>NC_080574.1:81153022-91153022 GCF_029962835.1 Magnolia sinica
ACGGTCATCCCAAACAATTCCGTGTTGATTCACGGTCGTTTCGAGGCATTTCGCGGTCAATTCCCTTCACTTCACAGTCATTTGCATGCATTTTGTGGTCAAATCACTTCAAACCATGATCATTCCCATGCATTTCATGGTCATCCCAAACAATTCTGTGTTGATTCACGATTGTTTAGAGGCATTTCGCGGTCAAATCGCTTCAAACCATGATCATTCCCATGCATTTCATGGTCATCCCAAACAATTTCGTGTTGATTCATGGTCGTTTCGAGGCATTTCGCGGTCAATTCCCTTCACTTCACGGTCATTTGCATGCATTTTACGGACAAATCGCTTCAAACCATGATCATTCCCATGCATTTCGCGGTCATCCCAAACAATTCCATGTTGATTCACGGTCGTTTCGAGGCATTTCGCGGTCAATTCCCTTCACTTCACGGTCATTTGCATGCATTTCGCGGTCAAATCGCTTCAAACCGTGATCATTCCCATGCATTTCGCGGTCATCCCAAACAATTCCGTGTTGATTCACGGTCGTTTCGAGGCATTTCGCGGTCAATTCCCCTCACTTCACGGTCATTTGCATGCATTTCGCAATCAATTCCCTTCAAACCATGATCATTCCCATGCATTTCATGGTCATCCCAAACAATTCCGTGTTGATTCACGGTCGTTTCGAGGCATTTTGCGGTCAATTCCCTTCACTTCACGGTCATTTGCATGCATTTTGTGGTCAAATTGCTTCAAACCATGATCATTCCTATGCATTTTACGGTCATCCCAAAAAATTCTGTGTTGATTCACAATTGTTTCGAGGCATTTTGCGGTCAATTCCCTTCACTTCACGGTCATTCGCATGCATTTCGCGGTCAAATCGCTTCAAACCATGATCATTCCCATGCATTTCACGGTCATCCCAAACAATTCCGTGTTGATTCACGGTTGTTTCGAGGCATTTCGCGGTCAATTCCCTTCACTTCACGGTCATTTGCATGTATTTTGCAGACAAATCGCTTCAAACCATGATCATTCCCGTGCATTTCGCGGTCATCCCAAACAATTCCGTGTTGATTCACGGTCGTTTCGAGGCATTTCGCGGTCAATTCCCTTCACTTCATGGTCATTTGCATGCATTTCGCGGTCAAATCGCTTCAAACCGTGATCATTCGCATGCATGTCACGGTCATCCCAAACAATTACGTGTTGATTCACGGTCGTTTCGAGGCATTCGCGGTCAATTCCCCTCACTTTACGGTCATTTGCATGCATTTCGCGATCAATTCCCTTTATTTTTGGAGGACTGATCACCTGCAACCGAGATACATATGCACATACAAATTTCTGAAGGCAGAAACTATGCTGTGGCGTACCACTGGTTGTAGGTGGTGATCGTTCCCCCTATTCTCTTAAGATTATAGAATAATTGTATAGATATCGATATTGGTTTCAACGGCATCACCCTAGCAAACGCTTAGTCTGACCTGAGAGAATATACACTGGGCACTTCTCTTTCAAGTATTTCAATCAATTACTATAGGAATTTGGAACTACAAAAGGAGATTATTTCCATACCTTAGCTTTTGCTTGAATAAAATCGTCCAAATTCAGAGGCCTCAATACTCATGGTGCATTATTTGTACCTCCCTAAACCAAAAAGCAATGGCATTTTAGCATATGTGAAAAAGTGAAAGAGAGAGTAACGAGTAATTAGATGAATTGTAAAAATGCACAAGTGGACACATTAATGCATGTCCACAAAGCCCAATGCCCATGCACTGGTACATACATTTTCAGAAATGAAGTTATTCCTTAAAGCATACATAAATCTGGTTTGACACTAACTGCATCCAAGGAAATAAACAAACATCAACAGTAACCTACAAGTCAAGGAACATAGCCACTTTTCTTTTTCTAGAAGTTCTTGCACTGGCCTATATGCCGCTGCGATACAAAGGTTCTGCACAAAAGGAAAGTAAGAAATTGAAGAATAGATGGCCAAGAAAGACAACAAGTGTAGGTACTTCACCTTCAAATCACTCCCTAAATATCCTTCAGTTGCATTGGCAAGTTCGTCAAATCGGAATACAAAATTTAGGTTTTCTTGGGCCAGAAATATTCTTAGAATTTTCATCCGATTCTCAGCATCTGGGAGGTCCACATATATCCTACATACTAAAATTTTTGGTGAACACTCTGGATTACCAAACAGTGGGAAAAGGCCTATGGTCAGTATCAGAATTTTTGGTGAACAGTCCATCCAATGTGGGTCCCATAGATCAACACTCTGGATTACCAAACAATGGGTCTCATATGCCTTTTCTGAAATGCCTTTCAGAAGGTTGTCCACCGTGAGGACTTTGGAATACCAAATAGTGGGTCTCATATGTGGGTCACTTGAAAAAACACTACCTAATTGAAGGCACACATTCATGATATTCATATGCCTTTTCTGAAATGCCTGAAAGAGATTGAAAAAACACTACCTAATTGAAGGCACACATTCATGATATTCATATGCCTTTTATGAAGGTTGTCCACCATGATCTTTTTTATACTAACCCTCCAACCAACTGAAAGTAATGACCATAGGCTACGACTAAATAAATTCAGTTGGATTGACACCCAGATCCATAGCTCAAGTGGTAGTGTCACGCCCCGAACTCGGAAACCGGGCTCACAGGAATCCCGATCGCCGAATCTGGTGCCGACAGCCTCCATAGTACCCCATTCTCGGCTCCTAACGTTCATACGCCAGATGCCGATCCTGGGATCCTACAAGGAGGATTTTTTTTTATATACATTTAACTCGTAATAAGCATAATCACAAGTATACCCAATTTGCAAGGACAACATCATCATCACATATCCACTAATATAAACATTTGAATACAATACTGAAAGGAAAATACGTAAATCGAAAGTCAAGCTCCAGAAGACCGTTGCACGCTCCAAGCTCAACACTGCTGCAATCTATCATCATCTGCACGCATCTATCATGCATAAGCTTATAGAAAGCATAGAGGGTGGTGTAAGTGTGTGCACAAGGTAAGTGCCAAGTATTCAATACAATGCCATGGTCATACAATACCGAAAATACCAGTAATCCATAAATCATACAATATCGGATTAAGCAGAAATATTGATAAAATCATGAATTATCAGAGTAAGAAGAAATATTGACAAGATCATACGATAACAGGGTAAGCGAAGATACAGACAAGTCCATGAGTCAATCAATGTCAGAATACGCAATATATAACAACTATGCAAATGAGGAATCATAGATAGCCAAATATCAGATGTAGAGGATGCAATACAATATACATTCCTGATGAGTAACACAAATAGTGTCAGCCGTACCTAGGCCATATAAATGCAGAGACACAATAACCCAAAATGTCGTATGCCGCGAATGTTATGCAATATGCGGTGCGAATGGAATAACCATACTGGGGTGTGAAGTCGGGATGATAGTACGTAGTATCGCAGGCTATGGGGTCCATCCCAGGGGACTTCTATCCAAACCCGTCCCATACCTAAATTTGGATAGTCAGACTCAATGTGGTAAACTCCTGATCTCAGGTTAGTCGCGCGGCCCAACCGAAATCTTGGCCAT
The DNA here is from genome assembly GCF_029962835.1 of Magnolia sinica. Taxonomy (NCBI): domain Eukaryota; kingdom Viridiplantae; phylum Streptophyta; class Magnoliopsida; order Magnoliales; family Magnoliaceae; genus Magnolia; species Magnolia sinica. Next base: position 81,156,642 of record NC_080574.1, read on the forward strand.
TGCAAAGGCACACGTAACAAATAGTTACGCACCACCAACCCGAGTGGATAGTGAATGAATGAATGCATGAATGAGTAGGCAACTCCTGCTCACTAAATCCACATATCAGTACAGTTCATCTCTGGGATCATCACCGGGGTTTAATACACTGCAAATGGCACTGTCTCACTCCCAGCAGCACAGTCCAAGTGAGCGTAAGAAACCTCACTATCCGCCTGGCCAATAGTCTGCCAATACCTATCCGGCACGTCGATAGCGGACCCATTCACGAGCTGGTCAAACTCAGCCTAGTAATGCCCCCTACCCTCGGGCGGGTAAGGCCACACCCCCTCCCAACCGACCACGACACAGTGGGAGACGCAGCCTCCTGGTATTCGGCACTCGGGCGCTCATGTATCCACTCGGTCTCGACGTTGGGGCATCTCCTGGCCTCGGAGGTTTAGGGATTTTCACCCAGGGACATCTATGGTGCCCGTATGCTAGAACCAAACATTTTCGGTGTCCCATCTGGCCATCCACGATATACCTGTGGAGGCTACGGCCCTGATGTCATAAGGGCACACAATGCAAGATGCATGAGTCATACAATACAATCATGCATCAATCCTACGCATACCATGCACTCATGTGGGGTGACTCCGCCAATCAGGGAGCCCCATGAATAACCTGTCTTATGGCATATGCAATGGTCAATCACATCTCATAACAAACATGCAGATGATGCGTATATATTATGATGCTATGTTGTCTCATACTCATAATCGGTGTCAATAACCGGCATCAACAATCGACCTCGACAATGTGGATAACTAACCAACACTGCCCCAAGGAATTGCCCACATAGAACCAAACACATAATGGGCCGACGGCCTCACACAAAGGCCTAATATACAACACAGTGGCCTTGCCCAAGGAACACATATACACAACAGGTGGGCCCTGCTCATGGGCCTTAAATACAGGACATGTGGGCCCTACACATGGGTCTCGAATACATCAAATGAGACATGCATCATAGGCCCAATACATATCACAATGGGCCTTGCCCATAGGCCACGAATACATCACAATGGGCCTTAATTACGGGTCGCATATACATCATATAGATCACGACAATTGGCCTTGGCAATCGAAATCGGCCTCGACAATCGAGGTCGGCCTCGACATTCGGAATCGGCCTCAATACTCGACCTCGATAATCGGAATCGGCCTACACAATTAGCCTTGACAAATCAGAATCAACAATCGGTCATGATAAACGGCCTCGATCGCTAATCGGTAATCGGCCACGACAATCGGAATCAGCAAATCAGTCACGGCAATGGCACCGATAATCAACAGATAAACAAAGCGGGGTCCATAAATGATCAGCCGATCAACCATAGTATAAAGATCGGCACTCGGCCGTGGTTATATCAAATCTGTTAGCACGGAGCCATCTGTCTACGACGAATGGGGCCCACTTATTTGGGTTAACCCACTAAAGGAATGATGAGAATGGGCCTAACAAGGCCTAAGGGAAGGTCACAATGAGGACATCTAACCATCATTGTCCATCAATGTGGACATCTAACCAACATTGTTCCCAAGCAGTGACCCACTTAAGGGATTCATACACAACGTAACGGTCATACATATATCATATTGGGCTTCATACAAGGGCCTCGAATACATCAAGACGGGCCGCAAACCCTGGGCTGCCCCGATGGGCTTCATAAATATCAAGTAGACCGCATCGATGGGCTACGCCAGTGGGCCTTATATATATCAAGTGGGCCGCATCAATGGACCGCACTAATGGGCCTAATATGCATCACATTAAGGTGGGCCTTAATGGATGGTCCACGAGTACATCAAGGTGGGCCTCAATATTGGGCCTTGTATATATCAAGTTGGGCATCAACGAACGGGCCACAAATAAATCAAGATGGGCCTAATCATACATCCCAAAAATCATATTGGAGGATCATTTGGACCATACCACAAATGGCAATGAAGATAATAATTTTCATGGTTAAATAATTCACAGGGAAATAATTCACAGGGCCCACTCTGAAGTTTTATTTTCCAATCAATCTAATCATAAGGTCATGAAGACCTAGATCGAGAGGGAGAACAATTCCCCATTGATCCAGAACTTCCATGACCCAAATGGGTTTCAATGATAGACATTCAATCCTCCACTATTCTATGGTGTGGCCCACCTAATCAAAGGGCTGGTCACATCATGGAATGGCCCGCCGTGATGTATTTGAAATCCAACCTATTCACAAGTTAACATAGTGGTAGATGAAGTGAAAACCAAAAATAAAGGCTTGACTGGAAACTGCTATGGCCTTTAGAAGTTTATACGGTGCAGGTCATTATCCACTATTTTAAATGGTGGGGGCCACTTGAACTTTAGATCTGACTCATTCTTGCACTCATGCCATAAAGTGATATCTCAAAATGTTTGAACGGTATGAATACAACATATGCATCATGGTGGGCCCCACCGTCCAAAAGTGGACGGTATAGAAATACATACATCAATGTGGGGCCTGCGGGCTTGGTACCAGCAAAGGAGCAGCTATATAGCCGCTGTACATGCAGCTGGCTACACTAGAAAGGCAGATGTGGGTCCCATGTAGGGCCCACCACCATGTATATATATATATATATAATATAATATAATATAATATATATAATATACCAATGCCTGGACAGTTAGGGGTATCCCCACACGTAGGGGGGTGGGTCCCACCGTTCCTGGATGGTGGAGATGTCATGAGCAAGAGGTGTGGCCCACCTAAATAGATGGACGACGTGGATTGGTCCAAGGACCCTGCTGACGTACGGCAGCCACATAGCTGCCTGCTGCGTGTTGCTGCTAAGGGAGTAGAGGTGGGTCCCACGTGCAGGCCACCCCCTCATACTATGTGATGTTTTTATATATATATTTATATATATATATATATATATATATATATATATATATATATATATTTTGCTGGCGAGTACAGCCCACTGTCAGTCCACCTACACGGCTGATGTCCAGCGTCATTGGACGCTTGGCGGTATAGATACAATACAGGTATCATGGTGGGTCCCACATAGACGTGGCCCACCTATCGTATAATATATTTAAAAGTAAGAAAAATAAAATAAAAGAAAATGAAAAAGGAGTTAGCTGGATAGTACACTCCAGCGTCAGTTCACTTCACTGATAGCTACACCCCACTGTTCCTTATGACGTGGGCCACCTGAGTTCCAGGTGCAGCTGATTTTTGGGATATCTCCATGCCTAGAGGGGGGCTAATCAAATGCATGGTGTGGATGTTCATCACATATCACAGTGAAGCATGTAGTGGGCCCACAGCCCTGCCCATTTTACAAGCAGCAGGACTTGCAGCGTCCTGGACACTGGACGTCAGCGACAGGCCCCTTGGTTATATAAAGTTTGTTTTTTTTTTTTTTTCCTTTCCATAGGTGGGGCCTATATCAAGACAATCCACTCCATCTACTGAATTCCATGGCTCATGACAAGCTAAATGAGCCTAATATTCGAGGTATTTTTGGTACATAGAAACATCAAGGTGGGTTTCTATGGTAGAAAACACTGTTTTCTATGCTATGGCCCACCGGATAATCGGATTAATCTCATTTTTTGAATCAACGCTTAAAATGAAATGGGGAACGGAATGGATGGCGTGGATTATATCAATACATCAAGCTGGGGCCTGCATGAGTAGCCCACCTAAAAAGTTGAAATCAACCTGATATTTTTATTTTCATCCCAACCTCCAGCGTGCGTCCAGGGAGGTTGGGCGTCAATACACTACTGTCCGTTCACACTTCAATGAGTAGCCACGTCCAACATCCAGGGACGCTGGACGGTTTGCATACAATTAAGGTGGGTCCCTCGTGAACGTGGCCCACTTGATTGGATCAACTTGATGTGTGTTTCCCCATCATCCAAACCTTCCAAGAGGAGTAGCAAAGTGGGTTGGTCCCATGTTTGGATAGCCATAGAGTCCATTTGATGGATGGTTTGGACACCCCAAGCACTCACTAAATAGGCCACAAAATAAAGGAAGGGGAGAGAGAGAGAGAGAGTGAGGAGCAGACGGTGGAGATGGGAGGGACCCCACCACTATGGGTCCCACCATAAATGAGACCTCTAACCATCAAAATCATATAAAAATCACCTACTTATTGGCCACCTTCTTGGTCCGATGGAATGCCAAACTCCTTGGCTTCGACTTAGACGGAGGATGATGGAAAATGGATGGTTGGATGGCGTGATAGGGAGGTGGGCCTCACATGACTTCTCTCCCATGGATGTCCTCCTCTCCCATGGTTGCTTGGGAGATGGATATTTTTTTTTAAAAAAAAATGAGAGAGTGAGGAGTGGTATGTAAGAGATAAGGCATGGAAAGTTTGGGTCTCTTTGACTTTTGGGATGAGAGGAATAGGCTAAGCATGGGTTGCTTTAATTAGTTGGTGGGAGAGGTATGGGTGATTGATGTGATGTTGGGTAGAGATTCTTTTCTTGGGATTTGCAACGCACGGTGTTTTTCTCGAACTAAACGCGGGCCCACATCTCCTGGCCAAGGTATCGCCTCGACGCGCGAGATGTGACATCGGAACCGCGACGACGGTGCGGTCGCACTGACACAAGTCTCTGGTCGAGTCAACTCAGATATGCAGGACTCAGCTTATGATCTTGTGCAAACGTTGGTTATAGGTCGAGGGTTGCCGAAATTCGACCGGGAGGACCGTATGAGTATACGGAACGGTACGGTCTAGGATACGGGTCTTACAGGTAGATTGAGTGAAAGATACCTCGTTTCAACACTTACGTCTTGGTATCGATTCGCTAGAAGAAAAAAAATAATAATAATAATTCAGATGTTTTATGAGGCCCTGGGATTCAGTTGTATTGTGATGTAGTCTATTACCAATTATAATTCAGTTGTATAATGATTTCTCGGTCTCAAGGGTGGATGACCATCAGGTACCAATGACTGTTGGCGTGATTGACTGGTACATATGCTTGTCCATGTTTGGCCATGAAGTGAAGGGAATTGACCGTGAAATGCCTCGAAATGACCGTGAATTAACACGTAATAGTTTGGGATGATCGTGAAATGCATGGGAATGATCATGAATTGAAGCGAATTGACCGTGAAATGCATGCAAATGATCGTGAAGTGAGGGGAATTGACCGTGAAATGCCTCGAAATGACCATGAATCAACACGGAATAGTTTGGGATGACCGTGAAATGCATGGGAATGATCATGAATTGAAGTGAATTGACCGTGAAATGCATGCAAATGACCGTGAAGTGAAGGGAATTGACCGTGAAATGCCTCGAAATGACCGTGAATCAACACGGAATCGTTAGGATTGACCGTGAAATGCATGGAATTGATTGCGAAGTAAATGAAATGAATGAAATTGACCGCGAATTGATTGAAATTGACCGCGAAGTGAATGAAATAGATTTTTTACCATAGATCTGATGGAATCTTGAAAAATAACTAGGTTGGTTGGCTAAAGTAGCTTCTCCTACCCCAAAATCATATAGGGTACGTCAAGTAACTAATTTTGGTTTAGGAGATATTCTTGTTAAATGAATAAAGAAATAAATGAAAATTAGAGAGAAATTTTTTTTATATGCTTATATATACATATTTATATAAATATGTATTAGAGAAAATTTTAGGTAGAATAAATTTATCCAAGTTAAAAAAATAATAATAATAAAATAAAATTTCATAAATTGGCACAGACTACAGTTATGGCTACGATTATAATCCGTAGCTATTGGTCATATCACCTTCGATACATATCGAATACTCTTCGATATGTATCGAAAATTGCAGGATTTTTTAGGCAAACTTGCTGGACAGTTCTGGACCTTTTTCGATTAATCGAAAGACCTTCGATACATATAAAAGGACGTATCGAAATGACAGTGGCTACGGCTATGACTACGGTTATAATTCGTAGCTATAGAAAACACCGTAGCCATAAGTTCCTGGCCTATTTATTTATTATTATTTTATTTTTTACTGTTGTAATCCCCACCACTTTTTGTGGGTCCTATTGTAAGTGTTATAGTTTATATCCCTGTCTGTTGTCAAATTTGTGGTGCCAAAATCACTGTTATATATAACTTGCATAAGTGAAGCTCTCTCAAGGATCAACATTCATAAACAAGCTAAGCTCACAACAAGCAAAGCTCACAAGTACAAGGATCAATCTTGAATGCAAGAACTGCTCACAGACAAGACTCATGCTGCAAGACTTCAAGAAGAGTACAAGGCAGTTTGTAAAGAACTTAAGACACTTTCAAGATTGAGCTACATCAAGATTTCAAGATTGATCTACATCAAGACTTCAAGGCTCATACTTCAAGGTCACTAGTTCCTAATGTTTCAATATCCTTACTTCATGGTTGAGGTTTGACTGACCTTAGGTTGACCTTAGAAGTAGGTCACTTTGGATACATAAATCGAATGTTTATTTTACATAAGTTTGGTCTGTTCTTCGACTAGTCCTAGGCCTTCTTCGACTAGTCCTAGAGTTGCTTCGACCAGTCCAAGAAATTCCTCAATCAGTCGTGAGTTTGTTACAAATTTCGGATAAAATCTGTTAGGCTTTAACTAGTCCAGAAATCTGTTCGACCAGTCGAAGGAATAGTGTCGACTGCATCTTCGACCAGTCGAAAATCTTCGACTCAAAATCCAGCGATGTTTTTCAGGTTCTTCGACCAGTCGAAGGAGACCTTCGACCAGTCGTAGGTGACCTACGACCAGTCGAAGGAGACCTTTGACCAGTCGTAGAACGGTCAAAGCTTATCGCGCCTGATTTTTCAAATATCTGTTATTGCTTCGACTAGTCAAAGAGCTCCCTAGACCAGTCGAAGACGCGATCTGCTCACCTATAAATAGTGCACGAATCTCAGAAGAAATCATCGAATTAATTAATCCATTCAAGCCAATCTTCGTCGAACTTCTGAGAGATAATTCTGTGCTCTATCTAAGCTAAGTGTGCTTATTTAATATTCTCTTTCCTTAGCTTTATTTAATTGATTTTGTTTCTGCTATTCCAATCTAATTTGATAAGAGGAATTGTTATTCCCTTTCTTTGGAATCAAAATCAATTAAGGCAAGCCCTATTTGGTTTAATTTAAAATCTATTAGAATTAGAACCATTGTAATTGAGTACTGGACATTGAACTTGGACATTCAATCATCTACTCTGATTTGGTTCTACCGGGCTGCTACAACGAAGGAGATAATCAGGTATTTTACATTTAATTGTAAATTCCTTTCTGTTTTGGTTTCTTTCAAGATTTGCCAGAAAAATCTTGTTGTATTGGTTATCTAAGGAGAGCCAGGAAAACTCAGAAGTGGGGTTTTTTTAATTGTGTAAGCCCACAGACAAAGACATAATTGTAAAGGTTTTGGGTGAACCTGGGAAAACCTATTTTGTTAGTGAACGCTAATATCCCCTGTGTGAGGATATTAGGAGTGGAGTAGCATTCTGTGTGGCTGTTGTTTAACAGTTGGTGAACACACAGGCGAACCACTATAATCCCTTGTGTTGTGGTTGAATGATTTATACTTCTGATTTTTAATTATTCTTTTGTGGGATGTATGTATGGTGGTGAATGTTGTAATCATTTAATTCAAGCATTGTGAGAATTTTGTAATAGTTTAGAATTTATTTTCTGCTATTCCTTTATCAGCTTGATATTCAATTTCCTTTAAAAGTTGTTCCAGCAAGGTTACCCTACCATTTTTATGGTGTATGGCTGTCCCTAGAACAATACATTTATGATTACAATTTATTTCAATTCAGTTTGTATTTATTTCTGTATTCCTCTTCGGTTTGAGATTTGATACAAAGATCTTTTTAGAAATAAGGTTGTCCTACCATAAACTCTGGTTTTTGGAGTAAGGTTGTCCTTAGAACAACATTTGTATCAACCTCTCAAGATCTGAATTTTGAGGCTATTTTACTTTCTTGCATTGTGATTTATTTTGGCTATCATATTCTTTTTAATTCCGCTGTTATAAGTTTTATTTGGCATTGTCCTATTCACCCCCCCACCCCCTCTAGGACATATAGCTAGGCCTTTTCACCTATTATGAGGTATGTGTTATATCCAAACTGTCCATATATTAGACAAACTCGTATTAAGGCTTAAGAAGAAAAATAAGACAGATCTATCTATCAAGTGGACCACACTGTAAAAGGCTGTGGAGGATTGAACGTCTACCATTGAAACCCTTTTAGGGGTCACAGAAGTTTTGGATTATTATGAAATTTGTTTTCCCTCTTCATCCAGGTATTTGTGACCTTATGAATAAATTGGATGGAGAATAAATGTTATGGTGGGCCCTACAAAATTTTTAACGGTGAAAGTCAATTTTTCCATTGCTCTTTGTGGTGTGGTCCAGTTGATCTTTGGATATGATTTTTTTTTGATAATGCTCCCAAATGATCTCGAAACATGGATGAACGTTGTGGATATAATAAATACGTAACTGTGGGGCCCATGTAACTTTGATATCTTTTGAACCGTTCGTACAACTCGGAGTACGAGGAGTGTCAGCGCTCGTCTTCGAGCACCATCGATCCGCTTAAAGGAAAAAGCAGGGGCATTTTCGACCTTTGGCAAGCCATCCGTACAGCTGGGGCTTATTTTTGCAAAGTAAAAAAAGGTGGGCTTGGTCTCCTAAATAGGCCATAAATGGGTCGTACAGTCGCAAATTTCTCTCTTAAGTATGAATATTTACAATTTCATTTTTTTCTAAGAATTTGCGAAGAGAGAAAGCGAGAAGAGAAAAGACAGATTAAAGAAGATTAAGGGTAGAGAGGAGCTTGGTGGACCATCTGATCGCCGATCCAAGTCGATCCAACTGTTTATCCTTCGAAGTGAGTGCATGTGAAGATCAAAACCCTCCCCTTTTTCTTTGTGATTTTTCATTTTGGTGGGCCTATAAGGGTGAGACCCACCTTGATCATGTATAGATTGTATGGTGGACCCATAGTAGAGGGGGGCCGCCCCGATGGCCGGATCTCATTCCTTGTTTTTCTTCCCTTTCCTTTCTTTTTCCTTATAAAAAAATTTATAATGTTGTGGGGCCCACAAGTGGGCCACGCTGGCGGGGAGCATGCCCCACACGATATCACAGCGTGGACCACCTTATGTGGCCCACCATGATGTTTATTTTCCATTTAATATGTTGATATGGACAACAAATTTAGATGGTGGAAAGGCATCAAAATTATTGTGATTCAAAACTTCTCAGCCCACCATGAGTTAGTCAATCTAATGAACAGTGTAGATCTCTTATGTGGACCCCACCTGCATGCCAATTACAAAAATATAATAAGAGTCCAGTCGCTGGACGTTTACACCATAGCTTAAGCCAATCCATATCTCAGGCGGTTCATAACATAACTGTAGCATCCCGATTTTTTGTAGCCAATTAAACGCATGCCTAGACATATATACCCATCTCATATAGTGAAAACTTAAACACAATGAATCGATATAAATAGAAGAAGTAATTAAATTTCGGGGATGAAATTTTAATTAAGGGGGGTAGATTGTGATGACCCTGTTCTTGTAGTCGGTCGTGAGCACTTGCGCCCACAAATAACTCTAGTGGGAGAACTAGTGAGTATGCAGAGACACCGTAAAATAGATTGTCGTTCCCATTCATAATGGAAGTAATGAATTTTGAGGACGAAATTCTCTTTAAGGGGGGTAGATTATAACACCCCGTACTTTTCAGTCGGGTGTTACCGTGTAATGTAACTTAGTATAAAAACAATTCTAATCCATTTGAACATTCACACATTCTAGCTCAAATCTGACCATTAGGAGTGATATTTATCTTGAGAACAAGTCATCCATTCGTTTATTTTAAGATGGACCACTACATCATCAAGTAACTCTATTTTTAAGATTTCAACCATCCCGATAGGCTAGTCGATTTAATAGACAAATCAAATCATCCATCATCAACATCAAAGCCCGGATCATCAAATTCACTATTCAACTGACCACGTCACTCAATGTTGAAATCCATCACTTGACCACTACAATAAAGCCATATGATGAATCAACCTACTAGTAATTTTCATCTATATTAGGAAAGAGAATTTAGAGCATTGATGATCGGTCTAGGTAGCAGTCTGACCGTTGGATCAACATAGAATGGTGATTGAAGGCCAAAGACTGAGTTGTAGGGCCCACCTGAGTGTTAGATTAGCCTTAATCTTGGACTCATAGCCTTATGTGGACTAATGGATCAAATGGTTTGTGTGGATCAGTTTGGTTGGAGAGGATTTCCCATGAACATCACCATGGGGCCCATTTCCACCACGCATGTGCACCGAAGGTTGTGCACCAGCATTGCATGGGGCAACAGACCTGGTCAAACCTGATTTGACCCAGCTCCTTTCGAAATCTTGTCTACTCGCACCTGAACGAACAAACAGGGTCCATTAGGACATGTTGTGGCCCACCATGATTGTGACGCCCCGTGTTTTCAAGACCCGATTATATGACGTGTTTCCCAAAGACCCAAGTGTTAACCTTAAAGGATGGTCAAATTTGAGTATATATATTTTTCAACTATCAAAGTTAGTAGATGAGCGTAGGATGGAAAATCAACATAAAGGAAAGTTTGCATTTACATATAAAATATATAAGAGGTTTCCAATAATGACTTATACAACCAATGTCTCTGAAATTAACAATTACATAAATAATATTACATGTGAAATAAAATAAATTGCAACAATTTTTGGATGAAAAATCCTAGAGCAATCGTTAGCAAATTTAATCATGTGCTCTTGTCAATCATAGCCTACTCCTCATCAATAAGAACGTGAATATCATCTGGGCCACCTATGCTACCTGTACAATTATATATTTGATGGATAAGCGGCCAACTCAATGTGAATTCCCCTCAAGTTTACACAATGCTGCATTAGGTAAGTATAGTTATAAAAACAAGGCATACAAAACAATACATAATGTTGTCTTGTTAGGTGCATGGATGCGTGAATGCAATCATCACCCAGGGATGCCCATCCATGCGGACAGTGGGCTCGTCACCCATGCAATTATCGACCTGGGAATGCTCATCCAGTCAGATAGAATATGCACATCACGTACGATAGTGATAGACGCTGGTTTATGCCATGTATGCAAGATTAGCCAACCATTATTAGTCAAGTTACAATCAGCCAATTTAGATAAGCTCAAGGTCACTACGGGGGCTTGTCACCAGCATCAGCCGACAGCTCGGGCATAAGTCCCATACCACTATCCCCGACTCATGAGATTACTATCTTAGGATGTTTAATGGAAACCCGTCGACTAGTGGCCAATCATATTTCAGTATATGGGGCCTACCATCACATGGTTGTATAGAAACAATACATCGAACCCATATAGGGAAAATACTAAAACAAAGCCAACTCGGGCGAATATCAAAATTAAGCCTCATAGGGCGAGTATCAAAAATATGTCATATAGGGCCAATATCAAAACCATGCAATAAAGACCATCCTTAAAACTAACTTAAACATAGCAACCCCTGGATGGTAGGCCCACATCAATATTCAACTCAAGCCACCCATCAATAACCATTAAGTCACAGGTCCATTACAAGCACATTTAATTGAGTTGCATCCCAAGCATGGGTGTACATTTATAAGTGGGGGTTTCCCATTGATATACTATTTTAAGTTCCATAAGTAATCCACAAATAATCCATAAACATGAAATAAATATGCATGACCAATAATAAGCATGTAATATAACAATTCTGTAATGTCTCGAAAAAATCCGTACAACGACTTGAGTACCACCTCAGGCAGAAATCGCTAAGGACCGAATCCTTTGGAAATTAGATAAAAATTAATTAAGTACTAAACTGAATTAATTGGTAGATTAGATTGAACCACTTTCTATATGAACTGTAAGACCCAAAACTAGTAGAATCGCTAGCTCTACGTTACTTAAAAATCTAGGATCAATCTTAAAGCCCAGTTGCTCTTGGGAGCATCTTGAAACTCCGTATCAGACCTGGACCGTGCGTTGAAAGTCCGATTATTGCGAAACTATACGGTTATGACCACCTTACTAGGCTTGACAACCATCTTGAGAATTAAGTTCAAATGGTATTCTGAAATGTACAACTTGAGCCTTGAGCGAAGTGTGTGAGAAACACGAATAACTTTAGAAAACGAACTCAAACATAAGTGAATTGGGTCATTCACTTGCAGACCAAATTTAAAGTTTTAAACCATTAGAATCTGACCCAACTACACCCTTGAATCAGGGAAATTTTCCTACACAAGTCAGTATACTTGTGCCCCTGATCGAGTGACAATAGTTGTTGAACTGAAACTGGTCCTCCACGGTCGATCCACTAATCCGATCAGACCAAAATCTTAACCTAGCATAGATCCATTGCCAAGAAACTTTCTTCAGATCGTATGTGAGCAATGGACCTCCAGATGAGCTCTGTTGGCCCGAAAAAGATGACTGTTAGCTATAACTTAAGTATACCATGGCCCTGGGGCCATTGACATCAGTTGTGGGCCTATATAAGGGCCTTAACACACCCCTCTCTCTTTCCATACGAATTTTCTAAATCCTAGGAGAGAGAAGAGAGAAAAGAGAAGGAGAAGGTGAGGAGAAGTGAGAGAGAGTTGTGGTTGGTTGCTGGGATTCATTCCCGCCACTCCAAGTGCTGAATCCCCTCTTCCATGCCACTATACCAGCGATTTTGACTCCATCTTTGGGTTTGGAATCCTAACCCTAATCTATTTTAGGTATCCAAATAGGTAGATCGGTGAAATAGCTAACCTATTTCATGTTATAGGTAGCCGTTGTGCCGTAAACAAAGGCGTAGTGTACGAACCGAGTTCGTAATCGGCTTACCAACGAAAGGCGCAGACTATAAACGTTTAGGTTATGGTTTTCAATGTTCGTTAATGATTTATGACTGACTTGATTACTGTCACATGTACGTAGATGCGATGCTTTCCATGTATTATACATATATATGAACTATGTTGAATATAAGGCATTTCATGTGTTTGTTGAAATGATTGAATATGGAATCATGATTTATTCTTGTCATGATTATTGATTGAGAATACATGATTGTTGTATGTGTGGAAACTCCTTTGTGAAAGGATATGCTACAATATATGTTATGACAAATTTATTACATATATGTTGATATGTGTAGTCTAAGCGTTTGATAAAATGACTGAATGAGAAAATGCTGATTGAAATGTATTTTATAAGGGTGTTGAGATGAGATTCTCAACTACCTTAGCTACAGGTATAGATTCCTTCTTATAGCCTAAATCCAATTACGTGATTCATGTATGAAATACATATGTATGATGTCATGTTCACTATGTGTTATATAAAATGCTCAAATGGTTGTAATGCTTTGATTGTTTGTTCAATACTATTATGACTACCATATGTGAATGTTATTATTTTGGAGTGTGATTGGGGCTATGAGGTAGTCCAGGCAATCAGTAACGACTTTTGATCAAGTGGCTGAATCAGTTTCGCACCACGGACACATTCGATAAATCCGAGTCGTACTGTGATTATCGACAGTGGTTAAGCCACATGGAGTGCGTATGCGCTCCATGTCGATCAATTTAGCATGCGCTCATACCGGTCGAGCTTGTCAAGTAACCCAATTCGCCTTATATATGTTTACCATGTATGGACGCTACTGCTTGAATCTAAGATATCACTTACCATTGAAAAACCCATTTAACCTTGGTACCACGATCCACTAAGAATCATGAGTGGGGCATGGTGGTATGGGACATCGTGGTTGAGCTGTCGGCCTATGCTGGGGTGACGAGCCTCCCCGTAGTGTCCAGTGAGCAACCTAAACTCGTGAGTTGAATACAGTAGTATGGGACACTATATTCGAGCTGTCAGCCTACACTAAGATGATGAGCCTTTCCCATAGTGACCTCGAGTATAAACTATGCCTAGGCTGAGGTGACGAGCCTCCCGTAGCGACCTAAACTTGCTTGTCCACTGTTTTTAAATTAGGGGTGATGTTGCCCTAAAACTTGCCTAACGTATGTGATTAAGTAGGATTGACGACCATAGATGGACCATCATTTGGGTAATGATATAAAGGGAGGTACCTTAGCTTCCCGAATCTGCTGTTTGAATATGCCTAATAAATTACTTGGCTAATACGATCATGCACAGCATTGCATGTGCTTTGGTGATGAAGGCACGGTGGGAGTAGCATGTGTGATAGTGAGATGGTGTCGCTGAGTGAGTGCAAGCGAGGGCATGCATCATTAATACATGTCATCCTTACATTAACAAGAGTACTTAGGACATAATTGTTGTACTGCTTTTATCACTACTACTTGACTGAATTGATAACATGTTAACCTTTACCTTATAGCTTCACTGAGTTGATCACTCACTCCCACTCTGGGATGGTGTTTTAAAACACCAACTAGACTCTGTTGTAGTTTCAGATGGTGATAAGGCTTACGAGTTGGAGCCGACATTCTACGACGATGACGAGGAGTTCTCCTACATGCAATCTCTGGCGGGTCTATGTAGACCTAGAGTTGCGTCAATGGGGCTATATGGATACGAATTAGTTGAACATCACAATTGTCATTTTTTATATTTTGGAACTATACTTGTAATTATTTAACCCAGTATCATGTTCATACTCTGGGGACTTACAACCACTTATGTGCATTATATATTTAACACAGTCTTCCACTTGCATAATCAAATCATCTTTGGAGTATGATATGTTGATTTGGTGTAATCCCATTCATGTTTAATGCACTAATATGGACAACATTTAATTATCATTATCTATGTGGCATAAGTGATGCGTTGGAACTCGGGACCCAAGCTTCTGCTCGACCCCCACTTTTCAAGGCGTTACAAGTTGGTATCAGAGCATGATTTGGATTAAACTGGACCTAGTTATGGACACACGATGCACACTGATGTACTCTGAATTAGGAGGGGGCGATGAAACATAGAAATAGTTTAGGATTTCAAGTTTCACCGACATGTGAAACTGACCGTTGAAATCGAACCCGTAGGCATCTATGATCATGCGAGTTGATCCCAATTATTTTATAGACCGTCCATCGATGGGTTTAGGCGATGAATCGGTGTAGTCCACACTCAATAACCTGAAAAGCGTGAATATACGCAAGATGGAACCCGAAACTGCACCAAACGAACTCGGGGGCCTAAACCGCATAAAACAAGGGGACTCAAGGTAGGCCCCGCACATTTCTAGAACTCCGGGGGGGGGGATGCCATCGCCCCTAGGGCAATGTCACATGATGGCATCGTGCTTAGGACGAGGCCTTGCGGTCCACCTTCAACGGGCCTGTCGGGCCGCAGCAGGCCGGGTGGGACGATGGGTGTACATGCATGTGAGGCCCACAAAATCATGTGGGGGCCTCCTATACCTCCCCATTTGCTTCATTTCTTTCATTTTCATTTTCACCCCTCCAAGGTTTTCAAATCCCCCAAAAATCCTATTTTCTCCCTCAAATCCACCCCTCCATTTTCACATCTTCTTCTTCTTCAACACTACATACTCACCTCTCACCATTCCTTTCAAATCCATCTCCTATCTCCCTCATTTCCCCCCATTTAAGCACACAAACCCTCTCTTGGGTCTTAAAAATCTCAAAGTCCACAAATCCATCCTATCCCTCTGTAACGTCTCAAAAAAATCCGTATAAAGACCCGATTACCACCTCAGGCAGAAATCACGAAGGAACAAATCCTTTAGAAATTAATCGAGGATTAGCTAAGTGCCAAACTAGATTATCTATGGAATTAGCACTAATAACTTTAAATACAATCTGCAAGACCCAAAACAAGTAGAACCGATAATGCTATATTACCTAAAAACTTAGGATCCATCTCAAAACCCAGTTGCTCTCGGGAGCATCATGAAACTTCGTATCGGACCTGGACCGCATGTCGAAAGTCCGATTGCCCCAAAACTATACGATTATGACTGCATTACTGGACTTGACAACCACTTTAGAAATCAAGTCCTAATAGTATCCCGAAATGCACAACTTGAACCTGAAGCGAAGTGTGTGAGAAACGCAAATATCTTTAGAAAATGAACTGAAACTTAAGTGAATTGAGTCGTTGTCTTGCACGCCGAATCTAAGGATTCAAACCGTCGGAATCTGACCCAATTACACCCTCGAATCAGGAAAAATTTCCAACATAGGTCAGTGTACTTGTGACCCTGATCAAGTACCGGTGGCCGTTGAACTGAAACTGGTCCCCTGCAGTTGATCCACTGATCCGATCGGGCTAAGATCTTAGCCTGATCTAGATCCAATGTCAGGAAGCTTAAGTCCAACCGCATGTGAAAAAGGGCCTTCGGAAGTGTTCCATTGGACCGAAACTGTCGCCCTTTAGCTATAACCTAAGTATACCTTGGCCCTGGGGCCATTTCCATCAGTCTTGGGCTTATATAAAGGCCTAAAGCCCTCTCTCACCCTTCACATACGAATTTCTAACCCTAGGTGAGAGAAGAGAAAAGAAAGAGAAGGAAAGAGAGAGAAAGTGTGAGGAAAAGCTAGGGTTTGATGCAGAGATTCTTCTCTGCCGCTCTACGTATCATATCACCACTACTGTATCACTATACCAGCGATTCTGGTTCCATTTTCAGGTAAGAAATCCTAACCCTAACCTATTTTAGGGTTTCAAATAGAGTAAAGGATGAAATAGCTAATCTATTTCATACTGTAGGTTACAGTTGTGTCGTAGACGACGAGTTAGAGAACGAACTGAGTTCGTTATGTGTCTACCGGTGTAACGTGCAGACTATAAATGCTTAGGTTATGGTTTTCAAAGCTTTCAATGTCAGTCAATGATTTATGACTGACTTGAGTGCTATCAGACATGCGTAGTTAGGATGTTTCAACATATTACACATATATGTAAGTTAGGCTATTTCGAATGCATTCTAAGTGTTTGTTAAAATGTTTGAATGAATATGGAATTATGATTTGTGCTTACTATGATTATTAATTGCTAATACATGATCGTTGTGCGTGTGGAAACTCCTATGTAGGAGGATTTGCTATAACATGTGCTTTAACTGATTTATTACATATATGTAATATATGTAGACTAAGTGTTTGATAAAATGTCGTAATGAGAAAATGCTAGTTTAAATGTATGTAATGAGGATATTGAGATGGGATTCTCAATCCCCTTATCTATGGTTACAGTTTCTTTATGTAACCTACCTTACTACTACGTGATTGATGGATGAATTGCCTATGTATTGTAACATGTGTAGTATGTGTTATGTTGAAATGCTCAGATAAGATTTATATTCAGATTTAGTTGTCACATGCTGGCTTTGGTTGTTACATGTGAATGTTAATATTTGAAGTATGATTAGGGCTACAATGTTGCCCCGGCAATCGGTAATGATTTACGATCGGTGGTCGAATTGATTTAGCCACGACGGATACGTTCGACAAATCCGAGTCATACGTCGTTTGACGGCAATGGTTAGGCCACCCGGAATGCTTATGCATTTCATGTCAATTAAGTTGACGTATGCTCGTACCAGTCGAGCTTGTCAAGCAACCCAGTTGACCTGATGTATGTTCACCATGTATAGACGCTACTATTTGAATCTAAGGTACCAACTTACCAGTGCCAAACCCGTTTAACCTTGGTACCTCGATCCGTTAAGACTCATGAGCTAGGCAAGGTGGTATGGGACACCGTGGTCGTGCTGTTGTCCTATGCTGGGGCGACGAGCCTCCCCGTAGTGTCCAGTGAGTAACCCAGACTCATGAGCCGAATACAATGGTATGGGACACTGTATTCGAGCTGTCGACCTACGATCAGGTGACGAGCCCATAGTGACCTCGAGCATACACTAGAAACTACATTGAGGTGATGAGCCTTTCCGTAGTAAACTAGAGTATAAACCAGGCCTACACTGACGGTGATGAACCTCTTCGTAGTGACCTGAAAACCATCTATCGTATGTGACTACTAGGATTGACGACCCTAGATGGATCAATGTTTGGGTTATGATGTAAAGGGGGGGTGTCTTAGCTTCCCAATCCTTTTGTATAGATATGTCTAATGAAGAACTTGGCTAACACGACCATGCATTGCATTGCACGGTGCTTTGGTAAGGAAATGCACAGAGGAAGGGGTGCAAGCCATGACCGTAAGAGGAAGATCACAAAGGGAGTGTAAGTGAGGGCATGCATCATTAATACATATCATGTTTGCATTAACCAGGGTACTTAGGGATGCTTGATTGTATTACTTTATCATTACTGCTTGATTGAATTGATACCATGTTAACCTCTGCCTTATAGCTCCACTGAGTTGATCACTCACTCCCACATTCTGGGATGGTATTTTAAACACCAACCAGACTCTGTCTTAGCTGCAGGTGATGGCGATGCTTATGAGGCAGAGTCGGACTATTACCATGATGAGGGACAGTCCTCCTATATACAACTCTCTAGCGGGTCTATGTAGACCTGGAGTTGTGCTGACGGGGCTATAGGGTTTTGGATAGAGAACATTACACATTCTGATTTTGTATATTTTGAATTAAACTTGTAATTATTTAACCTAGTGACATTCATACTCTGAGGGCTTGCTATTACTTTTGTACAGTTTATATATATATCACAGTCTTCCGCTAGCATACTTTAATTGCCTCTACAGTATGATATCTTGTTTTGGTATAATCTCATTCATGTTTAGGGCACTAATACAAACAACATTTAATTATTATTATCTATGTTGCATAAGTGATGTGTTGGAACTCAGGAATTGAGCCTATGCTCGACCCTTGATTTTCAGGGTATTACAAGTTGGTATTAGAGCATGATTTAGATTAAACTAGACCTGGGTTATGGTCACACGATGCCCACTGACGTACTTTGACTTAGGAGGGTGAGATAAAATGTAGAAATGGTTATAGGATTTTCAGTTTCATCGATCATTGGATTCAACCGAAACTGACCATTGTATTTCACTCCGTAGGCACCGTTAATCATGTAAAACAATCTAATCTCCCTCTAGTCCATCAATTGACAAGTATGGATGTCAATTCAATCAATACCACACGCAAAATGCCAAAAGTGTGAATACTTGCAAGTTGGAGTGCGAACATGCACCGGACAAATGCGAGGGGGCCATACCGCAACTTATAATGGGATCTGAGGTGGGTCCCACACATTTTAAGCATTTGGGGGGTGGATACCGCCCCCGTGCAGAGCCACTGCCTGCTAGACAGACCCTGGGCAGGCCTCTGCCAAATCGGCAGGGACCCGCCCTACCAAACAATGCCCGGGAGGAGCCTCCGCCTGCCCAGCGGGGCCCCACCAACCGACCGACTGTGGGGTCCTCCCCACATGTGTGGGACCCCTCTCCCCTCTCTAAAAACCCATTTTAGGGTGTTTTGAGAAGGGATTAGTTCATGCTAGTGAGAAGAATTGCGCTAGTAAGCGGGAGAAGAGACCCCGCACCCGATTCCTCTGTAGCCAGCTCGAGCATTGGAGGCAGCGGACTGGCCTCGCTTCAACCAAGATGTTAAATGATTTTAGTCTACTCCACAACATATGCACGTATAACATGTATCCCCGATCAAGTAACCGCACTGAGTGCATGAGGTTCATGGTGGACTTATTGTTTCGAGTTGGAAAAGGAGACAAAGTATGTCTGCCCACTCTCGTCCTGATGCAAATAATCAAAGCGACAAGGTCTAATAGGGAAAGCACCACGCTGCCATTCAGCCGAATGATTTGTAAGATAGCCCGCCACTACAGCTTCTGACTCCATATGGATGACGTCGCCCCAATCCATATTATCAATGCAAGCACGCTTGATAATATGGGGATTGGTGAAAGGCAACACCAAGGCCGCCTTGGGGAGCAGAGTGACGATACCGAGGAGGAAAGTGATGAGATCGAGGAGAGCGAGGGTGAGGAACAAAGTGGCAAGGAAGAAGAAGGAAGTGGTGAGGATGGCGATGGAGATGACACCAGTGGCAAGGAGGAAGGGTAAGAAGAGGAAGAAGTGGAGGCCCATGGCCCTGATGTGGCCTCTCCTCCTGCTACATATGAGTGTGATAGTGATCGGGCTACATTAGAAGCCCACTGGGCTTGAATTGAGGATAGGTCTGGGCCGACCTTGGAGAGACCCGAGCCAAGCTTGAAGAGAACAAGGCCTTCATGAAACGGAAATTCAAGAAGGTGTGTCGCACCTTGAGGGCTATCATATACTGTGTACAGGACAAGGGTGTACCTCCACCATCACCAAATTCTGACGACTAGTTGTGCATGTAGTTGTCTTTTATTTTGCTTTATTTGCTTGTTTCTATGTGTAGCCTCGATAGGCTTAGTAGTGAGGTAGTTTGGTAGTATGTTTTAGCGTTTGAAGCCTTAGTTGTATTAGCTCACATGCATCTTCTATCATGATTCATGTAACGCTGTATCTCAAGTATTGTGACAATTTTGATAAATGAAACGCATAAAGTTTCCTTAAGCTGTGTGTGAATGCTGGTAGTTGAGTTTGTGAGCATGCTGAATCTGACTTGGGTTGCACCCTACGTTGTATATAGGGAATGCCACGTAAGGCCACACGGAGTACGGCATGTCTCACTCTTGGCAATTCGATTGACGGGGCACCTCCCCTGAGCAATAGTCATACGGACCCCATTTCGGGCCCGACTCACGATACTATGCCGGATTCTCAGCCAGCCACTGGCCCCACCAATGGGCCTACACCTATTGCACCATCGGTTCCTGAGCAGAACCTTACGTCTACCTCGACGCCTTACGTGCCTCAGTCTACTCCTCCTACTAATAGGTTGGAGCAGATGATACTACTGATGCAGCAGTAGCAGCAGTAACAGCAGCAGCAGTAGTAGTTTTTAGCCACCATCGCAGGGGTCGTTACCAAGAGCATGGGTGTGGTTCCGCCTGCACCTCTTGTGCTAACAGCCTTTTCGAGCTATTCCAGTGCTTGCGGCCTCCCACCTTTGCGGGTACTCACCGACCTAAGGAGGCCTAGTATTGGCTTGACTGCATCTCTAAGATTCTGAAGCTGCTACACTATACTGAGGTAGAGCAGGTTGAGCTAGTTACCTTCATGTTCAAGGAGGCCAGCCTCTGGTGGGATAGTGTCCTCCGGACCACTATTGCTGGATACGTGCGGACGTGGGAGGCTTTTGAGATCCGCTTCCATGAGAAGTACTTTCCTCCCACGTATCGGCATGATAAAGAGAGTGAGTTGCTTCACCTTCATTAGGGAGGGATGTCTGTTGCTGAGTAAAAGAACCGATTCATGGAGCTGACTAGGTATGATCCATTGATATTAGTCAATGAGCCAATGCGAATGCGGTGGTTTTCAGAGGGCTTGCGACCTGAGATACGCTTGAAGATGTACTACGCTAGCATATCTACCTATGCTGAGTAAGATGGAGATAGATTATCCTGCAAGCACATGCCTATGGTTCCTAGGCCACGACCAGCTTTGCCGAGCAGGCCATTCCTCGGCAAGAGGCCTCGTGCAGACTCACCTCCAAGACTTGCAGCTCCACTGGCCCCTGTGAGACAACCACACTTGTGGTGCACTTACTGCAAGAGGTCGGGCCATGCAGATACCTACTATGTCACCAAGATGAGGGACAATGGCTTCTCGCTGCCTCAGAGGATCAACCGCCCGCTTCCTCAGATTATTGCAACTCCACCTCTATGGTCAACACCATCACATCCATCCTTTCGGCCACCTGCACCCCGATTCAGGCCACCTCAGTGACTGATGGTAGTGTAACCCAACCGTTCTCAGCAGGCATGAGTACATGCGCTTACAGCTGAAGAGTGATTCAGCAACTTTGGTGCCTTTATCTTTCAAGGTCACTGCTTACATCCAAGGTATCCCTGTATTTCTGCTGGTAGACACCGGGCCCACTATTTTGGTGATATCATGTTCTGCAATCAAGCACCTAAGGTGAAATACGACCCCGATGGTTGGGGTGAGAGTTATCGCAGCACCAGGAACTTTTACAGATGCCACTAAGATGTGTGAGGGTAGCTTCGTAGATCTAGGGAGCAGGACGATATGCATTAACCTGATCGTCACCATGATATACCATTTCGACATCATCCTTAATATGGATTGGCTTACTGAAATGAGGGCCGAGATCGACTGCGAGACCTGACTAGTGACAGCCTTCGGGCCTGACGGCACGACTTTTACTTTTCTCGTGCAGGTCAGTTGCCCTTTTCGATTTCTTTGTTACTCTTCCTTACTGAAGAAGGACGATGGTCCAACACTTGGGAACATGCCACTAGTTCAGGATTTTGAGGACGTGTTCAGGAAGATACCTGGATTGCCTCCTCAGCGTGAGATCGAGTTTACTATTAATCTAGTGCCAGGTGCGACGCCCATTTCACTACCGACCTATCGTATGCCTCCATGTGAGATGGAGGAACTGAGAAAATAGATAGATGATCTGTTAGATGTGGGCTTCATATGGCCTGGCGTGTCTCCGTGGGGAGCACCTGTGCTGTTCGTGAAGAAGAAGGATAGATCTTTGCGATTGTGTATTGATTATCGCAGGTTGAACCAAGTAATGGTAAGGAACAAGTATCCTTTGCCTAGGATAAATGACCTATTTGATCAGTTGAAGGGGGCACAGTATTTCACAAAGATCAACTTATAGTCAGGGTATCACCAGTTACGTGTCAGGGATGAAGACGTGTAGAAGACAACTTTTAGGACCAGTTTTGGGCACTATGAGTTTCTCATTATGTCGTTCGGCCTTACGAACGCACCAGCCATGTTCATGGACTTGATGAGTAGGGTGTTTCGGCTGTTTCTTTTTTGATTCGTCATCATGTTTATTGATGACGTCCTGATATACTCTAAGAGTCGGGAAGATCACGAGGAGCACCTGCGAGCAGTCTTCGATACTCTTAGGAAGAACCAGTTGTTTGCACAGTACAAGAAGTGCAACTTCTGGAAAGAAGAAGTTAAGTTCCTAAGACATGTGGTGTCCAAGGAAGGGATAGTTGTAGACCTTGGTAAGGTAGCCGCAGTTCAAGACTGGGAGCAGCCCGGTTCGGTTACCGAGGTGAGGAGTTTTCTTGGCCTGATAGGCTACTACCGTCGATTCATTAGAGATTTCTCCAATTTAATCATTGCTACTCTACAATTTGATCTTTCCTATTTACAAAATTATGTATTTTAGGGTTATTTCTCCATTGATGCAAGGCAGAGATGACAGATTCCCTAAGAAAGGTCAGTCTTTTTTATACAAAACTAATGAGCAATGATGTACAAATACATTTATGAAGAATGTTTCTTGTTGCTTGCTTTCTGCAGGTTCATATGTATATAGATTCTTAGGAAAAGGTTATAGCTCGGTATCAGGTAACAACATTTTAAGCCGGTTTTCTTTTTTTTTTTTGCCAAACACAAAAAATGAACCCATCATGTTGGACTGGCAGGGTTATACACCATCTATTAATGGGTTATAGTCGTTAATGGGAAACCATAGATGCTACTTTCAGATATTTGCTAATAGTCTTCCTTTATCTGGGTAGCACAATGTCCTGCCAAAATATTTTGAGCAAAACCATGTATGGTAATGTCTACAAGAGTGCATTTCTTTTGTTGATATGGTGAATAGTTGGATGCTTCTGTGTCATGTTTTACATGTCTTAATTTTCTTGTGACTTGAAAAGTTTTCATTCTTTCATTGAAGTAGCACATCATACACGTATAGTTTAGAAGGGATATATGCATCTTTTTAGCAACCAAAAGACATGTCTAATATCAATTGTCTTGCCTTCTAAACAAACAAACACCGTGCATTTAAAATTAGCAACACATGTTCTTGCTACAAAGGCCATTCGAAAACATTAATCCATGGTTGAATATTTTTTACGTAACTCCCATTTGTTATTACTTAAGAGGTCATATGCAATTCACGAAGATTATTCTACTCTTATATCAGGCGGAAGCTCTTGATTTGGAGAAAATTATGCTTTAAACAGTAGCAGAAGTTGCACAGGACTGGAGAATAGATGATATAAGCGGGATCTTGGGTCGTTGTAATTTTAAAGCCAACATGCTTGACAGAGTCTCACTTTTGAGTGGTGATGAGAAGGTATGTGAAATGTCTACCATGCTATTTTTGGTTTTGCCTATTTGGCTATATCAGGCTATGTGGCTGCATGGAAAGTTATATTGCTATAAACATTTGTAACATGGAAAATGGACATTCATGTGCATTTGTAGTCTAAAAACATTAAATAGATAGTCAACTGTTTTATTTGTATCGTGCTGATTATCGTCTTGATGAATGTTAAATGGGTGAAACATACACGCACATGTTTAACCATTGATTGATTATGATATTTTTAAACAATCATGTGAATTATTTTTTGAATGACTATCAGGTGTAAGATTTAAAAAAAAAACAAAACACAAAAATCTAACTATTTTAAAAAAATTCGCAGCTAATTTAGCGACGGACTAAATCCGTCGCTAATTTATGGACAGGTTAACATTGGACGATGGATTTAAGGTCCGTCGCTCTCCTCATATTAGTGACGGACCCGTCGCCAATATTTTAATTGACGAATAATTTGGGTGCATTTTTCGAATTTCAGCGACGGATTTTTTATTTTTTTCGACGGATTTTATCCGTCGATACTCTATGACAGACCTTATCCATCGCAGATTAGACGACAGATTTTATCCGTCGGGAAAAAAATGACCCAGTAAATAGCGACAGATGAAATCCGTCGTTTATTTAGTTTTATGACGGACTTGGTCCGTCGCAAATCTGCGATTTTGGCGTAATGCCACATAGATATTAAAATTTTTAGTAGGACTACCATTCGGGTCCCACTCCCTTTATAATAGGCAATTTAAATGATGATTATTACGTGGTGCATGTACAATGCACACACACACAAATGAGAATATGTATGTGCCATGATTGGTATCATACTCATGCACATCATATGAATGGCTAAATATAGATGAGAACGTATCATAATGTACACCTAGCCACGGGGTTGTGTTTAGTACACATATCATGAATTAGATTCCTTGATACAAGGAAAACCTACATTATATGCCTCACGACTCATTGGGGACCCATACAAGATATGGTCACCCGTGTGATTATTGCATGATTGGTGCATGACTTGAATAGTGTGAATCATGCATGATGCATTGTGTATGTCATGATTTCATCTACACCCTAATAGCATTTGGATCATAGTATATACCCTAGCAACATCAAGGCTATCGTTACCACATCTTGCCATGGCTGGCATATGAGTTTACAAACATTGAAAATTCTATTACAGTATAGTGGGCGCTATAGATGCCCATGGGTGAAAGGCCATAAACCCTATGGTACCAGTAAGATGCTCTAATACCTAAACTGAGTGGAATCATAAGCACTCGAGGGTCAAATACCTATAGCTCACGTCTCCCACTGTGTTGAGGTTAGTTGGAAAGTTCTGTAACCTTATCCACCCAAGTGCAAAGAGTTATATGTTAGGTTGAGTCCAACCAGCTCATGAAACGAGTCGTTATCGATAAGCTAAGTAGGTTTTAACATACCACTAGCAAGGAGAATAATGGGTTCTCTTCCACTCACTTAGTTATGTGTGAGATCCTAGTGATGTTCTACATGAGCACAGTATTGTGATATGTATTAGACATCAAGATTTGGATGTTTGTGTTGCATGGCTCTATATGACATTTGGCCCAATAGGCCTTCATATTAGATAGCATTGGTTTGGCTAATGACATTTATGGATTTGACAGCATAGCTCTCCTTCATTTTCGTATATTCTGATATTTATATATTTGTTACATGCATTGTGCATGCACACGTGCACTCACTAAGCTTCGTAGTAAGCTTAAGCATGTTGTTTACGTGCAAGTTAAGCTAAACAGCGACAGTCACACGCCTGATCTTTTGAAGTTTTAATTATGCATTATATTTTCCTTTCTAACACTATACTCAAATTCTTTTATAATAAATATATGTTATGATGCCTTAGTTTGTGATACATTATGGTTACTTTATATATATATATATATATATATATATATATATATATATATATATATATATATATATATCTTGAAAATCTTCCTTGTGGGATCCCATTTATGAGACTTGGTGTATGGGCACTGAGTGCCTAAAATTGGGTACTCGGAGGCTATCAAACACAAACTCAGATTTCAGCAAATGGGCATAAAAAACTAAATTTGGAGCATGACAAAAGTTAGTATTAGAGCACAGCCTAGGAATGCCTAAAATGACATCACACATCTGTTATTGACCCTAAGATGATTACCTTTCACTGCGTGGTTGTTGTAAACTTATAACAGTTAGGATCCCAATCTCAGAAACATAGAAACTCACCCGGGGCTCCCATTTCAACTTTGAGATTCCCTATTACTAGCCTAGAAACTTCTGGATATAACTCCTCGATGTGTAAGCATTCAAGATTAACTCAACACTAAGAGAGTCATTATCCTTTCTATAGGACATGGCACATAAAATATGTTCAGGTAAGTCCTCTAATGTGGGGTATTTTCACACTGGGCTCAAGTGGGGTAGCCCGTGGGATGCAAGGACATAATCGAGGTGGGTGACCCATGTGATTTGGGGCCCACGGGGGAGGAGACTCCTCACTGGGGGTGATTGATGAGCATTTCATACCGGGCTCGAGTGGGGTAGCCTATGGGATGCGGGGATACACTCGGGGTGGGCGGCCTATGTGATTTGGGGCCCACGAGGGGGGTTCGGCCAAGGACCTAACCCATGAGATGTGGAGCCTGGGCTATGAGATAAAGGGATTAATTCACCATACTCTAATAGTTCGAGCTTTTAGAGCAACTGGTTAATTGTCCTGCATCACCTTAGCTATAAATGGCACATCCCAATCAAACCCAGCGCATCTCATTCATTTGTTTCTGAAGTTTTCTTTCGATTAACTAGTTTTTCATTGAAACCTATTGGTGAGGGTTTATCATTGTCAACAACCTTGTGAAAGATCATAGTATTAATCTTTTTTCCTCATCTTTCCCCATCCTGATAGGAGAAACCTTCTTACCCATCGATTTATTTATGTTACCGATGACTGAGTTCTATGTTTCCAAGGCATGGCCTGGTTGGCCAACTAACATACGGTATTAAACTATTTTTCTTGGACAGTCACTTTCCTAATACCTGGCCTGCTGCAATTCCAATTCGTAGTTAAGGCTAAAGAAAAGCATTTGTCAGCCCTAATGTCCTATGGTATAGAGAAGCCAATTGCCATGTGCATTAACCAAATACTAGTCATTTGTAATTTTTCAGAAGCATTTCAAGAGATTTCAGGGTTGCCACCTCGTTGACACACCAAGTTTCAAATAGATCTTATGCCCAATACCATGCCTATCTCGAAGGCCACATACCATATGGCACCATTAGAGTTACAAGAGTTGTAGAAACTGTTGAATGAATTATGAGAGTTGAGCTTTATTCTTACAAGCAGTTCACTGTGGGGAGTGCCTATACTCTTTGTGAAAAACAAGGATGGTTTGTTGAGACTCTATGTGGATTACCTCAAGCTCAACAAAGTCACAATTAAAAATAAGTACCTACTTACCAGGATGATCGATGATTTGTTTGACCAGCTACATGAGGCAAAATTCTTTTTAAAAATAGAATTTTGATCGTGTTATCATCCGGTACATATCCGGGAGGAGGATATTCCGAAGACAACATTTAGGATACTCTAAGGTCATTTTGAATGCGCCTATAGTGTTCATGCAACTAATGAATGAGGTCTTCCATCCATATCTTGACTAGTTTATCATGGTATTTATCAATGACATATATATCTATTCTATGACCTAAAGGGAGCATGAGTAGCATTTGAAAATACACCTTATAGAGACTTTACACACACTAGCTCTATGCAAAGCTGGAGAAGTGTGACTTTTGTCAAAAGGAGGTGAAGTTCCTTAGTCACATCGTAATAAGGAAGGGAATAACAGTGG
This sequence comes from Magnolia sinica, assembly GCF_029962835.1. Taxonomy (NCBI): domain Eukaryota; kingdom Viridiplantae; phylum Streptophyta; class Magnoliopsida; order Magnoliales; family Magnoliaceae; genus Magnolia; species Magnolia sinica. The sequence continues at coordinate 81,184,815 of NC_080574.1, forward strand.
ATCCGGTAAAGATTGATGTTGTGCATTTTTAAAACCAGCCCATGATGTGTTAGAGATATAGAGTTTTCAAGGGTTAGCAGGTTATTACTGTCGTTTTATTAAGGGATTCTCCTGTAGTGCTACCTTGTTGACTAAGTTGACACCTAAGGGCATAGATTTTATTTGGGTGACGCATGTGAGTGAGAATTCATGGAACTAAAAGACTATCTTACATCCACACCAATTCCCACTCTTCCCTTCGGAATTGATGGATTTATGGTTTTTATAGATGACTTGCGTATTGGTTTGGGTGTTTTCCTAATACAGTATGGTAGGTTGGTGGTATACACATCTTGCTAGCTCAAGGTTCATGAGCAGAACTACCCACGTAGAATCTGGAACTTGCAGCAGTTGTCTTTGCATTAAAATTGTGGAGGCACTATCTTTATAGGGTTAGATTCAAGCTCTTTTTTAACCACAAGCATGAAGTACCTCTTCTCGTGATCAAAGTTGAACATAAGGCAGATGTGTTTTATGGAACTCTTAAAGGAATATAATTTTGATGTAGAATACCATCTTGGCAAGGCCAATTTTGTGGCAGATGCCCTTAGCCTCTAGCCACGAGGCCTGGTAGCACCTATGATGATTCAGGAATGGAGGATGTTGAAGGATGTTATTAAGTATGATTTTGAGTTAAGCCTGCAATCTTCCATTGTACAATTATCAGGCTTGTCAATCCAACTCAATCCCCTCTTATTTCTATGGTGATGGAAACTCAGCATGCATATTAAATGTTGTAGAATTACTAAGTAAAAGCAGTGTTAAATGGTCAAATAAACTGAAAAATTGGGTTAGATGGTGGACTTTGCTACCGCAGTTGATTGTGTGTCCCAAATATTCTAGAGTTACACAAAGAACTCATAAATGAGGCACAGTGATCAAAGTTCGTTATCCACCCAGGCTCCACAAGAGATATTGTGATATGAGAAGACAGTATATTGGGTTGTAATGAAACGTCAAATTGCTAGCTTCATATATGAATGCGACACCTGCCAATGTGTCAAGGCCGATCATTAAAAACCTCCTGGTCCCTTGTAGTTGTTGGATATCTGACATGGAAATGGGACCACATAACCACAGACTTTATTATGGGCTTGCTGAAAACTCAGGGTGGTCACGATGTCATTTGGGTTGTTGTTGATCATTTAACGAAGTCAGCACAGTCTCTTACGATTTATGTGACCTACCCATTGCATTGGCTTGTAAAGTTATTCATTAATGAGATTATAAGATTTCACGGTATTTCGGTCTCGATCATTTCCAATTGAGATCCAAGATTCATGTCATAGTTTTAAAAGAGTTTTCAGAAGATGATGGGACCTACTTTGAAATTCAGCACCCCATATCATCCACAAACCGATGGGCAAATTGAGAGGGTCAACCAAATTCTTGAGGATATGCTTTAAGCTTGTGTTGCAAATTTCACAGGTAGTTGGGATTAACGCTTGCATGTGGCTAAGTTCACACATAGTAATAGCTATCAGGCGACCATCAAGATGTCTCCCTTTAAAGCGTTATATGGCAGACCTTGTAGGTCTCCTAGTTGTTGGACCAAGGTTGGAGAACGCCATCTCCTAGGTCCCGAACTTGTGTAGCAAACATCAGAGGTTATCAAAACCATCAGGCAACAGATGCACACAACTTAGAGTTGGTAGAGAAGTTTTGCAGACCATTGGCGTCGCCCCTTAGAGTTTGTTGTTAGTGATCGTGTGTATCTCAAAGTCTCACCTATGAAGGGCGTGATTCGTTTTGGGGTCAAGAGGAAGCTTGCCTCAAGTTCATTAGACCATTTGAGAATTTGGAAGGCATCGTCATGGTAGCCTATCGTCTTGCCTTACCACAACTGATGCCTGGCGTCCATGATGTTTTCCATCTCTTACTATTACAGAAGTGTGAAAGGATGAGCTGTAGATGTCCTGGAGGGGGTGAATAGGACTATGCCAAATATTTTGATATAATGCGGTATAATAAAATAATAATACTTAATTGTTTAGAGTATTGAATTCTTGATATCAAATAGTTCGTAGGACAACCTTCACCTAAAAGATTTAGGCAGGATAACCTTATTTCACGACGTCTTTGAAATCAAAATATCAAACTTAGCAAGAGCAAATTAATCACAAGACAATCATGTAAATAATAAAAACATTTACCACAATGCACAAAAGAATTATAGTGGTTCGGTGCTTAAACCTACACCTACTCCACTCCCAAAATTACTACTCTCGCAATTTTGGCTTTCACTATTCATGGTTTTCCCAGGGTCACCTTAACAACCTAATATAGTTCTTGTGATTTTCATGGGCTATCACAACAAAACCTACTTTTTTATTTTCACGGGGTCAACAGAAACAAACCTACTGAGATCTCCAAGCTATCTAAAAAAAAAAACTCAAAATGAAATAAAGTAAATTTACAATACTTATCTTCCAATGGCGAGCGAAGACGTTACTGTAGTCTAAACGCAATGATCTTCTTCTCGGGATATTGATGAAGTCGTGTATAAGTTCAACCCAAAAGAATATAGAGATCTATAGAGTATTCAATATAAACAAAAACCCTATGTGCTGCAAATTCTATTCTCTAGATCTCAAGTAGAGATTGGATTACAAACAGTTAAAGAAACTTGAGAAAGAGAATAAAATAAGTTAAAACAGAAGATTAGAATTACCGCTCAAAAGCTTAACAAGAGCTTGGCTTTCTCTCTTGAATAGATGGATTTTCTCACTAATTTTCGTTTCTTAAAAGAATGAGGGAATGCCACTATTTATAAACAAAAGATATGGGAATTTGGCTGGCCCAAGAGTTGATTTGGCTTACCAGATTCCAACGATTTCATTCCAACAACACTTGGATTTCAAGGAATATGATCTTTAAAAAATTCGGCTGGCCAAAGCCCAAGTTCGGCTGGCCGACCATAGGATTCAGTTGGCCTAATTTGTTTAAAATATGAAATCTTGCATTTCTAGAAACTTGACGAAACATGTTCGGGCTGGCCGAACATGCCGCAGAAAATCTTGTATAATTTGTAGATTTACCCAAATCAAGTAGGGTTCGCCGAAGGCAGCTAGGTTGGCCGAACCAGATGTTGGGCTGGTCTAACTAGAGTGTATTTTTACATAAAAGATGATCATTATAATGCTATGTGAAATACACCTAACCTAAGGTCAATCTAAGGTTATACCACTGATGGTTGACTCATACAGAGTGTTCCAGTCTTCGAACCATGTACTTTCATGGCTTAAGATGTTGAGTCTTCCCTGAGTCGCTTGATCGAGTTAATAACATATCTTTATGAGTTGTCGAAGAGTATCTTCATGAGAGCTTGTGATCCTTTAGGGACTACGAAATTTGACAAACCTAAATGTGCTTGAGTATAAGCACTTACAATCTCCCCCTTTGTCAATTTCGTGACAGAACACACTCATACAACTCATTACAACATATTACAACATCTCAATTAATTCATTATATACATACAATCTATGATTTAAAGGAACATTTGTGCACCACCATAGATATCTTGGATCTTGTTACCCCCCCTAGATCATGCATACGAAACTCCCCCTGAGCACTTAGTCACATATATCACATGTAGCAAAAATATATATAATTCCATAGAATATCTACATGCAAGTGTAGGTGCTCATATGTGTATTCAATGAGAGAGAGTTGTGCTCATGATCATATCCACATGCTATCCATAACCATTCTCCCCCTTTTTTTTAGAAGTTGACAAAGGAAGAAACAAAATAAATGAAGTATTTAAGCGGATAATCAAGGATGAAAACTCATTTAAACATTAGATATCATCCAAATGTATGAAAGGAAGAAGTTATCATCATGGTGAAAGTAATCCAAGAGAGAGAGAGAGAGAGAGAATTATAGTTATTACAATCATAATAGAAGTTTATCAATTAGAGCTAGAAGAGGACGATGCAGGCATATCAGGATCATTGATCTTCAACACCTTGGTCCATAGCTCAAGTGGTAGACTGAGTGAAAGATAACTCGTTTCAACACTGAGGTTTTGGTATCAATTCCCTAGTGGGGTGGTTAACAGTGAAGTGTGAACTGACAGTGGGGGTGTACCAACATGCTAACAAAAAAAAGGATCATTGATCTTCAAACTCCTACTAAATCGATGAAAGTACTTTTTCATGTACTTCATTTGTTGTTTCTGATTCTGAAGTAATGAATCCTGTGAAACATGCAAAGCGTCCACCTTCTTCTCTAAGCTCTCCAACCTCTTAGAGAATTGCGAAGGCCGGAAGTCTAAATCATTAGTATCACTAGATTCTTCCAAATCAGCAAAGATGTCATCTATGTTGACATCTCCTTCAGGAACTACTTCCAGATCACATCGCTACTTAGGTCTCAATTCAATTTTCACCATGTTTAAGTTTGCATTGTCGAATGGAAGCTCGGACTCCGGTGCTTCAATCGCGGGAATTTAGACATTTTACTGCAAAGCAAGGGAAGTCATAATGAATGCAAATGGAATGGACCTATGATGAGGATGAAAATGATACTAAATAATCAAATACATTATCAACGATGGAAGACAAATGTGAATACCAGATACAATGGAGTGCATAATGTGCATCGTGTACGGAGTAAGATCAGTCTTATTCACAGCCCTTGGATAAACGTTAGAATGAAGATGTGATGAAGAACGCAATATTTTGGAAGAAGATTATAAGTGGGGAGAGAGTTACCGATATGCTATTGTAATGCCTTAAATTTTGAGGGTCGAGCAAAGCTCTACTCCAGAGATCCAGCACATGACTTATGCAATATGGATGATGATGTTTAGAATTTGTCCATATTAATGAGTTAAGCATGAGTAAGATTATACCAAAACAGCATGTCATACTCCAGATATAATTAAATTAAGCAAGCGAAAGTCTGAACTATACATATATTTAAGCATGTGAGAGTTTCACAAACCTTCAGAGTATGACTACGTAACTGGGTTTAATATATACATGTATTGTTTCAAAATAACAAAATGCGGTAAAGTGGATGTGTCCAACTAAGCCAAATATCCCTGTAGTCACTGCACATCGGTATGAGGTCTACAAAAACCCGCCCGAGAGCTGAAAGTAGGAGAACCCTTCCTCCTCATCTATAAAGTCCTGCTCTGTTGCATAGACTTCATCATCACCTGCATCTAAACCAGAGTCTAGTTAGTGTTTTAAAACACTGTCCTAGAGTAAGAATGAATGGCCAACTCAGTGGTACTATAAGGTAAAAGTTAACATGTTATTAAGTCAATCAAGCAGTAATGATAAAGCAACATAACAATCACTTCCTAACTACTCTTGTTAATGTAGGAATGGAGTGCAAGTAATGATGCATGCCCTCACATCAAAAGCTCCCTCAACAAGCGATGTCAACACCATATCGCATATGACACCACTGCCTCCTATGCGACTTCCACACCTTTAAAGCATGTCCTAACTAATGTAGTGCAATGCATGGTCATGTTGGCCCAGTAATTAATTAAGCTTATTTATACTGCAGGTTTGGGAAGCTAGGGTACCTCCCTTTATATCATTAACCCGAACCGAAGGATCCATCTAGGTTTGTCACTCCTAGTCAAGCACATACGATAGGCAAGTTGTAGGGGCATCACTCCCAATGAAAAGCAATGGATAGGCAAGTTCAATAGTTTATACTCGCAGTCACTATGGGATGGCTAATCACCTCGACGTAAGCCGACAGCTCGAACACGGTGTCCCATACCATCATACCCGGCTCACAAGTCTAAGTTTGCTCACTGGTCACTACGGGGTGGCTTATCAGCTTGTCGTAGGCCAACAGCTTGAACACAGTGTCCCATACGACCATGTCTTACTCATGAGTCTTGGCGAATCGTGGTACCATGGTTAAAGTGGGACTTTACATTGGTGAGGGGTACCTTAGATTCAAGCAATAGTGTCCATACTTGGTAAACACACAATAGGCTAATTGGTTTATTAGGCAAGTTCGATTGGTACGTGTACATGCTAACTTAATCGACATGGAGCTCATAAACATCCCTCATGGCTTAACCAATGTTGACAATCATCGTGCGACCCGGATTCGTCGAGTTTACCCAATGTGGTGAGGCTAATACGGCCACTCGAATAGGAGCTGTTACCGATTGCCTGGGCTAGGTTGTAGCCCCAATCTTACTCAAATGCGGGAAGTAAACCCATGTGATAATCGAATCAACATTTAACGAACAATTCAAATAAATTTCTCATTTGAGCATTTCATCATACACCTTGATCATATTACCAAGTACTACCATTTTATCCATCATTTGCATAGAGGCAAATATGGTTTTATGAAAGAAACTATACATATGTATAAGGCAAGAAATAATCCTATTTTAACACTCGTAATATATACAAATCATAAACAATTTCTCATTCAGACAATATATCAAACACTTAGACTACACATCACCAAATATATAGACTAAGTTAGTTACAACATATATTTTAGCAAATCCATGTACAGAGAGGTTAGCATGCATATGACAATGATAAATCTTAGATTATTAGTCATGGCAAACACAAATCATATTTACAAATTCGTTCAAACATTTCAACAAACACATGGAAAGCATCTTTGTTCAACATAGTTCATACATGTATAATACATCGAAAATGGCATATCTTATTCAATATGGCAGCAATCAAGTCAAACATAAATCATTAGCTGACATTGAAAGCATTGAAAACCATAACCTAAGTATTTATAGTCCGCACCTTTCGTCGGAATACACGATTCGGACTCGGTTCAAACATTACATTCCCGAAAACGGAACGTCGAGCTCCTAAACAATGAAATAGGTTACCTAGCTTGTTGATTACTCTATGTGGATCTCTAAATCAATATTAGGATTAGGTTTTCTTACCCAAATTGTAGCCGAGACTGATTTTGTAGTGAAAAGGAGAGGTGATTCAGTACGTGGAGTAGCGGGAAAGAATCACAACAACGATCTCCCTATTTCTCTCCTCTCCTTACTCTTTTCTCTTATTTTCTCTCTTCTCTCTCCTAGGGTTAGAGAAATTCGTATGGAATAGAAATGGGGTGGTTTAAGGGCTATATATAGGCTCAGAAGTGATGTAAATGGCCCCAGGGCCACGGTATACTTAGTTTATAACCAAAGGGTGCCTGTTTCAGGCAAATGGGGCTTATATGAAGGTCCATTACTCACCTATGCTATCAGGTAAGTTCCCTGACAATGGTTCAATGCCAGGATGTGATTTCAGCGCGATTGGATAAGCCAATCAGCCGTAGAGGACCCATGTCAGATCAACGGTGATGCTTCCTCGATCGGGGCCACAAGTATATGGATACGAGCATCGAAATTTCCCTTTTCCATGGGTGAAGTTTGGTGTAAAACTAACGATCTGAAATTCTCAATTTTGTGCATAAGCGAATGACCCAATTTACTTAAGTTTCAATACATTTTCTAAAGATATTCGCGTTTCTCGTTTGTGGATACTATCTAGGCACGATTCCCATTATCAAGCCCAGTAAGATGGACATAATCATATAGTTTCGCGGTCATCGGACTCTCGGCGTGCGGTCTAGGTCTGATAAGGAGTTTTAATGTACTCCCAAGAGCGACAGGCTCTTGGAATTTCTCCTAGGTCTTTAAGGGACATTGTGTTAGTAGTATTAATAGTTTTAGGTCTCACCATTTGTGAAGATGTGATCCAAGCTAAATCCACCAATTATTTAGTTAAATACTTAACTAAATTTTGCCTAAATTATACTACAGGATGCGGTCCTCAGGTAGTTCTATATTTTTTTTATCACTTTTAGTTAGTATATTATTTTAATTATTTTTTTAGTAGTTTATCATCAAGTCTAATTTATCTCTACCAAATTTCATTAACTTTTGTCTTCTAGAAAAATTCTAAAAATTCTAAAAGTAGCAGTTGTTCGAACTAATAATTTTTAGAGAGTTGTCACATCAACCTAGATTTAACTATATTAAAATTTTTATTTTATTTTTTACTTATTTTTATATGAAGATAGACTTATCAGGCTTCAATCTGGTATTTGAATCACCTAAATCGGAGTTATATTGAGTGAGATATGACTTTTTTAAGTCGGCTTGAAAACGTAAAAAATTTCAGCAAGGGTCCACTAAAATTCGGTGCACCGACAGCGCGCCGCCGACCGGGCGGTGGTGCCACGCCCCTTTGGTGGTCCTGGTGGTGATTCTGCCATTTGATTCTTGAAACAACTGTATCTTACAAACTGGAATGAGTTATTCGACATGCAATATATGATTTGGAGGTAGGAGAAGCTAAGCTATCCAAATAACCTAGTTATTTTCTAAGATCCATCAGGTTAATGGTCTAAAGTCTATTTTATTTGTATTTTCACTATGTATAGTAAATTTTAGTTTAATTATAGTTATTCAACCTTTGAACTTTAGGATTTATTCTAATATGAAAGTACTTAGAAATTGTTGAAGAATAAAGTAGTGAAAGGTGAGATTTTTGAAGGAGATGGGTTAAAAGGGGGATTTGAGACTTTGGGATTGAGTTTTGAGAGCTTGGGAAGAGAATGGTGTGATGACTTGAGAGTGAAAAGGGTATAACAGATTAAAAATGGTGTATAAGTGAAGTAAAAATGGCCCTGGGTGAAGCCCCTGGGGCTTCTATGTGATTCATGAGAGCGATGAGGGGTTGCTTCTATAGCTAAACCCTAGGATAAGACTTCACTATTTAGATTATCCAGATGGCTTGATCCTAAGGTCCTTTAACGTTGCTAAGTTCGATCGCTCCCTCCTAAGTCGATAAGGTGTTATGATAGACTCATTGCCCAAGGACGTCTAACTCCAAGTTGGCAAAAATTTGAGACGTTACAATCTACCCCCCTTAAAAATAATTTCATCCGTGAAATTGGCTAAGGCGTCCAATGGGTTCATATTCAATGAGTACATTTGTGGATACACTAACCTCGGTTATTGTAATTCAGCTCGTACCCATTGTTAGGCCTATTCTTTAGTGATACAATTTTTTTCTTTATCTTTTTTTTTTTAATATGAATTGCTTTAATACTTGAACCCTAATTGCTTTCCTTCAATGACTTCATTATTGACATTCTAAGGAAGATTCAGATCCTATTTAACGACCTAACCTTACGTATAACCTGAATTAATTTCCTTTAATCCTGGGCCAGTGGGCTATTAGCCCACCAAGCTTCCGTTGTGCCTATGAGCTAGTAGACATGTATACCTATTTAACCCGACTGAGTTCATAACTTTTCTACCCCCTCACTTAAAATTGTTTCTACTCTCAGGGTTCAAGAATTTGTGTATCGATCTGTATGTCAAAACGAGTTGAAATTTGAGACCTATCTTTGAGATGAAATGGGAAGCGATCTCTCAACACATTGGTCTTCTTTTCATCGATGATGTGTACTATGACATTAGTACCTATGGTCATAGAAAGGAGCTAAAAATGATGGGTGTTGTGGTTGATTCCAGGGATGGGTGTGAGTTTGTGGCAAGATGCCTAATTCTATCAAAGAAAGACTTTGGCCACGGTCCCGACTTACCCTCTTTAATCATGTCCAGTTTAATACTGTAAAATAATCTATACATTATTAGTGCATAAGGAATTTGGACAAAATAGGTTAATGGGCAGACTATTTTTCTAAGTTCATATGCACAATATGTATGCCAAAATGGTCTGTGATTCGGGACATAATTCCTAATTGTCTGTTGCCCATTTAAGAAAAATCTTGGGCCAAAAAATATATCCTTATTGGTTATATGTTCATAACACTTCTCAAAGGCAAAGTAATAAAATTTTGGTTGTAAGTGGTCGGGCCAATACAGAAGGAAGGTTGTGTAGTGGGTCTGAGCTGGATACATAGACCTTCTGCCTATCTATGATAGAAAATTTATCGTATCAGTTCTTAATCCTAGTTGATCCCGATCTTCTGCTTGATCAGATCATTGAGTTCATTGGTAACTACCAGGATTGAGAATTCGATTCAAATAGCGAATACTTTATTTATATATAGTTTCTCTAGTCCGTGTTCCTGATTCTAATAAGTCATTGAAAAGGTAATTATAAGGGATGTGTTGATTTGACCTAACATTCAATCCGAGAGATATATAAGTTTCCTCTGAGCATGAATAGTTTCTAAGTTAAAACAACTTTCCTAAGAGTTATTAAAGAAGCCTATAAGTATCGAGGGGATCTAACGAAGGAATGGGGCCTTAATCTAACCTAATCACTCCAACTAACTAAGTCTATCTTTCAATTACCTTAGCATACTCAGTCTTTTACGTTCCTTAGTATAACGAGTAGCCTAGTCTTAATTTAGGAGTAGCAGTAATCCAATAGTTGTAATCCAAAGTCTACGCTTATACGTTAGATGATTTCATACCATTTCTAATACAAGAAATTGTTTTATCGCTTAAGGTCAAAAGTTGTCTGATTGGAATTGAGTTGCCCGAACTTGAATTTAACTGCGCTCGAGCACTTCACACATGACTATACCAACTAAGGAGGAGGTCCTCTGGTTCATGTTATTAATTTATTGGATTTCCTAAACTGTCAAATTTTCCTTGAAATCTAGGAATACCAATTCTAGGTCCAAAACTCTAAATGTCCTAACATTTGGTGGTCATTGTGGTTTGTATAATCCTCATTCCCAAGGTCCTAGCTCTCCTTGAGCTTCTGCTTCAGGTAAGCCTAGTTCTCTTCAATCTTAGCCATGCGGGCTTCTAAGGTGGCCTAGTCATAGCGGTCCTCATGTGCAGTAGGAGGTCCCCCATCTGAGCCTTAGGCCTCCTCTTCTTCTTCCTGCTCCACTTCTCTGATGTCCACCTCTTCATCACTACCTCCCTCTTCTTCACTGCCTTCTTCTTCTTTAGTTTCTTCTTCTATCTCATCCCCGTACTCATCGATTCTGGCTCAGCGTTGCCTAGGGCCTATTCCCATATTGTTGAGTGTAGTTTCATTGATGAAATGGATTAGGATGAGATTATCCATATGGAGTCTGAAGCTAAAATTTCAAGCGATCTTGCAAATGAGTCAGCTGAAAGGGAGTGAGGCGTCTCCCTGAGAAGATCGTGCAGTATTGATTATCTGAGTTAAGGCAAGAATAGGCAAGCACACTTTTTCTCCCTGTGCAACCCTGTACAGGAAGTCTGCCATGAACCTAGTACATTCTGTGTAGTTGCTTGATCTAGGATACACATTATACGTGCATATATGGTGGAGCAGGCAAAAATCCTCTATCATATTGGTCGATACGAGGCTATTCCCTTGCCTCCACTCATCAAGTCGGCCGCAAAGGAAACGTGTGTAGTGATTTCTCTCTTGTTCATTAGCGAGGTTCGCCTCACTGGCATGTACAACTCCACATTCAATTCCCATGATTCATGCCATGACATTAACATCGACTTGGGCGTGAGTTCTTCCTAACGATATGATAAAATGGAGGTGTACCAGAGTTGGGTTTCATATGTGAGCATAGAAGGCTCATATTGTGCCTTCACTTACGTGAGCTTTTCCTTCAAATATGGGACCCCACCCATTCTCCAGAAGGAGATCGATCACGGGATATAACCCAAATAATTTCTCGTCAACATGAGCTTCAATTACAACTTTTGACCACGAAGCTTACTGAGTTCGGCGCCCGCCAGTAGAGACCTTTCTATCGGGACTCGAGGCTCAAGATCTCGTTTCGACCTTCACTCGGCGCTTGCACTAGTCTCGGCACTCGCCTTCTTCCTAGAACAGCTTGGACAGCTAGGCCCGACCTCATCCAGGGTCGCTCTCTTCTTCCCCATAAGAAAAAGGAGTGTTGAGATGGAGAAAATAGCGGTGACAAGCTCAAAGGGAGCCATGGAAGTGGAAAGGCTTTGGGAATGGAGTGGACTTGAAGGTGTGAAGGTTATGAGACACAAAAATGTGGGTTTTGTGCCCAAATGAGTGGAAAGAAAGAAGATGGAGAGTTGCAAGAGATAGGTTTAGGGAAATGGTGGTAGATGAGTGTAGGATATGGAAGAAATGGGAGATGTAAATGTATAGGGAAGATGATTTGAGAGAGAATGAGAGTTGTTAATGGGTTTAGTGGTGTTTTTGGGGTAGGAATAGGATTAAATGAGCAAAGGGGGCAAAGAGGGGGTTAAGTGGGAGAGGCCCAACATGGGTCAGCCAGCGACGGTGTGCCGGCGCTGCCGCGGTGCCGTCATGCCCTTCTGTGGAGCCACCGCACCCCTCTCGGGTGTCCGGCGGTGGTTCCACCTTGGGGCGGTGGCCACCCCCTCCGGGGGTGCCGTATGGGTGCATAGGACCCCCTAGGCCCCACCGAATCTTGTGCACTAGGTTTTAGGCCCGCACAGTATGTTTTTGTAATTCATCGCCCGCATATTCGTACCCTTTAGATCTGTTCTAGGTTTGGAATTCGTCGTTTAACAATTTGAACTCATCGACTGACGGCCTAGAGGTGATTTGGGTCAATGCACGTGGTTTATAACAGCCCCACTGACACTGTATGATATTATCCGCTTTGGGCACACATGCACGCCTGCCCGGTTTTGTTCTCGAGGTTTTCCCTCAAAAGGCCTCACAAAGGGAAGGTGGGAGCTCCACATATAGCCTAAGGTCAGGGCGGCCATTCATCCGATGTAGGACTAACATTACATAGCACCCTACCAACTGGAACGTTATTTTCGAAGCCCAACCGATCCGAATGGGACCCGGATGACAACCCATCTCGGACCACAACCAGGCTGCACAGGGGTGTTAGAATCCCCCACCCTCAGGTATACATTAGGAACTAACCTATAGCATTTGGTTTCGCCCGTTGGTGAAACTTAGGATCCTAATGTGGTTTCTAGATTCCATCTCTCCCTTTCTAAGTCAGAGTGCGTCAGAGTGCATCGTGTTACCTATAACCCAAGTCTAGTTTAATCGGAATAAAGCTCTGATACCATCTTGTAACGACCTGAATTTTGAGGGTCGAGCAAAGCTCTACTCCAAAAATCCAGCACATCACTTATGTAATATGGATGATAATGTTGAGAATTTATCCATATTAATGAGTTAAGCATGAGTAAGATTATACCAAAACAGCATATCATACTCCAGGTATAATTAAATTAAGCAAGCGAAAGTCTGAACCATATATATTTAAGCATGTGGGAGTTTCATAAACCTCCAGGTATGATTACATAATCAGGTTTAATATATACATGTATTGTTTCAAAATAATAAAATGCAGAAAAGTAGATGTGTCCAACTAAGCCAAATATCTTTATAATCCCTGCACATTAGCATGAGGTCAACATAGACCCGCCCGAGAGTTTAAAGTAGGAGAACTCTTCCTCCTCATCCATAAAGTCCTGCTCTGTTGCACTGACTTCATCATCACCTGCATCTAAACCAGAGTCCGGTTGGTGTTTTAAAACACCGTCCCAGAGTGGGAATGAGTGGCCAACTCAGTGGTACTATAAGGCAAACGTTAACATGTTATCAAGTCATTCAAGCAGTAATGATAAAGCAACGTAACAATCACTTCCTAACTTCTCTTGTTAATGCAGAAATGGAGTGCAAGTAATGATGCATGCCCTCACATCAAAAGCTCTCTCAAAAAGTGATGCCAACACCATATCGCATATGACAACACTACCTCCTGTGCAACTTCCATGCCTTTAAAGCACATCCCAACTAATACAATGCAATGCATGGTCATGTTGGCCCAGTAGTTAATTAAGCTTATTTATATAGCAGGTTTGGGACGCTAGGGTACCTCCCTTTATATCATTGACCCAAACCGAAGGATCCATCTAAGTTTGTCACTCCTAATCAAGCACATATGATAGGCAAGTTGTAGGGGCATCAGTCCTAATGAAAAACAGTGGATAAGCAAGTTCAATAGTTTATACTCGCGGTCATTATGGGGTAGCTAATCAACTCGGCGTAGGCCGACAGCTTGAACACGGTCTCCCATACCACCATGCCTGGCTCACAAGTCTAAGTTTACTCACTGGTTGCTATGGGGCGGCTTATCAGCTCGACATAGGCCGATAACTAGAACATGGTGTTCCATACCACCATGTCTAGCTCATGGGTCTTGGCGGATCGTGGTGCCATGGTTAAAGTGGGCCTTTACATTTGTGAGGGGTACCTTAGATTCAAGCAATAGTGTCCATACATGGTAAATACACAATAGGCCAATTGGTTTGTTAAGAAAGTTCGATTGGTATAGGCACACGCTGACTTAATCGACATGGAGCGCATAAACACCCCTCGTGGCCTAACCACTGTCAACAATCATCATGCTACCCGAATTCGTCGAGTTTACCCTATGTGGCAAGACTAATACTGCCACCCAAACAAGTGCTGTTACCGATTGCTTGGGCTAGGTTGTAGCCCCAATCTTACTCAAATGTGGGAAGTAAACCCATGTGATAATCGAATCAAAATTTAACACACAATTCAAATAAATTCCTCATTTGAGCATTTCATCATACCTCTTGACCATATTATAAGTACTAGCATTTTATCAATCATTTGCATAGAGGCAAATATGGTTTGATGAAAGAAACTATACATATGTATAAGGCAAGAAAGAATCCTATTTTAACACTCGTAATATATACAAATCATCAACAATCTCTCATTCAAACAATACATCAAACACTTAGACTACACTTCACCAAATATATAGACTAGGTTAGTTACAACATATATTTTAGCAAATCCATGTATAGAGAGGTTAACATGCATATGACAATGATAAATCCTAGATTATTAGTCGTGACAAACACAAATCGTATTTATAAATTCGTTCAAACATTTCAACAAACACAGGGAAAGCATCTTTGTTGAACATAGCTCATACATGTATAATACATCGAAAACGGCGGATCTAAGTTAATATGACAGCAATCAAGTCAGACATAAATCATTAGCTGACAATGAAAGCATTGAAAACCATAACCTAAGTGTTTATAGTCCGCACCTTTCGTTGGAATACACGATTCGGAATTGGTTCAAACATTACATTCCTAAAAACGGAATGTCGAGCACGTAAAATGAAATAGGTTAGCTAATTTATTGATTAATCTATGTGGATCTCTAAATTAAGATTAGGGTTAAGTTTTCTTACCCAAATCGTAGCCGAGACTGATTGTGTAGCGAAAAAGAGGGGTGATTTAGTACGTGGAGTAACGGAAAAGAATCACAGCAACAATCTCCCTATTTCTCTCTTCTCTCCTCACTCTTTTCTCTTCTTTTCTCTCTTCTCTCTCCTAGGGTTAGAGAAATTCGTTTGAAATAGAAATGGGGTAGTTTAAGGGCTATATATAGGCCCAGAAGTGATGTAAATGGACCCAAGGCCATGATATACTTAGTTTATAACCAAAGGGTGCCTCTTTTAGGCAAATGGGGCTCATATGGAGGTTTATTACCCACTTATGCCATAAGGTAAGTTCCCTGGCAATGGATCTATGTTAAGATGTGATTTCAGCGTGATTGGAGAGGCCAATCGGCCGTGGAGGACCCATGTCAGATCAACAGTCATGCTTACTCGATCGGGGCCAAAAGTATATAGATAGGAGCAGCAAAATTTCCCTTTTCCATAGGTGAAGTTTGGTCAGAAACTGGCAGTCTGAAATCCTCAATTTCGCACGTAAGCGATGGCCCAATTTACTTAAGCTTCAATACATTTTCTAAAGATATTTAAGTTTCTCACACACTTCACTCAGGGCTCAAGTTGTGCATTTCTCGATACATTTGGGCTCGATTCCTATGATGGTCATCAAGCCTAGTAGGACTGACATAATCCTATAGTTTTGTGGTCATCGGACTCTCAACGTGCGGTCTAGGTCCGATAAGGAGTTTCAGTGTACTCCGGAGAGCGACAGGCTCTTGGGATTTCTCCTAGGTCTTTAAGGGAAGTTGTGTCAGTAGTATTAATGGTTTTAGGTCTTGCCATTTGTGAAGATGGTGGTCCAACTTAAATCCACCAATTATTTAGTTTAGTACTTAACTAAATTTCACCTAAATTATACTACAGGATGCAGTCCTCGGGTAGTTCTATATTTTTTTGGCACTTTTAGTTAGTATATTATTTTAATTATTTTTTTAATAGTTCATAATCAAGTCTACTTTATCTCTACCAAATTTCATTAAATTTTGTGTTTTAGAAAAATTCTAAAAATTCTAGAAGTAGCAGCTATCTGAACAATAATTTTTGGGGAGTTGTCACATCAACCAAGATTTAACTATATTAAAAATTTTATTTTATTTTTCACTTATTTTTATATGAAACTAGATTTATCAATCTTTAATTTAGATTTTGAATCACCTAAATCAGAATTATATTGAGGGAGATATGACTTTTTGAAGTTGGCCTAAAAACGTAAAAAGTTTCAGCGAGGGTCCACCGAAATTCAGTGCACCGGCGGCGCGCCGCTCTGGTGGTCCTGGTGGTGATTCTGCCACTCGATTCTTGAAACGAGTGTATCTTACAAATTGAAATGAGTTATTTTTTGTACAATATATGATTTTGGGGTAAGAGAAGCTAAGCTATCCAAATAATATGGTTATTTCCCAAGATTCTACCAGGTTAATGGTCTAAAATCTATTTTATTTGTATTTTTACTATTTATAGTAAATTATAGTTTAATTATAGTTCTTCATCCTTTAAACTATAGGATTTATGTCTAATATGAAAATACTTAAAAAAATTTGAAGAATAAGGTGGTAGAATGTGAGATTTTTGAAGGAGATGGGTTAAAAGGGGGATTTGAGACTTTAGGATTGAGTTTTGAGAGCTTAGGAAGAGAATGGGGTGATGACTTGAGAGTGAAAAGGGTATAACGGACTAGAAATGGTGTATAAGTGAAGTAGAAATGGCCCTAGGTGAAGCCCCTGGGGCTTCTATGTGATTCATGAGAGCAATGAGGGATCGCTTCGATAGCTAAACCCTAGGCTAAGACTTCAGTGTTTAGATTAGCCGGATGGCTTGATCCTAGGGTCCTTTAACGTCGTTAAGTTTGATTGCTTCCTCCTAAGTCGATAAGGTGTTATGATAGACCTATTGCCCAAGGACGTCTAACTCCAAGTTAGCAAAAATCCGGGACGTTACAGCTATTGTGCGTTAAAACCACATAACACCACGGTGATGAAATTTCTTTCTGAAGAATATGTCTTTAAAAAGAGTCGGGATAGGAATTCCATCCTCCGCCATATCAATGACTATAACGAACGATATCATGGATGGTGTAATGGTGACAGTTTTTTTTTATAAAAATTGAATAGAAAATGTCAATGCTTCAGAAGAAACTTCACTAATGGATGCATACATCCCTTGAGCAATTGATCGGTAAGTCGCTCTACTCTAATTTTTTTTTAAAAAAAATCCCATCCTATATCGGAGAGAATTTCACAAAGACCAAATCTATCAATGTGATTGACATTCATAGTACGCTCAATGATTTTACTCCGAGTATGGAAATCCCATACATTCTTCACATCATCCTCCAGTGTGCTAATGGTGCGCACAACCAAAGTAGCGGAGCGGGATGAGGAAGCGGACTGAGGGCGACAAATGATATGTTTATACCAATGTTCCATGGAAGAAATGGCTAAAGATTATCAAGAAACTACAAGGAACTAAATGGGTTTGTCTAGATCAAAATTTTGAACTAAAACCACCAAAAAGAAAGCTCTAGCTTCAAGAAAAATGATGGAATCTCAAATAAATCACAACAAGGAACTTAAATCTAAAAGAAAATGACAAAAGAACCACTTACAAGGAGGCTTGGATAATGGATTGGCCAAAGGAAGCACCGGCGAGCCGAGGAAGATGAAGTGGAAATGAGGGATTTGAGATTTTTTTCTTCCTTTTTGTCCAAATCGCGCCCCAAAAAAAATTCTAAAAACAAAATTTTAATATGATATATGTTCCACAACCCCAAGTGTAAGGTCGCGATGTAGTAATAACTCGCTAAGACCGAGGTCGAATCCACTGAGACTAATCTTGTGCATTTTTGGAAATAACTGTAACTATAACTAGAAGAAGACCTAAAACAGAAATCGAGAATAAATGGAGTATTTGTGAATAATGTTTAAACTATCAATTAAAGGTGGGAACTAGGGTGCCAAAGATCCACTTATAGCTATCAGGATGCTACCTCACTTGACTCAGGAAACACAACTGGAAACAGAGTCCTATCTTATCCAGTTGGAAGAATAGATGATCAAATCTATGAACTTTTCATTGATCTAGCCTCAATGGATGAGAATTGTGAAGATTTGGAAGGGATTCCATCACCTTACCATGCCCATGAAACAATGGTGAAAAATAGGATTTTCCAATCCTACAATTTCAAATAAGAAAAGAAGATATTTAAAGCT
This sequence comes from Magnolia sinica, assembly GCF_029962835.1. Taxonomy (NCBI): domain Eukaryota; kingdom Viridiplantae; phylum Streptophyta; class Magnoliopsida; order Magnoliales; family Magnoliaceae; genus Magnolia; species Magnolia sinica. The sequence continues at coordinate 81,203,261 of NC_080574.1, forward strand.
ATCGCAGTGTCTATTGTAATTTAAGTCACAACAAACCATAGAAAACTGAAAATATTCCTTAAAATCAACTAGAAATTAATGAAGCTCCACCTTACGCATTGACTTGGAATTTTCGTATTCCGATCTCGAAACTGCCTTAATTATGTAGTCACGTTACTCATCGGTCAGATCGAAGTCAAGTACGAAGCTTTATAGGATTCTGTTTTGTCATTTGCCCGATTTCGGTTGCACCGAGCTTGGGTTTAGTCAGACTAAATTAATCTTCGGTCGAACCGAATTAACTCCTTTTAACACTGGAGCTTTTTGTGCACTTTTAATCGCACCAAATCCTCCCTTCGGTCTGATTGAATTAGCTTCTGAATTTCATCTTCGGTCGTTAGACTATTTTGTGTGATTTTAGTTAGACCGAACATGGGTTCAGTCGGACCGAACATGGGTTCGATCAAACCGAACTTATCTGTTTTCTGCGGCAGATTCCAAAGTCTTTCAAGTCCTTTTTTCATCTTTTGTACTTGGTTTCCTTGGATCTTTGGCATGTGAACTCTTCATTCTTGGTCTCTTAAGATCCATCCTTTGCCTTGGTGATTCTTGAGCATCAAATTCATGTTTTTATCATTCTTTTCAATCCAAGCTCTCAAATTCACCTTGCAACACAAACATGTATAAAATATACCATTAAGCATTATCATGTTCCTAAAACCAGGATATAATTAGGGAAAACTATATAATATTTGACACTCAACACATTCCCCAACCAGCATTTTGTTAATCTTAAGCAAAACATGCTTGAAGTAATCTTTCATTCTCAAAGTTCAAAACTTCTTTCGTAAAACAATCTTTTGTGCGGATGAGTTTGAATGAGTATAATCCAAAGAAGCGAGAGTGAAAATTTAAAAACTTAAAGTCGAACCAAGTGAGCAATCAATCAAATAGGTTCTTCATTAATCATTCAAGAGCATAAGTTCATATATCAATTTTTCCCAATGTGCTTAGTGAATTCCAACTTACTTTTTACAAAAAATATACTATCATTACATAAATTAGCCATGCTCATCACCTCAAGATTAATTGAATAATCAAGACTGATTCCAAACTTATCCCATTTTCCTTCTTTTCTCAGTTTTTTATTTTATATCGACGGTATCTTTTTATTTATTCATTCTTTTTAGACTTTTTATTCTTTTTCATTCTTTAACAGTCTTTTCATCATACATAACCTTTTTGTCAATCTCACTATTTTTTAACCAGTTCTTTTCATCTTTTAAGGTGGATAAAATTCTCCAAATTTATTCTCAACATCTATCAATGATTCACATGCTAACAATCAGTAATTCTAGCACAACTCTCAAAAAGCAACTTGAATGTGTCTTGTGATTTAGATCAACATGATATTAAACTTCCTCTAAATCAATTGAGTGCAAGAACTTTAAGTGATAGACTACTCAGTTGATCAAACTCCAATAGTTTAGAATTCAATCTTCATCTTATCATACTCAAATCATTCTTAAATAATGCACAAACTATCGCTTTTCAAAAAGGTTTTTACTGTGAAAAATTAAAAATTTCCACAATTTTTGCTCAAAAACTAAGAAAAACACTGATTACACTGATTAGTTTACTTTATTCACACCCCCCAACCTAAAATCTACATTGTCCTCAATGTAAAAGATACACGCATGCAATGCACACGAGGCAATGAAAGGAAAGGAGAAGTGATGGAAAGGTAGTAACTGAAGAAGGCAAATTGAAGCTATTCCAAAGATCTCAATGTGAAGATGGGTCATCAAGAAGACTAAACAAACTGAAAGCAAACTATCCCAATCCTATATCTTATGAAAGTAATAAACCTAACTACACCTCCATCAAACTAAGAGGTTAATCCTGGTACATAGGATCAGTCAGAGGTATGGACATGTCCTCTGAATCAAACTTTTCAACAAATGGTTTTAGGCGATGTCCATTTACTTTGAAAAATGTACCATTTGTTGGGTTCTTTATCTTGATGGCCCCATGAGGATATACATTAGTAACAGTAAAAGGGTCGGTCCAACGAGATCTAAGTTTACCCAGAAAAAGGTGTAACTGAGAATTGTATGGGAGGACTTTTTGACCGATTAAGAATGATTTCCGAAGGATGTTCCTATCATGGAACACCTTCATCCCGTCCTTGTAAATTCTCGAGTTCTCATAAGTGTCGTTCCGAATTTCCTCGAGTTCATTCAACTGAAGTTTGCATAGTAAGCCAATATTGTCCAAGTTGAAGTTCAGATTTTTGATAGCGTAGTAGGCTCTATGTTCTAGTTCCATAGGCAAGTGGCAAGCTTTCCCATAAACAAGTCTAAAGGGAGACATTCCAATGGGGGTCATAAAAGTTATACGGTATGCGTATAAAGCATCAGTCAAACTTATTGACCAATCTTTACGGTCAAGGTTAATCATTTTCTCTAAAATTTGTTTAATTTCCTTGTTGAAAATCTTAACTTGTTCGCTTGTCTGCGGGTGGTATGGAGTGCTCACCTTATGAGAGATGTCATATTTCTTCATTAAATTTTCGAATGGCCTATTACAAAAGTGGAACCTCTATCACTAGTTATGGCTTGAGGTGTTCCAAACTGGGAAAGGATGTTTTCTTTTAAGAACTTAATGACCGTTCGATGATCGTTGTTCCGGCACGGGATTGCTTCGACCCACTTAATGACATAGTCTATTACCAAAAAAATATACACATTCCCAAAGGATTGGGGGAATGGGCCCATGAAATCGATGGCCCAACAATTAAATGCTTCAATGATTATAATGGGATTTAGAGGCATCATATTTCGATGGGACAACGCTCCTAATTTCTGACAACGCTCACAAGCCTTGTAGAATTAGTGAGTGTCCTTGAACAAAGTGGGTTGGTAAAAGCTGCACTGCAGAATTTTGGTCATGGTCTTTTTAGTAGAAAAGTGACATCTGGGTCACACCGTTGGTTTTGCACTAAATGTTGGATTATGTCAATTCATTGGTCAGATAAACTTTCGTGTTTGATTTCGGTGATCCTAAGGGTTCTTAACTTAGTTTAGATGATTGGCAATGGTCCGTTTGTCAATCACACGGTCTAATTATGGTCATTTAGCGCTGGTTCAACTACTATTCGTGGTAGACCTAATAGATGTTGGGTCTAATTATTTGGGACCCAGTATGGATGGTGATCGACCCTATATGTTTATCATAGAATTTTTCAAAGTTTTGTTGGGGATAGGATTTTGTGCACACATTTCTTTTTAAGGTCCCTAGGTTGTAAATGGAATGTGTGTGGACATGTATTTTTGCATAGCTGCTAAAAATAATAATTGTGGCGACACCTAAGGATACTTGATACCCGAGTACTTGAAAACTAAGGTGTTATAATCTACCCCCCCTAAGAGAAAATTTCATCCTCAAAATTTCCTGAGTTACGTTGCTAAATAATTGAGGATATTTCTCCTTCATTTATACTTCTCATTCCGAAGTTCCTTTCCATGATGTGACCAAAGGACTTTGACCAGCAAGATTATCTTTATGCACAGAATCTACTCCTTGCGATCCAAAATGCAAATAGGTTCTTTTGTATACGAAACATCATCAGTCAGCTCGATCTGTATGAGAATCATCCTGTTTGTACTTTTTCAGCATATAAATATGAAAGATGTCACGAATATTTGCCAACTTGGTTGGTAGTACCAGGCGGTATGCTACTTTTGCTCGATCCAAGATCTCAAAAGGACCAATAAAATGGGGTGCTAGCTTCCCTTTCTACCCAAATCTCATCATGTCCTCTATAGGTGACACTTTTCGGAACACATAATCACCCATTGTAAATGTTTAGTCGTGTCTCTGATTGTCTGCATAACTCTTCCACCTACTCTGGGTGGTGCGTAGGCATTTTCGAACTACCTTGATTACTTCGGTTGTAACCTGGATAAGTTCAGGTCCCAATGAGCTTCTTTCCCTAACTTCTGCCCAACAATGAGGAGCTCGACAGGGGCTGGCATAAAGAACCTCATATGTTGTCATGCCTAGCTTGACTGGAAATTGTTGTTGTAGGCAAATTCTGCGAGCGGCAGGTCGAGTACACATGCCCTCAACATGTCGTCCAAAATCTGATTAACCCTTTCGATCTAGCCATCAGTCTGAGGGTGGAAGGCCTTATTGTATTTGACTTTAATACCCAATTCTTCTTGCAACCATTTCCCAAATGTGGAGATAAATCAAGAGTCTCAGTCTGACACAATCTCACAAGGTACCCTGTAAGACTGAATGACTTCCTTAATGTATAGCTTTACCAAATCATCAACTGAATTAGTTGTTCTAATTTTGTTAGTCTATCAACAATAACACATATTAAGTCATACTTCCTTTGGGTCTTAGGATGTCAAGATATGAAATCCATGGAAATAATGTCCCACCTCCACTCTGCTAATGGCAAGGGTTGGAGAAGATTTGCAGGCTTGCGATGTTCGGCTTTTATCTTCCAGCATATCATGCATTTTGCCACAAAATCTACTATGTCCCTCTTCATATTGTTCCACCAATAGTGTCTTTTCACATCCTAATATATTTTATTACTGCCCGGGTGTATACACACATGGCCTTGATATCCGAGCCCTCCGTCACCACCAATTCTCCAATCAGGCATTTCTTTGTCCCTACATATTCCTTTCATCTTCCTAAGCTACTCGTTTTGATCATATGCAGAAATAATCTGACGGACCAAAGTCAGGTCTGCAGTTAAAAGGGCTACGTAAGCATCTGGTTCGTCGAGCATAAGCTGGATATCGAAATCTTGGATGAATTCCATCATTTATTATTCCTTAATCATCAAGGTAGCCACTAATTTGTTCTTCTTTTATTGGCTAAGAGCGTTGGCTACCGAATTTGCCTTTCCCGGTGGTAGGATATTCCAAAATTGAAGTCTTTGAGTGTCTCCATCCATCGATGCTGACACATATTTAGGTCTTTTTGTCTAAATATGTATTTTAGGCTCTTATGGTCGCGAAACAACTAAAATTCTTCCCCATACAAATAATGCCACCAAATTTTCAGGGTGAAATAACTGCTACTAATTCCAAGTAGTGTGTTGGATAATTCTCTTCATGCTTCTCCAGGTGCCTAGAAGTATAAGTGATCACTTTGTCATTTTGTGTCAACATACATCCTAATCCCATCTTTGATGCGTCGTTATACACCACAAACCTTTCACCCTCCTCCGGAACAGAAATTATTGGAGCCGATGTCAGCCTTGTTTTTAGTTCCTAGAAGGTTGCTACTGCATTCTCATCCCATACAAACCGAGCGCTCTTCTTCGTCAGCTGGGTCAATGGTCACACGATTCTGGAATATTCCTTGATGAAAAACCTGTAATATCCTGCCATACCTAAGAAATTTCAAACTTTTGCGACTGTGGTATACTGCTCCCACCTAGAAACTGTTTCCACCTTAACGGGGTCAACTGTTATGCCCTCTACCTTCACAACATGCCCCAAAAACTTAAGAACTCACATTTGGACAATTTGTCATGTTGCTAATTTTTCTTCAGGGTATCCAAGACCATGTGCAGATGTTGTTAGTGTTATTCCCAACTCTTGGAATATATCATAATATCATCAATAAAAATGATCACAAATCAATCCAAATAATGCATAAATACCATGTTCATCAGGTCCATAAATACCACTGTAGCATTGGTGAGACCAAATGACATGACAAAAATTCATAGTGCCCATACCTGGTTCTGAACACAATCTTGGGAATATCCTCGTCCCTGATTCTCAATTGATGATACTTGGATCACAAATCAATCTTGGAGAAGTATTTCACACCCTTGAACTAATCAAACATGTCGCTCGATCCATCTTTCTTCTTTACAAAGAGGACCGGCACACCCCACGAAGAGAAACTAGGCCGGATAAAACCTTGGGTCAATAGTTCATTAATTTGCTTCCTAAGTTCCTCCATCTCGAAAGGAAGCATTTGAAATGGAGGCAAGGATATCGAAGCGGCTCATGGCAGAAGATCTATACAAAGGTCCACTTCCTGTCTAAGAGGTAACCCGGGTATATCCTGAAACACCTCGGGAAATTCTTGTACTACCACTCTGGTTTATGGTGATCTCGGCCGATGCTACCTCTTCTAGTGCTCGCAAGCTCTCGAATACCTCGTATTTATTCATTCCTTTTAATGTGAAAGGATCCTGCCTGGCTATGGATATCGTAACTACCTTGTTGTGGCAATCCAAAACGGCATGAACTTGTGAAAGTCAGTCCATCCTGAGTATAATATCGAATTGCTTAATAGGCATCACCCCTAGGTCTATGGACACCTTGTGGTCAGCTAGAGATATAAGGCATGCCATGCGTATCTTACTTGTTTCCACAAATTTTCCCATGGGGAATGCTATTAAAAGGGAAAAATGTATTTGACTTGTTTTTAGTTCTAGTTTTCCTATCACGAAGAAATCAATGAATGCTAATGTTGCACCAAAATCAAATATAACCAATATTAGAATACCATTAATATAAGCCCTAACGTGTAACACTTAGGAAGTGTATTTTTTGCATAGCTACTACAAATGATAATTGTGGCAACACGTAAGGATACTCAACCCCCGAGTACCGGCAAACTAAAACTAGGGTGTTACACAATGTGGCATGCATGATCCAGCCATCCACTGGATATGTCCCACCCCATAGATAACCTTGCCTGAAAATTGGCCAGTCCATTGATTAGGTGAGCTACATATTATGAAGTAAATGGATTTTTTATTTTTTATTTTTTTAATTTTTTGTTTTAAGCCTCATTTCTATTTCAACCTTTTAGTTTCTAACATTCTAACCCCATTTGATGAGTGGGTTAACCTGATTTTTGGGAAAGGAGATCGACATGCTAGTAACTATCTGATGGACGGCTTGGACCTCATGCATATATGCCACCTTAGCACATCGGGTGACAGGTAGATGGGCTCCTTGTGGAAGAGCCTGGTCTCAGCAAACTTTGCTACTATACCATCTTTCTCACCAACATGTCACCTGTTCATGAAATCAGTGCCATTGAAACCGTAGGCCCCACCACGATTATTACCTTTTCTTGAAATTCAGGCTGATATTTTCAACAGCTGGGCCACACAAGTTTGTTCACTCAGATCGTTGGTTGTCCACTAGTTCCAACAGTGTGGCCTCTCTTATGAGCGAACCCACCTAACTTACATGCCAGGCGTTTTCCACGGCGGGGCTTACCGTTTTCATGGCATTGATGTCCAACAAACCTCGTGCGATACCACAAGCAGTGTAAATTGCATGTAGGTGATCAGTTGATCTAATGCAATGCGTGTATCTTACGTAACTCGTGCTCCTTTCTTTTAAGTACAGGCGGATATGATATACGAGAGTCTGCAACTTTCTTCAGTTCCTCGTGCATCTCGTGCGTGTGCACGTGATTTGGTAGAGTCGCAAGTAAGTTACCTTCCATGACATGTGGTGGATGGAAATACGGAAATAGTAGCGGCTTCGAAGAAAATTTTTAATTTTTAAGGCTGTCACAGCAGACTTTTTTTAGCCCTGAAATTGAGTCCCACCCGTAGCTGGCCCATCCATAGCTAGCGAAATAGCAAATGTCAAAAATAAATAAATAAATAAATAATATAAAACCGAAAATGTGAAATATTTGTGTTTAATTCAATCTTGATGGTCAAATTTTCCGTGAAAAGGGGAAACGCCGATAATTCGGAGACTAAAAAACTCAGGTTTTAATGATGTCTAGACTAGAAAAAGTGGGTTCCAGCTCCGTGGCCCATTGTATACATGCTATGTTTCAACGCTGAGTTGCCCATGTGGTGTGGGTGGTGTTGGGGGTGCGCTGAAGCAACTCAAGTTAGAACCAAACGATAAGAAATTGAACAATAATCAAGCATATAGAAAACACAGGCTTTTATGTGGAAAAACCCTCGCAAGAAAAAACCATAGTATAAAGGGACAACGAGTTCACTGTGATAATCAATATTTACAAGAGATGGAAGAGTTTACCAATCCGATAATACACTCCAAATATCACCAAAACCCTGGTTTTGAACTCTTCTTTGCTCACCAAAAGTCATAAGCATGTTTCTATTACCTTAACCATGGATTCCAAACCCTTAAAAGGAATTAAAACTGAAATAAGAAACAAAATCCGAAATTCCGAAAAGTTGTGAAAGTCGGTCGATGGGAGCTTCAATCATATCGAGTTCCATTGACATCTCATTAATGGGATCGAAGCCACCTTCAATCACATCAATTTGTACCCAAAAACTGTCTAGTAAGCAAAGGCCAAAAAATAAGATTTTATTGATGGGATCGAGTGGGTTGTTGGCTCGATGGGATCAAGTGGTCTATTGATGCCATCGACAGACCCAATTATAAATAAATTTAAGACATTTGATAATAATTTCCACTATGTCTTCAATTTATCATGGACCACAACTTTAACATCAATCTCTAATTACCTCCATCATAGCTCAACCATCGTCATCATTTTTCGTGCACGCTCTGCCTTCATCAAGGCTAGAGAAGTCGTACAGAACTAGAACTTATCTGTATAAACTATCTTTGTAAGCATGTCCGTCAAATTCACACTTGTGTGGATCTTCTCAAGAGTCACTCTACCTTAGATAAAACAATGATGAACATCAATATATTTAATAAGAGAATGGTAAATCAAGTTGCTTGCCAAATTGATCGCGCTTTCGTTGTCACAATTTACCGGCACTGCTTCCTGTTGAAGCCTAAGCATATTTTATCATGCCTCTAAACCAAATACCTTCTTTAAATACTTTTGTTATTATCATATACTCTGCTTCGGTTGTAGAAAGAGTCACCACATATTGAAGCTTCGACATCTAACTGATCGCTCCACCCACTAGAACAAACAAGTAGCCGGAAGTCAATCTCATGTTATCCACATTACACACATAATTGGCATCCATATAGCCTACCAACTTGTCCTCTGACTTTTCAAATGTCAAGACGTAGTCTACTATACGTCGAATATACCGAAGTAACCATTTCACTGCCTCCTAATGTTGTTTGCTGAGGTTAGCCATGCATCTGCTTAGTACACCTAGTATATGTGAAATATCAAGTCTTATAGAGACCATGGCATCCATCAAACTACCAACAATGTTCCAATTGGGCACACGAGACATCACATGAGCCATGTATCTGCCCTTTCACTTCGAACCCTTATAGTTGCTTCATGTAAATCTACTCCTCCAACTCCCTCGAAGGAAAGCATCTTCACATCCATCTGTTCCAATTCTAAGTTGTACTAGTCAACCAACACCAATACAAATCTGATAAACACCTACTTAACTACAATTGTGAAAATCTCATTTAAGTGAACACACTCCTTTTGTGTATACCCTTTTGCGATCAATCTTTCCTTGTATTTATCCTGATTCTTTTTGTGAATCCATTTACAACTAATCGCTTTACGCCCCACAGAAAAATTCACCATCTCCCATGTCTCATTCTTATACAGAGAATTCATCTCGTCATGCATGGCTACTATCCACTTCTCAGCATCAGAATCATCTAATACTTTGAGTCATATGTATATGACTAGCAATTAATGATTTCATAGTGGATTTCTTCTTAGTGGTGACTCCTTCACCTACTCCTATGCCTCTACATGTGGCTCAGACTCTGCATATGTATCTTCTTTTTAAATCTCGACGTCAATTACCACTAATTTCTCTGGTTCCTTACGTTCATCCCTGCGGAACAAGGAATCTTCATCAAACATAACATCTCAACTAATTATAATCTTCTATGTGACTCGGTCGTACAACATATACCCTTTCATACATCACCACAGCCCACAAAAATACACTTCTTGGTCCTTTGGTCTAGCTTATCTCTCTCAACTGATGATATATGAGAGTAAGTGTCATAAATAAATACCTGTAACTGTGAGTAGTCTACCTCATGACCACCCCATACTTCTTCAAGAATCTTGTAGTCTATTGGCACAGACGGGGACCAATTTAACAATTAACAAGCCATGTTAATGGCCTCCATTTATAACCCTTTACCCAATCCAACGTTACCTAAGATGCTTTGGGATCTCTCTAAGAGAGTCTGATTCATCCATTTTGTCACTCTATTATGCTTAGGAGTGTTGTAACGTGTCGGATTTTTACTATTTAAATTTCAAAAATCCTTTAAATTTCTTCATTATAATTAACTTATGTTGTCACCTACTGACCCCTTAACACTCGAAGTTAGACTATACGCAGGTGTTACCTATAAAGAAATACAAAATTCGGTTAATTAACCATAATAAGCTAACGAATCCGACCGATCACTTAAACATCGAGTCTAACCTTGTGATTTATTTATATAAGGCCCCAAATCGAGCTGACCTATCACTGACTAATCACGACATTCATAACTGAATAAAGACTCACCTAGAGCAAAGACAACTGAGGGTCTGATCCTAATTGACAAACCAAACAAACCTAGTTACTCCTTTAGCCTAAGAACCAACAGTTTAGGGTGATTAGGATTGTATCCCCATTTTCACTAGTTGTGAATAGTCCACACTATGAACGTAGCTAATTCAAACCTTAATCATTGCGCACAAGAAATCTTACTACCCAATAAATTTCAAAAATGCCTTGGTTATCCAAACAACCTCCAAACCACTCATTAGTGGGCCACTAAATCTGAGACTATAGAAAGACATTTGTCTCAGTGGGATTGACGTTCATCGCAGGACATTGAGCCAAGATCACATCTCGAATTGCTCAACTTAGACTCGTAAAGTCAGGGCATGAGATGTGTGAATATTCTTAAAATTAATCAAGAACTCAAGTTAATTCTCTACCTCCGGTCTTTACTAAATTATGGCTTTCAGACCATTAGATGGTGACTAAATTTAGGGCACCGATCAAGATTATTACCCTGCTCACATTTGTATAGTTATAGACTTGATCGCCTTCCTGGTTGATTGGCACATCTGATCATCGGATGGTTTTTCCTAAACATAGATCGCCTAGTGGGACACTTATCTCATAGCTTAGATTAACCTGTACACCTCCCAGTAGGTCACATTAGTTGGAAACAACATCCCTTAGGGTTAATATAATGAAAAAAGGGTCATTGGGGCCATTTGTGCACAATTTAGCACTATAAATATCATTTCATTTCACACCCCCTCTCCTCATACGAATTCTCCCTAGAAATTAGGGAGAAAGAGAGAAAGGAAGATATAAAGAGAAAGAGAAAAAGAGAGTGGGGCCATTGGTGTTTGCTTGCACCAAAATTCCTTCGATGAAGCTCAAGTTATTACCATTTTCCTCTATCAAATCAACTCTTATGCGCAATCAGAGGTAAGAAATGCTTCCTACCTCTCGATTAAACATGTTAAGTTCTATAAATATTACCTAAGTTTCATTTGATTTGATTAGGAATTGGTGTTTTCCCCCCAAAATCCCAACATGAAGCGCAATTAGGTCGCGTGAAACCTCTAAGGTGTGGACCATTATTCCCATGTTGTCTTTTATCGACTCTTGAGGGTCTCAATTAATGATGTCTTATTTTAGATGTCTTGTTGCATGCTAATATATTTATATTTTAGTTTTGATTGCAATACATGTTGTTACTTGCTTGTGGATGCTCACATGTTCAATGAAATGCATGAATGAATAAAATTGATAAATTTAGATTTTATGGGAAATTTTGCCTTAATTGCTTAATGAATTGCTAGTATGTAGTGATGTTTAGAATTTCTTAAAATGTTGGGTTAGTTAGCAAATCGCTAGACTAAGGGGTGGCTCGAGTTAGGTCGGCCACCCTAGGCTTATTCGATCGACCCGAGTTAAATATGGACAACCCACAGTAACTAGACTACGTGGGATGCTTGCACCCATTGTCGATTGCGCCAGAGCTCTCCGAAGTCAATTAAATTAATCTAACAGCTGACTAATAATGTATGATAACGACCAATTAAATTTAGGATGCTCCCGTTCCCATTAAATGAGTCTACATATAATTGTTAGTGATATGATCCTACAAACACTCATGAGCCAGGCATGATGGTATGAAACACTGTATTTGAGCTATCGGCTATGTTGTGGTGACATGCCTATCATATTGGTAAAAAATGGGATGACGAACCCACCATATTGGTACAAAATTAGATGACAATCCTCCCCATAATGACCACTGAGCACATGTGAAGGCTATGAGCCTAGCATATTATAAATGGAATTAACGTCGTGACTCCACCATATTTTGTTTGGGTGATAACCCTTACATTATTTGTGGTTGTCCTTGGTTGATGAACCTTAAAATGGATCGAGGGACACAAGTGAGGAGTCGTTATGGCTGCACTGAGTCTCGTGATACTAATAGAGATTGTGATATAATGGTGGTATTTTAACTTTGTCAATCTACCGTATGAACTAAGATTAATAATCACTCTGCTAATCATACATATTAATCGCATTGTACTAGATTAGGCTGTTGTGATTTGGCATTGGAGTCGTGTGATGAAGTAATGTTGACATTTGCGAAATATGCGTTGAAGTCGCTTGTAAGGGAGTGTTGGATTGTAAGATACATGCATCATTTCATAATCTCATTCGTGCATTTAACAATAGTATTTAAAAAGTAGTTGATTTCTTGTTTATCATTACATGTGTTGATTGAGTCGATAACATATGTAATTTAGAATTACTGGAACCATTGAGTTTGCTATTCACTCCCACCTATGACAGTATTTTAAAATACCAACTAGGCAATATTTTCGATATAGGTACCATCGAGATCCCAAACAGGTAAGCTTAGATCGGCTTGCACCACCGTCGTTATGTTTTGGAGGATTAGGCTAAAACTGAAAAGTTTATACTTTAATCATTTTGGGTATGTATATTATGGCTTGTATAATCCTCATTTGAGCAAACACCACTTCCAAAATTATACATTTTGAATATTAGCCATATAATTCTGATTTAAGTTATATTTGCTTAACTTTTGATATCGCTGATTTTAAAGCTACTCTGATTTTGATCATATGCGAATATTAACCGGACTACACGGGCATGTGGAAACTTAACCATGTGCATTCTCTCTAGGTTGACACTTAGGAATTCGGGATTGCAGTCTTCGTACTCGGGTACCGATTTCCAGGGCATAACAAGTGTGTTTCACTGTGTTGTACCTCACAATCCCCTCATTCTTGTAAAACTAGTTAAATTCCTTTGAAGTGAATTCACCTCCGTTATTAGTCCTTAATGCATTTAGTTTTTGCTCTGTCTACCTTTCAACCATCACCTTCCACAGCTTAAATGTGGTGAAAGCATCAGATTTATTTTTAAGGAAATAAACCCACACTTTTTTGGAGTAGTCATCGATAAATGAGGTAAAATATGATGACCCCCCAACAGAAACAATAGGTGATGGGCCCCATAATTTGAATGCACATACTCAAGCACACCTTTACAAACATGCTTTCCAGTTTTAAAAGTTAGCCTTAATCATTTGTCATATATACAATGCTCGTATATACTAAGTTCAATTCTTTTAAAAATAAGAATCAAGCAACAATCAAAATGTAGATTCATTCCACAGTCACTCATGTGTCCTAGGTCCGCCTGCTATAATCATGTTGATGTGGATTTTGTTACAGACACTGCAGCTTCACCCATTTCAATCTTTATGATCCACTTACATAGATTATTACTTTGCTGCACTTTCATCATAATAAGTAACCATTTCAAAACTTTAAGAACCTTGTCAGAATTTACAACCAAGTGTCTCAAGAGCCCCTAGAGATATCAAAATCTTCCTGCGGTCAGAACGTGTTGAACACCTATCAGAATATGCTCCACCCCAACGAGCATTTTGATGCACATTAAACTGATTCCAACAACTTTATAGGCAATGTCATTGCCCATAGAAACCTATTCACCCTTGTATTTGACGTATGTGGTGAACCAATCCCTATGAGAAGTCATGTGGTATGAGGCTCCCGAATCCAAAATTCAATTGTTACAAGGTAACTAGATTTGAATGTAGTCAAGAGATCACCACCATCTACCTCCTCGTATGATTGCACTGTGTTGGCCTCTTTTGGCATATTCTCCGATTTTCTCCCTTTTGAGCATTAGGGTTCCTCTAGTTCTTTTTCATATGCCCTGTCATTCCACAATTCCAACACTTCATCTTTTCATTCCCTTTCAATTTGGATCATGATCGAGAATTTCTCTTCTCCCCTTCAATATTCCTTCCATTGGTAACCAACACATCCGTAGAAATACCTCTGTTACTGTCTTTCTTTTTCAACTACTTCTCATGAATGGTTGAGATGACAATCTCCACATCAATGATATCCCAACTATGGATCAGCATGTCTACCAAATTCTCGAAAGATAGTAGAAGAGAATTTAAGAGAATCATGGCTTGATCCTCCTCTTTAATCTTACCATCTGCATTTGTCAGTTTATATAACAACTCATTGAAAGGGCTCACGTGTTCATTAATGTCAAACCCCTCTGTAATCTTAAGATTACAGAATTACTTCTTCAAATACAAATGGTTACCTAGGAATTTGTTCATGTACAAACCATCTACTTTTGTCCATGCCCCTATGACGGTCTTTTAATACAGGACATTCTCTACTAGATACAATTCTATTGAGGTTGTAGCTCTCTCATCTAGTTCATCACACTCTTCATCAATCATAGATGTAGGATGCTTAGCCTAGCCAAGGAGAATGTGTTGCATGAAATTATGGTTTAGACCGTTGTTATTGAAGTATGAGTGTATGACAAAGGTCCTAAAGGTGGGTGAATATGACTTTTCAATAATTATGCCAATTTAAAATCCTTATTGCATAGCTTAAACTAATCTCCAGTTAAACTAAGGAAGGCAATCTAACTCTAAAGTCTTCCAAGCCAATAGAGGATCTAATATCATACACTTCTAAAGATATATCAATCAAGCAACTAGTCTATAGCATGGTGAACATGTGTGAATGGAATATACTACTTATTAATCCTAAGCATTCATCTTATCATGCATACATATCTAAGCATTCAAACATATAAGCATGATTTAAATAGATGCACGAATGTCAATCCCAAACACAAGCATGTATAGCGGTTCGGATGTGTGCACCTCCACTCCCGGTGGACTCACTCTCTCCTAGAGTGTGCCCGATTTCACTATGAAAAGGTTTTAAATCAGGTTTACCTTAAACCTTTACAACCTACACAAGGTATTGCCTATACAAGACAATCATTTAAGCCTACACAAAGCAGTCACACATACCTACACAAGGCATTGTGTAACGTCTGGAAAAAATCCGTACAACGATCCGAGTATGACCTCAAGCAGAAATCGCTAAGGACCGAATCCTTTGGAAATTAGATGAAAATTAATCAAGTACTAAACTGAATTAATCACTAGATTAGCTTGAACTACTTTCTATATGAAGTGCAAGACCCAAAACTAGTAAAATCGCTAGCTCTATGTTACTTAAAAACCTAAGATTAATCTCAAAACCCAGTTGCTCTCGGGAGCATCTTGAAACTCTGTATCAGACCTAGACCGCGTGTCGAAAGTCCGATTACCACGAAACTATATGGTTATGACCGCCTTATTGGGCTTGACAACCATCTCGAAAATCAAGTCCAAATAGTATCCAGAAACGCCAAATCTAAGGTTTCAGATCGTCAAAATATGACCTAACTACACCCTTAGATTAGGAAAATCTCCCTACACAGGTCAGTGTACTTCTCCCCTTGATCGAGTGACGATAGCCATTGAACTAAAACTGGTCCTCCATGGTCGATCTATTAATCCGATCAGACCAAAATCTTAACTGGCATAGATCCATTGCCAAGGAACTTTCTTCAGACCGTATGCAAGTAATGGACCTCCATATGAGCTCCGTTGGCCCGAAACAGATGACTGTTGGCTATAACCTAAGTATACCATGGCCCTGCAGCCATTTACATCAGTTCTAGGCCTATATAAGGGCCTTAACCCACCCCTCTCTCTTTCCATACGAATTTCCTAAACCCTAGGAGAGAGAAGAGAGAAAAGAGAAGGAGAAGGTGAGGAGAAGTGAGAGAGAGTTGTGGTTGGCTGCTAGGATTCATTCCCGCCACTCCACATGCTAAATCCCCTCTTCTATGCTGCTATACCGGTGATTTTGACTCCATCATTGGATAAGGAATCTTAACCCTAATCTGTTTTAGGTCTCCAAATAGGTAGATCAGTGAAATAGCTAACCTATTTCATGTTATAGGTAGCTATTGTGCCGTAAACAAAGGCATAGTGTACGAACCAAGTTCGTAATCGGCATACCGATGAAAGGTGCAGACTATAAACGTTTAGGTTATGGTTTTTAAGGCTTTTAATGTCAGTTAATGATTTATGACTGACTTGATTGTTGTTACATGTACGTAGATGCAATGCTTTCTGTGTATTATACATATATATGAACTATGTTGAATATAAGGCATTTCATGTGTTTCTTGAAATGTTTGAATGAATATGGAGTCATGATTTGTGCTTGTCATGATTATTGATTAAGAATGCATGATTGTTGTATGTGTGGCAACTCCTTTGTGAAAGTATATGCTACAATATATGTTATGATAAATTTATTACATGTATGTTGATATGTGTAGTCTAAGTGTTTGATAAAATGCCTGAATGAGAAAATACTTATTGAAATGTATTTTATAAGGGTATTGAGATGAGATTCTAACTACCTTAGCTACATGTATAAATTCCTTCTTATAACCTAAATCCAATTACGTGATTCATGTATGAAATACATATGTATGATGTCATGTTCACTATTTGTTATATAAAATGCTTAAATGGTTGTAATGCTTAGATTGTTTGTTCAATACTGTTATGACTACCATATGTGAATGCTATTGTTTTGAAGTGTGATTGGGGCTACGAGGTAGTCTAGGCAATCAGTAACGACTTCCGATTAAGTGGTTGAATCAATTTCGCCACCACGGACATGTTCGATGAATCTAATTCGAACGGTGATTATCAATAGTAGTTAGGCCACAAGGAGTGTGTATGCGCTCCATGTCGATCAATTTAGCATGTGCTCATACCAGTTGTTCACTCCCCAAGTATAGGGTTGTGATGTAGTAATAAACTCGGTAAGACCGAGGTCGAATCCACAGGGACTGATACCTGTACGTTATCTGAAACCAAGTAGAACTAGAACTAGACTAAGATGTGATTTAAACCAAATAGAATTTAAGAAATAATTGTGAAAGAATTATCTAAGACTTTAAGGAATTCAGAGAAAGAGAACTAGGGATTCAGAGGATCCACTTGTAGAGATCAGGGAGATCGTATGCCAGGATCACAAATTATGGAAATTTACTGAACTGCCATTGATATAGGTTTCAAGAGATGAAAGGTGTATGAATTAGAATGGATTCCATCACCAAACCATGCCCAGGAGACAAAGCAAACAACAGAATTAATCTAATTATCAATCAATCAACATGCCATGAAGATCAGGAAGGTACTGTCATCCTACCATGCCCATGGGACAATGATGAATAACAGGGCTTCCTGATGTCATAAACATCAAAAAGACATAGAAACATGCTCAAAGCCATCGCAGACCTATTGTAATTTTAGTCACAACAGACCATTAAAAACTGAAAACATTCCCTCACAATCAACCCAATACCAAATCCATTCAGTTTAAAATAGAATTAAAGGCATAAAATTCTTCCCATCACGCTACAAGCTTCACCCCTTAGCCCTAGCTAAGGGGTTTAGCCACACATGAATGGGCTAAAATAAACAAATAAACAAAAGAAAAGGAAGAAAATCAATAAAAGGAAAAGAAAAAGGAAACAAAAGAATTTCCCTGTTTTCTCCTTCAATCATCCAAGCCTTGCTCCTGAGATCACGTGCATCCTCCCTAACCATTGAAAAACTCCAAGCCGTGCTCACGTCCTCAGCCTTCACTGCTCCTGTCCCAAGCCTTTTTTCCTTTCCAGCCACCGCCCGCCTCTCTCTCTTTCTCTCTCTACCTTATAGGCAGCCGAACCTATCCCCTGCAGGCGTGCTGAAGGGGGACTCTTTTCTCCCCGTCTTCGATCAGGAATCTCCGCAAAAACAATCGGTGCGGAAACTCCATTTACGCAGCAAGACAATATTGCTGATTTGCGTTAGCTGCAGGACCCATGATTTGAGTCTAAGGAGAAATCCACCCCGTCCATTAGATGAGGCTAGAAATTATGGTCGAGAATATATATTTTTGGTCCTCTGCTAATGCGGCATACTGCATATTTTATCCGCCATCCATCTTGCGTTTGAAGTATTGAAATCCGATCATCGCTATCTCTTGGACTTTTGTCACCTAGGTCTTGCTCAGATGGACCGAGGGATTCTAATGGATGGTCCGGATTGGACCTTTGAGTTCAGGATGGTGGCCCACAAGGATCAACCGGCGCCCTGTTTCACGCCAGAAGAAACGGAAGTTTCCGTCTTTTGATTGAGAGTCGGTGGGGCCCATGAACACTATCATAAAGTAAATCCACTCCGTTCATAAGATTCGTGACAAAATTTTGGTAAGAGGGATGGATTTTGGATCAGATTCGGCGTGGGCCCATGGAAGAAATCAGCTGCAATAGTTGTAGGGCAGTCCATTTGTGACCATTGAAACCAACAAGTGTGCATGCATGAGTGCATAAAGTCAACATGGGTTTGGCTAAATCGAGCCCCTCTGCATGATGGACGGCTCGGATTGAGCATTTAGACCATGATGATGGCCCACTGAGATCATTCTCAGTCTCTGTTTCATGACAGAAACGGAGTTCACGTAAACAGAGTCTGTGTTGCCATGCACTCTTAGTGCAAAAAGTGTAGTATATACACTGTATAATGATTATGGGAAATCCACACCATTCATCTTGTTCTCCATTTCATTTGAACCGTGGGGGCCAAAGTTAAAGCGTATATGGACAGCGGGTGGGCCCCAAATCAGGATTTTATGGACTGATCTGTTAGTTCAGCCACTTTCACGAGGATCCAATGGCTGAAATTTGACGTGTACGGTTAGTTTTTGGTCCTCGAGCCATGTATAAAGTTTTGAGCTGATCGGATGGCGAGAACCCCGTGATCTTGCATTTTTCACCAATTTCGGACCTCTTTAATGTGAATGGCCTGCTTTCCTCGGATCCTTGATGCATAATTCCATCGATCTTCGTCTCCTGGAGTCCGTCCCTTGCCTTGGGTGTCATCAGAGCGTTAAATCCATGCATTTACCACCTTTTTTCAGTCCAGGCTCTTAAACACACCCTGCATTACAAACACGATTAAATCAGGTCTTTAAACAATACTATGTTTGTAAATCCAGGTAACAACTGGGTCTGATATGCAATATTTGACCCTCAACACAACCCCTAACCAGCATTTTGCTAGTCCCGAGCAAAGTATGCGAAAAATAAATTGAGAATTACAGGATAATTTCTACAACTCAAGGAATTTATGGAAAATAGTTCAGATACTCGAATTCTAAGATTCATGAATGTTGGCATTACTTTTTCCTGAAATCAAGCTCACGGTAAACTTCATAATCAAGTTCAAAATATTAGTCCATCAATTAGAACAATTCTAAACATTAAACTCCATGGATGCATAGTCTAATCTTGAAACATTAAAATTCACTTCTCTATTTAAGGATATCATTGGTAACCAATAGGAGAATTCACGATAACCAGAACTTGTCTCACACATTATCTTTTTATTCTTTTAATTTTTTGACTTTTCCATTGAAAGTAATGTCAAGAAGGGGAATCAAATCCTTACCTATAGGGAGCAAACCTAAGGTAAAGACTGTACACCCAACTTGTTCACATATCATTCATGGGGAATTAAATCTACACCTATAGGGAGCAAACCTATGGTGTAGACCATTCGCCTAATCCTTTCAATTTTCCAAGTTGGTTCCTTTCATGTTTAGTGATTACTAAGTTAATCCTTTAATATCGAACTGAAACCTTAATATGCAAGCGAGATGTGTCCTGCGAATTTATGACTCAATCAATGTTTACAAATTCTAATAATGGATTAATAATTCAAACTTAGTTGTGAAATTTAATAGATAACTGAATCCAAGAGTCATAAAGTACCAACATCACGCATCTTGTAGTTCTAAATCCAAGATGGCCGTTAAAATCGCTTCGAATTCATATGAAATTCTAGAAAAATTTTTAAAAATTTTCACTTTCACAATCTCTGCTCATGACTAGGAACATACTGATTAGGAAGCCTAATCTCCCACCCCCAACCTAAAATCTACATTGTCCTCAATGTAAAAGAAATAAGCATGTAATGCACATGGGACAAAATGAGTAAATAAGAAGTAATGGGAAGATAGTACCTGGATGATGCATAGAGAGACACTTTTCAAGAGATCACAGCCTGGGCACCGATCAGCACGAGAGAAAAGGCAACAAAAATGACACAAAATAAAATCCTACCTATACCACTTTCGTAGGTGCTCTCGATTGCATTTAGCGTATGCAACAAGCCTTTAAACCCCTAGGTTACCCCTAGTGGACGAGTTGTAGTCTCGTGAGGGTTTGCGGCAATGCTACCCACAAACATTGAACTAATGAATGAGAAAAGTGAAATGGAATGAAAATTTGGGTTGCGTCCTAGGAGCGCTAAGATTAACGTCATCATACAGACAAGAATGGACAATGAATTAATCAATCTTGATAAACCTCCATCGGACTAGGAGATCAATCCTGGTAAACAGGATCAGTCAGAGGCATGGACATGTCTTCTGAATCAAATTTCTCGACAAATGGTTTCAATCGATGGCCATTGACTTTAAACTCCTTGCCATTGTCGGGATCTCTTATCTCAACGGCCCCATGAGGAAAACAGTGATAACCATGTAAGGGCTGGTCCAACGAGATCGAAGCTTACCCGGAAAGAGATGTAATCGAGAATTGTACAAAAGGACCTTCTGACCAGGCGTGAATGCCGCAAAATGTGTTGATCATGAAATGCTTTCATCTTGTCCTTGTAAATTCTCGAATTATCGTACGCATCTTTCCGGATTTCTTCAAGTTCATTCAATTGAAGTTTGCGTAGCGAGCAGCGTTGTCAGTTGAAATTAAGATTTTTGATCGCCCGACGCTTTATGTTCCAACTCCACGAGGCAAGTGACAAGCTTTCCGTAGACAAGTCTAAAGGGAGACATTCCAATAGGAGTTTTAAATGCGATCGGTATGCCCATAAGGCATCGGTCGTCGGATTGACCAATCCTTACGATCGGGGTTAACCGTTTTCTCCAAAATGTGTTTAATCTCCCTATTGAAAATCTCGGCTTGCCCTTGTCTTGGATGGTATGGGGTGCTCACCTTATGAGAGATACCGTATTTCTTCATTAAGCTCTCGAATGGTCTATTACAAAAGTGTGAGCCCCCATCACTAATGATGGCTCGAGGCGTTCCAAATCGAGAAAGGATGTTCTCTTTCAGGAATTTAATGACCGTGCGATGGTCATTCTTTCGACACGGAATCGCTTCAACCCATTTAGTGACATAATCCGCGAGCAAAATATACAGATTTCCAAACGATTGGGGGAATGGTCCCATGAAATCGATGCCCCAGCAATCAAATGTTTCAATGATAAGGATGGGATTCAAAGGCATCATATTTCGATGGGACAATGCTCCCAATTTCGACAACGCTCACAAGCTTTGCAAAACTCATGAGTGTCCCGAAACATAGTGGGCCAGAGCCCCACTGCAGAATCTTGGCCGTGGTCTTTTTAGCAGAAAAGTGACCACCACAGGCCTGTGAGTGACAGAAGGAGATGACACTCTAATGCTCATCGTCTGGCATACATCTCCTTAAGATTTAATCTGGGCAATATTTAAATAAATATGGATCGTCCCAAAAAAAGTTGCACACCTTGGTAAAGAATTTCTTCTTATCTTGCGCAGTCCAATGTGTTAGTATAGAACCTGTGATAAGAAAATTAGCAATATTAGCGAACCAAGGTGAATGGGAGACTCTAAACAATTGTTCCTCAGGGAACATGTCATTGATATGGGTTGTCTAAAGGGAATCAGGGAGATCAAGTCTGAAAAGATGATCAACCACTAAGTTCTCTACTCCCTTTTTGTCTCATATTTCCAAATCAAATTCTTGAAGTAGGAGGATCCATCTTATCAGGTGGGACTTAAAAAGAAGGTACTTTAGTGCCGCATGGTCAGTGTAAAAATGATTTTGGATCCGATCAAGTAGGACCTTAATCCAAAGCGAAAACTATGGACAAGAATTCCTTCTCCGTAGTCGAGTAGTTTACAGGCAGGATTTAGAGTCCTACTCGCGTAATGAATGACGTAGGGTTTCTTATCTTTTCTCTGGCTATGACCGCCCCAAGAGCATAATCGAAGCGTCGCACATAAGCTCAAAAGGAGGGCTCCATGGCTGCATGATGGGTGTAGTGGTTAATGTGCCCTTAAGCTTGGTGAAAGCTTCCAGGCACTTGCTCAATCCACTCGTACGGAGCATCCTTTTGAAGAAGATTACATAAAGGCCGAAGAAGAGACTAAAGTCCTTTATGAATCGCTGAAAATCCTGCGTGTCCTAAAAAGGATCGCACGTCTCGATGTTCTTGGGTGGAGGTAGATTAGAGATAAGATCTATTTTTGCCTTATCTACCTCGATTCCTTTGGACGAGATGATATGCCCAAGGACAATTCCCTTGAACCATGAAATGGCACTTCTCCCAATTGAGTACCAAGTTCTTCTCTTCACATCTTTTAAACACATTTAAGACTTTCCAAGCACTCTCTGAAAGATGGACCGTAAGCAGAGAAATCGTCCATGAAGACCTCTAAATATTGCCCCACCATATCGGAAAAATACTAAGCATACATCGCCTTTGAAAAGTGGCAGGGGCATTACATAGTCCGAATGGCATCCTATCCTGAATCATATCTGCGTTTTGGCTTAATCTATCCCATGTTTATGTGCTTAATACAGTCAACATACATCATTCATTAATTATGTTGCATAAGTGATGTTTTGGAACTCGGGAGTTGAGTTATGCTCGAAGCCCGAATGACATCCTTCGATAGGCAAAGGTGCCGTAGGGACATGTATATGTGGTCTTTTCTTTGTCTTCAGGGGCTATCTCTATTTGGTTGTAGCCCGAATACCCGTCAAAACTATAATAGGAAACAACAGCTAACCATTCCAGGATCTGATCAATGAATGGTAACGCAAACAGAACAATCATCGTCACGGAAATCAACTACCTGTAGTCAATGCACATTCTCCAACCAGAAGTGACACTAGTAGGCACAAGTTCATTATTAGCATTGGCTACGATGGTGATTTCGGACTTCTTAGGGACCACTTGAGTTGGACTCACCCATTGACTATCAGATATAGGGTATATAATACCCACGTCCAATAGTTTAAGAACCTCAGCTTTAACCACTTCCTTCATGTTTGGATTTAGTCTACGTTGTGGTTGCCGAGCGGTTTTTGCATTATCCTCAAGATATATGCGGTGAGTACAAATCGAGGGATCGATTCCCTTGAGGTCCGCTATTGTCCATCCTAGGGCTCCTTTATGCTCAATGAGAGTAGATATAAGCATACTCTCCTGTTCTTTCTCCAGGTGGGCAGAGATCACCACCGGGTATGTCTCATCTTGACCTAAATAGGCATATTTCAAATCAGAGGGCAAAGGTTTTAGGTCAAGCTTCGGCGGCTTGAGGTTAGACGGTAGAGGCACTACATCAGTTTGTGGTAATTCTTCAAATTGTGGCCTCCATCGGTTAACTTCAAGTACCGGTGCAGTATCAAGCAAGGCGCACGTCTCCCTAATCATGTCATCATCAAAATCATGGGAGTGGGCCAGGCACGTCTCTAGATGGTCGGAGGATAAGGTCAGAGGTGTCGTATCTTCCACGAAAGAGTCAATCATGTTAATGTCGTGGAAATCGTCATCATCCTCCAAGTTGCTGCCGTTATTGAAAAAATGTTTGACTCCAATGTCAAATTTCCAAAAGACATAGTCATGATACCATTCCTGCAATTGATAATTGCATTTGGCGTGGCAAGGAATGGGCGACCAAGAATGACGGGAATCTGAGTGCTCATGTTATTGATGGGTTCGGTGTCCAGGGATGATAAAGTCTACGGGGTAGTAAAATCTATCAACTTGGACCAACACATCCTCAATTATCCCTCTTGGTACACGACGAGCGATCGGCAAGTTGTAGTGTGGTTAGGGTGGGTTTTAATTCACCCAAACCTAACTGTTTGTATACCGCGTAGGGAATCAGATTGACGCTCGCTCCTAAGTCAAGAAGTGCATGATCAATTCGATGGTCCCCGATTACACATGATATGGTTGGGCTACGGGATCCTTGAATTTCTGTGGCACGTCTTGCTTTAGGATGACACTCACTTTCTCAGTCAAGAAAATTTTCTTTTGAATATTTTGCCGTCGTTTGGTCGTGCATAAGTCTTTCAGGAATTTGGCATATGAAGGTATCTGTTTAACTATATCAAGTAGAGGAATGTTGACTTTCACTTCTTTCAACACCTCTAGGATATCCTGAAAGTTAGAGAGAGGTTTTGGTGAAACCAACCGTTGGGGGAATGGAGCAACTGGCTTCTCTAGAAGTTCCAGTTCTAATTTTTGTGGGGCATCACTGGATCCATCATTGTTGTCCTCTTCTGGTTCTTGAGGCTTTTCGGGCCTAACCGGAAGAGTTTTATCAATGATCTTTCCACTCCTAAGAATGGTGATGGATTTAGCATGCCCCATCTGATTCGAAGAGCTGGGATCATTAATCTCGTACTGCAATTTAGGATTGGGGAGAGGTTGTGCAGGAAGCATCCCCTTTTCTATAACCGTCATATGAGAATCTATCTTTTGCATAAAATCTGTGATTCCCCGCATTGCCTGAGCCAGCTCTTGTATGGGATTTTGAACCGGTTCCTCTTGAGGTTTCACTTGATTTGGATTTTGATTGAAGAAACCTGGAGGAGTCGCCGTTTGTCCATTTCTCCAACTGAAGTTTGGATGATTTTTCCAGCCAGGATTGTATGTGTTAGAGTTAGGTCCAAAAAGGTCTTTGATAATTATTTACGGCATTGGCTTGTTCATTCAACACTCCTCGAAAGCCAGGTATTGTAAGATAGTTTTTAGTTGTGTGAATGTTGCAATCACAGATGCCGCAAACAATTTCATTGACCTTATCCTTCTTTCCTTCCATTGCCTCAACTTTCCTTATGAGCGTAGTCACTTTACACTTGAGATCATCCTCTTCTTTCAAGAGATATAATCCACCTTTTTCCTTTAATTGAGTTGGCCTAGACGTGGTGTTCGACTTTGGGTAATAGTCCCAAGATTGTGTTTTTTCAGCCAAATTATCGAGGTAGTCCCATACCTCGTCGATATCTTTATTAATGAACTCTCCATTACACATTGTCTCGACCATTTGGCGCATGGAAGATGTCAGTCCATCATAGAAAAAATTTGTAATGCGCCACGTTTCAAATCCGTGTTGTGGGCATGAACTGACCAAATCTTTGAACCTTTCCCAACATTGAAAGAATGTTTCATCTTCCTTTTGGGCAAAGTTCATGATCGCTTTTCTGAGGGTAATCGTTTTATGATGTGGGAAGAATTTTTTTATGAATTCCCTCTGCATGTCGTTCCATGTGCCAATGGATCTAGGACGCAGTGAATGTAACCACGTCTTAGCTTTCTCTTTTAAGGAAAAAGGAAAGAGTTTCAGCCTAATTGTATCCACAGATACATTAGGAAAACATAATGTAGCTATAATTTCATCGAACTCTTTCAAATGCAAATATGGACTCTCTGATTCAAGTCCATGGAATTTGGGAAGGAGTTGGATAACTCCTGGCTTGATGTCCATTTGTCCTGTATTTTCAGGAAAAATCATGCATGAGGGCGTACTCACTCCCGCCGGTTGTAAAAATCTCGTAAAGTACGAGGCGGGGTGCCTGTTGCACCTCATTTTCATCTGGGTATCCTCCACCCCGGGTGGAAGTAGAGGAGGTTGGTCTTCAGCCATAACTCCAAACTCAGGGGATTTCGAGCGGTGTCTAATCCTGCGATGGATAGTCAACCCCTCAACTAATCCTCCTTCAGTCAAGAGACGTCGAGTGTTGTCACGGGCCCACTTGGGCATGAAACACTCGCAGCCCTCAATCAAATTCAAAGTCTAATCCTAAGAAAGGAAAAGGAAATCTAAAAAGAAAAAGAGAGTTGGAAAGAAATTACCAAATTGGAGTCCTAAGTTAAGGGCCTGCAAAATAAAAATAAAATAAGTTAGATTCTAAAAGAAAGTGGAAAACTTCTAAAATAAACTAGGAAAGTCTTATACTAGAAAGTAAATTACTAAAAGAGAGTTGAAAAATAGAAAGTAGGGAAAGAGCTTACCAAATTAGAGATTTCTAACTTAAAGGCCTACAAAATAGGAAGGTTAGTTTCTGAACCAAAAATCCTAAAAATAAATGAGGAAACAAATTAGATTTTAAAAAGAGTTAAAAATAGAAAGTGAAAAACAAAAGAGAAAAGTTTCGAAAATTAGAGGATTTTTCTAGAAAGGGAAATAACTACCCTAGTTTCTAAAATAAACTGCTTCCTAAAAATAGAAAAAAGAAGACTAGAATTAAAAATTTCAAAATTTAAACCCTAATTCTAAAAATATGAAAAAGTAGAGAGATTAGGAAGGAATTACCAATTGAGAAACTTATGCCCAGATCCTATAAAATAGGAAACAAGTTAGTTTTGAACTCAAATAGAAATAAATAAATAAATAAATAAAACTAAGGTTAGTAAAATCCTAATCTTAAACTAATCCTAAAACCAATTAATTTCAGAAAATCGTAACCGTCAGTCCCCGGCAACGGCGCCAAAAACTTGTTCACTCCCCAAGTATAGGGTTGTGATGTAGTAATAAACTCGGTAAGACCGAGGTCGAATCCACAGGGACTGATACCTGTACGTTATCTGAAACCAAGTAGAACTAGAACTAGACTAAGATGTGATTTAAACCAAATAGAATTTAAGAAATAATTGTGAAAGAATTATCTAAGACTTTAAGGAATTCAGAGAAAGAGAACTAGGGATTCAGAGGATCCACTTGTAGAGATCAGGGAGATCGTATGCCAGGATCACAAATTATGGAAATTTACTGAACTGCCATTGATATAGGTTTCAAGAGATGAAAGGTGTATGAATTAGAATGGATTCCATCACCAAACCATGCCCAGGAGACAAAGCAAACAACAGAATTAATCTAATTATCAATCAATCAACATGCCATGAAGATCAGGAAGGTACTGTCATCCTACCATGCCCATGGGACAATGATGAATAACAGGGCTTCCTGATGTCATAAACATCAAAAAGACATAGAAACATGCTCAAAGCCATCGCAGACCTATTGTAATTTTAGTCACAACAGACCATTAAAAACTGAAAACATTCCCTTACAATCAACCCAATACCAAATCCATTCAGTTTAAACAAGAATTAAAGGCATAAAATTCTTCCCATCACGTTATAAACTTCACCCCTTAGCCCCAGCTAAGGGGTTTAGCAACACATGAATGGGCTAAAATAAACAAATAAACAAAAGAAAAGGAAGAAAATCAATAAAAGGAAAAGAAAAAAGAAACAAAAGAATTTCCCTGTTTTCTCCTTCAATCATCCAAGCCTGCTCCTGAGATCACGTGCATCCTCCCCAACCATTAGAAAACTCCAAGCCGTGCTCACGTCTTCAGCCTTCTCTGCTCCTGTCCCAAGCTTTTTTTCTTCCCAGCCACCGCCAAGCTCACGTCTCGTCAGCCACCGATCTCTCTCTACCTTATAGGCAGCCGAACCTATCCCCTGAAGGCGTGCTGAAGGGGGACTCTTTTCTCCCCATCTTCGATCAGGAATCTCCGCAAAAACAATCGGTGCGGAAACTCCATTTACGCAGCAAGACAATATTGCTGATTTGCGTTAGCTGCAGGACCCATGATTTGAGTCTAAGGAGAAATCCACCCCGTCCATTAGATGAGGCTAGAAATTATGGTCGAGAATATATATTTTTGGTCCTCTGCTAATGCGGCATACTGCATATTTTATCCGCCATCCATCTTGCGTTTGAAGTATTGAAATCCGATCATCGCTATCTCTTGAACTTTTGTCACCTAGGTCTTGCTCAGATGGACCGAGGGATTCTAATGGATGGTCCGGATTGGACCTTTGAGTTCAGATGGTGGCCCACAAGGATCAACCGGCGCCCCTGTTTCATGCCAGAAGAAACGGAAGTTTCCGTCTTTTGATTGAGAGTCGGTGGGGCCCATGAACACTATCATAAAGTAAATCCACTCCGTTCATAAGATTCGTGACAAAATTTTGGTAAGAGGGATGGATTTTGGATCAGATTCGGCGTGGGCCCATGGAAGAAATCAGCTGCAATAGTTGTAGGGCAGTCCATTTGTGACCATTGAAACCAACAAGTGTGCATGCATGAGTGCATAAAGTCAACATGGGTTTGGCTAAATCGAGCCCCTCTGCATGATGGACGGCTCGGATTGAGCATTTAGACCATGATGATGGCCCACTGAGATCATTCTCAGTCTCTGTTTCATGACAGAAACGGAGTTCACGTAAACAGAGTCTGTGTTGCCATGCACTCTTAGTGCAAAAAGTGTAGTATATACACTGTATAATGATTATGGGAAATCCACACCATTCATCTTGTTCTCCATTTCATTTGAACCGTGGGGGCCAAAGTTAAAGCGTATATGGACAGCGGGTGGGCCCCAAATCAGGATTTTATGGACTGATCTGTTAGTTCAGCCACTTTCACGAGGATCCAATGGCTGAAATTTGACGTGTACGGTTAGTTTTTGGTCCTCGAGCCATGTATAAAGTTTTGAGCTGATCGGATGGCGAGAACCCCGTGATCTTGAATTTTTCACCAATTTCGGACCTCTTTAATGTGAATGGCCTGCTTTCCTCGGATCCTTGATGCATAATTCCATCGATCTTCGTCTCCTGGAGTCCGTCC
This sequence comes from Magnolia sinica, assembly GCF_029962835.1. Classification (NCBI taxonomy): domain Eukaryota; kingdom Viridiplantae; phylum Streptophyta; class Magnoliopsida; order Magnoliales; family Magnoliaceae; genus Magnolia; species Magnolia sinica. The sequence goes on from NC_080574.1 coordinate 81,232,398, forward strand.
CTTGCCTTGGGTGTCATCAGAGCGTTAAATCCATGCATTTACCACCTTTTTTCAGTCCAGGCTCTTAAACACACCCTGCATTACAAACACGATTAAATCAGGTCTTTAAACAATACTATGTTTGTAAATCCAGGTAACAACTGGGTCTGATATGCAATATTTGACCGTCAACACCAGTCGAGCTTGTCAAGTAACCTGATTGGCCTCATATATGTTCACCATGTATGGGCGCTACTGCTCAAATCTAAGGTACCACTTATCATTGAAAAGCCCGTTTAACCTTGGTACCATGATCCGCTAAGACTCATGAGCCAGGCATGGTGGTATGGGACACCTTGGTCGAGCTGTCAGCCTACGCTGTGGTGATGAGCCTCCCGGTAGTGTCCAGTGAGTAACCCAAACTTATGAGCCGAATACGGTGGTATGGGACACTGTATTCGAGTATCGGCCTACGCTAAGGTGATGAGCCTTTCCCATAGTAACCTCGAGTATAAACTAGGCCTACACTAGGGTGACGAGCCTCCTGTAGTGACCCGAACTTGCTTGTCCGCTGTTTTTAAATTAGGGGTGATGTTGCCCTATAACTTGCCTAACGTATGTGATTAACTAGGATTAACGACCCTAGATGGATCATCATTTGGGTAATGATATAAAGGGAGGTACCTTAGCTTCCAAAATCTGCTGTATGAATATGCCTAATAAATTACTTGGCTAACACGATCATGCACCGCATTGCATGTGCTTTGGCGATGAAGGCACAGTGGGAGTAGCATGTGAGATCGTGAGATGGTGTCGCTGAGGGAGTGCAGGCGAGGGTATGCATCATTAATACATGTCATCCTTGCATTAACAAGAGTACTTAGGACATGATTGTTGTACTGCTTTATCATTACTACTTGACTGAATTGATAGCATGTTAACCTTTACCTTATAGCTCCACTGAGTTGATCCCTCACTCCCACTCTAGGACAGTGTTTTAAAACACCAACCAGACTTTGTTGTAGTTTCAGATGATGGCGAGGCTTACGAGTTGGAGCCGACCTTCTATGATGACAAGGAGGAGTTCTCCTACATGCAACTCTCTAGCAGGTCTATGTAGACCTGGAGTTGCATCGATGGGGCTACGGGGATACGAATTAGTTGAACATCACACTTGTCATTTTATATATTTTGGAACTGTACATGTAATTATTTAACCTAGTATCATGTTCATACTCTAGGGACTTACAACCACTTATGTGCTTTATATATTTAACTCAGTCTTCTGCTCGCGTAATCAAATCGTCTCTAGAATATGATATGCTGATTTGATGTAATCTCATTCATGTTTAATACACCAATACGGACAACATTTAATCATCATTATCTATGTTGCATAAGTGATGCGTTGGAACTCGAGAGCCGAGCTTCTGCTCGACCCCTGATTTTTAGGGCGTTACAAGTTGGTATCAGAGTATGATTTGGATTAAACTGGACCTGGGTTATGGACACATGATGCACACTAACATACTTTAACTTAGGAGGGGGCGATGACATGTAGAAATAGTTGTAGGATTCCAAGTTTCGCCAGCGGGTGAAACTGACCGTTGAAATCAGACCTGTAGGCATCTTTGATCAAGCGAGTTGATCCCAATTCTTTTCCAGATTGTTCATCGACGAGTTTAGGTAATAAATCAGTGTAGTCCACACTCAATAACCCGAAAAGCATGAATATATGTGAGATGGAACCCGAAACGGCACCAAACGGACTCGAGGGCCGAAACGGCATAAAATATGGGGACCCAAGGTGGGCCCCGCACATTTTTAGAACCTCGGGGGGGATGCCATCACCCCTAGGGTGATTCCATTACCCTTGGTCTAGCAGACTGCAATGGCATCGCGCTTAGGGCGAGGCCTCGCGGTCCAACTTAAGCGAGCCTGTCGGGCCACAGCGGACCGGGCGGGCCGATGGGTGTACATGCATGTAGGGTCCATGAAATCATGTGGGGGCCTCGTATACCTCCCCATTTGCTTTATTTCTTTCATTTTCACCCCTCCAAGCTTTCTAAATCCCCCAAAATCCCATTTTTCTCCCTCAAATCCACCCCTCCATTCTCACATCTTCTTCTTCTTCAACACTACTTACTCACCTCTCACCATTCCTTTCAAATCCATCTCTTATCTCCCTCATTTCCCCCCATTTGAGCACATAAACCCTCTCTTGTGTCTTAAAAATCTCAATGTCCACAAATCTATCCTATCCCTCCATTTTGTGTCACTCTCATGGCTCTTTTTGAGCTAGTGGCGGCCATATTTTTGCTTTCCACACTTCTTTCCCTCATGAGAAAGAAGAGGGCTTCCACGGATAAAGTTGGGCTTAGCTGCCCTACCCGTTCAAGGAGACAGAAAGGCACCGAGGCTAGCACAAGCATCGATTGGGAGCTACGGACAAAGTGGGATCTCAATCCCCAAATTCCTCTCGAAAGAGCTCTACTGGTAGATATGGCACATGAAAGGTTTCAAGGTCGTAGGGTTCTCTTTGAAGCACACGTGGACGAGAAACTATTTATGCTTTATCCGGCGATGGATCTCCTGTTGGACGCCGGTTAGGGTCTCATATTTGAGGCCAAGTCTCATGCGAATGAGAGTACTGTCTGAGCCTTCTACACCCATATACGAGAGCCATTGCTGGAGCCTCTACAGTTCTCTATCCTCATGGGAAGGCGGGAAGCCATTGTCAATGTGGACTTGATAGCCCAAATCATGGGGATGTCACGTGGAGAGGTACATGCTAGCGAGAGAAATCTTAGGAGCCTGCGTGAAAGAGATCACCACACACAATTTCTTTACGACCAACTGGTCCACTGGAATTAAGGCAATTGCCTCCTCGCGTCAAAGATGACTCCTGACTTCCGCCTGCTCCACCACATCTTCACATACAATATGTATCCCAGGTGGAGTAATCGCGCCGAATGCACGCGTTTGATGGTAGACTTCCTATACCGAGCTGGGCAAGGAGACAAGTTGTGCCTGCCTATGTATGTACTACTACAGATAGTTCAGACCGCACGCTCTCCTAGGACAAACATTTCACTCCCATTAGGTTGACTTATATGTAGGCTTGCTCGTGAATTCGGCTACAGACTTGGCTCAGAAAAGCTTGTGCTGATCCATTTCATCAACGACACTACTCTCAATAACATGGGTATTGGGCCACGACAACGTCGAGCCTGACTCGATGAGAGTGAGGATGAGACGAGAAGTGAAGAGGAGGAGAGTGATGAAGAAGAGAATGAAAATGAAATAGAGGAAGGAAGTCAAGAAGAGGAAGAGCATGAGGAGGAAGAAGAGGTGGCCCAAGACTCTGATGAGGGCTCTCCACCTGCTACACATGAGCACCACCACAATCGGACTGCTTTAGAAGCCCGCTTGGTTCAGATTGAGGAGGGGCAGGTCGCGCTGCAACAGGAGGTCAGAGAGACCCGAGCCAAACTTGAAGAGAATAGGACCTTCATGAAATAGAAATTCAAGGAGTCTTGCACCTTGAAGGCTCTCCTATGCTGCATGCAGGACATGGGTGCTCCTCCACCATCACTAGATTCTGACGACTAGTCCTATGTTGTGGTTATCTTTGGGTTTTCTTTATTTTTATGTTCTTATGTTATAGCCTTGTTAGGCTTAGTAGTAGGGTAGATTTGATGGTGCATTTGGTGTTTAAAGCTTTAATTAGATTAGCTCACATGCATCCTCTGTCATGACTTATGTAAAACTATATCTCATGTTTTGTGACAAATTTTGTTAAATGAAATGCATGCAGCTCCTTTTGCTATGAAATGTGTAGAATGCTTGAGAAATTGAGTGTTTTTATGTAAAAATCTTACATGTGTTGTACCTTATGTTGTGTATAGGGAATGCCTTTGAAAGTCACTCGGACTACAACACGTCTTGCACTTGGCAGATTATTTGATGGGGCACCTCCCCTAAGCGATAGCCACACAGACCCTAGTTTGGGCCCTGACGGTGACACTATGCTGGATCCTCAGCCAACCACTAACCCCACAAATAGGCCAACACTTATGCACCACCGATTCCATAGTAGAACCGTGCGTCTGCGTGATGCCCCACATGCAACAGGCTCCTCCTCCTAATAGGCTGGAGCAGATGATGCTCCTTATGCAACAGGAGCAGCAGATTTGGACCACCATTGATGGGGCCCTTGCCTAGATCAAGAATGTGGTTCCGCCTACACCACCTATGCACCCTGCTGGAAGCATGGGTGCCAACGGCTTATTCAAGTGATTTCAATGCTTCTGACCTCCAACTTTTGCGGGTACTCACAGACCCAAGGAGGCCGAGTATTGGCTTGACCGCATCTCTAAGATGTTGAAGCCGCTACACTGCACTAAGGCAGAGTAGGTTGAGTCAGTACCTACATGTTCGAGAAGGAAGCCAGTCTCTGGTAGGATAGTATCCTTCGAACCGTTACTCCTGGTTACGTATGGACATGGGAGGCTTTTAAGACATGCTTTCATGAGAAGTATTTCCCTCACACCTACCAAAATGAGAAGGAGGGAGAGTTCCTTCACCTCCGATAGGGAGGGATGACTGTGGTGAAATATGAGAATAGGTTCATGGAGCTGGCCAAATATGCTCCTTTGATCCTAGCGAACGGGTCGATGAAGATGTGGTAATTTTCTAAGGGTTTGCGGCCTGAGATCCACTCGAAGAAGTGTTGCGCTAGCATTGACAACTATACTGAGCTAGTGAGCATGTCCCTATGAGCTGAGCAGGATGGGGATAGGCTATCCTTTACACATTTACCTATTGTTCCTATGCCTTGACTAAATTTACCGAGCAGACCGTTCCTCGGCAAGAGGCTGCGTGCAGATTCTCCTCCTCGGCTTACAGCTCCACCTACACAACCTAGGCGATTGGATGTATGGTGCACCTACTACAAGAAGTCGGGCCATATAGATACTTACTGCTTCACGAAGATGAGGGATAACGGCTTCTCACCGCCTCAGAAGATCAATTGCCAGCTTTCTCAAGCTATCTCAGCCCCACCTCTATGATCAGCACCACCTTCACCTCGATTTAGGCCACCTCAACGGCCTAGGGCACTGCCACCGGACAGTTCTTAACAAGCGTGAGTACATGCGCTTACATCTGAAGCGTCTGAGTCAGCAGCTTGGTACCTTTAGTCTTCGAGGTCACTACCCACATCCAAGATACACCCATATTTCTATTAGTAGACACTGGGTCCACTATTTCGATGATATCATATTCTACAATCAAATGCCTAGGGCTAAATACGACCCCTATGGTTGGGGTGACAATTATTGCAGTAGTAGGAACTTTTACAGATACCACTAAGTTGTGTGAAGGATGCTTGATAGATTTAGGGAGCAGAACGATATGCATTGACCTGATTGTCACCACAATATACCATTACGATGTCATCCTTGGCTTGGATTGGCTTACTGAAATGAGGGTCGAGATCGACTGCAAGACTCAACTGGTGACGGCACACGGACCTGAAGACACGACCTTCACATTCCCCTTTCAAGTCAGTTGCCCCTTCCGGGTTCTTTGTTATTCTACCTTATTGAAAGATCGTAATGGCCCGACCCTTGGAGACACTCCCGTGGTCCAGGACTTCTGGGAAGTGTTTAGAATGATACCTGGATTACCTCCCTGATGCGAGATCGACTTTACTATCGACCTTATGCCCGGTATGACACCCATTTTCTTGCCCACGTATACATGCCTCCATGTAAAATGGAGGAATTGAGGAAATAGATTGATGACCTATTAGATTCATGTTTCATACGGCCTAGCGTATCTCCTTGGAGAGCACCCGTGCTGTTTGTGAAAAAGAAAGATGGATCGCTATGATTATGTATTGCTTATCGCAGATTGAAACAAGTGAGGGCGAAGAACAAGTATCCTTTGCCCAGGATAAATGACTTGTTCAATCAATTGAAAGGGGCGCAGTATTTTTCAAAGATAGACTTACAGTCAGGATACCATCATTGTGCGTCAGGGATGAAGACATGCAGAAGACAGCATTCAGAACCAACTTTAGGCACCACGAGTTCCTTGTGATGTCATTTGGACTCACAAATGCACCCGCCATGTTCATAGATCTAATGAACCGGGTGTTTCGGCCGTATCTATACCAATTCGTCTTCGTATTTATAAATGACATACTAATATACTCTAAGAGTTAGGAAGATCACAAGGAGCACCTACGAGCGGTCTTTGATACGCTCAAGAAAAACCAGTTGTTTGCTCAATATAAGAAGTGTGACTTCTGGAAAGAAGAGGTCAAGTTCCTAGGACATGTGGTGTCCAAGGAAGGAATAGTTATGGACCTTGATAAGGTGGCTACAGTTCAGGACTGAGAGCAGTCCGGTTCGGTTGTTGAAGTGAGGAGCTTCCTTGACCTGGTAGGTTACTATCGTCGATTCATTAGGGACTTTTCCAAAATAGCTAGACCATTATCTCAGCTCACTAGGAAGAATCTTAAGTTTGCCTAGAATCAGAAGGCAGAAGCAGCCTTTTAGGAACTGAAGGACAAGTTGACGTTTGTACCTGTGCTAGTATTACTAAAGTAGGGGGTCAAATACACGATATACACCACTGCCTCTCATGTTGGGTTGGGTTGTGTTTTGATGCAGAAGGCCAGAGTGATTGCCTATGCATCGCGACAGTTGAGGAAACACGAGGAGAATTACCCTACGCACGACTTGAAGTTGGCAGCCGTCATCTTTGCATTAAAGCTCTGGAGACATTTCCTCTACGGAGAGGAGTTCAAGCTCTTTTCCGACCACAAGAGCCTCAGATACATATTCACACGGAGAGACTTAAATATGAGGCAGCAACGGTTGATGGAAACCTTGAAGGACTTCAAGTTTGAGGTTTCCTACCATCCCAGTAAGGCCAACCTTAAGGCAAACACGTTGAGCCACAAGAAGACAATAGCATTTGCAGCTTCGCTGATGATCGATGAATGGAACATGGTAGAGTTTATGCGAGACTTTGAGCACAAACTTATGGTAGAGGAACCGTTCGAGAGCATCGCACATGTTCGTGTGCAGCCACTTATCGATGACCGAATCATAGTGGCTCAGGGGGAAGATAAATGGTTAGTAGAGTTGAGGAAGCGAGCTAGTGACGATGCAGACTCTGAACGGAGTGTTTATACGGATGGGGGTTTACGTTATCGTAGTTGCCTATGCATCCCAAATCTTCATGACTTGAGAAGGGAAGTTCTCAAATCTGCTCACAATTCGAAGATGGCGATGCATCCTAGTAGTACGAAGATGTATTGAGATATGAAGCGTTCGTACTTGTAGGACAACATGAAGGCATACATAGCGGACTATGTATCCCGTTGCCTCACGTGCCAGCAGGTCAAGGCCAAACATCGCTGACCTCCTAGTTTACTTCAGCCTATGCCCATAGCTGAATGGAAATGAGATTTCATCTCTATGGATTTCATCTCAAGGTTACCGAAGACGAGGAAGGGGCATGACTCCATTTGGGTGATTGTGGACTGGTTAACGAAATCGACTCATTTCCTCCTGATCGGGGTCTTAAACTCAGTAGACGATTTGGCCAGGCTATACATCAAGGAGACAGTACGTCTACATGGGGTGCCAATGGAGATCGTGTCGGACTGAGACACGTGATTCACATCTATCTTTTGGACTCATATCTAGGAAATAATGGGTGCGAAACTAAAATTTAATACCACGTTCCACCCGCAAATGGATGGGCAGATGAAACGGGTGAATCAGGTGTTGGAAGATATGCTGCGAGCTTGTGTGCTTGATTTCAGGGACAGTTGGGATGACTATCTTCCTTATGCTTAGTTCGCTTATAACAAAAAATTTCAGGCGAGTATTCGCATGGCCCCCTATGAAGCACTGTATGGGTGTCCGTGTAGAGCACCGCATTACTGGGCAAAGGTTAACGAGAAGAGTTTGATTTGCCCAGAGTTATGCGACCTCAAAGAAGATTGACATTATCTGGCATCGACTTCTTGCAGCATAAAGCAGACAAAAGAGTTATGCTGATACGAGAAGGCGACCACTAGATTTTGAGGTTAGAGACCATGTATTCTTGAAGGTTTCCCCAATGAAGGGAGTCCTCTGGTTTGGAAATAAAGGGAAACTCATGCCGAGATTTATTGACCCGTTCCAGATACTAGGCCGAGTAGGTGTTGTAGTGTACTGCCTTACTTTGCCCACACCACTCCCAGGCGTGCACAACGCATTTCACGTATCGATGTTGAAGAAATACGTTCCTAACCCTTACCACATTATCAAATGGGAGCAGGTACTGTTGAGTGAGGATGCTACTTATGCACTGCGACCAATGTGTATTCTAGACAGGAAGGAACAGGTGCTGCGCAGTAAGGTCATCCCGCTTGTAAAGGTATTATGGACGCATCACATTGAGGAAGATGCTACTTGGGAAACAGAAGCTGAGGTCTGCAAGAACTACCCTTAGATTCTCGAGGAGTACGAAAAGGTACTAATTTCGAGGATAAAATTTTTCTTTAAGGGGGGTAGATTGTAACATCTCGAAAAAATCCGTACAACGGCCCGAGTACCACCACAGGCAGAAATCGCTAAGGACCGAATCCTTTGGAAATTAGACAAAAATTAATTAAGTACTAAACTGAATTAATCAGTAGATTAGCTTGAACCACTTTTTATACGAACTGTAAGACCCAAAACTAGTAGAATCGCTAGCTCTAGTTACTTAAAAACCTAAGATCAATATCAAAACCTAGTTGCTCTCGGGAGCATCTTAAAACTCCGTATCGGACCTGGACCTCACGTCGAAAGTCTGATTACCACAAAACTATACGGTTATGACCGCCTTACTGGGCTTGACAACCATTTCAGGAATCAAGTCCAAATAGTATCCAGAAACGCACAACTAGAGCCTAGAGTGAAGTGTGTGAGAAACGTGAATATCTTTAGAAAATAAACTCAAACTTAAGTGAATTGAGCTATTCGCTTGCAGGACAAATCTAAGGTTTTAGATCGATAGAATCTGACCCAACTATACCCTTGGATCAGGGAAATTTCCCTACACAGGTCAGTGTACTTGTGCCCCTGATCGAGTGACAATAACCGTTGAACTGAAACTGGTCCTCCATGGTTGATCCACTAATCCAATTGGACTGAAATCTTAACCTGGTATAGATCCATTACCAAGGAACTTTCTTCAGACCGTATGCGAGCAATGGACCTCTAGATGAGCTCCGTTGGCCAGAAAAAGACGACTGTTGGCTATAACCTAAGTATACCATGGCCCTGGGGCCATTGACATCAGTTCTTGGCCTATATAAGGGCCTTAACCCACCCCTCTCTCTTTCCATACTACTTTCATAAACCCTAGGAGAGAGAAGAGAGAAAAGAGAAGGAGAAGGTGAGGAGAAGTGGGAGAGAGTTGTGGTTGGTTGCTAGGATTCATCCAGCCACTCCACATACTAAATCCCCTCTTCCGTGCAGCTATACCGGTGATTTTGACTCCATCATTTGCTAAGAACTACTAATCCTAATCTATTTTAAGTCTTCAAATAGGTTGATCGTTGAAATAGTTAACCTATTTCATGCTATAGGTAGCCGTTGTGCCGTAAACAAAGGCGTAGTGTACGAACCGAGTTCGTAATCGACATACCGACGAAAGGTGCAGACTATAAACATTTAGGTTATGGTTTTCAAGGCTTTCAATGTCAGTTAATGATTTATGACTGACTTGATTGATGTCACATGTATGTAGATGTGATGCTTTCCGTGTATTATACATATATGTGAACTATGTTGAATATAAGGCATTTCATGTGTTTCTTGAAATGTTTGAATGAATATGGAATCATGATTTGTGCTTGCCATGATTATTGATTGAGAATACATGATTGTTGTATGTGTGGCAACTCCTTTGTGAAAGGATATGCTACAATATATGTTATGACAAATTTATTACATGTATGTTGATATGTTTAGTCTAAGTGTTTGATAAAATGACTGAATGATAAAATGTTGATTAAAATGTATTTTATAAGGGTATTGAAATGAGATTCTCAACTACCTTAGCTACAGGTATAGATTCCTTCTTATAACCTAAATCTAATTACGTGATTCATGTATGAAATGCATATGTATGATGTCATGTTCACTATGTGTTATATAAAATGCTCAAATGGTTGCAATGCTTGGATTATTTTTTCAATACTGTTATGACTACCATATGTGAATGTTATTATTTTGGAGTGTGATTGGGGCTACAAGGTTGTCTAGGCAATTGGTAATGACTTCCGATCAAGTGGCTAAATCAGTTTCGCCACCAAGAACATGTTCGATGAATCCGAGTAGTACAGTGATTATCGACAATGGTTAGGCTACAAGGAATGCATATGAGCTCCATGTCGATCAATTTAGCGTGTGCTAGTACCAGTCGGGCTTGTCAAGTAACCCGATTGGCCTCATGTATGTTCACCATGTATGAACGCTACTGCTGGAATCTAAGGTACCACTTTTGATTGAAAAGCCCGTTTAACCTTAATACCACAATCCACTAAGACTCATGAGCTGGGCATGATGGTATAGGATACCGTGGTCGATCTGTCGGCCTACGCTGGGGTGACGAGCCTCCCCGTAGTGTCCAGTGAGCAACCCAAACTTGTGAGCTGAATACGGTGGTATGTGACACTGTATTCGAGCTGTCAGCCTACGCTAAGGTGACGAGCCTTTCCCGTAGTGACCTCAAGTATAAACTAGGCCTATGCTAGGGTGACGAGCCTCCCGTAGTGACCTGAACTCGCCTATCCATTGTTCTTAAATCAGGGGCGGCGTTGCCCTATAACTTGCCTAACATATGTGATTAACTCGGATTGACGACCCTAGATGGATCATCATTTGGGTAATGATATAAAGGGAGGTGCCTTAGCTTCCCAAATCTGTTGTATAAATATGCCTAATAAATTACTTGGTTAACACGATCATGCACTGCATTACATGTGCTTTGGCAATGAAGGCATAGTGGGAGTAGCATGTGCGATCGTGAGATGGTGTCGCTGAGGGAGTGTAGGTGAGGGCATGCATCATCAATACATGTCATCCTTGCATTAATAAGAGTACTTAGGATATGATTGTTGTACTGCTTTATCATTACTACTTGACTGAATTGATAACATGTTAACCTTTGCCTTATATCTCCACTGAGTTGATCACTCACTCCCACTCTGGGACAGTGTTTTAAAACCCCAACTAGACTATGTTGTAGTTTCAGATGATGGTGACGCTTATGAGTTGGAGCTGGCCTTCTACGATGACGAGGAGTTCTCCTACATACAACTCTTTGGGGGGTTTATGTAGACTTGGAGTTGCGTCGACAAGGCTACAGGGATACGAATTAGTTGAACATAACACTTATCATTTTGTATATTTTGGAACTATACATGTAATTATTTAACCTGGTATATGTTCATACTCTAGGGACTTACAACCACTTATGTGTTTTAAATATTCAGCCTTCCACTTGCATAATCAAATCGCTTCTGGAGTATGATATGCCGATTTAGTGTAATTTCATTCATGTTTAATGCACTAATACGGACAACATTTAATCATCATTATTTAGGTTGCATAAGTAATGCATTGGAACTCAGGAGCTGAGCTTTTGTTCGACCCCCGATTTTCAGGGCGTTACACATTCGGTCTTACACAAGGACACTATATGTATTCTCCCATCGAAGGCCTACAAAAGGTCTTAGTGAGTTTGAGAAACAAACTCTGAAACCAAATCCTACACAAGGAAAAGGTTTCAGACTCTTTGGGCTCTTATACTTGTAAGTGGGTAAGCCCTTCTTGTTGCACTTCTTGAGTTGGTAGATCTCTGCTCTCTAGTGCTTCAATCAGCTCCCTAATGCTCCCCCAATCATGTTGTTGTTTCTTTGTCAAGGTTACAACTCCACGATCAATTTCCTTACATTGGGTGTTTTAGTAAGGTTGCCAAGGTGATGGGAGTGGGTCGAATCTCCTACAACTAGGTGGTAAGTGGATTTCCTAAGGGATTCAACTGATGGATGCTCTAGAGTATCATGGAGACTATGAATATAGCAATAAGTTTAGTCTCAATGCTTTAGAGAAGACTTAAGATAATGTTTTTCACAAATGGAAGCTTTGTATGCTCATTAAAGTGAGGAATCACAATGATAAGAACATGAATCTCATAGGAATAGAGTCTAAGATGATTTGGTTAAGCATGGGATGCATTAGGGACTCTAGGATGCCTTAATCCATAATTTCTACAAAGATCTGGATGCTCCTTTTATAAGAAAATAGTTGCAATGGATCTTTAAAGGATATGTTTTGGTCCTACCGAGTAGTCTTTCGGTCGGACCGGATTCTTGCTCGGTTAGACCGAATTAGGTCCTGAAGTTGCCGGACAGTTTTGTCCACTTTCAGTTGGACCGAGGCTTGTCTTTGGTTGCACTCGGTCGGACTGAATTTAATCTCAGTCAGACCGAATTAGCTCCTGAAGTTGCTGGACAGTCTTGTCCACTGTCGGTCGGACTGAAGCTTGTCTACGGTTTCACTTGGTCAGACCGAAGTTAAGCTTGGTCGAACTGAATTAGTCTTGAACCTTGCTGGATAGTTTTGGCTTGTTTCGGTTGGACCGAAGTTACCATTCGGTTGGACCGAGTCCAACCGAACAGAGGCCAGATTTTCCTATTTGAATTTAAGTCCTGTAATTAACAGATTTGGTCGGACCAAAGCTATGTTCGGTCATACCAAAGATTATTGTTTTCAATGTGTATTTCAACAGCTTCAAACTTCTAAAGCCAAATCAAAGAGATATAATATGTGATTTTTATGGCTTAAGGGATGATCAAAATGGGGTTTCCTATTTGGGTCAGGATCATGTAGAAGGTATATGTTTGTTTTGGTTTGAGGGCTAGAATCACAAGAGCTTCTGTGAATGTTTCTTGATGCTTCTGCTCCACTGCGTCTTCGGTCTTCAATTTCCAAGGGGCAAAGATGTGCAAATATGAGCATGCTAAGTATGGCGATTAAGAGGCTAATGGAACTGTAAACAAAAGATAACTTAACTGAGACAAAAGAGTATCATTAGATTAATTTAAAGCATAAGTAGTCAACAAAAGTTAGGCTCATATGTCAGATTTGTCCTAGAAAACGCTGAATGGGGTTGAATTAGAACATGAACACCATCGTCCAAATCCTAAATGTGTTGGGAGAGAAGTAAAAAAAAAAAATTTGTTCAAACTGTAATAACCACATCACATCCAAAATAACAGAAAACTAAAGTGATATAGATGGCCTTAGATCCACAGTATCATCTTGATGACATGATAAGTGGGCTGCAATCCTCCACACAGTCTTCTGTAATGAGTGAATGGCATCCCTCAGGGATTTGACCATCCGCTCCCATTTGGATTACCGCTCGATGATTTGGACTTGTTGATCTCTAATCGTTGTGAGAATATCGTCAGAAGAGGTCCTAGGATGGTTAACAGCAGCCTCAACGGTGTCAGTAGTAGCCTCAGCTGTGTCAAGAGCGGTTGTAGTAGTGTCAGGAGTGGCCGTAGCAGTGTCATGAGTGGCCTCAGCTGGGTCAGGGGCAACGTCCCAAAGTTCCTCATCTGCTGCTTGGTCATCGGATCCATGTGTGGAGGAGAGTCTCATCTTTTTAAGACTATACAATGAATATTGAGGCTGTGATCATTTCGCCCTTTTCCGATTTTAGTCCAAACTGGTTGGCTAGCCGACTTAACAACCATCGAAATGGCATTCCTAACGAATTAGACTTGAAGACAGAGACTATTTGATGGAAAATCATCATCGAGAGACATACTGGCTACCCCTTTCTAAGGTTATATAGGATTTCAGCCATAAAGGGAGTGAGCTTAGTGTCGTTTCCAGAGCAAGGATACACATTAGAAACAAAAATGAGATGAAGGATGCAGAAGTCGTTTGACATTTTCAACACCCGAAGGGCATTTCCTTTGCTCCATTTGACATTGTGCCCATTGCACAGAAATTCGTTCCAAACAATCCGTTTGGCTGCAGTTGTCATAGGTAACTTAGAGGATTGTTCGAGACAGACAAGTACCTCAATGAGGGATGCAATTTGAGAGGGTGTGATAGTGAATACCTTGCCTCGATATTTGACTTCAAAAACTAGAGAATCCCTATCTTTTGGTTGTGTACAATGTGAGAGGAATGACTTTACTAGATTGACATTTACTTCTCCCACAAAAGATAAAATTGGGTGTCATCCACGACGATGAAGAATTTTGTAAACATTGAAGTTTTCAAGACATGAGGAGTCAATGTTTTGTTCACAAATGACTTTTCTATTTTGAAACCTAGCAATAATAGAGCTTAGTGGAGGAGAAGGTATTGCAATGGAACTACTAGGTCTGGCCGTGGGTCGAGGGGTTTGACGAGACATCCTACCTCTTTTTGGGGCACATATTTTATACAGTCCCAGAGGACTCTTCAAGATCATGCTCCATTAGAATGACATTCTCTAGGAGGTGTGGATTCTGGATCCTCCATTAGAGAAGATGAGAAAAGGAAGGACCAGCCAAAGAAAGAACAACCCTAACAAGAAGGAAGGAAAGAAGAAAGAAAAATACCAGGAAAATACCTTTGCACGGTCAATTTCGGTCAGGAACCCTTCCAGTCGAAGTTGGGAAAGAGAGGAAAATAGGGCAAAGTGATTCTTTTTTGAGTGAGGGTCGGTTTAAATACTCTGCGCTGCTCGATTTCGGTTAAATTGAAGCTATGTTCGGTCGGACCAAAATTGCTTGAACGACAAAAAAATTGAATATGTATTCCAAAAGATGCACGTAAATATTTATCTGTAAATTAGTACTTTGTACATCCAAAAGACACAAAAAAATAGAATATACATATATCCAAAAAGAATACCGAGGCAACATATCCTCAAATATAGCAATTAAAGACTCATGGTCACAGAATGTGTCATATCGCACATATTCCAATAGATTTTTGAAGATCACCAAATCTATTGGCATCCAAGGGTTTTGTTAGAATATCGGCAAGTCGTCGCTCAGTGGGCATATGATCCAACACAATAATCTTGTCTTCGACAAGTTCACGTATGAAGTAGTGTCAGATGTCAATGTGTTTTGTTCTTGAATGTTGAATTAGATTTTTGAAAATATTAATGGCACTCATGTTATCAAAAAAAGTGTCATTGTGGATTGTTCAATGCCATATTCCAGCAACATTTACTTTATCCAAAGAAGTTGTGCACAACAACTACTGGCAGCTATGTATTCGTCCTCAGCAGTAGACAAGGATATTGAATTTTGTTTCTTACTTTGTCATGATACAAGACAGTTGCTAATATAAAAACAACCTCCACTAGTTAATTTGTAATCGTCTATATTATCGGCCCAATTGGCATCGAAATACCTGACAATGACAGTAGATGTGTCAAACGGGTACCACAAGCCGAAATCGGTAGTCCAGGCCACATACTTTATAATTCTTTTAACCACAGACAAATGTGATTCTTTAGGATCGGCCTGAAATCTATCTCATGCACCAACGCTAAAAGTGATGTCCGGCTGACTCGTAGTTAGGTATAGTAAGCTACCTATCATGCTGTAATACAAGTGTTGATCCACACTCTTGCCATTTGCATCTTTGGAAAGTTTGAGTGTGGTGCTCATGGGGGTATCATGAGTACATCCAGATTCGAGTCCAAATATTTTTACTAGATCTTTTATGTATTTAGACTGACATACAAATATCCCATTGTGCATTTGTTTCACTTGTAGCCCTAGAAAGAAATTTAGCTCACCAACCATGCTCATTTCCAATTCAGATTTCATTAATTTAGCAAAATTATGAGCAACATCTTCACAAGTGGATCCAAAGACTATGTCATCCACATAAATTTGGCTAATGAGTAAGGTATTCCCTGTCTTTTGCATAAAGAGTGTTTTATCAACACTCCCCCTACAAAAATGATGGTCTAGTAAAAATCGTGTCAAGCGCTCATGCCATGCTCGGGGTACTTGTTTAAGACCATAAAGCGCTTTGCTCAATTGATATACATATTGAGGATATTTGGGATCTAGAAATCCCTTTGGCTGTTCTACGTATACTTCTTCCTTAAGTACACCATTGAGAAGGGTGCTTTTTACATCCATTTAAAACAATTTGAATTGGTAAAGCACATGCAATAGATAAGAGAATTCTTATAGACTCAAGGCGCGCTACCGGGGCAAACATTTCATCAAAATCAATGCCCTCAATTTGTGAATATCCTTATGCCACAAGTCTTTCCTTATTCCTTACCACATTCCTAGATTCATCAGACTTGTTCTTGAAGATCCATTTGGTTCCAATGATATTTATAAGGCCTGTATCATAGTCTGTACCGTTCCGTAGACTCCCACGATCCTTTCCGTCGAATTTTGATGACCCGTGATCTATAACCGGCATTTGCACGCGACTCTAAGTCACATCCTGTATATCTATGTCGACTCAACTCAAAACTTATACCCTAGAGAACGCACCATCACCGTGGGTCCAACGCCGCGTCTCGCGCGCCGATACGAAACCTGTGTCAGGAGTTATGGTTTAGCGTTTATTTCGAGGAAAATGCTGCGCATTGCAAAACCCAAGAGAATCTCTACCATATATCAAATCAATCAATCAATGTACAAGTCAAGTACATACCCCATCAACACCCATCTCTCTCTTACCAACAAGGCATGACAACCTGTACCTCTATCATCCAAAGTCAACTCTCTCTCTCTCCACCCATCCCTTCCTTACACCCATCACCCATCACTCCATCCCTTTTCATCCCATCACTTCTCTCTCTCTGTAAGTGCTATAGTTTATATCCCTGTCTGATGTCAAATTTGTGATGACAAAATCACTGTTATGTTATATATAACTTGCTTAAGTGAAGCTCTTTCAAGGATCAACATTCATGAACAAGCTAAGCTCACAACAAGCAAAGCTCACAAGTACAAGGATCATTCTTGAATGAAAGAACTGCTCACAAGACAAGACGCAAGATCTTGAATGAAAGAACTGCTCACAAGACAAGACTCAAGCTGCAAGACTTCAAGAAGAGTTCAAGGCAGTTTGTACACTTTCATGATTGAGCTACATCAAGGTTTGATCTACATCAAGATTACAAGGCTCATACTTCAAGGTCTCAAGTTCCAAATGTTTCAATGTCCATACTTCATGGTTGAGGTTTGATTGACCATAGGTTGACCTTAGAAGTAGGTCATTTCGGATACATAAACCGAATGTTTATTTTACATGTGATTGGTCTGTTCTTCGACTAGTCCTAGGCCTTCTTCGACTAGTCCTAGAGTTGCTTCGACCAGTCTAAGAAATTCCTCGACCAGTCGTGTGTTTGTTACAAATTCCGGATAAAATCTGTTAGCCTTCGACTAGTCCAAGAATCTGTTCGACCAGTCGTAGGAACAATGTCGACTGCTCTTCGACCAGTCATACAATCTTCAACTCGAAGTCCAGCGAAGATTTACAGGACCTATGACCAGTCGAAGGAAACATACGACCAGTCGTAGGTGACCTACGACCAGTCGTAGGAGAGCTTCGACTAGTCATAGAACGGTCAGAGCATATCCCGCCGGATTTTTCAAATATCTGTTGTTGCTTCAACTAGTCGAAGAGCACTCTAGACCAGTCGAAGACCTGATCTTCTCACTTATAAATAGTGCACGAATCTCAGAAGAAATCATCAAATTAATTAAAGTATTCAAGCCAATCTTCGTCGAACTTCTGAGAGATAATTTTGTGCTCCATCTAAGCTAAGTGTGCTTATTTAATATTCTCTTTCCTTAGCTTTATTTAATTGATTTTGTTTCTACTATTCCAATCTGATTTGGTAAGAGGAATTATTTCCTTTCTTTGGAATCAAAATCAATTAAGGCAAGCCCTATTTGGTTTAATTTAAAATCTATTAGAATTAGAACCATTGTAATCGAGTACTGGACATTGAACTTGGACATTCAATCATCTACTTTGATTTAGTTCTACCGGGCTGCTACAACGAAGGAGATATTCAGGTATTTTACATATTGTAAATTCCTTTCTATTATTTTGGTTTCTTTCAAGATTTGCCAGAAAAATCTTGTTATATTGGTTATCTGAGGAAAGCCAGGAAAACTCAGAAAGTGGGTTTTTTTTAAATTGTGTAAGCCACATACAAAGACACAATTATAAGGGTTTTGGGTGAACCTGGAAAAACCTATTTTTAGTGAACGCTAATATCCCCTGTGTGAGGATATTAGGAGTGGAGTAGCTTTTTGTGTGGCTATTGTTTAACAGTTGGTGAACACACAGGCGAACCACTATAAACCCTTGTGTTTGATTGATTTATTCTTCTAATTTTTAATTATTCTTTTGTGGGATGTATGTATGGTGGTGAATGTTGTAATTATTTTCAAGCTTTGTGAGAATGTTGTAATAGCTTCGAATTTATTTTCTGCTATTCCTTTATCGCTTGATTTTCAATTTCGTTTGAAAGTTGTTCCAGCAAGGTTGCCCTGCCATTTTTATGGTGTATGGCTGTCCCTAGAACAATACATTTTTAATTACAAGTTATTTCAATTCAGCTTATATTTATTATTGTATTCCTCTTCGGTTTGAGACTTGATACAAAGATCTTTTTAGGAATAAGGTTGTCCTACCATAAACTCTATTTTTGGTGTAAGGTTGTCCTTAGAACAACGTTTGTATCAACCTCTCAAGATCTGAATTTTGAGGTTATTTTAATTTACTGCATTGTGATTTACTTTGGCTATCATATTCATTTTAATTCCGCTGTTATAAGTTTTAATTTGGCACTGTCCTATTCACCCTCCCTCTAGGACATATAGCTTGGCCTTTTCAAGTGGTATCAGAGCCAAATAGCTCCTTTTTAATTCTTGGATTTAATTCCTGAGCTAACGATTTAAGCTATTTAAGATGTCAAATTTTAATAGCCTGTCAGTCACAAGGCCTCCACCCTTTGATGGCTCCAACTATGCCTATTGGAAAGCCAGAATGAGGATCTTCCTTAAATCAATGGATGAAAATGTGTGGCAAGCCACAGTGACTGAATGGAATCCTCCTATCATGGAAGTTACTGGGGTTGACGGTTCAAAATCAATGAAAGTCACACCATATTACCAATGGACCACTCTTCAGAAAAGTGAGAGTAGTGCAAATGCTAAAGCACTAAATGCAATTACTTGCGCACTATCACCGGATGAGTTCAAAAGAATCATTTCCTGTGATACTGCAAAGCAAGCTTAGGATATATTAGAAATGACACACGAGGGTACTACAATTGTCAAAAAATCTAAAGTCCAACTCCTCACAACCAGATTTGAAGAAATTCATATGGAGGAAAATGAAATGTTGATGGACTTTTACACTAGATTGAATGACATTGTAAACTCAATGTGGGGTCTTGGCGATAAAATCCCAGAAAGTAAAGTGTGTGTAAAAATATTACGCTCACTTCCTGAACGGTTCAATTCTAAAGTAACCGCGATCCAGGAACTTCATGATACGGATAATATGAGGGTAGAAGAACTAGTTGGTTCACTACAAACCTACGAGTTAAACTTTAAAGCTCCTAAAGGAAAATCTATCGCACTAAAATCTTCTAAATGTAATTCAGAAGAAAATTCTGATTCAGAAGATGATATGGCTCTTTTAGCTAAAAAATTGTACAAGATTTTCAAAAGCAAGAAAAGGGTTGATTTTCAAAAATCAAATGACAAAAAGAAGTTCAGACCCAAATCTCAAAAATCTTTGAAAGATAGTCAATGTTACAACTGTCTAGAATATGGGCACTTAGCAAATAGATGTCCTAAAAGGGACAAACCCAAGAAGAAGGGTATGTTGGCTACATGGGATGAATCATCTGATTCTGAAGGTTCTTCTGAATCAGAAGATTCTGAAACTGAGTCAGACAATGAGGTTAAAGCTCTTATGACTCTAGCCAAATTCACATTTTTAGATAATGACTCTACAAGTGAAGAAAATCTGAATAGTGAATGTGAAAATGAAGATGATCTTCAAGACGCTTACAATGCCCTATATAAGGAAAGTTGTAAAATTGCTGTCAAACTTAAAATTCAAAAAGAAAAGTTTTCTAAACTCAAAAATTATTTTGAATCACTTATCTTAGAAAAATCACAAATTTCAGATTGTTTTGAAAAATCAAAATGCGATTTGGAATTCAAAAACTCACTAATTGTTGATTTAAAAATCTGAAATTGAGAATCTTAAAACTGAAGTATCTTCTCTTCTGAGTCTAAAGGACACATGGAAATATGCCCAAGGTGATCCAAAGTTAGAGAAACTTTTATCCGAATCAAGAAAATGTGGTGATCGATCTGGGTTGGGCTATGATAAAAATTTACCTCCTAAACAAAAGTATACTCCTATGTTTGTTAAAGGAGAGTCCTCAAACTCAAAAGGGAAAAGTACTTATCAAGATTTTTCTAAAAATTCAAAAACTTTTCAAAAACCTAGAAATAGCTATGTCAACTTTAATCAGAAACGAAATCCACTAGCTGAAAAGATAGTTGATTTACTCAAGGAGCTCTTAAAATCTAACTCTATAGGTCATTCCTACAAATATACACAAAAGAAGACCAACTATGTTCCTAAACCCAAAACAGTTATGAAATGGGTTCCTAAAGTCACCTGCTTGGTTGCTCACACTGCTTTCAAAGCAACAAGTCATTCAAAGTGGTACCTAGACAGTGGATGCTCCAGGCATATGACAGGTGACAAAGCTTTATTCACCGATCTGAAAGATATGACTGATGGTTCAGTCACATTTGGTGATGGTAGCAACTGCAAGATTATGAGCCAAGGTACGGTTCAACTTTTTAATCTTCCTGTGTTTAAAAATGGTTTATACGTTGAAGGCCTAAAGCACAACTTGCTTAGTATATCACAAATATGTGATAATAACCATAATGTTCGGTTTTCTAATCAAAGCTGTGAAATTCTAAACAATAAGGGTTCTGTAATATTAACTGGACGCAGAACATCTGAAAATTGCTATATTATTAATGAATCCAGCTCATCTAATCAAACATGTTTCATGATCCATACAGACGAGACTGATTTATTGCACAAATGTCTTGGACATGTACATTATCAAAATTTATATCGATTGAGCAAATGAGAACTTGTAAGAGGTTTACCCAAACTTCAGAAATTAGATAAAATATGTGGTGAGTGCCAAATAGGCAAGCAAACAAAGAACTCACACAAAAAGGTGAATTCAAATACCACATCAAGATCACTCGAACTTCTCCACATAGATCTGATAGGACCAACCAGAACGGAAAGTCATGGTGGTAAAAAGTATATCTTGGTAATAGTTGATGACTTTACCAGATTCACTTGGGTAGTCTTCTTAAGGGACAAATCTGAAACCCTTGAAGAAGTAAGAAAAGTTCTCAAAAGGATTCAAACTGAAAAATCTTCTCAAATCAGTAAAATTCGTAGTGATCATGGATCTAAATTTGAGAATAGCAATTTTGAGAAGTTCTGTACCGACCAAGGAATTTTACATGAATTCTCTGCTCCCAAAACTCCACAACAAAATGGAATTGTTGAAAGAAAGAATAGGGTGCTTCAAGAAATGGCTAATGTCATGTTGAATAGCATGAAGCTCTCTAAAAATCTTTGGGCTGAAGCAGTCAACACAGCTTGCTATATTATTAACCGAGTATACACTAGCAAAGATAAAAATAAAACGGCTTACGAATTGTGGTTCAATAAAAAGCCTACTGTTAAATACTTTCGAGTTTTTGGCAGCAAGTGCTATATTTTACGTGATCGTGAAAATTTGAGAAAGTTCGATACGAAGAGTGATGAAGGTATTTTTCTAGGATATTCTTTAAACAGTCGAGCTTATAGGGTCCTAAACAAAAGGACTGGTGTGATTCAAGAATCCATTAATGTTGTCATTGATGATCACTTAAACACACCAATTTCTAATTCAAATAATGATGAAGTACTAATCATTGATAAACCCGATACTTCATCTAATCAGATTGATTCTGAGTTGAGGACTGTTACAGATCATCCAACCACACAAATTCTTGGAAACCTTCTCACCAGTGTTCGCACCCGTAGACAACTTGAGGATATATGTAATTATGTATGTTTTACATCCCAAATTGAACCATCTAACGTAAAAGAAGCTCTAGCCGATGAGAACTGGATCGTTGCGATGCAAGATGAACTCAACCAATTTGTAAGAAATGATGTTTGGTATCTCGTACCAAGACCTAAAGATAAACACATCATTGGAACAAAATGGATTTTCAAAAATAAGTCTGACGAATGTGGAAATATAATTAGAAACAAGGCTAGAATGGTGGTACAAGGTTATACTCAAATTGAAGGGATTGATTTCGATGAAACCTTTGCACCAGTAGCACATCTTGAATCTATCAGACTATTTATATCCATTGCATGTTTTAGAAAGATAAAGATCTATTAGATGGATGTGAAAAGTGCTTTTTTAAATGGTGATTTACATGAAGAAGTCTATGTTGAACAGCCAATAGGTTTTGAAGATTCCAAAAATACTGATCATGTATATCGGCTTAAAAAGGCGCTTTATGGATTAAAACAAGCACCTAGGGCATGGTATGAGAAACTAACAAAATTTCTTTTAAGTCATGATTTTCAAATGGGATCTGTTGATAAAACTCTGTTTGTTAAGAAACATAATGATCATATCTTAATGGTGCAGATTTATGTTGATGATATTATTTATGGATCAACTTGTACTGACTTGACTACTGAGTTTGCAGATTTGATGAAATCACAGTTCGAAATGAGCATGGTTGGGGAATTGACTTATTTCCTTGGATTGCAAGTAAAGCAACAACCTGAAGGAATATTCATTTCTCAATCTAAGTATGCCTTGAATCTAATCAAAAGATTTGGATTTGAGAATGGCAAGAATTTCGATACTCCTATGAGTACTACCCTGAAACTATCAAAAGACTCTAATGGTAAAAATGTTGACTCAAAACTTTATCGGAGTATGATTGGTAGTTTGTTATATTTAACTGCTAGTAGACCTGATATTTCACTAAGTGTTGGTATTTGCGCAAGATATCAATCTGATCCAAAAGAATCTCACTTGATTGCTGTCAAGCGAATTATTAGATATGTCGCAAGTACTGTAAATCTCGGTCTCTGGTATCCTCATGAAACCAATGTCCAATTAGCTAGGTACTCGGATGCTGATTGGGCTGGTAATCTAGATGATAGAAAATCAACCAGTGGTGGTTGTTTTTACATTGGAAATTGTCTAGTTTCCTGGTTTAGTAAGAAACAAAATTCTATATCACTTTCAACAGCTGAAGCTGAGTATATCGCAGCTGGTAATGCATGTACACAGCTTGTTTGGATGCAACAAATGCTAAGTGATTATGGAATTAAACAGGATTCTATGTTATTACATTGTGATAATTCCAGTGCGATAAATATTTCAAAAAATCCTATTTAGCATTCTCGTACTAAGCATATTGACATTAGATTTCATTATATAAGGGAATTAGTAGAAGAAAAAGTTATATCTCTAGAATATATTCCTACTAAAGATCAACGTGCTGATATTTTCACAAAACCTCTTGATAAAAGCAGGTTCAAAAAGATAAAATTTGATCTCGGCATGTGCATTTTAAATTGATAATTTATGCCTTCTTGTATAATTTGTATATATTTGCTAGATTGAATTCCAATTTTTATTTAAATTGCAAGAAAATTGAATTTTTTGGGGTTTATTCGACCAGTCGTGAGTATACATGACCAGTCGTACTACGACCGGTCGTAGATAACACGGGTTTCACTTCAAATTGGGGATTTTTCACTTTCTTCCTCATTTCTTCCTTCTTCTCCTTGGAGCCGAACTTCGACTCGTCGAACCCATCCTTCAAGTCCTTCAAGGTTAGTGTTCCAAATCCCGTTTTTCTTGCATATTTGTGTCTAGATTGTCTCCTTTTCTCTCTTGAAGCTTTCTATTTTGAAAATCATTGAGATTTGGGGTTTAGATTTTGAAAAATCTGTTTTAAGCAAATTCACTTCTCAATCCTTTGCAACTTCCTATTTTCTTGAAATCCTTGTTGCAAATGGCTTCTAGAGGTAGAAAAACTACTTCACGTGGTCTTTCTTCTTCCTCTAGATCGACCGCTATCTCTAAGCGTCATCTTCTTGTTCCTAATGATGATCCATCATATGTTAGGGACATTAGATCTCGTAATGTTATTGTTGAGCATCCTGTTGATGTTAATCATATTGCACCTTTTGACATCCTTCCTATCTTGAAGCTGTAGGTTGGGTTAACTTATTGCATTGGGGTGGGCCTGCATACCTGTCCATTGCCCAATCCATGTTTACATGTATTAGTGCATTTTCATAGGATAATTTAACTTTTCAAATTTCTACTAGAGAAGGGCCTTTTGACGTTGATCGTCATTTAATTCAGCCCTTATGGAAATCCCTGTGAATGATGAGGGTATTCCTATCCATAATTTAACCGATAAACCCTCAATGGCTGAAAAACGCATGCTCACAAGAGACTTATGCAATATGGATGTTCAATGGACTCAAAAAGGGAATGCGCTCCCCGCAAGGTATTTGTTACCCAAATACAGAATTCTCCACAGAATCTTTGTGTCTAATCTGTATCCTCGTTCGGGTAATAAATCTGACTTGACTTCATTTATGGTTCGTGTTATCCATGCTATCTCAAATGGTACTCAGATTTGTTTGCCATCCTTAATCGGTCATTTCATTATTCAGTTTCGACTCCATCCTGGTCATAGTGACATTCCATTTGCCTATTTTATGACTGTAATGGCTACTCATATGTTAGTCGATATGCCTGTTGATGAGGCACCTATCCATCATCTGATCTTCAACAAGGTGGTGGTGGTGGTGGTGGTGGTAGTGGTGGTGGTCCTGAAGAAGCTGGTGTTGACATTAATATGGATGACATTTTTGACGAACTGGATTCTGACTCAGCAAATGGTCCAGATTTTGTACCATCTGATGTTGATGCACGTCTGAGTGCATTAGAGGGTAAAGTTGAGGATATTAATGTTAAGTTGGAAAACATGTATGTTGCTCATGATTTGTAATTCAAGTACATGCGCAAATATCTAAGGCGCTTGAACAAAGGCATGCACCAACTTGATCCCTTTATTCCTCCTCCGTCATCAAGTTCTAGTTCTGACTAGTTTTTATGAGACTTCTGGTCTATAATATCTTTATTACTTAGCACTTGTTTGCTTGAGTTTGAGTTGGATTTTATGCTGGATATTTGTTCTTGATGTAATATTTATGCTGGATATATGTGATGCTATCTTGAGTATCTCTATGACTCTTTTGCTATACTCTCTTACTTCCTCATGTTTCCTCTCATGACTTCCTTTATTTTGTTCTCCTTTGTCAAATTGTGACAAAAAGGGGGAGAATGGTTTGTTCTTAATGTGATTGTGAGAGGAGTAGCATTGGTTATGTTACTCAGGGGGAGTGGGGAGTCAAGGGGAGTATATGTTTGATCTTGAGTATATGTTTGATCTTGTTGAATGAAACTGGTTGAAACTGGTTGAATGTTGAATATTGAATATTGATTTGCAGCTATTAACCAGTTGTTTTACTCTTGTTTATCTTGATTATGTGTTTTGTCACTAATTTGACAAAGGGGGAGATTGTAAGTGCTATAGTTTATATCCCTGTCTGTTGTCAAATTTGTGATGACAAAATCACTGTTATGTTATATATAACTTGCTTAAGTGAAGCTCTTTCAAGGATCAACATTCATGAACAAGCTAAGCTCACAACAAGCAAAGCTCACAAGTACAAGGATCATTCTTGAATGAAAGAACTGCTCACAAGACAAGACGCAAGATCTTGAATGAAAGAACTGCTCACAAGACAAGACTCAAGCTGCAAGACTTCAAGAAGAGTTCAAGGCAGTTTGTACATTTTCAAGATTGAGCTACATCAAGGTTTGATCTACATCAAGATTACAAGGCTCATACTTCAAGGTCTCAAGTTCCGAATGTTTCAATGTCCATACTTCATGGTTGAGGTTTGATTGACCATAGGTTGACCTTAGAAGTAGGTCATTTCGGATACATAAACCGAATGTTTATTTTAAATGTGATTGGTCTGTTCTTCGACTAGTCCTAGGCCTTCTTCGACTAGTCCGAGACTTGCTTCGACCAGTCTAAGAAATTCCTCAACCAGTCGTGAGTTTGTTACAAATTCCGGATAAAATCTGTTAGCCTTCAACTAGTCCAGGAATCTGTTCGACCAGTCGTAGGAACAGTGTCGACTGATCTTCGACCAGTCGTACAATCTTCGACTCGAAGTCCAGCGAAGATTTGCAGGACCTACGACCAGTCGAAGGAAACCTACGACCAGTCGTAGGTGACCTACGACCAGTCGTAGGAGAGCTTCGACCAGTCGTAGAACGGTCAGAGCATATCCCGCCGGATTTTTCAAATATTTGTTGTTGCTTCGACTAGTCGAAGAGCACTCTAGACCAGTCGAAGACCCAATCTTCTCACTTATAAATAGTGCACGAATCTCAGAAGAAATCATCGAATTAATTAAAGTATTCAAGCCAATCTTCGTCGAACTTCTGAGAGATAATTCTGTGCTCCATCTAAGCTAAGTGTGCTTATTTAATATTCTCTTTCCTTAGCTTTATTTAATTGATTTTGTTTCTGCTATTCCAATCTGATTTAATAAGAGGAATTATTTCCTTTCTTTAGAATCAAAATCAATTAAGGCAAGCCCTATTTGGTTTAATTTAAAATCTATTCGAATTAGAACCATTGTAATCGAGTACTGGACATTGAACTTGGACATTCAATCATCTACTTTGATTTGGTTCTACCGGGCTGCTACAAAGAAGGAGATATTCAGGTATTTTACATATTGTAAATTCCTTTCTATTATTTTGGTTTCTTTCAAGATTTGCCAGAAAAATCTTGTTATATTGTTTATCTGAGGAAAGCCAGGAAAACTCAGAAGTGGGTTTTTTTTTAATTGTGTAAGCCCACATACAAAGACACAATTATAAGGGTTTTGGGTGAACTTGGGAAAACCTATTTTTAGTGAACGCTAATATCCCCTGTGTGAGGATATTAGGAGTGGAGTAGCTTTTTGTGTGGCTGTTGTTTAACAGTTGGTGAACACACAGGCGAACCACTATAACCCATGTGTTTGATTAATTTATTCTTCTAATTTTTAATTATTCTTTTGTGGGATGTATGTATGGTGGTGAATGTTGTAATTATTTTCAAACTTTGTGAGAATGTTGTAATAGCTTAGAATTTATTTTCTGCTGTTCCTTTATCGCTTGATTTTCAATTTCATTTGAAAGTTGTTCCAGCAAGGTTACCCTGCCATTTTTATGGTGTATGGCTGTCCCTAAAACAATACATTTTTAATTACAAGTTATTTCAATTCAGTTTATATTTATTATTGTATTCCTCTTCGGTTTGAGACTTGATACAAAGATCTTTCTAGGAATAAGGTTGTCCTACCATAAACTCTGTTTTTGGTGTAAGGTTGTCCTTAGAACAACGTTTGTATCAACCTCTCAAGATCTGAATTTTGAGGTTATTTTAATTTACTGCATTGTGATTTACTTTGGCTATCATATTCATTTTAATTTGGCACTGTCCTATTCACCCCCCCCCCCCCCCCTCTAGGACATATAGCTTGGCCTTTTCACTCTCTCTTTCTCTCTCTCTCATTTTCTCTCTTCACTCCCAAGTAATCAAGAGAGGAATCGTCCAAGACTCCCAAGGAGAAGCTAGGTGTGGCCCACTTCCCTACCCCAAAAACTCTCATCTCCACCATCTAAACTTCATCATCCACCATCAAAGGTTGAGCATAGGAGCTAAGGAAGCCGAGGGACTAAGAAGGAGTGCAATAGGTGGGTGATCTTCGGATTTCAACGGTTGATTTCTATTTGTGGGCCCACTTGTGGTGGGACGCACTTGATGTATGCATTATATTAGTATAGGGAGGGCCCATAGTGGCGGGGTCCCTCCCCTTCACTCTCACTCTCTCTCTCTCTCTCTCTCTCTTTCTCTCTCTTTCTTTCTCTTTTTTTATTGTGATATATGTGTGTGGTCCACCTGATGTGATCAAAAATCCAGATCATCCAGTGATGGAGCCTACCTTGGCACCCATTTTTGGGCCAGCCCAAATGAAGGAAAACACAAATATCGGCTTGATTCTGGGGTCGTGTGGCCCACCCTATTGGACCCCACTATGATTTATGGGTTATATCCATGCCATCTACCTATGGGGCCCATCTTGCTAGACTGTCTAACAGACGGGCTTACCGCCTATCTATCTGGACAGGCCCAGGTGAAGAGGAAAAAAAATCAGCTTTATTTAAAGCTTGGTGGGCCACACGTGTGGTCCCACCTAATGAAATCCACACCGTCTAGACCTTGGACAGTGGGCTTTGTGTGGTTCCACATGATACAGGTGTTATATCCATGCTATTTGTGCTACCTCCAGCACATGGAGCCCACTTGATGATGTGTGTGTGGGGTCCACACTGTCCATGGACCCCACCAGATGTAAGTTTTAGCCATCCAGTCCTTGGACGGTGGGGTCTACCTTAATGGATGTGTTGTATCCTCACCATTCAGGGATTAGACGGTGAGAAGCGGATTGACTGGTCTACCACTCACAGCTATAAAGCTGTTGTGGTGACGTTGGTAAGTTTTGTGGGTCCTACATGATGTATGTGTTTCTTCATGCCGTCCATCTGCTATTGTGAGCCAGCCATGATGTATGTGATTTATCCATGCTGGCCATCAACGATGGGGCCTACTGGATGTATGGGCAGTCCACACTGTCCAGCCACATGGACGGTGGGACCCACCTCACGATGTATATGTTTTATCCTCACCGTCTATCTGGAAGGTAGGATCTGCCATGCTGATGTGCTTTAGCTGCACCGTCCATCCAGCGATGAACTCCACTTTGATGAATGTGTTGTATATACGTCGTCCATCCATGGACCACACCTGTTATGTGTGCTTCAACCACGCCATGCATTTGTGGGATCCATTACTGATGTATATGATTTATATCCCCACCATCTATCAAGTGGACCACACTATAAAAAAAGTGAAGGATTGAACGCCTACCATTGAAACCTATTTGGGTTCCAAAAGTTTTAGATTAACATGAAATTTGCTTTTCCTCTTAGTTCAGGTCTTCGTGACCGTATGAACAGATTGGATGGAAAATAAACGTGATGGTGGAACCTGCAAATTTTAAGCAGGGAAAATCATTATCTCCACTACTATTTGTGGTATGGTCCAGATGATCTTCTGATATGATTCATTTTTTATGGGTAATGCTCTAAAATGATCTCTAATAATAGATAAATGCTGTAGATAGTCCCGCTAGGCGATGGGCCTACCATGATGTATATGAGGCCCATTGTTGCGGCTTACCTTGATGTATATGAGGCCCATTGTTGTGGCCTACCTTGATGTATATGAGACCTATTGTGATATATTTGAGGCCCATATGATGAGGCCCGGTATGATGTATTTGAGGCCCATGAGTATGGCCCAATGTGATGTATGTAAGGACCATGAGTGAGGCCCATTATGATCAATGTGTGGCCCCATGAGTGAGGCCCAATGTGATGCATATGTGGCCCATGAGTGAGGCTCATTGTGATGGGTATTAGGCCCTTGAGTGAGGCCCATTGTGATGTATATCAGGCCCTTGTGTGAGGCCATTGGCCCACTATATGTTAGGCTCTATGTGGGCCACTCCTTAGGAGTAATGTTGGTTAAATGTCCACATTGATGGGCAATGATGGTTAAACATCCATATTGTGACCTTCCCTTAAGCCTTGTTAGGCCCATTCTCATCATTCTCTAAGTGGGTTAACCCAAATCATTGAGCCCCATTGATGTTGCATGGTCCATCATCGCCGTAGATGGATGGCTCCGTGCTACTGGATTTGGTATACCCACGGCCGAGGGCCAATTTTATAATATGGTTTAGATCGGTTGTTCATCTATGGACCCTGCCTTGCATATAGGCCAATTATCGATGTTGATTATCGATACTAGTTATCAATACTGATTACGAGTATGCTTAGCATATCATCTTGATACATGCCTATATGCATCATCTGCATGCCTGATACGAGATGTGGTTGAACATTGCATATGTCATTGGGCAAGTTGTTATGAGACTCTGATCGGTGGAGATTGTCTCACATGAGCGCATGGTATGCGCAGGATTGATGCATAACTGGATTGTATGACTCATGCATCTTGCATTGTGTGTTGTGATTACTGTATGCCCTAGCGACATCAGGGCCATAACCTCCACAGGCATATTGTGGATGGTAAGTTTAGATACCAGAAATCTTCTCTTAACATGGGGCGCAATAAATGTCCCTAGGTGAAAGTCCCTAAACCTAACGGTACCGGAATATGCTCCAACGTCGAGACTGAGTAGACACATGAGCACACGAGGGCTGAATACTAGGAGGCCGCGTCTCCCACTGTGTCGTGGTCGGTTGAAAGGGGGTATGGCTTTACCTGCCCGAGGGTAGGGGGCAATTGCTAAGCTGAGTATGACCAGCTCGTAAATGGGTCTGCTATCGACGTGCCAGATAGGTTTTAGTAGGCTACTAGCCAGTCGAATAGTTAGGTTTCTTACGCTCACTTGGACTACACGCCTGAGGAAGGGGCAGTGCCATTTGGAGTGTACTAAACCCCGGTGATTATCTAGAGTGAAAACTATACTGATATTTAATGCTCTAGTGATGAGCTGCATTGATATGTGGATTCGAATGAGGATTGCATGCTTGAGTTGCATCTCGCATCGCATGGCTTTGATATGGCCGACATCATTCATGCCTTGCATTGCATAGCCTTGGTATGGCTGATAGTATTCATGGATTCGCTAGCATATTTTGCATTACTCTGATATTGCATTCTGTGCATGATTATATTGCACACACACTCTCACCAGCCTCTAAGCATGCTATAAGCTTATGCATGATTGATGCGTACAAGTGATGCCAGACTTTAACTGAGCAGGAGTAGGAACGTGCTGTTGAGCTTCTAGAGTTGTGTTATTATTATCATTGTATTTTCCTTTATGCACATTGTACTTTAAAGTTTTTTATCATAGTGGATTTAGTAGATTTTATGTTGGTGTCTTGGTTATTGTTCGTGGGTTATGCTTATGGTTATGCTGATTACAAAATAAATTCATGCTAAAAAATCCTCCTTAAAGGATGCCAGGATCGGAACCTGGTATATGGGTGCCAAGAGCCGAGAATGGGGTATTAAGGAGGTTGTCGGTGCTAGATTCGGCAATCAGGAATTTTGTGAGCCCGGTTTCTGAGTTTGAGGCACAACAATATTTGTTTCAAGTGGTTTGGGACCTAGCTGCCACACCTCATTTCTCTCAAATTGTTGTAGCTCATCTTGCATAGCTGTAATCCAATATTCATCTTCAAATGTTTCTACAACATTCTTGGGCTCAATCTTTGAGGTAAAGCAGAGATGATTGTAAATACCCTCAAGCTGACGTCGAGTTTTCACACCGACATTGGGATCTCCAATGATTTGATTGAGGGGATGATCCTTAATGAATGGCATGTTACTCAACGGCTAAGGTTCAAGATAAGATGTGGATTTGTTATCAGATTTACCTATTATGCATGAATCGACATCATCCTCTACATTAATCGAAGGACTAGATTTGTTAAGAGGTTGGTCATCAACAACCACATTAACGGTTTCTTAAATAGTAAGTGTCCTCAAATTGTATACTCTATAAGCACGACTATTAGGAGAATATCTTAGAAAAATGATATCGTCACTTTTAGAGTCAAATTTACCTAGTGGTTCTCTGTCTTTAAGAATGTAACATTTACTGAAAGTACTTTACATAGGTTTTTTTCCACACCATAATTCATACGAAGTTTTGTTTAATCTTGCTTTAAGGTATACTCTATTAATTATGTAGAAGGTAGTGTTGACAGCTTAGGCCCAAAAAGTTTTACCCATATTCTTATTATTTAGCATAACTGAGCCCATTTCCTGCAACATCCGATTTTTTCTCTCAACCACTCCGTTTTGTTGTGGTGTTTTTGGGGCTGAGAATTCATGTTGGATTCCATTTTCATCACAATATTTTTGTAATCGATCATTCTCAAATTCCCCACCATGATCACTTCGTATATGTTTTATATAATATTCTTTCTCATTTTGGAGTTGCTTTGTCATCTTCTGAAATTCTTCAAATGCATCGGATTTTTCCCAAAGAAAGCGACCAAAATGAATATGGAGTAATCATCTACCACTACCAGAAAGTATATCTTTCTACTATGGCTCTCAGCTTTGTGGGACCCACTAGATCCATGTGAAATAGGTCAATTGGTTTGGAAGTTGCTATGGTGGTTGTCTTTTTATGTCTCACTTTTATCTGTTTTCCTTTGATACAGTCACCACATACAATTTTTTTCTTCCTTCCCTATCTTAGGGAGTCCTCTCACCAATTTTTTACATGCCCAAGTCTTTGGTGCTATAACTTGGACTCATTATTTAGAGCCATGTGGCATCTTGTAGATAGAACATTCTCCCCACTACTTTCAATTATGTAGCAGATATCACTTGTGTGAAGACCTTCCATAATGAATTTTCCTATAAGGTCTGAGATCTTGCACACATCTTTGTAGAATGTGACCAAGTGTTCTTTGTCGCAGATTGACGAAATACTAAGAAGATCGTGTTTTAGCCCTTCTACACAAAGAACATCTTCAATCTTGGGCAATTCAGGGCCAACTATTGTTCCTTACCCAATTATCTTAGTGGAGCTCCCATCTCCAAATGTAACTGACCCACCATCAAATTCTGAATAATTACAAAAATGGGTATGGTCACTTGTCATGTATCTGAAGCAACCGTTGTCAAGATACCACTTTGAACTATTTCCTAGCTTAAGAGTGGAATTACAAGGAAATTGTTCTTATTTTTATCACCCATTTGGTGACAATCTTCTTTGGAGATGATGCTTTGTTTTCACCATGGGCCTATTTGGATTTTCAGGCAACTAAACCAGATTCTCTTGTCTTATTAATTCTTTGGTTTTCCAATTCAGTTGAGCCACTTGATTTAATAACTCCTCCATCCATTTTGTTATCTTGGGTGGAGTAGGATATTTCCTTCCTTCATTTGGTGTGTATTTTGAAACTCTTGGTTTTTTGTATTGTTCTTCCAGTTGGTTTGAATTTACCAGAAAAGTTAAACCCGAAAGTGGAGTGAGACCTACCAAATGTAAGACATTCAAACTTGTAATGTCCCAAGTCTCCACATGAATGACAGATAGGAGTGTTTCTTGTGTTGCATCTAAATACAACATTTTTCTTAGTCACAGGTGGTGTAGGAAGGGAGCTCGATTTGTAGATTTCATGCTCACCTATCCTTCTGATTTCATCACATTCCTAAAAGTCTTTCTAGCTTTTCATTACTTTAAGAGAACCTATGACTAAGTTCGACAAATTGTTTTGATTTTTCAGCATCTAATCTCAGTTTATGATTTTCAGCTTTCATACGCATATTTTCATATTCTAAATGTTCAATCTATTTGTTTAATTTTTGTGTTTCAGATGTAAGGGATGTTGTTGACCTTTCAAGCTTGTCATTATCCGTATGATATTGCTGAAGATCATTTATCAAGTGAGTATTTATTTCTAGTGTTTTATCCAAATCTTTTTACAATTATTTGTTCTTATTTTCAGCAATGCAAAGTTTTTTAAGGACACTGATGCTACGGATGTGAAGTTGATCATAAGCATCATTGTAACGCCCTGAAATTTGGGAGTCGAGCATAACTTAGCTCCAGAGTTCCAAAACATCACTTATGCAACATATTTAATGATGGATGTATGTTGACTGTATTAGTGCATAAAACATGGGATAGATTAAGCCCAAACATAGATATAATTCAGGGAAAAGTGAAGAAAGCAAGCGGAAGACTTATAGAAATATATGTGTACAAGTGTAAATCCCTGAAGTACATATACAAACCAAGTCGTATGAAAGTGTTACTATCAAAATTTCAAGTATCAAGTTACATCATTTAAATCCCAAAAATAATCCCAGAGTCCCGCACATCAGACCAAGGCTCACTAGAACCTGTCTGAAAACTGCATATAAGAGAAGGCAGCCTCATCATCATCCATCTCCCGCTCTGCCTCAGAAGTCGCATCAACATCTGCAACATCAGAACCTAAGACAGAGTCTGGTGGGTGTTTAACACCGCCCCAGAAACGTGGGAGTGAGTGATCAACGCAGTGGAACAATAAGGCACTGGTTAACATGTTATCAGTTCAATCAAACAGTAATGATAAGCAGAACAAATAAACAAGTCCTAAGTACTCTTGTTAATGCAAGGATGTATGCAGAATGATGCGTGCCCTCATGCGTACACCCTCAGCGTCTTCCTCTTATGTTACACATGACACCACCTCAAAGTGCGCCACATCTACAAAGCACATGCAATGCGGTGCATGAATATATTTACCAAGTTGTTATTAGTCCATTTCATACAGCATGATTGGGAAGCTAAGATACCTTCCTCATATCACCATCCAAACAGTGATCCATTCTAGGGTCGTCAGTCCTAGGTATCTCATACGATCATATGGTTTCAGGTCGTAGCAAAGGGCTCGTCACCAATCAATGCACGCCTTTCATACCTTTACTACCACAGTTCAGCTCGTCACCTCCTTGCGGTATCTAGGTATGCTCGAGGTCACTACAAAGGGCTCGTCACCAATCAATGTAAGCCGACAGCACGAATATAGTGTCCCATACCACCATAATCGGCTCACAAGTTTAGTTGCTCACTGGTCACTACGGGGAGACTCGTCACCCCAGCGTAGGCTGACAGCT
Source organism: Magnolia sinica (assembly GCF_029962835.1). Lineage (NCBI taxonomy): Eukaryota > Viridiplantae > Streptophyta > Magnoliopsida > Magnoliales > Magnoliaceae > Magnolia > Magnolia sinica. The sequence goes on from NC_080574.1 coordinate 81,267,463, forward strand.
CGACCACGGTGTCCCATACCACCATGTCCGGCTCATGAGTCTTAGCGGATCAAGGTACCATGGTTAGTAGGATTTCACTGGTAAGTTCGGTACCCTAGATTCAAACAATAGCGTCCATACATGGTGTACATACATCGGACAATCGGGTTACTTGACGAACTCGACTAGCACGAGCGCACGTTGGGTTGAACGACATAGAGTGCGCAAACACTCCGCGTGGCCAAACCACTGCCGCCAACTCTAATACGGCTCGGGTTCGTCTAATACGTCCTACGTGGCGAAAGCAACCTCAACCACGAACATAGGGTCGATTAACGATTTCCTGGACTAGTGCATAGTCCCACACACATTACACTACCACAGATATTCGTATTAAATGAAGAACAGTAATGGAACAACAACTCAAATCATGTGGTACTCAAGCATTTAAAGAATATCAACTTAACATAAATGTAAGCATAAGTAATTCTTGAACTTAAACAACAAGGAAGTAACTTGCAAGAAGGAAATCATACACACTAGTGGGAGAGTTGAGAATCGCTTCTCAACGCCCATACTAGGTTAAAACAACACACTTTAAATCATTCAGACATTTCTACAAACACTTAAAATACATATAACAACATGTATGACGTATGTTGAAATACACACATTTGGACAATTCCTTTTGCCAAGGAGTTGTCATACATACATTTAGCATACATATATGACAAATAATCATGGCAAACACAAGTGCATATTTTATACGTATACGGTACTTGATACATACACATAGAATACACAAATCTCAAAGTAACACATGCATATCAGGAAAGCAACGTAAACACAACATTTGGCATGTGAAATCTCATCCATAACAAGAATAAATCATTAACTGGCATTGAAAGCCTTGAAAACCATAACCTATACGCTTAAAGTCTGCACCTTAAGCCAGAAAAGAAACACCGAACTGATTTAGACGAGTTGTCTTCGTCAACGGCGATAGAATACCCTAAAGCAAAAATAGAAATGAGATACAACAACACCAAGACTAATCTAAGCTCTAACAAAGATTAGGGTTAGGTTAACTTACCCAAAAGATGAACTCAGAATCGTCAGAATAACGATTCAAAGTGAAGGTTCAAGGATGTAGAAGAACAGGAAAGAATCCAAGATGATTCACCAACTTCTCTCTCACTTTCTCTCTCTTTTCCACTCACTTTCCAAGCTAGGGTTTAAGGACTATAAATAGGCCTAATATTGATGGAAATAACCCCAGGGCCAAGGTATACTTAAAGTATAACCAAAACCTGACTCTCGCGATCCAACGAAGCACTTCTGGTGGGCCTATAACCACGAAAGGTCGGACTTAAGCTCACTGACCATGGATCTAGGTCAAGTTGAGTTTTCGTACCGACCGGCTCTTCAGATCAGCCGTGGCGGACCACACTCAATTCAACTCAATTCAACATACCCTTCTTCTTGGGTTTGTCCCTTTTAGGACATCTATTTGCTAAGTGCCCATATTCTTGACAGTTGTAAAATTGACTATCTTTCAAAGATTTTTGAGATTTGGGTCTAAACTTCTTTTTATCATTTGATTTTTGAAAATCAACCCTTTTCTTGCTTTTGAAAATCTTGTAAAATTTCTTAGCTAAAAGAGTCATATCATCTTCTGAATCAAAATTTTCTTCTGAATTACATTTAGAAGATTTTAGTGCGATAGATTTACCTTTAGGAGCTTTAAAGTTTAACTCATAGGTTTGTAGAGAACCAACTAGTTCTTCTACCCTCATATTATCCGTATCACGAAGTTCCTGGATCGCGGTTACTTTAGAATTGAACCGTTCAGGAAGTGAGCGTAATATTTTTGCACACACTTTACTTTCTGGGATTTTATCGCCAAGACCCCACATTGATTTTACCATGTCATTTAATCTAGTGTAAAAGTTCATAAACATTTCATTTTCCTCCATATGAATTTCTTCAAATCTGGTTGTGAGGAGTTGGACTTTAGATTTTTTGACAATTGTAGTACCCTCTTGTGTCATTTCTAATATATCCCAAGCTTGCTTTGCAGTATCACAGGAAATGATTCTTTTGAACTCATCCGGTGATAGTGCGCAAGTAATTGCATTTAGTGCTTTAGCATTTGCACTACTCTCACTTTTCTGAAGAGTGGTCCATTCGTAATATGGTGTGACTTTCATAGATTTTGAACCATCAACCCCAGTAACTTCCATGACAAGAGGTTTCCATTCAGTTGTTGTGGCTTGCCACACACTCTCATCCATTGATTTAAGGAAGATCCTCATTTTGGCTTCCGAATAGGCATAGTTGGAGCCATCAAAGGGTGAAGGCCTAGTGACTGAAAGGCTATCAAAATTTGACATCTTAAATAGCTTAAATCGTTAGCTCAGGAATTAAATCCAAGAATAAAAAAGAGTTATTAGGCTCTGATACCACTTGAAAAGGCCTAGCTATATGTCCTCGAGGGGGGGTGAATAAAACTTATAACAGCGGAATTAAAAAGAATATGATAGCCAAAATAAATCACAATGCAAGAAAGTAAAATAGCCTTAAAATTCAGATCTTGAGAGGTTGATACAAATGTTGTTCTAAGGACAACCTTACACAAAAAACCAGAGTTTATGGTAGGACAACCTTATTTCTAGAAAGAACTTTGTATCAAATCTCAAACCGAAGAGGAATACAGAAATAAATACAAACTGAATTAAAATAAATGGTAATCACAAATGTATTGTTCTCGGGACAGCCATACACCATAAAAATGGGAGAGCAACCTTGCTGGAACAACTTTTAAAGGAAATTGAATATCAAGCTGATAAAGGAATAGCAGAAAATAAATTCTAAACTATTACAAAATTCTCACAATGCTTGAATTAAATGATTACAACATTCACCACCATACATACATCCTTCAAAAGAATAATTAAAGATCAGAAGTATAAATCATTCAACCACAACACAAGGGATTATAGTGGTTCGCCTGTGTGTTCACCAACTGTTAAACAACAGCCACACAGAATGCTACTCCACTCTTAATATCCTCACACAGGGGATATTAGCGTTCACTAACAAAATAGGTTTTCCCAGGTTCACCCAAAACCTTTACAATTGTGTCCTTGTCTGTGGGCTTACACAATTAAAAAACCCCACTTCTGAGTTTTCCTGGCTCTCCTCAGATAACCAATACAACAAGATTTTTCTGCCAAATCTTGAAAGAAACCAAAACAGAAAGGAATTTACAATTAAATGTAAAATACCTGATTATCTCCTTCGTTGTAGCAGCCCAGTAAAACCAAATCAGAGTAGATGATTGAATGTCCAAGTTCAATGTCCAGTACTCAATTACAATGGTTCTAATTCTAATAGATTTTAAATTAAACCAAATAGGGCTTGCCTTAATTGATTTTGATTCTAAAGAAAGGGAATAACAATTTCTCTTATCAAATTAGATTGGACTAGCAGAAACAAAATCAATTAAATAAAGCTAAGGAAAGAGAATATTAAATAAGCACACTTAGCTTAGATGGAGCACAGAATTATCTCTCAGAAGTTCGACGAAGATTGGCTTGAATGGATTAATTAATTCGATGATTTCTTCTGAGATTCGTGCACTATTTACAGGTGAGCAAATCGCGTCTTCGACTAGTCTAGGGAGCTCTTCGACTAGTCGAAGCAATAACAGATATTTGAAAAATCTGGCGGGATAACCTTTGACCGTTCTACGACTGGTCGAAGGTATCCTTCGACTGGTCGTAGGTCACCTACGACTGGTCGAAGATCTCCTTCGACTGGTCGAAGAACCTGAAAAACATCGCTGGATTTCGAGTCGAAGATTTTCGACTGGTCGAAGATGCGGTCGACACTATTCCTACGACTGGTCGAACAGATTCCTGGACTAGTCGAAGCCTACCAGATTTTATCCGAAATTTGTAACAAACTCACGACTGATCGAGGAATTTCTTAGACTAGTCGAAGCAACTCTAGGACTAGTCGAAGAATGCCTAGAACTAGTCGAAGAACAGACCAAACTCATGTAAAATAAACATTCGATTTATGTATCCGAAATGACCTACTTCTAAGGTCAACCTATGGTCAGTCAAACCTCAACCATGAAGTAAGGACATTGGAACATTAGGAACTAGTGACCTTGAAGTATGAGCCTTGAAGGCTTGATGTATTTGAAATCTTGATGTAGCTCAACCTTGAAAGTGTCTTGAGTTCTTTACAAACTGCCTTGTACTCTTCTTGAAGTCTTGCAGCTTGAGTCTTGTCTTGTGAATAGTTCTTGCATTGAAGATTGATCCTTGTACTTGTGAGCTTTGCTTGTTCATGAATGATGATCCTTGAGAGAACTTCACTTATGCAAGTTATATATAACAGTGATTTTGTCACCACAAATTTGACAACAGACAGGGATATAAACTATAGCACTTACAATCTCCCCCTTTGTCAATTTAGTGACAAAACACATAACCAAGATAAATATAAAGTAAAACAACTGGTTAAAGAGTTATGAACCAGGTCATATCAACTGGCTTACCTGCAAATCAATATTCAATATTCAACATTCAACCAGTTTCATTCAAACATACTCCCCCTGAGTAACATAACCAATGCTACTACTCCCCCTGAGTAACATAACCAATGCTACTCCTCTCACAATCACATCGTTAAGAACAAACCATTCTCCCCCTTTTTGTCACAATATGACAAAGGAAACAACAATAAAGGAGAACTAAATAAAGGGATATATGAGAGTAAACATGAGGAGTTATGAGAGTATAGCAAAACAGTGATAGAGAAACTCAGCATAGCGTCACATAGAATAAATATCCAGCATAAAACATAGATAGTATCCAACTCAAAATCAGTCAACCAAGTGCTAAGTTATAAAGTTATTACAGACCAGAAGTCTCATATAAACTAGTTAGAACCTGAACTTGATGACGAAGCAGGAATAGAGGGATCAAGTTGGTGCATGCCTTTGTTCAATCGCCTAAGATATTTGTGCATGTACTTGAATTGTAAATCATGAGCAACAGACATGTTTTCCATCTTTACATTTAGATTCTCAACTTTATCCTCTAATGCACTCAGACGAGCATCAACATCAGATGGTACAAAATCTGGATCATTTGTTAAGTCAGAATCCAGTTCCTCAAAAATGTCATCCATATTAAGTCATCACCAGCTTCTTCATGACCACCACCACCACCACCACCTTGTTCAGGAAGTAGATCCAGCTTCATCTTATTGATATTAGTATTATTGAAAATCAGATGATGGATAGGTGCCTCATCAACCGGCATATCGAGTAACATATGTGTAGCCAATACAGTCATTAAATAGGCAAAAGGAATGTCACTATGACCAGGATGGAGTCTAAACTGAAGAATGAAATGACAGATTAAGGATGGTAAACAAATCTGAGTACCATTGGAAATAGCATGGATACAACGAACCATAAACGAAGTCAAGTCAGATTTATTACCCGAACGAGGATATAGATTGGACACAAAGATTTTGTGAAGAATTCTGTACTTGGGTAACAAATACCTTGCGGGAAGCGCATTCCCTATTTCAGTCCATTGAACATCCATGTTGCACAAGTCTCTAGTGAGCATGCGTTTTTTAGACATTGAGGGTTTATCAGTTAAGTTATGGATAGGAATACCCTCATCATTCACAGGAATGTCCATAAGGGCTAAAATTAAATGACGATCAACGTCAAAAGGCCCTTCTCTAGTAGATATTTTAAAAGTTAAATTATCCTGTGAGAAAGTACTAATACATGTAAACATGGATTGGGCAATGGACCGGTATGCCGGCCCACCCCAATGTAATAAGTTAACCCAACCTATAGCTTCAAGCATAGGAAGGATGTCAAAGGGTGCAATATGATTAACATCAACAGGATGTTCAACAATAACATTACATAACTAATGTCCCTAACATATGATGAATCATCATTGGGAACAAGAAGATGACGCTTAGAGATAGCGGTCGATCTGGAGGAAGAAGAAGGACCACGGGAAGTAGTTTTTCTACCTCTAGAAGCCATTTGCAACAAAGATATCAAGGATTTAAGAAGTTGCAAAGGATTGAGAAGTGGGTTTACTCAGAACAGATTTTTCAAAATCCAAACCCTAAATCTCAATGAAATTCAAAATAGAAAGCTTAAATCTTGAAAAGAAAACAATCTAGACACAAATCTGCAAGAAAAACGTGATTTGGAACACTAACCTTGAAGAACATGAAAGATGGGTTCGACAAGTCGAAGCACAGCTCCAAGGAGAAGAAAATGAAATGAGGAAGAAAGCAAAAATCTCCAAATTTAAGTGAATCCCGAGTTCTACGACTGGTCGTGGGTATCTACGACCGGTCGTAGGTCGACAGGTCGAGTATACTCACGACAGGTCGAAGAATGCCCAAAAAATTCATATTTCTTGCAAATTATACAAAAATTGAAATTCAATCTAGCAAATATATACACTATAATACAAGTAGGCATAAATAATCATTTTAAAATGCACATGCCAAGATCAAATTACATCTTTTTGAACCTGCTTTTATCGAGAGGTTTTGTGAAAATGTCAGCTCGTTGATCTTCGGTAGGAATATATTCTAGAGATATAACTTTTTCTTCTACCAATTCCCTTATATAATGAAATCTAATGTCAATGTGCTTAGTATGAGAATGCTGAATAGGATTTTTTAAAATATTTATCGCACTGGAATTATCACAATGTAATAACATAGAATCCTGTTTAATTCCATAATCACTTAGCATTCTTTGCATCCAAACAAGCTGTGTACATGCATTACCAGCTGCGATATACTCAGCTTCAGCTGTTGAAAGTGATGTAGAATTTTGTTTCTTACTAAACCAGGAAACTAGACAATTTCCAATGTAAAAACAACCACCACTGGTTGATTTTCTATCATCTAGATTACCAGCCCAGTCAGCATCCGAGTACCCAGCTAATTGAACATTGGTCTCATGAGGATACCAGAGACCGAGATTTATAGTACTTGCGACATATCTAATAATTAACACGGCAATCAAGTGAGATTCTTTTGGATCAGATTGATATCTTGCGCAAATACCAACACTTAGAGAAATATCAGGTCTACTAGCAGTTAAATATAACAAACTACCAATCATACTCCGATAAAGTTTTGAGTCAACATTTTTACCATTAGAGTCTTTTGAGAGTTTCAGGGTAGTACTCATAGGAGTATCGAAATTCTTGTCATTCTCAAATCCAAATCTCTTGATTAGATTCAAAGCATACTTAGATTGAGAAATGAATATTCCTTCAGGTTGTTGCTTTACTTGCAATCCAAGAAAATAAGTCAATTCCCCAACCATGGTCATTTTGAACTGTGATTTCATCAAATCTGCAAACTCAGTAGTCAAGTCAGTACAAGTTGATCCATAAATGATATCATCAACATAAATCTGCACCATTAAGATATGATCATTATGTTTTTTAACAAACAGAGTTTTATCAACAGATCCCATTTGAAAATTATGACTTAAAAGAAATTTCGTTAGTTTCTCATACCATGCCCTAGGTGCTTGTTTTAATCCATAAAGTGCCTTTTTAAGCCGATATACATAATCAGTATTTTTGGAATCTTCAAAACCCATTGGCTGTTCAACATAGACTTTTTCATGTAAATCGCCATTTAGAAAAGCACTTTTCACATCCATCTGATAGATCTTTATCTTTCTAAAACATGCAATGGATATAAATAGTCTAATAGATTCAAGACGTGCTACTGGTGCAAAAGTTTCATCGAAATCAATCCCTTCAATTTGAGTATAACCTTGTACCACTAGTCTAGCCTTGTTTCTAATTATATTTCCACACTCGTCAGACTTATTTTTGAAAATCCATTTTGTTCCAATGATGTGTTTATCTTTAGGTCTTGGTACGAGATACCAAACATCATTTCTTATGAATTGGTTGAGTTCTTCTTGCATCGCAACAATCCAGTTATCATCAGCAAGAGCTTCTTTTACGTTAGATGGTTCTATTTGGGATGTAAAACATACATAATTACATATATTCTCAAGTTGTCTACAGGTGCGAACATGTACAATTCATTAAAGCATCCTGTTTCTTCCTCTATAGGAAACCTGTTCTTGATCAGACACAAGCACCTATAATAAGCATCCAAACAACATCCATATATATACTTTGGTCAAGTTCATAGATGGAGAAGTATAGAATTTAAACCCATAAAGCCCACTTAAAGAAAGAAACAAATTAATTGAAATTCAAAGTAAATCCAACACAAGAGCTAATCAAATTAGGGGCTTCATCTCAGCCCTAGCTGAGAGATTAGTGACCCATAAAATCTATAAAAAATATTAAATAAAATTCATAAAAAAAACGTCAAACCAAACAATCTCTCTCTCTCTTCTTTCTTTTCTTTCTTCTCTTTCTTCTCTTTCTTCTCTCCCTTGCTCTAGGTCTGGAATTCCCTGGCTCTGAATGCCTTTCCCACTTCCAAAACTCCCCTTTTATAGCTGCTGGATGGCTGGGGTCGGTGGCAGAGTCGTAGAAGGACTCGGAGTACAAATTTTTACAGCCGTGATCGGTGGGCCCCACAGAGGTATTTTCTGGAAAATCCACCCCGTCCATTGGATTCAGAACGAAATTTCAGTCAAGAATGGGTGGTTTTAAAGGTCCATTAGCGCGGCCCACAGAAGAAATCCCAAAAAACTCAGTTTTGAACGTCCCGGGGCAGTCTACTTTTGGCCTTTGTACCACACACGTGTGTACGCATGGGCGAGGAATATCAACATGGTTTTGAAGCTCTCGAAGCCCTCTACACGATGGACGGATCGGATAGGCCGTACGGGTGACGTACGGGGCCCACAATCCGTCGCAAAAACGGACAGCGACCGTCCGTTACACGGACGCGAAACCCGCTGCTGCGGCAAGGGTGGGACCCATTATTGGACTTTTCACAGGAATCCACGCCGCCCATTGGTTTCAGCTCGAAAAATCAGTAGGAATTGACTGGTTTTGGGTTGGATTCGGTGCAGCCCACGTGGCTTTCTGTCTTGCCGTCCATCCTGCGTTTGTACGGTTAAAAACTGATCTATGCTATCATTTGAAGTTTTTGCCACCTAGGCAATGCTAATGGTCTTCATGTAAACCTGATGAACGGCCGGATCATGCATTTGGGTAATGTGTGGGGCCCACAACTGAGGACAGCCGTCGGCAGCGTTAACGCTGGAAACGGCTGTGCCGTTTTCGACGAAGACGCCTCGGGTCAGCGCTTGCGCTGACCCTTCAACCGTCCGGTGTAGCGCCCGCGCACGTGCACTTTATGCACGTGCTCACGCATGTGGGGCCCAATGTAATGTTTGTGGGAAATCTGCACCGTCCATCCTTTCCTTCATATAATTCCAACAGCCAAAACCAAGTTTGAGGCAGTTCCAAATATCAGGTGGGCCCCAAAGTGAAGATTAATGGGCTGATCTGTCCGTTGGACCACTTTCCGAGATCCTCAATGGCTGAAATTTAATATGTACGGTTAATTTATGGCCCCCATCACATGTATGAAGTTTCGAGTTGATCGGATGGTGGAAACCATGTGATCTTGCATTCTGGACGTCCTTCGGGCCCCTTTGGCTTGCTTTCCTCAAATCCCAGGCGTGTAAAATCTTCACTATTGGTTTTCTGGAATCTATCCCGTGCCCTGGTAATTTTGGAGTGCTAAATCCATGTTTTTAATATCATCTTTCAATACACACTCCTGATTTCATCCTGTAACAAAAACACGAGTAAAATCTGGCATTAAACATTATCATGTATGTAAAATCAGGAAATTACTGGGTCTGATATGCGATATTCGATACTCATCAGAACACCGGTGAAAGGGTTTCCAAGAATTTGTGTGGTTGGATGATCTTTAACAGTCCTTAACTTAGAATCAATCTGATTGGATGAAGTATCGGGTTTATCAATGATTAGTACTTCATCATTATCTAAATTAGGAATTGGCGTGTTTAAGTGATCATCAATGACAACATTAATGGATTCTTGAATCACACCAGTCCTTTTATTCAGAACCCTATTGAACCACAATTCGTAAGCCGTTTTATTATTATCTTTTCTAGTGTAGACTCGGTTAATAATATAGCAAGCTATGTTGACTGCTTTAACCTAAAGATTTTTAGAGAGCTTCATGCTATTCAACATGACATTAGCCATTTCTTGAAGCACCCTATTCTTTCTTTCTACAATTCTATTTTGTTGTGGAGTTTTGGGAGCAGAGAATTCATGTAATATTCCTTGGTTGGTACAGAACTTCTCAAAATTACTATTCTCAAATTCAGATCCATGATCACTACGAATTTTACTGATTTGAGAAGATTTTTCAGTTTGAATCCTTTTGAAAACTTTTCTTACTTCTTCAAGGGTTTCAGATTTATCCCTTAAGAAGACTACCCAAGTGAATCTGGTAAAGTCATCAACTATTACTAGGATATACTTTTTCCCCCCACGACTTTCTGTTCTGGTAGGTCCTATCAGATCCATGTGGAGAAGTTCGAGTGGTCTTGATGTGGTATTTGAATTCACCTTTTTGTGTGAGTTCCTTGTTTGTTTGCCTATCTGGCACTCACCACATATTTTATCTAATTTCTAAAGTTTAGGTAAACCTCTTATAAGTTCTCGTTTGCTCAATCTATATAAATTTTGATAATGTACATGTCCAAGACGTTTGTGCCATAAATCAGTCTCGTCTGTATGGACCATGTAACATGTTTGATTAGATGAGCTGGATTCGCTAATAATATAGCAATTTTCAGACGTTCTACGTCCAGTTAATATTACAGAACCCTTATTGTTTAGTATCTCACAGCTTTGATTAGAAAACCGAACATTATGGTTATTATCATATATTTGAGATATACTAAGCAAGTTATGTTTTAAGCCTTCAACATATAAAATATTTTTAAACACAGGAAGATTAAAAAGTTGAACCGTACCTTGGCCTATAATCTTGCAGTTGCTACCATCACCAAATGTGACTGAACCATCAGTCTTATCTTTCAGATCCGTGAATAAAGCTTTGTCACCTGTCATATGCCTGGAGCATCCACTGTCTAGGTACCACTTTAAATGACTTGTTGCTTTGAAAGCAGTGTGAGCAACCAAGCAAGTAACTTTAGGAACCCATTTCATAACTGTTTTGGGTTTAGGAACATAGTTGGTCTTCTTTTGTGTATATTTGTAGGAATGACCTATAGAGTTAGATTTTAAGAGCTCCTTGAGTAAATCAACTATCTTTTCAGCTAGTGCATTTCGTTTCTGATTAAAGTTGACATGGCTGCTTCTAGGTTTTTGAAAAGTTTTTGAATTTCTAGAAAAATCTTGATAAGTACTTTTCCCTTTTGAGTTTAAGGACTCTCCTTTAACAAACATAGGAGGAGTATACTTTTGTTTAGGAGGTAGATTTTTATCATAGCCCAACCCGGATAGATCGCCACATTTTCTTGATCCGGATAAAAGTTTCTCTAACTTTGGATCACCTTGGGCATATTTCCATGTGTCCTTTAGACTCAGAAGAGAAGATACTTCAGTTTTAAGTTTCTCAATTTCAGATTTTAAATCAATAATTAGTGAGTTTTTGAATTCCAAATCGCATTTTGATGTTTCAAAACAATCTGAAATTTGTGATTTTTCTAAGACAAGTGATTCAAAACAATTTTTGAGTTTAGAAAACTTTTCTTTTTGAAGTTTAAGTTTGACAGCAATTTTACAACTTTCCTTAAATAGGGCATTGTAAGCGTCTTGAAGATCATCTTCATTTTCACATTCACTACTCAGATTTTCTTCACTTGTTGAGTCATTATCTGAAAATGTGAATTTGGCTAAAGTCATACGAGCTTTAACCTCATTGCCCGACTCAGTTTCAGAATCTTCTGATTCAGAAGAACCTTCAGAATCAGATGATTCATCCCATGTAGCCAACATACCCTTCTACTTGGGTTTGTCCCTTTTAGGACATCTATTTGCTAAGTGCCCATATTCTTGACAGTTGTAACATTGACTATCTTTCAAAAAATTTTGAGATTTGGGTCTAAACTTTTTTTTATCATTTGATTTTTGAAAATCAACCCTTTTCTTGCTTTTGGAAATCTTGTAAATTTTCTTAGCTAAAAGAGCCATATCATCTTCTGAATCAGAATTTTCTTCTGAATTACATTTAGAAGATTTTAGTGCGATAGATTTACCTTTAGGAGCTTTAAAGTTTAACTCGTAGGTTTGTAGAGAACCAACTAGTTCTTCTACCCTCATATTATCCGTATCACGAAGTTCCTGGATCGCGGTTACTTTAGAATTGAACCGTTCAGGAAGTGAGCGTAATATTTTTGCACACACTTTACTTTCTAGGATTTTATCGCCAAGACCCCACATTGAGTTTACAATGTCATTTAATCTAGTGTAAAAGTCCATAAACATTTCATTTTCCTCCATATGAATTTCTTCAAATCTGGTTGTGAGGAGTTGGACTTTAGATTTTTTGACAATTGTAGTACCCTCGTGTGTTATTTCTAATATATCCCAAGCTTGCTTTGCAGTATCACAGGAAATGATTCTTTTGAACTCATCCGGTGATAGTGCGCAAGTAATTGCATTTAGTGCTTTAGCATTTGCACTACTCTCACTTTTCTGAAGAGTGGTCCATTCGTAATATGGTGTGACTTTCATAGATTTTGAACCATCAACCCCAGTAACTTCCATGACAGGAGGTTTCCATTCAGTTGTTGTGGCTTGCCACACACTCTCATCCATTGATTTGAGGAAGATCCTCATTCTGGCTTTCGAATAGGCATAGTTGGAGCCATCAAAGGGTGGAGGCCTAGTGACTGAAAGGCTATCAAAATTTGACATCTTAAATAGCTTAAATCGTTAGCTCGGGAATTAAATCCAAGAATAAAAAGAGCTATTAGGCTCTGATACCACTTGAAAAGGCCTAGCTATATGTCCTAGAGGGGGGCGAATAAAACTTATAACAGCGGAATTAAAAAGAATATGATAGCCAAAATAAATCACAATGCAAGAAAGTAAAATAGCCTTAAAATTCAGATCTTGAGAGGTTGATACAAATATTGTTCTAAGGACAACCTTACACAAAAAACCAGAGTTTATGGTAGGACAACCTTATTTCTAGAAAGATCTTTGTATCAAATCTCAAACCGAAGAGGAATACAAAAATAAATACAAACTGAATTAAAATAAATTGTAATCACAAATGTATTGTTCTAGGGACAGCCATACACCATAAAAATGGGAGGGCAACCTTGCTGGAACAACTTTTAAAGGAAATTGAATATCAAGCTGATAAAGGAATAGCAGAAAATAAATTCTAAACTATTACAAAATTCTCACAATACTTGAATTAAATGATTACAACATTCACAACCATACATACATCCCACAAAAGAATAATTAAAGATCAGAAGTATAAATCATTCAACCACAACACAAGGGATTATAGTGGTTAGCCTGTGTGTTCACCAACTGTTAAACAACAGCCACACAGAATGCTACTCCACTCCTAATATCCTCACACAAGGGATATTAGCGTTTACTAACAAAATAGGTTTTCCCAGGTTCACCCAAAACCTTTACAATTGTGTCTTTGTTTGTGGGCTTACACAATTAAAAAACCCCACTTCTGAGTTTTCCTGGCTCTCCTCAGATAACCAATACAATAAGATTTTCTGGCAAATCTTGAAAGAAACCAAAACAGAAAGGAATTTACAATTAAATGTAAAATACCTGATTATCTCCTTCGTTGTAGTAGCCCGATAGAACCAAATCAGAGTAGATGATTGAATGTTCAAGTTCAATGTCCAGTACTCAATTACAATGGTTCTAATTCTAATAGATTTTAAATTAAACCAAATAGGGCTTGCCTTAATTGATTTTGATTCCAAAGATAGGGAATAACAATTTCTCTTATCAAATTAGATTGGACTAGCAGAAACAAAATCAATTAAATAAAGCTAAGGAAAGATAATATTAAATAAGCACACTTAGCTTAGATGGAGCACAGAATTATCTCTCAGAAGTTCGACGAAGATTGGCTTGAATGGATTAATTAATTCGATGATTTCTTCTGAGATTTATGCACTATTTATAGGTGAGCAGATCGCGTCTTCGACTGGTCTAGGGAGCTCTGCGACTAGTCGAAGCAATAACAGATATTTGAAAAATCCGGCGGGATAAGCTTTGACCGTTCTACGACTGATCGAAGGTCTCCTTCGACTGGTCGTAGGTCACCTACGACTGGTCGAAGATCTCCTTCGACTGGTCGAAGAACCTGAAAAACATCACTGAATTTTGAGTCAAAGATTTTTGACTGATCGAAGGTGCAGTCGACACTGTTCCTACGACTGGTCGAACAGATTCCTGGACTAGTCGAAGCCTAACAGATTTTATCCGAAATTTGTAACAAACTCACGACTGATCGAGGAATTTCTTAGACTGGTCGAAGCAACTCTAGGACTAGTCGAAGAATGCCTAGGACTAGTCGAAGAACAGACCAAACTCATGTAAAATAAACATTCGATTTATGTATCCAAAATGACCTACTTCTAAGGTCAACCTATGGTCAGTCAAACCTCAACCATGAAGTAAGGACATTGAAACATTAGGAACTAGTGACCTTGAAGTATGAGCCTTGAAGTCTTGATGTAGTTGAAATCTTGATGTAGCTTAACCTTGAAAGTGTCTTGAGTTCTTTAGAAACTGCCTTGTACTCTTCTTGAAGTCTTGCAGCTTGAGTCTTGTCTTGTGAGCAGTTCTTGCATTGAAGATTGATCCTTGTACTTGTGAGCTTTGCTTGTTCATGAATGATGATCCTTGAAAGAACTTCACTTATGCAAGTTATATATAATAGTGATTTTGTCACCACAAATTTGACAATAGACAGGGATATAAACTATAGCACTTACAACTAGCACAGGGGTGGACGTCAACTTGTCCTTCAGTTCCTGAAAAGCTAACTCCGCCTGCTCATTCCAAGCAAACTTTAAATCCTTCCGTGTCAGCTGCGACAACGGTCTGACAATCTTCGAGAAGTCTTGAATAAAGCATCGATAATAGCTTGCAAGACCCAGAAAACTCCTTACCTCAGTAACTGAACCAAGCTGCTTCCAGTCCTGCACTGCAGCTACCTTGGCAAAGTCGACGGCTATTCCTTCCTTGGACACCACATGTCCCAGGAACTTGACTTCCTCTTTCCAGAAATCACACTTCTTGAACTGCACGAAAAGCTGATTCTTCCTAAGAGTATCCAAAACTGCTCTTAAGTGCTCCTCATGTTCTTCCCGGCTCGCCTAATAAATCAAGATGTCATCGATAAAAACAATGACGAATCGGAACAAGAATGGCTGAAACACCCTGTTCATCAGATCCATGAACACGGCCGATGCGTTCGTCAGACCGAACGACATCACAAGGAACTCATAATGACCGAAGCTTGTCCTGAAAGCGGTCTTTTGCACGTCCCCATCCTTGACGCGCAACTGATGATATCCTGACTGCAGATCAACCTTCGAAAAGTACCGTGCCCCCTTCAACTGATCAAACAGATCATCAATCCTGGGCAAAGGGTACTTATTCTTCACAATTACCAAATTCAACCTGTGATAATCAATACACAATCGCAAGGAACCATCATTCTTCTTCACAAACAGAACAGGTGCTCCCCAGGGAGACACACTAGGCCGAATAAAACCTAAATCCAACAAGCCATCTATCTGCTTCTTCAACTCCTCCATCTCACTCGGAGGCATACGATAAGTGGGTAAAGAAATGAGCGCCGCACCAGGCATAAGATCGATAGCAAAATCAATCTCACGCTGAGGAGGTAATCCAGGAATCGACTCAAACACATCTTCAAATTCCCGAACTACCGGCGTACTAACTAACGCCGATTCAACCAAACTCTCCAACAGAGAAGAATAATAATCAATACGCAGAGGGTAACTAACCTGAACTGGGAAAGTGACAGTCTCGCCCTCAGGTCCATGGATCGTCACTGATCTAGCTTCACAATCAATCTCAGCTTGCATCCTCGTGAGCCAATCCATACCCATAATAACATCGTAATGATACAGTGGTGCGACTAAGAAATCAACACGGATCGATTCACTCCCCAGATCGACCAAACAATCCATACAACGCTTGCCCAAAGCAGAGGAAATCCCCGTAGCGGTAATAAGCGTCACTTCTTTCATAGGAACAGATCTCAAACCCAAACGCCTAACTGCCGCATAAGATATAAGAGAAGTAGTGGACCCTGTATCCACTAACATAGAAACGGGAATACCTTCAATGTGCGCTGTCACCTCGAAAGACCTCGGCACTAACTTGTAACGCCCTGAAATTCGGGGGTCGAGCATAACTCAGCTCCCGAGTTTCAAAACATCACTTATGCAACATATTTAATGATGGATGTATGTTGACTGTATTAGTGCATAAAACATGGGATAGATTAAGTCCAAACACAAATATAATTCAGGGATAAGTGAAGAAAGCAAGCGGAAGACTTATAGAAATATATGTGTACAAGTGTAAATCCCTGAAGTACATATACAAACCAGGTCATATGAAAGTGTCACTATCAAAATTTCAAGTATCAAGTTGCATCATTTAAATCCCAAAAATAATCCCAGAGTCCTGCGCATCAAACCAAGGCTCGCTAGAACCTGTCTGAAAACTGCGTATAAGAGAAGGCAGCCTCATCATCATCCATCTCCCGCTCTGCCTCAGAAGTCGCATCAACATCTACAACATCAGAACTTAAGACAGAGTCTGGTGGGTGTTTAACACCGCCCCAGAAACGTGGGAGTGAGTGATCAACTCAGTGGAACAATAAGGCACTGGTTAACATGTTATCAGTTCAATCAAACAGTAATGATAAAGCAGAACAAATAAACAAGTCCTAAGTACTCTTGTTAATGCAAGGATGTATGCAGAATGATGCGTGCCCTCATGCGTACACCCTCAGCGTCTTCCTCTTACGTTACACATGACACCACCTCAAAGTGCGTCACATCTACAAAACACATGCAATGCGGTGCATGAATATGTTTACCAAGTTGTTATTAGTCCATTTCATACAGCAGGATTGGGAAGCTAAGATACCTTCCTGATATCACCATCCAAACAGTGATCCATTCTAGGGTCGTCAGTCCTAGGTATCTCATACGATCATATGGTTTCAGGTCATAGCAAAGGGCTCGTCACCAATCAATGCACGCCTTTCATACCTTTACTACCACAGTTCGGCTCGTCACCTCCTTGCGGTATCCAGGTATGCTCGAGGTCACTACAAAGGGCTCGTCACCAATCAATGTAGGCCGACAGCACGAATATAGTGTCCCATACCACCATAATCGGCTCACGAGTTTAGTTGTTCACTGGTCACTACGGGGAGGCTCGTCACCCCAGCGTAGGCCTACAGCTCGACTACGGTGTCCCATACCACCATGTCTGGCTCATGAGTCTTAGCGGATCAAGGTACCATGGTTAATAGGATTTCACTGGTAAGTTCGGTACCCTAGATTCAAACAGTAGCGTCCATACATGGTGAACATACATCTGACAATCGGGTTACTTGACGAACTCGAGTAGCACGAGTGCACGTTGGGTTGAACGACATAGAGTGCGCAAATACTCCGCGTGGCCAAACCACTGCGGCCAAGTCTAATACGGCTCGGGTTCGTCTAATACGTCCTACGTGGCGAAAGCAACCTCAACCACGAACATAGGGTCGATTACTGATTTCCTGGACTAGTATATAGTCCCACACACATTACACTACCATAGATATTCTTATTAAATGTAGAACAGTAATGGAACAACAACTCAAATCATGTGATACTCAAGCATTTGAAGAATATCAACTTAACATAAATGTAAGCATAAGTAATGCTTGAACTTAAACAACAAGGAATGTAACTTGCAAGAAGGAAATCATACACACTACTGAGAGAGTTGAGAATCGCTTCTCAACGCCCATACTAGGTTAAAACAACACACTTTAGATCATTCAGACATTTCTACAAACACTTAGAATACATATAACAACATATATGACGTATGTTGAAATACACACATTTGGACAATTCCTTTTGCCAAGGAGTTGTCATACATACATCTAGCATACATATATGACAAATAATCATGGCAAACACAAGTGCATATTTTATACGTATACGGTACTTGATACATACACATAGAATACACAAATCTCAAAGTAACACATGCATATCAGGAAAGCAACGTAAACACAACATTTGGCATGTGAAATCTCATCCATAACAAGAATAAATCATTAACTGGCATTGAAAGCCTTGAAAACCATAACCTATACGCTTAAAGTCCGCACCTTAAGCCAGAAAGAACACCGAACTGATTTAGACGAGTTGTCTTCGTCAACGGCGATAGAATACCCTAAAGCAAAAATAGAAATGAGATACAACAACACCAAGACTAATCTAAGGTCTAACACAGATTAGGGTTAGGTTAACTTACCCAAAGATGAACTCAGAATCGTCAGAATAATGATTCAAAGTGAAGGTTCAAGGATGTAGAAGAACAGGAAAGAATCCAAGATGATTCACCAACTTCTCTCTCACTTTCTCTCTCTTTTCCACTCACTTTCCAAGCTAGGGTTAGAGAAAAATTCGTATGAAAAAGAGAGCTAGGGTTTAAGGACTATAAATAGGCCTAATATTGATGGAAATAACCCCAGGGCCAAGGTATACTTAAAGTATAACCAAAACCTGACTCTCGCGATCTAACGAAGCACTTCTGGTGGGCCTGTAACCACGAAAGGTTGGACTTAAGCTCACTGACCATGGATCTAGGTCAAGCTGAGTTTTCATACCGACCGGCTCTTCAGATCAGCCTGGCAGACCACACTCAATTCAACGGTCACAGAATCTCGATCAGGTCCACAAGCACAAGGATATGCCTGGGCCACCTTCCCTGATCAGAGGGTGAAATTGGGTCAGAATCCAACGGTCAGATAGCTTAAAATCATCGCACAAGCGACATGACTCAGATTTCATAAAAGCTTAATAATTTTCCAACCGTTCCCACACTCTTCACTCCGAACTCAATCAAATCGACCCAGAACATCATCTGGACTTGATTTTCGAGGTGATGGTCAAGCTCAACATGGTGACCGCAACAGCCTAAGATCATCGCTATCGGACTTTCGACGCGCGGTCCAGGTCCGATCCAAAACTTTCAAAAATTCCCCAGAACAACTGGATTTAGTGATGGATCCCAGATTTTAGAGTAACGTAGCACTAACTAATCTACAAGTTTTGAGCCATGCAGATACAATTTAAAGTGATTGATGCAGATTTCACAAGCAATCGAGTATGGCACTAATTACCCCAAAACAACTACTTAGGAAAGGTTAGCACAAAATTTCCAAGGTTGTTATAATCATGTTTGCTTTTTTCTTGTTCTTCTTCTTCTTTCTCATCATCCGAGGAGGGTGCTTCTTTGGCTTCTTGCTCATTTATTTCCTCATTGTCCTTTGGATTGGGAATGATTGTGGTGGTGAAGGCCATAAGTATTTTTAAAGACTTTTAGTCTACATCACTTTCAGAATTGGACTCATCAATGTCATCCCATGTGGCTACCATAGCCTTTCGTTTTGATTTCTTAGCAGGACATTCAGTGGATAAATAACCATACTTCTAGCAATTATAACATTGAGGTTCTTTGGACTTCCTAAAAGATTTGCCTATTTGGCATTTGTTGTCCAATTGTTTACCCTTGTTGTTGTATGGTCTTCCACGATTCTTGTTGAAGAATTTTTTGAACCGTTGAGCCAAGAGAGCCACTTCCTCATCAACATCTTCATTTTCACTTTCCTCTTCCTCTATCATAGTTATGTTCTTAGAGGCCTTGAGAACATTATTTTTGGATTTTGTGGGTGATTTGAAGTGTATTCAAAGGTTTTGTAGGGAACTTCCTAACTCCTCTACTTTCATTTTATCGATATTCCTACATTCTTTAATGGTGGTAACTTTGGAGTTAAAACTTTTCGATAAGGATCTCAGAATTTTTCTACAGATTTTAAATACCAAAATTTTCTCTCCTAGGCCACCCATGGAGTTACATATGATATTTAGTTTTGTGAAAAACTCCATAAATGTCTCATGTTCTTCCATCCTGATGTGTTCAAATTATGATGTCAAGAGTTGCAGCTTAGATCTTTTTATTGTGTCGGTTCCTTCATGGGTTGTTTCCAATAGATCCCATGCTTCTTTTGAGGTCCCACACATGCTAATCTAATTAAATACTTCTTGTGAAACTACACAGTAAATAACATTCATAGCTTTGGCTTCATAAGTTTTCTTCTCTTTATCAAAGGCAGTCCACATCACTTTTATTTTGGTTTGGTTATAGTTGTGTCATTTTTGAGTACCACATGTTCAGTTGGTGGCACATATCCATTCGCAACTATTTCCTAAACATCATGATCTAGAGATTGCAAAAAATAGTGCATTCTTGCTTTCTAGTATGCATAATTTGAACCATCAAATATACGTGGTCTAGAGACTGATTTTCCCTCTCCTTTGGCTATAACTTTCAATTCGGTCAAGATCTCTCTGTAGGTTGTTAAATCCTTTTAAGAGGAACCCGCTCTAATACCAATTGAAATTGCGGTTTAGACTGCTACTATTAAAGTATGAAGGTATGACAAAGGTCCTAGAGGTGGGTGAATAGGAATTTTCACTAATTATGCCAATTTAAAATCCATATTGCATAGCTTAAACTAATCTCTAGTTAAATTAAGGCAATCTAACTCTAAAGGTTTCCAAGCCAATAGAGGGTCCAATATCATAGACTTCTAAAGATATATCAATCAAGCAACTAGTCTATAGCATGGTTAACATGTGTGATTGGAATATGCTACTTATTAATCATAAGCATTCATCTTATCATGCATACATATCTAAGCATTCTAACATATAAGCATGATTTAAATAGATGCACAAATGTCAATTCCAAACACAAGCATGTATAGTGTTTTAGCTATGTGTCTACTCTACTCCCGGCGGACTCACTCTCTCCTAGAGTGTGCTTGATTTCACTATGAAAAGGTTTTAAATCAGGCTTACCTTAAACCTTTACAACCTACACAAGGTATTGCCTATGCAAGACAATTATTCAAGCCTATACAAGGCAATCACACATACTTACACAAGGCATGCATTAGGTCCTACACAAGGGCACTATACGTATTCTCCTATCGAAGGCCTACAAAAGGTCTTAGCAAGTTTAAGAAACAAACTCTGAAACCAAATCCTATACAAGGAAAAAGTTTCAGACTCTTTAGACTCTTATACTTGTAAGTTGGTGAGCCCTTCTTATTGCACTTCTTGGGTTGGTAAATCTCTGCTCTTTTGTGCTTCAATCAGCTCTCTGATGCTCTCCTAATCATGTTGTTGTTTCTTTGTCATGATTTTAGCTCCACAATCAATTTTCTTACATTAGGTGTTTCAGTAAGGTTGCCAAGGTGATGGGAGTGGGTCGAATCTCCTACAACTAGGTGGTAAGTGAATTTCCTAGGGGATTCAATTGATGGATGCTCTAGAGTATCATGAAGACTATGAATATACCAATAAGTTTGGTCTCATTGCTCTAGAGAAGGCTTGAGATCATGTTCTTCACAAATAGGAGCTTTGTATGCCCATTAAAGTGAGGAATCACAATTATAAGAATATGAATTTCATAGGAATAGAGTATAAAATGATTTTGTTAAGCTTGGGATGCACTAGGGACTCTAGGATGCCTTAATCCATAATTTTTGCAAAGATCTAGATGTTCCTTTTATAAGAAAAAGGTTGCAACGGATCTCTAACGACAATGTTTCGGTCCTACTGAGTAGTCTTTCGGTCAGACCGAATTCTTGCTCGGTTGGACTGAATTAGGTCCTAAAGTTTCTGGACAATTTTGTCTACTTTCAATCCGACTGAAGCTTGTCTTCAGTTTCACTCGGTCGGACCGAAGTTAAGCTCAATCAGACCGAATTAGCCTTGAACCTTGCTGGACAATTTTGACTTGTTTCAGTTGGACCGAGTCTTACTTTGGTTGGACCGAAGTTACCATTCAGTCGGCCTGAGTCCAACCAAACAGAGGCCAAATTTTCCTATTTGAGTTTAAGTCCCGCAATTGCCAGATTTAGTCAGACCGAAGCTATGTTCGGTTGGACCGAAGATTACTGTTTTCAATGTGTATTTCAACAACTTTAAACTTTTAAAGCCAAATTAAAGAGATATAATATATGATCTTTATGGCTTAAGGGATGATCAAAATGGGGTTTCCTATTTGGGTCAGGATCATCTAGGAGGTATATGTTTGTTTTGGTTTGAGGGTTAGAATCACAAGAGCTTCTATGAATGTTTCTTGATGCTTCTGCTCCACTGCGTCTTCGGTCTTCAATTTTTAAGGGTCTCACACAACTACTTGACACAACAGTTTACGTGATTGACAAACTAGTGTGCAGGAATGGGTGCACTAACATTGCAATCATTTATGAACTATGAGGCCCCCTCATCTTAACCTTCTATAGTTCAAAGTTATTTCTCCAAGTGAACTTCTCCATTTTATACTTAACATCAAATCCCTTAGAAGAGATGTTTTCATATTTAAAGACTCAAAATCTCTACATTAACTTTAATACCACTTGTTGGGGGGGGGGGCGGGGGGGGGACGCGTGGAAGTATCCTCGAATTAGAATCAAATAATCAGAAGTCAAACAAACAAGTATATAGAGAACACGAGGTTTTACATGGAAAAACCCTCGTGGGAAAAAATCACGGCACAAAGCGACGAATCCACAATGATAATTAAACTTTACAAGAAATAGAAGAGCTTACCAATCTGAGAATGCACCCTGAACATTACAAAAACTTTAGCTTTGAACTACCCTTTGCTCACCAAAAGCCTTAGGCAGATTTTTATTACCCTAATCACGAATTACAAACCCTTAAAACGATAAAAATCAAAATAGGAAATAAAAGCCACAATTCTGCAAAACTGCACAAGTCAGTCAATGGAAGCTTCGATCATACAAGTGCTATCAAGGTCTCATTGATGGGATCGAAGCCACCTTCGATCAGATCAATTTGTACATAAAAACTATCTAGCAAGCAAAAGAAAAAAAATATGGAATTTTCTCGATGGGATCAACAACTAATCGAGTGATCAATCAATGTTATCCACAAAATCAGTTATAGAAAAATTTAAGACATCTGATAAAAAGTGGGTGTGTGAGTGTGTGGGTTAAAAAAAGGCTAAAAAACAAGGAAAACAAAGTGTATGTGTGTGTTTATTGGCACAAGGATGGATGTGATGAGGTTGATCACCGTTGTCACGCCCCAAACTCAGAAACTGAGCTCACAAAATTTCCGATAGCCGAATCCGGTGCCGACAGCCTCTGTAGTACCCCGCCTTCGGCTCCCAGCGTCCATACGCCAGGCTTCCAATCTGAGATCCTACGAGGAGGATTTTCAACATGAATTTGATTCATAATAAGCACAACCAAAGGCATAACCCACAAACAACAACCAAAACCTCCATCACATTTCCACTGTAATAAAAAATTTATAAGTACAATGTGTATAAAGGAAAATACAATGATGGTAGACAAAAGCTCCAAGATGATCTACTATGCGCTCCTACTTCAGCGCTGCTACGGTCCAACGTCACCTACATGCAATGGTTGTGCATAAGCTTAAGAAAAACTTAGAGGGTGGTGAAAGTATGTGCGTAATATAGTAATACAATTATGCAATATCAGAGTAATGCGAAATATGCTAATGAATCCATGAATACTATTAGCCGTACCAAGGCTATGTGATGCAAGGCATGAATAATGTCGGCTATACCAAGGCCATGCGATGCGAGATACAACTCAAGCATACCAATCATCATCTGAGTCCACATATCAATACAACTCAACTTTGGAATATCACCGTGGTCTAGTACACTACAAACCAGATTGCCATCCCATCGCGCGCAACAAGGTGAGTGGAAGACACCTTACTATCTGCTTGCCAATATCGAGCTCGGCTTGTCGATAGTGGACACATTCCTCGAGCTAGTCAAACTCAGCCTAGCTTTGGCCCCTCCTCTCGGGTGGGTAAGGTCGTACCCCCTTCCAACTAACCACGACATAGTAGAAAGTGCAGCCTTCTGGTAATCGGCACTCGGCGCTTATGCATCTACTCAGTTTAAACGTTGGAGCAACCTCCTGGAACCATAAGGGTTTAGGGAATTTCACTCAAGGACATCTATAGCATCCCATGTAGAACAAAATTTTTGGTGTCCAATCCTGCCAACCACAATATGCCTGTGAAGGCTATGGCCCTGATGTCGATAGGGTGTTTAGTAGTCATGTTACATAATGCGAGATGCATGAATCACACTATCCAGTCATGCAGCAATCCTGCGCATATCGCACGCTCATGTGCGCAACTCTCCCATCATGGAGTCCCATAATAATCTACCCAATGGCATGTGCTATGATCAATCACTCCTCACTTCAAGCATACATAAGATGCGTATGGGCATGGATCGTGGAGCTATACTAAGCATATTATATGATGATGATGTACTCCCCCTTATATCAAGGTTGGGCCTAAGTAGCCTACCCACAATTCTAAGGATCCGGAAAGGGTTCCTTCACCATACTATTACATGGCCCACTAGATGCCCTGAGGGGCCCAAATGAGTCCTAGATGGACTCCAAAATAAAAGAACTAATCCTACTAACAACCAATGGAGGCCCAAAATCCTAGGATTGCCCAATGAGGATAGATGGATCATGCAAATGAGGCCCAATGACTAGGGTCAACCCACTTAGAGAATAATGAGAATAGGCCAAACAAGGCCTAAGGGAAGGTCATAATGAGGGCATTTAACCATCATTGCCCATCAGCTTGGACATTTAACCAACATTGCTCCGAAGGGGTGGCCCATAAAAGGGATTCATACACAACATAACGGCCACACATACATCGCATTGGGCCTCACTCATGGGCCTCACATATAACATAAGGGCCACAGCCTATGGGCCTCAAATACATCACAATGGGCCTCGCCCATGGGCCTTGAATACATCACAATGGCCTTGCCCATGGGCCTTGAATACATCACAATGGGCCTCGCCCATGAGCGGTATAAACACCACAGTAAAGTGGGCCCTGCATGTCCCAAGTGGGCCCCATATGCATTATTCAGGCCTCACATGGTAGCAAAAATAGATGGACGGTGTGGCTATGAAGTATATCAGGGTGGGTCTCATCGTAATGTTTATTTCTCATCCAATCTATCCATATTTATCACAAGAACCTGAATTAATTAGAAAAACAAATTTCATACTGATTCAAAACTTCTGTGTACCCAAAAGGGTTTCAAGGGTAGGCGTTCGTCCCTCCACTGTTTTTTGCATTGTGGTCCTCCTCGTAGATCTGCCTCATTTTTGTCCCAAGCCTTAAGATGTGTTGCCAAATGGATGGACGGTCTGGATGGAACACATCTATCATGTGGGTCACACTGATCAGATGGACAGTGTGGAATACAAAACATACATCACAGTGGGTTCCACAGATGGATGGGTGGTATGATACGGACATCAAGGTGGGCCACTGCACGGACAGTGCAGATGTAACATGCGTCATGGTGGGGTTGTACATGGCACTGTCCAGATGGACGGTGCAGATGAAACACATACATCTTAGTGAGCTCCACGTGGTGTCCCACTAGAGATTTGAATCTGCTTTAGTCCCTGTCCCATGGATAGGGACGGATGGAGTGAATGGGATGTATATATCATATGGGTCCACGTGGTGTGGCCCACACATGATATATATATATATATATATATATATATATATATATATATATATATATATATTATTTATATTATATATATTTTATTTTATTTTTGCAAAACCAACATCCAGCGTCTAGACCTGGACGGACCCTGGATGTACACATACATCTTGGTGGGGTCCACCGTTCTCAAACGGTTGGATGGTTAGGATGTAAGGTGGGCCCCATGCGTGTGGATTACATACATCTGAGGTGGGTCCACTCGTGTGGACCCACAAGCTTTAGAGAAAGCTGATGTTTGTGTTTTACCTATGTCCAGCAGCGACTGCTGCTGGATGGTGCGCGTACAACACACATAAATGGTGGGGTCCACATCAATGGACGGTGTCAATACAGTAGTCATTTTGCTGCTGTAAGATGGATGGACAGCGTGGATAAGATCATGCATCCAGGTGGGCTGCACGGAGAGAGAGAGAGAGAGAGAGAGAGAGAGAGAGAGAGAGAGAGAGAGATATCAGCGGTGATGGAGGGGCCCTGCCTCTATGGGCCCCTCTTTAATACAAAGTATACATCAAGGTGGGTCCCACCATATGTGGACCCTTAAATCACAAAAAAAAATGAAAATGTGGGTCTAAGATCACCCATTGTAGATCTTCTTGGTCCGATGGAACGCCAAACTCCTTGGCTTCGATCTTGATGGAAGAGGATGAAAAATGAAGGGTTGAGATGGGAGATGAGAGGGTAGTAAGTGGGTCACACACAAAACTCTCTTGGAGGTTTGAAGAGCTTGGACGTTGGATTTTTTGTTTTGGATTGCTTGGAAGAGAAGGGAGAAATAAGAGAGGGAGGAGATGGGATGGAGTGATGGATAAGAGAGAGGGATGGGTTGTGTGAGAGATTATTGACTTTTGGGTTGTTGTGTAAGAGAGGTATGGGTTGTGATGGGTTAAGTGATGTGTTTACTTTGACATTACTTGACCATTGATGGGATTGATGGGATCTATTGGGTAGAGATTCTCTCGGAATTGCAAATGCCCGGTGTTTCATTGAACTGAACGCGGGCCCACATCTCCTAGCCTGGGTATCACCTTGGTGCATGAGACATGACGTTGGAACCGCGGCGGCGACGCGGTCACAAGGGTACAAGTCCTGGGTTGAGTCGACTCAGATTGACAAAGTGCGACTCAGGGTCGTACGCAAATGCCGATTAGAGGTCCCAAGTCTCCAAAATTTGACAAGGAGGATCGCGGGAATCTTCAGAATGGTATGAACAAAGATACGATCTTACAGCTCTTCCCTCCAAATAAAAAATTATCCTTGAAATTTACACAATCATCATAACTAGACATAACTCATAAGGAAGAAGAAACCAAACATTATCATATAAAATCGTAGACAGCATACAAAATACAACACATAATTAATCATCAAAGAGATGGGGATAGCGTTCTCGAATCTCGACCTCACGCTCCTAAGAAGCCTCCTCAATAGAATGGTGACCTCATTGAACCTTCACCAACGGAATGACCTTGGTTCGGAGGACCTGATCCTTCCGATCAAGGATACTAACCGGCTGTTCAATGTAAGAAGTGTAAGACCCCTATCCTAGCCCGTACCATTCCGTAGGTTTCTGCGGTCCTCCTGATCGAATTTTGGTGACCCGCGGTCTATTATTGGCATTTGCACGTAATCTTGAGTCATGTCCTGTCGATCTGATTCGGCTCAACCCGAGACCTATACCATTGCGACCGCACCGACGTCGCGATTCCAATGCCACGTCTCGTGCGTCAATGCAACGCTTAGATCATGAGATGTAGCTTGCGCATTGTAATAGCTATGGACCACACATTTGCGGGGCCCACATATCACAATGGCACCATTTCCTAGGTTATCATGGAGTGATGTCATCACCCCATGCCAAGTAATAAATACTTACAAGCAATTTGGCATCTATTTTCCCCATGAGTCAACCCTAGCATTTATGGCCTTACATGAATTAATTGCTCTCTCTCTCTCTCTCTCTCTCTTCTTCTTCTTCATTTTCCCCCCTAGCAAGAGAGAAGGTGAAAACGTCCATGGCAGCTCTCCCATTTCTAGCCACATTCACCTTAGATCCCCTTCAATCCTACCATTAGAAGCTCATCTCCACCATTGAAAAAGATCCTCAAGGCTTGAGGACCTAAGGAATTAAGGAAGGAGTCGATTTAGAGGTGGGTGCTCTCTCTCTCTCTTTTTCATTTTTGTGTGATGTGTGGCCCACTTGGATGGACCCCACCTTGATATATGTCTTATCCAAACCATCCAAGTCATGTGAACCCTACCTTATGGATGATGAGAAAACACTAGCAGACCCATTAGGTGAGCCATGTTCATGTGGGCCCCACCTTGATAAAGCGTGGGCCACATACATGTGGGACCCACCATCATGCTGTGTTTACCCATGCCGTCCAGCGTCACGTGAAGCTGGCTAACATGGAGTCCATGTACTGACGTGGGTGTGTACTACTAAGCTATTAAAAAAATAATAATAATAATATTTAAATAAAACGTCAGTTGGTTTTCTTGATTTTTGGGTAGGCCCCTCATACAGGCCCCACCTTGATGTATGGATTTAATCCACGCCCTCCACCCTTTTTCCCACCTCACTTTAGCTGTTGAGCCGAAATGTGAAGCCGATCTAAACCTCTGGCAGGCCATAATGCAGGAAATAGTGATTTTAGGTGATTTAAACGGTTAAGGCCCGCTGTGATGTTTCCATATGCCAAAAATATTACATATTGGACTCGTTAGTTCTATTACGAGCCGGGGAGACCAGTGGTCGGTGTGGATTTGTCTAATGCAGGCCCCACATATAAGAATCCGTAGAAAAAAAAACAACAAACACATACACATGGACGTCCTGCTGCTGTCAGCATCCTCTGGACGCGCTGCAGTAAGCAGCATCCTCATTGCTGGTTTAAAGGTGGAATGGTGGGCCCCACCATGGAGTATGTCGCACATCAACACCGTGAATTTGCTGGTCCCTTAGGGCAGGGGGCCCCACGCCCAAAAACCAGCCTCATCTGCACCTTAGGTGGCCCACATCACAGGGAATAGTGTGGATGAACGTCTACCATTGAAACCCTTTTGGGTTGTAACAGAAGCCTTGGATTGATATGAAATTTGTTTTTCCTACATCTGGGTCCGTGTGGCCCTACCAACCGATTGGACGGTAAATAAACGTTATGATGGGCCCCATGTGGGACCGTACCTTGATGTTTACGGCTGACCCTCACCGTCTAGATAGCTAGACGGTGGGCTTAACCAAGAGGTATATGTTTCATCCGCGCCTGCCCCCTGTACGTGAGCTGTGTCCGTGCAGTGTGGGACCCACTTGAGATATTTGTTTTATCTACACCGTCCAAGGCCTGGACATGGGACCCACATGACACGTGTTGCATACACATTGTACATACCATCTATGGGACCCACCTTGATGTCCCTATTTTATATGCACACCATTAATCCAGCACATCCAGAAGTTCTGGACGTTGGACGCTGCACCCTACACCTTGCATATATAAAGTATATATATAATAATAATATTTATATATATACATATTATTTTGTGGTGGCCCCACATGGGACCCACCTTACTACAAGCATGGTATCCGCACCATCCAGGTGCTGGATCACCATGAAGTATGTGTTATATCTACACGGCCACCCGTGCAGGACCCACCTTAAAGTATTTCATCCCACCGTCCATCTGGACGGTGGAGATCTCCACCTATTTGTTGCGGTACTGACATTAGCAAGCCCTGTGGGCCCCGCATCATGTACACATTACACCCATACCATCCATTTATTTGAGGGGTGGGCCACCCCATACGTGTGGGTAGGTGGGACCCACCTTAATTTCTGCATTATATATCCAAGTCGTCTGTCCCCTGGACGGGGTTCCATGGAGCACACCATGACGTATGTGATTATCCATGCCAGCCAACCAATTTTCCAGGACGTGGACCCACTCCACATGTGTCACACGTGTGGAGATGGGACCACATTGATGTATACAGTTTGTATTCATGCTGTGCATCCGGACCATGGGTCCCTTCCGAGGTATGTGTTATTCCCTTACCGTCCAGGTCAGGGGTCCCACCATCATGACATGTGATATCACACCGTCTATCACGTGTAGGGCCACCATGATATGGGTTTTATATCCTCCACGTGTGGACCCCCACACCAGCAATATAGTTGCTGTCTTTTGACGTCAGTAAATTCTGTGGACCAGCATGACATATGTGTTCTCCACTGTCCATCGGTGTTCATCCAGACCATCCACATCTGCATTCCATCAGCAGCAGTAGCTGTTGTATTCCCTGCAAGTTTTGTGGGCATGATCATTTGGTGCGCCTTCCATTAGAAGTTGGGACCCACCGTGAAATATATATTATATTTACACCATCAGCTTGGATGAGATACATGCATAGGTCCATAGAGCACCATCTAGTTGTGGAGCGGGCCATGCTATTTGTGGGTGAAAGATTGCATGTATGCATGGCACGCTGTACGACTTGAATCCATGACATGTGGGTATGCACACGTGTAATGCATGTCTATTTAGTACTGGTAATAGTTGTATGCATGCGTGCATGTATGATGAGTGTGTAGTAAGGTGCATGACACCACTTTATGTGTTATACATGCATGTATGTGTTATACATGCATGAATGCAAGTAATACATGCATGAGTGATAGGTTACATTGAATGCATATGTGACATATATGGGATGCATACCTAATCCGCGCATGAGCTAAACCATGGTAGGGAGGCACGTGCGAGGCTTGAGGTATGGTAATATTATTTAAATGCATGCGCAAGAGCTTAACCATTCATGTGAGTGTATTACATGCACCTTCTGCCAATGTGATCTATATGTGGCCTATGAGTGAGGCCCGATGTGTTGTACATGAGGCCCATTGGTGCGGCCCATTGATGCGGCCCACTTGATATATATGATGGTCCATTGGTGCGGCCCATTGATGCGGCCCACTTGATGTATATGATGGCCCATTAGTGCGGCCCATTGATGCGGCCCGTGGATGCGGCCCACCTGTAATGTATATTAGGCCCTTGACTGAGGCCTATGGTGATGTATGTTAGGCCTTTGTGTGAGACCAGGGGCCCACTTATGTTTGGCTCTACGTGGGCCACTGCTTAGGAGCAATGTTGGTTAAATGTCCACATTGATGGGCAGTGATGGTTAAATGTTCATATTGTGACCTTCCTTTAGGCCTGGATAGGCTCATTTTTGTGGATTACCCCAAATAAATGGGCCCCATTGATATTGCTTGGACCATCATCGGCCACCCATTTATGGATCCCCGTCTTGAGGCCGATTCCGATTGATGTAGCTGATTTATCGATTTCCGATTATCGATTGTCGATAATCGATCAAGGTTGATTATCGATCGATTCCGATTGTCGTGGCCGATTGCCGATTAACGATCGAGGCCGACTATCATGACCGATTGCCAATTTCCAATTATAGAGATTGATTATCGATTCCAATGCCGATTGTCGAGACCGAATATAGAGGCCGATTGTTGAGGCCCAATGCGATGTATATACGGCCCGTATTTGAGGACCGTTGTGATATGCATTCAAGTCGTGTTTAAGGCTTAATATGATGTATAAGAGGCCTATGCGATGAGGCCCATTGGGATGCATTTGAGGACCAGGCTATGGAGCCCATTATGATGTCTATTAGTTTGTTAGGCCCATTGTGATGTATTCATGGCCCATGATGCTTGGCCCATTTGATGTATTCGAGACCCATGGTAGGGCCCACATGTCATGTATTTGAGGCCCATGAGCAGGGCCCGCCTGTTGTGTATATGTGGCCCTTGGGTAAGGCCCACTGTGTTGTATATCAGGCCTTTGTGTGAGGACGTGGGCCCATTATATGTTTGGCTCTATGTGGGCCATTTCTTGGGAGCAATGTTGGTTAAATGTCCACACTGTCGAGGTCGATTGTTGATACCAATTATGAATATGTGACAGCATAGCATCATCATACATGCCCATACGCAACATCTGCATATTTGTTATGAGATGTGGTTGACCATTGCATATGACATTGGGCAGGTTGTTATGAGACTCCCTGATTGGCAGAGGTTATCTCACATGAGTGCATTGTATGCATACGATTGATGCATGACTGGATTATATGACTCATGCATCTTGCATTGTGTGCCCTAGCGACATCAGGGCCGTAGTCTCCACAGACATATCATGGATGGTCAGATGGGATACCGAAAATGTTTGGTTTTAGCATACGGGCGCCATAGATGTCCCTGGGTGAAAATTCTTAAACCTTCGAGGCCAGGAGATGCCTCAACGTCGAGACCAAGTGGATACATGAGAGCCCTAGTGTCGAATACCAGGAGGCCGCGTCTCTCACTGTGTCGTGGTCGGTTGGGAGGGGGTGTAGCCTTACCCGCCCGAGGGTAGGGGGCATTGCTAGGCTGAGTTTGACCAGCTTGTGAATGGGTCCGCTATCGATGTGCCGGATAGGTATTGGCAGACTATTGGTCAGGCGGATAGTGAAGTTTCTTACGCTCACTTGGACTGTGCTGCTAGGAAAGAGACAGTGACATTTGGAGTGTATTAAACCCCGGTGATGATCCTAGAGAGGAACTATACCGATATATGTTCTTATCGAGTAGGTGTTGCATACTCATTCATTCATTCATTCACTATCCACTCAGGTTGGTGGTACGCAACTAATTGTTGTGTACCTTCGTAATGGCAAGGATTTCGGTTGGGCGCGCGACTAACCTGAGATCAGGAGTTTACCACATTGAGTCTGACTATCCAAATTTAGGTATGGGACTAGTTTGGATAGAAGTCCCTTGTGGTGGATCCCATAGCCTACGATACTACGTACTGTTATCTCGACTTCACACTCCAGCATAGTTATTTCATTCGCACCGCATATTGCATTACATCTGTGGCATATGACATTTTGGGTTACTGTGTTTCTGCATTATATGGTCTAGATACGGCTGATGCTATTCGTGGACTCATCAGGAATTGTATATTGCATCGCATCCTCAGTATCTGATAACTGGGTCTTTATGACTCCTCATTTGCATAGTTGTTCTATATTGTGAATTCTAATATTGATTGATTCATGGAGTTGTCCGTATTTTTGCTTACTCTGTTATCATATGATTTATGATCTTGTCAGTATTTTTGTTTACCCTGATAATTCATGATCTTGTCAATATTTCTACTTATTCTGATATTGTATGATTTATGGATTACCAGTATTTTCGGTATTGTATGATGACGGCATTGTATTGAATACTTGACACTTACCTTGTGCACACACTTACACCACCCTCTAAGCTTTCTATAAGCTTATGCACGATAGATGCGTGCAGGTGATGTTAGGTTGCAGCAGTATTGAGCTTGGAGCGTGCAGCGGTCTTCTGGAGCATGACTTTCGATTTATGTATTTCTCTTTCAGTATTGTAATCAAATGATTATATTAGTGGATATATGATGATGATGTTGCCTTTGTGAATTGGGTAATCTTGTGGTTATGCTTATTACGAAAAAAAAAATCCTCCTTGTTCGATCCCAGGATCGAAATCTGGCGTATGGACGCTAGGAGCCCAGAATGGGGTTCTACGGAGGTTGTCGGCACCGGATTCGGCAATTGGGATTCTTGTGAATCTAATCTCTGGGTTTAGGGTGTGACAAGAAGTGTCCTCACGAACTTCTAATGGCCGTCAATCAATAACAGGAACGATGTCTGACCCACACTTCCTCAACATAGAGACATGAAAAATGTTGTGAACTCCAGATAACTGAGATGGCAAGGCAAGCTAATATGCCACGGCGCCAATGCACCTAGTGATCTCAAAAGGTCATATGAATCTCAGGGCAAGCTTACCCTTCGCCCCAAATCGAATTACGCCATTCATGAGCGAAACCTTGAGATACACATGGTCCCCTATAGCAAACTCCAAGGGACGACGCTGGCAATCAGTAAAACTCTTCTACCGGCTCTTAGCTGTGCGCATCCTCTGCTTGATGATATCGATAGCCTCTGACGTCTGCAGCATAAGCTCGGGACCAGACGACTCTCTCTAACCGCTATCCAACAACTCGGTGATCTGCATGGTCTACCATATAGTACCTCAAAAGGAGTCATGTCAATAGTCGCCTAATAGCTGTTATTATATTCGAACTCAGCCATTCGCAGATGCTCATCCCAGCTACCCCCGAAATCAATCGCGCAAGCCCGAAGCATATCCTCAAGAATCTAGTTGACCCTCTCGGTCTGGCCATCGTTCTGCAGATGATACGCGGTGCTAAGCTATAAAACAGTCCCCATCGCTCTCTGAAAGCTCCCCCAAAACTGAGGGGTGAACCTCTGGTTTCGGTCAAAAACGATCGAGACTGGAATGTCATGCAGTCTCACAATCTCCTTGATGAATAACCTCGCAAGCCGATCTATAGACCAAATCGCATGCATCGCAAGAAAATGTGCCAACTTCGTTAGACGATCCATAACAACCCAGATGGCTTCATGACCGCGCTGAGTCCTCGGCAAGCCTATAATAAAATCTGTCGACACGTGCTCCTACTTCCACGTCAGGACGCTCAACGGCTGCAATGGACTAGGGGGTCTCTGATGATCGGCCTTAACATGCTGGCATGTGTCACACTTGGCCATTAACCTGGCGATTTAGCCTTTCATCCCCGTCCAAAAATACTATTGCCTCATGTCATAGTACATCTTCATCAAGCCAGGGTGAATAGAAAACCACGATTGAGGTGCCTCGGTCATAAGGTCTCTATGCAACTCAGGAACATTTGGGACACATAATCGACCTCTGAAGCGAAGTCCACCATCAGAACCAATTTGTCAATCTGACTCTCAGATGCCACCTCAGCCCTATAACTCTGCAATGACTCATCAGCCTGCTAAGCTTGATCACCCTTGCGATAAGAGGGTTGAATCGACAGGCTCGATAACTGCACAATAGAAGACTACAGACCAAACTTAAAATCATACTTTGTTATATCCTCGAGCATCCTCCACTCCTTGACCATCATATGCGCTACCAGGCCTCGTGGCTGACGGCTGAGGGCATCCGCCATCATGTTTGCCTTGCTTGGGTGGTACTAAAAATCAAAATCATAGTCCTTCAGAAGCTCCATCCAATGCCTCTACCTCATGTTCAACTCAGACTGTGAGAAGAGGTACTCCAAGCTCTTGTGGTCAGAAAAGAACTCGAACCTAGCCCCATAGAGATAGTGCCTCCACACCTTCAATATAAAGACGACTACTGTTAACTCCAAATCATGCGTGGGGTAGTTCTGCTCATGGACCTTAAGCTGGCGAGACGCAAAGGCCACCGGTTTCCCCTGCTGCATCAGGACAACACCCAAACCAATATGTGAGGCATCAGTAAAAACTACGAATCCATCACTCTCAAAGGGAAGAGTGAGGACAAGTGTGGACGTCAGACGGTCCTTCAGCTCTGTGGATGCCTGTTCACATGCGTCGCTCCAAACAAACTCTACGCCCTTCCGAGTCAACCTGGTCAATGGAGCCATAATACGGGAGAAGCTCTTAATGAAATGCTGGTAGTAGCCTGTCAAACCAAGAAAACTATAGATCTCAGACGTGTTCATGGGCTGGCCCCACTGATGCACTGCATCAATCTTCGAGGGGTCCACTATGACATCCTCCCTCGTCACTACATGACTGAGAAACTTCACCTCCTCCTACCAAAACTCACTCTTCTCCAACTTTGTATAGAGCTGGTGTACACGGAGGGTCTGCAAGGTAACCTCCATATGCTGTGCATGCTCCTCACGGGTCCTCGAATAAATCAAGATTGTCGATGAACACCACAACAAACTAATCGAGATATGGGCGGAAGACCTCGTTCATCAATTGCATGAATACCACAGGCACATTGGTCAATCCGAAGGACATGACCTGAAACTCAAAATGACCATAGCGCATCCTGAATGCCATTTTCGGAATGTCCTCATGTCGGACCTAAATCTGATGATAGCCAGAATGCAAATCTTCAAAAAGAACTGTGCACCCTACAGCTGATCAAATAAACCATCAATCCTCAGGAGCGGATACTTGTTCTTGATCGTGAGTTTATTGAGCTCGCGGTAATCCACATAGAGCCTCAACGAGTCATCCTTCCTCTTCACGAAGAGTACCAGTGCTCCCCACGGTGAACTACTCGGACGGATAAAGTCTAACTCGCGTAACTCGTCCAACTACTTCTATAGTTCCCGCAACTCCAATGGTGTCATACGATACAGAGCCTTTGAAATAGGCGCAGTACTGGGCATGAGATAAACCTAAAACTCAGTGTGTCGGGGAGGCGGTAATCCCGAAATCTCCTAGAACACATCGTGAAAATTGCAAACCACATGCAACTGGTCAATGCTCACTGCTATGGGCTCCTCTATGGCATACGACATCATACAAGACAACGGCTCTCCTCTGGGCTCGGTAATAAACTGGAACTGCCACAAGCCAGGTATACAGAACATGATTGTCCTCATGCAGCATTCCAATATGGCGTGGTACTCGGCAAGTCAATCTATGCCCAGGATGACATCGAACTCGGACATCAGAAATGTAAACAGATCGGCAGGCAAAAAGATTTCCCCAACCAGAACGGGACAAGATGAGTAAAATCGACTCAACACTGCAGTCTTCCCCAAGGGAGTCAATACTGACAAGCTCTCACGAGTAGACTCCAATGAAAAACCAATCGATTGGTGGAAACTCTCGGCCACAAAGGAATGCGATGCACTAGAATCAAACAATACACGTGCAATGCATGTAGAGACTAAAAGTATACCCTCGACAACCCCTCCGGATGACTACGGGTCCTGTTGAGCCGTATAGAACCTAGCCTGAACCAGCTAGAGAGGCGCCTGTCCCCTCTGAGGGTGCTATTGCTACTGTTGTCGTTGAGGCCATCGAAACACTACCTCTACTGCTGCGGCCTCGAAAGCTGGTGCTGATGTTGCTGTTGAGGGGGCCTCGGTGGTGGGGGCTGTTGTCGCTGGTGTTGTGGGGTCTTTGCTGTTGTTAGAGGCAGGGACACTCCTAAATACAGTGCTCTGTCGCACCGCACCCGAAATAGGTTTTGGTGAACTGCCTCGGAGGTGGTGCTGGAAGTGGTGCTAGTGCTCGGAAGGCTGGGCGACCTGTGCGACTGTGATGTGGTCGACACTGTTAAGAGTCACCAGAGCCAGCATGCCTCTTTCGATCTCTCTTCTAACCGTGATGACTCTGAGAACTGGCCCACTCAGCTTAAAAAATCTGGGCCTTCCGTACCACCTCCTCAAAAGTCGGGAGGTCAAGCCCAATAACACGACCTCGAAGACCGTAACGCAAGCCGTCTCTTCATCATCTACCAAGTACGGCGCAAATCTAGACAGCGCTATAAAATGAGCGCATACTGAGCCACCATCATATCTCCCTGCACAAAGGCCTCGAACTCCAACTCTCGCGGTCGTCGAATGTGATAAGGAAAATACTGTCAGTCAAACCGATCTACAAAATTCTCCCAGGTCCACTCAAAATCGGCTCCTGCTCCTCGGGCGGCTAATGCCCACCAGTGCTCAGCCTCTCCCTAGAGAAGAAATACAACTAACTGGACCCGTCATTGGGTCGTACATCCCATTGTATCAAAAATCTTCTCCACATCAGAGCACCACCTCTCGGCTACTGTCAAGTCTGGCTCACCCTGGAAACATGGGGGATTGAGCTGTCGGAACTCTCGAAGAAGGGCGCTCGCACGCTCCTTCTCTGGCTGGGCTGGTGAAACAATGGGGTGCCTGCCCTACCCCTGAAGGGCGGCCGTCACAGCCTGCAACATTTGCTGTAACTGGGAGGCACTCATGGGTACGGTCGGATTCACACCGATATCTGGTAGAGGAGCGGCATCCTCAGGGTGGGGGGTAGGAATCACTAGTGGTGGAGTGGAGATCGTAGGTGGCAGAGTGGGAGTCTTAGGTAGTGAAGTGGGTGCCTCCTGTGATGGAGCAGGAGTCTCTCAGGTCATTCTCTTGGGTGGCATGTCCTACAGGAAAGAGCAAAAGCGCCTATCAACCTTGAAAACTCTCGAAGGCATGCACGTTAAAGGTCTATAACAGAAGATTGTTAAGCTATCCGAACCCGGGACTTAATCATTCTAAACTCATAGTAGACATGTGATGTTATTCTCAGTTATTCCCAAGTAATGCTTTGATACCAACTTTTATCATGCCCCAAACTCAAAAACCGGGCTCACAAAATTTTCGATCGCTAAATCCAGTGCCGACAGCTTCCGTAATACCCGCTTTCAGCTCCCAACGTCCATACGCCAGGTTTTCAATCCTGGGATCCTACAAGGAGGATTTTCAACATAAATTTGATTCGTAATAAGCACAACCAAAGGCATAACCCACAAACAACAACCAAAAACTCCATCACATTTTCACTATAATAAAAAAAATTATAAGTACAATGCGCATAAAGGAAAATATAATGATTATAAATAAAAGCTCCAATATGATCTACTATACACTCCTGCCACAGCGCTGCAATGGTCCAACGTCACCTACATGCAACGGTCGTGCATAAGCTTACGGAAAGCTTTGAGGGTGGTGAAAGTGTGTGCGCAATGTAGTAATACAATTATGCAATATCAAAGTAATGCAGAATATGCTGATGAATCCATGAATACTATTAGTCATACCAAGGCTATACGATGCAAGGCATGAATGATGTCGGCCATACCAAGGTCATGTGATGCGAGATGTAACTCAAGCATACCAATCCTCATCTGAGTCCACATATCAATACAGCTCAACTCTAGAAGATCGTCGTGGTCTAGTACACTCCAAACCAGATTACCGCCCCATCATACGTAAGAAGGTGAGTGGAAGAGACCTCACTATCCGCCTGTCAATATCAGGCTCGGCTCATCAATAGCTGACCCATTCCTCGAGCTGGTCAAACTCAGCCTAACTTTGTTCCCTCCTCTCAGGCGGGTAAGGTTATACCCCCTTCCAACCGACCACGACACAGTGGAAAGCGCAACCTTCTGGTAATCGGCACTTAGTGCTTATGCATCCACTCGGTCTAGACATTGGAGCAACATCCTAGTACCATAAGGGTTTAGGAAATTTCACCCAGGGACATCTATAGCACCCCATGTAGAACAAGATTTTCGGTGTTCAATCCTACCAACCACAATATGCCTTTGGAGGCTACGACCCTAACGTCGATAGGGCATACAGTGGTCATGTCACACAACGTGAGATGTATGAATCACACTATCCAGTCATGCAGTAATCCTGTGCGTATCGCGCGCTCATGTGGGCAACTTCCCATCAAGGACTCCCATAATAATCTGCCCAATGGCATGTGCTATGATCAATCACTCCTCACATTAAGCATACATATAATGCGTATGGGCATGGATCGTGGAGCTATACTAAGAATATTATATGATGATGATATACTCTCCCTTATATCAAGGTTAGGCCTAAGCGGCCTACCCAAAATTCTAAGGATCCAGAAAGGGTTCCTTCACCATACTATTGCATGGCCTGCTAGATGCCCTAGGGGGCCCAAATGAGTCCTAGATGGACTCCAAAATAAAAAAAGTAATCCTACTAACAACTAATGGGGGCCCAACATCTTGGGATATCCCAATGAAGATAGATGGATCATACAAATGGGGCCTAATGACTAGGGTCAACCCACTTAGAGAATGATGAGAATGGGCCTAACAAGGCCTAAGGGAAGGTTACAATGAGGGCATTTAACCATCATTGTCCATCAGCGTGGATATTTAACCAACATTACTCCCAAGGGGTGGCCCACACAAGGGATTCATACACAACGTAACGAGCCACACATACATCGCATTGGGCCTCACTCATGGGCCTCACATATAACATAAGGACAGCGACCTATGCGCCTCAAATACGTCACAATGGGCCTCACTCATGAGCCTCAAATACATCACAATGGCCTCACCCATGGGCCTCGAATACATCACAATGGGCTTCGCCCATGGGCCTCGAATACATTACAATGGGCCTCGCCCATGGGCCTTGAATACATCACAATGGGCCTCGCCCATGGGCCGCATAAACACCACATTAAAGTCGGCCCTGTACGTCCCAAGTGGGCCCCATACACATTATCTGGGCCTCACGTGGTAGCTAAAATAGATGAACAGCATGGTTGTGAAGTATATTGGGGTGGGTCCCACCGTAACATTTATTTTTCATCCAATCCATCCTATGGCCACAAGGACCTGGATTAATTGGAAAAAAAAAATCATACTAATCTAAAACTTTTGTATACCCAAAAGGGTTTCAAGGGTAGGCGTTCGTCCCTCCACTGTTTTCTGCAATGTGGTTCACCTGATAGATCTGCCTCATTTTTGTCCCAAACCTTAAGATAAGTTGTCAAATGGATGGACAGTCTGGATGGAACACATCCATCATGTGGGTCACCCTGATCAGATGGATGGTGTGGAATAGAAAACATACATCATAGTGGGTTCCACAGATGGATGGGCGGTATGATATGGACATCAAGGTGGGCCACTACACGGATGGTGAAGATGTAACATGCGTCATGGTGGGGCTGTACATGGTACCATCCAGATGGACAGTGCAG
The DNA here is from genome assembly GCF_029962835.1 of Magnolia sinica. Lineage (NCBI taxonomy): Eukaryota > Viridiplantae > Streptophyta > Magnoliopsida > Magnoliales > Magnoliaceae > Magnolia > Magnolia sinica. The sequence goes on from NC_080574.1 coordinate 81,308,114, forward strand.
ATGAAACACATACATCCTGGTGAGGTCCACGTGGTGGTCCACCAAAGATTTGAATATGCTTCAGTCCCTGGCCAGAGTAGATGGGATGCATACATCATGTGAGTCCACGTGATGTGGCCCACACATGATATATATATATATATATATATATATATATATATATATATATATATATATATTGCAAAACCACATCTAGCGTCCAGACCTGGACGGATGCTGGATGTACACATACATCATGGTGGGGTCCGCCGTTCTCAAACGGTTGGATGGTTAGGATGTAAGGTGGGCCCCATGCGTATGGAATACATACATCTAAGGTGGGTCCACTCATGTGGACCCACAAGCTTTGGAGAAAGCTGATGTTTGTGTTTTACCTATGTTCAGCAGCGACTGCTGCTGGACGGTGCACGTACAACACACGAAACGATGGGGTCCACATCAATGGACAATGTCAATACAGTAGCCATTTTGTTGCTGTAAGATGGATGGATGGCATGGATAAGATCATGCATCCAGGTGGGCCACAAGCCATCACACAAAGAGAGAGAGAGAGAGAGAGAGAGAGAGAGGAGATCAGCGGTGGAGGGGGCCCGCCACTATGGGCCCCTCTTTGATACAAAGTATACATCAAGGTGGGTCCCACCATATGTGGGCCCTTAAATCACAAAAAAATAAAAATGAAAATGTGGGTCTAAGATCACCCACCGTAGATCTTCTTGGTCCAATGGAACACCAAACTCCTTGGCTTCGATCTTGATGGAAGAGGATGAAAAATGAAGGGTTGAGATGGGAGATGAGAGGGTAGGAAGTGGGCCACACACAAAACTCTCTTGGAAGTTTGAAGAGCTTGGACGTTGGATTTTTTTTGTTTTGGGTTGCTTGGAAGATAAGGGAGAAATAAGAGAGAGAGGAGATGGGATGGAGTGATGGATGGGAGAGAGGAATGGGTTGTGTAAGGGATTGTTGACTTTTGAGATTGTTGTGTAAGAGAGGTATGGGTTGTGATGGGTTGAGTGATGTATATACTTGACATGTACTTGACCATTGATGGGATTAATGGGATATATTGGGTAAAGATTCTCTCGAAATTGCAAATGCACAGCGTTTCCTCGAACTGAACATGGGCCCACATCTCCTGGCCTGGGTATCGCCTTGGTGCGTGAGACGCGGCGTTGGAACCGCGGCGACGACGCACTCGCTAGGGTACAAGTCCCGGGTTGAGTCGACTCAGGTTGACAGGGTACGACTCAGGGTCACGCGCAAATGCCAATTACAGGTCGTGGGTCGCCGGAATTCAACAAGGAGGATCGCGGGAATCTTCGGAATGGTACGGACTAAGATACGGGTCTTACAACCGTCTTCCTCAAGGGAATAATTACTCCAAATCCACAAAGCTTTTTTGGACGCCTTACAGAGATTCCTCAAATCCACAAGGAAAGATAGAAAAAATAGAAATAAATTCTAATAAATTCAAAATTAGATTGATTGATGATAAAAATAAAATAAAATTACAACCCTTTAAATAGTAATCTTAAACCTAGGAAGAAGTTTCAGAATCAAACTACAACTCAAACTCCCTAAAAACTTGACTTACTACAAATACTAAACTGGCCATGATTTCTACTAGACTTCATAGTTTTCAGCCAAAATAGTAAGTGTCCAATTTGGCTTAACCACATTATTCTCCTAAAGTTTATAAGCCCTTTTCATGTTGGGCACAACTCCTAAAGTTCAAAGGATCAAGAGTTATGATCGAATTAAAACTTACAATATATAGTAAAAATGAAATTAAAAAGGATTTTCGACTATTGATCTGATGGAATCTTGCAAATCCAACATGGGCAACCCAGCATAGAAGGGTTGGTTGGCTAAAGTAGCTTCTCCTACCCAAAATCATATATAGTACGTCGAATAACTCATTCTGGTTTGCGAGATATGATTGTTTTAGGGTTCTGATGATCCTAATAACTTCTACCTCTGATTGGGCTTTATCTGGTCCATCTTGGACATGAAAGTGTCCACAGCCCGCTCTATGCCAACATGTATGAATACTTATGTATATATAAAGTTGAATGTTCTTTGCCATTATCAAATCCTTCATTTTCAAGTAATTTTCTTATAAATTAATGTTTCTATTAAAAGTTTTTACCTTTTATTCATTTTTATGAATGGGCGGTGACCACCGATTAGTATTTTTTTAATTTGCCCCAAAAGTTTTTTCTTTTTTTATTTTTATTAAATAAAACAACTTTTATTGGAAAAACATGTTTGATACAGTTTGCCCAGGAGAAAAATAAAATAAAAAACCCACCTATGTTATGGAATATGCAGAGTTTCAAACGACTTTGTTCAATTATAACATTCTTTTCTTTTTCAAAACTAGGGAGTTCAAACCGGAGTTTTGCTAACTAGGGACCCATCAGTTTTGCCCAGGTTCAAGATAGTCTGGAGTCCAATTAAAAGTCATTGTACCTGGGCTTGGGCCCAGCCAGTTTTAGATGTAGAACCAAAACTCAGGCCAATGTCTGAAAATGGCTAAAATCTTTGGCCCAACCCCAGCCCGTAGACGGCTACTCCATCAATCCGACCCACTTCTAGCAGTAGGCAGAAGTTTACACTATGGAGGATTATAGAACATTAACATCTTCATTTTCTACAAGTGAGGCCCATGGTTCAGTGATCCACCAGATTAGAAGATCTTAGATCTGTAACGTTTTGCCTTATTTCAATTTAATGTGAGCTATTGCTACACTTTTTATTTTCTTAACCATTTGTTTGTTGGGCCAACTATTGAAAGGGTTGGGACTTTTCCATTTGGATGATCTTCAGTGCATTGACCATCCACAATGGGGCCATCATATCAATGGTTTAGATCACTGAACCATATGACCCATTGTAGATAGTGAAAGCCGGAACTGAAGTGAGAGATACGGCTCAATGTCGACCCCTAGTGCGAGAGCCTACAAACGGGCAAAACCATTTACCCACCCAATAGGAGAAACCTTACAACGAGGAGAAAAACGAAAAAAAAAAAAAAATGCTTCTCAATGAATAAAATGCAACCAGAATCAAGGCCATGCTGGCAAAATAAGTCTTTTCAAACGATTCCCGACACCATTTTTTTTTTTGGTCTGGATCTTGATGGACCCAAAACTCACTCTTCTTCCTTTTCTTATAGGTGAATATATATATATATATATATATTGATTGTTCTTTGTGAGAAGCGACATTTTTCCATCCAGAGATGAATATGGATTACAAACTGCTGTATCTTGTGCGTGTTGAGTGTATATATAAACGGTCATTGCACTTTGGCCTTATCGTATACTGTTGCTACATAGCACATAGGATGTACATGCATTGATATGGTTGTAGTATATTAGCAGAATTTATTTTGATTATGATTTTCTATATTCTTAGGTGTGCATACGAATAGATGTGGTTGTATAACTCTTAGACGCATTCATACTGCCATACAAACAGTCTATTGCTAGAATATAGTTTGATTGTATGGTCAGAAATAATTTGTACAGTTAGCTAGGCAGCTGTCCTAGGTTGTTGAGATCCACATATGAGACTCCCTCCCTTAGAGCTCATTTCTGCTCCACAAACCCAAGATGACTTAAACTGCAGACAGTTTCTTAAAATGGGTCCCGTTAATCCCTTCATGTTGTCGTCTAGTGGAGAGAAGCCCAGAGCAGTGTCAAAACAAACACACACCCACCAAAAAAAAAAAAATAAGAAAGGCCAGGCTCCACCCCACTGGATGAAAGTGTTGTTGTGGCCCACTAGCAAAAGCTGTCCACAATTCATATCATTCTCAATTATGTAACACAAACAGGTCCTTAGGGAGAGAGTGATTGAGCAAAGATTGAGGCATGAGATGAATGTATAATAGCCCTTGATAGAGTGGAATGGGAGAACATGAATCATTTAGCTGACCCAATTAGATGTGATAAGGCTTAGATGAGGATGATGATGAAACAAGCAGTCAGTGTTCCTACTAAATGGATACTTATATTTTCAAATTTGGGTTTAGGAGAGTAATGAATGGCATGGTGATGAACAAAAAGGAGAACCACTTCACAGGTGAGTACTGAATAAACATCACAAATTTGAAAAATCAGCATGTATGGGACATTTATAAGCATATTCTGCTGCTAGTTGGTTTTTTTTTTTTTTTCCTGTACAAATCTAGTTGAAAGATTTTATCATGGAAAATCTAGGTTCAACATCAGCTTTGCTTTTTTCATTCCAGTATTTCCCAGTGGCATTACAAACCTGCTTCCTTATTCGGTGTAGAAGTGTCAAGAAAACATGTTCGCTTCGAGGAATTCTCTAGCTAGGCTTGCTGTGAACTTTTCTTATTGCATGGACCTTCAAGGTATACTGAACCTATCAACCCCTGAATAGGTTCCTTCAGCTTGTATGTCAGTCGGAGAACCTCTTCAAGAATAGGATTTTGAACTGATTTCTCCTTCAAATGCAGCTTCTCATCAACTTCCTGGCATTACATAAACAAGATGAGGTATTGAATAGAGCTTGGGCCAAACCGTTGTACCACCTGTTTGGTCTTTCAGTTTCTGCAAGTGGGTTCCATGGTTTAGTGATCCAAACCAGTGATGTGATGGAGCTAACAATGGATGGCAGATGCTCCAAAAAACCGACCAAAAAAAAAAAAAACCAGATTGAAGGATCCTATTCTAGCCATTGAATATTTGGCCCTTCTTTTTTGTGGTTGATAGTTAACCATTGATGTACTTTCGTGTAAGTGGTCTATTTCTTGACAAACTATAGAAAGTATTTTTCTTTTATTTTTAACCATCTATTTCTCAACCAACTATTTCTGGAAGATTTTTAGAGCATGGATCATCTGCTTTGAGGCCCATTGTGTCAACCATTTGGATCACAAACCATGGGCCCCACTTGTATGAATTGAAAGCTCAAATGGTGTTTTACAGATATTTGACCCAAACATTGTATAACACCTCCAATGTTATATCATTTGTCATGATCTGAATACTCATATGTAAAGAATTTTTGGCAAGAAATTCTACCACACCCTTGATTCATCGCCAAGCCTTGCAGCTTATGCGCCAATCATGCATTTCCCAAAACCCAAATCTTTAAACAATTTCACCAATAATCACCACAACAACATCGCCCATCTTTGAAGTGGTGATAGATCCTTGAATCACCCACTATAATCTCCCTCCTTCCAATTTTAGATATCAGCTTTGCAGCATGATGGCAACCGTCGCATATTCTAACATTCTTCTTCACTAGGATTGGAGTGCCAACTGTTGTGGAGATGACCCCGAAAGAAAGCGCCAACCTCAAACTATGACTACTCGGCAAGCTTGCTTTTCTCCTCACTACATCTTGTGGTTTAAACATTGCGCTAGGAATATACACAACTTCCCCTATCTTTTTCAACAGAATATCAAGAACATCATAGATCATGTTGGTTTTTTCATGGGACCTATCTCCGTTGAGGAAACAGCATGTCTTACTATTCAGCTCGACAGTGCTGCAGCCTATTGTTCTCTCTAAGCCTTCTTTCTTCATGAGGGATCTCACCCTCTTGACATCTTCCCATCGCCCAGCTTCGGTATACATGTTAGACAGAAGAACATAGCACCCAGTGTTATCATTTTCCAAAGAACATATGCGTTCCGCTGCCAGCTCTGCCAATTCTATGTTCCTATTGTTTCTACTCGCAACCAATAGAGATCCCCATATTCTTGCTGTTGGAGTTAGAGGCATTCTCTTTATAAAACTCTCCACCTGATCAAGATTTCCTGTGCGTCCAAGAAGATCGACCATGTACCCATAGTGCTCGATTTGAGGATCAATGCCATAGTCTTGTTGCATAGTATTGAAATATTTCCATCCTTCATCTACCATGCCAGCAATGCTGCAAGAAGACAACACGGAAACAAATGTACTCCCATTTGGTTTTATGCCCTTTTCTTGCATTTCGGCGAAAAGTTCGAGAGCAGCTCTTACAAACCCATGAATTCCATATCCCATGATAATTGCATTCCATGCAACAACATCCCTCGATTGAATGTCGTTGAATATATTCCTTGCAGTCTGCAAATCACTGCATTTGGCATACATGTAAATGAGGGAATTCAAAATGAAAGTATTCCAACCATGCCCATTTTTTATGAGATAGCCATGGATTTGCTTGCATGGTCGCAGCAATGCTAATTCAGCATATGCTGGAATGATGCTCGAAATTGTAACAACATCTGGCTTTAGAGGCCCTTTCTGTAAGTAATTGAAAAGTTTCATTGCTTCCAGATTCTTCCCTTTCTGTACATAAGCAGCAATCATGGCATTCCATGATATCAAGCTCTTCTCAGTTATCTGCCCAAATAACACCTCTGCTGATCGCAATTCCCCACATTTTCCATACATGTCAACTAATGCAGTCTCCAAGACTAAAAAAGGAAGAAACCCACTTCTAATTGCCTTCCCGTGAATCAATTTACCTTGTGAAAGGAATCTTAATTGTGCACAGGCAGGAAGCAAGTTCACCAATGTGATTGCATCTGAATCCATGTTATCAATCTCTTGCATTTTGATCAAGCAAGCAAATGCCTCATGGGGATGATCATTCATCACATACCCACCTATCAGTGCATTCCAAGCCACAACATTCCTCTGAGACATCCTGTTAAATACCCGCTCGGCAAAACCCACCTCCCCGCATTTGCAATACACATCCACAATCGATGTCTCAACCATGAGATCAGATTCAAACCCATGTCGGATTACATGGCAATGAATTTCCTTCCCATGACGTCGAGACTTCTCCAGAGCACATGCTGCCAGCACCCCCATTATGCTGAAACGGTCAGCTTGCTTTCCGGCCACATGCATTTTCCTAAAGCATGAAAGCGATCTCCACCAATCCCCATCAGAAACATACCCACCAATCATCGAATTCCAAGAAACCAAATCTCTCACTGGCATTTCGTTGAACACTTTCTCTGCAAACTCTATACACCCAATCTTTGCATACATTGTGATGAGGGAATTGCAGATGAAAATATCCGTATCCAATCCTATCTTGATCAGCTTGCAGTGAGTCTTCAATCCTTGTGCAAAAGAAGAAAAGCTCAAGCAAGATTTGATTACAAAGGGAAAGGTGAAATTATCAGGACGAACACCCACAAACTGCATCCATTGGTAGAATTCGAGCGCTTCTTGGTAGAATCCATTATCCACATACCCTTTGATCATGACATTCCACAGGGAAGTATCTGGCAGGTCCTTCATCATCTCAAAAAGATGAAGAGCATCGTCTATATAACCGAACTCTGCATAAGAACGGAGAATACGGGCGATCATGGGATCTGATGAATGGGTCCCGGATTTTATGGCTGTTGGATGATTCGCTCTAATGTAGGATGGTTGGGTGATCTTTCGATCGACGAGGTCCCGGGTGGGATTGATTCTCAGCCGTTTGTGTCTGTTTGGAGAGACATTTTCGGGAGAGGTGGAGTTGCAGAAGATCTGAAGAGAGGCTGCAGCCATATTCTGGAGGGTTTGGGAGTTTTTTCAGGTTAGAGAAAGGTAGCCGTTGGATGTATGCGGGGTTTTTGGCGGTAGAGGAGTGACCATTGCGTTTGAATGTGATCTGTCCGTTGCCGTTTTCTGTATACAGACGCGAAGACCGTTCAACAGTTGTTTGTAGCGAGCACGTGCGAGAAGGAAGCGGATTGCGGGTCAGACGCCATCTGTGTGGGGCCCACCGTAACGTATCTGTTTATCGACGCCACCCATCCCTTTTCTAAGGGATCGCGTCCTAACCCCGCCCGTCTCCAGCTGGGAACGGGCTGGAGCTTTGAGTGGCCACCATGATGTATGGGTCTTATCCATACCGTCCATCCATTTTTTTCCTATTATTTTAGGGCAAAAGCTCAAAAATGAGGCAGATCCAAGGGTTAAGTGGACCACAGCATAAGAAGCAGCGGTGATAATGATTCTCACCATTGAAACTTTTCTAATGCCCACTGTGATGTATATCTGCCATTTAACCTATTTATTAAGTTATATGGACGTGGGTGAAAAGAGGAAACACAAATATCATGTCCATTCAAAAGTTATGCGGCTCTGGGAAGTTTTGACGATGTAGTTCACTTGAGCCTTGGATCTGCCTCATCTGAGGCTTCTATCATAGAATGATTCGAATAAATAAATAAATAAACGGGTACATCATGATGGTCACTCAATCTCCTGCCTGCTCCTGGTGATAGGTGGGGTAAGACGTAAAATAGGCTCTTCTAATATTACATTTAATGTATGGGTTCAAAAATAAAGAAGAATTAGCGTTTCAATGGACCCCACCAAATAATAAACTTGGATTACATTAAATACATAAAGCATTAAATGTAAGTGAAAAATAATAGGATTGGTTGGTGTACCACACACCATCTATCATGGTGTGGATACACATCGTGGTGGCACTCCTTGAACTCGGAGTTGTTTGAACCGTTCAAAGGAGATCAAAGTTATTGTTCATCCATTTTGTGATTATTTTAGAGTATGAATGGGAAAATGATTCACATCCAAAGCTTAAGTGGACCACACCACAAATAGGAGTGGGGACAATGGTTCTCACCGTTACAATAACATTTAATTTCCATTTAATCTGTTCATGAGGTCACACAAGCCTCGATAAAGAGAAAAAGAAATATTGTATTGATCTAAAACTTCTATGACTCGATGAGGATTTCAATGGTAGACATTCAATCCCCCACGTCTTTTTGCATAGCAGTCCACTTAATATTTTGATTTGTCTTAATTTTTGGGTCAAGCCTTACCATGAGCTCACCAAATGGATTGATGGTTGAGATGGTTATGGGACCCAGAGAACTTGGTGACATCAACCCACAGCTAGATGGATGGTGTGGGGTACACTCGCCAATCCACTTCGTACATTGGTGTAGTACAACGGAGAGTTAGATCTGCCTCATTGTTGTGGGAAGCGGATCGACTGGTGCATCAACCACTAACAATCTAACTAGTGTGTTTACGTAACCAAGTTTAGTGCATCTCAACATGAAGTATATGTTATATACAAATGGTTGGTCTAGCTGGAGAGCTCTTCCTAAGCCCTTAGCCAACAAATAAGATAAATCTAAAAATCAAGTGGTCCACGCTACCAAAAGTAGTGGGAGAATGAGCATCTATCTTTGATCTCCTTTTGGAGTCACAAAAGTCTTGGATCAATATGGTAATTGTTTTCCCTCTTTATGTAGGTCTGCGTGACATTAACGAACAGATTAGATGGAAAGTAAACATTATGACGAGCCCTGCCAATGTTTCAATGGTCAGAATCATAGTCCCCACTGATTTTTTGTGTGGTCCACTTGATCTTTAGATACAATTTATTTTTCACATAATACTCTAAAATGATCTCTCCAAATGGATGAATGGTGTGGATATAATAAATACATTATTGTGGGGCCTATTTAACTTTGATATCCTTTGAATCGTTGTACATCTCAGTGCTCGACGAGCTCGTCTTTGCACGACATGTACCCATACCAGCCAGGTCGGTGGTGTGTGGTACACCAGCCAATTTGCTATCCATTTGGAAACGGATTGGCTACTCCCCCTGCCACCGGCCTCGTGGCTGGTGTTCGGTTCTCTGTGAGCCCCACCATGATGTATGTGTTTCATTCATTCTATTTATCCATTTTTAAAGATCATTTTAGGGCTTCATTCCAAAAATTAAAGGGATATAAATCAAAGGTGGACCACACCATTGGAAAACAATAGTGATTGGAGATCCACCATTAAAATCATCCTAAAGCCCACTGTACTGTTTATTTGACATCCAATCTGTTTATAAGGTCATGTAGACCCAGATGAAGGGAAAACATGAAGATCAGCTTGATCCAAAACTTTTATGGCCTCCAAAAAGTTTTTAATGGTCGATCATTTATTCAACACTGTTTCGTGTAATGTGGTCCACTTGAGATTGGGATATATCTCATTTTTTGTATCATACATAAAATGATCTATAAAAATAGATGGACGTCATGGATGAAACACATACATCATGGTGGGCCCACAGAGCACCGACCACCAGCCATTGGCTGGTGGCAGGGGGAGTAGCCAATCCGTTCCCAGAAACTTGAGCACGTGAGGCCATCGTTGGATGATCGAAACCGATGATGTCATGCCCCTTACATTGGATGGCATGATGAGTTGGAAGGCTAGAAGATTCAAGATTAGAACCCCTGGATAGAGTGTCCTGCAAAAACACATGGTTGGCAAAATAAAAAATAAAAATACATCAACGGTCCGAGTTCAACGGAGAAAGGGCCAAATATCATACGCTGTGATCTTCACTCTGTGAGATTTCGACGTCATCCGTTATCGTGTACGATAGGCCTCACTAGACCAACGGTCAGATTCACCTAAACATCGACCTCACTTTCATGGACTGGTACATCAAGTCGTTCATAGAAAAACAACAAAAACATGGACGCTGTTGTCACATGGCACATGTCCAAAGCAATCGGGACCATTGATCTACAGAGATGCTACTTAGAGATGATATTTCCAGAAAATCAAGTATATCTACGAATCCCGTCGATCCGATCGGTGGGATTTTGTCTATTAAATGGACCATAGTTCATTTTGTATGGCTGAAATTTTATTCAGCATCCATTTTGCGGCTGTTAATGGAACGGCAATGATAATCCAATCTCTGGGAACAGATCAAAAGTACGGATTCCCAACCACGAGAAAAGTGAAAAGACCTCGACCGTCCATCACCTAGGACCCATAACAGGTGTCCGAACGACACTCAATTTGAGAAAAAAAAAAAAAATACCGTCACCGTCGATTTTGTCCATATTCAGATTGGAAGTTTGGAATCATCTGACCCACTTAATTTACGTGGCGTGGTCCACATATAGAGGGACACATCATATGAATCGTATCGGATTGGGATTGCGTACTGAGTTACTCAGTACCCTCTTATCCTACTGAGTAAACTCTGTTGGGTCCATAGTAGATGTTTTATCCACACCGTCCATCCATTTTTCAGCTCATTTTAGGGGTTTGGCCCAAAACTAAAGTTTATACAAAGCCCAAGTGGACCATACCATAGGAAACAGTGAAAATAATAATTTCCACGGTTGAAACCTTAATAGGGCCCACAGTGATGTTTATTTGTCATCCAACCTTCGCGTAATATCACACAAACATGGATGAATGGAAAATACAAATATAAGCTTGATCCAAAACTTCTATGCCCCCAAAAAATTTTCCATGGTAAACATATAATTCACACTGTTTCCTGTGTGGTCCTTTTAGCTTTTTACATGCTTCATATTTGGGTATAAGGCTCTAAAATCATCCGGTAAAATGTATAGATGGATTGGATAAAATACTTAGGGGGTGTTTGGTGTGCATGGATTTAAATGGAATTGGGTGGGAGTGGGTTTTAAGATCTCATAGATTGTTACAATGTCCTGTTTATGACTCACATAAGGTATGGGTTGTGAAGTCCCTTCTTGGAATCAGTGCTGAGGGTAAGGTTTGAGCGCGAATTAGATACTGCCAAGGTTAGCAGTCAAATCGCTACTAAAGTGACGTCACCAAGCTCTGTGGACCCCACCATGACACATGTGTTGTATCCATACCGTCCATCCATTTGGAGAGATCGTTTTATGGAATGAGAAAAATAATGAGATGGATATAAAGTTCAAGTGGACCGCACCATAGAAAACAGTGGGGACAGTGACATCCACCATTCAAAACTTCTTAGGGTCCACGGAAGTTTCCGATCAAGCTTATATTTTTATTTTCACTTCATCTATCTCTATGTTAACTTATGAATGGGTTGATATAAAAAATACATCATGGTAGGCCCTATAAATGTTTCAACAGTGGGTGTGACTGATCCCACGATTTTTTGTGGTGGGTCCACTTGAACTTTAGATCTATCTCATTCTTTTTCTCATGCCATAAAACGATCTCTACAAATGGTTATACGGTATGGATACAACACATGCATCATGGTGGGGTCTATAGAGCTTGATGACGTCACTTCAGTAGCGATTTGGCTACTGACCTTTGTAGGTATCTAATCTGCGCCCCAAGGGTTTCTACAATCCTACTTTGGATTTCGTGTGGCTAGTGATCGGTGATATGTGGACCCCACCATTATGTATGTGTTTTATCCATGCCGTCCATCCATTTTGAAATATAATTTTAGGGCTTGATCTAAAAAACGAGGTAGTTATAATTCTCAGGTGGACCACACCATGGGAAAACAGTAGTGATTGAATTACACCATTAAAAACCTCCTAGGGCTACTGTGCGATCCACTTGAGATTTGGATCAAACTCAATTTTGGGCTCATACCATAAAATGACATGGAAGAATGGGTGGGCGGCTGTTTACACCTCAAGTATAGGGTTGCGATGTAGTAATAATCTCGGTAAGACCGAGGTCGAATCCACAGGGATTGAACCTTGTACGTATTCTGAAAGTAACTTGAACTAGAACTAGAAGATGATGAAATCTAAATCAAGTGAATATGAGGGAATAATGATGAAATAGTAAACTAAAACTCATAGAATTCAAAGGTAGGAAACTACGGTGCCAGATCAGGGAGATCTACGCTTGATTCATGAACTCAAGTAGACTTAGAATTCTATCTTCATCAAATTGGAAGATATTTCATTAAAAACCAATCTGAACTTCTTTTAATCCAATTTTCAAGAGAAGATAGGTATGAGAATTAAAATTGATTCCATCACAAAACCATGCTCATGAGACAAAGCAAACAACAGAATTTAGCCAATCCACATCCAATCTAAGGGATGTGTGAATGTTAAGAAGGATTCCGTCATCCAACCATGCCCAGGAGACAATGGTGAACAACAGGGTTCCCAAATTCACAAACCCTATAATGCTAAGAACATGCTCAAAGTTACCAAAGATCCATTATAATTTAAGTCACAACAAACCATTAAAAACTGAAAGCATTCCTATTAATCAAACTATAATTAAAGATAATTCAACTTAAACATGAATCAAAGCATAGAAGTTAGCCCATCACACTACAGGCTTCACCTCTTAGCCCTATCTAAGAAGTTTAGCCAATCATGAACATGATTAGACTAAATTCTTTGAAAACATAATAAAATAAAGATTAAGAAAAAGAAGAAAAACTCCACAGCTAGCCGGCCCACTTCTCTCTCTCTCTAGTGCTCTTCTCCACGTCTAAGCCTCCACGGCTGCCCAGATGGATCACTCTCTCTCTATTCTTTTTCTTTTATAGGCAGGAAGGTCGGTTTGCAGCTGGAGTCGGTGTGGAAGCCCTCTTTACACAGCACAGCCCGCAACACCTTTCGCAGCGAAAGGAAACGCAGCGGATTACATTTGAATTGGATTTTCGGCTACCAAGTGCAAGATCTGAGCCATTCAGGCTTCATGGCTCTGGTTGGTCCCACCTTGGGAAGTTTTTGGACAGTCCAGATCATAGATCCGGACGTCACCTCGATTGCAGAACTGGCCTACAGCGTCGGTTCTCGTAGACGTGCATAATAGGGCCTGCGAAAGGCTCTTGCGCTGATGCTTGGTGGGGCACATGATCGATATCATTTGAAAGATCCACACCGTCCATCAACTTTGTGGTGCAATTTCGGTTGAAAATGGACAATTTGGATTGTCGTTGATGCGACCCATCTATGCTGGCTGCAAGTCGTCCCACCGCAGCCCATCTATTTATAACCGTTGTAGCAGGCATGTGCGTGTGCACAATTGCAAATGGTCAACATTATTTTGACCCGCTCGAACTCGTATTCATGATGGACGGCTTCCTCAAGCGAACGTCATCCGTCCCTATTGCAACAATGAAAACGGCAATTGCCATTTTTTTGAAAGAGAGGCGGGTCCAAGGCGATTTGACCGTCTTGGAGATGCAGTGCACAACTGGTGCACATGCGCATTATGCACACTCCACACAAGGTGGGGTCCACTATGATGTTAATGAAAAATCTGCTTCATCCATCTGTTCTTCCAGATAATTTAAGGGGTCGAGCCCAAGTTTGAAGCATATCCAGAGATCAAGCGGGCCCCAAATCAGAGATTTGTGGGTTGATCTATCCGTTGGGCTGCTTCCACATAGATCCAAGAGCTGAAATTTGACATGTATGGTTAATTTAGTGTCCCTAGGCTAACTATGAAGTTTCAATCTAAATGGATGGTGAGAACCCTATGATCTTGCATTCTGGACGAATTTCAGGCCTCTTTAGCGTGACGTATTGGATTTTCTCGAATCTTAGTGTGTAAATTCTTAGATCTCGGTCCCCTGGGTTCGTCCCTTGCCTTGGTGATTTTAGAGCATTAAATCCATGCTTTTAGTATCCTTTTTTAATCCATACTCCTAAATATACATTGCATCACAAACACAATTAAAATAGGACGTTAAACGGTATCATACTTATAAAATTAGGTAATAATTGAGGTTTAATATGCAATATTTGACCCTCAACACAACTCTCAGCCAGCATTTTGCTAGGCTCGAGCAAAGTATGCAAAAAATAAGTTGCGAATTATAAGACAATTTCTATAAACTCGAGTGATTTTTGAAAACAATTCAAATACTAGAAGTCTAAGATTCATGAATGTTGGGCATTACTTTCTCCTATACTCAAGTGCACAGTAGACTTCATGATCAAGTTCAAAGTATTAATCCATCCATTAGAAAAAAATTCTAAACATTCAGTTCCATGGGTGTATAGTGTAATCTCAGCTTATCATCATTAAGATTTACTTCTCTATTTCATAATATCATTGGTAACTAAGAAGAGAATTCATGACAACCAAAACCTAAACCAAAACTTGCCTCACAGACCATCCTTTCATTCTACCAACCTTTGATTTTTTCATTAAAAATAACACCAAGGAGGGGAATCAAATTCTCACCTATAGGGAGCAAACCTATGGTGAAGACTATTCGCCCAACCCTTTCTGAATGTCAACCTTGGAGAATCGAACCTTCACATATAAGGAGCAAACCTATGGTGAAGACCATTCACCCATCCCTTTCAATTCTTCTTTATAAGCATGATGGTAAAATTTCTCAGATTAGTTCTTTTCATGCTTAGTGATTACCAAGTTAATCCTTCAATATTGAACCGAAACTTCAATGTGTAAGCGAGATGTGACATGTGAAATCATGATTTAATTAATGTTTACAACTTCTAATCATGGATTGATAATTTGAACTCAACTGTGAAATCTATTAGATAACTAAATCCAAGAGACATAAATCCCCAATACTCTGTATCATATACTTTTCAAATCACGACTATCCTTCAAAATCACTTTGAATTCACAAGAATTTTCAGAAAAATTTTAAAAATTTTCACAATTTTTGGTCAAGACCAAGATAATACTGATTAGGTGACCTAATCTCTCACACCCAACTTAAAATCTACATTGTCTTCAATGTAAAAAGAAATAAGCATGCAATGCACATAGGACAACAGAAGTAAAGGACAAGTGATGGAAAGATAGTACCTGATAACGGAGTTCACACGACTTTTTTCTTGAGAGATTTCAGCGTGAAGGCAGCTCCGCACAAGAGTTAAGCAATAAAAGAAAACTATCCTAAAACAACGGGAAAGCAAACTAACCTAATGGCATAAAACTAACTAACCTAGAACGGCATCAAGCAAACTATCTTAATCCTATGAAAGCAAGGGAAAAACTACTCAGTCATGCCGCATGGTTTTTCTTCCAGCCAGTATCTTGATAAATTTCTCAGTAGGTATCTCAATAAGATTATCCAAAAGCCCCTTTTACAATAGGCTTGAATGCCCTGGAGCATGAAATTCCAGAGAAATTTATAAACCTTAGTACAAAATTGTCATTGAATCGGTTGAGGTATCTAAAATATATATGATTCACCTGCGATCGAAAAAGTTTCAATGTTAATTCTCCATGGTGAATCCGAGACTATAAGTAGATAAAATTCAGAATTTTTTTTAGAAAGTGATGTAATATCAACACATTCCAAAGTTCCAGACTTCGGTTCCATTGTTAGCTCCTCCTCCTTTAATGGTAAACATTCAAGATCTGGGGAAGGAGGGGCTTCAGAATAATGGTTTTCTCGGTCTGTGATAACTACCGATGTAAGACCCGTGTCCTAATCCGTACTGTTCTGTTAGCTTCCGCGGTCCTTTCGGTCAAATTCTGGCAACCTTCGCACCGTATTCGGTGTTTGCGCACGATCCTAAGCCAGGTCCCGCGCACCGACGTCGGCTTGATCCGAAAGTTGTATCATAGCGACCGCGTCGTCGCCGCGGTTCCAACGCCGTGACTTGCGCATCGAACCGATACCCAGGCAAGAAGATGCCGATCTGCGTTTATTCCGAAGAAACACCGCGCGTTGCGGATTTCGAGGAAATCTCTACATAATTAGTCCCATCAATCAACCATTAATGCATCCCATACATCAAGTACTTCACCCATTCCCTCTTTTTCCAAAAGTCCACCATCTTTCCACCTCACCATTCCTCTTTTTCTCATTTTCAACCACAACCATCTCTCTTCTCCACCAATTTCAAACTAAACCATACCTCTCATCACTCCTTTCTTACAACCATCACTCCACCCATCCCTCCATCCATTATTTCTATCTCTCCCTCTCATTCTCTAGCAATTTTTCCAAATTCCATGAGAAATTTCACACATCCAACACACTCTCTCAACTTCAAGTGTGGCCCACCCTCTCATCTCCAATCTCAACCATTCATCTTTCATCAACCTCCATTAAAAGTGAAGGTAAGGAGCTAAGGAGTCCAAGAGAGCAAGGCGAAGGAAGATAAGGTGGGTGATTTGTCATTATTTTAAATTTTAGGGCCCACTTGTTGTGGGACCCACTTTGATGTATGTGTTGTATCAATGGAGGGCCCATAGTGGCGGGGTCCCTCCTCTCTAGCACCGTTTATCTCCCTTTCTCTCTTTCTTTTTTCTCCCTAGAATGAAGTGGGCCCCACCAAATCATGTTAAATCCACTCCATTCATCAATGGTGTGGCCCACCACATCTTAGGCAAATCCATCGTCCATTTTAGGATGGTGGAAAGTTTCATGTTATATATATATTATATTTACTTTTATATTAATATATATATATATATATATACATGGTGGTGGGCAATGTTCATGTGGGACCCACCATGGTGCATGTGTTGCAGCATCACTGTCCAAGATGCTGGACGTGTAACCGTGGGAGGGAGAGGCTAACAGTGGAGTGTGTACGCAGACGTGAGTGTGAGGAAAAAAAAAAAAAAAGAAGGAAAGAAGGTTGCTTTTAGGTGGACCGCTCATGTAGACCCCACCTTGATATATGAATCCAATCCACGCCGTCCAATCCATTCCTCACCTGTTTTTAGGCGTTGGTCAGAAGTTTGAGACTAATCCGATTCTCAGGCGGGCCATACCATAGAGAATAGTAGTGTATACCATTAAAACACACCTTAAAGCTTCTATTCGCCCAAAACGGGGCGCATATTGGACTCTTTTGGTCGGTCTTGTACCAAGGAATCTAATGGATGGTGTGGATCTTGCTGATGCGGGCCCCATCTGCGAAAAACCGCAGAAAAACGAATTTTCTCAAAAAAAAAATAAACTCAAAGCAGCGCTGCTGCTGCTGCAACTGACAGCGGGCGCTGGCAGCGCCTGCGCTGGCTGCTGACGGACGGGTGGGCTGGGGCTCACGGCCCCAGCTGTGGGCCCCACTTGACGCGTTTCGTCCATCAGAACCGTGCACTTTATGGGTCCCCACGGTCCAGCCATTCATCCCAAAAATCAGCCGTATACGGAACTCAGGTGGACCACACCATCTAAAATCGTGTGAAGACCTGCCTAAACATAAAAAAATACTTGGTGGGGCCTACCTGAAATTTGGATGCCGCTGAAACTTGGTCTGAAACTTCAGCCAGGTGGGACACACATAATGGGTGGGCTAGATTTGAGAACCACATTTGGTGGGCCCATTTTTTTTCAGGTCCACGTGACCCTTTAAATAGGTAGGATGCAAATAAACATTACGGTGGGCCTCTCCCTGACCGCGTGGCCGGTTGGGTGGAAATAAACATTTTAGTGGGCCCCAGTCCAGTGGGCCCTACCCCAGGTGCACGTGACCCCTTTAAACGGGTTGTGTGGCAAATATACATTAATGTGGGCCCAGGTCAGGTGTGACCTTATCAAAAGACTGGGTAGAAAATAAATATTACTGTGGGCCTTGCCTGGCCCAAGCAACCTTATGGACAGTTGGATGGCAAATAAACAATACAATGGGCCCAGGTTGGGTAGAAAATAAACATTTCAGTGGGCCAGGTTGGGGTGGAAAAATAAACATTACTGTGGCCCCAAGTCTGAGTGACCTTATCAATGGGTTGGATGGAAAATAAACATTATGGTAGGCCCCACACGGGACCCACTTATACATGTATTGTAATCCACACCCTCCTTTAGTGTGGGCCCCACCATGATACGTGTGTTTCATCCAAATCATCCAATCATTTGAAAATTATTTTTAGGCCCATCATTGAGGCCCACCTTGATATGTATATGTGAGGCCCATGTATGAGGCCATTTGATGTGTTAGAGGCCCATGGGTCGAGGCCCAATAGGATGAATATAATGTCCCTTGTAGTGTGACTCCACCATAGCATATGTATTGACACTTATAACGGGCCACGCCTTGGGAGCAATGCTGGTTTGACGTCCACATTGAATGGATAATGTTGGTTAAATGTCCGCATTATAACTCTCCCTAAGGCCCACTGATAGGCCCATATTTGTGGTAAGTAGGCCGTCTAGGGCCATCTCCGTTATACCCAGAGCCCATCTCTTTATATATGTTTAGTATAGATCTATGATTCATGATCATTCGCATCATATGTATGCCTGATGTGAGGAGTGACCGATCATAGCATATGCCTTGGGGCGGACTGTTTATGGGCTCCCTGGTAGGCGGAGTTGCTCCATATAAGTGCATGGTACACGCGAGACTGTTGCATGACTTAGAGTGTGATTCATGCACTTGCATTTGTGTGATTGTAGTTACTGTATGCCCTAGCGACATCAGGGCCATAGCCTTCACAGACACATCGTGGATGACAGGATTGGATATCGAAAATACTTGGTTCTAGCATACGGGTGCCATAGATGTCCCTGGGTGAAAATTCCTAAACCCGATGGTACCAGAGGATGACTCCAACGTCGAGACCGAGTGGATATATGAGCGCATGAGGGCCGAATACCAGGAGGCCGCGTCTCCCACTATGTCGTGGTCGGTTGGAAAGGAGTGTGGCCTTACTCACTCGAGGGTAGGGGGCAATACTAGGCTGAGTTTGACCAGCTCGCGAATGGGTCCGCTATCGACGTGCCGGATAGGTATTGGCAGACTATTGGTCAGGCGGATAGTGAGGTTTCTTACGCTCACTTGGACTGTGCGGCTAGGAGAGCGACAATGCCATTTAGAGTGTATTGAACCCCGGTGATTATCCAGAATGAGAACTGTACTGATACATGATGAGGATTGGCATGCTTGAGTTGCATCTCGCATCGCATGGCTGTGTTATGGCCGATAGCATTCATATCTTGTACCGCATAGCCTTGGTACGGCTGATTGCATTCATGTGCTCATTACCATGATTTCCTCATCACTCTGACCTTGCATTTTGAGCACACTTATATTGCGCACATACTCACACCACCCTCTAAGCTTTCTATAAGCTTATGCACGATTGATGCGTGCAGGTGACGCCAGGACGCAGTCACAGCCATAGTCTCGCTGTAGTTGGAGCGTGCAGCCGAGCTTCTGGAGTTTTGTTTCTTTTGTTACATTGTATTTTCCCTTTCTATCGCATTGTACTCAAAAGTTTTTGATCATAGTGGATTTTGTGGTCGTGTTCTTGTGGTTATTGTTTGTGGGTTATGCTTTTGTTATGCTCATTATGAATCAGACTGATGACTTGAAATCCTCCTTGTAGTATCCCAGGATCGGAACCTGGCGAATGGGTGCCGGGATCCGAAAATGGGGTTCTACGGAGGCTGTCAGCGCCGGATTCGGCGATCGGGAATTTTGTAAGCCCGGTTTCCGAGTTCGGTGTGTGACAACCGAGATATTGTCTTGCAAGGCATTCACTATGTCTTTTATCATGGGATCGTTTGAATCTACAAAGTGTGCCAAGTAATTATCCAAAGAGTTAAAAAATTCAGCTGAGAGTAACTTATTTTCCACATTTAAGCTCGTGATGATCTGCCCAAGGATTCCATCGTCTCTGAAAGTGGATAGATGCATGTTCTCTTGCTCTTGCCCTGTACAGATAGATTGAAAATCAACAAGGGAAGCATTGATGTGAACACTCTATTCATTGAAACTACTCAGTCGAGGCATTGAATCGTCAAACGTGTACAACTTAGATGATGGCCTCAACTAGGTAGTTTCAAATTCCAGAGTCGTATCGAGCAATTTGTCCCTCTCTTGTATCATATCATTATTCAATTCAGGAAAGTGGTCCAAACATGTCTTACAAGATTTAGAAGGATCAGTTGTAAGGGCTTATCCTCCACATTTAAATCAGGCATATCAGATGAGTGGAGTAGATCCTTATGACCAATCACTTCGTGTACTTCTTGATCACTAACCTGGACCCTACTTGAGATTGATTCCAGGGAAATTTGGGTTGTGCATTCATGATCGTCATCCTAATACTCATCATCTTCCAATTCAGTGTAGTGCACTTTTAGGATGGGATCACTTTCCTCACATTCTATTCCTAAATTGGGTTGAGATTCGAATAAACTAACCTCTATCTCATCATTAAAATCATGTGTGTCATGTGAGTGAAGTGTGTCACTATCATTATATTTGAAGGACACTCACATCTCTTGATCATTCCTTTGGACAGTCATCGAGATCGACTCATCGGGAAATTGAACCATATGCTCATTAATAGAATCCAACTCCTCATTCGTAATTTCAGTTTCTTCCACAAGCAGTTATGATCACTTTCTTCACAATATGCTTCTAGATTGGGTTGAGGCTAGGATAACCTGACCCCTTCATCCTCCATAAGGTGTGACTGAATTCTTTGAATTGAAGATTTGAGCAATTCACATGATTGTATGACAATTTGATTGAACTGCTCTTGTGCATTCATGAGTTTCTGAAGTGAATCCTCTTGAATTGTTTCTGATTGGGTTTCAAAGGTAAAGGACCTAAGAGAATTATCACTATGATATATTGCTGGTTCATCTTCCCAACATTGATGTTTCCATTGATTATAGTCATACGGATCATAGGTGGGAGAATTTGATGATTGGTAATACATATTATCACTCATAGTATAATCACGCATTGTTTTCTTTTTATCAGATAAGTGATAATAATTCTTACTCTTATAGTTATGATAACCCCAACACTCACGTACTGTTCGTGGGGTGTAATTGTTCTCCTGTATATAATTGCGTAAGGACTTCTTAACTGATGGAGCGTTATACTTTGGTTGGTTCTCGATGATTGTTTCATGAAAATTCTGAGACATAGGTTGATTTCTATCATAATCATCATACATCCCTTCCCAGTGTCTTGTAGCTATCTTAGCATACTAATGTTCACATTCTTGCATATACATGGTGAAACCCTAACTCTGAATCTAATCTAAAGAAAAATAAAAGAAAAGATCCTACAGCAGTATAGAAAGTAAGAAGAGGGAAGAAGTTAGAAAGAAGTTACCAAATTAGAAGTTCTTATGTTAAGATCCTATAAAAGAAATTAGTTTTTAAAGATAGAAATTCTAAAGTTAGAAAGTTTTTAAAAATAAAAATAGAAAGTTAGTTTCTAAAAAGGAAAGTTTCTAAACCTAGAAATAGAAAGCTAAGTTAGCTTCTAAAACAAAACCTAAAATTAGAAAGCTTCTAAAAATAAAACAAAAGAAAGATGAGTTGGTTTCTAAAATTAGAAAGAGTTTCTAAAATGGGAAATAACTAACCTAGTTTTTAAAAATAAAAGAAATCGTAGAATAGAAAATTTCTAAAAATCAAATAGAAAACCTAATCCTAAAAATTAGAAAGTTTCTAAAAATAAAGTAGTTCCTAAAAATAAAATAAAATAAAATAAAATAATAATAATCCTAATATTAACTTAATTCTAAAACTAGTTAATTTCAGAAAACGTAACCGTCAATCCCCGGCAACGGCACCAAAAACTTGTTCACACCCCAGGTATAGGGTTGCGATGTAGTAATAATCTCGGTAAGACCGAGGTCGAATCCACAAGGACTGAACCTTGTACGTATACTGAAAGTAACTTGAACTAGAATTAGAAGAAGATGAAATCTAAATCAAGTGAATATGAGAGAATAATGATAAAATAGTAAACTAAAACTTGTAGAATTCAAAGGTAGGAAACTACGGTGCTAAGGATCCACTTGTAGAGATCAGGGAGATCTATGCTTGATTCATGAATTCAACTGGACTTAGAATCCCATCTTCATCCAGTTGGAAGATATTTCATTAAAAACCAATCTGAACTTCCTTTTATCCAATTTTCGAGAGAAGATAGGTATGAGAATTAGATTGATTCCATCATAAAACCATCCCCATGAGACAAAGAAAACAACATAATTTAGCCAATCCACATCCAATCTAAGGGATGTGTGAATGTTAGGAAGGATTCCGTCATCCAACCATGCCCAGGAGACGATGGTGAACAAAAGGGTTCCCTAATCACAAACCCTATAATGCTAAGAACATGCTCAAAGCTATCAAAGATCCATTGTAATTTAAGTCACAACAAACCATTAAAAACTGAAAGCATTCCTATTAATCAAACTATAATCAAAGACGGTTCAACTTAAACATGAATCAAAGCATAGAAGTCAGCCCATCATACTACAGGCTTTACCTCTTAGCCCTAACTAAGAGGTTTAGCCAATCATGAATATGATTAGACTAAATTCTTTGAAAACATAATAAAATAAAGATTAAGAAAAAGAAGAAAAACTCCACAGCTAGCTGGCCCACTTCTCTCTCTCTCTCTCTAATGCTCTTCTCCACGTTTAAGCCTCCACGCTGCCCAGATGGATCACTCTCTCTCTATTCTCTTTCCTTTATAGGTAGGGAGGTCGGTCTGCAGCTGGAGTCGGTGTGGAAGCCTTCTTTACGTAGCACAGCCCGCTACACCTTTTGCAGCGAAAGGAAACGCAGTAGATTGCATATGAATGGGATTTTCAGCTACCAAGTGCAAGATCTGAGACATTCAGGCTTCATGGCTCTGGTCGGTACCACCTTGGGAAGTTTTTAAACGGTCTGGATCGTAGATCCGAACGTCACCTCGATTGCAGAACTAGCCTACAGAGTCGGTTCTCACAAACGTGCGCAACAGGGCCTGCGAAAGGCTCTTGCGCTGATGCTTGGTGGGGCACATGATCGGTATAAGTTGAGCAATCCACACCGTCCATAAGCATTGTGGTGCAATTACGGTTGAAAATGGACAATTTGGATTGTCGTTGATGCGGCCCATCTATGCTAGCTCCAAGTCGTCCCACCGCAGCCCATTTGTTTGTGACCGTTGTAGCGGGCATGTGCGTGTGCATGATTGTAAATGGTTAACATGGTTATGACCCGCTCAAGCTCATCTTCATGATGGGCGTCTTGGATTGTCCGTTTAGGACCTGATGGTGGTCCACAACGTTCCTCAAGCGAACGTCGTCCGTCCTTGTTGCAACAGCAAAAACGGCAATTGCCGTTTTTTGGAAAGAGAGGCGGGTCCAAGGCGGTTTGACCGTCTTGGAGATGCAGTGCACAACTAGTGCACATGCGCATTATGCACACTCCACACAAGGTGGGGTCCACTATGATGTTAACGAAAAATCCGCTTCATCCATCCGTTCTTCCAGCTAATTTAAGGGGTCGAGCCCAAGTTTGAAGCATATCCAGAGATCAAGAGGGCCTCAAAATCAGAGATTTGTGGGCTGATCTATTTTTTAGGCCACTTCCACAGGGATCCAAGAGCTGAAATTTGATATGTACGGTTAATTTAGGGTCCCTAGGCCAGATATGAAGTTTTGAGCCAAACGGATGGTGAGAACCCTGTGATCTTGCATTGTGGACGAATTTCAAGCCTCCTTAGCGTGACATACTGGATTTTCTTGAATCCCGGCTTTTAAATTCTTCGATCTCGGTCCCCTAGGGTCTGTCACTTGCCTTGGTAATTTTAGAGCGTTAAATCCATGCTTTTAGTACCCTTTTTTAGTCCATGCTCCTAAATACACCTTGCATCACAAACACGATTACAATAGAGCATTAAACGGTATCATGCTCGTAAAATTAGGTAATAACTGGGGTCTAATATGACCCTCAACAACGGCACAAATTAAACACATACATCATAGTGGGGCCCACAGAGCAGCGACCGGTAGTGGCAAGATGAGTAGCCACTCTGTTTCCCAAACATGAAGTGGGATGGCCTCCAAGCCATAGGATTAGAGGACAATCCGTGCCAAAGTGTTTACTTAGAAGACACCCCCTTAAATCATAGTGGACCCCACAGAGTTTACTTAGTACGCAATCGACCTCCGTTCATATATATATATATATATATATATATATATATATATATATATATATATATATATATATATATAAATGGTTCTATGTTGTCGAGCTGTGTGACCCCACCATGATGTGTGTCAAACATCAACACTGTGCATTTGATGGGTCCCCTTTAAATTATGGGATATCCCAAAAATCAGCCATACTTGAAAATCAGGTGGCCCATACCATCTAAAATCATATGAAGACATACCTAAAACATATCAAAGCACTTGGTGGGGCCCACCTGAAATTTGGATGCGTCTGAAACTTCGTCTGACCCCTCATCCAAGTGGGACACAGATAATGGATGGGTTGGATTTGTGAACCACATCTCAGCGGGCCCAAAAAAGATTATAAATGTTTTAATGGGTGGATAACCCCTCTCAACTTTTGTATGTGGTGTGGCCCACAAAAGTTATGGATTGACTTGATTTTTAAGCTTGAGGCTCACCATGGAATGGTGCATCTAACTGATGAGGTAGATGTTCGACACACATCATGTTGGGGCCGACATAGCTCGACCTCATGGGAAGTTGTCATAAGCTTGTGAAATGGTTCTATGCGGTCAACCTCATGGGAACTTCCCATGAGGTTGAGCTATTTGGGCCCCACCCGTGATGCGTGTCGAACATTAACACCATGCATTTGATGGGGCCCCTTTAAATTATGAGATATCCCAAAAATCATCTGTATACAGAACTCAGGTGGGCCATACCATCTAAAATCATGTGAAGACATGCCCAAAACATATAAAAGCACTTGGTGAGGCCCACCTAAAACTTGGATGCATCTGAAACTTGGTTTGATCCATCATCGAAGTGGTACACACATAATGGATGGGCTGGATTTGTGAGCCACATCTCAGTGGGCCTAATAAATGATTATGAATGTTTTAATGGCAAGGTAACCCTTCTCAACTGTTGTATTTGGTGTGGCCCACGAGAGTCATGGATTGACTTGATTTTTAATCTTGAGGCCCACCATGGAATGGTGCAGCTGACCGATGGGGTAGATGTTCGACACACATCACGGTGGGGCCCACACATCTTGACCTCATGGAAAGTTCCCATGAGGTCGACTGCATAGAACCATTTCCATATATATATATATATATATATATGAGAAATGCTCACACATAACTAGTTAGACAATGCGTTTTAGTCCAACTAGCTAGGCATTTAATGCTGAGAGGGAGGGCGTTTGCTTCACCTTAGCTTTTTAAGAGTTCTCTTGGGAATGATCCCCAGCTTGGGTGGGCCCCACCATGGTGTTAATGTAAAATCCACCTTGACCATTATGTATGTCAACCCATGTTAGACCTAGGAACCAAAAATCAACTCCATCCATGGTTCAAGTGGACCGCACGATTGGAAATAGTGTGCGAAAAAAGCTTACCTTTTAAAATAATTCCTTTGATGAGGTACACTTAAATCAAGTATGGCCTTAACTTTTGAGTTCTACATCTAACCTTTTGTGTGGCATCTAATGGTTGGAGTTGATTTAATTTACTCATGATTGTGAGTATTATAAAAATTAGAGGTTGACATCTCTCCCTCTACTGTTCTATTCGTGGGGCCTACCTGAATCAATAGTCAGTTTGATATTTTGTACCAAGACGTAGAATGAGATGACACATCTGACGATTAGATTGGATGTCACATGCACATCACGATGGACTCGATAAAAATAAGGTTATACATTCCTCTTCAGTCGTTAAGTTTCTTCGGCTCCATTACAAGAAAAAAGTGCTTATTATATTTTTTGAAAAAAAAAAGTGGATTAAGTGCGGCCCCTCCTCACGCAACACAGTTCATTCCTGTTCATGCAGCCCACATTGATGTAGGTATTGTATTATCCACGCTATCCATGGGCTCGGATTAGCTACTGACAGGTTGAGTAGCGAGACTCGCTACTGAAGTGACGTCACCATTTCCATGGGCCCCACCATGATGTATGTTTTATATCTTCACCTTCCATTCATTTGGAGAGATCATTTTAGGGAAATATCCAAGGAATGAGTTAAATCCAAAGCTCCAGTGGACCCCAGCATAGAAAATAGTGGGGACAGTGATGCCTACCATTAAAAACTTCTAAAGGCCACAAAAGTTTTAGATCAAGCCGATATTTGTGTTTTCTATTATTTAATGTCTTTTTTAACTTTTGAACCGGTTGGATTTCAAACAAAAGTTTTAGATTGGGCCTTAAGATAGTTTTAACGGTGGGAATCAATCTCCCCACTGCTTTCTGTGGTGGGGTCCACTACAGATTTTTATCTCCCTCATTCTTTAGCTCAAGCCTTAAAATGATATCTCAAAATAGATGGACGGTGTGGATACAACACATACATCATAGTGGGGCCCACAGAACTTGGTGATGTCACTGCAGTAGTTGACTCGCTACTTAACCTGTCAATATCTATTCCGCATCCACTGTCCATTGGTCTTTTTAGGTCATTTTAGAACATTAATCTAAAAAATGAAGCAGTTATAAATCTCAAGTGGTACACACCATAGGAAATAGTGGATATTGAACTCTTACCATTAAAAATTTCCTAAGGCTCACCATAATTTTTTACTTGCCAACCAACTTATTGGTAAGTTCACAAAGACTTTGATGAAATAAATTTAAAAAAAAAAAAAAAAAATTTAGCTTGAATCAAAACTTTTGGCCCACAAAAAGTTTTTAATGGCTAATCACCACAGTTTCTATGGTGTGGT
Organism: Magnolia sinica; assembly: GCF_029962835.1. Classification (NCBI taxonomy): domain Eukaryota; kingdom Viridiplantae; phylum Streptophyta; class Magnoliopsida; order Magnoliales; family Magnoliaceae; genus Magnolia; species Magnolia sinica. The sequence continues at coordinate 81,335,492 of NC_080574.1, forward strand.
CCACCTGCGAATTTTATCTACTTCATTTTTTGAATCATGTCCTATCATGAGCTAAAAATATGGATGTAGGGCATGGATATACAATATGTATATCAAGGTAGGCCCTAGGGTTAGGGATGCAAAGTACTACTTGAGGACAGGCTGCACCTAATCCACTCCCACTTTTTTTGAAACACGCACCTTTTCTCTCGAAATCTGAAGAAGTTTAACAAAGGGAGAAAAGGCCTACCTTGATTTTTTATATGGCCCACTAAGTCATATATATATAAGATCTACTTCGACCATCAGATGTGCAATCTCATTGTAGGTCTAGAGCCGAAATATAAGGCAGACTTGTAATTCAAGTGAGCCACACTAATAGAACATTTGAGGAATAGACGCCCACTTTAGATTTTTACAGGACCCCAATCATAAATATGTAAAATCCACTCCAACCATTAGATGAGATAGAAAATTCTAGGTGTGGGACTGAAAAATAAGATCCACACGTGATTCAAGTGGGCCTCATCAAATGAATCATTTTGGAGGGTGAGGTATTTCAGCACACTGTTTCCAACTGTGCAGTCCACTTGAACCACCAATGGGGTTGATTTTCAGTCCATAAGTCTAACATCGGTGACACACATGATGGTCGGGTGGATTTTACATTAACACCACAAAAGGGCCCACCCAAGCCATTAACCATTTTGAAAGACCCGTTTGAAAGGTAACGTGAAACAAAGTCCTATCTCCGTCTCAACATTAATTAGCATTAAGTAATTGAACTAGTTGGACGATCCAACTAGTTGTGTGTGAACATTTCACACACACACACACACACACACACACCTACGTTGGGGGATTCTAAAACAACAAACTTAAACGTCCCGATAGAATTAAAATGAGCAGCAGTTCTTTTTCAGAGTCAACTTTTCATGAGACTCCCTTGAGCAGAATCAAGGTGAAACTTCGGTGGCTATGATAAAATATGGGTATTTCCTGGTACATGTCATCCACTAATAAGCTCACAACATAAATGGTTAGGATCACTTAACCATGTTGCATCTTCGTGAATCCCGCATGCACTCTCTTGCACATGTGCCATTATATAAGATAGATCCATGAACACCTTGCTCTTGCTCTAGGTGGTAGACTCTTAGGAGTTTCTGTTGGGATTTTTGCTACGGAATCACACAGATCTAGATCTAGGATAGCAATACAATGGCACCAAGAAAACACAAGAGAACACAGATTTAACGTGGAAAACCCTTTCGGGAAAAAACCATGGCACAAAGCGACAGAATTCCACTATGAAAGCATCAATTACAAAGAGAGAGGACTTACCCGATTTGAACAACCTCGAATCTCACCTTGCTACACCCTTTGATAACCCTAAAACCCTTTAGAATACCTTTAAGAAGCCTTAGAATACCTTAGAATAGCCCTAGGGATCCCTATTTATAGTTTAGGAAACTCCACTTACACACCTAGTCCAGAAAAGTCCAGAAACCGCCTCAAATTTATGCAGTCCGCACAAGATCTGCGTAACCTTGACTAGTCGAGCCGAGGCATCGACTAGTTGAGTAGCTCGGACACGCAAAACCTGTGCTCACTGGACTTCGAGTCGAGATGGCCTCGACTAGTTGAGTGGACCCTCGACTAGTCGAGCCAGTCCCTCGACCGGTCGAGCAGTGCAGAATATTGAAGACATCAGTCTTCTGACAACAATCTCCACCATGTCTTCAATCTTCAAACGTGTAGCTCTCTGACCTTTTCTCTTATCTTTGCATCACATCATAGCTTCTCGTGCACACTGTCCTTCTTTTCCACCATCGCCAAGCCCATGGAAGTTTCATAGAACTTGAACTTCTCTGCAGGAACGATCTATGTGAGCATGTCTGCCGGATCAAAATCCATGTGTTCAACCACCTTTGCTCCTGTCTTCTCAAAAGGAAAGACGTAGTCTTCTTACCATCTCATCACTACCCAATATTGCTTACTGGGGTACTTACTCACAACACTAATATCTTGTGAAATAACCAGTCTAATCCAGACCATGGCATACAATGCCAATCGCATTCAAATAAGGCTCATGAGATATCCTGCTTTTCCTCATCTATTTTGGGACATGTCCTGAGGAAAACTTGAGGAGAGACGCGTAAGGAATGCTCTTCGGCTTTACCTGGCCCATCACATCCTTGATCAATACCTACACATAAGGTATTCCTCCTGTGATTATCAAAGCTTACTCCTCCTTCAGTCTCAATGTCGAGAACCATCTTTGTAGCCCCCCCGACCCTTCATCCTGAATGTCCCACTTAACCGAGTCTTCAGTACATTGATTTTAGACATGTCATAATTGGCGACTATATGTCATCAATTCCGGACTCACCATGAAGGAATCAAACCACTTCCTAGGTGACAGGTAGTAGCAAAACCTTCTGCAAACTTTTTTCTTAGCCCCTTTAACTTTGAACCATTCTGGTTGCTTCATGTAGATCTGTTCTTCACTTCCCTTGCAGAAGCGCAAACTCCACGTCTATCCTTCCAGCTTAAGATCCCATTGGCCAACTAGCGCCAATCACGGATCTAATAGACACTTGCTATACCGTTAGCATGAATATCTCTGAGAAGCCAATCCCTTCTCTCTGAGTATAACCCTTTGCCACCAACTTCGCCCTGTATCTATGCTATATCTTCCTAAAGATCCACCTGCATCCAACCGCTTTTCGGCCCACTGGAAGCTCCACCAGTCCTATATGTCGGTCTAGTACAACAAGTCTATCACATCGCCCATAGTCACCTTCCACTTCTTAGGACCGAGCTCATCTAGAGCCATCTGAACAAAAGATGAATACCCTGCGATATTGGAGTCGTCCATGTACCTCGCCGATATCCTACGATCATGCCATGTAATTCTTCTTACATGTGCTTGCTCCACCTGCTCTGTATCCCTATCCACGCGTCTCAGCCTTCCTGCCCTGCCCATTCATGTGGCCAAGCCCAACATGCCACACATGTGTAGAGGTGGAATCCGCTACATTAACTGCAGCTCCACCTTTTGAGGTGCTCTCGATCAACTTGTAATAGTTACCGAGTCGTGCTTTCATGATTACCCATGCCCCCTTAGATACCTTAAGACTACCATCAATACCGGTGTACTTGCATCCTTTTGCCTCAAGTACACCAAGAGAAATCAGACTCTACTTCAAGTCAGGAACGTGCTTGACATCAGTCAAGGTACGCTCCACCCCATCAAACATCTTGATACGCACCGAACCAACAACCATAACATTACATGCAATATCATTACCCATAAATACTTGTCCACTATCGCACTCCCTATAGCTGGTGAACCAACTCCGATGAGGAGTCATGTGAAAAGATACCCCTATGTCTAGCATCCACTCGTCCTTACAATCATCCTATGACCGCTTGATAGTAGACACAGACAAAACATTACCATCGTATCCACTCGATCCATCAGACGTGGCAACATTGGCCTCCCTAAATGAAGCCTCAAAATCTTCTCTCTTCGATTTAGGATTTGTACAATCCTTCTTCACATGTCCTTGTAAGTGCTATGGTTTCTAGCTCCTATAATTGTTAAATTTTGTAGTGCCAAAACATCTTGGAATCTATGTCTTGTGTAGCGCATCGATAAATTCAAGACACTGCGAGGATAATGGTCTTTACTTCAAGAACTTCAAATGCAAGATTACTTGTTCATGTTCGACTACAACATCAAGTATGAATTCAATGTTTCAAGATTCATAGTTCAAGCTTCAAGTCAAGACAAAGTTCCTACACTTTGAACCTCAAGCTCGAGCTTCAATGTTAGACAAATACAAGCTTCAAAAGGTCTCAAGTTCAAGCTTCTATATAAGTCAAGATCTCAAGCTTCGTGAACTTTAAAGATCATCTATCAACTGAAGGAAAAGAAGTTTCAATGTTCATACATTTTGTATAAGGTATGAATGACCCTAGATTGACCATACGGTAGGTCATTTTGAATACATAACTTAAATTGGATCATTTTATAAGTGCATAGACTATTTCTCGATTAGTCTTGGACTATGATTGATTAGTCCTAGCACTGGCTCAACCAATCCAAGAATTCCTTGACCAGTCCTAAGTTTGTTACTGATTTTCAGAAATTTTTGTTAAAGTCATATGAACAGCGCTCGACCTGTGCTCGACCAGTCCTGCAGCATCGACTCAAAGTCTAGCAACTAAATTAGGTTCCACATGACTAGTCATGGACAGGACTCGACTGGTAATGGAGGCTACTCGACTGGTCAAGCAGACCCTACAACCAATTGTGTAACGGCCTGATCTTATCACGCCCAAATTTTAAAAGTTTGTGGATCCTACAACCAGTCGTGTCGACCTCAGGACCAGTTGAGAGTGTGATTTATGTAACTATAAATAGAGCACGAATTTCAGAGTTTGATATTCAATTCAAGCTAAATCAATATGCCACTCTGAGAGATAAGTTAGTGATATTCTTAAGCTATTTAGTGATTATTATATATTCTCTTTAATTAGCTTTCTTTGCATTTGATTTTATATTCTTCATTCCAATTATATTTGAAAGAGGGATTGAAGTATTCTCATTTCTTGGAATCAAAATCAAATCAAGCTAGCCGAAGGTAATTTAATTTAAAATCAATCTATAATCTAGAACCATTTCATAAGTGAGTGTGGACATTGAACTTCTACTCCAATTTGATTCTTCTGGGCTGCATCTAAAGGAGAATATCCAAGTATTTTACATTATTATAAATTTATATCTTTTGGTTTCATTGAGATTGTACCAAAAAAATCTCTCTGTTTTGGTTTGTCTGAGATAATCTAGAAAACTTAGAGTGTGGGGTTTTTAAATTGTGTAAGCCCACTTGAAAGACATAATTGTGAGGATTTTAGGTGAACCTTGAAAAATCTATTTTCATAGTGAACACTAATATCCACTGTGTGAGGATACTAGGAGTGAAGTAGTTGTGTGGCTATTTTTCTAAACAGTTAGTGTACATACAGGCGAACTACTATAATTTCTAGTCTTATGGATTGATTGTTTCTTTTTTTTGTGGATGTTTGTAATTTCTCTTTTTGTATTTGTGGAGAATGTTATAATTCTTGTATGCAAGTGTGGGAATGTTGTAATATCTTAGATTTCTTTCCTTGCTATTTATTTCTTTATTTCTCTATATCAGTTTGAGTTTTTGATATACAGACCTTTCTAGGTATCAGGTTGTCCTACCATAAACCTTTGATTTTTGGTGTAAGGTTGTCCTTAGAACAACATCTGTATCAATCTCTCAATACTCGTACATTGGAGGTTGTATTTAATTTCAGCATTGTGAGATTGTTTATTATTATCAGTATTTATATTTGTTTAAATTCCGCTATTAATTTTAAATTTAGCATAATCCTATCCACCTCCCCCCCCCCCCCCCCTCTCTAGGACTTAATAGCTCAGCCTTTTCAAGTGGTATCAAAGCCAAATAGCTCATTTTAATTGTTATTTCTTTTAGATTAATTTCTTGAGCTAATCAATCTGAGCTTTGTAAGATGTCAAATTTTGTTAGCCTCTTAATCACTAGGCCTCCACCATTTGATGGCTCTAATTATGCCTATTGGAAAGCCAGGAGGATAATTTTTTAAAATCCATAGATGAGAGCGTGTGGCAAGCCACAGTAACTGATTGGACCCCTCCTACCACCGAAGTAACTGGTATCGACGGATCCAAAACTATGAGAGTCACACTTTATTTCTCTTAGACTACTCTTCAGAAAAGTGAGAGTAGTGCCAATGTAAAAGCACTAAATGCAATCACTTGCGCACTATCACCTGATGAATTCAAAAGAATTATATCCTGTGATGCTGCAAAACCAGCCTGAGATATTTTAGAAATGACACACGAGGAAACAACAATTGTCAAGAAATCTAAAGTCCAAATCCTCACAACCAAATTTGAGAAAATACATATGGAGGAAAGTGAAACTTTCATGGACTTTTATACTAGATTGAATGACATTGTCAACTCTATGTGGGGTCTCGGTGATAAAATCCCAGAAAGTAAAGTCTGTGCAAAGATACTACACTCGCTACCTGAACGGTTCAATTCAAAGGTGACGACGATCTAGGAACTTCGTGATACGGATAATATGATGGTAGAAGAATTACTTGGTTCCTTATAAACCTATAAGTTAACTTTTAAAGCTCCTAAAGGTAAATCTATCCCTCTTAAATCTTCTAAGTATATTTCTCAAGAAAATAGTAGTAATTTTGATTTAGAAAATTCAGAAGATGATATGGCCCTTTTAGCTAAAATTTTTTATAAGATTGTCAAAAGTAAAAAGAGGGTTGATTTTAAAAAACATAATGAAAAAAAAAAGATCTAAATCTAAAACTTGAAAATCTTTAAAAGACAGTCAACGTTACAATTGCCATGAATATGGGCATTTAGCGAACAAGTGTCCTAAAAAGGACAAACTTAAAAAGAAAGGTATGTTGGCTACTTGGGATGAATCTTCTGGATCTGAAGCCTCTTCTGAATCAGAAGATTCTGAAACCAAGTCGGGTAATAAAGTCAAAGCGCTTATGACTCTAGCTAAGTTTACTTTTTTAGATCATGATGATTCAACTAGTGAAGAAAATCTGAATAGTAATCATGAAAATGAAGAAGATCTTCAAGATGCTTATAATGCCCTTTACAAGGAGAGCTGTAAAATTGCTGTAAAACTAAAACTTTACAAAGAAAAATTTTCAAAACTTAAAGAAAATTTTGATACTCTAGTTTTAGAAAAATCTCACATTTCAGATTGTTTTAAAAAAACCAAATGCGATTTAGATTTCAAAACCTCTCTTATAGAAAATCTAAAATCTGAAAATGAAAAACTAAAACTTGAAGTCTCTTCACATTTGAGTTTAAAAGACACATAGAGGTATGCCCAAGGTGATCCTAAGTTGGAAAAACTCTTATCCGGATCCAGAAAATGTGGCGACTGATCTGGTTTGGGTTACAACAAAAGTATTCCTCCCAAACATAAGAATACACCTCCTAAGTTTGTGAAAGGAGAATCTTCAAACTCAAAAGGGAAAAACCTAAATCAAAATTATCCTAAAAATGCTAAAACTTTTCAATCCTTAAAACCTAAAAGCAATCATATCAACTATAAAAATCAGAATCGTAATCTTTTAGCTGAAAAAATTGTTGATTTACTTAAGGAGCTGTTAAAATCTAACTCAGTGGGTTGGTCTTATAACAACTACAAACACAAGAAGACCAACTATACTTCTAAACCCAAAATAGTAATGAAATAGGTTCCTAAGGTTGCTTGGTTGCTGTAATGTTTCAGATTTTTGCCAATTCGAGATAGACATCCTTAGGTAATGGGTCGATCATAGCAACTTATTGACTTCTCAGAACTCAATCCCAAAGGCACAAATCTCCTTATCAACCCATTTCCTCCAAATTCTCACCTTTCACCACCTTATTCTTCAAAATTTTCTAACTACTTTCATATTAGATACAAATTTTAAAGTTTAAATAATGAAGAACATTATTTAAATTAAAATTTTCTATAAATAGTGAATATATAAATAAAATGGGTTTTTGACCATTAACCTTTTGTAATCTCACTAAATAAGTAGGTTATTTGAATAGAGCAGCTTCTCCTACCCTAAAATCATATATGGCACATCACATAACTCATTCCAGTTTGCAAAATACATCCATTTCAAATATCAGGTGGTAAAACCACCACCGGACAGCACAGCCGACCGCAGCACCATCGCGCCTACCGCGATGCCTCGCTGGTGCACTGAATTTCGGTGTATCCTCGCCATGATTTTCTATACTTTTCGACCGACTTCAAAAAGTCATTTCTCCCTCAATATAACTCTGATTTAGGTGATTCAAAACTCAGATTCAAGCTTGATAAGTCTAGTTTCATATAAAAATAAGTGAAAAATATAATAAAATTTTTAATATAGTTGAATCAAGGTTGATGTGACAACTATTCAAAAATTATTAGTTTGGATAGCTGCTACTTCTAGAATTTTTAGAATTTTTCTACAACACGAAATCTAGTGAACTTTGGTAGAGATAGAGTAGACTTGATGATGAACTACTAAAAAAATAATTAAAATAATATACTAACTAAAAGTGCCAAAAAGGGGTATAGAACTACCTTAGGACCTTATTCTATCATAATTAGGCCATAATTTAGTTAAGTACTAAACTAAACAATCGATGGATTTGGCTTGAACAACTTTCTATACAAACTAGAAGACCCAAAACCATTGAAATCACTAACTCAACATTACTTAAAAATCTGGGAGCAATCTCAAAACCCAATTGCTCTCGGGAGCATATTGAAACTCCGTATCAGATCTGGACTGCGCGTCGAAAGTCTAATTACACAAAACTATAGGATTATGTCAGTTATATTGGACTTGACAAACATTGCGGGAATCGAGCCCAAACAGTATCCAAAATTGCACAACTTAAGCTCTGAGTAGAGTGTGTGAGAAACGCAAATACTTTTAGAAAATGTATTGAAACTTAAGTGAATTGGGGCATTCGCTTGTAGGTCAAATTTAAGGTTTCAGACTATCAGATCCTGACCCAAATACACCCATAGATTAGGAAAATTTCCCTGCACCTATTGGTTACTTGTGGCCCTGATCGAGTAACGATGACTGTTGATTTGATACGAGTCCTTTACGGCTATCCATTTGTCAGATCGCACCATAAACACAGTCCTGGCATAGATCCATCATTAGAGAACTTGCCCTGTGATGTATGTGAGAAATGGACCTTCCCAGGGGTCCCGTTTGCCTAAAACAGACGCCTTTTGGCTGTAACCCAAGTATAACATGGCCTTGGGGCCATTGACATCAGTTCTGAGCCTATATAAGGCCCTTATACCACCCCTCTCTCATTCCATACGATTTTCTCAAACCCTAGGTGAGAGAAGAGAGAAAAGAGGAGGAAAGAGTGAGGAGAAGAGAGAGAGAGAGATAGGGAGATCATTGCTGGGATTCACTCCCACGACTCTATACGCCGAATTGCCACCCCACCATCGCTATACTGTCGATTCCAACTTCGATTTGGGTAAGAAATCCTAACCCTAATCTTGATTTAGGAATCCAAATAGAGTAATCGACATAATAGCTAACCTGTTTCGTGATTTAGGTACCCAGTGTTCTGTACACGAGAGCGTAGGATTCGAACCGAGTTAATCGACGAAAGGTGCAGACTATAAACGTTTAGGTCATGGTTTTCAAGTCTTTCAATGTCAGTTAATGATTTATGTCTGACTTGTTTGCCACTATATGATCTTAGTTACGATGTATTCGATAATTAATACATGTGTGTGAACTATGTGAATATATAACGCATTTCATGTGTTTGTTGAAATGTTTGAATGAAATTGCTACCATGATTTGTGCTTGCCATGACTATTAACCTAGAATATACGATTGTTGTATGTATGACAACTCCTTTGTGAAAGGATTTGCCATAATATATGCCATAGCTAATTTAGTTCATATGTGTGGTAATGTGTAGTCTAAGTGTTTGATAAAATATCGGAATGAGAAATTGTCCAATGAATTGTATTTATTAAGGGCATTGAGATAGGATTCTCAACTACCTTATCTAGATGTATAATTTTCTTCATGCAGTTTTAATTTCAACTACATGATTCATGTATAAAATGCATATGTTTAATAACATGTTCTATGTGTTTGATAAAATGGCTGAATGAGATATTGTTTAATGAATTATATTTAATAAGGGTGTTGAGATATTACCTTATCTATATGTATAATTTCCTTCATGAAATCTTAATTTCAACTATACAATTTAGGAATGAATTGAAATGTTCGATCGCATGGTCAATATGTTGATAAAATGCTCAAATGAGTGTTGTACTTGGATTGTTTGTTAAATGCCTATATGATTATCACATGTCTCCATATGCTGCATTTGAATATGATTGGGACTACTACGTAGTCCAGGCAATCGGTAACAATTCCTGTTTGAGTGGCCGAATTAGTCTCGCCACATTTGATGCGTTCGGTGAATCCGAGTCGTACGATAATTGTCGATAGTGGTTAGGCCACGTGGAGTGCTCATGCGCTCCATGTTGATTAATTCAGCGTACGCTCGTACTAGTCAAACTTGTCTAATAAACCAATTAGCTTATTGTGTGTTTACCCTGTATGGACACTACTTCTTGAATCAGAAGTACCACTTACCAATGTAAACCCATTCAACCATAGTACCACGATCCACTAAGACTCATGAGCTGGACATGGTGGTATGGGACACCGTGGTCGAGCTGTCGGCCTACGCTGGGGTGACGAGCCTCCCTGTAGTGACCAGTGAGCAACTCAAACTCGTGAGCCAAATACGGTGGTATGGGACATTGTATTCGAGCTGTCGGCCTACACCGGTGTAGCCTGACTGCGGTCCCAGCGTGGGTTGGGGCGTACCATCTGATCCAGACCCCCTTAAAAAATAGCGCTCTAGTTGGTAGGGCGTTGGTGGAGTGACCTCGAGTATAATCAATTGAATTTGCTTATCTACTACTTCCAATAGGGGTGATGCCTTACAACTTGCCTATTGTATGTGATTAACTAGGATTGACGACCTGTATGATCTCCGTTGGGTTAATGATATAAAGGGAGGTACCTTAGCTTTCCGCATCTGCTGTATGAATAAGCCTAACTAAGTACTTGGCTAACACTATCATGCACCACACTGCATGTGCTTTGGCGAGGAAGTGTACAGTGGGAGTTGCCATGTACGACCGTGAGATGGTGTCGCTGAGGGAGTGCAGGAGAGGGCATGCATCATTTTCGCATATCATCCCCACATTAATAAGAGTAGTTAGGATTGTTTGATGTATTGCTTTATCATTACTGCTTAACTGAATTGATAACATGTTAACTTTTGCTTTGTAGTTCCACTGAATTAGCTAGTCATTCCCACCTGGGATGGTGTTTTAAAACACCAACCAGACTCTGTTGTAGATGCAGGTAGTGGTAGAGTCTATGCAGCTGAAATGGACTTCATGGACAGGGAGGAGGAATTCTCCTATGTTCAGCTATCAGGCGGGTCTTCGTAGACCTTGTTATGATTCGATGGGATTATAGGGTTACATGGATTAGTTAGACAGTTACACCTTGATATTTGTAAATTTTGAAACAATACATGTATATATTTAACCAGGAATCATATTCATACTCTGGGGATTGAGAAACACTTACATACTGTATATACCTATCTCAGTCTTCTGCTCGCTTAATTTGATTATCTCTGGAGTATGATATGTTATTTTAGTGTAATCTCACTCATGTTTAATGCACTAATATGGACAATATTTAATCATCATTATCTATGTTGCATAAGTGATGCGTTGGAACTCGGGAGTTGAGCTTTACTCGACTCCCGATTTTTGGGGCGTTACAGTTGCCCACATCGCTTTCAAAGCTTAAGCCATTCAAAGTGGTACCTAGACAGTGGTTGCTCCAGACACATGACAGGTAACAAAGGTCTATTTACCAATCTTAAAGACATGACTGATGGTTTAGTCACATTTGGTGATGGTAGCAACTGCAGGATTGTTGGCTAAGGTACGGTTCAACTCTTTAACCTTCCTTTATTTGAGAATATTTTATATATAGAAAGGTTAAAACACAACTTATTAAGCATCTCTCAAATATGCGATAATAATCATAGCATAAAATTTACCAACCTAGGGTGTAAAATTTTAAATAAAAATGGTTCTGTAATATTCACTGGTCGCAGAACTTCTGAAAACTACTACATTGTAAGTGATTCAAGCTCATTTAATTTATCGTGTTATATGGTCTATACCGATGAGACCGAGTTATGACATAAATACCTCGGACATGTACACTACCGCAACTTACATAGATTGAGCAAAAGAGAGTTAGTAAGAGGCTTACCCAAAGTACAGAAAATAGATAAAATATGTGGTGAATGTAAGATTGGCAAACAAACTAGGAGTACTCACAAAAAGGTGGACTCCAATGCCACTTCTAAACTGCTCGAACTCCTCCATATGGATCTTATTGGACCAACTAGAACGGAGAGTCGAGGTGGCAAGAAAAACATACTGGTAATTATTGATGACTTAACCAGATATACTTGGATAGTCTTCTTAAGAGACAAATAAAAAACTCTCGATGAAGTAAAAAAGGTACTTAGAGGTATCCAAACTAAAAAAGAGTATCAAGTCTGTAAGATCCGTAGCGATCATGGAACAGAATTTGAGAATAGCGGTTTTGAGAAGTTTTGCAGTGATCAGGGAATATCACATGAATTTTCTATGCCCAAAATACCACAAGAAAATGATATAGTAGAAAGAAAAAATAGAGTGCTTCAAGAAATGACAACTGTAATGTTAAATAGTATGAAGCTCCTTAAAAATCTATGGGCCAAAGTCGTAAATACTACGTGTTATATAATTAATCACGTTTATACTAGAAAATCAAATAGTAAAACGGCTTATGAAATGTGGTTTGATAAAAAGCCTACTATCAAATACTTTCAAGTTTTTAACAGCAAGTGCTACATTTTACGTAACCGAGAAAATCTAGATAAGTTTGACACCAAAAATGATGAAGGAATATTTTTAGAATATGCTCTAAATAGTCGAGCATATCAGGTTCTTAATAAGAGGACCGGTGTTATTCAAGAGTCTATTAATGTGGTTATTAACGATCACTTGAATACACCTATCTCAAGTTCAGAAAATGATGAAGTACTTCTAATTGATAAACCAGATACTTCATCAAGTCAAAATAACATTGAACTGAGGACTATTAAAGACCATCCAACTAATCAGATTATCAGAAATCCTCTCACTAGTGTGCACACTCGTAAACAATTAGAAGATATGTATAACTACGTATGCTTTACATTTCAGATAGAACCAGCTAACGTAAAAGAAGCTCTTACTGACGAAAACTGGATAGTTGAGATGCAAGAAGAGCTTAATCAATTTATTAGAAATGATGTTTAATACTTAGTTCCAAGACCTAAAGATAAAAACATTATCGGAACTAAATGGATTTTCAAAAATAAGTCTGATGAACTTGGTAATATCATTATAAACAAGGCTAGGCTGGTTGTACAAGGGTACACTCAAATTGAGGGCATCGATTATGATGAAACCTTTGCCCCAGTAACTCGTCTTAAATCAATCAAACTATTTACAGTCATTGCATGCTTTAGAAAGTTCAAAGTATACCAAATGGATGTAAAGAGTGCTTTCTTAAATGGCGATTTACATGAAGAAGTGTATGTTGAACAACCAATGGATTTTGAAGACCCTAAGAATGCTGATCATGTCTATCTCCTAAAAAAGGCTCTCTACGGTTTGAAACAAGCTCCCAGGGCATGATATGAAAAGTTGACTAAGTTTTTATTAAGTCATAATTTTCTAATGGGAAGTGTTGATAAGACTTTATTTATTAAGAAACATAATGATCACATTTTAATAGTGCAAATTTATATTGATGATATTATTTATGGATCTACCTATGCTAACATGATTGTTAAGTTTGCAGATCTTATGAAATTTAAGTTCGAAATGAGCATGGTTGGGGAATTGAATTATTTCCTAGAGTTGCAAGTTAAACAGCAACCTGATGGTTTCTTTATTTCTCAGACCAAATATGCTCTGAACTTAGTTAAAAAGTTCAGATTTGAGAATGGAAAAAATTTTGATAATCCTATGAGTACTACTTTGAAACTCTCAGATGACTTTACATGTAAAAGTGTGGATCCTAAACTATATCGAAGTATGATTAGAAGTTTGCTTTATTTAACTGCAAGTAGACCTGATATTGCTTTTAGTGTAAGAATTTGTGCTAAATATCAATCTAACCCTAAAGAGTCACATTTAACTGCTGTTAAGCAGATTATGTGATATGTCGCAAGCTCTGCAAATTTAGGTCTTTGGTATCCACATGATATTAGTGTTCAATTAGCTGGTTACACTGATGCTGATTGGGCTGGTAATATTGATGATAGGAAATCAACCAGTGGTGGTTGTTTCTATATTGAAAACTATTTAGTTTCTTGGCAAAGTAAGAAATAAAGTTCCGTATCGCTTTCAACTGCTAAGGCTGAATACATTGCAGCAGGTAATGCATGTACTCAGCTTGTATGGATGAAAAGAATGTTAAACAATTACGGAATTGCACAGGACTCTATAATTTTATATTGTGATAATTCCAGTGCAATTAATTTATCTAAAAATTCAATCCAGCAATCACGAACCAAGGACATTGACATTAGATATCACTACATTCGTGAATTAGTGGAAGAGAAGACAATTTCTTTGGAATAAATACCGATCGAGACTCAACTTACAGAAATATTCACAAAACCACTTGATAAAAGCAGATTTTTTAAATTGAAATTTGATCTTAATATGTGCAATTTGAATTGATATATTACGTATTTCTGTATCATAATGTATATATATGTTAGTTTAAATGTTTAAATTTTAAAATTTTAAGAAATTTGCATATTTTTTGCTGTGCACGACCAGTCGAGTACATACTCGACCAGCAGTGGCACGACCGGTCAAGCATGTACTCGACTAGTCGTGTAGCGCGGGTTGGTGCTTTATTTGGGGGAAAAATTCCCTTTTCTTCATTTTGGGTTTCTTCTCCAACGAGTCCTAGGTCGACCGGTCGAACCTATCTCTTAGTTTTTTAAGGTTAGTGCTTTATTTACATTTTTCTTGTAGATGCAAGTTCTTATAACTCTTTTTTTATCTTTGGTGTGATTTATTTCTTGTTTCATAGTGGTTTTTGGGATTTTCTTCTCCAAAATCCGATCTTGAGAAAACCCACTCTACTTCTTTTGCAACCACTTGGTTCCTTGATTTCCTAGTTGCAAATGGAAGGTAGAGGCAAAAAAAAAGTTCTTGTAGTCCTTCTTCTTCTAAATTGACACCTATAACAGTGCGCCACCTTTGGTCACCCGAAGATGATCCCTCTTATGTGTGAGATATAAGGTTGCACAATGTTATAGTTAAACAACTTGTTCATATTGAACATCTAGCTTTATTTGAAATCCTTCCTCTTTTCCAATCTGTAGGATGAGATAACATTCTACATTGGGGTGGACCGGCATATCGGTCTATTATGCAAGCTATGTATGCATGTATTTCTAATTTTTCAACTGAAAATCTAACATTTATTATTGCTACTAGAGAAGGTCTAGTTGAAATAGACCGACATTTGATCTCTGGTCTAATGGACATACTTGTTAATGACAAAGGTATTCCTATTAGCACTTTAGTTGCTAAACTATTTGAATCAGAAAAACGTATGCTTACTAGAGAATTGTGAAATATAGATGCGCAATAGAGTACTAATGGAAATGCGTTTGCTTCAAAGTATTTGTTACCCAGATACAGAGTTCTTCATAGGATATTCATTTCTAATGTTTATCCTCGTTCTGGTAACAAAACCGAACTCACTACTTTCATGGTTCGGATTCTTCATTCCATCATCTCTGGTACTTCTGTATGTCTTCCTTCTTTAATCTGTCATTGCATCATACAATTCCGTCTTCATCCTAGACACAGTGATATCCCTTTCGCTTATCTTATGACTGTGTTGGCCACCCATATGTTAGTGGCTATGCCTGTTGGAGAGGTTCTCATTCAACATCTAATCTTCAACAAATCCATTATAAATCAAATGAATCTGAGGTTGGCCACAGACCAAGTCAATGTGGGTGTTGGTGAAGCTGATGTGGTGAATGAAGAAGAAGGTTATTTACCTCCAGATGATATTAACATGGATGATATTTTTGATGAGATCGAATCTGACTCAGCAGATGATCTTGACTATCAACCATCTGACTTTGATGCGTGGTTGCGCTCACTTGAGGAGAAGGTAGAGAATATGAATGTGTCCCATGATTTACAGTTCAAATATATGTGCAAGTATCTTAGGAGCCTTTGTAAGACCCATATCGTAGCCCATACTGTTCCATAGGCCTCCTGGTCGAATTTCGGCGACCCGCGATCTGTTATCAGTAGTCGCACACGACCAAGAGTTACATTCTGTTGATCTGAGTTAGCTCAGTCTGAGACTTATATCATTGCAACCGCACCGTCGCAGCAGTTCCGACGCCGCGTCTCGCGCATTGAGGCGATACCCAGGCTAGGAGATGTGGCCCTGCGTTCAGTTCGAGGAAAACGTCGTGCGATTGCAATTCCAAGAGAATGTCCCATCAAACACCTCAATCAAGTACACATCCATCACTTCACATGTCAAGTACAAGCAACCATCATTTCTCTTACACAAGTACTCCAAAGTCAACTTCTCTTATAACAAAGTACACTCTTCCATCACTCCCCATCCCTCTCTCCCATCACTTCTCTCCCATCATCTCTCTCTCTCTCATTCTCTCTCTCTCTCTCCATTTTCAAGCAACCCCAAGGAGAGGAGAAACTCCAACGTCCAAGCTCCATGAGAGAAGCTTGGCATGGCCCACTCCCTACCACCCAATCCCACCCTCTAAAATCAATCTTAACCGTTGAATCTTGTTGCCTTGGAGCTCTAGAACCGTTGGTGGAGGAATGAAGAAGAGATCTTAAGGGGGTGATTTGTGATTTGATTTTGATGGTTTGAGGGCCCACTTGTGGTGGGACCCATTTTGATGAAAGCATTGTATAGAGGGGCCCATAGTGGCAGGGCCCCTCCTCCATCCATTTTTTTTTCTCTCTCTCTCTCTCTCACTTTCTTCCTTTGATGATGATGATGGTGATTGTATGGCCCACCTTGCAGCCGGTCCATTTGGACGGCCCAAATGAAAGGAAACATAA
Source organism: Magnolia sinica (assembly GCF_029962835.1). NCBI lineage: Eukaryota > Viridiplantae > Streptophyta > Magnoliopsida > Magnoliales > Magnoliaceae > Magnolia > Magnolia sinica. The sequence continues at coordinate 81,352,366 of NC_080574.1, forward strand.
ATACCAACTTGATGCAGCGTGAGACCCACCTCTGAGAGGGGTTGGATTGGTTGGTTATTGCACACCAACTATATAGCTGATGTATTAATGTCAGTAAGTTTGTGGGCCCCACCTTGCATATGTTCCATCTAAGCCGTCCATATGGATGAAGAGAAAACACTAATATCAGCTGGATACCTTCAGCTGGCGGACCACCATGTGGGACCCACCCATGAGATATGTTTTATGTCCAAACCATTCATCTGATGTGAGTCCCACGCAGCAGTAGCTGCTGCTCCACCGTCCGTTCCTAGACAGTCTTGTGGGACGCACCATGAGGTCCGTGTTAAATCCATGCAGTCCAGCCATATGTAGAGATCATTTTATAGCATTATTAAGAGCAAGAGATAGATCTAAATTTCAAGTGGGACCCACCCTGCACGTGTGGGGTGGGGCCACCTTGATATTTATGTTTTATCCACACTGTCCATGGTTAGGACGGTGGGACTCCAACCATGATATATCTGTATATCCAACCGTCCACATAGCTGCTGGATTGACCTCAGCAAGCCTGTGGGTCTGGATCTCGAGGCAGGTGTTTTATCTAAGCCGTCCATCATGCGGGATCCACCGAGATGCATGTGCTTCATCAACGCTGTCCATCTGTTGATGGAGTGGCCCATCCCACACGTGTGAAACGTGTGAGTAGGTGGGACCCACCTTGATTTATGCATTATATATCCAAGCGTCTACCCCCTGGATGGTGTACCATGGAGCACACCATGAGGTATGTGATTTTCCACGCCAGCCATCTATTTTTCCAGGGCATGGGACCCACTCTACACGTGTACCACGTGTGGAGGTGGGGCCACATTGATGTACGCATTCCAACATCCAGACTGTCCGTTCAGACCGGACGTTGGATGCTGGAGCCTCGTATGCATTTTAATATATTATAATATATATTTATAATATAAAATATTATACTATACTAAAATATATTATATTATTTTAACAGCCTTGTATTATGGCGGGCCCCACGTGGGACCCACATGATGTGGAACAGGTTGGCTGGACGGTGGTGATCCAGACCATCCAGTCTCACACGTGCGGTGTAGGGCCCACATGATATATGTGTTTTATCAAGACCGTCCATCCAGTAGCAGATAGCTGCTGGACTGACGTCAGCAAGTCCTGTGGGTCTCACATAATGTATGTGTTATATCCAACTGTCCATTGCATGGACGTCAGTAAGAGGTGGGTCTGATCATGGGTATGTATTGTATCCCTACCATCCATCTGTTCTTTGAGCCCGATCATGAAGTATGTGTTTATCCAACCGCCCACCTCGTAGCAGGTGGGGCCCATCTTAATATGTATTTTGTATCTGGGTCGTCCATCTGTTGGACGGCCAGCAGTTTTTGCTGCCATTGCAGTTGGCGTCAACAGGTTCTGTAGCCCACCATTGATGCATGTGATGTCACCTAGCCGTCCTTCATTTAGATAGGCATGGAGCCCACCTAGGATGTTTGTATTGTAGCCGTACCGTCCATCTGAGGATGTGGGCCCTTATGTATGAGTTTTACCCTCACTGTCTATAGGATGGTGGAAACCACCATGATGTAAGTGTTTTATTTAAGCCATCCGTGGACCACACCATGATGTTGGTGTTGTATCCACACCGTCCACCCTGTTCTTAGATCATTTTGAGGCCTACCTTTGATATGTTTATAGCCCATCCAAGAGGCCCACCTTAATGTATTTGTGGCCCATCCATGAGGCCCACCTTGACGTACTTGTGGCCCATCTGTGAGGCCCACCTTGATGTATTTGTAGCCCATCCATGAGGCCCACCTTGATGTATTTGTGACCCACCCATGAGGCCCACTTGTTGTGTATTTGAGGCCCATGGTATTAGGCCCATTGATACGGCCCATTGATGTAGCCCACCTGATGTGTATAAGGCTCATTAATGCGGCCCATATCATGCGGCCCACTGTGATGTGTTTGTGACCTTCGGTGAGGCCCATGATGATGTATATTTGGTCCTTGTGTGAGGCCATGGGCCCACTGTATGTTCAGCCCTATATGAGCCACTCCGTGGGAGTAATGTTGGTTAAATGTCTATATTGATAGGCAATGATGGCTGAATGTCCATAGTGTGACCTTCCATTAGGCCTGGTTAGGCCCATTCTCGTCATTTTCTAGTGGGTTACACTAAACGATTGGGCCCCATTAATATTGCTTAGTCCATCATCGCTGTCCATCCAGGGATCCCGCCTTGCGTAGAGGCCGATTATCGATTTTAATTGTCGAGGCCGATTTCAATTGTCGAGGCCGATTCCAATTTGTTGAGGCCGATTGTATAGGTCGATTCCGATTGTCGTGCCGATTACCGATTAGCGATCGAGGCCGATTATCATGATCGACTGTCAATTTCGATTGACATGACCGATTTTCCAATTCTGATTATCGATCGATTTCGATTGTCGTGGCCGATGGCCATTAGCGATCGAGGCCAATTATCATTACCGATTGCCGATTCCGATTGACATGACCGATTTTTCGATTCCGATTATCGTGACCGATTGCCGATTAGCGATCGAGGCCGATTATCGTGACTGATTGCCAATTCTGATTGACATGGCCGATTTACCGATCCCGATTTTCGAGTCCGATTGTCGATCGATTCCGATTGTCGTGGTCGATTGCCGATTCCGATTGAGGCCGATTCCAATTCCAATTGTCAAGGCCCATTATGATGGATATGCGACTTGTATTTGAGGCCCATTGTGATGTGCATTCGACCCGTGTTTGAGGCCCAATGTGATGTATATGAGGCCTAGGTGATGAGGCCCATTATGATGCAGTTGAGCGCCAGGAGATGGAGCCCATTATGATTTATGTTAGGCCCATGTGAATGGCCCATCATGATGTGTATTAAGCTCTTAAGTGAGGCCCATGGTGTTGTATATTTAGCCCTTGTGTGAGGTCATGGGTCCACTATATGTTAGGATCTATGTGGGCCATTCCTTGGGGGCAATGTTGGTTAAATGTTCACATTGTCGAGGTCGATTGTCGATGCTGATTATTGATACTGATTATGAGTATGTGACAACATAGCATCATGATACATGCCGATACGCATCATCTGCATGTTTGTTATGAGATATGGTTGAGCATTGTATATGTTATTAAGCATGTTGTTATGAGACTCCCTGATAGGTGGAGGTTATCTCACATGAGCGCACGGTATACGAAGGATTGATGCATGACTGGATTGTATGACTCATGCATCATGTATTATGATTTCTGTACGCCCTAACGACATCAGGGTCATAGCCTCCACAAGCATATCGTAGATGGCCAGACGGGACACCGAAAATTTGTTATAGTATCGGGCTACCATAGATGGCCCTATGTGAAAATTTCTAAACCCTTTTAGTACTAGAGGACGCCCCAACATCGAGACCGAGTAGATACATGAGCGCCTGAGTGCCGAATTCTAGGAGGCCGCATCTCTCACTGTGTCGTAGTCAGTTGGGAGGGGTGTGGCCTTACCCGCCCAAGGGTAGGGGGCATAACTAGGTTGAGTTTGACCAGCTCATAAATGGGTCCACTATCGACATGCCGGATAGATATTGGCAGACTATTGGCCAGGCGGATAGGGAGGTTTCTTACGCTCACTTGGACTGTGCTGATGGGAGAGGGGCAGTGTCATTTGGAGTGTACTAAACCCCGGTGATGATCCCAGAGATGAATAGTATTGATATGTGTACTTATTGAGCAGAGTCGCATACTCATTTATTCATTCATTCATTCACTATATGCTTGGGCTGGTGGTGCACAACTATTTGTTACGTGTACTTTCGCAATGGCCAGGATTTCGGTTAGGGCGCGCGACTAACCTGAGATTATGGGTTTACCACATTGAGTCTAACTATCCAAATTTAGGTATGAGACTAGTTTGGATAGAAGTCTCTTGTGTTATACCCCATAGCCTGTGATACTACGTACTATCATCCCGACTTCACAATCCAGCATGGTCATTCCATTCGCACTGCATATCGCATTACATCCGCAACATATGGTATTTGGGGTTACTATGTTATGCATTTATACGACCTAGATACGACTGTCGGTATTCGTGGACTTATCAGGATTTACATATTGCATTGCATCATCGACATCTGATATTTGGCTTACTGTCCCCGCATTGCATAGCTGATCTACATTGCCTCAGCAGTATATAATATTGTTTTTATTATATTTCTACATCGCATAGCCTAGATAAGACTGATGGTATTTATGGGTCTATCAGCATATTTTCGCATTACTCTAATATCGTATGATTTATGATCTTGCCAGTATTTTTGATATTGTATGATTTATGGGCTTATCAGTATTTCCGCTTACTCTGATTACTCTAATATTGCTTACTTGACACTTACCTTGTGCACACACTTTCACCACCCACTAAGCTTTCTATAAGCTTATGCACGATAAATGCTTGGAGGTGGTGTTAGGTTGCAGCAGCGTTGAGCTTGGAGCATGCAGTGGACTTCTGGAGCTTTGATTTTTATCATATGTATTTCCCTTTCAGCACTGTATTCAAATGTTTATATTAATGGATATGTGATGATGATGTTGCCTTTGTGATTTAGGTAAACTTGTGGTTATGCTTATTACGAATTAAACGTTTATTGGAAAATCCTCTTTGTAGGATCTCAGGGTCGGAATCTGGTGTATGGATGCTGGGAACCGAGAATGGGGTACTATGGAGGCTGTCGACACCGGATTCGGCGATTGAAAATTTTATGAGCCTGGTTTTCGAGTTTGAGTCATGACAGTCTTAACAAGGGACTTCATAAACTTGATCCTACCATACCTGCTCCTTCTTCAGGATCTGATTAGTATTTCCTCATATGGCTTGTAATAACTCTTATGATACTTAGCTTTCTTTCAGTTTGCGGGATTGAATTTAGTTGAACTCTGTTGATGTTGGTTAATTATGCTTGAACATTACTTGCTTATGAATTTAATATCTTAACTATCTTGATCCATTATTCCTCATTGCTTGTCTTATTCTTCCTTGTTTATATATGTCCTATTTCATGTATTAGTTTCTTCTTTTATTATATTGTGACAAAAAGGGAAAGAATTTTGTCATGCTTGATGTATGGCATGTGAATTGTGGACATATAGCCTTCTTTGTGTAAGGGGGAGGAGTAAGTAAGGGGGAGTGTTATTAGTGGAATTGATACGAATTGATTTGATCTATTTATAACTGGTGCATGATTCTTTAATCAGATTGTGATTGGTTTATATTGATAACTCGTGTATGATTCTTTGTGCGTATAATGCTTATGTTATTATGAAGTGTGTCTTGTCACAAATTTGACAAAGAGGGAGATTGTAAGTGCTATGGTTTCTAGCTTCTATAATTGTCAAATTTTGTAGTGCCAAAACATCCCGGAATTTGTGTCTTGTGTAGCATGTTGATAAATTCAAGACTGTGCAAGGATAATGCTCTTTACTTTAAGAACTTCAAATGCAAGATTACTTGTTCATGTTCGAGTATAACATCAAGTGTGAATTTAATGTTTCAAGATTCATAGTTCAAGCTTCAAGTCAAGACAAAGTTCCTATACTTTGAACCTCAAGCTCAAGCTTCAATGTTAGACAAATCCAAGCTTCAAAAGGTCTCAAGTTCAAGCTTCTATATAAGTCAATATCTCAAGCTTTATAAACTTTAAAGATCATCTATCAACCGAAGGAAAAGAAGTTTCAATGTTCATACATTTTGTATAAGGTATGAATGACCCTATATTGACCATAGGGTAGGTCATTTTGAATACATAATTTAAATTGGATCATTTTATAAGTGTATAGACTGTTTCTCGACTAGTCTTGGACTATGTTCGACTAGTTCTATAACTGGCTCGACCAGTCCAAGAATTCCTCGACCAGTCCTAAGTTTGTTACTAATTTTCAGAAATTTTTGTTAAAGCCTCGACCAGTCCTGGAGACTGATCGACCGGTCGTATGAACAATGTTTAACTTGTGCTCGACCAGTCCTACAGCATGGACTCAAAGTCTAACAACTAAATTGGGTTCCACATAACCAGTCGTGGATAGGACTTGACCGGTCGAGTAGACCCTACAACCAGTCGTGGAACGACTTGATCTTATCTTGTCCAAATTTTAAAAGTTTGTTAATCTTACGACCAGTCGTACCGACCTCAAGAATAGTTAAGAGTGCGATTTGTGCGACTATAAATAGAGCACGAATTTCAGAGTTTGATATTCAATTCAAGTTAAATCAATATGTCACTCTGAGAGATAAGTTAGTGATATTCTTAAGCTATTTAGTGATCATTATATATTCTCTTTACTTAGCTTTCTTTGCATTTAATTTTGTATTCTGCATTCTAATTTTATTTGAAAGAGGGATTGAAGTATTTCCATTTCTTGGAATCAAAATCAAATCAAGCTAGCCCAAGGTGATTTAATTTAAAATCAATCTAGAACCTAAAACCATTTCATAAGTGAGTGTGGACATTGAACTTCTACTCCGATTTGGTTCTTCCGGGCTGCATCTAAAGGAGAATGTTCAAGTATTTTACATTATTGTAAATTTCTATCTTTTGGTTTCATTGAGATTGTACTAGAAAAATCTCTCTGTTTTGGTTTGTCTGAGGTAATCTAGAAAACTCAGTGTGGGGTTTTTTAATTGTGTAAGCCCACTTGAAAGACACGATTGTGAGGGTTTTAAGTGAACCTTGAAAATCCTATTATCGTAGTGAACAGTAATATCCATTGTGTGAAGATATTAGGAGTGGAGTAGTGTGGCTGTTTTTCTAAATAGTTGGTGTATACACAAGCAAACCACTATAATTTCTGGTCTTGTGAATTGATTGTTTATTTCTTTTTGGGGATGTTTGTAATTTCTCTTTTTGCATTTATAGAGAATGTTGTAATTTCTTTTATGTAAGTGTGGCAATGTTGTAATAGCTTAGATTTCTTTCCTTGCTATTTATTTCTTTATTCCTCTGTATCAGTTTGAGTTTTTGATATACAGACCTTTCTAAGAATTAGGTTGTCCTACCATAAACCTTTGGTTTTTGGTGTAAGGTTGTCCTTAGAACATCATCTGTATCAATTACTCAATACTCGTACATTTGAGGTTGTATTTAATTTCAGTATTGTAAGATTGTTTATTGCTATCAGTATTTATATTTGTTTAAATTCCACTGTTAATTTTTAATTTGGCATAGTCTTATTCACCCCCCCCCCCCCCCACCCCCCTCTAGGACTTAATAGCTTGGCCTTTTCAGTCCTTCCTTCCCCACAGTTCCAGTATTTTACCTTTCCTTTGCCCTTGCCCTTGGATTTAGATCTAGAACCAGAAGAATCCGTACCTTGTTCAGAATTCCTACCCCTTGTAAATAGTGCATCAGAAGATGTCCTCATGCCGCCGTTTAACTTTCTCATAGCCTTCCCTTAAAGGGCCGAGATAAAGGTGTCGACACTGAAGGTTTTATTAGTGCCGCATATAGTGTCCTTGAATGACTAATAAGACGCCGGAAGAGAATTCAGCAACATACATGCTTGTTCTTCATCTTTAATCACTTTCTCCATATCCAGCAATTTGCAAACCAATTTATTAAAATTGCTGATGTAAGTCTACAGATCTCCACCCTCTGCCATCTTGAAGTTATACACTGCCGCTTCAAGTGCAGACGATTTTCAGAGGATTTTTTCGCATAGACATCCTCTAACTTTGCCCATAACTTAGCCGCAGTTTTCTCCCTCATGACATTGTACAATACCTCATCTATGAGACATAAACGGATAGATGATAAAGCCTTCTTATCAAGAGTATTTCATTCATCATCAGTTATAGTAAACTTTCGCTCCTTAAGAGCACCATCTTCGCGTTGCTTAATTAAGGAACTCACCATCTTGATCTTCCATAACGCAAAATTATTTTTCCCTGAGTACTTTTCAATTTCATACCTAGTACTTCCCATTATTACTGATCCCTCAGATTCAGATTTGTGCCCCAACGATTGCTTTGATACCACTTGTTGGGATTTTTGTTGCGGAATCACATAGATTTAGATCTAAGATAGCAATATAATAACACCAAGCAAATACAAGAGAACACACAGATTTAACGTGGAAAACCCTTTCGGGAAAAAACTACGGTACAAAGCGACAAAATTTCACTATGAAAGCATCAATTACAACGAGAGATGGCTTACCCGATTCTAACAACTTTGAATCTCACTATTGCTATACCCTTTTGATAACCTTAGAACCCTTTAGAATATCTTTAGGAAGCTTCAGAATACCTTAGAATAGCTCTAGGGACCCCTATTTATAGTTTAAGAAACTCCACTTATACACCTAGTCTGAAAAAGTCCAGAAACCGCCTCAAATTCACGCAGTCCGCACAAGATCTGCGTAACCTCGACTAGTCGAGCCGAAGCCTCGACTGGTCGAGGGATCCCCTCAACCGGTTGAGCCTGACCCTCGACTGGTCGAGCATATCAGACACCCAAAACCTGTGCTCGCTAGACTTCGAGTCGAGATGGCCTCGACCAGTCGAGTGGACCCTCGACTGGTCGAGCCAGTCCCTCGACCGGTCGAGCAGTGCAGAACATTGAAGACATTAGTCTTCTGACAACAATTTTAACACCTGGTCAAGGGTTCAAGTACCCATAGGTGGTGAAATCCCACTACGGCATGAGCGTGTGGTGGTGTGTGTGCGTGTGTAAAAAAAAAAAAAAAAAAAAAGAAAAAAAGAAGAAGAAGAAGAAGATAGATCCATGAACTGGACAGGTTGGCCGGCCTAGATTTGCTGCTACTCCGAGGAAAAAATGAAGTAAGAGAACTTACTAACATTCACATTAAGCATACACATGTGGTACCTTATGAGTGACATTCATAACTCATGTACCAGGGTCCAGGGCAGTGTATATCGTGGCCTTTATTCCTGCTCGAATCGTGGCATGGTAGACAGATAACCAAGTTGGGAGTAGTTACAACCCATTTACCGGTCCCGATCATGCACATATTTCCTGTAGGAACGTGTATGGGGTAGGGCTTTCCCTGTCTCGAGAGGGATGATTTAAGGGTTTGTATGTTTCCAAAAGGTGCAGTTTAGCTAATTATAATTTTCTGTTAATGTAGGGATACTTTTGTATTTCAAGAGGAGTTTAAAATAAAAAGGAAATTTTATCTCAAAATTTTCTACAGTTGGGATTTTACTTTTTAATTATTTTCCTTACAAAGTAGGGATTGAGAACAGTGAGAGCCATGTAACGTGTTTTTAACATTCAACTTGTCACCTGATGTTAACCAACGTTATTATCAGGTGAACTAAAAATCATTGAGGATCCAATCATAAAGTGGGCTAATCCATAAAAATAATATACACCACTCAAAGCAACTAAATTTAATTGCAGCTCATTTGATCAGTATAATTACTTGTCAATATGACCGTCATAGTAGGGTTTATATGTTGGATGGGTTGGATGTTTCACAGATACCATGTAGGCCTTACAAATCTCAACTTTCTCTACATTTTAAAGAAAAATAAAAAAGAAGATGAGGCCATTTTTCTACTTACCTCTCTAACAAGCAGCTCCCAGACTAGGCAGATCTTTTACATCCGATTTAGAATATTGAATTTGACCATTGGCCGTTCTATTTTAACCATCCATTCAGTGACTGACTATATCAGTCCGATTGTTTGCTCTCTATTAGTCTTGATTAGATGATTTGATACACGTGCATGACTTGGACAGCCTGATTTTAGGTTTTTTTTTTTTTTTTTTTGCTTGCGAGGGATGAATCACGTACATATCAACTACATATTCCTCATACAATATTAAAATAAAAACCAAGCGTCTTCCCAGAAAAGTTTCCACTATAATAAGAGCCAACACACATCACAATAAAAAGCAAACGCGTTATATGTTTACAAAACAACCAAAGTCCATAATCAAAATATGCCACGCGTGCACGTCATCTAGGCCATGCAAAAGTTGGCCCTCTTATGAAGATCAACTGGCAAGTTGGCCCACCGTTTGTGGACACAACGAACGGTTTAAGTCAGACACTACCGACAGTCCGATTCAAGGACATGCACTTGTTGTGCACAAGTGCACCTCATAAGTGTACCGGCTTGATTTTTGCAATGGGTGATCTTCATGTGGGACTGAATACTTTTGCACGGTTGAGATGTCCTACACACACGTAGCGTGTAAGCTAACATGCAACCGATTTGTAGGAGATCATTCATCTTATTCTTTGAGACAAGAGGCACAAATCACCTAGAAAACCCAAGGAAGGCAGATTGGGGTGGAGGGGCCGAGAAAAGGCAAGTGTTTGGAATGTAAGTGGAGGTGCGCTTGGCTGGACCCATGGATAGAATGGCTGGTTGATTGAGATAAGCATACTTGCTTTTGGTCCACCTGCATGTATTATACATTTTTCATTAATACAATCCATCCCATGTATAAAAAATTGGAAATTACAAAAGTCTTACCCAATTTGGACTTTTGTACTAAATGTTCAAAATTGTTGGGATTTTTAATGCAAAATTCTCAATTTCACTAAAATAAAGCCTTGATATTTGAAATGTTTTAGGGGTGAAATGACAAAAATGCCTGTCTTTTTTTCGTATCAGCTAGCGCAACAGTCATACTTATCTACTTATTAGGTAAATCACATGTGTACTTTGGATTACATTGGTGGTTGGCAGTCATCTTCTATAGCGTGGCCCACTTGATGAGTGGCTTAGTCTGATTTTCACGTCAGGTGATAGCCATGGCAAGGCCATCGTTTTGGAAGGGTTGGATGTGATACAAACTCAGCATGTTGCTACCATTGCCCAACTACTTGTGTGTGAGACCTCAAATCCAAAAGCAAATGTGGAAGGAGCCTAATAGGATGCCGTGGGCTGCCATAAGGACGTGTGTCCATGTCAAGCCCAGCTCTAGAGACAAGGAATTAGGAAAACTTGGCCCACCAATGTTAAATAAGTTGGGTTAAGTAAGGCTGTTGGACCTCAATTATGTGTAAGCCCAGATCTAGCCATCCATGTACTAGGTCTAAAACTCAAGTCTCAGGCCTAACCTTTAGGTCCAAGTAATGGGTCGGGTTTGGGGTCAGGGTCAGCCCAAGCCCGATGCATCTAATAATAAATGGGTCAAGAAATCTGATCATAACCCAAATCGAATCGCTTAAAATTTCTAGAGCTGAAATCCAACTCGACCCTATCCATTTAATTGCAATCAGGTCAGGCTCAACCAGACCCATACAGTAACTTTAGTATCTCATATTAAGCCTTTTGGCTATACTTAAAGAGTTTTCATGTACAGGGAGCTCACTATTACACATTCATGGGATTGACTTATTTTATGACGTGTATGATTCATCTCATCTATACACTTGCAGAAGAGTAATCACTCGTGTATGTTAGAATACCTTTGTTTTGGGTTTATAGGTTAGGTCGGGTTATTTGGCCTTGCACATCGATTCAGTAAATATATGGGTGGCTTGGGTCAGGTCGGGTGGGGTTGGCCTAAACCCATGCCCAATATTCCATTAGTTTAAATGGGCTTCTCTCTCTCTCTCTCTCTCTGGCTTGGGTCAGGTCGGGTGGGGTTGGCCTAAACCCATGCCCAATATTCCATTAGTTTAAATGGGCTTCTCTCTCTCTCTCTCTCTCTCTCTCTCTCTCTCTCTGAACCTAGCCTAAAAATGAGTTAGGCTAATTGATTCATGGGTCAACCCAACCTATTGCCACCCCTAGCTCAGACCCAGTTGAAAGTGGGGGCTCAGGTTGGGTAGGCCACAAAATCTAGAGCTGTACGCGAGCTGAATCGAGTCGAGCTTGGCTCAGCTCTGCCTGGTTTGGCAAGCAGGCTACCCCAGCTTGAACTTGAGTTGGCTCCATTTTTGAGCTTGACTGCCCAACTCAGCTTAGCTCGGTCAACAACTTAGGTTAGCTCGAGCCGAGTTCGAGCCAAGCTTGAGATCGATCTTTTGAGCCATGTTTGAGTACGAGCCTATGAGTTGAGTTTAAATTTAGATTCTAGCATTATATGTATAATTTATTTAAATATATAAATATTTGTAAAATATTTATATTAAGTGAACCCAATTCGATTCGAACTGAGTATGGGTTGGGTCGATTTTCAAGCTTGACTACCTAACTTTGCTCGGCTCGATCAACAACTTAGGTCAGCTCAAGCTGAGCTTGAACTCAATCTTTTGAGCCGAGTTTGAGTTCGATTCTACGAGTTAAGTTCGAGTTTAGGTTTTAGAATTTTTAATATATATATATATATATAAGTGAATCCAATTCGATTCGAACTCTGTCAAGTTCGAGTTAAGTTCTGGCCGAATTAAGTCGAGCTTGGACTTGGCTCAAAATTTTTTTGAGCTAAAAAAATCAGCCCGGCTCGGCTCCAAACTTAGTTCAAGTTTACCAAACTAACTCGGTTCATGTATAGCTCTAACAAAACTAACTCAGTTCATGTACATCTCCAACCAAATCAGTGTACATCTCCAACCAAATCAGTGCAATTGCAACTCTAGAGGTAAATTTGTGACTCGTTTGAGTTGGACGCAACCTGTCCGAGTCAACTCAGACATGGTTGAGTTGGAGCAGGTTTGGCACCACGAGTCAGCAATAAGAAAACAGATGTCTTCGCCTGACTTGTCCGAGTCACCACTCAACTCGGCCAAGTCGCAACTGACTCGAGGCCGAGTGAGTCGTCCCAGAGGACCGAGTCTTAAAAGCATGCTGAAGAGCGAAAAGCATATGAAGAGGAGTTCAACCATTACCAGTCTTTTATTCCCACGCGTATCTCTCTGTTGTCATCATCTTTCTTGTTGTTCTCTTCCTTCTTGGCGCCATCCTTCATGTCCTCTTCCAGTGAGTCTTCAAATCGTTTATAGTTTTCCTCCTGTCCACCAAAAGCGCACACTTCATAAATATCAAAGGATGATTTTGTGCATTTGTGACCCATTTTTTAATTATCCAAATCAAACGGTTGGATCTTCCAATTTGGGAAACTATTTTGGGGCCCCACATTGGTGGTGGTTGTGACAATTGGATGAAGTGGTTCCACAACCGCGTGGTCTAATTCTTCTATGTCAAGAAAGGTAATTGCTTGAGTACCAAATGCACCAAAACCTAGTGTTTGAGCCATCTTTACGTTTCAATTAGATAGTGTAGATAATCAACTGTTTGTAAAAATAATCCAATAGATGGGCCATCTCATAAACAGCCAATTGCAAAAAGAAAAACTAAAAGAAAGTTTTATCAAAAACAAAAAAAAACATCTACTTAAAGCAGAATTTATATTGCAGTAACTATTTTAAATAGATTTTCAGAAAGATTACTCATTAATATAAGTAATTATTACTAGTGCGCACGAGGTAAGGCTACTTAAGGGGGGACGGTGCACTCACACCACAATGGGTGCTTGAACCGTGACCTTATGTTGATACTCTTGTGAGTCTACCATTGAGTCATAGGGTCACGGGCATCTTAAATTACTTAAGATGAATTACTTATACCTTAAGTAACTTATTTTGATTTTCACTTTTTATATATATTGGAATAATTAACTTTAAACAAAAAATTTATTTGTAAGTGATCATAAACCAAACTTATTTTATCAAATAAATTACCAATCTATTCTTGTAGGTGGAAAAAGTAACTTATTTGATTCTATCCAAACCAGGCCGTTAGGGTGAGCCACCTGAATCTTGGATGGCCTTGATTTTTGGGATGGACTTAAATTTTGTTATGACATCTAAGGGAGTGGATTAAGTGAGACCTAGTATCCACCTAGATGGGTGGGACCCCTGACTGGGGGCTCAGTGATGTATGTGCCTTAAATCCGTAATATCTAACAAAGTGAAGCTGAATCAAATCTTAGCTGGACCACATCACGGGAAACTATTGTGATTGAATGCCCGCCACTAAAAACTTCATGGATTCCACCGAAATGTATATTTTCCATCCAACCTGTTGATAATGTCACAAACACATGAAAAGACCACACAAATATCATCTTGATCCAAAGCTTTTGTGGTCCACAAGAAGTTTGTAATTAATGGTCAATAACCACTGTTTCCTGTACTATGGTAATCTAAGATTTGGAACTGCTTCATTTTTTCCGATCATGCCCTAAAATGAGCTTTCAATACGGAAGGATGGCGTGGATGTAGTCGCATATATCACAGTAGGCCCCACTGTCAGGGGTCCCACCCACCTCAGTGGATCCGGGGTCTCATCCAATCCGCTCCCGACATCTAATGGTTAGGGTGGTAAAAATCAAGGTGATGGCAATCTCTTTACCAATTCTTTTGTTGGTGATTTTAACATTTGACTTTTGGATTTAATTACCAGCCGTTCAAAATTTACTTTCTTCTAAATTTATCTTCATATTCAATCCATTCAACAAATGTTTCTTAGAAGAAGCCCTATAAAACGTGATTTAAAATATGAATGGTTCAGATCATCACATAGGATGCAATTCTCTGTGAATACCCCACCCCTGTACGGTAGCTGTGGCATGGCGGTCAGCGCATTCGATCAAAACCCCACTTGCGCATCTGAACTGTTCATCTGATACGATCTTCAATGCACAGGCAAATCAAAGCTGTTGGATGTACGTGTTGGTGGCTATAATCCCCTGGGCTATCTAACAGTGATGACATACTTACAACATAAAAGATCTGAGCTACTTATCAGGTAGACTAAATCATAAATGTGCCTGATCCACCCGTCCATTAGGTGTGTTGCCCCAACTTCACCTTCAAGCCCAAAAAATCAGGCAACCTATGAAAGTGTTAAGATGGGACTCCCACCATTAGTTGAGTGTGGCCTACCGTGGGTTTATATGTCTCATCCAATCAGTAATTCTTGTGCAAATCCTCAGGATGAAGGGTCATTCCGAAAATCAGGTTGTTTTGAAACTCAGGTGGGATACACCAGGTTTTATTCATATTTTTCACACTATTTCTCATGAAGAGGCCCACCAGAATTTTGGATCAGTGTAATGTGACCATTATTTTTGTGACTGCACAATGCTTATCAGGAAAACACTTTGATAAAATCATCCTAACCATCCGATGAATGGAAAAAGAAAATCAACAGTCCACATCAACTGCAAGTAAAAAAAAAAAAAAAAAACCAATCATCCATCTAGGTTGTCTTACCACTGCATGTAAGAAACAATTTAATTGGATCACCCAAACTGTCCAATTGAAGGTGAATAACTATTTATGGAAAATGCTAACGGTCTAATTCAAGTGAACAAATGAACGATCCAAATTGACTGTGGAAAAGGTCCACTTGTTGGTCTAGACCATTTATCATGTGGATGACCACCTAGAACGTGTAAGGATGGAAGTGGACCAAGCAGCCTTCCTCCTAATTGGCTTTGGATTGGGCCTGGACCTATTAGCTTGGTCCATATCAGCTGCACATGACCAGAAAGGCTCCAGGCGCCCATTGCCACTACCAAGGAAAACTACGCGCCCCTCTTTAACTCTCAATGATTACTTTGATCAGATAACGCTAACATCAAATCATTGGTGAAGAATGACCAATAAAGTCAATGTTACAAATTGATTCGTTTGAAAAAAAAACAACAATTTCACAAAATAAAATTTCTCTCGATTCACATTTCCCAATTTCACAAAATTGTATTTTGGCAACCAAACATGGTAGAAAGAAAATCACAAAATCAATTCATGAAATTAGTCGCAACCAAACGCTTCATGCTCTTGATTCAAACGATCACAATTTAACTACAACGATGGCGATGAAGATGAAGAAAAAACAAAAGGAAACTAAGCTAAAGTGTACACTTAAAAAATAAAAATAAAAATCATAAGTGTCCGAACATCCTGACCGTGAGATTCCGGGCCCTGATCCTGGCAGCGGTCTTTTGGGCTTCAAGGAGATGATCTTCTTCCTCCATCTTCTTACGTTTCCAGAACCGTGCAATCTCCTCCAAAGTCACACTCCTACTAACCGTGACCTGCCGTGCAGCCCATGCCTTTGGTAGTGGCGGAGGCGGAGGTGGCGGTGGTGGGAGGGACTTGGATTTTCTGTCCATGCTACACTTGATATTCACCTCTATTTCCTTCATCATGTAAACTTCCATCTACTACTTACGTCCTTCTAATTCTCCTCCTTTTTGTTATGGAAACGTAAGGGAGATTGGACACATGAAGCCCAGCATTCTCTACTTCCCACTACAAAACTACTAATCCAACCTAACATTCAAACATGACTATGGGTTGGGCTCGTGCATGTTTTGTCCACCTTAAAAGAGGTGAACTGTGGCACGTGTGTGCCAAGTAGGTGGACTTGTGAGATCCGGGTTGATCAGTAGGTGGGGCCTTCTTTGATCCGTAAAGTAGGCCATCTCACTCTTATATGGCCCAAATTACAAAAATGGACGGTTAGAATGAAAATCATTGATGGGCTATATTCAACGCGCATGTTAGATGAATGGATCAGATCAACCTGGGTTTCAAAACCTGCATGTTGATATAGAACCCCACCTAGTACATGGACCGGATCGTGATAGGAAAATGGTCTTAGGAATTGGATAGCTTTGACTATCCATATGTGAATTTTTGCGTGTGTGTGTGTGCCATTGCTCTGCTTCGGAGTTTACACTGCCAAACTTTTAGGTTATAGACCACCTGGCCAAATGAAGGGTCCTTGTTAATTAGCACCGAGGTCATGGGCTGCCTTGACCGGTTGGGTTGAGTTGCATATATACACCTTGATGAACTCGCTGGCTGGGGCTTTAACCCGAGTATGCCTACAGGGCCAACCCGAAAAGCAGATTGAACCAACCCACTGGCAGCCCTGCCCATAAGCGTATGTTTTCAACCTAAAAAAGGATAGCTAGTTGCCATGGGTTGTGATGTGCTGGGCTACTTTCCAACCACTCGTGGGCTTGGCATATTGGGCCAGAGGTCTTGGCCTAAGCCTAGAATTCAAGTTCATGCATTAATTGGATTCGAGCTATGTTTATAGGACTCGGATTGAGTAGTGTAGCACATAAAACCGATGTGGTGGATTCGAGCTATGTTTATAGGACTCGGATTGAGTAGTGTAGCACATAAAACCGATGTGGTGTGTTGACGTGGCAAAGTTCTGTGGGGTCCACCTTGATGTATGTATTGTTTATCCACGCTCATGTTGGCGCACGAGCTAAAAACGAAAGCAGATCCGAATCTTAAGTGAACCATACAAGAGGAAACAGTGGCAATTAAATGCCTGCCATTAATAAAAACTTCCTGGGGCCCACTGTAATGACCACCCATTATAATATCTATTTGCCATCCAACCTGTTAATAGGGTCACACAAACCCAGAAGAAGGGAAAAAAAATCAACTTGATTGGCCCACAGGATGTTTTTAATAGTCAACCGGAGACTTGGATGCGTGAATGCCCTAAAATAATCTGGAAAAGCAGATGGACGTGTGGATATGCAATACACACATCGAGGTGGGCCCTATGGTCAGGACCGCACCGTGTTGGGTGAGGCGGGGCGCACCTAATCTGCTCCCCTCTTGGGTAGGGCTATCAACGGGCCATGCTAGGAGTTGCTCTCAACCCAGATTTTGAACTGTTTCGGGCTGAGCTGTTGGGCTGGCCCCAGTCAAAAATTTGATTTTGGCAGGCCCAAGCCCAGCTCAATGACAGTCCTATTCTTGGGCTTGGCGTATTGGGCCAGAGGTCTAGGCCTAGGTTTAGGATTCAAGCTCATTTATTAATTGAGCTAGAGCTATATTTAACAAACAGGTCAGCTAGCTGGGCTGGATTCGAACATAAGGCATGCATGCATGAGATTGTAATTATGAACTTTATATTTTCTTTTCTTTTCTATTTTTAATTTTCAGCAGTGAATATACAATGGCTCAAAATCACATTGTTTAGATGATCATGTTGGGGGGGATTGCAGAAACATACAGACACGAATCAAGTGGAGTAATCCAATCACACCAAGCAAGCAGAAAGAGAACACAACGATTTTACATGAAAAAAAAATCATTTCGAGGAAAATAAACCACGGCATAAAGCGACAAAAAATCACTATGAAAAACAGAAATTACAAAAGAAAAGAGCTTAGCCGATCTGAATGACCTCAAATCAAACCCTTGAAGTCCTTTGGACGAATGCAAAACCCAAGAATTATCTTCCATTCCAGTTTACACCGAAATATATAGCCTTTAGAAGAATCCCAAATGAAATTGGAGTAGTTATCCATTTGAGGAAGACGATGCTTGACCTCAACACATCCTTCCCTGCATCATGTTACTATGTTCCTTTTTCTTACCTGTCCTAAACTATTTTTCTTTCTTTCTCCCTCACTCTCTGTCATGCACTTGTCATCTTATTTGCTCCTAAGGGGTTGTTTGGATACCTGTAAATTGGGCTACTGATAAATGATTTACAGGAAATGTTTGGATTATGAAAAATGCCAATAAATGATTTATAGCTTTTTAGCTATAAATGAAAACCTGCTGAAAAGCTCTTGACTTCATTTACCTGCAAATGAAATTTAGCCTAACAGATAGAATTTTGAAATTTTGTGATAAATAAATTACAGTTTAAATATATAATTTATAGGTTATCCAAACACTCTATTTACTTACAAACATATCATAGCTTAAAGCCAAAATGATAGGCTGTAAACAATTTATGTTGTGCGGCACGCCAACAACGCAGTGAGCCTAGACCCAATCTCAGGCCTCACCCACAAACGATAAACAGGAAGAAATATAAACTAGAAACAGGTCAAAGCAATCCAAAACAAACCCCAAGACAAGATATACGTGGAAAAACCCTAATCTAGGGTAAAAAACCACGGATGCAAACTTCCACTATGAAGAACGAAGATTACAAGGCAATATACTGACCTCTCTCTTGGAAGTACAGAGAAAATCCCTTACCTACACCTTAGAAATATATCCCAATATTCACCTTAACCCTAAAATAGCTCTAGGGACCTCAATTTATAGTTTTGACAACTTCCTTTTCGCACCATTGCGAAAGGCAACACAGAAATCCGCAGTTCGCATCAAATTCGAAAATGAATCTGCGTAATCACGACAGGTCGTGCATGGCCGACGACCGGTTGAGCACCTCGGACCCAAAAAACTGATGCTCGCTTGAGTTCGAGTCGTGCTAGTCCATGACTGGTCATGACCGGTCGAGCGGGCTCCCCGACCAATCGAGCGGGGCCATGACCGGTCGTGCGTGGCCTCAGATGTGGCTCTACTTCTCAACAATCTCCCACTTGGAGACACATCGCCATAAACCTTTGTCTTCTTCATTCAGAGTGCACCACCTCCCCGTCTTCAAGCCTGAAGACCAATCAAAGCTGAACAGAGCTTCAGCTTGTCTCGTGTGACCGCCTTGGTCAACATGTCTGCAGGATTCTCACTTGTATGAATCTTCTCCAGAGCAATCGATCCATCTTCCAGTAACGAACATATGAAGTGATATCTGATGGTAATATGCTTGGTCCTTGAATGAAAAGCTGAATTCTTAGACAAGTGTATTGCACTCTGACTGTCACTGTACAGCTTGCAATCTGATTGCTTCTTACCCAACTCTTCCATGAAACCTTGCATCCATACCATCTCCTTACACACTTTTATAGCCGCAACATATTCTGCTTCTTTCGTACTGATAGATACTATCTTCTGTAATTGATAGACCCAACTGACTGCAACACTACCCAGAGTAAAGACGTAACCTGTAGTGCTTCTATTGCTGTCGATGTCTCTTGCCAAATCTGAATCCACCTAGTCTTGTAGCTTGATTTCCGATCCACCATAGCACAACCCTACATCCTTAGTACCTATTAGGTATCTAAGGATACACTTCATAGCTTCCCAATATTCCTTCCCGGGGTTGTTCATGAACCTGCTAACAACTCCCATTGCTTGAGCAATGTCTGGCCTCGTGCTCATCATAGTATACATGAGACTCCCAATAGCTGACGCATATGAGACTTTAGCCATATAGTCTCGTTCCTCCTGTGTCTTTGCTCCTTGCTCCTTAAATAACTTGAAGTAGTTGACTAATGGAGTTCTAACCGACTTAACACCTCCCATATTGAATCGATCAAGTACCTTGGTTATGTACTCTGCCTGTGACGGAACTAATTTCTTATTTTTCCTATTACACTTTATCCTCATGGCTAGGATTTGTTTTGCAGCTCCTAAATCCTTCATGGCAAATTCTCTAGACAGTTGTCTTTTGAGATCTGAGATGTCTTTCATGCTTGAACCGACCACAAACATATCATCAATGTACAGAAGAAGGATGATGTATGACGTATTAAAATTCTTCAAGTAACAACAGTGGTCTGCATGATATCTCCTGAAACCGTTTCCCGACATGAAACTGTCGAACTTCTTGTACCACTATCTCGGGGCCTGCTTCAGGCTATACAGACTCTTCTTCAGTCTGCACACCTTGTTCTCCTTACCTGGTGCCACGTATCCTGTCGGCTGATGCATGTATATCTCTTCTTCAAGGTCCCCATGAAGAAAGGCTGTCTTAACATTTAACTGTTCTAGATGTAAGTCCTCTGTAGCCACTATACTCAAAACCATGCGAATCGTAGACATCTTCATCATAGGTGAAAATATTTCAGTGAAATCGATACCTACCTTTTGTTGAAACCCTTTTACAACCAATCCAGTCTTGTTCCGTTTCGAACCATCGTACTCCTCCTTTAGTCTGTAAACCCACTTATTATGAAGAGCTTTCTTACCCCTGGGTAGAGTGACTAGCTCCCATGTACGATTAGATTCAAGAGAGTCCATCTTATCATCTATGGCTTGCTCCCACTTAACCCGTGTATCTGACTGTAATGCCTCTTCAAAATACTTTGGCTCACCATTATCTATCAGCAGTAGATAATGTAAGGAGGGTGAGTATTGGACCCTGGGTCTCCTCTCCTGAGTAGACCTCCTCACAACCGGTATATGCGGCTCTGCCTCACAATGCTCTTGTGCATGATCATCCTGTGGCGCTATAACACCCGTGTCTGGTAACTCTTCCATCTATACGAATTCCTTTTTCTCGGCCTTATTTTCTTGCACACTGTCCTTATGCATCACTTTTTCATTAAAGACTATGTCCTTGTTTCTGATGATTTTCCTGTTTTCTGCATCCCAAAACCTGTAACCAAAATCATGCTGCCCATAGCCTATAAAAGTGCACCTCTTGGACTTCGCATCTAGCTTATTTCTGTGCTATGCATCAATGTGAACATATGAAGTGCAACCGAGCACTCTGAGATGTGCAAGGTTCACTTCTTTCCTAGTCCACGTTTCTTTTGGTAGCCCACCATCCAATGGTGCTGAGGGACTTCTATTGATGAGATATGCGGCAGTATTCATAGCATCTGCCCAAAAGGTCTTGGGCAACCCTGCATGTAACCTCATGCTCCTGGCACGCTCAAGGATGGTCCTGTTAATGCGATCAACCACACCATTCTGTTGTGGTGTCTCTGGAATCATTTTCTGATGTTTGATTCCATTTGCTGCACAATACTCCTCAAATCTCTTATCATAGTACTCTCCCCCATTATCAGATCTGAGACACTTTACTGTTTTACCTGTTTCATTTTCTGCCATAACTTTCCACTTCTTAAATACATCAAATACATTAGATTTATGTTTTAAGAAATAAACCCACAGTTTTCTACTAGCATCATCAATAAAGGAAACAAAACAACATGAGCCACCAAGAGATAAAACCTGTGCCGGTCCCCACACATCAGTGTGTACAAGCTCCAAAAGATGCGTCTTTGGTGCGTGTCCCGTCTTCTTGAAACTTACCATCTTCTGCTTGCCATACACGCAGTCCTCGTAAAATTCTAAGTCAATAGACTTCAGGCCTGGTAACTTCTCTTTTGACAATAGTACTTTCATCCCTTTCTTACTCATATGTCCCAACTTATGATGTCATAACTGCCCATTCACTCCGGTTGATGCGACTACGAGTGAACTATACGATCCTGAAGTCACATACAAAGTACCTTCCTTCTTGCCTCCAGATATCACTAATTCACCTTTTGTGATCTTTCAGGAATCACTGGTGAATGTCATCACATAGCCTGTATCATCTAACTGCCCCATTGAGATCAGATTCCTTCTCAAACTTGGTACATGTCTGACATCCTTCAATTTAAATGCCGTTCCGTCTTTCTGATTTTTATGAATGTCTCCTTTTCTAAAAATACTGCATGGCTCATCATCACCCAGTAGACTCTCCCAAAGTCACTTGACACGTAATCACGCAGAATTTTCTTACACGAAGTGGCATGAAACGAAGCACCTGAGTCTATAACCCAAGACTCATTCATCGCATCAAGAGACAAGATCAACGCCTCTGTGTCACTTTCCTCAGATAGATTCACTGAATCCTTCCCGCCTTGAGAGTTTCCTTCTTGTTTCTTAAGGACCTTGCAATCACGTTTCATGTGCCCTTTCTTGCCGCAATGCCAACACCCGTCTTTGTCTTTCGGTCCCTTGGACTTCTTCCTCGACTTAGAACGCCCGTGTTTATTGCCTCATTTGTTCAGAGATCTTTCTCTTCCTTCAACATTTAGAGCATTCCCTGAATCCCTTGAAACTCCTGATGCCTTTCTTCTAGATTCTTCACTGAGAATTAGACCGACCATATCATCAAATTTCAGCTTTATCAACCTTGAAGAATTGCTCACAGCAATCACCAAACTATCCCATCTGTTTGGCAAACTGGATAAGATCAATAATGTCCTGACCTCATCCTCAAAAACAATGTCAATAGATTCCAACTGGTCGTGACTGTATTGAACTCATTTATATGTTCAGCCACGCTCCCACCATCTGACATCTTCATGTTGAATAGATGTTTCATAAGATGAACCTTGTTGGATGCTGAAGGCTTTTCATACATGGTGGCTAGGGCTTCCATTAATTCTTTTATAGTTTTCACCTTAGATATGTTGAAGGCGACGCTCTTAGATAAAGAGAGTCGGATCATTCCTAAAGCCTTCTTATCCAGTAAAAACCATTCATCATCTATCATCTTTTCTGGTTTATTCTCTTTTTCTATTAGAGGAATATAGAGGTCCTTCTGATACAGATAATCTTCCATCTGCATCTTTCAGAAGGCAAAGTTTGAACCATTAAACTTCTCAATTCTAGTTTTCCCTTCTTCCGTCATCGCTTCCAATAAAACTACAACCAATAGCTCTGATTCCAGTTGTTGTGCAGCACGCCAACAATGCAGTGAGCCTAGATTCAATCTCAGGCCTCACCCACAAATGATAAACAGGAAGAAATATAAAATAGAAACAGATTAAAGCAATCCAAAATAAATCACAAGACAAGATATATGTGGAAAAATCCCAATCTAGGGTAAAAAACCACGAATGCAAACTTCCACTATGAAGAACGAAGATTACAAGGCAATATATTAACCTCTCCCTTGGAAGTATAGAGGCAATCCCTTGCCCACACCTTAAAAATATATCACAATATTCACCTTAACCCTAAAATAGCCCTAGGGACCCCAATTTATAGTTTTCACAACTTCCCTTTCGCACCCTAGCTAAAGGCAACACAAAAATCTGCAGTCCGCATTAGATTCAGAAACGAATCTATATAATCACGACCGGTCGAGCAGACTGCACGACCGGTCGAGCGGACCCCATGACCGGTCGTGCATGACCCATGACCGGTCGAGCACCTTGGATCTAAAAAACTGATGCTCGCTGGAGTTCGAGTCGTGCTAGTCCACGACTGTTTACGACCGGTCGAGCGGGCTCCACGACCGGTCAAGCAGGGGCCATGACCGGTCGTGTGCGGCCCCAGATGTGGCTCCACTTCTCAACAATTTACACATGTAATTCAATTACCTACAATTCATTTACCATCCAAAAAATTTACAGGCATCCAAACAACTCATGTTTGGATTGGATGATTTTACAAGTCCTCTCAATTCCTCCTCTTGGGAAACCTTCTGTGATGATGGATAATTCTTCTAAGAGCGAGGTATGCATCTTCCATTATGCACATTTCATCCGAAGTCCTTCATATTTATGGTATTATCATTAAGAAGACTTCTTTTTAAAGTTTCATTTCATGCCATCAATTGAAATAAAATTTTCAATGGCTAACTTAGATGAGTTCTAATTAACTAAGAAACTATATTTTTCTTGGGCTTGTCCAACGGCTCATTCCTTTCTCCAACATATTAATCACGACTTTGATTATTAGACAATCAGAATCTGATAAGGTAGGAGAGAAATGGAGTTCCTGCCCACATCATCTAAGGATTTGCTCATTTGTTGCAGTTTCACATTGCTACATATTTTGATAATGAGCTTCCGGGTCAGTTAAGGGCATGCTAAATAGACATTCGTAAATTCTTTGAGGATTGTGTGGGCATTTCACCCATAGATAGGAAACTCACTTCCCTAAAAAAATTACCCACATTGCTCACTTCATGTTTCTCGAATCCATTCAATGCATATATTGTAGAACTTGTAAGATAAGATGTTTCTTACATCACTTCCACTACTTGTTTCTAAATCCAGTAAATGTGGTTTCAACTTGTTGAAAATGTTTATATTGTTCGCAATAGCTCAATGATGTGTTAGGATATGTGGAGCCTGATCATTAGAGATATTCTATTCATCCAGCCAACACTTTTGCTGGTCGAGCTTCGTGTTGAGATCTTTGGGGATCGTAGGGGGGGCATCTGTAAGTGCTATATTGGAAATCCAGCACCTGGATTTGTCAAATTTTGTTGTGTCAAACCATTTAGAATCTGTATCGTGTTTTGATAAGTTGGAAAGATCATCTTCATGCATTTTGAATTGTCCATGTCATCATCGAACTTTTCTACATATTCAAGTTGAAGAACGTTGACAAAGTTCAAGACTACAAGCTCAAGGACATGAACAAAAGTTCGAAGCTCAAGCTAAAGTTCAAGATCACTACCTTAAGTCTAGCTCAAGTTCAAGACTTCAAGGACAAGCTTCATGTACTTTAAGTAATCGAAAGCGATCGATTTTTCGATGTTTCAAACTCACAATCAAGGTATGAATGACCCTAGATTGACCATAAGTTAGGTCATATTTATTGCATATTGAATTTGGGTTAATGTATAAGTTTAAAGGGTTTTCTTCGACTAGTCCTAGTCATTGTTTGACTAGTCCAAGCACTGTTTCGACTAGTTCAAGAAGTTTCTCGACTAGTCCAAGGTTTGTTGAGAATTTTTGACATTTTTTGGTTGTGGCTCGACTAGTGGTGGACACTGCTCGACCAGTCGAGTGAACAGTCTCGACTAGGCGTGCAGTGCTCGACTCAAAGTCCAGCAAGCTTTTCTGGTCCCACTTGACCAGTCGAGTGCATTGCTCGACCAGTCGAGCAGGCCACTCGACCAGTCAAGCAAGCCACTCGACTAGTCAAGTAATGGGTTTATCTTATCGCGCTAAAAATTTTGAAAATTGGTTGGTGCTTCGACAAGTTGAACCGACCCTTAGACTAGTCAAGGGAACATAATTTTTACCTATAAATAGATGATGAATCTTATAGTTTTTCATCAATTCCAAGCCTAATCAAGCCATCACTCTGAGAGATAAGTTCCTGCAATTATGAAGCTATTACTTATTCATTTTAGATTCTATTTATAGCTTTTTATATTTAATTTTGTGATCTCTATTCAACTCTATTATACTAAAAAGGGGAATTATGATTTACCCTTTTGAGATCAAAATCAAATTAAGCTAGCCCCAGGTTGATTTAATTTTAAAATCATTTAGACTTAGAACACTTTCATTTGTGAGATTGGACATTGAATATCTATGACTACATCGAATTGGTTCTACCGGGCTATATCGGAATCTTCAGATAAGTATTTCAATTTTCTGCATATTTGGTTTATAAGACTTAGCCAGGAAAAACTCATTGTGGGGTTTTTGTAATTGTGTAAGCCCATTTGAAAGACACAATTGTGAAGGTTTTAAGGTGAACCTTTGAAAACCCTATTTCTTAGTGAAAGCTAATATCCCATGGGTGTGGATATTAGGAGTGGAGTAGTTGTGTGGCTGTTCTTGAACAGTTGGTGTACACACACGAACCACTATAATTCCTGATGTTTGGTTGATGTTGTATTATAACGTCTCAAAAAAATCTGTACAAAGACCCGATTACCACCTCTAGCAGAAATCACTAAGGACCGAATCCTTTAGAAATTAGACGAAAATTAATTAAGTATTAAACTAAATAATAAGTGGAATTAGCTTGAACCACTATCTATACGAACTGCAAGACCCAAAATCACTAGAATCGCTAACTCAACATTACCCAAGAACTTAGGAGCAATCTCAAAACCCAGTTGCTCTTGAGAGCACATTGAAACTCCATAGCAGACCTGGATCGCACATCAAAAGTCTGAATACCGCAAAACTATAAGGTTATGACCACCTTACTGGGCTTGACAACCATCGCAGGAATCGAGTCTAAATAGTATCCAGAAACGCACAACTTGAGCCTAGAGCGAAGTGTGTGAGAAACGCAAATATTTTTAGAAAATGAACTTAAACTTAAGGGGTCGTTTGGTACCTTGGATTGGAGGGGATTGGAGAGGATTAGAGGGGGTTTCAAATCCCCATGGTTGTTTGGCAGCATAAAGCAATTGGGGATTGCCAATCCAGGGGGTTTCCAATCCCCTCTTTGAGGGGGTTTGTAATCCAAGGTGAGAGCTTGGATTACACCTAAAATCATTTGAATAGTTGCAGGTATAAATGTATGTCACTGTACACTATCATTCTACTGGGCACATGGCCCACTAACGATGATCAGCACCGTCCAAACATTGTTCATGTAGATCAGCACCGTCCAAATATTGTCCAGCACCGTCCAAACATTGTCCATATCAATCAACGATTAAAAATCGTTGGTTAGTCACTCAGACATTATCTTGTGCTTGCGGTCCATCTGAGACTTGGAATTTCATCACTTTTAGGTAAAACATATATTTTAGCGGGCTTATCACAACCATAGTGTCAAAAATTATATATCTCACTAACTGGGGATATTAAAGTTGATTTAGTAATTAAATTCAAACCCCCGTGAATATACCATGTATAGGTATTTTTGAATTAAAGTTGATTCACACTCAAGGGTACCAAACGCACCGAGAGGATTGCCAATCCAGGGGGTTTGCAATCCTGGGGGTTGCGAATTCAGGGGGTTCCAAATCCACGCTCCCAAACAGGCCCTAAGTGAATTGGGCTGTTCGCTTGCAGGCTAAATTGAAAGTTTCAGACCGTCAGATTCTGACCCAACTATAGCCTTGGATCAGGAAAATTTTCCTGCACCCATTGGTATAGTTGTGGCCTTGATTGAGTGACGATGACCGTTGAACTAAAACGGGTCCTCCACGATCGATTCACTAATTCGATTGGATTTAAATCTTAACCTGGTGCAGATCTATTGTCAAAGAACTTTCTTTAGACTGTATGCGAGCAATGGACCTCCAGATGAGCTCCGTTGGCATGAAACAGATGCCTTTTGGCTATAACCTAAGTATACTATGGCCATGAGGCCACTGACATCACTTCTGGGCCCATATAATGCCCTAAACCCACCCCTCTCTCATTTAATACGAATTTTCTCTAACCCTAGGAGAGAGAAGAGAGAAAAGAGAAGAAAAGAGTGGAGATCGAAGGGAAACCTTTGGGGTTTGCTGCAGTACTCCTGTTCCGCTACTCCAGTCATCAAATCGCCTTTACGTCTAGCTACTTAACTCATTTTAACTGTATTTTTGGGTAACAAATCCTAATCCTATTCTGTTTTAGGAATCCAAATAGAGAAACCGGTGAAATAGCTAACCTATTTCAATGTTTAGGTAGTCATTGTGCTATAGATAAAGACGTGGTGTATGAACCGAGTTCGTAACAAGCGTACTGACGAAAGGTGCGGACTATAAACATTTAGGTTATGGTTTTCAAGGCTTTCAATGTCAGCAATGATTTATGTCTGACTTGATTGCTACCCTAAGATCTTAGTTACGACTTTTTTGATATATCACGTATGTGTAAATTAGGTTGTATACTAAATGCATTCCATGTGTTTGTTGAAATGTTTAAATGAATAGAAAATTACGATTTATGCTTGCCATGACTATTAATATAGAATTTATGTTTGTTGTACGTATGAAACTCCTTCGTGAAAGGATTTGCCATAATATATGTTATAACTAATTTATTACATGTATGTTGAAATGTGTAATCTAAGGGTTTAATAAAATGTCTGAATGAGAAATTGCTTGTTACAATGTATTTAATGAGGTTGTTGAGATAGGATTCTCAATTACCTTATCTATAGTTATAGTTTTCTTCATGTAACCTATCTTGCTACTATGTGATTTATGGATGAAACACCTATGTATGATAACATGTGCAATATGGTTGTTAAAATGCCTGAATGAGAATTGTATTTGAATTGGTTGTTAAATATTGTTTTGACTATCACATACGAATGCCTACCATATTTGAGTATGGCTGGGACTATTACATAGTCCAGACAATTAGTAAAAGTTTTCGATCAAGTGGCCGAACTAGTTTCGCCACAACGGATATGTTCGATGAATCCGAGTCGTATGATAATTATCGGCAGTGGTTAGGCCACGAGGAGTGCGTATGCACTCCATATCGATTAATTTAACGTGCGCTCGTACTAATCGAACTTGTCAAGTAACCTGATTGGCCTAATGTGTGTTTACCATGTATGGACGCTACTACTTGAATCTAAGGTACCACTTACCAATGTAAAACCTGTTTAACCTTGGTCCGCTAAAACTCATGAGCCGAGCATGGTAGTATGGGACACTGTGGTTGAGCTGTCGGCCTACGCTGGGGTGACGAGCCTCCTTATAGTGACCAGTGAACAACTCAAACTCGTGAGTCAAATACGGTGGTATGGGACACTGTATTCGAGCTATTGGCTTACGATTAGGTGACAAGCCTCTCGTAGTGACCTTGAGTATAAAATAGGCCTACGTGGATGGTGACGAGCCTCCCGTAGTGACCTCGAGTGTAAACTCGTGAACTTGCCGATCCACTGCTTTTAGATTAGGAGTGATGTTACCCTATAACTTGCCTATCGTATGTGATTAACTAGGATTGACAACCCTAGATGGATCATCGTTTGGGTAAGTGATATAAAGGGAGGTACCTTAGCTTCCCGAATATGTTGTATCAATAGGCTTAATCAAGTACTTGGCTAACACGATCATGCACTGCACTGCATGTGCTTAGGCGATGAAGGAATAGTGGGAGTAGCATGTGCGACCGTAAGATGGTGTCGCTGAGGGAGTGCAGGCGAGGCATGCATCATTAGCACATATCATCCTTGCATTAACTGGTGTAGTTAGGGAATGTTTGTTGTATTGCTTTATCACTATTGCTTGACTGAATTGATGACATGTTAACCTTTGCCTGATAATACCACTGAGTTGATCACTCACTCCCACTCTAGGATGGTGTTTTAAAACACCAACTAGACTCTGTTGTAGATGTAGGTGGTAATGATGTCTACGCTACTGATTGGGATTTCATAAATTAGGAGGAAGAATTCTCCTATGTTCAACTATTAGGCGGGTCTATGTAGACTATGTACTCATCGATGGGATTACAGGGACTATAAGGATTAGTTGGACATTTACATTTTTATATTTTGTAAATTTTGGATCAACACATGTATATATTCAACCTGGTAACATACTCATATTCTAAGGATTGAGGAACACTTTTATACATTATATACCTATCTAGTCTTCCACTTGCTTAACTTAATTATCTCTGGAGTATGATATGTTATTTTAGTATAATCTCACTCATGTTTAATGCACTAATATGGGCAACATTTAAACATTATTATCTATGTTGCATAAGTGATGCGTTGGAACTCAGGAGTTGAGCTTTTGCTAGCCCTCGGTTCTCAGGGCGTTACAAGTTAGTATCAGAGCAGGATTTTGATTAAACTAGACCTGGTTTATGGTAACATAATGCACATTGACGTACTTTGACTTAGGAGAGGGTGATGAAATGTAAAAACAGTTGTAGGATCCTAAGTTTCACCAGCGGGCGAAAAGTGACCGTTGCATATGGCCCGTACTCAACCGAGACCATGTAAAATGATCTCAATTCCTCCTTAGGCCATCAAACGATTGGTTTAGACTATTACCCGGCAAATTCCCAACTCGAAACACACCAAAAAGTGTGAATATGTGCGAGAAAACACACTTCATGGACATAGGAGCCTAAATTGTAAAATACAAGAGGAACCAGAGTTGGCCCCACACATTTTCAGAACCCCGGGGGGGGGGGGGGGGGCGTCCCGGTCGGGTCCAGCGGGTTCGGCGGCCCACCGCCCCTCCCATACACATGTGGGGCTTGTTTGCATGTGGGTCCACTTATTTAGGGTCCCTTTACCCTCCTTTGCTCATTTCACCCCTCCCTTAGCTTTTAAACGCCTCCAAACTTGCAATTTCTCTTTCAAATCTCTCCTCAATATATCATAAACTTCATCTTCTTCCTTTTCTTGCACCCACCCCCACCATTCTCTCAAACCTATCTCCTACTACCTTCAATCCCCTTTATTTCTTCTCATTTGAGTACACAAACCCACCTTTGTGTCTCATACACCTCAAAATCCACAAACCCATCTTATCCTTCAATCTTACTTCACTCTCATGGCTCTTTTTGAGTTAGTGGCTACCATTTTTTCCCTTTCCACACTCCTTTCCCTTATGAGAAAGAAGAGGGCGCCCACGGATGAAGCCGTGCCTAGCCGCCTTACCTGTCCAAGGAAGTAGAAAGGCGCCGAGGCTAGCACTAGCATTGAGCAAGAGCAAAGGATGAAGCGAGATCTCGATCTCCAAATTTCTCTCGAAAGAGCTCTGCCGGCGGGCGTCGGACATGGTAGGTTTCAAGGCCGTAGAGTTATCTTTGAAGCACATGTGGACGAAAGACTATTTGGGCTTTATTCGGTGATGGACCTCCTGTTGGATGCTGGGTGGGGTCCCATATTTGAAGGAAAGTCACGTGCATGTAGAGCACTATCTGAGCCTTCTACACTCACATACGAGATCCACTGCTGGAGCCTCTACAGTTCACTATCCCCGTGGGAAGGCGGGAAGTCATTATCGATGTTGGTGTGATAGCCCGAATCATGAGGATTCCACGTGGTGAGGTGCATGCTAGTGAATCGCATCTCAAGAGTGCATGAGAAAGAGATAGCCACACGCAGTTTCTTTGCGACTGAGTGGTCCACTGGAAGCGAGGCAGTTGCCTCCCAGCGACCTAGATGACTCATGACTTTCGCCTACTTCACCACATATTTATATATAATGTGTATTCTAGGTGGCGTAACTGCACCGAATGCACACGTTTAATGGTGGACTTCCTATACAGAGCTGGGCAGGGAGACAAGCTGTGTCTACCTATGTACGTACTACTACAGATAGTCTAGACCACACGCGCCGTTAGGACGAATATTTCATTCCCATTCGACCGAGTTATATGCAAGCTTGCTAGTGAATTTGGCTACAAACTTAACATGGATGAGCTTACCCCGATCCACTTCATAAATGACACTACGCTCAACAACATGGGCATTAGGCCGCGTCAACGTCAAGCTCGACTTGATGAGTATGGTGACAAGATAGAGGAAGATGAAGGAACAATGAAGACAAGGAGGAAGAATTCTCCTACGTTCAGTTATCAGGTAGGTCTATGTAGACCATGCATTGATCGATGGGATTACATGGACTATAAGGATTAGTTGGACATTTACATTTTTATATTTTGTAAATTTTGGATCAACACATGTATATATTCAGCTTGGTAACATACTCATAATCTGGGGATTGAGGAACACTTCTATACATTATATACCTATCTCAGTCTTCTGCTTGCTTAACTTAATTATCTCTAGAGTATGATATGCGGTTTTAGTATAATCTCACTCATGTTTAATGCACTAATATGGATAATATTTAAACATCATTATCTATGTTGCATAAGTGATGCGTTGGAACTCAGGAGTTGAACTTTTGCTCGACCCTCAGTTCTTTAAATTCTTCTTCCTCCTGCTGCTACACATGAGCACCACCGTGATTGGGCTGCCTTAGAAGCCTACTTGGCTCAGATTGAGGAGAGCTAGGCCGCCTTGAGACAGGAGGTCAGAGAGACCCGGGCCGAAGTGAAGCAAGAGCTTGAGGAGAATAAGGCCTATATGAAACAGAAGTTTAAGAAGATGTCCTGCACTCTGAAGACCCTCTTTTACTGCATGAAGGACAAGAGTGCTCCTCTTCCATCACCAGAGTCGGATGACTAGTCATATATTGTAGTCGTCTTTGGGTTTTCTTTGTATTCCTGTTTTCTATGTGATAGCCTTAATAGGCTTAGTAGTATGTTAGAGTTGTTGGTGTATTTTAGTGTTTAAAGCCTTGTTTAGATTAGCTCACATGCATCTTCTGTCATGATCCATGTAAGACTACATCTCATATATTGTGACAATTTTGGTTAAATGAAATGTATGAAGCTTCCTTTGTTATGGACTGTGTGAAATTTTTGGTAAATTAAGTAACCTTGTTTTGAATCTTACACATGTTGCACCCTATGTTGTATATAGGGAATGCCACCTAAGGCCACTCAGAGTACGGTACGTCTTACACTTGGCAAATCGAGTGACGGGGCACCTCCCCTAAGCGATAGCCATATGGACCCTAGTTTGGGCCCGAATCACGAGATTATGCTGGATTCTCTACCGGCCACTAGCCCCATAAATGGGCCAACACCTAGTGCACCACTGGTTCTGGAATAGAACTGTGCGTCTACCTAGATGCCACACATGCCTCATGCGACTTCTCCCCCTGATAGGTTGGAGCAGATGATAAACAACAGATTTGGACCACTATCATGGGCCCTTGCCCAGAACATGAGCGTGGCCCCTCCTGCACCACCTGCGCACCCTGCTAGGAATGTGAACGCCAACAGTTTATTCAAGCGCTTCCAACGCTTTCGACCTCCTACTTTTCCAAGTAGCCATAGACCCAAGGAGGCCAAGTATTGGCTTGATCGCATCTCTAAGATGCTGAAGCCGCTGCGCTGCACTGCACTGCACTGGGGTAAAGCAGGTTGAGTTGGTTACGTACATGTTTGAGAAGGAGGCTAGTCTATCGTGGGACAACGTCCTACGGACAGTTGTTGCTAGGTATGTATGGACGTGGGGAGCTTTTGAGACCCGCTTCAATGGAAAGTACTCCCCCTCACCATGATGAAAAAGAGGGAGAGTTTTCTTTGCCTCTGACAGGGAGGGATGACCTTGTTGGAATATGAGAACAGGTTCATGGAGCTGGCCAGATACTCTCCTTTGATACTAGTAGACGAGCTGTTGTGAATGTAGCGATTTTCTAAAGGTTTGCGACCTGAAATATGTACGAAGATGTATTGCGCTAGCATCCCAACTATGTTGAGCTAGTGAACGTATCCCTGTGAGCTTAGCAGGATGGGGATAGACTTCCTGTACACATGTACCCATGGGTCCGAAGCCTCGATTTGATTTGCCGAGCAGACCGTTCCTCGGCAAGAGGCCACGTGCAGATTCGCCTCCCAGACTTACTGCTCCACCGGCCCAGCTGTGGCGATTAGATGTGTGGTGCACCTACTGTAAAAGGTTAGGCCATACTGACACTTACTGCTTTACCAGGACGAGGGACAATGGCTTCTCCCCTCCTTAGAAGATCAACCG
This sequence comes from Magnolia sinica, assembly GCF_029962835.1. NCBI lineage: Eukaryota > Viridiplantae > Streptophyta > Magnoliopsida > Magnoliales > Magnoliaceae > Magnolia > Magnolia sinica. The sequence goes on from NC_080574.1 coordinate 81,386,242, forward strand.
TCAGATGCTGCAACCTATCTCAGCTTCACCTCTACGATCAGCACCGCCTGCACAATCATCTTACCGGCCACCAGCACCTCGATTTGGGCTGCCTTAATGACTTATGGCAGCTTAGCCAAATCGTCCACAACAAGCTCGGGTGCACTCACTTGCAGCCGAGGCTTCCGAGACAGCAACCGCAACACCATTGACTTTCGAAGTTATAACACATATCCAAGGTATACCAGTCTTCCTATTGGTGGACCCCGGGTCCACTATTTCAATAATATCATGCGCATCAGTCAAGCGACTAGTATTAGAAACTACTCCTATGGTTGAAATGAGACTCCTTACCGCCACACGGTCCTTCTCAGACACTACCAAGATTTATAAGGGTTGCTCGATAGACTTAGGAAGCAGAACAGTACTCATTAACCTGATCGTCACCACTATATACCATTATGACGTCATCCTCGGTATGGATTGACTTACTAAAATGAAGGTCGAGATCGACTACGAGACCTGACTGGTGATGGCACACGGGCCCGAAAACACGACCTTCACCTTCCCCGTTCAGGTCAGTTGCCCCTTCCAGGTTCTTCGTTATGCTTCCCTATTGAAAGATCATAATGGTCCGATCTTAGAAACACGCCTGTGGTTTAAGACTTTTGGGTAGTATTTAAGACGATACTTAGATTACCTCCTCGGTGCGAGATCGACTTTACTATCGACCTTATGCCTGGTGCGACACCCATTTCCTTACCCATGTATCGCATGCCTTCATGTGAAATGGAGAAATTGAAGAGACAGATTGATGATTTGTTGGATTTAGGTTTCATACGGCCTAGCGTGTCTCATTGGGGAGCACCTATGCTGTTTGTGAAGAAGAAGGATGGATCACTGTGATTGTGTATTGATTATTACGGGTTGAACCAAGTAACAGTCAAGAACAAGTATCCTTTGCCCAGGATAGATGATCTGTTTGACCAGTTGAAAGAGGCACAATACTTCTCGAAGATCGACTTACAGTCTGGATATCACCAGTTGTATGTTAGGGATGAGAACGTGCAGAAAATAACATTCAGAACCAGCTTTGGGCACTACGAGTTGCTTGTGATATCGTTTGGACTCACAAATGCACCAGTCGTGTTCATGGACCTTATGAACCGAGTGTTTCGGCCGTATCTGTACCGATTTATCATCGTATTTATAGATGACATCCTGATATACTCCAAAAGTCGGAAAGATCACGAGGAGCACCTGCGAGCAATCTTTGATACTCTTAGGAAAAACTAGTTGTTTCCTCAGTACAAGAAATGCGACTTCTAGAAAGAAGAAGTCAAGTTCCTGGGACATGCGGTGTCCAAGGAAGGAATAGTTGTAGACCTTTCTAAGGTGACCACAGTTCAGGATTGGGAGCAAAACGGTTCGGTTACTGAAGTGAGGAGTTTCCTCGGCCTGACAGGTTACTATCGTCGATTCATTAGGGATTTTTCCAAGATAGCCAAACCGTTGTCTCAGTTCACTTGGAAAGATCTTAAGTTTGCCTAGAACGAGAAGGCAGAAGCAGCCTTTCAGGAATTGAAGGACAAGCTGACATCTGCCTTTGTGCTAGTATTGCCAGAGCAAGGGGTCAGATATACTATATACACCGACGCCTCTCGTGTTGGTTTGGGTTGTGTTCTTATGTAGTAGGATAGAGTGATTGCCTATGCATCGTGACAGTTGAGTGAAGATGCTACTTATGTACTGCGACCAACACATATCCTTGATAGGAAGGAACAAGTGCTACGCAGCAAAGTTATTCCGCTCGTGAGAGTATTGTGGACTCACCACACTGAGGAAGAGGCGACTTGGGAAATAGAATCGAGGTCCATAAGAACTACCCTCAGATTCTCGAGGAGTACGAAAATGTACTAATTTCGAGAATGAAAATTTTCTTTAAGGGGGGTAGATTGTAATGTCTTGGAAAAATCTATACAAAGACCCGAGTACCACCTCAGGTAGAAATCAAGGACCGAATCCTTTAAAAATTAGACGAAAATTAATTAAGTATTAAACTAAATAATTAATGGAATTAGCTTGAACTACTATCTATATGAACTGTAAGACCCAAAACCACTAGAATCGCTAACTTAACATTACCCAAGAACCTAGGAGCAATCTCAAAACCCAGTTGCTCTCGGGAGCACATTGAAACTTCGTATCGAACCTGGACTGCGCGTTGAAAGTACGATTACCGTGAAACTATAAGTTATAACCATCTTACTGGGCTTGACAACCATCATGAGAATCGAGTCCAAATAGTATCTCGAAATGTACAACTTGAGCCTGGAGCGAAGTGTGTGAGAACTGCAAATATCTTTAGAAAATGAACTCAGACTTAAGTGAATTGGGCCGTTCGCTTGCAGCCCAAATTTAAAGTTTCAGACCATCAGATTCTGACTCGACTACACCATTAGATTAGGAAAATTTTTCTGCACCCATTGGTATACTTGTGGCCCTGATCAAGTGACGATGACTGTTGAACTGAATCGGGTCCTTCACGGTCGATATACAAATCCAATCGGATCGAAACCTTAACCTGGTGTAGATCCATTGTCAGGGAACTTTCTTCAGACCATATGTGAGTAATGGACCTCTAGATGAGCTCTGTTGGCTCGAAATAGATGCCTTTTGGCTATAACCTAAGTATATCATGGCCCTGGGGCCATTGACATCACTTCTAGGCCTATATAATGCCCTAAACTCACCCCTCTCTCATTCCATACGAATTTTTTTTAACCCTAGGAGAGAGAAGAGAGAAAAGAGGAGAAAAGAGTGGAGATCGAAGGGAAACATTTGGTGTTTGCTTATGTACTCCTGTTCACCTACTCCAATCATCGAATCGCCTTTACGTCTAACTACTCAACTCTTTTTAACTCCATTTTTGGGTAAGAAATCCTAACTCTAATCTGTTTTAGGAATCCAAATAGAGAAACCGGTGAAATAGCTAACCTATTTCAATGTTTAGGTAGCTGTTGTGCTGTAGACAAAGACGTGGTGTACGAACTGAGTTCGTAACGAGCTTACCGACGAAAGGTGCGGACTATAAACATTTAGGTTATAGTTTTCAAGGCTTTCAATGTTAACAATGATTTATGTCTGACTTGATTACTGCCATACGATCTTAGTTATGACTTTTTCGATATATCATGTATACGTAAACTAGGTTGTATACTAAATGCATTCCATGTGTTTGTTGAAATGTTTGAATGAATAGGAAATTATGATTTATTTTCCATGACTATTAATTTATAATTCATGTTTGTTGTACGTATGACAACTCCTTTGTGAAAGGATTTGCCATAATATATGTTATAACTAATTTATTACATGTATGTTGAAATGTGTAGTCTAAGTATTTGATAAAATGTCTAAATGAGAAATTGTTTGTTGCAATGTATTTAATGAGGGTGTTGAGATAAGATTCTCAATTATCTTATATATAATTACAGTTTCCTTCATATAACCTATCTTACTACTACGTGATTTATGAATGAAACACCTATGCATGATAACATGTGCAATATGGTTGTTAAAATGCCTGAACGAGAATTGTATTTGAATTGGTTGTTAAATGCTGTTTTGACTATCACATATGAATGCCTATTGTATTTGAGTATGACTGGGACTATTACGTAGTCCAGACAATCGGTAATAGTTTCCGATCAAGTGGCTAACTAGTTTCGCCATAACGGATACGTTCGATGAATCTGAGTCGTACGATGATTATCGGTAGTGGTTAGGCCACGAGGAGTGCATATGTGCTCCATGTCAATTAATTTAGCGTGCGCCCGTACCAATCGAACTTGTCAAATAACCCGATTGGCCTAATGTGTGTTTACCATGTATGGATATTACTTCTTGAATTTAAGGTACCACTTATCAATGTAAAGCCCGTTTTACCTTGGTAACATGATCCGCAAAGACTCATTAGTCAGACATGGTGGTATGGGACACCGTGGTCAAGTTGTCAGCCTATGTTGGGTGATGAGCCTCCCTATAGTGACTAGTGAGCAACCTAAACTCGTGAGCCGAATACGGTGGTATGGGACACTGTATTCGAGCTGTCGACCTACGATCAGGTGACGAGCCTCTTGTACTGACATCGAGTATAAAATAGGCCTATGCAGATGGTGACGAGCCTTCCGTAGTGACCTTGAGTGTAAACTCATGAACTTGCCTATCTACTGCTTTTAAATTAGTAGTGATGTTGCCCTATAACTTGCGTATTGTATGTGATTAACTAGGATTAACAACCCTAGATGGATCCTCGTTTGGGTAAGTGATATAAAGGGGGGTACCTTAGCTTCCCGAATATGCTATATGAATAGGCCTAATCAAGTTCTTGGTAACACGATCATGCGCCACACTGTATGTGCTTAGGCGATGAAGGTACAATGGGAGTAGCATATGCGACCGTGAGATGGTGTCGTTGAGGGAGTGTAAGTGAGGGCATGCATCATTACCACATATCATCCTTACATTAACCAGAGTAGTTAGGGAATGTTTGTTGTATTGCTTTATCATTACTGTTTGACTGAATTGATGACATGTTAACCTTTGCCTTATAGTACCATTGAGTTAATCACTCACTCCTACTTTGGGACGGTGTTTTAAAATGCCAACTAGACTCTGTTGTAGATGTAGGTGGCAACGATGTCTACACTGCTGATTGAGATTTCATAGATAAGGAGGAAGAATTCTTCTACGTTCAGTTATCAGGCGGGTCTATGTAGACCATGTACTGATCGATGGGATTTTAGGGACTATAAAGATTAGTTGGACATTTACATTTTTGTATTTTGTAAATTTTGGATCAACACATGTATATATTCAGCCTAATAACATACTTATACTATGGGGATTGAGGAACACTTCTATACATTATATACCTATCTCAGTCTTCCGCTTGCTTAACTCAATTATCTTTGGAGTATGATATACTATTTTAGTATAATCCCACTCATGTTTAATGTACTAATATGGACAACATTTAAACATCATTATCTATGTTGCATAAGTGAGGTGTTGGAACTCGGGAGTTGAGCTTTTGCTCGGCTCCCGATTTTCGGGGCGTTACATGTATGGTGATGTATGTGTGGTGAATGTTGTAACTTCCTTTTATGCACTTGTAGTGAATGTTGTAATAATTTAATTTATTTCCTTTGGCTCTTTCTAAGTTTGAGTTTTTGATAGTTACTAACGTTCTAGAAATCAGGCTGTCCTACCAAAAATCTTGGTTTTTAGTGTAAGGTTGTCCTTAGAACTTAGTTTGTATCAACCACCCAAGACTTGTGTATTTGAGGTTGCTTTTATTTGTGCTATCTATTTTGTATATCTTTGTATTTCGTGTTTATTTTTTAATTTGTCAGTCCTATTCACTCTCCCTCTAGGCATTGGAGCTTGGCCTTTTTAAGTGGTATCAAAGCCTAAGAGCTTTTTTTTCTTTAAAAAATAAATAAATTTGGATTCATTTCCTGAGCTAACCGATCTCAAGCTTATAATATGTTAAATTTTGATACACTACATGAAAAAGGGAAAAAAAAAGACAAGTTTTAAGATGGTTGTGGACCGTCTACAAAATTCCTTGGTTTAAAGTCGGCTCTGAACCGTCTCTAAAATTTCAAACTGCTCTTAACCGTCCTTAATATGAAGCAAAATCGTCTTATAAATGTTGAATGTCCACAAATCATTTAAGATGGTCAGAATCCGCCGGTAACTATGGAAAAGAAAAGGCTATTGACAGTCTAAAACTAAAGATGGTCCTTAGCTGTCTTATATGCAGTCATTTGAGACAGTTAAAGACCGTCTGCATTAGAGACGGTCATTAGCAATCTTATGTTGGTCATTTGAGACGGTCAAAGACCATTTGCATTAGAGACGGTCCTTAGCTGTCTTATAGGCAATCATATGAGTGTCAAAGATCATCTGCATTAGAGATGGTTCTTAGCTGTCTCATGGTAGTGGGACTTCAACAATATCGCTATCTAAAATGTTGTCCTTAAACAAATACCAACTTTTATTGACCAATGGCAGTTAATGGTCCTACACTTCATAATGCGGTGATAACTGCCACTAGAAGTGGGAGGATTGGGAGTGGCTAGGCGACAAACGTCAATTTTGTGTGTTGATGCATTCTTTATATGATAAGCATGGGCCTATTGATTGGTCATCCAGACTGTTGATTTGATGGGTCTACAAGGTTGATGACCAATAAATCACCTAGTTAAAGGTCCTAACCATTTGCTGAATGGAAACAGATTAGCCGCTTCCCCCTCCATTAGCCAATGGTTGGTGGTCGGTGCTCTATGGGCCCCACCATGATGTATGTATTTCATCCATGCCATTCATCTATTTTTCTAGATACTTTTATGGTATGAGCCCAAAAATGGTATATCCCAATCTCAAGTGGACCACATTATAAGAAACAGTGTTGATTGATCGCTAACCATTAAAAACTTTTTTGGGTGCCATAAAAGTTTTGGATCAAGCTGATCTTTATTTTTTCCCTTCATCTAGGTCTGTTTGACCTAATTAACAGACTGGAAATCAAATAAACAGTACAATGGGCCTTAAGAGGATTTTAATGGTGGATATCCAATCACTATTGTTTTCCTGTGGTGTGGTCCACCTTAGATTTATATTCGTCTCATTTTTGGTATAAAGCCCTTAAATGATCTTAAAAAATGGATGAACTGCAATGATAAAAGACATACTTCATATTGTGGCCCACATGACTAGTGGCAGGAGTAGCCAATCCGTTTCCTGTAGCGGATTAGCTACCGATGGGTTGAGTAGCGAGACTTGCTGCTGAAGTGACATCACCAAGTTCTGTGGGCCCCACCATGATGTATGTTTTGTATCCACACCGTCCATCCATTTGGAGATCATATTAGGGGGTGATCCAAAGAATTAGTTAGATCCAAAGCTCCAGAGGACCCCACCAAAGAAAACTGTGGGGAGAGTCATGCCCACCATTAAAAAGTTCTAAGGGCCACAAAAGTTTTCGATCAAGCTAATATTTGTATTTTCCCTTCTTTCATGTCCACATCAACATATGAGCAGGTTAGATCTCAAATAAACACCATGGTGGACCTTTGGAAGTTTTCAACGGTCGACGTCACTCTCCCCATTGTTTTCTGTGGTGAGGTCTACACTTGCCTTGGATCTGCCTCATTCTTTGACCTATGCTCTAAAACGATCTCTTCGTATGTATGGATGGTGTGTATACAACACCAACATCATGATGGGCCCACGGAACTTGGCCACGTCACTTTGGTGGCGAGTCTCGCTACTCAACCTCTCAGTATCAAATCCGCGTCCGTTACGTGATTTGGCCAGTTATGCTGCCACCAGGCAGGTGGCTACTGGTCGATGCTATGTGAACCCACCATGGTATATGTGTTTTATCCACGCCATCCATCCGTTTTGAAAGATAATTTTAAGGTTTGATCTCAAAATGAGGTAGATCTAAATCTCAGGTGGACCATACCATGGAAAAACTGTTTTGATTGAACATCCAACATTAAAAACCTCCTAGGGCCCACTGTAATGGTTATTTGACATATAAGCTATTGAATAGGTCATACAGACATGGATGAAGGGAAAAAATATATATTAGCATGATCCAAAACTTTTGTGGCCCCCAAGAAGTTTTCAATGGTGAGCGTTCAATAGACACTGTAAAATCCACTTGAGAGTTGGATCAAACTCATTTTTGGATTCATATCATAAAATGATATTAAAGAATGAGTGGATGGCATGGATGAAACAAAAACATCATGGTGGGGCTCAGAGATCGCTCACAAAGCACCCACCACTAGCCATTGGCTATATGGTTAGCAACCGATCCGTTTCCAGATTTCTCGCCATAGCCTTCCGCATGATGTTCCTGTGCTAAGAACCTAGACAGGGTCTACCATGATGTTTGTAAGAAATCCACCCCATACATCCACTTTCTGAGATCATGTTAGGACATGGGGCAAAAAATGTGCTGGATCCAATACTCAAGTGTGCTGAAAACATGAGGATTGAATGTCCACAGTTTAAATATTCATGGAGCCACATAAGTTTTGAATCAAGATAATTTTTTTGTTTTTAGTTCATCTGTAGGAATGATGTTATGAGCCGTGCGGATGGCATGTAAACATTACTGTCGACCCAGGGAGGTTTCAACTGTAGGAATTTCCCTACCCACCTTTTCCCTTGGAGTGGCCCAATTGAGTTTGGGATCCTTTTTATTTTTGGTATCAAGTCCCAAAATTATCTCACAAAATGGATGGAAAGGGAAGATTTCTCCTGAACATAAAGATGGCCCCACCTAGGTTTCCGGCGCATGAACTTCATGCCAAAGGCTTTTACACTGCAAATCCGCTTCCAGCTCATCCGCTCCCCTTTTTTGGGGGCAGAATTTCAAAGGACTTGGATTGCATCGTACCCGGTAGTATCTAGCTAGTAATGGTATTATATTTTTGAGTGGCCACCGTGATGTATGGGTCTTATCCACACCATCCATCCATTTTTTTATTGGTATAATTTTAGGATACAAGACCAAAAATGAGGCAAATTCAAGGATTAAGTGGACCACACCAAAGGAAGCAGCGGTGATAACGATTCTCACCGATGAAACTTTTGTAGGGCCCATCATCATGTTTATTTTGCATCTAACGTATTCATAAAGTTATATAGGCCTGTATGAAGAGAAAACAAAAATATCAGCTCCATCCAAAACTTCTGTGGGCCCAATAAGTTTTCAATGGTAAGAGTTTAATCCCGATTGTGTAGTCCACTCGAGACTTGGATCTGCCTCATTTTTAGGCTTATACCCTAAAATGATAAAAAAAAAAATAAAATGGTTCAACAGTGTAGATATGGACTCGAAACTCATGTGCTTTCCTAGCCAGAGACAGGCAGGGTACCAAAGTCTCGCACCAGTCAAAAATCAAAACTCACAACTCAATTACGATCCTCTATCAATTTCCTTTTTCCCTCTGTAGCTCTAATCAAAACCGATTTGTGTGAGAGAGAGGTGGGGCCTTCACCGTAAGATCCAAGCTATCAAGAAGTAAATCTAACTCAACCAAACCATCTCGAGGTGAGTACCTTTCTATTGTCTCTTTTGAAATTTAGTTTTATCCTCTAAACATGATCATGATGATGTAAAGGGTCCCACTGATGGATGACTCACTTGATGGATGAGGTCCTTAATGATCTAACCATCCATCCATAGGGTAAATCCACCTTGATGCTTGTATTGTATATTCATGCTGTCCATCCAGTTTCACAACTCCATTTTATGATTTGGGACCCATTGGTGTAGCTTATCATGATGCACATGTTCTATCGAAGCCATTTATTACGGTGGGGCCCACAAATAACTTTGATGATGGCCCCAAAGTAGACCTAACATCAGGTATACCAATCTCAAAACAATCCAACATGGACAGACCTAACCATGTTGGATTGTTTTGAGATTATTTTGGATACTGAAATTTTAAGAAAAAACCAATGTCAGGTTGTACATTTTTACCTCATTTCTTTTGCAATGTGTGCAAGGATTAAACATGATACTGTACTTAAAGTTGTGCTTGGTTGAAGGAAAAATATCAAGAAATTTCATTATATTTCATGATTAATCAATCTAATTTCTGCAAAATACAATGAAATTTCATGATATTAGATGTAACCAAATGCACCCTTAACAAGAACCGAAATCACAAGTTTACCAAATTGGATAATTTTCACTTTATTCCTTCAATTATGTTTTTGATTAATGATTGGGTGAGATGTTCTAATAAAATAGTAGAATGTGGGCTACCTCACTTTCACTTGGTAGGGTGTCATCAGGGCTGTTCATTTCTTTGTGGACACGGCATGTGATATTACCTTAGATCTAAAGAGCCTTATCAACCATGTGCATGATTTCCACCCGCGCTTCAATATGTTTCTGTGTTATTTTCTTATACAAGGGAATATTTACATGCTCTAAATTTATAGGGGCTACATGAGGCCTCAAGTGTCTCACTTACAATTTGGGGCCTGAAAAGTAGGAAAATGCTAGTATGCTTGATATAGGTTTCCATTTTCCATGACGCCCCAAAACACCGAGGTTGCGTTTGGATGCATTGATTAAATTAAATTGTGAAAGTTCATCTTGTTTAATAGGAAAAATAAGATGAACTTATTTAACACTTAGGTTGGCCACAAAATAGAAAATAGAGGTCTATTTTTGTTCTCCAAATTATGGACCATATCTCAAGATTTTACAATCGAGCAATGACTTAAGTTGAGTGGGCCATATCTCAAGATCTTATGATTAGATTGAGATAAAAAAAATTTCTGAGTGTTTATGAAAATGTTCATTGGGTTTTGGAAGTTTCGGATTGGATAGTAGATGTCCTGATCTATCTAAAAAAAATCTTAAACCATCTAGTGTTAAAAGTTCCCTTCAAAACAGATTGTTTTGATTAGATCGATCGGTGCGATGTGAAATCTGATTGCATTTTTCTCTGTCATATAGGTTGTGGCTATCAAAGATATAATATCACCACCTCTTAGGGAAACATTTAATGATGTTTACATTGCTTATGAGCTCATGGACAATGATCTTCACCAAATTATTTGTTCCAATTAAGCATTATCAGAGGAGCATTGTCAGGTTATATTTAAGATTTTTATAGTAAATAGATTAAGAGCCAATGATAATTGTAAGAAGACTTACAAAAATTATAAATAGAATTGAGCAAAGATTAGATGATGATGATGATAAATCTCTATAATCATGAGAAAAGTTTTTGATTTTCAGGTTTCGGTGGGGAAATATTGGATTTGCTCCTATGACTTTCAGTCTGTGATGAAAATCTAAACATGCATATTTAGCCTTGTTTGCATCTTTATCAGCATTAAACAAAGGTGAGTTGACTTGCACCAAGTTGAGAAGCTTGTATATGCATTTGATTCTTGCATTAAATGCAACATTATAAATAGGAGATTATTTTGTAGAATGTTGTTAAGCAGCCAGCTTTGCTGGAGAACCTTACTTGTACCAAAGGCATTGTGTGCTAGTCTTGATACATGAGGTTCGGAATAAGACAGATGTGGCTAGTGATTTGGAGGTCTATAATGGATTATGGAAGCTGTTATGAATTTGACTTTTGGTTATAGAAATGCTAAAAGTTGATTTGGCTAAACAGTTGCCAGTAAAAATAGTTTGCCAATATCATGAAAATAAATTTCTAAAACTTTATAAATGCTTCATGATTGCAAATTCATCTAGACCATATAACTCATGAATTTAATACCCTTTTTTTATGCTAGTAGATTTTATAAGGTCATTATACTAGAAGTTTGTAGACCATGAAAGCCATCTTATTAAATGAATACTTTTGTTTCTATTTTTTTTCAAACCATCTTTTAATTCATTGATTAGTTTTAATAAGATTTTACATATACTGTTGTAAACAAAAAAATGGCTTGATTAGTTTTTAAGCTCTTCTAAGCTTCCTTATCATCCATGTATGGCAGTGCAAACCTTTGCTAAACTTAACTCTAATCCAAACTTTGTGTTCAATCTGATCAAGTGCATTAACATATAATACTACAGTTAACATCTAATACTATCCTATTTCTTTGTAGGATAACATTGTCATATTTATGAACCCTTGTGTTTCAATTCTTGTTTTCATCATCATTGGACTCTTATGCATGGGAATCAAGGAGGTATCCCTTTAACACATGCCCTTTTTACAAAGCTTTAATTTTTGTTGTTGCAGTTTCTAGTAACTTGAATTGGAACACTTTTCTGTATTATTTCCTTATCCACTTCTATTATTTGCTTGCAATCAGTTTTATTTTTAAAAGGTGTGCTCACTTTTTTGAAAAAAAGAAGTAAATGGAGTTCTTAACAATTCTTCTTAATTTTGAATTATAATCATGTTTTGTTGGTTGAATATTTTTTTTTATTAGATTAAGAAACACAAAAAGAAAATTGCTATTGATTTTTTTTTTTTTTAATGTAAGAAATTTTCTGATGGCTTTAGGCTGTCCATATTTTTCTATAATATTAATGAAATCCAAGACGGTCCATAATCGTCCCATTTTAAAGACGTTAAATACACACTAATGACGGCCACAGACCGTCAGTGTTTTAGACGGTTTGTAACCATCAAAGATGGTCCATAACAATCCTTTTATTGTCCACCTTTAATGGCGGTCCATGATCGTCCTTCTTTACAAATGGTCCATAACCGTCCTTTTAACGTCCATATTTAATGACGGTCCATGACCGTCCTTTAAATACGATGCAGCAAAATAGGACGGCCCATGCGACGGTTCAAAACCGTCATTTATTAAGATTTGGGATGGTTTTCAACTATCATTTTTTCACTGTTTTGGCATAGTGATAGCCTCTCTATTACTAGGCCTCCGCCTTTTGATGGCTCCAATTATGCTTATTGGAAAGCTAGGATGAGGATCTTTTTGAGGTTCATTAATGAGAGCGTGTGGTAAGCCACAGTGACTAGATGGAACCCACCCACGTCTGAAGTTCTAAGCACTGATGGTACTAAATCTGTTAAAGTTACACCTTATTATTCATGGACCATTCTTCAGAAAAATGAGAGTAGTGTTAATTCCAAAACTTTAAATGCAGTCACTTGTGCACTATCATCAGATGAATTCAAAAGAATTATATCTTATGATATTACAAAGCAAGCCTGGGATATCTTAGAAATGACACACGAGGGTACAACTATAGTCAAGAAATCTAAACTTCAAATCCTCACCACCAGGTTTGAGGAAATAAGTATGGAAGAAAGTGAAACATTCATGGACTTCTATACTAAATTAAATGAAATAGTCAATTCAATGTGGGGTCTTGGAGATAGCATCCCAGAAAGTAAAGTTTGTACAAAGATACTGCACTCATTGCTTGAAAGGTTCAATTCTAAGGTCACTGTCATTCAGGAACTTTGTGATACGGATAATATGAGGGCTGAAGAGCTTGTTGGTTCTTTACAAACCTATGAGTTAAATTTTAAGGCTCCTAAAGGTAAGTCCATAGCCCTTAAATAATCTAAATGTATTTTTCAAAATAATTCTAGTAATTCTGATTGTGAAATTCAAAGGATGATATGACACTATTAGCCAAGAAGTTTTATAAAATTTTCAAAAGCAAAAAGAGAGTTGATTTTTAAAAACCCTCTGAGAAGAAAAAAGGTAGATCTAAAAATTGGAAATCACTTAAAGACAACCAATGTTTCAACTGCCATGAATACAGGCATTTGATAAAGAAGTGTCCAAAAAGAGACAAGCCAAAGAGAAAAGGCATGTTGGCCACATGGGATGAATCGTCTTACTCTGAAGCTTCTTTTGAGTCAGATGATTCTGAACCCAAATCTTCTAATGAGGTCAAGGCCTTAATGACTCTAGCTAGAGTCACTTCCTCAGAGAGTTGTGATTTAACTTATGATGAAAAATCTGAAGAGTGACTCTAAAAACGATGAAGATTTACAAGATGCCTATAATGCCCTATATAGGGAAAGTTGTAAGATAGTTGTAAAACTTAAACTTCAAAAAGAAAAGTTTTTAAAATTAAAAGAAGATTTTGAAAACCTAGTTTTAGAAAAATCACATCTTTTTGATTATTTTGAAAAGACTAAATATGATTTAGATTTCAAAATGTCCCTAGTTGAAAATCTAAAATCAGAAAATTTAAAACTAAAACTAAAAGTCTCTTCTCTCTTGAGTTTGAAGGATACTTGGAGGTATGCCCATGGTGATCCTAAAATAGAAAAATTGCTAACTGGATCAAGGAAATACGGAGATAGATCTAGTCTGAGCAATGATAAGAATATGCCTCTAAAATTTTAGTCTACTCCTCCTAAGTTTGTTAAAGGGGAGTCCTCCAACTCAAAAGGGAAAAGTCTTAATTATAATGGCTTTAAAAATCCTAAAAATTTTCTGACTATTAAATCTAAAAACAACCATATCAGTTTTAGAAATCAGAATTATAACCCCCTTAGCTGAGAAAATTGTGGATCTACGCAAGGAGTTTCTGAAATCTAACGCTAATGGTAGAATGTATAAAAACTACAAGCATAGAAAAACCAACCTTGCTCCAAAACCCAAAATAGTAATGAAATGGGTCCATAAGGTTACTTGTTTGGTTGCCCACACCACTTTTAAGGCTTTGAGTCAATCAAAGTGGTACCTAAACAGTGGTTGCTCTTGACACATTACAGGTGACAAAGATTTTTTCACCAATGTCAAAGATATGACTGATGGTTCAGTCATATTTGGTGACGGCAGCAACTGCAGAATTATTGGCCAAGGTACGGTTCAACTCTTCAATATTCCTCCTTTTGAGAATATTTTGTTTGTAAAACGCTTTAAGCATAATCTCTTAAGCATTTCTCAAATTTGTAATAATAAACATGGTGTCAAATTCACTAATCAAGGGTGTGAAATTTCTAATGAGAAATGTTCTGTGATATTAACTGGTCGCTGAACATCTAAAAATTGCTATATAGTTAGTGATTCGAGCTCATCTAAGTTATCATGTTACATAGTCTAGACCAATGAGACCGACTTATGGCATAAACGCCCAAGACATGTACACTACCGTAATCTTTATAGACTGAGCAAAGGCGAATTAATAAGGGGTCTACCCAAGTTAAAGAAAATGGACAAAATTTATGGCGAATGTCAAATTGGTAAAAAAAACTAGGAGTAGTCACAGGAAAGTGAACTCTAGGGCCACATTTAAACCCCTTGAACTCATCCACATGGATCTCGTTGGACCTACTAGAACAGAGAGTCAAGGCGGTAAGAAATACATTGGGTAGCTTTCATAAGTCTGAAACTCTCGATGAAGTAAAAAGGATACTCAAGCGTATCCAAACTGAGAAGGAACCAAATATTTTGAAAATCCAAAGTGACCATGGATCGGAATTTGATAATAACAATTTTGAGAAGTTTTGTAGCGATCACGGGATATCGCATGAATTTTCTGCACCTAAGACACCTCAACAAAATGGGGTTGTTGAAAGGAAAAATCGTGTCCTTCAAGAAATGACCAATGTTATGTTAAATAATATGAAATTACTTAAAAATCTTTGGGCTGAAGCTGTGGACACTGCATGCTATATAATAATCGGTGTTTATACTAAAAAAATCAAATGATAAGACTGCATATGAACTGTGGTTCAATAAGAAGCCCACAGTCAAATACTTTCAAATTTTTGGCAGCAAGTGCTATATTTTGCGTGACCATGAAAATTTAGGGAAGTTCGACACTAAAAGTGACAAAGGGATCTTTTTAGGATATGCTCTAAATAGTCGAGCATATTGAGTTCTCAACAAGAGAGCCGGTGTTATTCAAGAGTCCATTAATGTAGTTATAGTTGATCACTTGAATACACCTGTCTCTAGTTTAAAAGATGATGAAGTCTCTACATTTGATAAATTAGAGTCTTCATATAATCAAAATGATACTAAACTGCTGTCAGTTAAAGATTATCCAACTAATCAAATTCTTGAGAACCCTCTCACTAGTGTGCGCACACGTAAACAATTAGAAAACATATGTAATTATCTGTGCTTTACTTCCAGATTGAGCCGGCTAATGTAAAAGAAGCGCTTACTGATGAAAATTAGATAGTAACCATGCAAGATGAACTAAATCAATTCGTAAGGAATGATGTATGGTATTTGGTTCCTAGACCTAATGATAAACATATAATTAAAACTAAGTGGATCTTTAACAATAAATCTGATGAATTGGGAAATATTATAAGAAACAAGGCAAGACTGGTTGTACAAGGGTAAACTCAGATAGAAAGCATCGATTATGACGAAACCTTTACCCCAATAACTCGTCTTGAATTTATCAGATTATTTATATCCATTGCTTATTTCAAAAAATTCAAAATCTATCAAATGGATGTCAAGAGTGCTTTCTTGAATGGTTATTTACATGAGGAAGTATATGTAGAACAACCTAAGGGTTTTGAAGACCCTAAATACATAGATTATGTTTATCAATTGAAAAAGGCACTCTATGGTTTAAAACAAGCTCCCAGGGCATGGTATGAGAAGCTGACTAAGTTTTTACTAAGTTATAAATTTATAATGGGGAGTGTTGATAAGACACTGTTTGTAAAGAAACACAATGATCACATACTTATAGTACAGATATATGTTGATGATATTATTTATGATTTTGCATGTTCTAACCTGTCTACTAAGTTTGCAGAATTAATGAAGTCCAAGTTTGAAATGAGCATGGTTGGAGAATTGAACTACTTTTTAGGTCTATAAGTGAAACAACTTGAAGACGGGATTTTTATTTCTCAAACCAAGTATGCTCTAAACTTGATGAAGAAGTTTGGATTTGAGATTGGTAAAAACTTCAATACTCCTATGAGTACGACTCTTAGGCTCTCTAAGGATGCGACAGGTAAAAGTGTATTTCCTAGGTTGTATCGCAGTATGATTGGTAACTTATTATATTTAACTGCGAGTCGACATGATATAACATTCAGCGTAGGTATATGTGCTAGATATCAATCGGATCCTAAAGAATCTCACCTGATTGCTGTCAAGCAAATTATGAGATATGTCGCAAGTTCGGCCAATCTAGGCCTTTGGTATCCATATGATACTAATGTTTAGTTAGCTAGTTATACGGATGCTGACTGGGCTGGGATTATAAATGATCGAAAGTCTACCAGTGGCGGATGTTTTTATGTCAGGAACTTTTAGTTTCATGGAATAGCAAGAAACAAAGTTCCGTTTCGCTATCCTCAGCTGAGGCTGAATATATTGCAGCCGGGAATGCATGCACTTAGCTTGTGTGGATGAAAAGAATGCTAAATGACTATGAATTTGCGCAAGATACTATGGTTCTTTATTACGATAACTCTAGCACTATCAACATCTCTAAAAATCCCATCCATCATTCATGAACAAAGCATATTGACATTAGATATCATTATATTCGTGAATTAGTAGAAGATAAAATTATTTCATTAGATTATGTTCAAACTGAAAATCAACTTGCGAATATTTTCACAAATCCACTTGACAGAAACAGGTTCACTAAATTAAAAATGGATATTGGTATATGTAATGTGATTTGAGATTATTGTGTCTTCTTGTATCATGTTGTATATTGTTATTTTTACAAATTTATTGGATTTAAAAAATTAATAAAAATTGCACATTTTTGGGTCTACACGACCAGTCGAGTACACACTCGACCAGTCGTGGCACGACTGGTCGAGTATGTACACGACCGGTCGAGTAGCGCACGTAGGGTGCTTTTAAGATGAGTAAAACCACTTTTTCTTCACTCTCTTCATCTTCTCCAATAACCCTTTCATGACCGGTCGAACCCACCTTCGATTGCAACTTGGTTACTACGTCTTTTCCATTTTCCTTTTGGATTTTGGTTCTTTGCACTTCTATTTGCTTAATTTTAAGGTTTATTTCAAGATTTCTAGTAGTTTCTTTGCATTTTTAGCAAAAAATATGATTTGTGTGAAACTCTTAAATCCTTCTTACATTTTATTTTTGTTTCTTGCAATGGAAGGTAGATATAAGAAGAGAACCACTCGTGGTCCTTCTTCTTCCCGTTCCACATCGATTTCGGTGCGTACTCTTTGACCACTCGAAGAGAACCCAGAATATGTGGGGGATATCCACAGAATTGATGCATGACTGGATTGTATGATTCATGCATCTTGCATTGTGTGTTGTGATTATTGTACGCCCTAGCAACATCTGAACCGTAGCATCTTGCATTGTGTGTTGTGATTATTGTACGCCCTAGCAACATCAGAACCGTAGCCTCCACAGTCATGTCGTGGATGCCCAGATGGGACACCGAAAATATGTTATTAGCATTGGGCTGCCATAGATGGCCCTGGGTGAAAATCCCTAAACCCTCTTAGTACTAGAGGATGCCTCAACGTCAAGACCGAGTGGATATATATGAGCGCATGAGGACTATATACCAGTAGGCCGCATCTCCCACTGTGTCGTGGTCAGTTGGGAGGGGGTGTGGCCTTACCCGCCTGAGGGAGTAGGCAATGCTAGGTTGAGTTTGACCAGCTTGAAGAATGGATCCGCTATCGATGAGCCGGGCTCGATATTGGTAGGCGGATAGTGAGGTCTCTTCCACTTACGCAGTTGTGTGGTTGATGGGGTGGCAGGTGGAGTAAAGTGCACTAGACCCTGGTGATGATCCCAGAGATGTACATTACTGATTTGTGGAGCAGGAGTTGCATACTCAACATTATATTTATTCATTCATTCATTAACTATCCACTCGAGCTGGTGGTGCGCAACTAATTGTTATGTGTACTTTCACAATGGCCTGGATTTCGGTTGAGGGTGCGACTAACCTAAGATTAGGAGTTTACCACATTGAGTCTATCTATCCAAATTTAGGTATGAGATTGGTTTGGATAGAAGTCATTTGTGATAGGCCCCATAGCCTACGATACCACATACTATCATCCCAACTTCACACTATAGCTTAGTCATTTTATTCGCATCACATATTGCATATCGCATTACATCCTCGGCATATGGCGTTTTGGGTTGTTCTATTTCTGCATTTATATGACCTAGATGAGGCTGATGGTATTCGTAGCTCTTCCAAATTGCATATTGTATTACATTCTTGATATTTGATATCTGGTTCATTATGTTTCCGCATTACATAGCTGATTTACATTACCTTTTCAGTATATGACATAAGCTTCCTATGTCTTTTTCGTCGCATATCCTGGATGAGGTTGATGATATTTTATGGACTTGTCAGTATTTCTGTTTACTTTGATATTGAATGGTTCATGGACTTAGCAATATTTCCATTTATTTTGATATTTATATGTTTGGCACGTGCATCGCACACACTTACATCACCCTCTAAGCTTTCTATAAGCTTATGCACGATAGATGAGTGCAGATGGCATTAGGTTGCAGTAGCGTTGAGCATGGAGCGTGCAACGGTCTTCTGGAGCTTTGATTTCAATATATGTATTTTCCTTTCAACACTGTATTCAAATGTTTATATTAATGGATATGTGATGATGATGTTGCTTGATTTGGGTATACTTGTGGTTATGCTTCTTACAAGTTAAACGTACATTGGAAAATCCTCCTTGTAGGGTCCCAGGATCGGAATCTGGCATATCGATATTGGGAGTCGAGAATGGGGTACTATAGAGGCTGTCGGTACTGGATTCGACAATCGGGAATTTCACGAGCCCAGTTTCCAAGTTTTGTGCGTAATATAACCTATGGAGGCCACAATTTGAAGAATTGCCCCAACCGAAGAAGTGCTTCTATTGTCTAACCTCAAGGCACCAAAGCTTGACCTAAAACCTTTGCCCTCTGATTTGAAATATGTTTATTTAGGTTAAGATGAGACATACCCAGTGCTGATCTCTTCCCACCTAGAGAAAGAACAAGAGAATGTGTTCATAGCTACTCTCATTGAGCATAATGGAGCCCTTGGATGGACGATTATGGACCTAAAGGGAATTAACCCTTCGATTTGTACTCACCGCATTTATCTCAAGGATAATACGAAGACCTCTCGGCAATCACAACATAGACTAAATCCAAATATGAAGTAAGTGGTTAAGGCCGAGGTTCTTAAACTATTGGATGCGGGTATCATATACCCTATATCCGATAGTCAATGGGTGAGTCCATCTCAGGTGGTTCCTAAGAAGTTCGGAATCATACTCAATACCAATAATGAACTCGTGCCAACTAGAGTTACTACTGGTTGGAGAATATGTATTGACTACAGGAAGTTGAATACCGTCACGAGGAAGGACCACTTTCCTTTTCTTTTCATTGATTAGATCTTGAAAATGTTAGCTAGTCATTCCTATTATTGTTTCCTAGACGGGTATTTGGGCTACAATTAGATATAGATAGCCCGTGAAAATCAGGAAAATACTACATTTACATGTCCCCACGACACCTTTGCTTACCGAAGGATGCCATTCGGACTATATAATGCCCTTGGCACTTTTCAGCGATGTGTGATGAGTATCTTTTCTGATATGATGGGGCAATATCTAGAGGTTTTCATGGACGATTTCTCTGTCTTCGGTCCATCTTTCAGCGAGTGCTTAGAGAGTCTTAAATGTGTGCTGAAAAGATGTGAAGAAAAGAAATTGGTACTTAATTGGGAGAAGTTTCATTTCATGGTTCTTAAGGGAATTGTCTTTGGACATATCATCTCCTCTAAAGGAATCGGGGTTGATAAGGTAAAAATTGATCTTATCTCTAACCTACCTCCACGCAAGAACATACGGGACGTGCGATCCTTCTTAGGACATGCTGGTTTTTACAGACGATTCATAAATGACTTTAATCTCATCTCTTGTCCTTTATGTAATCCACTTCAAAAGGATGCACCATACAAGTGAATTGACCAATGCCAGGAAGCTTTCACTAAGCTTAAAGGCATGTTGACCACTGCACCTATCATACAGCCACCCGTCTGGAGCCTTCCGTTTGAACTTATGTATGACACACCTGAATATGCTCTTGGGGCAGTGTTAGGCCAGAGAAAAGATAAGAAGCCTTACATTATTTATTACGCAAGTAGAACTCTAAATCTTGCCCAAGTGAACTACTCTACTATGGAAAAGGAACTCTTAGCCGTAGTGTTCGCTTTGGACAAATTTAGGTCTTACTTCGGATCCAAGATCATCGTTTACACAAATCATGCGGCGCTCAAGTTTCTTCTTTCTAAGAATGATGGTAAGCCTCGCCTGATAAAATGAATCATCCTAATCTAAGAATCTGATTTAGAAATAAATGATAAAAAGGGAGCAGAGAATGTAGTGGTTGACCATCTTTCCCACCTTAATCCCTCTGATTCCCTCGAGACGTCACATATCAATGACATGCTCCTTGATGAACAATTATTCAGAGTCTCCCAGTCACCCTGGTTTGCTGATATTGCTAATTATCTTGCCATAGGTTTCATACCGACACATTGGAGTGCACAAGATAAGAAGAAAATTATCACCGAGGTACGCAACTTCTTCTGGGACAATCCAAATTTGTTTAAATATTGCTCAGACTAAATCTTAAGGAGATGTGTGCCAGACAATGAGCATCAGAGTGTCATCTCCTTTTGTCACTATCAGGCCTTTAGTAGTCACTTTTCGGCTAAAAAGACCACGGCCAAGATTCTGCAGTGTGGCTTTTACTGGTCCACTATGTTCAGCGACACTCATGAGTTTTGCAAGGCTTGTAAGCGTTGTCAGAAATTGGAATCATTATCCCGTCGAAATATGATGCCCTTGAACCCCATTCTTATTATAGAGGCATTTGATTGCCGAGGCATCGATTTCATAGGACCATTCCTCCAATCCTTTGGAAACCTATATATTTTGCTCACTGTAAACTATGTCACTAAATGGGTCAAAGTGATTTCATGCCGGAACAATGACCATCGCACGGTCATTAAATTCCTAAAAGAAAACATCCTTTCCCGGTTCGGAATGCCTCCAGCCATCATTAGTGATGAGGGCGCACACTTTTGTAATAAACCATTCGAGAGTTTAATGAAGAAATACGGTATCTCTCATAAGGTGAGAACCCCATACCACCCACAGACAAGTGGGTAAGCTGAGATTTCCAGTAAGGAGATCAAACACATCTTGGAAAAAATGGTTAACCCTGACCGTAAGGATTGGTCAATCCGATTGACCGATGTCTTATGGGTTTATCGTACTACATTTAAGACCCCTATTGGAATGTCTCCCTTCCGACTTGTCTATGAGAAGGCTTGTCACTTGTTGTGGAGTTGGAACATAGAGCCTACTGGGCGATCAAAAATCTGAATTTCAATCTGGACAATGCTGGCTCACTGCGTAAACTTCATTTGAATGAACTTGAAGAAATCTGGAACGATGCGTACGAGAACTCAAGAATTTACAATGATAAGATGAAGGCATTTCATGACCAACGTATTCATTAAAAATCATTCATGCCAGGTCAAAAAGTCCTTTTGTATGATTCTTGGTTACATCTCTTTCCGGGTAAGCTCCGTTCTCGTTGGACCGACCCTTTCACTATTATCAATGTTTATCCTCATGGGGTTGTTGAGATTCGGAATTCAGACAATGGCAATGAGTTTAAAGTAAATGGACATTGATTAAAGCAATTGGTTGAGAACTTTGATTCAGAGGACATGTCCATGCCTCTGAATTATCCTGTTTACCAGGATTGATCTCCTAATCTGATGGAGGTATAGGTAGGTTTATTGCTTTCATAGGACTAGGGTAGTTTGTTTGTTTTTTTTGTCATTTTAGGTTAGTCAACTTTATGCCATTACGTTAGTTTGCTTTCCCGTTGCTCTAAGATAGTTTGCTTTTGTTAGATTAACTTTTGTGCCTAGCCGCGTTCACGCTAAAATCTCTTTGGAAAAAAGCTGCACGATTCCGTAATCAGGTACTATCTTTCCATCACTTCTCCTTCACTTTTTTGTCTCACATGCATTAAATGCTAGAGATCCGAGAAAATTAAGCAATTCACGCTAAAGAGGCCTGAAAATCGTTCAGAATGCAAGATCACAGGGTTCCCACCATTTGTTCACCTTGAAACTTCATATCTGACCCGAGGACCCTAAATTACCTATACACGTCAAATTTCATTCATTGGATCCTTGTGAAAGGGGCCCAATAGATAGATCAGCCACTAAATCGCTGATCTGGGGCCCAACTGATCTCTAGATATGCTTTAATTTTGGTCTCAACCCCTTAAATCGGGTGACAAAATAGATGAATGGAGTAAAGTTATTAGAAATATCACAAGTGGACCCCACTGGCAGTACCAGTGCATGAGTGCCCAAGTGCACTCGACGTGCACTAGACCAAGACGGTTGGTCAAAAGATGCTGACCTATCTTTCTCACACAGGAAACCCTGCGAGGGGACAACGTCCGACTAGATGAAGCTCAATGGGCCCACCCATCACCCATATGCTAGATCTGAACCGTTCATTCGCTCCAAGGGGTGGCCATGACCCCATCCATGCTCTTCTTTTGGTCACATGCACACGTACACACGTGTATCGCCAGAAAACGTAGGATGAATGATGAGTTGATTTGATACAGTGGACCGCAGCAAAACTCAACCAAAACCACTCATTTTCGATTGGTTTTTCGCTAAGAATCCAATGAATGGGGTGGATCTTTTCGAAAACATCACTATGGGGCCCACCGAACGTGCCAGCGCAGGTTCGTGCATAGGGACGTGCATCCGCACGTCTAGCCCTCCGTGGGCTGTTGTGTGATCTTGATCACAATCAGATCTATGATCCGGACCATCCATAAGCTGCAAGAGGGGGTCTTGAACCCCACCAAGGAGTTAGAATCCAAGAAGAGGATGGTAAGCATCCCAAAACTCGGTTCAAATGTAGCTGCTTTCCATTTCTACGTAGTCTTCTGGGAAACAGAGTCAGTTCTCCACCGAACATCTTCAGGCATAACTGACTTTGCTAAGCTTATAAAAGAGAGGGAGAAAGAGAGCTTAAGATCATCTTTTGGGACGTGGAGCAAAGAATGAGAGAAAAGACGGAGAGAACGTGGAGTGAACAGCCAGCCTTCTGAAGAGTTTTTCCTTCCCTTCTCTTAATTCCTTTATCATGTTATTTTCTAAGAGATTTTTTAGCCTAATCATGCCCATGTCAGGCTAATCCTCTTAGCTAGGGCTAATAGGTGAAGCTTGTAGCGTGATGGGGTGTTTTTCTACGCTTTGATTTATGTTTGTTGAACTATCTCTGATTTTAGTTTAATTATAAGGAATGCTTTCAGTTTTTAATGGTTTGTTGTGACTTAAATTACAATAAATCTGCGATAGCTTTGAGCATGTTCTTTGCATTATTGTGATTGTGAATTTAGGAGGTCCTGTTGTTCACCATCGTCTCCTGGGCATGGTTGGATGATGGAACCCTTCCTAACGTTCATAACTCTCTCAAATTGGCTGTGGTTTGGTTAAATTTTGTTTTTTTACTTTGTCTCATGGGCATGGTGTTGTGATGGAATCAATTCTAATCCTCATACCTCTCATCTCTTGAAAACTAGATCAAAGGAAGTTTAGATTGGATTTTAATGGTTTATCTTCCGAATGGATAAAGATGGGACTTTGATTCCAGTTGTGTTCATGAATCAAGCAAAAATCTCGCTAATCTGTACAAGTGGATCCTTGGCACCCCAGTTTTTCACCTTTGAATTTTACAAGTTTTAGTTAAAGTGATTCACCATTATTCTCTTAAATTTTCTAGATTTAAATTACATCTTCTTCTAGTTCTAGTTCTACTTACTTTCAAATTACGTACAAGGTTCAATCCCTGTGGATTCGACCTTGGTCTTACCGAGATTATTACTACATCGTGACCCTATACTTGGGGTGGTGAACAAGTTTTTGGTGCCGTTGCCGAGGGACCGATGGTTACATTCTTCTGAGATTAACTAGTTTTAGAATTAGGTTAAGATTAGGGTTTTACTAATTTTTATTTCTAGGTTTAGGTTCTACAATTTGATTTCTAGAAACTAACCTAACTTTCTTGTTTTGTAGGATCTTGACATAGACTTTCTAAATTGGTAATCCTTTTTTAATTTTCTAGTTTTTCTATCTTCTATTTTTAGATTAGGTTTTCTTTTCTATTTTTAGAAATTTTCTATTCTTGGATTTTTATTATTATTTTTTTTATTAGAAACTAACTTACTTTCTATTTTAGGTTTAGAACTTTCCTAATTAGTCTAGAAACTTTCTATTTCTATTTTAGGAACTTTCTAATTTTACACCTTCTATTTTTAGAAACTGACTTGTTTTGCTTTGTTTTGCTGGTTTTTAACTTGGGAACTTCTAATTTGGTAACTTCTTTCCAGCTCTTTTCCTTTTATTTTTAAATTTCTATTTCTTTTCTTCACTTTTAGGTTTAGGTTTAGAATCTAAATTGAGGGCTGCGAGTGTTTCATGCCCAAATGGGTTCATGACAACACTCGACGTCTCTTGACTGAAGAAGAATTGGGTGAATTAAAACCCACCTTAACCACATTATAACTTGCTGATATACCGAAATGGATAATTGAGGATGTGTTGGTCCAGGTTGACAGATTCTATTACCCATAGATTTTATCGTCCTAAATACCGAACCCATCAGTAACATGAGCACTCAGATTCCCATCATTCTTGGTTGCCCATTCCTTACCACTTCAAACGCAATTATCAATTGCATGAATGGTGTCATGAGTATGTCTTTCGGGAATTTGACATTTGAGTTAAACATCTTTTTCAACATGGGAAGATGGTTAGGAGATGATGACGATTTCCACGACATTAACATGATTGACTCTTTCGTAGAAGATATGATACCTTTGAGCTTATCCTCTGATCCTCTAGAGATGTGCCTGGCCCATTCCCATGATTTTGATAATGTCATGATTAGGGAGATGGTTGTCATGCTTGATACTATGCCAGTACTTGAAGTTAACTGGTGGAGGCCACAATTTGAAGAATTGCTACAAACCGAAGAAGTGCCTCTGCCGTCTAACCTTAAGGCACCAAAGCTTGACCTAAAACCTTTGCCCTCTGATTTGAAATATGTTTATTTAGGTCAAGATGAGACATACCCGGTGGTGATCTCTTCCCACCTGGAGAAAGAACAGGAGAGTATGCTCGTATATACTCTCATTGAGCATAAGGGAGCCCTTGGATGGACGATTGCAGGCCTCAAGGGAGTTGACCCTTCGATTTGTACTCATTACATTTATCTCGAGGATAATGCGAAGATCTCTCGACAATCATAATGTAAACTAAATCCAAACATGAAAGAAGTGGTTAAGGCCGGGGTTTTTAAACTATTGGATATGAGTATCTTATACCCTATATCCGATAGTCAATAGGTGAGTTCAACTCAGGTGGTTCCTAAGAAGTCCGTAATCACCATCGTAGCCAATACCAATAATGAACTCGTGCCAACTAGAGTTACTACTGGTTGGAGAATGTGCATTGACTACAAGAAGTTGAATACCGTCATGAGAAAGAATCACTTTCCTTTGTCCTTTATTGATTAGATCTTGGAAAGGTTAGCTGGTCATTCCTATTATTTTTTCCGTAACGGGTATTCGGGCTACAATCAGATAAAGATAGCCCCTGAAGATCAGGAAAAGACTATATTTACATGTCCCTATGGCACATTTGCTTACTGAAGGATGTCATTCGGACTATGTAATGCCCCTGCCACTTTTTAGCGATGTATGATGAGTATCTTTTCTGACATGGTGGGGCAATATCTAGAGGTCTTCATGGACGATTTCTCTGTCTCCGGTCCATCTTTCACCGAGTGCTTAGAGAGTCTCAAATGTGTGATGAAAAGATATGAAGAAAAGAACTTGGTACTTAATTCGGAGAAGTGCTATTTCATGGTTTGTAAGGGAATTGTCCTTGGACATATCATCTCCTCTAAAGGAATCGAGGTTGATAAGGAAAAAATTGATCTTATCTCTAACCTACCTCCAGCCAAGAATATATGGGACATGCGATCCTTCTTAGGACATGCTGGTTTTTACAAACGATTCATAAAGGACTTTAGTCTCATCTCTTGTCCTTTATGTAGTCTACTTCAAAAGGATGCACCATACGAGTGGATTGACTAATGCTAGGAAGCTTTCACTAAGCTTAAAGGCATGTTGACCACTGCACCTACAGCCACCCGATTGAAGTCTTCCATTTGAACTTATGTATGACGTGTCTGTTATGCTCTTGGGGTAGTGTTAGGCCAGAGAGAAGACAAGAAGTCTTACGTTATTTATTACGCAAGTAGAACTCTAAATCCTGCCTAAGTGAACTACTCTACTACGGAAAAGGAACTCTTAGCTGTAATGTTCACTTTGGAAAAATTTACGTCTTACTTGATCGGATCCAAGATCATCATTTACACAAATCATGCGGTACATAAGTATCTTCTTTCTAAGAATGATGGTAAGCCTTGCCTGATAAGATAAATCCTCCTAATCCACGAATTTGATTTAGAAATAAAGGATAAAAAGGGAGTAGAGAACGTAGTGGGTGACCATATTTCCCGCCTTAATCCCTCTGATTCCCTTGAGACGTCACATATCGATGACATGTTCCTTGACGAATAATTGTTCATAGTCTCCTAGTCACCTTGGTTTACTGATATTGCTAATTATCTTGCCACGGGTTTTATACCGACACATTGGAGTGCACAAGATAAGAAGAAAATTTTCACTAAGGTGTGCAACTTCTTCTATGACGATCCATATTTGTTTAAATATTGCCTATGCTAAATATTAAAGAGATGTGTGCCAGACGATGAGCATCAGAGTTCACTAATTCTGTCACTCTCAGGCTTGTGGTGGTCACTTTTTTTACTAAAAAGACCACGGCCAAGATTCTACAGTGTGGGTTTTACCGACCCACTATGTTCAAGGACACTAATGAGTTTTGCAAGGCTTGTGAACGTTGTTAGAAATTGGAAGCATTATCCCGTCGAAATATGATGCCCTTGAACCCCATTCTTGTTATAGAGGCATTTGATTGTTGGGGCATCGATTTCATGGGACCATTCCCCCAATCTTTTAGAAACCTATATATTTTGCTCACCGTAAACTATGTCACTAAATAGGTCGAAGCAATTCCATGCCAGAACAATGACCATCGCACAGTCATTAAATTCTTAAAAGAAAACATCCTTTTCCAGTTCGGAATGCCTCGAGCCATCATTAGTGATGGGGGCTCACACTTTTGTAATAGACCATTCGAGAGTTTAATGAAGAAATACAGTATTTGTCATAAGGTGGGCACCCCATACCACCCACAGACAAGTGGACAAGCTGAGATTTTCAATTGGGAGATCAAACACATCTTAGAAAAAATGGTTAACCCGGATCGTAAGGATTAGTTAATCTGATTGACCGATGCCTTATGGGCTTACCATACTGCAATTATGACCCCTATTGGAATATCTCCCTTTAGACTTGTCTATGGGAAGGCTTGTCACTTACCTGTGGAGTTGGAACATAGAGCCAACTAGGTGATCAAAAATCTGAATTTCAATCTGGACAATGCTGGCTTGCTGCGTGAACTACAGTTGAATGAACTTCAAGAAATCTATAACAATGCATATGAGAACTCGTGTAATGACCCAAAAAATTTCGTGCCAAGACCCGAGTACTACCTCTATTTTCCCTTAGAAGTATTTGTGGGTTAATTAGCACTAAACTCGATTGCTTGTGAAATTAGCATCAATTATTTTAAATTTAATTTGCATGACTCAAAACCTGTAAAATCATTAGCGCTATGTTACTCTGAAATTTGAGATTCATCGCTAAATCTAGTTGCTCTTGGGAATTTTTAAAAACTTTGGATCGGACCTGGACCACCCGTCGAAAGTCCGATAGCGATGATCCTAGACTATTATGGTCACTATGTTGGACTTGGCCATCACCTCAAAAATCAAGTCCAGATGATGTCCTGGGTCGATTTGATTGAGTCCGAAGTAAAGAGTGTGAGAACGGTGAGAAATTAAATGTGACTTTATGAAATCTGAGTCCTATCGCTTGCGCGATGATTTTAAGCAATCTGACCGTTGGATTCTGACCCAATTTCAACCTCTGATCAGGGAAGATGACCCAGACATGTCATAGTGCTTGTGGACCTGATCGAGTTTCGGTGACCGTTGAATTGAGTGTGGTCCGCCACCGCTAATCTGTAAATCCGATTGGTACGAAAACTCAGCCTGACCTAGATCCATGGTCAGTGAGCTTAAGTCCGACCGCGCGCGGAAAAATGACAACCGGAAGTGTTCCGTTGGATCGAGAGAGGCCTGATTTGGTTATAACCTAAGTATACCTTGGCCCTGGGGTTATTTTCATCAATGTTAGGCCTATATAAAGACCTTAAAACCCTCACTCTCTTTTCCATACGAATTTTCTAACCCTAGCTAAGAAAGAGAGGGGAAAAGAGAGAGAAAGTGAGAGAGAAGTTGGTGAATCATCTTAGATTCTTTCCTGTTACTCTACATCCTTAAACCATCACTTTTGAATCGTTATTCCGGTGATTCTAAGTTCATCTTTCGGTAAGTTAATCTAACCCTAATCTGTTTTAGAGCTTAGAATAGGTTATGTGTGTTGTAGCTCATTTCTATTCTTGCCTTAGGTTATCTAGTCGCCGTTGACGAAGACATATCATCTGAATCAGTTCGGTGCGCTATTTCTAGTTTAAGGTGCAGACTATATTCGTATAGGTTATGTTTTTCAAGGCTTTCAATGCCAGCTAATGGTTTATTCTTGTTATGGATGAAATTTCACATGACAAATGCTATGTTTATTATGCATTCCTGATATGCATGTGTTATATTGAGAATTGTGTATTCTATGTATATGTAGAAAGTACCGTATACGTATAAAATATGAACATGTGATTGCCATGATTATCTGTTGTGTACTTGTGCTAAATGTATGTGTGTCAACTGCTTGGTAAAAGGAATTGTCTAAATGCGTGTATTTCAACATACGTCATATATGTTGAACTATGTATTCTAAGTGTTTGTAGAAATGTCTGAATGATCAAAAGTGTAATGTCTTATCCTAATTACGGGCATTGAGAAGCGATTCTCAACACTCCTATTGGTGTGTATGTTTTCCTACATGCAAGTCACATTCCTTGTTGCTTAACTTCAAGTATTACTCATGTGTAATTCCATGTTAAGTGATATTCTTCAAATGCTCACATAGTACATGATTTGAATTGCTGTTCCATTACTATTCTAAATTGTTGATATGAACATCTGTTATAATGGAATGTGTTTGGGACTATGAATAGTCCAAGAAATCGATAGTCAGCCTTGAGTTCGTGGCTGAGGTTGCTTTCGCCACGTAAGACGTGATTTGACAAACCCAAGTTGTATTAGAGTTGTCGGCAGTGGTTTGGCCACACGGAGTGTTTGCGCACTCTATGTCGTTCAACCTAACGTGCACTCGTGCTAGTCGAGTTCGTCAAGTAACCTGATTGTCCGATGTATGTTCACCATGTATGGATGCTATTACTTGAATCTAGGGTACCAAACTTACCGATGAAATCCCATTAACCAATGTACCTTGATCCGCTAAGATTCATGAGCCAGACATGGTGGTATGGGACACCGTGGTCGAGCCGTCGGCCTACGCTGGGGTGACGAACCTCCCCGTAGTGACCAGTGAGCAACCAGACTCGTGAGCCGATTATGGTAGTATGGGACACTATATTCGTGCTGTCGGCCTACATTGATTGGTGACGAGCCCTTTGTAGTGACCTCAAGCATGCCTGGATACCGTATTAAGGTGACGAGCCTTATTGTAGTAACGAAGGTATGATAGGCGTGCATTGATTGGTGACTAGCCCTTTGTAGCGACCTAAAACCATATGATCGTATGAGATGCCTAGGACTGACGACCCTAGAATGGATCCCTGTTTGGATAGTGATATGAGGAAGGTACCTTAGCTTCCCAATCCTGCTGTATGAAAAGGACTAATAATAACTTGGTAATCATGTTCATGCACCGCATTGCATGTGCCTGGAAGAGGTGGAGCACTTAAGGTGATGTCATGCGTAATGTACGATGAAGATGCTGAGGGTATACAGGCGAGGGCATGCATCATTCTACATACATCCTTGCACTAACAAGAGTGATTAGGACATATTTGATTGTTCTGCTTTATCATTATTGCTTGATTGAATTGATAACATGTTAACCTTTGCTTTATTATTCCACTGAGTTGATCACTCACTCCCACGTTCTGGGATGGTGTTTAAACACCCACCAGACTCTTTCTTAGATGCAGATGTTGATGTGACCCCTGAGGCAGAGCAGGAGTTCGAGGATGATGAGGCTGCAATTTCTTTTATGTAGTTTTTAGGTGGGTTCTTGTGAGCCATGTCCTGATGCGTGGGAGTTCTGGGTTTCTTTTGGGAATAGATAATGTCTTTTAATGCTTGTATTTTTGATAGCCACACTTGTAATATGACCTGGCACGTATACATATTTCAGGGACTTAGACATGTGCACCTATGTTTCTTTAAGTCTTCCACTTGCGTCTTTCACTTATCCCTGAATTATGTTTGCAGTTTGGCTTAATCTATTCCATGGTTTATGTACTCATACAGACAACATACATCCATCATTAAATATGTTGCATAAGTGATGTTTTGAAACTCGGGAGCTGAGTTATGGTCGACCCCTGAATTTCAAGGCGTTACAAGTTAGTATCAGAGCATGAAGTGGATTAAAGCAGACCTGGGTTATGGTCACACACCGCACGCTGTCGCCACCTTAGTTATTTGGGTGCAAGTTTGTCATAAAATTTGTGTTTGAGTCCCGTTGCTTCTATCGGCAAAAGTTTATGAAAAACGATCGCCGAGATCGAGTCTATGTGCACTCCTAATCACACACAGCGACCCAAAATCTCTTCTAGACCATCTATTGATGAGTTTAGATGGTTTATCTTCCCATCTCAACCCTTCAAAGGTCAGTAAACCTCTGTTTGTATCAAATTTTAACCCGAATGGCCCGATAGGCGTCGAATCGGACAAAGGGACCGATCGGGGCATTTCAAGGGGGACCCACATCATTTTCCACTTAG
The DNA here is from genome assembly GCF_029962835.1 of Magnolia sinica. Classification (NCBI taxonomy): domain Eukaryota; kingdom Viridiplantae; phylum Streptophyta; class Magnoliopsida; order Magnoliales; family Magnoliaceae; genus Magnolia; species Magnolia sinica. The sequence continues at coordinate 81,417,953 of NC_080574.1, forward strand.
GGGGCCAGGAGGACCTCGCCCAAACGGTGAGTCATCGTCGGATGGTCCAGAGATCGGCGATGACCTCGCCAGTTCGGCGAGCCCTCGCAGCCTAGCGGGCCGGCTCGAGCCGACGACTTTGGGGCCTAGTGTGGCCCACCCCTCCATGGTTGCTCGATTTTAAACCCTCCTAAACCCTACTTCCTTCACAAAATATCCTCCCAAGCTCTCCTTTTCTTCAAGTTTCTCTCAAAACTCCACCAAACTCTCTCCCCAATCTCCTTCTTCTTCCATTTTCGTGCATACCCAACCAACCCATCTCAAAACCTCATCCCCATTGCTGATTTCACTCTCTTTTCTTTTCATTTGAGCTCTCACATCCTTCTTTGGGATCTCAAGTGTGTGGAAGCTTCACCATCCTTCCTATTTCTCCCTTTTCTCTCATTTCCCATGACCCTCTTTGAGTTTATCACGACCATCTTTTCCATCTCCACCCTTCTTTCTTTGATGGGGAAGAAGGGAGCGCCCGTGGATGAAGCTGGGCCTAGCCGCCCAACCCGAGCACGGAGGCCGAGAGGTGCCACCGCGAGCACGACCGCCACCCGTGAGTTTCAGACCAAGTGGGACCTTGATCCTCAAACTCCCATTGGAAGAACCTTGTTGGCGGAGCTATCTCATAGATTTTATGAAGGCCGTAGGGTCCTTTTTGAGGCTCATGTTGATCCGCGACTATTTGGCGAGTTTCTGTTGTTGGAGCGCCTGGAAGGGGCTGGTTGGTGTCCCTTGTTTGAGGGCGAATATTGCGCCAATGCAAGCACTGTTTGAGCTTTTTATGCCAACATTCGTGATCCTTCGCTGGCGCCTCTGCAGTTCAAGATTCCTTGTGGAAGCGGTCGGGAGGCCACGGTCAACGTTGCTTTGATATCCCGACTCTTGAATGTGCCACTTGGTGAGGTGCATGCCAGTGAGAAGAATCTGAGCAGTATGCGCGAGAGGGATCGTCGCACCTGGCTCTTGTGTGGTCGTTTGGTCGAATGGCAGCCTAATAGAAGCCTTCTAGCTACCAACATGACGGACGACTTTCGCTTGCTTCACCATATGTGTACATTCAATGTATATCCAAGGTGGAGCAACCGTAGCGAGTGTACGCGCCTGATGGTAGATTTTATGTATTAGGTGGGGCAAGGAGCCAAGCTTTGGGTGCCAACGTACATCTTGCGCTAGATTATCCTTATCGCTCGTTCGAACAGGAGGACCGAATCACTCCCATTTGGCCAACTTATCTGTAAGCTTGCACATGAGTTTGGCTATAGGCTTGGGGCAGAAAAGCCAGTACCTATTCGCTATATTAATGAGATGACCCTAAATCAGATGGAAATTGGGCCTCGTCGTCGATAAGCCTCAGAGAGTGAGGATGAGACAGAGAGCGATGAGGAAGAGAGTTATGGCGAGGGTGGAGCTGAGATTGAAGAAGAAACAGAGCTGGATGAGGAAGAGGTAGAGGCACAGGATATGAGTGAGAGTTCTCCTCCTATGACACTAGAGCAGAGCGCAGATCAGGCTACCAGGGATGCCCGTATCGCTCGGCTTGAGGAAGGGCAGGATGTTCTACGCCAGGATATCATGGATCTTTGAGGCCTTGTGAAGCATAAGTTTAAGAAGGTGACTCGAACTCTGAAGTCTATCTTGTGTTGTTTGCAGGATAAGGGTGCCCCGCCTCCATCTCTTGAGTCAGACGAGTAGCTACAGTTGTAGTCATCCTTTGCTTTGTTTTGTGTTTGCCATTGTTGGCATAGTAGTTGGAAGTTGTTTGTTGTTTGCTGTTTTAGATGTTTTAGTTCACATGCTTTCCCTGTCATGATTCATGTAATGTTGCACTTCTTGTATTGTGACAATTTTATTAAATGGAATGCATGTTGTTTATCGTTGAAGTTGTGTTGTGATTGCTATATGGGTGGATTATGTGGATGTAGAATCTTACACGTTGCATCCTCTGTTGAATGTAGGGTATGCCTTCTAAGGGTTCGAAGACTTCGGCCCGTCTCTCTTTGATCGAGTCGCTTGTCGGGGTTCCTCCCCTAAGCGATAGCCAGACGGATCCACAGTCGGGCCCGTCTCATACTGGTGTTAGGCTGACACTTGTGATTCTACCTATGGCTCCTCCAGTCACGCTTTCGGTTCTTGAGCCGAACTGTGCATCTTTGTCTGCTCCGCCTTCTGATAGGTTTGAGCAGATGATGCTGTTGATGCAGCAGCAGCAGATTCAACAGCAGCAGCAGCAGTTTTTATCTTCCATGGCTGGCATCTTTGCTCAGTCGGTGGGGGCAACTCCACCTGCTTCACCTATGCATCCATTTGGGAGCATTAATGCGAGCGGTACATTTGAGTGATTCCATCGCTTACGACCTCCCACATTTGTAAGTTCTCATAGACCCGAGGAGTTCGAGTACTGGATTGATCGCATCTCTAAGATGCTGAGACCGCTGCACTGCTCTGAGGTTGAGCAGGTCGAGCTTGCCTCCTTCATGTTTGAGAAGGAGGCCAGTTTATGGTGGGACAATGTTCTTCGCACTGTTGAGGAGGGGTATGAGTGGTCGTGGTAGGCGTTTGAGGCACACTTCCACGAGAAGTATTTTCCGTTTACGTACTGACACGAGAAGGAGAGTGAGTTCCTTCACCTCCGCCAGGGAAGGATGTCGGTGACGGAATATGAGAACCGGTTCACCGAGCTAGGTCGTTATGCTCCCTTGATTTTGAGCGATCAGCCGATGAGGATGCGGTGTTTTTCTGAGGGATTGAGGCCTGAGATCCGATCGAAGATGTGTTGTGCTAGCATTTCTTCCTATGTGGAGTTGGTGAGCATGTCTCTGTGAGCTGAGTAGGACGGGGACATATCATCCCGTATGCGAGCACCTATGGTTCCTAGGCTGCGACCTGACTTTCAGAGTGCACCTTTTCTTGGCAAGAGGCCGCTGGTAGATTCTCCTCAGAGGCGATCAGCGCCGCCGGCTCAGCAGGTGTGAGCTGATCTTCGCTGTCCGTACTATGGGAAGATGGGGCATTTGGATTGTACTTACTTTTTGCGTATGCGGGATAGTGGATTTACTCCACCGCAGAGGATCAGCCGTCTGATGCCTCAGGTTATATCACCTCCACCTCTTCGTTCAGCACTAGCTCATCCATCCTTCAGACCTTCTGTACCTAGCTTCAGGCCACCTCAGCGGCCCATGGTTCCTCCACCGAATCGCTAGCAACAGGCTCGAGTTCACGTGCTCTCAGCTGAAGTGTCTGTGGCTGACTTGGTGCCGAGATCCTTCGAGGTTACAGCGCATATTAAAGGTATTCCCGTTTCTATGTTGGTGGATACAAGGTCCACTACCTCTCTTATATCGTATGCGGCAATTAGGCGTCTGAATTTGGGCACTGTTTTCATAAAGAGAGTGACGCTCACTACCACTACAAGGATCTCCTCTGCTATGAACAAGCGTTGTTTGGATTGTTTGATTGATCTTGGGAGTGGATCGATTCTTGTTGACCTTTTTATCGCACCTCGTTACCATTACGATGTCATTATGGGTATGGATTGGCTCACGAGGATGCGGGCCGAGATTGATTGTGAAGCAAGGTCGGTGACAATCCATGTACCTGAGGGCGAGACAATTACATTCCCAGTTCAGGTCAGTTACCCTTTTCATCTTGCTTATTATACTTCTCTGTTGGAGAGTATGGCTGGATCGGCGTTTGAAAGCACGCCTGTAGTTTGAGAGTTTGAAGATGTGTTTGAGTCGATTCCTGGATTACCCCCTCAGCGCGAGATTAATTTTAATATTGATCTCATGCCTAGTGCGGCGCCCATTTCTTTGCTCACCTATCATATGCCTCCGAGTGAAATGGAGGAATTGAGGAAGCAGATAGATGGTTTGTTACATTTGGGCTTTATTTGGCCTAGTGTGTCTCCTTGGGGAGCACCTGTTCTGTTTGTTAAGAAGAAAGATGGTTCCTTGCGATTATGTATTGATTATCGCAGGTTAAATCAGGTCACTGTGAAGAACAAGTACCCTTTGCCTAGGATCGATGATTTATTTGATCAGTTAAAGAGGGCACGATACTTTTCGAAGGTTGATCTACAGTCAGGGTATCATCAGTTGCGCGTCAAGAATGAGGACGTGCAGAAGACCGCTTTCAGGACTAGCTTTGGCCACTATAAGTTCCTTGTGATGTCGTTCGGTCTTACGAACGCACCGGCCGTGTTCATGGATCTGATGAACAGGGTGTTTCGGCCATTCTTATTCGGATTCGTCATTGTCTTTATCGATGATATCTTGATATATTCTGCGAGTCGGGAAGAGCACGAGGAGCACTTAAGTGCGGTCTTAGATACTCTTAGGAAGAATCAGCTTTTTACGCAGTTCAAGAAATACGATTTCTGGAAAGAGGAAGTCAGGTTCCTGGGACATGTGGTGTCCAAGGAAGGGATAGCTATCGATCTTGCTAAGGTAGCTGCAGTTCAGGACTGGAAGCAGCCTGGTTCAATTACTGAGGTGAGGAGCTTTCTGTGTCTAGTAGGCTATTATCAATGCTTCATACGAGACTTCTCGAAGATAACCAGACCGTTGTCTCAGTTGACACGGAAAGATTTGAAGTTTGCTTGGAATGAGAGGGCGGAGATAGCTTTTCAAGAGCTGAAGGACAAGTTGACGTCCGCCCCTGTGCTAGTATTGCCAGAGCAAGGGGTTAAGTGTACGATATATACTGACGCCTCTCGCGTTGGCCTAGGTTGTGTCCTTATGCAGAAGGAAAGGGTGATTGCTTTTGCATTGAGGCAGTTGAGGAAACACAGAAAATTGCCCTACACACGACTTGGAGTTAGTAGCTATCATTTTCACATTAAAGCTCTGGAGACATTACCTCTACGGAGAGGAGTTCGAGCTCTTTTGCAACCACAAGAGCCTTAAGTACATCTTCATGCAGTGTGACTTGAATATGAGGCAATGCCGATGGATGGAGACATTGAAAGACTTTAAGTTCGATGTTTCTTACCATCTGGGTAAGGCGAACCTTGTGGCAGACGTGTTGAGTCGCAAGAAGGCTATAGAATTTGCGGCTCCGCTGATGATAGCAGAATGGGACGTGTTGGAGTTTGTGCGAGACTTTGAGCAGAAACTTACGGTGGAAGAGCTGTATGAAGTTATCGCACACATTCGTGTACCCCTCATTGACGAAAGGATCATTGCAGCTCAGGCAGATGATGAGCTTTTGGCGAAGATGAGAAAGCGGGTTGGTACAGATGAGAACTCCGAGTGGAGTGTTAGTTCAGATGGGGGCCTACGATTTCGTGGCCGGTTATGTATCCCAGACATTCCTGGCTTGAGACGGGAGGTTCTCAAGTTAGCCCAGAGTTCTAAGCTTGCGATGCATCCAGGAAGCACGAAGATGTATCAAGATATGAGAAGATCTTATTGGTGGGACAACATGAAGGTTCACATTGCTGAGTTTGTATCTCATTGTCTCACGTGCTAGCAGGTTAAGGCAGAGCATCGCCGACCTCCTGGGTTGCTTCAGCTCATGCCCATAGCAGAATGGAAGTGGGACTTCATTTCTATGGATTTTATTTCAGGGTTGCTGAGAACGAGGAAGGGACATGACTCTATTTGGGCGATAGTCGACCAATTGACGAAGTCGGCTCACTTCTTACCGATTAGAGTCACAAACTCTGCAGATGAGTTGGCTAGGTTATACATCAAAGAGATTGTACGTCTACATGAGGTTCCCTTGGAGATTGTGTCTGACAAAGACACGTGTTTTACATCTATCTTCTGGACTCGTATCCAAGAAACGATGAGTGTGAAATTGAAGTTCAACACCGCGTTTCATCCGCAAACAGATGGGCAGACGGAACGTGTGAATCAGATTCTGGAAGACATGTTGCGAGCTTGTGTTTTGGATTTCAAGGACAGTTTGGATGATTGTCTCCAGTATGTAAAGTTCGCGTATAATAATAGTTTCCAGGCGATTATTGGCATGGCTCCCTACGTGGCATTGTATGGTCGCCCGTGCAGAGCACCGCATTGCTGGGCAGAAGTTGGCAAGCGTAATTTGATTGGCCCGGAGTTGGTGCAGGCGACTTCAGAGAAAGTTAACATTATTCGACGTCGACTTCTGACAGCCCAGAGTAGGCAAAAGAGTTACGCTGATACGAGGCGGCGACCGCTTGAGTTTGTGGTTGGAGACCATGTATTTCTTAAGGTTTTCCCTATGAAGGGAGTTCTGTGGTTCGGTAAGAAGGGAAAGCTCACGTCGAGATTTATTGGTCCATTTCAAATTCTGGATCGAGTAGGAGCGGTAGCATACCGCCTTGCTTTGCCCACACTACTTGTGGGCGTGCATAACGTATTTCATGTTTCTATGCTGAAGAAGTAGGTTCCTGATCCTTCGCATATTATTAGTTGGGAGCAGGCGCAGTTGAGCGAGGATGCCACATATGTACTGTGACTGACGCGTATCCTTGACAGGAAGGAGCAGGTACTGCGTAGCAAGGTTATCCCACTTGTAAAAGTATTATGGACGCATCATAGTGAGGAAGAGGCTACTTGGGAAACTGAAGCTGAGGTCAGAAAGAGCTACCCTCAGATCCTTGAGGAATATGAGAAGGTACGAATTTTGAGAACGAAATTTTTCTTTAAGGGGGGTAGATTGTAATGACCCAAAAAATTTCGTGCTAAGACCCGAGTACTACCTCTATTTTCCCTTAGAAGTATTTGTAGGTTAATTAGCGCTAAACTCGATTGCTTGTGAAATTAGCATCAATCACTTTAAATTTGATCTACATGACTCAAAACCTGTAAAATCATTAGCGCTATGTTACTCTGAAATTTGAGATTCATCGCTAAATCCAGTTGCTCTTGGGAATTTTTAAAAACTTTGGATTGGACCTGGACCTCGCGTCGAAAGTCCGATAGCGATGATCCTAGACTGTTATGGTCACTATTTTGGACTTGGCCATCACCTCAAAAATCAAGTCCAGATGATGTCCTGGGTCGATTTGATTGAGTCCGGAATGAAGAGTATGAGAACGGTGAGAAATTAAATGCGACTTTATGAAATCTGAGTCGTGTCACTTGCGCGATGATTCTAAGCAATCTGACCGTTAGATTTTGACCCAATTTCACCCTCTGATCAGGGAAGATGACCCAGGCATGTCATAGTGCTTGTGGACCTAATCGAGTTTCGGTGACCGTTGAATTGAGTGTGGTCCGCCACGGCTGATCTGTAAATCCGATCGGTACGAAAACTCAGCCTGACTTAGATCCATGGTCAGTGAGCTTAAGTCCGACCGCGCATGGAAAAAGGACCACCGGAAGTGTTCCGTTAGATTGAGAGAGGCCTGATTTGGTTATAACCTAAGTATACCTTGGCCCTGGGGTTATTTTCATCAATGTTAGGCCTATATAAAGACCTTAAAACCCTCACTCTCTTTTCCATACGAATTTCCTAACCCTAGCTAAGAAAGAGAGGGGAAAAGAGAGAAAAAGTGAGAGAGAAGTTGGTGAATCATCTTAGATTCTTTCCTGTTACTCTACATCCTTAAACCATCACTTTTGAATCGTTATTCCGGCGATTTTAAGTTCATCTTTGGGTAAGTTAATCTAACCCTAATCTGTTTTAGAGCTTAAAATAGTTTATGTGTGTTGTAGCTCATTTCTATTCTTGCCTTAGGTTATCTAGTCGCCGTTGACGAAGACATATCGTCTGAATCAGTTCGGTGCGCTATTTCTAGTTTAAAGTGCGGACTAATTCGTATAGGTTATGGTTTTCAAGGCTTTCAATGCCAGCTAATGGTTTATTCTTGTTATGGATGAAATTTCACATGCCAAATGCTATATTTATTATGCGTTCCTGATATGCATGTGTTATATTGAGAATTGTGTATTCTATGTATATGTAGAAAGTACCGTATACATATAAAATATGAACATGTGATTGCCATGATTATCTGTTGTGTACTTGTGCTAATTGTATGTGTGTCAACTCCTTAGCAAAAGGAATTGTCTAAATGCGTGTATTTCAACATACGTCATGTATGTTGAACTATGTATTCTAAGTGTTTGTAGAAATGTCTGAATGATCAAAAGTGTAATGTCTTATCCTAATTGAGAGCGTTGAGAAGCGATTCTCAACACTCCTATTGGTGTGTATTTTTTCCTACATGCAAGTCACATTCCTTGTTGCTTAACTTCAAGTATACTCATGTGTAAATCCATGTTAAGTGATATTCTTCAAATGCTCACATAGTACATGATTTGAATTGCTGTTCCATTACTATTCTAAATTGTTGATATGAACATCTGTTATAATGGAATGTGTTTGGGACTATGAATAGTCCAAGAAATCGATAGTCAGCCTTGAGTTTGTGGCTGAGGTTGCTTTCGCCACGTAGGACGTGATTTGACGAACCCGAGTTGTATTAGAGTTGTCGGCAGTAGTTTGGTCACACAGAGTGTTTGCGCACTCTATATCGTTCAACCTAACGTGCGCTCGTGCTAGTCGAGTTCTTCAAGTAACCCGATTGTCTGATGTATGTTCACCATGTATGGATGCTATTGCTTGAATCTAGGGTACCAAACTTACCGATGAAATCTCGTTAACCATTATACCTTGATCCGCTAAGACTCATGAGCCGGACATGGTGGTATGGGACACCGTGGTCGAGCCGTCGGCCTACGCTGGGGTGACGAGCCTCCCCGTAGTGACCAGTGAGTAACCAGACTCGTGAGCCGATTATGGTGGTATGGAACACTCTATTCGTGTTGTCGGCCTGCATTAATTGGTGACGAGCCCTTTGTAGTGACCTCGAGCATACCTGGATACCGCATTGAGGTGACGAGCCTTATTGTAGTAACGAAGGTATGATAGGCGTGCATTGATTGGTGACGAGCCCTTTGTAGCGACCTAAAACCATATGATCGTATGAGATGCCTAGGACTGTCGACCCTAGAATGGATCACTGTTTGGATAGTGATATGAGGAAGGTACCTTAGCTTCCCAATCCTGCTGTATGAAAAAGACTAATAACAACTTGGTAATCATGTTCATGCACCGCATTGCATGTGCCTGGAAGAGGTGGAGCACTTGAGGTGATGTCATGCGTAATGTAAGATGAAGACGTTGAGGGTGTACAGGCGAGGGCTCGCATCATTCTACTACATCCTTGCACTAACAAGAGTGATTAGGACATGTTTGATTGTTCTGCTTTATCATTACTGCTTGATTGAATTGATAACATGTTAACCTTTGCTTTATTGTTCCACTAAGTTGATCACTCACTCTCATGTTCTGGGACGGTGTTTAAACACCCACCAGACTCTGTCTTAGATGCAGATGTTGATGCGACCCCTGAGGCAGAGCAGGAGTTCTAGGATGATGAGGCTGCATTTTCTTTCATGCAGTTTTCAGGCGGGTTCTTGTGAGCCATGTCCTGATGCGCGGGAGTTCTAGGTTTCTTTTGAGAATAGATAATGTCTTTTAATGCTTGTATTTTTGATAGCAACACGTGTAATATGACCTGGCATGTATACGTATTTCAGGAACTTGCACATGTGCACCTATGTTTCTTTAAGTCTTCCGCTTGCGTCTTTCACTTATCCCTGAATTATGTTTGCAGTTTGGCTTAATCTATTCCATGATTTATGTACTCATACAGACAACATACATCCATCATTAAATATGTTGCATAAGTGATGTTTTGAAACTCAGGAGCTGAGTTATGCTCGACCCCCGAATTTCAGGGCGTTACAACTTGAGAATTTACAACTATAGGATGAAGGCATTTCTTGACCAACACATTCATCAAAAATCATTTACGCCAGGTTAGAAATTCCTTTTGTATGATTCTTGGTTACATCTCTTTCCGGGTAAGCTCCAATCTCGTTGGACCGGCCTTTCACTGTTATCAATGTTTATCCTCATGAGGCTGTCGAGATTCGGAATCCAGACAATGGTAATAAGTTTAAAGTAAATGGACATCGATTAAAGCCATTAGCTAAGAAATTTGATTAAGAGGACATGTCCTTGCCTCTGAATGATCCTGTTTACCAGGATTGATCTCCTAGTCTGATGAAGGTATAGGTAGGTTTATTGCTTTCATAGGACTATGATAGTTTGTTTGTTTTTTTTTTTTCATTCTAGGTTAGTCGGCTTTATGCCGTTAGGTTAGTTTGCTTTCCCATTGTTTTAGGATAGTTTTGTTTCGTTGGATTAACTCTTGTGCCGAGCCGCGTTTACGCTGAAATCTCTTTGGAAAAAAGCTACATGATTCTGTCATCAGGTACTATCTTTCCATCACTTCTCCTTCACTTTTATTGTCTCATGTGCATTACATGCCAGAGATCTGAGAAAATCAAGCAATTCACGATAAAGAGGCCTGAAAATCATCTAGAATGCAAGATCACAGGGTTCCTACCATCCGTTCACCTTGAAACTTTATATCTAGTGTGAGGACCCTAAATTAACTGTACACGTCAAATTTCAGCCATTGGATCCTTGTGGAAATGGCCCAACGGATAGAATGACCACTAAATCCCAACAACAAAATTTTTTCTAGAAATTCTTATGAAATTGAAGTGATTTGGATTTTGAAGGCCATCCTTGATTTTAGAAGTATAAGATATATAATGTTGGTAATTTATGACTCTTGTATTTAACTATCTTTAGATTTCACAGTTAAGTTCGGATTATTAATCCGTGATTAGAAAGTTTAAACATTGATTGAGACATGATTTCACATGTCACATCTAGCTTACACATTAAGGTTTTAGTTCGATACTGAATTATTAACCTGGTAATCACTAAGCATGGAAGGAACTAGCCTAGGGAATTTGTCCATCATGTTCATTGAAAAAAAGAAAGAAAGAAAGAAAAAGAATACCCAGCTAAAAAATAGTTTTGTTAAAAAACGGCTACTTGTTAAAGATTTTTAAAAATGTTGACACAACGTGAAGCTATCGATGGAAAAATCAAAAGCTGGAAGAGCAAAAAGGCTGAACTTTAAGGCAAGTTTCGATTTAGGTTAGGATTTCTAGGAATGCTCTGTTTGGTTATCAATGTTATCATGAAAATTAACGATTGGACTCTTAATGTTGAGAAGCCGAGATTACACTATACACCCATGGAACTTAACGTTTAGAATTATTTTAATTGATGGATTAATACTTTGAAATTGACTATGAAGTATACCGTGAGCTTGAGTCTAGAAGAAAGTCATGCTCAACATTAATGCATTTTAGAATTCTATTAATTGAATTGTTTTTCAAAAATTACTCGAGTTTATAAAAAATTATCCTGTGATTCTCAACTTATTTTTTGCATACTTTGCTCGGGATTAGCAAAATGCTGGTTGGGGATTATGTTGATGGCCAAATATTGCGTATTAGACCCTAGTTATTACCTGATTTTATGAACATGATAATGCTTAACACCCTATTTTAATCATGTTTGTGCTGTAAGGTGGATTTAGGAGCCTAGACTGAAAAAGGGTACTAAAAGCATAGATTTAATGCTCAGAAGCCACCAAGGCAAGGGACGAACCTCAGGGGACCGAGATCGAAGAATTTACATGCCAAAGATCTGAGAAAATCAAGCAATTACCGCTCAAGAGGCCTGAAAATCGTCTAGAATGTAAGATCACAAGGTTTCCACCATCCGTTCGGCTTGAAACTTTATGTCTAGCCTGAGGACCCTAAATTAACCGTACACGTCAAATTTCAGCCATTAGATCCTTGTAAAATTGGCCCAACAGACAGATCAACTAGTAAATCCCTTATATGAGGCCCACCTGATCTCTGGATACGCTTCAATTTTGGTCTCAACCTCTTAAATTGGGTGACAAAACAGATGAATGGAGTAAAGTTATTAAAAACATCACAAGTGGACTCTACTGGCAGTACCACTGCACGAGTGCCCAAGTGGATTGCACTAAAACTCAACTAAAACCACTCCTTTCCGACTGGTTTTTCGCTAGGAATCTAATGAACAGGGTGGATCTTTCTGAAAATATCACTGTGGGGCCCACCGAACGTTCTGACGTAGGTTCGTGCGTAAGGACGTGTGTCCACATGTCCGACCCTCCGTGGGCCGTTGTGTGATCTTGATCACGGTCAGATCTATGATCCGAACCGTCCAGAAGCTGCAAGAGGGGGTCTTGAACCCCAGCAAGGAGTTAGAATCTGATAAGAGGATAGTCGGCATCCCAAAACTTGGTTCAAAGGTAGCTGCTTTCCATTTCTGCGCACTCTGCTGCGAAACAGAGTCAGTTCTCCACCGAACAACTTCAGGCCTGACCAGCTTTGTTAAGCTTATAAAAGAGAGGGAGAAAGAGAGCTTAAGATCATCTTTGGGGACGTGGAGTAAAGAAAGAGAGAGAAACAGGGAGAGAATGTGGAGTGAACGGCCAGCCTTCTGAAGAGTTTTTCCTTCCCTTCTCTTAATTCCTTTATCATATTATTTTCTAAGAGATTTTTTAGCCTAATCATGCCCATGTCAGGCTAAACCTCTTATCTAGGGCTAAGAGGTGAAGCTTGTAATGTGATGGGGTGTTTTTCTACGCTTTGATTCATGTTTGTTGAACTATCTTTGATTCTAGTTTGATTATAAGGAATGCTTTCAGTTTTTAATGGTTTGTTGTGACTTAAATTATAATGAATCTGCGATAGCTTTGACCATGTTCTTTGCATTATTGTGATTGTGAATTTAGGAGACCCTGTTGTTCACCATCGTCTCCTGGACATGGTTGGATGATGGAACCCTTCCTAACATTCATAACTCTCTCAGATTGGCTGTGGATTGGCTAAATTTTGTTGTTTACTTTGTCTCATGGGCATAGTACTGTGATGGAATCAATTCTAATCCTCATACCTCTCATCTCTTGAAAACTAGATCAAAGGAAGTTCAGATTGGATTTTAATGGATTATCTTCCAACTGGATGAAGATGGGACTCTGATTCCAGTTGTGTTCATGAATCAAGCATAGATCTCGCTGATCTCTACAAGTGGATCCTTGGCACCCTAGTTTCCCACCTTTGAATTTTACAAGTTTTAGTTAAAGTGATTCACCATTATTCTCTTAAATATTCCTGATTTAGATTACATCTTCTTCTAGTTCTAGTTCTAGTTCTAGTTCTAGTTCCTATCAGATTACGTACAAGGTTCAGTCCCTGTGGATTCGATCGTAGTCTTACAGAGATTATTACTACATTGCGACCCTATACTTGGGGTGGTGAACACTTCAATGACATCGAAGGTAGGTTCGATGACATGAAAAGTTATATAGTTCGAAAGGCGTTACACAGTACGAAAAGGTGCCACCTCCAGATTTAACTTACGTTCGATCACATCGATGGTTGTTTGATAACATCGAAGGTGTTAGCATAGTTACGCAGGCTGCTTAAATTTGAGACGATTTTTTGAAATTAGATGGACAAGGCTATAAATATGAGTTTTCTTAGGAGTTTTAAACATGAATCAGGTTACAAGGAGCCGAGTCAAAGGGTGGAGCAACCTTGCAAGAGTTTTTCTTCTTTCCTTTTCTATTTTTAATGCTTTCTTTTATGGTTTTAGATCCAATCATGTCTATGGTTGGCTAAACCTCTTAGGTAGGGCTAAGAGGTGAAGCTTATAGCATGTTGAGATGATTTTCTTGTTTTGATTCTTGTTTTTCTTGAACCTCATTGATTTCTAGTTTGATATTAAATGAATAATTCAATTTTCTATGATTTATTGTGACTCAAATTACAATAGATGTTGTGATAGCTTTGGATATCTTCTTTTCCTGTTTTGAGATTGTGAGATTGGTAAATCCTGATGTTCACCATTGTCTGTTAGGCATGGTAAGGTGATGGAATCCCTTCTAATCTTCACAATACTCTCTCATGTGTGGCTAGGTCAATGAAAAGTTCAAATTTGGTTTAATTGTTTTATCTTCTAATTTAATAGGATAGGACTCCAATTCCAATTGTGTCTCTTGAATCAAGTAAGGTAGCATCTTGATAGCTACAAGTGGATCCTTAGCACCCTAGTTCCCTTTTGATTATTGAAATCCCATTCACAATTACTCTCTTTTATTCCAGATTTTGATTTAAATCTTCTAATTCTAGTTCTAGTTATTTTTAGAATACATACAAGTTTAGTCCCTGTGGATTCAACCTCGGTCTCACCGAGATTATTACTATATCGCAACCCTACACTTGGGGTTGTGAACAAGTTTTTTGCAACATTCACATCCACAAATACATCCCACAATCTTAAAATATAAAAGATAAAGAAAATAAACCACACATCCACCAAACACAAAGAATTATAGTGGTTCGCTTGTGTGTACACCAACTGTTAAATAACAGCCACACAACTACTCCACTCCTAATATCCTCACACAACGAATATTAGCATTCACTATGAAAATAGGTTTTTCAAGGTTCACCTAAAACCCTCACAATTGTGTCTTTCAAGTGGGCTTACATAATTCAAAAACCCCGCACTCTAAGTTTTCTAGATCACCTCAGACAAAACAAAATAAAGAGATTTTTCTAGCACAAAAATAAAGAATTTACAAAGCTATAAAATACCTGGATATTCTCCTTTTGATGCAGCCCGGAAGAACCAAATCAGAGTAGAAGTTCAATGTCCACACTCACTTATGAAATGGTTCTAGGTTCTGGATTGATTTTAATTTTAAATCACCTTGGGCTAGCTTGATTTAATTTTGATTCCAAGAAATGGGAATAATTCAATTCCTCTTTCAAATAAAATTGGAATGTAGAATACAAAATCAAATACAAAGAAAGCTAATTAAAGAGAATATATAATGAGCACTAAATAATTTAAGAATATCACTAACTTATCTCTCAGAGTGGTGTATTGATTTAGCTTGAATTAAATATCAAACTCTGAAAATCGTACTCTATTTATAGTTGCAGAAATCACACTCTCGACTAGTCCTGAGGTCGGCATGATTGGTCGTAGGATCAATAAACTTTTAAAATTTGGGCGCGATAAGATCAGGCCGTTCCACAACTAGTCGTAGGGTTTGCTCGACCGGTCGAGTGGCCTCCACGACCGGTCAAGTACTATCCACGACTGGTCGTGTGGAACCCAATTTAGTTGCTGTGAAAAGGGCCAAGCTATATGTCCTAGAGGGGGGGTGAATAGGACAATGCCAAATAAAACTTATAACAGCGGAAATAAAAAGAAAATGATAGCCAAAGTAAATCACAAAGCAGTAAATTAAAATAACCTCAAAATTCAGATCTTGAGAGGTTGATACAAACGTTGTTCTAAGGACAACCTTACACCAAAAACCAGAGTTTATGGTAGGACAACCTTATTTCTAGAAAGGTCTTTGTATCAAATCTCAAATCGAAGAGGAATACAGAATTAAATACAAACTGAATTGAAATAACTTGTAATAAAAAATGTATTGTTCTAGGGACAGCCATACACCATAAAAATGGCAGGGCAACCTTGCTGGAACAACTTTCAAAAGAAATTGTAAATCAAGCTGAAAAAGAAATAGCAGAAAATAAATTCTAAACTATTACAACATTCTCACAATGCTTGCATTAAATGATTATAACATTCACCACCATACATACATCCCACAAAAAAATAATTAAAGATTAGAATTATAAATCAATCAACCACAACACAAGGGTTTATAGTGGTTCGCCTGTGTGTTCACCAACTGTTATACAACAGCCACACAAAATGCTACTCCACTCCTAATATCCTTACACAGGGGATATTAGCGTTCACTAAAAATAGGTTTTCCCAGGTTCACCCAAAACCTTTACAATTGTGTCTTTGTCTGTGGGCTTACACAATTAAAAAAAACCCCACTTCTGAGTTTTCCTGACTCTCCTCAGAAAACCAATACAACAAGATTTTTCTGGCAAATCTTGAAAGAAACTAAAATAGAAAGGGATTTACAATAAAATGTAAAATACCTGATTATCTCCTTCGTTGTAGCAGCCCGGTAGAACCAAATCAGAGTAGATGATTGAATGTCCAAGTTCAATGTCCAGTACTCGATTACAATGGTTCTAATTCTAATAGATTTTAAATTAAACCAAATAGGGCTTGCCTTAATTGATTTTGATTCCAAAGAAAGGGAATAACAATTCCTCTTATCAAATCAGATTGGAAGAGCAGAAACAAAATCAATTAAATAAAGCTAAGGAAAGAGAATATTAAATAAGCACACTTAGCTTAGATGGAGCACAGAATTATCTCTCAGAAGTTCGACGAAGATTGACTTGAATAGATTAATTAATTCGATGATTTCTTCCGAGATTCGTGCACTATTTATAGGTGAGCAGATCGCGTCTTCGATTGGTCTAGGGAGCTCTTCGACTAGTCGAAGCAATAACAGATATTTGAAAAATCCGGCGGGATATGCTTTGACCGTTCTACGACTGGTCGTAGGTCTCCTTCGACTGGTCGTAGGTCTCCTTCGACTGGTCGTAGGTCGCTGGAATTTGAGTCGAAGATGTTCGACACTGTTCCTACGACTGGTCGAACAGATTCCTGGACTAGTCGAAGCCTAACAGATTTCATCCGGAATTTGTAACAAACTCACGACTGATCGAGGAATTTCTTAGACTGGTCGAAGCAAGTCTAGGACTAGTCGAAGAAGGCCTAGGACTAGTCGAAGAACAGACCAATCACATGAAAAATAAACATTCGGTTTATGTATCCGAAATGACCTACTTCTAAGGTCAACCTATGGTCAATCAAACCTCAATCATGAAGTATGGACATTAAAACATTAGGAACAAGTGACCTTGAAGTATCAGCCTTGAAGTCTTGATGTAGATCAATCTTGAAATCTTCATGTAGCTCAATCTTGAAAGGGTCTTGAGTTCTTTACCAACTGCCTTGTACTCTTCAGCTTGAGTCTTGTCTTGTGAGCTTTACTTGTTGTGAGCTTATCTTGTTCATGAATGTTGATCCTTGAGAGAGCTTCACTTATGCAAGTTATATATAACATAATAGTGATTTTAGTACCACAAATTTGACAACAGACAGGGATATAAACTATAGCACTTACATGCTGGACTTTGAGTCGAGCCTGCAAGACTGGTCAAGCACTGTTCATACGATCGGTCGAGCAGTCTCCAGGACTAGTCGAGGCTTTAACAAAAATTCTCAAAAATCAGTAACAAACTTAGGATTGGTCGAGAAATTCTTAGACTGGTCGAGCCAGTGCTAGGACTAGTCGAACATAGTCCAAGACTAGTCGAGAAAGAGTCTATGCACTTATAAAATGATCCAATTTAAACTATGTATTCAAAATGACCCACCCTATGGTCAATCTAGGGTCATTCATACCTTATACATAATGTATGAACATTGAAACTTCTTTTCCTTCGGTTGATAGATGATCTTTGAAGTTCACGAAGCTTGAGATCTTGACATATATAGAAGCTTGAACTTGAGACCTTTTGAAGCCTGAATTTGACTAACATTGAAGCTTGAGCTTGAGGTTCAAAGTATATGAACTTTGTCTTGACTTGAAGTTTGAACTATGACTCTTGAAACATTAAATTCACACTAGATGTTGTACTCGAACATGAACATGGAATCTTGCATTTGAAGTTCTTGAAGTAAAGACCATTGTCCTTGCACTATCTTGAATATATCGATGTGCTACACTAGACACAGATTCCAAGATGTTTTGGCATTACAAAATTTGACAATCATAGGAGCTAAAAACCATAGCACTTACTGTTATATCCTACACCGTCTATCCAGCGTCCAGGGTCTGGACGCTGGCTTCTTCAAAAATGAAAAATAATAAATAATATTATATTATATTATACATATGATATATATATATATATGCATGTGGTGGGCCCCACGTGGGCCCCACCTGTTAAACGGATTGGCTGGTGAGTCTCACACCAGCTATATAGCTACTGTATTGACATCCCAAGTTTTGTGGGTTACATCCACACCGTCCAGTTTGCTGGACGGTGGGACCCACCTTGATGTATATAGTTTGTATCCACATCGTCCATTAGAACAGGTGGTGTGAGGCCACCATGACGTATCTGTTCCATCCAGTCGTCCATTTGGACGTTCTACTAGGTGGGGCCCTCCTTGATATATGTGTTGTGCGGGACCGACTGTGATGTATGGGTCTCCTCCACGCCGTCCGTTTGCTAGACGGGTGGGACCCACCTTAATTTTTTGTATATTCACACCATCCATCGGGCTGGACATGGGCCCACCATGCTATACATATTTTATCTATGCCATCCATCCCTAGACGTGGCCCCGCCATGATGTATATCCACACCGTCTAGGGGCGTGGGGCCACCTTGATATATGTGTTGTGTATTCACACCATCCAGGGTAGCGGCCCACCCTGACGAATGCGTTGTATATCCAGGTTTCCCATCCATTTTTCCTGAGTTATGGGCTGCCTCATTAGGCCCACATTGATGCATGTATTGCAAGCTCACTACCCATCCCTTGTGCCTAACCCATGGGCCCTTGTTGCGACCCAATATGATGTATTTGTGACCCAGTGTGATGTTTATGTGGCCATGAGTGAGGCCTAAAGTGATGTTTATTAGGCCCAAGTGTTGAGGCCCATTGTGATGCATTTAAGGGCCAGGCGATGGGGCCCATTGTGATGTATATTAGGCCCATGTGAGAGGGCATTGCGATGTATTTTAGGCCTGTGTGAGAGGCCCACTGTTGTGTAGGAGGCCCACTATGTATGTGTGAGGCCCACCTGTTGTAAATGAGGCCCGTGTTTGAGGTTTGATGAGATGTACACGCAACCCAAGTGATGAGGCTCATCATGATGTATATAAGGCCCATGAGTGAGGCCTAATATGATGCATATGTGGCCCATGAGTGAGGCCTATGGTGATGTGCATTAGGCCCTTATGTGAGGCCATGGGCCTATTATACGTTTAGCTCTATGTGGGTCACTCCTTGGGAGCAATGCTGGTTAAATGTCCACATTGATGGCCAATGATGGTTAAATGTTCATATTGTGACCTTCCCTTAGGCCATTTATTTATCAAGGCCAATTATCGATGCCGGTTATTGATACTGATTATGAGTATTTGACAGCATAGTATCATGATACATGCCCATACTCATCATCTGCATGTTTGTTATGAGGTGTGGTTGACCATTGCATACGACATAGGGCAGGTTGTTTCTAGGACTCCCTGATAGGCAGAATCGTCCCACATGAGCTCACGGTATACGTAGGATTGATGCATGATTGGACTGTGTGGCTCATGTATCTCGCATTTTGGGATATGACTATTGTACGCCCTAGCAATAATAGGGTTGTGGCCTCCACAGGCATATTGTGGATGGCCAGATGGGACACAAAAATTCTTTTTCTACATGGGGTGCCATAAATGTCCCTGAGTGAAAGTCCCTAAACCTCCGTGGCCAAGGGACGCTCCAACATCTAAACCGACTGGATTCATGAGCGCTTGGGTGCCGAATACCAGTAGGCCACGTCTCCCACTGTGTCGTGGTTGGTTAGAAGGGGGTATGGCCTTACCTGCCTGAGGGTAGGGGGCATAGCTAGGCTGAGTTTGACCAGCTCGTAAATGGGTACACTATCAATGTGCCGAGTAGATATTGGCTGATTATTAGCTATGCGGATAGTGAGGTCTCTTCCACTTGCATGGTTGCACATCCAGTGAGCGGTGATCATGTGTAGAGTATACTAGACCCCGGTGATGATCCCAGAGATGTACAGTACTGATATGTGAACTTATTGAGTAGGAGTTGCATCCTCAGCATTTTACTCATTCATTCATTCATTCACAATCCACTCGGGCTGGTGGTGCACAACTAATTATTATGTGTACCTTCACAATGGCCAGGATTTCGGTTGGGGCACACGACTAACCTGAGATCGGGAGTTTACCACATTGAGTCTAGCTATCCAAATTTAGGTATGAGACTGGTTTGGATAGAAGTCCCTTGTGATGGACTCCACAGCTTGTGATACTATGTACTATCATCTCGACTTCACACTCCAGCTTAATCATTTCATTCGCACCACATTACATTACATCCGCGGCATATGACATTTTGGGTTGCTATGTTTCTGCATTTATATGGCATGGATGAGGTTGTCAGTATTCGTGGACTTGTCAGAATTTGCATATTGCATTGAATCCTTAGTATACGATGTTTGACTTACTATGTCTCTCCATTACATAGCTGATCTACATTGCTTCATCAGTATATGTTATTGGCCTATTATGTTTTTGCATCACATAGACCAACATGTTTTTGTATTGCTCTAATATTGTATACTTGGCACTTACCTTGAGCACACACTTTCACCACCCTCTAAGCTTTCTATAAGCTTATGCACGATAGATACGTGCAGGTGACATTATGTTGCAATAGCTTTGAGCTTGGAGCATGCAGCTGTCTACTAAAGCTTTGATTTTTGATATATGTATTTCTCTTTCAGCATTATATTCAAATGTTTATATTAGTGGATATGTGATGATGATGTTGCCTTTGTGATTTGGGTAAACTTGTGGTTATACTTATTACGAGTTAAATGTACGTTGGAAAATCCTCCTTGTAGGATCCTAGGATTAAAATCAGGCGTATAGTGTTGGGAGCCAAGAATGGGGTACTATGGAGGTTGTCAGCACCGGATTCGGTGATTGAAAATTTTGTCAGCCTGGTTTCCAAGTTTGGGACGTGACACAATGTGGCTCAGGTTATCTGGGGTCCCCCTACTCGATTGACGGTCTGGATTGACTAAGTGAACGATCATGGTGGGCCATAGCACGTCCCAAACGGACGTTGTCCGTTCGTCAGGGTTTGGGTCGGAGAAAATTTGAAAGAAGGAAAGAGCTTTTCCTTCTTTGGCTCGGGTCAACCTAGCTTTGACCGGGTTTCTGGGACTGGTGCACAACGAGTGCATCACTCCTAGTGTAGAAGCAACACCTATGTGGGGTCCACCATGATGAAATCTCTGAATCTACTCCGTTCATTCACTTTGGAGACCCTTGTCAGGGCCTTTGACTAAGGACCAAATAGATTTAGAGCCTAGGTGGGGCCTACAACTTGATTTGGGTCATATTGATGGATTCCGGTCAATCCGACGGTCAGATCATCTTCAGATTTGACCTTTAAGGTTCTTAAGAGTCCTTAATCACCTCTAGAAGAAATTTTAGTGTTGATTACCATTACTAGATGGTTGGATTATTTGATTATGTGACAGATTTTGACATTGATTGACATAAGCCTAATAAAGGATGGACCGAGTGTTCCATGACACAAATTTATGGAAAATGGCCAGCTACATTCCTTCTAGGGGCCACATTGATTGAAGTTTAGGTTTTAAATGGTGACGTTATACAGTCTATTACGAAGATCTGACGATTAGGTCAATTCAAAATATGATCATCGGTGATTCTCAAGGTCTCTAGCCTAGTTTATAATTGAAGAGCATCGGTAATTTTAGTGATCAAAGGGACCAATTATAATTATTAAGTGATGTATCATCTAATGGAATTTCGAAGACTAGATGAATAATAGATTTCTTAATTCAACTCTCGAGATTCATGTTGGACAATTGGATTAGTTTATATACATTACCTTAGGACAAAATTTGAGGCTTGATTTATCCTTGCAATAAGATGAATACTGCAAGCCTCAACTACCAGTTTAGATCACAGGTTAGAGACACAAGCTTACCATAAATGATTAAGGGTCAATCCAAGGTGGATTGACTTTAGACCCTATAGATGCATTGTGGATTGTTCTAGATCAATTTCATATGGTTAAAAGCCATGAGGGACTAGGGCGGATTGAACTAAACTCTTAAGGGTCCATCATCATCATGGTCCACATCAAATGGTTAAGATTGACAGATCGTGAATCACTAAATGATGATGTGTAATGTAAGCTACGTGTGCTCCCACACATGCTCATGCTTAATTTGATTAAAATCGTAACACCTGAGTATTAAAAAATACGAGGTGTTACATCTGCTCAATTAAACTACTCTACTACGGAAAAGGAACTCTTTGCCATAGTTTTGCTTTAGAAAAATTTAGGTCCTACTTGATCGGATCCAAGATCATATTTACACTGATCATGAGGCGTTAAAGTATCTTCTTTCTTAGAATGATGTTAAGCCCCGCTTGATAAGATGAATCCTTCTACTCCAAGAATTCGACATAAAAATACGAGACAAAAAAGGAGTAGAGACGTAGTGGCTAACCATCTCTCTAGGCCTGATCTCCCTGATTCCCTTGAGCCGACATCGATAAACGACATGTTCCCTGATGACCTATTGTTTAAACTCTTCCAATTACCTTGGTTTGCTGACATTGCAAATTATATTGCCACAGGTTTCACGGTGACATATTGGACTGCACAAGATAAGAAAAAATTCTTTGCCGAGGTACGTAAGTTCTTCTAGGATGATCCTTATCTGTTTAAATATTGCCTAGACCAAATTCTAAGGAGATGTGTACCAGACAATAAACATTAGAGTTTCATCTCCTTTTGTCACTCTCAGGCCTGTGGTGGTCACTTTTGTAAGACCCGTACCCTGGCCTGTGCTGTTCCGTAGACTTCCGCGGTCCTTCCGGTCGAATTCTGACGACCTGCGATCTGTTATCGGCATTTGCGCATAACCCTGAGTCATATCCCATTTTTCAGAGTTGGCTCAACCCGAGACTTATACCCTTGCGACCGCGCCGTCGCCGCGGTTCTGACGCCGCATATTACGCGCCAAGGCGATACCCGGTACAGGAGATGTGGGCCAGTGTTCAGTTCGAGGAAAACGCCGCACGTTGCAATACCGAGAGAATCTCTACAATAGGTCAAATCAATCAAGTACATGTCACCTTACTCAAAAAGCAACCCAAAGTCAACTCTCCCTCTCTCCACCCATCCCTTTTCAAGTACACCCATCACTCACCCATCACTCACCCATCCCTCTCTTTCTTACATCCTCTCTCTCTCATCTCTCTCACATTTTTCTCTCCCAAGCACCATGAGAGCATCCAACGTCCATGGAGATGCTTATATGGCCCACCTTCTTACCTCCCATCCTCACCCTTCAAAGATAATCTCGACCGTTGAATCGCATCCCTTGGAGCTCGGGGAGACCAAAGAGGCTAGAAGATTTGCAACGGTGGGTGATCTTGCATTCATCTTTTTGTGATTTAAGGGCCCACGTTGGTGGGACCCATCTTGATGTGTGCATTGTTTAGGGAGGGCCATGGTGGCTGGGTCCCTCCCCTTCTCATCGTCTCTCCATCTCTCTCTCTCTCTTGATGTGTGGCCCGTTGGCATGGATTCCACCATCTATGAATGTATTGCATGTGTACCACACTGCTGGGCGTGTGCAACCACACATGTCAGCTGATCTAATCCCTGGTGGGCCACACCACGTGGACCCACCCTGCAGCATGAGAAACACCAAATAGCATCCAGAGAGCCTGGATGCTGGAACGAATCCTATGGCATATGTATTATATAATATATATATATATATATATATATATATGCATGTTGCGGTGGGACCACATCTACGTGGGAGCCCACCTTGCTACATATATTCAAACCGTCCATCAATGACGGTGGGGCCCACTGGAGTGGGTGTATTATCCACCATCCATTCATCTGGACGATGGGGCCCTTTTAATGTATGTGTCTAATTTCACCGTCCATTTGGAAAAAAATCCACCCTGATGTATGTACCTCACCTAATGGACGGTGCTATATACTTCACCATGATGTATGTTTTAGACGCACCCCATTCAGTTGTGGACCCCACGTGATGTATGGGTTACATTCAAACAGTCCATCCTGGCTAAATCTCGAGCCCACCCCGTTGACGTGCCCCATCCAGGGCCGTCCGTTCAGTGGGCGTCCAGCGCCCTGGATGAAGTAAAAACACAAATATCTGCTTTATGCCGAAGCTGGTGGGTCCCACACGTGTGGACCCACCTTTTACATATGTATTTCATCCACGTGGAACCCATGTAATATATGGGTTTTACCCGACCGTCCGTCCAGCAGAGCTGGGACGGTGGGTTCCACTGGCCTGATCACGAGGTGGTGTTATATCCCAACTGTCCATCCATTGCTGGACGGTGGGAACCAGCTGCACGCATGGGTCTCCACCGTCCAGACATGGCGTGTGGACCTCACCTTGATGTTTGAGTAGCACACCGTCCGTACACGTGGTACGTGTGGACCCCACCTCGCTATAGGTAATGTCCAGGCCGTCCGTCCAGTGCCTGAACGTTGGCAGATTTAAGAATATAATAAGAGGTAGATATATTATAATAATATAATATGTTATTTATGATATATGATGGTGAGCCCCACATGGGACCCACCTTGATTGGAGGGGATTGGCTGGTGTATCTCACACCAGCTATACAGCTAGTGTAAATGACGTCACCAAGTCTTGTGGGACCCACCTGATGTATGGGATTCACCTTGACGTACGTGTTGCATCTCCACTGTCCAGTTGGGACAGTGGGATGCACTTAAGGTATGTATTTTGTCCACCGTCCATTTGTGGATGGTGGGACCCACCAGAGGTACCTGTCGCATCCCTACCGTTCACCTATTTGGACTTCAGTAGCTACAGGCCTATCATGAGGTATGTGTTCTATCTGAGCCGTCCACTTGCTGGACAAGCAGCGTAGCTGCTGTGCTGACGACAGCAACTGGGTGGGCCCTGATCATGAGGGATGTGTTATGCCCCAACCGTTCATCTGGGACCCCACCACACAACTGCTGTCTCCATGTCACCAAGTTCTGTGTGTCCCACATCGATGTATATGTTGTATCCATACCATCCAAGTAGGACGGTGGGATCCACCGTCATGTATGTATTTTACCTACACCTGGGACAGTGCTGAACCATTATGTATGTATTTCTCCAAGCACATGGGACGTGGGCCCCACGTAATGTGCATGTTTGATCCAGATCTCCATCTGATGGGGCCCACTTGGAATGTGCAGGGCCACCCCAATCTGATTTGTATGAGACTCATTTGATGAGGCCCAATTTGATGTATATGAGGCCCATTGGTGCGGGCCATGGGTGCGTCCATTTGATGTATATGAGGTCCACTGGTGCAGCCCACGTGATATGGCCAACTTGTTGTACGTGAGGCCCATTGTGATGTGTTGAAGGCCCATGGGTTGTGATCCTTTGTGATGTAGTCGAGGCCCATGGGACGTGGCCCATTTGTAGTATATGAGGCCCGAGTGGTGTGGCTCACTTGTTGTATATGTGGCCCATTTGATGCCCAATATGATGTATTTAGGGCCATTTGATGAGGCTCGATGTGATATATGTCGGGCCCCTTGTGTGGGGCCATGGGCCCACGGTATGCTTAGCTCTATGTGGGTCACTTCTTGGGGGCAATGTTGGTTAAACGTCCACATTGATGGGCAATGATAGTTAAATGTCTAGATCGTGACCGATTTACCGACTCTGATTATCGATCGATTCGATTGTCGTGACCGATTTGCCGATTCTGATTATCGATCGATCCGATTGTTGTGACCGATTTGCCGATTCTGATTATCGATCGATCCGATTGTTGTGACCGATTTGCCACCTCTGATTATCGATCGATCCCGATTGTCGTGACCGATTTGCCGATTCTGATTATCGATCGATCCGATTGTTGTGACCGATTTGCCGATTCTGATTATCGACCGATCCGATTGTCGTGACCGATTTGCCGATTCTGATTATCGATCGATCCGATTGTTGTGACCGATTTGCCGATTCTGATTATCGATCGATTGATCTGATTGTCTTCTTATTATCGATCGATCCCGATTGTCGTGACTGATTTATCGATTATGATTATCGACCGATCCGATTGTCGTGACCGATTTGCCGATTCTGATTATCGATTGATCCGACTGTCATGACCGATTTGCCGATTCTGATTATTGATCGATCCGATTGTCGTGACCGATTTGCCGACTCTTATTATCGATCGATCTCGATTGTCGTGACTGATTTATCGATTATGATTATCGACCGATCCGATTGTCGTGACCGATTTGCCGATTCTGATTATCGACCGATCCGATGGTCGTGACCGATTTGCCGATTCTGATTATCGATTGATCCGACTGTCGTGACCGATTTACCGATTATGATTATCGATTGATCCGATTTTCGTGACCGATTTGCCGATTCTGATTATCGATCGATCCGATTGTCGTGACCGAATTGCCGATTCGGATTATCGATCGATCCGATTGTTGTGACTGATTTACCGACTCTGATTATCGATCGATCCCGGTTGTCGTGACCGATTTGCCGATTCTGATTATCGATCAATCTCAATTGTCGTGACCGATTTATCGATTATGATTATCGACCGATCCGATTGTCGTGACCGATTTGCCGATTCTGATTATCGATTGATCCGATTTTCGTGACCGATTTGCCGATTCTGATTATCGATCGATCCGATTGTCGTGACCGAATTGCCGATTCGGATTATCGATCGATCCGATTGTTGTGACTGATTTGCTGACTCTGATTATCGATCGATTCCGATCGTCGTGACCGATTTGCCGATTCTGATCGACGTGACCGATTTCCCGATTCTGATTATCAATGATTCCGATCGTCGTGACCGATTGACGTGATCGATTTGCCGATTCCGATTATCGATCGATTCCGATTGTCGAGGCCAAGTATCGAGGTCGATTTCGATTGTCGAGGCTGATTGTATAGGTCGATTCCGATTGTTGAGGCCGATTTCGATTGCCGAGGCCGATTGTCGAGACCTATATGAGGCCCATCGTGATGTGTTTTAGGGCCTTGTGTGAGGCCATGTGTCCACTATATGATAGGCTCTATGTGGGCCACTCCTTGGGGGCAGTGTTGGTTAAATGTTCACATTGTCGAGGCCGATTGTCGGTGCCGGTTATTGATGCCGATTATGAGTATGTGACAGCATAGCATCACAATACATGCCCATACGCATCATCTGCATGTTTGTTATGAGATGTGGTTGATCATTGCATATGTCATTGGGCATGTTGTTATGAGACTCCCTGATAGGCGTAGATTGTCTCACATGAGTACACGGTATGCGCAGGATTGATGCATGACTGGATTGTATGACTCATGCATCTTGCATTGTGTGTTGTGATTATTGTACGCCCTAGCGACATCAGGGTCGTAGCCTCCACAGGTATTTCGTGGATGGCTAGACGGGACACCGGAAATCTGTTCTACATGGGGTGCTATAGATATCCCTGGGTGAAAGTCCCTAAACCCTCTTGGTTCCAGAGGTTGCTCCAACGTCTAGACCGAGTGGATGCATGAGCGCATGAGGGCCGTATACCATTAGGCCGCGTCTCCCATTGTGTCGTGGTCGGTTGGAAGGGGGTACGGCCTTACCTGCCCGAGAGGAGGGGGCAATGCTAGGCTGAGTTTGACCAGCTCGAGGAATGGGTCCGCTATCGACGAGCCGGGCCCGATATTGGCAGGCGGATAGTGAGGTCTCTTCCACTCACCTTGTTGCGCGCGATGGGGCGGCAATCTGGTTTGGAGTGTAATAGACCCCGGTGATTTCCCAGAGAGGAACGGTACTGATATGTGGACTTATTGAGTAGGCGTTGCATACTCATTCATTCATTCATTTACTATCCACTCGGGCTGGTGGTGCGCAACTATTTGTTACGTGTACATTCGCATGACTAGGATTTCGGTTGGGCGCGCGACTAACCTGAGATCAGGAGTTTACCACATTGAGTCTGACTATCCAAATTTAGGTATGGGACTGGTTTGGATAGAAGTCCCTTGTGATGGACCCCGTGACCTGCGATACTACGTACTATCATCCCGACTTCACACTCCAGCATAGTCATTCCATTCGCACCACATATCGCATTACATCCGATGCATATGGCATTTTGGGTTACTATGTTTATGCATTTATGTGACCTAGATACAACTGACGGTATTCGTGGACTCATCAGGATTTGTATATTGCATTGCATCAGCGGCATCTGATATTTAGCTTGTTGTCTCCGCATTGCATAGTTGATTTACATTGCTTCATCAGTATATGATATTGTTTTTATTATATTTCTGCGTCGCATAGCCTGGATAAGACTGATGGTATTTATGGGCCTATCAGTATGTTTTCGTATTTCTCTGATTTCGTATGATTTATGATCTTGCTAGTGTTTTTGATATTGTGTGATTATGGGTTATCAGTATTTCCGCTTACTCTGATTACTCTGATATTGCTTACTTGGCACTTACCTTATGCACACACTTACACCACCCTCTAAGCTTTCTATAAGCTTATGCACGATAGATGCGTGCAGGTGATGTTAGGTTGCAGCAGTGTTGAGCTTGGAGCATGCAGCGACCTTCTGAAGCTTGATTTTCGATTTATGTATTTCCTTTTTGTATTGTACTCAAATGATTATATTAGTGGATATGTGATGATAATGTTGCCTTTGTGAATTGGGTAATCTTATGGTTATGCTTATTATGAGTTAAATGTACGTTCGAAAAATCCTCCTTGTAGGATCCCAGGATCGGAAATCTAACGTTTAGATACTAAGAGCCGAGAATGGGGTACTACGGAGGCTGTCGGCACCGGATTTGGCGATCGGGATTCCTGTGAATCCGATTTCCGGGTTTAGGGCGTGACAACTTTTCTGCTAAAAAGACCATTGCCAAAATTCTTCAGTGTGGCTTTTACTAGCCCACTATGTTTAGAGATACTCGTGAGTTTTGCAAAGCTTATGAGCATTGTAAAAAATTAGGAGGATTGTCCCATCGAAATATGATGCCACTAAACCCAATTCTTATCATTAAAGCATTCAACTGCTGGGGCATCGATTTCATGGGAACATTCCCCCAATCCTTTCGGAATATTTACATATTGTTAGCAGTAGACTATGTCACTAAGTGGGTCGAAGCGATCCCGTGCTGGAATAATGATCATAAAATGAACATTTGATTCTTTAAAAAAAAACATCCTTTCCTAGTTCAGAACACCTCGAACCATCATTAGTGATGCAAGGTTACACTTTTGTAATAAGCCATTCAAGACCTTAATGAAGAAATATGACATCTCACAAAGTGAGCACTCCATACCACCCACAAACAAGCGGGCAAGCTAAGATTTTCAATAGGAAAATTAAGCAAATTCTGGAAAAAATGGTTAATCCTGACTGTAAAGATTGGTTAATCTGCTTGACCGATGCTCTGTGGACTTATCGTACAACTTATAAGACTCCCATTGGAATGTCTCCCTTTAGACTCGTCTATGGGAAAGGTTGTCACTTGCCTGTAGAGTTATAACATAGAGCCTACTAGGCTATTGAAAATCTAAATTTTAACTTGGACAACATTGGCTCATTGTACAAACTT
This sequence comes from Magnolia sinica, assembly GCF_029962835.1. Lineage (NCBI taxonomy): Eukaryota > Viridiplantae > Streptophyta > Magnoliopsida > Magnoliales > Magnoliaceae > Magnolia > Magnolia sinica. The sequence goes on from NC_080574.1 coordinate 81,447,393, forward strand.
CAATTAAATGAATTTGAAGAAATCTGGAATGATGCTTACGAGAACTCGAGAATTTACAAGGACAGGATGAAGGTATTCGATGACCGGAACATCCTTTAGAAATCAGTCACACCTGGTCAAAAAGTCCTTTTATATAATTCTCAGTTACATCTTTTTTCATGTAATCTTCGATCTCGTTGGACCGACTCTTTCGCTGTTACTAATGTTTATCCTCATGGGGTCATCGAGATAAAGAATTCGATGAATGACAATGTTTTCAAGGTAAATGGACATCGTCTAAAGCCATTTGTTGAGAAGTTTGATTCAGAGGATATGTCCATGTCTCTTATTGATCCTATGTATCGGGATTGACCTCCTAATCTGATGGAGGTGTAGTTAGGTTTATTGCTTTCATAAGATTTAGGATTAGGATAGTTTGTTTTTCAATAAGTTTAGTCTTCATACTAAACCATCTACATGTTGAGAACTTTGGAAAGATTCAATTCTCCTTCTTCAGGTACTACCTTTCCATCACTTCTCCTTTCTTTTCATTATCTCATGTGCGTTGCATGCTTATATCTTTTACATTGAAGACAATGTAGATTTTATGTTGGGGGTATGGATTAGGTAAACTAATCAGTATTTTCTTAGTCTTTGAGCAAAAATTTTAAAATTTTTCAATTTCTCAAATTAAAAACCTGTTTGGATAGCGACAGTTTGTACACTTAAGAATGCTTTGAGTATGATGATAAGATAGAGATTGAATTTTGAATTGTTGGATTTTGATCAACTGAGTAGACTATCATCTAAGTTCTTTCATTTAATTGATTAAGAGGAATTTTGAATATCATGTTGAACTAAATCACAAGGCACATTCAATTTATATTTCTATGAATTATGCTAGAATTTCTTATTGTTGGTATACGAATCATTGATAGATGTTAAGAATTAAGTTTAGAGAATTTTATCCACCTTAAAATGATGAAAAAAAAGTTAAAAAATAGAGAGATCGACAGAAAGGTCATGTGTGATGAAAAGAATAAAAAGTCTGAAAAGAATGTAGAATTCTTTTTTGAAAAGAATGAATAAATAAAGTGCCATTGATATAAAATCTAAAGCTGGAAAAAGAAGGAAAAGGGGATAAGTTTGGAATCAGCACTTGATTATTCAATCAATCTGGAGGTGATGAGCATGGCTAACATTATGAAATAATAGTACTTTTATGAAAGGAAAGTTAGAATTCATTGAGCACATTGGAAAAACTCGATATATGAACTTATGCTCTTAAGTAATTGATCAATAAGTTATTTGATTGATTACTCGTGTGATTTGGCTCTAGGTTTTCAATTTTTCACTTTCGCTTCTTTGAATTATACTCATTCATACTTGATTTCACAAAAGATTATTTTCTGAAAGAGATTTAAACATTGAAATTTGAAGATTATGTCACGTAGGTTTTGCTAGGGACTAGCAAAATGTTGGAGTGTGTTGAATGTCAAATATTACATATTTCCCTTATTTATATCTTAGTTTTATGAACATCATAACGCTTAATGGGTATATTTTGTACATGTTTTTATTGAGTTTAAGAGCTTAGATTGAAAAGAATATTAAAAGCATAGATTTGATGCTCGAGAATCACTACAACAATGAATGGATCTTAGGAGATCAAGATTGAAGATTTCAAGACCCCAAGATCCTAGTAAACCAAGTGGAGAAGGAAGTCGAAACTGCAGAGTGTAGAAATTTCACAGTTTATGTCATTGACCACCATTCGATGACATCAAAGCTAGTCTTTGATGACATCGAAGAATTACAGAAAATCAAGTCTTGTTGCTAGACAAATTGGATGTAGTTCTCGATGACATCGAAGACTTGTTCGACGACATCGAACTTTTTACAGATTTTTGGAGCAACTCACTGGAACACTTTGGACACATTCTCAATGGATAGAACACCCTTCGATGACATCAAAGGCAGGTTCAATGAGATGAAAAGTTACGTAGTTCGAAAGGCATTATGCAGTACGAAAAGGTGCCACTTCTGGATTCAACTTACATTCAATGACAATGAAGACTGTTTGATGACATCGAAGACATTATGCAGAGTTACGTGAACTACATAAATTTGATGCGATTTTCTGAAATTAGACGGACAAGGCTATAAATATGAGTTTTCCTAGGAGTTCTAAACATGAGTTAGGTTACAAGGAACAGAGCTAACGGGTGGAGTAGCCTCCCAAGAGTTTTTCTTCTTTCATTTTCTATTGTTAATGCTTTCTTCTAGGGTTTTAGATCCAATGATTCTATGGTTGGCTAAACATCTTAACTAAGGCTAAGAAGTGAAGCTCGTTATAACACCACAAAAATCGACACCTGAGTATAGAGACCCCGAGTGTTAACTAAATAAAATGCATGTGTGACCTCGTTCATATTCACACTCATTTTTCACATGAGAAATCATAGTAATGCAATTTAAATTAGTGGACCCAAAGTGAGGTAGAGATAACAAAGATAAATAAATATGAGGCTAACAGTAACAATACGATTAAAATATGATGTCCACCCAAATGAGGATTATACTAGACACAATATACATACAAAAAATGATTAAAGTGCAAGTTTTCAGTTTGGTCCAATCCTCTAAAACACAACGTCGGTGGTGCAAGCCACTCTAAGCCTATCCGTCCAAAATCTCGATAGTACCTGCATCGATAATGTCGCATAGTTAATGTCTTAAAACACCGTCCCAGAGTGGGAGTGAGTGATCAACTCAGTAGTTCCATTAACATTAAGTTATACAAGCTATCAAATTCACATGCACAATTAATGAAAAGCAAAGTAAGCATACAGTTCCTAGACACTCTTGTTAATACACATACATGGTATTATGATATAATGCATGCCCTCACCATCCAACACTCCCTCAAGCGACACCATATATACGTTCGCATATGACCAACACTCCCTCAATGCGACCTCAACTGTCGAGTTACCAACCTATGCTAATGTAATATCATGAATATTCATGTTAGCTGAATATTTAATTAAGTCCGTTCATCCAGCAAGATTGGGGAAGCTGAAACACCTCCATTTAATCAATGGCCTTATCCAGATCACTTGCCCCAAGGCGGCCGAAGCAGCTCTGAGCCTGCAATCTATGATCCAAATTTAGGTATCATCCATCTGTCTCACAAATTAATAATTCCAAAGGTAAGGCATGATACCCAAAGGTATGAAGATCAACTCAGTATGGTTCGTCACCCAAACACCGAGTATGATCACTAAGTTCTGAGGTACGGGCTTGTCACATAACCAAATCACCACAAGGAAAAGGGCTCGTCACCCAATTCCATTCATGCCCAGGTCGTTCTAATGGTACTCTGTGTCAGACCCATAACCTAGTATCTATTCCATTTTGTTAGGTCCCACGGTCCTTCCGGTCGAATTCCGGTGACCCGCGACCTATAGGTAGCATTTGCGATCATCCCTATGTTCTGCCCTATAAAGTTAAACCGATTCGACCCGAAACCTATGCCTTTGCGACCGCATCATCGCCGCAGTTCCAACACCACGTCTCGTGCACCAATCCGAGGTGTAGATCAAAAGATGTACTCATGCAATATTTGGACCATTGATCATGATGTAGGACCCACCTTGTTGCTTGTGCATGTTTTTATAGATGGGTGACCTCACCCTAGTTTCATCATTACATATAGCTACCTAGCCTACCTATGATAGCTACTTATCCTATAACCTATAGCCCTAGCCTAGCAATCTCATTATGAGTTTTCTTCCCAAAGCCATCATTGGATTCTCTACCCCATGTGCTATGATGGGTTCTCTTACCAAAACTCATAATGGCCTTACACTCTCATCATTCCACTTCTACAACTCTCTCTCTCTTTATCTCCTTTCTCCTTCATTTCATTTCTCTTCCTCCTTTGCTAGAGAGGAGAAAACGCCCCACCTCCCTCCATTTTCCAACCCTCTCTTCTCTAGAATCCCACCTAATCCAACCCTTGGAATCCCATCTCAACCATAGATCCTTCTTCCTTGGAGTTAGAGGAGCATAGTGTTGAAGAAAGAAGAAAATCCTTAAGGTGGGTGTTCTCCTAGGGTAGATTTTTTTATTTTTCTTCCTTAGATCTTCATCTTTCCTTCATATGAGTGTGTAGGACCCACCAATAAATGGTGGAGATCCTACATGACTCCATGAGTCTGGCCAATGGCCCACTTTATACATGCATGTCGCCATGATGGGGCCATTCTCCATGGACCACATGATGATTTTTTTCCTTTGATCTATAATTTGTTGGGCCATCTAGACCCTAGATCCATGGTTGGCATGTATGGGACCCATGTGTATTTGATCGTATGGTTGTGATTGCTTGAGGAGGACTCATAGTGGCGGAGCCCTCCCTATGGCCGAGATCTCCTTTCTCTCTCCTTCTCTCTCTCCTTTCTCTAGTTTTTTTTATATGTGTGGCCCACCTGATGTGTCCATGCATCCAGACTATCCAGCTATAAGGATGTCCAGGCCCAAGTTGCTAGACGTCCAAGCCCATCATTGTTGCCTAATTTAGTTTGCATGGTTTGGATGGCCATTAGGCCTAAGTGTATGGTTCTTTTGAATGGGACTTGGGTCTGGAGTATGTGTGACCCATCTAGGTGGACCCCACCTTGATGAATCTGAGATAAATCCCCTAATCAACCACATTAAGGGCTGAAATGGATAATAACGTGTTGCTGTCCAGATTTCTGGCCCATTGCTGTATGATTTTGTATGAAGTTTAAGCCCTGTTTATAGCTCTTTTTCTCCCTGATTTTTTTAGTATTCCTCTAATGTGTGGACCCCACCCTGTAGTGTGATGAAACCCTTTGCATCCACCCTTGATTAGAGCCCCTTGGAGTAGGCCCAAGCGGGCCTGGACAATCCAGAAATCTGGACCGTCCAGCAGCCCTATATGTTGGGAAAAAACAAATATCTATTGGGTTTTGGGGATGGTGGGCCACTCATGTGGACCCCACTTGTTGTTCATCCATGGGGGCATGCAATTCACCCATTTCCTCCTTGATTGGGAAGACCTGTGCCCAATCCATTGGGTGTTTAAGATGAGGACAACAACATTCCAGCAGCAGATCTTATTTTTAAAAAAAAAACCTTGCTATCCAGATTTTTAGTTCCTGTTTGCATGTATTTATGGCTTCTCCCCTTACCTTCCTTGTGGCCCACCTTGCTAGGACCCACCTCAGGTGTATGTGGACCATTCAGATCACCCATTTTTAGGGGTTACTGTAGCTGGGCTAGTAGCCCACCTGCTGGATGTTTCACCTAGGCTGACGTCCAGCAGAGGCTGGTCGTTCCCCCCATGTGGCCCACCTTGATTATGTGTGTTGTCCATGCCGTCCTCCCCTTTGTGTGGTCCACTTAGATGTGTTCCAACCCACTGGTGGGATGTCCACAAGTGGGACCCACCTTAGGTATTTGTAGGACCATCAATCCAGCCCCATCGGGACGTCCAGACCCATTTGAGGTGCTGCTGGACTTGCAATCCAGCAGCAGGTCCACGTTGATTTAATTGTTGTATTCACACCTTCCATCTAGTGGGGCCTACTGTGATAATTACAGGACATCATGAAGTTTATGTTCACTCAGAATTACCATCTGCTAGACCCTAGCAGGCTTAGGAAGTTGGGTGGGCTAGATGTCCAGCAAAGGCATTAAAAAAATTCTATATGTAGCTGGAAGCTGTGATGTTGTGAGGCCCACCAGAGGGTCCTATGTACTCACTCTATATAGATATTTTCCTCTGATTATTAGACCCCATTAATGCCTTATGAGGTCGGCCTTTGGCTAATTGTTTGAGGACCAAGATAGTCATGATTTTTGGACGTCCAGCAGGCTCAGATGGACTGAACGTCTAGCCTTGAGCCCAAGTTTGTGTATGGGCTGCTTACCTATTGTGCTGGACCTTGTGGGCTGATATGTTGCATGTAATTGGATCGTTGTTGCCCATCTATCTTGCCTAGTCTTGGGTTAAATTGTAATGCCCATCTTAGCGAATCTTGGATATGCCTTACTTATGTATTTGGGCATATGGGTTGCTCATGAGGCCCATCATAATGCATGTATTCATTGGCCATGATACTTGGGTCATGGTTTGCCCCATTAAGCCCATGTTAATGTATATAGGCTCTGGGCTGTTTCTTGAGGCCCATCATGTGGTGTGAGATGTTATGGATTGCTACCCATTTTCTTTTCATAGTTATATCCAGGTCATGGGCGTTGTTTTAGCTAGATTCCTTGTTGGACTACCTTCTAGGGAACAATGGTTATTAAATGTCCACATTGTGAACCTCTCTAGGCCCTTTGTTAGGCTCATTCTCATCTATTGGGCCCATAGTATTTCTTACCTAGACTTTGTGGGCTACCCCCAACCGTTTGGCCCCCACTATTGGTTATGCTTCTTCCATACCATGTAGAATCATCTAAGTACCTAAGCCTGACCTCGTTAAATGAGAGTACATCATCACCGCATGTTATGCTTAGTTTATCTTCATGATTCATTCCCATGTACATCATATGTATGCTTGGTTGAGGAGTAATTGATTATGGTATGTGCCATTGGGCAGGTTGTTTATGGGACTCCTTAAGTGATGGGTTGCCCCACATAAGTGTGTTGTATGCATAGGACTGATGCATGGTTGATTGGTATGATTCATGCATCTCACATTTGCATGTCACAGTTATTATTCGTCCTGGCGTCATCAGGGCCGTAGCCTCCACAGGCATATTGTGGATGATCGGATTTGGACATTGGAAATGCTTAGTTCTAACACTGTGGGTACATAGGATGTCCTTGGGTTAAATTCCCAGAACCTTTTTGGTATCAGGAGATACTCCAACGTCTAGACCGAGTGGAAACATGAGCGCTGGTGCCGAATACCATTAGGCCGCATCTCCCACCGTGTCGTGGTCAGTTAGAAGGGGGTGTGGCCTTATCCACCCAAGCGAGTGGGTTGTAAGCTAGGCTGAGTTTGATCAGCTCACAAATGGGTCCGCTATCGACGAGCCGGGTAGGTATTGGCAGACTACTGGTGGATAGTAAGGTCTCTTCCACTCATTAGGCTGCGCAGCTAAGGAGGCAGCAGTCAGTGTGGAGTGTACTAGACCCTGGTGATTTCTCAGAGAGAAACTGTACTGATATGTGGACATGATTTGAGGACTGGCTTGATCGCATTGCATATTACATATGGCATTTGGCTATATAGGCCACGCATCGCATAGCCCTGGTATGGCTGATAGCATTCATGCTTGGTGTAGCATAGCCTTGAGGTGGCTGATGGCACTCTCGCCTTATATTGCATAGCCATGGTATGGCTGATGACATTCCTCCCTTGTATTACATAGCCTTGTTACGGCTGGTGGTATTCATGGTCTTGCCATCATATTCCGTATACTCTGATATTGCATACTTGGCACCGGTCTTGCACACTTACACCACCCTCTAAGCTTTCTATAAGCTTATACACGATTGATGCATGTAGGTGACGCTAGGCATTAGCTGAGCTAGAGCAGGAGCATGCCGCAGAGCTTTTGGAGTTTTATTATAGCCATTGTATCTTTCCCTTTATGCGTCTTGTATTGTAAAAGTTTTTATTCTTAGTAGATTTTGTGATGATGTTCTTGTGGTTATTATTTGTGGGTTATGATCTTGGTTTTGTTGATTATGAAACAGACTTATGTTATAGAAATCCTCCTTGTATGATTCCAGGATCGGAACCTGGTATATGGGTGTTAGGAGCCGAGAATGGGGTACTACGGAGGCTGTCGGTGTCGGATTCGGCGATCGTGAATTTTGTGAGCCCGATTTCCGTATTTGGGGCGTGACAGGAGTTGATATCAGAGCATAACCCAAGAATAACTCAGGACAACATCACATATCTACTTTGAGTTTAGGACAAGTAGTGTCCCGAGTGCATACTCTTTTGATTTAGTTCTTTAACATCTGAGCCTTCGAGGGTTCTATTCTCAAGGCTGATGGATGTCTTTTTTCTTTTTGTAGACCATGCTACCTAGATGAGGCACAAGAGGCACCCCTGGTACCCGAGTGACCTGAATGCATCCCGCTCCACCTCTTGAGGATCCTATTCCCAAGGTTCTCATTCTAACTCCAGTTGTTCCCATTCCCCTGCCTGAGCCTGTTATACCTATGTCAGAGGCCCCCACAGTTCCTGTGCCTCCTCCTGAGGCCAGTACAGCCCCTACATTCCCTACCATACCTGTTTGAGCAGAACAGTTGTAGCAGATGTGGCAGGCTGTCACAGCCACCCTCCAAGGGTAGGGCAGACATCCAGTGGAGACTCCAGAGCAGATAGAGCAAGTGTGCGCGAGTGCTCTTCTACAAGACTTTCATTAGCATGATCCCCCGCATTTTCGGGCTGAGCTAAACCCTGTAGCAACTGAGTTATGGCGCTCCAAGGTGGAGAATATTTTCGACACCATGTGATGTATGACTCAGCAGCGAGTCCCATTGGCTGTATTCCTTCTTCAGGGAGAGGCTCAGCATTGGTGGGCATCCATTTTTCGAGTGGTTGGGCCAAATATTGTGTGGACTTGGGAGGATTTCGTGGACCGGTTCGACCAGAAATTCTTCCCTGAGCATGTTTAGCAGAAGCGTGCATTGGAGTTTGAGATGCTTGTCCAGGGGGACATGACCGTGTCATAGTATGAGGCATGTTTCATCATATTATCCAGACTTATAACTTGTCTTGTGGATGATGAGAGGTGAAAGGCCCGTCGTTTTGTGAACAGCTTGCGTCCCGCCCTCAGGAGTCGTGTGGTTAGACACCTGCTTACGACGTTCGTTCAGGTTGTTTAGAGGGCCCTGGTCTACGAGGATGATTAGGCCACCTTGTAGAGGACCCGTGACCAGGGAGGAGACCGGAAGAGGAAGACACCCTCCAGTAGCTCCCGTCAGCAGCAGCACCGTCGGCGTATGACTTGCCCAAGATTTCGAGCACCAGTAACACATTTAGCATCATCTTTGGGACCATTCACAGGTGTTTGCTTTGGTTGTGGTAGGATGGGACATCGTAGGCATGAGTGTCCCCATCCTTAGTAGCAGTAGCAGCCGAGGGCACCGCAACAGCCTCCACATCAGCCTCCACAGCAGTAGCAGTAGCGACCATAGTACCAGCCTCCGAGGCCTCCCCTGTTAGCAATAGAGGCAACAGATTAGGCCGCCGCAACGGTAGTAGCAGCAGGAGAGACCACAGAGGGGACAAACACCTCCCCCGCCGGCCTAGGGCAGATTTTATGTCACTCAGCAGGACTCTTAATAATCAGGAGGGGTAGTCGAGGGTATTCTTCCCGTTTCTACATGCATTGCACATGTGTTGTTTGATTATGGAGCATCTCATTCTTTTGTGGCCGAGGAGTTCTGCCGATCGACTGGTCTACCATTGGAGTCTGCTCATGAGGCTTCGTCGGTATTGACTCCCTTAGGGAAGACTACAGTATTGGGCCAAATTTCTCATCTTACCCCATTCTGATTAGGGATATGTTTCTGCATGTGGATTTATTTGTATTGCCGATGTCCGAGTTTGATATTATCATGGGCATGGATTGGCTAGCCGAGTACCATGCTGTATTAGACTGCTTCGCAAGGATAGTCACATTTTATATACCTGGCTTGCCGCTGTTCCAGTTCGTTATCGAGCCCAGAGGAGAACTGTTGTCTAGTTTAATGGCGTGTGTAGTAGAGGAGTCAGTGGTTGTGAGCATCAATCAATTGCCAATTTTCGGTGATTTCCCCAACGTGTTCAAGGAGATTCTGGGGTTGATACCACGCTGGTAGATTGAGTTCCAGATTGATCTTATGCCCGGTACTGTGCCTATCTCGAAGGCCCCTTATCGTATGGCACCGATGGAGTTATGGGAACTGCAGGAGCAGATGGACGAGTAACAGGAGTAAGGCTTTATCCATCCGAGCAGTTCACCATGGGGAGTCCCAATACTATTCGCGAAGAAGAAGGATGGCTTGTTGAGGCTATGCGTGGATTACCGCGATCTCAACAAGTTCACGATTAAGAACAAATACCCACTCCTGAGGATCGACGATTTATTGATCAGCTGCAGGGTGCATAGTTCTTTTCGAAGATTGACCTATGGTCTGGCTATCTTCAGATTCAGGTCCGAGAGGAGGACATCCCGAAGACAGCCTTCCGGACGCGATACAGTCATTTTGAATTTCAGGTCATGTCCTTCGGACTGACTAATGCACCCGTTGTCTTTATGCAGTTGATGAATGAGGTCTTCCTGCCTTACCTCGATCAGTTTGTTGTGGTCTTCATCGATGACATTCTAATCTATTCAAGGACCTGTGAGGATCACGAGAAGCATTTATAGATTGTTTTGCAAACCCTCCATGCCCACCAGCTCTATGCGAAGCTGGAGAAGTGTGAGTTCTGGCAGGATGTGATGAGGTTATTTGGTCATGTAGTGATGAGGTAGGGTGTCACTGTGGGCCCCTTGAATATAAATGGAGTGCGTTAGTGGGGCCAGCCCACAAACACATCTGAGATCTGCAGTTTTCTTGGTCTGGCAGGATATTATCGGCGATTTATTGAGGGATTCTCCCGCATTGCAGCACCGCTGACCAGGTGACTTGGAAGGGCACCGAGTTCGTTTGGAGTGACGCCTATGAGCAGGCATTTATGGAGCTGAAGGACCACCTCACGTCCACTCCTATCCTCACTCTTCCCTTTGGGAGTGATGGAGTTAATTTTTTACTGATGCCTCGAGAGTTGGATTTGGTGCTGTTATGATGTAGCACGAGAAACCAATGGCTTATGCATCACGACAGCTCAAGGTCCATGAGATGAACTACCCCATGCATGATCTAGAGAGGGTCAATTAGATTCTTGAGCATATGCTCAGAGCTTGCGTGACTGACTTCAGGTAGCTAAGATGAGCATTTGTGCCTGGCTGAGTTCACGTACAAAAATAACTATCAAGCAACCATTGACATGGCTCCTTTTGAGGCATTATATGGCAGACCCTGCAGATCTCCTAGTTGTTGGACCGAGGTTGGAGAGCGGCATCTCCTAGGTCCCAAGCTTGTGCAACAGTCATCAGAGGTAATCGACATCATTAGGCAGAGGATGCGCACAGCTCAGAGCCACTAGAAGAGTTTTGCTGATCATCTGCGTCATCTCCTCGAGTTTGTAGTTAGGGACAGGGTATATCTCAAGGTCTTGCCCATGAAGGGCATGGTTTGATTTGGAGCAAAGGGCAAGCTTATCTCGAGATTCATAGGACCTTTTAAGATCATTGGGTGCATAGGCGCCATGGCCTATGGGCTTGCCTTATCTTTTGAGTTGTTTGGTATTCACAACTTTTTCCATATTTGGATGTTGTGGAAGTGTGGATTAGACATTATTCCTGTGATTGATTGGCAGACTTTTGAGGTCCATGAGGATGCTTCTTATATTGAGTAGTCAATTCGCATCCTTAATCAGAAGGAGCAGGTTCTCTAAACCAAGGTCATTCCTCTAGTGAAGGTTCAGTAGGATCACCATTTTGAAGCAGAGGCATCTTGGGAACGTGAAGTTGAGATTAGAGAGTGTTATCCCCATTTGTTTGTTGAGTGATTGATTATATTGTGCCATGTATTGCCTTGTATTGATTGTTGTATGTATGATGATGTTTTGCTTCTTCCTTTGTTTTGACCTGGTTATAGTAAATTTTGAGGATGAAATTTTTTTGCTAGGAAGGGAGAGCTGTCAGACCCATAACCTAGTATCCATTCCATTCCATCAGGTCCCGTGGTCCTTCCAGTCGAATTTCGGTGACCCGCGACCTGTAGGTAGCATTTACAATCATCCCTAAGTTCCACCTTGTAAACCTGAACTAATTCGACTTGAAACCTATGCCTTTGTGACCGCATCATCGCCACAGTTCGAACGTCGTGTCTTGTGCGCCAATCTGAGGTGTAGATCAAAAGATGTACCCTGCGCAATATTTGAACCGTTGATCATGATGTAGGACCCACCTTGTTGCTTGTGTACATTTTCCTAGATTAGTGACCTCACCCTAGTTTCATCATTACATATAGCTATCTAGCTTACCTATGATAGCTACTTAGCCTATTACCTATAGCCCTAGCTTAACAATCTCATTATGGGTTTTCTTCCCAAAGCCATCATTGGATTCTCTACCTCATGTGCTATGATGGGTTCTCTTACCAAAACTCATAATGGCCTTACACCATAATCATTCCACTTCTACAACTCTCTCTTTCTCCTTTCTCCTTCATTTCATTTCTCTTCCTCTATTGCTAGAGAGGAGAAAACTTCCCACCACCCTCAATTTTCTAGCCCTCTCTTCTCTAGAATCCCATCTAATCCAACCCTTGTAATCCCATCTCAACCATAGATCCTTCTTCCTTGGAGTTAGAGGAGCATAGTGTTGAAGTAAGAAGAAGATCCTTAAGGTGGGTGTTCTCCTAGGGTAGATTTTCTAATTTTTCTTCCTTAGATCTTCATCTTTCCTTCATGGGAGTGTGTAGGACCCACCAATCATTGGTAGAGATCCTACATGACTCCATGACTGTGGCCAATAGCTCACTTTGTGCATGCATGTCGCCATGATGGGGCCATTCTCCATGGACCCCATCATGATGTTTTTCCTTTGATTTATAGTTTGTTGGGTCATCTAGACCCTGGATCCATGGTGGAGATGGTATCCCCACCTCAGATTTTTTATTGTAGGGCCCATGCATGCATGGGAGCCATGTGTATTTGTTCATATGGTTGTAATTGCTTGAGGAGGACTCATAATGGCGGAGCCCTCCTTATGGTCGAGATCTCCTTTCTCTCTCCTTCTCTCTCTCTCCTTTCTCCAGTTTTCTGATGTGTGTGGCCCACCTGATGTGTCCATGCATCTAGACCATCTAGCTATAGGGACGTACAGGCCCAAGCTGTTGGATGTCCAGGCCCATCATTGTTGCCCAATTTAGTTTGCATGGTTTGGATGGCCATTAGACCTGATTGTATGGTTGTTTTGAATGGCGCTTGGGTCTGGAGTATGTGTGACCCATCTAAGTGGACCCCACCTTAATGAATATGAGATAAATCCCCCAATCAACCATATTATGGGTTGGAATGGACACCAACATGTTGCTGTCCAGATTTCTGGCCCATTGCTATATGATTTTGTATGGAGTTTAAGCCCTGTTTATAGCTCTTTTTCTCCATGATTTTTTTGGGTATTCCTCTGAGGTGTGGACCCCACCCTGTAGTGTGATGAAACCCTTTGCATCCACCCTTGATTGGAGCCCCATGGAGCAGGTCCAAGTGGGCATGGACAGTCTAGAAATTTGGACCGTCCAGCAGCCCTATATGTTGGGAAAACACAAATATCAATTAGGTTTTGGGGATGGTGGGCCACTCATATGGACCCCACTTGTTGTTCATCCATGGGTGCATGTGATCCACCCATTTTCCCCTTGATTAGCAGGCCTGGGCCCACTCCATTGGGTGTATAAGATGGGGATAGCAACATTCCTGCAGCAGATTTTATTTTTCAAAAAAAAAAACCTTGCTGTCCAGATTTTTAATTCCTGTTTGTATGTATTTATGGCTTTTCTCCCTTACCTTCCTTTGGCCCACCTTACTGGAACCCACCTCAGGTGTATGTGGATCATCTGGATCACCCATTTTTGGGAGTTACCGTATCTAGACCAACAACCCACCTACTAGATGTTCCAGCTAGGCTGACGTCCAGCAGGCGGCGGCCGTTCCCCCCATGTGGCCCACCTCGATTATGTGTGTCGTCCACACCCTCCTCCCCTTTGTGTGGCTCACTTGGATGTGGTCCACCCCCTGGTGGGACGTCCACAAGTGGGGCCCACCTTGGGTATTTGTAGGGCCAGCCGCCCAGACCATTTGGGGTGCTCATGGACTTGCAGTCTAGTAGCAGGCCCAGTTTGATTTATGTGTTGTATTCTCACATTCCATCTAATGGAGTCCACTGTGATAATTACTTGTCATCATAAAGTTTATGTTCACTCAGAATTACCATTTATTGGACCCCAGCAGGCCCATGAAGTTGGGTGGGCTGGATGTCCAGCAAAGGCCTTAAAAAAATTCTGTATGTAGCAGGAAGCTGTGATGTTGTGAGGCCCACTAGATTGAGGGTGTTGTGTACTCACTCAATGTAGGTATTTTCCTGTGATTATTAGACCACATTAGTGCCTTCTGAGGCCGCCCTTGGCTGATTATTTTAGGACCAAGATAGTGCAGATTTTTGGACGTCCAGCAGACCCAGATGGATTGGACGTCTAGCCTTGAGCCCAGTTTTGTGTTTGGGCTGCTAACCTATTGTGCTGGACCTTGTGGGCTGATATGTTGCATGTAATTAGATCCATGTTTCCCATCTATCTTGCCCAGTCTTGGGCTGAATTGTAAGGCCCATCTTGACAAATCTTGGATATGCCCTACCTATGTATTTAGGCATATACACTGCCCATGAGGCCCATCATAATGCTTGTATTCATTAGCCATGATACTTGGGCCATGGTTTGCCCCATTGAGCCCATGTTGATGTATGTAGGCTTTGAGCCATTTCTTGAGGCCCATCATGTGGTATGAGATGTTATGGATTGCTGCCCATTTTCTTTTCATAGTTATATCTTGGTCATGGGCCTTATTTTAGCTAGATTCCTTGTTGGGATGCCTTCTAAGGAACACTGGTAGTTAAATGTCCACATTGTGAACCTCTCTAGGCCCTTTGTTAGGCCCATTCTCATCTATTGGGCCCATAGTATTACTTACCTAGACTTTGTGGACTACCCCCAACCGTTAGGCCCCCACTATTGGTCATGCTTCTTCCATACCATGTAGAATCATCTAAGTACCTAAACGCGACCTTGCTAAGAGGTGACTACATCATCACCGGATGTTATGCTTAGTTTATCTTCATGATTTATTCACATGTGCATCATATGTATGCTTGGTTGAGGAGTGATTGATTACGGTATGTGCCATTGGGAAGGTTATTTATGGGACTCCCTGAGTGATGAAGTTGTCCCACATGACCGTGCTGTGTGCGTAGGACTAATGCATGGTTGATTGATATGATTCATGCATCTCACATTTGCATGGCATGGTTATTATTTGCCCTAGCGTCATCAGAGTCGTAGCCTCCATAGGCACATCGTGGATGACTAGATTTGGACACTGAAAATACTTGGTTCTAGCACTGTGGTCACGTAGGATGTCCTTGGGTGAAAGTCCCAGAACCTTTTTGGTACCAGGAGATGCTCCAATATCTAGACCGAGTGGAAACATGAGCGCCAGTGCCAAATACCGTTAAGCCGCATCTCCCACTATGTCATGGTCGGTTGGAAAGGGGCGTGGCCTTATCCACCCGAGCAAGGGGACTGTAAGGTAGGCTGAGTTTGACCAGCTCGCAAATGGGTCCGCTATCGATGAGCCGGGTAGGTACTAGCAGACTACTAGCAGATAGTAAGGTCTCTTCCACTCGCTGGGCTACGCGTCTAAGGAGGTGGTAGTTAGTGTGGAGTGTACTAGACCCCAGTGATTTCCCAGAGAGGAACTATACTGATATCTGGAGTTGATATGAGGACTGGCATAATCACATTGCATATTGCGTATGGCATTTGACTATATAGGCCCCGCATCGATAGCCCTTGTATGGCTGATAGCATTCATGCTTGCTGTAGCATAGACTTGGGATGGCTGATGGCACTCTTGCCTTGTATTGCATAGCCTTGGTATGGTTGATGGCATTTCTGCCTTGTATTGCATAGCCTTATTACGGCTGGTGGTATTCATGGTCTTGCCAACATATTCTGCATACTCTGATATTACATACTTGGCACATGTCCTGCACACACTTACACCACCCTCTAAGCTTTCTATAAGCTTATGCACGATTGATGCATGCAAGTGACGCTAGGCATTATGTAACGCCTTGAAATTCAGGGGTCGAGCATAACACAGCTCCCGAGTTTCAAAACATCACTTATGCAACATATTTAATGATGGATGTATGTTATCTGTAAGATTACATAAAACATGGAATAGATTAAGCCAAACTGCAAACATAATTCAGGGATAAGTGAAGGACGCAAGCGGAAGACTTAAAGAAATATATGTGTACATGTGCAAGTCCTTGAAATGCATATACATGTCAGGTCATACTTACTAGTGTTGCTCTCAAAAATACAAGAATCAAATGAAATTATCTATTCCAAAAGAAAACCCAGAATCCCCGCATATCAGGACTTGGCTCACATGAACCCGCCTGAGAACTGCATAAAAGAAAACATGGCCTCATCATCCTCGAACTCCTGCTCTGCCTCAGGGGTCGCGTCAACATCTGCATCTAAGACAGAGTCTGGTTGGTATTGAAACACCGCCCCAGAACGTGGGAGTGAGTGATTAACTCAGTGGAACAATACCGCAAAAGTTAACATGATATCAAATCAATCAAGCAGTAATGGTAAGGCAATACAATTAAACAACTCTAAAGTACTCTTGTTAATACAAGGATGTATATATAAATGATGCATGCCCTCGCTTGCACTCCCTCAACGTCTTCATCTTACGTTACGCATGACAACCTCCCGCAGTGCCAACGACTTCCACGCACATGCAATGCGGTGCATGAACATGATTACCAAGTTGTTATTAGTCCTTTTCATACAGCAGGATTGGGAAGCTAAGGTACCTTCCTCATATCAATTTTCACACAGTGATCCATTCTAGGGTCGTCAGTCCTAGGCCATCTCATACAATCATATGGTTCTAGGTCGCTGTAAAGGGCTCGTCACCAATCAATTCACGCCTATCATACCTTCGTTACTACTCTAAGGCTCGTCGCCTTAATGCAGTATCTAGGTATGCTCGAGGTCACTACAAAGGGCTCGTCACCAATCAATGTAGGCCGATAGCACAAATATAGTGTCCCATACCACCATAATCGGCTCACGAGTCCGGTGTGCTCACTGGTCACTACGGGGAGGCTCGTCACCCCAGCGTAGGCCAACAGCTCGACCACAGTGTCTCATACCACCATGTCCGGCTCATGAGTCTTAGCGGATCAAGATACAACGGTTAACGGGATTTCATCGGTAAGTTTGGTACCCTAGATTCAAACAATAGCGTCCATATATGGTGAACATACATTGGACAATCGAGTTACTTAACAAACTCAACTAGCACGAGCGCACGTTGGGTTGAACGACATAGAGTGCGCAAACACTCCGTGTGGCCAAACCACTTCCGACACCTTTAATACGACTCGGGTTCATCAAATCACATCCTTTGTGGCGAAAGCAACCTCAGCCATGATCAAGGCCGATTACCGATTTCCTGGACTATTTCATAGTCCCAAACACATTCCACTATAACAGATATGTATACACAATTTAGAACAGTAATGGAACAACAATTTAAATCATGTAGTATGTGAGCATTTGCAGAATATCAACTTAACATGGATTTACACATAAGTAATACTTGAAGTTAAACAACAAAGAATGTGACTTGCATGTAGAAAATCATACACACCAATAGGAGAGTTGAGAATTGCTTCTCAACGCTTGCAAATAGGATAATATGTTACACTTTAGACCATTCAGACATTTCTACAAACACTTAGACTACATAGTTCAACATACATGACGTATGTTGGAATACACGCATTTGGACAATTCCTTTTGCCAAGGAGTTGACACACTTACAACTAGCACAAATACACGACAGTTAATCATGGCAAGCACATGTTCATATTTTATACGTATACGACACTTCCTACATATACATAGAATACACAAATCTCAATATAACACATACATATCAGGAACGCAAAATAAACATAGCATTTGGCAAGTGAAATTGCATCCATAACAATAATAAACCATTATCTGACATTGAAAGCCTTAAAAACCATAACCTATACGAATATAGTCCGCACCTTAAACCAAAAAAAGCACACCGAACTGATTCAGACGATATGTCTTCATCAACGGTGACTAGATAACCTAAGGCAAGAATAGAAATGAGCTACATCAACACATAGACTATTCTAAGCTCTAAAAAGATTAGGGTTAGATTAACTTGCCCAAGGATGAACTTAGAATTGCCGGGATAACGATTCAAAAGTGATGGTTTAAGGATGTAGAGTAACAGGAAAGAATCTTAAGATGATTCACCAACCTCTCTCTCACTTTCTCTCTTTTCCCCTCTCTTTCTTAGCTAGGGTTAGGAAATTCGTATGGAAAAGAGAGTGAGGGTTTTAAGGTCTTTATATAGGCCTAACATTGATGAAAATAGCCCCAGGGCCAAGGTATACTTAGGTTATAACCAAATCAGGCCACTCTCGATCCAACGGAGCACTTCCGATGGTCCTTTCTCCATGTGCGGTCGGACTTAAGCTCACTGACCATGGATCTAGGTCAGGCTGAGTTTTCGTACCGATCGAATTTACAGATCAGCCGTGGTGGACCACACTCAATTCAACGGTCACCGAAACTCGATCAGGTCTACAAGCATTATGACATACCTGGGCCATCTTCCCTGATCCGAGGGTGAAATTGGGTTAAAATCCAACGGTTAGATTGCTTAAAATCGTCGCACAAGCGACACGACTCAGATTTCATAAAATCATATTTAATTTCTCACCGTTCTCACACTCTTCACTCCGGACTCAATCAAATCAACCCACGACATCATCTGAACTTGATTTTTGAGGTGATGGTCAAGTCCAGCATGGTGACCATAACTGTCTAAGATCATCGCTATCGGACTTTCGACGCAAGGTCCAGGTTCGATCCAAAGCTTTTGAAAATTCCCGAGAGCAACTGGATTTAGTGTTGAATCCCAGATTTCTGAGTAACATAGCGCTAACGATTCTAGAGGTTTTGAGTCCTGTAGATCAAATTTAAAGTGATTGATGCTAATTTCACAAGCAATCGAGTTTAACGCTAATTAACCCACAAATAACTTCTAAGGAAAATAGAGGTAGTACTCGGGTCTTGGCGCGAAATTTTTCGAGTCATTACAATCTACCCCCCTTAAAGAAAAATTTCATCCTCGAAATTTGTACCTTCTCATATTCCTCAAGGATCTGAGAGTAGCTCTTTCTGACCTCAGCTTCAGTCTCCCAAGTAGCCTCTTCTTCACTATGATGCGTCCATAGTACTTTCATAAGAGGGATGACCTTGCTACGCAATATTTGCTCCTTCCTGTCTGGGATTCGCGTCGGTCGCAGTACATATGTGGCATCCTCGCTCAACTACACCTGCTCCCAACTGATAATATGTGAAGGATCAGGAACGAACTTCGTCAGCATAGAAACATGAAATACGTTATGCACGCCCGCAAGTGGTGTGGGCAAAGCAAGGCGGTATGCTACCACTCCCACTCGATCCAGAATTTGAAATGGACCAATAAATCTTGGCGTGAGCTTTCCCTTCTTACCGAACCACAGAACTCCCTTCATAGGGGAAACCTTAAGAAATACATGGTCTCCAACCTCAAACTCAAGCGGTTGCCGTCTCATATCAGCGTAACTCTTCTGCCTACTCTGGGATGTCAGAAGTCGATGTCGAATAATGTCAACTTTCTCTGAAGTCGCCTGCACCAACTCCGGGCCAATCAAACTATGCTCGCCAACTTCTTCCTAGCAATGTGGTGCTCTGCACGGGTGACCATACAATGCCTCGTAGGGAGCCATGCCGATACTCGCTTGAAAACTGTTATTATACGCGAACTTTGCATAAGGGAGACAATCATCCCAACTGTCCTTAAAATCCAAAACACAAGCTCGCAACATGTCTTCCAGAATCTGATTCACACGTTCCGTCTACCCGTTTGTCTACGGATGAAACGCAGTGCTAAACTTCAATTTCACACCCATCGCTTCCTGGATACGAGTCCAGAAGATAGATGTGAAAGACGTGTCTCTGTCAGACACAATCTCCAAGGGAACTCTGTGCAGACGTACAATCTCCTTGATGTACAATCTAGCCAACTCGTCTGTACAGTTTGTGACTCTAATCGGTAAAAAGTGAGCCGACTTCGTCAATCGGTCGACAATCACCCAAATAGAGTCATGTCCCTTCCTCATCCTCGGTAGCCCTGAAATAAAATCCATAGAGATGAAGTCCCACTCCATTCTACTATGGGCATGGGTTGAAGCAGCCCAGGAGGTCGGCGATGCTCTGCCTTGACCTACTGGCACATGAGACAACGAGATACAAACTCAGCAATGTAAACCTTCATGTTGTCCCACCAATAAGATCTTCTCATATCTTGATACATCTTCGTGCTACCTGGATGCATCGCAAGCTTAGAATTATGGGCTGACTCGAGAACCTCCCGTCTCAAGTCAGGAATGTCCGGGACACATAACCGGCCACGAAATCATAGGCCCCCATCTAAACTAACACTCCACTTGGAGTCCTCATCTGTACCAACCCGCTCTCTCATCTTCGCCAAAAGCTCATCATCTGCCTGAGCTACAATGATCCTCTCGTCAATGAGGGGTTGTACACGAATGTGTGCGATAACCTCATACGGCTCTTTCACCGTAAGTTTCTGCTCAAAGTCTCGTACAAACTCCAACATGTCCCACTCTGCTATCATTAGCGGAGCCACAAACTCTATACTCTTCTTGCGACTCAATGCGTCTGCCATAAGGTTTGCCTTACCCGGGTGGTATGAAACATCGAATTTAAAGTCTTTCAATGTTTCCATCCATTGGCATTGCCTCATATTCAAGTCACGCTGCGTGAAGATGTACTTAAGACTTTTGTGGTCGCAAAAGTGCTCGAACTCTTCTCTGTAGAGGTAATGTCTCCAGAGCTTTAATGTAAAAATGACAGCTATCAACTCCAGGTCTTGTGTAGGGTAATTTTCTTCGTGTTTCCTCAACTGTCTCGAAGCATATGCAATCACCCTGTCCTTCTGCATAAGGACACAACCCAGACCAATGCGAGAAGCGTCAGTATATATCATATATTTAACCCCTTACTCTGGCAATACTAGCATAGAGGCGGACGTCAACTTGTCCTTCAGCTCTTGAAAAGCTATCTCCGCTCTCTCATTCCAAGCAAACTTCAAATCTTTCCATGTCAACTGAGACAACAGTCTGGCTATCTTCGAGAAGTCTCATATGAAGAGTCGATAATAGCCTGCTAGACCCAGAAAGCTTCTCATCTCAGTAACTGAACCAGGCTGCTTCCAGTCCTGAACTGCAGCTACCTTAGCAAGATCGACAGATATCCCTTCCTTGGACACCACATGTCCTAGGAACTTGACTTCCTCTTTCCAGAAATCGCATTTCTTGAACTACGCAAAAAGCTGATTCTTCCTGAGAGTATCCAAGACCGCTCTTAAGTGCTCCTCGTGCTCTTCCCGACTCGCAGAATATATCAAAATGTCATCGATAAAGACAACGACGAATTAAAACAAGAATGGCCAAAATACCCTGTTCATCAGATCCATGAACACGGCCGATGCGTTCATAAGACCAAACGACATCACAAGGAACTCATAATGGCCAAAGCTAGTCCTGAAGGCGGTCTTCTGCACGTCCTCATTCTTGATGCATAACTGGTGATACCCTGACTGCAGATCAACCTTCGAAAAGTACCGTGCCCCCTTCAACTGATCAAATAAATCATCGATCCTGGGCAAATGATACTTGTTCTTCACAGTCACCTGATTCAACCTGCGATAATCAATACATAAGTGCAAGGAACCATCCTTCTTAACAAACAGGACAGGTGCTCCCCAAGGAGACACACTAGGCCGAATAAAACCCAAATTCAACAAGCCATCTATCTGCTTCCTCAATTCCTCCATTTCACTCGGAGGCATATGATAGGTGGGCAAAGAAATGGGTGTCGCACCAGGCATGAGATCAATAATAAAATCAATCTCGCGCAGAGGGGGTAATCCAGGTATCGACTCGAACACATCTTCAAACTCTCAAATTACAGGCGTGCTTTCAAATGCCGATCCAGCAATACTCTCCAATAGAGAAGTATAATAACCAAGACGAAAAGGGTAACTGACCTGAACTGGGAAAGTAACTGTCTCACCCTCAGGTCTATGGATTATCACCGACCTAGCTTCACAATCAATCTCTGCCCGTATTTTCGTGAGCCAATCCATACCCATAATGACATCGTAATGGTAAAGAGGTGCGACAAAAAGGTCAACAAGAATAGATCCACTCCCTAGATCAATCAAACAATCCATACAACGCTTGTTCATAGTAGAGGAGATCCCTGTAGCGGTAGTGAGCGTCACTCCCTTCATAGTAATAGTGCTTAAACTCAAATGCCTAACTGCCGCATACGATATAAGAGAGGTAGTGGACCCTGTATCCACCAACATAGAAACAGGAATACCTTGGATGTGAGTAGTAACCTCAAAGGATCTCGGCACTAAGTCAGCCATGGGCGCTTCAGCTGAGAGCGCGTGAACTCGAGCCTGCTGTTGGCGATTCGGCGGAGGAACCATGGGCCGCTGAGGTGGCCTGAAGCTAGGTACAGAAGGTCTGAAGGATGGATGAGCTGGTGCTGAACGAAGAGGTGAAGGTGATATAACCTGAGGCATAGGACGGCTGATCCTCTGCGGTGGAGTAAATCAACTATCCCGCATACGTGAAAAGTAAGTACGATCCGAATGCCCTATCTTCCCACAGTACGAACAGCGAAAATCAGCTCGCACCTGCTGAGCTGGCGGTGCTGAACGCCCCGGGGGAGAATCTGTCCGCGGCCTCTTGCCGAGAAATGGTGCACTCTGAAAGTCAAGTTGTGGTCTGGGAACCATAGGTGCTCGCATATGGGACGACCTGTCCCCGTCCTACTTAGCTCGTAGGGACATGCTCACCAACTTTGCATAGGAAGATATGCTAGCACAGCATATCTTCGATCGGATCTCAGGCCTCAACCCCTCAGAAAAATACCGCATCCGCATTGGCTGATCACCCAGAATCAAAGGAGCATAGCGACCCAGCTCAGTAAACCGGTTCTCATACTCCGTCACCGACATCCCTCCCTGATGGAGGTGAAGGAACTCACTCTCCTTCTCGTGTCGGTACGTAACCGAAAAATACTTCTCGTGGAAGCGTGCCTCAAACGCCTGCCACATCCATTCAAACCCTTCCACAACAGTGCGAAGAACACTGTCCCACCATAAACTGGCCTCCTTCTCAAACATGAAGGAGGCAAGCTCGACCTGCTCAACCTCAAAACAGTGCAGCGGCCTCAACATCTTAGAGATGTGATCAATCCAGTACTCGGCCTCCTCGGGTCTATGAGAACCCATAAATGTGGGAGGTCGTAAGCACTGGAATCGCTCAAATGTGCCGCTCGCACTAGCACTCCCAGATGGGTGCATAGGTGAAGTAGGTGGAGTCGCCCCCATCGACTGAGCAAAAATGCTAGCTATGGAAGACAGAAACTGCTGCTGCTGTTGTTGGTGCCGCTGCTGTTGAATCTGCTGTTGCTGCATTAACAACATCATCTGCTCAAACCTATCAGGAGGTGGAGCAGATGAAGATGCATACGGCATCGACGCAGATGCACGGTTCGGCTCAGGAACTGAAGGCGTGACTGGAGGAGCCATAGATGGAATCACAGGTGTCGGCCCAGCACCAGTATGAGATGGGCCCTACTGTGGATCCGTCTGGCTATCGCCTAGGGGAGAAACCCCAGCAAGCGACTCGACCAAAGAGAGACGGGCCGAAGTCTTCAATCCTTTAGGAGGCATACCCTACATTCAACAGAGGATGCACCCTGTGAGATCCAACATTCACATAATCCACCCACACAGTATTTGCATCACAACTCAAAGATGACAACATGCATTCCATTTAATAAAATTTGTCACAATACAAGAAGTGCAGCATTACATGAATCGCGACAGAGAAAGCATGTGAACTAAAATATCTAAAACTTCAAACAACAAACAACTTCCAACTACTATGCCAACAATGGCTACACACAAAAAGAAACAACAAACAGAGCAAAGGACGACTACAACTGCAACTACTCGTCGGAATCAGGAGATGGAGGCGGGGCACCCTTATCCTGCAAATAATACAGGATAGACTTCAAAGTTCAAGTCACCTTCTTAAACTTATGCTTCACAAGGCCTCGAAGATCTATAATATCCTGACGTAGAACAGCCTGACCCTCCTCAAGCCGAGCGATACAGGCATCCTAACAGCCTGATCTACGCTCTGCTCTGGTGCCACAGGAGGAGAACTCTCACTCGTATCCCGGGCCTCAACCTCTTCCTCGTCCTGCTCTGCTTCTTCTTCAATCTCAGCTCCACCCTCGCCATAACTCTCTTCCTCATCGCTCTCTGTCTCATCCTCACTTTCTGAGGCTTATCACCGACGAGGCCCAATATCCATCTGATTTAGGGTTGTCTCATTAATGTAGCGAACAGGTACCGACTTTTCTGCCCCAAGCCTATAACCAAACTCATGTGCAAGCTTACAAATGAGTAGGCCAAATGGGAGTGATTCGGTCCTCCTGTTCGAATGAGACATAAGGATAATTTGATGCAAGATGTACGTTGGCACACATAGCTTCGCTTCTTACCCCACCTGATACAGAAAATCTACCATCAGGTGCGTACACTCGCTGCGGTTGCTCCACCTTGGATATACATTGAATGTGCACATGTGGTGAAGCAAGCAGAAGTCGTCTGTCATGTTGGTAGCTAGAAGACTTCTATTAGGTTGCCATTCGACCAGACGACCACACAGGAGCCGCATGCGGCGATCCCTCTCACGTGCACTGCTCAAATTCTTCTCACTGGCATGCACCTCACCAAGCGGCACATTCAGGAGTCTGGATATCAAAGCGACGTTGACCGTGGCCTCCCGATCTCTTCCACAAGGGATCTTGAACTGCAGAGGCTCCAGCGAAGGTTCCCGAATGAGGGCATAAAAAGCTCGAACAGTGCTCGCATTGACATGATATTCGCCCTCAAACAAGGGACACCAACTGGCCCCTTCTAGGCGCTCCAACAAGAGAAACTCGCCAAATAGCCGTGGATCTACATGAGCCTCAAAATGGACCCTACGGCCTTCATAGACTCCATGAGATAGCTCCGCGAACAAGGTTCTTTCAATGGGAGCTTGAGGATCAAGGTCCCGCTTGGTCTGAAACTCACGGGTGGCGATCGTGCTCTCGGCGGCACCTCTCGGCCTCCGTGCACGGGTTGGGCGGCTAGGCCCGACTTCATCCACGGGCGTTCTCTTCTTCCCCATCAAAGAGAGAAAGGTGGAGATGGAAAATATGGCCGTAATAAACTCAAATAAGGCCATGGAAAATGAGAGAAAGAGAGAAATGGGAAGAATGGTGAGGCTTCCACACACTTGAGATCCCAAAGAAGGATTTGAGAGCTCAAATGAGAGGGAAAAGGAGTGAAGACAGCAATGAAGATGAGGTTTTGAGATGGGTTAAATGGGTGTGCACAAAAATGGAAGAAGAAGGAGATTGGGGATGAATTTTTGTGGAGTTTTGAGAGAGATTTCAAGAAAAGGAAAGCTTGGAGGGTGAGTTTGTGAAGGAAAGGGGTTTTAAAAAGGGTTAAAATCGAGCAACCATGGAGGAGTGGGCCACATAAGACCCCACATGCGTCGGCCCGAGCCGGCCCGCCCGGCCTGGCCCATTGGGCGGCGAGGGCTCGCCGAACCGGCAAGGTCATCACTGGTCTCTGAACAATCTGGCGATGACTCACCATTTGGGCGAGGTCCTCCTGGCCCCCTTGGTCCAAAATGATGTGGGTCCCCCCCCTGAGCTCACCTGGAATTGCCCCGATCGGGCCCTCAGTCCGATTCGACGCATACCGGGCCACTAGGATTATAATCTGATACAAACACAAGTTTACAAACATTTTAAGGGCTGAGATGGGAAGATAAACCATCTAAACTCGTCAATAGACGGTCTAAAAGAGATTTTGGGTCACTGTGTGTGATCAGGAGTGCGCACAGACTCGATCTCGGCGATCATTTTCAGTAAATTTTCGCCGATAGAAGCAACGGAAACACATACACAAATTTTACCATAAACTCACACCCTCCTACACTAAGGTGGCGACAGCGTGTGGTGTGTGACCATAACCCAGGTCCGGTTTAATCCAATTCATGCTCTGATACTAACTTGTAACGCCCTGAAATTCGGGGGTCGAGCATAACTCAGCTCCCCAGTTTCAAAACATCACTTATGCAACATATTTAATGATGGATGTATGTTGTCTGTAAGAGTACATAAAACATGGAATAAATTAAGCCAAACTGCAAACATAATTCAGGGATAAGTGAAGGACGCAAGCGGAAGACTTGAAGAAACATATGTGTACATGTGTAAGTCCCTGAAATACGTATACATGCCAGGTCATACTTACAAGTGTTGCTCTCAAAAATGCAAGAATCAAATGAAATTATCTATTCCAAAAGAAAACCCAGAATCCTCGCATATCAGGACATAGCTCACATTAACTCGCCTGAGAACTACATAAAAGAAAATGCGGCCTCATTATCCTCGAACTCCTGCTCTGCCTCAGGGGTCACGTCAACATCTGCATCTAAGACAGAGTCTGGTTGGTATGTACAAACCTTCCCAGAACATGGGAGTGAGTGATCAACTCAGTGGAACAATACCGTAAAAGTTAACATGATATCAAATTAATCAAGCAGTAATGGTAAGGCAATACAATTAAACAACTCTAAAGTACTCTTGTTAATACAAGGATGTATGTATAAATGATGCATGCCCTCGCCTGCACTCCCTCAGCGTCTTCATCTTACGTTACGCATGACAACCTCCCGCAGTGCCAACGACTTCCATGCACATGCAATGCGGTGCATGAACATGATTACCAAGTTGTTATTAGTCCTTTTCATACAGCAGGATTGGGAAGCTAAGGTACCTTCCTCATATCAATTTTCACACAGTGATCCATTCTAAGGTCGTCAGTCCTAGGCCATCTCATATGATCATATGGTTCTAGGTCCCTGCAAAGGGCTCGTCACCAATCAATTCACGCCTATCATACCTTCGTTACTACTCTAAGGCTCGTCGCCTTAATGCAGTATCAAGGTATGCTCGAGGTCACTACAAAGGGCTCGTCACCAATCAATGTAGGCCGACGGCACGAATATAGTGTCCCATACCACCATAATCGGCTTGCGAGTCTGGTGTGCTCACTGGTCACTACGGGGAGGCTCGTCACCCCAGCGTAGGCCGACAGCTCAACCACGGTGTCCCATACCATCATGTCCAGCTCATAAGTCTTAGCGGATCAAGGTACAACGGTTAACGGGATTTCATCAGTAAGTTTGGTACCCTAGATTCAAATAATAGCATCCATACATGGTGAACATACATCGGACAATCGGGTTACTTGACGAACTCAACTAGCACGAGCGCATGTTGGGTTGAACAACATAGAGTGCGCAAACACTCCGTGTGGCCAAACCACTACCAACAACTCTAATACGACTCGGGTTCGTCAAATCATGTCCTTCGTGGCGAAAGCAACCTCAGCCATGAACTCAAGGCTGATTACCGATTTCCTGGACTATTTCATAGTCCCAAACACATTCCACTATAACAGATATGCATATACAATTTAGAACATTAATAGAACAACAATTCAAATCATGTAGTATGTGAGCATTTGAAGAATATCAACTTAACATGAATTTACACATAAGTAATACTTGAAGTTAAACAACAAAGAATGTGACTTGCATGTAGAAAATCATACACACCAATAGGAAGTTGAGAATCGCTTCCCAACACCCGTAAATAGGATAATATGTTACACTTTAGACCATTCAAATATTTCTACAAACACTTAGACTACATAGTTCAACATACATGACGTATGTTGGAATACATGCATTTGGACAATTCCTTTTGCTAAGGAGTTGACACACATACAACTAGCACAAATACACGACAGTTAATCATGGCAAGCACATGTTCATATTTTATACGTATACGATACTTCCTACATATACATAGAATACACAAATCTCAATATAACACATACATATCAGGAACACAAAATAAACGTAGCATTTGGTATATGAAATTGCAGCCATAGCAATAATAAACCATTATCTGACATTGAAAGCCTTGAAAATCATAACCTATACGAATATAGTTTGCACCTTAAACCAGAAAAAGCACACCGAATTGATTCAAACGATATGTTTTCGTCAACGGCGACTAGATAACCTAAGGCAAGAATAGAAATGAGCTACATCAACACATAAACTATTCTAAGCTCTAAATAGATTAGGGTTAGATTAACTTACCCAAGGATGAACTTAGAATCGTCGGGATAATGATTCAAAAGTGATGGTTTAAGGATGTAGAGTAATAGGAAAGAATCTTAAGATGATTCACCAACCTCTCTCTCACTTTCTCTCTCTTTTCCCCTCTCTTTTTTAGCTAGGGTTAGGAAATTCATATGGAAAAGAGAGTGAGGGTTTTAAGGTCTTTATATAGGCCTAATGTAACGCCCTGAAATTCGGGGGTCGAGCATAACTCAGCTCCCGAGTTCCAAAACATCACTTATGCAACATATTTAATGAAGGATGTATGTTGACTGTATTAGTGCATAAAACATGGAATAGATTAAGCCAAAACACAGATATGATTCAGGGATAAGTGAATAAAGCAAGCGGAAGACTTATAGTAAAATATGTGTAAAAGTGTAAACCCCTGAATTACATATACAAGCCAGATCATATGAAAGTGTTATTTAACAAAATTATAAGTATCAAGTTACATCATTTAAGTTCCCAAAAATAATCCCATGATCCCGCACATCAGACCGAGGCTCGCTAGAACCCGTCTAAAAACTGCATATAAGAGAAGGCAGCCTCATCATCATCCAGCTCCCGCTCTGCCTCAGAAGGTGCATCCACATCTACAACATCAGAGCCTAAGACAGAGTCTGGTGGGTGTTTAACACCGCCCCAGAAACGTGGGAGTGAGTGATCAACTCAGTGGAACAATAAGGCACTGGTTAACATGTTATTAGTTCAATCAAACAGTAATGATAAAGCAGAACAATTAAATAAATCCTAAGTACTCTTGTTAATGCAAGGATGTATGCAATATGATGCGTGTCCTCACGCGTACACCCTCAGCGTCTTCATCTTACGTTACGCATGACATCGCCTCAAAGTGCGCCACATCTACAAAGCACATGCAAATGCGGTGCATGGATATGATTACCAAGTTGTTATTAGTCGATTTCACACAGCTGGATTGGGAAGCTAAGATACCTTCCTCATGTCACCATCCAAACAGTGATCCATTCTAGGGTCGTCAATCCTAGGCATCTCATACGATCATATATTTGAGGTCGTAGCAAAGGGCTCGTCACCAATCAATGCACGCCTTTCATGCCTTTACTACCACAATTCGGCTCATCACCTCCTTGCGGTATCCAGGTATACTCGAGGTCACTACAAAGGGCTCGTCACCAATCAATGTAGGCCGACAGCACGACTATAGTGTCCCATACCACCATAATCGGCTCACGAGTTTAATTGCTCACTGGTCACTACGGGGAGGCTCGTCATCCCAGCGTAGGCCGACAGCTCGACCACAGTGTCCCATACCACCATGTCCGGCTCATGAGTCTTAGCGGATCAAGTACCATAGTTATTAGGATTACACTGGTAAGTTCGGTACCCTAGATTCAAGCAATAGTGTCCGTACATGGTGAACATATATCGGACAATCGGGTTACTTGACGGACTCGACTAGCATGAGCGCACGTTGAATTGAACGACATAGAGTGCGCAAACACTCCGCGTGGCCAAACCACTGCCGACAACTCTAATACGGCTCGGGTTCGTCTAATACATCCTACGTGGAGAAAGCAACCTCAACCATGAATATAGAGTCGATTACCGATTTCCTGGACTAATGCATAGTCCCACACACCTTACACTACAACAGATATTCATATGGAATGTAAAACAGTAATGGAACAACAACTCAAATCATGATACATAAGCACTTGAGGAATATCAACTTAACATAAATGTAAGCATAAGAGATGCTTGAATTTAAATAACTTGGAATGTAACTTGCATAAAAGAAATCATGTGCATCAATAGGAGTGTTGAGAATCACTTCTCAACGCCACAATAAGTGTAAGAAGTTACACTTACATCATTCATGCATTTCTACAAACACTTAGCATACATGGAACAACATACATGACGTATGTTGGAATACATGCACGTAGACAATTCCTTTTACCAAGGAGTCGTCATACATGCATCTAGCATACATACATGACAAATAATCATGGCAAACATAAGTGCATATTTTATACGTATGCGGTACTTTATAAATACACATAGAATACACAAATCTCAATCTAGCACATGCATAACAGGAAAGCAACGTAAACACAACATTTGGCATGTGAAATCTCATTCATAACAAGAATAAATCACTAACTGGCGTTGAAAGCCTTGAAAACCATAACCTATACACTTAAAGTCCACACCTTAAGCAAAGAAAGAAACACCGAACTGATTTAGACGAGTTGTCTTCGTCAACGGCGGAAGAATACCCTAAAGCAAGGATAGAAATGAGATACAACAACACCAAAACTAATCTAAGCTCTAACACAGGTTAGGGTTAGATTAACTTACCCCAAAAGAACACAAAACCGTCAGAAGAACGATTCAAAGTGAAGGTTCAAAGATGAAGAAGAACAAAGAAGAATCCAAGATGATTCACCAACTTATCTCTCTCACTTTTTCTCTCTTTTCCACTCTCTTTCCAAGCTAGGGTTAGAGAAAATTCGTATGGAAAAGAGAGCTAGGGTTTAAGGACTATATATAGGCCTCAGAATGATGGAAATAACCCTAGGGACAAGGTATACTTAGGTTATAACCAAAGTAAGCCTTTCTCGATCCAACGAAGCACTTCTGGTGGACCTATAACCACGAAAGGTCGGACTTAAGCTCCTTGACCATGGATCTAGGTCAAGCTGAGTTTTCATACCGACCGGCTCTTCGGATCAGCCGTGGCGAACCACACTCAAATCAACGGTCACGGGATCTCGATCAGGTCCACAAGCACTAGGATATGCCTGGGCCAACTATCCTGATCAGAGGGTGAAATTGGGTCAGAATCCAACGGTCAGATAGCTTAAAATCGTCGCGCAAGCGACACGACTTAGATTTCATAAAAACATAATAAATATCCAACCGTTCTCACACTCTTCACTCCGAACTCAATCAAATCGACCCAGAACATCAGATGGACTTGATTTTCGAGATGATGGTCAAGCCCAACTCGGTGACCGCAACAGCCTAAGATCATCGTTATCGGACTTTCGACGCTCGGTCTAGGTCCGATCCAGATCTTCCAAAAATTCTCCAGAACAACTGGATTTAGCGATGGATCCCAGGTTTCAAAGTAACGTAGCGCTAACTAATCTACAAGTTTTAAGCCATGCAGATACAATTTAAAGTGATTGATGTGAATTTCACAAGCAATCGAGTATAGCGCTAATTACCCCAAAAACAACTACTTAAGGAAAGATTAGCACAAAAATTCCAAGGTCGCTACACCTAACATTGAGGAAAATAGCCCTAGGGCCAAGGTATACTTAGGTTATAACCAAAACAGGCCTCTCTCGATCCAACGGAACACTTCTGGTGGTCCTTTCTCCACGTGCGGTCGAACTTAAGCTCACTGACCATGGATCTAGGTCAGGCTGAGTTTTCGTACCGATCGACTTTACAGATTAGCCGTGGCGGACCACACTCAATTTAACGGTCACCGAAACTCGATCAGGTCCATAAGTATCATGACATGCCTGGGCCATCTTCCTTGATCCGAGGGTGAAATTAGGTCAGAATTCAACGGTCAGATTGCATAAAATCGCACGCAAGCGACATGACTCAGATTTCATAAAGTCACATTTAATTTCTCACCGTTCTCACACTCTTCTCTCCGGACTCAATCAAATCGACCCAGGACATCATCTGGACTTGATTTTTGAGGTGATGGTCAAGTCCAACATGGTGACCATAACTATCTAAGATCATCGCTATCGGACTTTCGACGCGCGGTCCAGGTCCGATCCAAAGCTTCTAAAAATTCCTGAGAGCAACTGGATTTAGCGTTAAATCCCAGATTTTAGAGTAACATAGCGCTAACGATTCTACAGGTTTTGAGTCCTACAGATCAAATTTAAAGTGATTGATGCTAATTTCACAAGCAATTGAGTTTAACGCTAATTAACCCACAAATAACTTCTAAGGAAGATAGAGGTAGTACACGGGTCTGGGCACAAATTTTTTTGGATCATTATACATTAACTTAGCTGTAGCAGTAGCATGCCGCGGAGCTTTCGGTGTTTTCTTTTATCCATTGTATCTTTCCCTTTATGCGCCTTATATTGTAAAAGTTTTTATTCTCAGTGGATTTTGTGTTGATGTTCCTATAGTTATTATTTGTGGATTATGATCTTGATTTTTCTGATTATGAAACAAACTTATGTTATAGAAATCCTCCTTGTAGGATCCTAGGATCGGAACTTGGTATATGAGTGTCAGGAGCCGAGAATGGGGTACTACGGAGGCTATCAATGCCGAATTCGGCGCTCAGAAATTTTGTGAGCCCGGTTTCTGATTATGAGGCGTGACACTCTGTCACAGAACCATTGGATGGGTAATTTTACGGGGGGCATTCGAACAAGGACCCATCACCTCTTGTGCTCGTTGGTCACTACGGGGAGGCTCGTCACCCTAGCGTATGTTAACAATATAGACACAATGTCTCATTCCACTATGCCCTGCTCCCGAGACTTAGTTGCTCACTGGTCACTACGCGAGGCTCATCACCCCAGCGTAGACGGATAGCTCAGACATGATATCCCATTCCATCATGCCCGGCTCATGTGTCTTAGTGAGATCGTATCACTAACGGCTATCATTGGGCCTCTCAAAAGTATGGGGTGGTTCATATTCAAGCAAGCGTGACCATACATGGTGAACATACATGGTTGACCAATTAGTGGACTAATTCAGCTGACTTAAGAGAATTACGGCACAATTGGCACTAGGTGCAAGCATCCCTTGTAGTCCAACTACTGTCAGTTGTCCATCTTCGTCCTGAATCGGTCGAATTGGCCTAGGTCAGCCGAACCAGTAAGGCTGCCCTTGCGAATATTTCTGATTTTTCTGGCCAACCCAATTACCATTAGACTAAAATTCTATAGCATGCCACAAATAAATTCATCAGTACTTCAGGATATTTTAGCTAATATGGGCAAACAAAAGGCATGCAAATGCATTGGTTAGCAAGCATTCATCTACGTAGTATCTCAATCATCAATCGACACTGATTAGCACATCTACATCCACACGCAACCAATAGTAACTATGTAAGGCCTGTATCCAAGTCCGTACTATTCATTACACTTCCGCAATCCTCACTGTCAAATTCTATCAACCCGTGACACGTAGATAGCTTTTGCATTCGAGCCTAAGTTGCATCCCATATATCTGAGTCGACTTGAACTGAGACTTGTACCCTTGCGACTACGTCATCGCCGCGGTTCGAACGCCATGTCTAGCACACCGATGTGATTCCCAGGCTAAGAGTTATGGGCCTGCATTTATTTCAAGGAAAACGTCATGCGTTACGAATCCCGAGAGAATCTCTACCACATTTCAAATCAATCAAGTCAAGTACACATCCCATCACACCCATTCCTCTCTCACCCAAAAGTTAACACAACCCATGCCTCTCATGTCACTCTCTTACACAACCCATACCACCCATCACTCATCCCTTTTCATCCCATCACCTCTCTCTCCCTCTCATTTCTATCTTCACTCCCAAGCAACTAAGAGAGCAACCGTCCAAGCTTTCCAAGGAGAGAAAGAAGCCTAGTGTGGCCCACTCCTTACCACCCAATCTCCCATCCTAGCTATCCATACTTCATCTTCCACCATCAAAGAGGAAGCTGGGAAGATTAGCATTCTAAGGAGCCTAGAAGATTAGCAATTGGTGGGTGTTCATAGTATTAGATCGTGATCTCGTTATAGGGCCAACATGATTTGGGACCGATCTTGTTGTATGTGTTGTATATGGCCCATACAGGGGAGCTCATAGTGGCGGAGCCCCTCCCCTCCATCGCCATCTCTCTCTCTCTTCTCTCTCTTTATCTCTCTTTCCCATCTTGTAGCCCACCATGATGTATTTTTTATCCATGCCGTCCACCATGTGGACCCACCTTCATGTGTTGTACCTGGTGCCATCCATCCAGGACTGGCCTGGTGAGTAAGGGAGATTCAAATCTCTGGTGGAGTACACCACCGTCCAACTCGTGGGATGGTGTGTACCACCCATGATGTAAGTGTTATTCCAGATCGTCCATCTAGACGGTGGGCTAGCAGGCCACAGTAGCTACATAGCTGATGTATCACATCAGCATGCTATGGGTCCGTTCATCAGGTATGTGCTATATCAGATCGTCCATTAGTGGCCCCACGAGTAACACATCTGCTGGATTATGTTAGCAAGTTCTGTGGGTCTAATCATGAGTTATGTGTTAATCTAGACCGTCCAGATCATGTGGACCCACCTTGATCACCACGTGTGACTCCACCGTCCAGCAGTAAGGACGGTGAGTCCCACATGGAGACCATATCCAAACCATCCGTCAAATGGACATCTAGGGCTGGATGTTTGAATAAATAATAATATAATATAAAATAATATATATATAGAAGTGGGGTGGCCCACCTACGTGGGACCCACCTGACGTCAGTGTTTCATCCCCCACGTCCCACCACGTGGGACCCACTGATGTATGGGTTGCATCCCACCGTCCAATACGTGGACGGTGGGGACACCGTGATATATATGTTTTATTATCACCATCCATCTGGACAGTGGGTTCCACCATGTTATATGTGTTCTATCCACATCGTCCAGATGAGACGGTGGGCCCTCACATGATGTATCGGTTTTGATCCATACTATCCATGCATGTGAAATCCACCTTGATTTATGTGTTAAATCCACACCGTGCAGCTATGAGGCCCACTATTGTATATGAGGCTCACTATGCATGTGTGAGGCCCACTGTCATGTGTGAGGCCCACCTCTTGTATATGAGGCCCGTGTTTGAAGTCCGATGAGATGTACACGCGGCCCATATGATGAGGCCTAGTGTGATGTATGCGAGGCCCTTGTGATGAGGCCCATTGTGATGTATGAGACCCTTGTGCAAAGCCCATTGTGATTTTATAAGGCCTATTATGATTGTATGAGGCCCATTGAGAATGTATGAGGCTCATGAGTGAGGCCTGACAAATTATATATGAGGCCCATGTGATGCGGCCCACTTGATGTATATGAGGCCCATGTGATGCGGCCCACTTGATGTATATGAGGCCTATGTGATGAGGCTCATTATGATGTATATGGGGCCTATGTGGTGAGACCCATTGTGATGTATACGAGGCCTGTATGATGAAGCCCGTCAAGAAGTATATTAGGCCGTTGTGTGAGGTCCATTGTGATGCATATTGGGCTCTTGTGTGAGACTCATTATGTTGTATGTGAGGTCATGGGCCCCACTATATGTTTGGCCCTATGAGGGCCACTCCTTAGGAGCAATGTTGGTTAAATGTCCATATTGATGGGCAATGATGATTAAATGTCTACATTGTGACCTTCCTTTAGGCCTCGTCAGGCCCATTCTTGTATGAGTATGCCATCTAGGCCCATCCTTGACATGAGGAGAGTACATCATCATCATATAACATTCTTAGTATAGCTCCACGATCCATGCCCATACGCATCATATGTATGCTTGATATGAGGAGTGATTGATCATAGCACATGCCATTGGGTGGATTATTATGGGACTCCCTGAGAGACGGAGTTACCCACATGAGCCCGCGGTATGCGCAGGTATGATGCATGACTGGATGGTATGACTCATGCATCTCGCATTTTGTGATATGACCACCATACGCCTTAGCGACATCCGGGCCGTAGCCTCCACAGGCATATCGTGGATGACCAGATGGGACACCGAAAACCTTTTCTACATGGGGTGTCATAGATGTCCCTAGGTGAAAGTCCCTAAACCCTCTTGGTACCAGAAGATGCTCCAATGTCTAAACCGAGTGAAAATACATGAGCAAATGAGGCCCTTATACCAGTAGGTTGCGTCTCCCACTGTGTCGTGGTCGTTTAGAAGGGGGTATGGCCTTACCTACCCAAGGGAGTATGTAATATTAGGCTGAGTCTGACCAGCTCATAAATAGGTCCGCTATCAATGAGCAGGGACGATATTGGTAGGCGGATAGTGAGATCTCTTCCATTTATCTAGTTGTGCGCTTGATGGGGTGGCAGGTGGCGTATTATGTACTAGACCCCGTTGATGATCTGAGAGATGTACAATGCTGATATGTGGACTTATTGAGCAAGAGTTGCATACTTAGCATTTTACTTATTCATTCACTCATTCACTATCCACTCGGGCTGGTGGTGCGCAACTAATTATTATGTGTACCGTCACAATGGCCAAGATTTCGGTTGGGGAGTACAACCAACTTGAGGTCAGGAGTTTACCACATTAAGTCTAGCTATCCAAATTTAGGTCTGGGACTGGTTTGGGTAAAAGTCCCTTGTGATGGACCCAATAATCTACGATACTATGTACTATCATCTCGACTTCACACTTCAGCTTCGTCATTTCATTTGCACCGCATATTGCATTGCACCTTCAGCACATAGCATTTGGTTTACTATGTTTCTATATTATATATCCTGAATAAGGTTGATGGCATTATGGACTTGCCAGGATTTGCATATTGTATTTCATCCTCAGTATATGATATTTGGCTTACTATATTTCCACATTGCATTCTCTGATATTGAATGACTTATAGACTTGCCGGTATTCTGTTGATAGTGATAGTTGTTTGTATGGCACTTACCTTGTGCACATACTTACACCACCCTTTAAGCTTTCTATAAGCTTATGCATGATAGATGCGTGCAGGTGGCTTTAGGTCGAAGTAGTGTTGAGCTTGGAGCATGCAGCTGTCTTCTGGAGATTTGATTTTTGATATATGTATTTCCCTTTCAGCACTGTATTCAACTGTATGCTTCTTACGAGATAAATGTACATTAGAAAATCCTCCTTGTAGGATCCCAGGATCAAAACTTGGCGTATGGGCGCTAAGATCTGAAAATGGGGTACTACGGAGGCTGCCGACACTAGATTCGATAATCAGGAATTCTGTGAGCCTGTTTTCCAAGTTTGGTGGGTGACAAGGGTTGGTATCAGAGCATAACTTGGGAATACCTAAGGATAATATCACATATCTGTTGGTAACTACCCTACACTCTATGATTGTTGAGAACTTAGAATGATTAGGTGCACGAGTTCGAATAACTTAGAAACTTTTTAATAGCTCCCTACCATTGAGATTGTGAGGCTGCATAGTATTCCAGTCTCGATTGTTTATGATCGGGATCCGAGGATCAGTGAGGTCATCAAGTATAGATGAGGCATCTTGGGAGCAAGAGGTTGAGATTCGTGGGCTTTATCCCCATCTCTTAGGTGTTTGATTATTTTGGTATGTTGTGTTCCGATTGTCTATAGTGATAGATTTCCCTCCCTTGATGAGCTCTGTATTGGTTGTGTTGTGGTTTAAATTTCGAGGATGAAATTTTTATTAAGAGGGGAGAGCTGTAAGGCCCGTATCCTAGTTCGTACAGTTCCTTAGACTTCCGCAATCCTCCCTGTCGAATTTCGACAACCCGCGATGTGCACATGGCATTTGTGTGCGACCCTAAGTCACATCCCGTATATCTGAGTCGACTTGACCCGAGACTTGTACCCTTGTGACTGCATCGTCAGTG
The DNA here is from genome assembly GCF_029962835.1 of Magnolia sinica. Classification (NCBI taxonomy): domain Eukaryota; kingdom Viridiplantae; phylum Streptophyta; class Magnoliopsida; order Magnoliales; family Magnoliaceae; genus Magnolia; species Magnolia sinica. Next base: position 81,485,386 of record NC_080574.1, read on the forward strand.
TGGTTTCAACGCCACATCTTCTGCACCGATGCGATACCCAGGCTAGGAGTTGTGGGCCCGCGTTTATTTCAAAGAAAACGTCGTGCACTGCGAATCCTTAGAGAATCTCTACCACCTTTTAAATCAATCAAGTCAAGTACACATCCCATCACACCCATTCCTCTCTCACCCAAAAGTCAACATAACTCATGCCTCTCATGTCACTCTCTTACACAACCCATACCATCCATCACCCATCCCTTTTCATCCAATCACCTCTCTCTCCCTCTCATTTCTCTCATCACTCCCAAGCAACCAAGAGAGCAACCGTCCAAGCCTTCTAAGGAGAGAAAGAAGCCTAGTGTGGTCCACTCCCTACCACCCAATCTCCCATCCAAGCCGTCCATACTTCATTTTACACCATCAAAGAGGAAGCCGAGGAGCTTAACATTCCAAAGAGCTTAGAAGATTAACAATCAGTGGGTTTTCTTAGTACTAGATCGTGATTTCGTTATAGGGCCCACATGATTTGGGACCCATCTTGTTGTAGTGTTGTATATGGCCCATTTAGGGGAGCTCATAGTGGCAGAGCCCCTCCCCTCCATTGTCGTCTCTCTCTCTCTCTCTCTCTCTCTCTCTCTCTCCTATCTTGTGGGCCACTATGATGTATTTTTTATCCATGTCGTCCACCACAAGGACCCACCTTGATCTGTTGTACCTGGTGCCATCCATCAGGGACTGGCCTAGTGAATGAGGGAGATTCAAATCTCTGGTGGAGTACACCACTGTCGAGCTTGTGGGATGGTGGGTACCACCCATGATGTAAGTGTTATATTCAGACCGTCTATCTGGACGGTGGGCTAGTAGGTCACACCAGCTATATAGCTGCTGTATCACATCAGCAGGCTGTGGGTCTGATCATCAGGTATGTGCTATATCAGACCATCCATCTGTGGCCCCACGATTAGCACAGCTGCTGGATTACATCAGCAAGTTTCATGGGTCTTATCATGAGGTATGTGTTAATCTGGACCGTCCAGATCGTGTGGACCCACCTTAATCACCACGTGTGACTCCACCGTCCAGCAGTAAGGACGATGGGTCCCACATGGAGTCCATATCTAGTCCGTCCGTCAAATGGACGTCCAGGGCTGGACGTTTGAATAAATAATAATGTAATAATGATATAATATAAAATAATACATATAGAGAGAGAGAAGTGGGGTGGCTCAACTACGTGGGACCCACCTGACGTCAGTGTTTTATCCACCATGTCTCACCACGTGAGACCCACTGATGTATGGGTTGCATCCCACCGTCGAGTACGTGGACGGTGGGGACCACCGTGATATATATGTTTTATTCTCACCATCCATTTGGACGGTGGGTTCCACCGTGTTATACGTGTTCTATCTGCACTGTCTAGATGGGATGGTGGGCCATCACATGTAGTATCTATTTTAATCCATACTGTCCATGAATGTGAAATCCACCTTAATTTATGTATTTTATATACACGCTGTCCAGCCGCGGCCCACCTTGATATATGTGTTAAATCCACACCGTGCAGCTATGAGGCACACTGTTGTATATGAGGCCCATTATGTATGTGTGAGGCCCACTGTCATGTGTGAGGCCCACCTGTTGTATATAAGGCCCGTGTTTGAGGTCCGATGAGATGTACACGCAGCCCATATGAAGAGGCCCAGTGTGATGTATGCGAGGCCCATGTGATGAAGCCCATTATGATGTATGAGACCCTTGTCTAAAGCCCATTGTGATTGTATAAGGCCCATTATAATTGTATGAGGCCCATTGAGATTGTATGAGGCCCATTATGATTGTATGAGGTCCATTAAGAATGTAAGTGGCCCATTGAGTGAGGCTCGACGTATTGTATATGAGGCCCATATGATGCAGCCCACTTGATGTATGTAAGGCCCACGTGATGCGGCCCACTTGATGTATATGAGGTATATGTGATGAGGCCCATTGTGATATATATGAGGCTATGTGGTGAGACCAATTGTGATGTATACGAGCCCCGTATGATGAAGCCCATTGAGAAGCATATTAGGCTGTTGTGTGAGGTCCATTGTGATGTATATTGGGCTCTTGTGTGTGGCCCATTATGTTGTATGTGAGGCCCTTATGTGAGGCCATGGGCCCCACTATATGTTTGGCCCTATGAGGGCCACTCTTTGGGAGTAATGTTGGTTGAATGTCCACATTGATAGGCAATGATGGTTAAATGTCCACATTGTGACCTTCCCTTAGGCCTCGTTAGGCCCATTCTTGATATGAGTAGGCCATCTAGGCCCATCCTTGACATGAGGAGAGTACATCATCATCATATAACATGCTTAGTATAACTCCACGATCCATGCCCATACACATCATATGTATGCTTGATATGAGGAGTGATTGATAATAGCATATGCCATTGGGCGGATTATTATGGGACTCCCTGAGAGACGAAGTTACCCCACATGAGCACGCGGTACTCGCAAGTTTGATGCATGACTGGATGGTATGACTCATGCAACTTGCATTTTTTGATATAACCACCGTACGCCCTAGCGACATCAGCGCCGTAGCCTCCATAGACATATCGTGGATGGCCAGATGGGACACCGAAATTCTTTTCTACATGGGGTGCCATAAATGTCCCTGGGTGAAAGTCCCTAAACCCTCTTAGATCAAAGGATGCTCTAATGTCTAGACTGAGTGAAAATACATGAGCGCATGAGGGCCATATACCAGTAAGTCGTGTCTACCACTGTGTCGTGGTCGTTTGGAAGAGGGTGTGGCCTTACCCCCGAGGGAGTAGGCAATGTTAGGCTGAGTCTGACCAGCCATAAATAAGTCCACTATCGATGAGCTGGGCTAATATTGGTAGGTAGATAGTGAGGTTTCTTCCACTTATCCAGTTGTCCGCTTGATGGGGCGCCAGGTGGCGTTAAGTGTACTAGACCCCGGTGATGATCCGAGAGATGTACGGTACTAATATGTTGACTTATTAAGCAGGAGTTGTATACTTAGCATTTTATTCATTCATTCATTCAATCACTATTCACTCAGGCTAGTGGTGCGTAAGTAATTGTTATGTGTACCTTCGCAATGGCTAAGATTTCAGTTGTGGTGCGTGACCAACCTGAGGTCAGGAGTTTACCACAGTGATTATGGCTATCAAAATTTAGGTATGGGACTTGTTTGGATAGAAGTCCCTTGTGATGGACCCCATAGCCTGCTAGACTATGTACTATCATCCTGACTTCACACTCCAGCTTAGTCATTTCATTTGCATCGCATATTACATTGCATCTTCAATACATAGCATTTGGTTTACTATGCTTCTGTATTGTATAGCCTGAATGATGTTGATGGTAGTATGGACTTGCTAGGATTTTCATATTGCATTTCATCCTCAGTATATGATATTTGGCTTACTATGTTTCCGCATTGCATACTCCAATATTGAATGACTTATAGACTTATTGGTATTCCTCTTATACTAATAGTTGTGTTTATAGCACTTACCTTAAACACACACTTACACCACCCTCTAAGCTTTCTATATGCTTATGAACAATAGATGCGTGCAAGTGGCATTAGGTCGTAGAAGCGTTGAGCTTGGAGCGTGCAGCTATCTTATGGAGCTTTGATTTTCAATATACGTATTTCCTTTTCAATACTATATTCAACTGTTTATATTAGTGGATATGTGATGATGATGTTGCCTTTGTGATTTGGGTAAACTTGAGGTTATGCTTCTTACGAGATAAATGTATGTTGGAAAATCCTCCTTATAGGATCCCAGGATCGGAACCTGGAGTATGGGTGCTGGGAGCAGAGAATGGGGTACTACAGAGGTTGCCGCACCAGATTCGGCGATTGGAAATTCTATGAGCCCATTTTTCGAGTTTGGGGCATGAAAAACTAGCACTAGTTAGCATGCATCCAACTACGCAGTACACATCATAAATCGACACTAATTATCATGTATAGGCCCATACATTACCTGAATCAATAATCAACACTTGTTAGCATGTATCTGTCTACGCATTCACAAATCAACACTAACTATCATACATTCATCTATTCACTACATAAACCATTAATTGCGACATCAGTTTAATAATTGGCAACCTAAGAGTAATGGTCCGTACATAGAAGGGGTTCGTCAATTTTTGGCGTCGCCCCTAGGGTTAGGGTCCGTTGATTAGCATGTCGGTACCCTCTCTCTTGTTGCCAGGCTATTTCCTTTCGAGTGCCCAGTTCTAAAGGAGAAAAATATCCATATGATAGTTCCATGTATAGGCATCAAAAACTAAAATTTAGTCTCATTAATCATACATGCACAAGTATTTGTGAAGGCCCAAACATGAGTGCTTGAGAGATATGTGCAGAAATGACCCTTGACCATTTTTGGGTGTGTCACATGATCAGGTGGGCCACCTTTTGGCATGCCATTAGGTTCCTTTGGTAGCCCTATGTGTGGCCTTCAAAATCTAAATAGTGCAGTAAACGAGATTTGCGCATATGAGTTTTGACATAAGGCCAAACATAGGCATTTCAATTATTATGCGCAAGATTTTCTACACAACTACATTCGGTTCTATTTGAGATTCACTCCCTAATTATATGGGGTCCACTACTTTTGTAGGAAAAAAGGGAATTTGGTAGAGTTGTATATGGACTTCAAAATCCACAAGGTAATCCTACTTAATCATGTATATATAAATTTTGGTGAAGACTCAAACTTGGGTGCTTAGAAGAAATGTACAGGAAAAAGTGCAAAATTAGTTTTGACCCGATTTTGAGTATGTCCCATGATAACAATGGACCACCTTTTAGTGTGCCGTGAGGTGACCTTGGTAGTGCTGTACTTCAAAAATTATAAGCTGGGACCAACCATTTGTACACACAAAATATTTGGTATAGGGCCAAACTGTCATGCCCCAAACTCAGAAATCGAGCTCACAAAATTTTTGATCGCCGAATCCGGCACCGACAGCCTCCATAGTACCCCATTCTCGGCTCTTGGTACCCATACACTAGGTTCCGATCCTGGGATCCTACAGGGAGGATTTCAAATATGCTTTTGATTCAGTATAAGCATAACCATAAGCATAACCCACAAGCAACAACCCCAAGAACACCATCACAAAATCCACTATGATCAAAACTTTAAGTACAATGTGTATGAAGGGAAATACAAGATAATAATAGAAACTCCTAAAGCTCGACTGCATGCTCCTACTGTGGCGAAGTTACGGCTGAAACCTGGCGTCACCTGCATGCATCAATCATGCATAAGCTTATAAAAAGCTTAGAGGGCAGTGTAAGTGTGTGCGCAATATGAGCGTGCTCAAAATGTAATGTTAGAGTGATGTGGAATCATGCTAATGGGTACATGAATGAAATTAGTCATACCAAGGCTATGCGGTGCAAGATATGAATGCTATCGGCCATATCAAGACCATGCGATGCAAGATGCAACTCAAGCATGCCAACCCTCATTCAAATCCACATATCAATGCAGCTCATCACTAGAGCATTAAATATCAGTACAATTCTCATTCTGGATAATCACCGGGGTTTAGTACACTCTAAATGGCACTAACCCTTTCCCAGCCGCCCAGCCCAAGTGAGCGTAAGAAACCTCATTATCTGCCTGGCCAATAGTCTGCCAATACCTATCCGGCACGTCGATAACAAACCCATTCACGAGCTGGACAAACTCAGCCTAGCATTGCCCCCTATACTTGGGCGGTAAGGCTACACTCCTTTCCAACTGACCACGACACAGCAGGAGCTACGGCCTCCACGTATTTAGCCCTCGTGTGCTCATGTATCCACTCAGTATCGACATTGGAGTCATCCTCCGATACCATCAGGTTTAGGGATTTTCACCCAGGGACATCTATAGCACCCTGATGATAGGAACAATATTTTCACTATCTAATCTGACCACCCACGATGTATCTATGGAGGCTATGGCCCTGATGTCAGTAGGGCATACAGTACGCTCAATCGCACAAATATAAAGTACATGAGTCATGCAGTCCAATAATGCATCAATTCTGCGCATACCGTGTGATCATGTGGGATAACTTTGCCTATCAGGGAGTTCCATAAACCACCTTCACTAAGACATATACAATGGCCAATCACATCACATGACAAACATACAGATGATGCGTATAGGCATGTATCATAATGCTATGCTGTCACAAACTCATAATCGGCAACGGTAGCCGGTATCGGCAATCGGCACTGATAATCGGCATCGATAATCAACCTCGACGCAAGGCGAGGTCCATGGATGGCCGATGATCGATCAATAAAAAATTAATGGGGCCCAACCATTTGGGTTAACCCACAAGAGAATGATAAGGAATGGCCTAACATGGCCTAAGTGAAGGTCACGATGTGGGCATTCAACCATCATTGCCTATCAATGTGGTCATTTAACCAACATTGCTCCTAAGGAATGACGTTCATATGGCCAATTGGATAGGGGCCCACGGCCTAGCACAAGGGCCTAATATACATTGTCATGGGCCTTAATTACATCAAATGGGCTGAATCAATCAAATGGGTTGAATCAAGTGGGCCGATCAAATGGGCCGATACAAATGGGCCGAATCGAATAGGCCAAGTTGAATGGGCCGAGTTGAATGGGCCGATCAAATGGGCCAATATAAATGGGCCGAATCAATCAAATGGGCTGAATCAAGTGGGCTGATCAAATGGGCCGATAAAAATGGGCCAAGTCAAATGGGCCGAGTTGAATGGGCCGATCAAATGGGCTGATACAAATGGGTTGAATCAAATGGGCCCAGTAAAATGGGCCGAGTCGAATGGGCCAAGTCGAATTGGCCAAGTTGAATGGGTCGATCAAATGGGCTCATATACATTAAATGGGTTGTATGATGAGGGCCCAAAATACATCTTATCGTGCCTTATCAGATGGGCCTAAAATACATCACATGGGCTGCATTAACGGGCCATACCACTACCCAATTCATATATTATTAGAGATCTATTTAGAGTATTATGTAAAAATATGAATCATATCAAGAGACCATCAGGACCATACAACTCATAACAGTGGTGATAGTGATTCCCACTATTAAAATTAAGAGGGCCCACCAAAGCATTTATTTTCCATCTAGTCAGTTCATAAGGTCATGAAGACCTAGACTTAGAGGAAAAACAAATATCATATTGGTTCAAAACTTTTGTAACCTAAAGGGTTCTAATGGTAGGCATTCAAAACACTGTTTTTGTAGTGTGGTTCGCTTGATACCAGATCTGTCTTATTTTTTAGTCTCAAGCCTTAGACGAGCCTACTAAATGGATGAACGGTTGAGACGTAACACATATATCAGTGGGCCCCACTGAATTTGTTGACTTTAATTACAGTAGCAAGCTGTTGCTGGAGTTGGGCCATCCATCAGATGAACTGCATGGACACAATATATGCATCACCGTGTGACCCATACTGCTGCTGCTGCAGCACATACAACAGCTGTATGTGGGGGTCCCACCATCCTGTGGTGTGGATGGTGTGGATAAGACCCTTACATCTGAAATTGTGGTAAAGACCGCTTTAGTTGAAGTAGGAATATGCCAATATGTCCTAGAGGGGGGTGAATAGGACTTTTCAATAATTTTATAACAATTTAAAATCCTATCACTCTAATCCTATCAATAAGCATACATTTAGGATTACTCAAGAGTAACTCTACTGGCTTCTAAGCCCGATAGAGGATCCAATCACAACCTATTTGAGAGATGAACAATATGCAAATTAGTTTATGATGGATATGACTGTGTGCGTGTGTGAAAGAGATGTGATCTCAGATAATCAAATATGAAAGGATTAAAGGAAATCACATAGAATATAAGACAATAGCAATCTCAAACACAGTCATTTTTATAGTGGTTCGATTACTTGTCTACTCCACTCCCTGCAGACGCACTCAACCCTTGAGTGTGATGGATTTCACTAAGGAGGTTTCACACGGTTCACCCCAAACCCAAGGTTTTAAATCAGGTTCACCTTTGACCTTTACAACCTACACCTAGGCTGACTGTTTATGTCCCATGAGCAAGGGTCGACACATAGCACTCGATTTTAGGCATACTGGCCAAGGATCCAAACAAGGAACCTCACTATTTATGCTTTCACGAGCAAGGGTCAACACAACGCACCCACTTTTAGGCACACTGGCTAAGGATCTTCTACAAGACCCTAACTATTTATACTCTCCATAGAGCAATGGTCAACACAATACACTCACCATGTACAATCCCACCGGAGGCCTCCTAGAGGACTTGTAAGGGGTGAGAAACACCTTAGACCCAATCCTACAAAGGAATGATCACAAGGGTCTTCTGGACTCTGATAACTTACAAATACGCAGGTGAGTCCCTTTTAGCTCGTTGATGAAGATCTCCTCCTTTGTTGATAAAGAACTTCAGCTTCCTTGATCCGCAACTCAGAAGATGTACTAACTCAGAAGATGTACCAATACATGGCGATAGGTTGGGTTAAGTTTGTGATGGAATCCTAGAAATATAGCGATTCCAATCATCTATGCATTCAAGGGATCCTAGCTTAATGATTTGCCATTAAGATGGTAACTGGAGGATCCTTGAATGTGGAAGTTCATTCCTCAATCCACTCTATTGAATGTCAATGATGATGGTGGATTGGAGGATGAACTTCCATGAGAGAAAGGGCTTTGGGTATATGATCTAAGGTTAAACACTCAAAAGCACTTTCTTCTTTCTCTATCAGCAATTAAAGACAAGTTCTTTATAAATTAGTGAAAGGTTCCAATGGATATAAAATGGTCATATTTATGATAGAGTTCGTTATCATCGAGCAGGGTCAATATCATCAAGCGTATACTCTTAATTGCATCAAATGGCCGCTCGATGGCACAAACTCAAATGTCATACGCTTTTGAAACATTTTGCGAGCTGGTCGTGGAAATCGAACATGCATCGATATCATCGGATTTCGAACTCCAATATCATCGATACGAGGTTCAATTCTTCGACACATGAAAATAAGAGAGACTTGCCTTAAAATATAACAGGTCAAGGATATGATCGAGGTACACTCGATATCATTGGAATTTGAATGTCGATGATATCGGTAGTCAGGTCGTTGCATCAATAAATCCAAAGGATTTTCCAGTCAAACTTGCTGGACAGTTTATGTCCATTCTCGATGCAATCGACTCGGCCTCGATATCATCAATATTTGAATATCAATTCTATCGAGTGACCCCCGATCCAAGATAAAAACCACCTAAAAATATTGCTGAAAAACTATGCCCAAGATCGATATAATCGAAGGCCTTCCGATATCATTAGTTTTTGAATTCTGAGGATATCGAGGAGTATTTCGATATATCGAAGGACTTCATGATTTTCTTTAGAAAAACAGAGATGCAAACTGTCACGCCCCAAACTAGGAATCCGGGCTCACAAAATTCTTGATCGCCGAATCAGGCCCTGATAGCCTCCGTAGAACCCCATTCTCGGCTCTCAGTGCCCATTCGCTAAGTTCTGATCCTGGGATGCTACAATGAGGATTTTCAACACCAGTTTGATTTGTAATAAGCATAACCAAAGGCATAACCCACAAACAACAACCAAAAACTCCATCACATTTTCACTATGATAAAAAACTTTAAAAGTATAATGAGCATAAAGGAAAATACAATGATAATAAACAAAAACTCTAAGATGATCTGATATGCACTTCTGCCTCAGCGCTGTTGCGATGCAACGTCACCTATACTCAACGGTCGTGCATAAGCTTATGAAAAGCTTAGAGGGTGGTGTAAGTATGTGTGTAAGGTAGTATTACAATTATGCAGTATCAGAGTAATGTGAAATATGCTGATGAATCCATGAATGTTGTTAGCCGTACCAAGGCTATGCGACGCAAGGCATGAATGATGTCAGCCATAATAAGGCCATGCGGTGCGAAATGCAACTCAAGCATGCGAATCCTCATCTAAGTCCACATATCAATACAGCTCAACTCTGGAATATCACCGGGGTCTAGTACACTCCGACCAGATTGCCGCCCCATGGCACGCAGTAAGGTGAGTGGAAGAGATCTCACTATCCACCTACCAATATTGGGCTCGGCTCATCAATAGCTGACCCATTCCTTGAGCTGGTCAGACTCAGCCTTGCTTTGGCCCCTCCTCTCGGGTGGGTAAGGTTACACCCCCTTCCAACCAAACACGATAAATTGGAAAGCGTGACTATTTGGTAATCGAAACTCGGCGCTCATGCACCCACTCGGTTTAGACGTTGGAGCAACCTCTTGGTACCATAAGGGTTTAGAAACTTTCACCCAGGGATATCTATAGCACCCCATATAGAACAAGATTTTCGGTATCCAATCCTACCAACCACGATACTCCTGTGGATAGGGCTGTTCACGAGTCGAGCTAGCTCGAAAAACTCGCTCGACTCGGCTCGAGTCAGCTCGGATTGACTCGGCTTGAATGGCCGATTCGAGCTGAGCCAAGCTAATTATTTGAAGCTCGAGTTAAGTTCAAGCCAAGTTCGACCAAGGGGCATTTCAACTCGGCTCTACTCGAACTCGACTCGACTTGAAGTTTGAACTCGAGCTCAACTCGGCTTGATTAATAAATATATTAAATATTATATATTAATATAATATATATTATATTAATATAAGTTTTATGTTTTAACTTTTAAAAAAAAAAAAAAAAACCCTGGAGTCTTTACCTGACTGCAGCACCCCCTTTCCCTTTCCCTTTCTTCTCTTCTCTACCCACTGTAAGTCACACGCCGGCCTGGACCATCACCACTAGTTTTCATTTCAGCTCCACAATAATATGATTTTAATCTCTCGAGATCTACTTCTTGTGTGAGAAACCCAAGAAATCCGAGATGGGTTCTTCTCAGATTTGTTAGAGCTTCAAGGAAATCCAATGATCTGATTAGCTAGAGCTCTTTACTTGGATTTTTGATCTGTGTCCTAGTCTGTTTCTTTTCTATTACTTGGATTTCTATTGGTGGAAGAAGATCAAGAACATATCGGTTCTTACAGGTTTTCTCATTCGATTCAAAGCTTTGTTTGGTTTTTTCATCGGGTTTTGCTTTGATTCTCTTAAGATTTTTTAATTTTTCATCAATGGAGGAGGATCAATAACAGAATCCATTACTCTCTTACCCAACAAGCTCGAGCTTGACTCAAGGTAAACTCGACTTGACTCGACCCACTAGCTCGACTCGAACTCGACTTGACAGCTTTGGCAAACAAGCCAAGCTTCAATGTTGAGCTCGAGGCCAAGCTCGAGCTCGAGCTCGAACTTGAGTACATCATGGACAAGCCGAGCCAAGCTTGGCCCACCTCGACTCGACTCGGCTCGATGCCCACCTCTACCTGTGGAGGCTGAGGCCCTGATGTCGCTAGGGCATATAGGACCATATCACACAATGCGAATGCATGAATCACACTATCCAGTCATGCTGCAATCCTGCGCGTATCGTGCGCTCATGTAGGGCAACACCCCCTATCCAGGAGCCTCTAAACAATCTACTCGAAGGCGTATGCTATGATCAGTCATTTCCCATATCAAGCATACATATGATGCGTATGATCATGAATCATAGAACTATACTAAACCTGTTAGATGACCTACAAGTATGGGCCTAACAATGGGCCCTAGGGAGAATTTTAATGCGGACATTTAACCAACATTATTCTTACAATGTGGTGTCAAACCAACATTGCTCCTAAGGCACGACCGTCATCAACACATAAACCATGGTGGAATCACATTATAGTGGGTCTTATGTACATCCCATTAGGCCTTGACCCATGGACCTCTGGTACATCAAATGGGCCTCATAACATGGGCCTCATAACAACAGGTTGGCCACAAATGCATCAAGATGGGCCTCCTCAATGGGCCTTATAAAATCAAGGTGGGCCTCAACAACGGGTCTTGTATATGTCAAAGTGGGCCTCAACAATAGGCCGCAATGCATCAAAATATATAATTTTTTATATAAATGAATCACCTCAAAAGATCAACTGGATCGCACCCCAAGTACCAGTGGTAACAATGATCTCCACTGTTAAAATCCTATAGGGCCCACCGTTATGTATTTCTTTGGGATTCGACCTATTCATAGGTTAACATGGAGATAGATGGAGTGAGAGCAAAAACATTAGCTCGATCGGGACTACCGTGGTCCTTAAGAAGTTTTGAACAGTGAATATCATTGTCCCCACTATTTTTCAGCGATGGGGATCCACTTGAACCATGGATCTGGCTCATTCTCTAGCTCATACCATGAAATGAGCTTACAAAATAGTTGAACGGTTTGGATGCAACACATGCACCATGGTGGGTTCCATATAAATGGACGACATGGAGAGAACACATGCATCATTGGGGTCCCACCGCCCAGCACTGGACGGTGCGGTGAAAACACAAACACGATGGTGGTTTCCACCGTCCACAGCCGTGGACGATGTGAGTGAAACACATACATCAATGGTGGGTTTCACATGAGGCCCACCATAATGTCTATTTGCAATCCAACTTGTTGATCAGGTCACACGGTCCCTGACTGCATGGGGAAAAATAATTTTATAATGATCCAAAGCTTCGGTGACCCAGAAAAGGGTTTCAATGGCAGACGTTCATCATAACTATTTCCTGTGATGTGGGCCACCTGAGCGTTGGACGTGGCTGAACTTTGGAGGGGGCCCACTTCAGGAAGTGGCCCACGGTTGGGACCGTGGGTCCCTGGCCTGTCCACCCGTAGCGCAAGACGCCTGCGCGTCCTTTTTGTGTCAACAGCAGCAGCAATGCTGCTGTTGTTATATATATATATTTTTTGAAAACCAAAAATTCAAGGTTTTTCATATGTGGGGCCCACTCCAAGTGAATCCATTCCAGCCATTGGATTCTACAACTAATAACAGATCCAACGAGCCCAATATTGTGTATTTTTCAGTATACAGAAATGTCAAGGAAGATTTCAACAGTGAAAACCACCATTTGCCATGGTATGACTTACCAAAACCTCGGATTGACTCCGTTTTTCGGTTCAACACCTAAAATAAGGTTGGGAAAGGAATGGATGGCGTGGATTGAACACATACGTTAAGGTGGGGCCTATATGAGCGGGCCACCCCATAAGCTTGAAAACAAGCTGGTATTTGTGTCTTCCCTTTTGTCCAACATCCAGAGACGCTGGACGGTTTGGCCTTGCACAAGCATTGAGGTGGGCCCTGCTTAGGTGGGCCACCAAATGATGGATGGTGTGGTTACAACACATTTAAAGTGGGCCCCACTTATAAATGGCTTGAAAAAAAATACCTGCCTCATGGTGGGGTCCATCCTGATGGGCCACATGACCATGTTAACATAAGGAAAGAAAAATGAAAAAGAGAGGGAGAGAGAAAGAAAGAGAAAGTGAGACACGCGTCATGGAGGGACCCTGACACTATGGGCCCTCCGTTGCAATCAATCATACATCAAGTGGGTCTCATCATATGTGGGCCCATTAATTCAAAAAAAGAAATCCAACGGTGGAGATCCCTTCTCCACAAAAATAAATGGTATAGATGACCCATATACAAGCTAGGAAGGTAGACATCATGATGGGGTCCATGGAGAATGGCCCCGTCATGGAATGATATGAGGATCAAGGTGGGCCATCGGCCACACCTAGGGTCTAAAGTGAGATCCATACCATCAATCGGTAGTCCTCACTTGGCCCATCTTAAAAATATGCAAATCTAAGCCTATGAAGCACCCACAGTTCGATCTTCTTGCTCCCTTAGCTTCCTTTGCTCCTTAGCTTTGATTCCAATGAAGGAGATGGGGTTTGGATGGTTGAGATGGGAGATGAAAGGGTAGGAAGTGGGCCACACAAAATCCTCTCATGGAGGTTGGAAAATGCTTGGACGTGAGGCTCTTTGTTGCTTGGAATGACTTTGAGAAATGAGAGAGAGTTGTAAGTAAGAAGAGAGATGGGTGATGGATGTGGTGGTGATGGATGTGTAAGAGACTTTTTGACTTTTGTGGTAAATGGTGTAAGAGAAGGGTATGTAAGAACCTTTTTGACTTTGGGAGTTGTTTGGGGATGGGTGAGAGGTGATGTGTACTTGACATAATGGGATTGATTGAGGTGACATCTCGTAGAGATTCTCTCGGGATTCGCACGCGCGATTTTTCTTTGCACTAAGCGCTGGCCGACATCTCCTAGCCAGAGTATCCGATCGGCGCGCGAGACGCGGCATCGGAACCACGGCGACGGCGCAGTCGCTAGGGTATATGTTCAGTTTGAGTTGACTCAGGTTAACGACGTATGAATCAGGGTCGCGTGCAAATACCGGTTAAGGGTCAAAGCTTATCGAAATTTGACTGGGAAGACCATGGAAGTTTACGGAACGATACGGTCTAGGATACGGGGCTTACAGCTCTCCCCTCTAATAAAAAATTTTGTCCTCAAAATTTACACGATCATCGTAACTTAGCATAACTTATGAGGGAGAAGAAACATAACATCACTATATAAAATCAGAGATAACATACAAAATACAACACATAATCAATAATAAAAGAGATGGGGATAACGCTCTCGAATCTTAGCCTCGTGCTCCCAAGAAGCTTCCTCAATAGAATGGTGACCCCACTGAACCTTCACCAACGGAATGCTCTTGGTCCGGAGGACCTGCTCCTTCCGATCAAGGATACGAAATAGCTACTCAATATAGGAAGCATCCTCCCGAACCTCTAACGGCTGCCAATCAATAATAGGAACGATGTCTGACCCACACTTCCTCAATATAGAGATATGAAAAATGTTGTGGACGCAAGACAATTGAGATGGCAAGGCAAGCCGATTGGCCACGGCACCAACGCGCCCAACGATCTCAAAAGGTCCTATAAACCTCGGGGCAAGCTTGCCCTTTGCTCCAAATCGAACTACACCCTTCATGGGAGAGACCTTGAGATACACATAGTCCCCCACATCAAACTCCAAGGGACGACGCCGACGATCAGCAAAACTCTTCTGCCTGCTCTGAGCTGTGCGCATCCTCTGCCTAATGATATCAATAGCCTTTGACGTCTCCTGTACAAGCTCAGGACCCAGGAGATGGCTCTCTCCAACCTCGGTCCAATAACTCGGTGATCTATATGGTCTGACGTATAGTGCCTCAAATGGAGCCATGTCGATGGTCGCCTGATAGCTGTTATTGTATGCAAATTCAGTCAATCGCAGATGCTCATCCTGAAATCAATCGTACATGCCCGAAGCATATCCTCAAGGATCTGCTTGACCCTCTCGGTCTGGCCATCGTTCTGCGGATGGTACGCGGTGCTGAGCTGCAAATCAACCCCCATCGCTCTCTAGAAGCTCCCCAAAACTGAGATATGAACCTCGGGTCTCAGTCAGAAATGATAGAGACTGGAACGCCATGCAGTCTCACAATATCCTCGATGAATAATCTCGCAAGCTGGTCCAAAGGCCAAGTCGTACGAATCGGAAGAAAATGCGCCGACTTTGTCAGACGATCCACAACAACCCAGATGGCATCATGACCGCGCTGAGTTCTCGGCAAGCCCATAATGAAATCTGTCGACACGTGCTCCCACATTCACATCAATACACTCAATGGCTACAATAGACCAGGGGGTCTCTGATGATCGACCTTAACACGCTGGCATGTGTCACACTCGGCCACAAAATTGGTGATCTGGCGTTTCATCCCCACCCAAAAATATTATCGCCTCATATCATGTTACATCTTCGTCGAGCCAAGGTAGATAAAAAATCACGATCGATGTACCTCGGTCATAAGATCTCTGAGTAACTCAGGAATATCCGGGATACATAATCGACCTCTGAAGTGAAGTCCACCATCAGAACCAATCTGCCAATCTTCCTGACTCTCAGATGTTGCCTTTGCTCGGTAATCCTATAACGACTAGTCTAACTGCTGAGCCTCGATCACCCTTGCGACAAGAGAGGGTTGAATCGACAGGCTCGATAACTGCACAATAGAAGACTGTAAGCCAAACTCAAAGTCGTACTCTGCTATATCCTCGAGCATCCTCCACTCCTGAATTATCACATATGCCACCAGGCCTCATGGCTGACGACTGAGGACATCCACCACCATGTTCACCTTACCCGAGTGGTATTGGAGATCGAAATTATAGTCCTTCAGGAGCTCCATCCACCGCCTCTGCCTCATGTTCAACTCAAACTGCGAGAAGAGGTACTTCAAGCTCTTGTGGTCAGAAAAGAGCTCGAATCTAACCCCGTAGAGATAGTGTCTCCACACCATCAGTGCGAAGACAACTACAGCCAGCTCTAAATCATGCGTGGGGTAGTTCAACTCATGGACCTTGAGCTAGCGAGATGCGAAGGCCACTGGTCTCCCGCGCTGCATCAGGACAGCACCCAAACTAATATGCGAGGTATCGGTAAATATAATAAAACCATCACTCCTACAGGGAAGAGTGAGGACAGGAGCGGACGTGAGGTGGTCCTTCAACTCCATAAATGCTCACTCGCAGGCGTCACTCCAAATAAACTCTGCACCCTTTCGGGTCAACCTGGTCAACGGGGCTGCAATACGAGAGAAGCTCTCAATGAAACACCGGTAGTAGCCCGCCAAACCAAAATAAACTATGGATCTCGGACGGAGTCGTGGACTGGCTCCACTAACGCACTGCCTCAACCTTCGAGAGGTCCACTGTGACGCCCTCCCTCGTCACCACGTGACCGAGGAACTTCACCTCATCTTGCCAAAACTCACACTTCTCCAGCTTCGCATATAGCTGATGTGCACGGAGGGTCTGCAACATAACCTCCAGATGCTGCTTGTGCTCCTCACGGGTCCTCGAATAAATCAGAATGTCGTTGATGAAGACTACAACAAACTGATCAAGATAAGGGCAGAAGACCTCGTTCATCAGCTGCATGAACACTAAGGGCGCATTGGTCAGTCCGAAGGACATGACCTGAAACTCAAAATGACCGTAGCGCGTCCTGAATGCCATCTTCTGAATGTCCTCCTCTCGGACCCGAATCTGATGATAACCGGAATGCAGGTCAATCTTCGAAAAGAACTGTGTACCCTGCAGCTGATCAAACAAATCATCAATCCTTGGGAGCAGATACTTGTTCTTGATCATGACTTTGTTGAGTTCATGGTAATCTATGTAAAGCCTCAATGAGCCATCCTTCTTCTTCACGAAGAGTACCGACGCTCCCCACGGTGAACTGCTCGAACGGATAAAACCCAACTCGGGCAACTCGTCCAACTGCTTTTGCAGTTCCCGCAACTCCAAAGGTGTCATATGATACGGGGCCTTCAAAATAGGCATGGTACCGGGCACAAGATCAATCTGAAACTCAGTGAGTCGGCGAGGCGATAATCCCAGAATCTCGTGGAACACATCGGGAAAATTACAAACCACAAGCAATTGGTCGATACTCACCGCTATGGGCTCCTTTATGGCACATGACATCATACAAGACAACGACTCTCCTCTAGGCTCAGTAATGAACTGGAACTGTGGCAAGCCGGGTATACAGAACGTGACTATCCTCGCGGAGCAGTCTAAGATAGTGTGGTACTCGGCAAGTCAATCCATGCCCAGGATGACATCGAAATCTGACATCGGCAGCATGTACAAGTTGGCGAGTAGGAAAATCTCTCCTACTAATACGGGGCAAGATGAATAAAAGTGGCCTAATACTATAGTCTTCCCCAAGGGCGTCGATACGGTCAATCCCTCTCGAGTAGACTTTATCGGCAATCCATTCGAACGACAGAATCCCTTGGACATAAACGAGTGCAAAGCACCAAAATCAAACAAAACTTGAGCAATACATGCAGAGACTGGAAGTATACCCTCAACGACTCCTCCAGATGACTGAAGATCCTGCTGGGCCGCATAGAATCTAGCCCGAACCAACTGGGGAGGTGCCTGTCCTCTCTGAACATGCTGTTGCTGCTGTCGCTGAGGTGGTCGAAACTGCTGCCTCTGTTGCTACGGCCTCTAAGACTGGTGCTGATGCTGCTGCTAAGATGGCCTCGATGGTGGGGGCTGCTGTCGCTTCTGCTGTGAGGGTCTCTACTGCGGCTGTGGTGGAGGCTACTTTGGACCTCTCTGCTACTGCTGCTGCTGTTGGGGGTGAGGACACTCCCACATACAGTGCCCCATCGCACCGCACCTAAAATAGAGCCAGTGAACTACCTCGGAGGTGGTGCTGGAGGTGGTGCTGGCACTCAGAAGGCTGGGCGACGTGTGCACCTCTACTGAGGTCGCCCCTGCTGGGAATCACTGGAAGGAGCCTGCCTCTTCTGATCTCTCCTCCGACCATGATCAGACTGAGAACCAGCCCACTCAGCCTCAAAAATTTGGGCCTTCCGTACCACTCCCTCGAAAGTCAGGAGCTCATGCCTAATGACACAGCCTCAAAGACCATAACGAAAGTCATCCTTGAATCGGCAAGCTCTTCGCTCCTCATCATCTACCAAGTATGGTGCAAATCTGTATAGTGCTACAAAACGAGCGACATACTGAGCCACCGTCATATCGCCCTGAACCAAGGCCTCAAACTCCAATGCGCGTTGTCATCAGATGTGATCAGGAAAATATTATCAGTCAAACCGATCTACAAAATCCTCCCAGGTCCATACAAAATCAGCGCCCGCTACTCGGGAGACTGACGTCCACCAATGCTCAGCCTCACCATGGGGGAGAAATACGGCTAATCGGACTTGCCACTCGGTCGTACATCCCATCATATCAAATATCTTCTCCACATCGACGCGCCATCTCTCAGCTATCGTCAGGTCTGGCTCACCCTGGAAACGTGGGGGATCGAGCCGTCGAAACTCTCGAAGGAGGGTACTCGCATGCTCCTACTCTGCCTGGGCCAGTGAAACAATAGGGTGTCTGCCCTGCCCCTGAAGTGCGACCGTCACAGCCTGTAACATCTGCTATAACTAGGAGGCACTCACGGATACGGTCGGTCTGCACCGGTCTCTGGTAGAGGAGCTGCATCCATAGGATAGGCAGTGGGAATCTCTGGTGGTGGAGCAAGGATCGTAGGTGGTAGTGCGGGAGCCGCAGGTGGTGGAGCCGGAGTCTCAGGTGGTGGTGCGGGAGTCAATCGGGTCACTCTCCTGTGCGGCATGTCCTATAGGAAAGAGCGAAGGCACCTATGAACTTAAAGGCTCGTAAAGGCACACACATTAAGGGTCTATAATAAAAGCTCACTAGGCTATCCGAACTTAGGACTTAATCATTTATAGCAGACATTAATGTTGTTCTTGGTTATTCCTTAGTTATGCTCTGATACCAACTTCTATCACGCCCCAAACTCAAAAATCGGGCTCACAAAATTCCAGAACACCGAATCCGACACCGACAGCCTCCGTAGAATCCCATTCTCGGCTCTTAGCGCCCATTCGCCAAGTTCTAATCCTAAGATGCTACGAGGAGGATTTTCAACACCAGTTTAATTCGTAATAAGCATAACTAAAGGCATAACCCACAAACAACAACCAAAAACTCCATCACATTTTCACTATGATTAAAAACTTTAAAAGTACAATGAGCATAAAGGGAAATACAATGATAATAAATAAAAACTCCAAGCCGATCTGATATGCACTTCTGCCTTAGCGCTGCTGCGATACTGTAAGTGCTATAGTTTATATCCCTGTTTGTTGTCAAATTTGTGGTGCCAAAATCTCTGTTATGTTTTATATAACCTGCTTAAGTGAAGCTCTCTCAAGGATCAACATTCATGACTTCATGAACAAACTAAGCTCACATCAAGCAAAGCTCTCAAGTACAAGACTCAAGATCTTGAATGAAAGAACTGATCACAAGACAAGACTCTTGAATGCAAGAACTGCTCACAAGACTCAAGCTGAAAAGAAAAAGAAAGTACAAGGCAAGACTCAAGCTGAACTCAAGACTCAAGCTGAAACTCAAGCCACTTTCATGATTGAGCTACTTCAAGGTTTAGTCTACATCAAGACTTCAAGGCTCATTCTTCATGGTCTCTTGTTTCAATGTCCATACTTCATGATTGAGGTTTGTTTGACCATAGGATGACCTTAGAAGTAGGTCATTTCGGATACATAAGTCGAATGTTATTTTTCATGTGATTGGTCTTCTTCGACCAGTCTTAGGTCTTGCCTCGACTAGTCCTAGACTTGCTTCGACCGATCTAAGAAATTCCTGGATCGATCGTAAGTTTGTTACAAATTAGGATAAAATCTGTTAGCCTTCGACTAGTCCTGGAATGCTTCGACCGATCGTAGGAAGCAGTGCTTCGCATCTTCGACCGGTCGTAGAATCTACGACTCGAAGTCCAAGGAACTGAACAGACCTACGACCGGTCGAAGGAAACCTACGACAATCGTAGGTTCTTCGACCGATCGAAGGAAACCTACGACCGGTCGTAGGAGGGCTACGACTATCGTAGAACGGTCTGCGCTTATCCCGCCTAATCTTTCAAATATATTATGGCTTCGACTAGTCGAAGAGCACTCTAGACGATCGAAGACAAGATCTTTTCACCTATAAATAGTGCACGAATCTCGAAGAAATCATCGATTTAATTAAAGTATTCACGCCAATCTTCGTCGAACTTCTGAGAGATAATTCTGCGCTCCATCTAAGCTAAGTGTGCTTATTTAATATCTTCTTTCCTTAGCTTTATTTTAATTAATTTTGTTTCTGCTATTCCAATCTGATTTGAAAAGAGGAACTGTTATTCCCTTTCTTTGGAATCAAAATCAATTAAGGCAAGCCCTGTTTGGTTTAATTTAAAATCAATTAGATCTAGAACCATTGTAATCGAGTACTGGATATTGAACTTGGACATTCAATCATCTACTTTGATTTGGTTCTACCGGCCTACAACGAAGAAGATATTCGTATTTTACATATTGTAAATTCCTTTCTATTATTTTGGTTTCTTTCAAGATTTGCGAAAAATCTTGTTATATTGGTTATCCGAGGAAAGCCAGGAAAACTCGAAGTGGGGGTTTTTAATTGTGTAAGCCCACATACAAAGACACAATTGTAAGGGTTTTGGGTGAACTGGGAAAACCTATTCGTTAGTAAACGCTAATATCCCCTGTGTGAGGATATTAGGAGTGGAGTAGCTTTTTGTGTGGCTGTTGGATAAAAGTTGGTGAACACACAGGCGAACCACTATAAATCCTTTGAGTTGTGGTTGATTGATTTATTCTTTTAATTATTTTTATTCTTTTTGTGGGATGTATGTATGGTGGTGAATGTTGTAATTATTTCAAGCTTTGTGAGAATGTTGTAATAGCTTAGAATTTACTTTCTGCTATTCCTTTATAAGCTTGTTTTTCAATTTCATTTTGAAAGTTGTTCCAGAAGGTTGCCTGCCATTTTTATGGTGTATGGCTGTCCCTAGAACAATACATCTTTAATTACAAGTTATTTCAATTCAGTTCATATTTGTTTTTGTATTCCTCTTCGATTTGAGACTTGATACAAAGACCTTTCTAGAAATAAGGTTGTCCTACCATAAACTCTGTTTTTGGTGTAAGGTTGTCCTTAGAATAACGTTTGTATCAACCTCTCAAGATCTGAATTTTGAGGTTGTTTTTCTTTCCTGCATTATTATTTAATTTGGCTATCATTTTCTTTATTATTCCAATGTTATAAGTTTTTATTTGGCATTGTCCTATTCACCCCCCCTCTAGGACATATAGCTTGGCCTTTTCAAGTGGTATCAGAGCCTAATAGCTCCTTTTAATTCTTGGATTTAATTCCTGAGCTAACGATTTAAGCTATTCAGATGTCAAATTTTGATAGCCTTTCAGTCACTAGGCCTCCACCCTTTGATTGCTCCAACTATGCTTATTGGAAAGCCAGAATGAGGATCTTCCTCAAATCAATGGATGAAAATGTGTGGCAAGCCACAATGACTGAATGGAATCCTCCTATCATGGAAGTTACTGGGGTTGATAGTTCAAAGTCTATGAAAACCACACCATATTACCAATGGACCACCCTTCAGAAAAGTGAGAGTAGTGCAAATGCTAAAGCACTAAATGCAATTACTTGCACACTATCACCGGATGAGTTCAAAAGAATCATCTCTTGTGATACTGCAAAGCAAGCTTGGGATATATTAGAAATGACACACGAGGGTACTACAATTGTCAAAAAATCTAAAGTCCAACTCCTCACAACCAGATTTGAAGAAATTCATATGGAGGAAAATGAGATGTTTATGGACTTTTACACTAGATTGAATGACTTTGTAAACTCAATGTGGGGTCTTGGCGATAAAATCCCAGAAAGTAAAGTATGTGCAAAAATATTACGCTCACTTCCTGAACGGTTCAATTCTAAAGTAACCGCAATCCAGGAACTTCGTGATACGGATAATATGAGGGTTGAAGAACTAGTTGGTTCTCTACAAACCTATGAGTTAAACTTTAAAACTCCTAAAGGTAAATCTATCGCTCTAAAATCTTCTAAATGTAGTTCAGAAGAAAATTCTGATTCAGAAGATGACATGGCTCTTTTAGCTAAAAAATTTTATAAGATTTTCAAAAGCAAGAAAAGAGTTGATTTTCAAAAATCAAATGACAAAAAGAAGTTTAGACCCAAATCTCGAAAATCTTTGAAAGATAGTCAATGTTACAACTGTCTAGAATATGGGCACTTAGCAAATAGATGTCCTAAAAGGGACAAACCCAAGAAGAAGGGTATGTTGGCTACATGGGATGAATCATCCGATTCTGAAGGTTCTCCTGAATCAGAAGATTATGAAACTGAGTCGGGCAATGAGGTTAAAGCTCTTATGACTCTAGCCAAATTCACATTTTCAGATAATGACTCTACAAGTGAAGAAAATCCGAATAGTGAATGTGAAAATGAAGATGATCTTCAAGACGCTTACAATGCCCTATATAAGGAAAGTTGTAAAATTGTTACAAACTTAAACTTCAAAAAGAAAAGTTTTCTAAACTCAAAAATTGTTTTGAATCGCTTGTCTTAGAAAAATCACAAATTTCAGATAGTTTTGAAAAATCAAAATGTGATTTGGAATTCAAAAAATCCCTAATTGTTGATTTAAAATCTGAAATTGAGAATCTTAAAACTGAAGTATCTTCTCTTCTAAGTTTAAAGGACACATGGAAATATGCCCAAGGTGATCCAAAGTTAGAAAAACTTTTATCCGGATCAAGAAAATGTGGTGATCGATCCGGGTTGGGCTATGATAAAAATCAACCTCCTAAACAAAAGTATACTCCTCCTATGTTTGTTAAAGGAGAGTCCTCAAACTCAAAAGGGAAAAGTACTTATCAAGATTTTTCTAAAAATTCAAAAACTTTTCAAAAACCTAGAAACAGCCATGTCAACTTTAATCAGAATCGAAATCCACTAGCTGAAAAGATAGTTGATTTACTCAAGGAGCTATTAAAATCTAACTCTATAGGTCATTCCTACAAGTATACACAAAAGAAGACCAACTATGTTCCTAAACCCAAAACAATTATGAAATGGGTTCCTAAAGTCACCTGCTTGGTTGCTCACACTGCTTTCAAAGCAACAAGTCATTCAAAGTGGTACCTAGACAGTGGATGCTCCAGGCATATGACAGGTGACAAAGCCTTATTCACCGATCTGAAAGATATGACTGATGGTTCAGTCACATTTGGTGATGGAAGCAACTGCAAGATTTTAGGCCAAGGTACGGTTCAACTTTTTAATCTTCCAGTGTTTAAAAATGTTTTATATGTTGAAGGCCTAAAGCACAACTTGCTTAGTATATCACAAATATGTGATAATAACCATAATGTTCGGTTTTCTAATCAAAGCTATGAAATACTAAATAATAAGGGTTCTGTAATATTAACTGGACGTAGAACGTCTGAAAATTGCTATATTATTAGCGAATCCAGGTCATCTAATCAAACATGTTACATGGTCCATACAAACGAGACTGATTTATGGCACAAACGTCTTGGACATGTACATTATCGAAATCTATATCGATTGAGCAAACGAGAACTTGTAAGAGGTTTACCCAAACTTCAGAAATTAGATAAAATATGTGGTGAATGCCAGATAGGCAAACAAACAAAGAACTCACACAAAAAGGTGAATTCAAATACCACATCAAGACCACTCGAACTTCTCCACATGGACTTGATAGGACCTACCAGAACGGAAAGTCGTGGTGGTAAAAAGTACATCTTGGTAATAGTTGATGACTTTACCAGATTCACTTAGGTAGTCTTCTTAAGGGATAAATCTGAAACCCTTGAAGAAGTAAGAAAAGTTCTCAAAAGGATTCAAACTGAAAAATCTTCTCAAATCAGTAAAATTCGTAGTGATCATGGATCTGAATTTGAGAATAGCAATTTTGAGAAGTTCTGTACCGACCAAGGAATATTACATGAATTCTCTGCTCCCAAAACTCCACAACAAAATGGAATTGTAGAAAGGAAGAATAGGGTGCTTCAAGAAATGGCTAATGTCATGTTGAATAGCATGAAGCTCTCTAAAAATCTTTGGGCTGAAGCAGTCAACACAGCTTGCTATATTATTAACCGAGTCTACACAAAAAAAGATAATAATAAGACGGCTTACGAATTGTGGTTCAATAAAAAGCCTACTGTTAAATACTTTCGAGTTTTTGGCAGCAAGTGCTATATTTTACGTGATCGTGAAAATTTGGGAAAGTTCGATACGAAGAGTGATGAAGGTATTTTTCTAGGATACTCTTTAAACAGTCGAGCTTATAGAGTCCTGAACAAAAGGACTGGTGTGATTCAAGAATCCATTAATGTTGTCATTGATGATCATTTAAACACATCAACTTCTAATTCAGATAATGATGAAGTACTAATCTTTGATAAACCCGATACTTCATCAAATCAAACTGATTCTGAGTTGAGGACTGTTAAAGATCATCCAACCACACAAATTCTTGGAAACCCTCTCACCGGTGTTCGCACCCGTAGACAACTTGAGGATATATGTAATTATGTATGTTTTACATCCCAAATTGAACCATCTAACGTAAAAGAAGCGCTTATTGATAACCGGATTGTTGCGATGCAAGATGAACTCAACCAATTCATAAGAAATGATGTTTGGTATCTCGTACCAAGACCTAAAAATAAACACATCATCGAAACAAAATGGATTTTCAAAAATAAGTCCGAATGTGGAAATATAATGAGAAACAAGGCTAGACTGGTGGTACAAGGTTATACTCAAATTGAAGGAATTGATTTCGATGAAACCTTTGCGCCAGTAGCACGTCTTGAATCTATCAGACTATTTATATCCATTGCATGTTTTAAAAAGATAAAGATCTATCGGATGGATGTGAAAAGTGCTTTTCTAAATGGCGATTTACATGAAGAAGTCTATGTTGAATAACCAATGGGATTTGAAGATTCCAAAAATACTGATCATGTATATCGGCTTAAAAGGCACTTTATGGATTAAAACAAGCACCTAGGGCATGGTATGAGAAACTAACAAAATTTCTTTTATGTCATAAATTTCAAATGGGATCATTGATAAAACTCTGTTTGTTAAAAAACATAATGATCATATCTTAATAGTACGATTTATGTTGATGATATCATTTATGGATCAACTTGTACGAACTTGACTACTGAGTTTCAAAGTTGATGAAGTCCGAGTTTGAAATGAGCATGGTTGGGGAATTGACTTATTTCCTTGGATTGCAAGTAAAGCAACAATCGAAGGAATATTCATTTCTCAATCTAAGTATGCCTTGAATCTAATTAAGAGATTTGGATTTGAGAATGGCAAGAATTTCGATACTCCTATGAGTACTACCCGAAACTATCAAAAGACTCTAATGGTAAAAATGTTGACTCAAAACTTTATCGGAGTATGATTGGTAGTTTGTTATATCTAAGCTAGTAGACTGATATTTCTCTAAGTGTTGGTATTTGCGCAAGATATCAATCGATCCAAAAGAATCTCACTTGATTCCTGGTCCAGCGAATTATTAGATATGTCGCAAGTCCTTAATCTCGGTCTCGGTATCCTCATGAAACCAATGTTCAATTAGTTGGGTACTCTGACTGGTCTGGTAATCTAGATGATAGAAAATCAACCGGTGGTGGTTGTTTTTTATTGGAAATTGTCTAGTTTCTGGTTTAGTAAGAAACAAAATTCTATATCACTTTCAACAGTTGAAGCTGAGATATTGCAGCTGGTAATGCATGTACACACTTGTTTGGATGCAACGAATGCTAAGTGATTATGGAATTAAACAGATTCTATGTTATTACATTGTGATAATTCCAGTGCGATAAATATTTAAAAAATCCTATTCAACATTCTCATACTAAGCACATTGACATTAGATTTCATTATATAAGGGAATTAGTAGAAGAAAAGTTATATCTCTAGAATATATTTCTTATGATGATCAACTTGCTGATATTTTCACAAAACGTCTTGATAAAAGCAAGTTCAAAAAGATGAAATTTGATCTTGGCATGTGCATTTTAAATTGATAATTTATTCCTTATTGTATAATATTGTATATATTTGCTAGATTGTATTTCAATTTTTGTAAAATTTGCAAGTAAATTGAATTTTTGGGGTTTATACAACCAAATGTGAGTATACACGACCCGGTTGTACTACGACCGTCGTAGATACCCACGACGATCGTGGAGCACGGTAATAAATCGACGACTTCATTTATGGTTCGTGTTATCCATGCTATTTCTAATGGTACTCAGATTTGTTTGCCTTCCTTAATCTGTCATTTTATTCTTCATTTCGCCTCCATCCTGGTCATAGTGACATTCCATTTGCATACTTTATGTGCATTGGCTACTCATATGTTAGTCGATATGCACGTTGATGAAGCACCAATCCATCATCGATCTTCAACAATACAAATATTAATAAGATGAAGTTGGATCTGCTTCCCGATCAAGGTGGTGGTGGTGGTGGTGGTCTGATCAAGCTGGTGTTGATATTAATATGGATGATATTTTTGAGGAACTGGATTCGAACTCCGCTAATGATCCAGATTTTGTACCATCGGATTTGATGCACGTCGAGTGCATTAGAAGATAAAGTTGAGAATATTAATGTTAAGTTGGAGAACATGTCTGTTGCTCATGATTTGCAATTCAAATACATGTGCAAATACCTAAGGCGCTTGAACAAAGGCATGCACCAACTTGATCCTTCTATTCTGCTCCATCTTCAAGTTCTAATTCCGACTAGTTTCTATGAGACTTTTGGTATGTAATAACTTTATTACTTTGCTCTTGTTTGATTGAGTTTGAGTTGGATTCTATGCTGTTGGATATTTGTTCTTGATGTAATATTTATGTTGGATATATGTGATGCTATCTTGAGTATCTCTATGACTCTTTTGCTATACTCTATTTCCTCCTCATGTTTACTCTCATTCCTTTATTTAGTTCTCCTTTGTCATATTGTGACAAAAAGGGGAGAATGGTTTGTTGTTAATGTGATTGTGAGAGGAGTAGCATTGGTTATGTTACTCGGGGAGTGGGGTGTCAAGAAGAATATATGTTTGATCTTGTTGAATGTTGAAACTGGTTGAATGTTAAATATTGATTATTGATTTGCATGTATTAACCAGTTGTTTTACTTTTGTTTGGTTATGTGTTTTGTCACTAATTTGACAAAGGGGGAGATTGTAATTGCTATAGTTTATATCCCTGTTTGTTGTCAAATTTGTGGTGCTAAAATCTCTGTTATGTTTTATATAACCTGCTTAAGTGAAGCTCTCTCAAGGATCAACATTCATGACTTCATGAACAAACTAAGCTCACATCAAGCAAAGCTCTCAAGTACAAGACTCAAGATCTTGAATGAAAGAACGATCACAAGACAAGACTCTTGAATGCAAGAACCGCTCACAAGACTCAAGTGAAAAGAAAAAGAAAGTACAAGGCAAGACTCAAGTTGAATTTCAAGACTCAAGTTGAAACTCCAGCCACTTTCATGATTGAGCTACTTCAAGGTTTAGTCTACATCAAGACTTCAAGGCTCATTCTTCATGGTCTCTTGTTTCAATGTCCATACTTCATGATTGAGGTTTGTTTGACCATAGGATGACCTTAGAAGTAGGTCATTTCGGATACATAAGTCGAATGTTATTTTTCATGTGATTGATCTGTTCTTCGACGTCTTAGGACTGCTTCGACCTATCTAAACATTTCCTGGATCGATCGTAAGTTTGTTACAAATTGGATAAAATCATAGCCTTCGACTAGTCCACGGAATGCATTCGACCGATCGTAGGAGCAGTGTTTGCATCTTCGACCGGTCGTAGAATCTACGACTCGAAGTCGAGCGAACCTTTGAGGACCTACGACCGGTCGAAGGAAACCTACGACATCGTAGGTGACCTACGACCAATCGTAGGAGGGCTACGACCGATCGTAGAACGATCTGCGCTTATCCCGCCTAATCTTTCAAATATTCTGTTATGGCTTCGACTAGTCGAAGAGCACTCTAGACGATCGAAGACAAGATCTTTTCACCTATAAATAGTGCACGAATCTCGGAAGAAATCATCGATTTAATTAAAGTATTCACGCCAATCTTCGTCGAACTTCGAGAGATAATTCGCGCTCCATCTAAGCTAAGTGTGCTTATTTAATATCTTCTTTCCTCAACTTTATTTTAATTGATTTTGTTTCGGCTATTCAATCTGATTTGAAAAGAGGAATTGTTATTCCCTTTCTTTGGAATCAAAATCAATTAAGGCAAGCCCTGTTTGGTTTAATTTAAAATCAATTAGATCTAGAACCATTGTAATCGAGTCTTGGACATTGAACTTGGACATTCAATCATCTACTTTGATTTGGTTCTACCGGTCCTACAACGAAGAAGATATTCGTATTTTACATATTGTAAATTCCTTTCTATTATTTTGGTTTCTTTCAAGATTTGCGGAAAAATCTTGTTATATTGGTTATCCGAGGAAAGCCAGGAAAACTCGGAAGTGGGGGTTTTTAATTGTGTAAGCCCACATACAAAGACACAATTGTAAGGGTTTTGGGTGAACCTGGGAAAACCTATCTTTAGTGAACGCTAATATCCCTTGTGTGAGGATATTAGGAGTGGAGTAGCTTTTTGTGTGGCTGTTGGATAACAGTTGGTGAACACACAGGCGAACCACTATAAATCCTTTGAGTTGTGGTTGATTGATTTATTCTTTTAATTATTTTTATTCTTTTTGTGGGATGTATGTATGGTGGTGAATGTTGTAATTATTTCAAGCTTTGTGAGAATGTTGTAATAGCTTAGAATTTACTTTCTGCTATTCCTTTATAAGCTTGTTTTTCAATTTCATTTTGAAAGTTGTTCCAGCAAGGTTGCCCTGCCATTTTTATGGTGTATGGCTGTCCCTAGAATAATACATCTTTAATTACAAGTTATTTCAATTCAGTTCATATTTGTTTTTGTATTCCTCTTCGATTTGAGACTTGATACAAAGACCTTTCTAGAAATAAGGTTGTCCTACCATAAACTCTGTTTTTGGTGTAAGGTTGTCCTTAGAATAACGTTTGTATCAACCTCTCAAGATCTGAATTTTGAGGTTGTTTTTCTTTCCTGCATTATTATTTAATTTGGCTATCATTTTCTTTATTATTCCGCTGTTATAAGTTTTTATTTGGCATTGTCCTATTCACCCCCCCTCTAGGACATATAGCTTGGCCTTTTCAGATACAACGTCACCTTAACGGTCATGCATAAACTTATAGAAAGCTTAGAGGGTGGTGTAAGTGTGTGTGTAAGGTAGTATTACAATTATGCAGTATCAGAGTAATGCGAAATATGCTAATGAATCCATGAATGTTGTTAGCCGTACCAAGGCTATGCGATGCAAGGCATGAATGATGTCGGCCATAATAAGGCCATGCGGTGCGAAATGTAACTCAAGCATGCGAATCCTCATCTACGTCCACATATCAATACAACTCAACTCTGAAATATCACCAGGGTCTAGTACACTCCAACCAGATTGTCGCCCCATCACGTGCAGTAAGGTGAGGGGAAGAGACCTCACTATCTGCCTACCAATATCGGGCTTGGCTCGTCAATAGCAGACCCATTCCTCGAGCTGGTCAGACTCAGCCTAGCTTTGCCCCCTCCTCTCAGGCGGGTAAGGCCGCACCCCCTTCCAACCGACCACGACACAGTGAAAAGCGCGACTGTCTAGTAATCGACACTCGGCGCTCATCACCCACTCGGTCTAAACATTGGAGCAACCTCTTGATACCATAAGGGTTTAAGGACTTTCAGCCAGGGATATCTTTAGCACCCCATGTAGAATAAGATTTTCGGTATCCAATCCTGCCAACCACAATACGGCTGTGGAGGCTATGACCCTGATGTCGCTAGGGCATACAGTACCATATCACACAATGCGAATGCATGAATCACACTATCCAGTCATGCAGCAATCCTGCGCGTATCGTGCACTCATGTAGGGCAACACCCCCTATCCGAGAGCCCCTAAACAATCTGCTCGAAGGCGTATGCTATGATCAGTCATTTCCCATATCAAGCATACATATGATGCGTATGATCATGAATCATGGAATTATACTAAACCTGTTAGACGACCTACAACTATGGGCCTAACAATGGGCCCTAGGGAGAATTTTAATGCAGACATTTAACCAACATTATTCTTACAATATGGACGTCAAACCAACATTGCTCCCAAGGCACGACCGTCATCAACACATAAACCACGGTGGAATCACAATATAATGGATCTTATGTACATCTCATGGGCCTCGACTCATGGACCTCTGGTACATCAAATGGGCCTCATAACAACGGGTCGGCCACAAATGCATCAAGATGGGCCTCCTCAATGGGCCTTATAAAATCAAGGTGGGCCTCAACAACAGGTCTTGTATATGTTAAAGTGGGCCTCAACAATAGGCCGCAATGCATCGAAATATATAATTTTTTATATAAATGAATCACCTCAAAAGATCAACTGGATCGCAACCCAAGTACCAGTGGTAACGATGATCTCCACCGTTAAAATCCTATAGGGCCCACCGTTATGTATTTCTTTAGGATTTGACCTATTCATAGTTTAACATGGAGATAGATGGAGTGAGAGCAAAAACATTAGCTCGATCGAGACTACCGTAGCCCTTAAGAAGTTTTGAACGGTGAATATCACTGTCCTCACTATTTTTCAGTGGTGGGGATCCACTTGAACCATGGATCTAGCTCATTCTCTAGCTCATACCATGAAATGAGCTTTCAAAATAGTTGAACGGTTTGGATGCAACACATACACCATGGTGGGTCCCATATAAATGGGTGGCATGGAGAGAACACATGCATCGTTGGGGTCCCACCGTCCAACACTGGACGGTGCGGTGAAAACACAAACACGGTGGTGGTTTCCACCGTCCACAGCCGTGGACGGTGTGAGTGAAACATATACATCAATGGTGGGTTCCACATGAGGCCCATCATAACGACTGTTTGCAATCCAACCCGTTGATCAGGTCACATGGTCCCTGAATGCATGGGGAAAATAATTTTATAATGATCCAAAGCTTCGGTGACCCAGAAAAGGGTTTCAATGGCAGACGTTCATCATAACTGTTTCCTGTGATTTGGGCCACTTGAGCGATGGACGTGGCTGAACTTTGGAGGGTGCAAACTTCAGGAAGTGGCCCACCTAATGAACGGCGTGGATGGTAAACACACATCATGGTGGGGCCCACTACTGGGACCGTGGGTCCCTTGCTCGTCCACCCGCAGCGCAGGACACTTATGCGTCCTTTCTATGTTAGCAGCAGCAGCAACACTGCTGTTGTTATAGATATATATATATATATATATATATTGAATACAAAAAATTTAAGGTTTTTCATATGTGGGGCCCACTCCAAGTGAATCCATTCCAGCCATTGGATTCTACAACTAATAACAGATCCAACGAGCCCAAAATTGAATATTTTTCAGTATATAGAAATGTTAAAGAAGATTTCAATGGTGAAAACCACATTTGCCATGGTATGGCCCGCCAAAACCTCGGATTGACTCTGTTTTTCGGTTCAACACCTAAAATGAGGTCGGGAAAGGAATGGACAGCATGGATTGAACACAAACATTAAGGTGGGACCTATATGAGTGGGCCACCCCATAAGCTTGAAAACAAGCTGGTATTTGTGTCTTCCCTTTTGTCCAGCGTCCAAAGATGCTGGACGGTTTGGCCTTGCACAAGCATTGAGGTGGGCCCTGCTTAAGTGGGCCACCAAATGATGGATGGTGTGGGTACAACACATTCAAAGTGGGCCCCACTTATGAATGGCTTGAAAAAAATACCTACCTCATGGTGGGGTCCATCTTGATGGGGGTGGGGTCCATCTTGATGGGCCACATGACCATATTAACACAAGGAAAGAAAAATGAAAAAGAGAGGGAGAGAGAAAGAAAGAGAGAGTGGGACATGCGTTATGGAGGGACCCCGACACTATGGGCCCTCCGTTGCAATCAATCATACATCAAGTGGGTCCCATTATATGTGGGCCCATTAATTCAAAAAAAGAAATCCAACGGTGAAGATCCCTTCTCCACAAAAATAAACGGTCTAGATGACCCATATATAAGCTAGGAAGATAAACATCATGATGGGGTCCATGGAGAATGGCCCCATCATGGAATGATATGAGGATCAAAGTGGGCCATCGGCCACACCTAAGGTCCAAAGTGAGATCCATACCATCAATCGGTAGTCCTCATTTGGCCCATCTTAAAAACATTCAAATCTAAGCCTATGAAGCACCCATAGTTCGATCTTCTTGATCCCTTAGCTTCCTTTGTTCCTTAGCTTTGATTCCAACGGAGGAGATGGGGTTTGGATGGTTGAGATGGGAGATGAAAGGGTAGGAAGTGGGCCACACAAAATTCTCTCATGGAGGTTGGAAAATCCTTGGATGTGAGGCTCTTTGTTGCTTGGAATGACTTTGAGAAATGAGAGAGAGTTGTAAGTAAGGAGAGGGATGGGTGATGGATGTAGTGGTGATGGATGTGTAAGAGACTTTTTGACTTTTTTGGTAAATGGTGTAAGAGAAGCATGGGTGTGTAAGAACCTTTTTGACTTTAGGGGTTGCTTAGGGAAGGGTAAGATGTGATGTGTACTTGACATGATGGGATTGATTGATTGATTGATTGAGGTGACATCTCGTAGATATTCTCTCGGGATTCGCACGCGCGGCGTTTTTTTGCACCGAGCGCTGGCCCGCATCTCCTGGCTAGAGTACCGAATCGGCGCGCGAGACGCGGCATCGGAACCGCGGCGACGGTGCGGTCGCTAGGGTATAAGTCTTAAGTTGAGTCAACTCAGGTTGACGGCGTGTGGATCAGGGTCGTGTACAAATACCGGTTAAGGGTCGAATGTTACCGAAATTTGACTGGGAAGACCACGGAAGTCTACGGAATGGTACGGTCTAGAATACGGGGCTTACATAAGCTCTCTGCTGTCAATTTTATCGAGTCAACATCAATAGACTCGAGTTTCAAAATTTTGATGATATCGATAGGGGTATCAATACATCAATAATTTTGTCCAGTAGAATATGTGGTTGTTGGACATCTTTGGTCCTCATTTCGATGGTAACGATTGATCATTGAGGACATCAACAGCACTTCTCAATTATATCGATCAGTTTATCGATAAATCAACAAAGGTAGAAAACTTAGATATTTTTTAAATTTGGAAAAAAGTTTTCTAACCCAAAAACCCTATGATATTCTAACCAATTTTAAGGGTTTTAATTACCTAGTGTTTTGGGACATGGGATGTGAGGCTTAGATTTACCTATGGCGAGTTCGGGCTCATATCCAGTTGAGGCAGACAGTTGATTGATCTTCCTATGGAGCTTTTCTGTCTAACCAACTGAACACTCACGTTAATTGACAAACCAGGGCACTTTCAATCTCCCCCTTTGTCAATTACGTGACAAAATACCAAAACACCTTAGAGCAACCTTTAGACAAACACATCCAAAATTGTGTGTATAGATATATTACACAATTTTACAATGTCTAGTGAAACCATACACATAATTAGTTGCTGCTCCCCCTAACAGTATTCTCCCCGTATCTTGGCGCAACTGCTCCCCCTAACAGCATTCTCCCCCTATCTTGGCACAACTGCTCCCCCTAACACCTGCATCACCATTCAAATAGATATACAATTTTCCTTTCGGGGTGTTAAAATTATTCTCCCCCTTTTTGTCAGTCATTAAAAAAGATATATAGTATTTGATATTGATTGTAGTTTAGATAATATGGGAGAACCACCATTCAGAGAGCATATATTTTTAAAAAGATAGACATATAATGATCAAAGCAGTTTGATTAATCGGACATCATTTTTAGGAACTATTATGCAAAGCCGACAATATATAAATTAAACCATCACATGCATCACACACTAGATAAAACAGGGAAGATAATCATGGCAGTAAATTTATGTGACTTATCATCAGCCATTCTTAAAATATTCAAAATGTATATACTGCCCCAGTTTGGCAGTATTAAAACATTTAGGCAGTGTAAACGAGAAACCCATCCAAGCTTAGTTCCCCAAAAAAACACACCCAAAACAAAATGCTATGAAAAATTGCAGCGACATAGAACTTTCCCAGTCAGCTCCTACCGTCCCCAAGGATCACCATGTGTAAGAAAATCTACCACTTGCTGGATGGTTTGCTGGAGAATGTCGACTTTCTCTTCAATCATGGTGAGTCTCCTTTCACAGTTGTAAAGACACTCCTCCATACTAGACATCCCGTTCAGTAGGTGACGTTCGATGTGATGAGCTTGGCGATTTGTGATACACTCCGGGCTTAACAGTGGCATTCGATTGGATCCCCAAGGAGTAGGAGGACATGAAGGTTGAGCATGTTGAGCGGCCGACTGCAGGGGAGCACTATTCTCGGGAAGAGATGAAGTCAAGCATAACTGTTGAGCCATCTGGGCTGCATCACTATCAAACCATGCTTCTGGATGCACGGCATCAGATGTGGCAGGGAGGCCAACATGATGAACTAGTTTATAGATGAGCACAAGAAAGGCCAGTGTATTCCAATGGTTGCCTTGGATGATATGAATTAGCGGCTTGAGAAGAAGCGTTGGGAGGCACACCTGAACTTCTTAATAAACATCATACAGCACATTCATGTGAAGTGAGTTATTGGACCTAAAAATGCTATAGAGGATTTTGAAGGTGGGTCCAAGATGATTAATGTGAAGCGAGTTATCATCATTTCAAGGAATAGTGGTCCCTTGACATAATGCGCGAGTTACCTCTCCCCAAATTCCAAGACCATTTAGATTCCTATTGGTTACTGGAATTCGAGTGACCTTAGGATCTAGAATGTAAGACTTGTATCCTAGTTTGTACCGTTCCGTAGGCTTCCACGGTCCTTCCGGTCAAATTTTGGCAATCCTCGACCCATATCGGACGTTTGCGCGTAATCCTAAGCCAGGTCCCACATACCAATGTCGGCTCGATTCGAGACTTGTACCAATACGATCGCACCGTCGCCGCGATTCCGATGTCGCATCTCGTGCACCAATCTGATACCCTAGCAAGGAGATGTGGGCCGACATTTATTTCGAAGAAAATGCCGCGCGTTTGCAATTCCAAGAGAATCTCTACATCATGTCCCATCAATCAAACAATCAGTCCATCAATCAATCAATCACTTCATGTCAAGTACACATCACCTTTCACCCCATCTCCAAGCAACCACCAAGTAAACTCTTTCTCACCCTCTCTCTTACACACCCATACATGTCAAGTACACTATCACCTCACACTCATCACTCACATCCATCACCCATCTCTCTCTCTCTCTCTCTCTCTCTCTCTCCCTCTCCTTACAACCCCTTCTCTCTCTCTTTCTCAACACTCTATTCCAAGCAACAAAAAAATCACACGTTCAAGCATTCCATGTGAGAAAGAATGATTTTGTGTGGTCCACTTTCCATCACAAAAATCCATCATCCTAGCCCTTCAACTCTCATCACCCTCCATCAAAGTGAAGCACAAGGAGATCGACATTCTAACGAACCGAGAAGATCGAACGGTGGGTGCTCATTAGGCTAGATTTCTCATGTTTGATGATGGGTCAAGTGAGGCCTACCGATTGATGGTATGGATCTCACTTTGGACCCTAGGTGTGGCTAATGGCCCACCTTGATGCTCATGATTGTTCCATGATGGGGTCATTCTCCATGAACCCTATCATGATGTTTATTTTTCCTTGCATGTCAAGAGGTCATCTAGACCGTCCATTTTGGATGGAGAATGGATCTCCACCATTAATCCTTGATTTGGTAGGCCCACATGTATTGGGACCCACTTGATGTATGATTTCTTGCAAAGGAGGGCTCATAGTGGTGGAGCCCTCCATCACACGCGTCCCACTCTATCTCTCTCTCTCTTTCCCTTTTTGTGATGATATGGTTGTGTGGCCCACTTGGATGGACCCCACCTTGTATACGTGTTGTATTTACACCATCTACCATTTGGTGGCCCACCTAAGCAAGGCCCACCTCAATACATGTGCCATGCCCAAACCGTCCAGCGTCTGGGGACGCTAGACGTGAGTTAAGACACAAATATGAGCTTGGTTCAAGCCTTGGGGGTGGAGCACTCATGCAGGCCCCACCTTGATGCATGTTGTTAATCCACGCCGTCCATTTCATTCCTCAGACCGTTTTAAGCGTTGAGCCGAAAAATGAAGTCCATCCGATCTTCTAGCGGGCCATAGTACATAAAACAGTGGTTTCAACTATTGAAAAACCATCCTGCCGTTTCTATACACCGAAAAATATCAGATATTGGGCTTGATGGACGAGTTATGGATTGCAGATTCTATTGGCCAAGGTGGATTCACTTGAAGCGGGCCCCATGTATGGAAAATCGTGATAAAACATGATTTCAAAAAAAACAAACATGCAGCAGCTAACGCTGCTACCGTCAGAGACGCAGGCAACACCAGCGCTGCGCTGGCGGGTGGACGGGTAGGACCACGGGTCCCCTATCATGGGCCCCACTGTGATGTATGTGCAATATGCACACCGTCCATCTTGTTGGCCCTTAGGACAGTGGGCCCCACACCAAAAATCAGCCATATACACGACTCAGGTGGCCCACATTAGAGGAAACAGTGGGATTGTACGTCTGCCCTTGAAACCCTTTTATGGGCCACAAAAGTTTTGGATCAAGATGAAATTTATTTTTCCTCAGCGTCTAGGTCTGCGTGACCTCATGGACAGATTGGATGGCAGATAAACATTACGGTGGCCCCACATGGGACCCACAATGATATATGTGTTTTATTCCCACCGTCCAGGTGGACGGTGGAGCCCACAGTAATGTATGTGTTTTATTCACACCGTCCACTGCCGTGGACGGTGGAGCCCACCTAGATGTATGTGTTCAATCTATGCCGTTCAACCATTTTAGCTAGCTGCTGGACGGCAGGGGGACCCCACCATGAGGTATATGTTTCACCCATGCCGTCCATCTTTATGGGACCTACCCTTGATGCATTTGTTGCATCCAAACCGTCCAATCACTTAGCAAGCTTATCTTAAGGGCTTGAGACTAAAAATAAGACAGATCTATAGTTCAAGTGGACCCCACCTTGGTATATATAAGGCCCAAGTGATTAGGCCCACCTTGTTGTGAATGTAAGGCCCATGTGATTAGGCCCACTTTGATGTATAAGGCCCATGAGTTATGGCCCATTGCAATGTACATAAGGCCCATTGGTGCGACCCATTGATGTGGCCTACTTGATGAATATAAGGCCCATGTGATATGGCCTATTTGATGTATTTAAGGCCCAATGGGGCGTACCTAAGGTCCATTGCAATGTGTGATTCCACCTTAGTTTATGTAATGATATTTATGATGGGTCGTGCATAGGGAACAATGATGGTTTGACGCCCACATTGTGAGTACAATGTTGGTTAAATGCCCGCATTGTAACTCTCCTTAAGGCCCATTGATAGGCCCATACTTGTTGATAATTCATCACTTTATAACATGCTTAGTATAGCTCCATGATTCATGCCTATACACATCATATGTATGCTTGATATGAGGAATGTTTGATCGTAGCATAAGCCGTTGGGCTGAGACATTTATGGGACTCCTTATGAGATGGAGTGCCCCCACATAAGTGCGTGGTATGTGTAGGATTGCTGCATGATTTGACAATGTGACTCATGCATTCTGCATATGTGTGACTTGATCACTGCACGCCCTAGCGACATCAGGGCCGTGGCCTCTACAGGCATATCGTGGATGGTAGTATCAGATATTGAAAATATTGGCTCTAACATTGTGGGCACTTAGGATGTCCTTGGGTGAAAATCTCAGAACCTTTTTGGTACCAGGAGATGCTCTAACGTCTAGATTGAGTGGATACACGAGCGCCCGAGTGCCGAAAATCCGTAGGCCGAGTCTCCCACTATGTCGTGGTCAGTTAGAAGGGGGTGTGGCCTTATCCACCCGAGTGAGGGGGCTATAAGCTAGGCTGAGTTTGACTAGCTCGCAAATGAGTCCGTTATCGATGAGCCGGGTAGGTATTGACAGACTACCAGTCAGGCGGATAGTGAGGTCTATTCCACTTACTTGGCTGTGCAGCTAGGGAGGAGGCAGTCAGTGTGAAGTGTATTAGACCTCGGTGATATCCAGAGAGGAACTGTACTAATATATGTACTTGATGAGGACTGGCATGCTTGCTTTGCATCTCTCATATGACGTTTGGCTACATAGGCCTCGCATCGCATGGTCTTCATATGACCGATAGCGTTCATGCCTTGCATCACATAGCTTTGGTACAGTTGATAGCATTCATGTACTTTCTGCATATTTCTGTATTACTCTGATATTGTACACTTGGCGCTTGCCTTGCGCACACACTTACACCACCCTCTAAGCTTTTGTAAGTTTATGCACGACCGTTGAGTGCAGGTGTCGTTGGACAGCAACAACATTGAGGTAGGAGGGCGCATCTGATCATTTTGGAGTTTTTCGATCACCCTGTATTTCCCTTTCCACATTATACTTAAAGTTTTGATATAGTGGATGTGTGGTGATGTTGTTTTATGACTTGGTTATGCTTGTGGTAATGCTCCATTACAAAAAGAAATTCATACTGAAAATCCTCCTTGTAGGATCCCAGGATCAGAATCTGGCATGTAAGTGCCGGGATCCGAGAATGGGGCACTCGGAGGCTGTCGGCACCGGATTCGATGATCAAAAATTTTGTGAGCCCATTTTCTGAGTTTGGGGCGTGACATATAAGATGACCCAAAGTGATAGGAGGGATGAGTTTGGAGTAATGCAAAATTTTGATATGAATGCATGGGAGGTCATCATGAATGACATGACTTTTACTGAAGATTTCATAAATCACCCCTAGTTGATAAGAACCACCAAGATTTAGAATATTTTGCCATCTTATCACTTCTAGGAGAAGGTCCACACCAAAAGGCTCGATGGCACTGTTAAGAACCAGACGTTCCACAATAGTGGCTGGATGTCTTTCCGCTGGAACAAGTTGATGCTTGCTAGGTTACTTGGGCTTTGATTTTAAAGATTGAGGAAGAGACTTACCTTTGCCTTTGATCATGATTTTTCAGTGTGAGGGATAGGTAAAGGTAAGAAGAAGCAACCAGAGAAGGAAGGGGATATGAGAATTTGAAATCGAATACAACCTCGTTCTTATGCCAGTGCTGTCGATCATATTGATCCCTCATCGATAACATCGATCATATGCTATAATGACATTAAAGATCATGCTGATGACCATTGGGGAAAAGCCAATATCCAATGGAAATTAGGTCAGTCCAACCGTTGGGAAGGACCACTGGTTATCACCTTGCATTCCCGAGATTCTTCAATTTCATCGATATTGAATGTCGATATCATCGAACTGTAAATATTGATGATATCGACATGGTTCAAATATCATATAGAATGTTATAATTTGGCATCCTAAAACTAACATGGTTAATATATGAGGTTTAGACTTGTGGCCGATACTTAACCATGAATGTCCCAGTGTGAAGATTTACCTATGTGGATCATGGTCAGTGGGATGTTTTCAATGAGTGCATACTCCAATGGATTTTTGAAGATTACTAAACCTATTTGTATCAAGAGGTTTAGTGAGGATATCTGCGAGTTGCTTTTCTGTGGAAACATAATCCAATGTAATAATCTTGTCTTCAACAAGTTCTCGGATAAAATGATAACGGATGTCAATGTGCTTGGTCCGAGAATGTTGGATAGGATTCTTTGAAATGTTGATCGGACTTGTATTATCACAGAACAAACTCATTGTGGGTTGTTCGATTCCATAGTCCAACAACATCTATTTCATCTAAAGGAGTTGTGCATAACAACTTCCTGCAGCAATGTATTCCGCCTTAGCAGTGGATAATGATATTGAGTTTTGCTTCTTACTCTGCCAGGAGAGCAAACAATTTCCAACATAAAAACATCCTCCAATTGTTGATTTTCAATCATCCAAATTTCCAGCCCAATCAGCATCAGAGTATCGAACGATGGTGGTGGATGTTTCAAATGGATACCATAGTCCAAAAGAGGCAGTTCCGGCTATGTATTTAATGATCCTTTTAACAGCTGTCAGGTGAGATTCCTTAGGATCCACCTAATATCAAGCACATACTCCCACACTAAAAGATATATCAGGATGAAAAGCTGTGAGGTATAGTAGGCTTCCTATCATACTCTGGTAGAGATGTTGATCCACACTCTTGCCATTTACATCTTTGAAGAGTTTGAGTGTGGTACTCATGGGAGTGTGATAAGAATGACCGGATTCAAGACCAAACCCTTTCACCAAATCGTTTGCATACTTGGTTTGACAAATGAAGATTCCCTCATTTAGCTGCTTGACCTGCAATCCTAGGAAAAAGTTTAATTCACCAACCATACTCGTTTTAAATTCTGATTTCATGAGGTTGGCAAATTTGATAGTAGCATCTTCACATGTTGAACCAAAAAACTATATCATCCACATAAATTTGTGCAATAAGTAGTGAGTCTTTTGTAGTTTGAGTAAACAATGTTTTACGTACACTTCCTCTACAGAAATTATGGTCCAAAAGAAATTTTGTCAATCGTTCATACCAAGCACGTGGTGCTTGTTTGAGACCATAGAGAGCTTTGTTCAGACGATAAACATAATGGGGATACTTAGGATCTGAAAATCCCTTTGGTTGTTCTACATAAACTTCTTTAGCAAGATCCCCATTAAGAAAAACACTTTTTATGTCCATTTGAAATAATTTAAATTTTAATGCACATGCAACAGATATAAGGATTCTAATAGACTCAAGGCGAGCTACAGGAGCAAATGTCTCATCAAAATCAATGCCTTCTATCTGTGAGTACCCTTAAGCTATAAGCCTTGCTTTGTTCCTGATCACATTCCCTGATTCATCGGATTTATTCTTGAAGACCCATTTGGTTCCAATGACATTTGTATTGAGTGGCCTAGAAACCAATTGTCATACCTCATTTCTTTGAAATTGTTGAAGTTCTTCTTACATAGCATTTATCCAGTATTCATCTTGAAGAGCTTCTACAATATTCTTAGGTTCAATCTTTGAGGTAAAGCAGAAATGACTATAAATGCTTTCTATCTGTCGTCGAGTTCTTACACCATCATTAGGATCTCCAATAATTTATTCTCGAGGATGATCCTTAATGATGGGTATGTTAGATAATGGTTGGGGTTCATATGGAGATTTGTTATTTGATTTATCTAGTATGCATGAATCAACATCATCTTTTTATTCCTTCACAAGGGTATCTTCTTCATGAGGATGATTATCAATTACCACATTGACAAACTCTTGAATAGTGAGGGGTTGTACACTCTATAAGCACGACTATTCATGGCATACCCCAAAAAAAAATACCTTCATCACTTTTAAACTTAAATTTTCCAAGGTGATCTCTGTCTCTTATGATGTAGCATTTACTACCAAAAACTTGAAAATATTTCACACTAGGTAGTTTCCTATACCATAGTTCGTATGGAGTTTTGTTCAAGCCTGCTCTAAGATATACTCTATTAATGATGTAACAGGCGGTATTGACAGCTTCTGCCCAGAAACTTTTTGCCATATCTTTCCCATTTAGCATAACTGACCCCATTTCCTGCAATACTGATTTGTCCTTTCGACACTCCATTTTGCTGTGGGGTTTTTAGGGCATATGACGAATTCCTTTCTTATTGTAATATTTTTCAAATCTTTCATTTTAAAATTCCCCACCATGATCACTTC
Source organism: Magnolia sinica (assembly GCF_029962835.1). Taxonomy (NCBI): domain Eukaryota; kingdom Viridiplantae; phylum Streptophyta; class Magnoliopsida; order Magnoliales; family Magnoliaceae; genus Magnolia; species Magnolia sinica. The sequence continues at coordinate 81,527,874 of NC_080574.1, forward strand.
TGATGCGATTAATGCAATATCCTTTTTCATTTTGAAGTCGCTTTGCCAATATTATAAATTCCTCAAAGGCATCTGATTTCTCTCGAAGAAATGCGACCCAAGTAAATCTGGTGTAGTCGTCTACTACCACCAGGAAATATCTTTTCTTACCATGGTTTTCTACTTTGGTTGGACCAACCAGATCCATATGCAGCAAATCCAAGGGTTTTGTTGTTGCTATGGTGGTTGTCTTCTTGTGGCCTATTTTTATCTGTTTTCCTTTTAGACATTCTCCACAGATAACTTTTTCTTATCTTCTAATCTTGGGAAGTCCTCTAACCAAATTTTTTGAACTGAACTTGGCTAAATTTCGGTAGTGAACATGTCTCAATCTTTGGTACCATAATCTGGATTCATTCTTTACAGCCATATTGCACTTTGTGGATAGCACACTCTCATTTGTACTTTCTATGACATAACAGTTATCACTAGTACGTAAACCTTTTATGAGAGATTTTCCTGTATGATCTAAAATCCTACACATATCCTTTGAGAAAGTGACCAGATGTTCTTTGTCACAGATTTGGGAGATACTAAGGAGATTATGTTTCAGACCTTCTACACAGAGGACATGTTTGATTTTTGGAAGGCCTGGTACAACTATTGTTCCTTGTCCAATAATTTTGGCTGAGCTAACATCTCCAAATGTGACTGATTCTCCATCAAAGTTTGAATATTCATAAAAATGAGTTTGATCACTAGTCATGTGTCTGGAGCATCCACTATCAAGGTACCATTTTGAACTATTGCCTACTTTCAGAGCAGTATGGATTACAAGGCAATTGTTTTGATCTATCACATCCTCTGAGACCCTTTTTATCATGATTCCAACTTCAGTCAAGATCACTCTCTAGGCAGTGAAGCCCTTAAGAGAGACCCGCTTTGATACCAATTGAAATTGCGGTAAAGACTGCTTTAGTTGAAGTAGGAATACGCCAATGTCCTAGAGGGGGGTGAATTGGACTTTTCAATAATTTTATAACAATTAAAAATCCTATCACTCTAATCCTATCAACAAGAATACATTTAAGATTACTTAAGAGTAACTTTACTGACTTACAAGCTCGATAGAGGATCCAATCACAACTTATTTGAGAGATAAACAATATCCAAATTAGTTTATGATGGATATGACTGTGGGTGTGTGTGTGAGATGTGATCTTAACTAATCAAATATGAAAGTATTAAAGGAAATCACACAGAATATAAGACAATAGTAATCTCAAACACAATCATTTTTATAGTGGTTCGACTACTTGTCTACTCCACCCCCGGCAAATGCACTTAACCCTTGAGTGTGCCGAATTTCACTAAGGAGGTTTCACACGGTTCACCCTAAACCCAAGGTTTTAAAACAGGTTGACCTTTAACCTTTACAACTTACACCTAGGCTGACTGTTTATGTTCCCACGAGCAAGGGTCAACACATAGCACCTGATTTTAGGCACACTGGCCAAGGATCCACACAAGGAACCTCACTATTTATGCTCTCATGAGAAAGGGTCAACACAACGCACCCACTTTTAGGCACACTGGCCAAGGATCTTCTACAAGACCCTAACTATTTATGCTCTCCACAGAGCAAGGGTCAACACAACACACCCACCACGTACACTCCCGTCGAAGGCCTCCTAGAGGACTTGTAAGGGGTGAGAAACACCTTAGACCCAATCCTACAAAGGAATGATCACAAGGGTCCTCTGGACTTTGATAACTTACAGATAAGCAGATGAGTCCCTTTTAGCTCGTTGATGAAGATCTCCTCATTTGTTGATGAAGAACTTCAGCTTCCTTGATCCGCAACTCAGAAGATGTACCAATACATGGCGACAGATTGGGTCAAGTCTATGATGGAATCCTACTCTTTTAAATATTTTCCTATAAGGGAAATAGAATGATTCCAATCATCTATGTATTCAAGGCATCCCAGCTTAATGATTTTCCATTAAGATGGTAGCTGGAGGATCCTTGAATGCGAAAGTTCATTCCCCAATCCACTCTATTGAATGTCAATGATGAGGGTGGATTGGAGGATGAACTTCCATGACAGAAAGGGCTTTGGGTAAATGACCTATGGTTAGACACTCAAAAGCACTCTCTTCTTTCTCTACCAGCAACTAAAGACAAGTTCTCTATAAATAGGCAAAAGGTTCTAACGGATATAAAACAGTCACATTTATAAAAGAGTTTGATATCGTCAAGCGTATACTCTCGATTGCATTAACTAGCTGCTCGATGATACAAACTCAAATGTCATACGCTTTTGAAACATTTTGCCAACTGGTCGAGGAAATCGAACATGCATCGATATCATCGGATTTCAAACTCCGATATCATCGATAAGAGGTTCGATTCCTTGACACATGAAAATGAGAGAGACTTGCCTTAGAAATATATCAGGTCAAGGATATGATCGAGGTATACTCAATGTCATCAGAATTTGAATGTCGATGATATTAGTAGTCGAGTCGATGCATCGATAAATCTAAAGAATTTTCCAGTCAAGCTTGCTAGAAAGTTTATGTCCATTCTCGATGCAATCGACTCGGCTTCGATATCATCGATATTTGAATATTGATTCTATCAAGTGACCCTCGATCCAAGATAAAAATCACCTGAAAATATTGCTGGAAAACTGTGCCCAAGATTGATATAATCGAAGGCCTTCCGACATCATCAGTTTTTGAATTTTGACGATATCGAGGAGTATTTCGATATATCGAAGGACTTCATGATTTTCTTTAGAAAAACGGGACACAAAATCTCTGCTGTCGATTTTATCGAGTCAACTTCGATAGACTCGAGTTTCAAAATTTTGATGATATCGATAGGGGTATCGATACATCAATAATTCCATCCAGAAGAATATGTGGTTGATGGACATCTTTGGTCCTCATTTCGATGGTATCGATTGATCATCGAGGACATCAACAACACTTCTCAATTATATCAATCAGTCTATCGATAAATCGACAGAGGTAGAAAACTTAGAGATTTTCTGAATTTGTAAAAAAGTTTTCTAACCCAAAAACCCTATGATATTCTAACCAATTTTAAAGGTTTTAATTACCTGGTGTTTTGGGACATGGGATGTGAGGCTTAGATTTACCTGTGGCGAGTTCGGGCTCACATCCGGTTGAAGCAGACGGTTGATTGATCTTCCTATGGAGCTTTTCTATCAAGCCAACTCAACACTCACGCTAATTAACAAACCAGGGCACTTTCAACATCATGGTAGGGTCTTCAGAAATTGGTAACGTCACTGTATCCCAGGTGGATTCCCACCATCCAGATGGACGATAGGGATACAACACATACAGTGGGGTCCACAGAGCCTGATGACGTCAAATAGTAGCTGAACAGCTGTTGTGAGCACACCAGCTAACCCAATCATATACGGGTGGGTCCCACGTACGTGGCCCACTATTATATATACCATCCAAACCATTCGTCAGGTGGGTCCCACATATGTGGCCCACCTAATAAATATATATCATCCAATCCGTTCATCAGGTGGGTCCCACGTATGTGGCCCACCATAATCACGCACATAGTATATTAATATAATATTAGTGCATTATATATACTAATATATTATATTATATCATTAATGTATTATATATAATACATATATTATATTATCCAGCCCAGCGTCCAGCTGTAGGGACGTTAGACGGTCTGCATGTTTGGACCACGTAGTGGCCCACCCGATGTTTATTATGATATATATCTTATATTATATATGTTTTATATATATATATATTATTATATTATATATATCATATATATTATATAAAATACAAAAAAAAAGGTATTAGGTCTAGCGTGTGGGACCCCAACCATCCAAATAGTGGATGGTGTGGGTCATCACCTAGAATAGGCCAATGGATGACGTAGATATAACACATATTGGTTGGATCCACACCATCATAATGGGAAAAGAGAGAGAGAGAGAGAGGAATACGTGAAGGGGAGGGACCCCGCCACTATTGGGTCCTACCTATACAATGTATACGTCAAGTGGGTCCCACAACAAATGGGCCCTAAAAAATCAAAAATCAACAGTGGATCACCCACCTTAGGCCTCATTCTTTAGCTCCTTGGACTCCTAGGCTCCTTATCTTCAATCTTGATGGAGGTTAATGATGAATAAATGGTTGAGATGGGAGATGATAGGGTGGGAAAGTGGGACACACTTGTTATTTTGAGAGAGCTTGGGGAGGCTTGGACGTGGGATATTTTCATTGCTTGGGAGTGAAGAGAGAGAATGAGAGAGAGAGGGAAGTGATGGGATGAAAAGAGTTGGAGTGATGGGTGATGGGTGATGGGTGGAGTGATGGAGTTATAAGAAAGGGATGGCTGTAGAGAGAGAGAGAGTTGACTTTGGGAATGGGAAAGGGATCAGTTGCTTGTACTTGTGGTATAGTGTGTACTTGACTTGATTGATTGATTGATGGGATGGGTCGTAGAAATTCTCTCGAAATTCGCACGCGCGGCGTTTTCCTCGAAATGAACGCAGGCTCACATCTTCTAACCTGGGTATCGTATCGGTGCGTGAGATGCGGCGTTGGAACCGCGGTGATGGCACAGTCTCTAGGGTACAAGTTCCAAGTTGAGCCGACTTCGGTATGTAGGACTCGGCTTAGGATCGTGTGCAAACATCGCATACAAGTCAAGGGTTGCCGAAATTTGACCGCGAGGACCGCGAAAGCCTACTGAATAGTATGGACTAGGATACGGGTCTTATAATTCTTCCCTCAAAATAAAAATTTCATCCTTGAAATTTATATTATCATTGCAAGTAAACATAACTCATAATAGAAGAGAAAATAAAGCATCTTCATATAAAATCGGAGATAGCATACAGGATACAACATATAATCAATCATCAAAGAGATAGGGATTGCGCTGTCGAATTTCGACCTCACACTCCTAAGACGCCTCATCGATAGAATGGTGACCCTATTGCACCTTCACCAAGGGAATAACCTTAGTCCAGAGGACCTTCTCTTTCCAATAAAGGATACGAACTGGCTGCTTAATGTAAGAAGCGTTCTCACGAAGCTCCAACGGCCGCTATAAGACCCATATCCTAGCTTGTACTATTCTATAGGCTTCCGTGGTCCTCCCGGTTGAATTCCAGTAACCCGCGATCTATTATTGACATTTACGCGCGATCCTGAATCGTGTCCCGTATTCCAGAGTGAGCTCTACCAGAGACTTGTACTTTTAGGACTGCATCGTTGCCGCGGTTCCGACGCCGCGTATTACGTGCTGAGGCGATACCCGGGCCAGGAGAGGTGGGCCTGCGTTCAGTTGGATGAAAACGCTGCGCGTTGCAAATACCGAGGGAATCTCTACGGCACATCACATCAAGCCATCATTTCACAAGTCAAGTACACCACCCATGCTCCACGCCAACTCACCCTCACAAGTCAACTCTCTCTCTCCCCACCCATACCTTTTTACACCATTTTCAAACTAACCCATACCTCCCCTTTCCCATCTCTTACAATAACCACACCTTATCAATCCATCCCATCCTCTCTCTCTCTCTCATTTTTCTCTATTTTACAAGCAAGCAACCCAATGTCCATGAGAGCTTTCCATGAGAGAGCTAGTGTGGCTCACCTTTCTACCTCCCATCTCCACAATCCAAAGTCCATCTAAACCGTTGGAATAGTTTCCTTGGAGCTCTAGATCGCATTGGCGAAGAAGGAAGAAGGGATCTTGAGGTGGGTGATTTTTGTGTGATTTTGACGATTAGAGGGCCCACATATGGTGGGACCCATCTTGATGTATGCATTGATTAGAGAGGGACCCATAGTGGCAGGGTCGCTCCGCTACTCACACTTCTTTCTCTCTCCGTCTCTCTCTTTCTTTTATTTTTTATTTTTTTCGTTGATGATGAAGTGTGTGGCCCACCTTGATTGATGATCCACATTGTCCAGTGGGACCACAAGTTGTCCAAATGGTGGGACCCACCGTGATGGATCCATTGTACTCATGCTGTCCAGGGCACCTTGCTGCCTCATGGACAACCTGAATGAAGGGAAACTACAAATATTAGCTTTATACAAGCTGGTGGACCACACGTGTGGACCCACCAGATGTATGCATTCCATCCATCCACACACCGTCCATGCGGTGGAGCCCACCATGATATGTGAATGTCCACATCGTCCAATACAGGACGTGTGATGGACGATGATTGGTTGGCGTCCCTTACTCTGTGGATACCCACCATGATATATGTGTTATATCTCACCATCCATCTAGGTCCGACCAACCCTGCACGTGTCACACGTGCAAGTGGTGGGTCACCTTGATGTCTTACATCCCTGCCGTCCATCTAATGAAAGTCCCAGAGATGCAGATATGTAATAAAATAATAATATATTACATGTAATATATATATATATATAGTTGGTAGGCCCCATGTGTGGGACCCACCTAATATAACTAGTTATATATATTACATACATGTCGTCCATGCATCTTACACTAGCAGATGACTACTGTACTGGTGTCATCAAATGGGCCCCACGTATGATATATGTGTTTTATCTCCACCGTCCAGATTACTGGACGGTGGGGTCACACCATAATATATGTGTTTTATACGTGCCGTCCACACGTATGGGCTTCATCTAGGCCATCCATCCATTGTTGGGACATGAGGCCACTTGGTACATGTGTTGTATATCCATGCCATTCTCCAGATCATGGGACCCACCTTATGTGCATTTATTGGTCGGTGCTTCACCAACTAAATAGCTGTTGTAGTAGCATCAGCAGCTCTGTGGGTCCCACATAGAATTGTATCTGGATAGTCCATCAATGGATGTTGAGCGGGCCTCTAACATGGACAAGCTCAATAGTAATAATAATAATAATAATAATATATATATATATATATATATATATATATATATATATATATATATATATATATATATATAAATAAAAATAAGGCAGATCTATCAAGTGGACCACACTGCCAATATAAAAAAAAAGTGAGGATTGAACGCCTACCATTGGAACCCTTTTTGGGAGTGCGGATGTTCCGATCAATGTGAAATTTGTTCCTCCACTTAGTTTAGGTCTTTGTGAACCTATGAACAGACTAGATGAAAATTAAACGCTACGGCGGGTCCCGTGGGATTTTAACTGTGGAAATCATTATCTCCACTACCATTTGTGGTATGGTCCAGATAATCTTTCGATATGAGTAAATTTTACGGATAATGCTCTTAAATGACATCTAAAAATAGATGAATGGTGTAGATGTTAAGGCCCATTGGTGCGGCCCGTGTGATGCGGCCCACTTGATGTATATAAGGCCCTTGTGTAAGGCCCATTGCGATGTTTATGCGGGCCGTGTTTGAGGCCCATGTGATATATTTGAGGCCCATGTAATGGGGCCCACCTATTATGCATTTAAGGCCCATGTGCAAGGCCCACATGTTATGTATTTAAGGCCTAGGGGTTGTGGCCTAATTGTGAAGTATTAAGGCCCATGAGTTGTGGTCCATCGTGATGTATTTACGACCCATTATTGATGTATATATATGGCCCACGTAAGGAGGCCCACCGCATGTGTTCGTGACCTTTGGTGAGGCTCGACGTGATGTATATGAGAGGCCCATGTGATGTATTTGAGACCCAGGTGCAGGGCCCACCTATTGTGTATTTGAGGCCCGTGTGATTTATTTGAGGCCCAGGTGCACGGCCCACCTGTTGTGTATTTAAGGCCCGATGCGATGTATGATTTTGCCATGATATATGTAATGATGTTAGGTGAGCCACTCCTTGGGAGCAATGTTGGTTAAATGACCACATTGATGGGCGATGATGGTTGAATGTCCACATTGTGACCTTCTTTTGGGCCTTGTTAGACCCATTCTTACCGATTGCCAATTATCGATTTTGATTATCGGGGTCGAGGCCGATTCTGATTGCCGATTATCGATTTTGATTATTGGGGTCGAGGCCGATTCCGATTGCCAATTACTGATTTCGATTATCGGGGTCGAGGCCGATTCTGATTGCCGATTACCGATTTCGATTATCGGGGTCGAGGCCGATTCTGATTGCCGATTACCGATTTCGATTATTGGGGTCGAGGCCGATTCTGATTGCCAATTACCGATTTCGATTATCGGGGTCGAGGCCGATTCTGATTGCCGATTATCGATTTTGATTATCGAGGGTCAAGGCCGATTCCGATTGCCGATTACCGATTTCGATTATCGAGGGTCGAGGCCGATTACCGATTTCGATTATTGGGGTCGAGGCCGATTCTGATTGCCAATTACTGATTTCGATTATCGGGGTCGAGGCCGATTCCGATTGTCGATTACCGATTCCAATTATTGAGGTCGATTCTGATTAAAGAGGCCGACTCCAATTGTCAAGGCTGATTGTCGAGGCCGGATATCGAGGCCGATTGTCGAGACCCATTGTGATGTATATTCGGCCTGTATTTGAGGTCATTCTGATGAGCATTCAAATCGGCTTGATGCATTTGGGGCCTATGTAATGTAGGTGAGGCCTATGTAATAAGGCCCATTGTGGTGCATTTGAGGGCCAGGAGATGAGCCCATTGTAATGTATGTTAGGCCCATTTGAAAGGCCCATTGTGATGTGTATTAAGCTCTTGAGTGAGGCCCATGGTGTTATATATTTGGCCCTTGTATGAGGCTATGGGTCCACTATATATTAAGCTCTATATGGGTCATTCCTTGGGGATAATGTTGGTTAAATGTCCACATTGTCGAGGTCGATTGTTGATGACGGTTATTGATACCGATTATGAGTATGTGACAGCATATCATCATGATACATGCTCATACGTATCATCTGCATGTTTGTTATGAGATATGATTGACCATTGCATATGTCATAGAACAGATGATTTATGAGACTCCCTGATAGGCGGAGATTGTCTCACATAAGCGCACGGTATGCGCAGGATTGATGCATGACTAGATTGTATGACTCATGCATCTTGCATTGTGTGTTGCGATTATTATACACCCTAGCAATATCAGGGCCGTAGCCTCCACAGGCATGTCGTGGATGGCTAGATGGGACACCAAAAATATTTGGTTCGAGCATTTGGGCACTTTGGATGTCTATGGGTGAAAGTCTTTAAACCTCCAAGGCCAGGAGATGCCCCAACGTCAAGACCGAGTGGATACATGAGCGCCCGAGTGTCGAATACCAGAAGGCCGCGTTTCCCACTGTGTCGTGGTCGGTTGGGAGGGGGTGTGGCCTTACCCGCCCGAGCGTAGGGGGCATAGCTAGGTTGAGTTTGACCAGCTTGTGAATAGGTCTGCTATCGACGTGCCGGGTAGATATTGGCTGACTACTGGTTAGGCGGATAGTGAGGTCTCTTCCACTTGCATGGTCGCGCGTCAGTGGGCGGCGATTCGCATGTAGAGTGTACTAGACCCCGGTGATGATCCCAAAGTTGTACAATACTGATTTGTGGAGCAGGAGTTGCATACTCATTCACTCATTCACTATCCACTCGGGTTGGTGGTGCACAACTATTTATTACGTGTACCTTCGCAATGGCCAAGATTTCGGTTGGGGCGCGCGACTAACCTGAGATCAGGAGTTTACCACATTGAGTCTGACTATCCAGATTTAGGTATGGGACTGGTTTGGATAGAAGTCCTTGTGGTGGACGTCGTAGCTTGCGATACTACGTACTATCATCCCAACTTCACACTCCAGCATGGTCATTCCATTCGCACCGCATATTGCATTATATCTGCAGCATATGACATTTTGGGTTACCGTGTTTCTGCATTTATATAATCTAGATATGGCTGTCAATATTCGTGAACTCATCAGGAATTATATATTGTATTGCATCCTCGGCATAAGATATATTGCCTCTTTATGACTCCCCATTTACGTAGCTAATATTATTTGACTCATGGACTTGTCAGTATCTCTGCTTACTCTCATATCGTATGATTCATGATCTTACTAGTATTTCTGATATTTTAGGATTATGGCATTATATTGTATACTTGCCACTTACCTTATGCACACACTTACACTGCCCTCTAAGCTTTTTATAAGCTTATGCATGATAGATGCGTGTAGGTGATGTTAGGTTGCAGCAGCGTGGAGCTTGGAGCATGTAGCTGATTTCTAGAGCTTTGATCTTGACACATGTATTTCCTTTTCAATATTGTACTCAAATGATTATATTAGTAGATATGTGGTGATGATGTTGTTCTCATGATTTGGGTATACTTGTGGTTATGCTTTTTATGAGACAAATTTATGCTGAAAATCCTCCTTGTAGGATCCCAGGATCGAAAATTTGGCGTATAATCGCTAGGAGCCGATAATGGGGTACTACAGAGGCTGTCGGCACTGAATTTGGTGATCGGGATTCCTGTGAATCCGATTTTTGGGTTTGGGGCGTGACAACTGTCAATCAATAACAGGAACGATGTCTAACACACACTTCCTCAGCATAGAGACATAGAAAACGTTGTGGACGCCAGACAACTGAGATGGCAAGGCAAGCTGATAGGCCACGGTGCCAATGCGCCCGGTGACCTCGAAGGTCTTATGAATCTTGGGGCAAGCTTGCCCTTCGCTCCAAATCGAGCTACGCCCTTCATGGGCGAGACCTTAAGATACACTCTGTCCCTAACAGCGAAATCCAAGGGACAACATCGGCGATCAGTAAAACACTTCTGTCAGATCTAAGCTGTGCGCATCCTCTACCTGATGATATCGATAGCCTCTAACGTCTGCTGCACAAGCTTAGGACCTAGGAGACGCTGCTCTCCAACCTCAGTCCAACAATGCGGAGATCTGCATGGTCTGCCATATAAAGCCTCAAAAGGAGCCATGCCAATGGTCGCCTGATAGTTATTGTTGTATCCGAGCTCAGCCAATCGTAGATGCTCAACCCAACTACCCGAAAAGTCGATCGCATAGGCTCGAAGCATATCATTAAGGATCTAGTTAACCCTCTTAGTCTGGCCATCAGTCTGCGAATGATACGTGGTGCTGAGCTGCAAATCAGTGCTTATCGCTCTCTGAAAGCTCCTCAAAAACTGAGATGTGAACTTCGTGTCTCGGTCTGAAATGATCGAGACAGGAACACCCTGTAGTCTCACAATCTCATCAACAAATAGCTTGGCGAGCCGATCTGCGTGCCAGGTCTCACGAATGGCAAGAAAATGTGTCGACTTCATCAGACGGTCCATGATAACCCAGATGGTGTCAGGACCGTGCTGAGTCCTCGGTAAACCCATGATAAAATTGGTAGATATGTGCTCCCACTTCCACATCGGGATGCTCAACGACTACAATGGACCAGGAGGTCTCTGATGATTGGCCTTGACACGCTGGCATGTGTCACACTCGGCTACAAAACTGGCGATCTAGCGCTTCATCCCTGCCCAAAAATACTCTCCTCATATCATGATACATCTTCGTCGAGGCAGAGTGGATTAGAAAACTGCGATCGATGTGCCTCGGTCATAAGATGTAACACCCCGAACTTTTCAATACCGAGTATTGGTCCTCGAGTGTTACCGTAAATTTAACTTACTAGCTAACCTAACCTTACATCCATCCTCCAACATGAATCTGATTGATTAAGAATGATCTTCATCCATAAATGTAAGTTCTTTTGTAAGGATTGTTTATAAATGGGCATAGAACCACATAAAACCATTAGATTTGACAAAAATCCTAGATCAACAATAATTACGAAAATGCCATTAACCTAGACCTCTGAATTCTAGGTTATATAGTTCCCATAGTCCGTTTCATGTAAAATTTTATACCAGGCCTAATTATCATAAATTAACTATATACGTCAAATTTCAGCCCTTAAATCATAGTAAATCAGCTACTTGACCTCTACATCCATCCGTACACTTATCAGACCAAGATTCCGATCCGTTTATCTTGTTCACACCATATGAATATGTTTAACCCACCATTAAAATTATAATCTGATAAACCTACACGTGTGAATAAGACACTCTAATCCGACGATACACATGCTTTACCCCTAATCCTCCTGAAACCCGCTTTACATATTATCTGTTTACGAAAGTGACCGTATACCCACCTACATACATAGTAAGAGTGCTAACCATCAAGTTCCTTTATTTTTAGCTAGTCATCTAACCCCCAGTCATATTCAGATTTGCCCAATGGGCCACAAGAACATCACGGTAAACTGATCATCATGAAGATCTTAGGTTCTAAGTCCAAACTGCATGCTAACTTGTTGATTAGAGGTGTACAAATATTATTTTGGAATTTTGAAGTATATTAGCCATTAAAAGAAAATCTTATTCATCCTCGAGAGATCAGGCCCCAAACTGGATCACAGGAAAGAACACGAAAAATTATGTATGTTCGCCAAATTTCAAAACATTCGGATGACACATTTCGACATAACGGGCGGCGGATACCGGTTGAGAAATGGATGGCGAGTTCGTAAATAGTGAATGCCACTACATGCCACTATTGATGCTTGAATCGAATAGTATGGCCCACCTGATCAACAGATCTGCTCCATTTTTGGACCTTAATCCTAGCAGGGCATGTGAAACACAATGAACAGAGCGGATCATACAACTAAAAGTAGTAAAGTGGACTTCACACAAAATAACTCAATTCATTCAAATTTTCATAGCAAGCTATGTCTCTCGTACATGGGGTTTAACGGTGAGTGTTGGTTGCTATTGGACACATTGTACGACTTACTCAACTAACCAAATCGTCTCATATTTGACCCCGTGTCCTAACATAGGGATATAAAAGTGGTAAATGCCATGGATTCTCTGAAAGATCATCATAGGTGGACCCCACCTATTTTGAACAGCAACGTGAAGAAACATTCAGAAACCAGAAGTGACTATGGTTTCCACCACCATGTCCCTACAACATGTGGACCCAATCATCTGGTAAATTTCAGGGGCTATTTTAACCGTTGACATTCAATTTTAGAACAATCTGACCATTAGATCGATGAGAATCCACCGTTAGAGTTAGAATTGACCCGTATGGCTCACCTAGACCTTAGATCAGCCTGATCAACAGCCAAGATCCCTTGGTGGAGCCTCCGAGACTAATGAACGGAGTAAATTTATCATGAACATCATTATGGGCCCTATGTTGCTGTGCACGTACACCATGGTGTAGTGCACCTGGTGTGCATCAGACGTGTCAGACAAGCCAACCAGCGCTGACCTGTGCCCTCTCTCGAACTGAGAGTTTCTCTCTCTCTGGTTTACACAGCGGACGGGTAGATGTCCGTCCGTTCGGATTGGTGGCCCACCATAAGGGGCCATCTCAATGATCCAAACCGTCCATTGTGTTGGGCGGGATGTCCTGACCAAGACCATGTCATCTGTTCTCATTCAGGAATGCACTCATGTCCACAACAACATGAGTAAGGGAATGGCTTGCGGTGGATATTTCTAAAAATGGAAATCCTATTTTCGTGGTGTTGAATTGGCAACCCTCACAGCTGGCTTCTCTTAATCTCAGCCGTGAGATGCAACACATCGTAGCCATCCATTACTTAGGGTTTTCCTAGCAAACCAAAAGACAAACCGGCGGTTTTCTACCCACGGTTTCATAAGTGATCTTGGCCAAGGAAAATCTGAACCACTTGTTGATGATCCGACGGCTTTGGGAGGCTGGGGCGAGCAAATAAAAGTGGGAGGGTTGAGCAGTAATGAGATCCAAATGCATTCCTTGTAGCCGCACTTAAAAATGGCCGCCATCTTCCTCATCCGAACCCACCAAGAAAACCTTCATAGAGCTTCGATTTGAGGCATCCATAAGCTTCAAAGGGATGATACAGACCCTCCAGCAGCACCGTTTTGAAGGGACGGAGCTCCATTTCTGATCTGCCATTAATGGCGATCGTCTCCCTCAGCAATCATCGGTCGCTGACTTGCTGCTAGACCGCGTTCTGAGCACAGCAGGGAGGAAAGGAATGGAAGAAAGATGAATAAGAGAAAAATGAGAGAAGGAGAGTGAGGAGGAAGGGAGATCGGCGAGTGGCCGCCCTGTGCGGCAGTAGCTCCAATCGAGCTCAGTTTGGGGCGCACCAGTCTGCTGAACTGATCAAAGCGCCAGCGAGTTGCTGGACGTTTCAGCTGACAGGGAAAGAAAGAGAAGGAGGAATAAGAAGAGAGAAAGAAAAGAAAGAAATGAAGAAGAAAAGAGAGGGGAGAAAGGAAGAAAGAGAGGGTGCGTGTTGCACCAACTCGAATCCAGCCGATTTTGACTCACTGAGGGGTTGGGTTCGAGTACAGGTCGAGCCAGCTGGGTTGAGTTGGTTTGGGTCTGCTCCAGACCTCGCTAGAGTCCTAGCAGATGGGAGAGAATAGAAAGGAGAAGAAGAAGGAAAGCAAGGAGATTGAGTTGTAGTTGCTGCCGAGTCAACTCGATTGAGGCCGAGTTCGGTTGAGTTAGACCTAGTTTGGTCTGGGTTAGCCTAGGTAAGAAAAGAAAAGAAAAAAAATAAGGAGGAAGGAGAAGAATGAAGAAAGTAAGGAGAAGGAAGGTAGAAGGGGTAATGGACTTTGACTCGCTGAGTCAACTTGGCTGAGTCAAATCGTTAAGCCAGGTTATCGAATCATAAGTTAACTCTCTATTCTGAAATCAGATTATTTTAAATTACCATTAGTTTCATTTCCATGATTGTAGCAATTATTAAGCATGAATAGCCTTTAGTAAATTTTCCATACCAATATTAATTAGTACATATAAAAGCTATTGTCATTAAATATTAGCATTTTTATTTTGTCAAGTATTAAATATTATTATTAGACCATACTATGTATTTTCATCACAATGAGTATTAATATCGCATTAACTAATGTTAAATGTATTATTAAGATTGATGATTGTTTTGAAATCATTATTATTATCGACTATACATCATTAGCCGTTATTGGATTACTATTTTTAATTAGTAGCATTATTAATATTAGCTAATATAAACATTAACGCTAATAGTTGTCTTTTAATTATTAAGATTTAGTTTTAACTAATACACTAAGTAAAGTTCAAATCCTAGAATCTAAGTTTAAGACTAAACCCTAAGATGAAAGTCCTAATTTTTCATTAAAAACCCCAAGATAAATAATTCAAACATTGGGCCATGATCCCAAACCTAGGTAGTGCGTAGAACTTAGACCTAATTGTGCAAGTTCATGATGTATGGTAGGATACAATTCTAAAGGCGCGAGTACTTAGCAACACTAGAAGGCGATTCAAAATATAAGGTGATGATTCTTCCCCTTGAGTTTTCCATTTTCCCATTAGCTTAAGTTATAGTTTTTATTTTAACTTATAATTAATATATCCTTTTCATGGTATATGTGTTAATTGTTGGAATTAAATTGCTATATTACATGCTTAATGTTTATCCTGCATATTTATTCATGCTTGTGGATTATTTGTGGATTGCTTATGGAACTTGAATTGGTACACCAGTGGAAAACTCCCACCTATATGTGTACACCCATACTTGGGATGTAACTCGACTGGTTGTGATATTAATGGACCTTCGGCTTAGTGGTTATTGAATGGTGGTTTAAATTAACCAGTGATGTGGGCCTACCATCCAGGGTTGTTGTGTCCAATGGTTTTCAAGGATGGTCTTTTATCGCATGATTTTGATACTCACCCTATGTGGCCTATTTTAATATTTGCCTTATGTGTCTTGCTTTGATATCGCCGTATGTGTCCTTATCCTAGTATTTTTCCTATATGGGCTTGATGTTTTTATACTGTGCAACCATGCGATGGCAAGCCCCATATGTTGTAATATGATTGACCACCAGTCAACAGTTTTCCATTAAACATCCTAAGGTGGTAGCCTCATGAGTCGGGGTTGGTGGTAATGGGACACTATGCCTGAGCTGTCAGCCTACGCTAGGCTCTAAGCTCCCCGTAGTGACCTTGAGCTTACCTAAATTGGCTGATTGTAACTGGACTAATAACGGTTTGGCTAATCATGCATCTATAGCATGTTGGCGATGACGGGTGGCTAATCTGGCTGCTGTAGCACGTGCCCTTAGGATCTTCAGGGTATCGTTTCGCTAGCTCCCATACCATAGACTATCGACCCCTGTCTGACTGGATGATTTTCCCAGGTCGATGATTTGCATGGGTGACGAGCCCAAGTCCGGCTGGATGTGCATCCCCAGGCCGATGTGCATTCATGTATCTATGCATTTAAAAAGATTGCATCAGGTATTGTTTTGATTGCTTTGTTGTTTTATAACTATGCTTACCTAATGCGGTGGTGTGTGATCTTGAGGAGAATTCACACTGAGCTGGCCACTCATCCATCAAATATACAACCGTATAGGTAGAACAGGTGGCTCAGATGATGTATATGATCAGACTTGATGAAGAGTTGTGCAGGTGTCATGGACGCACGGCCGTATTGCTTAAGAGGAGCTGCGTGGTCAAACACCTTACATTTATATGCTTTCTGTTATTTCTTATGCACACAACCTTGTAATTGTTACTGTTGAGACATTGGTTTGTATAAATCATTATGGGCTGCTTGTATGTTTGAATGATAATGAAATTTCTCTCATGTTGATTGTCCACTTTACGCTCATCTGTTTACTCTGATAGTTAAAAAAAAATACTCGAATTTGACCATCCTTTAACGTTAACACTCGTGTTTTTAGGAAACGAGTCATATACTCGGGTTCTGAAAACACAGGGCGTTACATAAGATCTCTGCGCAACTCAGGAATATATGGGGCACACAATCGGCCTCTGAAGCAAAGTCCACCATCAGAACCAATCTGCAATCTCTCTGACTCTCAGATGCTCCCTCTACTCGGTAATCTTGTAATGACTTATCTATCTGCTGAGCCTCGATCACCCTTGCGACAAGAGAGGGTTGAATCGACAAGCTCGATAGTTGAACGATAGAAGACTGTAGACCAAAATCAAAGTCATACTCTACTATATCCTCGAACATCCTCCACTCCTGAATCATCATGTGTGCCACTAGACCTCGTCGCTAATGGCTGAGGGCATCTGCCACCACATTTGCCTTGCCTGGGTGGTATTGGAGGTCAAAATCATAGTCCTTCAGGAGCTCCATCCAGCATTTCTACCTCATGTTCAGCTCAGACTGAGAAAATAAATACTTCATGCTCTTATGGTCGGAGAAGAGCTCGAACCTGACCCCCATAAAGGTAGTGTCTCCACACCTTCAGTGTGAAGAAGACTGTTGGCAGCTCCAAATCATGCGTAGGGTAGTTCAGCTCATGGACCTTGAGCTGACGAGACGCGAAGGCCACTGGCCTCCCGTGTTATATCAGGACAGCACCCAAACCAATATGTGAGGCATCGGTAAATTCAACAAACCCATCACTCCCAGAGGGAAGAGTGAGGATAAGGGCGGACGTTAGATGGTCATTCATCTCCATGAATGCCTGCTTACATGCGTCAGTCCAAACAAAATCTACGCCCTTCCGAGTCAACCTGCTCAACAGGGTCACAATATGAGAAAAGCCCTCATTGAAACGCCGATAGTATCCCGCTAAACCAAGAAACTATGGATCTCGGATGCAGTCATGGGCTGGCCCCATCGACGCACTGCCTCAACCTTCGAGGGGTCACTGCGACACCGTCCCTCATCACCACATGACTGAGGAACCTCACCTCCTTCTGCCAGAACTTGCACTTTTCCAGCTTCGTATACAGCTGGTGGGCACGGAGGGTCTACAAAGCGATCTCCAGATGCTGGATATGGTCCTCACGGGTCCTCGAATATATCAGAATATCGTTGATGAAGACCACAACAAACTAATCGAGATACGGACAAAAAACCTCATTCATCAACTACATGAATACCGCTAGCGTATTGGTTAGTCCGAATGACATGACTTGAAACTCAAAATGACCATAATGCGTCCTGAAAGCCGTCTTCGAGATATCCTCTTCTCGGACCCGAATCTGATGATAACCAGAACGTAGGTCAATCTTTGAAAAGAACTGTGCACCCTTTAGCTGATCAAACAAATCATCTATCCTAGGGAGCGGGTACTTGTTCTTAATCGTGACTCGGTTGAGCTCGCGGTAATCCACGTAAAGCCTCAACGAGCCATCCTTCTTCCTGACGAAGAGTACTGACGCTCTTCAAGGCGAACTGCTCCGACGAATGAATCCCAACTCATGCAACTCGTTCAACTGTCACTACAGCTGCTCACGCAACTCAATCGGTGTCATACGGTACGGGGCCTTCGAAATAGGCACGGTACCGGGCACGAGATCAATCTAGAACTCAATATACCGACGAGGCGGCAACCCCGGAATCTCCTAAAACAAATCCGAAAAATCACAAACCACTGAAAACTGATCGATACATGCTGCAACAGACTCTTCAATGGCGTAAGACATCAAATAAGACAACGGATCTCCTCTGGGCTTGGCAACGAACTGGAATTATGGCAAGCCTAGTTACTAAACGTAACTATCCTCATGAAATAGTCCAAGATAGCATGGTACTCAGTAAGTCAATTCATGCACAAGATAACGTCAAAATCTGACAACGACAGCACGTATAAGTCAGCGGGCAAGAAAATCTCCCACACTAACATGGGACAAGACGAACAAAAGCAGCCTAATATTGTAGTCTTCCTAAGGGCGTCGATACGGTTAACCCCTCTCGAGCAGACTCTGTCGAAAATGCAGTCGAACGGCAGAATCCCTTAGACATAAACGAGTGCGAAGCACTGGAATCAAATAAAACTCGAGCGATGCATGCAGAGACTGGAAGTATACCCTCAACGACTCCACCGGAGTACTGCGGGTCTTGCTGAGCCGCGTAGAACCAAGCCTGAGCTGGCTGGGGAGAAACATGTCCCCTCTAAGGTCCCTGCTACTGCTGCCGCCTCTGTTGCTGCCTATACTTTTGTCTTTATTGCTGCTGGGGCCTCGACGGCTGAGGTAGTTGTGGTTGTTACAACACTTGAGGCTGCTGTTACAATCACTGCTGTGTTGGAGGCTGTTGTGGCCCTCTCGGCTGCTGCAGATGAGGGCGAGGGCACTCATACATGCGGTATCCTGTCCCATCATATCCATAACAAGTCCATGTAAATGGCTGCTGGGGTGGTGCTGGAGGTGTCGTTAGTGCTACTGGTGCTCTGACAGATGGGTGGATCCTGTGCCTCTATGGTCGTTAATGCTGATGGGAGCTATTGGAGGGGGCCTGCCTCTTTCGACCTCTCCTCTGATCTTGATCGCTCTGTGTGCCGGCCCACTCAGTCTCATAAATCTGAGCCCTCCGTACTACCGCCTGAAAGGTCGGGAGCTCATGCCCAATAACACGGCCTCGAAGACCGTAACGTAATCTATTCTCGAAATGGAGGGCCTTCTGCCCCTCATCATCAACCAAATATGGCGCAAACCTCAATAGAGCCACAAAACAGGCCGCATATTGCGCCATGGACATGTCCCCTTGCACCAAGTCTCAAACTCTAACGCTCTCTAATGACGAATGTGGTCAGGGAAGTACTGCTGCTCGTATCGATCAATAAAATCCTCCCATGTCCAGACAAAATCAAGCCTTACAACACGAGTAACAGAAGTCCACTAGTGCTCGCCCTCACCCAGAAGAAGAAATATTGCAAACGGACCCATTGTTGGGTCGTACATGCCATAGTATCAAAAATCTTCTCCACATCGGAGTGCCACCTCTCGGCTGTTGTCGGATCTGGCTCGCCCTGGAAACGTGGAGGATTGAGCTGTTTGAACTCTCAAAGAAGGGCACTCACATGCTCCTTCTCTACTTGGGCTGGTGAAACAATCATGTGTCTGCCCTTTCCCTAAAGCACAGCTGTCACAACATGTAACATCTGCTATAACCGGAGGTACTCATAGGTACGGTCGGATCCGCACCAGTCTCTGGTGGAGGAATGACATCCTCAGGCTAGGGAGCAGGGATCTCTGGGGGTGGAACGGGAGTCATAGGTGGTAAAACAGGAACTTCAGGTGATGGAGCGGGAGTCGCTCGGATCGCTCTCCTAGGCGGTATATCCTAAAGGAAAGAACAAAGGCGCCTATCAATCCTTGAGAACTCTAGAAGGCACGTTAGGGGACTAAATCGGAAGGTTACGCACTCGAAACCTAATTGTCCTGAACTCATACTAGATATGTGATGTTGTCCTGAGTTGTTCCCAAGTTATGCTCTGATACTAACTTCTGTTATGCCCTAAACTTGGAAATCGGCCTCAAAAAATTTCAGATTGCCGAATTCGGCGCCGACAGCCTCCATTGTACCCCATTCTCAGCTCCCGGCACCCATACACCAGGTTCTGATCTTGGGATCCTATAAGGAGGATTTCAAACATGATTTTAATTAAGTATAAGCATAACCTATGAACAATAACCATAAGAACACCATCATAAAATCCACTACGATTAAAACTTTGAGTACAATGCGTATGAAGGGAAATATAAGATAATAACGGAAACTCCTGAAGCTCGACTGCACGCTCCTACAATGGCAAAGCTACGGCTGCAACCTGGCGTCACCTGCACGCATCAATCATGCATAAGCTTATAAAAGCTTAGAGGGCGGTGTAAGTTTGTGTGCAATATGAGCGTGCTCAGAATGTAATGTCAGAGTAATGTGGAATGATACTGATGAGTACATGAATACAATCAGCTATACTAAGGCTATGTTATGCAAGATATGAATGTTATCGCCCATATCAAGACCATGCAATGCGAGATGCAACTCAAGCATGCTAACCCTCATTCAAATCCACATATCAATGCAGCTTCTCACTAGAGCATCAAATATTAGTATAGTTCTCATTCTGGATAAACAATAGGGTTTAGTACACTCCAAATGGCACTGCCCCTTTCCCAGGTGCGCAACCCAAGTGAGTGTAAGAAACCTCACTATCTGCCTGGCCAATAGTCTATCAATACCTATCCGGCACGTCGATAGCGGACCCATTCACATGCTAGTCAAACTCAGCCTAGCATTACCCCCTACGCTCGGGCGGGTAAGGCCACACCCCTTTCCAACTGACCATGACATAGTGGGAGACGTGACCTCCTAGTATTCGGCCCTCGTGTGCTCATGTATCCACTCGGTCTCGATGTTGGAATCATCCTCTGGTACCATCGAGTTTAGACATTTTTACCCAAGGACATATATGGTGCCCCGATGATAGAAACAATATTTCTGGTATCCAATCCAGCCACCCATGATGTGTCTGTGGAGGCTATGACCCTGATGTCGGTAGGGCATACAGTATGCTCAATCACACAAATGCAAAGTGCATGAGTCACGCAGTCCAATCATGCATTAATTCTGCGCATATCGTGTGATCATGTGGGATAACTTTGACTATCAGGGACATAAATCACCTTCACTAAGGCATATACAATGGCCAATCACATCACATAACAAACATATAGATGATGCGTATAGGCATGTATCATATTGCTATGCTATCACAAACTCATAATCGGCAACAGTAGCCGGTATCGGCAATCGGCATTGATAATCAACCTCGGCGCAAGGCGGGGTCCATAGATTGCCGATGATGGATCAATAAAAAATTAATGGGGCCCAAGCGTTTTGGTTAACCCACAAGAGAATGATGAGGAAAGGCCTAACATGGCCTAAGGGAAGGTCACAATGTCGGCGTTCAACCATCATTGCTATCAATGTGGTCATTTAACCAACATTGCTCCCAAGGAATGATGTTCATAGGGCCAATCGGATAGGGTCCCACGGCCTAGCACAAGGGCCTAATATACAACGTCATGGGCCTCAATTACATTAAACGGGCCAAATCAATCAAATGGGCTGATCAAATGGGCCAAATTAAATGGGCCAAGTTGAATGGGCCAAGTTGAATGGGCCGATCAAATGGGCTGATAAAAATGGGCTGAATCAAATGGGCCGAGTTAAATGGGCCGAGTCGAATGGACCAAGTCGAATGGGCCGAGTTGAATGGACGATTAAATGGGCCGATACAAATGGGCCGAATTAATCAAATGGGCTGAATCAAGTGGGCCGATCAAATGGGCCGATACAATTGGGCCGAATTAAATGGGCCAAGTCAAATGGGCCGAGTTGAATAAGCCAATACAAATGGGCCGATACAAATGGGCCAAATCAAATGGGTCGAGTCGAATGGGCCAAGTCGAATAGGCCGAGTTGAATGGGCCGATCAAATGGGCTCATATACATTAAATGGGGCACATGATAAGGGCCCAAAATACATCATATCGAGCCTCATCAGGTGGGCACAAAATACATCACATGGGCTGCATTAACGGGCCATACCGCTACTTCATTCATCTATTATTAGAGATATGTTTAGAGTATTATGTAAAAATATGAATCATATCAAGAGACCATCAGGACCATACCACTCATAACAGTGGTGATAATGATTCCCACTGTTAAAATTAAGAGGGCCCACCAAAGCATTTATTTTCCATCTAGTCAGTTCATAAGGTCATGAAGACATGGACTTAGAGGAAAAACAAATATCATATTGGTTCAAAACTTCTATAACCCAAAAGGGTTCTAATGGTAGGCATTCAAACCACTATTTCTGCAGTGTGGTCCGCTTAATACCAAATCTGTCTTATTTTTTAGTCTCAAGCCTTGAGACGAGCCTGCCAAATGGATGGACGGTTTAGACATAACACATATATCAATGGGCCCCACAGAATTTGTTGACTTTAATTACAACAGCAAGCTGCTATTGGAGCTGGGCCATCCATCAGATGAACGACGTGGACACAATATATGCATCACCGTGTGGCCCATGCTACTGCTGTTGCTGCACATATAGCAGCTGTATGTGGGGGTCCCACCATCCTATGGTGTGGATGGTGTGGATAAGACCCTTACACCATTGTAGGGTCCTCAGAACTTGGTGACGTCACTGCATTCCAGGTGGATTCCCACCGTCCAGATGGACGGTAGGGATGCAACACATACAGTGGGGTCCACAGAGCTGATGACATCAAACAGCAGTTGAACAGCTTCAGTGAGATGCCCCAGCTAACCCAATCATATACAAGTGGGTCCCACGTATGTGGCCCACCTAATAAATATATATCATCCAATTCGTTCGTCAGGTGGGTCCCACGTTTGTGGCCCACCATAATCATGCACATATTATATTAATATAATATTAGTGTATTATATATACTAATATATTATATTATATCATAATGTATTATAATATATATATATATATATATATATATATATATATATATATATATATATATATATATATATATATATATTATCTAGTGGGCCATACGTGGGACCCACCAATCAGATTGGCTGGTGTACGTTACCCAGCAGTAAAGCTGCTTTATTGATGTCAACAAGTACTATGGGCCCCACCCTGTGGATTGTTTATCCAGCCTAGCGTCCAGTAGCAGGGACGCTGGATGGTCTGCATGTTTGGGACCACGTGGTGGCCCACCAGATGTTTATTATGATATATATCTTATATTATATTATATATATTATTATATATATTATATAAAATATAAAATAAAAAAGGGGGTATTAGGTCCAGCGTGTGGGGTCTCAACCATCCAAACAGTGGATGGTGTGGGTCATCACCTGGAATAGGGTGGGCCACACCGTCTGATGCTGATAGAAGGCGTAGATATAACACATATTGGTGGGATCCACACCATCATAATGGGAAAAGAGAGAGAGAGAGATAGAGAGAGAGAGAGGAATACGTGAAGGGGAGGGACCCCGCCACTATTGGGCCCTCCCTATATAATGTATACATCAAGTGGGTCCCACAACAAATGGGCCTTAAAAAATCAAAAATCAATGATGGATCACCCACCTTAGGCCTCCTTCTTTAGCTCCTTGGACTCCTAGGCTCCTTATTTTCAATCTTGATAGAGGTTGATGATGAATGAATGGTTAAGATGGGAGATGAGAGGGTGGGAAAGTGTGTCACACTTGTTGTTTTGGGAGAGCTTGGGGAGGCTTGGACGTGGGATATTTCTGTTGCTTAGGAGTGAAGAGAGAAAATGAGAAAGAGGAGAGCGGGAAGTGATGGGATGAAAAGAGTTGGAGTGATGGGTGATGGGTGGTGTGATGGAGTTGTAAGAAAAGGATGGGTGGAGAGAGAGAGAGAGAGAGAGAGAGAGAGAGAGAGAGAGTTGACTTTGGGAATGGGAAAAGGATGGGTTGCTTGTACTTGTGGCATGGTGTGAACTTGATTGATTGATTGATGGGATAGGTGTAGAGATTCTCTCAGAATTTGCACATGTGGCATTTTCCTTGAAATAAACGCGGGCCCACATCTTCTAGCATGGGTATTGTATCGGCACATGAGACGCGACGTTGAAACCGTGGCGATAGCACGGTCGTTAGGGTTCAAGTTTCGAGTCGAGCCGACTTTGGTATGCAGGACTAAGCTTAGGATCGCGCGCAAACGTCTGATACAAGTCAAGTGTTGCCGGAATTCGACCGGGAGGACCGTAGAAGCATATGGAACGGTACGGACTAAGATACGGGTCTTACACAAACATAGGTATTTTAATTTTCTACATAGAATTTTCTGTACAACTATTCATTGCCCCGTTTTGAGATTCACTCCCTGATCATGTGGGGTGTTATTTGGCCCAAGTAAAATATAATTTCTCTATTCATTGGTATAACTTAAATGTTCCAAGTGGTGGCCTACTCATATCTTGTGGATGGGGTCCACTGTAAAGGCCCAAAGTTGGTACAAAATATAAAAATAATCAGACAATTTTCAACAATAGGGTCTGTTACAACTTAGGGCCCAATTTAAAAAAACTTAAGCATCATTCTAGACAAAAAGGTGAGACATCTCATCTCACTGATATAAGAATTAAACATCCCCCATAGTGGTACCCTTAACGACAGAGCGTGGGGCCCACTACAAGGTGTCAAAGAGACATACAAACAATACTTTTTAGCAAACTGAGATTGCAAAGGAAATGAAATAGATCCAATGACAAGTGGGGCCCACACGCTAGCAAACCATAAATAAGAGACAAAATAATGTACATGGGTGTCCATATTGGATGAATTAATAAAATGTATAAATCACAAGTGGTCCCACACCCAAGTGGGTCAATAAGAGGATGAATGTTATATGCAACATAAATTCAACATACACATCGAGTAACACATGAAATGTATTGATCAAATCTCTATGATCAAATCTTCTTTTGGAAAATCTCATCCAATGGATGGTTTGGAAATAAGTTATTTATACTTTATATAGGTTTCCAACCATATAGGGTCTTAGATTCATCTGGACCATACAAAACAATCCAAGGTTTATCCTTACGGAAGTATCTATCGGTCCAGAATTTCCTAAGTTTTATCATAAAAGAATCTGACCATAGAGACCATACATATGATTATTAACTATCTCAAGTAAGTTAAGAATAAATATCAAATATATCTGACTGTTGGAATCATGGATATGTCCCACACAAGAATGGTCATAACAAGCCATCAAATACATTTTCGTATAACGCCAAGATCTCAGTCGTTCGAACTCTGATAGATGCTTATTATATACCATTGGAAAGCTGCTTTGATTTTCTACGAATCCAACAGAACATATATTTTTATTGTATTCAATAAAGGAAGTAAAAAATGGTTTCATTTTTTGGCAAATCAGAATCTTGCATGTGTTGCTTGACAACAGCTAAGTAAAGTTGATGCCGCTGATGATTGGACTGTTGGATGGCTACGAAATTTGGCCCGAAGTTTTCTCATCATATCATTCCCAAGTTTCAACTCCGATCGTAGTATGGTTGGTTTTATATTATTTTTAGAAGTTGCTGTCCAGATACAAAAACGAGATTACAAGTGAAGGGTGTTGATACAGTATTCATCATGGTGGACTATACTGACGTGGGCCACCATGCTGACCACCATAGCCATTGGTACATGCACCCATGGGGCTCCACACTAGTGGGCCTCACATACATCAAGAAAATACAAAAGGTGGAAAGACGAGGATGAGGAGGATGGAAGGTAAGGTGTAGACTCACATTAAATGGATGGATGGCTTAATGATGATGTGTGGTCCACTCCCTCTAGGTTGATGGTGGGCCACACCTTAGCCCCACCATCTCTCACTCTCTCTTAAAATCTCAGAATTTTTCTAAGTATAACAAAAGGATGAGTGTAAGAGAGCTCCTAATCTTATATAAGGAATTGGAGGTTGATGTGGTAAGATGATGTGGCAAGTTTATGGTGTCTTATTGGTGCTAAAAGTGATGTGGAAGGCGGTGTATGGCATGGGTAATGGATGGATGAGGTGGATGGTGCTAATCATGCATTGGCCAAGGTGGAAGAAATCTAGGCATGCATTGGCTAATGGATGCATAAGGGTTGTCAGTTGTCGGTGATGCATGGTGGATGATGAAGTGGATTGCTACAATTGGTGGTTTCGAGTGATGTGACACAAAATAAGGCATGCATTGGATGTATGTGTAGGATGAGGTAGACATGGGCCATGATTAGCTTCTAAGGCATGGGGAGAGGGCTAATGATGATTTTTGGGGTAGACCCTATTTTTGTCTCATGTGCATTGTCATATATGTGCAAGCTCTTTTTTTTTTTGTCATGTAGTAATTGTCCTATTTTGTGATAATTTCTATGTTCTAGAAATTGGGCTTTAGGCCCACATGGGGCCCACATGAGCCCAAGCCTAATGGGCCTAACATAAGAAATGCTGTTCATGTTACAGGATACGTAATTTTGGTCGTGGATTCGATAAGTCGTATCTTACTAATGGAGCATCAGATTGACGCATAGTTTTCACCATGGCGACTGCAACGACAACACGGTCCACATGATAGAGGTCTCGAAGGAATCTGGAACAAATCACTCGATCAAACAGTTTTGGTGGAGCCAAGGTCACTCATTTTGGTCCCAAACACATGTGAATACACACACGGATATAC
The DNA here is from genome assembly GCF_029962835.1 of Magnolia sinica. Classification (NCBI taxonomy): domain Eukaryota; kingdom Viridiplantae; phylum Streptophyta; class Magnoliopsida; order Magnoliales; family Magnoliaceae; genus Magnolia; species Magnolia sinica. Next base: position 81,554,937 of record NC_080574.1, read on the forward strand.
ACTCAAGTTGAAAAATCAAAGGTAACGGCCAAGGACATCCAATTTTCAATTGGTAAAAATCTGAGATGTTACACTTATAGTGTGTTGGGATGAATTTCTTGCTTTGATTCTTGTTTTTCTTTAACCTCATTGATTTCTAGTCTGATATTAAAGGAATATTTTCAGTTTTCTATGATTTATTCTAACTCAAATTAAAATAGATGCTGTGATAGCTTTGGATATCTTCTTTTCCTGTTTTGAGGTTGTTAGATTGATAAATCCTATATTGTTCACGATTGTTTGTTGGGTATGGTAGGGTGATGGAATCCCTTCCAATCCTCACAATACTCTCTCATGTGTGGATAGATCAATGAAAAGTTCAAATTTGGTTTAATTGCTTTATCTTCTAATTGGATAAGATAGGACCCCAATTCTAATTATGTCTCTTGAATCAAGCAAGGTAGCATCCTGATAGCTACAAGTGGATCCTTGGCACCCTAGTTCCCTTTTAATTATTGAAATCTTATTCACAATTACTCTCTTTTATTCCAGATTTAGATTTAAATCTTCTTCTGGTTCTAGTTCTAGTTATTTTAAGAATACGTACAAGTTTAATCCTTGTGGATTCGAACTCGGTCTCACCGAGATTATTACTACAACGAGACCCTACACTTGGGGTTGTAAACACTTGGTATCATGATTTGATGTTTTGATGTAATAGTCTTCGGGACACTATGTATATTTTAGTAGTGTCTAACTTTTAAAGAATACATGAGAACATATCTATCTTCAAATTAAGCTTGGAATGCTCATTAGAGTGATGAATCATAAGGAAGATGACATGAATCTCTTTAGTTTAGAGTTTAAATATATAGGATATGAGTTGTATGCTTAAAGCCTCTAAAATCACTAAAAAAATATCTATTTTGCTAAGGTCTGAGTACCCATTTTATAAGATATGCCCCAATGGATCTTTAATGGCTAGTTGTTTAGTGGGACCTAAGTAGGTTCTAGTTGACAAAAAAAATAAAATAAAATAAAAAATAAAAATAAAAATAAAAATAAAATAAGAAAATAAAAATAGCTAGGGTGAATCCAGAGAGTTACTAGACAAAAGTCGACACTTTCTGTCGAGCCAAATGGATATTTCGGTTGGACCGAATCAAGTCAAATGTTCAACCAGTTAGACCGACAATGTGTTGAATTTTCTAATTGCTTGCTAGACTCTTTTGGTCATTTATGGTCGAACAAAATATAGTCTAGGTCGAACAAAAAAAATCCTGGAATGCCTCTAAAGTCTAGCTGAACTTTTTAAAATTAATTCTTAAGGATTGGATGATCTAAACAAGAGTTTTCCTATAAAAGAATTGATCATTTAGAGGTTGGTTGTTTTGGAACTTAAGAGGTCTAGAGCTAAGATCACCAAGGTACCTCAATTTGCATGCGTCTTCATACCTTAATGCTGCAAGTATTCAAGTCTTCAGTTGTCATCGTCTTCCACTGGGGGCTCAACCGACTCAAGACACACAAATACATGCTATTGATAAACCGAGATACTTAAACATTTTACTTCATTGAGAAAGTTTATCAGCTTAAGAGAAGGAAGTTGGCTTATCATGAGAGGATATAGCAGAGGTGCAATGATGTATTTAGCAAAAAAATAATTATATGGAATAAAATTAGATAAGAGATAGAGTTCTTGTAGAGGGTTGTAAAGATGGTAAAATAGAAGAGCACGTGGTGGGAAGAGCATGACAAATATAGTCATTGAAGTGAGTAAGTCGAGTGATGATACAATGGGAACCACGAGTACCAGGTGGTGATGGAATATTAGAATAGGAGAGGATCAAGGTGTGCTAAGGCTGGGGTCACCATCACCATGATCTCATTCAAGAATTGAAATAAGGATAACAAAGGAGATTGCATTAGAGATGTCAATAGTTGTTTTGAAAGAAAATGTGGTTTCAACAAAGGAGACTTCTTTGGGAAGTAGATACACATTTTCTTTCAAAATCATAAACTCGATAACCATGTTGACCAAAAGATATCCAACAAATATAAATTTAGAAGCATGGGAGCAAACTTGTGGCAATTACTGTTAAATGTGTGATCATGGCACAAAGTAGAAGATAGTGGAGATAAGTGGGGTTGTGGATGGGTGACCAAAACGCATGTGCCAGAGTCTAGAATTTAAAGACTGAGTTACTGTCATGGCTAAAAGTGAATGGGATAAGACATAATGGTAGAATCTATGTCGTACTTCACCCTCTCCATTCACTTCTCTTGATGTTGAGTTTTAAAAAATATAGAAGGTTGGAAAAAAAATATGGCAGCACAATCCAAGATTTTGTTCACTCTATATCACATCATACACATCCATTTAAATTAAATAAATATTCACACAAAAGCTAAATGAAAATTCATCGCCATATCATAATCAAATTAAAACCAATCAAATAAATATTCAATTCATATCATCATCTGCTCAAGTTACCACTCTTTAAATAAATATTCAATTATATTATGAACTTTTAAAATTTCAACTAATTACTAATAAACATAAGAGAAATCTAATATTAAAGACCTGCATACTAATAATGTTCCAACTCTACACATGAAACATTACCTAAGATGGGGTGAGCTCATACAAGCCCAATGAGATTATTTCCTTGTCTAAATTTGAAATTTCTAGATTATATCAAAATTATATAAACAAAGGAAATACTTAAAATAAATTATAAAGAATAAATGAATATAAATTGAAAATATTGAAATTGTACATGTGCCTAATTTGGCTAATTCAATATGTGGGGTCACATGCATTCAGAGTCAAGTACGACTCTGGCATGTCTAACACTATTCTTAATCGCATATATTTGACTAAATACGGACCATTTGTTACACCTATGATCTCATGTCTAATTGAATAACATCAGATTTCTCACTGTATTTTCACTTCACAATTAAATGAGTATAAATAGATTATAAGAAAAATCAATAGATACTAATTAGATCTTAAGTTAAGATCTAGAGAATAACAAAAGAATATCTACAGTATAAAAAAAGATACAATCAAATCTCCACAGGCTTAATTATCCTGATAGATTGGTAATCCTGATCCTCCATCTGGGGAACATCCAGTGGCCACGTAACATCTCCCAAATATGACATTAATGAAAATACCTATCCATTTAATTGATGAACGTGGAGTAGATGGTTGAGAGAAACAAAACTGTCCATAGTCCAAAATTAAGGTGGAACTAAGCATACAATTATATCCATGGTGGTCCATGCGACAGCATGTATGGATGATTCAGGCCACACATCACGTGGGCTTTAGAGAAGATTGCTCATTACGCGTTCTGACATGACTAGTCAGTAACCGAGCGCCGGAGTAACGGTGTAAAATCATGGCTAAAACTGGTAATTATTATTATTTTTTTAAAATTTTATTTATTTATTTATTACACTTACACCCGACACACTCACGCTAGTGGAATTTCACCGTGGCTAAAACTTGTAACTTGGCGAGGTGTGGGCCAAGTGAGTGCTGGAATGTCTTCAGGGGTGCCCTTTCATGTCAGTGAGACACCTAAGATGAATATAAATTAGATGGCATATATGCACCACGGTGGACCCCACACACATTTTGGGTGATTTCAATGGTGTAGCCCACCTGAATTTTTGAATGGGCATGATTTTGAGTCCCTATCGAAACACAGGGTGGCGCACCTGATGGTGCGGGGTGGATCTCAAGTCATATATCTATACATGCCACCGAAAGTCATGCAGGCCTTTTCATTTTTGTAAACCCCCTCATTAACTAATGGCCCTTTCGGTGGGCATGGGCAGGATATTAACTCAATTCCTATCTTAGATTAGTATATTGGGATATTAGTATATTCCTATCATGAAATTTTATAATTAATCGGTGTAATTTGCTACAAAATATCATCACGATCCGTTATATTTGGTGCAACCAAACAAACCATATTCAAGTAGATTTACCAACTGATGTTATGAATCTCAGCCTCAGGATTTGCGTGTATTTGTATGGACAACAACCCACAATAATCTTGGTATTCTCACAACGAAACAAGCGCCGGGTGACGCGGATTGCTGTGCCCCCGGCCAGACAAAGTTCCTGTAGTCGGAAGCTATGTGGAGCTTACAGAGATGCTTGTAAGAAATCTACTCCGTCCATTATTAGTCTGTCGACCTCTTAATAGGATTGGACTCCAAAATCAGGTTGATTCAAAACTCATATAGGCCACACAACAGGAAAAGGTGAGAATGGAAATATCAGCTGTTGAAAACTTCTAAGAGCCCACCGTGATATTTCTATGCCATCCAAAACTGTTCATAATATTATTAACATTGGTATAGACTGTAGTTACAAATATCATCGTGATTCAGTGGATTGTTTCCTGTCGCGTGGCCCACTTGGGTTTTAGATATGATTGATTTTTGGAGTCCTGTAATATAGTAAGGTTGAGAAACTAATAGACAGGAGTGAATTGGATGGTAAATATGCACCACGTTCGACCTCACATATAATTTATATAATTTTGGCAATTTCAACGGTGGCCACCCCATCTGAACTCTCCCTCGTGGTGTAGTCCACTTGAGTTTGAATAGGCCTCATTTTGAATCCTTGGCCAAACACAGGGTGGCGCACTTGATGGACGGCATGGATCTCAAATCATCCATTCAGGCCAGTGAAAGTCACGCAGGCCTTATCTTTTTCTTCTTCTTCTTCTTGTTTTTTAATTTTTTGTAAAGCCCCTCATTAATTATTGGCCCGTTTGGCGGGCAGGATTTTAATTTTGTCGTTCTTTATCTTAGATAGGTATTTTGGGGGGACGCGGATTAGCTACTGAACTCGATAGTAGCAGTCTCGCCACTGAAGTGACGTCACCGCGTCTGTCGGCCACACCATGATTTATTTGTTGTATCCACACCATCCATCCATTTGGAGAGATCATTTTAGAACATGAGATAAAGACTGAGGAAGATCCAAAGCTCAAGTGGACGCCACCACAGAAAACAGTGGGGATTGAATGCCTTCCATTCAAAACTTCTTTGTCTAAGAGAAGTTTTCGATCATGCTAATATTTATGCTTTATTTATGCTTTACATTATTCCATATCTGTGATAACTTACAAACTGGTTTTATCTCAAATAAACATCATGGTGGGTGCTACAGGGAAATCTGAACCAAGCTGAATCGAGGTTAACTCTGACATACGTGATCGGGCCCTGAGCAAACGTATATACAACCCGAGGTGAATGTCCGATCCGCGGATTCTGGCTGAATGATCACACCGACCCTGGACTCGAGATAAGTCATGCACTCTACAAGACGGGTTGGCCCTCGGAGCCGTAATGTCACGCCTGACCTGATTGAGACAACTCGGAACACAAGAGCATCTATTCAACCATTATACTACCGAGCTGAGGGTCCGAACCGAGAACCAGTATTCCGAACCAAGCCTTTTTACTTAGTATATCATCAACCCACTTCCATACATCCGTAGACTCAGATCGCCGAGTGAGGCTCGGACCATGAGGTTGGCTTGGATAGAGACTAGGTCTTGATAAAGGCAGTGTTCGCGCCATGATCGTGTAGTGCTCGCGGCACGACCAACATGATTTCGGGATAACTGCCAATTACCGTGCGCGTGTAGTCCTCGCGTAGTGGCTATGACTATGCCTAGATTATCGGGCACGTCCTAAGCGATCCTCAGGTATAAAACAGTACATTTCTATAGGGACAGGTATGCAAGATCTCACACCCTCTCCACTTTACACTACTTAGGCCTAGATTCCCTAGCCTGATTTTGGCATCAAAGGGTCCCCTGCTTGAGCTAGGGTCTCCGTCGCTTACCTTTTTCTGCAAGACCAAGGTTCGTTCTGAGTACTCAAAGCTCAGCGGGAGGTGGTCCAGATTTTTGCATCAACAGTGGGCTCTAGGAAGGTTTCAACAATGGGCGTCACTGTCCCCACTGTTTTCTGTGGTGGGGTCCACTTGAACTTTGGATCTACATCATTATATGGATTATGCCCTAAAATGATCTCTCCAAATGGATGGGCAGTGTGGATACAACAAATACATCATGGTGGGGCCCACAGAACATGGTGACGTGACTCGCTACTGTCGGCTTCAATAGCTAATCCGTGTCCACTTTGGGGTGCATTTGGTTGCACCAAATATCACGAGATTTCATAATTAGTTAGTATTATTTGCTATAAAAAATCAAGATGATCCGTTATATTTGGTGTAACCAAACACACCATATTCAATAGATTTACCTGACGATATTGCGAATCTCAACTTCAAGATTTGCTTGTATTTGTATGGACAGCAACCCGCAATATTCTTAGTATTCTCACAACAAAAGAAGCATGACACGGGTTGCTTGTGCTTCCGCCCTCAAGAAGTTCCTGTGGTCGAAAGCTATGTGGGGCCTACGGAGTGCTATGAGAAATCCAATATGTTCATTAGTTTCTCAACTTCACATTAGGACAGGACTCCAAAAAAACACAGATTCAAAACTCATGTAGGCCACACAACAGGAAAGAGTGAGAATGGAAATGTCAACCGTGGAAAACTTCCTGAGCCCACTACGATGCTTATATGCCATCCGAACTGTTCTATTAACGGTGGTATAAACTGTAGTCACAAATATCATTCCGACTCAAAACTCTTGTGGCCCCAACAGTTTCCAATGACACGTGTTCAATCATTGTTTGAGGTTGAGAAACTAATGAATGAAATGGATTTCTAACAGGAATCTCTGTGGGCCTGGTTGTACCCTATTTTTACTCTCATGGGAGAATCAATTAGATAATGACACGTGTCATTGCATGACAAGTTTAAATCACGTCTAAAATCTTTAAGGATATTTCAAGCGCATGTTACGAAATTATAATGTCTAAAATCTTTGAGGATATTTCGAGTGCATGTTACAAAATTATAATTGGCCTAGATAGGTGTGTTACATGTCATCTATAAAGGGGGTGTGACCAAGAAACTCAAAAGTAGAACATGGTCGAGAAAAAAAAGTGGTGTTGAAGCGTTTACTGGGACAAGTGTCTAAGAAGAATATAGGAGATAGATTGGTGCCAAAATAATTGTTATAACTATCGGAAGTGAGAAGCAATATCTAAATTGCTATCTCAAGAAGATTTATAAATAACAAAGGATTTCAATGAAGAAAAACATCTCATACTAACCCAATCAAATAAATCAAATCTATCTATCAATTATGCTTTATGTTCCTTAGCGTAATCTATCCTTTACGTTCCTTAGTGTAACCAGTAGTTGAATCTTACATTAGGAGTAACAGTAATCATGTAGCTATAATCGTGAGCTATAATCCAAGTCTACACTTATACGTTGGATGATTTCCATCAAAGCATAGAGTTCTTATTTCAGAAAATTGCTTTATAGACTACAGTTACTATCTGCAGTCGACTGTAAGTATTTCCTTTTTGTGGTTTAACTTTTATATCTGAAAGTTCTTTCGTACAGAAGGCAAGGTGCAACTTATTCTCGGAGGATAAACCATACCATCTAATAATCGCCTTATCATTTTAAATAACATCTTACGAGTGCCTGAATAGGCGACTAGTCGTCTCAGATCTTGATAATATATTGTCAATTCTAATGTATCTACCTACTTGGTGATTGGGGTTATGTTGTCAGAGCTGATGCCTTAAATCTTTAAGGCTGCTCGACTGGTCGAGGGGATTACTCGACTGGTCGAGGGAGCTGCTCGACTGAAAGTCCAGCAAGCTTATTTTTTGGGTGTCTGTGATGCTCGACTGGTCGAGGGTCAGGCTCGGCCGGTCGAGTGGGTTGCTCGACCAGTCGAGGCCATCCTTCGACTAGTTCAGGTTACGTAGATCCTACGTGGACTGCGTAAATTTGAGGCAGTTTCTGAACTTTTCCAAAGGACGTGCATAAGTAGAGTTGCCTGAACTATAAATAAGTGTCATTAGGGATATTTTAAGGTATTCTAAGGCTTCCTAAAGGTATTCTAAAGGGTTCTAAGGTTATCAAAGGGTGTAGCAAGGGTGAGATTCGAGGTTGTTCGAATCGAGTAATTCTTCTCTCTTTGTAATTGATGCTTTCATAGTGGAATTTTGTCAGCTTCAGTGGCTAATCTGCGTCCAGTTTGGGGTGCGTTTGGTTGCACCAAATATCACGAGATTTCATAATTAGTTAGTATAATTTGTTATAAAAAAAATCAAGATGATCCGTTATATTTGGTGCAACCAAACACACCATATTCAATAGATTTACCTAACGATATTGCGAATCTCAGCTTCAAGATTTGCTTGTATTTGTATGGACAGCAACCCGCAATATTCTTAGTATTCTCACAACAAAAGAAGCACGACACGGGTTGCCTGTGCTTCCGCCCACAAGAAGTTCCTGTGGTCGAAAGCTATGTGGGGCCTACGGAGTGCTATGAGAAATCCAATATGTTCATTAGTTTCTCAACTTCACATTAGGACAGGACTCCAAAAAAACGCAGATTCAAAACTCATGTAGGCCACACAACAGGAAAGAGTGAGAATGGAAATGTCAACCGTTGAAAACTTCCTGAGCCCACTAGGATGCTTATATGCCATGCAAACTGTTCTATTAACGATGGTATAAACTACAGTCACAAATATCATTCCGATTCAAAACTCTTGTGGTCCCGACAGTTTCCAATGATACGTGTTCAATCGTTGTTTCAACCTCATGTGGCCCACGTGAGGTTGAGAAACTAATGAACGAAATGGATTTCTAACGGGGATCTCTGTGGGCCCAATTGTACCCTATTTTTACTCTCATGGGAGAATCAATTAGATAATGACACGTGTCATTGCATGACAAGTTTAAATCACGTCTAAAATCTTTAAGGATATTTTGAGCGCATGTTACGAAATTATAATGTCTAAAATCTTTGAGGATATTTCGAGCGCATGTTACAAAATTATAATTGGCCTAGATAGGTGTGTTACATGTCATCTATAAAGGGGGTGTGACCAAGAAACTCAAAAGTAGGACATGGTCGAGAAAAAAAAGTGGTGTTGAAGCGTTTACTGGGACAGGTGTCTAAGAAGAATATAGGAGATAGATTGGTGCCAAAATAATTGTTATAACTATCGGAAGTGAGAAGCAATATCTAAATTCCTATCTCAAGAAGATTTATAAATAACAAAGGATTTTAATGAAGAAAAATGTCTCATACTAACCCAATCAAATAAATCATATCTATCTATCAATTATGCTTTATGTTCCTTAGCATAATCTATCCTTTACGTTCCTTAGTGTAACTAGTAGTCTAATCTTACATTAGGAGTAACAGTAATCATGTAGCTATAATCCTTAGCTATAATCCAAGTCTACACTCATACGTTGGACGATTTCCATCAAAGCATAGAGTTCTTATCTCAGAAAATTACTTTATAGACTATAGTTACTATCTGCAGTCGACTGTAAGTATTTCCTTTTTGTGGTTTAACTTTTATATCTGAAAGTACTTTTGTACAGAAGGCAAGGTGCAACTTATTCTCGGAGGATAAACCATACCATCTAATAATCGCCTTATCATTTTAAGCAATATCTTACGGGTGCCTAAATAGGCAACTGGTCTTCTCAGATCTTAATAATATATTGTTAATTCTAATGTATCTGCCTACTTGGTGATTGGGGTTATGTTGTCAGAGCTGATGCCTTAAATCTTTATGGCTACTCGACCGGTCGAGGGGACTACTCGACCGGTCGAGGGAGCTGCTCGACTCAAAGTCCAGCGAGCTTATTTTTTGGGTGTCTGTGATGCTCGACCGGTTAAGGGTCAGGCTCGGCCAGTCGAGTGGGTTGCTTGACCAGTCGAGGCCATCCTTCGACTAGTTCAGGTTACGTAGATCCTACGCGGACTGCGTAAATTTGAGGCAATTTTCAAACTTTTCCAAAGGAGGTGCGTAAGTAGAGTTGCCTAAACTATAAATAAGGGTCCTTAGGGCTATTTTAAGGTATTCTAAGGCTTTCTAAAGGTATTCTAAAGGGTTCTAAGGTTATCAAAGGGTGTAGCAAGGGTGAAATTCGAGGTTGTTCGAATCATGTAATTCCTCTCTCTTTGTAATTGATGCTTTCATAGTGCAATTTTGTCGCTTTATGCCGTAGTTTTTTTCCCGAAAAGGTTTTCTATGTTAAATCTGTGTGTTCTCTTGTGTTTGCTTGGTGCTATTATATTGTTATTCTAGATCTAGATATGTCTAATTCCGTAGCAAAAATCCCAATAAGTGGTAGCAGAGAAATCGTTGAGGCATAGATCTGAATTTAAAGGATTAGTAATAATGGGAAGTACTAGGTATGAGAATGAGAAGTACTATGGGAAAAATAATTTTAAGTTATGGAAGATCAAGATGATGAGTTCCTTAATCAAGCAAGGCAAAGATGGTGCTCTTAAGGAGCAAAAGTCTACCATGACTGATGATGATTGGAATACTCTTGATAAGAAGGCTTTATCATTGATCCGTTTATATTTCACGGATGAGGTTCTCTACAACATCATGAGGGAGAAAACTACGGCTAAGTTATGGCCGAACTTAGAGGATGTCTATGCGAAAAAACTCTCTGAAAATCGTCTACACTTGAAGCGGTAGTGGTATAACTTTAAGATGATAGAGGGTGGAGATTTGCAGGCTTAGTTTGCAAATTATTAGATATGGAGGAAGTGATAAAAGATGAAAAACAAGCATGTATGTTATTGCATTCTCTTCTGGTGTCTTATGAGTCATTCAAGGACACAATGTGCTCAACGAATAAAACCCTGAGTGTCAACACCGTTATCTCGACCTTTCAAGGGTAGGCTATGGGAAAGCTTAACATCGACATGGAGATATCTTCTGAGGCACTGCTTACAAGGGTAAGAATTCTGAACAAGGTACAGGTTCTTCAAGTTCTAGGTCCAAATCCAAGGGCAAGAGCAAAGGAAAAGTAAAGTGTTGAACTGTGTGAAGGAAGGACATGTGAAGAAGAATTGTGAAAATCTTAAATCGAAGAGAGGTGATTTTGAGGCTTCATATAAGGAGGCCAATGCTATCACGTCAGATGGATCGATTGAATGCAATGGTAATGTTTTGTCTGTGTCTATGATCAAACGGCCATATGATGATCATAAGGGCGAGTGGATTCTAGACACAGGAGCATCTTTTCACATGACTCCTCATCGGAGTTGGTTCACTAGTTATAGGAAGTGCGATGGTAGACATATATTTATGGGCAATGATATTGACTGTAATGTTGTGCCTGTTGGTATGGTACGTATCAAGATGTTTGATGGGGAGGAGCGGTACCTTGATTAATGTCAGGCACGTTCCTTATTTGAAGAAGAATATGATTTCTCTTGGTGTACTTAAGGCAATGGGCTGTAAGTTCACAAGTATTGATGGTACTCTTAAGGTATCTAAGGGGGCATGGGTAATCATGAAAGCGTAATGACTTAGTAACTTATATAGGTTGATCAGGAGAACTTCAAAAGGTGGAGCTGCAATGGATGTAGTGGATTCCACCTCTGCACATGTGTGGCATATTGGGCATGGCCACATGAGCGGCAGGGCAGGAAGGTTGAGACGTGCAGATATGGATACAGAGTAGGTGGAGTAGCCACCTATGAGAAGAATCACACGGCATGATCGCAGGATATCGGCAAGGTACATGGACGACTCCAATATCGCAAGGGATTCATCTTTAATTCAGATGACTCTAGGTGAGCCTGGTGCTGAGAAGTGAAAGGTGACTATGGGCGATGTGATGGATTCGTTGTACTAGACCGACACATAGGAGAAGATGGAGTTTTTAATGGGCCGGAGAGTAGTTGGACGCAGGTGAATCTTCAAAAGTATACAGCATAGAACAGGGCAAAGTTGGTAGCGAAGGATTATGCTCAAAGAGAAGGGATCGACTTCTCAAAGATATTCGCCCCAACGGCATAACAGGTGTCTATTAGATCCATGATTGGCACTGGTTGGCCAATGTGATCTTGAGCTGGAAGGATCGATGTGGAGTCTACACTTCTACAAGGGAAAGTGAAGAGCAGATTTACATGAAGCAAATAGAGCGGTTTGAAGTTAAGGAGGCTGAGAAAAGACTTTGCAGGAGGTCGTGGTTTGCTTGTCACCTAGACAGTGGTTTGATTCCTTCATGATGAGTCAGGAATTGATGACATGTAGATTGCCAATTATGACATGTCTGAAATCAATGTACTGAAGACTCGGTTAAGTGGGACATTCAGGATGAAGGATCGGGGGACTGTAAAGATAGTTCTCAGCATTGAGACTGAAGGAGGAGTAGGCTTTGGTAATCACAGGAGGAATACCTTGTGTATAGGTATTGATCAAGGATGTGATGGACGAGGTAAAGCCGGAAAGTGTTCCATACGCGTCTCTTCTCAAGTTTTCCTCAGGACATGTTCCAAAATAGATGAGGAAAAATAGGATATCTCATGAGCCTTATTCGAATGTGGTTGGAAATGTATAACGTGGCGTAAATTAGACCAGTTATTTCACAGGCTATCGAAGTTGTGAGCAAATACCCCAGCAAGCAATATTGGGTAGCGGTAAGATGGTAGAAAGACTACGTCTTTTCATCTTCTTTTTTTTAAAGATAGGAGCAAAGGTGGTTAGGCACTTGGATTTAGATCCGGCAGGCATGTTCACCTAGATCGTTCCTATAGAAAATTTCAAGTTCTGTGCAACTTCTCTGGGCTTGGCGATGGGGGAAAAGAAGGACGGAGTGTGCACGAGAAGCGTTGATTAAAGCTATGTGATGCAGAGATAAGTGAAGAGGGTATCAAGATACAAGTTTGAAGATTGAAGACATGGTGGAGATTGTTGTTAGAGCTAATGCCTTAAATCTTCAAGGCTGCTCGACTGGTCGAGGGAGCTACTCAACTAGTCAAGGCGCGCTCGACTCAAAGTCCAGCAAGCTTGTTTTTTGGGTGTCCATGATGCTCGACCAGTCGAGGCCATCCTTCGATAGTCAAGGTTACGCAGATCCTGCGCGGACTGCGTAAATTTGAGGCGGTTTTCGGACTTTTCCAAAGGAGGTGCGTAAGTGGAGTTGCTTAAACTATAGGGGTCTCTAAGGCTATTCTAAGGTATTCTAAGGCTTCCTAAAGGTATTCTAAAGGGTTCTAGGGTTATCAAAGGGTGTAGCAAGGGTGTGATTCAAGGTTGTTCAAATCGGGTAAGTCCTCTCTCTTTGTAATTGATGCTTTCATAGTGGAATTCTGTCGCTTTATGCCGTGTTTTTTTCCCGAAAGCGTTTACCACATTAAATCTATGTATTCTCTTGTGTTTTCTTGGTGCCATTATATTACTATCCTTGATCTAGATCTGTGGGATTCCGCAGCAAAAATCCCAACAGGTTAAAGTTGCTCGGTTGGAATCAAGCCACAAAGTCGATTCTGACATGCTCATAAATATAACATGTGACTAAATTTAAAACCGAGACGCAACAATTTTTGGCATGCCTAGTAGGACATCTAATTTGGTAAACATACTAGCATGACATAAGTATGATTAATTAATCCAATTTCAGAAATATGAGTTGAAGGGATACCCAAAGCTCCTTTGGGGTTAACAATCCCTTAACACCTTCTGCATTACCTCCACTCGGGGAGATGCATGTGTAACCAGAACCTAAAATCTTAGGTTCACCATTAAACTCAATGCTTAATCCTCCAACTTGGGATGGGGCATCCTTGTCTCGGAGAGACCCTCTCAAGGCGATATCAGTTGGGTTGCCTGATATGCAGTTGGGAATCTAGCATGTGTGGAGGGCTCAAGCTAAGTAAGCATGAGCTCGATCAAAACAATAGAGAGTTTAAGTAAAACCTTTCAACAAGTGGATGGCTAGCCAGACCGAGAACTTGAATCAGATGGTGGTTATCCTTGTCAAAAGGACACTTAGTGCCTCTCAGCCAAATGTTGATGGTATTTCTTTTGGAAACTTGGCACCAATACTACCAATACCACCCCCAACACGGGACATGCATCCCACTCAAACATAGTGCATATGGACTATGCCTTTGCCCACTGAATTCAAGAGACCTAAGTAGGAGACCAGGAACTTTATTCCTAAAGTTAGAAATCAAGGAATGCATGGGGGACAATACCCACTAGATCTAGATCTGCCACCAGTGGTTGGACCTCAACACATAATGTGATTAGGTTATGCAATTGGTCGAAGAAGTGACAGGTCAAGTTCTTGGTCGTGCTATTAACCCTGTTGTGGGATCCCGATATTTTGTAATATTGCTTATGCACATGTGTCCTGATCCGTACAATTAATAAACCATACACCACACCCTAGTGCACCCAGTAACCCCACCTAAGTGATTTACTTCGGATGACCTTAAGACGTCTATCATGTGAACTGCATCATCGTTGCAATTGCAATGGTGAAAACTGTGCGTCAATTCGATGCTCCGTTAGTGAGATATGACCCATCAAATCCACATCTCAAATTGTGTATCCTGTAACACAAGCAACCTTTATTGTGTTAGGCCAATTGGACATGGGCCCATGTGGGCCTAAAGCCCACTTTCTAGAACATGGATATTATCATAAGATAGGACAATCACTACATAATGAATTAGGAACTAGCACATATAAGACAATGCACTATAAGACAAAATTAGATTCTACCCAAAAATCCATCATTAACCCTCTCCTCATGCCTTAGAAACTAATAAACACCTATGTCCACATCATCCTATACATGCATCCAATGCATATCTTGATTTTTGCTACATCACTTCAAACAACCAATTGCAACACTCCACTTCATCATCCACCATACATCACCTACAACCCACAATCATTATCCATTCATTAGCCAATGCATGAATAGATTTCTTCCAACTTGGCCAATGCATGCTTAGCACCATTCATCTTATCCATCCACTACCCATACCATACACCATATTTCACCTTACTTTTAGTACCAATAAGACCCCTTAAACT
Source organism: Magnolia sinica (assembly GCF_029962835.1). Lineage (NCBI taxonomy): Eukaryota > Viridiplantae > Streptophyta > Magnoliopsida > Magnoliales > Magnoliaceae > Magnolia > Magnolia sinica. Next base: position 81,569,946 of record NC_080574.1, read on the forward strand.
TGTCACATCATCATGCCACCTCAACCCTTAATTTCCCATATAAGAGTATGAGATCTTTTAGGCTTGTACTTGTACTACACTTGAAATTTCTACGATTTTAAGAGAGAGTGAGAGAGAGTGGGGCCAAGGTGTGGCCCACCATTAATCCTAGAGGGAGTGCACCACACATTATCATCCAACCATCCATCCATTTTAGGTGAGTCTACACCCCCTCCTTCATTCCTCCTCATCCTCCTCTTTATTCATTTCAAATTTTTTTGATCCATTGGGGTCCACTGGTGTGGAGCCCTATGGGTTCATATATTACTGGCTATGGTGGTCAGCAAAGTGGCCTACGTCAGTATAGTCCACCATGGTGAACATTATATCCACACCCTTCACAAGTAATTCTGTTTTTCTATTTGGACAGCAACTTGTTAAAATCGTATAAAATCAACCATGCTAAGATCTAAGTTGAGACTTAGTAATAATATGAACCACAATATGAGATAACTCTGGGCTAAATTTTGTAGCCAAGCCATCTAACGGTCCAATCATCCATGGCATTAACTTTACTTGGCTGATGTCCAATAATACAGAGGGTTTTGATTTTCCAAAAGGTGACCTATTTTTTGTCCCTTTATTAAACCTAATAGAAAGATATATTCTATTGGATTCATAGAAAATTGAAGTATCTTTCCAACGGTATATAAAATGCCTTGATCAGAGTTCGGATGGCTGGGATCTTGGCCTTGTACCAAAATGTATCTGAGAGCTAGGTGTGGCCATTTTTGTGTGGGCCATATCCGTGATTCCAACGGTCAAGCATAATTGATATTTTTTCTTAACTTACTTAAGATAGGTAATAATCATATGTACGGTCCCTATAGTCATATTATTTCATGATAGAATTTAGAAAACTCTGGACCGATGGATACTCCTGTAAGGATAAATCTTGAATTGCTATATGTGGTCCAAATGGATCTAAGGCCCTACATGGTTGGAAACCTATATATATCCTAAATGATGTATTTCAAAAGCATCTAATGGCACAGATTTTCCAACAGAGAATCTGACCATAGAGATTTGATCAATACTGTTCACATCCCAAGTATAGGGCTGTGATGTAGTAATAATCTCGGAATGACCGAGGTCGCATCCACAGGGACTAAACCTTATACGTAATCTAAGAATAACTTGAACTAGAACTAGGCAAAGATGAAATCTAAATTAGAGGTTTTTAAGAGAGTAATGGTGAAATATTAAACAAGACTTGTGAAATTCAAAGGTGGGAAACTAGGGTGCCAAGGATCCACTTGTAGAGATCAGGGAGATCTATGCTTGATTCATAAACACAACTGGATTCAGAGTCCTATCCTCATCCATATGGAAGATACTTCATTAAAAACAATTATAAATATCCTTTGATCTAGTCATCAATGGATAAGAGGTATGAGAATTAGACTTGATTCCATCACAAGGCCATGCCCATGAGACAAAATAAACAACGAAATTTAACTAATCCACAACCAATTTGAAAGAGTTATGAACGATAGGAAGGGTTTCATCATCCATCCATGCCTAGGAGACGATGGTGAACAACAGGGCCTCCTAACTTCATAATCATGATAACGAAAAGAACATGCTCAAAGCTATCGCAGATCTATTGTAATTTGAGTCACAACAAACTATTAAAAACTAAAGGCATTCCTTATAATCAAACTAGAATGAAAATCAATTCAAAGCAAAAGTCATAAAGAAAAATCTCCCATCTCACTACAAGCTTCACCTCTTAGCCCTAGCTAAGAGGTTTAGCCCATCATAGACATGGTGAACTCAAATCTCTTTAAAAAAATCATAAACAGGAAAGAATTAAAGAAAGCAAAGAAGGAAAAGGAGGAAGGAACCCAAGCCGTCCCACGCTATCTCTCTCTTGCTCCTGCCTTTGCTCCACGTCCCAAATGATTCTCTCTCTCTCTCTCTCTCTCTCTCTCTCTCTCTCTCTCTCTCCTCCTCTCCTTTATATAGGCACCAGGGGCGGTTTAGAGGGCTAGAGGTCGATGGAATTCATGTTTACACAGCAAGGACGCAAGAAACGCACCAACTTACATTTGGACCTAGTTCTCCGCTAATAGACATCCAAGAAATCAATTTGGACTCCATGGTTGGGGTAAACCCCCCCTCCCTATGAAGGTTCTGAATGGTTTGGATCACCCTTCCGATCACAATCTGGGCCATACAACTCCCCGCAACGTCCGATTTTCCCAAACATGCGTTACGTGCGAAAATCTTGCACTGACATGTTTGATGGGCCCCATAACAGTATTTTCGGTGAAATCCACCCCATTCATTGGATTCCTGGCAAAATATCAGTTGGAAAGGAGTGGTTTTGGTCAAGTTTTGGTGTTGTCCACTGTATAAAATCAATTCACCGTCCATCCTACATTTTCTGGAGATCCACGTGTATACGTACGCAAGGGACCAAAAAGAAAGCATGGCCAGGGTCTTGGCCACCCTTTGGACATAATGGATGGTCCAGATCATCCAAATAGATGATGGGTGGGGCCCACTATCAAAACCCAACATTTCCAGCGTCTTTTGCTGGACGCTGGCCGCTTGAGAGAGAAAGGGAGCGGGTCAACGTCCGTTTGACCGGACTAGACGGTGCTGTGCGATGCGGACGTCATGCACCCTATGTACATGTGGGGTCCACTATGATGTATAATCAAAATCCGTTCCACCCATTCATTTTGTCACCCTTTTTGAAGGGTTGAGACTAAAATTGAAGCATATCTAGATATCAGGTGGGCCCCAGATCAGTATTTTAGTGGTAGATCTATCCGTCGGGCCACTTTCACAAGGATCTAATGGCTGAAATATGACGTGTATGGTTAATTTAGGTTTTTCAGGCTATATATAAAGTTTCGAACCAAACAGATGGTGGGAACATTGTGATCTTGCATTCTGGACGATTTTCAGTCCTCTTTAGCGTGGATTACCTGATTTTCTCAGATCTCTAGCGTGTAAATTCTTCGATCTTGGTCCCCTGGGGTCCGTCCCTTGCCTTGGTATTTTTTAGCGTTAAATATAGGCTTTTAACACTCTTTTAAGTCCAAGTTCCTAAATTCACATTGCAACCAAAAACATGATTAAAATAGGACGTTAAACATTATCATGTTCGTAAAATCCAGTATTAACTGGGGTCTAAAATGCAATATTTGACCCTCAACAAATACATTTCATGTGCTACTTGATGTGCATGTTGAAATATCATTTGCACTTTCTGTTTGCTGAAATATTTCCAAGTACCTAATTGCATTACATGTAGACATCTTTGACACCTTATGGTGGGCCTCACACTCTGTAGTTAAGGGTCCCACTTTGTGAGATGTTTAATATTTATGTAAGTGAGCTGGGATGTCCCACCTTTTTGTCAAGAATGATCCCCAAGTGTTTGGAAATTGGGCCCTAAGTTATGACAAACCCCATTGTTGAAAACTGTCTGATTATTTTTGTATTTTGTACCAACTTTGAGCCTTTGTAGTGGACCCCATGCACAAGATATGAGTAGGAAACCACTTGAAAACTTTAAGATATACCAATGAATAGAGAAATTATATTTTACTTGGGCCAAATCAAACCCCACATGATCAGGGAGTGGATCCTAAAATGAGGCAAGGCACAGTTGTGCAGAAAATTATGTGCAGAAGATTAAAATACCTATGTTTGGCCCTATACCAAATATTATGTGTGCACAACTAGTTGGTCCTAGCTTATAATTTTTTAAGTACATATATAGTACTACCAAGGACACCTGACAGCACACTGAAAGGTGGCTCGTTGTGATTATAGGACATACTCAAAATCAGGCCAAAACTAATTCTGCACTGTGTTTCCTGCGCATTTCCTCCAAGTACCCATGTTTGGGACATCACCATAAATTGTATACACCCAACCAATGAGGCTCGCCTTATACCTTTTAAAGACCATATATAGAGCTACTAGTTGGATCCTTCCTTTCACCAAATCTATAACCCTTATAGTTGTAACATTAGACTAGTTTCTGTTGTTTAACATATTTTCTTTTTCGATTCTCAACCGCCTTGCCCTCTTATCACAATTCTTTCCTCTACTCAATTTGAGGAATTTTTAAAAATTTCTTTCAAACTCCTCATCCTCATCCTCAACATCACAATCATTTCTAAATTTAATGGCTTTAAGCTCATGTGAATTCATATGCGATCTTTTAAGGATGGTTAGTTTCTTTGCTCTAGAGGGGGCCTTGAAGTATAATTCATATATTTGTAGAGAATGTAAGAGTTCTTTTACTTTGATATCATCTATGTTTGTACACACTTCTATCGAAGTCATCTTAGGAGTGAACCTATCTAGTAGTGATCTAAGTATTTTTCTATATATATGCCCTTTTGGAATGTTTTCTCCTAAACCTCACATGAAATTGCAAATATCATTAAATTAGAATAAAATTCCGTGAAAGTTTCGGACTCTTCCATTTTTTAATGTTTTCGAAATGGGTCATTAAAAGATGAAGCTTCGATCTCTTTACTGTGTTAATTCCTTCATATGAGACTTTCAATATATCTCACACTTCCTTTTCGGTTTCACATGTGCAAATACATTTAAATTCATCGGGGGAAACCACATAGTAATTAGCATTGAAAGCTTTGGCATCATAGGTATACCATGCTCTGTCATCAGCACTCCATTTATATGTATCTTTCGAAACATTAATGGTTTTACCGTCAATCACGACTTATTCAATGGGCATCATCCATCCTTATTCGACAATTGCCTAAACTATGGGGTCAATGGTGTAAGTGTTATAGTTTCTAGCTCCTATAATTATCAAATTTAGTAGTGCCAAAACCTCTCTTGGAATCTGTCCTGTATAGCTCTTTTACATCATGAACACTTTGTATCACTCAAAAACAAAGGTCTTTACTTCAAGAAAGGCAAGATTACATGGTCTTGTTTGAGTACACCATCAAGTGAGTGTTCGATGTTCAAGATTCATAATTCAAGCTTCAAGTCAAGATAAAGTCTCCGTACTTTGAACCTCAAGCTCAAGATTCAAGATATTTCAAGTTCAAACTTCTTGAGGCTATAAATTCAAGTTTGAATATTCTTCAAAAGGTCTCAAGTTCAAGCTTTATCCTTTAACAAGATCGCAAGCTTCATAAACTTCAAAGAATGATTATCAACTAAAGAAAAAGAGATGCCAATGTTTCTACATCATGGATAAGGTATGAATGACCTTAGATTGACCTTAGGGTAGGTCATTTTGAATACATAATTCAATTATACTATTTTATAAGTGAATAGTCTGTTTCTCGACTAGTCCTGGACTCTGTACGACTAGTCCTAGAACTGGCTCGACCAGTCCAAGAAATTTCACGACCAGTCCTAAGTTTGTTGAAGGTATTCAAAATTTTTTGTTAAGCCATGACCAGTCTTGGAGACTGCTCAACCAGTTGTGTGAACAGTGCTCGACTCGTTCATGATCAGTCCTACAGCTGCGACTCAAATTCCAGCAACTATTCTAGGTTCCAACGACCAGTTGTGGATAGGTCACGACCAGTCGTGGATGTCATGCCCTAAACTCGAAAACCGGGCTCACAAAATTTTCAATCACCGAATCCAGCGCCGATAGCCTCCATAGTGCCCCATTCTCAGATTCCGGCACTCATATGCTAAATTCTGATCCTGAGATCCTACAAGGAGGATTTTTCAACGTACATTTGTCTCATAGAAGCATAACCTTAAGTATACCCAAATCATAAAGGCAACATCATCACCACATATCCACTAATATAAATATTTGAATATAATGCTGAAAGGGAAATACATATATCGAAATCAAAGCTCCAAAGGACAGTTGCACGCTCCAAGCTCAACGCTACTCCAACTTAATGCCACATGCATGTATCTATCATGCATAAGCTTATAAAATCTTAGAGGGTGGTGAAAGTGTTTGCACAATATAAGTACCAAGTATACCATAAAGCCCATAAATCATACATCATCGGAATAAGCAAAAATACTGACAAGACATGAATCATATGATATCAAAGTAAGGGGAAATATACTGGTAAGTCCATGAGTGATATCAGTCGTACCATGGCTATGCGATGCAAAACATAATAAGAAAATAACAGATGCTGATGATGCAATGTAATATGCGGTGCGAATGAAATGGCCATGCTGGAATATGAAGTCGGGATGATAGTACATAGTATCGCAGGCTACGGGGTTCACCACAAGGGACTTCTATCCAAACAAGTCTCATACCTAAATTTGGATAGTCTGACTCAATGTGGTAAACTCATGATCTTAGGTTAGTGCGTGCCTAACCAAAATCCTAGCCATACGAAGGTACACGTGATAAATAGTTACGCACCACCAGCCCGAGTGGATAGTGAATGAATGAATGAATGGATATGCAATTCCTGCTCAATAAGTCCACATATCAGTATGGTTGCTCTCTGGGGAAATCACAGGGGTCTATTACACTCCACTCCGGCTGCCTCCTCCCTAGCTGCACAGCCCAGTGAGTGGAAGAGATCTCACTATCTGCCTACCAATATCAGGCCCGGCTAGTCGATAGCGGACCCATTTACAATCTGGTCAACTCAGCCTAGCTTATAGCCCCCTCACTCATGTGGATAAGGCCACACCCCCTTCCAACCGACCATGACACAGTCGGAGACATGACCTCATGGTATAAGCACCAACGCTCATATTCGACTTGGTCTAGACGTTAGAGCATTTTCTAGCCTCGGAGGATTCTGGGATTTTCATCCAAGGACATCCTAAGTGCCCACAGTGCTAAAACTAAATATTTTTGGTGTCCCATCTAGCCATCCACAATGTGCCTGTGGAGGTCATGGCCCTTATGTCACTAGGGCGTACAATGATCAAGTCACATGTATGTGAGATGCATGAGTCACACTGTCTAGTCATGCAGCAATCTTGCGCGTACTGCGCGATAATGTGGGCACTCCATCTTATAAGGAGTCTCATAAATAGTCTGCCCAATGGCATATGCTATGATCAAACATTCCTCATATCAGGCATACATATGATGCATATGGGCATGAATCATGGAGGTGTACTAAGCATGTTATAAAGTAATGAACTATTCTTACACCGAAGATGGGCCTAGGCGACCTATACGTAACTAGTATAGGCCTATCAATGGGCCCTAAGGAGAGTTATAATGCGAACATTTAACCAACATTATTCTTACAATGTGGACGTCAAACCAACTTTGCTCTCAAGGCATGGCCCGCCATAAATGTCATTACATAACCCATGGTGGAATCACACAATGCAATAGACTTTGTATACATCCCATTGGGCCTCAACCCATAGGCTTCAAATACATCAAATGGGCCTCAACCCACGGGCCTTAATACATCACAATGGGCCTTAACCCATGGGCCCTGATACATCACAATGGGCCTCAACCCATGGGCTCCAAATACATCAAATGGGCCACATCATATGGGCCTCATATACATCAAGTGGGCCTCAACAACGGGCCATAAACATATTAAAGGTGGGCCCCAATGGATGGGCCATAACTACATCAAGATGGGCCTTAGAATACGTCAAAATAGGCCTAATCACATGGGCCATATGCATATCATATGGGCCTCAATGGACGGCCACAAATAAATCAAGATGGGCCTCATACACATACCAATGTGGGCCTCAATGGACGGTTATAAATAAATCAAAATGGGCCCCATACATATACTAAGGTGGGTTCCACTTGAGTGGTGGATGGTTTGGATGCAACCCATGCATCATGGTGGGGGTCCACCTGAACTATGGACCTGACTCATTCTTTAGCTCATATCATAAAATGAGCTTTTAAAATGGGTGGATGGTTTGGATGCAGCACATGCATCATGGTGGGGTCTATACACATGGCCACCAATTAAATGGACGGCTTGGATATATCACAGACATCAAGGGTGGGGCCTACTGGCCGTCCAGCAAATGCCTGGACGGCATTGACAAAACACATAAATGGTGGGTTCCACCGTCCACGGAGAATAAAATACATACATAATTGTGGGTCCCACGTGGGGCCCACTATAACGTTTACTTTCCATCCAATCCGTTGATAAGGTCACACGGACCCAGATGAATAGGAAGAACAAATTTCATCTTGATCCAAAACTTCTGTGACCCAGAAAAGGGTTCCAAGGGCAGACGTTCAATCCCGATATTTCCTCTGATGTGGGCCACCTGAGTCTCAAATAGGGCTGATTTTTGGGGATGGCCCAAAGCCCTAAGGGGCCCACAGAATGGTCGGAGTGGATATACATCACACATCATGGTGGGGCCCATGGCTGGGACCGTGGGTCCCTGCTCGTCCTCCCGCCCGCAGTGCAGCAGCGCTACTATAGGCGCTGCCCTTTTTTTTTTTGAAATCGCGCATTCTCGCGGTTTTTCATGCGTGGGGCCCTCATCGGAGGAATCAACACCATCCATTGCTCTCCATATCTCAAGACAAGCCAAACAATCCTAATATTCAAGGGGTTTTGGCGTATAGAATCATCAGGTGATTTTTCAACGGTAAAAATCATAGTTTGCTATGCTATGACCCACTAGAAATTCGGATCAACATCATTTTTCGGATCAACGCCTAAAATGATCTAAAGAATGGAATGGACGGCGTGGATTGAATGTATACATCAAGGTGAGGCCTATACAAATGGCCCTTCCCAAAGCTTTATGAAAAAGCTAATATTTGTGTTTTCCCAGTGCACATCCAGACGTTGGACGGTTACTGGTAAGACAAATACATTTAAGGTGGGCCCTGCTTAGGTAGGCCACCACATGGCTGGGTGGTGTAGAACAACACACATAAAGTGGGGCCCACCTACAAAAGGATTGGATCCAATACATGCTTTATGGTGGGGTCCATCCGAGTGGGCCACACGGCCACCTCATCACACATAAAAACATAAATAAATAAAAAGAGAGGGAGAGAGAGAGAGAGAGAGAGAGAGAGATAGAGGGACACGGGTGATGGAGGGACCCCTGCAGTATGGGCCCTCCGTTTCAAGCATCCAATCATACATCAAGTGGGTCCCATTGCATGTGGGCCCATCAAATCAAATATTAACATTGGAGATCCCTTCTTCACCAAGATGTAAGGTCTAGATGACCCCTTTTTAGACTAGAAAGTAAACATCATGATGGAATCCATGGAGAACGGCCCCATCATAGAATGATAATAAAATCAAGGTGGGCCATCGGCCACATCTAGGGTCCCAAGTGAGATCCATACCATCAATCGGTAGGCCTCACTTGGCCCATCATTAAAATATGAAAAGATCTAGCCTAATAAGCACCCACCGTTTGATCTTCTTGGTCCATTGGAGAGCCAATCTCCTTGTATCTCACTTTGATGGAGGGTGATGAGGTTTGAATGGCTAGGATAATGAATCTTGTGATGGGAATGAGCCACTCTTAACACACTCTTTTCTCTCACTTAGGAATGCATGGATGTCCACATTTTTGCTGCTTGGAATTTGTGTTGAGAAAGAGAGAGAGGTGTGGTGGTTGTAAGAGAGATGTGAGTGATGGATGTGAGGTGAGTGATGGGTGAGGTGGGTGATGGGTGAGGTGAGAGATTGGTTGACTTTGAGTTTTGCTTGACTTGTGGAGAAAGGAAGAATGGGTTACTCTTATACTTGATATGATGTGATGCGATTGATTAATGAAGTGATTGATTGATGGGACATGTTATAGAGATTCTCCTGGGATTTACAATGAGCGGTGTTTTTCTTCGAACTGAACACGGGTCCACATTTCCCTGCCAGGGTATCGGATCGGTCCGCAAGTCACGGCATTGGAACCGTGGCGACGGTGCGGTCGCAACGGTACAAGTCTCGAGTCGAGCCGACTCTGATATATGAGATATGACTTAGGATCACGTGCAACTACTGTCTACGCGTCGCAGGTCACCGAAATTCGACCGTGAGGACCGCCGAAGCATACGGAACAGTATGGGCTAGGATACGGGTCTTACAGTGGAGGCCCCTCGACCAGTCATGGAGGTCCCTTGACCGGTCGTGGAGGGCCTACGACTAGTCGTGGAACAACTTTATCTTATCACACTCAAAATTTTAAAAATCAGTTGGTCCTACGACCAGTCTTGAGCATGATTTCTTCACTTATAAATAAAGCACAAATTTCAGAGTTTTTCATTCAATTCAAGATAAATCAATATACCACTCTGAGAGATAAGTTAGTGTTCTTTTTAAGCTATATTGTGCTCATTTAATATTCTCTTAATTTAGCTTTATTATATTTGATTTTGTATTCTATATTCCATTCATATTTTAAGAAGGGATTAAGGATTACCCTTTCCTTGGAATCAAAATCAAATAGAGCTAGCTGAACTTGATTTAATTTAAAATCAATTTAGAACCTAGAATCATTTCATATCTGAGTTTGGACATTAAATTTCTACGCTGAAATTCTACTCTGATTTGGTTCTATCGGGCGACGTCAAAAAGAGAATATCCAGGTATTTTACATTGTTGTAAATTTCTGCTTTGATTTTTGAGATTGTGTTAGAAAAATCTCTGTTTTGGTTTGTCTGAAGTGATCCAGAAAACTCAGAGTGTAGGATTTTTGAATTGTGTAAGCCCACTTAAAAGACACAATTGTGAGGGTTTTAGGTGAACCTGGAAAAACCTATTTTCATAGTGAACACTAATATCCACTGTGTGAGGATATTAGGAGTGGAGTAGTTGTGTGGCTGTTTTTCTAAACAGTTGGTGTACACACAAGTGAACCATTATCCGGCGTTATGGTTTGAATGTTTATTTCTTTTTGTGAATAGTTGTAATTTCCCTTATTACATTTGTGGAAGATGTTGTATTCCTTATGTGGATATGTGGGAATGTTGTAATAGCTTAGATTTCCTTTCTAGCTATTTATTTATTTATTCCTCTGTATTAAGTTTGTGTTTTTGATACACAGATCATTCTAGTAAGGTTGTCCTACTATAAACCCTTGGTTTTTATGGTGTAAGGTTGTCCTTAGAACAACATCTGCATCAACCTCTCAATACTCATACATTTGATATTGTCTTTAAATTCAGCATTGTGGGATTATCTATTGTTATCTGTATTTAATTTATTTAAATTCCGCTATTAAGTTTTAATTTGGCATAGTCCTATTCAACCCCCCCCCCCCCTCTCCCTCCAAGACATAGCTCGGCCTTTTCAAGTGGTATCAAAGCCTAATAGCTCATCTTTAATTATTCTATTTGAATTTATTTCCTTAGCTAATCGATCTGAGCTATTTAAGATGTCAAATTTTGATAATCTTTTAGTCACTAGGCCTCCACCATTTGATAGCTCCAATTATGCCTATTGGAAAGACAGAATGAAGATTTTCTTAAAATCCATGGATGAGAGCGTGTGGCAAGCCACAGTGGCTGAATAGACCCCTCCTACCACTGAAGTAACTGGTATCGATGGATCCAAAACTATGAAAATCACACCTTATTTTTCTTGGACCACTCTTCAGAAAATGAAAGTAGTGCCAATGCAAAGGCTTTAACTGTCATAACTTGCGCACTATCACCGGATGAATTCAAAAGAATTATATCTTATGATATTGCAAAGCAAGCCTGGGATATTTTGGAAATGACACACAAGGGAATAACAATCGTCGAGAAATCTAAAGTCCAAATCCTCACAACTAAATTTGAGGAAATACGTATGGAGGAAGGTGAAACATTCATGGACTTTTATACTAGATTAAATGACATTGTTAACTCTATGTGGGGTCTCGATGATAAAATCCTAGAAAGTAAAGTCTGTGCAAAGATACTACGCTCACTACCTGAACGGTTCAATTCAAAGGTGACCGCAATCTAGGAACTTCGTGATACAAATAATATGAGGGTAAAAGAGTTAGTTGGTTCTTTATAAATTAATGAGTTAAACTTTAAAGCTCCTAATGGTAAATTCATCACCCTTAAGTCTTCTAAATGTATTTCTCAAGGAATAGCAATTCTAATTTAGAAAATTCTGAAGATGATATGGCCCTTTTAGCTAAAAAGTTTTATAAGATTTTTAGAAGTAAAAAGAGGATTGATTTTGAAAAATCTTATGATAAGAAAAGATCTAAATCTAAACTTGGAAATCTTTAAAAGATAGTCAATGTTACAACTGCCACAAATATGAGCATTTAGCAAACAAGTATCCTAAAAAGGACAAACCTAAAAAGAAAGGTATGTTGGCTACTTGGGATGAATCTTCTGGCTCTGAAGCCTCTTCTGAATCAGAAGATTCTGAAACCGAGTCGGGTAATGAAGTCAAAGCCCTTATGACTCTAGCCAAGTTCACTTTTTCAGATCATGATGATTCAACTGGTGAAGAAAATATGAATAGTGATCATGAAAATGAAGAAGATCTTCAAGATGCTTACAATGCCCTATACAAGGAAAGTTGTAAAATTATCGTAAAACTAAAACTTCAGAAAGAAAAGTTTTTGAAACTTAAATTTTTTTTAATATTCTTATTTTAGAAAAATCCCATATTTCAGATTCTTTTGAAAAAACTAAATGCGAGTTAGATTTCAAAACTTCCCTTATTGAAAATCTAAAATCTGAAAATGAATAACTAAAACTTGAAGTCTCTTCACTTTTGAGTTTAAAGGATATATGGAGGTATGCCCAAGGAGATCCTAAGTTAGAAAAACTATTATCCAGATCTAAAAAATGTGGTGACCGATCCTGTTTGGGCTACGACAAGAACATCCCTCCCAAACATAAGAATACTCCTTCTAAGTTTGTGAAAGGAGAATCTTCAAACTCAAAAAGGAAAAGTTCAAATCAAAATTATTTAAAAAATGCTAAAACTTTTCAATCCTTAAAACCTAAAAGCAACCATATTAACTATAAGAATCAAAATCGTAATCCTTTAGCTGAGAAAATTGTTGATTTACTTAAGGAGCTCTTAAAATCTAACTCTATGGGTCGGTCTTATAATAACTACAATCATAAAAAGACCATCTATACTCCTAAACCTAAAACAGTTATGAAATAGGTTCCTAAGGTTACTTACTTGGTTGCCCACATGGCTTTCAAAGCTTCAAGCTATTCAAAGTGGTACTTAGACAATGGATGCTCCAGGTACATGGCTGGTGACAAAGGTCTATTCACCAATCTTAAAAACATGACTGATGGTTCAGTCACATTTGGTGATGGTAGCAACTGCAGGATTATTGGTGTTCACTCCCCAAGTGTAGGGTTGTGATGTAGTAATAAACTCGGTAAGACTGAGGTCGAATCCATAAGGACTGATACCTGTACGTTATCTAAAACCAAGTAGAACTAGAACTAGACCAAGATGTGATCTAAACCAAATAGAGTTTAAGGAATAATTGTGGAATGATTATCTAAAACTTTAAGGAATTCAGAGGAAGAAACTAGGGATTCAGAGGATCCACTTGTAGAGATCAGGGAGAAATTATGCCTGCTTCAGAAATCATGGAATTTAACTAGACTTCCTTTGATATAGTTTTCAAGAGGTGAAAGGTATATGAATTAGAATGGATTCCATCACCAAGCCATGCCCAGGAGACAAAGTAAATAACAGAATTAAACTAATTACCAACCAACCAACAATGTATGAGGATCAGGAAGGGTACTGTCATCCTACCATGCCCAAGGGACAATGATGAACAACAGGGGTTCCTGACTTCATAAACATAAAAAGGGAAAAGAAATACTCAAAGCCATTGTAAACCCATTGTAATTTCAGTCACAACAGACCATAAAAGACTAAGAAAAATATTCCTTTAATAATCAACTATATCAAATTCAGTTTATGAATTAAAGGCACATAGTAAAATCTCCCATCTCGCTACAGGCTTCACCTCTTAGCCCTAGCTAAGAGGTTTAGCCACACATGAATGGGCTGAACAAAAAAAAATAAAAGAAATATAAAGGAAAAGAAGAAAGGAAACCAAGCTCAGCTCACGTGCCACCTGCCTCCACCTTCCTTCAATCGTACCAAAAACGAACCTTGTCCAGCCTCTGCTCACGATCCCCAGCCCTTCCTCTGCCTTTCCAACCACGCCCGCTCTAATAGCTGATCCGTTTTCCTTTCCACGTTCAAAACCTTCTCCACCCTGGCACCGAGAGCCACCGATCTCCCTCCTTATAGAGCTGTCCTCCAAGAGCTGCTGTAGAGTCCCACCAGAAATAGGTTGCGGAAACAGTCCCTACATAGCCAGGAACGCACGTCCCTGTTTTTCGCAGCAAAACAGCCTCCGTTTGATTTGATTTTGCGGTGCGAAATCAACATATTTGTTGATTCTGACACCTTGGCTAGAGCTATGACCATCTGTTGAAGCATGTGGATGGTCTGGATAATCAATCCGACGGTGATCAGGAGAACACAGGGGCCCACAGCGTCTCGAATTTTCCAGATTGCGTGAACAGAGGCACGCACGTCCAAGCGTTGTACTGCTGGTGGGGCCCACAATATAGTTTTTAGAGAAATCCACCCCGTTCATTGGATTCCTGACGAAAAACTGGTCAGGAAGGGTGGGTTTTCTTAAAATTCTGCATGGCCCATTGTATCAGATCCCTTCACCGTCCATCTTGCTTTTAGACGATCAAGAATGGATCTCCGGGACTTTTGGAAATTTGCCACCTAGGCATGAATGATATGGCCCTTGTGATTCTCATGGACTGTCTGGATCAGTCATCTGGACCATGATGGTGGCCCATAGAGATCGAACGGCGCCCCTGTTTCACGCTAGAAGAAACGGACGTTCCGTCTTTTGATTGAGAGTCGGTGGGGCCCATGAACACTGTCATAAAGTAAATCCACTCCGTTCATTCGACTCGTAGTGAAAAACCAGTAAGAAACGTGCACTTTTTCTTGATTTTAGTGTGGCCCACCGTATCTTCTACTCCGTCGTTCATTATGCATTTAACGGTTAGGATTCTGCAACATCTTCCATGACCTCAAGAGGCCACCTTGGTGAGGTAAATACCCCACCTATGCACACAATGGACGGTCCCGATCAGTTATTTGGGGAAGGAATGGGCCCCACTGAGAGGAACCGGCAGACGGCGCCAGTACGCTGTCCGTGTTTGAATTGAAGAGAGAGACGTCCCTGTGTTGCCATGCAGTCTTAGTGCAAAAAGTGTACTATGTACACTGTATGATGATTATGAGAAATCCATACCATTCATCTTGTTCTTCTCATGATTTAAGGCGTTGAGACCGAAGATGAGGAGTATCCAGAGATCAGGTGGGTCCCAGATCAGTAAATTATGGGCTGATCTGTCCGTTGGGCCCCTTCCACAGCAATCCAATGGATGAAAATTTATGTGTACAGTTAATTTATGACCCTCAGGCCATGTATAAAGTTTTGAGCTGATCGGATGGCGAGAACCCTGTGATCTTGCATTTTGGACGTCTTTTGGGTCACTTAAGCTCCAATTTCTTGATTTTCTTGAATCCTTGGCATGCACATCCGTCGATCTTGGTCTCTTGGGGTCTGTCGCTTGCCTTGGTGATTTCAGACCGCTAAATCCATGCTTTTAGTACATTTTTCCCAGTCTAGGCTCGTAAACACGCCCTGCAACACAAACACGTTTTAAATCGGGCCGTTAAACAGTATCATGTTTGAAAACTTAGGTAATAATAGGGTCTGATATGCAATATTTGACCCTCAACACAACCCCCAACCAGCATCTTGCTAGTCTCGAGCAAGGTATGTGAAAAATAAATTGAGAATTACAGGATAATTTCTACAAACTCAAGAGATTTATGAAAACAATTCAGATACTCGAATTCTAAGATTCATGAATGTTGGCATTAATTTCTCCTGAAATCAAGCTCATGGTAAACTTCATAATCAAGCTCAAATATTAATCCATTAATTAGAACGATTCTAAATATTGAATTCCATGAGTGTATCGTGTAATCTCGGCTTATCATTAAGGTTCACTTCTTAATTTCAGGATATTATTGGTAACCACAAGAGAATTCATGATAACCAACACCTAAACCAAAGCTTGATTCATTCTTCCAGCTTTTGATGATTTTTACACTATGTCAACTTGTTTAAAAGTACAGCCAAGGAGGAGAATCGAATCTACACCTATAGGGAGCAAACCTATGGTAAAGACCGGTCGCCAAAAAGTTTATGAATGTCAACCTTGGGGAATCAAACCTTCACCTGTAGGGAGCAAACCTATGGTGAAAACCATTCGCCCAATCTTTTCAATTTTTCAAGTTGGTTCCTTTCAGGCTTCGTGATCACCAAATTAATCCTTCAATATCGAATGAAACCTTAATGTGTAAGCGAGATGTGACATGTAAAATTATGATTCACTCAATGTTTAAGACTTGTAATCATGGATTAATAGTTCTAACTTAACTGTGAAATCTAACAAATAGTTGAATCCAAGAGTCATCAATTCCAACATCACTTATCTTGTAATTCTAAGTCCAAGATGGCCGTCAAAATCGCTTCGAATTCATACGAAATTCTAGAAAAATTTAAAATTTTTCACAATTTCTGCTCAAGACTAAGAAAACACTGATTAAGAAACCTAATCTCCCACCCCCAACCGAAAATCTACATTGTCCTCAATGTAAAGGAAATAAGCATATAATGCACATGGGACAATGGAATTATAAGAGGAGTGATGAAAAGATAGTACCTGGACGAAGGAATCAAGAGGCTTTCCAAAGATATCTACGTAAGAGCGGGTCAGCACAAGAGAGAAACCAACAGAAAAAATAAAAATGAAATCCTACCTACACCACTTTTGTAGGTGCTCTCGATTGCATTTAGCGTATGCAACAAGCCTTTAAATCCCTAGGTTGCCCCTAGTGGATGAGTTGTAGTCTCGTGAGGGTTTGCAGTAATGTTACCCACAAACATTGAACTAACTAATGATAAAAATGAAATGAAATGAAGAACTGGGTTGCCTCTCAGGAGCGCTAAGTTTACCGTCTTCAGCCAGACAAATAAAGTAACTACCCTAGTCCTAAGAAAACAGGAAACCTACCTATACCTCCATCAGACTAGGAGATCAATCTTGGTAAACAGGATCAGTCAGAGGCATGGACATGTCCTCTGAATCAAATTTCTCGACAAATGGTTTCAATCGATGTCCATTGACTTTAAACTCCTTGCCATTGTCGGGATCTCTTATCTCAACGGCCCTATAAGGAAAAACAGTAACAACAATGTAAGGGACGGTCCAACGAGATCGAAGCTTACCCAGAAAGAGATGTAATCGAGAATTGTACAAAAGGACCTTCTGACCAGGTGTGAATGATTTTCGCACAATGTGTTGGTCATGAAATGCTTTCATCTTGTCCTTGTAAATTCTCGAATTATCATATGCATCATTCCGGATTTCCTCAAGTTCATTCAATTGAAATTTGCGTAGCGAGCCAGCGTTGTCCAGATTGAAATTAAGATTTTTGATCGCCCAGTACGCTTTATGTTCTAGCTCCACAAGCAAGTGACAAGCTTTCCCGTAGACCAGTCTAAAGGGAGACATTCCAATAGGGGTTTTGAAGGCAGTACGGTATGCCCATAAGGCATCGGTCAATCGGATTGACCAATCCTTACGATCAGGGTTAACCGTTTTTTCCAAAATGTATTTAATTTTCCTATTAGAAATCTCGGCTTGTCCACTTGTCTATGGGTGGTACGGGGTGCTCACCTTATTAGAGATACCGTATTTCTTCATTAAGCTCTCAAATGGTTTATTACAAAAGTGTGAGCCCCCATCACTAATGATGGCTCGAGGCATTCCACATCGAGAAAGGATGTTTTCTTTTAGGAATTTAATGACCGTGCGATGGTCATTAGTTCGACACGGAATCGCTTCAACCCATTTAGTGACATAATCCACGGCGAGCAAAATATACAGATTTCCAAACGATTGAGGGAATGGTCCCATGAAATCGATGCCCCAGCAATCAAATGCTTCAATAATAAGGATGGGATTCAAAGGAATCATATTTCGATGGGACAATGCTCCCAATTTCTGACAACGCTCACAAGCTTTGCAAAACTCATGAGTGTCCCTAAACATAGTGGGCCAGTAAAAGCCACACTGCAGAATCTTGGCCGTGGTCTTTTTAGCAGAAAAGTGACCACCACAGGCCTGTGAGTGACAGAAGGAGATGACACTCTGATGCTCATCGTCTGGTACACATCTCCTTAGGATTTGGTCTGGGCAATATTTAAATAAATAAGGATCATCCCAGAAAAAATTGCACACCTCGGTGAAAAATTTCTTCTTATCTTGCGCAGTCCACTGTGTCGGTATGGCACCTGTAGCAAGATAATTAGCAATATCAGCGAACCAAGGTGAATAGGAGACTCTGAACAGTTGTTCATCAGGGAACATGTCGTTGATATGGGGCGTCTCAAGGGAATCAGAGGTATTAAGGCGAGAAAGGTGATCGGCCACAACGTTTTCTACTCCCTTTTTATCTTTAATTTCCAAATCGAATTCTTGGAGTAGAAGGATCCATCGTATCAGGCGGGGCTTAGAATCATTCTTAGAAAGAAGATACTTAAGTACTGCATGATCTGTGTAGATAATGATCTTGGATCCGATCAAGTAGGACCTAAATTTGTCCAAGGCGAACACTACAGCTAAGAGTTCCTTTTCCGTAGTCGAGTAGTTCACCTGGGCAGAATTTAAAGTTCTACTTGCGTAATGAATGACGTAGGGCCTCTTATCTTTTCTCTGGCCTAGGACCACCCCAAGAGCATAATCAGAAGCGTCGCACATAAGCTCAAAAGGAAGGCTCCAGTCGGGTGGCTGCATGATAGGTGCAGTGGTTAACGTGCCCTTAAGCTTGGTGAAAGCTTCCTGGCATTGCTCAGTCCACTCGTACGGAGCATCCTTTTGAAGAAGAGTAGATAAAGGACGAGAGAGGAGACTAAAGTCCTTTATGAATCGCATGTAAAATCCTGCGTGTCCTAAGAAGGATCGCACGTCTCTGATGTTCTTGGGCGGAGGTAGGTTAGAGATAAGATCGATTTTTGCCTTATCTACCTTGATTCCCTTAGACGAGATAATATGCCCAAGGACAATTCCCTTCTGAACCATGAAATGACACTTCTCCCAATTAAGTACCAAGTTCTTTTCTTCACATCTTTTCAACACACATTTAAGACTTTCCAAGCACTTGCTGAAAGATGGACCGTAAACAGAGAAATCGTCCATGAAGACCTCTAGATATTGCCCCACCATATCAAAAAAGATACTAAGCATACATCGCTGAAAGGTGGCAGGGGCATTACATAGTCCGAATGGCATCCTTCGATAGGCAAAGGTGCCGTAGGGACATGTAAATGTGGTCTTTTCCTGGTCTTCAGGGGCTATCTCTATTTGGTTGTAGCCCTAATATCCGTCAAGGAAACTGTAGTAGGAATGACTAGCTAACATTTCCAGGATCTGATCAATGAATGGTAAAGGAAAGTGGTCTTTTCTCTTGACGGTATTCAACTTTCTGTAGTCAATGCACATTCTCCAACCAGTAGTGACTCTAGTTGGCACGAGTTCATTATTAGCATTGGCTACGATGGTGATTCCGGACTTCTTAGGGACCACTTGAGTTGGACTCACCCATTGACTATCAGATATAGGGTATATAATACCCACATCCAATAGTTTAAGAACCTCGGCCTTAACCACTTCCTTCATGTTTGGATTTAGTCTACTTTGTGGTTGCCGAGCGGTTTTTGCATTATCCTCAAGATATATGCGGTGAGTACAAATCGAGGGATCGATTCCCTTGAGGTCCGCTATCGTCCATCCCAGGGCTCCTTTATGCTCAATGACAGTAGATATGAGCATACTCTCCTGTTCTTTCTCCAGGTGGGCAGAGATCACCACCGGGTATGTCTCATCTTGACCTAAATAGGCATATTTCAAATCAGAGGGCAAAGGTTTTAGGTCAAGCTTCGGCGGCTTGAGGTTAGACAGTAGAGGCACTACATTGGTTTGTGGCAATTCTTCAAATTGTGGCCTCCAGCGGTTAACTTTAAGTACCGGTGCAGTATCAAGCAAGGCACACGTCTCCCTAATCATGTCATCATCAAAACCATGGGAGTGGGCCAGGCATGTCTCCAGATGGTCGGAGGATAAGGTCAGCGGTGTCGTATCTTCCACGAAAGAGTCAATCATGTTAATGTCGTGGAAATCGTCATCATCCTCTGAGTTGCTGCCGTTATTGAAAAAAATGTTTGACTCCAATGTCAAATTTCCAAAAGACATAGTCATGATACCATTCCTGCAATTGATAATTGCATTTGACGTGGCAAGGAATGGGCGACTAAGAATGACGAGAATCTGAGTGCTCATGTTATTGATGGGTTCGGTGTCCAGGATGATAAAATCTACAGGGTAGTAAAATCTATCAACCTGGACTAAAACATCCTCAATTATCCCTCTTGGTACACGAACAGAGCGATCAGCAAGTTGTAGTGTGGTTAGGGTGGGTTTTAATTCACCCAAACCTAACTGTTTGTATACCGAATAGGGAATCAGATTGACGCTCGCTCCTAAGTCAAGAAGTGCGTGATCAATTCGGTGGTTCCCGATTACACATGATATGGTTGGGCTACCAGGATCCTTGAATTTCTGCGGCACGTCTTGGTTCAGGATGGCACTCACTTTCTCAGTCAAGAAGATTTTCTTTTGAATAATTTTCCGTCTTTTGGTCGTGCATAAGTCTTTCAGGAATTTGGCATACGAAGGTATCCGTTTAACGACATCGAGTAGAGGAATGTTGACTTTCACTTGTTTCAACACCTCTAGGATATCTTGAGAGTTAGAGAGAGGTTTTGGTGAAACCAACCGTTGGGGGAATGGAGCAACTGGCTTCTGTAGAAGTTCCGGTTCTACTTTTTGTGGGGCATCACTGGATCCATCATTATTGTCCTCTTCTGGTTCTTGAGGCTTTTCGGGCCTAACCGGAAGAGTTTTATCAATGATCTTCCCACTCCTAAAGAGTGGTGATGGATTTAGCATGCCCCATCTGATTTGAAGAGCTGGGATCATTATCTCGTACTGCGGTTTAGGATTGGGGAGAGGTTGTGCAGGAAGCATCCCCTTTTCTATAACCGTCATACGAGAATCTATCTTTTGCATAAAATCTGTAATTCCCCGCATTGCCTGAGCCAGCTCTTGTATGGGATTTTGAACCGGTTCCTCTTGAGGTTTCACTTGATTTGGATTTTGATTAAAGAAACCTGGAGGAGTAGCCGTCTATCCATTCCTCCAACTAAAGTTTGGATGATTTTTCCAGCCAGGGTTGTATGTATTGGAGTTAGGTCCAGTAAAAGGTCTTTGATAATTATTTACGGCATTGGCTTGTTCATTCAACACTCCTCGAAAGGCAGGTATTGTAGGGCAGTTTTCAGTTGTGTGAATGTTGCAATCACAAATGCCGCAAACAATTTCATTGACCTTATCCTTCTTTCCTTCCATGGCCTCAACTTTCCTTATGAGCGTAGTCACTTTACACTTGAGATCATCCTCTTCTTTCAAGAGATATAATCCACCTTTCTCCTTTAATTGAGTCGGCCCAGACGTGGTATTCGACTTTGGGTAATAGTCCCAAGATTGTGTTTTTTCAGCCAGACTATCGAGGTAATCCCATACCTCGTCGGCATCTTTATTAATGAACTCTCCATTACACATTGTCTCGACCATTTGACGCATGGAAGATGTCAGCCCATCATAAAAAAAAATTTGTAATGCGCCACGTTTCAAATCCGTGTTGTGGGCATGAACTGACCAAATCTTTGAACCTTTCCCAACATTGGAAGAATGTTTCATCTTCCTTTTGGGCAAAGTTCATGATTGCTTTTCTGAGGGTAATCGTTTTATGATGTGGGAAGAATTTTTTTATGAATTCCCTCTGCATGTCGTTCCATGTGCCAATGGATCTAGGACGCAGTGAATGTAACCACATCTTAGCTTTCTCTTTTAAGGAAAAAGGAAAGAGTTTCAGCCTAATTGTATCCTCAGATACATTAGGAAAACATAATGTGGCTATATTCTCATCGAACTCTTTCAAATGTAAATATGGACTTTCTGATTCAAGTCCATGAAATTTGGGAAGGAGTTGGATAACTCCTGGCTTGATGTCCATTTGTCCTGTGTTTTCAGGAAAAATCATGCATGAGGGCGTACTCACTCCCGCCGGTTGTAGAAAATCTCGTAAAGTACGAGGCGGAGGTGCCTGTTGCACCTCATTTTCATCTTGGGTATCCTCCACCCTGGGTGGAAGTAGAGGAGGTTGGTCTTCAGCCATAACTTCACTTAACTCAGGGGATTTCGAGTGGTGTCTAGTCCTGCGATGGATAGTCAACCCCTCAACCAATCCTCCTTCAGTCAAGAGACGTCGAGTGTTGTCACGGGCCCACTTGGGCATGAAAACACTCGCAGCCCTCAATTAAAAACCTAATCCTAAGAAAGGAAAAGAAAATCTAGAAAGAAAGAGAGAGTTGGAAAGAAATTACCAAATTGGAGTCCTGAGTTAAAACCTGCAAAATAAAATAAAATAAGTTAGATTTTAAAAAAGAGAAGAACAATCCTTTAAAAGAAAGATAGAAGTGAACTAGCTTCTAAAAGAAAGAATTCCTAAAAGAAAATGAAATTTTCTAAAATAAATTAGGAGAGTCCTAAACTAGAAAGTAAATTACTAAAAGAGAATTGAAAAATAGAAAGTAGGGAAGGAGCTTACCGAATCAGAAATTTCTATCTTAAAGGCCTACAAAATAGGAAGGTTAGTTTCTAAAAAAAAATTCTAAAAATAAATTAGGAAACAAATTAGATTTTAAAAGAGTTAAAATTAGAAAAAAAATAGAAAGTTAATTTCTAAAAAGGGAAAGAAATAACCTAATTTCTAAAAACAAACTATTTCTTACAGAAGGGATTATACTAGAATTAGAAAATTTCTAAAATTTAAACCCTAATTCTAAAAATAGGAAAAAGTAGAGAGATTAGGAAGGAATTACCAATTGAGAAACTTATGTCAAGATCTTATAAAACAGGAAACAAGTTAGTTTTGAACTCAAATAAAAATAAATAAAAAACTAAGGTTAGTAAAATCCTAATCTTAAACTAATCCTAAAACCAATTAATTTCAGATAATCGTAACCGTCAGTCCCCGGCAACGGCGCCAAAAACTCGTTCGCTCCCCAAGTGTAGGGTTGTGATGTAGTAATAAACTCGGTAAGACCGATGTCGAATCCATAGGGACTGATACCTGTACGTTATCTGAAACCAAGTAGAACTAGAACTAGACCAAGATGTGATCTAAACCAAATAGAGTTTAAGGAATAATTGTGAATGATTATCTAAAACATTAAGGAATTCAGAGGAAGAAACTAGGGATTCAGAGGATCCACTTGTAGAGATCAGGGAGAAATTATGCCTGCTTCAGAAATCATGGAATTTAACTAGACTTCCTTTGATATAGTTTTCAAGAGGTGAAAGGTCTATGAATTAGAATGGATTCCATCACCAAGCCATGCCCAGGAGACAAAGTAAACAACAGAATTAAACTAATTACCAACCAATCAACAATATATGAGGATCAGGAAGGGTACTGTCATCCTACCATGCCCAAGGGACAATGATGAACAACAGGGGTTCCTGACTTCATAAACATAAAAAGGGAAAAGAAATACTCAAAGCCATTGTAAACCCATTGTAATTTCAGTCACAACAGACCATAAAAGACTAAGAAAAATATTCCTTTAATAATCAACTATATCAAATTCAGTTTATGAATTAAACGCATGAAACAGTATCTCCCATCTCGCTACAGCTTCACCTCTTAGCCCTAGCTAAGAGGTTTAGCCACACATGAATGGGCTAAATTCCAATTAAAAAGAAGAAGAAGAAAGGAAAAAAAGAAAGGAAACCAAGCTCAGCTCATGTGCCACCTGCCTCCACCTTCCTTCAATCGTACCAAAAACGAGCCTTGTCCAGCCTCTGCTCACGATCCCTAGCCCTTCCTCTGCCTTTCCAACCACGCCCGCTCTAGTAGCCGATCCGTTTTCCTTTCCACGTTCAAAACCTTCTCCACCCTGGCACCGAGAGCCACCGATCTCCCTCCTTATAGAGCTGTTCTCCAAGAGCTGCTGTAGAGTCCCACCAGAAATAGGTTGCGGAAACAGTCCTTACACAGCCAGGAACGCACGTCCCTATTTTTCGCAGCAAAACAGCCTCCGTTTGATTTGATTTTGCGGTGCGAAATCAACATATTTGTTGATTCTGACACCTTGGCTAGAGCTATGACCATCTGTTGAAGCATGTGGATGGTTTGGATAATCAATCCGACAGTGATCAGGAGAACACAGGGGCCCACAGCGTCCCGAATTTTTCGGATTGCGTGAACAGAGGCACGCATGTTCGAGCGCTATACTGCTGGTGGGGCTCACAGTATAGTTTTTAGAGAAATCCACCCCATTCATTGGATTCCTGACCAAAAACTGGTCAGGAAGGGTGGGTTTTCTTAAAATTCTGCATGGCCCATTGTATCAGATCCCTTCACCGTCCATCTTGCTTTTGGACGATCAAGAATGGATCTCTGGGACTTTTGGAAATTTGCCACCTATGCATGAATGATATGGCCCTTGTGATTCTCATGGACTGTCTGGATCAGTCATTTGGACCATGATGGTGGCCCATAGAGATCGAACGGCGCCCCTGTTTCACGTCAGAAGAAACAGACGTTCCGTCTTTTGATTGAGAGTCGGTGGGGCCCATGAACATTGTCATAAAGTAAATCCACTCCGTTCATTCGACTCGTGGTGAAAAACCAGTAAGAAACGTGCACTTTTTCTTGATTTTAGTGTGGCCCACCGTATCTTCTACTCCGTCGTTCATTATGCATTTAACGGTTAGGATTCTGCAACATCTTCCATGACCTCAAGAGGCCACCTTGGTGAGGTAAATACCCCACCTATGCACACAATGGACGGTCTCGATCAGTTATTTGGGGGAGGAATAGGCCCCACTGAGAGGAACCGGCAGACGGCGCCAGTACGCTGTACGTGTTTAAATTGAAGAGAGAGACGTCCCTGTGTTACCATGCAGTCTTAGTGCAAAAAGTGTACTATGTACACTGTATGATGATTATGAGAAATCCACACCATCCATCTTGTTCTTCTCATGATTTAAGGCGTTGAGACCGAAGATGAGGAGTATCCAGAGATCAGGTGGGTCCCAGATCAGTAAATTGTGGGCTGATCTATCCGTTGGGCCCCTTCCACAGCAATCCAATGGATGAAAATTTACGTGTACGGTTAATTTATGACCCTTAGGCCATGTATAAAGTTTTGAGCTGATCGGATGGCGAGAACCCTGTGATCTTGCATTTTGGACGTCTTTTGGGCCACTTAAGCTCCAATTTCTTGATTTTCTTGAATCCTTGGCATGCACATCCGTCGATCTTGGTCTCCTGGGGTCCGTCGCTTGCCTTGGTGATTTCAGACTGCCAAATTCATGCTTTTAGTACATTTTTCCCAGTCTAGACTCGTAAACACGCCCTGCAACACAAACACGTTTTAAATCGGGCCGTTAAACAGTATCATGTTTGAAAACCCAGGTAATAATAGGGTCTGATATGCAATATTTGACCCTTAACAATTGGCTAAGGTACTGTTCAACTTTCTAACCTCCCTTTATTTGAGAATGTTTTATATGTAGAAGGTTTAAAACACAACTTATTAAGCATTTCTCAAATATGCGATAAAAATCATAGCGTAAAATTTTCTAACCATGGGTGTGAAATTTTAAATAAAAATGGTTCTGTAATATTAATTGGTCGTAGAACTTCTAAAAACTGCTATATTGTAAGTGACTCTACCTCATCTAATTTATCGTGTTAGATACTCCATACTGATGAAACCGAATTATGGCATAAACACCTTAGACATGTACACTACCACAACTTATATAGATTGAGCAAAAGAGAGTTAGTAAGAGGCTTACCCAAAAAATAGAAAATAGATAAAATATGTGGCGAATTGCAGATTGGCAAGCAAATTAGGAGCTCTCATAAAAAGTGGACTCCAATGCCACATCTAAACTACTTGAACTCCTCCATATGGATCTTATTGGACTAACTAGAACGAAGAGTCAAAGTTGTAAAAAGTACATTCTGGTAATCTTTAATGACTTTACCAGATATACTTAGGTAGTCTTCTTAAGAGATAAATCAGAAACTCTTGATGAAGTTAAAAGGGTACCTAAACGTATCCAAACTGACAAAGAGACACAAGTCTGTAAGACTCGTAGTGATCATGGATCAGAATTTAAGAATAGTGGTTTTGAGAAATTTTTTAGTGATCAGGGAATATCACATGAATTCTCTGCTCCTAAAACACCACAATAAAATGGTATAGTAGAAAGAAAAAATAGAGTGCTTCAAGAAATGACAAATGTAATGTTAAACATTATGAAGCTCCCTAAAAATCTTTGGGCCGAATCTGTAAATACTGCATGTTATATACTTAACCGTGTTTATACTAGAAAATCAAATGGTAAAATGGCTTATGGAATGTGGTTTGATAAGAAGCCTACTGTCAAATACTTTCGAGTTTTTGGCAGCAGGTACTATATTTTACATGACTGAGGAAATTTGGGTAAGTTCGACACCAAAAGTGATGAAGGGATATTTTTAGGATATGCTCTGAATAGTCGAGCGTATCAGGTTCTTAATAAGAGAACCGGTGTTATTCAAGAATCCATTAATGTGGTCATTGACGATCACTTGAATACACCTGTCTCAAGTTCAGATAATGATGAAGTACTTCTAATTGATAAACCAGATTCTTCATCAAGTCAAAAAAAATTCTGAACTGAGAACTGTTAATGATCATCCAACTAATCAGATTCTTGGAAACCCTCTCACTGGTGTGTGCACTCGTAGACAACTAGAAAATTTGTGTAACTACGTGTACTTTACATCCCAGGTAGAACCGGTTAACGTAAAAGAAGTTCTTACTGATGAAAACTGGATGGTTGCGATGCAAGAAGAGCTTAATCAAGTTGTAAGAAATGATGTTTGGTACTTAGTTCCTAAGCCAAAAGATAAACATATTATCGAAACTAAGTGGATTTTTAAAAATAAGTCTGATGAACTTGGTAATATAATTTGAAACAAGGCTACACTGGTTGGACAAGTGTACAATCAAATTGAAGGCATTGATTATGATGAAACCTTTGCCCTAGTAGCTCGTCTTGAATCAATCAGACTATTTATATTAATTGATTGCTTTAGAAAGTTTAAAATTTATCAAATGGATGTAAAGAGTGCTTTTTTAAATGGTGATTTGCATGAAGAAGTATATGTTGAACAACTAATGGGTTTTGAAGACCCTAAGAATACTGATCATGTCTATCACCTAAAAAAGGCTCTCTATGGTTTAAAACAAGCTCTCAGGGCATGGTATGAAAAATTGACTAAGTTTTTACTAAGTCATAACTTTATAATGGGAAGTGTTGATAAAACTTTATTTGTAAAGAAACATAATGATCACATTTTAATTGTACAGATTTATGTTGATGATATTATTTATGGATCTACCTGTACTAACATGACTGTTGAGTTTGTTGATCTTATGAAATCTAAGTTCGAATGAGCATGGTTGGAGAATTGAATTATTTCCTAGGGTTGCAAGTTAAACGACAACCTGATGGTTTCTTCATCTCTCAAACTAAATATGCTCTGAACTTGGTTAAAAAGTTTGGATTTGAGAATGGAAAAACTTTTGATACTCATATGAGTAGGACTTTAAAACTCTCAAAGGACTTACAGGTAAGAAAGTGGATTCTAAAGTATATCGCAGTATGATAGGTAGTTTGTTATATTTAACTGCAAGCCGACCTAATATTGCATTTAGCGTAGGAATTTGCGCTAGATATCAATTTGACCCTAAAGAGTCACATTTAACTATTGTTAAGCGGATTATACGATATGTCGCAAGTACAGCTAATTTGGGTCTTTGGTATCCACATGATACTAGTATTCAATTAGCTGGATACACTGATGCTGATCGGGCTAGTAATGTTGATGATAGGAAATTAACCGGTGGTGGTTGTTTCAATGCTGGGAACTGTTTAGTTTCTTGGCAGAGTAAGAAACAAAGTTCCGTACCGCTCTCTACCACTAAGGCTAAATACATTGCTGCTGGTAATGCATGCACTCTGCTTGTATGGATGAAAAGAATGTTAAGTGATTACAGAATTGCACAGAAATCGATGGTTTTATATTGTGATAATTCTAGTGCAATTAATATAAAAAAAAATCCAATCCAGCATTCACGAACCAAGCACATTGACATTAGATATCATTACATTCTTGACTTATCGGAAGAAAAGATAATTTCTTTGGAATATATTCTGACTGAGACTCGACTTGCTGACATATTCACAAAACCACTCGACAAAAGTAGGTTTTCTAAATTGAAATTTGAGCTTAGTATGTTCAATTTGAATTAATTATTCATGCATTTATGTATTATAATGTATATACTTGTTAGTTAGTTTGTTTAAATTTCAAAATTTAATGAAATATGCATATTTTTAGCTGTACATGACCAGTCGAGTACATGCTCGACCAATCGTGGCACGACAAGTCAAGCACGTACACGACCAGTCGTGGAATCGCGGGTTTGAATATATTTGGGGGAAAATCCCTCTTTTCTTCATTTGGGCTTCTTCTCCAACTGGTCTAAGCACGACCGGTCAAACCCATCTCCATTGATCTTCAAGGTTAGTGGTTTATTTATATTTTTCTTATAAATTCAAGTACATATCACTTCTTTTTTCATTCTTAGAGTGATTTATTTTTTATTTCATTGAGGTTTTTAGGGTTTTCTTCTCCAGAATCTGATTTGGAGCAAACCCACTCTACATCTTTTGTAACCTCTTAATTTCTTATTTTCCTAGTTGTAAATGGATGTTAGAGGTAGAAAGAAAAATACTCATGGTCTTTCAACATCTAGATCGACACCTATCACACAGTGCCACCTTCGGTCACCTGAAGATGATCCTCCCTATGTTGCGCAATGTTATAGTTGAGCGACCTGTGCATGTTAAACATCTTGCTCCATTTGAGATCTTTCCTCTTCTCCAATCTGTAAGATGGGATAACATTCTACATTGGGGTGGTCCGGCATATCGGTCTATTGCGCAAGCTATGTTTGCATGTATTTCTGATTTTTCAACTAAAAATTTAACTTTTCTTATAGCTACTAGAGAAGGTCCATTTGAGGTAGACCGACATCTGATTTCTGGCTTAATGGACATACCTGTCAATGATGAAGGTATTACAATTAGCACTCTAGTAGCTAAACCATCTGACTTAGAAAAATGTATGCTTACAAGAGCATTATGTAATATAGATGTGCAATGGAGTCAAAATGAAAATAAGCTTGCTTCAAAGTACTTGTTACCCAGATATAGGGTCCTTTATAGGATATTTATTTTAAATCTTTATCCTCGATCTAGTAACAAAACTGAACTCACTTCTTTCATGGTTCGGATTTTACGTTCCATCCTTTCTGGTACAATTGTTTGTCATCTTTCTTTAATCTGTCATTCCATCATACAATTCCTTCTCCATCCTGGACACAGTGACATCCCTTTTGCATATCTTATGACTGTGTTGGCCACCCATATGTTAGTGGCTATGCCTATTGGAGAGGCACCCATTCATCACCTTATCTTCAACAACTTAAATATAAACAAGATGAATTTGAGGTTCGCTGAAGGCAAGGTCAATGTGGGTGGTGGTGGAGCTGAAGCAGTAAATGAAGAAGAAGGCGATCTACCTCCTGATGATATTAACATGGACGATATCTTTAATGAGCTCGAATCAGATTCTAAGGCTAACCCTGATTATCATCCTTCTGATTTTGCTGTGAGGTTGCATTCTCTTGAGGAGCAGGTGGCTCAGATTCGTGTAACCTAGGATTCGCAATTTGTTTATATGCATAAATATATGAGGTGCATTAATAGGGTTTACATTAGATTGATCCTTTTATTCCTGCTCCCTCTTCAAGTTCTGATTAGTATTTTCTAATCTTGATTTGTAATAACTTTACTACTACTTGGTTTATTTTGTCTTGTGAGGTTATACTTGACTTAACTTTGTAGTACATGGTTGAACTTGGTTCCCTATGTTTGACAATGACTTGCTTATGGATTTCATTTGATGACTTTCTTGATCATTTATTCGTCAATACTCTTCTTATTTTTCATTCTTTATATAATTCCACTTCTATCTCTTACTTCCTTCCTTTGTCATATTGTGACAAAAAGGGGGAGAATTTTGGCATACTTAATATATGGTGATTGTGATATATAGGTATGGCATGTGGATTATGGATGTGGATTATGGATGGATTGTGTGAATGATTCTATTCTTGTAAAGGGGAGTTAAGTAAGGGCGAGTATTGTGAAATTTATTGTTGGTGGAAGTAATGCAATGCTTGCTTTCTTTTTATAACTGGTGCATGATTCTTTATGCACATAATACTTATATTTATATAGAGTGTGTTTTGTGTTTTGTCATAAATTTGATAAAGGGAGAGATTGTAAGTGCTATGGTTTCTAGCTCCTATAACTGTCAAATTTGGTAGTGCCAAAACCTCTCTTAGAATCTGTGTCTTGTGTAGCTCCATGAAGACTTTGCATCACTCAAGAAAAAAGGTCTTTACTTCAAGAAATGTAAGATTACATGGTCTTGTTTGAGTACACCATCAAGTGAGTGTTTGATGTTCAAGATTCATAATTCAAGCTTCAAGTCAAGACAAAGTCTCTATACTTTGAACCTTAAGCTCAAGATTCAAGATATTTCAAGTTCAAGCTTCTTAAGGCTGCAAATTCAAGTTTGAATATTCTTCAAAAGGTCTCAAGTTCAAGCTTCATCCTTTAACAAGATCTCAAGCTTCGTGAACTTCAAAGAATGACTATCAACTGAAGAAAAAGAGATGTCAATGTTCATACATCATGGATAAGGTATGAATGACCTTAGATTGACCTTAGGGTAGGTCATTTTGAATACATAATTTAATTATAGCATTTTATAAGTGAATAGTTTGTTTCTCGATTAGTCCTGGACTCTGTACGACTAGTCCTATCACTGGCTCAACCAGTCCAAGAAATTTCATGACCAGTCCTAAGTTGTTAAAGATTTTCAAAATTTTTTGTTATGCCACGACTAGTCCTGGAGACTGCTCGACCGGTCATGTGAATAGTGCTTGACTTGTTCATGACTAGTCCTGTAGTTACGACTCAAATTCCAGCAACTATTCTAGGTTTCACATGACCAGTCGTGGAGGTCCCTCGACTGGTCGTGGAGGGCCTACGACCAGTCGTGGAATGACTTTATTTTATCGTGCTCAAAATTTTAAAAATCAATTGGTCCTACGACCAATCGTAATGTCCACAGGACCAGTCATGAACATGATTTCTTCACTTATAAATAGAGCACAGAGTTTAAAGTTTCTCATTCAATTCAAGATAAATCAATATGCCACTCTGAGAGATGAGTTAATGTTCTTTTTAAGATATATTATGCTCATTTAATATTCTCTTAATTTAGCTTTATTATATTTGATTTTGTATTCTATATTCCATTCATATTTGAAGAAGGGATTGAGGAGTACCATTTTCTTGGAATCAAAATCAAATAGAGCTAGCCCAACTTGATTTAATTTAAAATCAATTTAGAACCTAGAACCATTTCATATGTGATTTTGGACATTGAACTTCTACATTGAAATTCTACTCCGATTTGGTTCTACCGGGCGGCATCAAAAAGAGAATATTCAGGTATTTTACATTATTGTAAATTTTTGTTTTAGTTTTTGAGGTTGTGCTAGAAAAATCTCTGTTTTGGTCTGTCTGAGGTGATCCAGAAAACTCAGAGTGTAGGGTTTTTTAATTGTGTAAGCCCACTTGAAAGACACAATTGTGAGGGTTTTAGGTGAACTTGGAAAAGCCTATTTTCATAGTGAACGCTAATATCTACTGTGTAAGGATATTAGGAGTGGAGTAGTTGTGTGCTGTTTTTCTAAATAGTTGGTGAACACACAAGCGAACTACTATAATTTCTAGTGTTGTGGTTTGAATGTTTATTTCTTTTTGTGAATGGTTATAATTTCCCTTATTACATTTGTGGAGAATGTTGTAATCCTTATGTAGATATGTGGGAATGTTGTAATAGCTTAGATTTCCTTTTTTGCTATTTATTTATTTATTCCTCTATATCAAGTTTGAGTTTTTGATACACAAACCATTCTAGTAAGGTTGTCCTGCCATAAACCCTTAGTTTTTGTGGTGTAAGGTTGTCCTTAGAACAACATCTATATCAACCTCTCAGTACTCATACATTTGAGGTTGTCTTTAAATTCAACATTGTGGGATTATCTATTGCTATCTATATTTAATTTATTTAAATTCCACTATTAAGTTTTAATTTGACATAGTCCTATTCACCCCCCCCCCCCCCCTTCCTCCCCTCTAGGACATATAGCTCGGCCTTTTCAAATGGATCTTAGAAAGACCTTCATTCTAACATTCCAATAGGCGTAGACCCGTCAAAATATGGTGATCATGTGACAGTACACCTCTCTTAGGTAGACATCATTCTTAAACCCATTTAGATCTCACTTTAGGTGGTTAAGCCTTCTTAGGACGTACCCGCTCTGATACCAATTGAAATTGTGTGGATTGTCTACCATAATGTCATTCCTATGCATGAAAGCTTAACATAATTATAGAATGAAGGATATGTCTTAGAGGGGGGTGATTAGGACCAAATACAATTTATGTCATTTTAAATAAAATTGGATACTTAACTAATTTCCAATTAAAGGTAAATAAAGCAATGAACCCGAAGGCTTCAAAGCTAATTGAGTGTCAAATCACATAGACCATAAAAAATATGACAATTAAGCAAATAGTCTATAAACTTGATAGTGTATATATGTGTGTAGGATGTGCTACCTATCAAATCCTAGCATTCATCTAATCATGCATACATATAATGAAACATTCACTCACATAAATATAATTAAACAAGTACTCAAATAATAATCTCAAACATAAGCATGTATAATGGTTCCCTACTTTACTCCCTTCGGACACACTCAACTCATGAGTGTATCGGATTTCACTATTGGAGGTTTTAAATCAGGTTCATCTCTAACCTTTACAATTCTACATAAGGACCGTCTCCCTCAGAAACTTATGTGGTTTTCTATAGGCTCTCCACGAACCTCGGTCCTAATCCAATGACCTATATGTACTCCTGATGGAGGCTCCCTTAGAAACTAACACGTATGCACATACATTCGATGGCATACACAAGGACTTTGATTTAAGTCCTACACAAATATGAAGGTCTGACACAAGAACATAATCAAATTTGGCAATTTAAACTTTTCACTTAATCCTATACAAGGAGTGTACATGGACTCTTACAAATAATAACTTACTTGTCGGATTGTGTAAGACCCTAGCCTGAGTATCCGTTTTATTCTATTAGGTCCCGTGGTCCTACCGGTCAAATCTCGGTGACCCGCAACCTATAAATTTCGTTTGCTGTCATCCTTAAATCTTGTCATGCTAACCCAACCCAGATCGACTCGAAACCTATGCCATTGCGATCGCATCGATACCGCGGTTCCAACGCTGAGTCTCATGTATAAATCCAACGTGTACATCTTCAGATATTGACCGCACCATTTTTGGTCATTCATCATGCATGTGGGACCCACCTAGGCCATGGGCACATTTTCCCCATGTGGGCTCCACCTAGAGCACTCTATCCCATCACCCTACTTCCCATCATGCCTAACCTATAGCTAGCAATGATGGTTTTCTTAAAAAGAAAATCCATCATTTGATTTCTCCCTAACCCATGTTATCACCCTTCCCTAAGCTACCTATCTCCCAAAACTACTCATTACTTTGCTAGAAACCCCTCCTCCCTCTCTCTCCTCTCTCATTTCTCTCATTCTCCCTCTCCCATGGTAGAAAACGTCCACCTCTCCTCCATTTTTTAGCAAGTTTTCCTCCCTTCTCTCTCCCAATCCCACCATTACAACATCATCTCCTCCATTAAAACCTTCCCTTTGGACCATTGGAGCTAGTACCTTGAAGATTAGAAGAGACCTTGGAGGTGGGTGTTGCTTAAAGCTCCCTTTCTTCTCCTTCTTCTTACATTTCCTTCCTAGCATGTTTGGAAGCATGTAGGAGCCACTGATCAATGGTGGATGTCCTACATGACTCCAAGATGAGAGGCCAAGAGCCTATTTCATTCGTGTTCACTTCCATCGTGGGCCATTCTCCATGGACCCACCATAATGCATTTTTCCCTTGATCTAGCACTTCATTGGTCATCTAGACCTTGCATGCATGGTAGGGATAACATCCCTACCTCAACAACTTCTTTGATTTGTATGATATCATGCATGTAAGATCCAAGTACATTGTATGGTGTGGATGTGAAGGTGGAGGGTTCATAGTGACGAAACCCTCCCCTATACCGTGATCTCTCTACCCCTCTATCTCTCTTTCTCTCTATTTCTTCCCCTTTGAATTGTTGATGTGTGTGGCCCACTGAGGTGATTAGAAAATTTCCAGATCCACTAGAAATTTGGGACGTCCAGGTCCACTTTGACATGCATGGGTTGGATGGTCCCCATACTTTTTTTGGGCCTTTTTGCAAGGACATGGATCTAAAATTTTTATGGTCCCTTAAGGTGGACCCCACTTGATGTATTTGGGTATAAATCCCTTCAGATATTTTCTATGGACTGAAATATGGACAGCATATGTTGTTGTCCAAATTTCAGGCCCATTTGCTGCATTGTTGTTAGGCATTATTTTAGGCCCATTTATGGTGCTTTTATCCCCGATTTCTTTGGGAGTTTTCTAGGGTATGGACCCCACCTTGATGTAGGATGGGCCCACATCAATTATCCCATGATTGAGACCTATGGTATGGGCCAAAGAGGGCTGGACGACTAGAAATTTCTAAACAGTCCAGCAATGTTGCATGTTAGAAATGGACCTAGTATACCTTGAATTTGGGGAAAGTGGGCCATTCCAGTGAACCCCACTTGCTATCCATACATGGAAGCACCAAACCCACCTATTTTTCTAGTGATTTGGGAGGCCTAAGCCCACCCCATGAGGTGCCAAACATGGGGACAGTAACAATTTCAGCGGCAGAATTTTTCTGGTTAATACCTTGCCATATATTTTTTGTGTGTGATTGTTTGGGCTTGTGTGTGACCCCAAAATTTATCTCTATGGTGGTCCACCATACTGGGGCCCATCCTATGTGAACACAGGCCATCAGCGCCATCAGATTTTTGGGTGGAAGTGGCTGGATAGCCACCTTGCTGAACATTCCAGCTGGTTGACATCCAGTAAGGGTGGTCCTCTCAATACCAGGTGGCCCACCTTGTTGAAATGTTTCATCCGTGCATCCATCCATTCATGTGGCCCACTTGGATGTGGCCCACTCCTAAGCAGGATGTACATGGTGGGGCCCACTTTAACCTTTGATGTGTGCCAGACCATCCAGCCCATTAGACCGCCCATCCCTTTGTAGGATGCCCACTACATTGGGTTGTTGCTGGACTGGCCCACTTGTTTTATGTGTTATATGTGCACTCCCTATGTGATGGGGCCCCCTGTGCATGTTACTGGCCACCCTGGGATTTAAATCCACTTCATATGTACTAGTTTTTGGGCTTTAGCAGGTCCAGATAGCTGGTGGGCTGAAAATCCAGCATGGTACCTTATAAATATGCATTGTTTATGGCTGGAGTTTTAAGGGTGTGTGGCCCACCATATTGTGAGGATTTGTGGGAATGTTTCATACTGTTGTTTCCATAATTTTGCTCTTAATTAATACATCTTGGGGGTCCGCTTTAATTGGGTTATAAGGACCCTTAAAACAACCAGATTTTTAGGACTCCTTGTAGGCCCAAATTGGTTGGGACGTCCTAGCTAGGCCCAGTGGATTTATGGGCAATGTCCATCATTATGTTGGGCTGGTTGGGCTGAAGTATGTATGTGTGGTTGAGCCCTTGGTTGCCCACCAAATCAACGATATTTTTGGGCTATGGTTGTAAGGCCCAATTGGCTTAACTTGGATGTGATTCTTGCCCATGTGTTTGGGATAATGGGTTGCCCACTAGGCCCACCATAATGTATGGATTTGGTGACCTTATTATTGGGCCATAACCATCCCTATGGGCCCATGTTATTGTATCTAGATTGGGCCATGTATTGCCCATTTGGACCCATGTAATGTATGTAGGCCTTAGACCACTTTATTGAGGCCCAACATGTGATATAAGTAGTATATATATAACTGCCCATTTCTTGTTTATGATTGTGCTCAGGCCACAGGCCTTGATTCTTGGTAGATTGTTATTGGGTTATCTCTTTGGGACAAATGGTGGTCGAATGTCCACATTTGTGTACCCTTCTAGGCCTGGCTAGGCCCACTTGCATCTATGGGTAGTTAAATGTCCACTATAGACCCTTGTTAGGCCCATTCTTATCATTTAGGCACATGTCATTGTCTATCTTAGCCTGTGGGCTACCCCATGCTATTGGGCCCCCACTATAGGTTGTGTTCCTTATAGAATTTGTCTAAGTACCTAGACCCTACTTGGTTAGGAGGAGAGTACAACATCACCGCATGACATACTTACTTATCTTCATGACCCATTCCCACATGCATCATATGTGTGCTTGGTTGAGATTATGATTAGTCATGGTTATGCCATTGGGCAAGATATTATGGCATTCCCTAAGGGATGGAGTTACCCCTCTTGAGCGCATTGGATGCTCGGGATTGATGCATGGCTGAATATGTGATTCATGCATTGCATAGCGCATGTATATTCGTCCTAACTTCATCAGGGCTGTAGCCTCCACAGATATATCATGGATGGTTGGATTTGGACACTGAACATGTTACTTGAGCATTTAAGGCACTTAGGATGTCTTTGGGTGAAAGCCTCTAAACCTTCATGGTACCAGAAGATGCCTCAACACCAAGATCAAGTGAAAAACATGAGCACCTGAGTGCCGTATACTATTAGGCCGCGACTCCCACTGTAGCGTGGTCGGTTAAGATAGGGTGTGACCTTACCCACCTGAGTGAGGTACAGTACCTAGGCTGAGTTTGACCAGCTCATGAATGGGCTTACTACCAAGCGAGCCTTATTGGTGATTAGCTGTCCATAGGCAGGTAGTGAAGTCTCTTACGCTCGCAGGCTGGGCGGCTAGGAGAGCAGTAGTCAGCAAGTAGTGTATGTGACCCCGGTGGATTCCCTAAAGTGGAACTATATTGATATGTCTATTTGCGATGAGGATTGACATGATTGCATTGCACCTTGCATATAGCATTGGCTATGTAGGCCTCTTGTTGCATAGCCTTGATATGGCTGACAACATTGATGGTATTCATGGTTCTTGCTGCATTTCTACATACTCTAATATTACATTCCTGGCACTAGTATTACACACACTTACACCGCCTTTTAAGCTTTCTATAAGCTTATGCACGATTGATGCATGCAGGTGACTCTAGATAGCAGCAATAGCAAGGTAGGAGCGTGGAGCGTACCCTGGACCTTTTAGAGATTGCCCTTATATAGTTCTTGTATTTCCCTTTTGAGCCGTGTATCTTATAAAAGTTTAAATTCTTAGTGGATTTTATAATGGTGTTCATGTAGTTATTATCTATGGTTACGATGTTATGATCTTGGGTATGCTCTTTATGAACCAGACTTATGTTACGAAAATCCTCCTTGTGGGATCCCAGGATCAGAACCTGGTGAATCGGTGCTATGAGTCAAGAATGGAGTACTACGGAGGCTGTCGGTGCCAGAATCGACGGTCAGGAACCTGGTAAGCCCGGTCTTTGGGTCTGAGGCGCGATAGTTGTTAGTATCAAAGCATAACAAAATAACCCGGAAGTAACTCAGGATAACTTTACATGTTTGCTTCAAGCGCGTTCTCTCTTTGATTATGTTTC
Source organism: Magnolia sinica (assembly GCF_029962835.1). Taxonomy (NCBI): domain Eukaryota; kingdom Viridiplantae; phylum Streptophyta; class Magnoliopsida; order Magnoliales; family Magnoliaceae; genus Magnolia; species Magnolia sinica. Next base: position 81,608,087 of record NC_080574.1, read on the forward strand.
CCTAATATCCAAGTCCCTTGAGGATTCTAATCTCAAAGTGTCCATCACCTTTGTTCTTGTGTAGACGATGCCGCCGAAACGAGGCACCCATGATCAAGGCACGAGAGGTAGAGGCATCCGTGATACTCGAGCGACCCGATTGACCCGAGCACATCCTGCTCCACCTGTTGTGGACCCTAGTCCCGATCTTATACCAGAGGTTGTCATTCCGCCTCCAGTTGATCCTATTCCTCAGCCGAGGCCTACCGTACCTACACCAGAGGCTCCCACAGTTCCCGTGCCTCCGCCTAAGGCCAGTACAGCCCCTACCATTCCAGTTGGAGCTGAGCAGTTACAGCAGATGCTCCAAGCAGTCACCATCGCCCTTCAGGGATAGGGCAGGCATCCTGTAGAGACTCTCGAGCAAGCCGAGCAGATGTGAGTGAGCACTCTATTTCAAAATTTCAGATAGCATGCTCCCCCACGATTCAAGGGTGAGCCAGACCCTTCCACAGCTGAGTTGTGGCACTCCAAGGTGGAGAAGATCTTTGATACTATGTGGTGCACGACCCACCAAAGAGTTCCATTGGCAGTTTTTCTTCTCCAGGGAGAGGCACAACACTGGTAGACTTTCGTATCTAGATCAGTCGGGCCAGATTTTGTATGGACGTGGGAGGACTTTGTGGATCACTTCGACTAGAAGTTCTTCTCGAACCACATTCGAGAGTAGTGAGCTTCGGAGTTCAAGACCCTTGTTCAGGGTGATATGACCATGTCCCAGTATGAGGCATGCTTTGTTGCATTATCCAGGTTCGCGACCTATCCAGTGGGTAACAGAGGCGGAAGGCCCGCCATTTTATGAGTGGCTTGCATCCCGCCCTCCGTAGCTGTGTGGTTGGGCATTTACTGACTACATTTGCCGAGGTTGTACACAGGGCCCTAGTTTATGAGGAGGATTGAGCCATTTCGCAGAGGGCTAGAGATCAGAGTGGGGACTAGAAGAGGAAGGTATCTTCCGCCCGTCAGCATTAGCACCATCGGCATAGGGTTCGTCCAAGGTTTTGACAGCCAGCAGCGCAGCCAGCGACATCTTCTTCCCATCCAACCTCATCTTCTTCTAGACCATTCACCACAGTCTGTTATGGTTATGGACAGACGGGACATCGTAGGCGCGAGTGTCCCCATCCCGAGCAGCAGCAGAGGGCACCACAGTAGCCCCCTCACCATCCACCACAGCAGCAGCAATAGTGACCCCATCATTAGCCTCCTAGGCCTCCTCCGCAGCAGAGGTAGTGGGGTAGACCACCACAGCGACCGTAGCAGCAGCAGAGACCACCGCAGAGGGGACAGGCACCTCCCTCACTGGCCTAGGGCAGGTTTTATGCCACTCGGCAAGTTGTGGATCCTCAGTTGCTAGGATTGCTTCCTTTGCCCTCCTAAGGTAGATTCTATGCTGCATAGCAGGCGCCGGTTCAAGACCCTCACTCATCGTTAGGAGGAGTAGTTGAGGGTATTCTTCTTGTCTCCGCTTCTATTTCCCGTATATTGTTTGATTCCGGAGCATCCCATTCGTCTGTGGCCTAGGAGTTTTGCCAATTGACCGGTCTTCCATCGGAGTCCGCACTAGAGGCCTTATCTGTTTCAACTCCCTTGGGGAAGTCCGCATTTTTGAGCCACCTCTGTTCATCTTGTCCTGTCTTGGTTGGAGAGATATTCATGTACGCTGATTTATTTATTTTGTCATTAGCTGAGTTTGATGTCATCCTGGGTATGGATTAGCTTGCTGAGTACCATGATGTCTTGGACTGTGCCCCGAGAATAGTCATGTTTTGTATACCTGGCTTGTGAGGCCAGTATCCTATCTCGTACTATTCCGTAGGCTTCCGCGGTTCTCCCAGTTAAATTCTGGCAACTTGTGATCTATTATCAGTAACTAAGCGTAACCTTAAGTCATGTCCCGTATTCCAGAGTCGGCTTAACATGAGAATTGTATCATTGCAACCACGCTGTCGTCGCGGTTCCAACGCTACATCTCGTGCGCCAAGGCGATTCCCGGGCTAAGTAATGTGGGCTCGCATTCAATTCGAGGAAAACACTGCGCGTTGCAATCTTGAGAGAATCCATCACATCAATCACATCAATCAAAGTACACATCACACTCCATCACTCACCCATCCCCAAGTACAACCACCCCTCCCCTAAAGTCAACTCTCTCTTACACAAGTACACATCACTCACTCACACCCATCAACCCATCTCTCCCTCTCTCTTACACCTCTCTCTCTCTCATCTCTCTTTCTCATTCTCCCAAGCAACCCATGAGAGTCCATCATCCAAGCTCCATGAGAGAAGCTTGGCATGGACCACTCCCTACCACCCAATCCCACCCTCTAAAATCAATCTCAACCGTTGAATCGCACCCTTTGGAGCTCTAAGTTGCGTTGATGGAAGGAGTCCAAGAAGATTAAAGGTGGGTGTTCTTAATTAGGTAGATCCTTTCATTTTCTTACATGGGGCAAGTGGGACCCACCAATAAATGGTGAGGATCCCATCTTAGTTCCTATGTGTGGCCACATGCATGTATTGTGATGCAAGAGGGGCCCATAGTAGCGGAGCCCCTCCCACAACCATCAACTCTCTCTCTCTCTCTCTATCTCTTTTTCCCATTTTATGACCCACCTTAATGAATGGGTTTAATCTCCACCATCCAACCCATCTGGTTGTCCATCCTAGACAGGTCCGGGATGAAGGCAAAACACCAATTTCAGCCTGATTCAAATCAGGTGGCCCACGTACACACGGAGCCACCTTGATGACCCACGGCGTTCATCCAGGCTTCTCAGGTCATGGGCCTGGTAATGAGGCAAATGCAAACTCCAGGTGGAGCCCACAGTGTTGTAACTTGCATGAGGGGCCACTTTGACGTGAATGTTTTGTACAAGCCCTCTGTCCGTTGGAAGTGGACTCCATCTTGATGTATGTATTAAATTCATGCCATCCATTCAATTTTCTAGCTCATTTTAGGCCTTGAGCCAAAAAGAAATGAAGCCAATCCAACTCTCTAGTAGGCCACACCAGCAATAAGGCTATTTTAATAGTGGTAAATTGTTAGGGCTCGCTGTGATTTTTGGTAAGTCTAAAGATATTCAATATTGGACCCATTGGATTTATCTCGAGCCCGGGAGCGCAACCGACGGACTGGATTGTCCTAATGTGGCCTCTACCTATGAAAAACCTTAAGAAAACAAGGTAAACTAAAAAAAAATTAAAATTAAAATTTAACAGCATTGACGTTGTTGTTGTCAGACGCTGCAGCAACCAGCGTCAGCTGCTGGACGCTGGAGGGACGGTGGGCCCCACGATAGGTCCCACCTTGATGTATTTTGGACATCTTCACCATGCATTTGATGGGTCCCCTTTAAAGGATAGATCAGCCCCAAAAATAGCTGTATGTGGTGCTCAGGTGGCCCACATCACAGGGAATAATTTGATTGGACGTCTGCCATTGAAACCCTTTTTTTTGGTCCCAGAAGTTTTGGATAATTATGAAATTTGTTTTTCTTCTTTATTTAGGTCTTTGTGACCCTATGAACAAATTGAATGGAAAACAAACATTATGGTGGGCCCCACATGGGACCCACCTCTGTTAACGGTTTGGTTGGTGTACTGTATAGCAGCTACTTAGCTATTGTAAAGACGTCATCAGGTATATGGGTCTGATCGTGAGGTATATTTTATACCCGGACCATCCGTCCCTTTGTTGGACGGTGGGGCCCACCCTGCACGTGTGGTACATGTGGGATGAGGCCTACCTTGAGTGTATGTATTATATAATCCCACCATCCAACAACATGGGATGCACCATGGTGTGCTTCATCTAGACCGTCCAACTATGGACCAAATAACAACAATGGTGATGGTCAGCTTCTCATTGGAATCTCCCTGAGGCCCACCGTGATATTCATTTGCTATCCAACATGGGGAGTAGGTCATGTGTGACCTGGCTGACGAGAAGCCACAAATATCAGCTGGTTTATTGCTCCAGTGGACCCCACCATTTCCTGGATAGTGGAGAAGGAATGGCCACCGCTGGAGCCTCCTTGGCATCCCTGTGATGCTTTGTTTTATCCAGCAGTCCACCTGTTTTTCCCTATTTTCTTTAGTGGGCCCTCTGGGCAGTGGGGTCCACATGATGTGTATATGTAATCTACATTATCTGTCCATTTTCTGGCGTGGACCCCACCTTAGATCAGTGGCAACTAGATGGCCACGTTGATCAATATCAGGGCGAGCAGCAAGTGGACTGACCGTCCACCAAACAGCCCACCTTGCTGCATGTGTTGTAAATCCATGTTGGTCATTGATTGTGGGGCCATTATTGATGCATGGGGGCTCCTACACCATGTATGTGTAACATCCAGACCATCCATCCAATTTCCATATCATTTTATGCCATGGGCCAGGGAAATGGGACCGATCCATGTCTCAAGTGATCCACACCACACAAAGTTGTGGGCTGACCGTCCAGCTGTGGCCCATCTACTGCATGTATTGTACCTCCATGCTACTCATTTGGCGGGGTCCATTATTAATGTATGAGGCCCACTGATGAAGCCCACCTTATATTCCATCCAGCCCGTCCAGTAGGTCCAGCGTCCTGTTGGACTGACCGCCCACGAGATGGCCCATCTTTCTATGAGCGTTGTAAATTCACACTGGCCATCGGTGTGGGGTCCATTGGTGTTGATGTGGTATGGGATGCTTTGTAATGTGAGCCCACACAGCTGTAGCAGGTCCAAATATCAGGTGGGCGCCCATCAGGATGTGTGTTGGGCTGGGGCATCCCACCATGGGGCTACCTTATGAGGCCCACTACGATGTATATGTTATAACCATACTATTCACCCATTTGAGGGCAGTGGGCCACCTTACCAGGCCCACCATATATAAGTTCTATACTCATGCTATCCATCCATTTTCTAGATTGTGTATGGGCCGTGGATCCCATTGTGAGTTAGATTCCATATTCCAAATGGGCCGCACCATGTTGAATGTACCATATCCATGTTGGCTAACTTTTGGTGAGGCCCGATTTGATGTATTTGAGGCCCACCGGTTGTATATATTTGAGGGTCATGTGTAGGGCCCACCTATTATGTATTTGAAGCCCATGGGCTGTGGCCCATTGTGATGTATTCGAGGTCCATGAGCAAGGCCCAATGTGATGTATTCGAGGCCATGAGCGAGGTCCAATGTGATGTATTCGCGGCCATGAGCCCACTATACGTTTAACCCTATGTGGGCCACTCCTTAGGAGTAATGTTGGTTGAATGTCCACATTGATGGGCAATGATGGTTGGATGTCCACATTGTGACCTTCCCTTAGGCCTTTTTAGGCCCATTTTCATCATTCTCTTGTGAGTTAACCCAAATAAGTGGGCCTCATTCGCCGTAGACGGATGACTCCGTGCTATCAGATTATCATGACCGATTGCCGATTCCGATTGACATGACCGATTTTCTGACTCCAATTATCGAGGCCAATTCTGATGATTCCGATTATCGAGATCAATTATCGAGGCTGATTCCGATTGTTGAGGCCTGATATCAAGGCTGATTGACAAGGCCCATTGTGATGTATAGGCGGCCCGTATTTGAGGCCCGTTGCGATGTGTATTCAACCCATGTCTAAGGTTCAATGTTATGTGTGTGAGGCCTACGTGATGAGGCCCATTATGATGCATTTGAGGGCCAGGCGATGTAGCTCATTGTAATGAATGTTAGGCCCATGTGAAAGGCCCAATGTGATGTATTAAGCTCTTGAGTGAGGCCCATGGTGTTGTTTATTTAGCCCTTATATGAGGCTATGGGTCCACTATATGTTAGGCTTTATAAGGGTCACTCCTTGGGGGCAATGTCGGTTAAATGTCCATATTGTCGAGCCGATTGTCGGTGCCGATTATGAGTATGTGACACATAGCATCATGATACATGCTCATACGCATCATCTGCATGTTTGTTATGAGATATGGTTGACCATTGCATATTTCATTGGGCATGTTGTTATGAGACTCCCTGATAAGCAGAGATTATCTCACATGAGTGCATAGCATGAGCAGAATGGATGCATGACTGGAATATATGACTCATGCATCTTGCATTGTGTATTGAGATTACTGTACACCCTAGCGACATCAGGTCCGTAGCCTCCACAGGCATATCGTGGATGGCTAAATGGGACACTAGAAATGTTTGGTTCTAGCATACGGGCGCCATAGATGTCCCTGGGTGAAAATCCCTAAACCTCCGTGGTTAGGAGATGCCCCAACGTCGAGACCGAGTGGATATATATGAACGCATGAGGGCTGTATACCAGTAGGCCGCGTCTCCCACTGTGTCGTGGTTGGTTGAGAAGGGTTGTGACCTTACCCGCCTAAGTAAGGGGGTAATGTCTAGGTTGAGTTTGACCAGCTTGAGGAATGGGTCCGCTATCGACGAGCCGAGCCCGATATTGGCAGGCAGATAGTGAGGTCTCTTCCACTTACCCAGTTGTGTGCTCGGATAGGGCGACAAGCTAGCCTAGAGTGTAATAGACCCCAGTGATGATCCCAAAGATGAACTGTACTGATATGTGGACTTGTTGAGTAGGAGTTGCATATTCATTCATTCACTATCCACTCGGGTTGGTAGTCTGAACTATTTGTTACGTATACCTTCGCAATGGCCAGGATTTCGGTTGGCGCGCCCGACTAACCTGAAATCAAGAGTTTACCACACTAAGTTTGACTATCCAAATTTAGGTATGAGATTAGTTTGGATAGAAGTCCCTTGTGGTGGACCCCATAGCCTGTGATACTACGTACTATCATCCCGACTTGATACTTAGCATGGTCATTCCATTCGCACCACATATTGCATTACATCCATAACATATGACATTTGGGGTTACTATGTTTCTTCATTTATACAGCCTAGACACGACCGACGGTATTCGTGGACTCATCAGGATTTGCATATTACGTTGCATCATCGACATCTGATATTTAGTTTGCTGTCTCTGCATTACATAACTAATTTACATTGCTTCATCAATATATGATATTGTTTTTAGTATATTTCTGCATCGCATAGCCTGGATAAGGCTGATGGTATTTATGGGCCTATCAGTATGTTTTCATATTACTCTGACTTCGTATGATTTTCATGAACTTGCCAGTATTTCTGTATTGTATGATTTATGAGCTTGTCAGTTTTTCTGTTTACTCTGATTTCTCTGATATTGCTTACTTAGCACTTACCTTGTGCACACACTTTCACTACCCACTAAGCTTTCTATAAGCTTATGCACGATAGATGCGTGTAGGTGGCGTTAGGTTGCAGCAGCGTTGAGCGTGGAGCATGCAGCGGTCTTCTAGAGCTTTGATTTTAACATATGTATTTCCCTTTTAGCATTGTATTCAAAAGTTCATATTAGTGGATATGTGATGATGATGTTGCCTTTATGATTTAAGTAAACTTGTGGTCATGCTTCTTACGAGATAAATGTACATTGGAAAATGCTCCTTATAGGATCCCAGGATCGAAATCTAGTGTATGAGTGCTGGGAGTCGAGAATGGGGTACTACGGAGGCTGTCCAGCACTGGATTTGGTGATCAGGATTCTTGTGATTCTGATCTCCGGGTTTGGGGTGTGACATGGCTTGCCTAGGTTCCAGTTCATTGTCGAGCCCAAAGGAGAGCCGCTATCGAGTTTATTGACCTGTGTTGTTGAGGAGTCAGTGGCTGGATGTTTTGAGCAGTTGTTGATAATATGCAAGTTCCTAGATGTGTTTCAGGAGATCCTAGGTTTGAGTTTCGGATAGATCTGGTGCCCAGTACCGTGCCTATCTTGAAGTCCCCCTATTGGATGGCACCGATGGAGTTATGGGAACTGCAGGAGTAGTTGGATGAGTTACGAGAGTTGGGTTTTATTCATCCTAGTAGTTCGTCGCAGGGAGCCCCAGTATTATTCATGAGGAAGAAGGATAACTTGTTGAGGCTCTGCGTGGATTACTGCGAGCTCAACAAGGTTACTATTAAGAATAGATACTCCCTTCTGAGGATTGATGAATTTTTCGACCAGCTGCAGGGTGCCCAGTTCTTTTCCAAGATTGACTTGCGCTCCGGTTATCATTAGATTCGGGTCCAAGCAGAGGACATTCCGAAGACAGCCTTCCAGATGTGTTATGGTCACTTCGAGTTTCTGGTCACCCTTTTGGGCTAACCAATACGCTCGCGATTTTCATACAGCTAATAAATGAGGTCTTCTGGCCCTACCTCGACTAGTTTGTCATGGTCTTCATCAATGATATTCTGGTATATTCGAGGACCTAGGAGGACCATGAGATGCATTTGCAGATTGTGTTGGAGACCCTCCGTGCCCACCAGCTGTATACGAAGATGGAGAAGTGTGAGTTTTGGCAGGAGGAGATGAAGTTTCTTGGTCACGTGGTGACGAGGGAGGGTATCGCTGTGGACCCCTCAAAGGTTGTTGCAGTGCGTTAGTGGGGCTAGCCCACAAATGCATCCAGATCTGTAGTTTCTTTAGTCTAGCAGGATATTATTGGTGATTCATCGAGGGTTTCTCCTGCAATGCATCACTGCTGACTAGGCTGACTCGAAAGGGCACCAAGTTTGTGTGCAGTGACTCTTGGAGCAAACTTTCTTAGAGATAAAGGACCACCTCACGTCTGCTCCTATCCTCACTCTTCCAGATGAGAGTGATGGTTTTGTTGTTTTCACCGATGCCTCCGGAGTTGGTTTGGGTACTGTTCTGATGCAACACGGGAAGCCAGTGGAGTATGCCTCTCGCCAACTAAAGCTCCATGAGCTGAACTACCCCACGTATGATCTGGAGTTGGCTGTAGTTATCTTCGCATTGAAGGTGTGGAGGCATTATATTTATGGGGTTAGGCTCGAGCTCTTCTCGGACTATAAGAGCCTGAAGTATTTATTTTCACAGTCATAGCTGAATATGCGACAGAGGCGATGGATGGAGCTCCTAAAAGATTATGATTTTGACCTTTAGTACCACCCGAGCAAGGCGAACATGGTGGCGAAGGCACTCAACCGTTAGCCACGAGGCCTGGTTGCATGGATGATGGTTCATGAATGGAAGATGCTCGAGGATGTATCCGAGTTCGACTTTGAGTTTGGCCTACAGTCCTCTATTATTCAGCTTTCAAGACTGTCGATTTAACCCTCTCGTCGCAAGGGTGATCGAGGCTCAGCAGACAGATGAGTCGTTACAGGGATACCGAGCAGAGGTAGCATCTGTGGAGCATTCAGACTAGCAGATTAGTTCCAATGGGGGAATTCGCTACAAGGGCCGATTGTGTGTTTTGGACGTGCCAAATTGCATAGAGATCTGATGACCGAGGCACACCAATCGAGACTTACAATCCACCTAGGCTCCACGAAGATGTACAGAGATATGAGGAGACAGTATTTCTAGTCAGGGATGAAGCACCGGATTGCTAGTTTTATGGCCTAGTGTGACACTTGCCAGCGTGTCAAGGCCGACCACCAGAAACTCCCTGGTCCTTTGCAGTCGTTGAGCGTTCCACTATGGAAGTGGGAGCACGTGTCGACTGATTTCATCATGGGCTTGTCGAAGACTCAGCGTGATCATGATGTCATCTAGGTTGTCGTTGATCATGTGACGAAGTCGACACATTTTATTCTGATTCGTGTGACCTAGACACTGGATCGGCTTGCAAAGGTATTCATTGAGGAGATAGTGAGACTATACAGCATTCCAGTTTCAATCGTCTTTAACTGAGACCCCAGATTCACGTCTCAGTTTTGGACGAGCTTTCAGCAGGCGATGGGGTCTACTTTGCAGCTTAGCACCACTTATCATCCGTAGACAAATGGGCAGACCAAAAGGGTCAACCAAATCCTTGAGGATATGCTCAGAGCTTGTGTGATCGACTTCACGGGTAGCTGGGATGAGCATTTACGCCTTGTCGAGTTTGCGTACAACAATAATTATTAGGCAACCATTGGCATGACTCCTTTTGAGGCACTATATGATAGACCGTGCAGATCTCCTAGTTGTTGGACCGAGGTTGGAAAGCATTGTCTCCTATGTCCCAAGCTTGTGCAGCAGACGTCAGAGATTGTTGATATTATCAGGCAGAGGATGTGCACCGCTCAAAGCCAGCAGAAGAGTTTTACTGATCGCTGGCGATGACTCCTCCAGTTTGCAGTTGGGGACAAGGTGTATCTTAAGGTCTCGCCCATAAAGGGCGTGGTGTGATTTGGAGTGAAGGGCAAGCTTGCCCTGAGATTCATTGGACCTTTCAAGATCACCGGGCGCATAGGCGTCGTGGCCCATAGGCTCGCCTTACCTTCTGAGTTGTCCAGTATCCACGATGTGTTTCATGTATCGATGTTGTGAAAGTGTGGGTTGGACATTATTCTAGTGAATGATTGACAGCCCCTTGAGATCCGTGAGGATGCTTCTTACATTGAGTAGCTGATTCACATCCTTGATTAGAAGTTCTCCGGACCAAGGTCATTCCCCTGGTGAAGGTTCAGAGGGGTCATCATTAGGAGGCAGAGGCATCTTGGGAGTGTGAAGTAGAGATTTGGGAGCGCTATCCTCATCTGTTTTCTGATTAATTGATTATATTATATTATGTATTGCCTTGTCATGTGTTGATTAATATATATATATATATATGATGTTTTTGTCTTCCTTCTCTTGCTTCGTTTTGGTTATAGAAAATTTTGAGGACAAAATTTCTTTGTACGTGGGAGAGATGTAAGACCTTAGCCTGAGTATCCATTTTGTTCTGTTAGGTCCCGCGGTCCTACCGGTCAAATCCCAACGACCCGCGACCTGTAAATTTCGTTTGCAGACATCTTTTAATCCTGTCATGATAACTTAACCCGGATCAACTCGAAACCTATGCCATTGCGACCGCATCGATGCCGCGGTTTCAACGCCGCGTCTCATGCATGAATCTAACATGTACATCTTGAGATATTGACTGCACCATTTTTGGCCATTCATTATGCATGTGGGACCCACCTAGGCCATGGGCACGTTTCCCCCATGTGTGCCCCACCTAAAGCACTCTATTCCATACACCCTACTTCCCATTATGCCTAACCTATAGCTAGCAATGATGATTTTCTTAAAAAGAAAACCCATTATTTGATTTCTCCCTAACCCATGCTATCACCCTTCCATAAGCTACCCATCTCCCAAAACTACTCATTACCTTACTAGAAACCTCTCCTCCCTCTCTCTCCTCTCTCATTTCTCTCATTCTCCCTCTCCCATAGTGGAAAACGTCCACCTCTCCATTTTCCTGCAAGTTTTCCTCCCTTCTCTCTCCCAATCCCACCATTACAACATCATCTCCTTTATTAAAACCTTTCCTTTGGACCATTGGAGCTAATACCTTGAATATTATAAGAGAACTTGGAGGTGGGTGTTGCTTAAAGCTCTCTTTCTTCTCCTTCTTCTTGCATTTACTTCCTAGCATGTTTGGAAGTATGTAGGACCCGTCAATCCATGGTGGAGGTCCTACATGACTCCAAGATGAGAGGTCAAGAGCCTATTTCATGCATGTTCACTTCCATGGTGGGTCATTCTCCATGGACACACTATGATGCATTTTTCCTTTGATCTAGCACTTCATTGGTCATCTAGACCTTGCATGTATGGTAGGGATAACATCCTTACCTCAACAACTTCTTTGATTTGTAGGATAGCATGCATGTAAGATGTATGTATATTGTATGGTGTGAATGTGAAGGTAGAGGGTTTATAGTGACGAAACCCTCCCCTATGGCCGTGATCTCTTTCCCACTCTCTCTCTCTCTCTCTCTCTCTCTCTCTCTCTCTCTCTCTATTTCTTTCCCTTTGGATTGCTGATGTGTGTGGCCCAATGAGGTGATTAGAAAAACCCATATCCAACAGAAATTTGGGACGTTCAGGCCTACCTATTGGATGTACAGGCCCACTTTGACATGCAAGGGTTGGATGGTCCCCATACCTTAATTTTTTGGGGGGGATTTTTGCAAGGACATGGATTTGGAATTTTTATGGTCCCTTAAGGTGGACCCCACTTAATGTATTTGGTTATAAATCCCTCTGGATATTTTCTATGGACTAAAATATGGACAGCGTATGTTGCTGTCCCAATTTCAGGCCCATTTATTGCATTATTTTTTAGCATTGTTTTAAGCCCATTTGTGGGGCTTTTTATCCCTAATTTCTTTGGGGGTTGTCACACCCCAAACTCGGAAACCAGGCTCACAAAATTTCCGATCGCCGAATCCGGTGCCGACAACCTCCGTAATATCTCATTCTCAATTCCCAGCGTCTATACGCCAGATTCCAATCCTGGGATACTATAAGGAGGATTTTCCAACGTACATTTAACTCGTAATAAGCATAACCACAAGTTTACCCAAGTCACAAAGGCAACATCATCATCACATATCCATTAAGTTTTCTATAAGCTTATGCACAATAGATGCGTGCAGGTGGTGTTAGGTTGCAGTGCACACACTTTCACCACCCACTAAGTTTTCTATAAGCTTATGCATGATAGATGCATGCAGGTGGCATTAGGTTGCAGCAGTGTTGAGCTTGGAGCATGCAGCGGACCTCTGGAGCTTTGATTTTGACATATGTGTTTTCCTTTCAGCACTGTATTCAAATGTTTATATTAGTGGATATGTGATGATGATGTTGCCTTTGAGACTTCGGTAAACTTGTGGTTATGCTTATTACGAATTAAATGTACATTAAAAAATCCTCCTCGTAGGATCACGGGATTGGAATCTAGTGTATGGACGCTGGGAACCGAGAATGGGTTACTACGGAGGCTGTTGGCACCGGATTCAGCGATTGGAAATTTTGTGAGCACGGTTTCTGAGTTTGAGGCGTGACAAGGGTTTTCTAGGGTATGGACCCTACCTTGATGTAGGATGGGTTGTTCACTCCACAAGTATAGGGTTGTTATGTAGTAATAAACTCGATGAGACTGAGGTCGAATCCCAAGGGACTGAAAGTTATACGTAATCTGAGACTAAGTAGAATAGAACTAGACTAAGATGAAATCTATATCGATTGAATTTAAGGAATAATGTCAAAATATTTATCTAAAATTTAGAATTCAAAGGTAAGAAACTAGAGATTCAGAGGATCCACTTGTAGAGATCAGGGAGATCTTATTCCTACATCAAAAACACAATTAGACTTAGAGTCTATCTTCATGCAGTTGAAGGGTGCAACCATAAAAATCAAGACTAAACTTCCTTTGATTTAGTTTTCAAGAGATGAAAGGTTTATGAATTAGAATGGATTCCATCACCAAACCATGCCCAGGAGACAAAGTAAACAACAGAATTAAACTAATTAAAAACCAATCATCATGATATGAAGGGTAGGAAGGGTACCATCATCCGGCCATGCCCAGGAGACGATGGTGAACAACAGGGCTTCCTGACATAAACATAAAAAGGAAAGGAACATGCTCAAAGCTATCACAGAACCACTGTAATTTTAGTCACAACAGACCATTAAAAACTAAAAAACATTCCCTTAATTAAACTAAAATCAACAGCAGTTCAGTCTAAACAAAAGGCATAAGCAAAAAGTTCTCCCATCATGCTACAAGCTTCACCTCTTAGCCCTAGCTAAGAGGTTTAGCCCAACATGATTAGGCTATCCTCAAATATCATAAAGAAATTAAACAAAAAACTAAGAAAACAAAACTCTATAGAAACTACTTCACGTCCAGGCTTCTCTGCTCCATGCTCAGCACAAAATTGAATGCCCTTTCTCTCTTCCTTCTTGCTTCTTTATAGGAGCACCAGGTCGGTCGGCGAAGTGTTTCCGCACTCCATGAAGTTGGTGCGGAAGTTTTACGCATCAGCAACACAAGAAACGTACGCTGGTTCTTCATAGGGCCCATAATTGAAGTCGATGGAAAAATCTACACCGTCCATTGGATGCGGCTTGAAAAGCCAGTCAGAGATGTTGGTTTTGGCTCGAATTTGGTGTGACCCACGGACTCTTTCTTGGTGACGTCTACCTGACATTTGAACGGTTGAAAACCAATCGTCGTTGTCTTTTTCAAGTCCGTCACCTAGGCGTGAATGAGATGGAATGAGGGACTTTCTTTGACGGTCTGGATCAAACTGTTGATGCACGGTGATGGCCCACAAGATTCGTCTGCAGGCTCTGTTGCGAAACAGAGCCTGCACATTCAGCGCTGTGATGGCTGGTGGGTCCCAGGATGACGTCAGGAAGAAAATCCACGCCGCCCATTGTCTTTTCCTTAAAAAAACATGCAGACTTGCTCGGTTTTGGATCCAAACCGTGATGGCCCATGATATTTTCATTTCGTCGTCCATCTTGATGTTGAACAGATATTTCTTGTGATCAGGTGCATGGGACCAAGATGTCACCTTGGTGAGGGTCCAGACTCCCCTATGGACGTAATTAACGGTCCAGATTCTGTAAAAGGATGACGAGTGGGGTCCACTAGTGAAAAATAGATGGATAATGGGAGGACTCTATGTCCTTTTTTGAGTTGGAGAAGATGGAGTCGGTCAGCTTATGCTGACCAACTTTAAGAATTTTAGTGCACGGCTAGTGCGCTTGTCTACAGTGCACACGTGATGTACATGAGGTCCTTTGAAGATGTTTGTGAGAAATTTGCTCCGTCCATCTATATTCTCATCTCATTTAACACATTGATACCAATTTTGAAGCATATCCAGATCGCAGGTGGGCCCAAAATCAGAGTTTTAGGTCATCTGTCCATTGGGAAACTTTCACAGGGATTGAACGGATGAAATTCGACATGTACTGTTAATTTATGGTCCTCAGGCCATGTATGAAGTTTCGAGCTGAACAGATGATGGGAATCATGTGATCTTGCATTCTGGACATCTTTCGGGCGACTTAAGCTCCAGTTTCTCAATTTCTCGGATCTCTGGCATGTAAATTCATCGATCTTGGTCCCCCAGGGTCCATCCCTTGCCTTGATGAATTCTGAGTGCTAAATCCACGCTTTTAGTACCCTGTTTCAATCCAAGCTCGTAAATACAACTGCATCACAAACACAATTAGGCAATAACTGGGGTCTAATATGCAATATTTGACCCTCAACACAACCCCCAACCAGCATCTTGCTAGTCCCGAGCAAAGTATGCGAAAAATAAGTTAAGAATTATAGGACAATTTCTATGAACTCGAGTGATTCTTGAAAAATAATCCATATATTAGAATTCTAAGATTCATGGTTGTTGGGCATTACTTTCTCCTGGAATCAGGTGTACTGTAAACTTCATAATCAAGTTCAAAGTATTAATCCATCAATTAGAAACATTCTAAATATTAGTATCCATGAGTGTATAGTTTAATCTTAGCTTATCATCATTAAAATTAACTTCTCTGTTTCAGGATATCATTGGTAACCAACAAGGGAATTCATGATAACTAGAACTTAAACCAAAACTTGCCTCACAGATCATGTTTTCATTCTTCCTGCTTTTAATTTTTCTATTAGAAGTAAGGCTAAGAAGGGGCATCAAATCCTCACCTATAGGGAGCAAACCTATGGTGAAGAATGTATACCCAACCCTTTTCACATATCATCCTTGGGGAATTAAATCTACACTTATAGGGAGCAAACCTATGGTGAAGATTATTCGCCCAACCTTTTACAAAGATATCTATTTTTTTAGCTCAAAATGCAAGGTCAGAATAATGCGCTTCTTATTGAACATGATGGACAAATTCTCCAGGTTAGTTCCTTCCATGCTTAACGATTACCAAGTTAACCCTTCAATATCAAACTGAAACCTTAATGTGAAAGCGAGATGTGACATGTGAAATCATGACTAAATCAATGTTTACAACATCTAATTCTAGATTAAGAATTCAAATTTAACTGTGAAATCTAACAAATACTGAATCCAAGAGTCATAGTTCCAATATCACTTATCTTATAATTTTAAAATATGGCCGTCAAAATCACTTTGAATTCACAAGAAATTACAGAAAAATTAAAAAATTTCATAATTTTTGCTCAAGACCAAGAAAACACTGATTAGGAAACCTAATCTCCCACCCCCGACCTAAAATCTACATTGTCCTCAATGTGAAGGAAATAAGCATGCTATGCACATGGGACAGTGAAAGTAAAAGAGGAGTGATGGAAAGATAGTACCTGGATGAAAGAATCACAAGGCTTTCCAAAGCTACTAGAGCAGGTTAGCACAAGAGAGAAACCACAAAAGCAAACTATTCTAAAACAATGTATATAACAAACTATCCTAGTCCTATGAAAGCGATAAACCTACCTATACCTCCATCAAACTAGGAGATCAATCCTGGTAAGCAGGAGTAGTCAGAGGCATGGACATGTCCTTTGAATTAAATTTCTCGACAAATGGTTTTAATCGATGTCCATTTACTTTAAACGCCTTACCATTGTCGGGATCTCTTATCTCGATGGCCCTATGAGGATAAGCAGTAACCACAATGTAAGGGCCGGTCCAACGAGATCAAAGCTTACCCGGAAAGAGATGTAGTCGAGAATCATACAAAAGGACTTTCTGACCTAGTGTGAATGATTTTCGCAGAATATGTTGATCATGAAATGCTTTCATCCTATCCTTGTAAATTCTCGAGTTCTCATATGCATCATTCCGGATTTCTTCAAGTTCATTCAACTACAGTTTGCGTAGCGAGCCAGCGTTGTCCAGATTGAAATTCAGATTTTTGATCACCCAGTACGCTTTATGTTCCAACTCAATAGGCAAGTGACAAGCCCTCCCATAAATAAGTCTAAAGGGAGACGTTCCAATAGGGGTTTTAAGCGCAGTACGGTACGCCCATAAGGCATCGGTTAATCGGGTTGACCAATCCTTACGATCAGGGTTAACCATTTTCTCCAAAATGTGTTTGATCTCACTATTAGAAATCTCAACTTACCCACTTGTCTGTGGGTGATATGGGGTGCTCACCTTATGAGAGATACCGTATTTCTTCATTAAACTCTCGAATAGCCTATTACAAAAGTGTGAGCCCCCATCACCAATGATAGCTCGAGGCATTCCGAATTGGGAAAGGATGTTCTCTTTTAGGAATTTAATGACCGTGTGATGGTCATTATTCCAACACGGAACCGCTTCAACCCATTTAGCGACATAGTTTACAGCGAGCAAAATATATAGATTTCCAAAAGATTGGGGGAATGGTCCCATGAAATCAATGCCCCAGCAATCAAATGCCTCGATGATAAAAATGGGATTCAAGGGCATCATATTTCGATGGGACAATGCTCCCAATTTTTGATAACACTCACAAGTCTTACAAAACTCATGAGTGTCCCTGAACATAGTGGGCCAGTAGAAGCCACATTGCAAAATCTTGGCTGTGGTCTTTTTGGTAGAAAAGTGACCACCACAGGCTTGTGAATGACAGAAAGAGATGATACTCTGATGCTCAACGTATGGCACACATCTCCTTAAGATTTGGTCTGGACAATATTTAAATAAATATGGATCATCCCAGAAAAAGTTGCGCACCTTGGTGAAAAAATGCTTCTTATCTTTGCAGTCCAATGTGTCAGTATGGAACCTGTGGTAAGATAATTAGCAATATCAACGAACCAAGGTGAATGGGAGACTCTGAACAATTGTTCATCAGGGAACACGTCATTGATATGTGTCATTTCAAGGGAATCAGAGAGATTAAGGCGAGAAAGATGGCCAGCCACTACGTTCTCTACTCTCTTTTTATCTTTTATTTTTAGGTCAAATTCCTGGAGTAAGAGGATCCATCGTATCGGGCGAGGCTTAGCATCATTCTTAGACAGAAGATACTTGAGCACCGCATGATCAGTGTAAATAATTATCTTAGATCCGATCAAGTAGGACCGAAATTTGTCCAAAGCGAACACTACGGCCAAGAGTTCCTTTTCTATAGTCGAGTAGTTCACTTGGGCAGGGTTTAGAGTCTTACTCGCATAATGAATAACGTAAGGTTTCTTATCTTTTCTCTGGCCTAGAACCGCCCCAAGAGCATAATCAAACGCGTCGCACATATGTTCAAAAGGAATGCCCCAGTCAGGTGGTTGTATGATGGGTGCACAAGTCAACATGCCCTTAAGCTTAGTGAAAGCTTCCTGACATGGCTCAGTCCACTCGTTTTGTGCATCCTTTTGAAGTAGATTACATAAAGGACGAGAGATAAGACTAAAGTCCTTTATGAATCTTCTATAAAACCCAGCGTGTCCTATGAAGGATCGCACGTCCCGTATGTTCTTGGGTGGAGGTATGTTAGAGATAAGATCAATTTTTGCCTTATCCACCTCGATTCCTTTGGACGAGATAATATGTCCAAGGACAATTCCCTTATGAACCATGAAATGACACTTCTCCCAATTAAGTACCAAGTTCTTTTCTTCACATCTTTTCAGCACACATTTAAGACTCTCTAAGCACTCGCTGAAAGATGAACCGAAAACAGAGAAATCGTCCATGAAGACCTCTAGATATTTTCCCACCATGTTAGAAAAGATACTCATCATATATCGCTGAAAGGTGGCAGGGATATTACATAATCCGAATGGTATCCTTCTGTAGGCAAAGGTGTCGTAGGGACATGTAAATGTGGTTTTTTCCTAGTCCTCAGGGGCGATTTCAATCGGATTGTAGCCCGAATACCCGTCAAGGAAACAGTAATAGGAATAACCAGCTAGTCTTTCCAAGATTTGATCAATGAAGGGCAAAGGAAAGTGGTCCTTCCTCGTGACGGTATTCAGCTTCCTGTAGTCAATGCACATTCTCCAACCAGTAGTAATTCTAGTTAGCACGAGTTTATTATTGGCATTGGCTACGATGGTGATCCCGGACTTCTTAGGAACCACCTGAGTTGGACTCACCCATTGACTATCGGATATGGGTTATATGATACCCACATCCAATAGTTTAAAGAACCTTTGCCTTAACCACTTCCCTCATGTTTGGATTTAGTCTACGTTGTGATTGTCGAGCGGTCTTCGCATTATCCTTAAGATATATACGGTGAGTACAAATCGAGGGGTCGATTCCCTTGAGGTCTGCTATCGTCCATCCAAGGGCTCCCTTATGCTCAATGAGAGTAGATATGAGCATACTCTCCTGTTCTTTCTCCATATGGGCAAAGATCATCACCGGGTATGTCTCATCTTGACCTAAATATGTGTATTTTAAATCAGAGGATAAAGGTTTTTGGTCAAGCTTCAGTGGCTTAAGGTTAGACGGTAGAGGCACTACATCAGTTTGTGGCAATCCTTCAAATTGTGGCCTCCACCGGTTAATTTCAAGTACCGGTGCAATATCAAGCAAGGCACATGTCTCCCTAATCATGTCATCATCAAAATCATGGGGTTGGGCCAAGCACGTCTTTAGAGGGTCAGAGGATAAAGTCAAAGGTGTTGTATCTTCCACGAAAGAGTCAATCATGTTAATGTCACGGAAATCGTCATCGTCCTCTAAGTTTATGCCGTTATTGAAAAAGATGTTTGACTCCAATGTCATATTCCCAAAAGACATAGTCATAACACCATTCCTGCAATTGATAATTGCATTTGAAGTGGCAAGGAATGGGCGACCAAGAATGACGGGAATTTGAGTGCTCATGTTATTGATGGGTTCGGTGTCCAGGATGATAAAATCTACAGGGTAGTAAAATCTATCAACTTGGACCAACACATCCTCAATTATCTCTCTTGGTACACGAAGAGAGCGATCAGCAAGTTGTAGTATGGTTAGGGTGGGTTTTAATTCACCCAAACCTAACTGTTTGTATACCGAGTATGGAATCAGATTGAGGCTCGCTCCTAAGTCAAGAAGTGCGTGATCAATTCGATAGTACCCGATTACACATGATATGGTTAGGCTACTGGGATCTTTGAATTTCTGTAGCACGTCTTACTTTAGGATGACACTCACTTTCTCAGTCAAGAAGATCTTCTTTTGAATACTATGTCGTCGTTTGGTCGTGGATAAGTCTTTTAGGAATTTGGCATACGAAGGTATCTGTTTTACGACATCAAGTAGAGGAATGTTGACTTTCACTTGTTTTAACACCTCTAGGATATCCCGAGATTTAGAGAGAGATTTTGGTGTGACCAACCGTTGGGGAAATGAAGTAACTGGCTTTTCTAGAAATTTCGGTTCTAATTTTTGTGGGGCATCACTAGATCCATCATTGTTGTCCTCTTCTAGTTCTTGAGACTTTTTGGGCCTAATCAGAAGGGTTTTATCAATGATCTTCCCACTCCTAATAGTGGTGATAGATTTAGCATGCTCCATTTGATTTGAAGAGCTGAGATTACTTATCTCGTATTGCGGTTTAGGATTGGGGAGCGGTTGTGCAGGAAGCATCCCCTTTTCTATAACCGTCATACGTGAATCCATCTTTTGCATAAAATCTCGCATTGCCTGGGTCAGCTCTTACATGGAATTTTGAACCGGTTCTTCTTAAGATTTCCCCTGATTTGGATTTTGATTGAAGAAACCTTGAAGGGTAGCAGTTTGTCCATTTCTCCAACTAAAGTTTGGATGATTTTTCCAACCAGGATTGTACGTATTAGAGGTTGGTCCATTGAAAGGTCTTTGATAAGTATTTACGGCGTTGGATTCTTCATTCAACACTTCTCGAAAGGCGAGTATTGTAGGACAATTTTCAGTTGTATGAATGTTGTAATCACAGATGCCGCAAACACTTTCATTAACCTTATCCTTGTTTCCTTCCATGGCCTCAAATTTTCTTATGAGTGTAGTCACTTATACTTGAGATCATCCTCTTCTTTCAAGAGATACAATCCACCTTTCTCCTTAGATTGAGTCGGCCTAGATGTGGTGTTCGATTTTGGGTAATAGTCCCATGATTGTGTTTTTTCAGCAAGACTATCGAGGTAATCCCATACCTCATCGACATTTTTATTAATGAATTCTCCATTACACATTGTCTCGACCATTTGGCGCATGGAAGATGTCAGTCCATCATAGAAAAAATTTGTAATGCGCCACGTTTCAAAGCCATGTTGTGGGCATGAACTGACCAAATCCTTGAACCTTTCCCAACATTGGTAAAATGTTTCATCCTCCTTTTGGGTGAAGTTCATGATTGCTTTTCTAAGGGTAATCGTTTAATGATGTGAAAAAAATTTCTTTATAAATTCCCTCTGCATATCATTCCATGTGCAATGGATCTAAGATGCAGTGAATGTAACCATGTCTTAGCCTTCTCCTTCAAGGAAAAAGGAAAGAGTTTCAGCCTGACTGTATCCTTAGACACATTTTGAAAATATAAAGTGGCTATGATCTCATCAAACTCTTTCAAATGTAGATATGGTTCTTCATATTCAAGCCCATGAAACTTAAGAAGGAGTTGGATAACCCCTGTCTTGATGTCCATATGTCCTGTATTTTCAGAAAAAATCATGCATGAGGGCGTACTCACCCCCGCTGGCTGTAAATAATCTCATAAAGTACAAGGCGGGGGTGCTTGATGCACCTCATTCTCATCCTGAATGTCCTCCACCCTAGGTTGGGGTAGAAAAGGTTGGTTTTCAGCCATCACTTTAATTAACTCAGGGGATTTCGAGTGGTGTATAATCCTGCGATGGATAGTTAACCCCTCAACCAATCCTCCTTCAGTCAAGATACGTCGAGTTTTGTCACGGGCCCACTTGGGCATGAAACACTCGTAGCCCTCAATCAAATTCGAAACCTAATCCTAAGAAAGGAAAAGAAAATTTAGAAAGAAAGAGAGGGTTGGAAAGAAGTTACTAAATTGGAGTCCTTAAGTTAAAAACATGCAAAAGAAAACAAAACAAGTCAGTTTCTAAAGAGAATGTCTAAGATTAGAAAATCCTTAAAAAGAAAGATAGAAGTAAACTAGTTTCTAAAAGAAGAAATTTCTAAAAGAAAGTGAAAATTTCTAAAATAAATTAGGAAAGTCCTAAACTAGAAAGTAAGTTACAAAAAGAGATATGAAAAATAGAAAGTAGAGAAAGAGCTTACTGAATTAGAAATTTCTATCTTAAAAGCCTACAAAATAGGAAAGTTAGTTTCTAAACAAAAAGTCTACAAGTAGAAAATTTCTAAAAATAAATTAGGAAACAAAGTTAAATTCTAAAAGAGTTAGAATTAGAAACTTGCTATAAAAAAAAAAAAAAGAAAACAAATCCTAATCTAGAAAAAATAAAGAAGAAATTAAGAAAGAAATTACCAATTTAGAAACCTATCTCAGAATCCTACAAAACGAGAAAGTTGGGATAGTTTCTAAAAAGGGAAAGACTTTCTATTTTAAAATTAGAAAATCCTAATCTTAAACTAATCCCAAAACTAGTTAATCTTAGAAAAACGTAGCCGTCAATCCCCAGCAATGGCACCAAAAACTTGTTCACTCCCCAAGTATAGGATTGTGATGTAGTAATAAACTCGGTGAGATTGAGGTCGAATCCCAAGGGACTGAAAATTGTACGTAATCTGAGACTAAGTAGAAGTAGAACTAGACTAAGATGAAATCTATATCGATTGAATTTAAGGAATAATGTCAAAATATTTATCTAAAATTTAGAATTCAAAGGTAGGAAACTAGGGATTCAGAGGATCCACTTGTAGACATCAAGGAAATCTTATTCCTACATCAAAAACTCATCTGGACTTAGAGTCTATCTTCATCCAGTTGAAGGGTGTAACTATAAAAATCAAGACTAAACTTCCTTTGATCTAGTTTTCAAGAGATGAAAGGTATATGAATTAAAATGGATTCCATCACCAAACCATGCCCAGGAGACAAAGTAAACAACAAAATTAAACTAATTAAAAACCAATCATCATGATATGAAGGGTAGGAAGGGTACTGTCATCTGGCCATGCCCAGGAGACGATGGTGAACAACAGAGCTTCCTGACGTCATAAACATAAAAAGGAAAGGAACATGTTCAAAGCTATCGCAGACCCATTGTAATTTTAGTCACAACAGACCATTAAAAACTAAAAAATATTCCCTTAATTAAACTAAAATCAATAGCAGTTCAATCTAAACAAAAGGCACAAGCAAAAAGTTCTCCCATCATGCTACACGCTTCACCTCTTAGCCCTAGCTAAGAAGTTTAGCCCAACATGATTAGGCTATCCTCAAATATCATAAAGAAATTAAACAGAAAACTAAGAAAGCAAAACTCTGTAGAAACTGCTTCACGTCCAGGCTTCTCTGCTCCACACTCAGCACAAAATTGAATGCCTTTTCTCTCTTCTTTCTTGCCTCTTTATAGGAGCACCAGGTCGGTCGACGGAGTGTATCCGCACTCCATGTAGTTGGTGCGAAAGTTTTACACATCAGCAACACAAGATACGTACGCTGGTTCTTCATAGGGCTCATAATTGAAGTCGATGGAAAAATCTACACCGTCCATTGGATGCGGCTCGAAAAGCCAGTCATAGATGTTGTTTTTAGCTCGGATTTGGTGTGGCCCACGAACTCTTTCTTGGTGACGTCTACCTGGCATTTGAACGGTTGAAAACCAATCGTCGTTGTCTTTTTCAAGTCCGTCACCTAGGCGTGAATGAGATAGAATGAGGGACTTTCTTGGACGGTCTGGGTCAAACCGTTGACGCACGGTGATGGCCCATAAGATTCGTCTAACAAAGCCTATGCATTCAGCGCTGTGATGGCCGGTGGGTCCCAGATTGATGTTAGGAGGAAATTCACGCCGCCCATTGTCTTTTCCTTTAAAAAACATGCAGACTTGCTTGGTTTTGGATCCAAACCGTAGTGGCCCATGATATTTTCATTCCGCCGTCCATCTTGATGTTGAACAGATATTTCTTGTGATCAGGTGCATCGGACCAAGATGTCACCTTGGTGAGGGTCCAGACGCCCCTATGGACGTAATAGACGGTCAAGATTCTGCAAAAGGATGATGAGTGGGGCCCACTAGTGAAAAATAGATAGACAATGGGTGGACACTATGTCCTTTTTTGAGTTGGAGAAGATGGAGTCGGTCAGCTTGTGCTGACCGACTTTGAGAATTTTAGTGCACGGCTAGTGCACTTGTCTACCGTGCACATGTGATGCACACGAGGTCCTTTGAAGATGTTTGTGAGAAATTTGCTCCGTCCATCTGTATTTTCATCTCATTTAACGCGTTGATACCAATTTTGAAGCATATCCAGATAGTAAGTGAGCCCAAAATCAGAGTTTTAGTGGCTAATCTGTCCGTTGGGAAACTTTCACAGGGATTGAATGGATGAAATTCGACATGTACGGTTAATTTATGGTCCTTAGGCCATGTATGAAGTTTCGAGCTGAACGGATGGTGGGAACCATGTGATCTTGCATTCTGGACATCTTTTGGGCCACTTAAGTTCCAGTTTCTCAATTTTCTCGGATCTCTGGCGTGTAAATTCATCGATCTTAGTCCCCCGTGGTCCATCCCTTGCCTTGGTGAATTCTGAGTGTTAAATCCATGCTTTTAGTACCCTGTTTCAATCCAAGCTCATAAATACAACCTGCATCACAAACACAATTAAATCGGCCGTCAAACAGTACCAAGTTCATAAATCTAGGCAATAACTGGGGTTTGATATGCAATATTTGACCCTTAACATAACCCCCAACCAGCACCTTGCTAGTCCCGAGCAAAGTATGCAAAAAATAAGTTAAGAATTATAGGACAATTTCTATGAACTCGAGTGATTCTTAAAAAACAATCCATATACTAGAAGTCTAAGATTCATGGTTGTTGGGCATTACTTTCTCCTGGAATCAAGTGTACTGTAAACTTCATAATCAAGTTCAAAGTATTAATCCATCAATTAGAAACAATCTAAACATTAGGATCCATGAGTGTAAAGTTTAATCTTGGCTTATCATCATTAAAATTCACTTCTCTGTTTTAGGATATCATTGGTAACTAACAAGAGAATTCATAATAACTAAAACTTAAACCAAAACTTGCCTCACAATCATCTTTTTATTCTTCAAGCTTTTAATCTTTCTATTAGAAGTAACGCTAAAAAGGGGCATCAAATCCTCAACTATAGGGAGCAAACCTATGATGAAGACTGTATACCCAACCCTTTTCACATATCATCCTTGGGGAATTAAATCTACACCTATAGGGAGCAAACCGATGGTGAAGATTATTCGCCCAACCTTTTACAACGGTATCTATTTTATTTTATTTTTATAGCTAGGTATTTTCTTTTTCTTCAATTGATCATGACGGGTAAATTTTCCAAGCTGGTTCTTTACTTACTTACTGATTACCAAGTTAACCCTTCAATATCAAATTGAAACCTTAATGTGAAAGCGAGATGTGACATGTGAAATCATGACTCAATCAATGTTTACAACTTCTAATTCTAGATTAAGAATTCAAATTTAACTGTGAAATCTAACAGATACTGAATCCAAGAGTCATAGATCCAACATCACTTATCTTATAATTTTAAAATATGGCCATCAAAATCACTTCGAATTCACAAGAAATTACAGAAGAACTAAAATTTTTCACAATTTTTTATCAAGACCAAGAAAACATTGATTAGGAAACCTAATCTCCCACCCCCGACCTAAAATCTACATTATCCTCAATGTGAAGGAAATAAGCATGCTATGCACATGGGATAGTGAAAGTAAAAGAGGAGTGATGGAAAGATAGTACCTAGATGAAAGAATCACAAGGCTTTCCAAAGATACTAGAGCAGGTTAGCATAAGAGAGAAACCACAAAAGCAAACTATTCTAAAATAATGTATATAGCAAACTATCCTAGTCCTATGAAAGCGATAAATCTACCTATACCTCCATCAGACTAGGAGATCAATCCTGGTAAACAGGAGCGGTCAGAGGCATGGACATGTCCTCTAAATCAATTTTCTCGACAAATGGTTTTAATCAATGTCCATTTACTTTAAACTCCTTGCCATTGTCGGGATCTCTTATCTCGACGGCCCCGTGAGGATAAGCAGTAACCACAATGTAAGGGTCGTTCCAACGAGATCGAATCTTACCCAGAAAGAGATGTAGTCGAGAATCATACAAAAGGACTTTCTAACCTGGTGTGAATGATTTCCACAGAATATGTTGATTATGAAATGCTTTCATCCTGTCCATGTAAATTCTCGAGTTCTCGTATGCGTCATTCCAGATTTCTTCAAGTTTATTCAACTGCAGTTTGTATAGTGAGCCAGCGTTGTCCAGATTGAAATTTAGATTTTTGATTGCCTAGTATGTTTTATGTTCCAACTCAACAGGCAAGTGACAAACCTTCCCATAAATAAGTCTAAAGGGAGACATTCCAATAGGGGTTTTAAACGCAGTACGATACGCCCATAAGGCATCGGTTAATCGGGTTGACTAATCCTTACGATCAGGGTTAACCATTTTCTCCAAAATGTGTTTGATCTCCCTATTAGAAATCCCAACTTGCCCACTTGTCTGTGGGTGATATGGGGTGCTCACCTTATGAGAGATACCGTATTTCTTCATTAAACTCTCGAATGGCCTATTACAAAAGTGTGAGCCCCCATCACTAATGATAGCTCAAGACATTCCGAATTGGGAAAGGATGTTCTCTTTTAGGAATTTAATGACCGTGCGATGGTCATTATTCCAACACAGAATCGCTTCAACCCATTTAGTGACATAGTCTACAGTGAGCAAAATATATAGATTTTCAAAAGATTGGGGGAATGGTCCCATGAAATCAATGCCCCAGTAATCAAATGCTTCGATGATAAGAATAGGATTCAAGGGCATCATATTTTGACGGGACAACGCTCCCAATTTCTGACAACGCTCACAAGCCTTGCAAAACTCATGAGTGTCCCTGAACATAGTGGGTCAGTAAAAGCCACATTGTAAAATATTAGCCGTGGTCTTTTTTGCAGAAAAGTGACCACCACAAGCCTGTGAGTGACAGAAGGAGATGACACTCTAATGCTCATCATCTGGCACACATCTCCTTAAGATTTGGTCTGGGCAATATTTAAATAAATATGGATCATCCCAGAAAAAGTTGCGCACCTCGGTGAAAGAAATTTTCTTATCTTGCACAGTCCAATGTGTCGATATGGAACCTGTGGCAAGATAATTAGCAATATCAGCGAACCAAGGTGAATGGGAGACTCTGAACAATTATTCATTAGGGAACATGTCATTGATATGTGTCGTTCCAAGGGAATCAGAGGGATTTAGGCGAGAAAGATGGTCAGCCACTACGTTCTTTACTCCCTTTTTATCTTTTATTTCTAGGTCAAATTCTGGGAATAAGAGGATCCATCGTATCAGGCGGGGCTTAGCATCATTCTTAGACAAAAGATACTTGAGCACTGCGTGATCAGTGTAAATAATGATCTTAGATCCGATCAAGTAGGACAAAATTTTCTTCAAAGCAAACACTACGGCCAAGAGTTCCTTTTCCGTAGTCAAGTATTTCACTTGGGCAGGGTTTAGAGTCTTACTTGCATAATGAATAATGTAAGGTTTCTTATCTTTTCTCTGGCCTAGAATCAGCCTAAGAGCATAATCAGACGCGTAGCACATATGTTCAAAAGGAATGCCCCAGTCAGGTGGTTGTATGATGGGTGCACTAGTCAACATGCCCTTAAGCTTAGTGAAAGCTTCCTGACATGGCTCAGTCCACTCATATGGTGCATCCTTTTGAAGTAGATTACATAAAGGATGAGAGATGAGACTAAAGTCCTTTATGAATCTTCTGTAAAACTCAGTGTGTCCTAAGAATAATCGCACGTCTGTATGTTCTTGGGTGGAAGTAGGTTAGAAATAAGATCAATTTTTACCTTATCCACCTTGATTCCTTTGGATGAGATAATATGTCCAATGACAATTCCCTTATGAACCATGAAATGGCACTTCTCCCAATTAAGTACTGAGTTTTTTCCTTCACATCTTTTCAGTACACATTTAAGACTCTCTAAGCACTCGCTGAAAGTTAACCGAAAACAGAGAAATCGTCCATGAAGACCTCTAGATATTTCCCCACAATGTTAGAAGAGATACTCATCATACATCACTGAAAGGTGGCAGGGACATTACATAATCCGAATGGCATCCTTCTGTAGGCAAAGGTGTCATAGGGACATGTAAATGTGGTCTTTTCCTGGTCCTCAGGGGCGATTTCAATCTGATTGTAGCCCGAATACTCGTCAAGGAAACAGTAATAGGAATGACCAGCTAGCCTTTCCAAGATTTGATCAATGAAGGGCAAAGGAAAGTGCTCCTTCCTCGTGACGGTATTCAGCTTCCTGTAGTCAATGCACATTCTCCAACCAGTAGTAACTCTAGTTGGCACGAGTTCATTATTGGCATTAGCTACGATGGTAATCCCGGACTTCTTAGAAACCACCTGAGTTGGACTCACCCATTGACTACCGGATATGGGGTATATGATACCCACATCCAGTAGTTTAAGAACATCGGCCTTAACCACTTCCCTCATGTTTGGATTTAGTCTACGTTGTGATTGCTAAGCGGTCTTCGTATTATCCTCAAGATATATGCAGTGAGTACAAATCGAGGGGTCGATTCCCTTAAGGTCTGCTATCGTCCATCCAAAGGCTCCCTTATGCTCAATGAGAGTAGATATGAGCATACTCTCCTGTTCTTTCTCTAGATGGGCAGAGATCACCACCAGGTAGTCTCATCTTGACTTAAATATGCATATTTTAAATCAGAGGGCAAAGGTTTT
This sequence comes from Magnolia sinica, assembly GCF_029962835.1. NCBI lineage: Eukaryota > Viridiplantae > Streptophyta > Magnoliopsida > Magnoliales > Magnoliaceae > Magnolia > Magnolia sinica. The sequence goes on from NC_080574.1 coordinate 81,636,861, forward strand.
AGGCCAAGCTTCGGCGACTTGAGGTTAGACGGTAGAGGCACTACATGGTTTGTGACAATTCTTCAAATTGTGGCCTCCACCAGTTAATTTCAAGTACTGGTGCAGTATCAAGCAAGTCACACGTCTCCCTAATCATGTCATCATCAAAATCATGGGGGTGGGCCAAGCATGTCTCTAGAGGGTCAGAGGATAAGGTCAAAGGTATTGTATCTTCCACGAAAGAGTCAATCATGTTAATGTCATGGAAATCGTCATCATCCTCTAAGTTTTTGCCATTATTGAAAAAAAATCTTTGATTCCAATGTCATATTCCCAAAAGACATAGTTATGACACCATTCCTGCAATTGATAATTGCGTTTGAAGTGGCAAGGAATGGGCGACCAAGAATAACGGGAATCTGAGTGCTCATGTTATTGATGGGTTCGGTGTCCAGGATGATAAAATCTACAGGGTAGTAAAATCTATCAACTTGGACCAACATATCCTCAATTATCCCTCTTGTTACACGAACAGAGTGATCAGCAAGTTGTAGTGTGGTTAGGGTGGATTTTAATTCACCCAAACCTAACTGTTTATATACCGAGTATGGAATCAGATTGACGCTCGCTCCTAAGTCAAGAAGTGCGTGATCAATTCGATAGTCCCCAATTACACATGATATGGTTGAGCTACCAGGATCTTTGAATTTCTGTGACACGTCTTGCTTTAGGATGGCACTCACTTTCTTAGTCAAGAAGATCTTCTTTTGAATACTCTGCCGTCGTTTGGTCGTGCATAAGTCTTTTAGGAATTTGGCATATGAAGATATCTGTTTTACGACATCAAGTTAAGGAATGTTGACTTTCACTTGTTTTAACACCTCTAGGTTATCCTGAGAGTTAGAGAGAGGTTTTGGTGCGACCAACCGTTGGAGAAATGGAGCAACTGGCTTTTCTAGAAGTTCTAGGTCTAATTTTTATGGGGCATCACTAGATCCATCATTGTTGTCCTCTTCTAGTTCTTAAGGCTTTTCGGGCCTAACCGGAAGGGTATTATCAATGATCTTCCCACTCCTAAGCATGGTGATGGATTTAGTGTGCTCCATTTGATTTGAAGAGCTGGGATTACTTATCTTATATTGTGGTTTAGGTTTGCGGAGCAGTTGTGCAGGAAGCATCCCCTTTTCTATAACCGTCATACGTGAATCCATCTTTTGCATAAAATCTTGCATTGCCTGGGTCAGCTCTTGCATGGAATTTTGAACCAGTTCTTCTTAAGATTTCCCTTGATTTGGATTTTGATTGAAGAAACCTTGAGGGGTAGCAGTTTGTCCATTTCTCCAACTAAAGTTTGGATGATTTTTCCAACCAGGATTGTACGTATTAGAGGTTGGTCCATTGAAAGGTCTTTGATAAGTATTTACGGCATTGGATTGTTCATTCAACACTTATCGAAAGGCGGGTATTGTAGGACAATTTTCCGTTGTATAAATTTTACAATCACAGATGCCGCAAACACTTTCATTAACCTTATCTTTCTTTCCTTCCATAGCCTCAAATTTTCTTATGAGCGTAGTCACTTTATACTTGAGATCATCCTCTTCTTTCAAGAGATACAATCCACCTTTCTCCTTAGATTAAGTCGGCCTAGATGTGGTGTTCGATTTTGGGTAATAGTCCCATGATTGTGTTTTTTCAGCAAGACTATCGAGGTAATCCCATACCTTGTCGACATTTTTATTAATGAATTCTCCATTACACATTGTCTTGACCATTTGGCGCATGGAAGATGTCAGTCCATCGTAGAAAAAATTTGTAATGTGCCACGTTTCAAAGCCATATTGTGGGCATGAACTGACCAAATCCTTGAACCTTTCCCAACATTGGTAAAATGTTTCATCCTCCTTTTGGGTGAAGTTCATGATTGCTTTTCTAAGGGTAATCGTTTTATGATGTGGAAATTTTTTTTTATAAATTCCCTCTGTATATCATTCCATGTGCCAATGGATCTAGGACGCAGTGAATGTAACCATGTCTTAGCCTTCTCCTTTAAGGAAAAAAGGAAAGAGTTTCAGCCTGACTGTGTCCTCAGACATATTTTAAAAATATAAAGTGGCTATGATCTCATCAAACTCTTTCAAATGTAGATATGGTTCTTCAGATTCAAGCCCATGGAACTTAAGAAGAAGTTGGATAACCCCTGTCTTGATGTCCATATGTCCTGTATTTTCAGGAAAAATCATGCATGAGGGCGTACTTACCCCCGCTGGTTGTAAATAATCTTGTAAAGTACGAGGCGAGGGTGCTTGATGCACCTCATTCTCATCCTGAATGTCCTCCACCCTAGGTTGGGGTAGAAGAGGTTGGTTTTCAGCCATCACTTCAATTAACTTAGGAGATTTCGAGTGGTGTTTAGTTCTGCGATGGATAGTTAACCCCTCAACCAATCCTCCTTCAGTCAAGATACGTCGAGTTTTGTCACGGGCCCACTTGGGCATGAAACACTCGCAGCCCTCAATCAAATTCGAAACCTAATCCTAAGAAATGAAAAGAAAATCTAGAAAGAAAGAGAGGGTTGGAAAGAAGTTACCAAATTGGAGTCCCTAAGTTAAAAACCTGCAAAAGAAAATAAAACAAGTCAGTCTCTAAAGAGAAGGTCTAAGATTAGAAAATCCTTAAAAAGAAAGATAGAAATAAACTAGTTTCTAAAAGAAGAAATTCCTAAAAGAAAGTGGAAATTTCTAAAATAAATTAGGAAAGTCCTAAACTAGAAAGTAAGTTACTAAAAGAGATCTGAAAAATAGAAAGTAGAGAAAGAGCTTACCGAATTAGAAATTTCTATCTTAAAAGCCTACAAAATAGGAAAGTTAGTTTCTAAACAAAAAGTCTACAAGTAGAAAATTTCTAAAAATAAATTAGGAAACAAAGTTAAATTCTTAAAGAGTTAGAATTAGAAACTTGCTAAATAAAAAAAGAAGAAAACAAATCCTAATCTAGAAATAGTAAGGAAGAAATTAAGAAAGAAATTACCAATTTACAAACTTATCTCAGAATCCTATAAAACGGGAAAGTTGGGTTAGTTTCTAAAAAGGGAAAGACTTTCTATCATAAAATTAGAAAATTCTACTCTTAAACTAATCCTAAAACTAGTTAATCTTAGAAAAACGTAGCCGTCAATCCCCGGTAATGGCGCCAAAAACTTGTTCACTCCCCAAGTATAGGGTTGTGATGTAGTAATAAACTCGGTGAGATCGAGGTCGAATCCCAAGGGACTGAAAATTGTACATAATCTGAGACTAAGTAGAAGTAGAACTAGACTAAGATGAAATCTATATCGATTGAATTTAAGGAATAATGTCGAAATATTTATCTAAAATTTAGAATTCAAAGGTATGAAACTAGGGATTCAGAGGATCCACTTGTAGAGATCAGGGAGATCTTATTCATACATCAAAAACTCAACTGGACTTAGAGTCTATCTTCATCCAGTTGAAGGGTGTAACCGTAAAAATCAAGACTGAACTTCCTTTGATCTAGTTTTCAAGAGATGAAAGGTATATGAATTAGAATGGATTCCATCACCAAACCATGCCCAAGAGACAAAGTAAACAGCAGAATTAAACTAATTAAAAACCAATCATCATGATATGAAGGGTAGGAAGGGTACCTTATCCAGCCATGCCCAGGAGACGATGGTGAACAATAGGGCTTCCTGACGTCATAAACATAAAAAGGTAAGGAACATGCTCAAAGCTATCACAGACCCATTGTAATTTTAGTCACAATAGACCATTAAAAACTAAAAAACATTCCCTTAATTAAACTAAAATCAACAGCAGTTCAATCTAAACAAAAGGCACAAGCAAAAAGTTCTCCCATCATGCTACAAGCTTCACTTCTTAGCCCTAGCTAAGAGGTTTAGCCCAACATGATTAGGCTATCCTCAAATATCATAAAGAAATTAAACAGAAAACTAAGAAAACAAAACTCTGTAGAAACTGCTTCACGTCCAGGCTTCTCTGCTCCACGCTCAGCACAAAATTGAATGCCCTTTCTCTCTTCTTTCTTGCCTCTTTATCGGAGCACCAGGTCGGTCGGCTGAGTGTTTCCGCACTCCATGCAGTTGGTGCGGAAGTTTTACACATTAGCAACACAAGATATGTACGCTGGTTCTTCATAGGGCCCATAATTGAAGTCGATGGAAAAATCTACACCGTCCATTAGATGCGGCTCGAAAAGCCAGTTAGAGATGTTGGTTTTGGCTCGGATTTGGTGTGGCCCACGGACTCTTTCTTGGTGACGTCTACCTAACATTTGAACGATTAAAAACCAATCGTCGTTGTCTTTTTCAAGTCCGTCACCTAGGCGTGAATGAGATGGAATGAGAGACTTTCTTGGACGGTCTGGATCAAACTGTTGACGCACGGTGATGGCCCACAAGATTCGTCTGCAGGCTCTGTTGCAAAACAGAGCCTGCGCATTCAGCACTGTGATGGCTAGCGGGTCCCAGATTGACGTCAGGAGGAAAATCCACGTCGCCCATTGTCTTTTCCTTTAAAAAACATGCAGACTTGCTCGGTTTTGGATCCAAACCGTGGTGGCCCATGATATTTTCATTCCGCTGTCCATCCTGATGTTGAACGGATATTTCTTGTGATCAGGTGCATGGGGCCAAGAGGTCACCTTGGTGAGGGTCCAGACTCCCCTATGGACGTAATAGACGGTTCAGATTCTGCAAAAGGATGACGAGTGGGGCCCACTAGTGAAAAATGAACAGATAATGGGAGGACACTGTGTCCTTTTTTGAGTTGGAGAAGATAGAGTCTGTCAGCTTGTGCTGACCGACTTTGAGAATTTTAGTGCACGGCTAGTGCACTTGTCTACCATGCACACGTGATGTACATGAGGTCCTTTGAAGATGTTTGTGAGAAATCCGCTCCGTCCATCTGTATTCTCATCTCATTTAACGCGTTGATACCAATTTTGAAGCATATCCAGATAGCAAGTGGGCCCAAAATCAGAGTTTTAGGGGCTGATCTGTCCGTTGGGAAACTTTCACAGGGATTGAATGGATGAAATTCGACGTGTACGGTTAATTTATGGTCCTCAGGCCATGTATGAAGTTTCGAGCTGAACGGATGGTGTGAACCCTGTGATCTTGCATTTTGGACGTCTTTCGGGCCACATAAGCTCCAGTTTCTCGATTTTCTCGGATCTCTAGCGTGTAAATTCATCGATCTTGGTCCCCTGGGGTCCATCCCTTGCCTTGGTGAATTTTAAGTGTTAAATCCATGCTTTTAGTACCATGTTTCAATCCAAGCTCGTAAATACAACCTGCATCACAAACACAATTAAATCGACTGTCAAACAGTACCAAGTTCATAAATCTAGGCAATAACTGGGGTCTGATATGCAATATTTGACTCTCAACATGGGCCCACATCAATTATCTCATGATTGAGACCTATGGGATGGGCCAAAGAGGGTTGTACAACCAGAATTTTTTGGACAGTCCAGCAATGTTGCATGTTGGAAATGGACTTAGTATACCTTGAATTTGGGGAAAGTTGGCTATTCCAGTGGACCCCACTTGCTGTCCATACATGGGAGCACTAAACCCACCTATATTTTCCAGTGATTTGGGAGGCTTAGGCCCACGCCATGAGGTGTCAAACATGGGGACAACAATAATTTCAGCAACAAAATTTTTCTGCTTAATTCCTTGCTGTATTATTTATGTGTGATTGTTTGGGTTGGTGTTTGACCCCAAAATTTATCTCTATGGTGGCCCACCTTGCCGGGACCCATCTTATGTGAACATAAGCCATCAACGCCATCAGATTTTAGGTTGGAAGTGCTTGGATAGCCACCTTGCTGGACGTCCCAACTGGTTGATGTCCAGCAAGGGTGGTCGTCCCACCTCCATGTGGCCCACCTTGATGAAATGTTTCATCCATGCGTCCATCCATTTGTGTGGCGCGCTTGGATGTGGCCCACTCCAAAGTAAGACGTCCATGGTGGGGCCCACTTTAACCTTTGATGTGGGCCAAGCCGTCTAGCCCATTGGACTGCCCACCCCTTTGTTGGACGCCCACTACATTGGGCTGTTGCTGGACTAAAAGTCCAGCAGCAAGGCCCACTTGTTTTATGTGTTGTATGTGCACTCCCTATGTGGTGGGGCCCGCTGTGCATGTTGTTGACCACCCTGGGAGTTAAATCTACTTCATATTTATCAGTTTATGGGCTCCAGCAAACTTATATAGCTAGTGGGATGAAAATTCAGCATGGTACCTTATAAATATGCATTGTTTATGGCTGGAGTTTTAAGGATGTGGGGCCCACCATATTATGAGGATTTGTGGGAATGTTTCATGCTTTTGTTTCCTTAATTTTGGGCTTAATTAATGCATCTTGGGGGCCCACTTTAATTGGGTTATAAGGATCCTTAAAACAACTAGATTTTTAAGACTCCTTGTAAGCCCAAATGGGCAGGGACGTCCTAGCTAGGCCCAGTGGATTTATGAGCTATGTCCATCATTATGTTGGGCTGGTTGGGCGAAAGTATGTATGTGTGGTTGGGCCCTTGGTTGCCCACCAAATTAACTAGATTTTTGGGTTAAGGTTGTAAGGCCCAGTTGGCTTAACTTGGATGTGATTCTTGCCCATGTGTTTGGGATAATGGGCTGCCCACTAAGCCCACCATAATGTATGGATTTGGTGATCTTATTCTTGGGCCATAAGCTTCCCCATGAGCCTATGTTATTGTATGCGGATTGGGGCATGTATTGCCCCTTTGGACCTATGTAATGTATGTAGGCCTTGAGCCACTTTATTTAGGCCCGACATGTGATGTAAGTAGTATATATATATATAGCCGCCCATTTCTTGTTTATGATTGTGCTCGGGCCATGGGCCTTGATTCATGGTAGATTGTTATTGAGCTGTCTCTTTAGGACAAATGATGGTTGAATGTTCACATTTGTGTACCCTTTTAGGCCTGGCTAGGCCCACTTGCATCTATGAGTGGTTAAATGTCCACCATAGACCCTTGTTAGGCCCGTTCTTATCATTTAGGCCTAATTCATTGTCTATCTTAGTCTTGTGGGCTACCCCAGGCTACTGGGCCCCCATTATAGGTTGTGTTCCTTATCGAATTTGTCTAAGTACGTAGACCCTACTTGGTTAGGAGGAGATTACAACATCACCGCATGGCATACTTGCTTATATTCATGACCAATTCCCACATACATCATATGTTTTCTTGTTTGAGATTACGATTGGTCATGGTTATGCCATTGGGCAAGATATTATGGTATTCTCTAAGGGATGGAGTTGCCCCTCTTGAGCGCATTTGATGCTCGGGATTGATGTATGGTTGATGGTGTGATTCATGCATTGCATAGCGTGTGGATATTCGTCCTTGCTTCATCAGGGCCATAGCCTCCACAGGTATATCATGGATGGCTGGATTTGGACACCGGAAATGTTACTTGAGCAGTTAGGGCACTTAGGATGTTCTTGGGTGAAAGCCCTTAAACATTCATGGTACCAGAAAATGCCTCAACGCCAAGACCGATTAGAAAACATGAACACCCGAGTGCCTTATACCATTAGGTCGCGACTCTCACTATAGCATGGTCGGTTGAGATGGGGTGTGGCCTTACCCGCCTAAGTGAGGGGGTAATAACTAGGCTGAGTTTGACCAGCTCATGAATGGGTCCGCTACCGGCGAGCCTTATTGGTGATTGGTTGTCCACAGGCGGGTAGTGAAGTCTCTTACGGTTGCAAGCTGTGCGGCTAGGAGAGCAGCAGTCGGCAGGTAGTGTATTTGACCCCGGTGGATTCCCTAGAGTGGAACTAAATTGATTTGTCTATTTACGATGAGAATTGGCATGATTGCATTGCACCTTGCATATAGCATTGGTTATGTAGGCCTCTTGTTGCATAACCTTGGTATCGCTAACAGCATTGATGGTATTCATGGTTCTTGGTGCATTTCTGCAAACTCTAATATTGCATTTCTAGCACTGGTATTTCATACACTTACATCGCCCTCTAAGCTTTATATAAGCTTATGCACGATTGATCGGTGCAGGTGATTTTAGACAGCAGCAGTAGCAGGGCAGGAGCGTGAAGCGTGCCGCAAACCTTTTGAAGATTGCCCTTATATAGTTCTTGCATTTCCCTTTTGAGCCGTGTATCTTATAAAAGTTTGAATTCTTAGTGGATTTTGTAATGGTGTTCCTGTAATTATTATCTGTGGTTACGATGTTATGATCTTGGGTATGCTCTTTATGAACCAGACTTATGTTATGAAAATCCTCCTCGTGGGATCCTAGGATTGGAACCTAGTGAATGGGCGCCAAGAACCAACAATGGGGTACTACGGAGGCTTTCGGTGCCAAAATCGGCAATCGGGAACTTGGTAAGCCCAGTCTCCGGGTCTGGGGTGCGACAGATTGAACCCTTTTGCGGTACTTTCTCAGGTTGCTTGATCGATGCTTTTTATAATTCAATTAGCTCTCCTAGCTCCCCTGATCATGATGCCAATGCTTCAGCTCCAGAATCAAACACCTTGCATGTGATGCTCCTTTCAGTGACCAAGGTGATAGTAGGTTGAGGAGAATCTCCTACAACTAATAGAAAGTTGTAATGCATAGGGGATTTTACTAAAAGGGTCTCTTAGAGAATTTAGACAAATGATACTCCAATAAGGTTGGGTTTAATCTCTATAAAATGGTGGAGATTGAGTTCATCTTCAACATTAAGGTTAGAATCCTCATTAGAGTGGTAAAGTTCGAGAAGATGAATGAAATCTCATGGAGTTTGAAGCTTATGGTGTGTGGGATATGAGTGAGGATTCACCTATGCTTCTATTGCATAAAAAACCTCTTAAATGATCAAAGATTGGATCTTCTTTATAAATGAATCAAGTTCCAACAGTCATAAAATGGGTAAAAATTGCTAGTCTTCAGTTGCATCAAATTAGGGTTCGGTCACATCGAATTAGACAAGAAAGTCACTGGACAGATTTAGACACCTTTGGTCACACCAAAGGTGGTCTTTGGTCACACTGAATATGATCATTAGTGGGACCAAATGTGACACTTGGTTACATTAAATAACCTGAAATTCTGTCATAGCACGATGCCCCATTTTAGCCGATTTCGGTCGGATCGAAGGTGGGTTCAGTTGGATCGAAGGTTGTTGAAATCGTGTAGTTTTTCCAGCAATACGGGACCTCTAAAGCCAATCTAAGGATGGTTAATTTAGGCTTATATCGCTTAATAGATGATCAATAAAAGGTTTACTTATTAGGGTTAAGATCATCTAGAGGTTTAGGTTGTTTTAGGTCAAGAACTAAGATCAACAAGGATCTTTATATACCTTTTCTTTGCTCCTTGATTCTCCACCTCTACTTGCGTCTTTAGTCTTCAGCTTTCGACGACTCAACTGACTATATGACACAATAGACTCACGTGATTGACAAATAAGGTGCGCAAATCAATGCACTAACACATGTGGGGGTAGAGGTGTGTGTGAATGTGTGGGGTGTGGGTGTGTAAAAAAAAATAAAATAGGGGCACAAGATTCAGTTGCCCAACACCTCAATAACATAGATGAATTAAAATTCCCAAAAAAGAAAGGATACTTTAGGATTTAAAATGTGCACTTTATTAATTAATTTTCTATTATGATACCTTTTTTGACTGACTTGGTAATAGGTACCTCTTTGAATCCCAATGCCTTTTATCTATTTTTTCTAAATTCGAGTAATGTTTATTAAATTTCTCTACCTTACGTTAGTTTAAAGGATTAATTTTTCAAGGGCCATTTGGATTTTGTAAGTTACTTATGCCACAAGTGTTGGATTAAAAAAGGTTTTTTTTTTTTAAAAAAAAAATAGATTTGAAGATTCTAGAAAATTGATTTTTACCTTTGTTAACCAACTTGCCTTCATTATATTTAGATTAGTTCCACATTAAAAAGTTGTTAAGAAAACTAACCATTTAAATTAAAACCCTTCACTAATTCTTTGTATTGAAAAACAAAGGTATGTCATGCAAGCAACCTTGCTTGCACACGCAGCCACTGCAGTGGTCGTGATGAGGTGTGGTAGGGTGTGTTGCATCTTTGATTGGACACTTATGATTTATTTTTTTCTCTACATATGTTTTTTCTTAATCATGCATGAGAAGACAAAAAGACTTTGCACACCTACCTAATAATTAATGAGTGCAACAGCCTACTTACTTTTTCTTTATAAAGGCATCTCCTCTTTGTTGCAAACCAATTTGAAAAATTCTTCTCTGATTTTTCTTTCTAAGTTCTCTCTAGGCAAATCAGTTCGTATTATTTAGTTTATATGACTATGATCGAGAGTGCACCATATCTAAACCGTTCATCTTGGAGGAGAGTTTGTTGTATACTAGGGGCAGTTTGCTAAGACTCAATACATCAGGAATCACCTTCCTGTGGGGGTAAATTTGTCTTTAAGACAGAAACAATAATATACCTCAGCTCTTCAGATTCTTCTATTTTTATTTATGATTTATTATTTTGAATTTTCTACTATATTTCTGTATTTTAGAACCAACAACAACTAACTTATCTTAATTTCTACTTATTAAGATGATAAATATGTTTAGTAAACAACCTACTTAACAACGCCTCTCTTTTTCCTCCCCTATGCCTCTCTTCAGCAGCTTATGAAAAGTTTTAAAAAAATAAAATAATAATAATAATAAATAAAATTTTTAAAAAAAATTAAAGAAAGAAAGAAAGAAAGAAATGAAGTGATCAAGTACTTTCAAGTAAAAAAGTTACATATAATTAATCTTAAACCAAACTTACTTATGTGAAATAAATTACATATCTACTGTTGTACGTTGAAAAATTAACTTATTTGGTGGTATCCAAACAGGCCCTTGGTAAATGATGAAATTACCCCTGCAAAAAGGCCGACCAGGGACTTGGGATTTATTGGCTCATAAAGTTTATATTAAGTTTACAGTTTGTTAAAGGGCAGAGCAAGATTCTGCACATGGGGCCCACATGGTCTGGTTATCCAGATCATTTAGCTTATAGGGCCCATAATGGATGGGACATGTACTGATTAGAAAATCCTGGCCCTTCAACTGGAGGTCTAAACAAAGTAGTTATGGAAAATGTACAAAAAACCTTATGAAGTATCAGCAGATTCTAAGTTAAGGGCTAAGAGAAAAAAAAGTACGGTACTACATAGAGTATGAGGGATGACACATGCACCCAAAACCTATTTAAGTTACTCTTATAGAGCACTATGAGGTTTTGTGCTTCTAGTTGCATAAGTTGGGTTTAGATGATCCAATCGATTCATGATTTGAACTGTCCATTATGCCCTGAACACATTTCTAGGGCTATCAGGCAAAAATCGAAATGATCCGTTGATCCATGATTTAGTCTTATATCTACTGGCATCCTTTTTTCTAAGCCATTGATGGGATTACTACTACAATTGCCCAACAAAAGCAATTCTTTAGAATAATAAGCAATCAATGATGGTCTCTAACAAATACATAAATCAAATTGTTAATTAGACCTATTTTGTGTAAATGATCTCAACCGTCCATTAAAGATCATTGATCAAAATTAAATGGGGATTAGATGGTTGCCCATGTAATGTGTGTCGGACCTAGTGAACAATCTAAATCACTGGATTTGACGGTCCAAGTGTCCACTGCGGAGCTCTATGACTAAAAGTGCTCCGGGAGCACTGGATAATTTCTCTGAGTTAGAGGCTATGCATTAAAATACTTAGGTGGTAGGATTGACTTTAGATGGCTTATAAAATGGCAAACCTTTCTGGGACGGCACTCTAACTATCTAATTAATTGTCAGTTAGCTTGTTGTCATTTTATACACGAGGTGAAAAAACATAAATTATCAAGGTACTTCGTTTGCAATGTTAATTGAAGCTAGGCTCTTAAAAAAAAAATAGTAATAATAATAACAAAAATAAAAAAAATCCAATTACCAAAGAACCAATTTTTACAAATGCCTAATACATTTGAGATGTTTGGCTTCTAATGTATTGAATGGGAACCGTTGCCGTCTTTACCCTGGTAAGATTTCTATATTTGCCGTTGTGGGACGTCTCAGTACTTTTGGCCAACGAGCATCGATGATTTGGACCGTTGACCAATTCATCCATATGGAAAAACCAAATTGTACCCCACAATTTCTGGGGGCCAGGAATCCCTGTGGAGTAAACATTGTGAACTGGATCTGGCCATATGTATCAAAACTCAAACCCACAAAATAATTAAATAAATAAACCATTTTGAGCATAATTTCTGGCAGACGAGAGCAAGGGCCGGCCCAGCCCAAGGCTAGCCCATGTCACGAGCTAATGTATATGGGATTTGTTCTGGGTTGAACCCATATTTAAGTAAGTCAGGATGGGCCTACTTGTTGCCCAGGTCTGGCCCAGTTAGTTACTGCCGCTGGACCTCATCCACAGGTCCATGGCAGTCTGGATTGAGGGGGGCAGGGGAGCAACTGTGTGTGTCAAATGGTGGTGTGATTGGGATCATTGATCCGGTGGCTCACTGAATGACTTGATGGCAATGGTAGTAACACAGTCGTTATGCGTTACATTACAAGTGACCATTCAGTGTGGACGGTTGCTCATTTTTCGCTCGCCTTTGAGTTAACTTTCATATACGGCTTCGGTTGCAAATGGGTTACATTGATGTGATGGATTGTTCCATACAAAATTAATAAATAGGTTTGGATATGAAACTGGACCATCCAAGTAGGACTAAGTCCTAAAGTTTGCCCTGATTACTAAAAAGGTCGACTCAAGCCATCTTAAAGTCAATCTCATAAAAATAAAAAATTAAAAATAAAAAATTCGTCTCATTTTATTTAATATTAATTATGTATTAGAGGTAATATAAGTTGTTAGTTGTCAGGATTAATTTTAGGGATCTTTTGGGAAAGGACCAAAAACCCCCTCAAGTATATTTAGTGGACCAACTGCTCAATGCTTTTGTTTTCGTTCACAACCTACTTCCCATTTTTATTTTTATTTTTATAAACAATCCGGTCACCCCTTACTTTAATTTAAAAGGTACGTATTTAGTATAGACCCGACGGGCTATCCATGTTATTTTATGTGACATGAAAAAAAAAATCCTTAATTACCAAACTAGATTACTAGTTGTATGGACGAAACTAGAAAGATGAAAATACCCTTGCTTTTTCAGCTGCTTTACCTAACAAGCAAGGGTATTTTCATCAAAAAATCAATATCCGTATCCTAAAAATCACCTTCGGTCAAATAAGTTTCCAGGCGGAGGAAAAAAAAAGAAAAAAAGAAGGCATTGTTCGGACTCGTCTACAATGCTAATTTTTTCTAAATTAAAGGCGAAACAACCGGTGGACTTATGGTTAGCTCACATTAAGGTAGGCCCCACTGCAACAGTCCCTTCCGAAAAAAATAAAAATAAAAATGTGCATTTATGGTTAGCTCACATTAAGGTGGACCCTACCACATAGGGTTCATGGAGCCAAACATAAATCCAACGTCTGGTTACATATATTGTACATGGCATATGGTTCAAAATACACATGGAACAGATGATGCTAGCCATCAGATCGATGAAATCAAGGGTAGAAAATGAAAAAATAAATAAATTCATTGGTAGAATATTATAGAGAAAATTATGAATAGAACTTTTTACTTAATGTGATTTTCGAAAATAACCCATCCGTAATAGGGCCAAGTAAATGGATGGACCCGATTGATGCATCATGTTGTCATTGTACGGTTAGAGAGATGACTATACAATATAAAGATGCAATACATTAGCGAGTTGATATGGGACGTGGGCACCATAGTAATTGAATAAGGGGACCATGTTTGATCCTGACCGTTTATACGATGGGCCTTAGCATGGTGAGCCTCCATACACACCATTGGTGAGCATACCCATTCTGACCGTTCCCTACCGGATGGCCCCAGGCAAGAGGTTTGCTGATTTCAGGTGCGTGTGGAGTGTCGTCTGTATACCCGCAGGCAAACGTGCCAACATGAATAGTCTTTTTTTAAAAATTATTTTTTTTTACTTTTATTGTTTGTTTTACACACGCACACATACCCCCACACACTCACACCGTAGTGGGTTTTCACCACCTATGATACTCGAACCTTAACCGGGTGTTGAAACTCCCGAGAGTCTACCACCCGAGGAAGAGCAAAGATCGCCAACATGAATAATCTTTATGCCATTTTAACCATGTATCTAGATGCAAACAATGCCTAGGAAAGCATTTTCACAAATTTGAAGGAAAATGAATTTTCACCCTTCCGCCACTGCCCATCTCCAAATGCCTCACATATTTCACATATGCAAATGTTCCACCGCTCATCTTCTACCATGCCACATGTGCCTACATCCATCTTCACATTAGGCCCCACACGTACAAAGCGCCTCAAATGTACTCCATTTGCAAACTTTCTATTGTCCATCATTTGTTGTGTCACACATGTGCATGCTGGTTTTACTGGCACAATTTTTACCGGCGGCCATGTATAACTGCCGGTGATAATGATAATCACCAGCGCTCATCAAAAAATGCCCCTAATTTTGGGGTGTGGCCGCCGGTAAAATATTGGTTATTAAAATAATTTTTTTTTCTTTTAAAAAAATATAAAAAATAAAAAAAACAACAACGCCAGAGGGTTTTTCATCTCTCTCTCTCTCTCTCTCTCTCTCTCTCTCTCTCTCTCTCATCTCGTGTGCTTCTCCCATCTTGGATTTGGAACTTTTCTCTCTCTCGTGTGCTTCTCCCATCTTGGATTTGGAACTTTCAATCTTCCATCTTGCCTTTAAATCTCAATCTCCCAACAACGCTTACATTCAACAATGGGAAGAGGAGATGCAGGAGTTTGCTCTAGAAGGTTCAGGTAGAGATAAGGAGGCAGGTGAAAGCGCGGTTGAGGAGGAGGTTCAGCTTTGAATACGACCCTTTCAGCTATGCATTGAATTTTAATGATGCTGGGTTTGGATTACTCCGTTGAATTAGATAATAGAGATTGAAAATTGTAGAAATAGGGTAAATGGGTTTTGTCTTGGGTGGGTTCTTTTTGCTTCTTGTATATGGAGTTTTTCTTTTTTCCTTCTTTTGAGCAAGGAGTGTAAGTGAGGTAGCTTTTTGTACTGCGATTTCTATCTCGATTCTCCTGGGTGTTGATTTTGTTTTTTAAAAATCTTTCCCTATCTTGATATTAGGCTTGAGCCATGAAAATTGGTATTTTAAGTAGTACCATGCACAAGCATCGACTTGTGAATGTTGGTTTCATATCTGGTTGGATACGACAATTTGATAAGTTTTTGCATTTTGCAGATTAAAGACTTTTAGGGCGTGTTTGGATGTAGTATTGAATTGAATTGCAATATATTAAAGTGATAATAACCAACTTGTAATTTGCTTTCCTGTGCATTCACATTGATGGATTGTGCAAGCAGAGTGGCTGCTGCCTCTTATAATAGCAGCCCATTCTTGAAAAGTCCCCATCTCTTCCAGTCCCATAATACAATGCCCAAGTTCCCAACGAATGAAAATGGTGAGAGTATGATGGATGACACACATGCACTACTATATAGGTAATTCAAATTAAACTATCCAAATTATTGTTCCTAGATTAGATGTATCATGGACCATTATATTGGTAGACAGTTAATGGATGGCTAAAAATGAAAAAATATCCAACAGTCCTATTTCTACAATCAAGTGTCCATGAATCAGAGGTTAGCATTATTTAGCAAACATGTTCAAAAGTTTTGTAGCTCTTTGATAGTAATTCATTTCAAATTAAACTTTCCAAATTATGGTTCTAAGAATTTCTCAAAGGGCCAATATTGAGGGTCAAATATTGCATATTAGACCCCAATTGTTACTTGATTTTACAAACATTATAATGCTTAACGTCCTATTTTAATTGTGTTTTCGTTGTAAGGTGGATTTAAAGAGCTTGGACTGAAAAGGGTATTAAAAGCATGAATTTAATACTCTAAAATCACCAAGGTAAGGGACAGACCCCAAGGGACTGAGATCGAAGAATCTACACGCCAAAGATCTAAGAAAATCACGTGATTGGATTTAAACAGGCCTGAAAGTCATCCAGAATATAAGATCATAAGGTTCCCACCATCCATTCAGCTTGAAACTTTATATCTGACCTGAGGAGCCTAAATTAACCATACACGTCAAATTTCAGCCATTGGATCCTTGTGGAAGTGGCCCAACAGAGAGATCAGCCCATAAAACTTTGATCTAGGGCCCACCTGATATCTGGACATGCTTCAATTTTGGTCTCAGCCCCTTAAATAAGATCACAAAACAGATGGACCGAGCGAATTTCATATATACATCAAGTTGGGACCAACTTTACGAGAGGGAGTGCACAGAAGATGTGCACTCGCCGTGCACCAAATTCCATAAAGTCGTGCTAACTGACTCAAATCCTCTTCCTGCGAGAGACGTCTAATAGATGCACTGTAACGCCCTGAAAATTGAGAGTCGAGCGAAGCTCAACTCCTCAGTTCCAACGCATCACTTATGCAACATAGATAATGATGTTTAAATATTATCCATATTAGTGCATTAAACATGAGTGGGATTACACTAAATCAGCATATCATACTCCAGAGTTAATGTAAATAGGCAAGCGGAAGGCTGAACTAAATATATAAAGTATATACGTGTTTCATTACCTCTAAAGTATGAACATGATACCAAGCTGAATATATACATAATTTGTTTCAAATTATACAAAATGACAAAATGTGAATGTTCCACTAATCCAATATCCCTGTAATCCTGACGACGCAGCTCTAGGTCTACACAGACCCGCCTGAGAACTGAACGTAGGAGAACTCCTCATCCTCGTCAAAGAAGTCTGGTTCCATCACGTAAGCCTCATCGTAACCTGCATCTAAATCAGAGTGTAATGACCCGGAAAATTTTGTGCCAAGACTCGAGTACTACCTCTATTTTCCTTAGAAGTTAATTAGGGTTAATTAGCGCTAAACTCAATTGCTTGTGAAATTTGCATCAATTACTTTAAATTTGATCTGCATGACTTAAAACCTGTAGAATCATTAGCGCTAGGTTACTCTGAAATCTGGGATTCATCGCTAAATCCAGTTGCTCTAGAGAATTTTTGGAAGTTCTGGATCAGACCTAAACTGCACGTCAAAAGTCCAATAGCGATGATCTTAGGCAGTTATGGTCACCATATTGGGCTTGACCATCATCTCAAAAATCAAGTCCAGATGATGTTATGGGTTGATTTGATTGAGTCCGGAGTGAAGAGTGTGAGAATGGTGAGAAATTAAATGTGCTTTTATGAAATCTGAGTCGTGTTGCTTGCGCGACGATTTTAAGCAATCTGACCGTCGGATTCTTACCCAATTTCACCCTTGGATCAGGGAAGATGGCCCAGGCATGTCATGATGCTTGTGGACCTGATCGAGTTTCGGTGACCGTTGAATTGAGTGTGGTCCGCCACGGCTGATCTGTAAGGCCGATCGGTACGAAAACTCAGCCTGACCTAGATCCATGATCAGTGAACTTAAGTCCGACCGCACGTGGAAAAAGGACCACCAGAAGTGTTTCGTTGGATCGAGAGAGGCCTATTTTGGTTATAACCTAAGTATACCTTGGCCCTGGGGTTATTTTCATCAATGTTAGGCCTATATATAGACCTTAAAACCCTCACTCTCTTTTCCATACGAATTTCCTAACCCTAGCTAAGAAAGAGAGAGGAAAAGAGAGAGAAAGTGAGAGTGAAGTTGGTGAATCATCCTTAAATTCTTTCCTATTACTCTACATCCTTAAACCATCACTTTTGAATCGTTATTCCAGCGATTCTAAGTTCATTCTTGGGTAAGTTAACCTAACCCTAATCTGTTTTAGAGCTTAGAATGGTTTATGCATGTTGTATCTCATTTCTATTCTTGCCTTAGGTTATCTAGTCGCTGTTGACGAAGATATATCGTCTGAATCAGTTCAGTGCTCTATTTCTGGTTTAAGGTGCGGACTTTAATCGTATAGGTTATGGTTTTCAAGGCTTTCAATGCCAGTTAATGATTTATTCTTGTTATGGATGAGATTTCACATGCCAAATGCTATGTTTACTTTCCATTCTTGACATGTATGTGTTATATTGATATTTGTGTATTCTATGTATATGTAGAAAGTACCGTATACGTATAAAATATGAACATGTGTTTGCCATGATTATTTGTCATGTATTTGTGCTAGATGTATGTGTGACAACTCCTTGGCAAAAGGAATTGTCCAAATGCGTGTAGTTCAACATGCGTCATGTATGTTGAACTTTGTAGTCTAAGTGTTTGTAGAAATGTCTGAATGATCTAAAGTGTAGTATATTACCCTAATTGCAGGTGTTGAGAAGTGATTCTCAATTCTCCTACTGATGTGTATGATTTCCTACATGTAAGTCACATTCTTTATTGTTTCACTTTTAGCATTACTTATGTGTAAATCCATGTTGAGTTGATATTCTGCAAATACTCATATACTACATGATTTGAGTTGTTGTTCCATTACTGTCCTAAATTCTATATGAATATCTGTTGTAGTGGAGTGTGTTTGGGACTATGAATTAGTCCAGGAAATCGGTAATCGGCTTTGAGTTCGTGGCTGAGGTTGCTTTCGCCATGGAAGACGTGATTTGACGAACCCAAGTCGTATTAGAGTTGTCGGCAGTGGTTTGGCCACACGGAGTGTTTGCGCACTCTATGTCATTCAACCCAACGTGCACTCGTGCTAGTCGAGTTCGTCAAGTAACTCGATTGTCCGAGGTATGTTCACCATGTATGGACGTCATTGCTTGAATTTAAGGTACCAAACTTACCAGTGTAAATCCTGTTAACCATTGTACCTTGATCTGCTAAGACTCATGAGCCGGACATAGTGGTATGAGACATCGTGGTCGAGCTGTCGGCCTACGCTGGGGTGACAAGCCTCTCCGTAGTGACCACTGAGCAACCAAACTCATGAGCCTATTATGGTGGTATGGGACACTATATTCGTGCTGTCGGCCTACATTGATTGGTGACGAGCCGTTTGTAGTGACCTCGAGCATACCTGGATACCGCATTGAGGTGACGAGCCTTATTGTAGTAACGAAGGTATGATAGGCGTGCATTGATTGGTGATAAGCCCTTTGCAGTGACCTAAAACCATATGAACGTATGAGATGATCTAGGACTGACGACCCTAGAATGGATCACTGTTTGGAAATTGATATGAGGAAGGTACCTTAGCTTCTCAATCCTGCTGTGTGAAAAGGACTAATAACAACTTGGTAATCATGTGCATGCACTGCATTTGCATGTACCTGGAAGAGGTGGAGGACTTGAGGTGATGTCATGCGTAACGTAAGATGAAGACGCTAAGGGTGTACGCGCGATGGCATGCATCATTTTACATACATCCTTGCACTAACAAGAGTACTTAGGACATGTTTGATTGTTCTACTTTATCATTACTGCTTGATTGAATTAATAACATGTTAACCTTTACTTTATTGTTCCACTGAGTTGATCACTCACTCCCACGTTCTGGGATGGTGTTTAAACACCCACCAGACTCTGTCTTAGATGTAGATATTGATGCAACCCCTGAGGCAGAGTCGGAGTTCGAGGATGATGAGGCTGCATTTTCTTTCATGCAGTTTTCAGGCGGGTTCTTGTGAGCCTTGTTCTGATGCGTGGGATTATGGGATTTCATTTTGAGAATAGATGATGTCATTTGATACTTGTAATTTTGATAGTAACACTTGTAAGTATGACCTGGTATGTATATGTACTTCAGGGATTTGCACATGTACACTGATGCTTCTGTAAGTGTTCCGCTTGCATCTATCACTTCTCCCTAAATTATATTTGCAGTTGGGCTTAATCTATTCAATGTTTTATGTACTCATACAGACAACATACATCCATCATTAAATATGTTGCATAAGGATGTTTTGGAACTCGGGAGCTGAGTTATGCTCGACCCCCGAATTTCATGGCGTTATAAGTTGGTATCAGAGCATGAATTGGAGTAAACCGGACCTGGGTTATGGTCACACACCGCACGCTGTCACCACCTTAGTGTATTTAGGTGTGAGTTTATCGTAGAATTTGTGTTTGTGTCCTGTTGCTTCTATCGGCGAAAGTTTATTGAAAACGATTACCGAGATCGAGTCTGTCCGCACTCCTGATCACACACAACAACCCAAAATCTCTTCTAGACCATCTATTAATGAGTCTAAATGGTTTATCTTCCCATCTCAACCCTTCAAATGTTACTAAACCTCTGTTTGTATTAGATTTCAACCTGAATGGCCCGATAGGCGTCGCATCGGACAAAGGGGCCGATCGGGGCATTTCCAGGGGGACCCACATCATTTTAGAGCTAAGGGGCCAGGAGGACCTTGCCCAAATGGCGAGCCATCGCTGGATGGTCTGGAGACGGGTGATAACCTTGCTGGTTCGGCGAGGCTTCGCCGATCAGAGGGCCAGGCCGAGCGGGCCTACTCGGGCCGACAACTTTGGGGCCTACTGTGGCCCACCCCTCCACGGTTTGCTGATCAAAACCCTTCTTAAACCCTATCTCCTTCATAAAACACCCTCCCAAGCTCTCCTTTTCTCCCAGTTTCTCTCAAAACTGCACCAAAATCCTTCCCAAATCTCCTTCTTCTTCCATTTTCGTGTACACCCAATCAACCCATCTCAAAAACCCATCCCCATTGCTGATTTCACTCTCTTTTCTTCTCATTTGAGCTTCTAAATCCTTCTTTGGGATCTCAAGTATGTGGAAGCTTCACCATTCTTCTCATTTCTCCCTTTTCTCTCATTTTTCATGACCCTCTTTGAGTTTATCACGACCATCTTTTCCATCTCCACCCTTCTTTCTTTGATGGGGAAGAAGAGAGTGCCTGTGGATGAAGCCGGGCCTAGCCGCCCAACTCGTGCACGGAGGCCGAGAGGTGCCGCCGCAAGTACGACCGCCGCCCGTGAATTTCAGACCAAGCGGGACCTTGATCCTCAAGCTCCCATTGGAAGAACCTTGTTGGCGGAGTTATCTCATGGAGTCTATGAAGGCCGTAGGGTCCTTTTTGAGGCTCATGTTGATCCGCAGCTATTTGGCGAGTTTCTGTTGTTGGAACGCCTGGAAGGGGCTGGTTGGTGTCCCTTGTTTGAGGGTGAATATCGTACCAATGCAAGCACTGTTCAAGCTTTTTATGTCAACATTCGTGATCCTTCGTTGGAGCCTCTGCAGTTTAAGATTCCTTGTGGTAGTGGTCGGGTGGCCACGACTAACGTCGCTTTGATATCCCGACTCTTGAATGTGCCACTTAGTGAGGTGCATGCCAGTGAGAAGAATTTGAGCAGTATGCGTGAGAGGGATCGTCGCACCCGGCTCTTGTGTGGTCGTCTGGTCGAATGGCAGCCTAATAGAAGCCTTCTAGCTACCAACATGACGAACGACTTTCGCTTGCTTCACCACATGTGTACGTTCAATGTATATCCAAGGTGGAGTAACCACAGCGAGTGTACGCGCCTGATGGTAGATTTTCTGTATCAGGTGGGGTAAGGAGCGAAGTTATGTATGCCGACGTACATCTTGCGCCAGATTATCCTTATCGCTCATTCGACTAGGAGGACCGAATCGGTCCCATTTGACCGACTTATCTGTAAGCTTGTACATGAGTTTGGCTATCGACTTGGGGCAGAAAAGCCGGTACCTGTTCATCACATTAATCTGACGACCCTTAAGCAGATGGAAATTGGTCCTGGTCGACAAGCCTCAGAGAGTGAGGATGAGTCAGAGAGCGATGATGAAGAGAGTTCTGGCGAAGGTGGAGCTGAGATTGAAGAAGAAACAGAGCAGGACGAGGAAGAGGTAGAGGGACAGGATACGAGTGAGAGTTCTCCTCCTATGGCACCAGAGCAGAGCACATATCAGGCTGTCAGGGATACCCGTATTGCTCGGCTTGAGGAAGGGCAGACTGTTCTACGCCAGGATATCATGGATCTTCGAGGTCTTGTGAAGCACAAGTTTAAGAAGGTGACTCGAACTCTTAAGTCTATCCTGTGTTGCTTGCAGGATAAGGGTGCCTCGCCTCCATCTCCTGATTCTGACGAGTAGTTGTCGTTGTAGTCGTCCTTTGCTTTGTTTGGTTATTTGCTCTTGTGTGTTGCCGTTGTTGGCATTAGTTGTTGGAAGTTGGTTGTTGTTTGCTGTTTTAGATGTTTTGGTTCACATGCTTTCCCTGTCGTGATTCATGTAATGCTGCACTACTTGTATTGCGACAAATTTTGTTAATGGAATGCATGTTGTTTATCGTTGAAGTTGTGCTGTGATTGCTGTGTGGGTGGATTATGTGGATGTTGAATCTTACAAGTTGCATCCTCTATTGAATGTAGGGTATGTCTCCTAAGGGTTCAAAGACTTTGGCCCGTCTCTCTTTGATCGAGTCGCTTGTCGGGGTTCCTCCCCTAAGCGATAGTCAGACGGATCCACAGTCAGGCCCGTCTCATTCTGGTGTTGGGCCGGTACCTGTGATTCCACCTATGGCTCCTCCAGTCACACCTTCGGTTCTTGAGCCAAACCATGCATCTTCGTCTGCTCCGCCTTCAGATAGGTTAGAGCAGATGATGCTGTTAATGCAGCAGCAGCAGATTCAGCAGCAGCAGCAGTAGCAGCAGTTTCTGTCTTCCATGGCTGGCATCTTTGCTCAGTCAGTGGGGGCGACTCCACCTGCTTCACCTATGCACCCATCTAGGAGCTCTAGTGCGAGCGGCACTTTTGAGCGATTCCAACCTTACGACCTCCCACATTTGCGGGTTCTCATAGACCCGAGGAGGCCGAGTACTGAATTGATCGCATCTCTAAGATGCTGAGACCGCTGCACCGTTCTGAGGTTGAGTAGGTCGAGCTTGCCTCCTTCATGTTTGAGAAGGAAGCTAGTCTATGGTGGGACAGTGTTCTTCGCACTGTTGAGGAGGGATATGAGTGGTCGTGGCAGGCATTTGAGACACGCTTCCATGGGAAGTATTTTCCGGTTACGTACCGACACAAGAATGAGAGTGAGTTCCTTCGCCTCCGCTAGGGAGGGATGTCGGTGACGGAATATGAGAACCGGTTCCCTGAGCTAGGTTGGTATGTTCCCTTGATTCTGGGTGATCAGCCGATGAGGATGCGGCGTTTTTCTGAGGGATTGAGGCCTGAGATCTGATCGAAGATATGCTGTGCTAGCATTTCTTCCTGTGCGGAGTTGGTGAGTATGTCCTTACAAGCTGAGCAGGACGGGGACAGGTCGTCCCGTATGCGAGCACCTATGGTTCCTAGGCCACAACCTAACTTTAAGAGTGCACCTTTTCTCGACAAGAGGCCATAGGCAGATTCTCCTCCGAGGCATTCAGCACCGCCCGCTCAGCAGGTGCGAGCTGATCTTCACTATTTGTATTGTGGGAAGATGGGGCATTTGGACCGTTCTTGCTTTTCGCGTATGTGGGACAGTGGTTTTACTCTACCGCAGAGGATCAGCCGTCCGATTTCTCAGGTTATATCACCTCCACCTCTTCGTTCAGTGCCAGCTCATCCATCTTTCAGACCTTCTGTACCTAGCTTCAGGCTACCTCAGCGGCCCATGGTTCCTCCGCCGAATCGCCAGCAGCAGGCTCGAGTTCATGCTCTCTTAGCTGAAGCGCCTATGTCTGACTTGGTGCCGAGATCCTTCGAGGTTACAGATCACATTGAAGGTATTCCCATTTTTATGTTGGAGGATACAGGGTCCACTACTTCTCTTATATCATATGCGGCAGTTAGGCGTCTGAGTTTGAGCACTGTTTCTATGCAAGGAGTGACGCTTACTACCGCTACTGGGATCTCCTCTACTATGAACAAGCGTTGTTTGGATTGTTTAATTGATCTCTTTTATGAAATCTGAGTCGTGTCGCTTGCGCGACGATTTTAAGTAATTTGATAGTCGGATTCTGACCCAATTTCACCCTCGGATCAGGGAAGATGGCCCAGGCATGTCATGATGCTTGTGGACCTGATCGAGTTTCGGTGACCGTTGAATTGAGTGTAGTCCGCCACTACTGATCTGTAAGGCCGATCGGTACGAAAACTCAGCCTGACCTAGATCCATAGTAAGTGAGTTTAAGTCCGACCGCACGTGGAAAAAGGACCATCAGAAGTGCTTCGTTGGATCGAGAGAGGCCTGTTTTGGTTATAACCTAAGTATACCTTGGCCCTGGGGTTATTTTCATCAATGTTAGGCCTATATATAGACCTTAAAACCCTCACTCTCTTTTCCATACGAATTTCCTAACCCTAACTAAGAAAGAGAGGGGAAAAGAGAGAGGAAGTGAGAGTGAAGTTGGTGAATCATCCTTAGATTCTTTCCTGTTACTCTACATCCTTAAACCATCGCTTTTGAATCATTATTTTGGTGATTCTAAGTTAATTCTTGGGTAAGTTAACCTAACACTAATCTGTTTTAGAGCTTAGAATGGTTTATGTGTGTTGTATCTCATTTCTATTCTTGCATTAAGGTTATCTAGTCACCGTTGACGAAGACATATCGTCTGAATCAGTTCGGTGCTCTATTTCTGGTTTAAGGTGTGGACTTTAATCATATAGGTTATGGTTTTCAAGGCTTTCAATGCCAGTTAATGATTTATTCTTGTTATGGATGAGATTTCACATGCCAAATGCTATGTTTACTTTCCATTCCTGACATGTATGTGTTATATTGATATTTGTGTATTCTATGTATATGTAGAAAGTACCGTATACGTATAAGATATGAACATGTGTTTGCCATGATTATTTGTCATGAATTTGTGCTAGATGTATGTGTGACAACTCCTTGGCAAAAGGAATTGTCCAAATGCGTGTAGTTCAACATGCGTCATGTATGTTGAACTTTGTAGTCTAAGTGTTTGTAGAAAAGTCTGAATGATCTAAAGTGTAGATATTATCCTAATTGTAGGCATTGAGAAACGATTCTCAATTCTCCTACTAATGTGTATGATTTCCTACATGTAAGTCACATTCTTTGTTGTTTCACTTCTAGCATTACTTATGTGTAAATCCATGTTGAGTTGATATTCTGCAAATGCTCATATACTACATGATTTGAGTTGTTGTTCCATTACTGTCCTAAATTCTATATGAATATCTGTTGTAGTGGAGTGTGTTTGGGATTATGAATTAGTCCAGGAAATCGGTAATCGGCCTTGAGTTCGTGGCTGAGGTTGCTTTCGCCACGGAAGACGTGATTTGACGAACCTGAGTCGTATTAGAGTTGTCGGCAGTGGTTTGGCCACACGGAGTGTTTGCGCACTCTATGTCATTCAACCCAACGTGCGCTCGTGCTAGTCGAGTTCGTCAAGTAACTCGATTGTCCGAGGTATGTTCACCATGTATGGACGCCATTGCTTGAATTTAAGGTACCAAACTTACCAGTATAAATCCTGTTAACCATTGTACCTTGATCTACTAAGACTCATAAGCCGGACATGGTGGTATGAGACACCGTGGTCGAGCTGTCGGCCTACGCTGGGGTGACAAGCCTCTCCGTAGTGACTAGTGAGCAACCAAACTCATGAGCTGATTATGGTGGTATGGGACACTATATTCGTGCTGTCAGCCTACATTGATTAGTGACGAGCCCTTTGTAGTGACCTCGAGCATACCTGGATACCGCATTGAGGTGACGAGCCTTATTGTAGTAACGAAGGTATAATAGGCGTGCATTGATTGGTGACAAGCCCTTTGCAGTGACCTAAAACCATATGAACGTATGAGATGATCTAGAATTGACGACCCTAGAATAGATCACTATTTGGAAATTGATATGAGGAAGGTACCTTAGCTTCCCAATCCTGCTGTATGAAAAGGACTAATAACTACTTGGTAATCATGTGCATGCACCGCATTTACATGTGCCTGGAAGAGGTGGATGACTTGAGGTGATGTCATGCGTAACGTAAGATGAAGACGCTGAGGGTGTATGCGCGAGGGCACGCATCATTCTACATACATCCTTGCACTAACAAGAGTACTTAGGACATGTTTGATTGTTCTGCTTTATCATTACTGCTTGATTGAATTAATAACATGTTAACCTTTGCTTTATTGTTCCATTGAGTTGATCACTCACTCCCACATTCTGGGACGGTGTTTAAACACCCACCAGACTCTATCTTAGATGCAGATATTGATGCGACCCCTGAGGCAGAGCCGGAGTTCGAGGATGATGAGGTTGCATTTTCTTTCATTTAGTTTTCAGGCGGGTTCTTGTGAGCCTTGTTCTGATGCGTGAGATTCTGGGATTTCATTTTGGGAATAGATGATGTCATTTGATACTTGTAATTTTGATAGTAACACTTGTAAGTATGACCTGGTATATATATGTACTTCAGGGATTTGCACATGTACACTTATGTTTCTGTAAGTCTTCCGCTTGCATCTATCACTTATCCCTAAATTATATTTGCAATTGGGTTTAATTTATTCCATGTTTTACATACTCATACAGACAACATACATCCATCATTAAATATGTTGCATAAGTGATGTTTTAGAACTCGGGAGCTGAGTTATGCTCGACCCCCAAATTTCAGGGCGTTACACAGAGTCTGATTGGTGTTTTAAAACACCGTCCCAGAGTGGGAGTGAGTGATTAACTCATTGGTACTATAAGGCAAAAGTTAACATGTTATCAATTCAGTCAAGCAGTAATAATAAAGCAGTACAACAATCATATCCTAAGTACTCTTATTAATGCAGGGATGATATATTGTAATGATGCATGCCCTCGCCTGCACTCCCTCAGAGACTTCATCTAACGATCGCGTATGATAAACTCCCTAAAAGTGCACTTCCTCGCCGAAGCACATGCAATGCGGTGCATGGTCATGTTAGCCAAGTAATTTATTAGGCTTATTCATACAGCAGATTCGAGAAGCTAAGGTACCTCCCTTTTTATCATTTACCTAAGTAAGGATCCATCTACGATCATTAATCCTAGTTAATCACATACGATAGGCAAGTTGTAGGGCATCACCCTTGATGAAAAAAGTGTATAGGCAAGTTCAAGAGTTTACACTCGAAGTCACTACGAGGAGGCTCGTCACCTCAGCGTAGGCCTAATTTATACTCGAGGTCAATACGGGTGGCTCGTCACCTGAATATATGCCGACAGCTCAAATACGTTGTCCCATACACCACCATATTCGGCTCACGAGTTTGGGTTGCTCATTGGTCACTATGGGGAGGCTCGTCACCCCAGCGTAGGCTGACAGCTTGATCATGGTGTCCCATACACTGCCATGCCGAGCTCATGAGTCTTAGTGGATCTTCGTACCATGGTTAAATGGACTTTACATTGGTAAGTGATACATTAGATTCA
Source organism: Magnolia sinica (assembly GCF_029962835.1). Classification (NCBI taxonomy): domain Eukaryota; kingdom Viridiplantae; phylum Streptophyta; class Magnoliopsida; order Magnoliales; family Magnoliaceae; genus Magnolia; species Magnolia sinica. Next base: position 81,664,336 of record NC_080574.1, read on the forward strand.
AACAGTAGTGTCCATACATGGTAAATACACAATAGGCCAATCGGGTTATTTGACAAGCTCGATTGGTACGAGCGCATGCTAAATAAATTGACATGGAGCACATACGCACTCCACGTGGCCTATCTACTGTCGACAATCACTGTACGGCTCAGATTCATCGAACGTATCCAATGTGGAGAACCTAGTTCAGCCACTCAATCGGGAACCGTTACCAATTGCCTAGACTGCATAGTAGTCCCAATCATATTCAACTGCAAGAGGTAATCACATATGTTAATCATAACAGCATTTAACGAACAATCCAAGTGTAATTTCCATTTGAGCATTTTATCAAACACATTGGATAAGTTATTATACATATGCATTTCATCCATAAATCACGTAGCAGCAATTTATATTATATGAAGGAAACTACAAATATGGATAAGCTAGTTGAGATGCCCATCTCAACACCCATGTTGGAAGTGATTTATCAAACAATTTCTCATTCAGATATTTTATCAAACACTTAGACTACATAATACTATATACATAAATTAAATTAGTTATAACATATATTATGGCAGGTCCTTTCATAAAGGAGTTGTCATACATACAACAAACATGTATTCTAGATTAATAGTCATGGCAAGCATAAATCATAATTTCACCTTCATTCAAACATTTCAACAAACACATGAAATGCATTTTATATTCACATAGTTCACACACATGTATAGTTTATCGAATACATCGTAACTAAGATCATATGGCAGCAATCAAGTCAGACATAAATCATTGCTGACATTGAAAGCCTTGAAAACTATAACCTAAATGTTTATAGTCTGCACCTTCCGTCGCATTCCTCGTTTCGAACTCGGTTCGAATCCTACATCCCCGTATACAAAACAACGGTACCTAAACATCGAAATAGGTTAGCTATTTCGCTGATTCCTCTATTTGGATTCCTAAAACAAGATTAGGGTTAAGATTTCTTACCCAAATCGGAGTTAGAATCGATGGTGCAATAATGGTGGGGTGGCGATTCGGTACGTGGTGTAGTGGGAGTGAATCCCAGCAACGATCTACTGATCTCTCTCTCTGCTCCTCACTCTTTTCTCCTCTTTTCTCTCTTCTCTCTCCTAGGGTTAGAGAAATTCGTATGGAATGAGAGAGGGGTGGTTTAAGGTCTTTAAATAGGCCCAAAAGTGATGTCAGTGGCCCCAGGGCCATGATATACTTAGGTTATAGCCAAAGGGTCCCTGTTTTTTGACCAACAGGGCCCTTAAGAAGGTCCATTTCTCACCTAAGTCATGGAGTAAGTTCCCTGACAATGGATCTACGCCAAGATTGTGTTTATGGTGCGATCTGACAAACTGATCGGCCATGAAGGACCTGCATCAGATCAACGATCGTCATTACTCGATCACGGCCACAAGTATACCAATAGGTGCAGGGAAATTTTCATAATCCATAAGTGTAGTTGGGTCAGAAACTAACGGTCCAAAGTCTTCAATTTTGCCCGCAAGTGAATGGCCCAAATTACTTAAGTTTCATGTCAATTTCTAAAGATATTTGCGATTCTCACATAATTCGCTCAAGGCTCAAGTTGTACATTTTTGGATACTATCTGGGCTCGATTCCCGCGATGGTTGTCAAGCCCAGTAAGTCGGTCATAACCCTATAGTTTCACGGTAATTGGACTTTCGACGTGCGGTCCAGGTCTGATACAGAGTTTCAATGTGCTCCCGAGAGCAACTGGGTTTTGGGATTTCTCCTAGGTTTTTAAGTAATGTTGAGTTAGTGATTTTAATGGTTTTGGGTCTTGCAGTTCGTATAGATAGTAGTTCAAGCTAATCCACCGATTAGTTTAGTTTAGTACTTAATTAATTTTCGTCTAATTTCCACAGTATACGGTCTTTAAGGATTTCTGCCTGAGGTGGTACTCGTATCTTTGTACGGATTTTTTCGAGATGTTACACGCACCTACCTGATCCGGTTTTGAGTAGCAGGGCCCACCCATCATCCAAACGGATGATCTGACCATCCATTGCGTCTCGGGGGTAGGCATGACCCTCGCCATGGTGGACTTTTGGTCCCTTGCGCTCGTACACACGTAGATCGATGAAAAAAATAGGATGAACGACGAAGTGAGTTGATACAATAGATCGCACCAAAACTCAACCAAAACCACTCCTTTCTAACTGAAATTGCGCCAGGAATCCAATGAACAGGGTGAATCTCTCCAGAAACATCACTATGGGGCCCACCGAGCATCTCAGCGTAAAAAATTTCTAAAAACGGACGTCCCGACGCTATCTGCTTTTCACGGCCATTTTGCGATCATGGACATGATTGGTTGGCCCATCTGAACCATCCAAAGGGAGCATAAGACACGTCCTACCTTCACCATGAAGTCAGAATGGATAGTATGGTTAGAGTTCTCCCCGAAAACTGATCAAAATGCAACTCAGTTTGCGTATTATCTCATGCGTAGTCTGGTTCGCACGCAAACTCTTACTGCGTAACCTACCTCTACCGACTCCACCGACGTCAGATGCATATAAAAAAAAGAGAAGGATAGGACGTGAAAGGCATCCTTGGGGGCAGCTGTGGAGGCATGGTGTGGAGCACGAGTAAGAGACAGAGAGAGAGAGAGTAGCTGGCCATCTCTCTAATCATCAAGAGCTTCTCTTTCTTTCATGATTTTTTTTCCTTTGATTTACTTTTAGCTTGATCATGTCTATGACAGGCTAAACCTCTTAGCTAGGGCTAAGAGGTGAAGCTTGTAGTGTGATGGATTTGGTTCTATGTCTTTGATTCATGCTTTACTGAACAGACTTTGATTATATTTTGATTATGAGGAATATTTGTAGTTTTTAATAGTTTATTATGACTTAAATTACAATGGATCTGCGATGGCTTCGGGTATGTTCTTTGCATTATAGGGATTGTGAACATCGGAGACCTATTGTTCGTCATCATCTCATGGGCATGGTTGGATGATGGAACCCTTCCTAATGTTCATAAATTTCTTAGATTGGACGTGGATTGGTTAAAGTTTTGTTGTTTGCTTTGTCTCATGGGTATGGTTTTGTGTTGGAATCAATTCTAATTCTCATTCCTCTTATCTCTTGAAAACTGGATCAAAGGATGTTCAGATTGGTTTTTAATGAAATATCTTCCAACTGGATGAAGATATGACTCGGATTCTAGTTATGTTCGTGAATCAAGCATAGATCTCCCCGATCTCTACAAGTAGATCCTTGGCACCCTAGTTTCCCATCTTTGAATTTTACAAGCTTTAGTTTAATATTTCACCATTATCCTCTTAAAAATCTTTTTGTTTAGATTACATCTTCGCCTAGTTCTAGTTCTAGTTACTTTCAGATTACGTACAAGGTTCAGTCCCTGTGGATTCGACCTCGGTCTTACCAAGATTATTACTCCATCACAACCCTATAATTGGGGTGTGAATAACTAGATCACTGGTCATTGAATGGGTTTCTTGTGTTCGATGTAATTTGATTTTCCTTGGGTTGTTATTGGATTGCCGCTCGACATCACTTTTATATTGCTTTTTCTTTCGGTTTGTTTGCATTTTCATTTTTAATAAAATTTTATAATTTTTCAAAAAAAGAAAAGAAAAGAAAAGAAACGAAAAAAGATGCATTTTTTTTTCTTTTGAAAGAGGTATCAAGAAAAATGTGCATTTGTTTTATAAATGACAAAAATATTTAAAAACAAAGGAAGACGCAACCCTAGGACAGGCAAGGCATTTCCAATGATGACTGACCCTCTTGTCATTCTGTTCTTAGATATCAAGAGTTGGTAACCTCATTTGCTCTCTCCACACATGAAAAGAAGACATACTTTGAATCAGAAAGAAGATGGATCATCATATATTCCAAAAGGGATAACATGATTTAAAGAATGTCATAGTGGTTGACATTTCATACAGATGTACTTTACAAGAACTTCTATGAACGCATTTCATTTGCTTCTCTTCCATTGAAGTTTCATTTTCCCCTAATGTATCCAAAATTTTGGACTAATTCTTTTATTGATGATTGATTCAACCTTTACTTAACAAAAAAAAAAAGAAAAAAAAAAAGATACCTTGATTGATTTCATCTCTTCAACTAGTTTAGTAATGATCATGGGTACCATGAGAAGGATTTGAAATACGAGAAAGAAGTACCAGTCGGGTAATATTTCTAAAGGAGTTGTGATCAAGCGGTAAGGCAATGTGTTTTGGTTCCATTACTCAGGTTCGAATCCTTCCGTGTGGACCGATTCTATCAGAATAAAGATTGTTCTCTTTTCTTGAACAATCCTCTGTTTAAGAGTGTAATGTTGGATACAATGTATTGTATTGTCAATTATTTTAGTGCAAAGTGGAAAATTCTTTACCTACATTATTTCAGTGTCAATTATTTCAGTGTAAAGTGGAAAATCCTTCCATAATGTTGGATACAATGTATTGTATTGTCAATTATTTTAGTGCAAAGTGGAAAATTCTTTACCTACATTATTTCAGTGCAAAGTGGAAAATCCTTCCATAATGTTGGATACAATGTATTGTATTGTCAATTATTTCATGGGTTTTGTTCTATTCTACTAAACAGGGTTGTGTTGGAAATGCTACTCATGCATTCATGGGGCTTGTTAGCAAGGGTCTTAAGCTATGGATATATTAGGTATGAAAATTGCACTTTCTAAAAACTGATTCTTTTCTAGTTTTCTAGCAAAATACTGCAAAAATGTAAAAACCAAATAATTATCTTGTATGCACCTCATGTCATAGTTCTGTGCAGCTACTCATGGTACACATGATAAACGTGTTAGGTGATTAGGAATGTTGATTGGGTGGGCTACAGTCTGGATGGGGCCATAGGCAAAAAATCACGGTGATCAGGAATGTTGACTGGGTGGGCTACAGTCTGGATGGGGCCATAGGCAAAAAATCACGGTGATCAGGAATGTTGATTGGGTGGTCTACAGTCTGGATGGGGCCAATTCAAAAATACAATTGGGAATGGAATTTGTTCAAGAAGAAATCATATGAGAGAGGCATGAGCTAACAATGAAGCCAGAACTAAACTTGAGAGTCGTTTGAGAAAAGCAGGGGAGCGAGAAGCTACCCTTGTTCAAGCACTTGAAGAACTGAAGCAGACTCTTAGTAGAATAGAGCAGCAGGTATTTATTTGATCCTGATTCTTGGCTTGCAATTTCACCGAGTAACAAAAAATGATTCATTTGTTGGTTTGTTGTTGTAGGCATTTTTTTAGAGAGGACATGGTTCGAAGAGACATTGATGATCTTCAAAAATTGAGTGGTATGCAACAACAAAAAGATTATCAACAACATAATGACCTTAGTGCATCTGTGCATGCATGCTTGCATGAGTATAGCTTACCTCCTGTTAAGGATGAGAACTTTGTTGCTTACTCTATGCTTACTCTATGTGATTAAATTAAATATCCAGAGATTTTGTTCTTCAATCTCTTAGGGAGTTGGCTAGAAAACCAGCTGAACAATTATTTGTAAATAGTCCTGTGGTGTTTCTTCCTCTTTCTTCCAACATGCATAAATTAGTTCAGATCAGTTGGTACAAACAATACGGTTCTAATCCTCATGGTAGATCCTCAATTTACTTGCATTTCTAGATGCTTCTTTCAGATGACTACTTTCACGCTATACTTATTTGTATGCATGTTGCATTAAATATTCATGAAAGTGGGCATGGATGCAAATGCATGATGTATAGTTGTGAGAAAAATGCACATGTTGTAGGAATCAGTGCATATATTGGTACTACTGTTGGCAAATCCTTGCATATGCACAATCACACGTACACATAAACGCATGTTGACCTACCTTTGCATATGTGAAAATTGTTTGTTTACATGTATGTAATGCACATTGACAACTATCCTATAAGTACCATAATTTCACCAAATGCAGCTTTAATTTCTCTAGCTACCGTGGAATTCTGCTCAATACATATGACGTCTTGATCTCATTTGTTTGACTGTTTTTCAGTCCCGCTTCAATATCTTGAAAATACACCTGATGTAACGCCCTGGAATTCGGGGGTCGAGCATAACTCAGCTCCCGAGTTCCAAAACATCACTTATGCAACATATTTAATGATGGATGTATGTTGTCTGTATTAGTGCATAAAACATGGAATAGATTAAGCCAAAACACAGATATAATTCAGGGATAAGTGAAGAAAGCAAGCGGAAGACTTATAGAAATATATGTGTACAGGTGCAAATCCCTGAAATACATATACCAACCAGGTCGTATGAAAGTGTTACTTATCAAAATTACAAGTATCAAGTTACATCATTTAAATCCCAAAAATAATCCCACAATCCCGCGCATCAGAACAAGGCTCGCTAGAACCCATCTAAAAACTGCATATAAGAGAAGGCAGCCTCATCATCATCCATCTCCCGCTCTGCCTTAGAAGTCGCATCAACATCTGCAACATCAGAACCTAAGATAGAGTCTAGTGGGTGTTTAACACCGCCCCAGAACGTGGGAGTGAGTGATCAACTCAGTGGAACAATAAGGCACTGGTTAACATGTTATCAGTTCAATCAAGCAGTAATGATAAAGCAGAACAATTAAACATAACCTAAGTACTCTTGTTAATGCAAGGATGTATGCAAAATGATGCGTGCCCTCACGCGTACACCCTCAGCATCTTCATCTTACGTTACACATAACACCACCTCAAAGTGCACAACATCTACAAAGCACATGCAAATGCGGTGCATAGATATGATTACCAAGTTGTTATTAGTCCATTTCATACAGCAGGATTGGGAAGCTAAGATACCTTCCTCATATCACCATCCAAATAGTGATCCATTCTAGGGTCGTCAATCCTAGGCATCTCATACGATCATATGGTTTGAGGTTGCAGTAAAGGGCTCGTCACCAATCAATGCACGCCTATCACACCTTTATTTCCACAGTTCGGCTCGTCACCTCATTGCGGTATCCAGGTATGCTCGAGGTCACTACAAAGGGCTTGTCACCAATCAATGTAGGCCGACAGCACGAATATAGTGTCTCATACTAATATAATCGGCTCACGAGTTTAGTTGCTCACTGGTCACTACGGGGAGGCTCGTCACCCCAGCGTAAGCCGACAGCTCAACCACGGTGTCCCATACCACCATGTCCGTCTCATGAGTCTTGGTGGATCAAGGTACCATGGTTCATAGGATTTCACTGGTAAGTTCGGTACCCTAGATTCAAACAGTAGCGTCCAATACATGGTAAACATACATCAGACAATCGGGTTACTTGACGAACTCGACTAGCACGAGCGCACGTTGGGTTGAACGACATAGAGTGCGCAAACACTCCGCGTGGCCAAACCACTGCCGACAACTCTAATACGACTCGGGTTCGTCTAATACGTCCTACGTGGCGAAAGCAACCTCAGCCACGATCTTAAGGTAGAGTACCGATTTCCTGGACTAATGCATAGTCCCACACACATTACACTACAACAGGTAATCGTATTGAATGTGGAACAGTAAAGGAACAACAACTCAAATCATGGTACATAAGTACTTGAAGAATATCAGCTTAACATGAATGTAAGCATATGTAATGCTTGAACTTAAACAACAAGGAAAGTAACTTGCAAGAAGGAAATCATACACACTAGTAGGAGAGTTGAGAATCGCTTCTCAACGCCCATACTAGGTTCAATTATCACACTTTAGATCATTCAGACATTTCTACAAACACTTAGAATACATAAAACAACATACATGACGTATGTTGAAAAACACACATTTGGACAATTCCTTTTGCCAAGGAGTTGTCGCACATACATCTAGCATACATACACGACAAATAATCATGGCAATCACAAGTTCATATTTTATACGTATACGGTACTTTATACATACACATAGAATACACAAATCTCAAAGTAACACATGCATATCAGGAAAGCAACACAAACACAACATTTGGCATGTGAAATCTCATCCATAACAAGAATAAATCATTAACTGGCATTGAAAGCCTTGAAAACCATAACCTATACACTTAAAGTCCGCACCTTAAGCCAGAAAAGAAACACCGAACTGATTTAGACGAGTTGTCTTCGTCAACGGCGATAGAATACCCTAAAGCAAGGATAGAAATGAGATACAACAACACCAAGACTATTCTAAGCTCTAACACAGATTAGGGTTAGGTTAACTTACCCAAAGATGAACTCAGAATCATCAGAATAGCGATTCAAAGTGAAGGTTCAAGGATGAAGAAGAACAGGAAAGAATCTAAGATGATTCACCAACTTCTCTCTCACTTTCTCTCTCTTTTCCACTCTCTTTCTTAGGTAGGGTTAGAGAAAATTCGTATGGAAAAGAGAGCTAGGGTTTAAGGACTATAAATAGGCCTAATATTGATGAAAATAACCCCAGGGCCAAGGTATACTCAGGGTATAACCAAAACCTGCCTCTCGTGATCCAACGAAGCACTTCTGGTAGGCCTATTACCACGAAAGGTCAGACTTAAGCTCACTGACCATGGATCTAGGTCAAGCTGAGTTTTCGTACCGACCGGCTCTTCAGATTAGCCGTGGCGGACCACACTCATTTCAAAGGTCACAGAATCTCGATCAGGTCCACAAGCACAAGGACATGCCTGGGCCACCTTCCCTGATCAGAGGGTGAAATTGGGTCAGAATCCAACGGTTAGATTGCTTAAAATCATTGCGTAAGCGACACGACTCAGATTTCATAAAAGCTTATTAAATTTCCAACCGTTCTCACACTCTTCACTTCGAACTCAATCAAATCGACCCAGAACATCATCTGGACTTGATTTTCGAGGTGATGACCAAGCCCAACACGGTGACCGTAACAGCCTAAGATCATCGCTATCGGACTTTCGACGTGCGGTCCAGGTCCGATCCAAAACTTCCAAAAATTCCCCAGAACAACTGGATTTAGCGATGGATCCCAGATTTTAGAGTAACATAGCGCTAACTAATCTACAAGTTTTGAGCCATGCAGATACAATTTAAAGTGATTGATGCAGATTTCACAAGAAATCGAGCATAGCGCTAATTACCCCAAAAACAACTACTAAGGAAAGATTAGCACAAAATTTCCAAGGTTATTACAATATACCCCCCTTAAAGAAAATTTCGTCCTCAAAATTCATACTTTCATAAATTCCTCAAAGATCAGAGGGTAGGTCTTCCTGACCTCAGCTTCAGATTCCCAAGTAGCCTCTTCTACACCATGATGCGTCCATAGCACCTTCACAAGAGGGATAACCTTGTTACGCAATACTTGCTCCTTCCTGTCGAGAATACGCATCAGTCCCAGTACATAAGTGGCATCCTCACTCAACTGCACTTGCTCCCAACTGATAATATGCGAAGGATCAGGAACGTACTTCTTCAGCATAGAAACATGAAATACGTTATGCACGCCCGCAAGAGGTGTGGGCAAAGCAAAGCGGTATGCTATCGCTCCCACTAGATCCAGAACTTGAAATGGACTAATAAATCTCGGCATCAGCTTTCCCTTCTTATCGAACCGCAGAACTCCCTTCATAGGAGAGACCTTCAGAAAAACATGGTCTCCAACCTCAAACTCAAGTGGTCGACGCCTCGTATCAGCATAACTCTTCTGCCTACTCTGAGCTATCAAAAGTCGACGTCGAATGATGTCAACTTTTTCTGAAGTCACCTGCACCAACTTCGGGCCAAGCAAACTACGCTCACCAATTTCTACCTAGCAATGTGGTGCTCTGCACGGGCGACCATACAACGCCTCATAGGGAGCCATGCCGATACTCGCCTGGACACTATTATTATACGCGAACTCTGCATACTGAAGACAATCATCCCAACTGTCCTTGAAATCCAAAACACAAGCTCGCAACATGTCTTCTATGACCTGATTCACGAGCTCCGTCTGCCCATCTGTTTGCGGATGAAACGCGGTGCTGAACTTCAGTTTCACACCCATCGCTTCCTGAATACGAGTCCAGAAGATAGATGTGAAACGCGTGTCTCTATCAGACACAATCTCCAGGGGAACTCCATGCATATGTACTATCTCCTTGATATACAACCTAGCCAACTCGTCTGCAGAGTTATTGACTCTGATCGGTAAGAAATGCGCTGACTTCGTTAATCGGTCGACGATCACCTAAATAGAGTCATATCCCTTCCTCGTTCTCGGCAACCCAGAAATAAAATCCATAGAGATGAAATCCCACTTCCATTCAGCTATGGGCATGGGCTGCAACAACCCAGGAGGTCGGCGATGTTCTGTCTTGACCTACTAGCACGTGGGACAACGAGAAACAAATTCAGCAATCTGGACCTTCATATTGTCCCACCAATAAGATCTCCTCATATCTTGATACATCTTCGTGCTACCCGGATGTATCGCAAGTTTAGAACTATGGGCTAACTCGAGAACTTCCCGTCTCAAGTCAGGGATGTCAGGAACACATAACCGGCCACGAAATCGTAGGGCCCCATCAGAACTAACACTCCAGTCAGAGTTCTTATCTGTACCAACCCACTTTCTCATCTTCACTAAAAGCTCATCATCTGCCTGAGCTGCAACGATCCTCTCGTCGATAAGGGGCTGTACACGAATGTGTGCGATAACCTCATACGGCTCAACCACCGTAAGCTTCTGCTCAAAATCTCGCATGAACTCTAACATATCCCACTCTACTATCATCAGCGGAGCCACAAACTCAATAGCCTTCTTGCGACTCAACGCATCTGCCATAAGGTTCGCCTTGCCCAGATGGTAAGAAACATCGAACTTGAAGTCCTTCAATGTTTCCATCCATCGACGCTGCCTCATATTCAAATCACGCTGTGTGAAAATATACTTAAGGCTCTTGTGGTCGCAAAAGATCTCGAACTCCTCACCATAGAGGTAATGTCTCCAAAGCTTTAATGCGAATATGACAGCTGCTAACTCTAGGTCGTGCATAGAGTAATTCTCTTCGTGTTTCCTCAACTGACGCGAAGCATAAGCAATCACCCTGTCCTTCTGCATAAGGACACAACCCAGGCCAACGCGAGAGGCGTCATTATATATAATATACTTAACCCCTTGCTCCGGCAATACTAGCACAGGGGCGGACGTCAACTTGTCCTTCAGCTCCTAAAAAGCTAACTCCACCTGCTCATTCCAAGCAAACTTCAAATCCTTCCGTGTCAACTGCGACAACGGTCTGGCAAACTTCGAGAAGTCTTGAATGAAGCGTCAATAATAGCCTGCAAGACCCAGAAAATTCCTTACCTCAGTAACTGAACCTGGCTGCTTCCAGTCCTGCACTGCAGCTACCTTGGCAAGATCGACAGCTATCCCTTCCTTGGACACCACATGTCCCAGGAACTTGACTTCCTCTTTCCAGAAATCACACTTCTTGAACTGCGCAAAGAGTTGATTCTTCTTGAGAGTATCCAAAACCACTCTTAAGTGCTCCTCATGTTCTGCTCGACTCGCCGAGTATATCAAGATGTCATCAATAAAGACAATGACGAATCGAAACAAAAATGGCTGAAATACCCTGTTCATCAGATACATGAACACAGCTGGTGCGTTTGTAAGACCGAACGATATCACAAGGAACTCATAATGACCGAAGCTAGTCCTGAAAGCAGTCCTCTGCACCTCCCATCCTTGACGTGCAACTGATGATACCTTGACTGCAGATCAACCTTCGAAAAGTACCGTGCCCCCTTCAATTGATCAAACAGATCATCAATCCTAGGCAAAGGGTACTTATTCTTCACAGTTACCAAATTCAACCTGTGATAATCAATACACAATCGCAAGGAACCATCCTTCTTCTTTACAAACAAAACAGGTGCTCCCCAAGGAGACACACTAGGCCAAATAAAACATAAATCCAGCAAACCATCTATCTGCTTCCTCAACTCCTCCATTTCACTCGGAGGCATACGATAAGTGGGTAAAGAAATGGGCGTCGCACCAGGCATGAGGTCGATAGCAAAATCAATCTCACGCTGAGGAGGTAATCCAGGAATCGACTCAAACACATCTTCAAACACCCGAACTACCGGCGTGCTAACTAACGCTGATTCAGCCATACTCTCCAACAGAGAAGAATAATAATCAATACGAAGAGGGTAACTAACCTAAACTGGGAAAGTAACAACCTCGCCCTCAGGTCCAAGGATCGTCACTGATCTAGCTTCACAATCAATCTCAGCTCGCATCCTCGTGAGCCAATCCATACCCATAATAACATCGTAATGATAAAGCGGTGCGACTAAGAAAGACTAACAACATGCATTCCATTAAATAAAATTGTCGCAATACAAGTAGTGCAGCACTACATGAATCATGACTAGGAAAGCATGTGAACTACAACATCTAACACTTCAAACAACCACAACAACTACAAACAACTACAACAACTCCAACTACAAAGCCAACAATGGCTACACACAAAAAGAAAACAACAAATAAACAAAGCAAAGGACGGCCACGACAACAGCTACTCGTCAGAATCATGAGATAGAGGCGGGGCACCCTTATCCTGCAAACAACACAGGATAAACTTCAAAGTTCGAGTCACCTTCTTAAACTTATGCTTAACAAGGCCTCGAAGATCAACAATATCCTGGCGTAAAACAGCCTGCCCTTCTTCAAGCAGTGCGAGACGGGCATCTCTGGCGGTCTGATCTGCACTCTACTCTGGCGCCACAGGAGGAGAGCTATCACTCGAATCCTGTGCCTCATCCTTTTCCTCGTCCTGCTCTGTTTCTTCCTCAATCTCAGCACCACCTTCAGCATAACTCTCTTCACCATTGCTCTCTGACTCAGCCTCACCCTCTGAGGCATACCGACCAGAATCGATCTTCATCTGCTTAAGAGTCCTCAGATTAAAATGATGAACAGGAACCGGCTTCTCTGCTCCAAGCCTATAGCTAAACTCATGAGCAAGCTTGCAAATGAGATGGCCAAATGGAAGCGACTCGGTCCTCCTAGACGAACAAGCGATGAGAATAATCTAGCGCAAGACGTACGTCGGCACACACAACTTCGCTTCTTGCCCCACCTGATACAGGAAATCCACCATCAGGCGCGTACACTCGCTGCGGTTGCTCCACCTTGGATATACATTGAACGTACATATGTGGTGAAGCAAACGAAAGTCGTCCGTCATGTTGGTAGCCAGAAGACTCCTATTCGGCTGCCATTCGACCAGACGACCACACAAGGATCGGGTGCGACGATCCCTCTCGCGCATACTGTTCAAATTCTTCTCGCTGGCATGCACCTCACCAAGTGGCACATTCAGGAGTTGGGATATCAAAGCGACGTTGACCGTGGCTCCCCGACCACTACCACAAGGAATCTTGAACTGCAGAGGCTCCAGTAAAAGATCACGAATATTGGCATAAAAAGCTCGAACAGTACTAGCATTCGCGCGATACTCGCCCTCGAACAAGGGACTCCAACCAACCCCTTCTAGGCGCTCCAACAACAGAAACTCGCCAAACAGCCGCGGATCAACATGAGCCTCAAAAAGGACTCTACGGCCTTCATAGACTCCATGCGACAACTCCACCAACAAAGTTCTACTAACGGGAGCTCGAGGATCAAGGTCCCACTTAGTTTGGAATTCACGAGTGGCAGACGTGCTCGCGGCGGCACCTCTCAGCCTCCGTGCACGGGTTGAGCGGCTAGGCCCGGCTTCATCCACGGGGGCTCTCTTCTTCCCCATCAAAGAAAGAAGGGAAGAAATGGAAAAGATGGCCGTGACAATCTCAAAGGGGACCATGAGAAATGAGAGAAAGAGAGAATAGAAAGATGGTGAAGCTTTCACACACTTAAGAGCCCAGAAGGGAATGTAAGAGCTCAAATGAGAAGGAAAGGAAAGGTAAACAGTAATGGGGGTGTGGATTTTGAGATGGGGTGATGGGGTTTGCACAAAAATGAAAGAAGAAGAAGATTTGGAGAAGATTTGGAAGAGTTTGGAGAAGGATTTCAAGAAAAGGAGAGCTTGGGAGGGGAGCTTGTGAAGGAAATAGGGTATGGAAAGGTTTTAAAATAGCAAACCATAGAGGGGTGGGCCACACAAGGCCTAAAAAGCATCAGCCCGCGCCAGCCTGGCTCGCCTGGCCCGCTGATTGGCTAGCCCTCACCGAACCGGCAATGGCATCGCCGGTCTCTGGACTGGCCGGTGATGCCTCACCATTTAGGCGAGGTCCTCCTGGTCCCCCAAGGTCAAAAAGATGTGGTTCCCCCCTAGGCCTCACTGAAAATGCCCAGATCGGCCCCTTGCATGATTTGACACCTATCGGGCCATTCTGGTAGAAATCTGATTCAAATAAAGATTTCTTGAAGATTTAAGGGTTGAAACAGGATGATAAACCATCTAAACTCATTAATAGATGGTCTAGGAAAGGTTTCGGGTCGCTGTGTGTGATCAGGAGAGAGCATAGACTCAATCTCGGCGAACGTTTTCAAGAAACTTTCGCCGATAGAAGCTACGGAGAGCAAACACACAATCTACAATAGACCCACACCCAAATACACTAAAGTGGCGACAACGTGCGGTGTGTGACCATAACCCAGGTCCAGTTTAATCTAGATCATGCTCTGATACCAATTTGTAACGCCATGGAATTCGAGGGTCGAGCATAACTCAGCTCCCGAGTTCCAAAACATCACTTATGCAACATATTTAATGATGGATGTATGTAGTCTGTATTAGTGCATAAAACATGGAATAGATTAAGCCAAAACATAGATATAATTCAGGGATAAGTGAAGAAAGCAAGCAGAAGACTTATAGAAATATATGTGTACAAGTGCAAATCCCTGAAATACATATACCAACCAGGTTGTATGAAAGTGTTGCTTATCAAAATTACGAGTATTAAGTTACATCATTTAAATCCCAAAAATAATCTCAAAATCCCGCGCATCATAATAAGGCTCGCTAGAACCCGTCTGAAAACTGCATATAAGAGAAGGCAGCCTCATCATCATCCATCTCTCGCTCTGCCTCAGAAGTCGCATCAACATCTACAACATCATAACCTAAGACAGAGTCTGGTGGGTGTTTAACACCGCCCTAGAACGTGGGAGTGAGTGATTAACTCAGTGGAACAATAAGGCACTAGTTAACATGTTATCAGTTCAATCAAGTAGTAATGATAAAGTAGAACAATTAAACATAACCTAAGTACTCTTGTTAATGCAAGGATGTATGCAAAATGATGCATGCCCTCACGTGTACACCCTCAGCGTCTTCATCTTATGTTACGCATGACACCACCTCAAAGTGTGCCACATCTACAAAGCACATGTAAATGCGGTGCATGGATATGATTACCAAGTTATTATTAGTCCATTTCATACAGCAGGATTGGGAAGCTAAGATACCTTCCTCATATCACCATCCAAATAGTGATCCATTCTAGGGTCGTTAATCCTAGGCATCTCATACGATCATATGGTTTGAGGTCACAGCAAAGGGCTCGTCACCAATCAATGCACGCCTATCACACCTTTATTTCCACAGTTTGGCTCGTCACCTCATTGCGGTATCCAGGTATGCTCGAGGTCACTACAAAGGGCTCGTCACCAATCAATGTAGGCCGACAGCACGAATATAGTGTCTCATACCACCATAATCGGCTCACGAGTTTAGTTGCTCACTGGTCACTACGGGGAAGCTCGTCACCCCAGCGTAGGCCGACAGCTCGACCACGATGTCCCATACCACCATGTCCGGCTCATGAGTCTTAGTGGATTAAGGTACCATGGTTCATAGGATTTCACTGGTAAGTTCAGTACCCTAGATTCAAACAGTAGCGTCCAATACATGGTAAACATACATCGGACAATCGGGTTACTTGACGAACTCGACTAGCACGAGCGCACGTTGGGTTGAACGACATAGAATGCGCAAACACTCCGCGTGGCCAAACCACTGCCGACAACTCTAATACGACTCGGGTTCGTCTAATACGTCCTACGTGGCGAAAGCAATCTCGGCCACGATCTTAAGGTAGAGTACCGATTTCCTGGACTAATGCAAAGTCCCACACACATTACACTACAACAGGTAATCGTATTGAATGTAGAACAGTAAAGGAACAACAACTCAAATCATGGTACATAAGTACTTTAAGAATATCAGCTTAACATGAATGTAAGCATATGTAATGCTTGAACTTAAACAACAAGGAAAGTAACTTGCAAGAAGGAAATCATACACACTGGTAGGAGAGTTGAGAATCGCTTCTCAATGCCCATACTAGGTTCAATTATCACACTTTAGATCATTCAGACATTTCTACAAACACTTAGAATACATAAAACAACATACATGACGTATGTTGAAAAATACACATTTGGACAATTCCTTTTGCCAAGGAGTTGTGGCACATACATCTAGCATACATACACGACAAATAATCATGGCAATCACAAGTTCATATTTTATACGTATACGGTACTTTATACATACACATAGAATACACAAATCTCAAAGTAACACATGCATATCAAGAAAGCAACATAAACACAACATTTGGCATGTGAAATCTCATCCATAACAAGAATAAATCATTAACTGGCATTAAAAGCCTTGAAAACCGTAACCTATATACTTAAAGTCCTCACCTTAAGCCAGAAAAGAAACACCGAACTGATTTAGACGAGTTGTCTTCGTCAACGGCGATAGAATACCCTAAAGCAAGGATATAAATGAGATACAACAACACCAAGACTATTCTAAGCTCTAACACAGATTAGAGTTAGGTTAACTTACCGAAAGATGAACTCAGAATCGTCAGAATAGTGATTCAAAGTGAAGGTTCAAGGATGAGGAAGAACAGGAAAGAATCTAGGATGATTCACCAACTTCTCTCTCGCTTTCTCTCTCTTTTCCACTCTCTTTCTTAGGTAGGGTTAGAGAAAATTCGTATGGAAAAGAGAGCTAGGGTTTAAGGACTATAAATAGGCTTAATATTTATGAAAATAACCCCAAGGCCAAGGTATACTTAGGGTATAACCAAAACCTGCCTCTCATGATCCAACGAAGCACTTCTGGTGGGCCTATTACCACGAAAGGTCAGACTTAAGCTCACTGACCATGGATCTAGTTCAAGTTGAGTTTTCGTACCGACCGGCTCTTCAGATCAGCCATGGCGGACCACACTCAATTCAACGGTCACAGAATCTCAATCAGGTCCACAAGCACAAGGACATGCCTGGGCCACCTTCCCTGATCAGAGAGTGAAATTGGGTCAGAATCCAACAGTCAGATTGCTTAAAATCATCACGCAAGCGACACGACTCAGATTTCATAAAAGCTTATTAAATTTCCGACCATTCTCACACTCTTCACTCCGAACTCAATCAAATCGACCCAGAACATCATCTGGACTTGATTTTTGAGGTGATGACCAAGCCCAACACAGTGACCGCAACAGCCTAAGATCATCGCTATCGGACTTTCGACGCGGTCCAGGTCCGATCCAAAACTTTCAAAAATTCTCCAGAACAACTAGTTTTAGCGATGGATCCCAGATTTCAGAGTAACATAGCGCTAACTAATCTACAAGTTTTGAGCCATGCAAATACAATTTAAAGTGATTGATGCAGATTTCACAAGAAATCGAGCATAGCGCTAATTACCCCAAAAACAACTACTAAGGAAAGATTAGCACAAAATTTCCAAGGTACTTGTCATCCTTTATCCCTACTCTGATTAATTGTTTGTTCACCAAGTTTGAAATTTCCAAAACACCCATTCACACAGGGAACAATGTAGTAAACAGTTCCATTGAAATTCTTACTCCATGCATATCATGTTTTTAGGTCGTTTGCATGGAGAGGAGTGTCACCCACATGCTAGCAATAGTCTACTATGTCAGAAGATCGAAAACCTTCAACTGGAGTATGGTAAACATATTTTCTAGTTCAGGGCTGAAAATTAGGCAATGCGTTTCCTGAACAGAGGATCCACCACGTGTGAAGCTTAGGTACATAGCTTACTATGAACAATCCTAATAACAGGGTAGCATAGTAAGCATAGCATCAAATGTTTGTCTGTGATCGTTCATTAATTAGAGAGAATTTTCTTATGATTAAAAGTAGGAATCGGGTCATGGGTTGGGCTATGAGCTATTGCATCACCATCATCAACATATGGCTGATTTAATGGCCATGTAGCCACATTTCCAACATGGGATATTTAGTGGAAAGTTAAGAAGTGAAAAATCCAGTGTTCCTGTTTTAACAAAAAAGATGCCCACTAATTCATATGTTAGGACTGTTCAAACAATATGATGTTTGGAATGTGGCCTAGAAGTGTAGCAATGTTGCTTATTTTCATCCATTGTTTTCGTATGGGCCCACCATCTTGTATGCAAGGATTTTGTCTTTTCCTATTTAATTCTTTTGTAACTCTTGTTATCTGATTTTCGAGATGATAGATACTAATTCTTGTCCTCATAGATCTCTTCAATGGCAATGTCTAAAACCAATTGCTATATATATATATGTGACTTCCAGTATTTTGAGTGATGTACATTGCCTTTTCGTTGTCTGGCCAACCTTACAATGAATTATGTAAATTTTTTCTTATCTGACAATCAATGTGGGTTGCATTTTCCTTTTTGGGTGAATGCTTGATCTGATTCATTGGTTTTTTTTTCCAGATCAAACTAAAGAAACCCTACTAGCAACAAGTGACAACAACTCAAATCGTGGTATCAAAAGCTACCCCAACCTGTAATTCTATATTGTTCTTCAAGTGACAACATCAGTGTCACGCCCCAAACTCGGAAACCTGGCTCACAAAATTTCCGATCGCTGAATCCGATGCCGACAGCTTCCGTAGTACCCCATTTTAAGCTCCCAGCGTCCATACGACAGATTTCCGATCCTGGGATCCTACGAGGAGGATTTCCAACGTACTTTTGTCTCATAATAAGCATAACCACAAGTTTACCCAAATTACAAAGGCAACATCATCATCACATATCCACTACTATAAACATTTGAATACAATGCTGAAAGGGAAATACATATATATCAAAATCAAAACCCCAGAAGTCCATTGCACGCTTCAAGTTCAACGCTGTTGCGACCTAACGCCACTTGCATGCATCTATCATGCATAAGCTTATAAAAAGCTTAGAGGGTGGTGAAAGTGTGTAAGTATACAATAAAGCCCATAAATTATACATCATCAAAATAAGCAGAAATACTGACAAGATCATGAATCATACGATATCAGAGTAAGCGGAAATATACAGGTAAGTCCATAAGTCATATAATATCAGGGTATGCAATGCAGATCGTAATAAGCCAAATATCATATACTATGGATGCAATGCAATATGCAAATCCTGACAAGTCCGTCTAAGACATTTAAGTGCAGAAACGTAGTAATCTAAAATGTCATATGCCGTGGATGACATGCAATATGCGATGCGAATGAAATAACCAAGTCGGAGTAAAGTTGGGATGATAGTACATAATATCTCAGGCTATGGGGTGCATCACAAGAGAATTCTATCCAAACCAGTCCCATACCTAAATTTGGATAGTTAAACTCAATGTGGTAAACTCCTGATCTCAGGTTAGTTGCACGCCCAACCGAAATCCTGGCCATTATGAAGGTGCACGTAACAAATAGTTGCGCACCACCAGCCCGAGTGGATAGTGAATGAATGAATGAATGAGTATACAACTCCTACTAGTAGCCGGCCAGCACAGTAACCTGCCAACCACTGGTTGCTCACCCAGTGTGGTAGCTCGCCTAGGCCCCAGCCCCGCCCACATCAGCATTCGCCCACGTGCACCCGCCCACATGTGTAATAGTGACCGAGTGTCATAATATCATGTCAGTCCTCATATCAAGTCCACATATCAGTACGGTTCCTCTCTGAAGAATCACCGGGGTCTATTACACTCCACACTGACTGCCGCCTCTCTAGTTGCACAGTCCAGCAAGTGGAAGAGACCACACTATCCGTCTGACTAGTAGTCTGCCAATATCTACCCGGCTCATCACTAGTAGACTCATTTGCGAGCTAGTCAAACTCAACCTAGCTTACAGGTCCCTCACTCGGGCGAATAAGGCCACACCCCCTCCCAACCACCCACGACATAGTGGGAGACACAACCTATAGGTATTCGGCACTTAGACGCTCATATATCCACTGGGTCTAGACGTTGGGGCGTCTCTTGGCCTCGGAGGTTTAGGGACTTTCTCCCATGGACATCCAAAGTGCCCAGATGCTTAAACCAAACATTTCTAGTATCTCATCTGACCATCCATGATATGCCTGTGGAGGCCATGGCCCTGATGTCGCTAGGGCGTACAACAATCATGTCACATATATGCGAGATGCATGAGTTACACTGTCCAGTCATGCAACAATCCTACGCGTACCGCGCGATAATGTTGGGCACTCCATCTCATAAGGAATCCCGTGAATGGTCTGCCTAATGGCATATGCTATGATCAGTCACTACTCATATTAAGCATACATATGATGCGTATGGGCATGAGTCATGAAATTATATTAAGCATGTTACAAGGTGATGAACTATCCTCACAACGAAGATGGGCCTAGATGGCCTACACACAACAAGTATGGGCCTATCAATGGGCCCTAGGGAGAGTTATAATGTGGACATTTAACCAACATTATTCTTACAATGTTGACGTCAAACCATCATTGCTCCCAAGGCACGGCTTGCCATAAACATTATTACATAAACCATGGTGGAATTACACATCATAATGGACCTTATATACATCCCACTAGGCCTCGACCCATGGGCCTCAAATACATTAAATTGGCCGCATCACATGGGCCTTATATATATATATATATATATATATATATATATATATATATATATATATATATATATATATATATATATCAAGGTGGCCCTCAACGGACGGGCCTTATACATATCAAGGTGGGCCTCAATGATGGGCCTTGTACACATCAAGGTGGGCCTCAACAATGGCCCTTATATATATCAAGGTGGGCCTCAACGGATGGGCCACAAATACATCAATATGAACCTCAATAATGGACCTTATACACATCAAGGTGGGCCTCAACAATGGGCCTTATATATATGAAGGTGGGACTCAACGGATGGATCACAAATACATCAATATGGACCTCAATAATGGGCCTTATACACATCAAAGTGGGCCTCAACAACAGGCCTTTACAAATATTCAAAAATGAGTCATATTGAAGGATCATTTGGACCATACCTCAAGTGACAGTGGAGATAATAATTTTCACTATTAAAACAATTCACAGGGCCCACTATAAAGTTTATTTTCCAACCAATCTAATCATAAGGTCATAAAGACCTAGATTAAGAGGGGAAAACAAATATCATATAGGTCCAAACCCAGTAGCCCAAGAGTTTTAATGGTGGATGTTCAAACCCACTATTTTCTACAATGTGGTCCACTTGATCCTAAATCTGTCTTATTTTTAGCCTCAAGCCTTAAGACAAGCTTGCCAAAGGATTGGATGGTTTGGATGCAACACATGCATCATGGCAGGTCCCATAGGGATGGACGACATAGATAAATCACATACCTCATAGTGGGGTCCACATGTGTAGCCCACCAGATGGAAGGACGGTTAGATACAACATATACACCACAGCAAGGCCCACCGTCTAGCTACCTGGATGGTTGAATAAACGCATATATCATGGTACGGCCCACCGTCTAGCCATCTAGACAATGCGGACCAAACATATACTTCAAGGTGTGGTCCCACGTGGGGCCCACCATAACGTTTATTTTCCACCCAATCTGTTGGTAAGGTCGCGTAGACCCGGCTGAAGAGGAAAACAAATTTCATAATGATCCAAAACTTCTCTGACCCGAGAAGGGTTTCAATGGCAGATGTTTAATCCTCCACTGTTTCCCTGTGACGTGGGCCACCTGAGTCCCACATACAGCTGATTATTGGGATGGCCCACTATCCTAAAGGGGCCCACCAAATGCACAGTGTTGATGTACGACACACATTATGGTGGGGTCCATGGCTGGGACCCAACGGTCCCTGTCTCTCGCCAACGTGCAGTAGAGGACGCTGCTGCAGTGTCCTCTGGACGTCAACAACAGCAGCCCTACTGCATGTATATTATTATTATTTTTTTTTTTAAAAATGTTTTTCTACAGTTTTTCCTATGTAGGGTTCGCATCAGGAGAATCTGACCCAGTCGTTGGGTTCTATGGCTCGACAACCTGAATGAGCCCAATATTCCATGTGTTTTGGTGTACAGAAACATCAAAGTGAGTTTTAATGGTAAAAACCACTGTTTTCTATGCTATGGCCCGCCAGATAATTGGATTAGCTTCTTTTTTCGGCTCAACGCCTAAAATTAGTTGGGAAATAGGATGGACGACGTGGATTACATTCATACATCGAGGTGGGGCCTGCATGAGTAGCCCACCCAAAACCCGTTGAATCAAACTAACATTTTAGTGGTTTGCACGTCAATGCACCACGCTGTCAGTTCATACTTCACTGCCCGGCCACGTCCAACGTCCCTGGATGCTGGACGGTTTGCATACACACATATATAAGGTGGGTCCCACCTACTGACGTGCTAAGGAGGGGTGAGCCCTACCTAGGTGGGCCACCAAATGGACGGATGGTGTGGATAAGACATACAACAAGGTGGGGTCCATCCGGGTGGCCGCATAGCCACATCATCACACAAAAATAAAAAAGAGAGGGAGAGAGAGAGAGAGAGAAAAATAGACACATGTGATGGACGGACCCCGACATTATGGGCCCTCCGTTCCATGCTTTTAATCGTACATCAAGTGGGTTCTAATACATGTGGGCCCACCAAATAAAAAATCAACGGTGGAGATTACTTCTCCACCAAAATGGAAGGTGTAGATGACCCTTATTAAACTAGAAAGTAAACATCATGATGGGGTCCATGGAGATTAGCCCCATCATGGGATAATCATGAGAATCATAGTGGGCCATCGGCCACATCTAGGGTCCAAAGTGAGATCTATACCATCAATCAGTAGGCCCCACTTAGCCCATCATCAAAAGAATGAAATCTAAGCCTATAGAAGCACCCACCGTTCGATCTTCTTGGTCCGATGGAACGTCGATCTCCTTATGTCTTACTTTGATGGAAGATGATGAGAAATGAAGGGCTAAGATGATGGATTTTGGGATGGAAAGTGGGTCACATAACTCACTCTTCTCTCTTGAAATTACTTGGACGTCCACCACTCTGTTGCTTGGAAAATGTGTTAAGAAAGAGAGAAAGAAATGGTGGTTGTAAGGGAGAGGTGATGGATGTGAGGTGATAGGTGTACTTGACATGTATGGGTGTGTAAGAGAGAGAGAGAGAGAGAGGGAGAGTTGACTTTGAGGTTGCTCTTGTACTTGACATGAGGTGTTTGATTGATTAATTAATTGATGGGATATGTTATAGAGATTCTCTTAAGATTGCAAACACATGGTGTTTTCTTGAACTGAATGCGGGCCCATATCTCCTGGCCAGGGTATCAGATTGGTATGCAAGACGCCGCGTTGGAACCGCAGCGACGGTGCGGTCATAATAGTATAAGTCTTGGATTAAGCCGACTTAGGTCTATGGGATACGACTTAAGGTCACGCGCAAATGTCGATTATAGGTCGCGGATTGCCAGAATTCGACGGGGAGGATCGCGGGAGTCGACGGAACAGTACGGGCTAGGATACGAGTCTTACAATCACACTTGAGCACGATAATCCATTCATTCTTTATTATGTCAGAATCTCTTAAATGATTTATATACGTGTTGTCTTCCTTTTAGTTTTGTTGTAATATAGTTATTTTATTTTATAAGCATATGTCATTTAAGGTGACCTTTAAAGAGGATGCTTATGAAAGGTAAAACTTTCTGTCTACAAAATATCCTTACAGGAATTAGATATATAATCTTTATATACATGGAGATGCACTTTACATGAACATTGCAAGTGTTTGATGGTGGTTTTCCTTTCCTTGACATTGTTTAATATATGATTTTGTCACTGGTAACAGACATCATTATTATAATTTCTTTTTTTGATAGGTTGTTATAGCCTTTTTTTTCTATTTCTTTTTATTTTTTTCCATTTAGTTGTTTGTTTTAGTTGTTGTAGCTTCATCTTCCCATGAATTAATCCCTACCGTAGATTGGATTAGCCATTGAAAGTCACCGGATATGCCCCATGTAAGTTTTGGATTGAAATTTGACCCCGTTGCTCATAGTGAATGGGCCCCTCCTTTCATTAACTTGTATCGGAACGAATGCGTTCTTACTAGAGCGTTGATTGTCATAGGATATGCTATCCAAATCACATGAAATGGTTGAAATGTTATTGTTCACCACCCCAAGTATAGTGTTGCGATGTAGTAATAATCTCGATAAGACCGAGGTCAAATCCACATGGACTAAACCTTGTACGTGATCTGAAAGTAACTAGAACTAGAACTAGAAGAAGATGTAATCTAAATCAGGGGAATGTAAGAGAATAATTGTAAAGTTCTTAACTAAAACTTGTAAAATTCAAAGGTAGGAAACTAGGGTTTCCAAGGATCCACTTTTAGAGATCAGGGAGATCTATGAATGATTTAAGAACACAACTAGAATCAGAGTCCTATCTTCATCCGGTTGGAAGATATTTCAGTAAAATTCACATCTGAATTTCCTTTGATCTAGTTTTCAATGAATGATAGGTATGAAAACTAGAATTGATTCCATCACAAAACCATGCCCATGAGACAAAGCAAATAATAGAATTTACCAATCAATAACCAGTCTAAGAGAGTTGTGAAAGTTAGGGAAGATTCCATCATCCAACCATGCCCAGGAGACACTGGTGAATAATAGGATTTCTTAATATCACAATCTCAAAAAGAGAAGAACATATCAAAGCTATGGCAGATCTATTGTAATTTAAGTCACAACAAACCATTAAAAACTGTAAGTATTTTCATAATCAAACTTAAATCAAAGAGAGTTCATCAACATGAATTAAAGCCATAGAAAAACACCCATCATGCTATAAGATTCACCTCTTAGCCCTAGCTAAGAGGTTTAGCCGATCATAGACATGATTAGGCTAGAAAATAAAAAGAACAGAAATTAAGAAAATCGGGAAAGAAGAACTAGCAAACAGCTGGCCCACGCTCCTTACTCTCTCCTTCACTTTGCACGTCTGATGATGCCTCCACGGCTGCTTGGATGCCCTCCTCACGTCCTTCTCTCCTCCTTTTATAGCATAAAGGAGATGGTAGGTCAATCACCGACCTTCTTTACGCACATCCATTCGCAGAAGAAACTGCACTGTGCAATCTCTGCTTTACGCAACAAAACGCAAAACAATCTTACATTTGAACTGAATCTGGGACGAAGGATCATCCATTTCATGAATTTCGACTGCATAAGAAGGGTCAAAACCCTCATCTCCACCTTTTGGACGGTCTGGATCATCAAACGACCCTGACCCCGATCACACAATGGCCCACAGCGGCCGGCTTTCTCGGACGCACAGCCTTGCGCAATTTCTTGCGCTGTGCTGATGTAGAGCCCATGATTGGTGTCGTCAGGGAAATCCACTCCATCCATTGAATGCATGTCGAAAAACCAATTGGAGATGGATGGTTTCAGATTAGATTCAGTGTGGCCCAATTTTTCATACTGTCGTCCGTCCTCCATTTGGACAGTTAAAATCCAATCCTCGTTGTCTTTTGAAATTCCATCACCTAGGCTTGGATCAGAGGGCCCGTGGGATTCTAATGGACAGTCTGGATTGGACCATTGCATCACTATGATGGCCCACAAGGGCCATCCACAACTCCTTATTTTGAAATCCTATGCGGTAGGATTTTTGGATTTTGAGTTTGGTCGGGATTGTGTGGTCAAACACTGTTTGACCGCTATTACAGATTCGGTGCACTGCGAGTTTTGTCGTGTTATGTACATGTGCACTGAAGGAGGGGGTCCACCGTGATGTATCATGGAAATCCATTCTATTCATCCACTTTCCCATCTACTTTAAATGGTTGAGTCCAAAATTGAAGCATATCCAGAGATCAGGTGGGCCCCAAATCGGTGGTTTTATGACTAATCTTTCCATTGGGCCACTTCCACAAAGATCCAATGGCTGAAATTTTATGTGTACAGTTACTTTATGATCCTCAGGCTAGATATAAAGTTTCATGCCAAATGGATGGTGGGAACCGTATGATCTTGCATTCAGGATGATTTTCAGGCCTCTTTATCTTCAATCACTCAATTTTCTTAGATCTTTGGCATGTAAATTCTTCGATCTCAGTCCCCTAAGATCCGTCCCTTGCCTTGGTGATTCTTGAGCGTTAAATCCATGCCTTTAGCACCCTTTTCAGTCCAAGCTCTTAAATTCGTCTTGCAATACAAACACGATTAAAATAAAGCATTAAGCATTATCATGTACGTAAAACCAAGTAATAAATAGGGTCTAATATATAATATTTGACCCTCAACACAATCCCCAACCAACATTTTGCTAGTCCCGAGCAAAGTATGCGAAAAATATTTTAAGAATTACGGGACAATTTCTATAAACTCGAGTGATTTTTAAAAAACAATCTAGATACTAGAATTCCAAGATACATCAATGTTGGGCATTTCCTTCTCCTAAACTCAAGTGTATGGTAAACTTCATGGTCAAGTTCAAAGTATTAATCCATCAATTAGAAAAATTCTAAATATTAAGTTCCATGGGTGTATAGTGCAACCTTGAGTTATCACAATTAAAGGTCCAATCATCAATTTTCATGATATTATTGGTAATTAGAAAGAGTATTCCAGATAACCCAACCTAAACCGAAACTTACCTTATAGTTCAACCTTTTTATTCTTCCAGCTTTTGATTTTTCCATCGATGGCTTCACGCTGTGTCAACCTTTTTAAAGATCTTTAATAGGTAGCCATTTTCGATGACAACTATTTTTTAGTTAGATATTTTTCTCTTCTTTTTTTTTTCTTTTTTTTTTAAAGAACATGGTGGACAAATTCCCTAGGCCGATTCCTTCCATGCTTAGTGATTACCAAGTTAACCCTTCAATATCGAACTGAAACCTTAATGTGTAAGCTAGATGTGACATGTGAAATCATAACTCAATCAATGTTTAAAACTTCTAATCATGGAGTAATAATGCAAACTTAACTGTGAAATTTGATAGGTAACGGAATCTAAGAGTCATAAATCTCCAACATTACGTATCTTATACTTCTTAAATTAAGAATATTATTCAAAATCGCTCGAATTCACAAAATTTTCAGAAAAAATTCAAAAATTTTCACAATTTTTGCTCAAGACTAAAAAAACACTGATTAGGTAAACTAATCTCCCATCCCTAACCTAAAATCTACATTGTCCTCAATGTAAAAGATATAAGCATGCAATGCACATGAGACAATGAAAGTAAAGGAGAAGTGATGGAAAGATAGTACCTGATGAAGGAGTTGTACGACTTTTTCCAAAGAATCTAAGCGTGAAGGTGGCTCAGCATAAGAGTTTTTTTTTGTTTATAAAAAGCAAACTATCCTAACGGTGTAAACCCGACTATCCTAGAACAACAAAAAGCAAACTACCCTAGTCCTATGAAAATAGTAAACCTACTTATACCTCCATCAGACTAGGAGATCAATCCTAGTAAATAGGATCATTCAGAGGCATGGACATGTCCTCTGAATCAAATTTCTTAACAAATGGCTTTAGTCAATGTCCATTTACTTTAAACTCATTGCCATTGTCTGGATTCTGAATCTTGATAGCCCCATGAGGATAAACATTGATAACGGTGAAAGGGCCGGTCTAATGGGATTGAAGCTTACCCAGAAAGAGATGTAACCGAGAATTACACAAAAGGACTTTCTAACCTGGCGTGAATGATTTTTGTAGAATATTTTGGTCATGAAACGCTTTCATCTTGTCCTTGTAAATTCTCAAGTTCTCGTATGCATCATTCCAGATTTCTTCGAGTTCATTCATCTAAAGCTTACACAGCGAGCCAGCGTTGTCCAGATTAAAGTTTAGATTTTTTATTGCCCAATAGGCTCTATGTTCCAATTCCACAAGCAAGTGGCAAGCCTTTCCATAGACAATTCTGAAGGGAGACATTCCAATAGGGGTTTTAAATGTGGTATGGGAAGCACATAAGGCATCGGTCAATTGAATTAACCAATCCTTACGGTCAGGGTTAATCATCTTTTTCAAAATGTGTTTAATTTTTCTATTGAAAATCTCAACTTGCCCACTTGTTTGTGGGTGGTATGGAGTACTCACCTTATGAGAAATACCATATTTCTTCATTAAATTCTCAAATGGTCTATTACAAAAATGTGAGCCCCCATCACTAATGATGGCTCGAGGCATTTCGAACTCGGAAGGGATGTTCTCTTTTAAGAATTTAATGACTGTTCGATGGTCATTGTTCCAGCACGGAATCGCTTCAACCCATTTAGTGACATAGTTTACAGCGAGCAAAATATATAGATTTTCAAAGGATTGGGGGAATGGTCCCATGAAATCGATGCCCCAACAATTAAATGCTTATAGGATAAGGATGAGGTTTAAGGGCATCATATTTTGACGGGACAATGCTCCCAATTTACGACAACGCTCACAAGCTTTGCAAAACTCATGAGTGCCCTTGAACATAGTAGGCTAGTAAAAGCCACCCTTCAGAATTTTTGCTGTGGTCTTTTTAGCAGAAAAGTAGCCACCACAAGCCTGAGAGTGATAGAAGGAGATGACACTTTGATGTTCATCCTCTGGCACACATCTCCTTAGGATTTGGTTCGAGCAATATTTAAATAAATATGGATCATCCCAAAAGAATTTGCACACCTCGGTGAAAATTTTCTTCTTATCTTGCGCAGTCTAATGTGTCGGTGTGAAACTTGTGGTAAGATAATTAGCAATATTAGCAAACCAAGGTGAATGGGAGACTTTGAACAGTTGTTCATCAGGGAACATGTCATTGATATGTGTCGTCTCCGGGGAATTATGGAGATCAAGGCGAGAAAGATGGTCAGCCACTACGTTCTCTACTCCCTTTTTATCTTTTATCTCTAAATTAAATTCTTGGAGTAGGAGGATCTATCTTATCAGGCAGGGCTTAACATCGTTCTTAGAAAGAAGATACTTGAGCACCGTATAATCTGTGTATACGATGATCTTGGATCCGATCAAGTAAGACTTAAATTTATCCAAAGCGAACACTATAGGTAAGAGTTCCTTTTCCGTAGTCGAGTAGTTCACTTGGGAGGGATTTAAAGTTCTACTTGTGTAATGAATAACGTAAGACTTCTTTTCTTTTCTCTAGCCTAAATCACCCCAAGAGCATAATCTAACACGTTACACATAAGTTCGAAAGGAAGGCTTCAGTCAGGTGGCTGCATGATAGGTGCATTGGTTAACATGCCCTTAAGCTTAGTGAAAGCTTCCTGGCATTACTTAGTCCACTCGTATGGTGCATCTTTTTAAAGTAGATTACATAAAGGACGAGAGAGGAGACTAAAGTCCTTTATGAATCTTCTGTAAAATCCGGCGTGTTCTAAGAAGGATCATACGTATCGTATGTTCTTGGGGGGAGGTAGGTTAGAGATAAGATCAATTTTTGCCTTATCTACCTCGATTCCTTTGGACGAGATGATATGTCCAAGGACAATTTCCTTACGAACCATGGAATGACACTTCTCCTAATTGAGTACCAAATTCTTTTCTTCACATCTTTTCAACACACATTTAAGATTCTCTAGGAAAGATGGACCAAAGACAGAGAAATCGTCCATGAAGACCTATAGATATTGCCCCACCATGTCAGGAAAATACTTATCATGCATCGCTGAAAAGTGACAGGGGCATACATAGTCTGAATAGCATCCTTTGGTAAGCAAAGGTGTCGTAAGGACATGTAAATGTGGTCTTTTTCTAATCTTCAGGGGCTATCTCTATCTAGTTATAACCCAAATGCCCATCAAGGAAATAGTAATAAGAATGACTAGCTAGCCTTTCTAAGATCTGATCAATGAAGGGCAAAGGAAAGTGGTCATTCCTTCTGACAGTATTCAACGTTCTGTAGTCAATGCACATTCTCCAACTAGTAGTAACTCTAGTTGGCACAAGTTCATTATTGGCATTGGCTATAATAGTGATTCTAAACTTCTTAGGAACCACCTGAGTTGGACTCACCCATTGGCTATCAGATATAGGGTATATGATACCCACATCCAATAGCTTAAGAACCTCGGCCTTAATCACTTCCTTCATGTTTGGATTTAGTTTATGTTGTAATTGCCAAGAGGTCTTCACATTATCCTTAAGATAAATGCAGTAAGTACAAATCGAAGGGTCAATTCCCTTGAGGTTCGCAATCATCCATTCAAGGGCTCCCTTATGCTTAATGAGAGTAGATATGAGCATACTCTCCTATTCTTGCTCAAGGTGGGAAGAAATCACCACTGGGCATGTCTCATCTTGACCTAAATAGACATATTTCAAGTCAAAGGGTAAAGGTTTTAGGTCAAGCTTCGGTGCCTTGAGATTAGACTGTAGAGGCACTTCATCAGTCTGGGGTAATTCTTCAAATTGTGGCCTCCACCGGTTAACTTCAAATACCGGTGTAGTATCAAGCATGGCACCTGTCTCCTTAATCATGTCATCGTCAAAATCATGGGAGTGGGCTAGGCATGTCTCTAGAGGGTCAGAAGATAAGGTCAAAGGTGTTCTATCTTTCACGAAAGAGTAATCGTGTTAATGTCGTGGAAATCATCATCATCATCTAATCGTCTCTCAGTACTGAAAAAGATATTTAACTCCAATGTCATATTCCTAAAAGACATACTCATGACTCCATTCCTATAATTAATGATTGCATTTGAAGTGGCAAGTAATGGGCGGCCAAGAATGATGGGAATCTGAGTGCTCATGTTGCTGATGGGTTCCGTATCTAGGAGGATAAAATCTATTAACCTGGACCAACACATCCTCAATTATCCCTCTCAGTACACGAACTGAACGATTAGCAAGTTGTAATGTGGTTAGGGTGGGTTTTAATTCACCCAAACCTAGTTATTTGTAGACCGAGTATGGAATCAGATTTACCCTCGCTCTTAAATCAAGAAGTGCATGCTCAATGTGGTAATTCCCAATTACACAAGTGATGGTTGGGCTAATGGGATCTTTGAATTTCTGTGGCATATCTTGCTTTAGGATGACACTCACTTTTTCAGTTAAAAAGATTTTCTTTTGAATATTTTGTCATCTTTTGGTCGTACATAAGTCTTTGAGAAATTTGGCATATGAAGGTAGTTGTTTAATGGCATCAAGTAGAGGAATATTGACCTTCACTTGTTTCAACACCTTTAGAATGTCCTGAGAGTTAAAGAGAGGTTCTGGTGCAACCAACCGTTGGGGGAATGGAGCAACCGGGCTGCCTTGAATTTTCAGTTTTAATTTTTGTGGAGCAATGCTTGTTCTATCATTGTTGTCCTCTTCCAGGTCCTTACGCTTTTCAGCCCTAACCGGAATAGCTTTGTCAATGGTCTTGCCACTCCTCAGAGTGGTAATAGATTTAGCTTGCTTCATCTAATTTGAAGAGCTTAAATCACTTATCTCATATTGCGGTTTAGGATTAGGGAGAGGTTGAGCGGGAAGCATCCCCCTTTCTATAACCATAACACGTGAATCCATCTTTTACATCTATTTCATAAGTTCTCGTATTGCTTGAGGAAGCTCTTGAGTTTGTGTGGAATTTTGAACCAGTTCTTCTTGAGGTTTCACTTAATTTAGAATTTGATTAAAGAAACCTTGAGGAGTAGAAGTTTGTCCATTCCTCCAACTGAAGTTTAGATGATTTCTCCAAATAGGATTGTATGTATTGGAGGTAGATCCATTGAAAGGTCTTTGGTAATTGTTCACAGCATTGGATTGCTCATTTAACACCTCTTTAAAGACAGGTATTGTTAGACAATTTTCAGTTGTGTGAACGTTGCAAGCACAAATACCGCAAATAGTTTCCTTAACCTTATCCTTCTTTAGTTTCATGGCCTCGAATTTCCTTATGAGATTAGACACTTTAGCATTAATATCATCATCCTCTTTCAGAAGGTATAATCCGCCCCTCTCCTTTGATTGAGTAGGCCTAGAAGTGGTGCTTGATTTTGGGTGTCCCATGATTGTGCATTTTCAGCAAGTCTGTCCAAGTAATCCCACACATCACCAACATTTTTATTCATGAATTCCTCATTGCACATTGTCTCAACTGATTGGCACATAGAAGATGTCAGTTCATCATAGAAAAAGTGTGTAATGCGCCATGTTTCAAAACCGTGTTGTGGGCATGAACTGACAAGATTCTTGAACCTTTCCCGACGTTAGAAGAATGTTTCATCCTCCTTTTGGGTGAAGTTCATGATTGACTTTCTAAGGGTGTTCATTTTATGATGTGAAAAAAATTTATTTATGAACTCCCTTATCATATCATTCTATGTGCCAATAGATCTAGGACGTAGTGAATGCAATCACGTCTTAACTTTCTCTTTCAAAGAAAAGGGAAAGAGTTTCAGTCTGACTGTGTCCTCAGATACGTTTAGAAAATATAAAGTGGCTATGATCACATCAAATTCTTTCAAGTGTAAATATGGATTTTCTAACTCTAGCCCATGAAATTTAGGAAGTAGTTGGATCGTCCTTGACTTGATATCCACGTGTCATGTATTCTCTGAAAAAACCATACATGAGGGCGTGCTCACCTCCGCCGGTTGTAAATAATCTCGTAAAGTACGAGGTGGGGGTGCTTGATACACCTCATTCTCATCCTGGACTTCCCCAACCCTAAGTTGAGGTAGTCTTTCAGGTTAATTGGTCAGTTGATTTGCAATCATAACCTTAATTAATTCTGGGGATCTCGAGCGGTGTCTAGTCTTATGATGGATAGTTAACCCCTCAACCAATCCTCCTTCAGTCAAGAGACGTCAAATGTTGTCATGGACCCACTTGGGCATGAAACACTCACAGCCCTCATTCTCATATTCTAACCTAAACATAAAAAGGAAGAAAAGAATAGAAATCTAGAGAAGAGTTGGAAAGAAGTTACCAATTTAGAAGTTCCTAGGTTAGGTCCTACAAAACAAAACAAAACAAGTCAGTTTCTAAAAATAAAAAGTAAACTAGTTTCTAAAAAAATGAAAAATTTTCTAAAAAAGAAAATAGAAAGTTTTTAAAAACAAATTAGGAAAGTTCTAAACCTAAAATTAGAAAGTAAGTTAGATTCTAAAAATAAAAGAAATCCTAGAATTAGAAAGTTTCTAAAAATAGAAAATAAAACCCTAATCCTGAAAATAAAAAAAGTAGAAAAAATAGAAAGAGATTACCAATTTAGAAAGTCTATATCAAGGTCATACAAAATGGGAAAGTTAGGTTACTTTCTAATAATCAAGCAGAAAAACCTAAACTTAAAATTAAAAAACTCTAATCTTAACCTAATTCTAAAACTAGTTAATCTAAAAAAACCGCAACCATCAATCCCCGACAACGGCGCCAAAAACTTGTTCACCACCCCAAGTATAAGGTCGCGATGTAGTAATAATCTCGGTACGACCGTTGTCGAATCCACAAGGACTGAACCTTGTACATGATCTGAAAGTAACTAAAACTAGAATTAAAAGAAGATGTAATCTAAATTAGGGGAATGTAAGAGAATAATTGTAAAGTTCTTAACTAAAACTTGTAAAATTCAAATGTAGGAAACTAGGGTTTTCAAGGATTCACTTGTAGAGATCAGGGAGATCTATGAATGATTCAAGAACACAACTGGAATCAGAGTCCTATCTTCATCTGGTTGGAAGCTATTTCGGTAAAATTCACATCTAAACTTCTTTTGATCTAGTTTTCAATGAATGATAGGTATGAGAACTAGAATTGATTCCATCACAAAACCATGCCCATGAGACAAAGCAAACAACAGAATTTACCAATCCATAACAAGTCTAAGAGAGCAGTGAAAGTTAGGGAGGATTCCATCATCCAACCATGCCCAGGAGACGATGGTGAACAACATGATTTCTTAAGATCACAATCTCAAAAAGAGAAGAACATACTCAAAGATATCGCAGACTATTGTAATTTAAGTCACAACAAACCATTAAAAACTGTAAGTATTTCTATAATCAAACTTAAATTAAAGAGAGTTCATCAACATGAATCAAAGCCATAGAAAAAACACCCACCACGCTACAAGCTTCACCTCTTAGCCCTAGCTAAGAGGTTTAGCCGATCATAGACATGATTAGGCTAGAAAATAAAATAAAAAAAAATAGAAATTAAGAAAACCAGGAAAGAAGAACTCACAAATGGCTGACCCACGCTCCTTTCTCTCCTTCATTTGACACATCTGATGATGCCTCCACGGCTGCCTGGATGCCCTCCTCACGTCCTTATCTCCTCCTTTTATAGCATCAAGGAGATGCTAGGTCAGTCACCGACCTTATTTATGTACGCCCATTCATAGAAGAAATCGCACTGCGCAATCTATGCTTTACGCAACAAAAACATAAAACCATCTTGCGTTTGAATTGAATCCGGGATGAAGGATCATCCATTTCACGAATTCTAACTACATAGAAACAATCAAAACCCTCCTCTCCACCTTTTGGATGGTCTGGATCATCAATCCAACCCTGACCTCGATCACACAATGGCCCACAGCGGCCGGCTTTCTCAGACGCATGGCCTTGCGCAATTTCTTACGTTGTGCCGATGGTGGGGCCCATGATTGGTGTCCTCGGGGAAATCCACTTTGTCCATTGAATGCGTGTCGAAAAACCAATTAGAGATGGATGGTTTCAGATTGGATTCGGTGTGGCCCACAGAGTTTTTCATATAGTCGTCTGTCCTCCATTTGGACAGTTGAAATCCGATCCTCGCTATCTTCTGGAATTCCATCACCTAGGCTTGGATTAGAGGGCACGTGGGATTCCAATGGATGGTCCTGATTGGACTATTAAATCATGATGGTGGCCCACAAGGGTCGTCCGCAACTCCCTGTTTTGAAATCCTACGCGGTAGGATTTTTAGATTTTGAGTTTGATTGGGATTATGCGGTATAGATTCAGTGCACTGCAAGTTTTGTCGTGCTATGTACATGTGCACTAAAGGAGGGGGTCCATCATGATATATCATGGAAATCCATTCCGTTTATCCACTTCCACATATAATTTAAATAGTTGAGTCTAAAATTGAAGCATATCTAGAGATCAGGTGGGCCCCAAATCGGTTGTTTTGTGGCTAATCTTTCCATTGTGCCACTTTCACAAAGAACCAATGGCTGAAATTTTATGTGTACAGTTATTTTATGATCCTCAGGCCGGATATAAAGTTTCGTGCAAAATGGATGGTGGGAACCTTATGATCTTGCATTCAGGATGATTTTTAAGCCTCTTTATCTTCAATCACTCGCTTTTCTCGGATCGTTGGCGTGTGAATTCTTCGATCTCAATCCCCTAAGATCCATCCTTTACCTTGGTGATTCTTGAGTGTTAAATCCATGCCTTTAGCACCCTTTTCAGTCCAAGCTCTTAAATTCACCTTGCAACATAAACACGATTAAATTAGAGCGTTAAGCATTATCATGTACGTAAAACCAAGTTATAAATAGGGTGTAATATACAATATTTGACACTTATTAGTAATTATTTATTTTTATTAATTTTTCTTGCAGGTTGCAGGCCTAAATAGATGATATATGGCTGGATGGAGGGATTTCTTTTATATGTATGCAGAACATTGTCAACACATTATTGTAAATATTATTTGTTTTTCATTGTAAAGTAATACAATTTATTTAGTATTCATTTTTAATTGTGTTATGCAACATTTTTTAGGTTTTAAATATTTAAAAACAATATATGTTCTAATGAAATATAAACAATCAAATGGATTAAGAAAAAAATTAACTTGTGTTTAGCACTATTATAAGCAGTCAGCAGTTTTTACTTGTGTATATTTAAAGGTTTTCCATGACATATGTCGGCGTTTCTTGACATTTGAATTATACCTGGCTTGTCGAGAGCCTTTTACTGATGCCTTCGTAAATTTGCACCAACGTATACCGGCGCTTTGATATGTCTAAATGACACTTCGGCACACCTTCTCCGGCATTTTTGCATATCTTTCCCAGTGTTTTAACAACCTTATTGCAGCGGTCAAAAATACTTTTACCGGCGCTTTGATGTTTAAAGAACTTTTCGTCAGGCCTTTACCGGCGTTTCTGCATATTTTTTCCCGACGTTATGACAACCTTTTGTGGCGCTTTTTCCGTCTTTTATTGGCATTTTTTCATCTTTTACTGGCACTTTTTATATCTTTTACTGGCATTTTTTCCATCTCTTACCGGCACATGTTATAACTTTTACCCGCATTTGTTACAAATTTTACTGGCGTTTCTTATAGCTTTTACCACTGTTTTTTTTTTATAGTTTTTACTGGTGCTTCATACAGTTTTTACCAGCGCTTTTACAGTTTTTATTGGCAGTCACCAGAAGCGTTGGTAAAGGATAATAAGCGCTGGTAAAAGTCACTATTTAGTGGTGGCCATCACAAACGCTGGCAAAAGAGGTCCGATCGTCGGTAAATAATTTAGCAACGACCCCCTTTAGTGCCACGAGTGAAAAGGCCAAGCTATATGTCCTAGAGGGGGGGAATAGGACTATGCCAAATTAAACTTTTAACAGCGAAAACTAAAGAATATGATAGCCAACAAAAGAAATGAAACAAATCACAATACCAGAATGTAAAGCAACCTCAAATTCAAGTCTTGAGAGACTGATACAAATCTTGTTCTAAGGACAACCTTGCACCATAAAAACCAAGGGTTTATGGCACGACAACCTTACTAGAACGATAAGTATCAATATCCCATACTGAAGAGGAATAATAAAGGGAAATAACAGAAAATAAAGTCTAAACTATTACAACATTCCCACAATGCTTGAAATGTAAATATTACAACATTCACATCCACACATACATCAACAATTCTGAATGATAAAAGATAGGAAATATTAAACGAACATTCAAACCACAAGACACAAAGAATTATAGTGGTTCGCCTGTGTGTACACTAACTTTTAAACAACAGCCACACAACTACTCCGCTCCTAATATCCTCACACAGGGGATATCAGCGTTCACTATCAAAATAGGTTTCACAGGTTCACCTAAAACCTTCATAATTGTGTCTTTTATATGGGCTTACACAATTCAAAAACCTCACTTTCTGAGTTTTCTGGCTCTCCTCAGATAACCAACACAATGAGATTTTTCTGGCCTAACCTCTAACAAAACCAAAATAATTGAATTTACAATAAATGTAAAATACCTGGATTTCTCCTTTTGTTGTAGCCTGGAAGAACCAATTGGAGTAGAAATTTGAATGTGAAGTTCAATGTCCAATACTCACTTTGATATGGTTATAAGTTCTAATTAATTTTAAATTAAACCAGTTGGGCTAGCTATATTTGATTTCGATTACAAGAAGAAGGAATACAACAATTCCTCTTTTCAATTTAGATTAGAATATTAAAAAAAATAAAATTAAATAAGCTAACAAAAGAGAATATTAAATAAGCACAATGTAGCTCAAAAATAAACACAAACTTATCTCAGAGTGACGCCTTGATTTCACTTGAATTGAGTTATCAATCTCTGAAATTCATCGTCTATTTATAGATGCAAAAATCACGCCTACGACTGGTCTTGAGTACTCCACGACTGGTCGTAGATGAAACAGATTTTGAAACTTTCAAGAGGGATTGAAACAGACGGTTACACGACTGGTCGTAGGGTGTCTACGACTAGTTGTAGGACCTCTACGACTGGTCATAGAAAACCCACGACTAGTCGTAGGACTCAAGGATTCGTTGCTATAGTTTGAGTCAAAGAACTAGGACTGGTCGAATGACTAGTCGACACTGTTCACACGACCAGTCGAACAGAGTCCAGGACTGGTCGCAGATGAATAGAAAATTCTGAACAATTACAATAAACTTAGGACTGGTCCTGGATTTTCTAGGACTGGTCGAACCGGTGCTAGGACTAGTCGAACAAGGTTCAGGACTAGTCTTAGAATAGACCAAATACTTATAAAGTGATTCAATATGAATTATGTATTCAAAATGACCTACCCTAAGGTCAATCTAAGGTCTATTATACCTAAGACATGAAGTATGAACATTGAAACTTCATTCAATTAGATGAAGGTTAACCTTTGAACCTTATGAAGCTTGAGATCTCTACTTGATGTAGCTTGATCTTGAGATCTTCTACAGCTTGGATTTGTCTACTTAGAATGTACTTCATTTTTGAACATCATCTTTAGACTTGAACAAGCGCTCTTCTGATTGACATAGTTCTGAACATTGAAGCTTACAGAAGAGGATCAAGTACATGACCTTGCATTTCTTGAAGTAGATCACCGTACTTGACTTGAAGCATTGATGTAGTGTCTTGAACATCCATATAACTACAAATTATAGAAGACACATATAGAGGTTTTGGCACCATAAAATTTGACAACCAAAGGAGCATGAGACCATAGCACTTAGAATCTCCCCCTTTGTCAAATTTGTGATAAAACACACTCCAAAGAAGAAAAGAACAACTCATATATAAAAGAACCAGTTACAGCTTGATTAAAGAATCATGCATCAGTTGTTAACTTAACGAATCATGCACCAATTGTTAATAAGCACAAATATTAAAGCTTGATTAACGAATCATGCACCAGTTGTTAACAAGCACACCAGTTGTTAACAAGCACAAATATTACTCCCGCTGAGTAGCACATATAAATCCAAAAGAAATGCTTATGCTACTACTTCCACAAATATCAATCTATATACCCAATAAATTCTCCCCTTTTTTGTCACAATATGGCAAAGGAAGAAATAAAAGGATAATTAGCAGGAGAGTAAATAATGGAGAACTAGTCAAGATATAAGCAAGTTAAAAAGTCCACACACCATAAGCTAGTTCAAACATTTAAAAAAAAAAAAACAGTTACTTAAGGTTCATATACTACCAAAAGTAAAAAGTAATAAAGTTAATACAGACCAATATAATCACTTAATCAAATCCTAAAGAAGGAGCAGGAATAGAAGGAGCAAGTTGATGGAGACCCTTGTTTATATGCCTGAGATACTTATGCATATATTTAAACCTTAAATCGTGGGCAACATTCATATTTTCTACCTTCTCTTCCAAAGCACGTAAATGCGAATCAAACTCAGATGGCTCATAATCAGGATCATTTCCAGATTCAGATTCTATCTCATCAAAAATGTCATCCATGTTAA
The DNA here is from genome assembly GCF_029962835.1 of Magnolia sinica. NCBI lineage: Eukaryota > Viridiplantae > Streptophyta > Magnoliopsida > Magnoliales > Magnoliaceae > Magnolia > Magnolia sinica. The sequence goes on from NC_080574.1 coordinate 81,703,801, forward strand.
TATCATCAGGAGGAAGATCACTAGCATCTTCTTCATTCCCGGCTTCAGCTCCACTTCCACTAATATCCACTTGGCCAGGAGTCAATCCTAATTTCATCTTGTTTATATTAGAATTGTTGAAAATGAGATGATGGATAGGAGCCTCTCCAACAGGCATAACCACTAGCATACGATTAGCTAAAACAGTCATAAGATATGCAAACAGAATATCACTATGACCTGGATGGAGACGAAACTGAATAATTGAATAACATATCAAGGAAGACAGACAAACTTTAGTACCAGAAATGACAGAATGCAAGACTCGAACCATAAAAGAAGTTAGTTCAGTTTGTTACCTGAACGAGGATACAAATTTGAAATAAAAATTCTATGGAGCACCCGGTATCTGGGTAACAAATACTTTGCGGGGAGCACATTCCCTTTATGTATCCAGTGCACATTCATATTGCATAGATTTCTAGTTAGCATACATTTCTCTGATTCAGAGGGTTTTTCAGTTAAAGTATGAATAGGAATACCCTCATCATTAACAGAAATACCTATAAGGCCAGATATCAAATGACGATCTACATCAAATGGCCCTTCTCTAGCATCAATCTTAAATGATAAATTTTCAATAGAAAAGTCAGAAAGACATGCAAACATGGCCTGTGCAATAGATTAGAATGTTGGCCCACCCCAATGTAAGATGTTATCCCATCTTACAGCTTGGAATAGAGGTAGGATACCAAACTGAGCAATATGATTAAGATCAACCGGACGTTCGATAATGACATTGCGCATACACAAATCCCACACATATGAGGGATCATCTTCGGGAGACCGAAGATGTCGTCGAGTTAAATTTGACCTAGAAGAGGAAGCACCACATGTTGTTTTCTTTTTCCCTCTGGAGTTCATTTGCAACAAAAAACTCAAGAAAACAAGAAGATACAAAGGATGTAGAGTGGGGTTTTGCTAGATCAGATTCTTCAAAATAAAACCCTAAAATTGTAATGAAAGATCAAATAGATTACGTCAAGAGTGAAAATGAAGTAATATAGACTAAAATCTACAAGAAAAATGCAAATAACGCACTAACCTTGAAGATCTAGGTCGGTGGCTTCGACTGGTCGGGCGTCGACTCGTTGGAGAGGGAATAGGAAATGAGGAAGATGAGATTTTTCACCAAATTATAAAAGACCCAACACGCTTCACTACCGGTCTTGAGCTGTCCTCGACCGGTCATACCATGGCCGGTCGAGTATAACCATGATTGGTCGTGTACAGGAAAAAACATGTATTTTTTGATAAAAATTTGTAACTTAACCACATAAAGTATCAAATATATATATATATATATATATATATATATATATATATATATATATATACACACTATGATACATACATGCATGAATAATCAATTTTGAATGCACATACCAAGATCAAATTTTAATTTATTAAACCTGCTTTTGTCAAACGGTTTAGTGAAAATGTCAACAAGTTAAGTCTCAGTCGGAATGTATTCTAAAGATATTATTTTTCTTCCACTAATTCACGAATATAATGAAACCTAATGTCAATGGGCTTGGTACGTGAATATTGGATTAGATTTTTTAAAATATTTATCGCACTAGAATTATCACAATATAATATCATTGATTCCTGTGCAATTCCATAATTGCTTAACATACGTTTCATCCAAAAACGCTGAGTACATGCATTCCCCGCTGCGATGTATTCAATCTTAGCAGTTGAGAGCGATATAGAACTTTGTTTCTTGCTGAACCAAGAAACTAAACAATTTCTAATATAAAAACAACCATCACTAGTTGATTTCCTATTATCGATATTACCAGCCCAATCAGCATCAGAGTACCCTGTCAATTGAACACTAGTATCATATGGATACCAGAGACCTAATTTCACAGTACTTGTAACATATCTCATAATCCATTTGACCGCAGTTAGATGTGACTCTTTAAGGTTAGACTGATATCTAGTGCAAATACCAACACTTAAAGCAATATTAGGTCTACTAGCAGTTAAATAAACTAGACTACCAATCATACTTCTATACAGTCTAGGATCCACATCTTTACCTGTAGAGTCCTTTGAGAGTCTTAAAGCTATACTCATGGGAGTAACAAAGTTCTTACCATTCTCAAATCCAAACCTTTTAATCAAGCTCAAGGCATACTTGGTTTGAGAAATAAAAATACCATTAGGTTGTTATTTTACTTGCAACCCTAGGAAATAGTTTAATTCCCCAACCATGCTCATTTCGAACTTAGATTTCATTAAATCTACAAACTCAACAGTCATGTTAGTACATGTTGATCCATAAATAATATCATCAACATAGATTTGAACCATTAAGACATCATCATTACGTTTCTTAACGAAGAGCGTCTTATCGACACTACCCATTTTAAAATTATAACTTAGGAAAAACTTAGTCAATTTTCCGTACCATGCCCTGGGAGCTTGTTTTAAACCGTAGAGAGCCTTTTTAAGGTGATACATATGATCAGTGTTCTTAGGGTCTTCAAAACCCATTGGTTGTTCCACATACACTTCTTCATGCAAATCACTATTTAAGAAGGCATTCTTTACATCCATTTGATAAATTTTAAACTTCCTAAAGCATGCAGTGGATATAAAAAGTCTGATTGACTCAAGACGAGCTACTGGGGCAAAGGTTTCATCATAATCAATGCCTTCTATTTGAGTGTACCCTTGTACAACCAGTCTAGCCTTGTTTCGAATAATATTACCAATTTCATCGGAGTTATTTTTTAAAATCCACTTAGTTCCTATAATGTGTTTATCTTCAGGTCTAGGAACTAGATACCAAACATCATTTCTCACAAATTGGTTAAGCTCTTCTTGCATCGCAACTATCCAGTTTTTGTCGGAAAGAGCTTCTTTTACGTTAGCTGGTTCTATCTAGGATGTGAAGCACACGTAATTACATGTCTTCTAATTTTCTACGAGTGCGCACACCAGTGAGAGGGTTTTCAAGAATTTGAGTAGTTGGATGATCTTTAACAGACCTCTGTTTAGTATTAGTTTGATTTGATGAAGTATCTGGTTTGTCAATTAAAAGAACATCATTATCTGAACTTGGGGCAGGTGTATTCAAATGATCGTCTATAACCACATTTATAGATTCTTGAATCACACCAATCCTTTAGTTTAATACGGGATATGCATGATTGTTTAAAGAATATCCTAAAAAGATTCCTTCATCACTTTTAGTATCAAATTTTTCCAGATTTTCACGGTCACGCAAAATATAGTACTTGCTCCTAAAAACTCGAAAGTATTTGACAGTAGGCTTCTTATCAAAGCAAAGTTCATAAGCAGTTTTATCATTAGATTTACATGTATAAACTCAGTTAATAATATAGCACGCAGTATTTACGGCTTCAACTCAAAGATTTCTAGGGAGCTTCATACTATTCTACATTACATTTCCCATTTCTTGAAACACTCTATTTTTCCTCTCCACAATTCCATTTTGTTGTAGTGTTTTGGAAGCAGAGAATTCATGCGATATTCCCTGATCACTATAGAATTTCTCAAAACTGCTATTCTCAAATTCAAATCCATGATCACTACGGATTTTACTGACTTGAGAACCTTTTTCAGTTTGAATCCGCTTGAGCACTCTTTTTACTTCATCAAGGGTTTATGATTTATCCCTTAAGAAGGCTACCCATGTAAATCTGGTATAATCATCCACGATCACCAGAATGTATTTTTTGCCACCTCGACTCTCTGACCTGGTTGGTCCTATAAGATCCATATGAAGAAGTTCGAGTGATCTTGATGTGGCATTGGAGTTCACTTTCTTGTGAGGGCTCCTTATTTGTTTGCCAATCTGGCATTCGCCACATATTTTGTCTACTTTCTGTATTTTAGGTAGACCTCTTATTAGTTCTCTTTTGCTCAATCTATATAGATTACGGTAGTGTACATGTCCAAGACGTTTGTGCCATAATTTTGTTTCATCGGTATGGACCATGTAACATAATTGACTAGATGAGTTACCATCGCATACAATAAGCAGTTTCAGAAGTCCTGCGACCAGTTAATATTATAGAACCCTTTTTGTTTAAGATTTCACAACCTTGATTTGAAATTTCACACTATGATTATTATCGCATATTTGAGATATGCTTAACAGGTTGTGTTTTAGTTCCTCAACATATAAAACATTCTTAGATAAGGGAAGATTATAGATTTGAACCATACCTTGGCCAATAATCTTGCAGTTGCTACCATCACCAAATGTGACTGACCCATCAGTCGTATCTTTAAGATCGGTAAATAAAGCCTTGTCGCCTATCATATGCCTAGAGCATCCACTATCTAGGTACCACTTTGAATGACTTGTAGTTTTGAAAGCAGTGTGGGCAACCAAGCAAGTAACCTTAGGAACACATTTCATAACAGTTTTGGGTTTAGGAGAATAGTTGGTCTTCTTTTGTCTGTTGTTGTAAGAATGACATACTGAGTTAGATTTTAAAAGCTCCTTAAGCAAATCAACTATTTTTTCGACTAAAGGGTTTCAATTCTGATTTTTATAGTTGACAAAGTTGCTTTTAGGTTTTTGAAAACTTTTAGCATTTTTAGAAAAACTTTGAATAGTACTTTTCTCTTTTGAATTAGAGGTTTCTCCTTTCACAAACTTAGGAGGAGTATTCTTTTATTTAGAATGTATATTCTTATCGTAGCCCAACTCGGATCTGTCGCCACATTTTCTAAATCCAGATAAGAGTTTTTCAAACTTTGAATCTCCTTGGGCATACCTCCATGTATCCTTTAAACTCAAAAGTGAAGAGTTTTCAAGTTTAAGTTTGTCATTTTCATATTTAAGATTTTCAATCAGGGAGGTTTTGAATTATAAATCGTATTTAGTCTTTTCAAAATAATCTGAAATATGGGATTTTTCTAAAACAAGAGACTCATAATTTTCTTTAAGCTTTGAAAATTTTTCTTTTTGAAGTTTAAGTTTGACAGCAATTTTATAACTTTCCTTATATAGGACATTGTAAGCATCTTGAAGATCATCTTCATTTTCACAATCACTATTCAGATTTTCTTCACTTGTTAAATCATCATTATTTGAAAATGTGAATTTGGCTAGAGTCATAAGAGCTTTAACTTCACTGCCTGACTCGGTTTTAGAATCTTTTGATTCAGAAGAGGCTTCAGAATCAGAGGATTCATCCCAAGTAGCCAACATATCCTTCTTTTTGGGTTTGTCCTTTTTAGGACACTTATTTACCAAATGCCCATATTCTTGGCAGTTGTAACACTGACTATCTTTTAATGATTTTCAATATTTAGATTTAGGTTTAGATCTTTTCTTATCATTTGCTTTTTGAAAATTAACCTTCTTTTTACTTTTGAAAATTTTGTATAACTTTTTCACCAAAAGAACCATATCATCTTCAGAGTTTTTTAAATCAGAATTTTCTTGAAAACTATTTTTAAAAGATTTAAGAGCAATCGATTTTCCTTTTAGAGCTTTAAAAATTAACTCATAAGTCTGTAAAGGCCCAACTAATTCCTCTACCCTCATATTGTCCATATCACGAAGTTCCTGGATCATGGTTACCTTAGAATTGAACCATTCAGGAAGTGAGTGCAGTAGCTTTGCACACACTTTACTTTCTGGGATTTAATCACCAAGACCCCACATAAAGTTCACAATGTCATTTAATCTAGTGTAAAAGCCCATAAACATTTCATTTTCCTCCATATGAATTTCTTCAAATTTGGTTGTGAGGATTTGGACTTTAGATTTCTTGACGATTAATGTACCCTCATGTGCCATTTCTAATATATCCCAGGCTTGCTTTGCAGAATCACAGGATATAATTCTTTTGGACTCATCCAGTGATAGTGTGCAAGTGATTTCATATAGTGCTTTTGCATTTGCACTACTCTCACTTTTCTGAAGTGTGGTCCAAGAAAAATAAGTTGGTTTTCTCATTGTTTTTGAACCATCGATACCAATCACTTCAGTAGTAGGAGGGATCCATTCATTCACTGTGGCTAGCCACACACTTTCATTCATGGATTTAAGGAAAATCCTCATCCTGACTTTCCAATAGGCATAATTGGTGCTATCAAATGGTGGAGGCCTACTGATTGAAAGGCTATCAAAATTTGACATTTTATATATAACTTAGATTGTTAGCTCAGGAAATGAATCCAAGAATAAAGAATTAAAAATGAGCTATTAGGCTCTAATACCACTTGAAAAGGCTAAGCTATATGTCCTTGGTGTGGGGGGGGGGGGGGGGGGGGGGGGGGGAAAAGGACTATGCCAAATTAAACTTTTAATGGCGGAAACTAAAGAATATGATAGCCAACAAAAGAAATGAAATAAATAACAATACAAGAATGTAAAGCAACCTCAAATTCAAGTGGCTGATACAAATGTTGTTCTAAGGACAACGTTGCACCATAAAAACCAAGGGTTTGTGGCAGGACAACCTTACTAGAACGATAAGTATCAATATCCCAAACTGAAGAGGAATAATAAAGGGAAATAGCAGAAAGTAAAGTCTAAACTATTACAACATTCCCACAACGCTTGAAATGTAAATATTACAATATTCACATCCACACATACATCCCACAATTCTGAATGATAAAAGATGGGAAATATTAAACAAACATTGAAACCACAAGACACAAAGAATTATAGTGGTTCGCCTGTGTGTACACCAACTGTTAAACAACAGCCACACAGCTACTCTACTCCTAATATCCTCACACAGGGGATATCAGCGTTCACTATCAAAATAGGTTTCACAGGCTTACCTAAAACCTTCACAATTGTGTCTTTTATATGGGCTTATACAATTCAAAAACTCACTTTCTGAGTTTTCTAGCTCTCCTCAGATAACCAACACAATGAGATTTTTCTGGCTTAACCTCAAAGAAAACCAAAATAATTGAATTTACAATAAATGTAAAATACCTGGATTTCTCCTTTTATTGTAGCCTGGAAGAACCAATCGGAGTAGAAGTTTGAATGTGAAGTTCAATGTCCAATAGTCACTTTGATATGGTTCTAAGTTCTAATTAACTTTAAATTAAACCAGTTGGGCTAGCCATATTTGATTTCAATTCCAAGAATAAGGAATACAACAATTCCTCTTTTCAATTTATATTGGAATATAGAAAAAATAAATAAAATTAAATAAGCTAACAAAAGAGAATATTAAATAAGCACAACGTAGCTTAAAAATAAACACAAACTTATCTCAGAGTGATGCCTTGATTTTACTTGAATTGAGTCATCAATCTCTAAAATTCATCGTTTATTTATAGATGCAAAAATCACGCTTACGACTGGTCGTAGATGAAACGAATTTTGAAACTTTCAAGCGAGATTGAAACAGACAGTTACACGACTGGTCATAGGGTGTCTACGACTGGTCGTAGGACCTCTACGACTGGTCGTAGAAAACCCATGACTGGTTATAAGACACAAGGATTCGTTGCTATAGTTTGAGTCGAAGAACTAGGACTGGTCGAATGACTAGTCAACACTGTTCACACGACCGGTCAAATAGAGTCCAGGACTGGTCATAGATGAATTGAAAATTATGAACAATTGCAACAAACTTAGGACTGGTCCTAGATTTTCTAGGAGTTGAACCAGTGCTAGGACTAGTCGGACAAGGTCTAGGACCAGTCTTAGAACAAATCAAATACTTATAAAGTGATTCAATATGAATTATGTATTCAAAATGACCTACGCTAAGGTCAATCTAAGGTCTATCATACCTGATACATGAAGTATGAACATTGAAATTTCATTCAATCAAATAAAGGTTGACCTTTGAACCTTATGAAGCTTGAGATCTCTATTTGATGTAGCTTGATCTTGAGATCTTCTACAGCTTGGATTTGTCTTCTGAGAATGTACTTCATTTTTGAACATCATCTTTAGACTTGAACAAGCGCTCTTCTGATTGACGTAGTTCTGAACATTGAAGCTTACAGAAGAGGATCAAGACATGACCTTGCATTTCTTGAAGTAGATCACCGTACTTGACTTGAAGCATTGATGTAGTGTCTTGAACATCCATACAACAACAAACTACACAAGACACATATAGAGGTTTTGGCACCACAAAATTTGACAACCAAAGGAGCATGAGACCATAACACTTAAACGAGTATGACCACCGGTAATTTTTTTACCAGCAGTTTTTTGGCCCTTTATCGGCATCATCCATCTTTATTAAGGCCACATGTACAAAGAGCCTAGACGGCTATTTATTATCCATCTTTTCTTGTGTCGTACATATGCCACCATCCATATTTTGCTTGTGCCATCTACAAAGCACCCAATATGCCATTGTCTATCTTTAATCACTTTATATATGCTACATGTGCCAACATGCCATATGTGTCAACCTTTAAGCACCTCGGGTGTCTAGTATGCTAACGTGTTGTTTGTGTCACGTACACTATACAGCTTCAAGCATAACATATGTCATTGTCCATCTTCATACAGTCCATGTGTCATGTTTTAAATTTGGACATGTCAATAACTCTTATGAAAATTCTCTAGATTACACACACACACACACACACACACACACACACACACACACCAAAGAATAAATCTAGAACTGGCTCTTATTTAAAAACAAATATAGAAAATACAATTTCCTCTCCCACAAATTTTCAAATATAAAGTTTCTCCATAGACAATGTTTCCTTTTCCATGCTTTCCACATGCGTAGAAAAAAAGCGTTTAGAGAATGTGACCTTTACAAACTACCTATAAGAGTTATATATACTAGTGTTTTACAAAGAAGAGAAGCAGTAACACAATAGACATGAGGCTATTATTCAAAGGGGGCATATGAGGCTATTCACTAAATATGGGGTGCATATTGGAACAAAAATACAAAAAGTAGGGCTAGACAGGATCTGACCCGATCGAACCGGTCGGATCCGATCCAACCCGAACCGATGGCCTGGATCGAGTCGGATCGAGTAGGCCCACTCATATCCAACCGCACAATGACTCGAGTTCGGGTTAGTGGCCAATCCGAACCGATCCGATTCGATCGGGTCCTATAAAGAGCATTTTTACTTCTTCTTCTTCTTCTTCTTTTTTTACTACCCTCCCTCTTCTCTACCCGAACAAAAACACTAACCCGTCCCTACCCCTCTTCTCTACTCGATCGAGCAGCGCTGCACCCTCTTCTCTACCCGATCTGATGGGTGTCGCTGAGGATAGGGATGCCACAAAGATCTCCTAGACTTGAGATTCTAGCCCTTAGGTTGGTAGGTGAACATAAATGGTTTGCAAAAATGTCCGAAGATTGGATGGCTTAGATCTTCCAATCGAAGGTTTTTGAGGTATTCTCAGTTGGTGAAGTTAGCTATATGGATCACATGACCATAGGCCACACTAAGATGCACTGAGCACTTCAGGATTTGTAGTTTATCAGTAACCAATTTCTTGGTACAAAGGTCATTTTTTAGATTTTTTATTACTAAGCATAGATTTCTTACCATTTTTCTGAAATAGATAATCTTCCATTGATGTGTATCTAAAACTTGTTTGTTGGAAATGAAATTATTTTAGAAAGTAGCAGAGAGAGGAGGACTCGATCCGAACTGTACCCAACCCGATTCGATTCGGTTTACCTAACCGAGTCGGACTCGGTTCGGGTTAGGCTAGCAAGGGATCGGATCGGATCGAGTCAACCCTGCTAGACTCGGTCCTAGATCGGATCGAGTTCGGGTTAGGTTCTTGAAAAAATCGGCTCGAGTCGAGTTGGACACAATCCAGTCTGACTCAACTCGATGCCCACCTCTAACAAAGAGAGAGTGGCTGGTCTCGAACCTTTAGGCGAAGGGGCCTTCAGTCCTTTCCCTTATTTTTATCCCTGCCGAAAATTTGGGCCCACTTAAAATAATTTTATCACATTTTAATTATGAGTAATTATTTAATGGAGATCATGAATTATATAAATTACGGGTTTTGAAGATTATTTCTAATCCTTATATAAATCCCTATAAGCGGGATACTTTTAACTAAGATGAAATGAATTCATTTATGAGTGGCAATTAACCAAACAGGGTCTTGATCTCTAATGCGTGCTCACGACTAACTAACATAAGATAAACTTATTTTTGAGTGGCCGCCAAATAGGCAATTACACTCTTCGATTACCATATATAGTTGATTGATGATCTTTTCAACCTTATTGTATTATTAATTTATCAAAATCAATTTATACTATGACTATCCTTAAAATTAGTTTTTAAAAAATGTCTAACATGGTATTAAAATTACATGCTTTTGCTGTTCATTTGATTTAATAAGAGCCAATAAATAAATAAATAAATTGTTATGCCATCATTTCTGCAAAAATCAATAATTGAAATTTGATTTTTGTATATTGTGTTCATCAGTAGAAAACTGGGTTATAATTATATTGCTCCATATTAGGACCATGAACTGAAAGACTCAGCTACTTGAATCGACTGGTTCAGATCAGAGTACAGTCACAGCTCAACCACCAAAAGTTGGGCTGAGTTGACGGGTGCTAGATTGGATTGGACTTGTTCAAGTCAACTCAAATGAGTCATATCCAACTTGGGTGAGTCGTCAATCCACGACACATTCAAATTAGGTTCGACTCGGATCAGGTTGAAGCAGATTGACAGGGTCTTCAATTTGGGTTAAGGTCGGAAAGCTCTAATCCAAATAGAAATCATGTTGATCTCAGGTTGAGCAGATTCATATGTGAGGTTGGGTTGGGCTGAGTTGGTAATAACCACATCTATATTGACTAATTAACGCTACACACTGCTATGACGTGCACGGACTGTAAGATGGCCTTCAATTAATGTTGGGACAGGCCCACGTAATGGCCTGATCAAGGTGTACAGGTTAAACGTATACAATGATATTTTAGTACGCAATTCATGCATAACTCCATGAAACGCACGCATCAAGGTAACGTGCCTCGTGGAGTAAGGTCCTCTCCTTGTTCCTCTCTTTTGTAGCTACCCACATGAGTAGCCATCATCTTCAATTACAAAGGCCATTTGGCACCAACCCCATGCTTGTAATCGACGGCACCTATTATTATATTGGATTAATGATGGAGATTCTTTTGGTGTACGAATAATTGGTGGTGTTTTCTAGATATGCATACACTTTAAAAAATAATTGCAATTAGGAATTAGCCTTATTTGGCCCAGCTCTTTTGACTATCCCTGTGTTATGATTTGATTGGCTGATAAGCTTCCGTTAGAAATTGAGCCTACGTAAGGCCTATTTGAAAGGTATTTTGTCACATGGCTCAATTTTTATTTTTATTTTTTAAATTATTATTTTTATAGCGGGCTACCGTTCTATGAATTTTTGATATGTCAAATGGAGCTGCTTTTATTTAAAGCAGGTCGTGGAAACTTTCATCTCCAAGATGGACCAAAGAAGGGCCCATCGGTGGTAGAAGTCATCAAGATCTTCGAAACCTTATAGTAGGCATTCTCGCAAACTGGAATGAGTTACTTGATGTGCCATTTATGATTTTCAGGCAGGACGAGCTACTTTAGCCAACCAACTTGGCTATAACGGTTGCCAACACTGAATTTGTGAAATTTCATCAGATCAACAATCAAATTCCCTATTTATTTTCGTTTTTACTATTTTTAGTAAAATTTGGTTTGACTGTAACTCTTCATCTGCTGGGCTTTAGGAGTTGTGTCCAACATAAAAAAGTGTTTAGAAAAATTAGGAGAATAACATGATTAAGCCACATAGGACACCGTAAATTGTAAATTTACTATTTATAGTAAGTTACTAATTTTATGGAGTTTTAGTTGTAGTTTAATTCCAAACTTTTTCTAAGGCTTGGTATCCCAATTTTAAGGGTTGTAAACTCGTTTATTCTAATCATCAATCAATTTACAAATTTTTATAAATATTATTTTTATTTTCTTTCTTTTTCATCGTGGATTCAAGAAGTCTCTATGACAAGTCCAGAGAAACTTTGTGGATTCAAAGTAGTTATCCTTGAGGAAGACGGTGATCAATCTCATCAAGTTCATCCCTGCGTCAATTGGTATCAGAGTGAAAACTCCCCTTGGGCCGATGACAAACAATGAAGGTATAGACCAAAATCTTGTGGACGATGATTAAGGGATTCATTATATTTTCAAGAAAAATGGAAGCTTACCACCGGGAGAGTCAGTTGACCATGCAAGGACTGCAGGCAACCCTCGACCATCTTGTGGATGCGCTGATTCCGCCCCGAGCCCAAGGCGATGGTCAATCACCTGTAGTTGTTGTACGACACAACCTTGATTTTCATAGAGCATTATTAGTGGTGAATCAAAGGGCGACACCAGATAATTCGATCTCTAATGATGAAGACCTTGATGTAGGCTTTACCTGACTATCAATCTATGAAGGCGATCGTCTAGATCGTGGTGAAAGAGACTATCGAGGTAAGGCCGAACTTCCTAGTTTTAATGAATTATTATGTATAGAAGATTTTCTCGATTAACTAGCCGAAGTAGATTGGTATTTTGATAACATGGACGTATCAGAGCATAAAAAGGTGAAATTAGAAGCATTCAAATTAAAATCCAGTGCTTCTGCATGGTAGGAGAAATTACAACTCTCATATACCTGACAAAATAAGGCTCCCATCTCATCATGGCCAAGGTTAAGACGCCTTCTTCGATCACGATTCCTCCCTAGTGATTACGATCATGTATTGTTCCAGTAATACCAAAATTGCTGACAACGGAAATGAACTGTCACGGATTATACTGAAGAATTCCAGTGGTTAACAACGTGAAATGACCTATTGGATACTGAATCACATAAGGTAGCATGATTCATAGGTGGATTACGATTGATAATTTGGAATCGAGTTCAGATGCACCCAGTCAGGACCATGGACGAAGTAATTCAATTGGCAGGTAGGGCAGAAACACAGTAAGAGTTTCTATTCAGCCTTACCCTTCAACTTGGCCCCCTATGACGAGACCCACGCAAGATTCAGTACTGATACGAGGAAAAAAACTAGTAGAAGGGCATCATCAACCTTCTATAACAGGTGAGAGCGGCCCATCTAGGCCTCAACCTGTAGCACCTACAATAGTGGGCCTGAGTAGGATTCCAAATCTTACAGTCGGCCAAGGCCGAACAATTATTACCACTGTGGCCAACCATGCCACTTATTAAACACTTGCTCTCAACGCCCTGCAACCTACTTGGCCATTAACGAAGGGGGCACTAAAGGAGATGTTGCAAAATAAAATCCTGAATTTGATGAAGATGAACAAACCACTCAGCAAGGAGCGGGTGGTGAAGAATGGACAGCCGAAGATCATAGAGAATCTTTACTCATGAGGTGATTACTATACACCTCACGAAAGGAGTTACATCTATAACGATACAATATATTCCGTACACGGTGCACCGTCAATGGCAAGGTCTGTGATGTGATCATATACAGTGGTAGTAGCGAGAACATCGTCTTGAAAGTAATGGTGGACAAGTTGCAACTACATATGACAAAACATCCTTCCCATTAATCAATTGGTTGGATTAAAAGGGTGAATGGTACCAAGGTAACTAAACAATGTACTGTTTCATTTTTAATTGGTAAAACTTATAAGGATCAGATACTTTATGATGTGGTTGACATGAGAGTATGTCATATGTTACTCGATCGACCATGGCAATCAAACCATGATGCGACCCACCAAGGATGAGACAATATTTATGTTTTTAGGTCAAAAGATAGTCCTTACCTCTATGGCACCAAAGGAACACCCCGAAGCTTCTAAAGTTGTAAGACCTCATCTATTCCGTACGACTTTCTATGCTTATGTACACGATGATCGATGCCCTTACTTATACCTGAATTTATTGTTCATAGTACACACCCAACTGACCGGAACCCCAAGACCTCGAAACCTATCTCATATATCAACCTCCCCATCACGCGATCATGGAGGTACCACCCGTGCATCTGTACGATACTCCGTTAGTGAGATACATCGCGAAGAATCGTTGTTGCATCATGTGCGCATGGCGCCATGTACCCCATTCCACACATGTACACAATACATGCCACACATGGGTGAGAGAATCTCCACCCATATGTGTGATGTCACACACCCATACCTCTCCTCTCTCATGTGTTTCCTTAAGTCAACTTCTCTCCATTCCATACCTTATATATGACATCATCACACCATGTCATCCCATGGTCCTTTAATCCACCATTAATTACAAATCATGAATTAATTGTTATAATCTTAGTCTAAGCTAAACAAGATCACATTCATTGAATCTAACCACATTTTAACAATTTCTCTACAAATAGTCCTTCATCCCTTAGCATTTCACCATTTTTCTACCCAAGAGAGAGAGAGAGAGGAGTGATCTTGGTGGGCCATTAACTCCATCAATCCCATCCCTTCCATCCATCTCAACCATCTATCTAGTCCATCAAAGTGAGTACACCCACTCCACTCTTGGTTTGTTTTCTTTTTTATTATTTGTATGATTATTAGTGGTGACGATTTGATGATAATGATGTGATCAATGGTGTGGATACATAAGAGAGTACATATAAAAGGATGATAAAAAATGGTGATGATATGATGATAATGATGTGTTTAATGGTGTGGATGCATAGGAAAATACATATAAAAATATTAATAATAAAAATAATTTATTATAGACTTTATGTGGGACCCATTAATAGTGGGCCTCACCAGAATTTTGTAGGCCATCCAAACTGTCCAAAGTGTGGCCCATTGGGCTGGCCACATACTCACGCATACACACATGTGACACACACCACATTAAAATTATATATATATATATATATATATATATATATATATATATAATTTATTATAGACTTTATGTGGGACCTATTAATAGTGGGCCTCACCAGAATTTTGTAGGCCATCCAAACTGTTCAAAGTGTGGCCCATTGGGCTGGCCACATACTCACACATACACACATATGACACACACCACATTAATATATATATATATATATATAAGCAAGAGGCGTTAGCCCCTTGCTGCTGCTGACATCCAGCGTCCTCTGGACGCTACAGCTTCTACTACTTATGGTATGCACAGACCGTGGGTCCTAGCCATAGGCCCCACCATGATGTATGTGGAACATCAGCACCGTGCATTTGACGGGTCCCCTTTAAATGATCGGATCCCCCAAAAATCAACCATACACGGTACTCAGGTGGCCCACACCATTTAAAAACATGTAAAGACTTGTTTTGATGTAAGCAAGTTCTGTGGGTCTAATCATGATGTGTGTGTTATATCCAAATTATCCATCCATTTGGCCAGCTTGTCTCAAGGCTTTAGGAAAATATATAAATAAATAAATAAATAAAAATAACAATAAAATAAAATAAAACAGATCTAACTATCAAGTGGTCCACACTACAAAAGCAGTAGGGATTGAACGTTTACCATTGGAACCCTTTTTGAGTCACAGAAGTTGTGGACAAATATGAAATTTGTTCTTCCTCTTAATTCAGGTCTTTGTGACCATATGAACAAATTGGATGGAAAATAAACGTTATGTTGGGCCCTGTGAATTGTTTAATGGTGAAATCATTATCTTCACTATTGTTTGTGGTGAGGTCCGGATAATCTTTGGATATCATTAATTTTTGGATAATTCTCTAAAATGATCTCTAAATATAGATAAATAGAGTAGATATAATAAATACATCACCTTGGGACCCATGTAACTTTGATCTCCTTGAACCGTTTGTACAACTCGAAGCTCGAGCATATAAAAACACTTGTTGGAGTCCACTTGAAATTTGGATGCATCTAAAACTTGGACTGAACCCTCAACCAAATGGAACACACATAATGGATGGGCTGGAATTGGGAACCAAGCTTTGGTGGCTCAACAAATGATTATGAATGTTTTAATGAAGGGTAACCCTCTCAACTTTTGTATGTGGTGTGGCCCACACGAGCCACAGATTGACTTGATTTTTAGCCAAGAGGCCCACGTAATGCCTAGATTAGATTTGCACTGTTCATTGTCTTTGATAAACCATTTTAATACATGAGCCCAAAAAATAAAGCTGATCCAAATTTTAGGTAGGCTACACCACACGAACAGTAGGAATTGAACATTTACCATTGAAGACTCCCTGTGGGTCTACCATGATATATCTGATTCATTGAATCCATACATCATCCTTGACCAGCCCATTGCATGGTACGGTTTTAAAAATCAGGCTGATCCAAAGTCCACCTAGACCATACCACCTGAAACGGTAAGGAACGAACTCTTATCACTAAAATTTTCCTAGGGTCTAGCTTAATGATGCAATGTATATCCTTACCATCCATCGACTTCACCGAATTGTTGGAGCAGATCCTAATTTCAGGTGGGTCATACACAACTCAACCTCATGGGAAATCCCTATGGACTCCACCGCATAGGACCTGTAAGACCCGTATCATATTCCATACCATTCCGTAGGCTTCCGCGGTCCTCCCGGTCAAATTTCGGCAACCCTCGACCTGTATCGAACATTTGCACGCGATCCTAAACTGAATCCTGCATACCGAAGTCAGCTCGACCTGAAACTTGTACCCTAACAACCGTGTTGTCGCCGCGGTTCCAACGTCGTGACTCACGCACCGATCCGATACTCAGGCTAGAAGATATGGGCCCATGTTCATTTCAAGGAAAACGCCGTGCGTGCAAATTCTGAGAGAATCTCTACGACCTATCCCATCAATTAATCAATCAATCCCATCAATCAAGTATACATCACACCTCAAGTAAAGTACAAGAAAACCCATACCCTACCCTTACCTCTCTATTACACAAGCTACCTCAAATCAACCCTTACATCACTTCATCTATCATTCCACCCATCAGCCATCACCCATCACTCCACCTCTTATCATCCCATCACTTCTCTCTCTCCCTCATTTCTCAAAAAAAATTTCCCATGCAACAAAAAAAATTCCAATGTCCAAGCTCTCTCTCTCCCAAAGCCAAGTGTGGCCCACTTTCCCTCTCTCATCTCCCATCTCAACCATCTATTCATCATCTACCTCCATCAAAATTGAAGGTAAGGAGATCGGCATTCCATCAGACCAAGAAGATCGAATGGTGGGTGTTTCTATAGGCCTAGATTTCATTTTTTTATGATGGGCCAAGTGAGGCCTACCGATTGATGGTATGGATCTCACTTTGGACCCTAAAAGTGGCCGATGGCCCACCTTGATTCTCATGATCATTCCATGATGGGGCCATTCTCCATGGACCCCATTATGATGTTTATTTTTCTTGCATGAATAGGGTAATCTAGACCTTCCATTTTGGTGGAGAAGGAATCTCCACCGTTGATTTTTGATTTAGTGGACCCACATGTAAAGGGACT
This sequence comes from Magnolia sinica, assembly GCF_029962835.1. Classification (NCBI taxonomy): domain Eukaryota; kingdom Viridiplantae; phylum Streptophyta; class Magnoliopsida; order Magnoliales; family Magnoliaceae; genus Magnolia; species Magnolia sinica. Next base: position 81,721,273 of record NC_080574.1, read on the forward strand.
CACTAGATGTATGATTGAATGCAAGGGAGGGCTCATAGTGGCGGAGCCCTCCATCACACGTGTCCCTTTCTCTCTCTCTCTCTCTCCCTCTCTTTTTCATTTGTTTTTATGTATGATGATGTGGCCATGTGGCCCACTCGGATGTACCCCTCCTTGATTATGTCTTATCCACACCATTCAACCATTTGATGGCCTACCTAGACAATACGCCTATAGGTGGGGCCCAACTTATATATGTGTGTTATATGCAAACCGTCCAGCGTCCAGGGACGCTGGACATGGCTACAGTGAAATGTGAATGGACAGTGTGGTGTGCTGACGGTAACATATATATATATATATATTAGCTTGGTTCAAAGACTTGGGTGGGCCGCTCATGCAGCCTCCACCTTAATGTATGAGACTAATCCATGCCGTCCATTCCATTCCCCAACTCATTTTATCCTTTGAGCCAAAAAATTAAGTCAATCCGAATTTTTGGCGGGCCATAGCTTTGAAAACAGTGAATTCTACCGTTTACATCTACTATGACCCAGCTTGATATTTCTATATGCCAAAACACATCGCATATTGGGCTCATTTGGTCAGTCATGAGCCGTAGAATGCAATGGGTGGAGTGGATTCCCCTGATGCGGGCCCCACCTAGGAAAAACTTCAAAAAATAGTTTTTTTCAAAAAAAAAACAACAATGCAGCTGTTGTTGCTGCACGTCCAGAGGACGCTGTAATAGCGTCATGCTGCTGCGTGGGTGGAAGAGGTAGGGACCCACTGATGTTGTGTTCAAACCACACTGTGATGTGTGTGGACGTCAACACCGTGCATTTGGTAGGCCCCCTTTTAAACGGGGGCCCCCTTTTAATTGGTCGTACACACAGCTTAGGTGGCCCACGTCATAGGGAATAGTGGGATTGAGCGTCTGCCATTGAAACCCTTTATGGTTACAGAAGTTTTGGATCATTATGAATTTTTTTTCCTTTTCATTCAGGTCCCTATGACCTTATTAACTAATTGGATGTAAGATAAACGTTATGGTCGGCCCCACATGGGATCCACTGATGTTGTGTTCAAACCACACCTCCCCACGCATGGGGAAGTGAGATGGCTGGTGTACCTCACTCTACCTACATAGCTGCTGTAGTGGCGTCACCAAGTTCTGTGGGTCCCATCTGTGTGACCTTATGATCAGATTGGATGGGAAATAAATGTTATGGTGATCCTTGGGAATTTTAATGGTGGAAATCATTATCATCACTTATATTTGGGTGTGGCCCATTTGATATACATGGGGCCCATTGGTGTAGCCCATTTAATGTATATATGGCCCATGTGAAGTGGCTCACTTACCAGATGAGGGCCCATTGTAATGTATTTAAGGCCCATGGGTTATGGCTCATTGCAATATACATAAGGCCCATTGGTGCAGCCCATTGATGCGGCCCACTTAATGAATACAAGGCCCATGTGATGCAACCCATTTGATGTATTTAAGGCCCAATGGGATGTATTTAGGTCCATTGCAATGTGTGATTTCACCGTGGTGTATATAATGATGTTTATAACAGGTCGTGCCCTCGGAGCAATGATGGTTTAACGTCCACATTGTAAGGATAATGTTGGTTAAATGTCTGCATTATGACTCTCCCTAGGGCCCATTGATAAGCCCATACTTAAAGTGTGTAGGCCGTCTAGGCCCCTCTTCGTTTTGAACAGAATCCATCACCACATAACATGTTTAGTATAATTCCATGATTCATGCTCATACGCATTATACGTATACTAGATATGAGGAGTGATTGATCATAGCATATGCCTTCGGGCATATTGTTTATGGGCTCCCTGATAGGCGAAGTTTCCCTTCATGAGCACGCAGTACGCGTAGGATTGTTGCATGACTGGTAGAATGATTCATGCACTTTGCATTTGTATGACATGATTTCTATATGCCCTAGCGACATCAGGGCTATGACCTCCACAGACACATCATGGATGGTAAGATTAGACACCGAAAATATTGTTACTAAGCATCGGGGCACCATAGATGTCCCTGGGTGAAAATTTCTAAACCTGATGGTACCAGAGGATGACTCCAACGTCGAGACCGAGTGGATACATGAGCGCACGAGGGCTGAATACCAAGAGGCCGCATCTCCCACTATGTCATGGTCGGTTGGAAAGGGGTGTGGCCTTACTCGCCCGAGGATAGGGGGCATTGCTAGGCTGAGTTTGACCAGCTTATGATGTGTCCACTATTGATGTGCCGGATAGATATTGGTAGACTATTGGCCAGGTGGATAGTGAGGTTTCTTACGCTCACTTGGACTGCGCGCCTGGGAAAGAGGCAATGCCATTTGGAGGAAACTAAACCCCGGTGATTATCTAGAATGAGAACCATACTAATATTTGATGCTTTGCATTGATATATGGATGAGGATTGGCATGCATGAGTTGCATTTCACATCGTATGGCCTTGATATGGCCGATAGCATTCAGGTTTTGCATCGCATAACCTTAGCACGGCTAATTGCATTCACATACTCATCAGCATGATTCCACATTACTCTGACATTGCATTTTGAGCACGCCCATATTGCTCAAACACTTACACCACCATCTAAGCTTTTTATAAGGTTATGCACGATTGATGCGTACAGGTGACATCAGGACGGAGCCGTAGCTTCACCGCAGTAGGAGCATGTAGTCAAGCTTCAGGAGTTTTCATTATTATTATTTTGTATTTCCCTTCATATGCATTGTACTTAAAGTTTTTGATCATAGTGGATTTTGTGATGGTGTTCTTGTATTTATTGTTCGTGGGTTATGCTTATGGTTATACTCATTACGAATCAAAATCATGTTAGAAATTCTCCTTGTAGAATCCCAGGATCGGAACCTAGTGTATGGGTGTTGGGAGCCGAGAATGGGGTACTATGGAGGCTGTCGGCACCGGATTCGGTGATCAGAAATTTTATGAGCCTGGTTTTCGAGTCTGGGGCGTGACAGGACCCATTGTTAATTCCATTGGTGTGTGGGCCTAAGAACGTTAAAGCCCATTTTGAGTGAATGCCATGTGGGCCCATCAGTTGTAGCCTTGTTTAAGCCAACCATTGGACCTCTTCAACAAGAGTTTGTAATCTCCATGTGTTGAATGTATGACGAACTGGTATTGTAATTTTTGGAGTAATGACGATTAATCCCTTAAATGGGCTGATTATGGATAGCCCTTGATCACTTAGCACTTTAGTTAGAGTGCGGCCTTAAGTAGTAATATCATATGATATGTGTTTAAACCCTTAAACATGTTCAATTATAACAAATGTGTAAAGTCTAGTTGTGTGAGGGTGCCTTATAAGTATTTGACCCCTTAATCGTGTGGGCATGTGACGTATGTATGGCCACCTAATCATAGGCAATGGTGAAGTATATGTAGTCATCTAACTATATGAATGTGAAATACACACAAGGCCACCTAACCGTATGAAATCAAATGGCATTGATGGTCATTCAACTACGTAGGTTTGTGCTTATTGATATAGACACCGCCACTTGAATCACGTATGACCAAGTTGTACACTAGACCGAATGTGATGTAGGCTTATGTTACCCAAGCTAATGCTATCAAGGTCCTGGGTTCTATGCGATGTGATCTCTAAATCATAAATGGTATGATGAAATGTGGCCCTTGGCCTTTAACCATGCGACACTAAATATGAGTTATTAACTATGTGACAGGTGAAGTGGTTATAGTATAAGACTTATCATAATTGGTGTAGTCTTGTATTCATATGTAGGATTATAATTGCTCAATTATGTTTGGATATTTTGAAATGTGGACATTAGATCATGATAGTAATCATATACATACTAAACTATGTGAAATTGTGGTACTGGCCGCCTGACTATGTGAAAGTTTAAGTAAAGCGGTTGTCCCATTAGTGCGGCCCATTAATGCAGTTCACTTGATGTATATGAGGCTCATTAGTACAGTCCACTTAATGTATATGAGGCCCATTAGTGTTTGTGGTCCATGTGCCGAGGCCCATATGATGTATTGCAGCCCATTTGATGAGGCCCGATGTGATGATTATGTGGCCCATGGGATGTGGCCCATTATGATGTATATTAAGGCTCATGGGTTGTAGCCCATTATGATGTATATTGAGGACCATGGGTCATGGCCCATAGTGATGTATATTAGGCCAGTGTATTTGGTCTGTCATGATGTGTTTTAGGCCCTTGAGTGAGGCCCAACGTGATGTACATTAGGCCATTGTGTGAGGCTATTGGCCCACTATATGTTTGGCTCCATGTGGGCCACTCCTTGGGAGCAATGTTTTTTAAATGCCTACATTGATGGGCAATGATGGTTAAATATCCACATTGTGACCTTCCCTTAGGCCCTTTGTTAGGCCGACTATTGATACAGATTATCGGTGCTGATTGTCGATACCGATTATGAATATGTGATAGCATAGCATCATGTACATACCCATACGCATTATCTGCATGTTTATTATGATATGTGGTTGACCATTGCATATATCATTGGGCAGATTGTTATGAGACTCCCTAATAGACGGAGATTGTCTCACATGAGCACATGGTATACGCAGGATTGATGCATGACTAGATTATATGACTCATGGATTGTGTGTTGTATGCCCTAGCGATATCAAGGCCATAGCCTCCACAAGTATATCGTGGATGGACAGATGGGACACCAGAAAATTGTTACTAGCATCGGGGTGCCATAGATGACCCTGGGTGAAAATTCTTAAACCCTCTTGGTACCAAAGGACGCCCCAACGTCTAGACCGAGTGGATATATGTGAGCGCATGAGGGTCGTATACCAGTAGGTCGCGTCTCCCACTGTGTCGTGGTCGGTTGGGAGGGGGTGTGGTCTTACCAGCTTGAGGGAATAGGCATAGCTAGGCTGAGTTTGACCAGCTCGTGAATGGGTCCGCTATTGATGTGTCGGGTAGATATTGGTTGACTACTGACCAGGCGGATAGTGACGTCTCTTCCACTTACCCAGTTATGTGCTTGATGGGGAGGCAAGCTTGTGTAGAGTGTATTAGACCCGGGCGATGATCCCAGAGATGAACAGAACTGATATGTGGACTTATTGAGGAGTTACATATTCATTCATTCATTCACTATCTACTCGGGTTGGGGGCGCGCAACTATTTGTTACGTGTACCTTCGCAATGACCAGTATTTCGGTTAGGGCGTGTGACTAACCTGAGATCAGGAGTTTACCACATTGAGTTTGACTTTCCAAATTTAGGTATGGCACTGGTTTGGATAGAAGTCCCTTGTGATAGACCCCATAACCTGTGATACTACGTACTATCATCCTGACTTCACATTCCAGAATGGTCATTCCATTCACACCACATATTGCATTACATACGTGGCATATGATATCTTAGGTTACTGTGTTTCTACATTTATATGGTATAGATACGGTTGATGGCATTCATAAACTCATCAGGAATTGTATATTGCATTGTGTCCTCGGTATCTGATATTTAACTCTTTATGACTCCTCATTTACATAGCTAATCTGTATTGCATACTTTGATATTGTATGACTTATAGAATTGTCAGTATTTTTGCTTACTCTGATATCGTATGATTCATAATCTTGTCAGTATTTCTGATATTGTATGATTATAGCATGACAATATGATGATGATGATGTAATTACGGATGCGTGTAATATGGTTATGGTTGTAGTATAAGAGAAATGAAAATATGACTTAGTAATGCTAGTAGCATTGACTCGGAGTGTTCTTATGTTGCATATGCATTGCATTGGCATTGTGTAATGCCCTGAAAATTGGGGGTCGAGTAGAAGTCCAACTCCCGAGTTCCAACGCATCACTTATGTAACATATTTAATGATGATTAAATATTGTCTGTATTAGTGCATAAAACATGAATAAGATTAAGTCAAATCAGCAATACCTAATCTAGGGACAGTTGTAATATGCAAGCGGAAGACTTACTCAAATATATATAGCATTATAACTCAGTATAGGTCCCCAAAGTATGTATGCATTGCCAGGTCAATAATTACATATACTGTTTCAAATTATAAAATGTCAAAAATGTGAGAGTCCTCTACAAGTGTAACCCTGAAGCCCCGCTGATCAGAACGATCTATACGAACCCGCCTAAAAACTGCATATATGAGAAGGCATCCTCATCGTCGACAAAGTCTACCTCCGTCTCATCAGTCGGGTCTCCATCTGCATCTAAGACAGAGTCTGTTTGGTGTTCATAATACCGTCCCGTAACGTGGGAGTGAGTGATCAACTCAGTGGAACAATAAAGCAAAGGTTAACATGTTATCAATTCAGTTAAGCAGTAATGATAAAGCAATACAATCAAACATTCCTAAGTACTATGATTAATGCAAGAATGGCATGTATAAATGATGCATGCCCTCGCCTGCACCCCCTCTGCGATCTTCATCTAATGGTCGCGCATGTCAATAACTTCCTCAGTGCTCTGCCCAATGCCAAACGGCACATGCAGTGCGGTGCATGAACATGATTATCAAGTTCTTATTAGTCCTTTTCATATAGCAGGATTGGGAAGCTAAGGTACTTCCCTTATATCAATTCCCAAATGGTGATCCAATCTAGAGTCATCAATCCTAGTAAATCTCATATAATGTTACGGTTCTAGGTCGCTGTAAAGGGCTCGTCACCTTATCGGTGCAGGCCTAGTGTACTCCTGTTGCTATGTAAGGGCTCGTCGCCTCTACGCAGTCTTAGCGTACGCTCGAAGTCACTACAAAGGGCTCGTCACCTTATCAGTGTAGGCCGACAGCTCGAATACAGTGTCTCATACCACCGTATTCGGCTCACGAGTCTGGGTTGCTCACTGGTCACTACGGGGAGGCTCGTCACCCCAGCGTAGGCCGACAGTTCGACCACGGTGTCCCATACCACCATGTCTGGCTCATGAGTCTTTGCGGATCGAGGTACCAAGGTTTAAGAGGGTTTTCACTGGTGAATTTGGTACCTTAGATTCAAGCAGTAGCATCCATACATGGTGAACATACATCGGGTCAATCGGGTTACTTGACGAGCTCGACTAGTACGAGCGCACGTTGAGTTGATCGACATGAAGTGCGTAAGCACTCCGTGTGGCCTAACCACTGCCAACATCCCAAGTACGACTCGGATTCATCAATCACATCCTATGTGGCGAGACAACCTCAGCCACTAAATCAATGCCCGTTACCGATTGCCTGGACTATTCCATAGTCCCAAACACATTCAATTATAACAGATAATCATACAAGCTAATCAGAACAGTAATGGATCAACAATTCCAATCATACTAGCATATGAGCATTTGATGGATTTCAACTTAAACATGAATTCACACATATGTAGTTCCTAAGTAAAACAAACATGGATGTAAGTTACATGGAGAAAATCATACACATCGTTAAGGTAGTTGAGAATCTCTTCTCAATGTCCATATAAAGTACAATTTATACATGCCTGATCATTCAGACATTTCTACAAACACGTAGACTACATATCCCAACCTACATGATGTATGTTGGTTATAGCACGTATTAGGGCAAATCCTTTCGCCAAGGAGTTGTTACACATACAACTAGCATAAACACATGATAATTAATCATGGTAAACACACGTTCAAATTTCATACATATACGATACTTTCTACATATACGTGGAATACACTAAACTCAATGTAGTTCATATATATCAGAAACGCGAAACAAACATCGCATTTGGCATGTGAAATAGTACCCACATCAGTAATAAACCATTAACTGACATTGAAAACCTTGAAAACCATAACCTATACGTTTATAGTCTGCACCTTTTGCCGGTAGACTCGCAGCGAACTCAGTTTTAAAAGTTAAGTCTTGTCTACGACACCACAATAACCTATATCAGGGAATAGGTCAATTATTTCATCTATCACAATAGTTAGAAACCCTAAAACAAGTTAGGGTTAGGTTTTCTTACCTAAGAACGGGATTGGTATCGCCCGTATAGCGACACAGGAGTGGTGGCTAAGCACGTGGAGCGTCAGGGAAAGATCCCAACATCTGTCTCTCACTCTCTCTCTCTTCCTCACTTTTTTCTTCTCTTTTCTCTCTTCGTTCCCTTAGGGTTTGCAAAATTCGTATGGCATATGAGAGAGAGAGTGTTTAAGGTCCTTATATAGGCTTAGGTTTGATGGAAATGGCCCTAGGGCCAAGGTATACTTAGGTTATATTCAAATATGGACTGTTCCGGCCAAACGGAGCACTTCTGGTGGCCCCTTTTCCACATGCGGTCGGACTTAAGCTCCCTGACCATGGATCTAGGTCAGGTTGAGTTTTCGGTCTGATCAGATTTACAGATCAGCCGTGGCGGATCAGTTTCAGTTCAACGGTCACGGTCACTCGATCAGGGTCACAAGTACACCGACATGTGTGGGATATTTCTCCCGATCAGAGGGTGTATTTGGGTCAGATTCTGATGGTCTGAATCCTTATATTTGGCCCGCAAGAGACACGACTCAGATTACTTAAATTCAGATTTTTATTTCTAAATATTTTCACGTTTCTCACACTTCGCTCCGGGCTCAAGTTGTGCATTTCTAGACACAATTAAGACTTGATTTCCAGGGGGTTGTCAAGTCCAGTCATGCGGTCATAACTGTATAGTTTTACGGTTATTGGACTTTCGACGTGCGGTCCAGGTCCGATACGGAGCTTCAAGATGCTCCCAAGAGCAGCTGGGTTTAAGGACGGATTCTAGATTTGAGGGTAACATAGCGTCAATGATACTACACGGTTTGGGTCTTGTAGATCATATTTAAAGTGATTAATGCTAATTTCATAAGCACTCTAGTTTAGCACTTGCTAATATTAACCTAATTTCTAAAGGATTTGGTCCTGGGTGATTTCTGCCTGAGGTGGTATTAGGGTCTTTGTACAGATTTTTTCGAGATGTTACAATCTAACCCCCTTTAAGAAAATTTTTGTCCTCAAAATTAGTACCGTTTCGTACTCCTCGAGAATCTGAGGGTAGTTCTTTCGAACCTCGGCTTCTGTTTCCCAAGTAGCCTCTTCTTCCATGTGATGTGTTCACAGTACTTTCACAAGTGGAATAACCTTGCTACGCAACACCTGCTCCTTCCTGTCTAGGATACGCGTTAGCCGCAGTATATAAGTAGTGTCCTCGCTCAACTGCACCTACTCCTATCTGATAATGTGGGAAGGATCGGGAACGTATTTCTTCAGCATAGAAACATGAAATACGTTATGCATACCCGTAAGTGGTGTGGGCAAAGCAAGGCGGTACGCCACTGCCCCCACTCGATCAAATATCTAGAATGGGCCAATGAATTGAGGCATAAGCTTCCCATTCTTGCCAAACCGAAGGACTCCCTTGATAGGGAAAACTCTGAGGAACACATGGTCTCCGACCTCGAAATCTAGCGGTCGCCACCTCATATCGGCGTAGCTCTTCTGTTTGCTCTACGCTGTCAGAAGTCGGCGCCTGATAATGTTGACTTTTTCTGAAGTCGCCTGAACTAACTCCGGACCAATCAAGCTCTTCTCGCCAACCTCTACCCAGTAATGCGGTGCCCTAAACGGATGCCCATACAGTTCCTCGTAAGGAATCATGCCAATACTCGCCTGAAAGCTGTTATTATAGGCGAACTCTACATAAAGAAGACAGTCATCCCAACTGTCCTTGAAATCCAGCACACAGGTCCGCAACATATCTTCCAGAATCTGATTCACCCGTTTCGTCTACCCGTCAGTCTGTGGGTGGAACGCAGTACTGAACTTTAACTTCACACCCATCGCTTCCTGGATGCGAGTCTAGAAGATAGATGTAAATCGCATCTCTCGGTCCGACACGATCTCCAAAGGAACCCCATGCAGACGTATGATCTCCTTGATGTACAGCCTGGCCAACTCATCTGCAGAGTTCGAAACTCTGATAGGGAGGAAATGAGCCAATTTCGTCAACTGGTCCACGATCACCCTTCCTTGTCTTCAGCAGCCCTGAGATGAAATTCATAGAGATGAAGTCCCACTTCCATTCAGCTATGGGCATGGGCTGAAGCAAACCATGAGGTCGTTGATGCTCTGCCTTGACCTGCTGGCACATGAGATAGCGGGACACGTAATCTTCTATGTGAGCCTTCATATTGTCCCACTAGTACGACCTCTTCATGTCACGATACATCTTCGTATTGCCTGGATGCATAGCTATCCGAGAATCGTGAGCGGCCTCAAGAACTTCTTTCCTCAAGTCAGAGAGGTTCGGGAAGCATAGGCGGCTATGGTAATGTAAGCCCCCATCCATACTAACTCTCCACTCTGAGTCCTCATCTACACTAACCTGCCCTCTGATCTTCGCCAACAGCTCATCGTCTGCCTGAGCTGTGATAATCCTATCATCAAAGAGGGGTTGTACTCGAATATGTGTGATGCCCTCATACGGCTCCTCCACTATGAGTTTCTGCTCAAAGTCTCGCACAAACTCTACCATGTCCCACTCTGCTATCATCAACGGAGCCACAAACGCCAATGCCTTCTTGCGGCTCAATGCGTCTGCCACAAAGTTGGCCTTACTGGGATGGTAAGAAACCTCGAACTTGAAGTCCTTCAAGGTCTCCATCCATCGCCGCTACCTCATATTCAGGTCCCGTTGAGTGAATATGTATCTGAGGCTCTTATGGTCACAAAAGAGCTTAAACTCCTCTCCATAGAGGTAATGCCTCCAAATCTTCAAAGCAAAGATAACGGCAGCTAACTCCAGGTCGTGCATAGGGTAGTTTTTCTCGTGTTTCCTCAACTGTTGCGACAGGTAAGCAATAACCCTGTCCTTCTGCATCAAAACACCGCCCAAACCGACGCGAGATGCGTCCGTGTATACCGTATACTTGACCCCTTGCTCTGGCAATACTAGCACAGGGGCGGACGTCAACTTGTCCTTCAGCTCCTGAAAAGCTACTTCCACCTTTTCATTCCAGGCGAACTTTAGATCCTTCCAGGTCAACTGAGACAAAGGTCTAGCTATCTTCGAGAAATCCCGAACGAATCGTCGATAGTAACCTGCCAAACCAAGGAAACTCCTCACCTCAGTAACCGAACCGGGCTGCTTCCAGTCCTGAACTACAGCTACCTTGACAAGGTCCATAGTTATCCCTTCTCTGGACACCACGTGTCCCAGGAACTTGACTTCTTCTTTCCAAAAGTGGCACTTCTTGTACTGTGCAAACAACTAGTTCTTCCTCAGAGTATCCAAGACTACTCGTAGGTGTTCCTCATGTTCTTCCCAACTCTTGGAGTATATAAGGATGTCATCAATAAACATGATGACGAATCGGAAAAGGAATGGCCGAAATACCCTGTTCATCAAGTCCATGAACACGGCTAGTGCATTCGTAAGGCCGAACGACATTATGAGAAACTTATAGTGTCCAAAACTGGTCTTGAAGGCCTTTTTCTGCACGTCCTCATCCCTAACGCGTAACTGGTGATACCTGGACTGCAAGTCGATCTTCAAGAAATACTTTGCCCCCTTCAACTGATCAAACAAATCATCTATCCTGGGCAAAGGATACTTGTTCTTTACCGTCACTTGGTTCAATCTGCGATAATCAATACATAATCGCAGAGATCCATCCTTCTTCTTTACAAACAACACAGGTGCTCCCCATGAAGACACACTGAGTCGTCTAAAACCTGCATCCAACAGATTATCAATCTGTTTCCTTAGCTCTTCCGTCTCACACGGAGCCATGCGATAGGTCGGAAGAGATACAAGTGTCGTACCAGGCACTAGGTCGATGGTAAAATCAATTTTACGCTGAGGGGGTAGTCCAGGTATCTTCCTGAACACGTCTGAGAACTCTTGGACCACAGGAGTGTCCTCAAGCGCTGGACCATGAGCGTCCTCCAGCATGAAAGCATAACAATCAATGCGATAGGGCCAACTGACCTGCACCAGGAAAGTAAAGGTCGTGCCCTCTAGTCCATAAGCTGTCACCACTCTACAATCGCAGTCAATCTCTACCTTCATTTCTGTAAACCAATCCATACCAAGAATGACATCATAGTGATGTAATGGGGTAACAATCAAGTCGAGGAGTGTTGTCCCGCTCCCTACATCTATCGAACACCGCTTACAGATCTTGGTAGCGTCTGAGAAAGTCCCTGTGGTGGAAGGATTCTCACCCCAACCATAAGACTAGTTTCCAACCCTAGCCGCTTGACTGCTGCACACGATATGATAGAGACAGTGGACCCGGTGTCCACTAATAAAAAGACTCGAGTACCTTGGATATGTGTCGTAACATCAAAAGCTATAGGTGACGTAGGTGCTAGCTCTGATGCTTCAGCTGTAAGTGAGTGCACTTGAGCCTGCTGAAAATGGTTAGGCTGAGGTGTCATAGGTCATTGAGGCGGCCTAGATCGAGGTATAGGTGGCCTGAATGATGGATGAGCTGGTGCCGTGCATAGAGGTGATGGCAATATAACCTGGGGAAGCGGACGGTTGACCCTCTCGGGCGGTGAGAAGCCGCTATCCCTCATCCTAGTGAAGCAGTTCACCTTTGTGTGGCCTGGCCTCTTGCAGTAAGCACACCACATATCAGGTCACCTCACAGGGGCAGGCGAAGCCGTCAGCCTTGGCGGTGAATTTGACCATGGCCTCTTCCCGAGGAATGCCTACTCTGAATCTCTAGTTGCGGCCTAGGAGCCATCGATGCTCGCATACGGGACTGCCTGTCCCCGTCCTGATTAGCTCTCATGGACATGCTCGCTAGCTCAGAATAGCTAGGTATGCTAGCGCAACACATCTTTGACCAAATATCTAGTCACAAACCCTCAAAAAAATACCGCATACGCATCGGTTCATCTGCCAAAATCAACGGGGTGTACCTGCCCAACTCTGTAAACCTGTTCTCATACCTGCCACTGACATCCCTCCCTGTCGAAGGCGAAGTAACTCACTCTCCTTCTCATGGCGATAGGTGATGGGATAGTATTTCTCGTGGAAGTGGGTCTCAAAATCTGCCCACGTCCATACATATCCAACCGTAACAGTACGGAGGACACTATCCCACCATAAGCTGGCCTCCTCGAACATGAAGGTGACCAACTCCACCTGCTCGGGCTCTGTGCAGTGCAGTGGCCTTAGCATCTTAGAGATGCAGTCAAGCCAATACTCGGCCTCCTCGGGTCTGTAAGTACCCACAAAGGTAGGGGGCCGTAAGCGCTGGAATCGCTCAAAGTGGCCGCTAACACCTGCATTCCCAGCAGGGGGTGTAAATGGAGTAGGCAAAGCCACACCCATGCTCTAGGAAAAAATCCCCACCATGGTGGCCAAAAACTGCTGCTGCTATTGTGCCTGCTGCTGCACCTGTTGCTGCTGCATCAATAACATCATCTGCTCTAACCTATCATTAGGGGAAGCCGATAGAGGTACAGATGGCGTCGAGGAGGACGCACGGTTCTGCTCTGGAACCGGTGGTACAATAGGTGTAGGCCCATTGGTGGGGCCAGTGGCCGGCTGAGAGTCCGGCATGGTGTCAGTGGGAGATGGGTCCGAACTGGGGTCCGTATGGCTATCGCTTAGGGGAGTTGCCCTGTCAAACGAATCGCCAAGTGTGAGACGTGCCATACTCCGTGTGGTCTTAGGTGGCATTCCCTATATACAACATAGGGTGCAACCCAGTTCAGATTCATCATGCCCATAACCTCAACCACACAGCATTTACACACAGTTTAAAGAAACTTCATGCATTTCATTTCCTAAAATTGTCACAATACATGAAGTATGACATTACATGAATCATGATAGGAAACGCATATGAGCTATTACAAGTAAAGCTGCAAACATTAAGACATCTAACAAACACAACCACACTATTTACCTACGATACTACTAAGCTCTTAAACATTGAAACACGGACATTCTAAGACAGCAACAAAGCAAACTACTGGGCAATGACATGGATGACTAGACATCCGAGTCTGGCGACGGAGGAGGAGCGCCCTTATCCTGCAGCCAACATAGGATAGTTTTTAAGGTACGGGTCACCTTCTTGAACTTGTGCTTCACGAGGGCCCAGACATCAATGATCTCCTGTCACAGGGCAGCCTGGCCCTCCTCAAGTCGACTTAAATGGGCTTCCCGAGCAGCCCGATCAGGGTCATACTTCGTTGCCATCGGAGGGGAGCTCTCATCCGTATCCTGAGCCTCCACTTCTTCTTCCTGTTCTTCCTCTATTTCTTCTCTGCTTTCCTCCTCATTTTCATACTCTTCACTAGCTGTCTCGTCCTCACTTTCATCGAGGCGGGCTTGTCGCTACCGGGGCCCAATTTCCATTTGATTGAGAGTAGTCACGTTAATGTAATGGGTTGGCACTGGCATTTTCGCCCCAAGTCTATAGCTAAACTCACGTGCAATCTTGCATATGAGTCGGCCGAATGGGAGTGAATCAGACGTTCTAGTGGAGCGTGCGATGAGAACTATTTGTCATAGAACGTGCGTAGGCACGCACAACTTCTCTCCCTGCCCCACTTGGTATAGGAAATCTACCATCAGACGGGTGCACTCACTGCGGTTGCTCCACCTAGGGTACACGTTATACGTGAAGATGTGGTGGAGCAGGGGGAAGTCATCCGTCATATTGGTTGCTAGGAGACTATTGTTCAAATTCCAGTGAGCTAATTGTCTACAAAGGAATCGCGTGCGGCGGTCCCTTTCACATGCTCTCCTCAAATTTTTTTCTCGCTTGCATGCACTTCTCCAAGCGGCACCTTTATAAGCCAAGCTATCAACCCAGCATCAATTGTGGCCTCCCGATCTCTACCAACAGGGATCTTGAACTGCAAGGGCTCCAACATAGGCTTTCGAATGTGGGTGTAGAAGGCTCGGACTGTGCCCGCATTTACACGGTACTCACCCTCAAACACAAGACCCCACCCGGCCTCAACCAGGCGGTCCATCACCAGATATTGCCTAAAGAGTCTCTCATCCACATGAGCTTCAAAAAGAACCCTGCGACCCTAAAATCTCCCATGAGACATATCCATCAGGAGGATCCTTTCGAGGAGAGCCTAGGGATCAAGCTCTCGCTTGATCCGTATCTCTCGATCAACATTAACACTCATAGCGGCGCCTCTAAGCCTCCTTGAACAAGTAGGGTGACTAGGCCCGACCTCATCCGTAGGCATCCTCTTCTTCCCCATGAGAGAAAGAAGCGTGAAAATCAAGAAAATGGTCGTCACAAGCTCGAACAAGGCCATGGAAAAAGAGAAGATAGGTGGAAAAAGGAGAGGTTGTTGAACTCGAGGTATGTGGGACACAAATGAGGGATTTGTGCTCTCAAATCAAAGGAAAAGAGAGAGATAAGAGAGGGTTTTGATGGAAAATGGTGGGAGGGTATGTGTGTTGAAAGGAAATGACGAAATGGATGGATGGAGGAAAGATTTGAGAGAGAACCAAAGAGTTTTGAAGGAAAAGGGAAGCTTGGAGGGGTAGATTATGAAGGGGAGGTGGGTTAGGAGGGTTTAAAACCAACCCTACACATGTCAATGGGCCACACAATACTCTAGGAGTGTCGGCCCGAGCCGGCCCACCAGCCGGCGAGGCCTGGCGGAACCGGTGAAGTCCTCGCTGACCTCTGGACTGTTTGGTGATGCCTCGCTGGTGGGGCGAGGTCATCCTATCTCCTAGACCTTAAAAACGTGTGGGACCCACCTTGGGTCCCCCTGAAAATATTCCGTTTGGCCCCCGACTCCGTTTTGAGTCGTTTCGGGTCATTTCGTGCAATTTCTGATGTAACTACGTATTTTCTCGATTGTTGAAGGCTGGAATTGGGTAAATTATGGTCGAAACCCATTAATTGATGGTCTAAAAGTGGTCCGAGGTCGCCTCAAGCGATCATGGATGTGTACGAACCCGATCTTGGCGATCATTTTTGGTAACTTTCGCCAATCGGCGAAACTGGAAATCTTAAGCTTGTCTCTACATTTTTCTCTCACCCAACTAGGTCTAAATGCATCAGCGTATGTCGTGTGACCATAACCCAGGTCCGGTTTAATCCAAATCATGCTCTGATACCAACTTGTAATGCCCTAAAAATCGGGGGTCGAGTACGGCTCGGATTCATCAATCACATCCTATGTGGCGAGATAACCTCAGCCACCAAATCAATGCCTGTTACTGATTGCCTGGACTATTCTGTAGTCCCAAACACATTTAATTATAACAGATAATCATACAATCTAATCAAAACAGTAATGGATCAACAATTCCAATCATACTAGCATATGAGCATTTGATGGATTTCAACTTAAACATGAATTCACACATATGTAGTTCCTAAGTAAAACAAACATGGATGTAAGTTACATGGAGAAAATCATACACATTGTTAAGGTAGTTGAGAATCTCTTCTCAATGCCCATATAAAGTACAATTTATACATGCTTGATCATTCAAACATTTCTACAAACACTTAGACTACATATCCCAACCTACATGATGTATGTTGGTTATAGCACGTATTAGGGCAAATCCTTTCGCCAAGGAGTTGTTACACATACAACTAGCATAAACACATGACAATTAATCATGGCAAACACACGTTCAAATTTCATACGTATACGATACTTTCTACATATACATGAAATACACTAAACTCAATGTAGTTCATATATATCAGAAACGCGAAACAAACATCACATTTGGCATGTGAAATAGCACCCACATCAGTAATAAACCATTAACTGACATTAAAAGCCTTGAAAACCATAACCTATACATTTATAGTCCGCACCTTTCGCCGGTAGACTCGTAGCGAACTCAATTTTAAAAGTTAAGTCTTGTCTAAGGCACCACATTAACCTATATCAGGGAATAGGTCAGCTATTTCATCTATCACAATAGCTAGAAACCCTAAGACAAGTTAGGGTTAGATTTTCTTACCTAAGAGTGGAATTGGTATCACCCGTATAGCGACACAGGAGTGGTGGCTAAGCATGTGGAGCGTCAGGGAAAGGTCCCAACATCTGTCTCTCACTCTCTCTCTCTCTCTTCCTCACTTTCTTCTTCTCTTTTCTCTCTTCTTTCCCTTAAGGTTTGCAAAATTCATATGGCATATGAGAGAGAGTGTTTAAGGTCCTTATATAGGCCCAGGTTTGATGGAAATGGCTCTAGGGCCAAGGTATACTTAGGTTATATCCAAATATGGACTGTTCCGGCCCAACGGAACACTTCTGGCGGCCCCTTTTCCACATGCGGTCGGACTTAAGCTCCCTGACCATGGATCTAGGTCAGGCTGAGTTTTCGTTCTGATCGGATTTACAGATCAGCCGTGGCGGACCAGTTTCAGTTCAACGGTCACGGTCACTCGATCAGGGTCACAAGTACACCGACATGTGTGGGACATTTCTCCTGATTCGAGGGTGTATTTGGGTCAGATTCTTACGGTTTGAATCCTTATATTTGGCCTATAAGCGACACGACTCAGATTACTTAAATTCAGATCTTTATTTCTAAATATTTTCACGTTTCTCACACTCTTCACTCCGGGCTCAAGTTGTGCATTTCTAGACACAATTAGGAATTGATTTCTCAGGAGGTTGTCAAGTCCAGTCATGTGGTCATAACTGTATAGTTTTACGGTTATCGGACTTTTAACGTGCGGTCCAGGTCCGATACGGAGTTTCAAGATGCTCCCGAGAGCAACTGGGTTTAAGGACGGATTCTAGATTTCAGGGTAACGTAGCGTCAATGATACTGCACGGTTTAGGTCTTGCAGATCATATTTAAAGTGATTAGTGCTAATTTCATAAGTACTTTAATTTAGCACTTGCTAATATTAACCTAATTTCTAAAGGATTTGGTCCTGGGTGATTTCTGCCTGAGGTGGTACTGGGGTCTTTGTACGGATTTTTTTGAGACGTTATACATTGACATCATACTTTACATACTACATGCCTTTAACCATACATGATTTTTTGGTGGCATATTTATCTTGCTTGCATGTAGGACACACTGCACACACAAGTGTACCACTTGTCTAGGCAAACCACTTCTAGGATACGACGAGCCTAATGTGGGTCTGCGTTTAGTAAACACGAAGGCCCACTAATGGAACTCTGTTACGCACAGTCTGGCAGAATTACAATAAAAGAAAAATCCCAAAAAAGAAAAGAGAAGAGAAGAAAATTTGTGATTTAGACCATTGCACTGGTCAGTTCTTCAGCTACTGGTTTAGTTGAACCGTTCTAGACCACACCGCTGGTCTATTCTTCTAGCAATGGTTCGACCTTACTGTCTTACTGGAGTATGGGAGAGGAGTGGCTATCTTAGTTCATATTGGTCTGCTGGAGTGGGTTGAGAGATGGTTTGGAAACCCATCCGGGCCCTGTTTATATAAGCTATGGTGGCTGGGGGTTATGGTCCAGGGAAATAAATCCCATGACCTTTTTCTAGCTGTTGGAGAAAATTAGTCATTTTATGGCCGTTTTTTTACTGTTGTGCATGAGTCATAACCACTACTGCATACTGACTGTTGTGAGATGTAATGACCCTGAAAATTTTGTGCTAATCTTTCCTTAGTAGCTTTTTAGGGTAATTAGCGTTATACTCGATTGCTTGTGAAATTTGCATCAATCACTTTAAATTGTATCCGCATGACTCAAAACCTGTAGATTAGTTAGCGCTATGTTACTCTGAAATCTAGGATTCATCGCTAAAGCCAGTTGCTCTTGAGATTTTTTGGAAGTTCTAGATCGGACCTGGACTGCGTGTCGAAAGTCCGATGGTGATGATCTTAGGCTGTTGCGGTCACCATGCTGGGCTTGACCATCACCTCAAAAATCAAGTCCATGTGATGTTCTGGGTTAATTTGTTTGAGTTCTGAGTGAAGAGTGTGAGAGCGGCTGGAAACTTAAATAAGATTTTATGAAATCTGAGTCATGTCGCTTGCGCGACGATTTTAAGTAATCTGACCATTGGATTCTGACCCAATTTCACCCTCGGATCAGGGAAGATGGCCCAGGCATGTCCTTGTGCTTGTAGACCTGATCGAGATTCGGTGACCGTTGAATTGAGTGCGGTCCGCCACGGCTGATCTGAAGATCCGGTTGGTACGAAAACTCAGCTTGACCTAGATCCATGGTCAGTGAGCTTAAGTCCGACCTTTCGTGATTATAGGCCCACCGGAAGTGCTTCGTTGGATCGTGAGAGGCCGGTTTTGGTTATACCCTAAGTATACCTTGGCCCTGGGGTTATTTTCATCAATATTAGGCCTATTTATAGACCTTAAAACCCTAACTCTCTTTTCCATACGAATTTCCTAACCCTACCTAAGAAAGAGAAAGGAAAAGAGAGAGAAAGTGAGAGAGAAGTTGGTGAATCATCTTAGATTCTTTCCTGTTCTTCTTCATCCTTGAACCTTCACTTTTGAATCATTATTCCGGCGATTCTGAGTTCATCTTTGGGTAAGTTAACCTAACCCTAATCTGTGTTAGAGCTTAGAAGAGTCTTGTGTTGTTGTAGCTCATTTTTATTCTTGCTTTAGGTTATCTTGTCACCGTTGACGAAGACATATCGTCTGAAATCAGTTCGGTGTTCTTTTCTAGCTTAAGGTGCGGACTTTAAGTGTATAGGTTATAGTTTTCAAGGCTTTCAATGCCAGTGAATGGTTTATTCTTGCTATGGATGAGATTTCACATGCCAAATGTTATGTTTATTTTGTGTTCCTAATATGCATGTGTTACATTGAGATTTGTGTATTCTATGTGTATGTATAAAATACCGTATGCGTATAAAATATGAACATGTGATTGCCATGATTATTTGTCATGTATGTATGCTAGATGTATGTGTGACAACTCCTTGGTAAGAGGAATTGTCCAAATGCGTGTATTTCAACATACGTCATGTATGTTGTATTATGTATTCTAAGTGTTTGTAGAAATGTCTGAATGATCTAAAGTGTGATATATCAATCTAGCATGGGTGTTGAGAAGCGATTCTCAACTCTCCCACTAGTGTGTATGATTTGCTTCATGCAAGTTACATTCCTTGTTGTTTAATTTCAAGTATTACTTATGTGAGAATCCATGTTAAGTTGATATTCTTTAAATGCTCATGTACCATATGATTTGAGTTGTTGTTCCAATGCTATTCTAAATTGTTGATATCAATATCTGTTATAGTGGAATGTGCTTGGGACTATGAATAGTCCAGGAAATCGATAATCGGCCTTAAGTTCATGGCTGAGGTTGCTTTCGCCACGTAGGATGTGATTAGACGAACCCGAGTTGTATTAGAGTTGTCGGCAGTGGTTTGGTCACACGGAGTGTTTGCGCACTCTATATCGTTCAACCCAACATGTGCTCGTGCTAGTCGAGTTCGTCAAGTAACCCGATTGTCCGATGTATGTTCACCATGTATGGATGCTACTGTTTGAATCTAGGGTACCCAACTTACCAATGAAATCCTATTAACCATGGTACCTTGATCCGCTAAGACTCATGAGCCGGACATGGTGGTATGGGACACCGTGGTCGAGCTGTCGGCCTACGCTGGGGTGACGAGCCTCCCCGTAGTGACCAGTGAACAACTAAACTCGTGAGCCGATTATGGTGGTATGGGACACTATATTCGTGCTATCGGCCTACATTGATTGGTGACGAGCCATTTGTAGTGACCTCGAGCATACCTGGATACCGCATTGAGGTGACGAGCCTTAGTGTAGTAACGAAGGTGCGATAGACGTGCATTGATTGATGACGAGCCCTTTACAACGACCTAAAACCATATGATCGTATGAGATGTCTAGGACTGACGACCCTAGAATGGATCACTGTTTGGATGGTGATATAAGGAAGGTACCATAGCTTCCCAATCCTGCTGTATGAAAAGGACTAATAACAACTTGGTAATCATGTTCATGCACCGCATTTGCATGTGCTTTGTAGACGTGGCGCACTTTGAGGCGAAGTCATGCGTAACGTAAGATGAAGACGCTGAGGGTGTACGCGTGAGGGCACACATCATTCTGCATACATCCTTGCATTAACAAGAGTACTTAGGATATGTTTAATTGTTCTGCTTTATCATTACTGCTTGATTGAACCGATAACATGTTAACCTGTGCCTTATTGTTCCACTGAGTTGATCACTCACTCCCACATTCTGGGGCGGTCTTAAACACCCACCAGACTCTATCTTAGTTGCTGATGTTGCAGATGTTGATGCGACTTCTGTTGCAGACTCTAACATCATGCCGGTGTTAGGCCGACACCTATGGCTCCTCCAGTCACGCCCTCGGTTCCTGAGCCGAGTCGTGCATCTTCGTCTGCTCTACCTACTGATAGGTTTGAGCAGATGATGCTGTTGATGCAGCAGCAGCAGATTTAGCAGCGGCAGCACTAGCACCAGTAGTAGGAGTTCCTATCTTCCATGGCTGGCATCTTTGCTCAGTCAGTGGGGGCGACTCCACCTGCTTCACCTATGCCTCCATCTAGGAGCGTCAGTGCGAGCGGCACTTTTGAGCGATTCCAGCGCTTACGACCTCCTATATTTGCGGGTTCTCATAGACCCGAGGAGGCCGAGTATTGGATCAATCACATCTCTAAGATGCTGAGACCGCTGCATTATTCTGAGGTTGAGCAGGTTGAGCTTGCCTCCTTCATGTTTGAGAAGGAGGCCAGTCTATGGTGGGACAGTGTTCTTCGCACTGTCGAGGAAGGATTTGAGTGGTCGTGGCAAGCGTTTGAGGCACGCTTCCACGAGAAGTATTTCCCAGTTACGTACCGACATGAGAAGGAGAGTGAGTTCCTTCGCCTCTGCCAGGGAGGGCTGTCGGTGACGGAGTATGAGAACCGGTTCACTGAGCTAGGTCGGTATGTGCCTTTGATTTTGGGCGATCAGCCGATGAGGATGCGATGCTTTTCTGAGGGATTGAGGCCTGAGATCTGATCAAAGATTTGTTGTGCCAGCATTTCTTCCTATGTGGAGTTGGTGAGCATGTCCTTGCGAGCAGAGCAGGACGGGGACAGGTCGTCCCGTATGCTAGCACCGATGGTTTCTACGCCGCGACCGAATTTTCAAGGTGCACCTTTTCTCGGCAAGAGGCCGCGAGCAGATTCTCCTCCTAGGCATTTAGCGCCGCCCGCTCAGCAGATGCGAGCTGATCTTCGCTGTTCGTATTGTGGGAAGATGGGGCATTTGGACCGTTTTTGCTTTTCGCGTATGTGGGCCAGTGGTTTTACTCCACCGCAGAGGATTAGTCGTCCGATGTCTCAGGTTATTTCTCCTCCACCTCTTCGTTCAGCACCAACTCATCCATCCTTCAGACCTGCAGTACCTAGCTTCAAGCCATCTCAGCGGCCCATGGTTCCTCCGCCAAATCGTTAGCAGCAGGCTCGAGTTCATGCGCTCTCAGCTGAAGCGCTTATGTCTGACTTGGTGTCGAGATCCTTCGAGGTGACAGCGCACATTGAAGGTATTCCCGTTTCTAGGTTGGTGGATACAGGGTCCACTACTTCTCTTATATCTTATGCAACAGTTAGGCGTTTGGGTTTGAGCACTGTTCCTATGCAAGGAGTGACGCTTACTACCGCTACAGGGATTTCCTCTGTTATGAGCAAGCGTTGTATGGATTGTTTGGTCGATCTAGGAAGTGGATCGATCCGTGTTGATTTCTTTGTCGCACTCCTTTATCATTACGATGTTATTATGGGTATGGATTGGCTCACGAGGATACGAGCTGAGATTGATTGTGAAGCAATGTCGGTGACCATCCATGGACTTGAGGGCGAGACAGTTACTTTCCCAGTTCAGGTCAGTTACCCTTTTCGTCTTGATTATTATACTTCTCTACTGGAGAGTATGGCTGAATCGACGTTAGTTAGCACGCCGGTAGTTCGGGAGTTTGAAGATGTGTTTGAGTCGATTCCTGGATTACTTCCTCAACGTGAGATTGATTTTGCTATCGATCTCATGCCTGGTGTGGCGCCCATTTCTTTACCCACCTATCGTATGCCTCCAAGTGAAATGGAGGAGTCGAGGAAGCTGATAGATGGTTTGCTAAATTTGGGTTTTATTAGGCCTAGTGTGTCTCCTTGGGGAGCACCTGTTTTGTTTGTGAAGAAGAATGATGGTTCCTTGCGATTATGTATTGATTATCGCAGGCTGAATTTGGTAACTATGAAGAATAAGTACCCTTTGCCCAGGATAGATGATCTGTTTGATCAATTGAAGGGGGCACGGTACTTTTCAAAGGTTGATCTACAGTCTGGGTATCATCAGTTGCGCGTCAAAGATGGGGACGTGCAGAAGACCGCTTTCAGGACTAGCTTCAGTCACTATGAGTTCCTTGTGATGTTGTTCGGTCTTACGAACGCATCGGTCGTGTTCATGGATCTGATGAACAGGGTGTTTCGGCCATTCTTGTTCCGATTCGTCATTGTTTTTATCGATGACATCTTGATTTATTCTACGAGCCGGGAAGAACACAAGGAACACTTAAGAGCGGTTTTGGATACTCTTAAGAAGAATCAGCTTTTTGCGCAGTTCAAGAAGTGTGATTTCTAGAAAGAGGAAGTCAAGTTCCTGGGACATGTGATGTCCAAGGAAGGGATAGCTGTCGATCTTGCCAAGGTAGCTGCAGTGCAAGACTGGAAGCAGCCTGGTTCAATTACTGAGGTAAGGAGCTTTCTGGGTCTTGCGGGCTATTATCAACGCTTTATTCAAGACTTCTCGAAGATTGCCAGACTGTTGTCGCAGTTGACACGGAAGGATTTGAAGTTTGCTTGGAATGAGAAGGCGGAGTTAGATTTTCAGGAGCTGAAGGACAAGTTGACGTCCGCCCCTATGCTAGTATTGCCAACGCAAGAGGTTAAGTATATTATATATATTGACGCCTCTCGCATTGGCCTGGGTTGTGTCCTTATGCAGAAAGACAGGGTGATTGCTTATGCTTTGCGTCAGTTAAGGAAACACGAAGAGAATTACCCTACGCACGACATGGAGTTAGCAGCTGTCATTTTCCCATTAAAGCTCTGGAGACATCACCTTTATGGTGAGGAGTTCGAGCTCTTTTGCGACCACAAGAGCCTTAAGTATATTTTCATGCAGCGTGATTTAAATATGAGGCAGCGCCGATGGATGGAAACATTGAAGGACTTTAAGTTCGATGTTTCTTACCATCCGGGCAAGGCGAACCTTGTGGCAGATGCGTTGAGTCGCAAGAAGGCTATTGAGTTTGCAGCTCCGCTGATGATAGGAAGTGAGATATGTTGGAGTTTGTGCGAGATTTTGAGCAGAAGCTTACGGTGGTTGAGCCGTATGAAGTTATCGCACACATTCGTATACAGCTCCTTATCGACTAGAAGATCGTTGCAGCTCCAGCAGATGATGAGCTTTTGGTGAAGATGAGAAAGCGGGTTGGTACTGATGAGAACTCCGACTGGAGTGTTAGTGCTGATGGGGGCCTGCGATTTTGGGGCCGGTTATGTGTTCCTGACATCCCTGACTTGAGACGGGAGGTTCTCGAGTTAGCCCATGGTTCTAAGCTTGCAATGCATCCAGGTAGTACGAAGATGTATCAGGATATGAGGAGATAATATTGGTGGGACAATATGAAGGTCCAGATTGCTGAGTTTGTTTCTCGTTGTCTCACGTGCCAGCAGGTAAAGGTAGAGCATCGCCGACCTCCTAGGTTGCTGTAGCCCATGCCCATAGCAGAATAGAAGTGGGACTTCATCTCTATGGATTTCATTTCTGGGTTGCCGAGAACGAGGAAGGGATATGACTCTATTTGGGTGATCGTCGACCGATTGATAAAGTCGGCTCATTTCTTAGATATCAGAGTCACAAACTCTGCAGACGATTTGGCTAGGCTGTATATTAAGGAGATAATATGTCTGCATGGAGTTCCCTTGGAGATTGTGTCTGATAGAGACATGCATTTCACATCTATCTTCTGGACTCGTATTCAGGAAGCGATGGGTGTGAAACTGAAGTTCAGCACCGCGTATCATCCGCAAACAGATGGGCAGACAGAACACGTGAATCAGGTCCTGGAAGACATGTTGCGAGCTTATGTTTTGGATTTCAAGGACAGTTGGGATGATTGTCTTCAGTATGCAGAGTTCGCGTATAATAACAGTTTCTAGGCGAATATCGACATGGCTCCCTATGAGGCGTTGTATGGTCGCCCGTGCAGAGCACAGCATTGCTGGGAAGAAGTTGGCGAGCGTAGTTTGCTTGGCCCGAAATTGGTGCAGGTGACTTCAGAGAAAGTTAACATCATTCGACGTCGACTCCTGACAACCCAGAGTAAGCAGGAGAGTTATGCTGATACGAGGCGTCGACCGCTTGAGTTTGAGGTTGGAGACCATGTATTTCTGAGGTACTCTCCTATGAAGGGAGTTCTGTGGTTCGGTAAGAAAGGGAAGCTGACGCCGAGATTTATTGGTCCATTTCAAGTTCTGGATCGAGTGGGAGCGGTAGCATACCGCCTTGCTTTGCCCACACCTCTTGCGGGCGTGCATAACGTATTTCATGTTTCTATGCTGAAGAAGTACGTTCCTGATCCTTCGCATATTATCAGTTGGGAGCAGGTGCAGTTGAGTGAGGATGTCACTTATGTACTGCGACCAATGCGTATTCTCGACAGGAAGGAACAGGTATTGCGTAGCAAGGTTATCCCTCTTGTGAAGGTGCTATGGACACATCATAGTGAAGAAGAGGCTACTTGGGAATCTGAAGCTGAGGTCAGGAAGAGCTACCCTCAGATCCTTGAGGAATATAAGAAGGTATGAATTTCGAGGATGAAATTTTCTTTAAGGGGGGTAGATTGTAATGACCTTGAAAATTTTGTACTAATCTTTTCTTAGTAGCTTTTTGGGGTAATTAGCGTTATACTCGATTGCTTGTGAAATTTGCATCAATCACTTTAAATTGTATCTGCATGACTTAAAACCTGTAGATTAGTTAGCGCTATGTTACTCTGAAATCTGGGATTCATCGCTTAAGCCAGTTACTCTTGGGATTTTTTGGAAGTTCTAGATCGGACCTGGATAGCGCGTCGAAAGTCCGATGGTGATGATCTTAAGCTGTTGTGGTCACCATGTTGGGCTTGACCATCACCTTGAAAATTAAGTCCATGTGATGTTCTGGGTCTATTTGTTTAAGTTCGGAGTGAAGAGTGTGAGAACGGCTGGAAACTTAAATAAGATTTTATGAAATCTGAGTCGTGTCGCTTGCGCGACGATTTTAAGCAATCTGACCGTTAGATTCTGACCCAATTTCATCCTCGGATCAGGGAAGATGGCCCAGGCATGTCCTTGTGCTTGTGGACCTGATCGAGATTCGGTGACCGTTGAATTGAGTGTGGCCCGCCACGGCTGATCTGAAGATCCGGTTGGTACGAAAACTCAGCTTGACTTAGATCCATGGTCAGTGAGCTTAAGTCCGACCTTTCGTGGTTATAGGCCCACCGGAAGTGCTTCGTTGGATCGTGAGAGGCCGGTTTTGGTTATACCCTAAGTATACCTTGGCCCTGGGGTTATTTTCATCAATATTAGGCCTATTTATAGACCTTAAAACCCTAACTCTCTTTTCCATACGAATTTCCTAACCCTACCTAAGAAAGAGAAAGGAAAAGAGAGAGAAAGTGAGAGAGAAGTTGGTGAATCATCTTAGATTCTTTCCTGTTCTTCTTCATCCTTGAACCTCTACTTTTGAATCGTTATTCCGGCGATTCTGAGTTCATCTTTGGGTAAGTTAACCTAACCCTAATCTGTGTTAGAGCTTAGAAGAGTCTTGTGTTGTTGTAGCTCATTTTTATTCTTGCTTTAGGTTATCTTATCGTCGTTGACGAAGACATATCATCTGAAATCAGTTCGGTGTTCTTTTCTAGCTTAAGGTGCAGACTTTAAGTGTATAGGTTATGGTTTTCAAGGCTTTCAATGCCAGTGAATGGTTTATTCTTGCTATGGATGAGATTTCACATGCCAAATGTTATGTTTATTTTGCGTTCCTGATATGCATGTGTTACATTGAGATTTGTGTATTCTATGTGTATGTATAAAATACCGTATGCGTATAAAATATGAACATGTGATTGCCATGATTATTTGTCATGTATGTATGCTAGATGTATGTGTGACAACTCCTTGGTAAGAGGAATTGTCCAAATGCGTGTATTTCAACATACGTCATGTATGTTGTATTATGTATTCTAAGTGTTTGTAGAAATGTCTGAATGATCTAAAGTGTGATATATCAATCTAGTATGGGCGTTGAGAAGCGATTCTCAACTCTCCCACTAGTGTGTATGATTTCCTTCATGCAAGTTACATTCCTTGTTGTTTAATTTCAAGTATTACTTATGTGAGAATCCATGTTAAGTTGATATTCTTTAAATGCTCATGTACCATATGATTTGAGTTGTTGTTCCATTGCTATTCTAAATTGCTAATATCAATATCTGTTATGGTGGAATGTGCTTGGGACTATGAATAGTCCAGGAAATCGGTAATCGGCCTTAAGTTCTTGGCTGAGGTTGCTTTCGCCACGTAGGACGTGATTAGACGAACCCGAGTCGTATTAGAGTTGTCGGCAGTGATTTGGCCACGCGAAGTGTTTGCACACTCTATATCGTTCAACCCAATGTGCGCTCGTGCTAGTCGAGTTCGTCAAATAACCCGATTGTCCGATGTATGTTCACCATGTATGGACGCTACTGTTTGAATCTAGGGTACCCAACTTACCAATGAAATCCTATTAACCATGATACCTTGATCCGCTAAGACTCATGAGCCGGACATGGTGGTATGGGACACCGTGGTGGAGCTGTCGGCCTACGCTGGGGTGACGAACCTCCCCGTAGTGACCAGTGAGCAACTAAACTCGTGAGCCGATTATGGTGGTATGAGACACTATATTTTTGCTGTCGGCCTACATTGGTTAGTGACGAGCCCTTTGTAGTGACCTCGAGCATACCTGGATACCGCATTGAGGTGACGAGCCTTAGTGTAGTAATGAAGGTGCGATAGGCGTGCATTGATTAGTGACGAGCCCTTTGCAACGACCTAAAACCATATGATTGTATGAGATGTCTAGGACTGACGACCCTAGAATGGATCACTGTTTGGATAGTGATATGAGGAAGGTACCATAGCTTCCCAATCCTGCTGTATGAAAAGGACTAATAACAACTTGGTAATCATGTTCATGCACCGCATTTGCATGTGCTTTGTAGACGTGGCGCACTTTGAGGCGATGTCATGCGTAACGTAAGATGAAGACGCTAAGGGTGTACGCGTGAGGGCACGCATCATTCTGCATACATCCTTGCATTAACAAGAGTACTTAGGATATGTTTAATTGTTCTACTTTATCATTACTGCTTGATTGAACTGATAACATGTTAACTTGTGCCTTATTGTTCCACTGAGTTGATCACTCACTCCCACGTTCTGGGGCGGTCTTAAACACCCACCAGACTCTATCTTAGTTGTTGATGTTGAAGATGTTGATACGACTTCTGAGGCAGAGCGAGAGATTGATAATGATGAGGCTGCTTTCTCTTTTATGCAATTTTCAGACGGGTTCTAGTGAGCCTTGTTCTGATGCGCGGGATGCTGGGATTTCTTTTGGAAATTAAATGATGTAATTTGATACTTGTAATTTTGATAGCAACACTTACATTACGACCTGGTATGTGTATGTATTTCAAGGATTCGCACATGTACACACATATAGTTCTTTAAGTCTTCCACTTGCTTTCTTCACTTATCCCTGAATTATATCTGCACTTTGGCTTAATCTATTCCATGTTTTATGCACTAACACAGACAACATGCATCCATCATTAAATATGTTGTATAAGTGATGTTTTGGAACTCGGGAGCTGAGTTATGCTCGACCACTGAATTTCAGGGCGTTACAAGTTGGTATCAAAGCAGATTTTGGATTAAACCGGACCTAGGTTATGGTCACACACTTATCCCCGAATTTCAGGGCGTTACATGAGACCGTAGCTAGCCATTTTCTAGCTGTTGGGCTAGCCATGCAGCAGTTACAGCATGGTTTCTGCACTAATGGCACAACAGCTACACTTCTGCTGAGTCATATTCAGCCTCTCTATATATAAGGGCCACATACACATCATAATGGGCCTCATCATATGGGCCATATATACGTCACGTGGGCCGCATCACATGGGCC
The DNA here is from genome assembly GCF_029962835.1 of Magnolia sinica. Lineage (NCBI taxonomy): Eukaryota > Viridiplantae > Streptophyta > Magnoliopsida > Magnoliales > Magnoliaceae > Magnolia > Magnolia sinica. The sequence continues at coordinate 81,750,544 of NC_080574.1, forward strand.
TAATACACACACAATGAGCCTCAAATACGAGCCGCATATACATCACAATGGACCACATCTCAGGGCCTCATATACATCGCAATGGGCCACAACAATGGGCCTCTCACATATAATGGACAACGTGGATATAGAATACATACATCAAGTGAGTCCCACCATCGTTGCGGATTTATAACACATACATCACGTTGGGACGCATGGCTACTGGACATCATGGATAACATACATAATGGTGGGTCCCACTTGGAATTTAGATCTGTTTCATTCTCTTTGTAATGTCATATAACGATCTCTACAGATGGTTGGATGGTATAGATAAAACACATATATCATGTGGGTCCGTCCCTGGACGGTGAGGATGAAACCCATACATCAGGGCCCCACGACGTCTGGACAGTGCTGATTAAACACAAACATCAAGGTGGGGCCCCACGTCCAAGATCTGGACGGACGGATGGACAGTGTGGATGAAACATAACATCATGTGGGCCCCCATTGTCCAGCATGCTCGGACGTTGCAGAAATGAAATACATGCATCGATGGAAGGTCCCACCGTCCAGAATACTGGACGGTGCAGATATAACTCATACCTAAAGGTGGGCCCCGCCCTCACACATGCAACACGTGTGGGGTGGGTCCACGTCCAAAAAATGGATGGACAAGGTGGAATAACACATACATCGTGGTAGAGTCCATGATCTGGACAGTCTATCAAGGCAGACCCCATAGGGCACACTGTCCAGAGATGGACGATGTGAAATATACAACACATATATTAAGGTGGGCCCACCCCCCACACGTGTAGTACATGTGGGGTGGGTCCCGCGCCCTTAAAGCAGACGAGTCAGGTGGCTAAGACCCATACATCAGGTGGAGTCCCACCAGATGGACGGTGTTAATGAAACACCTACATCACGGTGCAACCCACCGTCCAACAATCTGGACGGTGGAGATAAAACACATACCACATGATGTTGACATCATTACAGTAAGTGTATAGCTGGCTGTTGGCCCACACCCTCCAACAGATGAACAGTTTAGATAAAACACATGCCACATGTGGGACGTCCCATCTATCTGGATGGTGTGGATTACCACATAAATCACAACAGGCCCCACCACCCTATGCTTGTTTGAACAGTGGGGATAAATACATGCATCAAGGTGGCACCACCTGGGTGGGCCACCAGGATCTGAATCAAACTGATATTTGTGTTTTCACCTTCATCTAAGGACGTTGGACGTCCAGCGAACGGACGGACGACCTGGATGAAATACGCACGCCAGGTGGGGTCCATGCAGGTGATCTAGATGTGCTGTACACTTCAGGTGGGCCATTAACAAGGAGAGAGAGAGAGAGAGAGAGAGAGAGAGAGAGATACGGTGGAGAAGGGAGGACCTCCGCCAGTATGAGCTCCTCCATGTACATACATGCATCAAGATGGGCCCCAAAAATTGTGTGGACCCTAATAAAAATCAAAATCTAGCGCCATGAACACCCACCGATTCCCCTTCTTCTGGGTTCCTTGGACTCCTTAGCTCCTAGGCTTTCCCTTTAATGGTGGATGATGAAGTATGGATGGCTAGGATGGGAGATTGGGTGATAGGGAGTGGGCCACACTTGAGGTTCTCTTGGAGCTTGGACGGTCACCTCCCTTGGATTGCTTGGGATGGAGTGAGAAATGAGAGAGAGAGAGAGGAGTGGTGTATATTGCATGGGAAGCATGGGTCTCATTGACTTTTGGGATGAGAGGAATGGGGTAAGCATGGGTTGCTTTGACTTAGTGAAGAGAGAGGTATGGGTGAGTGATGGGTTGTGATGGTTTGTAGAAATTCTCTCAGGATTCGCAATGCGCATCGTTTTCCTCAAAATAAATACAGGCCCACAACTCCTGGCTTGCATATCGCATCGGCGCACAAGACACGGCGTTGGAGCCGCAGCGATGGCGCGGTCACGATGGTACACACCTCGGGTTGAGTTGACTCAAATATATGGGATGCGACTAAGGGTCGTGTGCAAACGCTGATTATAGATCGCGGGTTGCTGAAATTTGTTAGGGAGGATCGTGGAAGTCTACAGAACGGTATAGTCTAGGATACGGGTCTTACATTATCCCTAGGGCTAGCTTACCCAATCGTCCTGACTATCGAGTGAGTAAAAAAGAATGTAAAAATTTGTAAGTACAATTGAATGAACTGATCCATACTAGCTAAGTCAATGAGAGCATGAGTACATGTATTGTGTCAGCTCAGGAGCTTAATGCCAAGTACAAGAAAAGGGCTAATAAACGTCAATGTTAGAAATTATCTAAGAGTCATGAGCTAAGTCCCTTAAGTAACTCGAGGACGAGTTTTTTTTGTCAAGTGGAGGGGTCTGATGTAGAACATATCACATATACATTCCTAGCATGGTTGGACCAAAAGAAGGTGGATCGTAAATTAATCATAACTTTTGATCCAGGTATCGTTACAGGGTGCACCTGACCGAGTATCATGAACCGAAGTAGGACAAGAACTTGAGGACGACTTCTTTTGAAGTAGAGGGGACTGATGTAGAGTAGATCATAGAAACTATCATGTACAAGATGGACCAGAGAAGGGTCAATTGGAGGCAGAAGTCATCAAGACCGTCAGAACCTTAAAACATGCATATCTCGCAAACCGGAATGAGTTACTTGATGTATCATATATGATTTTGGGTTAGGATGAGCTACTTTAGCCAACCAAACTGGCAGTCATGTTGCCCATGCCGAATTTGCAAAATTATATTAGATAGATGGTCGAATTCCCTGTTTATTTCTATTTTTTACTATTTTTAGTAAGTTTTGTTTAATTGTAACTCTTCATCCATTAGGTTTTAGGAGTTATGTCCAACATATTAATGCTGTCGGCCTACATTGGTTAGTGACGAGCCCTTTGTAGGCTGGGCATACCTGGATACCGCATTGAGGTGACGAGCCTTAGTGTAGTAACGAAGGTGTGATAGGCGTGCATTGATTGGTGACGAGCCCTTTGCAACGACCTCAAACTATATGATCGTATGAGATGTCTAGGACTGACAACCCTAGAATGGATCACTGTTTGGATGGTGATATGAGGGAGGTATCTTAGCTTCCCAATCCTGCTGTATGAATAGGACTAATAACAACTCGGTAATCATGTTCATGCACCACATTTGCATGTGCTTTGTAGACGTGGCGCACATTGAGGTGGAGTCATGCGTAACGTAAGATGAAGACGCTGAGGGTTTACGCGTGAGGGCACGCATCATTTTGCATCCATCCTTGCATTAACAAGATTACTTAGGATATGTTTAATTGTTCTACTTTATCATTACTGCTTGATTGAACTGATAACATGTTAACCTATGCTTTATTGTTTCACTGAGTTGATCACTCACTCCCACGTTCTGGGGCGGTGTTAAACACCCACTAGACTCTGTCTTAGTTGCTGATGTTGTAGATGTTGATACGACTTCTGAGGCAGAGCGAGAGATTGATAATGATGAGGCTGCTTTCTCTTTCATGCAGTTTTCAGACGGGTTCTAGTGAGCCTTGTTCTAATGCGAGGAATGCTGAATTTCTTTTGGAAATTAAATGATGTAATTTGATACTTGTAATTTTGATAGCAACACTTACATTACGACCTGGTATGTGCATGTATTTCAGGGATTCGCACATGTACACACATATATTTCTTTAAGTCTTCCGCTTGCTTTCTTCACTTATCCCTGAATTATATCGCACTTTGGCTTAATCTATTCCATGTTTTATGCACTAACACGGAACATGCATCCATCATTAAATATGTTGTATAAGTGTGGAACTCGGGAGCTGAGTTATGCTCGACCACTGAATTTCAGGGCGTTACAAGTTGGTATCAAAGCAGATTTTGGATTAAACCGGACCTAGGTTATGGTCACACACTTATCCCCGAATTTCAGGGCGTTACATGAGACCGTAGCTAGCCATTTTCTAGCTGTTGGGCTAGCCATGCAGCAGTTACAGCATGGTTTCTGCACTAATGGCACAACAGCTACACTTCTGCTGAGTCATATTCAGCCTCTCTATATATAAGGGCCACATACACATCATAATGGGCCTCATCATATGGGCCATATATACGTTACGTGGGCCGCATCACATGGGCCTAATACACATCACAATGAGCCTCAAATACAAGTCGCATATACATCACAATGGCCACATCTCAGGGCCTCATATACATCACAGTGGGCCACAACAATGGGCCTCTCACATACAATGGACATCATGGATGTAGAATACATACATCAAGTGAGTCCCACCATCATTGCGGATTTATAACACATACATCACGTTGGGACGCATGGCTGCAGGACATCGTGGATAACATACATAATGGTGGGTCCCACTTGGAATTTAGATCTATTTCATTCTCTTTGTAATGTCATATAACAATCTCTACAGATGGTTGGATGGTATAAATAAAACACATATATCATGTGGGTCCGTCCCTAGATGGTGAGGATGAAACCCATACATCAGGGCCCCACGACATCTGGACAGTGCTGATCAAACACAAACATCAAGGTGAGGCCCCACGTCCAAGATCTGGACGGACGGATGGGCAGTGTGGATGAAACATAACATCATGTGGCCCCCCATCGTCTAGCATGCTTGGACGTTGCAGAAATGAAACAATGCATCGATGGAAGGTCCCACCGTCCAGAATACTGGACAGTGCAGATATAACTCATACCTAAAGGTGGGCCTCACCCTCACACGTGCAACACGTGTGGGGTGGGTCCACGTCTAGAAAATGGACAGACAATGTGGAATAACACATACATCATGGTGGAGTCCATGATCTGGACGGTCTATCAAGGTAAGCCCCATAGGGCACACCGTCCAGAGATGGACGGTGTGAAATATACAACACATATTAAGGTGGGCCCACCCCCCACACGTGCAGTACATGTGGGGTGGGTCCCACACCCTTAAAGCAAACGAGCCAGGTGGGTAAGACCCATACATCAGGTGGAGTCCCACCAGATGGACGGTGTTGATGAAACACCTACATCACAGTGCAACCCACCGTTTAACAATCTAGACAGTGGAGATAAAACACATACCTCATGATGCTGATGTCATTATAGTAAGTGTATAGCTGGCAGCTGGCCCACACCCTCCAACAGGTGAATGGTTAGAAAAAACACATGCCACATGTGGGACGTCCCATCGTCCCATCTGCCTGGATGGTGTGGATTACCACATAAATCACAACAAACCCCACCGCCCTATGCTGGTTTGAACGGTGGGGATAAATACATGCATCAAGGTGGCACCACATGGGTGGGCCACTAGGATCTGAATCAAACTGATATTTGTGTTTCCACCTTCATCCAGGGACACTGGACGTCCAGCGAATGGACGGATGACCTGGAGGAAATACGCACGCCAGGTGGGGTCCATGCAGGTGGTCTAGATGTGTTGTGCACATCAGGTGGGCCATCAACAAGGAAAGAGAGAGAGAGAGAGAGAGAGAGAGAGAGAGAGAGAGAGATGGCGGAGAAGGGAGGAGCTTCGCCACTATGAGCTCCTCAATGTACATGCATGCATCAAGATGGGCCCCAAAATTGTGTGGACCCTAATAAAAATCAAAATCTAGCACCATGAACACCCACCGATTCCGCTTCTTCTAGGCACCTTAGACTCCTTAGCTCCTAGGCTTTCCCTTTAATGGTGGATAATGAAGTATGGATGGCTAGGATGGGAGATTGGGTGATAGGGAGTGGGCCACACTTGAGGTTCTCTTGGAGCTTGGACGATCACCTCCCTTGGATTGCTTGGGATGGAGTGAGAAATTAGAGAGAGAGGAGTGGTGTATATGACATGGGAAGCATGGGTCTCATTGACTTTTAGGATGAGAGGAATGGGCTAAGCATGGGTTGCTTTGACTTAGTGAAGAGAGGTATGGGTGAGTGATGGGCTGTGATGGTTTGTAGAGATTCTCTTGGGATTCGCAACGCGCAGTGTTTTTCTCAAAATAAACACAGGCCCACAACTCCTGGCCTGCGTATCGCAATGGCGCACAAGACACGGCGACGGCGCGATCGCGATAGTACACGTCTCGAGTTGAGTTGACTCAGATATACGGGATGCGACATAGGGTCGTGCGCAAACGCCGATTACAGATCGCGGGTTGCTGAAATTTGTTAGGGAGGATCGCGGAAGTCTACGGAACGGTACAGTCTAGGATATGAGTCTTACATTATCCCTATGGCTAGCTTACCCAATTGACCTCATTGTCGAGTAAGTCAGAAAGAATGTAAAATTTTGTAAGTACAAGTGAATGAACTGATCCATACTAGCCAAGTCAATGAGAGCATGAATACATGTATTATGTCAGCTCAGGAGCTTAATGCCAAGTACAAGAAAAGGGCTAATAAACATCAATGTCATAAATTATCTGAGAATCATGAGCTAAGTCCCTTGAATAACTCGAGGATGATTTTTTTTTTGTCAAGTGGAGGGGTCTGATGTAGAACGTGTCACATATATATTCCTAGCATGATTGGACCAAAAGAAGGGAGATCATAAATTAATCATAACTTTTAATCCAGGTATCGTTTGCACCTAACCGAGTATCATGAACCGAAGTAGGACGAGAACTCGAGGACGACTTCTTTTGAAGTAGAGGGGACTGATGTAGAGTGGATCATAGAAACTATCATGTACAAGATGGGCCAGAGAAGGGTCAATTGGAGGCAGAAGTCATCAAGATCGTCAGAACCTTAAAACATGCATATCTCGCAAACCGGAATGACTTACTTGATGTATCATATATGATTTTGGGTTAGGATGAACTACTTTAGCCAACCAAACTAGCAGCCATGTTGCCCATGCCGAATTTGCAAAATTCCATCAATCGATGGTCGAATCCCTGTTTATTTCTATTTTTTACTATTTTTAGTAAGTTTAGTTTAATTTTAACTCTTCATCTGTTAGGCTTTAAGAGTTATGTCCAACATAAAAAGTGTTTAGAAAAATTATGAGAATAATGTGGTTAAGCCACATAGGACACTTACTATAAATAGTAAATTTACTATTTATAGTAAGTTACGAATTTTAGGGAGTTTTTTTGTAGTTTAATTCCAAACTTCTTCCAAGGCTTGGTATCCCTATTTAAAGGGTTATAGACTTGTTTATTTCAATCATCAATCAATTTACAAATTTTCATAAATATTATTTCTATTTTCTTGCTAATTTTTCCTCTTAGATTCGAGAAGTCTTTGTGAGGAGTCCAGAGAGGCTTCATGGATTCGAAGTAGTTATCCTTGAGTAAGACGATGATCAACCTCATCATGTTCATCCATGTGTCATGCTTGGGTAGGCTAGCAACACTCAATTTATGAGTGTTATAGGATAAACTTTGATTCATGATTCGTGGATGCTTGTTCTTTTTATATAATATTGGATAGTTTTCATTTCCAACAGTTTAATAAATGTCCACCAATCCCATAAGCAATTTAAAAGTAATTTATAATTGCCTGTGCATGTCCATTGCACTCTGTCGAAGTATCTAAGAATTACTATTTCTTAGATTGCTTTTTTTTTTGAGAAATTGTCTTCTATGAACTTTACTTTTAACTGACCATCTTAACTAGACCTTGAAAACTTTATTTTTTATTTCTAAACCTTTGTTGTATGGATTGTCTTTTTTCAGACTAAAATACTCATGTTTTTTGGGTTATATTCCTTTCATTCAAATATACCCAAAAACCCAAAAACCCATCTTCTTCTCTTCTTTTTTCTTCATGAAATCCTGAGTTGAATATTCAGTTATTGTCATTTTACATTTGCAATTTTTCTCAAGGTTTTGTTCATTACTTTAAACCGGTCGCACTAATAAACTTCAAATCTTTTAGATTTTATCCCCAAGGATTTTTTGCAATCTTTCTCAAGGTTCTGTTTTAAAATCGTGTTTCACTTCACCGCACTCTTCTTCTCCTTCTTATACTCATGTTTCACTAGAACGGTGTCTGTGGGAGGTAAGAATGAAGAATAAATGTAATTTTTTTGCAGTGAAATTGACTGGTGAAAATTCACCGATTACATGTGAATATTGGTTGAGTACAGGTGCAAATTCATTAAGTATAATGAATATTGATTGAGTAAATGTGCAAATTCATCGAGTACTCTATCAAATTCACAGAATATAGGTGATTGATCGAGTACAGGTGAATATTGATCAAGTACATGTCTAAATTCACCAAGTATAGGTGATTAACCAAGTATAAATAAAATTTCACCAAGTACAGGTGAATACGGGCCGAGTACATTAAATTTCATCAAGTACATGTGAATATTGATTGAGTATAGGTGAAAATTTACTAAGTACAGGTGAATATTGACCAAGTTCTCTCTTACGGTATGCTCTTATTTTGTAACAATTCATTGATAATTTTTTAATGTGTTTTTTATCAATTAGTGCTACGAAAATCATCGTATGCTCTTATGGTAAGGAGTTAATATGTGAAAATAATGTATACATGTATCCTCTGCTTTCCTATCCTTCTTCAACTCTTCCATCTCCTTCTTCAAAATTTCCCTCTCCTTCTTCAACTATTCAACCAATTCATATCCCTCTCCCTATCCCTCTCCCTCTCCTTTCCCATCTTCTTCATCATCCTCATCTTTGTCTTCCCCATCTTCCTCCTCATCTTCTTTGTCTTCTCCATCTCCCTCTATCATCCTTTCAATATAACCCACTTTAATGCCCTATAAAATGTAACAATATATATATATATATAAGATATAATATATCAAAGAAATTAATAATCTTCAACAGAAAGAGATTGCATGACATCTTACCTGAAACTTTTAACAGATCAAACGAATGGCCTCCATCTCTAGTTCTTGATTGGTGGGTTCTAAGGTAAAGATTACTTTGGTCTGCTAAAAAATTCTTTTCAAGTTCACATATAGAATCTATATATTAAAATAAGCGATTGAATAACTTGAAATAAATTGGCTTATGTCTTCACTCTCAAAAATATTGTATATTGTGTTGTACCTTCAACCCTTCCAGCCTCGATATTGAATGAAGTGTGGAATTTGGAATGGAACAAATGAGATCACATAGTCCCTAAGGGTCAGTACTCTTTTAATAGCCCACATGTTACAATGAAATTGCATAAGCTTAAAAAACTATAGTTTAATATAAACACTAGTTATGTTGAATAAGGAAAGATTTCTTACTTGTAGTGGAAAGATGCAGCAGTAGATATTATAGGTTTCCTTATCCCATGTGATACCCTCACGGCTCCTTCAACCCCTTCACTCATTGTCTTGAATGCCAAACTACCCTAAGGATACCTATTAAACTCTTCTAAAGAGTCAACCAAGTTAATGTACTCCAATTTGCATGTATATTTGTTATTAGTTCCCCTAATAAACTACTCTACATATTAATAAGGTAACCTTCATGACATTTTCATACTTATCGGTGTTCAAGTACTTCTTTCTTATTGACTTCTTTGTAATCTCTATTTTTGGTATAGAAATGTCTCTAGTCTTAAGCCCTATTATAAGGGCGAAGTCCGTCTCCATAAATTTCAAAATCTTCCCATGTATCTCAAATACAAGATCACCTCTATGTCTAAAAAAAAAAACAAAAAAAAAGTACATGCGATAGAGCTCTTATAAATCTAAATGATAGAATGTCTAACAAGAAAGAAAATGGAGATTGTTAAAATAGACTTAACCTAGTCTCATTATTCTCTAAACCACTCTTGACTTTAGCAAATAACCATGTTAATGAACATTTCACGGATAGGTTTGGGATCCAAAAATCATTTACCTTCTTTGGAGACTCTTCAAAATTTATAAAGATGAATAAATTTTAAAATATATTACAAATAGTTCAAAAGTTCATAATAAAGTTCGCCGAGTACTCATGAAAATTGACTGATTACAGGTGTAAATTCACCAATTATAGGGTAAATATTGATCGAGTACAATTGCAAAATCACCGAGTGCAGTTGAAAATTGACCAAGTACTAGTGCAAATTGAGCGAGTACTTGTCGAACTTAATCGAGTATAGTTGAAAATTGACTGAGTACATGATGAAAATTGACTGAGTGCTCGTGAAAATTCACCATGTGCAAGATGAAAATTGACCGAGTACTTGTGGAAATTGAACTAGTACTCGTGAAAATTGATCGAGTACAGGGTGAAAATTAACCGAGTACAAGGTGAAAAAATTACCGAGTATAGGGTAAATATTAACTGAGTACATGTGCAAAATCACCAAGTATAGGCGCAAATTCACCTTTCACCGTTTCACCATTTAAAACATCCGTACAGTTTAAGGTTTTAGGTTTTAGGGTTTAGGGTTTACAGAGGAAAATTTCTCCGATTTTACCTACAATGCGTAGCTTCTTGGACAAATTCACAATCTTCTTCCTCTTTTATCTCTTTAAATCCATCTTAGGAAGAAAATGAAGTGGAAATTTCAAGAATAAAAATGAGGAAACTATTTGAAGAAGAAATACGAAGAAAGGAGATGATTTTGGGATAAATACGAAGACACGAGAAGATAGGTTTTTAGAATAATAAGAATAATTTTGTTAAGAAAAAGTCCCAAAGTTTAGAAATAAAAAGTAAAGTTTTGAAGATTTAAATAAGCTACTTGGTTAAAAGGAAATTTTATAGAGTGAAACTTTTACTTCTTTTTGTTTTTTTAACCTTTAGAAAAGATTGGTTATCCCCGCGAGTAGCCAAAATCGTTGTTCAGCGGTCCTCGTGGGTGGGACCCAGCACGGTAACCGGATAATTCACCAGGGTTCTCACTTTGAATGGACCATGGATTCATGATGTAGAATCCAAACAAATTAGACTATCCGTGGGACCCACCAAAATCGGATCATCTGGGTCCCGTCCGTGGTGGTGATCCCACGTAATACAATTACACGTGGCCCCAAAGAGCTCCTCGTTTTCTACAACATCCCGTCACACGTACGAAATACGGAATCACCTCAATCCTGTTATATAAAAAAGAGTGGAATTTTGATACTCTGGCCGAGAGGGATGAATGATCCGCAGACACTTAGAAAACACGTGTCACTTAAGTAATTTGAATTTTTACCGAATTACAATTATTCAGCCATGATGATCCAAAAATTACAATTATTCCGTTATCGGATTATCAGATTGGTGGACATTTATTGGACGGTTGAGAATGAAAGACATCCAATGGTCGTATTTCAATAAAGTAGTGTCCATGAATCAGATAATAGGATTGCTCAATCAATCTGAGTTTAGGACAATAACTTAAACTACAGTGATCTCCGTAGTCTAGTCGGTTTAATTTAACACATGCCATCTTGACCATTTCTAAGTGCCTGCTTACCAAGCGCCACACACGGCTCGAGTATCAAATAACCTCCTTCGAAGAAAAAAGGAATAGATATTTACACCCACCTTGTGCAGTGAGAGACCTTTAATTTCAAGTTTTGGTAATAAAAATGCACTCTCTTTTAACCAGAAAAAAAAAAAAGAAAAAAAAAAAAAGAAAAAAAAAAAGAAGAGAGAGTAAACAAAAGGGATGTATCTACAAAAAGACTGGGTATAAGTACTATGCAGACAAAGCGATAATGACGAGACGACAAATTGACCAAGACTCGTTTTTCTCTCCCTCAGACGCAAACGTTGTATCTGCGTACTCACGCAAATATCGTGCCTAATTGCCGCCTCTTTGTTTTTTTTTTTTTAATAATTATTTTTCTATGACGAAAATACCCATATGCCGTCCTTAGCTATTTTCTAACCAAGGGAGCAGGTGCAGGCGTTCCACTTTTTTAAGTGACGAAATTGCCCATAGTTGGTTTTCTTTTTTCATTCCTTATTGGATCTAACAAACCATCATCGAAGACGTTTACCGTATTACGCGTACGTATACGCATATATATGACTATTCCCTATCTAAGGATGATGTCGTAAGAACGAAGGGGGCGGGTGCGGTTTGGGTGGATCCCTAACTGTGGGGCTACTGTAATGTTGTGCCTTAACATCCACACCGTCCATCCATTTTGACAGCTCATTTTGAGGAATGATTCAAAAAATCAAGTAGATCCAAATCTTAGGTGGTCCACACGACGGGAAACAGAGTCATTATTGAATCCCCACCATAAGAATTTTCATGGGGCCACAGGAATGTTTATTTGCCATCCAAAACTTTTGTAGCCCAAGAGAAGCTTTTAATGGTCGATTACCCCTGTTTCCTTTATCACGGTGTATCCGGGATTTGGATCTGCTTCATTTTTAGTATCATTCCCAAAAATGAGTTTTCAAAACTGATGGATGGTGTGAATATAAGGCACATATATCACAGGAGGCCCATGTTCAGAGATCCCACCCACCTCAGTTCTACCCAAACCGGGCTGGGGCTGACTTTTTGCTGACGAGGATGGACGACTTTGTATGGATGAGATCCACCCCCATTCATCTGGTACATCACCCCTGTTAGGCTTTGATCCTGAAAATCACGGTAATCTGAAAAAGAAAAAATAAAAATAGCAAGTTCATAGTTACGTGGTCTTTATGAGAAGAGTGGTATGAATGAATTGGATAGCGTGTTATTATCACAGTATATTTAAGTTGGGCCACATGTGACACTTGTATCAAACAAGGGACCTGGACCTACTGGATCTTCGAGATGAGTGGTCGATGGTACCGTTAAAGCAATCATCATAACATGTACGTAGAACCCACGTGTGGCGACATTTTTAAAAAGTTCTACTATGAGTAGAATTCCATCACACTTCTACGTCTTCCTCGTGGGGGATAACTATTCGGACTTCTCACGTTGCTACTCGAATCCACGGAGAAAAAAATAAGAAAATAAAATAATTTTAAAAAATTTCTAAATCTATTGGTAATTGAAATAAATGAGCTTATTACTCTTTAAATAAAGATACTAAACCTTGGAAGAAGTTTCGAAATTAAACTATAACTAAAACTCTTAAAAATCATGACTTACCATACTATTTATAGACGGTCATGATTCCCACTAGACCTCATGGTTTTTTGCCAAAAGAAGTGTCCAATTTGGCTTAATCATGCTATTCTCCTAATTATTCTAAGCACTTTTTATGTTGGACACAACTCCTAAAACCCAATAGATGAAGAGTTACAATCAAACTAAAACTTACTATAAATAGTAAAAATTAAAATAAATAGGGATTTCAACTGTCGATCTAGTGGAATTTCAAAGATTCAGCATGGGAAACCTGACATAGCAGGGTTGAGTGGCATGTCGGATAACTCATTCTTGTTTCCAATATACGCCCATGCCCGTTTTTAAGTTCTGACGGTCCGTATCACTTTCACCTCAGATCGGGCCTTTTTCTGGTCCATCTTGGCCATGAATTATCCGCGACCCACTCTACATCAATCCCCCCCACTTCAAAAGAACTCATCCTCAAGTTCTCATTCTACTTAGGTTCGTGATACTCGGTTAGGTCTGCGACATTGAAAGTACGTGAGATCTCCATATCATCTGAAAGTTCCATAATGTAAGCGTTGTCATTAATATTTTGGAGGATCGGTACTGGTCCAATTTTCTTGTTCTTCAATTTGTTATATGTCTCAGTTGAAAATCTTTCCTTGCGTAGATGGACCATAACTTGGTAAACTTTGAGTACAATGTATAATGGAAATACAATATCGATAATCAAAATCTCCAAAAGTTGGCTGTACGCTCCAAGCTCAATTCTATTGCGGCTTCCTAGCGTCACCTGCACGCAACGGTCGTGCATAAGCTTATAGAAAGTTAGAGAATGGTGAGTGTGTGCGCAATATAAGCGTGCTCAAAATGCAATATCGGAGTAATGTGGAATATACTGGTAAGTCCATGAATGCAATCAGCTGTACCAAGGTTATGCCATGCAAGACATAAATGCTATCAACCATATCAAGACCATGCAATGTAAGGCACGAATGATGTCGGTCATACCAAGGCCATGCGATGCGAGATGCAACTCAAGCATACCAATCCTCATCTGAATCTACATATCAATGTAGCTCATCACTGGAGCATCAAATATTAGTATAGGTCTTACTCTAGATAATCACCGGGGTTTAGAACACTCTAAATGGCACTGCCACTTTCCCAGGTGCGTAGTCCAAGTGAGCGTAAGAAACCTCACTATTCACCTGGCCAATAACCTAGCAATACCTATCCGGCACGTCGATAGCGGACCCATTTACGAGCTAGTCATACTCAACCTAGCAATTGCCCCCTACCCTCAGGCGGGTAAGGTCACACCCTCTTCCAACCGACCACGACACAGTGGGAGACCTAGCCTCCCGGTATTCGGCCCTCGTGCGCTCATGTATCCACTCAGTCTCGATGTTGGAGCCATCCTCTGGTACCATCAGGTTTACGAATTTTCACCTAGGGACATCTATAGTGTCCCAATGCTAGTAACAGTATTTTTGGTGTTCAATCCTGCCATCTACAATATACCTGTGGAGGTTGTGGCCTTGATGTCGCTAGGGCATATAGAAATCATATCACACAAATGCGAGATGCATAAATCATACTATCCAGTCATACAACAATCCTACGCGTACTGCACGCTCATGTGGGCAACTCCTTCTATCAGGGAGTCCCATAATAATCCACCCAATGGCATGTGCTATGATCAATCACTCCCCATATCAAGCATACATATGATGCGCATGGATCGTGAAACTATACTAAGCATGTTATATGATGATGATAATACACTCTCCTCATTTCAAGGATGGGATGGCCTACTCATATCAAGAATGAGCCTAACAATTATGAGGGCCCAACAGTTTGGGTTAGCCCATTAAGGGGAGGTGGGAATGGGCCTAACAATGGGCCTTAAAGAGAGTTACAATGTGGACATTTAACCATCACTGCTCTTACAATATGGACATCAAACCATCATTACTCCCAAGGCATGACCCATCATAAACATTATTACATACATCATGGTGGAATCACACATCACATCGTTCCTAATGAATATGTACTACCAAAAAACTAGGCAAAGTCGACGGACTTGGGTTAGTTTTGGCTATGGCTAAAATCCGTCGACGTTGCTGATGGATAAAAGCCGTCGGCGAAACTCAATAATCCGTCAATGGTGGACGTCCAACTGTCCAGCGTTTTCTCATTTTGTGGTTCACCTGAGACTTAATTAGGGCTCAGTTTTGGGGATCAATCCCAAAATGATGTTAAGAAATGGATGGACGGCGTGGATGAAACACATCCATTATAGTGGGGCCCATAGAGCCCTCCCCGTTCCAAAGCTATGTTTACCATTTTTTTTCTTCTATAAAAAACTGTGAGTTTTGTACAGAATGTAAAATAGTGGTGACTCGTTCATGAAAACAGTGGTAATGATATAGAGTTATCCAGACCATTTAAATAATCTGTCTAGTTCTAAATGTTTAATATTTATAATTTTTTTATATAATACAATATTAACTATCCAGAAAATGGTCCCTCTTGCATGTACGACTGTTAACAGATTTTTTTAGTTATAAACAATGGTAAACACACACTATTTCAGATTTAAAATGTTTATCTTATTTAGAATAGGATTTCTATAATAACGAGCGCCATTTGCTCTTTTCCCATTTTCATCTCCGCTCTCTCTCTCGATCTCCCTCTCCCCTCTCCGCTCTCTCTTCGGCCCTCTTTGCTCGCTCTCTCGATCTCCCTCTTCGCTCGCTCTTCAGCCCTCTGCTCGCTCTCTCGATCTCCCTCTCTGCTCGATCTCCAGCCCTCTTTGCTCACTCTCTCTCTCTCTCTCTCTCTCTCTCTCTCTCTCTCTCTCTCTCTCCATCATGCTTGTGCAGCTTTTCACAAGAAACACTTGCAGCTCAAGCCGGTGCTTCAGTTATCTAGATTTTTGTTGGCCGCATTAGGGTAAGTTTCTCCTTTGATTAAATCCAGATTTTCAGGTCTCCACCGAGGAACCATTGATCATAATACAAGATATTCTGCAGGATTAGGCCCGCAATAATTCTGGTCCCGAGATAGAAGTTGCTTGTAAAAGAGGAGAAGATCCTAAATTGGCCTTGGTGAACTCCACACTGTCAATTTATTTTTTTGAATGTTGCCTTGCTAGTGAATTTAAACTATGCAGGAATTATTTTCACTATGAGACCTCTCTTTTTTTTTTGCCTCTGTGAAAGCATTTTTTGGATTTTCCAGAGAAATGAATGGTCCAAATTGAAGTAAAAAATATCTACTAATCAAATATTAAAGCCTATAAATCAATTTGATTTTGGAGTATTTATGAGTGATCATAACCCAACATGGGAAAGAGAGTTCCTCCTCCAAAGCCCTAATCAATGATTCATCCTTTAATTTTTATTATTTTTTTTCTTTTTTAAAATTTTAGTCTGCCATTTCTGAACTAAGACACCTAAGCATACCGTTCCACAGTATGCAAAATTAAATGGCCATTGAAAGGGTATTGACAACTATGTGTGTAAAGTCCCACCAGTTGGACCATATGTGAAATTTGATGGTGTTTTGTTAGATGTTCTACTCCCGGCTGGTGGGGAGGTCTCTTTTGGCATTTTCAAGATGTTGTATAGGTGTTGTATGTATGTTTGCTATCCATTAGGGACTCTAACAAAGCCTATGATTGTTTTAAAATATATATATATATATATATATATATATATATATATATATATATATATATATATATATATATATATATATATATATATATATATTTCTTCTTCATGTTTTGGAATTTTCAAGTTGGTTTCTTAAATACAATCTCATGGGGGAATGTTGATGGCCCTTTTCCTTGGAGACTCAGGAAAGTCCAAATTTTGAATGGGCTTAGAGTAAGCAATTCAAAATATGGGCCAAATGCCATATTTTGATGGTAGTTTCTTTTGTTCATGCTCATGTTATGTAACATGATCATCTTTGTCTACGAGGAGTTCCATTCCACTTTAGAGATTTTTGGTTTCTGATTGTATATGTTATAATATATTTCGTTCTATTTAATAGCAATTTCAGTTACAAGAAGAACTAATTAATCCTTGTCAAGGGGCATCATAACACAATAATGCAGAGAATTGTGCACCTATTTGTGTTTTTATTTTGCTACAAGGATGATACACATTTTCATGAGGTGAAGCCATGTCTTGTTGATTAGCCATCGGCACTTTTTAAAGGATCTCGAGCATTCTTTCTTATAATTCAGTGTTAGGAAGTTCATTCACCGACATTTAGCTGAAAACCTAAAATATATGCCTGTTGTGCAAAGTAATAATTTAATTTCTCAGACAACAACATCTTTATTCCATCGACAAATTTCTTTTAAACAGTGACAACCATTATTTGATGGTTAGGATCATCTAATCAGTGGGATTTTGGGTACATATTCCATTAATAGTGGGGCCTGCGGTCTGGATTTAGGCATGGGTACCACACATGTAGGGTGGATGTCACTGCAATGTAGGAAAATGGTGGAAAATGCACATAGCACTCTAGCCCATTAACTACCCTTAGTGCAATGCCCCGAAAATCAGGGGTCGAGCAAAGCTCAACTCTCGAGTTCCAACGCATCACTTATGCAATATAGATAATGATGTTTAAATGTTGTCCATATTAGTGCATTAAACATGAGTGTGATTACACTAAAATAGCATATCATACTCCAGAGTTAATGTAATTAAGCAAGTGGAAGATTGAGATAGGTATATAAAGTATATGTACGAGTTTCATAACCTCCAGAATATGATCATGTAGCCGGGCTGAATATATACATAATTTGTTTCAAAATACACAAAATATCAAATTGTAAATGTTTAACTAATCCAATATCCCTGTAATCCCGATAATGCAGCTGTAGGTCTACACAGACCCGCACGAGAGCTGAATGTAGAACTCCTCCTCCTCATCTATGAATTCTGGATTTGTCGTGTAAGCCTCGTTATAACCTGCATTTAAACTAGAGTCTAGTTGGTGTTTTAAAATACCGTCCCAGAGTGGGAGTGAGTGATCAACTCAGTGGTACTATAAGGCAAAGGTTAACATGTTATCAATTCAATCAAGCAGTAATGATAAAGCAATACAGCAATCACTTCCTAATTACTCTTGTTAATGTAGAAGTGATATGCAGTAATGATACATGCCCTCGCCTACACTCCCTGGACGACTTCATCTCATGATCGCGTATGGCAAACTCCCTAAACGTGTGCTTCCTTGCCAAAGCACTTGCAATGTGGTGCATGGTCATGTTAGCCAAGTAGTTTATTAGGCATATTCATACAGCAGATTCGGAAAACTAAGGTACCTCCCTTTATATCACTTATCCAAACAAGGATCCATCTAGGGTCGTCAATCCTAGTTAATCACATATGATAGGCAAATTGTAAGGCATCACCCCTGATGAAAGCAGTGGATAGGTAAGTTCACAAGTTTACACTAGGGTTCACTACGGGGAGGCTCATCATCTTAGCGTAAGCCTAGTTTATACTCGAGGTCACTACGGGAGGCTCGTCACCTAAACGTAGGCCTACAACTCCAATACAATGCCCTATACCACCGTATTCAGCTCAAGAGTTTGGGTTGCTTACTGGTCACTACGGGAAGGCTCGTCACCCGAGCGTAGGCTGACAACTCGACCACGGTGTTTCATACCACCATGCCTGGCTCATGAGTCTTAGCGAATCGTGGTACCATGGTTGAAAGGGGTTTTGCATTGGTAAGTGGTACCTTAGATTCAAGCAGTAGCCTCCATACAAGGTAAACACACAATAGGCCAATCAGGTTATTTGACAAGTGCAATTGGTACGAGCGCATATTGAATTGATCGATATGGAGCACATAACCACTCCACGTGGCCTAACCACTGTCGACAATTAGCGTATGGCTTGGATTCATCGAACGTATTTAATGTGGCGAAACTAGTTCAACCACTCAATTGGGAACCGTTACCGATTGCCTGGACTATGTAGTAGTCCCAATCATATTCAAATGCAATAGGTAGTCATATGTGAGAATCTTAACAACATTTAACGAACAATTCAAACATAATTCTCATTTGAGCATTTTATTAAACACATTGAATATATTGTTATACATATGCATTTCTTCCATAAATCACGAAGTAGTAATTTAGATTACATAAAGGAAACTATAAATACGGATGAGGTAGTTGAGAATCCTATTTCATCACCCTTATTAAATACAATTCATTAAGCAATTTCTCATTCAGACATTTTATCAAACACTTAGATTACATATTGCTACATACATGAAATAAATTAGTTATAGCATATATTATGGCAAATCCTTTCACAAAAGGAGTTGTTATACATACAACAAACATGGATTCTATATTAATAGTCATGGCAAGCACAAATCATAATTGTAATTTCATTCAAACATTTCAACAAACACATGGAATGCAGTATATATTCACATAGTTCACACACATGTATAATTTATCGAATACATTGTAACTAAGATCATATGACAGAAAGCAAGTTAGACATAAATCATTACTAACATTGAAAACCTTGAAAACCATAACCTAAACGTTTATAGTCTGCATCTTCCGTCGGATTGCTCGTACGAACTCGGTTCGAATCATATGCTTCCATCTACAAAACAATGGCTACCTAAATCATGAAATAGATTAGCTATTTCGTTGATTCCTCTATTCGGATTCCTAAAACAAGGTTAGGGTTTGGATTTCTTACTCAAATCAAAGTTGGAATGGCTCGTATAGTGATAGAGGGGAGGCAAAACGGCGTATGGAGTCGTGGAAATGAATCCCAGCAACGATCTCCCTATCTCACTCTCTTCTCCTCACTCTTTTCTCTCCTTTTCTCTCTTCTCTCTCCTAGGGTTAGAGAAAATTCGTATAAGAGAGAGGTAGGTTTAAGGGCCTTATATAGGCTCAAAAGTGGTGTAAATGGCCCCAGGGCCATCTTATGCTTAGGTTATAGCCAAAGGGCGACTATTTCTAATGAATGGGGCTCATATGGAGGTTCATTACCTGTCTATGTCACGGAGTAAGTTCCTTAACAATGGATCTAGGCCAAGTTATGATTTCGATACGATCGGATTAGTGGATCGACCATGGAGGACCCGTATCAGATCAACGGTCGTCGTTACTCGATCAGGGCCACAAGTATACCAATAGGTGCAGGGAAATTTCTTTAACCTATGGGTGTAGTTAGGTCAGAATCTGATAGTCTGAAGTCTTCAATTTTGCTACAAGCGAACGGTCCAATTTCACTTAAGTTCCGGTTCATTTTCTAAAGATATTCGTGTTTCTCACACACTTCGCTCAAGGCTCAAGTTGTGTGTTTGTGGATACTATTTGGGCTCGATTCCCGCGTGGGTTGTCAAGCCAAATAAGGTGGTCGTAACCTTATAGTTTCGCGGTCATCAGACTTTCAATGTGCAGTCCAGATCCGATACGGAGTTTCAATGTGCTCCCGAGAGCAACTGGGTTTTGGAATTTCTCCTAGGTTTTCAAGTAATGTTGAGTTAGCGATTTTAATGGTTTTAGGTTCTTGTAGTTTGTATAGATAATGGTTCAAGCTAATCCACCAATTAATTCAGTTTAGTAGTTAATTGATTTTCGTCTAATTTCCACAGTATACGGTCTTCAGGGATTTCCGCCTGAGGTAGTACTCGGGTCTTTGTACGGATTTTTTCTAAATGTTACACTTAGCCACAGGACACGATGGCACCCGTGTCTTTTGGTCTATCAATGGAAGGTCATTCTGGTGGTGTACGGATGTATATCTAGTAGTATATGCTTGGATGTTTGCCTCCACTATCAAAATTATTTTCTTTATCAACACTTTAACTATCATGGCCCATGTTGCTTGCATTTTTTTTGGCTATGTGAACACTTGGAGGACTTTTTTGTGACATGTGCAGGTTCTTTTTTATTCTGTGCAGTGTGATGTCCTGTTTTCATTTTGTTTGCATTAATGTGGATCCTTTGGGTGTTTATATAGAAAGTATTGAGAGATTCATTTTTGATGAATTTTATTGATAATAAAGCTGTGGTTTTTCTAATGGATGCATCTTTTCCATTAAACAGGTCAAGAAAACTGTTTACACTGTGTTGCATGTTGGTGATGTGATTTGATTGGGCCAGTAGGTAAACATTTTTCATTCTTGTTTGCCGTTGATGTAAGAATATTTGGTTTTAGCCTTTTGCCTCTCTTCCTTCTTATTAATTTTTGTAACATAGTAATCAAAAGATAAAAGAGATCTTTGGTCTTTTAATTTATATCATTCATTTGATTCCATGCATTTTATAGAAATTCAACTGTTTGTATAGTGAAATCAAATTTTGTTCCTTGATCATCATCATCCAAGCCTTATCTCAGATAGGTAAATCAGGAACTCCCAATTGGTGCATTCATATGCTTTTTTTCAAGGGCAATGTCTTAGAAAGAAGACTAGTCACCAAACTCTTTCCAATGAAACATGTCTAAATTGGATTGGTTGGACAAAAGAAAGTGTGAAGTGGAAATTGGAAAATATAATTCTAAGAACAGAAAATTTGTAACTACGTACAATTTCAGTAGAAAAAACATGTGATTTTCTAAAGTTGACTCAACCAAGTTGCTCATGTTTACCAAAATCTTTTGAATATCCAGTTGAAGATAGTCTTAAGAAAAAAGCATAAAAAGAAAAGGAAAAAAAAAAACAACAACAACAGCAACAATTGAAGATGAGTTAACAAGTGAAGAATAAATCTATATGCTAAGGGCAAAATCTTGAATTAGAGTCCTCTCTAACCAATCAAAGCACATAATAATTCTAGATAATCAACTAGAGCTTATCTAGCTTTAAGAATTATGAAGGAAAAAAAACCATGGATAGGTGAATGTTTATTTGAAACTAATACACAAATGTGGATCTTTAGCCAGACATGGGGTTGACTTAATATTTTTAGAGATTCATTTGTGTTCTTAATAGCTATTGGTTGAGCTAATCTAGTATGCTTCTCTCTCTTGTGGATCTTTAGCCAGACATGGTGCTGACTTAATATTTTTAGAGATTCATTTATGTTCTTAATAGCTATTGGTTGAGCTAATCTAGTATGCTTCTCTCTCTTGTGGATCTTTAACCAGACATGGGGCTGACTTAATATGAGATATAGTTGACTCAAGATAGGTAATTGATCACTACATGTTCTCTTTAATGTTGCAGACAGCTATGACATGAATTTATTACACATGCTTCATTTGTTATTTCTTGTTCCTGCCAAAAGAATAATTAGATTAAAACTTTACATATTCTTTTATGGCTTTGACATACCAGTGGCTCTATATGAGTAACTTTTAGTGAGTACTCTGTTTTCTCACCTCCTCTCTTTTTAAGGGAGTTCTCTTCTACTAGCACACATCTAATTCTTTAGTTTTAGATAGTCTTTTCCTTAATTTTATCACGATATGCCATTTGAATTCATTAGAGGCATTTATAAATTTGAAAATTTCCATGTCTCTAGACTTTCTGCTATCTTCATCTTAGCTTTCATTAGTTATTAGGAGGAAGATGTTATGTTCTACTTTTGTAATCTATCCCATGGGCTCATGCACAATCTTCTTTTTGGCAAGTATTGGTGGGTATAAAGTTCCATGTTTCTCTTTACAATTGATGAATTTTGGTTTAGGTTCTGCAAATGTGTTTTTCTTTTGTGCTGGTTTAATTAATGACGACTAGAGGAGGTATGGATCATTAGGCTTCATGGTGGACATGTCTGTAATTTATCAGTGATGAACTGATTAAAGCTAAGTCACATTCTTTGCAAATATGCTGGATTGAAAAGACACCTTCTAATCTATACACATTTTTAAAAGGATGGAGATAAATCTCTTGATCCTATCATGGACAATCCATTATCTCAAAATCCAGGTAATTTTAATTTCTATCTTTATACTTTCATATGCAATTCATAATATGTTTGGATTTTTGTTTGCCTTTATACCAAATTTCTCTCATATGTTTGGATTTTTATTTGCCTCTATACCAAAATTCTCTCACACTTTCTCTATAATTTTTTATGTTCACTGTTAGCTCATTCATTACCTGTAAAAATAACATGTGAGGCCACTTCTTCTACAATGCTGAGCTGGAGAAGATGGTTGATAAGGATTTGTCTCATTTGTATCCAGAGCATGGGAGCAACTTTAACATGTCAGTATGTCAAGCCATGCTAAGAAGGATATTGTTGTTGTGGTGCCTAATGGTAATCTTGTTTTTGTCCTCAGTTTACGTTGGAGCAATACAAACAACGTGCCTTAATGGGATCTCCACAAGGAGTTACGGACGTATAAAGAAGCTATTCTTCTTCAGATAGGTGAACACTCTGCTACATGCTATTTGATATTTAAACACTGTTGTAGATCTACCATGGTCTAAACTTGTAATGCCCTGAAAATTGGGGGTCGAGCAGAAACTCGGCTCCTGAGTTCCAACGCATCACTTATGCAACATAGATAATGATGATTAAATGTTGTCCATATTAGTGCATTAAACATGAATGGGATTACAACAAATCAGTATATCATACTCCAGAGACGATTTGATTACGCAAGTGGAAGACTGTGTTAAATATATGAAACATATAAATGGTTGTAAGTCCACAGAGTTTGAACATGATACCAGGTTAAACAATTACATGTATAGTTCCAAAATATATAAAATGACAAGTGTGATGTTCAACTAGTTCATATCCTTGTAGCCCCATCAACACAACTCCAGGTCTACATAGACCCGCCAGAGAGTTGCATGTAGGAGAACTCTTCCTCGTCGTCGTAGAAGGCCGGCTCCAACTCGTAAGCCTCGCCATCTTTTGAAACTACGATAGAGTCTGGTTGGTGTTTTAAAACACCATCCCAGAGTGGGAGTGAGTGATCAACTCAATAGAGCTATAAGGCAAAGGTTAACATATTATCAATTCAGTCAAGCAGTAATGATAAAGCAGTACAACAATCATGTGCTAAGTACTCTGGTTAATGCAAGGATGATATGTATTAATGATGCATGCCCTTGCCTGCACTCCCTCTACGACATCATCTCATGGTCACGCATACTAAACTCCCACTATGCTCAACTCCCACGCCAAAGGTACATGCAATGTAGTGCATGGTCGTGTTAGCCAAGTTCTTAACTAGACCTATTCATACAGCAGATTCAGGAAGCTAAGGTACCTCCTTTTATATAATTGGCCAAACTATGATCCATATAAGGTCATCAATCCTACTTAATCACATATGATAGGCAAGTTATAGGGTAATGTCACCCCTGATTTTTTTTAAAAAAAACAGTGGACAGGCATTTTCAGGTCACTACGGGAGGCTCGTCACCTCGGCTTAGGCCTAGTTTATACTTAAGGTCACTACGGGAAAGGCTCGTCACCTTAGCATAGGTCGACAGCTCGAATACAGTGTCCCATATCACCGTATTCGGCTCACGAGTTTGGTTTGCTCACTGAAAACTACGGGGAGGCTCGTCACCCCAGCGTAGGCCGACAGCTCGAACACGGTGTCCCATACCACCATGGCCGGCTTATGAGTCTTAGCGGATCGTGGTACCAACGTTAAATAGGCTTTTCAAAGCTAAGTGGTACCTTAGATTTAAGCAGTAGTGTCCATACATGGTGAACATACATTACGTCAATCGGGTTACATGACAGGTCCGATTAGTACGAGCACATGCTAAATTGATTGACATGGAGCACATACATACTCCTTGTGGCCTAACCACTGTCGATAATTACCATACGACTCAGATTCATCGAACGTGTCTGTGGTGGCGAAACTGATTTAGCCACTCGATCGGAAGTCGTTACCGATTGCCTAGACTACATCGTAGCCCCAATCACACTCCAAAATAGTAGCATTCACATATGATAGTCATAACGGTATTGAACAAACAATCCAAGCATTGCAACCATTCAAGCATTTTATATAACACATAATGAACATGACATTATACACATGCATTTCATACATAAATCACGTAATTGGATTTAGGTTACAAGAAGGAATCTATACCTGTAGGTAAGGTAGTTGAGAATCTTATCTCAACACCCTTATAAAATACATTTCAATCAGTATTTTCTCATTCAGGCATTTTATCAAACACTTAGACTACACATATCAACATACATGTAATAAATTTGTCATAACATATATTGTAGCAAATCCTTTCACAAAGGAGTTGCCACACATACAACAATCATGTTTTCTCAATCAATAATCATTGCAAGCACAAGTCATGATTCCATATTCATTCAAACATTTCAACAAACACATGAAACACATTATGTTCAACATAGTTCATATATATGTATAATACACGGAAAACATCGCATCTAAGTACATATGACAGTAATCAAGTCAGTTATAAATCATTAATTGATATTAAAAGCCTTGAAAACCATAACCTAAACATTTATAGTCCGCACCTTTCGTCGGTATGCTGATTACGAACTCGGTTCGTATACTATGCCTTTGTTTACGGCACAACAAATACCTATAGCATGAAATAGGTTAGCTATTTCACCGATCTACCTATTTGGATACCTAAAACAGATTAGGGTTAGGATTCCTTACCCAAAAATGGAGTCAAAATCGTCGGTATAGTGACACAGAAGAGGGGATTCAGCACGTGGAGTGGCGGGAATGAATCCCAGTAACAAACCATAACTCTCTCTCACTTCTCTTCACCTTCTCCTTCTCTTTTCTCTCTTATCTCTCCTAGGGTTTAAGGAATTCGTATGGAATGAGAGAGGGGTGGGTTAAGGCCCTTATATAGGCCCAGAATTGATGTCAATCGCCTCAGGGCCATAATATACTTAGGTTATAGCCAAAAGTCATCCGTTTCGGGCCAACGGAGCTCATCTGGAGGTCCATTGCTCGCCTACAGTCTGAAGAAAGTTTCCTGGAAATGGATCTATGCCAGGCTAAAGTTTCAGTTCGATTGGATTTGTAGATCAACCGTAGAGGACCAGTTTTAGTTCAATGGCCATCGTCACTTGATCAGGGCCACAAGTGCACTGACATGTGTAGGAAAATTTTCCTGATCTAAGGGTGTTGGGTCAAAATTTAACAGTCTGAAATCTTAAATTTGGCCTGCAAGCGAACGGCCCAAAGTACTTAAGTTTAAATTCATTTTCTAAAGATATTCGCATTTCTCACACACTTCGCTCTGGGCTCAAGTTGTACGTTTCTGGATACTATTTGAACTTGATTCCTGAGATGGTTGCCAAGCCCAGTAAGGCAGTCATAATTATATAGTTCCGTGTTAATCGGACTTTCAACGCACGGTCCAGGTCCGATACGGAGTTTCAAGATGCTCCTGAGAGCAACTAGGTTTTGAGGTTGATCCTAAGTTTCTAGGTAATGTAAGTTAGTGATTCTACTAGTTTTGGGTCTTGCAGTTCGTATAGAAAGTAATTCAAGCTAATTCGCCGTTTAATTCAGTTTAGTACTTAATTAATTTTCAACGAATTTCTAAAGGATTCAGTCCTTAGCAATTTCTGCTTGAGGTGGTACTCGGGTCATTATACAGATTTTTTAAAGATATTACAATCTACCTCCCTTAAAGAAAAATTTCATCCTTGAAATTAGTACCTTTTCGTACTCCTCGATAATCTGAGGGTAGTTCCAGCGGACCTCGACTTTTGTTTCCCAAGTAGCCTTTTCCTCAGTATGATGTGTCCACATCACCTTCACAAGTGGGATAACCTTACTACGTAGCACCTGTTCCTTCCTGTCTAGGATACGTGTTGGTCGCAGTACATAAGTGACATCTTCACTCAACTGTAGTTGCTCCCATTTGATAATGTGAGAAGGATCAGGAACGTATTTCTTTAACATCTATATATAAAATATGTTGTGCATGTCGACGAGTGGTGTGGGCAAAGTAAGGCGGTACGCTACCACACCCACTCGGTCTAGTATCTGAAATGGGCCAATGAATCTCAGCGTGAGTTTTCCCTTCTTGCCAAACCGAATGACTCTCTTCATCAGGGAAAGCTTCAGGAATACATGGTCCCCGACATTAAACTCTAGCGGTCGCCGCCTTGTATCGGCGTAACTCTTCTGTCTACTCTGTGCTACAAGAAGTCGACGCCTGATAATGTTGATCTTCTTTGAGGTCATCTGTACTAACTCTGGGCCAATTAAACTCTTTTTACCAACCTCTGCCCAACAATACGGTGCTCTACATGGACGCCCATACAGTGCTTCGTAGGGGGCCATGCCAATACTCACCTAAAAGTTATGGTTATAAGCGAACTCAGCACAAGGAAGACAGTCATCCCGAATGTCATTGAAATCAAGCACACAAGCTCGTAGAATATCTTCCAACACCTGATTCACCCATTCCATCTACCCATCCGTCTATGAGTGGAACGCGGTACTGAACTTCAGTTTCACACCCGTTGCTTCCTGGATATGAGTCCAGAAGATAGATGTAAATTGCGTGTCTTGGTCCAACACGATCTCCATAGGAACTCCATGCAGACGTTCTATCTCCTTGATGTACAGCCTGACCAAATCGTCTGCTGAGTTTGATATTCTAATCGGTAAAAAATGAGCCGATTTTATTAATCAGTCCACAATCACCCAAATGGAGTCATGTCCCTTCCTTGTCTTCAGTAACCCTGAAATGAAATCCATAGAGATGAAATCCCATTTCCACTCAGCTATGGGCATGGGCTGAAGCAAACCAGGAGGTCGGCGATGTTCGGCCTTGACCTGCTGGCATGTAAGATAACGAGACACATAATCTACTATGTGGGCCTTCATGTTGTCCCACCAGTATGACCTCTTCATGTCTCGACACATCTTTGTACTACCAGGATGCATCGCCATATTCAAATTGTGGATAGCTTTGAGAACTTCCCTTCTCAAGTCATGAAGGTTTGGGACGCATAGGCGGTCACGATAACGTAAACCCTCATCCATACCAACTCTCCATTCAAAGTCTGCATCATCACTAGCTCGTTTCCTCAACTCTACTAACCATTCATCTTCCCCTTGAGCCACTATGATTCAGTTATCGATAAGTGGCTGCACACGAATATGTACGACGCTCTCGAATGGTTCCTCTACCGTAAGTTGCTGCTTAAAATCTCGTACAAATTCTACCATGTTCCACTCATCTATCATTAGCGGAGCCACAAATGCTATCATCTTCTTGTGGTTCAACGCGTCTGCCACAAGGTTGGCCTTGCTAGGATGGTAAGAGACCTCGAACTTGAAGTCTTTTAAGGTTTCTATCCATCACCGCTGCCTCATGTTCAGGTTTCTCTGCGTGAATATGTATTTGAGACTCTTGTGGTCGCAAAAGAGCTCGAACTTCTCTCCGTAGAGGTAATGTCTCCAGAGCTTTAATGCAAAGATGATGGCCCAATTCTAGGTTATGCATATGGTAGTTTTCCTCGTGCTTCCTCAACTGTCGTAAGGCATAAGCAATCACTCTGTCCTTTTGCATTAGAACACACCCTAAACCAACACTAGACGCGTCAGTGTATATCATATATTTAACCCCCTGCTCTGGCAATACTAACATGGGTGCGGATGTCAATATGTCCTTCGGTTCCTAAAAGGCTGCTTTTGCCTTCTCATTCCAGGCAAACTTGAGATCTTTCCGTGTGAGTTGAGACAACGGTCTAGCTATCTTGAAAAAGTCCCTAATGAATTGACAATAGTAACCTACCAGGCCAAGGAAACTCCTCACTTCGGTAACCGAACTGGGCTGTTCCCAGTCCTGAAATGCGGCCACCTTAGCAAGGTCCATAGCTATTCCTTCGTTAAACACCACATGTCCCAAGAACTTGACCTCTTCTTTCCAGAAGTTATACTTCTTGTACTGAGTAAACAACTTGTTCTTCCTGAGCGTATCAAAGACTGCTCGTAGGTGCTCCTTGTGATCTTCCCTACTCTTAGAGTATATCAGTATGTCATCTATAAATATGATGATGAATCGGTACAGATACAGCCGAAACTCCTGGTTCATCAGGTCCATGAACACAGCGAGTGAGTTTGTGAGTCCAAATGACATCACAAGGAACTCGTAGTGCCCAAAGCTGGTTTTAAATGCTGTCTTCTACACGTCTTCATCCCTGACGTGTAACTAATGATACCCTGACTGTAAGTCTATCTTTGAAAAATATTGTACCCCTTTCAACTGATCGAACAGGTCATCTATCCTGGGCAAAGGATACTTGTTCTTCACCATCACTTGGTTCAATCTGCGATAGTCAATACACAATTGCAATGATCTATCTTTCTTCTTCACAAATAGCACGGGTGCTCCCCAAGGAGATACGTTAGGCCGTATGAAGCATGAATCCAACAAGTCATCAATCCGTCTCCATAATTCCTCCATTTCACATGGAGGCATGCGATTCGTGGGCAAGGAAATGGGCATCACACTAGGCACAAAGTCAATGGTAAAGTCGATCTCGCGTTAGGGAGGTAATCCAGGTATCGTTTTAAATACTTCCTAGAAGTCCTGGACCACGAGCATGTTTCCAAGTGTCAGACCATTACGATCTTTCAATAGGGCAGAATAACAAAGAACCCGGAAGGGGCAACTGACCTGAACGGGGAATGTGAAGGTCGTGTTATCGGGTCCGTGTGCTGTCACCAGTCGGGTCTCGTAGTCGATCTCGGCCTTCATTTTAGTAAGCCAATCCATGCCAAGGATGATGTCGTAATGGTATATCATGGTGACAATCAGGTTAATACATATCGTTCTGCTCCCTAAATCTATCAAGCATCCCCCACACAACGTAGTGGCATTTGTAAAAGTTCTTGCTGCTGCGATAACTCTCACCCCAACCATAGGGGTCGTATTTAGCCCAAAGCACTTGACGGTAGAACATGATATCATTGAAATGGTGTACCCAGTGTCCACTAATAGAAATACGGGTGTACCTTAGATGTAGGCAGTGACCTCGAAGGCTAAAGGCACTATAGCTACTGACTCAGACGCTTCAGCTGCAAGCGCATGTACTCGCGCTTGTTGAGAACAATTTGGCTGCGGTGTCATAGGCCGTTGACGCGGTCTAAATCGAGGTACAGGTGGCCTATAAGAATGCTGTGCAGGCGATGCTGATCGTAGAGGTGGAGCCGAGATAGCTGGTGGCATCTGACAATTAATCTTCTGAGGGGGCATGAAGCCGTTGTCACTCATCCTGGTGAAGCAGTAAGTGTCAGAATATCCCGACCTCTTGTAGTAGGTACACCATACATCAGGTCACCTCGGCTGTGTCAATGGAGTCATAAACCGAGGAGGAGAATTTACATGTGGCCTCTTGCCGAGGAACGGTCTGCTTGGCAAATCTGGTCGACGCCTAGGAACCATAGGTACACGTGTATGGGATAGCCTATCCCCATCCTACTTAGCTCGCAAAGAGATGCTCACTAGCTTAGCATAGTTGTTAATGCTAGCGTAATACATCTTCGAGCAGATCTCAGGTCGCAAACCCTCAGAAAATCACCTCATCTTCATCGACTCATTCGCTAGGATCAAAGGAGCATATCTGGCTACCTCCGTGAACCTATTCTCATATTCCTCCATAGTCATCCCTCCCTGTTCGAGGCAAATGAACTCTCCCTCCTTCTCATTAAGCTAGGTGAGAGGGAAATACTTTCCGTGGAAGCGTGTTTCAAAAGCTTCCCATGTCCATACATAATCAGGAGCAACGGTCCGAAGGATGCTGTCCCACCAGAGACTGGTTTCCTTCTCGAACATGTAGGTGACTAACTCAACCTGCTCTACCTCAGTGCAGTGTAGCGGCTTCAGTATCTTAGAGATGTAGTCAAGCCAATACTCAGCCTCCTCAGGTCTGTGAGTACCCGCAAAAGTAGGAGGTCAGAAGCGCTGAAATCGCTCGAACAAGCCGCTAGCACCCATGTTTTCATCAGGGTGCACAGGTAGTGTAGGCGGAAGTCAGAAGTCATCTTAGATGCCAGGAGGCAATTGCCTTGATTCCAGTGGACTAGTCGGTTATAAAGAAATCACGTGCGGCAATATCTTTCATGTATGCTCCTGAGATTTCTCTCACTAACATGTACCTCTCCATGCGGCATCCCCATGATCCGAGCTATCAAGTCCACATTGACAATGACTTCTCTCCTTCCCACGGGGATAGAGAACTGTAGAGGCTCCAGCAGTGGCTCTCGTATATGGGCGTAGAAGGCTCAGACAGTGCTCTCATTCACACGAGACTTGCACTTAAATATGGGACCCCAACCGGCATCCAGTAGGAGATCCATCGTCGGATAAAGCCCAAATAGTTTCTCATCCACGTATGCTTCAAAGAGAACCCTACGTCCTTGAAACTTTCCATGTGACATATCCGCCAGCAGAGCTCTTTTGAGAGGAATCTGGGGATCGAGGTCCTGCTTCGTCCTTAGCTCCTGAACGACGCTTGTGCTAGCCTCGGCGCCTTTCTGCCACCTTGAACGGGTAGGGTAACTAGGCCCGACTTCATCCGTGGAATCCCTCTTCTTTCCCATGAGAGAAAGAAGTGTGGAAAGCGAAAATATGGCCACCACTAGCTCAAAAAGAGCAATGAGAGTGAAACAAAATGGAGGGATAGGATGGGTTGTTGGACCTTGAGATTTTTGAGACACCAAGGAGGATTTGTGTGCTCAAATGAGGGAAAATGAGGGAGATAGGAGATGAATTTGAAAGGAATGGTGGGAGGTGTGTATGTAGTGATGAAGAAGAAGATGATATGAGAATGGAGGGGAGGTTTGAGAGAGAAAAATGGGATTTTAGGAGATTTAGAAAGCTTGGAGAGGAGAAAATAAAAGAAATGAAGCAAATAGGGAGGTATAAAGGGCCCCCACACAATTTTGTGGGCCCCACATGCATGTAAACCCATCGCCCCCCGGCCCGACAGGCCCATTGCATGTGGACTGCGAGGCCTCGCGGAAGGGGCGATGTCATCGCTGTCCACTAGACCTCTGGGCAATGGATCGCCCCATGGAAGATGGCATTCCCCTCTCGGGGTACTGAAAATGCATGGGGTTCACCTTGGTTCCCCCAATTTGCACCTTTAGGCCCTCGAGTCTGTTTGAGACGTTTTCGGTGTCCACCTCACATATATTCAGGCGTTCCAGTCATTTAAGTGTGGAATAGGCTGAATCCTCATCTAAACCCATCGATTGATAGTCTAGAAAAGAACTAGGATCATCTCGCATGATCACGGATGCATACAGGTCCCATTTCAACGGTCCGTTTCGCCTGCCGGCTGAACTTGGAATCCTACATTCGTTTTTACTGCCCCCCTCTAAAGTCAAAGTATGTCAGAATTCACCGTGTTACCATAACCCAGGTCCAGTTTAATCTATATCATACTTTGATACCAACTTGTAACACCCTGAAAATCGAGAGTCGAGCAGAAGCTCAGCTCTCGAGTTTCAACACATCACTTATGTAACATAGATAATGATGATTAAATGTTGTCCATATTAGTGCATTAAACATAAATGGGATTACACCAAATCAGTATATCATACTCCAGAGATGATTTGATTATGCAAGCGGAAGACTATGTTAAATATATAAAGCATATAAATGGTTATAAGTCCACAGAGTATGAACATGATACCAGGTTAAATAATTACATGTATAGTTCCAAAATATATAAAATGACAAGTGTGATGTTCAAGTAATTCGTATCCCTATAGCCCCGTTGACATAACTCCAAGTTTACATAAACTCGCCAGAGAGTTGCATGTAGGAGAACTCCTCGTTGTTATAAAAGGCCGGCTCCAACACGTAAGCCTTGCCATCATCTAAAACTACAACAGAGTCTGGTTGGTGTTTTAAAACACCATCCCAGAGTGAGAGTGAGTGATCAACTCAGTGGAGCTATAAGGCAAAGGTTAACATGTTATCAATTCAGTCAACTAGTAAGGATAAAGCATTACAACAATCATGTCCTAAGTACTCTGGTTAATGCAAGAATGATATTTATTAATGATGCATACCCTCGCCTGCACTCCCTCTGCGACATCATCTCATGGTCGCGCATGCTAAACTCCCACGCCAAAGGCACATGCAATGCGGTGCATGGTCGTGTTAGCCAACTTCTTAATTAGACCTATTCATACAGCAGATTCGAGAAGCTACGGTACCTCCCTTTATATCAATTGCCCAAACTATAATCCATATAGGGTCGTCAATCCTAGTTAATCACATACAATAGGCAAGTTATAGGGCAATGTCACCCCTGATTTAAAAAAATAGTGGACAGGCAAATTCAGGTCACTACGGGAGGCTCATCACCTCGGCGTAGGCCTAGTTTATACTCGAGGTCATTACGGGAAAGGCTCGTCACCTTAGCATAGGCTGAAAGCTCGAATACAGTGTCCCATACTACCATATGCAGCTTACGAGTTTGGTTTGTTCACTGGATACTACGAGGAGACTCGTCACCCCAGCGTAGGCCGACAGCTCGAACACGGTGTCCCATACCACCATGGCCGGCTCATGAGTCTTAGCGAATCATGTTACCAAGGTTAAACGGGCTTTGCAATCGTAAGTGGTACCTTGTATTCAAGCAGTAGCGTCCATACATGGTGAACATATATTAGGTCAATCGGGTTACTTGATAGGTCCGATTGGCACGAGCACACGCTAAATTGATCGACATGGAGCTCATAGGCATTCCTTGTGGCCTAACCACGGTCGATAATCACCGTACGACTCGGATTCATCGAATGTGTCTATGGTGGCGAAACTGATTCAGTCACTCGGTTAGAAGTCATTACCGATTGCCTTGACTATATCGTAGCCCCAACACACTCCAAAATAGTAGCATTCACATATGGTAGTCATAACGGTATTGAACAAACAATCCAAGCATTGCAACCATTTGAGCATTTTATATAACACATAGTGAACATGACATCATACACATGCATTTCATACATAAATCATGTAATTGGATTTAGGTTACAAGGAATCTATAACTGTAGCTAAGGTAGTTAAGAATCTTATCTCAACACCCTTATAAAATACATTTCAATCAACATTTTCTCATTCGGGCATTTTATCAAACACTTAGACTACACATATCAACATACATGTAATAAATTTGTCATAACATATATTGTAGCAAATCCTTTCAAAAAGGAGTTGCCACAGATACAACAATCATATATTCTCAATCAATAATCATGGCAAGCACAATTCATGATTCTATATTCATTCAAACATTTCAACAAACACATGAAATGCATTATATTCAACACAGTTCATATATATGTATAATACACGAAAAACATCGCATCTAAGTACATGTGACAGCAATCAAGTCAGTCATAAATCATTAACTAACATTGAATGCCTTGAAAACCATAACTTAAACATTTATAGTCCACACCTTTCGTCGGTATGCTGATTACGAACTCGGTTCGTACACGACGCCTTTGTTTACGGCACAACGGCTACCTATAGCATGAAATAGGTTAGCTATTTCACCGATCTACCTATTTGGATACCTAAAACAGATTAGGGTTAGGATTCTTTACCCAAAAATGGAGTCAAAATTGTCGGTATAGCAACACAGAAGAGGGGATTCAGTACGTGGAGTGGCGAGAATGAATCCCAACAACAAACCACAATTCTCTCTCACTTCTCCTCACCTTCTCCTTCTCTTTTCTCTCTTCTCACTCCTAGGGATTAGGGAATTTGTATGGAATGAGAGAGGGGTGGGTTAAATCCCTTATATAGGCCCAGAACTGATGTCAATGGGCCTAGGGCCATGGTATAGTTAGGTTATAGCCAAAAGTCGTCTGTTTCGGGCCAACAGAGCTCATCTGGAGGTCCATTGCTTGCCTACAGTCTGAAAAAAGTTCCCTGAAAATGGATCTATGCCAGGCTAAATTTTCAGTCCGATCGGATTTGTAGATCGACCGTGGAGGACCAGTTTCAGTTCAACGACCATCATCACTTGATCAGCGCTACAAGTGCACTGACATGTGTAGGGAAATTTCCCTGATCTAAGGGTGTAGTTGGGTCAAAATATAATGGTCTGAAACCTTAAATTTGGCCTGCAAGTGAATGACCTAAATTACTTAAGTTTTGTTCATTTTCTAAAGATATTCGCATTTCTCACACGCGTCGCTCCGGGCTCAAGTTGTGCGTTTCTGGATACTATTTGAACTTGATTCCTAAGATGGTTCCGAAGCCCAGTAAGGTGGTCATAACCGTATAGTTCTTCGTTAATCGGACTTTCAACGCGCGGTCGAAGTCTGATACGGAGTTTCAAGATGCTCTCGAGAGTAACTAGGTTTTGAGGTTGATCCTAAGTTTCTAGGTAATGTAGAGTTAGTGATTTTACTAGTTTTGGGTCTTGCAGTTCGTATAGAAAGTGATTCAAGCTAATTCACCATTTAATTCAGTTTAGTACTTAATTAATTTTTGTCGAATTTCTAAAGGATTCGGTCCTTTGCGATTTCTACCTGAGGTGGTACTCGAGTCATTGTAGAGATTTTTCCGAGACGTTACAAAACTCTAGAGCAAGATATTAGGATTAAGCGACTAGTACCATTAGGCCACAAGTCCAGTATCCTGAGAAGTTTTGGTGGTGCAGTATTAGGAAAACTCACACCATTTGGTTCATTTTGCACAGGAATTCCTGGTGGTGCAGCATCAGGGAAGACTACTCTCTATGACATGATCATTGAGCAACTTCATTGTCACGCCCCAAACTCGAAAACTGGGCTCACAAAATTTTTGATTGCCAAATCTGGTGCCGATAGCCTCCATAGTACCCCATTGTCCGCTTCTAGCGTCCACACACTAGATTCTGATCCTAGGATCCTACAAGGAAATTTTTTTTTTTTAATGTATATTTAGCTCATAATAAGCATAACCACAAGTATACCCAAATCACAAGGGCAACAATATCATCATCACATATCCATTAACATAAACTTTGAATACAATGCTGAAAGCGAAATACATATGTTAAAATAAAATCAAAGCTCCAGAAGACCGCTGCATGCTCCAAACTCAACACTGCTGCAACCTAACATCACCTGCACGCATTTATCGTGCATAAGCTTATACAAGCTTAGAGGGTGGTATAAGTGTATGCACAAGGTAAGTGCCAAGTATTCAATACAATGCCAAAATCATATAATATCGAAAATACTGGTAATCCATAAATCGTACAATATTGAAATAAGAAGAAATACTGACAAGATCATGAATTATCAGAGTAAGTAGAAATACTAACAAGATTATAAATCATACGATAACAGAGTAAGCGGAAATGCTGACAAGTCCATGAGTTAATTAATATCAGAATACATAATATAGAACAACTATGCAAATGAGGAGTCATAAAGGGCCAAATATCAGATGCTGAAGATGCGATGCAATATACAATTCCTGATGAGTTCATGAATAGCATCAGCCATATCTAGACCATATAAATGCAGAAACACAGTAACCCAAAATGCCATATGCCGCGGATGTAATGAAATATGTGGTGTAAATGGAATGACCATGCTGGAGTGTGAAGTCGGAATGATAGTACATAGTATCGCAGCTATGGTGTCTATTACAAGGGACTTCTATCTAAACCAGTCCCATACCTAAATTTGGATAGTCAGACTTAATGTGGTAAACGCCTGATCTCAAGTTAGTTGCGCGTCCCAACCGAAATCCTAGCCATTGCAAAGGTACACGTAACAAATAGTTGCGCACCACCAGCCCCAGTGGATAGTGAATGAATGAATGAATGAGTATGCAACTCCTGCTCAATAAGTCCACATATCAGTACTGTTCATCTCTGGGATCATCACCGGAGTTTAGTACACTCCAAATGGCACTGCCCCTCTCCCAGCAGCACAGTCCAAGTGAGCGTAAGAAACCTCACTATCCACCTGGCCAATAGTCTGCCAATAACTATCCGTCACATCAATAGCGGACCCATTTACGAGTTGGTCAAACTCAGCCTACCTATGCCCCCTACCCTCGGGCGGGTAAGGCCATACCCCCCGCCAACCGACCACGACACAATGGGAGATGCGGCCTCCTGGTATTCGGCACTCAAGAGCTCATATATCCACTAGGTCTCGACGTTGGGGCGTCCTCTGGTACCAAGAGGGTTTAAAAATTTTCACCCAGGGCCATCTATGGCAGCCCAATGCTAAACAAATTTTTGGTGCCCCATCTGGCCATCCACGATATGCCTATAGAGGCTACGGCCCTGATGTCGCTAGGGCGTACAGTAATCATAATGCAAGATGCTTGAGTCATACAATCCAGTCATGCATCAATCCTATGCATACCGTGTGCTCATGTGAGATAACCTCTGCCTATCAAGGAGTCTCATAACAACATGCTCAATGACATATGTAATGATCAACCACATCTCATAACAAACATGCAGATAATACGCATGGGCATGTATCATGATACTATGCTGTGACATACTCATAATCGGTATCAATGATCGACCTCGACAATGTGGACATTTAACCAACATTGGCCCCAAGGGATGGCCTACATAGAGCCAAACATATAATGGGCCCACGGCCCCACATAAAGGCCTAATATACAACACAATGGGCCTTACTCAAGGGCCACATATACACAACAGGTGGGCCCTGCTCATGGGCCTTAAATACATGACATGTGGGCCCTACACATGGGTCTCGAATACATCAAATGGGTCATGCATCATGGGCCTAATACATATCACAATGGGCCTTGCCCATAAGCCACGAATACATCACAATGGGCCTTGCCCATGGGCCTCAAATTCATCACAATGGGTCTTGCCCATAGGCCTCAAATACATCACAATGGGCCTCAACTGCGGGTCACATATACATCATATAGGTCTCGACAATCGGCATCGACAATCGAAATCGGCCTCAACAATCGAAATCGGAATCGGCCTCGACAATCGGAATCGGCCTCGATAATCGGTACTGATAATCAACATCTATAATCGGCACTGACAATCAGCAACGATAATTAGCACCGACAACGAGCATATATAAACAAGGCAGGGTCCATAGATGGACAACCAATCAACCATAATGTAAATATCAGCTCTCGGTCGTGGTTATATCAAATCCGATAGCACGGAGCCATCCATCTATGGCGAATGGGACCCACTTATTTGGGTTAACCCATGAAGAGAATGGGCCTAACAAGGCCTAAGGAAAGGTCATAATGAGGACATCCAACCGTCATTGCCCATCCATGTAGACATTCAACCAACATTGCTCCCAAGCAGTGGCCCATATAGAGTCAAACATAAGGTGGGTCCATGGCCTCACACAAGGGCCTAATGCACATTACGATGGGCCTCACTCATGAGCCTTATATACACAACAAGTGAGCCCTATCCATGAACCTCAGATACATCATACGGGCCACAACCCATGAGCCTAATGCACATCATAATGGGCCTCAATAAATGGGCCGAAAAATAAATCATAATGGGGCAAATGGGTCGAAAATATGCCATAATGGGCCACGATATATGGGCCGAGTATACATCTCATTGGGTTACGACCCATGGGCCGAGTATACATCAGAAGGGCCACATGTCATGGGCCTAATACATATCACATTGGGCCTTGCCCATAGGCCTTAGATTCAAGCAGGTGGGCCCGATCATATGGGCCGCACCAATGGGCCAATATACATCATGCTGGATAAGCCCCACTATTTGGACGGTCTGGAGAAAACATGTACATCACGTGGGGCTTGTGAACGGACGGTCTAGATAAACCACAAACATCAAGGTGGCTATTCAAAGCTCCTACCCGTCCCAGCTAAGTGGAGGGACGGTGTGGTTAAATATATACAGAGGGTGGGTCCCTTGCTGCTATGACCCAAAAGGGTTTCAATGATAGACGTTCAATCCCAGCTACTTCTTGTAGTGGACCACCTGAGTTCCTGGTATGCCTGATTTTTGGAAACACCCCATTTTTAAAGGGGTCCCACCAACTGCACGGTGCAGATGTTCAACACACATCAAGGTGGGACCTGAAGTGGGACCCACTGACCCAGCGTCCAACTAGGCTACGGACGCTACTTGCTATAGCGTCCTCTGGACGCTGACAGCAACAGCGTCTGCTGTTGATCTTTTATGTTTTTGTTTTTTTATGTTTCTAAAGATTTTCATAGGTGCGGCCCACATCAGGGGGATCCATGCTGATGGCTAAGTTCTATTACTCATGACGGGTCTAATAAGCCCAATATTGGGTATGTTTTGGTGTGTAATAAAATTAAGGTGGGTCCTAACAGATTTGAACGGTTGAAATCCCTGTTTTCTATGCTATGGCCCGCCAGAAAATCGGATTGGCTTCATTTTTCAGCTCAATGCCTAAAATGAGTTGGGAAATAGTATAGATGGTGTGGGTTAAAGTTATACATCAAGGTGGGGCTTACATGAACAGCCCTCTCCAAAGCTTATTGAATCAAGCTAATAATTTTATTTTTCATTTGACGTCCAGCACCCCTGGACGCTAGACGGTTCGGGCACAACGCATGTATAAGGTGGGCCTTGCTCAGGTGGGCCATCAAATGCACGGATGGTATAGATAAAACATACTTCAAGATGGGTCCCACCATATGTGGGCCCTTAAATCACAAAATCACAACATAAAATCACTCACCTTTGATCTTGTTGGACTTCTTCTGCCAACACGATCTAGAGCTCAAAGGAAACGATTCCGACGGTTGAGATGGACTTTGGATGGTGAAGATGGGAAGTAGGAAGGTGTGCCACACATGGCTTCTCATATGGAGGCTTGGACGTTGGAGTCTCATGGTTGCTTGAAAAATGAAGGAAATGAGAGAGAGAGAGAGAGAGAGAGAGGATGGGATGGGTGAGTGAGGTGATGGGTGTACTTGTGTAAGGGAGAGAGTTGACTTTAAGGGGGGTGGTTGTACTTGGGGATGGGTGTGAGTGATGGGAGTGATGTGTACTTGATTGGTGTAATTGATATGATATTTTCTAGGGATTGCAAAGCACAACGTTCATCCTCAAACTGAACGCGGGCCCACGTCTCTTAGCCTGGGTATCGCCTCAGCACGCGAGGTGCGGCGTCGGAACCACGACGACGACGAAGTTGCAAGGGTACAAGTCTTGGATTGAGCTAACTCTGGAATAGGGGACATGACTTAGGTTGCGCACAACTGCCGATAACAAATCGCGGGTCACCGGAATTCGACTGGAAGGACCGTAGAAGACTACGGAACAATACGAGCTAGGATATAGGCCTCACATTCATGACCAGCGTGTTGTCCTTGTCAAGAAAGTAATTTTTTGCTCCCAAATGCCTATTCATTTTAACCTTTTGATCATTAACAATTGATCCATTGAGGGAAAAAGGGAGCAAAAAGAAAAAAAAGAGAGATGTTAATGTTGAAGTTCAACAAGCCCTTCTTTAGGTTAAATGAGTTTTGAGTTTGGACTTTTTTAATATAGCCACAGGAGGACAGACTGATATCATAAAGGTGGTACTTGTGCTCTCATCTTAAGTTTAGTTTGGTGTCATACAATTTTTCCTATCCATTTGATGTTAAAGCAAGTTCTTTCCTCATGTTTTTCTCTTCTTCTTTTTTCTATCTCTTTTTTTTCTTTTCTTTTATTTTCTTTTCTCCAAACCCAATAGAGTGCTTTGCCAGAAAAGTGAAGTAATAGTAGTTGCAACAACTAATGTGAGTGAAGGGACTGTTACAATCAGTTGTGGGTTTTAATTTGTGTGTTTATATGTACATATGAATGTGTATGTATGTACGTGTGGAAATTTGTAAGTTTTGAGTGCTGGAGGTGATATACAACAATGGATTCTTATTTGGGTTTTCAATATTTCATTGTGGTTGTCTTCTTTTTCAAGAGGTTGTTTGATTTTTTGTGGAATTTGATTGATGGGTCTGATTTAAATCATGGGTTTGGTAATGGGTTTATAATGTAATGCCGTTTTCCGCATAATCTATTAGGGTGAATGGTTTTTGTATTTAATTTTTGAAAATGATTTGATTGATGAATTTGGTATGAGTGTTCTCAACCTGGTATTTAATCAGTAGTGATTTGATTTTTGGGTTTCATACGACTCAGGTATTTAATTGTTGTTTTCTATTGGCAGTGACTTATGTTAGCATGACCAGATACTTTCTAAATGTTACAGTTTTCTGCTATTAGCATACAACTTGGTCTGTAATTGGTTGGAGTGAGTTTTTTTTTTCTCTGGGATGTTAGCATGTAGCTTGGCAAAGTCCACATACACCTCTTTATGTTCACTTCTATCTGTGGTTAGATGTGTATGTGCATGACATCTGACCTAGGCATCAAGTGTGCCCCACTATGTATACGACTTGGCTTAAAATCGGGCAGCTCCTCTCTTATCAGGCAGGCAGCAGGCCACATGTTGTATGAGTATGGACTGTTGTCATTCTTCTAAAACCATCAACAGCTTTCTGACAGCCTACCTGATGAGCTGATTGTCCTCTTCTTTGGGACAGATCACCTAACTCCATGATGCCTGGCTTGGATGTCCAAAACAAGTGCTAGGTTGGCACATGCAATCTTGTGGCACACCAAGCTTTGATAACAATAATTGTCGGATGTTGATTCATTATTGTGGTTTCCGATGTGAAGTTTGCGATGTTTCAGCAAAGCAGGAACATTAGAGAAGGCACTGGTTATAGGATTGTGAGGGCTCAATCTTTTTGGAGTTATTGTTCTTAGTAGCATGTTGAAGTGTGTTCTCCTAATCACCCTAAATGTTACTGATATTGGATGTGGCATTGATTGAAGATGGACTCCATAGAGTTGAAAGACCACTTGCATTTTACTGTTATGTTCATAGTTTAGTTTAATTGGGAGCTTTTAATCATCATCCGACGCAGCAACTGATGTTGGGTGCTAAGAAGAAAAATAAGGAACATACATGAAGCAAATTGGATGTCATTAAAACATCATGGTGGGCCCCACAAGTCCTTTTGTACTTTCATCTTAAAGGTGGGTATACTCATCCCAACAGTTCGTTGTGTTGTGCTCCACCTAAATTTTGGACTGGCCTGATTTTTTAGCGCTAAGAAGCAAATCTGGATGCACATGATGGGCAGATTGAATGCCATTAAAAATGGTGGGCCCCCCATAGGTAGATTTCTACCTGGAACCTTGATATTGGATTTGGCTCTTCTCAATTGATGTTACACCCAAGTAACCGGGAGATGGAAGGAATTTAAAAAAAATAAAATAAAATTTGTGTGTGTGTGTGTGTGCACGCACATGCGTGTTCGTGGGACAAAAAAGCTTTGTACTGGATCTGGCCTTTTAATTGTTAGTTTTATGATTTTTACTACAACCATTTGATCTATTCCATTAATTTATACTTTTGTTGAACAAGATTATTATTTTTGTTAAATCACTTTATTAAAAAGGAAAATCCATCTAGGCCCCTTCCATGTCAACATGTTTGCCTGACAAATTTCTTATGTTCAATGACCATTTTATATTTATTATTATTATAGAAATCATGGGTGTTTCTCCAGTGAGACGCATCTCACTCTAGGCAACTGGAGATTTTGCAGTTGTGGCATTATCTTGATTGAATTCAAGTACCTTATATCAATGTGTTTCAATTTCAACATATTCTAGCATGTCTTGGGATATTTTGTCTTATCTTTGTTTACTAAAGACAATTCAATTTAGTGTTGGCTGAAATTGTAGATGAACAAGGCACATTAAGTTATTAGTCTTTCAAATTTATTGCAGATTGTTGATGCTCTTTACTACAATGCAACAATGACACTTGGCATATTGCAAAAGCTTGGGGTGGCAGCAGACGTTTTTAATCTCTGGTGTCAGATGCTACAATCGGTTAAAAAAGGTGGTTTGCATGCTAATTTTAGAAGGTGACTTCGGCTTCTCAGATTGTTTTCCTCCTCATGTTGTAAAACTTTTCCGGCGGCTTCAATAGTCCTATGGTGATTGCAGGGAACATGATAAGAAAGTTTGCTTGTTGTGATTGACTTCACTTCTTGCACTTTCTGTGGACCAGTTACCTGGAGAAGCACTGGAATGTGTGCTTAGAGCAGCACATGACCTACTTGTTGCTTACAAGGATCAAGTTGCAGGTACTGCTCATTTCATTAGATGCTTTTTCTTTTCTTTTTCCTCTTTCTTTTTCTTTCTACTAATAAACTCAAATTCACAACTGAAAATCAATGTGCATCATGCTTTCCTTATGATCACTCCTTTTAGTTTTACCTTTTTATTCCGCTTATTTTGGGTCTTCCAAGAGGCTCAATAGTTCATCCCAACTTAGCTACACATGCTTTTGACTGAGATTTGACAAGTAGGGATAGCTCGACAGTTTTTCCACATATTATGCACATGTTTCACTTAGAGAAGGTTTGCCATGTTAGTATTTTTAGAGTCTTTTACAGGAACTATACAAGTTTAGAACTGCTCCTAGATTAATCCTAATAAAGGATAGTTAGCTTTTATACTCTTTGTACTAAGATTATAGATAAATGGATTTTGGCTCAATGGATTGAGGTGATTTGTTAGACAAGATCTACATTAGTTGACCAAAGTCAATCTACAGCAGGTGATTTGGATGTAGTATGATCATGAGCTATGCAGGTTCATTAAAATTGTGGCTTTGAGTGTGGTGGATCATTTTCA
Source organism: Magnolia sinica (assembly GCF_029962835.1). Lineage (NCBI taxonomy): Eukaryota > Viridiplantae > Streptophyta > Magnoliopsida > Magnoliales > Magnoliaceae > Magnolia > Magnolia sinica. Next base: position 81,794,287 of record NC_080574.1, read on the forward strand.
GATACAACGTATGTGCAGGGTCAAAGATTTAGCCAATACCTTCAACCATGGCTTTTAGATGAAGGGATGGAGGGTGCTTTGCCATACATTATCTACACTGGGCTTTAAACATGATTCATCTGTCATTTGGAACATTCTTTTTCATCTTAGACTGGATACAAATTTTACATGCTAAGTTCCATCCAAATTGATTGGAAAACCATATTCCAAGACAATACAAACCTGTTTTGAAAGATCCTTAGACTTACTGATATTGAGCATGGGTTTGTTCTGTTGTGGTAAGTAGTTTCTCTTTGTTCTTTGAGAATGTCATGGGCAACCATTTTTTCTTGTGTATTTCTTATTTTATTTTATTTTTTACATGCTCTTCAATATTTTCTATGCTCTTTTTTTTTTAGCTTATTAGTACACCCACTATCAGTTCACACTTCACTGTTAGCCACCCCCACTTAGGAATCGATACCAAGACCTTAGTGTTGAAACGAGGTATCTTTCACTCAGTCTACCACTTGAGCTATGGATCTGGGTGTTATGCTTATTTTTTCTAAGAAAATGCAGAAGTTGATATTCTGGGCTGTAAGATATTTGTTGGTCGTATTGGATGGGAAGTCATGTTTTTTTAATATTGCCATTTTTGAAATATTTCATGTGATTTGGAACCTTTAAGTATCATCTTGATTTATTGATTTGCAATTAATATATTTCCAATGCTACAACACTAATTTCTTATTAGATTTTTTATAATTTGTATGATCTTCCCATGATTCTTTTAACTTTTGCAATTGCTTTTTTTTTTTTTCGTAAAAAAAAATAAATTCTAATTGAATGTGTTCACAGTTACAAAAGGGTCAGCTCTTTCTTACCTGTTATGGTGCTTGCTCCTCAAGAGGAGAAATGGATTGTGGATATGGCCCAAGTACTTTAAGGCTCTTATAAATGAAAGCAGCTACTCCTAAGGCATCTTCTTCTAAGAGGAAATCCAAGGATGGAGATGAAGATGGTTCAAAGAAGAAAACCAAAGAAGAAAAATGATCCTAATGCACCAAAGAGAGCTATGTCTGCTTTCATGTTCTTCTCACAAGCCGAAAGAGATATGAGTTATTTTTGGTATGCCAAGCTAGTTTTTTGCTTCTTGTTGCCTTTAAAAGTTTTTGGTATGTCATGCATGTGCTTTTTTATTATGTAGACTTGCCTTCTCAAATAGGTTGGTTCATTCAGGGCTTTTGAGAAATGGGTATATCTAGAAATGGATGTGTGCGTTGATCTAGCACACGTCCATTTCTAGATGTACCTATTTCTCCAAAACCCTGAACGAACTAACCTATTTGAGAAGGTAAGTCTACACAATAGAAAAGGCAAGAAATATATCATCCAAATTCAATGGATGATATATTATATATTTCAAATTTTTTTTTTTTTTAATTTATGAGAATCGTCGACGGCTAAAAACCGTCGAAAAAACCGATGGTTTTGGCTATCACTCTTTACTGTTGGAAACGCCGACGGTTTTAGCCGTCAAAAACGCCGACGGTTTTGGCCGTCGCCCTTATCGTTGGCAACGCTGATAGATTTTAGCCATTGAAAATTCCAGCGGTTTTTATCCGTTGGTGGGCAACGCCGACGCACCCTTTGCCGACGGGCCTTGCGATGGCTAAAATCTGTCAGGGAAGGTCATTGCCAACAGTTTTCAACCATCGGCATTACCCTGTTTTTTGGTAGTGATGGCTTTAAGCATCACACAAGGGCCTCACATACATCATATTAGGCCTCACTCATGGGCCTTATATACATCACATTAGGCCTTAATCCATGGGCCTTCTATGCATCACATTGGGCCTCAATCCATGGGCCTCAAATACATCAAGTGGGCCGCATCACATGGTCACAACAATGGGCCTCATATACATCAAGTGGGCCCATCGTCCTAGTAGGACTATCTACACCATTCATCTATGTATAAAGATCATTTTAGAGCATTACCCAAAAAAAGAATGATGTCGGAAGGTCATCTGGACCATACCACAAATAGTTGTGGAGATAATGACTTTCACTGTTAAACTTCACAGGGCCACCATAACATTTATTTTCCATCCAATCTGTTCATATGGTCACAAAGACCTAAATTAAGAGGAAAAATAATTTCATATTGATCCAGAACTTCTTTGCTCCCAAAAGGATTTCAATGGTGGACGTTCAGTTCTCCACTAAGTTTTGCAGTGTGGTCCACCTGATAAACAGGTCAGCCTTCACAAGATGGGTGGACGGTATTGATAAAACACATACATCAAGGTCAGGCTCACAGGACGTGTAGACGTCCACATAGCAGGTAGGTAACTGGTGGGGTCCACATGTGTGGTCCACCAACAAAATGGACGGACAATATGGATCAACAGATGCATCACGGTGCGTCCCACAACACTTGCTGGCGGGGTCCACATATATCGATGGTTGGGATATAACATGTCCCTCAAGATCAGGCCCACCGATCTTGCTAACGGTGATACAGATGGACGGTGTTGATGAAACACTTACCACGGTGGGCCCTTAAAGTTTGCCGGCGTGATACAACTGCTATATAGCTGGTGTGTGGCCCACTGGCCCACCATCCAGATGGACGGTCTGGATGAAAATAGGTGGATGGCGTTGATAAAACACTTGCATCATGTGGGGCCTCGTTCAGATGGACGGACGGTGTGGATGTACCCCACATACATCGTGCGAGACCCACAGAACTTACAGACGTCAATACAGCAACTATTGTTGCTCGAGGGTCCCCACCGTCAAGATGGATGGTGGGATATAACATATACCTCATGATCAAGGCCCACAAATGGACAGTTTGCGTGGATGAAACCCATACATCTGGTGGGTCCCACGGAACTTGCCAACATCACTACATCAGCTATATAGCTGGTGTGGTACTCCAGCCAATCCGTCTAGTAGGTGGGTCCCACATGGTGCCCACCACATACATACACATATATATATAATATGTATTATTTTTTTTTGAAAAGGTCTAGCATCTAGGGTCTGGACGCTGGACGAACGGTGTAAATGTAAGGGACATGCATCATAGGTGGGCCCACACATGTGGGACCCACCAGCTCTAGGACAAGTTGATATTTATGTTCTCTTCATCTGGGCCTGTCCAGATGGTCGAGCAGCAAGACCGTCCGCTGGACAGTCCAGAAAGATGGGCCCCACAGCTAGAGGGCATGGATATAACACATCATGGTGGGATATACACACACACACCAGGTGGGCCACACACATCATCATCATCACCATACTAAAGGAAAAGAGAGTGAGAGAGAGAGAGAGAATTGGCGTGCAATGGAGGGCTGCTCCGCCACTATGAGCCCTCCCTTCCATGCAATACAACACGTACATCAAGTGGGTCCCAATACATGTGGGCCCACCGATAGAAATCAATGATGAAAATGCTAATATCACCCACCTATATCACTCCTTTAGCTCCTTGGACTCCTTGGATCCTAAGTTAGCTCTTTAAGGGTGGATGATGAAGGTTGGATGGCTAGGATGGGAGATTGGGTGGTAGGAAGTGGGCCTTCTCTTGAGTTCTTCTCTCCTTAGAAATTTTTTCTCTCTCATGGAAGCTTGGGATGGAATGAGATGGAGAGAGAGGGTGATGGGATGAAAAGGATGGAAGGAATGGATGTTGTAAGAAAATGACATGGAGGGTATGGGCTTGGTTGAATTTTGGATGAGAGAGGGATGGGTGGAGAGAGAGAGAGTTGACTTTGGGTAAGGCTTGTGTAAAAGAGGGATGTGTTGTGTACTTGACTTGTGATTGATTGATTAATGTGATGAGTTGTAGAGATTCTCTTGGAATTCGCAACACGTGACGTTTTTCTCTGGAATTCTCTTAGAATTCGCAACACGTGGGATTGATTGATGTGATGACTTGTGATCGATTGAAGGGAGGGCTCTGCCACTATGAGCCCTCCCTTCTATGAAATAAATACAGGCCCACAACTCCTGGCCTGGATATCGCATCGGTGCGTGAGACGCGACATTGGAACCGCGGCGACGGCACAGTCGCTAAGGTACAAGTTTCGAATTGAGCCAATTTGGGTTGATAGGTTGCAACTCAGGGTCGCGCACAAATGTTGTTTACGCATCGGTGGTTGCCGAAATTCGACCGAGAGGACCATAAGATCCTAAGGAATGGTATGGACTATGATAAGAGCCTTACAGCTCTCTCCTCCTAATAAAATTTTTTTCCTTAAAAGTTACACAATCATTACAACTAGACAACTCATATCGAAGAAGAAACATAACATCATATATAATCGGAGACAGTATACAAGATACAACATATAATCAATCATCTAAGAGATGGGGATAACACTCTCGAATCTCGGCCTCACGCTCTCGAGACGCCTCATATCAACAGAATAGTGACCCTACTGCACCTTCACCATGCGAATGACTTTGGTCTGGAAGATCTGCTCCTTCCAATCAAGGATACAAACCGGCTGCTCAATGTAAAAAAGCGTCCTCACGAACCTCTACCAGCTACCAATTAATAATAGGAACTACGTCTGACCCACACTTTCTCAACGTAGAGACATGAAAAATGATGTGGACGTCAAACAACTAAGATGGCAAGGAAGCCGATAGGCCACTGCGCCAATGCGCTTAGTGATCTCGAAAGGTCCTATGAATCTCGGGGCAAGCTTGCCCTTCGCTCCAAATCGAACCACGCCCTTCATGGGCGAGACCTTAAGATACACTCTGTCCCCAATAGCGAACTCCAAGGGACGAAGCTTATGATCAGCAAAACTCTTCTACCGGCTCTGAGCTATGTGCATCCTCTCTATGATGATATCGATAGTCTCTTACGTCTGCTGCACAAGCTCAAGACCTAAGAGACGCTGCTCTCCAACCTCGGTCCAACAACTCAGAGATCTACATGGTCTATCATATAGTGCCTTAAAAGGAGTCATGTCAATGGTCGCCTGATAGCTGTTGTTATATGGGAACTCAGCCAATCACAAATGCTCATCCCAGCTACCCCCAAAGTCAATCACGCAGGCATGAAGCATATCCTCAAGCATACATCATTAATACATATCATCATTGTATTAACAAGAGTACTTAGGACATGATTGTTGTACTGCTTTATCATTACTGCTTGACTGAATTGATAACATGTTAACCTTTACCTTATAGCTCCACTGAGTTGATCACTCACTTCCGCTCTGGGACGGTGTTTTAAAACACTAACTAGACTCTATTGTAGTTTCAGATGATGGCGAGGCTTACGAGTTGGAGCCGGCCTTCTACAACGACGAGGAGGAGTTCTCCTTCATGCAACTCTCTAGCGGGTCTATATAGACCTGGAGTTGCGTCGACGAGGCTACAGGGATACAAATTAGTTAACATCACACTTATCATTTTGTATATTTTAAAACTATATATGTAATTATTTAACCTGGTATCATGTTCATACTCTGAGGACTTACAACCACTTATATGCTTTATATATTTAACACAGTCTTCCACTTGCGTAATCAAATCATCTCTGGAGTATGATATGCTGATTTGGTGTAATCTCATTCATGTTTAATGCACTAATACGAACAACATTTAATCTCATTATCTATGTTGTATAAGTGATGCATTGGAACTCGGGAGCCGAGCTTCTGCTCGACCCCCGATTTTCAGGGTGTTACACAAACACTTGCATTTTATCAATTAATTACATAGAGGAAAATATGATTACATTAAGGAAATTATACATATGCATAAGGCAGTAAAGAATCATATCTTGTAACGCCCTGAAATTTGGGGGTCGAGCATAACTCAGCTCCCGAGTTCCAAAACATCACTTATGCAACATATTTAATGATGGATGTATGTTGACTGTATTAGTGTATAAAACATGGAATAGATTAAGCCAAAACACAGATATAATTCAGGGATAAGTGAAGAAAGCAAGCGGAAGACTTATAGAAATATGTGTACATGTGCAAATCCCTGAAGTACATACACAAACCAGGTCGTATGAAAGTGTTACTTATCAAAATTACAAGTATCAAGTTACATCATTTAATTCTCAAAAATAATCCCAGAATCCCGCGCATCAGAACAAGGCTCACTAGAACCCGTCTGAAAACTGCATATAAGAGAAAGCAGCCTCATCATCATCCATCTCCCGCTCTGCCTCAGAAGTCGCATCAACATCTGTAACATCAGAACCTAAGACAGAGTCTGGTGGGTGTTTAACATTGCCCCAGAAACGTGGGAGTGAGTGATCAACTCGGTGAAACAATAAGGCACTGGTTAACATGTTATCAGTTCAATCAAGCAGTAATGATAAAGCAGAACAATTAAACATAACCTAAGTACTCTTGTTAATGCAAGGATGTATGCAAAATGATGCGTGCCCTCACGCGTACACCCTCAGCGTCTTCATCTTACGTTACGCATGACACCACCTCAAAGTGCGCCACATCTACAAAGCACATGCAAATGCGGTGCATGGATATGATTACCAAGTTGTTATTAGTCCATTTCATACAGCAGGATTGGGAAGCTAAGGTACCTTCCTCATATCACCATCCAAACAGTGATCCATTCTAGGGTCGTCAGTCCTAGACAGCTCATACGATCATATGGTTTGAGGTCGTTGCAAAGGGCTCATCACCAATCAATGCACGCCTATCATACGTTCGCTACTACACCAAGGCTCGTCACCTCAATGTGGTATCCAGGCATGCTCGAGGTCACTACAAAGGGCTCGTCACCAATCAATGTAGGCCGACAGCACAAATATAGTGTCCCATACCACCATAATCGGCTCACGAGTTTAGTTGCTCACTGGTCACTATGGGGAGGCTCGTCACCCCAGCATAGGCCGACAGCTCGGCCACGGTGTCCCATACCACCATGTCCGGCTCATGAGTCTTAGCGAATCAAGGTACCATGGTTAATAGGATTCCATTGGTAAGTTCGGTACCCTAGATTCAAACAGTAGTGTCCATACATGGTGAATATACATCAGACAATCGGGTTACTTGACGAACTCGACTAGCACGAGCGCACGTTGGGTTAAACGACATAGAGTGCGCAAATACTCCGCGTGACCAAACCACTACCGCCAACTCTAATACGGCCCGGGTTCGTCTAATTCCGTCCTTTGTGGCAAAAGCAATCTCAGCCACAACCTTAAGGCAGATTACCGATTTCTTGGACTATTCATAGTCCCAAACACATTACACTACAATAGATGTTCGTATTAAATGTAGAAGAGTAATGGAACAACAACTTCAATCATGTGGTACTCAAGCATTTGAAGACTATCAACTTAACATAAATGTAAGCATAAGTAATGCTTGAATTTAACAACAAGGAATGTAACTAGCAAGAAGGAAATCATACACACTAGTGGGAGAGTCGAGAATCATTTCTCAACGCCCATACTAGGTTCAAATATCACACTTTAGATCATTCAAACATTTCTACTAACACTTAGAATACATAACACAACATATATGACGTATGTTAAAATACACACATCTGGACAATTCCTTTTGCCAAGGAGTTGTCGCACATACATCTAGCATACATACACGACAAATAATCATGGCAATCACAAGTTCATATTTTATATGCATACGGTACTTTATACATACACATAGAATACGCAAATCTCAATATAACACATGCATATCAGGAACGCAACATAAACATAACATTTGGCATGTGAAATCTCATCCATAACAAGAATAAATCATTCACTGGCATTGAAAGCCGTGAAAACCATAACCTATACACTTAAAGTCCGCACCTTAAGCCAGAAAAGAATACCGAACTGATTTCAGACGAGTTGTCTTTGTCAACGGCGATAGAATACCCTAAAGCAAGAATATGAATGAGATACAACAACACCAAACTATTCTAAGCTCTAACATAGATTAGGGTTAGGTTAACTTACCCACAGATGAACTCAGAATCGTCAGAATAACGATTCAAAGTGAAGGTTCAAGGATGAAGAAGAATAAGAAAGAATCTAAGATGATCCACCAACTTCTCTCTCACTTTCTCTCTCTTTTCCACTCTCTTTCTTAGCTAGGGTTAGAGAAAATTCGTATGGAAAAGAGAGCTAGGGTTTAAGGACTATAAATAGGCCTATTATTGATGAGAATAACCCCACGGCCAAGGTATACTTAGGGTATAACCAAAACCTGCCTCTCACGATCCAACGAAGCACTTCTGGTGGGCCTATAACCACGAAAGGTCGGGCTTAAGCTCACTGACCATGGATCTAGGTTAAGCTGAGTTTTCATACCAACCGACTCTTCAGATAAGCCATGGCGGACCACACTCAATTCAACGGTCACAGAATCTCGATCAGGTTCACAAGCACAAGGACATGCCTGGGCCACCTTCCCTGATCAGAGGGTAAAATTGGGTCAGAATCCAACGATCAGATAGCTTAAAATCATCGTGTAAGTGACACGACTCAGATTTCATAAAAGCTTATTAAATTTTCAACCGTTCTCACACTCTTCACTCCAAACTCAATCAAATCGACCCAGAACATCACATAGACTTGATTTTCGAGGTGATGGTCAAGCCCAACACGGTGACCGCAACAGCCTAAGATCATCGCTATCGGACTTTCGACGCGCGGTCCAAGTCCGATCCAGATCTTCCAAAAATTCCCCAGAACAACTGGATTTAGCGATGGATCCCAGATTTCAGAGTAATATGGTGCTAACTATTCTACAAGTTTTGAGTCATGCAGATACAATTTAAAGTGATTAATGTAAATTTCACAAACAATCGAGTATAGCGCTAATTACCCCAAAAACAACTACTTAAGGAAAGATTAGGACAAAAATTTCCAAGGTCATTACATATCTTAATACCCATAATAAATACAAATCATCAACAATTTCTCATTTAGACAATTCATCAAATACATAGACTAGGTTAGTTACATCATATGTTTTATCAATTCCTTATACAGGGAGATCAACATGCATATGACAATGATGAATCCTAGATCAGTAATCATGGCAAGCACAAATCATTTTCAAATTCTTATTCAAACATTTCAACAAACACATGGGATGCATCTTTTACTCATCATAGTTCATAGGTATATATCATACCGAAATCGACGTATCTAAGACAATACGGTAGCAATCAAGTCAGACATAAATCATTAGCTGACATGAAAGCATTGATAAATAGCAACCTAAGCATTCATAGTCCGCACCTTTCGTCGGGATGCTCGACTCGGACACGGTCCAAATCCTACATTTTCGAAAATGGAACGTCAGGCACCTAAATGATGAAACAGGTTAGCTAGGTTGACAAACAACTATCCTGGATCTCTACAATGATATTAGGGTCAGGATTTCTTACCCAAAATTGTAATTGAAAAAGGTTGGGTATCGCAACAAGGCGGAGATTTGGTGCGTGGATTCATGGAAGAGGATTCCTGCAGTGATCTCTCAAAATCTCTCTTCTCTCTTTCCTCTTTTCTCCTCTTTTTCTCCTCTCTCTCTCCCTTAGGGTTTTTACAAAATTCGTATATGGGAGTGAGGGAGAGAAATAAAGGCTATTTATAAGTCCAGAAGTGATGCAAATGGCCCCAGGGCCACTTTATACATTGTTTATACCCTTTGGGCGGTTGTTTCTAACAAACAGGGCTCATAGGGAGGCCCACGACCCATCTATGTCATAGGGTACATTCCCTAACAATGGATCCATACTAGGACACGATTTTGATGCGATCGGATAAGCCGATCAACCGTGGAGGGCCTACATCAGATCAGCGGTCATACTTACTCAATCGAGGCCACAGTTATACGGATATGTGCAGAGAAATTTCCTTTCCCCATGGGTGAAGTTTAGTCACAAACTAATGGTCTGAAATCCTCAACTTTGCGTGAGAGCGAACGACCCAATTCACTTAAGTTTCAGTTCATTTTCTAAAGATATTTGCATTTCTCACGCACTTCACTCATATCTCAAGTTGTACGTTTCTAGATACTATCTGGGCTTGATTCCCGTGATGGTTGTCAAGCCCAGTAGGACAGACATACTCCTATAGTTTCGCGGTCATCGAACCCTCGATGTGCAATCTGGGTCCCATGCAGGATTTCAATGTACTCCCGAGAGCAACAGGCTGTAAGACCCGTGTCCTAGTCCGTACCATTCCGTAGGCTTCCGTGTCCTCCCGGTAGAATTTTGGCAACCCTCGACCTATATCGGACATTTGCACGTGAGCCTAAGCTGGGTCCTTCATACTGAAGTCAGCTCGATCCGAAACTTGTACCTTAGTGACCGCATCGTCGCCGCGGTTCCAACGCCGCGACTCGCGCACCGAACTAATACCCAGGCCAGGAGATGTGGGTCCGCGTTCATTTCAAAGAAACGCCACGTGTTGTGAATTTTGAGGGAATTCTATAATATGTCCCATCAATTAATGTCAAGTACAAGCCATACCCCAAGTACAACAACCCATCCCTCCTTTTCCCAAAAGTCAACCCTCTCTCTCCCCTCACCATTCCTCTTTTACAAAAAATCTAACTCACCCATATCTCCCACACCTTTCCTTACACCCACCACTCCATCCATCCCTTTCATCCATTAATTCTCCATTTCTCTCATTTCTTAAAAAACTCTCTCCCAAGCAACAAAGCATCAAACGTCTAAGCCCTCCCAAGCTTTCCCAAATCAATAAGTGTGGCCCACCCTCTCATCTCTCATCCCCACCATCAAGACTTCATCATCCACCATTAAACATTGAGCATAGGTGCATACAAGCCTAAGGGAGTAAGAAGGAGGCCAATAAGGTGGGTGCTCTACCGTCAATTTGCATTTGAGGGTCCACTTGTAGGTGGGACCCATTATGTGTATATGTTGTAATCATGAGGGACCCATAATGGCGGGGTCCCTCCATCACCGTCTTTCTCTCTCTCCCTCCCTCTTTCTATCCATTTTGATGGAGTGGGCCCCACTAATTTGTGTTTCATCCGCACCGTCCATCATAAATGGTGGGACTCCACCGTGAAGTGCACCTACCTCTGGGTTGTCAAGGGTCTGGACACACCCAGATACATAGCTCAACTTCCAGACTAAGTGGAGATACCTCGTTTCAACACTTGAGGTCTTGGTAACGATCCCTAGTAAGGGTGGCTAACATGGAGTGTGTGTACTGACATGGGTGTATGCTAACAAGATAACCCTTCACCCTCACACACACACATATACAAATATATGTATGATATATAATATTATATAATATATTATATTATATTAAAATAATAAATCCCATGGTGGACCACAACCATGTGGGACCCACCATGATGCCTGTGTGGTATCTAAAGGGGTCCAGCATCCAGGGACGCTGGACGTAGCTCGGCCATGTGTGAACTAACGAGGGGTGTGGGTAACAATGAGATGTGAACTGACATCGGTGGTGGGTGGTTAACATTGAAGTGTGGACTGCTCATGTAGGCCCCACCATGAGGTATGAATATAATCCAAGCCGTCCATCCTATTTCCTAACTTATTTTAGGCGTTGAGCCGAAAGATGAGGCCAATCCAACTATCTGGTGGGTCATAGCATAGAAAATAGTTGTTTTGACCATTAAAATTCACCTTGAGATTCTTATACGCCAAAACATACCCAATATTGGGCTTGTTAGGCTTGTCCCAAGCCCAGGGACCCAGCCGATGGACTGGATCCCCTTGATATGGGCCCCACCTATGAAGAACTTAAAAAAAAATGCAACACTGATGCTGTTGCTGTCAGCGTCTCTGGATGCTGTAGCAAGTAGCGTTTGCTGCTTTGGATGACGTTGGAAAGTGGGCCCCATCTTAGGTCCCCACCATGATGTGAGTGAACATCAACACCGTGCATCTGATGGGCCCTTTAGGGCAGTGAGCCCCCTCCAAAAATCAGCCGTAGGTGGTACTCAGGTGGCCCGCACTATCAGAAATAGTGTGAATTAAACATCTGCCATCCAAATCCTTTGGATTTCACCTGAGTTTTTGACCCGTATGAAATTTGTTTTTCCTCTATATCCAGTTCCGTGTGCCCTTATCAACAGATTGGGTGGAAAATAAACGTTATCATGGGCCCCACGTGGGACCCGATGTATGTGCTCCATACCTTAATGTGGCTCCACCATGGGATATGTACTTTACCCATGCTGACCATCCCTATGGGACCCACCATGATGCATGTGTTGCATCCAAACCGTTTAACCCTTTTTGCAAGCTCGTCTTAAGCTTGTGTTAGAAGAAAAATGAGACAAATCGAGTATCAATGGACCACATTACATAAAACAGTGGACTTGAACATCTACCATTGAGACCCCCTTTGGGCAGCAGTTTTGAATCAATATAATATTTGTTTTCCTCCCTGTTTAGGTCCTTGTGACCTCATAAATAGTCTGGATGGGAAATGAACGACATGGTGGGCCCTCTAAATTTCTAATAGTGGGAATTATATCGCCACTGTTAAGTGAAGTATGGTCCAGATGATCCTTCAAATATGATTCATTTTTTATATAATGCTCTAAAATGATCTCTAACTATGGATGAACGGTGTATTTGAATCGGCCCATTCGACCTGGCCCATTTGACCGACCCATTTGATTAGGCCCATTTGATCGACTCATTCGACTCGGCCCATTCGACCTGGCCCATTTGACCGACCCATTTGATTTGGCCCATTTGACTCGGCTCATTCAACTCGGCCTATTCGACTCAGCCATTTGACTCGGCCCATTTGACTCGACTTATTTGACTCGGCCCACTCGATTCAGCCCATTTGTATCGGCCCATTTGTATCAGCGCATCTGTATCAGCCCATTTGATGAGCCCACTTGATTCGGCCCATTTGATTTGGCCCATCTGTTTCGGCCCACTTGATTTGGCCCATTTGATTGATTCGACCCATTTGATGTAACTGAGGCCCATGATGATGTATATTAGGCCCTTGTGCTAGGTCATGGGCCCCTATTCGATTGGCAATATGAGCGTCATTCCATGGGAGCATTGTTGGTTAAATGACCACATTGATGGGCGATGATGGTTAGATGTCCACATTATGACCTTCCCTTAGGCCCTTTGTTAGGCTAATTCAGATTATCGAGCTTGATTCCGTTTGGTCGAGGCCGATTCCGTATGTCAAGGCCGATTCCGATTATCGAGACCGATTCCATTTGGTCGAGGCCGATTCTGATTATTGAGGCCGATTATTGATCGATTTCGATTGTTGTGGCCAATCGCCGATTAGCGATCGAGGTTGATTATCGTGACCGATTGCCGATTCCGATTATTATGGCTGATTATCGATTGATTCTGATTGTCGTGGCCGATTGCCGATTAGCGATCGAGGTTGATTATCATGACCGATTGCCGATTCCGATTATCGAGGCCGATTATCGATCGATTCCGATTGTCGTGGCCGATCGCCGATTAGCGATCGAGGTTGATTATCGTGACCAATTGCCGATTTCGATTGTCGAGGTCAGATATCGAGGCCAATTGTCGACGCCCAATATGATGTATATGCGGCCCATATTTGAGGCCCATTGTGATGTACATTTAGCCAGTGTTTAAGGCCCAATGTGATGTATATGAGGCCTATGTGATGAAGCCCATTGTGATGCATTGAGGGTCAGGCGATGGAGTCCATTGTAATGTATATTAGGCCCATGTGAGAGGCCCATCGTGATGTATATTAATCTCTTAAGTGAGGCCCATCGTGTTGTATATTATGCTCTTGTGTGAGGCCGTGGGCCCATTATATGTTTGACTCTATGTGGGCCATTCCTTAGGGGCAATGTTGGTTAAATGTCCACATTGTCGAGGCCGATCATTGATACCGATTATGAGTATGTGACAGCATAACATCATGATACATGCCCGTACGCATCATTTGTATGTTTATTATGAGATGTGATTGACTATTGCATATGTCATTGGGCAGGATGATATGAGACTCCCTGATAGGCAGAGGTTATCTCACATAAGCATACAATATGCACAGGATTGATGCATGACTGGATTGTATGACTCATGCATCTTGCATTGTATGTTGTGATTATTGTACACCCTAGCGACATCAGGGTCGTAACCTCCACAAGCATATCGTGGATGGCCAGATGGAACACCAAAAATCTGTTACTGCATCAGGCTGGCATAGATGGCCTTGGGTGAAAATTCCTAAACCCTCTTAGTACCAGTGGACATCCCAACGTCGAGACCGAGTGGATATATATAGCGCATGAGGGCTGTATACTAGTAGGTCACGTCTCCCACTGTGTCGTGGTCGGTTGGAAGGGGGTGTGGCCTTACCTGCCTGAGCGAGTTGGCATATCTAGGCTGAGTTTGACTAGCTCGTGAATGGGTCTGCTATCGATGTGCCGAGTAGATATTAGCTGACTACTAGCCAAGCGGATAGTAAGGTCTATTCCAATTACTTAGTTATGCGCTTGATGGGGCGACAAGCTGGTGGAGAGTGTACTAGACCCTGGTGACAATCCTAGAGATGAATTGTACTGATATGTGGACTTATTGAGCATGAGTTGCATGCTCATTCATTCATTCATTCACTATCTACTCGGGCTGGTGGTGCGCAACGATTTGTTACGTGTACCTTTGTAATGGCCAGGATTTCGGTTGGAGCGCGCGACTAACCCGAGATCAGGAGTTTATCATATTGAGTCTGACTATCCAAATTAGGTATGGGACTAGTTTGGATAGAAGTCTATTGTGATGGACCCTATAGCCTGCGATACTACATACTACCATCCTGACTTCACACTCTAGCATGGTCATTCCATTTGCACTGCATGTTGCATTACATCCGCGACATATGACAATTTGGGTTATTGTGTTTCTACATTTACATGGTCTAGGTATGGCTGACGCTATTTGCATTACTCATCAGAAATGTATATCGCGTTGCATCCTCTGCATCTGATATTTGGCTCTCTATGATTCCTCATTTGCATTATTGATTTGTATTGCATATTCTAATGTTGTATGACTCATGGACTTGTCAGTATTTCTGCTGACTCTGTTATCATATGATTTATGATCTTGTCAGTACTTCTGTTTATGTTGATAATTCATGATCTTGTCAGTATTTCTTCTTATTCCGACATTATACGATTTATGGATCACCAGTATTTTCGATATTGTATGATTATGACATTGTATTGAATACTTGGTACTTACCTTGTGCACACACTTACACCACCCTCTAAACTTTCTATAAGCTTATGCACGATAGATGCGTGCAGGTGTTGTTACGTTACAGCAATGTTGAGCTTGGAGCATACAACAGTCTTCTGGAGCTTGATTTTCGATTTATGTATTTTCCTTTCAGCATTGTACTCAAATGATTATAGTAGTGGATATGTGATGATGATGTTGCCTTTGTGAATTGGGTAATCTTGAGGTTATGCTCATTATGAGTTAATTGTACAAAAAAAAAATCCTCCTTGTAGAATTTCAGGATTGGAATCTGGCATATGAATGCTAGGAGCCGAGAATGGGGTACTACAGAGGCTGTCGGCACCGGATTCGGCGATCAGGATTCCTGTGAATCCGATTTCTGGGTTTGGGGCGTGACACAGGCGCTTGGGATTCCTCCTAGGTCTTAAGATGACATTGGGTCAGTGGTACTAATGACTTTAGGCCTTCCCATTTGTAAAAATGGTGGCCCAAGATTAATCTACCAATTATTTAGTTTAGTACTTAACTAAATTCTGCCTAAATTATGAAAAGGCCGAGCTAAGAGTCCCGGGGGGGGGGGGGGGGGAGGGTTGAATAGGAAAAAACCAAATTAAAAAAATAAATGCGGAAATAAACGAATGTAAATAAAGATAGCACTAAACAATTCCACAAAGAAGAAATGAATAATAACCTCAAATGTACAAGTATTGAAAGGATGATACAAATATTGTTCTAAGGACAACCTTACACCAAAAACCAATAACTTATGGTAGGACAACCTGATTCCTAGGACGGACTATGTATCAAAATCTCAAACCGATATAGAGGAATAAAGAAATGAATAGCAAAGAAAATAAACTAAGCTATTACAGCATTCCCACACCTACATAAAAGAAATTACAACATTCTCCACAAATGCTTAAAAAGAAATTACAACATTCACACAATATCACAATCAACCATCCACCACAAGACCAGAAATTATAGTGGTTCACTTGTGTGTACACCAACTGTTTAGAAAAATAGCCACACAACCACTCCACTCCCAATATCCTCACACAGTGGATATTGGCATTCACTATGAAACAGGTTTTTCAAGATTCACTTAAAACCTTCACAATTGTGTCTTTCAAGTGGGCTTACACAATTCAAAAACCCCACACTCTGAGTTTTCTGGATCACCTCAGACAAACCATAAAGAAAGAGAACTTTCCAGGCACAATCTCAAAAACCAAAAATAGATTTACAGAAAATATAAAATACTTATCTGGATATTCTCCTTTGATGAAGCCCGGAAGAACCAATTCGAAGTAGATGTTCAACACAGATGTTTAATGTCCACGGTCATTTATGAAAAGGTTCTAAGTTCTAAATATTTTTTTAGATTAAATCACCTTGGGCTTGCTTGATTTGATTTTGATTTCAAGAAAGGGGAAAACTAAAATTCCTTTTTCAAATAAGATTAGAATGTAGAATTCAAAATCAAATGCGAAAAGTTAAATTAAAGAGAATATTAAATGAGCACTAAATAGCTTAAGAATATCACAAACTTATCTCTTAGAGTGGTGTGTTGATTTTGCTTGAATTGAATGAAAAACTCTGAAAATCGTGCTCTATTTATAAGTGCAGAAACTGTTCACTTGACTGGCCCAGAGGACAGCTCGACTGGTCGAAGGATCAACAAACTTTTGAAATTTTGGACGCGATAAGATAAGCCCTGCTCTCGAATGGTCGTGTAGGACCCAATTTGGTTGCTGGACTTTGAGTCGAGCACTGTTCACTCGACTGGTCGAGCAGCATCTAGGATTGGTCGAGGCTATAACAGAAAATCCAAAAAATTAGTAACAAAATTTGGACTGGTCGAGGAAATTCTTGTACTGGTCAAGCCAGTACTTGTACTAGTCGAACATATGCTAAGACTAGTCAAGAAACAGTCTATACACTTATATAGTGACCCAATTTAAGTATGCAATTAATACGACCTAACCTATGGTCAATCTAGGGTCATTCATACCTTAAACGTCATATTTGAACATTGATTCATCATTTGTTTCTGTTGATAGTTGATCTTGAAGTACACGAAGCTTGATATCTTGACTTGTTTTGAATCTTGAAGTTGAAGTACTTTGAAGCTTGAACTTGAAGTACTCGTGACTTGTATTTCACCTTGAGCTTTGAGTAAAGCACTTTGTCTTGACATAGTTGAAGCTTTGAAACCTTGAATTATCACTTGATGTTGTACTTGAACTTGTATATCTATTGTTCTTGCATTTGAAGTTCTTGAGATAAAGACCTTTGTTCTTGTACATGAATTGCATGATCTTGAATATGTAGATGAGCTATATAAGATACAGATTCCAAGAGGTTTTGGCACTACAGAATTTGACAATCATAGGAGTTAGAAAACATAACACTTACAAATTATACGATAGGATGCGGTCCTTGGGTAGTTCTGCCTGAGGTGGTACTCGGGTCTTTGTAGGGATTTTTCCGAGCAAACACGTCCCTCAAGATCAGGCCCACCGATCTTGCTAACGGTGATATAGATGGATGGCGTTGATGAAACACTTACCACGGTGGGCCCTCAAAGTTTGCTGACGTGATACAGCTGCTATATAGCTGGTGTGTGGCCCGCTGGCCCACCATCCAGATAGACGGTCTGGATGAAAATAGGTGGATGGCGTTGATAAAACACATGCGTCATGTGGGGCCTCGTTCAGATGGACGGACGGTGTGGATGTACCCCACATACATCGTGCGAGACCTACAGAACTTACAGACGTCTATACAGCAACTATTGTTGCTCGAGGGTCCCCACCGTCAAGATGGACGGTGGGATATAACATATACCTCATGATCAAGGCCCACAAATGGACGGTTTGCGTGGATGAAACCCATACATCTGGTGGGTCCCATGGAACTTGCTGACATCACTACATCAGCTATATAGCTGGTGTGAGGTACTCCAGCCAATCCGTCCAGCAGGTGGGTCCCACATGGGGCCCACCACACACACACATACACACACATATATATATATAATATAATATTATATATATATGGGAAAAGGTACTATGCGCTCGACCTCACGATAAGCTTCCGTGAGGTCGAGCTGTGTGGGCCCCACCGTGATGCGTGTCGACCATCAACACCGTGCATTTGATGGGTCCCCTCTAAATTATGGGATATCCCAAAAATCAGCCGTATACGAAACTCAGGTGGGCCATACCATCTAAAATCATGTGAAGACATGCTAAAAACATATAAAAGCACTTGGTGGGGCCCACCTGAGTTTTGAATGCTGCTGAAACTTGGTCTGAACCCTCATCCAAGTGGGACACACATAATGGATGGGCTGGATTTGCAAACCACGTCTCGGTGGGCCCAAAAAATGATTATGAATGTTTTAATGGTGCACGGCCCCTCCCCACTTCTGTATGTGGTGTGGCCCACACAAGTCACGAATTGACTTGATTTTTGAGACCTAGGCCCATGATGGAATGGTGCATCTGACTGATGGGGTAGATGTTCGAAACGCGTCAAGGTGGGGCCCACACAGCTCGACCTCATGGGACGGTCCCATCAGCTCGAGCGCATAGTACCTTTTCCCTATATATATATACATATGTATATATATACATATGTATAGATATACATATGTATTTATATATATATATATATATAGCTCAGCCCACTGGACGAATGGTGTAGATGTAAGGGACATGCATCATAGGTGGGTCCACACGTGTGGGACCCACTAGCTCTAGGAAAAGCTGATATTTGCGTTTTCTCTTCATCTAGGCCTGTCCAGACAGTCGGGCAGCAAGCCCATCCGCTGCACAGTCCAGTAAGATGGGGCCCGCAAGTAGATGGCATAGATATAACACATCATGGTGGGTCATACACACACACACCAGGTGGGCCACACACCTCATCATCATCATCACCATACAAAAGGAAGAGAGAGAGAGAGAGAGAGAGAGAGAGAGAGAATCGGTGTGCGATGGAGGGCTCCGCCACTATAAGCCCTCCCTTCCATGCAATACAACACGTACATCAAGTGGGTCCCAATACATGTGGGCCCATCGATAGAAATCAATGATGGAAATGCTAATGTCACCCACCTATATCACTCCTTTAGCTCCTTGAATTCATTGGCTCTTAAGCTAGCTCTTTAAGGGTGGATGATGAAGGTTGGGTGGCTATGATAGGAGATTGGGTGGTAAGGAGTGGGCCTTCTCTTGAGTTCTTCTCTCCTTAGAAATTTTTTTTTCCTCTCATGGAAGCTTGGGATGGAATGAGATGGAGAGAAAGGATGATGGGATGAAAATGATGGAAGGAATGGATGTTATAAGAAAATGACATGGAGGGTATGGGCTTGGTTGAGTTTTGGATGAGAGATGGATGGGTGGAGAGAGAGAGAGAGAGAGAGAGAGAGAGAGAGAGAGAGAGAGTTGACTTTGGATAAGGCTTGTGTAAGAGAGGGATGAGTTGTGTCGTTGACTTGTGATTGATTGATTGATGTGATGGGTTGTAAAGATTTTCTCGGAATTCGCAACGCGTGACTTTTTTCTCAAAATAAACGCGGGCCCACAACTCTTAGCATGGGTATCGCATCAGCGTGCGAGACGCGGCGTTGGAACCGCAGCGACGGCATGGTCATTAGGGTACAAGTTTCGAGTTAAGCCGATTCGGGTTGACAGGGTGCGACTCAAGGTTGCATGTAAATGTTGTGTACGCATCGCGGGTTACCAGAATTCGACAGAGAGGACCGCGGGATCCTAACGAAAAGTACGGACTATGATACGGGCCTTACACTCTGGCTCAACTCGTCGAATTTTATGTAGACTGCGCGCGGACTGCATAAACTTAGGTGGTTTTCGGACTATTCCAAGATGATACGAAAGTGGGGTTTCCTAAACTATAAATAAAAGTTCCTAGGGCCATTTTAAAACATCCTACGGCTTTTTAAAATATTCGAAAGGATTTCTAAAAGGGGTTTTAGGGTTGCAAAGGGTGTAGCAAGGGTGACATTCAAGCTTGTTTGAATCAGGTAAGTCTTTTCTCTTTGTAATTTATGCTTTCATAGTGCATTTCGGTCGCTTTGTGCCGTGGTTTTTTTCCGAAAAGGTTTTTCACGTTAAATCTTTATTTTCTCTTGTGTTTGCTTGGTGCTCTTGGATTACTATCTTAAATCCATCTCTGTGTGATTCCGCGATCCAATCCCCAACATGGATGTCACGGGAGCATTCCAGTAAGCCCTACAAAGCTTATGCCTAGCTCCCGAGGCTGCCAGTAGGCATGGTTCACTTCATGTTTTGCGCTTACCAGGTCAGTTGACGTGGCACAATTCATTGATAACCTATATAATGCCAGGAAGGTTGAATACTCACACCAATATTTAAACGAGCCGCATTTTCTAGCGTGTCTATATTTAGCTTGGCAGTGTCCCCAATCTATTTCGCCTCTAAAATTGACATTGGAACTGTACAATGGGTGGGCCCACAAGATAAAAGTTACCCAATTAAAGATGCTCATCAATGTGACTTTTTTATTTTTTGTTAGGTGGCCCATCCTTGTTTAAAATTTTAAACGATCCACCCTACATGTGTTAGGTGGAGATTGGGCAGGATACTTATTCCTCAGTTTTTCTATCACAAGCTGCCCTTGCTCCTGTGTAGAGTGCACCAACCTTACCTAAAATACCTTGCTGTACATGGATATGATGATATGGCCCACATATGAACTGTACATATCTCACGCGTGGACAACCATCCAACGACTCTAATAACAGATAGGCCGTAACTTGCTCATCAGGTGGACACCAACAGCTAGATGCCCCACCTCAAGGGTAAGAAGTTTTGATTATCAAACAGGTCACGTGTGCATGTCTAATTCGGATGATTAGTCAATTCTCCTAGCCGTCTCCATTTTCTACGAGGTTGACTTTACTCATTTGATGATGAAACCGGCCTGAAAGTTTTTGAGAGACATCAGGATATGAACTGTACCTTGATGTCACCATCTCTGAAACCATGATTCAATGAACCCAACCGTAGATCTCGGTGGGATGCGGTTTCGCTGGTTACCCTCACACCAGCCAGTTAGCTGGTGGAAAAGCTGTGACCTCGCCATCATCTATGTATTTAATCATTCGTGGACATGAGCCCAGAAATAAAGGAGATGCATAACTTAAGGAGACCACACCACCGGAAACTTCACGTAGGCCAAAGTTTTGGATCAAGCTGATATTTGTGTTTTAGCGTTATGTGATCACTTTATAAACATGTACGATGGAAAATAAACATTGCAGTGGGCCTGAAGAAGTTCTAAAATTAAGCATTTATCAATCTTAAATGTTCCAATGTTTCTTATGGTGTGGTCAAATTGAGCTTTGCATCTATCTCATTTTTTGGCTCATGTCCTTAAATGATTTACCAAAATGGATAGTCGGCCTGGATATAACACAGACAGTCCAGATGAATGAAGCTTCGGCTCAATTTTTGGAAGCAGATGGCCTCCTGTCCTGCTTTAACCATAATCCATGGAGGCCGGATTATGTGGGGCCTACTGTGATGTATGAGTTTTATCTATGCCATCCCGTTCATTTTTTTTCATATTATTTTAGGACATGAATCCAAAAATGAAATATATCCAAGGCTCAAGTGGACCACATAGTGGGAATTAAACTCCCACCATTAAAAACTTCTCTTGAGTAGTGAAAGTTTTGGATCTATTTGATATTTGTGTTTTCCCTTCAACCCGGTCTATATCACCTTATGAGTATGTTGGATCATGATGTCCTTTAAGAAGGTTTCAACGGTGAGTTTCATCATGGCCGCTGCTTCATGTGGTGCAGTCTACTTGAACATTGGACTCTGTAAATTTTGGACTCATGCCTTGATATAATTCGGAAAAAAAATAAAAATAAATAATGAATGGACGGTGTAGATAAAACACATACATTACAGAGCATTTAATGCGTCCAAACGAAGGCGGGAGGGAATCGGCTTCCCATTTTTGGCTTTTAATTGGTTCAAATAAATGTGGTAAAATGGCTCTGACTCGTCCCAATCTTGGGCTCTCGGATGGCTAACCGATTGGCGTCCCATTTGTTGGATGGGATTCCCCATGAAGGCTTACATTACTTTGTCAGTTTCGCACTATCTTCAAAGTTATTGTGACTCATAATATGACACGTGGCAATGACCATCCAAATTATGGCGGACGGGGATTGCGTACTACCCCCGCCCGTCCCTAGCTCCGAACGGGCAGTTCTGTGGGCGGGCCCACCGTAATGTATCTGTACATCCAAGCCGTCAATCCCTTTTCTCAGATTATTTTAAGGCATGAGCACAAAAATGAGGTAGATCCAACGTTCAAGTGGACCACACCAGATAATAATCTTGATTGCATTAAAATGCACAAAGCATTAAATGTCAGTTGCATTAAATGTAAGAGTCATAGGTGGTGTGGTCCATTTGACCGTTGGATATGCTTCAATTTTTTTTTGTTCCCTTAAAATAATATGAGAAAAGGAATAGATGGCTTGGATGTACAGATACATGTGAGCCCGGCCACAGAACTGCCCCTTCGGAGCTGTGGAGAATTACTGGTGGTACTTAGTTGGTAAGTAAAATAGCCAGTGGTACAAATTCAAAATGAAAAATCAGACACTTTATATTGTAACACAATTTTTTTTAAAAAAAAAAAACTGCCTAATTAGTATGAAATTTACATTTCAGTACCTTCTAGGAACGTTTTCAAACAACATCTTATCTATCGATATTACTAACACTGCATTGCCTTCCATTATACTGTTTTTAAGAGCAGGTTGGGTGGCCGTGAGATTGGCTACTTAAGTGAGCCCTACCATGATGTTTATGTCAATTCTATCCTAACCACCTGATGCATCACTTCATGTTAGACCAATGGCCCAAAAATCACCCCCATACATCATTTAGTTAGACTACATGATTGAAAATGATATACAATGCAATGGTCACCCTCCCAACCATTTCCTTAGTATGGCCCACTTGAATTATGATTGATACTAACGTTTAGTCTAAAGCCTAAATTTTTGTGTGACATTTAATGGTTGGAGTGGATTTTATATAAATTTTATATAATCATTATGATGGGCCCTGTTAAAATTAAGGGTGGACATTTTTCTCCCAACTATTTTCTTTGGTGTGGCCCACTTGAAACACAAGTCATATGATATTTTTACTCTGAGTTTAAATAAGGATTACACATCTAATAAATAGATTAGATCTTATATAAACATCATAACCCCATCCAAAATCAAGCTCGAGAATTCTCTAATTATTCATAGGGTATTTAGAAAAAGAATTTAAAAATAAAAAATAAAAAATAAAAATTGACTCATGGAACACTCCTCTTGAATTTGGCACGGCCACAATGATGTTTTGTAAGATGCACCTAGACATTAGATATTTAGTCCCATATTAGTCCCCCACATTAAAAAAGAAAATATCTGATTTGTGATTTGATTATGCCTGACTAGAGAAAATAGTTAGGATAGGTACACCTTCCATTGATTTTTTACCATGGTTTACGCAGGACATTAATGGATTTGAAGGGCCAGTATTGCTTTATACACTGTTTGCGACCATGTGGCCCACCTCAATCATATATGGATCTAAGATTTGGGTTCTTGGTCTTGCATCCTTAAAATACGTGGTGGTGGGGTGTTTGAGTCGTCAAAACAGAAGGTAGTTTAATGATAACTATATCAGCTAATAGGGTAACTTTTTGAAAAACTTTTGAAAAGAGGTATGCAATTCCATATTAGTTAAATAGTTATTTTCTTTTTTTGCTAAAATTCCCTCTTATAATTTCAGCGCAGGTTTTTTTTTTTTTAATATTATTATTATTATGCACCATGACAGTTAGGTGAGTGATTTTGACAATCTAAAATTGCTTTACCACCGTTGTATGTGTACGGTTAAAGAGATACCGTCATTTTCGTAAATGGCACAAAACTAGTTTAAGAGTCTAAGCGTTGGAAGGGTGACACAAATGGCATGGAATTAAGGCGAGTCCACTCATCAGGGGCCACACTGTCAAAGACCAATGGACATAAAATGATCCGACTTAACATGCAAATGTGGCGCACCTAATCTGTAGATTGATCTGATTAACGAACCAGGTGATCTTCATGGTGGGACCCACCCTTTTACACGGTTCCGATACTCTATACAACTGACAGACATGTTAAGTTACGATGCAGTCGGCTCTAGGTGATAATCAGTAGTTGTCGTAATAGTAAATTAGTACCTCTTACTAAAATCAAATTAAAAAAATGAAGAAGTTAGTTTTGCACCATTTAAAAATAGTAGTAACTTTTCAACTGGACGCATTCTAAAGTTGTACAGCAATCAAAACTATCAGAATCTGTGATCCAACAGTGGATCACTACAAGAAAAATGATCTTTACCGGCAGCCAAAACCACCCCTAAAAGTCCAAAAAACCGCCGGTAGAAGCATTACCGGCGGTCAGGCATGTGCCATGTTTTAGCAGTGGTCTCCCATTTTTAGCGGCGTTTTTAGCAGCCGCCGCCAACAGTCGACTTACCGGCACTTACTATACTTTAGCGGCGCTTCTGTGATAGCCGCTAAAAACTATAAAAGCACCGATAAAACTAGTAAAAGCGCCGCTAAAAACTCCACCAAGCATCGGTAAAAATTGTACAAATGCCGATAAAAACCTACAACAACCGCCGGTTAAAAGCAATAAAAAACGCCGCCAAAACTATTAAAACGCCGTTAAAGTGAAAAGAAACGTATGTAAATTTTGTTAGAAACGCCGCTAATGGTACTAAAACCGCCGGTAAAAGATGTAACAAGTGTAGCAAAAAGATTAGAGAAACGCCGCTAAAAGCTTTAGAAACGCCGGTAAATTACCGTTAATAGAAATTCCTATTGATTCTTTCCTTTCACACAAATTCCTGTTGATTCTGATTAATCCTTTCCTATAATTGCTATCCTACAATCAAATCTCTATCAATCTAACTATCAAATTTCTATATGCATAACTATCAAAAACCTATGATTGAATGACAAGAATTTGAATTACCTAATAATCTAACATTTATCAAGACAACAATTAGCACAATATCAACAAAACAATTAATGGTCTATTTAAAGTTTTCAAAACAAATTATAAAATGTCTTCCTTTTCTAGCCTTTCACATGAACTGTTTCAGTACGGTCCCCTTTTAGACTGATCATATGTCTTCCTTTCTTAGCCACATCTTCTGGCAAATGTCTACAACACCAACCTCGCTGGCCATGATCACGTGTCCATTATGTGTGATGTAGGCCCTTTTCTTGCAATGAGCCTAAATTCCTCCCTGAGAAGTTTCCCTGCAATGGGCTGAGAAGCATATAGCTGATTCGGTAAGTGGCACAACATTGAGATTATACTGCTTTGGAGCTGTAGGGTGTTGCAGAACCAAGCCATCTATTTGTTGAAGACTTGAACCTTTATAAACAATCAAGGCGTATGATAAACAAGAAAATAAAAGGACAATCAGCTTCACAAGTCACCTCTATAGTTGGGAAAGTGTCACAGTAAAAAAAAAAATTTGTCATTGTATCAATTGGAACTTTTCTTCTCTTTTCTTTCTTTTTTCATTTCCTTTTTTCTTAATGATTTGCCTTCAATTGGAACTTCAATCACATTAATAAATTGTCATTGTATCAAACTATACAGTGCTACAAGGCTTACAAGCATCACAATACAACCCCAACTCAATTGCTTGCTGGCAGGTATTGCAAATCATAAGCAACAAAGGAAACAAAAATTGGCCTTGTAAAAGAAAACCAGTAAGAAAAACACACCAAGTATGAAAATGTTTAGAAAGAAAAAGCAAACAAAAGTCGTCACCTGATATTCTTGAAGTGGATTTTGTTGCTAGTCAGGCATGTATAAGAAGCATCCAAAACCTGAAGAAATAAGAGAACTCAACAGTCATAATGTAGATGATAAATATGATTGATTCAGTTCATTCATATTCGTAAGATTCCATTAATTTACCTTAGGGCCCGTTTGGTCGGTCAGATTGGAAGGGATTGGATGGTATTAGAAGGGATTGGAAGTTAAATCCCGGGATTGGCTGGGCGTGCCAAACAGAGTCGGTAATCTGATACCAATCCCATGGATCTTAAGACAATCCACTGACAACACCATCATTACCTTTAAATCCCATCCAATCCACCCTAATCCGTTCAAATTTGCCTGGGACATGTTCGGTTCGTGGGATTGGAAGGGATGGGAAGGGATGGGAAGGTTTAATCCCCAGATTGGCCAGGCGTGCCAAATAGACTGGATATAGCAATCCAGGGATATAGCAATCCCATGGATCTCAAGACAATCCACTGACAACACCATCATTACCTAGAAATCCATGCCATCCACCCTAATACCATTCAATCCCTTCTAATCCACCCGGCCAAACAGGCCTTAGATACTCTAACAGGACCATGATAGAGGTGATAATGGACAAGATGGCTTTTTCACTCGCACAAGATAGGGTCGTGGATAGGAATTTTGGCAACCAGGAAAAAAAAAGATCCTTGAAGCAGACCATAAGAAGCTGGGACAAGATACTTCTCTTCTACCAAGTCTATCCAACAAAGAAAAATAAACAAGGAGCAGCACGCAGTTTTTAAATGCTAAGTAAATTCCTAGCATTTCAATAGCAAAAGGAAACGAACCAAAATCGCAACTTGCTATGAGAAACTAATGAAAAACAAACAAAAAACAACAATAAGGCCACTGAGTCCTAGCTTTTTTAATATAAGATGCCTTAAAATGTAACTGAAAGGAAAACAAACACAATCTAATTCTCAGGCAATATCCGACCAAAACTTAGATATAATCAATTCTGCATGGTCCTGCAACCCCATTTAGAAAAAAAATAAAATAAAATTGCAAGGAGAGATGAAATGCCAACCTTCTGCTTCTTGAGCCTTTCATTCTCTTCTTCCAGACGTGAAACCTTGTTCTCCAGCTTGTTCGTGTACGCCTGCCATAATGAGGAATAAATTCTTAGTCTTAAAAAAATAGCAAAATGGAAGTAACTGGTTTTTAAAACAAGCAACCTGATTTTCCATTTCATTTTTTAATGGGTGCATGGTTGTATGATGAAATCCATGTTTTTATGTGTGTATATGCATGCATGAATGGATGGAGTATGGATGGATGTATGGATGCTTGCACGGATGGATGTATGAGGTGTGTTTGTGAATGTGTGTATGCACGCATCATGATGGATGGATGGATCCACATTGTTCTCCATGTTTCCCTGAGTCAATGATATGTGCTTTTAGGCCCCATTAAGGGAAAATTTATTATTCCTAAATATGCAAACATGCATCTTTTTCACTATTATTTGATTATTAAATAGGCAAACATGTGTTTTTTAGCATCAACTAATATATCATTGAAAAATTCCATTATTTTTCCTATGTTTTTCTAAGGTTTCCTTGAGACAGCGTTACATGCTTCTAGACTCATTAAAGAGAAACTTATTATGTATGCGTCTTCTTTTGCAATTATTTGATTCCTAAATATGCAAATATGTGTATTTTAGTATTCCCTGAAGTTTCATTAAGAAACTCCACAATTTCCTCGTGTTTCTCCAATATTTCCCTTAGTTAGCAATACATTTCCTGGCATTAACGATGATATCAGCGACATCGATACATGTTTCTATATCCCTAGCTAGTGATACGTATAACAATACTGATACATGGTGCAAAAATAATTGTCTGACTGGCAAAATCTAGGCTTGTTTTTTGAAAGGTCAAAAGATATTAGTACCTAGATGCATGGTGCAAAAACAATTGTCTGACTGACACTTATTTGATTTGATGCACTAGGGCTGATGATATATTTTTTCAACTCAAAATGGCTAGAAAAGATCAGGTGCCAAATTACCTTGTTGGACCGTGCATGTGCAACAGAAAACTGAGATTGGTCGTTGATGATAGGGAATGAAGAATTGCCAATGCAATCCTTGTTCTAAGACAAATAAGAAACTTAAGTATCATGCAGTCCATGCAGATTCACAAACTGTTAAAAGAAAGCTAGTTATTGGCTAGTGTTAGGACTTACTCTTTCATACACATATAAGTTTCCATCGGCATGAGCAACGACAAAAGTGCCTTCACTTTCAGGAACCCATGCGATGCTGGTGCATCGGCTGTGGAAAATAATATTTGCAGCTTTAGGCTAACAAGCACATGAGATCTTCTACAGGAACAAACAAGCATCAAGTCATCTAAGAAATTGCATATAATAAACAGAACCAACAAGGGATGTGACCATTAACATGTTGAAAGAAGTTATAACCTAATACAATATTATAATGCTTGCAATCTGCTTTTCCTTACCCAGCTATGGCAAGAAGACATTTATCTTTTAATAACCAAAAGAAGATTCAGCTTTCATTAAAAAAAAAATAAAAAATAAAAAATCTCTTCTTTTTCTTTTCCTTTCTTTCTTTCCTTTTCCTTTTTTTCCCCCCATATTTTAAAGATAACCAAAGCTTTATAAAGAGAGAGAAAAGGGTGAGAACAAAACAACATTAAGGGAGAGACAACAAGGAATCCACGGTGAGTGACCTTCTCACCGCTTCCTCTTTCGCACGAGTATCAGCAACCTTTTTTGTATCCATTTGAAAATTATTTCTACAACTACTCCTTGAATGCAGCAGCAACTCACAATAAGATCAATTAAGCATTGAGATGAAGATGTGCAATGCACACACACGCACATGTGGGCATCCATTGTCATCAAATTTCCCCTTCATAGAGAAGGGTTGTATTATTTTTGTGAGGACGTACACTTTAGATGTAAGCAGTTACTGTTCAAGCATGTCAATACTAATAATGTGAGCTTTTTCTGATGGAAAAACATGTTGAAGGGTCTTTTCCTACTTTTTGTTGATGAAGAAGAAATTGTTGATGAAGAAGATGTGTGTGGGCGTGCTTTGGGCTTCTATTGACAAAGAGGATCTGCGAGGGTCTGCTCTGAAATGTCAATGAAGAAAAAGTGGGTTCAGCTCCTAATTTTTGTTGATGATGAATACATTCATGGGCTTCGCCTCCAATTCATGCTGATGAAGAAACCATGTGGTGTCCACCCTACAGTTGTGATAAGGAAAAAGTTTGTGCATTCTCCTAGTTCCTGTTGATGAAGCAGAGGTGTAGGTTCCACCCCCAACTATTGTTGATGAGAAAATGTGTGAAGGTCTACCCTTTTTTCTTTTTTTTCTTTTCATTTTTATTTGTTGTAGTGGTAGAGATGATGGAACCCCCAAAATTTTATTTTATTTTTTCATATCAATCTATGAGATCTTTGAAAGTATCATTGTGGTCGTTATCTTGAAAGTATCCATCCTCTTTCAATTTTCTGATGGGTTGACCTTTCATGCTCTTTTCTTTTATTTTGTAGTTAATGCCTTTGTAAAAAGACCAAGGTATTATGTAATGGTAGCAATTGTTCATAGACCACGAACAAGATAATCAACATGCATGTTAACAAATCATACTTTTATGGCATGCAAAAGAAGCAAGGTTGGAGAAGAAAGAGCTAATGTAAAAGCTTTATTGGTTGGTATGACTGTGAGTGATAGGCAAAGTGCAAATTTCAAACTCCACAGTAAAACCCTCCACAAGGAATTAACAATTTGATGAAAAGGAACAAACATTGAATCTGAGAAGGGCATGCCTGCCTATTATTATTTAGCCAAAGGTATCTACATGGTGGAAACATAGTTTAGAAACTCGAAAGTTTGTTGAGGCAAGTCTGCTGGAAAAACTTTGGTTACTCGAAAATGCATGATAAACACTCAAAATGAAAATTTCTAATTTGGTCATCAATAATTTGCTCAGCAATTTAGTCATCAAAATTTCTGTGTAACTATGACATGCGTACAGTTAAAGAAAGCACCAATTTTTTTAAAATGTTGGCTAAGTATCATAGAAATTTAACTCAATAATATGAGGATTGATAAACCCACATGCATGTACAAGAAAGCACATATGCACCTCAACACGTTGGATCCAAACTATCCATTAGGTTGAGCCCAACATGTAGATACTACTTCAAAAGAGGTAAGCCAAGCCCACTCAAATTGGTCACAATGTCAGAATAATTTCTGCATTTTTTTTTTCCATCCATTTAATTTATAAATTGTAGCTCACAGGATCAATGCAATCATCCAACATACCAAAAAGGGCATTGTAGCTCATGGGATCAAAGAAATCATCCATTTAATTTATAAATTGTAGCTCCACATTACTCAGCCCTGTGGAGTAAATTTTTAGACTACTAAAGCTAAAATGGACAATCCTGCAAGTGAAGCTGTTAGAATTCCTGCTCCATCTTCGTGTCCTATATATATAAAAAAAAAATACATAAATGCGGAGAGGCTCCCAATCAGCTCTTCAACTCTTCAGGAAAAATGGTCTTCCTGAAAGCTCAGGAGCATTGGACTATTAGATCTCCTTCAGCTTTCTGTGTCCAATGCACCTCACAACTTTCTGTGACCAGTTGTGGTCCTTCGTTATGGTGTAGAGAACACACAAAATAGTCACTTAAATACATCCAGACAAATCATAGTAGCACGTCTCTAACATTCAAAATTTCAAAACCGATTTGAAAAAAAGAGAATCAAAGTAAACTAAATCAGACTTTGTTACTAAAAATCCAACAACATACGAATTCAGCCAAACCCATCACAGAAACAGTACTCAAACTTTTTTAAAATAATAATAAAATAATAAAATAAAATAAATCCCAAAAATAAAATATTTTGAATTTCCAATCAGCTTAGGGTTTAGCCACCCGCCTCCCCTTATTGTAAACAGGGGAAGGCTCATCTACTATCTCAACTAGCTTGCTTTCACAACATGGTGGACCTCACATTCCATCTGGAACTTTGTATGGTGTCTCTCCCCCTCAAATGTCCTCCATTGTTCCCTTTGTGTGGCCCACCTTAGTTGTGGATCAGGCTAGATTTTGGGTCATGCATATATTGGATAGGTTAGATGGCACTCACGCATCACGGTGAGCCCCTAATAGCTATGTGATCATTCCCCTATTTCATGCTAAATCACTAACAGTTCATTCTTTAATTAAAATCAAGAAAAGAGAAAAGAAAAAGCTCTACATTAATACCTGGATCCGAATATCCATGTTCTGGTTCATATTGCTTTTCTGCACCCAAAGGAAGGAAAATGAAAATCAATAAAAACAACAATTCTCAACAAACAACTCAGGAAGAAAGAAATCCCAATCCCCAAAAAAAGTCACATACTACAGAAGAAAACTGTCTCTAAAAACCTCAATAGTTTAATAGAAAAGACCCAAACAGAACAAAATCCAATTCAAAGTCACCACTATTCTCTGGAAATTCTTGCACCATTCAATCACAGATCCAAAACCAAACAAGGAAAGTCGAATCCCAGAAAGAAGAAGAAGAAGAAAAACCTCATTAAAATCATTCAAGTTTTCAAAGTCACTCCAATTCTACACAAGTTCATATAACACACATTTGTAGCTCTAGAACCACAAAACCATGTTTTTTTTTTTTTTTTAAAAAAAAAAAACCCCAAAAAAAGGGGGGGCTTTCCATGACTCAGATCATTGATCGGTGGGCCCTTTGTTGGATTAGGAGATTCTAACCCTTTGATCCTTTGCCATTTCCTCCTTGAATATGGACTGTTGCTGAAAATTTTCTCTTAAACATTCCAGAATAACATACAATGTTCTTTCCTGTCACACTTGCATGGAACATCCAAGCCATACAGATGGTGGTCAACAACATAAAGGTTACAAAGTGCGAAAACCAGAGTAATCAGGTGTGCTACATTGTCCAAATCAGCAGACAGCCGTTGGCCTGACTCAATGTACGGATGCAGCCCACTTAGTGGACTGGTCTGATTCTCGCCACTGCCAATCTTTATGATGTGGCCCACTAGCACCACTCAGATGTTCTAGACAAGTGAGACGTTGGCCAGGACAGGAAAACAAATCATCTATACAAATTACAAGTTTACAACATTTCTCAAACCAATCCCCACAATCAAATTCGAAATTCGCTCCAATTCAAAAGTCCACCTCAAGAACATAACCAACCCATCTCAGCAATCAAAGACCCATTCCAAAAATAAAAAATCTCCCTTCAAAATAAAAAACCCATCTCCACTATCAAACCGTAAACCTCCAATTGAAAAATTCTCCCTCAAAAAAAAATAATAAATAAAAATAAATAAATCTTTACAAATCAAAACAAAAAACAATGGATGAAATGTCTCCGTGTACACATGTTGTGAGAAAAAATTGTTAAAACAGAGACATTTCAACAAACACATGTTGTGCACACCTTAAACATTCACAACGAACGATGAATGACAAGACTATTCTATATCTGCATCTATTGTATAAATGCATACATCTATAAAAACCCAGACCATCTAGATCATTGGTCCCATTGTTTACCAAAAATGGCTGAGGACGAGGTGAAGGGCAGGGGCTGCTGGCTGCACTCAGAGTGGTGAAGATGATGTTGGAGAGGATGCGCCATTGCTAGAGACGATGCGTCGTTGCTGTAGAGGGAGAGATAAATCAAGAGAGATAAGGAGATCGAGAGGGAGATAGAGATGCAGATCCAGAGAGATAAGGAGATCGAGAGAGATAGAGGGAGAGGAGGGTTTTGGGGCGCACTTGGAGGGAGAGGGAGATCGAGAGAGACAGAAGGAGAGGGAGATGTGGAAAGTGAGAGGGAGAAAAGGGTTTTGGGGATGGGTTTTGGTAGAAAAGAGGTGGGAGAAGAAGAGACGGGATGGATTTGGGATAGGCGCACGTAAGGGTTTTGGATATTTGGGGATAGGGCGCCACGTGGTATAGGGTTTCATTTTAGGTTTTTTTTAAAAAAAAAAAAAACAGCGGCGGTGGCCCGTTTTGTACACTGGTGGCCACATAAAAATGCCCCTCATTTCATCTATAGTGGCGGTTTTTTGTGGCCGCCTATGCTAAAAGCGCCCCTAATAGCTATTTTTCTTATAGTGGATGAAGCATAACCAAAAAGTTTTGGGAGCAGAACACCTGGATTTGAAATTCTCATGGGGCTTGTTTGAATTTCCATAATACAGGTAAATCCTGGTAAATAAGTAATTATTACTTTTTCACCTGGTTTGAAAACGTGAGAGTAATTCCACCTGAAAATCGATGCAAAAGTTTTGACTTAAATCTGTGGACCCCACTGTAATGTATATGATATATCCACACTGTCCATCTATTTTATTAGAATATTTTGGGGCATGAGCCAAAAAATGAGGCAGATCCAACACTCAAATGGCCCACATGAAAGGAAACTGTGGCCTTAATTTGTCCACCATTGAAATTTGTTTCCTTCAATGGGCCCACGTTGAGGTTTTTTCATCATCTAACCAGTTTATAGGGTCACACAGACATGGATTAGGGGAAAACACAAATATTAGCTTAATTCTAAACTTTTAACGGCCCTAAGAAGTTTTTAATGGTAGGCGTCTGATTCCTGTTGTTTCCTGTGGTGTGGTCCACTTGAACTTTGGATCTGCCTCATTTTTGTGTTCATCCTCTAAATTCAGCTGGCATAACAAATGAGCAGTGTGGATAAGTCATATACATCACGATGAGCCTCACATTGATTTTGTAAAATTCTCGATTTAAGTGTTAAAAAAAAATAAGTTGTCACATATGGATTAGAAAATGTGGTAATTACCTAGGTAAATAATCATTACCCATTTACATGGTAATTACAATTGAGCCGAAAAATCAAACAGGCCCCTAGTGTGTTTGACACCCTGGATTGTGAATCAACTTTAATCCGGAAGTAGCTATGCATATAGGGGTTTGAATTTAATTACTAAATCAATTTTAATATATCTAATTAGTGAGATATGTAATTTTTAACACAATGGTTGTAATAAGCCCACTGAAATATATTCTTTGCCTGAAAATGATGAAATTCCGATCATGTCAGAGTGACTAATTGACAATTTTTAATTGTTGGTTTACATAGACAATGTTTGGATGGTGTTGGACAATGTTTGAATGGTGTTGATCATCATTAGTGGGCCATGTGCCCAATAAAATGATAGTATAGTGACAAACATGTTACACATGCAACTATTGAAATGATTTTAGGTGTAATCCAAGCTCTCACTCTGGATTTGGGAACCCCCCGTGTACTTTTTGCTGCCAAACAACTAGGGGATTTGAAACTCCTTAAATCCGCGGTGCCAAACTACCCCCAAAGATAATGTTAACCTTCTGATTTTCACTTAAAGTTTGAGCCACTCAGTGTTTTACCACTACACCAAAATTGTCATTTAGGAACGGTTTTAAACCATTCATAAATGCTTCAGGAACGGTTTAAAACCGTTCCTAAATGTGGCGTCGCAGAAAATTAGGAACAGTTCAGAGCCGTTTTGGGTACCGTTTCAATTTATAGAAAAAGAATTTTAGGAACGGTTTTAAACACTTCTTAATGTTGCCAACGGTCAAATTTTAGGACAGAATTTTAGGAAAAATTTAGAGAACTGTAATCTACCTGTATTATATGCCAAATGATTATACAAATAGAAGAAAAAGACAATAGAATGATTCACACACATAATAATCTTTTCCTTCTTTTCTAGTACACATTTCAATTTCAATTCCAATTCTAATTCCAATTTCCAATTTCAATACAACATTTCCAGGCAACTATAATCCAACAATTCCTGTCTTGAGTGCTAGGAACCCACTATAGCTACACTCCTTGCTCTTTTGCAAACACAAGCTACATGCAAAGCAAAGGCTCTCTCTCTCTCTCTCTCTCTCTCTCTCTCTCTCTCTCTTCTCTCTCTCTCTCTCTTCAATGGCTCAACTGGCTGCTCGTACGAGCGTGTTACCTGTTACATAGAACTGTATGAAGTTTGATTATCAAGTTCTCTTCTTGCTGCGAGAATGTGCCTCTCTTAAGATCAGGCCTCAAGTAATTTATCTACATCAGTCTACAGCTCTTTTCACACCTTTGTAGACCTGCAATTTTTCCATAGTTAGAGAATAATTCAACAAAACTCAACAAGAAAATAAATCAAGAAAAATTCAAATTCAAATTCTATAGATGATCTTAAATATAGCAGATGGTAGTGCGAATATGCCAATGGACTTTGTGTATCATGTGTTATCGAAGTTGACAAAACTACAACAAGTGAATTACAGTTCTCTAAATAGCTGAAAAGATTTAAAGAACCATTGGGTACCCAATGGGCAGCGAAACCTGATTGGATCTGGGTCTGGGTCCTCAAGAATGAGACTCGGGCACAAAAGTGACTAAGACCCAGTAAGATGTTAACCAATTAAGTCAGGAACAAGTACTATAGGATCCAACCTGAACCCGACCTGTTGATAGCCCTTGCTTCTTTTCACTTAAACGCTTTTCTTTTCTTTCAGATGGTGCCAAGAAGTAAGCACAAGCATCCAAAAACCCTCCATGAACCATAGAACACACCAAATTTGATTGTAGGATAAAAACAAATATTTGACCATTTCTTGTGGTGTAGTCCACCTAAATTTATATCTGCTTTGGTTTTGGGACCATGGCCTGAAATAACCTGTAAAACAGATTAACGGCGTGGATATAAAGTACATACATTAAGGTGGGTCCCTACGGTCAGGTTCTCACCAACATTGCTGGTTCAGGGTCGTAGACAAGTCTCTCTCAATTTTACCACACTTGATTTCCAACATGTTACCCACCGATCTGGATCACCCTTGGCTAAATGGGTCAACCCGTTTAGTAATAAACCCAAAAGTCATTAGCTTGGCCTCTTATTAATCACCTTTTATTTTAGGCCCAATCCAACCCATTGACATCATAAACCACCTAATTATCAGGCTTGGGTTGGGATTAATAATCATCCTCCGTCTAATGCATTATAAATGGTTTTTATCACAAAATTCATAATTGCTTTAAAACTATGTATGTACTATACTATGTATCCGATTATTCACAACCATAATCAAATTGTTTAGAGATATTCATGTACCTATTTTCATCTAAAAGAAGAGTCACTATGATATCTCAGTATGATAATCTAAAAATTTTCAGACATGAGTAAGCACATGAGTGCACATATAATTTTGTACATTATGTTCACACAATTCAATCAAACATAAGGCCACATGTGTGATCGAGGGCCTGTATTAAATTTATGTGTATACTTAAGAAGTGTGGGTGTATTAAAGTCATACTTGACTCAAGCTAACCAGTTGTAATAAATGATCAAGCGATTTGCGAATAGATAAGAGTGAGTCCTTTAGGATGGATTCTTTTTGCCTTACAGCTTCAAAACTTTTCTCTCATCATTAATTGCAATTAATATTTCTCAAAGAAATAATGGTCGATGAATATATAAAAAGAATGCTAAAATAATGTCCATTTTATTAATATTTGAACGAATGCCAAGAAGTAAGTGTTGTAGCAGAAATTTAAAGCCAATGTTTGGATGAGGCAACCAAGTAATTTACTTTTCTTAAGAGCTAGATGGCTTTTTGGTTGTTACTAATGACTTCTATCTTGCCTTCCTATCTATTCATTGTCCAGATGACAGATGCTGTAATGGCCTACTTACAGGTGCCCAGATGCCAAATCCATCTGTTTGTTATTTATTTCACCTAGTAAATACTTTAAGAAAAATAATAATAATCAAAACTATGACAGTTAGAATTCTATTTGCAAATGGTCGCCTAAACAAGCAAATTGATGTCACTAGCTAATGAGAGCATACCTTGCTTGGTGTTGTATAATGCAGACCAACACACTATGCATAAATGTTAAAGAGAATATAATTAATGCCCTTTCCATACAATCAAGCTGAGGCATATGAAAGAAATCATATTGTAGTTGAATCTGTTTAGCAGTTCAAATTAACCAGCATAAAACTAAAGAGCTCAATTTAAAACATACAACAAAAGAAAGTTAAAGGATAACTTTCCAATTATAGTTAATAGATATTACTCAGAAGTAGAATTTACCTATTAAGTTTGTATCCCTTGGAACATCCACCAACAATGTAGGTCCTATTAAAAAAAAAATAATCAACAATTAGAATGTTTATGGTGAAATTAGATAAAAGCCAATATATGATTGGGCATAAAGCATTTGTAGGTGGCTTTTTCCAGTCCACTATCAAATCCCATGGCTCTACACCAAAAATATTATCTTAAACCACAGTATACGTGCTTCGATGACGACTCAGGATCAACCATGTGAAAACCTTATATTCCCTGATGAGGTTCTACACCACAGAAATGCTCTTTAATGGAACTTTATCTCATTCATTTGAACACCTATTAATTCTAACAATAGATTGCAGAATCATTCGAGCCTTTCATATCACAATAATATCTCGTGCTGAGTTTGGGTGCACAAGGGAATTGGATTGCCAAATTCAGTTTAATGAAAAGCAACTAACAAACTAATAATGTTTCCAAGTATCACAATGAGG
Organism: Magnolia sinica; assembly: GCF_029962835.1. Classification (NCBI taxonomy): domain Eukaryota; kingdom Viridiplantae; phylum Streptophyta; class Magnoliopsida; order Magnoliales; family Magnoliaceae; genus Magnolia; species Magnolia sinica. Next base: position 81,832,102 of record NC_080574.1, read on the forward strand.
AAGTAGCCCCCAAATTACAGTTACATACCTTTTTAGTCTAACTGGAAAGTAACTTAATTACAGTATGGAGCCTAGATAGAGGTTACAGCTACCGCTACAGGTGTAGGCACACATTCCAGAACAACTGTCATCTCCACAACAGGACCCAACAATGGAGGAAGAAGACAACCTTGAGGGCACTACTGACATTTCGTCCCTGAGTCCGGAACCAGCCAAGGATGCTAATCTCCTGCGACGTGAGTCCCACATGCCCTATGACTCAGCTTCTACAATCCCCCTCATCGTTGTAATTCTAGAAGGCACCACTCCTTCTAGCTTGATTTTCTCTGCATTGGTATATCTATATCATCAAATAGTTCAAGTGGACTGAATCATATTGAAAGAAGATACACAGACCTAAAAGAGTGAATTTCAGTTTCAAAGCATTTTGCAAATATGCAGATTTTTCATTACTATGATCTAGCAGTGGCACCCATTACAAAGGAAAGAAGAAGTGTTGGGCCTAGGTGCATGCTTGGTCTGGGGCTGCAACTTGGGTTCAAACCTAAGTTCTGGTTGGCCAAGCATTGAAAAACACCAACCCAATTTGAAAAGCCCATCATGGACACCTATCACAATATCATGACAACTGAAGTTTCCATTAGATTACAGCACCAAATGTGTAATCTCACGTTAGGCCTAGAGCCATAGGGCCAAAAAATCAAGCCGACCTATTATTCAAGTGGGCCATAATGAAGGAAACTATTGGGAGAGAGACGGGCACCCTTAAATTTGCAGGGTTCACCATGATGATTACTTAAAATCTATTTAAATAATATACTAGCAACTATATGTAATGCCTTATTTACTCCACTGGAGATCATACCATCCATCCACATTGCCACTGTAGTGGAAGAGAATAACTGTAAAATTCTTTTGAGAAAAAAAACTGAATTCCTTGAAATTAGATGAAAATTGGTTTGCTCAAATGTACATGGATGAGAAATATTACTTTCTGAACAATGGCATCAACATTGCCACTGTATTGGAAGAAAATGCTACCATTAACTGATGAGTAAGAAAACTTAAACAGGAAGTTAAGAATATAGTAACATGAAATGGCACATAATGTAGTATAGAAAGCCAAAACCTTGCATCAGATAGATAACTTATGACAAGAACATGTGGATTTGCTGTAACGCCCTGAAAATCGGGGGTCGAGCAGAAGCTCAGCTCTCGAGTTCCAACACATCACTTATGTAACATAGATAATGATGATTAAATGTTGTCCATATTAGTGCATTAAACATGAATGAGATTACACTAAATCAGCATATCATACTCCAGAAACAATTAGATTATGCAAGCGGAAGACTGTGATAAATATATAAAGCATATAAGTAGTTGTAAGTCCCTAGAGTATGAACATGTCACCAGGTTAAATAATTATATGTATAGTTCCAAAATTTACAAAAATGATACAATGTAATGACATCTAATCTATATCCCTGTAACCCTATCGACGCAACTCCAGATCTACATAAACCCGCCAGAGAGTTGCATATAAAAGAACTCCTCATCATCATAGAAGTCAAGCTCTATCTCGTAAGCCTCACCATCACCTGTAGCTACAACAGAGTTTGGTTGGTGTTTTAAAACACCGTCCTAGAGTAGGAGTGAGTGATAAACTCAGTGGAGCTATAAGGTAAAAGTTAACATGTTATCAATTTAATCAAGCAGTAATGATAAAGCATTACAATACTCATATCCTAAGTACTCTTATTAATGCAGGAATGATATGTTGTAATAATGCATGCCCTCGCCTACACTCCCTCAACGACATCATCTCATGATCGTGGCATATTCCGGACACATGTACTTTTTCGTCAAAGCACATGTAATGCGGTGCATGCTCGTGTTAGCCAATACTTAATTAAGTTTATTCATACAGCAAGTTCGGGAAGCTAAAGTACCTCCCTTTATATCATTTACCCAATGATGATCTATATATGGTCGTCAATCCTAATTAATCACATACGATAGGCAAGTTATAGGGCAATGTCACCCCTGATTTAAAAACAGTGGACAGGCAAGTTCAGGTCACTACGGGAGGCTCGTCACCTCGACGTAGGCCTAGTTTATACTCGAGGTCACTATGGGAAAGGCCCGTCACCTTAGCGTAGGCCGACAGCTCGAATACAGTGTCCCATAACACCGTATTCGGCTCACAAGTTTAGGTTGCTCACTGGTTACTACGAAGAGGCTTGTCACCCTAGCGTAGGCTGACAGCTCGACCACAACGTCCCATACCACCATGTCCGACTCATGAGTCTTAGCGAATCGTGGTACTAAGGTTAAAGGAGCTTTTCACTGGTAAGTGGTACCTTAGATTCAAGCAGTAGCGTCCATACATGGTGAACATACATTCGGCCAATCGGGTTACTTGACAAGATCGACTGGTACGAGCGCACGTTAAATTAATCAACACGGAACACATACGCACTCCTTGTGACCTATCCACTGTCGATAATCACCGTACGACTCGGATTTGTCGAACGTATCCGTTGTGGGGAACTAGTTCGGCCCCTGATCGTAAACCGTTACTGATTGCCTGGACTACGTATTAGTCTCCATCATACTCAAACACAATAGACATTCATATGTGTTAGTTAAATAGCATGTGACAACCAATTCAAATATAAATCTCATTTTAATATTATAACAAACATATAGTACACATGTTGTCATACATAAGCATTTCATCCATAACTCATGTAGTAGCAAGATAGGTTATATGAAGGAAACTGTAACTATAGATAAGGTAATTGAGAATCCTATCTCAACACCCTTATTAAATACATTTCAACAAGCAACTTTTCATTCAGGAATTTTATTAAACACTTAGACTACACATATCAACATACATATAGTAATTTAGTTATAACATATATTATGGCAAATCCTCTCGCGAAGGAGTTGTCATACATACAACAATCATGTATTTTCAATTAGAAATCATGGTAAGCACAAATCGTAATTCCATATTCATTCAAGCATTTCAACCAACACATAGATTGCATTATATTCAGCATAGTTCATATATATGTGCAATACACGGAAAACATCGCATCTAAGTACATGTGAAAACAATCAAGTCAGTCATAAATTATTAACTGACATTGAAAGCCTTGAAAACCATAACCTAAACGTTTATAGTCTGCACCTTTCGCTGATACGCCGATTACGAACTCGGTTCGTATACTACACCTTTGTCTACGGCACAACGGCTACCTAAATCTTGAAATATGTTAGCTATTTCACCTTTTCCTCTATTCGGATTCCTAAAACAGATTAGGGTTATGATTTCTTACCTAAAAATGGATTCAAATTCGACGGTATAGCGACACGGGAAAGATGATCGGCACGTGGAGTGGTGGGAATGAATCCCAACAACTATCTCTCTCTCTCTCTTTCTCTCTCTCTCTCTCTTCTCCTCACTCTTTCCTCCTCTTTTCACTCTTCTCTTTCCTAGGGTTTAGGAAATTCGTATAGAATGAGAGAGGGGTGGGTTAAGACCCTTATATAGGCCTAGAACTGATGTCAATGGCCCTAGGGCCATGGTATACTTATGTTATAGCCAAAAGTCATCTATTTCGGGCCAATGAAGCCCATCTGGAGGTCCATACCTTGCATACAGTCTGGAGAAATTTTCTTGACCATGGATCTACTCCAAGTTAAGGTTTCGATCCGATCGGATTTGTGGATCGACTGTGGAGGACCAGTTTCAGTTCAACAGCCATCGTTACTCAATTAAGGCCACAAGTACACTGACATGTATTGAAAAATTTTCCTGATCGAAGGGTGTAGTTGGGTCAGAATATGATGGTCTGAAACCTTAGATTTGGCTTGCAAGCGAACAGCCCAAATCACTTGAATTTGAGTTCATTTTCTAAAGATATTTGTCTTTCTCACACACTTTACTCCAAGCTCAAGTTGTGCGCTTCTGGATACTATTTAGACTTGATTTCTGCGGTGTTTGTCAAGCCCAGTAAGGCGGTCATAACCGTATAGTTTCGCGGTAATCGGACTTTCGACGCGTGGTCCAGGTCTGATACGAAGTTTTAGGGTGCTCCAGAGAGCAACTGGGTTTTGAGATTGATCTTAGGTTTCTAGGTAATGTTGGGTTAACAATCCTACTAGTTTTGGGTCTTGCATTTTGTATAGAAAGCGGTTCAAGCTAATCTACTAATTAATTCAGTTTAGTACTTAATTAATTTTCGTCTAATTTCTACATAATTTGATCCTTAGTGATTTCTGCCAGAGGTAGTACTCAGGTCTTTACACGGATTTTTCCGAGACGTTACATTTGCATACCCAACCAAACATACCATCAGTGCCTTTCCCATTTCTGCTCAAGAGTCTAGTGCTAATAAGAAACCCCCCCACTAAAATCCAGTTAGTACAAATGAATTAAAAAACAAAAAAGAAAAGAAAAGCTAAAACTAATTCTTGAAAACTGTTCATGCATGAGATGTCTTGCAAATAAGAAGATACACTCCTCCCAGTATTTCACAGTCAATCAACACTAAAAACATTATATTTAATATGTTTAAGAATTAGAAATCAACATTCGCTTTTCTATATATTAGAGTGGCAATGGAGTCGTTCACCTGCTTCTTTGTCAAAGGCAATGTAGCCACCTTCGCAATAACAGTGAGAAAGATAATTGTAAATCCATATGCATAGGGAACGTGTAAAGTTGCAAGTCCATCATTCAGCACCTGTCACCATTGCAATAGTTCAATCATTTACATCTACACCAGTCCTCAATGCACCTAAAATCCAGAACAGTTGAGCAAATTAAACACAAAATATTTTACTTGTCATGACAAACAGTAAAAGCAAAGCAATGGGGAGAATGTTCATGCAAGAATGAGTTCAATCAGATCAGGTTATCTACTATGCTAAACTTCAAGAAATATAGAAAAAATCCAGAAACTTTCACACAATGTCAGGATGGCAAAATCAAGAAATACAGTAAGTGAATCAGGCTTTTCACAGTATGATGGCACAATCATATACATTTCAACTCGAATCCATCAGATCTCAAACCCACAAGACATAGGACGATTGGTTCTTAAATCCAAATGAAGGGCCCAAGATCCATAAACTAAATCCTTAAACTAGGCACACAGGCCACCACATTGACAACAACAAAAATTTCCAGCAATGCTTCAAAGCAATGAATTATTAAAACTGAGCACGAAAAATCATGAATCAAGTCAAAATGAAATCAAATGAAAAAATAAAGCAATCATATATGATGCACTGAAATTGTAAATGGCTTAGCATTTATGGCCAAATTGCACATTCATAACTATAAGCATTTGTGGACTGCCCGCACTCAATGTGCATGGATGGTCCATCACATTTGTAAGAGTAGCCTATACTTTGTGATAGGGTAGTTATACAATGTTCATGGATGGTCTATCACGTGCACACCTAATCAATTCACTTTTTACAAAGGACGTTTTTACCTTAAAAAAACCTTCCCCATCACAAAAAAAAAAAAAAGAAAAAGTAAAGAAGAATGAAATGAAAATATAACGTGAAAGATGCATTGTTAGTAGAAAACAATGCAAGTTCCAAGGCCAGCATGAAAAAACCAGAATACAGTTTAAAACAACACCCATGACAGTTAAAACTGAATTAAATTACCATTTACACACCATGGCAACTCTATATTCTTCCAACTCATTGATAACAAGTAAGAATTCAAAATAGGTAAAACAAGGTTATGCGAGATAGGTAAACAATCCAATTAGATCAAGATAACAATGTCAATAAGGAACCAAACAAATGCAAGCCGACATGCAGCTAAGAGATTAAAATATAACAATCCTCCTGTTTTTTTGGTATATAGCCTATCCACAAAAGAGTAATTAAAATATCATGAATATCCAATCTGCCATGCTGCTGGGCACTCTATTGGCCCATCAATTACATGATATAATGACGTAGGGCCACGATATGCTAATCAGAATATAGCAACAAAATTAGTAGATATGAGGGCATCCAGCCGACCCAAAACCCGAGATAGGCTAACTCATCCATGTGTTATATATATAACTCAACATACATTGTGTAGTTGGTTGTCACAAACAACATCCATGTGTATCTCTTTTTCTCTTTTGCATTTATCACACAAGTAATGATTAACAACATTGAACTGCAAAGAGGTGCCTTACATTCTTTACAGCTGAAGAGAAAACGCCTTTGACAGCCTCGAAGACCTCTTCAACAGGCTTTCTAGCATCAATCTGACCAAAAGTAATAGCAGTTAGCTGTTGCAAATAGCATCCATGTGCATCTACATGTACACATACTCAAGAAGTTAAAGATGACCTTCAATCATTGTGTGAAATCAGCCTACTAAAGTGATTCCATCTTCAAACTCTACTATAAATCCATCTATCTTAGAAAATAAACCTCCTCAAGCATTCCAAAGATAACTTATGAGAGCTAGACAATTTCCTAACCTCACAAATCCCTTTTGTAATTTTCCCCTGATTATTAAAAATGGAATTACTGAGTTAATGAATACTCTTTTATGTTTCATCATCATTTATGCTTCAAATCTTTAGATTTCTTTGCCTAAAACCAACTCTTAAAATCCAAGCAAAATTTTTTCACATAAAGGAATTTGGATAAGATATCATCGATTAGGGATTTGCTAATTGCACACTCATTTAGGAGCCCTTGCCTATCCACACTCAGGCACAATTCCAATATGCAACATGTGTGAGATATCTGAACTTTCAAACAGGTGGGTGCACTGTTTAGATATTGTAGCATAAAAATAGAGCATTTCGCACTCACGTGAGCCACAACAATGAAAACCCTAGAAAAAACCGTTGTCTTCGATATCACCATCCTTTCAACATCTCCAATCCAAAACCCTAGAAAAAGCCCTAGTATTCAAGAACCCAATCTTCTCTACACGCCACTCAAAACCCTATGAACCTGAAAGCATCTAGAAAAACCCTAAACAACAAACATGTACTGCTAATCCAAACCCTAGAAAAAAGCAGTAGAATAATTTAGGCATGGCATTTCTTCTTAGAAATGAGACTGGAGAGATTGTGGATAGGGATGTGGCAGAAGATGCGGAGCTTTACCATAAGGATGATTGACACAACAATGACGACAATGATGAGAATCACGAGGCAAGGGCAAAGAGCTACCGTAACGAAAGCGCATTTGCTGTCGGGGAAATCCTCTTTCTCATCGTACTGGTCTCGGATCTGGAGAGCGTATGAAGGAGGAGACAAGGCAGACATAGAAGCCATTGAGATTGGAAGAGATCTTGATCCAAGAGGATTAGAAATGGCGGGGATTGATTGGGTTCTTCCACACTTACAGACATTCGACCGCCATTAAAACTTGAGAGGGAGAGAGTGAAAACCATTTAGATCTAGCTGACGCCGATCTCCATTTGAGAGAGAGAGAGAGAGAGAGAGAGAGAGAGAGAGAGAGAGAAGATCGAAGAAAAGGGGAGCAGAGAGGGAGAGGGAGATCGAGAGAGGGAGATAGAAATGGGCGAAATAGGGTTTGGGAGCTTTTGGCGGAAGAAAGGGCTGAAAATGAATCAGTGGTCGGCGGCATATATAAATCAATGTGCCTCTTGGGCCTTGTGGGGTCCACTCAGAGGTTACTTATCGAATCCCTTTCGTTTATCTGTTTTAAAATAAAACAATAAAACATAACAATAACATATAAGAAGATCGAACACCCAATTGGGATACACCAACAAAACAATGGAAATAATACGTGTATACCGTTGAATACCATTTCAAATAAGAAGCGGCTCAAGTACGGTTGAATACCGTTTCAAATAAAAAACGGCTTCAAGCCATTTCCGTGCCAAACTAATAACCGTTTAACTGAAACGATTTTGGTGTAGTGTACTTTTAGCAGTCCATTTGATGGGCATTAACTGAATGGTTAAAATTGCTTGATCAGTGTTACTTTAGAGACATACCATTCAAAATAGCCATACATCAGTGCCAAATATGAGGAGAGGCAGTCACCATCGTGCTAAACTAACAAGGGGTCAAACCCAAAAGAAAGAATAAGCCAAGGCTCAGGGATGCCGGTGGGGCCATGGCATCCAAACTCCCATCAGGATCGTCCCACCCCTAAAAAAAAAAAATTAAGGCCGATCCAGCAATCATGTCAATTTGGAAATTTTGGGACGGTTGTCAATTGATTTTTATGAGTGGAGCCATCGAAGCCGTGTATTACGCAAGCACTGCAGTAACGTTGGAATGCATCTACAATCAGGCCCAAGAGAGCCCTATCATAGAATACACACACACACACACACGAAGAACCCTTCATAAACTCCAAAATTCTAGTAGTGGCCCACATAATAGTCGGATGGGCTTGAATTTTTGGAGCGTCGATGAGGAGACCCTTGGGAAGATTTGATCCAGTACACACAGCGCTAGTAGAATGAAGTTATTGTACGAGGAGTTCAGAGGAAATTACGGAGAGGAGTTGAAGGAATTTTAAGGACAGATGCAGGGACAGATTTGTCTAATAAACAGAAAGCGGTGGAAGTGTGAAACCGCAATTAGAGACCTGGTTGGGAACCACGACACTTTTGAAAACTCATTTTATATTAAAACCTGGTGGGCTATCTTGCCCAGTCTTCCCTTTGACCATTCCCTTCCCTCTCTCTCTACCCATCTTTGTTTCCTTCCAAACCCACCCATCTCTCTCTCAACCTCTGTTTATTTCTTCCCAAACAAACCTTCTCTCTCTCAAGACAGCCCATCTCCATTTCTTTTCAAACCCAACTCTCTCTCTCTCTCTCTCTCAAACTTATCTCTATTTCTTTTCAAACCCATCTCTCTCTCACTATATAAACAAGAAAAAACCCATCTCTTTCTCTTCTCTCAATCATCTCTATTTCTTTCCAAACCCCTCTCTTTCACTATATAAACAAGAAAAAATCCACCTCTCTCTCTCTCTCTCTCTCTCTCTCTCTCTCAATCCATCTCTACTTCATTCCAAACCCATCTCTCTCTCACGATATAAACAAGAAAAAAACCCACCTCTCTCTCTCTCTCCAGCTCTTCTGAAAGCATCTCTCTTATCCTCAACAATCCTCAATACTTTTTCTGTGTCTCTCTCTGTCAACACAGTTCCCAAAACTCCCTTTTGCATCTTCTTCTCTTTTTCTTAAGCCATACATGCTGCTCCTATAGAGAAAGATAAAGAAAGAACATTCAGATCGAAAATTCAATGGAAAAAGCATCAAGATCCAAGAGTAGCATCTTTGCATTCCTACCAAAAACTGCCCAATTCTCGTTTTCAAACCCTCCCTTCAGCCCCAGCAGTGATAAAAGGACGGAGAATTTGAGTAAGTTGAAGACCCACCAAGGAAGAGGCTTCTCAGGTCCGATCATATCGATAATTCCGGCGGAAGCACGACGGAAAACGAAGAACGGGAGCTTCGACGAACAAGAACCCACGTCACCAAAGGTCTCTTGCATCGGTCAGATCAAACACAAGAAGAAGATGTGCAAAGCCAAGTGCAGCATGCCGTCTCCCAAGCCAGAAAGGAAGCCAGATAAGAAGGCTTCATTCAAGATCAGTAGGATCCTACGTGGCAGTGGTGGTGCAACGAAGCCTGGCCGGAAATCAGACGCAGATGCTCATGTGGTGGCCCAGTCAGCTCTAGCGCCTTCTTTGGGACAGATGAAGCGGTTTGCCAGCGGTCGTGATACGCTGTCGGACTTTGATTGGAAGTCTTACGGTGGGCCACCTGCCGATCGTCACAGGGAGTATTACTCTGATGATGATAGGGCTGGAAGTGATGATGATGATGATGGATTTATTGTACCTCACTCTGCCCCGCTTGTAATGGGTGGCCCAGTGACTTTTGTTGGTCCAAGGAAGGAAGTTAACCTTTGGAAGAGAAGGACCATGGCCCCTCCTAGACCCCTTGAATTCAAGAGGAAGTAAGGAAGGCAGTTTTTTTTTTTTTTTTTTTTTTTTTTTTTTTTGAGATGTTGTAATGGTAAAATTGATTTGGTATTGATTTGTTTTTTGTTTTTGCTTTTGTTTTTAATTATAATATAAGCATACATATGCTGTTCATACCACACATATGCAAACATTATCTTCTTCTTCTTGGTTTTTTTTTTTTTTTTTTTTTTTTTTTTTAAAGAATGACTTGGTCGTAGTTCAATTCTGACAACTGGGTCCCTTGGTTTAATAATCCAGACCATTGGTCTCTTGGGTTCCATTGTGGGTACTCTAATCCCCGAATATCTCTTTGATTGGATTATCCTAATTAGATGATCCAAGCCTTTAAACTTGTGGGAACTCCTACAACGGTACACATCCAAATGAAGTCCTGAAATTAGTGGCTCGAACTCCTACAACGGTACACATCCAAATGAAGTCCTGAAATTAGTGGCTGGTATCTTCCGGTCTGCCCGTGGTCTATCAACGGTCCAGATTACCTAATCATGGGTTTACTTTGTAAAACATAAAACACGATCAGAGGCCGAAAGCTTCCGTTATAGCCATATAGTACAAGGTCCTCTATACCCTTGAGCGCGTTTGGATGCTGAATTGAATTGAATTGCAATAGAGTAATGGTTTACGCAACACGCATACGCACGTGCAGAAGGGGCGCCCGCCAGCTAGCTGATGTCAAAGCTACATGTGCCCACCATGATGTACATAGTTTTATCCAAGCAATCTATCCATCTATGCTGGTGTCACAGCTTATCTCAGGCCTCTTATGGATTAAAAAGAGCTTTGACACTACCTGGCTCGAGCCTTAAAATGAGCTGGCACAAAATGGATGAAAGGCGTGATAAAAACACATGCATCATGGTGGGCTCACACAGCTTTGACACCAGCTAGTTGGCTGGTGCTGAGGTCATCAGCCAAACCACGTCGGTGCAGATTGGCCTCTCAGAATTTGTTGTCTTGAAATAAGCAGCCGGGACTTACCATCCATCAGGCGGGCCGCTGCAGTACGCACGTTTGTTGAATGTGGGGCTGTACATAGAGCCGAGTCGAGTCGAGGTGGGCCAAGCTCGGCTCAACCCGTCGATGCCGCACTCGAGTTCGAGCTTGAGCTTGAGCTCGGGCTCGAGCTCAACATTAAAGCTTGGCTTGTTTGCCAAAGTTGTCGAGTCGAGTTCAAGTCGAGCTAGTAGTTCGAGTCACGTCGAGTTTACCTCGAGTCGAGCTCGTGCTTGTTCATATCATCATACGTTACCTCAGGCTTCCAACCCGACCCAACCCAGGCCCCCAACCCGTCCCAAACCCCAACCCACCTCAACCCAACCACCCCAACCCGTCCTAAACCTCAACCCAACCCACCCCACCCCACCCCACCCCACCCCATCACAAACCCCGACCTAACCCAATCTAGCCCCCTATCTACTAATTTATAAAATAAATCTATATATTAAATTAAAAAAATAAAAATTAAACACTTACCTCGGAGAGATTGGGAGAGAGAGAGAGAGATCGGGGTGAGTGGGGATTGGGCATAGCCGTGCTGGTATGCTCGGTGAGATCGGGAGCGCGTGCACGCGCGCGCGCGCGCGAGAGAGAGAGAGAGAGAGCGATGGCCGTGCAGGCACCAGGCAGTGTGCTAGTCCGATGGAGTGCTCGCCGTGGCCGGGCGGGCATGCGAGTGGCTGGGGTAGAGAAGAAAGGGAAGGGAAAAGGGAAAGAAGAGGGGTTGGTCAAGTGTAGCTAGGGTTTTTTATTTTGTTTTTTTTAAAAAAAAAAAAAAACTTAAGTGTGTGTGTGTGTATGTGTATAATATTTAAAATTATTAATCGAGCCGAGTTGAGCTCAAGTTCGAGCTTTGAGTCGAGTCGAGTTGAAATGCCCCCTAGTCGAACTCAGCTCGAACTCAATTCGGGCTTCACAAAAAATGCTTGACTTGTCCCAAATCGGCCATTAAAGCCGAGTCAATCTGAGCTAACTCGAGCGAGTTTTTCGAGCTAGCTTGCCTCATGAACAGCCCTAGTATGTAGACTTTTGGTGATGCTTTTCATAACGGTCCACCGATAAACGTGATCCACGTGATGAGTATTTGAAACGAAGAAACATTTTCTGTGAGGCCCACCTGATTAATGCTATGGATCTTGCACATACCTTGGCTTTACTTCTTGACTGTGACAACACTTTAATGGACGAAAGTTCGTCCGAGCTACCATAAATAGTCTATGGCCCAATAATCATGCTTCAAGGATGATCCTGAATTATATCCAATGTTCTCCATTCATCAAGACAGTTTCCGATGAAATCATCCGTTGAGCAGCCTAACTTTCTCATGTTAGCCAATATAGCTTAGCATCCAGAACATGGATGGTGCCGATCATCAGATCATCCCAGCATGTGGGCCCCAATTACAACCGGATCGACAACTACAATTCCATGTGTTTCATACCTTTTAGTGATTGCAATTAAAATCAGATAAGCATCCAAACAAAAGTTAGGCACTTCCTCTTCATTGACTTTGCCCGGATCCTAATTCAATGGAAATTAATTATTATTGGATCATCGTTGGATGGCACATGTGTCAGATATCCTGCACATTCATCAGGTATGATATATTGTGAACAAGCCATGGACCAAAAATAATGCTATTCCACTTATTGGGCATGTCGAACTTTTGTGGAAAAGTGGGCAGCTAGAAAAGAGAATGTCCAACGGTTCAAATTTGACACACGTGCAGCTTATTTGATGAGTGTACTTCCCTGATTTTTTGATACATGGCATGTCCACTGATCCCACTGCCTAATGGATGGCTCAGATCTCTGGTACATGTGCAATGGGACTGGGTAGTCAGATCCCATGGAATTAAATATGCTCCGTGACATGCTGGAATTCCTGATATTGAAATATTAGAAATATGTGTGAGCATGGCCCTATATCTATAATCCTATCCTGTGCAACCAATATTGTTGTCATGCTTCAGCGGTAGACTCTCTGGAATTCCAACAGCATGTTAGGGTTCAAGCAACCCCCCTTGTGGTGAATGTGTAGAGGATGGGTGAGTATTGAATGTTCAAGTAATGAGTAAGGCAATTCCAACTCAGAGTAGCATGCCTGGTCTTGGGACTTGTGTTTGGATCCAGTGAGATTTTATTTTATTTTTTTTAAAATATTATTTATAACTCCCCTGTCGAAGGTTGAAGATAACTGATAACTGATGGCTCATGCGGCACTTTTGTGTGTATCGCGCTCGATTGTGGCTTGCTCCGTTCAAACGTGCTTCAGCACTGACGCGACTGTAACTGCTATTCATTTTTATCTGGATATTACTTTGATGATGTGGCATCCAAAGATATTATCTGCTCTTTCAATAGGTGGTGTGTTAGCTGGACATACTGTATATACCACGTGGCACAATTTGTATTATCCATCTAATTGGCTAGATTTTGATATAAACATTTGTATTAGAATGATATTTTCGTACGTCTATAGTTCACCTGAGTGGTAGTACCCATATGAACAGTTTGGATAGCATATAAACATCATGATTAGCTCTTAGAAGGTTTTAAAAATGAAAGTTTTCATTTTCACTGTTTCGTGTGGTGTGGCCCATCTTGAGTTTTAGATTTGTGTGCTATTGTGAACTTGAGAAAAGGATGTACAAAGTGGATCTGTATAATGTTACGGGGAAAAACGGACCGACCTATGGAAAAAGGTCAGGTTGGAACCTTACACGCTCAACCAAGCAAATAATAAGTCATTCCGTTCTCTTCTCTCCATGACAAAGAGATAGAGAAGGAAAGAAAGAAAGAAGAAGCACAATCACCATGGGAATCCACTTCCCACTCAAGTTTGTGGCTGAAGAACATGCCTGTAAGAGCATTACCTTCATCGATTCCAAGATCTCCAAAGTTCGTCAAAAGTACTCTGTTCCTTCGCTCGACTAAGGAGACAGGTCGGCGTTACCTAGGTCGGCATGACCTAGAATGGTATGACCCAGGCCGGCATGACCTAGGTCGGTATGTCTCAGGTCGACAAACTACATGTTGGCTCAGCCTGCCTCCTATTAAAGTCCGACCGCATCTACCCGAGATCTTAGACGAAGATCTAGGAAACCTATCGCGATAGAGATCCATCTGAGGTCTTTGGAGGATATCCACGATATGCTCAGAATCCCGAGACCTTGGTGAGGATGTCGGGAGATTCACTATGCATCCAGGATCCAAATCCCTCTACAATATGCACTTACTAAACAAGGAGATCTCATCCGCATCACCGCCTCTCTAAACTTTATAAATAGAGATACCTCTAATGGTGAAAGGTACACATAATTTTTAGACCTAAACCATTAATATTCACTAGACCTAGATTCCTTTTCTGACTTATGCATCGGAAGGTCCCCTGCTCAAGCCAGGGTCTTCCTTGTTTGTTCCTTGTGCAGGTCCACTGGTCGAGAGAGGGCTAACTAGATTTTTGCACCAATAGTTTGACGTCATCTGTAAGAACGACATCAAAAGCTGTCCTCATCTCACCATAGTTCAACAATGGCGAAAGGGAAGAAGAAAGCTCTGGTCTCCTCTGTTGTGCCCTACCTCGCACAGCCGGAGCAGTCCGCTAGCCACCGGGACTCCTCTTCCTAATTGCAGGCTGACTCCGCGCCTGTGGGGCTGATGCAACGATCCTGCATTTGGGGAGGATAACTTGTCTCCCTTGAGTAGTAAGTTGAGATGTTAAACAACAACATGAACTTCATAAAGCAGCTGTTGGAATAGCTACAACCCCGCTCCACATAAGGGGACGAGCCAGTGGCATGATTAACTGTTCAAGGGCTCACCGAGCCATCCGATGTGCTTATTGTCTCCCATAGGAGCTGGCAACTCCGAACGTCAAGGATGACACCTTCTCTCATCTCTAGAACTGCCACACATGCTTCTTCCGACCTACGCCATGAGTTGGATAGGAAGAAGCACGACAAAGCACCTGAAGTCGCGGCTGAGGTTATGGCTGAAAGCGGTGACCCCTAGGAAGCCGAGTTCAATGACTTACGAGGTTAGATTAATGACATACAACAAGACTACCGCTCGAACATCCTGACCTCAATGGAAGCAATACTGGAGGAAATTAAGCCTCCATCCACTGCCGACATTATGCATGCGCAGCTCCCGCCAAGGTTTCATATGCCTCAGATTGCCCCATACTCCGGAACTACCGACCTAATCGAGTACTTGGAATCCTTCAGGCTTAGATGGAATTGCACGACACATCAACCATAGTCATGTGCCGCATATTTTCACTAACTCTGACCGGATGTAATACCCCGGTTCCCAAAACCCAAGTACACTACTCGTTTTCCAAAAACCCGAGTGTTAACCTTTATCGGTGGCTCAAATTTCATGTATATTTTTTTTCTTTATCAGAGTTAGTAAACTAGCGGAATATAAATAAATAAAGGATAAGAGGGAGTCCAAATATACATAACTAAAATTTCAAGTGCTTACCCGAAAACTTATACAAACTAATGTCTTAACTTTTTACAAAACATGATAGTACAAATTAAAAACAAATGAAGTCAGGAATGGAGAGCCGCAAGATTATCTGGTACCTCCTATTCCACATGAACACCAGCATGCACATCATCTACGTCTCCTGCATACTGAATACGGTTTGATAACGTCAATGACTATCTCAGTGAGGTATACCCCCACGATTTATCATATCATCAAGATAATTAAGCATAGTTATTAGGAACAATGTATAACAAATATTTCACAATGACTATCATAGTAATCAGATAAAGTTCATCAAATATGCATTCATTAAATAAATTTCACAAAGATAATCTTGTTTAAATGCATGGATGCATGCACATGCTCACAAACCTAGGGATGCACATCCATCTGGTAAAAAGTCACCCAAGGAGAACTAGCCCCCGAAAAAGTACTCAAAGGTATGCTCTAAGGAGAACTAGTCACCCGGAAAAGATTATACAATGAGGACACCCAAGGTGGCCTAGCTTCCTGGAATAGTACTCGATGTACGTCCAAGAAAAACTAGACACGCTGAAAAGCCCATGCGAAAAGGACAACCCATGGTAGTCGAATGAACGCAACGAAACCTTAGGATCACTAGGTAAAATACTCTACGGTACAGCCCGTAATGACCCAATAAAACCTCGCGTCTTATATTGATCACCTGATAAAGTCCACATGCTATAAGATGTATGATTAGCCCAGCCATTATTATTCTAATTTCAAACAACTAATTTAAGAAAGCTCAAAGGTCACTATGGGGGGTTCGTCACCCAGCATAGGCCAACAACTCAGTCATAGTATTTCATTCCACCATTCCTGGCTCATGAGACTAACGAATAAGATGTTTAAAAGGTAAAGTCTTTAACTAGTGGTCAATCATTGTTTGACAAGTGGAACTTACCATCGCAAGGTTATATGAAAAATAATCCATATAAGCCGCAAGAGGGCAAATAGTCAATCAAAGCCATATAAGGCAAATAGTTCATTTAAGGGTGTGCAATAAAAGGGATTGTCTCCAAAAAGCCATAAATGCACAACGATCTAGTAGATGGTAAATCCACAACATAATCTCAATTTTTCCATTGCCATTAGTTCAAGGACCCACCAAAAATACTATAAAGTAATCACAAGTGGTCAAACAAGCCAAGAATAATATCAATGACACTTACACATATAGAATATTCATTTTAGAATAGAATAGGGGTATTTAAGATCCATAGCATGTTCCGATACTTGAATTTAAATCCAAACATCATCTATTTATAAATAATTACTCATTTAGAGACTACAATTATCATCATTTCTACTTAACACCATTTTAAGCAATCAATTAATATAAATGAAAAAAGATAAACGAACAAGGCTAATTATCATGATGTAGCAAAGCTTGTAGGGTGATCCGCACCTTGGATTGGGGATTTGTTTAAACGTGGTTTAAGAGATGTAACCCGACCCAATTGCAAATTGTAAGAGTGTAAACATAGAGATGGAATCAAGCATTCCACATTAAAATCATGATTCTAAAGCTAATTATCCTAATTAAGGTGACTTTAAAAATATAAAGGAGACTTTAGGAATTGACTCACCTCAACTTCTTCAGTCAACTCCACCCAATTCTACTACTCCAAGTTTGGACTGGGTCAAGGTGGATCAAGAAGTGGGGATTTTGTATGTTAATCTCCCTATATCCATTTAGAATTTAGTCGCGATTCACCATAACCTAAATTTGAACTTAAATTCCAATAGAAAGTTGAGAGGTTAATTCACCTTGACCCGATTGAGGATAATTCAATCTCATTGCCATAAGTAGGCAAACCCTTTCGTAAGGATTTAAGAGTTCTACATCAATTAACATGTGAAGTTAATTTTTGGATCATATAGGAGGTTTGGATGAACCGATTTACTTAGAACTTAATCGGCTAGGTTTTATCTTAAATCTAATGAAGGTAAATATATATTCCCACATGCTGGCTCATTTTAAAGTGAAATGAAATCAACATCTAAAATTCAGGGTCTTTCTTACCTGTCAACCGAGTCAACTCAACTTAACAATTCGATCACAGACTGGCGATATCCAACCTGGCTCCAACAGCGAGTGGAAAACCATCTTTCCCATATACTAAATACGACTTGCTCTGATCCGCTAGATAGGACAACTCATAATGGGTAGATTCGGTCATTGTTGAGTCGACTCAGCGACTCACTCTTCTTCTTTCTTTCTTCCTTCTTTATGCTTTTCCTTCTTTTCTTCTTCTTTCTTCCTTCTGAAGAAATCACTAGAGCCTAGATGCCAAACACAACTAATGTGGTGATCCCACATGATGACTCGACTTGACCGACTCGGATTCGAGTCAGCCCAGCAACCCAATATCTACTTGGATTCAGACCATCAACCCTGGCATTCCATCTTCTTCTTCTCCCTCTCCTTTCTTTCTTCTCTTTGCTTTCGTTGAACCCACCAAACTCTGGACTCAACTCGATAAAGCTTGATCGAGTCAGTGACTCAACTCGACTCAAGCTGGCGAAATATACCAGCACACTCCCTCCCTCCCTCCCTCTCTCTCTCTCTCTCTCTCTCTCTTTCATGCCTCCCTTATTCTTCTTTCTCCTTCCTTTCTTTCTCTGCCAGAAAGAGCAGGTGAATCCCTGGACCTAGCGTAAACTTGCATCGACTTAGACCGAGTCGAGTCGGCTTGGTGCGGCAGCTTGATGTGGCACAATCGCTCTCTCTCTCTCTCTCTCTCTCTCTCTCTCTCTTCCATATTTTTAGGGTTGGCTTCCCAAAATGGAAAGGGAACTTTTATAGTTATCCTAATTAACTTCTAGTGCCTTCTACCATAACTAATCTGAGGATTAGTTGGGTGTGCGATATTAAAATGGTTCGACACAAGGTTTAATGGAATATTGGCTGTTACTTGTTTGTATGTTTGTGATCAGACTATATGGATGGATTTCTGGGACCATGGGCCACCTGATGGATGGCTTAAATCAAGGAATGGGGCCCAATTCCTAATGATGGGTATCTACGGTTAGACGGAGAAGATGATCTCCTCTATAATGACAGATTTGGATCTGATGGGTAAGTTCTTGATCTAATGCACATGGAGGGCATGGATTAGATCACTAACCCTTGTAGGACCCTCCAAATGGATGGTCATTAGCTTTTAACTAATGGGTTCGAGGTAAGCATGTGGTGGTAAGAGATTAGACCAGTAGCTGCTGAAGCCCTAACCACGGCTTGGAAAGCCTTATGGCGGAGGGCTAAGATAGTTCTAAGTGGATGGCTATGATGAAGGGAGAGAATCGCATGCGGATTGCTAGACTATCACAGGTAGTTTCCGTTTCTGGAAATGAGTCATGCGCATAACTCAGCTTGCATTGGGTCTCGTGTGCACATGGGTGCATAATAATGAGTTTAAAGAGCTGGGTTTTGGTCAAACTTCTTGCCTGGACTAGATGGACAGTCTGGATCGAGCGAGCCGATCACGAAGGTGGGCCATAGATCTTGTTAGCAACGGAAATTTTCCATTTTTGGAAACCATCGCGCACACCACGATTTGCGGTTAAGGTTGTGAGCCTACACGTGCATGGAAACTGTTGAAAACACCAGGGCCCGGTCTAAATTCTCTCCTTCATGTGATGGATGGTTTAAATCTTCCACCTAATTTAAGATGGTGGGCCACAGTCGACGTGCATCATTTAAATCAGGTTCAGATGGTACAAAAGGAGAGAAAAATCTCTCTTTATTCAGCTTCCATCGAGTCAAACCCAGTTTGACTGTGGGCTTGGCTCGGTACACAGAAGTTGTGCACGGACCGTGCACACATGCACCCTAAAGTGGGGTCCACCGAGATGTATTTGACAAATCCACTCTGTCTATCTACTTTAACAGATCATTTTAAGGTATTAGACAAAATATGAGGCTGATCCAAAGCTTAAGTGGTCCATAGAAACTAGTTTTTGTGTTATTATATTGATTTCTATTAATCTAATGGTCAGATTGAACAGAGCGATCAAGAAGTTCAACAAACATGAATTAAAGCATAGAGAAACACCCCATCACGCTAAAAGCTTGACCTCTTAGCCCTAGCTAAGAGGTTTAGCCTGACATGGGCATGATTAGGCTAAAAAATCTCTTAGAAAATAACATAATAAAGGAATTAAGAGAAGGGAAGGAAAAACTCTTCAGAAGGCTGGTCGTTCACTCCACATTCTCTCCCTCTTTCTCTCTCTTTCTTTGCTCCATGTCCCCAAAGATGATCTTAAGCTCTCTTTCTCCCTCTCTTTTATAAGCTTAGCAAAGTCGGTCAAGCCTAAAGATGTCGGTGGAAGTTGGTCGGTGGAGAACTGACTCTGTTTCGCAGTAAAGTGCGCAGAAACAAGAAGCAGCTGTGTTTGAACCGAGTTTTGGGATGCTGACTATCCTCTTCTTGGATTCTGACTCCTTAATGGGGTTCAAGACCCCCTCTTGCAGCTTTTGGATGGTCCGGATCATAGATCTGACCGTGATCAAGATCACACAATGGCTTACGGAGGGCTGGACGTGCGGACGTACGTCCTTACGCACGACCCTGCGCTGGAACGTTCGATGGGCCCCACAGTGATGTTTTCGAAAAGATCGACCCCATTCATTGGATTTCTGGTGAAAAACCACTCGGAAAGGAGTGGTTTTGGTTGAGTTTTGGTGTGGTCCATTGTATCAAATCAACTCGCCATTCATCTTGCATTTTTTGGCGATCACGTGTGTACTTGTGCATGGGACCAAAAGGAGAGCATGGATGGGGTCATGGCCACCCCCTAAACCGAATGAATGATTCAGATCGAGCATATGGGTGATGGGTGGGGCCCACTGAGCTTCGTCCGGTCAGACGTTGTCTGCTTGCGAGGTTTCCTATGGGACAACGTCTTTTAACCAACCGTCTTGGTCCATTACACGTCGAGTGCACTTGGGCACTCATGCACTGGTACTGCCAGTGGGGTCTACTTGTGATGTATATAATAACTTTACTCTGTTCATCCATTTTGTCACCCGATTTAAGGGGTTGAGACCAAAATGAAAGCATATCCAGAGATCAGGTGGGCCCTAGATCATAGATTTAGTGGCTGATCTGTCCATTGGGCCACTTCCATAAGGATCCAATGGCTGAAATTCAACGTGTATAGTTAATTTAGGGTCCTCAGGCCAGATATAAAGTTTCAAGCCGAATGGATGGTTTGAACTCTTTGATCTTACATTCTGGATGATTTTCAGGCTCTTTAGCGTGAATTGCTTGATTTTCTCGGATCTCTGATGTGTAAATTCTTCGATCTCAGTCCCCTGGGGTCCATCACTTCCCTTAGTGACTTCTAAGTATTAAATCCATGCTTTTAGTACCCTTTTTCAATCCAGGCTCCTAAATTCACCTTGCAGCACAAACATGATTAAAATAGGGCATTAAGCATTATCATGTTTATAAAATTAAGTAATAACTGGGGTTTAATATAGAATATTTGATACTCAACACAATCCCCAACCAACAGTTTGCAAATCTCGAGCAAAGTATGTAAAAAATAAGTTGAGAATCACAGGATAAATTTTTATAAACTCGAGTGATTTTTGAAAAACAATCCAATTAATAGAATTTTAAGATACATTAATGTTAAGTATGACTTTTTCCTAGACTCAAGCATATGGTAAACTTCATAGTCAAGTTCAAAGTATTAATCCATCAATTAGAATAATTCTAAACATTGAGTTCTATGAGTGTATAGTGTAATCTCAGCTTTTCAACATTAAGAGTCCAATCATCAATTTTCATGATAACATTGATAATCAAACAGAGCATTCTTGGATATCCTAACTTAAACCGAAACTTGCCTTATAGTTCAACCTTTTTGCTCTTCCAGCTTTTGATTTTTCCATCGATGGCTTCATGCCGTGTCAACCTTTTTAAAGATCTTTAACAGGTAGCTGTTTTCGAACACAACTGTTTTTTAGCTGGGTATTCTCTCTCTCTTTTTTTCTTTTTTTCAATGAACATGATGGATAAATTTCCTAGGCTAGTCCTTCCATGCTTAGTAATTACCAGGTTAATAATTCAATATCGAACTGAAACTTTAATGTGTAAGCTAGATGTGACATGTGAAATCATGACTCAATTAATGTTTAAAATTTCTAATTACAGATTAATAATCCGAACTTAATTGTAAAATCTAAAGATAGCTGAATCTAAGAGTCATAAATTACCAACATTACGTATGTTATACTTCTAAAATTAAGGATAGCCTTTAAAATCATTTCGATTTCATAAGAATTTCTAGAAAAAATTTTAAAAAAATTTCACAATTTTTACTCAAGACTAAGAAAATACCGATTAGGTAACTTCATCTCCCATCCCCAACCTAAAATCTACATTGTCCTCAATGTAAAAGATACAAATATGCAATGCACATGAGACAACAAAAGTGAAGGAGAATTGATGGAAAGATAGTACCTGATGATGGAATCGTGTGGCTTTTTCCCAAAGAGATTTTAGCGTGAAGGCATCTAGGCACAAGAGTTAATCCAACAAAAGAAAACTATCCTAAAACAATGGGAAAACAAACTAACCTAATGACATAAAGCCGACTAACCTAGAATGATAAAAAAAAAAACCTACCCTAGTCTTATAAAAGTGATAAACCTACCCATACCTCCATTAGACTAGGAGATCAATCCTGGTAAACAGGATCATTCAGAGGCATGCACGTGTCCTTTGAATCAAATTTCTCAACTAATGGCTTTAATCGATGTCTGTTTACTTTAAACTCATTGCCATTGCCTGGATTTCGAATCTCGATAACCCCATGAGGATAAACATTGATAACAGTGAAAGGGCCGGTCTAACGAGATCAAAGCTTACCCGGAAAGAGATGTAATCGAGAATCATATAAAAGGATTTTCTGACCTGGCGTGAATGATTTTCGATGAATATGTTGGTCATGAAATGCCTTCATCCTGTCCTTGTAAATTCTTGAGTTCTTGTACGCATCGTTTCAGATTTCTATAAGTTCATTCAACTGAAGTTTTTGCAGCGAGCCAGCGTTGTCTAGATTAAAATTTAGATTTTTGATTACCGAGTAGGCTCTATGTTCCAACTCTACAGGCAAGTGACAAGCCTTCTCATAGACAAGTCTAAAGGGAGACATTCCAAAAGGGGTCTTAAATGCAGTATGGTAAGCCTATAAGGCATTGGTTAATCGGATTGACTAATCCTTATGAACAGGGTTAACTATTTTTTTCAAGATGTGTTTGATCTCCCTATTAGAAATCTTAGCTTGCCCACTTGTTTGTGGGTGGTATGGGGTGCTCACCTTATAAGAGATACCGTATTTCTTCATTAAACTCTCGAATGGTCTATTACAAAAGTATGAGGCCCCATCACTAATGATGGCTCGAGGCATTCTGAACCGGGAAAGGATGTTTTCTTCTAAGAATTTAATGATCATACGATAGTCATTGTTCCGGCACGGAATTGCTTCAATCCATTTAGTGACATAGTTTATAGGAGCAAAATATATAGGTTTCCAAAGGATTAGGGGAATGGTCCCATAAAATCGATGCGCCAACAATCAATGCCTTTATATTAAGAATGGGGTTCAAGGGTATCATATTTCGAGGGGATAATGCTCCCAATTTCTGATAACGCTTACAAGACTTGTAAAACTCATGAGTGTCCTTGAACATAGTGGGCTAGTAAAAACTACACTGTAGAATCTCGGTCGTGGTCTTTTTAGCAGAAAAGTGACCACCACAGGCCTGAGAGTGACAGAAGGAGATGACACTCTGATGCTCATCGTCTAGCACACATCTCCTTAAGATTTGGTCTGGGTAATATTTAAACAAATATGGATCGTCCCAAAAAAAATTGCGCACCTCGGTGAAAATTTTCTTCTTATCTTGCGTAGTCCAATATGTCGGTATGAAACTCGTGGCAAGTTAATTAGCAATATTAGCAAACCAAGGTGACTGGGAGGCTCTGAACAATTGTTCGTCAAGGAACATGTCATTGATATATATCATCCCAAGGGAATCAGAGGGATTAAGGTGGGAAAGATGGTTAGCCACTACGTTCGCTACTCCCTTTTTATCCTTTATTTCTAAATGAAATTCTTGGAGTAGGAGGATCCATCTTATCTGGCTGGGCTTAGCATCATTCTTAGAAAGAAGATAGTTGAGCGCCGCATGATCTATGTAAATGATGATCTTGGATCCGATCAAGTATGACCTAAATTTGTCCAAAGTGAACACTATGGCTAAGAGTTCCTTTTCCGTAGTAGAGTAGTTCACTTGGGCAAGATTTAGAGTTCTGCTTATGTAATGAATTAGGTAGGGCTTCTTGTCTTTTCTCTGGCCTAACACCGCTCCAAGAGCATAATCAGACGTGTTGCATATAAGTTCAAAAGGAAGGCTCCAGTCAGGTAGCTGCATGATAGGTGCAGTGGTCAACATGCCTTTAATCTTAGTGAAAGCTTCCTGGCATTGCTCAGTCCACTCGTATAGTGTATCCTTTTGAAGTAGATTACATAGAGGATGAGAGATGAGACTAAAGTCCTTTATGAATCGTTTGTAAAAACCAACGTGTCCTAAGAAGGATCGCACGTCCCGTATGTTCTTGGGTGGAGTTAGGTTAGATATAAGATCAATTTTTGCCTTATCAACCTCGATTCCTTTGGAGGTGATGATATGTCCAAGGACAATTTCCTTACGAACCATAGAATGTCACTTCTCCCAATTAAGTACCAAGTTCTTTTCTTCACATCTTTTCAGCAAACATTTGAGACTCTCTAAGCACTTGCTGAAAGATGGACCGAAGACAGAAATCGTCCATGAAGACCTCTAGATATTGCTCCACCATGTCAGAAAAGATACTCATCATACGTCGTTGAAAACTGGAAGGGGCATTACATAGTTCGAATGGCATCCTTCAGTAAGCAAAGGTGTCATAGGGACATGTAAATGTAGTCTTTTATTGATCTTCAGGGGCTATCTCTATCTGATTATAGCCCAAATACCTGTCAAGGAAACAATACTAGGAATGACCAGCTAACTTTTTCAAGATCTAATCAATGAAGGGCAAAGGAAAGTGGTCCTTCCTCGTGACGGTATTCAACTTCATGCAGTTAATGCACATTCTCCAACCAGTAGTAACTCTAGTTGGCACGAGTTCATTATTGGTATTGGCTACAATGGTGATTCCAGACTTCTTAGGAACCACCTGATTTAGACTCACCCATTGACTATCGGATATAGGGTATATGATACCCACATCCGATAGTTTAAGAACCTTGGCCTTAACCACTTCTTTCATATTTGGATTTAGTCTACGTTGTGATTATTGAGAGGTCTTCACATTATCCTCGATATAAATGCGATGAGTACAAATTGAAGTGTCAATTCCCTTGAGGTCTACAATCGTCCATCCAAGGGCTCCCTTATGCTCAATGAGAGTAGATATGAGCATACACTCCTGTTCTTTCTCCATGTGGGAAGAGATCACCACCGGGTGTGTCTCATCTTGACCTAAATAAATATATTTCAAATTAGAGGGTAAAAGTTTTAGGTCAAGCTTCGGTGCCTTAAGGTTAGATGGTAGAGACACTTCTTCGGTTTGGGGCAATTCTTTAAATTGTGGCCTTCACTGGTTAACTTCAAGTACCGGCGCAGTATCAAGCATGGTAACCATCTCCTTAATCATGTCATCATCAAAATCATAGGAGTGGGCCAGGCACATCTTTAGAGGGTCAGAGGATAAGGTTAAAGGTGTCCTATCTTCCACGAAAAAGTCAATCATGTTAATCTCGTGGAAATCGTCATCATCCTCTAACCGTCTGCCCGTGTTGAAAATGATATTTAACTCAAATGTCATATTCTCGAAAGACATGCTCATGACACCATTCCTGCAATTAATAATTGCGTTTGAAGTAGCAAAGAATGGGTGACTAAGAATGACGGGAATTTGAGTGCTCATGTTACTGATGGGTTCGGTATCCAGGACGATAAAATCTACAGGGTAGTAGAATCTTTCAACCTGGACCAACGCATCCTCAATTATCCCTCTTGGTACATGAACATAGTGATCAACAAGTTATAATGTCGTTAAGGTGGGTCTTAATTTACCCAATTCTAACTACTTGTATACCAAGTAGGGAATTAGATTGACGCTCGCTCCTAAGTCAAGAAGTGCGTGCTCAATTCGATTGTTCTTGATTACACATGATATGGTTGGGCTACCGGGATCTTTGAATTTCTGCGGCACATCTTGCTTTAGGATGGCACTCACTTTCTCAGTCAATAAGATTTTCTTTTGGATATTTTGCCATCTTTTGGTCATGCACAAGTCTTTCAAGAATTTGACATATTAAGGTATTTATTTTACTGCATTAAGTAGATGAATATTGACCTTCACTTGTTTCAACACCTCTAGAATGTCCTGAGAGTTAAAGAGAGGTTTTGGTGCAACTAACTATTGGGAAAATGGAGCAACCAGCTTCCCTTGAGGTTCCGGTTCTAATTCTTGTGGAGCATGGCTACATCCATCATCTTTGTCCACTTTCGGGTCCTTAGGCTTTTCAGCCCTAACTGGAATAGTTTTGTCAATGATCTTCCCACTCCTAAGAGTAGTGATAGATTTAGCTTGCTCCATCTGATTTGAAGAGCTTGAATCACTTATCTCATATTGCGGTTTAGGATTGGAGAGAGGTTGTGTAAGAAGCATCCCCTTTTCTATAACCGTCATACGTGAATCCATCTTTTACATAAAGTTTATAAGTTCTCGTATTGCCTAAGTAAGCGCTTGTGTGAAATTTTGAACCGGCTCTTCTTGAGGTTTCCCTTGATTTGGATTTTGATTGAAGAAACCTTGAGGGGTAGCAGTTTGTCCATTCCTCCAACCGAAGTTTGGATGATTTCTCCAACTAGGATTGTATGTATTGGAGGTAGGTCCATTGAAAGGTCTTTGATAATTGTTCATGGCATTGAATTGCTCATTTAACACCCCTTGAAAGGTAGGTATTGTTGGACAATTTTCAGTTGTGTGAATGTTGTAATCACAAATACCGTAAATAGTTTCATTAACCTTATCCTTCTTTAATTCCATGGCCTTGAATTTTCTTATGAGATTAATCACTTTAGAATTGATATCATTATCCTCTTTCAGGAGATACATTCCACCCCTCTCCTTAGATTGAGTCGGCCTAGACATGGTGCTTGATTTTGGGTATGTGTCCCATGATTGTGCGTTTTCAGCAAGTCTATCTAAGTAGTCCCACACATCATTGACATTTTTATTCATGAATTCTCCATTGCACATTATCTCAACCATTTGGCGCATGAAAGATGTTAGTCCATTATAGAAAAAGTGTGTAATGCACCACGTTTCAAAATCCTGTTGTGGGCATGAACTGACAAGATCCTTGAACCTTTCCCAACATTGGAAGAATGTTTTATCCTCCTTTTGGGCGAAGTTCATGATTGATTTTCTAAGGGTGTTCATTTTATGATGTGGAAAAAATTTCTTTATGAACTCCCTTTGCATATCATTCCATGTGCCAATAGATTTAGTACGTAGTGAATGCAATCACGTCTTAGCTTTTTCTTTCAAAGAAAAGGGAAAGAGTTTCAGCCTGACAGTGTCCTCGGATACGTTTGGAAAATATAAAGTGGCTATGATCTCATCAAACTCTTTCAGGTGTAAAAATGAATTTTCTGACTCAAGCCCATGAAATTTAGGAAGGAGTTAGATTGCCCCTGGCTTGATATCCATGTGTCCCGTATTCTCAGGAAAAACCATGCATGAGGGCGTGCTCACCCCCGCCGATTGTAAATAATCTCGTAAAGTACGAGGCAGGGTGTTTGATGCACCTCATTCTCATCCTGAATGTCCTCCACCTTAGGTGGAGGTAGTGCTTCAGGTTGATTTGCGGCCATAACCTCATTTAACTCAGGGAATCTTGAGTGGTGTCTAGTCCTGCGATGGATAGTTAACTCCTCAACCAATCCTCCTTCAGTCAAGAGACGTCGAGTATTGTCACGAACCCACTTGGGCATCAAACACTTACAACCCTCAATTCAGATTCTAAACCTAAACTTAAAAAGGAAGAAAAGAAATAGAAATCTAGAAATAAAAAGAAAAGAGTTGGAAAGAAGTTATCAAATTAGAAGTTCCTAAGTTAAAAACCTGCAAAACAAAACAAAACAAGTCAGTTTTTAAAAATAGAAGGTCTAAAATTAGAAGGTTCCTAAAATAGAAATAGAAAGTTTCTAGACTAATTAGGAAAGTTATAAACCTAAAATAGAAAGTAAGTTAGTTTTTTTTAAAAAAATAATAATAAATAAAAGAAATCCTAGAATAGAAAATTTCTAAAAATAGAAAAGAAAACCTAATCTAAAAATAGAAGATAGAAAAACTAGAAAATTAGAAAGGGATTACCAATTTAGAAAGTTTATGTCAGGATCCTAAAAAATAGGAAAGTTAGGTCAGTTTCTAGAAATCAAATAGGAAAACCTAAAACTAGAATTCAAAATTAGAAAAACCCTAATCTTAACCTAATTCTAGAACTAGTTAATCTTAGAAGAATGTAACCGTCAGTCCCCGACAACGGCGCCAAAAACTTGTTCACCACCCCAAGTATAGGGTCGTGATGTAGTAATAATCTCGGTAAGACCGAGGTCGAATCCACAGGGACAGAACCTTATGCGTAATCTGAAAGTAACTAGAACTAGAACTATAAGAAGATGTAACCTAATCAGGAAAATTTGAGAGAATAATGGTGAATCACTTTAACTAAAACATGTAAAATTCAAAGGTGGGAAACTATGGTACCAAGGATCCACTTGTAGAGATCATGGAGATCTATGCTTTTAATGGCCCGGTATTCAGAACCCGAGTACACGACTCGAATTCCAAGAACCCAGGAGTTAGTTAAAGATAATGGTGATCAACGAGTAAATCAAAGTGCAGATAGTGGGAAAAGAACATAATATATATCTGAACCAACATACGAACAATATTCTGGCCCACTCAGCTGGGGACCAATTACATAGCCTCAAAAATTTTAAATTCCTAAATATACTGAAAACAAAATAAAGAGCTAATCTACAAGTTTAGCCCAAAATATGCGGCCGCCTCCTACTGCGGCTCCTCGATGCAGAGCTCTTCCTCGACTGCCATCGCCTCCAAGTCAGCCGCGTACTCATTGACTTTTATACTTGTGTTCTCTATATGGTTGAACATTGATGAATGAGTGGCCAGCTCAGTGTGATCTCCCCTCAAGATTACACACTGCCGCCCTAAACAAGAAATATCATAAAAATATACAGGTAATCCAAAGCACAGTAGATGCAGTCTTATTAAGTGTATGGATGTACGGAATGCAATCATCGTCCCAAGGATGTCATCTGTGCAGACAATGGGCTCGTCACCCATGCAATCATCGAACCCAGGAAAATCATCCAGTCAGAACAATATGTACATTATGTACGATAGTAATAGAAGCTGGTCCGTGCCATGTATGCATGATTAGCCTGTCCATTATTAATCCAATTACACTCAGCCATTTAAAATAAGCTCACGGTCACTACAGGGAGCTCTTGACCCAGCATAGGCTGACAGCTTGGGTATAATATCCCATGACTACCATCCCCGGCCTATGAGGTTACCATCTTATAGTGTGTGTAGTACCCACCAACATGTAGTCAATCAATTCAACATAAAGGGGCCATCACCAATGCTAATTGAGAGTGAAATGTTGAAATTTCCAAATGTGGCGATTAAAACATGATGGCATGAATGGTTCAAAGATGAGGAAACAGTGGTTTTGGAAAGGTTGTGAAGTTCATCCCGAGTCAGTTAGGTGAAACCATGGATGGTAAACCTCATGATCAAATACCAACAACCAAAACCTCCATGTTAGGGGCTAACCCACATCACAACTCATCCGATTACACCCTAAGCACAGACTCTCCTTTGCTTAGAACTTTTCATGGAGAGATTCTAACCTTATGTGTGTCATAGCAACATAGATCATAATATGAAAAGGTAATAAGGAACAATACATATTTCTATCAATATCCACTAACTGAGTTAGCATAAGATACATAACATGAATGACTAGATTATTCACCTGGGCAGTTCAAAGAAATCAAGAATCTAAACGATAGTAAGCATGGGAATCATTATGTTAAACAGATAGGTCAAGTGAATGCAGTCTATTTCCACACATAGTTTATCATTAGTCTAGCTAGCCATTTACATTAATAAAGCTACTATTTTTGGTCTATTTAGGGATGGAAAGTATAAGGGGAGGAAAATCATCACCTGTAGGGTCGTGTTTGCAAACTTGGTCCAAGTCTTCTTGCGGCCCGAGGTCACTCAAGGAATCTCCTAAAATCACAGTTTATATTTGTCAGGTATTCCTATGGTTTTGTCCAACTAACATGAAGGTTTAAAGGAGTACGACAACAAGGCCTTTTAGGCTTGTGTTAGGCTCATCACATACTTATTCAAGCAGGGTGGCCTAACTGGCTTAAGCTCAACCTTACTATGGGTTGAACTGGGCTTCACACATGGACCTCATATGTATCAGGTGGGGTCCACATACACGTGGGTCCCACGGCTGCTGATGCAGCAAGATACCCTATATCATGGTGGGGTCCACATACGAGGCCCGCTGTCAATGGATGAGCTCATCAAATGGATAGACGGCTGGGATGGCCCACGTGGTATGGCCCACATAGGATATGTATAAATTATATACACATATAAACATATACACCTGGTGGGTCCCACATGGATGTGGGGCCTATATAATATTTTATTATATTTTTCATGTAATGGAGGGGTACTCCATCCAATCACCACAGGTGGGTCCCACGTGGGGCACACCACATATAGCATTTTATATATTATATCATTATATTATTATATATATACTCTTCTTCCCTTTCTTTTTTTTTCTTTAACTATATAGCAGTCGTCCAGCATTGCATGTCCATTGATGGATGGCTAGGAGGCGACGTCCATTGATGAATGGGCTAGATGTAAAGATTTGGGGCCCACATACGGGGTTCGGCCGAGGTCCTAACCCATGTGATGTGGGGCATGGGCTCTGACATAAATGGATTAATTCGCCATACTCTAACAATTTAAGCTTTTAAAGCAAGTGGTCCTACATCAAATTGGTATTAGAGCAAGAGGTCTCGTGTTCAAGACTCCTCACTGGGGGTGATTAATGCAGGGGCATTTTCACACCGGGCTCAAGTGGGGTCGTTTGTGGGATGCAGGGGCACACTCGGGGTGGGTGTGGCTTACGGAGGAGGTATCGTGTTCGAGACTCCTCACCGGGGGTGATTAATGTGCATTTCACACCAGGCTTGAGTGGGATAGCCCGTGAGATGCGGGGACACACTCGGGGTGGGCGGCCCATGTTATTTGGGGCCCACGTAGGGGGTTTGGCCGAGGTCCTAACCCATGTGATGTGGGGCCTGGGCTATGAGATAAATGGATTAATTCGCCATACTCTAACAGTTTGAGCTTTTAAAGCAAGTGGTTAATTGTCCTGCATCAAATATTTAACCTGGTGACGTTTATACTCTGGGGACTTACGATCACTTATATGCTTTACATACTTATCATAGTCTTCCACTTGCGAAATGAAACTGTCTCTGGAGTATGATATGCTGATTTGGTACAATCCCACTAATGTTTAATGCACTAATATGGATAATATTTAATCATCATTAAATTTGTTGCATAAGTGATGCGTTGGAACTCGGGAGTTGAGCTTCTGCTCGACCCCTGATTTTCAGGGTGTTACCAGTTAGTATTAGAGCATAATTTAGATTAAACTGGACCTGGGTTATGGTCACACAACGCATACTGATGTACTTTGACTTAGGAGGGAGTGATAAAATGTAGAAACAGTTGTAGGATTCCCAGTTTCGCCGACAGGTGAAACTGACCATTGAAATCGGACCCGTAGGCATTTATGATCATGTGAGATGGCCCCAGTGCTTTTTCAAACCATCCATCGATGGGTTTAGGCAAAGATTCACCATATTCCACACTCAAATAACCCGAAGAGTGTGAATATATGTGAGATGGAACCCGAAACTGCACCAAACGGACTCAGGGGCCCAAACGGCCCAAATCGGGGTTGGGGGACCAAAGTGGTCACCACACACATACGGCACCTCGGGAGGATAGCATCGGCCCCCTGTTTAGCAAACAGCGATGCCATCGCCCCAACGACGAGGCCTCGCCATCTACGGACAGCGGGCTTGTCGGGCCGTGTCAGGCCAGTCGGGTCGACGAGTGTGGGCACATGTGGGGCCCAAAAAAATGTGTGGGGGCCCCTATAACCCCCTCATTTGCTTCCTTTCCTTCATTCCTACCCCTCCAAGCTTTCTAAGCCTTCAAAATTTTCATTTCCTCTCTCAAATCCTTCCTTCATTCTCATATCTTCTTCATTTTCTTCATTTCATACACACCTCCCACCATTCCTTTCAAACCCACCTCCTATCTCCCTCATTTCCTCCCATTTAAGCACATAAACCCTCCTTTGTGTCTCAAAGATCTCAAGGCCCAACAATCCATCTTATCCCTCCATCTTGTTTCACTCAAATGGCTCTTTTCGAGCTAATGGTGGCGATTTTCTCCCTTTCCACACTCCTTGCCCTCATGGGGAAGAAGAGGGCTTCCACGGATGAAGTCGGGCCTAACCGCCCTACCCGTTCGAGAAGGCAGGAAGGCATCGAGGCAAGTGAAAGCGTCGATCATGAGATCAGGACGAAGTGGGATCTCGACCCCAGCTTCCTCGAGAGAGAGCTCTACTGGAGGATATGAAACATGGAAGATTTCAAGTCCGTAGGGTTGTCTTTGAAGCACATGTGGATGAGAAACTATTTAGGCTTTATTCGATGATGGATCTCTTGTTGGACGCCAGTTGGGGTCCCATATTTGAGGGTAAGTCTTGTGTGAATAAGAGCACTGTCTGAGACTTCTACACCCATATATGAGACCCACTGCTGGAGCCCCTATAGTTCTCTATCCCCGTGGGAAGGCGAGAAGCCATTGTCAACGTGGACCTGATAGCTCGGATCATGGGGATGTCGCGTAGAGAGGTTCATGCTAAGGAGAAGAACCTCAGGAGTGCGCATGAAAAGGATTGCTGCACACAATTTCTTTGTGGCCAACTGGTCCACTGGAATCAAGGCAATTACCTCTTGGCGTCCAAGATGACTCCTGACTTCCTCCTACTCCACCACATCTTCACACATAATGTGTATCCCAAGTGGAGCAATCGCAGTGAATAGACGTGTCTGATGGTAGACTTCTTATACCGAGCTGGGCAAGGAGACAAACTGTGCCTGTCTACGTATGTACTACTACATATAGTTCAGACCGCACACTTTCCTTAGACAACTATTTCACTCCCATTTGACTGACTTATATGCAAGCTTCCTCCTAAATTTGGCACAGACTTGGCTTGGAAAGGCTTGCGCCGATCCATTTCATCAATGACACTACTCTCAATAACATGAATATTGGGCCACAACAATGTCAAGCCTGACTCGATGAGAGTGAGGATGAGACAGGGAGTGAAGAGGAAGAGAGTGATGAAGAAGGTGAAGTTGAGATAGAGGAAGAAAGTGAAGAAGAGGAAGAAGAGGAGGCCCAAGACACTGACAAGGGCTCTCCTCCTACCACACATGAGCACCACCATGATTGGGCTGCTATAAAAGCTCATTTGACTCAGATTGAGGAGGGCCAGGTCGCCCTACAACAAGATGTCAATGAGACCCAGGCCAAGATTGAAGAGGGTCAGGCCTATATGAAACAGAAACTCAAGAAGGTGTCTCGCACCTTAAAGGCTATCCTGTGTTGCTTGCAAGACAAGGGTGCTCCTCCTTTATCACCAGATTCTGACGACTAGTCCTATGCTGTAGTCGTCTTTGGGTTTTCCTGGTTTTCGTGTTTCCTATGTTATATCCTTATAGGCTTAGTAATAGGGTAGGTTTGATGGTGTGTTTGGTGTTTAAGGCTTTGATTAGGTTAACTCACATGCATTTCCTGTCATGATTCATGTAAAGCTATATCCCATGTATTGTGACGAATTTTGTTAAATGAAATGCATGCAGCTCCTTTTGCTATGAAATGTGTAGAATGCTTGAGAAATTGAGTGTTGTTATGCAAAATCTTACACGTGTTGTACCCTATGTTGTATATAAGGAATGCCACCTAAGACCACACGGAGTACGACACATCTTACACTTGGCGACTCAATTGACGGGGCACCTCCCCTCAGCGATAGCCATATGACCCTAGTTTGGGCCCGAATCGCGAGACTATGCTAGATTCTTAGTCGGCCACTGGCCCCACTAATGGGCCAACACTTTTTGCACCACCGGTTCTAGAGCGGAACCGTGCATCTACTTCGAAGCCTCACATGCATAAGGCTTCTCCTCCTGATAGGCTGGAGCAGATGATGCTCCTTATGCAGTAGCAACAACAAATTTTGACCACTATTGCTGGGGCCCTTGCCTAGAACATGAGCGTGGTTCCGCCTGCATCACCTATGCACCCTGCTGGGAATATGAGTGTCAGCGGCCTATTTGAGTGATTTCAGTGCTTTCGACTTCCTACATTTGTAGGTACTCACAGACCCGAGGAAGCCGAGTATTGGCTTGACTGCATCTCTAAGATGCTGAAGCCGCTGCACTGCACTGAGGCAAAACAGGTCGAGTTGGTCACTTAATGTTTGAGAAGGAGGCCAGTCTCTGGTGGGATAGCGTCCTACGGACAGTGCCTACTGCATACGTATGGACATGGGAAGCCTTTGACCTACCGCAATAAGAAGGAAGGAGAGTTCCTTCACCTCTGACAAGGAGGGATGACTATAGTAGAGTATGTGAACCGGTTCACTGAGCTAGCCAGAATGCTCCCTTGATATTGACAGACCAGTCGATGTGAATGCGACTGTTTTCTAAGGGTCTACAACCCGAGATATGCTCGAAGATGTGTTGCACTAGCATACTCAACTATGTTGAGCTAGTGGACATGTTTTTGCGAGCTGAGCAGGAAGGGGACAGGCTATCCCACACACGTGTACGTATGGTTCCTAGGCCTCGACCAGATTTACCGAGCAAGCCGTTCCTTGGTAAGAGGCCACGTGCAGATTCTCCTCCTCGGCTTACGGCTCCATAGACACAACCGAGGTGACCTGATATATGGTGCACTTACTGTAAGAGGTCGGGTCATGCTGACAACTACTATTTCACGAGGATGAGGGACAATGGCTTTATGCCTCCTCAGAAGATCAACTGGCAGATGCCACTGGCTATCTCGGCTCCACCTTAAAGTTTTGTACTACTTGGATAGCTTTCCTACAAGCCACCTATACCTTGTTTTAGGCCACCTCAGCAACCTATGGTACCGTAGTCGAACCATTCTCAACAGGCTCGTGTGCACTCACTTACAGCTGAGGCATCCGAGACAGCAGTTGCAGCACCGATGGCTTTCGAAGTCATGACACATATTCAAGGTACACCAATCTTCTTATTGGTGGACACTAGGTCTACTATCTCTATAATATCATGCGCAGTAGCCAAGCAACTGGGGTTGAAAACTAGTCCATGGTTGGGTTGAAACTCCTTACCGCCACGGGGACCTTCTCAGATACTACCAAGATGTGTAAGGGTTTTTCGATAGACCTAGGGAGTAGAACAGTATTTGTTAACCTGATTATGGTCCCGCTATATCATTACGATGTGATCCTCGGTATGGATTGGCTCACTGAGATGAAGGTAAAGATCGTTTGTGATACTGAGGTGGTGACAACCCATTGACCTGAGGGCATGACCTTTACATTCCCGGTGTAAGTCAGTTGGTACTACTGCATTAGTTGTTATGCTACCCTACTAGAGAATGTTGATGGTCCGACACTTGGAAACACACCTGTAGTTCAGGATTTTACGGACGTGTTTAGGAAGATACCTGGATTACCTCCTCAGCGCGAGATCAATTTTATCATTGATCTAATGCTTGGTGCGACACCTATATCATTACTGACTTATCGCATGCCTCCATGTGAGATGGAGGAACTGAGGAGATAGATCGATGATCTGTTGGAGGTAGGCTTTATACGACCGAGTGTATCTCCTTAGGGAGCACCCGTGTTGTTCATGAAGAAGAAGGATGGTTCACTGCGATTGTGTATTGATTATCACAGGTTGAACCAAGTGACAGTGAAGAACAAGTATCCTTTGCCTAGGATAGACGATATGTTCGACCAATTGAAGGGGGTGCAGTATTTCACTAAGATCAACTTGCAGTCAGGGTATCACCAATTGCGTGTCAGGGATGAGGACGTACAGAAGACAGCGTTCAGAACCAGCTTTAGGCACTACGAGTTCCTTGTAATGTTGTTTGGACTCACAAATGCACCCGCCGTGTTCATGGACCTGATGAACCGGGCATTTCGGCCATATTTATTCCGATTCGTCATCGTATTTATAGATGACATCCTGATATATTCTAAGAGTCGGAAGGAGCATGAGGAACACCTGCGAGCAGTCTTTGATACTCTTAGGAAGAACCAGTTGTATGCCTAGTACAAGAAGTGCGACTTCTGGAAGGAAGAAGTCAAGTTCCTAGGACATGTGGTGTCCAAGGAAGGGATAGCTGTGGACCTTGGTAAGGTGACCGCAGTTCAGGACTAGGAGCAGCATGGTTTGGTTAGAAGTGAGGAGTTTTCTGGGACTTGCTGGCTACTATCACCGATTCATTAGGGACTTTCCCAAGATAGCCAGACCGTTGTCTCAGCTCACTCAGAAGGACCTCAAGTTTACCTGGAATGAAAAGGTGGAAGCAGCCTTTCAGGAACTGAAGGATAAGTTGACGTCCGCACCTGTGCTAGTATTGCCAGAGCAGGGGGTCAGATATACCATATACACCGACGTGTCTCGTGTTAGTTTGGGTTATGTTTTAATGCAGAAGGACAAGGTTATTGCCTATACATCGCAATAGTTGAGGAAACACGAGGAAAACTACCCTACACACGACCTAGAGTTAGCAGCTATCATCTTTGCATTAAAGCTCTGGAGACATTACCTCTATGGACAGGAGTTCGAGCTCTTTTGCGACCACAAGATCCTCAGGTACATATTTATGCAGAGAGACCTGAATATGAGGCAGTGACGATGGATGGAAACCTTAAAGGAATTCAAGTTCGAGGTCTCCTACCATCCTAGTAAGGCTAACCTGGTGACAGATATGTTAAGCCGCAAGCAGATGATAGCATTTGCGGCTCCGCTGATGATAGACGAGTGGAACATGGTAGAATTTGTGCAAGACTTCGAGCAGAAGCTTATGGTAGATGAGCCATTCGAGAGCATCGCACATATTCGTGTTCAACCACTTATCGACGACCGAATTATTACGGCTCAGAAAGACGATGAACTATTCGCAAGAATGAGAGAGTAAGTGAGCGACAGTGAAGATTTGGAATGGAGAGTTGGTACGGATGGAGGTTTACGTTATCATCGTCGCTTATGCATCCCAAATCATCATGACTTGAGAAGAGAAGTTCTCGAAGTTGCTCACAATTCGAAGATGACAATGCATCCGGGTAGTACGAAGATGTATCGAAATATGAAACGCTCGTACTGGTGGGACAATATGAAGGCCCACATAGCAGACTATGTATCCCGTTGTCTCACGTGCCAGCAGATCAAGGTAGGACATCGCTGATTTTTTGGACTGCTTCAGCCCATGCCCATAGCAGAATGGAAATGGGATTTCATTTCTATGGACTTCAT
The DNA here is from genome assembly GCF_029962835.1 of Magnolia sinica. Lineage (NCBI taxonomy): Eukaryota > Viridiplantae > Streptophyta > Magnoliopsida > Magnoliales > Magnoliaceae > Magnolia > Magnolia sinica. Next base: position 81,869,488 of record NC_080574.1, read on the forward strand.
TTCAGGGTTACCAAAGACGAGGAAGGGGCATGACTCCATTTGGGTGATCGTGGACTGGTTGACGAAATCGGCTCATTTTCTCCCTATTAGAGTCTTAAACTCAGTAAACGATTTGGCCAGGTTGTTCGTCAAGGAGATAGTGCGTTTACATGGAGTTCCTATGGAGATCGTGTCGGATTGAGACATATGATTCACATCTATCTTCTAGACTCGTATCCAGGAGGCATGGGTGTGAAACTGAAGTTCAGTATCGCGTTCCACCCCCAAACGGATGGGTAGACGGAATGAGTGAATTAGGTGTTGGAAGATATGTTGTGAACTTGTGTGCTTGATTTCAAGGACAATTGGAATGATTGTTTTCCTTATGCTAAGTTTGCTTATAACAACAGTTTTCAGGCGAGTATCGGTATGGCCCCTTACGAAGTACTGTATGGGCGTCCATGTTGAGCATCGCATTGCTAGGCAGAGGTTGGCGAGAAGAGTTTGATTGGCCCAGAGTTAGTACAGGTGACCTCAAAGAAGATCAACATTATCAGGCGTCGACTCCTGGTGGTATAGAGCAGACAGAAGAGTTATACCGATATGATGCGGCGACCGCTAGAGTTTGAAGTTGGGGACCATGTATTCATGAAAGTTTCCCCCATGAAGGGAGTCCTCCGGTTTGGTAAGAAAGGAAAACTCACATCGAGATTCATTGGCCCATTCCAGATACTAGACCGAGTGGCTGTGGTAACTTATCACCTTGCTTTGCCCACACAACTCGCAGGCGTGCACAACGTACTTCATATATCGATGCTGAAGAAATACGTTCCTGACCCTTCCCACATTATCAAATGGGAGCAGGTACAGTTAAGTGAGGATGCTACTTATGTACTGTGACCGACGCGTATCCTAGATAGGAAAGAATTGGTGCTGCACAGTAAAGTAATTCCACTTGTGAAGGTACTATAGACACATCACACTTTGGAAGAGGCTACTTAGGAAACAGAAGCCAAGGTCCGTAAGAACTACCCTCAAATTCTCAAGGAGTACGAAAAGGTACTAATTTTGAGGATGAAATTTTTCTTTAAAGGGGGTAGCTTGTAACATCTCGAAAAAAAATTCGTATAAAGACCTGAGTACCACCTCAGGCAAAAATCACTAAGGACCAAATCCTTTAGAAATTAGATGAAAATTAATTAAGTAATAAACTGAATTAATCAACGAATGAGCTCAAATCATATTTTATATGAACTGCAAGACCCAAAACCATTAGAATCGCTAACCCAACATTTCCTAAAAACCTAGGATCAATCTCAAAACCCAGTTGCTCTTGGGAGCACATTGAAACTTCGTATTGGACCTAGACCGCGCGTCGAAAATCTGATTACTATGAAACCATACGGTTATGATCTCCTGACTGGGCTTGACAACTATCTCGAGAATCAAGTCCAAATAATATCCAGAAACGCACTACTTAAGCCCAGAGTGAAGTGTGTGAGAAACGTGAATATCTTTAGAAAATAAAGTCAAACTTAAGTGAATTGGGTCGTTTACTTGCAAGCCAAATATAAGGTTTCAGACCGTCAGATTTCGACCCAACTACACCCTTGGATCAGGGAAATTTCCCTACGTATGTTGTGTACTTGTGGCCCTGATCAAGTAACGATGACCGTTGAACTGAAACTGGTCCTTCACGGTCGATCTGTAAATCCGATCGGACCGAAAACTTAACCTGATATAGATCCATTGTCAGGGAACTTTCTCTGGACCGTATGCAGGAAATGCACCTCTAGATGAGCTCCGTTGGCCTGAAATAGCCACCCATTGGCTATATCCTAAATATACCATGGCCTTGGGGCCATTGGCATCAGTTCCGGGCCTATATAAGGCCCTTAACTCACCCTTCTCTCATTCCATACGAATTTCCAAACCTTAGGAGAGAGAAGAGAGAAAAGAGAAGGAAAGAGTGAGGTGAAGTGACAGAAAGTGAGAAAGAGTTGCTGGGATTCATTCTCACTGCTCCACGTGCCGAATCATCCTACCTGTATCGCTACACCAGCGATTTCGACTCAATTTTTGGGTAAGAAACCCTAACCCTAATCTGTTTTAGATATCCAAGTAGAAGAATCGACGAAATAGCTAACTTATTTCATGATTCAGGTAGTCATTGTGCCGTAGACGAAGGCATAGTGTTCGAACTTAGTTCGATACGAGTTTACCGATGTAAGGTGCGGACTATAAATGTTTAGGTTATGGTTTTCAAGGCTTTCAATGTCAGTTAATGATTTATGACTGACTTGATTGCTATCACATATGCTTAGATACGATGTTTTCCACGTATTACATATATATGAATCATGTTGAAATTAATGCATTCCATGTGTTTGTTGAAATGTTTGTATGAATATGGAAATATGATTTGTGCTTTCCATGATTGTTGTTTGAGAATACATGATTGTTGTGCGTGTGGCAACTCCTTTGTGAAAGGATTTGCTATAATATACATTATAACTAATTTATTACATGTATATGATATGTGTAGTCTAAGTGTTTGATAAAATGCCTGAATGAGAAAATGCTTGTTGAAATGTATTTAACGAGGGCGTTGAGATATGGTTCTCAATCCCCTTATCTATAGTTATAATTTCCTTCATATAACTTATCTTACTACTACGTGATTTATGGATGAAATGCCTATGTACAATAACAAGTGCACTACGTGTTTGGGGAAATTCTCAAATGAGATTTATTTTTGAATTGGTTGTCACGTGCTATTTGACTATCATATATGAATGCCTATTACGTTTGAATATGATTGGGACTACTGCGTAGTCCAGGCAGTCGGTAATGATTTCCGAATCAGTGGCCAAGGTATTTTCGCCACACACGTTCAATGAATCCGAGTCATACGTTATTTGTCGACAGTGGTTAGGCCACGCGGAGTGCTTATGCACTCTATGTCGATTAAGTCAACATGCACTCGTATCAGTCGAGCTTGTTAAGTAACCCGATTAGCCTGCGCTAAGGTGACGAGCTTCTCTGTGGCGACCTGGAACTGCCACATATGCGACTAACTAGGATTGACGACCATAGATTGATCATTGTTTGGGTCAATGATATAAAGGGAGGTACCTTAGCTTTCAAAACCTGCTATATGAATAAGTCTAATTAAGAACTTGGCTAATCACGTACATGCACCACATTGCATGTGCCTTTGGTATTGGAGTTGAGCATAGCGGGAGTGTTGCATGCGCAACCGTTAGATGATGTCGTAGAGGGAGTACAGGCGAGGGCATACATCATTAATAGATATCATCATTGCATTAACCAATATACTTAGAAATGCTTGTTATATTACTTTATCATTACTGCTTGACTGAAGTAATAACATGTTAACTTTTGCCTTATAGCTCCACTGAGTTGATCACTTACTCCCACTCTAGGACGGTGTTTTAAAACACCAACCAGACTCTGTTGTAGTTTCAGGTAATGTCGAGGCTTACGAGGTAGAGCCTGACTTCTACGACGACGACGACGAGGAGTTCTCCTACCTGCAACTCTCTGGCGTGTCTATGTAGACCTGGAGTTGAACCACTGGGATACAGGGATATGGATTAGATAACATTACACTTTATCATTTTGTAAATTTTGAAATTATACGTGTAATTATTTAACCTGGTGACGTTCATGCTCTAGGGACTAACGATCACTTATATGCTTTTCATACTTATTACAGTCTTCCGCTTGCAAAATTAAACTCTCTTGAATATGATATGCTGATTTGGTACAATCCCACTCATGTTTACACTAATACGGACATCATTTAATCATCATTATCTATGTTGCATAAGTGATGCGTTGGAACTCTGGAGTTGAGCTTCTGCTCAACCCCCGATTTTCAAGGCATTACAAAGATACTGTTGATGGGGCTTCTCGCTCATGGTGTATTATGAATTAGAAGGAATGCTTTTATTGACCTGAGAATGTGCAATTAATATGCAGATCGGATAAAGTATGGCGGTTGGGAATTTGAAGGCTAACGGCTAGGTAGCAAGTTGTTTCTGAGATGGTGGGAGAATGTGGCGAAATAAATGAGATTATCTCGAAAAATGTCCGTAATGATTCCTGCTGAGTCGACACGTAATAAGGCATTCGAAAATAAAAAACTGCTAAGTGTTGGATGGCTGGTTGATAACACACGGGCTCGGTCGACTATGGAGACACCACCTGATATCTTTAGATATACCCAGCCATGATTAATCATCCAAGACCAATCACTGAAAAAGTAAACGTCATGAAAAACATATCAATTTTATTGATTAGAGAAAAGTTTATTCAAAGTTTTGCAGGTCATCGACCGTATTATGCTAGAAAGGAAACAGAACATTAGAAAAAGAGCTTGGAAGCAATGGAGCAGCTCAGATCTTAATCCCCTCAAACTCCTCAAGGAGAGCTTGCATTTCTGCTTCATTTTTGTCCTGAGTTGACACCTAACTCGCTCCCTATTCGATGATGATTTGTAGAAGATGAAGTAGTTGGTCAACACAAAGGCTGTTGGAAGAAACTGCATCCTCGGCCACTCTCTTAGCGAAAAAGATTATCTTCGATCGAGCTTGGAATAAAGTGATTTGTTCATCTAAAAATGAAATATCTTCTGAGTCAGCCATCTTGTAACACCCCAAAAATTGGCACCCAAGTACATAGACTCTGATCCCAAGTTCCCAGGTGTTAACGTAATAAAAATGCACATGTGTCCTCATTCAGATATATGTTCATTTCATACACAAATAATCAGAGTATCGCATTTTAATCTAGCGGAACCAATGTGAGGTAGAGATAACAAGATCCAACAATATAGGGCTAACACCTAGAAGTTATAGTTCCAAAAGTGGTAACCACCTTGTGAGAATTATACAAATCACAACAATTACAATAGGAACAGAAGAACAACTACCAGGTGGGAAGAATCTAGGGATCTACTCGCCCTGAGCACACCACCGACTGGTCTTATTCTTGAGTTATCTGCATATGTCAAAAGGAAGCATCAAATGGCAACATAGTGAAGAAATATCCCCAAGATTGTTACTTGAGACATTTTAGTGATAGCAGGTTTATAATAAATATATATTAATATATGTAATACACTCAAACATGTTATCTTTAACGCACAACTACTAAACAAGTTACACATGTTACTAACACAACAGAGTGTAAGTAATGATGGCATAATAAATAAAAAGTTTCCTAATCTATTTGGTAAGTATATTAATGCCAAGATGAAATGATGTATAATCCTCACAATCCAACACTTCCTTACAAGCGACTTTCACGCCTATTTCGTAAATGTCAACACTCCATCATAAGTGACTCCAATGCCAAATCTCAACCTATCTTAGGATATGTATGTTAGCCAGGTGATTACTAGTATCAGTTCATACAGCAAGTTGGTGAAACTAAGATACCGCCATTATATCACGAGTCATTATTCGGATCATGTGGCTTGTTACGGTATGTGACGGCTCCTTACCAGTGTCCCTTGATCCAAATTAAGGCATCAACAAGGTACGGGTCGTCACCCAATACTAAGTATGAACCATCAATTCCGAGGTGCAGGCTTGTCACGCAAAAATAAATTAATATAAAGGAAATGGCTCATCACCCAATTCCATTCACGCCCGATTGTTCAAATGGTACTCTGACACAGAATCATCGACCAGGTGATTTTATGGGGGGCTATTCGAACAATATTCTATCACCTCTATTAGTGTTCAATGGTCACTATGGGAAGGCTCGTCACCCCAGCATAGGTCAATTGCTCGAACATGGTGTCCCATACCACCATGCTCGACTTATAAGTCTTTAGGGATCATAACACACTAATGGATATGAGTACACTAAATCAATGGTATTGGTGGTATCCAGGATATTATTGAATGTTATACAATCACCAAGCACAATAATGATCAAGCTTACATTAGACCGATGTGATTGTTTACAGAGGACCCCGGGCAAACCGGTGTTGAGTGCAAAGCATCCTGCGTAGCTCCAACTACTGACGATCGTCCGTGTTCAACTCTGGTCGGCTGTATAAGTATGTGATAGCCTCCCTAAAGTGGTTTATCTGCATATTTATATAATTTGTGGAGCTCGATCCACCACAACAACACAATTCAATCATCTTAGTATTTCTAAGCATCCAACATCTAAAAATTTTATAATATTAAGAGTTTCATATCATTTAAGCATTTCATCAAACCTATTATCAATCAAATAGCAAATAAATGCATTTAATTATTCTAAAATGCCAAGTAAAAGCTTAGGGGTATATCTTCACCTTAGAGTCAAAATCCTTGACTCGGATGTGGCCTTAACATCAGGAATTTGGGAAAAACTCTCCAAACCCTAATTCATCAATAATTTCATCATTAGTAATGTGAATTTTAATATAATTAGGTTTTAACTAGGGGTTAAGGGTTTTACCTAACTTAGTTCGAGGAAATCCCAACTCAATTCAATGAGTCGGGGCCCATGATTGGCATATTACGACATCCACACGGGGCCATGCGCAAAGACGGCTCTTACAATAGCGTGAGCCATTCCTAATCCATTTCTGAGAACCCAAGTCCTAGCATGATTAAATCCTAATATTAGGATTTTCAAGAAATGACGAAAATAAAAGAGTGTTTTCAATCCTAATGGCTCACTGGTGTCTTATACCAAGACAGTTGGATTGTGAGAGCTCATGTATTTGGTTCTCAAGGACCAATTTCTAAGAAGGGTTTGTTGATTACTTCTAGTCATTGGAAAGATTTCGGTAATATAATATTTACTTTTCGAGCCTACTGTTTTACATTCCGTAGTGTAATTCGTAGCGGTAATCAAGTAGCTGGTAATTTTTAGCCGTAATCTTGAGTCTAAGCTCTTGTGCTAGATTTAGTTCATCCATCGGAAATGTGTCCTTTGGTTGTTCTTCACGATCGACTGCAAGGATCTCTTTTTCATTTTCATTTATCTATAACGAAAAGTCCTTTCATACAAAAGGGAGAGGTACAACCCATCATCAGAGGATGAACCTCACCCTCTAAATATCACCTGATACAATTTTACATATTGAGCGAGTGATCGAATAGGCGACCGATCTCTTTGGATCTTGGTCTTACACTACTTGCCTGTCTATCTTAGCGCTTGGGGTCATTGTTGTTCAGTTTGAATTGAAACCATAATTTCAATTCTGACGCACTTGATCACTTAGTGCAAAAAAACAACGGCAAATAGGGTTAGGATTTGCTTCCATGTATTTCATCCAAGAAAACTCTTTTTTTTTTTTTCTAAAAGGAAAAAATACCTATTTAAAAGATGCACCTAACGAGGTGTGACACACCCGTTTGAGATGTGGCATGTCACACATAATGGATCCCCTGTGCATGAGTAGACACGGGTGTGCATACGCGAACATGCCATGTTAAAGGCTTTCAGGCTAGGAATGGCATCGATTGCACCCCTTGTGCAGGCACACGGGCTTGTGCATTGTAGAGCATATTACACAAGAATCTTATAAAGATAATGTTTTATAAACACATTTTATTTCTTTTTTCCTAGTCGATGTGGGACAAAAGTTTTGACTTTAAAATCAAGAAAACCAACATAAATTTTTTTGTACAATGAATATTTTTCCTTAAAATTTTGAAATACCCGCATGACAAACGATAGAATACTGAGTGTAGGACAAGAATGCTAGGCAAGACAAATAAGGTAAAAGACCAGTATAATAATACACGGCTCTACGTAATCATAAGCTGGTAGATGGTAGATGGTCTATTTTTAACTCAGTAGATGACCCGCTCTTTGACTTTGCATCACAGCCATCCAAATCAGCATTACGAGCATCTTATCTATCATGCACAACCTTCAATCAACCGCTAAAAGTCTGAAGATTGGATGGCTACAATCTTATGATGATCGGATTTTTCAGGTGTGGTCCATCAGCTGCTTGATGCATCAGATTAACGGTATGGATCACCGAACCTTACAAACTTAAGGTCCTAGTATGCAATGAGGACCTAAAGTTTCTCTTTGAAAGAAAACTTCCATTTGTTGAATTGTGGCCCATGGGTTAGTGATCTAGACCGTTAATCCGATTTTCTCAACTTGCACAGGATTTCATACAAAAATACTAGATTGGAATCACAGCATCCGCCCTGAATGTGGCTGTTGCGGTGATTTCTTAACCATCTATGAACAGTGACCAAAGGTTTCACATTGCTCCATCAGAAATGTTTGATGGAATCCTGTATCTATGATATGGCCCATCACATGAACGGTCTCGATCACTTATATTGACCCCATATATACATAATCGAGATCGGAGTATACTAGGGACAACATCACGTGGGATTTGAAGATGCTTGCTAGAAACAAATGTGGGATTGAGGGATTGGGATCAAAGGACTGCTTCTTTACAAGAATAAGCGACAAGATTCTAATCATAAGCGGTAGGAAAATTTAACCGGCTTTCGTCAAATGAATAAAGGAGTAGAATCTCAACCACAGGTTTGTGGGCCCCACCAAGATTCTCTTTCTAGGTAACGGAGGTGCCACCAGGCCCTGTGGTTGGCATGAGGGCCCACCAGCGCACTAAGGCTTCTCGCCTAATTTAAGATTCGGACCATCTCGCTAGACCTAAGTCGTCAAGTCCTGACTCATTCGACGAGTCACCCATAATTTTTATGCTGAGTCAATGACACGTTTTTTAAGATTGAGGCATGAAAATAGAAAAAACTAATCACTTAAATATAGCCTCATGGTGTATTATGATGTTGCTATCTTTAAGGCGATATTTACACCCTACTGATGATTAAACAAATTTACAAGAGTATTACAATAAATCCGAATTCGGGATATAATAAGCCTCTTCTCCAATATAAGAGAAATGCAAGCTTCACCTTGCAAAAAGGAAAAACTGCACCCCGAATACACTTTTACAGCATGCACCACTGACTTGTATACTGTTACAGTTTAACCCCTGAAAACTGTTTGTGATTTACTGCCTGAAAAACTTTCTATAGTTTAGCGCCTGAAAACTTCAACTTATAAAAAATATTCAAAACTGAAAATGGAGAAGAAGAAGAAGAAGATGGAGAGGAGATTGTTGGAATTGTTATTTTTAGATTGACCCAAAGATGGGTTTATATAGAGTTACAAGAGATGCTTTAAATTTTTTTTCATAGAAAGACATTTTCTTGTATGGTATCTTTTCAACAATGGCATTCCTCCACCATTAATGACATCTTTTCATCACAATTTCGAATTCAAATGATGCTTCATTTATCAAGAGGCACCACCATTCATAAATGAATGGTCACCAACAATCACCAAAAGCAACAACCCTTTTTCAAAATTCTCTTTTATAAGGGTTTATATAAATAATATTATATATATATATATATATATATATATATATATATATATATATATATATATATATATATAAAGAGGTCAGGGTATATAACGAAATATATGCATCAAAGTTGAACATTACATGTTAGGGTGTTTTATGAACTTGAACATTCACTTAGTGTAAACAAATCAAAGTTCTATTAGAATCCTTAGTGGTTATGGTCTTGAACTAAGTATTTTATATAATACAGTCGGACATATCACACACATATATTTCAGTTTTCATATGTTCTAAAATTATAGCACATTAATGGCCTTGTGCTCTGTCCTAGATTCATATGTTCATGAGAGTAGCCAAAACTCTTGAACATCAGGAAGCGGCCCCACTTCCAATACTCTTATAGGTGAGTCCTTATGAATGCCCATGTAACAATAGCACTCTTGAAAGGACTCATTAAGAGCAGAGGCCCATCCTCCTTTTAATCATTACAAGTACTTGGCACTATACATGCATCCAACAATGAGGCAGATAGAAAACGTACAGTGCTGCTTTAGACACTTCCTACGGGATACTTTGCACATTGAACCTATTAACTTAGGTTGGATTTCACTCATCTGGTGTCTGTAAAATTAGCTTAAGCCTCATTCCTCTTGATGTTCTACTGACAACATCCCTTGCCAGTTCCTTGGTGAACGGGTCCGCTAGATTTTGGATAGATCGCAAATACTGTATTGCTATAACACCATCACCGAGTAGTTGTCACACAAAACTATGACTTAGACTGATATGTTTGGATTTTCATTCCTCCTAATTTCTGATACATGCAGCACATCGTTTCATAGTAAGGACTTTTTTGTAAGTTAAATTAAGTCATAGCTTCCACTTTTTCTACAACCTTAGATGTGGAGGCATTTCCCATATAGTTCTTGATTATCCCTCCACTATTTCGTAGGAATCAAACACGTTATAATTTTTACAAACATGTCTAGTAATGCCAGAATCTATCCGCCATTCAACATCCTCATTCACCATGTTAACTTCAGAGATAACAACTGTCAGATTCATATCTTCTGTCATATTGACTTACCACTTCTTTTCTTGCATTTTCTTTTTATATTTTTAGTAATATTTTTTTAAAGCAACTAGACATTTTACAAAAGAAGCATGGACCCTTCTTGGATGTGTTCCATTTGAACCCATGGTTATTAGGCTTGAGTCGATCATCTTTCTTAAAAGGTGATTTTTCTTATTCCTGATTCACACTATTCTCGACTATATTAATATTATTTAGGGCATCCCGTTGTTATTCCCTTTTGTCACGAATCCTTGATTCTTCTTCTCTTCGAAGAAACATGGGGAGGTCCTTTAAGGACATATTATATATATATATATATATATATTCCATTTAGCTAGAAGTTTAACTATAATGGTGGATGCTTGGAAGATTCATTAAGATTAGTACCATTGGTAATAATTTGTTGGATGATGACCTATAATTTATGTACTTATTCAAGGATAGGTTTTTCATCCAACAATTTGAATTTTAAAAACTAATTTACGAGGAATTTTTGGTTGCCCCCGTCCTCCAATTTGTATTTGGTGAGTAGGGCCTACCACAAACCCTTAGCGGTCTTCTTTTGACTATAAACAACATACAACGAGTCAAAAAGAGAGTTGACAATATGACATTTGCATTGGTAGTCATTACGCTCTCAGTCTTGTCACTTTCAAATTTGTTCTGTCGTATCATTGTTGGATGATGTGAAGGTGGATCTTGAGTGGACACGTGATCCAACTTAAGTGATGCGAGGAAGAGATGCACCATTGATTACCATTGAAAAAAATTTGAGCTATCGAATAGTGTAATTCGAAAAAAGTCAGGATGACCCATATAAGAGGCCATAATATTGCCTTAAAATTATTAAGGTTAAGGTAGAAAGATAGAAAAACTAATCACTTAAAGATAGGCTTAAGGCATGTTACGATGTCGCTATCTTTAAGGTGATATTCGCACCCTACTGGTGAATAAACTAATTTGCAAGAGGGTTACCGCAAATCTACATCCATGATGCAATAAGCCTCTTCTCTAAGATTGTAGAATGTGGGTTTGGACTTGCAAAACTAAAAAACCGCACTCCAAACACACTTTTACAGCGTACACCCCTGACTTATGTGTTGTTACAGTTTAACCCCTAAAAACTGTTTGGAATTTACTACCTGAAAAACTGTTTGTAGTTTAACGCCTAAAATACTACAACTTTTCAAGAAATATTAAAAACCAAAAATGGAGAAAAAGAAAAAAGATGGAGAGGATATTATTGGAATTGTTATTTTCAGATTGACCCAAAGCTGAGTTTATATAGAATCATAAAAGATGCTTTAAGATCATTTTCATGGAAATATATTTTCTTTCATGGTGTCTTTTTAACAATGGCATCATGGCATCTTTTCACCACCATTTCGAATTCAAATGATGCTCCATTTATTAAGTGGCACCACCATTTACAAATGAATAGTCACTAACAATCACCGAAAGTGTTGAGTATCAAATATTGCATATTTTTCTCTAATTATATCTTGGTTTTAGGAACATGATAATGCTTAATGGTATATTTTATACATGTTTGTGTTACAAGGTGAATCTGAGAGCTTGGATTGAAAAGAATGTTAAAAGCATGGATTTGATGATCGAGAATCATTAAGGCAAAAGATGGATCTCAAGAGACCAAGAATGAAGAGTTCACATGCCAAAGATCCAAAGAAACCAAGTATAAAGGATGAAGAAAGGACTTGAAAGACTTCAGAATCCGTAGCAGAAAACAGACAATTTCGTTCTGACCGAACTCATGTTCAGTCCAACCGAAATCGCACAAAACAGTCCAGTGACTAAAGATAAAATTTAGAAGCTAATTCGGTCCGACCGAAGGGAGGATCGGTACGACCAAAAGTGCAAAAAAGCTCCAGTGCTGAAAGGAGTTAATTCGATATGACCGAAAGTGCACAAAAAGTTCTAGTGCTAAAAGGAGTTAATTCGGTTTGACCGAAGATTAATTCGGTCCGACCGAACCCAAGCTCGATCCAACCAAAATCGGGTAACTGAGAAAACAGAATCTTGTCAAGCTTCAGACTCGACTTCAGTCCAACCAAAGGTAACTTTGGTCTGACCAATGCTAACACGACTGCATAAATTGGCGGTTTCGCGATCGAATTGTGGAACTTCCAAATCGACACATAAGGTGGAGCTTCACAACTATAAATAGGAGTCCCTAGGATGTTCCTTGGAATCTTCTAAGGTTTAAGGAGTGGATCTAAAGGGTGGAGAAGCCGCCGCTAAGAGTTTTCTTCTTCCTTCTTAATTATTTTCATGTTTTGTTTAAGAGAGTTTGGTTTAATTGTGTCTATGGTTAACTAAATCTCTTAGCTATGGCTAAGAGGTGAAGCTTGTAGTGTGCTTGGGATGTTTATCTTGCTTTGATTCTTGTTTATATTGAACTTCATTAATTTCTAGTTGATTTTAAGGAATATTTTCAATTTTCAATGGTTTGTTGTGACTCAAATTACAATAGATACTGCGATAGCTTTGAATATCTTCTTTTCCTATTAGAGATTGTGAGATTGGTAAATCCTGTTGTTCACATCGTCTCTTGGGCATGGTTGGGTGATGGAATCCCTTCCAATCTTCACAATCCTCCTCCATTGATACTAGATCAATGAAAAGTTCAGAGATTTGATCATCTCCCCATCCAATTGGATAAGATAGGACTCTGATTCCAGTTGTGTCTCTTGAATCAAGTAAGGTATGTTGATAGCTACAAGCGGATCCTTGGCACCCTAGTTCCTACCTTTCAATTGATAGTTTAAACATTATTCACAATTACTCTCTTTTTTCCAGATTTCATATTTAGATCTTCTTCTAGTTTTAGTTCTAGTTATTTCAGAATACTTACAAGTTTAGTCCATGTGGATTCGACCTCGGTCTCACCAAGTTATTACTACACCGCGACCCTACACTTGGGGTTGTGAACAGAAAGCCCCAACCCTTTTTCTAAAATCTCTTTTATATTTTTAAACAAATATATTTTGAAAAACCCAACAACGTTATGCTAAATTGGATCAAACTTATCAAGTACAAGTCAACATTGACGAATCAAGTACACCTGACTCGGACAAGTTGTCGATCCTCAAATGGGATGCCAATTGTCTATGACCCCGGCCACAGGAAATTCCTATGGTTGGAAGCTATGTGGGGGGCACATAGAGATGTTATATGTTGATGAAGAAATCTGGATAGCCCTCTTTTGACCGGTGGACCTACATAAGGAACGGACAAGGAAGACCCTGGCTTAAGCAGGGGACCCTCCAATGCCTAAGTCAGGAAAAGAATCTGGGTCTAATCAAGTTTTAAGGGTTTAGGGCTAAAGATTGTGCGTACCTTTCACCATTAGAGGTATCTCTATTTATAGTTTCAGGGGAGACAGTGATGTAGATGAGATCTCCTTGTTTACTATGTGTGTATTATAGACGGATTTGGATCCTCGATGCATGGTGAATCTCCCGAGATCCTCACAGAGGATCTAGGGATTCCAAGTATGTTGTGGATATCCTCTGAAGACCTCGGATGGATCTCTATCACGATAGGTTTCCTAAATCTTTGGCTAAGATCTCGGGTAGATGCGGTCGGACTTTGATAGGAGGCAGGCTGAGCCTGTCGACCTAAGACATACCGACTTGGACCATAATAGCCTGGGTAATGCTGACTTGTCTCCTTAGTCAAGCAAAGAAACAGAGCTTTCCTGACGAACTCTGGAGATCTTGGAATCGGCGGAGGTAGTGCTCTTACAGGCATGTTCTTTGGCCATAGACTCTGAGTAGGAAGTGGATTCCCATGGCAATTGTGCTTTTTCTTCCTTTCTTTCCTTCTCTATCTCTTTGCCATGGTGAGAGAAGAATGGAAGGGCTTATTATTTTCTTAGTTCAGTGTGTAAGGTTCCAACCTGACCTTTTTCCATAGGTTGGTCCATTTTTCCTCATAATAGTAAGCCCCTTACTTCCAAGTCTGTGAAGCGGGCTTAAGAGGTAGGTCGAACCTGGTATGTCAGATTGTTGTTACCATCTTGGTTGAGTGGTTCCTCATTAATGTTGACTTTAGGCGGCGTGCAAAGGATTCAAAGCGTATTTGAATCATGACACATGGTACTCGAGGCGGTACTCTCGCGGTTCATGAGCACATAATCGTCAGAGAGCCTTTTCGACATCCTACCAGTGGGGTGACGATGTGTGGCGCATGCTTTAGTCATGGAGTCATAAGGCATATGACAGAGCTCCACATGTCTGGGTGCGGGTGTCGAGGAGCCGTTCTGACGGCCGTAATGAATGCGGCATTCAATGCTTCATGGTCATCTTCTTTATAAAAGGGGGAAAACATAATCAAGCTAGGCTCGTTTCACGCTGTGACTCTGTCGGTTTGCCCATCTTCCTGCACTTAAACGATTCTCGGCGTGAACTCCAACAATATGCTAGATACCTTCTTCCTCAACGAGCTCTGTTCCCATACTCTTGCCCTTCTCCCCTTTTTTCTTATTTTCTCATGGTTTTTCCAGTGTTATTTGGGCCTACAGCCATGCCGGAAACCTGAAGTCCACAAGAGGGGACCCCCGGTCGTGATGGTGGGGCAGACAACCTTCACCTCATGTCGAACCCACCATCACCATTGATTATGATGAGCAACAGGGACTTTCATGCATCCTATACGTCGTAGGAGATTGAATGTTCCCCAGCAGAGCGGTCGGAGGAGGCAGATGAGACTTTCCCGACGGCGGAGGAGCTTAGTTTATCCTCGTCGAAGGCGAAAGAAAAGGATCAGTTGAATTTATGCCAATGGAGGCAGACCTAATGAGGAAAAGGTCGGGATACCACATTCTAGAATTTATGGTACTCCGAGCTCCCTCACCTGACGAGCTTCCTAACGAGCTCCCTAAGGGCGAGGTAGCCATCATCCAGGTCGCCCTCTAGTGCGGCCTTAGGCTTTCCCTCTAGATGATAGTGAGGCGGGTGCTTGCGCACTTGGGGTTAGCCCCTGGGCAGTTGACCTAAACGCCTGGAGAGCATTGGTGGGGTTGTTCATCCTTTGGTGCGAGCTTAACCAGCCCAAGTTGACCGTGGATGAGTTTCTCCACTTATACTAGGTGAAATCTAACCCTCTTCATGAGGTTTGGTATTATTTCTCCTCCTAACGGGAATCCAGCAAGGTCATAATCACGGACGTCCTGACCTCAAATAAGAACTGGAAAAACAAGTGGTTCTGGGCGTAAGGGGAGTGGGAGATGCCAGGGATATCCAGGCTACATTCGTGAATCTCGACCTCGTTCACTATGCCAGGTCAATACATCAAGACTTAGATCTTCCCTCTCTCTCTTTTTTAATATTTTGTTCGGTCATCACCTTCAATCTGACTTGTGTTCTTCTCTGACAGTTGTCCCTAAGTGTCCCAATATGTTGGGTGTAGAAGCACTTGCTCGAATTGCTAGAGCTAGGTCAATGGATGTTGAGTTGAGATCTTAAAGGGAGCTCATCACGCTCGAGCTTCTGCTTAAATTGGGTCTTGATCTAGTTTTTACAGGTATAACTTTTTTTTAGTAGGTTGCTTAGGATTTGAAATATTTAGTGGTATTTCGCTAACTGCCTTTTTATGCAGACATGTCAGAGGTAAAGCCTTCAAAGCGTAAGGCACCTCCTCTCGCCGAAGTCACCCAGAAGAAGAAGAAGTCGACCTCAAAGAGCAAGGGGAAGGCTAGTCCTTCCTCCTCCGTAGGTTAAGAGGTCATGGATGGCATGTTGGCCATTGTTCCCACTGCTGCTAGCTTCGAGGTGGCTGAGGTGATCTTGGGGTCAGCCTCCGCAGTCGAGACTTGTGCTCGGGTGGTCGCGGAGACTAGAGCTGAGGTTTCTGCATCTCAAGAAGAGGGCTCACCCGACGGCCATGGTGACGAGGGTCATTGGTCTTCCAAGTTGGTCTGCAAAGCGATGGAGGGTTTGTTGTCCTGGTTTGACTGGCATATCTCTTATGCCGAGTTTACCAGGGTGATGGAGATGCCCCTAGATGAGGTGGTGGGGCAGCTGGCAAGGGTCCTTACCAGGGTCAGTTTTTCTTTTTTAGCTCTTCTTTGATTACTTAGCTGCTTTCGCCCCTTTTTTAACATATGCCTTTGTTTTGGTTCACTCCTCTTCTGAATGCTCGTCATGAGATACTGCATGGTAAGGCGGAGTACAAGGAGGCTGAGGTTGCTTTGCTGTAGAAGGGGGTTGAAGTCAAGCAACTCCATTCGGAGAATGCAGCTTTGAAGGCGCCGGTGGAAGGGGTGGTCGTGAAGGCTCAGGTCGAGGTAGCGAGTGCGTCCCTGAAGGCTCAGGTGGAAGCGGCGCGTACTGAACTAGAGGTGTCTGAGAGACTTCGTGCAGAAGCTTTAGAGAAGGGGGGGGGGGGGGGAGAAGTGGAAGTCTGACCTAACTGAGCTGTCGTGTGAATACAACGCGAAGATGAGAGAAGCTCGGGTGGTGGCCGTGGAGGAGTATAAGCCTCCAAGCAATATGGGGAAGATAGGGATGCCCTGTATGGCATCAGGTACCATAAGTGCCTTGAAGACGTTATAGGGGCGCATCCCGAGCTAGACCTCTCAGCCTTTGAGGAGGTTGGCTTCGATTCCGAGGTACCTCCAAAGGACTCACCCTTCGAGCAGCCCCCTGCAGTGTCGTTACCCCTTGCTCTCCTTGTTGTAATTTACAATGTACTCCCCCAACATATTTTAATGAAAAGATACTTTTAGTTCATCGCATTAATCGTTTTGGGTAGATTAGTAGATTTTGCGATGGGTACATTGGCATTTTGTGCCGAGGTTGAACATTTAGTCATTTTTACCTTATGAATCTATGATTCTTAGTCGAGCACTTCCGTAGGTCAGATACTTTTGTATTTTAAGAGTATCATCTTTACTGCAAATTGTGCAGCCCGAGTACTGGTGATAGTTCATGTCCCGACCTCTTCTTGAAGGGTCAATCCATTAGCAAGGGTTTTATTGTAATAGTTCCAACATTGTATACTAGAAACAATAAGAAAGTAGATTTTGGGCTCAGGCCAAGTTAGCCCTCATGCATAGTAGATTTTGAGATGCTCAACATTCCATGGATGTGGTAGGAGACGTCCTTCCAAGTCTTCAAGTCGATATGATACTGATCGGCTTGTGCTTGTTACTACGTACGGTCCTTCCCAGTTCAGTCCCAAGGTTCCTGAGCCGGGTTCCATGGTGTTCTTGAAGGTTCCGCGGAGGACTAGGTCTCTTGTTCGAAACCTTCTTGTCTTCACCT
Organism: Magnolia sinica; assembly: GCF_029962835.1. Taxonomy (NCBI): domain Eukaryota; kingdom Viridiplantae; phylum Streptophyta; class Magnoliopsida; order Magnoliales; family Magnoliaceae; genus Magnolia; species Magnolia sinica. The sequence continues at coordinate 81,887,228 of NC_080574.1, forward strand.
ATAATTGTAGAAACGGGCGACCTTCTATTGCCAGACCGCGACCTTGATCTGGGCTTGTTCCCTTCTCTCTTCAACAAGGTCGAGATCTAGTGCCATTTGTTCAACATTCTGTTGTTCGTTGTAGGAGCTGGTTCGAGTAGTTGATAGCCCAATCTCGATTGGGATAACGGCCTCGGCACCAATCATGGCATAGCGGGCCACTCTTACTTGAAGCCTACATGTCTCTAGACGGCTTTCAGGCAACTTTCCCTCCTTGAGGTAGTCGATTATCAGGTCCATCCAGGTCGGCTCCAAATCTATCGGGAGAGTCATACTTGGGTTGGGTTCGCCAATGCTTGGCTTAGTTAAAAACTCGATCGGGATTGGTTTCGGGATGTCATCCTCGGCTGTCGAGGCTAGCTTTGCCAACATGTATGCTTTAGAGTTTTCTACCTTAGGGATCAGGCTGATGTTGCACTTTAGGAATTTGCTGATAAGCTCTCGGGCTCTCTGCAGATAGCATTCATTCTTTATTTTTTAGCTTGGTATTCACTAGCTATCTGGTTGACAACGAGCTGTGAGTCACTGTGAATTTCTAAGTGTTGGGCTCCCATGGTTGATGCCAGCCTGAGCCCTACCAACAACGCTTCATATTTTGCTGCATTGTTTGATGCTTGAAATCCAAATCTTAAGGCATATTATGTGCATGTATGGTTAGGAGCCTCCAGGACTATACCGGCCCCGTTACCTTTAGAATTGGATGAACCATCAATGTACAACATCCATGTCAGCTGAATTGGATTAGCCATCTGATGCTCGGCTTACTCGAGCTACATGTTAGGACTAGATTCCAGCTCAGCATGACCTAAGTCGATGATAGGACTAAGTCCCAGCTAGCATGACCCAGCTTAATAGGACTCAAGTCGCTCTCGGGTATGAGCTCAATGATGAGGTCGACCACCGCTTGGCCCTTGACTGTTATCCAAGGTTAATACTTGTTGTTGAACTCACTTAGTTTGATTGCCTATTTCGTAAGTCTCCCTGATGTTTTGAGTTTTTGGAGCACCTAGCGGAGATGTTGATTAGTCTGAACAATGATATTATGGGCTTAGAAGTATGGTTGTAAGTAACGTGATGAGATGACAAGGGTTAGGACCAGCTTTTCTATGTCTGTCGAGACTAGTGCTTTGTTGACGTAGTATACTGGAAGTTGCTTCCCTTCTTTCTCTCTGATGAGGGCCAAGCTAACTGCCCAGGTATGATAGTAATGGTTCTCCTTGCTTTGGTTTACAGAGCAATGGCGGTGATCCCAAGTATTTCTTGAGTTGCTGAAAGGTGAGCTCGCACTCTTTCGTCCACTTTATCTTTTTCTTTCCTTTCAATTGCTTGAAAAAGGGAAGAATTTGTCGGTAACTCGAGATGCGAAATGGTTCAGGGCGGCTATTCTTCCCGTAAGGCATTGGAATTCTTTCGTCATCCTGGGTGAGCTCATGTTGAGTAGAGCTTGAATTGTTTTGTGGTTGGCCTCGATTCCTCTATGGGCAACCAAGAATCTGAGGAATTTTTCCGAGCTAACGCCGAATGCACACTTTCTTGGATTCAATTTCATCTGATATTCTCGCAGGATTATGAACGTTTCTTTAAGGTTGAAGATGTGGTCTATAGCTTTAATGCTCTTGATGAGCATGTCGTCGACATAAACCTCCATGGAGTGCCCAATCTAATGGGCAAACATCTTGTTGATGGGGCTTTGATATATAGCTTCGGTGTTCTTCAGTCCAAAAGGCATGACCTTGTAGCAGTAGAGTCCCTTATCTGTGATGAAAGTCATCCTCTGCTTATCATATGGGTGCATAGCAATTTCATTATAACTTGAATAGGCATCCATGAAGCTCAGGAGTTCATGTCTGGCTGTGCTGTCTACGAGTTGGTTGGTCTTGGAGGGAGGAAAGTTGTCCTTGGGGCAAGCCTTGTTCAGGTCGGTGTAATCAACACAGACCCACCACTTCCCATTGGAAATTTTAACCAATACAACATTGGTTATCCAGTCCGGATAGTAAATTTTCTTGATGAAGTTAGCCTGAAGGAGTTTTTCAACTTCTTCGATTACGACGTACCGTTCAATCTCAAATGCTCTTCACTTCTATAGGTTTCGTTGATGGTTGAGGTCGACATTCAACCTATTGACCATAACCATTGGACTGATGCCTGGAATTTCTTGATGAGACCATACGAACATGTCGGCATATCGTTGAAAGAGTCTCATGACTTCATCTCGTAATGGTGGTGTTAGGGATAACCCGACTTGAACCGTTCAAGTCAGGTCGGAGTCGTTGAGTGGGATGAGTATGAGGTCTTCCCTGGGGCGTCCTCTTTTAATTGAGTCTTCTCGAGGATCAAGAGAGGTGATGGCCATTGCCTGGTGTTGGGTCCTTAGTACAATCGAATAACACTGTTAAGCTTCTTATTGGTCTCCCCTAACCAGTCCGGTTCCATGTTCGGTGGAGAAATTCATCGCGAGATGGTTTGTCGACACGATGGCTTGAAAAGCATTGAGTGAAGTTCGTCCGAGAATGATGTGACCGGGAGTTAAATCGATCCTTCTAATGTGACCTTGTCCCCTGTAAATCCAAGCAGGGGAGTTTTTACAGCTCGGAGTCGAGGTCGCCCAACTCCCATTTTGTCGAATGCTTCGGTGAAGAGGATGTCTACCGAGCTAACGGTGTCTATTATGATATGAAATACTCTACGGTTAACTATAGTCATAATTACCACCAGTGCCTCCTCATGTGGGTGGTGAACACCTCGAGCGTCTTCTTCAGTGAAGGTCAGATCACAAGGCGTTATCTTCTACTCTTTCAAGTGCCTGCTGGTGACGAGGACCTGATGCTCCGAGCCAGAGCAATTGATACTTTTGGCATAGGCTTTTCGAGATCGGTTTGAGTCACCTCCACTGGTAGGCCCGCTGAAGATTGTGTGAGTTTTCCCAGTTGGTTCATTGTTGATGGGTTGCTCATTTTTTAGGTCGACTCGTTCTTCCTTTTTGTTAACATTTTCACATAGGTGCCCATTGCGAATGAGAGCTTCAATTTCCTCTTTTAGGTCGAAACAATCACTAGTTGAGTGGCCATGGTTTCGGTGGAAGTGAAAATATTTTCGCTTGTCTCATCTATCTGCATCAGATTTTATCTTGTTTGGCCATCTAAGGATTCATTTGTCTCAGACTTCTATAAGGACCTACTCAGATGTCGCATTGAGGGGGGTATACAAACTGAACCTATTGTCAAGTCACTATTGTTATTACTTGATTTTACGAACATGATAATGCTTAACGCCTTATTTTAATCATGTTTGTGCTGCAAGGTGAATTTAGGAGCCTGGACTGAAAAGGGGTATTAAAAGCATGAATTTAATGCTCAGAAGTAACCAAGGCAAGGGACGGACCCCAGGGGACTGAGATTGAAGAATTTACATGCTAGAGAACTAAGAAAATCAAGTAATTCATACTAAAGAGGCCTGAAAATCATCTAGAATAGAAGATCACAGGGTTCCCACCATCCGTTCGGCTCGAAACTTTATATCTGTCCCAAGGACCCTAAATTAACCACACACGTCGAATTTTAGCCATTAAATCCTTATAGAAGTGGCCCAACAAACACCCAATGGACAGATCAACCACTAAATCCCTGATCTAGGACCCCCTTGATCTCTGGATATGCTTCAATTCTGGTATCAACCCCTTAAATTAGGTGACAAAATGGATGAACGGAGTAAAGTTATTAGGAACATCACAAGTGGACCCATTGGCAGTACTAGTGCACGAGTGCCCAAGTGCACTCGACGTGCACTGGACCAAGACAGTTGGTCAAAAGACGTTAACCCATCTTTCTCGTGTAGGAAACACCGCGAGCGGACAATGTCCGTCTAGACGAAGCTCAATGGGCCCCACCCATCACCATATGCTTGATCTGAACTGTTCATTCGCTTCAGGGGGTGGCCACTACCCCATCCATGCTCTCCTTTTGGTCCCATGCACACATACACACGTAGATCGCCAGAAAACATAGGATGAACAACGAGTTGATTTGATACAGTAGACTGCACCAAAACTCGACCAAAACCACTCCTTTCCAACTGGTTTTTCGCCAGGAATCCAATGAATGGAGTGGATCTTTTAAAAAAAATCACCGTGGGGCCCACTGAATGTTCCAGCACAGGTTTGTGCATAAGGACATGCGTCCGCATGTCCGGCCCTCCGTGGGTCGTTGTATGATCTTGATCACGGTCAGATCTATGATCCAGACCGTCTAAAACCTACAAGAGGGGGTCTTGAACCCCACCAAGGAGTCAGAATCCAAGAAGAGGATGGTCAGCGTCCCAAAACTCAGTTCAAACGCAGCTGCTTCACATTTCTATGCACTCTACTGCAAAACAGAGTCGGTTCTCCACCGACATCTTCATGCCTGACCGACTTAGCTGAGCTTATAAAAGAGAGGGAAAAGGAGAGCTTAAGATCATCTTTAGGGACATGGAGTAAAGAAAGAGAGAGAAAGAGGGAGAGAACGTGGAGTGAACGACCAGCCTTCTGAAGAGATTTTCCTTCCCTTCTCTTAATTCCTTTATCATGTTATTTTCTAAGAGATTTTTTAGCCTAATCATGCCCATGTTAGGCAAAACCTCTTAGCTAGGGCTAAGAGGTGAAGCTTGTAGTGTGATGGGGTGTTTTTCTACGCTTTAATTCATGTTTATTGAACTATCTCTGATTCTAGTTTGATTATAAGGAATGCTTTCAGTTTTTAATGGTTTGTTGTGACTTAAATTATAATGAATCTATGATAGCTTTGAGCATGTTCTTTACATTATTGTGATTGTGAATTTAGGAGACCCTATTGTTCACCATCATCTCCCAGGCATGGTTGGAGGATGGAACCCTTTCTAACGTTCATAGCTCTTTTAGATTTGCTGTGGATTGGTTAAATTTTGTTGTTTACTTTATCTCATGGGCATGTTGTTGTGATGGAATCAATTTTAATCCTCATACCTCTCATCTTTTGAAAACTAGATCAAAGGAAGTTGAGATTGGATTTTAATGGATTATCTTCCAATTGGATGAAGATGGGACTCTAATTCCAGTTGTGTTCATGAATCAAGCATTGTAACATCCCGTACCCTTGGAACAAAGGTGTTACCTTTTAAACCCACATCAACCTAAAATAGATTAGATTAACCAAATAGCTTGTACTCAACATTTACAGGATGGCGATTCTGATCGACATTAAGACCATCCATCAGGGTCTCCAGGAGCCAGAACACGCCCTACGATAGTCAAGAAGGTGAGGCTATTCGAGCACTCTAAATTAAAGCCATTATATCGATTAATATTGGTACAACACACTTATCACCAACACTTGAGAGTTAGTTAGCGACAAACTAAGCCTTCATCATAACCATTACCTTATATTAACTACTAAAAAATAGTATTAGGCCCACCCGATCAACAGATTGTGTCATATGGGCCGAAAATAGCCCAAAGAAGTGGGTAACGGCCCACTTGGGCCTCGGCCCCACACAAAAATGGGCCGGGACCCCTATTCCTGGGTCCCAAGAAAAATGGATGGAATGGAGGCACGACCATCATGATGGGCCCTCTCATGGAGTGCACATGCACCCCATACATGTGCATACAACTTACACTAGGACTTCTAGCCCGGTCTAATGAACTTTGACCGAGCACTTTTGAAAATAAGAGCAAAACCGCCAAAATAGAGTTCAAATAGCCAATCTTTAAGCTCCTAGGTGGCCCACCATGGCTACTTTTTGGGCCATCTGATCCGTTCAAATCCTCTATGGGGCCCAACTTAATAAAATCGTATAGGGTTTCGGTCCCTTGCAAATGGACGTAGGAGATAGGTTATGGTCGTCCAACGCATTACACGTGGAAGGCATCCGAGAGTGGGGCCATAATGAAATCTGTTGGACAGCTCACGATTGGTCCGATCGTGTAATCCCATTCGTCCCTTTTCCTGTTGGAGGTGTGCTTTTCCTCGTGCTAAAAATGGCTAGGCATGGCCTGTGGAAGTAGAGAGGGAGAGAAGACCTTCCTCTTTGGGAAAGACAGGGACTGGGAAATGGCAGTTATCCGTTGGCTGTGTGGGAATCCGACCGTTGAAGCTTCCCCTCCTTGGTTATATATAAAGCACAAAGCTCTTGGGATTTGGACTGAGATGGAGAAGAAAGAGAGGGAAAGAGAGAGAGAAAACAGGGAGGTCCGACACCCTGTTGCAGCAGCACGGTTGAGGGAGAAGAGAGCAGTAGCTCAGGTGACCGTTTCTTCTCATCTCCTTATAGTTTCCAAACTAGATAAAGGTAACACTTGCTCGGATCGAAACCAGGCCAAGCAATGGCTGAGTTCGGTCCAGCAGCAGTGGCATTTAGGTGCTGGAGTTGAGCCAAGAAATGGCCCTGCTTCAGGCTACAATGCAGTCAATCAGGAGCACCAGTTTAGGCCCCATTTGAAGCTTTGTTTTGAGCTCTCTATATAGCTTTGAAACTGGCTCAGGTTCACGTTGGAGACCAGCCAATCAATGGCTGTGAGACGGACTGAGGAAACAGTAAGTTGGGTCTCTGTTTTAATCTAAAACTGAGCCGATCAGTGGCTCTGTTTTGGGTTGAAGACAAACCATGTGATAATAGTGCCTTGGTGCTGAAATTAGACCCAACTGGAGCGTCAGTCTCGGGCCAGGATCAAGCCAAACTATGGCCATATATCAGGCAGGAATCAGGTCAATACAGTGGCATTTTTCAAGCTAAAAACTGGACCATAGTGCAGTGCTGTTTCGGGCCTAGGCCAAGCCAATTAATGGATGAAGTCTGGGCTGAAAATCTGGTAGGGAATGGGCTGTGTTCAAGCTGAAAATCAAGGCCAAAAGTGGCTCCAAAATGGCTTACAATGAAGGTGAAGGGTGTTGTGCACGTTGCCAACACTGGTGGGCTACACTGTGCTGGGCCTCACCAAATTTCAGCTGGGCTTCACCAAATTACAGGTGGGCCTCACCTAAAAGAGAAGAAATCCAGGAGGGCCACACCCCAAATAAATTCCTGGTGGGCCACACCATTAGACAATCATGGTGGGCCACACCTAGATGTGCATTTTACATCTAGCCTGTCCATCAATGAACATGCAGTGTTGGACGACTGTTGTATATATTTAAAGAAAAAAAAAGAAAGGGAAGAAAAATAGATATATAATAATACAATGATATAATATATAAAATGTTATATGTAGTGGGCCCCACGTGGGACCCACCTATGGTGATTGGATGGAATACCCCTCCATTACATGAAAAATATAATAAAATATTATATGGGTCCCATATCCACGTGGGACCCACCAGGTGTATATGTTTATATGTGTATATAATATATACATATCCTATGTGGGCCATACACATGAGAGAGCACCACTGCTGGACATGTTTAATCCCAACCGTCTATCCACTTTACGAGCTTGTCCATATGACGGTGGGCCTCATATGTGGACCCCACCATGATATAGGGTATCTTGCTGCATCAACAGCTGTGGGACCCACGTGTATGTGGACCCCACCTTATACATATGAGGTCCATGTGTGAAGCCCAGTTCAACCCATAGTAAGGATGAGCTTAAGCCAGTCAGGCCACCCTACTTGAATAAGTTTGTGATGAGCCTAACACAAGCCTAAAAGGCCTTGTTGTCGTACTCCTTCAAACCTTCATGTTGGTTGGACAAGACCATAGGAATACCTGACAAACATAAACTGTGATTTTAGGAGATTCCTTGAGTGACCTCGGGCCGCAAGATGACTTGGACCGAGTTTGTAAATACGACCCTACATGTGATGATTTTCCTCCCCTTAAGCTTTCCATCCCTAACTAGACCAGAAATAATAGCTTTATTAATGTAAATGGCTAGCTAGACTAATGATAAACTGTATGTGGAAATAGACTATATTCACTTAACTTATCTGTTTAACATAATGATTCTCATGCTTACTATCGTTTAGATTCTTGATTTCTCTGAACTACCTAGGTGAATAATCTAGTCATTCATGTTATGTATCTTATGTTAACTCAGTTAGTGGGTATTGATAAAAATATATGTATTGTTCCTTATTCCCTTTTCATATTATGATCTATGTTGCTATGCTACACATACGGTTGGAATCTCTCCATGGGAAGTTCTAAGTAAAGGAGAGTCCGTGCTTAGGGTGTAATCGGACGAGTTGTAATGTGGGAAGGCCCCTGACATGGAGGTTTTGGTTGTTGGTATTTGATCATGGGGTTTACCATCCATGTGTGGTTTCACATAACTGACTCAAGATGCACTTCACAACCTTTCCAATACCACTGTTTACTCGTCTTTGAACCATTCACGCCGTCACATTTTAATTGCCACATTTGGAAATTTCAACATTTCACTTCTAGTCGGCATTAGTGGTGGCCTCTTTATCTTGAATTGATTGACTACTTGTTCGTGGGTACTACACACACCCTAAGACAGTAGCCTCATGGGTTGGAGATGGTAGTCATGGGATATTATGCCCGAGTCGTCAGCCTACGCTGGGCTAAGAGCTCTCCGTAGTGACCTGAGCTTATTTAAAATGGTTGAGTATAATTGGATTAATAATGGACTGGCTAGTCATGTATACATGGCACGGACCAGCATCTATTGCTATCATACGTGATGTACGTATTGTTCTGACTGGATGATTTTCCCAGGTTCGATGATTGCATGGGTGACGAGCCCACTATCCACACGGATGAGCATCCCCGGGGTGATGATCGCATTCCATACATTTATACACTTAATAAGACTGCATCTACTGTGTTTTGGATTACCTGTATATTTTTATGTTATTCCTTGTTCAGGGCAGCGGCGTGTAATGTTGAGGGGAGATCACACTGAGCTGGCCACTCATTCATTAATGTTCAACAATACAAAGGACGTAGGTATAGAAGCCAATGAGTACGCGGCTGACTTGGAGGTGGTGGCGGTCGAGGAAGAGCTCTGCATCGAGGAACCGTAGTAGGAGGCGGCTGCCTATTTTAGGCTAAACCAGTAGATTAGCTCTTTATTTCATTTTCAGTACTTTTAGAAATTTTAGAAATTTGAAGCTATGTAATTATCCCCCAGCTGAGTAGGCCAAAACATTGTTCGTATGTTAAAATATTGTTCGTATGTTGGTTCAGATATATATTATGTTCTTTTCCCACTATCTGCACTTTGATTTGCTCGTTGATCACCATTATCTTTAACTAACTCCTAGGTTCTTGGAATTCGAGTCGTGTACTTGGATTCTGAAAACTGAGGTGCTATAAGTTGGTATTAAAAGCAGAGTATGAGGTAGCCTAACTGTAGGATCAATATGTGGACCTTGAGAGATCAACTTAGGCAAAACTTAGAAACTTTTCCTTAGAAGGATAGCTAGGATAAATGAACATAGAAACAAGAGCACTTAGGCCCCTTAGGCATGCAATTGTCCAGCTCTCTGACCCTTGTAATGCTTCATACTGACTAGAATCGTTCTTCTCCCTTCTATTTCCTGAACCACGAAAATCTAATCTCACAGGAAGCCATGCCACCAATAACGCGATCCTGTCAGACCAACACGATCGACATCTACCCCATCCCATCAACAGAGTGCTAGCGGGAGCGCAGCCCAGTCTACATGTCAGGCCTTTCACCTGGAGTAGAAAATGGGGACACGAGGTCTGAGTCAGTAGGAGATTCTCCCTCCCCTCGGATAGTCACTTCTAGGATGCCGTCACAGTACTTTAGGCAGCGAACCCCTTCAGCCGAGCCCTTAGAGGATGTACACGCAGATCACCAATGGAAGCAGCAACCTTTACGGCATTTGTACAGATGGCTGCCACTATGCAACAACAATAGGCATGTTCATGCGATAGCAATAGGACATGCACATAATAACAATGGAGTTCTTGAGGGGCAGGGACCGTGGTGAGGCATCTTAAGAAAGATATAGCAGGGGTGCAGATATCTTTGAGCGGTTCCAAAAGCTTCAGCCACTGACATTTGAAGGGGCACTAGACTAATGCAGGCAGAGCATTAGTTGGCGAGGATTTTCAAAATAATGCGACCCCTGGAATGTATTGACTCACAGATGGTGAGTTTGGCCACATACTTATTGGAAGGGGAGGCAGAGAGTTAGCGTCAAAGCCTACAGTAGAGTGTCCCGGCCACCTACTCCTGGACATAGGTTGGATTTAAGGTAAAATTCCTAGAAAAGTATTTCCCGCAGTCATGCCGCATTGAGAAGATCGTACAGTTTTATGGCTGGAGCAGGGAAACCTTACAGTTGCTAAGTATGAGGCCCAATTCGACGAACTCTCCCAGTATGTGCTCAAAGCCTTGGAGGATATCAGATACAAATTGCAGAAGTTCAAGAGGGACTTAGGCCAGGGATCCAGTCGTGGTTATGCGCCTGGGATTTTGAGGACTTCGTCGAACTAGTAGACAAAGCCATGCGAGTCGAGAAAGACTTCGAGCGCACCTTGAGAAACCGCCCTCCAGTTAGAGATGCCCAGTTCAGACCAAGGCAGGTGCCTCCCACTCCACCTACTCCTGTAGAGAGGTCCAGGCCTGTACCGGTGCGAGCTCCGCCCTTGCCCTTCGACAGAAGTTGCGGTAACTGGGGCAAAACAAACCACATTACCCATAACTATTTTCAGAGGATGCGAGATCAGGGCATTCCACTCCTGGAAAATCGACCACAGCAGAACCAGGTGGCAACTAGAGTAGCACCTAGGCCTCAGCAGCCCAGATAAGGGCCTCCAGCTCAGTAGAGAGCTCCCCAGGCCAGGGTATATGCCGTTGCCGCTACGGAAGCATAGCAGGACCCTTTGTAGACCATCTACGGTACTGCCCACATTAATGGTACCCCTGTACTTACTCTTTTCGATTCTAGTACAAATCTATCCTTTATTGATTCTGCTATTGCATTTATACTGGCATTGAACACCACTAGGATGCATGTTCCCTTAGTTGTACCATACCCTATGGGAAAGTTTGTGGAAACCAATAAGGTATGCAGAGCATGTCCCATCACACTCGTAAATCACAAGGTTATTGTAGACCTAATTGTCATGCCTGTCAGGTAGTTTGGCATCATCCTTGGGATGGACTAGCTCACGTTGGTGCATGCAGTCATGGATTGTCGCGACAAAACAATGACTATATACATCCCCGGGTAGGCCTCTTTCACTTTGAAAGAGAGGGGCAGATGTCGTGAATTCGAGAGCTTGCAGCCTCTAGAGGAAGCTGAGTCAATGGAAGTCACCATCAGACAGATCCCGGTAGTTCGAGATTTCCCCGAAGTATTCCAAGAAATACCAGGGCTACCCCCTAGAAGGGCGATAGACTTCTGCATTGACCTCGAGCCAGGGACTGCTCCTATATCACTCCCTCCATTTTGCATGCCTCCTTACGAGATGGGGGAGTTGAGGAGTTAGATTGATGATCTGCTAGCTTAGGGCTTTATCCATCCCAGCGTTTCTCCCTGGGAAGCGTTAGTCCTCTTTGTTAAGAAGAAGGACGGGTCGATGCGTCTCTGTATAGACTACATGAGACTGAATGATGTAACGATCAAGAACAGATATCCCTTACCGCGTATCGATGACCTATTTGATCAGTTGAAGGATGCTAAGTACTTCTCCAAAATAGACCTACATTCGGGATATCACCAGTTGAGGATCAGGTATGAGGACATCCCAAAGATGGCCTTCAGGACTCTTTATGGGCACTACGAGTTCCTGATGATGTCTTTCGGTCTCACAAATGCTCTGGTAATTTTTATGGACCTGATGAACCGAGTTTTCATGCCTTACCTAGACCGGTTCATAATCGTGTTCATTGATGACATCTTGGTCTACTCCAAAAGCCAAGAGGAGCGTAAATAACATCTGCGTACGGTCCTAAGTACGCTAAAGGATAACCAACTATATGCCAAGTTGTCCAAATGTGAGTTTTGGGAGAAGGAAGTGAAATTTTTGGGTCATATGGTAAAGGCAGAAGGTATATTAGTTGATCCGGCTAAAGTAGAAGCAGTATCTAAGTGGGAGCAGCCCTCCACAGTGACCGAAGTTCGAAGGTTTCTGGGTATGGCCGGGTACTACTGACGCTTCATTAAGGAGTTCTCCAGAATTGTGTGACCGCTCACTCAACTGACAAAGAAGAACGCCTGATTCACATGGGATGAGAATGCAAAAGCAACATTCCAGGAGTTCAAGATGAGATTAACTTCTGCCCCGGTGCTCACTCTCCCACAAGAAGGGGAGAAGTTCGTGGTGTATAGTGATGCCTTGAAGTTGGGCCTCGGCTGTGTTCTGATGCAGAACAACAAAGTGAACACTTACGCCTCTCGCCAATCGAAGAAACACGAGGAGAATTACCCGACCCATGACCTGGAATTGGCAGTTGTGGTTTTCGCCTTAAAGATATGGAGGCATTACTTATACGGAGAAGATTTTCAGTCATTCTTCAATCATAAGAGCCTGAAGTACGTATTCATGCAAAAGGACTTGAACATGCACCAGCGTCAGTGGATGGAGACTCTTAAAGATTTCCACTTTGATATCTCATACCACCCTGGCAAGGCAAACTCTATAGCTAATGCTCTAAGTCGGAAGAAGAAGCATGAGCTGGTGGCCACTCTGATGATCAAGGAGTGGGAGATGATAAAGTTCGTACAGGACTTCGATAGTGAGCTCACCCTCGATAAACCTGATGCCTACGTGGCTTTATTGACTGCAGAGTCAACCGTGGTCCGACATGTGATCTCCACATAGGACCAGGATGAATGACTTGTCAAGATGAAAGAAAGGCGTAAGAATGAAGAGATGCCCGACTGGATGGTTGGTGATGATGGTGGCCTTCGGTATTTGGGGCAAGTGTGTGTTCCAAATGACGCCGAAATAAGGATAGAAGTAATGATAGAAGCCCACCATTCCAAGTTAGCCATCCATCCAAGAAGCACTAAGATGTATAATGATGTTAAAAGGTAGTACTGGTGGAGCAACATGAAGAGGGACATCACCGACTTCGTGGCAAAATGCATGGTGTACCAGAAGATCAAGGCTGAGCATCGCCAGCCTGCTAGCCTCCTTCAGCCACTACCTTTAGCTGAATGGAAATGAGACAACATTTCTATGGACTTCATATCTGGTCTTCCTAGGATGCACAGGAAACACAACTCGATCTGGGTCATTGTGGACAGGTTGACCAAGGCCGTCAGATTCCTCTTGATCCACACGATAGACTCCACTGATAGTTTAGCAAGGTTATACAACCAGGAAGTCATGTGATCCTATGGAGTTCCACGAGAAATTACATCAGATCGAGACTCCAGATTTACTTTTGCCTTCTGGAAGATGTTACAAGAAGAGATGAGTACAGAACTCAAGTTCAGTACAACATTCCACCCTCAGATAGATGGACAGACTGAAAGGGTAAATCAAATTCTGGAAGATATGCTAAGAGCATGCATCCTGGACTTTTAGGGCAATTAGGACGATCACCTGGCACTGGCAGAATTCACGTACAATAACAGTTTTTAGTCCAACATAGGCATGGCACCGTATGAGGCTCTTTACGATCACCCTTGTCGAGCCCCTCAGTGCTGAGCAAAATTTGGAGAAAGAAGCTTGTTAGGTCCCGAGCTAGTTCAAGCTACTACTCAAGTCATTAACATGGTAAGGAAATGTCTACATACTACACAGAGCAGACAGAAGAGCTATGTGGATAATCGACGACACGACCTGGATTTTGGAACTGGCAACCATGTATTTCTAAAAGTATCACCTATGAAGGGTTTGATGAGGTTCGAACAGAAAGGGAAGCTAGCGCCGCATTTCATCGGGCCTTTCGAAATTCTGGATTGTGTGGGGGACATAGCATACTGCATTGCACTACCTACTGCACTGGCCAGTATTCACGACATCTTCCATATATCCATGCTGAAGAAGTATACACCAGACGAGTCACACATCATTAGTTCGGAGCAGATTGAGCTAACAGATAAGCCTCTTACACCAAGGAACCTATCTGTATCTAAGACCACAAGGAGCAGGTCTTACAGATAAAGACGATACCTCTAGTCAAGGTTCTTTAGTCGCATCACGGGGAAGAGGAAGCGACGTGGGAACAAGAAGCAGAGGTTAGGGAAAAGTACCCTCACCTATTCAGTGGCATACCACAGATAATTTTGAGGATGAAATTGCTTTTTTGGGGGGTAGACTATAACACCCCGTACCCTTGGAACACGGGTGTTACCTTTTAAAACCACATCAACCTAAAACAGATTGGATTAACCAAATAGCTTGTACTCAACATATACAGGATAGGGATTTTGGTCGACATTAAGGCCATCCATCAAGGTCTTTAGGAGTGAGAACACGCCCTACCATCGTCAAGAAGGTGAGGCTATTCGAGCACTCTGAATTAAAGCCATTATATCAATTAATATTGGTACAACACACTTATCACCAACACTTGAGAGTTGGTTAGCGATAAACCAAGCCTTCATCATAACCAGTACCTTATGTTAACCATTGAAAACTAGTATTAAGCCCACCCAATCAAAAGATCGCTTCATATAGGCCGATAATAGCCCAAAGAAGTGGGTAACGGCCCACCTGGGCCTCGGCCCCGCACCAAAATGGGTCGAGACCCCTATTCTCGGGTCTCAAGAAAAATGGACGGAATGGATTTGGCACAACCATCAAGATGGGCCCTCTCATGGAGTGCACGTGCACGTTATACATGTGCACACGACTTACACTGGGACTATTGGTTTGGTCTAATGAACTTTGACCGAGCTCTTTTGAAAATGAGAGCAAAACTGCCAAAACAGAGTTCAAATAGCCGATCTTTGAGCTCCTAGGTGGCCCACCATGGCCACTGTCCTGGACATCTGAGCCGCTCAAATCCTCTGTAGGGCCTAGCTTAACAAAACCATATAGCCTTTCGGTCCCTTGTAAACGGACGTAGGAGATAGGTTATGGCTGTCAACACATTACACATGGAAAGCATCCGAGAGTGGGGACCACAATGAAATCTGTTGGACAGCTCACAATCAGTTCAATTGTGTAATCCCATCCGTCCCTTTTCCTGTTGGAGGTGTGCTTTTCCACTTGCCAAAAATGGCCAGGCATGGCCTGTGGAAGGAGAGAGGGAGAGAAGACCTTCCTCTTTGGGAAAGACAGGGACTAGGAAATCGCGGCCATCTGTTGGCTGTGTGGGAATCCGACCGTTGAAGCTTCCCCTTCCAGGCTATATATAGAGCACGAAGCTCTTGGGATTCAGACCAAGATGGAGAAGAAAGAGAGGGAAAGAGAGAGAGAAAACGGGGAGATCTGGCACCCTATTGGAGCAGCATGGTTGAGGGAGAAGAGAGCAGTAGCTCAGGTGACCATTTCTTCTCATCTCCCTATAGTTTCCAAACTAGATTGAGGCAACACTTGCTCAGACCAAAACCAGGCCAAGCAATGGCTGAGTTCGGTCCAACAGCAGTGGCATTTGGGCGCTGGAGTCGAGCCAAGAAATAGCCTCACTTCAGGCTACAACACAGTCAATCAAGAGCACCAGTTCAGGCCCCATTTGAAGCTTTGTTTTGAGCTCTCTGTAGAGCTTCGAAACCGGCTTAGGTTCGGGTTGGAGACCAGCCAATCAATGGCTGTGAGACGAACTGAGGAAACTGTATGGGTCTCTGTTTTAATCTGAAACTGAGCCAATCAGTGGCTCTATTTTAGGTTGAAGACAGACCATGTGATAATAGTGCCTTGAGGCTAAAATCAAACCCAACTAGGGCGTCGGTCTCGGGCCAGGATCAAGCCAAACAGTGGCCATATATCAGGCAAGAATCAGGCCAATATAGTGGCATTTTTCGGGCTGAAAACTAGACCATATTGTAACACTGTTTCAGGCCTAGGCCAAGCCAATTAATGGCTGATGTTTGGGCCAAAAATCTGGCAGGGAACAAACCATGTCGAGTTTGAAAATCAAGGCTAGAAGTGGCTCCAAAATGGCTTATAGCGGAGGTGAAGGGTGTTGTGCACGTTGCCAATGCTGGTGGGCTATACTATGTTGCACCTCACCAAATTTCACCTGGGCCTCACCAAATTGCAGGTGGGCCTCACCTAAAAGAGAAGAAATCTAGGAGGGCCACACCTCAGATAAATTCCTGGTGGGCCGCACTATCAGACAATCACGGTGGGCCACACTTAGAATTACATGTATAATTCCAAAATTTACAAAATGATATAGTGTAATGTCATCTAATCCATATTCCTGTAGCCTCGGTGGTATAACTCCAGGTCTACATAGACCTACCAGAGAGTTGCAGGTAGGAGAACTCCTCATCATCGTCATAGAAGTCAGGCTCTGCCTCGTAAGCCTCGACATCACCTGACACTACAACAGAGTCTGGTTGGTGTTTTAAAACACCGTCCTAAAGTAGGAGTGAGTGATCAACCTAGTGGAGCTATAAGGAAAAGGTCAACATATTATCAATTCAGTCAAGCAGTAATGATAAGGCAATGTAACAAGCATTCTTAAGTACTCTGGTTAATGCAAGATGATATGTATTAATGATATATGTCGTCGCTTGCACTCCCTCTGCGACATCATCTCATGGTCACGCATGCAACACTCCCTCTGTGCTCAACTCCAACGCCAAAGGCACATGCAATGCGGTGCATGTACATGATTAGCCAAGTTCTTAATTAGACCTATTCATATAACAGGTTTGGGGAGCTAACGCACCTCCCTTTATATCATTGACCCAAAGAATGATCCATCTATGGTTGTCAATCCTAGTTAGTCGCATACGATGGCAGTTCTACATCACTACGGAGAGGCTCGTCACCTCAGCGTAGGCATAATTTATACTTAAGGTTACTATGAAAAAACTCGTCACCTTAACGTAGTCCTGGCGTATACTCGAGGTCACTACGAGAGGCTCGTCACCTGATCATAGGCCGACAGCTTGAATATAGTGTCCCATACCACCATATTTTGTTCACGAGTTTGGTTTGCTCACTGGTCACTATGGGGAGGCTCGTCACCCTAGCGTAGGCTGACAGCTCGACCACGGTATCCCATACCACCATGCTCGGCTCATGAGTCTTAGCAGATCGTGGTACCAAGGTTAAATAGGTTTTTCACTAGTAAGTGGTACCTTAGATCCAAGCAGTAGCGTCCATACATAGTGAACTTATATTAGGCTAATCGGGTTACTTGACAAGCTCGACTGGTACGAGCGCATGTTGAATTAATCGACATGGAGCATGTAAGCCCTCCGCGTGGCCTAACCACTGTCAATAAACAACGTACGACTCAGATTCATCGAACATGTCTTGCATGGTGAAATGACCTCGGTCACTGTTTCGAGAATCATTACTGATTGCCTGGACTATGCAGTAGTCCCAATCATATTCAAACACAATAGGCATTCATATGTGATAGTCAAATAGCATGTGATAGCCAATTCAAAAATAAATCTCATTTGAGCATTTCCACAAACACGTAGTGCACATATTATCATATATAGGCATTTCATCCATAAATCACGTAGTACTAAGATAGGTTATATGAAGGAAATTGTAACTATAGATAAGGGGATTGAGAACTCTATCTCAATGCCCTCGTTAAATATATTTCAACAAGCATTTTCTCATTCAAGCATTTTATCCAACACTTAGATTGCACATATCACATACATGTAATAAATTGGTTATAACGTATATTATAGCAAATCCTTTTACAAAGGAGTTGCCACATGTATGACAATCATGTATTCTCAAACAACAATCATGGCAAGCACAAATCATATTTTCATATTCATACAAACATTTCAACAAACACATGGAATGCATTAATTTCAACATGGTTCATATATATATGTAATACATGGAAAACATCGCATCTAAGCATATGTGATAGCAATCAAGTCAGTCATAAATCATTAACTGACATTGAAAGCCTTGAAAATGATAACCTAAATGTTTATAGTCCATACCTTCCATCGGTAAACTCGTATCAAACTCAGTTCGAATACTATGCCTTCGTCTACGGCACAACGACTACCTAAATCACGAAATGGGTTAGCTATTTCGTCGATTCTTCTACTTGGATACCTAAAACAGATTAGGGTTAGGGTTTCTTACCCAAAAATGGAGTCAAAATTGCTGGTGTGGTGATACAGGTAGGATGATTCGGCACGTGGAGCGGTGGGAATAAATCCCAACAACTCTCTCTCACTTTCTCTCACTTCACCTCACTCTTTCCTTCTCTTTTCTCTCTTCTCTCTCCTAGGGTTTAGAAATTCGTACGGAATGAGAGAGGGGTGGGTTAAGGCCCTTATATAGGCTCAGAACTGATGCCAATGGCCCCAGGGCCATGGTATACTTAGGATATAGCCAAAGGGTGGCTGTTTCAAGCCAACGGAGCTCATCTGGAGGTCCATTTCCTGCATACAGTCTAGAGAAAGTTTCCTGACAATGGATCTATGTCAATTTAAGTTTTTGGTCTAATCAAATTTACAGATCAACCGTGGAGGACAAGTTTCAGTTCAACGATCATCGTTACTCGATCAGTGCCACAAGTACACTGACATGCGTAGGAAAATTTTCCTAATCCAAGGGTGTAGTTGGGTCAGAATCTGATGGTCTGAAAACTTAGATTTGGTCTGCAAGTGAACGGCCCAATTTACTTAAGTTTGAGTTTATTTTTTAAAGATATTCACGTTTCTCACACACTTCGCTCCGGGCTCAACTTGTGCATTTTTGGATACTATTTGGACTTGATTCCCGAGATGGTTGTCAAGCCCAGTAAAGCGGTCATAACTGTATGGTTTCCTGCTAATCGGACTTTCGATGTGCAGTCCAAGTCTGATACAGAGTTTCAATGTGCTCCCGAGAGCAACTCAGTTTTGAGATTGATCCTAAGTTTTTAGGAAATGTTGGGTTAGAGATTCTAATGGTTTTGGGTCTTACAGTTTGTATAAAAAGTGATTCGAGCTAATCCACCGATTAATTTAGTTTAGTACTTAATTAATTTTTATCTAATTTCTAAAGGATTCGGTCCTTAGTGATTTTTGCTTGAGGTGGTACTCAGGTCTTTGTACGGATTTTTTCCGAGACGTTACAATCTTAAACACCACCGACTCTCTTTCAGCCTTCTCTCTATCCATCCAAATCACGAAGGAGATCTTTATGGAGGGGATTGACTCCTCCCGCTTTTCCTTTCTACGCGACCTTTATCCCTTCCTTAGGGATACTGCTAGATCATCCAAGAATGATAGTCCTCCATAAGAGGTTCTAATGATTACTCAGAACTTTGACAGCTTGGAGATGCTTACTTTAGGGTCGATCGAGAGCTTGAATGGTGCACTGCTCCATTGATCTAGATATCGTCCCTTCTTGATGAGTCTATAACTCTCTTAGCCCACTATGAAGCAACTTGGACAAACTAGTTGTGCTAGACTCGTGAACATCATTCCAAGAAGGAGATGTTATGGTCAATGGAGGTTATACTCAACAACATCTTCACTGACCTCCTCGAGGCCCAATGACTATTTCCAGAACGTGATCAGCCCAAAAGTGAGGACCTGACCACCTTCATCGAGTCCCAGATAACACTCTATCAGGGGTGCATGGAGTCCTACAGTGCAGAAAAGAAGTCGGTCGATCTGGAGTGTGCAATCCTCGATCAACGTCTCAAGGCCATCGCCCGCTTCTCCGATCAACTCACAACCCAAAAACCATTGTGGAGAGAGACATAGCATGGTGGTGAAGGTGAAGGCGTCGAATGAGGAAAGATTCGAAGAGCTCAAATCAGCTCACTTGTAGTTCGGCCGCTCGACTCGCTATAACTTTTTCTTTTTTATCTTTTTTTTTAGTTTTTAGTTTTTTGTTTGTTGTTTTTTTTTTAAAAAAAATAAAATTGACTGGCCTGTATTCCAAGGCCTTTATTTAATAAAGTATTCATTCTTTCTGTCAACTTCTCTCAATTGTTCCTTAACAACTTCCCACAGTGAAGGGAAGCAGGGTTTAAGGAATCAGTTGTTAATGGAGCCTTTGCGACCTTCCCGTTCATATCCTTAAGGACATAGGCTCCTCCTTTGAGGACTTGCATAACAATAGATGACCCAACCCATGTGGGCGACCATTTTTTTACCAATGGATTAGTCCTTCTGATCGATTGGTAATACCATTTTCCAGACTATATCCCATACCCTAAAAGATTTCCTTTTCATCTTCTTCTTGTACAGCCGTGCCATGGCTGCTTTATGGGCGACGATCGAGTTCAAGGCTTTCATTCGGACTTTGTCCAACCCCTCAAGCTCAACCAATGTTTCCTTTGTGATACGGAGGGGTTAACCCAACCTGATAAGCAGTCCGTAGTGATGGTATAGTGATCTCTAAAGGCAAGACCGTATCATGCCCATAAGTCAATACAAATGGGCTCACCCTAGTACTGGTACGAGGTGAATTCCTATATGCCTAGGGAGCCTCAAACAACTTGGTATGTTATTCTCGAGAATTTTCTTCGATTATCTTCCTCATAATGTTCTTAATCACTTTGTTGCTAGACTCGGCATGGCCATTAGGTTAAGCATATACGGGGTCGAATGTAGAATTTATATGTCGTATTTATCGGCCATCACCTGTACTTCCTTGGTCGAAAATGCTGCACCTTTGTCCATAGTGATGGACTTTGGGATCCCAAATCGGTGGATGATGTTATTCTTAATAAATTTAATGATCTCTCGGTGACCCTCAAAAGTACTTGTAGCATCTAAGTGTGAGTCTCATCTTTCATCCAGCTTGGTGGGCACCACATGTCCCTCTGTGGACCTCTCCCATAGCTAGCATGGCTTCTTTCTTTGACAAACATTGAAGTAAACTCCATTGGCCCCTTTACGATACAACTCACTATTAATCATGACATAGTTAGTGACTGATCTTAGTATGCAGGCTTTGTAAATAATACATAAGGGGAACCCTCCAATCTTCCTCTTATATCTCTATCTGGCACACTTCCATGGCATTCCCTCTCTCAAAGACAGAGGGCAAGGATCTCTTTCAGATAGTAATCGTCCGCTAAGCCAAACCTCTTAAGGCATCGAGCCTCATGGTCAACTGTGTCATTTCATTAGTGTCCACATTGTGTTCTCTGGTAACATGCATTAGTTCAACCTATTCGAATAGGTTGAGTATCTGGATCGCTAGGGCATAGTATGGCAGTAAATTAGGATTAGTACATTTAAACAGTCCCGCCATTTGATTTATCACCAACTATGAATCTTCTGTAAAGGTCACAGTCCTTGCCCTTAGTTCCAATAGTAGTTCAAGGCTAATTATCATAACTTCATATTCAGCCTGATTATTAGTACCGTCAAACTCTAATTGAAATGCAAATTCTTACCAGTTTCCATTAGGAGAAACCAAGATTACCCCAGCTACGGATGCATCATGAGTCCTTAATCCATCGAAGATTAACTTCCATAGTGTTACTTGCATGCAATACAAATCCGAGATGCTCGAGGGAATTTGTTCCTCAAGATTAGAAGGATGATCGGCCAAAAACTTGGCTATGGCTCGACCCTTTACGGCCTTTTGTTGAATGTAATGGAGATCAAATTTAGATAAAGCCAACACCCATTTACCAATTCAACCATTCAAAATTGGCCGATTCAACATATATTTCACCAAGTTAGTCACCGCTATTACATTAACTCTTTCGGCCATTAAGTAATGCCTCAACTTAGTGGCCGAAAAATACAATAACAAACATAGTTTTTCCATAGCGGAATATCGCCTCTCAACATCGAGTAATGTTCTGCTCAAATAATAGACCACACACTCTTTTCACATATCATCATCTTGTGCTAAGAGGGCTTCGATCAACTTTGTTGAAGCTACAATATATAGCTTGAGCGGTCAACCTTCGACCGGTAGCATTAGCACAGGCGACTTTATCAAGTACTCATTGATTTTATCAAAAGGCAGCTAGTGTTTTGCTTCCCAAACAAATTCGGACCCATGCTTCAATTTTATGAGTAGATAAAAGATGTTAGTTTTTCCTGCACATATAGATATAAATCTCCTCATGAAATTAACTTGGCCTAAAAAACCTTTGCAGCTACGAGTTTTAGTCAATTCAACTTTGATCCCTCTTTGGTGTATGAGAAATCTTAGAAAATTACCAGCCGAGACCCCGAAAGCACATTTCAATTGGTTCATTTTTAATTTATGGAGCCTCATTCACTCGAAGGACTTGCACAAGTGGGCCAGATGCTCATCCGCATTTGGTCAATTTAACTACCATATCATCCACATAAATTTTCATGAAACAACTAATCATGTCGTGGAAGATAGCATTCATGGTTCTTTGATATGTATCTCTCACCTTTTTAAGTCTGAAGGGCATCACTACCCAGCAGTAGGTTCCCAATGGCCTGGGACACTTGAATGCCATCATTGACACATCGTCTAATGCAACGTAGATTCGATTGTACCTTAATGCCCATCCATAAATGACACAATCCCATGACCAGTGGCCCGATCAATGAGTTGATCTGCTACCGGCATGGGGTATTCATCCTTTGGTGTAGCCAAGTTAAAGTTACTAAAATCGATACATACCCTCAACTTATCATTCTTTTTCATTTTCAAGACCACATTTAACATCCATTTGGCATACTTAATCGGTCAAATAAAATCGGCATTCAGAAGTCGCTCTATTTCCTATTTGATCTTGAGGGTGACTTCAGTCGTCATTCGCCTCGGCGACTATTTGTACGGCAGATAACCTTTTTTTTTGGTAAATGTGCTCGAAGAGAGATCGATCAAGCCCTCTCATTTTGTGATAATCCCACACAAAACAATCGGGAAATTCATAAAGTAGTTTCACCAATCTCTCCTTCTCAGGCGGCTTTAACAAGTCACTGATGAATGTCAACTTCGGATCATGCGTTGTTCCTAAATTGATCTCGGCCAATGGATCCTAAACTTGAGGTCGAGAATCTTCCATTTTCTCAGGGGCCTCCTCAAATCCAATGTTGTTTTCTTTGGCCGATTCCTCTACCTCGGTTAGATTCACAAAACAACCATTGTCCATTCCCCTCAGGCTTTCTTCGAGCCTTCTTATTCTGGTCGTAAGGTCAGCCTGGTTGACCTTATCCCTTAGTGTTCTGATCATGGGATCTCATCGACAACGCACCACGAAACTGGCTGATAAGGAACGATGTCCTCATCTAGGTGTCATTAGCTCGAGTTACATTTGAGGTGGCCTACATGGTACTATCTGAGTTCTTTTTCACTATTATTCTGGTAGGGCAGTTGAAATTATTTCTTCCAGTGAATCTGGTTGGTCCCACTTCTTTTCCATAGTAATAAGCCTCATTTGCATTAGAAGTAGCTAACAAGGGCTTAATGTTGGCCAGGACTATCTCGACTTTATTTTGATTATAGAAAACTACAAACTGGTGTAGAGAGGATGGGATGCATGCAAATGAATGGATCTAATCCCTCCCTAATAGCGCATTATATATTGATAAAGTGCCAACAACAAAGAATGGTGCTAAAACAATTTTAGTGCCTATGATCAAATGGACTAGCAATGTTCACTTATAGCCCAAGTGCAGGGTTGCGATGTAGTAATAATCTCTGTGAGACTGAGGTCGTACCCACAGGGGACTGAAGTATGTATATTTTTTGAAGTAATTGAGAACTAGAACTAGAACTAAATTCAAAATAATGATTGAAGGAATATTGTCGTGAATTGAAACTATCGGATTAAGGGAAACTAGAGCACTAAGGATTCACTTGTACTAATCCTAATGCATCCTTACTTGATTCAACCAATGCTTCAACTGGCATCGAAGTCTTAATCTATCCAGTTGGGTGATAGAGCAGTTAAAACATCACAAATTGTTCCAAAACATATCTGAACATTCATAGTAATGATTTATACATAACAGTTTTATTGAACTAATTATAGAGAGTTCTAAGTATCTACCATGCCCATATTCAATGGTAGATCAAAGAAATCTATAGATCAAACAACCATAAAAAGAAAGAAAGAAAGAAAGAAAGAAAGCATTCATGAAGTTCCTAAGCATCCATCATGCCCAGAGTCGACTATAGATTAAAGTAATAATAAAAAACACCTCTTCAATTCAAACCATAACTATGAAATATCAACATAAACTCCATGAATATGAATCAAAGCATGAAAAACATTAAAATAAACTACAAGCTTCACCTCTTAGCTCTAACTAAGAGATTAGTTAACCATAGACATTATTATACTAAAACTCTTAAGAAGAGCATGACATAAACTAAGGAAAGAAGATGAAAAACTCTTGGGAGACTGATCCACCCTTTGCTCTACTCCTTGAACCCTAATTCGTCCTTTGGATTGCTTAGAAAACCCATATTCATAGGCCTTGAATGATCGACTTTGAAAACCGCCTCAATTTACACAGATCACCGTTCTGTCGATACCATCGAACGGGTCTTCGATGGCATCGATGGAAGATTTCCTTGTTGAATTCAAATTCCCTGCGATCGTACTATGAATCTTGTCGATGGCATTAGTAGACTTTTGATGCTATCGAAACTTACCCAGAACTATCCACAGAGTTGAGGCTGAAATTTGAAAATTCTCCATGGCATCGAAATGTCATCGATGTAATCAAACCTAACACTTCGTTGGCATCGAAGGGACCTTAATGGAATCGAAAAGTGCACTCTTAGTCTGGCAAGAAACATGAATTTTCCATTTAAGCTCGATGTGATCGACCTGAAATCGATGGCATCGAACACTTACTTCGATGGCATCGAAGTGTCATCGAAGTAAGTGTTCGATGCCACGGACAGTGTGTTTTTATTGTATTTGATTTATGCACTCTGCAACTTTGGTTCCTTTCCTTCTCCTTTTGGTTTTCTTGGATCTTGGGCTCTTGAATCTTCATTCTTGGTCTCCAAAGATCCATCCTTGCCTTGGTAAACTTTGAGCATCAATTCCCATGCTTTTAGCATTCTTTTCAATCCAAGCTATCAAAATCACCTTGCTAGACAAGCAAGCATAAATTACATCAATTAAGTACTATTTTATTCATAAAGCCAAGGTATAAATGGGGGCAATTATGCAATATTTAACACTTAATACACCACCAACCAGCATTTTTCTAGTCCCGAGAAAAACATGCGCGAAGCAATCTTAAATTCTCGATTTCAAACCTCTTTTGGAAAACAGTCTTTTGTGAGAACGGGTAAGAATGAGTAGGATCAAAGTCAAGAGAGTGAAAACTTAAAAACTAGAACCGAATCTTATGGATAAACCATTCAATTAAGTCTTCCTATATCAATTACCAAGAGCATAAGTTCAGATATCAAATTTCTAATGTGCTTAGTGAAAACTAACTTACTTTTCATAGAAAAGAACTATTGATTCATAATGTTAGTTATGCTCATCACTTCAAGGCAGAATAGATCACACAAGCATTGATTTCAAACTTCTCCCCCTTTTCTTCTTTTCCTAGTTTTGGATTTTATCTCGACAGCCTTTTTGACATTATTTCCGTCTTTTCATAAAATAGTCTTTTCCAGTGAAAATTTCTTTAAAGTACATGGCCTTTTTATTGAATTTTTTTTTTCTAAATGGCTTTTCCATCTTTTAAGGTGGATAACATTCTCCAAACTTGGTTCTCAATCCCTATCAGTGATGTACATACTAACATAAAAAAATAATAATAATAAATCTAGTGCATTCTATTAAAAATAATTCAACTGTGATATTGTGAATTTAGAAAAGTGATATTCAAACTCTCTTAACCAATCAATTGGAAGGACTTATCAGTAGTCTACTCAATTGATCAAACTCTAGCAATTCAAAGTTCAACTCTCTATCATATTAATACTCAAAACATTCTTAACTACACAACTATCACTTTCCAAATAGGTTTTTAAACTGAAAAATTTTCAAAATTTTTTGCTAAAAAACTAATAAAACACTGTCTAGTCTACCTAATCTACATCCACAACCTAAAATCTGCATAGTCTGTAATGTAAAGTATGTAAACGTTCAATATAATTGAGACAATGAAAAGAAAAGGGAAGTGATGGGAAGATAGTACCTAGAGAAGGAGAATTGAGGTTTTCTTTAAAAGATATCAACATTTAGATGGGTTAGCATGAAAGCTAAACAGACTAAAACAAGGACTAACATAATCCTAAGTATTATAAAGCAAGAAACCTAACTATACCTCCATCAGACTAGGAGGTCAGTCCTCGTACATAGGATCAGTTAGAGGGATAAATGTATCCTCTGAATCAAATTTCTCAACAAATGGTTTTAATCGATGACCATTCGTTGGATTCACTTTCGACAGCCCCAAAGGGATACAATTTTTTTACAATGAAAGGGCCCGTCTATCGAGATCTCAATTTTCTTGAAAATAGATGGAGACAAGAATTATATAACAGGACCTTTTGACGTGGCTCGAATGTTTTTCGAAGAATATTCCTGTCATGGAACTTCTTCATCCTATCCTTATAAATCATCGAATTCTCATATGTGTCGTTCTAGATCTCGTCTTGTTCACTGATTTGCAATTTGCACAACATACCAGCATTGTCCAGATTAAAATTTACTTTTTTGATTGCACAATAGACTTTGTGTTCCAGCTCCATCGGCAAGTGACAGGCTTTCCCGTAGATGAGTCTGAATGGAGACATTCCAATAGGGGTCTTGTATGTAGTGCAATAAGCCCATAAAGCGTCGATTAATCGACTTAACCAATCTTTATGGTTGGGGTTCACCGTTTTCTCTAAAATCTATTTGATTTCCCTATGGGATATCTCAGCTTGACCACTTGTTTGTGAGTGCTAGGGGGTACTTACTTTGTGTGTAATGCCATATTTCTTCATTAATATTTTAAATGGCTTGCTATAAAAATGACACCCCCATCACTGACATGACTAGCGGTGTACTGAATCGAGAAAGGATATTTTCTTTTAAAAACTTGATGACTGTGCGATGGTCATTATTTCGGCATGAGATCGCTTTGACCCATTTAGTGACATAGTCTTTTACAAGCAAGATGTACAAATTTCCAAAAGATTGGGGGATTGGTCCCATGAAATCAATGCCTAACAATCAAATGCTTCAATGGTCAGGATGGGGTTTAGAGGCATCATCTTTTTATAGGACAAACCACCTAATTTTTGACAGCGCTCACATGCTTTATAAAATTCATTTGTATCTTTAAACAAAGTGGGCTAATAAAAGCCACATTGAAGAATTTTGTTACGGTCTTTTTGGTCGAAAAGTGGCGGCCACAGGCATGAGAATGACAAAAGGAGATTAGACTTTGATGCTCCTCGTCTGGTACACATTTCCTTATGATTCGATCTAGGCAATATTTGAATTAATACATGTCATCCCAGATATACTTGCATACTTCCGCGAAAATTTTCTTTTTATCTTGCTTGGTCCAATATGTCGGCATGATACCCGCAGCAAGATAATTGACAATGTTAGAGAACCATGGTGCTTGAGAGATCTTAAAAAGTTGCTCATCAAGGAATGTGTCATTGATGTGGGTCATCTTAATGGAATTATGTTCACCACCTCAAGTATAGGGTTGTGATGTAGTAATAATCTTGGTAAGACCGAGGTCGAATCCATAGGGATTGAACTTTGTACGCACTCTGAAAGTAACTCGAACTAGAACTAGAATAAGATTTAATCTAAATCAGGAGAAAGTAAGAGAGTAATGATGAATTATGAAACTAAAACTTGTAAAATTCAAAGGTGGGAAACTAGGGTTTCCAAGGATCCATCTATAGAGATCAGGGAGATCTAAGCTTGATTCATGAACTCAACTGGACTTAGAGTCCCATCTTAATCCAGTTGGAGGATATAACCATAAAAATCAAATCTAAACTTCCTTTGATCCAGTTTTCAAGAGATGAGAGGTATGAGAATTAGACTTGATTCCATCACAAAACCATGCCCATGAGACAAAGTAAACAACAGAATTTAACCAATCCACATCTAATCAGAGAGAATTATGAACCTCAGGAAGGATTCCATCATCCAACCATGTCTATGAGACGATAGTGAATAATAGGGTTCCTACGACCATAACCTTTATACATGCATGAAAAATACTCAAAGATATTGCAGATCCATTGTAATTTAAGTCACAACAAATCATTAAAAACTATGAATATTCTATATAACCAAACTATAATCAAAGAGAGCTCATAAACAAGAATCAAAGCCGTAGAAATCACCCCATCACACTACAAGCTTCACCTCTTAGCCCTAGCTAAGAGGTTTAGCCTGACATGAGCATGTTAAAAACCCTTAAGGAAAGATATAAACAAAGAAAGAAGGAAAAGGAAGAAAGATGAGAAGTTGTTGAAGCCGTACACAACTTTCTCTCTCTCTCTCTCTCTCTCTCTCTCTCTCTCTTGTGCTCCACCCCACGTCCCAAGATGCCTCTCACGTCCCTTTCTTTCTCTTTTCATGGCAAGAATAGGTCGGTGGCTAGAGTTTTTACGCACAACAGGCGGTGCACTCCTTGTGCAGCCAAGAAAATCTTTGCGAAATAGGCAGAAACTTCTCCACTTTCCTTGCTTTCTTTCCAAAAAACAATGTCCTCTGGGACGTTTTTGGACAGTTTACACGATGGACGGTCCAGATCGGCCATCCGATCATCGGTAATGGGCCACAACCTCCTGAAAATCCTAGACGTGTTCAGACGTTTGTTTTATAAAGTTATTGCGCTGAGATGCTCGGTGAGCTCCACAGTGATGTTTTCGGAGAGATCCACCCTGTTCATTGGATTCCTGACATGATTTCAACCGAAAAGGAGTGATTTTGGTCGAGTTTTGGTGTGGTCCATTGTATCAAATCACTTCGCCGTTCATCCTACATTTTTCATCGATTTATGTGTGTACACGTGGATGGGGCCAAAAGGCCACCATGGCCAGGGTCGTGGTTACCCTATGGAGCAGATGGACGGTTTATATCGTCTGTTTGGATGATGGGTGTGGTCCACTGTGATCGGCCATCCCGACAGCGCCCACCCGCTGGGTTTGTTGCCCGAGAGAGGTTGGGTCAGCTTGACTTTGGCTAAGCTGCTCAACCGGTGCACAGCTTGTGTACCTGTGCTGTGCACACGCACACCCTCAAGGTGGGGTCCACAGTGATGTTCATGAGAATCCACTCCGTTCATCTGTTGTGTCATCTAATTTACGGGGTTGAGACCAAAATTAAAGCATATCAGAGATTAGGTGGGCCCTAGATCAGTGTTTTATGGGCCGATCTATCCATTGGGCCACTTCCACAAGGATTCAATGGATGAAATTTGATTTGTATGGTTAATTTATGGTCCTCAGGCCAGATATAAAGTTTCGAGCTAAACGGATGGTGGGAACCCTGTGATCTTGCATTCAAGACGACTTTCAGGCCTCTTAGACTTCAATTACTTGATTTTCTCAGATCTTTGCCATGTAAATTCTTCGATATTGGTCCCCTAGGGTCCGTTCCTTGCCTTGATGATTTCTAAGTGTTAAATCCATGCTTTTAGTACCTTTTTTCAGTCCAGGCTCCTGAATTCACCTTGCAACACAAACATGAATAAAATAAGGCATTAAACAGTATCATGTTCATAAAATCAGGTAATAACTGGGTCTAATATGCAATATTTGACCCTCAATACAATCCCCAACCAGCATTTTGCTAGTCCTGAGCAAAGTATGTGAAAAATAATTTAAGAATTATGGGACAATTCATATAAAACCAAGTAAATTTTGAAAAACAATCTGGTCATTAGAATTCTAAGATTCATAAATGTTGGGCATTACTTTCTCCTAGACTCAAGCACACGGTAAGCTTCATAGTCAAGTTCAAAGTATTAATCCATCCATCAAAAGAAATTCTAAACATTGAGTTTCATGGGTGTATAGTGTAACCTTGACTTATCACAATTAAAGGTCCAATCGTTAATTTGCATGATAGCATTGATAGCCAAAAGGAATATTCCAAATAACCGAACCTAAACTAAGATTTTCCTTACAGTTCAACTTTTTTATTCTTCTAGCTTTTGATTTTTCCATCAATGGCATCACTTTGTGTCGACCTTTTAAAGATCTTTAACAGGTAGCCATTTTCGAATACAACCATTTTTTTAGCTGGGTATTCTTTTTTCTCCTTTTTTTTTTCT
Source organism: Magnolia sinica (assembly GCF_029962835.1). Classification (NCBI taxonomy): domain Eukaryota; kingdom Viridiplantae; phylum Streptophyta; class Magnoliopsida; order Magnoliales; family Magnoliaceae; genus Magnolia; species Magnolia sinica. The sequence continues at coordinate 81,917,506 of NC_080574.1, forward strand.
TTAAACATGATGAACAAATTCCCTAGGTTGGCTCCTTTCATGCCTAGTGACTACCGGGTTAATAATTCAATATTGAATTGAAGCTTTAATGTGTAAGCTAGGTGTGACATGTGAAATCATGACTCAATCAATGTTTAAAACATCTAATCATGGTTTAACAATTTGAACTTAACTGAGAAATCTAACATATAGCTGAATCTAATAGTTATTAATTACCAACATTACGTATCTTATACTTCTAAATCAAATATGGCCATCAAAATCACTTCGAATTCACAAGAACTTCTAGAAAAAATTTAAAAATTTTCCACAAATTTTGCTCAAGACCAAGAAAGTACTGATTAAGTAACCTAATCTCCCATCCCCAACCTGAAATCTTCATTGTCCTGAATGTAAAAGATATAAGCATGCAATGCACATGAGACAACAAAAGTAAAGGAGAAGTCATGGAAAGATAGTACCCAATGACGGAGTAGTACTTCTTTTTCCCAAAGAGATTTTAACGTGAAGGCGGCTCGGCACAAAAGTTAACCAACAAAAGCAAACAATCCTAAAACACAAGAAAGCAAACTATCCTAACGGTATAAAACCAACTAACCTAGAATAATAAAAAGCAAACTACCCTAGTCGTATGAAAACAGTAAACCTACCTATACCTTCATCAAACTTGGAGATCAATCCTAGTAAACAGGATCATTCAGGGGCATGGACATGTCCTCTGAATCAAATTTCTCAACAAATGGCTTTAATCAATGTCCATTTACTTTAAAGTCATTACCATTGTCTAGATTCTGAATCTCGATAGCCCCATAAGGATAAACATTGATAACGGTGAAAGGGCTGGTCCAACGAGATCGGAGCTTACACAAAAAGAGATGTAACCGAGAATTATACAAAAGGACTTTCTAACCTAGCATGAATGATTTTCGCAAAATGTGTTGGTCATGAAACGCTTTCATCATGTCCTTGAAAATTCTTGAGTTCTCGTATGCATCGTTACAGATTTCTTTTAGTAAATTTAGCTAAAGTTTGCATAGCGAGCCAGCATCGTCCAAATTGAAATTCAGATTTTTGATCACCCAGTAGGCTTTATGTTCTAAGTCCACAGGCAAGTGGTAAGCCTTCCCATAGACAAGTCTAAAGGGAGACATTCTAAAAAGGATTTTAAATGCAGTACGGTACGCCCATAAAGCATCAGTCAATCGGATTGACCAATCCTTAGGGTCGGGGTTAACCGTCTTTTCCAAAAAATGTTTGATTTCCCTATTGAAAATCTCATCTTGCCCACTTGTTTGTGGGTGATATGGGGTGCTTACCTTATGGAAAATACCATATTTCTTCATTACTCTTGAATGGTCTATTACAAAAATGTGAGCCCCCATCACTAATGATGGCTTGAGGCGTTCCGAATGAGGAAAGAATGTTCTCTTTTAAGAATTTAATGACCGTGTAATGGTCATTGTTTTGGCACTGAATCGCTTCAACCCATTTAGTGACATAGTCTACAGCGAGCAAAATATATAGATTTCTAAAGGATTGGGGGAATGGTCCCATGAAATCGTTGCCCCAGCAATCAAATACCTTTATAACAAGAATGGGGTTCAAGGACATCATATTTTGATGAGACAATACTCCCAACTTCTGACAACACTCATAAGCCTTGCAAAACTCATGAGTGTCACTGAATATACTGGGCTAGTAAAAGCCACACTGTAAAATTTTGGCCGTGGTCTTTTTAGTAGAAAAGTGACTACCACAGGCCTATGAGTGACATAAGGAGATGACACGCTGATGCTCATCATCTAGCACACATCTCCTTATGATTTGTTCTGGGCAATATTTAAACAAATATGGATCATCCTATAAGAAGTTGTGCACCTTGGTGAAAATTTTCTTCTTATCTTGCGCAGTCCAATGTGTCAGTGTGAAATCTGTGGCAAGATAATTAGCAATATCAGTGAACCAAGGTGAATGGGAGACTCTGAACAAATTTTCGTTAGGGAACATGTCATTAATATATGCCGTCTCAAGGGAATCAGAGAGATTAAGGCGGGAAAGATGGTCAGCCACTATGTTCTCTACTCCCTTTTTATCCTTTATTTCTAAATCAAATTCTTGGAGTAGGAGGATTCATCTTTTCAGGAGGGGCTTAACATCATTCTTAGCAAGAAGATACTTGAGCTGTGCATGATCTATGTAAATGATGATCTTGGATCCGATCAAGTAGGACCTAAATTTTTCTAAAGCGAATGTTGAGGCATAAAAAAGAGAAGGAAGAATTGAAGATGAAGAAGATAAATATTAAAAAGAAAGAAGGAAACAGAAGATGAAGAAGAAAGAGTATCTTTTAAGGGGGTTTGTACGGGTTTGTGCAAACAATGTTAGTTGTGTGGATTCGCGCAGCTAGTGACACCAGTTAGACGGGTTCGTGTAACTGATTTCAAGACTTGTTATACATAAATGATCAAAATGGATGAAAGGTGGATCCCATGGCATGAACATCGAAAGTTCACACATGTGGAGGTCAATAAATACCTTCCCCCCTCTCATTTAGGAGGATTGAAGAATTTTGGAAGGAGTGCAGAGCTACAAGAAGATTGAAGGTAGAAATGAAGAGAGGCCTAGGGTTTGCATGGACCCGCATAAACTATGTTGGTTGTGCTGGTCTACGTAACTAGACTGCTATGCGGTCAGTAGTGATAAAGTGCCAAAATGCTGGTGGAATGATCAGTCTCCAGGTCTTCTTTTGTTCAAGCTTCAGAAAGAGGAATCAACTGATCGGATCCGTAAAATATTCCTCTTAAAGAGATGATCAAATCATGAGTCAACGTGCTACCGAATTTGACGTCCAGATTCAAAATTCGAACTCTGTTTTTGTATCTTAAATAATCTATCTCAGAATCAAGGGATATTTGAGGATGTAAATGAATTCAACATTAATAATACAATGATAGTTCTTGACATACTCTCTCTATTATATTTGAATAATATAATCTCCTAAATCAAATGCATTTGTTTCTTGTTCGAAATAAAATGGCGACTCTGCTGGGGACTTATCTTATTTAATGTTAACATTGAGAAAGTTATAAGGACTTTTATTGTAGTTTGGCATCTTCCTGATGCCAAAATGGCGACTCTTAGTGGGAACATCCTCCCTTCCATCTCTCAGATAGATTACATTGATATTTAAATAATAATTATAATTTCTTGTCTTATTTTGAAGGTAAGAAGATAAAATTGTGAACTACAATCAAATGGCAAAATCAATAAAGAAGGTAAACTTTTATTTCACTGGAACTGGATTCGCAGTGGAATATGCACCGGATCAACCTCCAAGGTGCGAAACCTAGTCTTTTGTAAGAAAAAATGACTTAACCCGAACAACGGTTAGAGTCATGTCTGCCTCACCTCGAGCATTGAAAGATAATGAGAACTAGACTTTCATGACTTCTAGAAGGACGGGAGCTCAAAATGCTAGGAGCTTCAGAACAAGTCTACCTTCTCCACGAGCCAGGGGACTAATAACATGGAACGCTGCCAAAAATAATCCTGAATTAGCCCCTCCTACAATATATCCTGGGCAAACGGTTCCATAGTTAACATCACGTGACTTCCCGGCTTTGATTGCTCCAAGAGTCCAATGGACAAAGGAGCAAAAAGGAAAGGCGCTACTCGTAGGATCACCTACTTCTGCATCACCTCAATTAATCAGTTGTAATGGAAGTACGGGAAAATTGAACGAGACTCCCCTCTTCGTAAGCCCCATCAAATCAACATATTCTTATCCCACTCTGACTACAGCTTCATCAGGAAGTGGGGAAGCTACAGTACACATGGCCGAAACAGATTAGGGAACTATGCCGACCACGGAGGACCGTGTGAACAAAATTGTGACTCTACTAGGGATCGAACTCAGAATCTCAGGGAAGCTCTGGCAACTCTCGTGCACAACATGGCCTAGATAGCGGGCCCTCTAATGATAGGCATGATGAATGGACAAGAGCATCAACTTGAAGGTTTCCAGCCACTGGGGGCAGGATCACTTAGATCTGCTCCGGCAGTAAGAACCATAACTCAAGAGGAAGTACGAAAATTGTTGAGGAAATCATTAGAATAGAAAGGGAGTGTGAGAATGTTGGTCAATTTAGATATAGAACGCCGTATCTAAGAGAAGTAGAGGATGTTCCTTTTCCAATTAACTTCAACCATCTAGACTTTTAGAAGTTTAACGGGGACGGATCGCCAAAAGAACATTTGATGCACTTCATCACTAGCATAGGAAATTTCTCCATGATACCACAATATTGCTTGCAATTACTCGAATCTTCTCTAACAAGTAAGGCATTTCGATAGTATTTTAGTATGGCTCCAGGATCAATACGCACTTGGGAACAAATGTAGGATGCTTTTATGTCGAACTTCTTCTCATTGGAACGCGATGTTAGCATTACAGAATTAGCTTCTATACGATAGAGAGAAGGGGAACTTGTGGAGAAATTCATAAACAGATGGAAGACGGGGGGCAGCCGACAATTGATAGTTTGTGAGAAGTGAATTTGGGCACAAAAGAAGAGCTGAGAAATACATTTATAAGCGTTGGTCTTCTTGAGCAAGAAGCTGAAGAATATATCCAATTGCTAAAAGAAAATAAAGACGTTTTCACTTGGACATATGTGGAAATACTGGGTTTGGAACCCTCAGTGGCAGTGCATCGATTAAATATTTCCAAGGATAAAAGACCGATTAAGCAAGCGTAAAGGCGCTTTCATCTAGATTTGGTCCCTCTAATAGAAGAAGAAGTGAACAAGCTAATCAAAGTTAGATTTATCAGAGAGGTCAAATATCCCAAGTGGATATCAAATATTTTCCAAATAAAGAAGAAAAATGGACAAATCAGGGTGTGCGTAGATTTTAGGGACTTGAATGAGGCTTGTCCTAAGGATGACTTTCCCCTCCCAATAACAGAACTGCTGATTGATACTACGACACAACATGCTGTCATGTCTTTCATGGATGGCTATGCTGGTTATAATCAAATTAGGATGGCTCTTAAAGATGAAGAAGCAACAGTGTTCAGAACCTCGTTAGGAATTTACTGCTACAAGGTTATGTCGTTCGGTCTCAAGAATTCTAGGGCAACATACCAAAGGGCGATGCAAAGTATCTTTCATGATATGATGCATAAGTATGTTGAATGTTATATAGATGACCTGGTGGTTAGGCCGGGTAATCATCAAGAACATCATGAACATTTGGCATTGGTCTTCCGTCAACTAAAAAAAAAGCAACTAAAGATGAACCCAGTTAAATGTGCTTTTAGAGTAGCTAGGAAAATTTCTCAGCTTTGTTATCAGGCATAGGGGTATCGAGATTGATCCAGAGAAAGTCAAGGCCATCCAAGATATGCCGCCTCTGAAAACACTAAAGGAATTGAAGAGCTTGCAAGGAAAACTGCCGTATATTTATCGTTTTATTTCAAATCTGGCAAGGAGATGTCAGCCGTTTTCTCATTTGATGAAGAAAGGAATAGAATTCGTGTGAGATAAAGCCTGTCAGAACGCGTTTGATTCAATAAATGAATTACTAAGACAGCCTCCGGTATTGACAGCTCCTATAAAAGGTAAACTGTTTATCTTGTACGTATCTGCAACTGAAAATTTGCTGGGAGCCTTATTAGCATAGGTGAATGAAGATGGAAAAGAAACAACTCTTTATTATCTGAGTCGAACTTTGATGGATGCGGAATGCAACTACTCTCTAATTGAGAAAGAATGTCTGGCGCTAATATTTGCAGTACAGAAATTGAGACACTATTGCCTCTCTCATGATATAATTTTAATTTCAAGGGAAGATCCGATAAAGTTTTTAATGACAAGGCCGATGTTATCAGGAAGATTTTCCAAATGGATGTTGTTACTTTTAGAATACACAATTACTTGTGAGCCGGCGAAAGTAGTGGCAGATTTCTTGGCAGGGCATACCGTAACAGAAAGTGAGACCATTAGCGATGATTTTCTCGATGAGCAGGTAATAATGACTGAGTCATAAGGTCAATGGCAAATGTATTTCGATGGTGCTTCTCAAGCATCAGGAGTGGGGGCAGGAGTTATTTTCATTACTCCTCAGGGTGATTTATTACCCTATTCTTTCACATTGGGCACCGCTTGCATGAACAATGAAGCTGAATATTGAGCTCTCATCATCGAAATGGAAATTGCCCAAGAAATGAAGATAAAGATGTTGTAGATATTTTGAGATTTCAAGCTGATTATAAATCAGGTAACGAATGAGTTTGATATAAGAAAGCAAGAGCTCTTGCCATATTATCGAAAATCCCAGCAGTTATTGGAACGATTCTGCCATGTCGAAATCAAACATGTACCCCGATCCAAAAATGTAAAGGAAGACGCTCTGGCTAGTTTAGTGGCAGCTCTGTCTTGTCCAAACCGAAGTCCGCTCCAAGTGACTATAGAAGAAAAGAGATTCTTACCTTCTCTAGAAGTTATCGATGAGGCTATCAAAGCGTTCCCTATATCATGTTTAGAAGTAATAGAAGATGATTGGCGATAGCCGTTCATATATTACCTCAAATATGATATCTTAACTGAAGATCCAGTACAAAGGTAGAAAATTAGGCAGAGATCGAGCAGGTTCATCGTATGTAGTGAGGTGTTGTACATGAAATCTTACAATGGGATGTTGTTGCGTTGTCTCGACGAACAAAAAGTGGGTCAGATGTTACAAGAAGCTCACTCTAGGGATTGTGAAGCACATCAAGCTGGATGAAATTTATTTTATCGGATACATCGAATGGGGTACTACTGGCCTACAATGTTCAAAAGATGCAATAGATTACATGAAAAGGTACCACGAGTGTCAGATCCACGGAGATGTCATACATATTCCCCCTGAAGATCTCCATCAAACAGTCGCTTCTTGGCATTTGGCCACTTGGGGACTCGATGTTATCGGGCCCATAAATCCACCTTTATCCAAAGGAAAAAAATATATTCTGGCAGTAATGGACTACTTCTCCAAGTGGACAGAAGCGATCGCGTTGCGCAATGTCAAAGAGAAAGATGTGGTCAATTTCATTCGACACGCGATAATATATCGCCACGGCATCCCGAAGAAGATTTTTACCGATAATGGTACCCCTTTTAAGAATAGAGGCATGGAAAAACTGTGTCAAAAGTTTAGTATCCACCATTCATTTTCAACACCTTACTATCCATCGACAAATGGATTAGCAGAGGCATTCAACAAAATGATTGTGAAAATACTAAAGAAGACGGTGACTGGAAACAAGCATGACTAGGATGAAAGTTTGCAAGAAGCATTATGGGCATACAGGACTGCCCACCGAACAACAACAAGCGCAACACCATATTCATTAGTTTACGGCGTAGAGGTGTTTGTTTCGATTAAAACATAGGTCACGTCATTCAGAATAACAGTGCATCAGTCAATTACAGATGATGAAAATGCAAAGGTAAGGTTGAAAGAAATGGACATACTTGATAAGAAGTGCCTAGTAGCCCAGCAGCCATTACAGTTGTATTAGGCAAGAATATCAGCTGCCTTTGATAAATGAGTCAACTATCGCTCTTTCAAGAAAGGGGACATGTTACTTATGTTGAAAAGACCAATAGTGGTGAGCTACAGAACATGAGGTAAATTTGAGCCTAAGTGGGATGGGCCATACATCATAAAAGAAGTATATTCTAATGGATCATACAGAGTGGTCGATCAAAATGGATAGGGTATCAGTATACCGATCAACGCACGGGTCATCAAGAAGTATCATCCCTAAATATGGTTATAATTTTGATCCAGAAGATTATCACCATAATGCTTCTATATCAAAAGGGGGCAAGGACAAGTGAAGTCATGTTCATATATTCTTTGTTAGATGATTGAATAAAGGAGGAATTCTAAGCATATCATCAAAGATTACACATCAGTGATTTCTTAAAAGAGAGTAACCATCATTGTTGTCATCAAACAAGCTTCGCAGAAACTCGTCAACATTGGTATCATCACTAGGCCGATATATTATTATGAGCATAGCGCGAGTATCATAAAAAAACATTATCAGCAGTGGTGATATATCGATCAAGACACCTATTATTATTATGACAACGATGACAGCTTATCATCATTTAAGGCAGCCTAGCCAAACCTATATGGCCAACTACGTATAAAGCCTATCATTATCACCATTCGAGTAGTGGTGAGAAGCTAGTGGCCCTAAAAAGCCCATGAAGGCCATCATATGGATACCCATGCGAGCAACGAATAAAGCCAGTGACTGAGAGCCTTTAAAGGCCAAAAAGTCCTCAATGGCCAGTTATGCATAATACCCATGCCGTCCTTATAGCTTTCCAACAGCGTCATGAGGAATGGATGAAATTTCCTTCTCGTGAATGGGTTTGACCTTGCAGACGTAGAAAACGCGGGCTGTAGTGTGCGATCTTTGGCCATTATCCGTAGATAGGCCAACCATGCATAAGACCCCCCAGATTCTTGGCTAAATTTCAGTAATAACTCGTGAGGAATGGCCTAAACCTACTCATTGATGGACTGACAGCCCTAGATTTGGTACCCCAAAGGTCGCCTTATGCACCCCGTGAACTCTATAGAGTTACTGTGGCCAACCTCGTGCGTAAATCCAACCAAGTTCACAGCCCAGTAGCTTCACTGGGCCCCTTTGATGGATCGTAATTTGTGAACTCACTAGGCTGTGAGAAGTTCAGTGAACTCATAAGAGTTACAGAGACTATCACATGAGACCCAACTCCACTACTGTAGAGTCTAAAAAACTGTGTTGCTCCACTACTCAAGAGCTTGAACTGTGTGTGATCATCTGACTAAATTGAAATCTAGTACCACCTATCAAAAAAATCATATAGGAAATCCCATACTGACAATCATAATATGTTGATACTTTTATCTCAATTCTTCATTAAATATCACGTCGAGACTATTTCATAAATGAGTATGCTTGAAATGATCCATGATTTAGAAATTTACGAAGGAGCAAAATATCTCAAAGATATCATTATGTCTTCATTGATATATGCTGAAAATCAATAGAAATTACATGTTCTAAAAAAAAGCATGCACAAATGAAATAAATTCTTTATAGCTCATCCGTAATTCCTAATATTCCCATATACTTTTACAAATCTTCCTTTAATTGAACTTGAGCTACGACATGCTTTGACTTTTCTTCGAGAATGATCTTTGCCTAATCAGGAATTCCAGCTAGCTAGTTCTCCAGGGATGCAATTATTTCTTCATTCCTGAATAATTCAGATTTCTCAGCATCAACAGATTTAATATTAATTCGCATCTTTTCTTCGATCTCCTTCATGGTTGATTCCTTTGAATGATCTATCAATTCCAGCTGTATGATTTCCTCTTTTAGGACAGCTATGTGGTTCTGAATAATCATCCTATCGTTAGCACAAGCCTTTAATTGTTCTTGAAGAGTTGGTTGTTCTTGATTAAACTCTAAAATAGCAGAAGTGATGAGGGAAGCTTTCTCCTTGGAAAGAGCTAGTTGTTTACCGTATTCCAATATCTCAGGAGCAATAGTGACATTTTTTGCTGATGCCAGCGAGATTATTGAATCGTGAAATCTAAGGAGAGATTCATGTAGGGTGGAAATATTGATCTTTGCCATCCTTACAGTACTTTCCAGGATTTTGATAGTAATGCCCAAATCCAACCATTGCTCAGGATCCTTGAAAATATGAACTATCGCTGACATAGAATTCTTCATTAAAAGCATTTTTTGTGTAGGAATCTTCTCAAAGGACAATAGTTCCGACACAGTGGCTATAGATTTGGAGCTTTCTGCACTGCTACGAAGAGGAGTTCCTTTAATATAAAGAAGAAAAGAAGTTAGGATAATGATAATAAGGCTAGAGGATGTGGAAATTTCGATAAAGTAACCGATATATATACATGCTACAGAAGTATGACTGACAGGAGGTTGAACTTCTTGGACTAAAGAAGGACTAGCTCCTAACATATCGGTAAAAGAATGTGCTCTGGCCTCCGTACTTGAAACTCTAGTGGTTGGGGCTGGTAGATCAGTGGTCTCCACTTGAAAGACAATTTCACTAGCCACGACTTTTGGTGCCACCAAAGGAACCAGAGGAACCCTCAGTGAAATTACCAGTGTAGTCGAAGGAAGATCTGCGGGAGGAGTATCACCCATCCTAGCATTGACAATATGAGCACCTGAAATAAAAATATAATAATAATAATGGGATAACTATTGTAAGATATATATATATAATAAAGTTGTAAAAAGAAAAAAAAAAGAGAGAAAATTCCTTACTTCGTGAATATCCATATTCTCTGTAATCCAGGGGCTCATCTTCTTCCTCCTCTATTACTATAGGGGTCTTTGCAATAATATTGGTACCAGGAAGAGTCTTAGAGACTAGCGGGAGGTGCTCTTTATCAATACCCTTTGTAATGACATTCTCCTCGCCATCAATGTCAACTTCTCCTTCTTCAAAATTATCATTATAATTTTCATAATTTTTGTCTTCATCATCTTCATACTCAATAGAAGCAGTGCCTTCCAATGAAGAAGCTGAATTCTCATCCCCTAAGTTTCTTTGTCGACTTCTTCAATCATAACATGTTTCCCTTTGGAGGGAGAAGCTCCGCTACCTCCTGGTTGAGAGAATTCCCGATCGCCGAATCCGGCGCCGACAGCCTCCGTAGAACCCCATTTTCGGATCCCGGCACCCATTCACCAGGTTCCGATCCTGGGATACTACAAGGAGGATTTCAAGTCATCAGTCTGAATCATAATGAGCATAACAAAAGCATAACCCACAAACAATAACCACAAGAACACCACCACAAAATCCACTAAGATCAAAAACTTTTTAAGTACAATGCGAAAGAAAAGGAAAATACAATGAAACAAAAGAAACAGAACTCCAGAAGCTCGGCTGCACGCTCCAACTACAACGAGACTATGGCTGCGACTGCGTCCTGGCGTCACCTGCACGCATCAATCGTGCATAAGCTTATGGAAAGCTTAGAGGGTGGTGTAAGTGTGTGCGCAATATAAACGTACTCAAAATGCAAGGTCAGAGTGATGTGGAAACATGGTAATGGGCACATGAATGCAATCAGCCGTACCAAGGCTATGCGGTGCAAGATATGAATGCCATCGGCCAAGACACGGCCATGCGATGTGAAATGCAACTCAAGCATGCCAATCCTCAACATGTATCAGTACAGTTCTCATTCAGGATAATCACCGGGGTTCAATACACTCCAAATGGCACTGTCGATCTCCTAGCCGCACAGTCCAAATGAGCGTAAGAAACCTCACTATCCGCCTGACCAATAGTCTGCCAATACCTATCCGGCACGTCGATAGCGGACCCATTCGCGAGCTGGTCAAACTCAGCCTAGTATTGCCCCCTACCCTCGGGCGAGTAAGGCCACACTCCTTTCCAACCGACCATGACACAGTGGGAGACACGGCCTCCTGGTATTCGGCCCTCATGCGCTCATATATCCACTCGGTCTCGACATTGGAGTCATCCTCTGGTACCATCGGGTTTAGGGATTTTCACCCAGGGACATCTATGGTGCCCGTATGCTAGAATCAAATATTTCCGGTCTCCAATCCTGCCATCCACGATGTATCTGTGGAGGCCATGGCCCTGATGTCGCTAGGGCATATAGTAACTATAATCACACAAATGCAAGTGCATGAGTCGCACTATCAGCAACAGTACTGTATGTACCATGCACTTATATGGGGCAACTCGGTCTATCAGGGGCCCATAAACAATCCGCCCAAAGGCATATGCTATGATCGGTCACTCCTCACGCCTGCATACATATGATGCGAATGATCATGAACCATGGATCTATACTAAACATGCATATAGGGATGGGCTCTGCGTATCACAGAAATGGGCCTAGACGGCCTGCAGAGTATAAGTATGAACCTATCAGTGGCCTTAAGGAGTGTGACAATGCGGACATTTAACCAACATTGTCCTTACAATGTGGACGTCAAACCAACATTGTTCCCAAGGCATAGCCCGCCATAAAGTACCATTACACAACCATAGGAAATCACACATTGCAATGGACTAATATACATCTCATTGGGCCTCGACCCATAGTTCTCAGATACATCAAATGGGCCATCTCATATGGGCCTTATATAAATCAAGTGGGCCGCATTAGTGGGCCTTATGTACATTGCAATGGGTCATACTCCATGAGCCTTTGAAAACATCACAATGGGTCTCGTAACATGGCCTTTATATATATCAGAGTGGGCCTCGACATCGGGCCACCAATACATCAAATGGGCCTAACCTCATGGGCCTTATATATATATCAAGGTGGGCCTCCCCAATGGCCAGAAATACATCAATATGGCTCCACCACATGGGCCTAGGGCCCACCATAATATTTATTTGAAATCCAACCTATTCATAAGGTCACACGGGCCAGGGAGGAGGGGAACAACAAATTTCAGCTTGATCTGAAACTTCTGTGGACCCAGAAAGGGTTTCAATGGTAGAGTTCAATTCACACTGTTTCTTGTGATGTGGGCCGCCCGAGCGCTGGATTGGCCTGATTTTTGAGGGGGGTCCATGCCAAACAGTGGCCCACCAAATGGGCGGTGTGGATACAAAATATACATCATGGTGGGGTTGTGTGCATGTCAGATGGCTGGACGGCTTGGCTTTCATCACGGTGGACCGCCCGTAAAATGGATGGACGGCGTGGCTACCATACTTGCTGCACCGTCCAGCAACTGGACGGTGTAGATAGAACCATGCCTCATGGTGTGGTCCATGTAGTGGCCATGTACTATATAATATAATATTACATATTATACCCTGTACAATGGCAGGAGGTGCCATACTCGGTGTATATAACATGTTTAAAGGTGGGTCCCACGTAGGAGTGGCCCACCAACATAATATCACTAATATATATTATATACATTAAAATATATGTACGTGTGTGTGGGAGTGTGGGGGCGCTTCAACGTCCACGGCTGCTGGACGAAACACATCCATCATGGCAGGGCCACTAGAATGGACGGTCTAGATGTGATGCACATCCATCCCTACTATAAATGGATGGATGGTTTTTATGCGACACAAACATCAAGGTGGGCCCCACCTGATGGATGGTGCCGGTAAAACCGATACATCATTGTGGTTTCAGATGGGACCCACCAGGTTAACGGTGTGGATAATGACATACACCATGGTGGCGTCCAGTAGCATGGATGAAACGCAGACATCATGGTAGGCTCCCACGTCCACCAAGTTTGGACGGTATAGGTGTTTTACGGTGGCCAGAACATGTGGATAGAAAGCACTTGCATCAAGGTGGGTCCCACCTGCCCACACGTGTCACACGTGTGGGGCAGGCCCACGTCCAAGGCAGACGGACGGAGAGTATGGAAGACATACATCAGGACTGGTCCACCGCCCAAAGGGCTGGACGGTATGGATATATCCCACGTACATCGTCAGGGCCCACCGTCCTTTGGATGGTGCAGCCACAACAATACACCAAGGTGGGTCCCATGGTTCCGTCCAGAGGGCAGACGGCTTAGATTCATTCACAACGGGGGGGCACAACATTATATACTATATTATAATATAATAATAATAATTATATACTATAATACAAGATTCAATAGCTGCTGGACATCAGTCCAGCAGCAGGTTCATCTGCAGACTTAGGCCGTTGGATCTGCCCATCTGGGCTCTGATCAGGAGGGTGTGGACGTGTTACACAAGTGTATACATAGAAGAGTGGGGTCCACATTTGTGTGACTCTACCAGCTTTGAATCAAAGTGATATTTGTATTTTCCCTACATCAGGGTCTGTCCAAGCCAGCAGCAAGGGTGGGCCCTGGTTGGACAGTGAGGACGGGCTACTGGATGGATGGTCCGGATATATTGTACATCAAGGTGGCCCACAACAAGGAAAAGGGGAGAGAGAGAGAGAGAGAGAGGCGAGTGATGAAGGGGCCCCGCTACTATGGGCCCCTCAAATACCTACATCAATACACATATCAAGTGGGTTCCAAGTGGGATTCATACCATCAATCGGTAGGCCCCACTTGGTCCATCAAAAATAAACAAATTCTAAGCCTATAAAACACCCACCCTATCTTCCTTCTTCTTGGTCTCTTAGACTCCAATGCCCCTCAGCTTCAACTTTGATGGAGGATGATGGACTCTTGATGGTGAGGATGAGAGATGGGAGGGTGTAGATGGATGATGGAAGGTGGACCACACTTGAGAGGGAGAGGAAGCTTGGACGTTTGGGCTTGGGGTTGCTTGGAGAGATATGAGAAAATGAGAGAGAAAATGAGAGGATGGGAGTGATATGAGGTGATGGAGTGATGGGTGTAATTAATGGGGCATGGGTTTGTTTGAAAAGTGAGTAAAGGAGGGATGGGTGAAGAGAGAGAGAGTTGACTTTGTGAAGAAAGGGTATGGGTTGTTGTACTTGAGATAAGGTTGCATTTAATGATGATTGATGGGACTTATTGTGTAGAGATTCCCTCGAAATCCGCAACGCGCGGTGTTTCTTCTAATAAACGCCGATCGGCATCTTCTTACCCGAGTATCGGTTCGGTGCGCAAGTCACGGCGTTATAATTTTCATAATTTTTGTCTTCATCATCTTCATACTCAATAGAAGCAGTGCCTTCCAATGAAGAAGCTGAATTCTCATCCCCTAAGTTTCTTTGTCGACTTCTTCAATCATAACATGTTTCCCTTTGGAGGGAGAAGCTCCGCTACCTCCTGGTTGAGAGTCTTTATTAATTGGAATAGAAGAATACAGAGAAGCCCGACTACCTCCTTCTTGAGGAACAGATGGTGAAGCTTGCAAACGCACTCAAGACCTAGTCATAGGAGAAGATGAGCTAGGAGGAGTAGGCTGTAAAGAAGGAGCCGGTTCATTTCGAACTGCAGCAGTGTCTGCCATAATGGGACAAGATGTTCCTTTAACATCATCTGTAGCCTGGTTAGTGAAGTTGCAAGGGACTTTTTCAAATTTCACAATAACCCCATGTGTAATCCAACCTTACAAGGTATTGATAGCCTTCTTTTCATGGATTGGATCTTCTAAAGATATTCGTCTACAAATCTGGCCATGAAAAGGTGTGCGACTCTTCTTCAGTATATAACTAATTTCATCTTCAAGCTTCCTATCTCTTAGTGTGGGCGGGGGAAGCTAGATGGGTTCATCTACTAGAAAATGATTGTTAACCAAGTATGATTAGTGATCCCACCATTGCATCCAGCTATAAGAAGCACAGACTATATGACCATAGCCCAGGATTACGAAAGTGGAATCAATATGACTGCCTAGTAGATGTTTCCATACCATGGCCCAATTATAAGGACTAGTGCCATAACAACGCATTCTTCTGGTAACTAATCCACGGTCCTCTGGAACAGCTTGGTCAAAACCAAACTGATGAGCAAAATGACTGGGATAGTATGACTCTCTCCAAAACTCTGTTCCTTCCCATAGTGGCAAACTACAAGAGCATTTGAAGATGAACAATGCCCTTTCCCCTGTAGTGAGTGCTGCGGTGTCTACCATTTCAGTATCCTCAACATAACGATAAAGGCGGATTTGAAAGAAATCAATCTGATCAGTGTCCCAAATCTTGTTGGCAACGAAGTTGTATGATCTTTTTTCCATAGCCCTTTGTTAAAAAAACCAGAGTGGAAGATGTGAAGGATGAACGTATGCCTTCTCTGGGGCTTCAAAAGTCCAAGGAAAGTAGACCCCCATCCAGCCGGTAATATCATGCCATGGAGTATATGTCGAAGAAGCTCCAATGGTAGGGTTCTTTACATGTGTAGCTATCTCCCCGAGGGCTCTATAAATAGAGCATAAAACTGGAGGTGCAAGTGAATGTTTTTGGCCTTTCGACAAGGCGCCAGCAACAGTAAAGAATGACGGGTAAATAACATCTGCCCATTTCAAACTGGAAAGTACCATGATGCTTAACCAATAAGCCAAGAAGGTCGTGAGCTCCCCATATAGACTGTACTCTTCCCACTCTTTGATGTTGGTGCGAAGCTATGTTAACTCTAGAGAATGACAATCATAGAATCTGTAAGAGAAGTAAAAGGAGAGTGAGAAAAGATGCAATTGAAGAAAACAATTGATTTATGGACTTAAAATTACCTGAGGGCCCTGAAAATGTGCGCAAGCCATTACAGAGGAGAGATCTTGTGAATGTTTGGAAATTTTGACATTTCCTTGAAAAGTTTGATAGTGGTTTCTGAGATGGAAGGCTTCCGGTTAGGTGAAGAAATGAATGCCAACTCCTTATTAGTTGAGATGAACTCATCGTAGAATTTCCCTGTTAATGGAAGGCCCGCTATTTGGTGGAGATCCTCTCGCCCACTGGTAAATGTAATGAATTAGTGGTGGGAGACCAGTAGTCGAGAAAACCTTTTATCACAATCGACACTCTGTAGAAGTACTGAGACGTAACTTCTATGGCGTTATAAAAGCCTATCTTGATCAGCATCTTCGAGTGTTTGGTCAAGATAGCTTCCGCCCAATCTGAGTAATAACGGCGCGAAGTTAAGAGACCCCTTATTTCAAATTCTTCTGGCCCCCAAAGCGGCTCACGGTCTCAAAAACGTTGTTGGACTATCTCGTAAAAGTATGTGGGTAATAGGTTGTGGGGATTGTGAGAAGGGGTGAGTAAATTCATTGGGTAAACATTGCCGATTCGTTGCCGTGGCTTGTGAACTAACAAGAACCCCTCAAGGATGCGCGGTTCTTTCAACGTCCAAGAAGAAGTTTACATTAGTCTCTCCCCATCCACATAATCTCTTGGCTCGCAGTCAAGCATGGATTGATGACGATGAAGACTGAGGGGAATCACAGTCATACCCTCTAAATGCGGGTTGTGAAATATCATGATACCTTCAATGACTCTGATCATTTCCCAGGAGTTATGAAGCTTCTTTTTATTATGTTCCCGTATCTTTTCTTGAAATTCTTTAACCTTATTACAGTGAGCTTTCTTTGACCGAGATGCGGGTGGTGTTTACTCTTGGGCAGGAGGTCTTTGGCTGTCAATATGTATATGGGTGGTTGATTTCAGCTATTTATCCCAGTCATACTCTCGATCGTGTTTCGGGGGTCATTCTACGTCTCCCATTGAAATTACCCGATGAATAGGAGATGGCAGTGAGGCGATGCAATTAGAAAAATGAAGGTTAAGAGCACAGGCTCCTTGAAGTAAGTAGGATGTCGGGCAGTGGTCTTCGTGCATTTTGGTTGGGACTGGTTAGGGGATGGAGAAGGATTGAGAAAGTTGTACGGTAGGAGGGTCAACAGCATGAAATGTTCACTTAATGTAGGCCATGATGAGAAAGGTTTGAGTATCGAAGATATTTTTTTAGAAAGAAAAATTAAAGTTTGAAAAAATTCTCTAATTATTGGTTGCGCAGGTTCATGTAATTAAAGTGAGTTGCGTGGAACAACGTAATGACTAAAGGCTTTGCGCAAACAGGAAATCTGTTGTGCGAGTTCACGCAAGCGAAGTTGGTTACACGGAAGTTCAATAGAAAAGTGAAGGTTCGTTATGACTGAAGCAGGTGCAGAATGTGTAGAAGTTTGGGGTATTTATAGTACGTGTGGCCGAGTATGGTACACGGGCGCCGGTTGCACAGGTCCACACAAACCATTTCAGGGTCAGATTGATCCTGATTCTTTGATTTTTGAAGAAACAAAGAAAGGATCAAGGGGACATTTGTTGAGGCATAAAAAAGAGAACGAAGAATCGAAGATTAAGAAGATAAATATTAAAAAGAAAGAACAAAATAGAAGATGAAGAAGAAAGAGTATCTTTTAAGGGGGTTTGCGCAAACCATGTTAGTTGCACGGGTTCGCGCAACCAGTGACACTAGTTGCACGGGTTCGCGCAACTAATTTTAGGACTTGTTGTCCATAAATGATCAGAATGGATGAAAGGTGGGTCCCATGGCATGAAGATCAAAAGTTCGCACATGTGGAGGTCTATAAATACCACCTCCCCCTCTCCTGTAGGAGGATTGAAGAATTTTGGAAGGAGTGAAGAGATGCAGAGAAGACTAAAGGTAGGAATGAAGAGACGCCTAGGGTTTGTGCGGACCCGCGCAAACCATGTTGGTTGCGTGGGTCCACACAACCAGACTGCCATGCAGTCAGTAATGATAAAGGGCTGAAATGTTGCCAAGATGATCAGGCTCCAGTTCTTCTTTTGTTCAAGCTTCAGAAAGAGGAATCAGCTGATCGGATCTGCACAATATTCCTATTAAAGAGATGATCAAATCAAGAGTCGACGTGCTGCCGAATTTGACATCCGAATTCAACATTCGAACTCTATCAATTTCTGTATCTTAAATAATCTATCTCAGAATCAAGGGATATTCGAGGATGTAAATGAATTTAACATTAATAATACAATGATAGCTCTTGACATACTTTCTCTCTGTTATATTTGAATAAGATAATCTCTCAAATTGAATGCATTTGTTTCTTGTTCGAAATGGCGAACACTACGGCTAAGAGTTCCATTTCCATAGTCAAGTTGTTCACTTGGGCATGATTTAGAGTTCTACTTGTGTAATGGATAACACAAGGATTCTTTTATGTTCTCTGGCCTAAAATCACCCCAAAAGCATAATCAGACGTGTCGCACAAAACTTTAAATGGAAGGTTCCAGTCAGGTGGCTGTATGATAGATGCAGTTGTCAACATGCCTTTTAGCTTAGTGAAAGCTTCCTGGCATTACTCAGTCTATTCGTATGGTGCATCCTTTTGAAGTAGATTACATAGAGGACGAGAGAAGAGACTAAAGTCCTTTATGAATCGTCTGTAAAACCCGGCGTGTCCTAAAAAGGAACGCACATCCCGTATGTTCTTGGGTGGAGGTAGGTTAGAGATAAGATCAATTTTTGCATTATCTACCTCAATTCCTTTGGACGAGATGATATGTCCAAGGACAATTCCCTTACGAACCAAGAAATGACACTTCTCCTAATTGAGTACCAAATTCTTTTCTTCACATCTTTTCAACACACATTTAAGACTCTTTAAGCACTCACTAAAAGATGGATCAAATGCAAAGAAATCATCTATAAAGATCTCTAAATATTGCCCCACCTGTCAGAAAAGATATTCATCATATATTGCTGAAAAGTGGCAGGGACATTACATAGTCTAAATGGCATCCTTCGGTAAGCAAAGATGTCATTGGGACATGTAAACGTAGTCTTTTCTGGATCTTTGGGGGTTATCTCTATCTGATCATAGCCCGAATACCTGTCAAGGAAACAGTAATAAGAATGACTAGCTAACCTTTCTAAAATTTGATCAATGAAGGGTAAAGGAAAGTGGTCCTTCCTCACAACGGTATTCAACTTCGTATAGTTAAAGCACATTCTCCAACTAGTAGTAACTCTAGTTGGCACGTGTTCATTATTAACATTAGCTATGATGGTGATTCCAGACTTCTTAGGAACCACCTGAGTTGGACTCACCCATTGACTATAAAATATAGGGTATATGATACCCACATCCAATAGTTTAAGAACCTCAGCTTTAACCACTTCTTTCATGTTTGTATTTAGTCTACATTGTGATTGCCAAGAGATCTTCGCATTATCCTCAAGATAAATGTGGTGAGTACAAATTGCGAGGTCAATTCCCTTGAGGTCCACAATCGTCCATCCAAGGGCTCCCTTATGCTCAATGAGAGTAGATATGAGCATACTCTCCTGTTCTTTCTCCATGTGGGCAGAAATCACCACCGGGTATGTCTCATCTTGACCTAAATAAATATATTTCAAATCAGAGGACAAAGGTTTTAGGTCAAGCTTCGGTGGTTTGAGGTTAGATGGTAGAGGCACTTCATCAGTCTGGGATAACTTTTCAAATTGTGGCCTCCTCCGGTTAACTTCAAGGACCGACACAATATCAAGTATGGCACGCGTCTCCCTAATCATGTCATCATCAAAATCATGGGAGTGGGCCAGACATCTCTTTAGAGGGTCAGAGGATAAGGTCAAAGGTGTCCTATTTTTCACGAAAGAGTCAATCATGTTAATGTTGTGAAAATTGTCATCATCCTCTAACCATTTGCTTATGTTGAAAAAGATGTTTAACTCCAATGTCATATTTCCGAAAGACATACTCATGATACCATTCCTGCAATTGATAATTGTGTTTGAAGTGGCAAGGAATGAGCGACCAAGAATGATGAGAATCTGAGTGCTCATGTTGCTGATGGGTTCAGTATCCAGGATTATAAAATCTATAGGGTAGTAAAATCTGTCAACCTCGACCAACACATCATCAATTATCCCTCTCGGTACACAAACAGAGCAATTAACAAGTTGTAATGTGTTTACGGTGGGTTTTAATTCACCCAAACCTAACTGTTTATACACCAAGTAGGGAATCTGATTTACGCTCGCTCCTAAGTCAAGAAGTGCATGCTCAATTTGGTAGTTCCCAATTACATAAGGTATGGTTGGGCTACGGGGATCCTTAAATTTCTGCAGCACATCTTTCTTTAGGATGGCACTCACTTTCTCAGTCAAAAAGATTTTCTTTTGGATATTTTGCCGTCTTTTGGTCATACGTAAGTCTTTCAAGAATTTGGCATATGAAAGTATTTATTTTATAACATTAAGTAGAGAAATATTGACCTTCACTTGTTTCAACACTTCTAGAATATCCTGAGAGTTAGAGAGAGGTTTTGGTTCAACCAACCATTAGAGGAATGAAGCAATCGACTTGCCCTGAAGTTCTGGTTCCAATTCTTGTGTAGTGCTAGTCTATCATCGTTGTCCTCTTCCGAGTCATTAGGGTTTACAGCCCTTACTGGAATAGATTTGTCAATTATCTTCCCATTCGTAAGAGTGGTGATACACTTAGCTCGTTCCATCTGATTTGAAGAGCTTGGATCACTTATTTTGTATTGCAGTTTAGGATTGGGGAAAGGTTGGGCTGGAAGAATCCCTTTTTCCCCAATTGAATTTTTTATCTCAGGCCCTTGTATGGCCTTTGAAATGTCTTAAAGGGTTCGCAATATTCCCTGAGTGATAAGCTCTTGGTTTTGAATATGTTTGAGAACTAGATCCTCTTGAGGTTTTACTTGATTTGGAATTTGATTAAAGAAACCTTGAGGGGTAGCAGTTTGTCCATTCCTCCAACTAAGATTTAGATGATTTCTCCAACTAGGATTGTATCTATTGGAGGTAGGTCCATTGAAAGGTCTTTAGTAATTGTTCACGGCATTGGATTGTTCATTCAACACCTCTTGAAAGGTAAGTATTGTTGGACAATTTTCAGCTGTGTGAACGTTGCAAGCACAAATACCGCAAATAGTTTCCTTAACCTTATCCTTCTTTAATTCTATGGCCTCGAATTTTCTTATGAGATTAGTCACTTTAGAATTGATATCAGCGTCCTCTTTTAAGAGATACATTCCGCCCCTCTCCTTGGATTGAGTCGGCTTAGACATGGTGCTTGGTTTTGGGTATGTGTCCCATGATTGTGTGTTTTCAGCAAGTCTATCCAAGTAATCACACACATCATTGACATTTTTATTCATGAACTCCCCATTGCACATCGTCTCAACCAATTGGCGCATGGAAGATGTCAGTCCATCATAGAAAAAGTGTGTAATGCGCTACGTTTCAAAACCGTGTTGTAGGCATGAACTAACAAGATCCTTGAACCTTTCCTAACACTGGAAGAATATTTCATCCTCCTTTTAGGCGAAGTCATGATTGACTTTCTAAGGGTTTTCATTTTATGATGTGGAAAGAATTTCTTTATGAACTCCCTTATCATATAATTCCATGTGCCAATAATCTAGGACGTAGTGAATGCAACCACGTCATAGCTTTCTCTTTCAAGGAAAAGGGAAAGAGTTTCATCCTGACTTTATCCTCAGACACGTTTGAAAAATATAAAGTGGCTATGATCTCATCATACTCTTTTAAGTGTAAAATGGATTTCTGACTCAAGCCCATGAAATTTAGGAAGGAGTTGGATTACCCCTGGCTTAATATCCATGTGTCCCGTATTTTTTGAAAAAACTATGCATGAGGGCGTACTCACCCCCACCTGTTATAAATAATCTCGTAAAGTATGAGGTGGGGGTGCTTGATGCACCTCATTCTCATCCTGGACTTCCCCAACCCTAGGTCGAGGTAGTCCTTCAGGTTGTCTGGCCAGCTGATCTGCGGCCTTAACCTCAATTAACTCTAGGGATCTTGAGCGGTGTCTAGTCCTACGATGGATAGTCAACCCCTCAACCAATCCTCCTTCAGTCAAGAGACTTCGAGTGTTGTCACGGACCCACTTGGGCATGAAACACTCGCAACCCTCAATTAAGATTCTAAACCTAAACTTAAAAGAAAGAAAGGAAATAGAAATCTAAAACGAAAGAAAGGAGTTGGAAAGACGTTACCAATTTGGAAGTTCCTAATCAAGATCCAGCAAAACAAAACAGAACAAGTCAATTTCTAAAAATAGAATGTCTAAAAATAGAAAGTTATTAAAAATAGAAAGTAAACTAGTTTTTAAAAAAGAAAAATTTCTAAAAACTGGAAATAGAAAGTTTCTAAAAAGGAAAAATTTTCTAAAAGAAAAATAGAAAGTTTCTAAAAACAAATTAGGAAAGTTCTAAACCTAAAATAGAATGTAAGTTGGTTTCTAAATATAAAAGAAAACCTAGAATGAGAAAGTTTCTAAAAGTAGAAAATAAAACCCTAATCCTAAAATAGAAAAATAGAAAAATTAGAAGGAGATTACGTAAGGCTCATATCATAGTCTGTATCATTCCTTAGGATCTCGCAGTCCTCCCGGTTGAATTTTGGCAAATCCGCGACGTGTAGATAGAATTTGTACGTGACCCTTAGTCACACCCTGTCAACTTGAATCGGCTCGACTTGAAACTTGTACCCTAGTGACTGCGCCGTCCTCGCGGTTCCAACATCGCGTCTCGCGCGCTGATGCAATACCCAGACCTGGAGTTGTGAGCCAATGTTTATTTCGAGGAAAACGCCACGCATTGCGAATTTTGAGAGAATCTCTACAACTCATCACATCAATCAATCTTAAGCAAGTACCTAACCCATCCCTCTCCCATTCTCAAAGTCAACTCTCCCTCTCTCTCCACCCATCCCTTTCTTACACTCACCTATTCCTTTCTTACACCCATCACCCGTCACTCCACCCATCACCATCACCTCTCTCTTACAACACCCTCTCTCTCTCATTCTCTAACTATTTTTTTAAAGCAACCAAGGAAGGTGACCGTCCAAGCTCCAAGAGAACCCAAGTGTGGCCCACTCCCTAACACCCAATCTCCCATCCTAGCCATCCATACTTCATCATCCTCCATTAAAATCAAAGCCAAGGAGCCAAGGAAGCCATGAGACCAAGAAGGAGTGCAATCGGTGGATGATTTTAGGATATCCATAATTGATTTTCATTTAAGGGCCCACTTGTGATGAGACCCATTTTGATGTATGTGTTGTAAACAAAGAGGGGCCCATAGTGGCAGGGTCCATCCACTACTCCATCTCTCTCTCTCTCTCTCTCTCTCTCTTTCCTGATTGTATGGCCCATTTATGGAGTATATATCATATCCATGCTGTCCATGTGTTGGTCCCACCTTGCCAGGCTATCCAGCGGATGGGATTGCCGCTTGTCCATCTGGACAGGCCCGAATGAAGGAAAACACAAATATCATCCGATCCAAAAATTTTAGTGGGCCACTTCGTGGACCCACCTTTGATGTATGTGGTGTACCCACACCATCCATACCAAAGGACGGTGGGACCCACGTAAGTACATAGCTGTTGTATTGCGTCAGTAAGTTCCGTGGACCCTACCTTGATGTAGGTATTTTACACACACCATTCATCCGTTTTGATTGTAGGGGTGGGACCCACCTTAATGTATTTATTTTATCAACGCACGGTCCATCTGGATGGTGCATGTGTAGCCCACCTTGATGTAAGTGTTTTAAATCCACACCGTCCATCTGGATGGGTGGTGTGGGAACCCACCACGATGTATTTATTCCATATCCACACCGTCCATCTGTCCAGGACGGTGGGACCCCCTGCAATGCATGTGTTTCCATCAAGTCATCCATCTGGACATTTTTTTGGGTGGGGCCCTCCTTGATATATGTGTTGTATATGCACATCGTCCATTTAGACGGTGCTGCATGGGCCACCCCGTGATGTGTGCGTTGATCCACACCGTCCATGTTTGGGGCCCACCGTATGCTGTATGTGTTACATCCAAACTATCCGTCTAGATGGTGAGCTCATCTTAAGGCTTGAGACTAAAAATTAGACAGATTTATTTATCAAGTGGACCACATTGCCAAAAACGGTGAGGATTGAACGTCTACCATTGAAAGCCTTTTGGGGTCTCAAAATTTTTGGACCAATATGGAATTTGTTTTCCTCTTAATTCAGGTATTTGTGACCTTATGAACAGATTGGAAAAGAAACATTTTGATAGGCCTATAAATTGTTAACAGTGAAAATTATTATCTCCATTGTTATTTGTGGTATGGTCCAAATGATCTTTCAATCATTATCTCCGCTGCTATTTAGGGTGTGGTCCAGATGATCTTTCGATATGATTCATTTTTTGGGAAATGCTCTAAAATGATATCTAAAATAGATGAATGGTGTAGATGGACTGGCTAGGTCAATGGGCCCATTGGTACGGCCCATGTAATGCAGCCAACTTGATGTATATGAGGCCCATTGGTGAGGCCCATGTGATGCGGCCAACTTGATGTATATGAGGCCCATTGTTAAGGCCCATGTGATGCAGCCCACTTGATGTATATGAGGCCCATTGTTGAGGCCCATGTGATGTGGCCCATTTGATTATATGAGGCCCATGTATTATGGCCCATTTGATGCATGTGAGGCTCATATGATGAGGCCTGATGTGATGTATATGAGGCCCATGAGTGAGGCCCAATGTGATGCGTATGTGGCCTATGAGTGAGGCCCATGGTGATGTATATTAGGCCCTTACGTGAGGCCATGGGCCCACTATACTTGTGGCTCTATGTGGGCCACTCCTTGGGAGCAATGTTAGTTAAATGTCTACATTGATGGGCAATGATGGTTAAATGTCCACATTGTGACCTTCACTTAGGGCTTGTTAGGCCCATCCTCATCATTCTCTATTGGTTTAACCCAAATCGTTGGGCCCCATTGATGTTGCATGGTCCATCATCACCGTAGACGGATGGCTCCATGCTATTAGATTTGATATATCCACGGCCGAGGGTCGATCTTTATATTATGGTTTAGATTGGTTGTTCATCTATGGACCATGCCTTGCATATAGGCCAATTATCGATGCTGATTATCGATACCAATTATGAGTATGTGACAGCATAACATCATGATACATGCCCATACGCATCATCTGCGGCTTGTGATGAGATAAGGTTGGCCATTTCATATGCCTTTTGGCAAGTTGTTTATGGGACTCCCTGATAAGCGGTGTTGTCCCTCATGAGCGTACAATATGCGAAGGATTGATGCATGAATGGATTATATGATCATGCATCTTGTATTGTGCCATGTGGTTACTATGCGCCCTAGCTACATCAGGGCCATGGCCTCCACAAGCACATCGTGGAGGGCCGAATTGGATATGAAAAATACTATTATTAGCATCGGGGTGCCATAGATGTACCTAGGTGAAATTCTCTAAACCTAATGGTACAAGAGGATGACTCCAACATCGAGACCAAGTGGATATATGAGCGCAAGAGGGCCGTATACCAGTAGGCTGCATCTCTCACTGTGTTGTGGTCGGTTGGAAAGGGGTGTGACCTTACCTGCCTGAGTGAGGGGATAATATCTACGTTGAGTTTGACTAGCTTGAGGAATGGGTCTGATATCGACGAGCCGAGCCCGATATTGGCAGGTGGATAGTGAGGTCTCTTCCACTTACCCAGTTGTGCACTCAGAAAGGGGTAGCAAGCTGGCATAGAGTGTACTAGGCCCCAGTAATTGTCCAGTGTGAGAACTATACTGATATTTAATGCTCTAGTGATGAGCTGCATTGATATGTGGATTCAGATGAAGACTGGTATGCTTGAGTTGCATCTCGCATCGCATGGCCTTAGTATGGCCGACATCAATCACATCTTGCATCCCATGGTCTTGATATGGCCGATAACATTCGTGCCTTGCATTGCATAGCCTTAGTATGACTGATAGTATTCATGGATTCGCCAGCATATTCCGCATTACTCTGATATTGCATTCTGAGGATGCTTATATTGTACACACACTCTCACCACCCTCTAAGCTTTTCGTAAGGTTATCCACGACCATTGTGTGTAGGTGACACTAGGACGACGCAGCAACATTGAGATTGGAGCGTGCAGCAAACTTCTGGGGCTTCCGATTCTATTATTATATTTCCCTTTATACGCATTGTACCTTAAAGTTTTTGATCAAAGTGGATTTTATGATGGTGTCTTGGTTATTGTTCGTGGGTTATGCTTATGGTTATGCTTTTTATGGAATAAATTCATGCTGAAAAATCCTCCTTGTATGATCCCTGGATCGGAACCTGGTATATGGGTGTCGGGAGACAAGAATGAGGTATTAAGGAGGCTATCGGCACTAGATTCAGCGATCGGGGATTTTGTGAGCCTAGTTTTTGAGTTTGGGGCTTGAAAGAAGTTGGTATCAAAGCATAACTTGGGAATAACTGAGAACAACATCACATGTCTACTATGAGTTTAGAATGATTAGGTCCCGAGTTCGAATAGCTTAGCGATCTTCTGTTATAGACCCTTAACGTGCATGCCTTTGAGAGTTTTCAAGGTTGATAGGCACCTTTGTTCTTCCCTATAGGACATGCCACCCAAGAGAGCGACCCGAGCGACTCTCGTTCCACCACTTGAGACTCTCTCTACCACCTACGACTCCCACTCCACCATTAGAGATCCCTGTTTTCCAACCTGAGGATGCCACTCCACCTGAGACCAGTGCAGATCCGACCTTACCTATGAGTGCCTCTCAGTTACCAAAGATGTTGCAGGCTGTGACAGACGCCTTCCAGGGGAAGGGTAGGTAACTCGCTGTTTCGCCAGCCCAGGCAGATTAGGAGCGCGTGAGCGCCCTTCTTCGAGAGTTCTAACATCTTGATCCCCTATGTTTTCCAGGGTGAGCCAGATCCAACAGTGGTCGAGAGA
Organism: Magnolia sinica; assembly: GCF_029962835.1. Classification (NCBI taxonomy): domain Eukaryota; kingdom Viridiplantae; phylum Streptophyta; class Magnoliopsida; order Magnoliales; family Magnoliaceae; genus Magnolia; species Magnolia sinica. The sequence goes on from NC_080574.1 coordinate 81,944,836, forward strand.
TAAAGCTCTGAGGTGGATAAGATTTTTGATACGAGGGCATGTACGACCCAACAGCAGGTCCAGTTAGCCTTATTTCTTCTCCAGGGTGAGGCCAAGCACTGGTGGACCTCCCATGTTGCAAGGCCTGATTTCGTCTAGACATGGGAGGATTTCTTAAATAGATTTAACCAGCAGTACTTCCCCAACTACATTATTCGGCAGTGAGCATTAGAGTTCGAGACCTTGGTGCAGGGAGACATGTCTGTGGCGCAGAATTGGCTCGTTTCATGGTGCTATCGAGGTTCGACCGTATTTGGTTGATGATGAGGAGCGAAAGGCCCACTGTTTCAGGAACGGCTTGCATTATGGTCTTCAAAGCCATGTTATTAGGCATGAGCTCCCAACTTTTTAAGCGGTAGTACGAAGGGCTCAGATTTATAAGAATGAGTGGGCTAGCATGCAGAGCGACCATAATCAGAGGAGAGATTAGAAGAGACAGGCCCCCTCCGATAGATCCTAGTAGCAGCAACATCATCAGCAAAAGAGGCGTATAGTCGGCCCAGCCACCAGAGCACCAGCAGTACCAGCGGCTCCCCCGGCACCACCTTAGAGGCAGCTTCCCGGTACTTGTTATGAATGTGGTGAGATAGGACATTGTAGGCAAGAGTGTCCCTAACCGTAGTAACAATAGCCAAGAGTACCACAATAGCCTCTACAACAGTAGTTAAGGGCACCTCAGCAGCCTCCGCAACAGCAGTGACACCAGCTCCCACCACCAAGGCCCCCTCAGCAGCGGCATCAGCACCAGCCTCCGAGACCTCAACAGTAGAGGCAGCATTTTCGACCGCCTTAGCGACAGCAGCAGCAGTAGCCCCTCAAAGGGGATAACCACCTCCCCACCCAGCTCAGGCTAGGTTCTACGTGGCTACGCAGGACTCACAGTCATCTGAAGGAGTCATTGAGGGTATTCTTCCTGTCTCTGTATGCATTGCACGGGTTTTGTTTAATTCCGATACTTCGCATTCTTTTATGTCCGAGGGATTCTATCATTCGACTGGATTGTATACAGAGTCTGCTCGTGAGGGGTTGACTGTGTTGACGCCCTTGAGGAAGACTACAGTGTTAGGCAACTTCTCTTCATCTTACCCCATGTTGGTGGGAGAGATTTTCTTGCTCACCGACTTGTATATGCTGCTGATATTAGATTTCGACGTGATCTTGAGTATGGATTGGCTTGCCGAGTATCACGCCACCTTCGACTACTTCGCGAGGATAGTCATGTTCTATATACCTAACTTGCCACAGTTCCAATTCATTACTAAGCCCAGAGGAGAGTCGTTGTCTTGTTTGATGTCATTTACAGTAGAGGGGCCCGTATCAGTGAGCATTGATCAGTTGCCAGTTATTTGTGATTTCCCTGACATATTCCAGGAGATTCCGGGGTTGCTGCCGCGTCGACATATTGAGTTTTAGATTAATCTTATGCCCTATACCATGCCTATCTCGAAGGTCCCGTATCATATGACACCGATGAAGCTGCGAGAGCTGCAGTGGCAGTTGGACGAGCTACATGAGTTGGGATTCATTCGTTCGAGCAGTTCACCTTAGGGAGCCCTAGTACTCTTCATCAGAAAGAAGGATGGCTCGTTAAGGCTCTGCATGGATTACTGTGAGCTCAACAAGGTCACGATCAAGAACAAGTACCCGCTCCTGAGGATAGATGATTTATTTGATCAACTACATGGTGTACAGTTTTTTTTTAAGATTGACCTGCGTTCCGGTTATCATCAGATTTGGGTCTGAGAGGAGGACATCCCAAAGACAACATTCAGGATGCACTATAGTCATTTTGAGTTTCAAGTCATGTCTTTCGGACTGACTAATGCGCCTGCCGTATTCATGCAATTGATGAACAAGGTCTTCCGTCCATATCTCGATCATTTTGTTGTGATATTCATCGATGACATTCTGATATATATTCGAGGACCCATGAGGAGCATGTGCAACATTTGGAGATTGCGTTGCAGACCCACCATGCCCACCAGCTGTATACGAAGCTAGAGAAGTGCGAGTTTTGGCAGGAGGAGGTGAAGTTCCTTGGTCATGTGATGACGAGGGAGGGCGTCAAAGTGGACCCCTCGAAGGTTGATGAAGTGCATCAGTGGGGCTAGCCCACGAACGCATTTGAGATCCGCGGTTTTCTTGGCTTAGCAGGATATTATTGGCAATTTATCGAGGGATTCTCCCATATTGTAGCACCGATGACCAGGTTGACCTGGAAGGGCGCAGAGTTTGTGTGGAGTGACGTCTTATGGAGCTGAAGGACCATCTAATGTCCGCTCCTGTCCCCACTCTTTTCTTTGGGAGTGAAGGATTTGTTGTATTTACTGATGCTTCGCATGTGGGTTTGGGTGCTGTCTTGATGCATCACGGGAGGCTAGTGGCTTATGCGTCTTGCCAGCTCAAGGTCCATGAGCTGAACTACCCTACGCATGATTTGGAGCTTGTAGTAGTCATCTTCGCACTGAAGGTGTAGAGGCACTATCTCTATGGGGTTAGGTTCGAGTTCTTCTCCGACCACAAGAGCTTAAAATATCTATTCTTTTAGTCTGAGTTGAAAATGAGGAAGAGACGTTGGATGGAGCTCTTGAAGGATTATGATTTTGATCTCTATTACCACCTATGCAAGGCAAACATGATGATGGATGCCCTCAGCCGTCAGCCACGAGGCCTGATGCCGCTCATGATGATTCAGGAGTGGAAGATGTTTGAGGATGTGGCAGCGTATGACTTCAAGATCGATCTACAGTATTCTATTGTGCAGTTATTGAATATGTCGATTCAACCCACTCTTGTCGTAAGGGTGATCGAGGCTCAGTAGGCAGAAGAGTCATTGTAAAGTTATCAGATAGAGGCAGCATTTAAGAGTCAGTCAGATTAGCAGATTGGTTCTGATAGTAGACTTCGCTTCAAAGGCTGATTATGTGTCCCAGATATTCCTGAGTTGCGCAGAGATCTTATAACCAAGGCACATCAATCGCTGTTTTTTATCCACCTTAGCTCGTCAAAGATGTACCATGATATGCGGCGATAGTATTTTTGGGTGGGGATGAAGCGCCAAATCGCTAGTTTTATGACCGAGTGTAGCACATGCCAGCATGTCAAGGCTGATCATCAGAGACCCCCTGGTCCATTGTAGATGTTGAGCATCCCGACATGCAAGTGGGAGCACATGTCGATAAATTTCATAAGGGCTTGCCGATGACTCAGCGCGGTCATGACGCCATCTAGGTTGTCGTGGATCACCTGATGAAGTTGACACATTTTCTTGCGATTCGTTCGACCTGATTTTTAGACCGACTTGTGAGATTATTCATCGAGAAGATTGTGAGACTGCACCACATTCCAGTTTCGATCGTTTGTAACCGAGACCTGAGGTTCACGTCTCAGTTTTGGGGGAGCTTTCAGAAAGCATTAGGGTTTATTTTGTAGTTGGGTACCGCGTATCATCCATAGACCGATGGGTAGACTGAGAGGGTCAACTAGATTCTTGAGGATATGATTCAGGCCTGCGTGATTGACTTCGGAGGTAGCTGAGATGAGCATCTGCGATTGGTTAAGTTCGCATACAACAACAACTATCAGGTGATCATTAGCATGACTCCTTTTGAGGCACTATATGATAGACCATATAGATCTCCGAGTTGTTAGACCGAGGTTGGAGAGCAGCGTCTCCTAGGTCCCGAGCTTGTGCGGTAGACATCAGAGGCTATCGATATCATCAGGCAGAGGATGCGCATAGCTCAGAGCTGGAAGAAGAGTTTTGCTGATCGCCAGCATTGTCCCTTAGAGTTCGTTGTTGGGGATAGAGTGTATCTCAAGGTCTCACCTATGAAGGGCGTAGTTCAATTTAGAGTGAAGGGCAAGCTTTCCTCGAGATTCATTGGACCTTTCGAGATCACTAAGCGCATTGGCGCTGTGGCCTATCAGCTTGCCTTACCATCTCAGTTTTTTGGAGTCTACAAGTGTTTCATGTCTCTATGTTGAGGAAGTTTCGGTCAAACACCATTCTAGTGATTGATTGGCCGCCGTTGGAGGTTCGTGAGGACACTTCTTACACTGAGCAGCCACTTCGTATCCTTGACCGGAAGGAGTAGGTCCTCCAAACCAAGGTCATTCCCTTGGTGAAGGTGTAGTGGGGTCACCATTTTGTTGCTGAGGCGTCTTGGAGCGCGAGGCAGAGATTCGAGAGCACTATCCCTATCTCTTTAATGATTGATTATATGTTGTATCATGTATGCTGTCTCTGATTTTATAAGATGATGCTACGTTACCTCTTTCCTTATGAGTTATATCTAGTTGCACGATTGTGTAAATTTCGAGGAGGAAATTTTTATAAGAAGGGAGAGCTGTAAGGCCTGTATCATAGTCCGTACCGTTCTTAGGATCATGTGGTCCTCTAGGTCAACTTTTGGCAACCCGTGACGTGTACATAGCATTTGTGCATGACCTGAGTCACACCATATCAACGTGAATCGGCTCGACTTGAAACTTATACCCTAGCGACCGTGTTGTCGCCGTGTCTCGCGAGCCAACGTGATACCCAAGCCAGGAGTTGTGGGCCCACATTTAATTTGAGGAAAATGCTGCATGTTGTAAATTTCAAAAGAATCTCTACAACCCATCACATCAATCAATCAATCTTAAGCAAGTACCTACCCCATCCCTCTCCCATTCCCATAGTCAACTCTCTCTCTCTCTCTCCACCCATCCCTTCCTTACACCCATCACCCATGATTCCACCCATCACCCATCACCTCTCTCTTACTACACCCTCTCTATCTCATTCTCTAACCATTTTTTTTCAAGCAACCAAGGGAGGTGACTATCTAAGCTCCAAGAGAACCCAAGTGTGGCTTTCTCCCTACCACCCAATCCCCATCCTAGCCATCCATACTTCATCGTCCTCCATCAAAATCAAAGCTAAGAAGCTAAGGAAGTCATGGGACCAAGAAGGAGTGCAATCAGTGGGTGATTTTAGGATATCCACAATTGATTTTCATTTAAGGGCCCACTTGTGATGGGACCCATTTTGATGTATGTGTTGTATACAAAGAGGGGCCCATAGTGGCGGGGTGCCTCCACTACTCTCTCTCTCTCTCTCTCTCTCTCTCTCTCTCTCTCTCTTCTTGATTGTATGGCCCACCTATGGAGTTTGTATTATATCCATACCGTCCATGCATTAGTCCCACCTTGCTAGGCTGTCCAGCGGACGAGATTCCCACCTGTCTGTCTGAGTAGGCCCAGATGAAGGAAAACACAAATATTAGCCAATATAAAATTTTTGGTGGGCCACCTCGTGGACCCACCTTTGATGTATGTGGTGTACCCACAGCATCCATACCACAGGATGGTGGGACCCACGTAGCTATGTAGCTGCTGTATTACATCAGCGAGTTCCATGGACCCTACCTTGATGTAGGTGTTTTACACACACCGTTCATCCGTTTTAATTATGAGGCCCACCCCACATGTGTGGCATGTGTGGGGTGGGACCCACCTTGATGTAAGTGTTTTAAATCCACACTGTCCATCTGGAAGGGTGGTGTGGGAACCCACCATGATGTATTTATTCCATATCCACACCATCCATCTGTCCAGGACAGTGGGACCCCCTGCAATGCATGTATTTCCATCCAGTAATCCATCTGGATGTTTTTCTAGGTGGGGCCCTCCTTAATATATGTGTTGTATATGCACACCGTCCATCTAGATGGTGCTGCATGGGCCACCCCGTGATGTGTGCGTTGATCCACACCATCCATGTGTGGGGTCCACCGTATGATGTATGTGTTACATCCAAACCGTCCGTCTAGATGGTGAGCTCATCTTATGGCTTGAGTCGTAGGTCTACGACTGGTCAAAGAAATAGTGGACACTGTTCAAACAACTAGTCGAACTGTCCCTATGACTTGTCGAAGCCTAACAAAAACTTTTTAAATTTTGCAACAACCTTACGACTGATCCAGGAAATTCTTAGACAGGTCATAGTAGTGCTAGGACTAGTCGAACAAAGTCCAGGACTAGTCTTAGAACAAACTAAACTCACTTATATAAAACATATGAATTATGTATCTAAAATGGCTTACTTTAAAGGTCAACCTAAGGTCAGTCATACCTCAATAGTGAAGTAAGGACATTGAAACTTAGAAACGAGCGAACTTTGAAAGTAATGAAGCTTGAAGTCTTGATGTAGCTCAAACTTGAAAGCTTCTTGAGATCTTGAGGTTAAACTTGAAAGCTTCTTGAGATCTTGCATTATCCATGTCTTGAATTAAGCTAAACAATCTCACTTTCTCAAGTCTTGACTTGTGACCAGTGCTTGTCAATCAAAGCTGATCTTGAGTAGAGCTTTGTTCTTCACATATGCAAGCTTCATAACAATGTCCTTGGCATCACAAATTTGACAACAAAAAGGGGCTATCAACTATAGCACTTACACAGGCCACTCTAATGTTGTCCATAGGAAATCTGGTAGCATCTCCCCATGCCTCTCCAGATAAGTTGATCTTACGTTACATTCCAATGCCAAATATCTAAAGCAATGTAATAATATTTGGCATTGGATACGGAATGGAAGAAATAGATCAAGAGAGAAACGAGGAGATGGACTGCGGATCAGGCATGAACATTTAAATATATTATATGAAAGCATACTATCCATCTAACCTTGAACTGTCCAAAATGTGATAATTTAAGCAATTTCTATGCCACCAAAAACACACCATATCTATGTATGGCCCCATAGAAATCCTTAAATGGGTAACTAATTATCTAACTTACAAATCACAATTACAAGTCACAACTATAAACTAACTAATCACAATAATAATTTAAGATAAAAAAATATAATATACAAGCTCATTAAGGTTTGTAAGGACCATTTTAGGCAACAGAAGGCATTGGAACAGTATACACATTTTATCGTCATACTGAGAACAAAAATACAATGCTAACTAAGTGAATATTTCTAACAAACTTTTACGTGAAAGAAAAGCTCTAGAATGTAATATCTAAAACTAACTAATCACGATTGCATTCAAGGATTTTGTGTGATTAGTCTAGAAAGACAAGGTTCTGATGATTGATTAACTACAAAAATGGCAAATGATCATTCCTAATGGGCATGTCATGTCTTCGGGATGAAGAATATGTTGATCACCTATTCATGCATTGTAACTTGGCCAACAAGATCTGGTGGAAGTTATTTGATCTTTTTTATGTTGCTTGGGTGATGCCTTGCGCAATTAAGGATTTCTTTCTTGTGGCAATTTGGCAGCAAACAGGAAATGGACTCTTTTGCAACTTTCTTCCTGGCTGGTTTTTGTTCATTTGGCTTGAGTGAAACAATAAATCTTTTTCAGAATAGATCATGTTGGTGGATTGGGCAAAGGCTACTAGCATACTTGCAAATTATTCAATCCGTGTTTTGACTGGATGATTTCTCATCAAGGGTTTTGTATTTTCTTCCTTTTTCATAAGAAAATCTAGATCCTTTCAATAACAACAACAACAACAAAAAAGAAGAAGAAGAAGAAGCAGCAGCGATTGATTAGGATTGAACTTACTTTTTATGTAGTTGAGCTTCTTGATTCTGATAACCTTTCTTGATAGCACAAATTTTCATGTGAACTAGTTGTTTAAGCCATCATTTGTTAAAAATCATGAATTCTACCTGGTAGCAGATGCACCTGCCAGTAACATTTTCACAAGGGAAAAAAGAGGACTGGTGTCAGGTGGCAGTTTGTCATCAAACTTATGCTGAGATACCATGAGAAAGTATCCTATGTTGAAGTAAAGTTGTTTGCAATAAAATTAATAAGCCAGCCCCAAATAGTTGGGACAAAGATGGGATGATAATGATTCCTTTTTAAATCATGGACATTCTGTTACCTTTTGGTGCTTCAGTGTAACCTTGTACCTAATTTCTTAATGTATATCCTTCCCTAATTTTTCTCTATCTGGGGATGTATGTTTTGCAAGGTATAATGTTTACTTGATTTCAATCCCTGTCACTGATGGAACTACTTCTGGAACATCTAGATCCATCGAAACTGGAAAGAGAAAAGTCATCCTTTTGAAAGGGAAAGTTTCTCATGTAAGCATTTGATTCTTCTATTCCTCTTCTCATCGCTTTTTTTTCCTTTGTCGGCAACAAAATCAACTTATTAAAGAATGAAATAAATATCCCTACTTTTCTTATTGAAGGTTGCTTCCTTGTCATCTCTAGGGTCTTTTTTTTATAGTGAATTTTACTTGTGTTATCTATAGATGCTTATATCTTTTATGAAGAAGATTGTTCAAAATACTATTTGATTTTTTTCCTCTCTGGTGTCTAATTATATAATAATTGCTCAAGTCTTTTGGTGCTCTACACAGGCATCTGCTGCTCTGTCGTAGCGGTATTAGTGTCTAACATCTCCAATGAGAAACTCACCAGGTTCAACTGCTTTCAAACAGAACCAGCGATGCATGGCTAGTGAAAGGATAATCAAAAGCATACTCTCAAACAAGGAGGCTCGCCAGAATCAATCACTTATGGCGCTGGTCCACTCTGAGCAGTAGTTGCAAACATTGAATTTAGAGAAGGAAAAGCATCCACCTCAGCCAACCTACACCTCACCAGAATCAATCACCTATGGCGCTGGTCCACTGTGTGAAGGATCATATATCTAGTATTGCAGGTCTCCCTGATTGTGAAGCCCAAAGGGGTGTAATAGATGATAAGTTTATTAGTAATGATCTACATACCTCTATATCCACCACTGATAAGCAAGATAGACGCATAAGAAATAAGGATAGACCTGATCGTGGTGTTTGGACTCTTCGTCGTTCAGATGGGCTACATACCAGTGATGAATCCCTAAAACATGGCCATGTATACATTCATCTAAGCCATTCTAAGTTATTGTTCATCATATACCAACATTAAGTCCATGTTGTAAGAGACCAAACAACACCTAACAGAGCTACCAAGTATGAAACTACAGTACCAAACAGAGACTGTATGTCTGTATGGATAAACATATACTATAGTACCAAACCGAGCTACCAAGCATGATAGGTTACTTTCAAAAAGGAAAAATAAGTAACCTAAATCCCCAAATCTCTAACTCCCCAAATCCTTAAATCGGTATTGAGATTGAGAAAGATTGAGAGAGAGAGAGAGAGATACCTCACGGTCCTAAAATCCCTACCCCTCACGGCGTGGGTAGGGCGTTCCGCAACGGTCCGCCCGAGAGAGTTCAGAGAGAGAGAGAGAGGAAGAGAGATACAGAGAGATGGAGGAGGGAGATGATGCGAGAGGGAACTCGAGGTGGGTGGAGAGATCAGAGAGAGGAAGAGAGAGACAACGAGAGAGAGAGAAGGTGCTAGAGAGATGCCGCGAGTGGGTTTCTCGCTGGCTGTTATAAGATTTTTACGTACGGACGGATGAGAATGCCCCTCAGTCCATCTATTTTCTGTGGACCCCACTATGATGTAGTTATTATATCCACACTGTCCATCCATTTTGAGATATCATTTTAAGTCATGAGCTAGAAAATGAGGTAGATATAAATATGTAGTGGACCCCACCAAAGAAAATAGAGGGGAGAGTGATTCCCACCGTTGAACCTATCTTAAGGCCCATCGTAATGTTTATTTGAAATCCAACCTGTTCAAAAGTTAAAAAATACATGAAACAAGGGAAAACACAAATATCATCTTCATATAAAACTTTTGTGGCCTTTAAAAGTTTTTAATGGTGGGTGTCACTGTCCCACTATTTTCAGTGCTGGGGTCCACTGGAGCTTTGGATTTAAATCATTCTTTGGATATTGCCCTAAAATGATCTCTCCAAGTGGATGGAAAGTGTGGATATAAAACATACATCATGGTGGAATTAGAGGTATATAAATCTTAGGTGGAGCACACCACATGAAAACAATAGTGATTGGTTATCCATCATTAAAATTGTCGTAAGGCCAACTGTACTGTTTATTTGACATCCAGTCTGTTTATTAGGGCATACAGGCCTAGATGAAGGGGAAAAACCAAAATTATTTCAATCCAAAACTTTTATGGCCCCCAAAATGTTTTAAATGGTTGACGATCATTCAACACTATTTCCTGTAATGTGGTCCATTTTATATTGAGATATGCCTCATTTTTTTGTCTAATACCATAAGATAATCTTTAAAAATAGATGGACGGCATGGATTAAACACATACATCATGGTGGGGCCCACAAAGCACCAACCACCAGTCATTGGATGGTGCCAGGGGGAGTAGCCAATCTGTTCCCCTTATTTGTGGTGTGGTCCATTTAATCTTTGGATATGATTCATTTATTGGAAAATTCTCCAAAATGATCTTGAAAATGAATGAACGGTGTGGGTTGATCCCGAATTTTCGGTAAATCCAAAAGTTAAGTGGACCATTCCACTTGAAATAATGTGGAATAATGATTTCGACTATTGATACCTTCCATGGGTCCACAGTAATTTTATTTGACATCCAACATGTTCATAATATAAAAAAGATATGAATGAAGAGAAAACACAAACACATCAGCTTGATCTAAAACTTCTATGGCCTCTAAGAATTTTTTAATGGTAGATGTTCAATCACACTATTTCCTGTGGTGTGGTCCACTTGGGCTTTTGATATGCTCTTTATTTCTTCTTTATACCTCAAATTATCTATTAACATAGATTAATGGAGTGGATAAAATAAATAAAAAATGGTGGACCCCACAAAGTTTACTCTAATAAGGGTAATGAGTAACTCACCTAAGGGCCTGTTTGATTTCTCATTACAAGTGTAAATATAGAGTAAATGGGTGATTATGACACTTTCACCCATTTGGAAATTTTTGGAAATTCCTGCCTTGGAAACTGTTCGAAAGTGGCAGTTGAAATTTTTGGACCTCACTGTGACATATATGACATATCTGTTCCATCCATCCATTTTACCACAACATTTTGAGACATGAGATGAAAAATTATGTAGATCCAACACTCAAGTAGCCCACACCAAAAGAAACAATCGCCCTAAGAAGTTTTTAACGACAAGTATTTGATTCACTTTTTTTCTACAGCGTGGTCCACTAGAGCTTTGGATATGCCACATTTTTTGGTTCATGCCATAAATTCATCTGGCATAATAGATGAACGATGTGGATAAGCGACATGCATCAAGGTGGGGCCCACAACCATTTTGCAGCCTTTTTTTATTTTCATGTACAAAAAGTAAGCTGTCAAATCAAATATAGGGAAGAGTGCCGTAAATACACAAGGAAATGATCATTATGCAGTTACACTGCATTTACCTCTGAATTGGAAAATCAAACAAGCCCTAAATGTAGTGGAGAGAGAGGTTTCCTTAAAACATTCATAATCATATATTGGGCCTGCCTAAATGTGATTCAGATATCCAACCCACTCATTATGTGTGTCCCACTTGGATGATGGGTCAGACTAAGTTTCAGCCGCATCTAAAACTCACGTGGGCCCCACCAAGTTCTTTTATATTTTTTAGGATGTCTTCACATGGTTTTAGATGGCATGGCTCACCTGAGTTTCATATACAGATGATTTTTTTACATATCTCATAACCTAAATGGGACACATTAAATTCATGGTGTTGATGTTCGACGCACATTACGATGGGGCCCACAAAACTTATTAACATCAACACTTGGGTTCTCACAAGGTCAATAAAGTTGGGTCATAATTTTGACAAAAATATTTGCCCCATTTTACATGTCTGGTCCATTCACTCTATTTTTCTAATCAATACTCAATTTCACTAGTTACTCATCCCGATTACGCTACATATGAAAAAAGATATTGGGCATACAAGATTGATCAACAATTTTAGTGAAATTTGATTTAAACATCTGAAGTTATTTACTCTTCAATCTGGACTGATTAGATTGTCCAAAAACGGTTAAAGGTACAATTAATGGATGTGCCTAATAATTTAGTAATTTTTTTCTCAAACATAAATTTCAATTTCCAATTAAAAATAACATTCTTTTTCAAAATGTATATTTTTGAAAACATTTTAACAAAATAACATTTTTATTATAAATTATTTCAAAAAATAATAAAAATTATAAATTATTTCAAAAAAAATAATAAAAATTCAAAATTTTTATTTTCAAATTTTCAAAAATTTTCTCACATTTTAAATTTTTTCTCAATAATTTCAAAATGCCGATTTTTTCTTCAAAAGCATCATTTTGTTTTCTCAATTTTTCTCAAACAATGTTAAAAATTTTAAACTTCTCAATATTCTTTTTCATGTTATATTACAAATCATTTAAATATTACTTTTTAATTATATAAAAAAAATTTCCACACATATGATATAAAAACTATATATATATATAACAAAGGATTATTGCCGACAGCTTTTGTTCGTCGGTAAAAATCATTAGCGACGGTTATCAACCGTCAGGAAAAAATTTAATATTAATTTTGTGACAAAAATACTCATCGGTAAAAACACTTTTCCCAATGGAAACCATTTCGTCGGTAAAAGTGTGTTTTCGGTCTTGGCGGGAATTTTTGGTCTATGGCGGGAAACTTTTCTTGACGGTTTTACTTTATTAGTAAAACTGTCATGCTTTCGGTCATGGTGGGAATTTTTAGTCCTTGGCAGGAACCTTTTCCCGAACGTTTTAGTTTGTCGGTAACAAGTAATATTACCGAAACACTTTTATCGACGAAGATAGTGTTCGTCGATAATCACATCGTACCAAATTTTTCCCGATGGTTCATGTCCATCAGGAAAAACACTTACCGACGAACGCACTATTCGTCGGTAATTACATTATGCCAGATTTTTGCCGACAGTTGACGTCCGTTGGGTAAAACACCTTTACCGATGAAATATAAATATTTCGTCAATAATAACATTGTACCGGATTTATGCCGATGATTTATGTCCGTCGAAAAAACACTTACCGATGAAACTAGTTTTCGTCAGTAATAGCATTGTACGAGATTTATGCCGACAGTTTATGTCCGTCAATAAAAACACTTTTACTGACGAAGATGGTGTTCGTCGGTAATAACATCCTACTAGATTTTTACCGATGCGTCCATCGAGAAAAACACTTGTACCAACTAAAATGGTTTTCGTCGGTAATAACGTTGCATCGGATTTTTGCCGACGGTTGATGTCCATCAGAGAAAACACCTTTACTGATGAAAATGTATTTCGTCGGCAATAACATTGTACCGGATTTGTACCGACACTTCATGTCCATCTCGAAAAACACTTTTACCGACGAAGGTCGTTTTCGTCAAGTTTAACATTGTATGGGATTTATGCCGACGGTTTATGTCCGTCAAGAAAAACACTTACAACGAAGATAGATTTTGTCGGTAATTACATCGTACTAGATTTTTGCCGACGATTCATGTCTGTCGGGAAAAACACTTTTACCTACGAAATTTAAATTTCGTTGGTAAAAGTAAATTTTTTGAATTTTTTTCTAAAATTCAAAACAACCATTGCCAATGAAAATTTTCATCGGTAAGGACTTTTTCCTATGAAATTACCGATGAAAATTATTTTCATCAGTAAAAGTCCTTTTTGCCAACGAAAAAAAATTCATCGGTAAAAGTTTCGTTGGTAAAAATCCTATTTCTTGTACTGTATGGCTATGGGAGCACCTTTATATGACCCCTCTGCTTTTGTGGCCCGACTCTCGTCATGGCAATGTGTTGTCTCTATTGCTTGATGGCCTTCCCCTTGGTGCAGAGGCCACTGAGTCACTTTACCGTCATATGCTCTCTTAGCTCCGAGGATGGGAGATTAGCTGGGATGCTCATGGCTCTGCCATTCACCCATAATTTGTAGGGCAACTCGTACTCCTTTGTTGTTGCTAGGCCTCCGAGGGTACTGTTCTTATCATCCTACTTGTTTTCTTCGGCAGTTTGGCTTCTGGCAGGATGTTCCCAACTTCGCCGTTTCTGGATTTGGGAACGCTCCTCTTCCTTTTAGCTTGATCGCTCTGTATCTACGAGTCTGGATTTCTTAGCAGGGCTTTTTGGATGCTGTAGCTCTGGAGTTTGAGTTATGGGCTCCACCCTTTGCAACAGTACCATAATAATGATGGGTGGCAGTGCAGTCGCTTTATCCTCAGGTCCCCGGTTGGCACTTGATGAATGAGTCCGATGATCAAGACATGGTTGGCGATACTGCTTCATCCTCCTCATGTGTTGATGATTCGTTGGAGGCTTTCGAGGAACGGTTATTCATTGATCCATCTTCTACTCGTGACACATGGCCATCTTATATCTGAGATTATCATTCTCCGTCATTCCTGTGAGGATATGGCCCGCCGGCTGGTAGTGGGGAGGCAGTATGATGAGGGCATGCTTGTTGTGCATTGCCTGGAGAGGGATGAGTTCTTCTACCTGCGCATGGAGGTAGAGTGACTCAGGCGGAGATTGTTGATGTATGAGGGATAGGAGCTTACCTAGGGTCCTTGATTTTGGCCAGCTGCTTATCATGTATGGATGGATATATATTATATATATTTTTTATTTTTTTGTTTTTATTTTTGCCAGTAAGAAAAAAAACAAGTGACGTAAAAGACTTTTGACAAGAAATAATATTTTTGTGTGTGCCAAAACTTGTGAATGCTAGCTCAGGTTCGGATTTGTGCTTTGAATGATTAGGATCAGAATATTGGGATCAGCTAACGTTGCGTGCAGTATTGTAGATTGTGTACTAGAGATCTTGGTTCCCCGAGAGTGTGTCCAGGATCGTGTCCTTTGGTTTTGAGTAGAGTCTGACATGATATTGATCCGAAGTTAGTCCTTTCTTTGCATCTCTTTGTTACGCCTGTTGCCTCGGCTTCTTCTGTACCTACACTTATATATATATATATATAGGCGATGCGAATCTATGGTTTCTATGTTGCAATCGGATACCAATTATATATATATATATATATATATATATATATATATATATATATATATATATATATATATATATATATTTGTTAGCTTGTTAGTACACGCACTCCATGTTAGCCACACCCTACTGCCCTCATGTCCAGCGTCCAGAGACACTGGACGGGTTCGAAGTGCCGGAAGAGACAGAGTGGTTTCCTTCATAGCCGGCCAAATGGTTACCCTCCAGTCCTTGTCTTTAATCATAATCGTAAGTTGTTTTATGTTAGTTGGATAATTTGAGGATGGGAATGACCTTATTTTCTTCTCCCTTTTTGTTTTTTTTTTTAGGGATTTTTTGTCTTTTCCTTCTCTCTTCTTTTCTTTGTTTCTTCTTTTTTTTTATGTTTTTTTTATGGGAGAAATGACAGATATATATATATATATATATATATATATTGGTTTGGGAGAAGTGATGGATACTTTTCAGTGGGAGAAGAAGTGGGTATATTTTTTGTTTTTGATGGCCGAAGGGTGCTTTTCTCTTCTTTTTTTAAGGTTTTGGTTGGGGGAAGTATTGGGTACAGCTTTGCAATTGTAATTATTGACAAGGTTAGGTATGGTTACTCGTGATAGATCTTTATGTTGTCGGCGTTGATGGGCTTGGGAAGATTTTCTGGTCTTAGACTGGTGAGCCGAAGAGCGCCTCCTGGAAGTACCTCTCGAATAATTAATGGTCCGTCCTACGAGGGTATGAACTTTCCTTTGGGATCTTGCAAGTGCGGCAATAGGATACGCTTCATGACCATGTCATCGACTCTAAAACTTCTTTTTCAGACCCTCTTGTTGTAGGCCTGGGTGATCTTTCTATGGTAATATTGCGAGTGACTTAACACACGCATGCACTTTTCATATGCCAGATGCAATTGATCATATCTTGCTTGTTACCACTCACCTTCCTCGACTTCGCTCTCCAACAATACTCGGAGTGATGAGATTTTGATTTCGACTGGTAACACTACTTCCATTCCGTATACGAGTTCGTATGGATTTGCGCTTGTAGCAGACTGTACAGACATCTGATAAGCCCAGAGTGCGCATGAGATCATTTCTGCCAAGTCGCAATACGTTTGTACCATTTTCTCTAGTATGTGGATGATAGTCTTGTTTGTAGCTTCGACCTTACCATTCATTTGAGGACAGTAGGGGCTTGACCGATGACGATGAATTTTGAATTTTTTGAGGAAATCACTCATCCTTTTATGATGAATGGAGTCCCGTTGTCTATAATAATGGCATTAGGAACCCCGTACTAGCTGATGACATTGCTCTTCATAAACTTGATTACGTGAGATGCTGCGATGGTGGTGTAGGATGCTGCCTCTATCCATTTGGTGAAGTAATCTACCGCCATCAGGATGTACTCATACCCATTTGAAGCTTTGGGGTTGACCTTGCCGATGATGTCAAGTCCTCATATAGAGAAGGGCCATGGTGTTGTTAGGTTGTAGACTTCAGAAGTAGGTGCATGGATCTGGTTCGCATGTTCCTGACACTTGAAGTATTTCCTGACGTGTTTACAGCAATCTGTCTCCATCGTTAGCCAATAGTAACGGAGCCATAGGATCTTCTTTGCCATAATATGTCCATTTATGTGTGGGCCATATAGTCCTTCGTGAATTTTTAACATGATCTGTGCTACTTCTGTTTCATCCACATAATGGAGAAGGACTTGATTAAAGGATCGCTTGTAGAGGATGACCCCGGTGATCATGAACTGGGCCATTAGCTGTTGGATAGTGCGACGATCGGTTGACGTTGCTCCTTCTGGCTACTTTTGATGCTCGAGATATTTCTTGATGTCTATGTACCACGACTGATGGTTCATAGAGGTTTCGTCTTTGTCGATCTAGAACGCAGGTTCTTCCTGAAGTTCGATGGTGAGTTCCCATTCCGCTAGTCCTTTTAGGATTTCCAACATTGAGGCAAGGGTAGCCAGAGCATTTGCAAATTAGTTCTTAGCTTGAGGCATGTAAGATAATGTGAGCTATTTAAACTCCTCAGTTAGATTCTCTAGATAGATGTGATACGGGATCAACTTTTCATCCTTGGTCTTCTAGTCGCCATTCTTTGATTGATGATGAGTTGTGAGTCTCCGAACACTCGTAACTTCTTCACGTTGAGGATTTTGGTTTCTCATAGACCAGTTATACCTGCTTTATACTCAGCCGCGTTGTTAGTACATTGGAATGCCAATCGCCTGGAGATGGGAATTGGGACGTCATCGGGAGAGTAGAGTATTGCTCCTACCTCACTCCCTTTTGAATTTATAGCTCCTTTGCAGAAGAGTGTCCACTCTCCTGCCTTTCTTTCCTCTTCTTCCTCAATTAGGAGGATGTCCTCGTCAGGGAAGAAGGTCTTTAGTGGTTGGTAATCTGGCAGAGAGTATGCTATTAAATGGTCAGCCAATGCTTGCCCCATGAATGGTTTCTGAGTGACATAAGTGATGTCGAACTGGGAAAGCAACAATTGCCATTTTGTGATCCTGCCCGTTACTGCTAGTTTCTCAAACAAGTACTTTAACGGGTCTATGCGAGCGAGCAGAAGGATTAGGTGAGCGATCATGTATTATTGCAACTGTTGCATTGTCCCGACTAGGGCGAGGCACGTTTTCTCTAAGCTGTAGTATTTAGCTTCATAGCTCGTGAACCGTCGGCTTAGATAGTATATCATTTGCTCCTTTCTTCCTATGTCATCGTGTTGGCCGAGGACTCATCCGATTGCTTCTGCTGTGATGGAGATGTACAACAGTAATGGTTTATCTGGAGTAGGTGGCATGAGCACTGGAGGATTTAGTAGGTACTTCTTAATCCTATCGAAAGCCCCTTGATAGTTGTTATTCCATTCCTTTGGCGAGTTCTTCCTTAAGAGCTTAAATATGGGCTCACAGATAGGCGTGAGTTGTGTGATGAATCGGCTGATGTACTGGATCCTTCCAAGGAAACCCCGAATCTCTTTTTCACTACTGAGCGGTGTCATCTTGATGATTGCTTTGGTTTTGGTATCGTCCACTCGAATGTCATCTTCACTGATGATGAAGCCTAACAGCTTGCCTATGGTTGCGCCGAAGACACATTTTTACGGGTTGAGGCAGAGCTTAAACTCTTCTAACTTATCGAAGTGCTTCTTGAGGTCTTTGAAATGTCCTTCCATCGTGCGAGATTTGACGATCATGTCATCCACATAGACCTCTATTTCCTTATTTATCATGTCGTGGAATAAGGCAGTCATGGCTCGGTGATATGTAGGTTCCGCATTCTTCAGCCCGAAGGGCATAACTCGATAATAGAAAGTTCCACCATGGTATGATGAATGAAGTCTTCTCATGATCTTTGATGGCCATCTTGATCTGATTGTAGCCAGAGAAGCCATCCATGAATGAGAAGATCATGTGTCCATTAGTATTATCTACCAGTGTGTCGATGTGAGATAGAGGGAAATCATCTTTATGACTTGCTTTGTTGAGGTCCTTAAAGTCGATGCACATCTTGACTTTGCCATCCTTCTCTGAAACTAGTACGATATTTGCGAGCCATTCTGGATAGTTGGAGACTACCAAGAATCCCACATTGTATTGGTTGATGACTTCATCACGGACCTTCAGGGCCCATTCTAGCTTCATTTGTCGTAGCTTCTGCTTGATAGGCTTCATGTCTGGCTTTGTTGGCAAGTGGTGTACTACCAAATCTTCATCAAGCCTTGGCATATCTTCATAAGAGAAAGCAAAGTTGGATAACCTCGGTCTCAAGAATTACATCATCCTCTGCTTGTATTTCGGAGACAGTGATCTACCAATGCGCACTTCTCTAGGGAGTTCTAATGATCCCAAGTTCACAATTTCGACATCATCTGCCAAAACGTTGGCCTTTGTTTCGAACCTTTCAAGGGAATCCTCAAGTTCGACAGTTGTATTATCATTTCCCTCATCCTGTGCTTCATCCAAACCCATGAGCTCTAAGTCCAACTCTAGATCGAAATCGTATGAGTCGACCTCGAACTCTGGCACTATGTGTGGAGTGTTTGGCATAGTGATTTTGGAAAGCTTTTCTGATATTTTTTATTTTTGAAGATTTTCTGATGTTTTGTGATTTTGAAAATATTTGATGTTTTTGTGTTTTTTGAAATATCTTTTGTTTTTGTATTTTGATTTTTTTTTTTGTGTCGCCAAGGGATCCCAAATAGGACGGTGTTGTAAACCATGATTGATCTTGTCCTGATTCGGGGTACCAACTACTATTTACACTGACATTTTTTTAGGCCGGCATCCATGGGTGGCTTACCGGCCGACTTGATCGTCAGGGGGATGGCTGTCCAGCCTGGTCTTTCCCTTTACTGTTCTGCTCTGTCTTTTCCTATGGGTCATCCGTCCCGATGACCATGATCTCTGCGGGACCAGGTTCAGAGTCTGAGTCTGATTCGATCACTTCAGTTAGAAGTTGGAGCTCTTCGGGCTCCTCAGGTCCACATTGTAATGGGATATTGATGTCTGTCCAATCAAGGGAAGGCCACTTCCCTTTCAAAATCCAATGGATGGGCTATTCTGCCCCTTGTGCTACTAAGTTGTTGGTGGGGGTGTTTCCCCTTGACCGTTGGTGGGGATGGGTGCCTCCTCGCTCTTGCCTGGGTGACTTGTAATGGGCACTCCTAGTCCTGGGTCCTCTATGGGTGGCCCTACCTCCATGCCCCTAGCTTCATGTGATAGGTCCGGGGTTCTGCCCCTAACATTGAGTGTGCTTTTGATGCCTTGAGGATCTTATCCCATCGTATTGGTGGCCAAATGGATTCTTGGCTGGAATGTTCTATTAGTTTAAGCCACTGGAGGTGATCCTCAAGAGAGATCATCGCGTCACCACAGGCTGTTCCGGCCTTAACAAACTCGATGGGTGTACATTTGAATGGTTGCCTCTTTTTCGATCTTGCGGTTGATCTTCCGGTGTCAATTGATACCCCAGTCCCTGTCTTTGCACGTTGGCACGAGCTAACTTTACTACCATTCCTTTCTCATGGAACTCAGTACAGTAGTTCAGGATTAGCCATTCAGCAGGAGGGATAACATATTCGACTGCGAGTGAGTAGGGGTTGGCAATGGAGTTCACAATTTTGAACTCAAAACTATGATATGATATTCACCTTCTGTGTGGTGGACATAAATCAGTGGAATATCAGTTTTTGGGGTATTGACCACCACTGGTAGGATGATTTTTGGTTCAGCCAGCACTAAGATGATCCGATTTCCCAAAGGGAAATTAACCCTTTAATGGAGAGTGGATGCGATGGCTCCAACAACATGGAGCCTTGGCCATCCCAACAGAAGGTTGAATGAGGCAGGAATGTCAATGATCTGAAATGTGACAAGAGTCATGTCTGGTCCAATTTATAACTCAATATCTATTTCCACCTCTACTTGCCTTCGGGAGTTATCGAAGGCTCTGACACTCATGGTGCTGGGCCTAAAAGAAAATGGTTCAATCTTCAAACGTTTGACAGTCCCCAAAGGGCAAAATTTTAGGCTTAATTCGTTGTCAATGAGTATGAGTGGTACTTTGAAATTCATGTAACGAACGGCTATATTAAGTGAGCACCCATGTTTGCGACCTTTAGGTGGCAATTCATCATTGAGAAAGTGATAGCTCACGGTGTGAGAAGTTGTTCTATCATGCTTGCCACCATTTCATGAGGTACGTCAGGAGAGATATGTGCATCATTTAGAGTTTTTGTAAAGATTTCTCATTGCAATCTGGACATACACAAGAGTTCCCAGATGGAAATTTGTGCGGGAATGGATTTAACCTAAGCTGTTATGTCATTGGCAGCATCAGTTTTGTGGGTTGTTCTCGACAAAGTTCTCTAAATTTCTTTTGGGTTCTAATTGTCTCTCCTGAAATACATACCATTGTTGCCCACTTCAGCGCACTCTGGATAGTGCCATGGACTACCTTCGTGTTATGGGAGGGAACCGTCCTCCCTTCCAGATACATCATCGGCTCTTGAGGCTAAGTGGTTGTTACCGGAACTGTTTGTGGTGGACTTGATGATTTCTCTTGGAGTATAACTGAATCCTAGTGGGATTTGACAGTGGGATTTTCCTTCTCCTCTTGATGTGTACTTTATGAAGGAGGGATCCTCTGCGCATGTGCTAGTTGGTGAGGCATTAGAAAACTTGGGGATTAGACTAGGGGTGTCCCTTGCAAGGTTAGCAGGGCTAGATCAGGGAGGCCTATCAGGAGAATGAGGGGTTCAAAATTTGACCTGTTTGGATATGTCAGGGATGGGGCTGGACATGCCTCTTAGAGAGAGAGGCTGAGAATGTGACCTGGTGGGCATTGTTCATGCCCTTTGGAGGATGAGAGGTAGTGTTGTTGGTGCTGCCTCAAGGATGAGAGGTGGTGCTGTTGGTGCTGCCTTGAGGAATACCTATGGCCCAGGCGGAGGTGCTTGTTGGTATCCCCATGTCCGATTTACTGTATCAGGCATGATTGCTTGTATGGAGTGATGTGGGGAGGAGTATGTAGGACGCTCTTTCTCAATAGTGTTGATGATAGAGGTGTCAGATGTGTTGGGTCCTGCTTGATGCGATGGCAAGGGATTCTGAAGAATGTTGGCCTGAGTGGTGCTGCCGTCCTGTGGGGTGATTTCGATTTTTTGACTTTCGATCAGATCTTGGACTGCATGTTTTAAGGCAAAACAGCGGTCTGTTAGATGACCAGGAGATTGGTGATATGTGTAATATTAATTTTCATTGTATCCTGGTGGCAAGGGATTTGGCGCAAGTCATGGTTGAAGTGGTGTCAGGAGTTGCCTTTGGATCAACATTCTCACGATCTGACTGTACATTTGTGCGAGCGGGGTGAACTTCCTACCCAACATGGCTTGCCTGTATGAATTTTATGCATTTTCCTTAGGCTATTGTGGTTGCGGTTGAGGTAGCTACGCCTGATATCCCTATTTGGTTTTCTCTGGTTGGTATTGCCTGTTTTGTTGTGGCTCCATTGGCGGAGCGTACTGGTTGCCTTGAGTATTGGTGATGATATTGTTGACTTCGGTGGCACTTTGCACGGGAGCAGTGCTGTTTCCATTCCCCATTTCCCCTTGAATTTATTTCTTTTGATTGAGGGGGCCTGAAGTGACCATGGTGAAATGGTTCTGACTCTTATCCCAGCTTCTACCTATTCTCCCGCTCGAATGAGCTGGGAGAAGCTTATATATGGGTATGAGATCAGGTATCCTGAGATGTTTGGATTCACCAAATGGACAATCATGAATATTTGTTTCTCATCATCTATGGGGCTTCTCATTCGGGTTGTCATGGCCCGCCATCATCCTACATACACTGACAATGATTCGTTGCTTTTTTTGTCTCAAGGCAGCCAGATTGGCTCTTCTTAGAGCCATGTTCAGATTATAGGAAAATCTGTTAATGAATGCTTGGGAGAGTCTCTCCCAAGTCCTAATTTAATGGCTATCCAATGAGGTATACCGGTCCAGGGCATCGTCCTTGAGGGATTTCTTAAAAAGCTATATCAAGGCTCCATCATTCCCTAGTATTATATTGAGTTCCAAATAAAAAGATTTTAGATGTGCTGTGGGACACCCGCTACCGTCGTATCTTTTGAATTTTGGTACCTCGACGTTTGGAGACACCCGAGCACCCGGAAAGGGGCACAAATCCTTGAACTTAGTGAATGGGTGATCCACTCCTTGCTGCCTCTACAGCTGATTTTGTACCATTTTGCAGTTGTTCCCACATTTCATCCATTTCAGATTTGTGGGGTTGCATATATCTTCCGCCTTGATGTAGGGCTTGTGCTGCTTCCTCCACATAAGGTTCAAGTTCTTCAACCCTTTGATTTCCAAGTATGGGGGGTTATTGGAAAGAAGATGGACTCCCGGTGGTGGGAGGGAGTTGGAATTGAACTCCACTCCCTTTTGGGGGAGGGTGTGATGTACGAAAATGGCTCCCGCTCGGCGTATCTACCAATTCCGAAATGTTGCTCCCGTTAGGGGGAGTATGTTGGACTCAAAACTGACCCCCTTCATGGGCATCCGCCGGTTCTTGTCTGTGATTCCCGTTAGGGGGGAACTTGTGTTGTAACCTGATTATTGTGATGTGTTGAGTAGTGATGTGTGGGAGGATTGCTTCTATTTGTTGGTTATTGTTATGACTGTGCTGACTCCTCTGGAAGAGGGAGAATAGGATTAGCTGGAGGAATGAGGGAGAAAGCGAAAGGAGTTTGTGGGATTAAGCTATTTTGGACACTAGGCTTTGTTGCCTGTGTGTTTGTTATGGTACTTGGTACCAAGCGAATTAGCAACTCCTGTAATGCCTTGAAGCTCTGAGACATCTCATTCAAGGCTGTTGTGACTAGCAAATCTGTTGGAGCTTTTGGTGTAGGTGATGGTGCTGGTACAGGTGTTGGTTCTGATATTGATGCTTCAGGAGTTGGTGGAGCTGCCGGCTCTTCTTCATGGGTAACCAACACTGCTCGAGATCGAGTAGTCATAGCTCGAATTGATGCTCAAAGCAAGTGTAAGCCAAAAACTGTTTTTTTGTATGAATGCAATGATGATGTCCCTTGAGATTAAAGTACCACACACTTTCGAGTAGTGTCTCGGCTAGTGAGAGCTAGCAAAAACTCCCCAGTGGAGTCGTCATTATGTGAATACTGAAAATTGGCGCCTATGCTGATTTAAATGTTTTTGGCATGAGAGGTGAGAGTTAGTAGGCCGATTTGTGAATGTTGGAGTCGCCACTAGCAAATTAATCTTAAAATCCCACAGTCGGCTAAAACCCACGAAATATGTAAGGTTGGAGAAATCCAAAGACTCTCCTACCTTAGATTGACTCCTAGTCTACGATCCGGGATTCCAAGTAAGGGACCTTGGTTACAAAGAGGGAAGGTGTTAGGCACCCTCTCTACCTGTACAAATGTATGGTCTCTACTTGGTGTGGTACGAAAATCTTAAGGGATGAATGATGTGATCGAGGTAGGACTAGGCACACATGGGTTTCTAATGCAGTAAGATCTGAGATTTTGACAAGACACAGAGCATACATCCAACAACATGTCTAGAAGGTAGATGTGATGATGCTCATGCAAGAAGGTAAAGAAAAGTGGACTAGATCACTAGGAATTTCTGATATGGCAGGATCCGTTGTACGACAAGTTACGGAGCATACGTTCACTAAAGATCTAGAGAAGCAGGGGGGTTGAGAAGGGAATAGATGTCATGATGAATGCTTGTGTATAAAATGAAAAGATCTTTGGCTTGAACTTGAGTGGGCCGAGACATGGGTTGCACCGTAATCAATCCGGGCGAGACTTGGGATTGAGAAGGTTAGGAGGAGGCTAAGAGATGGCTAGAAAAGTCTGATCTTGGAGGCTTGGGAGCTCTCTCTCACCCTCACTCTCATTCTCTTCTTCTCTCCCTCTCTCTCTCTCTCTCTCTTTCACTTAGAAAGTGGAAGTTGTGCTTTAAAATGAGAAGAGGAGAGGGCTATTTATAGCCTTCTCCAATGGTTTTATAGTAATTGTAGGGTTTATGAGGGGTAAAAGCTGATGTGGCAACTTGTGAGTGGTTAAAGAGAAAGAAATGCCACATGGCGCGTTTCCATTGGCTCTTGGGGTTGGTAAAAGGGTAAATAGGGTCAGCTGGAGGGGTAGTTCTAAAAGAAAGTTGACTTTTCAGACGCTGTGACAACTGTTGCTTGGAGAACACACGTGCCTCGCGAGCGACGGTAGTCAAAGTACCACTGGCAGTAGTTAGACTACCACCCGAGCTGGGCTCGGGCCGCGCTCAAGCGTGTGGGCCTCGTTCGGTGCACTGGTTCGTCCAATGGTCTTTTTTTCGGGGCTTTTTCGCTCAACTGGGTGTATTTTAGGCTAATCTGACTCTAGTGGGTTTTACGTTGGGTTGTGGGGTATTGGGTTTGAGTTAGGATTTAGTTTTGGGTTTGGATTAGGGTTTTGATTAAGGTTTGATATTCGGATTAGAGTTTTGATTAGGGTTTGGGGTATTGATCATGGTTTGGATTGTCCTTGCCTTTTCAAGATGTTAGCCTGGGTGGGGTGTCTACATAGATCAAAATTAAAGCATATCCAGAGATCAGGTGGGCCCTAGATCAATGTTTTATGGGCTGATCTGTTCGTTAGGCCACTTTCACAAGGATCCAATGGGTGAAATTTGACATGTACAGTTAATGTATGGTCCTCAGGCCAGATATAAAGTTTCGAGCCAAACGGATGGTGGGAACCCTGTGGTCTTGCATTTAGGATGACTTTCAGGCCTCTTGGACTTTAATTACTTGATTTTCTCAGATCTTTGGTGTGTAAATTCTTTGATCTCAGTCCCCTAGTGTCCATCTCTTGCCTTGATGATTTCTGAGCATTAAATCCATGCTTTTAGTACTCTTTTTCAGTCTAGGCTCCTGAATTCACATTGCAACACAAACATGATTAAAATAGGGCGTTAAATAGTATCGTGTTCATAAAATTAGGTAATAACTGGGGTCTAATATGCAATATTTGACCCTCAAAAAATTAGATTTAATAAGCTTAGAAATATGATCGGTCATTACGTTCTCTATTCCTTTCTTGTAACGGATCTCTATATCAAATTCTTGGAGCAGTAGGATCCATCGCAACAATCGGGACTTAGTGTCCTTAGAAAGAAGGTACTTCAACGTCGAGTGATCCGTGAATACTATGATCTTGGATCCGATGAAGTTAGACCTAAACTTGTCCAGTGCGAATACTATGGCTAAGAGTTCTTTCTCCATAGTCGATTAATTCATCTGGGTAGAGTTAAGAGTTCTACTTGTGTAGTAAATCACATAGGGATTTGTCTCCTTCCTCTGACCTAACACTGCCCCTATAGCATAGTCGGATGCATCACACATAATCTCAAAAGGAAGGCTCCAGTCAGGTGGTTGCATGATTGGAGTACTAATCAACATGCCTTCAAGCTTTAAGAAGGCTTTTTGGCATTCTTCAGTCCACTCGAATGGGATATCCTTTATATATGGCTGAATTCCTTAAGGAATCTTCTATAAAAGTCTGCATGTCCTAAGGAGGAATGCACATCACAAATGTTTTTGGAGGAGGTAGGTTTGAGATAAGGTTGATTTTGGCTTTATCTACCTCTATTCCATTGGACAATATGATATATCTAAGCACAATTCCCTTCTGAACCATAAAGTGGCACTTCTCCTAGTTAAGTACCAGGTTCTTCTCTTCACATCTTTTCATCATGTGTTTCGAATTTTCAATGCAATCACTAAAAGATAAACTAAATATAGAGAAGTCATCCATGACGACCTCTAAAAATTGCCCTACCATATCTGATAAGATACGCAACATACATCGCTGGAATGTGGCGGGGGCGTTACATAGTCCGAATGGCATCCTTCGATATGCAAAAATGCCAACTGGACATGTAAACGTAGTTTTCTCTTGATCTTCAGGGGCTATCGCTATTTGGTTATAGCCCGAATAATCGTCTAAGAAACAATAGTAGGAATGACCAGCCAACTAGTAACGCCCCATGTTTTCAAAACCCGAGTATATGACTCATTTTCCAAAAACCCAAGTGCTAACCTTTAAAGATAGCCAAATTCCACATATATTTTTCCTTTCCTTTTCTTTTCTTTCCTTTTCTTTTTTAGAGTTAGTAGTTTTGTGGAAGAGAAATAAATCAAGAATAAAGGAAATTGTATATTCATTCAAAATATAAGAGCGGCTGCTCAAATTACTTATGCAAACCAATGTCTCTATGATAACAAATATAATAAATACACAATTTAACACATGAGAAATAATAAAATGCATATAAACTCGAGTTGTAAGATCGCGCAGCTTCTCTTAACAGATACAACCATGCATCCCTAATAATTGCATCATACTCCTCATTAGTCTAGACATGAATATCATTTAAGCCACCTGCATTACCTGCACAGTTATATATTCAATGAATGAGTTGCCAGCTCAGTATGAATTCCCCTCAAGATTACACACCACCGCATTATTTATGCATAATTGTAAACAAAAAAGCATTCAAAACAATACATGATGCAGTCTTATTAAATGCATGAATGCGTGAATGCACATCAACTGGGGATGCTCATCTAGTTGGAATTTGGGTGAAACCCATGCATGTGGCCAGTCACTAGCGAAAGTACATCATGTATATGCGTAGTGCCAAACTCATCAAAAGTTGGCCGATAGTCGGTGGTCTGGGAGCTAGCGAAATGATACCATATCTAAGGCCTAAAGGCACGTGCTACGACACCTGGAATTAGCCACCTGTCATCTCCCCCATGCTATAAATGCATGATTACCCCAACCATTACTATTTCGATTATAACCAGCTAATTTAAGAAAGCTCAAAGGTCACTATGGGGGGCTCATCACCCAACGTAGGCCGACAGCTCGGGCGTAGGTCCCATACCACCATCCTCGGCTCATGAGATTCCAACGTTGGGATGCTTAATGGAACCTCATCAACTAGTGGGCAATCATAGTTCAACATGTGGAGCTTACCATCGCATGGTTGCACAAAAATAATACATCGAACCCACATAGTGCAAATACCAAAACTAAGCCACATAGGGCAAATATCAAATCAAAGCGATAAAAAGACCATTCTTAAAACCTATGTAGACACAACACCCATGAATGGTAAGCCCACATTAATATTCATATCATTCAAACGTACCAATTCAAGTTCCATAAGCAATCCACAAGCATGAGAAAATATACAGGATAAATATTAAGCATGTAATCTAACATTCAATTCCAGCAACTAGCACGTGTAATTATAAGATAAAGATATCAATTATCAGCCAAAATTAAAGCAGAAACTATCACTTAAGCTAATGGAAAAATGGAAAGCTTAAGGGGAAGAAATCATCACCTCTATCTCTTATCCGCCCTCCACTAACTCAACACTTATTTTCAATGGTCTGACCTGTTGCGATTGTGTGTGATGATTTAGGCCTGACAAAACAAGTTAGACTTCTTAAGCTAGCTATAGGTGGTATTAAGAATGTCTATAAATAGCTCAATAAGAACGGAACCGACTCAGCTGATTTGGACTTGGCTAGAAGAGTTACCTAGTGAGGAATGTTTGGCACTAGGATTTAAGCTAGGAGGTTGATGGGCGGTGCTGGCCTGCTGGCTGAGTATGATCATGTAACGATTTAGGTCAGCCCCTGACTCAGGCGAGTCGACTGGGTTTGGCTAGGATAGACCCCTTCCCTTTCTTTTCTTCTTCCTTCTTTACTTCTTCCTCCCTCTCTCTGTTTCTCTCTCCCTTCTCTACTTTCCCCTCTACCTTGCCATTTACTCCCTGTGAAGGGTGTTAGGAAGCATGGAGAGCTCAACTAGCGAGTCGGGTGGCTGACTCGGTGCAATACGATGGTAACTACCCCGGCTCTATCTCTCTCTCTGTGTCCTCTCTATTCTCCCTCTTTTCTTTTCTTTTCCTTCTCTCTAGAAGTCCAAAGATACTCCAAACCATACTAGGGACGGGACAATGACTCAATGGCTGGACTAAGTCATGTCAGCGGGTCCAGGTTCTGCAACAACTCACCTGACTCTCTCTCTCTCTCTATTCTTCCTTCCTTCTTCCTAATTTCATCTTCTTCTCTTTCTTTCCATTCTCTCTCTTTTTTTTCTCATAGTTGGGCCAGCAAGGAGGTTGGACTGGAGCCAACACAACCGTACTTGACCCGCTGATGATTTGCACACGACTTAACCCAGTCGGTTTGGGGCAACAGCCACCAACTCGACTCTCTTCCGTTCTCGATTCCCCTTCCCCCTTTTCTCTTCTGCTTCCTTTACTCAGGACTCCCACAAACATCTCGACTTAGGCTAACCGTGACCCGAACTTGCCACAAGAATCGGGCTAGCGGTGCAATGCAGTAGCGAGTAGCTCACCCTCCTTGCTCCTTTCTCCTTTCCCCTCCCTTTCTCTCTCTTTCAAAGTTATGAAACTACTGATTACACCCTAACTTGGCTCGAATCGGACTGTCCAGCGGGACTCGGTGTGGAGCAATCTCGCACTTGTGCTGAGTTTCACTCCCCCTCTAACTCTCCCGTTTCCTCCCCTTCTTTCTCTCTCCACTTTTTAAACTCTTAGTTGCAATCCCAAGATATCAGCGTCCCTTTTATAGGCCTGGGGTTGGCTTTTATCCACTTTCGATAGCCACTATCCTTACTACAGACAATTAGGATGAGTTGGTTGCATCATCAATGTTAGTTTGCATGGGACCAATCTGCTATGCGGATGGATTCCTACAACCATTGCCTACTGAACGAGCCCCTTCGATTAGGATAAGGGGGTACTCACTATTAGGTGGGTCTCACTATCGATCAGAGAAGATGGTGCGGTCTATCATGCCAATTCATGATCAACGGCCTCATCCACCGATCTGTCCCTTTTGGATGGATTAGATGGGTTGTTTGATCGTTGTGTGGTCCACCTATCTTGCCATATTTCCCTCGGGTGCAATGTCTCACGAGATTTTTCACCGCAGCCTTTTTCTCGTGCGGAGGGAGGATTTTTTCGCTACATTGCTAGCCCTAACAGCCAGGGTCATTGTCGCCCTAGGTCGGATGGTTAGGATGGTTAAGTGAAACCTTCTCGACAGTCCAGATTACACCATCATGCACTCCCCGAAGAGGAAACACCCGACCAACTTTTCTTCCTTTAGCAGAGTGCTTACCCTTTTTTTGGCATGAGGTGTAGGGCTGAGTTGATTCACTAGATGAAGAGCTGTGGTTGAAAGGAGGTGACAGGCGTAGATCGCCAACGTGGCAATGAAACGTGCTTTCCATTTTTGTAAGAAATCCAATGTACGCACCTTTATTTGGTCCCTTGTTTGTGTGCACACACGTATGCATGAACTTGTGTGGACGACGTGGATTTTCTTAGTCGGGGATGCTCTATTAGATGAACGGTTTGGATTAGATCAAGGTGGCCCACATTAATCAAAATGGGTTGGTTTGAAGGGGCTGGAAACACAATTCTGTTGAACGCCAGCCCCTTATGATCGACGTTGTGTGCACGTATGGGGCCACTAGCATGGTAAACTTATTAAGGTTAGGTCTAAACTGAGGACCACTCCTGATGGACAGTTCAAATCTCTAAGATGGGTGGTCTTGGTGGGCCACAAATCCAAACACTCGGACGGTGTTCGTTTTAAATTCAAACGAGTGGGAAAGGAGGAGGAGTTCCTTCCTCTTTGGGCATTCCTCGGTCAAACTAGTTGACTGGCTTGGTATCCCATGGGTGCACGTCTACTAATGCACTCACAGTACTAAAAGTGGGGTCCACGTTGATGCGTCGCAAAATTCAGATCCATTCATTAGATTCCATGGGTCCAAGTAAGACCCCTGGCCATAGATCAGGCAGGTCGAAAGCCCAAGTGGGCTGTACATTTAGATTTTTATCCTTTATGTGTATTCTTGCCTCGATCCTACAGCCAGATTACATTCAATCTAATCATCAGTGGCTACAAGGACCCTAGGGTCTGCCTAAATGAAATCAAAAGGTTGGATTAATGGACTAATCACCTAAATGTGGCAATCAGGTGGTAAACCATTAAATTGGATTTGTGGATCTGATGAATGGTAGATTTTCTAAGTTGGGTCCTGAAACTAACAATGTATAGTCCAATTGTTCTAATAGAGTATTAAGTGAAATTTCATCATGATCAGCTTCCCATATTTAGGTCCTTCGAGATTTGACATCGACTCCACTAGGGTGCGATGGTCTATCTGTAAACATAACGGATGGATCACTTGATTTAATGATGGGGATTTCTTCTAATGGCTCTAAGGGTACTAAACTAGTCTAAGTGTACCCGAATGGTCAACATTACCATCTAACAGTCAGATTCACAAGAGTTAGAACGTTGAATAGGATGCCACATACTTGATGAATGGTGGATCTTTAGATTTAGGTCATGTCATCAATGATTAACGGTCTAATTGGTCTATCGAAGCGATTGAGATGTTAAAAATAGGTGTTTCTAAGGTTATGATGGATTATTTTAAATATAAATTAGATGGATGGCTTGTTATATGAATGAAGGTTGTACTAGACGGTTGAGATGGATGGATTGAGAAATGCTAGATGATGATATGTAAGGTAAGTTACGTGTGTTCTCACACATGTATAAACTAATTTAAATCTTCATGGTAACACCTGAGTACTAAAAAGTACAGGGTGTTACACAACCTCTCTAAGATTTGATCGATAGAGGGCAAAGGAAAGTGGTCCTTCCCAGTGATGGTGTTCAACTTCCTACAGTCAATGCACATCCTCCAACTAGTTGTGACTCTAGTTGGCATGAGTTTCTTATTGGCATTGGCTGCAATGGTGATCATGGACTTCTTAGGAACCACCTGAGTTGGACTCACCCATTAACTATCGAATATTGGGTATATGATACCTACATCCAATAGCTTAAGTACATCGGCTTTACCTACCTCCCTCATGTTTGGATTTACTCTTTGTTAAGGTTGTCTAGATGTTTTTACATTATCCTCGAGGTGAATGCGGTAAGTACAAATCAAATGATCAATTCCCTTGAGGTCTGCGATGGTCCATCCAAGGGCTCCTTTGTGTTCTTTTAAAGTATTCATGAGCATAATCTCCTGCTTTTCATCCAAGTGGGTAGAAATCACCACTAGAAATGTCTCATCTTGACCCAAATAGGCATATTTAAGATCAGCCAACAATGGTTTCAAGTCAAGCTTCGATGCTTTGATGCTTGACGGTAGAGGCCTTTATCATTAAGGGATAATTTTTCAAATTGTGGCCTCCATCGATCAACTTCAAGTACCGGTTTTGCATCAAGTAAGGCATCGATCTCCCTTATCATGTCATCATTTAAATCAGGGTGTAGGCCAAGCACATCTCTAGAGCATCAGAGTATAGATTCAGTGTAGCTCTATCTTCCATGAATGATTCAATCAAATTAATTTCGTGGATCGTCAAATTCCTTAGGTTGTTTACACATATTGAAGATGTTCAGCTCTTATGTGATGTTTTCAAAAGTCAATTTCATGATCCCATTCCTGCAATTGATGCTTTGCACTTGATGTGACTAGGAATGGGCAGCCTAATATGACTAGAATTTGAGTGCTTGTGTCTATAATGGGATGTGTATCCAAAATGATAAAATCTACTAGATAATAGAATTTGTTGACTTGGACCAGCACATCCTCTATCATTCCTCTCAGAATACGAACTGAATAATCAGCTAATTGAAGTGTGGTCCTGTAGGGTTTTAATTCGTAAAGGCCAAGTTACTCGTAGACCGAATAAGGAATCAGATTTACACTCGCTCCTAAGTTAAGAAGTGTGTTCGATCTGGTCATCCCCGATCACACAAGAAGCAGTTGGGCTACCTGGATCTTTGTACTTATGTGGTACATCTTGCTTTAGGATGCCACTCACTTTTTCAGTTAGTAGATTTTTCTTTTGTATATTTTGCCTTCTTTTGGTCATGCACGGGTCTTTTAGGAATTGGGCATAAGAGCGTATTTGTTTAATGGCATCCAAGAGTGGGATGTTGACTTTCACTTGTTTCAAAACCTCCAAAATATCCTAAAAGTTCAACAAAGGTTTTGGTGCGATCAACCGTTGGGAAAATGACACAACCGGCTTGTATGCTTTTTTCAGTTCTTCTGTGACATTGCTAAGTCCATTATCCCTCTTAACTTCTTCTGAGTCCTTAGGCTTCTCAACCTTCGTCAGAATGGTCTTGTCAATCAGTTTTCCACTCCTGAGAGTGGTGATGGATTTAGCTTGCTCCATCTGTTGGTTTGAAGAGCTAGGGTTACTTATTTCACATTGTTGTTTCTGGTTAGGGAGAGATTGGGTTGGAAGAGTCCATTTCTCCCTAACAGCTAGTTGTGACCACTACCAAAAAAATGAGCAAAGGCTATGGACTATAGGGTTATTTGGCTAAAGAAAGAAACCGTAGCTATATTACTACGGCTTTATTCCATAGTTAAAAGTTACTGTAACTAGAGTGATCTAACAGTCTTAAAGGGGCTCCATGTGGCCCACTGCAATGTGTGTGCTTTATCTGAGCCATCCATACATTTTAAAAGATCTTTTTATGGCATGAGCCCAAAAATGGAGGCAGATTGAAGGTTCAAGTGGACCACAACATATAAAACAGTGGATATTAAGTACCTACCGTTAATTTGTGGTGTGATCCTCTTGAGCATTCAATCTGTATCCTTTTTGGTATGGTTCCATAAAACTAACTTTCAAAATAAATGGACGGAGTGGATAAATCAAATACATTAGGATGGGCTCACAAAGCCCCTAATATGACCGTCTGTCTCTACCTCTGCGTGGAGTATTACCCAATCCGCGCCCATTCTTTGATAGCACGGGAGAATGAAAATTTCTTTATGTTTTCACCATGCCCATTGCTACTAAAACCCCCTCCTCCCAAAACTAAATCTCTCTCTCTCCTTCTCTCTCTCTATCTTATTCTTCTCATCTTTGGCAGTAGAACCACCATCATCACAAGACAGGGTAGCGCCCATCTCCATCATATCAGAGAAGACGACCAGGTCAGAAGGGTATTGGCGATAGGGGCTGATTGCGGTGGAGATGGAAAGAGGCAAGGTTGAAGAAGATCACCAAGTTAAAGCAGATGAAGCTCCTTAAGGTCATGCGAGATGAGATCTTCGCAAAGAAGAAGAATTAGGTCAGATTGAATTACAAGAATTTTATTTTGATTTATTTCTTTTCTTGGTGGTTTTATTGTGAGATCGATGGATTTGGGAATTAGTGTTTTGATCTTACGAGTTGCTATTATCAGTATGGAATTTATGGATTTGGAAAATAGTGTTTTTTTTATAAACACCCTTTTTAGATTTTTGGTGCATGGACCATCATTTTAGGTCACTGAACAATGGCTCCACTAGTAAAAACTAAAAAGCCCATTGTGTAATACCTCCTGTATTTCATGCATGCAAACTGTTTGATGAAATGGCTCAATAAGGAGTTTTTGTGTATTGTGTTTTAATTGCACCCAACTAAAAAGCCCATTATGTAATACCTCTTGTATTTATGCAAATTGAAAACCTGTATATGCCATATATATTATGTTTGAGCATTGTCAACTAGCTCCTTTTTGTTAGTGGATTGCTTTCTATGGTTGGCTAATTTATTTGGCAAACAGAACATTTAAACACCACAATTTCAT
Source organism: Magnolia sinica (assembly GCF_029962835.1). Taxonomy (NCBI): domain Eukaryota; kingdom Viridiplantae; phylum Streptophyta; class Magnoliopsida; order Magnoliales; family Magnoliaceae; genus Magnolia; species Magnolia sinica. The sequence goes on from NC_080574.1 coordinate 81,979,066, forward strand.
CAAGGAATGCAAGTGAGACTCAAACAAATGAGATGGAGAAGGGGCCTAGTAGCACATGTGCTATCCTCCTACAGTTGTAGGAAAATGAGCAAAAGGGCAGCTGATGGTTGAATTAAAAATCAGGTCGGCCTGCTTATCAGGTGAGCGACAAGCTTATATTGAATGTCAATCAATAGTTATTTTCTTTGTAAACTTTTCATTTTTGTGCTACAAATGTGGCGCAACCAATGTAAGTGGAGTGTCTGCCATCCAGGTTACAACTTAACAACTTTGAATGTCTACAAATCTATGGTTGTCTCCATTTATAGAGGGGATGCGAGAAGGAGAAAGCCGATGATTGGCACAAGATTGCACACATCTCATACATTTAGATTGGATGGCCACTCAATTGTAAGTACCACTTCTTACTCAACCTTATCTTTGCTTTATAATATATAATTTTACCAAATACTGCCTTTAGTAACTATTAAGTACTGTTTAGTGCTTTTGGGTTCAACATGGCATTCTACTATCGGGGGTTGCAGGTAGTTGCCAACTACTACCGGCCTAATCGGAAAAACTCATATATGAAAAATTAGCTTGAAGCTTTTAATGTAAATTATTTCTTTTTTTCCTTCTTTTTTATTTTTCTTTTTTACCCCTACTTTTTCATTGTTGTTCAAATTCACCACTCAAATTTTTTCTCTTGTAGAAAAACTACTCAGTGTTTTGTTTCTACATATGATCATTTTTTCAATATGCAGGTGTATATATTTCAATATGAGGCTGGTAGTTGCTGCTTGGTTTGACCCATAGTTCAGAAAAACCTGGTCTAGATATTGATTGAAGAGTCTAGATCCTTTGCTGCCAGGAAGCAGGGAATTCTTGCTCCCTACATTTTCATTAGGCCATGTCATCGCTAATGACACCAGAACTATTGTAATGATGTCATCAGTGATGACATGGGTCAATGAAAATGCAAGGAATGAGAAATCCCTATTTCCCAGCAGCAGAGGATCTAGATTCATTGATTGAATTACAGTAATTAGTTCAAGAAAGTTAATATGAGCAACTTTCAGCACTTTCTTTCATATTCATATTAAAAGGATTACTCATTGAATTAAGAGTATGCTACTTTCAATTCGAATTTGAAGCTTGAAAAGAATAAAACAATAATTTGATGGTTAGTTCGTAATAAATGATAAGGTAATTACAATTTTGTCATTTCCATTCTACATAACTAGCAATTGCAATCCCTGTCAATGGTGCATTCAAACACTGCTAGCTAAGAATTTATTGCTCCAATTGGATATAGTTTAATTGGTCAAGATATATAGGGCTAGCATTAGTGCTTGTAGGTTAGGCATGATACAAGCTGATACACGAGGACCTTTAAAGTAGGTAGGGAGGGATTATAATTCTCTTTCTCTCTCTCTCTGTGTGTGTGTGTGTGTGTGTGTGTGTGTGTGTGTGTGTGTGTGTCTCCTTTTCTTTTTTTTTCAACTGTCAAGTTCTTTTCCTTTTGTGGTCTAAAAGATCCTGTTTGTTACTTTTGGTTGAACTTATGGAGCTTACTTGTCCTATCAAGCAAGTTGGTTGAAAAAACACTAGTAAATTTATGCTTTTACAAGTCAATTATTTTATGTTCTTTTGGTTTCAGAGAATTTCTAGCTACAACCGTGGTGTCACTAAGTTGAAAAAGCGCTTGAACTCTAGTGTTCTCAAGTGTGGTAAGGGTTGTGGTTTATGGATCTCACAGGTTGTGTGGCACACAGGTTGAAAGTGGTGATCTTATTTCGTATGGTCTCATACTAGAATTTATCGGACGATTTCCAATCCTAGTTAGTTTGTCAGCTCTAAATGAAGAATAACTTGTTTAGATAAATCCTGAATTTTCTTTTATTAATCCGTTCTTCAAGTTGTTTCAAGTGTTCTGAGTTATCTGAAGTACATAAGCTAGATTGTATTTTTTATTATCTATTATAGATATTTTATTTATAAAGAATTTTTTTAATTGATGTTCTGGTACAGGAATAGATTCAATAAGCGATTTTAATGTACAGATTTTTCTGGCATAAGCAATCACAATTGAAGCTGAGGGATGAGAAGATAATAGTTGTCGCACTACAAGGTGAAAGATGCGTATTTACTCCAGTTGGATAGAACAAACTAAAGAATTCTCAATTGAAGTTCTTTATTTTGTAGGATAAGTTATGCTCCATTTTAGTTTTTATTTATACAGATTTTTAATAAGAATGCTCAAAGAAAAATACATAGCTACTATTTTTGTAGGCATTGTAGTAAAATTACCTGGAGAATTGTCAATGGCAGTTGTAATAGCATTCGCTATCATCTTTTCTTCTATGGTATTTCATCTTGCAAGAAGCAAATGTGTGCACCCTGAGTTTTATATAAAATCCAGAGTTTTAGTTCATTTTGTGCATGGAAATCTTAAATATACTATTATTGTAGGTATCTCGGCCCAATGCATAAGAATGTCTGATCAATTGGTGGGCCAAAGCTCAAGCTTGTCTAATCAACTGGTGAGCCATACATGTACATTAAGTGTGGATTTTACCCAAGTTCAAAGATCAAATCATACACAATCAACTAAAGTTCTGCATTCAACTTTATAAAAATTTAGACTATATTTAAATTTGAATTTTTTTATGGATTCTTTTCTAGCAGGAAGATATTTTTCTGTTGGTTGGCATCCCATTGGTAAAGAACTCCTTGGCTGGTTTTAACACTTCCATTATGTCATATGGATAGGTATGAATTGATAATGCACATGCCTGCAAATGCTTGTCTTGTATTCTTTATAAGCTAGCACTATACCAAAGAAAGTTGTATAAACTTCTCACAAAAGGTATGCTGATTCACTCTCAATTATCTCATGATTCTTGTTTTTTATACCCTACAACTTTGCATATCTTACACCTTTGTATGATGGTTTTTCTTTCTTTCTTATTCTGAATCATTGCTGAAAAATGACTGATGGTTATCATACACATAAATTTGATGTGAAGCTTACCGGAAGAGCTGAGGCTTTGGCACAAAGGAAGAGTGCCATAGAAAAAGGTTCAATTTTTAAACATTTTCTCATGCATAATTCTCTATTTTCATTGATAATTTCATTGAATTGAAGTTGGATTTCTTTGTTGTACAGATTCCAAAGAACTCAAGTGGCAATTGGAATCTTTCATGATTGGAACTATTAAGCATTTTGAATTTCAAGAATCAGAGGTAAACCATTTATGGCTTGTAACTTCAATATTTATATAAACAAGTTGCAATTTTTTTTATAGCTATTTTAATTATCTGTTACTGTGAGTGATGAATTTCCAGCTTACTGTGAAGCTTCTTGATATACAACAATGCAAAGATATTGCCATTTTTGTTGTTTATATTTGTAGCAACCATAATCTATTTGTTTCTTTTGGAACATGGAACCTTGCACATCTTTTACATGTTCTACATAAAGATACGCATGCACCTGATGTACCTGAGGCAGAATATGATACAATTGAGTTTTATTAGTATTGTGAAATGTTTTCTGTACAAGACAAATACGTATGAATGAGCGCACTATTGAAAAAAAAATGATTGGAATCTTATTGTAAATTCTTTGTTGTTGCCAACCAAGACTGCAAGGAATTGTAAATTAGGAAATGTTGCTGACTTTAAACAGTTTATAGAGCCAATACTCAATTCTCTCGAAATGCTGATGACATTGAGAAAACCCTTAAATAAACTCATACTTAACTACATATTTTTGCTCTATTGTATTTTAGAAATTCACATCCCTGAATTGCTCAGATAATGATGATTACAGTGTCACAGTCCATAGCTCATGCATGTGTTGACCTTAGTGCCTTGTCTTGAGTCATTTTGATCTTTTGTTTACTAAGGTAATGAGTTAGAGATTCTTCATGTTCAAGCATCAAGGAGAATATGGCGTACATTATAGTCCTATTGATACCATATAGTAAATTTGTGTTATCTATTTGTTGGAGGTTATGATGTAGATGGACAATGAGGATGTTGAGAAACCAGTTTCAGATTACTTTGGTGTGATTGGAGATGGTCTGAATTTAATTTTCCTCCTTTCTCCTGGTTCTACTAACATTTTCATGCTTTTATGTCTTAACTTGACACTTTTCCATACACATGTATCTTTGTTGTGCTCATCTTTTCAGTCTTATTGTTGATTTGTCCTTCAAATAAATTATTGGATCATGCTACTTTATCAGTGATCCCTGCAATGCATGTTGCTCAAGTTTCCATTTTGATGTATGCACTTTTGATGTAGGTTGGGGACCTTATGCATATTCTAAACGTTGGAGGAGTCGCTGGCCAGTGCACAACCGACCAACAACATTAATGCAATCTCAAACATACACAGAGAAGGAAAATGGTTTTCTAATAAGAACACTGCTAATCTCAAAAATGCTTGGGTGGAAAAGTGTTCACATGCAATTGATTGGCCACCTTTGGAATCAACCCAAGTATAAAAGTCTCCTAGATGTGTGAATCATACTCTTCTTATGTTGATGAATTCAAGTGCATCTAAGAAACTTTTTTCTTACACATCCGTGTGACTATCATTTTCAATTACTAGATGGAAGAACTTAGTACTTAATTACAACACTCTGATTGTTTATTTTTATCTCACGGATAGATGAAAACAACCCTGCAATCAACTTAACCTCCATGCGATTGTATAAAATTTTGTTGCATTTGTGTTAATGTGCACCTTGTGATTATCTCCAGGAGAAATAAAGTGGTTGTTAAGGAGTTAAACACTCCTGCCCTAGGAGCCAAAGATATCTATTTCCCCACAAAATACTCTCAGTCTACTTTCGGGCAGTTCAAATCACGCCTTTAGTAGCAATGGTTGACATATTGGACAAGCCCTGACTAGAACCATGCCCGATACTTCTTCAACTTAGTTGCTGCCCTCATGCTTGACATGATCTTTTGGCGGGTTGGCACAAAAAGGTAAGCATCACGTCCTCTATTTCAATTGTTTCAAGAAAAATTTCAGCCTCCCATGTGGCCATGTTTCTCCTATAGTGATCATTTCATGTGCGCGGTCCCATTAAATGATTAGGTACTTCATGAGAATCTTAAACAAAAAAAATTTATTTACTCGAGTATTCATGAAAAAACCATGAACTTTGCATTTATGGTGCAAGGAAAATGCAAATGATCTAACCATCATTATTGGAGCCATGTACGCATCCGTTCTGTTTGTTGGCATCAACAACTGCTCAATTGTGCAACCAATTGTAGCCATCGAAAGGATAGTGTTTTATCAAGAAAGAGAAGGTGTCCAGGTGAGAATGTATTGGGAGATCTTCATGAAGGAAGGGAATTAGAAGTTGGGTAATGTCCTTTTGGAAGGGAATTGAGAAAGGAGATTTTAAAATTCCATGTCTCATCCACTCCTGTCATGTCTACAACCTCAAAAATCCAAATTTAAAATACTGTCATGAAGGTTTAAGATTAATAAAAAACTACAATGGAGCAATTTAAATGCATTTAACACTTGATTATGTTGTACAAACAATGATGTTGAATGAAAAAAATTTAGAGTCTTAATGCTTTCCAGTCAGTTATGAAGAATGTAGAGGAATATCTGTCGAGCCTCCGTCCAAAGACACCCTATTCAGAGTTTGATGACAAGTATTGAAGATGCCTATTTTCCTTTTTTACTTTCACCCCATGGGTCATTTTCCCAATCTAATGTTCTGGGGTTGCCCAATACCGGGGACCACGTATATTCCCTTTTAAAGATTGCATCTACTCTTTCACCTCTAGACTGTCATTTTGCTGAGTTGTTCTTTCTACAGGTTGTTTATATTTTGGATCAAGTTCATGCATTGGAGCATGAGATGCTTCTCAGAATAAAGCAACAAGGCCTTGATATCATGCCTCAAATTCTCATTGTAAGTTTCATGATAAGCATTTGCATCTAGATTGGCCCCGTGTTGTCCAATATCCTGATTCTCTCTTATCATTGAACCCATAAGAAATCATTTCTTGCCCAAAGTTAGGGAATCACAAATTTCCATTTCCTGTTTGTTTAGAGTGAATTATGGACAACCGTGGAAAAGAAAATGAATTCCACTTGTGGGACAAATTCTTGTGTTTGAGAAACACACCACAAGAATCTTGTTGAAAAATCTAGATTCCATGGTTACGAGGGACAACTCTACTGATTGACCTTTGACCTTTAGATTTCCATTGAAATGATGGTGCAAAACAAACAGCCATAAGGAAATGCTTTTCCTCCCCTACTGATGTCATTTTCCACATTTAAGGGTTCCACAGAGTCTTTCCATTTCCAGGTTTTGGTTTCACCCTGTCTAGAGAAGCTAAAAACATGAGATTTCTCTTCTAATTTCTAATTCTCAATTGTTTTTACCTTCCTCATGATGCCTTTTTTTTTGCTGTGGAACACTGGTGACTGGACTACTACCTAATGCAGTCGGTACTACTTGCAATCAACATCTTGAGAAAGTACTTGGAACAGATCATGCAAGCATTCTGCGTGTTCCATTCATAATGGAGAAGGGAATTCTGCATACTTATATGGAGGTTAATCGTTAATTAGAAATCTTAGCTTTTGTCTATTTAATCTGATCTTTTATAGATATTAAGCTTTTGCATTTGATATGCAGGCCCAATTTGCATTTGAAAAGAATGTTGAGGTTATATTCATGAATGCTTCTAATCAATCTTACTGAAATTACAATACCAATTAAAAGTAGCAAGGAATCTAGCTAATCTCTAATCAATATGCAATTTGCTAGTAATGAGAATGCATCACTGCATTTCAGATGGAAGGTCAAGATAAATCAAATCAACAGAACGTAGTTTCTTCAAGAGATACTTTGTTTCTTGTGCATTGGAAAGACAAGTTTTTTGAATGTTAATATTTTTGTCATGTTGATTCAAGTTTTTATTTTTATTTTTATTTTTTTAATTTTGTTGTTGAAGCATGTATGTTTCTATTGCCACTTGTATGCAGGTTTCTATTGCCACTTGTATGTTTCTGTTGCCACTTGTTTAATATTGTAAGTAAAGGTTCTAATGATTTGGTAGTGGGCCCAGCCTCCAAAGGAATTAGCCAATCAGCCCTTTGGATTAGGACTTATGTTCCCTACTCTTTTCTTTAATTTAGTTGCTTTTGTTGCTTGCTCAAAAAAAAAAGTCGTGTCTATCTGCAATGCATGTATTAGGTGAAATGCTATGTCTATTAATGATGAGTTTTTTTAAGGCTGGTGGGTCTAGTTAGTAGAAAGGTGCCATAGAGAACCACCTATTGCTTAGAGAAGCCAACCTTCTGTCTCCTAGTCTATTCATCATGTGAGTCCCATCCTAGGGGAAAATATCTGTGTACCTACATGTTTGTCATGGTCTAGTAACATAGTGTTATAACCCGAGCAGTTTTTTGCTAACATACGTGGGCCTTTCATACTATCTAATATGCTTTTAAATTTTTGCATTAACATGTGTCTCAACCATGAATGATGAATGCTCTTAGCCTAGTTGGTCTCTCTTTCAACACAGTAGTACAGAACTTCAACAGTTGCAGCAGCTACACTGGCCATTATTTTGAGAGAAAAAAATGTGCGTGTTGTCATATTACAAAACATGGCATAGTGTTTACTCTTATAATCATCGTATAATAGGGTTAGCGAATGGAATTTGTCAATTTTCTTTCCCATAATGTGACTTGCTTTTTATTCATGTTGCAATGTTTACCTGATCCGAACCTATCATCAGGTAGGCTCTCTAGTCTCTACCTTGGATGGGCCATGTCCAAAAATCACAATGATCTGGCAAATCCTATATTTCATTGGAGTTTTAGGGAAGAAAGTGGATGGTTATCAGAAGTCAACTAAAGTTAATTTGACTTCCCATTTTCACCCTTCAAAATCCTTTAATCTAAGGATTACATTATCAAGTTGGCATAGGATATGGTATATGGCCCATCCCATGTGCTAGTTATCTATATTCTTTTCCTGCTTTGCAGGCTTTATAATAAATTGTTGTTTCCTCTTTTAAAAAAATAGGCATTGGATTGAACCCTAAATCACTCACACACACCACACCGTCTCTGTCTGCTCATCTAACTAGCGGGATATATCTAACACACTACATTTTCTTTTTGGTTGGATGTTTCCTTTAGCCATTTTTTAGGCCTGATTTATTACGCATGCTATTTTTTGAGTGCAGGTATCTTATTCTTGCTGACTTAACTTTGGGACAATTTGTCTACGTGATTCGAAAGAGGATGAATCTGACCCATGAGAAGGCCATTTTCATCTTTGTGAAGAATATTTTGCTACCCACTAGTAAGGAATTTGAGACAGATTTCATTACTTCCATGATGCTCCATTTGAATGCCTCCATTTGAATGCACTGAGTGTATTGGATTAGGATCAGATTAGGAAACATTCACATAATGTTTGAATATTGGATAGATCGTAAAATGATCTGACAAAATGGATGGACAGAGTGGTATAAACCCAAACAACACAGTGGGCTCCATAGAGTCCCTGCCTAGACCAAGTCTATCTAGGCAGGGGCTGGATGCAATCCATTTCCACCTCCAGGGGCTCGGTCTCAGATGATACATGTCCCAAAACTCTCCAGCATTGGAGGAATGAAGTTGTTCAACTTTTGGCCTCTTTATCGTTGAATTTCCCAATGGTAACAAATTGCAAGAATGGCCCAGTGGATCATGGGTCCGGAATTAGATTACTAACTGTACAGATGAAATATATGATCTTAAACCTTAAGATATGGTCGAAACATGTGCAGGGGAAATGATACTTTGAGCTGACAGGCCCAGCATGGAAAGGCCATTTGCAGGCCGAATGGAAGGGTTGGGATTGCTCCATAATGGAGTATTCAAGGAATGGACTTGGAATGCGTCCTACCCCAGCTGACAACGTACAGGAAAATTTATGGGGGCCACCGTGACCTATCTATTTATTCAAGTTGTACATCCCTTTTCTCATATCATTTTAAGGTATGAGATAAAAAATAGGCATATCCAAACAGACATTAACATGCTTCTTAGAGAATGTTGACATTATGGCTGGTAATGGGGTGGCCCAAAGCTAGGCAAAATTGATATTTTGAATAGGCTTGGCCTGTCTATTTCAAAATCCAACGCTGAACTAGCCCTAGGCCTGCCCATTGTTAGGCCTAATTGATATTTAGAGGAAAAGACTCAATTTTCTTTTCTCTTATGAGTTGGGTGGTTTTGTTTGTTGTTTCACAAATTAGAAACAAAAGAATGCATTTATGATCCTCCTTTTTATCTATTGGATCTTATCTTGATTCAACTATTTTAATTATGATTTTCTCTGTGTTAAGTATTGCAAGGAGACATTTTATGATGTTTTCCCTTCTTTGTTGATCTTTACCACTAACTAGATGACAATACTGCCTTTCTTATCTACTTTTTGTTATACATATATATATATATATACATATATATATATATGCATATTTATATTATTTATTCTTTATGATTTGCAGCTTCGCCCCAATTTCTGTCATGCGTGGTCAAATTTAGCTAGTGCATATATGAGGAAAGGAAGACTAGTGGTGCTTGTGTGTAATAGTAGGAGGTCCCCCATCAGAGTCTTGGGCCTCCTCTTCATCTTCACTTCCTTCTTCCTCACTTGCCTCCTCTATTTCATTTTCCTCCTCTTCTTCACTACTTCCTTCCTCTTCACTATCCTCTTCTATCTCATCCCCACTCTCATCAAGTTGGGCTTGACGTTGTCATGGGCTAATTCCCATGTTGTTTAACGTAGTGTCATTAATGAAGTGGATCAGTGCAAGCTCATCCATGTTAAGTCCGTAGTCGAAATTACGAGCAATCTTGCATATAAGTCAGCCAAATGGGAGTGAAGTATCTCCCCTAACAGCGCGTGCGGTCTGGATTATCTGTAGTAGGGCGAATGTAGGCAGGCACAACTTGTCTCCCTACCCAGCTCTGTACAGGAAGTCCACCTTCAAACGAGTGCATTCGATATAGTTACTCCACCTAGGATACACATTATACGTGAATACGTGGTGGAGTAGGTGAAAATCATTTGTCAAGTTGGCTGATGGGAGGCAATTGCCTTGTTTCCAGTGAACCGGTCGGCCATAAAGAAAATATGTGCAGCGATCTCTTTCGCACACACTAGTGAGATGAGATTCACTAGCATGTACCTCGCCACGTTTAAAATTTCTAAAATTCGGGCCATCACATTAACATTGACTATGGATTTTCACCTTCCCACGGGTATAGTAAACTGTAGAGGCGCTAGCAGTGGATCCCATATGTGGGCGTAGAAGGCTCGGACAGTGTTTTCGCACGCATGAGACTTGCCTTCAATTATAAGACCCCACCCGAATTCCAACAGGAGGTCCATCACCGGATATATCCCAAATAGCCTTTCATCAACATGTGCTTTAAAAACAACTTTACAGCTGCAAAACTTATTAAGACTGATGCCTGGCGGTAGAGATCTTTCTGCGAAATTTGGGGATCGAGATCCCACTTCATCCTTCGCTCTCGTTCGATGCTAGCACTAGCCTCGACGCTTGTCTGCTTCCTTGAACAGGTTGGGCAGCTATGCCCGGCTTCATCCATGGACGCCCTCTTCTTTCCCATGAGGGAAAGGAGCATTGAGAGCGAGAATATGGTGGCAACTAGATCAAAGAGTGCCATGAAAGTAGATAAAGGTTAGATATTGAAGTGAATGGGAAAGTTTGGAGATTTTGAGACACAAAGATGGGTTTGTGTGCTCAAATGAGGAGAAATAAGTGGGATGGAAGGCTATAGGAGATGAGTATGAGAGAATAGTGGAGGTGGGTGTAGGAGATGTAAGAAGATGAAGCTTAGTGTGTATGGAAGAGAGATTTGGAAGAGAAAATTAGATTTTTGGAAGGGTTTGAGAGCTAAGAGAGAGGTGAAATGAACAAATGGGAGCAAGGGACCCCAAATAAAGTGGTCTCACACAAAAATGGGCCCCACATGTGCATGTGGAGGGCAATGGGCCACTGGACCTGCGAGCCCACTGCGGTCGGCACAATGCCGCCACGCCACCCTGTTCTGGCAGCAGTGCAGTAGCCTGGAGGTTGTGGCCTCTCCCTCCTGGGGTGCCAAAAAAGTGTGGGGGACCCCCTGGGTCCCATCGAAAAATGGGCTTTATGCCCCTACGTCCGTATGACGCACTTTCTCGGTCCACTTTGCACAAATTCATGTCGTTCGACGTGTTTTAAATTTAGGATTCACCGACTAATAGTTTAAACCCATCGATTGATGATCTAGGAAGGAATTGAGATCATTTCACAGGATCTCGAACGCGTACGGGTCACATTTCAATGGCCAATCTCGCCCATTAGTGAAACTTGGAATCCTATGATCATTTCTACATGTTATCGCCCCCTCTTAAGTCAAAATGCATCAGAGTATGTCATATTAGCATAACCCAGGTCTAGTTTAATCTAAATCATGCTCTGATACCAACTTGTATTGCCCCGAAAATTAAGGGTCAAGCAAAGCTTAACTCCCGAGTTCCAACACATCACTTATGCAGCATAGATAATGATGTTTAAATGTTATCCATATTAGTGCATTAAACATGAGTGGGATTACACTAAATCAGCATATTATACTCCAGAGTTAATGTAATTAAGCAAGCAGAAAACTGAGATAAATGTATAAAGTATATAAGTGTTTCATAAGCTCCAGAGTATGAACGTGCTATCGGGCTGAGTAAATACATAATTTATTTCAAAATATATAAAGTGTCAAAATGTAAATGTTCAACTAATCCAATATCCCTATAATCCCATCGAAGCAACACGAGGTCTACATAGACCCGCCTGAGAGCTACACGTATGAGAACTTCTCCTCGTCAAAGAAGTCTGGCTCCAACACGTAAGCCTCAGCACAACCTGCATCTAAATCAGAGTCCGGTTGGTGTTTTAAAACATCATCCCAGAGTGGGAGTGAGTGATCAACTTAGTGGTACTATAAGGCAAAGGTTAACATGTTATCAATTCAATCAAGCAGTAATGATAAAGCAAAACAGCAATTACTTCATAATTACTCTTGTTAATGTAGGAATGACATGTAGTAATGATGCATGCCCTCGCCTGAACTCTCTCAATGACTTCATCTAACGATCGCACATGGCAAACTGCCTAAAAGTGCACTTCTTCGCCAAAGCACATGCAATGCGGTGCATGATTGTGTTAGCCAAGTAACTTATTAAGCTTATTCAAATAGCAAATTCAGGAAGCTAAGGTACTTCCCTTTATATAACTTACCCAAACTATGATCTATCTAGGGTCGTCAATCTTAGTTAATCACATACGATAGGTAAATTGTAGGGCATCACCCCTGATGAAAACAGTGGATAGGTAAGTTCATGAGTTTGCACTTGAGGTCACTACGGAGAGGCTCATCACCTCATCATAGTTCTAATTTATACTTGAGGTCACAACGAGAGACTTGTCACCTGAACGTGGCCGACAACTCGAATACGGTGTCCCATACACCACCATATTCAGTTCACGAGTTTGGGTTGCTCACTGGTCACTACGGGGAGGCTCGTCACCCCAGCATAGGCCGACAGCTCGACCATGGTGTCCCATACACCACCATGTCCGGCTCATAAGTCTTAGTGGATCTTGGTACCATGGTTAAACGGGCTTTACATTGGTAAGTGGTACCTTAGATTCAAGCAGTAGTGTTCATGCATGGTAAACACACAATGGGCCAATCGAATTATTTGACAAGTGAGATTGGTACAAGAATACGTTGAATTGATCGACATGGAACGCATAAGCACTCCACGTGGCTTAACCACTGTCGACAATCAACGCATAACTCAGCTTCATCAAACGTATCTAATGTAGTGAAACTAGTTCATCCACTCCATCGAGAATCGTTACCGATTACCTGGACTACGTAGTAGTCCCAATCATACTCAAATGCAATAAGTAGTCACATGTGATAATCATAACAGTATTTAACAAACTGTAACGCCCTAAAAATCGAGGGTCGAGCAGATGCTCAACTCCCAAGTTCCAATGCATCACTTATGCAACATAGTTAATGATGATTAAATGTTGTCCATATTTGTGCATTAAACATGAGTGAGATTATACCAAATCAACATATCATGCTCCAAAGGCGATTAAATTAAGTAAGCGAAAGACTGTGATAGATATATAAAGTATGTAAGTGGATATAAACCCCAGAGTATGATCATGTCACCAAGTTAAATAATTACATTTATAGTTCCAAAATATACAAAATGATAAAGTGTAATGTCATCTAATCCATATCCCTATAGCCCCGGTGATGTAACTCCAGGTCTATATAGACCCGCCAGAGAGTTGCAGGTAGGAGAATTCTTCCTCATCATCATAAAAGGCCGGCTTTAACTCATAAGCTTCACTATCAATTGAAACTACAACATAGTCTGGTTGCACCATCCTAGAGTGGGAGTGAGTGATCAACTCAGTGGAGCTATAAGGTAAAGGTTAACAGGTTATCAATTCAATCAAGTAGTAATGATAAAGCAGTACAACAAGCATTCCTAAGTACTCTGTTTAATGTGAGGATGATATGTATTAATGATGCATGCCCTCGCCTGCACTCTCTCTATGACATCATCGCATGGTCGCACATGCTAAACTCCCACTGTACTCAACACCCATGCCAAAGGCACATGCAATGTTGTGCATGGTCGTGTTAGCCAAATTCTTAATTAGACCTATTCATACAACAGATTTGGGAAGCTAAGGTACCTCCCTTTATATCATTTACTCAAACAATGATCCATCTGGGCTTGTTAAGCCTAGTTAATCACATATGATAAGCAAGTTATAGGGCAACGTCACCCTTGATTCAAAAATAGTATACAGGCAAGTTCAGGTTGTTACGGGAGGCTCGTCACCTCGGTGTAGGCCTGGTTTATACTCGAGGTCACTACAGGAAAGGCTCATCACCTTAGTGTAGGCCGACAGCTCGAATACAGTGTCCCATAGCACCGTATTCGGCTCACGAGTTTGGGTTTCTCAATGGACACTATGGGGAGACTCGTCACCCTAGTGTAGGCCGACAGCTCGACCACGGTGTCTCATACCACCATGCCCGGCTCATGAGTCTTAGCGGATCGTAGTACTAAGGTTAAACGAGTTTTTTTAATGGTAAGTGGTACCTTAGATTCAAACAGTAGCATCCGTACATGGTGAACATACATTAGGCCAATCAGATTACTTAATAAGCTCGACTAGTACCAACATATATTGAATTAATCGATATGGAGCGCGTAACCACTCCGCCTGGCCTAATCACTGTCAACAAATGGTGTATGACTCGGATTCATCGAACGTGTCTTGCATGGTGAAACCACCTCGGCCACTAGTTCAGGAATCATTACCGATTGCTTGGACTACGCAGTAGTCCCAATCATATTTAAACACAATAGGCATTCATATGTGATAGTCAAACAGCATGTAACAATCAATTCAAATATAAATCTCATTTGAGCATTTTAATAAACACATAGTACACATGTTGTCATACATATGCATTTCATCCATAAAGCACGTAGTAGTAAGATAGGTTATATGAAGGAAACTATAACTATAGATAAGGTAATTGAGAATCCTATCTCAATACCCTTATTAAATGCATTCCAACAAGCATTTTCTCATTCAGGCATTTTATCAAACACTTAGACTACACATATCAACATACATGTAATAAATTTGTTATGACATATATTATAGCAAATCCTTTCACAAGGAGTTACCACCCATGCAACAATCATGTATCCTCAATCAATAATCATGGTAAGCATAAATTATAATTCCATATTCATTTAAACATATCAAAAAACACACGAAATGCATTAATTTTGACATAATTCATATATATATATGTAATACGCGAAAAATATCGCATCTAAGCATATCTGATAACAATCAAGTTAGTCATAAAT
This sequence comes from Magnolia sinica, assembly GCF_029962835.1. Lineage (NCBI taxonomy): Eukaryota > Viridiplantae > Streptophyta > Magnoliopsida > Magnoliales > Magnoliaceae > Magnolia > Magnolia sinica. Next base: position 81,994,086 of record NC_080574.1, read on the forward strand.
CATTAACTGACATTGAAAGCCTTGAAAACTATAACCTAAACATTTATAGTCTGTACCTTCCATCAATAAACTCATATCGAACTTAGTTCGAACACTACACCTTTGTCTACAGCACAACGACTACTCAAATCATGAAATAGGTTAGCTATTTTACCGATCTACCTATCTGGATACCTAAAATAGATTAGGGTTAGGATTCCTTTCCCAAAAGTGGAGTCTAAATTTTTGGTATAGCGACATAGAAGAGGTGATTCAGCACATGGAGTGGCGGGAACGAATCCCAGCAACTATCTCTCTCACTCTCTCTCTTCTCCTCACTCTTTCCTTCTTTTTTCTCTCTTCTCTCTCCTAGCATTAGAAAATTCATATAAAATGAGAGAGGGGTGGCTTAAGGCCCTTATATAGGCCCAGAACTGATGTCAATGGCCCCAGGGCCATTATATACTTAGGTTATAGCCAAAAGTTGTCTATTTCAGGTCAACAGAGCTCATCTGGAGGTCCATTTCCTGCATACGATCTGAAGAAAGTTCTCTGGCAATGGATCTATGCCAAGTTAAAGTTTTGGTCCAATCAGATTTGTAGATCGACAGTGGAGGACCAGTTTCAGTTCAACGGTCATCGCCACTCGATCAGGGCCACAAGTACACTGACATGTGTAGGAAAATTTTCCTGATCAAAGGGTGTAGTTGGGTCAGAATCTGACGGTCTGAAACCTTAAATTTATCCTGGAAGTGAATGACCCAATCACTTAAGTTTGAGTTCATTCCTAAAGATATTCGCGTTTCTCACACACTTCGCTCCAGGCTTAAGTTGTGTGTTTCTGGATACTATTTGGACTTGATTTTCAAGATAGTTGTCAAGCCTAGTAAGGCTGTTATAACCGTATAGTTTCGCAGTAATCGGACTTTCAACGTGTGGTCCAGGTCTGATACGGGGTTTCAAGATGCTCCCGAGAGCAACTGGGTTTTGAGATTGATCCTAAGTTTTTAGGTAATGTAGAGTTAGTGATTCTACTAGTTTTAAATCTTACAGTTCATATAGAAAGCAGTTCAAGCTAATCTACCGATTAATCCAATTTAGTACTTAATTAATTTCTGTATAATTTCTAAAGGATTTTGGTCATTAGTGATTTCTGCTTGAGGTGGTACTCGGGTTATTGTATGGATTTTTTCGAGATGTTATAATCTACCCCCCTTAAAGAAAAAATGTCATCCTTGAAATTAGTACCATTTTATACTCCTCAAGAATCTGAGGGTAGTTCTTGAGGACCTCAGCTTTTGTTTCCCAAGTAGCCTCTTCCTCAGTGTGGTGCGTCCACAGCACCTTCACAAGCGGGATAACCTTACTATGCAACACCTGTTCCTTCCTATCTAGGATATGTGTCGGTTGCAGTACATAAGTGGCATCTTCACTCACCTGTACATGCTCCCATTTGATAATGTGGGAAGGATTAGGAACCCATTTCTTCAGCATCGATATGTGAAATACGTTGTGCACGCCTCCGAGTGGTGTAGGCAAAGGAAGGTGGTACACTACCACACCCACTGGATCTAGTATCTGAAATGGGCCAATGAATCTCGGCGTGAGTTTCCCCTTCTTGCCATTAAGGAATACATGGTCCCCGACCTCGAACTCTAGCGGTCGCCACCTCATATCGACATAACTCTTTGTAAATGTTATAATTTATAGCCCTTTTTGTTGTCAAATTTGTGGTGCCAAAGAAACTGTTATGAAGCTTGTATATGTAAAGAATAAAGCTCTACTCAAGATCAGCTTTGATTGACAAGCATTGTTCACAACTCAAGATCTCAAAAAGCTTTCAAGACAAAGCTCTACTTAAGATCAGCTTTAATTGACAAGCACAGTTCAACCTTAAGATCTCAAGAAGCTTTCAAGTTTGAGCTACATCAAGACTTCAAGCTTCACTACATTCAAAGGTCACTCGTCTCCTATTTTCAATGTCCTTACTTCACTATTGAGGTATGACTAACCTTAGGTTGACCTTTAGAGTAGGCCATTCTGGATACATAATTCATATGTTTTATATAAGTGAGTTTAGACTGTTCTAAGACTAGTCCTAAACCTTGTTCGACTAGTCCTAGACCTTGTTCGACTAGTCCTAGCACTGCTTCGACCTGTCTAAGAATTTCCTAAATCAGTCGTAACTTTGTTACAAAATTCGGATATTTTCGGTTAGGTTTCGATTAGTCTTAGGGACTATTCGACTAGTCGTATGAACAATGTCAACTGTTTCTTTAACCAGTCGTAAACCTACGACTGAAAGTACAGTGTTGAAATTTGGCTAGCTTCGACTAGTCGTGAAAAACCTATGACCAGTCGTAGACCACCTACGACTAGTCGTGAAACCGCCAAATCTTATCATGCCCGAATTTTCAAATATCTGTTGGTTCTACGACCAGTCATAGAGTTCTTTAGACTATTCGAAGACATGATTTGCTCACCTATAAATAGAGCACGAATCTCAGAATAAAATATGAAATTCAAGCTAATTTAATTCGGCCTTCTGAGAGATAAGTCTATGCTCCATTTTAAGCTAAGTGTGCATATTTAATATTCTCTTTCTTTAGCTTTTCTTATTTGATTTTGTTCCTATATTTCAATCTTATTTGAAAAGAGGAATTATTGTATTCCGACTTCTTGGAATCAAAATCAAATAGAGCTACGCCCCATTTGGTTTAATTTAAAATATATTAGAACCTAGAACCATTATAAAGTGAGTATTGGGCATTGAACTTTGACATTCAAATCTCTACTCCGACTTGGTTCTTCTGGGCTGCTATAATGAAGGAGAAATTCAGGTATTTTATGTTTATGTAATTTACTTTCATTTGGTTTTCTTTTGAGATTTGCCAGAAAAATCTCATTGTATTGGTTATCTGAGGAGAGCTAGGAAAACTCAGAAGGGGGGTTTTTTTTAATTGTGTAAGCCCACAGAGAAAAACACAATTGCGAAGGTTTTGGGTGAACTTGGAAAACCTATCTTTGATAGTGAACGCTGATATCCCCTGTGTGAGGATATTAGGAGTGGAGTAGCGATGTGTGGCTGTTTATTAACAGTTGGTGAACACATAGATGAACCACTATAATCCCTTATGTTTTGTGGTTGTGTGATTTATTTTTCTTCTTTAATTATTCATTTGTGGGATGTATACATGGATGTGAATGATTGTAATCATTTTATTTCAAAGCTTAGTGGGAAATGTTGTTTTAGATTTATATTTATGCAATTTATTCCTTGCTATCTCTTTATTAGTTTGAGCTTCAGTTTCTCTAATTGTTCTAATAAGGTTGCCCTGCCATTTTTATGGTGCACCGTTGTCCTTAGAACAATCAATATTTTGGCTATCTCAATTTCTTTATTTCCGCTGTATTTATTTTAAATTTGGCATAGTCCTATTCACCCCCCCCCCCCCAGGACATATAAGCTTGGCCATTTCAAGTGGTCTCAGAGCCCAATAGCTCTCTTTGTTATTTGGATTTAATTCCTGAGCTAACGATCTAAGCTTTATATAAGATGTCAAATTTTGATAGCCTATCAGTCACTAGGCCTCCACCCTTTGATGGCTCCAACTATGACTATTAGAAAGTCAGGATGAGGATCTTCCTCAAATCAATGGATGAGAGTGTGTGGCAAGCCACAGTGACTGAATGGAACCGACCTACCACTGAAGTGACTAGTATCGATGGTTCAAAATCAATGAGAGTAACTCCTTATTTCTCTTGGACCACCCTTCAGAAAAATGAGAGTAGTGACAATGCAAAAGCATTAAATACAATCACTTGCGTACTATCACCAGATGAGTTCAAAAGAATCATATCCTGTGATACTGCAAAGCAAGCATGATATATATTAGAAATGACACACGGGGGTACTACAATTGTAAAAAAATCTAAAGTCCAACTCCTCACAACCAAATTTGAAGAAATTCATGCGGAGGAAAATGAAATGTTTATAGACTTTTACACTAGATTAAATGACATTATTAACGTAATGTGGGGTCTTGGCGATAAAATCTGAGAAAGTAAAGTGTGTGCAAAGATACTACGCTCACTTCCTGAACAGTTCAACTCTAAGGTAATAACGATCCAGGAACTTCGTGATACGGATAATATGAGGGTAGAAGAACTAGTTGGTTCTTTACAAACCTATGAGTTAAATTTTAAAGCTCTTAAAAGTAAACTATCGCTCTTAAATCTTTTAAAGACAACTCTGATTCTGAAGATGATATGGCTCTTTTAGCGAAAAAGTTTTACAAGATTTTCAAGAGTAAAAGAGGGTTGATTTTAAAAAATCAAATGACAAGATTAGATCAAAACCTAAATCTAAAACTTGGAAGTCTTTAAAAGATAGTCAATGTTACAACTGCCAAGAATATGGGCATTTAAAAAACAAGTGTCCTAAAAAGGGCAAACCCAAAAGAAGGGTATGTTGGCTACTTGGGATGAATCGTCTGATTCTGAAGCTTCTTCTGAATCAGAAGATTCTGAAACCGAGTCGGGCAGTGAAGTTAAAGCTCTTATGACTCTAGCCAAATTCACTTTTTCAGATCATGATGATTCAACTAGCGAAGAAAATCTGAATAGTGATTATGAAAATGAAGATGATCTTCAAGACGCTTACAATGCCCTATACAAGGAAAGTTGTAAAATTGCTGTCAAACTTAAATTTCAAAAAGTTTTTTTAAACTCAAAGATTGTTTTGAATCTCTTATTTTAGAAAAATCCCATACTTAAATGCGATTTAGAATTCAAAACCTCCCTGATTGAAAATCTGAAATCCGAAAACGAGAAACTTAAAAATGAAGTATCTTCTCTTCTGAGTTTAAAGGATACATGGAGGTATGCCCAAGGAGATCCAAAGTTAGAAAATTTTTTATCCAGATCTAGAAAATGTGGCGACAGATCCGGGTTGGGCTATGATAAAAATGTTCCTCCTAAACAAAAGAATACTCCTAAGTTTGTGGAAGGAGAGTCCTCTAACTTAAAAGGGAAAAATACTAGTCAAGGTTTTTCTAAAAATAAAAAAGCTTTTTAAAAACCAAAAAGCAGCTATGTTAACTTCAAAAATTAGAACAGAAACTCACTAGCTGGAAAGATAGTTGATTTACTTAAGGAGCTCTTAAAATCTAACTCAGTAGGTCATTCTTATAATAACAGATAGAAAAAGACCAACTATATTTCCAAACCCAAAACAGTTCTGAAATGGGTTCCTAAGGTTGCCTACTTGGTTGCCCACACTACTTTCAAAGCAACAAATCATTCAAAGTGGTACCTAGGTAGTGGATGCTCCCGGCATATGACAAGCGACAAGGCTTTATTCACCGATTTTAAAGATATGACTGATGGGTCAGTTACTATTGGTGTGGAAGCAACTGCAAGATTATGGGCCAAGGTACGGTTCAACTCTATAACCTTCCTTTGTTTAAAAATGTTTTATATGTTGAAGGTCTGAAACATAATCTTCTAAGCATATCTCAAATTTATGATAATAACCATAGTGTACAGTTTTCTAATCAAAGCTATGAGATTCTAAACAACAAAGGTTTAGTAATACTAATTGGACGTAGAACGTCTGAAAACTGCTATATTATTACTGAATCCAACTCATCTAATCAATCATGTTACATGATCCATACAGACGAGACTGATTTGTGGCACAAACGTCTTGGACATGTACACTACCGACATCTATATAGATTGAGTAAACAGGAACTTATAAGAGGTCAACCCAAACTACAAAAATTAGATAAAATATGTGGTGAATGCTAGATTGGGAAGCAAATAAGGAACTCACACAAAAAGGTAAATTCCAATACCACATCAAGACCACTCGAGCTTCTCCATATGGATCATGTAGGACCTATCAGGACGGAAAGTCGAGGTGGCAAAAGATATATCTTGGTAATAGTAAATGACTTTACCAGATATACATGGGTTGTCTTCTTAAGGGACAAATAAGAAACCCTTGAAGAAGTGAAAAAGGTTTTCAAAAGGATTCAAACTGTAAAAAGTTCTCAAGTCAGTAAGATTCGTAGTGATCATGGATCTGAATTTGAGAATAGTGGTTTTGAGAAGTTCTGTAGCGACCAGGGAATATTACATGAATTCTCAGCGCCCAAAAGTCCATAAAAAATAGTATAGTTGAAAGGAAAAATAGAGTGCTTCAAGAAATGACTAATGTTATGTTGAATAGTAGGAAGCTCTCTAAGAATCTTTGGGCTGAAGCAGTCAATACAGCTTGTTATATCATTAACCGAGTTTACACTAGTAAAGGTAATAATAAAACGGCTTATGAAAAGTGGTTTGATAAAAAGCCTACTATCAAATACTTTCGAGTTTTTGGTAGCATGTGCTATATTTTATGAGATCATGAAAATCTAGGAAAGTTTGATATGATAGGGTTCTGAAAAAAAGGACTGGTGTGATTCAAGAGTCTATCAATGTAGTCATTGATGATCACTTAGACACACTAGTTTCAAGTTCAAATAATGATGAAGTTCTAGTAATTGATAAATCTGATACTTCGTCTAATCAGATTGATTTTGAACTGAGAACTATTAAAGATCATCCAACCACACAAATTCTTAGAAATCCTCTCACTAGTGTTCGTACCCATAGACAACTTGAGGATATATGTAATTACATATGTTTTACATCCCAGATAAAACCATCTAACGTAAAAGAAGCTCTTGCTGATGAAAATTGGATCGTTGCGATACAAGAAGAACTTAACCAATTTGTGAGAAATGATGTTTGGTATCTCGTACCTAGACCTAAAGATAAACACATCATTAGAACCAAATGGATTTTCAAAAATAAGTCTAATGAGCTTGGCAATATAATTAGAAACAAGGCTAGGCTAGTGGTACAAGGTTACACTCAAATTGAAGGTATTGATTTTGATGAAACCTTCGCACCAGTAGCACGGCTTGAATCAATTAGACTCTTTATATCCATTACGTGTTTTAGAAAGTTTAAAATTTACCAAATGGATATGAAAAGTACATTTTTAAATGGCGATCTGCATGAGGAAGTCTATGTTGAACAACCGATGGGTTTTGAAGACCCCAAAAATGCTGATCATGTGTATCACCTTAAAAAAACACTTTACGGTTTAAAACAAGCTCCTAGGGCATTGTACGAGAAACTAACAAAGTTTTTATTAAGCCATAATTTTCAAATGGGATGTGTTGATAATACTCTGTTTATTAAAAAATATAATGATCACATTTTAATAGTACTGATTTATGTTGATGATATCATTAATGGATCTACCTGTACTGACATGACTATTGAGTTTGCAGATTTGATGAAATCTCAGTTTGAAATGAGCATGGTTGGGGAATTGAATTATTTCCTTGGGTTGCAAGTAAAGCAAAAACCTGATAGAATGTTTATTTCTCAATCTAAATATGCTATGAATTTGATTAAGAGATTTGGATTTGAGAATAGTAAGAACTTTGATACTCCTATGAGTACAACTTTGAAACTTTCAAAAGATTCTAAAGGTAAAAATGTGGATTCGAAATTATATCAGAGTATGATTGGTAGTTTACTGTATTTAACTGCCAGTAGACCTGATATCGCTCTAAGTGTTGGTATTTGTGCTAGACATCAGTCTGATCCTAATGAGTCGCACTTGACTGCTGTCAAGCGGATTATGCGATATATCGCAAATACTGTTAATCTCGGTCTCTGGTATCCACATGAGACTAGTGTTAAATTAACTAGGTACTCGGATGCTGACTGGGCTGGTAATCTTGATGATAGAAAATCAACTAGTGGTGGTTGCTTTTATATTGAAATCTATTTAGTTTCTTGGTTTAGCAAGAAACAAAGTTCTATATCACTTTCAACAGCTGAAGCTGAATATATCGCAGTTGGTAATGCGTGTACTCATCTTGTTTGGATGAAACGTATGCTAAGTGATTATGGAATTAAATAGAATTTTATGTTATTATATTGTGATAATTCCAATGCCATAAATATTTTGAAAAATCCAATTCAGCATTCTCGTACTAAGCACATTGACATTAAATTTCATTATATTCAAGAATTAGTAGAAGAAAAGGTTATATCTTTGGAATATATCCCTACCGAGAATCAACGTGCTGACATTTTTACTAAACTCTCGACAAAAGCAGGTTTAACAAAATGAAATTTGATCTTAGCATGTGCATTTTAAAATGAGTATTTATGCCTATTTGTATCATATTGTATATATTTGCTTGATTATATTTCAAATTTTATATATATATTGCTGGAAATCAGATTTTTTGGCCGGTTGAATCACTTCAAATTGGGGAAAATGCTTAATCTTCTTCATTTCCTCTCACTCTCCAACGAACCGGTGCACGACTAGTCAAACCCTTCCTTCAAAATCTTCAAGGTTAGTGCTCCATTTGTATTTTTCTTGTAGATTTGTGTCTAGATTTCTTCTATTTTACTCTTGAAGTTATCTATTTCAAATTTCATTGAGATTTGGGATTTTTCTTGGGTAAAATCTGATTTGAGAAAACCCACTTCTCAATCCTTTGCAACTCTCTATTTCCTTAAAATCCTTGTTGCAAATGGCATCTAAAGGGAGAAAGACAACATCTTGTGGTCTATCTTCTTCCTCCAGATCGGCACCAATCACTAAGCGTCATCTTTGAGCTTACAAGGATGATCCATCTTATGTTCGGGACATCAGATTACATAATGTTATTGTTGAACATCCTGTTGATACTAATCATGTTGCTCCATTTGATATCCTTCCTATGCTTCAAGCTGTAGGTTAGGATAACTTATTACATTGGGGTGGGCCAGCATATAGGTCCATTGCCCAGTTCATGTTCGCATGCATATGTGATTTTTCATTGAAAAATTTATCTTTTAAGATAGCCACAAGACAAGGACCATTTGACATTGATCGTCATTTGATTTCAGCTCTTATGAAAATTCCTATGAATGATGAGGGCATTCCTATCCATAACCATCTGAAAAACCCTCAGTCACTGAAAAACGTATGCTCACTAAAAATTTATACAATTTGGATGTTCAATGGACACATAAATGGAATGCGCTTCTCTCAAAGTATCTGTTACCCAAATACAGAGTTCTTCATATAATATTTGTGTCTAACTTGTATCCTTGATCAGGTAATAAATCCAAATTCACTTCCTTCATGGTCCGTGTTCTTCATGCTGTTGCTAGCGGTGCTCATGTTTGTCTATCATCCTTAATTTGTCACTCCATTATTTAGTTTCGACTCCATCCAGGTCACGGTGACATTCCTTTTGATTATTTGATAACTGTGTTGACTACACATATGTTAGTTGATATCACAGTTGGAGAGGCACCTATCCATCATTTGATATTTAACAATTCTAATATCAATAAGATGAAGCTTGATTTCCTTCCTGGCCCAGGTGCTGATGTTGGAGATGTTGAAGCTGAACATGAGGAAGAAGCTAGTGATCTTCCTCCTAATGATATCAACATGGATGATGTTTTTGATGAACTTGAATCTAACTCTGCAACTGATCTAGATTATGAGCCTTCTGAGTTTGATGCACGCCTGAGTGCATTGGAAGATAAGGTTGACAATATGAATGTTAAGATAGAAAATATATATGTTGCGCATGATTTACAATTCAAGTATATGCACAAATATCTTAGGTGCTTGAACAAGGGCATGCATCAACTTGATCTTTCCATCCCTGCTCCTTCATCAGGTTCAGATTAGTTTTTTTTAAGTTTTCTAGTCTGTTATAACTTTATTACTCTTGCACTAGCTTAACTGGCTTTGAGATTGTAACTATCTTTGACTCAACTCAGTTTATGGATTATGTGAGTTGTTTATGCTGGATACTCATATCTTGTCTTATTTCCACTCATATATCTCTTTACTTATTTCTCCTCAGCCATCTGTTCTGTGCTTCCTTTGTCCTATTGTGACAAAAACGGGGAGAATGGATATGGATGTGATGTGTCTAATGATTATATTATGAGGAGGGAGTAGCATTATGTTTTTATGTATGTTACTCAGGGGGAGTATGTGCAGTAGTGGACTATATGTTATGTTGAATATTGATTTACAGGTTTGCAGGATCATGTTAGTATCCCGGTTGGTAACAACTAGTGCATGATATAACAACTGGTGCATGATTCTTTAATCAGATATTCTGTGTTATGTAACATATCTTGGAAGTACGTTTTGTCACTAATTTGACAAAGGGAGAGATTGTATGTGCTATAATTTATAGCCCTTTTTGTTGTCAATTTTGTGGTGTCAAAGACACTGTTATGAAGCTTTCATATGTGAAGAAGAAAGCTCTACTCAAGATCAGTTTTGATTGACAAGCACTGTTCACAACTCAAGATCTCAAGAAGCTTTCAAGACAAAGCTCAACTCAAGATCATCTTTGATTGAAAAGCACAGTTCAACCTCAAGATCTCAAGAAGCTTTCAAGTTTGAGCTACATCAAGACTTCAAGCTTCACTACTTTCAAAGGTCACTCGTCTCCTATTTTCAATGTCCTTACTTCACTATTGAGGTATGACTGACCTTAGGTTGACCTTTAGAGTAGGCTATTCTGAATACATAATTCATATGTTTTATATAAGTGAGTTTAGGCTATTCTAAGACTAGTCCTGGACCTTGTTCGACTAGTCCTAGCACTGTTTTGACCTGTCTAGGAATTTCCTAGATTAGTCGTAAGTTTGGTGCAAAATTTGGATATTTTCTGTTAGGCTTCGACTAGTCTTAGGGACTATTCGACTAGTCATATGAACAGTGTCGACTGTTTCTTCGACCAATCGTAGACCTACGACTGAAAGTACAGTGTTAAAATTCGGCTAGCTTCGACTAGTAGTGAGAAACCTACGACCAGTCGTAGACCACCTACGACAAGTCATGAAACTACAAGATCTTATCGCACCCGAATTTTCAAATATCTGTTGGTTTTACGACCAGTCGTAGAGTTCTTTAGACCAGTCGAAGACGTCATTTGCTCACCTATAAATAGAGCACGAATCTTAGAATAAAATATGAAATTCAAGCTAATTTAATTCGTCCTTCTGAGAGATAAGTCTGTGCTCCATTTAAAGTTAAGTGTGTATATTTAATATTCTCTTTCTTTAGCTTTTCTTATTTGATTTTGTTCATATATTCCAATCTTATTTGAAAAGAGGAATTGTTGTATTTCGTCTTCTTGGAATCAAAATCAAATAGAGTTATGCCCCATTTGGTTTAATTTAAAATCTATTAGAAGTGAGTATTGGACATTGAACTTTGACATTCAAATTTCTACTCCGACTTGGTTTTTCTGGGCTGCTACAACGAAGGAGAAATTCAGGAATTTTACGTTTATGTAATTTACTTTCATTTCGTTTTCTTTTGGGATTTGCCAGAAAAATCTCATTATATTGGTTATATGAGGAGAACTAGGAAAACTCAAAAGAGGGGTTTTTTTCATTGTGTAAGCCCACAGAGAAAAACACAATTGTGAAGGTTTTAGGTGAACATGGAAAGCCTATCTTTGATAGTGAACGCTGATATCCCCTGTGTGAAGATATTAGGAGTGGAGTAACGCTATGTGGCTGTTTATTAACAGTTGGTGAACACACAGGTGAACCACTATAATCCTTTGTGTTTTGTGGTTGTGTAATTTATATTTCATCTTTAATTATTCATTTGTGGGATGTATACGTGGATGTGAATGATTGTAATCATTTTATTTCAAAGCTCAGTGGGGAATGTTGTAATAGTTTAGATTTATATTTCTGCAATTTATTCCTTCATATCTCTTTATTAGTTTGAGCTTTAGTTTATCTAATTGTTCTAATAAGGTTGCCCTGCCATTTTTATGGTGCATCGTTGTCCTTAGAACAATCAATATTTTGAGATTACATTCAGCATTGTGTATTGATTTATTTATTTGGCTATCTCACTTTCTTTATTTCTGCTGTATTTATTTTAAATTTGGCATAGTCCTATTCACTCAACCCCCCCCCCCTCCTAGTACATATAAGCTTGGCCATTTCACTCTTCTGTCTACTCTGTGCTTCAAGAAGTCGACGCCAATAATGTCGATCTTCTCTAAGGTCGCCTGTACTAACTCTGGGCCAATCAAACTCTTCTCGCTAACCTCTGCCTAGCAATGCGGTGCTCTACACAGATGCCCATACAATACTTCATAGGGGGCCATGCCAATACTCGCCTAAAAGCTGTTGTTATAAGCGAACTCAACATAAGGAAGACAGTCATCCCAACTGTCCTTGAAATCAAGCATATAAGCTCGTAGTATATCTTCCAATACCTGATTCACACGTTTCGTTTGCCCATCCGTCTATGGGTGGAACACGGTACTAAACTTCAATTTCACACCCATTGCTTCCCGGATTCAAGTCCAGAAGATAAATGTGAATTGTGTGTCTCGGTCCGATACGATCTCCATCGGCACCCCATGTAGACGTACTATCTCCTTGATATACAGCCTAGCCAAATCGTTTGCTAAGTTTGAGACTCTAATCGGGAGGAAATGAGCCGATTTGTTAACTAGTCCACAATCACCCAAATGGAGTCATGTCCCTTCCTCGTCTTCGGTAACTCTAAAATGAAATCCCATTTCCATTCAGCTATGGACATGGGCTGAAGTAAACTAGGAGGTCGGCGATGTTCTGCCTTGACCTGCTGGCACGTGAGGTAACGGGATACATAGTCCGATATGTGGGCCTTCATGTTGTCCCACCAGTATGAGCGGTTCATATCTCGATACATCTTCGTACTATCAGGATGCCTCATCATCTTCGAATTGTGAGCAGATTTGAGAACTTCCCTTCTCAAGTCATGAAGATTTGGGACGCATAGGCGGCCACGATAACGTAAACCCCCATCCGTACCAACTCACCATTCAGAGTTTGCATCGTCACTAGCTCACTTCCTCAACTCTACTAACTATTCATCTTCCCCCTGAGCCACTATGATTCAGTCATCGATAAGTGGCTGCACATGAATATGTGCGACGCTCTTGAACGGTTCCTCTATTGTAAGTTTCTGCTCAAAGTCTCGCACAAACTCTACTATGTTCCATTCATCGATCATCAGCGGAGCTGCAAATACTATCGTCCTCTTACAGCTGAATGTGTCAGCCACAAGGTTAGCCTTACCAGGATGGTAGGAGACCTCATTTTGAAGTCCTTCAAGGTTTCCACCACCGTTGTTGCCTCATATTCAAGTATCTCTGTGTGAATATGTACGTGAGGATCTTGTGGTCACAAAAGAGCTCAAACTCCTCTCCATAGAGGTAATGTCTCCAGAGCTTCAATACAAAAATGACGGCTGCTAACTCTAGGTCGTGTGTAGGGAGTTTTTCACTTGTTTCCTCAACTGTCGCGATGCATAGGCAATAACCCTGTCCTTCTGCATTAGAACACAACCCAAACCAACACGAGACGCGTCGGTTATATTGTGTATTTGACCCCTTACTCTGGCAATACTTGCACAGGTGCGGTTGTCAACTTGTCTTTCAGTTCCTGAAAGGCTGCTTCTGCCTTCTCATTCTAGGAAAATTTAAGGTCCTTCCAGGTGAGCTGAGACAACGACCTAGCCATCTTGAAAAAGTCCCTAATGAATCGGCGATAGTAACCTGCCAGGCCAAGGAAATTCCTCACTTCAGTAACCGAACCAAGTTGCTCCCAATCCTGAATTGTTGTCACCTTAGCAAGGTCCACAGCTATTCCTTCCTTGGACACCTCATGTCCCAGGAACTTGACCTCTTCCTTCCAGAAGTCACACTTCTTGTACTGGGCGAACAACTGGTTCTTCCTGAGCACATCGAAGATTGCTCGCATTATTCCTCGTGATCCTCTCAACTCTTGGAGTATATCAGAATGTCATCTATAAACACAATGACGAATCGGTACAGATACGGCCGAAACACCCAGTTCATCAGATCCATGAACATGGCCGGTGCATTCGTGAGCCCTAATGACATTACAAGGAACTCGTAGTGCCCAAAGCTGGTTCTAAACACTGTCTTCTGCACGTCCTCATCCCTGACACGCAACTGGTGATACCTTGATTGCAAATCAATCTTCGAAAAATATGTGCCCCTTTCAACTGATCGAACAGATCATCTATCCAGGCAAAGGATACTTGTTCTTCACTGTGACTTGGTTCAACCTGCGATAATCAATACATAATTGCAGTGATCCATATTTCTTATTCACGAACAACACAGGTAATCCCCAAGGAGACACGCTAGGCCGTATGAAACTTGATTCCAGCAGATCATCGATCTGTCTCCTCAATTCCTCCATTTCACAGGGAGGCATGCGATATGTCAATAGGGAAATGTATGTCGCACCAGGCACAAGGTCAATGGTAAAATCGATCTCGCGCTGAGGAGGTAATCCAGGTATCGTCCTAAACACATCCGTGAAATCTCAGACAACAAGTGTGCTCCCTAGTGTCAGACCATCAACATTCTCTAAAAAAGAAGTGTAACAACTCATGCGGCAAGGCAAACTGACCTGAACTGGAAAAGTAAAGGTCGTGCCCTCAAGTGCACTGGCTGTCACCACTCTACTATCACAATCGATCTCTGCCTTCATCTCAGTGAGCTAATCCATACCGAGGATAACGTCGTAATGGTATAGTGAGGCAAAGATCTGGTTAATGAGTACCGTCCTGCTTCCTAAGTCTATCGAGCAATCCTTACAGATCTTGGTAATATCTAAAAAGGTCCCTGTGGTGGTAAGGATTCTCACCCCCTTCATAGGAGTTGTTTCCAACACTAGTCGCTTGACTACTGCGCATGATATTATAGAGATAGTGGACCCGGTGTCCACTAATAAGAAGACCAGTATGCCTTGGATATGTGTCGTGACTTCGAAAGCCAGTGGTGTTGTAACTGCCATCTCGGATGCCTCAGCTGAAGTGAGTGCACACGAGCTTGTTGAAAACGGTTCAGTTGCATTACCATAGGTCACTGAGGTGGCCTAAATTGAGGTACAGGTGGCCTGGAAGAAGGCTGTGCACGTGGTACAGAACATAGAGATGGAGCTGAGATAGCTGGTGGCATCTGACAGTTAATCTTCTGAGGGGACATGAAGTCGTTGTCCCTCATCTTGGTGAAGCAATAAGTGTCAGAATGGCCCAACCTCTTGTAGTAGGTATGCCATACATCAGGTCATCTCGGTTGTGTCGATGGAGCCATAAGCTGAGGAGGAGAATCTGTATGAGGCCTCTTGCCAAGGTATGGCCTGCTCGGTAAATATGGCCGAGGCCTAGGAATCATAGGTACACGTGTATGGGATAGCCTATCCCCATCATGCTCAGCTCGCAGGGACATGCTCACTATTTCAGCATAATTGTTAATGTTACGCAACACATCTTCAAGCAGATCTTAGGCCGTAAACCCTTAGAGAATCGCCACATCTTCATCGACTCGTTTGCTAGGATCAAAGGAGTGTATCTGGCCAGCTTTGTGAACCGGTTCTTATACTCTGCCACGGTCATTCCTCCCTATCGGAGGGAAAGAACTCTCCCTCCTTCTCATTACAGTAGGTGAGAGGGAAATACTTTTCGTGGAAGAGTGTCTCAAAAGCCTCCCATGTCTATACCTAACCAGTAGCAACTATCCGTAAGATGCTGTCCCACCAGAGACTTGTCTCCTTCTCGAACATGCAAGTGACCAACTCAACCTACTCTGCCTCAGTACAGTGCAGCGGCTTCAGCATCTTAAAGATGCGGTTAAGCCAATACTCAGCCTCCTCAGGTCTACGAGTACCCATAAACGTATAGGTTAAAAGCGCTGAAATCGCTTAAATAAGCCGCTGGCACTCATGTTCCCAACAGGGTGCATAAGTGATACAGGCAGAACCACACTCATATTCTAGGTAAGGGCCCCTGTTATGGTGGTCTAAATCTATTGTTGCTGCTGTATAAGGAGCATCATGTACTCCAACCTATCAGGAGGAGAAGCCTACTGCATGTGGGGCGTTAATGAAGATGCACGGTTTTGCTCTAAAACCGGTGGTGTAAAAGGTGTCGGCTCATTTATGGGGCCAGTGACTGGCTAAGAATTCGGCATAGTCTCGTGATTCGGGCCCAAACTGAGGTCCATATGACTATTGCTTAGGGGAGGTGCCCCGTCAATCGAGTCGCCAAGTGTAAGACGTGTCATACTCCGTATGACCTTAGATGGCATTCCCTATAGACAACATAGGGTGCAAAGTATGTGAGATTTAGCATACAACACTCAATTTCTTAAGCATTCTACACATTTCATAATAAAAGGAGCTACATGCGTTTCATTTAACTAAAATTGTCACAATACATGAGAAGTAGTATTACATGGATTATGACAAAAGATGCATTTGAGCTAAATCTAACAAAGCTTTAAATACCAAACACACCATCAAATCTACCCTACTACTAAGCCTATCAAGGCTATAACATAGGAAACAGGAAAGTAAAGAAAATCCAAAGATGACTACAACATAGGACTAGCCGTCTGAATCTGGTGATGGAGGAGGAGTACCCTTGTCCTGCATACAGCACAGGATAGCCTTCAAGGTGCAAGACACCTTCTTGAATTTCTGTTTCATGAAGGTCTGACTCTCTTCAAGCTTGACCCGGGTCTCACTGACCTCCTGTCGCAGAGTGATTTGGCCCTCTTCGATCTGAGCCAAGCAGGCTTCTATAGCAACCCGATCACAGTGGGGCTCATGTGTAGTAGGTGGAGAGCCCCTATCATAGTCTTGGGCCTCCTCTTCTTCCTCTTCCCGCTCTTCCTCTTCCTCACTTTCTTCCTCTATCTCATCTTCGCCTTCTTCATCACTATTTTTCTCTTCACTTCCCGTCTCATCCTCACTCTCATTGAGTCGGGCTTGACGTTGTCGTGGCCCAATACTCATGTTGTTGAGAGTAGTGACATTGATGAAATGGATTGGTGCAAGCCTTTCTGAGCCAACTTTGTAGCCAAATTCACGAGCAAGCTTGCATATAAGTCAGCCGAATGGGAGTGAAATGTCTGTCCTAGGAGAGCATGCGGTCTGAACTATCTGTAGTAATACATACGTAGGTAGGCACAGCTTATCTCCTTGCTCAGCTCGAAATAGGAAGTCCACCATCAAACGCGTATATTCGGAGAGATTGCTCCATCTAGGATACACATTGTGCGTGAATATGTGGTGGAGTAGGTGGAAGTCGTGAGTCATCTTGATCGCTAGGAGGCAGTTGCCTCGACTCTAGTGTACCAGTCAACCATAAAGAAATTATATGCGGTGATCTCTTTCATACACGCTCCTGAGATTTCTCTTGCTAGCATGTACCTCTCCACGCGACATCCCCATGAGTCGGGCTATCAAGTCCACATTAACAATGGCTTCCCGCTTTCCCACGGGAATAGAGAACTGTAGAGGCTCTAGCAGTGGCTCTCGTATATAGGCGTAAAAGGCTTGGACAATGCTCTCATTCGCACGAGACTTGCCCTCAAATATGGGACCCCACCTGGCATCCAACAGGAAATCCATCGCTCGATAAAGCCCAAATGGTTTCTCGTCCACGTATGCTTCAAATAGAACCCTATGGCCTTGAAACCTTCCATGTGCCATATCCGCCAGTAGAGTTTTCTCGAGAAGGAATATGGGGATCGAGACCCGCTTCGTCCTTAGCTCCCAATCGACGCTTGTAATAGCCTCGACGCCTTTCTGCCTCCTTGAACGGGTAGGGTAGCTAGGCCAGGCTTTATCCGTGGAAGCCTTCTTCTTTCCCATGAGAGAAAGAAGTGTGGAAAATAAAAATATGGCCGCCACTAGCTCAAAAAGAGCCATAAGAGTGAAATAAAATGGAGGGATATGATGGGTTGTTGGACCTTGAGATTTTTGAGACACCAAGGAGGGTTTGTGTACTTAAATGGGAGGAAATAAGGGAGCTAGGAGTTGGGTTTGAGAGGAATGGTGGGAGGTGTGTATGTAGTGATGACGAAGAAGATGATGTGAGAATGGAGGGGAAATTTGAGAGAGAAAGGTGAGATTTTTAGAGGTTTGGAAAGCTTGGAGGGGTGTAAAAGGAAAGAATGAAGCAAATGGGAAGGATATAAGGGGTCCTACAAGATTTTATGGGCCCCACATGCATGTATAACCATCGGCCCGCCCGGTCCGCTGCGGCCTAACAGGCCCGGCTAATCCGGACCGCGAGGCCTCGCCCTAGGCACGATTCCATCGCGGTACACTAGACCTAGGGTGAAGGCATCACCCCCCTCGAGGTGCTGAAAATGTGCGGGTCCCACCTCGGGTCCCACTGTTTTTTGTGGTTTAGGCCCCTGAGCCCATTTGATGCGGTTTCAGGTTCCATCTCGCATATATTCATGCTTTTCGGGTTATTTGAGCGTAGGATACACTGAATCATCACCTAAACCCGTCGATAAACGGTATGGAAAAGAATTGGGATCATCTTGCATGATCATAGATGCATACGGGTCCAATTTTAACGGTTAGTTTCGCCTGTCAGTGAAACTTGGAATGCTACGACTGTTTCTACATTTTATTGCCCCCTCCTAAATCAAAGTACGTCAGTGTACGTCATGTTACCATAACCCAGGTCCAGTTTAATCCAAATCATACTCTGATACCAACTTGTAATGCCCTGAGAATTGAGGGTCGAGCAGATGCTCAACTCCCGAGTTCTGACGCATCACTTATGCAACATAGATAGTAATGATTAAATGTTGTCTATATTTGTGCATTAAATATGAGTGGGATTATACCAAATTAGCATATCATACTCCAGAGGCGATTAATTTAAGCAAGGGGAAGACCGTGATATATATATAAAGTGCGTAAGTGGATTAGACCCCAGAGTATGATCATGTCACCAGGCTAAATAATTACATGTATAGTTCTAAAATATACAAAATGATAAAGTGTAATGTCATCTAATCTATATCCCTATATCCCCGGTGATTCAACTCCAGGTCTACATAAACCTGCCAGAGAGTTGCAAGTAGGAGAATTCCTCCTCGTCGTTGTAAAAGGCCGGCTCCAACTCGTAAGTCTCGCCATCATCTGAAACTACAACAGAGTCTGGTTGGTATTTTAAAACACCATCCCAGAGTAGGAGTGAGTGATCAACTCAGTGGAGCTATAAGGCAAAGGTTAACATGTTATCAATTCAATCAAGCAGTAATGATAAAGCAATACAACAAGCATTCCTAAGTACTCTGGTTAATGCGAGGATGATATGTATTAATGATGCATGCCCTCGCCTGCACTCCTTCTGCGATATCATCTCACGGTCGCGCATGCTAAACTCCCACTGTGCTCAACACTCATGCCAAAAAAACATGCAATGCGACACATGGCTGTGTTAGCTAAGTTCTTAATTAGACTTATTCATACAGCAGACTCGGGAAGTTAAGGTTCCTCCTTTTATATCATTTACCTAAACAATGATCTATCTAGGGTCGTCAAGCCTAGTGAATCATATACGATAAGCAAGTTATAGGGCAACGTCACCCCTGATTCAAAAACAGTGGACAGGGAAGTTCAGCTCACTACGGGAGGCTCGTCACCTCGGCATAGGCTTAGTTTATACTCGAGGTCACTATGGGAAAGGCTCGTCACCTTAGCGTAGGCCGATAACTCGAATACAGTGTCCTATACCACCATATTCAGCTCACGAGTTTGGGTTGCTCAATGGACACTACGGGGAGACATGTCACCCCAGCGTAGGCTGACAACTCGACCATGGTGTCCCATACCACCATACCCAGCTCATGAGTCTTTACGGATCGTGATACCAAAGTTAAATGGGTTTTTTCAATGGTAAGTGGTACCTTAGATTCAAACAGTAGCGTCCGTAAATGGTGAACATACATTAAGCTAATCGGGTTACTTGATAAGCTTGACTGGTACGAGCGTACGTTGAATTAATCGACATGGAGCACGTAAGCACTCCGCGTGCCCTAACCACTCTCGACAAACGGCTTATGACTTGAATTCATCGAATGTGTCTTGCGTGGCAAAACGACCTCAGCCACTAGTTTGGAAATCATTATCGATTGCCTGGACTACGCAGTAGTCCTAATCATATTCAAACACAATAGGCATTCATGTGTGATAGTCAAATAGCATGCAATAACCAATTCAAATATAAATCTCATTTGAGCATTTTAACAAATACATAATACACATGTTGCCACACATAGGCATTTTATCCATAAAGCACGTAGTAGTAAGATAGGTTACATGAAGGAAACTATAACTATAGATAAGGTAATTGAGAATCCTATCTCAATACTCTTATTAAATGCATTTCAACAAGCATTTTCTCATTCAGGCATTTTATCAAACACTTAGACTACACATATCAACATGCATGTAATAAATTTGTTATAACATATATTATAGCAAATCCTTTCACAAGGAGTTGCCACCCATGCAACAATCATGTATCCTCAATTAATAATCATGTTAGGCACAAATTATAATTCCATATTCATTCAAACATTTCAACAAACACATGGAATGCATTAATTTTGACATAGTTCATATATGTATATGTAATACGCAGAAAACATCGCATCTAAGCATATGTGATAGCAATCAAGTCAGTCATAAATCATTAACTGACATTGAAAGCCTTAAAAACCATAACCTAAACATTTATAGTCCACACCTTCCGTCGGTAAACTCGTATCGAACTCAGTTTGAACACTACGCCTTTGTCTACGGCACAACGGCTACCTAAATCATGAAATAGGTTAACTATTTCACCAATCTACGTATTTGGATACCTAAAATAGATTAGGGTTAGGATTCCTTACCCAAAAGTGGAGTCGAAATCAATGGTATAACGACATGAAAGAGGTGATTCAACACGTGGGTGGCGGGAACAAATCCCAGCAACTATCTCTCACTCTCTCTCTTCTCCTCACTCTTTCCTTATCTTTTCTCTCTTCTCTCTCCTAGGGTTAAGAAATTCGTATAGAATGAGAGAGAGGTGGGTTAAGGCCCTTATATGGGCCCAGAACTTATGTCAATGACCACAGGGCCATGGTATACTTAGGTTATAGCCAAAAGTTATCTGTTTCAGGCTAACGGAGTTTATTTGGAGGTCCATTTCTTGGATACAGTCCGGAGAAAGTTCCTTAGCAATGGTCTATGCCAGGTTAAAGTTTCTGTCCAATGGGGTTTATAGATCGACCGCGGAGGACCAGTTTCAGTTCAACGGTCATCGCCACTCGATCAGGGCCACAAGTACACTGACATGTGTAAGGAAATTTTCCTGATACATGGGTGTAGTTAGGTCAGAATCTGACGGTCTGTAATCTTAAATTTGGCCTACAAGCGAATGGCCCAATTTATTTAAGTTTGAGTTCATTTCCTAAAGATATTTACGTTTCTCACACACTTCGCTCCGTGGTCAAGTTGTGCATTTTTGGATACTATTTGGACTTGTTTTCCGAGATGGTTGTCAAGCCCAGTAAGGCGGTCATAACCGTATAGTTTCACGGTAATCGGACTTTCGACACGTGGTTCAAGTCCGATACAGGGTTTCAAGATGCTCCCGAGAGCAACTGGGTTTTGAGATTGATCCTACGTTTTTAGGTAATGTAGAGTTAGTGATTCTACTGGTTTTGGATCTTGCAGCTCGTATAGAAAGCGGTTTAAGCTAATCTACCGATTAATCCAGTTTAGTACTTAATTAATTTTCGTCTAATTTCTAAAGTATTTTGGTCCTTAGTGATTTCTGCATGAGGTGGTACTCGGGTTATTGTATGGATTTTTCTGAGACGTTATACAAATAATTCAAACATAATTCTCATTTGAGCATTTTATCAAACACATTGAACATGTTATTATACATACGCATTCACCCATGAATCACATAGCAGCAATTTATATCACATGAAGGAAATTTTAGATATGGATAAGGTAGTTGAGAATCCTATCTCAACACCCTCATTAGAAGCGATCCAACAACCACTTTCTCATTCAGACATTCTATCAAACACTAAGTTACACATTACTACATATATGAACTAACTTAGTTATAGCATATATTATGGCAAATCCTTTCATAAAGGAGTTGTCGTTCATGCAACAAACATATATTCTAGCTTAATATTCATAGCAGGCACAAATCATAATTTCACTTTCATTCAAACATTTCAACAAACACATGGAATGCATTATATATTCATATAGTTCACATAGATATATAGTTTATCGAATACATCATAACTAAGATCATATGGCAGTAATCAAGTCAAACATAAATCATTGCTGATATTGAAAGCCTTGAAAACTATGACCTAAACGTTTATAGTTCGCACCTTTCGTCGGTAAACTCGTTTCGAACTTGGTTTGAATCTAATGTCCCGTATACAGAACAACGGTACCTAAACATCAAAATAGGTTAGTTATTCCGTCGATTCCTTTATTTGGATTCCTAAAACAATATTAGGGTTCGGATTTCTTACCCAAATCGGAAGAATCGATGGCATAGCGAAACGGGAGGGGTGATTCAGCCCATGGGGTGGTAGGAGTGAATCCTAACAATGATCACCCTATCTCTCTCTCTTCTCCTCTTTTCTCTCTTCTCTCTCCTAGGGTTAGAGAAATTCGTATGAAATGAAAGATGGGTAGTTTAAGGGCATTATATAGGCTTAGAAGTGGTGTAAATGGCCCTAGGGCCATGATATACTTAGGCTATAGCCAAAGGGTGCCTGTTTTTGACAAACAGGGCCCTCAAGAAGGTCTATTTCTCACCTAATTCATGGAGTAAGTTCCCTAATAATGGATCTATGCTAGGACTGTATTTATGGTGCGATCTAACAAGCTGATCGGCTGTAAATGACCTGCGTCAGATCAACGGTCATCGTTACTCGATCAAGGCCACAAGTATACAGATATGTGCAGGAAAATTTCTCTGATCCAAGGGTATAATTGGTCGGAATCTGACAGTCCGAAGTCTTCAATTTTGCTGGCAAGTGAATGGTCCAATTCACCTAAGTTTGA
The DNA here is from genome assembly GCF_029962835.1 of Magnolia sinica. Classification (NCBI taxonomy): domain Eukaryota; kingdom Viridiplantae; phylum Streptophyta; class Magnoliopsida; order Magnoliales; family Magnoliaceae; genus Magnolia; species Magnolia sinica. The sequence goes on from NC_080574.1 coordinate 82,017,120, forward strand.
GTTCATTTTTTAAAGATATTCGCGCTTCTCACACACTTCACTCCAGGCTCATGTTGTGCATTTCTAGATACTATTTAGGCTCGGTTCCCGCGATGATTGTCAAGCCCAATAAGGCAGTCATAATCTTATATTTTCACGGTAATCAGACTTTCGATGTGTAGTCCAAGTCCGATACAGAGTTTTAATGTGCTCCCAAGAGCAACTGGGTTTTGGGATTTCTCCTAGGTTTTTAAGTAATGTTGAGCTAGCGATTTTAATGGTTTTAGGTCTTGTAGTTCGTATAGATAATAGTTCAAGCAAGTCCACCGATTAATTTAGTTTAGTATTTAATTAATTTTCATCTAATTTCCACAGCATATGGTCTTTAGGGATTTCTGCCTGAGGTGGTACTCGGGTCATTGTACGAATTTTTCCAAGACGTTACATAACTTCTACATGAGGTGGCACCTTTCTCATCTCTTGGACCAAAATCGGTGGTGGATTACATTTTGGAGACGGCATAGGTGGCAATAAAACTGCATTGCTGATAAAATTTTCCTTGACATTGTATTGCATTACCGATGGTGCTCGTTCGACCATCATAGTAATTGATTGATGCATGGCTTCAGTCTGCCTAGTCATATATCGATTGGTATTCTCAATTTGAATATGAAATTGCTCTCCCTAGGCTCTTCCATATTCTTGCACAAGCTGAATAATCATTTGTACATCCCAGAGCACAATGACTACCTCATTTAGAAGAACAATTCGAAAAGTGGATGCTCCTCCCTGATCCCTAGTAGCAAGCATTGGACTATTATTTAAATCCAATGCCTCAGGGGCTATTAGGACCGGCACGTCCTCTACTGGAAGTGGTGCAGTTAGCGTAGAGAGATAGACCCCAACAATACGAGCACTTCTTCTATTCATAATTAACAATACTACACTAGTAAGTTAGGACAGGGTCCCAGCAGGCATGCCAAAAACTTGTTCACCATCGTTTTCGGCACTGGGTGTGTGGGCATGCCAAAATTAAAATTGCGGATTCAATTCAAATCGAACAACAATGCCCCCAAGTGCTAAGATAGGTAGACACGTAGCGTATGACCGAGATCTGATAAGATCTGTCACCTATTCAGTCATTCGCTCAATGTATAAAATTGAATCAAGCAATATTTAGAGGGTGGGGTTCGTCCTCTGATGATGGGTTTCAGCTTTGCCTGCCGTACTAAAATACTTTCGATGCAGATAAAATGAAATGAAAAAAGGGATTCTTACAGTTGGTCGCCAAGATTAGTTGTAAAACACATTTTTAAATGATGAATTGAATGCAATGTACGAGTGTAGACTCAAATTACAGCTAAAGATTACCAACTACTTGGTTTATGCTATGGATTAGACTACGTGATGTAAACAACATGCTGAAAAGTAAAAGATTATACTAAGAAATGTAATTTTCTTAACAGGAAAAGTAAATGATTACATTATGGAATGCAAAAAAAGACTGGAAATTGAAAGGAAAATTTGAAAAATAAATTTGGTTTGTTTGGGTTGGTATGAGATAATTTTCCTTATTGAATTCCTCTATTATTTATATCCTTGATTTACCCATTTAAATCATTCCCATGTTCTAACGTTTACCATAACCATTCACTATTACTTGAATTCCTTTATTTCTCCTCTTGCCATATGTCCTATAACTACTTTCATAAGATTTCTTCTTCATCGGTCACTCAAACAATATATGGCACCATCTAATACACTTCAACTACTATTATCGAGAAATTTTCTTTGCACATATTTACAGATTTTCGAATACACCATGTGAATTTGTACAAATCACATGTAATTCTCGATGATTGGTTCTCGTAGGGAATGATGATAATGGGGATGGATAGTGTGCATGGTTCAAAAACTACGATTTTGTCCATTTTCTCTCTCATTGTCTCTCTCTCATCCTATTAATGCTATTAATGCTAGTATTATGATACATTAGGCCATGGACTATTGTTCATTTGTCCATTTTCTACAGCCTCCAGATAGTTATTTTTCTTTTTTTTTCTCTCTCCACTGCCGTGATTAGATCACCTCTTTGATTTTGTTTTCAATGGCATCGTTTATCTCTTCTCCATCATTAGCCTTTGCTTGTGGTATGTTTGAATAGTGAATTACGATGGCAATGAACTGCACTTATCTGTTTCTTGGTTACTAAATAATTTAATTACGAATTTTTCTTTTTATATTTAAATAGAAAATTTCGAAGCTACGTATTTCAAATTTGTAATGATTATAATTTTATTTTATTTTATTTTTTATTTTTTTCCGTGTCTGGTTACATTTGTGTTTGACCACCAACTTACATGTTGAATTATTAGTATATTTAAAGGAGCATGATAAAATCATAATGATAATGTTTTTATATTACAATATTATCCTAATTGGCTATCCAAATCCTAACAATTGTGGAAGGTGCTGAAGTATAGGGGTTTATAGCTGGATCAATTGTTGAACAACATGAGTTCAACAGGTTAATGGTACGGATTTGAGATGCAGTGTCATTGCAAATACTAGGCATGTGGCATGGAAGAAGTCAGACTGACTCATACAGAGGAAGTATTAACCTTGATTGAATTAGAAAAGTAGAGATTTTCTATCTGATTATGGGAGGGGATTAGGTGTTACCCGGATAACACCTCACCGGATGTTACCCTAACTGTTCGGGACCTACCTTAATGAATGTTTTGCCCATCCGTTTTTCAGCTCTTTTTAGCATGTTATCCCCAAACTTAAGCAGCATCCAGATCCCTATTGGACTACACTATTGAACAAAGTAGTGAATGCACATTAAAAAAGTTGATAGTTTACAAAAGTTTTGAATCAAGCTGATTTTTGTATTGCCCCTTCATTCAAGCCTGTTTAACCAAATCGACTGGTTGGATGGAAAATAAATTTCATATATCAGCTTATAATGGGCATTGGGAAGTTTTTAATAATTACAGTTAAATCACCACTATTTCCTATCTGTGTTGTCCCCATAAGATTTTGAAATACTTAGTTTTTGGACTAGAATCCTAAAATAAGCTGGAAAAATGGATTCACGACATATGATCAAGGTGGCCCCACGGTAACACCACTAACTTGTTGCCTGGGTGACACCTAACCTGATCGCCTTGATTAGATTTGAAGCCAGATGTGATGATTTGACAGTTTTTGTCAGATGAGGACAAAGTCTTTTGGTTGTCCAGATGGCGGGAGTTGCGTAGCACACGGCACCACATCGGTACCGTGCTTCTAGAAAAGCTCTGACTTGGAGTTTATTAATTATTTTCGGTTAATTTTAAGACATGAACTTTTCCAAATCTCAGGTGGACCGCATAACACGAAATCGTGGTGATTGAATGCCTACCATTAAAAACCTCTTGAAAGCCATGAAAGTCCATCAAATCTTTGTGACTAAATCAGTAGGTGGGAGGGCAAATCGGTATCACAGTGGGTCCCATGAAGTTTTTACAGATAAACTTATGGGCATTACTGTTTCCTGTGGTGTTTTACACCTGAGATTTGGATCCACTTGGTAGAATGGATAACAGGGGAGATATAATACATACATCACTCCAGGGTTTATAGAGCTTTTCAAGTCTCCATGCACACATCAACAATGAGGTGGATCCCAATGATGCTTTTGTGGGACAACAAACATGGCGGGGGGAGCCGATTGCATGTGACCTGGGCACAGAGATATCTCTCTGCCCGGGGTTTGTGGGGCTCCAATGATCTCAGTGGCAAATCCACTCGGTCCACCTGATTTGAAAGAGTACTGTAGGACGTAGTGGTAAAAATCAGGCAGATTCAAAACTCAGGTAGGCCACACCAATAAAACAGTGGGAATTGTCCACTGTCCAAACCTTCTTGGATTTAACCATAATGTTTATATGCCACCCAAACCATTCATAGAATTTTTACCACTAAGATAAACTGTAGTTACAAATATCATCATGACACAACTTCTCGCTCACATGAGTTTTGGATCTGTCATACTGTGGTCTTTGAAAATAGATGGACGGAGTGGATTTGTTAGGGACATCTCTGTTAGCCTACACCGCTCAAGGGGAAGGGGATTGCGTAGTAACTCACTACGCTTAGCGTATTGAGTAAATTCTGTGATCCCCAAAATGAATCATATAAAATGTTCGAATGGACCACATCACAGAAACAACTGACCGTTAAAAATTTCTTAGGGGGCATAGAAGTTTTGGATCAAGCTTATATTTATGTTTACTGTTCATCCATGTCTTAATGATCTCATGAACAGGTTAGATGACAAATAAACATCACTATGGGGCCTAGAAAGGTTTCAACGGTAAAAATCATTATACCGACTATTTCCTGTGGTATGATCCACCTTATCTTTGGATATGCTTCAATTTTGGGATCAACCCCTTAAATTAGATGGAAAAATAGATGGATGGCATAGATAGTACATGTACATTCAAGGTGGGCCAACTAAGTTTACTCGGTACGATAAGAGCCTACTGAGTAACTCAGTACGCAATCCGATTTCCGCTCAAGGCACGGAGATGCCTTTGTGCCGGACGCCAATTGCGTCCTACCCCCGCCCGGGTGGTAATCTGTCTGGGCAGGCTCTGTGGGGCCCACTGTGATGTAAGTGTTTAATCCACGCTGTTCATCACTTTTCTAAGATCATTTTAAGGTATGATAATAAAAATGAAACAGGTATACAACTCCAGTGAACCACACCAAAGGAAGCTACAGTGATAATGACATCCACCGTTGAACCTTTTTAAGGGCCACCGTGATGTCTTTTTTACCATCCAACCTATTAATAAGGTCATTTAGACATGGATGAAGTGAAAACACAAATATCAGCTTGATCCAAAACTTCTCCAGCTCCCAAGAAGTTTTTAATGGTGGACGTTCAATACCAACTTTGTGGTCCACATAAGACCTGTATCTGCCTCATTTTTTGGCTCATATCTTAAAATAATTTGAGCAAACGATTAACGACATGGATAAAACACTTACATCACGGTGGGCCCCATAGATCCCTGCCCGGACAGATTACCATCCGGGCGGGGGTAGGACGCATTCCGCGTCCCTCTGTGCCCAGGGTCTAAGGCAATCCGCTCCCCGAACGCAGATTACGTTGTACGCCCGCCCATCTTTGTGAAAGGGCAAGAGCTTTGAGTGGCCACCGCAGTGTATGTGTTTTATCCACACCGTCCATCCATTTTTTGGTATCATTTTAGTAAATTGTCCCAAAAATGAGGCCGATCCACGACACATTTGGACCACACAAAGGGGATTAAACTCTTATGGATGAAAACTTCTTAGAGGCCACACAAAGGGGATGGAACTTATATTTGTATTTTCTCTTCAGCCGGGTCTACCTAACATTATGAATAGTTTGGATGGAAAATAAACAACAGAGTGGAATCATTATCACTGCTGTTGTGGTCCACTTGAGCCTTGGATCTGCCCAACTTTTGGTCCTATTGACGCAGGGGAGGACGTGAGGTCGAGCACCATATTCCTCAAGAGGATAACTATTCCGAATCCACGGAACTTCTCTGGACTCCTCACAAAGACTTCTCGAATCCACGAGGAAAGAAAGCAGAAAATAAAAATAAATTCTAATAAATTCGAAATTGATTAATGAATGAATAAAAACAAGTTCACAACTCTTTAAATAGGGGTACCAACCAATGGGAAAGAAATCATAATCAAACTACAACTAAAACTCCTAGAATTCGCGACTTACTATAAATAGTAAACTTACTATTTATAGACAGTCGTGATGTCTACTAGTGCGCAAGGTTTTCGGCCAAAAATAGTAAGTGTCCTATTTGGCTTCACCAAACCGTTCTCCTAATTATTCTAAGCTCTTTTCATGTTGGGCGCAACTCCTAAAGCCTGACGGATGAAGAGTTATAATCAAACTAAAACTTACTATTTATAGTAAAAATGAAATTAAACCAGGAAAACGACCGTCGATCCAGGGGTTTTTCGCAATTCTGGGCTTCGCAACCCCGCATAGCCGGGTTGGTTGGCTAAAGTAGCTTATTCTACCCCAAAATCATATATTTTACATCAGATAACTCATTCTGGATTGCGAGATACACCCGATCTAAGGTCCGATGGTCCGGATCACTTCTGTCGTCGACCGGGCCTTTTCTGATCCATCTTGGCCATGAAACTGTCCGCGACCCACTCTACATCACCTATCCTATAGAATGCCATGAAAAAATGGATGGACGGTGTGGATAAAAACCATATATCACGGTGGCCACTCAAAGCTCTTATCCGTTGTCAGCTGGACAGGATTCCCCTCTCCCCATGCCGAGCAAGTAATTATGGTCCTTTTAATTGAAAGAATCAAGGTCACCAATTCAACTCAAGAGGTCATTTGTTCATCTATGGTGGCCAAGTTACCATTATAATAGGCCAAACGTGTCCATCAAATCAGCTAAAATCAATAATCATTACAACCTACCGTCCAACATACTCAAGCTAGGCTCACTCATTTCTCAAACTACCAACGACGACAGTCGCGCCTGCAATAACCACAAAACAACCAACCTTCTATAACGCGTTATGGCCATACCCAATGTGAAATTTGTGGGTGTTTTGGCCACATGGTTGTTTGTTGTTATAATCATTTCCACCATTCCTTTCAATCTCTGCTGATTCGGTAAGCTCTGTTGGCATTCTATCCGGAATGGTGGTACACGGATACTGGTGCCACTGCACGTACGATTCTTGATGCAGGTATTCTTTGTAATCTCTCTCTGTATTTAGGTCGTGAAAAAATACACGTTGATGGTGGCAATGGTTGGGAAATATCTTACGCCGAGTTCTAGGGCTGACAATTTTGATTTAAAAGACGTGTGTTTTGTTCTTGACGTAAAAAAGAACTTTATTTCTGTTAGTCAATTGACTGTCTAATTCTTGCCTGTTAGAGTTTTTTCTAACAAATTTGTGATTAAGGAATAGAGAACGGAGAAAAACTGGTAAAGATGAGTATGCATTGACATTTAAGTTTTTGTGCTTACCAAAAATGAGCCTCCACGCATTCAATGGACTCATTGCACAATTCAAGTTCATCTATACATTAGCCAGTACCACAAAATGATGTCACTTTGTCGCAATCAAGGAGCTGACCATCCAAAAGCATCTCTGCATCATGTGCAAATATCGTATGCTATACATTGATAAGGCCAGTGCAGAGGTCCCGACAAGTCAGCCACTTCTGGAAAGCAGAAAAATCAGATCCCATCAGCCTATAAATAGTACCCCTTTCGCACTCATTTAAAGGGTAGACACTTTTTTAGAGAGGGGTTTAAGATTTTCCTATGGAAATCTTATGACTCCTATGCAACAAGGAACTCCAACTATTGATGCTCGTCAAGGTGAGCCTCGCTTGCCTATGTTGGGGCAGTGCGGAAGCATATAGAGGTGGATCTAAGATGGCAACCCAATGGGACCAAGTAAAAGATAAGTACACAAATATTTTAATGTGGTAAAATCCTTGCAGGAAGAAACCATGGCACAAAGCAACATATGAATACTATGAAAGCAAAATTACAAAGAGAAATAGCTTACCCAATTTGAATAACCTCAAATCCCACCCTTGCTACACCCCTTGAGTCCCTTGGATGAATTTAAAAACCCTTAGTAATATGTTCTAATTATGTTTACACCCATATATGTAGCCTTGGGAAGAATCCCAAACAGAAAAGGAAATTGGGAAGAATCTTATCCCAAACGAAAAAGGAAACTGGGAGTAATCCCAAATGGAAAAGGAAATATAAAACTTGATTAAAGATATCAAATACAACAATTTCCACCATGTCTTCAATCATCAAATGTGTAGCTTATTGTCATCTTTTCTCATCTCTGCTTTGCATCATAACTCCATCAATGCTTCTCGTGCACATTCCGTCTTCCTTTTACGTCATCACCAAGCCTAAAGAAGTCACACAAAACTTGAACTTCTCTATAGGAATCACCTTGGTGACACTACCAAAAAAACGACTAAAGGCTACGGACTATTCTGGTTTTTAGCTACGGATATAAACCGTAGCTCAATTACTACGCCTTAAAACTGTAGCTAAAACTGTTCAAACCGTAGCTAACAGCTAACTTCGCCAGATGTACATAGAACCTTTGATATCCCCATAAGGGACTCTACGAGGCCCATTAAAATGTGTGTACTCTATCTAATACGTCTATCTATTTTTAAAGAGTATGCTAGGGCAAGAACCTAAAAAAGGAAGTAGATCAAAAGCCCAAGTGGACCATACGGTAGGAAAGAGTGGAGATTAATTCATTGATTGATGGTGTGGTTCAATTAGACCTTCGATTTGCCTAGATGTTGGGTGCATTCCTTATAAAAAAATTTACAAAATTAATGGACGAAGTGGATATATCGATTGCATTAAGATGGACCCCACAAAGCCCTTGACAAGGATGTCCGTCCAGATCCCGTGAAATGTGCACTCGTGGAGGGCCTGTTACGAATTATACAATGACTACGGTCATATTAGCTTTTAGCTATGGTTAAAAACCGTAGCATAACCGTATCAGGTGAAAATGCAAAAAACTGCGCTGCCTTTTTCTTTTCCCCCTCTCACGAAACATCCATTTCCCTCCAGGAAACCCCTATTCCCTCTCACGTCTGTCCCTTTCTCTCTCTCTCTCTCTCTCTCTCTCTCTCTCTCAATCTCCCGTGCCCCTCTTCTCTATCTCTCTCAATCTCAATCTCACGCATCCCTTTTCTCTATCTCTTTCAATCTCCTACGCCCCCCCCCCCTCTCTCTCTCTCTCTCTCTCAATCCGTCCCTTTTCTCTATCTCTCTCAATTTCTTGTGCCCTCTCTCTCTCTCTCTCTCTCTCTCTCTCTCTCTCTCTCTCGATCTCCCGCGCTCATTTTCTCTCTCACTCCAGAAGACATCTCAACAGCGAATTCAGAACTTGGTAAGCTGCGAATATGAGTTTTTTTTCCTTTCAGATTTGTGTAGGTGGATCTTTTTGATTACTTCCTCTGCATCCTTTTACTTCCAAACTCAAAATGCAGGGGAAGCTAAAATGTGGAGTTCTGATTGCCGGTGGTCTAGCACTTCACATTGAAAGAACTGCATTCTGGCTCACATGAAAGAACGACATTATTGTCTAGGTCATCCGTCTTGCCGATCCCAAGCTCGAGTAAAGGAGGAGGGAGAAGGGCTTCAAGGTGAGCTTAAGCCCTTTTTTATTGTTTTCCCTTGACGTTAGTAATTCCTCTATTCATGTTGTTGGCTTTGCAGCAAAACTTGGAAAGCTTAAAGATCATCTTAGACAACTGGAGGATGAATTTGTTAAGTCTCTAGCAGGTATGAATTTGTTAATTCTAAATGATGTTGAAATAGAACAAGTGCTTCAATACCAATTAGATGGTGTAATGCATTCATCTCTTAGGAAACATTTTGAAATAGACTTTTGCAGCCATGCACTGAATGATGTTGGTAAATTTTGTTTTGCGATAAATGGATCATATGAAGATCGGGGCTGGCCACTGCATGTCAAACCTTTGCTGACCATGGTTGACCTATGGTTATTCATCATGGCAAAAAAAGTTTCAGAGATATTTTGGAGGGATATTTGGATCATAGAGTACATGAATGGTGCAATTAAGTTGTATTAGATAGTTGTATAGCTCTTTATGTACTTGTCAAGGTATTTTCTTCATTTGAAGGTATAGGAAGCCTATGAACTCATTTTCAACTATATTCAGGCCAGTTTTGGAGATCAAAACACAAGACTTGATATATTTAAATGAGATAAAAACTCATTTTCAAGGTATATTTAATACTCAATTCTACAGTTAACTCCAATAGCTACACTGTCAATCCACTATTGAAAGCCTCCCTAGCCTCTAAATTACTTCCATGATCCCTTTTTCTGGGTTCATTTCTGCTAGATATTTAACTACATTCCTCTTTCCTTTTGTGAAGATTACACTCAATACCATAGAAAGCAAGATACATCCTCATCTTTTCTTTGCTGGAGAGGTGGTATTTTCTATCCTTCTTTAGTTTAGAAAGCTTTCAAGTCCGTCCATAAGGCCCACTCATGATGTCCAAAAGTTGGTTTCTTTACAGGTATTGAATATTGATGGCATAACTTGTGGGCTTAACTTTCAGGTAATATTTATTTTTTGAGGAATTACATGATCTCTAGTGCAGACCTTGAGTTTTACTCTTGTTGTCAATGTTGTAGCTGCCTAGACTTACGAATGGGACTGAGTAGATTTGCCCTACCAGGGTGTGCCCAGACTCACTTGTTCTACATATGCTTGAAATCTAGGCTCTAGTCTTTATTTCTAATTCTGCTACATCTTATGGACTGTGTTCATGCACAACATAATTTCGTTCCTATTTAGTGATTGATTTTTGTTTAAAATGAGCAATCTCACTAAGGTTCAGAAATTGGAGCTCAGTTCTACTCATGGATTTGAATATTCGTATCAGATTGGCCAATATGTTTGCATTTGATCCATATCAGCTGGTTCCCATACACATACGACTTTTGAAATGGCCAGGCCCAAATTTTGATATGGCACACTGTATTGTTACAAGATGATACATCTATAAATACCCCTTCTTTGATTTTATTAGTCAAAGGGGCAAACCATTACTGAACCAACTCCAGTTCATGCCCTAATGGTGAGTATTTTTTTATTTACTTTTAATTTGTTTTTGCTTGAGTTACTGCTTTAGATTTTTCTTGCATTATGTTCTACTAGTGTACTAAGGGAACTTAGTAATGATTTTTCAATTGGGCTTGGGTCATTCCCTTGGAAGCACAATCAAGACTGTTTAGCGCCATTGGTAACATTCAGATTAATGTGTGGTACAAATTGGGGTGGTATGGATTTAAATCTCTATTTGCACTTTAAGGGCCTATTTGGAAGGATTGCCAAGTTGGAATTGGCATGCTACTCGAGCAGAACCCATCTGCTTTGCATTAATTGGGTTGGCACAGGACAATGCAAATTGTGTTAAGTCAGATTTCTTTTACGCTCTATTGCTGCCCCAAATTGTAATTGGGTTTGCCCATTGCCCATTCTCTATTCCAAAAGCGAAGCTTCCAAATGCACCTTGACATTTAAACACCTTTCAAGCTCTTTTTAGAACTTTTCATATTATTGCTAAAGTAATTTGTGAGAAGAAAAAAAAATGTGAATCACAGCATGTGTAATCCATGCCACATGAGCCGACTCAATCATCCAGCGAGCCATGCTTGTGCTAGGAAAATGGATAGAAAACCACCAACTACAGCATGTTTGGCATAGGAAAATGGACAGAAAACCACCAATTACAGCATGTTTGGCGTAGGAAAATCTCTTAGTTTGGAACATCCTAGCCACTTATCGTACATGTGACCCAAGTTGAAACTTAGTTGTGTACATGATTCCCATCCACCACTAATGGATGGTTGGATATCTAGGAACAGAGTCTCGTTTAGAAACAAGAATGCATGAATCTTGCTGTAGAATTATTTTAACTGCTCCAATTTTATCTTGTTAATTATACTTTCTGCTACAGGTTGTGAAATGTGAGTTGTCGGTTGTCCCTACAAGGGAATTACCATAAGAGGAATGTCCAACCTAGCTCTCTAGTTCCCAATTAGGTAAATTTAGAACCACTTGCTTTCTAATTCCTAGTTAGGCTGAAAGAAAAACATCGCTACCTACCGGAGTATACTGTGCATTGGACTCTGGCTCCCAGTCCTGCTTCCTACTTATTTCTTTTTCTTTTTTGCATGCTATCTAATTACCTAAATTTCCTTCTATGCAGCTATATTTTAATCCTGCTACTGTGAAAATGTTGAGCTACACTGTCAATCCAATATTTAATGCAATTTGAAAAAATGTTGTTAGACCAATTGAAAAGAGCAATGAAAAAAAAAATCTTGTCTATCAATGACTTGGCCAAATTGATAAGAGAAGCTACTGAATTCTCATACCCTGGCTAAACCAATTTATTCTCGGATTCTGTGTTATGATTCTTATACATTGGGTATTGATATTATCTTTATCACTTTGTTTAATACCATTTTTATTTTTATTTTTGGTTTGAAAGGATGGATTTTCCAAATGTAATCTATCTATACAAAATGGCATGCTTGCTTTTACTGTAAAAAGCCTTCTGCCTTCTGCCTTCAAGCCCATACCTGCTGTCTTTTCTTTTTCTGCATAAACTTTTCTTCCTAGCTTCATTTTAGAACTCATTTAACTTGTCAACATGTGGATGTAATGTGCTTTTATTTGAGACTGTGCTTAACTTGCAACTGGAGTTAATCTAAAATCAGCTCAAAATACTTTTCCCCAATTCATTTTCTACTCAACTGCAGTTATTTTTTTTTCTTTTTTTTTTTTATACCCACATTCGTCTTCTTTTGTTATGGCTTACACTCAATGACAATGTTGTTGATCTCATAATAGCTGTGTTCACCATCATGATTTGCCCATTTGGGAAGCTCAGATCATGCACGTCAGCCATTTTAGAAAATCTTATCTTGTCACCTTTATGGGCAGATTTCTTTTTGCTTTTTAATCATTGTTGCTTATTTTACATAAAATGGATCTGTTTTTAATTTTGGTGTATGCTCGAGTTAGTTAGGGATCCACTGAAGCTACACCCAATTAGCTAGAACCACACTCTCTCCTTACTTTGCTCTTGTATTTAGTTGCTCTATATGATAGGTGTGGCATTGTCCTTTTAGTTGGGTTTTGGAGGGGTGGATATACAAACTTTTATTTTTTAAAATTAGATATTATATTTCCATCCATATAAAAAGCCAACTCCAAATTGCTGAGAGAAAGGCTAAGATGATGATGGATAACACGAGGATGTGAAAATCTTTGATGATTAATTATCAAAGTTAAATTGTACAAGTGTAATTGAATTACATATCATTTTTCCTTTAAAAATACTCTCTCTCTCTCTCTCTGTTGCACTTGAACAACTCTTACTTTTGTTGCAATATTGATATATTAGTGGTTCTTTTAGATGCATAGCTGTCTTAGCTTTGAGTACAACAGCTCACAATGAGCCAAACCTTATTAAGGGGCTTCTTCCTGAATTATTGCCACTTCTATATGACCAGACTGTTGTTAAGGTGAGATCTGCTTTGCATTTGAATTTGTAAACCAGTTATGTTATTAATGGGTTGATCTGCTTATGGTTTACTATCTCCCAGCTCGGGTTAAGCTACCACATCACTTGATGGTACACTGCACTAGGTTGAGGCCCAACTTTTGAAGCTCATTGAAGGTTCTTTGTCTCATAACATGATCTGTCAGACACATGCGGAGCTTGAGACAGTTTGGTTCATGGAACAATGTGTCCACAAATTGAAATGCTGCTTCGGTTTGAGGAATCTGATGTGAAGGACATGCTTTGGTTTGAAAATGTCTTTCTAGTAACTTGCCAACTATATTCCTATTAGTACCTCGCACTCGCACCTAACCCCTTCACATGAATGCTAGTTATTGGACTGATGTTGTTGTATCAGTACTGGCTGTTTACTTTTAGCATTATCTTTAGATTTCTGATTTTGAATTCCTATTAGAGTTTTAAGTTTGTTTTTTTTTTTTGCCAGTTATGGTTGTTATAACTGTACTAGAGGTGACAGATTGACAGCCTCTAACTAGTTGTGGTGTTTTGAGTAAAGGCAATAAATTTGTTAGATTTAGGCAATTGACTCTTTTTCTTGTTTTCTGCTAATCAATGCAGAGAGGTTTTGGCTGACTTGAAAGCAGCTGGGCTACTTGGGTGCAGTTCGATGAGCCAAAGCTTGTGCTGGATTTGGTCATAGAATGACTGACATTGCAGTTATGAAAAAATGCAATCTGGTGTGGAGCTAGCATTTTGCAAGCAGTTTCTATAGACAGTATTTCTTGCTTCCATTTTCACCAATTCTAAGACTATTTTATTAATATAAATGTGGAATGAAGTGAAATATGTGTGTAAGTGCCATCGTTTATAGCCCTTTGTGTTGTCAAATTTGTGGTGCCAAAGACACTGTTATAAAGCTTGCATCTGTGAAGAACAATGCTCTACTCAAGATCAACTTAGGTTGACAAGCACTGTTCACAAGTCAAGAATCTCAAGAAGCTTTCAAGTTCTACCTTAAGATCTTAAGAAGTTTTCAAGTTTGAGCTCCATCAAGACTTCAAGCTTCACTACTTTCAAAGGTCACTTGTCTCCTATGTTCAATGTCCTTACTTTACTCCTGAGGTATGACTGACCTTAGGTTGACCATTAGAGTAGGTCATTTTGGATACATAATTCATATGTTTATATAAGTGAGTTTGGTCTGTTCTAAGACTAGTCCTAGACTTTTTTCGACTAGTCCTAGCACTGCTTTGACCTGTCTAAACATTTTCTGGATCAGTCGTAAGTTTGTTACAAAAATTAAAAATTTTCTATTAGGCTTTGACTAGTCCTGGGAACTGTTCGACCAATCGTAGGTTCAGTGTCAACTGCATCTTCGACCTCTCGTAGAGCTACGACTCAATGTACAGCGCTGAAATTTGACTTGCTTCGACTAGTCGTGTAAAACCTATAACCAATCGTAGGAGACCCACGACCAGTTGTAGATCACCTACGACCAGTCATAAAACTGCCAAATCTTATCGCGCTTCAAATTTTCAAATATCTGTTGGTTCTATGACCAGTCATAGAGGTCCTTAGACCAGTCGAAGGTGTGATTTGCTCACCTATATATAGAGCACGAATCTCAGAATTAATTATTTGGAAAAAAAGGCAATTCAAGTTAATTTAATTCGGTCTTCTAAGGATAGGTCAGTGCTCCATTTAAGCTAAGTGTGCATATTTAATATTCTCTTTCTTTAGCTTTGTTAATTGATTTTGTTTCTTGCATTCTAATCTAATCTGAAAAGAGGAATTGTTGTTTTCCTTTTTCTGGAATCAAAATCAATTAGAGCTAGCCCTTTTGTTTTAATTTAAAATCTATTAGAACCTAGAACCATTATAAAGTGAGTATTGGATATTGAACTTGGACATTCAAATCTCTACTCCGACTTGGTTCTTCTGGGCTGCTACAACGAAGGAGAAAATCAGGTATTTTATAATTTGTGTAATTTACATTGTTTGGTTTTGTTTGAGGTTAAGCCAGAAAAATCTCAAAGTTATTGGTTATCTGAGGGGAGCCAGAAAACTCAGAAGTGAGGGTTTTTGAATTATGTAAGCCCTTTAAAAAAGACACAATTATGAAGGTTTGGGTGAACTTGTGAAAACCTATTTGATAGTGAACGCTAATATCCCCTGTGTGAGGATATTAGGAGTGGAGTAGCATTCTGTGTGGCTGTTGTTTAATAGTTGGTGAACACACAGGCGAACCACTATAATTCTTTGTGTTGTGGATGTGTGATTTATATTTCCTATCTTTTATCATTCAGAATTGTGAAATGTATGTGTGGATTAGAATGTTGTAAATTTTACATTTCAAGCTCAGTGGGGAATGTTGTAATAATTTAGAGTTATATTTCAACATTATATTTTTTGCTATCTATTTATTACGTTGAGCTTCTGTTTCTCTATTTGTTCTTGAAATAAGGTTGTCCTACCATAAACTTTGGTTTTTGGTGTAAGGTTGTCCTTAGAACAATTTGTGTTTCTATTTCTCTATTTTAGGTTGCTTTCCATTCCTATTCTGTGGTTGGTGTATATCTATTCTTTGTTTCATATTCTGCAGTATTTAAATTTAAATTTGGCATAGTCCTATTTACCCCCCTCTAGGACATATAGCTTGGCCATTTCTAGTGGTTTCAAAGCCTAATAGCTCGCTCTTGTTACTTTTTATTTGGATTTAATTCCTGAGCTAATGTTCATAGCTATATAAAAGATGTCAAATTTTGATAGCCTATCAGTCACTAGGCCTCCACCCTTTGATGGCTCCAACTATGCCTATTGGAAAGCCAGGATGAGGATCTTCCTCAAATCCATGGATGAAAGTGTGTGGCTATCCACAGTGAATGAATGGACCCCTCCTACCACTGAAGTAACCGGGATTGATGGTTCAAAATCTATGAAAATTACACCATATTTCTCTTGGACCACACTTCAGAAAACTGAGAGTAGTGCAAATGCTAAAACACTAAATGCAATTACTTGTGCACTATCACCAGATGAATTCAAAAGAATTATATCTTGTGATTCTGCAAAACATGCTTGAGATATATTGGAAATGACACACGAGGATACTTCAATTGTCAAGAAATCTAAGATACAAATCCTCATAACTAAATTTGAGAAAATACGTATGGAAGAAAATGAAATGTTCATGGACTTCTATACTAGATTAAATGACATTGTAAACTCTATGTTGGGTCTAGGTGATAAAATTCCTGAAAGCAAGATATGTGCTAAAATACTACGCTCACTTCCTGAACAGTTCAATTCAAAAGTAACCGCAATCCAGGAACTTCGTGATACAGACAATATGAAGGTTGAGGAATTAGTTGGCTCATCACAAACTTATGAGTTAACCTTTAAAGCTCCAAAAGGTAAATCTATTGCTTTAAAAACGTCTGAAAATGATTTAAACTCAGATTTAGAAAACTCTGAGGATGATATGGCTCTTTTGGTAAAGAGGTTTTATAAAATTTTTAAAAGTAAAAAGAGGGTTGATTTTCAAAAAGCATTTGATAAAAAGAAACCTAAATCTAAAACTAAAAAATCTTTAAAAGACAGTCAATGTTACAACTGCCATGAGTATGGGCATTTGGCTAACAAATGTCCTAATAAGGGCAAGTCAAAAAAGAAAAGTACGATGGCTACTTGGGATGAGTCTTCTGATTCTGAAGTCTCTTCTGAATCAGAAGATTCTGAAACTGAGTCAGGGTGTGATGTTAAGGCCCTTATGACTCTAGCCAAATTTACTTTTTCAAATAATGATGACTCGACTAATGAAGAAAATCTAATTAGTGAATATGAAAATGAAGATGATCTTCAAGATGCTTACAATGCCCTATACAAGGAAAGTTGTAAAATTGCTGTGAAATTAAAACTTCAAAAAGAGAAATTTTCTAAACTCAAAGAAATTTATGAATCTCTTGTTTTAGAAAAGTTCATATTTCAGACTGTTTTGAAAAGACAAAATACGATTTAGATTTTAAAACCTCCCAGTTTAAAAATCTGAAATCTGAAAACGAACAACTAAAACATGAAGTCTCTTCTCTCTTGAGTTTAAAGGAAACCTGGAAATATGCCCAAGGTGATCCTAAATTTGAAAAACTCTTATCTGGATCGAGAAAATGTGGCGATCGATCCAGTCTGGGCTATGACAAGAGTGTTCCTCCTAAACCAAAGAATACTTCTCCCACGTTTGTAAAGGGAGAGATCTTAAACTCAAAAGGAAAAGATCAAATGTTTTCTAAAAACTTTAAATCTTTTCAAAAACCTAAAAGACATATCAACTATAAAAAGCAAAACCAAAGTCCTTTGGCAGAAAAGATAGTTGATCTACTTAAGGAGCTTCTAAAGTCTAACTCACTAAGTTATACTTATAACTCTTACAATTGAAAGAAGACCTACTATCCTCCTAAACCCAAAATGGTTATGAAATGGGTTCCAAAGGTCACTTGCTTGGTTGCCCACACCGCTTTTAAAGCAACAAGCCATTCTAAGTAGTACCTAGATAGTGGATGCTCCAGGCATATGACAGGCGACAAGGCTTTATTCACCGATCTCAAAGACATGACTAACGGTTCAGTCATATTTGGAGATGGCAGCAATTGCAAGATTATGGGCCAAGGTACGGTTCAACTTTATAACCTTCCTTTGTTTAAAAATGTATTGTATGTTGAAGGACTGAAACATAATCTTTTAAGCATATCTCAGATTTGTGATAATAATCATAGTGTACGGTTTTCTAATTAAAACTGTGAGATTCTAAACAACAAGGGTTCAATAATACTAACTGGACGTAGAACGTCTGAAAACTACTATATTGTTAGCGAATCCAGCTCATCTAATCAATCATGCTACATTGTCTAAACAGATGAGATTGATCTGTGGCACAAACGTCTTGGACATGTACACTACCGAAATCTATATAGATTGAGCAAATGGGAACTTATAAGAGGTCTACCCAAACTATAAAAATTAGATAAAATATGTGGTGAATGCCAGATTGGCAAACAAATAAGGAACTCACACAAAAAGGTGAATTCCAATACCACATTAAGACCACTTGAGCTTCTCCATATGGACCTAGTAGGACCTACTAAGACAGAAAGTCGAGGTGGCAAAAGATATATCTTGGTAATAGTAGATGACTTTACCAGATATACATGAGCTGTCTTCTTAAGAGACAAATCAGAAACCCTTGAAGAAGTAAAAAAGGTTCTCAAAAGAATTCAAACTGAAAAAGGTTCTCAAGTTAGTAAGATTCGTAGTGATCATGGATCTGAATTTGAGAATAGCGGTTTTGAGAAGTTTTGTAGCGACCAGGGAATATTACATGAATTCTCAACGCCCAAAACTCCATAACAAAATGGTATAATTCAAAGGAAAAATAGAGTGCTTTAAGAAATGGCTAATGTCATGTTAAATAGTATGAAGCTCTCTAAGAACCTTTGGGCTGAAGCAGACAATACAGCGTGCTATATTATTAATCGAGTTTACACTGGTAAAGGCAATAATAAAACGGCTTACGAAATGTGGTCCGATAAAAAGCCTACTGTTAAATACTTTCGAGTTTTTGGCAACAAGTGCTATATTTTACGAGATCGTGAACATCTAGGAAAGTTTGATACGAAGAGTGATTAAGGGATCTTTTTAGGATACTCTTTAAACAGTCGAGCTTATAGGGTTCTGAACAAAAGGACCGGTGTGATTCAAGAATCCATCAATGTGGTCATTGATGATCACTTAAGCACACCTGTCTCAAGTTCAGATAATGATGAAGTATTAGTAATTGATAAATCTGATATTTCATCTAATCAAACTGATTCTGAACTGAGGACTGTTAAAGATCATCTAACCACACAGATTCTTGGAAACCCTCTCACTGGTATTCGTACCCGTAGACAACTTGAGGATATATGCAATTACATATGTTTTACATCCTAGATAGAACCATCTAACATAAAAGAAGCTCTTGCTGATGAAAACTGGATTGTTGCGATGCAAGAAGAACTTAACCAATTTGTGAGAAATGATGTTTGGTATCTCGTACCTAGACCTAAAGATAAACACATCATTGGAACCAAATAGATTTTCAAAAATAAGTCTGACGAACTTGGTAATATAATTAGAAACAAGGCTAGGCTAGTGGTACAAGGTTACACTCAAATTGAAGGTATTAACTATGATGAAACCTTTGCACCAGTAAGACGTCTTGAATCAATCAGACTCTTTATATCCATTCCATGTTTTAGAAAGTTTAAGATTTACCAAATGGATGTAAAAAGTACTTTTTTAAATGGCGATCTGCATGAGGAGGTTCATGTTGAACAACCAATGGGTTTTGAAGACCCCAAAAATGCTGATCATGTGCATCGTCTTAAAAATGCACTTTACGGTTTAAAACAAGCTCGTAGGGCATGGTACGAGAAACTAACAAAGTTTCTATTAAGCCATAATTTTCAAATGGGATTTGTTGATAAAACTCTGTTTATTAAAAAACATAAGGATCACATCTTATTAATATAAATTTATGTTGATGATATCATTTATGGATCTACCTGTACTGACATGACTATTGAGTTTGCAGATTTGATGAAATCTCAGTTTGAAATGAGCTTGGTTAGGGAATTAAATTATTTTCTCGGGTTACAAGTAAAACAAAAACCTGATGGAATGTTCATTTCTCAATCTAAATATGCTATGAACTTGATTAAGAGATTTGGATTTGAGAATGGTAAGAACTTTGATACTCCTATGAGTACAACCTTGAAACTCTCAAAAGATTCTGCAGGTAAAAATGTGGATCCGAAATTATATCGGAGTATGATTGGTAGTCTATTATATTTAACTGCTAGTAGACCTGATATCGCTCTAAGTGTTAGTATTTGCGCTAGATATCAGTCTGATCCTAAAGAGTCTCACTTGACTGCTGTCAAGCGGATTATAAGATATGTCACAAGTACTGTAATCTCGGTCTCTGGTATCCACATAAGACTAGTGTTCAATTAGCTGGGTACTCGGATGCTGACTGGGCTAATAATCTTGATGATCGAAAATCAACCAGTGGTGGTTGTTTTTATATCAAAAACTATTTAGTTTCTTGGTTTAACAAGAAACAAAGTTCTATATCACTTTCAACAGCTGAAGCTGAATATATCATAGCTAGTAATGCGTGTACACAGCTTGTTTGGATGAAACGTATGCTAAGTGATTATGGAATTAAACAGGATTATATGTTATTATATTGTGATAATTCCAGTGCCATAAATATTTTAAAAAATCCAATTCAGCATTCTCGTACTAAGCACATTGATATTAGATTTCATTATATTCGGGAATTAGTTGAAGAAAAGGTTATATCTCTGGAATATATTCCTACCGAGAATCAACGTGCTGATATTTTTCGTAAACCGCTTGACAAAAGCAGGTTTAACAAAATAAAATTTGATCTCAGCATGAGCATTTTAAAATGATTAATTATGCCTATTTGTATCATATTATATATATTTGCTAATTTAGTCTTCAAATTTTAAAAAATATGCAAAAATCAGATTTTTTTTGGCCTGTACTCGACCAGTCGTGAGTATCCATGACTAGTCGTGCTACGACCGGTCGTGTATATCCACGACCAGTTGTGAATCGCGTGGATTCACTTAAATTTTGGGAAAGTCATCTTCTTCTTCATTTCAACTTCTCTCTCCAACGAGCCAATACACGACTAGTCGAACCCATCTTCCAAAATCTTTAAGGTTAGTGCTCCATTTACATTTTGCTTTTAGATTTGTGTCTAGATTGCTTCTATTTCTCTCTTAGAGTTGTCTATTTCGAATTTAGTTGAGATTTGGGAATTTTCTTTTGAAAAATCTAATTTGAGAAAACTCATTTCTCAATCCATTGCAACTATTTATATTCTTGAAATCATTGTTGCATATGGCTTCTAGAGGAAGAAAGTCAATGTCTCGTGGTCCGTCTTCTTCTTCTAGATCAGCCCCTATCACTAAGCGTCATCTTAGGGCTCATGAGGACGATCCATCTTATGTTCGGGACATCTGATTGCGTAATGTTATTGTTGAACATCCAGTTGATATTAATCATGTTGCTCCTTTTGATATTTTTCTTATGCTTCAATCTGTAGGTTGGAATAACTTATTGCTTTGGGGTGGGCCAGCATACCGGTCCATTGCCCAATCCATGTTTACATGCATATGTGCTTTCTCACTGGAAAATTTAACTTTTTCTATCTCCACAAGAGAAGGGTCATTTGAAGTTGATCGACATTTGATTTCAGCCCTTATGGATATTCCAGTGAATGATGAAGGTATTCCTATCCATACTTTATATGATAAACCCGCTGTCGCTGAAAAACATATGCTGACTAAGGACTTATGCAATTTGGATGTACAATGGATGCATAAAGGGAATGCGCTTCCCTCAAGGTATTTGTTACCCAAATACAAAATTCTTCACAAAATCTTTGTGTCTAATTTGTATCCTTGGTCGGGTAACAAATCTGAATTGACATCTTTCATGGTTCGTATTCTTCATTCTGTTGTTAGAGGTGTTAACATTTATTTACCATCCTTGATTTGTCACTTCATCATTCAGTTTCGTCTCCATCTTAGTCATAGTGACATTCCTTTTAGATATTTGATGACTGTGTTAGCTACACATATGTCAGTCGCTATGCCGGTTGGAGAGGTCCCTATCCATCATCTGATATTTAACAATTCCAATATCAATAAGATGAAACTGGATTACCTTCCTAGCCAAGGTGATGGTGTTGGCGGTGCTGAAGTTGTACATGAGGAAGAAGCTGGTGATCATCCTCCTGATGATATTAACATGGATGATATTTTTGAAGAGCTTGAGTCCGATTCTACAAATGATCCAGATTATGAGCCTTCTTCATTTGATGCACGTCTGAGTGCATTAGAAGATAAAGTTGAGAGTCTAAATGTTAAAATGGAAAACATATCTGTTGCCCATGATTTACAGTTCAAATATATGCGCAAATATCTTAGGCGCTTGAACAAAGGCATGCATCAACTTGATCCTTCCATTCCTGCTCCTTCATCTGGGTCAGAGTAGTATTTTTACAATTACTGGTCTGTAATAACTTTATTACTCCTAACTAGTTTTTGAGTTTGTCACTTTCTTTAACTTAGCTCAGTCTATGAATTATGTGTGTTACTTAAGCTATGTTCTTATATCTTGACTAGTTATCTCTCATATTTCTCATTGATTATTTCTCCTCAGTCATCTATTTTGTGCTTCCTTTGTCCTATTGTGACAAAAAGGGGGAGTATGGATATGTTATGAATATGTTATGAATATGGAGATTGTATTGTATGGTGTTTTATGAGTATGTTACTCAGGGGGAGTATGTGAAGAGGTGGACTGAATATTGATTTACAAGTCTGTAGGATGCCGGTTGATAATAATTGGTTTACAAGTCTGTAGGATGCTGGTTGATAATAACTGGTGCATGATTCTTTAATCAGATATTCTATGTTATGAAACATATCTTGAAAGTGTGCTTTGTCACTAATTTGACAAAGGGGGAGATTGTAAGTGCCATAATTTATAGCCCTTTGTGTTGTCAAATTTGTAGTGTCAAAGACACTGTTATGAAGCTTACATATGTGAAGAACAATGCTCTACTCAAGATCAACTTAGGTTGACAAGCACTGTTCACAGGTCAAGAATCTCAAGAAGCTTTCAAGTTCTACCTCAAGATCTCAAGAAGCTTTCAAGTTTGAGCTCCATCAAGACTTCAAGCTTCACTACTTTCAAAGGTCACTTGTCTCCTATGTTAAATGTCCTTATTTCATTCCTGAGGTATGACTGACCATAGGTTGACCTTTAGAGTAGGTCATTCTGGATACATAATTCATATGCTTTATATAAGTGAGTTTAGTCTGTTCTAAGACTAGTCCTAGCACTGCTTCGACCGTCTAAACATTTCCTGGATCAGTCGTAAGTTTATTACAAAAATTAAAAATTTTCTGTTAGGCTTCGACTAGTCCTGGGAACTGTTCGACCAGTCATAGGTATAGTGTCGACTGCATCTTCGACATGTCGTAGAGCTACGACTCAATGTACAGCACTGAAATTCAACTTGCTTCGACTAGTCATGTGAAACCTACGACCAGTCGTAGGAGACCCACGACCAGTCGTAGACCACCTATGACTAGTCGTAAAACTGTCAAATCTTATCGCACTTGAATTTTTTAAATATCTGTTGGTTCTACGACCAGTCGTAGAGGTCCTTAGACTAGTCGAAGGTGTGATTTGCTCACCTATATATAGAGCATAAATCTCAGAATTAATTAATTAGAAAAAAAAAGGCAATTTAAGTTAATTTAATTCGGTCTTCTAAGAGATAAGTCGGTGCTCCATTTAGGCTAAGTGTGCATATTTAATATTCTCTTTCTTTAGCTTTGTTAATTGATTTTGTTTCTTGTATTCCAATCTAATCTGAAAAGAGGAATTGTTGTTTTCCTTTTTCTGGAATCAAAATCAATTAGAGCTAGCCCTTTTGTTTTAATTTAAAATCTATTAGAACCTAGAACCATTATAAAGTGAGTATTGGACATTGAACTTGGACATTCAAATATCTACTCCGACTTGGTTCTTCTGAGCTGCTACAACGAAGGAGAAAATTAGGTATTTTACAATTTGTGTAATTTAGATTGTTTGGTTTTATTTGAGGTTAAGCCAGAAAAATCTCAAAATTGTTGGTTATCTGAGGAGAGCCAGAAAACTCAGAAGTGAGGGTTTTTGAATTGTGTAAACCCTTTGAAAAAGACACAATTGTGAAGGTTTTGGGTGAACCTGTGAAAACCTATTTGATAGTGAACACTAATATCCCCTGTGTGAGGATATTAGGAGTGGAGTAGCATTCTGTGTGGCTATTGTTTAATAGTTGGTGAACACACAGGCGAATCACTATAATTCTGTGTTGTCAATGTGTGATTTATATTTCCTATCTTTTATCATTCAGAATTATGAAATGTATGTGTGGATGAGAATGTTGTGAATTTTACATTTCAAGCTCAGTGGGGAATGTTGTAATAATTTAGAGTTACATTTCAACATTATATTTTTTGCTATCTATTTATTACGTTGAGCTTCTGTTTCTCTATTTGTTCTTGAAATAAGGTTGTCCTACCATAAATTTTGGTTTTTTGTGTAAGGTTGTCCTTAGAACAATTTGTGTTTCTATTTCTCTATTTTAGGTTGCTTTCCATTCCTATTCTGTGGTTGGTGTATATCTATTCTTTGTTTCATATTCCGTAGTATTTAAATTTAAATTTGGCATAGTCCTATTCACCCCCCCTCTAGGACATATAGCTTAGCCATTTCAATGTGATGGTCATATAATGACTGACAATGCATGTTATGAAAAAAAAATGAAATTTGGTGTGGTGCTAGTACTCCTTTTTTATAGTAAGCAATGGAATGTTCAAATGCTTTCTCCTCTTTGTTAAATAGACTTGATGACTGTTCAGTTATCTAATATCCTCAATGATCACCACATATTATCCACTCCATGAACTACAAACATGGTATTAAATGGTAATGGGACTAGCAAATGGGTGATATTTTTGGGATCCATGACAAGCTTGAAATTTATTCATGTCCACTGTAAAGTAAATGAGTCAATGTCTTGCTTAGTTGTAAATATGTAGTTTTCACTTTCAGGTTGTAGAAATCATTGACCGGTATGAGACGGATTGCATTCCAGAGAGCTCAAGAGGCAATAAGCTTGCATTTATATAAGACTAAAAAATGGACAAAACCTGCACCAGGACAATAATAGTAAGATTTTCTTGTAATTATCATCATTTGCTGATTGTAAAATTTCCCCCCTTTTCTGGGATTTATCTCTCTGCTGAACTGTAACTGCATTTTAGAGATGTGTTAAGATCACTAAAAGTTTTAGGATTTCAGCTCAGCGATTGAGCTTTAGAAGATTGATTCTTCTATTGTTTTTTAGTTGTGTGATACCTATGAGGTTGTTGAAGTCCTGATGGATGGATCCGATCTCAGACCTATTGTGCCATGCTGCCAAATGTGGCGTGTACATGGGCTTAGCACACTCATGTGGGCTTAGCAATGCTATATTTTTGAAAATTCTGTTTGGTCATTTTAATGGTTTTGAGAAATCGAAATCCATGTAAATAGAATAAATATGAAATCTAATGTTCAACATGGTTTTTTAATAAATACGAAAATTCTAGAGATCTCTATATTGCACAGTTCTAGCATTTCTAAAATTCTGCACACAACTCTATACACTATGCACAAGCCTCTAGTGTAAAAAATGAGCAGAAAATGGGCAAATCTCTTAAATAGCTCCTTGGAGAGGTTGTCTTCTTGACGTAGTGTACCAAAGTTAATTCTGGTGGTAGCATCATTATAAGGTTCCTACCACTTATCCACACTTGAATAGGTGTTTTCCTGAGTTGCAGGGCACAGTAGAATCCCACACCTTAAGTGGTGACTGCCACACGAGCAGCAGGCAACAAAAAAAGCACCCAGCTAAATAAATGGGGCCCACATTAACCTTACCATTAAGGTACATGCCAGCAGGTTCATCCACCCCCCCCCCCCCCCCCTCTTAAAGTAAAACCAAACCAATGTTTTAATAATAAAGAAAATTCTCTTAACACTTAGACAACCCGTCTTAGATTATTTTGTCACATGACAAACAACACCCTTTAACAAAAATTCAAAATTTTCTCAGTAAAAGAGGAGTAGTAATAGCACACGTTGACACTTCAAAACTACCAAAACTGTCTCAGTCATGATTTTCCACAGTTAGCTTAAGGTTGGGAGGGGAAAGCAAATAGACGAGGAAAACCAAATGAGAAAATATGCAAAAACCCAACTCAATCTCATGTCATTACTCCCATACTCATGCCTTTCAGTTAACAACCGCCTCTCCATTCTCACTTTTCTCAGCCCCGCAACCCAAAAGAAATCGGCAACTGCAACTCAGCAATGTATTAGTTGTTTGTATGTGCCAATCTATGAGAAATAGAAAACACAAAAGAAGTTTTGAGTACTTTCTGATAGCTACTTCTTGAAACAGTTCACAATAGAAAGCTAAGGTGCATACAACTGATTAGTTTAGAGGATATTCCACAATGGGATGTGAGAGTTTACAAAACTGCAACTAAGAGAACTGAAATTCACCATAATCCATGGGCTACAATCTGTGTTATGATACATTCATGTCTCTAATGCCCCACTGAGCTTGTACACGTTGGTGTTCATAGACAAAATAAAAGATCATAGAATTGTGAAGGAAATGTTAAGGCCCTTTTCGTCAGAGGCCTGAAAATGAGTTCATCCCATTTTAGTTAACAGTAATTATGTATTATAGGTCCTAATCTCTAATACATAATCACTGTAATAAAAAAAAAAAAAGAAATAAACTCATTTTTAGGTGTCTACCAAATAGGGCCTATACAACAATTAACAGGAAACGTATCTGAGCTTAGAGTAGGCAATTTGCAACTATTTTTTCTAGAGAAAAAAAAGTGGAGGATTTTAGATTTGTATTTGAAAGAATAGCATATTCCAGGAGACTCCCGGGGGAATTCTGAGTAGAATAAGTAGAGTTCTTCTAGCTTCTTCTTTTCTATGCCTATCATGAAAATCTTGTTGTACTTGTATCATTCTAATAGATCTTTTATGGTAATGATATCTTTATTTGCAAATAGTCTCTTTTGTTACTAGTGGTTATGAAACTTGACTAGAAGTCAATGTAGGTTTTCTTGTGCTACCATTCATGAATATCTGGTTTGAACCTAGAGCTAGAAGCTTTAGTTAAATTGGGTTTCTATCTTGAAAGATTCTTGTTTGGGTCTTGATGATTTCCTGCTGCTTTTCTGGATATATTTGGATCAGTCTTAACATGTGAAACATTTACTTGTTTTTTGAAGTTGTGGACTGGGGGAGCTTAAAAAACCTAAAAAGTTGGGAATTGAGAGCTTAAAAAACTTAAAAGTCAGGACTTGGGAGCTTAAGAAAATGATAAAAAATAAAATAATATTTGATCCCTTCAGTTGAGATCAACGCTGAAGTTGGGAATTTAAGAGGGTCCAGTGTCTCATTGTTTTCATGATTCATATACCACCACTATACTAATTTCGATGTGATCTTTAGTCTTTCTTCATGAACTGGAAGTGGGTATTTGGAATTATAGTTTTCTTTTTTTCCGACAGAGATTTGAATTTTAGATATGTTACTCTTTCCATGTGAATCTGATTTTCTTCTAACATCTTTCTTACTGTAGACGGGGTGTTAAGAAGCCTCAAATCATGGAATATTCTGTCACGATCTTGTCGAATGCAGGTCTTAGGATGGCCATGTTCAGTCTCAGTAAGATCAATGATATGCTCATCATGTTCAGTCTCGGTAAGATCATTGATATGCTCATTCGACATGAGGAGTGTCATCAAGAAATATGACAGTCCCGTACAAAGTAAGTTTGCTTATTCTATGTACTTGCTATGAATTTCTTAAATCTATATATGCTTTCTCATCACTGTGCCTTCTTTTCTTGCAGTTCTTGAAGAATTATTTCATTTAAAACTTGAGTTCTATGTAAAGAGAAAGGTGAGCTTTGATATAGGCCCCCCATTTTTTCTTATTGGTAATTGAGAAGATGGTAGTATTGACTTGCTACTTTCATGCAGAAAGTAATGTTGGATAATCTTGAAATAAAGCTATTGAGATTGTCTGACAAAGTCAGATTCATCATTGGGGTGGTAGAAGGAGAGATTATTGTGAGTAACAGGAAAAGAGCAGATCTGGTCCTCGAGTTGCAGCAGAATGGTTTCACACCGTTCCCTAAAACTAAAGGCATTGATACCGGCGAGGTAATGGAAATAGAAGAAAATGAAGAGACACCAGAGGTGGGAAGAGTTGCAAGAGCAAGTGATTACGAGTATCTACTGTCGATGCCGATTGGAACCTTGACACTAGAAAAGGTTCAAGAGTTGTTGGCTGAAAAGGGAAACCAAGAAAATGAGGTGGAGGAATTGAAGAAGGAAACTCCAAAGTCTATGTGGATGAAAGATCTTGATGCCTTCATTACGGCACTTGATGTGCGTCTCATCTCATCGCAATTTTGAGGACATGACTTTCCATTTTTTTTTGGGTCTTTCTTGTCTAATTTTCAATCGATGCTGGAGCATGAGAAGGAAGAAGCCCAAGTGGAGGAGGTGACAGGACAGATGGAGGGCAGGGCAGGCAAGCCTCTCGCTAAGGCTTCTAGACAAGTTGGAAAGAACCCAAGGAAGAACAACACCAAGAAAGCCAATGAAGCAGATATTGTTGTTGAATCTGTAGCATCAGTTAGTACTACAGTTGAAACTGGTAGGCATCATTCTTTTCGGATGAATAAAAAATCATCTTTGTCAGTAAGCCAGTGTTTAGACGTACACGCCAATTGGCAGCACAAAAACTGAAACCCAATTGGCATGTTTGGTTGTACACGCCAATCGGCAGAACAAAAATTGAAACCCAAAATGGGTGGATTGTCAGTTACCATTTTTTTCCCATCTTGAAGATTTCATTCATCTCAATGCATGTTATCTTTTTCTCTCCGTAAGACATGTTTCCGAGGGGGCAAAACCCAAAGGCAGGGGAGCTCCAAAGAAGGCTCCTGCTAAAAAGGTGTGCTTGTAAACCCTGAAACTTCTTATTTCCCAAGTATCTCCCTATTTTTGTGGACTTCTCATTACCTTTTTGGTTTGGGTCTTTCAGTAGAAAATGCCAACTGTCGTTAATAGTGAAGAGGAAGATGATGAGGTGCTCGAGCTGAAAGAACGACTGGCAGCGTATAACATTGATTCTTCTTCAGATCAAATATGTATATGATCATTCATGTGTAGTAAGCTTTTGGATCAAAGCGAATTTGAGAATAGGGTGTTAGTTGATGGCAAATTGATAACCAGTATATGCACATCCATAGAGTTTTCGCTTGCGATTGTGGAGAAGCTATTTGGCTGCGAGAAGGCATTAGATCTTGCTGTTAATGAGAACTTTAAATAGACATATAACTATTATGTTGGCATTGTACTTTTGCGAAATGAATGATTGTGTTTGATTGAATGAATGAATGATTTAGCCATGAAGTATTTATCTATATTAGCTTATATGGGTTATCAAGGTGTATTACAATGGTAAGAGCTGTCATTACTATTTAAATTTTTTATTAACAATAGGCATTAGCTGCAGCTATTAACCGTAGCCCTTTGTTGAAAACCATAGCTCTTGCTAATTTCAGCTTTTTGTATGGTTCTCATTCTACTTTTTGCTATAGATATAATCCATAGCTGTATATAATTTTACACTAAGGACAATATTGCTACGGATTTGATCTGTAACTATAGTTTCAATAGCTACAGCTATTAACCGTAGCTGTTTATCTGAAACTGTAGTTGTTGCTAATTTAAGCCTATTGTTATGGTTCTTGCTCAACTTTTAGCTACAGACATAATCTGTAGCTATAAATACTTTAGCGATACAGAAGCAACGACTACAGATTTAATCCGTATCCATTGTTTATATGGCTACGAATTAAATCCGTAGCCATAGCTTTTAAACCTATGGCTACGACACCAATGGCTACGGTCGTGCTACGGACCTTAACTGTAGCCATAGGCATTTAGTTATGGTTTTATCCATAGCATTTACCCAATTTTCTGGTAGTGTGAGTATGTCTGTCAGATTCACGCTAGTGTGAATCTTCTCCAAAGTTACGCCTCATTCCTCAAGCACATGTAAGATAAAATAGTGACAAACATCAATGTGTTTAGTACATGAGTGATAAACGAAATTTTTATCCAAAGTGATAGCACTCTCGCTATCATAGTTAACCGGCAGAGCCTCCTGTTGAAGCCCCAATTGATTTATCATGTCTCTTAACCAAACACTTTTTAAATGCTTTCGTCACTGCCATGTACTCTACTTCGATTGTAAAAAAAGCCACCACAGATTGAAGCTTTGACATCTAACTAATTGCTCCACCCACTAGTACAAACGTGTAATCTGAAGTCGACTTTTTGGAATCCACATTACCTACGCAGTCTAACTCCACATACCCAACCAACTTTTCTCATGTCTTCTCAAAAGTTAAGACGTAGTCTTTTGTGCCTCGAATGCATCGAAGTAGTCATTTCACTGCTTCCCAATGTTGCTTGTCGGGTTTGACAATATATGCTCACAACATCGACTGCTTGTGAAATATCCGATCTCGTACAGACCATGATATATATTAAATTGCCAACCGCATTTGAATAAGGCACATGGGACATATCCTGTTTTTCCTCGTCTATTTTGGAATATTGTTCTGAGGAAAGCTTTAAGTGAGCCACGTGGGGAATGCTCACCAGCTTTACCTGGTCCATCCCATACTTGATCAACACCTTTTCAAAAGTATTCTACCGTTAATAACCAAAGTTTGCTCATCTTCCTGTCTCTATGAATATCTATGCCGAAAACCCTCTTTGCAACCCCCAGATCTTTCTTCTCGAATGTCCCTGATAACTGAATCTTCAGTATGTCAATTTCATACATATCATGACTGGTGATCAACATATCATCAACATACAATACAAGGATGATAAATTTTTCATCATTCGGTGTCTTGTAATAAACATGGTGATCATATTCACTCCTAGTAAATTTCTTACTCAACATGAAAGAATCTATTTTTGTATACCACTGCCTAAGCGATTATTTCAGGTCGTACAATGACCTCATTAACCTGCAAATATTTACCTTTTTAATTTCGTAGCCCTCGGGTTGCTTCATGTAGATCTGCTCTTCCAATTCTCCGTGCATGAATGCAGTCTTCATATTTATCTATTCCAGCTCGAGATCGTATTAGGCAACCAGCGCTAACATGAATCTGATAAACACCTACTTAACCACCGGTGTGAATATCTCTCTAAAGTCAATTCCATCTCTTTGAGCATAACCCTTCGCCACCAGCCTTTCTTTGTATCTATCATATTTCCTTTTAAATAACCACTTGCATCCGATCATTTTTTTGACCCACTGGAAGCTCCACCAGCTCCCACGTATTGTTCTTGTACAATGAGTCCATCTGATCATTTATAGTCGCCTTCCACTTTTCTACATCAGGCTCATCAAAAGCCACTTGAATAGTAGACGGGTCCCCATTATATGTAATGAGGATATGTAATATTAGAGTCGTCCCTGTACCTTGTCGGTAACCTTCAGTCACATAGTGGTTTGCTTCTCATAGATGGTTGCTCCACTTTCTCCTATATCTCTGTCTGACCAACTGTCTCAGCCTTCATACCATGCTTGCTTATGTGACCCTGACGTGCATGCCACATACGTGCAGAGATAGAATCTATTGTAGCCACCGCAGCTCCACCTGTAGAAGTGCTCCTGATCAACCTGTGAAGGTTTCCGAGTCTCTACGCTTTCATGATTAAAAGTGCCCCCTTAGATACTTTAAGGGCACCATCAAATCCAGTGAACTTACATCTTATTGCCTCAAGTACACCGAGAGAAATTAGACTCTTCTTCGTGTTGGGAACGTGCCTCACCTCAGTCAGGGTATTCACTGTCCCATCAAACATCTTAATGCACACCATACTAATGGCCACAACATTACAGGCACTATCATTGCCCATAAACACCTATTCACCATCTCACTATCTATAGCTAGTGAACCAACATCGATGAGGAGTCATGTGATAAGATGGCCTTGCATCTAGAATCCACTTGTCCCTATGATCATCGTATAAGTGTCTGATCATAGACATAAACAAAACATCACCTTCACATCCACTTGAATATTCTTCAGACATGGCAGTGTTGGCCTCCTTATACGAAGCTTCAGAGTCTTCTCTCTTAGATTTAGGATTTGTACAATCCTTCTTCATGTATACTCTCATGCTACAATTCCAACACTTTAACTTACCTTTGCCCTTGCCTATGGACTTTGATCTTGACCTTGAAAATCCTGTACCTCACTTAGAATTTTTGCCCCTCGTAATCAGTGCATCTGAAGATCCCGAATTCTTGTAAAAATGTAATTCACATAGCATACATACAATTCTCATTAGTTTGGCTATTAATGTATTTGTGATCTTGATGGTCTGTATAAAGAATGAACTCCCTTTGAATTAAGTAATGTCGCCAATGCCGCAGTGCATGAACTGCTGTATATAATTCGAGCTCATAAGTCAAACACTTTTTACGTGCATCGCTAAGTTTTTTACTTTAGAAGGCTACCGGCCTACCTTGTTGAGACAAAACTCCGCCAATTCCGACATATGAAGCATCGCATTTAACTTTGAATAGTTTATTGAGGTTGGGAAGTACTGGAACCGGGGTTATGGACAACTTGTGCTTAATTTCGTCAAAGCTCATAGCGGCTTCGTTAGTCCACTGAAATTATTCATTCTTCATGCAGTCTATAATTAGTGACACAATGGTGCTAAAGTTCTTCATGAACCGATGATAAAATGTTGTTAATCCATGAAAACTTTATGCCTCATGGATGTTTGTTGGAATCGACCATTCCCTGATGGCTCTCAGTTTTTCAGCATCCACTCGAATGCCCGTAGACGTCACAACAAAGCCCAAAAACAATAGAATATTGATTTTTTTTTTTTTAAAAAGCTGCATTTTTAAAAAAATTGAGATACAACTTATTTTCAATTAGCACTTGCAAGTCATTCTTAAGGTGTTTCGTATGGCTTGCTTCATCCTAATTGTATATCAAAATATCATCGAAGTAGACCACAATGAACCACCCAATGAATGATTTCAGAACTTGGTTCATTAACCTCATGAATATGTTAGGCGCATTCGAGAGACTAAAGGATATGATTATCCATTCATATAACATTTCCTTAGTCTTAAAGATCAATTTCTACTCATCACTCGGCTGTATTCAAATCTGATCGTAGCCGCTTCTTAAATCCAATTTAGAGAATAATTTCGCACCCTCAAGCATGTCCAACATATCATCTAACTGTGGTATAGAAAATCAGTACTTTATGGTAATCTTGTTGATGGTCCGACCGTCGAACACATGTGCCAACTCCCATCTTTCTTAGGAGTTAATAAAGCTGATGTGACGCATGAGCTCATACTTTCTTAGATAAGACCCTTTTGGATCAATTTCTCCACTTTCCCTTGGACAATGTCGCACTCCTTCGAACTCATCCAATAGTAAGGATGATTGGGTAAGCTAGACTCAGGGACAAGGTTGATATGGTGCTGAATATCCCACATAGGAGGAAATCCATTGGGAAGGTCATTGGGCCAAATTACTTTGAATTCATGTAACAAGGGTTTTAGTTTCTCAGGGATGATGGTGGGCTCGAGTTCCTTCCCCTTTATAATTAGTGCATGGGCCTACCCTGTTTCTTTGGATTCCTCCTCGAAGTCCCATATGGTCAAGAGAGAATGAACATCTACTTTGGAAGTTTCGGGTGGCTCCTCTAGATTCATAGGGATAATATGATTTTTTCGGATGTCTTTGATGAAAATATACACATGATCTCGCCCTTTATGAGTAACATTAGGATTAGATTGCCAAGGTCGATCAAGTAGCATGTGACAGGCCTTCATGTCAATTACATCACATATCACTTGATCCTTATAATGCTTACCAATCAAAAAATATATAGTGCAGTGTTTGGTTACTTTTGTCTCAGTGACTTTCTTAATCCAACCGATCATTATGGGGAGGGGTGAAACTCCATCTTTAATTGTAACTTTTCCACCATGACCTTAGAGACAATGTTCTCATTGCTCCCACTGTCGATGATCACATCACAAACTTTCCAATTCATCATACACCTAGTTCGGAAGATGTTATGTCGTTGTGAGTATACTTTCCTCGGTGCATACAATAGTCACCTCACAATGAGCGATTCACCATGGTCTTACGGAACCCATACCGCTTCAACAGCTACTTAATGGTTTGTTCATCTTCACAAGATCCAAAGTCTTCTTCCATTGTATCACCTTCACTGCCCCCTTCATTAATGGTCAAGTGGGCTATGAGGTGTTAAGGGGAGGTGTTTGATAAGTGGCTTGGTTGGCCACGACAGTAACAATTGTTTGGTCTTGGTTGACCATAAGGGTTTGGAATCCTACTCGGACCTACAACTGTGGGTACTACACGTTGAGGCCTAGATGTGTTGCAACCTGTGTCACGGTTCGCAATCGTATAAGGTTAAGAATGTCCTCCTATAGGATCTTTTCCTCTTGTTAGAACCACTTCTTCCATGAAAACCACTATGGGGGACGAGTTGAAGGATAGGGCCAAGTGGGAACTCTTACAAGTTATGTTTCTGCCCTACTTATCAACTGAACTGCTTCATCCATGGTACGGACTGGGTGCATCTGAACTCGATCCTAAATCACCAGTCGTAACCCACTTATGAATCATGTCACCTTCTATGATTCAATTTCTGACAGGTCATTCTGCATTGCCAACCACTGAAATTCTTCGGTGTAATCTATGACAATTTGATTCCCTTGATGGCAATTTTGGTATTGCTGGAATAATACCTGCTCATAATCACTAGGAAGGAATCGTGATCGTAGAAGGCGCCTCATCTGTGGCCATGATCAGATGGGCTCTTTGTTTTGTTGAGCACGTGAGAGTTGTAACTGCTCCCACCATAAAGAGGCACCAGATTTTAATTTGAACGCTACTAATTTCACCTTTTTATGTTCTGGCACGTCCATGTAATCAATATATTATTCTACTTTGGCTAGCCAATTGAGGAAATCTTCTATATGTAATAAGTCATTAAAGCTAAGAAGTTTAGCCTTACCTCAATAATCTTGTTCAGTATGGTCTAGTTGATCACCTCCAAGGACTGGTCATCGAGGTCCTTGTCACTAGAGTTCGAATCATCTAGTGTAAACCTATGATTTACCATTGGTGGTTCTCTACAAAAATCAGGGTTATGTCGTACTGTAACATCTCAAATTTTCACAGTTAGAGTTTATAGTTATGCCTGAGAAAACCGGGTGTTAATGATGTATAAATTGGATGCTTTTGAAAATTGCGCCCTTTTTTTTCATTTGGATCACATCCAAATACATTTTTCAAGGTAACATTCATAAGAATAAAATCAAATGTATTGATTATATTTCATCAGAGTAAAAGAATAATCAAATGCCCTCTCAATGGGAGTTTATTACATTTATCAAGTTCGCAATGGAAGTATAAAACTAAATCATAAAACTGTCTTCTTATTCTTTCAACATAATCTTCCTTAGGAAGATTGATCACTAGGACTTCAATCTGTACCTCACCTGCATAATCTATACAAATGGGAGAGGGTCAACGCCCTACTCATAGTGATGGTTATCCTTTAAGATTAACAATAATTTAAGAGATTTATAAAAGCAATGTAAAGGTTCTGATACGTCCCGTCCTCCACAACTACAAGTGGTATCAATATGCACAAGCAATCTATATGAAATGCACGCCTAAGAAAGTATATGCAGTTTATCACGCTTATTGATTGCCACAATGTAGAATATGATTAGAGTTATCAGACTTGCCCCACATCCCATACTACAGAGATTCGTCGGCATGTCCCACGTTTAACATGGTTTTATGCGGTTATCCTAAGACAATCACAACACATGACTAGATGAATTAAGTGACACAATTTGTTCATGGAGAGACTATTTGCGACATCCAATCCCAAAAGTTATGTAACATGCATTGTAAATTATGTACATCGATTTGTTCACCACTACCCATGAAACATGGTATTACGTGTCGCCCTAAGGGCCGCTACCAAAAATGCATTACGTCCATGATATTTATTTAATCGCTAGAAGAGAGATACCCAACATAGTACTTGCACTTGTAAAGGATACAAACTGAATCATGGATGTTCTAGAATATCAAGACACATGCCCGAGCTCTTTAACGATAGTTAACACAAGGCCAATATGAAGAAGAGTGACAAGGGTTAACTCAAATAGTGGCAATGGCCAACATAATAAGTAGGAGAGCAACAACGGCCGATTTCATAATAAGGAGAGTGGCAATGGCCAACTCAATAAATAGAAGAGCGGCAACGGCCGATTCTTTAATATGGAGAGACAATGGCAAGGCTTGTATCCATGGCCCCACACAAATGCAGAAAGAGCACTTGTAAGCATTATTATATTATAACCTCAAGGCAAATAATTGATGGCAAAACATGTAATTGCAGAAAGGATTCAAGGAAATATGGAGACATGTAAAAGGGTAAGATAAAATAATCACGAATGCATAAAAAAGGCAAGATGAAATAACAAGAAGGCAGGATAAAATATAATAACTTAAATTAGTGTAAGCTTAAAGGATAAACCCTCACCTTTCGTTATCTAATCGTCCTTTATGGATGTAGTTTAGAACCAATCTTTATTTAGATTTACCTATTTTGAATTTGACTAAAGTAAGGATCAGAGGTTCTAAGTTATGGATTGTAGGGTTCATGTTATGCTTTGTATCGTTTAAAGACTTGGTATGACCTTCTTTTAAGTTAACTTGATTTAGACATGGGGAACTTCTCTACTACTTTTGATTAGAACAAAATCACAAAATTAAGGAGGGAGGAGGAAGAGAAGGGTTTATGCTGATCTAAGTTTTCTGCCCAACGCGGATTATTGCTGAACTTCAAAGGTTTCCGGCGCTAGTTTTTCCTTCTCTCTTCTTCTTTCTTCTTTTCTTTCTTTTCTTTTCTTTTCTTTTCTTTCTTCTTCTCTTTATTTCTCTTTCTCTTTCTTTCTTTCTTTCTTTCTCTTCTCTCTTGTTGATGTGCTTCTTAGTATGGGAGGTGCGTATTTATACAGATCTAGGTTTTCAAATCCTTCTGTGTACACAGAGCAGGTTGGGTGCGATCGAACTGCGCAGTTTGTGTGCAGCGTCTGGTTCAAAGGTTTCTTCTTCTTTCCTTCGTTAGTTTTTTCCCGATCTAGAACGTTCATTAGTTTGGTAGCGAGTCCCTTAGTTATGGCTCTAAGTTTGGAGTTCAACCAATGTTCTGGTGGGTCCTGCTGTTGATCCCAGTGTGCATCATGTCCAATCTTCTGTTAGGCCTTGGTCGGAGGTAGGGTTAGTATCTGATGGATGGTTCAGATCTGCCCATCTTTTCGTAGGGATGGGTCCCACTGTGCCCTTAGTTGCGTTCGGTTTCAACTTTCCGGAACGCGGGAGCGAGAAAGGAGGAAGAAGACCTCTTTTTTTTTTGCGCAGTCCATTCGTGACTGGATTTGTGCCCACGTGTAAGTCCGTCCTCACATGATCTAACCTAGGAGCCACTCAGATTTGATCTGGCTGCAGGGTGGACTGTTCAAATCTTTCAATATGATCTTGAGAGTGGGCCACAACATCACCCAAATGGATTCTATCCATTAGCATAGCAGTGTCGAGGTTCTTTTGTTGCTGGGAATCGTGCACCCACACGTGATTAGTCTCACGAGAGGATAGCTAGGGTTAGGACGGGAGTGGGTCCCGAACATGATGGACAGTCTGGATCATCTACGTGGGCCACAACCAGCGCCAATCGGCCTTCCGTTTAAATCTCTTGCAGCTGGAAATACGGGAAGGAGAGAGTCTCCTCTTGTTGTGGAAATTATCGGGTCAACGCCCGTTTGAGTCGAGCCTCTGGTCCAGTACACCGCTTGTGTACACACTGTGTACACTCTCGATGGGCTGTGGGGCCCACGGTGATGTATCTAAGAAATTTCCACCATCCATTCATTTTTCCATCTAATTTAAGGGGTTGAGCCTAAATTTGAAACATGTCCAAAGATCAGGTGGCCCCAAAATCCATGGTTAATGGCTAATCTGTCCATTGGGTCATTTTTACCATGATCTAAGGACTGAAATTCGACGTGTACACCTAATTTATGATACATAGGCATGGTGTAAAGTTTCACATTAAACAGATCCTGGGAACCATGTGATCTAGAATTCAGTGATCTAGGTTAATGGCATTTTCGTAATTATTGCTTATATGAGAGTTCTGTGAAATCTAATGGTTCTACCTGGTTTTATCCACTTTTCTGATCGATTGTTAAAAACAGACTTTCATCTAAATTATTACGGATAATTGGTTATTCGCTAATTCACTTAAGGGAATGTGCATGTGTTGAATCACTCGATGAAGGCTCTTGTCTTAAAATTAACAGTTAGATGGCTTGATCTATGAATGGAGATCATTCCCAACGGTTAGGTTTGTGTCAAGGTAAGGATGTAAGGCTAGGATAGTTGGATTGGTATCATACACATGTACATACTAGGTTACGTCTTATGGTAACACTTGAGAACTTTCGATACTCGATATTGAAAAGTTCGAGGTGTTACAATCTACCCCCCATAAACATAATTTCGCCCCCGAAATTTAGTACTTTTATTATACGAGCTATTTTCCATGCCTCTAAGGATTCCATGTGTTTGAGGTAATATATATAGATGGTTGTAACAGGTTTATGTTCGATCCACAGATCCTTCGCTTGCGCAGTACTGAGGATTTACTAGTATCAATTCAAAATCCTATTAAATCTCGATCCTTCACTTGATTAAGGCATTGGAATTATTCAAGATTTCCTAGGACTTGGAATTTAAGTCATACCACGCAATTTCGCATAAACATGGTTCCATCAGTCTATAATCTCGATTGTTCTCAACTCATGGAGAGTATCACAAAATCTTATATTCTCGTAAGGGGTAATTCCATGTGTCCCATTACACTTTCGCAGCATACTATGATTATCTAATGTACTACCAGGAATTTACTTCTATCATCCTCACTAATTCGTTATGTTTGGGTTTTCAACGTATTGCTCGATATGTATATGGCTGGGTGCGTGTAATTGGCTACATGAATTGGGACGGTACAACCTACCCCCCTTCAACAAAATCTCGACCCCAAGATTTGGTAATTGGATTAACTTGCTTATGTCCTACCTAATTATGGTCGCCTGGTGAAAGCCGAGTATCCTAACCAACTAGACTACAATGGCGATGAAATTTTAGGGGATGGTTGATGGGGACTTAAGTGATCTTATTGAAAAAAATTTAAAATTTTCTTATGTGTCTTTTATCTGCAACCAGTTCACAATTTCGCTGAAGTGGTCAAAATCTTTAGAAAAATTATAAAATCTTTATTCTCATGAGAGAGTTTGTTATTCTTCTTTATGACTCCGTTTAAGGATGGCCTTTTTAGTTTAGAACGAGTTTATGCAGAATTTTGAGTGTCACGCCCCAAACTCGGAAACCAGGTTCACAAAATTCTCGATCGTCGAATCCGATGCCGATAGCCTCCGTAGTACCCCATTCTTGGCTCCCAGCGCCCATACACTAGGTTCCGAACATGGGATCCTAGAAGGAGGACTTTCCAACATACATTTATCTCGTAATAAGCATAACCACAAGTATACTCAAATCACAAGAACAACATCATCATCACATATCCACTAATATAAACATTTGAATACAATGCTAAAAGGAAAATACATATATCAAAAATCAAAGCTCCATGCTCAACACTGCTGCAACCTTCTGGAGCTTTGATTTTCTATATATGTGTTTCCCTTTCAGTATTGTATTCAAATATTTATATTAGTGGATATGTGATGATGATGTTGTTCTTGTGATTTGGGCATACTTATGGTTATGCTTATTACGAAATAAATGTACGTTGAAAAATCTTCCTTGTTAGATCCCAAGATCGGAACCTTGTGTATGGGCACTGGGAGCTGAGATGGGGTACTGCAGAGGCTGTCGGCACCAGATTTGGCGATTGAGAATTTTGTAAGCCCGATTTCTGAGTTTGGGGCGTGATATTAAGGAGGGTACCTAGGTTCATGATTTCTAGATTTCATGTTTACTTTAATATTTCCAATAGGGAACTTAAATATGGGTTTCTAATTCCTTATCCTCCTAGTTTCATGGGGAATTCTCAGTGTATGTATTTAATTCATCATATGTTCCTAATCATATAAAGCTTATGGTAGTCCACTCCCCTCAGGCCCAATTAATCTCATTCTCATGCTTTGATATCAACTATAATATTCTGAATTTTCATAACTAGAGTTTACACTCTTGCCTGAGAAAACCGGGTGTTAATGATATGTAAATTCGATGCTTTTGAAAATCGCACCATTTTTTTTCATTTAGATCACATCTAGATACATTGATAAAATTAACATTCACAAGAATAAAATCAACTGTATTGATTCTGTTTCATTAGAGTAAAAGAATAATCAAATGCCCTCTTAACGGGAGTTTATTACATTTATCATGTTTGTAACAGAAGTATAAAACTAAATCATAAAATCGTCTTGTTATTCTTTCAACATAATCTTCCTTAGGGAGATTGTTCACTAGGTCTTCAATCCGTACGTCACCTGCATAATCTGTATGATTGGGAGAGGGTCAACGCCCTACTCATAGTGATGGTTATCCTTTAAGATTAACAATAATTCGAGAGATTCATAAAAGCAATGTAAAAGTTCTGATACCTCCTGTACTCCACACCTACAAGAGGTATCAATATGCACAAGCAATTTATATGAGATATATGCCTAGCAAACTATATGCAGTTTATCACACTTAGTGAAAGCCACAATCTGGAATATGATTAGAGTTATCCGACTCGCCCCGCATCCCATACTACGAAGATTCGCCAGTGTGTCTCATGTTTAACATGCTTTTATGCAGTTATCCTAAGACAAACACAACACATGACTTGATGAATTACGTGACATGATTTGTTCATGGAGCAACTATTTGCGACAACCAATCTCAAAAGTGATGTAACACGCATTGTGAATTATGTACATCGATTTGTGCACCACTACCCATGAAACTTGGAATTATGTGTCGCCCTAGGGGCTACTACCAAAAACGCATTACGTCCACGATATTTATTCAATCGCTAGAAGAGGGATACCCAACATAGTACTTGCACTTGCAGAGGATACAAACTGAATCATAGAGGTTTTGAAATATCAAGACACATGCCCGAGCTCTTTAAAGATAGTTAGCACAAGGCTAATATGAAGAAGAGTGACAAGGGTCAACTCAAATAGTGGCAATGGCCAACATAACAAGTAGGAGAGCAGCAACGGCCGATTCCATAATAAGGAGAGTGGCAATGGCCAACTCTATAAATAGAAGAGTGGCAACGGCCAATTCTTTAATAAGGAGAGACAAGGGCAAAGCTTGTATCCATGGCCCTACACAAATTCAGAATGATCACTTGTAAGCAATATTATATTATAACCTCAAGGCAAATAATTGATGGCAAAACATATAATTGCAGAAATGATTCAAGGAAATATGGAGACATGTAAAAGGGCAAGATAAAATAATCACGAAGACATGAAAAAGGCAAGATGAAATAACAAGATGGCATGTAGAAAGGCAGGATAAAATATAATAACTTAAATTAGTGTAAGCTTAAAGGGTAAACACTCACCTTTCGTTGTCTGATCGTCCTTTACGAATGTAGTTTAGAACCAATCTTTATTTAGATTTACCTGTTTTGAATTTGACTAGGGTAAGGATCAAAGGTGCTAAGTTATGGATTGTAGGGTTCATGTTATGCTTTATATCGTTTAAAGACTCAGTATGACCTTCTACTGAGTTAACTTGATTTAGACATGGGGAACTTCTCTACTACTTTTGATTAGAACTTCGTGCCCACATGTAAGTCCGTCCTCACATGATCTAACCTAGGAGCCACTCCAATTTGATCTGGCTGTAGGGTGGATGGTTCAGATCTTTCAATATGATCTTGAGAGTGGGCCACGACGTCACCTAAATGGATTCCATCTGTTAACGTAGCAGTGTCGAGGTTCTTCTATTGCTGCGAAGCATGTGCCCACATGTGCTTAGTATCACATGAGGATAGTTAGGGTTAGGACAGGAGTGGGTCCGGAACATGATGGATGGTCTGGATCATCTACGTGGGCCATAGCTAGCACCAATCGGCCTTCCGTTTAAATCTCTTGCGACTGGACATACGAGAAGGAGAGAGACTCCTCTTCTTGTGGAAAGTATCGGGTTAGCGCCCGTTTGGGCCGGGCCTCTGGTCCACTGCACCGCTGGTGTACACAATGTGTACACTCTCGATGGGTTATGGGACCCACAGTGATGTATCTGAGAAATCTCCACCATCCATTCATTTTTTTCATCTACTTAGGGGTCGAGCCCAAATTTGAAACATGTCCAAAGATCAGGTGGCCCCAAAATCCATGGTTAATGGCTAATCTATCCATTGGGCCATTTTTGCCATGATCTAAGGACTGAAATTTGATGTGTACACCTAATTTATGATACATAGGCATGGTGTAAATTTTCACGTTAAAAGGATCGTGGGAACCACATGATCTAGAATGCAGTCGCCTAGGTTAATGGCATTTTTATAATTATTGATGTTATGAGAGTTTTGTGAAATCTAATGGTTCTACCTGGTTTATGCACCTTTCTGATCGATTCTTACACACAGACTTTCATCTACATTATTATAGATAATTGGTTATTCGTTAATTTACTTAAGGGAATGTGCATATGTTGAATCTCTTGATGGAGGGTCTTGTCTTAAAATCAACGGTCAGATGGCTCGATCTATAAATGAGGATCATTCCCAATAGTTTGGTTTGTGTCAGGGCAAGGATGTAAGGCTAGAAATGTTGGATTGGTATTGTACACATGTGTATATTAAGTTCGTCTTATGGTAACACTCGAGAACTTTCAATACTCGGTATTGAAAAGTTCGGGGTGTTACACGTACAACAATCATGAGCAGTTGAGCATCGCATTTATCTCAAGGCAAAACTAGCACATCTATAATACGGTCAAGGTTTGCCTGTAGTCCTTGCATGGTCAATTGACTCTCCTAGTGGAAAGCTTTCATTCTTACCAGAAGATACCAATTCCTTGGATCACCGCCCACAGGATTTTGGCCCATACCTTCATTATTTGCCATCAGCCCAAGGGGAGTCCTCGCTCTGATACTAAATTGACGCAGGGAAGGATGTGTTATGGTCGAGCACCATCTTCCTTAAGGGGATAACTATTCTGATTCCATGGAGCTTCTTCGGACTCCTTACAGAGATATACCTCGAATCCATGAGGAAAATAAGAAAATGAATACTTTCTAAAAATTCTTAATAAATAGAATGATGCTAAAAATTGAGTTTACAACTATAACACCCTAAAATTCGGGGGTTGACCACAACTCAGCTCCCGAGTCTCAAAACATCACTTATGCAACATATGTAATGATGAATGTATATTGTCTGTATTAGTGCATAACACATGAAGTAGATTAAGCCAAAACTGCAAACATAATCCAGGGATAAGTGAAAGACGCAAGCGGAAGACTAAAGATATATATGTGTATATGTGTAAGTCCCTATGATATGCTATGCTAGGTCATAATTACAAGTGTTTGTCTCAAAAGATAAGTATCAAAATGAAGTAAACCATTACAAAATAAATCCTAAATCCCCGTAGATCAGGACACAGCTCACATGAACCCGCCTGAGAACTGCATAAAGGAGAACACCTCCTCATCATCCTCATACTCCTGCTTTGCCTCGGGGGCCGCATCATCATCTGCATCTAAGACAGAGTCTGATTAGTGTCGAAACACTGTCCTAGAATGTGGGAGTGAGTGATCAACTCAGTGGAACTATACAGTAAAAGTTAACATATTATCAATTCAATCAAGCAGTAATGATAAGGCAATAACATAGCGCTAACGATTCTATAGGTTTTGGGTCTTACAGATCGAATTTAAAGTGATCGGTACCAATTTCACAAGTAATCGAGTTTAGCGATAGTTAACCCACATTTAACTTCTAAAGGATTGAGGTAGTACTCAGGTCTTTGCACGAAATTTTCTGGGTCATTACAACAACCCTTTAAATAATGGTATGAACTCTAGGGAGAAGTTTCAGAATAAAACTACAACTAAAACTCCCAGAAATCATGACTTACTATAAATAGTAAACTTACTATTTATAAATGGTCACGATTTCCACTAGACCACATGATTTTTGGCCAAAAATAGTAAGTGTCC
Source organism: Magnolia sinica (assembly GCF_029962835.1). Taxonomy (NCBI): domain Eukaryota; kingdom Viridiplantae; phylum Streptophyta; class Magnoliopsida; order Magnoliales; family Magnoliaceae; genus Magnolia; species Magnolia sinica. Next base: position 82,061,440 of record NC_080574.1, read on the forward strand.
TATTTAGCTCAACCATGCTATTCTCCTAATTATTCTAAGCACTTTTCATTTTGGACACAACTCCTAAAGCCCAATGAATGAAGAGTTATAATCAAACTAATACTTACTATAAATAGTAAAAATGAAAATAAAATGGAAATTTGATAGTCGATCATATGGAATCTCACAAATTTGGCATGCGCAACCTGACATAGCAAGTTGGGTGTGTAAGGCCCGTATCCTAGTCCATACTGTTCTGTCAATTCTCGTGATCCTTCCCGTCGAATTTCGGCAACCTGCGACCTATAATCAATGTTTGCGTAAAATCCTAAGTCATATCCCGTAAATTTGAATTGGCTTAATCCGAGACTTGTGCCATTACGACCACACCATTGCCACGGTTCCAACACCGTGTCTTACATACTGATCCTATACCCTGGCTAGGAGATGTGGGCCCGCGTTCAGTTCAAGGTAAACACTGCGCGTTGCAAAACTTAAGAGAATCTCTACCGAATGTCACATTCATCAATCAATCAATCCCATCAAGGGTCAAGTACATGTCAAGCACACATCACCTCACACCCATCCCCAAGCAACCCCAAAAGTCAAAAAGCTCTTACACACCCCATACCTTTCTTACACCATCTACCCCTAAAGTCAACAATCTCTTACACATCCATCACTCACCACATCCATCACCCATCTCTCTCTCTCCCTACAAGTCTCTCTCTCTCATTTCTCAAGCTCAATTCCAAGCAACCAAAAATACCGCACGTTCAAACATTTCTAACCTCCATGAGAGCTTTGTGTGTGGCCCACTTCCTACACTCTCATCTCCCATCTCAACCATCTAAACTCCATCTCTTCTGTTAGGATCGAAGCTAAGGAGCAAAGGAAGCCAAGGGAGCAAGGAGTGGACAGTGGGTGATCTTGGATCTCCATTTCTTTATTCCTTTTATGATGTAAGGGCCCACTTATGGTGGGAACCGCCTTGATGTAGGCTTTGTATCAAAGAGGGGCCCATAGTGGCGGGGCCCCTCCATCCTCGCCGATCTCTCTCTCTCTCTCTCTCTCTTTCTCATTTGTTGTGGACCCCACTAGGATGTATGATCCACGCCGTCCCATCCGTAGGGCCCACCTTGCTGACCATATTTAGGTGGGCCTGGATGTAGGAGAAACACAAATATCAGGTGGATCCAAATCTGGTGGGCCACGTCTAAGTGGGACCCACCATGTTGCCTGTGTTGTATCCGCAGTCCAGCATCCAGGGACGCTGGATGTGCACCACAATGGTGTGTGGCCAACAGTGGGGTGGGCTAACAGTGGAGTGTGGAATGGCAGTGAGTGTACTAACAGTGTGGGCTGACAGTGGGGTCCATGGGACCCATCCACGCCCTTCATCACTTCTATGGGCCACACCATGGTGTATGTGTTTGATCCAAACCGTCCATTGTCTCTAAATGGTGGGACCACATCCGTGTGGGGCCCTCCTTGACAGGTATCCACGCCCAGATCCATAGGTCCAGCGGTAGGCTGAGTGAAAGATACCTCATTTCAACGTTGAGGTCTTGGTATTGACTCCCTACTGGGGGTGGCTAACGGTGAAGTGCAACTGATAGTGTAGTGTGTGCCAGCAGTGGAGGTTCGTGGGACCCACCCATGCTATCCACTCTATCTGGTGGGCTGCACTATGCTGCGTGTGTAGTCTTCACCGTCCCTGGACGGTGGGACCCACCCCATGTGTGGGGCCCTCCTTGATGCACGAGACCGTCTAGGATGTCTAAGGGCGTGGACGTCAGCATATATGCATATATATATATATATATATATTATATTTTATATGTTATATATATTACATATTTTATATATTATATTATATATATAAAGGTGGTGGGCCCTACGTGGGACCCACCCACGTGTGATGTATGCATGTCCAGGCTGTCCAGGGCCTGGACGTGGTTGGGGTGTTATATATAATACAATATATTATATTATATTAATATATATAAATATAATATCCTTCTCACTGCTTGAATGTTGTGGTGGGCCCTACGTGGAACCCACCTCTCTCTTTTAATGCAGAGAAGCTGCATGTATAGCAGCTGACATTCTTTTATGTACTAAATATATATATATATATATATATATATATATATATATATTATTACATAAAGGTGGGCCCTACGTGGGACCCACCTCTGCCTCTTTAAGGCATCATAGCTGCTCTCTCTCTCTCCCTCTCTTAATGTCAACCAGTCTTACAAGTCCCACATGATGAACGTGTCTTATGTACACCATCCACGGTTTGGATGGTGGGGCCCACCATGATGCATGTGTTGCATCCATATCGTCCAATCATTTATGAGATCATTTTATGACATGGGAAAATGAGTAAATCAGATCTAAAGTTTCAAGTGGACCCTACCATTTAAATAGTAGACTGTGGCATCCACCGTTCAAACTTCTAAGGGCCATGGTAGTTCCCAATTAAGCTAATATTGTTTTCACTTCTTTTATCTCTATGTTAACTTATGAATAGGTCGGATCTCAAATATACATAAGGGTGGGCCCGATTGGATACACATGGGGCCCACCGGTGCGGCCTATTTGATGTACATGAAGCCCGTTGGTGCGGCCCACATAATGCGACCCACGTGATGTGGCCTGCTTGACATAAGAGGCCCATTAAGATGTATTCGAGGCCCTAGCGTGAGGCCCACATGTTGTGTGTATTCAAGGCCCGATGTGATGTATGTTGGCCCGTATGACGAGGCCTATGTAACGTAAATGAGGCCCATCATGATTGTACGTGAGGCCATGGGCCCACTATATGTTTGGCCCTATGTAGGCCACTCATTGGGAACAATGTTGGTTAGATGTCCACATTGATGGGCAACGATGGTTAGATGTCCACATTGTGACCTTCCTTTAGGCCTTGTTAGGCCATTCTCATCATTCCCTTAGTAGGTTATGTCATGCCCCGAACTCGGAAACCGGGCTCACAAAATTCTCGATCGCCGAATCTGGCGCCGACAGCCTCCGTAGTACCCCATTCTCGGCTCCCGGCACCCATACACCAGGTTCCGATCCTGGGATGCTACAAGGAGGATTTATAATCATCAGTCTGATTCATAATGAGCATAACCAAAAGCATAACTCACAAACAATAACCACAAGAACACCATCACAAAATCCACTATGATAAAAAACTTTTAAGTACAATGCGTCTGAAAGGAAATACAAGATAATGCAAATAACGAAAACTCCAAAAGCTTGATTGCACGCTCCAACTGTGGTAAACTATGGCTGCCACTACGTCCTGGAGTCACCTGCACGCATCGATCGTGCATAAGCTTATAGAAAGCTTAGAGAGTGGTGTAAGTTTTTGCGCAATATAAGCATGCTCAGAATCCAAGGTTAGAGTAATGTGGAATCATGATAATGAGTACATGAATGCAATCAGCTGCACCAAGACAATGCAGTGCAAGATATGAATGCTATCAGCCATAATACGGCCATACGATGCGAGATGCAACTCAAGTATACTAATCCTCATCATATATCAGTACAGTTCTCGTTTTGGATAATCACCAGAGTTTAGTACACTCCAAGTGGCACTGCTGCTCTCCTAGCCGCACAGTCCAAGTGAGCATAAGAAACCTCACTATCCGCCTGGCCAATAGTCTGGCAATACCTATCTGGCATGTCAATAGCGGACCCATTCGTGAGCTGGTCAAACTCAGCCTAGTATTGCCCCCTACCCTCGAGTGAGTAAGGCCATACCCCTTTCTAATCGACCACGACACCGTGGGAGACGTGGCCTTCTGGTATTCGGCCCTTGTGCGCTGATATATCCACTCAGTCTTGACGTTGGAGTCATCCTCTGGTACCATCGGGTTTAGGAATTTTTACCCAGGGACATCTATGGCGCCCCGATGCTTAATAACAATATTTTCGGTATCCAATCCAGTCACCCACGATGTGTCTGTGGAGCTATGGCCCTGATGTCGCTAGGGCATATAATAATCACAATCACACAAATGTAAGTGCATGAATCATACTATCAGACATGCAACAATCCTGCACGTACCACGCGCTCATGTAGGGCAACTCCGCCTATCACGGAGTCCATAAACAATCTACCTGAAGGCATGTGTAATGATCAGTCAATCCTCACATCGGGCATACATATGATGCATATGATCATGAATCATGGATCTATACTAAGCATATTATGTGGTGATGGGATTTGATTAAAGCGAAGATGGGCCTAGACGGCCTACACATTACAAGTATGGACCTATTAATGGGCCTTAGGGAGAGTTACAATACGGACATTTAACCGACATCATCCTTACAATGTGGGCATCTAACCATCATTGTTCCTAAGGCACTACCCATTATAAACATCATTATATACACCACAGAGGAATCACGCATTGTAATGGACCTAATTGCGCCCTATTAGGCCTTAAGTACATCAATTGGGCCGTATCATATGGGCCTTATATTCATCAAGTGGGCCATATCAATGGTCCACACTAACGGACCTTACGTACATTGCAATGTGCCATAACCCATGGGCCTTGCATACATCATAATGGTAGATATATATATATATATATTATAAGGTACAGGAGAGCACTGGAGTTTGAGACTCTGGTGCAAGGGGACATGACCGTGGTGCAGTACGCGGCCCGTTTTATGGCACTATCGAGGTTCACGCCATATATGGTTGATGATAAGGGGCAGAAGGCCCGCCGTTTGGAGAACAGCTTACATTACGGTCTTTGAGGCTATATGATTGGGCACGAGCTCCTGACTTTCCAAGCAGTAGTGCGGAGGGCCCAGATTTATGAGACTAAGTGGGCCGGATCATAGAGCGACCGAGATCAGAGGAGGGGTCAGAATCAGAAGAGGCAGGCCCCCTCCAGTAGCTCCCAACAGCATCAACGACCATAGAGGTACATGAGCCACCCACTTCTAGAGCACCAGCAGCACCTCCAGCACCACCCCATCAGCCATTTGTAGGGACTTATTTTGGATGCGGTGGGATAGGGCACCGCCTATCTGAGTACCCTCGCCCTCATCTACAGTCACCGAGAGCACCACAGCAGCCTTCACAGCAGCAACCGAGATCACCGCAGCAGCCCCCACCTAGCAACACCCTATCAACAAGTTGTATGGCAAATGAACATTCTAGTGGGCCCCATGGCCAGGCCCATGGGTTATGACCCATTGCAATGTACGTAAGGCCCGTTAGTGTGGCCCATTGATACGGCCCACTTGATGAATATAAGGCCCATATGATACGGCCCAATTGATGTACTTAAGGCCCAATGGGGCGTAATTAGGTCCATTGCAATGCGTGATTCCTACGTGGTGTATATAATGATGTTTATAACGGGTAGTGCCTTGGGAATAATGATGGTTAGATGCCCACATTGTAAGGATGATGTCGGTTAAATGTCCGCATTGTAACTCTCCCTAAAGCCCATTAATAGGCCCATACTTGCATTGTGTAGGCCATCTAGGCCCATCTTCTCTTTGATCAAATCCCATCACCACATAATATGCTTAATATAGATCTATGATTCATGATCATACGCATCATTTATATGCCTGATGTGAGGATTGACTGATCATTGCACATACCTTCAGGTAGATTGTTTATGGACTCCCTGATAGGCAGAGTTGCCCTACATGAGCGCGTGGTACGCACAGGATTAGTGCATGTCTAATAGTATGATTCATGCACTTGTATTTATGTAATTGTGATTATTGTATGCCCTAGTGACATCAGGGCCATAGCCTCCACAGACACATCGTGAGTGGCTGGATTAGATACCAAAAATATTATTATTAAGCATCGGGGTGTCATAGATGTCCCTGGGTGAAAATCTCTAAACCTAATGGTACGAGAGGATGACTCCAACGCTGAGACCGAGTGGATATATGAGCGCACGAGGGCCAACTACCAGGAGGCCGCGTCTCCCACTATGTCATGGTCGGTTGGAAAGAGGTGTGGCCTTACTCGCCCGAGGGTAGGGGGCAATACTAGGTTGAGTTTGACCAGCTCGCGAATGGGTCCGCTATTGACATGCCGGATAGGTATTGGCAGACTATTGGTTAGGCGGATAGTAAGGTTTCTTACGCTCACTTGGACTGTGCAGTTAGGAGAGTGGCAGTGCCACTTGGAGTGTACTAAACCCCGGTGATTATCCAAAATAAGAATTGTACTGATATATGATGAGGATTGGCATGCTTGAGTTGCATCTCGCATCGCATGGCCGTGTTATGGCCGATAGCATTCATATCTTACACGCATAGCCTTGGTACGGCTGATTGCATTCATGTACTCATCATCATGATTCTACATTACTCTGACCTTGCATGCTGAGCACGCTTATATTGCGCACACACTTACACCACCCTCTATGCTTTCTATAAGCTTATGCACGATCGATGCGTGCAGGTGATGCCAGGACACGGTCGCAGCTATAGTCTCACCTCAGTTGGAGTGTGCAGTCGAGCTTTTGGAGTTTCTGATATTTGTATTATCTTATATTTCCTTTCAGACATATTATACTTAAAAGTTTTTTATCATAGTCGATTTTGCGATGGTGTTCTTGTGGTTATTGTTCGTGGGTTATGCTTTTGATTATGCTCATTATGAATCAAACTGATGATTATAAATCCTCCTTGTAGCATCCCAGGATCAAAACCTGGTTTATGAGTACCGGGAGCCGAGAATGGGGTACTACGGAGGTTGTCAGCGCCGGATTTGGCGATCGAAAATTTTGTAAGCCCGGTTTCTGAGTTCGGGGCATGACAGGTTAACCCAAATAAGTGGGCCACATTCTCCATAGATGGATGGCTCCGTACTGTCGGATTTGATATAACCACGATTGAGTGCCGATCTTTATACTATGGTTGATCGGTTGATCATCTATGGACCCCACTTATTTATCTATTAATTACCGATGCCGATTATCGAGGCTGACGCAGATTATCGACCCTGGTTATCGGTGCCAATTATCAACCTGGATTATCGGTGCAGATTATCGATGCTGATTTTCATTGCCGATTGTCATGACCGATTTACCGATTCTGATTGTCGTGGCTGATTGCCAATTAACGATCGAGGCCATTTATCATGACCGATTACTGATTCCGATTGACTCGATCGATTGCCGATTAACAATTAAGGCCATATATCATGACCGATTGCCAATTTCGATTGACTTGGCTGATTGCCGATTAGCGATCGAGGCCATTTATCATGACCGATTGTTGATTCCGATTGACTTGATCGATTGTCGATTAGCGATTGAGGCCATTTATCATGACTGATTGCCGATTCTGATTGTCGTGACCGATTTGCCGATTTTCATTATTGACTGATTCTGATTGACTTGACCGGTTGTCGATTAGCTATCGAGGCCATTTATCATGACCGATTGCCGATTCTGATTATCATGACTAATTTTTCGATTTCGATTATTGACCGATTTCGATTGACTTAACTGATTGCTGATTAGCGATTGAGGCTGTTTATCATGATCGATTGCCGATTCTAATTGTCGTGACTGATTTGCCGATTCTGATTATTAACCGATTTCGATTGACTTGACTGATTACTGATTAGCGATCGAGGCCGTTTATCATGGCCGATTGTCGATTCTGATTGACGTGATTGATTTGTCAATTCCGATTATCGTGACCGATTTGTCGATTTCGATTATCGAGGCCGATTTCGAGTGTCGATTCTAATTGCTGAGGCCGATTCCGATTGCCAAGGCCCATTGTGATGTATTCAAGGCCCATGGAAAGTGGCCCATTGTGATATATTTTTGACCCATATGGTGAGGCCCAACTTGATGTATATTAGGCCTGTGGGAGCGACCCATTGCAATGTATATTAGACCCGTGAGATGCGACCCACTTGATGTATATGTGGCCCATGAGTGAGACTCATCGCGATGTGTATTAAGCTCTTGAGTGAGGCCCATGGTGTTGTATATTTGGCCTTGGTGTGAGGCCATGAGTCCACTATATGTTAGGCTCTATATGGGTTATTCCTTGGGGGCAATGTTGGTTAAATGCCCACATTGTCAAGGTTGATTGTCGATGCCAGTTATTGATACTGATTATGAGTATGTGACCGCATAACATCATGATACATGCCCACACGCATCATCTGCAAGTTTGTTATGAGATGTGGTTGACTATTGCATATGTCATTAGGCAGGTTGTTATGAGACTCCCTGATAGGCGGAGGTTATCTCACATGAGCTCATGATATGTGCAAGATTGGTGCATGACTGGATTGTATGACTCATGCATCTTGCATTGTGTGTTGTGATTACTGTACGCCCTAGTGACATCAAGGTTGTAGCCTCCATAGGCATATCGTAGATGGCCAGATGGGACACCGAAAATATTTGGTTCGAGCATCGGGCTGTCATAGATGGCCCTAGGTGAAAATCCCTAAAACCCTCTTGGTACTAGAGGATGCCTCAACGTCGAGACCGAGTGGAAATACATGAGCGCCCGAGTGTTGAATACCAGGAGGCCGCGTCTCTCAATGTGTCATAATCGGTTGGGAGGGGGTGTGGCCTTACCCGCCCGAGGGAGTAGGCATAGCTAGGCTGAGTTTGACCGGCTCGAGGAATGGGTCCGCTATCGATGAGCCGGGTAGGTATTGGTAGACTACTGGCCAGATGGATAGTGAGGTCTCTTCCACTTACCCAGTTGTGCGCTTGATAAGGCAACAGGTGGCGTGGAGTGTACTAGACCCCGGTGATGATCCCAGAGAGGAATCGTACTGATATGTGTACTTATCGAGCAGGAATTGCATATTTATTTATTCATTCATTCACGATCCACTCGGGCTGGTGGTGTGCAACTATTTATTATGTGTACCTTCGCAATGGCCAGGATTTCGGTTAGGGCGCATGACTAACCTGAGATCAGGAGTTTACCACATCGAGTCTGACATCCAAATTTAGGTATGAGACTAGTTTGGATGGAAGTCCCTTATGATGGATTCCATAGCCTGTTATACTATGTACTATCATCCTGACTTCACACTCCAGCATGGTCATTTCATTTGAACCGCATATTACATTGCATCAACAGTACTTAGGATTTTGGGTTGCCATGTTTCTGCATTGATATGACCATTAGTACTCATGCCTTGCATCGCATAGCCTTGGTACGGCTGATGGCACTCATAGACCTATCAGTATATTTTTGCTTATTTCGATATTGTATGATTTATGGCATTATATCCTTGGCATCTAATATTTGGCTCACTTTGACTCCTCATTTACATGACTGATTTACATTGTGTACCCTGATATTGTATGACTCATGGACTTGTTAGTACTTCCACTTACTCTAATATTGCTTACTTAGCACTTACTTTGTGCACACACTTTCACCATTCACTAAGCTTTCTATAAGCTTATGCACGATAGATGCATGCAGGTGCTGTCAGGTTATAACAGCATTGAGCTTGGAGTGTGCAGCGGACTTATGGAGCTTTGATTTTTAACATATGTATTTCCCTTTCAACACTGTATTCAACTGTTTATATTAGTGGATATGTGATGATAATGTTGCCTTTGTGACTTGGGTAAACTTGTGGTTATGCTTATTATGAGTTAAATGTACATTAGAAAATCCTCCTTGTAGGATCCCAGGATCGGAATCTGGCATATGGATGCTGGGAGCCGAGAATGGGATATTACGGAGGCAGTCAGCACCGGATTTGGTGCTAAAAAATTTTGTGAGCCTAGTTTCCAAGTTTGGGGCATGACAGGGTGGCTAAAGTAGCTCGTCCTACCCCAAAATCATATATAACACATTTAATAACTCATTCTGTTTTGCGAGATAAGCCCGTTTTAAGGTTCTAACAGTCTAGATCGCTTCCGCCTCTAATCAGACCTTTTCTAGTCCATCTTGGCCATGAAATTCTATGCAAGCATTCTACATCACATTCCCAAAATGGAAAGCAACAGACGAAGAGAGAGAGAGAGAGAGAGAGAGAGAGAGAGAGAGAGAGAGAGTTGACTTAGGTCATGCCGCATGGGTTGACTCAACGAGTCATGTACACGGGTCTGAGTATCTAAGTAGAGTCCATACTTAGTGTGGTGGCCAGAAAGTGATGCAGGGATGAACGTGATGAGGTTGATCACCGTCTTCCTCAAGGATAACTACTTTGAATCCATGAAGCTTCTCTGGACTCCTCACGGAGACTTCTCAAATCCACGAGGAAAAAAACAATAAAAATAGAAATAAAATTCTAAAGAAATTCATAATTTGATTGATTCCTTCAAATAAATGAGTTCATAGCCCTTTAAATAGGGATACTAAGTACTATGAGAGAAATCAGAAGCAAACTAAAACTAAAACTCCTAGAAATTCGTAACTTACTATAAATAGTAAATTTACTTTTTATAGTGAGTTTCCTATGTGGCTTAACCATGTTATTCTCCTAATTATTCTAAGAAATTTTCATGTTAAACCCAACTCCTAAATCCCAACGGATGAAGAGTTATAATCAAACTAAAACTTACTATTATAGTAAAAACGGAACTAAACATGGAATTCGGCCTTCGATATGATGGAATCTCACAAATTCGACGTGGGAAACCTAGCATAGCCAGCTTGTATGCAGGGTTGATTGGCTAAAGTAGCTCGCCCTATGCCAAAATCATATATAGTACGTCGAGTAACTCATTCCAGTTTGTGAGATATGCATGTTTTAAGGTTCTGACAGTCTTGATGATTTCTGCCTCTGATCGGGCCTCTCTAGTCCATATTGGACATGAAAGTGTCCGTGACCCACTCTACATCAGTCTCCTCCACTTCAAAAGAACTCGTCCTCAAGTTCTCGTGCTGCTTCGATTCATGATACTTAGTCTGGTGCGCCATAACGATAACCGGATCAAAAGTTATGATCAATTTATGATCCACCTTCTTTTGGTCGAACTATGCTAGGAATGTATCATTGACACGTTCTACATCAGACCCCTCCACTTGGAAAAAACTCGTCATCGAATTACTCAAGGGACTTGATTCATGATTCTGAGATAACTTTTGATGCCAATGTTTATTAGCCCTTTTCTTGTACTTGGCATTAGGCTTTTGAGTTGACACAATACATGTACTCATGCTCTCCTTGACTTGGCTAGTATGAATTAGTTCCTTCACTTCTGCTTTCAAGATCTCACATTCCTTCTAATAATGTGGGCATTTAAGCAGACTTATCCCTGTGACAAGATCAATGTGTTTTTGTATATCTCGTATGGGAGGTAATTTATTAGGGAGTTCATCGAGCACAATCGCCTTGAACTCCTGCAACACTGGCTTCAAATCTCCTGGGTGATAACAAGCTCCATATATTCTTTCTTTTCAACTAATGCATATATATCTCTTGTTCCCTCAGATTGTTTAACAAAAGTCTGTTCAGTTGTGAGAGACAGTTCCTCAACTTTAGAAGTCTTGGGTTGGTTCTCTGTTCTCATAGAGACAAGGCCAATCTTTCTACCATCTTTAGTAAATTTAAATACATTATCCTGACCTCTATGCATAGAAATAACATCAATATTATTTTACCATGGTCAACCAAGTAACATATGACAAACTTCCATGTCGACTGCGTCACAAAGTACTTGATCCTTATAATTTTTACCAATTAAAAACGAGACAATGTATTATTCGGTTACCTCTGTTTTGTTGACCTCCTTGATCCATCCAATCGTGTAAGGAGATGAATGCTTTTTTGTTTTCAGTTGCAGCTTTTCCACCATTTATTTTTGACACGAGATTCTCACTACTCCTGACATCAATGATCACAACACAGACTTTTTTGCTGATAGTGCACCTCGTTCGAAAGATGTTATCTTGCTGTAATTCTATTTCTACCTTTGGCATGTATAATTGCTTCCTCACGGTCAAAGTGGTGGCCTACAATTTATCATCATATGATGGTGCTCTATAGAAATCGGGATTATGTCGTACAGCAACCACGGGCAGTTAAGCATCACTTTGAGCCTGAGGTGGAATTAGTGCATCCGCAATACGTTTGAGGGTTGTCTGCAGCCCTTGCATGGTCAACTGACTCTCCCGGTGGAAAGCTTCCATTCTTTTCGAAAGATAATGAATCCTTGGAACACCATCCACAGGATTTTGGCTCATACCTTCATTGTTTGCCATCAGCCCAAGGGAATTCTCGCTTTGATACCAATTGACGCAAGGATGAACGTGATGAGGTCAATCATTATCTTCCTCAAGGATAACTACTTCGAATCCACGAAGCTTCTTTGGACTCCTCACAGAGACTTCTCGAATCCGTGAGGAAAAAAATAATAAAAATAGAGATAAAATTCTAATGAAATTCATAATTTGATTGATTCCTTCAAATAAATGAGTTCAAAACCCTTTAAATAGGGATACCAAGTAATAGGAGAGAAATCACATGCAAACTAAAACTAAAACTCCTAGAAATTCATAACTTACTATAAATAGTAAATTTACTTTTTGTAGTAAGTTTCCTATGTGGCTTAACCACATTATTCTCCTAATTATTCTAAGAACTTTTCATGTTGGACACAACTCGTAAAGCCCAGCGGATGAAGAGTTATAATCAGACTAAGAGTTACTATTTATAGTAAAAAATGGAATTAAACATGGAATTCGGCCATCGATGTGATGGAATCTCACAAATTCGGCATGGGTAACTCATCATAACTGGGTTGGTTGGCTAAAGTAGCTCGTCCTACCCCAAAATCATATATGGTATGTCGAGTAACTCATTCTGATTTGCAAGATATGCCTGTTTTAAGGTTCTGATGGTCTTGATGACTTTTGATTCTGATCGGGCCTTCTCTGGTCCATCTTGGACATGAAAGTATCCGCGACCCGCTCTACACCAGAAAGAGAGGAAAAGAAAAGAAAGGGAAGGAAGAAAGAAGAAGATAAGTTCAGAGAGAAAGAGCAGTGAGTGAGAGAATAAGCTCTTGCACTGTGCTACTCGGTTCGAGTCAAGCCAAATTTCATTGTGTGTCAAGGCGAGTCCTGACTCATTGTGGTAGAATCCAAAAGATGCGAAAGAAAGGAAGCAGAATGGATAGAGAATGGGAGTTCGAATCAGGTGTCGCTGCATTGAGTTCGATGTTGTGTAACACCATGTCGACCGAGTTGCATCGCGTTGATGCATCTAAAGCTCTAAGTCATCTTAACTCTATTGGGTCTTTAGAGGCAAGGAAGATAAGAGGCATGAAGAAAGCTTTTCAGTGAGTTACAGCGGTTGTGTTACTGTTGCGTTTTCTACTACCTCAACTCGTTGGTTTGGGTTACTACCAAGTCGGGCAGAGTTTTGTGTGAGTTAGGTCAAGATTTTCTAAGTCCATCTATTGGACGTGAGTTGTAGAAAGAAAGAGGATTGAGAGAGTGAGTGAGTCGGAGGTGTCTGAATCTGACGCACTAGGTCGACATCATCGAGTTGACTCAGTTAGGTGGAGTCCAGTGCTTTCTTAGCTCCAGTTTTGTTACTCGAAAAGAAGAATTGAGAGTGAGAGAGATGTGGCCTCAATGGCTTGGTTGAGTTGTGAAATAGCTGAGTCGTTGCAATGCTGATTTAGTGAGTCATAATGAGTTTGGAGTCATTTTAACCTACTAGAATCTCGTTGTCAGTCCAAAAACTTAGGTCCGAATCGAGCTTGGTGCAGAGCTTTGGTAGAAGCAGTAACTACGCTTAATTGGGCTTGAATTTGAACCAAATTAGGTGGAATCTATCCTATCGAGTTAACTCAGTGAGTCTTCACTGAGTCCTTTGTCTTTTGTGGACCAATTTTGGTTAGTGGTTTCAACATCAATATTTGATTCAATTGGCTTTGGATCGATCGTGCTTGGGTTTGTGTTTTCTCACCGGCTCATAGCAGAACTCAAGATCGAGGTGGGTCGAATCAGGTGAGTTAATTCCTTTATTGAAGAGTTAAAATTCATTTCGATTAGAGTGTTGTTCAGTCACTAATTTTATTATTTAAGGTGAAGTAAGATCTTTAAATTCCTATATTCGAGCGAGTTGAAGTGGGTTAAATCGCACCCTTGAAGCAAGTTTAATCATAGTCAAGGTGACTTAATATCTCAACATTCTATTTAGATTTGAAGTAGAATTAAATTGGGTTTAATTGAATTAGTATGTTGATGTGTATATGGGGCTCCTAATTTCCCATCTTTTTTTCCACACTCAAATTCACCATCAATTGAAGTGCTTTAGTGTTGAAGTGATCCAAGTTGTCCTTGTGAAACTTTAAGTCGAGAGGTCAGTTATCTCCAAGCCTTTAAGTGTGAAAATTTAGATTTAATCATTTTATTATATGTTGTACTTATGTCGTGAAACTCAAAATTTCCTAAAACCCTATTCCTACATCTAGATTGTAAATCAAATTTCATTGGATTTCTAATTAAAACTCTAATGTTGAATCCTAACCTTGCAATTATTGGTAAATTAGGTTAGGACTTTATCCTATAGCTCGATCATGCATCGTATCAACACTAGATTGAGAATCGACTTAGAAGGTGAGGATCACCCTTCATGCTTTCCTACATCATGATAATTAGTTTAGTTCATTTAATTTTTAAAATTGATTAATATAGTATTTAGTAGAAATGATGATAAATGCCAGTTTGTATTTGAGTAATTATTCATATATGATTATTGATTGGATTTAAATTCAAGTATTTAAACATATTATGGATCTCAAATATCTCTATTTTGATTTAAGATGAGTACTTTGTATGTATATTTGCTATCGATATTATTCATAGCTTGTTTTCCCACCTGGGATTGTTGGATGATATTTTTGGAGGTCCTCGAACTAGTGACCATTTTTGTAATAGATTAGATGAAATTTTGATGTAGACTCACTATCCCGTGAATCATTTTTGCCTATGTGACTTTTGGGTAACCCATCTTTGTCATGTTATTGAATGGACTTGTCACCCAATGTGGGTTTGATGGACTATCTTTGTATAAACCTGCGATGGTAAGTTTTGCTTATCGTATCATGATAGTCCACTAGCTATGGAGGCTACCATTAACATCCTATTTTTTAAAGACTCGTGATCTGAGCATGAGGGTATGGGACACTATGCTCAAGTTGTCAGCCTATGTTAGGTTATGAAACCCCATAGTCACCTTAGGCTTCCTTAAAATGGTTGTTTGTAAATCGGACTAATAATAGTTAGGCTAATCATACATTTCATGGCTTGCTGGTGATATCGAGTAGCTAATCTGGATGTTGTGGTAGCACGTACCTTTTTATCATAGTATTTTGTTGGCTCCTAGGCCACCGTCAATTGACCCAATTTTGTGTGAGCTCTCACTTGACTACGTACTTATTGTACTTTCACTGGTGACTAGCCACTTTGAAATTGCATGTGGGTTTTTCCCACTTGTGGGTTTTTACCTTAATTGCCAGTTAGATAGCATCCCCAGGATGATGTGCATATGCATACATCCATGCATTTAACTAAGATTGTATTGTGAATTGTTTTGTATGATTCTTATTTTAGAATTATCATTGGTTAATGTGTTGGATTGTAATCTTAGTGTTATGATCATTCTGAATGGTTTAACATAGACTTATCATGAGAAACTATGTTTAACTATTGTGATGGTTTGGTAAATCTTGCAGGGTATACCTCATTAGGATAGTTATTGACGCTATCGAACCATATTTAGTTGTTAGAAGAGACATAGATGATATGCTTGTGGGTGTTCATGTGGAGCATGTAGAGCTGAATGATCATGTGGCTCTAAATTCTAGATTTCATTGATTTTATACTTTCATGTATTTGTAAATATTGAGACATTGGTTTATATAAGTCCTATAAGTAGCCACTTATACATTTTGAGATATATATTTGAACTTTCATTTATGCTTGATTTGTTTCTCTTCCACTACAGTGCTCACTTATAAAAGAAATATGTATGTGTGTATATGTGATAAATTGTGAGCTATCTTTAAAAGTTAAACACTTGGGATTTTGAAAAATGAGTACTAAACTCGGGTTACAAAATTCAAGGCATTATAGTAGCAAGTGGTGGCATGGAGTTGAAGGACAAAGGCAAATGGTTGGACCATGTTACTTTTGAGATCAAGATGGCCACTTGAGGAAATAATGTTATGAATATAAGGTATGAATTAAAAAGAATAAAAGTAAAGATTCTTGTATGATGGATGCTAAGGTTTAATTAATACACGTCGATGTAGTTGTAAATCAATTCTAAGCTAATATTCATGTCTTGAATTCCATACAGAGTTAACTAAGGAGCTAGAGACTCAGTGATACAGAGTGCTACATTATCATATAGAATGATAATAAAGTGGAGCATTGAGCTTGGAAGTTTTATTTTTCCTTTAAAAAATAGAAATTAGTTTACATTTGAATCTATTGTAATTTTTTTTATTTTATGTTATGTTGGTTTAAAATATAAAATAGTTTCTTTGATTTTTATTTTAAATTCAAATGTTGAATTAAGCTCAATACTCCAATCATATATTGAATGATAGTGTAAATGATGACAATCTTGTGTAATAGGCAAGAATAAAAGTAAATGTCATATTAAGATCGAGCACTTTAAAGGTGATATGCACAAAGAATTCTAGTATGGACAAAAAAGTGTGTTATCACTTCTAAAGCTACTTGTCCCCTTAATGACATTTAGAAAGGGGAGACATATATCCTTGAGAATGTAGGATGAGAGATATCTGTCTCAAATCCTAGAGAACCTCAATATACGTAACTTAAAATCTCTCCCAAAAGCCATACATACCCTCTACTTGCCTAATTAGTTAGGGAAAATGGGAGTCAATTTTTGAGCATTATGACAGTTTAAAGCCCACAATTGGTCTTATAGATTTCATGAAATTGATTATTTAGGAGAAATTATGAATCTAAATAAGGGATCTATAAATAGGTGATACGTAGAAGGTGATAAGGTATTGTGCTTATGTGTATAGTAACATCAGTTGAGTGGATCTAATCAGACAAACAAGTTGGATTACACTGACTGCATCATCAGTGGAAAGTATATTTTTATTTTGTTTCATGGCATGAATGTCGCTACGCAAGAGAGTCAAATATAGGTGCCTGCAACTCCATGCATTGAAACAAAATTTTAACACCTATCACGAAGTTATGTGTTAAATGTTATGGTGTTGCATGCTTCTGAATAAAGATAAGAATATAAGAGAACATGTTAAAATTGCCTGAAATGAATAGAATTTATAATCTTCGGGTGTTTATAAATTGTAGCTGATAATTACATCTTCTTTCGTGAGATGCTCATGCTCAATGGAAGTATAAACATTATAACTGTGTACACCAATTAATTAATGTTTAATTAACAATTCGAGTATTGATTTCTATTCATTAAATATATTTATTATGAATGCATGAACAATTTGGTTTGACTATCAGTGAGCTAAAGGCGTCTCTTGGTAGAGATGATATGACCGCCTGACAGTTTGCATAAGGTTACACAAAGCATGAGAATTTCATACTATGCACCCATGCTTTCAGAATCTCTATCATTAGAAATGTTGGTATCTGTGATCACGCTTGGCCCCACTTTAATAAATGAAACAAAGATTGTTGTGGTCATATATCAATAATTTTAATGGACCAGTCAGATTATACGTGGTACTACTCATAGTTCATTAAAGATGCCTAGTAAAGTTTCAAGCTCATAATTAAAGTTTGCACTAGATGATTAATTATATATTTAAGAATGCCAAGTATATCCCAAGTGTGAGAATGTTGGAATTTTGGGCAATACATGACATTCATAAATTAGGTAATGGGATTAGTCGATACAAGTCATATAAATTGGCTTCAAGTGAAACCTACTAGATGAGGGGGTTTACCGTCCAAAATGTTCCATAAAGTACCATACCATTTCTTGTTAGGAAGCCTATATGTAAGAGTTTTCTTATCCCATTTTAGGGAGGCATGGGAGAGACAGACGCAGTAGAGAGACAACAATAACTGAGACTCCTCGACTACCCATCTTTTGCTATAAACTCGGCATTGCTTCCCTCTCCACTCCCTCTCCACTACTCATCTTCACTTAACTGAATCAATGGCGGATCAAGGTAAGTCTTCCTACTTAATGTGTTACTTTAATTCGATGGACATGCAATAGGCCAACGTTAACATATTTGTTTTGGCTATGGTAAAATCATCTTAATGGCGGTGGTGAAATAATAAGAATAAGAATACATTTCCTTTATAAGATCGAGGTAATTAACAAAACAAACAGGCCCAAAGTAACCCACACCCGAAACTTATGCATAACTTGTTTAGAACTCTAAAAGTTAAAAGCATCCTAACTATCCCTTAATTTTAAGATTTTTATCAAAATGGCCCCAAGATATGACTATTTTAAGAGAGTAGCCTCCTTTTTATTTTTTTATTTTTATTTTTATTTTTTGTTTCCTTTCAACTTTTTAGCTTTTACTGAACCAAAATGCCCTTTCTTTTTATAAGTTACATTTGTATCTACTTTTACCTATGTGAGAAGCTTTGAAACCCTAACCTTAATGCATGATGTAGCCTTCACTTGATAATTCAGCCTACTTGAAAACAGATCCAATTTGTTATTTTCTTTGTGGTCCATTATTTTTAATAGAAAAACACTAATTTCAATATGATATAAGCTCTTTGAAACCTATAACAACTGATAACAATAATTGTTCACTTCCAATTATTTTCTTGTAATGTGATTTACATAATCCATTATTTGGCTCGTGCAAATGAAGGGGAAAAATAATATATAAATTAGTCCACTGTGAGTAGACAAAACCATAATAATCTCTGTCCTAACAGGGTAGTGGACATTACGAATTGTCTGAATGTGTTTGTCTGCGTGACATTCTGAGAGCGGCTGCACCAAATTCATTGTAGATGGGTGACTTCAACAAGAAAGTCAATCCTTCACATGACGCATTCACTTTTCAACAATGATGGCCGTGCTTGAACAACGTTTGGCTAAAGTATGGTGGGTCGTACCATAGTAGTGTAGTGGTTGGTTTTCACCAACGGATCACGCTTTAAACGATGATCTGAACCCTTCACTTTCTGGATTCTATACCTACCATGCCATGGTTTTTTTTTTAAAAATCCAATAGGTGGTTGCGCATGAAGAGCAGTATTTAATGGCTTATATTCAAATCGTTGAAACAAGGGTCAAAATCATGCATGAGGCATGAACACATGATTATGACTTAAATACGATGTTTTTAAAAATATGAACGGTTCAGATCAATCATATGATGCAGTCTGAGGGTGAAAACCAGACACCATACCATACTGTGGCGTGGGCAACCATACCCTGTAAACACCCGCTAGAACATGAACATGAGCACGCCATTCTCGAGTTTCACGATAACCTACATCCGCGGGCGCTAGTTGCGGCGGACGCGAATTGCCCGTGCTCCCACTCACAGGTAGCTCCATGTGGTCGGAAGCTACGTGGACCTATAGATTTGGGTGAAAATTTGCTCCTTTCATCCATTTTTGCAGCTCACAAGACAGACTTAAGGGGGTATTTAGAGCATGATATTTGATGGGATTATTAGGGATGGAATTGCATTTGATCCCGTGTAAATTTCATATGAGATTTGGGGAGGACCAAATGGGTACTGATTAAGTAGAATGCAATTACATTTGGTCCCATGTGAGATTCCCCATATTTTGAATCCACTACATATGTGGACCCTACAATGATGCATGTGTTTTATCCATGCCATTCATTCATACCGCCCTTTATAGGTGACACTCTAGTTATATACATGTACAAGTGACCAGCATCCTCCATGGATTTGATTAGTTGATTACAATTCCATAGCCCACCAAACGGGTTTTTGTTTAATCCAATGTTTTTCCTGTGGTAATTTTTTTTCCCAAACATAAGAATTGGATGGGCCATGTTATTTCAAGATAGGCAATCATTGTGCAATAATGATATAAATCCCATCTAATACAATTCCATAGCTTTTAATCCTAGAGAGTGAAGGAAGCAGATTGCCTACCAGCTAATACATGGTCATTGAGTAAGAGGCCACCATGATGTATGTGTCTTATCCACACTTTCCATCCATTTTACCAGAAAGATTATGAATTGAATGCTTACGGTGAAAACCTTTTGGGGTTGGATCAAGCTGCTAATTGTGTTTTTCCTTTATCCATGTCGGTTGGATGACAAATAAATGTCACTTTAGGCCATAAGAAGGTTTCATCGGTGGAAATCATTACCCCCTTTGTTTCTTGTGGTATGGTCCATTTAAGGATTGGATACACTTCCATTTTGGGCCCATGTCCTAAAATGAGCTGAAAAACTAAATGGACAACATGGATAATGTAAGACCCGTATCGTATACCGTACCGTTTCGTAGACTCCCGCGGTCCTCCCGGTCGAAGTTCGGTGACCCGCGACTTGTTGATAGCATTTGCACGCGACCTTGAGTCACATCCTATCGATCTGAGTCAGCTCAGCTTGAGACTTGTACCCTTGCGACAATGCTGTTGCCGCAGTTCTAACGCCGAATCCCGCGCGCCGATGCGATACCTTGGCTTGGAGTTATGGGCTCATGTTTATTTCGAGGAAAATGCCACACAAGAGAATCTCTACTAAATGTCAAATGAATCCCATCAATCAATTAAAATATACAACCCATCAAGTCAAGTACTCTACCCCATCACCAAGTACACAACCCATCCCCAAAGTCAACTCTCTCTCTCTCTTCACCCATCCCTTCCTTACACCTATCACCCATCACTCCACCCATCATCCATCACTCCTTTCTCTCATTTCTCACTCTCCCAAGCAACTCCCAAGGAGAGGAAACGTCCAAGCTCTCCATGAGAAGAGCCATGTGTGGCCCACTCCCTACCACCCTATCTTCAATCTCCACCCTTGAATCGTCATCTCCACCATTAAAGGAGCACTTTTGGAGCATTGCAAGGTTAGGGAGGAAGAAGAAGGATAGGTGGGTGATCCAATGTTGATTTTCAATTTGATGGCCCACTTGTGATAGGACCCAATTTGATGTATATGTTGTAATCATATGAGGGGCCCATAGTGGCAGGGTCCCTCCACTACGTCATCTCTCTCTCTCTCTCTCTCTCTCTCTCTCTCTCTCTCTCTCTCTCCCTCTCCCTCTCTCTCTTTGTTCTTGATGATGATGATTGTATGGCCCACTTGATCCGCGCCGTCCACGAGATGGACCCCACCAAATATAATACATATATATATATAATCCTGGCTGTCCATCAACGGACGTTGCTGGCTTGGTCTAGCTAGTGGGCCACACGTGTGGACCCACCCTGATATATATTTTTATCCTCACCATCCATCTGTGGACGGTGAGATGGAAGCAGATTGGCTGGCGTACTTCACTCCACACCGTCCAGTCTCCTGGACAGTGTGACCCACCTTTATATATGTGTGTGTGTGTGTGTGTGTAATAGTGGGCCCTTGTGGGACCCACATGCATGACAGTGGATTGCTGTCGTATTAATGTCAGTAGGTGGGTCTGATTGAGGGATGTGATATCCAGACTGTCCATCTGTGCGGGTCCCACCTTGATGATGGGTTATGCACCCAGGCCGTACGTGGGCACCATGATATACGTGTGAATCCTCACCATCCATCCAAGAATGAAGTAAATTCAAATCTCAGGTGGAGCACTCTGTACGTGGGATTCCACCGTGATTTATGGGTTTTAATCCACTCCGTCCATGCGTGCAGGGCCCACCTTGGTGACACATGTGGTCACTGGATGTGGGGCCCACCTGGACGACATGATGCATCCAGCACGTGGGGCCCATGAGATGGTGTGTTGTATCCTTACCATCTAATCCATGGACGGTGGGAGAGATTGGCTGGGGTACGCTGACAACTAGCTATATAGCTGCTTTATGACGTCAGCTAGTTCCATGGGACCCAGCAGATGTATGGGTTTCATCCAAGCCGTCCATCTATATGGACTCCACACTAGCTATATAGCAGATGTAGGACATCAGCGAAGTCCGTGGACCCCACTCGCTGCACGTGTGCAGCATCCACACCATCCATTCAGGTCGACCTGTGCATGATGTAAGTGTTTCATCCCACCATCCACGTGGACGATGGGGCCTAACCACGATGTATGTGTTATATCTAACCGTCTGTCCGTTCTGGACGAGCAGGGCCCACATTGGTGTGCTGTATATGCACACCATCCATCTGAACGGTGTTGTATGGGCCATCCCTTGATGTATGCATTGATTCACAACATCAATCAGGTGGACCACACCGTAATACTAGTGAGGGATTGAAGGGCTACCATTGAAATCCTTTTTGTGATCACAGAAGTTCTGGATCAATGTGATATTTGTTTTTCCTCTTAATTCAGGTCTTTATGCGGGGCCCATTGCGATTTTTTGAGACCCATTGTGATTGTTCGGGGCCCACTTTTATATATGTGTTACATACATTGTCCATCCATTGTGCCTAGCTCATGGGCCCCTGTTTGAGGCCCGAAGTGATGTATATGAGGCCTTTGAATAGGGCCCAATATGAGGCCCATATAATGTGGCCCATCTTGATGTATTTGAGGCCCGTTGTTGTGGCCTGTCTTGATGCATATGAGGCCCATTGTTGCGGCCCACTTGATGCACACGAGGCCCAAAGATGCGGCCCATTGCGATGTGTAAGGCCCATGAGATGCCGCCCATTGGATGTGTAAGGCCCATGGGTTGTGGCCCACTGTGATGTGTATGAGGCCCATGCGATGCGACCCACTTAATGTATATGAGGCCCATGCAATGCAGCCCACTTGATGTAATGCGGCCTACATATGAGGCCCATTGTGATGTGTTTGTGGCCTTGGATGAGACCGATGTGATGAATGAGAGGCCCATATGATGAGGCCGATGCTATGTATACGTGACCCATGTGTGAGACCCAATGTGATGTATATGTGGCCCTTAAGTGAGGCCCATAGTGATGTATATTAGGCCCTTATGTGAGGCCATAAGCCCTATTATACGTTTAGCTCTATGTGGGCCACTCCTTAGGAGCAATGTTGGTTAAATGTCCACATTAATGAACGATGATGGTTAAATGTCTACATTGTGACCTTCCCTTAAGCCTTTGTTAGGCCTTATTCTCATTATTCTAGGTCAACTGTAATGACCCTGAAAATTTTGTGCCAAGACCCGAGTACTACCTCTATTTTCCTTAGAAGCTTTTTGGGATAATTAGCGCCTAACTCGATTGCTTGTGAAATTTGCATCAATCACTTTAAATTGGATCTGCATGATTCAAAACCTGTAGAATAATTAGCGCGATGTTACTCTGAAATCTGGGATTCATCGCTAAAGCCAGTTGCTCTTGGAAATTTTTGGAAGTTCTGGATCGGACCTGGACCGCGCGTCGAAAGTCCGATGCGATGATCTTAGGCTGTTGCGGTCACCATGTTGGGCTTGACCATCACCTCAAAAATCAAGTCCATGTGATGTTCTGGGTCGATTTCATTGAGTCTGGAGTGAAGAGTGTGAGAACGGTTGGAAATTAATTAAGATTTTATGAAATCTGAGTCGTATCGCTTGCGCGACGATTTTAAGCAATCTGACCGTTGGATTCTAACCCAATTTCACCCTTTGATCAGGGAAGGTGGCACAGGCACGCCCTTGTGCTTGTGGACCTGATCGAGATTCAGTGACCGTTAAATTGAGTGTGGACCGCCACGACTGATCTGAAGATCCAGTCGGTACGAAAACTCAGCTTGACCTAGATCCATGGTCAGTGAGCTTAAATCCGACCTTTCGTGGTAATAGGCCCACCAGAAGTGCTTCGTTGGATCGAGAGAGGCTTGTTTTGGTTATACCCTAAGTATACCTTGGCCCTGGGGTTATTTTCATCAATGTTAGGCCTATTTATAAATCTTAAAACCCTAGCTCTTTTTTCCATACGAATTTCCTAACCCTACCTAAGAAAGAGAGAGGAAAAGAGAGAGAAAGTGAGAGAGAAGTTGGTGAATCATCTTAGATTCTTTCCTGTTTTTCTTCATCCTTAAACCTTCACTTTAGAATTGTTATTCCGGCGATTCTGAGTTCATCCTTGGGTAAGTTAACCTAACCCTAATCTGTGTAAGAGCTTAGAATAGTCTTTGTGTTGTTGTAGCTCATTTCTATTCTTGCTTTAGGTTGTCTTGTCGCCGTTGACAAAGACATATCGTCTGAAATCAATTCGGTGTTCCATTTCCGGTTAAGGTGCGGACTTTAATCGTATAGGTTATGGTTTTCAAGGCTTTCAATGTCATGTAATGGTTTATTCTTGCTATGGATGATATTTCACATGTCAAATGTTATGTTTATCTTGCGTTCCTGATATACATGTGATATATGGAGATTTGTGTATTCTGTGTATGTATAAAGTACCGTATGCATATAAAATATGAACATGTGTTTGCCATGATTATTCGTCGTGTACTTATGCTAATTGTATGTGCGACAACTCCTTGGCAAAAGGAATTGTCCAAATGCGTGTATTTCAACATACGTCATGTATGTTGTATTATGTATTCTAAGTGTTTGTAGAAATGTCTGAATTATTTAAAGTGTGATATATCAACCTAGTATGGGCGTTGAGAAGCGATTCTCAACTCTTCCATTAGTGTGTATGATTTCCTTCATGCAAGTTACATTCCTTGTTATTTAATTTCAAGTCTTACTTATGCTTAATTCCATGTTAAGTTGATATTCTTTAAATACTCATGTACCATATGATTTGAGTTGTTGTTCCATTACTATTCTAAATTGTAGATATGAATATCTGTTGTAGTAGAATGAGTTTGGGACTGTGAATAGTCCAGGACATCGGTAATCAGCCTTACGTTTGTGGTTGAGGTTGCTTTTGCCACGTAGGATGTGATTAGACGAACCCGAGTCGTATTAGAGTTGTCGACAGTGGTTTGGCCACGCGGAGTATTTGCGCACTCTATGTCGTTCAACCCAATGTGCGCTCGTGCTAGTCGAGTTCGTCAAGTAACCCGGTTGTCCGATGTATGTTCACCATGTATGGACGCTACTGTTTGAATATAGGGTACCGAACTTACCAATGCAATCCTATTAACCATAGTACCTTGATCCGCTAAGACTCATGAGCCGGACATGGTGGTATGAGACACCGTGGTCGAGCTGTCAGCATACGCTGGGGTGACGAGCCTCCCCGTAGTGACCAATGAGCAACCAAACTCATGAGCCGATTATGGTGATATGGGACACTATATTCGTACTATCGGCCTACATTGATTGGTGACGAGCCCTTTGTAGTGACCTCGAGCATGCCTGGATACCGCATTGAGGTGACGAGCCTTAGTGTAGTAATGAGGGTATGATAGGCGTGCATTGATTGGTGACGAGCCCTTTGCAACGACCTACAACCATATGATCGTATGAGATGTCTAGGATTGACGACCCTAGAATGGATCACTGTTTGGAAGGTGATATGAGGAAGGTACCTTAGCTTCCCAATCCTGCTGTATGAAAAGGACTAATAACAACTTGGTAATCATGTTCATGCACCGCATTTGCATGTGCTTTATAGACGTGGCGCACTTTGAGGTTGTGTCATGCGTAACGTAAGATGAAGACGCTGAGGGTGTACGTGCGAGGGCACGCATCATTCTTCATACATCCTTGCATTAACAAGAGTACTTAGGATATGTTTAATTATTCTGCTTTATCATTACTGCTTGATTGAACTGATAACATGTTAACCTTTGCATTATTGTTCCACTGAGTTGATCACTCAATCCCACGTTTTGGGGCGGTGTTAAACACCCACCAGACTCTGTCTTAGTTGCTGATGTTACAGATGTTGATGCAACCCTTGAGGCAGAGCCGGAGATCAATGATGATGAGGATTCTTTCTCTTTTATGCAGTTTTCAGACGGGTTCTAGTGAGCCTTATTCTGATGCGCGGGATGTTGAGACTTCTTTTGGGAATTAAATGATGTAATTTGATACTTGTAATTTTGATAGTAACACATGTATTACGACCTGGTATGTATATGTATTTCAGGGATTTATACATGTACACATATATTTCATTAAGTCTTCCGCTTGCGTTCTTCACTTATCCCTAAATCATATTTACAGTTTGGCTTAATCTATTCCATGTTTTTATGCACTAATACAGATAACATACATCCACCATTCAATATGTTGCATAAGTGATGTTTTGAAACTCGGGAGCTGAGTTATGCTCGACCCTCAAATTTCAGGGCATTACAAGTTGGTATCAGTTGCTGAGCGGGCGGCGCTGAACGTATTGTGGGAAGACGGGGCATTTGGACAGTTTTTGCTTTTCGCGTATGCAGGCCAGTGGTTTTACTCCAAAGCAGAGGATTAGCCGTCCAATGCCTCAGGTTATTTCTCCTCCACCTCTTCGTTCAGCGCTAGCTCATCCACCCTTCAGACCTGCAGTACCTAGCTTCAGGCCACCTTAGCGGCCCATGGTTCCTCCGTCGAATCGTCAGCAGTAGGCTCGAGTTCATGCGCTCTCAGCTGAAGCGCCTATGTCTGACTTGGTGCCGAGATCCTTCGAGGTTACAGCGCACATTAAAGGTATTCCCATTTCTATGTTGGTGGATACAGGGTCCACTACTTCTCTTATATCATATGCGGCAGTTAGGCGTTTGGGTTTGAGCACTGTTTCTATGCAAGGAGTGAAGCTTACTACCGCTACGGAGATTTTCTCTGCTATGAACAAGCGTTGTATGGATTGTTTGGTAGATCTATGAAGTAGATCGATCCGTGTTGATTTCTTTGTCGCACCTCTTTATCATTACGATGTTATTATGGGTATGGATTGGCTCACAAGGATGCAAGCAGAGATTGATTGTGAAGCAAGGTCGGTGACCATCCATGGACCTGAGGGCGAGACAGTTACTTTCCCAGTTCAGGTCAGTTACCCTCTTCGTCTTGATTATTATACTTCTCTGTTGGAGAGTATGGCTGAATCGGCGTTTGATAGCACGTCGGTAGTTCGGGAGTTTGAAGATGTGTTTGAGTCGATTCCTGGATTACCTCCTCAGCGTGAGATTGGCTTTTCTATCGATCTCATGCCTAGTGCGGCGCCCATTTCATTGCCCACCTATCGTATGCTTCCGTATGAAATGGAGGAGTTGAGGAAGCAGATAGATGGTTTGCTGAATTTGGGTTTTATTCGGCCTAGTGTGTCTCCTTGAGGAGCACCTGTCTTATTTGTGAAGAAGAAGGATGGTTCCTTGCGATTATGTATTGATTATCGCAGGTTGAATCTGGTAACTGTGAAGAATAAGTACCATTTGCCCAGGATTGATGATCTGTTTGATCAATTGAAGGGGGCACGGTACTTTTCGAAGGTTGATCTGCAGTCAGGGTATCATCAGTTGCGCGTCAAGAGTGAGGACGTGCAGAAGACCGCTTTCAGAACTAGCTTCGGTCACTATGAGTTCCTTTTGATGTCGTTCAGTCTTACGAATGCACCGGCTGTGTTCATGGATCTGATGAACAGGGTGTTTCGGCCATTCCTGTTCTGATTCGTCATTGTCTTTATCGATGACATCTTGATATATTCTGCGAGCCGGGAAGAGCACGAGGAGCACTTAAGAGCAGTTTTGGATACTCTTAGGAAGAATCAGCTTTTTGTGCAGTTCAAGAATTGTGATTTCTGGAAGGAGGAAGTCAAGTTCCTGGGACATGTGGTGTCCAAGGAAGGGATAGTTGTCGATCTTGCTAAGGTAGCTGCAGTGCAGGATTGGAAGCAGCCTGATTTAGTTACTGAGGTAAGGAGCTTTCTGGGTCTTGCAGGCTACTATCGACGCTTCATTCAAGACTTCTCGAAGATTGCCAGACCATTGTCGCAGTTAACACGGAAAGATTTAAAGTTTGCTTGGAATGAGATGGCGGAGTTAGCTTTTCAAGAGCTGAAGGATAAGTTGACGTCCGCCCCTATGCTAGTATTGCCAGAGTAAGGGGTTAAGTATATTATATATACTGATGCCTCTCACGTTGGTCTGGGTTGTGTCCTTATGCAGAAGGACAGGGTGATTGCTTATGCTTCGCGTCAGTTGAGGAAACACGAAGAGAATTACCCTACGCACGACCTGGAGTTGGCAGCTGTCATTTTCGCATTAAAGCTCTGGAGACATTACCTCTATGGTGAGGAGTTCGAGCTCTTTTGGGACCACAAGAGCCTTAAGTATATTTTCACACATCGTGATTTGAATATGAGGCAGCGCCGATGGATGGAAACATTGAAAGACTTTAAGTTCGATATTTCATACCATCCGGGCAAGGCGAACCTTGTGGCAGATGCGTTGAGTCGCAAGAAGGCTATGAGTTTGCGGCTCCGCTGATGATAACAGAGTGGGATATGTTGGAGTTTGTGCAAGACTTTGAGTAGAAGCTTACGGTGGAAGAGCCGTATGAGGTTATCGCACATGTTCGTGTACAGCCCCTTATCGACGAGAAGATCGTTGCAGCTCAGGCAGATGATGAGCTTTTGGTGAAGATGAGGAAGCGGGTTAGTACAGATGAGAACTCTAACTGGAGTGTTAGTTCTGATGGGGGCCTACGATTTCGTGGCCGGTTATGTGTTCCTGACATCCCTGACTTGAGATGGGAGGTTCTCGAATTAGCCCATAATTCTAAGCTTGCGATGCATCCAGGTAGCACGAAGATGTATCAGGGTATGAGAAGATCTTATTGGTGGGACAATATGCAGGTCCATATTTCTGAGTTTGTTTCTCGTTGTCTCATATGCCAGCAGGTCTAGGCAGAGCATCGCCGACCTCCTGGGCTGCTGCAGCCCATGCCCATAGTAGAATGGAAGTGGGACTTCATCTCTATGGATTTTATTTCTGGGTTTCCGAGAACGAGGAAGGGATATGATTCTATTTGGGTGATCGTGGACCGATTGACGAAGTCTGCTCACTTCTTACCGATCAGAGTCACAAACTCTGTAGACGAGTTGGATAGGCTGTATATCAAGGAGATTGTACGTTTGCCTGGAGTTCCCTTGAAGATTGTGTCTGACAGAGACACGCGTTTCACATCTATCTTCTGGACTCGTATTTAAGAAGCAATGGGTGTGAAATTGAAATTCAGCACCGCGTTTCATCTGCAGACAGATGGGTAGACGGAATGCGTGAATTAGGTCATGGAAGACATATTGCGAGCTTGTGTTTTGGATTTCAAGGACAGTTGGGATGATTGTCTTTAGTATGCAGAGTTCACGTATAATAACAGTTTTCAGGCGAGTATTGGCATGGCTCCCTATGAGGCGTTGTATGGTCGCCCGTGCAGAGCACCGCATTGCTGGGCAGAAGTTGGCGAGTGTAGTTTGCTTGGCCCAGAGTTGGTGCAGGTGACTTCAGAGAAAGTTGACATTATTCGATGTCGACTTCTGACAACCCAGAGTAGGCAGAAGAGTTACGATGATACGAGGCGGCGACCGCTTGAGTTTGAGGTTGGAGACCATGTTTTTCTGAAGGTCTCTCCTATGAAGGGAGTTCTGCGGTTCGGTAAGAAGGGAAAGCTTTCATCGAGATTTATTGGTCCATTTCAAGTTCTGGATCGAGTGGGAGCGGTAGCATACCGCCTTGCTTTGCCCACACCTCTTGCGGGCGTGCATAACGTATTTCATGTTTCTATGCCGAAGAAATACGTTCCTGATCCTTCGCATATTATCAGTTGGGAGCAGGTGCAGTTGAGTGAGGATGCCACTTATGTACTGTGACCGACGCGTATTCTAGACAGGAAGGAGCAGGTATTGCGTAGCAAGGTTATCCCTCTTATGAAGGTGCTTTTGACACATCATAGTAAGGAAGATGCTACTTGGGAATCTGAAGCTGAGGTTAGAAAGAGCTACCCTCAGATCCTTGAGGAATATGAGAAGGTATGAATTTCGAGGACGAAATTTTCTTTAAGGGGGGTAGATTGTAATGACCCTGAAAATTTTGTGCCAAGACCCGAGTACTACCTCTATTTTCCTTAGAAGCTTGTTGGGGTAATTAGCGCTTAACTCGATTGCTTGTGAAATTTACATCAATCACTTTAAATTGGATCTGCATGATTCAAAACCTGTAGAATAATTAGCGCTATATTACTCTGAAATCTGGGATTCATCGCTAAAGCCAGTTGCTCTTGGAAATTTTTGGAAGTTCTGGATCGGACCTAGACCGCACATCGAAAGTCCGATAGCGATGATCTTAGGTTATTGCGGTCACCATGTTGGGCTTGACCATCACCTCAAAAATCAAGTCCATGTGATGTTCTGGGTCGATTTGATTGAGTCTGGAGTTAAGAGTGTGAGAATGGTTGGAAATTAATTAAGATTTTATGAAATCTAAGTCGTGTCACTTGCGCGACGATTTTAAGCAATCTGACCGTTGGATTCTGATCCAATTTCATCCCCTGATCAGGGAAGGTGGCCTAGGCACGTCCTTGTGCTAGTGGACTTGATCGAGATTCGGTGACCGTTGAATTAAGTGTGGTCCGTCATGGCTGATCTGAAGATCTAGTCGGTACGAAAACTCAGCTTGACTTAGATCCATGGTCAGTGAGCTTGAGTCCGACCTTTCGTGGTAATAGGCCCACCGGAAGTGCTTCGTTGGATCGAGAGAGACTTGTTTTGGTTATACCCTAAGTATACCTTGGCCCTGGGGTTATTTTCATCAATGTTAGGCCTATTTATAGACCTTAAAACCCTATCTCTCTTTTCCATACGAATTTCCTAACCCTACCTAAGAAAGAGAGAGGAAAAGAGAGAGAAAGTGAGAGAGAAGTTGGTGAATCATCTTAGATTCTTTCCTGTTCTTCTTCATCCTTAAACCTTCACTTTAGAATCGTTATTCCGGCGATTCTGAGTTCATCCTTAGGTAAGTTAACCTAACCCTAATCTGTGTTAGAGCTTAGAATAGTCTTTGTGTTGTTGTAGCTCATTTCTATTCTTGCTTTAGGTTGTCTTGTCGCCGTTGACGAAGACATATCATCTGAAATCAGTTCGGTGTTCCATTTCTGGTTAAGGTGCGGACTTTAATCGTATAGGTTATGGTTTTCAAGGCTTTCAATGTCATGTAATAGTTTATTCTTGCTATGGATGATATTTCACATGTCAAATGTTATGTTTATCTTGCGTTCTTGATATGCATGTGATATATGGAGATTTGTGTATTCTATGTGTATGTATAAAGTACTGTATGCGTATAAAATATGAACATGTGTTTGCCATGATTATTCGTCGTGTACTTATGCTAATTGTATATGCGACAACTCCTTGGCAAAAGGAATTGTCCAAATGCGTGTATTTCAACATACGTCATGTATGTTGTATTATATATTCTAAGTGTTTATAGAAATGTCTAAATGACTTAAAGTGTGATATATCAACCTAGTATGGGCGTTGAGAAGCGATTCTCAACTCTTCCATTAGTGTGTATGATTTCCTTCATGCAAGTTACATTCCTTGTTATTTAATTTCAAGTCTTACTTATGCTTAATTCCATGTTAAGTTGATATTCTTTAAATACTCATGTACCATATGATTTGAGTTGTTGTTCCATTACTATTCTAAATTATAGATATGAATATCTATTGTAGTGGAATGAGTTTGGGACTGTGAATAGTCCAGGACATCGGTAATCAGCCTTACGTTTGTGGTTGAGGTTGCTTTCGCCACGTAGGACGTGATTAGATGAATTCGAGTCGTATTAGAGTTGTCAGCAGTGGTTTGACCACGCGGAGTGTTTGTACACTCTATATCGTTCAACCCAACGTGCGCTCGTGCTAGTCGAGTTCGTCAAGTAACCCGATTGTCTGATGTATGTTCACCATGTATGGACGCTACTGTTTGAATCTAGGGTACCGAACTTACCAATGCAATCCTATTAACCATGGTACCTTGATCCGCTAAGACTCATGAGCCGGACATGGTGGTATGGGAACCATGGTCGAGCTGTCGGCCTACGCTGGGGTGACGAGTCTCCCCGTAGTGACCAGTGAGCAACCAAACTCATGAGCCGATTATGGTGGTATGGGACACTATATTCGTGCTGTCGGCCTACATTGATTGGTGACGAGCCCTTTGTAGTGACCTCGAGCATGCCTGGATACCGCATTGAGGTGATGAGCCTTAGTGTAGTAACGAGGGTATGATAGGCGTGCATTGATTGGTGACGAGCCCTTTGCAATGACCTACAACCATATGATCGTATATGATGTCTAGGACTGACGACCCTAGAATGGATCACTGTTTGGAAGGTGATATGAGGAAGGTACCTTAGCTTCCCAATCCTGCTGTATGAAAAGGACTAATAACAACTTGGTAATCATGTTCATGCACCGCATTTGCATGTGCTTTGTAAACGTGGCGCACTTTGAGGTGGTGTCATGCGTAACGTAAGATGAAGACGCTGAGGGTGTACGCGCGAGGGCACGCATCATTTTTCATACATCCTTGCATTAACAAGAGTACTTAGGATATGTTTAATTGTTCTACTTTATCATTACTGCTTGATTGAACTGATAACATGTTAGCCTTTGCATTATTATTCCACTGAGTTGATCACTCACTCCCACGTTTTGGGGCGGTGTTAAACACCCACCAGACTCTGTCTTAGTTGCTGATGTTGCAAATGTTAATGCAACCCTTGAGGCAGAGCCGGAGATCGATGATGATGAGGCTTCTTTCTCTTTTATGCAGTTTTCAGACGGGTTCTAGTGAGCCTTATTCTGATGCGCGGGATGCTGAGACTTCTTTTGAGAATTAAATGATGTAATTTGATACTTGTAATTTTGATAGTAACACATGTATTACGACCTAGTATGTATATGTATTTTAAGGATTTATACATGTACACATATATTTCATTAAGTCTTCCGCTTGCGTTCTTCACTTATCCCTGAATCATATTTACAATTTGGCTTAATCTATTCCATGTTTTTATGCACTAATATAAACAACATACATCCACCAGTCAATAAGTTGCATAAGTGATGTTTTGAAACTCGTAAGCTAAGTTATGCTCGACCCCCAAATTTCAAGGCATTACATCAACCTAAATCATTGGGCCCCATTGATGTTGCATGGTTCATCATCGCCGTAAACAGATAGCTCCTGCTACCGGATTTAGCATATCCACGACCGAGGGCCAATCCTTATATTATGGTTTAGATCGGCTGTTCATCTACGGACCCCGCCTTGTTTATAGGTCGAATATTGAGGCCAATTATCGATGCCGATTATTGGTGCCGGTTATCGATACCGATTATTGGTGTCGGTTATCGATACCGATTATGAGTATGTGATAGTATAACATCATGATATATGCCCATACGCATCATCTGCATGTTTGTTATGAGATGTGGTTGACCATTGCATGTGCCATAAGGCAGAATATTATGGGACTCCCTGATAGGAGGAGTTGCCCACATGAATGCACGGTATGCGGAGGATTGCTGCATGACTGGATGGTGTGACTCATACATCTCGTATTTTGTGATATGACTACCATAGCGACATTAGGGTCGTGGCCTCCACATGCATGTCGTGGATGGCTAAATTGGACGTTGAAAATATTTGGTTCTAGCATATGGGTGTCATAGATATCTGTGGGTGAAAATTCCTAAACATCCGTGACCAGGAGATGCTTCACGTCTAGACCGAGTAGATATACATGAGCGATTGAGAGCTGTATACCAGTAGGCCGCGTCTCCCACTATGTTGTGGTTAGTTGGAAATGAGTGTGACCTTACCCGCCCGAGTGGAGGGAGGACAATATCTAAGTTGAGTTTGACTAGCTTGAGGAATGAGTTTGCTATCGACGAGCCAGGCCCGATATCGGCAGACAAATAATGAGGTCTCTTCCACTTACCCAGTTATGCACTCGGATAGGGGCGACAAGCTAGTGTAGAGTGTAATAGACCTCGGTGATGATCCTAGAGATGTACAGTACTAATACGTGGACTTATTGGGCAGGAGTTACATACTCAGCATTTGACTCATTCATTCATTCATTCACTATCCACTCATGCTGGTGGTGCACAACTAATTGATATGTGTACCTTCACAATGGCCAGGATTTCTATTAGGGCGCGTGACCAACCTGAGGTCAGAAGTTTACCACATTGAGTCTATTTATCCAAATTTTGGTATGGGGCTAGTTTGGATAAAAGTCCCTTGTGATGGACCCCGTAGTATGTGATACTACGTACTATCATCCCAACTTTACACTCCAACTTGGTCATTTCATTCGCACCGCATATTGCATTACATCTGCGGCATATGACATTTTGGGTTGCTATATTTCTGCATTTATATGGCCTGGATGATCCTGATGGTATTTGTGAACTCATTAGGATTTGTATATTGCATTGCACTCTCAATATATGATATTTGGCTTACTATGTCTCTGCATTGCATAGCTTATTTACATTGCTTCCTCAATATATGATATTGGTTTATTATATTTTTGCATCACATAGCCTGGATAAGGCTGATGGTATTTATGGACTTACCAGCATGTTTCCGCATTGCTCTGATATCGTATACTTGGCACTTACTTTGCGCACACACTTACACCACCCTCTAAGCTTTTTATAAGCTTATGCACGATATATGCGTATAGGTGGCGTTAGGTCGTAACAGCATTGAGCTTAAAGCATGTAACTGTCTTCTAAAGATTTAAATTTTTATATATGTATTTCCCTTTCAACACTGTATTCAACTATTTATATTAGGGGATATGTGGTGATGATGTTGCTCTTATGATTTGAGTATACTTGTGGTTATGCTTCTCATGAGATAAATTCATATTAAAAATTCTCCTTGTACTATCTTAGGATCGGAATCTGGGGTATGGGCGTTGGGAGCCGAGAATGGGGTACTACGGAGGTTGTCGGCACCAGATTCGGCAATCGGCAATTTTGTGAGCCCGGTTTCTGAGTTTGGGGCATGATAGATAAGTTCATCCACAATGGGTCCCATAGAGTAAGTGCACCAAGGGTACTGGGTTACTAAGTACCCAACCTGCTTCCATATTTAAAACTCAAGTGAGCCACCCCATAGGAAATAGTAAAGGCAAAATGTCCACCATCGAAACCTATTCAAACCGTTTGTAAAATTATTACCACTGGGATACCTAAATATCATCCCGTACAAAACTTATGTGGCCCCACAAAGGTTTCAATTGTATGTCTTTAATCCCCACTATTTTGTGTGGCATGATCCACTTGAGTTGGGTATTGTGAGCCTGAGAAACTGATGGACTGAATGGATATAGCTCATTGGCATCTATGTAGGCCCACGTAGCTTCCATCCATAGGAACTTCCTCTGGGGCAGAGAACACAAGCAATTCCCGTTGACTTGCGTCTATAAATGCATCACACGTGCCCACTTAGCAAGTTTGCAAGACATCCGAGTCATTGATGTAGAGTAGGTCATAGACACTTTTATGGCAAAGATGGACCAGAGAAGGCCTAATCAGAGGCGGAAACAATTCAAATCGTCAGAACATTAAATGCATCAAATTAACTGTCAAAAGTCCAATTTATTTTTATTTTTAATATAAATAGTAAGTTTTATTTTGAGTATAACTTTTGATTCTTTGAGTTATAAAGGTCATGCCCAACATGAAAAGGGCTTTAAAAAAAATAATTTAAGAGAATAATGTGGCTAGGCCAAATTAGACACTCAGTGTTTTTGGCCGAAAACCATAAAGTCTAAGTAGGAATGGAGGTCATCTATAAATAGTAAGTTTACTATTTATGTAAGCCACTTTTTTAGGGTATTTGAGTTGGAGTTTGAATCTAAAACTCCATCTTAAATTTGAGCTCATTGTTTAAAGCATTATAATTTCATGTTTTTATCATTAATTAATTTATTTTAAATTTATTAAAAAATACTTCTACTTTTATTCCTCGTGAATTCGAGAAATCTATGTGAAGAATATAGAGGGTTCCATGAATTCGACCTCATCACATCCCACCCTGCACCAGCCATTCATGCCAAGGACCCACTTGCGAACCGAGCCATGCAATCTTAACCTGCATGACCTATCATGAATAGAAATGAGGTTTATTGTGTTAAAAGATGCATGCTGCTAGCCTTTGTTTAGGTGAGGCTTCCTAATCCCACACGTGTGCCAACGTGTCACTCCTGCAACATCCAAGCATTCCACCATTTGGTGTTATCATCTAGATGCATGCCTTGTCCCATAGATGAGAATGGTCGCCACTCTTGATAAGGCCACTAGTCTTTTTAACAGGTGCGATTCTTGAACCAATATATCTTTTATATGGGCCCCACTCGGATCCGCACACGTGTTTGGGAATTGTATAGCCTCTGTCTCTCTTTCCGAGAACAAGAAAAGATTGACGAGGTTTCCATACGCGTAAGTGGGTCTCAGCTGGGTCCCACAAATTAGATGCTCTTACGTAGTGTAGTGTAGTGTAACCACTCGTCATCAGTCAGATGAATGGCCCACCTCAAACTTCTAATGAATTGAATCATAAAGTAACGAGGAGCCTTGTAGGATTGATGGAGAGGGGACAAAATTTTAGTAATATACATGCACCCAAGACCAAAGGGGAAGTTATTTGATACTCCAGGTACGTATGACGCTTGATGCACAGGCGCTTATTAATTTTACGTGTGTGATATGCTAACCAAAATTGAACCATCTTAAGTGTGCAAATGACTCTCTTTAACTTACAAGATAATATCAAGTTGATTGAGAAATACTAACCTTTGATTTGGAGACACTTATTTTTTGAAATATGACCATTCATCAGCAAATAAATATCCAACAATCTAATATTTTGGTAATCAAATAAAATTAATTAATTTTTTATGATAAATCCAAACTAGTGTCCATAGTTTGGACAGTTTAATTTAAATTATTTGTATGCAATTTCCAAGTAATTTCTAACTGCCTGTGTATCATCCATCACTCTCAGCCATTGTATCAAAGCGCACCACCGATAAAAGCAAAAAAAAGAATTACCTCACCCTTTTTGACTAGTCAGCTACTGTTGATTTTTTTATTTTTTCTTCTTTTTCTTACACGTGCATCTTATGATACATTTTTATAAGCCATCTATTCATCTTAGAGCGCTAGCTCAGAGCAATACGTGGCCCATTTGGTTGCTTTGGTCAGTGGTCGAGTCAAACATGGCTTGGTTGCCAAAAACCATGTGCTGTGAAAAGTAAAACTTTTAAACTTTACACCCGGGTACACGTTGGATCTGTCGATGGAGCACAAGGTTTTGGGACTCGGACGACTCATCTGAGTAAACTCGGACCCACCGAAGGTCAATACGATGGGTCTTAAACTCTTGGTTGACTCAGGCTGACTCGGACGAACTAAGACCAGTTAGCTGCATATTGGATGATATGATATGATGCGACTCAGTTCAAGTTCGCCAAATTTCTATAATGCTCTCAGGTTTTTAATTCCGGCAAGTGGTTCCAAGCCCTTCAATAATGATGGACCTGTTGTCAACAAATGAAGGAAATTCGAGCAGAGCAAGAAAGTTCGGCTGAAAGTCCACTAATAATGTATTTTGGAACTTCTGAGAAATTTGACTAGTCGGAGGTTACGTAGATTGTACGCTTTGACTAGCCCGAGATCTGGTTCGACTAGTCGGATGTTATGCAGATTGTGCGGGGACTCCGTAAATTTGAGATGGTTTCCGAACTATTTCAAGTCGGTGCGAAAGTAGGGTTTCATAATCTATAAATAAGAGTTTCTAGGGCCATTCTAAAATATTATAAGGCTTCCTAAACTATTCCAAATGATTTTTAAAAGGGGTTTTAGGGTTTCAAAGGATATATAAAGGGAGAGATTCAAGATTGTTTGAATCGGGTAAGTCATTTCTCTTTGTAATTTCTGATTTCATAGTAAAGATCCGTCGCTTTGTATTGTGGTTTTTTTCCGAAAGGATTTTCCACGTTAAATCTTTATGTTCTCTTGTGTTTGCTTGGTACTCTTGGATTACTATCCTAGATCCATATCTGTGTGATTCCGCAGAACAATCCTCAACAAGTGGTATCAGAGTAATCGTTGGGGCACAAATTTGAATCAACGGTATTAGCATCAATGGGAAGCACTAAGTATGATATTGAGAAGTACTCAGGGAAAAATAACTTTCAGTTATGGAAGATCAAGATGATTAGTTCCTTAACCAAGTAAGGTGAAGATGGTGCTCTTGAGGAGCGAAAGCCGACTATGAATGATGATGATTAGAATATTTTTGATAAAAAGGCATTTTCCACGATCCGTTTGTGTCTCACGGATGAGGTCCTCTATAATGTTTTGAGGGAGAAAACTACAACTGGTTTATAGGCGAAGTTAAATGATATTTATGCTAAAAAAATTACTAAGAATCCCCTACACTTGAAGTTATAGTTGTTTACCTTCAGATTGACAGAGGGTGGAGATGTGGAGGCCCACATCAGTAATTTTAATAAACTGATTTGCAAATTGCTGGATATAAAGGAAGTGATTAAAGATAAAGATCAGGCATGTATATTGTTGAATATTCTACCGCCATCGTATGAGTCATTCAGGGACTCATTGTGCACAGGAAATAAATCCCTAAGTGTAGACACCGTTATCTCAGCCCTTCAAGGGAAGGCCATGAGAAAGATAAATGGTAGCGTATCTTCTGATGTACTATTTACAAGAGGCAGAAATTCTGAGCAAGGTACAACATATTTAAGGTCAAGATCTAGGTCCATGGGCAAAGACAAAGGTAAGTTAAAGTTCTAGAATTGTGGGATGACAGGACACATGAAGAAGGATTGTATAAATCCTAAATCGAAGAGAGAAGACTATGAGGCTTCATCTAGGGAGGCCAACGTTACCATGTCTGATGAATGTATGAGTGGATGTGAATGTGATGTTTTTTCTGCGTCCATGATCAGACACTTATATAATGATCATAGGGACGAGTGGATTCTAGACACAGGGGCATCTTATCACATGACTTCTCATCGGAGTTAGTTCACTAGCTACAGAGAGCACGATGGTGGATATGTGTTTTTGGGCAATGACATT
Source organism: Magnolia sinica (assembly GCF_029962835.1). Taxonomy (NCBI): domain Eukaryota; kingdom Viridiplantae; phylum Streptophyta; class Magnoliopsida; order Magnoliales; family Magnoliaceae; genus Magnolia; species Magnolia sinica. The sequence continues at coordinate 82,100,590 of NC_080574.1, forward strand.
ACCTGTAATGTTATGGCGGTTGGTACAGTGCACATCAAGATATTTGATGGGACAGAGCGTACCCTAACTGAGGTGAGGCACGTTCCCAATATGAAGAAAAGTCTGATTTCTCTCGGTGCACTCGAGGCTATAGGGTGCAAGTTCACTGTTCTTGATGGTGTCCTTAAAGTATCTAAGGGGGCATTGGTAATCATGAAAGCGCAACGCCTTAGTAACATTTACAGTTTGATCGGAAGTACTTCAACAGGTGGAGCTGTAGTGGCTGTAGCGGAATCCACGTCTGCATTTGTGTGGCATGCTGGGCATGACCACATGAGTGGGTAGGGCATGAAGGCTGAGACGCGTGAACAGAGATACAGAGCAGGTGGAGTAGCTATCTGTGAGAAGAATCACACTACATAATCATAGGTTACCAACAAAGTACATGAACGACTCTAATATCGCATATGCTCTCATTACAAACGAGTGCGATTTTTCTATTATTCAAATGACTCTTGGTGAACCTGGTGCTAAGAAGTGGAAGGTGACTATGGACGATGTGATGGACTCGTTGTACCAGATCGACACATGAGAGCTGGTGGAGCTTTCAGTGGACCGAAAAGTGATTGGATACAAGTGAATCTTAAAAAGGAGACAACATAAATACAGAGTGAAGTTGGTAACGAAGGGTCATGCTCAGAGAGAAAAGATCGACTTCTCAGAGATATTCGCGTTGGTGGTATATCAGGTGTATTAAATTCGTATTGGCGTTGGTTGCCCATTGCGATCTCGAGATAGAACGAATGGATGTGGAGACTGCACTTCTGCATAGAAAATTGGAAGGGTTGTTCTTCATTGTTTCGAACAAGAAACAAATGTATTTGATTTAACAGATTATCTTATTCAAATATAATAGAGAGAATGTATAAAGAACAATCATTGTATTATTAATATCAAGTTCATTTACATCCTCAAATATCCCTTAATTCTGAGGTATATTATTTAAAATACAAAAATTGATAGAGTTCGAATGTTGAATCTGAATATCAAATCTGGCAGCATTTCGACTTGTGATTTGATCATATCTTTAAGAGGAATATTGTGTTGGTTTGAACATCTGATTTCCCCTCTCATGAGCTTATATCCTTATGTAAAAGGTGAACTGGAGATTGTGAAAACTAAGATCAATAATTTCGACAGCATTTCAGCTCTTAACCTTTACTGGTTGTACAACAGCCCTATTACGCGGCCTGCGCAAACCCTTACATCCCTCTTCTCTTACCTTTAGTCTTCTCTAGAGCTCTAATCTTCTTCCAAATTCTTCAATCCCCTCAAATGAGAAGGGGAGTGGGGTATTTATAGACTTTCACACATGCGAACCCTCGATGTCTGTGCCATTGGGCCCACTTTTCATCAGATCTAGCCATCTATACAAAACAACACCTTCATCCCTTTGCGTGACTCGCGTAATCAAGAGGATCGTTTGCGCAGCTAGCGTAACCAATACAACACCTTCATCTTTCGTGCGACTCGCACAATTAATAGGATCATTTACATGGCTCGCTCAACTAATATGGGTTGCGCGGGCCTACACAATCACATAGAATGACATCTTTGTTCACAGTTTTCTTCTGAACTTCTACTTTATTGATCCTTCCTATCTTTATTCTTTTTTATGCCTCAACATTCATGAAGCAATCGGAGTGGTTCAAAGTTTAAAGGGGTAGATAGCAAGGTTTGTAAGAGGTCGTTGCACGACCTGTTGCCTAGACAGTGGTATAAGAACCAGGCAAAGCCGATGAGTGTTCCCTACGCAGCTCACTTCAAGATTTTTTCAAGACAATGTCCCAAAACAGATGAGGAAAAGCAGGATATGTCTCATGAGTCTTATTCGAATGTGGTTGGCAGTGCATGCCATGATCTGTATTAGACCGGTTATTTTACAGGCAATCAGTGTTATAAGGAAATACCTCAACAAACAACATTGGGAGGAGATGAAATGGTTACTTCAATACATTCGAGGTGCTGAAGACTACATCTTAACTTTTGAAAAGATATGAACAAAGTTGGTAGGCTGTGGATTTAGATTATGCAGGTAGTGTGGATTCCGAAAAGTCGACTTCAGGTTACTTATTTGTATTAGCGGGTGGAACAATTAGTTGGATGTCGAAGCTTCAATTCATAGTGGCTCTTTCCATGACTGAAGAAGAATACATGGCAATGACGGAAGCGTTTAAGGAAGGTGTTTGGTTAAGAGGCATGATAAATTAGTTGGGACTTCAGTAGGAGGTCGTGCCGGTTAATTGTGATAGTGAAAGCGCTATCAATTTGGCTAAAAATTATGTTTATTACTCACCTACTAAACACATTAATGTTCATCACTATTTTATCCGACAAGTGCTTGAGGAAGGAGGTGTAACACTGGAGAAGATTTACACCAATGTGAATCCAGCAGACATGCTCACCAAGGTCGTTCCTATAGAGAAGTTCAAGTTCTGTGCGACTTCTCTAGGCTTGGTGATGGTGTAAAAGAAGGAAGGAGTGTGCACAATAAGTATTGATTGAAGCTATGATGTGATGCAAAGATAAGAGAAGAGGGCAAGAATCTACATGTTTAAAAATTGAAGACATGGTGGTGATTGCTGTTAACAGATGTCTTAAATCTAAGAAAATTTGACTATCCCGAGAAAGTTCGACTGAAAGTCCAGCAATAATGTATTTTGCAACTTTCGAGAAATTTGACCAGTCAGAGTACATGTTCGGCTAGTCGGAGGTTACGTAGATTGTGCGCTTCGACTAGCCCGAGATCTGGTTCGACTAATCAGAGGTTACACAAATTGTGCACGGACTGTGTAAATTTGAGGCGATTTCTGAACTATTACAAGTCAGTGCGAAAGTAGGGTTTCCTAATGTATAAATAATAGTTCATAGGGTTTCTAAAAGGGTGTAGAAAGGGAGAGATACAAGGTTGTTTGAATCGGGTAAGTCCTTTCGCTTTGTAATTTCTGCTTTCATAGTGAAGATTTGTCGCTTTGTGCCGTAGTTTTTTTCCTAAAGGGTTTTTCATGTTAAATCTTTGTATTCTCTTGTATTTTCTTGGTGCTCTTGGATCGCTATCCTAGATCCATCTCTATCTGATTCTGCAGAACAATCCCCAACAGGACCCACTCCAAACAATTTTCATATTGGAAGATTCTAGCCACAAATATCGGAAATTCCCAATTCAGTATAGACTGTTCCCATATTTCGGTATTTCTCTTTATAAAGAATCATATCATACATGGTCTGAATTTTGAATTTTTTTGGTGCGTGTTCTTCATACAGGATGCAAATCATTATACCAACGGTTTGGATTTCCAAACCATGGCCCCCAGCCTTCGGACCTGGGACTTATCTTCCACTAATATGAAATAGATTGTGGACAATATTATGTTTTTTTTTTTTTTTTTTTTTTTTTTTAAAAAAAAAAGAAAAAAAGAAAAAAAGAAAAAAAAAAGAAAAAAGAAAAGAAAAGGAAAGAGGTTTGAGATGGGGACAGATGACCCAACTGGCATTATAGCTTCCGACAGTTATATAAAAGATCAGTATTTTTTTTTTTTTAAAAAGGTATTTACAAGTCCTAAAACCAAATTAATGCTGAAAGCTATTAATATAATTTTATAAAATAAAATTATCTTAAGAATCATATTTCTTTTCCAAGTAAATTTTTTTATATTGCCTATTAAGGATTTAAGAGTCTTGTCTTATTTTAGAGTCCATATCTAAGTTAGCCAAGGGCAGTGAACAAGTCAAGTTTAAACGCCTTTATTATTATTTTAATATTTTTTTACTATTTTAAGGAAGTGTACTAATTTTGGTCAAGTTAGGAGGAGACTTTGATGTGGTTGCTTATACAGGTCATATCAAGTGCAATGTCCAAAATAATTCATTTATTATTATTAATTTTATTGGATTCTCGTGGTTGGAAAGAAGAGGACCATCTTTTCTCCGCATACCTACTGCCTAACCCATTCACCGGGATTCAGGTATGACTTAGTACTGAAAGAGTTGCTGAGTCGACGTTCTTGAAACTATGTAATTGAGAACGGTTGCAGCCACAACCTTCTTTGAAGCGATGGTTTTAAAGAAAACATAATTAATGGTCTACATTGAATAAAACCAATGCCTATGAACGGCTGGTGAGTTTGGTTTTTGAAATATAGGCCATCCATAACGAGGCCTACCAGATGAACATTCCAGATTGAGACATGCATCAACTTGCTGCATGTACTCTAGGGTGTCTGTCCGTCTTGTTCTGTTCCATTTGGGATCAGGCCCGTGTCATCTGAGATGAATTTTCACACCATCCTGGCTCCTTACCAGTAACCTTGCATGGGCACCATGGGTCTAATTCTACCTAATGTATCATGTGGATGTAGACCACCATGGGTTTATGACTCGGGCGACTCAATTCGACTCGTCCAGTTTTGAGTTGACCCGCAACTGACTCTCCTTAGGGGTGATTCGTCAGGGTGACTCATAATTTCAAACCAAATTGGGTCAGCCTAAGTCCAAGTTGAGTTAGATGAGTCGCTTCTGACTGATCTAAGTCATCAATCCATGTAGATCAATGGTCTAGGTTAGGGTTTTGGCCCAGCATCGATGGGCCAGAAACTCGTCAAGTTTTGAGTGGAGCCAGAACTCACCCTCGTTAGGGGTGATTCATCAGGATGACTATCGAACTGGATTAGGTTCGGCCAAGTCCAAGTTGAGTTAGACGAGTTGCATTCGACTCATCTAACTCATCAATCCATGAAGACCACACTAGTTGGTGCCAATGGTCTGGGCTAGGGACTTGGCCCAACATCCATGGGCCAGGAGTGCATTTAGGTGTAGGCCCAGTCACCTTCTGCACCTGGCAAATTTATAGGTTTAAGAACATTTGCTCTTAAGGCCTGTCTCATGATCAGATCTAGGCCTATTTTTGGTGATGTGGGTTGAGCTTCGGAAGTTGCCGCAGTTGGGAGTCCAAGCTCAAATTTTAGGCCCCGGAGGTAAATTAGTGAGTACTAGCGCGTCTTGGGCATCGCCTAAGCAAGCCCATTGAGTTCACTGAATTTATGGTATGCTCCACAACATAGTTTTGTTCCTTATGGATTGGTACATGTGTGAGAGATCCCGGCCAATCATTAGGTGGCTTTGAGGAGAATCGACCTATCAAGTATGCCACAATCGTGTGAGAAATATTAATGGCTAGAAATAAGAGAACTTTAGTCTAGAGGCCGGGAGAGCATGTAGCAATGGTTTCCATTCAACCAAGTTAAAGACCAGAGACTATAGAGCTAGGATCTTCCAACATGGGGATTTTCAGTTCACCTGGTGCGTCCAATTAGATAAACGGTTTGGATTATCGAACCATGCATCCGATTGGTACAAACTGAAAACCCAGATTGTACTACACTTAGCCCTAACAGTACCATAGCCCTGGGGAGGGCCTGGCAATGGGTGGACCTGGGCCTGGTTAAGACCTGAATTGTGACCTATTCAACATATTAATTTTTCCTGGCATAGACCTGGCTCATTGCCAGCCCTAGACCTGGACCACTTATATGAGTTTCTCATCTTTACAATTGACCATTCATTTTGAATTAAGAACCGTGGCAACCAAGCAGCCGGCTGCGTGGTAGCATTTGGCAAGTTCAAAATGAAGTGACCCACCTAGCAAGAACCAAACAAGCTCCCAACAGCATTGTTATTATTCCTATCAAAGAAAAGACTCATTATATAAGGTGTGAACATGAAAACGGGAAAAGCTATGGCATAATAACATTTCAGTTGCAACCCCATTCATGACGGGGCAATAACGCTTCTGCTGACCTTCACAGGGCTATCTTATTGAGTTTTCTACAGAAAGTTGTCTTGCACTTCTAGGTAAATCCGATCGGTTCACATGACGTCCCACCCGATGAAATCCGTCAGGGCAACTTTCAGAATAATCCAAAACTTTGGTGGGTCATGGCAAAAGAAAATAGTTTCCTCCTTTGATTTGCTTCTCACTTTACTATGGCCATCAGAGTTTTGGATCAAGCTGAAAGTTGGTCCTTAAGGGTTTCATGGGGTGCTGCATCACACAGACCGATCAGATTTTCTGCCCATGACACGTGTAAAGGTGCGCACGGGTGCTCACCTACGAAGGTGCGCAAGTTAGAATGACTCAAATAACCTTTTGCTGAAGGTCATTCGAGCATTTTATGAGAGTATAACATGCACGTGTACTCAGATAAAGATATTCTTTTCTTACATATGGGCAAGTAGGGCCCAAGTGTGAGAAATTATTAGTGGGTTAATCACACACAATTAATGTTAGGGCATTAATTTTTGCATTTATTTGTCAATCACCTGCGTTTGTGTACTAGTGAGTTGGTTGAGTCCTTAGAAGCTGAAGATCGAAGACATATAAAGACTTGAAGTATAAAGGAGTAAAGAACAGGTAAATTAAGGTGCCTTTGTGACCCTAATTTTAGATACAAAATAACCTCACATCTAAATGATCCTGACATTTAGAGGTAAACCTTGATTGATCATCACATAGCCTTAAGAGCCTTAAAGGAACATGATAAGTTAGGCTAAAAAAGTTACAAAGTAGTTGTAAAAATACCAGCCAAAAATAGTAGTTTTCGAATGAAGCTCGATCCCCTCGACAGATCGTCGATGCCTCTCGATTGAACCTTCAATTGATTGAAGATCGGGGCTTGATCGATCGAAAATGTTAAAAAACATCCAACAACAAATGTCTGAAATTCTAGACTTTTTCGACCCTGTAGAGGGACCTTTAATGCCATTGAAGTGTCACTCGATCGATTGAAGGTGTTGCTCGATCGATCAAATGTGTCATTTTCTAACCGTTTTATGACCATTGAAACTTGATTATTTTATGAAGGGCACTTGAACGTTGGGCAAATGGATGGTGTTTTAGTGAGTTAAAAGCCCTGGTGTGTCCCAATACCTCCCAACATTTTTAGGATCTCACCCAAAGGAATCTAAGTCATCTTGTATGTGTTTAGTCACTCTCAATCCCCAGGTTTTAGGGTTTTAAATATGTGATCTATGGGTTCATATTGGCCTAGAATGCTTAATTTGGAGCGATCTCCTGAGAAATCTTTTTCTAATCAATCTGAGCATTAAGTGAGACTGGGGATCCGGGGGCTCGGGTCCTGCAAGAGCTATTATTTGGTTTGATCTACCCCCCTCAAAGACTCCAATTGAGCCACGGGTCCTAGGTTAAGTTTCGTCCAATAGCCCTTAAGCCTTCTTATTTATATGCATAAGGGCATGTGCGATTATATATTTTAATCTAAAAATTTTCGACAACGCCCGAGGACACCCAATACCTGAGTATTTGGGGGTTAAGGTGTTACACAAAGCAAATGAATGATGTGAATATATAACACATACCACGGTGGGCCAAGAAGGGTTCAATGGTGGGTGTTAACCCCACTATTGCATCCATCAATGTGGGGTCCACTAGAGACATGGATTTTCTTCATGTTAAGCTCATGTGCGAACATGAGCTAATGGATGGTCAATGTGGTTTTCTCACAAATATCACGGTGGTTCTAGCTATGTAACACCCCATCTCTTTTAGTGCCATTGTAAGTTCTTGTATATGATGTTCGTTGTAATGCCCGTAACTTGAACCTACCTAAACCATACACCTTCTCTACCCCTTCACGGGTCATCCGACTTTTCCGTCAGGACTTAAACCGAGCACGCAGTATGCCATGCTCCAAACACAGAAACCGGGCTCACAAAATTTTCAATCGCCGAATCCGGCGCCAACAGCCTCCGTGGTATCCCATTCTCGGCTTTTGGCACCTATATACTAGGTTCCGATCTTGGGATCCTACAAGGAGGATTTTTTCAACTTCAATTTATTCCGTAACAAGCATAACCCACGAACAATAACCAAGACACCATCACAAAATTCACAATGATAAAAAACTTTAAGGTATAATGCTCATAAAAGGAAATACAATGATAATAATAATAGAAACTCCTGAAGCTCGACTGCACGCTCCTGCTCCTACTAAGCTATGGCTGCGTCCTAGTGTCACTTGCAAGCATCAATTGTGCATAAGCTTATAGAAAGCTTAGAGGGTAGAGAGTGTGTGTGCAATATAAGCATGCTCAGAATGCAATATCAGAGTAATGTGGAATATGCGGGCGAATCCATAAATACTATCAGCTATACCAAGGCTATGCGATGTAAGACATGAATGCTATCAGCCATATCAAGGCCATGCGATGCGAGATGCAACTCAAGCATACCAGTCCTCATCCGAATCCACATATCAATGCAGCTCATCACTAGAGCATCAAATATCAGTATAGTCTCACTCTAGATAATCACCGGGGTCTAGTACACTCTACACCAGCTTGCCGCCCCTATCCAAGCGCACAACTGGGTAAGTGGAAGAGACATCACTATTCTCTTGCCAATATTGGGCCCAGCTCATCAATAGTGGACCCATTTCTCAAGCTGGTCAAACTCAACCTAGATATTGCACTCTCACTCATGCGAGTAAGGTCACACCCTTTTTCAACTGATCACGACACAATGGGAGACGCGGCCTACTGGTATACGGCCCTCGTGCGCTCATATATCCACTCGATCTCGACATTGGAGTCATCCTCTAGTACCATCGGATTTAGAGATTTTCACCCAAGGACATATATGGCGCCCCGATGCTAGTAATAGTATTTTCGGTATCCAATTCAGCTCTCTACGATGTACCTGTGGAGGCCACGGCCCTGATATTGTTAGGGCGTATAGTAACTATATCACATAATGCAAGAGGCATGGGTCATATAATCCAGTCATGCATCAATCCTGTGCATACCGTGCGCTCATGAGGGACAACTCCGCCTATCAGGGAGTCCCATAAACAACCTGCTCACAGACATATGAAATGGTCAACCACATCTCATCATAAGCATTTAGATGATGCGTATGGGCATGTATCATGATGCTATGCTACCGCATACTCCTAGTCGGCATCAATAACTGGCCTATAGACAAAGCGGGGTCTAAAGAAGGACCATGGATCTGGTTTGAAATGATATACTCCCCCATATCAAGGTTGGGCCTAAGTGACCTACCTATAACCTAAGGATCCGGAAAAGGGTTCCTTCACCATACTATTTCGTAGCCCACTAGATGCCCTAGTGGGCCCAAAACAAGTACTAGATGGACTCCAAAATAAAAGGAATAAACCTACCAATAACCAATGGGGCCCCAACATCTTGGGTTATCCTAACGAATGAATGGATCATGCAATATCAATGGGGCCCAGTGATTTCGGTTGACCCACTTAGAGAATGACGAGAATGGGCCTAACAAGGCCTGAGGGAAGGTCACAATGTGGACATTCAACCATCATTGCCCATCAATGTGGACCTTTAACCAACATTGCTCCCAAGGGATGACCCACATAGAGCCAAGCATATAGTGGGCCCACGATCTCACACAAGGGCCTAATATACATCACAATAGGCCTTACTCAAGGGCCACATATACATCATATCGAGCCTCACTCATGGGCCTCATATATATCATATTGGGCTTCATCATATGGGACAATATACATCACATTGGCCTCATCAAATGGGCCGCAATTGCATCAAGGTGGGCCTTAATGGATGGGCCACAAATACATCAAGGTAGGCCTCATGGATGGGCCACAAATACATCATGGTGGGCCTCATGGATGGGCCACAAATACATCAAGGTGGGCCTCATCACATGGGCCGCACCAATTGGCCTCATATACATCACATCGAAGGATCACCTGGAGCATACCACAATTAGCAGTGGAGATAATGATTTTCGCCGTTAAACAACTCATCGGGCTGGGGCCCGCCATCACGTTTTTTTCTATCTAATCTGTTCATATGGTCATAAGGACCTGAATTAAGTGGAAAAATAAATTTCATATTGATCCAAAACTTCTGGGATACCAAAAGGGTTTTAATGGTAGCTATTATGGGAAGATCTGAGCCCCTAATAAACCCAAGGGTAAGCCTCAAACTAATTCAAACAAGTATATGAACAATCGAGGCGATGCTCGTCCGACTTGATGTAAGCGTCCCTGAAGAAGTCGTGCGCTATGAAGGTGCTCTTAGCTATGAAGGTGCTCTTACTTCGAGGCTAAGGATCAGAGTGACTTCCACACTCCGATCGGAAGTGGTAAGCTACCTACCTAACGTCTGACAGAAGACGAACAATCCAACCACTAACATCAATTGCATGAAGTCTAACTCGATAAGATAAATCTGGCACCTTGCCTTGGACCTCAAAGAGAAGGTTTCCAGAGCGCCGAGCCGAGGCAATATGTCAAGGCAGGCACTCCGTCTGCTAGATTCGGAAACTACCATAAGCAAATGTGACTGATTGCTTCGCTCCCAGATACGCATTATCAGCATGATGCGCTACACGATCCACGAATTGCGTATAATATCCCCACAATTTCAGTATCCCGCTGATTGAGTAAATCGTGCCGATAATAGCGAACCCAAACCATCCAACAGTCACGTATAAATACATTGAGACCCCACTACTACAGGTACGTAACATCCAACAGTCAGGTTCCTACCTTCAAATATAATGGCCAGAGGAAAGAAGAAAGCAGTGGCTGTGGAACCAGAGCCAAATGAGCCAACTCGCTCTTCATCACTACTTCATGCTGAGTCAGCTTCGAGGCCTTCTCAGCGTTTTCACAATTGGGCGAGTAAGTATCAAGCCATGCAAAATGAGATTTAGGCCCTACGCGATGAAGTAAACAGAATGAAGCAGTGACAGGAACCACAACCAATTCGCGAGGATCCCGTTCCCGAGCCGGTCGGACTGTTCGTAGATGCTCACTCTGTGCCGAGGAGTATGAGGCCCGAGGCACCCCAACACTCTCAGGTGTCGCTTTCGGGTCAGAATCCTCCTTCAGTACAAGTTCGAGTCTCGGCACGAAATACCGCCACTTGGGCTCCCGCTAACAACTCGATCACCTCGGCCCTGCACCTACGGACCTCCACCATCAGCTGAGTGGAGGAGGGAAAGGAGGACTCCAGAAGATGCCTCAGAGATTGTCGCTGAGAATAAAGATCCCTGGGAAGCGTGGTTTGTGGAACTCAATGATAAGTTCTTAACCTTAGAAAGGAAGCAACAATTGTCGACAGTTCCCGCCATGGTTCAGGCGATGATGGAAGAGACCGAACCTCCCTTCACCTCCACCATCATGAATGAAGTGATGCCACAGAGGTTTCGAATACCTCCTGTCATCAAATATTCTGGGTCCGGTGACCAATTTGAGCATCTAGAAGCCTATCGTTCGTAGATGCAGATCCAGACAGCAATGGATGCGATGATGTGTAGGGGATTTTCTATCACCCTTATAGGATCCGCTTGGAGTTGGTACCGTCAGCTCAAACCCAATTCCATCGGTTCCTTTACAGAGTTAAGCCGACTATTCCTTACCCAGTTTATAAGTGGTAAGAGAAGTCGAAAACCCAACAGTTACCTGCTCACCATCAGACAAGGGCTAAAAGAGTCGCTAAAGGACTACATTGCTCGCTTCAATGAGGAAGCATTACAGGTAGAAGATTACGATGACAAAATGGCGCTCGCTGCAGTGTTCTATGGTCTGAAAGAAGAAAGGTTCACTTTCTCCATTGGGAAGAACCCTCCGAAGACGTTAGCGGACTTCATCGCAAAAGCCTAAAAATATGCTAATGCCAATGCCCGCAAAAGGTACAAGTAACTGACTCAACTAGCAAAGGGAAGAGGCCTAGGAACGAAGAGTCCCAGCTGACCGGCAAAGGGTCGGATGACCGCGCTCCTCGTGATCGTTGACCGAGCCGAAGACCGGAAGGGAAATTTCGCTCCTACACCCCCCTTAATACGTCCGCTGAACAGATCCTGTTAGATATCCAAGTGTTGAGGGTCAAATATTGCATATCAGACCCATTTATTGTATGGATTTACAAGCACGACACCGTTTAATAGCCTAATTTAATTGTATTTGTGATGCAGGGCGTCTTCATGAGCTTGGACTGGGAAAGGACACTAAAAAGCATGGATTTACCGATCTGATGACACTAAAGCATGGGACGGACCTTAGGAGACCAAGATCGATAGATTTGCACGCCAGGGATCCAAGAAAATCGAGGAATTGAAGCTCAAGTGGCCTGAAAAGTGTCCAGAATGCAAGATCATAGGGTTCTCACCATCCGATCAGTTCGAAACTCCATATATGGCCTGAGGACCATAAAGTAACCGTACACGTAAAATTTCAGCTCCTGGATCACTGTGGAAGTGGCCCAACGGACAGATCAGCCCCTTTAATCATTATGTGGGCCCCGCCTGATATCTGGATATACCCCAATTTTGGTCTCAACGCCTTAAACTGCGTGTCAAAACAGATGGATGGAGCAGATTTCTTACAAACATCACCATGGGATCCACACATGCAGTGCACGTGCAAGGTGCACGGGTGCACCGGACGAACATAGAAAATAACAAAGTCGGTCAGCAGGCGCTGACCGACTCAAACTCAATTTTTATTATTTTACGCAGCAGCGTAACGCTGCCGACGATCGGTTATGCTTGTGGGACCCACCCATCCTGATTGCTGATGATCAGAACCTTCCATTGTGTCCAAAGGGTGCCTATAAGCCTCACCTAGGTGTCCTTTTGGACCCATGAACGTAATAACAGGAAGATTACCGTCCAAACGGAAGATGGACGGTGGAGTAGAAGGTATTGTGGGCCACATGAAATGAGGACCAAAAGTAGTGCTTCCCACCTGATTTTTCGAGTAGAACGCAGTGGACGGATCGGATTTTCCAAAAAGATAGTGAAATGGGGCCCACCATCGTCACAGCGCTACCCTGTTTTCGCAACCGGACGCCGTCCGACTTTCACGGCGAGTTGTACACCTTTAGGGGCGGTCGGACGGCTGATCTGAACCGTTCATCATGTAGGTGGGCCACAAATCTCCCAGGGGACGTTGTCCTTTTGGAAGGAAAGCAAAAAAAAGAAGAAGCGCGGAGACTAGTATTTCGGATTGCGTGACGAGGGCAGGATGTTTTTGCTGCGGAAGGACTGTTTCGCAGCCTGATCTTTTCAGGACTCCACGGCAGCCCTGGAGAGGGCTTTCCATCTTTAAAAAGGAGCCTAACGTGGAGGGAGAGGGATATATACGGAGGCAGCATTCTAGGAAAAGGGGGGAGGACGGTCTGCTGCATCAGCTGCTGGAACGGAAGAAAAGAAGGAGGAGAAGGACGTGGCTGGCATCAAAGGCTGGGAGTTGGATTGAAGCTGGGCTTTTCGTGGAAGCAGCGGCTCGGTTTTGGGACTGCTGGATGTGGGAGCTGATTCGGTTTTTTTTTTCTTTCTTCTTCCTTTTCTTCTTCTTCTTCTTTCTTTTAATTAGAATTTAGCCCATATCATGTGTGGCTAAACCTCTTAGCTAGGGCTAAGAGGTGAAGCCTGTAGCGAGATGGGAGATACTGTTTCATGCGTGTAGATTAAATTTCTGAACTTACTTTGATTTAGTTGATTTTTATAAGGAATATTTTTATTAGTCTTTAATGGTCTGTTGTGACAGAAATTACAATGGGTTTGCAATGGCTTTGAATATTTCTTTCCTCTTTATATTTATGAAGTCAGGAAGCCCTGTTGTTCATCATGGTCCCATGGGCATGGTAGGATGACAGTACCTTCCTAATCTTCATACGTTGTTGATTGGCTGGAAATTAGTTTAATTCTATTGTTTACTTTGTCTCCTGGGCATGGTTTGGTGATTGAATCCATTCTAATTCATATACCTTTCATCTCTCGAAAACCAAATCAAGTAAGTTCAGTTTGAATTCCATAATCCTTGATGCAGGCATAAAATCTCCCTGATCTCTACAAGTGGATCCTCTGAATCCCTAGTTCCCTTCCTCTGAATTCCTTAAAGTTTTAGATAATTCATCCACAATTATTTCGTAAATTCTATTTTGTTTAGATCGCATCTTAGTCTAGTTCTAGTTCTACTTGGTTTCAGATAACGTACAGGTATCAGTCCCTGTGGATTCGACCTCGGACTTACCGAGTTTATTACTACATCACAACCCTACACTTGGGGAGTGAACAAGTTTTTGGCGCCGTTGCCGGGGACTGACGGTTACGATTTTCTGAAATTAATTGGTTTTAGGATTAGTTTAAGATTAGGATTTTACTAACCTTAGTTTTATTTATTTATTTATTTCTATTTGAGTTCAAAACTAACTTGTTTCCTATTTTATAGGATCTGGACATAAGTTTCTCAATTGGTAATTCCTTCCTCATCTCTCTACTTTTTCATATTTTTAGAATTAGGGTTTAAATTTTAGAAATTTTCTAATTCTAGCACTTTTAGAATCTAATTTATTTTCCTAATTTATTTTTAGAATATTTTTAGGAACTAACCTTCTTATTTTGTAGGCCTTTAAGATAGAAATTTCTAATTCGGTACACTCCTTCCCTACTTCCTATCTTTCAGTTCTCTCTTAATAATCTACTTTCTAGTTTAGATCTTTCCTAATTTATTTTAGAGATCTCCACTTTCTTTTAAAAATTCCTTCTTTTAGAAATTAATTTACTGCTATTTTTCTTTTTTCTAACTTATTTTTGTTTTATTTTGCAGGTTTTTAACTTAGGACTTCGATTTGGTAATTTCTTTCCAACTCTCTCTTTCTTTCTAGATTTCCTTTTCCTTTCTTAGGATTAGGTTTTTAATTGAGGGCTGCGAGTGTTTTCATGCCCAAGTGGGCCCGTGACGACACTCGACGTCTCTTGACTGAAGGAGGATTGGTTGAGGGGTTGACTATCCATCGCAGGACTAGACACCGCTCGAAATCCCCTGAGTTAACCGAAGTTATGGCTGAAGACCAACCTCCTCTACTTCCACCCAGGGTGGAGGATACCCAGGATGAAAATGAGGTGCAACAGGCACCCCCGCCTCGTACTTTACGAGATTTTCTACAACCGGCGGGAGTGAGTACGCCCTCATGCATGATTTTTCCTGAAAATACAGGACAAATGGACATCAAGCCAGGAGTTATCCAACTCCTTCCCAAATTCCATGGACTTGAATCAGAGAGTCCATATTTACATTTGAAAGAGTTCGATGAGATTATAGCTACATTATGTTTTCCTAATGTATCTGAGGATACAATTAGGCTGAAACTCTTTCCTTTTTCCTTAAAAGAGAAAGCTAAGACATGGTTACATTCACTGCGTCCTAGATCCATTGGCACATGGAACGACATGCAGAGGGAATTCATAAAAAAATTCTTCCCACATCATAAAACGATTACCCTCAGAAAAGCGATCATGAACTTTGCCCAAAAGGAAGATGAAACATTCTTTCAATGTTGGGAAAGGTTCAAAGATTTGGTCAGTTCATGCCCACAACACGGATTTGAAACGTGGCGCATTACAAATTTTTTCTATGATGGACTGACATCTTCCATGCGCCAAATGGTCGAGACAATGTGTAATGGAGAGTTCATTAATAAAGATATCGACGAGGTATGGGACTACCTCGATAGTTTGGCTGAAAAAACACAATCTTGGGACTATTACCCAAAGTCGAACACCACGTCTAGGCCAACTCAATTAAAGGAGAAAGGTGGATTATATCTCTTGAAAGAAGAGGATGATCTCAAGTGTAAAGTGACTACGCTCATAAGGAAAGTTGAGGCCATGGAAGGAAAGAAGGATAAGGTCAATGAAATTGTTTGCGGCATCTGTGATTGCAACATTCACACAACTGAAAACTGTCCTACAATACCTGCCTTTCGAGGAGTGTTGAATGAACAAGCCAATGCCGTAAATAACTATCAAAGACCTTTTACTGGACCTAACTCCAACACATACAATCCTGGCTGGAAAAATCATCCAAACTTTAGTTGGAGGAATGGACAAACGGCGACTCCTCCAGGTTTCTTCAATCAAAATCCAAATCAAGTGAAACCTCAAGAGGAACCGGTTCAAAATCCCATACAAGAGCTGGCTCAGGCAATGCGGGGAATCACAGATTTCATGCAAAAAATAGATTCTCGTATGACGGTTATAGAAAAGGGGATGCTTCCTGCACAACCTCTCCCCAATCCTAAACCACAGTACGAGAATAATGATCCCAGCTCTTCAAATCAGATGGGACATGCTAAATCCATCACCACTCTTAGGAGTGGGAAGATCATTGACAAAACTCTTCCGGTTAGGCCCGACAAGCCTCAAGAACCAAAAGAGGACAACAATGATGGATCCAGTGATGTCCCACAAAAAGTGGAACCGGAACTTCTAGAGAAGCCAGTTGCTCCATTCCCCCAACGGTTGGTTTCACCAAAACCTCTCTCTAACTCTCAGGATATTCTAGAGGTGTTGAAACAGGTGAAAGTCAACATTCCTCTACTTGATGTCGTTAAACAGATACCTTCATATGCCAAATTCCTGAAAGACTTATGCACGACCAAAAGACGAAAAATTATTCAAAAGAAAATCTTCTTGACTGAGAAAGTGAGTGCCATCCTGAAGCAAGACGTGCCACAGAAATTCAAGGATCCCGGTAGCCCAACCATATCATGTGTAATCGGGAACCATCGAATTGATCACGCACTTCTTGACTTAGGAGCGAGCGTCAATTTGATTCCCTACTCGGTATACAAACAGTTAGGTTTGGGTGAATTAAAACCCACCCTAACCACACTACAACTTGCTGATCGCTCTGTTCGTGTACCAAGAGGGATAATTGAGGATGTGTTGGTCCAAGTTGATAGATTTTACTACCTTGTAGACTTTATCATCCTGGACACTGAACCCATCAATAACATGAGCACTCAGATTCCTGTCATTCTTGGTCGCCCATTCCTTGCCACGTCAAATGCAATTATCAATTGCAGGAATGGTATCATGACTATGTCTTTTGGAAATTTGACATTGGAGTCAAACATCTTTTTCAATAACGGCAGCAACTCAGAGGATGATGACGATTTCCACGATATTAACATGATTGACTCTTTCGTGGAAGATACGACACCTCTGACCTTATCCTCCGACCATCTAGAGACGTGCCTGGCCCACTCCCATGATTTTGATGATGACATGATTAGGGAGACGTGCGCCTTGCTTGATACTGCACCGGTACTTGAAGTTAACCGATGGAGGCCACAATTTGAAGAATTACCACAAACTGATGTAGTGCCTCTACCGTCTAACCTCAAGCCGCCGAAGCTTGACCTAAAACCTTTGCCCTCTGATTTGAAATATGCATATTTGGGTCAAGATGAGACATACCCGGTGGTGATCTCTGCCCACCTGGAGAAAGAACAGGAGAGTATGCTTATATCTACTCTCATTGAGCATAAAGGAGCCCTGGGATGGACGATAGCGGACCTCAAAGGAATCGATTCCTCGATTTGTACTCATCACATATACCTTGAGGATAATGCAAAAACCGCTCGGCAACCACAACGTAGACTAAATCCCAACATGAAGGAAGTGGTTAAGGCCGAGGTTCTTAAACTATTGGATGTGGGTATTATATACCCTATATCTGATAGTCAATGGGTGAGTCCAACTCAAGTGGTTCCTAAGAAGTCTGGAATCACCATCGTAGCCAATGCTAATAATGAACTCGTGCCAACTAGAGTCACTACTGGTTGGAGAATGTGCATTGACTACAGGAAGTTAAATACCGTCACGAGGAAAGACCACTTTCCTTTACCATTCATTGATCAGATCCTGGAAAGGTTAGCTGGTCATTCCTATTACAGTTTTCTTGACGGGTATTTAGGCTACAACTAGATAGAGATAGCCCCTGAAGACTAGGAAAAAACCACATTTACATGTCCCTACGGCACCTTTGCCTATCGAAGGATGCCATTCGGACTATGTAATGCCCCTGCCACCTTTCAGCGATGTATGCTTAGTATCTTTTCTGATATGGTGGGGCAATATCTAGAGGTCTTCATGGACGATTTCTTTGTTTACGGTCCATCTTTCAGCAAGTGCTTGGAAAGTCTTAAATGTGTGCTGAAAAGATGTGAAGAAAAGAACCTGGTACTTAATTGGGAGAAGTGTCATTTCATGGTTCAGAAGGGAATTGTCCTTGGGCATATCATCTCGGCCAAAGGAATCGAGGTAGATAAGGCAAAAATCGATCTTATCTCTAACCTACCTCCACCCAAGAACATCAGAGACGTGCGATCCTTCTTAGGACACGCAGGGTTTTACAGGCGATTCATAAAGGACTTTAGTCTCCTCTCTCGTCCATTATGTAATCTTCTTCAAAAGGATGTTCCGTACGAGTGGACTGAGCAATGCCAAGAAGCTTTCACCAAGCTTAAAGGCACATTAACCACTGCACCTATCATGCACCACCCGATTGAACCTTCCTTTTGAGCTTATGTGCGACGCTTCGATTATGCTCTTGGTGCGGTCCTAGGCCTGAGTAAAGACAAGAAGCCCTTCGTCATTCACTACTCAAGTATGACTCTAAATCCTGCACAATTGAACTACTCGACTACGGAAAGGAACTCTTAGCCGTAGTGTTCGCCTTGGACAAATTTAGGTCCTACCTGATCGGATCCAAGATCATTATGTACACAGATCATGCGGCACTCAAGTATCTTCTTTCTAAGAATGATGTTAAGCCCCGCCTGATTAGATGGATCCTTCTACTCCAAGAATTTGATTTGGAAATAAAAGATAAAAAGAGAGTAGAGAATGTAGTGGCTGACCATCTTTCTCACCTTAATACCTCGATTCCCTTGAGACAACCCATATCAATGACATGTTCCCTGAGGAACAATTGTTTAGAGTCTCCCATTCACCTTGGTTCGCTAATATTGCTAATTTTCTTATCACAGGTTCTATACTAACACATTGGACTGCGCAAGATAAGAAGAAATTTTTCACCGAGGTGCGCAAATTCTTCTGGGATGATCCATATTTATTTAAATATTGCCCAGACCAAATCTTAACGAGATGTGTGCCAGACGATGAGCATTAGAGTGTCATCTCGTTCTGTCATTCACAGGCCTGTGGTGGTCACTTTTCTGCTAAAAAGACTATGGCCAAGATTCTGCAGTGTGGCTTTTACTGGCCTACTATGTTCAGGGACACTCATGAGTTTTGCAAAGCTTGTGAGCGTTGTCAGAAATTGGGAGCATTGTCCCGTCGAAATATGATGCCTTTGAATCACATCCTTATCATTGAAGCATTTGATTGCTGGGGCATCGATTTCATGGGACCATTCCCCCAATCGTTTGGAAATCTGTATATTTTGCTAGCCATGGATTATGTCACTAAATGGGTTGAAGCGATTCCATGTCGAAAGAATGACCATCGCACGGTCATTAAATTCCTGAAAGAGAACATCCTTTCTCGATTCGGAACGCCTCGAGCCATCATTAGTGATGGGGGCTCACATTTTTGTAATAGACCATTCGAGAGCTTAATGAAGAAATACGGTATCTCTCATAAGGTGAGCACCCCATACCATCCGCAGACAAGTGGACAAGCTGAGATTTCCAATAGGGAGATTAAACACATTTTGGAAAAAACGGTTAACCCAGATCATAAGGATTGGTCAATCCGATTGACCGATGCCTTATGGGCATACCGTACTGCCTTTAAAACCCCTATTGGAATGTCTCCCTTTAGACTTGTCTATGGAAAAGCTTGTCACTTGCCTGTGGAGCTGGAACATAAGGCATACTGGGCGATCAAAAATCTTAATTTCAATCTAGACAACGCTGGCTCGCTACGCAAACTGCAGTTGAATGAACTTGAAGAAATCCGGAACGACGCATACGAGAATTCGAGAATTTACAAGGACAGGATGAAAGCTTTTCATGACCAACACATTTTACGAAAATCATTCACGCCTGGTCAGAAGGTCCTTTTGTACAATTCTCGATTACATCTCTTCCGGGTAAGCTTCGATCTCGTTGGACCGGCCCTTACATTATTGTCCTGTTTTTCCTCATGGGGCCGTTGAGATAAGAGATCCCGACAATGGCAAGGAATTTAAAGTAAATGGACATCGTTTAAATCCATTTGTCGAGAAATTTGATTCAGAGGACATGTCCATGCCTCGGACTGATCCTGTTTACCAGGACTGATCTCCTAGTCCGATGGAGGTATAGGTAGGTTTATCGCTTTCATAGGATTATGGTAGTTGCTTTTGTCTGGCTGAAGACGGTAAACTTAGCACTCCTGGGAGGCAACCCAGCTTTTCACTTTTCTCATTCATTAGTTCAATGTTTGTGGGTAGCATTGCCGCAAACCCTCACGAGACTACAACTCGTCCACTAGGGGTAACCTAGGGGTTTAAAGGCTTGTTGCATGCGCTAAATGCAATCGAGAGCACTGCGAAAGTGGTATAGGTAGGATTTTATTTTTGTTAATTTTGTGTTATTTTCTCTCTCGTGCTGACTGGATTCCATGCTGCGATCTCTTTGAAAGTCTCTCATGATTCATCATTCAGGTACTATCTTCCCTTCACTTTTTCTTTACTTTTGTTGTTCTATGCGCATTCCATACTCATATCTTTTACATTGAGGACAATGTAGCTTTTAGGTTGGGGGTGGGAGATTAGTTTACCTAATCAGTATTTTCTTGAGCAAAAATTGTGAAAATTTTTAAATTTTTTCTGGACTTTCTGGTGAATTCAAAGTGATTTGACAACCATCTTTGATTTAGAATCACAGGATATGGAATGTTGGTGATTTACTGCTCTTGGATTCAGTTGCTCGTTAGATTTCACAGTTAAGTTTAATTATTAATCCATGATTAGAAGTTGTAAACATTGATTGAGTCATGATTTCACATGTCACATCTCGCTTACACATCAAGATTTCAGTTTAAAACTGAAGGGTTCATTTGGGGATCAGTAAGCATAGAAGGAACCAACTTGAACAATTGCCCGTCAAGATCAATTAAAAGGAAGAGATACCGTTGAAAAAGGTTAGGCAAAGAATCTTCACTATAGGTTTGCTCCCTATAAGTGTGGACTTCATTCCCCTTCTTAGTTTAAAAAAAATAAAAAATAAAAAATAAAAAATAAAATCTGAAGGAATGAAAAGATGATCTTTGAGGCAAGCTTTGGTTATTATGAATTCTCTTGTTGATTACCAACGATATCCTGAAATAAAGAATTGAATATTAATGTTGAAAGTTGGGAGTGCACTTTACATCCGTGGAACTCAATGTTTAGGATTATTTCTAATTAAGGGACTAATACTTTGAATGAAGTTTACCGTGTGTTTGAGTCTAGGAGAGAGTAAGGCCCAACATTCATGAATTGTTGAATTCTGAATATCTAGATTATTTTCCAAAATCACTCGAGTTCATAGAAATTCTCCTGTAATTCTCAACTTATTTTTCGCATACTTTGCTCGGGACTAGCAAAATGCTGGTTGGGGGTTGTGTTGAGGGTCAAATATTGCATATCAGACCCATTTATTGTATGGATTTACAAGCACGACACCGTTTAATAGCCTAATTTAATTGTATTTGTGATGCAGGGCGTCTTCATGAGCTTGGAGGCAAAGGACACTAAAAGCATGGATTTACCGATCCGATGACACTAAAGCATGGGACGGACCTTAGGAGACCAAGATCGATAGATTTGCACGCCGTGATCCAAGAAAATCGAGGAATTGAAGCTCAAGTGGCCTCAAAAGTGTCCATAATGCAAGATCATAGGGTTCTCACCATCCGATCAGTTCGAAACTCCATATATGGCCCGAGGACCATAAAGTAACCGTACACGTAAAATTTCAGCTCCTGGATCCTCGTGGAAGTGGCCCAACGGACAGATCAGCCCCTTTAATCATTATGTGGGCCCCGCCTGATATCTGGATATACCCCAATTTTGGTCTCAACGCCTTAAACTGCGTGTCAAAACAGATGGATGGAGCAGATTTCTTACAAACATCACCATGGGATCCACACATGCAGTGCACGTGCAAGGTGCACGGGTGCACCGGACGAACATAGAAAATAACAAAGTCGGTCAGCAGGCGCTGACCGACTCAAACTCAATTTTTATTATTTTACGCAGCAGCGTAACGCTGCCGACGATCGGTTATGCTTGTGGGACCCACCCATCCTGATTGCTGATGATCAGAACCTTCCATTGTGTCCAAAGGGTGCCTATAAGCCTCACCTAGGTGTCCTTTTGGACCCATGAACGTAATAACGGGAAGATTACCGTCCAAACAGAAGATGGACGGTGGAGTAGAAGGTATTGTGGGCCACATGAAATGAGGACCAAAAGTAGTGCTTCCCACCTGATTTTTCGAGTAGAACGCAGTGGACGGATCAGATTTTCTAAAAAGATAGTGAAATGGGGCCCACCATCGTCACAGCGCTACCCTGTTTTCGCAACCGGACGCCGTCCGACTTTCACGGCGAGTTGTACACCTTTAGGGGCGGTCGGACGGCTGATCTGAACCGTTCATCATGTAGGTGGGCCACAAATCTCCCAGGGGACGTTGTCCTTTTGGAAGGAAAGCAAAAAAAAGAAGAAGCGCGGAGACTAGTATTTCGGATTGCGTGACGAGGGCAGGATGTTTTTGCTGCGGAAGGACTGTTTCGCAGCCTGATCTTTTCAGGACTCCACGGCAGCCCTGGAGAGGGCTTTCCATCTTTAAAAAGGAGCCTAACGTGGAGGGAGAGGGATATATACGGAGGCAGCATTCTAGGAAAAGGGGGGAGGACGGTCTGCTGCATCAGCTGCTGGAACGGAAGAAAAGAAGGAGGAGAAGGACGTGGCTGGCATCAAAGGCTGGGAGTTGGATTGAAGCTGGGCTTTTCGTGGAAGCAGCGGCTCGGTTTTGGGACTGCTGGATGTGGGAGCTGATTCGGTTTTTTTTTTCTTTCTTCTTCCTTTTCTTCTTCTTCTTCTTTCTTTTAATTAGAATTTAGCCCATATCATGTGTGGCTAAACCTCTTAGCTAGGGCTAAGAGGTGAAGCCTGTAGCGAGATGGGAGAGTCTGTTTCATGCACGTAGATTAAATTTCTGAACTTACTTTGATTTAGTTGATTTTTATAAGGAATATTTTTATTAGTCTTTAATGGTCTGTTGTGACAGAAATTACAATGGGTTTGCAATGGCTTTGAATATTTCTTTCCTCTTTATATTTATGAAGTCAGGAAGCCCTGTTGTTCATCATGGTCCCATGGGCATGGTAGGATGACAGTACCTTCCTAATCTTCATACGTTGTTGATTGGCTGGAAATTAGTTTAATTCTATTGTTTACTTTGTCTCCTGGGCATGGTTTGGTGATTGAATCCATTCTAATTCATATACCTTTCATCTCTCGAAAACCAAATCAAGTAAGTTCAGTTTGAATTCCATAATCCTTGATGCAGGCATAAAATCTCCCTGATCTCTACAAGTGGATCCTCTGAATCCCTAGTTCCCTTCCTCTGAATTCCTTAAAGTTTTAGATAATTCATCCACAATTATTTCGTAAATTCTATTTTGTTTAGATCGCATCTTAGTCTAGTTCTAGTTCTACTTGGTTTCAGATAACGTACAGGTATCAGTCCCTGTGGATTCGACCTCGGACTTACCGAGTTTATTACTACATCACAACCCTACACTTGGGGAGTGAACACCAAGGAGTAAAACTTTTGAATTGGCCTCTTTGTATGAAGGCCGACCCGGAACATCGGGATAAACGAAAGTTCTGCCATTTTCACCATGACCACAGCCACAATACGGACGATTATGTGGATCTCAAGGTGAAATCGAGTCCCTTATCCGCAAGGGACACCTGCGTCGATACACTAAAAAAAGAGAGGGCCACTAGGAAGGAGGAATAGGAACAAGAGCGACTGAATAACCCCACCGAAGAGCCAGCTGAAATCCGTACCATTTTTTAGGCTCGCCTGATGGAGGAGACTCCAATAGGGCTTGGAAGACCTACTTTGGAAGTCTTATCCAGAACACTACGTCCATTTAACTGAGCGGCCTAATAAGAGCTCCGGGTCAATCTGTGTAGCCTAACCTTTACGGAAGATGATGCGCGCGGGATCCAACATCCACACAATGATGCCCTAGTGGTCACGATGACTATAGCAAATCACAAGTGTACCGTATGCTGGTCGACACCAGAAGTTCAGCCGATGTTATCTATTCTGAAGCTTTGTAAAGAATTAGGGTTCCCCGGTCGTGCCTCCAACCCGTGAAGACTCCTGTACGGCTTTGCCGGAGAGAGAGTGATCTCCGAATGAGCCATTTCCCTCCCAGTAACTGCAGGAGAAGGACAACACCAAGTCACCCTTATGGTGGACTTTCTTGTTGTCAATGTACCATCGGTGCACAATGTCATCTTCGGCTGATCCTCCCTCAATGCAATAAGGGCAGTCGTCTCTACTTATTAACTAATGATGAAGTTCCCAGTTGAGGACGGAATAGGCTACATCTGAGGCGATCAACGCGAGGCTCGGAGATGTTACGCGACAGCGGTCAAAAAGGGATCTATCAAACAAGCAATTACTATCAATGTTCTGGACCCCCGAGGATCAGCTGGGAACTCGTCTGTAGAAGATCTGGAGAAAGTGCCCCTCGATGAAGCAAACTTGAGTAAGATCGTTCAGCTCAGTACATCATTAAGCTCTGAGCAATGGTTCAAAATGTTAATGTTCCTATGGCGACACAAGGATGTCTTCGCGTGGTCGCAGGCAGATATGCCAGGGATCTCCCCTAATGTTTTGGTCCATAGGCTGAACGTGGACCTAGATCATAAACCAGTGAAACAAAAGAGAAGACCATTCAACGCTGAGAGCTATGAGGCCATTGCTGAGGAGGTCTCCATCTTACTCGATACTGGCTTCATAGAGGAAATATATTACCCCGACTGGATTACAAATGTAGTGCTTGTTAGGAAATCCAATGGGAAGTGGCGGGTCTGTGTAGACTACTCGGACCTGAATAAGGCATGCCCCAAGGATAGCTTCCCATTGTCTCGGATTGATCAACTGGTGGACAGCACGATTGGTCATGAGTTACTCTCCTTCCTAGACGCCTATTCCGGGTACAACCAGATTATGATGCATCCCCTAGACAGGCAGAAGACTACCTTCATCACGGACAAGGGACTCTACTGTTACCGGGTCATGCCATTTGGCTTGAAAAATACTGGGGCGACATATTAGGGGATGGTAAATCAAATTAAATGTCTGCCAAACAGATCGGAGACACCATGGAAGTATATGTTAACGACATGCTGGTGAAAAGTATTAAGGCATCTGATCATTTAACAAATCTCGGGGAGACATTTAGTGTCCTTCAAGAATACCAGATGAAGCTGAAGCCCACAAAGTGTGTTTTCGGGGTTGAATCGGGAAAGTTCCTTGGGTTCCAAGTCAGTCAGCGGGGCATCGAGGCCAACCCCGATAAAATCAAGGTGCTCCTTGACATGAGTTCGCCTCAGACTGTCAAGGAAGTACAATGTCTCACCGGAAGAGTCGCCGCACTCGGACGTTTCATATCCACAGCGACAGACAAATGCCTCCCCTTATTTCAATAATTAAAGGGTCATAAGAAGGCAAAGTGAACATCAGAATGCGAGCAAGCCTTCCAGTAGCTAAAGCAGTACCTGGGCTCACCCCCCTCCTATCCAAGCTTGAAGAAGGTGAGCCCCTGTTCTTTTACCTCGCAGTCTCGGCCTCGGCTGTCAGCTCGGCCCTGATCAGAGAAGTCAAAAATAAGCAATACCCCGTATATTACGTGAGCAACGAGATGGTACCTGTGGAAACAAGATATCTGTCCTTGGAGAAATTAGCACTCAACCTTGTTATTTCTGCCCGAAGGTTACGTCCATACTTCCAAGCTCATTCCATCATTGTATTGACTGACTCTCCTCCAAGACAAGTTCTCGAGAGACCCGAGGATTAAGGACAGATGACCAAGTTGGCCATTGAGCTCGGAGAGTTTGACATCCAATTTTGCTCAAGGATATCAATTAAGGGCCAAGCTGTGGCGGACTTTATTATCGAGTTCACAACTCCGAATGCAGATGAGATCGGCACCGAATTTGAGATGATCCCGCCTGTCTCCCTAAGTGACCAAAAGGCAGTATTGGACCCGGGATGGGTCCTCCATGTTGACGGGTCGTCCAATGCTAAAGGAGCTGGAGCCGGAATCGTCCTGGTCACTCCCGATTCTATGATTATCCAATATGCGATCAGACTCTAGTTCAAAGCCTAGAACAATGAGGTGGAGTATGAAGCCTTACTAGCTGGACTCAGGTTGGCGGCAAGTTTAGGCGTTCAGTCTCTCCAGGTCCAATGCGATTCGCAGCTGGTGGTAAACCACATTTCCACCGAGTATGAAGCCAAAGAGACAAGGATGATTGCTTATCTCAATGAGGCAAGAAATCTGATCAAAAAATTTTGGAGTTGCACTATCCAGTAGATCCCAAGAACGGAGAACTCATGTGCCGACGCCCTTGCGTGGCTCGCCTCGACTGCGGAAGGGAAGATCCCATGATTCATCCCCATTGAATTCATATAACATCCGAGCATTAGCCAGGTAGTGCACATTACTCCGAGCTGGATGGACTCAATCTTCAACTATATCATGTCCAGTGAAATCCCCCTGGATAAATTGGAGGCGAGATGACTGAGAGTCAGAGTGGCTCAATACGTCGTCCTGAATGGCATCTTATACAAGAAGGGGCATTCCTAGCCTTACCTCAGGTGCCTCCGACCGGATGAAGCTAATTACATGATTTGGGAGATTCACGAAGGAATATGCGAGAACCATTCTGGTGGTCGAGCTCTGGCCCTGAAGATACTTCGTTAAGGATGTTTCTAGCCGACTCTCAAGCAAGACTCGAAGGACTACATGTAAAAATGCGATAAATGCCAATGTTATGTGGCTGTGCTGAGGTAACTAGCGGAAGAAATGACCCCCATGAGTGGACCGTGGCCATTCGCCTGGTGGGGGATGGACATCATCGGCCCTCTACCTACCAGGAAAGGGCAGGTCAAGTTCGCCATCATCGCAGTCGACTACTTCACCAAGTGGGCTAAGGCCAAGCCTGTTGCAAAGATCACCGAACAGAAAGTAATTGACTTTGTCTGGAAAAATATTATCTGCCAGTTTGGAATCCTACGTATCATCGTGTCAGATAATGGCCGACAATTCGATAATGACAAGTTTCGAAGCATGTGTCAAGGGCTTGGCATCGCAAACGTATATTCTTCGCCTTGGCACCCACAGTCCAACGGACAGGTGGAAGCGATTAACAAGGTCATTAAACACCATCTCAAAATGAAATTGGAGAAAGCAAAAGGTAACTCGGCCGAGGAGCTCCCATTCATCCTCTAGGCCTACAGGACCACAGTGCAGTCCTCTACTGGGGAAACCCCATTCTTGCTCTCCTACGGCTCGGAAGCAATGGTGCCGGTAGAAATCAGTCTCCCTACTGCTCGGGTAAGAAACTACCAAGAGGACCAAAACTCCAAACAGATCACAGTTAACCTGGATCTTCTTGAGGAAGTCCGAGACATCTCAAGGCTCTGAGTCGCCGCTCGGCATCAACAGGTGGCGCACTTCTATAATTTTAAAGTCAAGGTCAGGCGGTTTCACTTAGGGGACTTAGTCCTCCACCAGGTCTTTTAGAACACTGTCGAGCCGGGGGCTGGAGCACTTAGGCCTAACTAGGAAGGACCATATCGAGTGGTCCGATCAACAAAGCTAGGCTCCTACCACTTGGAAGACCTTGAGGGCCGCCAACTCCCTCACCCTTGGAACGCCGAGCATCTGAAGATCTATTATCCCTAATGTACTGGCCTTTAAGGCCCCTAATAAGTATGCACCTCTGAGTGACCAGCCTTTAAGGCCCTCAATAGTGTACGCCTTCGAGCGACCAACCTTTAAGGTTTTCAATAAAATTCATGATTCATCTTCTACACGTATGAAATTATCTACTGAGTAAAAGTCACCTCTCATATTCAGAGGCGGACTGAACGGGCTGATCCCTTAAAGAAGGGGTCAGAATGTAATCCCACAAAAACTCTACATGGCATCCCCTCCAAAATAGGGGAAAAGCCAAAAGATGACCCAACTCTCTAGTAGGGTAATCGGCTCATCATCCGACTAATGCATAAAGCAGAGGTTTCTCGCCAATCGTGGGAAGAGCCGAACCCCCAGGGGTTCGAACTCAACAATAATTGAGCCAGGAAGGCTTAAAAAGGTCTACTAAAAATGCATTGGAGAGAGTTGACCCATCCAAGGACAGGATCGACTCGGCCATACATGGAGATAAATCGACAGGACAATGATTCAGTTTGACAATCAATAGTCGGCATCAAACATCAAAAAATTAACCAATACGAGAAAAATCATCATCCAAAAGCCCTTTCCAAAGGGTCAAAAAATATACCATCCATTCAAAAAATAATAATATTATCTGTTTAAAAAAGAAAAAAAGAGGGCTACTGAGAATTATGCAGTCGGGGGCACTTGGGAATTGGGGGCTTGGTCCAGGCGGGCGTCTTCGGCAAGCTCCTCTCCAGTGTCATCAGGCAACAAGGGCTCAAGGTTAAGGTCCAGGTACAAATCCTAGATCACTTCAATACAAGCATCATAGCCACAGTTGTAAAACTTGGTGGCTTCGACATCCCTTTCCTTCGAAGCCTTGAAGGCAACAATCGCAGCCGCTACTGCTCCTGCCAGGGAAGCCTTGTCTTTGGCCCATTGAGCCTCCATCGCTTGAGAGATAGATCGGCTCCGTTCTTCTGCCGCCTCGACCTTAGTCTGTTCTAGGACTTCTCCCAGCCGGGTAATCTCCTTGGCCAATGAATCCGCATGAGCCCTAGCCTGTGCCAACTCGGTCTACGCCGCCTAGCGTTGGACCTCGAGGTCGTCTACAACCTTCTACAGCTGGAGCTCTCTGGTCTCCCATCTTCAAGCTGCTGATGCAGTTCACCCAGCTCGAGATGAAACAGGGTAGCCTCATCCTTGCGAACCCCCACCTCATTCCGGAGAGCCTCCACCTCGGCATCCCTCCTCTCGAGCTCTCGTATTCTCTCCCGAGTCGAAAGGAGCTTCGGGACAGTCTGAATGGAGATAGAAAAATGAGCATGTGGATGAGACAGAAATAAAAAGAGGTAGAAAAGAAATGAGTAATACCGTATAGAAAACGGAAGCCAAGGCGTTTAAGAAGGAGCTGTCCGACTTAGTGAGAAGTTTGGCTATCTCCTCTTCTAGGGCATGTTTGGCAGCCCAAGGCATTAAGAAAGACAAGTGGTAGCCCGACTGGAACCTCTCGTCGCCCGTCCCCACCTGGGCCGAGCCCACTGCCTCCTCAGCCCCGGTCCGACTGCCTATTAAGGTTTGAGCCTTGGCCGCGAACTCATTTCCAACTTTAGGGGGAGAGAGCATATCGTCAGCCATTCTAATGGCCTCCTCCCGTTCGGAGGAAAAGGGCACGACAATGCAGGGCTCGGGGGCTGCAGGTGGGGCCTCTGTGGTAGGAGTAACGACAGTGGGAGGAAGGGAAGGAGTTATGGTTGCTGCTGAGGAAGGAGTTATAGATGCTGGAGCGGGAACAATGATTGTTGGAACTCGCGTATCGACAAGCACTGCAGTTGGTGCCATGGCAACCGAAACTACAACAGAGGGGCCCTCCCCGCGAGGGGCGGCCTGCCTCCTCCGAATCGTAGTCTTCATCCTCGACTCGGCCCTCAGCATCTCCTCTGCTATTGGAGCAACCTTCCTCTTCTGAGAACCAGACGCCTCAGCTATGCCTGCACGAGAAATAACGGATCAACAACCCAGTGAATGAAGTTGATCTCACCAAAGGTAATAAGATGACAACTTACTGAAGGATGTGGGGAGAGGCTGAGACTTGCAAAGCCCAGACCAGTGAAGGTTAGCCGCAGTGATCAGGTCTGTCTAGGAACGAAGTTCCCCCGATCATGCCCTTGCCTTGGCGATGCGGTTCTTCTGGGCTGAGTCAAGGAGTGGCATGCCTCTTGGGAAATATACAAGGATAAAGAAAGCTTTATTTTGACTGAAGCAGAAGGAGATTTTAAAAAAAATGGAAGGAAAGAGAATCAAAGTTTGACCTAGTTTCGAGAATCAGGTGGGGACCCGAGTCGACAGAGTCCCCAGCTCCGCCACTGGCACCTCCCACTCGCCCGCAGCCCAGAACCAGTTATTCTTCTAATCCTTGTTGAAAGACGGAAGGTTCATCACCAGCCCCGACCCTTTGTTGCCTCAGGTCGCGAAGTAGTACCATGGTTCTCGGCTATCGTGCTTAACCAGGTATAAGCTCATCAGCTCCTCCAAGGTCAGCTCCGGATTCCCGACTTGGCACCAGATGATGAAGGTAGAGATTAACACCCTCCAAGCATTGGGGGTGAATTGCCCCGGAGCAAGTCCGAGGTAAGTTGTTATAGCTTAGAAGAAAGGATGTAGAGGGAGCCGAAGTCCATTTTGCAGCGCACAGAGGAAGAATGCAACTTCCCCCTTAGCAGGGGCACTAGTGGTGTTGAGGGGCCTAGGGTCCCTTACCTAAATGGAGTTCAGGATCTGGAACTCCGAACAGATCCATTCCATTTGAGACTTTGACAGAACGGAGCCTTTAAGGACTACATCCGAGGCTCGTCCACTCGTGGGCATTTCAGTAGCCTCGGCTGTAGTAGTCTGGGGAACTCGGGCGGCCTTCTTCTTGCCAGCACATTGAGTACGAGCCCCTGCCTCTTTCTGTCTTCGAGGCGGAGGGTATAAGGGTATAGCTTCAAAGGGGCCTTTGGAGGCCCCTCTCTCACCATCAGAGTTCCCCGGCTCAGAGTCATCACCATACTCCCGAACAATCTCGAGATCAGATGACATTATAAAGAGAAGTAAAAGGAACGAGGAGAAGGACTCACCGGATGGTCGCCGGAAATCGCCTTTGCCGGAAACGTTTGATCGGTCGGAATCGCTCGTCGGAATCTCTAAATCAACCAGAGTCGCTCTCACCAGAAATCACCTCCTCCGGCATACACTTAAGCTCAAAATGCCAATGAAAGGAGCAGGTCCGAAAGAAACTTATATAAGCCACAGAATCTCTGCATTAATGGCAAGGAGTGATAGCGTAGCCGAATTGTCGCGAGCTGATTCTCGAGCACATGTGGTTGTCTATCATTGGCTAAGCCCCTACCAGGTAGTACGGTTCTGACATTGAACAGCACGCTCCGATACATGGAATGATGCTCGAGTAGGTGGAGCTGTTGCATTGTCTCTTCCTCGAGCTTACGTGGCGACTCATCATAGGCTGAGCAATTATTTGAAATTGTAACCATCGGCACGTGTTCGCTAGAAAACAGTCCACAGGCACGAAATCCTGAGAATATGGTGCTTCAAATTTGAAGATCATGTAATTACACTCCGAGTCCACAGTTGAACTCGAAGAGTAGGGGGCTTCTGTTATGGGAATATCCGAGCCCCTAATAAACCTAAGGGTAAGCCTTAAACTAATTCAACCAAGTATATGAACAACCGAGGCGATGCTCGTCCGACCTGATGTAAGCGTCCCTGAAGAAGTCCTGCGCTATGAAGGTGCTCTTAGCTATGAAGATGCTCTTACTTCGAGGCTGAGGATCAGAGTGACTTCCACACTCCGATCAGAAGTGGTAAGTTTCCTACCTAACGTCTGACAGAAGACAAACAATCCGACCACTGACATCAATTGCATGAAGTCCGACCCGATAAGATAAATCTGGCACCTTGCCTTGGACCTCAAAGAGAAGGTTTCCAGAGCGCCGAGCCGAGGTAATATGTCAAGGCAGGCATTCCGTCTGCCAGATTTGAAAACTACCATAAGCAAACATGGTCAAATGCTTCGCTCCTAGATACGCATTATCCACATGATGCGCTACACGATCCACGGATTGCGTATAATATCCCCACGATCTCAGTATCCCGCTAATTGAGTAAATCGTGTCGACAATAGCGGACCCAGACCGTCCAACAGTTAGGTATAAATACATTGAGACCCCACTACTATAGGCATGCAACATTCTGACATTCTCCACTACTCCCCACTTAGACCCAGGTTCCCTTGACCTGACTTAGGCATCGGAGGGTAAGCCAGGGTCACCTTTGCCTGTTCGCATTGTGTAGGATCAAGATGTTGAAGTGGTCCACGGTTCGGGAGACTGAGGGGAGTGTCATCCAGATTTTGACCTCAATAGTAGCCATTTAATTCTCCATTGTTTTTTGTAGTGAGGTCCTCATTTTTAGTCTCATGCCTTAAGACGCGCTCATCATTTGGATGGACGGTTTGAATGTAACACATACATCTACGGTGGGTCCCATCGTCCAGCCATTTGGACGGTGTGGATGAGACCCATACATCTGGTGGGTCCCACGGAACTTGCTGACATCACTACATCAGCTATATGGCTAGTGTGAGGTACCACAACCAATCTGTCCAGCAGGTGGGTCCCACATGGGGCCCACCACACACACACACACACACACACACATATATATATATATAAAGATCCAGTGTCCAGCATCCAGGTATGCTAGACGGATGACCTGGATGAAACATATACCTCATGAGGGTCCCAGAGGTGGACGGTGTGTATACAACACATCCGTTAGAGTTCCCTACCGTCTAGGCTATCTGGACGGTATAGATATAACATATGCATGATGGGTGGGTCCACATGGTGTGGCTCAACAGAGAATTGGTTTAGCTGAAGTTTGTGTTTTGCCTACATCCAGCAGTGCCTGCTGCTGGATGGTGCACATACAACACATATGTATATGGTGGGGTCCACATCAGTGGGCCACCCCACTGATCAAGCTGATATTTGAATTTTCCCTTCATCTGGACCATCCAGACGGACAAGTCAGCAGGCTTGCAGCTGGACAGTCCAGCAGGGTGGGTCCAGCACATGGACAACATGGATATAACACATGCTTCATGGTGGGGTCCATTCGGGTGGGCCACACGGCCTCTACATCACCATAAAATGAAAGAAAGGTAGAGAGAGAGAAGACATAATGGAGGGACCCCTCTACTATGGGCCCCTATTTGGTTACAACACATACATTAAAATGGGTCCCATCACAAGTGAGCCCTCAAGTGAAGATCAACGATGGAAATTCTAGGATCACCTACCTATATCACTCCTTCTTGGTCCATTGTCCTCCTTAACTCCTATGCTCAACCTTTGATGGTGGATGATGAAGTTTGGATAGTGGAGATGAGAATTTTTGGGGTAGGGAAGTGGGCCACACCTAGCTTCTCCTTGGGAGGCTTGGACGATTGGTCTCTTGGTTGCTTGGGAGTGAAGAGAGAAAATGAGAGAGAGAGAGAGAGAAGTGATGGGATGAAAAGGTGATGGAGCGATGAGTGATGGGTGTAAGGAAGGGATGGGTGGAGAGAGAGAGAGTTGACTTTGGGAATGAGAGAGATGGGTAGGGTATGAGATGCTTGTACTTGTGATAGGATGTGTACTTGATTAATTGATATGATGGGTTATAGAGATTCTCTTGGGATTTGCAACACATGGCGTTTTTCTCGAAATAAATGTGGGCCCATAACTCCTGGCCTGGGTATTGCATCGGTGCACGAGACGCAGCATTGGAACTATGGCGATGACGCGATCACTAGGGTATAAGTTTTGAGTTGAGCTGAGTCGGGTTGACAGGGTGTGACTTAGGGTTGCGCGTAAATGCTATCTAGCATCGCGGGTTACCGAAATTTGACCGGGAGGATCGCGAGATCCTAAGGAATGGTACGGACTATGATATGGGCCTTACAGAGTATGCACCCAAGTGAACAAAACTTTGAGAACTCAAAACTACATTAGTGTGACCATATCATCGCTACGAACCCAATGGTACCCCTTATGCGTCGAGGTGTGCACATGAACCCAAGTTGCCATGAGAAGAACAATTAAGTTCATGCGCGTAAAGAGCATTAAAACCACTAAATAGTGCCAAAATCCCATCCTCTTTTTAAAAATTACGTAAATTAATAAAATATCCTTAATCAAGCTCTAATGGTGCATAATATGGCCCTAACCTAGCTTAAATCATCATTATTAAGTCTTAATGAAGGTAAGAGTTACTTTTCTATAAAGTCGATGCTTTTCCTTGATTTAAGGAGACAAAGCCACATCAAATCTTCTAGAAATTAGTTAAGTCTTAATTAATCATACTTAAGAAGCTTAATCCATACTTAGATGTTGTAAAAATAGTTTTATTTACCTTAATAAAGTGGTATTAACCAAATGTTAACGAAATCCCTTAAATTAAGGGGAAGTTGAAAACACACAATTCTATAAACATTTAGGGCTAATCTAAGTATCATTAAGGCCATATAAGCATATGCTTAATTAGCTTAAAATAATGATTAGATTAAGCCACTAAAGAGCATACACCAAAAGTCCGATTTCTTTCCTTAATCAAGGGGGTTAAGTGTTTTGTCCCCTACTTCTCTAGAAAAAGAATCTTGTTTATGATTAGGGAGTAATTAAGCCCCTTAAACCATGTTTAGTTGGGACAAATCAC
Source organism: Magnolia sinica (assembly GCF_029962835.1). Classification (NCBI taxonomy): domain Eukaryota; kingdom Viridiplantae; phylum Streptophyta; class Magnoliopsida; order Magnoliales; family Magnoliaceae; genus Magnolia; species Magnolia sinica. The sequence goes on from NC_080574.1 coordinate 82,135,172, forward strand.
TCTTGAAATAAAGTGGTTCTTGCACATACACCCTAATCTAAAAACATCTTGTTAGTGGACTGATTTGTGTACCTATTTTTTAATCACATGTGTCTGTGTGTCTGTGAGTTGTTAAGCCCTTCAAAGTTGAAGACCAAAGGCACATCAAGACTTGGAGAATCAAAGAGTGAAGAACAAGTAAATTTAGGTGCCTTGGTGACCCTAACTTTATAGCCAAAACAACTTAGCCTTTAAATGATCCTAACCTTTATAGGTAAACCTTGATTGATCATTATATAGCCTTTATAACCTTAAAGGAACATGATAAGTTAGGCTAAAATAGGTGTAAAGATGCTGTAAAAATTTCAGCCAAAACAACAGTTTTCAAATGAAGCTTGATCCCATCGATAGACCGTCAATGCCTCTTAATCGAACCTTCGATCGATCAAAGATTAGGGCTCAATCGATCGAAGGTTGATATAGCCTAGGGATTGCATAACCTAAACTGCAAGGGTGCAAAGTAATGTATTCTTGGCGAGATTGAGGTCAATCCACAAGGAGCATGAAAACACAACTAAAACTAGTCTAAAGCTAAATAGGTTGTTTGGGTTTTTAATCTAGCGAATAAGTTAAGAGTAAAAATAATAAAAATAAAGCACTAAGGATTCATGGATTGACTTCTAGCAATCACAACATCTAATTTATCAACTCATCTTTTATAACTTAAGTAGAACCAAATTCCAATTCGTTCTAATCGGATGATCAAATAGTTAAACGAATCTCAAACATCTAATAATATATGATTTTAATTAAACAATTCTCTCATGAAGAACTCGGATATCGATCATAAGAAATTCAACAATCTTTTATACTCAGAGTCTAAATAGATCAAGGAATTTTACAAATTAATTCCTTCTCAAATCAAGTATTGTGATTGCACTTCCAAGCATCAAATGTAAGCAGAGTCAACAATGAATCAAAGATGAAATAACATAAAAGCTTTAAAGTAATATTCAAATTTATTTCAATTAACTAATCATCATTAAATCCAAAGTATGAATCCATAAAGTAGAACATAGTAATTAAAATAGAAGTTTCACCCCTTACCTTTAGCTAGAGATTAGCTAGACATAGCTAACTCAAAAACAAAAGAAAAACAAATGATCTACTAGAACCTATGAAGAAATTGAAGTGGAAGGACATTGTTGGCGCTCCACCCGAGCTTTTTCTCTCTCCTCGAACCCTAGAAGATATAGGAACGTCTTAAAAATCCCTTTAAAATATATTTAAAACTCCAACTTTTACACTTTTTTAGAAAAAAAAACTCAAACCAACTTTAATTTATGTAGTTTTGCACATCATCGATTAATCGAACCCATCGATTGATCATCACTTAAAATGTCTATCAACAAACTTTTGAATTTCCTTCCTGTGTTGATCAATCAATCAAGCTTATCAAAAAGTGTTCAACAGGCCTTTCTCATAATTCTGAACTTCTATCGATTGATTAGACCTGACTGTCAATCGATTATTTCAAAATTTGAATTTCCACCGATCACTTGAGTGGATCGCTTGACATAGCTTGATACATCCTCGATTGACCGAACCCCGAGTTCGATCAATCCAAACTATGTTAGGTTCTAAAGAATAAATGAACATGATCTTCAATCACTTTCTTAACCTCTATACTTCTTTTCATTAGGTCTTTAGTCTTTAAGCCTTCATCTTCACATCCTAAATCTTCAATTCTTCACTTGCATTCTTTAGGGCCTTATTTCATCATTTTAAGCATAGACTAACTTGGACTTTAAAATCTTCCTGTAGAATGAAAAAATATTCAATTAGACCATGTTAACATGAATTTGCATGGGAAAGCACTATGAAATATGTGATAATTAACAAGATCATCCAAAGGCCTATTTTGCAGTAAGGTTGGATATCATGGAGCATGAACATCTAGAGAAATTTAGATACCTCAACAAAAAAATCTTCGATCTTTTAAATTGTATATAATTCACCTATGGCAAAAAAAAAAAAAAATCTTTTGTGTCAATGTACCACGGTGAATCAAAGACTATAATTAATTGCATATTATAAAATTTATCTTTTATCAGTGTAATTTCAATAAATTATGAAGTTTTAAACTTTGGTTCAAATATCAGCTCTTCCACCCTTAATGGTAAACATTCAGGATTGATGAAATGAAGCACTTCAAAACAGATTTTCCCCTAATTAGTCTCAGGTACCAAGGTAAGGTCTTATAAAGAATTCACTATTTACTTAATCACTTTATCATTAGAATCCTCAAAGTATGCCAAGAAAATTTTTAAAGAGTCAAAACATTCTGTTAAAATGGACTCATTCTCTATAATAAAATCAGGCATTTCAAATTGGCGAATTGTATCAACATCACCTTGTTTGAAATTTTTTGTATATCTTGATCATTAACCATAGGCTTAGATGAGATCAACATCTGGGAAAAATGAACCACAGGCTAATAATCATACTCCAACTCTTCATCGAGTTAAACATTACTAATTTCATCATCACCCTTTGATTTTGTAAATTCCTTAAGTATTTTCATTGGAATCTCTTCATTGGTTACCTTACTACTTCTAGAGATGGTAGTAAAATTAGTATGATCAACAAGTGTGTTGGGAGAATTGAGATCACTCACCTCATATTGTACTTCTAGGTTAAGATGAGGTTGGACTAGAAAATTCCATTCCTAATGAGGCGTTACTCAATTGTCTCAACTGACGTTGTTAGCTCTTCTATGGCTTGCAAGATGCTTTGATTAATTTACAATTGCCATTGCATAAATGTTTGCAATGTATCATCAAGAATCCTTGTTTGTAGGGGCACATAAGTAGAGGGCCCTTAGGGATAGTTGTTAGCATTCTTGGTTGGTCCATCTCTCCAACTAAATTTCTGATGGTTCCTCTAATTAAAATCATACGAATTATCTGTTGGGGTACTTAATGGTTGTTTATAAGCATAATCACCCATATAATAATCATGCATCATCCTAAACATTGGAACATCATATTCCTCGTTTCCCTTATAAACTGGTTAGTTCTCAATTGTAGTTCCAATTACTTTACGAGACATAGGGCATTTCCTTACATAGTAATCTGACAACCTTTCAACTAGTATCCCTTCTCTTTAGAAGTTGATTCGAGTAATCTTGTGTCTACTTGAGCATTGTTGAGTATGAAATATTGCATATTTATCCCTAATTGTACAATGCTTTTATAAGCATATGTATGTTAAATTGATCTAATTACACATGCTTTGCTATGAGATGTGATTTGGATAGTTAAGATGAAAATGACAATTAAAGTAAAGATTTAAACCTCAAAGAATAACTTAGTGAAGAACTGGATCTATAAAGGACATCATTGAAGAATTCAAGTTTCAAAGGTCCAAGAAAACCAAGCACTAAAGATGAAGAAAAGTTTGGAAATTACATACTTGAATAATAGAAATAATAGACTGTTTGTCCCACTGAAGGTTATTTCGGTCTGACCAAAAGTGTCAAGAACAGTCTAACAAGAAATAATAATTTTCAAACTTAATTCGGCTCGAGATTTGATGCGATGAAGTTAGGTTTTGTGCCACCGAAGGAAGGATCAGTGCGATATGAGGAAGAGAGAGAGTTAAGATGAATTTTGAGGAAATTCAACTGCAGTCGAAAGACCACTGCGGTGTGATCGAAGTGACGTTCGATGCTACTGAAAGTTACTGTTAGTGTGACCGAAGCATAACAAAATTGTAGAAATTCAAGACAGTGCAAAGTTGGTGTAAAATTTTCCTACTTAAGGGGATGATTTAAGTTGTTCTATATACGATTTAGGGTTTGGGAGAGAGCAAAAGGTTGTAGAGCTTCTACAAAGCTGTTCTTCTTCTCCAATATTTTGGTTCTAATTTCTTTTTCATGTAGCAATGGTTTACCATTTAGCCAAGTTAATGACCAGAGACTATAAATAGATTTTTAGTTCACCTAGTGCAGCATATTGGATCAGTAGTTTGGATTATCGAACCACACATTGATCTGTACAAAACTGAAAACTCGGATTGTACTACCCTAGTGCCAAATTGTATCATAGCCCTCGATAGGCTTGGCATTGGGTGGACCCAGGCCTGGTTAAGACCTTGATTTTTTGGACAGGTCAACTGACCCTGATCAACTAAAAATATTGATTTTGCTTGGCCCATAGCTAACCCCAAACCTAGACCATTGCCATCCTTAAACATGTACTATAGACATGAGTTTCTCATCCTTATTACTGACCATTCATTTGATGGAAGTGTGTTTGGGTGCTGCTAATTTTAAATTAAGCCCCATAACAACTGAGTATTAGTCTGTGTGGTAACATTTGGCAAGTTTAAAATGAAGTGGCCCAGCCAGCGAGAATCAAACTAGCTCCTAATAGTATTGGTATTGTTATTATTCCCATCAAAGAAATGATATTCATTACATAAGATATGAACATGGAAAGGGAGAAAGGCTGGGCGAATACTACAATTCCCATTGCAACCCCATTTATGATGGGGCAATGCTTCTCCTAAACTTATAGGGTTATTTTACCGAGTTTCCTACAAAGAGTTGTCTTGGACTTTGAGGTAATCTCTAACTACCCACCCATGTCGGTTTTGTTGTAGGTTGTTCCAACATTTCTTGAGAGTATAACATAGGTTACTTTAGTGCCATCTTGCCTATACTCGAACATAGGCTTCATGCATTTCATCACCCTTTCAAATGAAGTGTTGATATGTTTTTTTTTTTCATAATGTTATCTAAATATATTTTCGCTTGTCCTCAGATAAGTATATTATTTGATATATACCTATGGGGCTCACTTGTGGGAAATTACTAGTGTGTTAGTCTCACATAGTTAATACTTGGAACATTCCCAATTGGGTATTCCTTTTTCTAATTCTCTCTTTTAAAATTTCAAATTCAAATAAGAGTGGATAGGGATAAGGAAGAGACATCAAATGTATATGGATAAACCTTATCACACTTGAACTCCACTCTTTTAATCCTTTTCATTATAAAAATGGGAGGCATTCTTCCTATAAATGACATTTGAGAGAATCCTCAAAGAGAATTAGAAGAGGAATGGCATGTTAATATTTATTGTCCATTAGGTTACCTGTAGACAAAATAAATTGTCAATCATGTCTTTAGGTTATCCTAACCATAGATTAAAGGAGTGATGAAATCATTTTTTGTTCTAAAGTAGTTAGGTAGATTGTTGGACATGGGCCATGCATCTTTGGCTTTATATAAAATTCATCAAGATTATGTATACATTGTTGGATCTTGTGTGCCCACCCATCTAGGCCTTTCAAAGTAGTACTAGAGCTACCTTGACGGATCTCTAATTTGTGTGGATAAAATCAACACTACGAAGTAAGTATTCTTTTAATATCTAAAAGTATAACTTTCTTCATTTTTCATAATATAGCCTTTTTATGATCAAAGTCCAACAAACAATTGTTTCTTTCACAAAGATGGTGATAGCCATGGATATCACCCTTAAGGCTAGTGTCAACAATCATGGCCACCAATTAGGCTAGTGTCAACAATCATGGCCGCCAATTAATGAGAAAAGAAATATGGAAATGAAATAGAAGAATCTTACAACTAATTAATGAAAAAAAAAAGAGATGGAGAGATAAGATAAAAATAATTAGATAAAAAGAAAGATAGGAGTGCCAATGTCCGATGTTGGTAAGGGGCAACTATAACAACCACTGCAGTAGTCACACACACACACACACACTCTCTCTCTCTCTCTCTCTCTCTCTCTCTCTCAATTGTTGTTGTAGAATGATAGTAGTAGCTATCGTGGCTACTACACTTGACTCCCCCATCGCTCCCCCCCCCCCCGGTTTCTTTCCTTTGTTTTTGGCAAAAGGGCACCACAACTAACATCTACCACCCACTTGCCATAGCTGGAAGCCATGGCTGCCTAAGAGCTATAGTTGGGTTTTTCCAAACCCTAGTGAAGAAGAAGGAAAGAAGAAGAGAGAGAATTAATCCTCTTATTGGCCGTAGAATATGACCTTATTTGTTATGGACTCAGACAAGTTTATTTTTTTTCCTACCTAGATTTGATATATATTATAAGCCCCACCTAATGAAGCCTATGGATAACAAGCATTGTTGTGAGAGTGGTATCCACAACCCTATTAATCTATTGAGCCCAAATATGGGCTTGGGCCCATTAACTTATAAAGTAGTTTTTTAATGGTTTTTGTAATACCTTTTTTACCACTTTAGTGGACTGATGTACACCATCCTTGGATATCTGGATAGTGTGAATGGACTCCATATATGAGTATAAAGTGAGATGGACCTGTAGGTAAGCCCAAATTACTACTTTAAATAAGAATATGAATATCGTGTAGAAGGCCTCTAATAGGCCATTTGCAGGTTGATTTAGGCCAAGTCATAAAAAGTGACTAAGACTTCTTCAACAAGATCTATTTAATGGCATGGTTTGTTTTATAATCAATGGTTCAGATCCTTTGTAATGATGATGATCAATGTATGGATTAAATAAAGGCATTTAAATAATAAAGTTTTTGAGATATAATATGGATTTTGGTATTGTGATAATATCCTATTGATATTATTGAGCTCACACTTTTTATAATGCCTAAAATGTGTAACTCATCATAATCTAATGCTTTCTCGTTATAATTTATGCACATGTATTGTTCACTCCCCAAGTATAGGGTTGTGATGTAGTAATAAACTCGGTAAGACCGAGGTCGAATCCACAGGGACTGATACCTATACGTTATCTGAAACCAAGTAGAACTAGAACTAGACTAAGATGTGTTCTAAACCAAATAGAGTTTAAGGAATAATTGTGGAATAATTATCTAAAACTTTAAGGAATTTAAAGGAAAGAAACTAGGGATTCAGAGGATCCACTTGTAGGGATCAGGGAGATCTTTTGCCTGCATCAAGAATCATGGAAATCAAACTGAACCTACTTGATCTAGTCTTCACAAGATGAAAGGTATATAAATTAGAATGGATTCCATCATCTAACCATGCCCAGGAGATAAAGCAAACAACAGGATTAAACTAATTACCAACCAATCAATAATGTATGAAGATTAGGAAGGGTATCGCCATCCGACCATGCCCATGAGACGATGGTGAACAACAGGGCTTCCTGACGTCATAAACATTAAAAGGGGAAAAGAAATATTCAAAGCCATTGCAGACCCATTGTAATTTCAGTCACAACAGACCATTAAAGACTAAGAAAAATATTCCTTTAATAATCAACTAAAATCAACATCAGTTCAGTCTAAACAAAAGGCACAAGCAAAAAGGTCCCCTATCACGCTGCAAGCTTCACCTCTTAGCCCTAGCTAAGAGGTTCAGCCCAACATGAATGGGCTGGATCCAAAACAAATACAATAGAAAGAAAAGAATAGAAAAAAGAAAAAAAACAAAAATTACTTTCCTAGCTCCCTGTCGAACATCCCACGTTAAAGCCTTCCAAAACGAGCCCTCCTGTTGCCTCTCTCTCTCTATCTGACGTCCCCTATTCAAGCATACCCTCTTCTCCACGTTTGGAACTCTTTTTATAACTTTTGGAGTGGTGGAAATCGGATTTGGGAAGCTATCGCACGCGCAGCGAAAGCCTTTTCGCAGCCAAGTTCGGGGCTTCATAACTCTCGCGTTCCTTGCATTATTTCTGTAAAATCAGCGTCTCTTGGAAGTGTTTTGGCTGGCCTACACGATGGACGGTTCAGATCTGCCATATGATCAAAGATGGTGGGCCACAACTGCCTGGAAAATCCGATCTCGCGGACGTGCGTAGCCTTTCGCACGTCCGGCGCTGACGTGATCGGTGGGCCCCACAGAGGTATTTTCAGGAAAATCCACCCCGACCATTAGATTCAGGATGAAATTTCAGTCAAGAATGGGTGGTTTTGAACGTCCATTGACGCGGCCCAGAGAAGAAATCACCTCAAAAATCGTTTTGAACGTCGCAGGACCGCCTGTTTGTGGCCTCTGTATCGCGCACATGTGCATGCATGGGTGTAAAATCTCAGCAAGGTTTTGTAGTAGTCGAGGCCCTCTACACGATGGACGGTTTGGATTTCCTACTGGGACAATGTGTGGGGCCCACTAGCGTCCGCAAAAACGGACACCGTCCGTCCGTCTCGCCACATGAAACGGCAGTTGCCGTATTTGAGAAGGAGACGCGGGTCAGCAGCGCTGACCCGCTTTACGTGGATTCGGTGCACCACAGGAGTGCACCGTCTATGCACTCGCATGCTCCTTGTGGGGTCCATCATGATGTATATATGAAATCCGCTCCGTCCATACACTCTATCACATCATTTAGACCATGGAGACCGGAGATGAAGCATATCCAAACAGCAGGTGGGCCCAGAATCATGATTCCGAGGGATGATCTATCCATTAGGCCACTTCCACCAGGATACAACAGCCGAAATTCTACATGTACGGTTAATTTATATTCTTCAGGCCGTGTATGAAATTTCGGGACAAACGGATGGTGAGAAACCTATGATCTTGCATTCTGGAAGACTTTCGGGCCACTTGAATTTCAGTTTCTCGATTTTTTCGGATCTCGGCTGTGTAAAATCGTCGATCCCAATCCCCAGGAGTCCGTCCCCTGCTTTTGTGACATCGGAGTGCCTAATCCGTGCTTTTAATACCCAATTTCAGTTTAAGCTCCTGATTGCATCTTGCAACAAAACACAATTAAAACCGGGCGTTAAACAGTATCATACCCGTAAATCCAGGTAATAATTGGGGTCTAATATGTAATATTTGACCCTCAACACAACCCCCAACCAGCATTTTGCTAGTCCCGAGCAAAATATGCGAAAATTAAGTTGAGAATTACGAGATAATTCTTGTGAAGCCGAGTGATATTTTGAAAAACAATCCAGATATGAGAAATCTTAAGATTCATGAATGCTGATTATTAGTTTCTCCTGGCCTCTTATGCACGGTGAATTTCATAATCAAGTTTAAATATTAATCCATAAACTAGAATAATAAACATTGAGTTCCATGGGTGTATAGTGAAATCTCGGTTTACCATCATCAAGAGATTCAATTCTTTATTTCAGGATTTCGTTGGTAATCAACAAGAGAACTCATGATAACTAAAACTTGCCTCACAGATCATTTTTTTCATTTTTCTAGTTTTTTTTTTTTTTTCATTAAAAGTAATGCCAAGAAGGGGAATTGAGTCCTCACCTATAGGGAGCAAACCTATGGTAAAGACTGTAAATCCAACTGTTTCACTTATCATTCATGGGGAATTAAATCTACACCTATAAGGAGCAAACCTATGGTGTAAACCATTCGCCCAATCCTTTCAATTTTCCAAGTTGGTTCCTTTCATGTTTAGTGATTACTAAGTTAATCCTTTAATATCGAACTGAAACCTTAATATGCAAGCGAGATGTGTCCTGCGAATTTATGACTCAATCAATGTCTACAAATTCTAGTAATGGATTAACAATTCAAACTTAGCTCTGAAATTTGATAGATGACTGAATCCAAGAGTCATAAAGTACCAACATCACGCATCTTGTAGTTCTAAATCCAAGATGGCCGTCAAAATCGCTTCGAATTCATATGAAATTCTAGAAAAATTTTTAAAAATTTTCACAATCTCTGCTCAAGACTAGGAACATACTGATTAGGAAGCCTAATCTCCCACCCCCAACCTAAAATATACATTGTCCTCAATGTAAAGGATATGAGTATGGAATGCGCATAGGACAACAAAAGTAAAGAAAGAGTGAAGGGAAGATAGTACCTGGATGATGAATCGTGAGAGACTTTCCAAGAGATCGCAGCATGGAATCCGGTCAGCACGAGAGAGAAAGTGACACAAAACTAACAAAAATAAAATCCTACCTATACCACTTTCGCAGGTGCTCTCGATTGCATTTAGCGCATGCAACAAGCCTTTAAACCCCTAGGTTACCCCTAGTGGACGAGTTGTAGTCTCGTGAGGGTTTGCAGTAATGTTACCCACAAACATTGAACTGACTAATGAAAAAAATGACATGAAATGAAGAACTGGGTTGCCTCCCAGGAGCGCTAAGTTTACCGTCTTCAGCCAGACAAATAAAGCAACTACCCTAGTCCTAAGAAAACAGGAAACTTGCCTATACCTCCATCAGACTAGGAGATTAATCCTGGTAAACAGGATCAGTCAGAGGCATGGACATGTCCTCTGAATCAAATTTCTCGACAAATGGTTTCAATCGATGTCCATTGACTTTAAACTCCTTGCCATTGTCGGGATCTCTTATCTCAACGGCCCCATGAGGAAAAACAGTAACAACAATGTAAGGGCCGGTCCAACGAGATCGAAGCTTACCCGGAAAGAGATGTAATCGAGAATTGTACAAAAGGACCTTCTGACCAGGCGTGAATGATTTTCGCAAAATGTGTTGGTCATGAAATGCTTTCATCTTGTCCTTGTAAATTCTCGAATTATTGTACGCATCATTCCGGATTTCTTCAAGTTCATTCAATTGAAGTTTGCGTAGCGAGCCAGCGTTGTCCAGATTGAAATTAAGATTTTTGATCGCCCAGTACGCTTTATGTTCCAGCTCCACAGGCAAGTGACAAGCCTTCCCATAGACAAGTCTAAAGGGAGACATTCCAATAGGAGTTTTAAATGTAGTACGGTATGCCCATAAGGCATCGGTCAATCGGATTGACCAATCCTTACGATCTGGGTTAACCGTTTTCTCCAGAATGTGTTTGATCTCCCTATTGGAAATCTCAGCTTGTCCACTTGTCTGAGGATGGTATGGGGTGCTCACCTTATGAGAGATACCGTATTTCTTCATCAAGCTCTCAAATGGTTTATTACAGAAGTGTGAGCCCCCATCACTAATGATGGCTCGAGGCGTTCCGAATCGAGAAAGGATGTTTTCTTTTAAGAATTTAATGACCGTGCGATGGTCATTCTTTCGACACGGAATCGCTTCAACCCATTTAGTGACATAATCCACGGCGAGCAAAATATACAGATTCCCAAACGATTGGGGGAATGGTCCCATGAAATCGATGCCCCGGCAATCAAATGCTTCAATGATAAGAATGGGATTCAAAGGCATCATATTTCGACGGGACAATGCTCCTAATTTCTGACAACGCTCACAAGCTTTGCAAAACTCATGAGTGTCCCTAAACATAGTGGGCCAGTAAAAGCCACACTGCAGAATCTTGGCCGTGGTCTTTTTAGCAGAAAAGTGACCACCACAGGCCTCGGTGAAAATTAGATGACACTTCGATGCTCATCGTCTGGTACACATCTCCTTAGAATTTGGTGCGGCAATATTTAAATAAATAAGGATCATCCGAGAAAAAGTGTGCACCTCGGTGAAGAATTTCTTCTTATCTTGCGCGGTCCACTATGTCGGTATGGCACTGTAGCAAGATAATTAGCAATATCGGGAACCAAGGTGAATGGAGACTCTGAACAATATTCGTCCGGGAACATATCATTGATATGGGTCGCCTCAAGGGAATCGAGGTATTAAGGCGAGAAGGTGATCAGCCACTACGTTCTCTACTCCCTTTTTATCTTTAATTTCCAAATCAAATTCTTGGAGTAGAAGGATCCATCGTATCAAGCGGGGCTTAGAATCATTCTTAGAAAGAAGATACTTCAGTGCCGCATGATCTGTATAGATAATGATCTTGATCCGATCGGTAGGACCTAAATTTGTCCAAGGCGAACACTACGGCTAAGAGTTCCTTTTCCGTAGTCGAGTAGTTCACTTGGGCGGGATTTAGAGTCCTACTTGCGTAATGAATGACGTAGGGCTTCTTATCTTTCCTCCGGCCTAGGACCGCCCCAAGAGCATAATCGAGCGTCGCACATAAGCTCAAAAGGAAGGTTCCAGTCGGGTGGCTGCATGATAGGTGCAGTGGTTAATGTGCCTTTAAGCTTGGTGAAAGCTTCCTGGCATTGCTCAGTCCACTCGTACGGAACATCCTTTTGAAGAAGATTACATAATGGACGAGAGAGGAGACTAAAGTCCTTTATGAATCGCCTGTAAAATCCTGCGTGTCCTAAGAAGGATCGCACGTCTCTGATGTTCTTGGGTGGAGGTAGGTTAGAGATAAGATCGATTTTTGCCTTATCTACCTCGATTCCTTTGGACGAGATGATATGTCCAAGGACAATTCCCTTATGAACCATGAAATGACACTTCTCCCAATTAAGTACCAGGTTCTTTTCTTCACATCTTTTCAGCACACATTTAAGACTTTCCAAGCACTCGTTGAAAGATGGACCGTAAACAGAGAAATCATCCATGAAGACCTCTAGATATTGCCCCACCATGTCAGAAAAAATACTAAGCATACACCGCTGAAAAGTGGCAGGGGCATTACATAGTCCGAATGGCATCCTTCGATAGGTAAAGGTGCCGTAGGGACATGTAAATGTGGTCTTTTCCTGGTCTTCAGGGGCTATCTCTATTTGGTTGTAGCCCGAATACCCGTCAAGAAAACTGTAATAGGAATGACCAGCTAACCTTTCCAGGATCTGATCAATGAATGGTAAAGGAAAGTGGTCTTTCCTCGTGACGGTATTCAACTTCCTGTAGTCAATGCACATTCTCCAACCAGTAGTGACTCTAGTTGGCACGAGTTCATTATTAGCATTGGCTACGATGGTGATTCCGGACTTCTTAGGGACCACTTGAGTTGGACTCACCCATTGACTATCAGATATAGGGTATATAATACCCACATCCAATAGTTTAAGAACCTCGGCCTTAACCACTTCCTTCATGTTTGGATTTAGTCTACGTTGTGGTTGCCGAGCGGTCTTTGCATTATCCTCAAGATATATGTGGTGAGTACAAATCGAGGGATCGATTCCTTTGAGGTCCGCTATCGTCCATCCCAAGGCTCCTTTATGCTCAATGAGAGTAGATATAAGCATACTCTCCTGTTCTTTCTCCAGGTGGGCAGAGATCACCACCGGGTATGTCTCATCTTGACCTAAATAGGCATATTTCAAATCAGAGGGCAAAGGTTTTAGGTCAAGCTTCGGCGACTTGAGATTAGACGGTAGAGGCACTACATCAGTTTGTGGTAATTCTTCAAATTGTGGCCTCCATCGGTTAACTTCAAGTACCGGTGCAGTATCAAGCAAGGCGCACGTCTCCCTAATCATGTCATCATCAAAATCATGGGAGTGGGCCAGGCACGTCTCTAGATGGTCGGAGGATAAGGTTAGAGGTGTCGTATCTTCCATGAAAGAGTCAATCATGTTAATGTCGTGGAAATCGTCATCATCCTCTGCGTTGCTGCCATTATTGAAAAAAATGTTTGACTCCAATGTCAAATTTCCAAAAGACATAGTCATGATACCATTCCTGCAATTGATAATTGCATTTGACGTGGCGAGGAATGGGCGACCAAGAATGACGGGAATCTGAGTGCTCATGTTATTGATGGGTTCGGTGTCCAGGATGATAAAGTCTACAGGGTAGTAAAATCTATCGACCTGGACTAACACATCCTCAATTATCCCTCTTGGTACACGAACAGAGCGATCAGCAAGTTGTAGTGTGGTTAGGGTGGGTTTTAATTCACCCAAACCTAACTGTTTGTATACCGAGTAGGGAATCAAATTGACGCTCGCTCCTAAGTCAAGAAGTGCGTGATCAATTCGATGGTTCCCGATTACACATGATATGGTTGGGCTACCGGGATCCTTGAATTTCTGCGGCACGTCTTGCTTCAGGATGGCACTCACTTTCTCAGTCAAGAAGATTTTCTTTTGAATAATTTTCCGTCTCTTGGTCGTGCATAAGTCTTTTAGGAATTTGGCATATGAAGGTATCTGTTTAACGACATCAAGTAGAGGAATGTTGACTTTCACCTGTTTCAACACCTCTAGGATATCCTGAGAGTTAGAGAGAGGTTTTGGTGAAACCAACCGTTGGGGGAATGGAGCAACTGGCTTCTCTAGAAGTTTCGGTTCTACTTTTTGTGGGGCATCACTGGATCCATCATTGTTGTCCTCTTCTGGTTCTTGAGGCTTTTCGGGCCTAACCGGAAGAGTTTTATCAATGATCTTCCCACTCCTAAGAGTGGTGATGGATTTAGCATGCCCCATCCGATTTGAAGAGCTGGGATCATATTCTCGTTCTGCGGTTTAGGATTGGGGATAGGTTGTGCAGAAGCATCCCCTTTTCTATAACCGTCATACGAGAATCTATCTTTTGCATAAAATCGTAATTCCCGCATTGCCTGAGCCAGCTCTTGTATGGGATTTTGAACCGGTTCCTCTTGAGGTTTCACTTGATTTGGATTTTGATTGAAGAAACCTGGAGGAGTCGCCGTTTGTCCATTTCTCCAACTAAAGTTTGGATGATTTTTCCAGCCAGGATTGTATGTGTTGGAGTTAGGTCCAAAAAGGTCTTTGATAATTATTTACGGCATTGGCTTGTTCATTCAACACTCCTCGAAAGGCGGGTATTGTAGGACAATTTTCAATTGTGTGAATGTTGCAATCACAGATGCCGCAAACAATTTCATTGACCTTATCCTTCTTTCCTTCCATGGCCTCAACTTTCCTTATGAGCGTAGTCACTTTACACTTGAGATCATCCTCTTCTTTCAAGAGATATAATCCACCTTTCTCCTTTAATTGAGTCGGCCTAGACGTGGTGTTCGACTTTGGGTAATAGTCCCAAGATTGTGTTTTTTCAGCCAAACTATCGAGGTAGTCCCATACCTCGTCGATATCTTTATTAATGAACTCTCCATTACACATTGTCTCGACCATTTGGCGCATGGAAGATGTCAGTCCATCATAGAAAAAATTTGTAATGCGTCACGTTTCAAATCCGTGTTGTGGGCATGAACTGACCAAATCTTTGAACCTTTCCCAACATTGAAAGAATGTTTCATCTTCCTTTTGGGCAAAGTTCATGATCGCTTTTCTGAGGGTAATCGTTTTATGATGTGGGAAGAATTTTTTTATGAATTCCCTCTGCATATCGTTCCATGTGCCAATGGATCTAGGACGCAGTGAATGTAACCACGTCTTAGCTTTCTCTTTTAAGGAAAAAGGAAAGAGTGTCAGCCTAATTGTATCTTCAGATACATTATGAAAACATAATGTAGCTATTATCTCATCGAACTCTTTCAAATGTAAATATGGACTTTCAGATTCAAGTCCATGGAATTTGGGAAGGAGTTGGATAACTCCTGGCTTGATGTCCATTTGTCCTGTGTTTTCAGGAAAAATCATGCATGAGGGCGTACTCACTCCCGCCGGTTGTAGAAAATCTCGTAAAGTACGAGGCGGGGGTGCCTGTTGCACCTCATTTTCATCTTGGGTATCCTCCACCCTGGGTGGAAGTGGAGGAGGTTGGTCTTCAGCCATAACCTCAGTTAACTCAGGGGATTTCGAGCGGTGTCTAGTCCTGCGATGGATAGTCAACCCCTCAACCAATCCTCCTTCAGTCAAGAGACGTCGAGTGTCGTCACGGGCCCACTTGGGCATGAAAACACTCGCAGCCCTCAGTTAAAAACTTAACCCTAAGAAAGGAAAAGAAAATCTAGAAAGAAAGAGAGAGTTGGAAAGAAATTACCAAATTGGAGTCCTAAGTTAAAAACCTGCAAAATAAAACAAAAATAAGTTAGATTCTAAAAAAAAGAGAAGAAAAATAATAGTAACTTAATTTCTAAAAGAAGGTATTCTTTAAAGAAAAGCGGAAATTTCTAAAGTAAACTAGGAAAGTCCTATACTAGAAAGCAAATTACTAAAAGAGAACTGGAAAATAGAAAGTAGGGAAGGAGTGTACCGAATTAGAGATTTCTATCTTAAAGGCCTACAAAATAGGAAGGTTAGTTTCTAAACAAAAATTCTAAAAATAAATTAAGAAACAAAATTAGATTCTAAAAGTGTTAGAATTAGAAAGTTACTAAAATAAAACAAAAATAGAAAGTTAATTTCTAAGAAGTGAAAGAAATAACCTAAACTCTAAAAATAAACTATTTCCTACAGAAGGGAAGATACTAGAATTAGAAAATTTCTAAAATTTAAACCCTAATTCTAAAAATATGAAAAAGTAGAGAGATTAGGAAGGAATTACCAATTTAGAAACTTATGTCCTGATCCTATAAAACAGGAAACAAGTTAGTTTTGAACTCAAATAAAAATAAAAAAATAAAAAAATAAAAACTAAGGTTAATAAAATTCTAATCTTAAACTAATCCTAAAACCAATTAATTTCAGAAAATCGTAACCGTCAGTCCCCGGCAACGGCGCCAAAAACTTGTTCACTCCCCAAGTATAGGGTGGTGATGTAGTAATAAACTCGGTAAGACCGAGGTCGAATCCACAGGGACTGATACCTATACGTTATCTGAAACCAAGTAGAACTAGAACTAGACTAAGATGTGTTCTAAACCAAATAGAGTTTAAGGAATAATTGTTGAATAATTATCTAAAACTTTAAGGAATTTAAAGGAAAGAAACTAGGGATTCAGAGGATCCACTTATAGGGATCAGGGAGATCTTTTGCCTGCATCAAGAATCATGGAAATCAAACTGAACCTACTTGATCTAGTCTTCACAAGATGAAAGGTATATGAATTAGAATGGATTCCATCATCTAACCATGCCCAGGAGATAAAGCAAACAACAGGATTAAACTAATTACCAACCAATCAATAATGTATGAAGATTAGGAAGGGTATCGCCATCCGACCATGCCCATGAGACGATGGTGAACAACAGGGCTTCCTGACGTCATAAACATTAAAAGGGGAAAAGAAATATTCAAAGCCATTGCAGACCCATTGTAATTTCAGTCCACAGACCATTAAAGACTAAGAAAAATATTCCTTTAATAATCAACTAAAATCAACATCGATTCGATCTAAACAAAAGGCACAAGCAAAAGGTCCCCCATCACTTCAGCTTCACCTCTTAGCCCTAGCTAAGAGGTTCACAACATGAATGGGCTGGATCCAAAACAAATACAATAGAAAGAAAAGAATAGAAAAAGAAAAAAACAAAAATTACTTTCCTAACTCCTGTCGAACATCCCACGTTAAAGCCTTCCAAAACGAGCCCTCTTGTTGCCTCTCTCTATCTGACGTCCCCTATTCAAGCACACCCTCTTCTTCACGTTTGGAACTCTTTTTATAACTTTTGGAGTGGTGGAAATCAGATTTGGGAAGTTATCGCACGCGCAGCGAAAGCCTTTTCGTAGCCAAGTTCGGGGCTTCATAACTCTCGCATTCCTTACATTATTTCTGTAAAATCAGTGTCTCTTGGAAGTGTTTTAGCTGGCCTACACGATGGACGGTTCAGATCTGCCATATGATCAAAGATGGTGGGCCACAAGTGCCTGAAAAATCTGATCTCGCGGACGTGCGTAGCCTTTCGCATGTCAGGCGCTGACATGATCGGTGGGCCCCATAGAAGTATTTTCGAGGAAATCCACCCCGTCCATTAGATTCAGGATGAAATTTCGATCAAGAATGGGTGGTTTTGAGCGTCCATTGACGCGGCCCCAGAGAAGAAATCACCTCAAAAATCGTTTTGAACGTCGCGGGACCGTTTGTTTGTGGCCTCTGTATCGCGCACATGTGCATGCATGGGTGTAAAATCTCAGCAAGGTTTTGTAGTAGTCGAGGCCCTCTACACGATGGACGGTTTGGATTTCCTACTGGGACAATGTGTGGGGCCCACTAGCGTCCGCAAAAACGGACACCGTCCGTCCGTCTCGCCACATGAAACGGCAGTTGCCGTATTTGAGAAGGAGACGCGGGTCAGCAGCGCTGACCCGCTTTACGTGGATTCGGTGCACCACAGGAGTGCACCGTCTATGCACTCGCATGCTCCTTGTGGGGTCCATCATGATGTATATATGAAATCCGCTCCGTCCATACACTCTATCACATCGTTTAGACCATGGAGACCGGAGATGAAGCATATCCAAACAGCAGGTGGGCCCAGAATCATGATTCCGAGGGATGATCTATCCATTAGGCCACTTCCACCAGGATACAACAGTCGAAATTCTACATGTACGGTTAATTTATATTCTTCAGGCCGTGTATGAAATTTCGGGACAAACGGATGGTGAGAAACCTATGATCTTGCATTCTGGCTGACTTTCGGGCCACTTGAATTTCAGTTTCTCGATTTTTTCGGATCTCGGCTGTGTAAAATCGTCGATCCCAATCCCCAGGAGTCCGTCCCCTGCTTTTGTGACATCGGAGTGCCTAATCCGTGCTTTTAATACCCAATTTCAGTTTAAGCTCCTGATTGCATCTTGCAACAAAACACAATTAAAACTGGGCGTTAAACAGTATCATACCCGTAAATCCAGGTAATAATTGGGGTCTAATATGTAATATTTGACCCTCAACATGTATGTGCATCACCATTGCAACATGTAATTTTATTTTATATCTATCTGCATCTTTGTGGATAACCATCTATCATATTGATCATGTAAGACCCATATCCTAGACCGTACCGTTCCATAGACTCCTGCGATCATTCCCATCAAATTTCGGTGACCTGCAACTTATAACTGGCGTTTGCGCGCGACCCTAAGTTGCATCCCGTATATCAGAGTTGGCTCGACCTGAGACTTGTACCCTAGCGACCACGCCGTCTCTGCAGTTCCAATGCCGTGTCTTGTGCACCGATGCGATACCCAGACCAGGAGTTGTGGGCCCGCATTTATTTTGAGGAAAACTCTGCACGTTGCAAATCCCAAGAGAATCTCTACAAATTATCACATCAATCAATCAAGTACACATCCCAACAAGTCAAGTACCAACCCATACACTACCCATCTCTCTCCCATTCCCAAAGTCAACTCTTTCTCTCTCTCTCTCCATCCATCCCTTTCTTACATCACCCATCCCTTCCTTACACCCATCCCATCACCTCTCTCTCCTCTCTCATTTCTCTCTTCACTCCCAAGCACCCAAGGAGAGCAACCGTCCAAGCAATTCCCATAGAGAAAGAGCCAAGTGTGGCCCACTTCCCTACCCCAAAAGCTCTCATCTCCACCTTCTAACCTTCATCATCCTCCATCAAAGGTTGAGCATAAGAGCTAAGAAAGTCAAGGGACCAAGAAGGAGTGATATAAGTGGGTGATCTTAGGATTTCCACCGTTGATTTCTATTTATGGGCCCACTTGTGGTGGGACCCACTTGATGTATGCATTGTATTGAGTATAGGGAGGGCCCATAGTGGCGAGGTCCCTCCCCTTCACACGTCTCTCTCCCCCCCCCCCCCCTCTCTCTCTCTCTCTCTCTCTTTCTCCCCTGTTGATGGCCGACCTTGATGCAAGTATTTTATTTACGCCGTCCATCCAGTGGACCACCCTGCTGTCCACCAGCTGGCAGCAACCTGGCTGCCCAGACCAACCTGCATGACTAGCCGGTCACACAGGCCTAGTCATAGGGAAAACACAAATATCAGTTTGATTCTTAGTGGGGTGGCCCACATGCTTGGACCCCACCTTGATGTACGTATACTGTATCCACACCGTTCATCTGGAGATATCATTTTTGGATGGTGCAGATAAACATATACATTGCAGTGGGCCTGGCCGACTGCCCAGGACCGAAACCACCGTCCAGACCCTAGACGGTGGGGCCCCTGCATGATGTATGTATTTCATTCCTTGTCGTCCATCTATTTTATGTTTAGGTCGTCCGTTCAGGGCCTGGACAACCCCTGATCATACGGTATACGTTAAATCCATATCGTCTAGCCATTTGCACAGACTGTTTTATGGCATTACAAAGAGATGAGATAGATCTAAATTTCAAGTGGGACCCACCCTGCACGTGTGGCGGTGGGCCCCACCTTGATATGGTGGTTGTTGTTGATTTCAGCAAGTTCTGCAGTCCCACCATGAGGCATGGTTATATCCAAATCGTCCAAATTGTGGGACCCACCTGCTATGGTAGCCGGACTGGCTGATGTACCGTACATCAGCTATATAGCTGCTATATTGACATCACTAGTTTTGTGGGCCCCACCGTTAAGTATGTGTTTCATCCCAATTTCCATCTAGATGGTAGGGGCCACCCCAGCAGTAACGTTGCTGCATTGACACCAGGAAGTTCTTTGGGTCCGACCCTGATGTATGGGTCTTATCCACACTGTCCTGATGGTTGGACGGTGGGACCCACCGCTGATGTATATGTTTTATGTCCACACCATCTATCAGGTGGACCATGCTACAAATTAATGGAGGTTTGAACGCCTAACATTGAAACCCGTTTGAGGTTCCTGAAGCTTTGGATCAATATGAAATTTTTTTTCCTCTTAATCCAGGCCTTTGTGACCTTATGATCAAATTGAATGGAAAATAGAAGTTATGGTGGCCCCGGTGAATTGTTAACAGTGAAAATCATTATCTCCACTGCTATTTGTGGTATGGTCTAGGTGATCTTTCGATATGATTCATTTTTAGGTAATGCTCTATAATAATCTCTAAGAATAGTATGTATGGTGTAGATATAATAAAATAAAAAATATAGTGTGTGGGTCCCATCTTGATGTGATGTATATTGGGCCCATATGAGAAGCCCATTATGATGTGTTTGAGGCCCATGGATTGTGGCCCATTGTGATGTATTCGGGGCCCATGGGACGTCGCCCATTTGATGTATATGACGCCCATGTATTGCGGCCCATTTGATGTATATGAGGCCCATGTATTACGGCCCATTTGATTTATATGAGACCCATGTATTGCGGCCCATTTGATGTATGTGAGGCCCATATGATGAGGCCTGATGTGATGAATATGAGGCCCATGAGTGAGGCCCATTGTGATGTATATTAGGTCCTTGTGTGAGGCCATGGGCCCACTATACATTGGCTCTATGTGGGCCACTCCTTGAGAGCAATGTTGGTTAAATATCCACATTGATGGGCAATGATGGTTAAATGTCCACATTGTGACCTTCCTTTAGGCCTTGTTAGGCCCATTCTCATCATTCTCTAAGTAGGTTAACCCAAATGATTGGGCCCCAATGATGTTGCATGGTCCATCATCGTCGTAGACGGATGGCTCTGTGCTACAAGATTTGGTATATCCATTGCCGAGGGCCGATCTTTATATTATGGTTTAGATCGGTTGTTCATTTATGGACCCCGCCTTACATATAGGCTGATTATCGAGGCTGATTATCGATACCGATCATGAGTATGTAATAGTATAGCATCATGACACATGCCCATACACATCATCTACAAGCTTGATATGAGATGTGGTTGACCATTGCATATGCCATTGGGCAAGTTGTTATGAGTTCCCTGATAGGTGGAATTATCCCACATGAGCGCACAGTATGCGCATGATCGATGTATGACTGGATTGTGTGACTCATGCATCTTTCATTGTATGTTGTGAGTGTTGTACTCCCTAGCGACAGTAGGGCCATAGTCTCCACAAGCATATCGTGGAGGGCAGGACTGGAAACTAGAAATCTTCTCTTTACATGGGGTTCGATAGATGTCCTTGGGTGAAAGTCCCTAAACCTAACGGTACTGGAAGACGCTCCAACGTCGAGACCGAATGGATATATGAGTGCACGAGGGCCGAATACTAGGAGGCCACGTCTCCCACTGTGTCGTGGTTGGTTGGAATGGGGTGTGGCCTTACTCACCCGAGGGTAGGGGGCAATTGCTAGGTTGAGTCTGACTAGCTCGTAAATGGGTCTGCTATCGACGTGCCGGATAGGTATCGACAGACTATTGGTCAGGCAGATAGTGAGGTTTCTTACGTTCACCTGGACTGCCTGCCTGGGGAAGTGCCAGTGCCATTTAGAGTGTACTAAACCTTGGTGATTGTACAGAGTGAGATCTGTACTGATATTCGTTGCTCTAGTGATGAGCTATATGGTTATGTGGATTTAGATGAGGATCGTGTGTTGCATCTCGCATATGACATTCGGCTACATAGACATCATATCGCATGGCCTTCGTATGGCCGACATCATTTATGCCTCACATCGCATGGCCTTGGTATGGCCGACATCATTCATGCCTTGCATCGCATGGCCTTGGTATGGCTGATTGCATTCATGGACTTACCAGTATATTCCTTCTTACTCTGATATTGCATTTTGAGCACACTTATATTGTGTACACACTCTCACCACCCTCTAAGCTTTCTATAAGCTTATGCATAATTGATGCTGCAGGTGACGCCAGGACACAGTCATAGCTTAGTAGGAGTAGGACCGTGCAGTCGAGCTTCAGGAGTTTCCGTTACTATTATCATTGTATTTCCCTTTATGCGCATTGTACCTTAAATATTTTTTATCATAGTGAATTTTGTGATGGTGTTTTAGTTGTTGTTCGTGGGTTATACTTATGGTTATACTTGTTACGGAATAAAAATCCTCCTTGTAGGATCCCAGGATCGGAACCTGGTATATGGGTGCCGGGAGCCAAGAATGGGGAACTAAGGAGGCTGTCGGCGCCGGATTCTGCGATCGGGAATTTTATGAGCCCGGTTTCCAAGTTTGGGATATGACAGATTATGGATTCTCTATTGATCTGATTTATCATCAATGTTGATGATCAACGCTGATATCCGCTCCATCATCAATAGTGATCATATTTGTGATGAAGAGATCTATTATCAGCAATGACAATCAATGGTAATGATCAATTCCATTAGTGATGTAGAGCAGGCTGCAGACCTATTCTTAGCATAGTTGGACCGAAAGAAGGCTGAATGAAAGCAACCATAGTCCATTAGATCCAAGCCCAGTCTTAAATAAGGCATGACGTAATTGGGCCCCAAGCGTGTCCGGATAGAGGAAATTCATTTCAGATAGGGAAAAATTAGCGCTCAAATTGTGAAATGTAAATTAACCATAACTTTTGATCCGAGTATTGTTACAGGACAACCTATGAATTTTTTATTGTAACAATCCATCTAAGGTCAACTGACCCCATAAGCAGGTCATGTCGGTTCATTTCAGAAGAAAACACTGCCTTCCAATTCAAAAATTGTAGTTTTAGGAAAAGTTTGCTATTTATAATGAGTTTTAAGTTGGACGTATCTCCTTCATTTTAGAGTTTTATTACATGTAATCTTCTTAGGAATTACTTCTAATCATGCTAGGAATCATCTAACATGATTAAATTAGGATTTTCTATTTTTAATAAAATTTACGATTTCAGGTAAATTCTAGTTTAGTTGATTTAGGACTCGGTTTTAGTTTTCCTTTTTAAGTGATGTAATCGAAAAGTCTAAGCATTATTGATTAATAAAATTCTAAAATTTCCCTTTTATCTTATAGATTCAAGAATAACATTGTGGATTCAATGTTTTGCATGTTCGAGGTAGATGATATTGATCTTCCTCCTCACACCCTTCCTTGTGCCAATTAGTAAGATTAACATTAGATTTTTAATTGATTCTTATGGTAAAGAATTTTAAATATTGTAATTCTTGGCTTGATTTACTTAAGTCACTACCTTTTTATCATTAGAACCTTCAAAATCTAGTGCTTGTAGAATTCTCCATTGGTTATGGTTGTGCATAACCTGAGTGGGTGCTAATCCGAACCACTAAATGATGCATGCACCCATGATGAAGCATTGCATATGTTACTGTACAAATAATTGTTGTAGAAGCATCTCGTAGACAACTCATCCAAGATAGAAAAATCTACATCATTTTATGAACCAATTGCAGAAGCCAACTTTGACAACACCTAGATTGTATCGAGTCAAATCGGAGCTCTCGTGCACCAAGAATGTTTCAGGATTTGAGTTCGGTACAATAGCGAGAATCAAATTCCCATTACCTATTTTTAGCATGATTCCCTAGGTTTTATGCCCAAAGAAAGTCTCGAGATTCGAAGAATTTGGCAATCAAGAGAACTCTAATTAAACACTAGCGGCAATTGGGTTCCCGCTAGTCCTCTATAAAAAAGGCTAATGCCCCATTTGAAAATAACTTCAAAGAGAGACCACAAGAATGGTGATTAAAATTTCAAGAGCAATCTAGCTAAAGGAGTGGTTGAATGACAAAAATGAGAGAAGAGTGGGAAAAAAGAAGAGAGAAAAGAGGGAATAAATGAGAGAAAAAAGAAGGGGAAAAAAAGAAAGGAAAAAAGAGAGAAATGGAGCTACCCCAACCATCTCACTCCCATATCCTGAGCTTTCCAATAGTTCAAATCAAGTGGAGTAGAGGTACACTCTAAAGTATTTTATTATCTTTGATATTTAGAGTTTTAGGGCTCTCGATCTCATCAAATCTCTAAGCGCCTTATAATCGTCTACGAGCTTCAACTATATCTTAGTTGTATATACATTTTTACTGCATATCTTGCTTTATATTTTGCAATAATCACCTTCTCAAAATGACCAATGCCGAGCGCTCCATCTCCAATGTTCATGATTAGAGTTGAGTAGCTTTTTTTCTGTTTATTTTGCTAGATTATTGAACCATCGCGAAGAAAATCCCAAAAGCACATAGAGATCGAACTATCGTATGGGTAGAGAAGGGTGCTTAAACCCTTCCTTCTCCATCACTAAGGTCCTTATTTGCAATCTCCGCCTTAGAGCAACCATAAGAGTCACTCAATTTGAGGAATATTAAATTTCTCAACTAATAGCGATTCTACGGTGCTTAGTCGACCGTAGATTTCGAGCTTTATCAGCTAGTGGCAACTCTAAGTCAATCATATCATCTTTAGAGTCAACACAATAACTCCACATAACATGAAGCAAAAGTAGTGATCGTAGGAGCACAGAGTAAGCATCCAATGATTTGGCAACTCGACCATGCTTGCCACTAGATAAGCTTGACTCAAAACATAAGATTTTTAAGTTTTCTTTGAGGATGTTTAGTACTTGACCATTTATATTTCAGAACATTATGTTTCGATCTTTTAATTTTAGCATCATTACTTATTGTACTTTGATTATATTTATTTTCTTTTAATGGGCCTTCTAGCACCACTAGCATTCACACTACGAGCACTATGTGCTCCATACGAACCTCTGAACACTCTCCAGGGGTGGCATGCTCGACTCTCACTTTTTTTCCATATGGGATAAAGAGGGTATGCTATTAACTCAAGAATGATATATTTGACTTGGAGTTCACTAGCCAGTGGACTTTTCAATTTATAGCCAATTATATACCATAGAATTTCTCGTGAGTTAGGATATCGTAAGGCTTCCCAACTCGAGTGAGTCCAGTGATTAGTCTACAATCAAAGACTTTTAAGGGCCTCGGTGGTAGAGAAGGGGTGAAGCACCTTTTTTTTATTCCATTACACCTAAATTCCTATTTAGGAACAGTTGAAAATCATTGCTAAATCATTTAAGAAGGCATCGTAAAAAAAAAATAAAAATAATAATGGTTGAAAACCGTCACAAATTTAAAATAGGAACGGTTGAAAACTGTCGCAATTTTTAGAAAAAAAAAGCCATTATAAAATTTAAAAAACAACAATTTCAAAATGATTTTAAGCCATTGTTTAGGAAGCACCGATAAAAGTTGTGTAACCACTTGCAAAAGCCTATAAATTTTATTTTTTTTTCAATTAGAACCAGTATTTTTTTAATATTTAAAACCCAAAGAATATTACGGTAAAATTAAAAGTGAATATTAAAAAAATATTATACAACTTTACAATAAAAGATATATAATATTTATAATAATAAGTTAAAAATTGTCTGAATACATTAAAAAAGAAAAAAAAAATCCTCTATATTGTCAACTACTTGCTTGGCCAATACACCTAGTCAAAATTGGGTCACAAACTCTTACCCTCAATCCTACACAATAAAAGACAATATATATACTCTTACACTTGACAATTTACTTATTGGATTGAGCTTCTTTTATAGTGCATTCTTGGGTAGCTTAATCGATGCTCTCCCGTGCTTCAATCAACTCCCTTTTACTCCCCTGGTCATGATGCTAATGTTTTACCAAGTCTTCAGCTCTAAGATCAAATATCTTACTTATAGTGCTCCTTTAAGGTGATCAAGGTAATGGGAGGTTAGTTGAATCTTCTACAACTAATGAAAAGTTATATTTCCTAGGAGATTCATTTAGATAGGTATTCTATAGGATTTAGATAATGGTATGCCTATAAAAGTTTATACTAGTCTCTAGAAAATGGGGGAATTTAAGCACATTTTTAAGGTGAAGGGTAAAATTCTCATTAGAGTATTAATATCAAGAAAGATTACTTAAAACTTATTGATTTAGAGCTTGGGATGAGAGATAATCATGGAATCACCTAAGCTTCTATTGCACCAAAAATCCATCCAAATGCCTTTTATAAGAAGAATTTCAACTGTCAGAAAACGAGTAGATAACAAATCTATCAATGCTATCAAAAGGTCTTCGAATCTATGATTTGTTCTCACTCAACATATTTAAGTTATAGGTTTAATGTCATCAAGTGGTCTTTAATGCTCGAAACCATCAAAGTGAACCTTCAATGCCATCGAAGGAGACCTAGATGTCATTAAAAAAAATTAGATAAAATGATCAATTCTTGTTGGATATATCTTACTTCCTATTCAATGCCATCAAGGGGTGTCTGCTGGATGGGATCGAGAAGCACTTAAAATTTATTATTTTGGTTGTATGTTTTTACAACAGCTTTGTACCTCTTCTAGCCTTGCTTATCATATTCCGATTAAGTTCCTAAGTCTAAGGGATGATCAACAAGGTTTATCTATTAAGCCAAGATCATCTAGAGGTTCAAAGATTATTTTAGGTAAATAGTTAGGGTTATCAAGGCACCTCATTTACCCACCTTGATGCTCTTGTATTCTTGTGTCTTCACTCTTCAGCTTCCAAAGGCTCAACTGACTACATGACATAAGGACTCGAGTGGTTGACTACCAAGATGCATAAATCAGTACACTAACAGATACTGCGCAAGGAAATGAACCGTCTATGGGTTGCGTAGTCCAATGAGGTATTTAAATGTCCAACTATTGTCATATACAAATTTAGTTTATTACGAAGTATCTTATATATATATATATATGATGCTCTTGCAAGGTATGCATCCCACATCAACAGAGATCGAGGCGCAAGGGTAGTAGGCACAATCTGATGGGTCAGAGACCTACTCCGCATCATTAAATTAGGAAGGGGACTTTGCTCATGACATGGATGTGTTAAGGACCTGGTTCACCCCTCCATATTAGGGGGGAGGGGGAGGGGGGGGGGGGGGGATCCAGCGACCGATGTGGATAAGGCATGGGCCATTCCCTATGACATTCATGAGTTGGGGGTCTACTGTTAAGTGTGAAATATTACATATTTTCTCCTATTTATACCTTGGTTTAATAAATATGATAGTGCTTAATCGATTTAATTATTCATGTTTTCATGTGTGAGGTGATTTCGAGAACTCAAGGTGAAATTGATGCAAAAAGGAATATTTATACTCAAAAGATTACTAAATGAAGATTTTAAGCTTTGGAAGTTGTAAATGAAGAATTCACATGCCAAAGATCTAAGAAAATCAAATGAGGAATGAAGAGAATTAAAGATTTGAAGTGAAGAAAAGGAATCCTAAAATTGCCCTGAAAATAAACATATTTATAAAATTATCTTAAAAAAGCATATTCTAAAACTCTGAGTCCATTTTGGGAAACTGCACAGAGTGAAGTCTATTTTGGAAAACTATGTAGAGTGAAGTCTATTTTAGACAAGTGCATAGAGTGCATAAATTTGAGGCAGTTTCTAAAATTTTCCAACTCAGTGCGAAAGTTGGAGTTCCACAACTATAAATAAAACTCCCTAAGATGCTCCAAAGCATCTTCTAGGGTTTGAAAAGGTCTCAAGGAGCATACACAAGAGTGGAGCAGCGCTAAAGAGTTTTTCTTATTCCCTAGTTTACTTTTCATTCTTTTTTTAAGAGATTTAGTTTCAATCATGTTTATGGTTGGCTAAACCTCTTAGCTAGGGATAAGAGGTAAAGCTTGTAGCGTGTTGGGATATTTATTTTGCTTTGATTCTTGTTCTTATTAAACTTCATTGATTTCTAGTTTGATATTAAGAGAATATTTTTAATTTTCTATGATTTATTGTGACTTAAATTACAATAGATGCTGTGATAGCTTTGGATATCTTCTCTTCCTGTTTTGAGATAGTGAGATTGGTAAATCCCGTTGTTCGTCATCGTCTCCTGGACGTGGTAGGGTGATGGAATCCCTTCCAATCATCACAATTCTCCTCCATTGAGAATTAGGTCAATGAAAAGTTCAGATTTGATTTAATTATTTTATCTTCCAATTGGATAGAATAGCACTCCAATTCCAATTATCTTCCTTAAATCGAGTAAGGTAGCATCTTGATAGCTACGAGTGGATCCTTGACACCCTACTTCCCACCATTAATTGGTAGTTTAAACATTATTCACAGTTACTCTCTTTTAATCCAAAATTCAGATTTAGATCTTCTTTTAGTTTTAGTTCTGGTTCTTTTCAGAATACGTACAAGTTTAGTCCTTGTGGATTCGACCTCGTTCTCACGAGTTATTACTACATCGCGACCCTACACTTGGGTTTGTGAACAAGTTTTTAGCGCCGTTGCCAGGGACAACGACTACGTTTTTCTGGAACTAATTGATATTAGAATTAGGTTAAGATTAGGTTTAACTTTTTACTTCTTTTTTAAAGGTTATGATTTTTTTTCTGAAATTGTTTTTAGAAACTAACATTGTTTCTGCTTTGTAGGATCTTAACATAACAACTTCAATCCAGTAAACTCTTTTCAATTCTCTCTTTCTTTTTTAGATTTCTTATTTGCTTTAGTTTTCTTTCTTTTAAGTTTTAGTTGTTTGGTGCTTGAGGGTTGTGCATGTTTCGTGCCTAAGTGGGTTCGTGAAAACACTTAACGTCTCTTAAGTGAAGGAGGATTAGTCGAAGAGTTTCCTATCCATCATAGGATCAGACACCACTTGATATCCTCCTAGTTAATCGAAGTAATGGCTGCAAATCAACATCAACCACTAGTTGAGGAAATTCAAGATGAAAACGAGGTACATAATGCACCCCGTCTCGTACTCTACAAGATTATTTACAACCGACGGGGATGAGTACACCTTCCTACATGATATTTATATTGAATGCAGGAACTATGGATATTAAACCAGGGGTAATTTAACTCCTCCCTAAGTTTCATGGACTAGAATATGAAGGTCCATACTTGCATATGAAAGTGTTCAATGAAATCATATCTATATTACACTTCCCAAATGTGTTTGATGACATAGTTAGACTGAAATTGTTTCCTTTCTCTTTAAAAGAAAATGTTAAGTCATGGTTACATTCCTTAATACCAAGGTCCATTGGCAAGTGGGTTGAGATAACAAGGGAGTTCCTTAAAAAGTTCTTCCCCTATCATAAAACAAATACCTTAAGAAAAGCAATCATGTATTTTACACAAAAAGAGAATGAAACCTTCTTCTAATGTTGGGATCAATTTAAGGATCTCATAAATTCATGTCCACAACATGCTAAGACACATGGCGTATAACAAGCTTTTTTTTATAAGGCATTGACCTCACCCATGTGCCAATTTGTGGAGATGATGTCTAATGGGGAATTCATGAATAAGGAAGTCAATTATGCGTGAGATGTTTTTGATAAACTTGCTGAAAATGCGCAATCATGGGATACCTTTTCAAGAATTACCACTTCTAAGCCTACTCAATCAAAGGAAAGGAGTGGAATTTATGTTAAAAAGAGGAAGATGATATAAATGCAAAAGTGGCCAAACTCCTAAGAAAAGTCGAGGCCATGAAACTTAAGAAGATAGAACTCGAAAAGGTTGTGGAAGTTGTTTGTGGTATTTGTGCTTGTAACATACATACAACTGAGAATTGCTCAACAATTCCTACTTTTTAAGAGATATTGAATGAGTAATTAAATGCCATAAATAACTACCAAAAACCTTTCGATGGACCCACCTCAAATACATATAACTCAAGCTGGAAGAACCATTCAAACTTTAGTTGGAGGAACAGACAAACGGCTACTCCTCAAGGGATCTTTAACCAATTTCTGAATAAAAGGAAACCTCAAGAAGATCTAGTCTTAAAACATATACAAAACCAATGGCTTTTTAATCCAGGTATGCTGTAAGCCTTTCCAGACCTTACAAATGCCATACAAGGGCTTGAAATAAAAATTTTTATTGGGGAGAAAGGGATCCTTCTGGCTCAGCCTCTCCCCAACCCAAAATAACAATATGAAATCAGTGACCCAAGCTCTTTAAAATAGATGGAGCAGGCTAAGTCTATCACCACTCTTGTGAGTGGGAAGACAATTGACAAATCTATTTCGATAAGGGTTGAAAAGGCTAAGGACCCGGAAATAGATGAGAATGATAGACCTAGCAATGCTCCACATGGGTTAGAACCAAAACCTCAAAGTAAGCCGATTGCACCATTCCCTTAATGGTTGATTGCACCAAAACATCTCTCTAACTCTTAGGATATTGTAGATAAGTTTAAGCAAGTGAAGGTGAACATCTCTCTAATGAATGCCGTTAAACAAATTGTAAGGCCCATATCATAGTCCAAACCGTTCCTTAGACTCTCGCGATCCTCCCCGTCGAATCTAGTGACCCGTGACCTGTAGACAGTATTTGCACGTGACCCTAAGTCACATGTCGTAGATCTGAGTCGACTCGACACAAGGCTTGTACCCTAGCGACCGCGCCGTCGTCACGGTTCTAACGTCGTGTCTTGCGCACTAATGCGATACGTAGGCCAGGAGTTGTGGGCTCGCATTTATCTCAAGGAAAATGTCGCACGTTGTGAATTCTGAGAGATTTTAGAGAATCTCTACCCACCTTTTATATCAACTAGTCAAGTACACATCCCATCACTAGCCCATGCCTTCTTTCTCCCCAAGACAAGTAACCTACCCCCCTAAGTTAACTCTCATGTCACTCACGCCCATCACTCACACCCATCACTCCACCCATCACTCCATCCCATATCCCTTACAGAACAACCACCCTCTCTCCTTCATTCTCTACCCATTCCCCAAGAAACCTAAAGAGAGAGAACGTCTAAGCATTCTAAGGAGAGAAGAACCCAAGTGTGTGGCCCACTTCCTACCCCTAATCTCTCATCCAAACCCTTCAACCTTCATCATCCTCTATCAAAGAAGAAGCTAAGGAGCTTAACATTCCAAGGAACCAAGAAGAAGTGAAATCGGTAAGTGTTTATAGGACTAGATTGTGATTTTGATGGTGGGCCAAGTGGGACCTACCAGTTGATGGTATGGATTCTATTTGGGACCCAAGATGTGGCCAATGGCCCACCATGATTCATATGATTTATCCATGATGGAGCCATTCTCCATGGACCCCACCATGATGTTTATTTGATGATCAACACGTAAAGGGTCATCTAGACCCTTGATTTGTGGTGGAGATGGCATCCCCATCTTAATTTTTTGATGTGAGGGCCCACACAATCTTGGGACCCATTTGTAAGTGCTATGTTTTCTAGCTCCTATTATTGCCAAATTTTGTAGTGCAAAACCTCTTGGAATCTGTGTCTTGTGTAGCTCATCTACAAGTTCAAGACATTGCATCTCATGTACAAGATCAAAGGTCTTTACCTCAAGAACTTCAAATGCGAGATCAAGAGATATACAAGTTCAAGTACATAATTCACTCCTTCAAACTTCAAAGTTCAGGGTTTTAAAGCTTTATCTAAAGGCAAGACAATAGTCTTCACTTTGGTACTCAAAACTTAAGTTAGAATACAAGACAAATACTTCAATTCCAGGCTTCAAACGATCTCAAGATCAAGCTTCATCATATGTCAAGATATCAAGCTTCGTGAACTTCAAAGAACGACTATCAACTGAAGTAAAAGAAGATTCAATGTTCATATATTGCTTATAAGGTATGAATGACCCTAGATTGGCCATAGGATAGGTCATTTTGAATACATAATTTAATTAGGTCATTTGATAAGTGCATATACAGTTTTTCGACTAGTCTTAGACTATGTTCAACTAGTCCTAGTACTGGCTCGACCAGTCCAAGAAATCCTTGACCAGTCCTAAGGTTGTTACTTATTTTTTAGATTTTTTATTAAAGCCTCGACCAGTCCTGGAGACTACTCGACCGGTTGTGTGAACAATGGTTGACCTCTCCTGTAGTCTCGACTCAAAGTCTAGCAAGTAATTTGGGTTCCACACGACCAGTCGGGGATAAGACTCGACCGGTCGAGCAGGTCCTTCGACCAGTCGTGGAACGGTCTGATATTATCGTGCCCATATTTTCAAAAGTTTGTTGGTCCTTCGACCAGTCGAACCGACCTCAGGACCAGTCGTAGATGCGATTTCTGCACTTATCAATAGAGCACAAAATTCAGAGTTTGATATCCAATTCATGTAAAATCAATACACCACTGTGAGAGATAAGTTAGTGATATTCTTAAGCTATCTAGTTCTTATTTTATATTCTCTTTAATTAGCTTTTTGCATTTGATTTTGTATTTTGCATTCCAATTTTATTTGAAAGAGGAATTGAAGGTTTCCTATTTCCTAGAATCAAAATCAAATCAAGCTAGCCCAAGGTGATTTAATTTAAAATCAATTTAGAACTTAGAACCATTTCTTAAGTGAGTGTGAATATTGAACTTCTACGTTGAACTTCTACTTCGAATTAGTTCTTCCGGCTCCATCAAAAAGAGAATATCCAGATAAGTATTATACTATTTCGTAAATTCATTATTTTGGTTTCATTGTGATTATACCAGAAAAATCTCTTTGTTTTGGTTTGTTTGAGGTGGTCCAGAAAACTCAGAGTGTGAGGTTTTTGAATTGTGTAAGCCCACTTGAAAGACACAATTGTGAGGGTTTTAGGTGAACCTTGAAAAAACCTATTTTCATAATGAACGCTAATATTCGTTGTGTGAGGATATTAGGAGTGGAGTATCTGTGTGGTTGTTTTTCTCAATAGTTGGTGTACACACAAGTGAACCACTATCATTTCTGGTCTTATGGTGATTAATTGAATATTTCATTTTGTGGATGTTGTAATTTCCCTTTATGCATTTGTGGAGAATGTTGTAATTTCTTTTATGCAAGTGTGAGAATGTTGTAATAGCTTAGTTATTTCCTTTGCTATTTATTTCTTTGTTCCTCTTTATTGGTTTGAGATTTTGATACACAAACCGTTCTAGGAATCACGTTGCCCTACCATAATCCATCGGTTTTTGGTGTAAGGTTGTCTTTAGAATAACATCTGTATCAACCTCTCAATACTTGTACACTTGAGGTTGTTTTACATTTCTGCATTGTGGATTGTTTAAGTGTTATATTTATTTATATTTGTTTAAATTCCGTATTTAATTTTTAATTTGGCATAGTCTTATTCAAACACCCCCCCCCCCCCTCTAGGACTCTTAGCTTGGCCTTTTCAAGTGGTATCAAAGCCTAATAGCTCGCTTTAATAATTATTTATTTTGGATTAATTTTCTGAGCTAATCGATATGAGCTTTTTAAGATGTCAAATTTTGATAGCCTTTCAGTCAGTAAGCCTCCACCATTTGATGGCTCCAATTATGCCTATTGGAAAGCCAGGATGAGAATTTTCTTAAAATCCATGAATGAAAGCGTGTGACAAGCCACAGTGACTAATTGGACTCCTCCTACCACTAAAGTAACTGGTATGACGGATCAAAAACTATGAAAGTCACACCTTATTTCTCTTGGACCACTCTTCAGAAAAGTGAGAGTAGTGCCAATTCAAAGGCTCTAAATGCAATTACTTGCGCACTATCACCAGATGAATTTAAAAGAATTATATCCTTTGATACTGCAAAGCAAGCCTGGGATATTTTAGAAATGACACACGAGGGAACAACAATTTTTAAGAAATCTAAAGTCCAAATCCTCACAACAAAATTTGAGGAATACATATGGAAGAAAGTGAAACTTTCATGAACTTCTATACAAGATTAAATGACATTGTCAACTATATGTGGGGTCTCGGTGATAAAATCCCAGAAAGTAAAGTCTATGCAAAGATACTACGCTCACTGCCTAAACGGTTCAATTCAAAGGTGACTGCGATCCACGAACTTTGTGATACGGATAATATGAGGGTAGAAGAATTAGTTGGCTCATTACAGACCTATGAGTTAAACTTTAAAGCTCCTAAAGGTAAATCCATCGCTCTTGAATCTTCTAAAAGTATTTCTCAAGAAAATAGTAGTAATTCTAATTTAGAAAAGTCTGAATATGATATGGCCATTTTAGCTAAAAAAAAAATTTATAAGATTTTCAAAAGTAAAAAGAGGGTTGATTTTCAAAAACCTAATGAAAAGAAAAGATCTAAATCTAAAACCTGAAAATCTTCAAAAGACAGTCAATGTTACAACTACCATGAATATGGGCATTTAACAAACAAATGTCCTAAAAAGGATAAACCTAAAAGGAAAGGAATGTTGGCTACTTGGGATGAATCTTCCTTCTTTGAAGCCTCTTCTGAGTCAGAAGATTCTAAAACTGAGTCGGGTAATGAAGTCAAAGCCCTTATGATTTTAGCCAAGTTCACTTTTTCAGATAATGATGATTCAACTAGTGAAGAAAATCTGAATAGTGATCATGAAAATGAAGAAGATCTTCAAAATGCTTATAATGACTTATATAAGGAAAGTTGTAAAATTACGTAAAACTAAAACTTCAGAAAGAAAAGTTTTCAAAACTGAAAGAAAATTTTGATAATCTTATTTTAGAAAAATCTCACATTTCAGATTGTTTTGAAAAAATGAAGTGCGATTTAGATTTCAAAAACTCCCAAGTTGAAAACTTAAAATTTGAAAATGAAAAGCTAAAACTTGAAGTCTCTTCACTTTTGAGTTTAAAAGACATATGGAGGTATGCCCAAGGTAATCCTAAGTTAGAAAAACTTTTATCCAGATCCAAAAAATGTGGTGATCGATCTGGATTAGGCTACGATAAAAGTATTCCTCCCAAACATAAGAATACTCCACCTAAATTTGTGAAAGGGGAGTCTTTAAACTCAAAAGGGAAAAGTCTGAATCAAAACTATTCTAAAAAGGCTAAGACTTTTCAAACCTTTAAACCTAAAAACAACCATATTAACTATAAAAATTAGAATCATAATCCTTTAGCTGAGAAAATTATTAATTTACTTAAGGAGCTCTTAAAATCTAACTCAATGGGTTAGTCTTATAACAACTACAAACATAAGAAGACCAACTATACTCCTAAACCCAAGTCTGTAATGAAATGGGTTCCTAAGGTTACTTGCTTGGTTGCCCACATTGCTTTTAAAGTTACAAGCCATTCAAAGTGGTACCTAGACAGTAGATGCTCCAGACACATGATTGGTGACAAAGGTCTATTCACCAATCTTAAAGACATGACTGATGGTTCAATCACATTTGGTGATGGTAGTAACTGCAGAATTGTTGGCCAAGGTATGGTTCAACTCTTTAACTTCCCTTTATTTGAGAATATTTTATATGTAAAAGGGTTAAAACACAACTTATTAATCATCTATCAAATATACGATAATAATCATAGTGTAAAATTTACTAACCAAGGATGTAAAACTCTAAATAAAAATGGTTCTGTAATATTAACTGGTCGCAGAATGTCTAAAAACTCCTACATTGTGAGTGATTCAAGCTCATCTAATCTATCATGCTACATGGTCCATACTAATGAAACTGAGTTATGGCATAAACACCTTGGACATGTTCACTACCACAACTTGTATAGATTGAGCAAAAGAGAGTTGGTAAGAGGCTTACCCAAATATAGAAAATAGAGAAAATATGTGGTGACTGCCAGATCGGCAAACAAACCAGGAGTACTCACAAAAAGGTGAACTTCAATGCCACATTTAAACTGTTCAAACTTCTCCACATGGATCTTATTGGACCAACCGGAATGAAGAGTCAATGAGGTAAGAAGTACATACTGGTAATTGTTGATGACTTTACCAGATATACTTAGGTAGTCTTCTTAAGGGACAAATCAGAAACTCTTGATGAAGTAAAAAGGGTACTTAAACGTATCCAAATGGAAAATTGATCTTAAGTCTATAAGATCCATAGTGATCATGGATTAGAATTTGAGAATAGCAGTTTTGAGAAGTTTTGCAGTGATCAGGGAATATTACATAAATTCTCTGCTCCCAAAACACTACAATAAAATGGTATAGTAAAAAGAAAAAATAGAGTGCTTCAAGAAATGACAAATGTAATGTTAAATAGTATAAAGCTCCCTATAAATATTTAGGAAGAAGTCGTAAATACCGCTTGTTATATAATTAACCGCATTTATACTAGAAAAACAATTGGAAAAATGGCTTATGAAATATGGTTTGATAAGAAGCCTACTATCAAATACTTTCAAGTTTTTGGCAGCAAGTGCTATATTTTACATGACCGAGAAAATCTAGGTAAGTTTGACACCAAAAGTGATGAAGGGATATTTTTAAGGTATGCTCTGAATAGTCAAGCATATCGTGTTCTTAACAAGAGGACTGGTGTAATTCAAGAGTCTATTAATGTGGTTATTGATGATCACTTAAATACACCTGTCTCAAGTTCAGAAAATGATGAAGTTCTTCTAATTGATAAACCAGACTCTTCATCAAGTCAACATAACACTGAACTGAGGATAGTTAAAGACCATCCAACTAATTAGATTCTTGAAAACCCTCTCACTGGTGTGTGTACTCATAAACAACTAGAAGATATGTATAATTACGTGTGCTTTACATCTCAGATAGAACCGGCTAACGTAAAAGAAGTTCTTACTGACAAAAACTGGATTGTAGCGATGCTAGAAGAGCTCATTCAATTTGTCAGAAATTATGTTTGGTACTTAGTTCCTAGACCGAAAGATAAATAAGTCCGATGAACTTGGTAATATTATTAGAAACAAGGCTAAGCTGGTTGTACAGGGGTACACTCAAATTGAAGGCATCGATTATGATGAAACCTTTGGCCGAGTAACTCGTCTTGAATCAATCAGACTATTTATATCCATTGCATACTTTAGAAAGTTTAAAATATACCAAATGGATGTAAAAAGTGCTTTCTTAAATGGCGATTTGCATGAAGAAGTGTATGTTGAACAACCAACGGGTTTTGAAGACCTTAAGAATACTAATCATGTATACAAAGGCCCTTTATGGTTTAAAACAAGCTCTTAGGGCATTGTACAAAAAGTTGACTAAGCTTTTACTAAGTCATAACTTTATAATAGGAAGTGTTGATAAGACATTGTTTGTAAAGAAACATAATGATCACATTTTAATATCGCAAATCTATGTTGATGATATTATATATGGATCTACCTGTGCTAACATGACTATTGAGTTTGGAGATCTTATGAAGTCTAAGTTCGAAATGAGCATGGTTGGGGAATTGAATTATTTCCTAGGGTTACAAGTAAAACAACAACCTGATGGTTTCTTTATCTCTCAAACCAAATATGCTCTGAATTTATTTAAAAAGTTCAGATTTGAGAGTGGGAAACATTTTGATACTCCTATGAGTACTACTTTAAAACTCTCAAAAGACTCTACAGGTAAGAGTGTGGATCCTAAGCTATATCACAGTATGAGAGGAAGTTTATTTTATTTAACTACGAGCCGACCTGATATTGCATTTAGCATAAGATTTTATAGTAGATATCAATCTGACCCTAAAGAGTCACATTTCATTGTTGTTAAGCGCATTTTGCGATATGTTGCTAGTTCAGCTAATCTTGGTCTCTGGTATCCACATGATACTAGCTTGCAATTAGCTGGTTAGACGGATGCTGATTGGGTTGGTAACATTGATGACCGAAAATCAACCAATGGTTGTTGTTTCTATGTAGGAAATTGTTTAGTTTCTTGGCAAAGTAAGAAACAAAGTTCCATATCGCTTTCAACTGCTAAGGCTAAATACATTGCTGCAGGTAATGCATGTACTCAGCTTGTATGGATGAAAAGAATGTTAAGCGATTACGGAATTGCACAAAATTCTATAGTTTTATATTGTGTTAATTTCAATGCAATTTATATATCCAAAAATCCAATCCAGCATTCACGAACCAAGTACATTGACATTAGATATCACTACATTCGTGAATTTGTGGAAGAAAAGACAGTTTCTTTGGAATATATTCCAACCGAGACTCAACTTGCTGACATATTCACAAAATCACTTGACAAAAGTAGCTTTGCTAAATTGAAATTTGATATTGGTATGTGCAATTTGAATTGATTATTCATGCATTTTTATATCATAATGTATATATTTGTTATTTTAATTGTTTAAAATTTTAAATTATATGAAAATTGCATATTTTAGGTCGTGCACGACCAGTCAAGTACATACTCCACCAGTCGTGGCATGACCGGTCGAGCATGTACTCGACCAGCCGTGTAGCGCGGGTTTGGTGCTTTATTTGGGGGAAAAAATCACTTTTTCCTCATTTTAAGTGTCTTCTCTAACGGCTCCTAGGTCAACCGGTCGAACCCATCATCTATTTCTTCAAGGTTAGTGCATGGTTTTCATTTTCCTTGTAGAATCAAGTTCTTTACACTCCATTTTCATCATTGGTGTGGTTTATTTCTTGATTCATAGTAGTTTTTTGGGTTTTCTTCTTAAAAACTCGATCTAGTGAAAACCCTCTCTACCTCTTTTATAATCTCTTTGTTCTTTGTTATCTTTGGTACATATTGATGGTAGAACTAAGAAGAAAGGATCTAGTGGTCCTTCTAGTTCTCGATCAACTCCTATAACAGTGCGCCACCTTCGGTCACCCGAAGATGATCCCTCTTATGTACGGGATATTAGGTTGCGCAATGTTATAGTTGAACGACCTGTTAATGTTAATCATTTAGCTCCGTTTATTATCCTTCCTCTCCTTCAGTCTGTAGGATGGGATAACATACTGCAATGGGGTGGGCCGACATACCGCTCCATTGCGCAAGCTATGTATGCTTGCATTACTGATTTTTTTACTGAAAATCTGACATTCACTATCTTGACCAAAGAAGGTCCAATTGATGTGGATCGTCACCTTATCTTTGTATTAATGGATTTACCTGTCAATGATGACGGTATTCCCATTAGTACTCTAGTAGCAAAACCATCTGAAACTGAGAAACGTATGCTTAGTAGAGATTTTTGCAATATAGATGCAGAATGGAATACTGATGGAAATGCGCTTGCCTCGAAGTATTTGTTACCCAGATACAGAGTCCTTCACAGGATATTCATTTCAAATGCTTATCCTCGTTTTGGTAACAAAACCAAACTCATTGCGTTCATGGTCCGTATTCTTCATTCCATCATCTCTGGTACATTTGTATGTCTTCCTTCTTTGATTTGTCATTGCATCATTTAGTTCCGTCTCCATCCAGGACACAGTGACATTCCCTTCTCATATCTTATGACTGTGTTGGCCACACATAGTTTAGTGGCTATGCCTGTAGGAGAAGCTCCCATTCATCACCTACCATTCAACAACTTCAATATTAATAAGATGAATTTGAAGTTGGCCTCAGGCCAAGTCAATGTTGGTGCTGGTGGAGCTAATGCCGCAAATGAAGAAGAAGGTGATTTGCCTCCAGATGACATTAATATGGATGATATTTTTGATGAGATCAAATCCGATTCAGCAGATGATCCTGATTATCAGTCATCTGATTTTAATGAGTAGTTGCGCTCACTTAATGAGAAGGTAAAAAACATAAATGTGTTCCATGCTTTGCAATTCAAATATATGCACAAATATCTTAGGCGCCTTAACAAGGGACTTCATCAACTTGATCCTACCATACCTACTCCTTCTTCGGGTTCTGATCAGTATTTGCTTATGTGGTTTGTAATAACTTTTAAGATACTTAGATTTCTTTTATTTTTTGGGTTGAACATGGTTGATCATGCTTGAATAATGCTTGTTTATGGATTTACTATCTTGAATATCTTGTTCATTTATTCCTCATTACTCTTCTTATTCTTCCTTATTTATTTACTTCCATTATCATTTAGTGGTTCCTTCCTTTGTCATATTGTGACAAAAAGGGAGAGAATTTTATCATGCCTTATGATATGTGGCATGTGGATTGTGGATTGTGGAATGTGGAATGTGGATTTTTTGTATGGGGGAGTAAGGGGGAGTATTGTTGGGAGAGTAGATGCGAATTGTTTTGACCTATTAATAACTGGTGCATGATTCTTTAACTAGGTTGTAACTGGTTTATATTGATAATTGATGTATGATTCTTTATTGTGCATATTATGCTTATTTTAAATGAAGTGTGTTTTGTCATAAATTTGACAAAGGGGGAGATTGTAAGTGCTATGTTTTCTAGCTCCTATTATTGTCAAATTTTGTAGTGTCAAAACTTCTTAGAATCTGTGTCTTGTGTAGCTCATCTACAAGTTCAAGACATTGCATCTCATGTACAAGATCAAAGGTCTTTACCTCAAGAACTTCAAATGCAAGATCAAGAGATATACAAGTTCAAGTACATAGTTCACTCTTTCAAACTTCAAAGTTCAAGGTTTCAAAGCTTTATCTAAAGGCAAGACAATAGTCTTCACTATGGTACTCAAAACTCAAGTTAGAATACAAGACAAGTACTTCAATTTCAAGCTTCAAAAGGTTTCAAGATCAAGCTTCATTGTATGTCAAGATCTCAAGCTTTGTGAACTTTAAAGAACGACTATCAACTGAAGAAAAGGAAGATTCAATGTTCATATATTGCTTACAAGGTATGAATGACCCTAGATTGACCATAGGATAGGTCATTTTGAATACATAATTTAATTGGGTCATTTTATAAGTGCATAGACTATTTTTTGACTAGTCCTAGTACTGGCTCGACTAGTCCAAGAAATCCTCGACCATTCATAAGGTTGTTACTTATTTTTAAGATTTTTTTGTTAAAGCCTCCACCAGTCCTGGAGACTGATCGACCGGTCGTGTGAATAGTGGTCGACCAGTCCTGCAGGCTCGACTTAAAGTCCAGCAACTAATTTGAGTTCCACATGACCAGTCGTGGACAGGACTCGACCGGTCGTAGAGGCCACTCGACCGGTTGAGCAGGTCCTTTGACCAGTCGTGGAACGGTCTGATCTTATCGCGCCCAAAATTTCAAAAGTTTATTAGTCCTTCGACCAGTCGAACTGACCTCAGGACCAGTCATAAATGCGATTTCTGTACTTATAAATTGAGCATGAAATACAGAGTTTGATATCCAATTCAAACAAAATCAATACACCACTCTGAGCGATAAGTTAGTGATATTCTTAAGCTATCTAGTTCTTATTTTATATTCTCTTTAATTAACTTTTTGCATTTGATTTTGTATTCTGCATTCCAATTTTATTTGAAAGAGGGATTGAAGTTTTCTCATTTCTTGGAATCAAAATCAAATCAAGCTAGCCCAAGGTGATTTAATTTAAAATCAATTTAGAACTTAGAACCATTTCATAAGTGAGTGTGAGCATTTTACTTCTATATTGAACTTCTACTCTGAATTGGTTCTTCCGGGCTGCATTAAAAGGAGAATATCCAGATAAGTATTTTACTATTTTGTAAATTTATTATTTTGGTTTCATTGAGATTGTGCTAGAAAAATATCTTTATTTTGGTTTGTCTGAGGTGATCCAAAAAACTCAGAGTGTGGGGTTTTTGAATTGTGTAAGCCCACTTGAAAGACGCAATTGTGAGGGTTTTAGGTGAACCTTAAAAAACCTATTTTCAAGTGAACGCTAATATCCACTGTGTGAGGATATTAGGAGTGGAGTAGTTGTGTGGCTGTTTTTGTAAATAGTTGGTGTACACACAAGCGAACCACTATAATTTCTGGTCTTATGGTGATTGGTTGAATATTTTATTTGGTGGATGTTGTAATTTCCCTTTATGCATTTGTGGAGAATGTTGTAATTTCTTTTATACAAGTGTAGGAATGTTGTAATAGCTTAGTTATTTCATTTGTTATTTATTTCTTTGTTCCTCTGTATCGGTTTGAGATTTTGATACATAGACCGTTCTAGGAATCAGGTTGTCCTACCATAAGCCATCGGTTTTTGGTGTAAGGTTGTCCTTAGAACAACATTTGTATCAACCTCTCAATACTTGTACACTTGAGGTTATTTTACATTTCTGCATTATGGATTATTTAAGTGCTATATTTATTTATATTTGTTTAAATTCGGCATTTAATTTTTAATTTAGCATAGTCCTATTCCCGCCCCACCCTCTAGGACTCTTAGCTCGGCCTTTTCACCATCTTGATGTATGTATTGTATCATAGAAGGGAGCTCATAGTGGCGGAGCTCCCTCCATCACCACACGTCTCTCTCTCTCTCTCTCTCTCTCTCTCTCTCTCTCTCTCTCTCTTTTCCTTGTATGATGGCCCACGTGATGATGCAAAATTTACCCATGCTGTCCATTTAGCGGACTAACTGTTGTCCAAACTGGGGCCCACCTTGCTACCTATTTTCGGGCCAATCTGGACGAAGGGAAAACAAAAATATTAGCTTGGTCATTGTCTAGGGTGGCCCACTCACGTGGACCCCACCGTGATATATGTATTGCATCCAGCGGTCCCATTTGTGGGATGCCGCTCGGCCAACCAAAGAGGGCCAGCGGCCCAACAGAGAGGACTTTGCTGGATTGTCGTCCAGCAATTGCAGGGCCCATTGTGATGTATTTTATCCACGTTGTCAAGCAACTGTGGACCCCACGTGATGAAAGTGTATTACCCACATCGCCCAGACTGTCCAAATGGTGGGGCCCTAGCACATGCGTTTCATCCTGACTGTCTAGATGGTCCACCTGGCTGTCCGTCTGGACAGGCTTGGACGAAGGGAAAGACCACAAATAGCAGATGGGTCTCCCAGCTGGTGAGCCACCCACGTGGCTTCACCTAATGTATATGTTTTATCCTGCACCATCCAGTACGCTGGATGGTGGGACCCACCTGGCTGTCTGTGATGTGGACCGGCCCACCGTCTAGTGGACAGGCCCAACAGTGACGTATGTATTATATCTACATCGTCCATCTGTGTGGCCCGCCTGCTATACATGCAGGGCCCACCTCCCATTTGTTGTACATGCAGGGATCGCCTGCTGTATGTGCAGGGCCCACATGCCGTATGTGCAGGGCCCACTTACTGTACATGTGGGACCCATCGCAATGTTTATTATATCCAGACCGTCCATTTGTTGGACTCTTGGCTGGCCCACGTTGTGTATGTATTATATCTAAACTGTCTATCTTATGACCCTTGTGTGAGGCCCATTGTGATGTAAAGCCCGACATATGTGTGAGGCCCACCTGCTGATGTTTGAGGCCCACGCCCTTATGGGA
This sequence comes from Magnolia sinica, assembly GCF_029962835.1. NCBI lineage: Eukaryota > Viridiplantae > Streptophyta > Magnoliopsida > Magnoliales > Magnoliaceae > Magnolia > Magnolia sinica. The sequence continues at coordinate 82,178,615 of NC_080574.1, forward strand.
CCTACTAATGAGGCCCACCTTGCATTGATGCGAGTTATCCAGGCCGTCCAAGAGCTGGACGTCTAGTCATTGGGGCCCCTTGTTGTATGAGTTCTATATACACGCTGCCCATCCATGTTTTGGGAGTACGTGGCCACCTTGAAAGGCCCACCATGATGTATGTGTTATGTACACACCCTTGGACCATCTCTCTGGGTCGTGGGCTTCCCCCACGAGGCCCACTTTAATGTATGTGTTGCACACACTATCCACACATTCTTCCTAGGCTATGGGCTGCCTTGTGAGGTCCACCTTGATGTGCGTGCTGTACACACATTACCCATCCCTTTTCTAGATAGCGCAAGGGCCATGAGTCCCGTTGTGAGTTAGAATTCCAATCCTAAATGGGCCACACCTTAGGAGCAATAGTGGTTAAAGTCCTACCGTTACAAATCTCCCTAGGGCCCATTATAAGCTCACTCCCCATCTATCTTGTGGGGTTAACCCAATCCATTGGGGCCCCATTGATGGTACTCATTCACCCTACCGGGCTAACCCAAATCCATTGGGCCCCCATTGGTGTTAGCGATACCCGTCCTTCCTTGTTGGGCTATCCCAATCCATTGGGCCCCCATTGTTGATACCCATCTCATCCTATCGAGCCCCCATTGGTGTAAGCGATACCCATCCTTCCTTGTTAGGCTAACCCAAATCCATTAGGCCCCCATTGGTATTAATATTACCCATCCTACCTTTATTGGGCTAACCCAAACCATTGGGCCCCTCATTGATGTAACGATAAACCTCCCTAGGGTCCATTGCTAAGCCTATACCTTGTTGGGTTAACCCAAACTGTTGGGCCCCCATTGATGCCGTTGCTTTTCCCTACACCTTGTAAGATTACCCAACCTTGAAGCCCACCTTGTGTACCTACCGGGCCCCCATAGGGAAGCCCAGTTTATTATATGATAGAGAGGGTGAGGGAGTCCACTTGTTGTACTTAGGCTCGTCCTCTTAACTCACCTTGGTGTATACATGCTTGACTCACCCCGTGAGATATGTCCTACCTTTGTAATCAGTAGCTAGGACCTCGATGTTATGTATGTATCATCCTCACCGTCCATTAACTTTTTGGATAAGTGTGAGGCCCCTCCTTGATGTTAGTGTGTTACCTAAGCCATCCATTGTTTGTGGGAGAGTACATCACCATCCCTTGCCACAAATGGAAGAATATGTGGTATCAGATTTGGTATATCCACTATTGTAGTTTATTTTGATTCATAGTATGGATCCACCATCCTTTCAGTGGACCCCACTTTAGGATACACGATACATTAGTACCTTGAGTAGGTAAGGATAGTCTAACATGGGCCATACCATATAGACTGCTTGATGCCTAGTGGGGCATATCATTCCACCCCTAATCTTTATATGTGATATATCGGTTAAGACCGATTATTATCTGCAACATCTGATAATCATGCTAGTGTACTTAGTCTAGTAGGATACACTAAGAACATGCTTAGTATTACATCATAATACATGCCCATACACATCATTTGTATGCCTGTTATGAGGAATGACTGATCATAGCATATGTCATTGGGCTAAGATGTTCATGGGATTCCTTTTGAGATGGAGTTGCCCCACATGATCGCGCAGTATATGTAGGTTTGATGCATGACTGGAGGGTATGACTCATGCATCTTGCATTTTATGTGGCATGATCACTTTGCGCCCTAGCGACATCAGGGTTGTGGCCTCCACAGGTATATCGTGAATGGGTAGATAAGACACTGAAAATATTTGGGACTCAACATATGGAAACGTTTGATGTCCGTGGGTGAAAGCCTCTAAACCCCTGTGGCCAGGGGATGTTCCAACGTCTAGGCCAAGTGGATACATGAGCGCCCGAGTGCTGAATACCATTAGGCGGCATCTCCCACTGTGTCGTGGTTGATTGTGAAGGGGGTATGACCTTACCCGCCCAGGTGAAGGGATTTAACTAAGTTGAGTTTGACCAGCTCGTAAATGGGTCTGCTATTGAGGAGCCGGGTAGATATTGACAGACTACTGGCTAGGCGGATAGTGAGGTCTATTCCACTCACTTGGTTGCGCGCAATGGGGTGGCAATCTAGTTGGAGTGTGCTAGACCCCTATGATATCCTAGAGATGTTCGGTACTATATTGTACAGCCTCTCATTGTAGCACACGTGGGCGGGTACACGTGGGCGGACGTTGATGTGGGCAGGGTCTAAGGGCCTCGGCGAGCTACCAGTGGTTGGCAGGCTACTGTTGTAATGCCCCGTACTCTCTAGTACTCGAGCGTTACCATTAAAAAAAACCAAGATAGTAAATAGAAGTTACCTGTAACCACAGATGAAGCCAACCGCCCATGGAACAAATTAAAATCAATTTAATCCTTGTTTCTCAAAAACTCATAACTTAAAATTGTAAAAGGAAATTATTCCATGTGGTCCACATATACAGGTAATCCACCTTAAATTTGGGACCAAGGCCTAGTAAGAACTTACAGGCATAACCGATGCCACTGACAAGAAATGAAATAAAATTTGGCTTTAAAAAGAAGATAATGATAATAATAGAAATAATTAAATATTTAATGATATAAAATCATGAGATGATAGTCCTAATGTCCTACAAAGTGGACCCACAACATGACTAAAAATGCATACATATGTGGGAGAAATAACGATAATGATAATAATAATAGTAAGAATGATAATAATAATAATAATCATAATAATAATAATAGTAATCATAATAATAATAATAATAATAATAATAATATTATTATTATTATTATTAAAGGTAGTATTACATGATATTTAGTGTTATAAAATCATAACAGGTCAAATATCTGTAATCTGACCATTAGTTCTTGCTTAAATAGTTCCTAGGACCCTTTTAGCCATTGACGTCCGATTTCAGAATAATTCGACCCTCAGATCAAGGTAGACCCACGACTGTACCCTCCAATCGGTTAGCATGGCCCACTTAAGCTTTGGATTTGACCAATCTTCGGTCAGAGGCCCTTAGTGGGGCCTCCCAGAGTGAATGGATGGAGTGGATTTCTTGAAAACATCTCCGTGGGCCCCACAGCTATTGTGTGCGTGCACCAGAGGGAGTGCACTCGAGGTGCACTGGACTACATCTCCAGTCAAATCGGGCTTGAGCCGAAATCCCTCCAAAAAGGAGAGATTTTCTCTCTCTTCTATGGTTTCATAGTGGATGGACACTGTCCATTTGGGACGTGTTGTGGCCCACCATGTGGGACCAACTCAATGGTCCGGACCGTTCATCATGACCAGATGATGACCCTAAACAAACCCTAGGTGGTCTCGCCTGTTAAAGTACACCCTCACGCACACAACAACCGACCTAAACGAAGCCTATAAACACTACATTTCCATAAATGGAAACTGTCTCCACTGTTGCCAGCTCAGCGATCCGAATAAGGGGGATTCCTCTTATCCCAAACATCCATTTGAGGAGATCTCAGCCATCCAAGTTAGGACGTCACTTCCTTAATACCAGAGGCAGAGAAACCGCGGTTAGTTTTCCCCAACCACCATATTTGAAGGTGGTTTCGAGCAGGCTAGATCCCCACTTTAGCTCTCATCCAACGGTTCTATGATGTCCAGGTAGAGCGCAAAAAGGGGAGAGGATGGAGCAAACGCATCTCCTCTCCCAGTTTTAAGAAAAATGGCCGTTTCCCTTCCACCAGTGAACCCACCACCCAAATTATCCTAAACTTCAAATGAGCTTATCCATAAGCTCCCTAGGGTTCATACGAACCATCTCATGTTGTCAGATCGGAGGAAGAAGCCTCCGCTCGAGATCCACCATTAATGGCGTCATCTTCTTCCTCGCCAATCCACCGCACCCGACAACCCAAACCGAGTCGAATCTAGCCAGATTGACGTCCTCAATGGGACATTTCTGACTAGAAAAGAAAGAGAGAGAGAAGATGAAAGAAAGAAGAAAGAGGAAGATGGTGTGGTGTAGCTGTTGCACCGCATTGAGTTGCTAGACCGAGCCAGCCGCACTGTCTCGTCAAATCCAGACACTCTCGGGTCGTGAGGAAGAGGAGGAGAAATCAGAGGAAAAGAAAGGAAGAAAGTGAAAGAAAGAAGAAGGAGCAGAGAGGAGAAAAGGAAGAAGAGGATTCGTGGGGTGGTTATCTTGCTGCACTAGCTCAAGCCGAGTCCTTCACTCACTGCCGAGTTGAGCTGTGCGTGCTGAATCGGCCTGGACATGGGATGTGGACCCCACAATGATGTATGTACACCATGCCGTCCATCTATTCCATCCACGCAGCCCATGTGCGTGGACCCGCCCAGATTGGAAGCAGATTGGCTGGTGTGTCTCTCACTAGCTATATAGCTGCTATAATGGTGTCACCAAGTTCCATGGGACCCACTTGATGCGTGGGAGGAATCCACGCCATCCGTCCATCTGCATATGGACTGATTATGTGGTATGCGTTATATCTCGCCATTCATCTATCTGGACTTTATTTTCAAAATAATTTAATATAATATTTATATTATATACATTTATATTATATATGTTCGTGGTAGGCCCCACATGGGACCCACCTTCTGTGAAGAAGATTAGCTGAAGTGCATCTACACCATCTACATGGTTGTTGTATGGACGCTACAAGTTCTATGGGTCTGGTTCATGTGGTTTGTGTTACATCCAGACCATCTGTCCATTTGTATGGGTGTCAGCAATGGTGGGCCAGTTACAACCACACGCATGGGCCACACCATGTACACGACGGGCCCCACATGGACAGTGTAGGTGGGCCTCACCAAGAAGTTTTTGGGCCCAAATGCGTTGAGTCCAAGCCCAATGTTGGACCATCATGGGACAACCATTACTGGACCAAAACGTGCTAAGCCCAGGCGTAGTTGGGTCTCTATAATACCCACCTACTTGTGGTGGCCTAGAAACATAGTGGGTCACTCAATGATAGTAATGCATGTGACATGGGGTGTATGAAAAGGGGCCTTATCATCATTGGATGAAAGAAAACCCGAGTTGAAGCTGGCCTAGATAGCTATGAGCTCAAGCCCACTGGATTAGATCTAGGGGTTAGAGTGGAATAAGGCGAACTAAACTTGTAAATAAATGAGCAATGACCATTGTTATCATTACCACCATCGTTAGGACTATTAATATTACATACTAACGTTAGTTATGACACTAAAAAATGATCAGTATTAAATATTAGTATTTCATTTTGCCCCTCTTAAATATGATCACTAATAGTTTATCATAATATTAATTATCACCATAATGATTGCTAATAACGTATTACACTAATAATAGTTGTCATGAACGAAATTACAGTTAATGATATTAGCATGGTATCCATCACTTGAAAATATTATCTTTAATAATAGATTATATTGTCTTATTACAATTATAGTACTAATTACTCTCATAGCCACAAATATTAGAGGTATCACTAATATTAAATTATAACTAACAATATTATTGTATTGTATTTAATTGGCATATACATCATAGCTCAAATCCTAGAATCTAAGCACCAAACTAAAAGATAAAACCCTAACTCTACATCAAAACCATAAAGATAAATAACTGAAACCTTAGGTTATGATCTTAAATCCTAAGTAGTGTGTAGAACTTGGATCTAATTGTACAAGTTCCTGGTTTATAATAGGGATTGGTTCTAATGAAACACCCATTCTTTAGCGACACTCGTAGGCAATTCAAAGTATAAGGTGATGATTCTTCCGCTTGAGCTTTCCGTTTTAACATTAGCTTAAGTTATAGTTTTTATTTTAACTTGTAACTGATATCTCCATTTTATAGTCACATGTGTTAATTGTTGGAATTAAATTGTTATATTATATGCTTAATGTTTATCTTGCATATTTATTTATGTTTGTGGATTATTTATGGATTGCTTATGTGACTTAAATTGGTACACCAGTGGAAAACCCCCACCTATATATGTACACTCATACTTGGGATGTAACCCAACTGGTTGTGATAGTAATGGACCTTCAGCTTAGCGGTTATTGAATGATTATTTATATTAACCATTGATGTGGGCCTACCATCCAGGGTTGTTGTGTCCAATGGTTTTTAAGGATGATCTTTTATCGCATGGTTTTGATACTCGCCCTATGTGGCTTATTTTGGTATTTGCCTTATGTGGCTTGTTTTGATATCGCCTTATGTGGCATTGTTTTGGTATTTTCCTACATGGGTTCGATGTTTTATACTATGCAACCATGCAAAAGTAAGCCCCATGTATTGCAATATGATTGGCCACTAGTCGACGGAGTTCCATCTAACATCCTAAGATGGTAATCTCATGAGCCGGGGATGGTGGTAATGAGACACTATGCTCAAGTTGTCGGCCTACGCTGGGTGACAAACCCCCCGCAGTGACCATTGAGTTATTTAAATTGAATGATTGTAATTGGATTAATAACGATTGGCTAATCATGCATTCATAGCATATTGGCGATGACGGATGGCTATTGTGGATGCTGTAGCACGTGCCCTAGAGTTGTTGGGGTATCGTTTCGCTAGCTCCCAGACCATCGACTATCGACCCCTGTTCCGACTGGATGATCATTCCTAGGTCGATGTTTGTATGAGTGACGAGCCCAAGTCCGACTGGATGTGCATCCTCAGGTCGATGTGCATTCACGCATCCACGCATTTAAAAAGACTGCATCATGTGTTGTTTTGATTGCATTGTTGTTTTGTAACTATGCTTACCTAATGCGAAGGTGTGTAATCTTGAGGGTAATTCACACTGAGCTGGCCACTCATCCATCAAATATACAACCGTACAGGTAGCACATGTGGCTTAAGTGATATGCAGGTTCAAACTGATGAGGAGCTGTCTTGGTGGTCAAGGATACATGACTGTATTACCAAGAGAAGCTGCTCAATTTATATGCATTTTATTATCTCTCTTGTATAAGTTTTGTAATTCTTGTATTCGTACTTATGGAGACATTGGTTTGTATAAATCATTATGGGCAACCTCTTGTACATTCTAAATGTAAATGTAAATTTTTCTTTATGCTTACTTGTCCATTCTATGCTCATCTGCTTACTCTGATAATCTGATAAATGAAAAAAAAAAACCGTATACTCGAATTTGACCATCCTTTAAGGTTAACACTCAAATTTTTGGGAAATGGGTCAAATACTCGAGTCCTGAAAACACGGGGAGTTACAATTGTGCATACAGTGGAGCGGAACTCTGTCTCACATCAAAAGCGTTGTGGTGGTTACATGTGGACTTACTGAGTAGGAGTTGCGTACTTAGCATCTGACTCATTCAGTCACTATCCACTCGGGTTGGTGGTGCGCAACTAAATCATTATGTATACCGAAACAATGGCCATGATTTTAGTTGGGTACACGACCAACCTGAGATCAGGAGTTTACCACATTGAGTCTAGCTATCCAAATTTAGGTATGGGACTGGTTTGGATAGAAGTCCCTTATGATGGACCCTACAGCTTGCGACACCACATACTATCATCCTGACTACACACTCCATCTTTGTCGTTTCTTATGCATTGCATCCTCAGCATATGACATTTGGTTTATTATGTTTCTACATCACGTGGCCTAGATAAGGCTGTTGGTATTCGTGGATTCGTCAGGATTTGCATATTGCATCCTCAGCATATGATATCTGGCTATTATATCTTTGCATCGTATAGTTTGGATAAGGCTGACGGCATTTATGGACTTGCTAGTATTTCTGCTTACTCTAGCATTATACGATTTATGGATTTACAGTATTTCCGCTTACTCTGATATTTATGCTTGACATATGTGGCGCACACACGCACACACCCTTTAAGCTTCATAGTAAGTTATGCACGACCATTGTGTGCCGGTGACTATTAGGTCGTAGCAGCATTGAGGCAGGAGCTTGTGCTAGAGCTTTGGAGTTTTTGTTTCATATATGTATTTCCCTTTCGACATTGTACTCAAATGATCTTATTAGTGGATATGTGGTGATGATGTTTTTGTGAGTTGGTTATACTTGTGGTTATGTGTTCACACCCCAAGTATAGGGTTGCGATGTAGTAATAATCTCGGTAAGACCAAGGTCGAATCCACAGGGACTGAACCTTGTAAGTAATTTGAAAGTAACTTGAACTAGAACTAGGCAAAGATGTAATATAAATCAGAAAATTTTAAGGGAGTATTGGTGAAATCTTAAACTAAAAATTGTAAATTTCAAAAGTGGGAAACTGGGGATTCCAAGAATCCACTTATAAAGATCAGGGAGATCTATACTTGATTCAAAAACACAATTGGAATCAGAGTCCTATCTTTGTCCAGTAGGAAGATAATTCATTAAAAATAACTATGAACTTCCTTTGATCTAGTTTTCAATAGATGAGAGGTATGAGAATTAGAATTGATTCCATCACAATATCATGCCCATGAGACAAAGCAAACAACAAAATTTAGCCATTCCACATCCAATCTAAGGGATGTATGAATGTTAGGAAAGATTTCATCATCCAACCATGCCCAGGAGACAATGGTGAACAACAGGGATTCCTAAATTCACAATCCCTATAATGCTAAGAACATGCTCAAAGCTATCGCAGATCCATTGTAAACAAATCATTAAAAAAAAAATAAAAATAAAAAAATAAACTGAAAGCATTCCTTAATATCAAACTATAATTAAAGAGAGTTCAATGTAACATAAATCAAAGCAATAGAAGACCACCCATCACGCTACAAACTTCACCTCTTAGCCCTAGCTAAGAGGTTTAGCTTATCATAAACATGATTAAGCTAGTCTCTCAACAAGTATTAAGAGGAAAAAAAAAAAAAACTAGGAAGAAGGAAGAAGAGGAAAAAAAAAAAGAAAAACTCATTGGCGGCCGTCCAACTCTCTCTCTCCACGTTCTCCACATCCACCAGATGCCTCCACGGCTCTCTCTCTCTCTCTCTCTCTCTCTTGTGCTCCACTCCACACGGCTGCTTGGATGGCTCTCACGTTCTCTCTCCTCTCTTCTTTATATGCATAAGGAGGTCAGTGTGGTCGGTTGGAGTTTACGCACTCCCTGTGTAAGGATTTCTTTATGCAGAGAGACATCACGCAGCCACGTTTCGCAGTTTCTTTGTTCGGAAAAAACGGGAAACATCGTTCTCACCGAAATCTTCCTTCATATCTGCCAACGTGGACACGGTTGGATGTGTGTCTACACGTTCCTGACCGGTTCAGATTGAATTCCAGTGGCCTTCTTTGAGTTTCCTACGTAGCGGAACTCAAAACCGTGTTGGTTTCTTGGTGTTATTGCGGGAGCATCTTGCGGACAAAATTCAGCTTGAGTGCTTGATCAGCTTTGGCATGAAATTACTGGGGTTTAGATGGATTTGACCCACTTACATGATAGACGGTTTGGATTCATTGAATGGTCACTCACGGTGGGCCACATCAACGGTTAAACGGGCGCTGTCCGTTAGTGTCGCAGGGCAGAGACCCTTCTTCAGCTGGAGATTACGCGCATGTGAGGCCTTCCCTGTGTGCGATATGACCTAGGGTGTGGTCAAAGCATCGTGCTCTACGTGATGGACGGTTTGGATTGGACAGATGGGCCCTGATGGTGGCCCACAACGTCCCTCATGAGGACGTTTTCCGTCCGTTAATTCTGCTGCGAAAAACCCGGTTTCCGAATCCGGTTTGGATTCTTGCGGGTCAGCGGCTTTAACCAGCTTAGCTTGACTTGGTGCACAGCCTGTGTAGGTGTGTTGTGCACACGCACACCTTCAAGGTGGGGTCCATAGTGATGTTCATGAGAATCCACTCCGTTCATCCGTTGTGCCATCTAATTTAAGGGGTTGAAACCAAAATTGAAGCATATCCAGATATCAGGTGGGCCCCAAATCAGAGATTTACAGGCTGATCTATCCGTTGGGACATTTTCATAAGGATTCATTGGCTGAAATTCGACATGTATGGTTAATTTAAGGTTCTCAGGCCAAATATAAAGTTTCGAGCCAAATGGATGGTGGGAACCCTGTGATCTTGCATTCATAACTACTTTCAAGCCTCTTAGACTTCAATTACTTGATTTTTTTAGATCTTTGGAGTGTAAATTCTTTGATCTCGGTATCCTGAGATCCATCCCTTACCTTGGTGATTTCTGAGCGTTAAATCTAGGCTTTTAGCCCTCTTTTATGTCCAAGCTCCTAAATTTACCTTGCAACCAAAAACATGATTAACATAGGACGTTAAACATTATCATGTTCATAAAATCAAGTATTAACTGGGGTCTAATATGTAATATTTGACCCTCAACATTATGCTCCTTTGCAAATTTTTTTTACTGAAAATCTTCCTTGTGGGATCTCAAGATCGGAATATGGCATATGGATGCTGGGAGCTGAGAATGGGGTACTACAGAGGCTGTCGGCGCTGGATTCGAAGATCGAAAATTCTGTAAGCCTGATTTTTGAGTTTGGGGCGTGACATAAATCCCTTCATATGCAAATTTTTTGAAAGATTTATGTACGACTAAAAGACGACAAAACATACAAAAGAAAATCTTTTTGATAAAAAAAGTAAGTGTCATCCTCAAGCAAGATGTGCCACAAAAGTATAAAGATCTTGGTAACCCAACCAGTACTTATGTAATTGGGAACCACTGAATTGATCACACACTTCTTGACTTGGGGGGCGAGTATAAATCTGATCCCTTACTCGGTTTACGAACAATTAGGTCTAGGTGAATTAAAACCCACTCGGACCACATTACAACTTGCCGATTGCTCGGTTTGTGTATTGAGAGGGATGATTGAGGATGTATTGGTCTAAATTGATAAATTCTACTATCCAGTAGATTTTATTGTCCTGGATACTTAACCCATCATAGATATGAGTACTCAAATACCCGTAATTCTTGGTTGACCATTCCTTATTATATCAAATGCTATTATTAATTATAGGAATGGAATTATGAATTTATCTTTCGAAAATATGACAATGAAGCTTAACATCTTTTTCAATATAAATAAACAGTTAGAGGATGATGGCGATACCCATGACATTAACATGATCGATTCCTTCGTGTAAGATAGAGCACTTTGGACTCTATACTCTGACACTCTGGAGATATGCTTAGCCCACTCCCCTGATTTACATGATGACATGATTAGGGAGATAGATGTCTTAGTTGATGCTATGCCGGTACTTGAAGTTAACCAGTGGAGTCCACAATTTGAGAAATTACCTCAAACCGATGTAGTGCCTCTACCATCTAGCCGTAAAGCACCAAAGCTTGACCTAAAACCTTTGCCCGCTGATCTTAAGTATGTCAATTTAGGTGATGATGAGACATACCGGTGGTGATCTCTTCCCAGCTTGAGAACGAACAAGAGAGTGTGCTCATTTCCACTCTCATTGAGCATAAAGAAGCTCTTGGATGGTAGATCGCGGACCTCAAGGGAATTGACCCTTTGATTTGTACTCACCACATCCATCTTGAGGATAATGTGAAAACCTCATGACAACTATAATGTCGACTCAATCCAAATATGAAAGAAGTGTTAAGGCTAAGGTAATTAAGTTGTTAAATGAGGGTATCATATACCCTATATTCGATAGTCAATGGGTGAGTCCAACTCAAGTAGTTCCTAAGAAGTCCAGAATCACCATCGTAGCCAATGCCGATAATGAACTAGTGCTAACTAGAGTTTCTATTGGTTGGAGAATATGCATTGACTACAGAAAGTTGAATACCGTCACAAGGAAGGACCACTTTCCTTTGCCCTTCATCGATCAAATTTTGAAAAGGCTAGCCGGTCACTCTTACTATTACTTCCTTGATAGATACTCAGGCTACAATCAGATAGAGATAGCCCTGAAGATCAAGAGAAAACAACATTCACATGTCCCTTTGACACATTTGCTTACCGAAGGATGCCATTCAGACTATGTAATGCCCCCGCCACTTTTCAGCGATGCATGTTGAGTTTTTTTTTGACATGGTAGGGTAATATATAGAGGTCTTCATGGACAACTTCTCTGTCTTTGGTCCATTCTTCAACGAGTGTTTGAAAAATTTTAAATGTGTGTTGAAGCAATGCGAGGAAAATAATTTAGTTCTGAATTGGGAGAAATGTCATTTCATGGTTCCCAAGGGAATTGTGCTTGAACACATAATTTCATCCAAGGTAATTGAGGTATATAAGGTAAAAATTGCTCTTATCTCTAACCTACCTCCACCCAAGAGCGTACGTGATGTGCGATCATTCCTAAGACATGCTGGATTCTATAAAAGATTCATAAAAGACTTTAGTCATCTCTCTCGTACTTTATGCAATCTACATCAAAAGAATGTACTATATGAGTGGACATAACAATGCTAAGAAGCTTTCACTAAGCTCAAGGGAATGTTAACTACCGCACCTATCATGCAGCCACTCGATGGAGCATCCCTTTTGAGATTATGTGCGATGCATGTGACTATGATATTGGGGTGATGTTAGGCCAGAGAAAAGAAAAGAATCCTTGCATTATTCACTATGCAAGTAGAACTCTAAATTCTACACAAGTGAACTACTCTACTATGGAGAAGGAACTCTTAGTTGTAGTGTTCCCTTTGGACAAATTTAAGTCATACTTGATCAGATCTATGATCATCATCTACATGGACCATGCGGCGCTAAAGTATCTTCTTTCTAAGACGGATGACAAGCCCCGCCTGATAAGATGGATCCTCTTACTCTAAGAATTTGATATTGAAATATGAGACAAAAAAGGAGTAGAAAATGTAGTGGTCGACCACTTTTCTCGACTTGACCTCCCTGATTCCCTTGAGCCGACACTAATAAACGATATGTTCCCTGATGAACAATTGTTTAAACTCTCCCAACTACCTTGGTTTAATGACATTGTAAATTATCTTGATACAGGTTTCATGCCAACATATTGGACTGCACAAGATAAGAAAAAAATTCTTCGCCAAGGTACGTAAGTTTTTTTGGAATGATCCTTATTTGTTTAAATATTACGTGGACCAAATTCTAACGAGATGTGTGCCAGACAATGAACATCAGAGTGTCATCTCATTTTGTCATTCTCAGGCCTATAGTTGTCACTTTTCTGTTAAAAAGTCCACGACCAAAATTCTGCAGTGCATCTTTTATTAGCCACGATGTTCATAGATACTCATGAGTTTTGTAAAGCTTATGAGCATTGTCAGAAATTGGGAGGGTTGTCCCATCGAAATATGATGCCCCTGAGCCATATTCTTATCATTGAAGCATTTGATTGTTGAGGCATCAATTTCATGGCACCATTCCCCCAATCCTTTGGTAATATTTACATTTTTTTAGCAGTAGACTATGTCACAAAGTGGGTCGAAGCGATCCTGTGCTAGAATAATGATCATAAAATTATCTTTCAATTCTTAAAAGAAAATATCCTTTTTCAGTTCGGAACGCCTCGGGCTATCATTAATGATAGAGGTTCACACTTTTATAGTAGGCCATTTGAGAACTTAATGAAGAAATATGGCATCTCTCATAAAGTGAGCACTCCATACCACCCGCAGACAAACGAGCAAGTCAAGATTTTCAACAGGGAAATTAAAAAAATTCTGAAAAAAATGGTTAACCATGACCGTAAGAATTTGTCAATCTATTTAACTGATGCTTTATGGGCTTATTGTACAGCTTTTAAGACCCCCATTAGAATGTCTTCCTTTAGTCGCGTCTATGGGAAAGCCTGCCACTTTCATGTAGAGCTGGAGCATAGAGCCTATTGGGCTATCAAAAATCTAAACTTTAACTTGGACAACGTTGGCTCGTTGCACAAGCTCCAACTAAATGAACTTGAAGAAATTCGGAACGAAGCTTATGAGAACTCAAGAATTTACAAGGACGGGATGAAGGTGTTCCATGACATAAACATCCTTCGAAAATCATTTATAACCGATTAAAAAGTCATTTTATATAATTCTCGATTATATCTTTTTCTAGAAAAACTTCAATCTCATTAGACTGGCCCTTTCACTGTTACTAATGTCTATTCTCATGAGGCCATCGAGATAAAGAATCTAACAAATGACAATGTTTTCAAATTGAATGGACATCATCTCAAGCCATTTGTTAAGAAGTTTAATTCAGAGGACATGTCCATGCCTCTAACTGATCCTGTGTACCAGGATTGACTTCCTATTCCAATGGAGGTGTAGTTAGGTTTATTGCTTTCATAGAACTTAGGATTAGGATAATTTGATTTTGGTTTGTTTAGTATTTGTGCTAAGACATTTACATGTTAAGAACTTTAGAAAAGCTTCAATTCTCCTTCTTCAGGTATTATCTTCCCATCACTTCTCATTTCTTTTCGTTATCTCATGTGCATTGCATACTCATATCTTTTACATTGAGGACAATTTAGGTTTTAGGTTGGAGAGTGTGGATTAGGTAAACTAACCAGTGTTTTCTTAGTTTTGAGCAAAATTTGTGAATTTTTTTAAAATTCTAAGTTAAAAACATGTTTGGAAAATGATAATTTGTGGAATTAAGAATGGTTTGAGTATGATGATAAGATGGAGATTGAACTTTAAATTGTTGGAGTTTGATCAACCGAGTATACTATCGTCTAAATTCTTGCATTTAATTAATTAAGAGGATGTTTGAATATCATATTAATCAAAGTCACAAGACACGTTCAATTTACTTTCTGTGAATAATACTGAAATTTCTCGTTGTTAGTATGTGTACCATTGATAGATATTGAGAATTAAGTTTAGAGAATTTTATCCACCTTAAAAGGATGAAAAGAACCAATTAAAAAACAGAGAGATCGACAAAAAGGCCATGTATGATGAAAAAACTGGAAAGGAATGAAAAGTCCGAAAAGAATAAATAAATAAAAGGGACTATCGATATAAAATCAAAATTTGGAAACAGAAGGAAAATGTGATAAGTTTGGAATCAGTACCTGATTATTCAATAAAACTTGAGTTGATGAGCATGGCTAACATTATGAATTAGTAGTATGTTATAGAAAGTAAATTAAATTCACTAAGCGCATTGAAAATTTTTGATATATGAACTTATGCTCTTAAATGATTGATTAAGAAACTTTTTGATTGATTGCTCGTGTGATTCGGATCTAGGTTTTCAAAATTACACTCTCGCTTCTTTAGATTATACTCATTCATACTTGATTGCACAAAATATTATTTTCTAAAAGTGATTTGAACATTAAAGATTGAAAATCACTTCACGCATGTTTTGCTCAAGACTAGCAAAATGTTAGTTGGGGGGTGTGATGAGTGTGAAATATTACATATTTCCCTCTATTTATACCTTAGTTTTATAAACAAGATAATGCTTAATCGATTTAATTATTCACGTTTTCATGTGTGAGGTGATTTCAAGAGCTTAAGGTAAAATTAATGTCAAAAGGAAGATTTATGCTTAAGAGATTACTAAATGAAGATTAGAGATTTGAAAGTCATTAATGAAGAATTCACATGCCAAAGATCCAATAAAGCCAAGTGAGGAATGAAGAGAATAAAAGATTTGAATTGAAGAAAAGGAATCTTGAAATTGTCTTGAAAACAAACATATTCCTAAAATTGTCCTGAAAAAACATATTCTGAAACTCTGAGTCCATTTTGGAAAACTGTGCAGAGTGCATAAATTTGAGGTGGTTTCTAGATTTTTCCAACTCGGTGCAAAAGTCAGAGTTCCACAATTATAAATAGGACTCCATGAGATGCTCCAAAACATCTTCTAAGGTTTGGAAAGGTCTCAAGGAGTATACACAAGGGTGGAGCAGCCGCAAAAGAGTTTTTCTTCTTCCCTAGTTTATTTTTCATTCTTTTTTTAAGGGATTTGGTTTCAATTATATCTATGGTTGGCTCAACGTCTTAGTTAGGGCTAAGAGGTAAAGCTTGTAGCATGTTGGGATGTTTATTTTGCGTTGATTCTTGTTCTTATTAAACTTCATTAATTTCTAGTTTGATATTAAGGGAGTATTTTCAATTTTCTATGATTTATTATGACTCAAATTACAATAGATGCTATGATAGCTTTGGATATCTTCTTTTCCTGTTTTTAGATAGTGAGATTGGTAAATCTCGTTGTTCACCATTGTCTCCTGGGCATGGTAAGGTGATGGAATCCCTTCCAATCATCACAATTCTACTCCATTGAGAATTAGGTCAATGAAAAGTTTAGATTTGATTTAATTATTTTATCTTCCAATTGGATATGATAACACTCCAATACCAATTATGTTCCTTGAATCAAGTAAGGTAACATCTTGATAGTTACAAGTGGATCCTTAGAACCCTAGTTCCCACCTTTAATTGATAGTTTAAACATTATTCACAATTATTCTCTTCTAATCCAGAATTCAGATTTTGATATTCTCCTAGTTCTAATTATAGTTCTTTTCATAATACGTACAAGTTTAGTCCCTGTGGATTCGACCTCGTTCTCATGAGTTATTACTACATCGCGATCCTACACTTGGGGTTGTAAACATCTACACCAAGGTAGTGTCATCATTTATGATACTACACTAGGTTGCTTGTGGGATGGAATATGAAGATGATGTTAAGGTTGTACGCATTTGATGTCCTTCGATGTGGGTGGTCGATTCATATACAACATATCGCATAAAGGAAGAAGACATTTTGGCCGACACGTCAATAATTTTGAACTTGTTACGAATACTTAGCAATGAGGAATTCAAAACGGTTAAAGCAACCTACGATGAGGGTATTCATTCTTGTCTTCAATGTCTATGGGATGATGTATGGGCTGATGATCGGGTAAGATATTTATACAAAAGTATTTTAAGTACTTCATTTTATACATGATTTCTGATAATTCGAGGATTACATTGGGATTCAACTTGTATATGAAATTTTTTATCACTCGTCGTCTAGAAAATCTCAAAGTGTATCCTTAAGATTGCAAGTTTATGTTAGCAGTTTTCTGAGTAATGTCCATTTACTGATATGCACATTTCACTTATATCCTACTCATCTAATTTTTAATATTTTGATTCATTTGTGACAACAAAATTTTACGAAATATGTTGAGGTTTTACGACATTATGGTGTTGGTGACCATAAAAATAGAAACGAAAATTTGAAGGATAGTAGTGATAATGTCCTAAGTATTATTAAAGGAGATCAAATTCAAAAGCAAATGTGGAACTTTGAATCTGTAAGTTTGTTATTACACCTATACATGATGCACTTGATTTAATGTTACAAGTCATGTTTGTCATAAATGTACTCACAATACTGCTTATGTGTTTTGTGGGTATATTTTCTAATCAATGACTAAAACCAATATCAAGTTTTGTTCATTGCACACCCCTATCGAAGATAGTTTCGGTTGCTTGATAACATCTAAACCAAATAGAATAGTTATTACGATGAGGAATATATTGGCTTCATAGAGGGTTGGAGATAGTTGTTCCATCTATGTAAAGAGGGGAATGCTTATTGGGAAGTCGAGTATAGTTTTAAAATGGTAAGTGGGATCCCAAAATAGGTTGGTGGTCACAAATGTGGGATTTGCATGATGAAATGCATTAACTTCCTATGTACCAGACTAGAGATTGTATGGAGCCCAACAAGATTCTTTTGAAATTTTTGTAAGTCCTATTCATTATTACTTATTCATCATTTTACAAATAATAGTAACTTGTATGTTAATCTGCAAGATGAAATATCTAATCTTAGAAAGACCTTATCTTTTGACCACCTTCAAAATTTTAGAAAGACTGAAAGACCAAAAGGTAAACTAGTTGATGCTGAAGAGGTGGAAGACGAGGTATTGGTGCTAGCTACAATACCACCCATTAGGAAGCCAACTGCACAAAGATTCTGTTACTAAAAGAGGGCACTAGAAACCACACTTGTGAAGCCAGAACCCCATTTGTGAAGCCAAAATGCAGACATGTGAATAAAAAAATAAATCAAAGTTAACAAGGAAAAACGTAACAATGTATATTTATTTTACTATCTATTTTATTATTTTTAGAATTTGAGTAATAAATGTATGTATAAGTGTTATAATAGTTGTTTCATATTTATTCAATACCTGATTTTTTAAAATGACAAATGTACATATGGTATTTTAATAATTATTTCATATTTTTTTAGCACGAAATGTATGTATGAATGTTGTAATAAAGGAATGTGTAATTGTCGATAGTGACTGTGGATCGTTGATACTGATAGTGGTTCGTTGATATACTCTGTTGTGGATCATCGATATTGATTATGGTTCACCAATATACATTGTGGATCATTGATAATGACTTAGGATCGACAATACATAGTGTGGATCGTCGATAGTGACTGTCGATCATGGATAGTATCTGCAATTAACAGTGTTAATATTAGCGATACACTATGTATATCGGCAATCCATAGTGAACATCTCTGAACCTTATAGTTTGTATCTACGTTTCACATGCACATTCATTTTATTCAAATTCAACATTCACATTCACTGGCACATCTTCATTCATTCAACTCATCTTTCACATTTTTTCAAAGAATATAACATGCATATACAAAAACTATATATAAGTAATGAACATTACTTTTTAAAAAATAGAATAAACATATATATGAAAATTAATTTTCATTAGCGACAAGGAGGAACGTGCATGTCGTCCAATTATGACCCGTTCGCTTGCACCTAGGGCATTTTACGATTTACATGTTTTCTCCTTGGACTCATAACTTTGATGTTTTTTCATCTTACCCTTTTTCTCTTTTAATCCGAGGGATGTATTTTATCATATATTGCTCTAACATCATCTGATGTGTCCAATCAGTTAACATCAAGGCCTGAATATAAGGATTCTCAATACGCGCGCACACACACACACACACACACATCATTAAACTATCGTTGAGTAGAAGGGGGAACAATAATTGTAACGATCTTTTTCATACTCATCACAAGTTGTAACTGCATGCATACGAGGCAACATAATCACACCAAACTCACCACATCCACAATCCGCTTCACTCAATTTCACGACATTAGTATACTCTCTCGCTATTACTTGACATTTATCTGCAGATATCATTGTACATGGTATCCTCCTCGCCTCTATTGATAGTTCCCCCATAAAGGTCTTTGTCAATGAAGTTGCTCTTTTTTTTTTAAAATATGTGTAGTTATTTTTCATTGTAAATTTTGATTAGATGTGTAAATGCTAATTTATTGGTAAATATATGTGTACATCTTAGAGGATAGGTTAGTACAAGCTGAATTGGTAAATCATATTTGAAAAAATGTTTTGATGGCATCAAAAATTTATCATAACTCACTGACCTAACTAGACACTTTTCGATGGCATCGAAGTATTAGAGTTTATATATTCAGCGCGGGTGGGTTTTTCATTTTTCATCATCTTCCTGTGTCTGCTCGTCTCCCCACTCCTCTTGAGCTCCAATGGATGTTTTTCATTCCTTCTCTCTCCACCATTCTTGCTTCTCTTTGGTAAAGTACCACATTTGCATATTCCATTCTCATTTGTTTCTTATTGGGTTACCATCCTAGGGTCATTTGAGTTGATTTGGGGATTTTTGTTTGGTGTGTGGATTTCTTGATTGTTGTTCATGGTATACTGGATTTATTTCTTAATTAACACAAATGTCAAAGGAGAAAGCTAAAAGCATAGTCGAAGGGGAGTCCTCTAGACCTAAAAGGTTAAAACAATGTGCACGCCCAAAATCGCAGAGACCTCCTGCTCCTACAAAACCCTCACCACTTGTTTGCCCACCCTCAAGGCAAGAAACTTCACGTCAGGGAGTTCCTGATCATGAGATTCAGATCCCACTAGTTCCACCAGCTCCAAAGGCTCGAGAAATTTAGGGGGTGGAAACTAGTGATGGAATGACCTATCGACAAAGAGTGCAACCAACCATATGGGATCCAACCCATTTTGGAGAAAATAGTTGGAGCAAGATTTTGGATATTTGCAGTGTCTCAAGGAATGAACAAATTTACCAATTCTTAGCATACTTTCATTCCCCAATCTTAGATCCTCCATCATTAGAGGTAACCATAGGATCTACTACAACTCGCATCACTCCGGCAATTAT
This sequence comes from Magnolia sinica, assembly GCF_029962835.1. Lineage (NCBI taxonomy): Eukaryota > Viridiplantae > Streptophyta > Magnoliopsida > Magnoliales > Magnoliaceae > Magnolia > Magnolia sinica. Next base: position 82,198,762 of record NC_080574.1, read on the forward strand.
CTCTCAACTCATTGGTGTGTCGAGCTCTCAATAGGGCCTGGCCGACCTTGACTTTGATTCTATAGAGGTTAGAGTCGAGATCATGTGTTACTTGTGTAATGGCCAGAACGTTCCCTAGCATCAGGGAAACGCCCTTTGATCTACCCACATGGCGCATCAGTACCGCGTGCTTCATGGGATATTTAGCTCAAATATTTATCCACGAGGGACAAACAATGCCAACCTGATACCTTTCTTGCTCGATATCATTTATAGTGTCAGTTAGGGTATTCCCTTGTGCCTTCCCTTGATTATCCTTCATCAGCTCGCGTGTGCAATATAGGGTACACGAGACATTCTCATTCCCTTTCCACATATCATATGTCTCTTGTCTCAAGATGTGGGCTTGCTGCCTACTACCGATCATCCTAAATTCACACAATTAAACATTGAGAGGATAAATCTGAAGGACAAGACAACTTTGACTTCTAAATAGGCACCAGGTGACGGTAACTTCCTTGGAGAGATAGAGACTACGACAGCTGAGACTGAGGTCGTCTAGACAGATTATCCCATTGAGGATGATCAGTGACCAGCTCGCATACTCTCACGGACTTTGGACACACACACCAGGAGACACGTGCAATCCCATGATCGTCATGAGTCCATACTTTAGAGACTTGACCATCAAGACAAGAGGCTTATGTGACTGGAGCGTCTCATGGAGTCGATGTAGTGCATCTTGGAGTGGGTGGAGTGAGCATCTCATGACATCCTCGCAACACTTACATGTTGATGAGATGATACCATTCCACATGAGGGTGGTCAGTCTAGTTAGGATCCAGTTCAGTGATGCATAGTTTGGGTCTTGGCCAGTGACATTTACTATCTTTTTGGATGTCCTAGCCCATCTAGTTTATCTATCTTTGTATATCATTAGATCAGATATTTGGTGATCTATGTGTGTTTTTGGATATTTGTGCCCTACTTGGGCTTATGGTCTTTTAGATGATTATATTTTTTGGATCTTCATGCCATTCTTGGGTAATTCATTTTATACGATATCTATGCATGGCATGCTTTGTTATTCCTAACATAATTCTTGTCCTTCATTCTATTATTTCAAATTATATGATTGTTTAATCTATCTTCCAACTATGCTTTTATGTGAATTGATTCTCTAACTTCAGTTATGTATGGCATGTTGTTGAATACTAACCCTTTATCAATGACTAACAAAAAGGGGGAGAACAATACCCCCACCATTATGTGTGTTTGTTGTTTTAATTCTAACGGTGATGTAAGAAGATAGGGGGATAACAACTCAAGTCAGCAACTTGAGCATCAAGAACTTTATTTGTATATGTCTATAGTTGAGTTGTAACAATGAAATTCTGTAAAACTTGAGTTATATGTACTATTTAGGGTTTGTTAGGTGTTTTGTCATGTAATTGACAAAGGGGGAGATTGAAAGTGCCCTTTTTTGTCAATATATGTGAATATTGAGTCTATCTATCAAGTAAGCCCCATATGAAGAATACAAGACCAAGACTCATCAAGTTGAAGAAGTTCGAGTGCACTTTACAGGTATATTAGGCCTCACTTCACAAACCAAACCCTATTTGGTAAAAGACCCACTTGGAATACATCTAAATTTGCCCAAAACCATCCTTGTAAAACCTTTGGTACGCTTAGATAAGAGTTTGTTTAAAGCCCATGGAGATAGAAGTTAAATAGGAAAATTTCTTGTTCTGTCAATTGCAATCGAGTAGCTTCGATAGCATCGAACATTTGTTCAATGGCATTGAAGTAGAGGCTTGTTAGTCCAGCAACCAATTGTGAAAAACCAGGATATATTTGATGGAATCGAAGGCAGTTCGATGCAAATTTTCAATGGCATCAAATGTATTTCGATAACAATGATATAATGCCTAATATCTCCAGCATGCATTAAAAATAATCTAAGTATACTCGATGAAATCGAATCACTTTCGATGCATCGAAGCAAGTTAGTCGATGGCATCGAACACTATTCGATAGCATTGAAAAGAGGACCAGTTTGTCCAGCGAACTTACAAGGAAAATCATATATTCTCGATGTCATCGAAAGCCATTTGATGGCATCAAAATTCAAATTTCAATGACATTGAAAGGCTGTTGGATGGCAACAAAATATGGACCAAATTGTCCAGAGTGTTTTTATAGGAAAATCTATTTTTCACTCGATAACATCGATACACGTTCGATGTCTTCGACAGAATGCTCAATATGTTTAGCAACCAAGTGATATTTTCAAAGGAAAATCCCGACGACATCGAAGGATGTACGATGGAATCAGACAAAATCAGTCTTACACTTATTTGAAAATCATAGTGCAGTGAGTCAATATAATCAAAGAAGGTTCGATGACATCGAAGGAAACTTAAATGGCATCGAAGACCCTTTGATGGCATCAACAACGAAACATTTATGCCCATTTTTTTACTATTGGGATTTGACTCTATATAAACACTTAGCTTACTTCTTGAATTTTGAGCGAGTATTAAAGAGAACTTTGAGAGAGTTATTGCCAGAGTTATTTCCTTTAATCTCAAGTCCTCTTTCCTATAGGAGTTCATCTTTCAATCCATGGCTTAAATGCATTTATTGGTATATCCATAACTTGGATTGAAGTATGAACTCTGGCCTTTATAGATCATCCAGCAACACTCTTTAATGGCAAATCATTATGTTGGGATCCTTGAAAGCTTTTCTCTTAGGAATCTTCTCTGGATCTTAAACGCATATCACACTATAAGAAATACATCGATTACCAGCACAATTTTCACCGGCGGCCAACATAAATTGCCTGTGTATATGTGAATCAATGTCATTTTTGTGTGGTTGTTGGTGATTTGAATGATTAACTGCCGGTGATTCTAAACCTATTTAAAGTCCTTATTTTAGCTCCCACATCAGTTCGTCCGATCTCCTCCTCTCCTCTGTCAAAACCCTTAACTTCTCTTCTCTCCTCCCTACAAACACCGACCCTCTCTCTCTCCTTCTCTCCCTCCTACCATCGCCATCGACAACATCTGGTATGCGTTCTCTTTCTCACCATCGCCATCGATAGCATCTGATATGCCCTCTCTCTCTCTCACCATAACTATCGATAACATCTGGTATGCTCCCATCCATCTTGGAAGCCCCCATCTCTCATAACCCCCATCCTGGTAGTCCCCATCTCTCACATTTACAAGCTTCCTGACCTTAGGCACAGTTGGTGGTTCTCTCATCCTTGGAAAAACATCACACTGCCAGATGGTTCAGATGTGTTTTCATTGGTACATTCATGTTGCCAATGCTTTGATCTCAATGTATGGTAAATGTGGGAGCATGGAGGAAGCCTTTCATGTGTTTGAAAGTATGCTCCACAAGGATCTTATGACATGGAATTCCATGATTTGTTAATTGTTGTGAATGGAGTCTGATTCAACAGTGTTTGGGCAACATTTCTATTGGTTATTGGCTTGGAATCTCATAACTATATAATTTCCTATTTATGATTGATCTTACTACTATTTTGATTGTCCGCAGCCCAAGGTTCTTCTCTGCCTCTGAATGGATTTCATTGATCATCTCTACTTTCACCTAAAAAAAAAAGGAGCCACATGCTCAAAACTAAATAGGACCAAGCAGTCAAATCAGTTTAGGGTAGAACCTGCTACTAAAAATCCAAAATAGGAACAACAACAAAGCTTTAGCTCATCCTTGTACTTGAAACTAATTAAACACTCCAACCCACTAGGCCAACAGCGGATCAACTCCTTTTTTCCTCTTTAGAACTTCAAATGAAGCAAATTTTCAAGCCATGATAGACTGCGGTTCTGACCATTTTCATCAGCAATTCAACCAAATTGGCGGGCTTGCGGAGCCTATGGAAACCCAAATGCCCCTAATGTTGGTTACGTAGGTGGCCCGTACGGTGCTGCAAGAAGCCCATGGAACAACCAAGCTCCTATTGGATATCGTGTTAGAATATATGTTAAATTAAATAGACTATATAAAAATTGAGAACCAAAAAAGAAAAGAAAATCTGATAAAGAAGACTTATTGAATTGAGTCGAGGTGTGACGTGAGTCACTCGGCTTGAATAGAATTTGCTCCCCTTGGACAGTGTCCCAAGTGCAACAAGTTTCCAGATCAATCGACCTCTAGGATACAACGACTATGACCCAGTCCCAGCAGTCCACTCATTATACGTGGGCTTGAACCACTTGCAGTTTAACCCGAAAGTGCTGAAAGTAATGAACTCATCAACAATAAAAACTTATAAACTAGTAAACTAGAGCAAAGAGAGTTTTATAAGAGGAGAAAGGATTTTTCATATTTTCAAATATGAATCGGAAGTCTTTATATAGACTCTGAAGTGGTGCATAAGCACCCTTTAGAAAGGGTTAGGTCCATTGGGTTTAAACCCAATAAATGTGACCAACCGGAATAGACACATCTCTCTGGTTTAAAATGAAAAGGCGTTGTAAATAAAGTCCCGTGAGTACCCATACACACACCGCACCCGCATCCACACCCACGCCCAGTCTAGCCCAGCCCGTCTTGTCCCGTTGCGCTCTTGCACATGCACACGGACTCAGACTTGGCTCGGTGCGTGCATGTGTGGTCAATTGCATAGATTAAAGCCATTGGCATAGCCCCCCACAGGACCAAATTCACATGCCCCTTGAATGGGGCTTATATACAAGAAGATTTTCTTTGGGAAATCTAATGTGGGACAAAACCCACAACCCAAAAGCACCAAAATTTCAAATGTGGAGGGAAATCGAAAAAATTTGAAAATCAAATTTTAATGTATATTTTGAAACAAAATACAACATATGGCTCAATTAGTGGAGGTGGTGTTCACGGTAGTGGTGGGACTGCTTCTACACTAGCAGGCTAACCTTTGACATACAAGCATGTATCTATTACTAGGATATAATTAGAAAAATGGGTGTATTTATCAACCTAGGTAGGTAATAACACACATGTATGTACTTATAGAATTAGAAAATTGGGTTTATTTATCAACTGGGTATGTAATGACATACAAGTATGCATCTAAATATAGGTAATTGATATTCAGACCCAACCTGATTGATATCTAGATCAAATTGTACAAGGTTGTTGGTTCACTTAATTAATTTTTCTTTGGGCCACCGTGATGTTTTAGTGACAGCTGCATAGTCCATCAATTGCAACAGGTCTTGTTAGGACCTAAACAAAATAATCAAGCCAATCCAAAGCATATGTGGGCTACATCGCAGTGAACAGTGGAGATGGGACATCCAAAATCAACATGGTACTGTAATAGCTTTTCAATTAGATCAGGTGTTGATTGTTTTGTATATTATGTTGTCGTGAATCTTTAAGCATATGAATGTTTTCCCCCTTGGCTATATCTTAAGGTATTTGTTTATTTATTTATTTATTTATTGTTTAAATCATCATGATGATTGGAAAAATCCGTGGATCCCATTGTTTGTCTTTCAATCTCTTTTTCCTTTTTTCTTTTTTCCTTTTTTTTCATATGTACTTATCCAGCTTCATTGTTAGTATTGGTGTTCTTATTTATTCTATAATGAAATGCATTGACCAATTAATAAAACAACCGGTTGTCTAGCTATATTGCCGTTGAGGCATAAAAATAAGATAGAAAAGATCAAAAGACAAGAAAATGAAGAAAGTATGCAAGTAAAAGATGAGATATGGTGCAAAATCATCCAATTATGCAGGTCCGCACAATCGATATCAATTGTACGAGTCTGCTCAAATGATTGCATTGATTGCGTGAAACGTGCAAAGTGTTGCAAATGGTGTTTTACATGGATGGATAGATTGATAGAAGGTGGGTCCCCTGGCACAAAGATAGAGGATTCACATGTGTGAAGGTCTATAAATACCCAACTTCCCTTCTCATTTGGGTGGTTAAAAAAATATTTTGAAGAAGGTCAGAGCTCTAGAGAAGACTCAAGGTATCAGAAGAGAAGGATGCAAGGGTTTCTACGGGTCCGCGCAACAGTGCCTGTTGAGGCATAAAAAAGTAGAAAGGAAATGGAAAAAGAAGAAGAACAAGTGTCTTTGGGATAGTTTGCGTGGGTCCACGTAACCCAAATACCAGTCGCGCGGGTTCGCACAACTGATATCAGGACATGATTTCCATGAACAGTTAAGATTGATGAAAGGTGGGTCCCATGGCACTAAGATCGAGGTTTCGCATGTGTGGAGGCCTATAAATACCCCCCCGCCCTCCCCCCTTCGTTTAATCCGATCGAAGATTTTGGAGAAGAATTAGAGCAGCAAAGAAGACTGAAGGTAGGAATGAGGATAAACCGATGGCTTATGCGGACCCCCACAAACCATATCAGTTGTGCGGGCCCGCGCAACCAGACTGCCCTGCAGTCTATAATGATAAGAAGCTGATATGCTACCGAAATGATCATTCTCCAGATTTTCTTCTGTCCAAGCTCCAAGAAGAGAAATCAGTTGATGGGATCTACATCATATTCCTCTTAAAGAGATGATCAAATCACGAGTTGAAGTGCTGCCGAATTTGACATCTGGCTTGGACATTTGAACTTCGCTAATTTTTGTATTTCTAAATAATCTATCCTAGAATCAAGGGATACTTGAGGATGTAAATGAACTCAGTATTAATAATATGATGAATGTTCTTAATAGACTCTTTCTTTGTTATATTTGAATAAGATAATCTCCCAAATCGAATGCATTTGTTTCTTGTTCGAAACACGAATGCATTTGTTTTCTTGTCGAAATAAAATGGCGACTCTGCTGGGGACCTATCTTATTTAATGTTAACATTGAGATAGTTGTAGAACTTTCATAGTAGTTTGGAGTCTTTCTGACGCCAAAATGGCAACTCTCAGGGGAAACATCCTCCCCTTCATCTCTTAGATAGATTATATTGATTATTCAAATAATGATTACAATTGTTGTGTCTCATTTTGAAGGTAAAAAGACAAGGTTGCGAACTACGATCAAATGACAAACTCAGTAATGAAGATAAATTTCTATTTCACCGCGACTGGATTTATGGTGGAATATGCACCAGACCAGCCACCAAAGTATGAGACTCACTCTCCTGAAGACAAAAATGACTCAGCTCATACAATGGTTGCAGTCGTATCTGCTTCACCTCGAGTACTAGAAGATGGCAGGAATTGGACTGTCATGACATATCGGAGAAGCAGGGTTCGAAATGTGAGAAACTTTAGAATGAGTCTGCCTTTACCACACCAAGGGACCGATAGCACGGAACGCTGCCAGAAAGAATCCTGAATTGGCCCCTCCTACCATATATTCTGGACACATGATTCCACAATCAGCATTACGTGACTTCCCGACTCTAATTGCTCCAAGAGCTCGATGGACAAAAGAACTAAAGGGAAAAGCATTACTCATGGGATCACCTACTTATGTATCATCACGTTCAATTAACTGCAGCAGAAGTGTGGGAAAATTGAACGGGACTCCCCTCTTGATAAGTCCCATTTCGTGGATGTACTCTTATCCCATCCTGACCACAGCTTCATCAGAAAGTGGAGAAGCTACAGTACATATGGCCGGAACAGATCAGGGGACTATGCTGACTATAGAAGACTGCATGAATGAAATGGTGCAAGCATAGAGAACGTTGATGAAAGAATGTAGAAATCTCAGAGAGGCCCTAGCAACTCTTGTGCACAATGTAGCCCAGATAGCAGCTCCTCCGATGATGGGTACAATGAATGGACAGGAACATCGACCTGAAAGTTTCCAACCATAGGGAGCAGGATCGCTCAGATTTGCTCCAACCGTACGGACTATAACTCAAGAGGAAGTACGACAAGTTGTTGAGGAAGTCATTAGGATGGAAAGGGAACGCGAAAACGTTGGTCGATTCAGATATCAAACACCATATCCACGGGAAGTAGAAGACGTCCCATTCCCAACCAACTTTAAACATCCAAATTTTCAGAAGTTTAATGGAGAGGGGTCACCGGAAGAGCATCTGATGTACTTTATTACCAGCATGGGGAATTTCTCCACGATACCACAATATTGTCTATGTTTGTTTGGATCATCCTTGACAAGCAAAGCATTTTGATGGTACACTAGTCTAGCTCTAGGATCGATACGCACATGGGAACAGATGCAAGATGCCTTTATGTCAAACTTCTTTTCTTCAGAGCGTGATGTCAGCATCACAAAGTTGGCTTCAATATGACAAAGAGAAGGGGAATTAGTGGAGAAATTTATAGACATATGGAAAACATTGGGAGCCTCGTGCAGGCAGTTGCCAGAAGAAAAAGAATAAGTCAAGATGTGTTTAAATTCCATGGAAATAGGAATTGCTTTCGGTCTTACTAGTGCCAATGTTAAGACTTTCTGCGACTTAGCCACTAAAGCTCATGTTTTAGAACTGATGACCTGAAAGATGCCAACATTTCACTATGAAACGACCAGAAGAGGATCCACTAGGTTAATCGCAAATACTGTGAACCATGATAAAAGAAGTCAGGAAACAAGAGATTCAAGAGAAAGGGGAACAGAACGAGAGGAAGAATCAAGTCACCCTAGAAGTAGATTTACGGGAAAAAGGCCTAGATCGCTTAATTCTCACGAAGGATTTGCATTCGATAAAGAAGTTGTTCTCCCTATGATGAACCAGTTGTTGAAAGCTGGAACAATAGAATTACCTGCATCCAAGCGCCCTGAAGATGCAGGAAGATCAAGAGAAAGAGATTTCTACTGCTATCATTGTCTGGTAGGGCATTTGATAGAAAATTGTTATACATTAAAGTGCATAATACAAAGAATGATAAACAGGGGTGGAATAGTGATCGGAAAAGGAAAAGAAAGGGATGTAAAGGCAACAGTGATTGTGCTGACAGTGCGGAACAATGTTCATGAAAGGGCAGAGAAAGAAAGTTGTGAGATGGTAAGAAAAGCAGCGGTAATTACACTACGATTGGGAAAAAGGATGGCAAGTCCCCCAAGGCAGAAAATTGGAACGACAAGAACTGACATCATCAAGGATCAATGCGATAGTAACAAAAGAGAAGAGAAGAATGAAACAATGAAAATGACTTATGATGTCATGAATCATTTGAAGAGTATACCGGCTCGGTTAAGTGTTTACCATGCATTAAAGCTATTAGAAGATTTCAGGCAAAGTTTAATTCAAGCATTATCTGACCATAATGTTTGAGAAACATTGCTAGCGGAAATGGAACATGAAAGACGCAAAGAACGGGAAGACTGTATGCTAGTAGTTTCTTTCTCTGATGATGATCTAGCTTGTGATGTAGGGCATAATAGGCCATTGATGATAGTACGCCACATTCACAACAATGAAGTAAAAAGGATTATGCTCGACAATGGATTTGCAGTAAACCTATTACCGTTAACAATGTTGAAAAAATTAGGGTATCATCGTTCCGAACTACGCCCCAGTGGAAGGATGATACAGGGCTTTAATCAACACATGCAATGCGCGCTCGGTAAAATTATGGTGACATTGGAAATAGGAGACTTAACTACTGATGTTGTTTGCCACGTGATTAATGCAGTCACGATGTATAACCTTCTCTTAAGAAGGTCGTGGATACATCAGTGCGGTATTATACCTTCCACTCTTCATCAATCGTTCAAATACTTTAGGGATGGAATACAGTATAAGGTAATGGCCGATGCAAGACCATATACAGAAGCCGAAGCCTTTTTCGCAGATGCCAGTTATTATGACGGATTTGCTGAAGGGGAAGAGGAAAAGAATGACAAAAGAAAAACTCAGAAAAATGCTCATGTGAAGACAACAAAAGGAGAGTTTGAAAAAGCAGGATCATCTAAAACTCCAGAAGCAAAGAAGAAGTTTTATTTTGTGCCAAGACATTTGAGTTAGCTAGGACAACCACCATCAACATTGCTATCACCTGAACGGTTAAAAATCCTACAATCAAATTATACAGTGCCATTGCCATATGCTGAGAGGAATAGGCCATTCTCGGCTTTCCAGGGGAAGTTTCATGTGGAAGCCAATGCAAAATATCCGGAGTCGATTTAGTTTTACACCTCTTCGGAAGAAGCGACAGAAATAAAGACCAAGGAAAATGTGTATCGCGACGAGTTAACACCCTGTGATCTTAAGAGATATAGTCAGGCAAGTAGAAGAATAATGAAAAGGATGGGTTTTGATGATGAAGAACCGACTGGTTTAATTACGGGAAAGGAATTCATATAAAGAAAGATTTTGAGGACTAGGGCCAGAATCTTCAGTAAATATGGTCATAGTTGATCAGCCATCAGAGGCAGATACTGAAATAGTTAAACATCCTGAGATAGCTCCGAAGCAGATAGAAGACGGGGGGCAGGCATCAATTGACAGTTTGCAAGAGGTAAATTTGGGCATAGATGAAGAGCCGAGGAATACATTCATAAGCGCTGCCAGGTTTGGAGCCTTCAGTAGTGGTGCATCGATTAAATATTTCTAAAGACAGGAAACCGATTAAGCAAGCGCAAAGACGATTTCATCTAGATCTGGTCCCTCTGATAGAAGAAGAAGTAAATAAACTGATCAAATTCGGATTTATCAGAGAGGTGAAATATCCCAAGTGGATATCGAATATTGTCCGGGTAAAAAAGAAAAGCAGACAAATCAGGGTGTGCGTAGATTTTCGAGATCTGATTTAAGCTTGTCTGAAGGATGCTTTCCCCTTCCAATAACGAAACTGTTGATCGATAGTACGACGCAATATGCTGTAATGTCTTTCATGGATGGCTATGCTGGTTATAATCAAATCAGGATGGCACCTGAAGATGAAGAAGCAATGGTAGTTAGGACTTCATTGGGAATTTACTTTTACAAGGTGATGTCGTTCGGTCTCAAGAATGCTGGAGCAATATATAAAAGGGCGATGCATATCTTTCAAGATATGATGCAAAAGCATATTGAATGTTATGTCGATGACCTGGTGGTTAGGTCAGGGAGTCATCAGGAACACCACAAGCACTTAGTATCGGTCTTTTGTCGTCTAAAAAGGAAGCAACTAAAGATGAACCCGACTAAATGTGCTTTTGGAATGTTGTCAGGAAAGTTCCTTGGCTTCATCATTAGACACAGGGGTATTAAAATCGATCCAGGAAGTCAAGGCCATTCAAGATATGCCGCCTCTAAAGACATTAAAGGAGCTGAAGATTTTGTAAGGGAAACTAGCATATATTTGTCGTTTTATTTCAAAATTGGCAGGAAGGTGTCAGCTATTTTCCCATTTAATGAAGAAACGAATAGAATTTGTGGGGGACGAGGCCTGTCAGAAAGCATTCGATTAAATAAAAGAATTGTTAAAGCAACCTCCGGTATTGACAACTCCTATTAAAGGTAAACCACTTATTTTGTACATATCTACAGCTGAAAACTCACTGGGGGCCTTGTTAACATAGGTGAATGAAGATGGGAAAGAAACTGCTCTTTATTATCTGAGTCAAACTCTGATGGGCGCGGAATGTAACTATTCTCCGATTGAGAAAGAGTGTCTGGCATTAATATTTGCATTATAGAAATTGAGACATTATTGTCTCTCCCATGACATAACTCTAATTTCAAGACCAGATCCGATAAAGTTTTTAATGACAAGGCCGATGCTATCAGGAAGAATGGCCAAATGGAAGCTATTACTTTCAGAATACACAATTACCTATGAGCCGGCAAAAGCGGTAAAAGGACAAGCAGTGGCAGATTTCTTGGCAACACATCCAGTAACAGAGAGTGAGACAGTTTACGACAATTTTCCCGATGAACAGGTAATGATGACTGAATCACAAGGCCTGTGGCAGATGTATTTCGATGGTGCTTTTCGAGCGGCAGGAGCAGGGGCAGGAGTTATTTTCATCACACCTTAGGGTGATTTATTGCCCTATTCTTTTACATTGGGCATCACTTGCAAGAACGATGAAGCCAAATATTAAGCTCTCATCATTGGAATGAAAATCGCCCATAGATGAAAATAAAGATGTTGCAGATTTTTGGAGATTTCAAGCTAATTATAAATTAGTTAATGACCGAGTTCAAAATAAGAAAGCAAGAACTCTTGCAATATTATCAAGAAGCCCAGCAGTTACTAGAGCAATTCTATCATGTTGAAATCAAACATATACCTCAATCAGAGAATGCATAGGCAGATGCTTTGGCTGGTTTGGAAGCAGCACTGTCCTATTCAAACCGAAGCCCGCTCCAAGTGACTATAGAAGAAAGAAGATTCCTACCCTCTCCCGAAGTTGTCTGGAAACACTTCTTATATTATGCTTAAAAGTGACAATGGATGATTGGAGACAGTCATTCATAGATTACCTCAAATATGATCTCTTGCTAGAAGATCCAGCGCAAAGGCAGCAAATTAGACTGCGAGCAAGTAGATTCATCATTTGTAGTGAGTTGCTTTACAGAAAATCTTATAACGGGACGCTGCTACGTTGTCTTGATGAACAAGAAGCGAGTCATGTGCTATGAGAATCTCATTCCGGAGAATGTGGGGCACACCAGGCTGGATGAAATTTATTTCATCAAGTACATCGAATGGGGTATTATGGGCCTACGATGTTCAAAGATGTGATAAATTATGCAAAAAGGTGTCATAAATGTCAGATTCACGGAGATGTTGTGCATGTTCCCCTTGAAACTCTTCATTAAACAATTACTTCTTGGCCTTTTACCACTTGGGGACTCGATGTTATTGGGCCCATAAATCTACCTTCATCTAAGGGAAAACAATATATCCTGATAGCAACAAACTACTTCTCCAAATGGACGGAAGCGATCACATGACGCAATGCCAAAGAGAAAGATGTAGTCAATTTCATTCGACATGTGATAATATATCGTCATGGCATCCCGAAGAAGATTGTTACCGATAATGGTACCCCCTTTAAGAATAGTGGCATGGAGAAATTGTGTCAAAAGTTTGGTATTCACCATTCGTTTTCGACACCTTACTATCCACCGAAAAATGGATTAGTAGAGGAATTTAATAAAATGATTGTGAAGATACTGAAAAAGATGATGGCTGGAAATAAGCACGTCTGGGATGAAAGATTGCAAGAGGCATTATTATACAGGACTACCCATCGAACGCCAACAAGTGTAACACCGTATTCACTAGTTTATGGTGTAGAGGTGGTCGTCCTGATCGAAATGCAAGTCGCATCACTCAGAGTAGTTGTGCATCAATCAATTACAGATGGTGAAAATGCAAAGATAAGACTGAAAGAATTGGACCTACTCGATGAGAAGCATTTGGTAGCTCAATAGCATTTACAATCATATCAAGTAAGAATATCGGTTGCCTTTGATAAACAAGTAAAATATCGCTCTTTCAAGAAAGGGGATATGGTGCTAATATTGAAAAGACCAATAGTGGTGACCCGCAGAACAGGGGGTAAGTTTGAGCCTAAATGGGATGGGTCATACATTATAAGGGAAGTATATTCGAATGGAGCATACAGAGTGTTTGATGAAGATGGACAGGGTATTAGTATACTAGTTAATGTGTGCTTTATTAAGAAGTATTAACCCTAAAGAAGGTTCTGATTTTGATCTAGAGGATTATTGTCATAATGCCTCTACATTAAAGGAGGACAATAGGGCTGTAGAAGACAAAGTCATGTACTCTCCCTCATGTGAATGAATAAAAGAACAAATTTTCAAGTAAAGTTGCTCAAACATATCAGAAGCATTGATGATTGCCGCCGTTGATGATTGCCCCAAGTATTGATGATTTCTACCAAGTATTGACAATTACCGCCGACATTGACGATTATTGTCAAATTCGTCAAATCGCCCAACATCGAAGATTATCGCCAAATTTAGTAACTATCGTTGTCATTATCAATTGCTCATATAAGTCAAAATTGCTATCATCACCGAGCTGATACACTATGTTAAACATAATATGAATGTTCTTAGAACATTATTAGCGGCGAAATATCAATTATTGATTCACTAATTCTGGCAGTGGAATGAACTATATAGCCAACCACATATAAAGTTAATGACAGTGATGGTAGCTTACTTCTCAAGGTAGCGTAGTGCTTACACGACTAACTATGCACAAAGCCTATCTCCATCGCCATTCGGGTAGCGGCGAGAAGCTAGTGGCCCTAAAAAGTCTTCAACGGCTAATCATATGCATACCCATGTGGGCAATGGATGAAGCCAGTGACTTAAAGCCCTAAAGGGTCAAAAAGTCCTCAACGGCTAATCATGCATAACAACCATGCCATCATATAGCTTTCCGGTAGCATCACGGGGAACAGATGAAATTGCCCTCCCATGAATGAGCTCGACCTTACAGACGAAGAAAACGTGGGCTACAGTGTGCACTCTTTGGTCGTTAACCATAGATAGGCTAATCATGCGTAAGACCCCCTAGATCCTTGGCTTGATTTTAGTAGTAACTCATAAGGAAGGGCATAAACCTACTCATTGATGGACTGTCGGCCCTAGATTTGGTACCCCAAAGGTTGCCTTGTGTGCCCCATGAACTCTAGAGAGTTACTGCGGCCAACCCTGTGCGTAAATCCAACCGATTTCATAGCCCTGGTAGCTTCACTAGGCCCCTTTGATGGATCGTGGTTTGTGAACTCATGTAACGCCCTGATATTCGGGGGTCGAGCATAACTCAGCTCCCGAGTTTCAAAAAATCACTTATGCAACATATTGAATGGTAGATGTATGTTGTTTGTATTAGTGCATAAAACATGGAATAGATTAAGCCAAATAGTAGATATAATTCAGGGATAAGTGAAGCACGCAAGCGGAAGACTTAAAGAAATATATGTGTACATGTGCAAATCCCTGAAATACATATACATACCAGGTCGTATTACAAGTGTTACTATCAAAATTACAAGTATCAAATTATATCATTTAATCCCAAAAGTAATCCCAGAATCCCACGCATCAGAACAAGGCTCACTAGAACCCGCCTGAAAACTGCATGAAAGAAAATGCAGCCTCATCATCCTCGATCTCCTACTCTGCCTCAGAGGTCTCATCAACATCTGCAACTAAGACAGAGTCTGGTGGGTGTTTAACACCGCCCCAGAACATGGGAGTGAGTGATCAACTCAGTGGAACAATAAAGCAAAGGTTAACATGTTATCAGTTCAATCAAGCAGTAAGGATAAAGCAAAACCATCAACCATGTCCTAAGTACTCTTGTTAATGCAAGGATGTATGAAGAATGATGCGTGCCCTCACACGTACACCCTCAGCGTCTTCATCTCAAATTATGCATGACATCGCCTCAAAGTGCGCCACGTCTTCAAAGCACATGCAAATGCGGTGCATGAACGTGATTACCAAGTTGTTATTAGTCCTTTTCATACAGCAGGATTGGGAAGCTAAGGTACCTTCCTCATATCACCATCCAAACAGTGATCCATTCTAGGGTCGTTAGTCCTAGACAATCTCATACGATCATATGGTTTTAGGTCGTTGCAAAGGGCTCGTCACCAATCAATGCACGCCTATCATACCTTCGTTACTACAATAAGGCTCATCACCTCAATGCGGTATCCAGGTATGCTCAAGGTCACTACAAAGGGCTCGTCACCAATCAATGAAGCTGACAGCATGAATATAGTGTCCCATACCACCATAATCGGCTCACGAGTTTGGTTGCTTACTGGTCACTACGGGGAGGCTCGTCACCCCAGCATAGGCCGACAGCTCGACCACGGTGTCCCATACCACCATGTCCAGCTCATGAGTCTTAGCGGATCAAGGTACCATGGTTAATAGGATTTCATTGGTAAGTTCGGTACCCTAGATTCAAATAGTAGCGTCCATACATGGTGAACATACATCGGACAATCGGGTTACTTGACGAACTCGACTGGCACGAGCGCACGTTGGGTTGAACGACATAGAGTGCGCAAACCCTCCGCATGGCCAAACTACTGCCGACAACTCTAATACAACTCGGGTTCGTCTAATCACATCCTTCGTGGCGAAAGCAACCTCAGCCACGAACTTAAGGCCGATTACCGATTTCCTGGACTATTCATAGTCCCAAACACATTTCACTATAACAGATATTGATATCAACAATTTAGAATAATAATGGAACAACAACTCAAATCATATGGTATGTAAGCATTTGAAGAATATCAACTTAACATGGATTTAAGCATAAGTAAGACTTGAAATTAAACAACAAGGAATATGACTTGCATGTGGTAAATCCTACACATCAATAGGAGTGTTGAGAATTGCTTCTCAATGCCCACAAATAGTATAATATATTACACTTTAGTTCATTCAGGCATTTCTACAAACACTTAGAATACATAGTTCAACATACATGACGTATGTTGAAATACACACATTTGGACAATTCCTTTTATCAAGGAGTTGTCGCACATACAATTAGCATAAGAACACAACAAATAATCATGGCAATCACATGTTCATGTTTTATATGCATACAGTACTTTATACATACACATAGAATACACAAATCTCAATGTAACACATGCATATTAGGAACGCAAAATAAACATAACATTTAGCATGTGAAATCTCATCCATAGCAAGAATAAACCATTCACTGGCATTGAAAGCCTTGAAAACCATAACCTATACGATTAAAGTCCGCACCTTAACCAGAAATAGAACACCGAATTGATTCAGACGATATGTCTTCGTCAACGGCGACAAGATAACCTAAAGCAAAAATAGAAATGAGCTACAACAACACAAAAACTATTCTAAGCTCTAAAACAGATTAGGGTTAGGTTAACTTACCCAAGGATGAACTCAGAATCGCCGGAATAACGATTCTAAAGTGAAGGTTTAAGGATGAAGGAGAACATGAAAGAATCTAAGATGATTCACCAACTTCTCTCTCACTTTCTCTCTCTTTTCCTCTCTCTTTCTTAGCTAGGGTTAGAAAATTCGTATGGAAAAGAGAGTTAAGGTTTTAAGGTCTATATATAGGCCTAACATTGATGAAAATAACCCCAGGGCCAAGGTATACTTAGGTTATAACCAAAACAGGCCTCTCTCGATCCAACGAAGCACTTTCGGTGGGCCTATTACCACGAAAGGTTGGACTTAAGCTCACTGACTATGGATCTAGGTCAAGCTGAGTTTTCGTACCAATCGGATCTTCAGATCAGCCGTGGCGGACCACATTTATTACAACGGTCACCGAATCTCGATCAGGTCCACAAGCACAAGGACATGCCTAGGCCACCTTTCCTGATCAAAGGGTGAAATTGGGTCAGAATCCAACGGTCAGATTGCTTAAAATCGTCACGCAAGCGACATGACTCAGATTTCATAAAATCTCATTTAATTTCTCACCGTTCTCACACTTTTCATTCCGGACTCAATCAAATCGACCCAGAACATCACATGGACTTGATTTTTGAGGTGATGGCCAAGTCCAACATGATGACCGCAACAGCCTAAGATCATCGCTATCGGACTTTCGACGTGCGGTCCAGGTCCGATCCAGAACTTCCAAAAATTCCCAAGAGCAACTGGATTTAGCAATGAATCCCAGATTTTAGAGTAACCTAGCGCCAACTATTCTACAGATTTTGAGTCATGCAGATCCAATTTAAAGTGATTGATGCAAATTTCACAAACAATCGAGTTTATCGCTAATTACCCCAATAAGCTTCTAAGGAAAATAGAGGTAGTACTCGGGTCTTGGCACAAAATCTTCCGGGTCATTACAACTCACTAGGCTATGAGAAGTTCAGTGAACTCATGAGAGTTATGAGACTATCATGTGAGACCTGACTCCACTACTCAAGAGTCTTAAAAACTGGGTGGTTCCACTACTCAAGAGCTTAAACTGTGTGTGATCATTTAACTGAATTGAAATCTAGTACCGCCTATCAAAACCAAAATCACATAGGAAATCCTATACTAACAATTGTAATTTGTTGATGGTCTTAATTGTTATGCTATCTTATATTGCTTCCAAAATATTTCATATGAGAATAAATAAATATGCTTGCAATGAATCATGACCTAAAAATTTATGAGAAGAGTAAACCATCCTAAAATATTGTGATACTTCCAAAAGAGAATATATGATTATATGAAACATTCTCAAATATGCCGATTATTTGATATAATGACAAAAAGCATGAAAATTTCATGCTTAAGAACAAACAAGCATGCAATATAGACTGTGATTACATTAAGTCTGATCAAAATGTTTGATACTCAAAACTTTCTGTATTAAGTCAAATTCTCAAAATATGCTTATCTTTTCGAAGAGGACGAGTCTTCAATAATAATATTCTTATCTTTCTGAAGTGGGCAATGATGTTCTTCTGCTTTCTGCCTTTTTGACGATACAGGAGAATTATCTTGTAATATTCACAAAGGAGGAGGAGGGAAGAACTACAAGGAATTATCAGTCTCTATTAGAGATTTGTGGGTGTCCCTTAAAGGAGTACCAAAAGCTATCCATCCTTCAAGGGTATCAGCGGGCTTTACTTCATGAGCGTCGTCTTCCAAAGAGATTCTTATGCAAAGCTGGCTTGAAGAGGGGGCACGATCCATTTCTTCAAAATAACCAATACCTTAGTCCTTCTGGTAATCTTTCAGGTAGGGAGAAGAGATCCATATAGCATGATTCACTTGGTAACATTGGTCTACCAAGTAATATTGATGGACCCACCAGCACATCCAACAGTAAGAAGTACTAACTGGATAATTGTAGCCGGGAATGAGGAAATGTGATCTAGTGTGAACCTTCAAAAGTTTCTTCCATATGAGGGCCCAATTATATGGTTCAATGCCATAACTTCTCATCACTCTGGTGACAACCTCACAAGTCTCTGGTACAGTTTGATCAAATCTGAATTGACGAGCGAATCTACTAGGATAATATGGTTCACGCTAGAATACGCTATTCTCCCTCAAAGGAAGGGTACTGGATCTAATGGAAATAAGGAAAGAATGTTCACCAGACGATATGGAATCATCATCAATAGCTTCTACATCTTTAGGATAGTTAAACATTGGAAATTGATGAAAGTCGACAGGATCGTTGCTTTCTATTTTTCTGGAGATCCATCCATTTGATTTCTTAATCACATCTCTCAATTGGTAATGTTGAAGAGGAAGTCGGCTAGGGTTCGAATATGCTCTTTCAGAATCAGCAAATGTCCAAGGAAAGTATACTCCTAGCCAGCCTATGAAGAAATGCCATGGAGTGCAAACAGGAAAAGATTTAGAGATAGGATCCTTTGGACCAAGAATGACATCTCCAAAAGCACGATAAAGGGCACATAGAACTGAATGAGCTAATGAATATTTATGATCTTCTGCCATTGCACCTGTGACCACAAGGAAGGTTTAATGATGTCCATTTGATCAGAATCTGGGAATATCACCAAGCTTAACCAATAAGCTAAAAAGGCGGCTAGTTCGCAAGAAGAACTATATTTTGCAGTGTGCTTAAAGTTCTTGCTAATGGACTTGAGCTCTGAGTGGTTATGATCTACAAAGCTGCCAAGATGAAGATACGATGGTCAGGTTAAAACCAATTGATATTAAAATTATGGAAATAGAAATCAAAAGGGGAAGACGTACCGTAACTTTCGAGAGAAGTGGGCCAACCATTCAATAGAAGTAATGCGATCAGGATGAGGGAAGTTAGCTAATGCACTGAAAAGTTCTAGGGTGGTCCTAGAAATTTCTGATATATCTCCTCCCGCTAGAGCAATTCTCCATTAGAAGGTACATATGCATCAAAAATGTTACCCACAATGGGAAGACCCGCTATGCAAAATAGATCCCATAGGGTAATGCTCATTTCAACCGAAGGAAGATGAAATGAATTGGTAATGGGAGACCAATGGTTGAGAAAGCCTCTGAAAATAGCAGCATCTACATGAAAATGTTCAGATGTGGCTATGATTGCATCAGAGAGAGAAATTTGCTCCAGAATAGTAGTATGCTTCTGAACAACAGCACGGGGCCATGCACTATAGAAATCACAAAGAGATAAGAGTCATGTAGCTAAGGAGTTCTACGTATTCCAAGGTAGTCTCTCAAAAAAGAACAGTTGTTGAGTTGTCTCAAAATAATGGGTGGGAAAAGGTTGTTAGGGAGCATAAAATGGGTGAAGAAATCTCATTTTATGAATTCTGCCTGCTCTTTGGAAGTGTCCATGTCCTTCCAAATATCCTGTTAAGATCCTGAGTTCTTTTCTAAACTAATTTTCTAGAGAGACGAAGGCGTTTCGACGATCGAAAGGTTCACTGTGCAAGATTGCCCAATGACGTTGTAGATTGATGGGAAAAGTAGTTTGATTGCTGATGAAGGGGTTATGAAGATCCAAAATTTCTTCATGAATTTCTACATATTTCCAAGAATGGTGAAGAGGTTGTTCGGGTTTTGAAGAGGATGGATGGTTCTTTCTTTTTGTAAAAGGAGCTTGAGAGCGATGCATAGTAGAAAGAATTGAGTTTACAAAGAAAAGGTGTCAAAGTCCAAGGGATGCTAAGGACAAAAGAGTCCTAGAATTCAAAAAAAATCTAAGTTAAAGAAATTTGCAATGAGATTGATTGCGCGGGGTCAAGCAGACGAAGTTCTCTATGCAGCGTAGCGCAACGGTTGGGAGTCTTGTGTGAACAAGAGATTTGTTGCGCGGGCTCGCACAATCAGAGTCGATTGCGCGGGAGCTCGTTGGAGAGGCAGAGGTTCGTTATAGGCTGAAGCAAGTGCCAAATGAATGAAGTCTGCAGTATTTATAGTATATGCGGCCGAGTACAATATGCGGGCCTTGAATGTGCGGGTCTGCGCAAACCCTGTCAGGGTGGAAAAATTGATCCTTTTCTATATTTTTCTAAACAAATAAAGAAAGGATCAAGGGGGCATCTGTTAAGGCATAAAAAAGTAAAAAGGAAATGGAAAAAGAAGAGCAAGTGTCTTTGAGGTAGTTTGCGCGGGTTCGTGCAACCGATTTTGATTGTGTGGGGTCCAGTTGCGCGGGTTCATACAACTGATTTTAGGACATGATTTTCATAAACGGTTAAGATTGATGAAAGGTGGGTCCCATGGCACCAAGATCGAGGTTTCACACATGTGGAGGCCTATATATACCCCCTCCCCCCTTTATTTGATTTGATTGAATATTTTGGAGAAGTAGAGCAACAGAGAAGACTGAAGGTAGGAGTGAGGAGAAGCTGATGGCTTGTGTGGACCCGTGCAAACCATATCAGTTGCGCGGGCCCATGCAACCAGACTTCCCTGCAATCTATAATGATAAGAAGCTGATATGCTTTCGAAATGATCAGTCTCCAGATTTTTTTGTCCAAGCTCTAAGAAGAGAAATCAATTGATGGGATTTACATCATATTCCTCTTAAAGAGATGATCAAATCACGAGTCGAAGTGCTGCCAAATTTGACATTCGGCTTGGACATTTGAACTTTGCTAATTTCTTTATATCTAAATAATCTATCCTAGAATCAAGCAATACTTGAGGATGTAAATGAACTTAGTATTAATAATATGATGAATGTTCTTAATAGACTCTTTCTTTGTTATATTTGAATAAGATAATCTCCCAAATCGAATGCATTTGTTTCTTGTTCGAAAGACGAACGCATTTGTTTTCTTGTCGAAACAGTGCAGTTATGCGGCCAGTAATGGTTAAGAGTTGACGTGTTGTCGGAATTATTGAGCTTGGTCTTCTTAATCTCAAGTTCTCCTTTTGTGCAAGAATATGAGCTCAAGAGAGGGAGATCAAATGATCAAACCCACATAATATTCCTCTTAAAGAGATGATCAAATTACAAGTCGAAATGCTGCCGGATTTGGCATTTAGATTCAATATTCAAATCTTATCAATTTCTATATTTTAGATAATCTATCTCAGAATCAAGGGACACTTGAGGATGTAAATGAACCCAATAATAATAATAATACAATGATTGTTCTTTATACACTCTCTTTGTTATATTTGAATAAGATAATCTCCCAAATCAAATTCATTTGTTTCTTGTTCGAAACAAAATGGCGACTCTGCTGGGAAATTATCTTATTTAATATTAACATAGAGAAAGTTACATGACTTTTGTCATAAGTTTGGTGTCTTTCTGACGCCAAAATAGTGACTCTAAGTGGGAAATCCTCCCATTCATCTCTTAGATAGATTACCTTATCATTCGAATACTAATTGAAGTTCTATGTTTTATTTCAAAGGGAAGAAGTTAAAATTGCAACTTACAACCAATGGCAAACTCAATGAAGAAAGTGAATTTCTATTTCACCGCGACTGGGTTCACAGTGGAATATGTGACAGACTAATCATCAGATCAATCAGTGGATCATAAGGTCCAATCTTCTACAAGTAAGGATAATGAATCTCCAATGATGGACAGAGTTATATCTGCCTCACCCACAGCGCCAGAAAGTGATCAAGACTAAGTTGTTGTCACGTCTCGAAAGACAAGGGCTCGAGATGTAGTAACAGCAAGAATGAATTCACCGCATGAAGAATCAGAGGACCAATAACATGGAATGCATCTAAGAAAAATCCTGAATTAGTTCCTCCTGCATTATACCCTGGGAAATCTGTTCCTCTGCTAACATTGTATGATTTCCCGGCCCTGTCTATGGTGAGAGTTCAATAGACAATGGAGTAGAAGGGTAAAGCACTGCTTGTAGGCTCACCAACTCCAATATCGCTCCAATCCTCTAACTACTATATGAGTAGCGGAACGTCCAATGACACTACTCTTTTCGTGAGCCCTATTATGTCGATATATTCACATTCTACCCTGACAGCTTCATCGGGAAGTGGAGAAGCAGCCATACATATGGCTAGAACAAGCCAAGGACCCCCGCTGATAACCGAGGACCGTATAAATGAGATGGCACAAGCACAGAGAACATTAATGGAAGAATGTAGAAGTCTCCAAGAAGCTTTAGCAACTCTCGTGCACAACGTGGCCCAGATAGCAGTTCCGCCAATGATGGGTAATATGAATGGACAAGAACCGTAGCCCAAAGGTTCTCAACCACCAAGAACGGGATCACTCGGGTCTGCTCCCGTAGAAAGACTAATAACATAGGAAGAAATGTGACAAGTTGTCGAAGAAGCTGTCAGGACAAAGAGAACGTAAGAATGTTGGTCGATTCAGATATTGAACACCATATCCATGAAAAGTAGAAGATGTTCCTTTTTGGGTTAATTTTAAGCAATCGGATTTTCAGAAATTTAATGGAGATGGCTCGCCAGAAGAACACTTGATGCATTTTATTACCAGTATGAGAAATTTTTCTATGGTTCCATAGTACTGCCTTCGATTGTTCGGTTCCTCCTTGACAAGTAAGGCGTTCCGATGATATTCCAGTTTGGCACCCGGATCAATGCAGACTTAGGAGCAAATGCAGGATGTCTTTATATCAAACTTCTTCTCATCAGAATGCGACGTCAGCATTACAGAGTTAGCTTCAGTATGGCAGAGAGAAGGGGAACCTGTGGAGAAGTTCATAGATAGATGGAAAACATTGGGAGCTTCTTGCAAACAACTACCGGAAGAGAAAGAGCATGTCAAGATGTGCTTAAACTCCATGGAAATAGGAATCGCATTTGGACTTACCAGTGCCGGTATCAAGACTTTTCACGACTAGGCCACCAAAGCCCATGCCTTAGATCTGATGACTAGGAAAATGCCAGCATTTCACTATGAAATAGTAAGAAGAGGACCCAGTAGGTTGATCACAAACACTGTGGACCATGAAAAAAGAAGTCGAGGCATAAGAGAGTAGGGAGAGAAAAGGACAGAGTGGAAGGAAGAATCAAGCCATCCTAGAAGCAGATTCAGTGGAAAAAGGCCTAGGTCACTGAACTCTCATGAAGGGTTCACGTACGATAGGGAAGATGTAGTTCCTATGATGAACCAACAGTTGAAAGCTGGTACGATAGATTTACCTCCATCTAAGTGCCCCAAAGATGCAACAAGAATAAGAGAAAGGGATTTCTGCCACTATCATGATTTGGTAGGGCACCCAACAGAAAATTATTACACATTAAAATGCATAATACAAAGAATAATAAACAGGGGCAAAATAGTGATCGGGAAAGAAAAAGCAAGAGATGTAAAGGCGACAGTGAATGTACTGATAGCCCAAGAAAATACTTATGAGAGAACAGAGAAAGAAAATTGTAAGATGACAGGTAAGGCTGCAGTAATCACACTACAGTCAGGGAGAAATATGGTAAGTCCCCCGAGGCAGAAAGTTGAAGCCATAAGAACAGATGTCATCAAGAATCAGCACAATGATGAGCAAAGGTAACTTATGATGTAGTAGGCCATCTGAAAGGTATACTGTCTCGGTTAAGTGTTTATAACGCACTAAAGTTATTAGAGAAATTTTGACAAAGCCTGATTCAAGCACTATCCAATTGCGATGTTAGAGAAACGTTGCTTGTGAAAATGAAAAATGAAGAGTGCAAAGAATGAGGGGATTACATGACGATGGTTTCCTTCTTCGATGATGATCTGACCTATGGTATAGGGCACAATAAGCCACTGATGATAGTGGGTCATATTCGCAACTATAAGACCTGACCCGAGTGCATGTGTGTGTGTGCATTTCATTTCTCTTAGTCCCACGGTCCTACCGGTCAAATCCCGGTGACCCTTGGATAGTGTTTGCAGTCATCCTTAAGTCCGGTCATGTTGACCGAACTCGGA
This sequence comes from Magnolia sinica, assembly GCF_029962835.1. NCBI lineage: Eukaryota > Viridiplantae > Streptophyta > Magnoliopsida > Magnoliales > Magnoliaceae > Magnolia > Magnolia sinica. The sequence continues at coordinate 82,223,511 of NC_080574.1, forward strand.
TCGAGCCAAAACCTATGCCATCTTGTTCGCATCGTCGTTGTGGTTCCGATGCTGCTTCTTGTGCGTCCATCCGATGTGTAGATCATAAGTTGTGTGCATCTCATTTTTTAGCACTTGATCATGATCATGTGGCCCACCTAGGAGTGGTGCACACATTTTTCTAGATGGCTCCCTCCCGGTACACAAGTTCCAACACACACCACCAATACACCACCCAAAGTTCCATATACTACACTACCCACTACCCAAACACCACCCATCCCTACCTTATAGCCACCATATAGCCCTTCTTTTGCTAGCCTATGATGAGTTTCTCTACCCCATGCAACTCTTCCTTAGAGAAACCATGATGGTTTTTCTTCCCAAGTCATTTGCAATGAGCATTTTCCTACATGCTCTTTCCTCTCTCTTCTTTACCTCATTTCTCCCTTCTCATTTTATTCTCCCAAGCTAGAGAGAGCTCTTAGATGTCTCACCATTCTAGACCCTTTCTTCTCCAATCTCTCTTAAACCATCCATCCCAATCCCATCTCATCCATCAATCTTGATTCTTTGGAGCATTTGGAGTTTGGTGATCTAAGTTTTGGTGAAGATCTTTAGGTGGGTGCTCCTCTGTTTTATGCAATTTCTTTTTCATAGTGTAGATCTTCTTCTTCTCTTATTTGGGAAGTGTAGGACCTACCAATCAATGGTGGAGATCCTACAAAACCCCTCAGATGTGGCCATTTGTCCTATCTTATGCATCCATGTCCCATGAATGGGGTTTTTCCCTTATGGGCCTCATCATGGAGGTTTCTTCCAATTTCTTAGCATAATGGGTCATCTAGACCCTTTCATCATGGATGGTATGGCATCCCAACCATTCATCTTAAATATAGATCATGCATGATGAAAATCCATAATGTAATATAAATGTGAATGAAATGTGTGGGTGTGATTGTGTTGAGGAAGGCTCAATAGTGGTGGAGCCTTCTCCCTATGGCCGAGATGTTCTTCCACTTCCCTCTCCTTTCTTCTATTTCTAATGATGATGAGTGTGGCCCACTTGGTAGACCTGGATTGTCTAGAAAGTTCAGTTAGGGTGAGATGCCCATACCCACATACTCTATGGTTTGGGTGTCCCATTCGCTGACTTTTATTGATGCATGCAAGTGTGGTAGCTTTGGGATTTGATTTGAAAATTTGTGGGGCCCACTAGGGTGGGCCATAGCACCTAGTTTTTGGGGTAATTCCCTTTTTAATTAACTCATACAATTAATTTAATCCAAGTGTATGTTGCTGTCCAGAATTTTCTAGACTGTTTCTGGTTGTTTTTGAACCAGAATTTGGCACTGCTTGGGGGACTTTTATTACCCATAAAATATACTTTTTAGAACATGGGGATCCCATCTTGATGTCCCCCAAATTTGAGCCCCATTTGACCTTGATTAAGGTCCCAAAGGTGTGGCCCAAGTGAGGTGGACAGACTGGATTTTCTGGACTATTCCAGCAACATGTCGGTTTGAAAATCTTTGATTATAAAATAACTTTTGCATTGGTGGGCCACTTTTGTGGACCCCACCCTATGGTATACATATGAGGGGATGTAAAAACTATTTTTCCCCAATTTTTGGAGGCCTTTAATCCACACCATTGGAAGCTCAGATCAGGGCCAGTCTAAATTCTGCTCTAACCAGATTTTTGGGTAGGCAGTTTTCTTTTAATTCAAATAAATACTTTCCTAATTCAATAAAATTTAAATTTTTCAAGGGGGTGGCCCACCCATAGTAGGACCCACCTACCAAATTTCGGGGCCAACGGACCCCTGAGTGGTCTTCAGCGAGGGCTAGACGCCCAAGGCTAGGACATCCAACATGGGCTGGCTGTCCACCCTATTTTAGGCCCACCTTGATGTGTTTTGTATTCATGTCATTCATCCATGATGTGGTCCACATGGTACGTGGCCCAACCCCTATGGGACATCCACATGTGGGGCCCACTTTGATGTGTTTTGGGGGCTTCCATCCAGGCCCCCCATGACCGTCCACTCATGGACGCCCAGGCCCATTGGGCTGCTGTTGGACGTCTAGTCCAGCAGAATGGCCCACCTGATCTATGTGTTTTATCTACTCCATTTGTTTGGTGGGGCCCACATTGATATGTGTGGGTCACCAGGGAATTATAATTTTATAAATTAATGTTTATTATTGGACTCCAGCAGGCCCAGAAGCAGGTGGGCTGGAATTTTAGCAATAGGCCCATACTAGCTGCCCTAAATGGCATGTTTTGGGAAAGCATGGCCCACCAGATTTAAGGATGTTATATGCACATATCTTGCCATTTTCCTTATATGCCTTTGGGATTAATTAGTGCACACTTGAGGCCCACCCCAGTTGGGTTTCTATTGGATCAATGTTCATAGCTAATTGTTGGATTTCCTTAGGCCCTTTTGTCCTGGAACTTTCTAGATAAGCCCCTTAACCTTTGGGCCTATATTTTTCTACTTATTGTGATGGGTTTGTGGGCTATAATATGCAAGTAGTTGGGCCATTGGTTGCCCCACCAAAAATAACCTTGTACTTGGGCCAAGTTGTGGTGCCCAACTCACTTGAAATAAGTATAAGGATTGCCCTTATGGTTGGAATACCGGGCTGCCCATTAGGCCCACCACAATATATGGGTTTATGACCTTTATGGTTGGGCCCAAACCTTGTTTGAGGGCCCACTATATTGCCTACGTGTTGGGCTTGGTGTATAGCCCACTAGGCTATAGGTTGCGTAGGCCTTGGGCCTTGTTTCATATTCGAATAGTGGCAGGCTACCTTTTGGACCCAGTTGAGGTTGAATGTCCTCCTTGGTGGCCCTAAGGTAGGCTCATGGGTTGCTATGGGTGGTTTAAGCCCCACCGTAGGCCCTCGTTAGGACCGCTTATTCCTTTAGGCTTATATATTGCCCTCCTTAGCTTTATAGGCTACTCCAAAGTTTTGGACCCCCACTAGGGGATTGTTCCTTAGATTAATTGTCTAAATACCTACACTTGATTCCCTCCTTAGGAAGGAGGAGTATGTTCTAAGTCATGATCGTCATATGGCGCACCCTCATGACCCATATGCATCATGGTGTATTTGGATTTCATTTGTGCATGGTCATTGGGTTGATATGATAGAGGGATGGAGTTCCCCTCTTTGGCACATTGATTGCTTGGAGTTAGTGCATGATTGGTATGCGTGACTCATGCATCTGGCATCGCATCTCATAGATATGATCGCCCTTACTTCACCAGGGCCTCACCTCCACAGGGGTATTCATGGATGGCCATATGTGGACACCAAAAATATTCTGTTTGAGCATTTGGGGTGCATAGGATATCCCTGGGTGAAAGCCCCTAAACCTTCAATGTACCTAGAGGATGCCTCAATGTCATGACCGAGTGAAAATTATGAGCGTCGAGTGCCTTACACCGTTAGGCCGCGTCTCCCACTGTCGTGTAGTCGGTTGAGATGGGATGTGGCCTTCTCTACCTGAGTGAGACTACATTGCTAGGCTGAGTTTCACCAGCTCATGAATGGGTCCGCTACTGTTGAGCCTTGCTGGTGATTGGTTGTTCACAGGCGGGTAGTGAGGTCTCTTACCCTCGTTTAACTGTGCGAGTCTATAAAGCGGCAGTCATCCTGTAGTGCAATAGACCCCGGTGATATTCCTTATGATGGAACTGTATTGGATATGTGGATTGGTTGAGTATTGACATTACCTCGCATTGCATTAGTATCGGCTGTATAAGCCTTATTGCATTGTATAACCTTGGTATGGCTTCCTACATTCATGGCTTAGCCTTGGTAAGGCTAGTGATATTGGCATTGACCATGTTTCCCTTCTACATCCCCTATTATTCTTCTTCGCACTATTGTCACACACTTTCACCACCCTCTAATCTTTCTATAAGCTTATGCATGATTGATGCATGTAGGAGATCATAGGTTGGCGTCGTAGTGGCAAAGCTTTGATAGGAGTCGAGCCGAGGACCCCAGTGTTATAGATCTTTCCTTCTTTCTTTTATTACCTTATGTATTTTCTTTCAGCCTTGTACTTGAAAAGTTCAAATTCATAGTGGATTTTGTTGTGTGTTCCTTTGTTATTTCTAAGATTTACTTGTTGTGATCTTAGGTATGCTCTTATTGGAATGGATATATGATTTATGAAAATCCTCCTTGTAGGATCCCTAGATCAGAACCTGCTTCAGGAGCCGAGAATGGGGTACTACTAAGGCTATTGCGGTCAGAACCGGCTATCGGGTTCCTAGTGAATTCGGTTACTGAGTTTGGGGTGTGACAGCAACAAAGAAGCCAAGCGGATCATGCTCGATAATGGGTCCGCAGTGAATCTATTGCCACTAACAATGCTGAATAAATTGGGCTACCGTCATTCTGATTTACGCCCTAGTGTAATGATGATATAAGGCTTTAATCAAGACGGGCAACGCATCTTGATAAAATTATAGTAACATTGCAAAGAGGAAAATTAACTACTGATGTTGTTTGCCATGTCGTTAATGCAATGACGACATACAATATTCTCTTAAAAAGACCATGGATACATCAGTATGGCATCATACCTTCTACTCTACACCAGTGTTTCAAGTATTGCAAGAATGGGGTACAGTACAAAGTAATGGTCGTTGCAAGGCGTATATAGAAGTCGAAGACTTCTTCGCAGATGCCAATTATTAAAATTGCGGTAATGACCACTTTAGTCGAAGTGGGAATATGCCAAGATGTCCTAAAGGGGGGTGAATAGGACTTCTTAATATTTTATGATAATTTAAAACCTATCAACCCTATCCTGAATAAACATGCAAGTGTCAGGATTTCTTTAAAATAACTTTAATGGCTTCTAAGCCAAATAGAGGATCCAATCACAAAACAATTCAAAGGATAAATAAGATGCACAACATAGTTTATGATGGATGTGATTGTGTGTGAGGTGTGATTCTGCTTAGTCCCAGATAAACATGTGCACATGCAATATGAGAACAATCAGAGAAATCACACAAATAGTAGAAGTAAATGGCAATCACAAACACAGTCATTTTTATAGTGGTTCGACTACGTGTCTACTCCACATTCGGCAGACGCACTCAACCCTTGAGTGTACCAGATCTTACTAACGGAGGTTTCAAATCAGGTTCACCTCAAACCAGTACAATCTACTCTAGGCTGACTCTAAAGTGTCTCCACGACACAAGTTTATGCCCCACACAGGAGTAAGGGTCAACACACAACACCCAGGTTTTAGGCCACATAGGCCAAGAATCCACATAAGGAACCTATCAGTTTATACTCCCATGAGCAAGGTCAACACACAACACCCAAGTTTTAGACCACACAGGTCAAGGACCTACACAAGGACCTAAGTTTATGCTCTCCACAGAGCAAGGGTCAACACACAGCACCCCCACGTACACTCCCATCGGAGGCCTCCTATGAGGACTTGAAAGGGGTGAGAAGCACCTTTGACCCAATCTTACAGAAGGAATGATTACAAGGGTTCTCTGGACTCTAATGACTTACAGATAAGTAGATGAGCCCCATTAAGCACGTTGATAAAGATCTCCTCCTTTGATGATGAAGAATCTTCAGCTCCCTTGAATTGCAACTCAAATGATGCTCCAATGTAAGGCAACGGGTTAGGTCAAGGTTATGAAGGAATCCTACTCTATTAAATGTTTTCCTATATTAGAAACAGAGTGATTCCAATCATTTATTCATTTAAGGTATCCCAGCTCAATGATTTGCCATTATGATGGTAGTTGCAGGATCCTTGAATGCGGAAGTTCATTCCCCAATCCACTCTATTGAATATCAATGATGAGGGCGGATTGGAGGATGAACTCCCATGAGAGAAAAGGCTTGGGGTATAAGAGCTGTATTTTAAACACTCAAAAGCTTTATCTATTTTATTTCAAAAACAACCAAAGGCAAGCTCTCATTAAATAGGTAAAAAGTTCCCACAGATACAAAACAGTTATATTTTTGACAAGAGTTTGATATCATCGAGTAAGGTTCGTTATCATCGATCGTATACTCTAGATAAAATTGAATGGCAGCTCGATGATACGAACTCAATCTGTTAAATGCTTTAGAACCTTTTTGCCAACTGGTCGAGGGAATCGAACATGCTTCCAGGTCATTGGATTTCGAACTCCAATTTCATCAAAATGAGGTTCGATTCCTCGACATTTGAAAATGAGAATAGATGCCTTTGAAACAAAACAGGTATTTGATTGATCGAGCATCCCTCGATATCATCAGAATTTGAATATCGATGATATCGATGACGGTGTTGACTCATTAATATTTTCAAGGAATTTTCTTATAAGCTTGCTGGACAGTTTGTGTCCGATTTCGATGACATCGACCTGGTCTCGATATGATCAATATTTGAATATCAATTTTATCGAGAGATCCTCGATACTTGAATGATTTTACTTGAAAACTTGCTGGACAGATATGTGTCCCAATCCGATATCATCGAAGGTCTGTTGATATCATCGAGATTTGAATTTCGAGGATATCGAGGCTTTCTTCGATATATCGAGACTCACATGATTTGCCTTACAAGAAGATTGGACACAACTGACTAGACGTTGATTTTATCGAGACGTCTCGATGGACTCGAGATTCAAATTTCGATGATATTAAATAGTTCATTGATTCATCGATAATTCAATCCAGAGTTCTTTATAGTTGTTGGACGTCAGAAGTCTTCCATTCAATAATATCGAGATAGTTTCGAGGACATCGATATCAGGGTTCAATTTCATTGAACCACGTGTCGATAAATCGACCAAGGCAGAAAACTTAGAGATTTTCTTGATTTTGCAAATTAGTTTTCTTAGAAAAAACTGTAAGATGTTCTATCCATTTTTAAGGGTTTTTATACCTGGTGTTTTGGGACATGGGATGTGAGGCTAAGGTTTACCTTTGACGAGTTCGGGCACATATCCTATTAAGGCATACCCTTGAATAATATTCCTATGGGGCTCACTTGTCTTGCTGACTCAACACTCATGCTAATTGACAAACTAGGGCACTTTCAATCTCCCCCGTTGTCAATTACATGACAAAACACCCTAGGTCCTAGAACCGCATCTAAACAAACACCCTAAATTGTGTACATGAACTTTACACAATTTTACAAAGCTATTGAGTTCTCACATACACATGGCTGTATCCTTCAGTAGTAGCTACTCCCCCTGTCTTCTTGCAGCTGCTCCCCCTAACACTTGTACCACCATCAATCAAAGAGATACACACAATTTTCCTCCATTGTGGTGGGATTTGTTCTCCCCCTTTTTGTCAATCATTGGAAAAGGGCAATATAGCAATATCAGTGAACTGAAGTTGAAGCATATGGGAGAACCAAAAGAGACCCAGATAGTTCAAGGCATAACAAATACATCTTGAAAGTGCATAATTAGTAATAGACAGATATATAAGAGATAAAGGAGAGTAGATGTAACAAAGAATAGCAGCATAGAGATAAAGCTCATAAGTCACAAACCAATTCTCAATGGTTAAGGGAAAATGCAGAAGATGTCAACCAGCATTTCACAAACTTTAGCACATAATATGACACCAAATATATATGAATTATCAAATGGCTACTAATAGAAATATCCAAAATAAAAAATGCACAAGCTTGGCAGTATTGTAACATCCACCCCAAACCAATAGACACAAATATCTAGCCCATCCATGGGCAACCAAAAGGACAACTATTTTCCTCATGCAAAGGATATCCAAAAGCCATTCCAAAATTAAAAATAAAAATAAAAAATTGGACCTGTCATGTTAGGTAGCCATCACATACACACATAAGATCGCAAGGCATTCAAAAAGATATCCATGCCCATACGCTGAGATAAGTATCCGGTGTATGTGATGGCACGAAGTTGTCGATACTATGGTGGAGGGGTTGATGAAGACGGTGTTGTATTGTCTCGTTGACAAGTTATCAAATCAACTAGTTGCTGCACCAACTGTTGCACCCCAGCCACCAATCTTTCCAAAACATTAAACCTTGCATTCATCGTCTCCTTCATCTGAGTGACTTCTCGCAATGTCGTTCTGATCTAATCTTGATGTAGTTTGAATCTTTTGGCATGCACGGGATTGGATGGAGACGAAGCTTGCTGCGATTCGAGTGGGTCTCCTTTGGCCAATCCTACTCCTTCGGCTTGTGCAGCCCCTTCACCCATTTCACCTCCTTCATGAATCCCTTCCTCGGGTTGATCTTCAGGATATCGATGAAACTTCAAATCCATCTTTCTAATGTTGTTTTTTTTGAAGTGTTGGAGAGGTAGTTCCCGATCATTTGTTAATGGAAGACCGATAATATCACATATCACGTGAATAATCTGAGGGAAGGGTAAATGGATATCTCTAGAAGTGTGAATTACGTACACCAACTGGTGAACTATCAGAGTGGGAAGGCATATCTTGATCCCATTTGCCACACAATACATTATTATGGACATAAATCTTATAAGGTCAGCTTTATTTGTACCCAGAGGGTACACATTTGAGGCGAAGATGCCATACAAAACCCGATACTTTGGTTCCATAAAATTTTCTTTTAACGCATTACTTTGGTGCCAAGGAATATCCCTACCATGGCAAAGAAATCTCGTGACCTTAGATCGAGTGTCAGCATTTTCTAGATCCAAATCAGAGAGACAAACGGAAGACAAAGTGTGACCAAAGATGCTTGCAATAGATTCAAGGGTAATTTCTATGTCGGCATCCCCAACAGAAATAGTGATAGAAGGAGGTTCTACGACTAGAATGAATGGAAGCAAAGAAGTTATAGGTTCTTGCATAATGACATGGGCTGCCAAAGTCGAGGAGAGGTAGCCAATCAATTGCCACTAATAGAGGTTCCAGATTGTAGGGTTTTAAGCAATCCCTGTCAATTTTCCGTTCATGAACCAACTTCCTTCCAGTAAATTTTGTCAAAACAGGATCTACCCTATCAGGAGGAGGGATCAATGTGTCATGTTGAGACCCACCACATGATGTTTGTCTGGTTCGCTGGCGTATTGGGGTCCCATGATCAGACACCTTTATCCTATCTTTCGGCGCAAGGACTTTGTGTCTGGAGGATCTTGAGGATTCTCCAGGACCAGAAGCTTTTCCTTTGTCCTTTCCCATTAAACAGTAACCACTGAGAGTGAGATCTGATGAATTGATGATCTTTTAGATAGAACTTCTCTCTATAATCTAGAGATACTAAAAGGCACAAGATGAAATCTTGAGGATTAAGTAAATGGACAAGGTATTACCCGATGTTGGTGATCTGGGAGGACTCACAGATGAAGAATCATGTAGAACGGTTGAGGAAGGCGAGCAGCAGAGAGAAAACGCTCGAGTGATGAAATGAAAATTTTCCCGCTCGTCCGCCTTTTATCGGGCGGTAAACTTCGACATCATCAAACATGGTTTTGATGATTTTGATATACCCCATTCAATGTTATCGAAGATGTCCTCGATAACATTCTCGAACATGTGACTCTTCTGATTCCAAAGGGGTGTCGATGATATCGATATTTGTTTGATTTAATCGAGGATCCATACGATTCATCGACAGACATATCGAAGATGTATATCTTTCATTTCAGCATTTCAATGATCTTGCATATATGTATAACTTAGTATATTTTCATATCAGAGAGTATACACATAAAATTTTGTACAAACATTATACCATCCAAAATTATAAACATTAATAATGTTTATGCACAAAAAAAATTGAGGTGAAGAGACTTCAGATATATCATGAAAATTATCAAAATTACATCATTTCAACAACCATCCAGATCTAGATGCATAACCTGGAGATGTATTTCTTGCTCAATTGTTACTAAGCATATAGATCAACCTTTCCATTACCGTTAATGACATAGCAATGGTCACTTGTGCGACAACCATTCATCAATGGTTTACTTGATAGGTCTAGGATCTCGCATTCTTGCTTGTTGAATGTAACCACATGCTCGTTGTCACATATTTGAGAAATTCTTAGAAGATTATGTGTCAATCCTTTGATGCAAAAGGCATTCTCATTTTTAAGCATATTTATTCCTTTGATAATTCTCTGTCCTATTCCCTTAGCACTGCTTCCATCTCCATAGGTGACTATCCCGTCATCAAGATTTGAATAATTTGTGAGGAAAGATTTGTCACCCGTGACATGTCTAGAGGATCCGTTATCCAGGTACCACTTAGCATCATTGCCTATTATATGATTTGAGTGAGTAACAAGACAATTTTTCTTCTCTTTCACTACCCATTTTGTGACAAGATTTGTTACTATGGTAGTTTGTGCTTCATTAATCAAGTTAGGTGACTGAATCATGTTTCCTTGTTTCATAAATTCATTGGTTTTTTTATTTAGTTCAGCCACCTGATCCAATAGCTCCTTCATTCTCTTGGCCATTCTTGGTGGTGATGGATGTGTATCACCTCTAGCCATATTCCTAGGTGGACTCTTGACATTTTGTATTGTTCTTCTGGTTGGTCCATATTTACTAGTATGATTTTGACCAGAATTGAGTTGAGTCCTCCTAGGAGACAAATGAATGATAAATAGGAGCAGTTTTTGTTTTACTTCCTGATGCAGCTGATTTCTCAAAAGTTGGTGCTATATTTTTATATTTTGTCTTGAATTTGTCATATCCTAATCCACTCTTATCTTTCCCAGGTCTTTCCATTCCTAAGAGTTTTTCTAATTTTTCACTACTCTGGGAAAATTTATGATTCAGTTCAACAAATTTTTTGGATTCCTCTACATTAAACCTGAGTGTGTGATTTTCATTCTGAAGATGCATGTTTTTATCTTTCAATAGTTCAATCTTTTTATTCAGTTTTTAAGACTCAGATTTGAGAAAAGTATTGATTCTTTCAAGCCTATCATTTTCTGAGTGGTATTGTTGTAGATCATTAATCAAGTGTGTATTAATTTCCAATGTTTTTAGATCTATTTGTAGCAATTTATTTTTGTTTTCACTTATCCCAAGTCTTTTAAGGATATTGATACTATGGATGTAAAGTTGATTATAGGCATTTTGCAGTTTATCCTTTTCTTCTTCTTCTTTCTCTGTTTCCTCATTATCAGATGGAAATGACTCAGTGGCTTGAGGTTCTTGGACTTTCTTAGTTTCTATGGGAATGATGGAGGCTATAGAGACAATAAGAATTTTCAGGGATTTTTGGTCTCCACTCTCTAAGTCACTACATTCTGAATTTGACTCTTCAGTATCATCCCATGTCACTACCATTACCTTTCCCTTGGTTTTCCTGTTTGGGCATTTAGTGGACAGATGACCAAACTTTTGACAGGCGTAACATTGTGGTTCCTTGGACTTTTTACAAGATTTACCTGTAAAATGTTTGTTGTCTATCTGTCTTCCTTTAGATGGTCAGCCACAATTTTTATGAAAGAATTTTCTGAACCGTTGAGCCAACAAAGCCACTGCATCATCTTCATTCTCCCTTTCTCTTTCATCTTCCTCATTTAGAGTATTCTTTGAAGTTTTGAGGACAATATTTTTGGGTTTAGGAGTTTGCTTGAAGTGTAGTTCAAATGTTTGTAGGGAACTTACAAGTTCTTCTACTTTCATCTCATCCATATTTCTACATTCTTCAATAGTTGTGACTTTAGAATTGAACCGTTCCAGTAAGGATCTCAGAATTTTCCTATAAATTTTTAGAACCAGAACTTTTTCTCCTAATCCACTCATAGAGTTACAAATGATGTTTAGTTTTGTGAAAAACTCCATGAAAGTCTCATGCTCTTCCATTCCAAGACTTTCAAATTGTGATGTCAGGAGCTGTAGTTTGGATCTTTTCACTATGCTAGTTTCCTCATAGGTTGTTTCCAACAAGTCCCATGCTTCTTTAGCTGTTCGACACATATTGATTTGATTGAAGACTTCTTGGGACATAGCACAGTATACAACATTCATTGCTTTAGCTTGAGAAGTTTGTTTTTCTTTATCGAATGCTATCCACATTTCTTTGGATTTCGGTTTAGTGATAGTTGTGCCATTTTCAAGTTCTATTTGTTCGGTTGGTGGCACATAACCTCTTTCAACAATATCCCAAACATCATGATCCAAAGATCTCAGAAAGTAATGCATCATAGCCTTCCATTATGCTTAATTTGATCCATCAAATACTAGAGGTCCCGATGAGCCCTCTCCTTTGACCATATTACCAACTTCAGTCAAGATCACTCTCTAGGCAGTGAAGCCCTTAAGAGAGACCAAGCTCTGATACCAATTGAAATTACGGTAATGACCGCTTTAGTGGAAGTGGGAATATGCCAAGATGACCTAAAGGAGGGTGAATAGGACTTCTTAATATTTTATGATAATTTAAAACCTATCAACCCTATCCTGAATAAATATGCAAGTGTCAGGATTTCTTTAAAATAACTTTAATGGCTTCTAAGCCAAATAGAGGATCCAATCACAAAACAATTCAAAGGATAAATAAGATGCACAACATAGTTTATGATGGATGTGATTGTGTGTGAGGTGTGATTCTGCTTAGTTTCAGATAAACATGTGCACATGCAAAATGAGAACAATCAGAGAAATCACACAAATAGTAGAAGTAAATGGCAATCACAAACACAGTCATTTTTATAGTGGTTCGACTATGTGTCTACTCCACATTCGGCAGATGCGCTCAACCCTTGAGTGTACCAGATCTTACTAACGGAGGTTTCAAATCAGGTTCACCTCAAACCAGTACAATCTACTCTAGGCTGACTCTAAAGTGTCTCCATGACACAAGTTTATGCCCCACACAGGAGCAAGGGTCAACACACAGCACCCGGGCTTTAGGCCACACAGGCTAAGGATCCACACGAGGAACCTACCAGTTTATGCTCCCATGAGAAAGGTTCAACACACGGCACCCAAGTTTTAGACTACACAGGTCAAGGGCCTACACAAGGACTTAAGTTTATGCTCTCCATAGAGCAAGGGTCAACACACAGCACCCCCACGTACACTCCTATCGGAGGCCTCCTATGAGGACTTGAAAGGGGTGAGAAGCACCTTTGACCCAATCCTATAGAAGGAATGATCACAAAGGTTTTCTGGAATCTAATGACTTATAGATAAGTAGATGAGCCCTCATTAAGAACGTTAATGAAGATCTCCTCCTTTGACGATGAAGAATATTCAGCTCCCTTGAACCACAACTCAGATGATGCTCCAATGTAAGGCAACAGGTTGGGTCAAGGTTAAGATGGAATCCTACTTAATTAAATTTTTTCCTATATTAGAAACAGAGTGATTCCAATCATCTATGCATTCAAGGTATCCCAACTCAATGATTTCCATTAAGATGGTAGCTGCAGGATCCTTGAATGGGGAAGTTCATTCCCTGATCCACTCTATTAAATATCAATGATGAGGGTGGATTGGAGGATGAACTCCCATGAGAGAAAAGGCTTAGGGTATAAGATCTGGACTTTAAACACTTAAAAGTTCTATCTATTTTCTCTCAAAAACAACCAAAGGCAAGCTATCATTAAGTAGGCAAAAAGTTCTAACGAATATAAAACAGTCATATTTTTTACAGAGTTCGATATCATCGATCGTATACTCTCGATAGCATCGAATGGCAGCTCGATGATATGAACTCAATTTGTCAAATGCTTTTGAACCTTTTTGCCAACTAATAGAGGGAATCGAACACACTTCGATGTCATCAGATTTCGAGCTCCGATTTCATCGAAATGAGGTTCGATTTCTTGACATTTGAAAATGAGAGAGTAGATGTCTTTGAAATAAAACAGGTATTTGATATGATCGAGCATCCCTCGATATCATCAGAATTTGAATATCGATGATATCGATGACGATGTCGATTCATCGATATTTTGAAGGAATTTTCCTATAAGCTTGTTGGACAGTTTGTGTCCGATTTCGATGACAACAACCTGGTCTCGATATGATCAATATTTGCATAGCGATTTTATCGAGAGATCCTTGATACTTAAATGATTTTACCTAAAAACTTGCTGGGCAGATTTGCGTCCCAATTGAAGGTCTGTCGATATCATCGAGATTTGAACATCCTGTTGAGGCAGACGCTTGAACAATCTTCCTATGGGGGCTCACTTATCTTGCTGACTCAACACTCACGTTAATTGATAAACCAGGGTACTTTTAGTTATTACAATGAATTTGCCAGAAAAGAAGTGAGGAAGAATAACGAGAACGAAGCCCTAGGGAATGCCCATATGCGGGTAATGATAGAAGAAACTAAAAAGACAAGATCTTCTAGAATTACAGAAGCAAAGAAGAAATTCTATTTTGTACAAAAACATCTGAGACAGCCGGGATAGTCGCCATTAACGTTATTTTCACCTAAACAGTTGAAAGTCCTACATTTAAATTATACAGTGCCATTACCATATGCTGGAAGAAACAAGTCATTCCCGACTGTTTTGAAAATATTTCATGTAAAAGCCAGTGCAAAGTACCCGGAGCCGATCGAATTTTACGCCCTTCAGAAGCCAAGATAGAACAAAAGGCCAAAAATGTTGTGCACTATGGAAAGCTGACATCTCGAGATCTTAAGAAATATAGTCCAACAAGTAGGAAAATCATGAAGAGCATGGGTTTTAATTACGAAGAATCCACCGGCTTAAATTACGGGAAAGGAATCCAGATCCCTATCGGAGTCAGACAGAAAAAAAGAGAAATTTCAACGATTGGGAATAGAATCGTCAATAAACATAGTTACAATCGATTAGTTACCGGAAACAGATTCTGAAATAGTTAAGCACCCTGAGACAGCTACGAAGCAAATAGAAGATAGGGGTAGCCAACGATTGATAGTCTGCAAGAAATAAATCTGGGCACAACGGAAAATGTTCATAAGCGTCGGCCTTCTTGAGCAAGAAGCCGAAAAATATGTCCAACTCTTGAAAGAGAACAAAAACGTCTTTGCTTGGATGTATGTGGAAATGTCAGGTCTAGAACCCACAGTAGCGATGCATCGATTGAACATTTCTAAAGACAAAAGGCTGATTAAGCAAGTGCCAAGGCGATTTCATCCGGACCTGGTTCCTCTGATAGAAGAAGAAATAAACAAGCTAATAAAAGTCAGGTTCATTAGAGAGGTCAAATATCCTTAATTGGATATCGAACGTTGTCCCAGTAAAGAAGAAAAGCGGACAGATCAGGGTTTATGTCGACTTCAGAGATCTAAATAAAGCTTGCCTAAAAGACGACTTTCTATTGCCAATCACCAAGTTGTTAATTGATAGTATGACACAATATGTTGTCATGTTCTTCATGGATGGCTACGCCGGCTACAACCAAATTAGAATGGCTCCTAAAGATGAAGAAGCAACAGTGTTCAAAACTTTGTTAGGAATATACTGCTACAAGGTTGGGGCGACATACCAACGAGCAATGCAAAACATCTTTCAAGACATGATGCATAAGCATGTTGAATGTTATGTAGACGATTTGGTGGTCAAGTTGAGTAATCATGAAGAACATCATGAGCATCTGACTTCAGTTTTTCACCGACTCAGAAAAAAACAATTGAAGATGAATCCTGCTAAATGTTCTTTTGGAGTATCATCAGGAAAGTTCCTCGGTTTTGTCATTAGGCACAGGGGAAAGTTAAGGCCATCCAAGACATGCCACCTCCAAAAATGTTGAAAGAATTGAAAAGCCTGAAAGGAAAACTAGCATATTCACCATTTTATTTTGAATCTGGAAGGGAGATGTCAGTCATTTTCTCATTTGGTGAAAAAAGGAACAGAGTTCGTATGGGACAAAGCATGTCAGAATGCGTTCGACTCAATAAAGGAATTACTAAAACAACCACCAGTATTAGCAACCCCTATGAAAGGTAAGCCTCTTATTTTATACACATCTACAACTGAGAATTCGTTGGGGGCCTTATTAGCACAAGTGAATAAATGTAGGAAAGAAACAACTCTCTATTATCTGAACCGAACTCTAATAGGCGCAGAATGCAATTATTCTCAGATCGAAAAGGAATGTCTGGTGCCGATATTTACAGTACAAAAGTTGAGACATTATTACCTTTCTCATGATATAATTCTAATCTCGAGGGCAGATTCGATAAAGTTCTTAATGACAAGGCCGATATGATCAGGAAGTTTGGCCAAATGGATACTGTTACTTTCAGAGTATACAATTACCTATGAGCCAGTAAAAGCAGTAAAAGGGTAAGCAGTGGTAGATTTCTTGGCAGCACATCCCATAATGGACAGTGAAAACATCAGCGATGATTTTCCCGATGAGCAGGTTATGGTAACTGAGTCACAAAATCCGGGCCAAATGTATTTTGATAGTGCTTCTTGAGCATTAGGAGTAGGTGTAGGAGTAATATTCATTACTCCTCAGGGTGACCTGTTACCTTATTCTTTCACATTGGGTACGTAAGCCTCTTATTTTATACACATCTACAACTAAGAATTCGTTGGGGGCCTTATTAGCACAAGTGAATAAATGTGGGAAAGAAACAACTCTCTATTATCTGAACCGAACTCTAATAGGCGCAGAATGCAATTATTCTTTGATCGAGAAGGAATGTTTGGCACCGATATTTACAGTACAAAAGTTGAGACATTATTACCTTTCTCATGATATAATTCTAATCTCGAGGGCAGATTCGATAAAAGTTCTTAATGACAAGGCCGATATGATTAGGAAGATTAGCCAAATGGATACTATTACTTTCAGAGTATACAATTACCTATGAGCCAGTAAAAGCAGTAAAAGGGCAAGCAGTGGTAGATTTCTTGGCAGCACATCCCATAATGGACAGTGAAAACATCAGCGACGATTTTCCCGATGAGCAGGTTATGGTAACTGAGTCACAAAATCCGGGCCAAATGTATTTTGATGGTGCTTCTTGAGCATTAGGAGTAGGCGTAGGAGTAATATTCATTACTCCTCAGGGTGACCTGTTACCTTATTCTTTCACATTGGGTACTGCATGTACAAATAATGAAGTCGAATATAAAGCTCTCATCATTGGGATGGAAATAGCTCGGGAAATGAAGATAAAAATGTTACAGATTTTTGGCAATTCTAAGTTGATCATAAATCAACTAACGACTGAGTTTGAAATAAGAAAGTAAGAGCTCATGCCATATTATCGAAGAGCACAGCAGTTACTAGAGTAATTCTATCATGCTGAAATCAAACATGTATCGAGATGCAAAAATGCGAGGGCAGACGCTTTAGCTAGCTTGGCCGCAACCCTGTCTTGTCCGAATCGAAGTCCCCTTCAGGTAACCATAGAGGAGAGAAGGTCCTTGCCCTCTTTAGAAGTCATTGATGAAGTCATTGAGGCACTCCCTATATCATTATAACGTCTCAAAAAAATCCGTACAAAGACCCGAGTACCACCTCAGGCAGAAATCCTTAATGACTAAATCCTTTAGAAATTAAATGAAAATTAATTAAGTAATAAACTAAATTAATTGGTGGATTATCTTGAATCACTATTTATACAAACTGCAAGACCCAAAACCATTAAAATCGTTAACTCAACATTACTTGAAAACCTAGGAGAAATCCCAAAAGTCAGTTGCTCTCGGGAGCACATTGAAACTCTGTATTGAACCTGGACCGTGCGTCAAAAGTCTGATTACTGTGAAACTATAAGGTTATGACCGCCTTATTGGGCTTAACAAGCATCGTGGGAATCGAGCCCAAATAATACCTAGAAACGCACAACTTCAGCCTGAAGCGTAGTGTGTGAGAAACGTAAATATCTTTAGAAAATGAACTCAAACTTAAGTGAATTGGACCATTCACTTGCGGGCAAAATTGAAGACTTTAAACCATCCGATTCTAATCGAAATACACCCATAGATCAGAGAAATTTCCCTGCACCTATTGGTATACTTGTGGCCCTGATGGAGTAACAACGACTGTTGATCTGATGCAGGTCCTTCACGGTGGATCAGTTGTCAAATCACACCATAAACACAGTCCTGGCATAGATCCATTGTCAGGGAACTTGCTCCATGAATTAGGTGAGAAATTGACCTTCTTAAGGGCCCTGTTTGTCAAAAACAGGCACCCTTTGGCTATAACCTAAGTATACCATGGCCCTTGGGTCATATGCATCACTTTTGAGCCTATATAAGGCCCTTAAACCACCCCTTCTCTCCCTCATACGAATTTCCTAGAAATCCTAGGAGAGAGAGAGAGAGAGAGAGAAAGAAAAGGAGAGAAAAGAGGGAGGAAGAAAGAAGGGTTCTTGGAGTTCGTTGTTGGGATCCTTTCCCACAACTCCTCACACCGATTCGCCTCTC
Organism: Magnolia sinica; assembly: GCF_029962835.1. Classification (NCBI taxonomy): domain Eukaryota; kingdom Viridiplantae; phylum Streptophyta; class Magnoliopsida; order Magnoliales; family Magnoliaceae; genus Magnolia; species Magnolia sinica. The sequence continues at coordinate 82,241,880 of NC_080574.1, forward strand.
TACTATGCTACTCAACCCGATTCTAGTTACGATTTGATTAAGGAATCCTAACCCTAACCTTGTTTTAGGAATCCAAGTAGAGGAATCTATGGAATAGCTAACCTATTTCATTGCTTAGGTGTCCTACGTTCAATTTACGGGAATATAATGTTTGAACCGAGTTCGAAACGAGCAAACCGACGAGAGGTGTAGACTATAAACATTTAGGTTATATTTTTTAAGGCTTTCAATGTCAGCAATGATTTATGTCTAACTTGATTGTTGCCATATGATCTTAGTTATGATGTATTCGATAAATTATATATGTGTGTGAACTATGTGAATATAAAATGCATTCCATGTGTTTGTTGAAATATTTGAATGAAAGTGTAATTATGATTTATGCTTCCCATGACTATTAATACATGTTTGTTGTATGTATAACAACCCCTTTATGAAAGGATCTGCCATAATATATGCTATAACTAATTTAGTTTATGTATATAATATTATATAGTCTAAGTGTTTGATAAAATGTCTGAACGAGAAATTGTTTGATAAATTGCTTCCAACAAGGGTGTTGATATAGGATTCTCAACTACCTTATCCATATCTATAATTTCCTTCATGTAATATAAATTGCTACTATGTGATTCATGGGTGAAATGCATATGTATAGTAACATGTTCAATGTGTGTGATAAAATGCTCAAATGAGAATTATGTTTGAATTGTTTGTTAAATGTTGTTATGATTATCACATGTGACTACTTATTACATTTGAGTATGATTGGGAGTACTACGTAGTCCAGGCAAACGGTAACGGTTCCCGATGGAGTGGCCGAACTAGTTTCGCCACATTAGATATGTTCGATGAATCCAAGTCATACGTTGATTGTCGATAGTGGTTAGGCCACGTGTAGTGCTTATGCGTTCCATGTTGATCAATTCAACATGCGCTCATACCAATGGCACTTGTCAAATAACCCAATTGGCCTATTGTGTGTTTACCATGTATGGACGCTACTGCTTAAATCTAAGGTACTACTTACCAATGTAAAGCCCGTTTAACCATGGTACTAAGATCCGCTAAGACTCATGAGCTGGGCATGGTGGTGTATGGGACACCATGGTCGATCTATGAGCCTACACTGGGGTGACGAACCTCACCGTAGTAACCAGTGAGCAACTCAAACTCATGAACTGAATATGGTTGTGTATGAGACACCATATTCAAGTTGTCGGCCTACGTTCAGGTGGCGAACATCCCGTAGTGACCTCGAGTATAAACTAGGCCTACGTTGAGGTGACGAGCCTCTCCGTAGTGACCTCAAGTGTAAACTCGTGAACTTACTTATTCACTGTTTTTCATTAGGGGTGATGCCCTACAACTTGCCTATCGTATGTGATTAACTAGGATTGACGACCCTAGATGTATCATTATTTCAGTAAGTGATATAAAGGGAGGTACCTTAGCTTCCCGAATCTGCTGTATGAATAAGTCTAATAAATTACTTAGCTAACACAACCATGCACCACATTGCATGTGCTTTGGCGAGGAAGCTCACTTTTAGGGAGTTTGCCATACGCGATCGTGAGATGACGTTGCTAAGAGAGTGCAGGCGAGGGCATGCATCATTATAGCATACCATCCTTGCATTAACAAGAGTACTTAGGATATGATTGTGGTATTGCTTTATCATTACTACTTAACTGAATTGATAACATGTTAACCTTTGCCTTATAGTACCACAGAGTTGATCACTCACTCCCACTCTGGGACGGTGTTTTAAAACACCAACCAGACTCTGATTTAGATGCAGGTTATGACGAGGCTTTCGCGATGGAGCCAAATTTCATTGACGAGGAGGAGCAGTTCTCCTACGTTCAGCTCTCAGGAGGGTTCGTGTAGACTTAGAGCTGCGTTGTCAGGATTACAGGGATATTAGATTAGTGAAATATTCACATTTTGTCATGTTGTATATTTTGAAAAAAATTATGTATATATATTCAGCCCGGTAACACGTTCATACTCAGGAGGTTATGAAACATGAATATACTTTATATATTTAGTTCAGTCTTCCACTTGCTTATTTACATTAACTCTGGAGTATGATTTGCTGATTTGGTGTAATCTCACTCATGTTTACTGCACTAATATGGACAACATTTAAACATCATTATCTATGTTGTATAAGTGATGCGTTGGAACTCAAGATTTGAGCTTTGCTTGACCCCCGATTTTTAGGGCATTACAAGTTGGTATCAGAGCATGATTTGGATTAAACTAGACCTAGGTTATGGTAACACGACATACTCTGATGCATTTTGACTTAGGAGGGGGCGATTACATGTAGAAATGATCATAGGATCCCAAGTTTCACTAACGGGCGAGATTGGTCGTTGAAATGTGACCCGTACGTGTCTGAGATCCTGTGAAACGATCTCGATTCCTTCCTAGTCCGTCAATCGACGGGTTTAAACCATTAATCGGTGAATCCCAAATTTAAAACACGCCAAAAGGCATGAATATGTGTGAAGTGGACCAAGAAAGTATGTCATACGGATGTAAGGGCATAAAGCCCTTTTTCGGTGGGACCCAGGGGGTCCCCAGCACTTTTTCGTCATCCCGGGAGGGGGAGGCCATCACCTCTAGGCAGCAGCACCGTCGCCAGCACAGGGAGACTCAGTGGCACCGTGCCGACCGCGGAGGGCCCGCGGGTTCGGTAGCCCACTGCCCTCCGCATGCACATGTGGAGCCTGTTTTTGTGTGGGACCACTTTATTTGGGGTCCCCTTGCTCCCCTTTGTTCATTTCACCCCTCTTCTAGCTCTCAAACCTTTCCAAAAATTTGATTTTCTCTTCCAAATCTCTCTTCCATGCACACCAAGCTTCATCTTCTTCCATCTCTTGCACCCACCTCCACCATTCTCTTAAACCCATCTCCTATAACCTTCCATCCCCCTTATTTCTCCTCATTTAGGCACACAAACCCATCTTTGTGTCTTAAAATCTCCAAACTTTCTCATTCACTTCAATATCCAATCTTTTTCAACTTTCATGGCGCTCTTCGAGCTAGTTGACGCCATATTCTCACTCTCAACGCTCCTTTCCCTCATGGGAAAAAAGAGGGCGTCTGCGAGTGAAGCCAGGCCTAGCCGCCCAACCCGTTCAAGGAAGAAGACGGGCGCCAAAGCAAGCACGAGTGTTGAGCAAGAGCAAAGGACAAAGTGGGATCTCGATCCCCAAATTTTACTCAAAAGATCTCTACCGCCGGGCATCGGTCTCGGTAAGTTTCGCGGCCGTAAAGTTGTATTTGAAGCGCATGTTAATGAAAGTCTATTTGGGTTATATCCAGTGATGGACCTCTTGTTGGAATTCGGGTGGGCTCCCATATTTGAAAGTAAGTCTCATGCGTGTGAAAGCACTGTCTGAGCCTTCTACGCCCACATACGGGATCTACTACTAGAGCCTCTAAAGTTTACTATAGTCAATGTTGATGTGATGGCCCGAATTATGGGCATTGAATGTGGAGAGGTACATGCTAGTGAATATCATCTCACTAGTGTACGAGAAAGATCGCCGCACGCGGTTTCTTTATGGCCGACTGGTTCACTGGAAGTGAGGCAATTGCCTCCCATCGACCAAATTGACAAACAATTTCCGCCTGCTCCACCACATATTCACATATAATGTGTATCCTAGGTGGAGCAACCGTACTGAATGCACTCGTTTGATGGTGGACTTCTTGTACAGAGCTGGGCAAGGAGACAAGTTGTGTCTGCCTACATTCGCCCTATTACAGATAATCCAGACTTCACGCTCTCTCAGGGGAGATACTTCCCTCCCATTAGGCCAACTTATATACAAGATTGCTCATAATTTTGGCTACAGACTTAACATGGATGAGCTTGCACCGATCTACTTAATTAATGACACTACGCTCAACAATATGGGAATTAGCCCGCAACAATGTCAAGCCAAACTCAATGAAAGTGGGGATGAAATAGAAGAGGACAGTGAAGAGGAAGACAGTAGTAAAAAAGAAGGACAGATCGCTGCGATTGTGTATTGATTATTGCAGGTTGAACCAACTGACAGTGAAGAACAAGTATCCTTTACCCAGGATAGATGATTTGTTCGACCAGTTGAAAGGGGCACAGTATTTCTCAAAAATCGACCTACATTCTGGTTATCATCAGTTGTGCATCAGGGATGAAGACGTGCAGAAAACAACATTCAGGACTAGTTTTGGACACTACGAATGCACCAGCCGTGTTCATGAACCTATGAACCAAGTGTTTTGGCTGTATCTGTACCAGTTCTTTATCGTATTTATAGATGAAATTTTGATATACACTAAGAGTCGAAAGGATCAGGAAGAACACCTACGAGTAATCTTCAATACTCTCAGGAAAAAATCAGTTGTCTACCCAAAACTGAAATTGCGACTTCTGGAAGGGAGAAGTCAAGTTTCTAGGGCACGTGGTGTCCAAGGAAGGTATCACCGTGGACCTTGCCACTATGGTTCAGGACCAGGAGTAGCCCAGTTCGGTTATAAAAGTGAGGAGTTTCCTCAACCTTACTTGCTACTATCGCAGGTTCATTAAAGAATTTTCCAAGATAGCTAGGCCATTGTCTCAACTCACTTAGAAGGATCTTAAGTTTACTTAGAATGAGAAAGCCATAGCAGCTTTTCAGGAATTAAAGGATAAGCTGACGTCTGCACCTGTGGTAGTATTGCCAGAGCAAGGGGTCAGATATACTATATAGACTGACGCGTCTCGTGTTGTTTGGGTTGTGTCCTTATGCAAAATGACAGAGTGATTGCCTATGCATCATGACAGTTGAGGAAACACGTAGATAAATACCCCACGCACGACCTAGAATTGGCAGCAATTATTTTCACATTAAATCTCTGGAAACATTACCTCTACGGAGAGGAGTTCGAGCTCTTTTGCAACCACAAGAGCCTCAAGTATATATTCACGCAGAGGGATCTGAATATGAGGCAACGACGTTAGATGGAAACCTTGAAGGACTTCAAGTTTGAGGTCTCCTACTATCCTGGTAAGGTTAACCTTATGGCTGATGCATTGAGCTGCAATATGACAATAGAATTTGCAGCTTCGCTAATGATAAAAGAATGGAAATGGTAGAGTTTGTGCGAGACTTCAAACAAAAGCTTGCAGTTGAGGAGCCATTCGAGAGCGTCACACACATCCACGTATAGCCACTTATTGATGACCGGATCATCATGGCTCAGAAGGAAGATGAAATATTGGTGAAGATGAGGAAACAAGCGTGCGACAGTGAAGACTCCGAATGGAGGGTTAGTCTAGATGGAGGTTTGAGATATTGCGGCTGCCTATGCATCCCGAATCTCCATGACTTAAGTAGAGAAGTCTTGGAAGCCACACATAATTTGAATTTGGCAATGCATCCTTATAGTATAAAGATGTATCGAGATTTGAAGCGTTCGTACCGATGGGACAACATGAAGGCCCATATAGTAGATTTTGTATCCTGTTGTCTCATGTGCCAGCAGGTCCAGGTCGAGCATCGCCGACCTCCTAGTTTGCTTTGGCCCATGCCCATAGCTGAATGGAAATGGGATTTCATATATATGGATTTCATTTTTGGGTTACCGAAGACGAGGAAGGGACATGACTCTATTTGGGTGATTATGGACCGATTGACGAAATTGGTTCATTTCCTCCTGATTAAAGTTTCAAACTCAGCAGATGATTTAGCCAGGCTGTACTCAAGGAGATTGTACGACTGCATGAAGTGCCTATGGAGATTGTGTCGGATTGAGACACGTGATTCACGTCCATTTTTTGGACTCAAATCCAGGAAGCAATGGGAGTGAAATTGAAGTTCAGTACCGCGTTCCACCCACAGACGGATGGGTACACGAAATGGGTAAACAAGATATTAGAAGACATGTTACGGGCATGTGTGCTTGATTTCAAGGACAGTTAGGATGCCTGTCATCCCCATGCCGAGTTCGCATATAATAACAACTTCTAAGCGAGCATTGGCATGGGTCCCTACGAAGCATTGTATGGCCGCCCATGTCGAGCACTCCATTGTTGGGCAGAAGTTGGCGAGAAGAGCTTGATTTGCCCGGATTTGGTTCAGGCGACATAAGAGAAGATCGACATTATCAGGCGTCGACTTCTCGTAACCCAGAGTAGACAGAAGAGTAACACCGATACACGAAGGTGGTAGTTGGAATTCGAAGTGGGAGATCATGTGTTTCTTAAGGTTTTCCCCATGAAGGGAGTCATTTGATTTGACAAGAAAGGGAAGCTTATGCCGAGGTTCATAGGCCCATTCCAGATTCTGGATAGAGTAGGTGTGGTAGCATACCGTCTCGCCTTGCCCACACCACTCACCAGCGTGCACAACGTATTTCACATATCGATGCTGAAGAAATACGTTTCTAATCCCACTCACATTATTAAGTGGGATCAGGTGCAGCTAAGTGAAGATGCTATATACATAGTTCGACCAACATGTATCCTGGATAGGAAGGAACATGTGCTATGCAGCAAAGTTATCCCTCTTATGAAAGTATTGTGGATTCACCACACTGAGGAAGAGGCGACCTGGGAAACAGAAGCTGAAGTCCGTAAGAACTACCCTCAGATCCTCGAGGAGTACGAAAAGGTACTAATTTCAGGGATAAAATTTTTCTTTAAGGGGGGTAGATAGTAATGTCTCAGAAAAATCCGTATAAAGACCTGAGTACCACCACAGGCAGAAATCTTTAATAACCAAATCCTTTAGAAATTAGACAAAAATTAATTAAGTAATAAACTAAATTAGTTGGTGGATTATCTTGAATCACTATCTATACAAACTGCAAGACCCAAAACCATTAAAATCGCTAACTCAATATTACTTGAAAACCTAAGAGAAATCTCAAAACCTAGTTGCTCTCAGGAGCACATTGAAACTTCGTATCGGACCTGGACAACCATTGAAAGTCCGATTACCACGAAACTATAAGGTTATGACTGCTTTATTGGGTTTGACAAGTATCACGGGAATCGAGCCCAAATAGTACCCAGAAACGCACAACTTGAGCCTGAAGCGACGTGTGAGAAACGCGAATATCTTTAGAAAATGAACTCAAACTTAAGTGAATTGGACGATTCACTTGTGGGCAAAATTGAAAACTTCAGACCATCAGATTCTGACCCAAATATACCCATGGATCAAGGATATTTTCCTACACCTATTGGTATACTTGTGGCCCCGATCATGTAACGGAGACCGTTGATCTGACGCAGGTCCTTCACGACCAATCAGTTTGTCGGATCGCACCATAAACACAGTCCTAGTGTAGATCCATTGTCAGGGAACTTGCTTCATGACTTAGGTGAGAAATGGACCTTCCTAAGGGCCTTATTTGTCAAAAATAGGCACCCTTCGGCTATAACCTAAGTATACCATGGCCCTGGGGCCATATGCATCACTTTTAAGCCTATATAAGACCCTTAAACCACCCCTCTCTCCCTTATACGAATTTCCTAGAAACCTTATGAGAGAGAGAGAGAAAAGGAGAGAAAAGAGGGAGGAAGAAAGAAGGGTTCTTGGAGTTCGTTGTTGGGATCCTTTCCCACAACTCCTCACACCGATTCGCCTCTCTACTACGCTACTCAACCCGAATCTAGTTACAATTTGGGCAAGGAATCCTAACCCTAATTTTGTTTTAGGAATCCAAGTAGAGGAATCTATGGAATAGCTAACCTATTTCATTGCTTAGGTGTCCTACGTTCGATTTACGGGAATATAGTGTTCGAACCGAGTTTGAAACGAGCAAACCGACAAAAGGTGCGGACTATAAACATTTAGGTTATGATTTTCAAGGCTTTTAATGTCAGCAATGATTTATGTCTGACTTGATTGCTGTCATATGATCTTAGTTACGATGTATTCGATAAACTATACATGTGTGTGAACTATGTGAATATAAAATGCATTCCATGTGTTTGTTGAAATGTTTGAATGAAAGTGTAATTATGATTTATGCTTGCCATGAGTATTAATCTAGAATACATGTTTGTTGTATGTATGACAACCCCTTTGTGAAAGGATTTACCATAATATATGTTATAACTAATTTAGTTTATGTATATAGTATTATGTAGTCTAAGTGTTTGATAAAATGTCTGAATCAGAAATTGTTTGATAAATCGCTTCCAACAAGGGTGTTGAGATAGGATTCTCAACTACCTTATCCATATATATAATTTTCTTCGTGTAATATAAATTGCTACTATGTGATTCATGGGTGAAATGCGTATGTATAGTAACATGTTCAATGTGTGTGATAAAATGCTCGAATGAGAATTATGTTTGAATTATTTTTTAAATGCTGTTATGATTATCACATGTGACTACTTGTTGCATTTGAGTATGATTGGGACTACTACGTAGTCCAAGCAGTCGGTAACGGTTCCCAATGGAGTGGTCGAACTAGTTTCACCACATTAGATACGTTTGATGAATTCGAGTCGTACGCTGATTGTCGATAGTGGTTAGGCCATGTGGAGTGCTTATGCGTTCCATGTTGATCAATTAAACGTGTGCTCGTACCAATCGCACTTGTCAAATAACCCAATTGGCCTATTCTGTGTTTACCATATATGGATGCTACTGCTTGAATCTAAGGTACCACTTACCATGTAAAGCCCATTTAACCATGGTACCAATATCCGTTAAGACTCATGAGCTGAGCATGGTGGTGTATGGGACACCGTGGTTGAGCTGTCGACCTAAGGTGGGGTGACGAGCCTCCCCATAGTGACCAGTGAGCAAACCAAACTCGTGAGCTAAATATGGTAGTGTATGGGGCACCGTATTGGAACTGCCGGCCTACATTTAGGTGATGAGCCTCCCGTAGTGACCTCGAGTATAAACTAGGCCTACGCTGAGGTGACGAGCCTCTCCATAGTGACCTCGAGTGTAAACTTGTGAATTTACCTATTCACTTCCCTTCATCAGGGGTGATGCCCTACAACTTGCTTATCGTATGTGATTAACTAGGATTGATGGCCTTAGATGGATCATTGTTTGGGTAAGTGATATAAAGAGAGGTACCTTAGCTTCTCGAATCTGCTGTATGAATAAGTCTAATAAATTACTTGGCTAACACAACCATGCACCGCATTGCATCTGCTTTGGCAAGGAAGTGCACTTTTAGGGAGTTTTCCATGTGCGATCGTGAGATGAAGTTGCTGAGAGACTGCAGGCGAGGGTATGCATCATTATAGCATACCATCCCTGCATTAACAAGAGTACTTAGGATATGATTATGGTATTGATTTATCATTACTTCTTGACTAATTGATAACATGTTAACATTTGCCTTATAGTACCACTAAGTCGATCACTCACTCCCACTCTAGGACGGTGTTTTAAAACACCAACCATACTCTGATTTAAATGCAGGTTACGACGAGGCTTTCGCGATGGAGCCATATTTCATTGACGAGGAGTTCTCCTACGTTCAGCTCTTGGGTGGGTCCGTGTAGACTTAGAGTTGGGTCGCCAGGATTATAGGGATATTGGATTAGTGGAATATTCACATTTTGTCATGTTGCATATTTTGAAACAAATTATGTATATATATTCCGCCCAGTAGCACATTCATACTCTGGAGGTTATGAAACATGAATATACTTTATATATTTAGTTCAATCATCTATGTTGTATAAGTGACGCGTTAGAACTTGGTAGTTGAGCTTTGCTCGACCCTCGATTTTCGGGGCGTTACAATCATGTTTTGAAGTGACAGTAGACGATTGACATCAACCTTTCGTAGATTATCTCAAATATGATATATTGTCGGAAGATCCTGTGCAAAGACAATAAATCAAGCAAGTTCATCATATGTAGTGAAGTATTGTAGAGAAAATCTTACAATGAAGTGGTGTTATGGTGTCTAGATGAATAAGAAGCGAGTCAAACTTTATGAGAAGTCCACTTTAGAGAATGTGGGGCACATCAGGCCGGTCAAAATTTAATCCATCAGGTACATCGAATGGGGTTGAAGTGACAGTAGATGATTGGCATCAACCTTTCGTAGATTATCTCAGATATGATATATTGTCGGAAGATCCGGTGCAAAGATAATAAATCAAGCAAAGATCAAGTAAGTTCATCATATGCAGTGAAGTATTGTAGAGAAAATCTTACAATGAAGTGGTGTTATAGTGTCTAGATGAATAACAAGCGAGTCAAACTTACGAGAAGTCCACTCTAGAGAATGTGGGGCACATCAGGCCGGTCAAAATTTATTCCATCAGGTACATCGAATGCGGTTGAAGTGACAGTAGACGATTGGCATCAACCTTTCATAGATTATCTCAAATATGATATATTGTCGGAAGATCCGGTGCAAAGACAATAAATCAAGAAAAGATCAAGTAAGTTCATCATATGCAGTGAAGTATTGTAGAGAAAATCTTACAATGAAGTGGTGTTATGGTGTCTAGATGAATAACAAGCGAGTCAAACTTTACGAGAAGTCCACTCTAGAGAATGTGGGGCACATCAGGCCGGTCAAAATTTATTCCATCAGGTACATCGAATGGGGTATTACTAGCCCACAATGTTTAAAGATACAATAAAGTATGCGAAGCGATGCCATGAGTGTCAGATTCATGGAGACATCACACATCTACCCCCAAAAGATATCCATCAGACAGTTACTTCTTGGCCTTTCTCCGTTTGAGGACTTGATGTTATTGGCCCTATAAATCCACCTTCATCTAGAGGAAAGCAATATATATTGGCAGCAACAGACTATTTATCCAAGTGAACGGAAGTGATCGCATTGCGTAATGTTAAAGAAAAAGATGTTATCAATTTCATCCGACATGCAATAAATATCGCCATGGTATCCTGAAGAAAATCATTACTGACAATGGTACCCCTTTTGAGAATAAAGTCATGGAAAAGTTGTGTCAAAAGTTCAGTATTTACCACTCATTTTTAACACCTTACTATCCACCGGCCAATGGATTAGGAGAGGCGTTCAACAAGACAATTATGAACATACTAGAGAAGACAGTGACTAGAAATAGGCGCGATTGGAATGAAATGTTGCAAGAAGCATTGTGGGCTTACAAGACTACCCATCGAATAGCAACAAGAGCAACACGGTATTTATTGGTTTATGGTGTAGAGGCGGTCATCCCGATCGAAACACAGGTCGCATCACTCAGAGTGGCAGTGCATCAGTCAATTACAGATGATGAAAATGAAAAAATAAGGCTAGAAGAACTGGACATACTCGATGAAAATTGATTGGCAGCTCAGTAGCTATTACACTTATATCAAGCAAGAATATCGGCTACCTTTGATAAAAGAGTCAAGTATCATTCTTTCAAGAAAGGTGACATGGTAGTAATGTTGAAAAGAACCATAGTGGTCACCCATAAGACAGGGGGTAAGTTTGAGCCCAAATGGGACGGGTCATATATAATAAAACAAGTATATTCCAATGGAGCATATAGACTCGTAGATCAAGATGGACAGGGTATCAGTATACCGGTCAATACTCACTTCATCAAAAAATATCATCCTTGAAGATAGTTACAATTTTGATCCAGAAGATTATCAGAATAATGCTTCTGTATCAAAAGGGGGCAAGAACAAGTGAAGCCATGTATTCTTCTTCAGATGAATGAATAAAGAAGAAATTTGCAAGCATATCAAGACTACACATCAGTGATTATTATAAAGAAAAACAATCATCACTGTCATCATCAAACAAGCTTTCCTGAACCTTACTGAAATTGGTATCTTCACCAAGCCAGTATACTATTATAAACATATCGTCAAAGATATTATCAACAGCGGTGATATATCAATCAAGACATCTATCATTATCATGACAGCGATGACAACTTATCATTTAAGGCAGCCTAGCCAAGCCTATATGGCCAACTACGCATAAGGCCTATCACCATTATTATTCGGGTAGTAATGAGAAGCTAGTGGCCTTAAAAAGCCCATATAGGCCATCATATGCATACCTATGCAGGCAGTGGATGGAGCCAACGACTAAAAGCCCTAAAAGGCCAAAAAGTCCTCAACAACCAGTCACGCGTGAGACCAATGTCATCTGTATACAACAGCGTTATGGGGAACAAATGAAATTGTCCTCCCGTGAATGGGTCTAACCTTGTAGACGAAGAAAAAATGGGCAATAGTATGCACTCTTTGGCCATTGTCCATAGACAAGCTAACCATGTATAAGACCCCCAGATTCCTTACTTGATTTTAATAGTAACTCATGAGGAAGGGTTTTTAGCCTACTCATTGATGGACTGATGGACTTGGATTTGGTACCCCAATGGTAGCTTTGTGCGTCCCATGAACTCTACAAAGTTACTGTGGCTAACCCCGTGCGTAAATCCAACCGACTTCACGGCCCCGGTAGCTTCATTGGGCCCCTCTGATGGATCGCGGTTTGTGAACTCACCAGGCTGTGAAAAGTTCAGTGAACTCATAAGAGTTACAGAGACCAGTCACGTGAGACCCAACTCCAACTACTTATTGAAAAGTCCGAGCTAAGAGTCGGAATAGGACTATGCCAAATTAAAAATTAAATGCCGAATTTAAATAAATATAAATAAAGATAGCACTTAAAAAATCCACAATACAGAAATATAAAACAACCTCAAGTGTACAAGTATTAAGAGGTTAATATAGATGTTGTTCTAAGGACCACCTTACACCAAAAACCAATGGCTTATGGTAGGACAACTTGATTCCTAGAACGATCTGTGTATCAAAATCTCAATCCGATACAGAGGAATAAAAAAATAAATAGAAAAGGAAATAACTAAGCTATTACAACATTCCCACACTTGCATAAAAGAAATTACAACATTCTCCACAAATGCATAAAGGGAAATTACAACATCCACAAAATGAAATATTCAATCAATCACCACAAGACCAGAAATTATAGTGGCTCACTTGTGTGTACACCAACTATTTAGAAAAATAGCCAGATAACTACTCCACTCCTAATATTCTCATACAGTGGATATTAGCGTTCACTATGAAAATAGGTTTTTCAAGGTTCACCTAAAACCCTCACAATTGTGCCTTTTAAGTGGGTTTACACAATTCAAAAACCCCACACTCTGAGTTTTCTAGATCACTTCAGACAAACCAAAAGAAAGAGATTTTTCTGGCACAATCTCAATGAAACCAAAAGAATGAATTTATAAAACAGTAAAATACTTATTTGGATATTCTCTTTTTGATGCAGCCCGGAAGAACCAATTCAGAGTAGAAGTTCAATGTTCACACTCATTTGTGAAAAGGTTCTAAATTCTAAATTGATTTTAAATTAAATCACCTTAGGCTAGCTTGATTTGATTTTGATTTCAGGAAATGGGAATACTTCAATCCCTCTTTCAAATAAATTTGGAATGCAGAATACAAAATCAAATGTAAAAAGCTAATTAAAGAGAATATAAAATAAAAACTAGATAGCTTAAGAATATCACTAACTTATCTCTCAGAGTAGTGTATTGATTTTTCTTGAATTGAATATCAAACTCTGAATGTCGTGCTCTATTTATAAGTGTAGAAATCGCATCTACGACTAGTCTTGAGGTCGATTCGATTGGTTGAAGGACCAACAAACTTTTAAAAATCTAGGCACGATAAGATTAGACCGTTCTACGACTGGTTAAAGGACCTGCTCGACCGGTCGAGTGGCCTCCACGACCGGACGAGTCCTGTCCACGACTAGTCGTGTGGAACTCAAATTAGTTGCTGGACTTTGAGTCGAGCCTACAGGACTGGTCGAACACTGTTCATACGATCGGTTGAGCAGTCTCTAGGACTGGTCGAGGCAATAACAAAAAATCCAAAAAATAAGTAACAACCTTAGGACTGGTCGAGGATTTTTTAGACTGATCGAGCCAGCATTAGGACTAGTCGAACTTAGTCTAAGACTAGTAAAAAAAATAGATTATGCACTTATAAAATGACCTAATTAAATTATGTATTCAAAATGACCTATCCTATGGTCAATCTAGGGTCATTCATATCTTATAAGCAATGTATGAATATTGAATCTTCTTTTGCTTCAGTTGATAGTCGTTCTTTGAAGTTCACATAGCTCGAGATCTTGACATATGATGAAGCTTGAACTTAAGACCTTTTGAAGCTTGAAATTGAAGTTCTTGTCTTGTATTCCAACTTGAGTTTTGAGTACCAAAGTGAAGACTATTGTCTTACTTTTAGATAAAGCTTTGAAACCTTGAACTTTGAAGTTTGAAGGAGTGAAATATGTACTTGAACTTGTATATCTCTTGATCTTGCATTTGAAGATCTTGAGGTAAAGACCTTTGATCTTGTACATGAGATGCAATGTCTTGAACTTGTAGATGAGCTAAACAAGACACAGATTCCAAGAGGTTTTGGCACTACAAAATTTGACAATAATAGGAGCTAGAAAACATAGCACTTACAATCTCCCCCTTTGTCAAATTTGTGACAAAACACACTTCATTTAAAATAAGTATAATATGCACAATAAAGAATTATGCATCAATATAAACCAGTTATAACCTGGTTAGAGAATTATGCACCAGTTATTAACAAGTCAAAACAATTCGCATCTACTCCCCCAAAAATACTCCCCTTTAGTCCCCCATACGAAAAATTAGATGGCTACCTATCCACTTATCCACAATTCACAATTCACACATATCATAAGCATGATAAAATTCTCCCCCTTTTTGTCACAATATGATAAAGGAAGTAACCACTGAATGATAATGGAAGTAGATAAATAAGGAAGAATAAGAAGAGTAACGAGGAATAAATGAACATGATATTCAAGATAGTAAATCCATAAACAAGCATTGTTCAAGCATGATCAACCATGTTCAACCCAGAAAACAAAAGAAATTCAAGTATTATAAAAGTTATTACAAACCACATAAGCAAATACTAATCAAAACCCGAAGAGGGAATAGGTATGGTAGGATCAAGTTGATGAAGTCCCTTGTTAAGGTGTCTAAGATACTTGTGCAAATATTTGAATTATAAATCATGAGACACATTCATGTTTTCTACCTTCTCCTCAAGCGAGCGCAACTACGTATCAAAATGAAATGACTGATAATCAGGATCATCTCCTGAATCAGATTCGATCTCATCAAAAATATCATCCATATTGATGTCATCTGGAGGTAAATCACTCACATTGACTTGGCCTGGGGCCAACTTCAAATTCACCTTATTAATATTAGAGTTGTTGAATGGTCGGTGATGAATGGGAGCTTCTCCTACAGGCATAGCCACTAAACTATATGTGGCCAACATAATCATAAGATACGCGAAGGGAATGTCACTATGTCCTAGATGAAGACGGAACTAAATGATGCAATAACAAATCAAAGAAGGAAGACATACAGGTGTACCAGGGATGATGGAATGAAGAATACGGACCATGAACGTAGTGAGTTTGGTTTCGTTACCAGAACAAGGATAAACATTTGAAATGAATATCTTGTGAAGGACTCTATATCTGGGTAATAAATACTTTGAGGTAAGCCTATTTCCATTAGTATTCCATTTTGTATCTATATTGCATAAATCTCTAGTAATCATACGTTTCTCAGTTTCAGATGGTTTTTCTACTAGAATGCTAATGGGAATACCATCATCCTTGATAGGTAAATCCATTAATCCAGAGATAAGGTGACGGTCCACATCAATTGGACCTTCTCTGGTCGAGATAGTGAATGTTAGATTTTCAGTAGAAAAATCAGTAATACAAGCATACATAGCTTGCGCAATAGAGCAGTATGTTGGCTCACCCCAATGTAGTATGTTATCCCATCCTACAGACTGAAGGAGAGGAAGGATATCAAACGGAGCTAGATGATCAATATTAACAAGTCGTTCAACTATAACATCATGCAACCTAACATCCCGTACATAAGAGGGATCATCTTCGGGTGACCGAAGGTGGCACATTGTTATAAGAGTTGATTGAGAAGTAGGACCACAGGATCCTTTCTTCTTAGTTCTACTATCCATTTGTATCAAAGATAACAAAGAACAAAGAGATTACAAAAGAGGTAGAGAGGGTTTTCACTAGATTAGATTTTTGAGAAGAAAACTCCAAAAACAACTATGAAACAAGAAATAAACCACACCAATGATGAAAAGGGAGTGCAAAGAACTTGATTCTTCAAGGAAAATGAAAACCATGCAATAACCTTAAAGAAATAGGAGATGGGTTCGACAAGTCAACCTAGGAGTCGTTGGAAAAGACACCCAAAATGAGAAAAAAGTTATTTTTCCCCAAATAAAGCACGAAACCCGCGCTACACGGCTGGTCGAGTACATGCTCGACCGGTCGTGCCACAACTGGTCGAGTATGTACTCGACTAGTCGTGCACAGCCTAAAATATGCAATTTTCATAAATTTTAAAATTTTAAACATTTAAAATAACACATATATACATTATGATACAGAAATGCATGAATAATCAATTCAAATTGCACATACCAAGATCAAATTTCAATTTAGCAAACCTACTTTTGTCAAGCGGTTTTGTGAATATGTCAGCAAGTTAATTCTCAGTCGGAATATAATCTAAGGAAATTGTCTTGTCTTCCACTAATTCAAAAATATAGAGATATCTAATGTCAAAGTGCTTGGTTTATGAATTCTGGATTGGATTTTTGGATATATTAATTGCATTGGAATTATCACAATATAAAACCATAGAATCTTGTGCAATTTCTTAATCGCTTAACATTATTTTCATCCATACAAGCTGAGTACATGCATTACCTGCTGCAATGTATTCAGCCTTAGAAGTTGAGAGTGATACGGAACTTTGTTTCTTACTTAGCCAAGAAACTAAACAGTTCTCTATATAGAAACAACCACCACTAGTTGATTTTCGATCATAAATGTTACCAGCCTAATTAGCATCCGTGTAACTAGCTAATTATACACTAGTATCATGTGGATACCAGAGACCAAGATTAGCTAAACTAGCGACATATCGCAAAATGCGCTCAACAACAATTAAATGTGACTCTTTAGGATCAGATTGATATCTAGCGCAAATTTCTATGCTAAATGCATTATCAGGTTGGCTTACAGTTAAATAAAGTAAACTTCCTATCATACTGCGATATAGCTTAGGATCCACACTCTTACCTATAGAGTCTTTTGAGAGTTTAAAAGTAGTACTCATAGGAGTATCAAAATTTTTTCCACTCTCAAATACGAACTTTTTAACTAAGTTCAGAGCATATTTGGTTTGAGCGATAAAGAAACCATCAGGTTGCTATTTTACTTGCAACCCTAGGAAATAATTCAATTCCCCAACCATGCTTATTTCGAACTTAGACTTCTTAAGATCTGCAAACTCAACAGTCATGTCAGCACAAGTAGATCCATATATAATATCATCAACATAGATTTGCACTATTAAAATGTGATCATTATGTTTCTTTACAAACAATGTCTTATCAACACTTCCCATTATAAAGTTATGACTTAGTAAAACTTAGTCAACTTTAACTACCATGCCCTGGGAGCTTGTTTTAAACCGTAAAGGGCCTTTTTTAGGCGGTATACATGATCAGCATTCTTAGGGTCTTCAAAACCCATTGGTTGTTCAACATACACTTCTTCATGCAAATTACCATTTAAGAAAGCACTCTTTACATCTATTTGGTATATTTTAAACTTTCTAAAGCATGCAATGGAAATAAATAGTCTGATTGATTCAAGACGAGCTACTAGGGCAAAGGTTTCATCATAATCGATACCTTCAATTTGAGTGTACCCTTGTACAACCAGCCTAGCCTTGTTTCTAATAATATTACCAAGTTTATCAGACTTATTTTTAAAAATCCATTTTGTTTCGATAAATGTTTATCTTTCGGTTTAGGAACTAAGTACCAAACATCATTTCTAACAAATTGATTGAGCTCTTCTTGCATCGCAACTATCCATTTTTCGTCAGTAAGAGCTTCTTTTACGTTAGCCGGTTCTATATGAGATGTAAAGCACACGTAATTACACATATCTTCTAGTTGTTTACGAGTGCGCACACTAGTGAGAGGATTTCTAAGAATCTGATTAGTTGGATGGTCTTTAATAGTCCTCAGTTTAGAGTTATTTTGACTTGATGAAGTATCTGGTTTATCAATTAAAAGTACTTCATGATTTTCTGAACTTGAGATAGGTGTATTTAAGTGATCGTCAATAATCAAATTGATAGATTCTTGAATTACACCAGTCCTCTTGTTAAGAACTCGATACACTCGACTATTCAGAGCATACCTTAAAAATATTCCTTCATCACTTTTGGTGTCAAACTTACCCAGATTTTCTCGGTCACATAAAATGTAGCACTTGCTACCAAAAATTCGAAAGTTTTTAACAGTAGGCTTTTTATCGAACCATATTTCATAAACCGTTTTACCATTTGATTTTCTAGTAGAAACACGATTAATTATATAACAAGCAGTATTTATGGCTTCGACCCAAAGATTTTTATGGAACTTCATACTATTTAACATTACATTTGCCATTTGTTGAAGCACTTTATTTTTTCTTTCTACTATACCATTTGTTGTGGTGTTTTGGGTGCAGAGAATTCATCTGATATTCCCTGATCACTGCAAAACTTCTCAAAACTGCTATTCTCAAATTCTGATCCATGATCACTACAGATCTTATAGACTTGAGATCCTTTTTCCGTTTGGATATATTTAAGTACCCTTTTTACTTCATTGAAAGTTTCTGATTTGTCTCTTAAGAAGATTACTTAAGTATATCTGGTAAAGTCATCAACAATTACCAGTTCATACTTCTTGCCACCTCGACTCTCCATTCTGGTTAGTCCAATAAGATCCATGTGGAGAAGTTCGAGCGATTTAGATGTGGCATTGGAGTTCACCTTTTTGTGAGTACTCCTGGTTTGTTTGCCAATCTGGCATTTGCCACATATCTTATCTATTTTTATATTTTGGGTAAGCCTCTTACCAATTCTCTTTTGCTCAATCTATATAAGTTGCGGTAGTGTACTTGTCCAAGGCGTTTATGCCATAACTTGGTCTCATTGGTATGGACTATGTAGCACGATAAATTAGATGAGCTTGAATCACTCCCAATGTAGCAATTTTCAGACGTTTTGCGACTAGTTAATATTACAGAACCATTTTTATTTAGAATTTCACACCCTTGGTTAGTAAAATTTACACTATGATTATTATCATATATTTGAGAGATGTTTAATAAGTTGTGTTTTAACCCTTCTACATATAAAACATTCTCAAATAAAGGGAGGTTAAAGAGTTGAACCGTACCTTGGCCAACAATTCTGCAGTTGCTACCATCACTGAATATGACTGAACCATCAGTCATATCTTTAAGATTGGTGAACAGACCTTTGTAATCAGTCATGTGTCTGGAGCATCCACTGTCTAAGTACCACTTTGAATGGCTTGTAGCTTTAAAAGTAGTGTGAGCAACCAAGCAAGTAACCTTAGGAACCCATTTCATTACAGTCTTGGGTTTAGGAGTATAGTTGTTCTTCTTATGTTTGTAATTGTTGTAAGACTGACCCATTAAGTTAGATTTTAAGAGCTCATTAAGTAAATCAACAATTTTCTCAGCTAAAGGATTGCGATTCTGATTTTTATAGTTGATATGGTTACTTTTAGGTTTTAAGGTTTGAAAAGTCTTAGCATTTTTAGAATAGTTTTGATTCAGACTTTTCTCTTTTGAGTTTGAAGACTCCCCTTTCACAAATTTAGGTAGAGTATTCTTATGTTTGGGAGGAATACTTTTATTGTAGCCCAATCTAGATCGATCGCCATATTTTCTGGATCCGGATAAGAGTTTTTCTAACTTAGGATCACCTTGGGCATACATTTAAGTGTCTTTTAAACTCAAAAGTGAAGAGACTTTAAGTTTTAGCTTTTCATTTTCAGATTTTAAGTTTTCAACTTGAGAGGTTTTGAAATCTAAGTCACACTTAGTTTTTTCAAAACAATCTGAAATGTGAGATTTTTCTAAAATAAGATTATCAAAATTTTCTTTAAGTTTTGAAAACTTTTCTTTCTGAAGTTTTAGTTTTACAGCAATTTTACAACTTTCCTTGTATAGGGCATTATAAGCATCTTGAAGATCTTCTTCATTTTCATGATCACTATTTAGATTTTCTTCACTAGTTGAATCATCATTATCTAAAAAAAGAACTTGGCTAGAGTCATAAGGGCGTTAACTTCATTACCCGACTCGGTTTCAGAATCTTCTGACTCATAAGAGGCTTCAGAGCTGGAAGATTCATCCCAAGTAGTCAACATACATTTCTTTTTCAGTTTGTCCTTTTTAGGACACTTATTTGCTAAATGCCCATATTCATGAAGTTGTAATATTGACTACCTTTTAAAGATTTTTAAGTTTTAGATTTAGATCTTTTCTTTTCATTAGGTTTTTGTAAATCAACCCTCTTTTACTTTTGAAAATCTTATAAAACTTTTTAGCTAAAAGGGCCATATTATCTTCAAAATTTTCTAAATTAGAATTACTATTTTCTTAAGTAATACTTTTAGAAGATTTAAGGGTGATGGATTTACCTTTAGGAGCTTTAAAGTTTAACTCATAGATCTGTAATGAGCCAACTAATTCTTCTACCCTCATATTATCTGTATCACGAAGTTCCTGGATCGCAGTCACCTTTGAATTAAACCATTCAGGTAGTGAGCATAGTATCTTTGCACAGACTTTACTTTTTGGGATTCTATCACCGAGACCCCACATAGAGTTGACAATGACATTTAATTTTGTATAGAAGTCCATGAAAGTTTCACTTTCTTCCATATGTATTTTCTCAAATTTGGTTGTGAGGATTTGGACTTTAGATTTCTTGACAATTGTTGTTCCCTCTTGTGTCATTTCTAAAATTTTTCAGGCTTGCTTTACAATATCACAGGATATAATTCTTTTGAATTCATCCAGTGATAGTGCGCAAGTAATTGCATTTAGTGCCTTTGCATTGGCACTACTCTCACTTTTCTGATAGTGGTCTAAGAGAAATAAGGTGCGAATTTCATAGTTTTGGATCCGTTCTTACCAGTTACTTCAATGGTAGGAGGGGTCCAATTAGTCACTGTGGCTTGTCACATGTTCTCATCCATGGATTTTAAGAAAATTCTCATCCTGACTTTCCAATAGGTATAATTGGAGCCATCAGATGGTGGAGGCCTAGTGACTGAAAGGCTATCAAAATTTGACGTCTCACAAAGCTCAGATCGATTGGCACAGAAAATTAATCCAAAAGAAATAATATTAAAGCGAGCTATTAGGCTTTGATACAACTTGAAAAGTCTGAGCTAAGAGTCCTAGAGGGGGGGGATAGGACTATGCCAAATTAAAAATTAAATGCGGAATTTAAATAAACATAAATAAAGATAGCACTCAAACAATTCACAATGTAGAAATGTAAAAGAACCTCAAGTGTACAAGTATTGAGAGGTTGATACAGATATTGTTCTAAAGACAGTCTTACACCAAAAACCAATGGCTTATGGTAGGACAACCTGATTCCTAAAACGGTCTGTGTATAAAAATCCCAAACCGATATAGAGAAATAAAGAAATAAATAGCAAGGGAAATAACTAAGTTATTACAACATTCTCACACTTGTATAAAAGAAATTACAACATTCTCCACAAATGCTTAAATGGAAATTACAACATCCACAAAATGAAATATTCAATCCAACACCACAAGACCAGAAATTATAGTGGTTCGCTTGTGTGTACACCAACTATTTAGAAAAACAGCCACACAACTAGTCCACTCCTAATATCCTCATATAGTGGATATTAGTGTTCACTATGAAAATAGGTTTTTCAAGGTTCACCTAAAACCCTCACAATTGTTTCTTTCAAGTAGGCTTACATAATTCAAAAACCCCACACTCTGAGTTTTCTAGATCACCTCAGACAAACTAAAAGAAAGAGATTTTTCTGCCACAATCTCAATGAAACCAAAAGAATGAATTTACAAAACAATAAAATACTTATCTGGATATTTTTTGATAAAGCCCAGAAGAACCAATTCGGAGTAGAAGTTCAACGTAGAAGTTCAATGTTCACACTCATTTGTAAAAAGGTTCTAAATTCTAAATTGATTTTAAATTAGATCACCTTAAGATAGCCTAATTTGATTTTGATTCCAAGAAATGGGAATACGTCATTCCCTCTTTCAAATAAAATTGGAATGCAGAATACAAAATTAAATGCAAAAAGCTAATTAAAGAGAATATAAAATAAGAACTAGATAGCTTAAGAATATTACTAACTTATCTCTCAAAGTGGTGTATTGATTTTACTTGAATTGAATATCAAACTCTGAATTTCATGCTCTATTTATAAGTGCAGAAACTGCATCTACAACTGGTCCTGAAGTCAGTTTGACTGGTCAAAGGACCAACAAACTTTTGAAAATTTGGGCACGATAAGATCATACTGTTCCATGACTGGTCGAAGGACCTGCTCGACCGGTCAAGTGGCCTCTACGACCGGTCGAGTCCTATCCACGACTAGTCGTGTGGAACTCAAATTAGTTGCTGGACTTTGAGTCGAACCTATAGGATTGGTCGAGCACTGTTCATACGACCGGTCGAGAAGTCTTCAGGACTGGTCAAGGCAATTACAAAAAAATTCTGAAAATAAGTAACAACCTTAGGACTGGTTGAGGATTTCTTGGACTGGTCAAGCCAATGTTAGGACTAGTAGAACTTAGTCTAAGACTAATCGAAAAATAGACTATGCACTTATAAAATGACCCAATTAAATTATGTATTCAAAATGACCTATCCTATGGTCAATCTAGGGTCATTCATACCTTATAAGCAATGTATGAACATTGAATCTTCTTCTGTTTCAGTTGATAGTCGTTCTTTGAAGTTCACGTAGCTTGAGATCTTGACATATGATGAAGCTTGAGCTTGAGACCTTTTGAAGCTTGAAATTGAAGTATGTCTTGTATTCCAACTTAAGCTTTAAGTACCAAAGTGAAGACTATTGTCTTGCCTTTAGATAAATCTTTGAAACCTTGAACTTTGAAGTTTGAAGGAGTGAACTATGTACTTGAACTTGTATATCTCTTGATCTTGCATTTGAAGTTCTTGAGGTAAAGACCATTGATCTTGTACCTGGGATGCAATGTCTTGAACTTATAGATGAGCTACACAAGACACAAATTCCAAGAGGTTTTGACACTACAAAATTTGACAATAACAAAAGCTAGAAAACATAGCACTTACACTTATGAGCCTAAAAAACTCTGTTGCTACTCAAGAGCTTAAACTGTGTGACTATCTTACTAAACTAAAATCTTGTTCCACCTATTAAAGCAAAGTCATATAGGAAATCCCGTACTAACAAGCATGATAAAAAAAAAAACTCTCAGAAGAAATTAGTATTCCAAAACATTGAAATACATTTATATGTCTTGTAGTTCAAAAGAAAATTACATCTGATCACAAAAGAAAATAGAACAAAGTCTTTACAACTCTTCTGCTATGCCTAATGCGGCCAAATATTTTTACAAATCTTTTGTGAGTTGAACCTGTGCTGCAACATGTTTTGTTTTAGCCTCAAAGATAATTTTTGCCTGATCAGGAACACCGGCTAGTTTCCTCTCCAAAGAGGCAATCAGTTCTTCATTTTTAATCATCTCAGCTCGCTCAGCGTCTACAGAGTGAATATTCGCTTGCATCTTCTCCTGGATATTCTTTATATTCAACTCTGTAAATGCTATTATGTAAATCTAGCACCCGTAGTGTTGTGAAATTTTGTTGTGCCAAACCATTTAGTATTTGTATCATACTTTGATTTGAAGTGATCAGGTTCGTATAATTTAAAGTTCTTTGGATCTTCACCGAACTTGCCTACATCTTCAAGTTGAAGTGAAGAGTGTTGAAGTTCATGGTTTTAAGCTCAAATTCAAGAACTCAAGTTCAAGTTTGAAGTTCAAGGACTGTAAGCTAAAGACTCAATAACTTAAGTCTAACTCAAGCTCAAGTTCAAGAGATCGAACTCAAGCTTCAAGTATCACAAGATATCAAGATTCGGAAGCGAATGATGTTTCATTTGTTCCTTCTCACAAACAGGTTTGGATAACCCTAGATTAACCATAGGTTATGTCATATTCATTGCATATTTTATGTGGGTCATTTCATATGTTTATAGGTTATTTTCTCAACTAGTCTTAGACCTTGTTCGACTAGTCCAAGTACTTGCTTGATCAGTCTAAGAGTTTTCTCAACCAGTCCAAGGTTTGTTGTGAATTTTTAGAATTTTCTGTTGGACTCTCGACCAGTCGTGGAGACTGCTCGACCAGTCGAGTGAACAATGCTCGACCGGTCGTGTAGGCTCGACTCAAAGTCTAGCAAGCTTTTCTGGTCGCACTCGATCAGTCGAGTGCATTACTCGACCAGTCGAGCCGGCCACTCGACTAGTCTAGCAAGCCACTCAATATGTCGAGTAATGGTCTTATCTTATCATGCCAAAAAATTTAAAATTTTGTTAGTCCTTCGACCAGTCGAGTGAATAGTGGTTTCACATCTAAATAGAGCACAAATTTCAAAGTTTATTTATTCATTAATGAGAAATCAAGACACCACTCTGAGAGATAAGTTTGTAAATTTATTAAGCTATATTGTGCTCATTTTATATTCTCTTTAATTAGCTTTTGTAATTTGATTTTGTGATCTTTATTCCAATCTTACAATAAGAATAGATTTGTGATTTCCCCTTTCTTAAGATAAAAATCAAATCAAGCTAGCCCAGGTTGATTTAATTAAAAATCATTTAGAAGTAGAACCTTTTCATCTATAAGACTGGACATTGAACATCTTCGTTTACATCGGATTGGTTCTATCGGGCTTCTTCAAAGGAGAATTTTTAGATAAGTATCATTTATAATTTTGTATATCCTTTTTGGTTTTTGAGGTTGTGCTAAAAAAATCTCTTTTTGATTTTATCTGAGGTGATCTAGAAAATCTCAGAGTGTGGGGTTTTTGTAATTGTGTAAGCTTAATTAAAGACACAATTGTGAGGATTTTAAGGTGAACCTTGTAAAACTTTTTTTCACAGTGAATACTAATATCCCGAGGGAGTGGATATTAGGAGTGGAGTAGTTGTGTGGCTGTTTTCTAACAGTTGGTGTACACACAAGCGAACCACTATAATTCATGGAGTTGTGGTGATTGATTAAATGTGCTTATGTGTGTGAATGTTGTAATTTATTTTAAGCATTTGTGGTTGTCGCGCCTCAGACTCGGAAACCAAGCTCACAAAATTCCTGATCGTCGAATCCGATGTCGACAGCCTCCGTAGTACCCCATTCTCGGCTCCTTACGCCCATTCACCACGTTTCAATCTTGGGATCCCACCAGGAGGATTTCTATAACATAAGTCTATTCCTTATACACCATAACTAAGATCATAATTACAAAAAATAACTACAGGAACACCATTACAAAATCCACTAGGAATAAAAACTTTTTACAATACAAGGTTCAAAAGGAAAGATACAATGGCTATAAAGCAAAGCTCCAAAAGATCCACAGAAACTCATACTCCTGCTCTTGCTTACTGCCTAGAATCACCTGTACAAATCAATCGTGCATAAGCTTATAGAAAGCTTAGAGGGCAGTGTAAGTGTGTGTAGGACAGGTGCCATGAATGCTATATCAGAGTATGCGGAATGTGTGTCAAGATCATGAATTCCAATAGCTATAACAAGGCTATGCAAATGCAAGGCAGGAGTACCATCTGCTAACTAAAGGTTATGCAACTCAATGCAAAATACCATCAACCATCCCAAGGCTAAGCAATGCGGGCCTATATAGCCAAGTGTCATATGCAATGTGCAATGAAATCATGCCAATCCTCATATCAAGTCCACATATCAGTATAGTTCCTCTCTGAAAAATCACCGGGGTCAAGTACACTTCACATAAACTGCCACCTCCCTAGTCGCGCAGCCCAGCGAGTACAAGAGACTACGTGAAAAAGGGAAAAATAAGACAAAATTTAAGACGGCTATGGACCAAGACAGTTAAGAGCCGTCTCTAAAATTTGAGACGGCTCTTAACCGTCTTTAATATGAAGCAAAATCATCTTATAAATGTTATATTCACAAATCATTTAAGATGGTCAGAATCCGTCGGTAACTTTAGAGAAAAGACAGCTATCGACTGTCAAGAATTAAAGACGGTCCTTAGCTTTCTTATATTCATTTATCTGAGATAGTCAAAGATCGTTTGCATTTGAGACGGTCATTAACAGTCCTATAGCGGTCATCTGAGACGATCAAAGACCGTCTGCGAGAGAGACGCTCCTTAGCTGTCTTATATTCATTTATCTGAGACAGTCAAAGACCGTTTGCATTTGAGATAGTCATTAGCAGTCCTCTAAGGGTCATCTGAGACAGTCAAAGACCGTCTGCATTAGAGACGGTCCTTAGCAGTCTTATAGTTGTTATCTGAGACAGAGACTGTCTGCATGAGAGACGGTCATTAGTAGTCTTATGGTGGTCATTAGAGACGGTCATTAACGATCTTATGGTGAACGTCCACAAAAATGAACCAAATCCAAATCTTATGTGGACAACATAGGAAAAGGTGGTGATTGAACGACCACAATTAAAAACTTCCTAGGGCGCACTGTAATGTTTATTTTCCATCCAGCTCGTTGATAAGGAACCAGACATGGATTAAAGGGAAAAAAACAAATATTAGCTTGCTCTAAAACTTTTATAGCCCATAAGAAATTTTTAATGGTCAATCACCATTGTCTCCTGTGGTGAACATGATAACATTAAGAGCATGTATGTAAACCTTCAATACGGCCACTCCTTCCAGCTCACATGCACCATGAGTAGAATATCCAACCCGTTCAAAATTGTGGACCACACCACGGGGATCACCTGATATGAAATCAGGCCGATCCGACCATTGAGCGGTATGAAAGGTCAAAATCATTGGGCAGCAGACTGTACGACACATGTCCCCAGCCCGGTAAGCCAATAAGCCTTATTTTCATACCAAGTGATCGTCATGGTGTGGCACACCTATTTTATGTATCACGTGCTCTACACATGTGACACGTTGGCGGGAAAAAGAAGACTGTATGTAAGAAGTTCACATACATCTGCTGCATGTGAATCATATTACCATCTCTCCTTTTCAAAATTAAAAGAATGAGATTAAAATAATCTTAAATTGTCGAATCTTTATTATAGATATGGCGATCCACCATGAAATAATTGTATCTCTGATTTGTGTGGTCCACTCGAGATTTATATCCATCTCATTTTCGATGGGCCCCACTTTAGTTTCCAGCGCAGGGACTTCCTGCCAATGGCTTTGGCAGGAAATCCGTGTCCGATAAGAGCGTGATGAGATACTCAGCACGAATGCGGATTGCGTCCTACCCCCGTTATCCGGGCGGGCAGTGCTCTGTGGGGCCCACCGTGATGTAAGTGTTTTATATACACCGTTCATCGCTTTTATCAGACTATTTTAATTTATTATCCTAAAAATGAGGCAGGTACACAGCTCTAGGCGGACCACACCAAAGGAAGATGCAGTGATAATGACACCCACCGTTGAAACCTTTCAAAGGGCCACTGTGATGGTTTTTTACCATCCAACCTATTAATAAGATCATCGATATGTGGATGACGTGAAAACACAAATATAAGCTTGATCTGAAACTTCTCCAGCTTTAAGAACTTTTTAATGGTGGACATTAAATCTCCACTTTGTGGTCCACTTAAGATATGAACCTGCCTCATTTTTTTAGATAATATCTTAAAATGATATGAGAAAAATGATGAACGGCATGGATAAAACACTTACATCACGGTGGGCTCCATAAGGGGTAGGACACAATCCGCGTCCTCTCAGTACGCGGACGCAGATTTCCCACGAAGTTCCTGCGCAAGGAATCTGAGTGGGGCCCATTGCGGTGTTTGTGAGAAAGCCTCTCCGTTCATCCATTTTTAGAGCTCATTTTAGAACATGCGGCCAAAAATAACGTGGATACAAAACTCAAATGGGCCACATTAGAGGAAACAGTGGAGATTTAGTGACCACCGTTGAAACATTTATATGGCTACAAAAGTTTTGTATCGGTCTAATTTTTGATATTTTCACTTCATCCCAATGAAAATGACCTTATTAATGGTTTGGATGGTATATAAACATCAAGGTGGAGCCTAGGAAGGTTTCAATGGTAGGAATTTCTTTCACCACTGTTTCTTCTCATATGGCCTACTCGAGTGTTGGATCCGACTCATTTTTGGCCACATGTCCTAAAAGGAGCTCAAAAAATGGATGGACGGGTTGGATTTCTAATAAACATCACGGTGGACCCCACCTTACATCCCAGCGCAGGAACTTCCTCTGCGAAAGCCTTTTGCAGGAAATCCGCGTCCTCAGTACGCAATCCGATTTCATCCAGTGTCGGTGTTTGCTAGTGTGGTACACCACCTAATCCGGACGCGGTTTGGCTAGTCACGGTGGCTAGTGGCCGGTGCTATGTGGACCCCACCATGATATATGTACTTTATCCACGCCGTCCATCGGTTTTCCCTGCTCATTTAAGGGGTTGGCTGAAGTAGACCATACCACAGGAAACGGTGGTAGACCATACCACAGGAAACGGTGGGAAAAATGATTTCCACCGTTGAAACCTTGCTGGCCCCACAGTGATTTTTATTTATCATCCAACCTGTTCATGAGATTATAAAAAAAAAAAAACATAGATGAAAAGGAAAACACAAATATAATATTGATCCAAAACGTCTGCGTCCCTCAAGAGTTTTTCAATGTAAGATTTTTAATTCACACTATTTCCTATGGTGCGGTTCATTTGGGCTTTAGATATGCTTTGCTTTTGTGCTCAGGCCCTTAATTTATTTGGTAAAATGGAAGAAAGGAGTGCATAAAATATATAATTCATGTGGACCCCGCGGAGTTTATTCAGTACGTGTAATGAGTTACTACACAGTTACGCAATCGGCTTCCACTCGTTTCCCGGATTTCCTGTCGTAATCTTCTGCATGAAGATCCTTAACTAGAACCTATGTGGGGTCCACCTTAATGTTTTTGAGAAATCCATCCCATCCATCCGTTGTTTGAGATCATGTCAGGACATGGGTCAAAAAATGAGCTAGATCCAATACTCAAGTGTGCCTAAAACGTGAGGACTGGATGTCCATAGTTTAAATATTTCTGGGGCCACATAAGTTTTGAATCAAGATAATGTTTGTGTTTTTAGTTCATCTAAGCAGGAATGATGTTATGAAAGGTGCGGATGGCATGTTAAACCCCAGGGAGGTTTCAACAGTACGAATTTCCCAACCTACCTTTTCCTATAGTGTGGCCCAGTTGAGTCTTAGATGCCTTTTATTTTTGGTAGCAAGTTTCAAGATTATCTCACAAAATGGAAGGAAGGGGAAGATTTCTCCTAAACATCATGATAGGCCCCACCTAGGTTTCCAGCACAGAAACTTGGTGCATTGGTCTGGAAGGCTTTCACGGAAATCCGCTGCAAGCTAAACCGCTCCCTTTTTAGGCGGAAGAATTCGAAAGGACGTGGATTGCATCCTACCCTGCTGTATCCACTTAGCAATGACATTATATGTTTGAGTTGACACCGTGAGATATGGGTCTTATCCACACCATCCATCCAATTTTTCCTATAATTTTAGGATACAAGACCATAAATGAGGCAGATCCAAGGCTCAAGTGGACACACCGTAGGAAGTAGCAGTGATAACGATTCTAACTGTTGAAACTTTTATAGGGCCCACCGTCATGTTTATTTTCTATCCAACATATTCATAAAGCTAGATGAACCAATAAGAAGATAAAACACAAATATCAGCTCCATCTAAAGCTTCGGAGGGCCACGAGAAGTTTTCAATGGTAAGAATTTAATCCCGATTGTGTAGTCCACTTGAACTTTACTTCCGATTGTGTAGTCGACTTGAGCGTTGGATCCACATCGTTTTTAGGCTAATACCGTAAAACGATACAAAAAAATGGATTGACGGTGTAGATATGATACATACATCACGGTCGCCACTCAAAACGCATGCACGTTCCTAGCCCGAGACTGGCGCGGGTGCCAAAGTTTTCGGCAGCTCAAAAATGAAAACTCATTTTCCCTCTCAATTACTTTTTTCCCTCTCTAGCTCTGGTTAAAACCGGTTTGCGTGAGAGAGAGATCAATTTCCTTTTTCCCTCTCTAGATATAATCAAAATAAGTTTGAGAGAGAGGGAGAGAGGTGGAACCTTCACCACAAGATCCAAGCCATCAAGAGGTATATCCAACTCAACCCAACCATCTCTAGGTGAGTGCCTTTTCCTTACCACTTTAGAAATTTAGTTTTATCCTTTAAACATGATCATGATGGTGTAAAGGGGGATGGCCCACATGATGGATGAGGTCCTTGATGATCCAACCATCCATCCATAGGGTAAATCCACCTTGATGCTTGTATTATATATTCACGGTGGGGCCCACATAGCAATGCTGCCAATAAATAACAATGCTGCCAAAAATGGTTCACTTGCAATAACAATGCTGTCACTAAGGGCATGTTTGAGTGCTAGTAAGGGCATTATATAATTTCTCCGCCTGAGCATTTTGTTTCGTTTCTTTCTACTCACTCATATTGTTGGCTCCTTCATTACAATCAATTTTACATGATTTTCAATGTTGTCTTCAGCAAAGGGAATGTTTGGTTGCCAATTAAAATTTCAATTGCATATTAGAGATCATAGTTTATACATACAATAAAAAAGAGACAAATCAGAGCCGTTCATTATGTGGGTCACATGACAATGAAACCAAAATGGACTTAGGCCCCTCAATTTTTTCATTCCCCAGGAATTTCATTCTCTAATTTCTCAAAAAAACTGTCCCAGTTTTTAACTGCGGAATGGAAAACCTAGAGAATTTAAACAAAAATTTAGACTTTTCCTAAGTTTCCCCAGGAAATCCAGTGTAGCAACCAAACAAAAATTTAATCATTACCCGGGAAATACTAGGCCAACTCTAACATTCCCCAAGAAGCACAAAAAACCGATAATGAATTCCCCAAACATGCCCTAAAGGAATTTAGCTTTCTGTGATACTGTTTGATCAGGCAATGAAGTTGAAGTGAAGCTTTCTGATGATTTGGGAAGTTCTAAAGGTTTGAACTTTACAGATATTGATGCTAACCACAAATCCCCGCAGCTATGCAGTCTCTATGCCCTTGATATTTATAGCAGTCAACCTTTTGAAGAGGTTTGTACCAAACATGTGGTCCTGACTCTTGTTTATCTCATTCTTGTACGCTTCTGGTTAAAGTGCCTCTCCAATCATAACTTATGCAACTGCTCACCTGATGAACAAAGATTTTCCTTTGTGGAAATTCTAAAGAGTGCTGATATCATCATTCATCAAAATGATTGATCCCACTCTATTGTTTAGCAATTACATAATATCCCACTTTCTTTTATTACTACACGAATCAAATGAAATCTGTAAGACTGATTCAGAAATTGGAACTTGGTAGCTGGGAGCATAAATGATTTCCAATGATTTTTGGCAACAGGGACGAGTTATATATTTTTGAAAATGGTTTCTTTTTATGAGCTAGGAAACAGTATTACCTCCTACATTCTACCTGTTATCTATTTATACATTATGTGATGATCCCTTACCAGTGAATGCCCTTTCTTTCAATCAGCTCACCCAAAGGCCTCAATCAAGTTTCATGGAAACACTACAGCAAGATATCACTCAGAGCATGCGTGGGGCTCTTGTTGATTGGCATATGGAGGTTTGTTTATTTTTCCTCTAAATTACTTATGTCATTGTACAAGATTTTGGAAATGCCATGTTCTTCTACCTAGGATTATGAATGCATTACCTACCATCCCTCCATTGCACTCCAAATTGGGCCAGTTGAAAGGCCTTATTAGATATCTTTTACTTTCACAATATTTATTGTCTCACTGCTATGTACATCTATCAAGACTTGTTATGCATCTGATACGAACATCAGCTATCAGACATGGGATACCTTGAAAAACCTAGCATGCCAACAACAACTTGGAATAATGTAGTGATATTGAAAATTTTATAGTTTATATTATCTTTCACTTGTACATGTATCAATAGGATTGAACCTTTCAACAATGTTGGAATCCGACTTTTGAGCAATCAATAGTTGGACTTGCAGGCTATCAAGCTGCCTTTTTTATTTATTTAATCTTTAGCATCATTTTTATTAATTATGGCTTGTTGTCATTTGTTTTTTATTAACCAAGTCGCTAAAGGATTTCAATTTCAAACGTAACTGAAGTATTGACAGAACGTTGTCTCTAGTTGCAGTACGAGATGTAACAAAAATATACATTGATTGCGTATTTGATTATTTTTTAAAATGCACCACCTGAAAACAATTTGAGACGACGTTCAATGATACTTTGTTAAATATGAAATTTGTGACCTTTAGTAACTTGGTTAATTAAAAAGAACTACGTAGTGGCTTAATCCCAATATGACTTTTTGGGTACGTAGGCAGCCGTTCGTAATGTACTAGAATATCGGTGCAGTCACAAATCTTTTTTCTCCTTCTTGAATTGTAACAGACTGTATCGATTGCATTTTTCTTTGTCATACAGGTTGTGGCTATCAAAGATATAATATCACATCCTTATAGGGAAACATTTAATGATGTTTATATTGTTTATGAGCTCATGAACACTGATCTTCACCAAATTATTCGTTCCAATCAAGCTCTATCAAAGGAGCATTATCAGATGATATTTAAGATTTTCATAATAAATAGATTAAGAGTCAATGATAATTATAAGTAGATTTACAAAATTTATAAATAGAATTGAGTAAGGCTTAGATGACGATGATAAATCTCTATAATCATGACAAAAGTTTTTGATTTTCAGGTTTCTGGTAGGGAAATATTGGATTCGATCCTATCTGTGGTGAAAATCTGAACATGCATGTTTGGCCTTGTTAAATGCATCTTTATTGGCATTAAACAAAGGTGAGTTGACTTGCACTAAGTTGAGAAGCTTGTATATGAATTTTATTCTTGCACTAAATGCAACATTATAAATATGAGATAATTTTGTGGAAGGTTGTTAGGAAGCCAGCTTTGCTGGAGAACCTTGCTTGTACCAAAGGTGTTGTGTGTTGTTCTTGATACATGAGGTTGGGAATAAGACAAATATTATGGCTAGTGATTTAGACGTCTATAATGGATTATGAAAGCTGCTATGGAGTTGACTTTTGCAAAACACTTCTTAGTAAAAATAGCTTGCCAATATCGTGAAAATAAATTTCCATAACTTTATAAATGCCTCATGGTTGCAAATTCATGTAAAATATAGAACCCATGAATTTAATGGCCTTTTGTTTTATGCTACTAGATTTTATAATGTCATTATACTAGAAGTTTGTAGACCGTGAAAGTCATCTCATTAAATGAATATTGTTGTTTATATTTTTTTTAACTCTCTATTAATTCATTGTTTAGTTTCAATAAGTTTGTACATAATTTGTTGCAAAGGAAATGAAAAGGGCTTAGTTTTTGAGTTCTTTTAAGCTTCCTTATTATCCATGCATGACACTGCAAACCTTTACTAAACTGTAACTCTAATCGGAACTTTATGAGCAATCTGATCAAGTGCATTAACATTTAATACTGTAAGTGTTATGGTTTCTAGCTCCTATAATTGTCAAATTTTGTAGTGCCAAAACCTCTCTTGGAATCTGTGTCTTGTGTAGCTCATCTATATAATGAAGACTGTGCGTCTCTCAAGGACAAAGGGTCTTTAGTTCAAAATCTTCAAAGGCAAGATTACTTGTTCATGTTCATGTACATCATCAATTGTGAATTCAAGCTTTCAAGCGTCAAGAGTTCATGTGTTGAGGCATAAAAAATGATGATAAAGAAAGGATTGAAGCAAGAAAAGATTGGGAGATGGAAACAAAATTGGAAAAAAGAAGAATGAAGTAGCTTAAGGGAGGTTTGTGCGGGACCGCGCAACCGAAATATCAGTTGCGCGGGTTCGCTCAACGAAATCTAGAACTGGTTCTTTGTAAAAAGATCTAAGGCATTGAAAGGTGACTCCCATTGCACTAAAATCGAGGTGCCACATGTGCGAGAGCCTATAAATACCCCCTCCCCTTCTTCATTTAGACCGATTGAAGATTTTGGAGAGGAAGCAGAGCAAGGAGAAAGATTGAAGGTGAGAGAGAAGGATCCAGTGGTTTGCGCGGACCCGCGCAATCCATATCGGTTGTGTGGGTCTGTGCAACCAGACTGCCCTTCAGTCTGTGAAGTTAAGGGGCCGACATGCTGCTAAAATGACCAATGTCCAAGTTTCTTCTATTCAAGCTTCGAGAGCAAGAAATTAGTAGAAGGGATCTATGTCATATTCCTCTTAAAGAGATGATCAAATCACAAAACAAAATGCTGCCGGATTTGATATTTAACTTGGATATTTGAACTTTGTCAATTTGTACATTCTAAATAATCTATCTTAGAATCAAGAGATGTTTGAGGATGCAAATGAACTCGGTGTTAATAAGATGTGATGATTGTCTTCACATACTCTCTCTTCGTTATGTTTGAATAAGATAATATCCCAAATCAAATGCTCTTGTTTCTTGTTCGAAACAAAATGACGACTTTGCTAGGGACCTTTTATCTTATTTAATATTAACATTAAGATAGTCATAGAATTTCATCATAGTTTGGCGTCTTTCTGACGCCAAAATGGTGACTCTCAGTGGGAACATGTAATGACCCGAAAAATTTCGTGCTAAGACCCGAGTACTACCTCAAATTCTTTAAAAGTTAATTGTAGGTTAATTAGCGCTAAACTCGATTGCTTATGAAATTAGCATCAATTACTTTAAATTTGATTTGCAGGACTCAAAACCTGTAGAATCGTTAGCACTATGTTACTCTAAAATCTGGGATTCAACGCTAAATCCAGTTGCTCTCGGGAGTATTTGGAATCTTTGGATTGGACCTGGACCGCGCGTCGAAAGTCCGATAGCGATGATCTTAGGCGGTTATGGTCACCTTGTTAGGCTTGACCATCACCTCAGAAATCAAGTCCAAATGATGTCCTGAGTCGATTTATTTGAGTCCGGAGTAAAGAGTGTGACAACGGTGAGAAATTAAATATGATTTATGAAATTTGAGTCGTGTCGCTTGCACGATGATTTTAAGCAATCTGGTCATTGGATTCTGACCCAATTTCACCCTCGGATCAGGGAAGATGGCCCAGGCATGTCGTAGTGCTTGTGGACCTGATCGAGTTTCTATGACTGTTGAATTGAGATTGGTCCGCCACAGCTGATCTATAAATTCGATCAGTATAAAAACTCAGTCTGACCTAGATCCATGGTCAGTGAGCTTAAGTTTGACCACACGTGGAAAAAGGACCACCGGAAGCACTCCGTTCGATCGAGAGAGGCCTGATTTGGTTATAACCTAAGTATACCTTGGCCCTGGGGCTATTTTCATCAATGGTAGGCCTATATAAAGACCTTAAAACCCTCACTCTCTATTCCATACGAATTTCCTGAACCCTAGCTAAGAGAGAGAGAAGAAAAGAGAGAGAAAGTGAGAGAGAAGTTGGTGAATCATCTTGAGATTCTTTCTTGTTACTCTGCATCCTTAAACCGTCACTTCTGAATCGTTATTCCGGCGATTCTAAGTTCATTCTTGGGTAAGTCAATCAAACCCTAATCTGTTTTAGAGCTTAGAATAGTCTATGTGTTGATGTACCTCATTTCGATTCATGCCTTAGGTTATCTAGTCGCCGTTGACGAAGACTTATCATCTGAATTAGATCAGTGCGCTTTTTCTGGTTTAAGGTGTGGACTATATTTGTATAGGTTATGGTTTTCAAGGCTTTCAATGTCAGATAATGGTTTATTATTGTTGTGGGTGTAATTTCACATGCCAAATGCGATGTTTATATTGCGTTCCTGATATATATGAATTATGTTGAGTTTTGCGTATTCTATGTGTATGTAGAAAGTATCGTATACGTACGAAATACGAACATGTGTTTGCCATGATTAATTGTCGTGTACTTGTGCTAGTTGTATATGTGTCAACTCCTTGGCAAAAGGAATTGTCCAAATGCGTGTTATCACCAACATATGTCGTATATGTTGGAATATGTAGTCTAAGTGTTTGTAGAAATGTTTGAATGGTCTAATGTGTAATATATTATCCTATTTATGGGCGTTGAGAAGAGATTCTCAACTCTCCTATTGGTGTGTATGATTTTCTACATTCAATTTACATTCTTTGTTATTTAAGTTCAAGCACTACTTATGTTGAAATCCATGTTAAGTTGATATTCTTCAAATGCTCACATACTGTATGATTTGAATTGTTGTTCCATTACTGTTCTAAATTGTTGATATGAATATCTGTTATAATTGAATATGTTTGAGATTATGAATAGTCCAGGAAATCGGTAACAGACCTTGAGTTCGTGGCCGAGGTTGTTTTCGCCACGTATGACGTGTTTGACGAACCCGAGTCGTATTAGGGTTGTCGGCAGTGGTTTGGCCACACGGAGTGTTTGCGCACTCTATGTCATTCAACTCAACGTGCGCTCGTGCTAGTCGAGTTCGTCAAGTAACCTGATTGCCCCGGTGTATGTTCACCATGTATGGACGCTATTGTTTGAATCTAGGGTACCAAACTTACCGATGAAATCCCGTTAACCGTTGTACCTTGATCCGCTAAGACTCATGAGCCGGGCATGGTGGTATGGGACACCGTGTTTGAGCTGTCGGCCTACGTTGGGGTGATGAGCCTCCCCGTAGTGACCAGTGAGCACACCAGACTTGTGAGCTGATTATGGTGGTATGGGATACTATATTCACGTTGTCGGCCTACATCGATTAGTGACGAGCCCTTTGTAGTGACCTCAAGCATACCTTGATACTGCATTAAGGTGACGAGCCTTAGAGTAGTAATTAAGGTATGATAGGCGTGCATTGATTGGTGACGAGCCCTTTGCAGGGACCTAGAACCATATGATCGTATGAGATTGCCTAGGATTGATGACCCTAGAATGGATCACTGTGTGGAAGTTGATATGAGGAAAGTACCTTAGCTTCCCAATCTTGTTGTATGAAAAGGACTAATAACAACTTGGTAATCATATTCATGCACCGCATTGCATGTGCATAGGAGTCGTTGGCACTGCAGGAGGTTGTCATGCGTACCGTAAGATGAAGACGCTGAGGGAGTGCAGGCGAGGGCATGCATCATTTCTTCATACATCCTTGCATTAACAAGAGTACTTAGGACGTGTTTAATTGTATTACCTTATCATTACTGCTTGATTGATTTGATATCATGTTTACTTTTACTGTATAGTTCCACTGAGTTGATTACTCACTTCCACATTCTGGGACGGTGTTTCAACACCAACCGGACTCTGTCTTAGATGCAGATGATGACGCGACCCTTGAAGCAGAGCAGGAGTACGAGGATGATGAGGACGCGTTTTCTTTAATGCAGTTCTCAGGCGGGTTCATGTGAGCCGTGTCCTGATCGACGGGGATTCTGAGTTTTCTTTTGGAATAGATAATTTCATTCTGATACTTGTATTTTGAAGCTAAACACTTGTAATTATGACCTGGCAGAGCATACATATCACAGGGACTTACACAAGTACACATATATTTCTTTAAGTCTTCCACTTGCGTCTTTCACTTATCCTTGAATTATGTTGCAGTTTGGCTTAATCTATTCCATGTTTTATGCACTCATACAGACAACATACATCCATCATTAATTATGTTGCATAAGTGATGTTTTGAAACTCGGGAGCTGAGTTATGCTCGACCCCCGAATTTCAGGGCGTTACAGAACATCCTCCCCTTCATCTCTAAGATAGATTATGTGATTCTTCAAATGCTAACTATAGTTATGTTTCATGTATGAAGATTTCTGAATTCAACCACAAGTTACAGCCAATGGCAACCTCTGCAAGAAAGGTGAACTTCCGTTTCACTCTGACCGGATTCACAATAGAGTACGCACCTAACCAAGCCCCTGCATACATGACTCAACTTCCTGCAAGCGAAAACAACATGACTCAAGTAACAGCTGGAGTTGTATCTACTTCACCTTAACCGCTAGAAGGCAATAAAGGTTGGACTGTTGTAATGACTCGCAAAACAAGAGCACGAAATGTGAGAAGCCCCATAATGGATTTGCCTTCGCCAAGAGTTAAGGGGCCGATAACACGTAATGCAGCTAGGAAGAATCCTGAACTCGCTCCTTCTGCGATATATCCCGAGCGAGTAGTTCCGCAGTTGGCGTCGCATGATTTCCCAGCTATGATCGCACTAAGGGTTAGATGGACGAGATAACAGAAAGGTAAAGCGTTAATGGCAAGTTCACCCATATCCATATCGCCATAGACAAGTTCACCGATGTCTGTATCGCCCCAATCGATCAATAGCACCGAAAGCATGCAGAAGTCAAATGGAACTCCATACTCTCCTCTCTTTGTAAGTCTTATTACATCAATATATTCCCGCCCCACTCCAACCACGGCTTCGTTAAAGAGTAGAGAAGCTGCAGTACATATGGTCGGGATAAATCAAGACAATATGCCGACTATAGAGGATCATATCAATGAGATAACGGAAGCATAATGAGCACTAATGGATGAGTGCAGAAACCTCAGAGAGGCCTTAGCGACTCTTGCGGATGATGTAGCCCATATAATGGCTCCTTCGATGATGGGCACAATTAATGGACAAGAAAACTAGCCTGAAAATTCTCAACCACAGGGGGCAGGATGGCGAGGGTCTGTTCCAGTTGCGAGAACCATAACACAAGATGAAGTGAGACAAGTAGTTTAAGAAGCTGTCAGAGTAGAAAGAGAACGTGAAAACACTGGTCATTTCAGATACCCGATGTCGTATCCGAGAGAGGTAGAAGATATCCCGTTCCCAGCCAACTTCAAGCATCTGGATTTTTCGAAGTTTAATAGGGTAGGATCACCAGAAGAACATTTAATGCACTTCATTACTAGCATGGGGAATTTTTCTACGATACCACAATATTGCTTGCGATTGTTCGGGTCGTCACTGATACACAAAGCATTCCGATGGTATTCCAGCTTAGCCCCAAGGTTGATACGTACTTGGGAACAAATGCAGGACGCCTTTATGTCAAACTTCTTCTCTTCGGAGCGTGATGTTAGTATTGCAAAATTGGCTTCCGTGCGGCAGAGAGAAGGAGAATTGGTAGAAAAGTTTAGAGACAGGTGAAAGACATTGGAAGCCTTGGGTAGGTAGTTGCCAGAAGAAAGGGAACAAGTCAAGATGTGTCTGAACTCTATGGAAATAGGAATCGCGTTTGGACTCACTAGCACCGACATCAGAACTTTCCGTGACTTGGCCACTAAGGCTTATGCTTTGGAATTAATGACTCGTAAGATGCCAGCATTCCACCATGAGACGGCTAGGAGAGCACCGAGTAGGATGTCCGTAAATGCCATCGATCATGACAAGAGAAGCAAAGATACTAGGGACTTCAGGGAAAAGAGGCCGGAATGAAAAGAAGAATGAAATGATTCAAGAAATTAATTCAGTGGAAAGAGGCCTAGGATGCTCAATTCTCATGAGGGATTTGTGTTCGACAGGGAAGATGTTATCCCTATGATGAATCAGTTGTTGAAAGCATGTATGATAGAGGTACCGGAACCCAAATGCCCTGAAGATGTAACAAGAAACAGAGAGAGAGATTTTTGCTGCTATCATCGCTTAGTAGGACATTCAACAGAGAATTGTTATACACTGAAATGTATAATACAACGAATGACAGACAGACATGAAATAGTAATTGGAAAAGAAAAGGAAAAGGGCACAATGGCAACGATGAATATGGTTACAACCAAGCAATTATCAGAAGAGGATCCTCAAACAGTTGAGCATCCTGAAATGGCGCCGAAGCAGATGGAAGACGGGGGGCAGCCAACAATAGACAGTTTTCGAGAGATAAACTTGGGTACTGAAGAAGAAC
This sequence comes from Magnolia sinica, assembly GCF_029962835.1. Lineage (NCBI taxonomy): Eukaryota > Viridiplantae > Streptophyta > Magnoliopsida > Magnoliales > Magnoliaceae > Magnolia > Magnolia sinica. The sequence goes on from NC_080574.1 coordinate 82,282,080, forward strand.
CAAGGAACACATTCATCAACACCGGTCTTTCTGATCAAGAATCTGAGAAATACGTTCAGCTTCTTAAAGAAAATAAAGACATTTTCGCCTGGACGTATGTAGAGATGCCTAGTTTGGAGCCTTCCATAGTAATGCACTGATTAAATATCTCTAAAGAGAAAAGGCCGGTTAAACAAGCGCAAAGGTGATTTCATCCAGATTTGGTCCCCCTGATAGAAGAAGAAGTGAATAAGTTGACAAAGGTCGGGTTTATTAGGGAGGTCAAATATCCCAAGTGGATATCAAACATTGTCCCTGTGAAGAAGCAAAACAGACAGGTTAGGGTGTATGTCGACTTTAGGGATCTGAACGAGGCCTGTCCAAAAGATGATTTTCCTCTCCCGATAACTGAATTGCTGATTGATAGTACAACTCAATATGCTATCATGTCCTTCATGGATGGCTATGTAGGGTATAATCAAATTAGAATGACACCTGAAGATGAAGAAGCAACAGCGTTTAGAACTTCACTAGGAATTTATTGTTATAAAGTCACGCCGTTCAGTCTCAAAAATGCCGGAGCAACATATCAGAGAGTGATGCAGAATATCTTTCAAGACATGATGCACAAGTATGTTGAGTACTATGTCGACGATTTGGTGGTCAGGTCAGGAGATCATCAGGAGCATCGCGAACACCTGGCATCGGTGTTTTGTCGACTCCGAAAGAAGTAACTAAAGATGAATCCAGCTAAATGTGCATTCGGGGTGTCTTTAGGTAAATTTCTCGGCATTGTGGTTCGACACAGGGGCATTGAGATCAATCCAGGGAAAGTTAAAGCCATTCAAAATATGCCGCTACCAAAGACATTAAAAGAATTGAAAAGTTTGCAAAGGAAGTTGGCATATATTCGCCGTTTCATTTCAAATATGGTAGGGAGATGTCAGTCGTTTACCCATTTTATGAAGAAAGGAACAGAGTTTGTATGGGACCAAGCCTGTCAAAGTGCGTTTGATGCAATAAAGGAATTGCTGAAACAACCACCGGTATTAACAGCTCCAATAAAAGGGAAGCCGCTTATTCTATATATATCCACCGCTAATAACTCTTTAGGAGTTTTGTTGGCTCAGGTGAATGAAGTTGAGAAAGAAACTGCTCTTTACTATTTAAGCCAAACTTTGATGGGTGCGGAATGCAACTACTCTACAATCGAGAAAGAATGTCTTACACTAATATTTGCAGTTCAGAAATTGAAAACATTACTGTCTCTCTCATGACATAACTTTGATCTCGAGAGTAGATCCGATAAAGTTTTTGATGGTAAGATCGACGTTGTCTGGGAGATAGGCCAAATGGATGTTGTTATTTTCGGAATATACTATTATGTATGAGCCGGCAAAAGTAGTAAAAGGATAAGCAGTGGCAGACTTCCTTGCATCACACCCTGTAGTGGAATGCGAAACCATCAGTGATGACTTTCCGATGAACAAGTTATGCTGGCTGAGTCGCAAAACCCATGACAGATGTATTTTGATGGTGCTACTCGAGCATCGGGAGCGGGGGTAGGAGTGATATTCATTACTCCTCAAGGTGATCTGTTACCGCACTCCTTCACACTGGGCACTACATGCATAAACAATGAGGTTGAGTACAGAGTCCTCATCATTGGAATGGAAATGGTTCAAGAAATGGAGATAAAAATGCTGCATATCTTCAGGGTTTCTAAATTGATTATAAATCAATTAACGACTGAATTCGAAGTAAGAAAGCAAGAACTTCTACCATACTGCTAAAAAGCATAGTAGTTGCTAGAACAGTTCTGTCATATGGAAATCAAACACATACCGCGGTCTGAAAATGCAAGAGTGGACGCTTTGGCCATCCTGGCAACGGCTCTATCCTACCCGAATTGGAGTCCTCTCTAAGTAACTATAGAAGAAAGAAGATTTTTACCATCTTTAGAGGTCATTGAAGAGATTATCGAAACACTTCCTGTACGTGTTTGGAGATAACGACAGATGATTGGTGTCAGCCTTTCATCGATTATCTCAAATATAATATTCTGCCAGAAGATCCAGCACGGATACAACAAATCAAGTAATGGTCAAGTAGATTCATCATATGCAGTGAAGTATTGTATAGGAGATCTTATAATGGAATGTTGCTACGTTGCTTAAACGAACAAGAAGCAGGTCAGACATTGCGAGAAGCATACTCTGGAGAATGTGGGGCACATTAAGTTGGCCAAAATTTATTCTATAGAATACATCGAATGGGGTATTATTGGCCTTCCATGTTCAAAGATGCGATAGATTATGCGAAGCGGTGTCATGAATGTCAGATCCACGGAGATGTTATACATGTTCCTCCAGAAGACCTGCATCAGTCAGTCGCCTCTTGGCCCTTTTATGCTTGGGGACTTGACGTCATTGGTCCTACAAATCTGCCTTCATCGAAAGGAAAGCAGTATATCTTGGCAGCAACAGATTATTTCTCCAAGTGGACAAAAGCGGTTGTATTACTCAATGTTAAAGAAAATGATGTGGTTAATTTCATCTGGCATGCAATAATATACCGCCATGGTATTCTAAAGAAAATTGTTACAGATAATGACACTCCCTTAAAAAAACAGAGGCATGAAAAAGCTATGTCAGAAATTCAGCATTCATCATTCGTTTTCAACACCTTACTATCCACCGACCAATGGATTAGAAGAGACATTTAATAAAACGATAGTCAAGATACTGAAGAAAACAGTGACAGGGAATAAACGTGATTGGGATGAAAGATTACAAGAAGCTTTATGAGCATACAGAACTACTCATCGGACATCAACAAGAGTGACAACGTATTCGCTAGTCTATGGTGTAGAAGCAATAATCCCGATTGAAATATAAGTAGCATCACTCAGAGTGGTAGTGCACCAATCCATAACAGACGATGAGAATGCAAAGATAAGGCTGAAAGAGATGGATCTGCATGATGAAAAATGGCTGACAGCCCAACAGCGATTACAATCGTATCAGGCAAGGATATCGGTTGCCTTTGATAAACGTGTTAAATATCGCTCTTTCAAAAAAGGGGATATGGTACTGATGTTGAAAAGACCTATAGTGGTCACCTGTCGAACAGGGGAAAATTCGAGCCTAAATGGGACGAGCTGCATATAATAAAAGAAGTATACTCCAATGGTGCATACAGAGTCATGGATCAAGATGGACAAGGTATTAGTATACCGGTCAATGCTCACTTCATTAAAAGATACTGTCCCTAAAGATGCTATTGATTTTGATCCAAAATATTATCAGAATAATAATTATATATCAAAAGGGGGCAAGAATAAACAAGACCACGGCTGTGTACCGTCAAATGAATGAATAAAGAAGAAATTCGTGAGTATGCATATCAAGACTATGTATCAATAAGCGTTGCAAAAAGAAAGTGAACATCGTCATCATCAAGCGAGCTCTGCAAAATTCTGTTGAAATTGGTATCGTCACCAAGCTGATATATTATGAACAACACAGATGGATCCTCTTCAAGATATTATCATAAGTGGTGACGTATCAATCTCAGTTAGAGATATCCATTATTCTCGCAGCAACGATGTCTTTTAAGGCATTTTAAGGCAGCAGTCTAGCTAAGCCCTAAAAGGGTCAAGGGTCAAGCCCTAAAAGGGCTAGCTATGCATAAGACCTATCATTTTTGCTATTCGTGCAGCAATGAGAAGCCAATGGCCCTAAAAAGCCCATAAAGGCCATCATATGCATAACCATACGGGCAGCTGACGGAGCCAGTAACTAAAAGCCTAAAAGGCTAAAAAGTCCTCAACGACCAGTCACGCGTGAGAATAACGCCATCCGTATAGCTTTCCAGCAGCATCATGGGGAACAGAGGAAAATGCCTTCCCGTGAATGGGCTCGACCTTGCAGACGAAGGAGAAGTGGGCCATAATGTGAGCTTTTCGGCCATGTCCATAGATAGGCCAACCATGCGTAGGACTCCTCAGATCTTTGATTTGATTTCAGTACTAACTCATGAGGAAGGGCTTAAACCTACTCATTGACGGACTGACGACCCTAGATTTGGTACCCCAAAGGTCACCCTGCGAGCTCTGTGAACTCTAAAGAGTTACCGCAGCCAACCCAGTGCGTAATTCCAACCGAGTTCATGGCTCTGATAGCTTCACTGGGCCCCTCCGATGGATCGCAGTTTGTGAACTCCCCAGGCTATGAGAAGTCCAGTGAACTCCTAAGAGTTACAGAGACCATCATGTGAGATCCGACTCCACTACTCAAGAGTCTAAAAAACTACATGGGCTCCACTACTCAAGAGCTTAAACTGTGTGTAACTAACTAAATTGAAATTTAGTACCACCAATTAAAAAAATCATATAGGAAATCTCGCATTAACGAGCATAAAATGTTATTTTATAACTAGTTCTTCATTAAATGTCATGTCAAGGTTATTGCGTAGATAAATATGTTTGAAATGACCTGTGATGTAGAAATGCATAGGAGAATAAAATATCTCAAAATGTTATCATGAATTCATATATCGAGAGTTAAAAATAAATTACTTATTAAAAAAAAGCACATACACAAAAGAAGCTATATGTAAATAAACACATAGTACTGAGATGTTGTAAGAATATATGGCCATATATTCTTACAATTGAAAATTGCTAAAATATGTCAATTGTTTAATATATTGATAAGAATCACAAAGTTCTATATGCAGAATGAGTTTCTTCTAAAGTAAATTAGATTGCAATTATGTTAAGTCAGATCAAAATATCCAATGTTTAGTACTTTTACTCTAAAATTAAATGTTTCAAATTATATTTATTCTTCCGAACAGGACGAGTCTTCAATGATAACATGCTTATCCTTCCGAGGTGGATGACGATATCCTGACATTTCATGCCTTTCTAATGAAGGAGAATTATCCCGTAATATCTGCGAAGGCAGAGGAGGGTGGAACTGTAAGGAATCATCATCCTTTGCAGGAAATTCATGAGTATACGTCGGAGGAGTGCCGAAAGCTATCCATCCTTCGAAGGCATCAGCAGGCTTTGCTTCATAAATAGCATTTTCTAAAGAGATCTTTGTACCAAGTTGATCTGGAAAAGGGGGAGGGCTCGTTTCTTCAAAATAGTCGATGCCCTGGTCTTTCTGATAATCCCTAGGGTAAGGAGGAGGAATCCACATGGCATGATCTACTAGATGATAATTGTCTACCAAGTAATGTTGGTGAACCCACCATCGCATCTAGTAGTAAGAAACACTAACCGGATAATTATAGCCAGGAATCATGAAATGTGATCCAGTCTGAACGATCAAGAGTTGCTTCCATATCAAGGCCCAATTATATGGCCCAATGCCATAATTTCTCATTGCTCTTGTGACAATGTCCCGAGTCTCAGGTACGACTTGATCAAAGCTAAACTGGCAAGCAAACCTACTAGGGTAGTATGGTTCGTGCCAAAATACGCTACCTTCTCTCTATAGAAGACTATTGGATCTGATAGAAACAAGGAAGGAATGTTCACTGAATAAGATAGAATCATCATCAATAGCATCTACGTCTTCAGGATAGTCAATGGAAATTGGTGAAAGTCAATGAGATTCGTATTCTTTATTCTTCTAGAAATCCATCCACTTGATTCCTAACTCATATCTCTCAATTAGAAATGTTGAAGTGGAAGCCGATCGGGGTTCGAGTATGCCCTTCCAGAGTCAGCAAACGTCCAAGGAAAGTATACTCCTAGCCAACCTATGAAGAAATGCCAGGGAGCACAGATAGAAAAGGCTTCGGAGATAGGATCTTTTGAACCAGAAATAACATCTCCGAAGGCACGATAGAGAGAACACAAAACTGGGGGAGCTAGCGAATATTTTTGGCTTTCTGTCATTGCTCCTGCGACCATGAAGAATGAGGGCCTAATAGTATCCACTTGATCAGGATCAGGGAATATCACTAAGCTCAACCAGTAAGCAAGAAAGGCGGCTAACTTGCAGGAAGGACTGTATTCCGCTGAATGTTCTGTTTTCTTATGGATGTCCTTGAGTTCTAAATGGTTGTGGCCTGCAAAGCTGTCAAAATGAAGATGTAATACTTTAGTGAAAAAAATTATGTAAAGAATGGGATTATGAAGAAAAGAAGTTGAGAGGAAAGGAATATACCGTAATTTTTGAGAAAAATGAGCCAACCATTCAAGAGAAGAGATGTGGTCAGGATGAGGGAAGGTGGCTAGTGCACTGAAAAGTTCAAGGGTAGTTTTAGAAATTTTGGATACACTTCCTTCAGATGTAAGAACAAGTTCTTCATTGGAATGTATAAATGCATTAAAGATATCACCCATGATGGGAAGACTAGCCGTACAAAATAAATCCCATAAAGTGATGCTCATTTCACCAAGGGGAAGACGAAATGAATTGGTGGTTGGAGACCAATGATTAAGAAAGCATCTGAGAATAGTAGCATCTGCACGGAAGTGTTCCGATGTAGCTATAATTGCGTCAGAAAGCGTAATCTGCTCTAGTATGGCAGTATGTCTCCGAACGACAGCACAAACCCAAGCACAGTAAAAATCACGAATGGACAACAAGCCTGTGATTCTGAATTCCCTATATTCCAAGGCAATTTCTCAAGAAAGAAGAGTTGTTGGGTTGTTTCAAAGTAATGATGAGGGGAAGGATGCTGAGGATTAGAGTGTGGACGCAAAAATCTCATCTTGTGAATTCTACCCGCTCTTTGACAGAGCCCATTTTCTCCCAAATATCTTGTTAGGATCCTTGGCTCTCTTGTAAACCAATCATCCGTTGAGACAAAGCTATTTTGTCGGTCAAAGGGTTACAGTGTAAAATCTACCAGTGACACCGTAAATTGATAGGGATAATGGTTTGATTACCGGTGAAAGGGTTATAGAGATCCAAGGTTTCTTCATTTATCTCCACATGTTTCCAAGAATAAAGAAGAGGTTGCTTCAGCCTAGAAGAGGACGGACAGTTCTTTCTTCTAGAAGAGGAAGCTGGAGAACGGGCCATGGAGAAAGGTTCGCGCAAGTAGAATTCGTTGCGCAGAAAAATCGCAAAGGAGTAGAGGTTCGCTACAGTGCAATATGTGGAAAGTGATTTAAGGGTTGGAGTATTTATAGGACATGCAGACGAGTGCGGTACGCGAGTTTCCGTTGTGCAGACCCGTACAAACCCTGTCAGAGTGATTATTTTGATCCTTTTTCTTTGATTTTAGGGAAACAAAGAAAGGATCAAGGGGGCATCTATTGAGGCATAAAAAATGATGATAAAGAAAGGATTGAAGCAAGAAAAGATTGAGAGATGGAAAGAAAATTGGAAAAGAAGAAGAAGGAAGTAGCTTAAGGGTGGTTTGCGCCGGTCCGCACAACCGATGTCCATTGTGCGGGACCGCGCAACCGAAATATCAGTTGCGCGGGTTCGCACAACGAAATCTAAAACTGGTTCTTTGTAAAAAGATCTAAGGCATTGAAAGGTGGGTCCCATGGCACCAAAATCGAGTTGTTACACGTGCGAGGGCCTATAAATACCCCCTCCCCTTCTTCATTTGGACCGATTGAAGATTTTGGAGAGGAAGCATAGTAAGGAGAAAGATTGAAGGTGAGAGAGAGAAGGCTCCGGTGGTTTGCATGGACCCGCGCAATCCATATCGGTTCTGCGGGTCCACGCAACCAGACTGCCCTTTAGTCTGTGTAGCGACCTTGGAATTTCTGTGCTAATCTTTCCTTAAGTAGTTGTTTTGGGGTAATTAGCGCTTTACTCGATTGCTTGTGAAATTCGTATCAATCATTTTAAATTGTATCTGCATGGCTCTAAATGTGTAGATTAGTGAGCGCTACATTACTATGAAACCTGGGATCCATCGCTAAATCCAGTTGTTCTGGGGAATTTTTGGAAGATCTGGATCGGACCTGGACCGCGCGTCGAAAGTCCGATGGCGATGATCTTAAGCTGTTGCGGTCATCGAGTTGGGCTTGACTATCATCTCAAAAATCAAGTCCATGTGATGTTCTGGGTCGATTTGCTTGTGTTCGGAGTGAAGAGTGTGAGAACGGTTGGAATTTAATAAGATTTTATGAAATCTGAGTCGTGTCGCTTGCGTGACGATTTTAAGCTATCTGACCGTTGGATTCTAACCCAATTTCACCCTCTGATCAGGATGGTTGGCCCAGGCATATCCTAGTGCTTGTGGACCTGATCGAGATTCCGTGACTGTTGAATTGAGTGTGGTCCACCACGGCTGATCTGAAGAGCCAGTCGGTACGAAAACTCAGCCTGACCTAGATCCATGGTCAGTGAGCTTAAGTCCGACCTTTCGTGGTTATAGGCCCACCAGAAGTGCTTCGTTGGATCGAGAAAGGCTTACTTTGGTTATAACCTAAGTATACCTTGTCCCTAGGGTTATTTTCATCAAGAATAGGCCTATTTATGGTCCTTAAACCCTAGCTCTCTTTTCCATACGATTTTCTCTAACCCTAGCTTGGAAAGAGAGTGGAAAAGAGAGAGAAAGTGAGAGAGATAAGTTGGTGAATAATCTTGGATTCTTCTTGTTCTTCTTTATCTTTGAACCTTCACTTTGAATCGTTCTTCTGACGGTTCTGAGTTCTTTTGGGGTAAGTTAACCTAACCCTAACCTGTGTTAGAGCTTAGATTAGTTTTGGAGTTGTTGTATCTCATTTCTATCTTTATTTTAGGGTATTCTAGCACCGTTGACGAAGACAACTCGTCTAAATCAGTTCGGTGATTCTTTCTTCGCTTAAGGTGCGGACTTTAAGTGTATATGTTATAGTTTTCAAGGCTTTCAATCCCAGTTAGTGATTTATTCTTGTTATGGATGAGATTTCACATGCCAAATGTTGTGTTTACATTGCTTTCCTGATATGCATGTGCTATATTGAGATTTGTGTATTCTAAGTGTATTTATAAAGTACCGTATACGTATAAAATACGCACTTGTGTTTGCCATGATTATTTGTCATGTATGTATGCTAGATGCATGTATGACGACTCCTTGGTAAAAGGAATTATCTAAGTGCATGTATTCCAACATACGCCATGTATGTTGTTCCATGTATGCTAAGTGTTTGTAGAAATACATGAATGATCTAAGTGTAACTTATTACACGAATTGTGGGCGTTGAGAAGTGATTCTCAATACTCCTATGGATGCGCATGATTTCCTTTATGCAGTTACATTCCAAGTTATTTAAATTCAAGCATCTCCTATGCTTACATTTATGTTAAGTTGATATTCTTCAGATGCGTATGTACCATGATTTGAGTTGCTGTTCCATTACTGTTTTACATTCCATATGAGTATCTGTAGTAGTGTAAGGTGTTTGGGACTATGCCTTAGTCCAGGAAATCGGTAATTGACACTATGTTCGTGGTTGAGATTGCTTTCGCCACGTAGGACGTATTAGACGAACCCGAGTCGTATTAGAGTTGGCGGCAGTGGTTTGGCCACGCGGAGTGTTTGCGCACTCTATGTCATTCAACTCAACGTGCGCTCGTGCTAGTCGAGTTCGTCAAATAACCCGATTGTCCGATGTATGTCTACCATGTATGGACGCTATTGCTTGAATCTAGGGTATCGAACTTACCAGTAACATCCTATTAACTATGGTACTTGATCCGTTAAGACTCATGAGCCGGACATGGTGGTATGGGACACCGTGGTCGAGCTGTCGGCCTACGCTGGGGTGACGAGCCTCCCCGTAGTGACCAGTGAGCAACTAAACTCGTGAGCCGATTATGGTGGTATGGGACACTATATTCATGCTATCGGCCTACATTGATTGGTGACGAGCCCTTTGTAGTGACCTCGAGCATACCTGGATACCGCAAGGAGGTGACGAGCCGATCTGTGGTAGGAAGGGCATGAAAGGCGTGCATTGATTGGTGACGAGCCCTTTGCTACGACCTCAAATATATGATCGTATGAGATGTCTAGGATTGACGACCCTAGTATGGATGACTATTTGGATGGTGATATGAGGAAGGTATCTTAGCTTTCCAATCCTGCTGTGTGAAATGGACTAATAACAACTTGGTAATCATATCCATGCACCGCATTTGCATGTGCTTTGTAGATGTGGCGCACTTTGAGGCGATGTCATGCGTAACGTAAGATGAAGACGCTGAGGGTGTATGCGTGAGGGCACGCATCATACCGCATTCATACTTGTATTAACAAGAGTACTTAGGATTTATTTAATTGTCCTGCTTTATCATTACTGTTTGATTGAACTGATAACATGTTAACCAGTGCCTTATTGTTCCACTGAGTTGATCACTCACTCCCACATTCCTAGGGCGGTGTTAAACACCCACCGATCTTAGGCTCTAATGTTGCAAATGTGGATGCGACTTCTGAGGCAGAGCGGGAGCTGGATGATGATGAGGCTGCGTTCTCTTATATGCAGTTTTCATACGGGTTCTACCGAGCCTTGGTCTGATGCGCGAGATCTCTGGGATTATTTTTGGGAACTTAAATGATGTAACTTGATACTTAAATTTTGTTAAATAACACTTTCATACGATCTGGCTTGTATATGTAATTCAGGGATTTACACTTGTACACATATTTTGCTATAAGTCTTCCGCTTGCTTTATTCACTTATCCCTGAATCATATTTGTGTTTTGGCTTAATCTTTTCCATGTTTTATGCACTAATACAGTCAACATACATTCATCATTAAATATGTTGCATAAGTGATGTTTTGGAACTCGGGAGCTGAGTTATGCTCGACCCCCGAATTTCAGAGCGTTACAAGTTGGTATCAGAGCATGATCTGGATTAAACTGGACCTAGGTTATGGTCACACACCGCACGTGGTCGCCACTTTAGTGTATTTGGGTGCGGGTCTATCATCGCTTTGTGTTTGTGCTCTGTAGTTTCTATCGGCGAAGGTTTTCTGGAAACGTTTGCCGAGATCGAGTCTATACTCTTACCTGATCACACATAGCGACCCAAAACCTTTCCTAGACCCTCTATTAATGAGTGTAGACAGTCTATCTTCCCTTTTTTTCATCTTTAAACCTTCCAGAAATCGCTATTTGAATCAGATTTCTGTCAGAATGACCCGATAGGCGTCAAACTACGCAAGGGCCAATCGGGGCATTTCCAGTGGGGCCCAGGGGGGGACCACATGTTTTGGACCATAGGGGACTAGGAGGGCCTCGCCAAATCGGCGAGGCATCGCCGATATGTCCAGAGACTGGCGATGCCATCGCCGGTTCGGCGAGGGATCGCCGGTCAGCGGGCTCAGCGGGTCGGGCCGCAGCGGGCGGACGCATCTCAGGCCTAGTGTGGCCCACTCCTCTACGGTTTTACCTTTAAACCTTCTTCTTTCATTCATTTCCTTCACAAAGCTCTCTCCCAAGCTTTCCCTTTCTTCAAAAACTTCTCCAAACTCTCTCAAATCTCTCCCAAATCTTCATCTTCCTCCCATTTTCGTGCAAACCCATCACCCCATTTTCAAATCCTCCATCCCATTGCTGATTTCTCTTTCTTTCCTTCCCATTTGAGCCCTTTCATTCCCTTTTTGGCTAATAGTTGTGTGGAAGCTTCACCATCTTTCTATTTCTCTCTTTCTCTCATTTCTCATGGCCCTCTTTGAGATTGTGACGGCCATCTTTTCCATTTCTTCCATTCTTTCCTTGATGGGGAAGAAGAGAGCGCCCGTGGATGAAGCCGGGCCGAGCCGCCCAACCCGTGCAAGGAGGCCGAGAGGTGCTACTGCTAGCACGTCCGCCACGCGCGAGTTCCAGACGAAGCGAGACCTCGATCCTCGAGCTCCCATTAGTAGGACCTTGTTGGCGGAATTGTCGCATGGAGTCTATGAAGGGCGTAGAGTCCTTTTTGAGGCTCATGTTGATCCGCGGCTCTTTGGTGAGTTCTTCTTGTTGGAGCGCCTAGAAGGGGCTGGTTGGGGTCCCTTGTTCGAAGGCAAGTATCGCGCGAATGCTAGCACTGTTCGGGCCTTTTATGCCAACATTCTGGAGCCTTTGCTGGAGCCTCTGCAATTCAAGATTTCTTGTGGTAGCGGTCGGGTTGGTATTGTCAATGTTGCTTTGATATCCCGACTCCTGAGAGTGCCACTTGGTGAAGTGCATGCTAGCGAGAAGAATGTGGACAGTGTGCGCGAGAGGGATCGTCGCACCCGATCCTTGTGTGGTCGTCTGGTTGAATGGCAGCCGAATAGGAGTCTTCTGGCTTCTTTCATGACGGACGACTTCCGTTTACTTCACCACATCTTTACGTTCAATGTATACCCAAGGTGGAGCAACCGCAGCGAGTGTACGTGCCTGATAGTGGATTTTCTGTATCAGGTGGGGCAAGATGCGAAGTTGTGTGTGCCAACGTACGTCCTGCGTCAGATTATTCTCATCGCTCGTTCGAGTAGAAGGACCGAGTCTCTTCCCTTTGGCCGCCTCATTTGCAAGATCGCACATGAGTTTGGCTATAGGCTTGGAGCTGAGAAGCCGGTTCCTGTTCGTTATATCAATTTGAGGACTCTTAAGCTGATGGAGGTTGGTTCTGGTCGGCTTGCCTCAGAGGGTGAGGCTGAGTCTGAGAGCGGTGATGATGAGAGTTATGCTGAAGGTGGTGCGGAGTCTGAGGAAGAAGCAGAGCAAGACGAGGAAGAGATTGAGGCACAGGATTCGAGTGATAGCTCTCCTCCTGTGGTGCCGGAGCAGGGTGCAGAGCAGATTGCCAGAGATGCCCGTCTTACATGGCTTGAAGAAGGGCAAGCTGCTTTACGTCAGGAGATGGTTGATCTTCGAGGCTTTGTTAAGCATAAGTTTAAGAAGATGTCTCGGACTCTGAAGTCTATCCTGTGTTGCTTGCAGGATAAGGGTGCTCCGCCTCCATCTCCTGATTCCGACGAGTAGCATCGTCGTGGCTGTCTTTGCTTTGTTGTGTTTTTCTTTCTGTGTGTAGCCGCTGTTGGCTTGTAGTTGGAGTTGTTGTAGTTGTTGTAGCTGTTTGTGATTGTAGTTGTTGTGGTTGTTTGAAGTGTTAGGTGTTGTTGTTTTCATGCTTTCCTAGTCGTGATTCATGTATTGCTGCACTACTTGTATTGCGACGATTTTGATTAATGGAATGCATGTTGTTTGTTTTTGGAGTTGTGTTGTGCTGTGTTGTTGTGTGGATGGATTATGTGACTTACAATCTGACAGGTTGCATCCTCTGATTTAATGTAGGGATGCCTCCTAAGGGTTCGAAGACTTCGGCCCGTCTCTCTCTGATTGAGTCGCTTGCTGGGGTTCCTCCCTTGAGCGATAGCTAGTCGGATCCGCAGGCGGGTCTATCTAGGGCCGGTGTTAGGTCGACACCGATGGCTCCTCCAGTCACACCCTCGGTTCCTGAGCCGAGCCGTGCACCTTCGTCTGCTTCACCTGTTGATAGGTTTGAGCAGATGATGTTGACTGGATCACAGAGTTGCCCAAGCCACCCAGCCAGGCAATCACAGCCAGCAGCCAGCAGAGCAGCAGCGGGAGTTCCTCTCTTCCATGGCTGGCATCTTTGCTCAGTCAGTAGGGGCGACTCCACCTGTTTCACCTATGCCTCCATCTGGGAGTGCCAGTGTCAGTGCCAGTGCCAGCGGCACATTCGAGCGATTCCAGCGCTTGCGACCTCTTACTTTTGCGGGTTCTCATAGACCTGAGGAGGCCGAGTATTGGATAGACCGCATCTCTAAGATGCTGAGACCGCTGCACTGCTCTGAGGTCAAGCAGGTTGAGCTTGCCACCTTCATGTTTGAGAAGGAGGCCAGTTTGTGGTGGGACAGTGTGCTTCGCACTGTCGAGGAGGACTTCGTGTGGTCATGGCAGGTGTTTGAGGCGCGCTTCCACGAGAAGTATTTTTCGGTGACGTACCGACATGAGAAGGAGAGTGAGTTCCTTCGCCTCCGCCAGGGAGGGTTGTCGGTTACCGAGTATGAGAACCGGTTTCGAGTTGGAGCGGTATGTTCCTTTGATCTGGGCGATCAACCAATGAGGATGCGGCGTTTTTCTGAGGGACGAGACTTGAGATCCGATCGAAGATTTTCTGTGCTAGCATTTCTTCTTATGCGGAGCTAGTGAGCATGTCCTTGCGAGCAGAGCAGGACGGAGATAGAGCGTCCCGCATGCGAGCACCGATGGCTCCTAGGCCGCGACCGGACTTTCAGGGTGCACCTTTCCTCGGCAAGAGGCCGCGAGTTGATTCTCCTCCGAGGCGTTCAGCGCCGCCCGCTCAGCAGATGAGAGCTGATCTGAGATGTTCTTATTATAGGAAGGTGGGGCACTTGGACCATTTCTGCTTCTCCCATATGCGAGCAGGTGGTTTTACTCCACCGCAGAGGGTTAGCCGTCCAATGCCTCAGGTTATTTCTCCTCCTCCTCTTCGATCAGCGCCAGCTCATCCATCCTTCAGACCTGTAGTTCCTGGTTTCAGGTCACCTCAGCGGCCCATGGTTCCTCCGCCGAATCGTCAGCAGCAGGCTCGTGTTCATGCGCTTTCAGCTGAAGCGCCTATGTCTGACTTGGTGCCGAGGTCCTTTGAGGTGATAGCGTATATTGAAGGTATTCCCGTTTCTGTGCTAGTGGATACAGGGTCCACTACTTCTCTTATTTTTTATGCGGCAGTTAGGCGTTTGGGTTTGAGATCTGTTCCTATGCAAGGAGTGACGCTTACTACCGCTACGGGGATGTCCTCTGCTTTGGGCAAGCGTTGTATGGATTGTTTGGTCGATCTGGGAAGTGGATCGATCCGTGTTGATTTGCTAGTCGCACCGCTTTATCACTACGATGTTATTATGGGTATGGATTGGCTCACGAGGATGCGATCTGAGATTGATTGTGAAGCTAGATCAGTGACGATCCATGGACCTGAGGGCGAGACTGTTACTTTCCTAGTTCAGGTCAGTTACCCTCTTCGTATTGATTTTTATTCTTCTCTGTTGAAGTGTTCGGCCGAATTGGCGTTGGTTAGTACGCCGGTAGTTCAGGAGTTTGAAGATGTGTTTGAGTCGATTCCTGAACTACCTTTTCAGCGTGAGATTGATTTTGCTATCGATCTTATGCCTAGTACGGCGCCCATTTCTTTACCCACCTATCGGATGCCTCCGAGTGAAATGGAGGAGTTGAGGAAGCAGATAGATGGTTTACTGGAATTGGGTTTTATTCGGCCCAATGTGTCTCCTTGGGGAGCACCTGTTCTGTTTGTGAAGAAGAAGGATGGTTCCTTGCGATTGTGTATTGATTATCGCAGGTTGAATTTGGTAACTGTGAAGAATAAGTACCCTTTGCCCAGGATTGATGATCTGTTTGATCAGTTGAAGGGGGCACGGTACTTTTCGAAGGTTGATCTGCAGTCAGGGTACAGTTGTGCGTCAAGGATGGGGACGTGCGGAAGACCGCTTAGGACCAGCTTCGATCATTATGAGTTCCTTATGATGTCGTTCGGCCTACAAACGCACCGCCGTGTTCATGGATCCGATGAACAGGGTGTTTCGATTCCTGTTCCGATTCGTCATTGTCTTTATCGATGACATATTGGTTTATTCGGCGAGCTGGGCAGAGCACGAGGAGCACTTAAGAGCAGTTTTGGATACTCTTAGGGAGCATCAGCTCTTCGCACAGTTCAAGAAGTGTGACTTCTGGAAAGAGGAAGTCAAGTTCCTGGGACATGTGGTGTCCAAGGAAGGAATAGCCGTCGACCTTGCCAAGGTAGCTGCAGTGCAGGACTGAACCTGGTTCAGTTACTGAGGTGAGGAGTTTTCTGGGTCTTGCAGGCTATTATCGACGCTTTATTCAGGACTTCTCGAAGATTGCCAGACCGTTGTCGCAGCTGACACAGAAGGATTTGAAGTTTGCTTGGAGTGAGCAGGCGGAGTTAGCTTTTCAGGAGCTGAAGGACAAGTTGACGTCCGCCCCTGTGCTAGTATTATCAGAGCAAGGGGTTAAGTATATTATATATACTGACGCCTCTCGCGTTGGTCTGGGTTGTGTCCTTATGCAGAAGGACAGGGTGATTGCTTATGCTTCGCGTCAGTTGAGGAAACACGAAGAGAATTACCCTACGCATGACTTGGAATTAGCAGCTGTCATCTTCGCATTAAAGATTTGGAGACATTACCTCTATGGTGAGGAGTTCGAGCTCTTTTGTGACCACAAGAGCCTTAAGTACATTTTCACGCAGCGTGACTTGAATATGAGGCAGCGCAGGTGGATGGAGACATTGAAGGACTTCAAGTTCGATGTTTCTTACCATCCTGGCAAGGCGAACCTTGTGGCAGATGCGTTGAGTCGCAAGAAGGCTTTGGAGTTTGCGGCTCCGCTAATGATAGCAGAGTGGGGTATGTTGGAGTTTGTGCGTGATTTTGAGCAGAAGCTTACGGTGGTTGAGCCGTATGAGGTTATCACACACATTCGTGTACAACCCGTGATCGACGAGAGGATCGTTACAACTCAGGCAGATGATGAGCTTTTGGTGAAGATGAGGCAGCGGGTTGGTACAGATGAGAACTCCGACTGGAGTGTTAGTTCTGATGGGGGCCTACGTTTTCGTGGCCGGTTATGTGTTCCTGACATCCCTGACTTGAGACGTGAGGTTCTCGAGTTAGCCCATAGTTCTAAGCTTGCGATGCATCCAGGTAGCACGAAGATGTATCAGGATATGAAGAGGTCTTATTGGTGGGACAATATGAAGGTTCAGATTGCTGAATTTATTTCTCGTTGTCTCACGTGACAGCAGGTCAAGGCAGAGCATCGCTGACCTCCTGGGTTGTTGCAGCCCATGCCCATAGCTGAATGGAAGTGGGATTTCATCTCTATGGATTTTATTTCTGGGTTGCCGAGGACGAGAAAGGGATTTGACTCTATTTGGGTGATCGTCGATCGATTAACGAAGTCGGCGCATTTCTTACCGATCAGAGTCACTTACTCTGCAGACGAGTTGGCTAGGTTGTATATCAAGGAGGTAGTGCGTCTGCATGGAGTTCCCCTGGAGATTGTGTCTGATAGAGACGCGTTTTACATCTATCTTCTGGACTCGTATCCAGAAGCAATGGGTCTAAAATCAAGTTCAAGACGCGCTTTCATCCGCAAACAGATGGGCGACAGAGCGCGTGAATCAAGTCCTGGAAGATATGTTGCGAGCTTGTGTTTTGGATTTCAAGGACAGTTGGGATGATTGTCTTCGGTATGCCGAGTTCGCGTATAATAATAGTTTCCAAAGGCGAGTATCGGTATGGCTCCCTATGAGGTGTTGTATGGTCGCCTGTCGAGCACCACATTGTTGGGCGAAATTGGTGAGCTTAGTTTGCTTGGCCCGGAGTTGGTGCAGTTGACTTCAGAGAAGGTTAACATCATTCGACGTCGACTTCGGACAGCGGCAGAAGAGTTATGCGGATACGAGGCGTCGACCGCTTGAGTTCGTAGTGGGAGACCATGTGTTTCTGAAGGTCTCTCCTATGAAGGGTGTTTTGCGGTTCGGTAAGAAGGGGAAGTTGACGCTGAGATTTATTGGTCCATTTCAAGTTCTAGATCGAGTGGGAGCGGTAGCATACCGCCTTGCTTTGCCCACACCTCTTGCGGGCGTGCATAACGTATTTCATGTTTCTATGCTGAAGAAGTACGTTCCTGATCCTTTGCATATTATCAGTTGGGAGCAAGTGCAGTTGAGTGAGGATGCCACTTATGTACTGCGACCGACGCGTATTCTCGACAGGAAGGAGCAGGTATTGTGTAGCAAGGTTATCCCTCTTGTGAAGGTGCTATGGACGCATCATGGTGTGGAAGAGGCTACTTGGGAATCTGAGTTGAGGTCAGGAAGACCTACCCTCTGATCCTTGAGGCTTATATGAAGGTATGAATTTCGAGGACGAAATTTTCTTTAAGGGGGGTAGATTGTAGCGACCTTGGAATTTCTGTGCTAATCTTTCCTTAAGTAGTTGTTTTGGGGTAATTAGCGCTTTACTCGATTGCTTGTGAAATTTGCATCGATCACTTTAAATTGTATCTGCATGGCTCTAAATGTGTAGATTAGTGAGCGCTACGTTACTCTGAAACCTGGGATCCATCGCTAAATCCAGTTGTTCTGGGGAATTTTTGGAAGATCTGGATCGGACCTGGACTGCGCGTCGAAAGTCCGATGGCGATGATCTTAAGCTGTTACGGTCACCGAGTTGGGCTTGACTATCATCTCGAAAATCAAGTCCATGTGATGTTCTGGTTCGATTTGCTTGTGTTCGGAGTGAAGAGTGTGAGAACGGTTGGAATTTAATAAGCTTTTATGAAATCTGAGTCGTGTCGCTTGCGTGACGATTTTAAGCTATCTGACCGTTGGATTCTAACCCAATTTCACCCTCTGATCAGGATGGTTGGCCCAGGCATATCCTAGTGCTTGTGGACCTGATCGAGATTCCGTGACCGTTGAATTGAGTGTGGTCCGCCACGGCTGATCTGAAGAGCCGGTCGGTACGAAAACTCAGCCTGACCTAGATCCATGGTCAGTGAGCTTAAGTCCGACCTTTCGTGGTTATAGGCCCACCAGAAGTGCTTCGTTGGATCGAGAAAGGCTTACTTTGGTTATAACCTAAGTATACCTTGTCTCTAGGGTTATTTTCATCAAGAATAGGCCTATTTATGGTCCTTAAACCCTAGCTCTCTTTTCCATACGATTTTCTCTAACCCTAGCTTGGAAAGAGAGTGGAAAAGAGAGAGAAAGTGAGAGAGATAAGTTGGTGAATAATCTTGGATTCTTCTTGTTCTTCTTTATCTTTGAACCTTCACTTTGAATCGTTCTTCTGACGGTTCTGAGTTCTTTTGGGGTAAGTTAACCTAACCCTAACCTGTGTTAGAGCTTAGATTAGTTTTGGAGTTGTTGTATCTCATTTCTATCTTTATTTTAGGGTATTCTAGCACCGTTGACGAAGACAACTCGTCTAAATCAGTTCGGTGGTTCTTTCTTCGCTTAAGGTGCGGACTTTAAGTGTATAGGTTATGGTTTTCAAGGCTTTCAATCCCAGTTAGTGATTTATTCTTGTTATGGATGAGATTTCACATGCCAAATGTTGTGTTTACATTGCTTTCCTAATATGCATGTGCTATATTGAGATTTGTGTATTCTAAGTGTATTTATAAAGTACCGTATACGTATAAAATACGCACTTGTGTTTGCCATGATTATTTGTCATGTATGTATGCTAGATACATGTATGACGACTCCTTGGTAAAAGGAATTGTCTAAGTGCATGCATTCCAACATACGCCATGTATGTTGTTCCATGTATGCTAAGTGTTTGTAGAAATGCATGAATGATCTAAGTGTAACTTATTACACGAATTGTGGGCGTTGAGAAGTGATTCTCAATACTCCTATGGATGCGCATGATTTCCTTTATGCAGTTACATTCCAAGTTATTTAAATTCAAGCATCTCCTATGCTTACATTTATGTTAAGTTGATATTCTTTAGATGCGTATGTACCATGATTTGAGTTGCTGTTCCATTACTGTTCTACAATCAACATGAATATCTGTAGTAGTGTAAGGTGTTTGGGACTATGCCTTAGTCCAGGAAATCGGTAATTGACCCTATGTTCGTGGTTGAGATTGCTTTCACCACGTAGGACGTATTAGACGAACCCGAGTCGTATTAGAGTTGGCGGCAGTGGTTTGGCCACGCGGAGTGTTTGCGCACTCTATGTCGTTCAACTCAACGTGCGCTCGTGCTAGTCGAGTTCGTCAAATAACCCGATTGTCTGATGTATGTTTACCATGTATGGACGCTATTGCTTGAATCTAGGGTACCGAACTTACCAGTGACATCCTATTAACTATGGTACTTGATCCGCTAAGACTCATGAGCCGGACATGGTGGTATGGGACACCGTGGTCGAGCTGTCGGCCTACGCTGGGGTGACGAGCCTCCCCGTAGTGACCAGTGAGCAACTAAACTTGTGAGCCGATTATGGTGGTATGGGACACTATATTCGTGCTGTCGGCCTACATTGATTGGTGACGAGCCCTTTTGTAGTGACCTCGAGCATACCTGGATACCGCAAGGAGGTGACGAGCCGATCTGTGGTAGGATGGGCATGAAAGGCGTGCATTGATTGGTGACGAGCCCTTTGCTACGACCTCAAATATATGATCGTATGAGATGTCTAAGATTGACGACCTTAGTATGGATGGCTGTTTGGATGGTGATATGAGGAAGGTATCTTAGCTTTCCAATCCTGCTGTATGAAATGGACTAATAACAACTTGGTAATCATATTCATGCACCGCATTTGCATGTGCTTTGTAGATGTGGCGCACTTTGAGGCGATGTCATGCGTAACGTAAGATGAAGACGCTGAGGGTGTATGCGTGAGGGCACGCATCATACCGCATTCATACTTGCATTAACAAGAGTACTTAGGATTTATTTAATTGTCCTGCTTTATCATTACTGTTTGATTGAACTGATAACATGTTAACCAGTGCCTTATTGTTCCACTGAGTTGATCACTCACTCCCACGTTCCTGGGGCGATGTTAAACACCCACCAGACTCTGTCTTAGGCCCTGATGTTGCAGATGTGGATGCAACGTCTGAGGCAGAGCGGGAGCTGGATGATGACGAGGCTGCCTTCTCCTATATGCAGTTTTCAGACGGGTTCTAGCGAGCCTGGGTCTGTTGCGCGAGATTTCTGGGATTATTTTTGGGATCTGAAATGATGTAATAGATACTTATAATTTTGTTACCAAACACTTTCATACGATCTGGCTTGTATATGTAATTCAGGGATTTACACTTGTACACATATTTTGCTATAAGTCTTCCACTTGCTTTATTCACTTATCCCTGAATCATATTTGTGTTTTGGCTTAATCTTTTCCATGTTTTATGCACTAATACAGTCAACATACATTCATCATTAAATATGTTGCATAAGTGATGTTTTGGAACTCAGGAGCTGAGTTATGCTCGACCCCCGAATTTCAGGGCGTTACAGTCTGTGAAGTTAAGGGGTCGACATGCTGCTGAAATGATCAATCTCCAGGTTTCTTCTATTTAAGCTTTAAGAGCAAAAAATCAGTAGAAGGGATCTATATCATATTCGTCTTAAAGAGATGATCAAATCACAAGACGAAATGTTGCTAGATTTGATATTTGACTTGGATATTTGAACTTTGTCAATTTGTACATTCTAAATAATCTATCTTAGAATTAAGGGATGTTTGAAGATGTAAATGAACTCAGTGTTAATAAGATGTGAAGATTGTCTTCACATGCTCTCTCTTCGTTATGTTTGGATAAGATAATATCCCAAATTAAGCTACGTACAAGTCAAGACAACGTTCTTAGATTTTGATACTCAAGTTCAAGCTTCAATGTTAGTCAATTACAAGCTTCAAGAGACTTAATTTCAAGCTTCATCCTATGACAAGATCTCAAGCTTCGCGAACTTCAAAGAACAACTATCAACTGAAGAAAAAGAAGTTTCAATGTTCATATATCATGTATAAGGTATGAATGACCCTAGATTGACCATAGGGTAGGTCATTTTGAATACATGATTCAATTGTCTCATTTTATAAGTGAATAGACTATTTCTTGACTAGTCCTAGCACTGGCTCGACTAGTCCAAGAAATTCGTTGACCAGTCCTAAGTTTGTTGCAAATTTTTAAAATTTTTTGTTAAGCCTCGACAAGTCCTGGAGACTGCTCGACCGGTCGTGTGAACAGTGCTCAACTCATTCTTGACTAGTCCTGTAGCCTCGACTCAAAGTCCAGCAACTAAATCTAGTTCCACACGACCAATCATGGATAGGTCACGACCAGTTGTGGAGGTCCCTCGACCGGTCGTGCAGGGCCTACGACCAGTCATGGAATGACTTTCTCTTATCGCACTCAAAATTTCAAAAATCTTTTGGTCCTACAACCAGTCATGGTGTCCTCAGGACTAGTCGTGAATGTGATTTCTTCACCTATAAATAGAGCACGAATTTCAGAGTTTTTCATTGAATTCAAGCTAAATTAATACGCCACTCTGAGAGATAAGTTAGTCATCTTTTTAAGCTATATTGTGCTCATTTAATATTCTCTTAATTTAACTTTATTATATTTGATTTTGTGTTCTTTATTCCAATCATATTTGAAGAAGGGATTGAGACTTGCCCTTTTCTTGGAATCAAAATCAAATAGAGCTAGCCCAATTTGATTTAATTTAAAATCAATTTAGAACCTAGAACCATTTCATAAGTGAGTTTAGACATTGAACTTCTATGTTGAAATTCTACTCCGATTTGGTTCTTCCGGGCTTTATCAAAAAGAGAATATCCAGGTATTTTACATTATTGTAAATTTCTGTATTTTGGTTTCATTGTGATTGTGCCAGAAAAATCTCTCTGTTTTGGTTTGTCTAAGGTGATCCAGAAAACTCAGAGTGTGGGGTTTTTGAATTGTGTAAGCCCACTTGAAAGACACAATTATGAGGGTTTTAGGTGAACCTGGAAAAACCTATTTTCATAGTGAACGCTAATATCCACTGTGTGAGGATATTAGGAGTGGAGTAGTTGTGTGGCTGTTTTTCTAAAGTTGGTGTACACACAAGTGAACCACTATAATTTCTGGTCTTGTGGATGATTGTAATTTCCCTTTTTGCATTGTAGAGAATGATGTAATTTCTTTTATGCAAGTGTGGGAATGTTATAATAGCGTAGATTTCATTCCTTGCTATTTATTTCTTTATTCCTCTATATCAGTTTGAGTTTTTGATACACAAACCGTTCTAGTAAGGTTGTCCTACCATAAACCCATGGTTTTTATGGTGTAAGGATGTCCTTAGAACAACATCTGTATCAACCTCTCAATACTCGTTCAGTTGAGGTTGTCTTTAAATTCAGCATTGTGGGATTATTTATTGCTATCTGTATTTAATTTATTTAAATTCCATTTTTTAAAAATTTGGCATAGTCCTATTCACCCCCCTCTAGGACATATAGCTCGGCCTTTTCAAATACTATCATATTTCTTTGTAGGATAACATTGTCGTATTTATGTGCCATTGTGTTGCGATTCATATTCTCATCATCATTGGACTCTCATGCATGGGAATCAAAGATGTATCCCTTCAACACATGCTCCTTTTGTAAAGCTTTAATTTTTGTTGTTGTTTCTATTAACTTGAATTGGAACACTTTTCTATATTATTTACTTGTAATTATTTTCATTTTAATGATCAGTTTTATTTTTAAAAAGTGTACCCACTTTTTTGAAATAAAAAAGCAAATGAAGTTTCTGCAATTCTTCCTAATTCTGAATTATAATATTTTGTTAGTTGAATATTTTTTTATTAGATAAAAGAAAAAAAAAGAAAATTGCTACGATGTTTTTTAATGCAAGGAATTTTTCGACGACTTTAAGCCGTCCATATTTTTCTAAAATATGGAATTTTGAGACGGTCCATAACTGTCCTTTTAAAGCATTTGTTTAATGACGGTCCATGACCGTCCTTCTTTACAGATGTTTCATAACCGTCCTTTGTAACCGTGTAACATCAGAGACGGCACATAACAATCCTATTATTGTTTATCTTTAATGATGGTCCCAAACCGTCCTTCTTTACAGATAGTCCATAACCGTCCTTTTAATGTCCATCAGTAATGGTGGTTCCAGACCATCCTTTAAGGAATACGACGAAGCAAAATAGGACGGCCCGTGCCACTGTTCAAAACCGTCGTTTATTGAGATTTGAGATGGTTTTTAGCTATCCTTTTTTCACTGTTTTAGCGTGGTGAGACCTCACTACCCGCCTGTGAACAACCAATCACCAACAAGGCTTGACGGTAGCGGACCCATTAACGAGCTGGTTAAACTCAGCTTATCTTAAATGCCCCATCACTCGGGAGATAAGGCCACACCCCTTTCCAACCAACCACGATACAGTGGGAGACGCGGCCTAATGGTAAAGGCATCGGCGCTCATGTTTTCCACTTGGTCTTGATGTTGGAGCATCTCCTGATGCCATGAAGGTTCTGGGACTTTCACCCAAGGACATCCTATGTGCCCACAGTGCTCAAACTAATATTCCCAGTGTTCAAATCTGGCCATCCACGATATGCCTGTAGAGGCTACGGCCCTAAGGAAGCTAGGGCAAATATCAACCGTATTATGCAATGCCAGATGAATGAATCACACAAATCAACCATGCTTCAGTCCTGCGCATACAGTGGGCTCAAGAGGGGCAACTCCATCACTCAGGGAGTCACATAATAGCCTGCCCAATGGCATAAATCATGACCAATCACATCTCAACCAAGCACACATATTATGCACATGGGAATGGGTCATGAAGATAACTAAGTATGTCATGCGATGATGCTGTACTCTCTTCATAATAAGATCGGGTCTAAGTACACATGGGGATGACTCATGAAAAATAACAAAGTACATCATGCGGTGAAGTTGTACTCTCCTCATAACAAGGTAGGGTCTAGGCACTTAGACAATTTTACATGGAATGGAAAGAGCACAACTGCTAGTGGGGGCCCAATAATTTGGGGGTAGCCCTAAAAAAAACTAAGTAAGAAATATTATGGGCCTAATATGTGATAATGGGCCTACCAAGGGTCTAAGGTGGACATTCAACCACCAATAGATGAGAATGGGCCTAAATGGGTCCACAATGGGGACATTTAACCACCATTGTCCCCAAGAAGGCGGCCCAACAAAGATTCTACCTAAAGCAAGGCCTAAGGCCCAATTACTACCAAAAAAATAAAATGGGTAACAATACATACATATCATAACACATAATGGGCCCCAAGAAAATGGCTCAAAGCCCTCATACAACATCATGGGCCCAAAAGGGCAAACTACGGCCTAAGAACAAAAGCCATCGAATTCATGCATTATGTTGGACCTAGTGGGTAGCCTATAAGCCCAAGCACATAGGCAAAAACATACCCAAGTTGGGTCAAATGGGCCCTTCAATATTCGCCCATATCTGGGAAAAATAGGTGGGCAATCAAGGACCCAATCACACATACAAGTCAGCCCACAAGTCCAGCATGATGATGAAAATAACCCATATACACAACTGGGCTAAGGCTGGACCTCCCAGCCCATCTGGGCCTACTGGACATCCCAAAAAAATCTGGTCTATTTATTTCAGCCCAAACAATTAAGTAAAAGCTGGGTCTTCCTAGGCATTAATTAAGCCCAAAAATCTCAAAAATAAACTAATAGTGTGTGTACACAATACTCTCTATTTGATGGGCCTCACATCCTTAAAATATTCAGCAATATGTACCATTCATTCCTTAGTACCTTACTGGACTTTCAGCCCACCCAGCTTCCTGGGCCTGATGAGGTCCAGCAGATAGAAATTTTGGGACAAAACTTATTTTATATTGGCTATTAGTAATCACAGTGGGCCCCAACAGATGGAGAGTGTGGATACAACACATAAAATGAGGTGGGCCTACTGCTGGACTGCAAGTCTAGCAGCACCCAGAGAATTCTGGACGTCCTAGGTGGGCCTGGGCATCCCTAGAGGGCTAGATGGCCAGCCATCCAACATCAAGGTGGGGGTCCATGGGTGGACGTCCCATCAGAGGACGGTCCACACTTCAGTGGGCCACACCAGGGAGGACACCCTGGATGAAAACATACATCAAGGTAGGCCAGAGAGGGGAGGACGGCCAGCCCATGGCTGGACGTCAAGCCAATTGGACGTCCAGCATGGTGCCGCTATCCCATCCCCAGAAAACCCCAAAATTTGGTGATTTAGGTGGCCCACATGCACCTGAGATGGGTCCCCACTAAGTGGGCCAGAAAATGGGTAAGGAGTAAGGCCAAAGACATATTCAAATACATTTTAACAAAATAGATAGCAAGGTCCAGAAATAATTTGCTACAGGAAATACATTGCTGCACCTGACTTGTGCACCACATTAGAGTGGGCCCAGGTCCGCCAAAAAATGGAAAAATATGTGGCCAACATCCCTTTACAAGTATAGAACAAGGTGGGGTCCACAAAAGTTGCCTACCATCTCAGAAACAAGCTGATGTTTATGTTTTTACAACATGCAGAGTGGTTGGATGGTCTAGAAATTTGGACCGTCCATCCCTCTTGGCCTACTCTTTTGGGTGATCAATCAAGGGTGGATGGAGGTGGGATTTAACATATATCATGGTGGGGTCCACACCTCCAGGAATCATTTATTAATGGGGGGAGGGGGGGTAAATCAAGCCTTTAGTAGGTCCATAATCCATGCCAAATACAATCTAAAAACAGTCCAGAATTTTTTTGGACAGCAAGGTATGTTAGAATATATCCAACCACAACTACTGAATAGAGGGGGATATCCTCCACAAAATTAGTGATATGGTCCACCTTAGTGGCCCCCACAAACATCCAGACCAAATCCCTTTCATGAAACTCATTGCATGCATCAAATATGTGGCAAATGTGTCACTAATGTCCATAAAATGGACAACAAGGGGCGCCCACCTTGCTTGGACGGTGTGGACATTCCAGGGCCTCTAAGTAGGCCATACACCTCAGAAATTAAATTATAAGGAAGGGAAAAGTAAGATCTGGCCATAAGAAAGGGGCTCCGCCATAATTAAGGCCCTCTCCCTCATGACACAAATACACATCATCTACTATATCAATTACAATCTAGATCATACACATGCATGGAACTAAGAATCAATCTAAGGTGGAGATGCCTTCCCCACCAAAATCTATGGTCTAGATGACCCCTAAAATACATGCATCAAAGGGAAAATGCCATAATGGGGTCCATGGAGAATGGCCCCATCCATGGAACATGCATGCAAAGGGGTGGGCCATTGGCCACACCCATGGAGATGTGGGGGACCTCCACCATCATTTGATGGGCTCCACAAGCTCCTAAAGATGAAATGAAAAAAATATCTAAACAAGAAAACTGAAAACCTATGCTAAATGCACACCCACCTCAAGGGATCTACAAGATTCACCTATCAACAGACTCCTTAGGCTCCAAGGTTCATGGATCTATGGTTGAGATCACTTTTCAAAGGTTAGATTGAGAGGTTTTTGAGAGAAAATGGGCTGGAAATTGTTGGACTATGGGGGACGTCTGAGGGCTTTTAGCAAGAGAGAAAGAGAGAAATGAGAATGAGAAAGAGGATACGGGACTTGTAGCATGAAAGGTAATAATTAGTTTCTAGAGAAGGCAACTAATGATAGTTTTTGAAAAGAGGAGGCTCATGATTTGTTTGGGAGAGAGCTCCCATGCTTCCTAGGGGCTAGGGTCTAGGCCAGCTATAGGGTGGCTAGGTAATCATGGAATGGGTGATGTCATCATGCATAGGAAAACATGCCAGGCTAGGTGGGTCCCACCAAAATACAATCAATGGTTAAATAAAGCGCGACCTACAACTTTTGATGTGCACATCGGATTCACGCACGAGATACAGCGTTGATGTGGTCGCAACGGTATAGGTTTCAAGTCGATCCAGGTCGGGTTTAATGATGGGACTTAAGGATGATCACAAACGAAATTTATAGGTCGTGGGTCGCAAGTATTTGACCGGTAGGACCGCGGGACCTAACGGAACAAAAAGAACACTAAGGTTAAGAGTCTTACATCTCTCCCCTCCTACAAAGAAATTTCATCCTCGAAATTTACCACATCCAGGACAAAATACGGAATAAGGAAAAACATCATCGCATATATATATATATATATATATATATATATATATATATATATCAACATAAAGCAGTACATAATACAATACAATCAATCAATCAGCAAAAAGATGAGGATAATGCTCCTTGATCTCTGCCTCTCGCTCCCAAGACGCCTCTACCTCTGAATGATGACCCCACTGAACCTTCACCAAAGGAATAACCTTGGTCCGGAGAACCTGCTTCTTCCGATCAATGATGAAAATCGGCTGCTCAAATAAGAAGCATCCTCACGGTCCTCAAGGGGCTGCCAATTAATCACCGGAATAATGTCCGACCCACAGTTTCGCAACATCAAAACACGGAACACGTTGTGGATACCAGACAACTCAGAAAGTAAGGCGAGCCTGTAAGCCACAGTGCCCAAGCACCCAATGATCTCAAAGGTCCAATGAATCTCGGGACAAGCTTGTGCTTCGCTCCAAATCAAACCATGCCCTTCATGGGATAGACCTTGAGGTACACCTAATCCTTAACTTCGAACTTTAAGGGACGACACCAACGATCTGCAAAACTCTTCTGCTAGCTTTGAGCTATGCGCATCCTCTACCTGATGATGTCGATGACCTCTGACGACTACTACAAAAGCTCGGGACCTAGGAGATGACGCTCTCTAACCTCCATCCAACAACTCAGAGATTTATATGGCCTACCACATAAAGCCTCAAAAGGAGTCATGCCAATGGTCACCTGATAGCTGTTATTATATGCAAATTTAGTCAATCTCAGGTGCTCATCCCAGCTGCCTGCGAAGTCAATCACACAAGCTGTAAGCATATCCTCAAGAATCTGGTTGACCCTTTTAGTCTGCCCATCTATCTGTAGATGATACGCAGTGCTAAGTTACAAAACAGACCCCATCGTCGACTGAAAGCTCCTCGAAAACTGAGACACGAACCTAAGGTCTCGGTTTAAAATGATCGAAACCAGAATGCTGTGCAGTCTCACAATCTTCTCAATGAATATCCTCGCAAGCTGATCCAAAGGCCAGGACACACGAATTGAAATGAAATGCGTTGACTAAGTCAGATGATTGACGATAACCCAGATGGCGTTGTGACTGCACTGAGTCCTGAGCAAGCCCATGATGAAATCAGTCGACATGTGCTCCCACTTCCACAGTGGAACACTCAACGGCTGCAAGGGACCAGGGGGTCTCTGGTGGTCGGCCTTGACACGTTGGCAAGTGTCACACTCGGCCCCAAAACTAGCAATCTGATGCTTCATCCCCGACCAAAAATACTGCCTCCTCATATCTTGATACATCTTCGTGGAGCTCGAGTGGATAGTAAGTCGTGATCGGTATGCCTCGGTCATCAGATCTCTACGCAACTCTGTCACGTCCAGAACACACAATCGGCCTCTAAAGCGAAGTCCACCATCGAAACGAATCTACCAGTCTAACTGCTTCATGGATCCTTCCTCTGTTCGGTATCCCTACAATGACTCGTCTGTCTACTAAGCCTCGATCACCCTTGTGACAAGAGAGGGTTGAATCGATAGGCTCGAAAGCTGAATAATAAAGAACTGCAGACCAAACTTAAAGTCAAACTCCAATACATCCTCGAGCATCTTCCATTCATGAACCATCATCTGCGCCACTAGGCCTCGTGGCTGATGGCTAAGCGTGTCTGCCACCACGTTTGCCTTGCCCGGGTGGTATTGAAGGTCGAAATCATAATCCTTTAAGAGCTTCATCCATCGCCTTTATCGCATATTCAACTCCAACAGTGAAAACAAATACTTTAGACTCTTCTGGTCCAAAAAGAGCTTGAACCTAACCCCATAGAGATAATGCCTCCACACCTTCAATGCGAAGACAACTGCTGCTAACTCTAGATCATGCGTGGGGTAGTTCAGCTCATGGACCTTGAGCTGGCACGAGGCATACGCCACTGGCTTCCCGTGCTGCATCAGGTCAACACCCAAACCAACTCTTGAGGCATCGGTAAACACAACGAACCCATCACTCCCCGAGGGAAGAGTAAGGACGAGAGTGGACGTGAGGCGGTCCTTCAACTCCATAAATGCCTCCTCACAGGCCTCACTCCAGATGATCTCGGCGCCTTTCCGTGTCAACCGGGTTAGCGGTGTTGCAATGCGATAATATCCTGCTAGACCAAGGAAACTACGGACTGCATCAATCTTCAAGGGGTCCACAACGACACCCTCCCTTGTCACCATGTGACCGAGGAACTTTACCTCCTGCTAGAACTCGCACTTCTCTAGCATTACATAGAGCTGGTTGGCATGAAGGGTCTCTAACACAATCTACAAATGCTCCTCATGGTGCTCCCTGGTCCTCGAATAGATCAGAATGTCATCGATGAAGACTACAACAAACTGGTTGAGGTAGGCTGGAAGACCTCATTGATCAGCTGCATAAAGACGGCGGGCTCATTGGCCAGCCCAAAAGACATGACCAGAAACTCCAAATGACTGTAACAAGTCCGGAAAGCTGTCTTCAGAATGTCCTCCTCTCGAATCCGAAGCTGATGATAGTCAGACTGTAGGTCAATCTTAGAGAAGAACTGTGCACCCTGCATCTGGTCGAATAAATCATCAATCCTCGGGAGCGGGTATTTGTTCTTGATAGTGACTTTGTTGAGCTCGCGGTAATCCACGCAGAGTCTCAACGAGCTATTCTTCTTATTCACGAACAATACCAGGGCTCCCCACGATGAACTACTAGGACGAATAAAACCTAACTCCTGCAACTCGTCCAACTGCACGTGCAGTTTCTATAACTCCATCTGTGTCATACAATACGAGGCCTTTAAGATAGGCATGGTATTGGGCACAAGATCTACCTGAAACTCTATCTGTCAGCGCGGCGATAACCCCGAAATCTCCTAAAACACATTCGGGAACTCACAAACAATTGGCAACTACTCAAAACACCCAACCACTTACTCCTCTACTGCATAGGCCAACAAACTAGATAGCGGCTTTCCTCTGGGCTCGGTAACTAACTGGAATAATGGTAAGTAAGGTATGCAGAACGTGGCTATCCTTACGAAATAGTCCAATACAACGTGGTACTCGACAATCCAATCCATGCTCAGGATAACATCATACTCGATCATCAGCAACACGAACAAATCCGCTGGCAGAAACATATCCCTAACTAGAACGGGGTAAGACGAACAAAAATGAACCAAAACTGTCGACTTCCCCAAGGGAGGCGATATTGATAAAGCCTCACGAGCGGACTCCGAGGGTAGACCAGTCGATCGGCAGAACTCCTCGGCTATGAACGAATGAGACGATCCAGAATTAAATAGCATATGAGCAATACAAGCGAAGATGAGAAGAATACCCTCAACTACTCCTCCCGACGACTGAGGGTCCTGCTGAGCGGCATAGAATCTGCCCTGAGCTGGCAATGGAAGCAAGCCCAATGACTGAGGGTCCTGACCCTGCTCTTGCCGCGCGACATAGAATTTTCCCTGGGCCTGCGAGGAAGGTGCCTGTCCCCTCTGCATCTGCGATCTCTGCTGCTGCTGAGGTCGATGCGGTGACCTACCCTGCTGCCTCTACTATGGAAGAGGAGGCCTAAGAGGCTGGTGCTAGGGTCGCTACTGCTAATGCTGCTTGGAGGTTGGTGCGGGGGCTACTGTGGTGCCCTCGACTACTGCTGTTGCTGCTGAGGATGGGGACACTCATGCCTACGATGCCCCACACGCCCACAACCGAAAAAAACTCCTATGAATGATCTGGAAGAAGAAGCTGGCTGTGAAGAAGATGATGTTGGCTGCGCTACTAGCGGTTGAAACCCTGAACGACCCATACGTCGATGATGCTAACATTGGCGGGAGATACCGGAGTGCGCCTTCCTCTTTTGGTCTCCTCCCTGATCTCGGGTCCTTTGAAAGGTAGCCCAATCATCCTCATAAACTAAAACCCTCTGCACAACCTCAGCAAATGTCATAAGAAGATGCCCAAACACTCGACTCCTGAGAGCGTGATGCAAGCCGTTCACAAAACAGCAGGCCTTCCACCTCTTATCATCCACTAAGTAGGTCGTGAATCGAGACAAGGCAACAAAATGGGCCTCATATTGCGATACTATCATATCTCCTTGAACAAGAGTCTCAAACTTCAAAGCTCTCTGCTGCTGAACGTGCTTAGGGAATAACTTCTGGTCGAAACGATCCATGAAGTCCTCCCAAGTCCATGCAAAATCTCTCCCAACTGATATGGAAATAGAAGCCCACTAGTGCTGGGCCTTGCCCTTAAGAAGAAAAATTATCAACTGAACTCGCTGATGTGACGTGCATCTCATGGTGTTAAAGATGTTCTCCACCTCTGTATGCCACAACTCGGCTGCTATAGGATCAGGCTCACCCCTGGAACATGGGGGATCATGCTGACAAAAATCCCAAAGAAGAGCACTCATATGAATCTGCTCCCTCTGCTCTAGAGTCTCCTCTGACTATCTGCTCTGCCCCTGAAGGGCGACTATAACTGCCTAGAGCATCTGCTACAATTGCTCGGGTCCAACTGGAATAGTAGGGACTGGAGGGGCTAAACTGGCCTTGGGTGGAGGCACAGGAATTGCGGGTGCCTCCGACATAGGCACGGCAGGCTCCGGCGGAGAAATAAGATCAACTGGAGGCAGAACAAGAACCTTTGGAATAAGATTGAGACTAGGATCCGCAACAAATGGAGCGAGATGTGCTCGGGTCAATCGGGCAACACGAGTGCCTCTCATGCCTCATCTAGGCGGCATGGTCTACAGAAAGAACAAACGCATCTAAGGCTGATGGACGTTAGAAAAACAAATTAGAAGAGTACATACTCGGGACACTACTTGTCCTAAGCTCGAAGCAGATATGTGATATTGTCCTGAGTTATTCCTGGGTTATTTGTTACCCTTTGATACTAACAACTATCATGCCCCAGACTCGGAAACCGGGCTCATAAAATTCCAATTGCTGAATCCGGTGCTGATAGCCTCCATAGTACCCTATTCTTGGCTCCTGGCGCCCATTCACCAGGTTTCGATCTTGGGATCCCACTAGGAGGATTTCCATAAGTCTGTTCCTTATACAGCATAACCAAGATCATAACCACAGAAAATAACTATAGGAACACCATTACAAAATCCACTACGAATAAAAAAAATTTACAATACAAGGTTTAAAAGGAAAGATACAATGGCTATAAAACAAAGCTCCAGAAGATCCGCGGTAACTCCTGCTCCTGCTCCTTCTCACTGCCTAGAATCACCTGCACGCATCAATCGTGCATAAGCTTATAGAAAGCTTAGAGGGCTGTGTAAGTGTGTGTAGGACAGGTGCCATGAATGCAATATCAGAATATGCAGAATGTACGGCAAGATCATGAATACCAACAGCTGTAACAAGGCTATGTAAATGTAAGGCAGGAATACCATTTGCCAACCAAAGGCTATACAACTCAATGCAAAATACCATTAGCCATCCCAAGGCTAAGCAATGCGGGCCTATATAGCCAAGTGCCATATACAATGTGCAATGAAATCATGCTAATCCTCATATCAAGTCCATATATCAGTACAGTTCCTCTCTAGGAAATCACCGGGGTCAAGTACACTCCACATAAACTGCCGCCTCCCTAACTGTGCAGCCCAGGGAGCATAAGAGACCTTACTACCCACCCGTGGACAACTAATCACCAACAAGGCTCAACGGTAGTGGACCCATTTACAAGCTGGTCAAACTTAGCTTAGCTTAAATGCCCCCTCACTCAGGTGGATAAGGCCACACCCCTTTCTAACCGACCACGATACAGTGGGAGACGCGGCCTACTGGTAAAGGCACCGGCACTCATGTTTTGCACTCGGTCTCAATGTTGGAGCATCTCCTAGTACTATGAGGGTTCTGGGACTTTCACCCAAGGACATCTTACGTGCTCACAATGCTCAAACTAATATTTACGGTGTCTAAATCTAGCCATCCATGATATGCCTGTAGAGGCTACAATCCTAATAAAGTTAGGGCGAATATCAACCGTGCTATGTAATGCTAGGTGCATGAATCACACAAATCAACCATGCATCAGTCCTGCGCATCTAACGCACTCAAGAGGGGCAACTTCATCACTTAGGGAGTCCCATAACAGTTGGTCTAATGGCATAAACCATGACCAATCACATCTCAACCAAGCACACATATTATGCACATGGGAATGGGTCATGAAGATAACTAAGTATACCATGCGATGATGTTGTACTCTCCTCATAATAAGATCGGGTCTAAGTACACATGGGGATGACTAGTGAAAAATAACTAAGTACATCATGTGGTGAAGTTGTACTCTTCTCATAAGAAGGTAGGGTATACGTACTTAAACAATTTTACATGGAATGGAAAGAGCACAACTACTAATGGGGGCCTAACAATTTGGGGGTAGCCCATAAAAAAACTAAGTAAGAAATACTATGGGCCTAATAGGTGAGAATGGGCCTACCAAAGGTCTATGGTGGACATTCAACCACCAACAGATGAGAATGGACTTGCTAAATGGGCCTAGAGGTGTCCACAATGGGGACATTTAACCACCATTGTCCCCAAGAAGGCGGCCCAACAAAGATTCTACCTAAAGCAAGGCCCAAGGCCCATGTACTACCTAAAAAATAAAATGGGCAGCAATATATACACATCATGACACATAATGGGCCCCAAGAAAATGGCCCAAAACCCTCATACAACATCATGGGCCCAAAAGGGCAAACTATGGCCTAAGAACAAAAGCCACCGAATTTATGCAATATGTTGGACCTAGTGGGCAGCCCATAAGCCCAAGCACATAGGCAAAAACATACCCAAGTTGGGTTAAATGGGACCTTCAATATTAGCCCATATCTGGGTAAAATAGGTGAGCAATCAATGACCCAATCACACATACAAGTCAACCCACAAGTCCAGCATGATGATGAAAACAACCCATATATACAACTGGGCCAAGGCTGGATGTCTCAGCCCATCTGGGCCTGTTAGACATCCCAAAAAAAGCTGGTCTATTTATTTAGGCCCAAACAATCAACTAAAAGGTGGGTCTTACTAGGCACTAATTAAACCTAAAAATCTAAGAAATAAACTAATAGTGTGTGTACACAATACTCTCCATTTGGTGGGCCCCACATCCTTAAAATATTCAACACCATGTACCATTCATTCCTTAATACCTTGCTGGACTTTCAGCCCACCTAGCTTCTTGGGCTTGCAGAGGTCTAGCAGATAGAAATTTTGGGAGAAAATTTATTTTATATTTGCCATTAGTGATCATAGTGGGCCCCAACAGACGGAGAGTGTGGATACAACTCATAAAATGAGGTGGGTCTACTACTGGACTACAAGTCCAATAGCACCTAGAGAATTCTAGCCCACCATCCCTTTCCAAGTATACAACAAGGTGGGGTCCACAAAAGTGGCACACCATCTCAGAAACAAGCTGATATTTATGCTTTTACAACATGCATTTAGACTGTCCATCCCTCTTGGCCCACTCTTTTGGGTGATCAATCAAGGGCAGATGGAGGTGGGATTTAAAATACATCAAGGTGGGGTCCACACCTCCAGGAATCATCTATTAATAGGGGGTAAATCAAGTCTTCAATAGGTCCATAATCCATGTCAAAGACAATCTAAAAACAGTCCAAAATTTTTTTGGACAGCAAGGTATATCAGAATATATCTGACCACAACTGCTGAATAAAGGGAGAAATCCTCCACAAAATTAGTGATATGGTCCACCTTAGTGGGCCCTACAAACATCCAGACTAAATCCCCTTCATGAAACTCATTGCATGCATCAAATATGTGGCAAATGGGACACAATGTCCATAAAATGGACATCAAGGGGCTTCCACCTTGCTTGGATGGTCTGGACATTCCAAGGCCTCTAAGTGGGTCATACACCTCAAAAATTAAATGATAAGGAAGGCAAAAGTAAGATCCGACCACAAGAAAGGGGCTCTGCCATAATTGAGCTCCTCTCCCTCACACACATACACATCATCTACTATATCAATTACAATCTAGATCATACACATGCATGGAACTAAGAATCAATCTAAGGTGGATATGCCTTCCCCACCAAAATCTATGGTCTAGATGACCCCTAAAAGACATGCATCAAAGGGGAAATGCCATGATGAGGTACATGGAGAATGGCCCCATCCATGGAACATGCATGCAAAGGGGAGGGCCATTGGCCACACCCATGGAGACATGGGGGACCTCCACCATCATTTGATGGGCCCCACAAGCTCCTAAAGATGAAATGAAAAAATATCTAAACAAGAAAACTGAAACCTATGCTAAATGCACACCCACCTCAAGGGATCTCCAAGATTCACCTATCAATAGACTCCTTAGGCTTCAAGGTTCATGGATCCATGGTTGAGATCACTTTTCAAAGGTTAGATTGGGAGATTTTTGAGAGAAAATGGGCTGGAAATTGCTGGACTATGGGGGACGTCCAAGGGCTTCTAGCTAGAGAGGAGAGAAAGAGAGAAATGAGGAAGAGAAAGAGGGTACGGGACTTGTAGCATGGAAGGTAATGATTAATTTCTAGAGAAGGCAACTAATGCTAGTTTTTGAAAACAGGAGGCTCATGATTTGTTTGGGAGAGAGCTCCCATGCTTCCTAGGGGATAGGGCCTAGGCTAGCTATAGGGCGGCTAGGT
This sequence comes from Magnolia sinica, assembly GCF_029962835.1. NCBI lineage: Eukaryota > Viridiplantae > Streptophyta > Magnoliopsida > Magnoliales > Magnoliaceae > Magnolia > Magnolia sinica. The sequence goes on from NC_080574.1 coordinate 82,318,497, forward strand.
AATTATGGAATGGGTGATGTCATCATGCATAGGAAAATATGCCAAGCTAGGTGGGTCCCACCAAAACATAATCAATGGTCCAAATAAAGTGCGGTTTACAACTTTTGATGTACACATTGGATTCACGCACGAGACGCGACGTTGGAACCACGGCGTCGATGTGGTCACAACGGTATAGGTTTCAGGTTGATTTGGGTCGGGTTTACATGATGGGACTTAAAGATGATATTAAATAAAATTTACAGGTCGTGGGTTGTCAGAATTTGACCGGTAGGACCGCGGGACCTAACGAAACAAAACAGACACTAAGGTTAAGGGTTTTATAGTGGTGAATGGTGTAATTTATTTTATGCATTTGTGAGAATGTTGTAATAACTTAGTTTATTTTATTTGTTATTTCCTTTGCCTCTTCATTGGTTTGGGTTTTTGATACTTATAAACATTCTAGTTCTGTTGTCCTGCCATAAGCCTTTGGTTTTTGGTGTTAGGTTTTCCTTGGAACTAAGTTTGTATCAACCTCTCAATACTAGTACATTTGAGGTTGCTATTTACTTATGCTTCTTTATTGTTTAATTGTGTTATCTTTCATTCAATTCTACATTTATTTTTTAATTTGGCATAGTCCTATTCCCCCCCCCCCCCTCCTCTAGGACATATAGCTCGGCCTTTTCAAACTCCTCCTGCTAAATTTCCTTATTTAGAAGAGCAATTTGATTCTAAATATTTGTTATATTATTGGTAGAGGTTTTTAGTTGATCTTGGAGGGATAACTGTTCTTGATCATATTTGGAAACTACAAAAGCAATGTGGGAAGCTTTCTCTTTGGAAGATGCCAATTGTCTTCCATATTCCAGAATCTCCGAAGCAACAACTATGATTTCTGCTGATTTTAACGCAATACCGAATTATGGAATCTTAAGAGAGAATCACGTAAAGGAGAAACATTAAGTTTGGCCATCCTTGCGGCGCTATTCAAGACCTCTATAGTAATGTTTAGATTCAACCATTGATCGGGATCTTTAAACATGTGGACAGCTGCCGACATGGAATTCCTCATTAATGTTAACTTATATGGAGGGATTTTCTCAAAAGACAACAGATCGGAAACTGTGGCTACAGAATCAGACTAGCTGTGCCACTCCGAGGAGGGTTTCCTATAAAATAGTAAAGGGGAGAAATTATAATAAAGCTATGAAAGTAAAGGACAAATAATCACAAAATGAAGAAGGAAACGAATTATACCTTCCACGGGAACTTAAGCAACGGGATATTGTGTCTCTTTGAGAGAAGAAGGATCGGGTTCCATCATATCTATGAAAGAAGGGGCTCTAGCTTCGGTGCTTGAATCAATAGTTGCTGAAGTCGGTATGTCAGTGGGTTCCACTCAAAAAATGATCTCATGGCCTACCGCTTTCGGTGCTACAAGGGGAACCAAGGAAATTCTCGTCGGAGCCAATGGTGCTTCAAGAGGAAAATCTTCAGGAGAAGTATCGCTTGTTTTGCCATTAATAACATGAATACCTAAAAAAATAACAATAATGATAAAGTTGTAATAGTAAACAGAAGATTAGATAATAAATTTGTAGGAAAATTTTTACCTAGTGAATATCCATATTCACTATAATCCAAAGGATCCTCACCTTCCTCTTCTATTGTTGGAATTTTTGTAGGAACATCAACAGTAGAAGGACCTTCAATTTTAACATTTTGAGGAATCGATGAGGGATGTCCTTCATCAACAGGAACACCTTCCACAACAACATCAACATCATCCTCATCATCGATATTAACTTCTCCTTCTTCAAAATCATCATCATCATCATCATCAACTTCTTCATCATCTTCCTCAGTGTCATATTCAATAAAAGCAGTATCTTCAGACAATGAGGCTAAGCTTTCTTCCTCTAGTTTTGCTTCCTCTACTTCTTCAATTATGACCTATTTTCCTTTAGAAGGGGAAAATTCACTGCTTCCTGGTCAAGGGTCTTTATCGATTGGGATTGTAGAGGCCAAGGCAACAACTCCTTGAGCAGAAGGAAGAGAAGCTTGAGAGTGCGTTCGAGACCTCTTCATCAGAGAAGATGGACTAAGATGAACGAGTCGAGGAGAAGGAGCAAGAACCGAATTATCTTGAGATGCAGTAACATTCCCTTGAGCAGGAGAAGGAATTTCTGCTACCTCTTCAACTACTCTCTCAGAACGATCTGGTGGGACTTTCTCAAAGTCCATAACAACTCCATGAGCTATCTATCCTTGTAGGGTATTAATGGGTTTTCTCTCATGAATCAGGTCATCCACAGATATCTTCCTGCAGATGTGACCGAGAAAGGGGGCATGGCTTTTCTTTGGCATAAAGCCTATTCCTTCTTCAAGTCTGCAACCTTTAAGCTTTTGCAGTGAAATCCAGATTAGCTCAGACACAGGTAAGCATTTATTAATAAGATATGATTGATGCACCCACCACCTCATGTGGCCATACATAGCGTAAGTGATGCGATTACTACCTGAAATTATGAAAGTATATCTGACTCGACCGCCCAGTAGCTGCTTCCATATCATCGCCCAGTTATATGGGCCAGTTCCATAGCTGTGCATTCTCCTTGTTACTAATATGTAGTCTTCTGGCACGGCTTGAGCAAAATCAAACTGGCGAGCAAACTAGCTTGGATAATAAGGCTCTCTCCAAAACTCAACTCCCTCTCTTAATGGGAGGCTGCAAGATTGAATCGAAAGGAAAAATGCTCTCTCCTGAAGTAAGTGATCCAGTGTCTACCTTATCTGTATCCTCTATGTAGCAATATAGGTAAAACTAGAAGAAATCAATTTTATCAGTGTCCAAGATGGTGTTGATAACCCAATCGTATGATCTTCTAGCCATGGTTCTCTTTTGAAAGAACCATAGTGGGAGATGTGAAGGGTGAATGTATGCCTTCTCTAGAGCATCAAAAGTCCATGAAAAGTATACACCTGCCTGTGATATAGTGCCAGGGAGTATAAATGGAAGAAGTACCAATAGAAGGATTCTTTACATGAGATATTATTTCTCCGAGGGCCCTATAAATTGAGCACAGGATTGGAGGGGCAAGAGAATGTTTGTGGCCTTCTGCCATGGTACCAACAACAACAAAAACTGTAGGGCGAATAGCATTTGCCCATTTTGAACTCAGAAGAACCACCATGCTCAACCAATAAACGAGGAAAGCTACAAGTTGTCCATCGAGGCTATACTCAGGATGCTCTGTTATCTTCTCAGGGAGATTTGTCAGCTCTTGTGAATGGCAACCGCTGAATCTAAGAAAAAGGAGAGAAAGATAACATATAGTGAGAAGTATGAAAATGAAGATGCAATGAAAACAATTGGTTTATGAAGAAGAAGATTACCGAAGGGCCCTAGTGAAATGGGCAAGCCATTGTAGTGGTGAGTCTTGTGAATGTTGGGAAACTTAGACATCTCTTTAAAGAGTTATATGGTTGTTTTTGAAATCGAGGCCACTCGGCCAGGTGAAGAAATGGACACTAATTCTGTGTTCGTGGGTACGAATTCATTGTAGAATTTTCCTGTCAGTGCAATTCGATGAAGATCCCAGAGGCTATGCTCATCTCGCTTGCTAAAAGATGGAAGGAGTTGGTTGTGGGACACCAATAATTAAGGAAGCCTTTCAAGACGGAGGTCTCCCTATAGAAATGTTGAGAAGTGACCTCTATTGCAATATATAGGTCAATTTTAATTAACACTTTGGATTGTTTGGCCAAAATTGTTGTCACCCAGTCAGACTAGTAATCATGAGATGTTAAGAGGCCTCTGGTTCTGAACTCTTCACTACCCCAAAGTAATTTATGATCCCTGAAACGTTGTTGGAGTGTTTCATAGAAATGGGTCAGAAATAGGGCGTGAGGACTATGAGAGGGAGTAAGGAAGATCATCGGATGAACGTCGCCAATTTGCTGTCTGGGCTTCTTCATTAGAATGACCCCTTCCAGGATTCTTAGTTCCCTTGATGACCAGGATTTTGTGTAGGCTAATTTTTCCATGTCCATTTGGTATGAAGGCTCACAATTCAGGATGGACTGGTGGCGGTGAAGGCTTAAAGGGATTATCATCATACCCTGTCTATGAGGGTTATCAAATTTCATAATACCCTCAATGACTCAGATTCCTTCCCAAGAGTTCTGAAGTCTCCTTTTATTATGCTCTTTGATCTTCTCCTGAAACTCTTCAGCCTTGTTACGGCGAGTCTTCTTTGATCTGATGGTGGAGGAGTGTCTTCTCTCATTGACAGTTTTCGACTCATCATCGGTAAATGAGTCATCATCTTCATCCATTCATCCCAGTCGAAATCTCAGCCATGTCTTAGCGGTCGTTCAATCTCACCCAGAGATATAGCCCTATGGATGGGAGAAGGCAGTGTGGTGATCCGGTTTGCAAAATTGAAAGTAGGGAGTACGGGCTCCTTTATATAAGTAGGACACTTGCTAGTAGTCTTGAAGTGCTTTTTGGACTATTAGTCAGGAGATGGTGATGATTCAGTGGCATGCGTATATGAAGGATTTGGCAAATCTTAGTGAGAGGGTTGTGCTGTGGAAGGCTCAAGAAGGCGAAAAGTCCTCTTAGTATGGGCCATGGTAAAAGGTTGAAGTTCTGAAAAAATGTCTGAAAAATGTAAGTCTAAAAATTATGCAAGAAGTCCTTTGCGCGGGGTCACGCAAATGAAGTTAGTTGCACGGAGCAGCGCAACGCCTTAGTGCCTTGTGAGAATAGAAGATCTGTTGCGTAGGGTCATGCAAACGAAGTCAATTACAGATCTTCTGTTGCGTGGGGAGCAGTGAAGGGGCAGAGCTTCGCTAAAAGAAAACAAAGAATGGGATATGAAGGCTTGCTGCTAGTATTTATAGAGAGCACGGCCTGATTATGGTACTCAAGCGCCCTTTGCATAAGTACGCACAAACGACTATAAGAATTGAAAAATGTTTGATTGATCCTGATTCTTTGACTCTAAAGAACAAAGAAAGGATCAAGGGGGCATCTGTTGAGGCATAAAAATAAGATAGAAAATATCAAAAGACAAGAAAATGAAGAAAGTATGCAAGTAAAAGATGAGATAGGGTGCAGAATCATCCGATTGCGCGGGTCCACGCAATTGATATCGATTGCACGAGTTTGCGCAAATGATTGCATTGATTGCGCGAAACGTGCAAAGTGTTAAGGATGATGTTTTACATGGATAGTTAGATCTGATGGAAGGTGGGCCCCATGGTACAAAGATCAAGGATTCACAAGTGTGAAGGTCTATAAATACCCCACTCCCCCTCTCATTTGGGTGGTTAAAAAAAATATTTTGAAGAAGGTCAGTGCTCCAGAGAAGACTGAAGGTATCAGAAGGGAAGGATGCAAGGGTTTGCGTGGGTCTGTGCAAATCATATCAGTTGCGCGGGTCCACACAACATTGTTGTTGCGTGGCCAATAATGGTTAAGAGTTGACATGCAGCCAGAATTATTGATCTTGGTCTTCATAATCTCAAGTTCTCCTTTTACGCAAGGATATGAGATCATGAGAGGGAGATCAGATGATCAAACCTGCACAATATTCCTCTTAATGAGATGATCAAATTACAAGTCGAAATGCTGCTGGATTTGGCATTCGGATTCAATATTCAAGTCTTGTCAATTTCTGTATTTTAAATAATCTATCTCAGAATCAAGGGACACTTGAGGATGTAAATGAACTCAATAATAATAATACGATGATTGTTCTTTATACACTCTCTTTGTTACATTTGAATAAGATAATCTCCCAAATCAAATGCATTTATTTCTTGTTCGAAACAATTGCTCCCTTTGGAATTAAATGTATTTTTATGATATATTTTTTTATTTACTTATGTAAAGATTATTTATCAGATATTAGCTACTTATGTTACTTTAATGAGCAAAGACATTCTAGCAAAGTTGAGAGATTTAGGTAAGTCTTGGTCTATATGTCGTGTCATTAGGATGGACTAGCAGAAGGGTTCTGATTTCATTATGTTGCCATTTTCAAGTGGTGACGCAATGATGGTTGCATTATGAGGTCTAGAAAATAGTGACGACTGACAACCATTTGTAACCTACAAATCTGGCATCATGCATGCTCATCAATCTAGGCTGTCAAAATCTTTGGTGTTATTTTGGATGGAGAATGGCTCCAAATTTGCATTGATCAAACATTTTAATATGATTCTGCTAAAATTGGAACACAGTCCATTTTACCTTTAAACATTCAGTTAAGCACCCAATGTGGCAGTCAAAATTGTTTCTTGGGATTGACCCGTGTATATGCTTGTAGATAAGATGACATGGTGGTGAACTATCACTATCATCTTGCCCTTTGTCATCCACATTATATTTGTTACTTTCCAACTTCATATCATTTGTTGAGCAAGCATATTGCTTCTCATAGCTGGGTATCATCTTCTTGTGAAGGGCACATCAGTTACCCTCTTCTGCATTTGGAATTTAGCTTATAGTCTATGGTTCCTGTATATTCTAGTGTTAAGCCATTCCTGATAAAACTTGCATCACACACTGTATTCCCATATATTTGCTCACGCTTAGGCTATTGTTCTGATACTTAAAGAAATGATTTGTTTTTGGTAACAACAAATTCAGAGAAAAATTACATTTATGAAAGTGAATTTCTAATTTTTAGTTTCTCTTTGTTGGATATCAAAGAGTGGACAGTCGAATGGTGTTGAAATGAATTCTGAAGTGGTGAAGGAATTAATATGTTAGTTAGCTCTTTTTTGTGAAGCATAACTAGAACAAACCTTTCATGGTGTGGGCTGTAAGATGTTTTGCGAGATGGAAACCAAACACATAAGATTTGAATCCATATATGTGCAATGGAACGCCAGGTCCATTAATAATGGATATAGGTTGCATTGTATTATGTTATTGAAAATGTGTTTATAGGCACTATAATGTCTCTTTGCAAGTTGCATAGGTCTTCTGAGATATCTTGTTTTGTTTAGCCAGATCTTTGTTTCTGAAAAGGAGAGCTTAAGATGTCCTAGAGGGGGAGTGAATAGGACTATGCTAAATAATCAAAAAAAAATGTTGAATATGTAAATAAATTAGAGATTTCAATTACTCAAGTATTGAAACATTGATTCCAAATAATTCGTATGACAACCTTCAACTAAAGTTTTACGCAGGATAACCTTATTTCACGAATTTCTTTAAAATCAAAACCTCAAACTTGCAAGAATAAATAAAAATAAAATATTACAACATTCACCACCCAACTTAAAATTAAATACAACCATCCACCACATAAAAAAAAATTAAAGACATTCACCACATAACACAAAGGATTATAGTAGTTTGGTACTTTAAAAACAACTACACCTACTCCACTCCCAAAATTACTTCCCTCATAATTTTAGCTTTCACTATGAAAAGGTTTTCCTAGATTCACTTTAACAACTGTGTACAATTTTTGTGATTTTCACAGGCTATCACAATCAAACCCACACTAAGATTTTGAGGCTATCTCAGACAAAACCTAAACTGAGATTTTCAAGCTCTTTCAGACAAAACCTTAACTAATATTTTAATTGGCTATCTCAGAAAAACCAAAAAGAGTTTAGAAGGTATACTTATCTTCACCATAGAAGACGTATCAGAAGCTTGTAGCCATAGAACATCTTTCTTAAATGTAGATTGCTCCTTGTTCAGTCAGATAGAAAGGGTCTAGGGTTCTATTGATTTTAATTAAGTTAAACCCAATAAGCTACTTAAATCATTTCTCTTAAATCTCAAAAGAAGAGTATAGTTTACTCTCTTTAGAATCAAACTCGAAAGATCTGAGATTAAGGGAATTGAAAGAAAAAGCTATAAATTAAATTATAAATATCATTCAATAGCTTACAAATAACTTGAGTTGCTCTCTCTCTCTCTCTTGTAGAAGGATTTTGATAATTAACTTGTGTAATTTGGAATGAGAGAGGAACTCAATTTATAAGTAAAGAAATTGAATCTTCGACTAGCTCGAGCAAACCAGATTCAGTTCAACGGACTTCGAATCATGCGGGATAAGATTTATCCAAAATTCGGCTAGGTCGAGGTCATCTTTGGCTGGTCGAACACCCTAGTTCAGCTGGCCGAATTTGGACGAATTTGACCCGAAATTTCTTGGGCTAGCCAAATTTCAAGTTCTGGCTAGCTAAATTTGCAACAAAAAATCAATTTTGCTTTGGACTTGAACTTGGGCTGGCCTTAAAAACTTAAGTTAGCCGAACCAAAAGTTAGGCTGGTCCAATTCCATGCAAAATAAGTATAAAAACCCAATTTTAATTTTTTTTAAAGCACCTAGTCCTAAGGTCTTTCTAAGGTTTTATACCACCTGAGATATATCAAATATTTGTTCTTCTTTGACTTGAACTAAGGCTCGGAGTTCATCTTGACTTTTGAGCTTGATTTTTTCTTGAACTTAAGATTGATCTTCTCTTGATCTTGAGCTTGATCTTCTCTTGATCTTAAAGATCTACTGTCACGTTGTTTTGGCTATACCAAATTTGACAACTAAAGTGTGCTCAAACAATTTAGTACTTACAATCTCCCCCTTTGTCAATTTCGTGACAAAAGAATTAACATAACAAAGATGTAATCACTGAAATCTTGTAAAGTATCTTCTTAAAATCTTCAACTTACTAACCAATGAAGTTCAACTAGCACTCCCCCTATGGAATAGACATGTAGCATACATAGCATTCCATAGCATTCATCTCATTCATTCTTGCCATACATTCCATTCATACACTACATTCTCTCCATATAATATAGAAATAGAAGCAATATGACATAACATTGGTAATTTGATGATAACTACTCTCCCCCTTTTTGTCACAAGTTAATAAAGGAAGAATGAGATAAGTATCAGTAAGCATATGAAATAATCAATACCAATGAGTATGTAAAAGCAAAATATAATTTAGTATATGAAACTATAAAGGAAAGATTAAGAATTTGTTTAAGGTTTTATGGGTAGCAAGTGTTAGTGAAACCATCCAAATACCACGACATAAAGTAAAGTTAAGTTACAATCCCATAATAAGTCTTAAAACAGAAAGAAAATCTAGCTCAATCCAACCCAGAGGAAGAAGGAGCAGGCATCGATGTGTCATGTTGGCTCAAACTCCGGCTGATGTGATGGAAGTACTTCTTCATGTACTTCATTGTAGACTTTTAGGTTTGAACCAATGAATCTTGTGATACATGCAACGCTTCAACTTTCTCCTCCAGTGATTTAAGTCGCTCATCAACCTGAGAGGGCTGGTAGTCGGAATCAACTGGATCATCTGACTCATCTAACTCATTGAAGATGTCTTCCATAGTGATGTCTGCAGGTGCTCCCTCCTCTTCTTCTTCTTGTCTAGGAAGAGGTTTAAGGTTCATCATATTTAGATTGGAATTATTAAGTAGGAGTTCAGATTCAAATGACAGAATTTGAACATTATAATGAAACGCAAGACATGTTATAAGATAGGCAAAAGGAATCGAACCGTGCTTGGGGTGTAAGCAAAACTGAATAATGATAGAGCATATCAAAGATGGAAAACAGACACGTATATCAGACACAACAGAATGAAAGAATCTAACCATGAAGGGAGTAAGATCAGTCTTTTTCTCGGTTCAAGGATAGACATTGGATGTAAAAATTCGATGCAACACTCGATATTTAGAGAGCATTTGGTTTGCAGGGAGGGCATTACCTGACCTCCATTCTGCATTAAAGCGACAAAGTTTACGGGTTATCACTTGTTTTTTAGAATTGGACATTTTTTCTAATAATGTGGCTATAAGTATGCCATCATCTGCAACATCGATTTCCATCAATGCCAAAATAACGTGTGGCTTAACTTGGAATGTCCCTTCAACAAACTTAATTGTGAATGTCAAATCATCAAGGGAGACATCACAAATTGATGCATACATTCCTTATACAATGGAGTGGTAAGCCAATCCACCCCATCCCAAAATGCATTCCCAACCAACTTCAGAGAGTATACGAACTAGACCGAAAAGAGCAATATGGTCTAAGTTTACTGATTTTTTTATGATAATATCTCTAGTGCAGAAATCCTAAACGTGCTTTGGATCCTCTTCTTGCACCTATAGGGTTCTCACACCAATAAGAGTTGATCAAGAAGAAGAACTAGCACGAGTTTTGCGTGCAGTTTTCTTGGTTCGATACTCCATATCAGTTTGCACAAGATAAAGATTAAAAAAAAAAATTGATAGGAAAAGGAGTAGATCAAATTTTGATGAAAACCCAAACCAAATAAGGTTTTAAATGATGAATACACTACTCAAATGTAATTTACTAGCAAAGGATTACTAAATACTAGAAGAAATTTGAGAGAAAATCACTTAGTAGCAAGATTGGAGATTGGTTTGTCGATTGGGGCACTGGCTAGTTGAGGAAGAAGATATGAAATGAATATGATTTGGGATTTTTTCCCTTTTAGGTTAAATCCGCGTGATCTTCGGTTAGCCCGAGCATGTGCTCGGCTAGTCGAAAAACCTCAATTTTTTTTAACATATTTATTTTATTTTATTTTATTTATCATCTTATGCATTTAAAAAGAATAAACATAAACAAAAAGGCATAAAATAAGATAACATAATTATTTAACAATACACAAACCATTATCATGCTTTAAGTTGGAAAATTTAAGTTTGTCTAGCTGCTTAGTCAATATGTCTGTAAGCTACTTCTCAATTTGAATGTATTCTAACATGATAGACTTGTCTTCAACCAATTCTTGAATATAATGATATTGTATGTTGATATGTTTTGTGCGAGAATGTTGGATTGGAATTTTAGAGATATTAATTTTGCTTGAATTATCGCAATACAAAGTCATTGTATCTTGCGTAATTCCATAATCAGCTAGCATTCTTTTCATCCAAACTAGCTGAGTGCAAGCATTTCCTTCTACAATATATTTAGCTTCAGCTATAGAGAGAAATATAAAATTTTGTTTCTTGTTGAGCCAAGATACTAAGCAGTTTCCAACGTAGAAACATCCACCACTAGTAGATTTTCTATCATCAACATTTCTTACCCAGTCTACATCTGTATATCCGGTAATTTGTACAGATGTATCATGTGGATATCATAGTCTTAAGTTCTCAGAACTTGCGACATATCTGATAATCCTCTTACCGGCAGTTAAATGTGATTCCTTAGGATTAGATTCATATCTAGCACATATTCAAACACTGAATGCAATATTAGGTCTACTAGCAGTTAAGTATAGAAGACTACCAATCATACTTCGATATAGACGAGAGTCTATACTTTTACTTGATTCATCTTTTGAGAGTTTAAGTGTCGTACTCATTGGAGTATCGAAATTTTTGCCATTCTCAAAACCAAACCTTTTTATAAGATTCAATGCATAATTGGTATGTGAGATGAACATTTCATATTTAAGTTGTTTCACTTGTAATCCAAGGAAATAGTTTAGTTCCTCCACCATACTCATTTCAAACACAGATTTCATTAGATCTTCAAACTTAATAGATAAGTTAATGCATGTAGATCTATAAATGATATCATCAACATAGATCTGAACTATCAAGATATGATCATTATGTTTCTTAACGAATAGAGTTTTATCAGCACTACCCATTACAAAATTATGACTAAGTAAAAATTTAGTCAATTTTTCATACCATGCTCTGTGAGCTTGTTTTAAATTGTAAAGAGCCTTTTTAAGACAGTAAACATGATTTACAAGTTTGGGATCTTCAAAACCCTTATGTTGTTCAACATATACTTCCACATTCAAATCACCATTTAAAAATACACTTTTGACATCCATTTGATAAATTTTGAATTTTTTATGGCATGCAATGAAACTAAATAGTCTGATTGATTAAAGGCACGCAATTGATGCAAAGGTTTCATCATAATCGATACCTTCTATTTGAGTATACCCTTATACAACCAGTTGTGCCTTTGTTCTAATAATATTTCCCATTTCATCAGTTTTATTTTTAAAAATTCACTTAGTTTCAATCACATGTTTATTAGTAAGTCTAGAAACCAAATACCATACATCATTTCTAATGAATTAATTTAGTTTTTCTTGCATGGCATTAATCTAACTTTCATTAGCAAGTGCTTCATTCACATTGCCCAGTTCAATTTGGGAAGTAGAGAAGACATGGTTACATATATTTTTTAGTTGTCTTCTTGTCTGAACACCAGTGCGAGGGTTACTAAGTATTTAGTTAGTCAGATGGTCTTTGACTAACCTTAATTCAGTATTGTTTGATTTAGATGAAGAGTCAGGTATATTAATCGAATTGACATCATTATCATCATCTTGTTTAAGACTAAGTGCAATCTGTTGATCATCTATTACAACATTTATAGATTCTTATATCACCCTAGTTCTTTTGTTAAGAACATGGTATGCTCGACTATTTAGAGCATAACCAAGAAATATTCCCTCATCACTCTTTGCTTCAAATTTTTTCAAATTTTCTCGGTCATGTAATATAAAACATTTGCTTCCAAAAGTTCAAAAATATTTAATTGTGGGCTTTTTATTAAACCATAATTCATAAGTTATTTTGTTTTTAACTTTTCTAATATAAGCACGATTTATTATATAGCATGCAGTACTAATAGCTTCAGCCCATAAATTTTTTGGTAGATTCATGCTATTTAGCATTACACTAGACATCTCTTGAAGAATTCTATTTTTTTTCAACAATTCCATTTTGTTGAGGTGTTTTTGGAGTAGAGAATTCATGCGATATACCATGATCATTGTATTACTTTTCAGAAATACTATTTTCAAATTCGGTACCATGATCACTTCTTATTTTGACCGCAGATAACTCTTTTTTAGCCTGGATACGTTTTAAAAAATTTCTGACTTAATCTAGAGTATCTGATTTTTTTTTCTTAAAAAGGCTACCAATGTATATTTAGTGTACTCATCAACTACAACCAAAAAATATTTCTATCCACCTCTACTCTCCGTTCTAGTTGGTCTGACTAAATCCATATGGAGAAGTTCAAGAGGTCTAGCCATGGCTAAGGATTTCACTTTCTTGTGACTACTCCTAATTTGCTTGCCAATTTGACATGCACCACAAACTTTTTCAATTTGGGTAGGCCATGTAAGTGATCTCTTTTGCTCAATTTATATAAATCTCTATAGTTTACATGTCCAAGATGTTTATGCCATAATTGAATCTCGTCTGTTTGGACCATGTAACATGAATGGTTTGTTGAGCAAGAGTTATCAATTATATAACAATTTTCAGATGTCCTGCGACCATTTAATATTACACTTCCTTTCTCATTTATAATCTCACATCTGTGATCTGAGAATTTTATGCTATGCTTATTATCATTGATCTGAGATATACTCAAAATATTGTGTTTTAATCCTTCAACATAAAACACATTTTCAAAAAGAGGTAAGTTAGGAAGTTATACATTACCTTGGTTAATTATCTTGCAATTGTTTCCATCTCTGAATGTAACTGATCCGCCATTTATTTCATTGATATTTGAGAATATCATCTTATCACCTACCATGTGTCTCAAACATCCACTATCTACGTACTATCTTGAATGGTTAATAGCTTTGAAAGCTGTGTGGGCAATAAGACACTTAACCTTTGGAACCCATTTCATTACGGTTCTCGGTTTAGGAGGATCTCTTGTTTTTTGTTATATTTGGGAGTTAGGATTTCTCCTTTTTCTATATACTCTTGTCTTATCCAAGTTCGATTTCAATAGCTCTTTAAGCAAGTCTACAATTTTTTCTGCTAAGGGAGGTTTATTATATCTTTGATGTTTATAGCTAATGGCATTATTATTTGTTTTAGAGACTTGAAAAGTTTTTGAGTTTCTGAAATCATTACAATTTGAATATCTTAGAGTCTTTCCTTTAGAGTTCGAGGCTTCTCCTCTTACAAAGATAGGAGTAGAATCCTTGATTTTCAAAGAGTTATTTTCAATATAACCTAGACCAAAATTGTCACCACATCTACTTGATGAGGTTAACAATTTTTCAAGTTTTTGATCACCAAAGGCATATTTTCAAGTATCCCTTGAGCTCTAAAGGGAAGAAACTTCAAGTTTTAGTTTCTCATTTTCTATTTTAAGTTTTTACAATTCAGAAGATTTAAAACTTAAATCTAATTTTATTTTTTCAAAACAATCGGAAAATTGAGATTTTTCTAAAACAACTTTTTCAAGTTCTCCTTATAGTTTAGCATAATTTTCTTTTTGAATTTTTAATTTGACAGTAATCTTACAACTCTCTCTATATAGGGCATTATAAGCATCTTAAAGATCGTCTTCATTTTTGGGATCACTTCTTAAAGTTTCATAATAAAAAATATCACAGTTGTCTGAAGAAGTGACTCTTGCTATCGTCATGAAGGCTTTCAAATCGTTTGCATTTACTTGGTTTGATTCATCAGATTAAGAATTAGTTTCTAAGTCTGATGATTCATCCTAAGTAGCTATAATGCCTTTTCTTTTAGACTTATCCTTTTTAGGACATTTAGTAGCCAAGTGCCCAAATTCATAGAAGTTGAAACATTAACTGTCTTTTGATTTAGATTTTCAAAATTTTAATTTTCCTTTTCTTTTATTAGATGGTTTTTGAAAATCCGTTCTTTTCTTATTTTAAAAAATTCTATAAAATTTCTTAGCTAACAAAGATATATCATCTTCATTATCTTCAAATTTTGAATTAGCATTAGTTTCCTTCGAATTATATTTAAAAGATTTAAGAGCTATAGATTTGACTTTAAGAGCTTTGAAATTCAGCTCATAAGTTTGAAGAGACCTACTAACTCCTCAACCTTCATAATATTTCTATCCCTTAACTCCTATATAATAGTAACTTTTGAATTGAACCAATCAAGAAGGGATCGCAGTATTTTTGTGAAAACCTTACTTTCAGGGATTCTATCTCCAAGACCCCACATGGAATTTACTATGCCATTCAGTTTCGTATAAAAGTCTATAAAAGACTCATTTTCTTCCATACGAATTTTCTCAAATTTGGTTGTGGGGATTTAAATTTTAGATTTTTTTAATATAGTAGTTCCTTCATGTGTCATTTTGAGAATATCTCATGCTTGTTTAGTTGTATCGCGAGAAATAGTTCTTCTGAATTCATCAGGCAATAGATCAGAAGTTATAGCATTTAAGGCTTTTGCATTAGCACTACTTTCATTTTTCTCAACTGTGGTCCAAAAAGTAAATGCAGTTTCTTTCATTAATTTGGTTCCATCATCAGCAGTTACTTTTATCATAAGAGGGATCCATTTAGTCAAAGTGGCTTCCCACGCATTTTCATCTAAGGATTTGAGAAAAATTCTCATCCTGACTTTCTAATATGAATAGTTAGAGTCATCAAAAGGAGGTGTCCTGGTAATGGACAAGCTGTCAAAATTTGATATAATAAAGCTTTGGATCTAGCTAAATGAGATAAATCTAAAAAATAGAGCAACCCGCTCTGATACCACTTGAAAAGGAGAGCTGAAGATGGGGGTGGTGAACAAGACACTGCCAAATAATAGAAATAAGTGCTGAATATATAAATAAATCAGAAATCTCAAATACTTAAGTATTGAAACGTTGATTCTAAATAATTTGTAGAACAACCTTCACCTAAATTTTTAAGCAAGATAATCTTATTTCACGATTTTTTTTTTTAAAATCAAAACCTCAAACTTGCAAGAGTAAATAAAAATAAAATATTACAACATTCTCTACTCAACTTAAAATTAAATACAACCATTCACCACATAAAAATAATAATAAAGGCATTCACCACATAACATAAAAGATTATAGTGGTTCAGTACTTTAAAAATACCCACACCTACTCCACTCCTAAAATTACTTCCCTCGTAATTTTTTCTTTCACTATGAGAAGGTTTTCCCAAGTTCTCCTTAACAATCTTGTACAATTCTTATGATTTTCACGGGCTATCACAATCAAACCTACACTGAGATTTTCATGTTATCTCAGACAAAACCTTAACTGAGATTTTAATCGACTATCTCAGAAAAACCAAAAAGAATTTAGAAGGTATACTTATCTTCACCATAGAAGACATATCAGAAGCTTATAGCAGTAAAAACTCTTTCTTGAATGTAGATTGTTCCTTGTTCAGTCAAATAGAATGGGTCTAGGGTTCTATTGATTTTAATTAAGTTAAACCCAATAAGTTACTTGAAGCAATTCTCTTAAATCTCAAAAGAAGAGTATACTTTACTCTCTTTAAAATCAAACTTGAAAGATTTGAGATCAATGGAATTGAAAGAAAAAGCTATAAATTAATTTATATATATCGTTCAATAGCTTGCAAATAACTTGAGCTTCTCTCTCTCTTCCAGAAGGATTTTGATAATTAACTTGTATAATTCAAAAAGAGAGAGGAACTCAATCTATAGGCAATGAAGTTGAATATTTGGCTAGCCCGAGGCATTCTTCGACTAGCCCGAGCAGACCGGATTCAGTTTAACGGACTTTGGATCTTGTGGGATAAGATTATCCAAAATTCAGTTGGACCATGGTCATCTTCGGCTAGCTGAACACCCCAGTTCGGCTGGCCGAATTTTCCATTCGACTAGCCGAATTCGTCCAAATTTCAAAAGATGCAGTTGATGGAATTTGACCCAAAATTTCTCGGGCTATCCGAACTAAAACTTGGGCTAGCCGAATTTACAACAAAAAATCAATTTTGCTTCGGGCTTAAACTTGGGCTGGCCGAGAAAACTTAGCCTAGCCGAACCAAAAGTTAGGCTGGCCGAATTTCAAGTAAAATAAGTATAAAAAATCAATTTTAAACATTTTTTTAAGTACCTAGTCCTAAGGTCTTTCTAGGGTTTTATACCACCTGCGATATATTAAATATCTGTTCTTCTTTGACTTGAACTAAGTCTCGGAGTTCATCTTGACTTTTGAGCTTGATTTTTTCTTGAACTTAAGCTTGATCTTCTCTTGATCTAAGCTTGATCTTCTCTTGATCTTGAAGATCTACTGTCACATTGTTTTGGCTATACGAAATTTGACAACTAAAATGTGATCAAACAATTTAACACTTACAGTTTCTGTACTCAATTCATTAGGTTGAATTTTTAGTTACTTTTTTATTTCATCATGTCATTTCCTATTATCTGTGAGAACTATGCTTGTCTTGTCTTTGTGTTTCTGTGGATGTATACATGAAGCAGTCCTTGTAATAGAAAAGAAGAAGAATACCTCTATTTTAATATGCCCAATCTTTGATATGCTTGAGTTGCCTTTTTTTTTTGTATCATATAGTCATGGTGGGAATGGCACCTAAAGGATCCCAGTTTAATGCGTGATCATATGATGCCAAATTAAATGAATGAGTTGTAAGTCTTTTTTGAATTCATCTTTCATCATCTCCTTCCCTAATTTTGGTGCCTTGTTTCTTTGTAGTTTATTTAGATATAAACTGTGAAGATTTTTGTGTTGAGTATGTCATGCTAATAATCTTGTTTGGCTTTGTGTAGGCTTACGATAGATGGACAAGACTTCTTTAAATCATATGATGAGGTTTATAAAAGTTTTGATGCAATGGGTTTGCAAGAGAATCTTCTTAGAGGAATTTATGCCTATGCTAGATTCTTGCTAGCAATGTGTCCTCTTATTTTTTTTTTCTTTGTTGATGTTATCATTTTTAAGTGGTAAGCTGACACTCATATGTTAATTCTTTGAAGGGTTTGAGAAACCCTCAACAATCCAACAGAGGGGAATCATTCCTTTCTGACTTGTTTATATTCTTTAAAGAGTTCCTCTTCTATGACCATCATTTCGTTGTCTTTTTTTAAAATTCTATACACTATAAAGTTCTTAGTCTTTCTTACACTGTTGAAAATTGTGTAATGGAGGTAGTTAGATCCTTTAATTATATAGATGGACCACAATGAAGCCAGAAGGAATTTTACACCAATGCTCTAAATGTAGCCAAGGAGGCTGAAGCATTTGCAGAGGCACGAGCCAACAATGAAGCCATAACTGAACTTGAGATTCATTTGAGAGAAGATGGGGATCGAAAAGCTACTTTTTTTCACTTGAAGAACTGAGGTAGACTCTTAGTAGAACAGAGCAGTAGGTACTTATTTGATCCTAATTTTTGGCGTCTTCTTGCACAAAGTAACAAAAAAATGATTCGTTTGTTGGTGTGTTGTTGTAGGTAATTTTCAGAGAGGACATGCTTCGAAGAGACATTGATGATATTCAAAAGCGCTATCAAGTCTGGATACAAAATTCTGTTGTGAATCCTACTTCTGTACATGTGCCAATGTGTATAAGATCTAGGTAGTCTAGTGATCAATCAGACCTGAGCTTGGATTTAATCTGGACTATTTGGGCCAAGCCTACGAGCTAGCGTTGTTCAAAATATTGATTTTGCTAGTCCCTGGCATGGGCCAATTAGCCTGGCTTCTTGGCTCCACCATTTATTACCATTGCTAAAAACATAGTCTAGTCAACAAGTGGGCCACTTGTGTATTAATCAATGTGGACTGTTGGTCATTTTTCTATCTATTCGTTCTATCATAGAGTATGGCCCACCTGATGATGGGTGGGAATGCCCACAAAAACTAAAAAAGGATTTGAATCCACTTATTCAAAAGGTGGGTTTAAATCCAACGGTAATGTAGTATTTGTGGATGTGTTAGTTGCCATTTGGATCTAATTCAGGCCAGTAGCAACGACCACTCTGAGGAGTGTAGATATCAATGTTATTGGAGGTTTGGTCTTTTTCTCTCTTCTTCCTTTGTTTTCTTTTTCTTTCTTTTTAATTTTCCTTTCTTCTTTGGTGCCTCTAGTATTCATTGTAGAGGGAAGTAGCACTCAAATTGTAATGGGAAGTAGAATGAAATTACGTTGTAGCTACCTTACCATTTGTAATGGGAAGTAGCACTCAAATTGTGGTTGCACTCCTTTCCATTATTTCCACTCTATTGAACTTTAGTTGTCAAGTGTTGAAGTTGTAATTTTGTTTCTTAAAATTCAATTGAGCACCTGAAAGTGTCAACCAAGTACATGGAGCAAAATAAATAAAAATAAAAATAAAAATAAAACCTGGTCTAGCAGTGATACTCCAAATATCAGATTAGATCATAAACCTTTGGATCCGAAACTCTCGATCTAGTACTTGACCAAGCCAAGTTTAGAGTTATGTAACCTCTTGAGGGATTTTCAGCAACTTACCATGTGTTTATGATTGGACAGGAGGATGAAAGAAAGAGGGAAGAGATAGATGAAAGAAAGAGAAAATTCAACGTGAAGTGGAATCATGAGGTATATTGCCTTTATTGATCAGTCAGTGCAATTTTAAAATAGTTGCCATTTTTGTGCTATGTGGTTTTTATATCATGTTGTGTGTGTAGGTGACCACGGAGGACATGAAGGTTTCTAGGGCATGCCCATCCACAATCGGTCCCATCAGATTAATGGTTTGGATCACCAACCATGATCAACATGTATGAAATTGGAAGTGTCAGCAAATAATACGTCTGCAAAGGTTCTGTAACCTTTTTTTGTAGTGATATTTTATGAAAACAAAAAATTTGAAAAATATCGCAAGAAATTTCAAGCCAAGAAATTCCCAAGAATGAGATTGTTTACTATACTGACTACTCATTCCAATAGTTTTAGCTTCCATTTAGATGCACAGTAAAAAATAAAAATAAATAAATAAATAAACTAGGGGGGGGGGGGGGGGGTAACGTCTCGGAAAAATCCTTACAAAGACCCGAGTACCACCTCAGGCAAAAATCACTAAGGACCAAATACTTTAGAAATTAGACAAGAAATAACTAAGTGCTAAACCAGATTTCTTATGAAATTAGCACTAATCATGTCAAATACGATCGGTAAGACCCAAAACTTGTAGAATCATGAACGCTACTTTACCCTGAAATCTAAAATCAATCTCTAAACCCGTTTGCTCTCGGGAGCACTTTGAAACTCCGTATCGGACCTGGACTGCACGTCGACAGTCCGATTACTGCGAAACCATACGATTAGGACTGCATTCCTGGACTTAACAACCACCTCAGAAATCAAGTCCTAATAGTATCCAGAAACGCACAACTTGAGCCCGGAGCGAAGTGTGTGAGAAACGTGAATATTTTTAGAAAATGAACAGGGAAAATGAATTGAGTCGTTTCGCTTGCAGGCCAAATCTAAGAATTCAGAATGTCAGAATTTGACCCAATTACACCCACGGATTAGTTAAAATCTCCAACACATGTCAGTGTACTTGTGGCCCTGATCGAGTATCGGTGACCGTTGAACTGAAACTGGTCCGCAACGGTTGATCTATAAATCCGATCGAACCGAAAACTCAGCTTGACTTAGATCCAATGTCAGGGAGCTTAATTCTGACCACGCGAAGAAAATGGGCCTCCAAAGCAGCTCTGTTGGACTGAAACAGATGCCCTTTGGATATAACCTAAGTATACCTTAGCCCTAGGGCCATTTCCATCAGTCCTGGGCCTATATAAGGGTCTTAAACCCTCTCTCTCTCATTCCATACGAATTTGGTAAACCCTAAGAGAGAGAAGAGAGAAAAGAGAAGGAAAGAGAGAGAGAGTCGGCGTTTTTTCTTGGGATTCAATCTCATTACTCCACATGCTTATCCACCACTTCCTGTATCGCTATTCGGGCAATTCTGATTCCGTTCTTAGGTAAGAAAACCTAAACCTAATCTGTTTTAGGGTTTCCAATAGTGTAAATGGTGGAATAGCTAACCTATTCCCTGTTGTAGGTTGTTGTGGTGCCGTAGACAAAGACTTAGCTTTTAAACTGAGTTCGTTACGAGTCTACTGGCGAAAGGTGCGGACTATAAGTGTTTAGGTTATGGTTTTCAAGGATTTCAATGTCAGTTAATGATTTATGCCTGACTTGATTACTATCACATGCTTAGAAACGATGTTTCCCGCACTTTACACATATATATGAACTATGTTGGTTTTAAATGCATTCCTTGTGTTTGTTAAAATGTCTGAATGAATATGAAATTATGATTAGTGCTTGTCATGATTGATAGTTGGGAATGCATGATTGTTGTACGTATGATAACTCCTACTGGAAGGATTTGCTATAATATGTGTTTTAATTAAGTTATTACATGTATGTGATATGTGTAGTCTAAGTGTTTGATGAAATGCCTGAATGTGAAAATGCTTGTTTAAATGCATGTAATGAGGGTGTTGGGATAAGATTCTCAATCCCTTTAATTATGGTTATAGTATCCTTTATATAAACTTATCTTACCACTATATGCGGTATGGATGAAGTGTCTATCTATGATACTATGTGTAGTATGTGTTTGTTAAATTGCTCAAGTACGGCTTATACTTGATGTCTATTGTCACATGCTGTTTTGGATTACCATACGTGAATGTTATCTTTGGAATGTGATTGGGGCTACGACATAGTCCAGGCAATCGGTAATGGTTTACAATAGGTGGCTGTATTACTTAGCCACGACAGACATGCCCGATGAATCCGAGTCGTACGCTGCTAGTTGATAGTGGTTAGGCCATGCGGAGTGCTTACGCGCTCCATGTCGATCCGTTCGACGTACGCTCGTACTAATCAAGCTCGTCAAGTAACCTAATTGACCGAATGTATGTTCACCATGTATGGACGCTACTGCTTGAACCTAAGGTACCAAACTCACCAGTGAAAATCCCATTTAACCTTGGTACCTTGATCCGCTAATACTCATGAGCCAGGCATGGTGGTATGGGACACCGTGGTCGAGTTGTTGGCCTATGCTGAGGTGACAAGCCTCCCCGTAATAACAAGTGAGCAACCCAAACTCGTGAGCCGAATACAGTAGTATGGGACACTGTATTCAAGCTGTCGGCCTACGACTAGGTAACGAGCCATTCGTAGTGACCTCGAGCATACTCTAAGACTGCACTGAGGTGATGAGCCTTTCCGTAGTAAACTAGAGTATAAACCAGACCTATGCTAACGGTGATGAGCCTCTCCGTAGTGACCTAGAAAACCATCTATCGTATGTGGCTACTAGGAATGATGACCCTAGATGGATCAATGTTTGGGTTATGATATAAAGGGAGGTACCTTAGCTTCCCAATCCTGCTGTATGAAAAGGACTAATAAGAACTCGGTAATCACGCTCATAACATCGCACTGCATGTGCCTTTGGCGTTGGTGTTGAGCACAGAGGAAGGGGTGCATGCCGCGACTGTAAGAGGAAGATCGCATAGGGAGTGCAGGTGAGGGCATGCATCATTAATACATATCATATTTACATTAACCAGAGTACTTAGGGATGTTTGGTTGTATTGTTTTATCATTACTGTTTGATTGAATTGATAACATGTTAACCTTTGCTCTATAGCTCCACTGAGTTGATCACTCACTCCCACATTCTAGGACGATGTTGTACACACCAACCAAACTCTGTCTTAGCTACAGGTGATGGTGATGCTTATGAACCAGAGCTGAACTATTTTGATGACGAGGAGTTTTCCTATATGCAACTCTTTGACGGGTCTTTGTAGACCTGGAGTTGCGCTGTCGGGGCTACGGGATTTTAGACTAGATGACATTACACATTACCATCTTGTTGAGAATTTACATGTAATTACTGACCTGGTAAAATGATCATACTCTGGAGACCTACGATTACTTATATGTTTTATATATCTATTACAGTCTTCCACTTGCCTAAATTAATCATCTCTGGAGTATGATATGTTGTTTTGGCTTAATCTCATTCATGTTTAACATGCTAATACAGACAACATTTAACCATCATTATCTATGTTGCATAAGTGATGCATTGGAACTCGGGAGTTGAGCTCCTGCTCGACCCCCGATTTTCAGGGCATTATAAGTTGGTATTAGAGCATGGTTTGGATTAAACTGGACCTGGGTTATGGTCACACGATGCATGCTGACGCATTTCTATGTAGGAGGGTGTGAGAAAATATATAAACAGACTTAGGATCCCCAATTTCGACTGAAATCGACCATAGAAATTGGACCCTTAGGTTTTTTGATCACGTGAAATGATCCCAACACCCTTCTAGACCATTAATTGACAGGCTTAAATGAAGATTTAACCCATTCCAACCTCAAACAACCTGAAAAATGCAAATGTACATGAAATAGGGCCTGAAACGACTCAAAACGGAGTTGGGGCCAAATCGGTACTATTCGAGAGAACCCATAGTGGACCCTTCATATTTCCAGCACCCTTGGGGGGGGGGGGGGGGGGTATGTCATCGCCCAGGAGGCGAGCCCTCACCTAGAGGTCCAGGGACCGATGATGGCATCGCCGGTTCGACAAGGCCTCACTACCCGGACGGTCCGGGCCTGTCGAGCCGATGCCCATACAAGGCTATGGGGCCCACCAAAACGTGTGGTGACCCTCTTTTCTATCCCCATTTACTCTCCTCTTACATACCTCCAAGCTTTCCCTTTTCTCTAAAAACCATTTTTCCCTTCTCAAATCTTCCCCCCATCCTCATTTTTCCTCTTTTTCCTTTAGTTGATTCACCCCTCCTCCATTTTTATCAACACCCACCTCCTATCCCTCTCATTCCTTCGATTTGAGTGCACAAATCTCCCATTTGTGTCTCATATATCTCCAAGTCCAACAACCCATTTTATTTCTCCATATTATTCCACTCCCATGGCTCTTTTTGAGCTTGTAATAGCTGTTTTCTCCATCTCCACACTTCTTTCTCTCACGGGGAAGAAGAGGGCTCCTTCGGATGAAGCCGGACCTAGTCGCCCTACCTGTTCGAGGAAGCAAAGGGGCGTCACCGCAAGCACGAGCGTTGATCGAGAGATACGGACGAAGCGGGATCTCGATCCTAAGCCTCCCCTCGAGAGGGCCCAACTGGCGGATTTTTCCTAAAGATGATTCCAGGGCCGTAGGGTTCTTTTTGAAGTGTACGTGGACAAGAAGCTCTTTGGAGAATATCTGTCGATGGACCGCCTGGTCGAGGCCGGGTGGGGTCCCGTGTTTGAGGGTAAGACAAAGGCCAATGTAAACACTGTCCAAGCCTTCTACATGCACATTCGGGAGCCAACGTTGGAGCCTTTCTAGTTCAAATTTCTTATGGTAAGGCAAGATCTCACAGTCAATGCTGGCTTGATAGCCCGACTTATGGGAGTGCCGCTTGGCGAGGTCCATGCTAGCGAGAAGAATCTTCGGAGTACACATGAAAAAGATCACCGCACGCAATTTCTTTATGTCCAACTGGCCCACTGGAATTCAAATAATAGTCTCCTAGCTTCCAATATGACCAATGACTTCTGCCTGCTCCACAACATTTTCACATACAACGTGTATCCCAGGTGGAGCAATCGCAGCGAGTGCACACGACTGATGGTAGACTTTCTATACTAAGCTGGGCAGGGAGAGAAGTTATGCGTGCCTACATATGTGCGACTACAAATAGTGCAGACTGTGCACTCGTCCAGGACGTCCATTTTGCTCCCCTTCAGCCGACTTATATGCAAGCTTGCGCATGAATTCGCCTACAGACTTGGCGCAGAACTTCCTGTGCTGATCCATTTCATCAACGACACCACTCTCAGCAATATGGAGATTAGGCCATGATAGCGTCAAGCCGACTCGACTAGAGTGAGGATAAGATGGAGAACGAAGAGGAAGAGAGCGATGAGGAAGGCAAAGATGAGATAGAAGAAGAGCAGGCTGAAGAAGAAGAGGAGGCCCAGGACACTGACAAGGGGTCTCCTCATGTTACACAGGAGCGCTCTAGTGATCGGCCTGCTATAGAAGCCTGCTTGGCTCAACTTGAGGAGGGTCAGGCTGCCCTGCGACAAGAGGTTGGTGAGACCCGGGCCTTTGTGAAACTCAAGTTTAGCAAGGTGTCTCGCACCTTAAGGGCTATCCTATGTTGTCTACAGGACAAGGGTGCACCTCCACCATCGTCTGATTCTGATGGCTAGTCGTGCATGTAGTCGTCTTTTATTTTTCTTTGTTTGCTTGTTTCTATGTGTAGCCTCGATGGGCTTAGTAGTTGAGTAATATGTTTTAGTGTTTGAAGCCTTGATTGTACTAACTCACATGCATTTTCTGTCATTATTCATGTAACGTTGTATCTCATGTATTGTGATAATTTTGGTAAATGAACTGCATGAAGTTTCTTAAGTTGAGTGTGAATGCTATGTAGTTGAGTTTGCAAGCATGCTGAATCTGACCTGGGTTGACCTTATGTTGTATATAGGGAATGCCAACTAAGGTCACACGGAGTACGGCACGTCTCACCTTTGGCGACTCATTTGACGGGGCACCTCCCCTTAGCGGTAGCCATATGGACCCCAGCTTGGGTCCGAGTTACGAGACCATGCCGGATTCTCAGCCGGCCCCTGGCCCCACTACTGGGCCGACACCTATGACATTGCCTGTGGCACTACCTGTGGTACCACCTGTTACACCGTCAGTTCCTGACCAGAACCGTGTGTCTACCTTAATGCCTTGCATACCACAGTTTGCTCCACCTCCTGATGGGGTAGAGCAGATGATGTTATTGATGCAGCAGTAGCAGGTGCAGTAGGTGCAGCAACAGCAGCAGCAGCAGCAGTTTCTGGCTACTATGGCAGGGGTTTTTACCCAGAGTATGGGTGTGGCTCTGCCTGCATCACCTATGCACCCTGCTGGGAATGCCGATCCTAATGGCCTTTTTGAGCGATTTCAGCGCTTGTAGCCCCCTACTTTTACCGGTACGCACCGACCCGAGGAGGCCGAGTATTTGATTGACCGCATCTCTAAGATGTTAAGGCCGCTGCACTGTGCTTAGGCAGAGTAGGTGGAGTTGGTCACCTTCATGTTTGAAAAGGAGGCCAGCTTATGGTGGGACAGTGTCCTCAGGACCATTGCTGTCAGTTTTGTGTGGACGTGGGAAGCCTTTGAGATGTGCTTCCACGAGAAGTATTTCCCTCTCACGTATCGGCATGAGAAGGAGAGTGAGTTTCTTCACCTCCGTCAGGGAGAGATAACAGTGGCAGAATATGAGAACGGGTTTACGGAGTTGGCCAGGTATGTTCCGTTGATTTTAGCTGATTAGCCAATGCAGATGCGACGCTTTTCTGAGGGCCTGCGACCCGAGATACGCTTGAAGATGTGTTGCGCTATCATATCTACCTATGCTGAGCTTTTGAGCATGTCTTTGCGAGCTGAGCAGGATGGGGATCGTTCATCTCGCACACGTGCACCCATGGGTTAGAGGCCTCGACCAGATCTACTAGTCGGCCGTTCCTCGGCAAGAGGCCCCGCACATACTCGCCTCCCAGGATCGCTACTCCACCGGCCCCTATGAGGCGCCAGACTTGTGGTGCACGTACTGCAGACGTGCGGGCTATGTAGATACTTATTATTTTACTAAGATGAGGGACAACGACTTCTCACCGCCTCAGAGGATCAATCGCCAGCCCCCACATGTTATCACAGCTCCACCTCTACGGATGACACCAGCTCATCCATCATTCCGACCACCTGCACTAGGCTTCAGGCCGCCTCAGCGACTTATAACATCGCAGCCAAAGCGTTCATAGCAGGTTCGTGTACACTCACTGTCAGCTGAGGCATCCGAGACGGTAGTTACGGCACCATCGGCTTTCGAGGTCACAACGCATGTGCAAGGTATATCGGTTTTCTTATTAGTGGACACCGGGTCCACTACCTCTATAGTATCGTGCACAGCAGTCAAGCGACTGGGGTTGAAAACTAGTCCCATGAAGGGAGTGAGACTTCTTGCCGCCATAGGGACTTTTTCAGACATTACTAAGATGTGTAAGGATTGCTCGATAGACTTAGGGGGCAGGACAGTTCTCGTCGACCTAATTGTTGTCCCATTATGGCATTACGATGTTATCCTCGGTATGGATTGGCTCACCGAGATGAAGGATGAGATCGATTGCAACACCAAAGTGGTGATAGCTCATGCACCTGAGGGTACGGCCTTTACTTTTGCGGTTCAGGTTAGTTTTCCCAGCTGCTTACATTGTTACGCTTCCTTGCTAAAGAATGTTGATGGCCCAACACTTGAAACCACGCCCATAGTCCAAGATTTTGAGGATGTGTTCAGGAAGATACCTGGGTTGCCTCCTTAGTGTGAGATCGATTTTACCATTGATCTAGCGCCTGGTGCGACACCCATTTCATTACCAATATACCGCATGCCTCCATGTGAGATGGAGGAACTGAGGAGACAGATCAATGGTCTGTTAGAGTCAGGCTTTATACGGCCTAGTGTGTCTCCGTGGGGAGCACTTCTGTTGTTTGTGAAGAAAAAGGATAGATCCCTACGATTGTGTATTAATTATCGCAGGTTGAACCAAGCGATGGTGAAGAATAAGTATCCCTTGCTCAGGATAGATGATCTGTTCGATCAGTTGAAGGGGGCACAGTATTTCTCGAAGATTGACCTATAGTCAGGGTATCACCAGTTGCGTGTCAGGGATGAGGACATGCAGAAGACAACTTTCAGGACCAGTTTTGGGCACTATGAGTTTCTCGTTATGTCGCTCGACCTTACGAATGCACCAGCCGTATTCATGGACCTGATGAATAGGGTGTTTCGGCATTTTTGTTCTGATTCGTCATCGTGTTTTTAGATGACATTCTGATATACTCTAAGAGTCGGGAAGAACACGAGGAACACCTGCGAGAAGTCTTGAATACTCTGAAGAAGAACCAGTTGTTTGTGCAGTACAAGAAGTGTGACTTCTGGAAAGAGGAAGTCAAGTTCTTGGGACATGTGGTGTCTAAGGAAGGGATAGCAGTTGACCTCGCTAAGGTAGTTGTGGTCCAAGACTGGGAGTAGCCTGGTTTAGTTACTGAGGTGAGGAGCTTTCTTAGTCTGGCAAGGTACTACCATCGATTTATTCGGAACTTCTCCAAGATCGCCAGACCGTTATCCCAGTTGACATGGAAGGATCTGAAGTTCGCCTAGAATGAGAAAACAGAAGTAGCTTTTCAGGAGCTTAAGGACAAGCTAACGTTCACCCTTGTGCTAGTATTGCCAGAGCAAGGGGTTAGGTATACTATATACACTAACGTGTCTCGCGTTGGTCTGGGTTGTGTCCTTATACAGAAGGATAGGGTGATTGCTTATGCCTCGAGGCAGTTGAGGAAACATGAGGAGAACTACCCTACACACGAACTAGAGTTGGCAGCCGTTATCTTTACACAAAAGCTCTGGAGACATTACCTCTACGGAGAGGAGTTCAAGCTTTTTTACGACTACATGAGCCTCAGATACATATTCACTCAACGGGACCTGAATATGAGGCAGCGGCGATGAATGGAAACCTTGAAGGACTTCAAGTTCGAGGTTTCCTACCATCCGGGTAAGGCTAACCTTGTGGTTGACGCGTTGAGTTGTAAGAAGACCATAAAGTTTGCGGCTCTGCTGATGGTGGCAGAATGGGGTATGGTAGAGTTTGTCTGAGACTTCGAATAGGAGCTCACCATGGAGGAGCCGTTCGAGAGTGTCGCACATGTTCGTGTGCAGCCACTTATTGACGATAGGATCATTGAGGCCCAGAAAGATGATGGACGATTGTCTGAGCTTCGAGAGCAGGCTAGCGACGATGAAGACGCTGAGTGGAGAGTTGGTACGGATGAGGGCTTACATTATAGTGGCCGCCTATGCGTCCCAAATCTTCATGACTTAAGACAGGAGGTTCTCGAGGCTACACATAGTTCAAAATTGGCAATGCATCCTGGCAGTACAAAGATGTACCGCGCCATGAAGAGGTCCTACTGGTGGGACAACATGAAGGCCCACATAGCAGAGTATGTGTCCCGTTGTCTCACATGCTAATAGGTCAAGGCAGAGCATCACCGACCTCCTGGATTACTTCAGCTCATGCCCATAGCAGAATGGAAATGGGACTTCATCTCTATGGATTTCATCTTTGGGCTGCCGAAGACGAGGAAGGTTCATGACTCCATTTGGGTGATCGTAGACCAGTTGACGAAATTGACTAAGTTTCTCCCTGTCAGAGTTTGGAACTCCATAGACGAGTTGGCCAGGTTGTACATCAAGGAGATCGTGAGTCTACATGGGGTTCCTTTGGAGATCGTGTCAGACAGAGATACACGATTTAAATCTATCTTCTGGACTCGTATCCAGGAAGCAATGAGTGTGGAATTGAAGTTCAGTACCGTGTTCCACCCACAGACTGACGGGCAGATGGAACGGGTAAACCAGGTGTTGGAAGATATGTTGCGAGCTTGTGTGATAGATTTCAAGGACATTTGGGATGATTATCTTCCTTATGCAGAGTTCACATATAACAATAGTTTTCAGGCAAGTATTGGCATGACTCCCTATGAGGTCTTGTATGGACGCCCCTGTCGAGCACCGCATTGCTGGGCAGAGGTTGGTGAGAAGAGTCTGATTGACCCAGAGTTAGTACATGCGACCTCCGAGAAGATTGAGATTATCAAGTTTCTACTTCTAGCGGCACAGAGTAGGTAGAAGAGCTACGCCGATACGAGGCGGCGACAGTTAGAGTTCGAGGTCGGAGACCATGTGTTTCTGAAAGTTTCCCCAATGAAGGGAGTCCTTTATTTTGGGAAGAAGGGGAAGCTCACACTGAGATTCATTAGCCCATTCCAGATACTCGATTGAGTGGGTGTGGTGGTGTATCGTCTTGCATTGCCCACACCACTCGCAGGCGTGCATAACGTATTTCATGTATTTATACTGAAGAAATACGTTCATGATCCTTCCCACATTATCAAGTGGGAGAAGGTGCAGTTGAGTGAAGACGCTACTTATGTACTACGACTGATGCGTATTCTAGATAGGAAGGAGCAGGTGTTGCGTAGTAAGGTGATTCCACTTGTGAAGGTTCTGTGGACACACCACACTGAAGAAGAGGCTACTTGGGAGATGGAAGTCGAGATTCGAAAGAACTACTCTTAGATTCTCAAGGAGTACGAACAGGTGCTAATTTCAAGGATGAATTTTTTTTTAAAGGGGGGTAGATTGTAACGTCTCGAAAAAATCTGTACAAAGACTCGAGTACCACCTCAGGCGGAAATCACTAAGGACCAAATCCTTTAGAAATTAGACGAGAAATAGATAAGTGTTAAACCAGATTTCTTGTGAATTTAGGACTAATCATGTTAAAAATGATCGGTAAGACCCAAAACTTATAAAATCATGAAAGCTTCTTTACCATGAAATCTAGAATCAATCTCTAAACCCGTTTGTTCTCGGGTGCACCTTGAAACTCAGTATCGGACCTGGACCGCACGTCGACAGTCTGATTACTGTGAAACCATACGGTTTGGACAACATTCCTGGACTTGACAACCACCTCGAAAATCAAGTCCTAATAATATCCAGAAATGCACAACTTGAGCTCGGAGCGAAGTGTGTGAGAAACATGAATATCTTTAGAAAATGAACTGGGACTTAAGTGAATTGAGTCGTTTCACTTACAGGCTAAATCTAAGGATTCAGACCATCAGAATGTGACCCAATTACACCCTTGGATCAGGGGAAATTGCTAACACATGTCAGTGTACTTGTGGCCTTGATTGAGTATCGGTGATCGTTGAACTGAAACTGGTCCACCACGGTTAAATCCGATTAGACCGAAAACTCAGCTTGTCCTAGATCCAATGTCAGGGAGCTTAAGTCCGACCGCACGAACAAAAGAGGCCTTCAAAGCAGCTCCGTTGGACTGAAACAGACGCCCTTTGGATATAACCAAAGTATACCTTGGCCCTCGGGCCATTTCCATCAGTCCTGGGCCTATATAAGGGTCTTAAACCCTCTCTCTCTCTCTCATTCCATACGAATTTGGTAAACTTTAAGAGAGAGAAGAGAGAAAAGAGAAAGAAAGAGAGAGAAAGTGAGAGAGAGAGTCAGTGTTTCTTCTTGAGATTCAATCCCATTACTCCACGTACTTATCCACCACTTCCTGTATCGCTATTTGGGCGATTCTGATTCCGTTCTTAGGTAAGAAAACCTAACCCTAATCTGTTTTAGGGTGTCCAGTAGTGTAAATGGTGGAATAGCTAACCTATTCCCTGTTATAGGTTGTTGTGGTGATGTAGACAAAGACTTAGCCTTTAAATTGAGTTCGTTACGAGTCTACCGGTGAAAGGTGCAGACTATAAGTGTTTAGGTTATGGTTTTTAAGGCTTTCAATGTCAGTTAATGATTTATGCCTGACTTGATTACTATCACATGCTTAGAAACGATGTTTCCCGCACTTTACACATATATATGAACTATGTTGGTTTTAAATGCATTCCATGTGTTTGTTAAAATGTCTGAATGAATATGAAATTATGATTGGTGCTTGTCATGATTGATAGTTGGGAATACATGATTGTTGTACGTATGGCAACTCCTACGTGGAAGGATTTGCTATAATATGTGTTTTAATTAAGTTATACATTATGTCATATGTGTAGTCTAAGTGTTTGATGAAATGCATGAATGTGAAAATGCTTGTTTAAATGCATGTAATGAGGGTGTTGGGATAGGATTCTCAATCCTTTTAATTATGGTTATAGTATCCTTTATATAAACCTATCTTACCACTATATGCGGTATAGATGAAGTTTCTATATATGATACTATGCATAGTATGTGTTTGTTAAATTGCTCAAGTATGGCTTATACCTGATTTTTATTATCACATGCTGTTTTGGATTACCATACGTGAATGCTATCTTTGGAATGTGATTGGGGCTATGACGTAGTCCAGGCAATCGGTAATGGTTTACGTTAGGTGGCTGTACTACTTACCCACGACAGACGTGCCAGATGAATTGAAGTTGTACGCTGCTATTCGATAATGGTTAGGCCACGTGGAGTGCTTACGCGCTCCATGTCGATCGGCTCGACGTATGATCGTACTAGTCGAGCTCGTCAAGTAACCCGATTAACCCAATGTATGTTCACCATGTATGGACGCTACTACTTGAACTTAAGGTACCAAACTCACCAGTGGAAACCCCGTTTAACCAATGTACTTCGATCCACTAAGACTCATGAGCCGGGCATGATGGTATGTGAAAAGGCCTAACTATATGTCCTAGAGGGGGGGTGAATAGGACAATGCCAAATAAAACTTATAACAGCGGAATTAAAAAGAATATGATAGCCAAAGTAAATCACAATGCAGGAAAGTAAAACAGCCTCAAAATTCAAATCTTGAGAGGTTGATACAAATGTTGTTCTAAGGACAAACTTACACCAAAAACCAGAGTTTATGGTAGGACAACCTTATTTCTAGAAAGATCTTTGTATCAAATCTTAAACCGAAGAGGAATACAGAAATAAATACAAACAGAATTAAAATAAATTGTAATCACAAATGTATTATTCTAGGGACAACCATACACCATAAAAATGGCAGGGCAACCTTGCTGGAACAACTTTTAAAAGAAATTAAATATCAAGCTGATAAAGGAATAGTAGAAAATAAATTCTAAACTATTACAAAATTCTCATAATGATTGAATTAAATGATTACAACATTCACCACCATACATACATCCCACAAAAGAATAATTAAAGATCAAAAGTATAAATCATTCAACCACAACACAAGGGATTATAGTGGTTTGCCTGTGTGTTCACCAACTGTTAAACAACAGCCACACAGAATGCTACTTCACTCCTAATATCCTCACACAGGGGATATTAGCGTTCACTAACAAAATAGGTTTTCCCAGGTTCACCAAAACCTTTACAATTGTGTCTTTGTCTGTGGGCTTACACAATTAAAAAACCCCACTTCTGAGTTTTCCTGGCTCTCCTCAGATAACCAATACAACAAGATTTTTCTAGCAAATCTTGAAAGAAACCAAAACAGAAAGGAATTTACAATTAAATGTAAAATACCTGATTATCTCCTTCGTTGTAGCAGCCCGGTAGAACCAAATCAGAGTAGATGATTGAATGTCCAAGTTCAATGTCCAGTACTCAATTACAATGGTTCTAATTCTAATAGATTTTAAATTAAACCAAATAGGGCTTGCCTTAATTGATTTTGATTCCAAAGAAAGGGAATAACAATTCCTCTTATCAAATTAGATTGGAATAGCAGAAACAAAATCAATTAAATAAAGCTAAGGAAAGAGAATATTAAATAAGCACACTTAGCTTAGATGGAGCACAAAATTATCTCTCAGAAGTTCGACGAAGATTGGCTTGAATGGATTAATTAATTCGATGATTTCTTCTGAGATTCGTGCACTATTTATAGGTGAGCAGATCGCGTCTTCGACTGGTCTAGGGAGCTCTTCGACTAGTCGAAGCAATAACAGATATTTGAAAAATCAGGCGCGATAAGCTTTGACCGTTCTACGACTGGTCAAAGGTCTCCTTCGACTGGTCGAAGAACCTGAAAAACATCGCTGGATTTTGAGTCGAAGATTTTCGACTGGTCGAAGATGCAGTCGACACTGTTCCTTCGACTAGTCGAACAGATTCCTGGACTAGTCGAAGCCTAATAGAAATTATCCGATTTTTGTAACAAACTCACGACTGATCGAGGAATTTCTTAGACTGGTCGAAGCAACTTTAGGACTAGTCGAAGAAGGCCTAAGACTAGTTGAAGAATAGACCAAACTTATGTAAAATAAACATTTGATTTATGAATCCAAAGTGACCTACTTCTAAGGTCAACCTAAGGTCAGTCAAACCTCAACCATGAAGTACGGACATTGAAACATTAGGAACTAGTGACCTTGAAGTATGAGCCTTGAAGTCTTGATGTAGTTCAATCTTGAAATCTTGAGTTCTTTACAAACTGCCTTGTACTCTTCTTGAAGTCTTGCAGCTTGAGTCTTGTCTTGTGAGCAGTTCTTGCATTTAAGATTGATCTTTGTACTTGTGAGCTTTACTTGTTGTGAACTTAGCTTGTTCATGAATGTTGATCCTTGAGAGAGCTTCACTTATGCAAGTTATATATAACAGTGATTTTGGCACCACAAATTTGACAACAGACAGGGATATAAACTATAGCACTTACAATCTCCCCCCTTGTCAAATTAGTGACAAAACACATAACCAAGATAAACATAAAGTAAAACAACTGGTTAAAGAGTTATGAACCAGGTCATATCAACTAGCTTACCTGCAAATCAATATTCATTATTCAATATTCAACATTCAACCAGTTTCATTCAACTAGTTCAAACATACTCCCCCTGAGTAACATAACCAATGCTACTCCTCTCACAATCACATCGTTAAGAACAAACCATTCTCCCTCTTTTTGTCACAATATGACAAAGGAAACAACAATAAAGGAGAACTAAGTAAAGGGATATATGAGAGTAAATATGAGGAGTTATGAGAGTATAGTAAAATAGAGATAGAGATACTCAGCATAGCTTCACATAGAATAAATATCCAACATAAAACATAGATAGTATCCAACTCAAAATCAGTCAACCAAGTGCTAAGTTATAAAGTTATTACAAACCAGAAGTCTCATATAAACTAGTCAGAACCAGAACCAGATGACGGAGCAGGAATAGAGGGATCAAGTTGGTGCATGCCTTTGTTCAATCGCCTAAGATATTTGCGCATGTACTTGAATTGTAAATCATGAGCAACAGACATGTTTTCCATCTTTACATTTATATTCTCAACTTTATCCTCTAATGCACTCAGACGAGCATCAACATCAGATGGTTCAAAATCTGGATCATTTGTTGAGTCAGAATCCAGTTCCTCAAAAATGTCATCCATATTAATGTCATCACCAGCTTCTTCATGACCACCACCACCTTGTTCAGGAAGTAGATCCAGCTTCATCTTATTGATATTAGTATTGTTGAAGATCAGATGATGGATTGGTGCCTCATCAACCGGCATATCGACTAACATATGTGTAGCCAATACAGTCATTAAATAGGCAAAAGGAATGTCACTATGACCAGGATGGAGTCTAAACTGAAGAATGAAATGACAGATTAAGGATGGTAAACAAATCTAAGTACCATTGGAAATAGCATGGATAACACGAACCATAAACGAAGTCAAGTCAGTTTTATTACCCGAACAAGGATACAGATTAGACACAAAGATTTTGTAGATAATTCTGTATTTGGGTAACAAATACCTTGCGGGAAGCGCATTCCCTTTTTGTGTCCATTGAACATCCATGTTGCACAAATCTCTAGTGAGCATGCGTTTTTCAGACATTGAGGGTTTATCAGTTAAGTTATGGATAGGAATACCCTCATCATTCACAGGAATGTCCATAAGGGCTGAAATTAAATGATGATCAATGTCAAAAGGCCCTTCTCTAGTAGATATTTTAAAAGTTAAATTATCTTGTGACAAAGCACTAATACATGTAAACATGGATTGGGTAATGGACCGGTATGCAGGCCCACCTCAATGTAATAAGTTAACCCAACCTACAGCTTCAAGCATAGGAAGGATGTCAAAAGGTGCAATATGATTAACATCAACAGGATGTTCAACAATAACATTACATAATCTAATGTCCCTAACATATGATGGATCATCATTGGGAACAAGAAGATGACGCTTAGAGATAATGGACAATCTGGAGGAAGAAGAAGGACCACGGGAAGTAGTTTTTCTACCTCTAGAAGCCATTTGCAACATGGATATCAAGGAATTAAGAAGTTGTAAAGGATTGAGAAGTGGGTTTACACAAAACAGATTTTTCAAAATCCAAACCCCAAATCTCAATGAAATCCAAAATACAAAGCTTAAAGCTTGAAAAGTAAACAATCTAGACACAAATCTACAAGGAAAATGTGATTTGGAACACTAACCTTGAAGAACATGAAAGATGGGTTCGACAAGTCAAAGCACGACTCCTTAGAGAAGAAAAACAAAATAAGGAAGAAAGCAAAAAATCTCCAAATTTAAGAGATTCCCAAGTTCTACGACAGAATGCTACTCCACTCCTAATATCCTCACACAGGGACTAGTCGAAGAATGACCAAAAATTCATATTTCTTGCAAATTATACAAAAATTAGAATTCAATCTAGCAAATATATACACTATAATACAAGTAGGCATAAATAATCATTTTAAAATGCACATGCCAAGATCAAATTTCATCTTATTGAACCTGCTTTTATCGAAAGGTTTTGTGAAAATGTTAGCTCGTTGATCTTCGGTAGGAATATATTCTAGAGATATAACTTTTTCTTCTACTAATTCCCTTATATAATGAAATCTAATGTCAATGTGCTTAGTATGAGAATGCTGAATAGAATTTTTTGAAATATTTATCGCACTGAAATTATCACAATGTAATAACATAGAATCTTGTTTAATTCCATAATCACTTAGCATTCGTTGCATCCAAACAAGTTGTGTACATACATTACCAGCTGCGATATACTCAGCTTCAGCTGTTGAAAGTGATATAGAATTTTGTTTCTTACTAAACCAGGAAACTAGACAATTTCCAATGTAAAAACAACCACCACTGGTTGATTTTCTATCATCTAGATAACCAGCCCAGTCAGCATCCGAGTACCCAGCTAATTGGACACTGGTCTCATGAGGATACCAGAGACCGAGATTTACAGTACTTGCAACATATCTAATAATTCGCTTGACAGCAATCAAGTGAGATTCTTTTGGATCAGATTGATATCTTGCGCAAATACCAACACTTAGAGAAATATCAGGTCTACTAGCAGTTAAATATAACAAACTACCAATCATACTCCGATAAAGTTTTGAGTCAACATTTTTACCATTAGAGTCTTTTGAGAG
The DNA here is from genome assembly GCF_029962835.1 of Magnolia sinica. Taxonomy (NCBI): domain Eukaryota; kingdom Viridiplantae; phylum Streptophyta; class Magnoliopsida; order Magnoliales; family Magnoliaceae; genus Magnolia; species Magnolia sinica. Next base: position 82,355,343 of record NC_080574.1, read on the forward strand.
TTTCAGGGTAGTACTCATAGGAGTATCGAAATTCTTACCATTCTCAAATCCAAATCTCTTGATTAGATTCAAAGCATACTTAGATTGAGAAATGAATATTCCTTTAGGTTGCTGCTTTACTTGCAATCCAAGGAAATAAGTCAATTCCCCAACCATGCTCATTTCGAACTATGATTTCATCAAATCTGCAAACTCAGTAGTCAAGTCAGTACAAGTTGATCCATAAATGATATCATCAACATAAATCTGCACCATTAAGATATGATCATTATGTTTTTTAACAAACAGAGTTTTATCAATATATCCCATTTGAAAATTATGACTTAAAAGAAATTTCGTTAGTTTCTCATACCATGCCTTAGGTGCTTGTTTTAATCCATAAAGTGTCTTTTTAAGCTGATATACATAATCAGTATTTTTGGAATCTTCAAAACCCATTGGCTGTTCAACATAGACTTCTTCATGTAAATCGTCATTTAGAAAAGCACTTTTCACATCCATCTGATAGATCTTTATCTTTCTAAAACATGCAATCGATATAAATAGTCTGATAGATTCAAGATGTGCTACTGGTGTAAAAGTTTCATCAAAATCAATCCCTTCAATTTGAGTATAACCTTGTACTACTAGTCTAGCCTTGTTTCTAATTATATTTCCACACTCGTCAGACTTATTTTTGAAAATCCATTTTGTTCCAATGAAGTGTTTATCTTTAGGTCTTGGTACGAGATACTAAACATCATTTCTTACGGATTGGTTGAGTTCTTCTTGCATTGCAACAATCCAGTTCTCATCAGCAAGAGCTTCTTTTACGTTAGATGGTTCTATTTGGGATGTAAAACATACATAATTACATATATCCTCAAGTTGTCTACGGGTGCAAACACCGGTGAGAGGGTTTCCAAGAATTTGTGTGGTTGGATGATCTTTAACAGTCCTCAACTCAGAATCAGTCTGATTCGATGAAGTATCAGGTTTATCAATGATTAGTACTTCATCCTTATCTGAATTAGAAATTGGCGTGTTTAAGTGATCATCAATGACAACATTAATAGATTCTTGAATCACACCAGTCCTTTTGTTCAGAACCTTATAAGCTCGACTGTTTAAGGAATATCCTAGAAAAATACCTTCATCACTCTTCGTAACGAATTTTCCCAAATTTTCACGATCATGTAAAATATAGTACTTGCTGTCAAAAACTCGAAAGTATTTAACAGTAGGCTTTTTATTGAACCACAATTCGTAAGCCATTTTATTATTATCTTTGCTAGTGTAGACTCGGTTAATAATATAGCAAGCTGTGTTGACTGCTTCAGCCCAAAGATTTTTAGAGAGCTTTATGCTATTCAACATGACATTAGCCATTTCTTGAAGCACCCTATTCTTTCTTTCTACAATTCCATTTTGTTGTGGAGTTTTGGGAGCAGAGAATTCATGTAATATTCCTTGGTTGGTATAGAACTTCTCAAAATTGCTATTCTCAAATTCAGATCCATGATCACTACGAATTTTACTGATTTGAGAAGATTTTTCAGTTTGAATCCTTTTGAAAACTTTTCTTACTTCTTCAAAGGTTTCAGATTTATCCCTTAAGAAGACTACCCAAGTGAATCTGGTAAAGTCATCAACTATTACCAGGATATACTTTTTCCCACCACGACTTTCCGTTCTGGTAGGTCCTATCAGATCCATGTGGAGAAGTTCGAGTGGTCTTGATGTGGCATTTGAATTTACCTTTTTGTGTGAGTTCTTTATTTGTTTGCCTATCTGGCACTCACCACATATTTTATCTAATTTCTGAAGTTTGGGTAAACCTCTTATAAGTTCTCGTTTGCTCAATCTATATAAATTTTGATAATGTACATGTCCAAGACGTTTGTGCCATAAATTAGTCTCGTCTGTATGGACCATGTAACATGTTTGATTAGATGAGCTGGATTCGCTAATAATATAGCAATTTTCAGACGTTCTACGTCCAGTTAATATTACAGAACCCTTATTGTTTAGTATCTCATAGCTTTGATTAGAAAACTGAACATTATGGTTATTATCACATATTTGAGATATACTAAGCAAGTTATGTTTTAAGCCTTCAACATATAAAACATTTTTAAACACAGGAAGATTAAAAAGTTGAACCGTACCTTGGCCTATAATCTTGCAGTTGCTACCATCACCAAATGTGACTGAACCATCAGTCATATCTTTCAAATCCGTGAATAAAGCTTTGTCACCTGTCATATGCCTGGAGCATCCACTGTCTAGGTACCACTTTGAATGACTTGTTGCTTTGAAAGCAGTGTGAGCAACCAAGCAGGTAACTTTAGGAACCCATTTCATAACTGTTTTGGGTTTAGGAACATAGTTGGTCTTCTTTTGTGTATATTTGTAGGAATGACCTATAGAGTTAGATTTTAAGAGCTCCTTGAGTAAATCAACTATCTTTTCAGCTAGTGGATTTCGTTTCTGATTAAAGTTGACATGGCTGCTTCTAGGTTTTTGAAAAGTTTTTGAATTTCTAGAAAAATCTTGATAAGTACTTTTCCCTTTTGAGTTTGAGGACTCTCCTTTAACAAACATAGGAGGAGTATACTTTTGTTTAGGAGGTAGATTTTTATCATAGCCTAACCCGGATCGATCGCCACTTTTTCTTGATCCGGATAAAAGTTTCTCTAACTTTGGATCACCTTGGGCATATTTCCATGTGTCCTTTAGACTCAGAAGAGAAGATACTTCAGTTTTAAGTTTCTCAATTTCAGATTTTAAATCAATAATTAGGGAGTTTTTGAATTCCAAATCGCATTTTGATTTTTCAAAACAATCTGAAATTTGTGATTTTTCTAAGACAAGTGATTCAAAACATTTTTTGGGTTTAGAAAACTTTTCTTTTTGAAGTTTAAGTTTGACAGCAATTTTACAACTTTCCTTATATAGGGCATTGTAAGCGTCTTGAAGATCATCTTCATTTTCACATTCACTACTCAGATTTTCTTCACTTGTTGAGTCATTATCTAAAAATGTGAATTTGGCTAGAGTCATAAGAGCTTTAACCTCATTGCCCGACTCAGTTTCAGAATCTTCTGATTCAGAAGAACCTTCAGAATCAGATGATTCATCCCATGTAGCGAACATACCCTTCTTCTTGGGTTTGTCCCTTTTAGGACATCTATTTGCTAAGTGCCCATATTCTTGACAGTTGTAACATTGACTATCTTTCAAAGATTTTCGAGATTTGGGTCTAAACTTCTTTTTATCATTTGATTTTTGAAAATCAACCCTTTTCTTGCTTTTGAAAATCTTGTAAAATTTCTTAGCTAAAAAAGTCATATCATCTTCTGAATCAGAATTTTCTTTTGAATTACATTTAGAAGATTTTAGTACGATAGATTTACCTTTAGGAGCTTTAAAGTTTAACTCGTAGGTTTGTAAAGAACCAACTAGTTCTTCTAGCCTCATATTATCCGTATCACGAAGTTCCTGGATCGCGGTTACTTTAAAATTGAACCGTTCAGGAAGTGAGCATAATATTTTTGCACACACTTTACTTTCTGGGATTTTATCGCCAAGACCCTACATTGAGTTTACAATGTCATTCAATCTAGTGTAAAAGTCCATAAACATTTCATTTTCCTCCATATGAATTTCTTCAAATCTGGTTGTGAGGAGTTGGACTTTAGATTTTTTGACAATTGTAGTACCCTCGTGTGTCATTTCTAATATATCCCAAGCTTGCTTTGCAGTATCACAGGAAATGATTCTTTTGAACTCATCCGGTGATAGTGCGCAAGTAATTACATTTAGTGCTTTAGCATTTGCACTACTCTCACTTTTCTGAAGAGTGGTCCATTGGTAATATGGTGTGACTTTCATAGATTTTGAACCATCAACCCTAGTAACTTCCATGATAGGAGGTTTCCATTCAGTCACTATGGCTTGCCACACATTTTCATCCATTGATTTGAGGAAGATCCTCATTCTGGCTTTCCAATAGGCATAGTTGGAGCCATCAAAGGGTAGAGGCCTTGTGACTGAAAGGCTATCAAAATTTGACATCTTAAATAGCTTAAATCGTTAGCTCAGGAATTAAATCCAAGAATTAAAAAAGAGCTATTAGGCTCTGATACCACTTGAAAAGGCCTAGCTATATGTCCTAGAGGGGGGGTGAATAGGACAATGCCAAATAAAACTTATAACAGCAGAATTAAAAAGAATATGATAACCAAAGTAAATCACAATGCAGGAAAGTAAAACAGCCTCAAAATTCAGATCTTGAGAGGTTGATACAAATGTTGTTCTAAGGACAACCTTACACCAAAAACCAGAGTTTATGGTAGGACAACCTTATTTCTAGAAAGATCTTTGTATCAAATCTCAAACCGAAGAGGAATACGAAAATAAATCAAACTGAATTAAAATAAATTGTAATCACAAATGTATTGTTCTAGGGACAACCATACACCATAAAAATGGCAGGGCAACCTTGCTGGAACAACTTTTAAAGGAAATTGAATATCAAGCTGATAAAGGAATAGCAGAAAATAAATTCTAAACTATTACAAAATTCTCACAATGCTTGAATTAAATGATTACAACATTCACCACCATACATACATCCCACAAAAGAATAATTAAAGATCAAAAGTATAAATCATTCAACCACAACACCAGGGATTATAGTGGGTCACATGTGTGTTCACCAAACTGTTAAACAACAGCCACACAGAATGCTACTCCACTCCTAATATCCTCACACAGGGATATTAGCGTTCACTAACAAAATAGGTTTTCCCAGGTTCACCCAAAACCTTTACAATTGTGTCTTTGTCGTGGGCTTACACAATTAAAAACCCCACTTCTAAGTTTTCTGGCTCTCCTCGGATAACCAATACAACAAGATTTTTCCGCAAATCTTAAAAGAAACCAAAAGCAGAAAGGAATTTACAATTAAATGTAAAATACCCGATTATCTCCTTCGTTGTTGAAGCTCGGTAGAACCAAGTCGAGTAGATGATTGAATGTCCAAAGTTCAATGTCCAGTACTCAATTACAATGGTTCTAATTCTAATAGATTTTAAATTAAACCAAATAGGGCTTGCCTTAATTGATTTTGATTCCAAAGAAAGGGAATAACAATTCCTCTTATCAAATCAGATTGGAATAGCAGAAACAAAATCAATTAAATAAAGTTAAGGAAAGAGAATATTAAATAAGCACACTTAGCTTAGATGGAGCACAGAATTATATCTCAGAAGTTCGATGCAGATTAGCTTGAATGGATTAATTAATTCGATGATTTCTTCTAAGATTCGTGCACTATTTATAGGTGAGCAGATCGCGTGAGCAGATCGTCTAGGGAGCTCTTCGACTAGTCGAAGCAATAACAGATATTTGAAAAATCAGGCGCGATAAGCTTTGACCGTTCTATGACTGGTCGAAGGTCTCCTTCGACTGGTCGAAGGTCTCCTTCGACTGGTCGAAGAACCTGAAAAACATCGCTGGATTTTGAGTCGAAGATTTTCAACTGGTCGAAGATGCCGTCGACACTGTTCCTTCGACTGGTCGAACAGATTCCTGGACTAGTCGAAGCCTAATAGAAATTATCCGATTTTTGTAACAAACTCACGACTGATCGAGGAATTTCTTAGACTGGTCGAAGCAACTCTAGGACTAGTCGAAGAAGGCCTAGGACTAGTCGAAGAACAGACCAAACTTATGTAAAATAAACATTCGATTTATGAATCCAAAGTGACCTACTTCTAAGGTCAACCTAAGGTCAGTCAAACCTCAACCATGAAGTAAGGACATTGAAACATTAGGAACTAGTGACCTTGAAGTATGAGCCTTGAAGTCTTAATGTAGTTCAATCTTGAAATCTTGAGTTCTTTACAAACTGCCTTGTACTCTTCTTGAAGTCTTGTAGCTTGAGTCTTGTCTTGTGAGCAGTTCTTGCATTCAAGATTGATCTTTGTACTTGTGAGCTTTGCTTGTTGTGAGCTTAGCTTGTTCATGAATGTTGATCCTTGAGAGAGCTTCACTTATGCAAGTTATATATAACAGTGATTTTGGCACCACAAATTTGACAACAGACAGGGATATAAACTATAGCACTTACAGTGAGACACCGTGGTCGAGCTGTCTGCCTACGCTGGGGTGACGAGCCTCCCCATAGTGACCATTGAGCAACCTAAACTCGTGAGCTGAATACGGTGGTATAGGACACTGTATTCGAGCTGTCGGCCTACGACTAGTTGACGAATCATTCGTAGTGACCTCAAGCATACTCTGAGACTGCGCTGAGGTTATGAGCCTTTCCATAGTAAACTAGAGTATAAACCAGGCCTACGCTGACGGTGACAAGCCTCTCCGTAGTGACCTGGAAAATCATCTATCGTATGTGGCTACTAGTATTGATGAGGATCAATATTTGGGTTATGAAATAAAGGGAGGTACCTTAGCTTCCCAATCCTACTATAGAAAAGGATTAATAAGAACTCGGTAATTACGCTCATAACATTGCACTACATGTGCCTTTGGCGTTGGTGTTGAGCACAGAGGAGGGGTGCATGCCGCGACCGTAAGAGGAAGATCGTAGAGGGAGTGCAGGTGAGGTCATGCATCGTTAATACTTATCATATTTGCATTAACTAGAGTACTTAGGGATGTTTGGTTGTATTGCTTTATCATTACTATTTAATTGAATTGATAACATGTTAACCTTTGCTCTATAGCTCCACTGAGTTGATCACTCACTCCCACGTTCTGGGATGGTGTTGTACACACCAACCAAACTCTGTCTTAGCTGTAGATGATGGCGATGCTTATGAAGCAGAGCTGGACTATTTCGATGACGAGTTCTCCTATTTGCAACTCTCTGGCGGGTCTATGTAGACCTAGTGTTGCGCTGTCGGGGCTACGCATTTTTGGACTAGATGACTTTACATATTACCATCTTGTATATTTTAAGAATTTACATGTAATTACTAACCTGGTAAAATGATCATACTCTGGACACCTACGATTACTTATACGTTTTATATATCTATTACAGTCTTCCACTTGCCAAAATTAATCGTCTCTGGAGTATGATATGTTATTTTGGCTTAATCTCATTTATATTTAACGTGCTAATACAGACAATATTTAACCTTCATTATCTATGTTGCATAAGTGATGCATTGGAACTCGGGAGTTGAGCTCCTGCTTGACCCCTGATTTTTAAGGCGTTACAGGGGGGGGGTGAATGGGACTATGCCAAATAAAAAAAAATTGCTGAAATAATAAAAAATTAAAAAAGTCAATCATACTAGTATTGAAAAATTGATTCAAACTAGTTCATAGGACAACCTACACCAAAAACAAAGTTTAAGCAGGACAACTGTGGGATCCCGATCTTTTACAACGTCACTCATGTGCACACGTGTCCTAACTCACACTGTTGATAGACTATACCCTGCACCTTAGTACACCTAGAAAACTCACCCAAGTAATTTATTTGGTATGATCTTGAGACCTCTATCATGTGGACCGCGTCGTCGTTGTGATCGCAATGGTGAAAACCGTGCATCAATCCGAAGCTCTGTTAGTGAGATATGACCCATCGAATATAAGGCCCAAATTATGTATCCAGTAACACAAGCAACCTTTATTAAGCTACAATCATTGGACTTGAGCCCATGTGGGCCTAAATCTCACTTTTAGAACATGAAAATTATCAACAAATAAGACAATTGCTATATGACAAAATAAGAAGCTAGCACATGTAAGACAAACACTATAAGACAAAATTAGATTTTATCCCAAAACTCATCATTAGCTCTCCCCATGCCTTAGAAACTAATCATGGCTCATGTCCACCTCATCCTATACATACATCCAATGGATGTCTTGATTTGTGTCACATCACTTCAAATAACCAATTACAACACTTCACTTCTTCATCCACCATGCATCACCTACAACTCATAACCCTTATCCATCCATTAGCCAATGCATGTCTAGATTTCTTCCACCTTGGCCAATGTATGCATAGCACCATCCACTTCATTCATCCACTACCCATACCATACATCACATTCTACCTCACTTTTAGCACCAATAAGATCTCATAAACTTGCCACATCATCTTGCCACTTCAACCCCTAATTCCCTATATAAGAGTAGGAGCTCTCTTGCACTTATTTTTTTCCTATACTTAGAAAAATTATGAGATTTTAAAAGAGAGTGAGAGAGAGTGGGGCTAAGGTGTGGCCCACCACTAATCAAGAGGGTGCGGACCACACATCATCATCCAACCATCCATACATTGAGGTGAGTCTACATCCCTCCTTCCATCCTCCTCATCCTCCTCTTTCTTCCTCTTTTTATTTTCTTTATATGTGTGGACCCCATCGGTGTGGAGTTCTTGTGTGCATGTATTTATGGCTACGGTGGCCAGCAAAGTGGCTCATGTCGATATGGTCCACCATGATGAACATTATATCCATACCCTTCACATGTAATCCCGTTTTTGTATCTGGATAGAAACTTGTAAAATTCGTATAAAATCAACTATGTTAAGATCAGAGTTGAAACTTGGAAATAATATTAACCAATACGAACTAACTTTGGACCAAATTTTGTAGCCATCGAACGGTCCAATCATCCGTAACATCAAGTTTAGTTGGCTATTGTCCAGCAGCATATGCAGGGTTCTAATTTACCTAAAATGGACCCATTTTTAATTCCTTTAATGAATGTATTAAAAATATATGTTCCATTATATTCGTAGAAAATTGAACTAGCTTTCCAATGGTATATAATAGGCCTTGATTGGAGTTCGGACGGCTGAGATCTTGGCCTTATATGAAAGATATAATTGGGGGCTTGTTATGACCATTCTTGTTTGGGCCATATCCGTGATCCCAACGGTCAGATGCATTTGATATTTGTTCTTAACTTACTTGAGATAGTTAATAATCATATGTATGGTCTCTATGGTTAGATTCTTTCATGATAAAATTTAGAAAATTCTGGACTGATAGATACCTCTGTAAGGACAAATCTAGAATTTCTATGTGTGGTCCAAATGGATCCAAGGCTCTGTATGGTTGGAAACCTATAAATGACCTGAATGACTTGTTCCCAAACCATCCACTGGATTAGATCTTCCAACAAAGAATCTAATCATAGAGATTTCATCAATATATTTCATGTGCTACTTGATGAATATGTTGGATTTATGTTATACATAATAATTATCCTCTCATTGACCCACTTGGGTGTGGGTTCACTTGTGATTTATACATTTTAAATGGATACTCATGCACATTGTTGTGTGTTCCTTATCTATACTTCACTAGTGTGTGGGCCCCACTTGCCATTGGATAGATTTCATTTCCTTTGCACTTTCCGTTTGCTGAAATTTTCTAAGTACTTAACTGTATTGCATGTAGGCCTCTTTGACACCTTGTAGTGGACCCCACACTCTGTAGTTAAGGGTCCCACTTTGGGGATATTTAATCATTATATAACTGAGTTAGGATGTCCCACCTTTTTGTCAAGAATGATTCCCTAAGTGTTTGGAAATTGGGCCCTAAGTTGTGACAGACCCCATTCTGAAAACTGTCTGATTATTTGTGTTTTGTACCAACTTTGGGCCTCTGTAGTGGACCACACGTTGGAGATATGAGTAAACCACCACTTGTAACCTTTAACCCACACAAAGGAATAGATGAATAATATTTTACTTGGGCCAAATCAGACCTCACATGATCAAGGAGTGGATCCCAAAATGGGGCAAGGCACAGTTGTCCAGAAAATTAAAGTACCTATGTTTGGCCTTATACCAAATATTATGTGTGCACAACCAGTTGGTCCCAACTTATAGTTTTTTAAGTACATATATAGTACAACCAAGGGCACCTCACTGAAAGGTGGTCCCCTATGATCATGGGACGTACTCAAATCGGGCCAAAACTAATTCTGTACTATATTTCTTGCACAGTTTCTCCAAGTACCCTTGTTTGGGACATCACCGTAAATTGTACTCACCAAACCAATGAGGATCGCCTTATACCTTTTATAGCCCCATACATAGAGCTACCAGATTGATCCTTCCTGTCACTAGATGTGGGTCCCACATGATCATAAATCTGAATTGAAGATGGCAAGAAACCAACATTACACAAAAGTCTGTTTGACATAGAATTTATGTGGGGCCACGTCGGTGGGGTCCACCACCTTCCCAAAGCATTTAATGCAACATCTAAACTCTGAAAAATAACTCTCAGATATTGTTGGGCTTAAAAACCTTAAGTGGGCCATTTAGTATAGGTTATCTTGTATAGGCCTTACCTTTCATGTAATGAGGTCCACCTGACATGTTTTGTAAATGGGTGTTGTATAACTTGTAAAATATTTAGTGGACAGATTTTGCTGTCCAAATGTTCTCTTAAGACATAGGTGGGCTTGGGCCCATCTAAATGATGCAACCCTAAGGCCCAAGCGAGCCCAACACTAGAAATCGTTGGGGAGTGAGAAGCCCACAATGGTAGCCTTCCTTGAGCCCGTTGGGCAGGCCCATTGCCTACTGGGCAGCGTGCCTTTCATACTACCTCTAATCAAGTGGACCATGCTTAGAGAGACCTATCTTATAATACATTAACTAGATAATTAGGCTTTTCATGGTTTGTTGTGTATTTAGCTAGTGGGCCCAATATGATGTATGACATGAAAGATGTTAGCATGTTATCCTTTATGTTTGAGATTGTGCATTATTTCTAGTTGGTGGAATGTGTGAGGCTCACTTAGTTGTGGAACTAGATCCACATCATTGAAAGCATTGTGGTTAGACATTTATGCCTTTAAGTTGTCTTATTGATTCACCAAGTGGGACTTACACTTGATTACCTATACGACCCCATGCCTTGCATGTAGTTCAAGTCCAGTGTGGAAGTCACACTAGGTAGAACTCACCTAGTGATGGGTGAGATGATGATATATCTATGGTAACATGATAATGATGATTGTGAGTTGTTGGTTGAAACGATAGATACGATTTAATGGATGATGAATTAGAGCATATGCATTGATGATGATGAGTAATTATTTATAACACTTGTGACATTGTTTATGTTAATTATGAAGTGAAAATGATCCTCATGGTAATGATGATGATATTTTATATATGCATGATGACAAAACATGCTAGTTGACAACCATGCTTGATATCCAAGTGATAATAATGCAAGTATTGATTGTCGTAATGATAATGTGGATAAGATAACCATATTTTACTTGATGCATGGATAATGATAAGCAAAAATATTGGTGGTGTCATGCCCCAAACCCGGAGATCGGATTCACAAGAATCTCAATCGTCGAATCCGGTGCGGACAACATCCGTAGTACCCTATTCTCGGCTCCTAGCACTCATATGCCAAATTCTGATCCTGGGATTCTATAAGGAGGATTTTTCAATGTACATTTATCTCATAAGAAGCAATACCACAAGTTTACCCAAATCACAGAGGCAACATCATCATCACATATCTACTAATATAAACATTTGAATACAATGCTGAAAGGGAAATACATATGTCAAAATCAAAGCTCCAGAAGACTGCTGCACGCTCCATACTCAACACTGCTGCAACCTAACGCCACCTGCACTCATCTATCATGCATAAGCTTATAGAAAGCTTAGTGGGTGGTGAAAGTGTGTGCACAAGGTAAGTGCTAAGTAAGTAATATCAGAGAAATCAGAGTAATAGGAAATATACTGATAGACCCATAAATCATACAATATCAAAGTAATACGAAAACATACTGATAGGCCCATAAATACCATCAGCCTTGTAGACCAGCTATGCAATGCGAAGACAGCAAGCCAAATATCAGATGCCGATGATGCAAGGCAATATGCAAATCCTGATGAGTCTACGAATACTGTCAGTCGTATCTAAGCCGTATAAATGAAGAAACATGGTAACCCAAAATGTCATATATTGCGGATGTAATGCGATATGCAGTGCGAATGGAATGACCATGCTGGAGGGTGAAGTCGGGATGATAGTATGTAGTATCGCGGACTATGGGGTCCATCGCAAGGGACTTCTATCCAAACCAGTCCCATACCTAAATTTGGATAGTCAGACACAATGTGGTAAAGTCCTGATCTCAGGTTAGTCGCACGCCCCAACCAAAATCCTGCCCATTGCGAAGGTACACGTAACAAATCGCTGTGCACCATTAGCATGAGTGGATAGTGAATGAATAAATGAATGAATATGCAACTTCTGCGGATGGAATCATTACCGAGGTCTAGTACACTCTACACCAGCTTGCCGCCCCATCAAGCGCACAACTGGGTAAGTGGAAGAGACCTCACTATCCGCCTGGCCAGTAGTCAGCCATTATCTACCCGGCATATTGATAGCAGACCCATTCATGAGCTGCTCAAACTCAGCCTAGCTATGCCTACTCCTTTAGGCGGGTAAGGCCACACCCCCTCCCAACTGACCACGACACAGTGGGAGACGCAGCCTACTGGTATACAACCCTCATGCACTTATATATATCCACTCGGTCTCGACGTTGGGGCATCCTCTAGTACTAAGAGGGTTTAAGAATTTTTACCCAGGGTCATCTATGACAGCTCGATGCTCGAACCAAACATTTTTGGTGTCCAATCTGGCCATCTATGATATGCCTGTAGAGGTTACGACCCTGACGTCGCTAGGGTATATAGTAATCACAACACACAATGCAAGATGTATGAGTCATACAATCCAAACATGCATCAATCCTGTGCATACCGTGCACTCAGTGAGATAACCTCCGCCTATCATGAAATCTCATAACAACTTGCCCAATGACATGCAATGGTCAACCACATCTCATAACAAACATGCAGATGATGCATATGGGCATGTATCATGATGTTATGCCGTCACATACTCATAATCGGTATCAATAATCAACATCAACAATCGGCCTCGACAATGTGGACATTTAACCAACATTGCCCTAAGAAATGGCCCACATAGAGCCTAACATATAGTGGACCCATGGCTTCGTACAAGGGCCTAATATACAACACCATGGGCCTTACTTAAGAGCTCAATACACATCACGATGGGCCTCTCACATGGGTCTAAGATACATCGTCTGGCCCTCAAATGCACCACAATGGGTCTCATCACATAGGCCTAATATATATCACATTGGGCCTCAAACACGGGCTGAATATACATCACATTAGGCTTCGACAATCAGAATCGGCCTATACAATCATCCTCGACAATCGGAATCGGCCTCGACAATCGAAATTGACAATTGGAATCGGCCTCGACGATCGGCCTTAACAATTGGAATCGGCCTTGACAATCGGAATCAGCCTCAACATACGAAATCGGCCTCGTCGATCAGACTTGGCCTCCACAATCGGAATCGACAATCGGCATCGACTAATGGAATCGGCCTCGTCAATCGGATCGGCTTCGACAATCAAAATCGACAATCTGAATCAGCCTCGACAATCGGCTTCTACAAATGGAATCGGCCTCATCAATCGGACTCAGCCTCGACAATTGGACTCAACCTCGATATATGGAATCGGCCTCATCAATCGAACTCGGCCTCAACAATCGGAATCGGCCTCGACATATGAAATTGACCTCGTCGATCAGACTCGGCTCGATAATCGGAATCGACGATCGAAATCGACAATCGGAATCGACCTCGACAATCGGCTTCGACTAACGAAATTGGACTTGGCCTCAACAATCGAAATCGACAATCCGAATCAGCCTCGTCAATTGGCCTTGACAAACGGAATCGGCCTCAGCCTTGACATACAGAATCGGCCTTGTCAATCAGACTCGACCTCAACAATCCGAATTGATGCTCGGAATCGACATTCGACCTCGACTAATGGAATCAGCCTCGTCAATTGGACTCGGCCTCGACAATCGAAATCAACAATTTGAATCAGCCTCGATAATCGGCCTCGACAAATGGAATCAGCCTCGTCGATCGAACTCAGCCTCGACAATCGGAATCGATAATTGGAATCGGCCTCGTCGATAGGACTCGGCCTCGACAATCGGCCGAACAAGGCCTAAGAGAAGGTCACAATGTGGACATTAAACCATCATGCCCAACAATGTGGACATTCAACCAACATTGCTCCCAAGGAGTGACCCACATAGAGCCAAATGTAAAGTTGGCCCATGGCTCACACAAGGTCCTAATACACATCACTATGGGCATTACTCATGGACCTCTTATACATTAAGTGGGTTGCATTAATGGGCCGCACTAACGGGCCTCACACAAATCGGCCACAAATACATCAAGTGGGCCGCATCGCATGGGCCGCACCATTGGGCCTCGCAACAAATGGGCCACATATCTTGGTCTCAAATATATCAAATGGGCCACGCATCATGGGCCTAATACATATCACAATGGGCCTTGCCCATGGGCCTAAACATATCACACCAGGCCTTGCCCATAGGCCTCGAATACATCTCAATGGGCCTTTCCCATGGGCCTCAGATTCAAGCAGGTGGGCCCCATCATATGGCCCTTAAATACAAGGCAAGTGGGCCCTATCACATGGGCCTTAAATACAACAAGTCGGCCGCATCAATGGGCTGCACTAATTGGGCCTTATATACGGTTAAGTGGGCTGCATCATGGGTCGCATTACTTGGGCCTCATACACATCCAGTCGGGCCCACCGTTATGTATTTTTGAGATCCAACTTACTCATAAGTTAACATAGAGGTAGATGAAGTGAAAACAAAATATTAGCTTAATTGGAAACTACTGGGGCCCTTAGAAGTTTGAACGGTGGATGTCACTGTCCCCATTATTTCAAATGGTGGGGTCCACTTGAACTTTAGATCTGACTCACTCTTATTCTCATACCATAAAATGATCTCTCAGAATGGTTGGACAGTATAGATACAACGCATGCATCATGGTGGGTCCCACTGTCCAAGGCCTGGACGGTGCGGATGGACATACATCATGGTGGAGTCCAGCGTGCTGCTGGTCAGCGTGCAACAACAGCTGGCAGCGGCCCACCATCAAAATAGATGGACGGTGGGGAATAAACACGTTCTGTGGACCCCACGGCTGCATCAGCAGGGATAAAGCACATATTTCATGTGTGGGCCCACAGATGGGCGGTGTGGATCAAACCCACACATGTTGTTTGGTCCATGCAAATGGACGGTGTGGATCTCACACCAGAGAGGCAAGTCCCACATACTGCTGACGTCTCATATCAGCCGAATAGCTGGTATGAGATACACCAGCCAATCCACTCCTCTTAGCTGTTGGGTCCCACGTGGAGCCCACCAGATATATATATAGTATATATATAATATTATTTTAATAAAAAAATTTTGAAAGGATGCAGCGTCCAACATCTATTCTCGATGGACAGTGTGGATTAAATCCATACATCACGACTGGCTCCATGTGCACCGTCTAGGAATGGACGATGCAGATACGCACATCCATGTGGGCCCCACACGTATAAGCGGTGTGCATAAAACATATACAACATGATAGCTCACATCTATCGATGTCAACCAGCAGAGGGACCCATGTCCTATCATTGGACGGTGTGGATTTATAATTCACAAATCAAGGTGGGTTTCCACCGTCTAGAAAATTGGACGATGGATGCATGGCATAGATGAAAGGCATGCACCTGGTGGGTCCACATGTGTGGCCCACCAAAGCTCTAGATAAAGCTGATATTTATGTCTTTCCCTTCCTCTAGGCTGGCCGGATGTCAGCAAGGTGGGCCCCGCAGGTGGCTTGATCAAGTGGGCCACACCACACTCCTTTACAAAAGAGAGAGAGAGAGAGGAATCAGATGGTGATGGAGGGACCCCGCCACTATGGGCCCCTCCTTGATACAATACATACATCAAGATGGGTCCCACCACATTTGGGCCCTTAAATCACAAAACCAATGGTAGAAAATCATAAAATCACCCACCGGTAGATCTTCTTGGACTTCTTATTCCATCAACGCATGCTAGAGATCCAAGGGGATAATTTCAATGGTTGAGATGGGTCATGGAGGGTGGAGATAGGAGGTAGGAAGGTGGGCCACAGTAGCTTCTCCATGAAAGCCATGGACATTAGAGTTGCTTGGGAGATGGAGTTTTGAAAAAAATAAATGAGAGGGAGATGAGAGAGTGAGAGAGAGGTGATGTAGAGAGAGAGAGGGGGATGGGGTGTGATGGGTGAGTGAGTGATAGGTGTACCTTGTTGTAAGAGAGAGTTAACTTTAGGGGATGGGTGTGAGTGATGGGAGTGATGGGATGTGTACTTGACATTTGATGTGATGGATTCTCTCAGGGTTACATCACGCGGTGTTTTCCTTAAACTGAACGTGGGCCCACATCTCCTGGCCCGGGTATCGCCTCACCATGTAATACACGATGTGGGAACCGCAGAGACTGCATGGTCACAAGGGTACAAGTTTCGAGATGAGCCGACTCTGATATACGGGACATGACTCAGGATCACGTGCAAACACCGATAACAAATCGCGGGTCGCCGAAATTTGACCGGAAGGATCACGGTAGTCGATGGAATAGTATGGACTAGGATACGGGCCTTACAACTCTCCCTACCTAATAACGTCGATAACAAATCGCAGGTCGCTGGAATTCGACCAGAAGGATCGCGGTAGTCGACGGAATAGTACGGACTAGGATATGGGCCTTACAACTCTCCCCACCTAATAAAAATTTCATCATCAAAATTTATACTACCATCGCAGCTAATCATAACTCATAAGGGAATAGGAAACATAACATCATATATGATCAAAACACAATACAACATACAATTAAACATTGAAAAGATGGGGATAGCGCTCTCAAATCTCAGCCTCGCGCTCCCAAGATGCTTCATCGACACTATGATGGCCCCAATGAACCTCAGATCTCGGATTAAAAATGATCAAAACGAGAATACTATGCAGCCTCATAATCTCAACGGTAGGGAACTACATCAAAAGTCTCTAAGTTATTCGAACTCGGGGATCTAATCATTCTAAGTTCTTAACAATCATAGAGTGCAGGATAGCTATTACCAGATATGTGATGTTATCTTCAGGTATTCCTAAGTTATGCTCTAATACCAACTTCTGTCATGTCCCAAACTCGGAGATCGAATTCACAGGAATCAAGATCGTCGAATTCGGTGCCAACAGCCTCCGTAGTACCCCATTCTCGGCTCCTAGCACTCATAAGCCAGATTTCAATCCTGGGATCCTACAAGGAGAATTTTTTAATGTATATTTATCTCATAAAAAGCATAACCATAAGTTTACCCAAATCACAGAGGCAACATCATCATCACATATCTACTAATATAAACATTTGAATACAATGCTGAAAGGGAAATACATATGTCAAAATCAAAGCTCCAGAAGACCGCTGCACGCTCCATGCTCAGTGCTGCTGCAACCTAACGCTACCTGCACGCATCTATCGTGCATAAGCTTATAGAAAGCTTAGTGGGTGGTGAAAGTGTGTACACAAGGTAAGTGCTAAGTAAGCAATATTAGAAAAATCAGAGTAAGCGGAAATATACTGATAGGCCGATAAATACCGTTAGCCTTATCCAAGCCATGCGATGCAGAAATATAATAAAAACAATATCATATACTGATGAAGCAATGTAGACCAGCTATGCAATGCGGAGACAGTAAGCTAAATATCAAATGCTGATGATGCAATACAATATGCAAATCCTGATGAGTCTATGAATACCATCAGTCGTATCTAGGCCGTATAAATGAAGAAACTTAGTAACCCAAAATGTCATATATTACGAATAACCCAAAATGTCATATATTACGAATGTAATGTGATATGCGATGCGAATGGAATGACCATGCTGGAGGGTGCAGTTGGGATGATAGTACGTAGTATCGCGGGCTATAAGGTCCATCACAAGGGACTTCTATCCAAACCACTCCCATACTTAAATTTAGATAGACAGACTCAATGTGGTAAACTCCTAATCTCAGGTTAGTCACACGACCAACCGAAATCCTGGTCATTGCGAAGGTACATGTAACAAATCGTTGCGCACCACCAGCCCGAGTGGATAGTGAATGAATGAATGAGTATGCAACTCATACTCAATAAGTCCGCATATCACTACGGTTCCTCTCTGGGATCATCACCGGGGTCTAGTACACTCTACACCAGGTTGTCGCCCCATCAAGCGCATAACTGGGTAAGTGGAAGAGACCTCACTATCCGCCTAACCAATAGTCAGTCATTATCAACCCGGCACGTCGATAGCGGACCCATTCATGAGCTGATCAAACTCTGCCTAGCTATGCCTACTCCCTCAGGCGGATAAGGCCACACCCCCTCCCAACCGACCATGATATAGTGGGAGACGCGGCCTACTGGTATACGGCCATCATGCGCTCATATATATCCACTCGATCTCAATATTGGGGCGTTCTCTAATAACAAGAGGGTTTAAGGATTTTCTCCCAGGGCCATTTATGACAGCCCGATGCTCGAACCAAATATTTTCGGTGTCCCATCTGGCCATCCATGATATGCCTGTGGAGGCTACGGCCCTGATGTCGCTAGGGTATACAGTAATCACAACACAATGAAAGATGCATGAGTCATACAATCCAGTCATGCATCAATCCTATGCATACCGTGCGGTCATGTGAGATAACCTCCGCCTATCATGGAGTCTCATAACAACTTGCCCAATGACATATGCAATGGTCAACCACATCTCATAACAAACATGCAAATGATGCATATGGGCATGTATCATGATACTATGCTGTCATATACTCATAATTGTTATCAATAATTGACATCAACAATTGGCCTCGATAATGTGGACATTTAACCAACATTGCCCCAAGGAATGACCCATATAGAGCTTAACATATAGTGGACCCATGGCTTCTCACAAGGGCCTAATATACAACACCATGGGCCACTTAAGAGCTCAATACACATCACGATGGGCCTCTCACATGGGTCTAAGATACATCATAATGGGCCTCTCACATGGGTCTAAGATACATCATAATGGGCTCCATCGCCTGGCCCTCAAATGCACCATAATGAGCCTCATCACATAGGCCTAATATACATCACATTGGGCCTCAAACACGGGCTGAATATACATCACATTAGGCTTCGACAATTAGAATCGGCCTTGATAATTAGCCTATACAATCGACCTCGACAATCAGAATCGACCTCAACAATCGAAATCGGCCACGACAATCAGCCTCGATAATTAGAATCGATAATCGGAATCGGCCTCAACAATTGACCTTGACAATCAAAATTGGCCTTGACAATCGGAATCAGCCTCGACATACAGAATCGGCCTCGTTGATCAGACTCGGCCTCGACAATTAGAATCGATGATCGGAATTGACAATTGGCCTCGACTAAAGGAATCGGCCTCGTCAATCGGACTCGACCTCGACAATTAAAATCGACAATCCAAATCAACCTCGACAATCGGCCTCAACAAATAGAATCGGCCTCATCAATCAAACTCGGCGTCAACAATCGGAATCGGCCTCATCAATCGGACTCGGCCTCAATAATCAAAATCGACGATTGAAATCAACAATTAGAATCGACCTCGACAATCAGACTTAGCCTCGATAATCGAAATTGACAATCCAAATCAGCCTCAATAATCGGCCTCGATAAACGTTATCAACCTCGTCAATTAGACTCAGCCTCGACAATCAGAATCGGCCTCGACATATGGAATTAGCCTTGTGAATCGGACTCAGCCTCGACAATCGAAATTGACAATCGGCCTCGACTAACAGAATCGACCTCATCAATCAGACTTGGCCTTGACAATCAAAATCAACAATCTGAATCATCCTCGATAATCGGCCTCGACAAATGGAATCGGCCTCGTCGATCAGACTCGGCCTCGACAATTAGAATTGGCCTCGACAATCGGCCTCGACTAAAAGAATCGGCCTCATCGATCAGACTCGGCCTCGACAATCAACCGAACAAGGCCTAAAGGAAGGTCACAATGTGGACATTAAACCATCATTGCCTAACAATGTGGACATTCAACCAACATTACTCCCAATGAGTGGCCCATATAGAGCCAAATTTAAAGTGGGCCCATGGCCTCACACAAGGTCCTAATACACATCACTATGGGCCTTACTCATGGACCTCGTATACATTAAGTGGGCTGCATTACATGGGCCGCACCAACGGGCCTCACACAAATCGATCACAAATACATCAAGTGGGCCGCATTGCATGGGCCGCACCATTGAGCCTCCCACAAATGGGCCACATATCTGGGTCTCAAATATACCAAACAGGCCACACGTCATGGGCCTAATTTATATCATAATGGGCCTTGCCCATGGGCCTAATACATATCATAATGGGCCTTGCCCATAGGCCTCGAATACATCTCAATGGGCCTTTCCCATGGGCCTCAAATTCAAGCAGGTGGGCCCCATCATAAGAGCCTTAAATACAAGGCAGGTGGGCCTTATCACATGGGCCTCAAATACAACAAGTGGGCTGCATCAATGGGCCACATTAATTGGGCCTTATATACAGTCAAGTGGGCCGCATCCATGGGCCGCATTACTTGGGCCTCATACACATCCAGTCGGGCCCAGCGTTATGGATTTTTGAGATCCAACTTACTCATAAGTTAACATAGAGGTAGATGAAGTGAAAACAAAATATTAGCTTGATTGGAAACTACTGGGCCCCTTAGAAGTTTGAACGGTAGATGTCACTGTCCCCATTATTTCAAATGGTGGGGTCCACTTGAACTTTAGATCTGACTCACTCTTATTCTCATACCATAAAATGATATCTCAAAATGGTTGGACAGTATAGATACAACACATGCATCATGGTGGGTCCCACCGTCTAAGGCCTGGACGGTGCGAATGGACATACATCATGGTGGAGTCCAGCGTGGTGCTGCTGCACATGCAACAGCAGCTGGCAGTGGCCCACCATCAAAATAGATGGACGGTGGGGAATAAACACATGGTGTGGACCCCACGGTTGCATCAGCAGGGATAAAACACATATTTCATGTGTGGGCCCACAGATGGGCGATGTGGATCAAACCCACACGTGCTGTGTGGTCCATGTAAATGGACGGTGTGGATCTCACACATGCCTCACGGTCAGACCCTCCAGGGCTGTTAACATTAAATCAGCAGCTATGTAGCTGGTATGAGATACACCAGCCAATCCACTCCTCTCAGTAGGTGGGTCCCACGTGGGGCCTACCAGATATATATATATAATTTATATATATAATATTATTTTAATATTTTTTTTGAAAGGATGCAGCATCCAACATCTATTCTGGACGGACGATGTGGATTAAATCCATTCATCACAGCTGGCTCCACGTGCACCGCCCAGGAATGGACGGTGCAGATACGTACATCCATGTGGGCCCCACATGTATAGGCGGTGTGTATAAAACACATACACCATGGTAGCTCATAATTGTTGATGTCAAACAGTAGAGGGACCCATTGTCCTATCATTGGACAGTGTGGATTTATAATTCACAAATCAAGGTGGGTTTCCACCGTCCTGATAACTGGATGGTGGATGCATGGCATAGATGAAATGCATGCACCTAGTGGGTCCACACATGTGGCCCACCAAAGCTCTAAATAGAGCTGATATTTATGTCTTTCCCTTCCTCTGGGCTGGTTGGATGTCAGAAAGGTGGACCCCACAAGCAGCTTAATCATGTGGGCCACACCACACTCCTTTACAAAAGAGAGAGAGAGGAATCGGATGGTGATGGAGGGACCTCACCACTATGGGCCCCTCCTTGATACAATACATACATCAAGATGGGTCCCACCACATGTAGGCCCTTAAATCACAACACCAATGGTAGAAAATCATAAAATCACCCACCGGTAGATCTTCTTAGACTTCTTCCATCAATGCATGTTAGAGCTCCAAGGGGACAATTTCAATGGTTGAGATGAGTCATGGAGGGTGGAGATGGGAGGTAGGAAGGTTGGCCACACTAGCTTCTCCATGGAAGCCATGGATGTTGGAGTTGCTTGGGAGATGGAGTTTTGAAAAAAAATGAGAGAGATGAGAGAGAGAGGTGATGTAGAGAGAGAAGGATGGGGTGTGATGGGTGAGTGAGTGATGGGTGTACCTAGTTGTAAGAGAGAGTTGACTTTAGGGGATGAGTCGTTGTACTTGGGGATGGGTGTGAGTGATGGGAGTGATGGGATACAAGAGATGTTGGAGTTTGATATTGTTTCTTTCATTACTGTTGAGCTGGTGCACCATATTATGTGTGACATGTCAAACAATTCGTCTCTTCGATATGCATTGATACCATGTAAAAAATGTGTAACCACCTAAACAGATTAACTGTTCAAAAAAGAAATTCACACTGAAAATCCTCCTTGTAGGACCTTAGGATCGGAATCTGGTAATGAGGGTCGAGAGCTAAGAATGGGATACTACGAAGGCCGTCAACGCCGTATTCGGCGATAGGGAATTTTGTGAGCCCACTTTCCGAGTTTGGGGCGTGACAACAACATTATTTTACAAACGATCGTAAGGATCAAGATCTCAAACCAAGCAAGAGATAATAAAGCCATCTATTACAAACATTCATCACTTTGCATAAATAAAATTACAACCATTCTCCACATATGAAAAAAGTAAACATTCACCACAACATCAAGAGTTATAGTGGTTCGGTGTGTATAACAATTATTCTTAAACAGCTACACCTACTTCACTCCTAATAATCATTTTCCACATAATATTGGCTTTCACTATAAACAAGGTTTTCATAGAGTCACTTTAAAACCTAATACAATTGTGATTTTAACGGGCTATCACAAACAAAAACCCCTCACTAAGACTTTTTAACTATCTTAGAAAAAACCAACAAATGAGATTTTTTTTATTATCTCAATAAAACCAAAATACGAAACATAGAATATACTTATCTTCACCTTGAAGACATATCTCTTGATGCAGCCTATAGAACCACTTATCTAAAAGTAGATTGTTTAATGAGTCACAAAAACATGGGTTTTAGTTTCTAGATTGATTTTAAATTGATTCAAACCAAAGGCTACATGTTTGAATTCCTCAAGATCTCAAAGAAGAGTTTGTACTCTCTTTATAAAATAAGATTCATAAAACAAGAGGTCTAGGAATTGAAACCAAAAGTTATTAAAGAAATATTAAAAATACCATGTAATAGCTTGATAATAATGGGGACTTCTCTCTCTCTCTCGCTCTTGATGAAGGCTTTTTCTAGCTTGGATTGGTAATATCGGATTGAGAGAAGGCCTTTATTTATAGGCATAAAAGTTGTTGCTTCAACTCATCTGAAGTCTTCTTCGACTCATCTAAGATCTAACAAATTTTCAAATTTTGAGCGCGATCAGATAAAACGGTTCTTCAACTGGTCGAAGGCCCTGCTGATTGGTTGAGGGCCCTATTTGACTAGTTAAGCATGGACTTTGATTGATCGTGGGTGCCAGATTTTGGTTGCTGGACTTCGAGTCGAGCACCCCTCGACCAACTGATCAAAGGCCTCTCTTTGACTGGTCGAGAAAGTAATGGAAAAATCTATTTTTCTGAATTCAAACTTGAACTGATCGAAGATTTCTTGGACTGGTCGAGCCACAGCTTAAACTAGTCAAACCTAAGCTTAGACTAGTCGAAGTTTAGCCTATATAAAGTATAAAAGCCCATATAAATTTGTCTCTTGAAAGAACGTAAGCCTAAGGTCTTTCTAGGGTCTGTTATACCTAAAAATAATGAACATTGAACTAACTTAAATTTTTGGAACTTGTTCTTCTACTTAAATCTTCAATAGAGCTAGAAGTTAAAGATGGAACTTGATCTTCTACTAGAAATGTAGTAGAACTTGAATTTAGTAAAGCTTGAACTTTCCATCTTGATCTACTTCATGACATGAACTTTAGTATAGTCTTGAACTTAGTCGATTTTGAACTATGTTGTCTTAACTTGAAGTAAGGTCATGAACTTGAAGTAAGGTCTTGAACTTTCCATCTTAATTCACATTAGATGGACCACTTCATAAGATGTTTTGTCTAAACAAAATTTACAAACACAGACGTGCTTTATACAATATAGCACTTATAGCTCATTTGGAAACACACCCAAAAATGTTGGTTTAGAGCTAACCAATAGATGCCAAAGAGCCCACTCGGCGGGGTGGTTTTCGGGGAGTTGATGAACCACATCGGGCAAATAACTATTGGGCTAAAAAAAACTCATGCATCATCCTAACAGTGGGCCTCCAGATTAGGGTGGCAATGAAATGGGTTGCCCCTGTGTCAACCATGCTGACCCACTTGAAAAGCAAGGGTTGAACCCTACTCACCCAACCTGCCCATATGGGTTATCATGGGTTAGGCCAGATAACACAATCCAGCCCAAATCTTAAAACAAATTAATAGAAGATAAATAGTGAATGAGTCCACCATTTGGACTGGTTTACGAGTATCTGTTCCTCCTTCTTACCTTCTTAACATGAGTTGGTTTGTGCTAGTCTGGTTCGGATTGCATATGCAAATATGACAACTCTCATGGTAGCAATCTTTTTATATAAAACTCTACTCTCCTTTATGTATTGGATGCTTCTGTTTTCTATCTTAGATTTTTTTCTAAACATGAAAAATAGAGTCGTATCTTTATAAACAAACCTCAATTCTGACTCTCATAAAAGATCTCTCTCTCTCTCTCTCAGTTTTTTTCCTTCTATTATAATGGTTTTGTTTTGATGGTGGTATATGAAGGACAAAGAGAGTGCATGAGTGGTGTAAAAATAGGCAATGGCTTAGATGAGTTGATTTATCAAGGCATGTACTAACAATGGTAAGAGACATCATTATTATAATTTCTTTTTTTTTCATAGGTTGTTGCAACTTTTTTTTCTATTTCTTTTTATTTTTTCTGTTTCTTTGTTTGTTTTTAGGTTGTTGTAGCTTTATATTCCCATGAATCAATCCCTACAATAGATTGGATTGGCCAGTTAGAGGTCAGATCTCTACCCTCTTTTCTTCATTTTCCTTACCTCTATTCCTTGCAAATGGATGCTTGTGGGGTCAGAAATGAGACATGATTATGAAATTTTAAGCCCTAGTTCATGTAAGTGGGCCATTGAAAGTCATGAGATATGCCCCATGTAAGTTTTGGATTGGAATTTGACCCTATTGCTTACAGTGAATGGGCTCCTCCTTTCATTGACTTGTATGGGAAGGAACGCATTCTTACTGGGGCATTGAAAGTCATAGGATATGCTATCAAAATCATGGGAAATGGTTGAAATGTAATTAATTTATTTTTATTATTTTGTCTTGTAGGTTACAGGAAGAGACAAATGATGGCTGGATGGAGGGATTTCTTTTATATGTATTCAGAACATTTTCAACACATTATTGTAAATATTATACGCTTTTCATTGTAAAGTAATACAATTTCTTTAGTATTAATTTTTAATTGTGTTATGCAACATTTTTTAGGTTCTGAATATTTAAAAATAATACAGGTTACAATTAAATATAAAAAATTGAATGGATTAAGAAAAAATTAACTCACAATTAGCACCTTTATAGGCGGTTAACAATTTTTACTAGTGCATATTTAAAGGTTTTCCATGACATATATCGGTGTTTCATGACATTTGAATTATGCTTGGCTTGTCGGGAAAGCCTTTTATTGATGCCTTGATAGATTTGTACCGACATATACTAGTGCTTTAATATGTCTAAACGATGCTTCCGCATGCCTTTTCTAGCATTTCTGCATATCTTTTTAAGTGTTTTGGCAACCTTATTGTGGCAGTCAAAAATACTTTTACCGGCGCTTCAATATGTCTAAACGATGTTTCGCCAGGCCTTTACCGATGTTTCTACATATCTTTTCCTGACATTGTAGCAATCTTTTATGGCGCTTTTTCCATCTCTTACCGGTGCTTTTACAATTTTTATCGGTGCTTTTTATAGCTTTTACTGGTGTTTCCTACAACTTTTACTGATGCTTCTTACAACTTTTATTGACGCTTTTACAGCTTTTACCAGTGATGACTAGAAGCGCCCGTAAAGGATAATAAACGCCGGTGAAAATCTCCATTATAGCAGCAGCGATTAAAATCGCCAGTAAAAAGGAATGACCGCCGGTAAAAGATACAGCAATGTCCCCCTTTAGCGGCGCATGTACGACCACCAGTAATTCTTTTACCAACGGTTTTGTGGACTTTTAGGGGTGTTTTTGGCTGCTAGTAAAGCCCAATTTTCTTGTAGTGTCATTAACTAGAGTAGATCAACTATACCGTAAACTCAACAACCTCGATACCTCAATTGGAGCATCTATAAGTGGCTGTAGTTCAAGGGAGCTGAAGACTCTTCACCACTATGAAGATCTTCAACAACATGTGCTAAAACAGGGCTCACTCACTTACAAGTAAGTATTTAGAGTCCATTGAGTCTAAAGCCTTTTCCTTGTGTAGGATTGTGATTCAGAATTTGAGTTAACAAACTCGTTAAGACCTTTCATAAGCCTCCGACGGGAGAATATGTGTAGTGTCCTTGTGTAGGCATATAGGTTCGTAGTTAACTTGATTTAAAACCATTAGATAGTGAAATTTGGTACACTCATGGGTTGAGTGCGTCCGTTGGGAGTGGAGTAGGCAAGTAGTTAGACTACTATATATGATCGTGTTTGGGATTGTCTTTACACATTTGTTTGATTATGCTTATATTGTTTAGATGCTTAATTATAATGCATGATTAAATGAAGGTTTTTAGGATTAATAGGAATCACATCCCACACACTCATATACACTATCTCTATAGGCTAGTTGTTTGACTTGCAAATCATGTGTAGCCTATGTGATTGGACTCTCTATTGGCTTGGAAGCCTCATAGTTAAATTGCCTTGATTAGTTTGATTGGAAACAGTTTAAGTTAGACAATTTAAGTTTTTAACAGGGATAATTTTTAAAAGGTCCTATTCACCCCCCCCCCCCCCCCCCCCTCTAAAATACTTGGGCATAATTCCATACTTTAATTAGCGGTTTAGTCACAATTTCAAAACCAACTATGGAAAGTTTAGACATTGACTTCATAAATGAAACCCACTATCAAAATTAAAAGGAAAAAAAATGGAAGGGGGGCTTGTCATAACCAAAGTGTAGTAGTAGAATTTCAACCCAAATCTTATTGGAAATAAATCTGATAGCTTCACATACACCCTTTGCAAATGTAACTTCTACGGCCCACGTATCAACCTGTCAAGTGTCCTGGACACCTGGGCTATGAATAAGGTGGCCTTCACCACCAAGATGAACATACACAAAATCAGAAAATCCACTAATTAGTTGGCACACATGTACATTGAATGTGCACAATTGACAAGTTATATTAGACGTTTATTCTTGTTTTATAGGGGTAGCCCACCTTATGACTATATGGGGCCCTCTTTTTTTTCACAGATAGTGGGGGCTATTTTATGCACTATGCAGATGTCCCACACATTTTCCAAGTTGGCACATGTGCTGCACATAAAGGTGTATGGAGAGTGTGTAGGACTGTGGGTCTAGAAAACATCATCATATTAGCATGCAACGAATTTAATAATATATGTAATCAGCTGGCCCACCTTTGCAACAAAGCTAGGAAAAAATGATGACATGTGATACAGAATAACAAAATATGAAATTTGGTTCAATATGATCACCCCAGGCCTTTCAAAATCTTCAGATCGCTCTTTAACTCATTCTAGGAAAGCAAAAATGAATGAGAGAAGGGATAGCAAAAGAGAATAGTGATTGGGTTAGCAGACCTCACCGGTGGACTACATGTCAGAACATCAAGGAAGACAAGTTTCCAAGGCTACATCCATATTATTTTTGAGCTGTGCTCAATCCAGAGAGAGGCCCTCAAAAAATTAAAATGTAATAGACAATGACTTGAATCGATGACTTAGAATCTCCTTAATAATCATAGTGTCACAAGCATAGAACTAATTATGATACACAAGATCATCCATTGATACCCTAATTAGGGATTTAATTTCGAATCCCTAATTAGGTATTTTCAGTTTTTAATCTATAATCCACAATTAGGGAATTAACACTACAAATCCCTAATTAGGGATTCGAAATTCAAATTTTCCCAATACACAAATCATTACACAATGCTACTTTAGGATTAAAAAATGCCCAAATTGATTAGATATTGATAGATAAGGAGAGAGAGAGAGAGATGGAGGGGGAGAGAGAGAGAGAGAGAGAGAGAGAGAGAGAGGGAAATACTTGATGTTGCACAATGGTCCTTAATATGATGGGCCAAAGAAAAGAAGAAAATAAAAGAACAAAAAACCCCTAAAAAGAATCAAGAGCAGAATGGGAGGGAAGTGTTCGAGAGTGGAGAGGGAGAGGGAGAGGGGGAGAGAACAGAGAGGAGGGAGAGGGAGAGAGATTGATCGGGGGGAGGGAGGGAGGGAGAGAGAGAGAGAGAGAGAGAGAGAGAGAGAGAGAGAGAGAGAGTCGAGGCGGTGAGAGGGAGAGTTGAAAATGAGATTTAGGGTTGTCAATTGTGTTTTTATAGGGAACCTTTACCGGCGCTTGGTTTTGGTTAGCGCCGGCAAAGGATCCCCCTAAGCACCGGCAAAGCTTGGTTTTGTTGTAGTGCATTAAGGTGGGCCCCATAGTAAGGGTTTCACGGTCTTGGGTGAGACTGAGGCACTCTCACCGAAATAAAGGGCCTAAATAACTTTCATTAAAGTGAGCTTCACATAATCCTATCATGTTCTCTATATATGTCAAATTCATTCTATCCATTAGGATCATCACTTAATGTTAGGCATTGAGACAAAAAATAATGGGATCCATAGCTTAAATGGGACTATCACAAGAAACTACATGGATAAGATGAACATATGTTTGTACGTGGATACCAGATATTCCATTTAAGTTGTTGATCAAGTGAAGCTTGCATTGCATTCTAAATACTTTGAGACTTGAGGTTGCAACTAAAAAAAAAAAAAATCTCAAGAAAAAATTATTTTACCAAACATATGACTTGAAAATAAATCATAATTTTCAAAAAAAAAAAATGTTGTTAATAAATAAACATTAAAAATATATTTCCTTTCCCACAGTTTCAAGGAAATAAGGTTTCAAAAAATACAATTTCCTTTACCATCTACAAATCTAAACAGGCCATTATATATTTATGAACAAATAAAAAAAAAATGCTACACCTCTTTACTTATCTAAACTGATCATACTACCATAAAAAAAAGGGGCAAAGGCTACGGATAAAAACCATAGCAGTTAGTACTATAGCGATGGGTCTAAAAGCTATAACTGCGGATTAAATCCGTAGGACAGATGCCAATGGCTACAGATATAATTCATAGCGATACTCTCTGTAGCGAAATATAAATACAGGTACAGATAATATTTGTAGCTAGAAGTATGACTAGATCTGTAGCTATAGGCCGAAGTTAGAAATGGCTACGGTTTATGTAATGTGAAGTCCTCCCATCTCTGCATAATGAAATAAAACAAACCTAAAATTCAAAGGATAAGAGAGATGAAATGAAGGGCGAAAGGAGACATTTAATTGTTGTATAAAACGTGCCATACAAGGTGAAGAAGATTACGCTTGTTGTTCAAACAGTGACACTGTATCATGGTTGCTTCTCCTATTATTCCATGTTAAATGAAGTTTAGCCAATAATCATATTTATTTTAAAACACACCCACAACTTCAAGGAGCATGATTTAAAATCAACTGATTAGGATATAGATTAAAATGTTTTAAAAAAAAAATAAAATCAATCGATTTGGTCGATCCTAGGCATGGTAAAAAATGTTTTACCTTCAAGATAATTTTGAGTGTGTTTAGATGTCCGATACTTCTCCAAATAAATGATGGTCCCTTGAATCAAGGGTTCAAGGTAAGAAGGAAATATAAACTTCATCTAATAGAAATCAAGCAGTTGCAAAGAAACACCTGTAAATGGCTTTTGATGTAGGAGATTGTCAACCCTTCTGATTTCATTAGTTTTAATATCCCCTTCAGAGTTGCTTCTACACTTAACAAAAAAGTTATTGCTGTAATTCCAACCTACAATACTAAATAGTTTGAAGAAGATGATTGTGGGTAGAGCTGAGCACAAACCAACCCGATCCGGCAGAATCAGACCGATCTGAACTGAACCGAAATCCTAAATCCGTGCAGATCGAGTAGGATCAGTCAGATCTGATTGATCATCTGATCGAGTTCAAATCGTAGTCAATCCAGACCGATTCTAACCAAAATCCAAACCGAATGGATTTAATCCGATTCAATTCGGATCTATTATTTTTTAAATATTTTTACCCTAAGTATATATAGTTTTTAATTTTTTATATAATAAAATTATCTATAAAAATAGATGGACGGCATGGATGAAATAAATATATCAGGTTAGGTCCATAGAGCACTAACTACTAGGCATGGCTGGTAACAACGGGAGCAGCCAATCCATCTCCTTAGTCATCTCAATTGGCGCATTGAGAACCGTTTCTGACTTAGAAATTGGATTGTGTTACTCAGTACACTTTTATCGTACTAAGTAAACTATGTTGGGCCCACTATGAATTCATGTTGTTTATCCAAGCCGTCTGTCGGCTTTTTTATCTCATTTTAGTGGTTGAGACCAAAATTGAAACATATTCAAAGCTCAAGTGGGCCATGCCATAGGAAACAGTGGGAATAATGATTTCCACGGCCCACAGTGACGTTTATTTCTCATCCGACCTATTCATAATATCAAAAGGACATGGATGCAGGGAAAACACAAATATCATCTTGATCCAAAACTTCCGTCGCCCCAAAGAATTTTTCAATGGTAGATGTTTAATTCACACTGTTGCCTGTGGTGTGGCCCATTTGAGCTTTGTATATAATTGATTTTTAGTACATGAAAAAAAATTAAATTATAAAATGTATGGAAGGAATGGAAAATAAATACAACATGGTGGGACCTACATAGTTTACTATGTACACTTATGGGACTGAGTAACTCGTTACGCTGCACCCAAGCTAACTTCTGACTTCTAAGTCTAACTCTAGTCCTAATAAATGTGAGGAAGACGGATGAGCAGGTGTACCATGATGTCCATGCAACAACTGGTGCATTGACATCAACAAGTTCTGTGGGTCCCATGAGGTATGTGTTATATCCAAACCATTCATCCATTTGGTGTGAGACCCGACACGAGTTCACATGTGTGCATGTGTGTGTAAGTATACATTTCATTCATTTTGGTCCCGCGGTCCTACAGGTCAAATTTCGGTGACCTGCGACCTTTGGGTAGTATTTGCGGTCATCCTTGAGTTCGGTCACGTAGACCTGACCCGGATCGATCCAAATTTAGTGCCATAGCAACCGCATCGTCGCCGCAGTTCCATCGACGCATCCTATGCGTTCATCTGACTTATATATCAAAAGTTATGAGCATTTCATCATATGGCCCACTTTTGTACAAAAAAATATATGGACCATTTCCATGGCACAACTTCCCATGCACACCACCCACACACAGTACACAATTGCATGAAATTTTCACCACTCACTCTAGACACCACCTAAACCTAGCCTAAGTATAGCAACTTTGTTATTATCACCATAGGCCATCATTTGCTTTCTTACAACATAATCATTACTCCCTTACAAATCCTCTCTCTCTCTCTCTCTCTCTCTCTCTCTCTCTCTCTCTCTCTCTCTTTCTTCTCATTTTATCTTCCATTTAAAAAATTCCAACAACTTCCCTTCCATCTTCCTCTCTTCTCCAGCCCCTTCTCCCTCAAATTCCCTCTCATCTAACCTTCAACAATCCATCTCACCCATTGAAACATGTCCCTTGGAGCATGAAGAGTAGATTGATGTAACTTTGGAGTGGGATCCATTAAGGTGGGTGACTATTCTTTTGCTGAATTCCTTTCTTTTCTTTAATCTCATTATTTCTTCATAGATGGATCACATGGGACCCACCAATCCATGGTGGGGATCCCATTTGATCCCATGGATGTGGCCCTTTGGCCCATCCTACATGCATGTCATGATCCATGATGGGGCCATTCTCCATAGACCCCATCATGATGTATTTAATGATCCACTCCATCTTAAGGTCATCTAGACCCTAAGGATCATGTTGGGATGGCATCCCAACCATCTATAGCAATTATAGATCATGCATGTAGTGATTTTATGTTGCATGTACAATCAATGTAGTTGTATAGGTATGATTCATTCTTGGGAGGGCCCATTAGTGGCAGGGCCCTACCCCATGGCCGGATTGTTTTTCTTCCTCATCTTTTCTTTCCTGTCTTTATAGTAAATCTGATGTATGTGTGGTCTACTTGATGTGCCAAGCAACTAGGCCCAAGTGGTTAGATGTCAAGGCCCACCTTGTTGCCCCATATTATTGTCATGTTTTGGACAACCTTTAGGCTTGATTTTATGGGTGATCTTGGAAGGGGCTTGGGTCTAAGATTTGTGTGAC
The DNA here is from genome assembly GCF_029962835.1 of Magnolia sinica. Taxonomy (NCBI): domain Eukaryota; kingdom Viridiplantae; phylum Streptophyta; class Magnoliopsida; order Magnoliales; family Magnoliaceae; genus Magnolia; species Magnolia sinica. Next base: position 82,387,974 of record NC_080574.1, read on the forward strand.
CTATTTAGGTGGACCCCACCGTAAGGAAATGGTGATTTATTTCCCTTTTAATTATCTTTTGAGGTTGTCTAAACAGATTTTTGGGTCATCTTAAGGCCAGATTTTTGGGCATTTGGAGGGGTGTTTGGTCCCATGTAATGTATGTTTCTTGAAGGTGTGGACCCCACCTATAAGTATGCCAAATTTCAGCCCCAACTGACTCCATTCGGTTATCCAAAAGGGTGGGCCAAGAGGGGTGGTCAGCCTGATTTTCTGCTGCGCAGTCCAACAATGTAAACTATTGTAAACTGAAATTCATAAATTATTTTGATGATGGTGGGCCACCTTTTTAGGTTTTCTCTTATTATATACATGATGAGAGACCTTGGCCCTCAATTTCTAAAATTTTGGAGGCCCATGACCCACCCATTGGAATGGCCCAAATTCAGCACAGTCATATTCCAGCAATACTCCACCCTGTATAGATTGTATCCTTCAGATTAATTAAAATACTTTTGGGTATCATAAAATCATGAAACTTTATAGGGATATGTTCCACCCATTTTGGGACCCACCTACCAATTTTTAGGGCCAATGGACCCCTGTGCACACCGTGGAAAGGGCCGGACTGGCCCACCACGTTGGGACGTCCAGGTCTGTCCGATTTTTTGGACAGACTATTTTGTTTAAATTAATTAAAATACTTAAGAATATCCAAAAATTCTAAAAATTTTTGAGAGTGTGACCCACCTATGGAAGTGTCACTCTGTAAAATTTCAAACCCAAGGGACATTTGACCTGGCTGTGGTACGGCCGGGAGTGGCCAGCTAGGCATGGACGCCCAGGCTGGGGTGTCTAGCCTGCTTCATGGGCCCACCTTGATGTGTTGTATATCCCAGCTGTCCCATCCATGGGTGGCCCATGTAGGGAGGGTCTACCCTACGTGTACATACCCTGTGGGATGCACTTTAGTGTATGTGGAGCCCGCCTTGATGTATGTATAGTCAGGCCGTCCAGACCTTGGAACGCCCAGGCCCATATGGGACGCCCCATGTGGGCTACCTGCTAGACATTGGTCTAGCAGTGTGGCCCACATACTCCCTTGTGTCATATGATGTAACACTATGTGGTGGGGCTCTCTAACTTGATATCTGGACCACTTGGGCTGATGTCCTAATCAAATGAAACAATTACTAGACTCCAATAGGCCCATAAACCTGTTGGGTTAAAAATCCAGCAACTTGTTATAATTATGCTTGGCCTATGGGCTGAAATTTTGAGGAGTGGGGCCCACCACATTGTGAAGATCTTAGAGGAAATAATTTATACCTTTGGTTCCTTAAATGTTGGGCTTAATAAATGCACTTTTGAGGCCCACCACAGTTGAATTTAATTGGGTCCATTAATGTAGCTAGTTGTTGAACTCTTTAGGCCCAATTGGGCTGGAACTTTCCAGATTGGCCCATTGAACTCTTAGGCTATTTTTACCATACTATTGTGTTGGGTTAGTGGGCCAGATTACATAAGTAGATAGGCCCTTGGTTGGCCACCAAATCAACTTTAATACTTGGGTCGGGTTGTAGGCCCAACTTACTTGACTAAGAGCATGACATTTGCCTATGTGGTTTGAGCAATGGGCTGCCCACTAGGCCACCACAATATATGGGATTAGTGGCCTTTATGTTGGGCCCTAACCTTTCCCCTATGGGCCCATAGTGGTATATATGGGTTGGGCTATGTGTGTTTTCCTTGGACCCATGTTTTGGATAGGCATTGGGCCGCCTTTCTGAAGCCCAACATGAGTGTTTGTGGTATGATTATGGCTGCCCGTTTCTTATTTCTGATGTTGTGTGGGCCTTAGGCCTTGATCCATGATCAATTAGAGATGGGCTACCTCTTGGGGACCAATTGTGGTTGGATGTCCACATTGGTGGCCCTAAGGTAGGCCCATAGGCTTCTATGGGTGGTTAAAGGCCCACCATAGACCCTTGCTAGGCCCGTTTCATCTATTTAGGTTCATACCATTGTTCTCCTTAGTCTCGTGGGTTACCCCAGGTATATGGGCCCCCACTAGAGTTGTATTCCTTATGAGGAATTGGTTAAGTACCTAGACCCTTCATGGTTAGGTAGAGAGTTCATCTTCACCTCATTGGCACCCCTATTGATCTTCATGGCCCACTCCCACACGCATCATATCAATGCTTGGTTGAGGTATGATTGGTCATGGTTGTGTCATTATGTAGGATATGTTGGTATCTCCCCGAGAGATAGATGCTTGGGATTGATGCATGGGCGATTGTGTGATTCATGCATCTCGCATTGCATAGCTTGTGGATATATGCCCTTACTTCATCAAGGCCTTGCCTCTACAGGGGTATTCGTGGATGGCCATATGTGTGGACACTGGAAACATTAGTTGATCATACCGAGTGCATAGGATGCCTATGGGTGAAATTCTCAAAACTTCCATGGTACCAAGGATTTACTCCAACGCCGTGACCGGGTGGAATATATGAGTGCACGAGGGCCTTATACCGTTAGGCTGCGACTCTCACTGTCGTGTAGTCGGTTGGATAGGGGTGTGGCCTTACCTGCCTGGTGCGAGGAGGCATTGCTAGGCTGAGTCTGACCAGCTCGTAAATGAGTCTGCTACCATCAGGCCTTGCTGGTGATTGGCTGTCTACAGGCGAGTAGTGAGGTCTCTTACGCTCGTTTGACTGTGCGGGGTCTGCAAAGCGGCAGTCATTCAGCAGTGTAATGAACCCCGGTGATTTCCTTATGATTGGAAATGTACTTGACTTATGGTTTGGATATGAGCACTGACATTACTTGCATCACATTAGTATTGCCTGTACAAGCCCCTTCATGCATTGCTTTGGTATAGCACCTATTACTCATTGTATCGCATTCATGGTAAGCCTTGGTAAGGCTAATGATATACTCATTGATCATGCTTCTCTCCTTATACCTCCTACTATTCTTCTGTGCACCATTGACACACACTTTCACCACCCTCTAAGCTTATGCATGATTGATGCGTGCAGGAGACTCTAGGTAGGCGTCATAGCAGCAGAGCGTGGAGTAGAGTTGAGTAGTGAGGACTCCAGTGTTGCTAATTTCTCTCTTTTCCTTTTATTCTCATGTATGTCCTTTTGGACCTTTTTGTAACGACCTTGGAATTTTTGTGCTAATCTTTCCTTAAGTAGTTGTTTTTGGGGTAATTAGCGCTTTACTTGATTGCTTGTGAAATTCGCATCAATCACTTTAAATTGTATCTGCATGGCTCTAAACGTGTATATTAGTGAGCGCTACGTTACTCTGAAATCTGGGATCCATCGCTAAATCTAGTTATTCTGGGGAATTTTTGGAAGATCTGGATCGGACCTAGACCGCGCGTCGAAAGTCCGATAGCGATGATCTTAGGCTGTTGCGGTCACTGAGTTGGGCTTGGTCTTCACCTCAAAAATCAAGTCGATCTGATGTTCTGGGTCGATTTGGTTGAGTTCGGAGTGAAGAGTGTGAGAACGGTTGGAATTTAATAAGCTTTTATTGAAATCTGAGTCGTGTCGCTTGCGCGACGATTTTAAGCATTCTGACCGTTGGATTCTGACCCAATTTCACCCTCTGATCAGGATGGTTGGCCCAGGCATATCCTAGTGCTTGTGGACCTGATCGAGTTTCCGTGACCGTTGAATTGAGTGTGGTCCGCCACGGCCGATCCAAGAGCCGGTCGGTACGAAAACTCAGGCTGACCTAGATCCATGGTCGGTGAGCTTAAGTCCGACCTTTCGTGGTTATAGGCCCACCGAAGTGCTTCGTTGGATCGAGAAAGGCGTACTTTGGTTATAACCTAAGTATACCTTGACCATGGGTTATTTCCATCATTTTAAGGTCTATATATAGTCCTTAAACCCTAGCTCTCATTTCCATACGAATTTTCTCTAACCCTAGCTTGGAAAGAGAGTGGAAAAGAGAGAGTTAGTGAGAGAGATTGGTTGGTGAATCATCTTGATTCTTCCTTGTTCTTCTTCACCTTTGAATCTTCACTTTGAATCGTTCCTTTGGCGATTCTGAGTTCTTTTGGGGTAAGTTAACCTAACCCTAATCTGTGTTAGAGCTTAGATTAGACTTGGTGTTGTTGTATCTCATTTCTATCCTTATTTTAGGGTATTCTTGCGCGTTGACGAAGACAACTCGTCTAAATCAGTTCGGCGGTTCTTTCTTTGCTTAAGGTGCGGACTTTAAGTGTATAGGTTATGGTTTTCAAGGCTTTCAATCCCAGTTAGTGATTTATTCTTGTTATGGATGAGATTTCACATGTCAAATGTTATGTTTACATTGCTTTCCTGATATGCATGTGCTATATTGAGATTTGTGTATTCTAAGTGTATTTATAAAGTACCGTATACGTGTAAAATACGCACTTGTGCTTGCCATGATTATTGGTCATGTATGTATGCTAGATGCATGTATGACAACTCCTTGGTAAAGGGAATTGTCTAAGTGCATGTATTCCAACATACGTCATGTATGTTGTTCCTTGTATGCTAAGTGTTTGTAGAAATGCATGAATGACCTAAGTGTAACTGATTACACTAAGTGTGGGCGTTGAGAAGTGATTCTCAATACTCCCATTGATGCGCATGTTTTCCTTTATGCAGTTACCTTTCAAGTTATTTAAATTCAAGCATCTCCTATGCTTACATTTATGTTAAGTTGATATTCTTATGATGTGTATTTAACATGATTTGAGTTATTGTTCCATTATTGTTTTACATTCCATATGAATATCTGTAGTAGTGTAGGATATTTGGGACTATGCCTTAGTCCAGGAGATCGGTAATTGACCCTATATTCGTGGTTGAGATTGCTTTCGCCACGTAGGACGTATTAGACGAACCCGAGCCGTATTAGAGTTGGCGGCAGTGGTTTGGCCACGCGGAGTGTTTGCGCACTCTATGTCGTTCAATTCAACGTGCGCTCGTGCTAGTCGAGTTCGTCAAGTAACCCGATTGTCCGATGTATGTTAACCATGTATGGACGCTACTGCTTGAATCTAGGGTACCGAACTTACCAGTGAAATCCTAATAACCATGGTACCGATCCGCTAAGACTCATGAGCCGGATATGGTGGTATGGGACACCGTGGCCGAGCTGTTGGCCTACGCTGGGGTGACGAGCCTCCCCGTAGTGACCAATGAGCAACTAAACTCGTGAGCCGATTATGGTGGTATGGGACACTATATTCGTGCTGTCGGCCTACATTGATTGGTGACGAGCCCTTTGTAGTGACCTCGAGCATACCTGGATACCGCAAGGAGGTGACGAGCCGATCTGTGGTAGTAAGGGCATGAAAGGCGTACATTGATTGGTGACGAGCCCTTTGCTACGACCTCAAATATAAAATCGTATGAGATGTCTAGGATTGACGACCCTAGTATGGATCACTGTTTGGATGGTGATATGAGAAAGGTATCTTAGCTTCCCAATCCTGTTGTATGAATTGGACTAATAACAACTTGGTAATCATATCCATGCACCGCATTTGCATGTGCTTTGTAGATGTGGCGCACTTTGAGGCGATGTCATGCGTAACGTAAGATGAAGACGCTGAGGGTGTACGTGTGAGGGCACGCATCATATTTCATTCATACCTGCATTAATAACAGTACTTAGGATTTATTTATTTATCCTGTTTTATCATTACTGTTTGATTGAACTGATAGCATGTTAACCAGTGCCTTATTGTTCCACTGAGTTGATCACTCACTCCCACGTTTCAGGCGGTGTTACACACCCACCGGACTCTGTCTTAGGCTCTGATGTGCAGATGTGGATGCGACGTCCGAGGCGAGCGGAGCCGGATGACGAGAGGCGCCTTCTCCTATATGCGTTTTGAGCGGGTTCTAGCGAGCCTCGTGCATTGCGCGGGATCTATGGGATTACTATTTTGGGAACTGAAATGATGTAACTTGTACTTATAATTTTGATAAATAACACTTTTACACGATCTGGTTGTATATGTAATTCAGGGACTTACACTTGTACACATATTTTACTATAAGTCTTCCGCTTGCTTTATTCACTTATCCCTGAATCATATCTGCCTTTTGGCTTAATCTATCCCATGTTTATGTGCTAATACAATCAACATACATCATTCATTAATTATGTTGCATAAGTGATGTTTTGGAACTCGGGAGCTGAGTTATGCTCGACCCCCGAATTTCAGGGCGTTACACTTTTGGATGATTGTAAAGTTCAAATTCATAGTAGATTTTGCGATGTGTGCCTTTGTTATTCTCAGATGTACTTGTTGTGATCTTGGGTATGCTCATATTGGAAAATGATTATACTTTTATAGAAATCCTCCTTGTAGGATCCCAGGATCGAAACCTACCTCAGGAGCCGAGAATGGGGTACTACGGAGGCTGTTGCGGCCAGAACCGGCCATCGGGTTCCTTGTGAGTCCGGTTACCGAGAAAGATCAAGTGGACCACACTGTAAAAATTAGTGGGGCGTTGAACGTCTGCCATTGAAACTCTTTAAGGGGTCATAGAAGTTTCAGATCAATATGAATTTTTTTTCCTCTTCATCCATGTAGTTGTGACCTATTAACGGATTGGATAAAAAATAAACATTATGGTGGGCCCTACGAATTTTTTAATGGTAAAAATAATTTTCTTTTATTTTTTAAAATTTTTCAAAAAATAAAAAGTTGGAGGCAAAAGAGCTACACTAGGCGAGAACATTTTCAAATGAAATCGTTAAACCGCTCAATCGCTCAAACATGTTTAGAATTTGACTGTTCTAAGCCTCTCTAGCCCCACGAGTCCATTTCTGTCAATCCGATGCAGAGAAAACTGCTCAAATTTTAAACCCACTTGCAATTTCAAGAGATCTCGTTTCGACCAAGGCTAAAGAGTGAAATATCCCCAAACAATGAGAAAGGGATTTGAATCTCATCGCACTTTCCGATTGTAAAATCTCACCAATCGACGACTTGGATCTCACAGTAATGTTTCAAATCCCGCCATCTCTCTAATCTTTATTGGTTCAAATCACTGTAATGCATGTGTTCGATCGTGGATTTTGAGTAGAAATGTGACAATTTCTGCTATCAGAAACCCTAGATTTGGGGCTAAGAAACTTTGATTCTTGGATTTATGATTTGGATTTGTGCCTTATGGGATGTTTTCTTCAATTTTGACTAAAACAAAAGAATCGATCCGAACCGTACCCAACTCGATCCGACTCGATTTCCCTGACCGAATTGGAGTCAGATCGGATCAAGTCAGGCGACCCGGACTCGGTCCCGGATCGGATCGAGTTCAGGTCAAGCCATGGAAATTTTGACTGAGTCAAGTTAGACCCAATTTGATCCGACTCGACTCGATGCCCAGCTCTAATTGTGGGTGTTACGTTACTCACTCGCCACACCTCCAAGATGATTGACAGCTTTGACAAACTGCCCATGCAGATCCCTAGTCCATCTAATTCTTTGTTTGCTAGACATAGCCACTGTGGACTTCATCAGAGTATGAGCAACAAAGGTACCTACCGAACGATTAGAACACTGATACATTACCTGTGAGTAATCATCATTTATTTCTAAGGCACCAAAATGGAAAACTGAGAAGTACCATATAGCTGAAAAACAAAAATTTAATAAAGAAGACTAACTAAAGATAGGGACGCTTACCCCAAAATCTGAGAAAGCACAAAAAGCACAAACGTGTGCTCCATACATTGAAATAGGAAGCATTATAAAAGAGATCCTACCAATGAATGTGTTATTATTGTCAAAGCTTATAACTTTAGTAGAACATGCACTTACCATTCACATATAGAGTACAAAATGGGTCGGCCAACCTTTCATAATGTAGAACTCATCCTTGCATACCTACAAGACATGATGGATATATATGGCAATGTGACATTTGCCGATTGAAATGGAATAATTCAATTAAACCCATTTATTTAAAAATGAATTTAAATTGTTTTAGACATCCCAATGAACTTCACTTGTTTGACTTCCTGTTTTGTTCATACAACAATGAAGCATTTTGGCCTCTGCAAAAAACAAAATGACAAGTGGAATTCTGTATATTTTACTAGTTTGCATTGGAACAAATAACCAACCAATTAAAAATCAGACACTTTCAACCAATTAAAAGAACAAAATTCTTGTCGATTACAAGAGATGAACTGATAATTTGAAGATATACCTTCCAACGGGTATTTAATGATATTCAGCTTAAAGTACACTTCCATTTAGGAGCAATTTCTGCAAGTGAAAGAAAAGGACTAAGAAAAATAAAAAAGAACTCAACTAAGAAAAAGACTTGGACTTAGTTGCTAATCTGGCTCAGTGCCATGGGCCCACAAGTCATCCAGGGTACTTGACTCAAGATTCAATAAATTGATCTGAGTAGAAAAACAAAATCAACAACAAAAATCAGGTGGGCACAGTCCAAAAATGGCCAGTCTAACCCGCTTCCCATCAGTAAATTCTCCCATCTGCACTTTGTGCCTCATGCCAAATGGCTCTGCTTCCACAAAATGTAGATCAAGTTCTAATACAACATTAGCTTTCCTCTAGAACTACAAAACCACAATACTTGGTTTTTATTTTTATTTTATGAATAACATGGTACCTGCGAGTTCTGGACAAGCACATCAATTACAACCAAATAGGGAGCAACAGTCAGGGATTTATTGATGAAGTGCACTCGATCATGAGTCTTCTTCTCTAACACAAAGTTCCGCAGCTCCGTTTCAAACTTGGGAGTGGCAAAAAGATACAAAATTTTCGTGGGAAAGGGAAAGTAAAACCATGGTTATTAAGGGTTTGGTCCAGCTGAAGTTCAATAGGAGTTCTGATGTTGTGGAGTTGTGAAAGTTGCACTGAGGCGTGTTTAGATGCACAATTGATGTAAATGCCGACATTCGGCTTAATCAAGAAGAGATGAGAAAAATTACAGTGGTTATTCAATTCCTCAGTCTCACCGTAACTAAACAAACTAAATCGTCTTCCGTTTTGAGGCCAACCATCTTCCACATCCTTCCACATCTGGGTAGTTCTAGGAAACCTCTCCTTTAGCTTCCCAACAACCTCTCGTGCCTCCTCCATCTTTGAGTCCTTATTTGAAAAAGTCCATTGCATCCTTGTACCTCCCATGAATGTTGCAATGCCAAAAGACAAATGGCATTCTTCAGAACATGAGTCAAAAATTATTTTATTCATGACCATGACAACTTACATCCTACATTTCATATGCACACATACATACATATATATAATAGGTAAGCTGCATTCAAACCAAGAAAGCAAATCAGAATTTCCATTTTAGAATTGAAGAGAACTGACCTGTGTAGAAGAGAGTCAAGAAATTGAACCAACTACCAATTATAGAAACAACCCACAAGCCCATAATCACCTGCACAAATTTTTATTTTTTTTTACCCAACATCATTTTATGTCCAAATAACAAGAGCATTAAGATATCTTTGTATGAGAAAAATTACCATCAGATATTTTTCAAAGTCCCAATGATAAAAGCATTATTCATTTCTTGTATAAATGACAAAGCGATGCTCACAAAAAGGTCTTCAAGTAAGATAACCTCAGGAAGTTTTGGGGGAGACCTGATTTTTGGAAAGAAAATAATACAATCAATAATTCAAAAAAATAGATAATTGGACTAATTGACTTTTTTCATGGCAAAAAAACAATAAAGGGAATGTTGGGTCTTTAACATTGTCGGAGCCGATTGCTTCCTTGCAAACCCATGTTGCAATTCTAATTAAAGTTTAAGGAAAATACCACAGAAGAAATGTTTTGGCCACAGCAATCATGTACATAATTCTTCCAGAAAATACAGATCATTGACAAGTAGAGGATTGATTTCCACAATCATCACATGGTTTGCTAAAAGAATAAAAAATTCTGATTGATTACTACGGACTGAGGTTTTCTAATCCCACCTGTGCATTACCCGGCCCATCTCTATGCAGGCATGTGTGGTGAGCATCCAAGCCATCAGCAAGTGGACCCCACTATGTACATTCCCTTGCCCACAAGTCATGACATTCTGCTCCTCATTGGGGCATGTCTAAAAAAGAAGGTTTCGTTGACAGTGATACCCATTTGTAACGTGCTCTTGTAAGTGCTATGGTTTTATGCTCCTTTGGTTGTCAAATTTTGTGGTGTCAAAACATCAATCTATGTCTTGTGCAATCTATGTTTTGTGTAACTCATTGGAATATATGATCAAGACATTGCATCACCTCTCTAAACATGTTACTTCAAGTAAAGAATGAAGATTTACTTCAAACCATTTCAAGAAATGCAAGTACAAGCAACAGCGAAAGAAGTGATCTTGTTCAAAGACTCAAGTTAGTGTACAACTCGAAATGAAGTGTAATTCAAGCTCTAGAAGATCTCAAGTTCAATGCTACATCAAGTATAGAGATCTCAGAAATTATGGTAAAGACCGCTTTAGTTGAAGTAGGAATATGTCAATATGTCCTAGAGGCGGTGAATAGGACTTTTAAAGTTTTTATGGTTTATTTAAAATCCTATTGCACTAATCCTAACAACAAGCTCATATTAGGATTACTCAAAAGTAACTCTACTAGCTTCCAAGCCCGGTAGAGGATCCAATCACAAACTATTTAATAAGTGAGCAATACGCAAACTAGTTTATGATGGATATGACTGTGTATGTGTGTGAGGTGTGATCTTAAATATTCAGATATGAAAATATTAATGCAAATCACACAAACCAAAGAATAGTAATCTCAAACACAGTCATTTTTATAGTGGTTCGACTACTTGTCTACTCCACTCCTGATAACCGCACTCAACCCTTGAGTGTACCGGTATTTCACTAAGGAGGTTTCATAGTGGTTCACTTCAAACTAAGGTTTTAAATCAGGTTCACCTTCAACCTTTACAACCCACATTAAGGCTGACTGCTTATGCTCTCATGAGCAAGGGTCAACACAACGCACCCACTTTTAGGCACACTGGCCAAGGATCTTCCATAAGACTCTAACTGAGGTTTCACACGGTTCACCTTTAACGTAAGGTTTTAGACAGGTTCACCTTCAATCAGATGTTTATGCTCTCCACAGAGCAAGGGTCCACACAACACACCCACCATGTACACTCCCGCCGGAGGCCTCCTATGAGGGCTTACAAAGGTGAGAAACACCTTAGACCCAACCTATAGAGGAATGATTAAAGGGTCCTCTGGACTTTAGTTACTTACAGATAAGTGGATGAGTCTCATTTAGCTCGTTGATGAAGATCTCCTCCTTTATTGATAAAGAGTCTTCTACTTCCTTAATCCGCAACTCAAATGATGTACTAATATATGGCGACGGGTTGGGTCAAGGTTATGATGGAATCCTACTCTCTAAATGTTTTCCTATTAGGAAGATAGAGCGATTCCGATCATCTATGCATTCAAGAAATCCCAGCTTAATGATTTTCCATTAAGGTAGTAGCTGGAGGATCCTTGAATGCGGAAGTTCATTCCCCAATTCACTCTATTGAATATCAATTATGGGGGTGGATTGGAGGATGAACTCCCTTGAGAAAAAGGGCTTTGGGTATATGATCTAAGGTAAAATACTCAAAAGCACTCTCTTCCTTCTCTACCAGCAACAATAAACAAGCTCTCTTTATATAGGCAAAAGGTTCCAACGGATATAAAATGGTCACATTTATGATAGAGTTCGATATCATTGAGCGGGGTCGATATCATCGAGTGTATACTCTCGATTGCATCGACTGGCCGCTCGATGACACAAACTCAAATGTCATAGGCTTTTGAAACCTTTTACCAGCTGGTCGAGGGAATCGAAACACGTATCGATGTCATCGGATTTCGAACTTCAATATCATCGATGAGAGGTTCGATTCATCGACACTTGAAAATGAGAGAGACTTGCTATGAAATATTTCAGGTTTACAAGAATGATCGAGGGACCTTCAAGATCATCGAAATTTGAATGTTGATGATATCGATAGAGTTCGATGCATCGATAAATCCAAAGGATTTTGGTTTAAGCTTGCTAGACAGTTTCTGTCCCTGTTCGATGCCATCGAAACCTTACCGATATCATCGATATTTGAATATTGATTCTATCAAGTGCTCCTCGATCGCAGATAAACAAACCTGAAATAATTGCTGGAGAACTTAGGCACCCATGACTGATAACATCGAGAGCCTTCCGATATCATCAAGATTTGAACTTCAATGGTATCGAGAACGACTTCGATATATCAATGCACATGTGATTTACTTAAGTAAAAACATGGGCGCTGGAGATCTGTCTATCGATATTATCGAGTCACCATCGATGGACTCAAGATTCAATTATCGATGATATCGATATGTATATCGATACATCGATAAATCCGTCCAGAGATATATGCGATTGCTAGATGTATTTTGTCCTCATTTCGATTATATCGTTTAAGTATTGAGGACATCGACAAAACAAGTTGATTCTATCAAGAAGTGTATCGATAAAATCGATAAAGCAAGAAAACTTAGAGAATTTTCTGATTTTAAAAAAGTTTTCTCAACTTTAAAACCCTATGATGTTCTAGTTTGTTTTAGGGGTTTATATACCTGGTGTTTTGAGACATTGGATGTGAGGCTTAAATTTACCTGAGGTGAGTTTTTACACATCCTGGTTGAGGCAGACGCCTAAATTGATCTTCCTATGAGGCTCTGCAGTCTGTCCGACTCAACACTCACGCTAATTGACAAACCAGGGCACTTTCAATCTCCCCCTTTGTCAATTACGTGACAAAATACCAAAACACCCTAGACCAGTATCTAGACAACCACATCCTTAATTGTGTGTACATGTATTTTACACAAGTTTACAATTTCTAGTGAAACAATGTACACAACCCAGTATCTACTCCCCCTAACTGCAAACTCCCCCTATCTTGGTGCAGATGCTCCCACTAACACCTGCAACACCATTCAAGCTGCTCCCCCTAACACCTGCATTACCATTCAAGCAGATATACAATTTTTCGTTTGGTGTGTTTAACTGTTCTCCCCCTTTTTGTCAATCATTGGCAAAGGTGTAGTAGTTGATATTGACTAAAGTTTGAAGTATTTGGGAAAAAGTAAGCAGAGATGTGTAATGATTAAATTAGTTTAAGTAGTCATCATTTTCACAAACTATGGATATATATCAGACCAAGTAGAGCAATGATATGAGCAGATAGAATAATCATTAAAATCACATGCATTCCATGTTAGAGCTTAAATAAACCAGGGGATCTAAACTCATAGTCATGGCAGTAAGACTAGAATTATATTCAGCCATATCCAAACCAACCAAAAACATAAATATCTAAAAAACATATACTGCCCAAGGTTGGCAATTGTTCAGCATTCATCCCAACAAAACTATTAAGCCTATTATTCATGGGCAACCAGAAGTATCCAGTAGTAGCAAGCCCACACGGGGCATATACAACATCCACAAAAATTTTATCAAATTGTTAGGAAGCTATCACACTCACTCATGATAGCGTAGAGCATCAAAAAGATACTTATGCTCATACACTAAGATAAGTGTGGGTGAATGTGACACCATTCAAAGTCCCGTACTACGGCGGAGGAGCAGAGGTTGATGGCGCCGTATCATCTCGACAACAGGTGATTATCTCAACCAATTGTTGCATTGTCTGCTGTACTTCTTGGACCAACTGTTCCAAGATAGTAAGCCTCTCGTGCACCGAGTGGACGTCCCTCTGAATTGCACCAATTCGATCATGGTGGAACTTAAATCGTTTAGCATGCCCAGGAGCTGATGTCGATGGTGCTTGATGCAGTTCAAAAGCTTCTTCTCCAGCCGTCTCAGTCCCTTCCATGGGAGCGTCGCCTGCCCCACTTTCCCTCTCAACTTGAATGCCCTCTTCAGGTGGATCCTCAGGATATTTATGAAACCTCAAATCCATCCTTCGAATGTTACTTTTGTTGAAGGTTTGGAGAGGACGTACAGGATCATTTGTAGTTGGAAAAGCTATGGCATTGCAAATTGTATTTATGATCCAAGGATAAGGTAGGAGAGTATCCCTTGCCATATGAAAAGCATAAACCAACTAATACACGATGAGGGTAGGCAGACAAATCTTGATCCCAGAGGCAACCGAATAAATTATCATAGTCATGAACCCCATGAAATCTGCCCTGTTGGAACCCCGAGAGTAAATATTTGAAGCAAGAATACCATGCAAGACCCAATAACGCAATTCCATGAATCTGACTTTTAGGGCATTCCCTTAGTGCCACTGGACATCACGATCATGACAAAGGAATTTGGTGACCTTGGACCGAACCTCAATATTTTTCATGTCCATATCTGGGATTCCCTCAGGAGATAAGGTAACATTGAATATCCCTGCGATGGATTCTGGAGTGATCAGCACATCATCACCATCGATGGTTATAGTGATGGACAGTGGTTCAGATATTGGAGAATGACATGCAGTAAAGAAATTCCAAGTCCGTTCAAGTTTATACGGTCCCCCAAAGTCGAGAACTGGTAACCAATCTATGGTGGTGAATAGTGGTTCTAGATTATATGGAATTAGACAACTTCTGTTGACTCTTCTCTCGGGAATAACCTTTCTCCTAGTGAACTTTGCCAAAACCGAATTAACCTGTACCAGTGGGGGCACCTGCGCCTCAGACTGGGGCCCACGCTGTCTTGTGCGTTGCCTAGTGGGGGTCCCACGTTCTAGGGCCCTTGCTCTTTCTTTTAGAGCAAGCACCTTTTATCGAGCGGATCTCGAAGATTCACCCGGACCCGACACTTTTCCCTTGTCTTTTCCCATGTGGACAAAAAGGATTTAAAGGTATTTGGGAAAAAGGAACACAGCCCAACTGAAAAGGAAATACCCAAAAAATAAGATGGAATCTTGATGATTAGAAGGGTATTACCATATTTTGGAACTTCTAGGGCTGTCTGACAACATTCTGAGCCGTCCGGTTGAGAGGAGCAAGCAGGGAAGAGAAACAGAAACCCTGGAATAAAATCCCACCGGTTTATATCGAGCGGCATCTGTTGATATCATCGATCCTCTTCTCGATGATATCAATGGACCCTGATCGATATCATCGATCTTGTCTTTGATATCATTCTCGATCACACGACTTTTCTTATTCCAAGGAGTCGTCGATGATATCGACCCTTGATCGATTAATCGAGAATGACATATCGATAGTCGTATCGAAGATGAATGATTTTTCATTTTCAGTATTCAGACGACCCTTCAAGTATACTTTTAGTATTTCTATGAATCAATATTATACTTAGCAAAATTGTGTACAATCACTGTATACAACAAAATTATAAACATTTGAATGTTTATATACAAAAGATTGAGGTAAGGAACCTCAGATATGTCATTTGAAGCTCAACAAAATTTGCATCATTTCAACAAATATCCAGATTTAGATGCATGACCTAGACTTGTCTTTTCATGCTTGATATATCAAGGTATAGAGTTTTTAGACAATTCAGTTTTTCTTTTACTATCCATTTTGAGACAGAATTCTTTACTATGGTAGATTTAGTTTTTAAGGTTATCTCACCCACTTGATCTAATGATCCCTTCATCCCGTCTTTCATTTTAGGTGGTGATAGATGAGTGTTCCTCCTAGGTGGATTTTTGACATTATGTATTTCTCTGATCGGTTTGAATTTACCAATATGATTTTGACCAGAGTTATTTGAAGTCCTTCTAAGTGTCAACATTCAAACTTATAATGACCCAAATCACTACATAAATGACAAACTGGAGTAGTTTTCATATTACTACCTGAAGCAGCCGATATTTAAGTTGTTGATGCTACATTTCCAGTTCTTATTTTAGTTTTATCATACCCTAGGCCACTCTTGTCTCTTCCTTGTCTTCCCATCCCTAACAATTTTTCTAGCTTTTCACCACTTTGGGAAAATTTATAGTTTATTTCAGCAAATTTTCTGGATTTCTCTAAGTCAAACCGGAGTGTGTGATTCTTATTCTGGAGATGCCTATTTTCATCTTCTAATAATTCAATTTGTTTGGTAAGCTTTGATGAGTCAGTTTTTAGGGATAGGTTGATTCTTTCCAACTTGTCATTATCTGAATAATATTGCTGTAGATCATTAATTAGATGTGAATTGATTTCCAATGTTTTGTTTAGATCTTTTTGCAGCAGTTCCTTCTTATTTTCAGACATTCCAAGTCTTTTAAGAATGTTGATGCTATGAATATAAAGTTGATTGTAAGCATCTTGTAGCTTGTTTTGTTGTTGTTCTTCTTCTTCCTTTTTAGTTTCCTCATTATCTGACGGAAATGATTCAGTGGCTTGCTATTCTATCTCATTCTTAGATTCACCGGGGATGATTGGAGTAGTGGAGACCATAAGAATTTTCAAGGATTTCTGGTCTCCATCACTCTCTGAGTCACTAGATTCTGAGTTTGACTCTTCTGTATCATCCCATGTGGCAGCCATTACTTTGCCCTTAGTTTTTCTGTTTGGGCATTCGGTAGACATATGTCCATACTTCTGACAGGCATAACATTGTGGTTCTTTGGTCTTTTTACCAAATTTGCCTGTAGAAGGTTTGTTGTCTACCCACTTTCCTCTGGATGGACGACCACGATTCTTCTGAAAGAATTTCCTGAATCTTTGTGGCAGCAGAGCCACTTCCTCATCTTCATCTTCTTTTTCACTTCCATTGTCCTCATTTTTTTATTTTCTTTGAAGTTTTTAGGATAGTATTTTTGGATTTTTGGGTTTGTTTGAAGTGTAGTTCAAAAGTTTGTAGGGAACCTACCAGTTCTTCTACTTTCATTTCATCAATATTCCTACACTCTTCAATGGTTGTTACTTTGGGATTAAACCGTTCCGACAGTGATCTCAGTATTTTCCTACAGATTTTAGGAACCGGAACTTTTTCTCCCAAATCACCCATGGAATTGCAAATGATATTCAGCTTAGTGAAAAAATCCGTAAAGGTCTCATGTTCTTCTATTCTGAGACTTTCGAACTATGAAGTCAGGAGTTGAAGTTTAGATCTCTTCACAGTGCTTGTGCCTTCATGGGTTGTTTCCAATAGATCCCATGCTTCTATGGATGTCCCACGCATACTTATTTGATTGAATATATCTTGGGACACGGCACAGTAGATGGCGTTCATAGCTTTAGCTTTAGCTGTCTATTTTTCTTTATCGAACGTCATCCACTTTTCTTTCGCTTTAGGTTTTGTGATGGTTGTGCCACTGTCAAGTACAACTTGTTCAGATGGTGGCACATATCCACTTTCAACTATATCCCAAACATCATGATCCAAAGATCTCAGAAAGTAGTGCATCCTAGCTTTCCGGTATGCATAATTTGATCTGTCAAACACTGGAGGTCTAGTGACCGATGAGCCCTCTCCTTTGGCTATATTCCCAACTTCAGTCAAGATCATTCTCTAGGTGGTGAAACCCTTAAAGACCGCTTTAGTTGAAGTAGGAATATGCCAATATGTCCTAGAGGGGGGTGTGAATAGGACTTTTAAAGTTTTTATGGTTTATTTAAAATCCTATTGCAGTAATCCTAACAACAAGCTCATATTAGGATTACTCAAAAGTAACTCTACTAGCTTCCAAGCCCGGTAGAGGATCCAATCACAAACTATTTAATAAGTGAACAATAGGCAAACTAGTTTATGATGGATATGACTGTATATGTGTGTGAGGTGTGATCTTAGATATTCAGATATGAAAATATTAATGCAAATCACACAAACCAAAGAATAACAATCTCAAACACAATTATTTTTATAGTGGTTCAACTACTTATCTACTCCACTCCCGGTAACCGCACTCAACCCTTGAGTGTACCGGTATTTCACTAAGGAGGTTTCACAGCGGTTCACCTCATACCTAAGGTTTTAAATCAGGTTCACCTTCAACCTTTACAACCTACACTGAGGCTGACTATTTATGCTCTCACGAGCAAGGGTCAACACAATGCACCCACTTTTAGGCACATTGGCAAAGGATCTTCCATAAGACCCTAACTGAGGTTTCACACGGTTCACCTCTAACCTAAGGTTTTAGACAGGTTCACCTTCAACTAGATGTTTATGCTCTCCACAGAGCAAGGGTCCACACAATGCACCCACCACGTACACTCCCGCCGGAGGCCTCCTACGAGGGCTTGCAAGGGTGAGAAACACTTTAGACCCAATCCTACAGATGAATGATCAAAGGGTCCTCTGGACTCTAGTTACTTACAGATAAGTGGATGAGTCTCATTCAGCTAGTTGATGAAGATCTCCTCCTTTGTTGATGAAGAGTCTTCTGCTTACTTGATCCGCAACTCAAATGATGTACCAATATATGGCGACGGGTTGGGTCAAGGTTATGATGAAATCTGTAACACCCCATACTTTCTAGTACTCAAGTGTTACCATTTAATGTAATTTAATACAAACACAAAAAAAAATATACAACCTAAATATATATATTATGAAATGCTATTTATATATTTTAAAAAAATTTAAAGTTTCATATTAAAATGATATGTAACTATAACCTATATTATATGCATATACTTACAACATCATTAATGTAAATTACAAACTATAGAAATTGTAATACATAAAATAACTGGAAAAATTTATAATGAATATCATATTTCAAACAATTTAATGACTTGTATAAAGTTTAAAAACCTAACACATATATGACCATATAAATAATAATATATATATTTATTAATCTCTGCTTACTGATATTCATATAATTTATATATTAACAATTTGCAATAATATAAATTATATATGACAAAATATATAAAGGAAAATAATAATAATAATAATAATAATAGTAAACATTAAAACTAATTCTAGTAATAGCATTTAATATTCTAAATCCATAGTGTAGGTGGTCCCAGTTGCCTGAATAAATCCCTTAGACCCTTTTAACTGTTGTCGTTCAAATTCGATATGATCCGACCGTTGGATTGGTAGGAATCCACCAATACGACCCAAATCGAGTTGTGGGCCTCATCTAGACCTTGGATCTGCCTCATATTTGGTCTAGGGCCCCTAACTGGACCCTTAAAACCTAATGAGCGGTGTGGATTTCATCAAATCCACTTGTGTACACCACGTTTCCTTGCACGTGTACACAGTGCAGGAGCACCCGCCGTGCACCGGACTTGCAAGCTCGGTCAAGAATAGCTGACCCGATGAAGCCTAAAGAGGAAATCTCCTCTTCTTTCGTTCTCTGCCAACAAAATGAGTAACGTCCGTTTGATTGATCCGCGGGCCACCATGATCATTTAATCAGAAAATCCAAACCGTCCATCATCTCTAGAGTGTGAGGCTGACCAAAACCAAGCTGTCATGGAAGATTTTCCTGAACGTGTGGACGCTCAATCTTCACTGCAAATCGGCCCTACAAAACCATATTTTTGAAAATGGAAACCGCCAGCTGTTACGATCCGCGTGAGAAGAAGTCCTCCAATCCCAGCCCTTTATTTCAGCATATCCCGACCATTTGTCTGGGAAAATCTCGGCCATCCATTTAAGCTGTGGTTTATGGTTTTAAAACCATGACCGGTCTTCATTCCGCCCACTGTTTTGGAGGTGATTTCAGCCACAGCATATCCTGGCCACTTGCTATTGATACGACGGTTTAGGAGGGATTAGGGCATGCATATAAGGTGTGCGAATCGAGGAACAGTAACTCATCCTCCATTTTCGCAGCCACAATAAAAAACTAGCTATTTCCCTCCAACCTTCGAACCCACCAAGAAAACGTTGTTAGAGCTCCACTCCGACAATCCCCCAAGCTCCATTACACCCCTAGAAATTCTCGCATGCTGTCAGAATGGAGAAAGAATCATCAGAAAGAGATCTGCCATGATCGTCCGACCTTCTTCCTCGACCACACTGTACCAAACTGGGCCGACTCAGGGGCGAGTCGGGGTGGTCAGTGGCTCGGTTATGGGAAATACAGAAAGGAGAAAGAAGGAGAAGAAAGAAAAGAGGATGAGGAATTGGAGTGGTGCAATCTGTTGCACCAGCTCGGCCCGACGGAGTTACCGCTGCACCCAGGCCCATTGACGTGACTCAGTCCAACCACTGAGTCACTGTCCCACCCCTAGTATGGCTTAGAGTACCTCTGAACCTCCAGAGAGAAGGAAAAATAAGGGAAGAAGGACGGTGTGGGGCTGACTGTTACATGCCGCACCAACCGCTCATGCCAACCCCAACTGAGTTTGGTCTGGGATAGGCAAGTACTGACTCATTTCTGTCTGGTTTCAGTCCCAAACCGACTAGGTTCTCAAAGCAGCAAACCGTTGCTGGTCCTTTGCATGCCCAGAAGGAAGGAGGAGGAGTGAGGAGGCTTCGTGTGGTGGCTGTCTTGCCGCACTAGCTCAAGTTGAGTCCTTCACTCGCTGTCAAGTTGGGCTGGGCATCCAGTTACTGCTGCTGGACCTCCAGCAGAGGGAAAAAAGGAGGGAGAGAGGAAGAAGAATGAGACAGGTAAGGGAATTGGTTGTGAGTTACTGTCGAGTTGACTCGGTTGAAACCGAGTTTGACTCGGTCGAGTCAGGGTTGGGCCTGGTCCAGACATTGCTGGAAAATTCCAGCAAGGAAGAAAAGAGGAAGGAAAGGAGAAGAAGAAAGAGAGAGAAGGAGAGAGAGAATGTAGAGGTGTTGGTGTTTGTGTTGAGCCGAGTCAACTCGACTCGAACCGAGTCAGCCAAGATAAGTCCACCTTCTCCTTCCAGATTTAAACGATTTCAATTACAATTCTCATCATTAGATAGTAGTGTTTTATTTTACCATTATTAAGTACCACTATTGTTAGGATCATTAATAGCACATATGATTAACCATCAGTAAAATGCCTATATTGGTTAATACATACAAATTTTCATGATTAAATAAGAGTGTCTTACTCTTCATTCTTAATTATTATCATCAATAGTAGATCTTAGTATTTATTATCATCATTAGAGTTACTATAATTATTACAATTATTAACTGTGGCTAACCATTGATAGGTTAATTTTGCTAAGTATTGGTTATTATAGACATTAGATATTAACATTAATCATGTTATTCTTATTTTGTCATTTTGGGTTATTGATAATAAGATTAACATTATTAGTATTAATAGGCAGTTATTATTTATTTGTACTCCATTATAATATTATTTTAATTAAGTGAGTTGAACTTCAAACCCTAAACCAAAGTAAAGGATTAGATTAATGAATAGAACCCTAAATCTAAATGATCCAAACCACAGGTCATGATCCTAACCATAGATAACATATGAAACTTGGATCTAACTATACAAAATTTATAATTCATGATAGGATTTGACTCTAAGGGCGCACGTACCTCCTAACAACATAAGTAGGTGATCCTATACGTCAGGTGATGATTCTTCCCCTTGAGTTTTCCATCTTCTCATTAGCTTAAGTTATAGTTTTTATTAAAAATTATAATTGATATCTCTCTCTTATAATCACATGTGTTAGCTGGTGGAAATTGAATTGCTATATTGCCTGCTTAATGTTCATCCTGTATATTTGTTCATGCTTGTCGACTATTTGTGCATTGCTTATGGACTTTAAACTGGTACATTAGTGGGAAACCCCCACCTATAAATGTACACCCATACTTGGGATGTAACCCGACTGGTTATGATTAAAATGGACCTTCGACTTAGTGGTTATTGAGTGGTGGTCTAAATGGATCATTAATGTGGGCCTACCATCTAGGGTTGTTATGTCTAAAGTTTTCAAGGATGGTCTTTTATCGCAGGGTTTTGATACTCGCCCTATGAGGCCTATTTTGATAATTGCCCTATGTGGCTTGTTTGATATCGCCCTATGTGGCTTTGTTCTGGTATTTTTCCTATATGGGTTCGATATTTTATACTGTGCAACCATGCGATGGTAACCCCATATACTATAATATGATTGGCCACTAGTTTACAGGTTTCCATTAAACATCCTAAGATGGTAGCCTCATGGGCCGAGGATGGTAGTCATGGGATACTATGCTCGAGCCGTCAGCCTACGCTGGACCCTGTGCTCCCCGTAGTGACCGTGAGCTTATTCTAAAATGGCTGATTGCAATTGGACTAATAATGGGCTGGCAAATCATGCACGCATAGCATACTACGACGGCTTGGATCATTATGCCCATACGATTACGCCGCGTGTTGCGCTAATGACCAGCCGATCGATTTATAATGATGACTTGGATCACTCATGCCCATACGATTACACCGCGTGTTGCACTAATGACCAGCCGATCGATTTATAATGATGACTTGGATCACTTATGCCCATATGATTACGCCGCGTGTTGCACTGATGACCAGTCACATCCTTGGGTGATAACCCCATTGCCTGTCTGGATGTTTTTCCTAGGGCACCGACCATCCGAATGGTTTACCCGGGTCGATGATTGCATTCATGCATCCATGCACCTAATAAGACTGCATTTACTCTGTTTTGGTTGTCTGGATGTTTTATACTATTTCTTACCTAATGCGGCGGTGTGTAATCTTGAGAGGAATTCACACTGAGTTGGCCACTCATCCATCAAATATACAACCGTACAGGTAGAATAGGTGGCTTTAGTGATATGTATGTTCAGACTTGATGAGGAGCAGGGTACGATCGCCAGGGATGCATGGCTGTATTTACCTGGAGGAGCTACGTGATCTTGTGGCTTATATTTATATGCTTTCCGCTATTCTTCATGTATTAAATTCTTGTAAATCTTGTACTTGTTAAATTCAGAGACATTGGTTTGTATAAGTCATTATGGGCAGCTTCTTGTAAATTTGAATGATAATGAATTTTCTCTTTATGTCGATTTGTCCACACTATACTCATTTGCTTACTTTGATGAAGGAAAAAAAATGTGCACTCGAATTTGACCATCCTGTAAAGCTAACACTCGAATTTTTGGGACACGGGTCATATACTCGGGTCTTGAAAATTCGGGGCGTTACAAGTTGGTATCAGAGCATAGTTTGGACAAACTTGGCCTTGGAAAATGATCTTATACAAACTTCAAATGTCTTAAGTTAAGATGTTTGAAATTAGAAACTTGAACTTAGGTGAAATTCCCTTAGACTCAGGAGAATCATTGTGAATATAGAGACCTAAACTTAGGTCCCCTTGAAGATTTTATGTTTAGACATTGGAACTTAGAACAAAAATAAATAAATAAAATAAAATAAAATAAAATAAAACTTGGTTCCCATGTAAACCACCAAAACTACTATTTGAACTTAGAATTAAACTTAGGTCCCTTTAGCAATTATTAGAATAACCATTTGAACTTATATGAATCTCCCCTGTAGCTAAGATAAATTAAGGATATAAGGACTCAGAATTTTAGGCCCCTAGATGATTGTTTTGGACGATCATAGAACTTAGAAATGATCTAAGGTTCCTTTAAAAATATAGATATTCAATGTTTTAGGTCCCTTAAGAAAGTTGTTGGAAATCTTAGAAACTTCAGACTGGACCTAAGTCTTTTTAACATTCTAGGTTAGCCATTTGAACTTAGAGATAAAGCTTAGTTCCCCATTATAGAATATCAGAGCAGTTGCTTAAACTTGAAATTAAACCTAAATATTGTAGGAGGACAACTTGAGAACATCGGTACTTCCAACTTTAGACCCTTGAAATTTTCAGGACTAGACCTTTGGACTTCAAACTCATGTAGAGATCCTTAGAAACTATTAAGCTAGCCATTTGAAATTAGGAGGAATTGAGAACATAGTGATTCAAAATTTTAGGCTCTTAGAAAAGTTGTTTGAATAACTGGAGAACATAGAAATGAACTTAGGACCCTTAGAACATTTAGTCATTGAACTTATGGAAAGTTCCCTGCAAATATTGTAGTTTTGAGAATATAGATACTTCAAAATGTTAAGCTCTCTGGAAGATTGTTTTGGTAACTATAGGACTTAGAAATGAGTGTAGGTTCCCTTGAGAGATTTTAGGTTTAGTCATTTGAAATTAGAAACTAAACTTAAGTATTGTAGATGTACAAATGCCCGCTATGATGTATAAAAGGACCAAACCGGAACATTTATATACTTAACTTCCAAATGAAGATTTGTTAGAAATTCAGGATATGAAATTTCTTAAGATTTCATGGTTAGGGATAACGTCATCGTAGTAATCAATCAAATGGATTGAATTTAGGCTTCGTAGGAAATTTCTTATCCACCGCATTGTACATTAGGTTGAACATGAGCACTTCCTAAAATCTAAGGAATTAGGCTAGCAATTGTCGTTTGAATCTCTCAATACATCTTTTACTTAGAAGTATCATTTTCCACAAATTTCAGCACACAAGAATTAACTAGAGATGAAGTTATATGATCTTAGGTAAAAATTTCAACCCTAGGCTAGGCATCTTGAAATTAGATCAGAAATCTTAAATGAACTCGACAACCTTTAAACTCAGGTTCCATGTAGAAATCCTTGTCTTGAGATTTCCAAGTAGTACTTAGATAATCAGAGTGCGCATTACAAGCGTAATGGGCCTCATAGTTTTATCTACTGTGAAATTAGACGATCACATGATAATTCCCAAGGGTCTAGAACAATCAGGGTCACGGATTGATGGAACCATATATATAGAAAGTTACATGGTTTGGCTCAAGTTCTAAGTCCTAGCAAATCTCAACGATCTCGTTGCCCTGATCAAGCAAAGGATCGAGATTTAACAGGATTGTGAATTGATACCAAAATCCTATCCTGCAGGCAGGAGATCGACGTATCGGGCTCAAACCCACTACAACCATCTATTCGTGTTGACGATATTATTAGTGCCCACCAAATGAACTTGTAATCTTGTAGATACTATAAGAAATTTTAATGTTGACAAGAGATAGGATAACCCTGCTACTTGTACCATTAATAATTGGAAAGAGCATCATCAAATCACGGGGACGAGATTCTTCTTTAAGGGGGGTAGACTATAACGACCTCAGTTTTGGGCGCCTAGTGGCATATGTTTGAACATGTAGGAAAATAATGAATATTATCATCATCCCTAATCATAATAGAAGCACTGAATTTCGGGGACGAAATTCTCTTTAAGGAGGGTAGATTGTAACACCCCATACTTTCCAGTACTCAAGTGTTACCATTTAATGTAATTTAATATAAACACACAAAAAGATATAGAACCTAAATATATATACTATGAAATGTTATTTATATATTTTATAAATATTTAAAGTTTCATATTAAAATGATATGTAACTATAACCTATATTATATGCATATACTTACAACATCATTAATGTAAATTACACAGTATAGAAATTATAATACATAAAATAACTGGAAAAATTTATAATGAATATCATATTTCAAACAATTTAATGACTTGTATAAAGTTTAAAAACCTAACACATATATGACCATACAAATAATAATATAAATTTATTAATCTCTACTTACTGATATTCATATAATTTATATATTAACAATTTGCGATAATATAAATTATATATGACAAAATATATAAAGGAAAATAATAATAATAATAATAATAATAGTAAACATTAAAAATTATTCTAGTAATAGCATTTAATATTCTAAATCCATAGTGTAGGTGGTCCCAGTTGCCTGAATAAATCCCTTAGACCCTTTTAACTGTTGTCATTCAAATTCGATATGATCCGACCGTTGGATTGGCAGGAATCCACCAATACGACCCAAATCGAGTTGTGGGCCTCATCTAGACCTTGGATCTGCCTCATATTTGGTCTAGGGCCCCTAACTGGACCCTTAGAACCTAATGAGCGATGTGGATTTCATCAAATCCACTTGTGTACACCACGTTTCCTTGCACGTGTACACAGTGCAGGAGCACCTGCCATGCACTGGACTTGCAAGCTCAGTCAAGCATAGCTAACCCGATGAAGCCTAAGGAGGAAATCTCCTCTTCTTTCATTCTTTGCCAGCAAAATGATCAACGCCCATTTGATTGATCCGCGGGCCACCATGATCATTCGATCAGAAAATCCAAACCGTCCATCATCTCTAGAGTGTGAGGCTGACCAAAACCCAACTGTCATGGAAGATTTTCCTGAACGTGTGGACGCTCAATCTTCACTGCAAATCGGCCCTACAAAACCATATTTTTGAAAATGGAAACCGTCAGCTGTTACGATCTGCGTGAGAAGAAGTCCTCCAATCCCAGCCCTTTATTTCAGCATATCCCGACCATTTGTCTGGGAAAATCTCGGCCGTCCATTTAAGCTGTGGTTTATGGTTTTAAAACCATGATCGGTCTTCATTCTGCCCACTGTTTTGGAGGCGATTTCAGCCAGAGGAGATCCTGGCCACTTGCTATTGATACGACGGTTTAGGAGGGATTAGGGCATGCATATAAGGTGTGCGGATCAAGGAACAGTAACTCATCCTCCATTTTCGCAGCCATAATAAAAAACTGGTTGTTTCCCTCCAACCTTCGAACCCACCAAGAAAACGTTGTTAGAGCTCCACTCCGACAATCCCCCAAGCTCCATTACACCCATAGAAATTCTCCCATGCTGTCAGAATGGAGAAAGAATCATCAGAAAGAGATCTGCCATGATCGTCCGACCTTCTTCCTCGACCACACTGTACCAAACTGGGCCGACTCAGGGGCAAGTCGGGGTGGTCAGTGGCTCGTTATGGGACATACAGAAAGGAGAAAGAAGGAGAAGAAAGAAGAGAGGATGAGGGATTGGAGTGGTGCAGTCTCTTACACCAGCTTGGCCTGACGAAGTTGCCTCTGCACTCAGGCCCGTTGATGTGACTCAGTCCAGCCACTGAGTCACTGTCACACCCCTGGAATGGCTTAGAGTATCTCTGAACCTCCAAAGAGAAGGAAAAACAAGGGAAGAAGGAGGGTGTGGGGCTGACTGTTACATGTCGCACCAACCGCTCATGCCAACCCCAACTGAGTTTGGTCTGGGATAGGCAAGTACTGACTCGTTTCTGACTGGTTTCAGTCCCAAACCGACCAGGTTCTCAAAGCAGCAAACTATTGCTGGTCCTTTGCATGCCCAGAAGGAAGGAGGAGGAGTGAGGAGGCTTCGTACGGTGGTTGTCTTGTCGCACTAGCTCAAGCCGAGTCCTTCACTCGCTGTCAAGTTGGGTCAGGCATCCAGTTGCTGCTTCTGGACCTCTAGCAGAGGGATAGAAGAAGGAGGGAGAGAGGAAGAAGAACGAGACAGGAAAGGGAATTGGTTGTGAGTTACTACTGAGTTGACTCGGTTGAAACCGAGTTTGACTCAGTCGAGTCAGAGTTAGGCCTGGTCCAGACATTGCTGGAAAATTCCAGCAAGGAAGAAAAGAGGAAGAAAAGGAGAAGAAGAAAGAGGGAGAGGGAGAGAGAGAATGTAGAGGTGTTGGTGTTTGTGTCGAGCCGAGTCAACTCGACTCGAACCGAGTCAGCCAAGATAAGTGCACCTTCTCCTTCCAGATTTAAACGATTTCAATTACAATTCTCATCATTAGATAGTAGTGTTTTATTTTACCATTATTAAGTACCACTATTGTTAGGATCATTAATAGAACATATGATAAACCATCAGTAAAATGCCTATATTGGTTAATACATACAGATTTTCATGATTAAATAAGAGTGTCTTACTCTTCATTCTTAATTATTATCATCAATAGTAGATCTTAGTATTTATTATCATCATTAGAGTTACTATAATTATTATAATTATTAACTGTGGCTAACCATTGATAGGTTAATTTTGCTAAGTATTGGTTATTATAGACATTAGATATTAACATTAATCATGTTATTCTTATTTTGTCATTGTAGGTTATTGATAATAAGATTAACATTATTAGTATTAATAGGCAGTTATTATTTATTTTTACTCCATAATAATATTATTTTAATTAGGTGAGTTGAACTTCAAACCCTAAACCAAAGTAAAGGATTAGATTAATGAATAGAACCCTAAATCTAAATGATCCAAACCATAGGTCATGATCCTAACCATAAATAACATATGAAACTTGGATCTAACTATATAAAATTTATAATTCATGATAGGATTTGACTTTAAGGGCATACGTACCTCCTAACAACATAAGTAGGTGATCCTATACATCAGGTAATGATTCTTCCCCTTGAGCTTTCCATCTTCTCATTAGCTTAAGTTATAGTTTTTATTAAAAATTATAATTGATATCTCTCTCTTATAATCACATGTGTTAGCTGGTGGAAATTGAATTGCTATATTACTTGCTTAATGTTCATCTTGTATATTTTTTCATGCTTGTGGACTATTTATGTATTGCCTATGGACTTTAAACTAGTACATTAGTGGGAAACCCCCACCTATAAATGTACACCCATACTTGGGATGTAACCCGACTGGTTATGATTAAAATGGACCTTCGACTTAGTGGTTATTGAGTGGTGGTCTAAATGGATCATTAATGTGGGCCTGCCATCCAGGGTTGTTGTGTCTAATAGTTTTCAAGGATGGTCTTCTATCGCATGGTTTTGATACTCGCCCTATGAGGCCTATTTTGATAATTGCCCTATGTGGCTTGTTTGATATCGCCCTATGTGGCTTTGTTCTGGTATTTTCCTTATATGGGTTCGATGTTTTATACTATGCAACCATGCGATGGTAACCCCATATACTGTAATATGATTGGCCACTAGTCGATAGGTTTCCATTAAACATTCCAAGATGGTAGCCTCATGGGCTGGGGATGGTAGTCATGGGATACTATGCCCGAGCCGTCGGCTTACGCTAGGCCCTGCGCTCCCCGTAGTGACCGTGAGGTTATTCTAAAATGGCTGATTGCAATTGGACTAATAATGGGCTGGCAAATCATGCACGCATAGCATATTATGACGGCTTGGATCATTATGCCCATAAGATTACGCCGCGTGTTGCGCTAATGACCAGCCGATCGATTTATGATGATGACTTAGATCACTCATGCCCATACGATTACGCCGTGTGTTGCGCTGATGACCAGTCACATCCTTGGGTGACGACCCCATTGCCTGTCTGGATGTTTTTCCTGGGGCACCGACCGTCCGGATGGTTTACCCGGGTCGATGATTGCATTCATGCATCCATGCACCTAATAAGACTGCATTTACTCTGTTTTGGTTGTTTGGATGTTTTATACTATTTCTTACCTAATGCAGCGGTGTGTAATCTTGAGAGGAATTCACACTGAGTTGGCCACTCATCCATCAAATATATAACCATACAGGTAGTACAGGTGGCTTTAGTGATATGTATGTTCAGACTTGATGAGGAGTAAGGTACGATCGCCAGGGATGCATGGCTGTATTTACCTGGAGGAGCTGCGTGATCTTGCGACTTATCTTTATATGCTTTCCGCTATTTTTCATGTATTAAATTCTTGTAAATCTTGTACTTGTTAAATTCAGAGACATTGGTTTGTATAAGTCATTATGGGCAGTTTCTTATAAATTTGAATGATAATGAATTTTTTTTTATGTCGATTTGTCCACACTACACTCATTTGCTTACTCTGATGAAGGAAAAAATATATACACTCGAATTTGACCATCCTTTAAAGCTCACACTCGGGTTTTTAGGACACGGGTCATATACTCGGGTCTTGAAAATTCGGGGTATTACAGAATCCTACTCTCTAAATGTTTTCATATTAGGAAGATAGAGCGATTTCAATCATCTATGCATTCAAGGCATCCCAGCTTAATGATTTGTCATTAAGGTAGTAGCTGGAGGATCCTTGAATGCGGAAGTTCATTCCCCAATCTACTCTATTGAATATCAATGATGAGGGTGGATTGGAGTATGAACTCCCTTGAGAGAAAGGGCTTTGGGTGTATGATCTAAGGTGAAACACTCAAAAGCACTCTCTTCCTTCTTTACCAACAACAATAGACAAGATCTCTTTATTTAGGCAAAAGGTTCCAACGGATATAAAATGGTCACATTTATGACAGAGTTCGATATCATCGAGCGGGGTTAATATCATCGAGTGTATACTCTCGATTGCATCTACTGGCCGCTCGATGACATAAACTCAAATGTCATACTCTTTTGAAACCTTTTGCCAGCTGGTCGAGAGAATCAAAACATGTATCGATGTCATCGGATTTTGAACTCCGATATCATCGATGAGAGGTTCGATTCATCGACACTTGAAAATGAGAGAGACTTGCTATAAAATATTTCAGGTTTACAAGAATGATTGAGGGACCTTCGAGACCATCGGAATTTGAATATCGATGATATCGATAGAGTGTCGATGCATTGATAAATCCAAAGGATTTTCATTTAAGCTTGTTTAATAGTTTCTGTCCCTGTTCGATGTCATCGAAACCTTACTGATATCATCGATATTTGAATATTGATTCTATCGAGTGCTCCTTGATCGCAGATAACCTAACCTAAAATAATTGCTGGAGAACTTAGGTGCCCATAACCGATAACATCGAGAGCCTTCCGATATCATTGAGATTTGAACTTCAATGGTATCGACAACAACTTCAATATATCGATGCACATGTGATTTTCTTCAGTAAAAATAGGGGCGCCGGAGATCTGTCTGTCGATATTATCAAGTCACCATCGATGGACTCGAGATTCAAATATCGATCATATCGATATGTATATCGATACATCGATAAATCCGTCCAGAGATATATGCGATTGCTGGATGTATTTTGTCCTCATTTTGATTATATCATTTAAGTATCGAGGACATCGACAACACAAGTCAATTTTATCGATAAGTGTATCGATAAAATCGACAAAGCAAGAAAACTTAGAGAATTTTTTGATTTTGAAAAAGTTTTTTCAACTTTAAAACCCTATGATGTTCTAGTTTGTTTTAAGGGTTTATATACGTGGTATTTTGGGACATGGGATGTGAGGCTTAGATTTACCTGAGGCGAGTTTGCACACATCCCGGTTGAGGCAGACACTTGAATTGATCTTCCTATGCAGTCTGTCCGACTCAACACTCACGCTAATTAACAAACCAGGGCACTTTTAATCCCGAGTTTTACAATCTTCAAAGGTCAACTATCATATGAAGTCTCGATGTTCATATCTCACTTTCTATGTATGATTGACCTTAGATTGATCATAGGGTAGGTCATTTTGTATACATAATTCATATTGACTCTTTTTATATGAATTTGATCTGTTCTAAGACTAGTCCTAGACCCTGTTCGACTAGTCCTAGAACTGGATCGACCAGTCTAAGAAATTTCAGGACCAGTCCTAAGTTGTTGCAATTTTTTAGAATTTTTTGGTTGAGCTACGACCAGTCCTGGAGTCTTCTCGACCGATCGTGTGAACAGTACTCGACTTGTTCATGACCTGTCATGCACCTTCGACTCAAACTCCAGCAACTAAACTTAGTGCCTCACGACCAGTCATGGGTTAGTCACGACCACTCGTGGAGGGCTCACAACCAATCGTGGATGACCTTCGACCAGTTGTAAAATGGTTTTTTCTAATCGTGCTTAAAATCTCAAAAATTCGTTTCTTCTACGACTAGTCGTACTGTCCTTAGGACCGGTCGTAGACGAGTTTCTGCAACTATAAATAGATGACGAATTTCAGAGTTTAATAACCCAATTCAAGTAAAATTAAGGCATCACTCTGAGATAAGTTTGTTTTCATTTTAAGCTAATTTGTGCATATTTAATATTCTCTTTTGTTAGCTTAATTAATTTGATTTTTTTTCTATATTCCAATCTGAATTGAAAAGCGAAATTGTGATATTCCTTCTTCTTGGAATCAAAATCAAATATAGCTAGCCCAACTGGTTTAATTTAAAATCAATCTAGAACCTAGAACCATTTCTTAAGTGAGTATTGGACATTGAACTTCTATTCGAACTTCTACTCCAACTTGGTTCTTCCGGGCTACAATAAAAGGAGAAATCCAGGTATTTTACTTTATTGTAAATTTCATTCTTTTGATTTTATTTGAGATTAAGCTGGAAAAATCTCAATCTGTTGGTTATCTGAGGAGAGCCAAAAAACTCAGAAGTGGGGTTTTTTGAATTGTGTAAGCCCATTTGAAGACACAATTGTAAAGGTTTTAGGTGAACTTGAGAAACCTATTTTCATAGTGAATGCTAATATCCACTGAGTGAGGATATTAGGAGTAGAGTAGCAAGCTGTGTGGCTGTTGTTTAATAGTTGATGAACACATAGGTGAACCACTATAACTCTTCGTGTTTTGTGGATGTGTGATTTATTTTCTATATTTTATCATTCAAAGTTTGTGGGATGTATGTATGGATGTGAATGTTGTAATATTTACATTTCAAGCATTGTGGGGAATGTTGTAATAGTTTGATATTTCTATTCCAGCTATTTATTTATTTCTCTTCAGTTTGAGTTTTTGATATAAAGAAATTTCTAGAAATAAGGTTGTCCTGCCATAAACCCTTGGTTTTTATGGTGTAAGGTTGTCCTTAAAACAACATTTGTATCAATCTCTCAATACTTGATTATTGAGGCTGCTTTTCATTTCTGCATTGTGAATTGATTTCCTTTATTTGGCTATCATATTCTTTTATTCCGCTATTAAAGCTTAAATTTGGCATAGTCCTATTCCTCCCCTCCCCCCCCCCCCCCCTCCAAAGGACATATAGCTTGGCCTTTTCAGCTCTGGCCCACATGATGAGTGGCTGGCCTGATTTTTGGAGCAGGGCATCTATGACATGGTAAACATGTCAGGTGTGCTTGGATCTTGAGTAGTGCACATGACATCTTTGCATGTAAATGGGCTAGGCAATCATAATTGTGGCATTAGGAAATTGTACAAGATGTGAAATTCCTACATTTGAGTTCATTACAAGTCAAGGTTGTATTTGGACTATAGTTCAAAAACAAGAATGTAACTTAAACCAACTCAACCCAGATACTTCACTAAGGGAAGCAACACCCTTAATCAGTGACGATAACCCAGATACTTCAAAAGGGTGTTGAATCGATAACCCATTTGCTCTCAATCGCAGCTTCCTACCTATAAAGAAACAAACATAACAAGAAACCCAAACAATGAAAGAATCAAACCAGTTCATAAAGGACCAGAATTGTCTACATCACCTATTTTACGTAGCTGCATTAAACAATGAAAATGATTTTCAATAAATCATCCAAGAACTGGGTTTTACCTTATATCTCCACAATTTTGCCGAAAAAAATTGATATGGGTAATTTCAAAACTATGGAATAAACAAAAAGAAAAATTAGAAGTATTGATTGAGGAAATCAATTCGCTATTTTTCATATACATTATGCAACAGTTAAATACACATACGGAATAACAAACTCTTGTTTAAGATCCTAAAATATAGAGCAGTTTGAAACTGTTTCCTAACTCTAAGGAACAACTATTTTGAATGAATTCAAAAATAGAGAAACTAACGGGTTGTTACAATCTGTTACAATCCTATGACTTATGATATGCCCCCTCAAGATGGAGCTCGAGATAGAAGTCCAATCTTGGATTTGAGATCAAGAAAGCAGGCACGGTGAAGAGGCTTGGTGAGTGCATTAGCAAGTTGATCTGCTGAAGACACATGAGTAATAGGAAGGACACCATTTTGTACTTGGTCCCTGATGAAGTGAAAATCGATGGCAACATGTTTCATTCTGGAGTGAAACACGGGATTGGAGTAGAGTTGGGTAGCACCAACATTGTCACAGTATAAGATAGGACAGCAAGGTAGTTGAACACTAAGATCAGTCAGGAGATAACAAAGGCAGTTGAGCTCAGTAGCTACATTAGCTACTAACCTGTATTCAGCTTTAGTGGAAGATCTTACGACAGTTTTCTGCTTCTTAGAACTCCAAGAGACTGGATTGCGACCAAGATAAATGACATAAGCACTAGTAGATGAAAAACCATCCTTGTCACCTGCCCAATCTGCGTCTGAATAGGCGTGTAGATTAAATGGGAACTGGCGATGTATTTGGAGGCCTTCATTAATAGTTCCACACAGATAGCGTAATAGACATTTAACAAAGCTCCAATGGTTGTTGGAGTGTGCATGTACTGAGAGAGCTTGTTAATTGCAAATGCAAGGTTTGGTCTTGTAATCAAAAGATATTGAAGGCTGCCAACAACTGTTTTGTACTCTGTGGGATCAGACAAAGGAGAGCCCAATTTTAACATCAGAGGTGGGCTATTTGGAATGGGAGTTAACATAGGTTTGGCATCAGTCATATGAGTTCAAGCCAGAATATCCAAAATGTAACGCGTTTGAGATAGTAAAATACCTTGCTGATTTGGGACTACCTCCACACCCAAGAAATAAGATAGTTGTCCAAGATCCTTAATTGAAAACCGATGAGCAAGAACATCAACAAAAGAGTCGATCATCTTAGTGTTTTCACCAGTGATTATTAAGTCATCCACATATACAAGTATATACATAATATGTCCAGCATTAGTGAGAACAAATAGTGAGGTATCTGCATGAGAATTCTTAAAGCCAGAGTGAAGAAGAAAAGTGCAAAGTTCATGATACCACAAATTGATCTGATTTTAGATGAATTCATTTAGGAACATGTTCCGATTGCATACTGACAAATATTTTAATGAAGAGGGTTTTGATGAACTAATCCAAGCTTCAAATCCCGATTGCTTTCACCATTGCTGCAAACTAAATTTGCCCATGCTCAGTTTAGAAAGAAGGAGAATAAGAGGTGAGGTGACTGGTATAGGGACCGTTGTTAAAGTACATCTATAAATCTGGCTGGTCATACCAATGAAATAGATGTTAGCCAGAAATGTAACTTACTAGGAGAGTGTGCTCGAACTAAGCACTACACTTGCCATCTTCAGAGACAACCATCCATCCATCAGTCCGATCATGCCAAACTCCTACAAAATAAGCTTTTATCAGAATGAATTTAACAAAGGTACTGAAATGCTAGACATTTGCTAAAATCTCAAAAGGATACCTGCACTGATCATGGGTTTGATTGTAAAGGTCTGCCCTATTTTCATCACACAGACTACCTTATTTCTTGCTATGGTCAAGGAAATAGCTACCACAGCTAACAGCAAAAGTTGACAAGTGAGAGAAGTAGATATTAAGTAAACTACATAACCCACACATATATGATCGTCCCTAAGCTGAATTCGGCATTGCTCATGGGCTGATTGGTCAGTAACAGAATGAAATACAAAGTCACATCTCAAAAATTTTGTTCATTACCGATGCATTTACACGTTCAAGCTGAAATCATATGTAAATATATATATATAATAAACTAATTTTATGCTTATATGCAATGGCCAATATCTCCAGACCAAATTCATATGTAATATGCCAATATCTCTGAAACCACTTTTTTCCACCCAATCAATAACACTGCATAATTCCCCTGCTACAACTTTCCAATTGAAACTGCTACTGAAAAAACAAAGTGCTTTTCTGAGAGAGAGAGAGTACCTCTGCACATGAACCTCATTAATGAACAAGAGGACGTCGTATACTTGTGTTGGAATAGTCATACATGCACAACTAAGAATTCACATGTAAAGCATTTGCATATGCAAGTAGTATGTGGACAATAGAACCATGTGGGCTGAGAGTTTGGCCTTCAGCAGCAAAGGTTTGATACAAAGTGAAAAGGCCTAGCTATATGTCCTAGAGGGGGGGTGAATAGGACAATGCCAAATAAAACTTAGAACAGCGGAATTAAAAAGAATATGATAGCCGAAATAAATCACAATGCAAGAAAGTAAAATAACCTCAAAATTCAGATCTTGAGAGGTTGATACAAATGTTTTTCTAAGGACAACCTTACACCAAAAACCAGAGTTTATGGTAAGACAACCTTATTTCTAGAAAGATCTTTGTATCAAATCTCAAACTGAAGAGGAATACAGAAATAAATATAAACAGAATTAAAATAAATTGTAATCACAAATGTATTGTTCTAGGGACAACCATACACCATAAAAATGGCAGGGCAACCTTGCTGGAACAACTTTTAAAGGAAATTAAATATCAAGTTGATAAAGGAATAGCAGAAAATAAATTCTAAACCATTACAACATTCTCACAATGCTTGAATTAAATGATTACAACATTCACCACCATACATACATCCCACAAAAGAATAATAAAAGATCAGAAGTATAAATCATTCAACCACAACATAAGGGATTATAGTGGTTCGCCTGTGTGTTCACCAACTATTAAACAACAGCCACACAGAATGCTACTCCACTCCTAATATCCTCACACAGGGGATATTAGCGTTACTAACAAAATAGGTTTTCCCAGGTTCACCTAAAACCTTTACAATTGTGTCTTTGTCTGTGGGCTTACACAATTAAAAAAAAACCCCACTTCTGAGTTTTCCTGGCTCTCCTCAGATAACCAATACAACAAGATTTTTCTGGCAAATCTTGAAAGAAACCAAAACAGAAAGGAATTTACAATTAAATGTAAAATACCTGATTATCTCCTTCGTTGTAGCAGCCCGGTAGAACCAAATCAGAGTAGATGATTGAATGTCCAAGTTCAATGTCCAGTACTCAATTACAATGGTTCTAATTCTAATAGATTTTAAATTAAACCAAATAGGGCTTGCCTTAATTGATTTTGATTCCAAAGAAAGGGAATAACAATTCCTCTTATCAAATTAGATTGGAATAGCAGAAACAAAATCAATTAAAATAAAGCTAAGGAAAGAGAATATTAAATAAGCACACTTAGCTTAGATGCAGCACAGAATTATCTCTCAGAAGTTCGACGAAGATTGGCTTGAATGGATTAATTAATTCAATGATTTCTTCTGAGATTCGTGTACTATTTATAGGTGAGCAGATCGCGTCTTCGACTGGTCTAGGGAGCTCTTCGACTAGTCGAAGCAAAACAGATATTTGAAAAATCAAGCGCGATAAGCTTTGACCGTTCTACGACTGGTCGAAGGTCTTCTTCGACTGGTCATAGTCACCTTCGACAGCTCGTAGGTCTCGTTCGACTGGTCGAAGAACCTGAAAAACATCGCTGGATTTTGAGTCGAAGATTTTTGACTGGTTGAAGATGCAGTCGACACTGTTCCTTCGACTGGTCGAATAGATTCCTGGACTAGTCGAAGCCTAACAGAAATTATTCGATTTTTGTAACAAATTCACGACTGGTCGAGGAATTTCTTAGACTGGTCGAAGCAACTCTAGGACTAGTCGAAGAATAGACCAAACTTATGTAAAATAACATTCGACTTATGTATCCAAAATGACCTACTTCTAAGGTCAACCTATGGTTAGTCAAACCTTAACCATGAAGTAAGGACATTGAAACATTAGGAACTAGTGACCTTGAAGTATGAGCCTTGAAGTCTTGATGTAGTTGAAATCTTGATGTAGCTCAATCTTGAAAGTGTCTTGAGTTCTTTACAAACTGCCTTGTACTCTTCTTGAAGTCTTGCAGCTTGAGTCTTGTCTTGTGAGCAGTTCTTGCATTCAAGATTGATCCTTGTACTTGTGAGCTTTGCTTGTTGTGAGCTTAGCTTGTTCATGAATGTTGATCCTTGAGAGAGCTTCACTTATGCAAGTTATATATAACAATGATTTTGGCACCACAAATTTGACAACAGACAGGGATATAAACTATAGCACTTACAATCTCCCCCTTTGTCAAATTAGTGACAAAACACATAACCAAGATAAACATAAAGTAAAACAACTGGTTAAATAGTTATGAACCAGGTCATATCAACTGGCTTACCTGCAAATCAATATTCAATATTCAACATTCAACATTCAACCAGTTTTATTCAACTAGTTCAAACATACTCCCCCTGAGTAACATAACCAATGCTACTCCTCTCACAATCACATCATTAAGAACAAACCATTCTCCCCCTTTTTGTCACAATATGATAAAGGAAACAACAATAAAGGAGAACTAAATAAAGGGATATATGAGAGTAAACATGAGGAGTTATGAGACTATAGCAAAACAGTGATAGAGATACTCAGCATAGCTTCACATAGAATAAATATCCAACATAAAACATAGATAGTATCCAACTCAAAATCAGTCAACCAAGTGCTAAGTTATAAAGTTATTACAGACCATAAATCTCATATAAACTAGTCAGAACCAGAACCAGATGACAGAGCAGGAATAGAGGGATCAAGTTGGTGCATGCCTTTATTCAATCGCCTAAGATATTTGCGCATGTACTTGAATTATAAATCATGAGCAACAGACATGTTTTCCATCTTTACATTTATATTCTCAACTTTATCCTCTAATGCACTAAGATGAGCATCAACATCAGATGGTTCAAAATCTGGATCATTTGTTGAGTCAGAATCCAGTTCCTCAAAAATGTCATCCATATTAATGTCATCACCAGCTTCTTCATGACCACCACCTTGTTCAGGAAGTAGATCCAGCTTCATCTTATTGATATTAATATTGTTGAAAATCAGATGATGGATAGGTGCCTCATCAACCGGCATATCGACTAACATATGTGTAGCCAATACAGTCATTAAATAGGCAAAAGGAATGTCACTATGACCAGGATGGAGTCTAAACTGAAGAATGAAATGACAGATTAAGGATGGTAAACAAATCTGAGTACCATTGGAAATAGCATGGATAACACGAACCATAAATGAAGTCAAGTCAGATTTATTACCCGAACGAGGATACAGATTAGACACAAAGATTTTGTGGAGAATTCTGTACTTGGGTAACAAATACCTTGCGGGAAGCGCATTCCCTTTTTGTGTCCATTGAACATCCATGTTGCACAAGTCTCTAGTGAGCATGCATTTTTTAGACATTGAGGGTTTATCAGTTAAGTTATGGATAGGAATACCCTCATCATTCACAGGAATATCCATAAGGGCTGAAATTAAATGACGATCAATGTCAAAAGGCCCTTCTCTAGTAGATATTGTAAAAGTTAAATTATCCTGTGAGAAAGCACTAATACATGTAAACATGGATTGGGCAATGGACCGGTATGCAGGCCCACCCCAATGTAATAAGTTAACCCAACCTACAGCTTCAAGCATAGGAAGGATGTCAAAAGGTGCAATATGATTAACATCAACAGGATGTTCAACAATAACATTACGTAATCTAATGTCCCTAACATATGATGGATCATCATTGGGAACAAGAAGATGACGCTTAGAGATAGTGGATGGTCTGGAGGAAGAAGGACCACGGGAAGTAGTTTTTCTACCTCTAGATGCCATTTGCAACAAGGATATCAAGGAAATAAGAAGTTGCAAAAGATTGAGAAGTGGGTTTACTCAAAACAGATTTTTCAAAATCCAAACCCCAAATCTTAATGAAATCCAAAATAGAAAGCTTCAAGCTAGAAAAGAAAACAATCTAGACACAAATCTACAAGAAAAACGCAATTTGGAACACTAACCTTGAAGAACATGAAAGATGGGTTCGACAAGTCGAAGCACGGCTCCTTTGAGAAGAAAACCGAAATGAGGAAGAAAGCAAAAATCCCCAATTTTAAGTGATTCCCGAGTTCAACGACTGGTCGTGGGTATCTATGACCGGTCGAAGGTCGATTGGTCAAGTATACTCATAACAGGTCGAAGAATGCCCAAAAATTCATATTTCTTACAAATTATACAAAAATTGGAATTCAATCTAGCAAATATATACACTATAATACAAGTAGGCATAAATAATCAATTTAAAATGCACATGCCAAGATCAAATTTCATCTTTTTAAACCTTCTTTTATCGAGAGGTTTTGTAAAAATGTCAGCTCGTTGATCTTCGGTAGGAATATATTCTAGAGATATAACTTTTTCTTCTACTAATTCCCTTATATAATGAAATATAATGTCAATGTGCTTAGTACAAGAATGTTGAATATGATTTTTTAAAATATTTATCGCACTGGAATTATCACAATGTAATAACATAGAATCCTGTTTAATTCCATAATCACTTAGCATTCGTTGCATCCAAACAAGTTGTATACATGCATTACCAGCTGTGATATACTCAGCTTCAGCAGTTGAAAGTGATATAGAATTTTGTTTCTTACTAAACCAGGAAACTAGACAATTTTCAATGTAAAAACAACCACCACTGGTTGATTTTCTATCATCTAGATTACCAGCCCAGTCAGCATCCGAGTACCCAGCTAATTGGACACTAGTCTCATGAGGATACCAGAGACCGAGATTTACAGTACTTGCGACATATCTAATAATTCGCTTGACAGCAATCAAGTGAGATTCTTTTGGATCAGATTGATATCTTGCGCAAATACCAACACTTAGAGAAATATCAGGTCTACTAGCAGTTAAATATAACAAACTACCAATCATACTCCGATAAAGTTTTGAGTCAACATTTTTACCATTAGTCTTTTGAGAGTTTCAGGGTCGTACTCATAGGAGTATTGAAATTCTTGTCATTCTCAAATCCAAATCTCTTAATTAGATTCAAAGCATACTTAGATTGAGAAATGAATATTCCTTCAGGTTGTTGCTTTACTTGCAATCTAAGGAAATAAGTCAATTCCCCAACCATGCTCATTTCGAACTGTGATTTCATCAAATCTGCAAACTCAGTAGTCAAGTCAGTACAAGTTGATCCATAAATGATATCATCAACATAAATATACACCATTAAGATATGATCATTATGTTTTTGAACAAACAGAGTTTTATCAACAGATCCCATTTGAAAATTATGACATAAAAGAAATTTCGTTAGTTTCTCATACCATACCCTAGGTGCTTGTTTTAATCCATAAAGTGCCTTTTTAAGCCGATACACATAATCGGTATTTTTGGAATCTTCAAAACCCATTGGCTGTTCAACATAGACTTCTTCATGTAAGTCGCCATTTAAAAAAGCACTTTTCACATCCATCTGATAGATTGTTATCTTTCTAAAACATGCAATAGATATAAATAGTCTGATAGATTCAAGACGTGCTACTGGTGCAAAAGTTTCATCGAAATCAATCCCTTCAATTTGAGTAAAACCTTGTACCACTAGTCTAGCCTTGTTTCTAATTATATTTCCACACTCGTCAGACTTATTTTTAAAAATCCATTTTATTCCAATGATGTGTTTATCTTCAGGTCTTGGTACGAGATACCAAACATCATTTCTTACGAATTGGTTGAGTTCTTCTTGCATCGCAACAATCCAGTTCTCATCAGCAAGAGCTTTTTTTACTTTAGATGGTTCTATTTGGGATGTAAAACATACATAATTACATATATCCTCAAGTTGTCTACGGGTGCGAACACCGGTGAGAGGGTTTCTAAGAATTTATGTGGTTGGATAATCTTTAACAGTCCTCAACTCAGAATCAGTCTGATTCGATGAAGTATCAGGTTTATCAATGATCAGTACTTCATCATTATCTGAATTAGAAATTGGCGTGTTTAAGTGATCATCAATGAAAACATTAATGGATTCTTGAATCACACCAGTCCTTTTGTTCAGAACCCTATAAGCTCGACTGTTTAAGGAATATCCTAGAAAAATACCTTCATCACTCTTCGTATCGAATTTTCCCAAATTTTCACGATCACATAAAATATAACACTTGCTGCCAAAAACTCGAAAGTATTTAACAGTAGGCTTTTTATTGAACCACAATTCGTAAGCCGTTTTATTATTATCTTTGCTAGTGTAGACTCGGTTAATAATATAGCAAGCTATGTTGACTACTTCAGCCCAAAGATTTTTAGAGAGCTTCATGCTATTCAACATGACATTAGCCATTTCTTGAAGCACCCTATTCTTTCTTTCTACAATTCCATTTTGTTGTGGAGTTTTGGGAGTAGAGAATTCATGTAATATTCCTTGGTCAGTACAGAACTTCTCAAAATTGCTATTCTCAAATTCAGATCCATGATCACTACGAATTTTACTGATTTGAGAAGATTTTTCAGTTTAAATCCTTTTGAAAATTTTTCTTACTTCTTCAAGGGTTTCAGATTTATCCCTTAAGAAGACTACCCAAGTAAATCTGGTAAAGTCATCAACTATTACCAGGATATACTTTTTCCCACTACGACTTTCTGTTCCGGTAGGTCCTATCAGATCCATGTGGAGAAGTTCGAGTGGTCTAGATGTGGTATTTGAATTCACCTTTTTGTGTGAGTTCTTTGTTTGTTTGCCTATCTGGCACTCACCACATATTTTATCTA
The DNA here is from genome assembly GCF_029962835.1 of Magnolia sinica. NCBI lineage: Eukaryota > Viridiplantae > Streptophyta > Magnoliopsida > Magnoliales > Magnoliaceae > Magnolia > Magnolia sinica. Next base: position 82,430,242 of record NC_080574.1, read on the forward strand.
ATTTCTGAAGTTTGGGTAAACCTCTTATAAGTTCTCGTTTGCTCAATCTATATAAATTTCGATAATGTACATGTCCAAGACGTTTGTGCCATAAATCAGTCTCGTCTGTATGGACCATGTAACATGTTTGATTAGATGAGCTGGATTCACTAATAATATAGCAATTTTCAGACGTTCTACGTCCAGTTAATATTACAGAACCCTTATTGTTTAGTATCTCACAGCTTTGATTAGAAAACCGAACACTATGGTTATTATCACATATTTGAGATATACTAAGCAAGTTATGTTTTAAGCCTTCAACATATAAAACATTTTTAAACACAGGAAGATTAAAAAGTTGAACCATACCTTGGCCTATAATCTTGCAGTTGCTACCATCACCAAATGTGGTGAACCATCGATCATATCTTTCAAATCCGTGAATAAAGCTTTGTCACCTGTCATATGCCTGGAGCATCCATTGTCTAGGTACCACTTTGAATGACTTGTTGCTTTGAAAGCAGTGTGAGCAACCAAGCAGGTAACTTTAGGAACCCATTTCATAACTGTTTTGGGTTTAGGAACATAGTTGGTCTTCTTTTGTGTATATTTGTAGGAATGACCTATAGAGTTAGATTTTAAGAGCTCCTTGAGTAAATCAACTATCTTTTCAGCTAGTGGATTTCATTTCGGATTAAAGTGACATGGCTGCTTCTAGGTTTTTGAAAAGTTTTTGAATTTCTAGAAAAATCTTGATAAGTACTTTTCCCTTTTGAGTTTGAGGACTCTCCTTTAACAAACATAGGAGGAGTATACTTTTGTTTAGGAGGTAGATTTTTATCATAGCCCAACCTGGATCGATCGCCACATTTTCTTGATCCGGATAAAAGTTTCTCTAACTTTGGATCACCTTGGGCATATTTCCATGTGTCCTTTAGACTCAGAAGAGAAGATACTTCAGTTTTAAGTTTCTCAATTTCAGATTTTAAATCAATAATTAGGGAGTTTTTGAAATCCAAATCGCATTTTGATTTTTCAAAATAATTTGAAATTTGTGATTTTTCTAAGTCAAGTGATTCAAAACATCTTTTGAGTTTAGAAAACTTTTCTTTTTGAAGTTTAAGTTTGACAGAAATTTTATAACTTTCCTTATATAGGGCATTGTAAGCGTCTTGAAGATCATCTTCATTTTCACATTCACTATTCAGATTTTCTTCACTTGTTGAGTCATTATCTGAAAATGTGAATTTGGCTAGAGTCATAAGAGCTTTAACCTCATTGCCCGACTCAGTTTCAGAATCTACTGATTCAGAAGAACCTTCAGAATCAGATGATTCATCCCATGTAGCCAACATACCTTTCGTCTTGGGTTTGTCCCTTTTAGGACATCTATTTGCTAAGTGCCCATATTCTTGACAGTTGTAACATTGACTATCTTTCAAAGATTTTTGAGATTTGGGTCTAAACTTCCTTTTAACATTTGATTTTTGAAAATCAACCCTTTTCTTGCTTTTGAAAATCTTGTAAAATTTCTTAGCTAAAAGAGCCATATCATCTTCTGAATCAGAATTTTCTTCTGAATTACATTTAGAAGATTTTAGTGCGATAGATTTACCTTTAGGAGATTTAAAGTTTAACTCGTAGGTTTGTAGAGAACCAACTAGTTCTTCTACCCTCATATTATCCGTATCACGAAGTTCCTGGATTGCGGTTACTTTAGAATTGAACTGTTCAGGAAGTGAGCGTAATATTTTTGCACACACTTTACTTTCTAGGATTTTATCGCCAAGACCCCACATTGAGTTTACAATGTCATTCAATCTAGTGTAAAAGTCCATAAACATTTCATTTTCCTCCATATGAATTTCTTCAAATCTGGTTGTGAGGAGTTGGACTTTAGATTTTTTGACAATTGTAGTACCCTCGTGTGTCATTTCTAATATATCCCAAGCTTGCTTTGCAGTATCACAGGAAATGATTCTTTTGAACTCATCCGGTGATAGTGCGCAAGTAATTGCATTTAGTGCTTTAGCATTTGCACTACTCTCACTTTTCTGAAGAGTGGTCCATTGGTAATATGGTGTGATTTTCATAGATTTTGAACCATCAACCCCGGTAACTTCCATGATAGGAGGTATCCATTCAGTCACTGTGGCTTGCCACACATTTTCATCCATTGATTTGAAAAAGATCCTCATTCTAGCTTTCCAATAGGCATAGTTGGAGCCATCAAAGGGTGGAGGCCTTGTGACTGAAAGGCTATCAAAATTTGACATCTTAAATAGCTTAAATCGTTAGCTCAGGAATTAAATCCAAGAATAAAAAAGAGCTATTAGGCTTTGATACCACTTGAAAAGGCCTAGCTATATGTCCTAGAGGAGGGTGAATAGGACAATGCCAAATAAACCTTAAAACAACTGAATTAAAAAGAATATGATATCGAAAGTAAATCAGAATACTGGAAAGTAAAATAACCTCAAAATTCAGATCTTGAGAGGTTGATACAAATGTTGTTCTAAGGACAACCTTACACCAAAAACCAGAGTTTATGGTAAGACAACTTTAGTTCTAGAAAGATCTTTGTATCAAATCTCAAACCGAAGAGGAATACAGAAATAAATACAAACAGAATTAAAATAAATTGTAATCACAAATGTATTGTTCTAGGGACAGCCATACACCATAAAAATGGCAGGGCAAACTTGCTGGAACAACTTTTCAAAAGAAATTAAAATATCAAGCTGATAAAGGAATAGCAGAAAATAAATTCTAAACTATTACAACATTCTCACAATGCTTGAATTAAATGATTACAACATTCACCACCATACATACATCCCACAAAAGAATAATTAAAGATCAGAAGTATAAATCATTCAACCACAACACAAGGGATTATAGTGGTTCGCCTGTGTGTTCACCAACTGTTAAACAACAGCCACACAGAATGCTACTCCACTCCTAATATCCTCACACAGGGATATTAGCGTTCACTAACAAAATAGGTTTTCCCAGGTTCACCCAAAACCTTTACAATTGTGTCTTTGTCTGTGGGCTTACACAATTAAAAAACCCCACTTCTGAGTTTTCCTGGCTCTCCTTAGATAACCAATACAATAAGATTTTTCTGGCAAATCTTGAAAGAAACCAAAACAGAAAGGAATTTACAATTAAATGTAAAATACCTGATTATCTCCTTCGTTGTAGCAGCCCGGTAGAACCAAATCAGAGTAGATGATTGAATGTCCAAGTTTAATGTCCAGTACTCAATTACAATGGTTCTAATTCTAATAGATTTTAAATTAAACCAAATAGGGCTTGCCTTAATTGATTTTGATTCCAAAGAAAGGGAATAACAATTCCTCTTATCAAATTAGATTGGAATAGCAGAAACAAAATCAATTAAAATAAAGTTAAGGAAAGAGAATATTAAATAAGCACACTTAGCTTAGATGCAAACAGAATTATCTCTCGGAAGTTCGACGAAGATTGGCTTGAATGGATTAATTAATTCAATGATTTCTTCGAGATTCGTGCACTATTTATAGGTGAGCGGATCGCGTCTTCGATAGTCTAGGGAGCTCTTCGACTAGTCGAAGCAAAACAGATATTTGAAAAATCGGCGGGATATGCTTTGGCCGTTCTACGACTAGTCGAAGGTCTTCTTCGACTGGTCGGTCTTCGACTGGTCGAAGAACCCGAAAAACATCGCTGGATTTTGAGTCGAAGATTTTTGAGTCGAAGATGCAATCGACACTGTTCCTTCGACTCGAGATTTCTGGACTAGTCGAAGCCTAACAGAAATTATCCGATTTTTGTAACAAACTCACGACTGGTCGAGGAATTTCTTAGACTGGTCGAAGCAACTCTAGGACTAGTCGAAGAAGGCCTAGGACTAGTCGAAGAACAGACCAAACTTATGTAAAATAACATTCGACTTATGTATCCAAAATGACCTACTTCTAAGGCCAACCTATGGTCAGTCAAACCTTAACCATGAAGTAAGGACATTGAAACATTAGGAACTAGTGACCTTAAGTATGAGCCTTGAAGTCTAGATGTAGTTGAAATCTTGATGTCGCTCAATCTTGAAAGTGTCTTGAGTTCTTTACAAACTGCCTTGTACTCTTCTTGAAGTCTTGCAGTTTGAGTCTTGTCTTGTGAGCAGTTCTTGCATTCAAGATTGATCCTTGTACTTGTGAGCTTTGCTTGTTGTGAGCTTAGCTTATTCATGAATGTTGATCCTTGAGAGAGCTTCACTTATGCAAGTTATATATAACAGTGATTTTGGCACCACAAATTTGACAACAGACAGGGATATAAACTATAGCACTTACACAAAGCCCCTACTTATTCGTTACATTTAAGTTGGGGCTACAACAGTTGAACCATTGATCATGGTTCCTTGACACAATAATTGTTGTTAATTGTGATTTGGTCTAAGCAGCATGCGACAAATCATGCAACAAAGTGCTCTTCTGAGAGAGAGTACCTGCAAATTTGATTGTTCCAAGGATGCAAATAACTTCTCAGTTGATTTTTGGAGTGGTACTCAATATAGTGTTCTGCAGTCCACAAGCAAAACCAAAATGCATGACAAACTAAAACAAGATTTAAGACCACCGAGAAGAATAAGTAACTTGATTAAGGTTACCATGAAAAGATTTTAAGCTAATAAAGATTGAGGTAGAGAATCGCTGCAAAACTCTGTAAAGATTGAGATGATGGAAGGATTAAAATTAGAACTGAGGAACAACATTTAACTGCCAAAAATTACTGAAGACGTATAAGAAAACTCTAAGGTCGCAGAACTCATTCCCCTAGAATTCTTTAGGCATATAGACAGCAAGGAAATTATAGATGTCACACTATCAGAAGCATGAAAAATGCATGACCATACACTAGTGTGCTTACATCACAAGCAGCTATCTTCCTTGCTACAGCCAATTCTCACGCACCAAATGGAAGAGGAATCATCATCATCACCTAAGCCTTATCCCAACTAATTAGGGTCAACTACATAAATCAGATGAGCAACACAGGTCTTGGCTATCATGAATTGTAGAAACGCTAATGATGAGCATGTCATAATGCAACAAAGAATGGTTAAATTATTATATAAATTCTTATTAATGAGCATTCCTACCTACAGTATTGGTTGTCTTAAATTTTAGTTGTTGCCTTTTGCAAGGAAACTAAAGGAAATATATGCTATAACGTATATGAATGATTTCCATTTTTTTAGTATGCATATGTGCCATATGTGCCATATGTGACAGTACATTGTAATCAAAACCAACCATCTTCACGTACCTCAAATGTGTTAGATTATACTCACAAGCATCTCACATGAACCGCATAAGACAATCTGCACATGAACACATATATACCACAGCCACATGTGATAGCATCAATCTACAAGGTCTCCACAACATGTGCACATGTTTCAGATGTTTATGGAATCCATGAAGGCTATCTATATACATTCTACTAATTGACAAACAATGGTCAGTACAATAGAATAGTACATCAAGCATTTATTAGTTGGACGGAAAAGCCTATAATAGTTGTGCTGAGATAGGACTTTGATGGCACCAAATGGGTGGTAAATGCCTGCGGATCAATTTGATATAATCGAATCAATGGAATTTCAGTTTCCGTGCCATTTTTGGGACCCATGATTTGAAATATTTAGTTAACCTATATGCTATGCATGCAATTTTTTAATGTTAGTGTATCAACCACCACATTTTATCAGAGTATTGAAATTCTCCATAAAACTAGCTATGATATCCCGTCCTTGGCAACATCTTAATATCAGGTTCAAAGTAAAAGGATGAAATATGATCGGATGTTTGCTAGCTCTACGTGTACATTTGCACCACACCTTACTGAATTGACCTAAGTCTATAGGACATCTCAGTGGACCTTATCCATCCAAAAGGTGTACTTGAGAGTCACTACGCTAAAACAGCGAAAAAAGGATGGTCCAAAACCGTCTCAAATGACCAAAAAGGACAGTCATGGACTGTCGCATGGGCCGTCAAATTTTGACGTGTCGTATTACTTAAAGGACGGTTGAAAACTGTCATTCTTATTGACGAAAAAAGGACAGTCATGTTTAAGGACGGTCGTGGACCATCCTTAAAAAGGACGGTCATGGACCGTCTCTTATGAGCCTTCAAAGGACGACCATCGACCATCCTTTAAAAGGACGGTCATGGACTATCTTTAAAAATGACTGTCATAGTCCGTCTCTGATGAGCCTTCAAAGGACGGCCATGGATCGTCCTTTAAAAGGACGGTCATGGACCGTCCTTAAAAAGGACTGTCATGGACCGTCTCTTATGAACCTTCAAAGGATGGCCATGGACCGTCCTTAAAAAGGACTATCATAGACCATCTCTTATGGGCCTTCGAAGGACGGCCATGGACCATCCTTTAAAAGGATGGTCATGGACCGTCTTTAAAAAGACTGTCATGGACCGTCTCTTATGAGCCTTCAAAGGACGGCCATAGACCGTCCTTTAAAAGGACTGTCATGGGCCGTCCCTTATGTGAGAGGGTCAATATACACCTGTTACAATATATTTCATCATATTCTTCCTGATATACACCTGTTATATAATATATTTCATCATATTCACATTCACATCCATCTAAACTCAAACTACGTAAATCCAATATAAACAACATTCATCCAAACATAAACTACATCCATACAAATACAAACAATCTTATCCACATTACATTCATCCAGGCATAAATAAATATAAGTTTAACATCATAAATAAAAAAAAGAAAAAAAATCAGCAACAATTTTCTTTTTGTCTTTCATCTAAAAAAAATATTAAACCAACAAAACATTATAATTCAAAATCATGAAGAATTGCATAAACTTCTTCTTAAAAAGTGGGCACTTTTTTAAAATAAAACTGATCATTAAAATAAAACTAACGCAAGCAAATAATGCAAAAAAATGTTTTAATTCAAGTTAATAGAAACAACAACAAAAATTAAAGCTTTGTAAAAAGGGGCATGTGTTAAAAGGGATACATTCTTGTTTCTTGCCATGTGATTGGGCTACAATTCGAGTTAATAGAAACACCAACAAAAATTATAGCTTTGTAAAAAGGGACATGTGTTAAAAGGGATACATTCTTGTTTCTTGCCATGTGATTGGGCTACATTATTACAGTAATTGGGTTCGGGATCGGGATCGGGTTTAGGTTTGGGTTTTCAAGTATAGGTTTAGGTTTATGTTAGGGAATTGAGATTAGGATTAGGTGTAGGTCTAGGTTTAGGGATTTGAGAATACATTTAGGTTATAGGTTTAGGTTTAGGTTTTAGGTTTTAGGTTTTAGGTTTAGGCTTAGATTTAGGTTTAGGTTTTAGGTTATAGGTTATAAGTTTAGGTTATAGGTTACGGTTTAGGTTATAGGTTTTGGTTTAGGTTTAGGTTAAGGTTTAAGTTTAGGTTATAGGTTTAGGTTAAGGTTTATGTTTTAGTTATAGGTTATAGTATATAGGTTATAGCTTTAGGGAATTAAGAATAGGTTAAGGTTAAGGTTTAGGTTTAAGAAATCGGGTCCGGGTTCGGGATCGGGTTTAGGTTTGGGTTTTCAAGTTTAGGTTTAAGTTTAGGTTAGGGAGTTGAGATTAGGATTAGGTGTAGGTTTAGGTTTAAGGATTTGAGAATACATTTCGGTTTTAGGATTAGGTTTAGGTTTTAGGCTTAGGTTTAGGTTATAGGTTTAGGTTATAAGTGCAGGTAATAGGTTTAGGTTTAGGTTTAGGTTAGGTTATAGGTTTAGGGAATTGAGAATAGGTTAAGGTTTAGGTTTAGGAAATCGGGTTCGGGTTCGGGATCGGGTTTAGGTTTGGGTTTTCAAGTTTAGGTTTAGGTTAGGTTAAGGAGTTGAGATTAGGATTAGGTATAGGTTTAGGTTTAGGGATTTGAGATTACATTTAGGTTTTAGGTTTAGGTTTAGGTTATAAGTTATAGGTTTAGGTTTAGGTTAACGTTTAGGTATAGGTTTAGGTTTACGTTATAAGCTATAGGTTTAGGGAATTGAGAATAGGTTAATGTTTAGATTTAGGAAATCAGGTTTGGGTTCAGAATCAGGTTTAGGTTTGGGTTTTCAAGTTTAGGTTTAGGCTTAGGTTAAGGAGTAGAGATTAGGATTAGGTGTAGGTTTAGGTTTAGGGATTTGAGAATACATTTAGGTTTAGGTTTAGGTTAAGGTTTAGGTTAAGGTTTAGGTTTAGGTTATAAGCTATAGGTTTAGGGAATTGAGAATAGGTCAAGGTTTAGGTTTAGGAAATCGGGTTCGGGTTCAGGATCGGGTTTAGGTTTGGGTTTTCAAGTTTAAGTTTAGGTTTAGGTTAGGGAGCTGAGATTAGGATTAGGTTTAGGGATTTGAGAATACATTAGGTTTTAGGTTTAGGTTTAGGTTATATATTATAGGTTTAGGTTTAGGTTAAGGGAATTGAGAATAGGTTAAGGTTTAGGTTTAGGAAATCGGGTTCGGGTTCGAGATCGGGTTTAGGTTTAGGTTAGGGAGTTGAGATTAGGATTTGGTGTAGGTTTAGGGATTTGAGAATACATTTAGGTTTTAGGTTTAGGTTTAGGTTATAGGTTATAGGTTTAGGTTTAGGTTTAGGTTAAGGTATAGGCTTAGGTTTCGGTTTAGGTTATAAGCTATAGGTTTAGGAAATTGAGAATAGGTTAAGGTTTAGGTTTAGGAAATCGGGTTCGGGTTCAGGATCGGGTTTATGTTTGGGTTTTCAAGTTTAGGTTTAGGTTTAGGTTAGGGAGTTGAGATTAGGATTAGGTGTAGGTTTAGGTTTGGGGATTTGAGAATACATTAGGTTTTACGTTGAGGTTTAGGTTATAGGTTATAGGTTTAGGTTTAGGTTTAGATTATAGGTTATAGGTTTAGGTTTAGGTTTAGGTTAAGGTTTAGGTTATAAGCTATAGGTTTAGGGAATTTAGAATTGGTTAAGGTTTAGGTTTAGAAAATCGGGTTCAGGTTCGGGATCGGGTTTAGGTTTGGGTTTTCAAGTTTAGATATAGGTTCAGGTTTAGGTTAAGGAGTTAAGATTAGGATTAGGTGTAGGTTTAGGTTTAGGGATTTGAGAATACATTAGGTTTTAGGTTTAGGTTTAGGTTATATGTTATAGGTTTAGGTTTAGGTTTAAGTTATAAGCTATAGGTTTAAGGAATTGAGAATAGGTTAATGTCTAGGTTTAGGAAATCGGGTTCGAGTTCGGGATTGGGTTTAGGTTTGGGTTTTCAAGTTTAGGTTTAGGTTTAGGTTAGGGAGTTGAGATTAGGATTAGGTATAGGTTTAGGTTTAGGGATTTGAGAATACATTTAGGTTTTAGGTTTATGTTTAGGGTTAGGTTAAGGTTTAGGTTTAGGTTATAAGCTATAGGTTTAGGGAATAGAGAATATGCTAAGGTTTAGGTTTAGGAAATCGGGTTCAGGTTCGGGATCAGGTTTTGGTTAGGGTTTTCAAGTTTAGGTTTAGGTTTAGGTTAGGGAGTTGATATTAGGATTAGGTGTAGGTTTAGGTTTAGGGATTTGAGAATACATTAGGTTTTAGGTTTAGGTTTAGGTTATATGTTATAGGTTTAGGTTATAAGCTATAGGTTTGGGTTATAAGTTTTAAGTTTAGGGAATTGAGAATAAGTTAAGGTTTTGGTTTAGGAAATCGAGTTCGGGTTCGAGATCGGGTTTAGGTTTGCGTTTTCAAGTTTAGGTTTCGGTTAGGGAGTTGAGATTAGTATTAGGTGTAGGTTTAAGTTTAGGGATTTGAGAATACATTTAGGTTTTAGGTTTAGGTTTATGTTATAGGGTATAAGTTTAGGTTTAGGTTTAGGTTAAGGTATAGGTAGAGGTTTCGGTTTAGGTTATAAGCTATAGGTTTAGGGAATTGAGAATAGGTTAAGGTTTAGGTTTAGGAAATCGGGTTCGGGTTTAAGTTTGGGTTTTCAAGTTTAAGTTTAGGTTTAGGTTAGGGAGTTGAGATTAGGATTAGGTGTAGGTTTAGGTTTAGGGATTTAAGAATACATTAGGTTTTTGGATTAGGTTTAGGGTATAGGTTATAGGTTTAGGTTTAGGTTTAGGTTTAGGTTTAGGCTTAGGTTTAGGTTATAAGATATAGGTTTAGGGAATTGAGAATAGGTTAAGGTTTAGGTTTAGGAAATCGGGTTCGGTTTCAGGATCGGGTTTAGGTTTGGGTTTTCAAGTTTAAGTTTAGGTTTAGGTTAGGGAGTTGAGATTAGGATTAGGTGTAGGTTTAGGTTTAAGGATTTGAGAATACATTTAGGTTTTAGGTTTAGGTTTAGGTTTAGGTTTAGGGTAAGGTTTAGGTTTAGGCTTAGGTTTAGGTTATAAGATATAGGTTTAGAGAATTGAGAATAGGTTAAGGTTTAGGTTTAGGAAATCGGGTTCTGGTTCGGGATCGGGTTTAAGTTTGGGTTTTCAAGTTTAAGTTTAGGTTTAGGTTAGGGAGTTGAGATTAGGATTAGGTGTAGGTTTAGGTTTAAGAATTTGAGAATACATTTAGGTTTTAGGTTTAGGTTTAGGTTATAGGTTTAGGTTTAGGTTTAGGTTAAGGTATAGGTTTAGGTTTCGGTTTAGGTTATAAGCTATAGGTTTAGGGAATTGAGAATAGGTTAAGGTTAAGGTTTAGGTTTAAGAAATCGGGTCCCACATAAAAAACTGGATATCTCTCCATATGAATTGTGAAAAAAGAAGAAACCATTTCTTCATTACTACAAAGTGTGGGGAAGTATAGTAGAAATCAGGATTATTAATTCTAAGATAGTAAAGTTAGGTCCTAGAGGAATCAGGTGTGCTTTTGTGGGTTATGGGATTCATAGTCCTGTATATTGATTCCTGGTTCTAGAACAAACTACTTTTGCCGACAAAAATATGATTATAAAGTCTAGGGATGTTATATTTTTTAAAAATATGGTATACAAAGACTATATGAATGATCATAGGAAAAGACATGTTTATGAAAATAAAGTAGAACCAATGTATGAAAAATCTAGCAGCATTTATGATAAAACTCATACTCATCCAGAAGGAAATGAACCAAGAAGATCGAAAAGGGCAAGAAAAGAAATATCTTTTAGTCCAGATTTCTATATGTTCCTTATAGAAGGGGATAGAAATGAAATAAGAAAGGAGATCACTCTACTACTAAGTATTGAAAGTGATCCATCAACACTTAGTGAATCTTTCTCGTCTCCTGATGTACAGTTTTGGAGGGAAGCCATCGATGATGAAATGGATTCCATAATCTCCATTAAAACATGGTGTTTTGTCGATCTTCCACCAGGTTCAAAGCCTATAAGATGTAAGTGGATTTTTAAAAGAATGTTTAATCCTGATGGAACCATAAATAAATTTAAAGCTCGATTGATAGCCAAAGGTTTTAAACAAAAGGAGGGTATCGATTTTTTTCGATACATATGCTCCTGTTGTTCGTATATCTACCATTAGGACTTTAATTGCTCTTACAACAATTCACCACCTAGTAATCCATTAATTGGATGTCAAAACAGTATTCTTAAATAGTGATCGAGATGAGAAAGTCTATATTGAACAACCTGAAGGGTTTGTTCAACCTGGGCAAGAGAAGAAAGTGTGTAAACTGGTCAAATCTCTCTATGGACTCAAGAAAGCTCTTAAGCAATGGCATGAGAAGTTTGATCAAGTAATACAATCTAATGGTTTTAGAGTAAACCAAGTAGATAAGTGCATATATATTAAAGGTCAAATCATTATTTGTCTGTATGTAGATGATATGCTAATATTTGGACCAAATGAGGCCTTTGTGAAAGAAACTAAAAAGTTTCTAAGTACCAACTTCGACATGAAGGATATGGGTAAAGTCGATGTAATATTAGGTATTAAGATTTATAATCTTACTGATGGAATAGCCTTAACATAATCTCATTACCTAGAGAAAGTGTTGAAGAAGTTTAATCATTATGAAGGTAAACCGGTTTCAACCCCATTTAATCCAAGTATTAAATTGGTTAAAAATACTGGTAGATATAAAGCGCAACAAGAATATGCGAGTGTTATTAGGAGTTTAATGTATATAATGAATTGCACTAGACCCGATATAGCATTCACAGTAGGAATGCTAAGCAGGTATACCAATAATCCTAGACAAGTACACTGGAATGCAATTTCGAGAGTTTTAAAGTATCTAAGAGGAACCATAGACTATGGACTGTATTATAAATCATATCCCACTGTACTTGAAAGGTACAGTGATGTAAGCTGAAATGCAGATAGCATAGAATCTAAATCTACAAGTGGTTGGATATTTACTCTTGGAGGAGCAATATCATGGACATCTAAGAAACAAATATGTATATCTCACTCTACAATGGAAATTGAGTTTATTGCACTTGGTGCTGCTTGTAAAGAAGGTGAATGGCTAAGATACTTGCTAATGGAAATCTCGTATTGGCCAAAACTTACTCATGTCAAATTTATCTTTTATGATAATTAGGCTACTCTTTGTCGTGCTATGAGTAAGACATATAATGGTAAGTCTAGAAATGTATATCTAAGGCATAACTTTGTTAAAGGATTGCTCAAAGATGGAGTAATCATAGTGAAATATGTTAAGTCCATCTTGAACTTAGCAGATCCCTTGACAAAAGGTTTATCAAGAGATCAAATAAAGAGAACCACTAAAGGAATGGGACTAAGATCTATCACTACAAGAAAAACGGGCAAAGGCTACGGACAAAAATTGTAACAAAATCCCTTTTGCTACAGATATGATCCGTAGCACATCCGTCGCTATTGGTGGGGTAGCTAAAGGTATAGCTACGGATTATATGCATAGCAATACATACCAATAGCTATGGATTATATCTGTAGCAATAGATACCAATAGTTACGGATTATATCCATAGCGATGCCTTTAAGTACCCCACCAATAGCGACGGACGTGCTACGGATCATATTTGTAGCAAAAGGGATTTTATCCATAGTAATAGATACCAATAGCTACTAATAATATCCATAATAATAGATACCAATAGCTACGGCAATAGATAACAATAGCTATGGACAAAAGACGTAGCTATAGGTATGGATTATATTCGTAGCTATTTTTTAAAAATTGTAATAATACGACCTGTTTCCATTGCAAGAACCTACTGTGATTAATAACTCATTTAAGCTTAATGCTGATAGAAATAGTGCATAAAATGCAATCAGAAAAAAAAATGATGCATTTATTACAAATTGCAATCAAATCATACAATGCATCCTACATTCACATTTTTAAATAAACAATACTTCACTTTGCTCAACCTATCATAAGAATTACAATTAAGGCGTGCCCTCATGTGCAAGAAACAAATACACTCCAACACAGTAAGCATCCTCCATATGCATTCAATAATACTCATGTTTTTATAGAATTTTCTTCCTTCAGACAGTCAAGTTCAGCAAATGCAGAAGATAGAGCTTCTTCTTTCCTTGAAACTGCAGATGTAACTTCTGTGGACTTCAACACAAGATCACTTTCAAGTTCTGAAACCCTTCCCTTGAGAAAATGAATTTCATCCTCCATTGACTTCTTTAGCTTGTCAGCCTGTATAAAACAGCATTTGTAGACACAATCAAACAAGCATGCCTTTGTACACATCTCAAAAGGAAGAAAGATTTAAAAAAAAAATACTTATATATGAAGAAATAAAAAATGTACCTACAAATCTTCTAAACTATGGCAAAATCCAACATGAGTAGTGTGTTCAAACCTAGGATGGACTTTTAAAGTAGCTTCTCCTACCTAAAATAATATATGATATGTTGAAGAACTCATTCTGGTTTGATAAAATGTTAACATGCTAAAATGTTATACGTGAGTAGACACCACAAAATAAACAATCCTATGGGGAAAAAAAAACAAATGAAAAAAGAGAGAACATATGAGAGGTGATCCTTATCTCCTTTGATGGATTCAAGCTGTATGTGCCCTACCCAACTTCCTATAAGGAGAAGTTATATAGATCTTGGAATAATGTTGGTGATAAATCCACCTTGTCTATTAATATTATCATATTGTGTTAGGACATGACTCTAAAAATGAGATAAATGCAAAACTCAAATAATCTATGCTATAAGAGATAGTAGAGATGAAAATAGATGCATTGTGATGCTTGATTTCGAGTATGCTTGCCAACAAAGCAAGATTTTCTTATTTGTTGCCATGTGATTGGGCTACATTATTACATCAATCGGGTTCGGGTTCGGGATCGGGTTTAGGTTTGGGTTTTCAAGTTTAGGTTTAGGTTTAGGTTAGGGAGTTGAGATTAGGATTAGGTGTAGGTTTAGGTTTAGGTTAGGGAGTTGAGATTAGGATTAGGCGTAGGTTTAAGTTTAGGGATTTGAGAATACATTTAGGTTTTAGGTTTAGATTTAGGTTTTAAGTTATAGGTTTAGGTTTAGGTTTTAGGTTTAGGTTAAGGTTAGGTTATAGGTTATAAGTTTAGGTTATAGGTTATAGGTTATAGGTTAAGGTTTAGGTTATAGGTTTTGGTTTAGTTTAAGGTTATAGGTTTAGGTTTAGGTTTAGGTTATAGGTTTAGGTTAAGGTTTAGGTTTACGTTATAGGTTATAGGTTATAGGTTAAAGTTTTAGGGAATTGATAATAGGTTAAGGTTTAGGTTTAGGAAATCGGGTTCAGGTTTGAGATCAGGTTTAGTTTGGATTTTCAAGTTTAGGTTTAGGTTAAGGAGTTGAGATTAGGATTAGGTGTAGCTTTAGGTTTAAGGATTTGAGAATACATTTAGGTTTTAGGTTTAGGTTTAGGTTTTAGGTTTAGGTTAAGGTTATAGGTTTAGGTTAGGTTTAGATGTAGGTTATAGGTTATAGCTTTAGGAAATTGAGAATAGGTTAAGGTTTAGGTTTAGGAAATCAGGTTCGGGTTCGGGATCGGGTTTAGGTTTAGGTTTTCAAGTTTAGGTTTAGGTTTGAGTTAGGGAGTTGAGATTAGGATTAGGTGTAGGTTTAGGTTTAGGGATTTGAGAATACATTTAGGTTTTAGGCTTAGGTTTAGGTTATAGATTTTGGTTTAGGTTTTAAGTTCAGGTTAAGGTTAGGTTATCGGTTATAAATTTAGGTTATAGGTTATAGGTTAAGGTTTAGTTTATAGGTTTTGGTTTAGGTTACGGTTATAGGTTTAGGTTTAGGTTAAGGTTTAGGTTTAGGTTATAGGTTTAGGTTAAGGTTTAGGTTTAGGTTATATGTTATAGGTTATAGGTTATAGCTTTAAGGAATTGAGAATAGGTTAAGGTTTAGGTTTAGGAAATCAAGTTCGGGTTTGGGATCGGGTTTAGGTTTGGGTTTTCAAGTTTAGGTTTAGGTTTAGGTTAGGGAGCCGAGATTAGGATTAGGTGTAGGTTTAGGGTTAGGGATTTGAGAATACATTTAGGTTTTAGGTTTAGGTTTAGGTTTTAGTTTATAGGTTTATGATATAGGTTTAGGTTTAGGTTTTAGGTTTAGGTTAAGGTTAGATTATAGGTTATAAGTTTAGGTTATAGGTTATAGGTTATATGTTAAGGTTTAGGTTATAGGTTTTGGTTTAGGTTAAGTTTATAGGTTTTGGTTTAGGTTTAGGTTTAGGTTTTAGGTTTAGGTTAGGTTTAGGTTAGGTTTAGGTTTAGGTTATAGGTTATAGGTTATAGGTTATAGCTTTAGGGAATTCATAATAGGTTCAGGTTTAGGTTTAGGAAATCAGGTTCGTGTTCGGGATCAGGTTTAGGTTTGGGTTTTTAAGTTTAGGTTTAGGTTAAGTAGTTGAGATTAGGATTAGGTGTAGGTTTAGGTTTAGGGACTTGAGAATACATTTATGTTTTAGGTTTAGGTTTAGGTTTTAGGTTTTAATTTTTGGTTTAGGTTTAGGTTTAGGTTAAGGTTATATAGGTTTAGGTTATAGGTTTAGGTTAGGTTTAGGTTTAGGTTATTGGTTATAAGTTATAGGTTATAACTTTAGGGAATTGAGAATAGGTTAAGCTTTAGGTTTAGGGATTGAGTTAGGGTTTGGGATCGGGTTTAAGATCGGGTTTAGGTTATAGGTTTAGGTTTAGGTTATAGGTTATAAGTTATAGGTTTAGGTTACAAGTTTAGGTTTAGGTTAAGGTTAGGTTATCAGTTATAAGTTTAGTTTATAGGTTAAGGTTTAGTTTATATGTTTTGGTTTAGGTTAAGGTTATAGGTTTAGGTTTAGGTTTAGGTTAAGGTTTAGGTTTAAGCTATAGGTTTAGGTTAAGGTTTAGGTTTAGGTTATATGTTATAGGTTATAGCTTTAAGGAATTGAGAATAGGTTAAGGTTTAGGTTTAGGAAATCGGGTTCGGGTTCAGGATCGGGTTTAGGTTTGGGTTTTCAAGTTTAGGTTTAGGTTTAGGTTAGGGAGTTGAGATTAGGATTAGGTGTAGGTTTAGGTTTAGGGATTTGAGAATACATTTAGGTTTTAGGTTTAGGTTTAGGTTTTAGTTTATAGGTTTAGGTTATAAGTTTAGGCTGAGGTTTTAGGTTTAGGTTAAGGTTAGGTTATAGATTATAGGTTATAGGTTATAGGTTAAGGTTTAGGTTATAGGTTTTGGTTTAGGTTAAGGTTATAGGTTTTGGTTTAGGTTTAGGTTTAGGTTTTAGGTTTAGGTTAGGTTTAGGTTTAGGTTATAGGTTATAGGTTATAGCTTTAGGGAATTGAGAATAGGTTAAGGTTTAGGTTTAGGAAATCGGGTTCGGGTTCGGGATCGGGTTTAGGTTTGGGTTTTCAAGTTTAGGTTTAGGTTAAGTAGTTGAGATTAGGATTAGGTGTAGGTTTAGGTTTAGGGATTTGAGAATACATTTAGGTTTTAGGTTTAGGTTTAGGTTTAGGTTTATAGGTTTAGGTTATAAGTTTAGGTTTAGGTTTTAGGTTTTAGGTTTAGGTTAAGGTTAGGTTATACGTTATAAGTATAGGTTATAGGTTATAGGTTAAGGTTTAGGTTATAGGTTTTGGTTTAGGTTAAGCTTATAGGTTTTGGTTTAGGTTTAGGTATAGGTTAGGTTTAGGTTATAGGTTACAGGTTATAGGTTTAGGTTACAGGTTTAGGTTTAGGTTAAGGTTAGGTTATCGGTTATAAGTTTAGGTTATAGGTTAAGGTTTAGTTTATATGTTTTGGTTTAGGTTAAGGTTATAGCTTTAGGTTTAGGTTTAGGTTAAGGTTTAGGTTTAAGCTATAGGTTTAGGTTAAGGTTTAGGTTTAGGTTATATGTTATAGGTTATAGCTTTAAGGAATTGAGAATAGGTTAAGGTTTAGGTTTAGGAAATCGGGTTCGGGTTCGGGATCGGGTTTAGGTTTGGGTTTTCAAGTTTAGGTTTAGGTTTAGGTTAGGGAGTTGAGATTAGGATTAGGTGTAGGTTTAGGTTTAGGGATTTGAGAATACATTTAGGTTTTAGGTTTAGGTTTAGGTTTTAGTTTATAGGTTTAGGTTATAAGTTTAGGTTTAGGTTTTAGGTTTAGGTTAAGGTTAGGTTATAGGTTATAAGTATAGGTTATAGGTTATAGGTTAAGGTTTAGGTTATAGGTTTCGGTTTAGGTTAAACTTATAGGTTTTGGTTTAGGTTTAGGTATAGGTTAGGTTTAGGTTATAGGTTTAGGTTATAGGTTATAGTTTTAGGGAATTGATAATAGGTTAAGGTTTAGGTTTAGGAAATCGGGTTCTTGTTCGGGATCGGGTTTAGGTTTGGGTTTTCAAGTTTAGGTTTGGGTTAAGTAGTTGAGATTAGGATTAGGTGTAGGTTTAGGTTTAGGGATTTGAGAATACATTTAGGTTTTAGGTTTAGGTTTGGGTTTTAGGTTATAGGTTTTGGTTTAGGTTTAGGTTTAGGTTAAGGTTATAGGTTTAGGTTAGGTTTAGGTTTAGGTTATAAGTTATAGGTTATAGGTTATAGCTTTAGGGAATTGAGAATAGGTTAAGATTTAGGTTTAGGAAATCGACTTAGGGTTCGGGATCGGGTTTAGGATCGGGTTTAGGTTATAGGTTTAGGTTTAGGTTATAGGTTATAGGTTCAGGTTACAGGTTTAGGTTTAGGTTATAGGTTTATGCTAAGGTTAGGTTATCGGTTATAAGTTTAGGTTATAGGTTAAGGTTTAGTTTATAGGTTTTGGTTTAGGCTAAGGTTATAGGTTTAGGTTTAGGTTAAGGTTTAGGTTTAAGTTATAGGTTTAGGTTAAGGTTTAGGTTTAGGTTATATATTATAGGTTATAGCTTTAAGGAATTGAGAATAGGTTAAGGTTTAGGTTTAGGAAATCGGGTTCGGGTTCGGGATCGGGTTTAAGTTTGAGTTTTCAAGTTTGGGTTTAGGTTTAGGTTAGGGAGTTGAGATTAGGATTAGGTGTAGGTTTAGGTTTAGGGATTTGAGAATACATTTAGGTTTTAGGTTTAGGTTTAGGTTTTAGTTTATAGGTTTAGGTTATAAGTTTTGGTTTAGGTTTTAGGTTTAGATTAAGGTTAGGTTATAGGTTATAAGTATAGGTTATAGGTTATAGGTTAAGGTTTAGGTTATAGGTTTTGGTTTAGGTTAAGCTTATAGGTTTTGGTTTTGGTTTAGGTTTGGTTTAGGTTATAGGTTTAGGTTATAGGTTATAGCTTTAGGGAATTGAGAATAGGTTAAGGTTTAGGTTTAGGAAATTGGGTTCGGGTTCGGGATCGGGTTTAGGTTTGGGTTTTCAAGTTTAGGTTTAGGTTAATAGTTGAGATTAGGATTAGCTGTAGGTTTAGGTTTATGGATTTGAGAATACATTTAGGTTTTAGGTTTAGGTTTAAGTTTTAGGTTTAGGTTTAGGTTTTAGGTTTAGGTTTAGGTTATAGGTTTAGGTTATAGGTTATAGGTTATAGGTTATAGCTTTAGGGAATTGAGAATAGGTTAAGGTTTAGGTTTAGGAAATCGGGTTCGGGTTCGGGATCGGGGTTAGGATCTAGTTTAGGTTATAGGTTTAGGTTTAGGTTATAGGTTATAGGTTTAGGTTTAGGTTAAGTTATAGGTTATAGGTTTAGGTTTAGGTGATAGGTTATAGGTTATAGGTTAAAGTTTAGGTTATAGGTTAAGGTTTAGGTTTAGGTTATAGGTTTAGGGTGTGGTTTAGGTTAAGGGTATGGTCCCTGCAAATACAGATATAAATACGGCTTGTCCAAATGGTCAGGTCCCTCCAATGCTGTCCATAAGAAATGGACAGCTTCATCATGGTCATAACAACGGTTCCCACCTTCCAGGGACCCCTGCTCAACATCCGGGCATCGATCATCATGCACATATGCATGAAAAATGGTACAGAATGGATGGGGTCTTTACACAATTGGTCAGGCCACCCATATTATTATTCATAAGAAATGGACAGCTTCATCATGGTCATAACAGCGATTCCCACCTTCCAGGGACTCCTGCTCAACATCCGGATAGCTCCGATGCACATCCGGATCTGCTTCATCAATTTTAAGATAATATATAAACATGAGCCTGTCCAAATGGTCAGGCCATCCATATTACTGTCCATAGGAAATGGACAGCTTCATCACGGTCATAACAGTGGTTCCCACCTTCCAGGACCCCTGCTCAACATCCGGATAGCTCCGATGCATATCTAGATCTACTTCATCAATTTTGAGATAATATATAAACATGGGCCTGTCCAAATGGCTTGGCCACTTCATCAATGAATCATATAGTATGAAGGAAAGAAGACTCACCAATTTAGCTAGCAAGGAGAGAAAGTGTGAGTGCTTGGAATGTTGCCCTTGCTTTGAATAATGGATGCATATTCCACAATGCAATTTGAGAATGAGTAAGTTTTTTAGTTTCTCTGATAATGCATATGGGCACAGATTTACAAATAAAGATTGTAAAGATTGTAAAACAGAGTAAATGATTATATTAACTTCCAAGTATTGATTAAGAAGAAAAATGTAAATGATGATGGGAATGAAATCTCGATATATTAAATTTTTGAAGGACAATGAGACATACCAAGACTACAGGTGCCCAGAGCAAGATAACTGCACCAATGTTGTAACTAGCTGCATTGACAGAATAAAAAAATTATACGAATAAAATGACAAAAGGCCATGATATCAATACGAACTTGAGCTTGAGTCTGTTTTCTATTACAATTAGCGAAATCAATACGAACTTACAACAATAGGTACCAGGTCTTTGGTCCAGGGGTGATCCACAATAAAAGGTACCATTTACCATGAACTAAAACCATATATTATCCATACCTTAATTGGACTCACTACAAGGGTAGTCTTTCAATGATGGCCCACTGCTTTTGATAATCACTGCAGGGGTAAGAAAATTACAAATAGTAAGACTCATGAGATGACATATGTACAAATAGTTCATAATCAGTTCAATTGAGATTAAATGAGATGTTTTCTGGTGTTCATAATTAGGAAGCACGACCCCCAAAATGGAGTTTTGTTCTTTCCATGTCCGAGATGTAAATGTAAATTGATGTGTATACCATCAATATGAATGGAAGGAAAATAAAGGAAAAGACAGTTGAGTTATTTTCGCTCCATTAGACTAATAATTGCTATTCAATTTGGTAGTGCATCCAAATGCGCCCTGGCCTCCAGATGAGAGGGCACAGAATAGATGTCATTTGTAGGTTCTTGGATGAAAGATTGGTGAAAATGCTCTTGTCCATAGATTGGATGTGTTGTCGAATTGAGTTAGGCTCTCAAATTCACATAGCTTTTGGTGTTTTACTTGTCAGTGGTTTCACATAGCTACCATTGGTAAGATAATATTGATCATCTCCAATATTGGGATATCCCATATATGATGGATGTCTTCTGAGAATACAAAAGCTTACCCACTCATTTGTAGTTTGACAAAGGCACGTATGGGTTAGTCTTCTATATTTCTTCCGGCAAAACTGGCCTTTTTTTCTTAAACGAACAAGTAACGATGTTGTGCCCCTAAAAAATGAAGGCTTCTTGATACAGTTGATGCCCTGTTGTGAAAGATCATAAAGTGTCATACCCACTGACTTGAAGAGAGAAATATTAGATGATTGATGTGCTTATAAATGAAATCAAACCATACTTGACAGCATCTAGCAGCTTCCTGGCGAATGGGCCTCTTTGGATCGTCGAGAGCCTTTGATATAGCCTATAGTACCTGCAAAAGAGTTTTTCAAATATGTATTACATAAGAAGCTTTTACAATCAGCTGACATGAAAAGGCATCAACTATCATAAACCGTCCAACAAAATGCACATAGGGGAATTCATGTCATTGAGTTTACAACTGTAAAGGGAAACCAACCTGCGGTCTCATGGGATAAATCGTCACATGGGGCAGCCCTGACATGGCTACAAGGCATTGAATTGTTGTTTAGTGCTATCCGACAACTTTCTAACCCAATGATAGCCTTTAATTGTATATTCGACAACATTCTAACCCAAACTCTAGCATGAATATCAAACTTCTAGTCAAATAGACTGGCTAATCTCCAAGCATAGGATCCATTGTTAAACCACCTAATTGCATCAAGCAAATCAGTCATAATTACCAGCCAATTTCCTTTTTTCCTTTTCATTATTCCACAAAATGGGTTTTTACAATGTGTTTCAAGAATCTCAATGAAACACATTACAATCTTCTAAAATGAATACATCTTCGTATCTTCTTGGCATTCCTCTGAGAAACCAAGTATTCTAACAAGTTTGACAACTTGATCAAAACTTCAGCTTCCATAACATAGAAATTGCTTAGTTACATTATTCAACCATAGGAAAATTAGAAAATGAAAATGCTAAAAACAATCATGACAGAATCTGTACAGGATTGGAAGTAAACCATGATTGGCTGCTACCTATAGGAACCCAGAAGAATGTGGCCTTGTAGGTATAAAGAAGAGACCTGAATTAGTTTAAAGTATTCTAAGTTTCGTGATTCCAGGTATGAAAATCAAATTCCCATCAATAAAGAGCACTTGTTCTACAATAGAAGTTAGGGTAGGGGAAGACGTAGAAAGATGATAGTTCATATTTTACACTATATTTGGAGGAAAAATTTCTCCTACAAACCAGTTTTCATGAGAACATGTGAGAACCCTTCAAGAACTAATCCCAAGTGTACCTTTCATCTGGCTTGGATGATGGGTCATGTAAAAAATCAGGCTGTTTTGCAACTTATTTGGGCCCCTGTGAAAATTAAGGGCAGGGTGCCCTCTCACTTTGGTTCCCTTTGTTGTGGCTCACCTAAATTTTGAATCAAGCTGATTTTTGGGCCTAGAGGTTTCATAAGGTAACACATCTGATGAATGGGCTAGATGTCATGCACACAATATATGGGATGAGTTCTCACGGAAGTTATTTACAGACTGGTTAATAGGAGATCATTACAAAAGAGAATATTGACAAGTTCAGTTTAATCAAGAGAATATAAAAAGTTTTAAGATGTTTCCTAATAGTCATGACTCATGATGCATGAGTATCCATCAAGTTGCAATTAAGTTTCACACAAGTCCAACTTGAAAGTAATATATTGCAATTTGGTTCCTTGAGTCCAAGATACTCAAAATGAAGAACTAATCCACCTTGCAATTGGGTTGAGAGTGTGAAGCAAGAACTGCATCAGGCAGGATCCTATTTCCCCATTTTTCTACTCCATATGGCAAGTGGGATAGGAACAACACTGAAAGTTGTTATTATTCCACCTGAAATTATGGAGGAGTGCATCCAGTCAACTGCAAATCAAGAAATTCCAAACAGACTCCTAATCTAGGCAATACAATTACATGGGATTCAAAGAAATAGAGAAACATAAACAAATAAATAGTTTTACCAACAATATATCTTCAAATATAGAGTGGAAATTGAAATATATATATATATATATATATATATATATATATGTGCACCAATAACAGGAAAATCAGACAGCCATGCAAGAAAGACTCACCTTCTCCAGAGCTTCCATGTGTTGTTTCAGATTCTCCTCCGATGCCACCTCCTTATGAATTACAATGATTGTTTCAAAACTGGTTTTGACAAGCAATACATGGTGGTCTCAACCATGGGTTACACATGCACCAAAAACCCACCATGTTGAAAGATCCGTGTATCCTGAATGTGGATCTTTGTTGTATTTTCTTTACTAGCTGTATATTTTTCTAACCAAAAATACCAATTTAGGTTTAGGGATTTCCCTACCTGGGAGGTTTTGGTGCATAGATCAACCACAATGGAGCCATAGCATCATTGGTTTGGATCAATTAAAGAAATCTACCCAGATGTAACTAATTTTGACTCGACAATTTCATAGTAATTCTTTTTTTCTTTTTTTTGGAGGGTAAACTAAAGTTGAGTTCAAACCCAAGACCTCAATGTTAAAAGGAAAGTTTCTTCTTCCATTCAAATTAAATAAATTAACAATTAAAGAAGATCTTACCAAAAGCCATGAAATAAATGATGAGAATCTCAAATTTTCATATCCAATTACCATGCACCCAAACATAGAAGAATTGATCTGAATGTATGACAACAACATATGCTTGAATCTGACATATACAGCTCCAATCCTCCCACATGCAACATCCACCTGAAAGAATGTGCATAACCGTCATGCATGAGCAATCAATACAGGAATGTACAAGTAAAACCATAAAACAAGAGATACTCACTGCACTTTCAGGATCTCCTCCATAATTAACGATTTCATTCTAAAGCCCTTCTCCCTCCTCCTTTACCTGCGCTGGGCACCAGCAATGCAAGGAGTTGCATTGGCAGAGTTAAAAAAAGGGCTTAGGCTCCATTTTGTTTGAAGAAAAAAAAATGTATTCATAAATACTAGTGTGATGACCAAATGGAGCCTAAGACTATAAATAAGTTCAAATATAGAGTACAAAATTCTTTCAATATTTAAAAAAATAATAAAACAAAACAAAACAAAAAAAGGCCCCTACTCTTTTCACCCTCTCGGTGCTCTTTTCGGCCCCTATACATCCAAACAAGCCCTTATACATCCAAACAGGCAAACAGGCCCTTGTTCGACTCTCTCTTAATAAATTTAAGAAAGAAAGAAAGAAAGAAAGAAAGAAAATCTTATTTTACAAAAATAGACAGATAGAACATCACTTGATTTCTATAACAATGTTCAAAACTCTAACTTTAAGGAATATAAAATAGACAGATAGAACATCACTTGATTTCTATAACACGGACTTTTTTTTCTTTTTTCTTTTTTTTTTAAGAGCATCAAACAATTACAGATGAAACAAGACTTGAGAAAAAAAACAAGTTCATGGAAAAGAATATATAGATTCGAATACCTCCTTTAATGAATTAATGAAGTTTATATGTGAGTTTTTTATAGCAACAAAGTCGTAAGTGGTGCGCTCTCTGTAAGGCCCGTATCCTAGTCTGTACCGTTCTATAGGCTTCTGCGATCCTACCAGTCAAATTCCGATGACCTGCGATCTGTTATCAGTATTTGCACGTAATCCTGAGTCGTGTCCAGTATATTTGAGTCTGCTCGAGTCAAAACTTGTACCATCACGACCGCGTCGTCGCCACCGTTCCGATGTCGTGTCTTGCCCGCCAAGGCGATACCCAAGCCAGGAGATGTGGGCCCGCGTTTAGTTCAAGAAAAAAATACCGCGCATTACAATCCCTAGAAAATCCATCACATCAATCACTTCACTTGTCAAAGTACACCCATTAATCTATCCCATCCCCAAGTACAAAAGCAACCCTTAAAAGTCAACTCTATCCCTTACTCAAGTACACCCATCCATCCCTCTCTCCCATCACTCCTCTCCCATCACCCCTCTCTCCCTCTCATTCTCTCTCTCCATTTTTCAAACAACACCCCATGAGCGCACCCAACGTCCATGGCTCCATGAGAGAAGCTAGTGTGGCCCACCTTTCTATCTCTCATCTCCACCCTCCGAAACCAATCTCAACTGTTGAAATTCTTTCCTTGGAGCTCTAAGACCTATTGGAGGAAGGAGTTCAAGATCTAGGGGTGGGTGCTTCTTTCTCCCTTTCTCTCTTTCATTATTTTGGTGTGATGATATGGCCGTGTGGCCCACTCGGACGTACCCCACCTTGATGTATGTCTTATCCAACCATCCAAGGCATGTGGACCCTACCTTATGGATGATGAGAAAACACAAATATCAGACCCATCAGGTGGGCCACGTTCATGTGGGACCCACCTTGATGAAACATGGGCCACGCATACATGGGACCCACCATGATGTTGTGTTTATTCATGTCATCTAGCGTCCCTGGACGTTGGACGTGAAGCAAGGTATAACTATCATGGAGTGCATGTACTGACAGGGGTGTGTAGTAACAAGCTAACAAAAATAATAATAATAATAATAAAATATATATTATTTATAATTAGTGTTTGGGATGGGCTGCTCATGCAAGCCCCACCTTAAAGTATACATTCAATCCATACCGTCCATCCGTTTCCTCAGATCATTTTAGGCGTTGAGCTGAAAAATGAACCCAATCCAACTATCTGGCGGGCCATACCATAAGAAATACTGTTTGCTACCATTAAAACCCACCTGATGATTCTACACACCGAAACATGCCTAATATTGGGCTTGTTTGGTCGGTCTTGAGCCATGGGATGTAATGGCTGGGTTAGATTCTTCGGATGTGGGCCCCACTTGGTAAAATCCATAGAAAGATAAAAAAAAAATATGTGAGGCAGCAGCACCTACTGCTGCCGCGGACCAGAGACGCAACAGCGTCTACATGGACCCTGGGTGGGCAGAGACCCACGACCCCAACTGTGGGCCCCACCATGATGCATGTGGAACATCCACATCGTCCATTTGATGGGTCGCCTTTATTTATGGGGTGCCCCCAAAAATCAGCCATTCACGGCATGGCCCACACCATCTTAAATCATGTGAAGACATGCTTAACCTATAAAGCACTTGCTGTGAGGGCCACTATGACATTTGGGTCTTATCCACACCGTCCATATGGCTGGATGGTGGGACCCACCATTGATGTATTTATTCTATATCCACGCTTTTTATCAGGTGGACCACACTACAGAAAATAATGGTGAGTTGAACGTCTGCCATTGAAACCCTTTTTAGGTCACGGAAGTTTTGGATCTACATGAAATTTATTTTTTTCCTCTTAATCTAGGTCTTTGTGACCTTATCAACAGAGGGGATGGAAAATAAATGTTATGGTGGGCCCCCACGTGGGACCCACTTGTTGTAAACAGATTGGCTAGTGTACCGCACAAAGCCATCTAGTTGTTGTATCAGAGTCAGCAAGTCATGAGGGTAGGTATGTATTATATCTACAATGCCCATCCTTTTTGTTGGTGGTGGGACCCACTCCACACGTGTTGCACGTGTGGAGATGGGTCCACATTGATGTATGCATGCTAGTATCCACACCGGCCGTGTCTGAACGACGCAGAGAGGGACCACAGTCAGGTATGCATTGTTTTCCACGCTGTCCATCTGTTTGGTAGTGTGGGCTCACCCCACACGTGCCTTACGTGTGAGGGGTGGGACCCACCTCGTTTGTATACATGCTACATCCTAGCCGTCCAGCGTGGCCACCATGATATCTGTTATATCCTAACCGCTCATCAGGACAGGTGGAGTGGGACGCCACCATGTTGCATGCGTTCGCATCCAGGCCATCCAGGGCTTAGACGCTGGATTTTAATAATAATTATAATAATATATAATATATAATAATATATAGTATATTATATGTATATGTGGTGGGCCCCACATGGGACCCACCTGATGTGAGGCTATTGGCTGGTATTCCTTAAACAGCTAAGTAGCTACTATATAGACACCAGCGTGTTACGTGGGTCTGATCATGAGGTGTGTGCTATACCCTGGTCGTCCATCTGTTCTGCCACCGTGGGCCCCACACGTGTGGGGGTGGGTCCCACCTTGCTATATGTATCATGCATCTTCACCGTCCACATGTATATAGGACGGTGTGACCCACTGTGATATACGTGCCTTGCCTCCACCGTAGATGCATGTGCTTTAATTCCACACCGTCCATCCAACTGACATGGGACCCCAGCTTACATTATGTGTTATGCACACATGTGACATGTGTGACAGTGGGACCCATGTGAGGTATGTTCCATCCACTGTCAGCACATGTGATAGTGGGATGGCCCACCATGTGGGATCCACCGTGATCAAAATGTGTTTTATCTACGCCATCCACGTCGTACGTCTAAAGAAGTGGGGCCCTAGAGTATGGGTTTCATCGTCACCGTTCACATGTATGTGGGGTGGTGTGACCCACCATGATATATGTATTTCATTCCCACCGTCCATTTAGATGGTGGGGACCACAGTGATGTAATTATTTTATCTACATCATCCATCCACCGTCCAAATGGTTGGATGGTGGGTCCCATGCCTTGATGTATACGAGGCCCATTGATACGGCCCGCTTGATGTTTATGAGGCCCATTAGTGCGACCCGTTGGTGCGGCCCATTGATATGCCCATTTGACGTTTATGAGGCCCATTGGTGCGACCCGTTGGTGCGGCCCATTAATACGCCCATTTGATGTTTATGAGGCCCATTGGTGCGACCCGTTGGTGCGGCCCATTGATACCCCCATTTGACGTTTATGAGGCCCATTGGTGCGACCCGTTGGTGCGGCCCATTGATACGCCCATTTAATGTTTATGAGGCCCCTTGGTGTGACCCGTTGGTGCGGCCCATTGATATGCCCATGTAATGTATATGAGGCCTATGTGATGAGGCTCATTGTGATACATTTGCGGGCTAGGCGATGGAGCCCATTGTGATGTATGTTAGGCCCATGTGAAAGGCCCATCCTGATGTGTATTAAACTCTTGAGTGAGGCCCATGGTCTTGTATATTTGGCCCTTGTGTGAGGCCATGGGTCCACTATATGTTAGGCTCTATGTGGGTCATTCCTTAGGGAATAATGTTGGTTAAATGTCCACATTATTGTAGTTGATTGTTGATGCCGGTTATTGATACCGATACCAATTATGAGCATGTGACCACATAGCATCATGATACACGCCCATATGCATCATCTGCATATTTGTTATGAGATGTGGTTAACCATTGCATATGACATTGGGCAGGTTGTTATAAAACTCCCAGATAGGCGGAGGTTATCTCACATGAGCCCACGGTATGCGAAGGATTGATGCATGATTGGATTGTATGACTCATACATCTTGCATTGTGATTACTACTTGCCCTAGCGACATCAGGGTCATAGCCTCCACAGGCATATCATGGAAGGCCAGATGGGACACCGGAAATCTGTTACTAGCATCGGGTTGCCATAAATGGCCATGGGTGAAAATCCCTAAACTCTCTTGGTACCAGAGGACGCCCCAACGTCGAGACCGATTGGATACATGAGCGTCCGAGTGCCGAATACTAGGAGGTCGCGTCTCCCACTGTGTCGTGGTCGGTTGGGAGGGGGTATGGCCTTACCTGCCCGAGCGTAGGGGGTATTGCTAGGCTGAGTTTGACCAGCTCGTGAATGGGTCCGCTATCGATGTACCGGATAGGTATTGGCAGACTATTGGCCAGGCGGATAGTGAGGTTTCTTACGCTCACTTGGACTGTGCGGCTGGGAGAGCGGCAGTGCCATTTGGAATGTACTAAACCCCGTTGATGATCCCAGAGAAGAACCTACTGATATGTGGACTTATTGAGCAGGAGTTGCATACTCATTCATTTATTCATTATTCACTCACGTTGGTGGTGCACAACTATTTGTTACGTGTACCTTCGCCTGGCCAGGATTTCGGTTGGGGCACACGACTAACTTGAGATTAGGAGTTTACCACATCGGTTTGACTATCCAAATTTAGGTATGGGACTGGTTTAGATAGAAGTCCCTTGTGATGGACCCCATAGCCTGCGATACTACGTACTATCATCCTGACTTCACACTCCAGTGTGGTCATTCCATTCGCACTGCATATTGCATTACATCCACGACATATGACATTTTGGGTTACTGTGTTTCCGCATTTATATGGTCTAGATACGGCTGACGTATTTGTGAACACATAAGGAATTGTACATTACATTGCATTCTCGACATTTGATTTTGGCTCTTTATGACTTCTCATTTGCATAGCTGATCTGTATTGCATACTATGATATTGTATGACTCATGGACTTGTCAGTATTTTCACTTACTCTGTTATCGTATGATTTATGATCTTGTCAGTATTTCTGCTTACTCTGATAATTCATGATCTTGTCAGTATTTCTGCTTACTCTGTTATCGTATGATTTATGATCTTGTCAGTATTTCTGCTTACTCTGATAATTCATGATCTTGTCAATATTTCTGCTTATTCCGATATTGTACGATTTATGGATTACCAGTATTCCAATATTATATGATTATGGCATTGTATTGAATACTTGGCACTTACCTTGTGCACACACTTACACCACCCTCTAAGCATTCTATAAGCTTATGCACGATAGATGCGTGCAGGTGATGTTAGGTTGCAGCAGTGTTGAGCTTGGAGCATGCAGCGATCTTCTGGAGCTTGATTTTCGATTTATGTATTTTCCTTTCAGTATTGTACTCAAATGATAATATTAGTGGATATGTGATGATGATGTTGCCTGTGTGAATTGGATAATCTTGTGGTTATGATTATTACGAGTTAAATGTACATAAAAAAATCCACCTTATAGGATCCCAGGATCGAAATCTGGTGTATGGATGCTAGGAGCCGAGAATGGTGTACTACAGAGGCTGTCGGTACCGGATTTGGCGATCGGGATTCCTGTGAATCCGATTTCCGGGTTTGGGGTATGACACTCTCACTCAATGTTGTTACAAAGAAATCTTGCTGATAGCTTACCTTTTTGTGCCAACTGATGAATATAAAGTAACATGCCATAAATGATTCATGTCAAACAATAAAAGTTGCCAACTTAACATGTCAATAATTCAAAAGCCGAAAGTTACAGAAAAAATCTTCATATGCCAGGAAGAATATATATATATTTACAAAAGCTAGAAACAGTGGTGGTGTTTGCCCAGCTTGCATAGGAACACTCTGCACAATATCAACAGCTCTGCTATACATTATGTTACAGGCTCCAATCTTCCAATAGCATTCACAAATGATGCTTTTATCAGTATAGTCATTCATAACACTGATCTCACAGCTTTGGGACTCTCATGAGAATTCGACTTTTGCATAGTTGGAAATTAAGGCAGTGTTTGTACTTATTGATCAGAACCAGAGATTGGCTTTCCATTTGAATCCCAAGGTGAATTTTTTTCCTTCTGTACTTCATTTTATTTGTTTGTTTATTTTTTAAACTATTTAAATGGCATCCTAAGATTATTCTAAGCAATGGTTTAAAACACAGATTGGACTTGGGCAACGGTTTGATCCAACCGCCAGTCCATCTGGTTAGACCCAACTCTATTTCATTTCAGCCAGAAAATCTACTCAATCTGATCATAAAAATAGAAAAAAAAAATAAATAAATAAATAACAAGTATTCCATTATTTGCATAGTGAAACTGTCTGATTTTCAAGTCCTGCGCATGAGCTTTGACTGATATAGTTCTTTTTTTTTCTTTTACAAATTGTTTCTACTCAACTAACTAGGTGTTATAGTGATACAGCCGCTTCACCGGCCAATTCCAATCCAGAACCAATCTGATCATACAGCTAGGAGTTGGGTTTGGGTTTTAGAACTGGTTCTAAGATCACCAAAAGAAGGTAAATGAAACAACAGATAACATAACATAGGCTATTTGGTTATATCTCAAACCAAACCAATCAAACTATCACCTACGAGATTTTCATATAATCAGTCAATGAAAATCATTACTTTTAATAGAGAGTAACTAAAACATGGATGTGGAAAATGATGCATCAAAGAAAATGATTCAAGACTGAAACATCATTGGATACATTTGCTAGGACAGGTTATGCGGATGTCTTTCTTTCTTTCTTTCGTTTTAAATTTATCTGTTAGATTTAGTGCATGTTAGATAACAAAAATCAAAATACAACTTCTAATATTGGAAGGTTGAATCTATTCAATCTCCTGTAGGAGGACAAATTCTCTTATGACCCAAACATCAATGCCAAAGGACTTTTGGAATTATAACATTGAGAAAGAAAAGGGAGAGACATATATGAACAACAACAAACAAATAAATAAATAAATAAAATTGGCAGAAGCATCATGATATAACTTACAAGTGGTTCACAATAAGTTTTTTTTTCTTTCTTTCTATAATATGACTGTATAAAAGCTAAAATGATGGAGTTCCTTTTTTTCTCTTTACTCATAGCTAACAAGAGTTAAATGATTAGGCAACAAAATCACAAATGCTAAACATGGAATCCAGTAACAATGTATCATGAATATAAAAGACATCCTATGCAAATGAATTGACTAAATGTCAGCTTGCCAAGTTTGAACTGCATGACCCATACATGTATGCAAAAATGCAATATATCTGATTAAAGTGTCGGGAAGCATTGCTCTAACAATAGATAGGCAAACTGTTGGGGATGGTGATTCATTGCAAAGGGTATTTCCCAACCCAACTACTTAACTGTTGGGGATTACGCACGACACTCTTGAAAGTAAGTAATGCTTTGGCTATATAAAGAAATACAACAAAAATTAGATCTATATTCCTACATTTCTATACGTGTTGGAATAATTGAAACTATTTGAACATTAACACCATATGTAAACAACATTGCCATAAAATTGGTTTTAAAAGTTATAAACAACATGAACAACTGAAATCCCCAAATCTGTAAGCCCTAAAATCCCCAAATCCAGGTCGGATTGATGGGTAAGGCGGGCCGCACGGCCCATTGCGACTAACAACTCTGTGGTCCCCACCTAGCATATCAACAAGTTGTATGGCAAATAAACATTCCGATGGAATCCACCCTAAAATCCGAATAACCTTAAATCAGAATTGAGATTGAGAGAGATTGAGAGAGAGAGAGAAATACCTCAATGTTGCTAGAGATTTAAAAAGAGGGGAAGTTGGAGAAACGCACTCTCCCTCTATGCAATCTCTCGCTCTCCTTCTCTGCAATCTCTCTCCGTCTGCAACGACCGCCCTCCACAGTCTCTCTCCATCTGCAACAACCGCCCTCTCTCTCTCTCTCTCTCTCTCTCTCTCTCTCTCTCTAGAGAGAGAGAGAGAGAGCGAAATAACCGCGTTTGGGCGCGGCTCTATTTTAAGCGCGCGCCCAAATTTGGGTGTTTCTGACGGACGGACGTAAACAGTCCAATCAGGGGCTCCTTGGGGCCCATCATGATGTATTTTCCTAATCCATTCTGATCCATAATTTTAATAAATTATTTTAGCTTATCACACTAAATTTCAAGTATATTGAAGATCTAAGTGGACCACACCATAAGAAGCAACTGTAATTTAATATCAATGTTTCCTACCATGTGGTCCACTTGAGCATTCTATCTAGCTGATTTTTTTTCTCATCCACTAAAGTAATATTTTAAAATATATAGATGGCTTAGATAGAACATATAGTTTCTTTTAGGCCTCATAGAGCCCCTTACAACACTATTAAATATTAATGTTCTATTGACTTTTTAGCTACAAATTAAAACCGTACCAAGCTTAGCTAAGGTTTATATCCGTCACAAAAAACAAACGTGGTCTGAATCCTTTGCCCCTTTTTTTGGTAGTGTATAAAGATATAACTTTCACTCTTGATGGCAACCTTACATATGTTTTGAAATATAAATTAGGTTCAAAGGGACAAACAAGTCAAGTATGTGACTGAAACATACACTAGAAAAAGAAAATCTGAGTCTCATTCCTAAAAGTCCAATGTTTGGTTTCTACATTTCATAAGAGGCTGAGTATTAACTCTTAATAAATCTATAAGCAGACTTCGCTGAGATGAAGCAGAATCATCTTTAATAGATTTACCTATATGAGTAGAGAAGTGAGGCCACTTTTGAAGAGATTGAGATCGTCTCTAGAATACTCATAAAATAAGAATACGCACAAGGCCAAAAATGTGCGAACTTTTAAATCTCCAGTTATATATGAATAGATGTGTGTTATGTGTCCGGTGAGTCATATAAGGTCCTTAGTTCAAGACTAATGGCTCACTAAGTACCTGGCATAACTTTGATATGTATACACTAAAGTAAAGATTTAAATCCAAAAGATACATTTACTTATACACCTATTTATATTGATATGCCATTCATTCTAGAATCTAATTTTATTTTTGAAATTGTTGGGGATTGTTGTGTTTTTAGTATAAAATTAAATTTCAAAAATAAAAGTTATTTTTAGAAAGTAAATAAATATATTTATTATTTAAACTTTCCATAAATAGTGTGTATAGCTAGTCGGTAAGAGAAAAGGGTTTTTGCTTATGCAACCAGGGTTCAAATCTCCTCGAGGACGGTGCAAAGCACCATCCGTGTGTGCGGCGGGGGTTGCTTAGGTGCTTTTTGGCGCTTTATTAGGTGCACTTAGCACTTCGCACGTGCGCATCATCGTAAGGAGCAAAAAGAGCCTTACTCTTTTTTGCACACGGTTCAAACTTTTTGGGCCATGGTACAACTGGAATTGAACTAGGGTCTACCCTGATGTTTTATTACCTTTTTGTTGATTACATGTGGCACCTATGCCACATGTCGCTTATGTGGATACAGTTTTTACTGTTGAATAACTGTTTCTGTCTAAATGGGTATAGAAATAATTGTCATAGGACAAAGAGTCATTTCCTTTCATGAAAAGCTATTGTTTGTAGTGAATGGACATGGATTTCTTGAAGAGGCACATTAGCATCTCTTTGGGAAGAAATTCATAACCTTTTAATTAATATAAATCCTACATATTAATTTGAAAGTTAACACTCTTAATTCTTAAGATTATATCATCTTTTGTGCAATTACTCTCGATTTGACTCTTGCTAAGTTTTTTCTGAACATCTTAAAGGCATATCTATGTCAAAACTGGAGATCTGTTCAACACTTAAATGTGCAAATTTTTGTGCTGAAATTCGGATTGAGAGTTCATTGTATCCTGAAGACAATTTACAGATTTCCTTCATTTGCACTTGGTAGAACTTCCAGAAAAAAAGGGCAGTAAATCTGTGAAAGTGCCCTAGTTTGTCAATTAGCATGAGCATTAAGTCAGCTAGACAGAGGAGCCCCATAGAAAGATTGATCAAGCGTCTGTCTCAATTAGATGTGTGCCCGAACTCATCACAGGTAAATCTTATCCTCACATCCCATGTCCGAAAACACCAAGTAACTATATCCCTTAAAATTTGATAGAACATCCTAAGATTTTGGCTAGAAAACTTTTTTCAAAAACAGGAAAATCCTTAAGTTTTCTACCTTTGTTGATACATCGATACATGGATCGATGAAATCAAAACCTGTTATCGATGTCCTCGAAGATCACTCGATATTATCGAAATGAGGACATAAGATGTCCAGCAACCATAGAGATCTCTTGATTGAATTATTGATGTATCGATAGACAGTTCGATATCATCGAAATTTGAATCTCGAGTCGATCGAGTTGACTCGATAAAATCGACATTAGATCTGTTGTGTCCAAAGTACTACTAAGGTAAATCACATAATCCTCGATATATCGAAGAGCTGCTCGATATCCTCGGAATTCAAATCTCGATGATATCGGAAGCCCTTCGATGATATCAAATTGGGACACATATTTATCCAGCAAAGTTTTCAGGTTATTTTTTCTCAGATCGAGGGTCTCTCAATAAATTCGATATTCAAATATCGATCATATCGAGGCATGATCGATGTCATCGAAAGAGGATAAAAACTGTCCAGCAAGCTTATAGGAAAATTTCTTGGAATTATCGATGAATCGACACTTCCCTCGATATCATTGATATTCAAATTTCGATGATATCGAGTGATGCTCGATCATATCATTCATCTGAAATATTTCAAAGGAAAGTGCTCTCACATTTTTAAATGTCGAGGAATCGAACCTCGTGTTGATGAAATCGGAGTTCGAAATTCGATGACATCGACGCACGTTCGATTTCCTCGACCAGTTGGCAAAAGTTTTTCAAAAGCGTTTGACAGTTGAGTTCGTGTCATCGAGAGGCCAGTCGATGTTATCGAGAGTATACGCTCGATGATATCGACCCTGCTCGATGATATAGAACTCTGTCAAAAATGTGACCATTTTATATCCATTGGAACCTTTTGCCTATTTAATGAGAGCTTGCCTTTGGTTGTTGTGAGAGAAAATAGAGAGTGCTTTTGAGTGTTTAACCCTAGATCATATACCCTAAGCCTTTTCTCTCATGGAAGTTCATCCTCCAATCCACCCGCATCATTGACATTCAATAGAGTGGGTTGGGGAATGAACTTCCGCATTCAAGAATACTGCAGTTACCACCTTAATGACAAATCATTAAGTTGGGATGCCTTGAATGCATAGATGATTGGAATCGCTCTATCTCCCTTATAGGAAAATTTTATTAGAGTAGGATTCCATCATAACCTCGACCTAACCCGTCGCCATGTATTGGTACATCTTCTAAGTTGCAGTTCAAGGAAGCTGAAAACTCTTCGTCATCAAAGGAGGAGATCTTCGACAACGGGCTGAATGGGGCTCATCTACTTATTTCTAAGTCATTAGAATCCAGAGGACCCTTGAGATCATTCCTTCTGTAGGATTAGGTTTAAGGTGTTTCTCACCCCTTGCAAGTCCTCATAGGAGGCCTCCGGCGGGAGTGTAAGTAAGGGTGCTTTGTGTTGACCCTTGCTCTGTGGAGAGCATAAACTCTTAGGTCCTTGTGTAGGTCCTTGAACTGTGTGGTCTAAAACTTAAGTGCTTTGTGTTGATCCTTTCTCATGGGAGCATCAACTAGTGAGGTTCCTTGAGTAGATCCTTGACCTGTGTGGCCTAAAAATCGGGTGTTGTGTGTTGACCCTGCTCATGAGAGCATAAACTGTGTCGTGTAGACACATTGTGTCAGCCTAAGTGTAGGTTGTACTAGTTAGAGGTGAACCTGAGTTAAAACCTCCGATTTGAGGTGAACCCGTTGTGAAACCTCCTTTAGTGAGATCTAGTACACTTAAGGGTTGAGTGCGTCTACCGAAAGTGGAGTAGATAAGTAGTCGAACCACTATAAAAATGACTGTGTTTGAGATTGCTATTGTCTTCCATTACTTGTGTGATTTCCTTAAATGCTTTCATATTTGATTATCTGATATCACATCTCACACACAGTTACATCCATCATAAACTATGATTTGCATCTTGTTTATCTTATAAATAGTTTTATGACTGGATCCTCTATTTGGCTTGGAAGCCATTAGAGTTACTCTAAGGAAATCCTGATGCATGCATATTTACTCAGGATAAGATTGATAGGATTTTAAATAACCATAAAATATTAAAAAGTCTTATTCACCCCCCTCTAGGACATATTGGCATATTCCCACTTCAACTAAAGCAGTCATTACCGCATTTTCAATCTATCTTGATAAATTGACTATTTAAGTCGAGCCTTGAACCCGATAGATCTAATCATCTCGTTATCTTTTTCTTTTATCCTCCATTGTGTACAAGAAACACTTAATTTCTAACATTTCTTCAGGTACGAGCTTCATGGTTGTTGTAATGGAGAGAGATAGAAGAGACGGTAGAGATGCATTGGAGAGAGAGGGACGAGAATGAGAAAGATGGAGTAGTGATTAGGAGACAAAGAGGGTTAGGGAGATAGAGAGGGTTAGGGAGCGGAGAGGGAGAGAGGATTAGGGAACGGGGGGAGAGAGAGAGAGAGAGAGAGAGAGAGAGAGAGAGAGAGAGAGAAATGAAAGAAGTTTTGGGTGCGGCTCTATTTTTAGCGCGTGCCCAATATTTGGCTGTCAATTCATGAGACGGACCATGGACGGTCCTCTCAGGGGCTCCGGGGGGCCCACCATGATGTATTTGATTTATCCATTCCGACCATTAATTTTAATAAATAATTTAAGTTCATGATCCCAAACTTAAGTGGACCAAACCATAGGAAGCACATGTGATTTAATCTCCATGTTTCCTACCCTGTGGTCCACTTGAGTATTCGATATAGCTGATTTTTTATTTCATATCCTAAAATAATATTTCAAAATAGATGGACGGCTTAGATAGAACACGTATATTTCTTTAGACCCTAATAGAGCCCCTTACACCACCGTTAATTATTAATGGTGTGGTATCCTTTTAGCTACTCCAAACCATGGTAAATATTACTACAGTTTATATCCGTTGCAAAAAAGTAACATGGTCTGTATATCCTTTGCCCCTTTTTTTGGTAGCGACTCACCAGTGGGCTCCAACCAAATGCTCCAATGGCAATCCAAACCATCGATCATGTGGGGACACGTAATAGGAATCTTACAACATCTGCATCAAATTCCAAACTTGAAATGGCAAGCAAGCTCGTTCTCATGTTCTAATATAATTAACGGAAACGAGCCCAAACAGGCAGTTGAGCCAATCACGGTTCGGCTCTATTGGAACTAAGTAGCATCCAAACTCTCACACCTATAATAAAAATTTCAAGAAAACACAAACTTTATTCAATAACAGAAATGAGCCATTTCTTTTGTAATTCCATGTAAAATCACATAAATCTCCTCTGTTTGTGGATGTGTTGTATCTGATACAAGGAACATGTGCACCCTCCCATTTACCTCAACCAAGCTATGGCCATGGTCCTTCCTTAACCCTTTCTCAATCATCGTCTCCCTCATTCTCTTAACCTCTTCCCATTTCTCAACCTTTGCATATACATTGGACATAACTACATAAAAAGCCCCACTTAGGCCTTGTAATCCTAACCCCAAAATATGATTACCGATCCGCTCCGCTGCTCCAAATTCCCCGTTGATCACACACGCATTCAAAAGAGAGACCCAAACGACCCCATTTGGTTGGATAGGCATCAAATTTACCAACTGCTCGGCTTCTTCCAGGTACCCAGCACGACCCAGGAGGTCCACCATGGTCCCAAAATGCTCGATCCGACAGTAGAACCCATAAACATCCTTCATGCTGTTAAAGATCCTGAGGCCATCTCTAACCATGCCTGAGTGAGTACAAGCATGCAAAACACTAGTGAAAGTTACACTATCAGGTTTCAACCCTTGTTGCAGCATTTTGTCAAACAAAGAGACTGCCTCCTTCCCATGACCATACATGGCCAGCCCACCAATCATTGCCGTCCAAGCGGGCACGTCTGGGCCATCCATCTCATCAAACACTCGAATCCCACTCTCCAAATTTCCGCACTTTGCATACATATGCACCAAACTCGTGCCCAGCTCGGCTCCCATCGATAAACTGGCACGCCTACGTATCACGAATCCATGCACGCATTTACCCCACACCAATGCTCCCAAGTTCGCACATGAACGCATCACGCTTACTAACGTGTCATCGTTCATATCCATCTGCTCCATCACCATCTCCCCGAACAAAATCAAGCTGTCTACCTCACGGTTCGACTTCAAATAACATGAAATGATCGCGTTCCATGCCACAGTGCTCTTCTGAGGCATTTCGTCGAACACCCTTTTAGAAGATTCGATACGACCGAACGCCGTGTACATGTGTAACAAAGATGTTTGTACGTGTAAATCGGTCCTGAAACCGCATTTTAGCGTATGGGCGTGCAGTTTCCATGCCTGTGGAAAATGGGTGGTGCGCGCACTCGCCTTAAGTACGAAGGTGAACGTGTACTTGTCGGCGTAAATTCCTTTTTTGCGCATGGCGTAGAAGAGATGAAGAGATTGAATTGGGGTGTTACTGTCAGAGTAGCCTCGGATCATGGTGTTGTAGGAAAATGCGGTTGGGTTCGCCGAATAGTCGAAAATGAGGCGTGCGTAGTGGAGATCGCCGGAGTTTGACGTGGCGCAACAGGCCAGTAGGCGGCCCACGACGAAGTTATCGTGCCAAAGGCCTAGTACGAGGACTTGGGTTAGGATCTGTTTGAAATGGACCATGTCGAGGCATATTTCAAGGGCCGATACGACCTGGTGCCTTGTAACGGTGAGGGGTAGAATGGGAAATTTCGGCATTGTTTTTGCTTTTTTCTGACGTGGGCATGTGGTGTGAAGGCAAATGGGGGGCCGCTACAATGTGTTTAACAATGTCCTTGATATGTACCATAAACAGGGGGTAGTCGTACATTTTACAAAGAGTGGGCCCCACCGTGACTGAGAATCAGGCTTCATGAACAGCTCATCTTGCGGACCCCACTACGTGTTTGGAGAAAATGACAAGTGAAAGAAGTAGATGATCCATTATTGGATGGGGGGAACGTGTAAGGTACTAGGAACCACCTGATGGTGGTGGGCGGCGGCCAGGATGATTCTAGGTAACACGGTAGTGCCCTCCTGGTCTGTCTGGCAATTGGGTGGGGCCCGACCGGGCTTGACATTATAAGTTCCCAAGCCATGCCTGAAAAAATAAAAATTTGATCGGGCGCCTGAAAATTAAACACCATAGTGGGGCCCAGCCAAGCTGTGGAACACTTTCC
This sequence comes from Magnolia sinica, assembly GCF_029962835.1. NCBI lineage: Eukaryota > Viridiplantae > Streptophyta > Magnoliopsida > Magnoliales > Magnoliaceae > Magnolia > Magnolia sinica. The sequence continues at coordinate 82,469,888 of NC_080574.1, forward strand.
TGCATATTTATTAATATTAATTAATCACCACCATTGAACTTGTGAGGTTTCTCTTTAGAAAAATGAAACCAGTAACATACATATATGAATTTGTGCGGAGCTGGATCGAGCCAGTCTAAAGTATTTGAGCCCAAGTTAGGCAGGGCCAAGCTCATCCAAGATAATAGATCCAAGGCCAGGTTGAACCTGCAACCTGGCCCATTATCACCCTACTCCGGCCAGAGAGCAGGGTCAAGATGGTAATGGCCAAAGTTATTGTGGGCCAATCTATTGATAACCAGCAAACAATCAACGATGGTCATTAAATGGTCAAAAATACGTACGGATCGGGCCGACCTAAATAGAAAGTATTCTCAAACCTAGCCTGGCCATTGCCTCAAGCGTCTACTAATCAAGCCCGGCCCATCCAAACCATGCAATATCACATGCAGCCCACACGGGCCTGAATGTTACGCCCATTTCTGGATAATGGCAGCTGTAAACGGGCCTAGATTCGGGCTCGCGTCCAGCCTCGAATGGAACTGTTGTTTGTGAAAAAAACAAATAAAAAAAAGGAGGAGAAGAAGGGTTTTAATTGATTGTGCAAATGTACCAAGTTGGCACACGAGCAAAATCCAGGCCATTCATCAGGTGGTAGCCACCATAAACATCCTGTCTCCAAAAAGTCGTAGAGCGAAGGTGCATGATAAGAATAGAGAGATAGAAATGATTACACAGAGTTCAAAAATGAGACCCACCTGATGAGCAGCATGGCCACCTCACATGTGTGTGTGGCATTGGCATTGTATCTCAAAATTCCCACTTCATAATTGATGATCATGTATTAATATACATAATCCTAACTTTTCTTTGCCAATAAAGAGAAATACAAATTTGCAATCTTAAAATTTTAAAAAATAAAATAAAATAAAAAGAAGCTATAAACACATGCACGTCCATCAACTGTAGAAATGACCCAATTCAGAGCTCCTCAGGGATGCTCTGAAGAGCGGGCCTCCATGGCCCACGGCTTCCCTTGGCATTCTCAGATCGTCGCTGATGCCTCCTCTGCATTACCAGTAGACGTTGCTCCAACGTCGACGGTGACGATGATGTCGACGATAACATCTGTTGGACATTGCTCCTACCACTGCCCATCATCATCATCATATGCCTCAGCTGTTGCTTGCTCACGACAATCCTCACGCGAGACGTGCCATCTTCGTCCATCTGAGAGACCACATTTCCACCATGCATTTTTGTGATAGCCTCAAGTAGATTGCACTTCATGCTTCTCTGGCTCCGAGTCCTTGACGCCGTTGGATTCCGGCCATCTCTCTTGATCGTCTTCCAATCTTCGCCAATTATCGAATCCATCATGTGACTTAGGGCCATGTGCCATAAGGACTTTATATAGTGGTTGCACCAGCTCATGGGCCTGTTTGGTCAGAACCCAAATACATGGTGGCAAATGCATCTGATTAAAGTAATCCGTTTTAGTAATCTTTAAAACGGTTTTTTTTTTTTTCGGTATTCCAAGTGTAAGACTCACATCTCATGAATTATAGAAAAATAACCCTTAGATTCTTTTTGGATGACTTTATTTTACTCTAGTAGAATATGGTAGGTCATAGTAATAGACGCATCTACTATACATATGGCACACATGAACATGATCCAGACCATTCGCTTGACAAACACTCCGGATTAGGAACATACCCAAAAGATTGCACTAATCCAATGGTTAGGATCGTATAATTTTCATGTTGTATTGGGATCATAGAATAAGTTCATTTTTAACCGTCCATTTAGAAATAAATTGATGGGATTTTTTTAGAACGAATAATCTATGGAATTTTTTGCGATATGAACCATATATGGTATGGCGTCGGTTTGAATGGTTTGGATCGACGAACATACATGCCAAGATTATGAAAGATGTATGGATGATTCTGATTTTCATTTTCATGCAAATGCATCAGATAATTCCCCGTGCCCATTTAACTAAGTCGCCTTAAATAAAGTTCAGTAGGCTGTGTAATGTTCACGCCTCGAGATCGAGGAAACGGATTGGCTACTCCCCTGCCACCAGCCAATGGCGGGTGGTCGGTGGTTTGTGGGCCCCATCATAATGTATGTGTTTCATCCATTCCGTACACCTATTTTTCTAAATCAATTTATAGTAATAAACATAAAATGAGATATATACAAGTCTCAAGTAGACCACATTACAGGAAACATCGTTGAATGAACTTCGACCATTAAAAACGTTTTGGAGCCATAAAAGTATTGGATCAAGTTGATCTTTGTTTTTTCCCTTCATCTGGGTCTTTATGACCTAATCAACAGATTGGATGTCAAATAAACAGTACAGTGGGCCTTAGGAGGACTTAAATGATGGATATCCAATCACTATCGTTTTCCTGTGGTGTGGTCCACCTAAGATTTATATCCCTCTTATTTTTGGGATAAGGACTAAAATAATATTTAAAAATGTATGAACAGAATAGATGAAATACATTCATCATGGTGGGGCCCATAGACCACCGACCATCAGCTCCGGGCTGATGTCAGGAGTAGCCAATCCGTTTCCCGAGATGGAAGCTCATTCATCGACCGAGGAGTAAAGATCAAACTCTCCCACGGGACGCGGATTAGATACCGACAGGTTGAGCAGAGTCCTCTACTGAAGAGACGTGTCCAGTAGGCCCCACAATGATGTATGTGTTGTATCCACACCGTTCATCTATTTTGAGATATCATTTTAGTGCATGAGCCAAAGAACGAAGTGGATAAAAATTTGTAATGTACCCCCACCACAGAAAACGGTGGGGAGAGTGATTCCCACGATTGAAACTATCCTATTGCCTAAAAAGTTTAAAAAGACATGGAAGAAGGGAAAGCATAAATATCAGCTTGATCTAAAACTTCCGTAGCATTTAAAGTTTTTAATGGTTTGCGTCAATGTCCCACTGTTTTCTGTGTTGGGGTTCACTGGAGCTTGGGATTTAACTTGTTCACTGGATATTGCCCTGAAATGATCTCTCCGGGTGGATGGAAGGCGTGGATGCAAAACACACGTCATATTAGGGCCCACATAATTTGGTGACGTCACTTCATTAGCCACTCTCGCTACTCAGTCTGTCAGTATCTAATCCACGCCCCCTCCCACAAAGAAGTGGGCCCCAAGGTTTGGTGATCTAGACCATTGGTCTCTTTTTCCCTGCCATCGGTTTATCATGACCCAAAATATTCTCAATGGTATTTGTTGTATCCTTTTTCTATCTCAACATAGCTGATTAGAAAAGGATATATGTCATTTCATGGAAATTTATGGATTGTACCGAAAGATATTTAAAAATATTTAGGGTGCTTTCCAGTGAAATTACAATTCGCACTAATCGGTCAATAAGAGTTGTTAAATGAAAAATTGTCAAAAAGAAGAGGAAGAATATGAAAGACCAACATGGTGATAAATCAATCACCATAACCACTGAATGAAGAGAGAAACGCTGAGAAATAGCCAAGAAAGAGGTCTGTAAATAACAAGGATTCTAAAAAAAAAACAAGTCATCTCACATCAAACGAATTAAATTATATTTCCTTATAATATCTTAACTCTATCACAAGAGTAGTGATAATCCAGCAGTAATAATCTTTATTTGTAATCCATTAGTGGTAATCATTAGTTGTAATCCAAGTTTGCCCTTTTACGTTGAACTATTCCCGATATCAAAACAATCAATTCATCTTTCAAAAAGGCATTTTGCAGTTGCTCCATGTGACCAACTATAAGTATTTCCTTTTTATTTGATTGTTTTCACTTATAAAAGTCTTTTCATATGGTAGGCAAGGTGCAATACATCTTCGAAGGAAGAACCCCATACTCTGATAATCACCTAATATTCTTATAACTATCTTGTGAGTGGTTGAATAGGTAACCGATCTTCTCAGGTCTTAGTCATATACGATCGCATTCGACGTTTATGCCTATCTTCACGCTTAAGGTCAAGTTGTTCGGTTTGAATCGATTCGTACAATCGGTTATAGTACGCTCGCACACACCACATGTAAGTAAAACAAACCAAGTGCCAACAAGTTTTGGCATGCCCAGTGGGACACTATATTTTTGGTAAACATAACGGTGTAATAGTAAAATATGAACTAAACAAATACTCGTAATACTTTTGGGGCTAATGAACCTCATGCATTAGATGAGGAAATTCAAGTGCAACAAGCACTTGAGCTGTTAAATCCATTACCAAACCCAGTGCCCAATCCTTCTAATCATGATAGGGCATCTTCTTCTTGCATTGATCCTCTTTAGATAACCTCAATTGTGTTACGTGATATGAAAATAGGGATTCAACATATTGCAAAGCAGTCACGAGCTCAGGTCGATTAGTCACGAATTCAGGGTGAAAATTTCAACAGTTGGATGGCCAATCAAACCAAGAGTTTGAATAGGATGGTGGTTATTTTTGCTGAAAGAACACATATCGTGCCTCAGTAAACTATTGAGTGTAGCTCTGTTAGAAATTTGACACCAGTCGCGCCAGTGCCTGTTTTGTAACGGAACACACATCCTGCTCTAGTACTAGAAGTGCGGAATGTTCCTCCACCTGCTGAGGTCAAACGACCTAAACGAGAGAATAGGAATTTCATTCTTGATGCCAGAAACCAAGGAATACTCAGGGGAAACATTTTCCTATAAATATTTCTCACAATGGGGAATAATACTAAGCCACCTCCAATGGCTGAACCTATCCATTTAGACCACGACTAATTTTATAACTAGTTTAAGAAGTGACAAGCTAAGTTTTTTGCCAATCTAACACTCTCGTCTATCATAAACCCTATCCTGAATGGATCGATCGTCAATATCTATTACCGAGAAATTACCGACTTGGTTTTTTACTATTTACAGGTGACACTAGTTAATGACCATAGAACACATATGGTGATTTATCATATAGTGTGGAGAACTAACTAATAATGATTATTACAAATTGCAACTGTTTAGCCATCCTTTAACCAAGATGGCTTTCACTTGGTACTCAATTTATTGTCAAACTCCATCCAAACATGGCAAGAAATGGAAGAGAAACTCCATGCCCAGTTCTTTTACAAGGATAAAAAATTTTATATGGTCGATCTTACACATTTCCGGTAGTTATTAAGTGAATCATGCAAAAATTATATTGCTCGGTTTAAAAGATTGAAAAGTCGATGCAAAGTACTGATGACCGAGGTTGAATTTGTACAACTTGTGCTGGACAATTTGAAATACAAACTCTATAAAAAGTTTAAAATGGAGTTTACAGATTTATATGATTTAATTATAAATGTATCCTGGTATGAAGCTCTCCTTCAAGAGGGAACAAAGTAAAAGAACTCATCAGCTGGGACATACTACTATAATCTTAACTACGAGGTAACAATAGTTGAAGTAGTAGCCAAGCAACCATTTGTTTGTTCGGTATTGATTAAAGTAAAAGCAACTGCACCGGCCACACATAAAACTCAAAGAGTATAAACGTTTGATATTATGTGGGCCGATGAGATCTTTGATATAATATTAGTTGGAAAATTTATTAAAATTCCTATCAACCATAAAATACATACAGTCGAAGAATTGAAAAGGACCGAGTATTGCAAATGGCATGAAACTCATTCCCATTTCACTAACAAATGTGTCATTTTCAGGAACGTCATTTAAGATAGTATAAACCAATGATTGCTGAAATTTCCTGAGAATGAAAAAGAAGTAATGCAGATTGACACCGATCCATTTTCACTTAACATGGATATCAACGAGACCATAGTCAATCCTCAAAAGTTGGTTCAATCATGACAAAAAGTCGACCTTGGGCCTTGTAATGACCAGTTTGAGGTACAACAACCCAATAAAGAATCTAGGATGCATTTACGAGCAGCTATGAGCGTAGCGGTATGGCCGAAAGCAACATCGCATACTGACCGCAGGCCGCATTTATGTGAGCAATGCACATGGCCAATTCGGCCGATTAGGTAGTTTCCTGGACCGAATAACCAAACGAAACCATGATTCGCATTGAGGATGGAAAATTACTCTTATCACCAACAACGTGACCGTTTTCGACCAGCTCTAATGTTCCGACATAGGATGGTCAAACCTCTTCTTACCTAGGAAGAAATCTAAAGGAGGGTTAGTCACCCTAACTTTCCATTCATACCTGAATGAATGGCCAGCACTCAAAAGCGACATTAGCAACAGGCCGCTAAGCAGAGACAATTGGCTGTTGCAAAGAATCAATCTCAGAAAATGGTTGTATGACCATGGTCGATGCCAACGATTCCGCAACCAAGGTATAAACAAATAACTGTGAACATGGTGGACTTAATTATATAGCTTTATCCACACAAGTAAGCTAAAAAAACCAACAACCTGACAAAGAAGGTTTTGACCTTGAAGGTTTGGCTGAATACTTTAACGATGAATGCTTTTGGGATGATGATCTGTTGATCAAGGAACTCCTCACAAAAACAAAGTCGTTAAAGGAAACTTCTTCCAATCCTGATGAAAAGAGAACAGTTCTAAGAATGAAAAACATTGAAGAATGACCAAATTTAGAAATTACCTAGGGTCAATGTTCAAGTCGTTTAATATAGTTTGGGTTAGTTCCACCGGTTGTAATGGATTGTATTATGGTACTCACCCTACCAGTGAGTTTTCAGGCTAAACCATCTCAGCCCAACAAGATAGAAGGAAATGTGGAAGAACTTAATCATCCAATAATTACACAACATGGATCATTCCATTCTAAGGAGGAAGCTAAGAGTGTATCGATTGTCACCATTGAGCCTGTCACGTTTGGAAAAGGTAGTTATAGAAAGGTCGGCTCACACTATGACTCAACATTTGAAGCGTTATACATTTATGTCCAATTGCATGTGTAAGGCCCGTATCATAGTCCATACCCATTCCTTAGGATCCCGCGGTCCGCCCGATCTAATTCCAATAACTCGCGACCTGTATTCAGCGATTGCGCGTGACTCTAAGTCGCATCCCGAATAGCTGAGTTGGCTCGACTTGAAACTTGTACCCTAGCGACCGCGCTGTCGTCATGGTTCCAATGCCATGTCTCATGCGCCAATGCAATACCCCAGCCAGGAGTTGTGGGCCCGCGTTTATTTCGAGGAAAAATGTCGTGCATTGCAAATTCTGAGAGAATCTCTAAACCCATCACATAAATCAATCACCTCAAGTCAAGTACACATCCCATCACTCCCCTTACAACACTCATACCTCTCCCATTCCCAAAGTCAACCCTCTCTCTCCACCTATCCCTTACACCCATCACCCATCACTCCATCACCTTTTCATCCCATCACTTCTCTCTCTCTCTCTCACTTCTCTCTTCACTCCCAAGCAACCCAAGAGAAGCCAATGTCCAAGCTATTCCAAAGAGCTAGGTGTGGCCCACTTCTTAAGTCCACCCCCCCCCCCCCCCCCCCCCCATCTCACCATCCAACCATCCAAACTTCATCATCCTCCATTAAAGAAGGAGCTTAGGAGATTAGCATTCTAAGGAGTTAAAGAAGAAGACCAATTGGTGGGTGATCATAGCATAGGACCTTGATTTGTATGTAGGGCCTACTTGTGGTGGGACCCATCTTGATGTTTGTGTTGTAACAAAGAGGTGCCCATAGTGGCAGGGTCCCTCTAATGTGACTCTCTCTCTCTATCTCTCTCTCTCTCTCTCTCTCTTTTGTGATGGAATGTGGTCCACTTGATCTAGACCGTCCATGTGTTGGGCCCCATCCCGCTGCCATGGGTGAAGTAAGAACACAAATACTAGTTGATCCAAAGCTTGGGTGGGCTACACTCTCGTGGACCACATCTCGCTGCACGTGTGGACCCACATAGTCCATCTATGGTTTGAGGCAGATCCAAATATCAGGTGGTGCACACCGTCCAGACCCTGGACGTGTGACCCACATGATATAAGTGTTTTATCCCTACCGTCCAGATAGACTGGACAGTGGGCCCACTGTGACGTAAGTGTCGCACCCACCTACCATGTGTGTGGGTCCCACATAGCAGTTGTTGCTACCTCGTAGACGTTGACAAGTTCTACGGGACCCAACATGATGTATATCTTATATCTGCACCATCCGTCTGGATGGTACTGTGCAGTGCACACTGTGACGTATGTATTTTATCCAAACCATCCATTCATCTGGACATGGCCCCACACCAGCTATGTAACTGACGTATTGACATCAGCATGGTGGTCTAACCATCCGTCCATTTTTTTCTCTCTGGTGGGCCACACGTGTGGACCCCATCATGAGATATGCATTATATCCTAATCGTCTAGTCCATCTCTCTCTGGATAGTGGGGCCTGCCTCAATGTATGTGCCTTGCATCCAATTCATCCGTCTAGGACACTGGATGTTGGGCTAATTCTTTTTAAAAAATATATAATAAAATAAAAATAAAAATATTATATATATATATATATATGTATGTACATGACATATGCATATTTGGTGGACCCCACGTGGGACCCACCTAATGGGAAGCTTATTGGCTGGTGTGCTTTACATCAGCTATATAGCTGATGTATTGACGTCACCAGGTTTTGTGGGTCCCACATGATGGATGTTTTGCTATTTGTCCATCTGGATGGGACCCACCGCTGATGTATGTGTTACATCCAAACCGTTCATCCTAATAGTGAGCTCGTCTTAAGGCCTAAGACTAAAAATGAGGTAGATATATCAGGTGGACTACACTGCAGAAAATAGTGGAGAATTGAACGCCCACCATTGAAATCCTTTAGGGATCACAGAAGTTCTGGATCAATATGATATTTATTTTTTCCCCTTAATTTAGGTCTTTGTGACCGTATGAACAGGTTGGATGGAAAATAAACGTCATGGTGGGCCTTGGTAATTTTAAGGGTGAAAATCAGTATCTCCAATGTTATTCGTGGTATGGTCCAGATGATCTTCCATTATGATTCATTTGGGTAATGCTCTAAAATAACCTCTTAAAATATATGAATGGTGTAGATGGCGAAGCCCATTGATGTGGCCCACTTGATGTATATGAGGCCCATTGGTGTGGCCCATTGATGCGGCCCACTTGACGTATATGAGGCCCATTGGTGCGTCCCATGTGATGTGCCCACTTGATGTATATGAGGCCCATTGGTGCGGCCCATGTGATGTGGCCCATGTGATATATATGAGGCCCATATGATGAGGCCCGGTATGATGTATTTAAGGCCCATGAGTGAGGCCCAATGGTATGCATATGTGGCCCATGAGTGAGGCCCATTGTGATGTGTATGAGGCCCTTGAGTGAGGCCCATGGTGATGTATATTAGGCCCTTATGTGAGGTCATGGGCCCATTATATGTGTGGCTCTATGTGGGCTACTCCTTGGGAGCAATATTGGTTAAATGTCCACATTGATGGCTAATGATGGTTAAATGTCTACATTGTGACCTTCCTTTAGGCCTTGTTAGGCCATTCTCATCATTCTCTTAGTGGATTAACCCAAATTATTGGGCCCCATTGATGTTGCATGGTCCATCCTCACCATAAACTCTGTGCTACCGAAATTGATATATATCCACGACTGAGGGCTAATCTTTATATTATGGTTTAGATCGGCTATTCATTTATGGACCCTGCCTTGCATATAGGCCAATTATCGATGCCGATTATCGATACTGATTATCGATACCGATTATGAGTACGTGTTAGTATAACATCATGATACATACCATACGCATCATGTACATGCTTGTGATGAGACATGGTTGACTATTGCATATGTTATTGGGGAGATTTTTATGGGACTCCCTGATAGGCGGAGATTGTCTCACATGAGCGCACGGTATGCACAGGATTGATGCATGACTAGATTGTATGACTCATGCATCTTACATTGTGTGTTATGATTATTGTACGCCTTAGCGACATCAGGGCCGTAGCCTCCACAGGCATATCGTGGATCGCAGGATTGGACACTGAAAATACTGTTATTAGCATCGAGGTGCCATAAATGTCGCTGGGTTAAAATTCCTAAACTTGATGGTACCAAAAGATGCTCCAACTTCGAGACCGAGTGGATACATGAGCGCACGAGGGTTGAATATTAGGAGGCCGCGTTTTCCACTATGTCATGGTCGGTTGGAAAGGGGTGTGACCTTACCCGCCCGAGGGTAGGTGGCATTGTTAGGCTTAGTATGACCAGCTCGTAAATGGGTCCGCTATCGACATGCCAGATAGGTATTGGCAGGCTATTGGCCAAGAAGATAGTGAGGTTTCTTACACTCACTTAGACTGTGTGCATGGGAAAGGGGCAGTGTCATTTGGAGTGTACTAAACCTCGATTATTGTCCAGCATGAGAACTGTACTGATATTGATGCTCTAGTGATGAGTTACATGGATATGCGGATTCGAATGAGGACCGATATGCTTGAGTTACATCTCGCATCGCATGGCCCTGATATGGCCGATAACATTTACGCCTTATATCGCATGGCCTTGATGTGGCTGATAGCATTCATGCCTTACATTGCATAGCCTTGGTACAACTGATGGCATTCATGGACTTACTATCATTTTCGCATTACTTTGATATTGCATACTTGCATTTTTATCGTGCGTACACACTTTCACCACCCTCTAGGCTTTCTATAAGCTTATGCATGATTGATGCGTGCAGGTGACACTAGGACGCCATAGCAACATTGAGCTTGGAGCATACAGCTGACTTCTGGAGCTTTTGATTATCGATATTGTATTTCTCTTACGCATTGTACTCAAAGTTTTTTATCTTAGTGAATTTGTGATGATGTTGTTGGTTGTTGTTTGTGGGTTATGCTTATTGCAAATCAAATTCATGTTAAAAATCCTCCTTATAGGATCTCAGGATAGGAACCTGGTATATGGGTGCCAGAAGCTGAGAATGGGGTACTATGGAGGCTGTCGGCGTCGAATTTGGTGATAGGGAATTTTGTGAGCTCGGTTTCCGAATTTGGAGCTTGACAGAAGTTGGTATCAGAGTATAACTTGAGAATAACTGAGAACAACATCACATGTTTGTTATGAGTTCTGGACAATTAGGTCCCGAGTGCGTAACCTTCCGATTTAGTTCCCTAACGTGCATACCTTCGAGAGTTCTCAAGGTTGATAGGTGCCTTGTTCTTTCCTATAGGACATGCCGCCTAGGAGATTGACCTGAGCGACTCCCGCTCCACCACCTGCGACTCCCGCTCTGCCACCTATGACTCCCGCTCTACCACATACGATTCCCGCTCCACCACCAGAGATCCCTACTCCTCAGCTTGAGGATGTCGTTCCTTTACTTGAGATTGATGCGGATCCGACTGTACCTGTGAGTGCTTCCTAGTTACATCAGATGTTGCAGGTTATGACTGCCACCATTCAGAGGCAGGGCAGGCACCCTATTGTTTCGCCAGCCCAAGTAAAGTAGGAGCTTGCGAGTGCCCTTCTTCGAGAGTTCCGGCAACTCGATCCACCGCGTTTTCAGGGCGAGCCAGACCTAACAGCAGCCGAGAGATGGCACGCCGAGGTGGAGAAGATTTTTGATACGATGGCATGTACAACCCAGCAATGGGTCTGGTTAGTTGTATTTCTTCTCTAAGGTGAGGCCGAGCACTGGTGGACCTCCGTTATCCATGTTGTAGGGCCTGATTTCGTCTAGACATGGGAGGATTTCATATACCGATTCGACCAGCAGTACTTCCCCGACCACATTCATCGGCAGCGAGCGTTAGAGTTCGAGACCTTGGTGTAGGGAGACATGTCTGTAGCGCAGTATGCAGCTCGATTGGTAGCGCTATCGAGGTTCGCACCATATTTAGTTGATGATGAGGAGCAGAAGGCCCGCCGTTTCGAGAACGACTTGCGTTACGGTCTTTGAGGCCGTGTTGTTGTGCATGAGCTCCCAACTTTTCAGGCAGTAGTACTGAGGGCTCAGATTTATGATACTGAGTGGGATGGCGTACAGAGTGACCTTGATTAGAGGAGAGACCGGAAGAGGTAGGCCCCCTCCGGTAGCTCCCAACAGCAGCAGCGTCGTCAGTAGCAAAGGCGAACAGGCCGCCCATCCTCCAGAGCACTGGCAGCACCAGTGGCACCTCCAGCGCCACCCCACCGGCCGTTTACAGGGACTTATTTTCGATGCAGTGGAATAGGGCACCGCATGCATGAGTTCCCCCGCCCTCAGCAGTAGTAGGAGCCAAGAGGGCCACAATAGCCTCCATCGCACCAGCGACTCCAGCAGCAGCGACCACAACCACCTCAGCCATTGATGCCCCAGCAGCAACAGAGATAATAGTATAGACCACCCCAGCGGCAGTAGCAGCAGCACCCTTCAAGGGGACAGGCACCTCCCCATCCAGCTCAGGCTAGATTTTATGCGGCTCAGCATGACTCGCAGTCCTTCGAAGGAGTCGTCGAGGGTATTCTCCGTCTTTGCATGCATTGCCTAAGTTTTGTTTGATTCTGGTACTTCCCATTCTTTTATATCTGAGGGATTCTGTCATTCAACTGGATTGCCGACAGAATCTCCTCGCGAGGGGTTGACCGTATCGACGTCCTTAGGGAAGACTACACAGTGTTATGCCGCTTCTGCCCGTCTTGCCCCGTTCTGGTTGGTAATATCTTTTTGCCTATTGATCTATTCGTGTTGCTGATGTCCGATTTTGATGTCATCCTGGACATGGATTGGCTTGTCGAGTATTATGCTATCTTGGACTGCTCTGCGATGACAGTCACTTCTGTATACCAAGCTTACCGTAGTTCCAATTTGTAGTAGAGCTCAGAGGAGAGCGGCTTTCTTGTTTGATGTCGTGAGCCATAGAGGAGCCTGTTGCCGTATGTATTGATTAGTTGCCAGTTGTTTGTGATTTTTTCGATGTGTTCCAGAAGATTCTGGGATTACCACCGCGCCAGCATATTGAGTTCCAGATTGATCTTATGCCCGGTACCACACCTATCTCGAAGGCCCCATATCGTATGGCACCGATGGAGTTGTGAGAGTTGCAGCGGCAGTTGGACGAGTTGTGTGAGTTAGGATTCATTCGTCCTAGCAGTTCGCTTTGGGGAGCGCCGGTACTCTTTGTCAAGAAGAAGGATGGCTCGTTGAGGCTCTGCGTAAATTACCGTGAGCTCAACCAAGTCACGATCAAGAACAAGTATCCACTCTCGAGGATTGACGATTTATTTGATTAGTTACAGGGTACTCAATTCTTTTCAAAGATTGACCTATGTTCCGGTTAACATCAGATTTGGGTCTGAGAGGAGGATATCCCGAAGACGGCTTTCCAGATGCGCTATGGTCATTTTAAGTTTCAGGTCATGTCCTTCGAACTAACCAATGCACCCTCAGTCTTCATGCAGTTGATGAACGAGGTTTTTCGACCTTATCTCAATCAGTTTGTTGTGGTCTTCATCGATGACATTCTGATATGTTCAAGGACCTGTGAGGAGCATGTGCAACATCTGGAGATTGCATTGCAAACCCTCCATACCCACCAGCTGTATATGAAGCTGGAGAAGTGTGAATTTTGGTAGTAAGAGGTGAAGTTCCTCGGTTATGTGGTGACGAGGGAGGGCATCGCAGTGGACCCCTTGAAGGTTGAAGCAGTGTATCAGTGGGGCCAGCCCATGAACGCGTCTGAGATCCACAGTTTTCTTGGCTTGACGGGATATTATTGACGATTTATCGAGGGATTCTCCCGTATTGCAGCACCGCTGACCAGGTTGACCCAGAAATGCGTAGATTTTGTGTGGAGTGATGTCTGTGAGCGAGAATTTATGGAGTTGAAGGACCGCCTCACTTTCACTCCTGTCCTCACTCTTTCCTCAGGGAGTGATGGATTTGTTGTATTCACCAATGCTTCGCGTATTAGCTTGGGTGCTGTCCTGATGCAGCAAGGGAAACCATTGGCATTCGCGTCTCGCCAACTCAAGGTCCATGAGATAAACTACCCCACGCATAATTTAGAGCTGGCAGTAGTCATCTTCGCACTGAAGGTGTGGAGGTACTATCTCTATGGGGTTAGGTTCGAGCTCTTCTCCGACCACAAGAGCTTGAAGTACCTATTCTCTCAGTCCGAGCTGAACATGAGGCAGAGGCATTGGATGGAGCTCTTAAGGGATTATGATTTTGATCTCCAGTACCACCCAGGCAAGGCAAACATGGTGGCGGATGCCCTCAGTTGTCAGCTATAAGGCCTGGTGGCACACATGATGATTTAGGAGTGGAGGATGCTCGAAGATATAGTAGAGTATGACTTCGAGTTGGTCTACAGTCTTCTATCGTTTAGCTATTGAGCCTGTGGATTCAACCCTCTCTTGTCGTAAGGGTGATCGAGGTTCAGCAGACAGACGAGTCGTTACAGGATTACCGACCAGAGACAACATATGAGAGTCAATCAGATTGGTAGATTGGTTCTGATGTGGACTTCGCTTCAGAAGCCGATTATGTGTCCCGAATATTTCTGAGTTACGCAGAGATCTTATGATAGAGGCACATCGATCGCGGTTTTCTATCCACCCTATCTCGACGAAGATGTACCGTGATATGAGGCGATAATATTTTTGGGCAGGGATGAAGCACCACATCACCAGTTTTGTGGCCGAGTGTGATACATGTCAGCATGTCAAGGCCGATCATCAAAGAAACCCTGGTCTATTACAGTCATTGAGCGTCCCGATGTGGAAGTGAGAGCACGTGTCGACAGATTTCATTATGGGTTTTTTGAGGACTCAGCGCGGTCATGATGCCATCTGGGTTGTCGTAGATCACCTGATAAAGTCGACACATTTTCTTATGATTCGTGTGACATAGTCTTTAGACTGGCTTGCGAGATTATTTATCAAGGAGATTGTGAGACTGTACGACATTCCAGTGTCAATCGTTTCTGACCGAGACCGGAGGTTCACATCTCAGTTTTGGAGGAGCTTTCAGAGAGCGATGGTGTCTGTTTTGCAGCTCAGCACCGCTTATCATCCGCAGACCGATGGGCAGACTGAGAGGGTCGACTAGATCCTTGAAGATATGCTTCGAACCTACATGATTGGCTTCGGGAGTAGCTAGGATGTGCATCTATGATTGGCTGAGTTCATATACAACAATAGCTATCAGGCGACCATTGACATGGCTCCTTTCGAGGCATTATATTACAGACTGTGCAGGTCACCGAGTTGTTAGACCAAGGTTGGAGAGTGGCGTCTCCTAGGTCCCGAGCTTGTGTGGTAGACATCAGAGGTCATCGATATTATCAGGCAGAGGATGCGCACAGCTCAGAGTCGACAGAAGAGTTTTGCTAATTGTCGGTGTCGTCCCTTAAAGTTTGTTGTTGGGGATAGAGTGTATCTCAAGGTCTCATCCATGAAGGGCGTAGTTCGATTTGGAGAGAAGGGCAAGCTTGCCCCGAGATTTATTGGACCTTTTGAGATCATTAAGCGCGTTGGCACCGTGGCCTATCGACTTGCCTGACCATCTCAGTTGTCTGGCGTCCACAACATTTTTCATGTCTCTATGTTGAGGAAGTATGGGTCAGACATCGTTTCTATTATTGATTGGCAACCATTGGAGGTTCGTGAGAACGCTTCTTACATTGAGCAGCCAGTTGATATCTTTGATCGGAAGGAGCAGGTCCTCCAGATCAAGGTCATTCCCTTGGTGAAGGTGCAGTGGGGTCACCATTTTATTGATAAGGCGTCTTGGGAGTGCGAGGCCTAGATTCGAGAGCGCTATCCCCAACTCTTTGATGATTGATTATATATTGTATCTTTTATGCTGTCTCTGATTTCATATGATGATGCTATGTTTCCCCTTCCTTATGAGTTATGTCTAGTTATGATGATTGTGTAAATTTCGAGGATGAAATTTTTATTAGGAGGGGAGAGATTTATGGCACGTATCATACTCCGTACCATTCTTTAGGATCCCGCGGTCCTCCCGGTCGAATTTCAGCAACCCACGACCTGTAATTAGCATTTGCACGTGACCCTAAGTTGCATCCTGAATATCTGAGTCGGCTCGACTCGAAACTTATACCCTGGCGACCATGCTGTCACCGCGGTTCCAACTTCGTGCCTCACACGCCGATGTAATACGGCCTGCATTTATTTCAAGAAAAATGCCATGCATTGCAAATTCTGAGAGAATCTCTAAACCCATCACATTAATCAATCACCTTAAGTCAAGTACACATCCCATCACTCCCCTTACAACACTCATACCTCTCCCATTCCCAAAGTCAACTCTCTCTCCCCACCCATCCCTTCCTTACACCCATCGCCCATCACTCCACCATTTCATCCCATCACTTCTCTCTCTCTCTCTCATTTCTCTCTTCACTCCTAAGAAACCTAAGAGAAGCCAATGTCCAACCTATTTCAAAGAGCTAGGTGTGGCCCACTTCTTAACCCCCCCCTAAACATCTCATCGTCCAACCATCCAAACTTGATCATCCTCCATTAAAGAAGGAGCTTAGGAGATTAGCATTTCAATGAGCTAAAGAAGAAGGCTAATTGGTGGGTGATCGTAGCGTAGGACCTTAATTTGTATGTAGGGCCTACTTGTGGTGGGACCCATCTTGATGTTTTTGTTGTAACAAAGAGGGGCCCATAGTGGCGGGGTCCCTCTAATGTGTCGATCTCTCTCTAGCTCTCTTTCTCTCTCTCTCTCTTGTGACAGAATGTGACCCACTTGATCTAGACTGTCCATGTATTGGGCCCCATCCCACTGCCATGGGTGAAGTAAGATCAAAAATACCAATTGATCTAAAGCTTGGGTGGGCCACACTCTCGTGGACCACATCTCGCTGCACGTGTGGACCCACATAGTCCATCTATGGTTTGAGGCAGATCCAAATATCAGGTGGTGTACACCGTCCAGACCAAGACGTGTGACCCACATGATATAAGTGTTTTATCCCTATTGTCCAGATAAACTGGACGGTGGGCCCACTGTGATGTAAGTGTGGCACCCACCTGCCACGTGTGTGGGTCCCACACAGTAGCTGCCGTTGCCCCGTAAACGTAAGGAAGTTCTATGGGACCCAACATGATGTATATCTTATATCTGCACCATCCGTCTGGACGGTGCTGTGCGGCGCATACTGTGATGTATGTATTTTATCCAAACTGTCCATTCATCTGGATGTGGCCCCACACCAGCTACGTAACTGATGAATTGACGTCAGCAAGGTGGTCTGATCACAAGCGTGATCCAAACCGTCAGTTCATTTTTTTCTCTGGTGGGCCACATGTGTGGACCCCACCATGAGATATGCGTTATATCCTAACCGTCCAGTCCATCTCTCTCCGGACGGTGGAGCCTGCCTCAATGTATGTGCCTTGCATCCACTTCGTCTGTCTAGGACGCTGGATGCTGGGCTGATTTATTTTTTAAAATATAATAAAATAAAAATAAAAATATTATATATATGTATATATATATATGTACATGACATATGCATATCTGGTGGGCCTCGCGTTGGACCCACCTGATGGAAAACTTATTGGCTGGTGTGCTTTACATCAGCTGATGTATTAACGTCACTAGGTTCTGTGGGTCCTACATGATGGATGTATTTCATCCTACGCTGTCCGTCCATCTATATGGGACCCACTGTTGATCTATGTGTTACATCCAAACCGTCCATCTTAATGGTGAGCTCGTCTTAAGGCTTGAGACTAAAAATGAGGTAGATCTATCAGGTGGACCACACTGCAGAAAACAGTAGAGAATTGAACGCCTACCATTGAAATCCTTTAGGGATCACAGAAGTTTTGGATCAATATGATATTTGTTTTTTTCCCTTAATTCAGGTCTTTGTGACCATATGAACAGGTTGGATGGAAAATAAACGTTATGGTGGGCCTTGGTAATTTTAAGGGTGGAAATCAGTATCTCTATTGTTATTCGTGGTATGGTCCAAATGATCTTCCATTAAGATTCAGTTGGGTAATGCTCTAAAATAACCTCTTAAAATATATGAATGGTGTAGATGGCGAGGCCCATTGATGTGGCCCACTTGACATATATGAGGCCCATTGGTGCGGCCCATTAATGCGACCCACTTGACGTATATGAGGCCCATTGATGCGCCCCATGTGATGTGGCCCACTTTATGTATATGAGGCCCATTGGTGCGGCCCATGTGATGTGGCTCACGTGATATATATGAGGCCCATATGATGAGACCCGGTATGATGTATTTGAGGCCCATGAGTAAGGTCCAATATGATGTATATGTGGCCTATGAGTGAGGCCCAATGTGATGCATATGTGGCCCATGAGTGAGGCCCATTGTGATGTGTGTGAGGCCCTTGAGTGAGGCCCGTGGTGATGTATATTAGGCCCTTGTGTGTGGCTATGGGCCCACTATACGTGTGGCTCTATGTG
This sequence comes from Magnolia sinica, assembly GCF_029962835.1. Classification (NCBI taxonomy): domain Eukaryota; kingdom Viridiplantae; phylum Streptophyta; class Magnoliopsida; order Magnoliales; family Magnoliaceae; genus Magnolia; species Magnolia sinica. The sequence continues at coordinate 82,488,320 of NC_080574.1, forward strand.
GGCCACTCCTTGGGAGCAATGTTGGTTAAATGTCCACATTGATAAGCAATGATGGTTAAATGTCCATATTGTGACCTTCCTTTAGGACTTGTTAGGTCCATTCTCATCATTCTCTTAGTGGGTTAACCCAAATTATTGGGCCCCATTGGTTAAATGTCCACTTTGATGGGCAATAATGACTATCAGACGGTCATTAAATTCTAAAAGAGAACATCCTTTCCTGGTTCGGAACGCCTCGGACCATCATTAGTGATGGAGGCTCACATTTCTATAATAGGTCATTCATAAATTTAATGAAGAAATATGACATCTCCCACAAGGTGAGCACCCCATACCACCCTCAGACAAGTGGGCAAGTTGAGGTTTTCAATAGGGAGATCAAACAGATCCTGAAAAAGATAATTAACCTTGACCGTAAGGATTAGTCAATTCACTTAACCGATGCTTTATGGGCTTAATGTACAGCCTTTAAAACTCTCATTTGAATGTCTCCCTTTAGACTTGTATATGGGAAAGCTTGCCACATACCGGTAGAGTTGGAACATAGAGCCTACTAGGCTATAAAGAATTTGAACTTAGACTTGGACAACGTTGGCTCGTTACGTAAACTACAATTGAATGAACTCGAGGAGATCTGGAATGACGCACATGAGAACTCGAGAATTTACAAGGACAGGAAGAAGGTGTTCCATGATAAGAACATCCTTCGTAAATCATTCTTGTCAAGCCAAAAAGTCCTATTGGACAACTCTCAGTTACATCTTTTTCCGGGAAAGCTCCGATCTCGTTGGACTGACCCTTTCACTGTACAAGTGTGTATCCTCATGGGGCTACCGAGATTGAAAATCCGAATAATGGCAATGCTTTTAAAGTAAATGGACATCGTTTAAAGCAATTTGTTGAGAAATTCGATTTGGAGGATATGTTAATATCTCTGACTGATCCTGTGTATCAGGATTAATCTCCTAGTCTGATGGAGGTATAGGTAGGTTTAAATAGGGTGGTTTGCTTTATGCTATTTTAGGATAGTTTTCTTATACTTCGTTGAGTTTTGTTATGTGCTAACCCATTTTTATGCTGAGATCCGTGGAAAAGTTTCAAATTTCTTTCCTTCAGGTACTATCTTTCCATCACCATTCCCTTTATTTTCATTGTTTCATTTACATTACATGCTTATTTCTTGTACATTGAGGACAATGTAGATTTTTGTGGGGGTGTGGGGGATTAGGTAACCTAATCAGTGTTTTTCTCAGTTTTGAGCAAAATTTTTGGGAAGCGATGACCTGTGTACTTAAGAATGCTTTGATTATGATAAGATAGAGATTGAATCTTGAATTGCTGGAGTCTAATCATTTAAGTAACTTATCACCTAAGTTCTTGTGCGCAAGTATTTTAGAGGTAGTTTAAATATCATGTTCATCTAGATCACAAAACACATTCAATTTGTTTTCTTTAAGACATGCTAGAAGTTCTGATTGTTAGTATGAGAATCATTGATAGATGGTGAGAATCGAGTCTGGAGAATTTTATCTACCTTAAAAGAAGAAAAGAACCAGTTTAAAAAAAGGAGATCGACAAAGAGGTCATGAAAAAGAATGAAAAGAATGCAAAAATAAAGAATGAACGAAAAAATTGACCGTCGATATCAAATCAAAAACTGAAAAAAGAAGGAGAAGGGGATGAGTTCGGAATCAGTACTTGAGTTCAAACCAACCTTGAAGTGATGATCATGGCTAGCGTTGTGAAATGATAGTAGTCGTACGGAAAGTAAGTTGATTTCCACTGATCACATTGAAAAACATGGTATATAGACTTATACTCTAATTTGATTGACAAAGAACTTACATGAATTGTTACCTATGTGATTCAGCTTTAGGAATTTAAAAATCTCACCTTCTTGTCTTGTCTGTACTCATCCATACTTGATTGCACAAAAGATTATTTTTCGAAAAAGGTTTTGAACTTGAGATTGAAGAATATTTTTTGCACATTTTGCTCGGGACTAGCAAAATGCTGGTTGGGGGTTGTGTTGAAGGTCAAATATTGCATATTATCCCCCATTTATTTCTTGGTTTTACAAACATAATATGGCTTAATGGTATAATTTACATGTGTTTATGTTGCAAGGTGAATTTAAGAGCTTGGATTGAAAAGAATGGTAAAAGCATGGATTTAGTGCTCAAAAGTCACCAAAGCAAAGAAGGGATCTTTGGAGACAAGATTGAAGATTGCAAGACTTCAAGATCTAAGAAAACCAAGTGGAGAAGGAAGAAATCACAAAGATTGTGTCATCGAGAACCGTTCGATGACATCAAAGACCCACTCGATGACATCGAACACTAGTCGATGACATCAAATTTATGAGGAAAAATAGAGTGAGTTGCTGGACATATTGGGTGTTTTTCTCGATCAATCGAAGACATGTTCGATGACTCGAAGGAATGTGTTCGATGACATCGAATTTATTGAAGAAATTGAAGCAACTCGCTGGACTATTTTAGACACATTTTCGATGACTCGAAGACTTGTTCAATGGATCAAAGCTTTGCTCGTTGACATTGAAGGATGATTTAATGACATAGAGACTTACGCAGTGCGAAAGAAGAAAATGCACAACTTCCGAATTCAAACCCCTTTGATGGCATCGAAGGGTGTTCGATGTCATCAAACCCGTTATGTAGTGTTTACGCAGACTACGTAAATTTGATTCGATTTTGCAGAACTTTGCTTATAAATAGGGGTTTTCAAAGTTTTTCTAGACATCTAGGGTTTGGAGAAGTAGAGCAAAAAGGCGGAACCGCTTCCCAAGAGTTCTTCTTCCCTTCTCCTTAGTTTTTAATGTTTTCTTCTAGGGTTTTTAATCTAATCATGTCTATGGTTGGCTAGATCCCTTAGCTAGGGCTAAGGGGTGAATCTTGTAGGGTGATTGGAATGTTTTTCTTGTTTGATTCTTGTTATTGTTGAACTCCTTTGATTCTAGTTTGATATTTAAGGAATACTTTTGGTGTTTAATGGTTTGTTGTGACTAAAATTACAATGGATCTACAATAGCTTGAAGTATCTTCTTTTTCTGTTCGGAGTTTGTGAAATTAGGAAATCTTATTGTTCTCCATTGTCCCTTGGGCATGGCTGAGTGATGGAATCCCTTCTATCCTTCGCAAATTCTCCCATGATTAGTTGTTGGATAAGTATACCCTGTTGTCTACCATAGTCTCCTGGGCATGCTTTGGTGATGGAATCACTTCCAATCTTCACAACTTTCATCCATTGAGAATTAGGTCAATGGAAGTTCAGATCTGAGTTTATTGAATATCTTCCAATTGGATAGGATAGGTGTAACGACCTTGGAATTTTGTGCTAATCTTTCCTTAAGTAGTTGTTTTTGGGGTAATTAGCGCTCTACTTGATTGCTTGTGAAATTCGCATCAATCACTTTAAATTGTATCTGCATGGCTCTAAACGTGCAGATTAGTGAGCGCTACATCACTCTGAAATCTGGGATCCATCGCTAAATCCAGTCGTTCTGGGGATTTTTTGGAAGATCTGGATCGGACCTAGACCGCGCATCGAAAGTCCGATGGCGATGATCTTAGGCTGTTGCGGTCACTGAGTTGGGCTTGGTCTTCACCTCAAAAATCAAGTCGATCTGATGTTCTGGGTCGATTTGATTGAGTTCGGAGTGAAGAGTGTGAGAACGGTTGGAATTTAATAAGCTTTTTATGAAATCGGAGTCGGTCACCTGCGCGACGATTTTAAGCTATCTCACCGTTGGATTCTGACCCAATTTCACCCTCCGATCAGGATGGTTGGCCCCGGCATATCCTAGTGCTTGTGGACTGATCGAGTTTCCGTGACCGTTGAATTGAGTGTGGTCCGCCACGGCGATCTTCTGAAGAGCCGGTCGATGCGAAAACTCAGCTGACCTAGATCCATGGTCGGTGAGCTTAAGTCCGACCTTTCGTGGTTATAGGCCCACCGAGAAGTGCTTCGTTGGATCGAGAAAGGCGTACTTTGGTTATTACCTAAGTATACCTTGACCCTCTAGGGTTATTTCCATCATTTTAAGGCCTATATATAGTCCTTAAACCCTAGCTCTCATTTCCATACGAATTTTCTCTAACCCTAGCTTGGAGAGAGAGTGGAAAAGAGAGAGTTAGTGAGAGAGATTGGTTGGTGAATCATCTTGATTCTTCCTTGTTCTTCTTCACCTTTGAATCTTCACTTTGAATCGTTCCTCTGACGATTCTGAGTTCTTTTGGGGTAAGTTAACCTAACCCTAACCTGTGTTAGAGCTTAGATTAGACTTGGTATTGTTGTATCTCATTTCTATCCTTATTTTAGGGTATTCTTGCGCCGTTGACGAAGACAACTCGTCTAAATCAGTTCGGCGGTTCTTTCTTTGCTTAAGGTGCGGACTTTAAGTGTATAGGTTATGGTTTTCAAGGCTTTCAATCCCAGTTAGTGATTTATTCTTGTTATGGATGAGATTTCACATGTCAAATGTTATGTTTGCATTGCTTTCCTGATATGCATGTGCTATATTGAGATTTGTGTATTCTATGTGTATTTATAAAGTACCGTATACGTATAGAATATGCACTTATGTTTGCCATGATTATTGGTCATGTATGTATGCTAGATGCATGTATGACAACTCCTTGGTAAAGGGAATTGTCTAAGTGCATGTATTCCAACATACGTCATGTATGTTATTCCTTGTATGCTAAGTGTTTGTAGAAATGCATGAATGACCTAAGTGTAACTGATTACACTAAATGCAGGCGTTGAGAAGTGGTTCTCAATACTTCTATGGATGCGCATGATTTCCCTTATGCATTTACATTCCAAGTTATTTAAATTCAAGCATTCCTATGCTTACATTTATGTTAAGTTGATATGATTCGATGTGTATGTAACATGATTTGAGTTATTGTTCCATTACTGTTTTACATTCCATATGAATATCTGTCGTAGTGTAGGATGTTTGAGACTATGCCTTAGTCCAGGAAATCGGTAATTGACCCTTTTGTCGTGGTTGAGATTGCTTTCGCCACGTGAGACGCATTAGACGAACCCGAGTCGTATTAGAGTTGTCGGCAGTGGTTCGACCACGCGGAGTGTTTGCGCACTCCATGTCGTTCAATTCAACGTGCGCTCGTGCTAGTCGAGTTCGTCAAGTAACCCGATTGTCCGATGTATGTTCACCATGTATGGACGCAACTGCTTGAATCTAGGGTACTGAACTCACCAGTGAAATCCTATTAACTATGGTACTTGGTCCGCTAAGACTCATGAGCCGGACATGGTGGTATGGGACACCGTGGTCGAGCTGTCGTCCTACGCTGGGGTGACGAGCCTCCCCGTAGTGACCAGTGAGCAATTAAACTCGTGAGCCGATTATGGTGGTATGGGACACTATATTCGTGCTGTCGGCCTACATTGATTGGTGACGAGCCCTTTGTAGTGACCTCGAGCATACCTGGATACCACAAGGAGGTGACGAGCCGATCTGTGGTAGTAAGGGCATGAAAGGCGTGCATTGATTGGTGCGAGCCCTTTGCTACGACCTCAACTATATGATCGAAAGAGATGTCAAGTATTGACGACCATAGTATGTATCACTGAATGGATGATGATATGAGGAAGGTATCTTAGCTTCCCAATCTGTGTATGAATTGGACTAATAACAACTTGGTTATCATAGCCATGCACGGGATTTGCATGTGCTTTGTAGATGTGTCGCAATTTGAGGCGATGTCTTTTGTAACGTAAGATGAAGACGCACAGGGTGTACGCGTGAGGGCACGCATCATATTGCATTCATACTTGCATTAACAAGAGTACTTAGGATTTATTTAATTGTCCTGCTTTATCATTACTGTTTGATTGAACTGATAGCATGTTAACCAGTGCCTTATTGTTCCACTGAGTTGATCACTCACTCCCACGTTTCTGGGGCGGTGTTTCACACCCACCAGACTCTGTCTTAGGCCCTGATGTTGCAGATGTGGATGTGACGCCCGAGGCGAGAGCGAGCCTGGATGACGACGAGGCTGCCTTCTCCTATATGCAGTTTTCAGACGGGTTCTAGCGAGCCTCGGTCTGTTGCGCGGGATCTATGGGATTACTATTTTTGGGAACTGAAATGATGTAACTTGTACTTATAAATTTTGATAAATAACACTTTTACACGATCTGGTTGTATATGTAATTCAGGGACTTACACTTGTACACATATTTTACTATAAGTCTTCCGCTTGCTTTATTCACTTACCCCTGAATCATATCTGCGTTTTGGCTTAATCTATCCCGTGTTTATGTGCTAATACAGTCAACATACATCATTCATTAATTATGTTGCATAAGTGATGTTTTGGAACTCGGGAGCTGAGTTATGCTCGACCCCCGAATTTCAGGGCGTTACAATAGGACTCCAATTCCAATTGAGTGCCTTGAATCGAATAAGGAAACATCCTAATAGTTGTGAGTGGATCCCTGAAAACCCTAGTTTCCCACCTTTAAATTCTTAAGTTTCTAAATTCACCATCTCACAATTACTCCTTACTTTCCTGATTTAGGTTAGATCTTCTCCTAGTTTTGATTCTAATTACTCTTAGAATATACACACAAGATTAGTCCTTGTGGATTCGACCTCGGTCTCATAGAGATTATTACTACATCGCGACCCAGCACTTGGGTTTGTGAACACTTATCGAGATTATTACTACATCGCAACCCTACACTTGGGGTTGTGAACAATTTTTTAGTGCTATTGCCGAGGATTGACAGTTGCCTTTTTTGAATTTTATTAGCTTTGGAATTAGGTTAAGATTATGATTTATTAACATTCTATTTTTAGGTTAAGATTTTTCCTGGAATTAATTTTCTTTTGGAAACTAACCTACTTTCTATTTGTAGGATTTGAAACTAAGTGTTTTCTTTCTATTTCTAGAATTAGAAACTTTCCTAATTTATTTTAGAAACTAACTTGTTTCTTTCTATTTCTAGGATTAGAAACTTTCCTAATTTGTTTTTAGAAACTTTCCTAATTTTTTTTTAGAAACTAACTTGTTTCTTTTTCTATTTTGTAAGATCTTAACATAGAATTTCTAGTTTCGTAACTTCTTCTTTCTATTTCTAGATTTCTTATTGTTGTAGGATTTTCTTTTATTTTATTTTAGGATTAGGTTCAGAATTAGGGTTTCACCATGCAAGAATGGGAACGTCAGTATGTTGAGATAGCTAAGAGATATTGGGAAGGGATGTCTGATGATTATGTTAGGAAACAACCTATGTCTCAAAAGTTTTCTGAACCCATCATCGAGAACTGGCCAGAATATAACGATCCACCGGTTAAAAAGTCCTTCGGTGATTATAGGCGGGAGAATAATTGTACTCCACGAATTAGAAAAATAGTACGTGATTATTGGAGTGAGAACGATTATCACCCATCAGGCAATAAGAAGACATTCTGTGATTATATTATGGGTGATAATGTGCACCAACAACCATCCAACTTTCCTGCCTATGACTCGTATGACTATAATCAGTAGAAACAACAACATTGGAGAGATGAACCAACAATCAATCATAGTGACTATTCTCTTAGATCTCCTACCATTAAAATCCAAACAGAAACAATTCAAGAGAATTCATTTCAGAATTCCATACGAAATATAGAGCTCATTTAGCAAAACACACTCCAAGCATTACAAGAACTTATAAAAGATATACAAAAGATAGGTTCACGTGTGGAATATACTGAAATTGAGAATGAGGAGTTGGATTCTGTTAATAATCACATGGTTCAATTTCCTGAAGAGTTGATCTCGATGACTGTCCAAAGGAATGATCAAGAGACATTGTTAGTTTTCCAATATAATGATACTGACACACCTGGTTTCAATGATGAGGAAGAGGTTAGTTTATTCAAACCTCAACCCAATCTAGGAACAGAATGTGAGGAAAGTGATCACATTCCACGTGTGTACTATACTAAATTGGAAGATGATGAGTATTGGTGAAAGGCCCATATCATAGTCTGTACCATTCCATAGGCTTCGGCGGTCCTCTCGGTCGAATTCCGATGACCCGCGACCTGTAATCGGCGTTTGCGCGCGACCCTAAGTCGCATCCTAAAGATCTATATTGGCTTGACTTAAAACTTGTATCGTAACAACCGTGTCGTCGCCGCACTTTCAACGCCGCGTCTCACGCGCTGATGCGATACCCAGGCCAGAAGATGTGAGCCCGCATTTATTTTCAGGAAAAATGTCGTGCGTACAAATTCCAAGAGAATCTCTACCACCCATTAAATCAATCAAGTACAAGCAACCCAACCTATCCCTCTCTTACAAAACCTTACCCAAAGTCAACTCTCTCCCTCTCTCTCTCTCTCTCCACCTATCCCTCTGTAACGCCCTGAAATTCGGGGGTCGAGCATAACTCAGCTCCCAAGTTCCAAAACATCACTTATGCAACATATTTAATGATGGATGTATGTTGTCTGTATTAGTGCATAAAACATGGAATAGATTAAGCCAAATAGCAAATATAATTCAGGGATAAGTGAAGAAAGCAAGCGGAAGACTTATAGGAATATATGTGTACAAGTGCAAATCCCTGAAGTACATATACATACCAGGTTGTAATGTAAATGTTTCTATCAAAATTATAAGTATCAAGTTACATCATTTAATTTCTCAAAAATAATCCCAGCATCCCGCACATCAGAACAAAGCTCACTAGAACCCGTCTGAAAACTGCATAAAGGAGAAAGCAGCCTCATTATCATCCATCTCCCGCTCTGCCTCAGAGGTTGCATCCACATCTGCAACATCAGCAGCTAAGACAGAGTCTGGTGGGTGTTTAACACCGCCCCAGAACGTGGGAGTGAGTGATCAACTCAGTGGAACAATAAAGCACAAGTTGACATGTTATCAGTTCAATCAAGCAGTAATGATAAAGCAGAACAATTAAACAAGTCCTAAGTACTCTTGTTAATGCAAGGATGTATGCAGAATGATGCGTGCCCTCACACGTACACCCTCAGCGTCTTCATCTTACGTTACGCATGACACCACCTCAAAGTGCGCCACGTTTACAAAGCACATGCAAATGCGGTGCATGAACATGATTACTAAGTTGTTATTAGTCTTTTTCATATAGCAGGATTGGGAAGCTAAGATACCTTCCTCATATCACCATCCAAACAGTGATCCATTCTAGGGTCGTCAGTCCTAGATATCTCATACGATCATATGGTTTGAGGTCGTTGCAAAGGGCTCGTCACCAATCAATGCACGCCTATCATACCTTCGTTATCATAATAAGGCTCGTCACCTTAATGCGGTATCCAGGTATGCTCGAGGTCACTACAAAGGGCTCGTCACCAATCAATGTAGGCCGACAACACGAATATAGTGTCCCATACCACCATAATCGGCTCACGAGTTTAGTTGCTCACTGGTCACTACGGGGAAGCTCGTCACCCCAGCGTAGGCCGACAGCTCGACCACGGTGTCCCATACCACCATGTCCAGCTCATGAGTCTTAGCGGATCAAGGTACCATGGTTAATAGGATTTCATTGGTAAGTTCGGTACCCTAGATTCAAACAGTAGCGTCCATATATGGTGAACATATATCGGACAATCGGGTTACTTGACGAACTTGACTAGCACGAGCGCACGTTGGGTTGAGCGACATAGAGTGTGTAAACACTCTGTGTGGCCAAACCACTGCCGACAACTCTAATACGACTCGGGTTCGTCTAATACGTCCTACGTGGCGAAAGCAACCTCAGCCATGAACTTAAGGCCGATTACCGATTTCCTGGACTAATGCATAGTCCCACACACATTACACTACGACAGATATTCATAACTACAATTTAGAATAGTAATGGAACAACAACTCAAATCATATGGTATGTAAGCATCTGGAGAAGATCAACTTAACATGGATTTAAGCATAAGTAAGACTTGAAATTTAAACAACAAGGAATGTAACTTGCAAGAAGGAAATCATACACACTAGTGGGAGAGTTGAGAATCGCTTCTCAACGCCTATACTAGGTTGATATATCACACTATAGATCATTTAGACATTTCTACAAACACTTAGAATACACAATACAACATACACGACGTATGTTGAAAAACACACATTTGGACAATTCCTTTTGCTAAGGAGTTGTCGCACATACCATTAGTATACATACACGACAAATAATCATGGCAATCACATGTTCATATTTTATACGCATACGGTACTTTATACATACACATAGAATACACAAATCTCAATATAACACATGCATATCAGGAATGCAGAATAAACATAACATTTGGCATGTGAAATCTCATCCATAGCAAGAATAAATCATTAACTGGCATTGAAAGCCTTGAAAACCGTAACCTATACACTTAAAGTCCGCACCTTAAGCTAAAAAAGAACACCGAACTGATTTCAGACGATATGTCTTCGTCAACGGCGACAAGATAACCTAAGACAAGAATAGAAATGAGATACAGCAACACCAAGACTATTATAAGCTCTAGCACAGATTAGGGTTAGGTTAACTTACCCAAAGATGATCTCAGAATCATCAGAATAACGATTCAAAGTGAAGGTTCAAGGATGAAGAAGAACAGGAAAGAATCTAAGATGATTCACCAACTTCTCTCTCACTTTCTCTCTCTTTTCCTTTCTCTTTCTAAGGTGGGGTTAGGAAATTCGTATGGAAAAGAGAGCTAGGGTTTAAGGACTATAAATAGGCCTAATATTGATGAAAATAACCCCAGGGCCAAGGTATACTTAGGGTATAATCAAAACCAGCCTCTCACGATCTAACGAAGCACTTCTGGTGGGCCTATTACCACGAAAGGTCGGACTTAAGCTCCTTGACCATGGATCTAGGTCAAGCTGAGTTTTCGTACTAACCAGATCTTCAGATTAGCCGTGGTGGACCACACTCAATTCAACGGTCACTGAATCTCGATCAGGTCCACAAGCACAAGGACATGCCTGGGCCACCTTCCCTGATCAGAGGGTGAAATTGGGTCAGAATCCAATGGTCAGATTGCTTAAAATCGTCGTGCAAGCGACACGACTCAGATTTCATAAAAGCTTAATAAATTTCTAACCGTTCTCACACTCTTCACTCCGAACTCAATCAAATTGACCCAGAACATCATCTGGACTTGATTTTCGAGGTGATGGTCAAGCCCAACATGGTGACCACAACAGCCTAAGATCATTGCTATTGGACTTTTGACGCACGGTCCAGGTCCGATCCAGAACTTCCAAAAATTCCCAAGAACAACTGGATTTAGCGATGGATCCCAGATTTCAGAGTAACATAACGCTAACTAATCTACAAATTTTGAGTCATGCAGATATAATTTAAAGTGATTGATGCAGATTTCACAAGCAATTGAGTATAGCGCTAATTACCCCAAAAGCAACTACTTAAGGAAAGATAAGCACAAAATTTTCAAGGTCATTACACCCTCTCTCACCCAAAATTCAGCCAAGCCCATCCCTCTTCTTACACACCCATCCCGCTCTCTTTACATCACTCCTCTCTCTCTCATTTCTCTCTCATTCTAAGCAACTCCCAAGAGAGAGCAACGTCCAAGCCTTCCAAGAGAAAGCCAAGTGTGGCCCACTTCTCTACCACCCAATCTCTCATCTCCACCATCAAAACTTCATCGTCCTCCATCAAGATCGAAGTCAAGGAGCCTAGGAGTCCAAGGAGCTAAGAAGGAGGCCAATAGGTGGGTGATCCACTGTAATTTTCATTTTAAGGGCCCACTTGTTGTGGGACCCACTTGATGTATGCATTGTTTAAGGGAGGGCCCAATAGTGGCGAGGTCCCTCGCCTTCACGTTTCTCTCCCTCTCTCTCTCTCTCTTTCTCTCTCCGTTATGATGAAGTGGGCCCCACCAATATATGTGTTATATCACTCCGTCCATCTGATGGTGTGGCCCACCGTACGCATGTGATGATCCACACCGTCCACTATTGGGACGGTGGGAATACCACCTGGATGCTGTTGATCAGCCAAAAAAATAAATATATATATATAATAAATATAATATGGTGGGCCCAACATGGGACCCACCTAATGAGGAAGCTGGTTGGCTGACGTACCTCACATCAGCCATATAGCTGAGGTACTGACGTCAGTATGGTCTGAGGGGCCCACACATGATGTAAGTGTTTTACCCATGCTGTTCATCAGCGCCATCCATTACTGGACGGTGCCGTGTAGGGGCACCTGATGTATGAGTCTCATCCACGCCGTTCGTCCATCTGGACGTGATCGTGGACCCCACCATGATGCAATATCCAGGCCGTCCAGGGCCTGGACGTTGCTGTCCTCTTAAAAATAAATAAATAAATAAAATATATATATATAATATATGATATACGATATATATATATATCTGGTGGGACCCACTTGTTGAGAGAAGTGAATTGGTTGGTGTATCCCACACCAGTTATTCAGCTGACGTGAGAAGTCAGCAAGTTCTGTGGGACCCACCTTATATGTATGTGTTTCATCTGCACCGTCCATCTAGGCGGTGCGACGTACAGCCCCACCATGATGCATGTCATATCTACACTGTTCGTGCAGTGGCTCACCTTGATGTTCGTACCGTCCATCCATCTATGGAAACCCACTGTGATGTATGTTTTGTATTCCATGTTGTCCATCTGGACAAGCGTGACCCACATGATGAATGTGTTCCATCTAGACCATCCATCCACCAGCTGAATAGCTGCTGGATTGACGGCAACAAGTTCTGTGGGTCCCTCTGATGGATGTGTTCCATCCAAACCATTCATCCATTTGGCAAGCTGGTCTTAAGGCTTAGGACAAAAATGAAGCAGATCTGATGATCAGGTGGACCACACCATAGAAAATAGTGTAGAGTGAACGTCCACCATTGAAACCCTTTTTGGGGTCATGGAAGTTTGGATCAATATGAAATTTATTTTTCCTCTTAATCCGGGTCTTTGTGACCTTATGATCAAGTTGGATGAAAAATAAAATGGTGGGCCCCGCGAATTTAAATGGTGAAAATCATTATCTTTTCTGTTATTTGTGGTATGATCCAGATAATCCTTCGATGTGATCCATTTCTTTTCGGTTAATGCACTAAAATGATCTCTAAAAATAGAAGAATGGTGTAGATGATGCGCCTCATACAATGCGGCCCATTTGATGTATGTTGGCCCATTGGTTCGGCCCATTTGATGTATATTAGCCCATTGGTGTAGCCCATATGATGCGGCCCATTTGATGTATATTGGCCCATTGGTGCGGCCCATTTGATGTATGTTGGCCCATTGGTGTGACCCATTTGATGCAGCCCATTTAATGTATATTGGCCCATTGGTGCGGCTCATATGATGCGGCCCACTTGATGTATATGAGGCCCATTGAGATGTATTTGAGGCCCATGGGTTGAGGTCCAATGTGATGTATATAAGGACCACGAGTGAGGCCCGATGAGACGAATGAGAGGCCTTTGTGTAGAGCTGGATGTGTTGTATATGAGGCCCATTGCGATGTGAGATTCCACCATGATGTATGTAATGATGTTTATGGCAGTCATGCCTTGGGAGCAATGATCGTTTGACGTCCACATTGTAAGAGCAATGATGGTTAAATGTCCACATTGTAACTCTCCCTAGGGCCCATTGTTAGGCCCATACTTGTAGTGTGTAGGCCATCTAGGCCTATCTTCGTTATGAATAGATTTCATTACCATATAACATGTTTACTATAGCTCCATGATTCATGCTCATACACATCATATGTATGCCTAATATGAGGAGTGACTAATCATTATAAGTGTTATGGTTTCTAGCTCCTATGATTGTCAAATTTTATAGTGTCAAAACCTCTTGGAATCTGTGTCTTGTGTAGCGCATCGATATATTCAAGACAGTGCAAGGACAATGGTCTTTACTTCAAGAACTTCAAATGTAAGATTACATGTTCATGTTCGAGTACAACATCAAGTGTGAATTCAATGTTTCAAGATTCATAGTTCAAGCTTCAAGTTAAGATAAAGTTCCTATACTTTGAACCTCATATTCAAGCTTCAATGTTAGTCAAACTCAAGCTTCAAAAGGTCTCAAGTTCAAGCTTCTATATATGTCAAGATTTCAAGCTTCGTGAACTTTAAAGATCATCTATCAACCAAAGGAAAAGAAGTTTCAATGTTCATACATTATGTATAAGGTATGAATGACCCTAGATTGACCATAGGGTAGGTCATTTTGAATACATAATTTAAATTGAATCATTTTATAAGTGCATAGACTGTTTCTTAACTAGTCTTAGACTATGTTCGACTAGTCCTAACACTGGCTCGACTAGTCCAAGAATTCCTCGACCAGTCCTAAGTTTGTTACTGATTTTTAAGAATTTTTGTTAAAGCCTCAACCAGTCCTGGAGACTGCTCGACCGGTCATGTGAACAGTGCTCAACCTGTGCTCGATCAGTCCTGCAGGCTCAACTCAAAGTCCAGCAACTAAATTGGGTTCCACATGACCAGTCGTGGACAGGACTCGACCAATCGTGGAGGCCACTCGACCGGTCGAGCAGATCCTACGACCAGTCATGGAACGGCTTGATCTTATCGCGCCTAAATTTTAAAAGTTTATTGATCCTACAACCAGTCATGCCAACCTCAGGACCGGTAGGGAGTGCGATTTCTACAACTATAAATAGAGCACGATTTTTAGAGTTTGATATTCAATTCAAGCAAAATCAATACGCCACTCTGAGAGATAAGTTAGTGATATTCTTAAGCTATTTAGTACTCATTTAATATTCTCTTTAATTAGCTTTTTGTATTTGATTTTGTATTTTGCATTCCAATTTTATTTGAAAGAGGGATCGAAGTATTCCCATTTCTTGGAATCAAAATCAAATCAAGCTAGCCCAAGGTGATTTAATTTAAAATCAATCTAGAACCTAGAACCATTCATAAGTGAGTGTGGACATTGAACTTCTACGTTGAACTTCTACTCCAATTTGGTTCTTCTGGGCTGCATTAAAAGGAGAATATCCATGTATTTTACAACTTTGTAAATTCTTTATTTTGGTTTCATTGAGATTGTGCTAGAAAAATCTCTTTATTGTGGTTTGTCTAAGGTGATCCAGAAAACTCAGAGTGTGGGGTTTTTTGAATTGTGTAAGCCCACTTGAAAGACACAATTGTGAGGGTTTTAGGTGAACCTTGAAAAACCTATTTTCATAGTGAACGCTAATATCCACTGTGTGAGGATATTAGGAGTTGAGTAGTTGTGTGGCTGTTGTTTAAGAGTTGGTGTACACACAAGCGAACCACTATAATTCTTTGTGTTTGGTGAATGTATGGTTTATTTTCTTTATCTTTTATATTTTAAGATTGTGGGATGTATTTGTGAATGTGAATGTTATAATATTTTCATTTCAGCATTGTGTAGTGAATGTTGTAATAGATTAGTTTCTATTTCTTTCATATCCTCTTTAGTTTGAGTTTTTAATACTCACCCACGTTCTAGTAAGGTTGTCCTGCCATAAAGCTTTGGTTTTTGGTGTCAAGTTGTCCTTAAAACCAAGTTTGTATCAACCTCTTAATACTAGATTTTTGAGGTTGTTTTACATTTCTGCATTGTGGATTGTTTTAGTGCTATCTTTATTTATTTGTTTAAATTTCGCTGTTAATTTTTTAAATTTAGCATAGTCCTATTCACCCCCCTTTAGGACTTAATAGCTCGGCCTTTTCAATCATAGCATATGCCTTCGGGCAGATTGTTTATGGGACTCCCTGATAGGCGGAGTTGCCCCACATAAACGTGCGGTACGCACAGGATTGTTGCATGACTGATAGTGTGATTCATGCACTTCGCATATGTATGACATGATTACTATACGCCCTAGCAACATCAAGGCTGTGGCCTCCACAAGCATATCGTGAATGGCAGGATCGGACACCGAAAATACTATTACTAGCATCGGGGCACCATAAATGTCTGTGGGTGAAAATCCCTAAACACGATGATAACAGTAAGCCGCGTCTCCTACTATGTCATGTTCGGTTGGAAAGGGGTGTGACCTTACCCGCCTGAGTGAGAGGGCAATATCTGGGTTAAGTTTGACTAGTTTGAGGAATGAGTCCGTTATCAACGAGCTGAGCCCAATATTTACAGGCAGATAGTGAGGTCTCTTCCACTTACCCAGTTGTGTGCTCGGATGGGGCCGACAAGCTGGCGTAAAGTGAACTAGACCCCAATGATTGTCCAGTGTGAGAATTGTACTGATATTTGATGCTCTAGTGATGAGTTGCATCGATATGTGGATTCGGATGAGGACTAGTATGCTTGAGTTGCATCTCGAATTGCATAGACTTGGTATGGTCGATACATTTACTCCTTACATCGTATGACCTTGATGTGGCCGATAGTATTCATGCCTTACATCGCATGGTCTTAATATGGCCGATATCATTCATGCCTTGCATCGCATAGCCTTGTTACGGCTGATTGCATTCATGGACTCATCAGCATGATTCCGCATTACTCTGATATTACATTCTGAGCATGCTCACATTACGCACACACTTACACCACCCTCTAAGCTTTATATAAGCTTATGCATGATTGATGCATGCAGGTGACGCCAGGATGTAGCCATAGCTTAGTTGCAACAGGAGCGTGCAATCGAGCTTCAGGAGTTCCGTTATTATTATCATTGTATTTTCCCTTCATGCGCATTGTACCTTAAAGTTTTTATATCATAGTAGATTTTGTGATGGTGTCTTGGTTATTATTTATAGGTTATGCTTATTACAAATCAAATTGATGTTAAAAATCCTCCTTGTACGATCCCAGGATCGAAACCTGGTAAATGGGTGCCGGGAGCCGAGAATGAGGTACTACGGAGGCTGTCGGCACCGGATTCGACGATCGAAAATTTTATGAGCCCGATTTTTGAGTTTTAGGCATGACAATTGGGATGATCATCATGAATGTATAGTTCAAATCCCCCTGGATTCAATATCAAGTTTGGCCCATCTCAATGATTAAGAGGTTCAGGAAGTTGTCATCCATAGTGATCTTCTCCACCCATTTGACATGTCCGATTTAAATGTAGAGGAAGAGTCGCTTCCAAGTGAATCACAAGACTCTTTTGAGGCATATTTGGCCCACTCCCCTGATTTAGATTATAATATGATTAGGGAGATGGAGGAGTCACTCGATATGACTCTGAAGTTTGGAACCACCCGGTTAAGGCCACCATCTGAGCTGTCAACCCTTAACGATATAGTGCCTCTACTAAGCAGTATCAATGAAAAGAGTCTTCACATCTATGTGCCTACTTATCCACAATTTGTCTATGCAAGGCAGGGCGAGATATATCTGGTGATAATTAACTCTCACCATGGTGAAGAGCAAGAGAGCATGTTTTCCGCTATTATAAGAGAAGACGAAGGAATCATTGAGCATATCATCACAGACCTCAATTTTTATATTATTATTTTTTTGTGAAAAATGAGCCTCTCTCAACTTGCTATCTTAACTTTCTGAAAGATTGCTTAGCATATTTTGCATATTCAAATGATCCCATGATAAAAAAAATAATGGAAGCCTTACAAAACAATACCTCGGTGGTTGTTACTGACCGAGAGAGCCCTTATTCTGAAGCTCCTCCTTCCTTAGATCTTGAATGTTTACCATTAAGGGAGAAGGAGCTAAAAGTTGAACTGAAGTCTGAAACTTCAGAATATGTTGAGACTACATCACCTACTGAGAATTTTTCTGAATTTTATCTATTTGTAGTCTCCGATTCACCATGTTGTGCTAACTCTAACACTTTTACTATCTCAAGTAAATCATATATAATTTGGACACCTCAGGAGATTAAAAGAAAACTTTATGCCAAGGTCTAAAAATTTCTCTGGAAATTCATCGTTTGGGACATCCTAGCCTATTGCAAAAATAGATTTTGGATGATCTTATTGAGAAACCTACTGAGAAATTTATCAAGATATTGGCCGGAGGAGAATCCTTGCAGTATGATTGAGTAGCTTTTCCCTTACTTTCCTAGTTTAGGATTAGTTTATTTCTTTCATGGAATTTTGGATAGTTTGCTTTCCATTGTTTAGGATAGTTTGCTTTCCGCTATTTTAGGATAGTTTTCTTATCGTTTGTTTGAATCTTTTGTGTTAATTCATTTTTCACATTGAGATCATTGGAAAAGCTTCAAAATTCCTTCTTCAGGTATTATCTCTCCATCACTTCCCTTTTCTTTTCATTACCTATTGTGCATTACATTCTTATTTCTTTTACATTGAGGACAATGTAGATTTTAGGTTGGGGATGAGAGATTAGGCAGGCTAATCAGTTGTTTTCTTCGTCTTTGAGCAAAAATTATGGAAATTGAAGTATAAGATGCTTAATGTTAATGATTTATGCCTCTTAGATTTAGTTACTTGGAGATTTAAAAATAAGTTCAAATTATTAATCCATGATTAGGAGTTTTAAACATTGATCGAGTCATGATTTCATATGTCACATCTAGCTTCACATTGAAGCTTCAGTCAACATTGAATTGTTAACTTGGTGATTATTTAGCATGAAAGGAACCAACCTTAGGAATTTGTCCATCATGTTAAAAAAAAGATAATAATAATACCCAGCTAAAAAATAGTTGTCTTCAAAAAGGCCATCTATAAAAGATCTTTAAAAAGGTTGACATACCGTGAAAGCCAACGATGGAAAAATCAAGAGATGGAGGATTAAAAGATGAACTGTAAGGCAAGTTTCGGTTTAGGTTTTAGTTTTCTTGAATGCTCTTTGGATTATCAATGTTATTATGAAAATGAAGAATTGAACCTTTGATTGTGATAAGTCTAGACTTTATTATACTTCTGTGGAACTCAATGTTTAGAATTGTTCTAATTGGTAGATTAATGCTTTGAACTTGATTATGAAGTTACCAAGTGCTAGAATTGCTGGGACGAGGTAATGCTCAACATTGTTGTATTTTAAAATTCTATTATCTAGATTATTTTAAAAACCACTTGAGCTTATAGAAATTATCTGTGGTTTTTAAAATATTTTTCGCATACTTTGCTTGGGACTAGCAAAATACTGGTTAAGGGTCAATATTGCATATTATCCCCCATTTATATCTTGGTTTTATGAAAATGATACTGCTTAATGTCCTACTTTACTCATGTTTGTGTTGTAAGGTGAATTTAAGAGCTTAGATTGAAAACAGTGCTAAAAGCATAGAATTAATGCTCAAAAGTCACCAAGGCAACGAATGGATCTTAGGAGACCAAGATTGAAGAATTTACATGCTAAAGATCTAAGGAAACCAAGTGATGAAGGAAGAGAATCAAAGATTTGAAGTGAAAGAATCCTGAAAACTGTCCTGAAAAATGATAATATTAAATTCGGGGCCAGAAAAACATAGTTCTAGAAAACTTCCAGAATAGACTTCGATTCTATCGAAGATTGTTAGATAGTATCAAAGAGCATATCGAAGACACTTCAATAGAATTGAGAATTTCAAGATTTTAGGCCAAACTTGCTGGACAGTTTTAGATCGATCTTCAATTTTATCGAAGACACTTCGATAGAATCGAGAATTTCAAGATTTCAAGCCAATCTCGTTGGACAGTTCTGGACCGATCTTCGATTCAATCGAAGACTGTTCGATAGAATCGAAGGACATATCGAAGACACTTCGATAGAATCGAAACTGTGTAAATTTGAGGCAGTTTTTAGAATTTTCCAAGTCAGTGCAAAAGGAGGTGTTGCACAACTATAAATAGGGGTCCCTAAGGCATCCCTGAGCATCATCTAGGGTTTGGAGGAGTGAAGCACACGGGTGGAGAGTTGTCGCCAAGCATTTTTCTTCCTTTCTTCCTTAGTTTTTCATACTTTCTTCTAGGGTTTTATATCCAATCATGTCTATGGTTGGCTAAACCTCTTAGCTAAGGCTAAGAGGTGAAGCTTGTAGCGTGATGGGTTGTTTCTATTGCTTTGATTCATGTTTATGATGAACCTTCATGGATTCTAATATGATATTTAAGGAATATTGTTGGAGCATAAAACTTGATTGGAGAAAAGAAGAAGAAGAAGAGTAGGAAAGGAACGAGTTGCGCAGGTTACAAGTTCCGTAGGGACCAAGTTAAGCGGGTCTCCGAGTTGCATGGGTCACTGAGTTGCACGGGTCCGGGCAACTCGCCATAGTTGCACCAAGCCACGTTACCCTTTGTAGGAAATGATGAGTTGGAGATGCGAAGTGGGGTCCACGGCATGAGATTCAAGGGCTCACACGTGTGAAAGCATATAAATACCCCATACCCCCCTCATTTGGAGGATCGGATGTTCAAAAGACTAGTGCCTTTGACAGGTATTGAAGAGATGGAGAGAGAACGAAGAATGTAAGACCCGTATCCTAGTCCGTTCTGTTCCGTCGAATCCCGCGATCCTTCCTGTCGAATTTCGGCAACCTGTGACATATAATCGACGTTGCGATCGACCCTAAGTCGTATGTTGTAGATTTGAGTCGGCTTAATTCGAGACTTGTACCATTGTGACCGCACCGTCGTCGCGGTTCCAACGCCGCGTCTCTTGTATCGATCCGATACCCTGGCAGGAAGATGTGAGCCGACGTTTATTTCGAAGAAAACGCCGCGCGTTTGCAATCCCAAGAGAATCTCTACAATATGTCAAATCAATCCCATCAATCAATCCCATCCATCATCTCATGTCAAGTACAAGCAACCCATGCTTTCTCTCTCCAAAGTTAACCCTTTCTCACCCTCTCTCTTACACACCCATGCTAGTCAAGTACACATCACCTCACCCATCACTCACATCCATCACTCTCTCTCTTTACATCCCATCTCTCCCTCTCTCTTTCTCATTTCTCAACTCAATTCCAAACAACCAAAGGGAGAGCTCACGTCCAAGCTTCTCCATGTGAGAGAGTGCATGTGTGTGGCCCACTTTCCCATCCCAAATCTTCCATCCTAGCCTTTCACTTCTCATCTTCAACCATCAAAGTGAAGCTTAAGGAGATCGGAATTTCAACGGACCGAGAAGATTGACCGGTGGGTGCTTCTATAGACTAGGTTTTCATGTTCTTATGATGGGCCAAGTGAGGCCTACCGATCAATGGTATGGATCTCACTTTGGACCCTTGATGTGGCCAATGGCCCACCTTGATGCTTAAGATCATTCCATGATGGGGCCATTCTCCATGAACCCCATCATGATGTTTATTTTCTTGCATGAATAGAGTCATCTAGACCTTCTATTTTGGTGGAGAAAGGATCTCCACCGTTGATTTTCAATTTGGTGGACCCATATGCAATAGGACCCACTTAATGTACGATTGGATGCTTGAAATGGAGGGCCCATAGTGCCGGGGTCCCTCCATCATGGGTGTCCCACTCTCCTTTTTCTCTCTCTCCCTCTCTTTTTATTTATTTATCTTGGTGTGTGATGGAATGACCATATGGTCCACCTGAATGGACCCCACCATGAAGCATGGTTTGGACCCAAATCCATTTGTGGGTGAGGCCATCTTGCATGTGTATGCGATCCACACCACCCCACCATGTGATGGCCCGCCTAAGCATGGCCCACCCCAATTCACGTGTTATGTCCAGACGTCCAGGACGTCCCTGGACGTTACTTGAAAACACAAATATTAGCTTTTCCAAAGCTTATTGGGTGTGCCATTCATGTAGGCCCCACCTTGATGTAAGTGTTCAATCCACGCCGTTCATTCTATTCTTGAGATCATTTTAGGCGTCGAGCCAAAAGATGAAACTGATCCAAGCTTCTGGCGGGCCATTCCTTTCAAAATAGTGATCTCACCGTTTAAATTCTCTTTAATTTTTTCTGCGCGCCGAAATATATTCGATGTTGGACTTGTTTGGCTTATCCTGAGCCATGGAATGCAATGAATGGAATGGATTCACTTGATATGGGCCCTATGTATGAAAAACCTCAAAAAAATGAGATTTCAAGAAAAAAATAAAATACATTAAAATAGGCAGCGGCACTGCTGCTGCTGCTGACGCCAGGACGCACGGCGTCCTGCGTTTGACGCTGAAGGCAGAGGAGTGGGTCCCATACGTGGGCCCCACAGTGATATGTTTTGCACATCCACACCGTGCATCTGTTGTGTCCCCTGTGGGAAAGTAGGCCACCTAAAAATCAGCCCTATACATGGCTCAGGTGGCCCACATCATATGAAACAGTGTGGATGAACGTCTGCCATTGAAACCCGTTTCTGGGTTCACAGAAGTTTTGGATCGAGATGAAATTTGTTTTTACTCTTCATCTAGGTCTGAGTTACCTTATGGACAGATTGGATGCCATATAATCATTATGGTGGGCCCCACATGGGACCCACAGTGATGTATGTGTCTTAGGCACACCGTCCACTGCTGTGGACGGTGGATTCCACCCAGATATAGGTGTTTTACCAAGGTCGTCCAGTGACTGGACAGCCAGTGAGCCCCACCATGATTTATGTGTTTATCCACGCCGTCCACACCTGGACGGTGGGACCCACCATGATGCATGTGTTGCATCCAAACCGTCAATCCATTTTGCAAGCTCATTTTTGAGCATGAGCTAAAGAATGAATCAGATCCATGGTCCATGATGCATGTGTTGCATCCAAGTCATCCAACCACTTGAAAGCTCATTTTAAAGCCTGAGTTCAAAAAAATGAGACAGATCTAGGAATAGGTGGACCACATTATAGAAAGTAATGGGTTTAAAGGCCCACCATTAAGACCCTTGTCTACTAAGTTTGGGACCATATATGATATTGGTCTTTCCTTTTAATTCAAGTATGTGAGGCCTTATAATCAGATTGGATGAGGAATAAATATTAGGGTGGGCCTTAGAAATTTAGTGGTGGAAATCATTACCACCACTTGTATTTGGGTGTGGCCCATTGGATATGCATATGGCCCATGCGATGTGGCCCACCTGTCATATTTAAGGCCCATTTGAGGAGGCCCACCTTGATATTTATAAGGCCCATTTGAGGAGGCCCACCTTGATGTATTTGTGGCCTGTTGTTGAGGCCCATCCTGATATATGCGAGGCCCATTGTGATGTTTTCAAAGGCCCATGGGATATGACCCATTGCAATGTACATAAGGCCCGTTGGTGGGGGCTCATTAATGCGGCCCATTTGATGAATGTAAGGCCCATGTGATATGGCCCATTTGATGTATCTAAGGCCCATGGGTCGAGGCCTAACGAGATGTCCTTAGGGTCCATTGCAATGTGTGATTCCCCCTTGGTTTATGAAATGATGTTTTATGGCGGGCCATGACTAGGGAACAATATTGGTTTGACGTCCACATTGTAAGAATAATGTTAGTTAAATGTCCGCATTATAACTCTCCCTAGGGCCCATTGATAGGCCCATACTTGTTGATAGTTCATTACTTTATAACATGCTTAGTGCACTTCCATGATTCATGCCCATACGCATCATATGTATGCTTGAGATGAGGAATGTTTGATCATAGCATAAGCCGTTGGGCTGAGACATTTACGGGACTCTTTATGAGACGGAGTGCCCCACATGATCGCGTGGTACGCGCAGGATTGCTGCATGATTATACGGTGTGACTCATGCATCTCGCATATGTGTGACTTGATCACTGCACGCCCTAGCGACATCAGGGCCGTGGCTCCACAGACACATCGTGGATGGCCGTATCGGATACTGGAAATGCTTGGTTCTAGCACTGTGGGCACTTAGGATGTCCTTGGGTGAAAGTCCCAGAACCTTTTTGGTACCAGGAGATGCTCCAACGTCTAGACCAAGTGGATACACGAGCGCCCGAGTGCCGAATACCAGCAGGCTGCGTCTCCCACTGTTTCGTGGTCGGTTGGAAGGGGGTGTGGCCTTATCCGCCCGAGTGAGGGGGCTATAAGCTAGGCTGAGTTTAACCAGCTCACAAATGAGTCCGCTATCGACGAGCCGGGTAGATATTGACAGACTACTGGTCAGGCGGATAGTGTGGTCTCTTCCACTTGCTTGACTGTGCAGCTAGGGAGGAGGCAGTCAGTGTGAGGTGTATTAGACCCCGGTGATATCCAGAGAGGAACTGTATTGATATGATGAGTACTGGCACGCTTGCTTTGCATCTCGCATATGACATTTGGCTACTTAGGCCTCGCATCGCATGGCCTTGGTATGGCCGATAACATTCATGCCTTGCATCACATAGCTTTGTTATAGCTAATAGCATTCATGGACTTACCGCATATTTTCGCATTACTCTGATATTATACACTTGGCACTCGCCTTACACACACTTTCACCACCCTCTAAGCTTTCTATAAGCTTATGCACGATAGATGCGTGCAGGTAGCGTTAGGTTGCAGCAGCGTTGAGCTTGGAGCGTGCAGCTGAGCTTCTGGAGTTTTTGTTACTTTCATTATATTGTATTTCCCTTTCATATGCATTGTATTTAAAGTTTTTGTTATAATGGATATGTGGTGTTGTTGTTTTGTGACTTGGTTATACTTGTGGTTATGCTCCATTACAAAAAAAATTCATACTGAAAATCCTCTTTGTAGGATCCCAGGATCGAAATCTGGCGTATGGGCGCTGGGAGCCGAGAATGGGGTACTACGGAGGCTGTCGGCACCGGATTCGGCGATCGGGAATTTTGTGAGCCCGTTTTTCGAGTTTGGGGCGTGACAAAGAAGGGATAGGCCGCACCACCCTATGAGAGTTACACGGGCCAACGTAACTCCTATGAGTTGTTCGAGTTTTCTTTGAGGCAGTACCATGCTACATTTTCTCAGGTCCTCAAGCTGTTTCAGATTCTCTAAAGGGATCCAAGCACTCTTTTATCATGTTAATGAGAGACAACGTGCATAGAAAGCCTGCACAACTCATCTCCCCTGGAGATATGATTGACATGAGCCAGAATGCTGTCAAAATTCATATTTTGATCCTATTCAATACTTGCACTTTTATATTTTTCAGAAATGCTACCTCGGAATCAGAGGAACAAAAGGATGTAAAGAACTTAGAATGAATAAATTTGATGATTATTCTCTTAGACCTTTCTTTTTGTCATTATTGAGTGAGATAATCCCCCAAATCAAATGCTTTTCAATTCTAGTCGAAACAAAATGGCGACTCCACTGGGAAATCTTTATCTTGCTTAATATTGACTTAAGAATGATTTAGAGAATTTCATGATTGTTTGGCGTTCTATAAGGCGCCAAAATGGCGACTCTCAACAGGAACATCCTTCCTTTCATCTCCGGGATAGAATACATTTGCGAATAAACACTAATTAAGTTTTATTGTTGATTTCTGACAGACGCAATAGCAATAAATTGACGACGAGTGTATAGATTCTGCAAGAAACCACTGGTAAAAGAATAAGTGGGTAAGAGAAATGGATGACGGTCATTCATTAAGGCGGACAGGCAAAGCGGCAATAGTCACGTTACGCTCAGGCAAAAGGATAAAAAGTCCTCATAAACAGAACACTGAGGTAACAAGAAGAGAAACATCTAAAGAACGCCATGACAGTATTAGAGAAAAGGGAAAAAATAAGGTTGAGAAGGTGAATTACGATGTAGTGAGTCATCTGAAAGGCATATCAGCCTGACTAAGTGTTTACGATGCGGTGCGACTGTCAAAAGATTCTTGAAACAGTCTAATTCAAGCCCTATCCAATAACGATCTCAGAAAAGCATTGCTCACAAAGATGGAGCACGAAGAGTGAAATAATTGCATGCCAGTCATTTCCTTCTCCGATGATGATCTAATTTGTGGTGAAGAACATAATAGACCGCTGATGGTTGTGGGCCATGTCGGTGGTAAGCATATAAAATGAGTAATGCTGGATAATGGGTCCGGAGTGAACTTGCTACCATTAATGATGCTAAACGAATTGGGATATCGTCGTTCTCATTTGCACCCTAGTGGGATGATGATACAAGAGTTTAATTAAGACGGACAGTGAGCGCTCAACCAAATCACATTAACATTGGAGATAGGGGAGCTAACGATAGACGTTGTTTGTCACGTTATCAACACGGTAATGACATATAATCTCTTCTTAGGAAGACACTAGATGCATCAATACGGCATCATACCATCGACCCTCCATCAATGCTTCAAGTATTGTAAAGATGGGATTCAATATAAGGTGATGGCTGACGCGAAGCTGTATATCGAAGCAGAATCTTTCTTCGTCGATGCCGGTTATTATAATGAGTTCGTTGCAGGGAATAAAAATGAAAGCAATGAGAATAGAATAGAAAAAGGCGAAACAAGCATAGTACATAATGGAGTCGCCAAAATAGAGTTATCTTGAAAAGAAAATGTAAAGCAGAAGTTTTATTTCATGCCAAGACATATGAGACAACCGGGGCAGCCTCCATTGACATTATTATCACCTAAGCAGTTGAAAATTTTGCAGTCAAATTACACGATGCCATTACCACATGCAGAAATGAAGAAACCATTCCCAGTTATGCCTAAGGGGTTCTATGTTGAAGCCAGTTTGAAAAACCCCGAGCCTATTGAATTTTATGCAGTCTCAGATGCAGAAACAGAAGAAAGGATAGATAACAAAATGAACCCCACAAAATTAACACCTGAAGATTTGGAAAGATACAGCTCTGCTAGCAAAAAGATAATGAAGAACATGAGCTTCAATTGTGAAGAGCCGATTGGGTTGAACAGTGGAAAAGGTATCTTGACCTCAATCGAAATCAATGAAGAAAAACAACAGAAGTTCTGCAGGTTGGGAGGAGAATCTTTTGGTAAACATGATTACTGTTGAATCAGTAGATGGGCAGAAACTGAAATGATCAAGCATCCTAAAGTGGCTTCGAAGCAGATAGAAGATGGGGGGCAACCGACGATCGACAGCTTGCGAGAAATAAACTTAGGGACAGAAGAAGAACCCCAAAATACATTCATAAGTGTCAGTCTCCTTGAATAAGAAGCTAACCAGTATATCAAACTGCTAAAAGAAAACAAAGATGAGTTTACTTAGACATATGTAGAAATGTCAGGCCTGGAACCATCGGTGGTGATGCATTGATTAAATATTTCTAAAGGCAAGAGACCGATTAAACAGGCGCAGAGACGATTCCACCAAGATCTGAATCCCTTGATTGAAGAAGTGAATAAGCTAATTAAAGTTGGGTTTATCAGAGAAGTCAAGTATCCTAAGTGGATATTAAACATTGTCCTAATAAAGAAAAAAACAAGACAAATTAGAGTATGCGATGACTTTAGAGACTTAAATGAAGCATGTCCGAAGAATGATTTTCCACTGCCAATTACTAAGTTGTTAATTGATGGTATGACTATGTACGTCATTATATCTTTAATGGATGGTTATGCTGGGTATAACCAAATAAGAATGGCCCCAGAAGATGAGGAAGCTACGACATTTAGAATGTCACTGGGAATTTACTGTTACAAGGTTATGCCGTTTGTTCTCAAGAATGCTGGCGCGACATATCAGAGGGCAATGCAGAATATATTCCAAGATATGATGCACAAGCATGTCGAATGTTATGTGGATGATTTAGTGGTCAGGTCAAATGACCATGAGGAATATTGTGAACATCTGGTTTCAGTATTTCTTCGGCTCAGAAAGAAGCAACTGAGGATAAATCCGTCAGAATGCGCGTTCGAGTTTCGTCGGGAAAGTTCCTCAATTTTTTTGTCAGGCACAGGGGAATTGAAGTCTGTAAGCCCCGTATCCTAGACCGTACTGATCCGTAGGTTCCCGTGATCTTCCCAGTAGAATTTCGGCAACCTTCAACTCTTATCCGATGTTTGCGCGCGACCCTGAGATGCATGCCGTTAACCCGAGTCAACTCAACCCAAGATGTGTACCCTAGCGACCGCGCCATCACCGCGGCGGTTCCGATGCCCCGACTTGCGCGCTGATCCGATACTCTGGCCAGGAGATGCGGGCCAGCATTCGGTGCGAGGAAAACGCCGAGCGTGCAAATTACGAGAGAATCTCTACGAGATGTCACATTAATCAATCAACCCATTAATCATATCATGTCAAGTACACATCACCTTTCACCCATTCCCAAGCAACCACAAAAGTCAAAAAGTTCTTACAAGCCCATACTTTTCTTACACCATTTGCCACAAAAGTCAAAAGAAGCCTTACGCACCCATCACTCTCTCTTCCATCCATCACTCCATCACCCATCACCCATCTCTCTTTACAACTCTCTCTCTCTCTCCTTCATTTTTAAATCACAATCCAAGCAACCCAAAAACCTCCATACGTCCAAGCTCTTCCACTCCAAGAGAGCCACAAGTGTGGCCCACTTTTCCCACCCTCTCATCTCCCATCTCAACCATCCGAACCTCATCTCCTCTGTTGGAATCGAAGCTAAGGAGCTAAGGAAGCCAAGGGAGCAAGAAGATTAAGCGGTGGGTCCTTTGATAGAGTAGTTTTAATGTTTTTAAGATGGGTCAAGTGAGGCCAACTGATCAATGATTTGGATCTCACTTGGGACCCTAAGATGTGGCCGATGGCCCACTTTGATCATCATGATCATTCCATGATGGGGCCATTCTCCATGGACCCCATTATGATGTTTATTTTTCTTGTATACTTAGGGTCATCTAGACCGTCTATTTTAGTGGAGAAGGAATCTCCACCGTTGGATTTTAATTTATTGGGCCCAGGTGTAATGGGACCCACTTGATGTATGATTTAGTGCAAGGGAGGACCCATAGTGTCGGGGTCCCTCCATCACGCGTGTCCCACTCTCTATCCCTTTCTCTCCCTCTCTATTTCATTTTCTTTTATGAGATCATGATATGGTTATGTGGCCCACCTTGATGGATCCCACCACGAGGTATGCATTTTTATCCAAACATCTTAAAGTGGGGCCCACCTTGATGGACCCCACCACGAGGTATATATTTTTATCCAAACATCTTAAAGTGGGGCCCACCTTATATGTGTAGTACCCACACCATCCATCATTTGGTGGCCCACCTAAGCAGGGCCCACCCCAATGCATGTGGACCGCCAAACCGTCCAGCGTCCCTGGACGCTGGACAAAAAGGGAAAACACAAATATTAGCTTGTTTCCAAGCTTATGGGGTGGCCCACTCTTATAGGCCCCACCTTGATGTATGCATTCAATCCATGTCGTCCATTCTTTTCCCAAGCTTATTTCAGGCGTTGAGCCGAAAGATGGGACCAATTAGACTTACGGGCGGGCCATAGCATAACAAACAGTGTGTCTACCATTAAAATCTACCCTGAAGTTTTGATGTGCCAAAAATATATTAGATATTGGACTCGTTAGGTCTGTCTTGAGCAGTAAAGACCAATGGCTGAGGTGGATTTACATGCTGCGGGCCGCACACCCGAAAAACTGCAAGAAAACGCAATTTAAAAAAAAAAATTAACATCAGCAGCAGCGCCTGAAGGCAGCAGGCGCTGCCTGCGTAGCAGCGAACAGGTGGATGGTAGCAACCCACGACCCCTGCCGTGGACCCCACCATGATGTATATTTGATATCCAACCAGTTCATTAGGTGGGCCACCCCCAGAAGTAGGTCCCCTCCAAATATTAGCCACATCCGAATCTCAGGTGGCCCACATGATAAGAAGCAGTGGGATTGAGTGGCTGCCATTGAAACTCTTCTGGGTCCTCCCTCTCAGCGGATTGGATGAAAATTTAACATTTCGGTGGGCCCCACGTGGGGCTACACCTGATATATGTGCTATCCAGGCCATCCAGGGCTTGGACGATGATAATTTTATTATATTATATATATATATATGGTATATATTATATTATATATATTATATATGGTATATATCACTGTCCAGGCCGTCCAGGGCCTGGATGTGGTTTATATCATATTATATTATATATATAGTATATATTATATTATATATATTATATATTATATTATATTATATTATATATATATATATACACATATATATGATGGTGGGCTTTTATGAGACCCACCATGATGCATGTGTTTCATCTAAACCGTCCAATCATTTTGAAAATTAATTTAAGGCCATGTGTTGAGGCCCATCTTGGTGTATTTGTGGGCCGTCCATTCAGGCCCACCTTGATATGTATATACGAGGCCCATATTACGAGGCCCATTTTGATGTATTCTAAGGCTCATGGGTTATGGCCCATTGCAATGTACTTAAGGCCCATTGGTGAGGCCCATTAATACGGCCCATTTGACGAATGTAAGGCCCATGTGATACGACCCATTTGATATATTGAAGGCCCAATGGGATGTACCTAAGGTCCATTGCAATGTGTGATCCCAACATGGTTTATGTAATGATGTTTATGACAGGATATGCCTTGGGAGCAATGATGGTTTGACGTCCACATTGCAAGTATAATGTTGGTTAAATGTCCGCATTATGACTCTCCCTAGGGCCCATTGATAGTCCCGTACATGTAATGTGTAGGCCGTCTAGGCCCATCTTCATTACGAACAACATCCATCACCATATAACATGTTTAGTATAGTTTTATGATTCATGATCATACGCATCATATGTATGCTTTATATGAGAAGTGACTGATTATAGCATATGCCTTCAGGCAGATTATTTAAGGGCTCCCGATTAGGTGGTGTTGTCTTACATGAGCGCACGATACGCGCAGGATTGTCGCATGACTGGATAGTATGATTCATGCATTCTCATGGTGTGATATGGTACTGTACGCCCTAGCGACATCAAGGCCATAGCCTCTACAGGTGTATCATGGTTGGCAGGATTGGATACCGGAAATCTTGTTCTACATAGGGTGCTATAGATATCCCTGGGTGAAAGTCCCTAAACCCTTATGGTACCAGGAGGTTGCTCCAACGTCTAGACCGAGTGGTGCATGAGCGCCGAGTGCTGATTACCAGACGGTTGCTCTTTCCACTGTGTCGTGGTCGGTTGGAAGGGAGTGTGGCCTTACTCGCTCGAGAGGAGGGGGCAAAGCTAGGCTGAGTCTGACCAGCTCAAGGAATGGGTCCGCTATTGATGAGCCGAGCCCGATATTGGCAGACGGATAGTGAGGTCTTTTCCACTCACCTTATTGCGTGCGATGGGGCAGCAATCTGGCTTGGAGTGTGCTAGACCCCAGTGATATTTCAGAGTTGAGCTGTATTGATATGTGGACTTAGATGAGGATTCGCATGCTTGAGTTGCATTTCGCACCGCATGGTCTTGGTATGGCCGACATCATTCATGTCTTGCACCACATGGCCTTGGTATGACTAATAGCATTTATGGATTCATTAGCATGTTCCGCATTACTCTGATACTGCATAATTATATTACTACCTTACACACACACTTACACCACCCTCTAAGCTTTCCATAAGCTTATGCACGACCGTTGCATGCAGGTGATGTTGGAGCACAGCAGCGCTGAGGCAGGAGCGCTTTGTAGTTCATCTTGGAGCTTTTTGTTTATTATCATTGTATTTCCCTTTATGCTCATTGTGCTTTTAAAGTTTTTGATCATAGTGGAAATGTGATGGAGTTTTTGGTTGTTGTTTGTAGATTATGCCTTTGGTTATGCTTATTATGAATCAAACTAATGTTGAAAATCCTCCTCGTAGCATCTCAGGATCGGAACCTGGCGAATGGGCGCTGGGAGCCGAGAATGGGGTTCTACGGAGGCTATCGGCGCCGGATTCGGTGATCGGGAATTTTGTGAGCCTGGTTTCCGAGTTTGGGGCGTGACAAAGTCAATCTAGGAAAGATCAGAGCAATTTAAGAAATGTCGCCTCTAAAAAAGCTAAAAGATTGAAGAGTTTGCGGGGAAAGTTGGCATATATTCGTTGCTTTATCTCTAATCTTACAAGAAGATGTCAGCCGTTTTCCCATCTAATGAAGAAAGGGGTGGAATTTATATGGGACCAATCGTGCGAAAATGTATTTGATTCGATCAAAGAATTACTGAAACATCCCCCAGTATTAGCAACGCCTGTGAAAGGTAAACCCCTTATCCTTT
The DNA here is from genome assembly GCF_029962835.1 of Magnolia sinica. Taxonomy (NCBI): domain Eukaryota; kingdom Viridiplantae; phylum Streptophyta; class Magnoliopsida; order Magnoliales; family Magnoliaceae; genus Magnolia; species Magnolia sinica. The sequence continues at coordinate 82,520,409 of NC_080574.1, forward strand.
ATGTTTCTGCAGCAGAAAATTCATTGAGAGTCTTCTTAGCACAAATAAATGAGCAAGGGAAATAGATTGCGTTATATTATCTGAGCAGGACTCTAATAGGAGTTGAATGCAACTATTCACCCATCGAGAAAGTGTGCTTAGCTTTAATCTTCGTAGTATAGAAATTAAGGAATTATTGTCTCTCCCATGATATAATCTTGATCTCGCGAGCGGATCCCCTGAAGTTCTTGATGACAAGACCGATGCTATCTAGGAGACTGGCTAAATGGATGCTCTTATTCTCAGAATACATGATCACTTATGAACTGGAAAAAGCAATAAAGGGACAAGTAGTGACAGATTTCTAGGCAGCACACCTTGTCCTCGATAATGAAATGATTAGTGATAACTTTCTGAACGAGCAGGTAATAATGACAGAATTACCTGGTATGTGGCAAATGTACTTTGACGGCGCTTCTACAACTTCAGGAACAGGTGCCGAAGTGATATTTATCAGTCCGTAAGGCAATTTACTGCCATATTCCTTTACATTAGGTGTAGCATGCACTAATAACGAAGTTGAATATCAAGCTCTCATTATAGAGATTGAAATAGCTCATGAAATGAAGATAAAAGTGCTACGAATTTTTGGCGATTCTAAGCTAGTTATAAATCAGCTTACTACAAAATTTGAAATAAGGAAGTAAGAGCTCCTCTCATATTATCATCAAGCGCAATGATTGTTAGAACAATTTCAGAATCTTGAAATCAGGCATATATCGAGATTAGAGAACGCAAGGGCAGATGCCTTAACTAGCTTGGCTGCAGCTTTGGCTTGTCCTAATCGAAGCCCTCTTCAAGTAACAATCAAAGAAAGAAGGTTTTTGCCGCTTGCTGAAGATGTCAAAATCTCTTAAGCATTGCCCATATCATGTTTGGAGATTTTAATTGATGATTTGCATCAGCCTTTTGTGGATTATCTCAAATATGATATTTTTTCAGAAGATCCAGCGCAAAAGTTACAAATAAAGCAAAGGGTGAAGTAATTTATTATGTGTAACGAAGATCTTTATAAGAAGTCCTATATCAGGTGTTGCTGAGATGATTGGATACGAAAGAGGTGAATCAAATATTGCGAGAAACACATTCAGGGGAATATGGAGCTCATTAGGCCGATAAAAGTTTGTTCCATTGAGTATACCGAATGGGGTATTATTGGCCTATAATGTTCAAAGATGCAATTGATTATCCACGGCGGTATCATGAATGTCAGATACATGGCAATGTCATACATATACCTCCTGAAGACTTGCATCAATAGTGGCTTCTTAGCCCTTTGCAGCTTAGGGGCTCGATGTTATCGGTCCTATAAATCCATCGTCATCTAAAGGAAAACAATATATTTTGGCAGCCACAGATTATTTCTCAAAGTGGACTGAAGCTATCGCGCTAAGAAATGTCAAAGAAAAGGATGTCGTGGGTTTTATACGGTATGCAATAATATACTGCTATGGTATTCCGAAGAAGATCATCACTGATAACAGGACTCCATTTAAAAATAGAGGAATGGAGAAATTATATCAAAAGTTCGATATCCAGCATTCATTCTCGACACCTTACTATCCGCCAGCTAATGGGTTGGTTAAAGCATTTAATAAGACGATTGTGAAAATATTGAAGAAAACAGTTGCAGAAAATAAGCGCGATTGGGATAAGAAGTTATAAGAAGGCCTATGGGCTTATCGAACTACTCATCGTACTGCTACGAAAGTAACACCATATTCTTTGGTTTATGGAGATGAAGTTGTTATCCCTATTGAAATGCAAGTTGTGTTGCTTAGAATAGCAGTACATCAGTCGATTACTGATGATGAAAACACCAAGATCAGGTTGACAGAATTAGATTTTCTAGATGAAAAGCGATTAGCAGCTCAACAGCAATTACGGATATATCAAGCAAGAATCTCTGCTGCTTTTAATAAAAGGGTCAAGCAAGAATCTCTGCTGCTTTTAACAGAAAGGTCAAGCATCGCTCCTTCAAAAGAGGCGATATGGTATTGATACTCAAAAGGTCGATAGTGGTCACTCGTAAGACAGGGGGCAAATTTGACCCTAAATGGGATGACCCATACATAATATCCGAAGTATATTCTAATGGGGCCTATCGGGTGATAGATCAAGACGAGCAAGGCATAAGTATACTGTTAATGCATGTTTCATAAAAATATATTATCCCTGAATGTATATGCATTTTTTATTTAGAAGATTCACGGAGTAATTCTTCTCAATCAAAAGGGGGCAGACAAAAGCATACGAAAGGCAGAGTTCTGTATTTCTTTCTAATATTGTATTTCTCTCTAAATACTAATGAAATGCTAATGAAATGCAGACCTTCAAGCATATCAGATTCAAGCGAGTCAAATACAAATCACAATGATTAATGCCAAATCGCCAATGATTATCGCCAAACGCAAATCACCGAATGCAGATCGCCAAAGGGCCAATGACTATCGTCGAATAGCCAAAGCTGTTATTATTATCACTATCTTGCTAGCAAGGTCATTTAAATTTATCAAAATCAATAGCACCGCCAGGCTGATATACTATCTTAACTATAAAATAAAATTTTATTTCATATCATCAGCAAATGCAGCATATTAATTTCAATTTTTTATTTCAGTAAGGCCGATTTATCATTTACAGCTGGCAGAATAAGCTTATAAAGCTAAGTACGAGAATCGCGATAACAATGGCGACTTATCACATATAATAGTAAGAAAGACGCTACTATGAAGCCAAACATGCATAAGACTTATCATTATGGGTGATGGAGATATGACAGAACTATACGGGTAGCAATGTCGCATTGGCCTTAAAAAGCCCAGAAAGAGCAACACGCACACCCATGCGGGCAGTGACCTATGTTGTCTATACAGCTTTAGGCAGCATCATGTGAACGACCAGAGAGTGCCCCCTCGTGAATGGGTTTGACCTTGCAGATAAAGAAAAGGTGAGTCTCTGAAGCAAGACAACTACCAAGATCCCTGGTTTGAATTCGGTAGTAACGTGTGAGGATAGGTCTCTGAAGTAAGATGACCCCTCATTGATGGACTGATGGCCTTGGATTTAGTACCAAAGGCTTGTGCACCCTGCGAACTCTAGAGAGTTACTGTGGCCAACCTTGTGCGTAAATCCTATCGAGTTCACTACCCCGGCAGCTTCACTGGGCCCCTTTGATGGATTGCGGTTTGTGAACTCCCCGGTTGCGATAAGCCCCGTGAACTCTAGAGAATTACAGTGGCCATTCGTGTAAGACCAACTCCAGCTACTTATGAGTCTAAACTGTGATTGCTCCAACTACGTACAAGCTTAAACTGTATGTACAATTAACTGGAACCGAAACTTAGTTCCGCCCATTCTAAAATCCCACTTAGGCGATGCTATGTTAACAATTATAAATAGATTGTCACTTTGATTAGTATGTGTCTATCAAATATGCTTACGAAAATTGCTCAAATTTAGAAATATTATGAATCTTGAATCAGTATATAATTCTGAAGATGCGTATGTTTATATGTCTCATATAGAAATGCATTATTAAAGATAAATGCAAGAAAGGAAAAATGTTATATTTCTTGTCCAAATACAATAATGTCAAGTTTGATTAGAACATCTGCTATTTTCTATTCTGAAGAGGATGAATCTTCAATGATGATATGTTTGTCCTTTTAAGGAGAACGATGATATCTTTATCTCTCATCTTTCTAATATTACAGGAGTATTGTCTCTTAAAATTTACAAGGGAGGAGGAGGATAGAATTACAAAGAATCATTATTCTCTTCTGAAAACTCTGAAGATTCATAAGTATTCTTCAAAGGTGTACCAAAGGCTACCCATCCCTCAAGGGTATCAGCTAGTTTCGTTTCAAAGATGTTATCTGTAGAAGAAATTTTCATGCATAGTTGACCTGGGGAGAGGGCATGATCTACCTCTTCGAAATAGCCAATGCCTTGGCTCTCTGGAAACTCCTTAGGTGATGAGGGAGAATCCATACAGCATGATCAACTAGATAACAATATTTTACTAAATGATACTGATGAGCCCACCATCGCATCTAGCAATAAGAAGCGTGGAAAGGGTAATCATAGCTAGGAATTATGAAGTGCGATCTGGTGCAAACGATCAAGAGCTGCTTCCATATCAAAGCCTAATTATACGGTCCGATGCTGTAAATTCTCATTGCTCTGGTAACGATGTCGAGAGTCTCTAGTACCGTTTGATCGAACCCAAACTAACAAGCGAACCTATTAGGATAATATGGCTCGCCCCAAAATATATCACCTTCTCTCCAATGAAGGGTACTGGGCCTGATAGGGACAAAAAATGAATGTTCGCCAAATGAAATAGAATCATCATCAAAAACTGCCACATTGTCAGAATAGCTAGAGAAAGGGAATTGATAGAAATCAATAGGATCATTGCTCTCTATTTTTCTGGTGACCCATCTATTCGACTTCTTGATCATCTCTCTCAGTTGATAATGTTGAAGAGGGATTCAATCAAGATGTAAATATGTTCTATCAGAATCAACAAATGTCTAAGGGAAATATACTCCTAGCCAACCCACAAACAAATGTCATGGAGCACAGACAGTAAAAGATTCAGAGGAAGGATCTTTGGAACCAGAGACAGCATCCCCAAAAGTGCGGTACAAGGAACACATGATTGGGGGAGCCAGTGAATATTTTTTACCTTCTGCCATTACACCTACTACTATGAAGAAAGATCGCCTAATAATGTCTGTCTACTCAAAATCTGGGAATATCACTACACTTAGCCAATAGGCTAAGAAGGCAGCCAGTTCGCAGGTGGAACTGTATTCAACAATGCTCTTAGTATTCTTGTGAATGGTCTTAAGTTCTTGGTCATTATGGCCTGCAAAGCTGTCAAGGTGAAGAAATAATCATTACAATTAGACTATACAAGATTGCAGTTGTGAAGGAAGAAAGTAGAAAGAAGAAAATATACCACATTTTGTTAGAAAAGCAAGCTAGCCATTCGAGAGAAGTAATGCAATTAAGTTGAGGGAAGTTAGCCAGTGTACTGAACAGTTCAAGAGTGGTCTTCAAAATTTCAGATTTGCTGTCTCTAGCAGAAGCTAGAGCGAGCTCTCCATTAGAAGGTATATAAGCATCGAAGATATTACCCATAATAGGAAGTCCTGTTATGCGAAGAAGATCCCATAAGGTGATACTCATTTCGCTTGAAGGAAGATGAAATGAGTTGGCGATTGGAGACCAATGGTTGAGGAAGTCTCTGAAGATAGCAGCATCCCCATGAAAATGCTCTGACATAGCTATGATTGCATTAGAGAGGTTGATTTGTTCCAGAATGGTGGTATGCTTTCAAACAATAGTTCGAGCCCAAGCACTACGAAAATTGCGAAGAGATAGGAGTCATATTGCTAAGAATCTTTCAGTGTTCCAAGGCAATCTTTCAAAGAAGAAGAGTTGTTGAGTGGTCTCAAAATAGTGGGCAGGGAAAGGCTGTTGAAGATCGTGACATGGACGTAAAAATCTCATTTTGTGAATCCTGCCAACTCTCTGATGGGGCTCGTTCATTTCCAGATAGCTTGTCAGAATTCTTGGTTCTTTCATGATCCAATTGTCCACAAAGACAAAGATATTTTGATGATTGAATGGTTCACTATGAAGAATTGACCAGTGACGCCGCAAGTTGATAGGAATAACAATCAGTTTGTTGGTAAAGGGGTTATGAAGTTCCAAAGTTTCTTCATTGATTTCTACATATTTCCAAGAATGATGGCAAGGCTGTTTAGACACTAAAGAAGACGAATGATTCTTTCTTCTTGAGGAGGATGCCGATGAACGATGCATAATGATAAATTGAGAATTATTGGACTGAAGATGAAAATTTTGAAGGGTAGAGGTAATGAAGGCAGGAGAGAATTCAGCAGAGTTCTAGAACAGGGATTTTCGACACTAAGTGCAGGCAACTTACGCGGGTGACTTGCGTAAGAATGGAATTCAGGATGGAAGGAAAATTCGAAGTGTAGGAATGAACAAGGGCTTGGTATTTATAGAAACTCCAGGACTTGGCCAGAGTTGTATATGACCATTAAAAGGGGAGTTGCATGAGTCCGCTCAACTCGATTCAATGATAAGGGATTTTGATCCATCAAATTGACTTAATAAGAAGTCAAATCTTGGATCAAGGGGGCATCTGTTGGAGCATAAAACTCGATTGGAGAAAAGAAGAAGAAGAAGAGCAGGAAAGGGACCGAGTTGCGCGCGTTACAAGTTGCGCAAGGACCGAATTACGTGGGTCTCCGAGTTGCGTGGGTCACTGAGTTACACAGGTCACTGAGTTGCATGGGTCCATGCAACTTGCCATAGTTGCACCGGGCCGCATTACCCTTTGTAAGAAATGATGAGTTAGAGATGCGAAGTGGGGTCCACGGCACGAGATTCAAGGGCTCACACGTGCTAAAGCCTATAAATACCCCTTATCCCCCTCATTTGGAGGATTGGATTTTAGAAGACCAGTGCCTCTGACAGGTGTTGGAGAGAGGGAGAGAGAGAGAGTGAAGAAGGGCTGGGCCGCGCCACCCTATGCGAGTTGCGTGGGCACGTGCAACTCCACGCGCAACTCCATGGCTGGCACAACTCCCACGAGTTGCGTGAGTATTCTTTAAGGCAATACCATGTTGCATTTTCTCAGGTCCTCAATCTATTTAAAATTCTCCCAAGGGATCTAAGCACTCTTTTTCATGTTAATGAGAGACAAAGTGCATGGAAAGCCTACACAACTCATCTCCCCTGGAGATATGACTAAGATGAGCTAGAATGCTGCCAAAATTCATATTTTGAGCCTATTCAATACTTGCACTTTTGTATTTTCTAAAAATGCTACCTCATAATCAAAGGAACAAAAGGATGAAAAGAACTCCGAATGAATAAATTTGATGATTATTCTCTTAGATCTTTCTTTTTATCATTATTGAGTGAGATAATCCCCCAAATCAAATGCTTTTCATTTCTGGTTGAAACAAATACTTTTAGTTTTTAATGGTTTATTGTGAATCAAATTATAGTAGATCTGCAATAGCTTTAAGTATCTTCTTTTCCTAATTTGAGATTATGAATTTAGTAAGTCCTGTTGTTCACCATTATCCCTTGGGCATGGTAGGGTGATGGAATCCTTCTTAATCTTCACAATTGTCCTACTCTGAGATTATGGGATTGGTAAATCCTCTTATTTGTCATTACCTCCTGGGCATGGTTTGGTGATAGAATCCCTACCAATTATCATAGTTCTCCTTCATTGAGAATTAGGTCAATGAATGTTTAGATTAATTTAATTACTATATCTTCCAATTGGATGAGATAGGACTCCAATTCCAATTGTGTGACTTAAATCAAGTAAGAGGGCTCCCTTATCACTATAAGTGGATCCTTGGAAACCCTAGTTCCCACCTTTGAATTCTTAGTTTTAATCACTTTAATCACAATTACTCTCTCAATCACTTCAGAATTAGTTTTACATCTTCTCCTAGTTGTACTTCTAGTTAATTTGAGAAACGTACAAGATCAGTCCCTATGGATTTGACCTCGGTCTTACCAAGATTATTACTACATCGCGACCCTACACTTGGGGTTGTGAACACTCCTTGGTCACCTCATCCTTTTGTCTCTTGGCCTTCCAGTATTCGCCCACGGGTAGAGCATAATTGAGAAAGCACAGGATAATATCGATTCGGTGGCTAAGGGAGATGGCCTTATTCTCTGTGTCTTTCTTATGGGGATTGCTCTCTTTCAACCGCTCTTAATACATCTTGATCCGAGAGTCAATGAATTCCACATGCTTTGGAGAGTTGGGGTAGGTTCTCCCATTATAGATGCGCTTGGTCTCGCTATTTCTTCATCCAGTTCTTTGCACTGGACTTAGAGAGTTTACTACACCATCTTGTTGAAGTGATGTTGTCGATTCCAGTGAAGATGTTGGTTCCAAGCGATGTCATAGAGGTCAGAGAGATTGTCAGCCTTTATATGGATGATGGTCTTCTCCTGCGCTAGGGCAGTGAATTTTTTAATGTTGGATTCGGCTATAAAGAAGGAGGTCCTGAGACTTTGAAGTCTTCTTAGAACCCCCAAAAGCTCTTTTAAAGGCTCCTCAATGTTGGGAACCACCTTGAGGTTGTGGAAGAATGAGTAAATATTATATTGGATGTTGGAATGCGCAAAGGACTCAAGATCATAAGTAAATATTTCCTTCAGGAAACTTTGAGCCCAAGTGAGAGGAGAGAGGATTCTGGCAGTAGACATGGTTATTAAGGACTTGCACAAGTATGGAAGGTTAGAGGCTAAGAATTTGGATGCATGAGAAAAATGAGAAATCCAAGTGGTGCTTATATAACAGTTAAGGATATGTATCATGTCCAAGTTTAATGCCTCAAAATGTGTAGTAATGGCACACAAAATGTTGTATCGCTTCACAAGAGTTGGAGTGTGAAGCCATAATAGCATTTATTTCGACAAAGGAAATGGTGCATGACTCCTCATATTACAACCACGTCATCAAGACAGTTATCCTCCCTCTTGTGCTAGTGAAAAAAAAAGGTAAGTACAGAGAGTGGTTGAGACACAAGTAGAAAAAAGGGGGAGGTTGAATAGATCAATTTCATAGATTTTGAATAAGTTCATACAGGATGATTACAAGAGTTAAAAATTAAAATAGGAAAAAATAATCATTTTCTCTTATATCTTGGACCACTTGACTTCTTGTCGATCAAGAGCTATTTGAGTTTTCAAAGCTACATGTATAGCCTTACTGATAATTGAGGTGTTGTCTTAGACGAAGGTGACCAATGTGTTGACTTTGATTTTTTATTTTTTATTTGTCCCCTAGTCCTTGTTAATTCCTCGTGACAATTCTTCAATGTCCACAATTGAAGTTACTACCGCAATTTGAAGAGGAAGATTAGTCATTTTTGTGTCTGATTCCTTTAGTTCAGCATAGGCAGCAGAGAGTCATTCTCCAATAGCAGTAACTTCATTTACTTTAAGGGTTGCAGTCGAGTGCTCGGCTTGAATCCCATCGACTGTTACATTGATATCCTGATACTTATGCACTAAGTCCATGAATTCATGAAGCATAGGGATCTTGGCCGAGAGAGTTTTTTTTTTCTAGTAAGAGAGCACTTGATAACGGTGAATGAAGAGTGAAAGTCTCTTGAACAGCCCCATAGAGATAATTTCAATAGCCCCTAAGTGTATGAGAGTTTGTAACTTTTCTTGGAGTTATTAAAGTTCGGAAGAAGGTACTAGAGACTCGACCACTATGGTATCACTGTTGAGCACTTAATTGAGGGACAAGAGTACTTCTTCGACTAGAAGTATTTCCTCAAATGATGAAGCATTCTTAACGTGTCGGCTGGCAAAGGCACGAGAGCTATATTATCATTAGTCACAAGAGCCTCGATGGTTGTTACTCAGCCATGAGAAGTTTTATATGACTGAGATGGTTTTTCTTCTTTATTTAAGATGCGTACACAATGCTTGATTGCCATGATCGAAACCAAAGGCTTAATTTCTTCTAATGGTGGTTAGGGGTGTACATCGAGTCGAACCAAGTCGAGCTGGCCTTAGCTCGAACTCGACTTAGCTCGGTCCTCGAGCCTGACTGGCCAACTCGGCTCGGTTCGCTCAGCAACTCGGGCCGGTTCAAGCCGAGTTTGCCATTGCAGCATTTTCACAAGCACCTAGACTATACCTTTAAAATCTCACTATATTTGAGACAGCAACAATGGTTTCACGGGTATTTTATCAAACACCTTCTAAACAACTTAAAAATCAAGAAAAAAAAGGGTGTTGGTTTCATATACATACCTTCCTTACCACCAGCCACACTTCTTTGAGTCATTTTATCAAACACTTGGTGCGTAACATCAATATTAAAGTAACCGAGTCACCGAACTGGTTCGATTCGAGTTGAGTCAAGTCAAGTCAAGTTGGGGACAGCTCAAACTCATCTTGGAGCTCAAAAAATCAGCTCGACTAGGCTCGAATTCAGCTTCAAATCAAGCTTTTTCAAGTTGAGTCGAGCGAGGGCGTGTACACCCCTATATTGGTGGTGTAAGTTGGCTGGCATACGATTGATACAGAGTTGGAAGATATATAGCTCTGCAAAAACTTTGTGGAGTCACCACAAGGGTTCGTCATCATCCCGATCGATAGTGGCCGACAAAGCCTTAAAAGGCCCCATAATCTCACGTAGATGACATTATGGCCCCACAATCTTTCGGTGTTTTACTCGCTGTGTAAGAGAGGTGTTGCAGAGGAATTCCGGTCATGTGATTTCGGAGCATGAGGTGCCTCCGTACACGGAGGACACATGTTCATGCCTTCCTAGATGCGGATTGGTCAAACTAGCCCCACCAATTCCTAGCTAGAGACGGACGGTCCTGGAGGGGCTCTGTGGTGACTACCATGATGCATGTACTTTATCCACGCCGTTCATACATTTTAAAGATCATTTAAAGGCATGTACCCTAAAAATTGGCACATCGAAGGATCAAATGGACCACACCACGGGAAGTAGTGGAGATTGAACGCCTACCCTTGAAAATTTTTTGGGGACTATAAAAGTTTTTATTCAACCTTACTTATATTTATGTTTTCCCTTCAAAGTGCATGTGACCTCACGAACAGGTTGGATGTCAAATAAACATCATGGTGGGCCCTACAAATGTTTCAACCACAGGCGTTCAATCCAGCTTCTGGTTATGTGGTTCACTTAGTCTTCAAACTTCCTACTTTTGGAGATATTGCCGATATTTCATAATAGAGGGACAGCGTGGATAAAACACACACATCGCGAGGAGCCCCAGCCCCTGCAAGGACCGTCAGTTTGTAACCAGGTCGTGGTGGGGATAGTACCCGATCCTTGGAAGCAAATTGGCTAGTGTACATCACACCAGGTATATATACCTACTATATTGACATTTGCAAGTTATGTGAGTCTTATCATGACATATGTCTTATATCCAAACCGTCCATCCATTTGGCGAGCTCATCTTAAGGCTTGAGAAGAAAAATAAGACAAATCTAACTATCAAGTGGTCCACACTACAAAAAGCAGGGGGGATTGAAAGTCTACCATTGAAACCCTTTTTGGGGTCACAGAAGTTTTGGATCAATATGAATTTTTCTTTTTCCTCTTAATTCAGGTCTTTCTAACCTTATGAACAGATTGGATGGAAAATAAACATTATGGTGGGCCTTGTGAATTATTTAATGGTGAAATCATTATCTCCGCTGCTATTTTGGTGTTGTCCAGATAATCTTTGGATATGATTCACTTTTTGGATAATGCTCTAAAATGATCTCTAAAAATAGATGAACGGTGTAGATATAATAAATACATCACTGTGGGGCCCATGTAACTCTGATCTCCTTTGAACCATTCGTACGACTCAGAGCTCGAGGAGCGTCAGTGCCTGTCTTCACATGACACATACCTCTGGTGTGTCGTACACTAGCCAATCCACCTCCCCAATTTGGAGAAATTTACCACTGTGGACCCCACCTTTTATCCAGCGGTTTTTATGAAGCAATACAAACTTAAGTTACCAACTTAGACTAGCACGTGCAGACAATGAATTTGAGGATGAAACTACCCCTCCTTTTCACTGCTGTTGCTTTTCCTCTCCCTTTAACAGAAAACACATGCGCTTTTTTTTTCAGAACACATCCTTACATTCCATTACAACGAAAAACTGACGCATCTCCTTCCTTTTCAGCATTTTGTCTTCTTCTGAAAATGGTCAGACCAGTGAAGAAAGCACGCACCATAGGTATATTTTAAATTCAGTTGGGCCCACATTGAATGTATGTAGTATATCCACACCGTCCATCCGTTTCTCCATCTAATTTAAGGGGTTGAGCCCTAAATTGAAGCATATCAAAAGATTAAGTGGATCATACCACGAGAAATAGTGGGGATAATGATTTCCACCGTTGAAACCACAGTAGGCCCAACAGTGATGTTTGTTTGTTATCAAAGCTGTTCATAAGATCATAAAGACATGGATTAATAGAAAACACAATTATAAGGTTGATCCAAACTTCTGTGGCCCCTAATAAATGATCAACAGTAGAAGTTCAATTCAAAATTTTCATGTGGTGTGGTCTATTTGAACATTAGATATGTTTAGATTTTGGGCTCAAGCCATGAAATTATCTATTAAGTTTGCCCCGCTGATTTTCTAATTTTTCCCGTTGAATTTCATGTTTTCCCCATTGAATTTCTAGTTTACCCCACTCAATTTCCAGTTTGCCTCGCTCAATATCATGTTTTACCTGCTGATTTTCTAGTTGCTCCGCTCAATTTCATGTTTGCCCCACTGAATTCCTAGTTTGCCCCACCGAATTTCATGTTTCCCTTGCTGAATTTCGTGTTTGCCCTGCTCAATTTTTAGTTTTTCCCACTGAATTTCATGTTTCCTCTGTTAAATTTCATGTTTGCCCCATTCAATTTCATGGTTTAGTAGGTTTTGTTACCCCTTAATGGACCATTATGGCCGTTACAGGTTGATTTTTCCATAATAGCTTTTATGGCCATTATGACCCTGTAACACATAGCAATTACCACTGTTATCATCACATAACCATTTTAGGATACGTTGATTCAGGAGATATAGTAAGAAAGCATTTTTTTCCAAAATGTTAGTTAGTGCAAAAACCTAGGCAGTGGGATTAAAAGTGGGAGTGTCAGTTTAAAGAAGTGGAAACTTAGCAGAAGATTCCTTCAATTAGGACTCAAAAGCATCATATCTGTAATCTGTTTGATAATGTTGGTACTCTGTTCATATGAAAACATGATTTGCTTCTAAGGAAGCATGTCCATTTGATGTATATTAAAATATGAAAGCTGATAACAAGGGTAGGTGCATCAAAGCCAGTTCTGCTAAAGGAATCAGAAAGCCTATACTTAGCTATACTTATAACAAAACAGTGTCATACTAGAATAGGGAGAAGGGAAGGGTGTGAAAGAGAAAAGTTTAGTAATTTTGGAGAAACAACTTATAATTATTTGCAATTGAGATGAGCTAAACAGCTTTCTGCATTTCAATCAAACACACCTTATTTGGATGATCCAAATTTGGAATGACTTATTGGGCAAAAGGGAGGGGTTATAGAATAAAAATAGGGTTAAATTCATTTGTAATGTAAGCTTTAGAAGGAAATTAAATACTGTCAAAACTGGATAATACTGTCAAAACAGGATACCTAGTTGAGCTCCTGTGTGAGTTTCATGAGGTTTACATTCCAAATAGGAGTTGATAAAAAGAGTGTGGGGGTAGGAATTGAATGGTCCTTCGCTTGTAGTTTTTGTTCAAGTTCTTTTCCCAATGAGGATATCTTCTAATCCCAAGATTTGAGGAGCAGATTGAAACTATGCATCTACAATTACGGGGGAGGAGATTAAATGACACCAACGTTCTAGGGCTATTTGGCTTAATGAAGGAGATAAAAGCACTAAATACTTCCATGGAGTAGTCAGTGCTAGAGGCGGGAGTAATTCAATCTCCTCCTTAGTAGGATATTGTCTCAGCAGCAGTTAACTTCTACTCCTCTCTCCTCTTAAGACAAGGGTTTTGATAAACGTACCATTGATGATCTTGACTTTTCTCAAATCTCCTCGGAAGACAGCTTCCCTAGAGACACCCTTTCTTCCTGAGGAAATTAAGGCAGCAGCCTTTAACTTGGCTAGGGATAAGGACCCTAGCCCTGAAGGTTACATGTGGCCTTCTCTCAACATTTTGGGGAGCTCGTACAGCACGATCATCAAGGAGTTCAGGATCGTCTTCCATTGGAAATGGATTGTTCTTTCATTGTCCTGGTCCTAGACTATAAAAAGGTTCTAAGAGTAAGGATTGTTCAATTTACGATTGTGGACCCCACCTTTTATCCAGCGGTTTTTATGCAGCAAACCAAACTTAACATACCAACTTAGACCTGCACATGCTTACACCCAAATTCAGGATGAAAATACCCCTCTTTTCACTGTGCCCTTTACACTACTGCTTCCGTTGCGTTCACCCCTTTCCACTGCTAATTTCGTTTCTTTCACCCCCTTTCCTCACTCTGTTTCCAGTAAGAAAGACAAAACATCATTGTGGGGCCCACTTCCTTAATAGCATTGGATTGCATCCTCCCTGTACATCAACATTTTGTCTTCTTCAGAAAATGGTCTGTCTAGTGAAGAAAGCATGCACCACAGGTATATTTTAAGCTTGCATATGGGCTTTTGGTGTATACATAATCCGATGAAAATGGAGGGGTATTACATAATCCGATGAACATGATGAATTATAAATAAAACATCATTGTGGGGCGTAGCAAGCATAATCAGATTGCGTACTGAGAAATTTTCATGTGGTGTGGTCCATTTGAACATTGGATACATTTAAATTTTTGAGCTCAAGCCAGGAAATTATCTGTTAAATTTGCCCCGCTGATTTTCTAGTTTGCCTGCTAATTTTCTAGTTTGCCCCACTTATTTTCTAATTTGCCCCGCTCATTTTCATGTTTGCCCTGCTCATTTTCTAGTCTTTCCCACTGATTTTATAGTTTGCCCCGCTCAATTTCATGTTTGCTCCGCTAATTTTCTAGTTTACCCTGTTGATTTTCTACTTTGTCCCATTGAATTTCATGTTTGCCCTGTTGATTTTCCTGTTTGCCCCGCTGATTTTCTAGTTTGCCTCACTCAATTTCCTGCTTGCCCCACTGAATTTCTAGTTTTCTCTGCTCAATTTCATGTTTCCCCTGTTGAAATTTAAGTTTGCCCCACTCAATTTCATGTTTTTCCCATTGAATTTCATATTTTCCCCACTGAATTTCATGTTTCCCTTACTGAATTTCATGTTTCCCTCGATCAATTTTCTAGTTTGCCCTACCCAATGTTTTCTCAAAGCGATCATTTTTTATATATCGCAATTGAAAATTCCATCGTTTATAGTTGAAAAGAAGAGTCACAAGAGGTTTTTCAATCAAGCGAGGGAAGCATGAAAATTCAGCAACACAACCTATAAATTGAACGAGGCAAACTAGAAATTCAGCGAGGGAAGAGTGAAAGTTTAGCAAGACAAACTAGAAATAGGGTGAGGCAAACTAGAAATTAAGCTAGGGAAAAATGAAATCAATCGAGGGAATTTCGAATTTGAGCGAGGCAAAAGAAATAACTGAGCGAGGGAAGCATGGAAATTTGGCGATGCAACCTAGATTTTGAACGAGCAAAATAGAAATTCATTGAGGGAAGAGTGAAAATTGAGTGAGGTAAACTATATATTGAGCGAGGCAAACTAAAAATTGAGTGAGGAAAGCTGAAAATAAGCGTGGAAAACTAAAAATTGAGCGTGGCAAGCTAGAAATTGAGCAACGCAAACATG
Organism: Magnolia sinica; assembly: GCF_029962835.1. Classification (NCBI taxonomy): domain Eukaryota; kingdom Viridiplantae; phylum Streptophyta; class Magnoliopsida; order Magnoliales; family Magnoliaceae; genus Magnolia; species Magnolia sinica. The sequence continues at coordinate 82,535,861 of NC_080574.1, forward strand.
AAATTAAGTGAGACAAAAATGAAATTCATCAAGGCGAACATGAAATTTATCAATGCAAACATTAAATTAAGTGAGCCTAGCATGAAATTGAGTTGGGCAAACATTAAATTGAGCGAAAATACCCCTCCTTTTTCACTGCCCTTTCCACTGCTACTTTCAATGTCGTTTCTTTCACCCCCTTTCCTCACTCCGTTTCCAGTGAGAAAGATAAAAAAAAAAACTCATTTTCTGGGGCCCCCTTCCTTACCAGCATTTTGTCTTCTTCTGAAAATGGTCGGTCCAGTGAAGAAAGCACACACCATAGGTATATTTTAAACTTAGTTGGGCCCACATTGAATGTATGTAGTATATCCACGTTGTCCATCTGTTTTTCCATCTAATTTAAGGGGTTGATCCCCAAATTGAAACATATCAAAAGATCAAGTGGATCATACCATAGGAAACAGTGGGGATAATGATTTCCACCATTGAAACCATAGTAGGCCCAACAGTGATGTTTGTTTATTATCAAACCTGTTCATAAGCCCATAGTAGGCCCAACAGTGATGTTTGTTTGGTGCACTTATTCATCTGATAATCTTCTTTTGGGCTATTGGGTTCGAATAAGTGGGTTTTTGTGCTGATCCGGCGTTAATGGGCTTTAAGTCAGGTGGTAGGGTTTTGGGTTTAAGGTTTATATTAGGGTTTTGGGTTTGAATTAGATTTCTAATTAGGGCTTGGGGTTTGGGTTATTGGTCATGATCTGGATTTTCCTTGCCTTCTTAGGATATTAGCCTGGGTGGGGTGTCTACAATCCTATTTGAGGTTCGATTGATCTTGGTTTGAACTTCATTAGTGATGCAAGAAAGTTTGGTTATCTAATGGGATACCACATGTGGTCCCTTAACTGGTAGATTGAAGAGCACGAGGATTTCATGTTTGCCCCGCTGAAATTCATATTTCCCCCGTTGAATTTCATGTTTGCCTTGCTCAATTTCATGTTTGCCCCACTGAAATTCATGTTTGCCTCGCTCAATTTCAAGTTTCCCTTGCTGAATTTTTAGCTTGCGTCGCTAAATTTATAGGTTGCGTTGTTAAATTTCAAGTTTCCCCAGCTAAATTTTTAGGTTGCCCCACTGAATTTCATGCTTGCCCCGCTTAATTTCATGTTTACCCCGCTGAATTTTAAGTTTCCCCCACTAAATTTCATGTTTGCCCTGCTGTATTTCAAGTTTGCCCCATTGAATTTCATGTTTGCCCCATTCAATTTCATGTTTGCTCCGCTGTATTTCAAGTTTGCCTTGCTGTATTTCATGTTTGCCCCGTTGAATTTCATGTTTGCCCCGTTGAAATTCATGTTTGCCTCGCTCAATTTCTAGGTTGCCCCGTTCAATTTCTAGGATCCCTTGCTGAATTTCTAGGTTGCCTCGCTCAATTTGTAGTTTGACTCACTCAATTTCTAGGTTGCCTCGCTCAATTTGTAGTTTGACTCCTCAATTCCTATGTTGCCTCGCTCAATTCTTAGGTTGTCTCGCTGAATTTCTAGGTTGCCTCGCTAAATTTGTAGTTTGCCTAGCTCAATTCCTAGGTTGCCTCGCTAAATTCCTAGGTTATCTCGTTGAATTTTTAGGTTCCCTCGTTGAATTTTTAGATTGACTCACTCAATTTGTAGTTTGCCTTGCTCAACTCCTAGGTTGCCTCGCTCAATTTGTAGTTTGCATCACTATATTTCTACGTTGCCTTGCTCATTACCTAGGCTGTCTTGCTCAATTCCTAGGTTGCCTCACTAAATTTCTAGGTTCCCTCGCTTATTTTGTAGTTTGCCTCGCTCAATTCCTAGGTTGTCTTGCACATTTCCCAGTTTGCCCCGCTGAGTTTCTACGTTGCCTCGCTCAATTTGTAGTTTGCCTTGCTCAATTCTTAGGTTGCCTCACTCAATTCAAGGTTCCCTCGCTCAATTTCTACATTGTCTTGCTCAAGTCCTAGGTTGCCTCGTTCAATTCTAAAAGGCATTCTAGAGTTGAAGTAATAATCACTATTCACTAAGACAGGTTTTCATCATATAGACAAATCTTTCTGACAGACACAGTTAAGTTGGCAGAAAAAAGGATTCAGAATATTGGCAAGATAACCATACATTCATGTTTTGATATTAATCCAAATGGTAACACATCAGCCATTTTCTCAAATACAAGAGGTTCTCATGAGTTGAATTCTTTTCTATAGAAAATTAGGCAATAAAAGCCATCTTCAAATGAAAGTTAGTGCCTTAATATCTGGCGAGCCATGAAAATGAAGGTCATTCGGCTGTTCAAGCCAACAACACTATCTCATCTTAAAGAACTGCATCTTTTTATTTTATTTATTAGTATTTTTACCTTCTTTCCATTAGGCCATGTTTGGAAACCATGGATTCAGTGCCAAACAACAGAAAAAGAAAATAGATTTCCTTTGATGTGACTATTTGTTTTGTTTTTTTGTTACACCCATATCCATAGCTCGACTGGCAGACTGAGTGGAGATACCTCATTTCAACACTTGAGGTCTTGGCATCGATCCCTAGCAGGGGTGGCTAACATGGAGTGTGTACTAACAAGTTAACTCCACCCCCTCGCCTAAAAAAAAACTATTTATTTTGTTTGGATAGCAAGGTACCTATGGCTACGGTTATAATCCGTAGCCATAGGAGGGTTGCCAGATTGGTGTGGCCCTGCCGGATAAGGCAGCAAGTGGCGGGGGCGTAGCCAGTTCAGTGAGCCTACCCCGATTCGGATCTATGGTTACAGATTATGTTATGTATAGCTACGATTAAAATCCGTAGTCATATACCGGCTTACTTAAAAAGCAGTGGTATTTTCATCCTCAAATTCACCATCCATACGTGATGGTCTAAGTTGGTAAGTTAAGTTTGTTTTGCTTCAAAACAAAAAACAAAAAAAAAATGATCTATGGGTCCCACCATAATGAAGGTGGTATCTACAGTGGTAAATTTCTCCCCAATTCGCGTCCCATATTATTACAGGAAACGGATTAGCTACTCCCCCTGCCACCAGCTAATGGCAGGTGATCTATGGGTCCCACCATAATGAAGGTCTTTCATCCATGCCGTTCATATATTGTTTTAGATAATTTTATAGTATGTCACCAAAAATGATTTATATAGCAATCTCCAGTGGACCACATTACAGGAAACAATGTTGAATGAACGTCGATGACTAAATGCTTTTTGGAGGACATCAAAGTTTTGGATCAAGCTGATCTTTGTTTTTCCCCTTCATCTGGGTCTGTATGACCTAATCAATAGATTGGATGTTAAATAAACAGTACAGTGGGCCTTAGGAGGATTTTAATGGTGGATATCCAATTACTATTATTTTCCTGTGGTGTGGTCCACCTGAGGTTTATATCCATCTCATTTTTGGGATCAACCCCTAAAATGATCTATAAAAATTGATAAATAGAAGGGATGAAACACATACATCATGGTGAGACCAACAGAGCACCGACCATAAGCCACCGGGCTGGTGGCAGGGGGAGTAGTCAATCCGTTCCTATTAGAGAAATTTAGGACTGTGGACCCCACCTTTTATCCAGTTGTTTTTATGAAAGAAGACAAACCTTGTTTTGCAACTTAGACCTCCACGTGCGGAGACCAAATTTTAGGACGAAAATACCCCTCCTTTTTGCATACTCCTTTCACTGCATTGCTTTTAGTGTTGCTTTCACTCCCCTTAACAAATAAAAGGGGCTTCCAGCCCTACACTCTCTTGGAACTAAGAACTGAAGTACGAAGGGTTTTCTTCTCATTTTCCTGACTGAAATCTCTATGAATCATCTAGATATCATCATTCTACATTTGCCATTTTTCATCTTGGCTAGGGTTACATGAAATCCCACGAGCTGGTTGCATCTCCTTGAAAAGGTTCAAAATATTCTCTCACTCTAAAGCACCTCTCTTCAACCTGCATTTGACCGATACTGCGGCAGTCGGAGGTACAGATCTTGAACAAAATGCTACACTTGTAAAATGACAGTGCACGGGAAGTTCGGTCAATTCCATGCGTTAGGTTTAATCAATTTCATGCGTTAGGCTTAGTCAATTTTATGCATTGATCGATCAAATCCATGTCAAACTCGCTCAATTCAATTTGAAGCTCACTCAATTCCATGCTAGGGCTCACTTGATCTCATGCCAGGCTCACTGCATTCCATGTTTACCCTGCTCAATTTCAAGATAAGATCGCTCAATTTAATGTTTACCCAGCTTAATTTCATGGTAGATAAGGTCAATTTAATGTTTTCTTGATAAATATCATGCTACGATCGCTTAATTTAATGTTTGCCCAGCTTAATTTCATGGTAGATAAGGTCAATTTAATGTTTGCCTCGATAAATTTCATGGTAGGATCGCTCAATTTAATGTTTGCCTAGCTTAATTTCATGGTAAATAAGGTCAATTTAATGTTTGTCTCGATAAATTTCATGCAAGGATTGTTCAATTTATAGTTTGCCCATTCAATATCCATGCAATGCTCACTCAATTTAATGTTTGCCCCGCTCAATATCATGCTATGCTCGCTCGAAGAAATGTTTGCCCAACTCAATATCACGCTATGCTCGCTCGAAATATCATTTGCCCACATCAATATCATGATATGCTCGCTTGATTTATTGTTTACCCAGCTCAATATCATGTTATGCTCTCTCGATTTAATGTTTGCTTGCACAGTTGAATTTATAGTTTGTCCCGTTCAATTTTCAATTTGCACCATTCAATTTCATGCTTGCCGCGTTAATGTTTCAAATTTTCCCGCTGTATTTTCTAGTTTACCATGCTTAATTTCATGTTTGCCCCGCTCAATTTTCATGGTAGCCCCGCTCAATTTTCATGGTAGCCCCGCTAAATTTCATGTTTCCCCGCTGAATTTCAGGTTTCCCCTGCTCAATTTGTAGTTTACCCCGCTGAATATCATTTTTCCCCACTTAATTTCTAGTTTGCCCCACTGAATTTCTAGTTTGCCCCGCTGAATTTCATGTTTGTCCCGGTCATTTTCACGTTTGCCCTGCTCAATTTCCAGTTTGCCCTGCTTAATTTCATGCTTGTCCCGCTGAATTCCATGCTTTCCCTGCTCAATTTCCAGTTTGCCCTGCTCAATTTCATGCTTGCCCCGCTGAATGTCATGTTTGCCCCGCTCAATTTCATGCTTGCCTCGCTCAATTTCATGCTTGCCCCGCTCGTTTTCATGTTTGCCCCGCTCAATTTCCAGTTTGCCCCGCTCAATTTCATGCTTCCCCCGCTGAATTTCATGTTTTCCCCGCTCAATTTTCAGTTTGCCCCACTCAATTTCATGCTTGCCTCGTTGAATTTCATATTTGTCCCGGTAGGGGAAGTCCATTCCTCTGCCCGTTCTGATCTATGTCTTGATCGGAGTTTCGTACGATCCCCCCTGGATGACTTTCCAACCATAGCCTTTTTTCCTTTATCCTTAGGCATTATGACTGTTGCGATGATAGTGCTTGTTTCAAACAAAGGAAATGATAAACTAAACTCAAAAAATGTATATATATCTGGCCAATTCATGATTTATCATTGAACAGTGAACTGATGTATCTATATAAATCATCTAACGATTGAGTGAAGAACTCTGCATGGGCAATTGTAGCACAACTTGTGGTACCATACCATACTTCATACGAACATGCCACTTCTATATGAAATTAGCTCCATTCACATCTATTCACACAAGCATAAAATGAATCTAACAGTCTCATTGAAAGTTATTAAGAGTCATGCTTGATGCATGTCCCCTTTTTTCAGTCTCAGTAGCTCAGTTTCTTCTGTCCATGCACATTATAATGCAAAGGACATCTTTCAGTCAGAAACAATAAAGGACATCTCAGTTAAGCCTCGTTAATAAAAACCTCAAGTCCAAACATCTCTCATCATGCAAATCATTTTAATATTTGTCCCAACTCCCAACATCAATCGACAAACTCAAAACACTCAATAAAAGAAAGGAATAACAGAAGAACTAATCATCTTGGAACCCCAATAAGAAACCTTGCCATAGTCAACTAACATATTCCAGACATACTGATTGAGCTGAGGCTTCATTTAGATGCATAATTGAATTGAATTACGAGCCTTCAATTTAATCAAGATGAATGGGAAAGTTAATTGCTGCTCATGGTATTCATATGGGGAAATGACCCTCAAATTGTAGTTGTCCCTATCATGTCTAACTTGAAAGTAATATAAGGATTCAAAAACCCATCCTAAATAAGAATGCCAAGGAAGGAAACTACAATCTGGTTATTTCCAATTTATTTGACAGATGGTTGCAATCCAATTGGATAATGCAACCAATGACAACCCAAAAAAAGAGAGACTAGAAAGATAGAAGACCTTAAATTTAGAATGTAGAAATGGAAAACATGACTCAATTTGCTTGTCCTTGGCAACTAAAAGAATTATCCCATATCAAAAACCAAACAAACCCAATATGAAACAACATTTCTAAAACACGCCCACCGAAGAAATTAGATTCAGAATCAACAACCAAAACAGATGGCTTTTGACATTAACCCTCACTCAAACCGTCCCATCCCCGCAAACCCAACATAAAAACACCAAGCACAAACCAAACAGCATGATACCAATTCCAAAAAAGACTCACAAAACAAAATCAGATTGCAAACAACTAAATGATTTCAGCTATCTAAACAACTAAAAGAGTTATATAAATAAGTTCAATTGGAAGATAAAATTCTCTTGATAAATGATTTCTAATTTGTTGAAAGTAACTTGTTAGATTAATATAACAATAGAATAGTCCTATTAGTCATAGATTAATATAATAATTTGGAGAAGAGTCTAGCTTTTGGGGCATCTCATGTGAAACTAAAACCATTTGGAGCTTTTCTTCTTGGGCTGAGACTAGCTCGCCCTCTTTTCTCTACTTAGGCCACGTTGAGATCAATGCTTCAAGATTTGTTTAACATTTCTTATCATGTTTTTCACATAATGCAAGGTACTTAGTTATCAGGACTTCTTTTCCAATGTTTGTTTGTTATCAAACCTATTCATAACATCATATAGACATGGATTAATAGAAAACACAATTATAAGCTTTATCCAAAACTTTTGTGGCCCCTAAGAAATGATCAACATGAGAAGTTCAATTCAAAATTTTCATGTGGTGTGGTCCATTTGAACATTGGATACGTTTAGTTTTTTAGGCTCAATCCATGAAATTATCTGTTAAGTTTGCATCGCTGATTTTCTAGTTTGCCCCGCTGAATTTCATGTTTCCCCCACTCAATTTCATGTTTGCCTCGCTGATTTCCTGGTTTGCCCCGCTGATTTTGTAGCTTGCCCCGCTCAAATGCAAGTTTCCCCCGCTGAATTTGTTGTTTACCCCGCTGAATTTCTATTTTACTCGCTGAATTTTAAGTATTTTAAGTTTGCCCCACTGAATTTTAAGTTTGCCCCGCTGAAATTCAAGTTTCCCTCTCTAAAATTCAAGTTTGCCCCGTTGAATTTCTAATTTGCCCTACTGAATTTCTAGTTTGCCCCACTCAATTTAATGTTTCCCCCGCAGAATTTCTAGTTTTCCCTACTGAAGTTCATGTTTCCCTTGCTCAATTTCATGTTTGCCTCGCTGATTTCCTAGTTTGCCCTGCTGATTTTGTAGTTTGCCCTTCTCAAATGCAACTTTTCCCCTCTGAATTTGTTATTTGCCCCGCTGAATTTCTATTTTACCCTCTCAAATTCAAGTTTGCCCCACTGAATTTCAAGTTTGCGCCGCTCAAATTCAAGTTTCCCTCGCTAAAATTCAAGTTTGCCCGCTAAATTTCTAGTTTGCCCTATTGAATTTCTAGTTTGCCCCGCTCAATTTAATGTTTTCCCCGCAGAATTTCTAGTTTGCCCCGCTCAATTTCATATTTCCCCCGCTGATTTTCTAAGTTGCCCCACTGATTTTTTAGTTTGCCCTGCTTAATTTCCAGTTTACCCCACTCAATTTCATGTTTGCCCCGCTCAATTTCCAGTTTGCCCCTCTCAATTTCATGTTTGCCCCGCTCTTTTATGTTAGCCGAGATCTTGTCTTAATTCTTGTGAAAATCCTTCCAATGAAAAAAAGATTCCTAAGTAATACACTTGAGAAAAGAACAATTGGGCATTTTTTATCTAAAACATACGAGGAAACTTAATATTTTATTAATATAGTGAGGAACTCATGTACTTGTTAATAAAATAACATGTTCATGTCCACCAATTAATTGACATGAAAAAATCAAGTGCCAAAATGAATGATATTGACTTGTGCTAACTTATGTTACTTAATAAACTAATAGGGAATGGTTACGAACCTTTGGATTTCTTGACACCCAATACATGTCCTCATCAGAATCACTATTTGCCATCTCATCTGCCAATGATCGTGGCCCTTTGGTTGGAAAGAAAATAACATATTTTGAATTTCCAACAACATTATCAAATCCCCGATGTAAGTCGCAATGACAACATGGATATCTCTAAAGTGTAGTCTATGAGACTTATATACTAATATATTTCCCGAGATTTGCCCATTCTCTCGGTATTTTAGTGAGAAATAAAGCATGGAAATGTTAATTAGGTAACAAATGCAAATATATCACATTAGTCTAAAATAATTAGAGGAATCACATAAACAAAGTAATATAGCAACAAAATTACAAACAGATTAACACAAACTTCAATAGCTTTTAGCATTCCAGTCGGATCTGCAGTTCCCATAAAATAGTAACACTCACTAGCAAGAAGCCTTCCTCCCTTGAGACTTTTCAATTCTTCTCTCATTAGCACTGACAAGTGAGCTTTCAAATATGGTTCATCAAGAGGAATTCTACAGAGAATCATTCTCAAAGTAAGAAAATCATCCATGTCTCCGTGATGCAGCTGCAATTTCCAGTTTGCCGTGCTGAATTTCACGCTTGCCCAGCTGAATTTCATGTTTGCCCCGCTCATTTTCATGTTTGCCTCGTTCAATTTCCAGTTTGCCTTGCTTAATTTCATGTTTGCCCAGCTGAATTTCATGTTTGCCCTGCTGAATTTCCAGTTTGCCCCGCTCAATTTCCAGTTTGCCCCACTCGATAAATTTAATGTTTGTCCAACTTATTTTCATGGTAGATAATGTCAATTTAATGTTTGACTCGATAAATTTCATGCTAGGATTGCTCAATTTAATGTTTGCCTAGCTCAATATTATCCTATGCTTGCTCAATTTATAGTTTGCCCATTCAATATCCATGCAATGCTCGCTCAATTTATCATTTGCCCCGCTCAATATCATGTTATGCTCGCTCGAAGAAATGTTTGCCCAACTCAATATCGCGCTATGCTCGCTTGAAATATCATTTACCAACATCAATATCATGATATGCTCGCTTAATTTATTGTTTGCCCAACTCAATACCACTTGAAACCATTCATTAACGATGAAGGCCTAATTTGTATAAGTTCTAGTTGTTTTTTTTTTTTTTTGAAATATAAACGCGTAGCTTACTGTTCATTTCCTTAAGCTCTTTATCATCCTCATCTATAATAGAAACTGAGCTGTCGGTCCTTCATTATTTAATTGAGTTTTGTCATATGGCAAGGTTCCATTAATTTACGATTCACTGATAATGTGTCATTGTATTGGTTTTCAGATAATGGCTGCAAGAATCATGTGCTCTTTGGGCGAGGAGTTAGAATTTGAAAATAAACGATACTCGTACACGGGTGGAACATCAAAACAAATGACGCTACGTTTGGAGACCACGTACGAGGAGCTTCGATCTAGAATTTACAAGATTATTAAGAGCAGACCAGAAGATTGTGATATTAGGATGAAAGTATTGAATCCTTGTATTAACGAATCAATGCCTCCAATCGAAATTGAAGACGACGATGACGTCAGAGAGTTCTTGTCTTACCAATTTGAGCATTCAGAAAAATTCATCCCATTAGTCATCGAAACAATACAACACATCAATACCACTACATATGTGAATAGTGTGGCTGAGGAGTATGGTGTGGAATTCAAATACAATCATTTTCCATTACAAGTAGTAGTAAGCAATGATCAATTGCCCGTGCCGCCGCAAACATCAAACGTCGTGACTAGCCAAGTCAGTGGTGCACTTGACAATAACAGTAATTATGAATACAAGACACTATCGTTAGCATCAACAGCAGATCTTCCATCATCATCTACCATCTCATCGGTGCGTGTAAGCGACATTCCGCTTCCAGACCTCCCCGAACCATCAAACCTCATGACTCGTCAAGTTATCACGCTGTTTGATGATGATGCACTCATCAATGCAAAAATGCTAGAATATACTGATTTGTTATGCGAACTGATCGATATAGCTGTTGGGCAAACATTAAAGGAAAAGAGTCGGTGCCAGTATGTGTTGAGCCAATTTGTCATTCGAAATAATTTCCAGTATAGAGTAATATACTCAAATTCTAGTCGATTTACCGTGGTGTGCTTCGAAGATGCTTGCGAATGGAGGGTTCATGCATCTCGGGTGAATGATACGGGTATATTTAAAATACGGACTTATACATCAAAACACACATGCGGCATGGCATCGATGAAGAGCGATCACCGGTAAGCCAGCAGTAAGCTAGCGTGTGATCTAGTTATTAGCCGCATTGAACAACGCCTAGGGTTGAGGCCACGTGATATTATCCTCACCATGCAAGAGAAATATAATATTCGTATTAGTTATTAGAAGGCATGGAAAGCTAGGGAGCTTGCAATTAATCACGTGATGGGCTCTTACGAAGACTCCTACAATCAACTCCTGTTGTATTTACATGAGTTGAGGAGGGCCAACCCAGGGACAGTTACTGTCGTGCTTATTAACCAGCAGACTTGCAGGTTCGAGTGATGTTTTATAGCTCTCGGACAATGCATTCGAAGTTTTCAGAAATCATTGCGGAGGGTATTGGCCATTGACGGGACACACTTAAAGGGCAAATACAAGGGTGTACTATTCATCGCCATAGCTTTAGATGAGGACAATCATATATTTCCAGTTGCGTTTGGCATCGGGGAATCAGAGAACAACAGTAGTTAGAATTGGTTCCTTACTTACCTTAACGACGTGTTATGGTCTGTGGAGGGTCTTGTCATTATATCCGACCGACATAAAGGTCTAATGAAAGAGGTTCCCCAAGTCTTCCAGCATGCAATTCATGGGTATTGAGCGTACCACATCTACAGAAACTTGGTGGACACTTTTAAGGACAAGTCATTAGAGATGTATTACTGGAGGGCTGTGAAGACTTACAGGACGGCCGAATTTGAAAAAATTATGCATGATATCGAAATGGCCAATCCCCCAGTACATGCATGGCTGACAAAAATCGGGTACGAGAGATGGACATCTTCATACTTTCCAGGGCGAAGATTCAACTTGGTCACGACAAACATTTCTGAGTGCGTTAATGCCCTTTTCAAAGAAGCATGTGAATACCCTGTTACGAAATTGACAGAGTCTGTAATGTTGAAGATACAAGAATTGTTTTACAAGAGACGAGAATCTGCAGCATCATTTGTTGGTCCATTGACACCATGGGCGGAGAAATAGTTAAAGGATATCGTGCAGAAGGCTTGAGATCTTCGCTGCCATGCTATTTCTCGAGATGAGTACTATATTGTTAGAGATTATAAAGATACAGTGAAGCTCAATAAGTTTTCATGTACATGTCATGAGTTTGGCGTGAAGGGCTACCCTTGTATGCATGTCCTATTAGCCTGCATAAACTACAATCTTCCTCACTACTCATACTGCTCCCCATTCCACACGGCGCATAATTACCTGGCCATGTATAGTGAATCGGTGTATCTAGTACGTGACAATAGCGAGTGAAAAATTTCAGCGGGGATGAAGAAATATTGTGCGCAGATTAAACCCCCAAGGCAGAGGAGGTCAGCTGGAAGACCCAAAAAGCTTAGAATTTCATCGCGTGGAGAGGAATAAAAAATAGTCAAGTGTGGGCGATGCAAACAAACTGAGCATAATCGCCGGTCGTGCAAGTTTCCCATACCCGGTGTATAACATATCGCATAATTTATGTAATTTATGTACTTTGGATGATACATAGTTTGTAATTGTGCCACATATTCAATTTATGAGTAATTTGCAACAACTTGCATGCTAAAGTAATTTCCAACAAACTGCAAAACTGCAAATTCAACACTCCCAGTATAACAATTTTTCAATGAGAAAACTACAAAATTGTCTAATCAAATCATATTATACAAATTTGGAAAAGCTCAATCAATCAGGTTTCATCATCACGTCATATCGCTCAATCTGGGAGTGAGATTGTCATGACGTAATGCACACCATTAAAATCCATCAACATTTGAAAGGTAAATGAAATTGAGAACATGCAACATAACATGAAGTGCATAAATAAATTTCAGTATAACACCACATACTGTAATCAAAATAAGTACCCCAAGTTTGGGCACTAAAATCAATGTCCCCTTCATCAGTTAAAGTAAAATTCACCCCATGATCTAAAGAAACAGTTCGAAATTAATATCCTATAGGCTTGGCATCCAAAAAAGATACTTGATGCATAAGCCAACAGACATGAGTAAATCCAGTCTAGATAGACGGACCGCCAATCGGTGGTGGGACATCATCACGCCGGTAGGTGATTGTGGCAATAAGGTTGTCAATTTTACGCTCGACCCGGTCGATACTATTCTGGATGTGGCCTCAGAAAACCGCTCCAGTCGTGTCAGTCATTTATCCTGCTCATCCATGTGCCTAACAATATATGCCCTGCGGTTGCGGTATGACATCCTTCGACTGGTATAACCATATGAGGGTCGTGGCCCCTCATGCTGCTCTCCCTCCATAGGATAGTCGGTGTTGGCTGCCTCTATCTCAGCCGCGTCCGTCTCTGCAGCGTCTATCTCTGCTGCCTCTACTTCTGTCTCTCCCATCAAAACTTCACTACACCCACTGATGCCGATGACCCTTTCATCCCCAGTTTCATGCGCTTGATGTTGTTTTGTGTAAACATTTTCATGGGCCTGGGTCGGTCTGTGGTGAGCATCAGGCCAACATGACGGGAGAGTAAACATAGTAGGTATGGGAATGGAATGCATGTGCTTCTCATGGTCGCTATGCTGTCGGCGATTATTTGAGTAATGATGGTGGGTAGACACAGGAATACCATGACAGATGCTGTATAGAATGTCTAACATATACGAAGTAATGTCAGACCTGTTCGAGTCCCTCGGATAAACGTTCAAGCAGAAGATATTGTGTAGCACCTTGTACTTGGCTTCCAAGTGCACTGCTCTCAGTGCATTACCCTTATTCCACGGAACATTCTAACCGTTACAAAAATACTTCGTCATTTCTATCCGTACAGCTGGGTTATCGATGTCGTGATCAGTTAAGCCTCGAGCTGTGACTGGAATCCCTAAAAGTTGTGCAACTACCCCAGTATTAATGGTGGTGGAGTTCTCTCCAATGGTCACCTGAAATGAAGGAGGGTGCATTACCGGCGAGTGACAATATGATAGAAATATGATCACTTGCTCATTTCGAACCATCCCTCCAAAATCTAAGAGGTTACTCCACCCAACATTCCATCTTTGTTGGGAGTATTTGAAATTTTATTAGGACGAAAAAGTTAGGGTTTTATTGTAGCCCTAGGGATCGTTACGAGGGTGAATAAATTTCGTCCTCGCTTTTAGTGCTTGTATTTTTTAGCAACCAGCCAAAGAAAATGTACCTAAATAAGAATTTAATTTTACTACTAAACTATGAATGTGTCCCAAATTATGGATCTTCTGAGGAATGCTTTGAATGATGCTCAAAATGTTTGTTCTAATAAACACATTGCATTGAGAGGTATGTTTTGTACTTAAGACCTATTAGATGTGTTGTTGAAAGCGATTTAAATGTATATGCAATTGCCATAAGTTTCTATCATCATAGATTTCTTAAAATTTTAGATGTTCTGTATAAATCTGATGTAGTTTTTCCATATTGCTTCAACATGTTGTCATCCACTTGTTCCAGGTGAATAACCTAAAAAGTGTTCATTGGGCAATTTGTTCTTTTAAAACATATTTGTTCCACGCATTATTTCTCACTAAAATACAGAGAGAATGAGAAAATCTCAGGAGATATCCACGTTGTCACTGCGACTTACATTGGGGATTTGGATAATGTTGTTGGAAATTATAAATATGCTATTTTCTTTCAAAATCGATCTAGTTCTTATTGCAGTGCACTAGTTATTATTGTTAGTGGCTGCAAGGGAAGTGCTTCTCATGCACTCCATTGAATCTGTAGTAGGCCTGAATCAAGACCGCACATTTCCACTGTTCACAAATCCATGTCAACACCTAATCAGAATATGAAAAAAGTAAAGAAAAGCTTCAAAGTATCTATGCGCTATGAAAGTAATCATGCAAGGATCAGATGCTATGTGCTCTTTCCTTATTCATATTATTTAACTAGTCTGTGTAATCCTTCATAGTTGACATATGCTACATAAGGTATAGATTTTTTTATTAGTAACGTCATATACATTTGCTTGGTATAGTTGTATTACCTTTCAATTTGGCTCTTGTTGCTTTCATTTTGATATATTTAATGTTGTGTGTCTGTGTTCATTCAAGTTTCAAGTGAGACTGTAAAACTTCTGTAGATAGAGCCATTAGAGCATTTATTGGTAAACAAGAAGGGCATCATGTGGTTCAGGACTATCTTTAACACTTAAGCATGAATGGGGGTTCGCAACAACACCATCCATCCATCCGATGTTTTAAAGGCTATTTATTCTGCGCTAGATGATTTGAACAACAATGGGCTATTCCATCTAGCTAATATTGCCTTAGGAAACATGATTGAGTCTGAGAAAACCCGTCCTATGATGAAAAAAATCATTAAAGAACATCTTTCGAACATACTCAGAAGATCAAATAATGTGGAGTGGATGGAGCCGCTAACACAACTGTTTGTGGAGTTGAGTAATTTTCGAGAACATCGTGTGACACTTCTCACCCCTGTCTCACAACCTCTTCTTTCTGCTGCTAGTAAGGTGTTGGAGAGACTTGACAATGTGTGTCTTCATACTTGACAATCTTTGAATAATAAGGAGTCAAGCAAGGATTCAAGTCCTTGAGAAACATGTCATCTGGGCTACCACCTGGCGTCATAGGATCCCCCGAACTGAACTCCTAGACATCACAAAGAGAGAGAAATATCTTAAGAAGGCATAAACATCATTCAAACCCAATGCTCATCCTGAATTAACTGCATTTTTGCTCTTAAGAGCAGGGCAAGCATGAAATTGAGTGGGGAAAGCTATGAAATTGAGGGGGGCAAACTATGAAATGAGCGGGGCAAGCATGAAATTGAGAGGGGCAAACATGAAATTGAGTGGGGCAAACTAGGAAATTAGCGGGGCAAGCATGAAATTCAGCGGGGCAAACTAGGAATTCAGCGGGGCAAACATGAAATTGAACAGGGCAAACTAAGAAATTAGTGGGGCAAGCATGAAATTCAGTTGGGCAAACTAGGAATTTAGCGGGGCAAACATGAAATTGAACAGGGCAAACTAAGAAATTAGTGGGGCAAGCATGAATTTGAGCAGGGCAAACTAGGAATTCAACCAGGCAAGCATGAATTTAAGCGGGGCAAACATGGAAATGAGCGGGGCAAGCATGAAATTCAGCGGGGCAAGCATGAAATTCGCTGAACAAGAATTGTTTATTTTAAACTTCACCAGGGGTTGTTTGACACCATGAATTAGTATACAAGGCTCCGGGACCACATTTTGGAGATATCCATGTTGTCACTGCGACTTACATCGGGGATTTGGAGAATGTCATTGGAAATTCTTAATATGCTATTTTCTTTCCAACCAAAGGGACATATACTGGGTGTTAAGAAATCGAGGGGTTCGTAACCATTCCATATTAGTTTATTAAGTAGAGAAAAGTTGAAAGAAAAGCAGAGAATGCATTGGCTCTTTACCCTTAGCTCGAACATCAACCTCTGAAGCAGTATCGGCGAACAGCTCCTGCAACATCAACCGCTCAAAAGGAATTGAGCGGGGCAAGCTTGAAATTGAGCGGGGCAAACTAGAAATTCAGCGGGACAAGCATGAAATTGAGCGGGGTAAACTTAAAATTGAGCGGGGCAAACATGAAATTCAGTAGGGCAAACTAGAAATTCAACGGGGCAAGCATGAAATTCAACGAGGCAAACTTGAAATTCAGCAGGGCAAGCATGAAATTGAGCAGGGCAAACATGAAATTCAGCGGGGTAAACTTGAAATTCAGCGGGGCAAGCATGAAATTGAGCGGGGCAAACTTGAAATTCAGCAGGGCAAGCATGAAATTGAGTGGGGCAAACTTGAAATTGAGCGGGGCAAGCATGAAATTGAGCGGGGCAAACTTGAAATTGAGCGGGGCAAGCATGAAATTGAGCGGGGCAAACTAGAAATTCAGGGGGGCAAGCATGAAATTCAGCGAGGCAAACTTGAAATTGAGTGGGGCAAGCATGAAATTGAGCAAGGCAAACTAGAAATTGAGTAGGGCAAGCATGAAATTGAGCAGGGCAAACTTGAAATTGAGCGGGGCAAACATGAATTTGAGCAGGGCAAACATGAAATTTGTGCGGCAAGCATGAAATTCGGCGGGGTAAACTAGGAATTGAGCAGGGCAAACATGAAATTCAACAGGACAAACATGAATTTGAGCGGGGCAAGCATGAAATTCAGTGGGGCAAGCATGAAATGTATACAACACAATGTATATTCAACAATGTATATAACATAATGTATACAACAGAAAATGGTACATGAGTGGGACAACAATGTACAATGTATATTCAATAATGTATAAAATAAATGTATATAGTACAAAATTTCAACAAAATTGCTCCCATGCCCTTAACAAATATCATCTATAGACTAGAGACAAGCAGTCATATGCTATTGACTTCTTCAAATCAGCAGTGAATTTTTTTATGTCTATTCCCGCTAAGGTGAGACCGCTACACAAAATGTCAATGTATTTCATTACGAATAAGCCACAGTCATAACCATTGTCCTGCTTCGGCGCTGATTCATCGACTCTGACAGTCCATTTCTTCCCTTCAAGCGCAGTGCTGTCTCCAGTGACATGGAAGAGAATGGGAAGTGCATCGATTATCTTTCTCATCGTATGCTTGTACTTTATTAATGGATTTGTGCTTAAGCTATCCACAAGAACCATTTCCCTCTCTCTTAGATATATGACCAGCAAAAACCAATGTGAATTTTCATGGTTTATGGGCGCATACACCTGTCCATGATTGAAAAAATAATATATTAATAAAAAATGAATAGAACACAACACTCACAGAAGAAGTTCTGGGACAAGTGCTATCTCGCTGCTTCGCAATTGCGTAGACCGAGTTCAACTTGGCTATTAGCTCAACCCGTTCTGACGCTGAGTCCGATGACCGGTATGCGATCAAAACCGGCAAACACTTATCAATCATTGGCTATTACAGACAGACATGATCAAAGATCAATACATGTAAGAAGTTGAAAAAGTGAAACATATTAAGTATTGTCCGAATTAAACAGTCACTATAAAAAACGTTGGACAGAACTTGCAATCCTAAGGATAGACTATTGCCAAGTCGGTCCGCCTCTTCTCAAGGAAATTGATGTATTTGTCGATAGCCTAATCAATAGGATAGTATGATTTAGTCATATATTAATATAAAAAATAATTACATGCCAATCAATGCATATAGAGAATAAATTAGTGATGCCTACCACGCTATTAACCCATTCATCCTTCACCCATATCACACCAAACCAGGAGTAGGCTGCTGTGGCCTTGTTCACTTCATACCAGTCCTCTACCTCTTTCAATTGTTGCGTAGATAGTATCCTGAATGGATCCATCTGTAGAGGAAATGGTATCGGAGTAGTGGCAAAACTTGTTGCAGCCTTGGGTTCAGGAACCAAAACCAGGGGTTGTATCAAATGTAGACAGGGACAAGTACGAAGAAACCTTATAAATTGATGGCTTCAGTACCCTTTTGGGTCTCCTCTGATAGATGGGATGAGAAGTGGATGCATCTAATACATTACCCTTGGCGAAACCAAATGTGTGCACATCGAATTCCCCATGCATGAAGCGTTCTTTCTCTTTAATATCATTTTCTTCCCCTCTCTTCAACTCCTCACCCTCCTCCTCCATCGTACAATCTTCCTTCTCCTTATTGAACTCCTCTCTCTCCTTCGCTAAATTTTCTTTCTCTTCAAAAAAAATCCTTCTCCCTTTTCAATGCTTCTTTCTCTTTCAGTAACGCCTCCCTCTCATCAACCCTCGCTTCTTTCCTTCTCAAGTCTTCCTTCTCTTTCCTCAATTCTTCCCTCTCCTTCTTCAACTCTTCCTTCTCAACCTGGAATTCCTCCATAAGAATAATACCCCCCCCCCCCTCAGTCCCTCTCCCTCCATGCCTTTCTTAGTATTTTTTCCCTCTTCGTCTGATTCATCTTCCTCCTCATGATCACTCTCATTACCCTCTTCCTCATCTTCTTGGGTCTCAGTGAGCTACACAGCATAACGATGGGTATGTAAGAGGAATGATACATTTACAAAAGCAGAAAAAATATAGTTCATTTTCCCATAACATCTTACCTGGAAACTTTCACGAACTGATCTCACTGCATCCGTTTCCCATTCTCGAAATGTCGGTTCTAATTTCATTATTACTGATGTCTGCAAAAGAACGAAGAGTATTGTTAAATATAAAAGCGTATACCTGTTAGAATTAAGCAAAGTAAATGCCAGAGAAATATATTAACTTACAGCTTTTTTCGAGAATTACATGTATTTTGTTGTACCTCCAACCCTTCCAGCCTCGATATTGATTGAAGCGTGGAATTTGATGGGGAACATACGAAACAACACACTCTTGCAGGGCAGGTAGTATCTTTACTTCCCATACCTCTTAGAATGAAATTGCACCGGGTTAAAAATCCATAATTGCATATAGAGGATAAACATATAAAAAAATAAAAGGTGTTCTTACTTGTAGAGGAAGGAGGCAACCACATACAGTGTACCGAGGGGCACTTGATGCGGCAACACCAGATTCTATTCCTTGCGACATTGTATGGTATCCCAAACTACCCCAAGGATAGCTATAGAAATCATCTAGCGAGTCCACCAAGTGAATATAATCCATGTTGCACATGATTTTCGGTTCGGTTCCCCTAAGAAAGAACTCTACAACTAGGAGTAGGGCAACCTTCATGACATCCTCATGCTTATTGCTGTCAACTAATCTATCAAAAACGTCCATTAAGTCCTTCTTTAATACTGGATATTGCTTGAAGTATTTGTCTCTTAATATACTCGTAGTGCCAAAAATTTTCGGTACAGTAAGATCTCCAGCCTTAAGGCCCGTAATGAGGGCGAAGTCCATCTCGGTAAACTACACTCATCTCCCTCTGATCTCAAATACTAGATCACCCTTATATCGTTGAAAAAGAAGGTGAAATAGAGCCCCTAAAAATCTAAAGGATGTAGCATGTAATAGAAATGAAAAAGGGGATTGGCTAAACAAATTTAGCTGACTATCGTGCTTTTCTAATCCACCCTTCACCTTCTCAAACCACCATTTCAGTGTACACCTAGAGGTTGGGTTAGGGATTACAGAAGAATATTCCTCACCTGCAAAGATGAAAATGAAAAATATATCAAATATAAAATTCACAACATAAACATACTGTACAAAATCAGAAATAAATAAAAACAATGTAGCATTTCATGAATTTGAACAAGGTTCATATGAAATATAGATAGAAATTGAGCGAGGAAATACTAGAAATTTTGTAATACAAACTATCAAAATAAGCGATGCAAACATGAAATTGAGCATGGCAAACTATATATTCAGCGAGGGACACTAGAAAAACAACACGGCAAACTGAAAATTCAGCGGGCCAAACTGCAAAATTGAGTGGCAATTACATGAAATTGAGCATGGCAAACATTAAATTGAGCGAGGCAAACTAGAAATTCAGTAGGTCAAACTTGAATTTCAGTGAGGGAAACTTGAATTTGAGCAGGGCAAACTTGAAATTTAGTGGGGTAGACTTAAAATTGAGCAGGGCAAACATGAAATTCAGCGGGGGAAACTAGAAATTCAGTGGGCAAACTATGAATTCAACGGGGCAAACTAAAAAAATTAGCAGGGCAACCTGGAAAATCAGTGGGGGAAACATGAAATTGAGCGGGACAAACTAGAAATTCAGCGGGGGAAACATCAAATTGAGCGAGGCAAACTAGAAATTTAGGGAGGGAAACATTAAATTGAGCAGGGCAAACTTGAATTTCAGCTAGGGAACCTTGAATTTAAGCGGAGCAAATTTGAAATTCAGCAGGGCAAACTTGAATTTGAGCGGGGCAAACTAGAAATTCAGCGAGGCAAACAAGAAATTAAGCGGGGAAAACTTGAATTTGAGCGGAGCAAACTATAAAATCAGCGGGGCAAACTAGGAAATCAGCGAGGGAAACATGAAATTGAGTGGGGGAAACGTGAAATTCAGTGGGACAAACTAGAAAATCAGTGGTGCAAACTTAACAGATAATTTCATGTATGGATCCCAAAAAACTAAACGTATCCAATGTTCAAATGGACCACACCACATGAAAATTTTGAATTGAACTTCTCATATTGATCATTTCTTAGGGGCCACAGAAGTTTTGGATCAAGCTTATAATTGTGTTTTCTATTAATCCATGTCTACATGATCTTGAATAGGTTTGATAACAAGCAAACATCACTGTTGGGCCCACTATGGTGTCAACGGTGGAAATCATTATGCCCACTGTTTCCCGTGGTATGATCCACTTGATCTTTTGATATGCTTCAGTTTGGGGTTAAACCGCTAAGATTAGATGGAAAAACGGATGGACGCCGTGGATATACTACATACGTTCAATGTGGGCCCAAATGACTTTACTTAGTACAATGGGAGCAGACTGACTAACTCAGTACGCAATCTGATTACGCTTGCTATAATGTTTTATTTGTAATACATCATGTTCATCGGATTATATATACACCAAAACCCCATATGTGGGAGGGAACCTAGACATTGAGGGAGGGACCTAGATATTGAACAGGGCAAATATGAAATTCAACGAGGGAAACAAAAAAATCAGCGTGAAAAACTGAACAATGAGCGGGGCAAACATGAAATTCAGCGGGCCAAACTAAAAAATCAGCGGGGCAACCTGAAAAATCAACAGGGGAAACATGAAATTGAGCGGTGCAAACTAGAAATTCAGCGGGGGAAACTAGAGATTGAGCGGGGCTAACTAAAATTTCAGCGGGGGAAACATTAAATTGAGCGGGGCAAACTAGAAAAATCAGTGGGGTAAACTTGAATTTCAGCGATGGAAACTTGAATTTAAAAGGGGCAAACTTCAAATTCAGCGGGGCAAACTTGAATTTTGAGCGGGGCAAACTAGGAAATCAACGAGACAAACATGAAATTGAGCAGAGGAAACATGAAATTTAGGGGGGAAACTTGAATTTGAGCGGGGCAAACATGAAATTGAGCAGAGGAAACATGAAATTCAGCGGGGGAAACTTGAATTTGAGCGGGGCAAATTACAAAATCAGCGGGGCAAACTAAGAAATCAGTGAGGCAAACATGAAATTGAGTGGGGAATACATGAAATTCAGCAGGGCAAACTAGAAAATCATTATGCCTACTGTGTTCGGTGCTCTGTTGGCCCCATTATGATGTATGTGTTTCATCCATGCCGTCCATCTATTTTTATAGATCATTTCTAATATTATACAAAAAATGAGGTATATCCTGATCTCAGTTGGACCACATTACACGAAACAGTGTTTCATGAACATCGACCATTATAAACGTTTTGGGGGTCATAAAAGTATTGGATCAAGATGATCTTTGTTTTTAGACTTCATCTGGGTCTTTATAACCTAATAAACAGATTGGATTTCAGATAAATAGTACAGTGGGCCTCAGGAGGATTTAAATGATGGATATCCAATCACTACTGTTTTCCTGTAGTGTGGTACATCTAAGATTTATATCCCTCTTATTTTTAGGATGAAGCCCTGAAATGATCTTTACAAATGGATGAACGGAATGGATGTAACACATACATTTTGGTGGGGCCCACAGAGCATCGACCACCAGCCACGGGGCTGGTGTCAGGGGGAGTAACCAATCCGTTTTCTATATTACAAACATTCAATGTGGGCCCAACTGAGTTTAAAATATACCCGTGGTGCATGATTTCTTCCCTGGACCGACCATTTTCGAAAGAAGACAAAATGCTGATAAGGGGGGCCCACAAAATGAATTTTTTTCGTCTTTCTCGTGGAACTGGAGCGTGGAAAGGGGGGTGAAAGCAACGTGAAAGCAGCAGTGGAAAGGGATATGAAAATCAGACAATGAAAAGGGAGAGGAAAAGTGGACAGCAGTGAAAAGGAGGGATATTTTCGTCCTAAAATTCGGTCTCCGCACGTGCAGGTCTAAGTTGCTAAACAAAGTTCGTCTTCTTTCAAAAAAACAGCTGGATAAAAGGTGGGGTCCACAGTCGTAAATTTCTCTTCATATTATTGCATGGGTTTGTTTAGACAACTCAAGTAGGCGGAACTTATACGGTCCTGACGCATGAGAATCTATCCATCAGTTCGTACATGTAGGCTCCGTGTTTCAAGTATCCCAACCGTTGAAAATATGAGACCCAGAGCATATGGACACTGCCTAAAAATTCACTTAAATCAAACATATTGATGGCCTACGCAAAATCTGTTAAGAAGATAACACAATAGTGGTACAAAATCCCAGTGCTATATGAGGTCCGTAGTGTCATCCAACTTGAAAATATTGTGGGACATACTCCATCCGCAATGTCTCTCATCAAATCAACGGTTAAGATCACTGAGACGTGTACCTCACTTGTACAGAAGAGATACATATGGACACTTGGGGTTGAGATATATCAGAGGTGTATGACATCTCATGAAGTACGGTGGTCGCTCCACCGACCCTCACATGCAAATGCCAATTTTTGCGCACAAATGCAACGCAATAACGCGTATACGATAATGTCCATTTAATGGTAGTTTGCTGATTGCACACGCGTGTGACGGCACACGTGCTAAGATCGAACATATGTGTAATATCAGTTCTTTCCATCAGGTGGGCTCCACTGTTTAGATCTTCTTGCCTAAAATTCAGGATATTTCTCACCTCATGTGGGCCATAATATATTAAATAAATGAATGGTTACGAAATTTGTTTTAACCGTCAATTTAGTTTGTACATGGCGGCCCACCTAAGGATTTTTAAGGCAGTAGATTTAATTATTATTTCCAATTAGATGGAAAGCTCGGATCTCACACACGTTTCCATAGTTGCACTCGTGCCTGTGTTTGGATGGGCAGGGCTCCACACGCGTGTGGAAATAGCAACCTCCATTTAGTGGGGTTACTTAAATAGCTGAACATGCTTTAGATTATTGAAAGAATAGGTGGCAAAATCATATTCCATCGATGAATTATATGATAGATATGGCCTACATATTTTCACAGTACAGACGTGTTTCCGATTCTAACAAGTGGGTCCATGGTCCTATAATCCAGACCATTGGTCCATTGAAACCTACCGTGGATGGAGCATGTCCCAACAATCTCCCAGATCGGAAGATTGGACGACCAATATCAGGAAACTTTTCAGTTGAATGTGAAACATTATTTTATTTTCTCTGCTTAACCATGCATCTTTCAACTATAAATGTAAAGGCTAAGAATGTTTAATGGAGAAGAACTTGTAGCCGTAATCCATCCACGGTGGGACAGAACAGACCAATGGTCTGGATTGATGAGCCATGGGCTCTGCTTATTAGAATAATAAACAAACGTAATAGTGTGCAAATACGTGAGTCAGGTATGATAGAGGTCTTTCAAATCAGAAATGAGAAGTGATTTCTACTCATTTGATTGACCTGGATGTGTGGTATTGTCAACATCTCCTGACCGTTAGGTCGTTAGGTATGTGAGGGTCCATACATCAAAATTCTCTTGGCCTAACAACCTCCATAAATCCATCAAAAATTCCCTTAAGTTCAACTATCCAAAGAACAAAATTATTCTTCCTGATCATTTATAATGGGGATTCGTATGTGGGCCCACCTATAATCAGGACTGACCTTTGGATGGATGGAATATATTATAGATTGCACATGACTAAGCAATAAGCATGGTGGGATAATCACAGGCTTACAATTAAGGGTATGATAATGGATGGTAAAATTGATGCAACCGTCCATTTTCAAGTAAGGGTGGCAATGGGTCGGGTTTGTGGTCAGCCCAAGCCCAACCCATTTACTAAACAGGCTGTATCCTTGAACACAACTTGGAACCCATTACCATGTAGCCGGACCCAACCCACTTAAAATTAGTCATGCCCAAGCTGTGAACCTGACTTGTTCATTTAATTACAATCAAGTCTGGCTTGAACAACCCAACCCAACTTATGTCGAATTAGGGGTACAACATGGTTGGGTTGGGCTAAGGCGTGGGCTTTAGGTCCACCCTCAACCTGAGCCCATCGTGATCTCATGAGGACCTAACCCACAATCCAACCCAACCCAGATTCCAACCTGAGGTACCCAACTTGAACCTCATCCGAAAAAGTCCACTGTACTAGATCCAATCCCACCCAACCCGACCCAAATACATGTAATCATTCCTAACCCAACCTAAACTTGCTCGACCAGAACACAACCAACCTTGACAACTGGACCCAAACTCGGGTTGGGTCAATTGGATTCAGGTCAGACCGAACCCAAGTTTCAGCCCCATTATGTCTAATTAGTGGATGCATACATGCGTTTATTTGTCATGCTTATTTTCTATTAGGGTTCAACCCAAATCCGATCCATTTACAAGGGATCACATTTTCTTGCCCAAGCCCGACCACTACCCATTTATCTTAGCTGTAACACCCATCAGAAGTGGGTTGAGCAAATTGATCATGTCTCTTTTGCAAGCCCTTACTTGAATAGTTGCTATTAATATTAATATTGGATTGGGGTGATATTGAGCCATGTGCAGTTCCTCTCAAACTCTCCTATCCAATGGTCCGTTATGATCATATTTGAGCAAAACTTGGGCCCCAAATTTAGATTCACATTGTAATAACATACAAAGAAATTTTACAGATCATAGCTCTCTGAAGCCATTTACTGAGGTTTTGCCTTTGGGCTCACTTGATCACAAAAGGTTGTTGTTGCCCCCATACTTAACATGTGTTCCGTAGGGAGGAGGATCCATGTGTTAGCATTTATGAAACACACATGATATAAGCCATGAGGGAAATGAAAAGGGTTTGGATCATTACGATTAGGCTTGGCTCACATGAGTTTGGGTACACAATCCTAACATCGCTTGAGTACCATTATGAGAAGTCATAAGTTATACTACGGTATCTCTCTACTCAAAGAGAAGCATAGAGTGATGGAATCTACAATGACTCTTTTGGAAGGTAGAGTAACCGTTGACCTAATATCTTATAAGGGACACACGGTCCCCAACTCTTCTCTCAATATAGAAAACTCTTCTCTTAATATAGAAAGCTCCACCTGTCATGCCCCGAAATTTGGTACCTAGGTTGGCTGGGCCCTAAATTCCAAGACTGAATTATATTTAAACAAAATATACATTTCAGCCCACATAATTTTCATACATTTTCAAGGTAAACAGAGCAACTAAATAATCATTTTCATTAAATGTCCACTAATCAATCCCTAAATCTCTAATTACATTAATATAAAAAATTAACTAATAACAAAATACGTTGAATTTGAAAATATAATCATTGCCATTAAATGTCCACTAATCAATCCCTAAATCTTTAATTACATTAATATAAAAAATTAACTAATAGCAAAATACATTGAATTTCAACTAATTTTCAAATAAACACAAGGAAAAGTTTTCAATCTTACACATCTAGCTCTTCATACTCAAGCCCTGCAAAACAATTTATAACGGTGTGAGCGCAATGGCTCATAGGGTCACATCATTCCCAAATTGAAAATTCTAAATCAGCATATAAAGAACAATACACAATAAAATGTTGAGTCACAGTGCATAGTATCGCAAGCCGGTGGTCACATACCTAATGTACGAAGTGATTCATAGATGATATACTCCTGATCCCAAATAGTCTCATACCTATTAAGGATCGTGGC
This sequence comes from Magnolia sinica, assembly GCF_029962835.1. Classification (NCBI taxonomy): domain Eukaryota; kingdom Viridiplantae; phylum Streptophyta; class Magnoliopsida; order Magnoliales; family Magnoliaceae; genus Magnolia; species Magnolia sinica. The sequence goes on from NC_080574.1 coordinate 82,562,176, forward strand.
CCACGAATGTGTGCACTAAAAATATATTTACACATCTACAACCCAACTATAAGAGAACATTAACATTTCACTGATAACAAATGAAATTCTGATAATAAATTCAAATAAAATAAAATAACTTTTGATTCATTTTTAAACTTTATTAAGATAAAGCACCTGTGCACCCATTTTTTGGGATTAACCCAATGTAGAGTACCGTGACCATTTTGGACCTCCCAATGCAGGGCATCATGCATCAAACATTTTAGGGAGTCTGGGCAAAGCACTCGCGTGTACATTCACTTAATCTTAAATAAATAAAATACACTTGTATCCTAGAACATGGGATAAGGATTCATATACAACATACATCCTAGAACATGGATCGGGAATTTGTATGTTCGCAAATACTAAAATTCACAAATGTGGCATAAAAATAACATCCTTTAGAGAATAACCACAGGCAGAGGACCTGTAAAAACACAATGATCCTTTTAAGGCAAAGCACTCACAATTTAAATAAGAAGAAATAATTAAATAAATTCTCCTTGCAACACATAGCCATAATTAAGGATTTCAGTATACGATACACATACAAATAAATAAATTTCATCCATAAAAGTAATAATAATCAAGCTGATTTGATATAAATGCATAACAGTTAAATAAATAATTTAAATCCACAATATACAATATATAATAAAATGAAATCAAACTATACTACTATAGGGTTTTTAACCAGGAAGATCACCTACCTATTGATGTGGATTAGATTTTGTGTCATGATCTTGGACATCTAAAACTAGTTGCTTTAATTTGTTGTAATGCACATAGTAGAAATGCTAAGCTAAATAATGCATACTCTTAGTTATAAGATTTATACGCTTAATGGCCTTAAGATCCTAACTATTGACTGTCTTAGGAAGAGAAGAAATGACTCATTGAGTAAACTCAACGAGTCACTATACAGCGAAAGAAACATAGTGTATTGGTGCAATGGTGTAGATGATAAATGAAGTTGATATTGAATCTAATTAGGTGAGGGGTTTTCTGACCTTAAGAAAAGTGAAATGGAGATTAAGATAAACTAAAATTGAGTTGTTGGTTGATGAAGTGAGCTCGATGGAAGCACGCACTTAGTTGTAACTTCTGCTCTCTCTCTCTCTCTCTCTCTCTCTCTCTAGTTCTTTAAATGTCTCAACTAGGTTTTTAGGGATTCTAGAAGTTACGATTAAGTTTTTAGGGTTTCTAGAAGTTGGGTTGTCGTAAGAATAAAGCAGTGTGTCGAGTACTAAAGGTTTCTAGGCGATGGGTTCTTTTGGCCTGATAGAGAAGGTGATCAGGGCAAAATTCACCTATGAAATGAATTCCTTTGGCTGGAGGGTATAGATGGATCCTGTAGAGCTTGTGATCCACCAAGATTGGGAGGTTCATATGCAATGATATGGTGAGTTCAAGCTTTGCAGGTTCTATACAAAATGTAATGCCCTGAAAATTGGAGTCGAATAGAAGCTCAACTCCCGAGTTCCAACGCATCACTTATGCAACATAGATAATGATGTTTAAATGTTGTCCATATTAGTGCATTAAACATGAGTGGGATTATACTAAAACAACATATCATACTCCAGAGATAATTAAGTTAAGCAAGCGGAAGACTGAGATAGGTATATAATGTATAGAAATGTTTCTCAATCCCCAGAGTATGAGTATGTTACCAGGCTAAATATATACATGTGTTGATCCAAAATTTACAAAATACAAAAATATAAATGTCCAACTAATCCTTATAGTCCCTGTAATCCCATCGATTAGTACATGGTCTACACAGACTCGCCTGATAGCTGAACGTAGGAGAATTCTTCCTCCTCGTCTATGAAATCCCAATCAGCAGCATAGACATCATCGCCACCTGCATCTACAATAGAGTCTAGTTGGTGTTTTAAAACACCGTCCCAGAGTGAGAGTGAGTGATCAACTCAGTGGTAGTATAAGTCAAAGGTTAATATGTTATCAATTCAATTAAGCAGTAATGATAAAGCAATACAACAAACATTCCCTAACTACTCTGATTAATGAAAAGACGATATGTGGTAATGATGCATGCCCTCACCTGCACTTCCTCAGCGACATCATCTCACGGTCACACATGCTACTCCCACTATGCCTTCATTGCCAAAGCACATGCAGTATGGTGCATGCACATGTTAGTTGAGTTCTTAATTAGGCTTATTTATACAGCAGATTCGGAAAGCTAAGGTACCTCCCTTTATATTACTTACCCAAACGATGATCCATCTAGGATCGTTAATCCTAGTTAATCACATACGATAGGCAAGTTATAGGGCAACATCACCCCCAATTTAAAAGCAATGGATAACTAAGTTCGCAAGTTTACACTCGAGGTCACTACGTGAGGCTCGTCACCATCCGTATAGGCCTATTTTATACTCGAGGTCACTACGAGAGACTCGTCACCTGATCGTAGGCTGACAACTCGAATACAGTGTCCCATACCACCGTATTCGGCTCATGAGTTTGGGTTGCTCACTGGTCACTACGGGTATGCTCGTCACCCCAACGTAGGTCGACAGCTCAATTACGGTGTCACATACCACCATGCCTGGCTCATGAGTCTTAGTGGATCATGGTACTAAGGTTAAACGGGCTTTACATTGGTAAGTGGTACCTTAGATTCAAGTAGTAGCGTCCATACATAGTAAACACACATTAGACCAATTGGGTTACTTGACAAGTTTGATTGGTACGAGTACACGCTAAATTAATTGACATGAAGCACATACGCACTCCTCGTGGACTAACCACTGCCGATAGTCACCGTACGATTCGGATTCATCGAACGTATCTGTTGTGGCGAAACTAATTCGGCCACTTGATCGAAAATTGTTACCAATTGCCTGCACTACATATTAGTCCCAATCATACTCAAATATGATAGGCATTCATATGTGATAGTCAAAATAACATTTAACAACCAACTCAAATACAATTCTCATTCGGGCATTTTAACAACCATATTGCACATGTTATCATACATAAGCATTTCATCCATAAATCACGTAGTAGCAAGATAGGTTACATGAAGAAAATTGTAACTATAGATAAGGTAATTGAGAATCTTATCTCAACACTCTCATTAAATACATTTCAACAAGCAATTTCTCATTCAGACATTTTATCGAACACTTAGACTACACATTTCAACATACATGTAATAAATTAGTTATAACATATATTATGGCAAATCCTTTCACAAAAGAGTTGTCATACGCACAACAAACATGATTTCTAGATTAATAGTCATGACAAGCATAAACCATAATTTCCTATTCATTCAAACATTTTAACAAACACATGGAATGCATTTAGTATACAACTTAGTTTACACATACATGATATATCAAAAAAGTCGTAAGTAAGATCATATAACAGTAATCAAGTCAGACATAAATTATTGCTGACATTAAAAGCCTTGAAAACCATAACCTAAACATTTATAGTCCGCACCTGTCCTCGGTACGCACGCTACAAACTCGGTTCGTACACCACATCTTTGTCTACGGCACAACAGCTACCTAAACATTGAAATACGTTAGCAATTTCACCGGTTTCTCTATTTGAATTCCTAAAACAAATTAGGGTTAGGATTTCTTACCCAAAAATGGAGTTGAAACGAGGTAAGTAGCTAGATGTAAAGGCGATTCGATGAGTGAAGTAGCAGAACAGGAGTCTTGTAGCAAACTCCAAAGGTTTTCCTTCGATCTCCACTCTTTTCTCCTCTTTTCTCTCTTCTCTCTCCTAAGGTTAGAGAAAATTCGTATGGAATGAGAAAGGGGTGGGTTAAGGGCATTATATAGGCCTAGAAGTGGTGTAAATGGCTCCAGGGCCATGGTATACTTAGGTTATAGCCAAATGATGTCTGTTTCGGGCAAACAAGACTCATCTAGGGGTCCATTACTCGCATACGGCATGGAGTAAGTTCCCTGACCATGGATATAAGCCAGGTTAAGGTTTCGGTCCGATCGGATTTGTAGATCGACTGTGGAGGACCTGTTTCAGTTCAATGGTCATCGTCACTCAATCAGGGCCACAAGTATATTGACATGTGTAGGAAAATTTTCTTAATCCAAGGGTATAATTTGGTCAAAATCTGACAGTCTGAAACCATAAATTTTTTTCGCAAGTGAATGGTCCAATTTACTTAAGTTTGAGTTCCCATTCTAAAGATATTCGCATTTCTCACACACTTCGCTCCAAGCTCAAGTTGTGCATTTCTTAATACTATTTGGACTCGATTCCCGTGAGAGTTGTCAAGCCTAGTAAGGTGGTCATAACTTTATAATTTCACCGTCATCGGACTTTCGACGCGCGGTCCAGGTCCAATACGAAGTTTCAATGCGTTCCCAAGAGCAACGGGGTTTTGAGATTGCTCCTAGGTTCTTGGGTAATGTTGAGTTTGTGATTCTAGTGGTTTTGGGTCTTGCAGTTCGTATAGATAGTGGTTCAAGCTAATTCCACTAATTATTTAGTTTAATACTTAATTAATTTTTGTCTAATTTCTAAAGGATTTGGTCCTTAGTGATTTCTGCCTGAGGTGGTACTCAGGTCTTTGCACAGATTTTTTCGAGACGTTACAATCTACCCTCCCTTAAAGAAAAATTTCATCCTCAAAATTAGTACATTTTCATACTCCTCGATAATCTGAGGGTAGTTCTTATAGACCTCAGATTCTGTTTCTCAAGTCGCCTCTTCCTAAGGGAGGTGAGTCCACAATACTTTCACGAGCAAAATAACTTTGCTACGTAGCACTTGTTCCTTCCTATCAAGGATACATGTTGGTCGTAGTACATAAGTAGCATCTTCACTTAATTATACTTGCTCTCATTTGATAATATGGGAAGGATCAGAAATGTATTTCTTCAGCATCGATACATGAAATATGTTGTACACGCTTACGAGTGGTGTGGGAAAAGCGAGACAGTATGCCACCACACCCACTTGGTCTAGTATTTGGAATGGGCCAATGAATCTCGGTGTAAGCTTCCCTTTCTTACCAAAGTGAAGGACTCCCTTCATTGGGGAAACTTTCAGAAACACATGGTCCCCAACCTCAAACTCTAGCTATCGTCGTCGTGTATCGGTGTAACTCTTCTGTCTACTTTATGCTGCAAGAAGTCGATGCCTGATAATGTCAATCTTCTCATAGGTCACATGTACTAAATCTGGGCCAATCAGGCTTCTCTCATCAACTTCTGCCCAACAATGTGGTGCTCGACATGAACGCCCATACAATGCCTCGTAGGGAGCCATGCTAATGTTCGCTTGAAAGCTATTGTTATATACGAACTCTGCGTAGGGAAGACAATCATCCCAATTGTCTTTGAAATCGGGCACACATGCCCGCAACATGTCTTCTAACACCTGATTTACCCGTTCCGTCCGCTCATTAGTCTGTGGGTGTAATGCGGTACTGAACTTCAATTTCACACCCATCGCTTCTTGGATACGAGTTCAGAAGATAAATGTAAATCGCGTGTCTTGATCTGACACAATCTCCACAGGCAAACCATACAGATGTACTATCTCCTTGATGTACAGCTTGGTCAAAGCATCTGCCGAGTTTAAAACTCTAATAGGGAGAAAATGAGCCGATTTTGTCAATCAGTCGATAATCACTCATATAGAGTCGTGTCCCTTTCTCGTCTTTGGTAACCTGGTAATGAAATTCATAGATATGAAATCTCACTTCCATTCAGTTATGGGCACAGGCTGAAGTAAACCAGGAGGTCGACGATGTTTGGCCTTGACTTGCTGGCATATAAGACAATGTGACACAAAGTCTGCTATGTGGGCCTTCATGTTTTCCCACTAGTACGAACATTTTGTAAGTGCCATAGTTTATAGCCCTTTGTGTTGTCAAATTTGTGGTGCTAAAGATACTATTACGAAGCTTACGTCTGTGAAGAACAATGCTCTACTCAAGATCAACTTTGATTAACAAGCACTGTTCATAAGTCAAGACTCGAGAAAGTGAGATTGTTCGACTAAATTTAAGAAGCTTTCAAGTTCAACCTCAAGATCTCAAGAAGCTTTCAAGTTCAATCTCAAGATCTCAAAAAGCTCTCAAGTTTAAACGACATTAAGACTTCAAGCTCCATTACTTTCAAAAGTCACTCATCTCTAAAGTTTCAATGTCCTTACTTCACTATTGAGGTATGACTGACCTTAGGTTGACTTTTAAAGTAGGCCATTTTCGATACATAATTCATATGTTTTATATAAGTGAGTTTGGTCTGTTCTAAGACTAGTCCTGGACTTTGTTTGACTAGTCCTAGCACTGCTTCGACTTGTCTAAACATTTCCTGGATCAGTCGTAAGTTTGTTACAAAAATTAAAAATTTTCTGTTAGGCTTCGACTAGTCCTGGGGACTGTTCGACCAGTCGTAGGAACAGTGTCGATTGCATCTTCGACCAGTCGTAGACCTATGACCCAAAGAACAGCAGTGAAATTTGGCCACCTATGACCAGTCGAAGGAGACCCATGACCAGTCGAAGGAGACCTACGACTAGTCGTGAAACTGCCAAATCTTATCACGCCCGAATTTTCAAATATCTATTGGTTCTACGACCAGTCGTAGAGGTCCTTAGACCAGTCGAAGGTGTGATTTTCTCACCTATAAATAGAGCACGAATCTCAAAATAAAAAGGCAATTCAAGTTAATTTAATTCGGTCTTCTGAGAGATAAGTCGGTGCTCCATTTAAGCTAAGTGTGCATATTTAATATTCTCTTTCTTTAGCTTTCTTAATTGATTTTGTTTCTTGCATTCCAATCTAATCTGAAAAGAGGAATTGTTGTTTTCCTTTTTCTGGAATTAAAATCAATTAGAGCTAGCCCTTTTGTTTTAATTTAAAATCTATTAGAACCTAGAACCATTATAAAGTGAGTATTGGACATTGAACTTTGACATTCAAATCTCTACTCCGACTTGGTTCTTCTGGGCTGCTACAATGAAGGAGAAAATCAGTATTTTACAATTTGTGTAATTTACATTATTTTGGTTTTGTTTGAGGTTTAAGCCAAAAAAATCTCAAAGTTGTTGGTTATCTGAGGAGAGCCAGAAAACTCAGAAGTGAGGGTTTTTGAATTGTGTAAGCCCTTTGAAAAAGACACAATTGTGAAGGTTTTGGGTAAACCTGTGAAAACCTATTTGATAGTGAACGCTAATATCTCCTGTGTGAGGATATTAAGAGTGGAGTAGCATTCTGTGTGGCTGTTGTTTAATAGTTGGTGAACACACAGGCGAACTACTATAATTCTTTGTGTTGTGGATGTGTGATTTATTTCCTATCTTTTATCATTCTGAATTATGGAATGTATGTGTGAATGTGAATGTTGTAATCATTTCATTTCAAGCACAGTGGGGAATGTTGTAATAATTTAGATTTACATTTCATCATTATATTTTTGCTATCTCTTTATTACTTTGAGCTTCAGTTTCTCTATTTGTTCTAGAAATAAGGTTCTCCTACCATAAACTTTGATTTTTGGTGTAAGGTTGTCCTTAGAACAATTTTTGTTTCTATTTATCTATTTTAGGTTGCCTTCCATTCCTATACTGTGATTGGTTATAGTGCTATCTATTCTTTGTTTCATATTCCGCAGTATTTAAATTTAATTTGGCATAGTCCTATTCACCCCCCTCTAGGACTTATAGCTTGGCCATTTCACATTTCATATCTCAATACATTTTTGTACTACCAGGATGCATCGCCATCTTCAAATTGTGAGCATCTTCGAGAACTTCCCTTCTCAAGTCATGAAGATTTGGGACGCATAAGCGGCCACGACAACGTAAACCCCCATCCGAACTAACTCTCCATTTAGAGTCTTCATCATCACTAGCTCATTTTCTCAACTCCAGCAACCATTCATCTTCCCTCTGAGCCATAATGATTCAGTCATCATAAGTGGCTGGACGCGAATGTGTGCGATGCTCACGAACGACTCTTCTACTGTAAGCTTCTGTTCGAAGTCTCGCACAAACTCGACCATATTCCATTCCTGTATCATCAGCGGATCTGTAAATGCTATCATCTTCTTGTGACTCAATGTGTCTGCCACAAGGTTGGCCTTTCCAGAAGTCACATTTCTTATACTGAGCAAACAACTGGTTCTTCCTAAGAATATCAAAGACTGCTCGCAGGTGCTCCTCGTGATCCTTCCAACTCTTGGAGTATATCAGGATGTCATCTATAAATACGATGACGAATCGGTACAGATACGGCCAAAACACCCAGTTTATAAGGTCCATGAATACGGCTGGTGCGTTTGTGAGTCCAAACGACATCACAAAGAACTCGTATTGCCCAAAGCTGGTTCTAAATGTTGTTTTCTATACGTCCTCATCCCTGACATGCAACTGGTGATACCCTGACTGTAAGTCGATCTTTAAAAAGTACTGTGTCCCCTTCAACTGGTCGAACAGATCATCATTCTTGGGCAGAGGATACTTGCTCTTTACTGTCACTTGGTTCAACCTACGATAATCAAATATACAATTGTAGTGATCCATCCTTCTTCTTCACAAACAACACAAGGGCTTCCTAAGGAGATACACTCGGTCGTATAAAGCCTAATTCCAATAGACCGTCGATCTGTCTCCTCAATTCCTCCATTTCACATGGAGGCATACGATACGTCGGTAGCAAAATGGGTGTCGCACCAGGCACAAGGTCGATAGTAAAGTCGATCTCGCATCGAGGAGGTAGTCCAGGTATCGTCCTGAACACATTTGTAAAATCTCAGACTACAGGCGTGTTCTCAAGTGTCGGACCATCAACATTCTAGTAAGGTAGCATAACAACTAATGCGGTAGTACCAACTGACCTGAACTGGGAAAGTAAAGGTCGTATCCTCAGGTCCATGGGCTGTCACTACTCTAGTATCGCAATCGATCTCTGCCTTCATCTCGGTGAGCCAATCCATACCGAGGATGACATCGTAATGACACAGCAGGGTGACAATCAGGTCTATGAGTACTGTTCTGCTTCCTAAGTCTATCGAGCAACCCTTACAAATCTTAGTAGTGTCTGAGAAGGTCCTTGTGGCAGTAAGGAGTCTCATCCCAACTATAAGAGTAGTTTCCAATACTACTCGCTTGACTGCTGTACATGATATTATTGAAACAGTGGACCCAGTGTCCACCAATAGGAAGACTGGTATACCTTGGATATATGCTGTGACTTCGAAAGCCAATGGTGTTGCAGTTGCTATCTTGGAAGACTTAGCTGCAAATGAGTGCACCCAAGCTTGTTGAGGACGACTCGGTTGTGCTGCCATAGGTCGTTAAGGCGGCCTACATCGAGGTGCGGGTGGCCGGTAAGATGGTTGTGTAGGCGGTGCTAATCGTAGAGGTGGAGCTGAGATAGGTTGCGGCATCTGATGGTTGATCTTTTGAGGAGGGGTAAAGCCATTGTCCCTCATCCTGGTAAAGTAGTAAGTGTCAGTATGGCCCAACCTCTTGCAGTAGGTGCACCACACATCTGATCGCCTCAATTGGACCGGTGGAGCCGTAAGTCTAGGAGGAGAATCTGTACATGGCCTCTTGCCGAGGAATGATCTGCTCAGCAAATAAGGTCGAGGCCTCGGACCCATGGGTACACGTGTACGGGATAGTTTATCCCCATCCTGCTCAGCTCGCAGGGACATGTTCACTAGCTCAGCATAGTTAGGAATGCTAGCGCAACACATCTTCCTACGTATTTTAGGTCACATACCCTCAGAAAATTGTCGCATTCACATCAGCTCGTCTGCTAGTATCAAAGGAGCGTATCTGGTTAGCTCCATGAACCTGTTCTCATATTTCGACACGGTCATCCCTCCCTGTCGGAGGTGAAAAAACTCTCCTTCCTTTTCATTACGGTAAGTGAGGGGGAAGTATTTTCTATGGAAGCAGGTCTCAAAAGCTTCCCATGTCAATACATACCTAGCAGCAACTGTCTGTAGGACGCTATCCCACTATAGACTAGCCTCCTTCTCGAACATGTATGTAACCAACTCAACCTGCTCTGCCTCAATGTAGTGCAGCGGCTTCAACATCTTAGAGATGCGATCAAGCTAATACTCGGCCTCCTCGGGTCTGTGAGTACCTGCAAAAGTGGAAGGTCGGAAGCGCTCAAATAAACCGCTGGCATTCATGTCCGAACAGGGTGCGCAAGTGGTGCAGGCGGGGCCACGCTCATGTTCTGGACAAGGGCCCTCGCAATAGTGGTCCAAATTTACTGTTGATGCTGCATCAGGAGCATCATCTGCTCCAACCTATCAGGAGGAGAAGCTGCCTAAGGCATGTGTGGCGTCGAGGTAGACGCACGGTTCTGTTCCGGAACCGGTGTTGCACTAGGTGTTGGCCCATTTGTGGGGCTAGTGGTCGGTAGATAATTCGGCATAGTCTCATGGGGTACGTATGGCTATCGCTTAGGGAAGTGCCCCGTCACTCGATTCACCAAGTACAAGATGTGCCGTACTCTAAGTGGCCTTATGTGGCATTCCCTATATACAATATAGGGTGCAACATGTGTGAGATTCAGAACAAGGTTACTTAATTTGCCAAAAATTCCACACAGTCCATAACAAAGGAACTTTATACATTTCATTTAACCAAAATTATCACAATACATGAGATGTAGTCTTACATGGATCATGACAGAAGATGCATGTGAGCTAATCTAAACAAGGCTTTAAACACTAAAATATACCAACAACTCTAACATACTACTAAGCCTATCAAGGCTATCACATAGAAAATAGGAAAATAAAGAAAACCCAAAGACGACTACAACATATGGCTAGTCGTCCGACTCTAGTGATGGAGGAGGAGCACCCTTGTCCTGCATGCAGCACAGGAGGGTCTTCAGAGTGTGGGACATCTTCTTGAACTTCTGTTTCATATATGCCTTATTCTCCTCAAGCTATTGCTTCACTTCAGCCTGGGTCTCTCTGACCTCCTGTCTCAGGGCAGCTTGACTCTCCTCATTCTGAGCCAAGCGGGCTTCTAAGGCAACCCGATCATGGTGGTGCTCACGTGAAGCAGGAGGAGGGCCCCCATCAAAGTCTTGGGCCTCCTCTTCTTCCTCTTCCCACTCTTCCTCATCCTCACTCCCCCCTTCATCACTTCCTTCTCCCACACTTCCTTCTTCAAATTCGTCTTCCTCCTCCTCTTCACTGCTTCCTTCCTCTTCCTCTATCTCGTCACCATACTTATCAAGTCGGGCTTGACGTTGACACGGCCCGATGCCTATGTTGTTGAGCGTAGTGTCATTTATGAAGTGGATCGGGGCAAGCTCATCCATATTAAGTTTGTAGCCGAATTCACTAGCAAGCCTACATATAAGTCGGCCAAATGGGAGTGAAATATCCGTCCTAACGGCGCGTGCGGTCTAGACTATCTATAGTGGTATGTACGTAGGCAGATAAAGCTTATCTCCCTGCCCAACTTGTATAGGAAGTCCACTATCAAACGTGTGAATTCGGTGTGGTTGCTCTACCTAGAATACACATTGTAAGTGAATATGTGGTGGGGTAGGCAGAAGTCATGAGTCATCTTAGTCGCTGGGAGGCAATTGCCTTGCCTCCAGTGGACCAGTCGGTTGCAAAGAAACCACGTGCGATGATCTCTTTCTCTTGCACTCTTGAGATGTGATTCACTAGAATGCACCTCGCCATGTGGAATCCTCATGATTCGTGCTTTCACACCAACATCAACATTGGCTTCCCGCCTTCCCATGGGGATAGTGAACTATAGAGGCTCCAGCAGTGGATCTCGTATGTGAGTGTTGAAGGCTCAGATAGTGCTCTTACGCGCTCATGACTTGCCTTCAAATATGGGACCCCACCCAGCGTCCAATAGGAGGTCTATCACCGGATAAAGCCCAAATAGTCTTTCATCCACGTGTGCTTCAAAGATAACTCTACGGCCTTGAAACCTACCATGTCCAACGCTCGCTGGCAGAGTTCTTTCGAGAGGAATTTGGGGATCGAGATCCCGCTTCGTCCTTCACTCCCACTCAATGCTAGTGCTAGCCTCGGCACCTTTTTGCTTCCTTGGATGGGTAGGGTGGCTAGGTCCGGCTTCATCCGTGGGCGCCCTCTTCTTTCCCATAAGGGAAAGGAGTGTGAAACGGGAAAAGATGGCACCACTAGCTCAATAGGAGTCATGAGAGTGAAACAAGATTGAAGGATAAGATGGGTTGGTGGATGTTGAGGTTTATGAGACACAAAGGTGGGTTTGTGCACTCAAATGAGAAGAAATAAAGGGGATTGAAGGTAGTAGGAGATGGGTTTGAGAGAATGGTGGAGGTGGGTGTAAGAAAAGGAAGAAGATGAAGTTTGTGATGTATTAAGGAGAGATTTGAAAGAGAAATTACAAGTTTGGAGGGGTGAATGAGTAAAGGAGGGTAAAGGGACCCTAAATTGGGTGGACCCACAAGCAAACGGGCCCCACATGTGTGTGGGAGGGATGGCCAGCCGCCGGACTCACCAGCCCGCCATGGCCTGCTAGACCCAATCGTGATGCATCGCGGTGGGTGCGGTGGCACCACGATCCACTGGACCGTGGGCGGTGCCACTACCTGGGGGCGGTGGCCTCCCACACACTCCAGTCGGGGTTCTGAAAATATGCGGGGGCCACTCTGGTTCCCCACGTATTTTACGGTTTGGGCTCCTATGGCCGTGAAGTGTGTTTTCTCGCCCCATCTCGCACATATTCACCCCTTTTGGCGTGTTTCGAGTTGGGGATTTGCTGGGTAATAGTCTAAACCCGTCATTTGATGGACTAAGGAGGAATTGAGATCATTTTACATGGTCTTGGTTGCATACGGAATATATGTAACGGTCACTTTTCTCTAGTTGATGAAAACTTGGGATCCTACGACTATTTCTACATTTCATCGCCCCCTCCTAAGTCAAAGTACGTCAATGTGCATCATGTTACCATAATCCAGGTCTAGTTTAATCCAAATCATGTTCTGATACCAGCTTGTAATGGCCCGAAAATTAGGGGTCAAACAGAAGCTCAACTCCTGAGTCCCAACGCATCACTTATGCAACATAGATAATGATGTTTAAATGTTGTCGATATTAGTGCATTAAACATGAGTGGGATTATACTAAAATATCATATCATACTCCAGAGATAATTAAGTTAAGCAAGTAGAAGACTGAGATAGGTATATAATGTATAGAAGTGTTTCTCAATCCCCTGAGTATGAGTATGTTACCAGGCTGAATATATACATGCATTGATCTAAAATTTATAAAATATAAAAATGTAAATGTCCAACTAATCCTTATAGTCCCTGCAATCCCATCGATTAGTACATGGTCTACACAGACCCGCCTGATAGCTGAACGGAGGAGAATTCTTTCTCCTCATCCATGAAATCCCAGTTAGCAGTGTAGACATCGTCGCCACCTGCATCTACAATAGAGTCTAGTTGGTGTTTTAAAACACCATCCCAGATTGAGAGTGAGTGATCAACTCAGTGGTACTATAAGGCAAAGGTTAACATGTTATCAATTCAATCAAGCAGTAATGATAAAGCAATACAAAAAATATTCTCTAACTACTCTAGGTAATGCAAGGATGATATGTGGCAATGATGCATGCCCTCGCCTGCACTCCCTCAACGACACCATCTCATGGTCGCACATGCTACTCCCACTGTGCCTTCATCGCCAAAGCACATAAAGTGCGGTGCATGCACGTGTTAGTCGAGCTCTTAATTAGGCTTATTCATACAGCAGATTCAGGAGGCTAAGGTACCTCCCTTTATATCACTTACCCAAATGATGATCCATCTAGGGTCGTTAATCCTAGTTAATCACATATGATGGCAAGTTATAGGGCAACATCACCCCTAATTTAAAAGCAGTGGATAGGCAAGTTCGTGAGTTTACACTCGAGATCACTACGGGAGGCTAGTCACCATCTGTGTAGGCCTATTTTATACTCGAGGTCACTACGAGAGGCTCGTCACCTGATCGTAGGCCGACAGCTCGAATACAGTGTCCCATACCACCGTATTTAGCTCACGAGTTTGGGTTACTCACTGGTCACTCCGGAGAGGCTCATCACCTGAGCATAGGCTGACAGCTCGACCACGGTGTCCCATACCACCATGCCCAGCTCATGAGTCTTAGTGGATCATGGTATCAATGTTAAACGGGCTTTACATTGGTAAGTAGTACCTTAGATTCAAGCAGTAGTGTCCATATATGGTAAACATACATTAGGCCAATCGGGTTACTTGACAAGTTCGATTGGTATGAGCGCAAGCTAAATTAATCGACATGATGCGTATACGCACTCCTCGTGGCCTAACCACTTCCGATATTCACCATACAACTCGAATTCATCGAACGTATCCATTGTCACGAAACTAATTCAACCACTTGATCGAAAACTGTTATCGATTGCCTGGACTACATATTAGTCCCAATCATACTCAAATACAATAGGCATTCATATGTGATAGTCAAAATAACATTTAACAACCAACTCAAATACAATTCTCATTCAGGCATTTTAACAACCGTATTGCACATGTTATCATACATAGGCGTTTCATCCATAAATCACGTAGTAGCAAGATAGGTTACATGAAGAAAATTGTAACTATAGATAAGGTAATTGAGATCCTATCTCAACACCCTCATTAAATACATTTCCACAAGCAATTTCTCATTCAGACATTTTATCAAACACTTAGACTACACATTTTAACATACATGTAATAAATTAGTTATAACATATATTATGGCAAATCCTTTCACAAAGGAGTTGTCATACGCACAACAAACATGAATTCTAGATTAATAGTCATGGCAAGCATAAATCATAATTTCCTATTCATTCAAACATTTTAACAAACACATGGAATGCATTTAGTATACAACCTAGTTTGCACATACATGATATATCGAAAAAGTCGTAACTAAGATCATATAGCAGCAATCAAGTTAGACATAAATCATTACTGACATTGAAAGCCTTGAAAACCATAACCTAAATGTTTATAGTCCACACCTTTCTTCGATAAGCTCGCTACGAACTCGGTTCATACACCATGTATTTGTCTACGGCACAACGGCTACCTAAACATTGAAATAGGTTAGCTATTTCACCAGTTTCTCTATTTGGATTCCTAAAACAAATTAGGGTTAGGATTTTTTACCTAAAAATGGAGTTGAAATGAATTGAGTAGCTAGACATAAAGGCGATTTGATGAGTGGAGTAACAGAACAGGAGTACTGCAGCAAACCTCAAAGGTTTCCCTTCGATCTCCACTCTTTCCTCCTCTTTTCTCTCTTCTCTCTCTTAGGGTTAGAGAAAATTCGTATGGAATGAGAGTGGGGTGGGTTAAGGGCATTATATAGGCCCAAAAGTGGTGTAAATGGCCCCATGGCCATGGTATAGTTAGGTTATAGCCAAAGGATATCTGTTTCGGGCAAACAAGACTCATCTAGAGGTCCATTACTCGCATATGACATGGAGTAAGTTCCTAACCATGGATCTAAGATAGGTTAAGTTTTTGGTCTGATCGGATTTGTAGATCGATCGTGGAGGACCTGTTTCAGTTCAACGGTCATCGTCACTCGATCAGGGCCACGAGTATACTGACATGTGTAGGAAAATTTTCCTAATCCAAGGGTATAATTTGGTCAAAATCTAATGGTCTAAAACCTTAAATTTTGCTCGCAAGTGAATGGTCCAATTTACTTAAGTTTGAGTTCCCTTTTTAAAGATATTCGCATTTCTCACACACTTCGCTCCAGGCTCAAGTTGTACGTTTCTGAATACTATTTGGACTCGATTCCCGTGATGGTTGTCAAGCCCAGTAAGGTGGTCATAACCTTATAGTTTCACAGTGATCGGACTTTCGACGCCCGGTCCAGGTCCGATACATAGTTTCAATGCGTTCCTGAGAGCAACCGGGTTTTGAGATTGCTTCTAAGTTCTTGGGTAATGTTGAGTTAGTGATTCTAGTGGTTTTGGGTCTTGCAGTTCATATAGATAGTGGTTCAAGCTAATTCCACTGATTATTTAGTTTAATACTTAATTAATTTTCGTCTAATTTCTAAAGGATTCGGTCCTTAGTGATTTCTGCCTGAGGTGGTACCCGGGTCTTTGCACAGATTTTTTTGAGATGTTACACAAAACAAGCTTAAGTTCAAGAAAGCAAGAAGGATATAATGTCAGAGAATTATCTATTTGATTTCTAAAGAAGTAACTCAATGGATGAAGAAGAACCATTGATTGTAAGAGGAATGGATGACTGAGATTGTGGACCAAGGTTAAACATGGATTGCTAGCATTGTTTGGCTGGTGCGACTTTTTTGCGGGTGGAAAAACCAGAATGACTCTATAACAGTTGCGGAAAGCATGGTTTACTACGGTGATATGTGGGGTCCATTGGGATGATTTGGAGCAATCTGAAACATTCATCAGGTTCAAGGGGCCTAATTTGAATGGAAACTCAAAAGTAAAGTAGATCTAGTGTTCAAGATGGGTCATGCAATGAAGGCTTGCAGATAAAACTTTTACGATTAGGGTTTTGTCCAGTTCTGGATCAAGTGGATGGTTCAAATTGATAGTGGGATACCACTAAGATGAATGGATTGGATAGTTGAGATGAGGTGTGGTTGTGAGGTTGGTCACTACTGCACAAAGAATTAAGGATAAAGGGGAGAAGAACATGGGGAGCTGGTTTGGGTGAAGGAAGTGACGTGCATCAACATGTCACTTAAGTTTGTTTTCTTTTCTTTTTTTGAAACATGGTTGGCCCCATAGTAGGGAACAGTGGAGGAGAGATCCACTCCATCCATCAATCTTATCATATCAAAATAGGGCTTGGGCAAAAAATGAGGTCTATTTAAGTTCAAGTGGGCCACACCATAGGAAAAAATGGTACTAAATACCCACTATTGAAAAAAATCAGGATGTTACACAATCCCATAGCCGCAAGAGAGGAGGAAGATCTGATGCAACATCTCCTCCAATGACTTCTCTCCGCTGTTGTTAATGGCAGAAAGCTCAGGTATCATCTCCACCCCATTTCCCTTATATTTGATGCATGACAATCTGATGTATATATTCTTATATGTGGTATTAAAGTAGTCCATGGATCAGAATATTAAGGGTTGTTAAATCAATTAGTTCTTAGAGAAATTTGGCAATCATGGAATCAGATGACCATGATATACAAATTGGGCTATTTGGCACTACATCCTTATGATAAAAGTGTTCAACTTTTTACCAGCGTTAAGGAAAGTTAAACGACATATTTTCTTTTCGAGAGTGTCTCAAGAAAAACTCTGGGCAAAAGACATTGTGAAAACTAAATGAGGTTGTACAGACCATTAAGAATAACAAACATTGAAAGAAAACTGCAAGCATCCTCTAGGTAATAAAACCACTGAAGAGAGACCTTCGGCTTGTATAATCTAACGAGATGCTTACCATGAGCTTTCTCTATGCCATGCATAAAGAGAAACTTGCAATTCATCATTATTGTAATATATATATATGTGTGTGTGTGTGTGTGTGTGTGTGTGTGTGTGTGTGTGTGTGTGTGTGTGTAGATTGCTAGGAGATGATTGACGAGTGTTGGATGAATTAACTTCACCATGAAATTCATGTGGCGGGTAAAGTATTTATTGTTATATGGTTGTTGTTATTAGTTATTAATAAGTTATTTTTATGGTATAATGACTAAAAATATGTTTTCATTATTATAATATAAAATACTATTTAAATATAAGTTAAAGGATGTAATAAAGAGATTAAAGCCTGACTTAGATATGTAAATAAGAGCATTGAACAAAGTGAGTACAAGTTTTAAATTATTGATTACTTATTTTCTTAATTCAATGTTTAAAAGTTTAAAATAATATAAATATTTTCATCCATTAACTATTATTCATAGTTGGAAGTATTGGAACTTCACCAAGGCAACTTCTTTAATGCTCTTATATAAAGTGTAGTTTCTCAGACAACTCTAATAAGAAATTGTTGTTCTATTACTATTGTTTTTAAAATAGTTTGTTAGTAATGTATAAGAGATTTCACCGTTTACTATTATGTGCATTACATAAGTTTTTTTAAAAATTTATTTAATTTTCTATATAGCTTATTGGTAGATGTGTTTAGAGAAAATATAAAGGCTCTTAAGATAATTCTACTGAAAGTTTTAGGCCATACAACTTCTTCCTCTAGCCATAAAAGGAACTAAAATTATTTTACACTCATCCACTCAAAACTAGGAATAAACTATAGGGTAAAACATTATATTAGCTCATCTAAATGTACTACAACATGAAGCTATGATAATCGAATCCAAGGTGTATGGTGAATCTGGTTGAAGAAAACTTTTATCCAAGAAACTTTGATAAAAGTTACGATGAGAACCTACTTCTACCTTGGAACAAAGGGAGAAACAAGTAGAAGATAATAGTAAAAAAAATCAATGTGCATGACCTAATGTTATGCACACAACGAAAAGAGAGTTATGCAACTACCTTGAATTCAAAATGGGTTACGAAAGATTTAACTTAATAAAAGAGTACATAATAATAACAACGAAATCGATACAAATGATCATGGTGGTAATAATGATGATGATGCACCTACTAATCTTGCTTTTGATGTTACTTAGCATGACATACAAATGTTTACACATCGGGAAGCCAATCACCATTGACAAAGTAAAGAATCAAACTTATTATGAGTGTACTTAGTCACAATACAATCAACCAGGGGAGGACATCATGTGGAGGCTAGCACTAGTGTTCATAAATGATATAAGATGACTTACAGATATGGATATGATGATGGATAATATACGAACATATTGAGCCACTTTCATGTTACACTAGTCCTAATGGATATGATTCATATGCAACTAACCAATAGGGGGAGATACACATATCCAGATCCATATTCAAGTTATTCATGGATATAATCTCACTCTCAATAGTACAAGTAGTAGTACCAGGAGCAACCGTAGTACAGGTACGATTGTGATGGCGGGGGCCTAGTGGCTATGGGTCTTAATCTAGTACTAGTGGATATTCTTACTCAAAGTCGACATGGCATATTCATAGTGGCAATGAAGATCATGATCAATCATCATTAGTTAATTCATTGGCATGGTCTTTCTCTCCAACTTTAACTATTATGGATATGTTGCACATGTTCCATAACCTCACCTATTTCATAACTACTTTTGAAGTCAAGCATCCATAGACAACAGGATTTTCATTCTAGTGGTAATTGGTGACACAATTAGTATGTATAAATTGTAAATTTATAATGTTTTTGTATTTATTTATAATATTATTTTCATTCTAGTGTTGACTTATGTTTTGAGTTTGGCATATTGTCCATGGTTATATAAATATATAATTCTCACATTATTATGTTCATGCTCATATAATCTCATTTATATTGAATTATTAATATTAAATATTTGGGAAATTAAATATATGAGTTTTGCATCAGTTTAAATTTG
This sequence comes from Magnolia sinica, assembly GCF_029962835.1. Lineage (NCBI taxonomy): Eukaryota > Viridiplantae > Streptophyta > Magnoliopsida > Magnoliales > Magnoliaceae > Magnolia > Magnolia sinica. The sequence continues at coordinate 82,581,743 of NC_080574.1, forward strand.
ATGGTTTCATAAAATCATTAGACAAACTAAGTTAACACTCTTGCCAAAGAATGAACCATTACGTCATCACAAACAAAAAAGAAAAAAAGAAAACTTGTTTGGAGTACTCTACATATTTGAAAATTTTTCATAATTTTTTAGTATTTTTTTATATAAAAAATAGATCACTAATATGGTGTAACAGCCAATACACCCCTATAATGATCCATAACAAGCATAACAGTAATGGTGGGGACTATTACACCAACTATTACTATTACGACACACCTTGCCTATCGCATCTCAACAATTCCTACTCAATCTTCTTGATTAGAAAGGAAGGCATACCTCGGAAAAAGCATTCCATCTAAGTGACTCACCGACGAGAGAAAATCAAGAGAAGAATATTTATCATCCATTAGGGTTGCCTTTAGAGGATTTAAATCATAAATCATGTTTGGGACCATCATAATTATAAGATTAACGGGATAACTAGACCTTTCATTTCAATATATAGTATTTATGTAGACCGCAAGACATGGCATTCATCTTCGACTTTATATGAAGTTGAAAAGGAGAGCTAGTGATGTCCTAGAGGTGTGAAGATAACAATGTCAAATAATCTAAATAATGCGGAATATGTAAAGAATACAAAAATATCAATTGCCTGAATATTGAAACCTTGATTCTAAATGATTCATAGGACAACCTTCTCCTAGAGTATTATGTAGAACAACCTTATTTCACGAATGTCTTTAAAATCAATCTTTCAAACTAACAAGAGAAGATAAGTAAATAACATCTACCACCAAAAGATTAAAGCATGCAACACAAGGCACAAGGAGTAATAGTGGTTCAGTGTTTAAAATAACCACACATACTCCACTCCCAAAATTACTACCCTCGTAATCTCTTTCACTATAATAAGGTTTTCACAGGTTCACCTTAATAACCTGATTCAGTTCCTTGTGATTTTCACGGGCTATCACAATAAAATCTCTTTTATGATTTTCACAGGCTATCACAAATAAAAACCCCTCTGAAATTGTCACAGGCTATCTCAGAAATTTTTAAAATGAAATACAGTAAAATAATGTTCTTATCTTTAAATGGAGATTTAAAGACATGAAAGAAGCTTATAGTAGAAGAACTTCTTTCTTGAATATAGATGGTGCAGTGTTCAATTAGACAAAAAAAATCTAGGGTTCTATAGATTTTATAAATGAAAAACCCAAATGCTACTTAGTTCAATTCTCTTAGATATCAAAGAAGAGTATACATTACTCTCTTATAATAATATTAAAATAATCTTGAGAAAAGGGAATTGAATAAGCTATAAATTAAAATTATAAATATCACACAGATAGCTTGCCGAGGACTTGAGCTTCTCTCTCTCTCTCTCTCTCTCTTGCAGAAGGATTATATTAAATTTTTGTTGTACTTTAAAATGAGAGAAGGCCTCAATTTATAGGCAAAGATGTTGGAAATTTGGGTAGCCTAAGACTGGCTTCGGTTGGCTGGATTCCACTAGATTTGTTCCAACGACTATCAGATCGTGTAGGATAAGATCTATCCAAAATTCGACTGGCCCGAGATTAAATTCAGCTGGCCGAACATCACAATTCGGTTGGGCAAATTTGTCAATCAGCTAACCGAATTCTCACAAAAATCAAAGATTTACATTATTGGAATTTGACCCAAAATTTTTCGGGTTAGCCGAACTTCAAGCTTAGACTAGCCAAACTAAAATTTACGCTAACCGAATTTTCAACAGAATTTATTATATTACTTGGGCTTTAAGTTAGGCTAGCTGAGGAAGTTAGGCTGGCTGAATTCCAGAGCAAAAACACCTATTAAAACCCAAGTTAATGAATTTTTGAAAGTACTTATTAACCTAGGGTCTTCCTAGGGTTATATCACCCGTGTTTTAGCAAATATATGTGACACCTTCTCTTGAACATTCACTTGATATTGTCTTGAATTCGGGTGTCAATTTCTTAAGAAGATGTACCAATCTTGAGTTCAATCTTGAGCTAATATTCATGCATGTAAAGTAGTTGTGATTCCATACTTGTGATCTGACCTTAAAGTACTTTTGTCTTACGAAATTTGACAATCTATTTGTGTTTAACATAACAACACTTATAGAAGTCCGTAAGGTCATGTAAATCCATAAGATCTTATTGGCCCAACTATCCAAAAGGGTCTTTGAACACTTAATATTATATAGTTTCATGATATTTTATGCCAAACGAGATTGATTAGTCTGGAAATATCATGAAATTTCATGCAACCAAACATGGCTTAAAATAACTATAAAGGATGTGTATTGTCAAATCTTTAATTGCATCATTTGTGAACAACTAATCAACTAAATAGAAGAATGAAATTGAGAAGGTTTCAAGCATGACTCATCCAATGATTAGGCCCACCAAATGAATGGTCTGGACAGGGAAAGAAAATCTCCTCGTGAATTGTTATAGGATTGAAATCAAGAGCATTTCTTTCTTCTTCTCAGTTTCTTTTATAAGAGAAGTAACTAAAATGGATGAACTCCGGTAAAAACACAAATATATTGAATCTTACCTATGGGTGTAGGGGGTAGGATTTAAGCTGAAATTCTTGGACCATTTAGTAAATGGCTTGACTTGGGCTGACCACAACTCAACTTGAATCTTACCACATTCCTAGGGACTATGAAAATGAGACGGTTCCTTGCATAGGTACTTGTAAAGCATGAAATTGTTGTTTTCAGCCATAATGCATTAAGTGCGAAAGCTTGGCAGAGCTAAGGAATGAAGGCTATGTCCTAGAGGGGGAGGTGATTAGGACCTATTTAAAATTATGCCAATTAAAAATAGAAATTGCCTAACTTAAAGTAATATACAATTAAACGAAGTAAGGTAATATAACTCTAAGGCTTCCAAGCTATTAAAGGGTCCAATCATATAAGACTACAAATGATATGCAAATAAGCAACTAATCTATATAGAGAGTGAACATGTGTGCGTGGGGTGTACTACCTATTAACACTAAGCATTAATCTAATCATGCATGTAAAGTGTAAACATTCAAACTCACAAGCATAATTAAACAATTGCACAAATGACACTCCCAAACACAAGCATGTATAGTGGTTCGACTACTTTTCTACTAGACTCCCGGTGGACGCACTCAACCCATGAGTGTACCGGATATCACTATCGGAGGTTTTAAATTAGGTTCAGCTCTAACCTTTACAGCCCTATACAAGGACTCTAAGATTTATGCCCTACACAAGAGTAAGGGTCCTACATAAGAACCTAAGAATTTAGGCTCTACGTAAGAGCCAAGGTCTTACACAAGAACCCAACACATATTCTTCTGCCGGAGCCTCCTGCAAGAGACTTTGGTTTGTTTCTCTTTAGGCTAACCAACAACCTTGGTCTTACATAAGAACCACGGATTTAAGCCCTACACAAAGGCCAAGGATCCACGAAAGAACCTATTTTGAGTTTGGGACAAACTCTTGCACTCAAACCTACGCTAGGAAGGAGTATAAACTTGGACTCTTATACATGACACTTACTTATCGGATCGAGTCCCTTTTATAGCTCCTTCTTCAGTTGTTTGATCTCTGCTCTCTTGTGTAAGGCCTATATCCTTCCTAGACTGTACCATTTCTTAGACTCCCGCGATCCTCCTCGTCAAATCCCGGCGACCCGCGACCTGTAGTGGGCAATTGCGCGTGACCCTGAGTCGTACCATGTCAACCCAAGTCAACTTGACCTAAGACTTGTACCCTTGCGACCATGCCGTCGCCGCAGTTCTAATGCAACGTCTTGAGCACCGATCCGATACCCAGGCCAGGAGTTATGGGCCCATATTCATCTCGAGGAAAATACTGCGTGTTGCGAATTCTGAGAGAATCTCTACCCAAACATCACATCAATCAATCAAGTATAACCCATCCCTCTCTTACACAAACCATCCCCAAAGTCAACTCTCTCTCTCCACCCATCCCTTTTCTTATACACACCCATCCCTCTCTTACACACCCATCCCTCTCATCCCATCCTTCTTACAACACCCTCTCCTCTCTCATTCTCTCCACCATTTCCCAAGCTTCCATATGAGAAAGACTAAGGAGAGAAAAGAGAACCCAAGATCAAGGCCCACCTTCCTACCCCCTCATTTCACCATCCAACCCTTCAAACTTCATCATCACCCTTAAAGGAGAAGCTTAGGAGCTAAGGAAGCCAAGGGACCAAGAAGGAGTGATATAGGTGGGTGATCTTAAGATTTCCATCATTAATCTCTATTTGAGGGCCCACATGTGGTGGGACCCATCTCGATGTATGCATGTACATGGAGGAGCTCATAGTGGCGGAGCTCCTCCCATCTCCACCGATCTCTCTCTTTCTCTCTCTCTTTCCTATGAGTTGTGGACCCCACGTGATGTGTGTATTCTACATCCATGCCGGCCACCTGTGCGACCCACCTTGCCAACGTCTAGCAGACCGGCCCACTCTAGCCATCTGTTTTGGACACCCCCTAATGAAGGGAAAATACAAATATCAGCTTTTTTCTGAAACTGGTGGGTCCCACACGTGTGGACCCTCAACGTATGTATATATCTAAGTCGGCCATCTGCTGGACGCTGGGCCAGCCCAGCAGTCTAGTAGCTGGACGCTGCTGTATTGGTGTCTTCAAGTTCTGTGCGCCCCATCGTGGCATGTGTTATATCCAAACTGTCCATCTAGTCGGTGGGTCCCACGTAGCCACATAGCTGTTGTTTGATGTTAGCAAGCTCTATGGACCCCATGATGTATGTGTTCTTCCAGCCGTCCATCTGATTGGACCCCACCTGATGGACGTGTTTCACCTAGATCGTCCAGATGGTGTGGCCTGGACGAGGTAAATACAAACAGCAGCTTGATCTAAATGTGTGGCCCACTAGACGTGGGACCACCATAATTTATGCATTATATCTACATTGTTCAACTTGCTAGACGGTGAGACCCATCTGGTTACATGTGTTTTGTACACCGTCCGTCCATCTGAATGTGGGGTCCCTGATGTACGTGTTTTATTCACACCATCCAGGTCATGGGACCCACATGACGTTAGTGTTTTATCCCTGCCGTCCAGTCCCTGGATGATGGGACTTAACCTGGTGTATATGCTGAAATCCACACCGTCCATGGCTTGGATAAGGAGCCCACATGATGTATGTGTTACATTCACACCATCCATCCTAAGGCAGATTTAAATCTCTGGTGGGCCACGCACGTGGGACCCACCTAGATGAAAATGTTATATCCTCACTGTCCAGTCCAATGTGGACGGTGGGACCCACCTCTGATGTGTCTGTTTAATCCACACCATCCACTGTTGGTGGGGCCCACCTTGATGCAGGGTTGTATCCACTTCGTGCATCCATGGGTCCCACATGAGGCCACCATGATCTATGTGTTGTATATCCTCACCGTCTAGCTGCTGGATAGTGGGAACCCACCTTAATGAATGTATATCCACGCTGTTCATCTGCAGGGCCCCCCTCTGCACGTGTGGACCCCACGTGATGTTAGGTGCTGACCCCTGGACGGTGGGGCCAGCTCTAATGTATGTGTTATGTACACACCATCCATCCATGTGGGGCGACACGAGATATGTGTTCTGGACGTGTGGCCCACCTCGAGATGTGTATTGTATATCTAGGCCATCCATCCCTGGACGTGGGCCTGTTGTAGTCCATGAAATCCACACTATCTAGCAAAGGACGGTGGGTCCCACCGATGTAAGTGTTTTATTTACTCGGTCCATCCATGGGGCCTGTCCTGGTGGCACGTGACTTCACATGTGGGACCCACATAATGTATGTGTTTCATTCACACCGTCCAGTCCCTGGACATGGACGGTGGTCCCACTGATGTATGTATTGTATTCCACACCGTCCGTCTATGTGGGACCCGTCGTGATGTATGGGTCTTATCCACACTGTCCATATGCTGGGACGGGTGGGGCCCACCTTATATGTATGTGTTGTACACACACCATCCCTCCATGGGACCCCCTCGATGTATGGGTTTTATCCATCTCGTCCTTCTAGATGGGTTGGACGTGGTCCATCATGATGTATGTGTTTGATCTAAGCCGTCCACGTGGGACGTGGGGCCACCGTGATATATGTGTTGTACATTCACACCGTCTAGGGCAAAGGCCCACCTTGATGAATGCGTTGTATATCCAAGCTGCCCATCCATTTTTCCTGGATTATGGACAGCCTCATGAGGCCCAATTGGTGGTGTATTAGGCCACCTAGATGTATGTAATGTAGGCCCATGGGATGTGGCCCAATGAGATATATTTTGGCTCATTTGAAATGTGCAGGGCCCACCTTAATGTGATGTATTTATGGCCCATTGTAATGAATATTTGGCCCATGTGATGTGGCCCACTTGATGTATATGAGGCCCATATGATGCGGCCTATTGTGATATTGAGGCCCATATGATGAGGCCCATTGTGATATGTGAGGCCCATATGATGAGGCCCACTGTGATGTATGTAAGGCCCATGTGGTGAGGCTCATTGTGATGTATACGAGGCCCATGTGATGAGGCCCATTGTGATGTATGAAACCCTTATATAAGGCCCATTATGATTGTATGAGGCTCATCGAGATTGTATGTGGCCCACTGTATGAGGCCTGTTGTGATTGTATGAGGCCCTTTCCCCATTGTAAGTTGGATTTTATGGTGGACCGTACTCTAGGTGCAATGGTGGTTAAATGTCCACGTTACAAACCTCCCTAGAGCCCAATATCAAGCCCATTTCCCTCTTCTCTTATTGGGCTATCCCAAACCGTTAGGCCCACCTTGATGTTAGTGATATCCATTTAGTTACCCAAACCGTTGGGCCCCATTGATGATGGTGCCTTACACCATGTCTTATAGAATTACCCACACCATAAAGCCCACCTTGTGTATATATTGGGCCCCGTAGGGAAGTCTAGTTTATTGCGCGATAGAGAGGGTTAGGGAGCCCACTTATTGTACTTAGACTCGGTTCTGCCCTTGGTAGGAGATATTGTGACGCTCCATCACTGTTGCACACATGGGCGGACACTGATGTAGTAGGGCCTAAGGGCCTGGGCGAGCTACCAGTGGTTGGCAGATTATTATGCACACAGTGAAGGTAGAACTTTGTCCTACATCAGAAGCATCGTCTGATGTTGTGGTGGCTATAAGTTGGATTCCTTCCTTAATTGTCATGACATGTTTTAAATCAGTGAGCTTCGACAAAGCAGTCTATATCACCTCTTGCTGTAGACGGAAGGATATGCAGTATTAAGTTTGGTGTATCCACCGTTTAGAGCCTATCTTGATATTTGGACTAGATCTGCCGTCCTTCTGTGGACTCCATCATTCGTATGCATGTTGTGAGGGATGATTGATTAAAGCATTTGCCATTGGGATGAGATGTTTAAGGGACTACTTGTGAGATGGAGTTGCCCCCACATGATCGCGCGATACGGGCAAGTTTGATGCATGGCCTAGATACAACTGATGGTATTCATGGACTCGTCAGGATTTACATATTACATTGCATCCTCAGTATATGATATTTGACTTATTATGTCTTCACATTGCATAACTGATCAACATTGGTTTCTCAGTATATGATATTGGCTTGTTATGTTTTTTTTTGCATCGCATAGCCTGGATAAGGCTAATGGTATTTATGGACTTGCCAACATGTTTCCGCATTACTCTAATATTGCATTCTAAGCACACTTACCTTGCATACACACGTACACCACCCTATAAACTTTCTATAAGCTTATGCATGATAGATGCATGCAGGTGGCGTTACACATCTCAATGTTGAGGTTGAAATCCTCATTAGAGTTGAAATCTCAAAGGAGATAGCTTAGAACTCAATGGAATAGAGGCATGGGATGAAGAATATACATATGGAATCACCCTACTTCTGGTTGCTCCAAAAACTTATTGAAATGCTCAAGAATCGAATTCCCTTTATAAAAAGTTCGAGCTCTAACAATTAAAAAAAACGGGCAGAAAACGACTTTGTTGAAGTCATCGAAGATTCCTTCGATGTCATCGAAGGGTTCCTCGTTGCCTCGAACAATCAAGACAATATATGTCATTTTCTTGTTGGATAGTTCTGGATCATTATCGATGTCATCGACTAACCTTTGATGTCATCGATGTCCTCGAAGGGGCTTTGATGCCACCGAGAAAGTAAGGAAAAATTCATAACTTGTTAGACAAATTGATGTCAATGAAGGGACCTCGATGCCATCAAGAATTTTAGAGTAAAATCCAGTTTGGTTGTTAGACATCCTTGACTCTTGATCGATGTCATCAGCCAAGTCATTGATGTCATTGAAGACTGTTTGATGGTAGCTCGATGCAATCGAACATCACTTGGAATTTGCTGTTTTATGCAATCTTTCACACAGCAGATTCACACCTCTTCTATACTTGTTTATCATATTATTCTTGGTCTCCTAAGGCTAAGGGATGATCAATTAGGTACTCCTATTAGGTCAAGATCATCTAAAGGTTTTTGGGTTATTTTGGGTTAAGGGTTAGGATTACCAAGGCATCTGTTTTACATGTTCTTGCTTCCTTAATGCTTCAGCTTTGCTTGTGCCTTTGGTCTTCACTTTTCAAAGGCTCAACCAACTACATGACACGACTCACATGATTGACAAACCGGGTGCAAAAATAAGTGCACTAATAGGGCATACCTATAGCTATTGTGGGGGAAAAACTTTATATAAGTGAGATCTATCCCATCCATCACACCCGAAATTCCATTTTTAGCATTGGTCCCAAAAATCCAGAAGATCGAAAACTCAGGTACCCCACACCATAAGCTAGCTTGTTGGGTTGGGCCTGAGCCTGTGTTTCAGATCTCAGACAGGGCTTGGACTAGCCGTCACTAAACCAAAATTCCTATTTAGGCACGGTTAAAAACATTTAGGAACAGTTTCAACCGTGGTTAAAAAGGGCGTCACAAAAAATTAGGAACGGTTGAAAATCATCACAAATGTTCAATTTCGGAACAGTTTTTAACCGTTCATAAAAAAAGGCGTCATAAAATTTTAAGATGGTTGAAAACCATCACAAATTTTCAATTTCATCACAATTCGAATCAGACTGTCCAAATTACATACCCCAGTTTATATATATTGTGAAAAAAATGTGATTGGTTTATTGTTGTAAATTTGTGATTGCCACTTCTTGATTGTAGCAAAAGAATTAAAGGCATGTTTAGTACTCACCAATGGTAGTGGGAATGTGGAATATTTACCTACTGTAATGTAGATGACTAAGTGCATTGACTAAACATTGCTTATATGGATCAAATGAATTTGGATTTCAATTAATCGATAAATGAAACATAACCAAAATCCAACTAATAGAGACTGAATGGAACATATCTATAACAATGATCTTTCCAAAATAAGGGGAAACAAGATGAGAAATTGAAGGTCAGACAATTGGCATTGGACATGGTGACATATGTTTCGGCTTTGACGAACCAACATCAATATCAGTGACACCAATCTTCATTCTCTGCATAAAAGTATATTTTGGAATGAGAGGACTCAAAAATAAGAGAGATGAATACAAATCTAATTCAAGCATCAATTAATCCTAAGTTATTCAAATATAATCCCTATCAAGATAGTGAAATCAACGTGATTAAAATAGAGACTAAACAAATCTATGAGACAGAAAAGAACCTTATAAAGAAGAGAAGCAGAAAGCGACCTCAAAAGAAATTCTCATAATTTGCTTATTCTCACATTTTGGGTTTTGAAGAAAAGAGAAGGAAGAGAAAACAAGAGAATTATGGAAGATCTGATATAACTTAGATTAAACAAACTACGAATTTTAATATAAAATAATAAAGAAACCAATGCAAAAGGATGGAAGATCAACTACAGAACAAGAGAATCACGTATGTCTCACTAGATACTCCCTTCATTTACATTGATCTTAAAAACATGGTTTGAAGGCTTATGTTTACAAAATTAATATGATGCATGTTAAGCCATGAATTGATACTTAAAATAACTTTGGATCGATCCTTCATGGGATCAGCGGGATTGTCTGATTGCAAAAATATGAATGACTTCTTAAATGCCTCCCTAGAATTTTGCTAGTACAATACAAGCTTCTTCCATAGGGGAGCAAGATGCAAAGAATTTTGAAAAGATGGATGGATGGATGAATCCAACAAATGGAAAAGATAGATATGAGATCAAAACTAATACTAAGATTAAGCTAACTAAGAAAAGAAACCAAGGGTAAGATCTCACTAGTTTGGACCATCCTAACTAGCCTTTCCTTAGAGCATCGCCTTCTCCATCGCTACTCAAAGAAATAAGATGAAGCTTTTGGGCTTTCTCTGGTTCTATTTCAATACTTTCTTTAAAATATTGGAACAGTAAAACAGTAAGGAGTAGAAGAACAAAGCTTTCGTATTTGTTAATACGCAGATCTTCGATACTTTCTTTGTGAAGGATGTTATGGGAAAATGTGAGCAGATCCGATAAGGACCGACTCAAGCAGACCGAATCGATCAGTAGGGCCTCGGAAGGAGAACATCGCGACAAGTCCGGCCTCACCTCCAAACTATGATTCCAAAACTAGGGTTACTGGGGAGAGGCAAACGGGGCAATACGAGCCGAGCCCTCATCTGGGGCTCTCATCCGAAGAACTACGGCCCTGGATCGGCCGAGCCGAGTTCTTGTTGTAGCCCTCATCCGAAGAACTACGGCCCTCGATCGGCCGAGTCGAGTTCTTGTCTACAATTCTCATCTGAAGAACTACGGCCTGGATTGGCCGAGCCGAGCTCTTATCTGCAACCCTCATCCGAAGAACTACGGCCCTGGATCGGCCGAGCCGAGTTCTTGTCGGGAGTCCTCATCCGAAAAACTATGGCCCTGGATCGGCCGAGCCGAGCCCTACTCATATCTTAGAGGCTGGAAACATACTCCGACCATAAGGTCCGATCAATGGCTCGGGAGACCAGGTTCCGGAACCAACCCCTATATGGATGAGGCCAAAGATCACACCTATAGATACACCCCATTAAGGCATACAGGACAGTAAATCAGCGCACGATCCAAAGATAGCTGCTGATATCTTCACGCGCATGACATTCGCTTGATTGAGAAAATTGTGCCGAGATTTACGGTCATGATCCCATTGCCCCATGGGTATAAATACTAGAGGAACGCATTACAACAGGTACACAATATCTCACACCCTCTCTCTACATTACGCCAACTTAGACCTAGATTCCCTAGCTTGACTTAAGTATCGGAGGGTCCCTTGTTTAAGTTAGGGTCTCCTTTGCTCACTTTTCTGTGTAGGTCCAAGGTTCGTTCTGAGTACTTAGCATTGTGTGGAGGGTGGTTCAGATTTTGACATCAACATTTTTTGACGCCATCTGTGGGAATTTCAAATAAAAAACTAGAAAGCTTTACCAGAAATGACAAGAGGAAAGAAGACGGTGACAACAATGGAGCCCGAACCAGGTGGACAACATCAATCATCTTCATTGTTACATACTGAATCAGCTTCGATAGGACCGTCCTAGCAGACTTGGAGGCAAGGAGGGAAATACAAAGTGTTGCAAAATGAAGTTCAGATGCTGAAGGATGAGATTAATTAGATGAAGGCACAATAAAGTTTGCAACTGCCTCTCAACCTGGTGAAGGCGACCCCGGCACCCAAGGAACCACCGCAGCAAGTTCTCGGGTTAGGGCGCCCTAAGATTAGTCCACCCGAGCTCCCAAGCTTACGCGAAATGCAGCATCTCAAAATCGGTCTACTCGAGTCCCAGATCCCGTTTGGGACGCAGATCCATCCTGCCTGTCTGCAACCTCGGTTCTAGCCCCAGCTGACCTCCGCCATTAGCTGGAGAGAAGAAGATAGGGAAAAACGCCTAAAGGAGGTAGAGGCTCCCTAGGAAGCAGTGGTGGAGAACTAGATCCCTTGGGAAGCTCAGCTTGCAGAGCTCCATAACTAGATCCAGACTTTACAGCGGAACCAAGTGGTCCCCACTTCGACTGTGATACAAGTGATGATGGAAGAGACCGAGCCTCCCTTCACCTAAGAAATCATGAACGAGGTGATGCCCCAGAGGTTTAAGATGCCTCCAGTCATCCAATATTTGGGATCTGGGGACCCATCAGAGCATGTGGAATCCTACCACTCTTGGATGCAGATTCAGTCGATGCAATGATGTGCAGGGCTTTCTCGATAACTCTCTCTGTAAGTGCTATGTTTTCTAGCTCCTATGATGGTCAAATTTTGTAGTGCTAAAACCTCTTGGAATCTGTGTCTTGTGTAGAGCATCTACATATTCAAGACTGTGCATCTCATGTATAAGAACTGAGGACTTTACCTCAAGAACTTCAAGTGTAAGATCAAGAGATATACATGCTCCAGTACAACACCATGTGATAGTTCACTCTTTCAAGCTTCAAAGTTCAAGGTTTCAAAGCTTCATCTAAAGGTAAGACAATAGTCTTTACTTTGGTACTCAAAGCTCAAGGTGAAGTACAACTCAAGCACCTCAAGCTCAAGCTTCAATGTATTACAAATTCAAGCTTCAAAAGGTCTCAAGTTCAAGCTTCATCATATGTCAAGATCTCAAGCTTCGTGAACTTCAAAGAACAACTATCAACTGAAGCAAAAGAAAATTCAATGTTCATATATTGCTTACAAGGTATGAATGACCCTAGATTGACCATAGGATATGTCATTTTGAATATATAATTTAATTGGGTCACTTTATAAGTGCATAGACTGTTTTTTGACTAGTCTTAGGCTAAGTTTGACTAGTCCTAGCACTGACTCGACCAGTCCAAGAAATCCTTGACCAGTCCTAAGTTTGTTACTTATTTTCAAGATTTTTTTCTTATTGCCTCGACTAGTCCTGGAGATTGCTCGACCGGTCGTGTGAACAATGCTTGACCAGTCCTGCAGGCTCGACTCAAAGTCCAGCAACTAAATTGAGTCCCACATGACCAATCTTGGACAGGACTAGACCGGACGTGGAGGCCACTCAACCAGTCTAGCAGGTCCTTCGACCAGTTGTGGAATGCCCTGATCTTATCGCGCCCAAATTTTCAAAAGTTTGTTGGTCCTTTGACCAGTCGAAGTGCAATTTTTGCACTTATAAATAGAGCACGATTTTCAAAGTTTGATATCCAATTAAGCAAAATCAATACGCTGCTCTGAGAGAGAAGTTAGTGATATTCTTAAGCTATTTAGTGTTCATTTTATATTCTCTTTAATTAGCTTTCTTTGCATTTGATTTTGAGTTTCTACATTCCAATCTTATTTGAAAGAGGGATTGAAGTTTTCGCATTTCTTGGAATCAAAATCAAATCAAGCTAGCCTAAGGTGATTTAATCTAAAATCAATTTAGAACCTAGAACCATTTCATAAGTGAGTGTGAACATTGAATATCTAGGTTGAACTTCTACTCCGAATTGGTTCGTCCGGGCTGCATCAAAAGAAGAATATCCAAATAAATATTTTACAGTTTTGTTAATCAATTCATTCTTTTGGTTTCATTGAGATTGTGACAGAAAAATCTCTTTCTTTTGGTTTGTCTGAGGTTATCCAGAAAACTCAGAGTGTGGGGTTTTTGAATTGTGTAAGCCCACTTGAAAGACACAATTGTAAGGGTTTTAGGTGAACCTTGAAAAACCTATTTCTTAGTGAATTCTAATATCCACTGTGTGAGGATATTAGGAGTGGAGTAGTTGTGTGGCTATTTTTCTAAACAGTTGGTGTACACACAAGTGAACCACTATAATTTCTGGTCTTATGGTGATTGATTGATTATTTCATTTTGTAGATGTTGAAATTTCCTATTATGCATTTGTGGAGAATGTTGTAATTTCTTTTATGCAAGTGTGGGAATGTTGTAATAACTAAGTTATTTCCTTTACTATTTATTTCTTTATTCTTCTGTATCGGTTTGAGATTTTGATACACAGACCATTCTAGGAATTAGGTTGTCCTACCATAAGCCATTGGTTTTTGGTGTAAGGTTGTCCTTAGAATAACATCTTTATCAACCTCTCAATACTTATACACTTGAGGTTGTTTTACATTTCTGCATTGTGGGATTGTTTAAGTGCTATCTTTATTTATATTTGTTTAAATTTCGCATTTAATTTTTAATTTGGCATAGTCTTATTCACCCCCCTCTAGGACTATTAGCTCGACCTTTTCACTTTCCGGGTCTACTTGGAGTTGGCATCGACAACTCAAACCGAAGTCGATCAGTTCCTTCACAGAGCTCAATAGATTATTCATGACCTAATTCATTGTTGGCAAGAAGAGTCAGAAGCTGACGACCCATTTATTCACTCTCAAACAAGAAACAAGGAGTTGTTAAAGGACTTCATTGCCCGCTTCAATGTAGAAGCACTGTTAGTGGATGACTACGACAATAATATGGCACTCTCTGTCGTGTTCAGTGGACACAAGGAGGGGAAGTTCATCTTCTCAATTGGGAAGAATCCGCCAACTACTTTGGTCAGTTAAAACCACAAATAGAGATTTTCCTAGCTGAATCTCACAAACCAAAAATACAGAAAATAAAATCATTACTTATCTGAAGGATGCTCCTCGACGTAGCTGGTAGAACTGCTTCTTTATAGATGAAGATGTTCAAAGTTTAATCTCACAGAAGAAGGGGTTCTAGGTCTAGATGAATTTTAAATTAAATCCAACCTTAGGCTACTTGGATACAATTTCTTAGATCTCACAAAGGGTTAAAGCAAAATCTCCTTTTATATTAAATAGAATGAAATTAAGAGATTAAGAAATTAAATAACTAAAAAGTTATTAAGATAAATTTTAAATACCTCACAATAGCTTCTCAATAGTGGGGACTTATCTCTCAGAGTGGTGGCTTGATTTAGCTTGGAATGAATGATAAATTTTGATAAATGTCCACTATTTATATAGGCTGTAAATCGGTTCCCTCAACTGGTCATGGGTTCGGCTCGACTGGTCTTAGCCGAACGACATTTCAAAATTTCTGGCGCGATCAGATAAAACAGACCCTCGACTAGCCGAGTGGCCAGCTCGACTGGTCGAGTGAATAAAAACCGCATTGCTGGATTTTGAGTCGAGTTACACTCAACTGGTGGAATCAATCTCCACGACCGGTTAAGCAGGGTATTCGACTGGTCGAGGACCTACCAGAAAATTTTAAAAATTTGAATTTAAATCTGGACTGGTCAAGAAAAACCCTGGACTGGTTAAGCCAGTTCCTGGACTAGTCAAACTAAGATTAGGACTCTTCGAAGCAAAGCCTAAATTAAGTACAATGACTCAAATTAAATATTTAATGATAATGACCTAATCCTAAGGTCTTTCTAGGGTCATGTATACCTTAAATGTGAGAATTGAAATTGAACCATCGGTCGCTTCGGTAGATAGGACACTTTAAAGCACATGAATCTTGACCTTGAGTTCTTGAACTTATCTCGAACTTGTGTCTTAAGACTTGAGCAAAAGTATGTGAGCTTGTTCTTGTGACTTGAGCTTGAAGTAGTGTGCTTGAGCTTGAATTAGAGACTTGTTCTTGAGCTTTAACATAAGCTTGAACTTTAAGCTTGAGGATTAAAGTAATGATGCACTTGAGCTTAAGTACCTCGACTTGATGAACTTCAACTTGTTGTTGTAGTTGAACATGCGTACTTGTAGCACATATAATGTCAATGTAGATAACACCATGCTCATCTTCAAATGAAGGTGAACTTTCCATCCATCGAAATAAGTCAACCATATTGAAGTGTTTTGGCACAACAAAATTTGATAACTCAGGGTATTAGATATACAACTTAGCACTTACAAAAGCATCAAAATTGGGAAGATGAACTAACAACATGTTATAATGATTACTCTCTAGGATCCCTTACCTTTGAGATCCAACTGAAAATGATATAAGAGGATTCATTTTAGCGTAACATGGACTGTCTTGCAGAAATTAGAAAAATATTAGAAGCGCTTAATTTTACGCATTGATAAGATAGTGGAGGCTCGTTCATCCCAACCACAAGCCAATCCAGAAACACAATGCGAGGAAAGTGATCTAAACTCGCTTGTGAAAATTTTTGAAATTTGGAATGAGGAGTTGGATTTCATTAATGAGCATATGGTTCAATTTCTCGATTAGTCGATCTCGATGATGGTCTAAAGGAATGATCAAGAGACGTGGGTGTCTTTTAAATATAATGATGGTGACACACTTCACTCACATGACACATTTGGTTTCAATGATGAGGAAGAGGTTAGTTTATTTGAACCTCAACCCAATCTAGGAATAAAATGTGAGGAAAGCGATCCCATCCCAAGTGTGTACTACACAGAATTAGATGATGATGAGTATTGGGATGATGATCATGAATGTTCAGCCTAAATTTCCCTAGAATCAATCTCAAGTTTGGCCCAGGTCAGTGATCAAGAAGTACATGAAGTGATTGGTTATAAGGATCTACTCCACTCATCCAACATGTTTGATTTACATGTGGAGGATGAACCCGTTACAACTAACCCTTTTAACTCTTGTGAGACATGTTTGGACCACTCTCCTGAATTGAATGATGATATGATTTGGGAGATGGACGAGTCGCTCGATATGACTCTAGGAATTGAAACCATTCAATTAAATACACCATCTGAGTTGTCGACCCTTGATAATACAATGCCTCTACTTGATGGTACCAATGAAGAGAGTTTTCACATCAATGAGTCACTTATTTATCCTCAACTCGTCTATGCTGGGCAAGAGCAAGAGAGCATGCCTCCATCCACTTCTAAAGATGATGTAACCCTTGAGCAGATCATCACACACTTCAATGGGGAAAATGAGCTATTCTCAGCTGAATTTCCCAACCCTTTGGATGATTGTTTTGCATACCGTACAGATTCAAACGATCCCATGATACAGGACGTAGTGAATGCCTTGCAAGACAATATCTCGGTAGTTATCACGGACCGAGAGAACCCTTATTCTTAAGCCCCTCCTTCCCTGGATCCTAAATGTCTACCATTGGAGGAGGAGCTAAAAATTGAACCGAAGTCTGACACTTCGGAATGTGTTGAGGCTATATCATCCACTGAAAATTTTTCTAAATTCTATCTATCTGTACTCTCTGATTCACCATAGAGTATAATATTGAAACTTTTTCTGTCACAGGTGAATCATATATGCTTTGGATACCTCAGGCGATGCAATGACAATTTTTTGATGAGGTTCATAAATTTCTCTGAAAATTCATGCTCCAGGGCATCCAAGCCTATTGCAAAATTGACTTTTGGATGATCTTGTTGAGAAACCTACTAAGAAATTTATCAAAATATTGGCTAGAAGAGGAACCTTACGACATGACTGAGCAGCTTTTCTCCTGCTTTCATAGGACTAGGGTAGTTTACTTTATATCGTTCTAGGATAATCGGCTTTATGCCATTATGATAGTTTGATTTTCAGTTGTTCTAGGATAGTTTGCTTTTTGTTGGTTTAAACTCTTATGCTGACCCACCTTCACTCTGAGGTCTCTTTGGAAAAAACCTCTTGATTCTTTCCTCAGGTACTATCTTTCCATCACCTCTCCTTCAATTTCGTTGTCTCATGTGCATTGCATGCTTATATCTTTTACATTAAGGACAATGTAGATTTTAAGTTGGAGATGGGAATAAAAAGGCTGAACTGTAAGGCAAGTTTCAGTTTATATTGGGTTATCTAGGAATGCTCTGTTTGATTATCAATGTTATCATAAAAATTGACGATTGGACTCTCAATGATGATAAGCCGAGATTATACTATACACCCATGGAACTTAATGTTTAGAATTGTTCTAATCGATGGATTAATACTTTGAACTTAACCATGAAGTTTACCATGCGCTTGAGCTTAGGAGAAGGCAATGCCCAACATTGATGTATCTTAAAATTCTAGTATCTGGATTGTTTTTCAAAAATCACTCGAGTTTATAGAAATTGTCCTGTAATTCTTAAAATATTTTTCGCATACTTTGCTCGGGACTAGTAAAATGCTTGTTGGGGATTGTGTTGAGGGTCAAATATTGCATATTAGACCTTAGTTATTACTTAATTTTATGAACATGATACTGTTTAATGTCCTATTTTAATCGTGTTTGTGTTGGAAGGTGAATTTAAGAGCTTGGACTGAAAAAAGGTGATAAAAGTATGGATTTGATGCTCAAGAATCACCAAGGAAAGGGACGAATCTTAGGGGACCGAGATTGAAGAATTTACACGTCAAAGATCCGAGAAAATCAAGTGATAAATGATAAAATGGCCCGAAAGTCATCCCGAATGCAAGATCATAGGGTTCCCACCATTCGTTTGGCTCAAAACTTTATATCTGGCTTGAGGATCATAAAGTAACTGTACACATAAAATTTCAGCCATTGGATCTTTGTGGAAGTGGCCCAACGGAAAGATCAGCCACAAAACCATCGATTTGGGGCCCACCTGATCTTTGGATATGTCTCAATTTTGGATTCTACCATTTAAATTAGTTAGCAAATGGAATGAGCAGTGTGGATTCCTCAAAAGATTCACTGTGCACCCCACCTGTGATGCATGCGCACCACCTGCACCTGCACTCATAGTGCACTCATTTAGGAGACTTGGTCAAACACAGCTGACTCGTGTTATCCTAAAACCAAAGGGATTTCCACCCTAAGCAGCGAATGGAGAAGGCTTGCTTGGGATGGGTTGTCGGCCACCACGATCACTCGTTTGCATAATCCAAACCGTCCATCGCGCTTGGGGGCCACTAGTGTAACACCCCGTACTTTCTCGTACTCGATTGTTACTATATAAACCAACTTAGTAGGATGCAAACCTAGCATAGTGAACATTCACATGCATCCTAATTTAAATCTGACCATCAAAGGTAATCCCCATCCACATATCAAACCACCCAGTAGTCAAATAATATATACTAAGTATATTATTTTATCTATTTATTATATTATAAATTTTACACAAATATGGATCAAAAGATTATGGATGTATTTGATGATTTATTTATCATATAAATAATCTATCTAAAAATGTATCGTAATAGGGTGATATGCATATATTTAATGTATATGAAATATTATGAATATAATATTATATTAAATAAACATAACAAATGAAAATTTTACAATGTTAATTGAACTATAAATATTTATGTAGTATGAAATATCCTTTAGAAATACGTATACAAAAGATTATTAGACATTTTAATAAAATTTTATATCATCCAACAATATTACTGAATACAAATATAATTTTAATATGATATTTTCAATTCATTTATACATATGATCATAAGGTATTATTATGAATTATGTGTTAATAGATATGCGATTAATAAGCATGTACGTAGTAGTATGTTAATATTGGGAATTATATTTACATATCATATGTGAGATTTTAATTATTTTAATTACAAGAAATATACAAAGTAATGAAATCTATATGTATATAAATATCGGCTAATAATAAATGATGAAAGCCTTACGAATGGTCCCTTGGACCCTTTCAATCGTTGACGTCCAATCTCGGGGTGATCAGACCACTAGGTCAATGGAAAGCCACCGTTGGAGCTAGGAATCAACTCGTATGGCCCACCTGGACCTTGGATCTGCCCCACCTTTGGTAAAAGGATGTGGAGGGGCCCAAAGAATAGACTGGACAGTGTGGATTGGTCACAAAAATCACAGAGGATCCCCCACATGGGGTGCAAGTGCACGAAGGCCACCCGTGCACGAAGTGCACTGGACACCGTTTGCTGGTTGACCAGCGCTGACCTGAATTCCACTTGAAAAAAGTGAAAAGCTCCTCCCGCCCATTTACATTTCAAAACTAACGGATGTCAGCTCTCTAGGTGGCCCACCTCGGTCTCTATCTGGATGATCCAATCCATCCATATTGTAGAGCCCTTATCTACGAACAAACCCCAACAAATTTCACGTGTTGGGACATCCTTGAAAGTGCACGATCTTAGGTGAAACCCCACCTGCGTTTGGCTGTTTGGCCAAAAATGGAAGTTGTGATCCCATCCTTCTCACCATGTTGGCAATCCGTGTTCGCACCATTCCTTGCATCTCAGCCATTTGTCCAGGCATCTATCCGCATCGTTCTCTTATTGCCAAAAATGGGCAGGCCACTACCTGCACCAAGGAAAGCAAGGGGAAACACTTCCACTTTGGGAAGGTGTCTCTAGCGTGATTCGAACCTCACAGCAGTCTACATGGAGCAATATCCACCGCTCCCTTTAGGGCGGCAACAGCTAGCACGCTGGGAGCGTCCTTCTCACGAGAAAACCACTTGAGGCAGGAGATCTCACGCAGTGTGGTGAAACACGGAAGAAAGGCCTAGAAAGTGGGCCCCACAGTGATCACTGGCCTCATCTGAGCCATTCTAACAGACCAGATCATCCGAATACTCTTTAGATAAGAATCCGCCATTTTCAGCCATGTCACCTTCTCCGTTCAGCCACAAAACCCATCACCATGGTGTGGGCCCTGCGGTCAGATCTGGTACATTCATTCGATAGGTCCTAATGAGGAGAGACCATCCCACGTATTTGATTAGCACCATACAGAAGATTAACGATCCCAAACACCCCGTTTCAATGACCAGTGAAACTCAAAACAGCAGTGGTTAGGGCAGCCATGGGCAACCCTACGTCTATATAAGGGATCCTATTCCCTCTGGATTCTCACCAACTTTTGAGGAAAGAAAGGAGAGAGAGAGAGATATAGAGAAAGCCGGAGAGAAAGAAACAGAGGGAGAGAAAATAGGGAAGAAACAGAGGGAGAAAGTGGGCGTCGTGCCGCACTGAGTCGACTGCACCGAGTTAGCATAGTTGGTCTAAACTAGGCCGACCTTGGCAGCTCGATTTGGGTCGAGTCAATTCAGCTTGACGTGTAGGTCCGGCAGCAAGAGCCGCTGCCCTCATCCCTTCCCTCTATTTCCCTCCTCCCAGTAATAGCAAAGCTGTTGGAGTTGTTAGAAATCCAATACACAAGGGAGGTTAGAAGAAAATGATCAAATCTATCGGGTTCAAGGCTCGACTTGAATAGTCGATTTCTCAAGATAGATTTGCTGCCCTTTTTCTAGAAATTCTAGCAAGTGCAAATGAAGGAAATCTGCACATTGTCTTCAGGATACAATGAACTCTCAATCCAATTTTCAACATGAAAATTTGCACATTTAAGTGTTTAATAGATCTCTAGTTTTGACACCGATATGCCTTAAGACGTTCAGAAAAAACTCAGTAAGAGATTAGATTGAGAGTAATTGCACAGAAGATGATATAAGAATTAAGAGTCTATACTTCTAGATTATAGTATCCAGGATTTATATCAACTGAAAGGTTATGTATTTCTTCCTGAAGAGGTGCTAAAGAGCCTCTTCAAGAAATCCATACCCATTCATAGTAAATAATTTCCTTTCCATGAAAGGACATGACTCTATGTCATATGGCAATTATTTCTGTACCCATTCAGACAGGAGCAGTTATCCAACAGGAAAAATTGAATCCACATAAGCGACACATGGCATAAGTGCCACATGTACAATCATGTCACAATTACTCTTAATCAACAAAGGTAATAAAATTATTAGGATAAACCCTCGTTCAATTCCAATTGTACCATGGCTAAAAAAGTTTGAACCATGTGCCAAAAAACTATCTTTTTGCTCCTTACGAAGTTCTAAGTGCGCCTAATAAAGCGCCAAAAAGCGCCCAAGCAACCCTACAACCTACGCCACACACGCACGTGCGTGGACGGTGCTTCACACCGTCCTTGAGGAGATTTGAACCCTGGTTGCATAAGCAAAAACCCCTTCTCTTACCAATTGGCTATACACACTATTTATGGAAAGTTTAAATAATTAATATATTTATTTACTTTCGAAAAAGAACTTTTATTTTTGAAATTTATTTTTTTTATTCTTAAAAACACAACAATCCCCCACAATTTCAAAAATAAAATCATTCTTAAACGAATGGCATATCAGTATAAATCGGTACATAAGTAAAGGTATCTTTTGGATTTGAATCTTTAATTTAGTGTATACGTATCAAAGTTATGTTAGATACTTAGTGACCCATTAGTCTTGAACTAAGGACCTTATATGACTCACCGGACACATAACACACATCTATTCATATATTATTGGAGATCTTAAAAGTTTGCACATTTCTGGCCTTATGCGTATCCTTATTTTGATGAGTATTCTAGTGATGATCCCAATCTCTTCGAAAGCAGCCTCACTTCTCTACTCATATAGGTAAATCTATCAAAGATGATTCTGCTTTATCTCAACAAAGTCTGCTTATAGATTTATTAAGAGTTAGTACTCAGCCTCTAATGAAATGCAGAAACCAAACACTAGACTTTTAGGAATGAGGATCAAAATTTTTTTTCTAGTGTATATTTCAGTGACATACTTGACTTATTTGTCCCTTTGAACCTAGCCTATATTTCAAAACATAGGTAGGGTTACCATCAAGAGTGAAAGTTACATCTTTATGGATCTTAGTCCCATTCCTTTAGTGGTTCTTCTTATTTGATCTCTTGATAAACCTTTTGTTAAGGGATCTGCTAAGTTCAGGATGGATTTAACATATTCCATTGTGATTACTCCATCTCTGAGCAATCCTTTAACAAAGTTATGCCTTAGACCTACATTTCTAGACTTACCATTATAAGTCTTACTCATTGCACGAAAAAGAGTAGCCTGACTATCACAAAAGATAGAAATAGTAGGAGTAGGTTTTGGCCAATACGGGATTTCCAACAATAGGTATCTTAGCCATTCACCTTCTTTACAAGCAACACTAAGTGCAATAAACTCACTTTCCATTGTAGAGTGAGATATGCATGTTTGTTTCTTAGATGCCCATGATATTGCTCCTCCACCAAGAGTGAATATCCAGCCACTTGTATATTTAGATTCTATGCTATCTGCATTCTAGTTTGCATCACTGTAGCCTTCAAGTACAGCGGGATATGATTTATAATGCAGTCCATAGTCTATGGTTCCTCTTATATACTTTAAAACTCTCGAAATCGCATTCTAATATACTTGTCCTAGATTACTGGTATATCTGCTTAGCATTCCTACTATGAACGCTATATCGTGTCTAGTGCAATTCATTGTATATATTAAGCTCCCAATAGCACTTGCATATTCTTGTTGTGCTTTACATCTACCAGTATTTTTAACCAATTTAATACTTGGATCAAATGGGGTTGAAACCGGTTTACTATCATAATGATTAAACTTCTTTAACACTTTCTCTAGGTAATGAGATTGTGTTAAGGCTATTCCATCATTAAGATTATACATCTTAATACCTAATATTACATCAGCTTTGTCCATATCCTTCATGTCGAAGTTGGTACTTAGAAACTTTTTAATTTCTTTCACAGAGTCCTCATTTGGTCCAAATATTAGCATATCATCTACGTATAGGCAGATAATAATTTGACCTTTAATATATATGGACTTATCTACTTGGTTCACTCTAAAACCATTAGATTGTGGTACTTGATCAAACTTCTCATGCCATTGTTTAGGAGCATGCTTGAGCCCATAGAGAGATTTGACCAGTTTACACACTTTCTTCTCTTGCTCGGGTTGAACAAACCCTTCAGGTTGTTCCATATAGACTTTCTCATATAGATTACCATTTAAGAATGTTATTTTCACATCCATTTGATGGATTACTTGGTGGTGAATTGCTGTAAGAGCAATTAAAGTCCTAATTGTAGATATTCGAGCAACAGGAACATATGTATTGAAAAAATTGATACATTCCTTTTGTTTAAATCCTTTGGCTACCAATCAAGCTTTAAACTTATTTCTGGTTCCATCAGGATTGAACTTTCTTTTAAAAATCCACTTACATCTTATAGGCTTTGAACCTAGTAGAAGATTGGCCAAACACCAAGTGTTATTTGAGACTATGGAATTCATTTCATCGTCTATGGCTTCCCTCAAAAACTGTGCATCAGGAGATGAGAGAGCTTCACTAAGCGTTGATGGATCACTTTTAATACTTTGTGGTAATCTCCTTTCGTATTTCATTTCTATTGTCTTCTATAAGGAACATATAAAAATCTAGGCCAAAAGATGTTTCTTTTCTTGCCCTTTTCGATCTCCTTGGTTCATTTCCTTCTGGATGAGTATTAGATTCATCATGAAAGTTGTTAGGCACTTCGTTCATTGGTTCTATTATATTTTCATCAACATGCTTTTTTGTATGATTATTCATATAGTCTTTGTAAACTGTATTTTCAAAAAATATAGCATCCCTAGACTTTATAATCATGTTTTTGTCAGTAAAAGAAGTTTTTTCTAGAACCAGGAATCCATATACGGGACTATGAATCCCATAACCCACAAAAGCACACCTGATTCCTCTAGGACCTAACTTTACTCTCTTAGAATCAATAATCCTGACTTCTACTATACTTCCCCATACTTTGAAGTAATGAAGATATGGTTTCTTCTTTTTTCATTAGTCGTATGAGGAGATATCTAATTTCTTGTGTGGGATAGCATGTAGAATACGGTTTGCTGTTAACAATGCTTCCCCCCACATATTCAGTGGTAATCCAAAATTTAATATCATACAGTTGATCATCTCAACTAATGTCCTATTTTTGCATTCCGCTAGGCCATTTTGCTGAGGTGTGTAAGGTGCCGTAAATTCATGGATTATACCATTTGATTCACAGAATTCGTTGAATTCATTAGAAGAGTACTCACCCCCTCTATCACTTCTGAGGGCTTTAATCTTTATATTCAACTAATTTTCCACTTCGGCCTTATAAAGCTTAAACTTTTCAAAGGCTTCATCTTTAGATTTTATCAAGTATACATAGGAAAATCTAGTGAAGTCATCGATAAATGTGATAAAATACCTTTTTCGTCCACAAGTTAAGGTATTATTTAAATCATAGATATCGAAATGAATTAACTCCAAGGGTTGTGATTTTCTCATGCCAATCCCAAATGGTTTTCTGGTTATTTTAGAATAGGCACACACATCACATTTTCCTTCTTGTTGTATTTCATATTTTGGTATAAGTCCCAGGATCATCATTCTTTTCATTGAATGATAATTAACATGACCTAGTCTAGCATGCCATAAAGATACTGAATCCACTATATAAACGGAAACATTATTATTATTATTATTATTATTTTATAATCAAACCATGATGAGGGTAAATTTGTAATTACTACACTGACTAGAAATTCTTTAGGAAGATCTATACCACCAATCTTCAATTCATCAACCAAGTTCTGTAGTTCGGTTACTTGGGAGAGAATTGGCTGATCATTTTTAAACTTGAAGTGGACATAATTGTCAATCAGAAAATTCTGAGTACTGATCTTTTCAGTTTTATATTTTTCACTAATTTTGTCCACGGATCTTTAACAGAGGATATTTTATGGTATGAGTAATAGATGGAATTAGAGAGGGTGTTTAAAATATGACCTTTGCATAAAAAATCATTTTCCTTCCTTTTCTTCCGTTCTGCCTTCACTTGTTCCGAGTCATCGTCTTTTGGCTCGGTCAGAGAAGGCAGATCATCATCTAGGATGTAAGATAACTTCAGAGTTGTCAGAAAGAAAAACATCTTCTGTTGCCATCTTGAGAAGAATTGACCGTCAAAACGATCCAGTCGTACAAAGTCTTGGTTCATAACTTGAATGGAATGAATTGCCTCCATTATGACTAGAGTTAAAACTGTCTTGAATGTTAGAAATCTAATACACAACGGAGGATAAAAGAAAATGATCAGATCTATCGGGTTCAAGGCTCGACTTGAATAGTCGATTTCTCAAGACAGATTTGCTGCCCTTTTTCTGAAAATTCCAGCAAGTGCAAACGAAGGAAATCTGCAAATTGTCTTCCGGATACAATGAACTCTCAATCTAATTTTCAACATGAAAATTTACACATTTAAGTGTTGAACAGATCTCTAGTTTTGACATCGATATGCCTTAAGAGGTTCAGAAAAAACTCAATAAGAGATTAAATTGAGACTAATTGCACAGAAGATGATATAAGAATTAAGAGTCTATACTTCTGGATTATAGTATCCAGGATTTATATCAACTGAAAGGTTATGTATTTCTTCCTGAAGAGGTGCTAAAGAGCCTCTTCAAGAAATCCATACCCATTCACAGCAAATAATTGCCTTTCCATGAAAGGACATGACTCTATGTCATATGGCAGTTATTCTGTACCCATTCAGACAGAAGCAGTTATCCAACAGGAAAAACTGAATCCACATAAGCGACACATGGCATAAGTGCCAAATGTACAATCATGTCACAATTACTCTTAATTAACAAAGGTCATAAAATTATCAGGATAAACCCTCATTCAATTCCAATTGTACCATGGCCAAAAAAGTTTGAACCATGTGCCAAAAAGACTATCTTTTTGCTCCTTGTGATGATGCGAACGTGCGAAGTGCTAAGTGCGCCTAATAAAGTACCAAAAAGCACCCAAGCAGCCCTATAGCCAACACCGCGCGCGCGCGTGCACAGACAGTGTGAAGATTTGAACCCCAGTTGCATAAGTAAAAACCCCTTCTTTTATCGACTGGCTATACACACTATTTATGAAAAGTTTAAATAATTAATATATTTATTTACTTTCTAAAAATAACTTTTATTTTTGAAATTTATTTTTTTTATTCTTAAAAACACAATAAGAGTTGTGGCCTTCATCATAGTAACGTCTTGGTCCGAAACTAGCCTTCACCATGGCTGTGTTTTGAGCCAGAAATAGGTCTAGTAGCAGCTCCATTTTGGGGTCGAAACAGGGCCTCTAGTCTAGCCATAGTCCATGGGAAGAACAGCCTCTGGTCGAGCCATGTTAGGAGCTGAAAGTAGCTCTTAAAAAAGGCTAAATATGGGCTGAATCCAGGCCAACGATGAGAGCATGTTGGGCCGAAACCATGCCAAATGATGGCTGGATTTCGAGCCAGAAACAGGCCAAACAGTGGCAGTATTTTGAACTGAAACCAGCCCAATCAATGGCTGCATTTTAGACCTAAGTCCAGGGCCTTCATGTTAAGCCAAGATGAGTTTTTAGCTGGCCTCAAAACCAACTAAGAACATCCTAAGGTAGTGGTGGAAATCAGCCCTAGCTGGACCATGTTGGGTGCTGAAATCACCGATCAGTTGGACCATTAGTGGGGCTGCAACTGGTCCCTGTATGAGCCTTCGATCAAATCTGAATTTAGCCTAGATCGGTCCTGTAATCAGGCCATGGGCCTGTGCAAACCCAAGCCCTGCACACATGCAAGTGGGCCACATCCCACAGTCAGGTGGGCCGCACTTTACAAACTGGTGTGGCTTACGTCCAAGCTTTATATAAAGGCCAAGGAAAGAGAGAAGAAGGAAGAAAAGAGAAAGAAGAGGAGAGGAAGGAAAGAGAGGAGAGAAAGAAAGAAGAGGATGATTGCTAGTTGTGATGTCTCGAGTCAACCCGACTCGAACCGAGTTAGTAAGGTGAGCCCACCTTCTCCTCCCTGATTAGAGTTTATTTCGATTTCTATTATCAGTGATAGCCTTATTATCATCATTAGGATTGTTGATACGAAACATGGTTAACCATTAGCAAATTTTCTATACTAGTGATAGTTGTTACCTACAAATTATAATTCGCTAAACATGAGTGTTTTAGTCTTCACCCTTAAAGATTATTATTGATAGTTATGATTTAAAATCATTAGAAAATATTATCATTTCCCTCATGAGATTAGTCAAATACTCATTAATATAATTATTACTATTAGTCCTTATTGTATTATCATTTGAAAATATCCTATTATTATTACTTGTATTATTTAAGAGATTATTAGTCATTATGAGTGTATTAGATAATATTGGTATGTTTAAATATAAACTTATGAACCATTGTTACTAATATTAATGGATTGATACTCCTACTATGAATATTATTTGACCCATTGTACAATAATGATAATAATGATAATAACATTAATAATAATAAGTTAGGATTCAAATCCTAAAATCTAAGCATGGAGCTAGACCCTAGGATAAAACCCAAATTCTACACTAAAACCCTAAAAGATCACCCTAGGCTATGATCTTAAACCCTAGGTGGTGTGTAGAACTTGGATCTAACTGTACATCCTGATTTATGGTAGGATTTGATTTTTAAGGGAATGCGCATTCCCTAGCGATGCTGGTAGGCGATGCAAACTATAAGGTGATGATTCTTCCCCTTGAGCTTTCCATCTTCTCATTAGCTTAAGTTATAGTTTTTTTTAATTTAAATTCATAATTGATATCTCCCTTTATAATCACATGTGTTAGCTGGTGGAAATTGAATTGTTGTATTATATGCTTTATGATTATTCTGTATAATTGTTCATGCTTATGGATTTTCTTTTGTGGATTGCTTATTGAACTTAAATTGGTACATTAGTGAGAAATTCCCACATATGAATGTACACCCATACTTGGGATGCAACTTGACTAGTTGTGATCATAATGGACCTTCGACTTGGTGGTTATTAAGTGGTGGTCTAGATGGATCATTGATGTGGACCTACCATCTAGGGTTGTTGTGCCCAATGGTTTTTAAGGATGGTCTTTATCGTATGGTTTTGATATCGGCCCTATGTGGCATATTTTGATACTCGCCCTACGTGGTTTTGTTTTGGTATTTGCCCTAGATGGGTTCGATGTTTTATATAGTGCAACCATGCGATGGTAAGCCCCATATATTGTAATATGATTGGCCACTAGTTGACGGGGTACCATTAAACATCCTAAGGTGGTAGTCTCACGAGCCGGGGATGGTGGTATGGGACCTATGCCCGAGTTGTCGGCCTACGCTGGGCTATACACTCCCTGTAGTGACTTTTGAGCTTATTTAAATTGGTTGGTTGTAAATGGACTAATAATGACTTGGCTAATCATGCATACATGGCATATTATGATGGCTTGGATCATTATGCCCTGCGATTACACTGAATGTTGCGCTAATGACCAGTCACTCGATTGTGATAATAACTCGGATCATCATGCGCATGCGATTACGCTGAATGTTGCACTGACGACCAGTCTTATTGATGGGTGACCCGACTGTAGGATGTTTTCTAGGGGTTCGATGATTGCATGGGTGACTCGACTGGAGGATGTTTCCCAGGTTCGATGATTGCATATGTGACCTGACTGGAGGATGTTTTCCCAGGTTCGATGATTGCATGGGTGACCCGACTAGATGATGTTTCCCAGGTTCGATGATTGCATACTTCACACATCTATACATATAATAAGACTGCATTTACTCTGTTTTAGTTGTCTGGATGTTTTATACTATTTCTTACCTAATACGGCGATGTGTAATCCTGAGGGGAGTTTACACTGAGTTGGCCACTCATCCATCAAATATATAACCGTAGAGGTAGCATAGGTGGCCCTGATGATGTTCACATTCATATTGGTGGGTGAGGAGCAGGCTATGGTTGACAAGGGTGCATGATTATATTTGCTAAGGGCTGCTATAGGATTTCACAGCTCAAGATTGTTACAAATTTACTTTATTTCACATGTAATGTTATTTCATTTTGTATTCGTAAGAATGGAGACATTGGTTTGTATAAGTCATTATGGGCACTCTCTTATGTACTCTAAATGTAATTGTAATTTTCTTTATGCTGATTTGTCCAATCTACGCTCATCTGCTTACTCTAATAAAAGAAAAAAATATTATATTTGACCATCCTTTAAGGTTAGCACTTGGGTTTTTGGGACACGGGTCATATACTCGGGTCCTGAAAAGTCGGGGCGTTACAACAAGTGACCCAACTCTAGCCCTTTCTATCTTCCTACTTTACCAAGAAATCAAGCGATCCTCGTCTGGAATTCATCCACAAGAAAGGAATGTCACTTTCACGCATCCAGTTTCAAACCAAACCAAGACTAGATTCGGGTGGGGCCCACCATCAGGGACCGCCTGAATGATCTGAGCCTTCCATCTTAAACGTAAGACAAAATCGACCAAAACCTTATCCTTTTTATCCCCAAACGACTGAGAAACCAGGCTCACCTCTTCCGTGTTCCTTCTGCAAACGGCAACAAAATGGAGGAAGCAGGCGCATTTTCCTCGTCGTAATGTGATAAGGCATTGGATCCCGGCTTCAATCCAGACCGTCCAAACTGCTTAGAGTAGAGATATGATAGCCTCCAAGGAATCTGAAAGAGAAGAAAGCATGGGAGAAGCCTAGCCGTAGTCGGCGAATACGCTGCTACCGGGAGTTGCGCAAAAATAGACTCCGGTCTTACTACGTAAACAGACTTAGCAGGGATTTTTTTTGGCTGTGTAAAAAGCTTTCGCAGCAACTTCTAAAAACAAAAAGCCATCAACTTCCAGCCTCTATGAAAGAGAGGGAGAGAAGGACATGAGGAGCTATCTAAGGTCGTGGAGAGGATCCTTGCATGTGAGAAGAAAGAGTAAAGAGAGAGAGAGAGAGAAGGAGAGTCATGGAGCAGGCCGTCTCTAGTGAGTTTTTCTTCCTTCGCTTCTTTAGTTTCTTCTTTCCTTTAATGCTTTTATGAGATTTTAGCGTGGTCATGTCAGTAATTGGCTAAACCTCTTAGCTGGGGCTAAGAGGTGAAGCTTGTAACATGATGGAGTATTTTCTATGGCTTTGATTCATATTTAATGAACTCTCTTTAATTATAGTTAGATTATAAGGAATGTTTTTAGTTTTTAATGCTTTATTGTGACTTAAATTACAATGGATTTGTGATAGCTCTGAGCATGTTATTTTCATTATTAGGATTGTGAACTTGGGAACCCTATTGTTCACCATCGTCTCATAGACATGGTTGGATGATGAAACCCTTCCTAACGTTCATAACTCTCTCAGATTGGATATGGATTGGTTAAATTTTGTTGTTTACTTTGTCTCATGAGCATGGTTTTGTGATGGAATCATGTCTAATCCACATCCTTCTCATCTCTTAAAAACTGGATCAAAGAAAGTTCAGATTTGATTTTTAATGTTATATCCTCCAACTTGATGAAGATGGGACTCTAAATCCAGTTGTGTTCTTGAATCAAGCGTAGATATCCCTGATCTCTACAAGTGGATCCTTGGAAACCCTAGTTTCCCACATTTGAATTTTACAAGTTTTAGTTAAATAGTTCACCATTATTCTCTTAACTTCTTCATATTTAGATTGCATCTTCTTCTAGTTTTAGTTCTAGTTACTTTCAGATTACACACAAGGTTCAGTCCCTGTGGATTTGACCTCAATCTTACCAAGATTATTACTGCATCGCAACCCTATACTTGGGGTAGTGATCAAAAATATTCAAAAGAAATTTTTTTTAACTGAAAAAGTGAGTGTTATCCTAAAGTAAGATGTGCCACAGAAATTCAAAGATCCCGGTAGCCCAACCATCGCTTGTGTAACTGGGAATTACTACATTGAGCATGCACTTCTTGATTTAGGAGTGAGTGTAAATTTGATTCCTTACTCGGTCTACAAACAGTTAGGTTTAGGTGAATTGAAATCCACCCTAACCACATTATAACTTGCTGATCACTCAGTTCGTGTACTGAGAGGGATAATTTAGGATGTATTGGTCCAGGTTGACAGATTCTACTACCCGGTAGATTTTATCGTCCTAGATATGGAACCCATCAGTAACATGAGTACTCAAATTCCCGTCATTCTTGGTAGCCCATTCCTTGCCACTTCAAACGTAATCATTAATTGTAGGAATGTAGTCATAAGTATGTCTTTTAGGAATATGACATTGGAGTTGAATATCTTTTACAACATAGGCAAATAGTTAGTGGATGATGATGATTTCCACAACAATAACATGATAGACACTTCCGTGGAAGATAAAACTTTGATGACCTTATCCTCTAACCCTCTAGAGACGTGCTTGGCCCACTCCCATGATTTTGATGATGACATGATTAAGGAGATGGGTGTCATGCTTAATACTGTGCCAGTACTTGGATTTAACTGATGGAGGCCACATCCGATATCCGATAGTCAATGGGTGAGTCCAACTCAGGTGGTTCCTAAGAAGTCCGGAATCACCATCGTATCCAATGTCAATAATGAACTCATGCCAACTAGAGTTACTACTAGTTGGAGAATGTGTATTGACAACAGGAAATTGAATACCAACACGAGGAAGGACCACTTCCCTTTGCCCTTCATTGATCAAATCTTGGAAAGGCTAACTGGTCACTCATACTATTGTTTCCTCGATGGGTATTTGGGCTACAACCAAATAGAGATAGCCCCTTAAGATTACGAAAAGACCACATTTACATGTTCCTTTGGCACCTTTACTTACCGAAGGATGTCATTTGGACTGTGTAATGCCCCCGCCACTTTTTAGCGACGTATGATGAGTTTTTTTTCTGACATGGTAGGGCAATATCTAGTGGTCTTCATAGACGACTTCTTTATCTTTGGTCCATCTTTCAGTGATTGCTTAGAGAATCTTAAATGTGTGCTGAAAAGATGTAAAGAAAAAAATTTGGTACTCAATTGGGAGAAGTGTCATTTCATGGTTCGTAAGGGAATTGTCCTTGGAAATATCATCTCGTCCAAGGGAATTGAGGTAGATAAGGCTAAAATTGATCTTATTTCTAACCTACCTTCACCCATGAACATACGAGACGTGCGATCCTTCCTAGGACATGCTGATTTTTACAAGAGATTCATAAAGGACTTTAGTCTACTCGAATGGTACATCCTTTTGAAGTAGATTACATAAAGGATCTCTTATGAATCTCCTGTAAAAACCTACCACTCGAGTGGACTAAGCAATGCCAGGAAGCTTTATGTTATCCACTACAGCTATCATGAAGCCACCCGATTGGAACCTTCCTTTTGAATTTATGTGTGACGCGTCTGACTATGCTCTTGGGGCGGTCCTAGGCCAGAGAAAAGACAAGAAACCCTATGTTATACAATACTCAAGTAGAACTCTAAATCCTGCCCAAGTGAATTACTCGACTACAAAAAAGGAACTCTTAGTCGTAATGTTCACTTTGGACAAATTTAAGGCCTATTTGATCAGATCCAAGATCGTCATTTACAGAAATCATGCGGCACTCAAGTATTTCTTTCTAAGAATGATGCTAAGCCCCGCCTAATTAGATGGATCCTCCTACTCCAAGAATTTGATTTGAAAATAAAAGATAAAAAGTAAGTAGAGAACGTAGTGGCTGACATCCTTCCCGCCTTGATCTCTCTGATTCCCTTGAGATGACACATATTAATGACATGTTCCTTGACGAACAATTGTTCAATGTCTCCCATTCACCTTGGTTTGCTGATATTGCTAATTATCTTGCTACAGGTTTCATGCCGACACATTGGACTGCGCAAGATAAGAAAAAAAATTCTTCGTTGAGGTTCGTAAGTTCTTCTGGGATGATCCATATTTGTTTAAATATTGCCCAGACCAAATATTAAGGAGATGTGTGCCAGACAATGAACACCAAAGTGTCATCTCCTTCCATCACTCTTCGGCTGTGGTGGTCACTTTTCTGCTAAAAAGACCACGGCCAAGATTTGCAGTGTGGCTTTTACTGGCCCACTATGTTCAGGGACACTCATGAGTTTTGCAAAGCTTGTGAGCGTTGGCAGAAATTGGGAGCATTGTCTTGTTGAAATATGATGTCTTTAAACCCCATTCTCATCTTAGAAGCATTTAATTTCTCGGGCATCGATTTCATGGGACCATTCCCCCAATCCTTTGGGAATTTATACATTTTGCTAGCGGTATACTATGTCACTAAATCAGTCGAAGTGATTCCATGCTGCAATAATGATCATCAAACGGTCATTAAGTTTTTAAAAGAGAACATCCTTTCTCGGTTAAGAACGCCTCGAATCATCATTAGTGACGGACGCTCACAGTTTTGTAATAGGCCATTTGCGAACTTAATGAAGAAATATGGCATCTCCCACAAAATGAGTACTCTATACCACCCACAAACAAGTGGTCAAGTTGAGATTTCCAATAGAGAAATTAAACACATCTTGGAGAAAATGGTTAACCCTGATCGAAAGGATTGGTCAATCCGATTGACCAATGCTTTATGGGCTTACCGTACCGCATTTAAGACTCCTATTGGAATGTCTCCTTTTAGACTTGTCTATGGGAAAGCCTGTCACTTGCCTATGGAGTTGGAACATAGAGCCTACTAGGCGATTAAAAATCTGAATTTCAATTTGGACAATGCTGGCTCACTACGCCAACTTCAGTTGAATGAACTCGAAGAAATCTAAAATGATGCATACGAGAACTCGAGAATTTATAAGGATAGGATGAAGGTGTTTCATGACTAACGCATTCTTCAGAAATCATTCACACCAGCTCAGAAAGTCCTCTTATATAATTCTCAGTTACATCTCTTTCCGAGCAAACTCCAATCTCGTTGGACCAGTCCTTTCACTATTACTAATGTCTATTCTCATGAGGCCGTTGAGATACAAGATCCGAATAATGGCAAAGAATTCAAAGTAAATGGACATCGATTAAAGCCATTTGTTGAGAAATTTGATTCAGAGGACATGTCCATACCTTGGAATGATCCTGTTTATCAGGATTGATCTCTTAGTTTGACAAAGGTGTAGTTAAGTTTATTGCTTTCTGACATTTTAGGATAATCGGCTTTATGTTGCTTAGGATAGTTTGCTTTCGCCTTTTTAGGATATTTTGTTTTAGATTGATTAACTCTTGTGCTAACCACCTTCACACTGAGATCCTTTGGAAAAAGCCTCAAAATTTCTTTATCAGGTATTGTCTTTCCATCACCTCTCTTTCAATTATGTTGTCTCTTTTGCAAATCATGCTTCTTTCTTTTACATAAAGGACAATGTAGATTTTAGGTTGGGGATGGGAGATTAGGTAACCTAATCATTATTTTCTCAGTTTTGAGTAAAATTTGCAAGAAAATTTTTTAAAATTTTTTCAATGTTTATCTGTTTAGAAAGCGATATGTTGTGTATTTAAGACTATTTTGAGTATGAAGATAAGATAGAAATTGAATTTTGAATTGTTGGAGTTGGAGCAACTAAGTGACCTATCACTTTGGTTCTTACATTCAACTGATTAAGAGTAAGTTCGAATATTATGTTCTTCAAATTATTTTTTATGAATAGTACTAGATTTTCTGATTGTTAGTATGATGATCATTGAAAGATATTGAGAACCGAGTTTGGAGAATTTTATCCACCTTAAAAGAAGAAGAAAAAAACCAGTTAAAAAATAGGAGATCGACAAGGAGGTCATAAAGAATG
Organism: Magnolia sinica; assembly: GCF_029962835.1. Lineage (NCBI taxonomy): Eukaryota > Viridiplantae > Streptophyta > Magnoliopsida > Magnoliales > Magnoliaceae > Magnolia > Magnolia sinica. Next base: position 82,617,166 of record NC_080574.1, read on the forward strand.
AAGAATGACAACATCTTTGAGGGGAATGAAAAATGTCTTTGAAAAGGATGTAATGTCTAAAGAAGAGGAATAAATACAAATGACCATCAATATAAAATAAAAAAATTGAAAAAAGAAGGAAAAGGGGATAAGTTTGGAATTAGTACTTGGGTTTTTAACCAATCTTGAAGTGATGAGCATGGCTAACATTATGAAAAGATAGTATTTTCACTAAGCATGTTGAAAAAACTTGATATGTGAACTATACTCTGACTTAATGGATAGAGAACCTACTTGATCGATTACTTATATGGTTCGCCTCCAGGTTTTCAAAAACTCACTTTTAATCTCAAGTCTACTCATACATACTTAAAACACAAAAGATTGTTTTCTGAAAAAGGTTGAACATTGCGCATTAAACTTATTTTTCGCATACTTTGATCGGGACTAGTAAAATGCTGGTTGGGGATTGTATTGAGGGTCAAATATTGCACATTGGACCCCAATTATTCGTTGGTTTTATGAACATGATAATGCTTAACATTCTATTTTAAACATTTTTGTGGTGTAAGGTGAATTCAAGCGCTTAGATTAAAAAGGATGTTAAAAGCATAGATTTAATGCTCAATAATCACCAAGACCAAGAATGAAGAATGCACATACTGAAGATCCAAGAAAATCAAGTCAAGAATGAAGAAAATTGGAGTTTCGAAGTGAATTTGTGTGATCCTCGACCAGTCCTGGCTCCGGCTCGACTAGTCCTGTGTGTGCTCGACCAATCATGGACTCTGCTCGACCAGTCGAGCTGCCTCGACTCGAACTCTAACAACTAAAATTGTTAAAATCAGGTCATCCTTGACTAGTCGAAGGAAACCCTCGACTAGTCGAAGGTGACCCTTAAGCAGTCGAGGGTTGTCCTCAACTAGTCTTGGGTTCGCAGCCAGCACACAAAGTGCGAAAATTTGAAGCGGTTTCTGAAAATTTCCAACTCGGTGCGAAAGACTAAGGCCTAAAACTATAAATAGGGGGTTCGTAGGTGAAAAGGCCGAGCTAAGAGTCCTTGAAGGGGGGGTGTGAATAGGACTATGCCAAATTAAAAATTAAATACGGAATTTAAACAAATATAAATAAAGATAGCACTTAAACAATCCCATAATGCAGAAATATAAAACAACCTCAAGTGTACAAGTATTGAGAGGTTGATATAGATGTTGTTCTAAGGACAACCTTACACCAAAAACCAATGGCTTATGGTAGGACAACCTGATTCTTAGAATGGTCTGTGTATCAAAATCTCAAACCGATACAGAGGAATAAAGAAATAAATAACAACGGAAATAACTAACTTGTTACAACATCCCCACACTTGCATAAAATAAATTACAACATTCTCCACAAATGCATAAAGGGAAATTTCAACATCCACAAAATGAAATAATCAATCAATCACCACAAGACCAAAAATTACAGTGGTTCGCTTGTGTGTACACGAACTGTTTAGAAAAATAGCCACATAACTACTCCACTCCTAATATCCTCACACAGTGGATATTAGCGTTCACTAAGAAATAGATTTTTCAAGGTTCACCTAAAACCTTCACAATTGTGTCTTTCAAGTGGGCTTACACAATTCAAAAACCCCACACTCTGAGTTTTCTGGATCACCTTAGACAAACCAAAAGAAAGAGATTTTTCTGACACAATCTCAATGAAACAAAAAAAATGAATTGATTTACAAAACTAGAAAATACTTATCTGGATATTCTCCTTTTGATGCAGCCCAGAAGAACCAATTCGGAGTAGAAGTTCAACCTAGATGTTCAATGTTCACACTCACTTATAAAATGGTTCTAAGTTCTAAATTGATTTTAGATTAAATCACCTTGGGCTACCTTGATTTGATTTAATTCCAAGAAATGGAAAAACTTCAATCCCTCTTTCAAATAAGGTTGGAATGTACAAACTCAAAATCAAATACAAAGAAAGCTAATTAAAGAGAATATAAAATGAGCACTAACTAGCTTAAGAATATCACTAACTTATCTCTTAGAGCAGCGTATTGATTTTACTTGAATTGGATATCAAAATTTAAAATTCGTGCTCTATTTATAAGTACAGAAATCACACCTTCGACTGGTCCAGAGGTCGGCTCGACTAGTCGAAGGACCAACAAACTTTTGAAAATTTAGGCGCGATAAGATCAGGTCATTCCACGACTAGTCGAAGGACCTGCTTGACCGGTCGAGTCCTGTCCACGATTGGTTGTGTGGGACTCAATTTAGTTGCTGGACTTTGAGTCAAGCCTGCAGGACTGGTCGAGCACTGTTCACTCGACTGGTCGAGAAGTCTCTAGGACTGGTCGAGGTAATAATAAAAAAATCCAAAAATAAGTAACAAACTTAGGACTGGTCAAGGATTTCTTAGACTGGTCGAGCTTGTGCTAGGACTAGTCGAACTTAGTCTAAGACTAGTCAAAAAATAGTCTATGCACTTATAAAGTGACCCAATTAAATTATGTATTCAAAATGACCTATCCTATGGTCAATCTAGGGTCATTCATACCTTGTAAGCAATATATGAACATTGAATATTCTTTTGCTTCAGTTGATAGTTGTTCTTTGAAGTTCACGAAGCTGGAGATCTTGACATATGATGAAGCTTGAACTTAAGAACTTTTGAAGCTTGAATTTATAATACATTGAAGTGTGAGCTTGAGGTACTTGAGTTGTACTTCACCTTGAGCTTTGAGTATCAAATTAAAGACTATTGTCTTACCTTTAAATGTAGCTTTGAAACCTTGAACTTTGAAGCTTGAAGGAGTGAACTATCACATGGTGTTGTACTTGAGCATATATATGAAAGTGCCCTGGTTTGTCAATTAGCGAGAGTATTAAGTCCGCTAGACAGAAAAGCTCCATAGGAAGATCAATCACTCGTCTGCCTCAACCGGATGTGGGCCTGAACTCACCACAGGTAAATCTAAGCCTCAATCCCATGTCCCAAAACACCAGGTGATTAAAACCCTTGAAACAAAGTAGAACATCATAGGGTTTTGAGTTAGAAAACTTTTACAAAATTTAGAAAATCTCTAAGTTTTCTAGCTCTGTGGTTTTATCGATATATTGATCGATATAATCGAGATGCACCGTTGATGTCCTCGATGACTAAACGATATCATCGAAATGAGGACCAAAGATGTCCAGCAAACACATATTCTTCTTGATGGAATTATCGATGTATCGATGCCCCTATTGATATCATCAATATTTGAAACTCGAGTCTATCGAAGTTGACTCGATATAATCGACAGCAGAGAGTTTGTGTCCCTATTTTTTTAAGGAAAATCATAAAGACCTTCGATATATCGAAATACTCCTCGATATCCTTAGAATTAAAAAACTAATGATATCGAAAGGCCTTCAATGATATCGGTTTTGGACACAGTTTTTCAGCAATATTTTTTAGGTGATTTTTTTAATCTTGGATCAAGGGTCACTCGATAGAATCGATATTCAAATATTGATGATATCGAGGCCGGATCGATGGCATCGAGAAAGGGCATAAACTGTCCAGCAAGCTCACTGATAAAATCTTTGGATTTATTAATGCATCAACACAACCTTCGATATCATCGACATTCAAATTTCGATGATTTCGAGTGTACCTCGATCATATCCTTGATCTTAAAATTTTCAAAGGCTTTATCTCTCTCATTTTCAAATGTCGAGGAATCAATCCTCGTGTCGGTGAAATCAAAGTTCGAAATCCGATGACATCGATGCATGTTTCGATCGCCTCGACTAGCTGGCAAACGGTTTCAAAAGCGTATGACATTTGAGTTTGTGTCATCAAGCGGCCAGTCGATACAATTGAGTATGCACTCGATGATATCGACCCCGCTCGATGATATCAAACTCCATCATAAATGTGACCATTTTATATCCGTTGGAACTTTTTGCATATATATAAAGAGCTTGTCTTTAGTTGCTATGAGAGAAAGAAGAGAGTACTTTTGAGTGTTTAACCTTCGATCATATACCCAAAGCCCTTTCTCTCAAGGGAGTTCATCCTCCAATTCACCCTCATTATTAATATTCAATAGAGTAGATTGGGGAATGAATTTCCGCATTCAAGGATCCTCCAGCTACCACCTTAATGGCAACTCATTAAGTTGGGATGCCTTGAATGCATAGATGATTGAAATCGCTATCTCCTTATAGGAAAATATTTGAGAGTAGGATTCCATCATAACCTTGACCCAACCCGTCGTCATGCATTAGTACATCTTCTGAGTTGTAGTTCAAGGAGATAGGAGACTCTTCATGAACAAAGGAGGAGATCTTCATCAACAAGCTAAAAGGGACTCATCTGCTTATCTGTAAATTATCAGAGTTCAGAGGACCCTTGTGATCATTCCTTTGTAGGATTGGGTCTAAGGTGTTTCTCACCCCTTGCAAGTCCTCTAGGAGGCCTCCAGCAGGATTGTACGTGGTGGGTACTTTTTGTTGACCCTTGCTCTGTGGAGAGCATAAACAGTTAGGGTCTTATAGAAGATCCTTGGTCAGTGTGCCTAAAAGTGGGTGTGTTGTGTTGACCCTTGCTCGTGAGAGCATAAACAAGTTAGGGTCTTATGGAAGATCCTTGGCCAGTGTGCCTAAAAGTGGGTGCGTTGTGTTGACCCTTGCTTGTGAGAGCATAAACAGTCAGCCTAGGTATAGGTTGTAAAGGTTAAAGGTAAACCTGATTTAAAACCTTGGGTTTGGGGTGAACCGTGTGAAACCTCCTTAGTGAAATCCGGTACACTCAAGGGTTGAGTATGGTTACCAGGAGTGGAGTAGACAAGTAGTCGAACCACTATAGAAATGACTGTGTTTGAGATTGCTATTGTCTTTTATTTGTTTATGTGATTTCCTTAAATACTTTCATATCTGATTATCTGATATCACACTTCACACACATGCACAGTCATATCCATCATACACTAGTTTACATATTGTTCATTTCTCAAATAGTTTATGATTGAATCCTCTCCTAGGCTTGGAAGCCAGTAGAGTTACTCTTGAGTAATTCTAATATATGCTTGCTATAAGGATTAGAGTGATAGTATTTTAAAATTGTTATAAAATTATTAAAAAGTCCTATTCACCCCCCTTTACGACATATTGGCATATTCCTACTTCAACTAAAGTGGTCTTTACCGCAATTTCAGTATATCTCTTGATCTTACATTTGAAATTTTTGAGGTAAAGACCTTAATTCTTGTACATGAGATGCACAGTCTTGAATATGTAGATGCGCTACACAAGACAGATTCTAAGAGGTTTTGGCACTACAAAATTTGACAATCATAGGAGCTAGAAAACATAGCACTTACAATCTCCCCCTTTGTCAAATTAGTGACAAAACCCACTTCGTTAAAACTAAGCATAATATGCACAACAAAGAATCATGCACCAGTTATAAACAGGTCAAAACAATTCGCATATACTCCCCCTTACTTACTCCCCCTTACCAAAAAAAATAATGGATGGCTATCCACAATCCATCCACAATCCACAATCCACATGCCATATATTATAAGCATAATAAAATTCTCCCCCTTTTTGTCACAATATGACAAAGGAAGGAACCAATAAATGATAATGAAAGTAAATAAATAAGGAAGAATAAGAAGAGTAATGAGGAAGAAGAAAATATATGATCTAGATTATCAAGTTAACCAAATTCATAAGCAATCATTTTCAAGCATGTTCAACCCCATAAAAAAAATCCAAGTATCAAAAAAGTTATTACAAACCACATAAGTAAATACTAATCAGAACCCGATGAAGGAGCAGGTATGGTAGGATCAAGTTGATGAAGCCCCTTATTAAGGCGCCTAAGATATTTGTGCATATATTTGAATTGCAAATCATGGGACACATTCATGTTTTCTACCTTCTCCTCAAGTGAGCGCAAACACGCATCAAAGTCAAATGGTTGATAATCAGGATCATCTGTTGAGTCGGATTCAATTTCGTCAAAAATATCATCCATATTGATGTCATCTGGAGGCAAATCACTTTCCTCTTCATTTGTGGCATCAGCTCCACCAATACCCACATTGACTTAGCCAGGGGCCAGCTTCAAATTCATTTTGTTAATATTAGAGTTGTTAAATGGTAGGTGGTGAATGGGAGCTTCTCCTATAGGCATAGCCACTAAACTATGGGTGGCCAACACAATCATAAGATAAGCGAAGGGAATGTCATTGTGTCCTAGATGGATATGAAACTAAATGATACAATAACAAATCAAGGAAGGAAGATATACAGAGGTTTCGAAAATGATGGAATGAAGAATACGGACCATGAACGTAGTGAGTTCCGTTTTGTTACCAGAACGAGGATAGACATTCGAAATGAATATCCTATGAAAGACTCTTTATCTGGGTAACAAATACTTTGAGACAAGTACATTTCCAGCAATATTCCATTCTGCATCTATATTGCATAAATCTCTAGTAAGCATTCGCTTCTCAGTTTCAGATCGTTTTGGCACTAGAGTGCTAATGGGAATACCTTCATCATTGACAGACAAACCCATTAATCTAGAGATAAGATGACGATTGACATCAATTGGACCTTCTCTAGTTAAGATAGTGAATGTCAGATTTTTAGTAGAAAAATTAGTAATGCAAGCATACATAACTTGCGCAATGGAGCGGTATGCCGGCCCACCCCAATGTATTATGTTATCCCATCCTCCATACTGAAGGAGAGAAAGGATATCAAACAGAGCTAAATGATCAACATTAACGGGTCGTTCTACTATAACGTTACGCAACTAAATATCCTGCACATAAGAGGGATCATTTTCGGGCGACCGAAGGTGGCTCACTGTTATAAGAGTGGACCGAGAAGTAGAAGGACCACGAGTCCTTTCTTCTTGGTTCTACCTTCCATTTGCACCAAAGATATCAAGAAACAAAGAAATTGTAAGAGAGGTAGAGTGGGTTTCTAATAGATCAGATTTTTTAGAAGAAAACCCCAAAAACTACTATGAATCAAGAAATAAACCACACAAATGATGAAAAGGGAGTGCAAAGGACTTGAATCTACAAGAAAAATGAAAACAATGCACTAACCTTGAAGAAATAGAAGATGGGTTCGACCGGTCGACCTAGGAGCCGTTGGAGAAGACAACCAAAATGAGGAAAAAGTGATTTTCCCCCCCAAATAAAGCACCAAACCTGCCTACATGGCTGGTCGAGTACATGCTTGACCGGTCGTGCCATGACTGGTCAAGTATGTACTCAACTGGTCGTGCACAGCTTAAAATGTGCAATTTTTATAAAATTTAAATATTTAAATATTTAAAATAACAAAAATATACATTATGATTGAGAAATACATGAATTAACAATTCAAATTGTGCATACCAAGATCAAATTTCAATTTAGAAAACCTACTTTTGTCAAGCGATTTTGTGAATATGTCAGCAAGTTGAGTCTTGATCGTAATATATTCCAAGGAAATTGTCTTGTCTTCCACTAATTCACGAATATGTTGATATCTAATGTCAATATGCTTGGTTCGTGAATGCTAGATTGGATTTTTGGAGATATTAATTGCGCTTGAATTATCACATTATAAAACCATAGTATCTTGTGCAATTTCGTTATCGCTTAGCATTCTTTTTATCCATATAAGCTGAGTACATGCATTACCTGCTGCAATGTATTCAGCCTCAGCAGTTGAGAGAGATACAGAACTTTGTTTCTTACTTTGCTAAGAAACTAAACAGTTCCCTACATAAAAACAACCACCACTGGTTGATTTTCGGTCATCAATGTTACCAGCCCAATCAGCATCCGTGTAACCAGCTAATTGCACACTAGTATAATGTGGATACTAGAGACCAAGATTAGCTGAACTACCGACATATCGAAAAATGCACTTAACAGCAATTAGATGTGACTCTTTAGGGTCAGATTGATATCTAGCACAAATTCCTATGCTAAATGTAATATCAGGTCGGTTCGCAATTAAATAAAGTAAACTTCCTATCATATTGCGATATAGCTTAGGATCCACATTCTTACCTATAGAGTCTTTTGAGAGTTTTAAAGTAGTACTCATAGGAGTATCAAAATTTTTCCTACTCTCAAATATGAACTTTTTAACTAAGTTCAGAGCATATTTAGTTTGAGAGATAAAGAAACCATTAGGTAGCTATTTTACTTGCAACCCTAGGAAATAATTCAATTCTCCAACCATGCTCATTTCGAACTTAAACTTCATAAGATCTGCAAACTCAACAGTCATGTTAACACAGGTAGATCCATATATAATATCATTAACATAAATTTGTAGTATTAAAATGTGATCATTATGTTTCTTTACAAATAATGTCTTATCAACACTTCCCATTATAAAGTTATGAGTTAGTAGAAACTTAGTCAACTTTCGTACCATGCCCTGGGAGCTTGTTTCAAACCATAAAGGGCCTTTTTTAGGCGGTATAGATGATCAACATTCTTAGGGTCTTCAAAACCCGTTGGTTGTTCAACATACACTTCTTCATGCAAATCACTATTTAAGAAAGAACTCTTTACATCCATTTGGTATATTTTAAACTTTCTAAAGCATGCAATAGATATAAATAATCTGATTGATTCAAGACAAGCTACTGGGGCAAAGGTTGATCGATGCCTTCAATTTGAGTGTACCGCTGTACAACCAGCCTAGCCTTATTTTTAATAATATTACCAAGTTCATTAGACTTATTTTTGAAAATCTATTTTGTTCCGATAATGTGTTTATCTTTCGGTCTAGGAACTAAGTACCAAATATCATTTCTAACAAATTGATTGAGCTCTTTTTGCATCACAACTATCCAATTTTCGTCAGTAAGAGCTTCTTTTACGTTAGGTAGTTCTATCTGAGATATAAAGCACACGTAGTTACACATATCTTCTAACTGCTTATGAGTATGCACACCAGTGTGAGGGTTTCTAAGAATCTGATTAGTTGGATGGTCTTTAACTGTCCTCAGTTTAGTGTTATGTTGACTTGATAAAGAGTCTGGTATATCAATTAGAAGAACTTCATCATTTTCTGAACTCGAAACAGGTGTATTTAAGTGATCGTCACTAACCACATTAATGGACTCTTAGATTATACCGGCCCTCTTATTAAGAACTCGATACGCTCGACTATTCAAATCATATCCTAAAAATATCCCTTCATCACTTTTAGTGTCAAACTTACCCAGATTTTCTCGGTCACGTAAAATGTAGCACTTGCTGCCAAAAACTCGAAAGTATTTGACAGTAAGCTTCTTATCAAACTATATTTCCTAAGCCATTTTACCATTTAATTTTTTTAATATAAATGTGGTTAATTATATAACAAGTAATATTTATGGCTTCAGCCTAAAGATTTTTAAGAAGTTTCATACTATTTAACATTACATTTGCCATTTCTTGAAGCACTCTATTTTTTCTTTGTATTATACCATTTTATTGTGGTGTTTTAGGCACAGAGAATTCATATGATATTCCTTGATCACTGTGAAACTTCTCAAAACCGTTATTCTCAAATTCTGATTCATGATCACTACGGATCTTACAGACTTGAGATCCTTTTTCCATTTGGATACATTTAAGTACCCTTTTTTACTTCATCGAGAGTTTCTGATTTGTCTCTTAAGAAGACTACCCACATATATCTGGTAAAGTCATCAACAATTACCAGTATGTACTTCTTTCCACCTCGACTCTCCGTTCTGGTAGGTCCAATAAGATCCATGTGGAGAAGTTCGAGTGGTTTAGATATGGAATTGGAGTTTACCTTTTTGTGTATACTCCTAGTTTATTTGCCAAACTGGCATTCACCACATATCTTATCTATTTTCTATATTTTGGGTAAGCCTCTTACCAACTCTCTTTTGCTCAATCTATATAAGTTGCAGTAGTGTACATGTCCAAGGCGTTTATGCCATAACTCAATCTCATCGGTATGGACCATGTAGCACGATAGATTAGATGAGCTTGAATCACTTACAATGTAACAATTTTCAGAAGTTCTGGGACCAGTTAATATTATAAAACCTTTTTTATTTAAAATTTCACAACCTTGATTAGTAAATTTTACACTATGATTATTATCACATATTTGAGAGATGCTTAATAAATTGTGTTTTAACCCTTCTACATATAAAACATTCTCAAATAGAGGGAGGTTAAAGAGTTGAACCGTACCTTGGCCAACAATTCTGCAGTTGCTACCATCATTGAATGTGACTAAACCATCAGTCATATCTTTAAGATTGGTGAGCAAACCTTTGTCGCCTGTCATGTGTCTGGAGCATCCACTGTCTAAGTACCACTTCGAATGGCTTGTAGCTTTGAAAGAAGTGTGGGCAACCAAGCAAGTAACCTTAGGAACCCATTTCATTACAGTCTTGGGTTTATGAGTATAGTTGGTCTTCTTATGTTTGTATTTGTTATAAGACTAACCCACTGAGTTAGATTTTAAGAGCTCCTTAAGTAAATCAACAATCTTCTTAGCTAAAGGATTATGATTCTGATTTTTATAGTTGATATGGTTGCTTTTAGGTTTTAAGGTTTGAAAAGTCTTAGCATTTTTAGAATAGTTTTGATTCAGACTTTTTCCTTTTGAGTTTGAAGACTCTCCTTTCACAAATTTGGGTGGAGTATTCTTATGTTTAGGAGGAATACTTTTGTCGTAGCCCAATCTGGATCGATCGCCACATTTTCTGGATCCGAATAAAAGTTTTTCTAATTTTGGATCACATTAGGCATCCTTCCATGTATCTTTTAAACTCAAAAGTGAAGGGACTTCAAGTTTTAGCTTTTCATTTTCAGATTTTAAGTTTTTAACTTGGGAGGTTTTGAAATCTAAGTCGCACTTAGTTTTTTCAAAACAATCTGAAATGTGAGATTTTTCTAAAACAAGATTATCAAAATTTTCTTTAAGTTTTGAAAACTTTTCTTTCTGAAGTTTGAATTTTATAGCAATTTTACAACTTTCCTTGTATAGGGCATTATAAGCATCTTGAAGATCTTCATTTTCATGATCACTATTCAGATTTTCTTCACTAGTTAAATCATCATTATCTGAAAAAGTGAACTTGGCTAGAGTCATAAGGCCTTTGACATCATTACCCAACTCAGTTTCAGAATCTTCTGACTTAGAAGAGGCTTCAAAGCATGAATTTTCATACCAAGTAGCCAACATTCCTTTCCTTTTAGGTTTGTCCTTTTTAGGACATTTGTTTGCTAAATGCCCATATTCATGGCAGTTGTAACATTGACTGTCTTTTAAAGATTTTCAGGTTTTAAATTTAGATATTTTCTTTTCATTAGTTTTTTGAAAATCAACCCTCTTTTTTACTTTTGAAAATCTTATAAAATTTTTTAGCTAAAAAGGCTATATCATCTTCAGAATTTTCTAAATCAGAATTACTACTATTTTCTTGAGAAATACTTTTAGAAGATTTAAGTGTAATGGATTTACCTTTAGGAGCTTTAAAGTTTAACTCATAGGTCTGTAATAAGCCAACTAATTCTTCTACCCACATATTATCCGTATCACGAAGTTCCTGGATCGCACTCACCTTTGAATTAAACCGTTCAGGCAGTGAGCATAGTATCTTTGCACAGACTTTACTTTTTAGGATTCTATCACCGAGACCCCACATAGAGTTGATAATGTCATTTAATCTTGTATAGAAGTCCATGAAAGTTTCACTTTCTTCCATATGTATTTCCTCAAATTTGGTTGTGAGGATTTGGACTTTAGATTTCTTGACAATTGTTGTTCCCTCATGTATCATTTCTAAAATATCGCAGGCTTGCTCTGCAGTATCACAGGATATAATTCTTTTGAATTCATCTAGTGATAGTGCCCAAGTAATTGCATTTAGAGCCTTTGCATTGGCACTACTCTCACTTTTCTGAAGAGTGGTCCAAGAGAAATAAGGTGTGACTTTCATAGTTTTGGATCCGTCGGTACCAGTTACTTAAGTGGTAGGAGGGGTCCAATTAGTCACTGTGGCTTGCCACACACTCTCATCCATGGATTTTAAGAAAATTCTCATCCTGGCTTTCTAATAGGCATAATTGGAGCCATCAAATGGTGGAGGCCAAGTGACTGAAAGGCTGTCAAAATTTGACATCTTACAAAGCTCAGATCGATTAGCTCAGGAAATTAATCCAAAAGAAATAATAATTAAAACGATCTATTAGGCTCTGAGACCACTTGAAAAGGCCGAGCTAAGAGTCCTAGAGGGGGGGTGAATAGGACTATGCTAAATGAAAAATTAAACGCAAAATTTAAACAAATATAAATAAAGATAGCACTTAAACAATCCCACAATGCAGAAATGTAAAATAACCTCAAGTGTACAAGTATTGAGAGGTTGATACAGATATTGTTCTAAGGATAAACTTACAAGAAAAACCAATGGCTTATGGTAGGACAACCTGATTCCTAGAACAGTCTTTGTATTAAAATCTCAAACCGATACAAAGGAATAAAGAAATAAATAGTAAAGGAAATAACTAAGCTACTATAACATTCCCACACTTGCATAAAAGAAATTACAACATTCTCCACAAATGCATAAAGGGAAATTTCAACATCGAAAAAATAAAATAATCAATTATTCACCACAAGACCAAAAATTATAGTGGTTCGCTTGTGTGTACACCAACTGTTTAGAAAAGTAGCCACATAACTACTCCACTCCTAATATCCTCACATAGTGGATATTAGCATTCACTAAGAAATAGGTTTTTCAAGGTTCACTTAAAACCTTCACAATTGTTTCTTTTAAGTGGGCTTACACAATTCAAACACCCCACACTCTGAGTTTTCTGGATCACCTCAGACAAACTAAAAGAAAGAGAATTTTCTGACACAATCTCAATGAAACAAAAAAAAATGAATTGATTTACAAAACTGTAAAATACTTATCTGGATATTCTCCTTTTGATGTAGCCCGGAAGAACCAATTCGGAGAAAAAGTTCAACGTAAATGTTCAATGTTCACACTCACTTATGAAATGGTTCTAAGTTATAAATTGATTTTAGATTAAATCACCTTGGGCTAGCTTGATTTGATTTTGATTTCCAAGAAATAGGAAAACTTCAATCCCTCTTTCAAATAAGATTGGAATGTAAAAACTCAAAATTAAATGTAAAGAAAGCTAATTAAAGAGAATATAAAATGAGCACTAAATAGGTTAAAAATATCACTAACTTATCTCTCAAAGCGATGTATTGATTTTGCTTGAATTGGATATCAAACTCTGAAATTCGTGCTCTATTTATAAGTGCAGAAATCGCACCTTCGACTGGTCCAGAGGTTGGCTCGACTAGTCAAAGGACTAACATACTTTTGAAAATTTGGGAGCGATAAGATCGGGTCGTTCCATGACTGGTCGAAGGACCTGCTCGACTGGTCGAGTGGCCTCCACAACCAGTCGAGTCCTGTCCACAACTGGTTGTGTGGGACTCAATTTAGTTGCTGGACTTTGAGTCGAGCCTGTAGGACTAGTCGAGCATTGTTCGCTCGATTGGTCGAGCAGTCTCTAGGACTGGTTAGGGCAATAACAAAAAATTCTAAAAATACGTAACAAACTTAGGACTAGTCAAGGATTTCTTGGACTGGTCCAGCCAGTGCTAGGACTAATCGAACTTAGTCTAAGACTAGTCGAAAAACAGTCTATGCACTTATAAAGTGACCTAATTAAATTATGTATTCAAAATGACCTATCCTATGGTCAATCTAGGGTCATTCATACCTTGTAAGCAATATATGAACATTGAATCTTCTTTTACTTCAGTTGATAGTTGTTCTTTGAAGTTCATGAAGCTGGAGATCTTGACATATGATGAAGCTTGAACTTGAGACTTTTTGAAGCTTGAATTTGTAATACATTGAAGCTTGAGCTTGAGGTATTTGAGTTGTACTTCACCTTGAGCTTTGAGTACCAAAGTAAAGACTTTTGTCTTGCCTTTAGATGTAGCTTTAAAACCTTGAACTTTAAAGCTTGAATGAGTGAACTATCACATGGTGTTGTACTTGAGCATATATATCTCTTGATCTTGCATTTAAAGTTCTTTAGGTAAAGACCTTACTTCTTGTACATGAGATGCACAGTCTTGAATATGTAGATGCGCTACACAAGACACAGATTCTAAGAGGTTTTGGCACTACAAAATTTGACAATCATAGGAGCTAGAAATTATAGCACTTATAGTAGGGCATCCCTAAGCATCATCTAGGGTTTGAGGAGTGGAGCAAAAGCGTGGAGAAGCCATCGCCTAGAGTTTTTCTTCCCTTTCCTTAGTAGTTTTTATGCTTTTCTTAAGAGATTCTAGTTCAATCATGTCTATGGTTGGCTAAACCTCTTAGCTAGGGCTAAGAGGTGAAGCTTGTACCGTGATGGGATGTCTCTATTGCTATGATTCATGTTTATATTGAATTCTCTTTGATTCTAGTTTGATTATAAGGAATATACTTTCCGTTTTTAATAGTTTGTTGTGACTCAAATTACAATAGATCTGCGATAACTTTGAGTATGTTCTTTTCATGTATTGAGATTGTGAAATTAGGAAATCCTGTTGTTCACCATCGTCCCATGAGCATGGTTGAGTGATGGAATCCTTCCAATTTTCATGATTATCTTATGATTGGTTGTGAGATTGGTAAATCATGTTATTTGCCTTGTCTCATGCCCATGGTTAGGTGATGGAATCACTTCCAATTCACACACCGCTCTTCCATTGAGAATTAGGTCAAAGGAACTTCATATTTGATTTTACTGAGATATCTTCCAATTGGATAGGATGGGACTCCGATTCCAATTGTGTGACTTAAATCAAGTATAGATCTCCCTGATCTCTACAAGTGGATCCTTGGAAACCCTAGTTTCCCACCTTTGAATTTCTTAAGTTTTTCATTAAATCTCTCACAATTACTCTCAAAATATTTCAGATTTAGGTTTTCATCTTTTTCTAGTTATTCTTGTAGTTGCTTTCAGAAAACGCACGAGATTAGTCCCTATGGATTCGACCTCGGTCTCACCGAGATTGTTACTACATCGTGACCCTACACCTTGGGGTTATGAACAATTGTCCTCCATACAGTCTATCTGTTATGATTGAATAAGATAGTTTCCCAAATCAAATGCTTTTGTTTCTTGTTGAAACAAAATGGCAACTCTGCTAGAGACTTTATCTTATTTACGATTAACATTGAGAAGGTTACGGGAACTTTAGTTATAGTTTGGCATCTTCTCGACCCCAAAATAGTGACTCTTAACGGGAACATCCTCCCATTCATCTCTAAGATAGAATTATCTATCACTTGGATATTAATTACAATTTTATATTTTGTTTAAAGGTAAGAAGATAACAGCGCAAGTTACGAGTAATGACGGACCTGACAAAGAAAGTGAATTTCTACTTTACCGTGACTGGATTCATGGTGGAATATGCAATGGATGAGCTTACAGTTCGTAAAGACCAATTTCATGTAAGTAAAGATGATGAGCTGCAAGTTATGGCTGGAGTCATATCTGCCTCACCACTGGCACAAGAAAAGGATGATGGTTGGGTTGTTGTATTGTCTCGAAAGACGAGAGCTCGAAATGCAACAACCACCAGAGTAAATGCATCACCAAAAAGGGTTAGAGGACCTGTGACACAAAATACGGCAAGAAACAACCCTGAACTCGCCCCTCTGGCTTTGTACCCAGGGAGATCTGTTCCCTCTCTAATAGCCTAAGACTTCCCAGCATTACCCATCGCGAAGGTCCAATGGACGAGAAAAGAAAAGGGTAAATCACCAATGTACGATACAGTTTCCGCTTCGTCCCAAAATACCCCTCGGTAGGAAAAATCTTAGTCAGTCGAATTCTGTGAGAATACGGAAAACCTGAATGAAGTTCCTCTCCCAATAAGTTCCATCATGCCCAGGTATTCTACTCCTACAACTACTTCTTCGGACAATGCTGAAGCCACTGTCTATATGGCAGGAACCGATCAAGGGCCACAGTAGACTACTGAAGATCGTATAGCCGATATGGCCAAAGTACAGAGAACGCTCATGGAAGAATGTAAAAGTCTCTGTGAGGCTTTGGATACTTTAGCACATAATGTGGCTCGGATTACAGTCCCTCCAATGATGGCTGCCATGAATGAGCAAGAGCAGCAACCACAAGGCTCTCATGCACCGAAGGCAGGATCACTTGGGTCTGCTCCTGCAGCAAGAGAAATAATTTAAGAAGAAATACAATAGGTAGTCACAAAAGCTATAAGAACGGAAAAGGAATGTGAGAATACCAGAAGATTTAGATATCGAATGCCATACCCCAGAGAACTGGAGGATATTCCTTTTCTGATCAATCTCAAGCATCCCGACTTTCAAAAGTTCAATGGAGACGGATTGCCAGAGGAACATCTCATGCACTTCATCATGAGCATGGGGAACTTTTCTACAATACCACAATATTACCTTCGGTTGTTCGGTTCCTCTTTGACTGGTAAAGCATTTCAATGGTACTTCAACCTAGCAGCAGGGTCAATGCGGACTTGGGAGCAGATGTAGGATGCATTTATATCCAACTTCTTTTCATCAGAACGCGATATCAGTATTTCAGAATTAGCGTCTGTCAGATAAAGAGAAAATGAACATGTGGAGAAATTCATCAATAGGTGGAAGACTTTGGGGGCTTCATGTAGACAATTGCCAGAAGAGAGAGAACAAGTAAACATGTGTTTGAATTCTATAGAGCCAGGGATTGCCTTTGGGCTCACAAGCACTAATATAAAAGACTTTTCAAGATCTTGCAACAAAAGCGCATGCATTGGAATTGATGGCCAGGAAGATGCCGACATTTCTGATCAGGACAGAAAGAAGAGGATTAAATAGATCAATGGTGAATATTGCGGATCAAGAAAAGAAAAAGAATACTTTTTATAATAAGCGAGAAACAAGCAAGAGAGAAGATTTGAATCATTATAAAGATCGAGCAAATGATAAGATAACTATCGTACGACTATAATAAGGAATACAATTTCGAAAGAGAAGACGCTATACCAATGATGGAACGATTATTGGCTGCCAGGACTATTCAATTACCTCAGCCTAGACGTCCAAAAGAAGTTGAAATGACTAAGGATAAAAGATATTGTCGTTATCATCGTTACATCAGACATCCAACGGAAAATTGCTTTACACTAAAAGACATGTTGCAAAGGATGATAAAACAAGGTGAGATAGTAATGAAAAAGAATGAGAAGAGAGATAAGAAAGTAACTGTGAACGCAACATTTGTAAGAGATCCTTTGAAAAGCTGAAAAGATAAAGGGAAGGCCCTTGTGGTAAGAGAATCGCTAGCTGCGATAAATTCCATTAAAAACTCTCGTTATAATTCACGATTTGTTGGATCATCTTCTGAAGAAGTCGGTAATGACTTAACTTCTATTCGCCAAAGAGAAGATGAACAAATCAGAGAATTCATCAGTCGATGGGGAACCTTAGGGGCACCAAGTTTACAGTTGATGAAAGAAAAAAAGAAAACGAATCAAGCTATGCATAGGATGTATACGACCAGATATTGCATTGAGTCTTATTGGCTTGAATATACGCACCTTTCAAGATCTAATCGAAAAGGCTGACCATATAGAAGAGATCACTGCAACAATAGAGTCTTATAAAATTCAAACATTTTGAAATCCCAAAAGAACTTCAATCAGTATCACTGGAGAAGAAAGAAAAATGAGGAATCGATAAGATGGGCAAAAAAGATCTGATAAGAGAAATATGAACAAGCATACAGCCAAGAAAATAAAGAGAGAATTCGGACAGTCCGAGGATTACAGTGGGTAATTGTTCGAAGAAGATGATATACTTCCAAATTGTCGGTAGAAGAGAAGATCAAGTTGCCATGACCAAAACGTCCAAAAGAGATGAAGAAAATAAGTGAAAGTGACTATTGCTATTTGATCGTTTCCTCGAACATCGAACTGAGAATTGCTTCAAGCTAAAGAGTATATTACAAAACATGATTGATAATGGCGAAATAATCATAAGGAAAGCATACGATGTAAGAAAGGAGATAAGAGCACACGAGTCTGATTGAAGCAAAATTTCATATCTTCATAATCGAGATGCAAGGCTATAAGATGAATATATTCATGAAGCTGGGGACAATTCTAATCTCAGATAGTCCGTGCGCAATGATAAGGCATTAGTATATTTTTCAAAATTCGCTGCATCAAGATATATTGTCTTTGAAGATCATTGTGATTTTGATTATGAAGATTATTGGTATAATGCTTCCCAATCAAAAGAGGGCAAGACAAGTAGAAAGAGATGAAATAGTTTTAAAAAGCGAAGCCCTGTATTCATCCCCAAACATGAATGAATAAAAAGGCAGATTTCCAAGCATATTAAGTTCAAACATATTATCATCAAGTGTACCGTATATCAAGTTCAAACATATTATCGTCAAGCGCCGATGATTATTGTTGAATCAACAAAAAACTACCACTGCCATCGCCATATCAATGACACGAAGATTATTCTATTATCGAAGTTGATATTATTGCAAGCTGATACTCCATTCTGACCAAATTTAATAATATTATTAACAACAGAAGGGGTAATATATCAATTATCGATTTATTATCTTCAGTGAAGCTTATACGGTCAACCATATATAAAGTTGACAACAACGATGGTAGCTTATTATTTAAGGCAACATAGCCAAGCCCAAATGGCCAACTATGCATAAGACCTACCATCATCGGCAATATATATATATATATATATATATATATTATTCGGACAGTAGTGAGAAGCTAATGGCCCTAAAAAGCCCGTAGGCCATCACATGCATACCCATGCGGGCAGGGGTGGAGCCAATGACTAAAAGTCTTCAACATCCAGTCACGTGTAAGACCTATGCCGCCTGTAGAGCTTCGAAGATGGCGATACATCCTAGCAGTACAAAGTTGTATCAAGATATGAAGTGTTCGTACTAGTGGGACAACATGAAGGCCCACATAGAAGATTATGTGTCTCGTTGTCTCATGTGCCAGCAGGTCAAGGTAGAGCATCACCGACTTCCTAGACTGCTTCAGCCCATGCCCATAGCAGAATAGAAATGAGATTTCATATCAGGGTTACCGAAGATGAGGAAGGGGCATGACTCCATTTGGGTGATCGTGGACCGCTTGACGAAATCAGCTCATTTACTCCCTATTAGTCTTAAACTCAGCAAATGATTTGGCCAGGTTGTACATCAAGGAGACAGTACGTCTGCATAGAGTGCCTATGGAGATCGTGTCAGACCGAGACATCCGATTCACATCTATCTTCTGGACTTGTATCCAGGAAACAATGGGTGTGAAACTGAAGTTCAGTACCACTTTCCATCCACAGACTGACGGGCAGACGGAATGGGTGAATCAGGTGTTAGAGGACATGTTGCGAACTTGCGTACTTGATTTTAAGGACAGTTGGGATGACTGTCTTCCTTATGCTGAGTTTGCTTATAACAACAACTTTCAGGCCAGTATTGGCATGGCTTCCTATGAGGCAATGTATGAGCGTCCCTGTCGAGCATGCATTGCTGGGCAGAGGTTGGTGAGAAGAGCTTGATTGGCCCAGAGTTAGTATAGGTGACCTCAGAGAAGATCGACATTATCTGGCATCGATTTCTGACAGCGCAAAGCAGTTAGAAGAGTTACACCGATACGAGGCGGTGATCGCTAGAGTTTGAGGTTAGGGACCACATATTCCTAAAGGTTTCCCCAATGAAGGGAGTCCTCTGGTTTGGAAAGGAAGGGAAACTCACGCCGAGATTCATTGGCCCATTCCAGATTCTAGATCGAGTGGGTGTGGTAGCGTACTGCCTTGCTTTGCCCACACCACTTGCCGGCATGCACACGTATTTCACGTATCTACGTTGAAGAAATACATTCCTGACCCTTCCCACATTATCAAATGGGAGTAGGTATAGTTGAGTGAAGATGCTACTTATATACTGCGACCAACACGTATTCTAGACAGGAAGGAGTAGGTGTTGCACAGTAAGGTTATCTCGCTTGTGAAGGTATTGTGGACTCACTACACTGAGGAAGAGGCTACTTGGGAAACAGAAGCCGAGATTCATAAGAACTACCCTCAGATTCTTGAGGAGTACAAAAAAGTACTAATTTCGAAGATAAAATTTTTCTTTAAGGGGGGTAGATTTTAACGTCTCGAAAAACTTTGTACAAAGACCCAAGTACCACCTTAGGCAGAAATCAATAAGGACTGAATCCTTTAGAAATTAGACGAAAATTAATTAAGTACTAAACTAAATTACTCAGTGAATTAGCTTGAAACACTTTCTATATGAACTGTAAGACCCAAAACCAGTAGAATCACTAACTCTACATTACTTAAAAACCTAGGATCAATCTCAAAATCCAGTTGCTCTCGGGAGCATCTTGAAACTCCGTATCGAACTTGGACCGCGCGTCAAAAGTCCGATTGACGTGAAACTATATAGTTATGACCGTCTTACTGGGTTTGACAACCATCTTAGAGATCAAGTCCAAATAGTGTCTAGAAACGCACAACTTGAGCCCAGAGCGAAGTGTGTGAGAAACTAATATCTTAGAAGATGAACTCAAACTTAAGTGATTTAGGTCATTTACTTATAGGCAAATTTAAGGTTTCAGACCATCAAATTCTGACCCAACTACACCCTTGGATCAGGAAAATTTTCCTACACATGTCAGTACACTTATGGCCCTGATCGAGTAACGATGATCGTTGAACTGAAACTGGTCCTCCATGGTCAATCCATAAATTTGATCAGACCAAAATCGTAACCTGACATAGACCTATTGTCAGGGAACTTTCTCTGCACCGTATGCAGAAAATGGACCTCCAGATGAGCTCCGTTGGCCCGAAACAGCCACCCATTGGCTATAACCTAAGTATGTCATGACCCTGGGGCCGTTGACACCAGTTCTGGGCTTATATAAGGGCCTTAACCCACCCCTCTCTCATTCCATACAAATTCTTAAAACCCTAAGAGAGAGAAGAGAGAAAAGAGAAGGAAAGAGCGAGGAGAAGAGTGAGAGAGTGAGAGATAGTTGTTAAGATTCGATCCCACCGCTCCACGTGGCAAATCATCCCACCCGTGTCGCTATACTGGCGATTTCGAATCCGTTCTTGGGTAAAAAATACTAACCCTAATCTATTTTAGGTATCCAAATAGAGTAAATGGTGAAATTACTAACCTATTTCATGATATAGGTTGCCATTGTGTCGTAGACAAAGGTGTAGTGTTCGAACTGAGTTCGATATGAATTTACTGACAGAAGGTGTGGACTATAAATGTTTAAGTTATGATTTTCAAGGCTTTCAATGTCAGCTAATGATTTATGACTGACTTATGATTTATGACTGACTTTATTACTATCACATGTGCTTAGATACGATGTTTTTCGTATATTACACATATATGTAAATTATGTTGATTTTAATGCATTCCATGTGTTTATTGAAATGTTTGAATGAATATGGAATTAGGATTTGTGCTTGCCATGATTATAAATTGAGAATATATGATTGTTGTACGTGTGAAAAATCCTTTGTGAAAGGATTTGCTATAATACATGTTATAACTACTTTATTACATGTATGTTGATATGTGTAGCCTAAGTGTTTGACAAAATGCCTAAATGAGAAAATGCTTGTTGGAATGTATTTAATTAGGGCGTTGAGATATGATTCTCAATTTCCATATCTGTAGTTATAATTTCCTTCATATAACCTATCTTACTACTACGTGCTTTATGGATGAAATGCTTATGTATGACAACATGTGTACTATGTTTGTTAAAATGCTCAAATGAGATTTATATTTGAATTGGTTGTCACATGCTGTTTGACCATCACATATGAATGCCTATTGTGTTTGAATATGATTGGGACTACTGCGTAGTCCAGGCAATCAGTAATGATTCCTGAATTAGTGGTCGAGGTCGTTTCGCCACACAAGACACGTTCGATGAATTCGAGTCGTACGTTGTTTGTCGATAGTGGTTAGGTCACGCGGAGTGCTTATGTGCTCCATGTCGATTAATTCAACTGGAACTCATACCAGTCAAGCTTATCAAGTGACCCGATTGGCATAATGTATGTTCGCCATGTATGGACGCTACTGCTTGAATCTAAGGTACCACTTACCAGTGCAAAGCCCATTAACCTTGGTACCACGATCCGCTAAGACTCATGAGCCGAGCATGGTGGTATGGGACACCGTGGTCGATCTGTCGGCCTACACTGGGGTGACGAGCCTCCCCGTAGTGTCCAGGGAGCAAACCAAACTCGTGAGCTGAATACGGTGGTATGAGACATTGTATTCGAGCTTTTGGCCTACGATCAGGTGACGAGCCTCTCGTAGTGACCTCGAGTATACATTAGGACTGCACTAAGGTGACAAGCTTTTCTGTAGTGACTTCGAGTATAAACTAGGCTTGAGCTGAGGTGACAAGCCTCCCTGTAGTGACCTGGAACTGCCATCATATGCGACTAATTAGGATTGACGACCCTAGATGGATCATTATTTGGGTCAATGATATAAAGAGAGGTTCCTTAGCTTCTTAAACTTACTGTATGAGTATGTCTAAGTAAGAACTTGGCTAATCACGTACATGCACCGCATTACATGTGCCTTTAGCGTTGGAGTTGAGCACAGCGGGAGTGTTGCATGTGCGACCGTGAAATGATATCACAGAAGGAGTGCAGGTGAGGGCATACATCATTATAGCATTCTATCCTTGCAGTAATAAGAGTACTTAGGGCATGATTGTTGTATCGCTTTATCATTACTGCTTGATTGAATTGATAACATGTTAACATTTGCCTTATAGCTCCACTGAGTTGATCACTCACTCTCACTCTGGGACTGTGTTTTAAAACACCAACTAGACTCTATTGTAGTTGCAAATGACAACGAGGCTTACAAGACGGAGCCTACCTTCTATGACGATGAGGAGTTCTCCTATCTGCAACTCTCTGGCGGGTCTATGTTGATCTGGAGTTGCATCACCGGGGCTACTGGGAAATGGATTAGATGACATTACACTTTATCATTTTATATATTTTGGAACTATACATGTAATTATTTAACCTGACGACATGTTGATATTCTGGGGACTCACCACTTATATGCATTATATATCTATCACAGTCTTCTGCTTATGTAATATAATTGTCTTTGGAGTATGATACGCTGATTTAGTATAATCTCATTCATGTTTAATGTGCTAATACAGACAACATTTAATCATCATTATCTATGTTGCATAAGTGATGCGTTAGAACTCAGGAACTGGGCTTCTGCTCGACCACTACGCCAAAACTGCAAAAAAAGGACGGTCCAAAACCGTCTTAAATGACTAAAAAGGACGGTCATGGACCGTCGCAAGGGCCGTCAAATTTTGACGTGTCGTATTACTTAAAGGACGGTTGAAAACCGTCATTTTTATTGACGAAAAAAGGACGGTCATGGACCGTCCTAAAAAAGGACGGTCGTAAACCGTCCTTAAAAAGGACGGTCTTGGACAGTCTCTTACGAGCCTTTACAAGACGGTCATGGACAGTCCTTAAAAAAGACTGTTTACAGGACGGTCATGGACCGTCCTTAAAAAAGACTGTCGTAGACCGTCTGTAATGAGCCTTCAAAGGACGGCCATAGACCGTCCTTTAAAAGGACAGTCATGGACCGTCCTTAGAAAGGACTATCATGGTCCGTCTCTTATGGGCCTTCAAAGGACGGCCATAGACCGTCCTTTAAAAGGACGGTCATGGACCGTCCTTAAAAAGGACTGTCATGGTCCGTCTCTTATGGGCCTTTAAAGGACGGCCACGGACCGTCCTTAAAAAGGACTGTCATGGACCGTCCCTTATAAGAGGGTCAATATACACCTGTTACATCATCATATTCTTCCTGATATACACCTGTTATATAATATATTTCATCATATTCACATTCACATCCATCTAAACCTAAACTATGTAAATCCAGCATAAACTACATTCATCCAAACAAATACTACATCCATCTAAACCCAAACTACGTAAATCCAACATAAACTACATTCATCCAAACATAAACTACATCCATCCAAACACAAGCAATCTTATCCACATTGCATTCATCCACACATAAATACATATAAGTTTAACATCATAAATTAAAAAAGAAAAAAATCAGCAACAATTTTCTTTTTGTCTTTCACCTGAAAAAAAATAATTCAGCACCATATATAAGTATTAGAAGGGTTGGATATCACATGCACATGATAAAATAGAAGTTATTTGCTAGCTAAACTATATATATAGCCCAATTCATCACATGTGATTGTCATCCCAAAATCTGAATGGTCCATGTAATTTAGCACCCTATGAAACCTCTTACGGCCTAACTTTTACCTTGATCCAAAACTTTGGTGGCCATGGCCAAAGAAAATAATTTCTTCCCTTAATTTGCATTTCTCTTTGCTATGGCCCACCAAAGTTTTGGATCAAGATGAAAATTGGTCCCTAAGAGTTATCATGGAGTGTTGCATCCCATCGACCATTTAGAGTTTAGGCCCATAACACATGTGCAAAGGTGGACAGGTGGGCATGCTTCTCTGTCTCTCAACAGAGACGGACTTAGACTAAAATACTTGGTTTACCGGACAAATATCTTCTATTCTATCACATGCATGGTACATTCAACCCTTCCAATAGGTTCGGGATCGGGTTTAGGTTTAGGTTAGGGAGTTGAGATTAGGATTAGGTGTAGGTTTAGGTTTAGGAATTTGAGAATACATTTAGGTTTTAGGTTTATGTTTAGGTTATAGGTTATAGGTTTAGGTTAAGGTATAGGTTTAGGGAATTGAGAATAGGTTAAGGTTTAGGTTTAGGAAATCGGGTTCGGGCTCAGGATAGG
Organism: Magnolia sinica; assembly: GCF_029962835.1. Taxonomy (NCBI): domain Eukaryota; kingdom Viridiplantae; phylum Streptophyta; class Magnoliopsida; order Magnoliales; family Magnoliaceae; genus Magnolia; species Magnolia sinica. The sequence continues at coordinate 82,642,169 of NC_080574.1, forward strand.
GTTTAGGTTTTGGTTTTCATGTTTAGGTTTAGATTTAGGTTAGTGAGTTGAGATTAGGATTAGGTGTAGGTTTAAGTTTAGAGATTTGAGAATACATTAATGTTTAGGTTTAGGAAATCGGTTTTGGGTTCGGGATCGGGTTTAGGTTTGAGTTTTCAAGTTTAGGTTTAGGTTTAGGTTAGGGAGTTGAGATTAGGATTAGGTGTAGGTTTGGGTTTAGGGATTTGAGAATACATTTAGGTTTTAGGTTTAGGTTTAGGTTATAGGTTATAGGTATAGGTTTAAGTTTAGGTTTAGGTATAGGTTTAGGTTTCGGTTTAGGTTATAAGCAATAGGTTTAGGGAATTGAGAATAGGTTAAGGTTTAGGTTTAGAAAATCGGGTTCGGGTTCGGAATCGGGTTTAGGTTTGGGTTATCAAGTTTAGGTTTAGGTTTAGGTTAGGGAGTTTAGATTAGGATTAAGTGTAGGTTTAGGTTAGGGAGTTTAGATTAGGATTAAGTGTAGGTTTAGGTTTAGGGATTTGAGAATACATTTTTAGGTTTTAGGTTTATGTTTAGGTTATAGGTTATAGGTTTAGGTTTAGGTATAAGTTTAGGTTTCGGTTTAGGTTATAAGCAATAGGTTTAGGGAATTGAGAATAGTATAAGGTTTACGTTTAGGAAATCAGGTTCGGATTCAGGATCGGGTTTAGGTTTGAATTTTCAAGTTTAGGTTTAGGTTTAGGTTAGGGAGTTGAGATTAGGATTAGGTATAGGTTTAGGTTTAGGGATTTGAGAATACATTTAGGTTTTAGGTTTAGGTTTAGGTTATAGGTTATAGGTTTAGGTTAAGGCTATAGGTTATAGGTTTAGGTTAAGGTTTAGGTTTAGGTTTAAGGATTTGAGAATACATTTAGGTTTTAGGTTTAGGTTATAGGTTACAGGTTTAGGTCTAGGTTTAGGTTTATGCTATAGGTTATAGGTTTAGGTTAAGGTTTAGGTTTAGGAAATCGGGTTCGGGTTCGGGATCGGGTTTAGGATTTAGTTTTCAAGTTTAAGTTTAGGTTTAGGTTAGGGAGTTGAGATTAGGATTAGGTGTAAGTTTAAGTTTAAGGATTTGAGAATACATTTAAGTTTTAGGTTTATATTTAGGTTATAGGTTACAGGTTTAGGTTAAGGCTATAGGTCATAGGTTTAGGTTAAGGTTTATGTTTAGGTTTAAGTTTAGGTTATAAGCTATAGGTTTAGGGAATTGAGAATAGGTTAAGGTTTAGGTTTAGGAAATCAGGTTCGGGTTCGGGATCAGGTTTAAGTTTTGGTTTTCAAGTTTAGGTTTAGGTTTAGATTAGGGAATTGAGATTAGGATTACGTGTAGGTTTAGGTTTAGGGATTTGAGAATACATTTAGGTTTTAGGTTTATATTTAGGTTATAGGTTACAGGTTTAGGTTAAGGCTATAGGTTATAGGTTTAGGTTAAGGTTTAGATTTAGGTTTAAGGATTTGAGAATACATTAAGGTTTTGGGTTTAGGTTTATGTTATAGGTTACAGGTTTAGGTTTAGGTTTAGGTTTATGCTATAGGTTATAGGTTTAGGTTAAGGTTTAGGTTAAGGTTTAGGTTTAAGTTTAGGTTTTAAGCTATAGGTTTAAGGAATTGAGAATATGTTAAGGTTTAGGTTTAGGAAATCGGGTTCGGGTTCGGGATCGGGTTTAGGTTTGAGTTTTCAAGTTTAGGTTTAGGTTTAGGTTAGGGAGTTGAGATTAGGATTAGGTGTAGGTTTAGTTTTAAGGATTTGAGAATACATTTAGGTTTTATGTTTAGGTTTAGGTTTAGGTTTAGGTTATAAGCTATAGGTTTAGGAAATTGAGAATAGGTTAAGGTTTAGGTTTAGGAAATCGGTTTCGGGTTCGGGATCACGTTTAGGTTTGAGTTTTTAAGTTTAGGTTTAGGTTTAGGTTAGGGAGTTGAGAATACATTTAGGTTTTAGGTTTATGTTTAGGTTATAGGTTATAGATTTAGGTTAAGGTATAGGTTTAGGTTTCGGTTTAGGTTATAAGCAATGGGTTTAGGGAATTGAGAATAGGTTAAGGTTTAGGTTTAGAAAATCGGATTCGGGTTCGGGATCGGGTTTAGGTTTGGGTTATCAAGTTTAGGTTTAGGTTTAGGTTAGGGAGTTTAGATTAGGATTAGGTGTAGGTTTAGGTTTATGGATTTGAGAATACATTTTTAGGTTTTAGGTTTATGTTTAGGTTATAGGTTATAGGTTTAGGTTTAGGTTTAGGTTTAGGTATAGGTTTAGGTTTCGGTTTAGGTTATAAGCAATAGGTTTAGAGAATTGAGAATAGTATAAGGTTTACGTTTAGGAAATCGGGTTCGGGTTCGGGATCGGGTTTAGGTTTTAGTTTTCAAGTTTAGGTTTAGGTTTAGGTTAGGGAGTTGAGATTAGGATTAGGTGTAGGTTTAAGTTTAGGGATTTGAGAATACATTTACGTTTTAGGTTTATATTTAGGTTATAGGTTACAGGTTTAGGTTAAGACTATAGGTTATAGGTTTAGGTTAAGGTTTATGTTTAGGTTTAAGTTTAGGTTATAAGCTATAGGTTTAGGGAATTGAGAATAGGTTAAGGTTTAGGTTTAGGAAATCAGGTTCGGGTTCGGGATCAGGTTTAGGTTTTGTTTTTTAAGTTTAGGTTTAGGTTTAGATTAGGGAGTTGAGATTAGGATTAGGATTAGGTGTAGGTTTAGGTTTAGGGATTTGAGAATACATTTAGGTTTTAGGTTTATATTTAGGTTATAGGTTACAGGTTTAGGTTAAGGCTATAGGTTATAGGTTTAGGTTAAGGTTTAGATTTAGGTTTAAGGATTTGAGAATACATTTAGGTTTTGGGTTTAGGTTTTGGTTATAGGTTACAGTTTTAGGTTTAGGTTTAGGTTTATGCTATAGGTTATAGGTTTAGGTTAAGGTTTAGGTTAAGGTTTAGGTTTAAGTTTAGGTTTTAAGCTATAGGTTTAGGGAATTGAGAATAGGTTAAGGTTTAGGTTTAGGAAATCGGGTTCGGGTTCGGGATCACGTTTAGGTTTGAGTTTTTAAGTTTAGGTTTAGGTTTAGGTTAGGGAGTTGAGAATACATTTAGGTTTTAGGTTTATGTTTAGGTTATATGTTGTAGATTTAGGTTAAGGTATAGGTTTAGGTTTCGGTTTAGGTTATAAGCAATGGGTTTAGGGAATTGAGAATAGGTTAAGGTTTAGGTTTAGAAAATCGAATTCGGGTTCGGGATCGGGTTTAGGTTTGGGTTATCAAGTTTAGGTTTAGGTTTAGGTTAGGGAGTTTAGATTAGGATTAGGTGTAGGTTTAGGTTTAGGGATTTGAGAATACATTTTTAGGTTTTAGGTTTATGTTTAGGTTATAGGTTATAGGTTTAGGTTTAGGTTTAGGTTTAGGTATAGGTTTAGGTTTTGGTTTAGGTTATAAGCAATAGGTTTAGAGAATTGAGAATAGTATAAGGTTTACGTTTAGGAAATCGGGTTCGGGTTCGGGATCGGGTTTAGGTTTTAGTTTTCAAGTTTAGGTTTAGGTTTAGGTTAGGGAGTTGAGATTAGGATTAGGTGTAGGTTTAAGTTTAGGGATTTGAGAATACATTTACGTTTTAGGTTTATATTTAGGTTATAGGTTACAGGTTTAGGTTAAGGCTATAGGTTATAGGTTTAGGTTAAGGTTTATGTTTAGGTTTAAGTTTAGGTTATAAGCTATAGGTTTAGGGAATTGAGAATAGGTTAAGGTTTAGGTTTAGGAAATCGGATTCGGGTTCGGGATCGGGTTTAGGTTTGGGTTTTGAAGTTTAGGTTTAGGTTTAGTTTAGGGAGTTGAGATTAGGATTAGGTGTAGGTTTAGGTTTAGGGATTTGAGAATACATTTAGGTTTTAGGTTTATATTTAGGTTATAGGTTACAGTTTTAGGTTAAGGCTATAGGTTATAGGTTTAGGTTAAGGTTTAGATTTATGTTTAAGGATTTGAGAATACATTTAGGTTTTGGGTTTGGGTTTTGGTTATAGGTTAAGGTTTAGGTTTAGGTTTAGGTTTAGGTTATAGGTTTAGGTTAAGGTTTAGGTTAAGGTTTAGGTTTAAGTTTAGGTTTTAAGCTATAGGTTTAGGGAATTGAGAATAGGTTAAGGTTTAGGTTTAGGAAATCGGGTTCGGGTTCGGGATCGGGTTTAGGTTTGAGTTTTCAAGTTTAGGTTTAGGTTTAGGTTAGGGAGTTGAGAATACATTTAGGTTTTAGGTTTACATTTAGGTTGTAGGTTATAGGTTTAGGTTAAGGTTTAGGTTTTGGTATAGGTTTAGGTTATAAGCTTAGGTTTAGGTTTAGGTTTAGGCTTAGGGTTTAGGGATTCAGATTCGGGTTCGGATTCGGGTTCGGGATCGGGTTTAGGTTTGGGTTTAAGTTTAGGTTTAGGTTTAGGTTAGAGTTTAGATTAGGATTAGGTGTAGGTTTAGGTTAAGGGATTTGAGAATACATTTAGGTTTTAGGTTTATGTTTAGGTTATAGGTTATAGGTTTAGGTTTAGGTTTAGGTTAAGGTATAGGTTTAGGTTTCGGTTTAGGTTATAAGCAATAGGTTTAGGGAATTGAGAATAGGTTAAGGTTTAGGTTTAGGAAATCGGGTTCGGGTTCGAGATCGGGTTTAGGTTTGGGTTATCAAGTTTAGGTTTAGGTTTAGGTTAGGGAGTTTAGATTAGGATTAGGTGTAGGTTTAGGTTTAGGGATTTAAGAATACATTTAGGTTTTAGGTTTAGGTTTAGGTTATAGGTTACGGGTTTAGGTTAAGGCTATAGGTTAAGGTTTAGGTTAAGGTTTATGTTTAGGTTTAAGTTTAGGTTATAAGCTATAGGTTTAGGGAATTGAGAATAGGTTAAGGTTTAGGTTTAGGAAATCAGGTTCGGGTTCGGGATCAGGTTTAGGTTTTGTTTTTTAAGTTTAGGTTTAGGTTTAGATTAGGGAGTTGAGATTAGGATTAGGTGTAGGTTTAGGTTTAGGGATTTGAGAATACATTTAGGTTTTAGGTTTATATTTAGGTTATAGGTTACAGGTTTAGGTTAAGGCTATAGGTTATAGGTTTAGGTTAAGGTTTAGATTTAGGTTTAAGGATTTGGTTTAGGTTTAGGTTAGGGAGTTGAGATTAGGATTCGGTGTAGGTTTAGGTTTAGGGATTTGAGAATACATTTTGGTTTTAGGTTTAGGTTTAGGTTATAGGTTATTGGTTTAGGTTTAGGTTTTGGTGAAGGTTTAGGTTTTAAGCTATAGGTTTAGGGAATTGAGAATAAGTTAAGGTTTAGGTTTAGGAAATCGGGTTCGGGTTCGAGATCGGGTTTAGGTTTGGATTTTTAAGTTTAGGTTTAGGTTTAGGTTAGGTAGTTGAGATTAGGATTAGGTGTAGGTTTAGGTTTAGGGATTTGAGAATACATTTAGGTTTTAGGTTTATATTTAGGTTATAGGTTACAAGTTTAGGTTAAGGCTATAGGTTATAGGTTTAGGTTAAGGTTTAGGTTAAGGTTTAAGTTTTGGTTATAAGCTATAGGTTTAGGGAATTGAGAATAGGTTTAGGTCTAGGTTTAGGTTTAGGGAATTGAGTTTAGGTTATAGGTTTAGGGAAGGGTTAGGTTTAGGTTATAGGTTTTGGGATTTGAGAATAATTTTAGGTTTAGGTTTAGGTTTAGATTAAGGTTTATTTAAGGTTAAGGGTTTAGGGATTTAGATTATGGGGTAGGTTTTGGATTTAGGTTTAGGTTTAGGTTTAGGGATTTGGGTTTAGGTTTAGGTTTGGGTTTATTTTTAGGTTTAGGTTTAGGTTTAGGTTTGGGTTTGGGATTTGGTTTTGGGATTTAGTTTTGATTTAGGTTTAGATTTTAGGTTTAGGTTTTAGGTTTTGGTTTTAGGTTTAGGTTTGGTTTAGGTTATAGGGTTTTGGTTTAGGTTTAAGGGTTTAACGGTTTAGGTTATAGGTTTGGTTTAGGAATGGGTTCGGGTTTAGGGATAGGTTTTGGTTTGGTTTAGGTTATAGGTTTTGGTTTAGGTTTAGTTTTATTAGGTTTAGGTTTAGGTTTTGATTTGGGTTATAGGTTTTGGGAGAAAGGTTTAGGTTTAGGATTATAGGTTTTGGTTTTGGTTATAATGGTTTTGATTTAGGTTTAGGTTATAGGTTTAGGTTTTAGGTTTAAGGTTTAGGTTTAGGTTAAGGTTTAGGTTTAGGTTAAGGTTTAGGTTTATAGGTTAAGGTTTAGTTTAGGTTTAGGTTATTAGATTTAGGTTTAAGGTTTTAAGGTTTAGGTTTAGGTTTAGGTTTAGGTTATAAGGTAGAGGTTGGGAAATTAGAATAGGTTAAGGTTTAGGTTTAGGAAATCAGTTTGGGTTGGGTTCGGGTTTATGTTTGGGTTTTAAGTTTAGGTTTAGGTTTAGGTTTAGGGGTTAGATTAGGTTAGGTTAGGTTTAAGGTTTAGGGAATTGAGTTTTAGGTTAAGGTTTAGGTTTAGGTTTTTAGGTTATAGGTTAAGGTTATAGGTTTAGGTTAAGGTTTAGGTTTAAGTTAAGGTTGAGGTTTAGGTTATAAGGTTAAGGTTTTAGGTTTAGGTTTTGGTTTAGGTTATAGGTTTAGGTATAAGGTTAAGGTTTAGGTTTTGGGTTTAATTTAAGTTTGGTTTAAGTTATAGGTTTAAGGAAATTTAGAATAGGTTAAGGTGTAGGTTTAGGTTGGGTTGGGTTCTGGATGGGGTTTAGGTTTGGGTTTTAAGGTTTAGGTTAATAGGTTTAGGTTATAAGAGGTTAAGGTTAGGTTTAGGTTAGGTTAAGTTTAGGTTTTGGTTTAGGTTAAGGGTATGGTCTAAAATAAGATATAAAGAGGCCATACACAAATGAGGCCCTCAAGTCTTGTCCATAAAAATGGCAGCTTCATCATGGTCATAATAGGGTTCCCTCTTTCCAGGGAACCCGCTCTTCCGAATAGCTCCGCCGCAGGTCTGCTCCATTAATTTCGATCGAATACATAAACACGGCATGTCCAAATGGCCAGGCCCTCAATGTTGTCCATAGAAAATGGACGATTTCATCATGGTCATAACAGTCACCTCCCAGGGACCCCCGCTCAACATCGGATAGCTCCGATCGGTCTGCTCCATCAATTTCGAGTTAATACATAAACATGGCATGTCCAAATGGTCATGCCACTCCAATGCTGTCCATAGGAAATGGACAGCTTCATCATAGTCATAACAGCAGGGACCCTGCTCAACATCCGGATAGCTCCGACGCACATCCGGGTCTGCTCGATCAATTTCGATCTAATACATTTAAAAACAACAAATTATATCTAAAAGCATTTGGATACCTAGGGAAGGCCTCCCATATTCATATTGTTAGTTACTCATCCCTTTGTCCACAAGCCACAATCGACCAACACTTTCTATTGCTACCTGTACTCTGAAACCAACACAAATATAACTGGGAAACAATATAAGGAATAATAAAAAAATGAATTTACCTGCGCACATCATTAAATGTTTCCCTATAAGAAGATGATATTATATCTTTGATAGCCACAACCTGTATGACAGAGAAAAATGCAACCGATAGAGTCTGCTACAATTCAAAGGAGAAAAAAGATTTGTGGCTGCACCGATATTCTAGTACATTATGAACGGCTGCCTACGTACCCAAAAAGTCAGATTGGGATCAAGCCACTACGTAGTTCTTTTTAATTAACCAAGTAACTAAAGATCATAAATTTCATATCTAACAAAGTATCATTGAACGTTGTCTCAAATCGTTTCTGGTTGGTGCATTTAAAAAAATTCAAATACACAATCAATGTATATTCTTGTTACATCTCCTACTGCAACAAGAGATAACGTTCTATCAATACTTCAGTTACATTTGAAATTAAAATCCTTTAGTGACTTGGTTAATAAAAAACAAATGACAACAAGCCATAATTAATAAAAAGGATGCTAACAATTAAATAAATAAAAAAGACAACTTGATCAAAAAAGGATTTCAGTGAATAATCAAGTTTTCGTCATACAATATGTCCTAAAGTTCAAAAAGTAAAACAAAACTACTGAATATTCAAATTTTCATCAGGAACTTGGGCCAGACAACAATTTCACCCAATTGAATATCTTCAAATGTCCTGTCATCATTAAACAACTCTGCTGTACGAACATTAATATCATCTATTACAACTCGGATGCCTGTAGTATCTGACACCATCCGCCCACTAGCAACAGTCCGACCATGGATATCTCTCAATTGGCAAATTTGTTCCATTGATGGAGTTGTTGCAGAGTCTTCTCGAATACTTGAGGGCTCACCAGATCGACGGTGGGCCTATAAATAAAATAATGGTTTCATGTAAATAATAATGCTACTTTTATCTTTAAAAATAATAATTATATCATTTGATCACGGCAAATGCAGCACCTGAGATGCAGCTGTATCAGGGGAGCGGTGAAGCAGTTGGCTTTGATAAGTAATTTGTTGCCTAAGTTCAGCAAATTGTTGCTCAACAATCGTACGGAATTCTTGCATTTGAGTCATTGATGCTTCAAATTTAGCCTCAATGGACATACGTGCATTCCTCTCCGACCGAGCTTCTATGATGTAGGGGGTGGCAACCTTCATAGTAGTCTTAGAAATACCCAAACCCATGCCCCTAACCTGGCCTCTACTATTATGACCACAAACCTAACCAATAATTTTTGAGTTTAGTGATGTGTGTATATTATTATTAAAAAAAAACCAACGACAATGTTTGTAAAGTGAGTAGAATTGATGGAAAACCTGTGAAACTGGGTCGTGGTCTAAATCATTGTGCTTACTAGAAGGATCACTGCCAGCTATCGATAATATTCTTTCCTATTAGAAGATAATTGTTAAAATAAATCCTTCATTGTACTTAAATAAAAAAATGATTAAAAATTGAAAAAGTATTCTCACCGCTGTTTCAAGATGTGTTTGTGTTGGGTAAGACCCATCAGATCTGCTATGAGTGGCGACAAACAAATCAGTCCTCGTGATGATAGTATTTGAATTTTCTTTTCGCTGTAATTATATAAGCAAATTAGTCAACAATAATTTATATTCATCAATTAAATTGTCAAAAAATGTAGTATAAATTACCATTTTCTCTAATGTCCTAGCAGCACCTCGTCTTCCAGTCGTGTGAGGGCATTTCACCTGTGCTCTGGAAGTCTTTCCCTTCTTACGAAGATTGATTAATAATTCTGTAGATTGTAGATTAATGAAAATGTCCCAATCCTCTTGCTTCACACCAATGGGACAATTTCTTCTTCTTTCTACATCATTATCAAATTTATCATATTCCTTTCGCAGATTGTATTTCCATACCTTCCAAGCTTTGCTTACTTTTGAAAATGCATATTCTTTTAACTCATCATTGATGTCATACGTGGCCTATTTCATTAAATTAATAATCAAACAATGTTATCGAGTAAGAATTAGAAATAAAATAAAGAACAAACATGCTCACCAAAACCATAGACCAGATATTGTCTTTAATTGCACCAGGCACTTTGCGCCAATCAGCAAATGAAATTGGACAATGTGTCCTGCCAAGTTGCCCTAAAAATGTGTTAAAAGGCGCTGATGTTTCTCCAACTAGTTGTTTATATTCATTTAATTCAAGTCTCTTCCTTGTATTGCTTCATTGGGCTGAAGCTGATGAACCACCAAAATCTGACATGATTCCTGCAATTTTATAAAACAAAACAATATCTCATTATTATGTAATTGGCATTCTATTAATATTTTGATAACTAAAAAATTGTAACAATCATTACTAAATAGAATTCAACTCACTTTCAAACTGATTTGAATCTTTTTAGTTTCTTTTCCGTTTCCTATGACCTGAGGTACTCGGCTCACTCTCTACCCATGATTTTTCCTGTACATCTTCTTCTTCATTTAAATCATCGATTAATGAAAGTGCTGAAGAACCTACATTCCTTCTAGCCTCAAACTCAAGTGGATCTTCAAATGCATATGCATCTTTCGTCAATCTCTTAGGAGCATCCAGTACAACATGCCAATCATCTCTAGTTGGATCCTTACAATAGAAGACCTGAGCTGCCTGAGATGCAAGAATGAACGGCTCATCGTCTTCCTTTAAGTTCCGTCTAAACCTTCCTAGATTGATAAATATCAAATTTGTTTCGGGATCTATGAAACATCCATTCATTTTATCTTCAATATGCACCCAATCACAATAGAAGAGTACTACTCTGAAGTCGAAGTAGTTCAACTCAAGAATTTGCCTAATGATGCCATAATAAGTGACTTCTTCTTCTATAGGATTCTTATCCCTGGCGCTTGCCCTAAAGCTAGTTAGGGCTTTCATTGAGACTCCACTGTTTTGTGTTGTTCTGTTCATTTCAGAATTCGCAGTGCTAAAAACATATCCATTTACTGAGTAAGTATTATATGATATGCATTTGAAGTCAGGACCATCGGCAATTCTCTTAAATGGAGACATTTCTTGATTATGTAGTTGATGTCTTAACCAAGGAATGTATTCCATTGGCTTTCCTGCTGACAGATTACCCTTTCGATTTTGTCCCGTACATGTTTGGCCCTAGATGTATGTTTGGTACTTCCTACAAATTCCACATCATAACAATTAATTATATATATATAAAACAATATTTATTACCATAAGCCGTTTAAAAATATAAAAAAAGAATAATATACTTCATTAACTTACTGATGATTTTCAACGTGATGTTGCAAAACCCATCTACGTGCTTGTTGGTATTGCACTGTAGTAAGATCATGAACTTTTCCTTTCTTATCATTCTGGGAATCACCAGCATTTTCATCATCATTGAATATCTTTAGTCCTTGCTTATGACCTCCTATTGTATTATCAGGATAATATTTCATGCAGTACATCATAGATTCCTCTATAATGTAGCGTTCCGCAATACACCCCTCTGGGTAAGCTTGATTCATCACATACTTCTTGTATGTTCTCATCATCCTGTTAAATATTAAAATCAGGTATTGATGAAAAAATATAAGCTATTTTGAAAAAGATAATAAATTAAAACAATTAAAGTTACCTCTCAAAAGGATACATCCATCAATATTTGACAGGTCCGCAAACTTGTGCCTCCTTCACCAAGTGCACAACAAGGTGTGTCATAGAAACGAAAAATGATGGTGGAAAATACTTTTCGAAAACACATAATGTTTCCACTATTTTATTTTTCATTTCTTGAAGCTTCATACGATGAATTTCTTTAGAACATATAACGTTAAAAAATCTTGACAATTGTATAATGGCGGCGCGCAATGACTTTTCTTTCTTGAATGAATGCATTAATAATACGGGCAGTAATTGCTGCATTAGAGTGTGATAATTATGTGACTTAAGGCCCTTGAGATGATAGTCATCCATACTGATATGATGTTTCTAGTTTGCACTATACCCTCTCGGAACTTTCAAATCACTCAAGGTTCAACAAATGAGTTCTCTTTCAGATCTGGATAATGTGAAAGGAGCCTTAGGCAATAACAACTTACCATTTTTTTCCTCTGGCCAATATTTTGATCTTATCTTCATAGCCATAAGATCCTGACGGGCTTGTAAATCATCCTTAGACTTGTCCTTCATGTCCATGATTGTTGCAATAAGGTTCTCAATAACAATTTTCTCGACATGCATCACATCCAAATTATGGCGAATGGGCATATGCTCCCAATACGGCAATGTAAAGAAGATTGATCTCTTCGACCAAGCAGTAAGGTTAGAATCCTCATCTGTGGTCTTCTTCCTCTTATTTCCTATATACTTTCTAAACTTGGTTTGTATATAATTCATTTTAACCAATACCTGTTCTCCAGACAAACGCTTTGGAGCCTGCCGATTTTCATCATTCCCATTGAATCGAGATCCTTGTCTCCTAAAGATATGAGCTCTTGGAAGGAATCTTCTGTGCCCCATATAAGCAAACTTCTTTCCATGTTTTAGCCAAACAGAGTCAGTCTCCTCACTACAAACAGGACATGCATACTTTCCTCCTGTCCTACACCCAGAAAGATGTCCATAGGCTGGAAAATCATGTATTGCCCATAATAAAATCGCCTTCATTGTAAACCTGTTCTTCCCGAACGAGTCATATGTTATCGACCCTTTCCACAATTCATTTAATTCTTTGATTAATGGTTGTAAATATACGTCGATGTCATGCCCTGGACCATTTTTTCCGGGAATTAAAAGTTTTAACATAATAAATTGCTTTCGCATGCATAAATGAGGTGGAAGATTGTATGGAACAACCATAACAGGCCAGCAACTATATGAGATGCTCATATGCCCAAAGGGGTTGAATCCGTCTGTTGCAAGTCCCAACCGAACGTTACGTGGATCTGCAACAAAATCACTAAATTTTCTATCTACAAACTTCCACATAGAAGAATCCACAGGATGACGCATGTACGAGTCATTTTTAGCCCCCTTTGAATGCCACAACATATTCTCTGCAATCCATGATATGCTATAAAGTCTTTTTAACCTTGGTGTTAATGGGAAGTATCTTAACACCTTCCATGGTACATGTGAGACTCTTGATCTTACAACACTATTCACTTTCCATCTGCTTGCTTTACATGTAGGACAACTTTCCTTATTAGCATGCTCCTTCCAGTATAGAATACAATCGTTACGACATGCATGTATCACCTCATAGTTCATACCCAACGAACTGATCAATCTCTTTGCATTATAGGTACTATCTGGCAAAGAGTTCTCGCTTGGCAAAATCTTCTTGAGCAGTTGCAGCAAACTCATAAAGCTATTACCACTGAATTCTAGCCTTCATGCTCATCAACTCAACTGTCACTGACAACTTTGTATACTCACGTTTACACGATGGATATAGGGGTTGTACCGCATCCTCCCTTAATTTATTGTACTGAGTATCATTGCCTATGTCATCTTGAGGCTGACTACCATGTTCCTCATTGACCTCATTCATACATGCATCTAAGTCATCGGGTTGAACACGACCAAAAGTATCATTAACCAAATCAACCATTCTGGGTAATAGCTCTTCATTACAATCAGTGGCAGATGTACTAGGAGCCTTGGTATTGACACCCATATTGGGAAGTTGTTCTCCATGAAAAAACCAAGTTGTGTATGTCTGATCTATACCATTCATAATCAAATGCTCAGAAACTGTACTTAGTATTTTCTTCCCACGCACATTACGACATCTAGCACAAGGACAACTATACCAATCAACACCTCTCGAATTCCTTTTCGCAAAAATAATAAACGATTCAACGCCTTTAATGTACTCATCACTCAATATATCTTTCGTCATCCAATTCTTGCTCGGGGGCATCAAATCCATTTCTGATATCACGTGCATGTAGCATATAAAAAGTGAGATATAATAAAAAAGAGACTTTTCATAAACTGTCAAAACATGTCACACATGAAAGTCACCAATCATAAAAAAATATAAATCTATGTATATCCACAAATATATGCACATGATTAAGTGTAGGTTTTAGGTTATAGGTTATAGGTTATAGGTTATAGCTTTAGGGAACTGAGGATAAGTTAAGGTTTAGGTTTAGGAAATCGGGTTCGGGTTTGGGGTTGGGTTTAGGTTTGGGATCATGCATACATACATAAATGCATACAAACATACATGATGATACATCCATCCATCCATGCATGCATGCATACATAAACACATGCATGATGACCCATCCATCCATGATCTAACAATCCATCCATCTATCCATGCATGCATACACACATACACACACAGGCGTGATGATCCATCCATCCAGTCTTCCATCCATGCATGCATACATACATACATACATATACACACACATAAATCCATCCATGCATGTATGCATGCATACACACATGCATAATCTGTCCATCCATGCATGCATGCATACGTTTCATCCATCCATGTGCACATGCATGCATATACACACATACATACATATGTTTTATCATAAAACCATACATGATGCATCCATACAAAAAAAAAAAAAAATCAAATGAAATTATTTTTTTACAAACAGATTTTTTTAATATTATTATAAACAAAAACAGATTTTTTTTTCATTTGATAATACAATTGATAGCAAAGATGTAAATGATTTATAAAATGATCTGTAAAAATGTTTAGGATGCAATAAATTGCAGTCCAACTAGTTGGACTTGAGACTTCTTAATTCTAAATATTTAAGATGCATTAGATACTTTAGTATCTTTGGTTTTTCTCAATCCTTCTGTCATCCTCTGTCTCTACAACTTGAAAGTATTTGGCCTATTCATCAGGTGTAACCTGCTGAGAACATGCCTTGGAAAAAAAAATGAAGAACGATGGTCTACTATCAGGTGGGACCCACATGTATGAGAAAAATAGATGTGGTTATTCCTATTCATCAGATTAATGGCCTTAAAACGAGCAGTTAAATAAAATGGCATTGGATCACATTCAGTGGGAAAATGTTAGGCAGCTAGGATTGTCCTATCAGTTTGATTTTTTTCAACCATCAGTTGTCATTTTGTCCCATGAGATGGACAGTTTGCACACTGTTGGAACCTTCCTAAGGTCTAACATGAAGTATAGATGGCAGAACATGTCACACATGTGTTCAATTCCCACTGTTTCCCACTGTTTTCCAACCACTGTTTCCTGTGGTGGGCCCACTTGAGCCTGGATATGCTTCCATTTAGGCTCATGCCATAAAATGAGTTGAAAAATAGATGGCGGAGACCAGCAGAGACCAGCAATCCACATTTTATCCAAAGCTCAGCTGGACCACACACAAGAAAGAGTGGGGATTATGACATCCACCGTTGAGACTTTCGTAGGGCCCACAATGATGTTTATTTGTTACCTAACTTGTTCATAAGTTGACACAGACATAGGGAAAACACAAATATCAGCTTGATTCGAAACTTTTTCAACAGTGAGTCTGAGATGCAGCTGTTTCCTGTGGTGGGCCCACTTGAGCACTGGATATGCTTCCATTTAGGGCCCGTTTAGCCAGTTGGATTGGAAGGGATTGGATGGTATTAGAAGGGATTGGAAGTCAAATCCTGGGATTGGCCTGGCATGCCAAACAGAGTCGGTGATCTAATCCCAATCCCAGGTATCTCAAGACAATCTGCTGACAACACCATCATAACATTTAAATCCCATCAAATCCACCCTAATCCTTCAAATTTGCCTGGGACGTGTTTGGTTTGAGGGATTAGAAGGGATGAGAAAGTTTAATACCGGGATTGGCCGGGCGCGCCAAACAGACTGGATATTGCAATCCAGGGATATATCAATCCCATGGATCTCCAAACAATCCACTGACAACACCATTATTACCTAGAAATCCATGCCATCCACCCTAATACCATTCAAACCCTTCCAATCCACCCGGCCAAACGGGCCCTTAGGCTCATGCCATAAAATGAGTTGAAAAATAGATAGCCTGCATGGATAAGACACACACATCGCAGTGGCCCCATAGAGTTTACTCGGATGCTTGAGTTGCAAAGTATGCAATCCACCTTCTCCCGCAGAGACATTTCATCAAACACATGTTGTGCATACCTTAAACATTAACAACAAATGAGTACCTGGCCGGGGAAGAGATGAAGGGCAGGGGCTGCTGGCCGCACGAGATCTGGAGATGATGCTAGTGAGGAAGAGAGAGAGAGAGAGTCGGGGTGGGAAGAAGCTGGGACCGGGACGGAGAGAGAGAGAGTGGCGCGGGTCTGGGAGAGAGACCGGGATGGCGAGAGAGATAGAGAGAGACCGGGACGGCGAGAGAGAGAGAGAGGCCGTCCGGCGAGAGAGAGAGGCCGTCCGACGAGAGAGAGAGAGAGACCGGGATGGCGAGAGAAACAGAGAGAGAGAGAGAGAGGCGCTGGGACGCGCGGGTTATTGAAATGGGGAGGGGGTTGGGCGCGCGACTCTGTTTTGAGCGCGCGCCCAAATTTGGGGATGGGACGGTGGCTGGTGGTCGATGCTTTGTGGGCCCCACCATGATGTAAATGTTTCATCCATTCGGTTTATCCATTTTTATAGATCATTTTAGTGCTTGTTGCAAAAAATGATAGGGATGTAAATCCTAGGTGGGCCACACCACAGGATAAAATTAATGAATGGATATTCACAATTAAAATCCTCCTAAGGCCCATTGTACTGCTTATTTGACATCCAATCTGTTTAGTTGGTCATAAAGACCTAGATGAAGGGAAAAAAAAATATTAACTTGATCCAAAACTGTTATGGCCCCCAAAACATTTTTAATGGTCAAAATTCATTCAACACTATTTCCTGTAATGTGGTCCACTTGAGATTGAGATATAAGTCATTTTTTTATCATCTCATAAAATGATATATATAACAAATAGATGGACGGCATGGATGATACACATACATCATGGTGGGCCCCATAGAGCACCAACCACCAGCCATTGGCCGGTGTCGGGTGGAGTAGCCAATCTGTTCCCCACCATAGCAAATACATGTGATTTAATCTCCATGTTTCCTACCGTATGGTCCACTTTAACCTTTAATCTAGATGATTTTTGGTTTCATGCCCTATAATAATATTTTAAAATATATAGACGGCTTAGATAAGACATTTTTAGGCCCTATAGGGCCCTCATACCCTAAGCATCCTGTGGGGCCCACTATGATTTATTCAATTTATCCACTCCATCCATCCATTTTAACATATAATTTTATTACGTAAGGTCAAAATTGAAGCCTATAAAAATTTGAAGTGGACCACATCATAGGAAACAGTATAAATTGGACGTCTACCATTGAAATTTTTTGGGAGGCCACTGAAGTTTTAGATCAAGTTGATATTTTAGTTTTCCCTTCATCCATGTATTTGTGATCTATTGAACAGGTTGGATGACAAATCAAAATCACTGTAGGCCATAGGAAGATTTCAACGGTGGAAATCATTATTCCCACTGTTTATGTGGTATGGTCCACTTGAGCTTTAGATATACTTTGATTGTGGACTCAATCACTAAGGGCCTGTTTGGATGGGTGGATTGGAAGGGATTGAATGGTTTTAGGGTGGATGGCATGGATTTCAAGGTAACGATGGCATTGTCAATGGATTGTCTTAAGATCCATGGAATTGCTATATCCTCCCAGATTGCTATATATTAAGTCTGTTTGGCACACTCGCCCAATCCCAGGATTAAACCTTCCCATCCCTTCCAATCCCTCGAACCAAACATGTCCCAGGCAAATTTGACCGGATTAGGGTGGATTGGATGGGATTTAAAGGTAATGATGGTGTTGTCAGTAGATTGTCTTAAGATCCATGGGATTGTATATCCCAGGATCAGATCACCCAGTTTGTTTGGCATGCTCAGCCAATCTATAGGGATTTAACTTCCAATCCCTTCCAATCTACTTGTCCAAACGGGCCCTAAAATGATATGGAAAAATGGATTGACGATGTGGATATCATAAACCGTGACTTTGGGCCACAAGCTTAAAAATAAAGTCAATCCATGACTTGGATGGGCCACACCCACATATTATAGTTGAGAGGGTTACCCTCCCATTAAAACATTCACAATCATTTATTGGGCCCACCTAGTTGTGGTTCATAGATCCAGCCCATTCACTATAGTTGAGAGGAGTCAACCCAAGTTTCACAAACATCGAAAACTCATGTGGACCCCACCAATTGAATACTTTTATATGTTTTAGTGAGGTCTTCACATAGTTTTAGATGCTATGGCTCACCTGAGTTTTGTATACGACTGATTTTTGGACTTAAATGGGACACATCAAATGCATGGTGTTGATGTTCTACATACATCGTGGTGGGGCGCACACAAATTAACCTCATGGGAAGTTCCCAAGAGGTGACCTTATAGTACCATTTCACTATTTAGATAACTCCTTCATGGGTGTTACTCTAACCGTGTATGGCCCACCTTGATATATTTTATGTATATCGACATCGTCCATATATTTTTCCATCATATATTTAGGATGTGATTTCGAATCATAAGAACTCAATAATCTCAGGTGGGTCATGAAATTACTCTTATGATAATTTTTTCACCTTTGGATTTTGCTGTTTTGATGAGGCTGTATGTTGAATTTTAGGTGTTGTAGGGTTTGATTTTGTTTTCTTGTTAAAGATTGTTTGATTCTACTAGTGGTGTTTGGAAACTAACCTCTGATATTAATTTAATTCCATTTGGAAAAAATTCTGTTTGTGTCATTGTCTTGTGTTTCTGCAAGTTCTAGGATTTTTAGTGAGACTTATGTATTGTGTTTTACTGTTTTGGAGTCCTTGGAGCTAATTTGTAGGGGCCGATTGTGGATGGGTGGAGAGCAGGGAATGCCTTTCATGGAACAATCTCTGCCACCTGATTGGTGGACTTAGTACGATTAGATGGATGTCGGTCGTCTTTTTTTTTTTTTTAGATTCCATTTGGCTTAAACTATATTCCAGTTCCTTTTTAATTAACAAGCAGCTTAAACTATATCTAAGCTGTGCAAGTTTACATCTCGTTGCTTTTGAGATGAGTTAATAGCCGAAAAATGATAACATGAGAATGACCCATATTAATGTATGCATTTGGTACCAATTCTTAATTGGCAACACCTGGCATACCTGTACCTCTCCAAAGGTCACACTGATTGGATGATCTTAACTGTCTGAAATTGCCGTTGGATTAATTTGGACCATTTTCTTTTTGCCTATCCTGATGAATAATATTGACTTGTATTATTCTTTTTAAACATCTATATGCTTTAATCTCCTTTGGTCTGCACTTGTTGAAAGGCACATCTATTCTGTTGGGTAGAACAATTATTTTAATATCACGATGATTGGGTAATCTCAACCATCTGATATTACCGTTGAATTTAGACCATTTTCTTTTTTACCAAGGTATTGAGGAACTTTGATTCGCACTTCTGTTTCTTAAACATGTATATATATTTTTTTAACCTCGAGTTAACACTCTTCTTCTTCTTCTTCTTCTTTTTTCTTTTCACGTTTACATGTTTTTAATCCCACCTTGTGTATTGTAGGCCACATCCATTCAATTTGGTATAGATCCTTTTTTTTTTTCAATTTTTCTTGTCAAAATACAAAATCTAGTTTTCTTTTTTAATATATATATATATATATATATATATTTACATTTTTTTAATTTTTTCATAATTTTGTTTAATTTAGTTTTTTTTTTCAAAATATCAAATTTTAATCTCAGTTTTGTTATAAAACTTATTAATTTTTGTTGTCAAAATACAAAATCTAGTTTTCTTTTTTAAAATATATATATATATTTTTACAATTTGTCAATTTTTTCACAATTTCATTTAATTTTTTATATTTTCTTTTTTAAAATATCATTTTTTTATCGAAATCTTGTTATATAACTTTTTAATTTTTCTTTTCAAAATACAAAATCTAATTTTCTTTATATATATATATATATATATATATATATATATATATATATATATATATATATATATATTACAATTTATCAATTTACAATTTTGTTTAATTTTTAAAATTTTCTTTTTAAAAATATAATTTTTTAAATATCACTTTTGTTATATAACTTTTTAATTTTTATTATCAAAATACAAAATCTACTTTTCTTTTTTTTAAATATATATTTTTTTACAATTTGTCAATTTTTTCACAATTTTGTTTAATTTTTAAAATTTTCTTTTTCAAAATATCATTTTTTAAATATTATTTTTGTTATATAACTTTTTAATTTTTCTTTTCAAAATACAAAATCTAGTTTTCTTTTTTAAAAATATATTTTTACAATTTGTCAATTTTTCACAATTTTGTTTAATTTTTTAAATTTTCTTTTTCAAAATATCATTTTTTAAATATCACTTTTGTTATACAACTTTTTAATTTTTCTTTTCAAAATACAAAATCTAGTTTTCTTTTTAAAAAAATATATATTTTTTGCAATTTGACAATTTTTTTTACAATTTTATTTAATTTTTAAAATTTTCTTTTTCAAAATATCATTTTCTTATCAAATTTTTTTTTTTCAAAATTATCAACATTATTAAAAGTTCTTAATTTTTATTTCAAAATCTAGATTTTTATAAAATTACATTTTTTTTCAAAATCTAAATTTTTTTCTTAAACTTTGTTAGTTATTTTTCTGAGTTTTTAAACTTTTTTTTTTTTCGTAATTCATAAATTTTTTATGGGTAAAGGTTTACTGGAGCATTAGAGACGGTTTAGGACCGTCTCTATTAGACGCTGGCAATGGGAAATGTGGCTGGGTGAGAAGGACGACCATCGGCCGTCTATAATTGAGACGGTCAATGACAGTCTCTGATTACCCATACGAGACGGTTAATGACCGTCCCTAATAGAGACGGTCCTTGACAGTCTCAAACAGAGATAGCTAAAAACCGTCCATAATACAGTCCACAGCGTGGCAGTCCCATGCACCAGGAAAAGACCGCCAACGACCGTCTCTAATTGAGACGGTCCTCAACAGTCTCAAACCACCAGTAAGAGACGGCCAATGACCGTCTCTAATAGGGACGGTCTTTGACCGTCTCAAATTTTGGCATATAAGACGGTCAAGGACCGTCTCTTATTGCAGACGGTCAATGGCCGTCTTTTATCTGCAGTTAACGACGGTTTTTGGCCGTCTTAAATGATTTGCAGACGTGTAAATTTTTAATACAATAATAAGGACGGTCAAGGGCCGTCTAAAAATTTAGAGACAGTTTACGGCCGTCTCTAAAGCGTCTTTAAACCAAGCAATTTTAGAGACGGTCCAAAACCGTCTCTAAATCAGTCATTTTTTCTCATTTTTCACGTAGTGGACCCCCAATATTTAGGGCATTACATGGAGGAGCCAATGAAACTTTTTGGCCTCCTGTCATTGTGCCTACAAAGAAGGATGGTTTGATGATGTCTGTTTACTCATAATTCGAGAATATTACTAAGCTTAGCCGGTAAGCTAAGAAAGTTGCTAGTTCATAGGAAGAACTAAATTCAGCAGTGTTCTTGGTATTCTTGCGAACGGTCGTGAGTTCTTGATGTTTATGGCCTACAAAGTTATTAAGATGAAGATACGATTATTAAACCAAACCATCTTAGATTGAAATTGTGAAAATAGAAAGCATAAGGGAGAGAAAATATACTATAATTTTTGAGAAAAGTGAGCGAGCCATTCAAGAGAAGTAATGCGATCAGGGTGAGGTGTAAATTTTATATTGTAAATCTAGCACCCAGAATTGTCAAATTTTGTTGTGCCAAATCATTTAGAATATGTTTCATGTGTTAATGAGATGAATAGATCAACTTCGTACATTTTAAATTTGTCCTTGTCTTCGTCAAACTTTCCTACGTATTCAAGTTGAAAAGCGTTGTCGAAGTTTAAGATTTCAAGCTCAAGTACAATTACAAGTTCAAGGCTCAAGTTCAAGTTTAATCTTCAAATTCAGTACCTTAAAAAAAACTCAAGAACTGAAGCCCTAGTTAAAAACAAGCTTTAAGTATTTCAAGTGAATGAGTTAGCAGAGCAAACGATGTTTCAATTGTTCAAACTCACAAACAAGGTATGGATGACCCTAGATTCACCATAGGATGTGTCATATTCATTGCATATTTTATGTGGATCATTTCATAAGTTTATAGGTCATTTCATCGACTAGTCCTAGTCTTTGTTTGACTAGTCCAAGCTCTGGCTTGACCAGTCCAAGATTAGTTGCAAATTTTTAGAATTTTCTGTTGGACTCTCGACCGGCCCTGGAGACTGCTCGACCAGTCGTGCAGTGCTTGACTCAAAGTCTAGTAAGGTTTTTTGGTCCCACTCAACCAGTCGAGTGCATTGCTCGACTAGTCGAGTAGGCCACTCGACCAGTCGAGTAACGATCTTATCTTATCGCGCCAGAAATTTTGAAATGTGGTTGGTCCTTCGACCAGTTGAACCGACCCTTAGACCAGTTGAGTGAACAATATTTTCACCTATAAATAAAGGACAAATTTCAGATTTTTTCATTCATTCCAAGCAAAATCAAGCCATCACTCTGAGAGATAAGTTTCTGCATTTGTTAAGCTGTATTGTGCTCATTTTAGATTTATTTTAATAGCTTTTGTTATTTGATTTTGTGATCTCCATTCAACTCTATTTCAAATTGTGATTTACCCTCTTTTAAGATCAAAATCAAATCAAGCTAGCCCAGGTTAATTTAATTTAAAATTAATTTAGACCTAGAACCCTTTCACTTGTGAGACTAGACATTGAACATCTTCATCTACATTGAATTGGTTCTACTGGGCTTCATCAGAAGAAGAATCTTTAGATAAGTACAATTTAATTTTCTGCATTTTGGTTTGTGAGATTCAGCGAGGAAAAACTCATTATGGGGTTTTGGGGTTTTTGTAATTGTGTAAGCCCATTTGAAAGACACGATTGTGAAGGTTTTAAGGTGAACCTTGAAAAACCTTATTCCATAGTGAAAGCCAATATCCCATGGGTGTGGATATTGGGAGTGGAGTAGGTGTGTGGCTATTTGCTAATAGTTAGTGTACGCACAATTAAACCACTATAATTCCTGGAGTTATGGTGGATGATAGTATTTGTTTATGTGTGTGAATGTTGTAATTTACTTTATGTATTTGTGGTGAATGGTGTAATTTCCTTTTATGCACATATGGTGAATGTTGTAATAACTTAGTTTATTTCCTTTGCCTCTTTCTAAGTTTGAGTTTTTGATACTTACAAACGTTCTAGTAAGGTTGTCACACCATAAAGCCTTTGGTTTTTAGTGTAAGGTTGTCCTTAGAACTCAGTTTATATCAACCTCTTAAGACTTGTGCATTTGAGGTTGCTTTTATTTATGCTATCTATCTTTGTATTCTGCATTTATTTTTTAATTTGGTATAGTCCTATTCACCCCCCCCCCCCCCTCTAGGACTTAGAGCTCGGCCTTTTCATGAGGAAAGTTAGCTAGTGCACTGAAGAGTTCAAGTGTGGTCTTTGAAATCTCAGATGTGCCTCGTCCCACAGATGCTAGAGCAAGTTCTCCATTAGAAGGAACATATGTATCAAAGATGTTGCCCATAATGGGAAGACTTGTTGTACAAAGAAGATCCCACAAGGTGATATTCATTTCGCCTGAAGGAAGATGAAATGTGTTGGTGATTGGAGACCAATGGTTGAGGAAGCCTCTGAAGATAGCAACATCTAGATAAAAATGATCTAATGTAACTGTGATCGCATCAGAAAGATTAATCTACTCCAGAATAGTGGTATGTTTTCGAACAACAGTTCTAGCCCAAGCGTCATAAAAATTGCGAAGAGAGAGGAGGCCTATTGTTGAGAATTTTTCTGTGTTCCAAGGCAATCTCTTAGAGACGAAGAGTTGTTGAGCAATCTTGAAATAGTAGGTAGGGAAAGGTTGCTGAGGATCTTGGCATGGATGCAAAAATCTCATCTTATGAATCCTACCAGCTTGTTGATGGGGCCCGTTCTCTTTCAGATATCCTGTCAAGATTCTTGGTTCCTTCATGATCTAATTGTCTACAGAAACAAGGATATTTCATCAATCAAACGGTTCACTGTGTAAGATTGACCAGTGATGTCACAGATTGATGGGAATAGCGGTTAATTTGTTAGTAAAGGGATAATGAAGTTCCAAAGTTTCTCCATTCATTTCTACATATTTCCAACAATGATGGAGATGCTATTCGGATCCTAAAGAAGATGAATGATTCTTTTTTCTTAAAGAGGAAGCTTGCGAGCGATGCATGTTTTTGGGCTAAGAAGTTGTCATGATGAAGATGAAATCTTGAAGGATAAAGAATCAAAGGTTGAAGAAGGATTTCAAAGATCTGAATATTTTCAGACTTTGAAAAGAAATTTCTAAAGATTGATTGCGCGCAGGTGAGCAACGTGAAGTTGTTGCGTGAGATTACACAAATTGGAAGAGAAATTCAAAATATTGAAAAAAATAAAAATAAAAGGAAACTTTGTGCAAATGCGCACAAAAGCAAGTGATTACACGGGAACGCGCAAGAGAAATTTTTTTTTGAAAGAAGGGATATTGTATTGTGCAAGGGCGCGCAAAGACGGGTTGTTGCAAGGGTCGGAAGAGAAGAGGCAGAGCTTCCACAAGAAATTAAAGGAATGGAAAATGAAGAACTGGTTTTGGTATTTATAGGGAAGCTTGACCCGATTATGGGTAACGACTAGCCTTTGCGCGGGCGTACACGATGTTTTCAAGAGATAGATCCTATTTATTTATCTAGGAAGCGATAAACAAAAAGGATCAAGGGGGCATCTATTGAGGCATAAAATAAAGGGCTAAAAGAATGAATCAGAGAAAAGGAAAAATAAAAGAAAGAATCATGAAAAGATGTGAAGAAAATGCATAACGAAGGGAAAATCATGGCATTGTACTGACCCACGCAAAGGGTGTCAGTTGCGCGGGTCGGTGCAGAAGCCTTTCTCAGTTGAGCACACCTGCACAAAGTAGCAGTCAGGATAAATATGATATACCCTTTGTGTTGGCCGTGCAACAGTGTAGTGTTGTGCAGACCCGCGCAAAAGGGGAATGAGGTGTTGCGCGCACCTGCTCAAGTGCGGATTTGGGTATGCTGAGGTGGATTTGGGTATGCTGATGTGGACGGTTCAAATTTGATGAAAGGTGGGCCCACGGCATGAACTTTGAGGGTTCACACGTGTGGAGGCCTATAAATACCCCCTTCCCCCTCTCATTGGCACACGCCGAAGATTTTGGAGAAGATCAAAGCTGCAGAGAAGAAGAGAAGATTGAAGGTACTAGAGAAGGAAGGAAGGAAGGAAGGAGAAAGGGAGAGCTTCCCTCCAAGCCACGCAACACCATGCTATTGCGCAGGCCTGCGCAACAACCATCAATCTTTGAAGGTCGAAATGTTACTGAAATTCTTATTGATTCGGTCTCCGAAGTCTTCGCAGTCTTTAATCTTCCTTTTGTGCAAGGATATGAGTTCAAGAAGGAGAGATCAGATGATCGAATCCACACAACATTCCTCTTGATGAGATAATCAATTCGTAAGCCGAAATGCTGACAGATTTGATATTCGAACTCTTCATTTTCTGTATCTTAAGATAATCTATCTTAGAATCAAGGGAATCAAAGGATGTAAATGAACTGAATATGAATAAATATGATGATTGTCTTCCATACACTCTCTCTGCTATGATTGAATAAGATAGTTTCCCAAATCAAATGCTTTTGTTTCTTGTCGAAACAACTGTTTCCTAACATAATCATCAGACATCCCTTCCTAATGTCTCTTAACTATCTCAGCATACTAATGTTCCCACTCTTGATGGTGAAACCCTAACTCTGAATCTAATCCTAAAAGAGAATAAAAGAAAAATTCCTATAGCAAAATTCTAAAATTAGAAAGTTCTAAAACCCTTAAATTAGAAAATTTCAGAAAATAAGAAAAATTTAAGCTAATCCTAAAAAGAAAGAAACCTAAGACAAATAAGAAATCTAGAAAATAAAGGGAGAGAATTAGAAAGAGGTTACCAAATTAGAAGTTTCTATGTTAAGATCCTATAAAATAGGAAAGCAAGTTAGTTTCTAAAAATAATTCAGAAAAACCCTGACCTAGAAATAGAAAACAAACAAACCTTAATTTTAACCTAATTCCAAAACTAATTAATCTTAGAAAAATGCAACTAATAGTCCCTGGCAACGACGCTAAAAATTTGTTCACAACCTCAAGTGTAGGGTCGTGATGTAGTAATAATCTCGGTAAAACCAAGGTTGAATCCACAGGGACTAATCTCGTACGTTTCTAAAAGTAACTAAAGCTAGAACTAGAAGAAGATGTAAAGCTAAATCTGGAATATTTGAGAGTGATTTTGAATAAGATAATTGAAACTTATAAATTTAAAGGTGGTAACTAGGGCACCCAGGATCCATGTGTAGCAATTGGGAGGATACCTTGCATGATTCAAGAGATCCAATGTTGAAGGTCAAATATTGCATATTGGACCCCATTTATTACTTGGTTTTATGAACACGAAAATGGTTAATGTTCTATTTTAATCATGTTTGTGTTGCAAGGTGAATTGAAGAGCTTAGACTGAAAAGAATGCTAAAAGCATGGATTTAACGCTCAGGAATCACCAAGCCTAAGATTGGATCTTAAAAGACCAAGAATGAAGAATTCACGTGCTAAAGATCCAAGAAAACCAAGTCAAGAATGAAGAGAATCAAAGTTTTGAAATAAATTTTTGTGATCCTCGATTAGTCCTAGCTCCTGCTCAACTAGTCAGGGCCCTTCTCGACCAATCGAGGATTCCTCGACTCGAACTCCAGCGACAAAATCCTCTAAAATCAAGTCATCCTCAACCCATCGAAGGAAATCCTCAACCAGTCGAAGGTGACTCTCGACCAGTCGAGGGTTGTCCTCCACTAGTCTAAGTTTATGCAAACAACACACGAATTGCGGAAATTTAAGGCGGATTTCAAATTTTTCCAACTCGGTGCGAAAGTTGGAGTTGCAAAAATATAAATAAGAGTCCCCAGGGCATTCCTAGGCATCTTCTCATGTTTGTGGAGTGGAGCAAAAGCGTGGAGAAGTCGTTGCCAAGTTTTGTCTTCCCTTTCCTTAGTTGTTTTTATGTTTTTCTTAAAAGATTTTAGTTCAATCATGTCTATGGTTGGCTAAACCCCTTAGATAGGGCTAAGAGGTGAAGCTTATAACGTGATTGGGATGTTTTCTTTATGTTGATTCATGTTTTATTAAACTCTCTTGGATTATAGTTTGATTATGAAGGAATGTTTTTAGTTTTTAATGGTTTGTTGTGACAAATTACAATAGATTTGTGATAGCTTGAAATATCTTCTTTTCCAGAATAGGGATTGTGAAATTAGGAGATCCTGTTGTTGACCGTCATCCCTTGGGCATGGTAGGATGATAGAATCCTTCCTAACCTTCACAATTCTCTTATGATTGGTTGCGGGATTGGTAAATCCTGTTGTTTGCCTTGTCTCCTAGGCATGGTTAGGTGATGGAATCACTTCCAAATCCTCACAACTCTCATCCATTAATGATTAGATCAATGAGAAGTTCAGAGATCTAACAAAGCTCTTCTCACCAATTGGATAGGATAGGACTCTGATTCTAGTTGTGTCTTTGAATCAAGCAAGGTAGCATCCTGAGAACCTACAAGTGGATCCTTGGAAACCCTAGTTTGCCACCTATGAATTCCTTATGTTTTTCATTAAATCTCTCACAATTACTTTCTATACTTCCAAATTAAGGTTTTCATTTTTTTTCTAGTTCTAGTTCTAGTTACTTTCAGAAGGCACACAAATTCAGTCCATGTGGATTCGACCTCGGTCTCATCGAGATTATTACTACATCACGACCCTACACTTGGGGTTGTGAACAAGTTTTTGGCGCCTTTGTCGGGGATTGACGGTTGCATTTTTTTGAGATTAGCTAGTTTTGGAATTAGTTTAAGATTAGGGTTTTTCTAGTTTCTATTTTTAGGATTAGGGTTTTCTGAATTATTTTAGAAACTAACTTAGCTTTCTATTTCTAGGTTTAGAAACTTTCCTAATTTTTTTTAGAAACTAACTTTTTTCAGAAACTAACTTATCTTTCTATTTTTATTTTTAAAAACCTTTTTATTTTAGAATTTCTATTTTTAGAAACTGACTTGCTTTGTTTGTTTTGCAAGATCTTAATTTAGGAACTTCTAATTTGGTAACTTCTTTCTAATTCCCTCTCTCTTTCTATTTCTAGATTTCTATTTCCTTCTTCTTTCCTTTTTCTAATTCAGGTTAGAATCTGAAATTGAGGGCTGAGAGTGTTTCATGCCCAAGTGGGTCCGTGACAACACTCAATGTCTTTTGAGTGAAGGAGGATTAGTTGAGGGGTTATTTATCCATCACAGAATTAGACACCACTCAATATCCTCAGAGTTAATTGAAGTGATGGCTACCAATCAATCGGGAAGACAACCTCAACCTCATGTTGAGGAAGTCCAGGATGAGAATGAGGTGCATCAAGCACCCCCACCGCATACTTTGTGAGACTATTTACAATCGGCTAGGGTGAGCATGCCCTCATGTATGGTTTTTCAAAACATACGGCACATATGGATATTAAGCCAGGGGTGATCCAACTCCTTCCAAAATTCCATGGACATGAATCTTAAAGTCCATATCTGCACTTGAAAGAGTATGATGAGATTATAGCCACTTTATATTTTCCTAATTGTCTGAGGACACGATCAGACTGAAACTCTTTCCCTTTTCTTTGAAAGAGAAAGCTAAGACGTGGTTGCATTCACTACGTCCCCGATCTATTGGCACATGGAATAACATGATAAGGGAGTTCACAAAGAAATTTTTTCCACATCATAAAATGAACACCCTTAGAAATTCAATCATGAACTTCGCCCAAAAGGAGGATGAAACATTCTTCCAATGTTGGGAGAGGTTCAAGGATATTGTCAGTTCATGCCCACAACACGGTTTTGAAACGTGGCACATTACACACTTTTTCTATGATGGTCTGACATCTTCCATACCCCAATTGGTCAAGACAATGTGCGATGGGGAATTCATGAATAAAAATGTCGATGATGTGTGGGACTACTTGGACAGACTTGCTAAAAACACACAATCATGGGACACTTCCCCAAAATCAAGCACCACTTTTAGGGCCACTCAATCAAAGGAAAGGGGCGGATTATACCTTCTGAAAGAGGATGATGATATCAATACTAAAGTGGTTAATCTCATAAGGAAATTCGAGGCCATGAAAATAAAGAAGGATAAGGTTAAGGAAATTGTTTACGGTATTTGTGTTTGTAACGTTCACACAACTGAAAATTGTCCAACATTACCTGCCTTTTAAGAAGTGTTGAATGAGCAATCTAATGTCGTGAACAATTACCAAAGACCTTTCAATGGACCTACCTCCAATACATACAATCCTAGTTGGAGAAATCATCCAAACTTTAGTTTGAGGAATGGACAAATTGCTACCCCTCAAGGTTTCTTTAATCAAATTCCAAATTAAGGGAAACCTCAAGAGGATCCGGTTCAAAAACATATTCAAGACCAAGAGTTACTCAACCAGGATATCAGATCAACATTAGGAACGCTTGCATCATCTATTCAAAGGATAGAGTCGCAATTAACAATTGGGGGAGAGGGGATGCTTCCTGCTCAACCTCTCCCCAATCCCAAACCACAATATGAGATAAGTGATCCAAGCTCTTCAAATCAGATGGAGCAAACTAAATCTATCACCACTCTTAGGAATGGGAAGACTATTGACAAAACTATTCCGATTAGGGCTGAAAAGCCTAAGGACCCGGAAGAGGACAATGATGATAGACCTAGCACTGCTCCACAAGAATTAGAACCGGAACTTCAAGGCAAGCCGATTGCTCCATTTCCCCAACGGTTAGTTACACCAAATCCTCTCTCTAACTCTTAGGACATTCTAAAGGTGTTGAAATAAGTGAAGGTCAATATTCCTTTACTGGATGCGGTTAAATAAATACCTTCATATGCCAAATTTCTGAAAGACTTGTGTATGACCAAAAGACGGTAAAATATTCAAAAGAAAATCTTTTTAACTGAAAAAGTGACTGCCATCCTAAAGCAAGATGTGCCATAAAAATATGAAGATCCTGGTAGCCCAACCATCCCTTGTATAATTGAGAACTACCAAATTGAGCATGCGCTTCTTGACTTAGGAGCGAGCATAAATCTGATTCGTTACACGGTCTACGAACAACTAGCTTTGGGTGAATTGAAACCCACCCGAACCACATTACAAGTTGCTGATCGCTCAGTCCGTGTACTGGAGGGATAATCGAGGATGTGTTGGTTTAGGTTGACAAATTCTACTATCCAGTAGATTTTATCATCTTGGATACTCAACCCATCATGGACATGAGCACTCAAATTCTCGTGATTGGTCGCCCATTCCTCACCATTTCAAACACAATCATTAATTGCAGGAATGGAGTCATGAGTATGTCTTTCGGGAATATAACATTGGAGTTGAATATCTTTTTCAACACAGGAAAATAGTTAGAGGATGATGACGATTTTCAGGACATTAACCTGATTAATTCTTTCATAGAAGATAAAGCACTTTTGACCATATCCTCTAACCCTCTAGAGACGTGCCTAGCCCACGCCCATGATTTTGATGATGACATGATTAGGGAGATGGGGATCTTGCTGGATACCGTGCTGGTACTTGAAGTTAACCGGTGAAGGCCACAATTCGAAGAATTTCTCCAAACTGATGTAGTGCCTCTACCGTCTAACATCAAGGCACTGAAGCTTGACCTAAAACCTTTGCCCTCTGATTTGAAATATGTCTATTTAGGCCAAGATGAGACATACCTGGTGGTGATTTCTTCACACCTTGAGTAAGAACAGGAGAGTATGCTCATCTCTACTCTCATTGAGTATAAAGGAGCCCTTGGATGGTCGATTGTAGACCTCGAGGGAATTGACCCTTTCATTTATACTCACTGCATTTATCTTGAGGATAATGTGAAGACCTCAGGACAACCACAACGTAGACTAAATCTAAAAATGAAGGAAGTGCTTAAAGGTGAGGTTCTTAAACTACTGGATGTGGGTATCATATACCCTATATCCGATAATAAATGGGTGAGTCCAACTCAGGTAGTTCCTAAGAAGTCTGAAATCACCATCGTAGCCAATGCCAACAATGAACCCATGCCAATTAGAGTTACTATTGGTTGGTGAATGTGCATTGACTATAGGAAGTTGAATACTATCGCGAGGAAGGACCACTTTCCTTTGCCCTTCATTGATCAAATTTTGGAAAGGCTAGCTGGTCATTCCTATTACCGTTTCCTTGACAAATATTCAGGCTACAATCAAATCGAGATAGCCCTTGAAGATCAAGAAAAGACCACATTCACATGTCCTTTTGGCACCTTTGCTTACTGAAGGATGCCATTTAGATTGTGTAATGCCCCCGCCACCTTTTAGAGATGGATGATGAGTATTTTTTCTGACATGGTGAGGCAATATTTAGAGGTCTTCATGGATGACTTCTCAGTCATGGTCCATCCTTCAACGAATGTTTGAAAATTTTGAAAAATGTGCTGAAGCGATGCGAGAAAAATAACTTGGTACTGAATTGGGAAAAGTGTCACTTCATGGTTCATAAGGGAATTGTCCTTGAACACATCATCTTGTCCAAGGGAATTGAGGTAGATAAGGCTAAAATTGATCTTATCTCTAACCTACCTCCACCCAAGAACATACGTGACGTGCGATCCTTCCTAAGACACGCCAGGTTTTACAAAAGATTCATAAAGGACTTTAGTCACCTCTCTCCTCCTCTATGTAATCTACTTCAAAAGGATGCTCCATACAAGTGGAATGAGCAATGCCATGAAGCTTTTACTAAGATCAAGGGCATGCTAACCACATCACCTATCATGCAGCCACCCGACTGGAGCCTTCCTTTAGAACTTATATACGACACGTCCGACTATGCTCATGGGGTGGTTTTAGGCTAGAAAAAAGAAAAGAAGCCATACATTATTCATTACACAAGTAGAACTCTAAATCCTATCCAAGTGAACTACTCGACTACGGAAAAGGAACTCTTAGCTGTAGTGTTCGCTTTAGACAAATTTACATCCTACTTGATTGGATCCAAGATCGTCATTTACACAGATCATTTAGCACTCAAGTATCTTCTTTCTAAGAATGATGTTAAGCCCCGCTTGATTAGATGGATCCTCCTACTCAAAGAATTTGATTTGGAAATAAAAGATAAAAAGGGAGTAGAGAACGTAGTGGCTGACCATCTTTCCCACCTTGATCTCTCTGATTCCCTTGAGACGACACATATAAATGACATGTTCCCTGACGAACAATTGTTCAAAGTCTCCCATTCACCTTAGTTTGCTGATATTACTAATTATCTTGCCACATGTTTAACACTGACACCTTGGACTATGCAAGATAAGAAAAAAAATTTTGCCAAGGTTTGTAAGTTCTTTTGGGATGATCTATATTTTTTTAAATATTGCCTAGACCAAATCTTAAGGAGATGTGTGCCAGACAATGAACACCAAAGTGTTATCTCCTTTTGTCACTCTCGGGCTAGTGGTGGTCATTTTTCTGCTAAAAGGACCATGCCCAAGATTCTACAGTGTGGCTTTTACTGGCCCACTATGTTCAGGGACACTCATGAGTTTTGCAAAGCTTATGAGCATTGTCAGAAGTTTGGAGCATTGTCCTGTCAAAATATGTAACCTCTGAACCCCATTCTGATTATTGAAGCATTTGATTGCTGGGGCATCAATTTCATGGGACCATTCCCCCAATCCTTTGGGAATTTATACATTTCACTAGCCGTAGACTATGACACTAAATGGGTTGAAGTGATTCCGTGCTGGAACAATGACCATCAAACGGTCATTAAGTTTTTAAAAGCGAACATCCTTTCCCGGTTCGGAATACCTCAAGCCTCCATTAGTGATAGGAGTTCACATCTTTGTAATAGGCCATTCATGAATTTAATGAAGAAATATGGCATCTCCCACAAAGTGAGCACTCTATTCTACCCACAAACAAGTGGGCAAGCTAAGATTTCTAATAGAGAAATTAAACACATCTTGAAAAAGATGGTTAACCCTGACCGTAAAGATTGGTCAATCCGATTGACTGATGTCTTATGGGCTTATCATGTCGTATTGGAATGTCTCCCTTTAGACTTGTCTATGAGAAGGCTTGCCACTTGCTTGTAAAGTTAGAACATAGAGCCTAATGGGTGATTAAAAATTTGAATTTTAATTTGGACAACACTGGCTCGCTACACAAACTTCAGTTGAATGAACTCGAAGAAATCTGGAATGATGCGTACAAGAACGCGATAATCTACAAGGATAGGATGGTGTTTCATGACCAACACATTCTTCAAAAATCATTCATACCAGGTCAAAAATTCCTCTTGTATAATTCTTGGTTATATCTCTTTCCGGGCAAACTTTGATCTCATTGGACTGGTCCTTTCACTATTAACAATGTCTATCCTCATGGGGCCGTCGAGATAAAAGATCTGAACAATGACAATGAGTTCAAAGTAAATGGACATCGATTAAAGCTGTTTGTTGAGAAATTTGATTCAGAGGACATGTCCATACCTCTAATTGATCCTGTTTACCAAGATTGACCTCCTAGTCTGACGGAGGTATAGTTAGTTTATTGCTTTCATAGAATTTAGGACTAGGATAGTTTGCTTTCCATTTGTGTAGGATAGTTTTCTTTTTGGTTGTTTAATTCTTGTGCTAACCCACCTTCATGATGAGATCCTTTGGAATAAGCCTCAAAATTCCTTCATCAGGTACTATCTTTCCATCACTTCTCTTTCAATTACGTTGTCTCTTTTTACAAATCATGCTTATTTCTTTTGCATTGAGGACAATATAGATTTTAGGTTGGGGATGGAGGATTAGGTAAACTAATCAGTGTTTTCTCAGTTTTGTTCAAAATTCACAAAAAAATTGAAAATTTTTCAATATTTTTCTATTTGGAAAGCAATAAGTTGTGTATTTAAGAATGTTTTGAGGTTGATGATAAGATAGAGATTGAATTTTGAATTGTTGGAGTTTGGTCATCTAAGTGATATATCGATTACAATTCTTGCGCTCAATTGATTAAGAGGAAGTTTGAATATCATGTTAATCTAAATCATAAGACATGTTCAAATTGTTTTCTATGAATAATGCTAGAATTTCTGATTGTTAGTATGTGAATCATTGATAGATGGTGAGAATCAAGTTTGAAGAATTTTATCCACCTTAAGAGATGACAAGAACCAGTTAAAAAAAAAAAGTGAGATCGACAAAAAGGTCATGTATGTAAAAGACTGGAAAAGAATGTAAAAATAATGCAAGGTTTGTAAAAGAATGAATAAAAAATTGACCATCGATATAAAACCAAAAACTGAAAAAGGGAAAAAAAGGGGATAAGTTCGGAATTAGTACTTAAGTTCTCAATTAATCTCAATATGGTAAGCATAGCTAACATGATGTGATGATAATATCCTTATAGAAAGTAAGTTGATCTTCACTGCGCACATTGAAAAACTTGATATATGAACTATGCTCTGACTTAATGGATAAGGAACTTATTTAATTGATTGCTTATGTGATTCAACTCTAGATTTTTATAATCTCACTTTCTCATATTGAGTCTACTCACACAAAAGATTGTTTTCTAAAAAAGGTTTGAACAATGCGCATTAAAGTTCATTTTTCACATACTTTGCTCGGGACTAGCAAAACGCTGGCTGGGGATTGTGTTGAGGGACAAATATTGCATATTGGACCCCATTTATTACTTGGTTTTATGAACATGAAAATGCTTAATGTTCTATTTTAATCATGTTTGTATTGCAAGGTGAATTTAAGAGCCTGGACTGAAAAAAATGCTAAAAGTATGGATTTAACGTTCAAAAATCACCAAGCCAAAGATTGGATCTTAGAAGACCAAGAATGAAGAATTCACATGCTAAAGAACTAAGAAAACCAAGTCAAGAATGAAGAGAATCGAAGTTTTGAAGTGAATTTCTGTGATCCTCGACTAGTCCTGGCTCCTGCTCGACTAGTCCTGGTCATTCTCGACCAGTCGAGGATTCCTCGACTCGAACTTCAGTGATAAAATCCTTTAAAATTAGGTCATCCTTGACCCGACGAAGGAAACCCTTGACTAGTCAAGGGTTATTGTAACGTCTCAGAAAAATCTGTCAAAGACCTGAGTACAACCTCAGGCTGTTAACCCAAGGAGCACGCCCAGTTATATAATTTAGATGGGATTTAATTAAATGCTAAGCAGTCGGTGGGTTAAGCTTTGGCCACCATTTTTACAAATGGGAAGGCCTAGAATCAGGAGTACCACTGGCCCAATGCCACCTAAAGATCTTAGAGAAATCCCAAGGGCCTGTCGCTCTCGGGAGTATACTGAAACTCTGTAAGGAACCTAAATCGCATGTCGGGGGGTCCGATGACCTTGAAATTATAGGACAATGTCCATCCTACTGGGCTTGACAACCATCTCGGGAACCAAGCCCAAATGATATCCAGAAATGCCCAACTTGAACCGTGAGTTAAGAGCATGAGAAATGCAAATATCCTAAGAAAATGAACTGAAACGTAAGTGAATTGGGTTGTCCGGTCTTATGCAAAGTTGAGGATTTTGGACTGTTGGTCTGTGACCAAACTTCACACATGGAGAAAGGAAATTTCCCTTCACATATCCGTATAACCATGGCCCCGATTGGACACGTATGACCGTTGATCTGACACAGGCTCTCCATGGTCAATCTACTTATCCGATCACACCAAAATCATGTCAGGGAGTATACCCCATGATGTAGATGAGCCATGGGCATCCCTAAGAGCCCCGTTTGTCAGAAATGGCTACCCACAGGGTATAAACATAGTACAAAGTGGCCATGGGGCCATTTGCTCATCGTCTGGGGCTATAAATAGCTCCCAACATACCCCCTCTCTCCCAAATACGAATTTCATAAACCCTAGAGAGAAAGAAGAGAAAAGAGAAAATAGAGAAGAGGAAGTCTGGGAAATCGCTGCAACTGCTGGAAATCTTCTCTCGTGCATCCACGTGCCTAATCACCTTCATGTTTCTCCACCAAAACTCTTCCGGCTGCGATTTCGCATAAGAAATATTAAACCCTATAATGATGTAAGTCTCCTGGATGGTTTTTCTCCCACCTAGCTAACCCGTTTACTCGTTTAGGTGACTAACATTTCTTCTTTAGAAATGTAGTCCTAGGACGAAGTCCGAGACGAGCGTACTACCGAAAGGTGTGAAATATAAATGCTTAGGTTACAGTTTATCAATGCTTTCATTGTAGCTAATGATTTATGTATGCTATGACTGTGATTGCAAGAACTTGTATTGTCTTCGACATGCCTAACTCTTTGTGAAATAAAATTGATGAATTGCAAATGATAGATAACGTAGGCTATGTGTTTGATGAAATGTCTAAATGAGGAATAGATTATGATTAGTGCTTGCCATGATTGTTAACCTCGGATTTGTTGATGTCATATGCATATGTACTTCTCTGTGTAACGAATTGATAAAATGTAAGTTGTAACTAATGTAGTCTATGTGTTTGATAAATTGTTTAAATGAAAAATATTTGATGATTTGTACTTACTAAGATTATTCAAGTAGGATTCTTTTTTGTATTATGCATATGTATCATTCTCTATATAACCAGTTGACAAAATGCAAGTTGTGGTTAACGTGGTCTATATGTTTGATGAAATGCCTAAATGAGAAACTCACTAGGATTGTTTATCGAATACTGAGATAGATATTACACATGGGTATTAGCAGCAGTTGGATAGGAATGGGGCTACAATCGTAGCCCAAGCAATTGGTAAACGCCCATGGTTGGGTGGCCAAATTAGTCCGGCCACCTTGGGTAAACTCGAAGGATACGGGTCGTGCATTGCCTGTCGATAGCGGCTAGGCCATGAGGGGTGCTTATGCGCTCCATGTCGATCATGTGAACCTACACCCGTATCATAGCGAGCTTGCCTAATGAACTGATTGACCTATTGTGTGTTTACCATGTATGGACGTGACTGTTTGAATCTAAGGTACCCCTCACCAATGAAATATCCACCTTCAACCTTGGTACCATAATCCTCAAGACTCGTGAGCTAGGTATTGTGGTATGGGACACCGTGTTCGGGCTGTCGACCTACGCTGGGGTAATAGCCTCCCCGTATTGACCCCGAGCACCACTTCTTACAACTTGCCTACCATATGTGCTTATCTAGGAGTGACGAACCTAGATGGATCCAGAACACAGGAATAGGAGCACCACTTCTTACAACTTGCCTAATGTTCGATTTGGGTCAATCTTAAAAAGGGAGGTACTCTAGCTTCCTAAACTTACTGGATGAATGAACGTAATCAAACACTTGGCTAACATGACCATGCATCGCACCGCATTAGTTAGAATGTGGCAAAATGGCATTGGAGTCACACCTTTGAGGAAGCGTTGTCATATGCGAAATAGGTGGTAGGAGTCGTGTGTTGAGGGAGTGTTGATGGGTAAAGGCATGCATTATTACTTACACTCCATTCCTATATTAAAAAGAATAGTTAGGAAGTGATTGTTATGATTACCTTATCATTACTACATTAATTGACTTGATAACATGTGTAACTTTTGCCATATAAAACCACTGAGTTGATCACGCATTCCCACTCTGGGATGGTGTTTTAAAACACCAACTAGACACTAATGTAGATGCAGGTACGAACGATGTAGATCCATTGGAGCAGGACTTCTTGGATGAGGAGGAGGAATTCTCCTACTTCCAGCTCTAAGGCGGGCCGATGTAAGCCACATGCCGTTCGATAGGGAACACTAGGCATCTGGGCTTAGCTGGATACCAAATTTACATTACCACATTTTGTTCATTTTAAATTATACATGTATATATTGAACCCGGTCGCGGACCCATACTCTAGATGAAACTTTGTGAAACATATACATAATGCTTTAGATTTACGCATTTGCTTAATTACATTAACTCTGGAGTGTGATATGCTGTTTAGTATAATTCCATGCATGCTAAATTGATCAATGTGAAAGAAATCAGAATATTATCTTCCACATGACATAAGTGATGTTTGGAATCTCGGGATTCGAGCTTTGCTCGACCCTCAAAATTCAGGGCGTTACAAGTTGGTATCAAAGCATGAATTGGATTAGACTGGACCTGGGGTAATAGGTTATCATAACACACTCTAACACACTTGACTTAGGAAGGGGGCGATGGGACTTAGAGATGACATTAGAACCCCAAGGCTTTCCCGATAGGCAAGACCAAGCACTATAGTTACTCGAAGACTTACAACTGAGGGACTTAGATCATGTGCAGTGACCTAAGTCACCTCTGAACAAAGATAATGAACCAAGTCAACCTGTCTTGAGTACTTTAGGACTAAAAGGTGGGAGTTGCTAGTGAGGCCAAGACAGCCTAAACATTCGAACTTCATAGTTCAAACTAATTATAAATCCTCGCTGAAATTAGCCTCGACTAAGTAAAGAAGCTCTTGAATGGCCTAAAAGCTTCTAAGTTTATCCGGGCCGACAGTCGGCGGACTTTAAATTTAAAAACGGATCCAGAGGACGTGAGGAAACACTAGTTGGACCGCGATGGGTGGACTCGACCTATCGGGGACCCAAACCGATGAGTAGGTGGGCCCTAGGGGGTCCCATGGAGTATAAATGGTGACCTATAGGGGGTGCCCACTGCCGAATGGTGGGGGCGCTGCTAGAACTTCCAGACGGGCACGACCGCACCATCAGATCAGCAACGCACCGCCGCTGGCCCGAGCATGTGGGCCCCTCTCACGTGTGGGGGTCCACTTATACGGCCCCACCTCCCCTCTTTCACTCACTTCTACCCTTTTTAAACCCTCTCCTACCCTCCAAACCTTTCAAAAACCTTCCCTCACTCTCAAATCCTCATCTCTAGCCTTCTAAATCCATCTTTTTCTTTGCAATCTCCACCCCTACACCCCCATTCAACTTCAATCTTCCTAAACCCTATCCATACTTACCTATTCCCTCCCTTTTTAGCACAAATCCTCTCCCTAGCACACCAAAAATCCCTATTCCTTTGAAATCCCTCCATTTCATACACCTCTTCACCTCAATGGCCCTTTTCAAGATAGCGGCCACCATTTTCTCCATCTTTATGCTTCTTTCCCTTATGGGGAAGAAACGAGCGGTCTAGGATGAAGCTGAGCTAAGCCGTCCAACTCGTTCTAAGAAGAAGGCAAGTGCTGGGGTAAGTTCGAGCACCGAGCGAAGGTAAAAGCGGGACCTTGACCCCCAAATCCCGATAGAGAGGTCTCTACCGGAGAGCATCGAGCTTGGTAGGTTCCACCAACGTAAAATTGTCTTTGAAGCTCATGTGGATGAGAAATTGTTTGGAATGTACCTAGTGATCGACCACCTTCTGGAGAATGGATGGGGTCCTGTATTTGAAGGAAAGTCACACGCTAGTGAGGGCTTTGTGCGGGCCTTCTACGCACACATTAAGGACCCGACCCTTAATCCTCTCCAGTTTACTATTCCTTTGGGAAGAATAGAAACTAGGGTTGATGTGGACATTATAACCCGCATCATGGGAGTAGAGCGGGGTGTTGTACATGCCAGTGAGACTAATCTCACCAAAAGGCAAGAGAGAGATCGCTGCACACTCTTCCTATGCGGCCGACATGTTGGTTGGAGGCAAGAGCAGAACCTCAAAATGACGTGCATGACTGATGTTTATCGCCTGCTCCACCATATATGCACGTACAATGTGTATCCCAAATCGAGCAACCGCACGGAGTGCATGAGATTCTTGGTGGACTTCCTGTACCGAGTAGGACATGGAGATAAGGTGTGCTTGCCTACTCTTGTCTTGACCCAGATTGTGAAGGTGGTGCAATCTGCTCAGGGGGACTCGTCCCTCCCATTCGGCCGACTGATTTGCAAGATTGCCCATAATTTTGGGTTTAGGCTCCACATGGATAATCTCGCTCATATCCACTACATCAATGAGAGGACCCTCAATAACATGAATATGGGTCCCAGACAACGCCAGGCCCGACTTGAGGAATTCGGGGACGAGATAGAGGAAGAGATATAAGAAAGGAAGAAAGCAAGGAAGGGGAACAAGAGGAAGAAGTGGAGGCTTAAGACTCCAACTAGGAGCCTCTCACTGCTCATGATGACCACCAGGATGGGGCTGCCCACAACACCCGCCTAGCCAAGATCAAGGAAAACCAGGAATATTTGAAGAAGAAATTCAAGAGGATGTCTTGCATTCTGAAGGCCCTCCTGTGATGCATGCAGGATAAGGGAGCACCTCCACTTTCGCCAGAATCAGAGGATTAGGAGTGTAGCTAGTAGTTACTTCTTTTTGTAATAGCCTTGGATAGGCTTAGTTCGGATGTTGGGATTGTAAATGCTGAAATCTTTTGTTTTAGTCAGCCATCATGCATTATTGGTCATAGTACATGTAATGCCATACCATATGTATCTATGACAAATTTTGTTTAATGAAATGCATGGAGCTCCCTTTGTTTTAGTAATGCGTGGAATGTTTGGAAAAGTTAATGATGTATGTATGATATCACTCTAATTTCATGAATATTGTACCTTATGTTGTATATAGGGAATGCCTCCTAAAACTGGTTGGATCATGACACATCTCCCACCTGGCAGGTTGGTTGACGGAGCCCCTCTCTTGAATGATAGACAACAGGACCCTAGTTTAGGTCCAGGTAGCGAGACAATGCCAGATTCACAACTGGTCACTGGCCCTACAGATGGGCCAAGGCCAAGTGAGCCACTAGTTCTAGGTCAGAACCATGCCTCTTCGTCTGTGCCACCTATACCTCAGACATCCCCTCCCCCAGATAGATTGGAGCAGATGTTGCTCTTGATGCAATAGCAACAATAGGTCCTAACAACTATAGTGGGGGCCATCGCATAGAATATGAATGTGGCCCCACTGATGCAACACATGCAGGCCACCGGGGCAGTGGCTGCATGCGGGCTTTTTGAGCATTTTCAACACCTCCATCCTCTTAAGTTCGCGGGTGCCCATAGACCCGAGGAGGCTGAGTATTGGTTGGACCGAATATCCAAGATGATAAGGACATTATACTACTCTAAGGCAGAACAAGTCAAGCTTGTTACATACATGTTCAAGAAGGATGCCAGCTTATGGTGGGACAGTGTCCTACGAACTGTTCCTGCAGGGTTTGTGTGGACGTGGGACGGGTTCAAGGCATATTTCCACGAGAAATACTTCCCCCTCACCTATCACAATGAAAAAGATGGTGAATTCCTCTACCTCAAGCAGGGGGGAATGATAGTGGTGGAATATGAGAACTGCTTCACAGAGCTAGCTAGATATGCTCTCTTGATTTTGGCTAATGAGCCTATGAGAATGCGGCGATTCTCAGAAGCGTTGTTAGCTGACATCCGCACCAAGATGTTTAGTGCTAGCATCCACACGTATGTTGAATTGGTGAACATGTCCCTGCGAGCTAAGCAGGATGGTGAGTGGGTGTCCCAAGCACTCTTGCCAATGGGGCCGAGGCCTAGGCCCGAATTGTAGACCCATTCGCTTCTCGGCAAGAGGCCACGTATTAACTCACCTCCCAGACTGATGGCTCCACTAGCCCAGCAAAGGCATTCTGATCGCATGTGCACTTATTGCAGCAAAGCAGGTCACACTAACCCTTCTACTTTACTAAGATGAGGGATAACGGCTACATGCCGCTTCAAAGGGTCAACCGCCAGCCCCCGCATGATATTTCAGCCCCTCCTGTACGAGCCATGACACCAGCGCAACCATACAATTGACCTCCTGCATCCCAAAATAGGCCGCCTTAATGGCTTATGGCAATGCTGCCTAACCACCGCAATAAGCTCGCGTACATGCACTCACCACCGAAGTAGCTGAATCAGGGGTTGTGGTACCCTAGCCATTTGAAGTCACTACCCACGTCCAAGGTACACCTATATTCCTTTTAGTGGACACCGGGTCCACTGTTTCTATGGTATCATGCTCTGTAGTCAAGCGATTAGGGTTGGACACTACCCCTATGATTGCAGTGAGAGTCATCGCTGCAACAGGAACCTTCTCAGACACCACTAAACTCTGTAAGAGTTGCCCGATAGACTTAGGGAGCAAAGTGGTGCACATTGACCTGATTGTAACCAAGATTTATCATTACGACGTCATCATCGGCATGGAGTGGCTCACCAAAATGAAGGCAGAGATTGACTGTGAGACCAGAATGGTGACAACCCATGGGCCCGAGGGCACGACCTTCACCTTCCCAATTCAGGTCAGTTGTCCCTTCCAAATCCTTTGTTATGCTTCCCTATTGAAAAATTATAATGGTTCGTCACTTGGGGACACACCAGTGGTCCAAGATTTCATAGACGTGTTCAGAACGATCCTTGAACTACCTCCTTAGCGTGAGATCGACTTTACTATCGACCTTGTGCCAGGCGCAACACCTATCTCCTTACCGACATACCGCATGCCTCCATATGAGATGGAAGAATTGAGGAAAAAAATCGAAGATTTATTGGACTCAGGCTTTATACAGCTGAGCGTATCTCCTTTGGGAGCTCCTGTATTATTCGTGAAAAAGAAGGATAAATCATTATGATTGTGTATATACTATCGCAAGCTAAATCACGTTACAGTAAAGAATAAGTATCCTCTACCCAAGATAGATGACCTATTTAACCAATTGAATGGGGCTCAGTATTTCTCTGAGATAGACTTACAGTCTGGGTATCATCAGCTGCACGTCAGGAATGAAGACGTGTAGAAAATAACTTTCAGGACTAACTTCGGGCACTACGAATTCCTCCTCATGCCGTTTGGACTTACAAATGCACTGGCTGTATTCATGGATCTCATAAACTGGGTGTTTTGGCTGTATCTTTATCGATTCATCATCATATTCATAAATGACATTTTGATATAGAGTCAGAAAGATCACGAAGAACACCTACGAGCAGTCCATAATACTTTTTGGCTAAATCAGTTGTTTGCACAGTACCAAAAATGCGACTTCTGGAAGGAAGAAGTCAAGTTCTTGGGACACATAATTTTCAAAGAAGGAATCGTCATAGACCTTGCCAAGGTGACCGCGGTACAAGACTGAGAGCAGGCTGGCTCAGTTATAGAAGTGAGGAGTTTCCTTAGACTTGCGGCTATTATCGCCGATTCATTAAAGATTTCTCTAAGATAGCCCGACCACTATCCCAACTTACTCAGAAAGATCTTAAATTTGCTTAGAATGAGAAAACAAAGGTAGCCTTTCAAGAATTAAAGGATAAATTGATGTCTGCACCCGTACTAGTGCTATCGGAGCAAGGGTCAAATATACTATTTACACCAATGCCTCTCGAGTCGGTTTGGGTTGTGTACTTATGCAGAAGGATAAGGTGATTACATATGCCTCTCGACAGTTGAGGAAACATGAAGAAAATTACCCCACTCACGATCTAGAGTTGGCGACAGTCATTTTTGCACTAAATCTTTGAAGACATTACCTCTACGGAAAGGAGTTTGAGCTCTTTTGCAACTATAAGAGCCTTAAGTACATATTTACACAGAGGGACCTGAATATGAGGTAGTGCCGTTGGATGGAGACATTGAAAGACTTCAAGTTTGAAGTCTCCTACCATCTTGGCAAGGCCAACCTTGTGGCCGATGCATTGAGCCACAAGAAAACCATGAAATTTGTAGCCCCACTAATGGTAAGAGAGTGAAATATGGTGGAGCTCATGTGAGATTTCGAATAAAGGCTAACAGTAAAAGAGCCATTCGAGAGCATTGCACACCTCCATGTATAACCATTAATCGATGATCGAATCATTATCTCAGAAGGAAGATGAGCTATTGTTGAGGATGAGAGATCGTGCAAGCGACAGGGAAGAATCAGAATGGAGAATCAACCTATATGGAGGTTTACGGTATCGTGGCCGCTTATGCGTCCCAAACCTTCACAATCTAAGGAGAGAAGTTCTAGAAGCTGCTCATAGTTCAAAGTTGGCAATGCATCCGAGTAGTATGAAAATGTATCGAGATGTGAAATGTTTAAACTGGTGGGACAACATGAAGGCCCAAATAGCAGATTTTGTATCTCGATGCCTCACTTGTCAACAAGTCAAGGCTGAGCACCGCCGACCCCAGCGTTTACTTCAACCCATGCCCATAACCAAGTGGAAGTGGGATTTCATATCTATGGATTTCATTTCTGGGTTACCAAAGACGAGAAAGGGGCATGACTCCATTTGGGTGATTGTGGACCGATTGACGAAGTCGGCCCATTTCCTCCCGATTCGAGTTTCTACTTTGGCAGATGACCTGGCCAAGCTGTAAATTAAGGAGATAGTACGACTGCATGGATTTCCTCTAGAGATTGTGATGGACCGAGACACATGATTCACGTCCATTTTTTAGACTCATATCCAAGAGGCGATGGGGGTGAAGCTGAAATTCAGTACCGCGTTCCACCCTCAGACCGATGGGCAGATGAAGTGGATGAATCAGATACTCAAGAACATGTTACGAGCTTACGTGCTTAACTTCAAGGATAGTTGGGATGACTGTCTCCCTTATGCTAAATTTGCCTATAACAACAGTTTCCAAGCAAGCATTGGCATGGCTCCTTACGAAGCCTTGTATGAACGCCCATGTCGGGCTCCGCATTGTTAGGCGGAAGTCGGCAAGAAGAGCTTGGTTGGCCCAGATCTGGTTCAGGCAACGTCGAAAAAGATCGATATTATCAGGTGTCGACTCCTTACGGCCTAGAGTAGGCAGAAGAGCTACGCGGATACGAGATGGAGGCAGTTGGAATTTGAAGTTGGGGACCATGTATTCCTTAAAGTTTCCCCAATGAAGGGAGTACTCCATTTTGGTAGGAAAGGAAAACTCACACCGAGGTTTATTGGGCCTTTCTAGATTTTAGACCGAGTGGGTGTGGTGGCATACCATCTCGCCTTACCCACACCACTCGCAAACGTGCACAACGTGTTTCATGTGTCAATGTTGAAGAAGTATGTTCCTGATCCTACTCATATCATCAAGTGGGAGAAAGTACAACTAAGGGAAGACGCCACCTATGTATTGCGACCCACGCGTGTCTTAGATAGGAAAGAACAAGTGTTACGCAGTAAGGTCATCCC
The DNA here is from genome assembly GCF_029962835.1 of Magnolia sinica. Lineage (NCBI taxonomy): Eukaryota > Viridiplantae > Streptophyta > Magnoliopsida > Magnoliales > Magnoliaceae > Magnolia > Magnolia sinica. Next base: position 82,687,055 of record NC_080574.1, read on the forward strand.
ACTCGTGAAAGTGTTATGGACACACCACACCGAGGAGGTGGCTACTTGGGAGACAGAAGCTGAGGTCCATAAGAACTACCCATAAATCCTCGAGGAGTATGGAAAGGTACAAATTTTGAGGATAAAATTTTCTGTAAGGGGGGTAGATTGTAATGTCCTGGAAAAATCTATACAAAGACCCGAGTACAACCTCAGGCTGAACAACCTTAGGACCACACTCGGCTGTATAATTTAGACGGGATTTAATTAAATGCTAAGTAGTTGGTGGGTTAAGCTTCGGCCACCATTTTTACAAATAAGAAGGCCTAGAATCAGGAGTACCACTAGCCCAATGCCACCTGAAGATCTAAAAGAAATCCCAGGGGCCTATCGCTCTCGGGAGTACACTGAAACTCCGTAAGGAACCTAGACTACATGTCGAGGGGTCCGATGACCTTGAAATTATAGGACAATGTCCATCCTGCTGGGCTTGACAACCATCGCAGGAACCAAGCCCAGATAATGTCCAGAAATGCCCAACTTAAACTGTGAGTTAAGAGCGTGAGAAATGAAATATCCTAAGAAAATGAACTGAAACTTAAGTGAATTGGGTCGTCCGCTCTTACACAAAGTTAAGGATTTCGGACCGTTGGTTTGTGACCAAACTTCACACATGGAGAAAGCAAATTTCCCTTCACATATCCGTATAATCGTGGCCCCGATTGGACACGTATGACTGTTGATTTGATACAAGCACTCCATGGTCGATTTGCATATCCGATCACACCAAAATCATGTCCTAGAGTGGATCCATTGTCAGAAAGCATACCCCATGATGTAGATGAGTCGTAGGCCTACCTAAGAATCCTGTTCGTTAGAAATGGCCACACACAGGGTATAAACATAATACAAAGTGGCCATGGGGTCATTTGCACCTCGTCTGGGGCTATAAATAGTCCCAACACACCCCCTCTCTACCAAATACGAATTTCATAAACCCTAGGGAGAGAAGGAAGAGAAAAGTGAAAATAGAGAAGACGAAGTATGGGAAATCGCTGCAACTGCGGGAAATCATCTCCCATGCATCCACGTGCCTAATCACTGCCATGTTTCGCCACCAAAACTCTTCCAACTGCGACTTCGGGTAAGAAATACTAGACCCTATAATGATGTAAGTCTCCCGGATGGTTTTTCTCCCACCTAGCTAACCCGTTTACTCATTTAGGTGACTAACGTTTCTTCTTTGGAAACGTAATCTTAGGATCGAGTCCGAGACGAGTGTACTACCGAAAGGTACGGATTATAAACGCTTAGATTGCGGTTTATCAATGCTTTCATTGTAGCTAATGATTTATGTATGCTATGACTGTGACTGCAAGAACTCGTATTGTCTTCAACATGCCTAACTCTTTATGAAATAAATTGAAGAATTGCAAATGATAGATAACATAGGCTATGTGTTTGATGAAATGTCTAAATGAGGAATAGATGATGATTAGTGCTTGCCATGATTGTTAACCTAGGATTTGTTGATGTCATATGCATATGTACTTCTCTCTGTAACGAAATGACAAAATGTAAGTTGTAACTAACATAGTCTATGTGTTTGATAAATTGTTTAAATGAAAAATAGTTGATGATTTGTACTAACTAAGATTATTTAGGTAGGATTCTTTGTTGTATTATGCCTATGTATCTTTCTCTATATAACTAGTTGATAAAATGCAAGTTGTGGTTAACATGGTCTATGTGTTTGATGAAATGTCCAAATGAGAAACTCACTAGGATTGTTTGTCGAATACTGAGATAGATATTACACATGGGTGTTAGCAGCACTTCGATAGAAAAGGGACTACAATCGTAGCCCAGGCAATCGGTAAACGCCCATGGTTGGGTAGCCGAATTAGTCTAGCCACCTTGGGTAAACTCGAAAGATACGGGTCATACATCATCTGTCGACAACGGCTAAGCCATGAGGGCGCTTATATGCTCCATGTCGATCATGTCAACCTGCGCCCATATCATAGCGAGCTTGCCTAACGAACCGGTTGACCTATTGTGTGTTTACCATGTATGGACGCAACTGTTTGAATCTAAGGTACCCCTCTCCAATGTAAATATCCACCTTCAACCATGGTACCACGATCCTCAAGACTAATGAGCCGGGTATTGTGGTATGGGACACCATGTTCAGGCTGTCGGCCTACGCTGGGGTGATGAGCCTCCCCTAGTGACCGCGAGCATCACTTCTTATAACTTGTTTATCATATGTGCTTATCTAAGAGTGACAAACCTAGATGGATCCAGAACATAGGAATAGGGAGGTACCCTAACTTCCCAAACTTACTGGATGAATGAATGTAATCCAACACTTGGCTAACATGACCATGCATCGCACCGCATTAGTTAGAATGTGGCGAAAAGGCGTTGGAGTCGCACCTTTGAGGAAGCGTTGCATATACGAAACAGGTGGTAGGAGTCACGTGTTGAGGGAGTGTTGATGGGTGAGGGCATGCATCATTACTTACACTCCATTCCTGTATTTAAAAAAAAATAGTTAGGAAGTAATTGTTATGATTGCCTTATCATTACTGCATTGATTGACTTGATAACATGTGTAACTTTTGCCTTATAGAAACACTGAGTTAATCACTCACTCCTACTCTGGGCTGGTGTTTTAAAACACCAACCAGACGCTAATATTGATGCAGGTACGGATGATGTTGATGCATTGGAGCGGGGCTTCTTGGATGAGGAGGTGGAATTCTCCTACTTCCAGCTCTAGTGCGGGCCGATGTAGGCCACGTGCCGTTCGATAGGGAACAATGGGCATCTGGGTTTAGCTTGATACCACATTTACATTATCACATTTTGTTCATTTTGAATTGTACATGTATATATTGAACCTAGTCATATACCCATACTCTAGATGAAACTTTGTGAAACATATACATAATCTTTGGATTTATGCATTTGCTTAATTACATTAACTTTGGAGTATGAGCACTGTTTAGTATAATTTCATGCATGCTAAATTGATCAATGTGAAAGAAATCAGAATATTATCTTCCACAGGACATAAGTGATGTTCAAAATCTCGGGATTCGAGCTTTGCTCGACCCTCAAAATTTAGGGTGTTACAGTTGTCCTCGACCAGTCTAAGGTTACGCAGACAGCACACGAATTGTGAAAATTTAAGATGGATTCCGAATTTTTCCAACTCAATTCTAAAATTGTAGTTGAAAAACTATAAATAGGAGTCCTCAGAGCATTCTTAGGCATCTTCTAGGGTTTGTGGAGTGGAGAAAGGGGGTGGAGAAGCTGTCGCTAAGATTTTTTCTTCCCTTTCCTTAGTTCTTTTATTGCTTTTCTTAAGAGATTTTAGTTCAATCATGTCTATGGTTGGCTAAACCTCTTAGCTAGGGCTAAGAGGTGAAGCTTGTAGCATGATTGGGATGTTTGCTTTGTGTTGATTCATGTTTTATTGAACTCTCTTGGATTCTAGTTTGATTATGAAGGAATGTTTTTAGTTTTTAATGGTTTATTGTGACAAATTACAATAGATATGCAATAGCTTGAAATATTTTCTTTTCCAAAATAGAGATTGTGAAATTAGGAGATCCTGTTGTTCACCATCGTCCCTTGGGCATGGTAGGGTGATGGAATCTTTCCTAACCTTCACAATTCTCTTATGATTGGTTGTGGGATTGGTAAATCATGTTGTTTGCCTTGTCTCTTGGGTATGGTTAGGTGATGGAATCACTTCGAAATCCTCACAACTATCATCCATTGATGATTAGATCCATGAGAAGTTCAGAGATCTGACAAACCACTTCTCACCAATTAGATAGGATAGGACTCTGATCTCAGTTGTGTCTTTAAATCAAGCAAGGTAGTATCCTAGGAACCTACAAGTGGATCCTTAGAAACCCTAGTTTCTCACCTTTGAATTCCTTAAGTTTTTCATTAAATCTCCCACAATTACTCTCTATACTTCCAGATTTAGGTTTTCATTTTTTCTAGTTCTAGTTCTAGTTACTTTCAAAAGGCACACAAGTTCAGTCCCTGTGGATTTAACCTCTGTCTCACCGAGATTATTACTACATCGTAACCCTACACTTGGGGTTGTGAACATCCAACTAGAATCAGAGTCCTATCTTATCCAGTTAAAGAAAGAAAAGATGGTCAGATCTCTGAACTTCTCATGAACCTAGTCTTAAAAGATGAGAGTTGTGAGGATTGGAAGTGATTCCATCACCCAACCATGCCCAAGAGACAATGGCAAACAACAGGATATACCAATCCCACAACCAATCATAGGAGAATTGTGAAATTAGGAAGGATTCCATCACCCTACCATGCCCAAAGGACGATGGTGAACAACAGGACTTACTAATTTCACAATCTCAATTCAGTGAAAGAAGATATTCAAAGCAATCGCAGATCCATTATAATTTGAGTCACAACAAACTATTAAACACTAAAAATATTCCTTAATAAAGAACTAGAATCTAAGAGAGTTCAACAAAAAATGAATCAAAATAAAGAAAATATCTCAATCATGATACAAGCTTCACCTCTTAGTCCTATTTAAGAGGTTTACCCAACCATAGACATAATTGAACTAAAAGACTCTTTAAAAAAAAATATCAACTAAGGAAGAAGAAGAAAAACTATTGAAAGCTGGCTCCACCCTTTTGCTCCACTCCTCAAACCCTAGAAGATTCCTAGGAACATCCTAGGGACTTCTATTTATAGTTGTGCAACTCTAACTTTCACACCGAGTTGAAAAAATCCGAAAACCTTCTCAAATTTACGCAATCCGCGCAGAATTTGTGTAACCTTGGACTAGTTGAGGACAGCCTTAATGACTGGAATTTAGAGAATTTTGATCACTAGAGTTCGAGTCAAAGTTCTTTCGACAAGTCGAGGAAGAGCTCAGACTGGTCGAAGCAGGGCTTAGATTAGTCGAAGCATGCATATTTTTAGGATTCTTTTTTGTCACTTCAAGTCTTCGTTTCTTTTCATTCCTCACTTAGTTTTCTTAGATCTTTGGCATGTGAATTCTTTATTCTTGGTCTCATAAGATTGATCCTTGGCTTTGGTGATTCTTGAGCGTTAAATCCATGCTTTTAGCATCCTTTTCAATCCAAGCTCTTAAATTCACCTTGCAACACAAACATGATTAAAATAGAATATTAAGCATTATCATGTTCATAAAACCAGGTAATAAATGGGAGATAATATACAATATTTGACCCTCAACACTTGTGCAGTCCAATGTGTCGGCGTGAAACCTGTAGCAAGATGATTTAAAATATCAGCAAACCATGGTAGTTGGGAGAGTTTGAACAATTTTTCATCAGGGAACATGTCATTTATGAGTGTTGTCTCAAGGGGATCAGGGAGATCAAGTCTCAAGAGATAGTCAGCCACTACGTTCTCTACTCCCTTTCTGTCTCGTATATCTAAGTCAAATTCCTAGAGTAGGAGGATCCATCTTATTAAGCGGGGCTTAGCATCATTCTTAGAAAAAAGATACTTCAGTGTCGCATGATCAATGTAGATTATAATCTTAAATTAGATCAAGTAGGACCTAAATTTGTCCAAAGTGAATATTACGGCCAAGAATTCCTTCTCCATTTTAGAGTAGTTCATTTGGGCAGAATTTAGAGTTCTACTCGCATAGTGAATAACATAGAGCTTCTTCTATTATCTCTGGCCTAACACTGCCCCAATAGCATAAATGGACGCGCCTCACATAATCGCAAAAGGGATACTCTAATCGGGTGGTTGCATGATAGGTGCAGTAGTTAACATGCCGTTGAGCTTAGTAAAAGCTTCCTGGCATTGCTCAATCCACTCATATAGTACATCCTTTTAAAGTAGATTACATAAATAATGAGAGAGGTGACTAAAGTCTTTTATAAATCGTCTGTAGAATCTGACATGTCCTAAGAAGGATCGCACTCGCGTCTACTTCTGGGACGTGGTAGGTTAAAGATAAGATCGATTTTGACCTTGTCCACCTCAATTCCCTTGGACAAAACTATATGTACAAGAACAATTCCCTTAGGAACCATGAAATGGCATTTCTCCCAGTTCATAACCAAATTCTTCTTCTCACATCGCTTCAACACACATTTAAGATTTTTCAAGCAATAGCTGAAGGATGGACCAAAAACAGAGAAGTCATCCATGAAGACCTCTAAGTATTCCCCTACCATGTCAAAAAAAATATTGATCATGCATTACTGAAATGTGGCAGGGGAATTACACACTCCAAATGACATCTTTCGATAAGCAAAGGTGGCATAGGGACATGTGAACATTATCTTCTCTTGATCTTTAAAGGCTATCTCTATCTGATTGTAGCCCAAATCCCTGTTAAGGAAGCAATAATAAGAATGACCATCTAACCTTTCCAAGATTTGGTCAATGAAAGGTAGGGGGAAGTGGTCCTTCCTCGTGCCAGTATTCAACTTTTTGTAGTTAATGCACATTCTCCAACTAGTAGTAACTCTAGTTAGCACGAGTTCATTGTCAGTATTGGCTACTATGGTGATTCTGGATTTCTTAGGAACCACCTGAGTTGGACTCACCAATTGACTGTCAAATATAGGGTATATGATACATATATCTAAAAATTTAAGTACCTCTCCTTTAACCATCTCTTTCATATTTAGATTGAGTCAATATTGTGATTGTCAGGAGGTTTTCGCATTATCCTACAAATTAAAGGATTGATTCACTTGAGATCTACAATCGATCATCTAAGGGCTCCTTTATGTTCAATGAGAGTAGTGATAAGCATACTCTCCCATTTTTTCTCAAGGTGGAAAGTAATCACCACCGGGTATGTCTCATCTTGACCTAAGTAGACAGATTTAAGATCAGTGGGCAAAGGTTTTAGGTCAAGCTTCAGTGCTTTGAGGTTAGACGGTAGCAGCACTATGTCAATTTGGGGCAATTTCTCAAATTATGGCCTCTACCGATTAACTTCAAGTACCGATGTAGTATTAAATATGGAAGCCATCTCCCCAATTATGTCATCATCCAAATTGAGGGAGTGTGCCAAGCACGTCTCTAGAGGGTCAAAGGATAGGGTCATCAGAGCTCTATCTTCCATGAAAGAGTCTATCATATTAATGTCATGGGCCTCGTCATCATCCTCTGCCTGTCTGATCAAGTTGAAAAAAATTGAGCTCCAACATCATATTTCCAAAACACAAATTCATGACTCCATTCTTACAATTGATGATAGCGTTGGATGTAGCAAGGAACAGGTGGCCAAGTATGACAGGGATTTGAGTGCTCATGTCTGTGATGGGTTGAGTATCCAAGACGATAAAATATACTAGATAGTAAAATTTATCAACTTGGACCAAAACATCCTCAATCATCCCTCTTGGTACACGAACTGAGCGATCAGCAAGTTATAATGTGGTCCGGTGGGTTTTAATTCACCTAGACCCAGTTGTTCATAGACCGAGTAAGGGATCAGATTTACACTCGCCCCCAAGTCAAGAAGTGCATTTTTAATTTGGTGATTCTCAATTATACAAGTGATAGTTGGGCTATTAGGATCTTTATATTTTTGTGGCACATTTTGCTTGAGGATGACACTCACTTTTTCTGTCAGGAAAATTTTCTTTTTGATACTTTGCTGCCTCTTGGTTGTGCATAGGTCTTTCAGAAATTTGGCATATGAAGGAATTTGTTTCACAGCATCCAGAAGAGTGATGTTGACCTTCACTTGTTTCAACATCTCTAAAATATCCTGTGACTTGGATAGAGGTTTTAGTGCAATCAACTGCTCAGGGAATGGAGAAATCGGCTTGCTTTGAGGTTCCGGTTCTAACCCGTTTGGAGTAATGCTAGGTCTATCTTCCATGTCGTCTTCCAAGTCCATAGACTTTTTAGCCCTTACCGAAATAGATTTTCCAATTATTTTTCCACTCCTAGGAGTGGTGATAGACTTGGCTTACTACATTTGATTTGAAGAGTTTGAATCACTAATTTCATATTGTGGTTTTGGATTGGGGAGAGGCTGAGCCGGAAGGATCTCCTTTTCCCCAATTGATTTGTTCGTGTCAAGCCCTTTTATGGCCTTTGTAAGGTCTTGAAAGGCTTGGAGCATACCCTGATTAAAGAGCTCTTGATTTTGGATATGTTTTAAGATCGGATCCTCTTGAAGTTTCCCTTGATTTAGGAATTGGTTAGGGAATCCTTGACGAGTAGCAATTTGTTCGTCCCTCCAACTGAAGTTTGGATGATTTCTCCAACTAGAATTGTATGCATTTGAGATGGGTCCACTGAAAGGTCTTTGGTAATTGTTTACGGCATTCGATTACTCATTTAATACCTCTTGAAAAGCATGTATTGTTGGACAATTTTCAGTTATATATACATTGCAAGCACAAATACCGCAAACAACTTCCTTAGCCTTATCCTTCTTAAGTTTCATGGCCTCAATTTTTCTCATGAGATTAGCCACTTTATCATTGATATCATCTTCCTCTTTCAATATATATATTCCACCCCTCTCCTTTTATTGACTAAGCTTAGAAGTGGTGTTGGGTCTTGGGGAGATATCCCATGATTGTGTGTTTTCAGCAAGTTTGTCTAAGTAATCCCACACATCATCGACATATTTGTTCATGAATTCCCCATTGCACATCGTCTCGACCAATTGGCGCATGGAAGATGTCAGTATATCGTAGAAGAAATTTGTTACGCACCATACTTCAAAGCCATGTTGTGGGCATGAACTGACAAGATCCAAAACCGTTCCTAGCATTTGAAGAATGTCTCATCTTCCCTTTGGGCGAAATTCATGATCGACTTCCTGATGGTGTTCGTCTTATGGTATGGGAAGAATTTCTTTATAAACTCCCTTATCATATCATTCTATCTACCAATAGATCGTGGACGTAGTGAATGCAGCCACGTTTTAGCTTTTTCTTTTAAGGAGAAATGAAAGAGTTTCAGCCTGATCGTGTCCTCAGACACATTAGGAAAGTGTAAAGTGGTTATTATCTCATCAAACTCTTTCATGTGTAGATAAGGACTTTCATATTCAACTCCATGGAACTTTGGAAGAAGTTGGATCATCCCAGGCTTAATATCCATATTTCCTGTATTTTCTAGAAAAATCATACAGGAAGGTATGCTCACCCCCGCCGATTGTAAATAATCTCATAAAGTGTGAGGCGGGGGTGCATTATGCACATCGTTTTCATCCTGAATTTCCTTAAATGGAGATTGAGGTTGATTTGCAGCCATCACTTCTATTGAGTTAGAGGATCTCTGGTGGTGTCTAATCCTGTGATGGATAGGCAACCCTTCGACTAATCCTCCTTTACTTAAGAGATGTTGAGTGCTGTCACGGACCCACTTGGGCATGAAACACTCGAAGCCTTCAAGTAAGTAAACCTAAACCTAGGAAAGAAAACTATGGAAACTAAAACAATTAAGAGATCTAAAAACTTAAGAGAGAGAATTAGAAAGAGGTTACCGGATTAGAGATTGCTATGTTAGTGTAATGACCCGAAAAATTTCGTGTAAAGACCCGAGTACTACCTCAAATTCTTTAGAAGTTATATGTGGGTTAACTAGCGCTAAACTTGATTGCTTGTGAAATTAGCACCAATCACTTTAAATTTGATCTGCAAGACTCAAAACCTGTAGAATCGTTAGCACTATGTCACCCTGAAATCTAGGACTCAACACTAAATCCAGTTGCTCTCGGGAGTACTTAGAAACTTTGTATTGGACCTGGACCGCGCGTCGAAAGTCCAATAGCGATGATCTTAGACAATTATGATCACCTTGTTGGGCTTGGCAATCACCTCAAAAATCAAGTCTAGATGATGTCCTGAGTCGATTTGCTTGAGTCCGGAGAGAAGAGTGTGAGAAAGGTGAGGAATTAAATATAAATTTATGAAATCTGAGTCATGTCGCTTGCGTGCCGATTTTAAGCATTCTGACCATTGAATTCTGACCCAAATTTACCCTTAGATCAGGGAAGATGGCTTAGGCATGTCATAGTGCTGGTGGACCTGATCGAGTTTCGGTGACCGTTGAATTGAGATTGGTCTACCATGAGCGATCTGTAAGTCCGATCGGTACAAAAACTCAGCCTGACCTAGATCCATGGTCAGTGAACTTAAGTCCGACCGCATGTGGAAAAGGGACTACTAGAAGCACTCCGTTGGATCAAAATAGACCCGATTTGGTTATAACCTAAGTATACCTTGGCCCTGGGGCTATTTTCATCAATTTTAGGCCTATATAAAGACCTTAAACCCTCACTCTCAAATTTCATACAAATTTTCTAAACCCTAGCTAAGAGAGAGAGAGAGAGGAAAAGAGAGAGAAAGTGAGAGAGAAGTTGGTGAATCATCTTGAGATTCTTCCCTGTTATTCTGCATCCCTAAACCATCACTTCTGAATCGTTATTCCGGCGATTCTAAGTTCATTCTTGGGTAAGTCAATCAAACCCTAGCCTGTTTTGGAGCTTAGAATAGTCTCAGTGTTGATGTAGCTCTTTTATTCATGCCTTAGGTTATCTAGTCGCCGTTGACGAAGACTTATCGTCTGAATCAGATCTGTTGTGCACTTTCTGGTTTAAGGTGCGGACTATATTCGTATAGGTTATGGTTTTCAAGGCTTTCAATGTCGGTTAATGGTTTATTATTGTTGTGGGTGCAATTTCACATGCCAAATGCAACGTTTATATTGCGTTCCTGATATATATGAGCTATATTAAGATTTGTGTATTCCTTATATATGTAGAAAGTATCGTATACGTATGAAATACGAACATGTGTTTGCCATGATTAATTGTCATGTATTCGTGCTAGTTGTATGTGTATTAACTCCTTGGCGAAAGGAATTGTCCAAATGTGTGTTATCACCAACATACGCCATGCATGTTGGAATATGTAGTCTAAGTGTTTGTAGAAATGTCTGAATGATCAAGTGTGTAATATATTATCCTATTTATGGGCATTGAGAAGAGATTCTCAACTATCTTATTGATGTGTATGATTTCCTATATGCAATTTACATTCTTTGTTGTTTAAATTCAGGCACTACTTATGTGTAAATCCATGTTAAGTTGATATTCATCAAATGCTCACATACTGTATGATTAGAATTGTTGATCCAATACTGTTCTGAATTGCTGGTATGAATATCTGTTATACTTGAATGTGTTTAGGACTATAAAATAGTCCAGGGAATCGGTAACAAACCTTGAGTTCGTGGCCGGGGTTGTTTTCACCATGTAGGGTGTGTTTAACGAACCCGAGTCGTATTAGGGTTGACGGCAGTGGTTTGGCCACACGGAGTGTTTGCGCACTCTATGTCGTTCAACTCAATGTGTGCTCGTGCTAGTCGAGCTCGTCAAGTAACCCGATTGTCCCGGTGGATGTGCACCATGTATGGACGCTATTGTTTGAATCTAGGGTACCAAACTTACCAATGCAATCCCGTTAACCATTGTACCTTGATCCGCTAAGACTCATGAGCCGGGCATGGTGGTATGGGACACCGTGGTCGAGCTGTCGGCCTACGCTGGGGTGACGAGCCTCTCCATAGTGACCAGTGAGCACACTAAACTCGTGAGCCGATTATGGTGGTATGAGACACTATATTCGTGCTGTCGGCCTACATTGATTGGTGACGAGCCCTTTGTAGTGACCTCGAGTATACCTTGATACTGCATTGATGCGACGAGCTTTAGGGTAGTAACTAAGGTATGATAGGCATGCATTGATTGGTGACGAGCCCTTTGCAGTGACCTAGAACCATATAATCATATGAGATTGTCTAGGACTGACGACCCTAGAATGGATCACCGTTTAGAAATTGATATGAGGAAGGTACCTTAGTTTCCCAATCCTGCTGTATGAAAAGGACTAATAACAACTTGGTAATCATGTTCATGCACCGTATTGCATGTGCTTTAGCGTCGTGGGCACTGCGGGAGGTTGTCATGTGTACCGTAAGATGAAGATGCTGAGGGGGTGCAGGCGAGAGCATGCATCATTTTCTATACACATCCTTCATTAACAAGAGTAATTAGGACGTGTTTGATTGTATTGCCTTATCATTACTGCTTGATTGATTTGATAACATGTTAACTTTTACTGTATAGTTCCACTGAATTGATCACTCACTCCCACATTCTGGGACGGTGTTTCAACACCAACCAGACTCTGTCTTAGATGCAGATGATGATGCGACCCCCGAGGCAGAGCAAGAGTATGAGGATGACGAGGATGCATTTTCTTTTATGCAGTTTTCAGGCGAGTTCATGTGAGCCGTGTCCTGATCTACGGGGATTCTGGATTTTCTTTGTAATAGATGATTTCATTTTGATACTTATATTTTGAAAATAAACACTTATAATTATGACCTGGCAGAGCATACATATCTCAGGGACTTACATAGATATACATATATATTTCTTTAAGTCTTCCGCTTGCAGATTTCACCTATCTCTGTATTATGTTTGTAGTTTGGCTTAATCTACTCCATGTTTTATGCACTCATACAGACAACATACATCCATCATTACATATGTTGCATAAGTGATGTTTTGAAACTCAGGAGCTGAGTTATGCTCGACCTCCGAATTTCAGGGCGTTACAGTTAGAATCCTACAAAACAGAAAACCAAGTTAGATTTTAAAAACAAGTTCAAAAAACAATCTTAAACTATAAACAAAACAAAAAGTTAATCCTAATCTTAACCTAATTCTAATACTAATTAAATTCAAAAAATTCCAACCATAGTCCCTGGCAGCAGTACCAAAAACTTGTTCACAACCCCAACTGTAGGGTCGCGATGTAGTAATAACTCGATATGACCGAGGTCGAATCCACAAGGACTAAACTTTTATGTATTCTGAAAGTAACTAAAACTAGAACTAGAAGAAGATCTAAATCTAAATCTAAAATAATAGAGAGAGTAATTGTGAATAATGTAATTGAAACTTGTGAATTTAAAGGTGGGAACTAGGGTGCCAAGGATCCACTTGTAGCTATCAAGATGATACCTTACTTGATTCAAGAAAGACAACTAGAATCAGAGTCCTATCTTATCCAATTGGAAGAAGAAATGATCAAATCTTTGAACTTTTCATTGAACTTGCTTCAATGGATGAGAATTGTGAAGATTTGAAAGGGATTCTATCAACCTACCATGCCCAGGAGATAATGGTAAACAACAGGATTTACCAATCCTACATTCTCAAATAGGAAAAGAAGATATTCAAAGCTATCACAATGTTTATTATAATTTGAGTCGCAACAAACCATAGAAAATTGAAAATATTCCTTAAATCAACTAGAAATCAATGAAGTTCAACATAAAAATAAATCAAAAAAAAGTAAACATCTCAATCATGCTACAAGCTTCACATCTTAGCCTTAGCTATGAGGTTTAGTTAACCATAGACATTATTAAACTAAGAACTCTTAAACAAAACATTAAAAAAATGAGGAAGAAGAAGAAATTCTCTTAGCACCGGCTCTCCACTCTTTTGCTCTACTCCTTAAACCCTAGAAGATACCTAGGAACGTCCTAGGGATTCCTATTTATAGTTATGAAGCTCCACCTTACGCATCGACTTGGAATTTCTGCAATCCGATTGCGAAAGCATCTTAATTTACGCAGCAGCATTATACATCGATTGGACCGAAGTCGAATCTGAAGTCGAGTCCAAACTTGAAAAGGATTCTATTTCAGCAGTTGCCCGATTTTGGTCAGACCGAGCTATGTTCGGTTGGATTGAACTTAAGTTGTCGGTCGGATCGAATTAATCTTCGATCAAACCGAATTAACTCCTTTCAGCGCTGGAGCTTTTTATGCACTTTCGATCAGACCAAATCCTCCTTTCGTTTGGACTGAACTGGGTTTCGGTCAGATTGAATTTAGTGTCGGCCGAACCGAATTAGCTCTGAATTTCGTCTTTTGGCTGTTGGACTATTTTGTTCGACTTCAGTCGGACCGAACTTGTCTATTTTCTGCTACAGATTTTTTGATCTTTCAAGTCATTTCTTCAGCTTTTGTACTTAGTTTCCTTGGATCTTTGGTATGTGAACTCTTCATTCTTGATCTCTTAAGATCCCTCCTTTGCCTTGGTGATTCTTGAGCATTAAATACATGCTTTTAGTATTCTTTTCAATTCAAGCTCTCAGATTTACCTTGCAACATAAACATGTATAAAATATACCATTAAGCATTATCATGTTCATAAAACCAAGATATAAATAGGGGAGAATATGCAATATTTGACACTCAACACTAGATAGATTAAACTACCATTGATAACCCACTCAAAACCATACAAACCAACCATAAGACTACTAAATCAATCATTCAATTTTACATAAATGATTCTAAGAGATCTTAAGACCATAAATCAATGATTTATAAACAATCTAATTGTACACCTACACCTTGAAATCCTAAGGAACCCATTGATCATTGATTTATGACATTATCCTAAATCGATGGTTTAGAATACAACCAATCGTCATCAAAATGCTCTAATCCAAGAATAAACTCGAAGATGATTTCAGGCAAATTAAAATATACTATAAGTGGAATACCAATACCCTTAATATACAAACTAGAGCTGATCCAACCATCAGATCGACGATAATTGGCACTTAACAGCCATATTACAGTCAATATGGTCCACCTAAGCTTTGGATTTGCCTCATCTTCAATCATCTGCCCTAATATGATTGCAAAATGAACTGGTAGATTGGATTTGTCAAAGACATCTATATAAGCCCCATTGCATCTGCGTGTGTATAAGATGTGCATGCACTCGTAGTACACCGGACCTGTCAACACGGTCAAACCATGTTGACTCGATGAAAATTTGAATAAGGAAAATTCCTTCTCCCTTTCCCGCTTTCGAACATTTTAAACAGACAACATCCGTTTGGATGTGATGTGGCCCACCATCATAGATCTCTTGTCTGATCCAAACCATATATCTTGTAGGGGATTTAAATCCATCCGAACCCCCAACTATTCGCATGCTAGATCCCACGTGCAGCTGCACAAACTAGAGCGCAACAGCGCTGTGCACGGATGAATTTTTTGAAAATGGGAAGATCTCCTATTTTTTATCTCCCTCCTTCATGCTGAAAATCAGCGTACGCTGCCTCTTGACCATCCTAGTCATCCATTGCAACGCATCTCAGCCCTCCTCCCCCCAAACTAAGGCTTTTCCTATCTACACTTGAACTTTCCTTCCACAACAACGGAGAAACTGGAAGTAGTTCGGTTTCCACACATAGGATGACTGCACACTGATACGTAGCTCCCATATGGATTGTCCAAAGAAGAGGAGAGGGAGTTCTGACTCTTCCCAAGAAGCCTAAAAGAAAGGGAAAGAAACAGAGGCATGACACTCCCCGGTTTCTCACATAGAGATGGATGTTCTTACGCTGTCTAAAAGGGAAGTCTCCTTTCAAGATTCTCAACCACAACAAGTCACCGAATCTGATTCGAACCACCTAACAGGTTTGGAAGAAATCTGAGATGACCAGATCAATGAGCCATCCTGATCCGATTCGATCTACGGAAGAAAGAAGAAAAGATCTGAAAGGAGATCTTACGCCTGTAGACAGTGATCCGCTGCTCCATTTTCTTTGTTGCGCAACAACAACTGCATAGGAATTACTTAGGAAGACCCTAGAAGTTCTCAAACCTATATATTCCCCCTCCGTTCAATGTTGGAGAATATCTAGTAAGGAGAGGGAAGAGAGAGAGGAGAAACAAGAGAGCAAGGAAAGAAAGAGAATGGAAAAGAAAAAGAAAGAGAAAGAAAAAAAAAAGAAAGATAAAGAAAAGAAAAGAAAAGAAAAGAAAGGGAGAGAGAGAGAGAGAGAGAGAGAGAGAGAGAGAGAGAGAGAGGCAGAAAGAAAAGAGAGAAACCGACTACCAAAGGGAAGTGTTGGGAAGAATCACGCACAAATCTAAATTCGGTGACAAGTAAGTAAGACCTTTTCTAAACCCTCATTTACTCCCAAAGAGCAATTAATCTTAAAATTTCAGTGATAGATGTAGAGGCAGTCAATCTAAGCTATTAGATCGGCCCTTTGTGAGACTAAAGATATTTATAGATAAGTTAAACCATAAGTTAATTATGATCATAGCCTAAATTATAACTAAAAAATAATCATAACCATGATAATTTGAGTAATACAATAGCCTAACTATATAAATCATATTAATCATGCTAGGATTGGCGTGTGACAATACAGAACCAGTAACATTTGGGAGAGACCGAGATTGAAAGGTGAGGGTTTTTACTTTAAGCTTACTTTATTTAAGTTGGTATGGTTTAATTCCCTTTTCACATGTTTTTATGTTACTATGATTTTCTCCTTGCGATCATATAATTTTACAACCATCAATTGTTTATCCTTTGGAAATTATGGTAAGACTTTAATTACAAATGATCTTTATGAATTTATGAGGGGCGATGGATACAAGCCTTGCCTTTGCCTTATCAATTTTGATGAGTTAGCCATTGCTACTCTCCTTATTATTGGTTGGCCCTTACCACTCTCAGCTTTGTTGAGTTGGCCTTTACCACTCTCCTTTTTGTTGAGTTAGCTATTGCTACTCTCCTCTTTGTTGAGTTGGCCATTATCACTCTCCTCTCTGTTGAGTTAGCCATTGTTACTCTTCTCCTTATTTTGTTAGTTGTATGTTATTTAACTTTATGGCTTGGGCAGGTGCCTTGGAAGTTTTGCGAGTAGTGACCCTCTTGGTAAGCACGTAATTCTGTGGATTAGTTGGTGTGGTGCATAATCGATGTAAGTAAATCGTCATGCGTGTTACATCACTTCTTGGGATTGAATGACACAAATAGTCGCTCCATGAACACATCATGTTACATAAATCTCCCAATCGTGTTGTTGTGTCACCTTGAGATGTTCGCGTAAATCCATGTTAACGTTGGACACGCCGACAAATCTCCGTAGTGTGCGAATGCAGAGCGAGTCGGATATTTTGAACTACTTTTCACATTGTGATAATGATCACTACGTATGATGAGCTGCACACACTTTGCTAGGCATGCATTCATGCAGATTGGTTGTGCATACTAATACCTCTCGTAGTAATGAAGTACGAGATGTATCAGAACGTTTACATTACTCTTACGAATATCTTGAATTATTGTTAATCTTAAAGGATAATCATCTCTTTGAGTAGGGCATTGACCCTCTCCAACCGTATAGATGACGCAAGTGATGTACAGATTGAAGACCTGGAGGACCATCTCCCTATGGAAGATTATATTAAAAGAATAAGAAGATAATTTTATGATTTAGTTTTATATTTCTACTGCGAACTCGATAATGTAATAAACTCCCATTGAGAGGGCATTTGATAATTTGTTAAATTTTCTTAATTTGATGAAATAATAAATACAGTCATTTTTATTCTTATGAATGGTTACCTTCATAAATGTGACTAGATATGATCTAGATGAAGAAAAAAAAATATGGTGTGATTTTTAAAGCATCCAATTCATTCAATTATTAACACTCGATTTTCTCGGGACGAGTATAAACTCTTGCCATGAAATTTAAGGATGTTACAAGAATAGTTTTATCAATAATCTTCTCACTCCTAAGAGTGGTGATAAACTTAGCCTACTTCATCTGATTTGAAGAGCTTGAGTCACTTATTTCATTTTGCGGTTTTAGGTTGGGGAGAGGCTGGGCCGGAAGGATCCCTTTCTCCCCAATCGAATTTTTTGTATCAAGCCCTTGTATGGCCTTTTAAGGTCTTGAAAGGTTTGTAGCATACCCTGATTAAAAAGCTCTTGGTTTTGCATGTGTTTTAAGACCAGATCCTCTTGAGGTTTCCTTTAATTTAGAAATTGGTTAAGGATCCTTTGAGGAGTAGCAGTTTGTCCATTCCTCCAACTGAAATTTGGATGGTTCCTCCAACTTAAGTTATATGTATTTAAGGAGGGTTCAATGAAAGGTCTTTGGTAGTTGTCTACGGCATTTGATTTCTCATTCAATATCTCTTAGAAAGCAGGGATTGTTGGACAATTTTTAGTTGTATGTATGTTACAAGCACAAATACCACAAACAACTTTTGCAGCCTTTTCGGGTTCTGCCTTCGTAAGTTCCATGGCATCGACTTTTCTTGTGAGTTTGGCCACTCTTGCATTTATATCATCTTCCTCTTTTAAAACACAAATTCCTCCCCTTTCCTTTGATTGAGTAGGCTTAAAAGTGGTGGTTCTTGAGGAGGTATCCCATGACTGCACATTTTCAACGAGTTTATCAAAATAATCCCACGCATCATCGACTTTCTTGTTCATGAATTCCCCATTACACATCATATCCACAAATTGGCGCATGGATGGGGTCAATCCCTTATAGAAAAAGCTCATTATCCTCTATATGTTTCGTAGCCATGTTGTGGATATGAATTTATGAGATCCTTAAATCGCTCCCAACATTGGAATAATGTCTCATCTTCCTATTATGCAAATTTCATGATTGCTTTCATTATGGTATTCGTTTTATGATACAGGATGAACTGTTTAAGGAACTCACTCGTCATCTCAACCCATGTGCCAATGGATCGTGGTCTTAATGAATGTA
Source organism: Magnolia sinica (assembly GCF_029962835.1). NCBI lineage: Eukaryota > Viridiplantae > Streptophyta > Magnoliopsida > Magnoliales > Magnoliaceae > Magnolia > Magnolia sinica. The sequence goes on from NC_080574.1 coordinate 82,705,699, forward strand.
ACCATGACTCAACTTTTCTTTCAAAGAGAAAGGAAACAATTTCAGTCTTACTGTGTCCTTAGACACGTTTGGGAAGTGTAATGTAGATATTATCTCATCAAACTCTTTCATATGCTATATATTATCTCATCAAACTCTTTCATATGCAAGTATTAACTTTCATATTCTAGTCCATGAAACTTGAGGAGTTGAATCACCCCCGGTCTTACATCCATGGTTCCTATATTCAATGGAAATATCATGCAGGAAGGTGTACTCACCGTCATCGGTTGTAAATAATCCCAAAGAGTTCAAGGTGGGGGTGCATGGTGCACCTCATTCTCATCCTGGGCCTCCTCAACTAGGTGTTGAGGTTGATGTGCAGCCATTACTTCTACTGACTCAAAGGATCTCAGGTGGTATCTAATCCGATGATGAATAGGCAACCCTTCAACTAATCCTCCTTCACTCAAGAGACGGAGAGTGTTACCACGAACCCACTTAGGCATGGAACACTCACAGCCCTCAAGTAACTAAACAATTAAAATCTAAAAGGAAAGAAAGCTAAAACCTACAACAAATAAGAAATCTAAAAAGATAAGAGAGATTGGAGAGAAGTTACCTTATTAGGGTTGCTATGTTAGGATCCTACAAAACAGAAAACAAAGTTAGTTTCTAAAAGCAATTTCAGAAAAATCCTAACCTAAAAGCATAACAGAAAAAATAAACCCTAATCTTAACATAATTCCAATACCAATTAATCTCTGAAAAATACAACTGTAGTCCCCGACAACGGTGCCAAAAACTTGTTCACAAGCCCAAGTGTAGGGTCGTGATGTAGTAATAACTCGGTGAGAACGAGGTCAAATCCACAGGGACTAAACTTATAAATATTCTTAAAATAACTAGAACTAGAATTAGAATAAGATCTAAACCTAAATCTGGAATAAAGGAGGGTAATTGCGAATAATGTTGATTAAAACTATCAATTGAAAGGTGGGAACTAGGGTGCAAAGGATCCACTTGTAGCTATCAGGATGTTACCTTACTTTGATTCAAGAAACATAATTGGAATTGGAGTCCTATCCTATCCAATTGGAAGATGAAGACCAAATCTGAACTTTTCATTGACCTAGCCACACATGAATGAGTAATATAATGATTGGAAGGGATTCCATCATCCTACCATGCCCAAGAGATGATGGTGAATAACAGAATTTACCAATCTCACAATGTCAAAACAGAAAAAGAAGATATTCAAATCCATCGCAGCATCTATTGTAATTTAAGTTACAATAAATCATAGAAAACTAAAAATACTCTTTAAATTTAAACTATAAATCAATAAAGTTTAAGATAAATAAGAATCAAAGCAAGATAATCATCCCAACATGCTACAAGTTTCACCTCTTAGCCCTAGCTAAGAGGTTTAGCAAACCATATACATGATTAGATCTAAAACCCTAAAAGAAAGCATTAAAAATAAATAAGGAAGAAAAATTCTTGGGAGGCTGCTCCACCCTTTGGCTCTGCTTCTTAAAACCTAATTTTTCTCTAGAACTCCTCAAAGAACTCATATTTATAGCCTTTGTCTGATCGTCTTTGAAAATCGTCTCAAATTTACACATTCTGTGTAACACCTTCGATGTCATCGAACAACCTTCGATGTCATCGAGCGTAACTTGAATCCGAAAGTCGCGCCTTTTCGCACTGCGTAACTCTTCATGTCATTGAATATACCTATGATGTCATTGAATAGTCCTTCGATGTCATCGAAGGGTGTTTAAATAATTGAAAATGTGTCCAGAGTGTTCCAACGAGTTGCTCCGAAAATCCGCTAAAATCTCGATGTCATCGAACTGCCTTTGATGTCATCAAGTAGGTCTTTGAGCAATCGAACAGGGCTTCAATGTCATCAAGAACTACATCCAATTTTTCCAGCAATTAACTTGATTTTCATGTAATTCTTCAATGTCATCAACTCGTGTTCGATGTCATTGAACACTAGCTTCGATGTCATCGACCGGTGGTCGATGTCATAGATAGTGAAGTTTAGATTCTATGAATTTCTGCACTTTACACTTTCGACTTTTTTCCTTCTTCACTTGATTTCCTTGAATCTCAGGGTTTGAAATCTTCAATCTTGGTTTCATAAGATCCATCCCTTGCCTTGGTAATTCTTCAGCATCAAATCCATGCTTTCAACATTCTTTTCAATCCAAGTTCTCAGATTCACCTTGCAATACAAACATGTATAAAATATACCCATTAACCATTATCATGTTCATAAAACCAAGATATAAATAGGAAAAAATATGTAATATTTGACACTCAACAGATGTCATCGAAAGGTCTTTGATGCCATCAAAGCTTCCTTCGATGTTTCGATTGCATATACTCTCTACACTATGATTTTCAAATAAGTGCAGGACAAATTCTCTCCGATGCCATCAATCATCCTTCGATGTCATCGAAGGGCCCTTTATTAGTGCTTATGCCTAAGCACTACTAGAATTGTCATATTTCGTAATCCTATGAGGAGAACAAGCACTCATGAAGATATTCTTCGACAACTCATGAAGATTTGTGAAACAACTCCATCAAGCATCTCAAGGAAGACTCAACATCTTCAATCATAAAAGTATATGGTTCAAAGATCGGAACACTCCGTATGAGTCAACCATCAGGTGGTAGAACCTTAGAATAACCTTAGGTTAGGTGTATTTCATATAGCATTATAATGAACATCATTTAAGTAAAAATACACTCAAGTTAGGCTAGCCCAACATCTGGTTCGACCATGCTAACTGCCTTTGGCTAACCCAACATAATTTAGGCAAGTTTACAAATTGACATTGATTTTACGCGGTAGGTTTGGCAAGCCCAACCTTGGGTTTGGCTAGCCGAACATGTCCGCTCAGCCAGCCCAAATGTGTTCGGTCAAGTTTCCATCATGTAATCTCTTCGAATCTCAAAGAGATTCGGCTAAGTGAACCCTATGCTTGGCCAGTCGAATCCTAGCCTGGGCCAGCCAAATTTTTGAAAGATCTTATCTCATAAAATCTGAAGATCCGTTGGAACGCAATCATCGGAATTCAGTTAGCCGAACCTAAAATCAGGCCAGCCAAATTTCCAAATCCTTGGCTATAAATAGAGGCATTCTCTCACTCATTTATGACACGAAATTCATTGAGAAAATTCTTCAAAGCAAGAGAGAAAGCCAAGCTCTTCTTAAGATATTTGTACAGTAATTTTAACATTTGTTTAGCTTATTTTATTCTCTTTCTCAAGATAGTTTTAATCATTTTTTAATAGAGTGATTCATACTTACTTGAGACTCAAGAGAATAGAATTTATAGCTATTAGGGTTTTTGTTTATTGAAAATACATTAGATCTCTATATTCTTTTTGGGTTGAACTCAAACACGGCTTCATCAATATCCCAAGAAATAAGATTGTTGCATTTAGGCTACAGTAACATCTTCGCTCGCCATTGGAAGATAAGTACTGTATTTATATTTATTTCATTTTGGGTTTTTCTGAGATAGCCCGGAAATCTCAGCGGGTTGGTTTGTGGTGATCCCGTGAAAATCACAAAGAAGGTATTATTGTGATAGCCTATAAAAATCATAAAAACTGTATAAGGTGGTTAAGGTGACCCTGTGAAAACCTTGAAATAGTGAAAGCCAAAATTACGAAGGTAGTAATTTTGGGAGTGGAGTAGGTATGGGTTTATGCATCGAACCACTATAATTCCTTTGTGCATTGTGGTGATTGTTTTTATTATTTATATGTCTTTCTTGTGATTGAATAGCTCTTGCTAAGTTTGATATTTTGATTTCAAAGATGTCGTGAAATAAGGTTGTCCTGCCTAAATCTTTTAGGTGAAGGTTGTCCTACAAACCATTTGATATCAAGAATTCAATACTCTAAGTAATTGAGTATAATTGTTTTATTATTCTGCATTGTATCAAAACATTTGGTATTGTCCTATTCACCCCCCTCAAGGACATTTATAGCTCGTCCTTTCACCCTTCGATGTCATCGAGAGATGGCTCGATGCCATTGGAATTTTCGTTTGAAAATGTCACTTGGTTGTTGGACTAAATGAGCCAAGATTCGATGTCATCGATCATTATTTCGATGTCATCGACTGTAGATAGATGCCATTGAGAATAAAATGATCTTCCTATGGAAGCTCACTGGCTAGTTTGATCCATATTCCGATTCAATTAATAGGCCTTTAATGTTATTAAATTTTAAATTTTAATGCCACTGATAGTGGATTCGATGCAATCGAGATATAAGATTTTCCTTGAAAGCTTGTTGGACAAACTAGTCCATATTTTGATGCAATCAAACAATCTTTGATGGTATCGATAACTTACTTTCGATGTTATCGAAAGAGGTTCGATCACATCGAAGAACACTTAGAGTATTTTAAGATTGGTGGAGGGAAGTAGAACAAGGTCGATGTAATCGAAGTAGGTTCGATGTCATCGAAACATAAGTTTCGATGCTATCGAACTTCCTTCAATGCAATAAACAATACCCAGCATATGTAAAGTTTATTACTGTCTGTTAGGCTAGGATTTCCATGCTATCGAACAGAGTTCGAAGCCATCGAAAACATCCTCAATTGCATTTCGATGCAATCGACAAGGCATGAAATTTACCTGTTTAATTCATCTTTCCACCAACCCTAGAAATAAACTAAACTAAGCTTACCAAGGATTTTGTAAATATATTTTTGGGTAAGATTAGGTTCTTATAAGAGGGGTCATATACCTTAGGGGTTTGGTTAGGGAAGTGAGGCTTTGTTTACCTATGTGAAGACTCGAACTTCTTCAAGCTAGCTGAGTTTTTGGTCTTGTAATCTTCAATTTGGGGCTTACTTGGTAAACTAACTCAACACGCACGTATATTGACAAACAAGGGCACTTTCAATCTCCACTTTTGTCAATTACGTGACAAAACACGTAACAAACCCTAGGTATTACATAAAACTCAAGATTTATAGATATTCATTATTACTACTTGACTAATGACATATACATATAAACTTCTTGATGCTCAAGTTGCTGACTTGAGTTTTGTTACTCCCCCTATTTTCCTGCATCACCATTAGCATCAAAGCAACATACCGCCTATAATGGTGGGTAATATTGTTCTCCCCCTTTTTGTTAGTCATTGGCAAAGAGGTAGTTAACATAGACATAGATAACTAAAGTTGAAGAAATAATCACATTTAAGCATATGGGGATATAGATCAAGTAATCACATAATTTAAAATAATAGAATGGAGGCCAAGAATTATGTGAGAAACAAAAAGACATGCCATGTATGTATGTATCAAATAGGAAGCCCAAAAATGGCATGAATATCAAAAAATCACCATCCAAAAGCTCATAAGCCCAAGATGGGTTGTTCACAACCCCCAAGTGTAGGGTCACGATGTAGTAATAACTCGGTGAGACCGAGGTCGAATCCATAGGGACTAATCTTGTGCGTATTCTGAAAATAACTAGAAGTAGAACTAGAAAAAGATCCAAGTCTAAATCTAGAATACAAGGTGTTCACAACCCCAAGTGTAGGGTCGCAATGTAGTAATAATCTTGGTGAGACTGAGGTCGAATCTACAGGGACTAATCTCGTGTGTATTCTGAAAGTAACTAGAACTAGAACTAGAAGAAGATGTGAATCTAAATCTGAATTAATTGAGAGAGTAATTATGATTAAAGTAATTAAAACTAACAAATTCAAAGGTGGTAACTAGGGTTTCCAAGGCTCCACTTGTAGAGATCAGGGAGCCCTCTTACTTGATTCAAGTCACACGATTGGCATTGGAAGATATACTTAAGATCAATCTGAACTTTCCTTGACCTAATTCTCAATGGAGGAGAATTGTGATAATTGGAAGAGATTCCATCACCAAACCATGCCCATGAGACGATGGCTAACAATAGGATTTACCAATCCCACAATCTCAAAATCAGGAAAAGAAGATACTCAAAAATATTGCATATCTACTATAATTTGAGTTACAATAAACCATTAAGAACTGAAAGTATTCCTTTAAAATCAAACTAAAATCAAAGAAGGTTCAACATAAACATGAATCAAAGTAAAAGAAACATCTCATCACGCTACAAGCTTCACCTCTTAGCCCTAGCTAAGAGGTTTAGCCAACTATAGACATGATTGAACTAAAATCTCTTAAGAAAAGCATAAAAATAACTAAGTAAAAGGAAGAAAAACTCTTGGCGACAGTTTCTCCACCTTTTTGCTTCACTCCTCAAACCTTAGAAGATACCTAAGAACATCCTAGGGACTCTTATTTATAGTTGTGTAACTCTAACTTTCGCACCAAGTTGGAAGAATCCAGAAACCGCCTCAAATTTACACAGTCTGCACAGAATTTTCAAGTTCTGCAAGTTTCAAAAGTAGAGATTTTAAGGCTTTTCCAATGATCTTAGTGTGAAGTTAGTTCTACAACTCTAACTTTCGACCGACACTCGGGCTAGCTGAAGTAGAGCCTTGGCTAGCCGAACTTCCGCAAGTTCCAGAAGAACATGTTACCGGATTTTCAGTCGAACTTTCTTGGGCAGGCCAAATTCTTGGGCTAGCCGACCGATACTTCAAATCTTAGATTCTCTTCATTCCTCACTTGGTATCCTTGGATCTTTGGCATGTGAATTCTTCAATCTTGGTCTCCTAAGATCCATCCTTGCTTTGGTGATTCTTGAGCGTTAAATCCATGCTTTTAGCATCCTTTTCAATCCAAGCTCTTAAATTTACCTTGCAACATAAACATGATTAAAATAGAACATTAAGCATTATCATGCTCGTAAAACCAAGTAATAAATTGGGGATAATATGTAATATTTGACTCTTAACACAATCCCCAACCAGTATTTTGCTAGTCCCAAGCAAAGTATGCATGAAATAAACCTCAATGCCCAATGTCCAAACCATTTTTTTTAAAGAATCAATCCTTTGTACAATCAAGTATGAATGAGTAGGGTCAAGACAAGAATGTGAGATTTTGAAAACCAAGAGCTGAATCACCTATCAATTAATCAAATAGGTTCTTTATCAATTTTCATATTATAAATTCATGTATCCATTTTTTCCAGTGAATGTCAACTTACTTCCCATGAGAATACTAGTGTTTCATAATGTTAGCCATGTTCATCATAGCAAAATAAGTCAAAAACTCAAGCACTAATTCCGAATATACTCCCTTTTTCTTCTTTTGCCAGTTTTTGATTTTATATCAACGTCTACTCTTATTCACTCTCCTTCAAATAATTCATCATTTTCAGAGACCTTTTTCATTCTCCTCGGAGATGTTGTCATTTTTCATTCTTTTCGTGGCCTTTTTGTCGATCTCCTTTTTTTAACTGGTTTTTTTTTTAAGGTGGATAGAATTCTTCATACTCAATTTTCAACATCTATCAATGATTCACATACTGACCATTAGAAACCCTAACATATCCCAAGGAAGCAACTTGAAGTGTTTTATGGTTTAAATTAAGATAATATACAAATTTCCTCTTAATCATTCAAGAACCTGAGGAGATAATTTACTCGGGTGAACAAACTTCAACAGTTCAAGATTCAATCTACATCTTATTATCCCACTCAAAACATTCTTAATTACACAAACTATCGCTTCCAAACAAGTTCCAACTTGAAACATTGAAATTTTTTTTTAAAAAAAAAATTGCTCAAAACTGAGAAAACACTGATTAGTTTACCTAATCCCCCATCCCCAACCTAAAATATACATTGTCCTCAATGTAAAAGAAATAGCATGTAATGCAAAATAGCCAATGAAAAGAAAGGAAAGTGATAGAAAGATAATACTCGAAGTAGAAATTTTAAGGCTTTTCTAATGATCTTAGTGTGAAGATGGGTTAGCACAAAAGACTCAAACAGACGATAAGTAAGCTATCCTAAAACAACGGAAAGCAAACTATCCCAAATGGCGAAAAGCAAACTATCCTAAACAGTGGAAAGCAATAAACCTAACTACACCTCTGTCAGATTAGGAGGTCAATCCTGGTAAACAGGATCATTCAGAGGTATGGACATGTCCTCTGAATCAAATTTTTTAACAAATGGCTTTAAACGATGTCCATTCACTTTAAAGTCATTGCCAATGTTTGAATTCTGAATCTCGATGGCTCCATGAGGATAAACATTAGTAACAGTGAAAGGGACGGTCTAACAGGATCAGAGCTTTTCTAGAAAAAGATGTAACTGAGAATTGTACAAAATGACCTTCTGACCTTGTGTGAATGATTTTCTGAGAATGTGTTTGTCATGAAACACCTTCATTTTGTCCTTATAAATTCTCGAATTCTCATATGTGTCATTCTGGATTTCTTTGAGTTCATTTGATTGGAGTTTGCGTAGCGAGCAAACGTTGTCTAAATTGAGGTTCATATTTTTAATCGCCTAGTAAGCCCTATCTTCAAACTCCACAGGTAAGTGGCCAGCCTTCCCATAAAGGGAGACATTCCAATAGGGATTTTAAATGCAGTACTGTAAGCCCATAAAGCATCGCTCAATCGGATTAACCAATCCTTTTGATCAGGGTTAACCATTTTCTCCAAAATGTGTTTGATCTCCCTATTGTAAATCTCAGCTTGCCCACTTGTTTTTGGGTGATTGGAGTGCTCACCTTGTGAAAGATGTCATATTTCTTCATTAAGTTCGCGAATGGCTTATTACAAAAATGTGAGCCCCCATCACTAATGATGGCTCGAGGCGTTCCGAACCGGGAAAGGATGTTCTCTTTTAAAAATTTAATGACCATTTGATGGTCATTGTTCCGGCACAGAATCACTTTGACCTATTTAGTGAAATAGTCTACAGCGAGCAAAATATATAAATTTCTAAAAGATTGGGAGAATGATCCCATAAAATCGATGCCCCAACAATCAAATGCTTCAATGATCAGAATGGGGTTCAAAGGCATCATGTTTCAACAGGACAATGCTCCTAATTTCTGACAATGCTCACAAGCTTTGCAAAACTCATGAGTGTCCTTGAACATAGTGGGCCAGTAAAATCCGTACTGTAGAATTTTGGTCGTGGTCTTTTTGGCAGAAAAGTGACCACCACAGGCCTAAGAATGACATAAGAATATGACACTTTGCTATTCATTGTCTAGCACACATTTCCTCAAGATTTAGTTTAAGCAACATTTAAACAAATTGGATCATCCCAGAAGAATTTACGTACCTCAGTGAAGATTTTTTTCTTATCTTGTGCAATCCAATGTGTCGGCGTGAACCTGTAGCAAGATAATTAGCGATATCCGCAAACCAAGGTGAATGAGGGACTTTGAATAATTGTTCATCAAGGAACATGTCATTTATATGTGTCGTCTCAAGGGAATTAGAGAGATCAAGGTGGGAAAGATGTTCAGCCACAACATTCTCTACTCCCTTTTTATCTTTTATTTCCAAATCAAATTCTTGGAGTAGGAGGATCCATCTTATTAGGCAGGGCTTAACATCATTCTTAGAAAGAAGATACTTGAGTGTCACATGATCTGTGTAAATGACGATCTTGGATCTGATCAAGTAGAACCTAAATTTGTCTAAAGCGAACACTATAGCTAAGAGTTCATTTTCCATAGTAAAGTAGTTCACTTGGGCAAGATTTAGAATTCTACTTGCGTAATGAATGACATAGCATTTCTTTTCTTTTCTCTGGCCTAAAATTGCCCCAAGAGTATAATCAGACACATCGCACATAGTTCGAAAGGAAGGCTCCAGTGAGGTGGCTACATGATAGGTGCAGTGGTTAACATGCCCTTGAGCTAACTAAAAGCTTCTTAGCATTGCTCAGTCCACTCGTATGGTGCATCCTTTTGAAGTAGATTGCATAAAGGATGAGAGAGGCGACTAAAGTCCATCATGAATCTCCTGTAAGAACTGGCGTGTCCTAAGAAGGATTGCACATCCCGTATGTTCTTGGGTGGAGGTAAGTTAGAGATAAGATCAATCTTAGCCTTATGTACCTCAATTCCGTTGGATGAAATTATATGTCCAAGGACAATTTCCTTACGAACCATGAAATGACACTTCTCCCAATTCAGTACCAAATTCTTTTCCTCACATCGCTTTAGCACGTTTTTTAAATTACCCAAGCATTCGCTGAAGGATGGATCAAAAACTAAGAAATCATCCATGAAGACCTCTAAATATTACCCCACCATATCAGAAAAAATACTCAATATACATCACTGAAAGGTGACGGGGGCATTATACAATCTAAATGGCATCCTTTGGTAAGCAAAGGTGCCAAAAGGACATGTGAACGTGTTCTTTTCTTAGTCTCCAAGGGCTATCTCGATCTGATTGTATCCTGAATATCCGTCAAGGAAATAGTAATAGGAATGACCAGCTAGCCGTTCCAAAATTAGATCAATAAGTGGCAAAGGAAAGTGGTCCTTCCTTGTGATGATATTCAACTTCCTGTAGTCAATACACATTCTCCAACCAGTAGTGACTCTAGTTGGCATGAGTTCATTGTCAGCATAAGCTACGATGGTGATTCTAGACTTCTTAAGAACCACCTGAGTTGGACTCACCCATTGACTATCGGATATCAGGTATATGATACCCACATCCAAAAGCTTAAGAACCTCGGCCTTAACCACTTCCTTCATGTTTGGCTTTAATCTACGTTGTAGTTGTCGGGAGGTCTTCGCATTATCCTCTAGATAAATACGGTGAGTACAAATCGAAGGGTCAATTCCCTTGAGGTCCGCAATTGACTATATAAGGGCTCCCTTATGCTCAATGAGAGTAAATATGAGCATACTCTCTTCTTCTTACTCAAGGTGGGACGAAATCACCACCGGGTATGTCTTATCTTGACCTAAATAGACATATTTCAAATCAGAGAGCAAAGGTTTTAGGTCAAGCTTCGGTGCCTTAAGGTTAGACGACAGAGGTATTACATCAGTTTGGAGCAGTTCTTCAAATTGTAGCCTCCACTGCTTAACTTCAAATACCAGCACGATATTCAGCATGGTCCTCATCTCCCTAATCATATCATCATCAAAATCATAGTAGTGGGTCAGACACATCTCTAGAGGGTCAAAGGACAAGGTCATTAGAGTTCTATCCTCCATAAAAGAATCAACCAAGTTAACATCGTGGGCATCGTCATCATCCTCTAAGTGTTTTCCCATATTAAAAAAGATAATCAACTCCAATGTCATATTTTTAAAAGACAAACTCATGACTCCATTCTTGCAATTAATAATTACATTTGATGTGGCAAGGAATGGGTGACCAAAAATGATTGAAATTTGAGTGCTCAGTCCATGATGGGTTGAGTATCCAGGATGATAAAATCTATTAGGTAGTAGAATTTATCAACTTAGACCAACACATCCTCAATTATACCTCTTGGTACACGAATTATACCTCTTGGTACACGAACTGAGCGATCAATTAGTTGTAATATGGTTCGGGTGGGTTTCAATTCACCCAACCCTAGTTGTTCATAGACCGGGTAAGGAATCAAATTTACACTTGCTTTTAAATCAAGAAGTGCATGCTCAATGCGATAATTCCCAATTACACAAGAAATGGTTGGGCTATCGAGATCTTTATATTTTTGTGGCACATCTTACTTTAGGATGACACTCACTTTTTCAATTAAAAATATTTTCTTTTGAATATTTTTCATCTTTTGGTCATACATAAGTCTTTCAGAAATTTGGCATATGAAGGTATTTGTTTAACTGTAATCAGTAAAGGAATATTGACCTTCACTTGTTTCAACACCTCTAGAATATCCTGAGAGTTAGAGAGAGATTTTGGTGCAATCAACCGTTGAGGGAATGGTGCAATTGGCTTGCTTTGGAGTTCTGGTTCCAACTCTCATGAAGTGTTTCTGGATCTATCAGTTTCATCAACTTTCAAGTCCTTAGACTTTTCAGCCCTTACAGAAATAGATTTGTTAATTATCTTCCTAAAATAGATTTGTTAATTATCTTCCTACTCCTAAGAGTGGTGATAGACTTAGCTTGCTCCTTTTAATTTGAAGGGCTTGGATCACTTATTTCATATTGTAGTTTAGGATTGGGGAAAGGTTGGGCTGGTAGAATCTCTTTTTCCCCAATTGAATTTTTTATCTCACGCCCTTGTATGGAGTTTGAAAGGTCTTGAAGGGTTTGCAATATACTCTGAGTGATAAGCTTTTGGTTTTGAATATGTTTCTAGACCGGATCCTCTTGAGGTTTCCCTTGATTTAAGAATTGGTTAGGGATTCCTTAAGTAGCAGTTTGTCCATTCCTCCAACTAAAGTTCGGATGATTTCTCCAACTAGGATTGTGTGTGTTAGAGATAGGTCCATTGAAAGATCTTTGGTAGTTGTTTACAGCATTCGATTGCTCATTCAGTGCCTCTTAAAAAGCAGGTATCGTTGTGCAATTTTCAGTTGTATGTATGATGCAAGCACAGATACTACAAACAACTTCATTAGCTTTATCCTTCTTAAGTTCCATGGCCTCGACCTTCCTTGTGAGACTGGCCACTTTAGCATTTATATCATCATCTTCTTTCGGAAAGTATATCCCACCTCTCTCCCTTGCTTAAGTAGGCTTAGATGTGGTGCTAGGTTTTAGGGTGATGTCCCATGATTGTGCGGTTTCAGTGAGTCTGTCAAAGTAATCCCACACCTCATCGACATTCTTGTTCATAAATTCCCCATTGCACATCGTCTCAATGAATTGGTGCATGGAAGATGTCAGTCCATCTTGGAAGAAAGTTATTATGAGCCACGTTTCAAAGCCGTGTTGTGGGCATGAATTGACGAGATCCTTGAACCGCTCCCAACATTGGAAGAATGTTTCATCTTCCTTTTGGGCAAAGTTCATGATCGACATCCAGATGGTGTTCATCTTATAGTATGTAAAGAATTTTTTTATGAACTCCTTCATCATGTCATTCCATGTGCCAATAAATCATGGACGTAGTGAGTGCAAACAAGTCTTAGCTCTCTCTTTCAAGGAGAAAGGAAAGAGTTTCAACCTAACCGTGTCCTCAGACATGTTAGGAAAGTATAAAGTGGTTATAACCTTGTCAAACTCTTGCAAGTGCAGGTATGGACTTTCAGATTCAAGTCCAAGGAACTTTGGAAGGAGTTGGATCACTCTAGGCTTGATATTCATGTTTCCTAGAAAAACCATACAAGAACGGGTGCTCACCCCCATCGGTTATAAGTAATCTCGTAAAGTATGAGGCGGGGTGCATGGTGCACCTCATTCTCATCATGGACTTCCATAACTCGAGGTTATGGCTGATTCACTGGTTGATTTACAGGTTGATTTGCAGCCATAACCTTAATTAGCTCTAAGGATCTCGAGTGGTGTCTAACCCTGTGATGGATAGATAACCCCTCAACTAACCTCCTTCACTTAAAAGACATCGAGTGTTGTCACGGACCCACTTAGGCATGAAACACTCTCAGCCATCAATTTTAGAATCTAACCTAAACCTATAAAGAAAAAGAAGAAAATAGAAATCTAGAAATTAGAAGAGATAGAATTAGAAAAAAGTTACCAAATTAGAAGGTTCTGTGTTAGGATCTTGCAATAGAAAAAGGAAAGTGAATTAGTTTCTTTAAAAAAATAAATAAGAAAGAAACCTAGTTTCTAAAAATGAAAAAAAGAAAAGTTTCTAAAAACAGTAAATAGAAAGTTTCTAAAAAAAGAGAGAGAGAGAGAGAGAAATAGTAGTTTCTAAAAATAAATTAGGAAAGTTTCTATCCTAGAATTAGAAAGTGGATCTAAAAACATAAAAGGAAAGTTTCTAAACCTTGAAATAGAAAGCAAAGTTAGTTTCTAAAATAACTCAGAAAAAACCCTAACATAAAAATAGAAAGAAAAATCTTAATCTTAACATAATTCCAAAACTAGTCAATCTCAGAAGAACGTAACCGTTAGTCCCCGGCAATAGTGCCAAAAACTTGTTCATAACCCCAAGTGTAGGGTTGCGATGTAGTAATAATCTTAATGAGACTGAGGTTGAATCCACAAGGACTAATCTCGTATGTATTCTAAAAGTAACTAGAACTAGAACTAGAAGAAGATGTGAATCTAAATCTGAATTAATTAAGAGAGTATTTGTGATTAAATTAATTAAAACTAACAAATTCAAAGTTGGTAACTAGGGTTTCCAAGGATCCACATATAGAGATCAGGGTGTAAGACCCTAACCCAAGTGTACATAGCGCTCCTTAGGGTCATGCGGTCCTACTGGTCAAATTCTGGCAACCCGCGACCTACGGTTAGTGTTGCGGTCCTCCCCAAGTTCGGTCATATCGACCAAACTCGGATCGACCCGAAACTTATGACATCTTGTATGTATCGATGCTGCAGTTTTAACGCCATGTCCCGTGCGTGAATCTGACATGTAGATCATGAGTTATGGGCAATGTTCTATTTCGGCCTTTGATGTGTGATGGTGGACCCCACCCCACACGTTTTCCTTGGTGCTTGTGTAAGGATGATGTCACCCTATAGTAGGTTTGCTAGAAAGCCTACTAGCCTACCACCCTAAGACCTACTAAAGCCTAGCACTTTGTTATTGTCACCATAGGCCATCATGGTTTCTCTAACCAAGGAGAGAGAGGCAATGATTGCCTCCCTACGACTCCCTCCCTCTCTTTCTTCTCATTCTCTCTACCTCTCCCTCTCCTCTGTAAGCGCTATGGTCTCATGCCCCTTTGATTGTCAAAGTTTGTAGCTAAAACCACAATTTGTGTCTTGTGTAGCGCATTGATTTACATGTATAAGGACAAAGCTTCAAGACAAGACCAAGACCTACTTCAAAGATTTTCAAGATTAAGTACATTGTTCACACCTTTAAGCTTCAAAGCTCAATGTCTTAGAGTGACATCGAAAGACAAGTAAGCGTTCTTACTCAAGACTCACGATGAAGTACAACTCAAGTACGACAAAATCAAGCTTCAAAAGATCACAAGTTCAAGCTTCATTATGTGTCGCGATATCAAGCATCAAAGATCGTCTATCATCTGAAAAAAAGAAGGTTCAATGTTCATATGTCAGGTTCAAGGTATGAAAGACCTTAGATTGACCTTAGGGTAGGTCATTTCGGATACATAATTCAAATCAAATCAATTTATAAGTGTTTGGTCTATTCTTAGATTAGTCTTGGACTCCATTTGACTAGTCTTAGCACTGGCTCGACCAGTTTAAGAAATTCCAAGACCAGTCCTAAGTTTGTTGTAAATTTTCAGAATTTTTTGGTAAGCCACGACCAGTCCTAAAGACTGCTCGACCGGTCATGTGAACAGTGCACGACTCGAACTCTAGCAACTATTCTAGGCTCCGCACGACTAGTCGTGGGCAGGTCACGACCAGTCGTGGAGACCTCACGACCAGTCGTGCAGTGCATACGACCATTCATGGAACGATTTTATCCGATCGTGCTCAAAATTTTAAAAATCTGTTAGTCCTACGACTAGTCGTAGTGTCCACAGGACCAGTCGAAGGTGCGACTTCTTCACTTATAAATAGAGCACGATTTTCAGAGTTTGATATCAAATTCAAGTAAAATCAAGGCATCACTCTAAGAGATAAGTTTGTAAACTTCTTAAGCTATATTGTGCTCATTTAATATTCTCTTTTATTAGATTTTTATATTTGATTTTGTATTCTGCATTCCAATCCAATTTGAAAGAGGAATTGAGGTATTCCTACTTCTTGGAATCAAAATCAAATAGAGCTAGCCCAACTTAATTTAATTTAAAATCAATTCAGAATCTAGAACAATTTCAATTGTGAGTGTGGACATTAAAATTCTATTCTAACTTCTACTCCGATTTGGTTCTTCCGGGCTGCAACAAAAGGAGAATATCCAGGTATTTTACATTTATGTAAATCTTCTGTTTTTGGTTTGTTTTGATATTAAACCAGAAAAATCTCATTGTGTTGGTTATCTGAGGAGAGCCATAAAACTTAGAGAGTGGGGTTTTTGAATTGTGTACGCCCATTTGAAAGACACAATTGTGAGGGTTTTAAGTGAACCTGAAAAAACCTATTTTAATAGTGAACGCTAATATCCACTGTGTGAGGATATTAGGAGTGGAGTAGCTGTGTGGCTGTTATTTAATAGTTGGTGTACACACAAGCGAGCCACTATAATTTTTTTATTTGGATGTGTGGTTTATTTTCTATATCTTTTATCATTCAAGTTTGTGAGATGTATTTGTGGATGTGAATGTTGTAATCGTTTACATTTCAAGCATTATGGTGAATGTTGTAATAGCTTATATTTCCTTTCAAGCTATTTCTTTTTATTCCTCTTTAGTTTGAGTTATCAATACTTATATCGTTCTAGTAAGGTTATCCTGCCATAAACCCTTGGTTTTTATGGTGCAAGGTTGTCCTTAGAACATCATTTGTATCAAGTTCTCAATACTAGAATTTTGAGGTTGCTTTACATTTTCGTATTGTGGATTGTTTATAGTACTATCTTTCATTTGATTGATTTAATTCCGCTATTATTATTTAAATTTGGCATAGTCCTATTCAGCCCCCCTCTAGGACATATAGCTTGGCCTTTTCATCCTCTTCCTTTTATAAGACGTCCCACCTCCCCCAACAATTCCAGCCCTCTCACCTCCCAACACCTCCTAATCCCCCCATCAGCAACCAATCTCAACTATTGAACCATTATCCTTGAAGCTTCTTGATGGTAGTGATGTAGCTTTGGAGTTATTTTGATAAGTGGGTGTGTTGCATTGTTTAAATTTCAGATTTCTTCTTCTTCCTCTTGATTCTTCATTCTCCTTCCATTGATGGAGCTTGTGGGACCCATCAAGTGATGATGGTGGCCCCAAGACTCCATGAATATGGCTCGAAGCCTATCCTACAATGCATGCATGTGCATACAAGGGATCATTCTCCATGGATCCCTTAATGCTCCTTTCTTCCTTAGATCAGGGATCATTTGGTCATCTAGACCCTTGATCCTTCGTAGAGATTGGATCTCCACTATAGATCCCAATAGATAGCATTGATCATGTAGATTGTACATCTTATAGTAATGAAATGTCTGTGTGTGTGTGTGTGATGAAGGAAAGGGCCTCATTGAGGAGGAGACCCTTCTCTTGTGGCCATTTTCTTCTCCTTTTCTTGTTAGAAGTTTCTGATCATGACTGTGTGGCCCACCTTGTGGACTAACAAGATCCAAACCGTCCATAGAGGAAGGACGTTTTTCACAATCCATCCCTTGACGTGTGGCCTCTAAAATCACCAAAATGGAGTGCATGCAAGGATGATTTGGATAATGGGATGGTTTGGATGTTTGTGGGTCCCACTTGGGTGGACCACACCATGATTTTTTGGGGTTAAATCCCCATTTAAATAATGTTTGCAATTTATTTTTATCAGATATATGTTGCTATCCAGAGTGTCTGGACAGATTTTGGGCCATCTTGGGGCCTGATTTTTGGTCATTTGGTGGGGATGTTGATACTATTCAATATGTGATTCTTGAAGGTGTATGTCTCACCTAAAAACTTACCAAATTTCAGCCCCAACTAACCCCATTTGAGCCTCCAAAAGTGTGGGCCAACATGGGTGTTCAACCAGATTTCTGCTATAATTTCCAGCAATATAGGTTGTTGTAACCCATAATTTAAAAATATTTTCTCTGATGGTGGGCCACCTTTCTAGGTCCCACCTTGTTCTAGACTTAATAAGAGACCTTGGCCCCCAATTTCAAAATTTTTGGAGACCCTGGACCCACTCCATTGGGGAGCCCAAATTGGTACAGCAACATGAACATTGCTGGAATTTTTCTACATTGCTGTACTTTTTTGTGTTTGTGGAGATAATTGGGCCTAACCCATTTGGGCTTTTGTGTATATTTGTGGGGCCCACCTTGTGATGATCCAGAGGCCACAAGCAGCCATTTTTGTGGGACCAACCAACTGGACCATCCATCCATGATGGACGTCTAGCTGGTGGATGCCCACTATGGGCTGGTTGTCCTTGGCTAGGCCCACCATGATGTATGTCTTTCATCCACACCATCCCTCCATATTTGAGGGGCCCATGTGGGTTGCATCCACCCTAGGTGGACGTCCCATCTGGGGCCCACGTGGGACTTGGGAACCCACCTTGTTGCATGTGTATGGAGACCAGGCCGTCCACACCTTGGACTGCCCAGGCCTGGGACGCCCCTGCCCTTTTGGGGTTGTTGCTGGGCCTACAATCTAGCAGCAAGCCCACATTTCTGAGTGCCAAATCCCTATCTCCAAATTGGTGGGGCCCCTATGATGTATTGATGGACACTATGGGAGTAACTCCTAAGTATTTTGACATGTTTATAGGCCTCAAAAGGCCCAGAAGATTTGGTGGACTAAAAGTCCAGCCATGGCTATTTAAATACACAATGTATGGCTGAATTTTTATTGGATTTGGGGGCCCACCGCATTGATAAATTGGGAACTTATTCCTCACCTATACCTTAGTATAATTATTTAGGCTTAACTAATGCTTGTTTTGGGCCACCTTTGATAACCATTTGTTGTAACACTCCGTACTTTCCAATACTCGAGTGTTACCGTGTAATCTAATTTAGTATAGATGCAAGCCTAGCTTAAGCAAATGATCACGTGCATTTCAACCAAATCCAACCATCGAATGTAATCCCTATCCACATATTAAACCATTCATTTAATTGATTCTTAAAATGGTCCATCACGACTTTAAAGACATCTATTTTAGGTTCTCACTCGCTGTGGCAGACCAATTAAACCGTTCATCATCAATTTCAGGACATAAACTAAAGATCCACTATTCATTAGATCCAAAATGTCCTATCAATCACCATAATACCTAATTTCCCTAATTCAACCATTGGATTATAAAATAAGTCTCTAGGTTGTAATTAAAATAGGCTTTAGAAACCAATTAAAATAGTTTAATGTGGACAATAGAAGGCCCTAACCTTATATCATCTTAAATCGAGACCCATATAGCAAGATCCACCATTCATCAGGGCTTACAACACTTAGGACACATTACTCATTTATTGGGACATTAGACCTATCCTGGGATTTCACTTAAAACATGCCCTAGGAACCTTTGTCAACAATGATTCAACATGATAACATCCAACCGTTGAATTACTTGAATCATTAGGATGTCAAGATTCGTTAAGTGGATGTTCACTTGGTATGACTCACTTTCCAATCTAAAGTGATCTAATCTTCCTTACCAGAGCCCTGTAGGCGACTGATGGAGTAAATAAATAGCATTGATCAAATCATGATAAACAACTTAGGAAGTAATAATAATAATAATAATAATAATAATAATAGGAATGATACTAAAAACATTGTAAATAAGGATATTTAATATTATAAGAATGCACTAGGCCATGTGATCCATAATCCAGCTGTTAAACCTTAGTTGAGTGGTCCCGTGGACCTTTTTACCGTTGATCATGAGTTTGGATGAAATCTCACCATCGGATCGGGGCAAATCCGCAAATAGGGTCCGAATTAAGTCGTGGGGCCCACCTAAACTTTGGATCAGCTTGAATTTTGGTCAGGGGCCCTGGTATTGACCACCAAGAAGAATGGATGGAGCAGATTTCTTAAAGAACATCATTATGGACTCCACTCGCATGATACGTGCGCACAGGGCGTGTGCGCATGCAGTGCACCAAACTGTTAACTCGAGTCAAACGCAGCTGACCCAAGCTTGCCTGCAATGGAGAGGTTCTCTCCCTCTTTCCCACCTATGGCCATTTGAAATGGCTGGTTTTCCCCTCTTCCATTTGATCAATGTGTGGGCCACCATATCATCTCTGATGGAAGATCCAATCCGTTCATCTGACAGAGAAGCCTCGACCTACCAAAACCCCTGTTGTTTCACATAATAGAGAACGCGTGTGAGGAAATAATGATGGGCATAACGGAGCTGTGTGTGTGTGTGGATTTTACTAAAAATGGAAACCGCCAGCTAGGCGATTCACGTGTGAGGAGGGATCCTCCAATCCCAGCCTTCCATTTAGGAAAGATCTCAGCCGTCTGATTTACTTAGGGCGTCCCAAGAGAAACCAGACCGGTTTTGGTTTCTACCCACCATTTGGGGAAGTTGTTTCTACCAAATTGAATCTGGTTCGTCCATTGCTCATCCGACGGTGCTGAGTGAGCCTAGGTTAAGGTATAAGGCAAGGAGAATCAGGCAGCAAGGCCTCTCCTCCCTGTTATTGCGTCTACTTGACAAAAACTAGTCAAAACCTCCTCCATTAGAACCCATCCACCTAACCACTTCCAACGTACGAAAAAGCTCGTCTATAAGCTTTATATGGCCCATCTAGGTTGTCTAGAAGAGAGAGTTCGAAGGGATATGAGTTCGGTACGAAAACACCATTACAGCTCTTCTTCTTCTTCATTGGGTCTGCCATGTTGCAGGAGGGTTCGGATGTATCTGGCCATGTCTGAGTGTGGCTAGGAAGAAAAGAGAATCGGTAGAGTGTGAGGGTGCGTGCATTGGGCAGCCGCACCAACCTGCTGCACCATGGCAGCAGCTCGAATCGAGCCGAGTTCGGGCCGTGTCAGGCCGGATCAACGGTCCTTGCTGGGAGTTTCCAGCAGTAGGAAAAGAAGAAAAGAAAGAAAAGGAAAGGAGGAGAAGAAAAGTAAGGGAGAGTTTTGGGGTTTTTGGGGGGCTGTCAAGTCGACTCAGCTAAATCCGAATCCAGCCGAACCGAGTTAGGTTTGGTCCTCGATCCAGAAAATCCTAGACATTCTAGCAAAAATGGAAGAAAAGCAAAAGAAAATGAGGAGGAAAGGAGAAGAGAGAAAGGAGAAGAGGAGAGTAGCTGGTTGGTTGTGAAGCCTAGCTAAGTTAACTCGGCTGGAACTGAGTTCAGCTAAGTCCAACTAGGTCAGGAAGGGCCTAGTCCAGTTGGGTTTCCAGTAGGGAAGAAAGGACGGAGAAAGGGAGAAGAAGAAAGAGAGAGAAAAAGAGAGAGAGAGAAAGAAGAGGGTGGTTGCTAGTTGTGTTAAGTCAAGTCAACTTGACTCGAACCCATTTTACCTAGGTGAGTCCACCTTCTCCTTCCATATTTAAATTATTTGATCATAAATACCACTGTTACCATCACCATCATCAAATTCCATATGCGAATAGCCATTAGTAAATCACCAACATTAATGTTAGTTATTACATGAAAATTATCATTATTAAATACTAGAACTTATTTTGTCAACCTTGAGTATTATCATCGGAGATTAGAGCATACTATTATTTCATTTCAATAGTTATTAGTGTCTCATTAACTAATATTTAGTATACTTTTAATGTTAATAATCATTTGAAATCATTAGTGTTATTAGCATTACGATCAACTATACATCACTAGCCATTATTGGATTATTATTGGTACGTTATTAATATCGTGATTACATCCATTAGAAATCGAATCTCAAAATTCATCCTAGATCTAAATTTAGGAATGAAACCCTAAAACCTAGGTAATCTAAATCCTAGGTTAAGACTTTAACCCTAAATAGTGTGTTAGGATTGGATCTAACTATAGAATTTCATAATTCATGTAGGTCATAGAATCCATTATCATGACTAGGATCGATAGTTATGATTTAAAATCATTAGAAAATATTATCATTTTCCTTGTGGGATTAGTTAAATACTTGTTAATATAATTATTACCGTTAGAAAATGTCTTATTAGTATTACTTGTATTATCTAAGAGATTACTAGTCATTATGAGTATATTAGATAATATCAGTACATTTAAATATAAACTTATGAACTACTGTTACTAATATTGAGGAATTGATACTCCTACTATGAATATTATTTGACCCATTGGACAACAATAATAATAATGATAATAACATTAATAATAATAAGTTAGGATTCAAATCCTAAAATCTAAGTATGGGGCTAGACTCTAGGATAAAAACCTAATTCTACACTAAAACCCTAAAAGATAACCCTAGGTTATGATCTTAAACCCTAGGTGATATGAAGAACTTGGATCTAATTGTACAAGTTCATGATTTGTGATAGGATACGATTTTAAGGGCGCAAGCACTTAGCGACACTAGAGGGTGATTCAAAGTATAAGGTGATGATTCTTCCCCTTGAGCTTTCCATTTTCCCATTAGCTTAAGTTATAGTTTTTATTTTTATTTATAATTGATGTCTCCCTTTTATAATTACATGTGCTAGCTGGTGGAAATTGAATTGCGATATTTCATGTTTAATGTTCATCCTGCATACTTATTTTATCCTTATGGATTATTTGTGGATTGCTTATGGAACTTCAACTGGTACATCAATGGGAAACCCCCACCTATAAATGTACACCCATACTTGGGATGTAACCTGATTGGTTGTGATTGAAATGGACCTTCGGCGTAGTGGTTATTGAGTGGTGGTCTAAATGGATCATTGATGTGGGCCTACCATCGAGGGTTGTTATGTCAAGTGGTTTTCAAATATGGTCTTTTATCGCATGGTTTTGATACTCGCCCTATGTGGCCTATTTTTGGTAATTGCCCTATGTAGCTTGTTTTGATATCGCCCTATGAGGCTTTGTTCTGGTATTTTCTCTATATGGGTGCGATGTTTTATACCGTGCAACCATGTGATGGTAAGCCCCATATACTAGATTATGATTGGCCACTAGTCGATAGACTTCCATTAAACATCCTAAGATGGTAGTCTCATAGGTCGGGGATGGTAGTCATGGGATACTATGCCCGAGCTGTCGGCCTACGCCGGGCTCTGAGCTCCCCGTAGTGACCTTTGAGCTTATTAAACTTGTTGGTTGTAAACGGATTAATAACGGTTGGGCTAATCATGCATACATTGCATTCGGGCAATGACAGGTGGCTAATTTTAGATGTTGTAACACGTGCCTAATAGGATTTAGTTGGGGTATCGTTTCACTAGCTCCCAGACCATCGACTATCGACCCACTTTTGTTGAGTTTGGCACTACACATGTACTATGTACTTTCGCTAGTGACCGGCCACATTGCTTGGGCTTTGCCCAAAAGCCAACTGGATGAGCATCCCCAGTTGATGTGCACTCATATATCCATGCATTTAATAAGATTGCATCATGTATTATTTTGTATGCCTTGTATGTTTCACAAATATGCTTACCTAATGCGGCGGTGGATAATCTTGAGGGAAAATCACACTGAGTTGGCCACTCATCCATTAAATATACAACCGTTAAGGTAGTACAAGCGGATTAAGTGATTTTCAGGTTCAAACTGATGAGGAGCTGGGCATAAGTGTCAGGGATGCATGGTCGTATTGCTAAGAGAAGCTGCGTGGTCTTGCAGCTTATGTTTATGTTCTTCTGTTATTTTTCATGTATTAAATTATGTGAATTCTTATATTTCTTATATCGAGACATTGGCTTGTATAAGTCATTATGGGCAACCTCTTGTATATCCTAAACGTAAATGAAATTTTTCATTATGTATGATTTATCTATTCTACGCTTATCTGTTTACTCTGATGAAGAAAGAAAAAAATACTCAAATTTAACCATCCTTTAAGGTTAACACTCGGGTTTTTGGGAAACGAGTCATATACTCGAGTCCTGAAAAGTCGAGGTTTTGTGGGATCCAATGCATACCAGATTTTGGGGCTTCCTAGTGGGCCCAGGTCAGCTTGGAATGTCTCACCTTAGCGAGCCAAATGATGGGTTGACCTTTCACCATTTGCTGGACTTATGGGTTGAGGAAAAGGTGGATTTGGGCCCTTACATGCCCACTTAAATGACTAGTTATTGGGCTGATGTAATGGGGCCCATTCCACCTTTTTAAAAAAATTTATTTTGGGTCATGTGTTTGTATACATGGGCTGCCCACTAAGTCCATCTAAATGCTTAGACTCTATGACCCTTAGGACTTGAGCTTTGGGCCTTGGTTCCCCTCCTTGGGCCATGTTTGTTAGAGGTAGTATTGAGCCTACTTCCTTATGCCTTTTGTGGGACCTATGTGCATATGGTTTGGATATAGGCCTTGGGCCTTATGTTTATGTGGTTTGTGGATTAGATGCCTTGGGGCAATGGTTGTTGAAAGTCCCCATTTGGACCCCTCTACGTCCATTAGTTGTTAAGTGTGGTTGAATGCCCACCTTAGTCCCTTGCTAGGCCCGTTTCCATACTATTTAGGCCCTAGCTTTGTATGCTTAGTCTCGTGGGCTACCCCAGGTAAATGGGCCCCCACTAGAGGTTGTATTCCTTATAAGGAATTGGTTAAGTAACTAGACCCTTCATGGTTAGGTAGAGAGTCCATCTTCTTATTCACCTCATTGGCACCCTTATTCATCTTTATGGCCCGCTCCCATACGCATCATATGCATGCTTGGTTAAGGTATGTTAGCCATGGTTATGCCATTGTGTAGGAAATGTTGGTATCTCCCCGAGGGATGGAGTTTACCCTCTTAACCACGGTGAATGCTTGGGATTGATGCATGGTTGATTGTGTGATTCATGCATCTAGCATTACATAGCATGTGGATGTTCACCCTTGCATCATCAGGGTCGTAGCCTCCACAGAGATATCATGGATGGCCGTGTGTGGACACCGAAAATGATTCTTGAGCATTTGGAGTGTATAGGAAATCCCTGGTTCAAAGCCCCTAAACTTTCACGGTACCGAGGGGACACCTCAACGCCGAGATCGAGTGGAAAACATGAGTACACGAGTGCCTTTATACCTTGAGGCCGCGTCTCCCACTGCAACGTGGTCAGTTGGGATGAGGTGTGGCCTTACCCGTCTGAGAGAGAGGGCAACAGCTAAGCTGAGTTTGACCAGCTCGTGAATGGTTCTGCTACCGTCAAGCCTCACTGGTGATTGTCTATCCACAAGCGGGTAATGAGGTCTCCTACGCTTGTTTACTTGTAGAGTGGCAGTCATCTAGCAGTGTACTTAACCCCAGTGGATTCCTTATGATGGAACTGTACTTGATATTTGAATTGAATATGAGGACTGACATTACTTCGCATTGCATTTGCATCAGCTGTATAAGCCTTATATTGCATCGCCTTGGTATGACGCTCAGTACTCATGCATTGCATTGCATAGCCTTGGTACGGCTTACTGTATTCATAGCTTAGCCTTGTTATGGCTGGAGGCGTAAGTATTGTTCATTGGCTCCTTCTGCATTCTCCTTATTCTTCTGAACACCATTGTCACACACTTACACCGCCCTCTAAGCTTTCTATAAGCTTATGCACGATTGATGCGTGTAGGAGATCCTAGGTCAACATAGTAGCAGAGGAGCTGTGGATTGGATTGGCACGAGCTGAGGACCTTTTGGAGACCTTTCCTTCCCTTCTTTCTATATTATGTATTTCCTTTTGAGCCTTGTACCTTTAAAGTTTAAATTCTTAGTGGATTTTGTAGTGTGTTCCTTATTTATTTTCTAAGATTTACTTGCTATGATCTTGGGTATGCTCAATTGGATTGGAATTGTGATATGAAAATCCTCCTTGTAGGATCCAATGATCGGAACCTGAGCCAGGAACCGAGAATGGGGTACTACGGAGGCTGTTGCAGCCGGAACCAGCTATTGGGTTCCTTGTGGGTCCAGTCACCGAATCTGGGGTGTGACAGGAGTTGGTATCAGAGCATAACAAGTAATCTCGGGCATAACTTAGGATAACATTACATGTCTGCTGCAAGCTGAGGACAGTCAGTGTCCCGAGAGCCTTACTTTCGTTTGAGCCTGCAATATTCTGATCCCGTGCGTCGTTATCCTTGTTCTTCTGTAAATGATGTCGCTTAAGTGGGGCGCCCGTGGTCGTGGTGCCTATGGCCGTGGTGCCCATGGCCATGGTTCTCATCCTACTCCAGCTACCCGATCGACCCGAGCGCATCCAGCTCCCACTATTGAGGACCTAGCTCCTGAGGTCTTGATTCCATCCCCTATGGTGCCTATTGCCCCACCCGAGCCTACTGTTCCAATTTCTGAGGCTCTAGCTCCTTATGCAGCACCCGTGCCTCCGCCTGAGGCAAGTGCCGCCCCTGCTCATCCTACGGTTTTAGTTGGGATTAAGCATTTTCAGTAGATGATGCAGGCTGTCACTGCTGTCCTTCAATCTCGTCAGCCTACCACCAAGGTTCCTAAGAAGACTGACTTGCCGCACGCGATTTCCTGAGAGTTCCGACAGCATGATCCCCCAAGGTTCAGGGGTGAGCCTGACCCTTCAACCGTCGAGGCATGGCGCACTGAGATCGAGAGGATTTTCGATACTATGCAATGTCCAGTTGATCAGAGAGTTTCCCTAGCTACCTTTCTTCTTTAGGGCGAGGCCCAGCATTGGTGGTCATCTGTATCGAGGATGGACGGGCATGATTTTTTTTGGACTTAGGAGGAATTCGTGGTCCACTTCGACCAGAAGTTCTTCACCGAGCATGTTCAGGAGAAGAGGGCTATGGAGTTTAAGACTCTAGTCCAGGGAGATATGACGGTGTCTCAGTATGAGGCCCGTTTCTTGGCTCTTTCCAGATTTGCTCCTTATCTCACCGATGACGAGAAGAGGAAGGCCTGCCATTTCCAGAACGGCTTGCGTCCCACTCTCCACAGTCAAGTAGTGGGCCATTGATTGACGACATTTGATCAGGTCATCCACTGAGCGTTGGTTTATGAGGAGGACTGGGCTATGACCTAGAGGACCCATGATCAGAATTCCGGCGAAGATCGGAAGAGGTGGGCACCAACCGAAAATTTCCAACAGCACCGTCAGCAAAGGTGGAGAGGCAGATATGAGTTTAGGTAGCCTGTGGCGTAGACAGTAGCTTCATCTTCAGTGCAGCCAGCCACTTCTTCCTCCGGTCCGTTTACCTGTGTATGTTATGGTTGTGGGCAGACCGAGCATCGGAGGAGTGATTGCCCTCTCCCCTTATAGCAGTAGAGGCCACCGCAATTGTCTCCTCCCCATCCTCCTCAGCAGTAGCAGCAGCATCAGCAGCTAGCGCAGCATCAGGCTCCCACTCCTAAGCCTCCTCAATAGTAGAGGTAGTCAGGCAGGCCTTCATAGTGGCCACAATAGCAACAGAGACCGCATCAGCCAAGGGTACATGCACCTCCCCAGTCCCTGGGCCTAGTATATATCGCTACACAGCAAGTGCAGAGTCAGGACCTACAGTCTTCCGCCTTGCATTCTTTGCAAGCGCAAGGCAGATTTTATGTAGCCGAGCAGGATCCGCAGTCTTCGATCAGTGGTGTTGTCGAGGGTATTCTTCTTGTTTCTGCTTGTATTACCCATGTTCTGTTTGATTCTGGTGCTTCCCATTCCTTCGTAGCTGAGCAGTTTTGCCAATCAACCGATATCCCATCAGAGTTAGCATCTAAGGCTTTGGCTATTTCGATTCCCTTGGGGAAGTTCGCTATTTTGTTCCGTTGTTGCCCTTCTTGCCTGGTTTTGGTTGACGATATGTTCTTGCCGCCGATTTATTTGTGTTGTCAATGGCAGAGTTCGATGTTATCCTGGGTATGGACTGGCTTGCGGAGTATTATGCTATCTTACACTGTGCCATGAGGACAGTCACATTTCATATTACCGGCTTGCTAATGTTCCAGTTCGTTGTCGAGCCCAGAGGAGAGCCGTTGTCCAATTTATTGGCTTGTATTGTTGAGGAGTCCGTGACAGGGTGTATTGAGCAGCTGCCAGTTGTTTGCGAGTACCCACATGTGTTCCAAGAGATCTCAGGTTTGCCGCCGCGTCGGCAGGTTGAGTTTCAGATTAATTTGGTGCCTGATACCACGCCTATCTGAAAGGCCCCCTACCGGATGACACCAATGGAGTTGTGGGAACTGTGGGAGCAGTTGGATAAGCTTCGAGAGTTGGGTTTTATTTGTCCTAACAATTCACCATGGGGAGCCCCGGTATTGTTCGTGAAGAAGAAGGATGACTCGTTAAGGCTTTATGCGAATTATCGCGAGCTCAACAGGGTCACTATTAAGAACGGATACCCACTTCCTAAGATAGATGATTTATTCGACTAGCTGTAAGGTGCCCAGTTCTTTTTCAAGATAGACTTGCGATTCGGTTACCCTTCGATTCGAGTCCGAGAGGAGGACATTCCGAAAACAACATTCCGGACGCGCTACGATCACTTTGAGTTTCTGGTCATGTTGTTTGGATTGACCAATGCACCCGCCTTATTTATACAGCTGATGAACGAGGTCTTCCGGCCCTTCCTTGATCAGTTCTTGGTAGTGTTTATTGATGATATTCTTGTGTATTCAAGGACCCGGGAGGACCATGTTAATCACTTGCAGATTGTGCTCGAGACCCTCCGTGTCCATCAGCTATATGTGAAGCTAGAGAAGTGCGAGTTCTGGCAAGAGGAGGTGAAGTTCCTCGGTCACGCGGTGAAGAGGGAGGGTGTCACTGTGGACCCTTCGAAGGTTGATGCAATGCATCAGTGGGGCCAGCCCACGAACACATCCGAGATTCGTAGCTTCCTTGGTCTGGTGGGATATTATCGACGATTTATCAAGGGTTTCTCCTATATTGCAGCACCGCTGACCTGGTTGACGTGGAAGAGCACTGAGTTTGTCTAGAGTGACACCTGTGAGGAGGCATTTATAGAGTTTAAGGACCGCCTCACATCCGCTCCTGTCCTCACTCTTCCTGATGGGAGTGATGGTTTTGTTGTATTTACCGATGCCTCCAGAGTTGGCTTGGGTGTTGTCCTGATGCAGCATGGGAAGCCTGTAGCGTATGCCTCGTGCCATCTCAAGGTCCACGAGCTGAACTACCCCACCCATGATTTGGAGCTAGCAGCACTGAAGGTGTGAAGGCATTATCTTTATGGGGTTAGGTTTAAGCTCTTTTCAGACCATAAGAGCTTGAAGTATTTGTTTTTGTAGTCCGAGTTGAACATGTGACAGAAGCGATGGATGGAAGTGTTAGAAGATTATGACTTCAACCTTCAGTACCACCCGGGTAAGGCGAATGTAGTGGCGGACGCGCTTAGCCGTCAGCCACGAGGCCTAGTGGCTCAGATGATGGTTCGACAGTGGCAGATGATCAAGGGTGTTTCAGAGTTTGACTTTGAGATTAGTCTTTATTCTTTTATGATTCAGCTTTCGAGCTTATCGATTTAACCCTCTTTGGTTGCTAGGGTGATCGAGGCTCAGCAGACGGATGAGTCACGTCAAGAGTACTGAGCAGAGGCAACATCCGTGGAGCAGTCAGACTGGCAGATTGGTTCCGATGGTGGATTACGCTTCAGAGGCTGATTGTGTGTCCCGAACGTGCAAGACTTGTGTCGTGATCTGATGACCAAGGCACACCGATCGAGACTTACCATCCACCTGGGCTCCATGAAGATGTACAAAGATATGAGGAGATAGTACTTTTGGTCGGGGATGAAATGCCAGATTACTAGCTTTGTAGCTGAGTGTGACACTTGCCAGCGTGTCAAGGCCGATCACCAGAGACCCCCTGGTCCCTTACATCCATTGAGCGTTCCAGTGTGGAAGTGGGAGCATGTGTTGACAGATTTCATCATAAGTTTGCTGATAACTCAGAGCGATCATGATACCATCTGGGTTGTCATCGATCGTCTGATGAAGTCGGCGCATTTCATTCCGGTGCGTGCTTCCTAGACTATGGATCGGTTGGCAAGGATCTTTATTGAGGAGATAGTGAGACTGCACAGCATTCCAGTTTCAATAATATCTGACCGAGACCCCAGATTTACGTCTCAGTTTTGGAGGAGTTTCCAGTAGGTGATGGCGTCTACCTTACATCTCAGCACCGCTTATCATCCGCAGACAGATGGGCAGACAGAAAGAGTCAACCATATCCTTAAGGATATGCTCAGTGCATGTGTGATTGACTTTGCGGCCAGTTAGGATGAGCATTTGCACCTTGCCGAGTTTGCATACAACAACAATTATCAGGCGATTATTGGCATGGTTCCTTTTGAGGCACTCTATGGTAGACCGTGCAAATTTCCTAACTGTTGGACCGAGGTTAGAGAGCGTCGTCTCCTAGGTCTAGAGCTTGTGCAGCAGACATTAGAGATTGTGGATATTTCAGGTAGAGGATGCGCATAGCTCGGAGCTGGCAGAAGAGTTTTGCTGATCGTCGGCGTCGACCCCTCGTGTTTGCAGTTGGGGACATGGTATATCTCAAGGTCTCGCCTATGAAGGGCATGGTTCGATTTAGAGTGAAGGGCAAGCTTGCCCTAAGATTTATTGGACCTTTCAAGATTACCGAGCACAAAGGCGCTGTGGCCTACAGGCTTGCCTTACCTTCAGAGTTGTTCGGGACCCACGATCTGTTCCATGTATCTATGTTAAGGAGTTTGAGTCAGACATCATTCCAGTGATTGATTGGCTGCCCCTTGAGGTCCATGAGGATGCTTCCTACATTGAGCATCCGATTCGTATTCTTGATTGGAAGGAGCAGGTTCTCAGGACCAAGGTAATTCCCCTTGTGAAGGTGCAGTGGAGTCATCATTCAGAGGCTGAGGCATCTTGGAAACGTGAAGCCGAGATTAAAGAGCGTTATTCCCATTTGTTTGATGCTTAATTGACTATATGATTGTACGCATTGCCTTCTCTATTGATGATTTCTATATATATATGATGGTGTTTCTGCATTTTCATTGTGTCCTGGATTTGGTAAATTTCGAGGATAAAATTTCCTTGTTGATGGGGAGACCTATAAGACCCTAACCCAAGTGTACACGGCGTTCCTTAGGGTCATGCTGTCCTACCGGTCGAATTCCTGTGACCCGCGACCTACGGTTAGTGTTTGTGCTCATCCCCAAGTTTGGTCACATTGACCCGACTTGGATCGACCCGAAACCTATGTCATCTTGTCCATATCGACGTCGCGGTTCCAACACCGTGTACATCATGAGTTATGGGCAACATTCGATTTGGGCCTTTGATGTGTGATGATGGACCCCACCCCACACATTTTCCTAGGTGCTTATGTAAGGATGATGTCACCCTATAGTAGGTTTGCTAAAAAGCCTACTAGCCTACCACCCTAAGACCTATTAAAGCCTAGCACTTTGTTATTATCACCATAGGCCATCATGGTTTCTCTAACCAAGGAGAGAGAGGCAATGATTACCTCTCTACAACTCCCTCCTCTCTCTTTCTTCTCAATCTCTCTACCTCTCCCTCTCCTCTCCCTTTGATAGGAGGTCCCAGCTCCCCCAAAAATTCCAGCCCTCTCACCTCCCAACACCTCCTAATCCACCCATCATCAACCAATCTTAACCATTGAACCATGATCCTTGAAGATTCTTGATGCTAGTGGTGTAGCTTTGGAGTTGTTTTGATAGGTGGGTGTGTTGCATTGTTTAAATTTCATATTTCTTCTTCTTCCTCTTGATTCTTCATTCTCCTTCCATTAATGGAGCTTGTGGGACCCATTAAGTGATGATTGTGGCCCCAAGACTCCATGAATATGGATCGAAGCCTATCCTACATCGCATGCATGTGCATGCAAGGGATCATTCTCCATGGAACCCTTCATGCTTCTTTCTTCCTTAGATCAAGGATCTTTGGGTCATTTAGACCATTAATCCTTGGTGGAGATTGGATCTCCACCATAGATCCCAATAGATAGCCTTGATCATGTAGATTGTACATCTTATGGTAATGAAATGTCTATGTATGTGTGTGATGAAGGGAAGGGCCTCATTGAGGCGGAGACCCTTCTCTTGTGGCCATTTTCTTCTCATTTTCTTGTTAAAAGTTTCCGATCATGAGTGTGTGGGCCACCTTGTGGACCGACAAGATCCAAACCATCCATAGAGGAAGGATGTTTTTCACAGTCCATCCCTTGGAGGTGTGGCCCCTAAAATCACCAAAATGGGGTCCATGCAAGGATGATTTGGATGATGGGATGGTTTGGATGTTTGTGGGGCCCAGTTGGGTCGACCACACCATGATTTTCTAGGGTTAAATCCCCATTTAAATAATGTTTGTAATTTATTTTTATTAGACATGTTGCTGTCCAGACTGTCTGGACGGATCTTGGGCCAAGTTGGGGCCTAATTTTTGGTCATTTGGTGGGGATGTTGATACCATCCAATATGTAATTCTTGAAGGTGTATGTCCCACCTATAATCTTATCAAATTTCAGCCCCAACTGACCCCATTTGAGCCTCCAAAAGAGTGGGCCAACATGGGTGTTCAACCAGATTTCTGCTGTAATTTCCAGCAATAAAGGCTATTATAACCCATAATTTAAAAATATTTTCTTTGATGGTGGGCCACCTTTCTGGGTCCCACCTTGTTCTAGACTTGATAAGGGACTTTGGCCCCCAATTTCAGAATTTTTGGAGACCCTGAACCCATTCCATTGGGGAGCCCAAATTGGTACAGCAACATGAACATTGCTGGAATTTTTCTACATTGCTGTCTTTTTTGTGTTTGTGGAGATAATTGGGCTTTTATGTATATCTGTGGGGCCCACCTTATAATGATCCAAAGGCCACAAGGTGCCATTTTTGAGGGCCAACCAATTGGACCATCCATCCATGATGGACGTCCAGCTGGTGGACGTCCACCATGGGCTAGTCGTCCTTGGCTAGGCCCACTATGATGTATGTCTTTCATCCACGTCGTCCTTTCATATTTGTGGGGCCCATGTGGGTTGGGTCCAACCTAGGTGGACGTCCCATGTGGAGCCCACTTGGGACTTGGGATCCCACCTTGTTGCATGTGTATGGAGCCCAGGCCGTCCACACCTTGGACCGCCCAGGCCTAGGACGCCCCTGCCCTTTTGGGGTTGCTACTGGGCCTACAATCCAGTAGGAAGCCCACCTTTCTGAGTACCAAATCCATATCTCCAAATTGGTGGGGCCCTTATGATGTATTGATGGACACTATGGAGTAACTCCCAAGTATTTTCACATGTTTCTGGGCCTCAATAGGCCCAGAAGTTTAGTGGACTAAAAGTCGAGCCATGGCCATTTAAATACACAATATATAGCTGAATTTTTATTGGAATTGGGGGCCCACCACATTGATAAATTGGGTACGTGTTCCTCACCTATACCTTAGTATAATTATTTAGGCTTAATTAATGCTTATTTTGAACCACCTTTGATAACCATTTGTGGGACCCAATGCATACCAGATTTTGGGGCTTCCTATTAGGCCCAGGTCAGGCTGGAATGTCTCACCATGGCCAGCCAAATGATGGTTTGACCTTCCACCATTTGCTGGACTTATGGACCGAGGAAAAGGTGGATTTGGGCCTTGAATGCCCACTTAAATGGCTAGTTATTGGGCTGATGTAATGGGGCCCATCCCACCCAAAACAAAAACTTGTTTTAGGCCATGTATTTGTATATATGGGCTGCCCACTAAGTCCATCTAAATGCTTGGACTCTATGGTTCTTAGGACTTGGGCTTTAGGCCTTGGTTCCCCTCCTTGGGCCATGATTGTTAGAAGTAGTATTGGGCCTACTTCCTTATGCCTTTTGTGGGACCTATGTGCATATGGTTTGGATATGGGCCTTGGGTCTTATATTTATGTGGTTTGTGGATTAGATGCCTTGGGGCAATGGTAGTTGAAAGTCCCCATTTTGACCCCTCTAGGTCCATTAGTTGCTAAGTGTGGTTGAATGCCCACCTTAGTCCCTTGTTAGGCCCGTTTCCATATTATCTAGGCCCTAGCTTTGTATGCTTAGTCTCGTGTGCTACCCCTAGTAAATGGGCCCCCACTAGAGGTTGTATTCCTTATAAGGAATTGGTTAAGTACCTAGACCTTTCATGGTTAGGTAGAGAGTACATCTTCTCATTCACCTCATTAACATCTTTATTCATCTTCATAGTCCACTCCCATACACATTATATGCATGCTTGGTTGAGGTATGATTAGCTATGGTTGTGCCATTGTGTAGGACATGTTGACATCTCCCCGAGGGATGAAGTTTACCACTTGAGCACGATGGATGCTTGGGATTGATGCATGGTTGATTGCGTGATTCATGCATCTGGCATTGCATAACATGTGCATATTCGCCCTTGCTTCATCAGGGTCGTAGCCTCCATAGAGATATCGTGGATGGCCGTGTGTGGACACCGAAAATGATTCTTGAGCATTTAGGGTGCATAGGATATCTCTGGGTGAAAGCCCCTAAACTTCCATGGTATCGAGGGGACGCCTCAACACCGAGACAGAGTTGAAAACATGAGTGCACGAGTGCCTTTATACCTTGAGGCCGTGTCTCTCACTGCAACGGGGTCAGTTGGGATGGGGTGCGGCCTTACCTGCCTGAGAGAGAGGGCAACAGCTAGGCTGAGTTTGACTACCTCATGAATGGGTCCGCTACCGTCAAGCTTCGCTGGTGATTGGCTGTCTACGGGCAGGTAGTGAGGTCTCCTATGCTAGTTGGACTGTGCGAGTCTTGTAGAGCGGCAGTCATCCAGCAGTGTACTTGACCCCGGTGGATTCCTTATGATGGAACTATACTTGATATGTCGATTGGATATGAGGACTGGCATTACTTCGCATTACATTTGCATCGACTATATAAGCCTTATATTGCATCTCCTTGGTATGGCACCTAGTACTCATGTATTGCATTGCATAGCCTTAATACGGCTTACTGCATTCATAGCTTAGCCTCGGTACGGTTGGAGGCGTTGGTATTGTTCATTGGCTCTTTCTGCACTCTCCTTATTCTTCTGAACACCATTGCCACACACTTACACCGCCCTCTAAGCTTTCTATAAGTTTATGCACGATTGATGTATACAGGAAATCCTAGGTCAGCGCAGTAGCAGAGGAGTTGTGGATTGGATTGGTGCAAGCTGAGGACCTGTTGCAGACCTTTCCTTCCCTTCTTTCTATATTATGTAGTTCCTTTTGAGCCTTATACCTGTAAAGTTTAAATTCTTAGTGCATTTTGCAGTGCGTTCCTTGTTTATTTCTATGATTTACTTACTATGATCTTGGGTATGCTCAATTGGATTGGAATTGTGATATGAAAATCCTCCTTGTAGGATCCCATGATCGAAACCTGAGCCAGAAACCGAGAATGGGGTACTACGAGGTTGTTGCAGCCAGAATTGGCTATTAGGTTCCTTGTGGGTCCGGCCCCCGAGTCTGGGGCGTGACACAGGGAGCCCTCTTACTTGATTCAAGTCACACGATTAGAATTGGAGTCATATCCTATCCGATTGGAAGATATACAATTAAGAGCAATCTGAACTTTCCTTGACCTAATTCTCAATGGTGGAGAATTGTGATAATTGGAGGAGATTCCATCACTAAACCATTTCCATGAGACGATAGCTAACAATAGGATTTACCAATCCCACAATCTCAAAATCAGGAAAAGAAGATACTCAAAGCTATTGCAGATCTACTATAATTTGAGTTGCAATAAACCATTAAGAACTGAAAGTATTCCTTTAAAATCAAACTAAAATCAAAGAAGGTTCAACATAAACATGAATCAAAGTAAAAGAAACATCCCATCACACTACAAGCTTCACCTCTTAGCCTTAGCTAAGAGGTTTAGCCAACCATAGACATGATTGAACTAAAATCTCTTAAGAAAAGCATAAAAACAACTAAGGAAAAGGAAGAAAAACTCTTAGTGATAGCTTCTCCACCCTTTTGCTTCACTCCTCAAACCCTAGAAGATGCCTAGGAACATCCTAGGGACTCTTATTTATAGTTGTGCAACTCTAACTATCGTACCGAGTTGGAAGAATCTAGAAACCGCCTCAAATTTACGCATTGCACGTAGAATTTGCGTAACCTTAGGCCGACAGACACTCGGGCTAGAGCTTTGGCTAGCCGAACTTCTGCAAGTTCCAGAAGAACATGCTGCTAGATTTTCAGCCGAACTTTCTTGGACTAGCCGAACCAAAACTCAGGCTAGCCAACCGACACTTCAAATCTTGAATTCTCTTAACTCCTCACTTGGTTTCCTTAGATCTTTGGCATGTGAATTCTTTTATCTTAGTCTCGTAAGATCCATCCTTAGCTTTGATGATTCTTAAGCGTTAAATCCGTACTTTTAGCATCTCTTTTAATCTAAGCTCTTCAATTCACCTTGCAACACAAACATGATTAAAATAGAACATTAATCATTATCATGTTCATAAAATCAAGTAATAAATGGGGGATAATATGCAATATTTGACCCTCAACATAAGGGAGTCATTGTGAAAGGGATTTCGACAATCAAAAGGGAACTAGGGTTCCAAGGTTCCACTTGTCGCTATCAAGATGTTTCCTTACTTGATTCAAGGAACACAATTGGAATTGAAGTCTGATCCTATCCAATTGGAAGATAAAGTAATTAAATCAAATATGAACTTTCATTGACCTAATTCTCAGTAGAGGAGAATTATGATGGTTGGAAGGGATTCCATCACCCTACCTTGCCCAGGAGACAATGGTGAACAACAGGATTTACCAACTCACAATCTCAAAACAGGAAAAGAAGATATCCAAAGTTATTACAACATCTATTGTAATTTGAGTCACAATAAATCATAGAAAACTGAAAATATTCCTTTAATATCAAATTAGAATAAAAGAAGTTCAATGAGAATAAGAATCAAAGCAAGAAAATCATCCTAACATGTTACAAGCTTCACCTCTTAGCCCTAGCTAAGAGGTTTAGCCAACAATAGACATGATTGGATCTAAAACCATAAAAGAAAGCATTAAAAATAGAAAATGAGAGAATAAAAACTCCTGGGAGGCTACTCCACCCTTTTGCTCTGCTTCCCAAAACATAATTCATATTTAGAACTCCTAGGAAAACCCATATTTATAGCCTTGTCTGTTTAAAATTGGAAAACTACCTCAAATTTATGCAGTCCGCGTAACTCTGCTTAACGCCTTTGATGTTATTGAACAGCCTTCGATGTCATTGAAGGTAACTTGAATCCAAAAGTTGCGCCTTTTCACACTACATAACGCCTTTCGCACTACGTATCCTCTTAAGCCCTCTTTTGATTTAAGAATTGAATAAGAGCCTCTTCTAGGTTAGTCGTTTGTCCATTCCTCCAACTGAAATTTGGATGGTTCCTCCACTTGGAATTGTATATGTTCGAGGTGGGTCCTCTGAAAGGTCTTTAGTAGTTTTTACGGCATTCGATTGGTCATTCAATATTTCTTGAAAACCAAGAATTGTTGGACAATTTTTAGTTATATGTATATTGCGAGCACAAATACTGCAAACAACTTCTGCAGCCTTATCAGGTTTGATAAGTTCTACCTTCTTAAGTTCCATCGCCTCAACTTTTCTTGTGAGATTGGCCAATCTTGCATTTATATCATCTTCCTCTTTTAAAACATAAATTCTTCCCCTTTCATTTGATTAAGTAGGCTTAGGAGTGGTAGTTCTTGGGGAGGTGTCACATGATTGCGCGTTTTCTGCCAATTGATCAAGATAATCCCACACATCATTGGCCTCCTTATTCATGAATTCACCGTTACACATCATCTCTACAAATTGGTGAATTGGTGAAGTTAATCTATTATAAAAAAGCTTATTGTTCACCATATTTCATAGCCATGATGTGGACAGGAATTCGTGAGATCCTTGAATCTTTCCTAGCATTGAAAGAAGGTATTTTCCTCTTTTGGGTAAAGTTCATGATTGCCTTCCTTAAAGTGTTAGTTTTATGAAATGGAAAAAACTTTTTGAGAAATTCCCGAGTCATCTCGGCCTATGTGCCAATAGATCGTGACTTTAAGGAGTGCATCCATGTCTTAGCTTTCTCCTTCAATGAGAAGGAAAACAATTTCAGTCACACTATATCTTTAGATATGTTTGGGAAGTGTAATGTAACGACTATCTCATCAAACTCCTTGATGTGCAAATATGGACTTTCAAAATCTAGTCCATGAAACTTAGGAAGGAGTTGTTGTTTCGAACAAGAAACAAATGCATTTCATTCGAGAAATTTCATTCACTTAATAATTAACAAAAGAAGACAAAGAACATAATCACGTTATTTATGTATTTCAAGTTCTTTTACATCCCTTTCTCATTTGATTCCAAAATAGACTTGTGATAAAAAAAACAAACAAAAGACATTATGCGCTAAGGCAATAAGTGTTGGAAGCATCGTATATTGCAGGGCACCACTGTGTACTCAACAATTCCATGCTTTGTGCGTTGGCTATTGTGCGCTGGTTAGCTATATTGTATGCCCACTAACTTTGTGTTCTCATAGCGTTGCGCGCTGGCTAACTTTGTGCGCTCACAACATTGTGCGCTGGCTAACTTTGTGTGCTCACAGTGCTGCACGCCAATGGTGTTGCACCGCACAACACCTGTCTCGTACAATAGGTGGAGACTCTACCTCTTTTCTCTCGGATCTTCTTCTCCTTGATTGGTTGCTAATGACCCCTTACTGACAGGTCGGGGGTATTTATACCTTCTCACACGTGCGAACATGCCATGTAGTCACTGTGCGGAATCCTTTGCGCGGCCCTCACTGTGTGAAGTCCTTTGTACGACCATCTCTGTGCAGACCCCGGTGTGCGAACCCTCTTGTGCGGATCTCTCTGTGCGGGCCGCTGTGTGCGGTCATCTGTGTTTTATGGTTTATTTCTGCACAACGATTTGCGCACAACACTTAGTTCCACATAATGATTTGCGCACAGCGAACTTTTTGCTTCCTTTTTCTTTTTATGCCTCAACAGATGCCCCTTTGATCCTGTATTTTTTGTTTTTTATACCTACAAAATAAACAATGTAAGATCAATAAAAAAATTCTTTCCAAATACTATTTTTCTTGCTCTCCTTTATTGTGAGCATCAATATTCCCTTTGGCACAATTATTTTCCTTGTTGTCTGCTTATTGATCTGCGCTCAACGAATTCCACACATCCTTTTCCGCACAATGATTACCGTACAACGGTTACCGCACAACAACCCAAACCTCGCTTATAAATACAAGACTTATATTCTTTGTCACCACTTTACTTCCCTGCTACTTCATACTGTTTCTCCGTCAAGCTATCATCTTTGCGTGCTAACATCATTGTGCGCTGCACAACAACTGTCCCGCACAACACCTTTGCGCACAACATCTTGTCCCGCATAATGAGATTGAGTGCACAATGCCTCTCCGTACTCAGCCAAAATTCTACCCACAAGGACAGGTAGCAAACAATGCCCTTATGCACAACACTTTGCGTGCAACCCTTTGCGCACAATGACTTGTGCTTGAACATTCTTCCGTACTTCAAATTTATCTATCCTCTCTTCTCAGCAATCTTTTATACTTCTCTTTTTAACTTAATGAACCTTTCTTCCTAAATTTAATTTTTTTTCACCAACTCTTGTATAGATTTCCAATGGCAAGCTCAAAAAGACCTCTTGCCTCCTCAAGTACTGTTGGGCCGTCTGACCCGCATTCTGCTGAGACCTGCAGTCAGAAAAGACTCCAATCTAGCAAAAACTACACTTCCTTCTTCAAAGAGCCAGCTCCTGTCATCATTAACTTTGCCGATCGTATCCAACGCTTATCCGAACATATCTGCATGGCCGTACTGATGAAGGAGATAGAGGGAACCCCACTTTAGGACAAGAGTCTGATTGGGAGAATTGGTTGAAATCCACAGCCAACTTTCGCACAGACGACACCCATCCTTCCGCTACAGAGGC
Source organism: Magnolia sinica (assembly GCF_029962835.1). Classification (NCBI taxonomy): domain Eukaryota; kingdom Viridiplantae; phylum Streptophyta; class Magnoliopsida; order Magnoliales; family Magnoliaceae; genus Magnolia; species Magnolia sinica. The sequence continues at coordinate 82,745,388 of NC_080574.1, forward strand.
TTCTCCTGCCCCAACCGTTCCAAAACAAACAAGAGAAAAGTGCAAAGATGAAGCTCTTTAGGAAAAAATTCGAGAACACAATCGAAGACGTTTTCAGAATGCTAGGGATTCAGTCAAGTTAAATACTGAGGTAATTAAATTTCGCAACCCTTATAAAGATGAGACCATTGCTCTCCCTTTGTAACTTTAGCGCCACTGGTCCATTATTCAGAGTGAACTGACAGACCACATGACACTGAACAGACTCTTATATGTGTCCAATTGGGTGATCAAAGAGCCACAAATCTTTAAAGGCTACCTCATATATAAAGGCTTAACCCAAAAGACTGGGCAAGTAGGATACATTTGCTTTCTCACACCATGTCACAACCCTCATTCCTTATATTACAGTCATTTCTTCGAAACAATTCAACAATGTTTCCGTCATCGCCACTCTTTGTAGGGTAAAGAAGAATTTAGAACACGGGGTGTTTGGACTGATCATCCATATTACAGCGCTTAGGCCAAAGTGATTTGGAAGAAGTATGAAGACGTCCTTATTACAACAAGGATTTATCACGCCATAGAAGCCACTTCAGAATTCTTTTAAAAAGACACGATGATTTACAAAGACTTTCTGAAATACTGGTCTTCTACTACGAACTCTTTCCATCTTCCGGTAAGGGAAGTAAGTATCACCTTATGGGATCTATATAGGATGGCTGGCCTGCCTATTTCTGGATCTTTTCTCGATGAATATGTTCCCTCGAATGAAGAGTTTGCCTATGTCGGCCCCAATAGAGTACCCAAAATTACAACATCAACCATCGAGCTTTTTCGTGAAACATCTTACTTTGCCGATGTTCATAAGATTTCTCCTCTTCAATGGCTCACACATTTTTCTCAATACTTGGTGTAAGTGTTTTAACATTTTCTTTCCTTTTCAGACAATACTTACCTATAAATATGAATTATTCACTGGTCTTTCCTTTTTTCAGGTTCCCTAGAAGTCATTGTGCTGAACTAGAAGCTAATTGTAAAAAAATAAGGGGCTCGACCGAATTCACCACCGAAACTGAATTAGCCGCTTTCGTAGCTTATTGGTTGAGCTTAGTTGTGCTTCCCAGTTTAAAAAGCTCAGACTCTATTCAACCAACTTTATTTGTGGTGGTGGGTGCGATGGCAAAAGGTAGAAGAAGATATTCCCTGACCCCTCCCATCTTATGCTCGTTATATAGAGCTTTTGGTCATGCCACAGCGCACTGTTCAAGCCCGGCACTAGGAGTTTCGTCTTCTTTTACCCCATGGCATTATTTCTCCAGATGGCTTGGCATTTATTTTCCTTGGACATACAATGACCCGGAGAAGGCTTATGTCCATCCTGATCATCTGCCCTTGTGGCATTTTTTGAAGCAAAAAATGATAAAGAAGGGATATGAATGGATAGTGGATAAAATTGACAACATGGAATCTATCGACTTCTTCCCTTTTTACTTAGATTACCAGGCTGAAGACAGAGATGTCGAGGATAACAATGACTTGGAACCTGTTGAGAGGACCTTCTTTCTCTGTATTCGTTCTTACAGTCTTCCATTGCGAGAAGGACTAGAGTTCTAGCGAGAACCATACTATCCAAGTCGATTTGCCAAATAGTTTGGATATAATCAAGCCATACCCCAAGCAAGTGAGGAGGTCACCCGAACAATGAGGAGTTATGGAGTCGGTCCTTATAATTGGGCTTTAATATGGAAGCAACTCCTAACGAGAAATTTTGGTTCTCGATTTGTTCTCCCGGGGTACAATCATAGAGTAACAGCTTCATATACCTGGATGCGATGGTGGGCTCATCATTACTACATAGTATGCAACCGGTTTCCAGTAGATCGACCTATCTGGGTTCCTCCCCCATGCTTGAGGAATTACAAGTCAGAATAAGGGGATTGGATATTTTTATGAGAAAGATCAGGTCATCATTCTGAGACTGCTTTGTCGTAAAATTTCTGTGGAAGAGCCCATCAGAGAAATAAAGCCTCCAAACACTCTGGAAGGTTAGATTATTTTTGGTTCTCCTCTGGATTTGATAAATCGAGGAGAAAGATTGGCCACTCCTCACAACAAATTTGAAACTGCAGGTGGTATTCTGCCTTCCCCTACTCCCGAAGGAGGAAATCAACCTGCAGATCCTACTCCCATCATTCCTCCTGTTACAGAGTGTAATGCCCTAGATTTCGAGGGTCGAGCAAGGCTTAACTCCCGAGATCCAGCACATCACTTATGCAACATGGATAATGATGTTTAAATGTTGTTCATATCAATGCATTGAGCATGAGTGGGATTATACTAAAACAGTATATCATACTCCAAATATAATTAAATTTGGCAAGCGGAAGACTGAAACACGTATATATCTAAACATGTAAATGTTTTACAACCTCCAAAGTATGATTATGTAGCCGGGCTGAATATGTACCTGTATTGGTTCAAAATTTACAAAATATCAAAATGTAAAGTATCCAACTAATCCATATATCCCTATAATCCCGTCGAATCAGCATGAGGTCTACATAGACCCGCCTGAGAGCTGAACGTAGAAGAATTCTTCCTCCTCATCTATGAAGTCCAACTTCGCTGCATAGGATTCGTCATCACCTGCATCTAAACCAAAGTCTGGTTGGTGTTTTAAAACACTGTCCCAGGGTGGGAGTGAGTGATCAACTCAGTGGTACTATAAGGAAAATGTTAACAAGTTATCAAGTCAATTAAGCAGTAATGATAAAGCAATACAACAATCACTTCCTAACTACTCTTGTTAATGCAAGAATGGTGTGCAGTAACGATGCATGCCCTCGCACAAAGCTCCCTCACAAGCGACTCCAACAACTAAGTTCGTGCATGACTTTCCTAAAGTGAAACTTCCTCACCAAAGCACATGCAATGCGGTGCATGGTCGTTTTAGCCAAGTGCTTAATTAAGCTTATTCATATAGGAGATTTGGAAATCTAAGATACCTCCCTTTATATCATTAACCCAAACCAAAGGATCCATCTAAGGTCATCAATTCTAGTTATTCACATATGATAGGCAAGTTATAAGGCATCACCCCTAATGAAAACTAGTCGATAGACAAATTCATTATTTATACTCGTGGCCACTACGGGAGGCTCGTCACCTTAGCGTAAGCCGACAGCTCAAACACGGTGTCCTATACCACCATGCCCGGCTCACGAGTTTGGTTTGCACATTGGTCACTGCGGGGAGGCTCGTCACCCCAGCGTAGGCTAACAGCTCGACCACAGTGTCCCATACCACCATGCCCTGCTCATAAGTCTTAGCGGATCGTGGTATCATGGTTGAAATGGACTTTTACATTGGTAAGTGGTATCTTAGATTCAAGAAGTGATGTCCATATATGGTAAACACACAATAGGTCAATCGATTTATTAGACAAGTTCGACTGGTACGAGCGCATGCTGACTTAATCGACATGGAGTGCATAAGCACTCCTCGTGGCTTAACCACTGTCAACAATCGTCGTACGACCTAGATTCACCGAGTATATCCAATGTGACGAGACTAATTCGGCCACCCGAACAGGAACTATTACCAATTGCCTGGACTACATTGTAGTCTCAATCTTACTCAGATGTAGCATGTAAATACATGTGACAATCATATCAGCATTTAACAAATAATCTAAATAAATTCCTCATATAAGCATTACATCAAACACATTGAACATGTTACCAAACATTTACATTTCATCCATAAATCGCGTAGTCGAAATTAAGATTACATGAAGGAAACTATACATATGGATAAGGTAATTGAGAATCTTATCTCAATACCCTTATTAAATACAATTCATCAACAATTTCTTATTTAGACATTTTATCAAACACTTAGACTGCACATTACCAAATACATAGACTAGATTAGTTACGACATATATTATGGCAAATCCTTACACAAAGATATCGTCATACATACGACAAACATGAATCCTAGATTTATAGTCATGACAAGCACAAATCACAATTTCATGTTCATTCAAACATTTCAACAAACACATGAGATGCATCTTGTATTCAACAAAGCTCACATATGTATATTGTATCGAATACATCGTATCTAAGACAATATGGTAGAAGTCAGACATAAATCATTAGCTAACATTGAAAGCATTGAAAACCATAACCTAAATATTTATAGTCCGCACCTCTCGACGGAATACTCGTGTCTGACTCGGTTCGAATCCTATGTTCCAGAAAATGGAATGACGTGTACTTAAATCACAAAATCCGTTAGCTAGGTTGATAAACGACTATTCTAGGTCTTAACTACGGCGTTAGGGTTTGGATTTCTTACCGAAATCGTAGTTGAAATAGGTTGTGTAGCGAAGTGGGGAGGTGAATCAGTGAGTGGAGTTGTGGGAAAGAATCTCAGCAAAGATCTCCAAGAATCTTTCTTCCTTCCTTCCTCTTTTCTCTCCTTTTCTCTCTCTCTCCCTTAGGGTTTTTAGAAAATTCGTATAGAATGGGAATGGGGTGGTTTAAGGGCTATATATAGGCCCAGAAGTGATGCAAATGGCCCCAGGGCCCTGGTATACTTAGGTTATATCCAAAGGGCGACTGTTGTTGACAAACAGGGCACATAAGGAGGCCCACAACTCACCTATGTCATAGGGTAAGTTTTCTAACAATGGATCTATGCTAGGATGTGATTTCGGTGCGATTGGATAGGCCGATCGACCGTAGAGGACCTGTGTCAGATCAAAGATCGAACTTGCTCGATCAGGGCCACAAGTATACGAATATGAGCAGGGAAATTTTCTTTTTCCATGGGTGAAGTTTGGTCAGAAACTAACAGTCTGAAATCTTCAATTTCGCGTGTGAGAGAATGGCCTAATTCACTTAAGTTTCATTACATTTTCTAAAGATATTCGCGTTTCTCACACATTATACTCAGGGCTCAAGTTGTGCATTTCTGGATACTATCTGGGCTCGATTCCCCCGATGGTTGTCAAGCCCAGTAGGACGGACATAATCCTATAGTTTCGCGGTCATCGGATTTTCAACATGCAGTCCAGGTTCGATATAGGGTTTCAATGTACTCCCGAGAGCGAAGGCTCTTGGGATCTTTTCTAGGTTTTTATATAGTGTTGAGTCAATGTTATTAATAGTTTTAGGTCTTCTCATTCGTGGAAATGGTGGTTCAAGCTAAATCCACCGCTTATTTAGTTTTGTACTTAATTAAATTTTTGCCTTAATTACGACAGGATCCGGTCCTTAGGCATTTCTGGCTAAGGTGGTACTCGGGCCTTTGTACAGATTTTTCTGAGACGTTATACGAAGCCCATCTCCTCTACAACTTCTCAGCATATTGAACGCGCAACTGCCATAGTTATCCCTGTCGTGGATCTTACAGAAGCCATAGCCAATCGTGCTACAGCCATAACTTCTCCAGCCGCGCATCGAATTGTTTTTACTACATCTCCTATGATCCGCTCCCGTATCAAGTCATTGTGTAAGTGTTATGGTTTCTTGCTCTAGTTGTCAAATTTTGTGGTGCCAAAAACACAATCTGTCTTGTGTAGCATGTTGATTTATATGTTTAAGACATTGCATCACAATGCTTCAAGTTAAGAACGATGATCTACTTCAAGAAATGCAAGGTCAAGTACTTTGTTCACTTCTGTAAGCTTCAATGTTCAGAGTTTTTAAAGCTACATCGAAAAGACCACTACCAAAAAACCGTCGGCATTGCCGGCGGCTAAAAACCGCTAGCATTTTCGGCGGCTAAATTCCGTCGGTGTTCTCGGTGGCTAAAAACCGTCGGCGATTCTCATTAATTAAAAAAAAAAAGAATTTGGATGATATATTTGATTTTGATTTCCTCCTTTTGAGTATAGACTTTTCCTTATCAAATAAGTTGGTTCATTAGGGCTTTGGAGAAGTTGGTATATCTAGTTATAGATGTGTATTGATCAATGCACACATCCAAAACTAGATATACCCATTTCTCCAAAGCTCTGAACGAACCAACCTATTTGAGAAGGTAAGTCTACACGATAGAAAAGGAAGAAATCAAAATCAAATATATCAACTAAATTCCAAATATTAGGATTGGATATATGCTTTAAAAAAAAGAGACCACATCATTTTAAGTCTTTGTTTTTTTTTTTTGCTGCTTGACCTGTGGAGGTTTTCTTGAAGTCCTTGGCTTTAAATCTCTAGATTAGCAGTCCACATTCAATTATTTAGATCTGGGTTGCATTTGCACGTGATTATGTTGAAGACAAACAATCACATGATTATGCATATTAGAACAGAGATAATGCAAAAAGATAAGACAAATATAGTAATGAAATTGATGAAATGAAAAGGAAAAAGATCCCCTAACAAGATGAAATGTGAAAACAACCCAACCTGCAGAAATTGACGTCTATATCCATAATATGCAAGCCTTATATGTGGATGACAAATTGTGAGACCTAATAACCAACACACAATTTATAAGGATACAGAGATTTGCTCACAAGAAGACCAACATTGTTTTATTGTGTAAAAGAGCACTAAAACTGTAAAAAGAAAAACAAGAACCAGCCAATAATCTTCAATGCATTATGAAATCCAGCTCATAGATAAGAGCACTAAAACTGTAAAAGAGCACTAAAATAAGAACCAACCAATAATCTTCAATGATGACAGTTGAAAAGGATTGAAAATTCAGGATTTTCTGCACTCCTTTTCTCTTGAATTTTAAAAGAGGACCTTTTGAGGATTTAAAATCCAGGATTTAAAAGAGTCCTCATGATTTGGATGGTTCAGGTTGCATGTAAGAATCTCCATATATACATTTATGCCATGTGGAGGTGGATGGGTCATGCCATGGAGGATGATGATGATTTTTTGTATTTTGATTGCAGCAAACAATTTCTGTATGAACAACTACCCCTTATTTTCAAAAATGACCTACTAGTGTAAATAAATAAAATAGGAGTCCAAAAATTCACCCAAACAGGTGGATGTCACTGAAGCGTATAGGAAAACCGAGAAAGAGAATTTACCTGGATGACAACAATGTTATGTCTCTTACTATCATCTTTTCACCCAAACAAATGCGGTGACAAACATAGCCCAACGAGGGGCCCACTTCAAGCAAGCCGCCACACCAACAGAGGTGTTCCAGGATGCCACCTGTGAAAGAAATCAAATAGCAACACCACCACTACAACCATTGATATCAGCATGAGCACCAATGTAGTTTAAAACAAGTTAGGTACTTGTAACAGCATCAACATAGTTTAAAACAAATCGGACCATACCAATCAATATTGTGGTGACCCAGATTTTTGTGAAAAAAAGAAAAAGAAAAGAGAGAGGTATGATAATCCAGACAGTCCATATTGCTGACCCAAATGTGGATGGAGCATGGCCCAAAAATCACACTCAGCAAACTATGGAAGCCAACTTATCTGATTTTTCCCATCAAATTAGCAGAACTTACCATCTTTCTTTTAACCATCCATTTCGTAACCATGATCAGATGGTTAGGATTGCTTGATTGGTTGGATTTCAAGCTATGATTGAACCATAATTCATCCAACAATTTGGCCGGCCTGGATTGCCATACATGCATCATGCATGCCACATCTAAGGAGGATGCCACTGCCATTTTAAAGGTAGTGGTTAACTGCCACCAGAGTCTTGTATTTGAAGAATACCTCATTGCATCTGCTGATGCTCCGTGCATGCAAGGTTCCATCTCCAGAGCCTGCAACAGATGTAGACACTAGACTCAGTGCTGGTACTTTCAACAAAAGGACTTCCAACATTGAAATAAGTTTTCACAGTATAACTGTTACTCTCTACAGCTAAGATAACTAAGCTGCTGATAGAAAAGCAAAACAAAGATAAATTACAGTAAATAAGTTGAGCGGTTTGTTGGAATTACTGGGGGGTAACTTTAGAAAGCTAAGGGGTAGTTCTTTAATTTCCAGATTTAGAGGAAAAACAGTGGCACTGGACAAAAATACATTTGATGTACGACAATAGAGCCAAATTCCTTGCCAGTTTAGCACCATTTTGAAAATGGTGGTGACTCATCCTCCTCATGTGTTGCACTGATGTACAGCTGTCCAAGCCATCCAAATTGTGGGTCTTATTGTGCATGGAGCATATCTCTAAAATGACACTAATAAATCAATCAAAACCATTTCAAATCAACAGCTATCAAATGGATTATTAAAGTAGAATAGTGAGTGGCCCAAATTTGAAGGGAAAAATCAGATGATTAATATTATCTTCTCAGTGCAAAATTTCAGGGATGATCCATCAGCAGTTGGGTCAGGGATTTGGACAGACTGGATTGCCTTACAACCATGCTACGGGCCCAAGAAAGAGAAAACAGAAATTAAAGAAACTATGCTCATAATAGAGCTCCAAACTTTTCACCTGCATTTGTCAATGCATATATAGGATAAAGGTCTACAACCTGATTGCTATCAACACCGCTAGGCATCTAGGCACAATATTTTTCTACAAAAAAGTAGATCAATGAAAAACATATATACCCAAGAGCATGGCATCCACCATTAAAAACAGTATGAGAAATTAGACCCATTAAAAACAGTTTTTAGAGATCCTTGTGCTAATAAAGTTCCCTATCAAACAAGAAAAGACCATCCACAAGAAAATGTATAAATTGAAGAGACGTGTCTTTCGTATGCTATCAAATGAAACTAATATAAAAAATAAATGAAATTTGCTTAAAGATTTTGAGACAGAAATTACATTTTTTTTCTGCTGCAGCAAGACAGGTTACATAAGAGTGTTGGCAGAGTGTATTGGTGCATGTCTCATTAGACAAATGATAGGAAAATATATTTTGGAGCTTAGGGGACCTCAAACTTCCTCAGCTTCTCAATCGGCCATTCTTTTCTTTTAGCCTGAGATAGGAACATAAAGGAAAGTTTGGTGGGGATTAGTACTCAATTAAAGGAAAGTTTAGTGGAGAAGATGATTCAAAGAAATGTGTTAAACAATAATACTTATCAAAAAAATGAAAATAAGAAATTGCATATGTAAGTAATAAAGAAGTCAAAGTAAAAGAAGTTGCAAATGTAAGAATATCACAGAACTTGAACTGTAAGCTTCAGATGACAAGTTAACCAAAATGAAATGTGCTAAACAATTAGAAAAAAAAAACATTTTTATATGATCCGCATACAGGATTGTTGCGTGCACAGAAGTGGACAAGCAACAACGCAGTAAAATTTAAAGAAGTGAAGTCCCCTGTTACATAGGAAAAACTAGAAATGAGCAGATCCAATCACAACAGCTTTATCAGTGGTATTGAATCAGCCCTGCCATGATGTATATATTGTATATCAACATCTTCCATCATTTTTTCAGATCATTTTAGAGCATGATCCAAAAAAATGAAACAGATCCAAATATCTCATTCACCAATCCAAAAAAATGAAGCAGATCCAAATATCTAGTGAACCATATTGGACGAACAGTAGTTGTTGAATCTCAACTGCTACAAAATTTTTGTGGGCAACAAAAGTTTTTGATGAAGCTGATATTTGTTTTTCCCTTCATCTCGGTCCTTATGTCCTGATCAACAGGTTTGATGGCAAATAAACTCACGGCAGGTATTACATTGAGCCCTATGAAATTTTTAATGGTGGGAATTCAATCAGCACTGTGGTCCACTTGAGATTTGGATGTACTTTTTTTTCCCCTCAAAAGGAGCAGAAATATGGATGGATAGCTTGGATATACAATACATGCATCAACGTGGGCTCCACAGCAGGACCACATTATGTTGGGTGAGGCCTGGGCGCACCTAATCCGGAAATGTTTTAACCAACCACAAAGTATGTTGGGCAGTCAATCACCCTTGTTTCCTATAGTATGGTCCACCCAAGTGTATAAAAAATATACATTACGGTATGCTTATAGAACATCGACCACTAACCAGTACCATCAATGCAATCCAAATCTACCTTGATGTTTATATGGCATCCAAATGGTTTATAAGGTCATTCCCACTGTTATGAAGTGAAAATACTAAAAAATTATGAAACTTTTTAGCCACACGAATGTTTCAAACAGTGGTCACTGAATCCCTACTGTTTCCTCCTGTGCGGCCCACTTGAGTTTTGGATCCACCTCATTTTTAGACTCATAACCTAAAATGATCTCTCAAAACGGACGCACCATGTGAATTTCTCATAAACATCATGGTGGGCCCCACTTAGCATCCCAGCGAAGGAACTTCCTGCTAGGCATGGGCAGGAAATCCGCGTCAATTATATAAAAAATTATAAACGGGTGCAGGAAAGCAGATGGATGTAGCATAAGATAACCACCACCAAAAAAAAAAAGAAAAAAAAAAGATTGACAATGGAATGCATTCCTATTCGTAGAACTGTAGATTGACATTAAAATGAAAAAGAAAAGAGAAAGAAAAATAAACCATTCTTACCTTTTATACAATGATTGTTGATAACTGCCAGATTCTGGGAAAACAGATTACTGGTGAAAACTGAAAGCATCCATTGCTACCTTACAAGATCTCGGCTTTACAACACCCATAGCTTAGATTTAGCTTGGTGTGGCATCTTGTGCTGTTAAAGACGGGCAGTACAGCTCAAATTACAAATCTGAACTAAGATTGGAAAAGAAAATAGCACTAAAAAATGAATGGTCTGATAAGTGGAAATTGTAAGGGAAAATAGAAACTAACTGCTTAGAACAAATACCTGGAGAAGGCTCTGGGCTCTCTCAGCCTGCTCGGAACTACCGGATATTTGGACCACCTTTTTAGTTAGCTCAGGTCTATCTTTCATGAGGCTGACAGTAGCCCCTGACATCTGTTTACATTAAATATCAATACCATAACTTCAGCGACCAGGTTACAAAATCAAGTAGGAAAATATCCGGACTCTATCCAATCTTAAGGATTCTAATATTTCAACTCTGTAATTGTTAAATTAAAATAATTTAATTAAAAAAAAAAATTTACTCTGCATGCAATGTTACGTCGCTGATCTGAGCAAGCTTGCTTCCTGATCTCATGATGAGGCTGGGAACAGTATGCTCTGGTGATAAATAGTGGAAATAGCACAGAAGAAGAAGAAGCCTTCAAGTTAGTTTATCCATCAAACACAAGGAAACAACAACTAGCATTTGTAGTCTACGGCCTAATTGGCATATGTAAAAACTTCATCAATTTAGCATTTCAACAATTAAAAATAATAATAATAATAATAGATAAATAAATAAAAATAAAAATTAGCAAATATCTAATACCATTATAAAAGAACCTCCAAAATCAACTAGTACACACGCAAGGAGCAATGAATCTGATATCCGGTTGTCATCGGAGCAATGAATCTGAAAATCAAACCATTGTGCTAGCAGATGAATCCAATCAACACCTGGAATTTACACAGTATAAAATATTGGTGATACATGCATTAATCAAATTGTGTTCTGTTCAAAAACTCTGAATTACTCAACTTGATGTGCAGTTGGGTCAGGTTGAGTCGAGGGATCAACCTGACCATTAGCAGTTAATCTCCAACAACAAAAGGGTTCTTATATTTTTATTGAATTTTAACTAGAGATGGCGATTGAAGCTATTAGCTAGGCAGGAAAGCCTCTAGTTCCTACACATGCAACAAAACTCTCATGGCCATGGACAGAGCGATCGTCAGAGCAATTCTTGGTTGAAGCATTTCTTCAAACATGTAGGAGGCCATGGACAGCGGCAGATATGGCCGCCACTGCCATGGTTGCTACCCAATTTCTGGCCCTTAAAAGAGCAAATGAGAGAGAGAGAAAGAGTGTACCTTTCACTTCGTGTGCTCTGATTTCTTCCATTCTCTTCAGCTATTGGAGGGAGATCGATCAATGGCTGCTTCAAAGAGAACATACCATAATGTTTATGAGTACCTCTCCATCTCTCTCTCTCTTGAAGCAAAAAAGAAGAAGAAAAAAAATTTCTCTTTTATGTTTTTTCAATCCATCTTCCATTTTCTTCTTAACAAGAAAATCCATATTTACTAATATTCCCATTCTTCTATTTTTCAAAAGAATGAGTTCGAACTCCGAAAGTGTCGGCTCCAGCACTCGTACTTTCAGCCCAAACCCTAACCAAGAAGGACTCCAAAATTACCAAGTACCCCAAGTCCAAGTCCGTTGGCTTTGCCTAGTTTTTTGGTAGTGGTCATTCACCTGTCCTTTTTCTGTTGGATTTGGATTGTGTTTGAGGCAATTTGGGGCCCCTTCAATGGTGTATCCACCAGATTAATGATGTGGATCACCAAACATGCATAAGGTGTATTCAGCAGCATGTGGGGAAGATGATAAGCATTTCCCATTTGTCATTTTATTTTTTCACTCCTATTAGACAATTCCATCCAAATGATAATATTGTGGCCATTAAAGTGATGGCAATGATGACAACAAATCAAGCAAATAATCTACAAATAATATTAACAATAAGTTGTCCATTTTGAAGTACAAATTGACCTAAATAACATGCCTATGTTTTCAAAGAAATAAGAGGTCATTTTAATCCAATGAATACATACTAGAGACTGCCGCTTGCACATTGAAAACATTTTTAAAATTTTAAAAGAATAAGAACAATGACATGTTCTTCATGTAGAAAAATCCAATAAATGAATGCCAAACCATCTCACGGTACTTAAATGATAGCAGAGATAATAACCAACAGGTAAATATATCAACAATCCATGCATTTATAACCATATGTTTCTAGAGCATGTTTATATCATGACCAAATTCAACTGCCTCAATGCTTTCGGGGGTACTAAAAAAAATCCAAGTAGGAATTTATCCATAACCCACCTATGTCAATAGCACCATACATGTTCTAAAGTAAAATGCCTAAACTAGCCAATCCATACATGAGTACTGAAGACCCAACACAACTCTTTGGACACCAAAACCCACCAACCTACAGTGTCTTTGATATCAGCACCAACTTCCAGCTTCTGAAGTTACTTTCTGCATGTTCCAGCCTTTCGCTTCCCAGATTGCACCCAACAGACATGATGAAACCAGGAGAGAGAGAGAGAGAGAGAGAGGCATACCTACCTGCTAAGAACCAAGGTGCTAATTAGCTCTTGGAGAAGGGGAGCTGCTGTTGCCAGTGCTTCTTCCTCTCGCAGGCCTACACAACAAAGCCAAAAAGGAGTAAAAACTACAGAAAACCAAAGGAAGCAGGTGTTATTTGGGGCATAGAAAAAATGCTAGTGTTCCATCAACAACAACAACAACAAAAAACATTTGGTCTGAGCAAATGAACTGAACATATGAGGCTTGCCTTTGGATGATAGAATGACCCATATGATGGGCCACATGGCTTATGGGAGATCCCCCACAAAAAGCACATGACTACAATCAAATAAATATAAACATCAGATCGGGCCCCATTACTTATTAACCATCAGTTGTAATTGCACATTCATCAGGTAGCGAAGATCGTCTGACAGGAGAGAGATTCATGCCGTGATGTGTGCACCACACCAAAAGCTCCAGTTACCAAAATTTGGCCCCACACATACCATTACTGGATTAAACCAAAAACATCTCCATTGATCAAGCAACATGTTTCTTTTGGTTCTTAAGAAGTGATTTTTCATGAAGCCTTTAAAGAATCCAAGGCAATGAGAACCCAAAGGCACAACAATTTCAAAATTTTACAAAAGATTGTGTGGTTCAAGTTGGATAGAATAGGTGGATAATTCAGATGTTTGCAAAGAAACCAAATGAAGAACAACAGACTACCTTCTCGGGTTATGGCTTCTTGAAATCTTCCGTACTTCCTGTGGCACAAAAATTGAGTTAGAATATCACCCTTTTCAAGAACATAGGGGTGAGGTCCAATCATCCATCAGGCTGGTACGACCATGCAAATTTTGAGGAATGGAGAGAAGAAAAATACAATTTTTGAGGAATGGAGTCGAACATCTTCCGTACTGAAGAAGAAGAAGAAGAAGAAGAATTATTACTAGTCCTCAATTTGGTTTAAAAGTCTTCATAAGTGATCTGTTGAGTAGCAGTGATGTGAAGGCAATGAGTATCCTCTCACCTCTGAAACCAAAGCTTTGCGACTCCAAACAAAGGCACCCTATAAAGCAGCACAACAAAAGTAAATAGTTGTTATTAAAACCAGCACTGAATATAAGGCAGGCATGCTGCAAGTAATGGACAATGTAGTTACATGAGTAAAAGATAAATGACTTCATACACATACATAACATGCAACATCTCTGACAAAATCGGAGATAGAGTAACAATCATTCAATGGCAATAAAGATTCTCCCCTTACGGATGCCTACCTTTATTTATTCCCATTTCTCACGTTGTTTATACTTTTGTATAACTACTACAGAAAATACCGGAAACAAAGATGTTTCTTGCTTTCATTTCTGCATTCATTTGTCAGTTAACTACAATCAAGCCATTTAAATGTCTTGAACTGAAAGAACATAGTCTTTTTTAACAAGTCAGACAAGTCTTAGTCAGTCACTGTGATCCTTGAGTGTTGGTCCTAGAAATATGGTTCTTTCCCCAGCCTTAATTGCAGCTACTAACAAAAGGAAAGGAACAACAAAATAGCACATTGACTCATGTTCTTCTAGAACACTAGTAAAATATCAAATCTCCTCCTTACATGTCCACAAGCACTCATGCATTGAATGCATGAAAAGCTCATTAGTTCTAGACCAAATCATTCTTAGAAAGGGTCTAGCCAAAGTTACCTGCCACTTGTCCAAATGCCTAATCAGGAGCAAGTCTCTATAGTGAAGGCATGAAAAACTGAATTTGATAAGAAACTTTTTACACCCAAATCGAGTCATCTCATTGTAACTAACTTCAGGTCTTCCAAGATGCGTTTCAGCCTGTAATATCAATTGATGAATGCAAGTACATGTAACTCGGATACTAGGAACTACATAAGTGGCCTACATAGGGTTGAAAGATCTTCTGATTACTGGACACTTACAATCCTAAGATAACTTATTTTATGCTTGTCTCTCCAACTTCCTGCTACTTCTGGTAACCAGGGAATTCTATGCTTCAATATTAAGCTTTAAATACATAGGAAAACCACACAAGTTAACACTGCAAGATACATGCTTTTAACAAGTAAAGGTGCATTTCTCATCATATCACCATCATCATCAGACTTCAGAGCTTTGCCATAGTTATTTCAAGTCAGCTTTCTTGTGATCCCATGTCCTAGTTGTCTAAGGAAAACCATGGAAAGGAAAAGGTTTCCTTTTCTTGAAGTGGAAAAGGAAATGGCCCTTCATAGAGAAATCTAAGGAAATATGAGGAAAAGGAAATCAATTTCCTCAGTCCTCTGTCTTTTGCAAACAAGGGAAACCGTCACGTCTGAGGAAATTAATTTCATTTCTTTGGTTACATTTTTATCTCCACCAATCCAAACAGGCCACAATAACCTCCAACCTAATCAGAGGTTGCCCCTGCAATCAGACGGAAGATTTTTAATTTTGTTTAACTTATATTGTGATTCCGCAGGGGGAAAAAAATAGATTAATCACGTGAGGTACAAATATGGACATTTTTATAGGTATGAAAATAGATTGATAGATGAATCTGGCTGCTGAAAACAGATGACCAGAAAAGAAAGTGGGAAGGTGATGGTTTTGAAAGCCAACACAACTAATACAGAGAAGTATACATACTGCCCCATATGCAGCATGCTGCTGACAAAAATCTGAAGTCACAACCCAAACTTTTGGGCACCCATCTTCCTTCAAAGCTACAACCTGAGTGCATGTATGGAACAGATAGCAACCAACCAATAATCAGAAAAATGGGAAAAGAAACCACGCAGAATCAAAAATACATTTTACAAATGTTAACTAATTCAGTTCCCATTGAAGGCTTGGAAAGAAAAGAACATAGGTGTATTTACTATTGATAGAGTACAAAACTGTGTACGTGCAGAGCTTCATACCGAAAAAAAAACAGAACAAAACCAAAAACTAGACCACCCACAAGACGCAGATCAGATTTTTCCACCATGTATGACAT
This sequence comes from Magnolia sinica, assembly GCF_029962835.1. Classification (NCBI taxonomy): domain Eukaryota; kingdom Viridiplantae; phylum Streptophyta; class Magnoliopsida; order Magnoliales; family Magnoliaceae; genus Magnolia; species Magnolia sinica. The sequence goes on from NC_080574.1 coordinate 82,761,476, forward strand.
GTATGCAATTTCTAAGTGCCTGCGTATCATCCATCACACTCTGCAAGATATTTCAGAGATGATGAAACCAGGAGAGAGAGAGAGAGAGAGTAGCATATTGCTGCGGCTGTTGGAGAAGGGGAGCTACTGCTGCGGCTGTTGCTGGTGCCTCTTCTCTTGCGGACCTTCTCAGACTTTGGCGTGTTCCAGCAAGAAGGAGGGCAACAATCGAGAGATCCACGTCTTCAACAAGCAATGGAAATGGAAGCCATATCAAGAGAGGCCGGAGTGGAAAAGGGAGATCGAGAGACGTTGGAGAGAGAGAGAGATAGAAAGAGAGAGAGAGAAACTTTCGGGATTTGGGGATGGGTGCGCGATTTGGCGATGGGGCGAGGGAAGAATGGTTTGGGAGAGAAATGGCGTGAGCAATTTGGGAAAGTGGGGGCAAATGCCGCTTGATATCCCAAATCCTCTTCTAAATCAGATAGCTTTTCAAATCTGAAATAGTGTACGTTTACCATTGTTTATAACAAAAAGATCTGTTAAATGTTGTACATGCAAGAGGGACCAATTTATGGACGGTTAAGATTTTATTATATAAGAAAATTATAAATATTAAACACCTAAAACTAGACAGATTATTTTAATGGTTTGAATAACTCTACATCATTGCCACTATTTTCATGAACGAGTCACCACTATTTAACATCTTGTACAAAACTCACAAGCTTTTACAAAAGAAAAAAAGGGTAAACCTATCTTTGGAAAGGGGAGGGCTCTATGGGCCCCACCATGATGTATATTTTTCATCCACGCTGTCCATCCATTTCCCAAGATCATTCTGGGTCGATCCCCAAATATGATCACTAAATAAGTCTCGGCCGAACCACAAAATGAGAAACATCTGGACGGTTGGATGTCCACCATTCAAAACTGAACTTATGGCAACGGATTAGTGACCTTCGCTGACTAATTTTAGCCGTAGCTAAAGCCACCCCAAGTCCGTCGGCTTTGCTCCTTTTTTTGGGAGTGGACGAGTGCTTGTTCAAGACTCAAAATAATGTTCAACTCAAGATCAAGTACAACTCAAGAACGATAAATCCAAGCTTTAGAAGATCTCAATTTCCAGCTATATCATGTAAAGATCTCAAAGCTTCATAATCTTCAAAGGTCAACTATCATCTGAAGAAATGAAGATTCAATGTTCATACTTCACATTTAAGGTATGAATGACCTTAGATTGACCTTAGGGTATGTCATTTTGTATACATAAGTGAATTGAATCATTTTATAACTATTTGGTCTCTTCTAAGACTAGTCCTGGACCTTGTTCGACTAGTCCAAGAACTGCCTAGACCAGTCCAAGAAATTCCAAGACCAATCCTAAGTTTGTTGCAAAATTTTGAAATTTTTTGATTAAGCTACGACCAGTCCTGGACTCTATTCAACCGGTCATGTGAACAGTGCACGACTCGTCGTATGACCAGTCCAGGATCTATGACTCAAACTACAGCGAACAAACCTAGTGCCTCACGACCAGTTGTAAGATGGTCACGACCAGTCGTGGAACGGTTTTATCCGATCGCGCTCAAAATTTTAAAATGCAGTTTGTCCTACGACCAATCGTAGTGTCCATAAGACTAGTAGATGTGATTTCTGTAACTATAAATAGAGAACGAATTTTAGAGTTTTAGATCGAATTCAAGTAAAATCAAAGCATCACTCTGAGAGATAAGTTTGTGTTCTTTTTAAGCTATATTGTGCATGTTTAATATTCTCTTTTGTTAGCTTTTCTTATTTTATTTTATTTCTGCATTTCAACTAATTTGAAAGAGGAATTGAGATATTCCTCTTCTTGGAATCAAAATTAAATAGAGCTAGCCCAACTTGATTTAATTTAAAATCAATTAGAACTTAGAACCATTTCAAAGTGAGTATTAGACATTGAACTTCTATATTCAAACTTATACTCCGATTGGTTCTTCCAGGCTGCTACAAAAGGAGAAATCCAGGTATTTTACATTATTATAAATTTTCTTCTTTTGGTTTTATTTGAGATTAAGCCAGAAAAATCTCATTGTGTTGGTTATCTGAGGAGAGCTAAAAAACTCAGAGATTGGGGTTTTTTAATTGTGTAAGCCCATTTGAAAGACACAATTGTGAAGGTTTTAGGTGAACCTCTATAACGCCCTGAAAATCGGGGGTCGAGCACAAACTCGATTCCCGAGTTCCAACGCATCACTTATGCAACATAGAAAATGATGATTAAATGTTGTCCGTATTAGTGCATTAAACATGAGTGGGATTATACCAAAACAGCGTATCATACCCCAGAGACAGTTAAATTACACAAGCGGAAGACTGTAATAGATGGATATAAAATATGTAAGTTGTGGCACGTCTCCAGAGTATAAACATCTCCCAGGTGAAATATTACAAATATTGTTTCAAAATACAAAATGTCAAAAATATGAGAGCCCACTACAAGTATAACCCTGAAGCCCCTTCGATCAGAACGGTTTATATGAACCCGCCTAAATACTGCATATACGAGAAAACATCTTCCTCGCCTTCGAAGTCTGACTCTGCCTCGCCAGTCGGGTCTCCATCTATAACTAAGACAGAGTCTGGTTGGTGTTTAAAACACAGTCCCGTAACGTAGGAGTAAGTGATCAACTCAGTGGAACAATAAAGCAAAGGTTAACATGTTATCAATTCAGTCAAGCAATAATGATAAAACAATACAATCAAACATCCCTAAGTACTCTGATTAATGCAAGAATGATATGTATAAATGATGCATGCCCTCGCCTGCACTCCCTCTGCAATCTTCATCTAACGGTCGCGCATGTCAATTACTTTCTCGTGCTCTCTACTCAACACCAAATGGCACATGCAGTGCGGTGCATGAACGTGATTACCAAGTTCTTATTAATCCTTTTCATACAGCAGGATTGGGAAGCTAAGGTACCTCCCTTATATTAGTTCCTAAACGATGATCCATTCTAGGGTCGTCAGTCCTAGTAAATCTCATACGATGTTACAGTTCTAGGTCGCTACAAAAGGCTTGTCACCTTATCAGTATAGGCCTAAGTTGTACTCTTATTGTTACGGAAAGGCTCGTCGCCTCTACACAGTCTTAGAGTATACTCGAGGTCACTACAAAGGGCTTGTCACCTTATCAATGTAGACCGACAGCTCGAATACAGTGTCTCATACCACCGTATTCGGCTCACAAGGCTATGTTGTTCACTGGTCACTACGGGGAGGCTCGTCGCCCCAGCGTAGGCCAACAGCTCGACCACGGTGTCCCATACCATCATGTTCTACTCATGAGTCTTAGCGGATCGAGGTACCATGGTTAACGGGATTTTCAGTACTAAGTTGGTACCTTAGGTTCAAACAGTAGCGTCCATACATGGTGAACATACATCGGGTCAATTAGTTTACTTGATGAGCTCGACTAGTACGAGCACACATTGAGTTGATCGACATGAAGTGCGTAAGCACTCCATGTGGCCTAATCACTGCCGACATCCCAAGTACGACTCTGATTCATCGATCACGTCCTATGTGGTGAAACAACCTCAACCACCTATTCAGTACCTATTACCGATTGCTTGGACTATACCGTAGTCCCAAACACATTCAATTATAACAGATAATCATATAAGATAATCAGAGCAGTAATGGATCAATAATTCCAATCATACAAGCATGTGAGCATTTGATGGATTTCAACTTAAACATGAATTCACACATATGCAGTCCCTAAGTAAAACAGACAAAGAATATAAGTTACATGGAGGAAATCATACACATCATTAAGGTAGTTGAGAATCTCATCTCAACGCCCATATAAAGTACAATTTACTACACACTTGTTCATTCAGACATTTCTACAAACACTTAGACTACATATTCCAACATACATGACGTATGTTGGTGATAGCACGTATTAGGGCAAATCCTTTCACTAAGGAATTGTCACATATACCTCAACCATATGTCTACAACAGTTAATCATGTTGAACCCAAATCTAGATTCCATACTCATACAAACATTTTAACAAACACATGAATTGCACTACTTCAAGATAGTTCATATGTACAAGTAAGGCAAAACAGACAACGCATTAGGCATATGAAACGGCACCCACATCAATAATAAATCATTAGCCGACATTGAAAGCCTTGAAAACCATAACCTATACGTTTATAGTCCACACCTTTCGCCGGTAGACTCGTAACGAACTTAGTTTAAAAGCTAAGTCTTTGTCTACGGCACCACAATAACCTATAATAGGGAATAGGTTAACAAATTCATCTATTACACTAGTCGGAAACTCTAAAACAAATTAGGGTTAGGTTTTCTTATTCAAGTACGGAGTCGGAATCGCCAGAATAACGATGTAGAAGCGGTAGTTAAGCCTGAGGAGCAATGAGATCGAATCCCAGGAGGAATCTCTAACTCACTCTCTCACTTTCTCTCTCTTTCCTTTCCTTTTCCTCTACTCTCTTTCTTAGAGTTTTAGAATTCGTATGGAATATGAGAGAGAGAGTTTAAGGCCCTTATATAGGCCCAGAATTGATGGGAATGGCCCCAGGGCCATGGTATACTTAGGTTATATCAAAATACGGACTGTTCCGGTCCAACGGAGCACTTATAGAGCCCCCTTTCTGCGTGCAGTCGGACTTAAGCTCCCTGACATTGGATCTAGGTCAGGCTGAGTTTTCGTTCCGATCGGATTTACAGATCAGCCGTGGCAGACCAGTTTTTATTTAACGGTCACCGGCACTCGATCAGGGCCACAAGTACAACGACATGTGTGGGACATTTCTCCTGATCTGAGGGTGTATTTAGGTCTAAATTTGACAGTCTGAATCCTTATATTTGGCCCGTAAGCGACACGAGTCAGTTTACTTAAATTCAGATTTTATTTCTAAATATATTCACGTTTCTCACACACTTCACTCCGGGCTCAAGTTGTGCGTTTCTGGACACTATTAGGACTTGATCTCCGAGGGGGTTGTCAAGTCTAGTAATGTGGTCATAGCCGTATGGTTTCGAGGTAATCGGACTTTCACGTGCGGTCCAGATCCGTTACGGAGTTTCAAGGTACTCCCGAGAGTAATTGGGATTAGAGGTAGATTTTAGATTTCAGGGTAATGTAGCGTCAATGATTCTGCACATCTTAGGTCTTGCAGGTCATATTTAAAGTGAGTAGTGCTAATTTCACAAGTACCCTAGTTTAGCGCTAGTCAATTCTCGCCTAATTTCTAAAGGATTTGGTCCTATGGGATTTCTGCCTGAGGTGGTACTCGGGTCTTTGTACGGATTTTTCCGAGACGTTACATGTAACGCCCTGAAATTCGGGGGTCAAGCATAACTCAGTTCCCAAGTTCTAAAACATCACTTATGCAACATATTTAATGATGGATGTATGTTGTCTGTATTAGTGCATAAAACATGGAATAGATTAAGCCAACTAGCAAATATAATTCAGGGATAAGTGAAGAAAGCAAGCAAAAGACTTAAAGATATATATGTGTACATGTGCAAATCCCTGAAGTACATATACATACCGGGTCGTAATACAAGTGTTGTTATCAAAATTACAAGTATCAAATTACATCATTTAATTCCCAAAAGAAATCCCAGCATCCCGCGCATCAGAACAAGGCTCACTAGAACCCGTCTGAAAACTGCATAAAAGAGAAAACAGCCTCATCATCCTCGATCTCCGGCTCTGCCTCAAAGGTTGCATCAACATCTGCAACATCAGCAACTAAGACAGAGTCTGGTGGGTGTTTAACACCGCCCCAGAACGTGGGAGTGAGTGATCAACTCAGTGGAACAATAAAGCAAAGGTTAACATGTTATCAGTTCAATCAAGTAGTAATGATAAAGCAGAACAATCAAACATGTCCTAAGTACTCTTGTTAATGCAAGAATGTATGAAGAATGATGCGTGCCCTCACGCGTACACCCTCAGCATTTTCATCTTACGTTACGCATGACATCACCTCAAAGTGCGCCACGTTTACAAAGCACATGCAAATGCGGTGCATGAACATGATTACCAAGTTGTTATTAGTCCTTTTTCATACAGCGGGATTGGGAAGCTAAGGTACCTTCCTCATATCACCATCCAAACAGTGATCCATTCTAGGGTCGTCAGTCCTAGATATCTCATACGATCATATGGTTTTAGGTCGTTGTAAAGGGCTCGTCACCAATCAATGCACGCCTATCACACCTTCGTTACTACACTAAGGCTCATCACCTCAATGCGGTATCCAGGTATGCTCGAGGTCACTACAAAGGGCTCGTTACCAATCAATGTAGGCCGACAGCGCGAATATAGTGTCCCATACCACCATAATCGGCTCACTAGTTTTGTTGATCACTGGTCACTATGGGGAGGCTCGTCACCCCAACGCAGGCTGATAGCTCGACCACGGTGTCCCATACCACCATGTCCGGCTCATGAGTCTTAGCAGATCAAGGTACCATGGTTAATAGGATTTCATCGGTAAGTTTGGTACCCTAGATTCAAACAGTAGCGTCCATACATGGTGAACATACATCGGATAATCAGGTTACTTGACGAACTCGACTAGCATGAGCGCACGTTGGGTTGAACGACATAGAGTGCGCAAACACTCTGCGTAGCCAAACCACTGCCGACAACTCTAATACGACTCGGGTTCGTCTAATCACGTCCTACGTGGCGAAAGCAACCTCAGCCACAAACTTAAGGCCGATTATCGATTTCCTGGACTAACTCATAGTCCCACACACATTCCACTATAATAGATATTGATATCAACAATTTAGAATAGTAATGGAACAACAACTCAAATCATATGGTATGTAAGCATTTGGAGATTATCAACTTAACATGGATTTAAGCATAAGTAAGACTTGAAATTAAACAACAAGGAATGTAACTTGCATGAAGGAAATCACACACACTAGTGGGAGAGTTGAGAATCGCTTCTCAACACCCATACTAGGTTGATATATCACACTTTAGATCATTCAGACATTTCTACAAACACTTAGAATACATAATACAACATACATGACGTATGTTGAAATGCACACATTTGGACAATTCCTTTTACCAAGGGGTTGTCGCACATACTTCTAGCATAAGTACATGACAAATAATCATGGCAATCACATGTTCATATTTTATATGCATACGGTACTTTATACATACACGTAGAATACATAAATCTCAATGTAACACATGCATATCAGGAACGCAAAATAAACATAACATTTGGCATGTGAAATCTCATCCATAGCAAGAATAAATCATTCACTGGCATTAAAAGCCTTGAAAACCATAACCTATATGATTAAAGTCCGCACCTTAAACCAGAAAAGAATACCGAACTGATTTCAGACGATATGTCTTCGTCAACGGCGACAAGACAACCTAAAGCAAGAATAGAAATGAGCTACAACAACACAAAAACTATTCTAAGCTCTAAAACAGATTAGGGTTAGGTTAACTTACCCAAAGATGAACTCAGAATTGCCGGAATAACGATTCTAAAGTGAAGGTTTAAGCATGAAGAAGAACAGGAAAGAATCTAAGATGATTCACCAACTTCTCTCTCACTTTCTCTCTCTTTTCCTCTCTCTTTCTTAGCTAGGGTTAGGAAATTCGTATGGAAAAGAGAGCTAGGGTTTTAAGGTCTATAAATAGGCCTAACATTGATGAAAATAACCCCAGGGCCAAGGTATACTTAGGGTATAACCAAAACAAGCCTCTCTCGATCCAACGAAGCACTTTCGGTGGGCCTATTACCACGAAAGGTCGGACTTAAGCTCACTGACCATGGATCTAGGTCAAGTTGAGTTTTCGTACCGATCGGATCTTCAGATCAGCCGTGACGGACCACACTCAAAACAACGGTCACCGAATCTCGATTAGGACCATAAGCACAAGAACATGCCTGGGCCACCTTTCCTGATTAGAGGGTGAAATCGGGTCAGAATCCAACGGTGAGATTGCTTAAAATCATCGCGCAAGCGACACGACTCAGATTTCATAAAATCTTATTTAATTTCTAACCGTTCTCACACTCTTCACTCCGAACTCAATCAAATCGACCCAGAACATCACATGGACTTGATTTTTGAGGTGATGGTCAAGTCCAACATGGTGACCGCAACAGCCTAAGATCATTGCTATCAGACTTTCAACACGCGGTCCAGGTCCGATCCAGAACTTCCAAAAATTCTCAAGAGCAACTGGCTTTAGCGATGAATCCCAGATTTCAGAGTAACCTAGCGCCAACTATTCTACAGATTTAGAGTCATGCAGATCCAATTTAAAGTGATTGATGCAAATTTCACAAGCAATCGAGTTAGCGCTAATTACCTCAAAAAGCTTCTAAGGAAAATAGAGGTAGTACTCGGGTCTTGGCACAAAATTTTTCGGGTCATTACATTACAACCTGAGAAACTTATTTTCATAGTGAATGCTAATATCCCCTGTGTGAGGATATTAGGAGTGGAGTAGCAAGTTGTGTGGCTGTTGTTTAACAGTTGGTAAACACACAGGCGAACCACTATAATTCTTTGAGTCTTGTGATTTGAATGTTTGTTTAATTTCTATTTCTTTTATCATTCAAATTTGTAGGATGTGAATGTTGTAATATTTACATTTCAAGCATTGTGGGGAATGTTGTAATAGTTTAGAATTTTTTTTCTTGGTATTTCCTTTATTTCCTTTCAGTTTGAGTTTTTGATATTTAAATTCTTTTAGTAAGGTTGTCCTGCTGTAAACCCTTAGTTTTTATGGTGCAAGGTTGTCCTTAGAATAACATTGGTATCAATCTTTCTATTTGAGGTTGCTTTACATTTTCGTATTGTGATTTGTTTAAAGTGTTATCTTTACTTTATTCATTTTATTCCATTGTTAAAGTTTTAATTTAGCATAGTCCTATTCACCCCCCCTCTAGGACATATAGCTAGGCCTTTTCAAGTGGTATCAGAGCTTAATGCTCGTTTTAATTATTATATTTTTGGATTTATTTCCTAAGCTAATCGATCTAAGCTATTTATAAGATGTCAAATTTTGATAGCCTTTCAGTCACCAGGCCTCCACCATTTGATGGCTCCAATTATGCCTATTGGAAAGCCATGATGAGGATTTTTCTTAAATCCATGGATGAGAGCATGTGACAAGCCACAGTGACTAAATAAACCCCTCCTACCATTGAAGTAACTGGTATCGATGGATCCAAATCAATGAAAGTCTCACCTTATTTTTCTTGAACCACACTTCAGAAAAGTGAGAGTAGTGTCAATGCAAAAGCACTAAATGCAATCACTTGTGCACTATCACCGGATGAATTCAAAAGAATTATATACTGTGATACTGCAAAGCAAGCTTGAGATATTTTAGAGATGACACATGAGGGATCATCAATTGTCAAGAAATCTAAAGTCTAACTCCTCAGAACCAAATTTAAGGAAATACATATGGAGGAAAATGAAATGTTCATGGACTTTTATACAAGATTAAATGACATTGTGAACTCTATGTGGGGTCTTGACGATAAAATCCTAGAAAGTAAAGTGTGTACAAGGATACTACGCTCACTACCTGAACGGTTCAACTCAAAGGTTATCGCGATTCATGAACTTTGTGATACGGACAATATGAGGGTAGAAGAACTAGTTGAGTCTTTACAAACCTATGAGTTAAATTTTAAAGCTCCTAAAGGTAAATCTATTGCTCTTAAATCTTTTAAATGTATTTTTCAAGAAAATTCTGATTTTGAAATTTTTGAAGATGATATGGCCCTTTTAGCGAAAAAGTTTTACAAGATTTTCAAAAGTAAAAAGAGGGTTGATTTTCAAACATCAAATGATAAGAAAATATCTAAATCTAAATCTAAAACTTGAAAATCTTTAAAATATAATCAATGTTATAACTACCAAGAATATGGGCATTTAGTAAACAAGTGTCCTAAAAAGGACAAACCTAAAAAGAAAGGAATGTTGGCTACTTGGGATGAATCTTCTGACACTGAAGCCTCTTTTGAATCAGAAGATTCTGAAACCGAGTCGGGCAATGAAGTTAAAGCCCTTATAACTCTAGCTAAGTTCACTTTTTCAGATCACGATGATTTAACTAGTGAAGAAAATCTGAATATTGATCATGAAAATGAAGAAGACCTTCAAGATGCTTACAATGCCCTATACAAGGAAAGTTGTAAAATTGCCGTAAAACTAAAACTTTAAAAAGAAAAGTTTTTAAAACTTAAAGAAAATTTTGATTCCCTTGTTTTAGAAAAATCCCACATTTCAGATTATTTTGAAAAATTAAAATGCGATTTAGATTTCAAAACTTCCCTGATTGAAAATCTAAAATCTGAAAATGAAAATCTTAAACTTGAAGTCTCTTCTCTTTTGAGTTTAAAGGATACATGGAGGTATGCCCAAGGTGATCCTAAGTTAGAAAAACTTGTATTTGGATCAAGAAAATGTGGCGACCGATCTGGTTTAGGCTACAATAAAAATGTTCCTCCTAAACAGAAGAATACTCCTCCTAAAGTTGTGAAAGGAGAGTTTTCAAACTCGAAAGGGAATAGTTCAAATCAAAAGTTTTCTAAAAATGCTAAAACTTTTCAATTTTTCAAACCTAAAAGTAATCATATCAACTATAAAAATCAGAATCAAAACCCTTTGGCTGAGAAAATAGTTGATTTACTTAAGGAGCTCTTAAAATCTAACTCAATGGGTCATTCTCACAACAACTACAAATATAAAAAGACCAACTATACTCCTAGACCCAAAACAGTTATGAAATAGGTTTCTAAGGTTACTTGCTTGGTTACCTACACGGCTTACCATTCAAAGTGGTACCTAGACAGTGGATGCTCCAGGAACGTGACTGGTGACAAAGGTCTGTTCACTACTCTTAAAGACATGACTGATGGTACAGTCACATTTGGTGATGGTAGCAACTGCAGGATTATTGGCTAAGGTACGGTTCAACTTTCTAACCTCCCCTTATTTGAGAATGTTCTGTACGTTGAAGGTTTAAAACATAACTTGTTAAGCATTTCTCAAATATGCGATAAAAATCAGTGTTAAATTTTCTAACCTAGGGTATGAAATTTTAAACAAAAATGGTTCAGTAATATTAACTAGTTGTAGAACTTTTGAAAACTGCTACATCGTAAGTGATTCTAGCTCATCTATTCAATCGTGTTATATGGTCCATACCGATGAGATTGAATTATGGCATAAACTCTTTGGACATGTACACTACCACATTCTATATAGATTGAGCAAAAGAGAACTAATAAGAGGTCTACCTAAACTACAAAAAGTAGACAAGATATGTGGCGAATGCCAGATTAGTAAGCAAACTAGGAGCACTCATAAAAAGGTGAACTCCAATGCCACATCAAAACCACTCGAGCTTCTCCATATGGATCTTATAGGACCAACCAGGACGAAGAGTCGAGGTGGCAAAAAATATATACTGGTAATCGTGGATGATTTTACCAGATTCACTTAGGTAAACTTCTTAAGGGATAAATCAGAAACCCTTGATGAAGTAAAAAAGATTCTCAAACGGATCCAAACTGAAAAAGGTTCTCAAGTTAGTAAGATCCGTAGTGATCATAGATCAGAATTCGAAAATAGCAATTTTGAGAAATTCTGTTGCGATTAGGGAATATCACATGAATTCTCTGCACCTAAAACACCACAACAAAATGAAATTGTTGAAAGAAAAAATAGAGTGCTTCAAGAAATGGTAAATGTAATGTTGAATAGTATGAAGCTCCCTAAAAATCTTTGGGTTGAAGCTATAAATATTGCATGCTATATAAGTAACCGGGTTTATACAAGTAAAACTTATAATAAAACTGCTTATGAACTATGGTTCAATAAGAAGCCTACTGTCAAAAACTTTCGAGTTGTTGGCAGCAAGTGCTATATTTTACGTGACCGTGAAAATCTGGGTAAGTTTGATACTAAGCGTGATGAAGGTATCTTTTTAAGATATTCTTTGAACAATCATGCATATCGAGTATTGAATAAGAGGACTAGTGTTATTCAAGAATCCATTAATGTGGTCATTGATGATCACTTAATTACACCTACCTCAAGTTCAGATAGTGATGAAATTCTTTTAATTGACAAACCAGATACTTCATCAAATTAATCTAACTCTGATCTGAGGACTGTTAAAGATCATCTAACCACTCAAATTTTTAGAAACCCTCTCACTAGTGTATGCACTCGTAGACAACTAGAAGATATATGTAATTACGTGTGTTTTACATCCCAGATAGAACCGGCTAACGTAAAAGAAGCTCTTACTGACGAAAATTGGATAGTAGCGATGTAAGAAGAGCTTAACTAATTTATGAGAAATGATGTTTGGTATTTTGTTTGTAGACCTAAAGATAAACATATTATCAGAACTAAGTGGATTTTCAAAAATCAGTCTGATGAACTTGGTAATATAATTCGAAACAAGGCTAGACTGGTTGTACAAGGGTACACTCAAATTGAAGGCATCGACTATGATGAAACCTTTGCCCCAGTAGCTCGTCTTGAATCAATCAGACTATTCATATCTATTGCTTGCTTTAGAAAATTCAAAATTTATTAAATGAATGTAAAAAGTTCCTTCTTAAATGGCAATCTACATGAAGAAGTGTATGCTAAACAACCAATGGATTTTGAAGACCTTAAGAACACTAATCATGTCTAGCACCTTAAAAAGGCTCTCTACGGATTGAAACATGCTCCTATGGCATGGTACGAAAAGTTGACTAAGTTTTTACTAAGTCATAAATTTCAAATGGGAAGTGTTGATAAGACTCTTTTTGTTAAAAAATATAATGATGATATCTTAATGGTACAAATCTATGTTGATGATATTATTTATGGATCTACTTGTACTAACATGACTATTGAGTTTGCAGATTTAATGAAATCTAAGTTCGAAATGAACATGGTTGGGGAATTGAATTATTTCCTAAGGTTGCAAGTAAAACAACAACCTGATGGTATTTTCATTTCTCAGACCAAATATGCTCTGAACTTGATTTAAAAGTTTGGATTTGAGAATGGTAAGAATTTCGATACTCCTATGAGTACAACCTTAAGACTCTGAAAAGATTTTACAGGTAAAAATGTTTATCCTAAATTATATTATAGTATGATTGGTAGTTTACTTTATTTAACTGCAAGTAGCCCTGATATTGCTTTTAGTGTTGGTATTTGCGCTAGATATGAATATGACCCTAAAGAGTCACATCTAACTACTGTTAAGCGGATTATTTGATATGTTGCAAGTACTGTTAATTTGGGTCTCTGTTATCCATATGATACTAGTGTTCAGTTGGCTGGGTACACTGATGCTGATTGGGCTGGTAATATCGATGATAGGAAATCAACCAGTGGTGGTTGTTTCTATATCGGAAATTGTTTAGTTTCTTGGTTTAGCAAGAAGCAAAGTTCTTTATCGCTCTCAACTGCTAAGGCTGAATACATCGCAGCTGGAAATACATGTACTCAGCTTGTTTGGATGAATAGAATGTTAAGCGCTTATGGAATTGCATAGGAGTCAATGGTTTTATATTGTGATAATTCTAGTGCAATAAATATTTCTAAAAATTCAATTCAGCATTCACGTACCAAGCACATTGACATTAGGTATCATTACATTCGTGAATTAGTGGAAGATAAAATAATATCTTTGGAATATATTCCGACCGAGAATCAACTTGCTGACATTTTTACTAAGCCGCTCGACAAAAGCAGGTTTAATAAATTGAAATTTGATCTTGGTTTGTATAATCTAAATTGAATATTCATGCATATTTGTATTATACTGTATATATATTTGATAATTTATTGGTTTAAATTTTAAATTTTTTATGAAAATGCATGTTTTTGATGGTACACAACCAGTCGTGGACGTGCTCGACTAGTCGTGGCACGACCGGTCGAGGACGACCCATGACCAGTCGTGTAGCGTGCTGGCCCTTTTAAAATTTGGAGAAAACCTCATCTTCCTCATTTCCTATTTCCTCTCCAACGAGCCGACGCCCGACCAGTCATACCCACCTTCCTAGATTTTCAAGGTTAGTGTGTCATTAGCATTTTTTTTATAGATTCTAGTTAATATTACTTCATTTTCAATCTTGGAGTAATTTAATTTGGGATTCATTACAATTTTGGAGTTTTCTTTTGAAAAATTTGTTTTAGCTAAACCCAACTCTACATCCTTTGTAATCTCTTAATTCTTTGTACTCTTTGTTGCAAATGGATGCTAGAGGTAAAAAGAAAACTTCCTGCGGTCCATCATCTTTGTAAGACCCGTATCTTAGTCTGTACTATTCCGTCAACTCCCGCGATCCTTCCCATTGAAGTCCGACAATTTGCGACCTATAATCAATGTTTGCGCACGACCCTAAGTCGTATCCCATAAATTTGAGTCGGTTTAATCCGAAACTTGTACCATTGTGACCGCACCATCGCCGCAGTTCCAATGCCACGTCTTGCATACCGATCCGATACCCTGGCAGGGAGATGTGGGCCGGCGTTTATTTCAAAGAAAACACCGCGTGTTTCCAATCCCAAGAGAATCTTTATATCATGTCCCATCAATCAATCACTCAAATCAATCAATCAATCACTTCATGTCAAGTACAAAAACAACCCATGCTTTCTTTCTTCATAAGTCAAGTAAACCCCAAAAGTCAACAAGTGTAACGCCCCTCAGGACCCGAGTATATGACCCGTGTCCCAAAAGCTCGAGTGTTAACTTTAAAGGATGGTCAAATTCGAGTGTACATTTTTTTCCTTCATCAGAGTAAGCAAACGAGCGTAGTGTGGACAAATCGACATAAAGGAAAATTTCATTATCGTTCAAATATACAAGAAGCTGCCTATAATGACTTATACAAACTAATGTCTCTGAATTTAAACAAGTACCAAATTTACATGATTTAATACATGAAGAATAACAAAAAACATATAAACATAAGCCGCGAGATCACGCAGCTCCTCCAAGCAAATACAATCATGCATCCCTGTTGATCGTACCATACTCCTCATCAAGTCTGAACAAGCATATTACTTAAGCTACCTGTATTACCTGTACGATTGTATATTTAATGGATGAGTGGCCAACTCAGTGTGAATTTTTCTCAAGATTACACACCACCGCATTAGGTAAGAAATAGTATAAAACATCCAGACAACCAAAATAGAGTAAATGCAGTCTTATTAGATGCATGGATGCATGAATGCAATCATCGACCCGGGTAAAACATCTAGACGATCTGTGCCCCAGGAAAAACATCCAGACAGGCAATGGGGTCGTCACCCAAGGATGTGACTGGTC
This sequence comes from Magnolia sinica, assembly GCF_029962835.1. Classification (NCBI taxonomy): domain Eukaryota; kingdom Viridiplantae; phylum Streptophyta; class Magnoliopsida; order Magnoliales; family Magnoliaceae; genus Magnolia; species Magnolia sinica. The sequence continues at coordinate 82,776,862 of NC_080574.1, forward strand.
ATCAGCGCAACACTCGTTGTAATCACATGGGTATGAGTGATCCAAGTCATCATCAAAAATCGATCGACTGGTCATTAGCGCAACACGCGGCGTAATCGTATGGGTATAACGATCCAAGCCATCGTAGTATGCTATGCGTGCATGATTTGCCAGCCCATTATTAGTCCAATTGCAATCAGCCATTTTAGAATAAGTTCACGGTCACTACGGGGAGCGCAGGGCCCAGCGTAGGCCAACGGCTCGGGCATAGTATCCCATGACTACCATCCCCGGCAAATGAGGCTACCATCTTGGGATGTTTAATGAAAACCTGTCGACTAGTAGCCAATCATATTACAGTATATGGGGCTTACCATCGCATGGTTGCACAGTATAAAACATCGAAACCATATAGGAAAAATACCAGAATAAAGCCACATAGGGCGATATCAAACAAGCCACATAGGGCAATTATCAAAATAAGCCTCATAGGGCGAGTATCAAAACCATGCGATAAAAGACCATCCTTGAAAACTATTGGACACAACAACCCTGGATGGTAGGCCCACATCAATGATCCATTTAGACCATCATTCAATAACCACTATGTCGAAGGTCTATTTTAATCACAACCAGATGGGTTACATCCCAAGTATGGGTGTACATTTATAGGTGGGGGTTTCCCACTAATGTACCAGTTTAAAGTCCATAAGCAATACACAAATAATCCACAAGCATGAACAAATATACAGGATGAACATTAAGCAGGTAATATAACAATTCAATTTCCACCAGCTAACACATGTGATTATAAGAGAGAGATATCAATTATAATTTTTAATAAAAACTATAACTTAAGCTAATGAGAAGATGGAAAGCTCAAGGGGAAGAATCATCACCTTATACTTGGAATCCCCTATTAGTGTCGCAAAGTGCTTGCGCCTTTAGAATTGAATCCTAACACAATTCATGAACTTGTACCATTAGATCCACGTTCTATGTACTACCTAGGTTTAAGATCATGGTCTAGGGTTTTGAATTTACTTATCTTAAGGTTTTAATATAAAATTAGGGTTCCATCCCGGGGTTTAGTTAAACGCTTAGATCTTAGGATTTGAATCCAAGATTAATAATAATAATAATAATAATAATATATTATTATTATTATTATTATTATTATTATTATTATTATTATTATTGTTCCGTGGGCCAAATACTATTCATAATAAGAGTTTTAATCCATCCATATTTTCATAAGTTCATATTTGCACGTACCGACATTATCTAATATTTTTATAATGACTAATAATCTCTTGGATAATATAGGTAATATTAGTAGAATATACAATAAGGACTAATTACATTAACAAGTATTATACTAATCCCATGATAAGTATTTTCAAATGCTAGTAGTCAATAATAGTGAATCTAACTATAATACTAGACACTATGATCTACCATGAGTTATGAAGTTCTATAATTAACTCAAACCTAACACACTATCTATGTCCAGGGTATTGACCTAGAGTTTAGATTACTTAGCTTTAGGATATTATCCTAGAGTTTAGGTCTAGGCTAGGTTTCTTAGGGTTTGAACCCTACTTGGTGTATTATTAATTTTAGAGTTAATCTAACAATTACGAAATATTTATCAATGTTGATATTATAATTAGTATTTATTAATAATCATTATGATGACATCATTTAGTGCAATCCACTATCATTAACAAAGGTTTAAGAATGATAAATGAAACACTATGATTTAATAATTGAAATTTGCTTATCATAACTAGTTTTATCCTAAATATCCTACTAGCGGTTAATCGTTGGTAATATTAACAATATTAATAATAACATTGTTACCAATGATAATGATGCATTGAAACAAATCTGGATTGGGGAAACAGGTTGACTCACCTAGTTGACTCGGTTCGAGTCGAGTTGACTCGACTCAACACAACCACCATCTACACACACACACACTCTCTCTCTCTCTCTCTCTCTCTCTCTCTCTCTCTCTCTCTCTCTCTCTCTCCTTCGTTCTTTCTTTCTTCTTTTCCTTCCTTTCTTTTCTTTCTTTCCTTCCTTTCTTTTCTTTCTTTCCTTCTTTTCCTTGACCTGTTTTTACGACCAGACCGGGTTTGGGTTTTCCCAAGGGCATGACTCAAACCGAGTCAGCTCGACTCGGTGCAACTTGATGCAACTTGAATGCGCAACAGCCCCAACTCTCTCCTTCTTCTCTTTCTTCCTCTTCTTTCTTTGCTGAAATCTCAACATGGCCTGAACTGGTAGCAACCCACAGTGTTTAAGCTCGACTCAGATGTGGCCCAGATCCAACGGACTCGGATCTGACTCGGTCCATGGCTCGTTCGAGTTGGTGTGGCTGTACACCCCTCCTCACTCTCTCATTTCTCTGTCTTTCCTTTCTTTCTACTTCTCTTCTTCCCTTTCTCCTCCAGGGATGTCCAGCAATGAACTGGAACGTTGTCTCAACTTAGTCGAGCCGAGTCAAGTAGGCAACGGTGAAACTCGCCCTGCTTCTCTTCCTCATTTTCTTTCTTTCCTCTCACTCATCTCTGTTTCTTCCTTCTTCTTTTCTTCTCTTTCCTGCTACTGGAAATGCCCAGCAAGGAACGCCAGCCTGGCCTGACTCAGGCTCGGCCCGGACTTAGCTCAGTTCGAGCTACAGGCGAACGGGGAAGAAGGCTCAACCGTTAATGGCAGACTCTCCCTCTCTGCTACTACCTCCAATCCGACCCTTCAGGGCGGTCCGTTCGGGCCCTATGAAGCTTATAGGTGAGCTTTTTCAAAGGTTAGAGGTGATCAGGTTGGTGGGTTTGGGTTTGGGAGGTTGCGACCGATTTTTCCTTGGACAGTTGCAAGAATGGAGGGCAAGCTCCTTTTGCTCGATCCATCCCATTTTATTTTCTAACCCTAACGTCCTAACACCGTCGGATCAGTAATAGGTTCCTCGGATTTGCTCTGACAGAAACCGCTTGCAAGGTCAAAACCGTCCAGGTTTTGGTTTGCTATGGGCGAAAACCCTATCCCACGTGGATGGCTTGGATTCATCCAAGGAGGAGAGCTGTGATTGGAGTAAGGATCCTCACATGGATCGCCCGTCTGGCAGCAACAAGAGAAACGGAAAGTTTCTGTTTTTAGAAAAATTGATTTTCCATAGACTAGATGTGCCTGAGCTTGTGTTCATACGTGCATGCATCCACAGGTAAAATCACCTAGGGTTTGGTTAGAAGGATTGTCCAAACCGGATGGACGGTTCAGATCATGAAGATGGGTCCCCCTGGTGGGCCACCATTGAAACAAACAGACGTCAGTCCATTCGCTGGAAGAAAATAAACGGAGAGGGAATCCTTTCCTATTGCAGGAGAACACGGGTCAGACCCGTTTGACTGAGCAGGATCATCTAGCGCATCGCAGGTGCTTTAGCACTGGTGCACACTAACCCTAATGTGGACCCTGTGGTAATGTTTGTGGGAAATCCGCACCGTCCAATCTCCTTGGAAGCGTAGTCAAGTCTTTTGACCCAAAATCAGGCAGATCTCAGGTCTAGGTGGGGCCCACAACTTGATTTAGGTCATAGTAGTGGGTTTCTCGTCAATCTAATGGTCGGATGATTCCAAAGTTGGAGTTAACGGTTAAAAGATTTTAATGGGCCAGTTATAAGGTTTTCATCATATAACTGATACTAATATTATTTTATTATTTTTGTATATTACTTATAATTACAATATTTAAAATCTTACACACACACACACACACACATATATAATTTTAATATTAACATACCACTAATTACATGCTGCTATTCACACATTCATTAATATACATAATTCATAATATACAATATCATATTTAATTAAAATTATATTTGTATTTAATAATATTGTTAAATATAAAATTTCATTAAAGTGTCTAATGATTTTTGTATACATACTTATAAAAAATATTTAATACTACCTTAATACTTATAATTCAACTATATATTGTAAAGCCATTATTCATTATGTTTATTTAATACAACATTATTTTCATAATATTTTTATATACGTTAGTTATATACATATCACTCTACTACAACACATTTTCATACATCATTCATATGATAAATAAATTACCAAATACGTCCATAATTCTTTTGATCCACATTTGTGTAAAATTTATAATATAATAAATAGATAAGATAATATACTTAGTATATTTCATTTGACTACTAGGTGGTTTGTTATGTGGATGAGGATCACTTTCGACGGTCAGATCTAAACTAGGATGCACGTGAATGTTCACTAAGATAGGTTTGCATTTATCCCAAATCTTGGTTATATGATAACACCCGAGTACTGAAAAGTACGAGGTGTTACAACAAGTCTCTCACCTCATCTATCACCCACCTCACATCCATCACCCATCACTCTCTCTCCCTTACAACCCTCTCTCTCTCTCTCTCTCTCTCTCTCTCTCTCTCTCTCTCTCTCTCTCCTTCTCTTCACATTTTCCAAGCAACAAAGGAGAAGGAAAAAAATGGACGTCCAAGCATCCCAAGTGTGAGAGAAAGTGGTTTTGTGTGGCCCACTTTCCCATCCCAAAATCCTTCATCCTAGCCATTCACTTCTCATCACCCTCCATCAAAGTGAAGCACAAGAAGACCGACGTTCCAACAGACCAAGAAGATCAAACGGTGGGTGCTTCTATAGGCTAGAATTTTCATGTTTTAATGATGGGCCAAGTGAGGCCTACCGATTGATGGTATGGATCTCACTTTGGACCCTAGATGTGGCTGATGGCCCACTTTGATTCTCATGATCATTCCATGATGGGGCCATTTTCCATGGACCCCATCATGATGTTTATTTTCCTTGCATGAAAAGAGGTCATCTAGACCGTCCATTTTGGGTGGAGAAGGAATCTCCACCGTTGATCTTTGATTTGGTGGGCCCACATGTATTGGGACCCACTTGATGTATGATTGAATGCAAGGGAGGGCCCATAGTGTCGGGGTCCCTCCATCACACGTGTCTATTTCTCTCTCTCTCTCTCTCTCACTCTCCCTCTCTTTGATATTTTTTTTAGTGTGATGATGTGGCCGTATGGCCCACCCGGATGAACCCCATCTTAATGTATATATTACCCACGCCATCCAACCCTTTTTTTGGTGGCCCATGTCCATGGGTGGGGTCCACCTTAAATGTAAGTGTTGAGCCCAAATCGTCCAGCATCCAGGGATGCTGGACGTGAAATGGAAAATACAAATATTAACTTGGTTCCATAAGCTATTTAGGTGGGCCGCTTATGTAGGCCCCACCTTGATGTATAAATTCAATCCACGCCGTTCATCCTTTTCCCCAGACCATTTTAGGCGTTGAGCCGAAAAGTGGGGCCAATACGACTTTCTGGCGGGCTATAGTTTAGAAAATAATATTTTCTACCATTGAAATCCACCTTGATGTTTCTGTACCCCAAAATATACGTGATGGGTCTGTCTTGGGCCATAGACACTAATGGTTGGGTTGGATTCTTTCGATGCGGGGCCCACGCATGAAAAACTGTGAAAAAATAAGGTTTCAAAAAAAATATATGCAGCAGACGCTGTTGCTGCCAGAGGGTGTGCAGGTAGTGCCTGAGGCATGTAGGCTGACGGATAGCAGGACCCACAGTCCCAGCCGTGGGCCCCACTATGATGTGTGCTTATCATCCACACCGTTTGCAAGACCCGTATCCCAGACCGTACCGTTCCATAGGCTTCTGCGATCCTCCTGGTCGAATTTCGACGACCCTAGACCTGTATCCAATGTTTGCGCGCGACCCTAAGCCGAGTCCTGCACATCAGAGTCAACTCAATTTAAAATTTGTATCATTGCAACTGTGCTATCATCGCGGTTTCGACGCCGCGTCTCACGCACTGAGGCGACACCCGGGCCAGGAGATGTGGGCCAGCGTTCAGTTCGAGGAAAACACCGCACGTTGCAAATTCTAAGAGAATCTATCAAATCCATCACATCAATCACATCACTTGTCAAAAGTACACCCATCACTCAACCCATTACTCTCCCCATGCCCAAGTATAAAAGCAACCCCAAAAAGTCAACAAGCACCTTACCTCTCATGTCACTCCACCATCCCTCTCTCCCATCACTTCTCTCCCATCACCCATCTCTTTCTCATTCTCCAAAGACAAGCAACTCCAACGTCCATGACTTCCATGGAGAAACTTGGTGTGGCCCACCTTCCTATCTCTCATCCTCACCCTCCAAAGTCCATCTCAACCGTTAAAATCCAACCCTTGGGGCTCTAGATTACATCGGTGGAAGGACAAGTCCGAGAAGATCAAAGGTGGGTGATTTTTTTGTGTAGATCTTGACCTTTGAATCATAGTGGGACCCGTTTGGATGTATGTGATGTAGATCTTTGAGGGGCCCATAGTGGCGGGGCCCCTCCACCATCCGATTTTTCTCTTCTTTTCTCTTTCTTCCTTTTTTTCTCCCTTTTTAATGTTGATGATGTTTGTGGCCCACCTGATGGCGTGATGGGGGCCAGGCTGTCCAAGGCATGGACGTGGCCCACCTTGATGTGAGATCCACACCATCCAGCAAACCTGGACAGTGAGACCCATGATGAATGTGTTTCATCCAACCATCCGTGTGGGGCCTACCTTGATAGATCGTTCAGATCATGGACCCCATCATGATATATGTATTTTATCCATCCATCCATTCACTTATGGCCCCCACTCGCTGCACGTGTGCAACACCCACACCGTTCATCCATTTCAAGTGTGGGATGCACCGTAACAGCTGTTGCTGACCATGAATGAAGAGAAAACGTAAATATCAGCTTTCTTCAAGAGCTTGTGGGTCCACACGTGTGGACCCACCTAGTGCAAGTGTTTCATCCCAACCGTCAATCCATTTTGACGGTGAAGTCCACCTGGCGCAGGTGTTTCATCCCAGCCATCCATCTGTTGTGCAGCCGTGAAGGACACCATGATGTATGTATTAATCCCACACCGTCCAGCATGTCTGGACGGTGGTCCCCACTAGCCCCATCTCAGGGCATGAGTTATATCCTACCGTTCATCCATTTTTCTCGTAGATGGGATCCACCCACGGACCCCTTGTTATAGGCGTTTAAATCCACATTGTCCATCCGTTTGGGATGTGGACCCCACGGTCTTGATGTATATGTTGTATCCCAGCCGTCCATCATATGGACGGTGGGCCCCGGCGGTGTGGCTACGATGCTAAGAAGACGTCAGCAGCCATGTGGAGCCGCTGATGTATATATTACATCCAGTCCGTCCATCAACGGACGTTCAGAACCTGGACAGTTCTTTTTCTATATACCTCTATAGTATATATTATAATATATAATTTCATATTATATTTGTAATATATACAATTTTATATTATATCGTGGTGGGATCCACGTGGGACCCACCTAATGAGAAGAGGATTGGCTGGACGTTCCTGCCTGGTACATATGGCGCCCATACGTGTGGCCAGATATGATGTATCAGTTTTATTCCATCGTCCAGTGGGTGGGACAGTGGTGATCCAGGCCATCCAGCCTCACACGTTGTGTGGGACCCACACCACATATGTGTTTTATCAAGACCGTCCATCCAGCAGCAGGTAGCTACTGGACTGACGTCAGCAAGTTCTGTGGGTCCCTCATTGATAAATGCATTATAAATCCACACCGTCCATTCCTGGACGGTGTTGGTAGGGTCGACCGTCATATATTTGTTTCATCCACACCGTCCAAACCATCTGGACAGTGTTGGACTAGATTAGTACTGTCCAATGTTTGGACGGTGCAGATTTTACATAGACAATGTTTGGATGGTACTGATTTACATGGGAAATGTTTGGATGGTGCTGATTTACCTGGACAATGTTTGGACAGTACTAATCATCTTTAGTGTGCCATGTGCCCATGGAATGCTAGCGTGCAGTGATATACATGTTACACCTACAACCATTGAAATGATTGTAGTGGTCCAAGCCCATTTGAGGCCCACTAGTGCGGCCCATCCACGAGGCCCGTCATGATGTATTTTTGGCCCATGTGCGGGGCCCACCTGTTCGTATTTTGGCCCATGTGATGGGGCCCACTTGTCTTGTATTTGAAGCCCATATGATGATGCCCAACTTAATGTATATGAAGTCCATTGTGATATGTATTAGCCCATATCGTGCACCCCATTGTGATATGTATTAGGCCCATGTCGTGTAAGCCATTTGATGTATTCGAGGCCCAGATATGTGGCCCATTTGATGCATATGAGACTCATGTGTAGGGCCCACATGTTATGTATTTGAGGCTCACGAGCAGGGCCCACCTGTCATGTATATGAGGACCATTGGTGCAGCCATTGACGCGGCCCACTTGATATATATTGAGGCCTATGGGTTACGGCCCATCATGATGTATATTGAGGCCCATGGGTTGTAGCCCATTATGATGTATTTGAAGACCATGGGTCGTGGCCCATGGTGATGTATATTAGGCCTATGTATTCGACCCATTGTGCTGTGCATTAGGCCCTTGAGTGAGGCTCATTGTGATGTACATTAGGTCATTGTGTGAGGCCACGAGCCCACTATATGTTTGGCCCTACATAGGCCACTCCTTGGGAGCAATGTTGGTTAGATGTCCACATTGATGGGCAATGATGGTTGGATGTCCACATTGTGACCTTCCCTTAGGCCTTGTTAGGCCCATTCCCATCATTCTCTTGTGGGTTAACCCAAATAAGTGGGCCCCATTCACCATAGATGGATGACTCCGTGCTATCAGATTTGATATAACCATGGCCGATGGCCGATATTTATGGTTTGATTGACCGTTCATATATAGATCCCGACATGTATATAAACCGGTTGTCGAGGCCGATTTCTAATTTGTCGAGGCCGATTGTATAGGCCGATTCCGATTGTCGTGGTCGATTGCCGATTCCGATTCCGATTGATGTGACCGATTTACCGACTCTGATTATCGATCGATCGCGATTGTCGTGACCAATTTACCGATTCTGATTATCGATCGATTCCAATTATCATGGCCGATTGCCGATTCCGATTGGTGTGACCGATTTACTGACTCTGATTATCGATCGATCCCGATTGTCGTGATCGATTTGCCAATTCTAATTATCGATTGATTCCAATTATCGTGGTCTATTACCAATTTTGATTGACGTGACCGATTTGCCAACTTTGATTATTGATCGATCCCGATTGTCATGACCGATTTACCGATTCTGATTATCGATCGATTCTAATTGTCGTGACCGATTGCCGATTTGCCGACTTTGATTATCAATTGATCTCGATTATCGTGACCGATTTACCGATTCTGATTATCGATCGATCCCGATTGTCGTGGCCAATTTTTCAATTCTGATTATCAATCGATTCCAATTATCATGGCCGATTTTTGATTCCGATTGACGTGACCGATTTATCGATTCTGATTATCGATCGATTTCGATTGACGTGACCGATTGCCGATTGACGTAACCGATTTGCTGATTTCGATTATTGATTGATTTTGATTATCAAGGCCAAGTATCGAGGCCGATTCCAATTTGTTGAGGCCGATTGTATAGGTCGATTCCGATTTGTCGAGGCCGATTGTATAGGCCGATTCCGATTGTGGAGGCCGAGTATCGAGGCCTATGTGATGAGGCCCATTGTGATGCATTTAAGGGCCAGGCGATGGAGCCCATTGTGATGTATGTTAGGCCCATGTGAAAGGCCCATCATGATGTGTATAAACTCTTGAGTGAGGCCCATGGTGTTGTATATTCGGCCCTTGTGTGAGGCCATGGGTCCACTATATGTTAGGTTCTATGTGGGTCATTCCTTGAGGGCAATGTTGGTTAAATGTCCACATTGTCGAGGTCGATTATCGATGCCAGTTATTGATATCGATTATGAGTATGTAACAGCATAGCATCATGATACATGCCTATACGCATCATCTGCATGCTTGTTATGAGATGTGGTTGATTATTGCATATGTCATTGAGCATGTTGTTATGAGACTCCCTAATAGGCGGAGGTTATCTCACATGAGCGCACGGTATGCGCAAGAATGATGCATGGCTAGTTCGTATGACTCATGTATATTGCATTATGATTACTGTACGCTCTAGCGACATCAGGGCCGTAGCCTCCACAAGCATATTGTGGTTGGCCAGATGGGACACCAAAAATTTATTCTAACATCGGGCTGCCATAGATGGCCCTGGGTGAAAATTTCTAAACCCTCTTGGTACTAGAGGACACCCCAACGTCGAGACTAAGTGGATACATGAGCGCCAGAGTGCCGAATATCAGGAGGCCGCGTCTCCCACTGTATCGTGGTCGGTTGGGAGGGGGTGTGGCCTTACCCACCCGAGCGTAGGGGGCATTGCTAGGCTGAGTTTGACCAGCTCGTGAATGGGTCTGCTATCGACGTGCCGAATAGGTATTGGCAGATTATTGGCTAGGCGGATAGTGAGGTTTCTTACGCTCACTTGGACTGGGCGGTTGGGAGAGTGACAGTGCCATTTGGAGTGTACTAAACCCCGGTGATGATCCCAGAGATGAACAGTACTGATATGTGGACTTATTGAGCAGGAGTTGCATACTCATTCATTCACTATCCACTCGGGCTGGTGGTACACAACTATTTGTTACGTGTACCTTCACAATGGCCAGGATTTCGGTTGGGGCACGTGACTAACTTGAGATCAGGAGTTTACCACATTGAGTCTAACTATCCAAATTTAGGTATGGGACTGGTTTAAATAGAAGTCCTTTGTGGGGGACCCCGTAGCCTGCGATACTACGTACTATCATCCCGACTTCACACTCCAGCTTGGTCATTTCATTCATATCGCATATTGCATTGCATCCTCAACACATAGTATTTGACTTACTATCTCTACATTGCATAGCTAATGTATATTGCTTCCTCAGTATATGATATTGGTTTATTATATTTATGCATCGCATAGCCTGAATAAGGCTGATGGTATTTATGGGTCTATTAGCATGTCTTCGCATTACTCCAATATCGTATGATTTATGGGCTTGTTAGTATTTCTGCTTACCCTAATTACTCTGATATTGTTTACTTGGCACTTACCTTGTGCACACACTTACACCACCCTCTAAGCTTTCTATAAGCTTATGCACGATAGATGCGTGTAGGTGATGTTAGGTTGCAGAGGCGTGGAGCTTGGAGCATATAACTGACTTTTGGAGCTTTAATTTTAACATATGTAATTCTCCTTTTTAACATTGTATTCAAAGTTTATATTAGTGGATATGTGATGATGATGTTGCCTTTGTGATTTAGGTAAACTTGTGGTTATGCTTCTTACGAGATAAATGTACGTTGGAAAATCCTCCTCGTAGGATTCCAGGATCGGAACCTAGCATATGGGCACTGGGAGCTGAGAATGGGGTACTATGGAGGCTGTCGGCACTGGATTCGACGATCGGGATTCTTGTGAATCCGATTTCCGGGTTTGGGGCTTGACACCATTCATTTGGTGGGCCCCTTCTTGAAGTGGGCTTCCTCCAAAAATCAACCGTATTTGGAACTCAGGTGGCCCACGCCACAGGTAACAGTGTGATTGAACGTCTGCCTTTGAAACCCTTTTAGGTATCACAGAAGTTTTAGATCATTTGAAATTTGTTTTTCCTGTTCATCTGGGTCTGTGTGACCTCGTCAACAGATTGGATGGAAAATAAACATTATGGTGGGACCCACCAATGATGTAGGTGTTTTATTCACACCACCGTCCAGTGGTGTGGACGGTGGGACCCCCAATGATGTATGTGTTTTATTCACACCATCGTCCAGTGGTGTGGACGGTGGGACCCACCATAATGCATGTGTTGCATCCAATCTGTCTAACCATTTTGAAAGCTTATTTTAGGGCTTGAGACTAAAAATAAGGCAGATCTAGGATTAGGTGAACCACACTATAGAAATCAGTGCGTTTGACTGTCCACTATTAAAACCCCTTTCAGGTCATTGTGACCTTATGATCAGATTGGATGGGAAATAAATGTTATTGTGGGCCTTGGGAATTTTAATGGTGGAAATCATTATCACCACTTATCTTGGGTATGGCCCACTTATTATGCATGGGGCCCAATTGGTATGGCCCATTTGATATACATATGGCCCATATGATTAGGCCCATCTTAATGTAGTTTTGGCCCATCCGTTGAGGCCTACTTTAATACATATGAGGCCCATGTTATGCGGCCCATTTGATGTATTGGAGGCCTATGGGTCAAGGCCCAATGGGATGTGCATAAGGCCCATTGTAATGTGATTCCACCGTGGTTTATGTGATGATCTTGATGGCGGGTTATGCCTTGGGAGCAATGATGGTTTGACGCCCACATTGTAAGTACAATGTTGGTTAAATGTCCTCATTGTAACTCTCCCTAAGGCCCATTAATAGGCCCATACTTGTGTGTAGGCCGTCTAGGCCCATCTGCGTTGTAAGGATAGTTTATTACTTTATAACATGCTTAGTATAATCCCATGACTCATGCCCATACGCATCATATGTATGCTTGATATGATGAATGTTTGATCATAGCATAAGCCAGTTGAGCTGAGACATTTACGGGACTCCTTATGAGACGGAGTACCGCACATGATCGCGCGGTACGCATTGGATTGCTGCATGATTTGACGGTGTGATTCATGCATTTCGCATTTGTGTGTCATGATCATTGTACACCTTAGTGACATTAGGGTCGTGGCTCCACAGGCACATCGTGGATGACTGTATCGGATACCGAAAATACTTGGTTTTAGCACTGTGGGCACTTAGGATGTCCTTGGGTGAAAGTCCCAGAACTTTTTTGGTACCAAGAGCTGCTCCAATGTCTACACCGAGTGGATACACAAGCGCCCGATTGCTAAATACCAGTAAACCGCGTCTCCTACTGTGTTGTGGTAAATTAGAAGGGGGTGTGGCCTTATCCACCCGAGTGAGGGGGCTATAAGCTAGGCTGAGTTTGATCAGATCGAAAATGAGTCCGCTATCGATGAGCTGGGTAGGTATTGGCAGACTAATGGTCAAGCGGATAGTGAGGTTTATCCCACTCGCTGGGCTGTTCGGCTAGGGAGGCGGCAGTCAGTGTGGAGTGTACTAGACCTTGGTGATATCCCAGAGAGAAACTATACTGATATGTGTACTTGATGAGGACTGACATGCTTGCTTTGCATTTTGCATATGACATTTAACTACCTAGGCCTCGCATCGCATGACCTTGGTATGGCCGATAGCATTCATACCTTGCATCACATAGCTTTGGTACAGTTGGTAGCATTCATGGACTTACCCGCATATTTTCGCATTACTTTGATATTGTATACTTAGCACTTGCCTTGCGCACACACTTACACCACCCTCTAAGCTTTTGTAAGCTTATGCATGACAGTTACGTGCAGGTAGTGTTGGACAGCAGCAGCGCTGAGGCAGGAGTGCACATCTCACTATTTTGGACCTTTTTGGTCACCTTGTATTTCCCTTCCCACATTGTACTTAAAGTTTTTGATATAGTGAATATGTGGCAATGTTGTTTTGTGACTTGGTTATGCTTGTGGTTATACTCCATTACAAAAAAAATCATACTGAAAATCCTCCTTGTAAGATCGTAGGATCGGAATCTGGCATGTGATTGCCGGGATCCGAGAATGGGGCACTACGGAGGCTGTCAGCGCTGAATTCGGCGATCGAAAATTTTGTGAGCCCATTTTTCAAGTTTGGGGCGTGACAATCTTTTAGATCAACTCCTATCTCTCGACGCTATCTTCGGTCACCCGAAGATGATCCCTCATATATGCAGGATTTGTGAATGCACAATGTCATTGTTGAACGACATGTTGATCTTGACCTCATTGCTCATTTTGGTATCCTTCCTCTTCTCCAAGCTGTAGGATGGGCTAACATCTTGCATTGGGGTGGGCCTGCATACCAATTTGTTGCTCAATCCATGTTGCATGCATTTTTGACTTTTTGACTGAGAATTTAACTTTTAAAATTGATGCTAGAGAAGGTCCATTTGAAATAGACCATCATTTGATTTCGGGTCTAATGGACATACCGATTAATGACGACAGTATTCCTATTCATACTCTAATTGAGAAACCCTCAGAATCAGAAAAACGCATGCTCATTAGAGCACTATGCAATATGGATGTGCAGTGGACTCATAAAGGGAATGCGTTCCCCTCAAAGTACTTGTTACATAGATACAGGGTTCTCCACAAAATCTTCATTTCAAATCTATATCCGCGTTCTGGTAATAAAATAGAACTGACTTCCTTTATGATTCAGGTTTTGCATTCTGTCATCACTAGTGTAAATGTCTGTCTGCCTTCTTTAATATGTTATTCCATCATTCAGTTTCGTCTCCATCCAGGATAGTGATTTTCCATTTGCCTATCTTATGATTGTGTTAGCTACTCATATGCTAGTTGCTATGCCTGTTGGAGAGGCTCCTATTCATCATCTTATTTTCAACAACTCTAATATTAACAAGATGAAATTGGAATTGGCTCCTGAGCAAGTGGATGTTGGTGGTGGTGGAGCTGAAACAGGGAATGCAGATGAGGCTGATGATCTTCCTCCTGATGATATTAATATGGATGACATCTTTGATGAAATTGAATCAGACTCTACTAATGATCCTAACTTTAAGCCATTTGATTTTGATGCTCGTCTTCGTTCACTTGAGGAGATGGTAGAGAACATGAATGTTGCCCATGATTTACAATTTAAATATATGCGCAAGTATCTTAGGTGCTTAAACAAGGGGCTTTATTAACTTGATCCTACCATACATGATCCTTCTTCAAGATCTGATTAGGTGTTTTTATCCTATGATCTGTAATAACTCTTATACTACTTTGGTTTCTTTCAGTGTGCTAGACTTACTTTGGATTATACTGGTTTATGATATGTGCACTTTGAATTTTCTTTTATATCTTTTACCTATTTAACTCCTTTATTGTTCTCTTATTAGTCTTCCTCTTCCATTTATTCTTTGCTTCCTTTATCATATTGTGAAAAGGGGGGAGTATATTAAAGTTGGCTTGAATACTTTTGGATATGGATTGAGGGGGAGTAAAGTAGCATTTTTTTTTTTTTGGATATATGTGTGCTACTCAGGGGGAGTAAGTAAGGAGGAGTTTGAATTTGTGCTAGTTAATAATAACTGGTGCATGATTCTTTAACCAGGCTGTAACTAGTTCTCTTATATGATTCTTTATTGAGTATGTTGTGCTTCTATTATTTTGATTGAAGTGTGTTTTGTCACAAATTTGACAAAGGGGGAGATTGTAAGTGCTATGGTTTCTTGCTCCTTTAGTTGTCAAATTTTGTGGTGCCAAAAACACAATCTGTATTTTGTGTAGCATGTTGATTTATATGTTCAAGACACTGCATCGCAATGCTTCAAGTTAAGAACGGTGATCTACTTCAAGAAATGCAAGGTCAAGTACTTTGTTCACTTTTGTAAGCTTCAATGTATAGAGTTTTTAAAGCTACATCAAAAAGACAAGTGCTTGTTCGGGACTAAAGGTAATGTTCAACTCAAGATCAAGTATAACTCAAGAATGACAAATCCAAGCTTTAGAAGATCTCGAGTTCAAGTTACATCATGTAGAGATCTCAAAGCTTCATAATCTTCAAAGGTCAACCATCATTTAAAGAAATGAAGATTCTCATACTTCACATTTAAGGTATGAATGACCTTAGATTAACCTTAGGGTAGGTCATTTTATATACATAAGTCAATTGAATCATTTTATAAGTGTTTGGCCTGTTCTAAGACTAGTCTTGGACCTTGTTCGACTAGTCTTAGAACTGCCTAGACCAGTCCAAGAAATTCCAAGACCAGTCCTAAGTTTGTTGCAAAATTTTAAAATTTTTTGGTTGAGCTACGACCAGTCCTGGACTCTGTTCGACCGGTCATGTGAACAATGCATGACTCGTCCTATGACCAGTCCAAGATCTACGACTCAAACTATAGTGAACAAACCTGGTGCCTCACGACCAGTCGTAGGATGGTCACGACCAGTCATGGAGGTGTCACGACCGGTCGTGCAAGGCCTATGACAAGTCGTGAAACAGTTTTATCCAGGTTCATCCTACGACCAGTCGTAGTGTCCACAGGACCATTCGTAGATGCGATTTTTGCAACTATAAATAGAGCATGAATTTCAGAGTTTTAGATCAAATTTAAGTAAAATCAAAGAATCACTCTGAGAGATAAGTTTGTGTTCTTTTTAAGCTACATTGTGCATATTTAATATTCTCTTTTGTTAGCTTTTCTTATTTGATTTTGTTTCTGCATTCCAATCTAATTTGAAAGAGGAATTGGGATATTCCACTTCTTGGAATCAAAATCAAATAGAGCTAGCCCAACTTGATTTAATTTAAAATCAATTAGAACTTAGAACCATTTCAAAGTGAGTATTGGACATTGAACTTCTATATTCGAACTTATACTCCGATTAGTTCTTCCGGGCTACTACAAAAGGAGAAATTTAGGTATTTTACATTATTGTAAATTTCCTTCTTTTGGTTTTATTTGAGATTAAGCCAGAAAAATCTCATTGTGTTGGTTATCTGAGGAGAGCCAGAAAACTCAGAGGTTGGGGTTTTTTAATTGTGTAAGCCCATTTGAAAGACACAATTGTGAAGGTTTTAGGTGAACCTGAGAAACCTATTTTCATAGTGAACGCTAATATCCCCTATGTGAGGATATTAGGAGTGGAGTAGCAAGCTGTGTGGCTATTGTTTAACAGTTGGTGAGCACACAGGCAAACCACTATAATTCTTTGTGTCTTGTGATTTGAATGTTTATTTAATTTCTATTTCTTTTATCATTCAAATTTATGGGATGTATGTGTGGATGTGAATGTTGTAATATTTACATTTTAAGCATTGTGGGGAATGTTGTAATAATTTAGAATTTATTTCTTGGTATTTCCTTTATTTCCTTTAATTTTGAGTTTTTGATATTCAAATTGTTCTAGTAAGGTTGTCCTGCCATAAACCCTTGGTTTTTATGGTGCAAGGTTGTCCTTAGAATAACATTGGTATCAATCTCTCTATTTGAGATTGCTTTACATTTTTGTATTGTGATTTATTTAAAGTGTTATCTTTACTTTATTCATTTTTTTCCCATTGTTAAAGTTTTAATTTGGCATAGTCCTATTCACCCCCCTCTAAGACATATAGCTAAGCCTTTTCACATTGTCCCCTGAAGTTTTGGCACAACCAATTCCTTCTCCCACCCAAGTGGCACATCTTCTCCCTATGAAAACTACCTATAAAGGAAAACAAACTATATCGGAAGAAGAAAGCTCATCAGAATATTCAGCAAATACTGTAAGCGATGATATGTCTTCACCCATGAGCCTAACTGATGAAGGAGATGCTTTGTTAAACGCTGATACTGATGTTGAGGTGGATATTGGAGAGGATAACGATGTTGGAGTTAGGTCCACTCTTCCTAATGCTCCAATCACTCATCCTGATACTTCTCATCCAATTCTGGCGACCTCCCTAGATAATGAAGAGCAACTTGATTATGGAGAATATGGTTGTTCTCCTGGTGTGAATATCTTTCTTTCTTTTGATGCTTCATATTCCCCTTGTATCATGGAAGCTGCTGACGTGGTTGCTTGCGGAACATCAACTTCAAAGGATGCAGAGGTTCAACCATCCAAAATTTAGGCAATAATGGGGAATGTACTTCTTCTTCCCAGTACAGAAGAAACCTTGCCACCAGTCCCCCAAACATCTGATGCCCCCATTCAGACTAACAAGTCCCCTACTGTGCGTCCTTCTCCTATTCAGCCAGTAGCTTGAAGTTTGGAATTTCTTTCTGATCTGGCTGACGTCCCTACTCCAAGTACTCTAAACTTAAGTACTGTAGGAGCTCAGGAGCTTTCTTTTAATATTGTTATGACTATAGAAATCACCAGCTCTATAGCACCCACAACCCATTCTGTTTCGGTTGCCTCTGCTGTTGTTCCTAATCTGGGTATATATTTTCTTTTCTTATTTTATGTCAGCATTAGATATGCATATGTTTTCTTTTGAACTTACATTCCCTACTTCTTATCTTTTAGTTTCAGTCATACCAACTCCAAGTGGATCTGAAGGGTCTAACTTAGTGAATGCAGCTTTTGATAAACTCTCTTTGGAAAAGGTGCCACCTCTTATGTTAGAGCTCTTCAAGAACGCAATTTTCGTTATCATCGATGCTTTTAAGGATCCAACCCAATGGCCCTTTTTGGATAGCACTCTAGCAGTTCTCACTCATTTGGCTCGTCTGACACATGTTGATGTTTAGTCTCTTTACACTTCCTTGTCACAGTTTTATAATTCCGTGAAAAACTTAGAAGCAGCATGGAGTATGGTCATTGCTCCCGAAATTCTAAGTCGTCAAAAGGAATTGGCATTAGTTAAGGAGAAGCTCTCTCATTCAGATGATGTTCTTGCCGACCGCAACACTGCTAATCAATCTCTTCATGAGAAGTTAAAAGTTTTCGATAGAAGTAAGGTGATTATTGATGATCAAATCGCTCTTCTTGAGAAAGATTGTATCACTCAAGAGTCAGAAAGAAGCAAAAGACTTAATTGTTCGTCAAATCAAAGCAGAGCTTGAAATGAATACTCAAATAATTGATACCGCACAAGCTGAACGAACAAGGAATAGGGAAGTTGATGCTTCTTTGGAATCAGAACTGATTGGCATTCCAGATCAAGCTAGCATGGTTCTTACAGCTAAGCGCACAACTGTTGTGGCAGAATCTCAATTAAAAGAAGTATTGTAGCATTACTTAGAGATATTGAACATAACTGAAGATCTGTAGACATTGTATGTAAATATTCCTTTTGTGTTATGATATATAAACAGCTTGTAAATTTTTATTAGAGATATTTCGAGATATTTTGTTCTTTCATGAATTTCTACATCATGAATCATTTTAAGCATATTCATTTATGCAATAGTCTCAACATGATATTTTAATGAAAAACCGCTATAAAAATCTCCACATATTATGATTGTCATAATGGGATTCCCTTATATGATTTTCATTTTGATAGGCGGTACTAGCTTTTTTAGTTAGATGATCACACAAAGTTTAAGCTCTTAAGTAGTGGAGCAACACAATTTAAACTCTTGAGTAGTAGAGTCGGGTCTCATGTGATAGTCTTTGTAACTCTCATGAGTTCACTGAATTTCTCACAGCCTAGTGAGTTCACAAACCGCGATCCATTAGAGGGTACCGGGGCCGTGAACTCGATTGGATTTATGCACAGGGTTGGCCGCGGTAAATCTCTAGAGTTCACGTGGTGCACAAGGCGACCTTTGGGGTACCAAATCTAGGGCCACCAGTCCATCAATGAGTAGGTTTAGGCCCTTCCTCATGAGTTACTACTGAAATCAAGCCAAGGATCTGGGGGGTCTTATGCATGGTTGGCCTATCTATGGACAATGGCCAAAGAGCGCACACTGCAGCCCACGTTTTCTTCATCTGCAAGGTCGAGCCCATTCATAGGAGGGTAATTTCATCTGATCCCCGCGATGCTTCTGGAAAGCTACATACGGCATAAGTGTTACACGTGATTAGCCATTGAGGACTTTTTGGCCCTATAGGGCTTTTAGTCACTGGCTTCATCCGCTGCCTACATGGGTATGTGTATGATGGCCTTCACAGGCTTTTTAGGGCCACTGGCTTCTCACCACTGCCCGAATGGCAATAGAGATAGGCATTATCTGTAGTTGGCCATATAATCTTAGCTAAGCTGCCTTAAATGATGATAAGCTGCCATCATTTGTCATAATAATAATAAGTGTCTTAATCGATATATCACCACTGCTGATAATGTTGACGATATTCTTGCTATGCTCATAATAATAATATATCGGCCTAGTGATGATACCAATTCCGACGAATTTCACCACTGCTGATAATGTTGACGATATTCGTGCTATGCTCATAATAATAATATATCGGCCTGGTGATGATACCAATTTCGACGAATTTTAATGAACGATGGTGACTTTCTTTTAATAAACCGTTGATATGTAATCTTTGATGATATATTTCAAATTCCTCCTTTATTCGATTGTCTGACAAAGAATATACATGAACATGGCTTCACTTGTCTTTGCCCCCTTTTGATGTAGAAGCATTATGGCAATAATCTTTTTTGATTAAAACCAAAACCTTCTTCAAGGATAATACTTCTTGATGAAGCAAGTATTGACTGATGTACTGATACCCCTCCTGT
Source organism: Magnolia sinica (assembly GCF_029962835.1). Lineage (NCBI taxonomy): Eukaryota > Viridiplantae > Streptophyta > Magnoliopsida > Magnoliales > Magnoliaceae > Magnolia > Magnolia sinica. The sequence continues at coordinate 82,797,197 of NC_080574.1, forward strand.
CTTGATCAACCACCATGTATGCTCCTTTTGAATATACTTCTTTTATAATGTACGACCCATCCTATTTGGGCTCAAACTTGCCCTTTGTTCTGCGGGTCACCACTATTGGTCTTTTCAACATTAACACCATATCCCCTTTCTTAAAAGAGTAATATTTCACTCACTTATCAAAAGCAACTGATATTCTTGCTTGATAAGATTGTAATCGCTATTGGGTTGCCAGATGCTTCTCATCGAGTAGGTCTAGTTCTTTCAGTCTTATCTTTGCATTTTCATCATCTGTAATTGACTGATGTACTGCTACTCTGAGCGACGCGACTTGCGTTTCAATTGGAACGACCACCTCTACACCATAAACTAGTGAATACGGTGTCGCGCTTGTTGCCATTCGGTGAGTAGTCTTATACGCCCATAGTGCTTCCTGTAACTTTTCATCCCAGTCGCGCTTATTTTCGGTCACCATCATCTTCAGTATTTTCACAATCATTTTGTTAAATGCCTCTGCTAATCCATTTGCTGGCGGATGGTAAGGTGTTGAAAATGAATGTTGGATACCGAACTTTTGACACAATTTCTCCATGGCTCTATTCTTAAAAGGGGTACCATTGTCAGTAACAATCTTCTTTGGGATGTCGTGGAGATATATTATCGCATGTCTAATGAAATTGACCACATCTTTTTCTTTGACATTGCGCAATGCGATCGCTTCCATCCATTTGGAGAAGTAGTCTGTTGCTACTAGAATATATTGTTTTCCCTTGGATGAAGGCGGATTTATGGGCCTAATAACATCGAGTCCCCAAGCGGCGAAAGGCCAAGAAGTAACCATTTGATGGAGATCTTCAGGGGGAACATGCATGATATCTCCATGGATTTGACATTCGGGGCACCTTTTTACATAATCTATTACATCTTTGAACATTGCAGGCCAGTAATACCTCATTCAATGTATTCGATGAAATAAATTTCGTCCAGCCTGATCTGCCCCGCATTCTCCAGACCGTGCTTCTCGTAACATTTGACCTGCTTCTTTTTCGTCGAGACAATGTAGCAACATCCCATTGTAAGATTTTCTGTAGAGCACTTCACTACAAATGATGAATCGGCTTGATCTCTGTCTGATTTGTTGCCTTTATTCTGGATCTTCTAGCAAGATATCATATTTAAGTAATCTATGAATGGCTGCCTCCAATCATCCGCTGTCACCTCTAAACATGATATAGGAAATGCTTCGCCAACCTCTTCGATAACTTTGGGAGAGGTCAAGAATCTTCTTTCTTCTATAGTCACTTGAAGTGGACTTCGGTTTGAATAGGACAGGGCTGCCGCCAGACTAGCTAAAGTGTTTGGCTTTGCATTTTCTGATCGTGGTACATGCTTGATTTCAACATGGCAAAATTGCTCTAATAACTGCTGGGCTTTTTGATAGTATGACAAGAGTTCTTGCTTTCTTATTTCAAAGTCAGTTGTTAACTACTAATTTATAATTAGCTTAGAATCCTAAAAAATATGCAACTTCTTTAGTTTCATCTCACGGGCAATTTCCATTCCGATGATGAGAGCTTAATATTCGACCTCATTGTTCGTACAAGCAATGCCCAATGTGAAAGAATATGGTAATAAATCACCCTGAGGTGTGATGAAAATGACTCCTACCCCCGCTCCTGACGCTCGAGAAGCACCATCGAAATACATTTGCCATTGGTCTTGTGGTTCAATCATCATTACGTGTTCATCGGGAAAATCATTGCAAATTATGTAACTTTTCGTTACGGGATGCGCTGCCAAGAAATCTGCTACTGTTTGTCCTTTCACCGCTTTTACCAACTCATAGGTAATGGTGTATTTCGAAAGTAATAGCATCCATTTGGCCAATCTTCCTGATAACATCAGCCTTGTCATCAAAAACTTTATCGGATCTACCCTTGAGATCAAAGTTATGTCATGGGAGAGACAATAATGCCTCAATTTCTGTACCGCAAATATCAGTGCCAGACATTCCTTCTTGATCGGAGAGTAATTACATTCCATGCCTATCAAAGTTCGGCTCAAGTAATAAAGAGCAGTTTCTTTTCCTTCTTCATTTATCTATACTAACAAGGCTCTCAACGAATTTTCAGCCGCAGATGTATATAGGATAAGTGATTTACCTTTAATAGTCACTGTTAATACCGGAGGCTGTCTCAGCAACTTTTTATTGAATCGAACACGTTTTGATAGGCTTTGTCCCACATGAATTTTGTTCCTTTCTTCATCAGATGGGAAAATGGCTGACATCTTCCTGCCAAATTTGAGATAAAACGACGAATATATGTTAGTTTTCCTTGTAAGATTTTCAATTCTTTTAATGTTTTCGGAGGTGACATATCTTGAATGGCCTTAACTTTCCCTGGGTCAATTTTGATACCCTTGTGCTTGGCCATGAAACCAAGGAACTTTCCTGACAGCACTCCAAAAGCACATTTAGCCGGGTTCATCTTTAGCTGCTTCTTTCTAAGTCGACGAAAGATGGATGCTAAATGTTCACGATGTTCTTGATGATTACCCGACCTAACCACTAGGTCATCAACATAACATTCGACATGCTTGTGCATTATATCTTGAAAGATACTTTGCATCGCCCTCTAGTATGTTGCCCCAGCATTCTTAAGACTGAACAACATAACTTTGTAGCAGTAAATTCCTAAAGAGGTTCTGAATGTTGTTGCTTCTTCATCCTTAGGAGCCATCCTAATTTGATTGTAACCAGCGTAGCCATCCATGAAAGACATGACAGCGTATTGCGTCGTACTGTCAATCAATAGTTTCATTAGCGGGAGGGGAAAGTCATCCTTTGGGCAAGCCTCATTCAGGTCCCTGAAATCTACACACACCTTGATTTGTCCACTTTTCTTTTTTACTGGGACTATATTCGATATCCACTTGGGATATTTGACCTCTCTGATAAATCCAACTTTAATCAGTTTATTTACTTCTTCCTCTATCAGAGGGACCAGATCTGGATGAAATCGCCTCTGCGCTTGCTTAATCTGTCTTTTGTCCTTAGACATATTTAATCAATGTACTACTACCGAAGGTTCTAAGTCCGGCATTTCAGCATATGTGTAAGTGCTATATTTTCTATCTCCTATGATTGTCAAATTTTATAGTGCCAAAACCTCTTGGAATCTGTGTCTTGTGTAGCTCATCTACATATTTAAGACTGTGCATCACATGTACATGAACAAAGGTCTTTACCTCAAGAATTTCATATGCAAGATCAAGAGATATACATGCTCAAGTATAATACCATGTGATAGTTCACTCCTTCAAGCTTCAAAGTTCAAGGTTTCAAAGCTTCATCTAAAGGCAAGACAATAGTCTTTACTTTAGTACTCAAAACTCAAGATGAAATACAAGTTAAGTACTTCAATTTCAAGCTTCAAAAAGTCTCAAGTTCAAGCTTCATCATATATCAAGATCTCAAGCTTCTTGAAATTCAAAGAACAACTATTAACTGAAGCAAAAGAAGATTTAATGTTCATATATCGCTCACAAGGTATGAATGACCCTAGATTGACCATAAGATAGGTCATTTTTGAATACATAATTTAATTGGGTTACTTTATAAGTGCATAAACTATTTTTTGACTAGTCTTAGACTAGGTTCGACTAGCCATAGCACTGGCTCGACCAGTCTAAGAAATCCTTAACCAGTCTTAAGTTTGTTACTTATTTTTAGAATTTTTTGTTATTGCCTCGACCAATCCTAGAGACTGCTCGACCGGTCGTGTGAACGGTGCTCGACCAGTCCTGCAGGCTTGACTTAAAGTCTAGCAACTAAATTGAGTCCCACACGATCAGTCGTGGACAGGACTTGACCGGTCATGGAGACCACTCGACCGATCGAGTAGGTCCTTCGACCAGTCATGGAATAGCCTGATCTTATCGCGCCCAAATTTTCAAAAGTTTGTTGGTCCTTCAACCAATCGAGCCGACCTCTGGACCAGTCGAAGGAGCGATTTCTGCACTTATAAATAGAGCACGAATTTCAGAGTTTGATATCCAATTCAAGCAAAATCAATACGCCGCTCTGAGAGATAAGTTAGTGATATTTTTAAGCTATTTAGTTCTCATTTTATATTCTCTTTAATTAGCTTTTTGCATTTGATTTTGATTTTCTACATTTCAATTTTATTTGAAAGAGGGATTGAAGTTTTCCCATTTCTTGGAATCAAAATCAAATCAAGCTAGCCCAAGGTGATTTAATCTAAAATCAATTTAGAACTTAGAACCATTTCATAAGTGAGTGTGAACATTGAACTTCTACTCCGAATTGGTTCTTCCAGGCTGCATCAAAAGGAGAATATCCAGATAAGTATTTTACAGTTATGTAAATTCATTCTTTTAGTTTCATTAAGATTGTGCTAGAAAAATCTCTTTCTTTTGGTTTGTCTAAGGTGATCTAGAAAACTCAGAGTGTGGGGTTTTTGAATTGTGTAAGCCCACTTGAAAGACACAATTGCGAAGGTTTTAGGTGAACCTTGAAAAACCTATGTCTTAGTGAATGCTAATATCCACTGTGTGAGGATATTAGGAGTGGAGTAGTTGTGTGGCTGTTTTTCTAAATAGTTGATGTACACACAAGCAAACCATTATAATTTCTGGTCTTGTAGTAATTGATTGATTATTTCATTTTGTGGATGTTGAAATTTCCCTTTATGCATTTGTGGAGCATGTTGTAATTTCTTTTATGGAAGTGTGGGAATGTTGTAATAGCTTAGTTATTTCCTTTGCTATTTATTTCTTTATTCCTTTATATCGGTTTGAGATTTCGGTACACAGACTGTTCTAGGAATCAGGTTGTCCTACCATAAGCCATTGGTTTTTGGTGTAAGGTTGTCCTTAGAACAACATCTGTATCAATCTCTCAATACTTGTACACTTGAGGTTGTTTTACATTTATGCATTATGGGATTGTTTAAGTGCTATCTTTATTTATATTTGTTTAAATTCCGCATTTAATTTTTAATTTGACATAGTCCTATTCACCCTCCCCCCTCTAGGACTCTTAGCTCAGACTTTTCAATATGTCCATGCGAAAACATTTTTATTTTCTTTCAGTAGTCAGGTGTATTCTTCGGTTTCTTATTTAGGAAGACCAGCACTTATGAATGTATTTCTCGGTTCTTTTTCCATACCTAAATTTACCTCTCGCAAGCTGTCGATCGTTGACTACCCCCCGTCTTCTCTCTGCTTCGGAGCTCTCTCCTGGTGCTTGACTACTTCGAGATTTGCCTCTGATACTTGATTGACTGTGACCATATTTACTGAAGACTCTGCCCCCAATCCTTGAAATCCTTTTCTCTTCTTCTAGCCAACTCCAATAGGGACCTGAATTCCTTTCCCATGATTTAAACCAGTCGGTTCTTCATTATTAAAACTCATCCTTTTCATCATTCTTCTACTTGCCAGACTGTATTTCTCGAGATCGCGAGATGTCAACTTGCCATGGTACATATTATTCTCAACCCTTGCTTCCATCTTTTCTTCCAAAGAGGCATAAAATTCAATCGGCTTTGGATATTTTGCATTGGCTATGACACGAAACTTTCCAGGAATGGTTGGGAACGACTTACTTCTTTCAGCATATGGTAATGGTACTGTATAGTTTGACTACAGGATTTTAAATTGTTCAGGTGACAGTAATGTCAAGGGCGGTTGTCCTGGCTGCCTCAGATGTCTCGGCACAAAATAGAACTTCTTCTTTGCTTCTAAAGTTTCAAATGATCCTGCCTTTTCAGATTCTCCTTTTATCACTTTCACGTGAGCATTTTTCAAGGCTTTGCCTTTATCATTCTTTTTCTCTTCCCTTCTGGCAAATCCTCGTAGGAACTAGCATCTGCAAAGAAGGCTTCAGCTTCCATGTACGGTCTTGCATCGGCCATTACCTTATACTGTATCCCATTCCTATAATATTTGAAGCATTGATGAAGGGTAGAAGGTACAATACCGTACTGATGTATCCATGGTCTTCCTAAGAGGAGATTATATGTCGTGACTGCACTGATCACATGACAAACAACATCAGTAATTAAGTCTCCTATTTCCAATGTTATCATAACTTTTCCAAGTGCGCGCTGCCCATCTTGATTAAAGCCCTGTATCATCATTCCACTAGGGTGTAGATCAGAAGACGGTAACCTAGTTTATTCAGCATTATTAACGGTAACAGGTTCACCATAGATCCATTGTCGAGCATAATCCTTTTTACTTCCTTGCCACGAATGTGGCCTATTATGCCCTGCATCACAAGCTAGATCATCGTCAGAGAAGGAGACTACTGGCATACAATCTTCTTGCTCTTTACGTTCTTCATTTTCCATTTCTACCAGCAATGTTTCTCTGACATTGTGGTCGGATAGCGCTTGAGTCAATATTTTCCTGCAATCTTCTAATAAGTTTAACGCGTCATAAATGCTTAACTGGACTGGTGTACCCGTCAAATGATTCACGATGTCATAAGTCACTTTTGTCGTTTCACTCCTCTCCTCTTTCTTTTCACTGTTGTACTGGTCCTTGATGACCTCAATCCTTGTCGTTCTGACTTTCTCCCTTGGGGGACTTGCCATTCTTTTTCCTAACTGTGGCGTAATTACCGCGGCTTTCCTTTTCATCTCATGAATTTCTGTCTCTGCTCTGTCACGAGCATTTTTCTGAATTGTCAACACGTTCATCGTTGTCTTCATGTCCCTTTCTTTTTCTTTTCCAATCACTATTTCACCCCTGTTTATCAATGTTTGTATTATGCACTTTAATGTATAGTAATTTTTGTTGGATGTCCTATCAGACGATGGTAGTGGCAAAAATCTCTTTCTCTCGATCTTCTTGCATTTTCAGGGCGCTTGGACGCAAGTAATTTTATTGAACTGGCTTTTAACAACTGATTCATCATAGGGAGAACGTCTTCCTTATCAAATGCAAACCCTTAGTGAGAATTAAGTGATCTGGGCCTTTTTCCGGTGAACCTGCTTCTAGGGCGATTTAATTCTTCCTTCCGTTCTACCCTTTTCTCTCTTGAACCTCTTATTTCTTGGCTCCTTTTATCGTGTTCCACAGTATTTGTGGTTAACCTACTGGGCCCCTTTCTAGCTGTTTCATAATGAAACACTGGCATTTTCCGGGTCATCAGCTCTAGGGCATGGGCTTTGGTGGCCAATTCATGGAAAGTCTTAACATCAGCGTTAGTGAGACCGAACGCAATTCCCGTTTCCATGGAATTTAGACACATCTTAACCTATTCTTTTTCTTCTGGTAGCTATCTACACAAGGCTCCCAGTGTTTTTCATCTGTCTATAAACTTCTCCACTGGTTCCCCTTCTCTCTGTCGTACCGAAGCCAACTCTATAATGCTGACATCGTGTTCTGAAGAGAAGAAGTTAAACATAAAGGCATACTGCATCTGCTTTCACGTGCGTATCGATCTTGGGGTCAGACTAGAATACCATCGGAACACTTTACTTATCAGGGTTGATCCGAACAAACGTAGGCAATAACTATGGTATCGTGGAGAAATTCCCCATGCTGGTAATAAAATGCATCAAAAGTTCCTCCAGCAACCATCCCCGTTGAACTTTTGAAAATCTGGATACTTGAAATTATTTGGGAATGGGATATCCTTGACTTCTCTTGGATATGGTGTCTGATATCTAAATCTTCCTACACTCTTGCGTTCCTTTCTGATCTGACCACTTCTTCGACAACCTGTCATACATCTTCTTGTGTTAATGCTCTCATCGTAGGGGCAGACCCGTGTGACTTAGTCCGCGGCAGCTGTGACCCTTCAGGATGCTGTTCTCATTTGTTTGTGTTATCGGTCGTTGGGGGTGCCACCATTCGTGCCACATTATGCTCTAGATTTCCCAAGGCTTCTCGGAGGCTCCTACATTCCTCCATTAATGCTTTTTGCGCTTTTGCCATCTCAGCGATGCGATCCTCTGTAGTCGAAGAAGGTCCTTCGTTTGTTCTGGCCATATGAACGGCAACCTCTCCACTCCCTGATGAGGCGGTAGCCGAAAGAGGAGAGTGCATTGACATTATGGGAGTTGCCGAAAGAGGGGACTTGCTTGAACCTTGTGTATTTCTGAGATAATCGGCTGAGTAAGAAGACATAGAGATTGGAGATGTGGATCCCAGTGGGCTTGTTAGTAAAGCCTTCCCTTTCCGTTCTTTTGTCCATCCGGGGCCCTTAATGGGTAAAGTAGGGAAATCTTATGCGGCTGAAGGAATCATTACTTGTGTGGGGTAGATTACCGGAGGGGCAAGTTCAGGATGTTTCCTGGCTGTGTTTCGTGTTATCAGCCCCCTAGCTCTTCTCAGTGGCGAATTTGTTCCCGCTGCAATGACATTCTGGGTCCTTGTCCTCCTGCGAGTGACCACGATCCATTCATCTCTTTCTCCCTGTGCTACTGGAGAAGTAGTTACAACTGTGACAGCTGACCATGATTCTATTTGTTTGCTTGTTACCACTTTATCTTTTTAGCGTCCAGTTTGTTTATTAGCATACTCCACAACAAACCCTATCGTAGTGAAGTAGAAAACTATATTTCCTTGAACGATTGTCATTGATTGGTTGGTTGTAATATTCTTTCTCCTGAATCTCTCACATTCACAAAATGATAAAAAAAAATATTAGTATTTATATCAAGTTGTATTCTATTTTAGAGATGAAAGGTAGGATGTTCCCTCTGAGAGTCGCCATTTTGGCGCCTTGAAGACACCAAACAGTCGTGATCATCTCCCGTGTAGTTCTTAAGTTAATATTCAAGTGAATATAAGAAAAATCCCCAGTGGAGTTGCCATTTTGTTTCAAACAAGAAACAAATGCATTTTATTCGAGAAATTTCATTCACTTAATAATTAACAAAAGAAGACAAAGAAGACAATCACGTTATTTATTTATTTCAAGTTCTTTTATATCCCTTTCTCCTTTGATTCCAAAATAGACTTGTGATAAAAAATAAATAAAAGACATTATGCACTAAGGCAATAAGTGTTGGAAGCATCGTATATTGCAGGGCACCGTTGTGTACTCAGCAATTCCATGCTTTGTGCACTGGCCATTGTGCACTAGTTAGCTATATTATGCACCCACTAACTTTGTGCGCTCATAGTGTTGCGCGCTAGCTAACTTTGTGCACTCACAGCATTGTGCGTGGCTAACTTTGTGCGCTCACAGCGTTGTGCGCCAATGGTGTTGTGTGCCGCACAACACCTGTCTCGCACAATAGGTGGAGACTTTACCTCTTTTCTCTCGGATCTTCTTCTCCTTACTTGGTTGCTAATGACCCCTTATTGATGAGTCGGGGGTATTTATAGCCTTCTCAAACATGCAAACATGCATGTAGTCACTGTGCAGAATCCTTTGCGCGGCCCTCATTGTGCGAAGTCCTTTATGTAGCCATCTCTGTATGGACCCAGGTGTGCGGACCCTCTTGTGTAGACTCCTTTGTGCAGACCCCGGTGTGCGGATCTCTCTGTGTGGGCCACTGCGTACGGTTATCTGTGTTTCATGGTTTATTTCTACACAACGATTTACGCACAACACTTAGTTCCGCACAATGATTTACGCACAACAATTTGTGCACAGCGTTCTGAGCATAGCGAACTTTCTACTACCTTTTTCTTTTTATGCCTCAATAGTTGTATCACTCCAGGTTTGATAACCATGTTTCCTGCATCAAGTGGAAGATCATGCAGAAATGTGTACTCACCCCAGCTAGTTGTAAATAATCTCATAGTGTACGAGGCGGGGGTGCATTATGCACCTCATTTTTTATCTTAAACTTCCTTAACTGGAGGTTGAGGTGGATTTGCAACCATCACTTATATTGACTCAAAGGGTATCAAGTGGTGTCTAATCCTGTGATGGATAGGAAACCCTTTAAGTAATCCTCCTTCACTTAAGAGACATTAAGTGTTGTCACGAACCCACTTGGGCATGAAACACTCGTAGCCCTCAAGTAACTGAACAAACTAAACCTTGAAAAAATAAAAAATAAAAAAACCTATAGCAAAAAAGAAATTTACGAAAGAAAGAGAGAATTGGAAAGAGATTACTCGATTAGGGTTGTAATGTTAGGATCCTACAAAACAGAAAACAATGTTAGTCTTTAAAAATAATTTCAGAAAAAAAATTCTGACCTAAAAACATAGCAGAAAAGTAAACCTTAATCTTAACCTATTTCTAATATTAATTAATCTCTAAAAAACATAGCTGTAGTTACCGTCAATGGTGCCAAAAACTTGTTCATAACCCCAAGTATAGGGTCATGATGTAGAAATAACTCGGTGAGACTGAGGTCGAATCCATAGGGACTAATCTTGTGCGTATGCTGAAAATAACCATAAGTAAAACTAGAAGAAGAACTAAATCTAAATTTAAAATATAAGGGAGTAATTGTAAAAGGGATTTCAATAATTAAAAGGGAACTAAGGTGACAAGGATCCACTTGTAACTATCAAGATATTTCCATACTTGATTCAAGGAACACAATTGGAATTGGAGTCTAAGTAGTGTAGATGGGGTTTGGGTGAGAGATTTTGTGTACCTATTCCTGTAGATGTCTCCTATTTATACCTTCTGATTGAAGTGAACGTGTTCATCATTCTTGGCACGATCTCTGCCATTAGGTGTGAGCAGTGCAACCGCTGATGTTGTCGATTACCCTGAGATCGTGCACCGGATGTTACTCCATACATGCGTTACTGGAGTTGATCCTCGAGCATGATTGTAGGCCACATCATCGTCTGAGCTGACCCTGTAGTCTGGGTCTTGCTTATGATAGGTTGAGCCCATGAGCGGGCCGAGCTTGGTTGCTTGTCGACGAGGGTCTGGTTGGAGTCAAATGGATGGGGTGTGTAATGGCTTCTTCTGGGTTCCAAGATGATGTAAAAGCTCTACAAAAGAACTTGGCAACTGGACACTGATCATCGATACTTAGTCAGAGTAGACGAGCTAATACTATGCTGTGGGTCAGCTTTTCTAGCTCTGTCGTCCGACCTGCCTTCGCGAGGCCTCTTAACTGGCTGAGCCAAGCTTACCTCAATTGGGGTCGGCTCAAATTCTCTCATAACAATGCACACACACACACATGTTTAAACTCTTCTTGTGAAACAGCACAGTAAATTGCATTCATGGCCTTAGCATCACATGTTTTCCCTTGTTTTCATAATCAGTCCAAAATGCCTTTTATTTTCATCGGGATATGGTAGTGCCATTAATAAGTGCAACTTATTCCATTGGTGGATCATATCCATTCTCGACAATTTTCCATACTTCATGGTCCAAGGAATGCAAGAATATGTTCATTCTACCTTCCTAATATGCATAGTTTGAACCATCAAAACTTAGAGGTCGTGAGACCAATGTTCCCTCTCCCTTGGTTATATTTCCAACTTCATTAAGGATCTTCCTCTATGTTGTTAAACCCTTCAAGAGGAACCCTCGCTGATACCAATTGAAATTACGATAAATCGCTATTAGTGAAGTACGAAATTATGCCCAAGTGTCCTAGAGGGGGTGAATAGGACTTTTTAAAACTTTAATCCTACTTAAAAATGAATGCAACCAATCTAAACAGAAGTAACTAAGATTAACATAAAATTATTCACACTTAAAAGATAGGATAGTGATTTTTACAATTATTGCAATGCATCAAACATGTAGTGTGCAAAAATTAATCATATTATAAATCAACATAATATAGACAAAAGCATACATCACAAACACAGCGATATATAGTGGTTCGGATATGTGTCTACTCCACTCCTAGCCGATGCACTCATCCCCATGAGTGTACTGGATTTCACTATCCAATGGTTTTAAATCAAGTTAATCACAAACCTTTACAACCTACACAAGGTTAACTAGGGTGCCTACACAAGACAACCCTAGGTGCCTACAAAAGGCAACTCACAATGCCTACACAAGGTAAACTCTAATGCCTACATAAGGCAATAGTCCTACACATATATGGAGCGTGCGATGTTGTCTTTATCTTGTATTTATCCTTCATGTATTGTACTTAAGTTTTTGACATTAGTGGATATGTGATGATAATGTTGCCTTTGTGATTTGGGTACACTTGTAGTTATGCTCCTTATGAATCAAATTCGTGTTGAAAATCCTCCTTGTAGGATCCTAGGATCGGAACCTGGTATATGGGTGCCGGGAGCCAAGAATGAGGTACTACGGAGGCTGTCGACGCTGGATTCGGTGATCAGGAATTTTGTGAGCTCGATTTCTGAGTCTGGGTTATGACAGAAGTTAGTATCAAAGCATAACTTGGGAATACCTAAGGATAACATCACATATCTGCTAATAGCTACCCTTCACTATGTGATTGTTGCGAACTTAGAATAATTAGATCCCCGAGCTCAAATAACTTAGAAATTTCTTGATATAGCTCTCTATCGTGTGTGCATTCGAGAGTGCTTAAGGATAATAGGCCCTTGTTCCATACTATAAGACATGGCGCCTGAGAGAACAAGCCAAGTGGCTCCCATGTCTGAGACCAGTGCGGCCCCGATCGTATCAGTGAGAGTGGTTCAACTCCAGCAGTTGTTACAGGCGATGATCATGATTCTTCAAGGGCAGGGTAGGCAACCTGCAGATACACCCACCCAGGCTGAGCAAGAGTGCACAAGCTCCCTTTTATGCGACTTCAGGAAACTTGATCCCTGGCGTTTTCAGGGAGGAGATCGGAAGAGGAAGGTCCCCTCTAGTAGCTCCCGGCAGTGGCAACGACGGCCGCAAAGGCATAGGAACCGCCCAGCTTTTGACGCACTAGCCGCACCTCTAGCACCTCCTATGCGTCAGTTCATAGGTGTTTTCTTTGGATGTGCTGGGATAGGGCATCGTAGAAGCGAGTGTCCCCGCCCTCAGCAGCAGCAATGGCAGTATCTGTCGCCAAGACCCCATCAGCGGCAACAGCAGCCACCAAGGCATCCGCAGCAGCACAGGCCACCACAGCAGTAGTAGCAATGACCACAGAGGGGACATACACCTCCCCAGCAGGACCCTCAGCCGCCAGGGGGAGTCGTCGATGATTTGAGCAACTAGGCCTTAGGACCGTCTTGATAGATTATTCATGGAGGAGACATCTTGGAAGTGAGAGGCTGAGATTCGTGAGCGTTATCCCCAACTCCTTGTTGTTGATTGCATTCGTGGGTTGTGTTTTTCATTTTACATAGTGAAGTGATTTCCCTCTTTTATGAGCTCCAGTTAGTTGCGTGATAGTGTAAATTTTGAGGACGAAATTTTTATTAGGAGGGGAGAGCTGTAAGGCCCGTAACCTAGTCTGAACCGTTCCTTAGGATCCTACGATCTTCTCGATCAAATTTTGGTGACCCGCGATGCATAGATAGCATTTGCACACGACCCTGAGTTGCATCCAGTCGACTCAACCCGAGACTTGTACCATTGCGACCACGCCATCGCCACGGTTCGAACCCCGCGACTTACTCACCGATGCAATACCCAAGCCAGGAGATGTGGGCCCCCGTTTATTTCAAGGAAATGTCACGCATTGCAAATCCTGAGAGAATCTCTACCATCCATCACATCAATCAATCTAATACTAGTCAAGTACACAACCCATCCTTCTCTTACACAAGCCATCCCCAAAGTCAACTCTCTCTCTCTCTCTCTCTCCACCCATCCCTTCCTTACACCCATCCCATCCCTTTCATCCCATCACATTCTCTCTCCCTCTCATTCTCTCTACCATCCCAAGCAACCAAGAGAGGTGTGGACATCCAAGCTCTTCCAAGAGAGCTGAGTGTGGCCCACTTCCAACCGCCCCCCCTCATCTCTAATCCTAGCCCTTCAATCTCCACCACCCTCCATCAAAGTTAAAGCCAAGGAGCTTAGCATTCCAAGGAGCCTAGAAGATTAGCAATCGGTGGGTGTTTTATAGGCTTAGATTTGTATTTTGATGATGGGCCAAGTGGGGCCTACCGATTGATGGTATGGATCTCACTTTGGACCCTAGGTGTGGCCGATGGCTCACCATGATTCATATGATCATCCCATGATGGGGCCATTCTCCATGGACCCCATCATGATGTTTATTTTTCTAGTGTGAAAAGGTTATTTTCCTAGTGTGCCCACATGTATTGGGACCCACTGATGTATGTTTTATATGAATGGGAGGACTCATAGTGGCAAAGCCCTCCATCGTACGTCTCTCTCTCTCTCTCCCCCTCCTCATTCTTTTTTTTTCTTTTATGATGATGATGATATGTGTGTGTGGCCCACCTGATGTGATCAACAATCTAGACTGGGCCTTACAGGCATCATAATGAGGGTAATGACACCCATCGTTGGATGTGCATGTGCCCACCTTTATTCTTATTTGCCATCTAACCTACTGCAAAAAAAGGGAGGCAACAGTGGGACCTGCGAACCCAAGACGTGACAGCCTGGTCCCATGTTGCTGGGGGCCATCGTGATCACCTATTCGATACTCAAGCCATCCATCCAACGGTGGGACCCACTATGATGTAAAAGTTATATCCACCATTCATCTATTTGTTACCTCTTTAGATTATTGAATGGATTAGATTCAATGCTCATGAGAACCCACCATGATGTATTTATTTTATCCTCACCATCCATGCACTTCGCCATATCATTTTAGGTCGTGACTCCAAAAAAGAGTCAAATCCGATTCTTAGAGGGGTCGTGCCGAGAGAAACAATGAGGAATGACGCCTACTATTTAAACCTTACTTAGGTTATATGTAAAATTTATTTTCTTGGCTATCTGGGGGTTATGGGCCCACTAGAGACTCCCACCATGATGCTGGTACTCCAAACCAAGTGGCCCTCCATTTTGACCAACAAGGCGGCCAATGGGCCTTGGTGGGCTAATTGGAAATGAGACAGGTTCAAGTTCAAGTGAATCACACCTTGGGCGGCCATGGTTGGTGGGCCCACTATAACTTCTTTTGGGTCGATCTCTACAGTACATGGGGCCCCCTGTGGACTCTTGCACCCATGTAGGAGAGACCCCTTAGGAGGACCCCACATTTTGGGCACTACAGACATCAGCGGGGCTTTGTGGGCCACCCAAAAAAAATGAATGAAGTAGATGCACACCTCGATGGACCACATCCACAAGAGAACAATAGTAATTGATCATTCACCATTAAAGACGCCCTAGGGTCCACTGTACTGTTTATATACCAACCAAACTATCTAGATTGTGGGGCTCACTATGGACTCAACACGAGGTTTGTGATTTATATCGATGTCCATCTGCATGTACAACAAGTTCTAGAGTATGGTATAATAAAATAGAGCATGCCCAAATCTGGGGGCTCACACCAGTTGATTATCCAAAGGATGGGCCCCCTTGTGGGCCCGCAGTGACAGTTATTTGCCATTCAACTTGTTCTTATGACCTTGGATGGAGCGGATATCTAAACTTTTGTGGCCAAAATCATATTGTCAAGCCCCAAACTCAGAAACCGGCCTCACAGAATTCTCGATCGCTGAATCCAGTGCAGACAGTCTCCCTAGTACCCCATTCTCGGCTGCTAGTGCCTATACGCCAGATTCTGATCCTGGGATCCTACAAGGAGGATTTTTCAACATACATTTATCTCGTAAGAAACATAACCACGAGTTTACCCAAATCATAAAGGCAACATCATCATCACATATCCACTAATATAAAAGTAGAATATAGTACTGGAAGGGAAATACAAGGTAAATGTTAAAAGCTACATAAGCTCTGCCGCACGCTCCTGCCTCAACTCGATCACATCCTATCGTCACCTACATGCATCTATCATGCATAAGCTTATAGAAAGCTTAGAGGATGGTGTACGTGTGTGGGCAAGATAAGTGCCAAGCACACAAATATCAGCATAAGGGAATACTGGCAAGGCTATAAGTCATTCAATATCAGAGTAATGCGAAAACATGCCGGTAAGTCCATAAGTACTATTAGCCTTATCGAGGCTATGTGTTGTAAAAACATAATAAGCCATTATCATATACTGAGGATGCAATGTAAATCAGCTATGTAATGCGGAGACATAGTAAGCCAAATATCATATACTAAGGATACAATACAATATGCAAATCCTGATGAGTCCACGAATACTACCAGTCTCATCTAGGCCATATAAAGGTAGAAACATAGCGACCCAAATGCCATACACCGTGGATGTAATGTAATATGCAGATCCTGGAGAGTCCATAAAGCCATCAACCTCATTCAGAATATGCAATACATGAGCATAGTAAACCAAATGCTATGTGCTAAGAATGCAATGAAATATGAGGTGAGAATGAAATGACCAAGTTAGAGCATGAAGTTGGGATGATAGTACATAGGATCGCAAGCTGTAGGGTCCATCACAAAGGACTTCTATCCAAACTAGTCCATCACAAAGGACTTCTATCCAAACTCCTTATTTCAGGTTAGTCGCGTGCCTAACCGAAATCCTGACCATTGCGAAGGTACACATATTAAATTAGTTGCGCACCACCAGCCTGAGTGGATAGTAAATGAATGAATGAATGAGTAAAATGCTAAATATACAACTCCTGCTCAATAAGTTGATAGCAGGCGCAACTCGTCGATAGCAGACCCATTTATGAGCTAGTCAGACTCAGCCTAACATTGCCTACTCCCTCAGGCAGGTAAGGCCACACCCCCTCCTAACAGACCACGACACAGTGGGAGACGCGGCCTATTGGTATACGACCCTCATGCACTCATATATATCCACTCGGTCTATATGTTGGGGCGTCCTCTAGTACCAAGAGGGTTTAGGAATTTTCACCCAAGGACATCTATGGCTCCCCATGTAGAAAAGATTTCCGGTGTCCCATCTAGCCATTCACGATATGCCTGTGGAGGCTACAACCCTGATGTCCCTAGGGCATATGGTGGTCATATCACAAAATGTGAGATGTATGAGTCATACCATCCAGTCATGCATTAAAACTGCAGTACCGTGCACTCATATGGGGCAACTCCGCCTATCAGGGAGTCCCATAAACAACTTGCCCAAAGGCATATGCAATGGTCAACTGCATCTCATATCAAACATGGAGATGATGCGTATGGACATGTAACATGATGCTATGTATGATTATCGAACATAATAATGATTAATCTCACACAATCACAATGGGCCTCTCACATTGCAATGGGCCTCATCTAGTCACAATGGGTATCATACAATCATAATGGGCCTCATACCATCATAACACAATGGTCCTCACACATTATAATAGGCCTCATACCATCACAATGGGCCTTACAAGGTCACGATGGGCTTTATACAATCACAATGGGCCTCAGGTAATCACAATGGGCCTCACATGATCATGATGGGCCTCATATAATTATAGTGTTATGCTAACACATACTTAGTGCGTATACCAACATAGTCGTAATCGATGATCGGCCTATATATATATATATATATATATATATATATATATATATATATATATATATATATATATATATATATATATATATATATATATATATATATATATATATATGGCGAGGTCCATAGAAGGACAGCAGATCTAATCCATAATATGAGGATCGGTCCTAGACAGTGAATATACCAAATCATATAACATGGATCCCTCCGTCTATGGTGATGTTGTACTCTCCTCATATCAAGGTTAGGCCTAGGTGGCCTACCTATATTTCTAAGGATTTGGAGCCGGCTTCTTTCACCATACTATCATATGGTCCGCTAGATGTCATAGGGGGGCCAAATAAGTCTTAGATGGACTCCAAGATTAAAAGGAAATAATCCTACGAGCAACCAATGGGGGCCCAACATTATGGGTTAACCCAATATGAATAGGTGGGTCATGCAAACATCAATGGGGCCCAATGACTAGGGTTAACCCACTTAGAGAATGATTGGAATAGGCCTAACAAAGGCCTAAAGGAAGGTCACAATATGGACATTTAACCATCATTACCCATCAATGTGGACATTTAGCCAACATTGCTCCCAAGGAGTGGCCCACATGGAGCCTAACATATAATGGGTCCATGGCCTCACATAAGGGCCTAATACACATCATAATGGGCCTCTCATTGGCCTCAAATACATCACATGGGCCTAATACATATCACAATGGGCCTCATACAAGGACCTTATATACATCGCATTGGGCCACACTCATAAGCCTCAAATACATCATGATGGGCCTCATTACACAGGCCGTATATACATCATAATGGGCCATATCTCATGGGCCTTATGTAACGACCTTGGAATTTTGTGCTAATCTTTCCTTAAGTAGTTGTTTTTGGGGTAATTAGCGCTCTACTTGATTGCTTGTGAAATTCGCATCAATCACTTTAAATTGTATCTGCATGGCTCTAAACGTGCAGATTAGTGAGCGCTACATCACTCTGAAATCTGGGATCCATCGCTAAATCCAGTCGTTCTGGGGATTTTTTGGAAGATCTGGATCGGACCTAGACCGCGCATCGAAAGTCCGATGGCGATGATCTTAGGCTGTTGCGGTCACCTTGTTGGACTTGGCCATCACCTCGAAAATCAAGTCCAGATGATGTTTTAGGTCGATTTGATTGAGTTCGGAGTGAAGAGTGTGAGAACGGTTGGAATTTAATAAGCTTTTTATGAAATGAGTCGTGTCGCTTGCGATGATTTTAAGCTATCGACCGTTGGATTCGACCCAATTTCACCCTCGATCGGGATGGTTGGCCCAGGCATATCCTAGTGCTTGTGGACTTGATCGATTTCGGGGACCGTTGAATTGAGTGTGGTCCGCCACGGCGATCTGAAGAGCCGGTCGGGATGAAACTCGCCTGACCTAGATCCATGGTCGGTGAGCTTAAGTCCGACCTTTCGTGGTTATAGGCCCACCGAAGTGCTTCGTTGGATCGAGAAAGGCGTACTTTGGTTATTACCTAAGTATACCTTGACCCTCTAGGGTTATTTCCATCATTTTAAGGCCTATATATAGTCCTTAAACCCTAGCTCTCATTTCCATACGAATTTTCTCTAACCCTAGCTTGGAGAGAGTGGAAAAGAGAGAGGAAGTGAGAGAGATTGGTTGGTGAATCACCTTGATTCTTCCTTGTTCTTCTTCACCTTTGAATCTTCACTTTGAATCGTTCCTCTGACGATTCTGAGTTCCTTTGGGGTAAGTTAACCTAACCCTAACCTGTGTTAGAGCTTAGATTAGACTTGGTGTTGTTGTATCTCATTTCTATCCTTATTTTAGGGTATTCTTGCGCCGTTGACGAAGACAACTCGTCTAAATCAGGTTCGGCGGTTCTTTCTTTGCTTAAGGTGCGGACTTTAAGTGTATAGGTTATGGTTTTCAAGGCTTTCAATCCCGATTAGTGATTTAGTCTTTTTATGGATGAGATTTCACATGTCAAATGTTATGTATGCATTGCTTTACTGATATGCATGTGCTATATTGAGATTTGTGTATTCTATGTGTATTTATAAAGTACCGTATACGTATAAAATACGCACTTGTGCTTGCCATGATTATTGGTCATGTATGTATGCTAGATGCATGTATGACAACTCCTTGGTAAAGGGAATTGTCTAAGTGCATGTATTCCAACATACGTCATGTATGTTATTCCTTGTATGCTAAGTGTTTGTAGAAATGCATGAATGACCTAAGTGTAACTGATTACACTAAATGCAGGCGTTGAGAAGTGGTTCTCAATACTTCTATGGATGCGCATGATTTCCCTTATGCATTTACATTCCAAGTTATTTAAATTCAAGCATTCCTATGCTTACATTTATGTTAAGTTGATATTCTTCAGATGTGTATGCACCATGATTTGAGTGGTTGTTCCATTACTGTTTTACATTCCATATGAATATCTGTCGTAGTGTAGGATGTTTGGGACTATGCCTTAGTCCAGGAAATCGGTAATTGACCCTTTGGTCGTGGTTGAGATTGCTTTCGCCACGTGAGACGCATTAGACGAACCCGAGTCGTATTAGAGTTGGCGGCAGTGGTTTGGCCACGCGGAGTGTTTGCGCACTCTATGTCATTCAATTCAACGTGCGCTCGTGCTAGTCGAGTTCGTCAACTAACCCGATTGTCCAGTGTATGTTAACCATGTATGGACGCTACTGCTTGAATCTAGGGTACCGAACTTACCAGTGAAATCCTAATAACCATGGTACCTGATCCGCTAAGACTCATGAGCCGGACATGGTGGTTTGGGACACCGTGGTCGAGCTGTCAGCCTTCGCTGGGGTGACGAGCCTCCCAGTTGTTACCGGTGAGCAACTTAACTCGTGAGCCGATTATGGTGGTATGGGACACTATATTCGTGCTGTTGTCGGCCTACATTGATTGGTGACGAGCCCTTTGTAGTGACCTCGAGCATACCCGGATACCGCAAGGAGGTGACGAGCCGATCTGTGGTAGTAAGGGCATGAAAGGCGTGCATGGATTGGAGACGAGCCCTTTGCTACTACCTCAACTATAAGATCGTAAGAGATGTATAGTATTGACGACCCAAGTAGGGATCACTGTTTGGATGATGAGAGGAGGAAGGTCTCTTAGCTTCCCACTCCGGCTGTATGACTTGGACTAATAACAAATTGGTAATAATATCCATTCACCGCATTTTCATGTGATTTGTAGATGTGGCGAACTTTGAGTCGATGTCGTGCGTAACGTAAGATGAAGACGCGAGGGTGTACGCGTGAGGGCACGCATCATATTGCATTCATACTTGCATTAACAAGAGTACTTAGGATTTATTTAATTGTCTTGCTTTATCATTACTGTTTGATTGAACTGATAGCATGTTAACCAGTGCCTTATTGTTCCACTGAGTTGATCACTCACTCCCACGTTTCTGGGGCGGTGTTTCACACCCACCAGACTCTGTCTTAGGCCCTGATGTTGCAGATGTGGATGTGACGTCTGAGGCAGAGCGGGAGCTGGATGACGACGAGGCTGCCTTCTCCTATATGCAGTTTTCAGACGGGTTCTAGCGAGCCTCGGTCTGTTGCGCGGGATCTATGGGATTACTATTTTTGGGAACTGAAATGATGTAACTTGTACTTATAAATTTTGATAAATAACACTTTTACACGATCTGGTTGTATATGTAATTCAGGGACTTACACTTGTACACATATTTTACTATAAGTCTTCCGCTTGCTTTATTCACTTACCCCTGAATCATATCTGCGTTTTGGCTTAATCTATCCCGTGTTTATGTGCTAATACAGTCAACATACATCATTCATTAATTATGTTGCATAAGTGATGTTTTGGAACTCGGGAGCTGAGTTATGCTCGACCCCCGAATTTCAGGGCGTTACACCTTAAATACATCGCAATGGGCCAGAACAATGGGCCTCTTATACATCGAGTGGGCCACATCACATGAGCTGCAATAATGAGCCTAATATACATCAAGTGGGTCGCATCACATGGGCCTTGTATACATCAAGTGGGCCGTAATATATGGGCCTCATATATATCAAATGGGTCGCAATACATGGGCCTCAACAATGGGCCTCCAACATATCACAATGGGCCTCATATCTGAGCCTCAAATACATTAAGTGGGCCACATCACGTGGGCTGCACCAATGGGCCTCATATACATCAAGTGGGGTGCATCAGATGGGCCTCGTATACATCAAGTGGGCCGTAATATATGGGCCTTGTATACATCAAGTGGGCCATAATACACGGGCCCCGAATACATCACAATAGGCCTCTCATACAGGCCCAATATGCATCACATCAAGGTGGGCCTTAATGGATGGGCCACAAATACGTCAGGGTGGGCCTCATGGATGGGCCACAAGTACATCAAGGTGCGCCTCATGGATGGGCCACAAATACATCATGGTGGGCTGCATCACATTAGCCGCACCATCTATACCATTCATCTATTTAATAGATCATTTTAGATAATTGCCCAAAAATGAATCACATCGGAAGATCATCTGGACCATACCACAAATAACAGTGGAGATAATGACTTCCACTTATTAAAATCCACAGGGCCCACCATAATGTTTATTTTCCATCCAATCTGTTCAAAAGGTCACAAAGACCTGGATTAAGAGGAAAATAAATTTCTTATTGATCCAAAGTTTCTGTGACCCCAAAATGGTTTCAATAGTGGATGTTCAATCTTCCACTGAATTTGCAGTGTGGTCCACCTAATAGGTAGATTTGCCTTATCCTCATCTCAGGCCTTAAGATGATTAGTAAGTGGATAGACGGTTTGGATTAACACTTATCTCATGACAGGCCCACACAGCTGCTGACGCTAACAGCAGCTACATAGCTGGACAGGTCCCACCATCCAGATGGATAGTAAGAATGAAACACATGCATCGTAGTGGGCCCATCAGATGGACGGCGCAGATAAAACATATCCATCATGTAGGTCCCACCGTCCAAGGATTGGATGGTGCAGATGTGCCACATATATATCATAGTGCCCCCTAGGAGGACACCACCATCCAGATGCACACACCTCACGTGGGATCCACGTGCTAGACGAGTGGTCTGGATGATCACATACCCCACAGTGATTCCCACCATCCAGACAACTAGACGGTGTGGATTCCATGCGTGCGGTAGATACAGCCAGAAGATGGATGACATGGGTATAAAATATATACATAATGGTGGGCCCCACCGTCCCTGCTAGACTGTGGATGCCACACACACCATGCAGGTGCATCCAGCACCATCCTTTACTGGACGGTGCAAATGAAACAGATACAGTATGGTGGGTCCCACATGGGGCCCACCATATACATCTGATATATATAATTATATTATTACTATTTCTTTATTTATTATTATTATTTTAAAACATCAGGCCAGCATCTAGCGTCCAGGGCCTGGATGGCCTGGATACAAAACACATAAATTGTGGTGATCCCCACCATCCTGACCATTGGGTGTGGATATGCAGCACGTGTGGGCCCCACATGGATGAACGGTTTGAGTTACAACATACCTCGTGATTAGGGCCCACAGAACTTGCTGGTGTCATGGCAGCGGCCTGCTGCTAGTGATTCCCACCCTCTAGATGGACGGTGGGATAAAATACATATATCACGGTGGGTCCACATCGGCGTGGCCCACTGATTTGGAATAGATGAAATTTGTGTTTTTCCTCCAATCAGGTCCATCCAAACAGACTGCGAGGTGGGTCCATTCAGCAGATGACATGGATAAAATACATTCATCATGGTGGAATCCATCCGGGTGGGCCACACGGCCACATCACTATTAAGAAATAAAAGAGAGGGAGAGAAAGAGAGATAGAGAGAAAGACGGTTTAGTGGAGGGACCCCGCCACTATGGGCCCCTCCTAGATCACAACACACAGCAAAATGGGTCCCATCATAAGTGGGCCCTCAAATGAAAATCAACGGTGGATCACCCACCAATTGGCCTTCTTCTTTAGCTCCTTGGAATGCTAATCTCCTAGCTCCTTCTTTGGTGGAGGATGATGAGGTTTGGATGGTTGGATGGTGAGATGTGAGGGGGGGGGGTAAGAAGTGGGCCACACCTAGATCTTTGGAATGACTTGGACGTTTGCTCCCTTAATTGCTTAGGAAAATGGTTTGAGAAAGAGAGAGAGAGAGAGAGAGAGAGAGAGAGAGAGAGGTGATGTAAGAGTGAGTGATGGGTGGAGTGGTTTGTGTAAGAGATGGGATGGAGAGGCATGGGTGGAGAGAGAGAGAGTTGACTTTGGGAGTAGGAGAGGTATGGGTGTTGTAAGGGGAGTGATGGGATGTGTACTTGACTTGAGGTTATTGATTGATGTGACAGGTTGTAAAGATTCTCTTAGAATTCGCAACGCGCGGCGTTTCTTTGGAATATACGTGGGCTCACAACTCCTTGCCTGGGTATTGCATTGGTATGCATGACGCGGCATTGGAACCGCGGCGACGGCACAGTCGCTAGGGTACAAGTTTCAAGTTGAGTTGACATAGATATATATAGGGTGCGACTTCGCACCAAACGCCGATTACAGGTCGCGGGTTGTCAAAATTCGACAAGGAAGATTGCAGGAGTCTATGGAACAGTACGGTCTAGGATACAGGCCTTACACATATTGTCATGAGATGCTTAGGTGACTGCTAAACTCTATAAACTTATTGTATAATGTGGTCCCAAGTCATGTGATCGTGTGATGCTTGGGCACCCTAGACCATGTGAAATTATGCGATTGTGAGGTCCACCACCATGAGATCATGTGTTGTGTTATTGCTATAAATTGTGCATCATTAAGTTCCAACCCTTAATTAAGTACTTATTTAATGTGTAGACACCACGTGGAATTGTGATTGGAGTGTGGCCCTGAGTCGTAGGATCGTATGACATGTGTTTAATGTTAACGTATATGTGGACACTGGTGGTGTAAGGGTGCGATGGATGTATAGGTATGGGCAATATAGTGTAGTGATATGTGTCCAACCCTTAATTATAGGGTAATGTGGTGTATGTGTGGCCACCCAGTCATGCGCAATGGTGGTATATATGTAGCCATCTAACTGTATAATTATGAAATGCACACAAAACCACCTAAGTGTATGGAACAAATTGGCATTAGTGGCCATCTAACAATCTAACCACGTGCTTTAGGCTAGGCATGGCCATCATGTACAACCAGATTTTATGTGCGGATTATCTAGTCATGAGAATTGTGATGTAGGGTTGGATTATAAAACTTGATAATAACGTTGTCATGCCCCAAACTCGAAAATCGAGCTCACAGAATTCCTGATCGCCGAATCCGGTGCTGACAGAAGTTGGTATCAGAGCATAACTTGAGAATACCTAAGGATTACATCACATATCTGCTATGAACTTAGAATAAATAGGTCCCGAGTCTGAATAACTTAGCGATTTTTTGATATAGACCCTTAACGTGTGTGCCCCTGAGGTTCTCAAGACTGATAGGCCCCTGTTCCTTCCTATAGGACATGCCGCCAAGGAGAGCAACCCGAGCAACTCTCACTCCCCCATCCGAGACCAGAGCAGCCCCGACAGCACCCGTGACTACAGATTCGCTTCAGCAGATGATGCAGGTGATGACTACTATCCTTCAGGGGCAAGGCAGGCAGCCCGCTATTACACCAGCCCAAGCAGAGAAGGAGCGCATGAGCGCCCTTCTCCAAGACTTTCGATAACACAATCCCCCGTGCTTCTGGGGTAAGCCAGACCCTATTGCAGCAGAGATATGGCGCTCCGAGGTGGAGAAGATTTTTGACACCATGAGATGTACGACTTAGCAGCGGGTCCCATTAGCTGTATTTCTTCTCCAAGGCAAGGCTGAGCACTGGTGGGTATTAGTCGCTTGAGCGGCAGCGACTGATTTTGAGTGGACCTGGGAGGACCTTGTAGATCATGTTAGTGTTTGAGTTTGAGACTCTGGTCTAGGGAGACATGTCCGTATCACAGTACGAGACATGTTTCATCGCGCTATCAAGATTTGCAACGTACCTTATTGATGATGAGGGGCGAAAGGCTCACCATTTTGAGAACGGCTTGCGTCTTGCCCTCAGGAGCCATGTGGTTAGACTTATGCTCATGACATTTGAGCAAGTAGTGCAGAGGGCACAGGTTTATGAGGCAAATTGGGCTGATTCACAGAGGGTTCGTGACCGTGGAGGAGACTGGAAGAGGAAGGCGCCCTCCACTAGCTCCCAGAAGTAGCAGCATTGTCCACAGCAGCAACGCATGACACTCCCAGCATTCCGAGCACCAGTAGCACCCCCAGCACCACCCCGAGAACATTCCCAGGTGCTTGCTTTGGATGCGGTAGGACAGAACATCGTAGGCACTGGTGTCCCCATTTGCAGCAGCAGCAGCCGAGGGCACCGCATTAGCCTCCGTAGTAGCCCCCACAGCAGTAGCAGTGACCGTAGCACCAGCCTCCGAGACCTCCCCCGTAGCTTCAGAGGCAGTATATCAGACCGCTATAGTGGCAGCAGCAGCAGCCGCGACCTTATAAGGGACAGACACCTCCCCAGTCTGCCCAGGGCAGATTTTATGCTACCCAGCAGGACCCTCAGTCATCAAGAGGGGTCATTGAGGGTACTCTCCTATTTCTACATGCATTACCTGTGTGTTGTTTGACTCTGGTGCATCACATTCCTTTATAGCTAAGGATTTCTGCCGATCGACTGGTTTGCCGTTAGAGTTTGCTCGTGAGGGTTTGTCAGTATCAACTCCGTTGGGGAAGATTATAGTGTTATGCCGATTTTGCTCGTCTTACCCCGTTCTGGTTGGGGATATCTTTTTGTCTACTGATCTGTCCATGTTACTGTTGTCCGAGTTTGATGTCATCTTGGGCATGGATTGGCTCGCCAAGTATCACACCATATTAGACTACTTCGTGAGGACAGTCACGTTCTATATACCCGGCGTGCTGCAGTTCCAATTTGTTGTCGAGCCCATATGAGAGCAACTTTCCTGCCCGTTGTCGTGTGTCGTTGAGGAGTCAATTTCTTTGAGTATCGACTAGCTACCAGTCGTTTGTGGTTTTCCCGATGTGTTCTAGGAGATTCCGGGGTTATCACCTTGTCGACACACCGAGTTCTAAATTGATCTCATGCCCGGTACCGCGCCTATTTCGAAGGTCTCATATCGTATGGCACCATTGGAGTTGTAGGAACTGCAGAAGTAGTTGGACGAGTTGTGCAAGTTAGGCTTTATCCATCCAAGCAGTTCACCGTAGGGAGTGCCGGTACTCTTCGTGAAGAAGGATGGCTCATTGAGGCTTTACGTAGATTATCGCGAGCTCAACAAGATCACGATTAAGAACAAGTACCCGCTCCCAAGGATTGATGATTTGTTTGATCAGCTGCAGGAGGCGCAGTTCTTTTTAAAGATAGATTTGCGGTCCGGTTATCTACAGGTTCGGGTCCGAGGGGAGGATATCCCAAAGACAACATTCAGGACGCGCTATGGTCATTTTGAGTTCCAGGTCATGTCCTTCGGACTGATCAAGGCACCCGCAGTATTCATGCAGTTGATGAACGAGGTCTTCCATTAGTATCTCGATCAGTTTGTTTTGGTGTTCATCAATGACATTTTGATATATTCGAGGACCCGTGAGGAGTATGAGTGGCATCTGGAGATTACTTTGCAGACCCTCCGTGTACACTTATTTTAGGCGAAGTTGGAGAAGTGTTCTGGTAGGTGGAGGTGAAGTTCCTAGATCATGTGGTAATAAGGCAGGGCATCACATTGGACCCCTCGAAGATTAATGCCATGCATCAGTGGGGCCAGCTCACGAACGCGTTCGAAATCCGTAATTTCCTTGGTTTGGCGGGCTACTACCAACGTTTCATTGGGGGATTTCCCGTATTGGAGCCCCGTTAACCAGGTTGACCAGGAAGGGTGCCGAGTTCGTTTAGAACTACACATGTGAGCAGGCATTTGTGGAGCTAAAGGACCACCTCATATCTACTCCTATCCTCACTCTTCCCTCTGGAAGTTATGGATTTGTTGTATTTACCGATGCCTTGCGAGTTGGCTTGGGTGTTGTCCTGATGTAGCACGGGAAGCCGGTGGCTTATGCGTCTCGCCAACTCAAGGTCCATGAGTTGAACTACCTCACCCATATTTGGAGCTGGCAGCAGTTGTCTTCACACTGAAGGTGTGGATGTACTATCTTTATGGGATTAGGTTTGAGCTCTTCTCCGACCACAAGAGCTTAAAGTATCTATTCTCTTAGTCCGAATTGAACATGAGGCAGAGGTGTTGGATGGAGCTCTTGAAGGACTATGATTTTGATCTTCAGTACCACCTGGGTAAGGCGAACGTGGTAGCAGATGCCCTCAGCCGTCAGCCAAGAAGTCTAGTGGCGCACATAATGATTCAGGAGTAGAAGATGCTTAAGGATGTGTCAGCATTCAACTTTGAGATCGGCTTGCAGTCTTCTATTGTGCAGTTATTGAGCTCATCGATTCAACCCTCTCTTGTCGTAAGGGTGATCAAGGCTCAGCAGGCAGATGAGTTGGTGTAGAGTTATCAGGCAGAGGTAGCATCTGAGAGTCAGTCAGATTAGCAAATTAGTTCTGATGGTGGACTTCGCTTTAGAGGCTGATTATGTGTCCTGGATATTCCTGAGTTGCGCAGAGATCTTATGACCGAGGCACATTGATCGTGGTTTTCTATCCACCCTGGCTCGACGAAGATGTATCGCGATATGAGGCGTCAGTATTTTTGGACGGAGATAAAGTGTCAGATAGCCAGTTTTGTGGCCGAGTGTGACACATGTTAGCGTGTCGAGGTCTATCATCAGAGACCCCTAGGTCTATTACAGCTGTTAAGCATCCCGATGTGGAAGTGGAAGCATATATCCACCAATTTTATAATGGGTTTGCCGAGGACTCATCGTGATTACGACGCCATTTGGGTTGTCGTCGATCATCTGATGAAGTCAACGCATTTTCTTGCGATTTGTGCGACCTAGCATTTGGACCAGCTTGCGGGGATATTCATTGAGGAGATTGTGAGACTGCACAGCTGTCACGCCCCAAACTCAGAAACCGGGCTCATAAAACTCCTGATCACCAAATCCGGTGCCCACAGCCTCTGTAGTACCCTATTCTCGGTTTCCAGCATCCATACGCTAGATTCCGATCCTGGGATCCTATAAGGAAGATTTTCCAACGTACATTTAACTCGTAATAAGCATAATCACAAGTTTACCCAAATCACAAAGGCAACATCATCATCATATATCCACTAATATAAACATTTGAATACAGTGCTGAAAGGGAAATATATATGATAAAATCAAAGCTCCAGAGGTCCGCTGCATGCTCCAAGCTTAACGCTGCTGCAACCTAATGCCACCTACACACATCTATCATGCATTAGCTTATAGAAATCTTAGTGGGTGGTGAAAGTGTGTACACAAGATAAGTGCTAAGTAAGCAAGATCAAAGTAATCAGAGTAAGCGAAAATACTGATAAGCCCATAAATACCATTAGCCTTATCCAGGCTATGCGATGTAAAAATATAATGAAAACAATATCATATACTGATGAAGCAATGTAGATCAGTTATACAATGTGGAGACAATAAGCCAAATATCAGATGCTGATGATGCAAGGCAATATGTGGTGCAAAGGAAATGACCAAGCTGGAGTGAAGTCGGGATGATAGTAGAAGTATCGCAGGCTATGGGGTCCATCACAAGGGACTTCTATCCAAACCAGTCCCATACCAAAATTTGGATAGCCAGACTCACTGTAGTAGACTCCTGATCTCAGGTTAGTCGCGCGCTGTAATGACCCAGAAAATTTTGTGCTAATCTTTCCTTAGTAGTTATTTTTGGGGTAATTAGCACTATACTCAATTGCTTGTGAAATTCGCATCAATCACTTTAAATTCGATCTGCATGGCTTTAAACCTGTAGATTAGTTAGCGCTATGTTACTCTGAAATCTGGGATCCATCGCTAAATCCAGTTGTTCTGGAAAATTTTTGGAAGTTCTGGATCGGACCTGGACCGCACGTCGAAAGTCCGATAGTGATGATCTTAGGCTGTTGCGGTCACCATGTTGGGCCTGACCATCACCTCAAAAATCAAGTCCAGATGTTGTTCTGGGTCGATTTGATTGAGTTCGGAGTGAAGAGTGTGTGAACGGTTAGAAATTTATTAAGCTTTTATGAAATCTGAGTCGTGTCGCTTGCGCGACGATTTTAAACAATCTGACCGTTGGATTCTTACCCAATATCACCCTCTGATCAGGGAAGGTGGCCCAGGCATGTCCTTGTGCTTGTGGACACTACCAAAAAACTAGGAAAAGGCTACGGATAAGAAGATCTGGTCGGTACGAAAACTCAGCTTGACCTAGATCCATGGTCAAAGAGCTTAAGTCCGACCTTTCGTGGTAATAGGCCCACCAGAAGTGCTTCGTTGGATCGTGAGAGGCTGGTTTTGGTTATACCCTAAGTATACCTTGCCCCTGGGGTTATTTTCATCAATATTAGGCCTATTTATAGTCCTTAAACCCTAGCTCTCTTTTCTATACGAATTTCCTAACCCTACCTAAGAAAGAGAAAGGAAAAGAGACAGAAAGTGAGAGAGAAGTTGGTGAATCATCTTAGATTATTTCCTGTTCTTCTTCATCCTTGAACCTTCACTTTGAATCGTTATTCTGACGATTTTGAGTTCATCTTGGGGTAAGTTAACCTAACCCTAATCTGTGTTAGAGCTTAGAATAGTCTTGGTGTTGTTGTATCTCATTTCTATTCTTGCTTTAGGGTATTCTATCGCCGTTGACGAAGACAACTCGTCTGAAATCAGTTCGGTGTTCTTTTCTGGCTTAAGGTGTGGACTTTAAGTGTATAGGTTATGGTTTTCAAGGCTTTCAATGCCAGTTAATGGTTTATTCTTGTTATGGATGAGATTTCACATGCCAAATGTTATGTTTATGTTGAGTTCCTGATATGCATGTGTTATATTGAGATTTGTATATTCTATGTGTATGTATAAAGTACCGTATGCGTATAAAATATGCACTTGTGTTTGCCATGATTATTTGTCATGTATGTATGCTAGATGTATGTGTGATAACTCCTTGATAAAAGGAATTGTCCAAATGTGTGTATTTCAACATATGTCATATATGTTGTATTGTGTATTCTAAGTGTTTGTAGAAATGTCTGAATGATCTATAGTGTGATGTTTCAACCTAGTATGGGCGTTGAGAAGCGATTCTCAACTCTCCCACTAGTGTGCATGATTTCCTTCTTGCTAGTTACATTCCTTGTTGTTTAAGTTCAAGCATTACTTATGCTTACATTTATGTTAAATTGATATTCTTCAAATGCTTGAGTACCACATGATTGAAGTTGTTGTTCCATTACTGTTCTACATTTAATACGAATATCTGTTGTAGTGTAATGTGTTTGGGACTATGGATAGTCTAGGAAATTGGTAATCTGCCTTAAGGTTGTGGCTGAGATTGCTTTCGCCACAACGGACGTAATCAGACGAACCCGAGCCGTATTAGAGTTGACGGCAGTGGTTTGGCCACGTGGAGTGTTTGCACACTCTATGTCGTTCAACCCAACGTGCGCTCGTGCTAGTCGAGTTCGTCAAGTAACCCGATTGTCCGATGTATGTTCACCATGTATGGACGCTACTGCTTGAATCTAGGGTATCGAACTTACCAATGAAATCCTATTAATCATGGTACCTTGATCCGCTAAGACTCATGAGCCGGACATGGTAGTATGGGACACCGTGGTCGAGCTGTCGGCCTACGCTGGGGTGACGAGCCTCCCCGTAGTGACCAGTGAGCAACTGAACTCGTGAGCCGATTATGGTGGTATGGGACACTATATTCGTGCTGTCGGCCTATATTGATTGGTGACGAGCCCTTTGTAGTGACCTCGAGCATGCCTGGATACCGCATTGAGGTGACGAGCCTTAGTGTAGTAACAAAGGTATGATAGGCGTGCATTGATTGGTGACGAGCCCTTTGCAACGACTTGAAAACATATGATCGTATGAGATGCCTAGGATTGACGACCCTAGAATGGATCACTGTTTGGATGGTAACATGAGGAAGGTATCTTAGCTTCCCAATCCTGCTGTATGAAAAGGACTAATAACAACTTGGTAATCATATCCATGCACCGCATTTGCATGTGCTTTGTAAATGTGGCGCACTTTGAGGTGGTGTTATGCGTAACATAAGATGAAGACGCTGAGGGTGTACGCGTGAGGGCATGCATCATTCTGCATGCATCCTTGCATTAACAAAAGTACTTAGGACTTGTTTAATTGTTCTGCTTTTTCATTACTACTTGATTGAACTGATAATATGTTAACCTGTGCTTTATTGTTCCACTGAGTTGATCACTCACTCCCACGTTCTAGGGCGGTGTTAAACACCCACCAGACTCTGTTTTAGTTGCTGATGTTGTAGATGTTGATGCGACTTCTGAGGCAGAGCGGGAGATGGATGATGATGAGGCTGCTTTCTCTTATATGCAGTTTTCAGACGGGTTCTAGGGAGCCTTGTTCTGATGCGCGGGATTCTGGGATTACTTTTGGAAATTAAATGATGTAATCTAATACTTGTAATTTTGATAGTAACACTTACATTACGACCTGGTATGTTTATGTACTTCAGGGATTTGCACTTGTACACATATATTTCTATAAGTCTTCTGCTTGCTTTCTTCACTTATCCGTGAATTATATCTGTGCTTTGGCTTAATCTATTCCATGTTTTATGCACTAATACAGACAACATACATCCATCATTAAATATGTTGCATAAGTGATGTTTTGGAACTCGGGAGCTGAGTTATGCTCGACCCCCGAATTTCAGGGCGTTACACGCGCCCAACTGAAATCCTTGCCATTACGAAGGTACACAATAATTAGTTGCACACCACCAACCCGAGTGGATAGTGAATGAATGAATGAATGAATATGCAACTCCTACTCGATAAGTCCACATATCAGTATAGTTTTTCTCTAGGATTATCACCAGGGTCTATTACACTCTACGCCAGCTTGCCGCCCCTATCCAAGTGCACAACTGGGTAAATGGAAGAGACCTCACTATCCACCTACCAATATCGGGCCCGGCTCGTCGATAGCGGACCCATTCCTCAAGCTGGTCAAACTCAACCTAGACATTACCCCCTTACTCAGCCGAGTAAGGTCACACCTCCTCCCAACCGACTATGACACAGTGGGAGACGCGACCTCCTGGTATTCGGCCCTCATACACTCATATATATCCACTCGGTCTCGACGTTGGGGCATCTTCTCGCCACAGAGGTTTAGAGACTTTCACCTAGGGACATCTATGACGCCCGTATGGTAGAACTAAACATTTTCGGTATCCCGTCTGGTCATCCACGATATGCCTGTGGAGGTTATGGCCCTGATATCACTAGTGCGTACAGTAGTCATAATCACACAATGCAAGATGCATGAGTCATACAATCCAGTCATGCATCAATCCTATGCATACCGTGCGCTCATGTGAGATAACCTTCACCTATTAGGGAGTCTCATAACAACCTGCCCAATGACATATGCAATGGTCAACCACATCTCATAACAAATATACAGATGATGCGTATGGGCATGTATCATGATGCTATGCTGTCACATACTCATAATCGGTATTAATAACTGGCATCAACAATCGGCCCCGACAATGTGGACATTTAACAAACATTGCCCCCAAGGAATGACATACATAGAGCCAAACATATAATGGGCCCACAGCCTCACACAAAGGCCTAATATACAACACAATGGGCCTTACTCAAGAGCTTAATACACATCATGATGGGCCTCTCACATGGGTCTAACATATATCATAATGGGCTTCATCGCCTGGCCCTCAAATGCATCACATAGACCTCATATTCATCACATTAGGCCTTAAACATGGGCTGAATACACATCCCAATGGGCCTCAAATACAAGCCGCATATACTTCAATTGGGCCTCAAACATGGGCCGCATATACATCTCATTGGGCTGCGACAATTGGCCTCGACAATCGGAATTAGCCTCAATAATCAAAATCGAAATTAGCCTCGATAATCGAAATCAGCCTTGTCAATTGGACTCGGCCTTCACAATCAGAATCGACCTCGACAACCGACCTTGACTAACGGAATCGGCCTCGTCAATTAGACTCAACCTCAATAATCAGAATCGGCCTCGACAATTGACCTCGACTAACGAAATCGGCCTCAACAATCAGACTCGATAATTAGAATCAGCCTAATAAAAGGCCTAAGGGAAGGTCATAATGTGGACATCTAACCATCATTATTTATCAATGTAGACATTTAACCAACATCGCTCACAAGAAGTGGCCCACATAGAGCCAAACATATAGTGGGCTTGTAGCCTCACATAAGGGCCATATACACATCAAGTGGGCCGCATCGCATGGGCCTCTTACACATCACATCGAGCCTCGCCATCTGGTCTCACATAATCACACTGGGCCTCACTCCTGAGCCACAAATACAACTCAATGGGCTGCGCGTATGGTCAAAAATTCATCACAATGGGCCCTACCAAATGGGCCGGAAATATATCACAATGGGCCATGTCATACGAGTCAAAAATGCATCACAATGGTCCGCTCATACGAGCTTAATATACATCACTATGGGCCACAATCCATGGGCCTAATGCACATCATAATGGGCCTCATTAAATGGGCTACAACATATCACAATGACCATGCCACATGGGCTGGGAATACATCTCAATGGGCCACGACCCATTGGCCTCAGTACATCATAATGGGTTGCAACCCATGGGTCTCAAATATAATAAGTGGGCCGCACCAGTGGGCCTCATATACACAACAGGTGGGCCTTGCACATGCGCCTCAAATACATAACATGTGGGCCTCATATACATCAAGTGGGCCGCATTAACGGGCCTTGGATACATCACAATAAGCCACATAGCAGGTGGGCCCTGCACAACAGATGGGTCCCATCGAGCGGACCGCATGGATATGAAATACATACATCATGTGAGTCCCACCATCGGTGCGGATTTACAACACATACATCATGTTGGGACCATGACTGCTGGACAACGTGGATAAAATACATAATGGTGGGCCCCACTTGAAATTTAGATCCACCTCATTCTCTTTGTAATGCCATAAAATGATCTCTATGAAAGGTTGGATGGTATGGATACAACACATGCAGCATGGTGCATCCTGCACTTGTTGACGGTGTGGATTAAATCCTTAAATCTGGTGGGGCCCACCCTCACATGTGCCACACGTGTGAGGTGGGTCCCCACGCCCTAAAAACAGACGGCATGGTTGAAACAAATACATCAGGGTATGTCCCACAACACCAGCACCATCCATGCATGGACGGTGTGGATTACATCAAGGTGGGCGTCTTCACATGCACCGTCCAGATGGACGGTGCTGGATAAAATACAAACATATAGGTGGGCCCCACCCTCACATGAGCCACACGTGTGAGGTGGCCCCACGTCCAAGGAAAATGGACGGAAGGTATGGATATACATCACACTGGCCCACACAGCTCCGTCCTAATCAATGGACGGTGTAGATAAATCACAAACAGGGTGGGTCCCAGATAAACGGTTGGGTATAGCACATTCATAGTACAGGACCCACATGGCTCATTGATGTCATCAACAGCTATATGGCTGGTGTGTGGATCCACGTAGATGGACGATTTGGATATAATACACACCTCATGTGGGCCCACACAAGTTGCTAATGTCCGTACATTAGCTATATAGCTGGTGTGGAGTCCATGAAGATGGATGGCTTGGATGAAACCCATACATCTACTGGGTCCCATGGAAGTAGCTGACGTAAAAAAGCAGCTTTATATCCGAGTGTCAGAGTACACCAACCAATCTCTCCCACCGTCCATGGATTGGACGGTGAGGATACAACACATCATCTAGTGGGCCCCACGTGCTGGAGGGGGGGCACGTCGTCCAAGTGGGCCTACATCCAGTGACCACACATGTCACCAAGGTGGGCCCTGCACGGATGGACAGAGTGGATTAAAACCCACAAATCATGCTGGAATCCCACATACGGAGTGCTCCACCTAAGATTTGGATCTGCTTTATGCCTGGAAGAACGGTGTGGATTCACACTGATTTCATGGTGGCCACGTACGGCTAGGGTGCATAACACATCAATAGGGTGGGCCCCACCCCCACATGTGCCACACGTGAGGGGTAGCCCACGTCCAGAAACAAATGGGCGGACGGTTGAGATATAACATATATCTCATGTGAGACCTTCTGACGTGAGTCCAGTTGCTGGGCTACTGGCCAGCGGATGGATGGTTTGAATATAAGACACCTCATGATGGACGGCTGGACATACAACACTGCATCGAGGTGGCCCCCACCCCGCACATGTAGCACGTGTGAGTGGGTCTCACGTCCTATCTCCTGCAAATCAGAGGGATGGTATATGAGGAAAATAAATATATCATGGTGCGTCCCGCCGTCTGTTCACACCTCACTGAAGCACGTCCAGCATCCTTGGACACTAGACAATATGGATACAACACTTATCATGGTGGGTCCACATGGACGTGGCCCACCTGATTTGAACAATCTGATATTTGTGTTTTTCCCTCCGTCCAAACCCGGTAACGAGCTGGATGGTGTAGGTCCAACACATCCATAAAGTGGGTCCCACAAAGGTGGACGGCATGGATAGGTTTCATTCTTTATGTGGGCCATCAACGAGGGAAAACGAAAGAGAGAGAGAGAGAGAGAGAGAGAGAGAGAGAGAGAGAGAGAAATCGGTTATGGGAGGGGCCCCGCCACTATGGGCCTCTCATCCATGCATTACAACATACATCGAGTGGGTCCCATTACATGTGGGCACTCAAACCATCAAAATCACATAAATCAAACCTTAGAAAACACCCACCTTTGATCTTCTTGGACTTCTTCTTCCATCAACGCATCCTAGAGTTCCGGGGGATGCATTTCAACGGTGGAGATGATCTTTGGATGGTGGGATTGGGTGGTAGGAAGGTGAGCCACACCAAGCTTCTCCATGGAAGCCATGGACGTTGGAGTTTCTTGGGAGATGGAGTTTTGAAAATGAGAGAGAGATGAGAGAAGATGTAAGGAGAGAGGGATGGGAGGAATGGGTTGTTGTAAAGAAGGGTTGACTTTGGGGATGGGAGAGAGAGGGGTGTCATGCTTTATTGGTGGGAAAGTGATGGGCTAGGTACTTGCTTGTACTTTGATTGATTGATGTGAGGGGTTGTAGAGATTCCTTCAAAATTTGTAACGTGCGGCGTTTTCCTCGAACTGAACGTGGGCCCACATCTCTTGGCATAGGTATCGCCTCGGCGCGTAATATACGACATCGGAACCGCGGCGACGACGCGGTCGCTAGGGTACAAGTCTCGGGTCGAGCTGACTTTGGAACACGGGACACGACTCAAGGTTGCGCGCAACTGTCGATAACAGATCATGGGTCTCTGAAATTTGACCGGAAGGATCGCAGAATCCTATGGAACAGTAAGGGCTAGGATACGGGCCTCACAACAGCATTCTAGTTTCAATCATTTTTGACCGAGACTCGAGGTTTACGTCTCAATTTTGGAGGAGCTTGCAGATGGCGATGGGGTCTGTTTTGCAGCTCAGCATAGCGTATGATCTGCAGACTGATGGATAGACCGAGAGGGTAAACCAGATCCTTGAGGATATGCTTCGAGCTTATGTGATTGACTTCTCGGGTAACTGGGACGAGCACCTGCGATTGGCTAAATTCGCATATAACAATAGCTATCAGGTAACCATTGGCATGACTCCTTTTGAGGCATTATATGGTAGACCGTGTAGATTTTCGAGTTGTTAGACCAAGGTTGGAGAGCAATGTCACCTAGGTCCCAAGCTTGTGCAGCAGACATCAGAAGTCATCGATATCATCAGGTAGAGGATGAGCACAGCTCAGAGCCAGCAGAAAAGTTTTGTTGATCGTCGGTGTTGTCCCTTGGAGTTTGCTGTTGGGGACCATGTGTATCTTAAGGTCTCACCCATGAAGGGTGTGGTTCGTTTTGGAGCAAAGGGCAAGCTTGCCTCGAGATTCATTGGACCTTTCGAGATCACTGGGCGCGTAGGCGCCTTAGCCTATTAGCTTGCCTTGCCACCTTAGTTGTCTAGCATCCACAACATTTTCCATGTATCTATGTTGCGGAAGTATGGGTCAGACATCGTTCCTGTTATTGATTGACAGTCGTTAAAGGTTTGTGAGGACGCTTCTTACATTGAGTAGCCAGTCCATATCCTTGATCGGAAGGAGCGGGTCCTCCAGACTAAGGTCATTCCCTTGTTGAAGGTGTAGTGGGGTCATCATACACTACAAGAAATATTGCTTTTACCGACGAAAAGAATTTCATCGGTAAAAATACGTTTTTATTGACAGATTTTTTTTTCGTCTGCAAAACAGAACTTTTACCGACGAAATTTTTTTCGTCGGTAATAATCTTTTACCGACAAATATTTTTGTTGATAAAAATATAATAATTTTAAGATAGAAAATTTTGCCGCTATTTTGAAAAGTTCGCGGTAAGACTTTTACCGACTAAAATTTTCATCGGTAAAAAGCACAAAACCACTTTTACCGATGAACAGTAAAAAGTGTTATATTTTTCACTTTGAAAATTTTCGCCTTGAGTTTTACCGATGAACTAAAACCGTTGGGAATAATGTTTTTACCAACGAAAATTTTTGTCGGTAAAAATATAATAATTTTTAAGATAGAAAATTTTGCCGCTTTTTTGAAAAGTTCACGGTAAGACTTTTACAAATGAAAATTTTTGTCTGTAAAAGTGTTATATTTTTCACTTAGAAAATTTTCACCCTGAGTTTTACCGACGAACTAAAACCGTTGGGAATAATGTTGATGAAAATTTTCGTCAACAAATATGTTATATTTTTCATTTAGAAAATTTTCGCCTTGAGTTTTACTGACAAACTAAAACCGTCGGGAATAATGTTTTTATCAACGAAAAATTTTGTTGGTAAAAGTGCTATATTTTTCGCGTAGAAAATTTTCACCCTGAGTTTTACCGACGAACTAAAACCATCGGGAATAATATTTTTACTGACGAAATTTTCGTCGGTAAAAATGTATATTTTTCAGATAAAATTTTCACACTGAGTTTTGCCGATGAACCTTTTCATCGGTAAAAAGAACACAAACAACTTTTACCAACGAAACTTTTCATCAGTAAAAATGTTATATTTTGTAACTTTGTTTTTACCAATGAAAATGTTCGTCAGTAAAAAAGTGTTATATTTTTAAGGTCGGAAACATGGATGAGTCTTTTACCTACGAAATATTTCGTAGGTAAAAAACGTGGATGAAACTTTTACCTATGAAATATTTTGTAGGTAAATGTCTCTTTTTTTTTCAATATTCCAGCTCAAAATTCCTGATATACACCTGTTACAATATAGTTCATCATATTCTTCCTGATATACACCTGTTATATAACATATTTCATCATATTCACATTCACATCCATCTAAACCCAAACTATGTAAATCCATCCAAACATAAACTACATCCATCCAAACACAAACAATCTTATCCACATCACATTCATCCACGCATAAATACAATAAAATACAAAAAATTATTCATAGCCTATTTCCTGGTGGGGATCACAAAATTCAGTGTGGTGAACACATCGCCGACTATGCACACACACCTAGGTCCTTAATCATGCCTTCATGGTAGATTCAAAATAGTTTCAATACAAGGTCACGAGTTTCAATGCTTCAAAAGTTTAAGTTAGGGAGTTGAGAATAGTTTCAATGCTTACCAACAAAGCAAGATTTTCTTGTTTGTTGCCATGTGATTGGGCTATACATTATTACATCAATCGGGTTCAGGTTCGGGATCGGGTTTAGGTTTGGGTTTGGGTTTTCAAGTTTAGGTTTAGGTTAGGGAGTAGAGATTGGGATTAGGTGTAGGTTTAGGTTTAGGGATTTGAGAATATATTTAGGTTTTAGGTTTAGGTTTAGGTTTTAGGTTATAGGTTTAGGTTATAGGTTTAGGTTTAGGTTACGTTATAAGTTATAAGTTTAGGTTATAGGTTATAAGTTAAGGTTTAGGTTATAGGTTTTGGTTTAGGTTAAGGTTATAGGTTTAGGTTTAGGTTTAGGTTAAGGTTTAGGTTTAGGTTATAGGTTTAGGTTAAGGTTTAGGTTTAGGTTATAGGTTATAGCTTTAGGGAATTGAGAATAGGTTAAGGTTTAGGTTTAAGAAATCGGGTTCGGGTTCGGTATCGGGTTTAGGTTTCGGTTTTCAAGTTTAGGTTTAGGTTTAGGTTAGGGAGTTGAGATTAGGATTAGGTGTAGGTTTAGGTTTAGGGATTTGAGAATACATTTAGGTTTTAGGTTTAGGTTTAGGTTTTAGGTTTAGGTTTAAGTTTTAGGTTTATGTTATAAGTGTAGGTTATAGGTTTAGGTTTAGGTTAGGTTATAGGTTAAGGTTTAGGGAATTGAGTTTAGGTTATAGGTTATAGGTTTAGGTTATAGGTTAAGGTTTAGGTTATAGGTTAAGGTTTAGGTTTAGGTTATAGGTTTAGGTTAAGGTTATAGGTTATAGGTTTAGGTTTTGGTTTAGGTTTAGGAATTCGGGTTCGGGTTATATGTTTGGGTTTAGGTGTAGGTTTAAGTTAAGTGAATTAAGTTTAGGTTATAGGTTTAGGTTTAGGCTAAGGGTTTAGGAATTCAGATTCGGGTTCGGGATCGGGTTTAGGTTTGGGTTTTCAAGTTTAGGTTTAGGTTTAGGTTAGGGAGTTGAGATTGGGATTATGTGTAGGTTTAGGTTTAGGGATTTGAGAATATGTTTAGGTTTTAGGTTTAGGTTTAGGTTTTATGTTATAGGTTATAGGCTTAGGTTATTGGTTTAGGTTTTATGTTATAGGTTATAGGTTTAGGTTATAGGTTTAGGTTAAGATTATAGGTTTAGGTTATAGGTTTAGGTGTAGGTTTAGGTTTAGGAATTTGAGTTCAGGTTTTAAGTTTGGATTTAGGTGTAGGTTTAAGTTAAGTGAATTAAGTTTAGGTTATAGGTTTAGGTTTAGGTTTAGGTTATAGGTTTAGGTTTAGGCTAAGGGTTTAGGGATTCAGATTTGGGTTCGGGTTCGGGATCGGGTTTAGGTTTGGGTTTTCAAGTTTAGGTTTAGGTTAGGGAGTTGAGATTAGGATTAGGTGTAGGTTTAGGTTTAGGGATTTGAGAATACGTTTAGGTTTTAGGTTTAAGTTTAGGTTAAGGTTACAGGTTTAGTTTATGTTTAGGTTTAGGGATTTTAGAATACGTTTAAGTTTATGTTAATGTTGTAGGTTATAGGTTTAGGTTACAGGTTTAGGTTTAGGTTTAGGTTTAGGGATTTGAGAATACATTTAGGTTTTAGGTTTAGGTTTACGTTTTACGTTTAGGTTAAGGTTACAGGTTTAGGTTATAGGTTTAGGTTTAGGTTTAGGTTAGGTTATAGGTTATAGGTTTAGGTTAAGGTTATAGGTTATAGGTTTAGGTTTAGGTTTAGGTTTAGGTTAGGTTATAGGTTTAGGTTAAGGTTATAGGTTAAGGTTATAGGTTATAGGTTTAGGTTTAGGTTTAGGTTTAGGAATTTGGGGTCGAGTTTGGGTTCAGGTTATATGTTTGGGTTTAGGTTTAGGTTTAAGTTAAGTGAATTAAGTTTAGGTTATAGGTTTAGGTTTAGGTTTAGGTTTAGGTTATAGGTTTAGGTTTAGGCTAAGGTTATAGGTTTAGGTTTAGGTTTTAGGTTATAAGTTATAGGTTATAGGTTTAGGTTAAGGTTTAGGTTATAGGTTACGGTTAAGCTCATTTCAAATTACATAAAATTAACTCGAGCATAAATGAAGATTTTCATAAACACGGGCCTGCTCCTACAAATTCGAGCTAATACATAAACTTAGCCTGTCCAAATGGCCAAGCCAGGAAATGGACAGCTTCATCATGGTCATAACAGCGGTTCCCACCTTCCACAGACCCCCGCTCAACATCCGGATAGCTCCGGCACACATCCGGGTCTGCTCCAATAAATTCAGCTAATACATAAACATGGCCTGTCCAAATGGCTAGGCCACTCCAATGCTGTCCATAGGAAATGAACAGCTTCATCATGGTCATAACAGCGGTTCCCACCTTCCAGGGACCCCTGCTCAACATTCGGATAGCTCCGACTCACATCCGGGACCTGGTCTAATTGCTCGGGAAATATGTGGGTTAAGTGTTAGTCATGGGCTGGGCTTGAACCTCATTTTTAGCCCTACAATCGGTCCAAACCTCACTATCAGGTTGGAGAATATCATTAGGTGATGTTAAATGGAATATGCACTTTACATGCCAGTGGACCACTAACATAGCAGTACTTGCATTTTATAGTGGTACTCAATTTCTACTGATTCAAGCTTTCCGTGAAGTCATCCACAAACCATTCTACATTGCGGTCAATGAGTTGGGTGCATACCACCTAACTCATTGACTGGTGTATGAAGTGTGTACACCATTCACACCATTAACCACATTTTTTTAAAAGTTTTGTAAATCTTACATAGCATATATTACTTTTTATCCCATGGAAGAAACACCAACGGTCCTAAT
This sequence comes from Magnolia sinica, assembly GCF_029962835.1. Classification (NCBI taxonomy): domain Eukaryota; kingdom Viridiplantae; phylum Streptophyta; class Magnoliopsida; order Magnoliales; family Magnoliaceae; genus Magnolia; species Magnolia sinica. The sequence goes on from NC_080574.1 coordinate 82,839,442, forward strand.
CCAGCTATAAATTCTAACATTCTAAGTAAATGATTAAATCTTTTTCAAAGATTTGAAATCATAGGTGGTACCCAACACTTTGACAGGTATAAATATGGGCATTTATTTCAGCTCCAACATGAGTACATATATAGGCTTTAGTACCCTTGCACATAACTCAAACAAGCCAATTACAATACTTTGAAATGATTAGGCCTTGGAAACTGGTTAGCCTGTGGTTGGTTTGGGCCTTATAATTGAATTGGTTGGACTTTTTGGACATTTAGTAATCAAATAATTGCAAAAAGAGGCATACATGATAAGTTCCCATTTTATGGGGGTTTAAAAGCACGTGTCATTGTAAAATATCAGTGCAATAGTAACAGAATGAGTTTGTATAATATAAATGCATCCAATCCAATCATACATCCATGCATATGTACATGTCTAACCATCCAACCATCTATCCATGTAAATCAGAAATCTCTAATTCTGGTGGATCCTCAGATCCCCAAAATCTTAAAATCCCTAAATCCCTAATTTGTAAAATCAGAAAAACCCCAATTCGGGGTCCACATTCAAATCTGTAAGCCCTAAATCCTTAATTTGTAAAATCAGAAATCCTTAATTTGTAAAATCAGAAATTCCTAATTCTGGTTGGATCCTCAGATCCCCAAAATCCTAAAATCCCCAAATCCCTAATTTGTAAAATTAGAAAAACCCCAATTCGGGGTCCACATTTAAATCTATAAGCCCTAAAATCCCCAAATCCCTAAATAAGGGTCCACATCAAATAAAAAATTCATAAATTACTAAATCCCCAAATTCCTAAGTCAGCATTAAGAGAGAGAAGAGAGAGATAACTCACGTTCGACAAATCCCTGTCAACCGAGCTTTAGAGAGAGAGAGAGAGCAAGGGTGTACCTGGACAGGGCGTTCGTGGATCAAAGAAACACAAGAAAGGTTAGGGAGACAGAGATAGAGAGAGAGGGAGAGGATTAGGGCAAGAGAGAGAGGAGAGGGGGATGCGGATTAGCTGCTGACAGGTTGAGAGAGAGAGAGAGGGAGATGATTAGGGTGAGAGAGAGAGGAGTGGGGGACGCGGATTAGCTACTGACAGGTTATGTAGCGAGACTGCTACTGAAGTGACGTCACCAAGTACTGTGGGGCCCACTACGATGTATGTTTTGTATCCACACCGTCCATCCATTTAGAGATATCATTTTAGGGTGTTATCAAAAGAATGAGGCAGATCCAAAGCTTTAGTAGACCCCACAACAGAAAACAGTGGGGAAGTGATTCTCACCGTTGAAACCTTCCTAAGGCCGACCATGATGTTTATTTGAAATCCAAACTGCTCACAAGTTAACACAAACATAAAAGAAGGTAAAACACAAGTATTAGCTTGATTAAAAACTTTTATGGGCCTTAGAAGTTTTTTAATGGTGGGCATCACTCTCACCACTCTTTTCTGTGGTGTGGTCCAATGGAGGTTTGGATTAGACTCATTCTTTACCTATTTCCCTAAAATGATCTCTCTAAATAAATGGACGAAGTATATACAAAGAATATATGTAAGGCCCGTGTCCCAGTCCGTACCGTTCCGTTAGCTTCCGCGGTCCTTCTGGTCGAATTCCGGCAACCTTCGCACCATAACCGATGTTTGCGCGCGATCCTAAGCCAGGTCCCGCACACCGACGTCGGCTCGATCCGAAACCTATATCTTGGCAACCACGCCGTCATCGAGGTTCCAATGCCGTGACTTGCGCACCGAACCGATACCCAGGCTAGGAGATGTGGACCTGCGTTCATTCTGAAGAAACGCCGCGCATTGCGAATCTCGAGGGAATCTCTACGATATGTCTCATCAATCAATGTCAAGTACAAGCCTTACCTCAAGTACATCAACCCATCCCTACTTTTTCAAAAGTCCACTCTCTTTCCACCTCACCATTCCTCTTTTTCTCATTTTCAACCACAACCATCTCTCTTTCCCACAAATTTCAAACTAAGCCTTACCTCTCATCATCCTTTTCTTACAACCACCACTCCACCCATCCCTTTATCCATTATTTCTATCTCTCCCTCTCATTCTCTAGAAATTTTCTAAAATCTCATGAGAGCTCCAATATCCAAGCTCTCTCCCAAATAACAAGTGTGGCCCACCCTCTCATCCCTCATCCCCACCATCAAAAGTCCATCAACCTCCATCAAAAGGCAAGGCAAGGAGCATAGAAGGCTAAGGGACCAAGAAGAAGGAAGATAAGGTGGGTGATTTACCGTTATTTTTTATTTTAGGGCCCACTTGTAGGTGGAACCCATTTTGATGTATGTGATTTAATCAAGAGGGCCCATAGTGGCAGGGTTCCTCTATCTCACCGTATATTTCTCTCTCTCCCTCTTTCTTTGTGATGGTGTGGATCCCACCAATATGTGTTATATCTATCCCATTCATCTACATCAGACGGTGTGGCCCACCCTATTGCTGGTGATGATCCACACCATCCACTGTTTGGATGGGCCCAATACATCCTTCTTTCTATATGTTATATTTTATATAATATATATATAATATATGTAATATAATATGTATTGTATATATATATTATAAGATATACATTATATGTATATATGTTGGTGGGCCATGTCCACGTGGGACCCACCACAATGGTGTGTTTACATATGCCGTCCAGCGTCCCTGGACGCTGGACGTTGGCGAACGGTGAAGTGTAAACTGATATGGGAGTGTACTACCAAGCTAGTCAAAGAGAAGGGAGAGGTGGGCCATTTATGCAAGCCCCACCTGGATGTATGTATAAGATCCAAGCCATCCATCCTCTTCCTCAGGTCATTTTAGGCATTGAACCGAAAAATGAGGTTGACCTGGTTTCCTGGCGGGCCATGGTATAGGAAACAGTGTTCCTACCTTTGATTTACTCCCTGAGGCTCCTGTATATCTGAAACATCCCAATATTGGACTCTATGGGATTGTATCGATCTACAAGAACCAGTGGCGGGGTCAGATCGATCTGATGTGGGCCCTACCCCAGGAAAATCATGTAAAAACTGGTTTTTTAAAAAATATATAGACAACGAGCAGCAACGCTGCTGCTGTTGTCAGAAGCACACGCAGGTGCTGCCTGCGGCGCTGGCGGACGAGGTAGGGGCCTCACGGCCCAACTGTGGGCCCCACCTTGATGCGTTTCGGCCATCAACACGGTACATTTGATGGGTCCCTTCGGACAATGTGACCACCCCAAAGATCAACTGTATACGGAACTCCGGTGGGCCACACCATTTAAAATCATGTGAAGACATGCTTAAACATATAAAATCAGTTGGTGGGGCCTACCTGAAAATTGGATGCAGTTAAAACTTGGTCTGAACAGTTAGCCAAGTGGGACACGTATAATGGACGGGCTGGATCTGTGGACCACATCACGGTGGGCCCCAGGTTCGGTTGGCCTCATCAACAGTTTGAATGGCAAATAAACATTACCGTGGGCCTTGGTCCACGTGACCTTATAAACAGATTGGATGACAGATAAATATCACAGTGGGCCCAAGGTCCACGTGACCTCATGAACAAGTTGTATGGTAGACAAACATCACAGTGGGCCCTACTCAAGGTCCACGTGACCTTATGAATGGACTGGATTGCAAATAAATATCACAGTGGGCCCTACCTTGGTCCACGTGGCTTTATGAACAGTTAGGTGGAAAATAAACATTATGTTGGGCCCTAAGTTGGGTGGAAAATAAACATTATGTTGGGCCCTAAGTTGGGTGGAGAATAAACATTATGTTGGGCCCTAGGCTGGGTGGAGAATAAACATTACGGTGAGTCCTACTTAGAACCCACCTATGTATGTATTGTAATCCACACCTTCCATTAGTGTGGGCTCCACCATGATGCATGTGTTTCATCCAACTGTCCAATCATTTTGGAGATAATTTAAGGCCCATTGTTGAGGCCCATCTTGATGTATCAGTGGTTCTTGTTGAGGCCTACCTTGACTTGTATAAGGCCCATATTATGAGGCCCATTGTGAAGTATGTAAGGCTCGTGTGAATAGGCCCAGCTTGATGTATTTGTGGCCTGCCCACTAAGACCCACTTGAGATTTATGAGCCCATGGTTTGAGGCCCATTTGATGTATTTGGGCCCTTGGGTCGAGGCCCAACAAGATCTATATAAGGCCCATTACAACGTGATTCTACCATGGTTCATGTGTTGACTATGGTAGTGGGCCATGCCTTGGGAACAATGTTGGTTTGACGTCCACATTGTAAGTACAATATTAGTTAAATGTCTGCATTGTTGAAAAGGCCAAGCTATATGTCCTAGAGGGGGGGTGAATAGGACAATGCCAAATAAAAACTTATAACAGCGGAATAATAAAGAAAATGATAGCCAAATTAAATAATAATGCAGGAAAGAAAAACAACCTCAAAATTCAGATCTTGAGAGGTTGATACAAACGTTATTCTAAGGACAACCTTACACCAAAAACAGAGTTTATGGTAGGACAACCTTATTTCTAGAAAGGTCTTTGTATCAAGTCTTAAATCGAAGAGGAATACAAAAACAAATATGAACTGAATTGAAATAACTTGTAATTAAAGATGTATTGTTCTAGGGACAGCCATACACCATAAAAATGGCAGGGCAACCTTGCTGGAACAACTTTCAAAATGAAATTGAAAATCAAGCTTATAAAGGAATAGCAGAAAGTAAATTCTAAGCTATTACAACATTCTCACAAAGCTTGAAATAATTACAACATTCACCACCATACATACATCCCACAAAAGGAATAAAAAAATAAATTAAAAGAATAAATCAATCAACCACAACTCAAAGGATTTATAGTGGTTCGCCTGTGTGTTCACCAACTGTTATCCAACAGCCACACAAAAAGCTACTCCACTCCTAATATCCTCACACAGGGGATATTAGCGTTCACTAAAAATAGGTTTTCCCAGGTTCACCCAAAACCCTTACAATTGTGTCTTTGTATGTGGGCTTACACAATTAAAAAACCCCCACTTCTAAGTTTTCCTGGCTTTCCTCAGATAACCAATATAACAAGATTTTTCTGGCAAATCTTGAAAGAAACCAAAATAATAGAAAGGAATTTACAATATGTAAAATACCTGAATATCTTCTTCGTTGTAGCAGCCCGGTAGAACCAAATCAAAGTAGATGATTGAATGTCCAAGTTCAATGTCCAATACTCGATTACAATGGTTCTAGTTCTAATTGATTTTAAATTAAACCAAACAGGGCTTGCCTTAATTGATTTTGATTCCAAAGAAAGGGAATAACAATTCCTCTTTTCAAATCAGATTGGAATAACAGAAACAAAATCAATTAAAATAAAGCTAAGGAAAGAAGATATTAAATAAGCACACTTAGCTTAGATGGAGCACAGAATTATCTCTCAGAAGTTCGACAAAGATTGGCTTGAATACTATAATTAAATCGATGATTTCTTTTGAGATTCGTGCTCTATTTATAGGTGAGAAGATCGGGTCGACTTGTCTAGAGTGCTCTTCGACTAGTCGAAGCCATAACAGATATTTGAAAGATTAGGCGGGATAAGCGCAGACCGTTCTACGACGGTCGTAGCCCTCCTACGACGGGTCGTAGGTCACTACGACGTCATAGGTTTCCTTCGACGTCGTAGGTCCCGCAAAGTTCGGCCGGACTTGAGTCGTAGATTCTACGAGTCGAAGATGCAGAAACACTGTTCCTACGACTGGTCGAACAGATTCCTGGACTAGTCGAAGGCTAACAGATTTTATCCGGAATATGTAACAAACTTACGACTGGTCGAGGATTTTCTTAGACTGGTCGAAGCAAGTCTAGGACTAGTCGAAGAAGGCCTAGGACTAGTCGAAGAACAGACCAATCACATGTAAAATAACATTCGGTTTATGTATCCGAAATGACCTACTTCTAAGGTCATCCTATGGTCAAACAAACCTCAATCATGAAGTATGGACATTGAAACAAGAGACCATGAAGAATGAGCCTTGAAGTCTTGATGTAGACTAAACCTTGAAGTAGCTCAATCATGAAAGTGGCTTGAGTTTCAGCTTGAGTCTTGTGAGCAGTTCTTTCATTCAAGATCTTGAGTCTTGTACTTGAGAGCTTTGCTTGTTGTGAGCTTAGCTTGTTCATGTATGTTGATCCTTGAGAGAGCTTCACTTAAGCAGGTTATATATAACATAACAGTGATTTTGGCACCACAAATTTGACAACAAACAGGGATATAAACTATAGCACTTACAATCTCCCCCTTTGTCAAATTAGTGACAAAAACACATAACCAAACAAAAGTAAAACAACTGGTTAATACATGCAAATCAATAATCAACATTTAACATTCAACCAGTTTCAACATTCAACAAGAAACAAGATCAAACAAGATCAAACATATATTCTTCTTGACACCCCACTCCCCCTGAGTAACATAACCAATGCTACTCCTCTCACAATCACATTAACAACAAACCATTCTCCCCCTTTTTGTCACAATATGACAAAGGAGAACTAAATAAAGGAATGAGAGTAAACATGAGGAGGAAATAGAGTATAGCAAAAGAGACATAGAGATACTCAAGATAGCATCACAGATATCCAGGATAAATATTACATTAAGAACAAATATCCGAATAGAATCCAACTCAAACTCAATCAAACAAGAGCAAAGTAATAAAGTTATTACATACCAAAAGTCTCATAGAAACTAGTCGGAATTAGAACTTGAAGATGGAGCAGAATAGAAGGATCAAGTTGGTGCATGCCTTTGTTCAAGCGCCTAAGATATTTGCGCATATACTTGAATTGCAAATCATGAGCAACGGACATGTTCTCCAACTTAACATTAATATTCTCAACTCTACCTTCTAATGCACTCAAACGTGCATCAACATCGGATGGTACAAAATCTGGATCATTAGCAGAGTCAGAATCCAGTTCCTCAAAAATATCATCCATATTAATATTAACACCAGCTTCTTCAGGACCACCACCAACACCACCTTGTTCAGGAAGCAGATCCAACTTCATCTTATTAATATTTGTATTGTTGAAGATCGGATGATGGATAGGTGCTTCATCAACAGGCATATCGACTAACATATGAGTAGCCAATACACATAAAGTATGCAAATGGAATGTCACTATGACCAGGATGGAGGCGAAATTGAAGAATAAAATGACAGATTAAGGAAGGCAAACAAATCGAGTACCATTTGAGATAGCATGGATAACACGAACCATAAATGAAGTTAAATCGATTTATTACCCGATCGAGGATACTGATTAGACACAAAGATTCAGTGAAGAATTCCGTATTTGGGTAACAAATACCTTGCGGGAGCGCATTCCCTTTTGAGTCCATTGAACATCCATATTACAGGTCTCTAGTGAGCATGCGTTTTTCAGCCATTGAGGGTTTATCGTTAAATTATGAATTGGAATACCCTCATCATTCACAGAATTTCCATAAGGGCTGAAATTAAATGACGATCAACGTCAAATGGCCCTTCTCTAGTAGAAATTTGAAAAGTTAAATTATCCTGTGAAAATGCACTAATACATGAAAACATGGATTGGGCAATGGACCGGTATGCAGGCCCACCCCAATGCAATAAGTTAGTCCAACCTACAGCTTCAAGCATAGGAAGGATGTCAAATGGAGCAATATGATTGACATCAACAGGATGTTCAACGATAACCTTACGAGATCTAATGTCCTTAACAAATGATGGATCATCATTGGGAACAAGAAGATGACGTTTAGATATAGGGGTAGATCTGGAGGAAGAAGAAGGACCACGTGAAGTAGTTTTCTTACCTCTAGAAGCCATTTGCAATAAGGATTTAAAGGAATAAAGAAGTTACAAAGGATTGAGAAGAGGGTTTGCTCAAAACAGATTTTTCAAAATCTCAACCCCAAATCTCAATGATTTTCAAGATAGAAAGCTTCAAGAGAGAAAAGGAAGCAATCTTGACACAAATATGCAAAAAAAATGGATTTGGAACACTAACCTTGAAGAACTTGAAGGATGGGTTCGACGAGTCGAAGTTCGGCTCCAAGGAGAAGAAAGAAGAAATGAGGAAGAAAGTGAAAAAATCCCCAATATGAAGTGAAATCCGTGTTCCACGACTGGTCGTAGTACGACTGGTCGTGTATACTCACGACTGGTCGTGTATACTCACGACTGGTCGTACAAACCCCAAAAAAATTCAATTTTCTAGCAATTTACACAAAAATTGAAATTTGATCTAGCAAATATATACAATAATATACAAGAAGGCATAAATTATCAATTTAAAATGCACATGCCAAGATCAAATTTCATCTTTTTGAACCTGCTTTTATCAAGAGGTTTTGTGAAAATATCAGCACGTTGATCTTCAGTAGGAATATATTCTAGAGATATAACTTTTTCTTCTACTAATTCCCTTATATAATGAAATCTAATGTCAATATGCTTAGTACGAGAATGCTGAATAGGATTTTTTGAAATATTTATCGCACTGGAATTATCACAATGTAATAACATAGAATCCTGTTTAATTCCATAATCACTTAGCATTCGTTGCATCCAAACAAGCTGTGTACATGCATTACCAGCAATAATATACTTCAGTTGTTGAAAGTGATATAGAATTTTGTTTCTTACTAAACCAGAAACTAGACAATTTTCAATGAAAAAACAACCACCACCGGTTGATTTTCTATCATCTAGATTACCAGCCAAGTCAGCAGTACCCAACTAATTGAACATTGGTTTCATGAGGATACCGAGACCGAGATTAACAGGACTTGCGACATATCTAATAATTCGCTTGACAACGAATCAAGTGAGATTCTTTTGGATCGATTGATATCTTGCGCAAATACCAACACTTAGAGAAATATCGGTCTACTAGCTTAGATATAACAAACTACCAATCATACTCCGATAAAGTTTTGAGTCTATATTTTTACCTTTTGAGTCTTTTTTTATTTTCATGGTAGTACTCATAGGAGTATCGAAATTCTTGCCATTCTCAAATCCAAATCTCTTAATTAGATTCAAGGCATACTTAGATTGAGAAATGAATATTCATTCAGATTGTTGCTTTACTTGCAATCCAAGGAAATAAGTCAATTCCCCAACCATGCTCATTTCAAATGTGATTTCATCAAATCTGCAAACTCAGTAGTCAAGTCAGTACAAGTTAATCCATAAATGATATCATCAACATAAATCTACACCATTAAGATATGATCATTATGTTTTTTAACAAACAGAGTTTTATCAATAGATCCCATTTGAAAATTATGAGTTAAAAGAAATTTCGTTAGTTTCTCATAACATGCACTAGGTGCTTTATTTAATCCATAAAGTGCCTTTTAAGCCGATACACATAATCAGTATTTTTGGAATCTTCAAAACCCATTAGCTGTTCAACATAGACTTCTTCATGTAAATCGCCATTTAGAAAAGCACTTTTCACATCCATCGATAGATCTTTATCTTTTTAAAACATGCAATGGATATAAATAGTCCGATAGATTCAAGACGTGCTCGGTGCAAAGGTTTCATTGAAATCAATCCCTTCAATTTGAGTATAACCTTGTACCACCAGTCTAGCCTTGTTTCTAATTATATTTCCACATTCGTCAGACTTATTTTTTAAAATCCATTTTGTTCCAATGATGTGTTTATCTTTAGGTCTTGGTACGAGATACCAAACATCATTTCTTACGAATTGGTTGAGTTCATCTTGCATCGCAACAATCCAGTTCTCATCAGTAAGCGCTTCTTTTACGTTAGATGGTTCAATTTGGGATGTAAAACATACATAATTACATATATCCTCAAGTTGTCTACGGGTGCGAACACCAGTGAGAGGGTTTCCAAGAATTTGTGTGGTTGGATGATCTTTAACAGTCCTCAACTCATAATCAGTTTGATTTGATGAAGTATCAGGTTTATCAATGATTAGTACTTCATCATTATCTGAATTAGAAGTTGGTGTGTTTAAATAATCATCAATGACAACATTAATGGATTCTTGAATCACACCAGTCCTTTTGTTCAGGACCCTATAAGCTCGACTGTTTAAAGAGTATCCTAGAAAAATACCTTCATCACTCTTCGTATCGAACTTTCCCAAATTTTCACGATCACGTAAAATATAGCACTTGCTACCAAAAACTCGAAAGTATTTAACAGTAGGCTTTTTATTGAACCACAATTCGTAAACCGTTTTATTATTATCTTTTCTAGTGTAGACTTGGTTAATAATATAGCAAGCTGTGTTGACTGCTTCAGCCCAAAGATTTTTAGAGAGCTTCATGCTATTTGACATAACATTAGCCATTTCTTGAAGCACCCTATTCTTCCTTTCTACAATTCCATTTTGTTGTGGAGTTTTGGGAGCAGAGAATTCATGTAATATTCCTTGGTCGGTACAGAACTTCTCAAAATTGCTATTCTCAAATTCAGATCCATGATCACTACGAATTTTACTGATTTGAGAGGATTTTTCAGTTTGAATCCTTTTGAGAACTTTTCTTACTTCTTCAAGGGTTTCAGATTTATCCCTTAAGAAGACTACCCAAGTGAATCTGGTAAAGTCATCAACTATTACCAAGATATACTTTTTACCACCACGACTTTCCGTTCTGGTAGGTCCTATCAGGTCCATGTGGAGAAGTTCGAGTGGTCTTGATGTGGTATTTGAATTCACCATTTTGTGTGAGTTCTTTGTTTGTTTGCCTATCTGGCACTCACCACATATTTTATCTAATTTCTGAAGTTTGGGTAAACCTCTTATAAGTTCTCGTTTGCTCAATCGATATAGATTTCGATAATGTACATGTCCAAGACGTTTGTGCCATAAATCAGTCTCGTCTGTGTGGACCATGTAACATGTTTGATTAGATGAGCTGGATTCGCTAATAATATAGCAATTTTCAGACGTTCTACGTCCAGTTAATATTACAGAACCCTTATTATTTAATATCTCACAGCTTTGATTAGAAAACCGAACATTATGGTTATTATCACATATTTGTGATATACTAAGCAAGTTGTGCTTTAGGCCTTCAACATATAAAACATTTTTAAACACCGGAAGATTAAAAAGTTGAACCGTACCTTGGCCTAAAATCTTGCAGTTGCTTCCATCACCAAATGTGACTGAACCATCAGTCATATCTTTCAGATCGGTGAATAAGGCTTTGTCACCTGTCATATGCCTGGAGCATCCACTATCTAGGTACCACTTTGAATGACTTGTTGCTTTAAAAGTAGTGTGAGCAACCAAGCAGGTGACTTTAGGAACCCATTTCATAACTGTTTTGGGTTTAGGAACATAGTTGGTCTTCTTTTGTGTATACTTGTAGGAATGACCTATAGAGTTAGATTTTAATAGCTCCTTGAGTAAATCAACTATCTTTTCAGCTAGTGGATTTCGATTCTGATTAAAGTTGACATGGCTGTTTCTAGGTTTTTGAAAAGTTTTTGAATTTTTAGAAAAATCTTGATAAGTACTTTTCCCTTTTGAGTTTGAGGACTCTCCTTTAACAAACATAGGAGGAGTATACTTTTGTTTAGGAGGTAGATTTTTATCATACCCCAACCCGGATCGATCGCCACATTTTCTTGATCCGGATAACAATTTTTCTAACTTTGGATCACCTTGGGCATATTTCCATGTGTCCTTTAAACTCAGTAGAGAGGAAACTTCAGTTTTAAGTTTCTCAATTTCAGATTTTAAATCAACAATTTGAGAGTTTTTAAATTCCAAATCGTATTTTGATTTTTCAAAATTATCTGAAATTTGTGATTTTTCTAAGACAAGCGATTCAAAACAATTTTTGAGTTTAGAAAACTTTTCTTTTTGAAGTTTAAGTTTGACAGCAATTTTACAACTTTCCTTATATAGGGCATTGTAAGCATCTTGAAGATCATCTTCATTTTCACATTCACTATTCAGATTTTCTTTACTTGTAGAGTCATTATCTGAAAATGTGAATTTGGCTAGAGTCATAAGAGCTTTAACCTCATTGCCCGACTCAGTTTCATAATCTTCTGATTCAGAAGAACCTTCAGAATTAGATGATTCATCCCATGTAGCCAACATACCATTCTTCTTGGGTTTGTCCCTTTTAGGACATCTATTTGCTAAGTGCCCATATTCTAGACAGTTGTAACATTGACTATCTTTCAAAGATTTTCGAGATTTGGGTCTAAACTTCTTTTTGTTATTTGATTTTTGAAAATCAACTCTTTTCTTGCTTTTGAAAATTTTGTAAAATTTTTTAGCTAAAAGAGCCATGTCATCTTCTGAATCAAATTTTCTTCTGAACTACATTTAGAAGATTTTAGAGCGATAGATTTACCTTTAGGAGCTTTAAAGTTTAACTCGTAGGTTTGTAGAGAACCAACTAGTTCTTCAACCCTCATATTATCCGTATCACGAAGTTCCTGGATTGCGGTTACTTTAGAATTGAACCGTTCAGGAAGTGAGCGTAATATTTTTGCACATACTTTACTTTCTGGGATTTTATCGCCAAGACCCCACATTGAGTTTACAATGTCATTCAATCTAGTGTAAAAGTCCATAAACATCTCATTTTCCTCCATATGAATTTCTTCAAATCTGGTTGTGAGGAGTTGGACTTTAGATTTTTGACAATTGTAGTACCCTCGTGTGTCATTTCTAATATATCCCAAGCTTTCTTTGCAGTATCACAAGAGATGATTCTTTTGAACTCATCCGGTGATAGTGCGTAAGTAATTGCATTTAGTGCTTTAGCATTTGCACTACTCTCACTTTTCTCAAGGGTGGTCCATTGGTAATATGGTGTGGTTTTCATAGACTTTGAACCATCAATCCCAGAACTTCCATGATAGGAGGATTCCATTCGGTTCACCGTGGCTTGCCACACATTTTCATCCATTGATTTGAGGAAGATCCTCATTCGGCTTTCCAATAAGCATAGTTGGAGCCATCAAAGGGTGGAGGCCTAGTGATCGAAAGGCTATCAAAATTTGACATCCGAATAGCTTAAATCGTTAGCTCAGAATTAAATCCAAGAATTAAAAGGAGCTATTAGGCTCGATACCACTTGAAAAGGCCAAGCTATATGTCCTAGAGGGGGTGAATAGGACAATGCCAAATAAAAACTTATAACAGCGGAATAATAAAGAAAATGATAGCCAAATTAAATAATAATGCAAGAAAGAAAAACAACCTCAAAATTCAGATCTTGAGAGGTTGATACAAACGTTATTCTAAGGACAACCTTACACCAAAACAGAGTTTATGGTAGGACAACCTTATTTCTAGAAAGGTCTTTGTATCAAGTCTCAAATCGAAGAGGAATACAAAAATAAATATGAATTGAATTGAAATAACTTGTAATTAAAGATGTATTGTTCTAGGGACAGCCATACACCATAAAAATGGCAGGCAACCTTCTTGAACAACTTTCAAAATGAAATTGAAAATCAAGCTTATAAAGGAATAGCAGAAAGTAAATTCTAAGCTATTACAACATTCTCACAAAGCTTGAAATAATTACAACATTCACCACCATACATACATCCCACAAAAGGAATAAAAAATAAATTAAAAGAATAAATCAATCAACCACAACTCAAAGGATTTATAGTGGTTCGCCCGTGTGTTCACCAACTGTTAAACAATAGCCACACAAAAGCTACTCCACTCCTAATATCCTCACACAGGGGATATTAGCGTTCACTAAAAATAGGTTTTCCCAGTTCACCCAAAACCCTTACAATTGTGTCTTTGTATGTGGGCTTACACAATTAAAAACCCCCACTTCTGAGTTTTCCTGGCTTTCCTCAGATAACCAATATAACAAGATTTTTCTGGCAAATCTTGAAAGAAACCAAAATAATAGAAAGGAATTTACAATATGTAAAATACCTGAATATCTTCTTCGTTGTAGCAGCCCGGTAGAACCAAATCAAAGTAGATGATTGAATGTCCAAGTTCAATGTCCAATACTCGATTACAATGGTTCTAGTTCTAATTGATTTTAAATTAAACCAAATAGGCTTGCCTTAATTGATTTTGATTCCAAAGAAAGGGAATAACAATTCCTCTTTTCAAATCAGATTGGAATATACGAAACAAAATCAATTAAAATAAAGCTAAGGAAAGAAGATATTAAATAAGCACACTTAGCTTAGATGGAGCACAGAATTATCTCTCAGAAGTTCGACAAAGATTGGCTTGAATACTATAATTAAATCGATGATTTCTTTTGAGATTCGTGCTCTATTTATAGGTGAGAAGATCAGGTCTTCGACTGGTCTAGAGTGCTCTTCGACTAGTCGAAGCCATAACAGATATTTGAAAGATTAGGCAGGATAAGCGCAGACCGTTCTACGACTGGTCGTAGCCCTCCTACGTCGTAGGTCACCTACGACTCGTCGTAGGTTTCCTTCGACCGGTCGTAGGTCCTGCAAAGTTCGGGACTTCGAGTCGTAGATTCTACGATTGGTCGAAGATGCGTCGACACTGTTCCTACGATCGGTCGAATGATTCCTGGACTAGTCAAAGGCTAACAGATTTTATCCGGAATATGTAACAAACTTACGACTGGTCGAGGAATATCTTAAACTGGTCGAAGCAAGTCTAGGACTAGTCGAAGAAGGCCTAGGACTAGTCGAAGAACAGACCAATCACATGTAAAATAACATTCGGTTTATGTATCCGAAATGACCTACTTCTAAGGTCATCCTATGGTCAAACAAACCTCAATCATGAAGTATGGACATTGAAACAAGAGACCATGAAGAATGAGCCTTGAAGTCTTGATGTAGACTAAACCTTGAAGTAGCTCAATCATGAAAGTGGCTTGAGTTTCAGCTTGAGTCTTGTGAGCAGTTCTTTCATTCAAGATCTTGAGTCTTGTACTTGAGAGCTTTGCTTGTTGTGAGCTTAGCTTGTTCATGTATGTTGATCCTTGAGAGAGCTTCACTTAAGCAGGTTATATATAACATAACAGTGATTTTGGCACCACAAATTTGACAACAAACAGGGATATAAACTATAGCACTTACAATTGTCACTCTCCCTAAGGCCCATTAATAGGCCCATACCTGTAATGTGTAGGCCGTCTAGGCCCATCTTCATTTTGATCAGAGCCCATCTCTTTATACATGTTTAGTATAGATCCATGATTCATGATCATTCGCATCATATGTATGCCTGATGTGAGGAGTGACCGATCATAGCATATGCCTTCGGGCGGACTGTTTATGGGCTCCCTGATCGGCAGAGTTGTCCCATATAAGTGCATGGTACATGCAGGACTGTTGCATGACTGATAGTGTGACTCATGCACTTGCATTTGTGTGATTGTGGTTACTGTATGCCCTAGCGACATCAGGGCCATAGCCTCCACAGACACATCGTGGATGGCAGGATTGGATACGGGCGCTATAGATGTCCCTGGGTGAAAATCTCTAAACCCGATGGTACCAGAGGATGACTCCAACGTCGAGACTGAGTGGATACACGAGCGCGCGAGGGCCGTATACCAGTAGGCCGCGTCTCCCACTGTGTCGTGGTCGGTTGGAAAGGGGTGTGACCTTACCCGCCTGAGTGAAGGGGCAATTTCTAGGTTGAGTTTGACCAGCTTGAGGAATCGGTCCGCTATCGACGAGCCGGGCCCGATATTGGCAGGCGAATAGTGAGGTCTCTTCCACCCTCCCAGTTGTGCGTCCGGATATGGGCGGGAAGCTGGCGTAGAGTGTACTTGACCCCGGTGATTATCCATACTAAGAACCGTACTAATTTGATACTCTAGTGAGGAGTTGCATTGATATGTGGATGAGGATTGACATGCTTGACTTGCATTCTGCATCGTATGGCCTTGGTATGGCTGATTGCATACATGTGTTCATCAGCATGATCCCGCATTTTTCTGACCTTGCATCCTGAGCACGCTCATATTGCGCACACACTTACACCACCCTCTAAGCTTTCTATAAGCTTATGCACGATTGATGCATGCAGGTGACGCCAGGTCGCAGCCGTAGCATAGCAGCAGCAGGAGTGTGCGGTCGAGCCTTTGGAGTTTTTGCTATTCGCATTATCTTGTATTTCCTTTCAGACGCATTGTACTTAAAGTTTTTGATCATAGTGGATTTTGTGATGGTGTTCTTGTGGTTATTGTTCGTTGGTTATGCTTTTGTTATGCTCATTATAATTGAACTGATGATTTAAAATCCTCCTTGTAGCATCCCAGGATCGGAACCTGGTGTATAGGTGCCGGGAGCCGAGAATGGGGTACTACGGAGGCTGTCGGCGCCAGATTCGGCGATCGGAAATTTTGTGAGCCCGATTTTCGAGTTTGGGGCGTGACAATATATTATCATGGGGCCACAGAACTTAGTGACTCAAGCTGCATGTCAATGGCTGATCTTAAGTAGACTACAACATAATCACCTATTGAAACTTGGTCTGACCCCTCATCCAAGTGGGACACATGTAATGAGTGGGTTGGATATGTGAATCACATTTGGGCAAGCCCAATATATGATTATGAATGTTTTAAGGAAACCCCTCTGCACTATATTAAGTGGTGTGGCCCACCTAAGTCATGGATTGACTTTCTCCATATCGTTCAACGCTTTTCTCAGATCATTTTACGATATTAACTAAAAAATGGGGCGGGTCCAAGGCTTAAGTGGACTATAAAGTGGGGATTGAACGTCCGCCATTAAAAATAATATTCACAGAAATTTTAGATCAAGCTGATGTTTGTGTTTTCTCTTCATTCATATCTTTTTGATATTTTGAATATATATATATATAGTTTTTATATTATATGAGTGGAAATTTTTATTTTTTTATAATTAAAAAGTAATATTTAAATGATTTGTAATATCACATGAAAAAGACTATTGAGAAGCTTAAAAATTTTAACAATGTTTGAGAAAATTTTTGAAAACAAAATGATGGTTTTGAAGAAAAAAATCGGCATTTTGAAATTTTTGAGAAAAAAATTAAAATATGAGAAAAATTTTCAGATTTTGAAAATAAAAATTAATTCATAATCTATATTTTAAAACATCATGGCGATCCCCGGGAAGATTTCAATGGTTAATGTTTCCATTCTCACTGTTTCCCGTAGTATGGCCCACCTGGACAATGGATCTATCTCATTTTTTAGATCTCATTCTATCATGGTTCGGAGAAAATGATGGACGGAGTAGATTTTACACTGTCATCGTAGTTGGCCCACAATAATTCATATCTTCTTGTGTTTTCTCTTCATTCATATCTTTTTGATATTATGAACATGTTGGATGTCAAATAAACATTACTATGGGCCCAAGGAAGGTATCAACGGTGGAAATCATTATTCCACACTGTTTCGTGTGGCATGGTCGTGCTGAGTTTTGGATTTACCAAAAATTCGGGATCAACCCACACTGTTCATCCATTTTTTGAGATCATTTTAGAGAATTATCCAAAAAATGATTCATATCTAAAGATTAATTAAATGGGCCACACCACAAATAAGGGGAATAAATTGTCTACTCCCCCTGACACCATCCAATGGCTGGTGGTTGGTGCTCTGTGGGCCCCACCATGATGTATGTGTTTAATCCATGCCGTCCATCTATTTTTAAAGATCATCTTATGGCATGAGACAAAAAATGAGGCATATCCCAATATGAAATGGACCACATTATAGGAAACATTGTTAAATGAGCGTCAACCATTTAAAACATTTCGAGGGCCATAAAAATTTTGGATCGAGATGAGTTTTGTTTTTCCCCTTCATCTAGGCCTGTATGACCTAATCAATGGATTGGATGTCAAATAAAAAGTATAGTGGGCCTAAGGAGGGTTTTAATGATGGATAACCAATTATTATTGTTTTTATGTGGTGTGGTCCACCTGATATTTATATACCTCTCACTTTTGGGCCCCACCATGATGTATGTTTTATATCCACACCTTTGGAGAGATCATTTAAGGGCAATATCCATTTGGAGAGATCATTTTACGGCAATATTCAAAGAACGAGTTAAATCCAAAGCTCCAGTGGACCCTAGCACAGAAAACAGTAGGACAGTGACGCCCACCATTAAAAACTTCTAAAGGCAACAAAAGTTTTATATCAAGATGATATTTATGTTTTCCCATATTTCATGTATTTTTTAACTTTTCAACGGGTTGGATTTCAAATAAACATTACGATGGGCCTTAAGATAGTTTCAATGGTGGGAATCACTCTCCCCACTGTTTTCTATGGTGGGGTCCACTACAGATTTTTATCTGCCTCATTCTTTGGCTCATGACTTAAAATGATATCTCAAAATGGATGGATGGTGTGGATATAATAAATACATCATAGTGGGGCCTATAAAACTTGGTGTCGCCACCGTAGGGCGTACAAGAGGGAAACAGATTGGCTACTCCCCTTGACACCATCCTCGTGGCTAGTGGTCTGTGCTCTATGGGTCCCACCATGATGTATGTATTTCATCCATGCCGTCCATCCATTTTTACATATCATATTAGGGCTTGATACAAAAAATGAGAGGGATATAAATCTCAGGTGGACCACACCACATGAAAACAATAGTGATTAGATATCCACTATTAAAACCCTCCTAAGGCCCATTGTACTTTTTATTTGACATCCAATCTGTTGATTAGATCATACAGGCCCAGATGAGGGGAAAAAATATCAGATTGATCTAAAACTTTTATGGCCCCCAAAAGGTTTTTAATGGTCGACACTCATTTAACACTGTTTCCTATAATGTGGTCCAGTTGAGATTGGGATATACCTCATTTTTTGTCTCAAACCATAAAATGATATGGAAAAATAGATGGACGGCACGGATGAAACACATACATCATGGTGGGGCCCACAGAGCACCGACCACCATCCATTGGCGCTGGTGTCAGGGCGAGTAGCCAATCCGTTTCCGTCAAGAGACTTCAAGTCTCTCTCTCTCTCTGTCCTCTCTCACTCTCACGCCCTCTCTGTCTTTGTCTCTCGGTCCTCTCTCACTCTCGCGCATCCTCTCTCTCTCGCGCTTCCTCTCTCTCTCTCTCTCTCTCTCTCGGACCTCTCTCTGTCTCTCTCGGTCCTCTCTTTCTCTCACGCATCCTCTCCCTTCTCTCTGTCTCTCTCACATCCTCTCCCTCCTCTCTCTCTCTCTGTCTCTCTGTCTCTCTCTCTCTCTCTCTCTCTCTCTCTCTCCTCGACTTGACTCGAATCGAAGATGGGTTTGGGCCGAGCCAAGCCTAGGAACTCGTTCTCTTCATTTAAAGCTTGGTTGACCGGGAGGTATCTCTCTCTCTCTCTCAATCTCTCTCAATCTCAATACCGATTTAGGGATTTGGGGATTTAGGGATTTGGGGATTTGGAGAAAATTACACAACCACATGCCACTTATATTCACGCATCATTTTCTTTATTTCAATACCCATATGGATTTTATTTTTTTCCTTGCTTACTTGCACTTGCAATTGGTTAGGCTGGCAACCATGTTTGTATGAGCCTTGAGGGCCATGGTTGATCAGGGTTTGCAGTGTCATCTGCCTACCTACAAGCCTGATGTGTGGGTGTGGCTCACCTCATCTCAACTAACATTGGTGGGGTGAGTATTTAAATGGTGGACCTATAGGTCCATGTTTTACGAAATGGATGAGAACTTGTTTTTGGCCTAGCTTATTGGCCACCAAAGTGTTCTGTGAGGGATTTGGTTTGGCTAGAGACCCAAACACCAGCCAGTTAGCTGGTGTTAAAATTTTATGGGCCTCCATCCGTCCATTTTGTGGGCCTCCATCCATCCATCCATTTTGTGGGGCTCCATCCATCCATTTTGTGTGCCCATGGATCAGAGGATAGGATTGTTCAACCAATCTGATTACAGGACAGTGATTTAGCAATTGTGGTCTACAATTTAGTTGGTTAACTCCAATCATGCCAGCAAGATGAGTTTTGGTGAGTGCATTTACAGTATCATAAGCTGCCTGAGTATTATATATGTTATCCATAAAAGAATATACATGTGGTATGCATTATCTCAAGTTAAATAGTCCAAATTGTGGGACCCACTGCAGACAGGTCAATATTATCCACCATGTGTGTATCATCCCTCAAAATCTGTCAACATACATATATACACATATACATATACATATATATATATATACATATACATACATACATATATATATATATATATATATATATACACACCCTTCTGTTTCATAATATGCATGTGGCTCACCAAGATAGTTGATTAGGCTGATTTTTTTTTGCCCAAAAATGTTCTAAAGAAGACCCACCTGATGAATGGAATGGATTTCAAACCCATGCCCAAATTTTATTTTCTTTGGCTTACAGGAGCTTTGAATCTGCCTTTGTCATTGGTTAACAGCTCAACATGATATGGAGAAACAGATGTATAGTGTGGAGGGCACTACAAAGCATTTGTTGTATGTCTCCTAGTAGTATCGGTGGCCTTAACTACACAGAGAAAAATGGGGCCGGCTACACAAATTTGGATATGTGTGGGTTACCTTAGCACCTGAAAGCTAGAAAGAAAAGTCCCACTCTTTGCAAAGTTCCACACCATTGCTTGGAAAATCATCAAGGAATGGTGAGGTATAGGGTGGCTCTAATGGCGTTGGTTGTTAGGATAAGGCTCACATAATGATGATAGTAAAATTCTAATTTTTCCGGAATAGCATGTGTACTTTGGTGTGGGCCCACAAAACTCTACAAGCATGTGGAATTAGCAAACCTTAAATTTTCTAACTATAGATGAGAGAAGCATATTTGGGTGGTGATCCCAAGTGCTAGGCGGCCCACCATGATGTGTGTGTTTTATCCTTGACATCAATCCATTTTGAAGCATATCAAGAGTTCAAATGGGCCACACGGTAAGAAAGGGCACCCACCATTAAAAACTTCTTAGGCCACAAAAGTTTTGCATCAAACTGATATTTGTGTTTTCTCTTTAATTTAGGTCATTGTATCCAGGTCTATGTGACCTTTTTAATAGGTTGGATGGCAAAAAAAAATTATGGTGGGCCCTAGGAAGTTTTAAAGTCTGGGTGTCATTATCCCCACTGTTTCTTAGGTGGTCCACTTGAGCTTTTGATCTGTTTCATTTTTGGTTTCTGATTGTTTATGTTATAATATATTTCTTTCTATTTAATAGCAATTTCAATATAACCTATTTATTCCTTGATTGCTAAGTACACATTTGACTTTAAGATATTACATTCTAGAGCTTTTCTTTCACGTAAAAGTTTGTTAGAAATGTTTGTTTACTTAGCATTGTATTTCTGTTCTCAGTATGAAGATAAAATGTGTATATTGTTCCATTACCTTTTGTTGCCTAAAATTGTCCTTGCAAACCTTAATGAGCTTGTATATTACATTTTTTTATCTTAAATTATTATTGTGATTAGTTACTTTATAGTTGTGACTTATAATTGTGATTTGTAAGTTAGATAATTAGTTACCCATTTGAGGATTTCTATGGGGCCATACATAGATATGGTGTGTTTTTGGTGGCATAAAAATCGCTTAAATTGTCCCATTTTGGACAGTTCAAGGTTAGATGGATAGTATGGTTTCATACAATTTATTTAAATGTTCATGCCTGATCCATGGTCGATCTCCTCATTTCTCTCTAGATCTGTTTCTTCCGTTTCATATCCAATGCCAAATATCTTTACATCACTTTAGATATTTGACATTAGAATGTAACGTAAGATCAACTTATCTTGAGAGGCATGGGGAGATGCTACTGAATTTTTGGCGTGGACTAACAAATGGGAATATGAAAGTATTACAATCTATCCAACCTTGGATGAATAACTAATTTGGGATTTAATTGAGCGGGGGTCCTTGGAAGGTGGGAACCACTGGTATGACCATGATGAGTAGCTGTCTATTTCTTGTGGACAACAATATGGGTGGCTTGGCCATTTGGATATGCCCGTGTTTATGTATTAGCTTGAAATTAATGGACTACACCCGGATGTGTGTTGGATCTATCCGGATGTTGAGCAGAGGTCCGCGGAAGGTGGTAACCGTTGTTATGACCATGATGAAGTTGTCCATTTCATATGGATAGCATTGGAGGGGCATGACCATTTGGACTGGCCGTGTTTATGTATTAGCTCGAATTTGTTGGAGCAGCCCTGGATGTGCGTCGGAGCATAACTTAAACCGAAACCTAAACCTATAACCTAAACTTAATTCACTTAACTTAAACCTACACCTGAACCTAAATATATAACCCAAACCCGAACCCGAACTCGTATTCCTAAACCTAAACCTATAACCTAAACCTAAACCTAAACCTATAACCTTAACCTTAACCTACAACCTTAACCTAAACCTAACCTAAACCTATTCTCAAATCCCTAAACCTAAACCTATAACCTATAACCTAAACCCAAACCTAAACCTATAACATAAACCTAAACCTAAACTTTAACCTAAAACCTAAACCTATAACCTATAACCTAAAACGTAAACCTAAACTTAAAACCTAAACATATTCTCAAATCCCTAAACCTAAACCTACACCTAATCCTAATCTCAACACCCTAACCTAAACCTAAACCTAAACTTGAAAACCCAAACCTAAACCCGATCTCGAACCCAAACCTGAATTTGAATCCTTAAACCCTTAGACTAAACCTAAACCCATAACCTATAACCTAAACCTAAACCTATAACCTATAACCTAAACATTAACCTATAACTTATAACCTAAACTCAATTCCCTAAACCTTAACCTATAACCTAACCTAAACCTAAACCTAAACCTATAACCTAGACTTATAACCTAGCTATAACCTAAACCTATAACCTAAAGTCAATTCCCTAAACCTTAACTTAAACTTATAACCTATAACCTAAACCTATAACCTATAACCTAAACTCAATTCCCTAAACCTTAACTTGTAACCTAACCTAAACCTAAACCTATAACCTACACTTATAACCTAAACCTATAACCTATAACCTAAACCTCTAACCTAAACCTAAACTTATAACCTATAACTTATAACCTAAACCTAAAACCTAAATGTATTCTCAAATCCCTAAACCTAAACCTACACCTAATCCTAATCTCAACTCCCTAACCTAAACCTAAACCTAAGCTAGAAAACCCAAATGTAAACCCGATCCCGAACCTGAACCCGATTTTCTTAACCTAAACCTTAACCTATTCTCAATTCCCCAAACCTAAACCTATAACCTATAACCTAAACCTATAACCTATAACCTAAACCTAAACCTAAACCTAAACCTTAACCTAAACCTAAACCTAAACTTGAAAACCCAAACCTAAACCTAATCCCGAACCCGAACCCGATTTCCTAAACCTAAACCTTAACCTATTCTCAATTCCCTAAAGCTATAACCTATAACCTATAACCTAAACCTAAACCTATAACCTAAGCCCATAACCTTAACCTAAACCTAAACCTAAAACCTAAATGTGTTCTCAAATCCCTAACCGTAAACCTATAACCTAAACCTAAACCTTAACCAATAACCTATAATCTATGACCTAAACCTATAACCTATAACCTATACTCAATTCCCTAAACCTCAACCTTTAACCTAACCATAACCTAAACATATAACCTACACTTATAACCTAAACTTATAACTTTAACTTATAAACTAAAACCTAAACCTAGGCATATAACCTATAACTTTAACCTATAAACTAAAACCTAAACCTAATCCTATAACCTAAACCTAAAACCTTAACCTAAACCTAAACCTATAACCTATAACCTAAACCTAAACCTAAACCTAAACCTATAACCTTAACCTTAACCTATAACCTAAACCTATTCTCAAATCCCTAAACCTATAACCTAAACCTAAAGCTACAACCTTTAACCTATAACCTAACCCTATAACCTATAACCTAAACCCAAAGCTATAACCTTTAACCTATAACCTAAACCTATAACCTATAACCTAAACCCAAAGCTATAACCTTTAACCTATAACCTAAACCTATAACCTATAACCTAAACCTATAACCTATAACCTAAACCCAAACCTAAACCTAAACTAATAACCTAAACCTATAACCTATAACCTATAACCTAAACCTAAACCTAAACCTTAAACCTAAACGTATTCTCAAATCCCTAAACCTAAACCTACAACTAATCCTAATCTTAAATCTCTAAACCTAAACATACACCTAATCCTAATCTCAACTCCCTAACCTAAACCTAAACCTAAACCTAAACTTGAAAACCCAAACCGAAACCCGATCCTGAACCCGAATCTGAATCCCTAAACCCTTAGCCTAAACTTAAACCTATAACCTAAAATTAATTCACTTAACTTAAACCTACACCTTAACCCAAACATATAACCCGAACCCGAACCCGACCCTAAACCCGAATTTCTAAACCTAAACCTAAACCTATAACCTTAACCTTAACCTATAACCTTAACCTAAACCTATAACCTAACCTAAACCTAAACCAACACCTATAACACAAACCTATAAACTAAACCTATTCTCAAATCGCTAAACCTATAACCTAAACCTAAACCTAAACCTATAACCTAAACCTATTCTCAAATCCCTAAACCTATAACCTAAACCTAAACCCAAACCTATAACCTAAACCTATAACTTATAACCTAAACCTATAATCTTAACCTAAACCTATAACCTAAACCTAAACCCATAACCTATAATCTTAACCTAAACCTATAACCTATAACCTAAAGCCTAAACCTAAACTTAAAACCTAAACGTATTCTCAAATCCCTAAACTTAAACCTACACCTAATCTTAATCTCAAATCCGTAAACCTAAACCTACACCTAATCCTAATCTCAACTCCCTCACCAAAACCTAAACATAAACTTGAAAACCAAACCTAAACCCGATCCCGAACCCGAATCTGAATCCCTAACCCTTAGCCTAAACCTAAACCTATAACATAAACCTAAACCTGTAACCTAAACTTAATTCACTTAACTTAAACCTACACCTTGACCCAAACATATAACCCGAACCCGAACCCGAACCTGAACCCGAATTCCTAAACATAAACCTAAACCTAAACCTAAACCTATTCTCAAATCCCTAAACCTATAACCTAAACCTAAACCTAAACCTATAACCTATAGCCTAAACCCAAACCTAAACCTATAACCTTAACCTAAACCTATAGCCTAAACCTAAACCTTAAACTATAACCTAAACCTATAACCTATAACCTAAAACCTAAACCCAAACCTAAACCTGATCCCGAACCCCAAACCCAATTTCCTAAACCTAAACCTTAACCTATTCTCAATTCCCTAAAGCTATAACCTATAACCTAAACCTAAGCCTAAACCTAAACCTATAACCTTAACCTAAACATAAAACCTAAACCTAAACCTAAAACCTAAATGTATTCTCAAATCCCTAAACCTAAACATACACCTAATCCTAATCTCAACTCCTTAACCTAAACCTAAACCTAAACTTGAAAACCCAAACCTAAACCCGAACCCGAACCCAAACCTGATTTCCTAAACCTAAACCTTAACCTATTCTCAATTCCCTAAACCTTAACCTAAACCTAAACCTATAACTTACACTTATAACCTAAACCTAAACCTAAACCCATAACCTAAACCTGTAACCTTAACCTAAACGTAAAACCAAAACCTAAACCTAAAACCTAAATGTATTCTCAAATCCCTAAACCTAAACCTAAACCTAAACCTATAACGTACAACATTAACATAAACTTATAACCTACAACATTAACCTAAACCTATACTTATAACCTAAACCTATTCTCGAATCCCAAAACCTATAACCTAAACCTAAACCTTAACCTAAACCTAAACCCATAACCTAAACCTAAACCTTAACCTACAACCTAAACCTTAACCTATAACTTATAACCTAAACTCAATTCCCTAAACCTTAACCTATAACCTAACCTAACCTAAACCTAAACCAATAACCTACACTTATAACCTAAACTTAAACCCATAACCTAAACCTATAACCTAAACCTATGACCTAAAACCTAAACCTAAACCTAAAACCTAAATGTATTCTCAAATCCTTAAACCTAAACCTACACCTAATCCTAATCTCAACTCCTTAACCTAAACCTAAACTTGAAAACCCAAACCTAAACCCAATCCCAAACACGAACCCGATTTCTTAAACCTAAACCTTAACCTATTCTCAATTCCCTAAAGCTATAACCTATAACCTATAACCTATAACCTAAACCTAAACCTATAACCTAAACCTATAACCTTAACCTAAACCTAAAACCTAAACCTAAAACCTAAACCTAAACCTAAAACCTAAATGTATTCTCAAATCCTTAAACCTAAACCTACACTTAATCCTAATCTCAACTTCTTAACCTAAATCTAAACTTGAAAACCCAAACCTAAACCCAATCCCGTACCTGAACCTAATTTCCTAAGCCAAAACCTTAACCTATTCTCAATTCCCTAAAGCTATAACCTATAACCTAAACCTAAACCTAAACCTAAACCTATAACCTAAACCTAAACCTATAACCTAAACCAAAACCTAAAACCTAAATGTATTCTCAAATCCCTAAACCTAAACTTACACCTAATCCTAATCTCAACTCCTTAACCTAAACCTAAACTTGAAAACCCAAAACCTAAACCCGAACTTGAACCCGATTTCATAAACCTAGACCTTAACCTATTCTCAATTCCCTAAACGTTAACCTATAACCTAACATAAACCTAAACCTATAATCTACACTTATAACCTAAATCTAAACCTATAACTTGTAACCTTAACCTAAATGTAAAACCTAAATCTAAACCTAAAACTTAAATGTATTCTCAAATCCCTAAACCTAAACCTAAAACTATAACCTATAACACTAACATAAACTTATAACCTAAACCTATAACCTTCAACATTAACTTAAACCTATACTTATAACCTAAACCTATTCTCATATCCTAAAACCTATAACCTAAACCTAAACCTAAACCTATAACTTAAACCTAATCCTTAACTTATAACATAAACCTTAACCTATAACCTATAACCTAAACCTATAACCTATAACCTAAACTCAATTCCCTAAACCTTAACCTATAACCTAACCTAAACCTAAACCTATAACCTACACTTATAACCTAAACTTGTAACCTTAACCTAAATGTAAAACCTAAACCTAAACCTAAACCTAAAACCTAAATGTATTGTCAAATCCCTAAACCTAAACCTAAAACCTAAATGTATTGTCAAATCCCTAAATCTAAACCATAACCTAAACCTATAACCTACAACATTAACATAAACTTATAACCTACAACATTAACCTAAAGCTATTCTTAAATCCCAAAACCTATAACCTAAACCTAAACCTTAACCTAAACATAAACCTATAAACTAAACCTAAACCTTAACCTATAACCTAAACTCAATTCCCTAAACCTTAACCTATAACCTAACCTAAACCTAAACCTATAACCTACACTTATAACCTAAACCTAAACCTAAAATCTAAACCTAAACCTAAAACCTAAATGTATTCTCAAACCCCTAAACCTAAACTTACACCTAATCCTAATCTCAACTCCCTAACCTAAACTTAAACCTAAACTTAAAAACCCAAACCTAAACCCGATCCCAAACCCGAACCCAATTTTCTAAACCAAACCTTAACGTATTCTCAATTCCCTAAAGCTATAACCTATAACCTATAACCTAAACCTAAACCTATAACCTAACCTAAACCTTAACCTAAACCTAAACCTATAACCTAAACCTAAACCAAAACCTATAACCTAAACCTTAACCTATAACCTATAACCTAAACTTATAGCCTATAACCTAACCTTAACCTAAACCTAAACATATAACCTAAACCTATAACCTAAAACCTAAACCTAAACCTAAACTTAAAACCTAAATGTATTCTCAAATCCCTAAACCTAAACCTACACCTAATCTTAATCTCAACTCCCTAACCTAAACCTAAACCTAAACCTAAACTTGAAAATCCAAACCTAAACCCGATCCCGAACCCGAACCCGAACCTGATTGATGTAATAATATAGCCAATCACATGGCAACAAACAAGAAAATCTTGCTTTGTTGGCAAGCATACTCAAACTCAAGCATCACAATGCATCTATTTCCATCTTCACCATCTCTTATAGCGTAGATTATTTAAGATTTGGATTTATCTCATTTTTAGAGTCATGTCCTAACACAATATGATAATATTAATAGACAATGCGGATTTGTCACCAACATTATTCCAAGACCCATATAACTTCTCCTTACAGGAAGTTGGGTAGGGCACATGCAGCTTGAATCCATTAAAGGAGATAAGGATCACCTCTCATATGTTCTCTCCCTTTTCATTTGTTTTTTTCCATAGGATTGTTTATTTTGTGGTGTTTGCTCAAATATACGTACAACATTTTATCATGTTAATATAATTATAAGTGGCCTAATCTCACCTTTCTAAAAACAACTAATAATAATTTCTACCTAATGAGAAATCACCAAGTACCATTAGGCACAACCCAAAAGATAAATCAGCATTTTCTTTCTTTCTTTTTCTTTTAACACACACTCACACACTGGAGTCGCTTATGGCCACAATGGGTACTTGAATTCATGACCTTGTATTGAAAAAATTTTGAATCTACAATAAAGGCATGAGTAAGGACCTAGGTGTGTGTGTACAGTTGACGATGTGTTCACCACACTGAATTTTGTGAGCCCCACCAGGAAATAGGCTATGAATAATTTTTTATATTTTATTTATGATGTTAAATTATATGTATTTATGCGTGGATGAATGTGATGTGGATAAGATTGTTTGTGTTTGGATGGATGTAGTTTATGTTTGGATGAATGTAGTTTATCTTTGGATGGAGTTACGTAGTTTGGGTTTAGATGGATGCGAATGTGAATATGATGAAATGTATTATATAATAGGTGTATATCAGGAAGAATATGATGAAATATATTGTAACAGGTGTATATCAGGAATTTTGTGTTAGAATAGTGAAAGAAAAAAAGAGAGACTTTTACCTACGAAATATTTTGTAGGTAAAAGTATCATCCACGTTTTTACCTACGAAACTTTTCGTAGGGAAAAGTTTTGTAAATATTTTTACCTATGAAGAATTTCGTAGGTAAAAGTATCGTGAAATATTTTACCTATGGAAAAAATCGTTGGTAAAAGTTTTTTACTTATTTTCTACTGACGAAACAATTTGTCGGTAAACGTTTTGCAAATATTTTTACATACGAAAAGTTTTGTAGGTAAAAGTAATGTGAAATATTTTACCTACGAAAACAATCATCGGTAAAAGTTTTGTAAATATTTTTACCTATGAAAATTTTTGTAAGTAAAAGTATCGTGAAATATTTTTACCTATGAAAGAAATCATCGGTAAAAGTTTTTTACTTATTTTTTACCGAATTCATCGGTAAAAGTTTTGTAAATATTTGTACCTACGAAAAAATTCATTGGTAAAAGTTTTTTACTTATTTTTTAGCAATGAAAAAATTCATCGGTAAAAGTCTTACCTTTGCCGATGAAAAGTTTTTCGTCGGTAAAAACCTTTACCTTCAGTCTTTTACCGACGAATTTACCGACGAAAAAATTTATCGGTAAAACCTTTTACCTACGAAAAATGTGGATTTAGCGACGAAAATTTTCGTCGGTGAAAGTGGGTTTTCTTGTAGTGATAGCGTAGACTAGGCATCTTAGGAGCGCGAGGCTGAGATTTGTGAGCGTTATCCCCATCTCTTTGATGATTGATTATATTTTGTATTGTTTCTGATTATATATGATGCCATGATTTCTCTTCTTCTATGAGTTATGCTTAGTTGCGATGATAATGTAAATTTTGAGGATAAAATTTTTATTAAGAGGGGAGAGCTGTAGGCCCATATCCTAGATTGTATTGTTTCATAGACTCTCGCAATCCTCCCTGTTAAATTTCGGCAACCTGCGATCTGTAAACAGCGTTTGTGCGGGACCCTAAGTCATATCCCGTAGATTTGAGTCAACTCGACCTGAGACTTGTACTTTTGCGACCGCGCAGTCGCCACGATTCCAATGCCGTGTCTTGTGCACCGATGCGGTACCCAGGCCAGGAGTTGTGGGCCCGCATTTAATTCGAGGAAATGTCGCGCGTTGTAAATCCTGAGAGAATCTCTATAACCCATCCCATCAATCAATCAAGTCAAGTCAAGTACACATCCCATCACAACCCATGCTTTCTTTCTCCCCAAGACAAGCAACCCTCCCCAAAGTCAACCCTCATGTCACTCACACCCATCACCCATCACCTCTCTCTTACAACCACCCTCTCTCTCTCATTCTATACCCATTCCCCAAGTAACCCAAAGAGAGTGGTCATCCAAGCATTCCTAAGGAGAGAGAGCTTTGTGTGTGGCCCACTTCCTACCCGAAGATCCCTCATCCTAGCTGTTCAACCTTCATCAACCTCCATCAAAGAGAGAGCCAACGTGCTTAGCTTTCTAAGGAACCAAGAAGATCCAACAGTGGGTGTTTTATAGGTTTAGATTTGTGTTTTGATGATGGGCCAAGTGGGCCCTACCGATTGATGGTATGGATCTCACTTTGGACCCTAGGTGTGGCCGATGGCCCACCATGATTCATATGATCATTCCATAATGGGGCCATTCTCCATGGACCCCATCATGCTGTTTATTTTCCTAGTATGAAAAGGTCATCTAGACCTTGCATTTTGGTAGAGAAGGGATCTCCACTGTTGATTTTAATTGGTGGGCCCACATGTAATGGGACCCACTTGATGTATGTTGTAATACATGAAAGGGAGGGCCCATAGTGCCGGGGTCCCTCCATCACTCATTCTCTCTCTCTCCCTCTCTCTCTCTCTCTTTTCCTATTTGATGGCCCACCTTGATGAATGGATTAGGTCCATCGTCGTCCGATCATGAGGCCCACCTTGTTGCTACCTTTTTTTTTTGGCAGGCCCTGGATGAGGAAATCACAAATATTAGGTTGATCTAATGTGTGTGGCCTAACCACGTGAGACCACACGTGATGCATGTGTCTTACATCTACACTGTCCATGAAATCCTAGACGGTGGGCTTTGCTGCACATGTGGCAATCCACACCGTCTAGTCCACTGGATAGAGGTTGCTGGACATTGTCAGTTCTTGTTTTAAAAAAATAAATAAATAATAACATTATATATTAATATATATAATATATATGATGGGCCCCACATGGGACCGTGTGTATTTACCTTACATCCACACCGTCCAGCTATCTGGACGGTGGATGCCACCATGATATATATGTTTTGTCTACACCTCCCATCTATCGGGCCCATACATGATGTATGTGTTATATCTCAACCATCCATTAGGTAGCTGGATGTCAGCAAGGTTCATGGGTCTGATTGTAATCCCAACTGTCCATTGGATGTCAGCAGGTCCTGTGGACCGATCATGGGGTATATGTTATATCCCAACCGTCCATCTGGACGGTGGGACCCCAGATATATAGCTGTTGTATTTATGGCAACAAGTTCCGTGGGCCACGCCATGATGTATATGTTGTAGTCCACACTGTTCAGATTGTTGGACGGTGGGTCATGCCATGATGTATATGTTGTAGTCCACACCGTCTAGATGGCTGGACAGTAGTCCACGCTAATGTATCCGTTATAATCCACACCGTCTAGATAGCTGGATAGTGGGCCAACCGTGATGTATATGTTATATCCAATCGTTTATCAGGTGGACCACACTGCAAAAATCGGTGGAGAATGAACGTCCACCATTGAAACTGTTTGGGGTCACAGAAGTTCTGGATCAATTTGAAATTGTTTTCCCTCTTAATTCAGGCCTTGTGACCTTATGAACAGATTGGATGGAAAATAAACGTTATGGTGGGCCCAGTGCATTGTTAATAGTGGAAATCATTATCTCCATTGCTATTTATGGTTCGGTCCATATGATCTCCCGATATGATTCATTTTTATTTTTTGGGTAATGCTCTAAAATAATCTCTATAAATAGATGAATGGTGTAGATGGTCCCACTAGGATGATGGGCCCATCTTGATGTATATGAGGCCCATTGTTGCGGCCCATCTTGATGTATATGAGGCCCATTGTTGCGGCCCAACTTGATGTATATGAGACCCATTGTTGCGGCCCACCTTAATGTATATGAGGCCCATTGTTGCTGCCCATCTTGATGTATATGAGGCCCATTGTTGCAGCCCATCTTGATGTATATGAGGCCCATTATTGCGACCCATCTTGATGTATATAAGGCCCATTGTTGCGGCCCATCTTAATATATATAAGGACTATGAGTGAGGCCCAATGAGATGTATGTGAGGCCTTTGGGTGAGGCCTAATGTGATGTATATGAGGTCTATTGCGATGTGTGATTCCACCATGATGTATGCAATAATGTTTTAATGGGCCATGCCTTGGGAGCAATGATGGTTTGATGTCCACATTGTAAAAACAATGATGGTTAAATGTCCGCATTGTAACTCTCCCTATGGCCCATTGTTAGGCCCATTCTTATCTTCCTTTAATGGGCTAACCAAAACTGTTGGACCCTTATTGATGATGATACTTTCCACCGTCCTTTTAAGTGGACCTTGCCTTAGGATATATGATATACTAGTACCTTGAAAAGATTATGATAGTCTAACATGGACCATTCCATATAGACTTCTATACCGTTTAGCCCCTATTCTTGTAAGTGGCATACCGGTTAAAGACCGATCATCGCCTGTTATATCTGATAATCATGCTAGTGTACTTATCAGTAAGACACTGAGAAATGCTTAGTATAACATCATGATACATCCCATGCCTATTATGAGAAGTTTTTTATCATAGCATACGCCGTTGGGATAAGACATTTATGGGACTCCTAATGAGACAGTGCCCCACATGATCGCATGATACGCACAGGTTTGATGCATGACTGGATGGGTGACTCATGCATTTCGCATTCCATGTGACATGATTCACTGTACACCCTAGCGACATCAGGGTCATGGCCTCCACAGGCACATCGTAGATGGATGGATTGGATATCAAAAATATTGGCTCTAGCACTGTAGGCACATAGGATGTCCTTGGGTGAAAGTCCTAGAACCTTTTTAGTACCAGGAGACGCTCCAACATCTAGACCTAGTGGATACATGAGCGCACGAGTACCGAATACCAGTAGGCAGCATCTCCCATTGTGTCATGGTCGGTTAGAATGGGATGTGACCTTATCCGCCCAAGTGAGAGGGTTGTAAGCTAGGTTGAGTTTGACCAGCTTGCAAATGGGTCCGCTATCGATGAGTCAGGTAGGTATTGGTAGACTACTGGTCAGGCAGATATTGTAGTCTCTTCCACTCACTGGGCTGTGCGGCTAGGGAGGCAGCAGTCAGTGTGGAGTGTACTAGACCCCGGTGATATCCCAGAGGAGAACCATACTGATATATGTACTTAATGAGGACTAGCATGCTTGCGTTGCATCTTACATATGACATTTGGCTATGTAGGTCTCGCATCGCATGGCCTTGGTATGGCCGATAGCATTCATGCCTTGCATCGCATAGCCTTGGTACGGCTGATAGTATTCATGGACTTACCAGTATATTTCCGTATTACTTTGATATTGCATACTAGGCATTTGCCTTGTGCACACACTTACACCACCCTCTAAGCTTTTTGTAAGCTTATGTATGACCGTTGAGTGCAGGTGACGTCGGATCGCAGCAGCATTGAGGCAGGAGTGCGTGGCAGGTTATTTTCGAGCTTTTTGATCACCTTGTATTTTCCTTTCTACATTGTATCAAAATTTCTGATATAGTGGATATGTGGTGATGTTGTTTTGTAACTTGGTTATGCTCCATTACAAATAAATTTCATATTAAAAATCCTCCTTGTAGGATCCCAGGATTAGAATCTAGCATATGGGTGCCAGGAGCCGAGAATGGGGCACTACGGAGGTTATTGGTGCCGGATTCGGCGATTGGGAATTTTGTGAGCCCGGTTTCTGAGTTTAGGGCGTGACAAGCGTGGCCCTCAATCCAGTATAGTATGACCCACATATGGTCCTTACATTATGCTCATCAATAAGGTGGAAGTGGGAACCACTAGACTATAAGCGATGTGACGAAACATGGCCTTTAGCCTCTTAATCATGTGACACCAAATTTAGGCCAATGGCCATCAGAAAAATGTGAGGCACTTGTCACCTGAGACTTAGTTTAATGTAGTGTAACCTTGTATTCGCTTGTAGGATTGTGATTTTTCAACTATTATTGTATGTTTTGAAATGTGAACACTAAACCATGATAGTGATCGCATATACACTAAAACCATGTGAAATTATGGCACTCTCTGCCTGACCATGTGAAAGTTTAATAAAGTAGTTACCCCATTATGTGAACAATGTAGTGAAAATAAGTAACCATCTGACCTTAAGCCCTTTATTATGGCAAGTAGAGTGACATTTGTGTGACCACTCAACCATATGGACTTCTGATAATGGAGTGTCCACAGGACCATGTGGGCATATGAGAATTGTGTGCTCACTCAGACTCGTGGACTATGCTGATGGTGTAACTTCTTGGGTATGTGAACTTAGGACGTGTGTCAGATTAATTGTTGGACCCATCTTGTTAATAGTATTGAGCTTAAATGGTAGGCTCCATTGATGTATTCACAAGGGCATTATATTGGTAGGCCATTAGCCTTGAAGCCCACCTTTAGTGGATGCCTGGTGGGCCATTAGTGGTAGACCTATCGGGCCCATAATCAGGCCTTTCTTTGTCAAGTGCTTAGGACTGCATTAGATGTGCATATTGGGCCTATGTTTGGGCCTCTTGGTAAGTGCATGTTGTGATGTGTGTATGCCAAGTTGCAATTGGACCTCGTGAATGAATTATGTTTGAAGTCTTGAATGAACTGATAGTGAAGATCAAATGGGTCACCCGAGAAGCCAAAAAGGTTAGGATGTAGCGACCCACTAACCGGCCCATTCAAGTATGGCAATGAACTAGGCCTTAGTCCACTTGAAATGATAGCTAGACATGTTAAGGTGTTGAATTGAAATCGAACTATGCATGTGGTGATGGCACATGTGCGGTGATTGTGTGATGTGATACATGTAGTTGGATGCAATGATCGTATGTGATAATGCTAGCTTATGTTCACATGCTTGGATCTTTACATGTGAATTTGATACATATTATGGTATGTGTGTATCCCTTGCACGTGTTTGATATACAACTTGTTGTGGTGACATTGTATGAGGTTTTGGACATGCGGTTGGTGCTAAGTGATGGATTGATCTTAGTTGTGTTATTGTATGGTTGGTGCACACTTGTGACGTGGAAGGTGTGGACACCTGCATAGCACTACGATCATGAGGAAGAGTACACATCGAACCATTATTTTGCCTAGTTGGCATCATAATCATTTTCGGATAGTCTTGAGTGAAATTGCGATATAGACCACTATAGTAGAAGTAGGATTAGGTCAAAGTATCCTAGAGGGGGGTGAATAGGACTTTATAAAATTTTATGCCAATTTAAGATCCTATTATCCTAATCTTGATCTATTATGCAACAATCAACATATACTCATGTTAACTCTAATGGCTTCCGAGCCAAGTAGAGGATTCAAGTACAAGAATACTAAATATTAAGCAGAGTTAACAATTAGTCTATGATGGATGATGTGTATGAGTGTGTGTGGATTTGATTCTTATCAGTTCTAGATATTCAAATAATCATCCTTTTTATGAACATTCAAGATAAATAGAATCAAAAGAATATGCAAGCAACAATCCCAAACACAGTCATGTATAGTGGTTCGGCTATGTGCCTACTCCACTCCCGGCAGACGCACTCAACCCTTGAGTGTACCGAATTTCGCTAACGGAGGTTTCAAATCAGGTTCACCTCTAACCTTTTCAACCTACACAAGGTTGACTCTAGGACCTACACAAGGTACCTAAACATGCCTAACAAGGCAAACGGTCCTACATAAGGACACGATAGTTTATGCCCTACACAAAGCACTTAAGTTTTAGGCCACACGGGCCAAGGATCCACATAAGGAACCTAGGTTTTAGGCCACATAGGCCAAGGATCCACACAAGGAACTTAGTTTATGCCACACAGGCCAAGGATCCATACAAGGAGCCTGGTTTAGGCCATATAGGCCAAGGACCTACTTAACGACCTAACTTTATGTCCTACACAAGAGCAAAGGTCCTACTCTAAGCACCTAAGTTTATGCCCTACACAAGAGCAAGTGTCCTACACTAAGCACCCAAACGTACTCTCTCGTCGGATGCCTTAAATGAGGGCTTGAAAGGTTTGAGATACACCTATGACCTAATCCTACACAAGGAATGATCAACAGGGTCTCTAGACTCTAATGACTTGCAGGTAAGTTCTCCCTTGATGACAGAGATTCTTCAGCTCCCTTGATCAGCAAACACTGATGATGCTCCAATGTAAGGCGACTGGGTTAGGTCAAGGTTATGTTGGAATCTACTCTAATAAATGTTAATCGTTTAAGAGACGGAGTGATTCCAAGGTCTTTAAGCATTTCAAGGGATCCTAGCTCAATGATTTTCCATTAAGGAGGTAACCGGATGATCCTTGAATGCGGAAGTTCATTCACCAATCCACTCTATTGAATATTAATGATGAGATTGGATTGAAGGATGGACTCCCATGAGAAAAGGGGCTTAGGGTTGGTGATAAGCAATAACTCTCTCAAAGCTTTCTCTCTTTTCCTCAATGTAGCAACCAAGAACAAGCTCTCCTTATAAAGACAAAAAGCTCCAACAGTAATAAAATAGTCAGTGTTTGACTGAGCTCGATGTCATTGAACTTGATTCGATGTCATCAAATGTATACTTTCGATGATATCGAATATCAGTTCGATGATACGAACTCAATTGAAAGACATTGTTGGAACTTTTTGACTGGAGATCATTGTCATCGAACTTGATTCGATGTCATCGAGATTTGAACTTCGATGTTATTGAATTACAGTTCGATTCCTCGACAATCTGCATGACATTTCACCAAAGCTTGCTGGTCAATTTTAAGTCTATCTTCGATGTCATCGAGCATGATTCAATGTCATCAAATTTCAAAGTTCGATGTCATCGAATCCCAGTTCGATTCATCGATCTTTTCAGAAGATATTCCTTGAAGGTTCGCTGGACACTTCTTTGTCCAATTTCGATGTCATCGAGGCTAACTTGATTCCTTGAACATTTCAGATTGATTTTCCTTACAAGCTTGCTGGACATAGACTTGTCCATTTTCGATTTCATCAAGACTTCTTCGATATCATCGAAGTTTGAATTTCGATGATATTGAGTCTATCTCGATTCCTTGAATATTTTAATTGATTTTCCTTTGAAGCTTTCTGGACACAGACTTGTCCATATTCGATGTCATCGAATATTGATCGATGTCATCGGAGTTTGAATTTCGATGACATCGAAGCTTGTTTGATTCCTTGAGCAATGTCAGAATATTTTCCAAGAAGTTTTGCTGGACAAAGCTCTAAGTTCTTCGAATTCATCGAATCACCCTCAATTTCATCAACAACGTGTATTCGATGTCATCGAAGGTATGTTCGATTTATCGAATATTCTATCCAAATATTTATGTGGTTGCTGGATGTAAATGGTCTCATTTCGATGTCATTAAAGCGTGGTCGAAGTCATCGAACTTGAGTGTTCGATTTCATCGACCTAAGCTCGATGTCATCAATTGAAGTAGAAAACTTAGAAGATTTTTCCATTTAAAAACAAGTTTTCAGACTTTTTAATACCTCTGTTGTTCTAAGATTTTTAAGGATTTATTTACGTGGCTATTTTTGGGATATGGGATGTGAGGCTTAATTTACTTTTGATGATCTCGAAACACACATCCGGTTGAGGCAATAGCTTGTATGATCTTCATATGGGGCTTACTTGACTTACCGACTCAACCCTTACGCTAATTGACAAATAAGGGTACTTTCATCGAGATATTTGTGCATATTGCATTTACACACACGTATACATGTGCATGCATCATGGATGAGGAGTGTATGGTGTGCGTGGTGTGCGTGGTGTGATCATGAGGAGATCATATGTATGTGGTAAATGATGTTGTGCATGGTGCACATGATGAAGTATGTGAGGATGTTGTCTAGTCCGAGAGACTGCGGGCTTTGTCCCTAGGATAAAGTCCCTAAAGTGAATATATTGGGCTTGGTCCTTGGGTTGAAGTCCCTTAAGCTCACTTGATACTACATTATGATCCTATTGCAAATGTTACACATATATTCTTTCCATGATGAGTGTGGATTGAGGTTAAATGTGGTTGGCAATGCAGCCCGATTGTTATTAGGGCTGCTTTGTATGCATATATATGGCTTACATGCATAACATTATTTAAGTGCGATGATACTGCATGGCGTTCTTATGTATTGGAATTGCATTTCGCATAGCATCATTGTGCGATGGATTGAACACCACAACAACACCGTGGTTATACTGATGAGACCACCACAACAGCATCGTGGTTGGTATTTGTGGACACCAAAAATTTGGGTTTCTTATACTAGGTCCCAGATCCCTAGGTAAAACTCCCTAAACCTCGAGTGGTACCCGCGAGCCTCATCATCAAGATTGGATGGATACCATGGGTCACCTGGTGTTGAAGACCATAGTAGGCCTGACTCCCGCCGACGCGGTCATGTGAGAAGAGGTTTGGCGATGCCTAGCTGAAGAGTTGGAGAGAATGTGGTTGGGTTTGACCAGCCCCTGAAATGGGTCCGCTACCGGCGTGCCGGGTGGGTATTGACATGGCTATAGGCCCCCCACTGACAAGGCGGGTATGCGAGGCCTCTATTCAACAAGTTTCAGACTTGCTCTGGATACCAAGCCCCAATGATTCCCAATGATGATAATTGTATTATGATGTGGACTTTTGGAGGACTTCCATGCCTGCATACACTCGGCATACTTTTGCATATAATCTCTTTCATTGAATCTTGCCATCTTGGCTTTATGTAGCATTTCATGGTCAACATGCTTCAGTTTGTGTGCTCTCATATTTTAATTGTTATCGCATGCTTGTACACTATGCACACACGAGCATACTCACTAGGCTTTTAGCCTAAGCCTTCCTTTTCCCATTTATTTTCAAGGCAAGAGTATTTTAGAGGACTTAGCTTTCTAGATGCATTGTATTTATTTTCTAATTTGGCAATATTGACGTTGTGTACCTTTTGGAAAGCATTATACTTATAACTATCTGGATTTATAATGGAGACTGTTGCTTGGTATTGTGATCATGAATCATCAAGCTTAGGTATTATATAATATAAAAATCACTTCAAGAAAATTTTAGAAAAAAGAAAAAAAATCTTCCTTATGGTGCGCCGAACTCGGGACTTGGTGTATGGAGGTCGAGTGCTAGATTCGGGGCATTACGGAAGTTGTCCGTTCCCGGATTTAGGGTGTGACAAAGGGATTCTTTCAGCCCAACTCCTTCCTAACCCAAAACAACAATGTGAATTAAGTGACCAAATTAATACATGGAGCAGGCCAAGTCTATCACCAATCTTAGAAGTGGAAAGACAATTGAAGACCATTCCGATGAGGGCTGGAAAGCCTAAGGACTCGGAAGAAGCTGAGAGAGATGTTAGACCTAATATTTCTACAATAAGAGAAAGAACCAAAAAAAGCATACAAACCAGTTGCATCATTCCCCTGACAGTTAATTTTGCCAAAACCTTTATCTAACACTCAGGTATTTTGGAGGTTCTAAAACAGGTGAAAGTCAATATTCCTCTTTTGGATGCCATCAAATAAATACCCTTATATGCCAAGTTCTTAAAAGACCTTTGTACAGTCAAAAGATGATAAAGTACTTAAAAGAAAAAAAATTGATCGACAAGGCGAGTTCCATTCTAAAGCAAGACATGCCACAAAAATACAAGGATTTGGGTAGCCCAATTGTCTCTTACATAATTAGGGAACACCGGATTGAACATGCACTTCTTAACTTAGGAGCAAGCGTAAATCTGATTCCTTACTCGGTTTACGAACAGCTTGGCCTTAAAGAATTAAAACCCACCAGGACCAAACTTCAACTAGCTGATCATTCAATTCGTATACTGAGAGAAATGATTGAGGACGTGCTAGTCCAAGTTGATAAATTCTACTATCCAGTAGATTTTATTGTGTTGGACACTCAACTCGTCATTAATGTGAGTACTCAAATTCTCGTCATCTTAGGCCATCCATTCCTAGCCACATCAAACGCTATCATCAACTATAGGAATGGAATAATGAAACTAACTTTCAAGAACATGGTATGAGAGTTAAATATCTTTAACATGTGCAAACAACCTGAGGAAATTGATGATGCCCATGAAGTTACTTGATTGATTCACTCGTGGAAGATAAAGCCTCTTAACTCTATACTCTGACACCTTAGAGACCTACTTGGCCCACTCCCCTGATTTTGATGATGAGATGATAATGGAGATGGATGCCTTGCTCGAAGAGACACCGGTACTTGAAACTGATCGATGGAGGCCACAATTTGAACAGTTGCCCCTTAATGCGACAACGCCTCTACCATTAAGCATTAAGGCACCAAAGCTTGACCTGAAACCGTTACCGGCTAATCTTAAATATGCTTACTTAGGTCAAGATGAGACATACTTGGTGGTGATTTCTTCCCACCTAGATGAAGAACAAGAGAGTATGCTCATTGTTACTTTGAAAGAACACAAAGGAGCACTTGGATGGACCATCACGGACCTTAAGGGAATTGATCCTTTGATTTGTACTCACCGCATTCACCTTGGAGATAATGCAAAAACTTCTAGACAGCCACAATACTGATTGTTGAGTGTGAAATATTACATAATTTTCCCCTATTATTTCTTGGTTTTATGAACATGATGCTACTTAATTGATCTATTTCTACATGTTTTCTCTTGCAAGGTAATTTCGAAAGCTTAAGATGAAAAGGATGTTAAAAGCTTAGATTTGATGCTCAAGAATTACTGAAGCAAGGATTGGATCTTTGGTGGTTAAGATTGAAGATTTTAAGAGTTCAAGATCCAAGAAAACTAAGTGAAGAATGAAGAAAATTGAGATTGCAAAGTGCAAAAAATTGGAACTGCTGAACTTGACAGTTCGTTCACATCGAACACATCTTCAATGCCAGCGAATAAGTGTCCAATGCCATCGAAGGAGGCTCGATCACATCAAAAATTTAGAGAAAATTAAGTTTGGTTGTTAGACAAATAGATGCAATTCTCAATCCCATTGAAAACCCCTTCAATCTCATCGAAGCACAGTTCGATGCCATCGAAGCCAGTTCAATGACATTAAAATTATCATGAATTTTGGGATAAACTCGTTGGATCGTTTCAGACGATTCTCGATCCCATCGAGCACATGTTCGATGACATCGAAGCCAGTTCGATGCCATCGTAGTTCGGGCGATCTCATCAAAGGACTTATGCAAACGGTTACTATTAGTTTCCATATTCGAATTGAACTCGAAGACAGGGCTTCAATGTCATTGAAGTCTCATCGAATGTGCCATTAAAGTTGCATAAAGTTGCATAAATTGAAGTCAGATGGAATATTACTTATAAATAGT
The DNA here is from genome assembly GCF_029962835.1 of Magnolia sinica. NCBI lineage: Eukaryota > Viridiplantae > Streptophyta > Magnoliopsida > Magnoliales > Magnoliaceae > Magnolia > Magnolia sinica. Next base: position 82,881,227 of record NC_080574.1, read on the forward strand.
GGTTTTATAAGTCCTCCTAAGCACGAATTAGGGTTAGAAGAGTAGTGCAAGGAATAGTGGAAGCTCGAGAAGTCCATTCTTCTTCTCCAATCTTCTTCTTCTAGTTGGTATTCATGTTTTGTTCAAGATTTTTAGTTGCAATCATGTCTTTGGTTGGCTAATCTCTTAGCTGGAGCTAAGAGGTGAAGCTTGTAGTTTATTTTGATGTTATTCTTACTTTTATTCATGTTTTAAGATCTTCATGATGGATATTTCACAATTTATGATTCAATATAGAGGTATTTTTGGATTTACTTTGATCTATCGTCGACTTCGGGCACGGTGAATGGTTAGGAACTTCATGAATGCTTTCTTCCCTATTTGTGATTGTTTAATTGGTAGAATTCCTTAATATACCATTGAATATGGGTAACGTGGATGCTTTAAACTCTCTACAATCAATTCAATAAGACTATTATACATGGATTGTTACTATGAATGTCGAGACTTATGTTGGAATTGTTTTGCGATGTTTTAACCACTCTACCATCAACTGGATAGATTAGGACTTTGATTCCGGTTGAAGTATTGATTGAATCAAGTAAGGATGCATGAAGATGGCTATAATTAGATCCTTAGCGCTCTAGCTTTTCATTTTATTGGTAGTTCACTTCACAACAACATCACTTTCAATTACCTTTCAATTACAGTTTTAAGTTTAGTTACTGATTCTAAATCTAAAGTAACTCAGAAAATCACACACATTCAGTCCTCATGGGTTCGACCTCGGTCTCACCGAGATTATTACTACTTCGCAACCTTACACTTGGGGTACAAGCGAACATCGACTAAATCTAAATATGAAGGAGGTGGTTAAAGTCGAGGTGCTTAAGCTATTGGATGTGGGTATCATATACCTAGTATTGGATAGCCAATAGGTGAGTCCAACTCACATGGTTCCCAAGAAGTCTATGATCATAATCGTAACTAATGTGGAAAATGAACTCGTACCAACCAGAGTCACTACTGGTTGGAGAATGTGCATTGACTATCGAAAATTGAATACTGTCACTAAGAAAGACCACTTTCCTTTGCCTTTCATTGATTAAATTTTAGAAAGGTTAAATGGTCATTCTTATTACTGCTTTCTGGATGGATATTTGGGCTATAACCAAATAGAGATAGGACTTGAAGACTAAAAGAAAACAACGTTTACATGTCCCTTTGGCACTTTCCGTAACATCCCGAACTTTTCAACACCCGAGTATTTAAAGTCCTTGAGTTTTACCATAAATTTAGCCTATTATGTACACATGTATGGTATCAATCTAGTCAACCTAACCCTAAATCCATCCTCCAACATGAATCTGACCGATTATGAATGATATTCATCCATAAATCAAGTCATCCGACCATTGATCATGTGGTCTGATACATGTACCTTCCTAAATCGGTGAATAACTCTTTAACCATAATGATTTAGATGCAAGTTCTTTTGTAAGAATTGTTTAGAAATGGACATAGAACCAAGTAGGACCGTTAGATTTCACAAAACTCTTAGATCAGCACTAATTATGAAAATGCCACTAACCTAGACCCCTGAATCCTATATCACATGGTTCCCATTATCCGTTTAATGAGAAAATTTGTACCATGCCTATGTATCATAAATTAACCATACACATCGAATTTTAGCCCTTAAATCAATGTAAAAGTGACCTAATCGACAGATCATCCCCATAACTGTTGATTTTGGTGGCCATCGAGTGAGGAAACCTAGTGGGTAGTAATAGTAGGATATTTCCCTTCATATGAATGACTTAGATTGTCCATAATATGGACCAAGCATGAAATATAAAGACCCCACTTTGATAGACTTTTCCTTAAGCGTGAAGTTATTCTTTCCTAGCTTATCAACTCGGTGAAAACCTAGATCTTTAGATCTAGCCACTTCCTGCCGTCCATCGGAACTCAAACTTGGACCACACCTTGGCTTCATATGACTAAGACATCATACAAAATTTGGACCCCAATCTGTGATTCTACACCGTTGAGCGCGAAAGCCAACTCTATTATTTTAACACAAAAGGTGAGATTTCAGATCTAGGCCTTTTCCACCATTGGTCAACCACCAAATTCTATCCAACCATCTGCCTATCTTAACTACACATTTCCTCCAAATTTGGGACCTGACCATTAAGTGTGGACCGTTAATTTAAATCAAGTTCATTTTGGCACCTGCTAAGAGACTTTTCAAGATAAAACAACCTAAAGCTCGGATCTGCTTCATAATTAAGCCCAGGTCACAAATGACCCCACGAGACCAGCGAAGGGAGTGGATTTATCGACAACTCATTTTAGTGGACCCCACTCATTCCATACAACCAAACGGAAGGTGTAACTTCAGCACGATGTAGCAACGCATGAGAGATTCCCGCTAGAGAGAATTTCTCCCACCAAAAACTCCTCCTTTTACATTTTCTCTTGTGGGTGTTTGAGAAAACCATGTTCGTTTGCTGAGGATCTTGGCCCACCTCTAGTAACTAGATGGAAGATCTAAACCGTTCATCTGATTTAGATAGCGGGCTTGACCAAAACCCAACTAATTCCACTAGTCCCTTTGTACATGTGGGCATACAATCCTCGGACTGTCCAATCAAGTTGCATGGCCTCTGAAGCTTTGATCTACCTCATCTAGGGCCAAATGGACCTAATTAGGGGTCGTGAAAACCCAATGGCCGGAATGGATTTCCCACAAGCATCACCCTAGGCCCACATTGGTGATGCATGTACACATAATGTGTACACTCCCGCGGATCACCAAAACCAAGAGCCAGCCCAGATTTTGATCGAGATTTCAGAGAAGGAAATTCCTTCTTCCTTCCGCATTCATGGACGACCGTCCGCTGGGACGAGTTGTGGCCCACCACGATCATCCCTAAGGATGATCTGAACCGTCCATTTGGTTAGTTACATGACAAAAACCAAAACCCCAAAAACTGAAAGACTCCATACAACTCGTGGCATGCGCACCAGCCGACACAAGGACAGCCGTTTCCCATTGAAACCAGTAACAACAATTGTTCTGCGATCGACAACCTGTCCCTTGGTGTGATCAGAACCGTCCAAACCCATCCTCAGGGGATTCCTAACCTTGCCAAGGAGGCCAAATTGGGAGATACCTCACACCTCGATCGCTGGTCGATCCATTCTCCAAACGCAAAATGCAACCGCCTTCTCTACGCACTAAACTAGGGCTGCGTAAGTCTAGCCAATCATCCGATTGCGTGAGGGATACACACGGTTCCTCATGTCTATAAAAGACCTCCCGTCCCACCAGCATAAGCCCACGACAGAAAGAAAAGAAGAAACGTGGGAGAGAGAGGGGTTCTAGCTAGTGACAGCAGCCTTGCCAAATCTCGACCGTCCAGCAAGAAGAGAAAGAAAAAGAAAAAGAAAAGAAAAAGCCGACCGAGATTGGTAATTCATATGTAATCAATATTATTGGTATAATTCATATTATTTAATATTAAATACTTTCAATTAATAACATATATATTTATTATATTATAATCTTTAATTTTATATCATATATGATTATTACAAATTATTCCATAAATTTAATACTTTTACATTATTTAATTTGTTATAATTTTTAAATCATATTAGCCAATATTTGAATATATAATATTACTACTTTTAAAAAACTTATATATAAATTGATATCATTAGGTAATAACACACACACACACACACACACACATATAATAAAATATTAATATTTATTATATTTGAATAATATATATTATTTTTCTATTGTCATAATAATTCGTATGTATAATATAATTTTAATATTAAATTATAATATTGATAATTTAATAATATATAATTAATTATTATATCTTTATATACTAACATATTATTTATATATCATATAATATTATTCATTATTGCTCCACTTTTAATTATATATATTTATATTACTTTTATTTAAACTTATTTATATGACAGTAATAATAATGGGCCACCCTTTGGACCACCTGTCTAGGCCGAACCAGGCCCAGTTCGGGCCTCGAATGTTGGGTCAATTCTGGCCTAATCTGGGCCATTTGAGGAATAAAATTTGATGGGCTCGGCCGCTCTAAAGTGAGCCTAAGTGATTCTATTCATGGGCCTTTTAAACCTTCAATATGTTTAGAAGTTATTATCTAATGCAAGCTAATCCTTTAGGAAGCTACTTACATAACTTGGGACCATTACTTGCACACGGGGATTCAGATCAAGTGCAGGACTACAATGACTCAGGTGATGACTTTCCCCTTGGGCTTTCCATCTCTAAGTTAGCTAAACATAGTATACATCAAATTGCTACTGCTAGTTTAAGGTCTTAATACTTGTCATAAATTTCTTAGTTCTATTAACTGCCTTATCTCAAATTCATGATTAATGTATTACGTTTATATTACATGCTAGGCTCATATACTAGTTAATGAGTACCATTCATGAATAATGATCATTGTTCTTATGTTTAGTATTGTATCGATTGATGGTTAGTACTATAGTCTCATGATGACACATTAAAAATTTTACCTTCAATATGTAATTATATGCACCTTCATATAAGAACTTATGGTTGTGAGTCGCCTTAATAACTAACTCACGATACTATGCGTGGAGAACTCTACTATTGCATGTGAGCCACACTTGGGGTGTAACTAGACAAATTTTTTGTGGAAAATAAGGCCCTTAACCTAGTGTCATTTTGATCAAAGGATTTTATTTAACATCCCAAGGTGGAAAACCTCATGAACCAGGGATGGTGGTCATGGAAAACTATGTCCGAACTCTCGGCCTACGCTGGGTGATGAGCCCCCCATAGTGACAATTGAGTTACTTAAAATGGCTGATTATAATTGGAATAATAACGGTTTGGCTAATCATGCATCCATAGCATATTGACGATGATGGTGGCGAATTCTGGATGCTGTAGCATGTACCTTTAGGATCATTGAGGTATTATTTTGCTAGCTCCCAGACTACCGACTATCGACCTATTTGTCCGACTAGAAGAGCATTTCCAGGTCAATGATTGCATGGGTGATGAGCCCAAGTCCGACTGGATACATCCCTAGGTCGATGATTGCATGGGTGACGAGCCCAAGTCTAACTGGATAAGCATCCCCAGGTCGATGTGCATTCATACACCCATGCATTTTAATAAGACTGCATTTTGCCTATTTTGAATTATTTCCTTATTTTTTCTTTAAACTATGTTTACTAAGGCGGCAGTGTGTAATATTGAGGGGAATTCACACTGAGCTGGCTACTCATTCATCGAATATCCAACCGTATAGAGTATGCAGGTGTAGAGTGAGTCGATACTGTTCACTGGATTACTAGAGCAGATCAGGTAGCTGAGGAGCTAGATGGGGGCCCTGCAGCCTATACTGAGCTCCACCACTAGTTGATAGATTCATGTTTTTGCTTATATGAACTTTGTTAATTGGGATTATATAAGTCTTGTATGAGCACTACATTTGGATTTCATTTATGGTGTTTGAAGTGCTTTTATACAATGCATGGTTTACTCTAGCTTTGTTGCTATTAACTCTGATTAATAATAAGCGGTTCAAATTTACACTAAATTTTATAGGCTAACACTTGGGTTTTTGGAGGACGAGTCATATACTCGAGTTTCAAAATTAGGGCGTTACACTTTCGCATATCAAAGGATGCCATTCTGACTATGTAATGCACCCGCCACATTCCAGTGATGCATGTTGAGTATCTTTTCAAACATAGTGGGGCAATTTTTAGATGTCTTCATGGACGACTTCTCAGTTTTTTATTCATCTTTCAACGATCGCATTGTAAATCTCAAACATGTGCTGAAAAGATGTGAAGAAAAGAACTTTGTGCTCAATTGGGAGAAATGTCACTTAATGGTTCGCAAGGAAATTGTGCTTGGATATATCATATCGTCCAAGGCAATTGTGGTAGAAAAAGCCAAAATTGATCTCATCTCTAACCTACCTCTGCCCAAAAGCATACACGATATGTGTTCCTTTTTAGTACACACCGGCTTTTATAGAGGATTCATTAAGGACTTCAGTCACATATCTCATCCTTTGTGCAATCTTCTTTAAATGGATACTCCGTTCGAGTGGACTGAAGAATGCCAAAAAGTTTTCTCTAAGCTTAAGGGCATGTTGACTGACACTCCGATCATGCAGCCACCCAACTAGAGCTTTCCCTTTGAGATTATGTGTGATGTAACGATTATGTTATTGGGGCGGTGTTAGGCCAGGGAAAAGAGAAAAGGCCATATGTGATCTACTACGCTAGTAGAACTCTAAACTCTGCCCAGTTGAATTATTCTACTACAGAGAGGAACTCTTAGTCATGATCTTTGCACTGGACAAGTTTAGGTCCTACTTGATAGGATCCAAGATCATTGTATTTACGAACCATTCAGCGTTGAAATACCTTATTTCTAAGAAGGACGCCAAGCCCTGTTTGTTGAGATGGATCCTCCTACTCCAGGAACTTGACATTAAAATTCTCCATAAGAAAGGAGTAGAGAATGTAGTAGTTAATAATCTCTGCAGGCTTATTATCTTTGATTCCATTAAAACAACCCACATCAATGACATGTTCCCAGATGAACAACTCTTCCAAGTCTCCCATTTACCTTGGTTTGCTGATATTGCAAATTACATTGCTACAAGTATCACGCCGACATATTGGACAAAGCAAGAAAGAAAGAAATTCTTCACCAAGGTGTGCAAGAACATCTGGGATGATCCACACCTAATCAAGTATCGTCGAAATCAGATCATAAGGAGGTGTGTTCCCGACGATGAACATCAAAGCGTAATCTCCTTTTGTCACTCATGTTTCTATGGTGGTCACTTCTCATCTAAGAAAACTACAACAAAAATCCTACGGTGTGGCATTTACTTACTCATTTTGTTCAAGGACACCAATGACTTTTGCAAAGCTTGTGAGCATTGTCAAAAGTTGAGTTGATTGTCCCATAGAAATATGATGCCATTGAACCCCATTTTTACCTTTAAAGCATTTGATTTTCGGGGCATCGATTTCATGGGACCGTTCCCCCAATCATTTGGAAATCTTTACATATTACTTGTAGTAGATTATGTTACTAAATGGGTTGAAGTGATCTCATGCCGAATAATGGCCATCGCATAGTCATTAATTTTTTAAAAGAAAATATACTTTCTTGGTTTGAAACACCTCGAGTCATTATTAGTGATGGGGGAAAATAGTTCTGTAATAGGCCATTCAAAAATTTAATGAAGAAATACGGGATATCACACAAAGTGAGTACCCCCTATTGCCCGCAAATAAGTGGTCAAGCTGAGATTTCTAATAGGGAGATCAAGCAAAGTTTGGACAAAACGGTAAAGCCCGTTCACAAAGATTGGTCAATTCGATTGACTGATCCATTATGGTCTTACCATTGTTAAGTGCCAAATATTTTGTATCTTGGTTTTATGGACACAATAGTGTTTAATCGGTATATTTATGCATGTTTATCTTGCGAGGTGAATTTGAAAGCTTGGATTGCAAAGGATGTTAAAAGCGTGAAAATATATGCTCAAAGATTACCAAGGCAAAGATGCATCTTTGGAGACCAAGATTGAAGATTTTAAGGGCCTAACATCTAAGAAAACCAAGTAAAGAAAGAAGAAAATCATATTTGCAAAGTGCAAAAATTTAGGACAAGTGAAACTAACATGTCGATGATATCAAAGTAAGTGTTCGATGCCATCGAAGAAAGATCGATTGCATGGAGATTAAGTGGAAAATCAAGCTTCTTGCTGGACAAAAGAATGCAATTTTTAGTTCCATTAAAGACCCTTCAATTGCATCAATAGCAGTTCAATGACTTGGAGAAATTCTAGATTTTCTCTGGTTGTTTCTTCTTACCTTTACCTGTCTTTTTGAGCTCTTCTCACAAACAAATCATGGTAAAAAGTAAAGGTAAGAATCTTTCTCAATCCTTAAAATCAAAAAATAAGTAACCTGAATCCAGTCAGTTTCCTCTAAATCCGGTGGAAGGGGGTTCAGCTACCATCGTTGAACGCCTTGTCCTCAACAGTGCCATTAAGCCATTTGGTGTGGATCTTCTCTTAGAGGTGATAGGGTGGCAGAATATCCTAAATCTTGGTGGTCCTTATCAACTGGGTTTGATTCATGAATTTTTCAATAGCTGTCATATCATTCGTGATAATCCTCCTCGTATTCGAGTCGAACATGTGTATCACTCAAAACTCATCACTCTTGCACGACTTCTAAATCTTAAAGTCACTCGTATCCCTGTGACAAATCGGAATCTGAATGGGTTGGGTGTTTGGGGAGAGATAACATGCGCATTATGTCATGGCACCACTGTTCTCTGGAATGATGAAAATTCTCTTCATATTAATCACCTTGGTCCCTCTTTCAAAGTTCTCCATAGCATCCTAGGGACTAATGTGTATCCATGTGATGTAAAGGGTAGTCACCTTACTCCCTTTGTCCTCATTGTCATGTATGATGTGCATCAAGAGATCTAAGTGTGCCTTCCAACTCTTCTTCTGGGGCAGCTCATTCGTATAATCTGAGGCGATCATCGGGATACGCTGCCATTTCTTGCACTCATATGCAAAATTGCTGATTACGTGGGTCTCTCAGCCACATCCGATCTCGTTCATCTAGAAGCATGGTTCAATAACGACGCAGTCTAGGAGGCACAACAGTTGTGCTTCACTTCCTCCCTTCTGGAGAATAGTCCACCTATACAGCCGGCTGAACACAATGATCAACCCTCGTATCCACCTACTCCATGGGGATCCAATCGTATGCCACTGATCAGTCTGGAGTCCTTCACCAATCGCTAGGATCATCACTTTGAATGTCACCTGCTTAATGGGATGGCTAGTATGGAGGAGCGTCTCTACAACTGTGAAAGGTGCCTCACAGTGATTGAAGATAAAGTTGACGCCCTCCAGCATACCAGTCAGCAAGTAGTGGACTTGCTCACCAATGGTGACACTCGCGGACGTTAAGTGTCCACGGGGAAGTGTGATGTTGCTGCGGTCATATCTGGACAGTTCGGCTCACTTCTTTTTGGTGTCTGCATAGCATTCTTCCTTTTTTATTGTGCTCATGTCTGGGCCGTTTTGGATGGTTTTTGTTGTTTTGGACTAACTAATTGCTCACCTGCCAACCTTGGGCAGTACTCATTTTGGATATTTTGGGTTATGGCTGTTTATAATTCATATCTACTTATTATCATGTTTATATTTTGCGATCCCCTATTTTATCTGGTTTATATCGACTATAGTGTGTGATGCGTGTGATGCTTGATCTTTATCTCCATATTATCTGCTTATTTCACTGCTCTTCTTTGCCCTGATATGCATACATGTTTTCTGTAATGAGATGTTCTTTTACATCTATCTATTATGCTTATGCTATCCGAATTTTGGTTCTCCCATATGCTTCAACTTCAGTTAATATCCACTGTTACATTATCCTTTGTAATTGACTAACAAAAAGGGGGAGAACAAATCCACACCCCAAAGGAAAATTGTGTGTGTATCTGTTTGTGGATGGTGGTGCAGGTGTAAGGGGGAGCAGTTGTAAGAAGACGGGGGAGATTGCTGTTAGGGGGAGTAGCTACTGAATGTGTGTATGTGCAAACTAGATAACTTTGTAAAATTATGTAAAGTTCATGTGCACACAATTTAGGGTGTTTTTCTAGAAGTTGTTATAGGGTGTTTTGGTGTTTTGTCATGTAATTGACAAAGGGGGAAATTGAAAGTGCCCTGGTTTGTCAATTAGCGTGATTGTTGAGTCAGCTAGACAGAGGAGCCCCATAGGAAGAATGATCAAGTGTCTACCTCAACTGGATGTGTGCCCGAACTCGCCACAGGTAAATCTTAGCCTCACATCCCATGTCCCAAAACACCAGGTAATTAGAACCCTTAAAATTGGATAGAACATCCTAGGGTTTTTGGTTAGAAATTTTTTTCAAACGTCAAGAAAATCTTTAGGTTTTCTACCTTTGTCAATTTATCGACAAGTGGTTCGATGAAATCGAACCCTGTTGTCGATGTCCTCAAAGCTCACTCGATAATATCAAAATGAGGACATAAGATGTCCACCAACCACAAAGATCTCTAGATGAAATTATCGATGTATCGATAGACGGTTCGATATCATCAAAAATTAAATCTCGAGTCCATCGAGTCGACTCGATAAAATCGACATCAGGTCTGTTGTGTCTACTAAGGAAAATCATGTAATCCTCGATATAACGTAGAGCTCCTTGATATCCTTGGAATTCAAATCTTGATGATATCGGAAGCCCTTCGATGATATCGAATTGGGACACACATCTATCTTGTAAGTTTTTAGGTTGTTTTTCTCGGATCGAGGGTCACTCGATAAAATCGATATTCAAATATTGATCGTATCGAGGCATGGTCGATGTCATCGAAAGTGGAAAAGAAACTGTCTAGCAAGCTTATAAGAAAATTTCTTAGAATTATCGATGTATTGACACTGCCCTCGATATCATCGATATTCAAATTCCGATGATGTGGAGTGTTGCTCAATTATATCATATACCTGAAATATTTCAAAGGTAAGTGCTCTCACATTTTCAAATGTCGAGGAATCGAACCTCATGTCAATGAAATCAGAGTTCAAAATCCGATGACATCGACGCTCGTTCGATTTCCTCGACTAGTTGGCAAAAGGTTTCAAAAGCGTTTAACAGTTGAGTTCATGTTATCGAGCGGCCAGTCGATGCTATCAAGAGTATACGCTCGATGATATCAAACTCTGTAAAAAAAAATGACCATTTTATATCCGTTGGAACCTTTTTCCTATTTAATGAGAGCTTGCCCTTAGTTGTTGGTAGAGAAAATAGAGCGTGCTTTTGAATGTTTAACCCTAGATCATATACCCTATGCCTTTTCTCTCATGGGAGTTCATCCTCCAATCCACCCTCATCATTGACATTCAATAAAGTGGATTGGGGAATGAACTTCCACATTCAAGGATCCTGCAGCTACAACCTTAATGGCAAATTATTAAGCTGGGATGCCTTGAATGCATAGATGATTGGAATCGCTCTATCTCCCTTGTAGGAAAACATTTAATAGAGTAGGATTTCATCTTAACCTTGACCCAACCCGTCGCCATGTATTGGTACATCTTCTAAGTTGCGGTTCAAGGGAGCTGAAGATTCTTCGTCATTAGAGGAGATCTTCATCAACGCGCTGAATGGGGCTCATCTACTTATCTATAAGTCGTTAGAGTCCAGAGGACCCTTGTGATCATTCCTTATGTAAAATTGCGTCTAAGGTGTGGGAGTGTACATGGGGGTGCTTTGTGTTGATCCTTGCTCTGTGGAGAGCATAAACTCTTAGGTCCTTTTGTAGTATGGTTTAAAACTTGGGTGCTTTGTGTTGACCCTTGCTCATGGGAGCGTAAACTGGTGAGGTTCCTTGAGTGGATCCTTGGCTTATGTGTCTTAAAAGTCGGGTGCTGTGTGTTGACCCTTGCTCATAGGAGCATAAAATGTGTCGTGTAGACACGTTGTGTCAGCCTAAGTGTAGGTTGTACTAGTTAAAGGTGAACCTGATTTAAAACCTCCGGTTTGAGGTGAACCTATTGTGAAACCTCCTTTAGTGAGATCCGGTATACTCAAGGGTTGAGTGCGTCCACCGGAAGTGGAGTAGACAAGTAATCAAACAACTATAAAAATGACTGTGTTTGATATTGCTATTGTCTTCCATTACTTGTGTAATTTCCTTAAATGGTTTCATATTTGATTATCTGAGATCACATCTCACACACAGTCACATCCATCATAAACTATGATTTGCATCTTGTTTATCTTACAAATAGTTTTATGACTGGATCCTCTAATTGGCTTGGAAGCCATTAGAGTTACTCTGAGGAAATCCTGATGCATGCATATTTACTTAGGATAAGATTGATAGAATCTTAAATAACCATAAAATATTAAAAAGTCCTATTCACCCCCCTCTAGGACATATTGGCATATTCCTACTTCAACTAAAGTGGTTATTACCGCAATTTCATTTAAAACAACCACACCTACTCCACTACCAAAATTAGTACCCTCGTAATTTTGGCTTTCACTATAATAAGGTTTTCACAGGTTCACCTTAATAACCTAATACAGTTCCTTATGATTTTCATGAACTATCACAATAAAAACCTCTTTTGTGATTTTCATAGGGTATCACAAATAAAAACCTCTTTTGTGATTTTGACGGGCTATCACAAATAAAAACCGACTGAGATTTTCACAGGCTATCTCAAACAAACCTAAAATGAAATAAAGTAGTAAAATACTTATCTTTAAATGGATATTCGAAGACGTGATAAAATCTTGTGGTAGATGAACTTCTTTCTTAAACGTAGATAACGCAATGTTCAATCAAACAAAAAGTGTATAGGGTTCTATAGATTTTAAAAATGAAAAACTCAAATGCTACTTAATTCATTTCTCTTAGATCTTAAAGAAGAGTATAGATTTACTCTTTTTAGAATAATATTAAAACCGACCTTGAGAAAGGGAATTGAATAAGCTAAAATTAAATTATAAATACCACACAATTAGCTTGTCGAGGACTTGAGCTTCTTTCTCTTACAGAAGGATTAGAGTGAATTTTCATTGTACTTTAGAATGAGAGAAAGCCTCTATTTATAGACAAAGATATTGGAAATTTGGCTAGCCTAAGACTAGCTTTAGCTAGCCAGATTCTATCGGATTCATTCTAACGGCTATTGGATTGCGCGGGATAAGATCTATTGAAAATTCGGCTGGCCCGAGGTCAAATTTGGCTAGCTAAATTAGAAAATCGGCTGGCCGAATTCTCACAAAAATCAAAAGATTACATTATTGGAATTTGACCCGAACTCACTTGGGCTAGCCGAATTTCAAGCTTAGGTTAGCAAAACAAAACTTAGGCTAGCCAAAATTTCAACAAAATTTGTTGTTTTTCCGGACCTAGAAGTTAGGTTAGCCGAGAAAGTTAGGCTGGACGAACCAGAAGTTAGCTAGTCAAATTTCATAGCAAAAACACTATTAAAACCCAAGTTTAATGACTTTTTAAAAGTACCTAAACCTAAGGTCTTTCTAGGGTAATACCACATGTGATTTAGTAAATATATGGGACAACTTGTCTTGAACTTTGACTTGATCTTGTCTTAAATTTGAAAGTTAGCTTTTTGAGAAGATGTGCTGATCTTAAGCTGACCATAAAATGATCTTGAACTGATCATAAGCTGATCTTGAGCTGATCTTCAGGCATGTAGAGTAGTTGTGATTCCATACTTGTGATCTGACCTTGAAGAACTTTTGTCTTACGAAATTTGACAATCCATATGTGTTAAACATAAAAGCACTTACAAGGGCTGAGAAGCCTGAGGACTCGGAAGAGTCTAAGAAAGATGATAGAATTAGCGTCGTTCCACTCGAGAGAGAACTGGAGGGACAATATAATCTGATTGCACCATTCCCATAAAGGTTGATTCCCCTAAGCCTCTAAGTAACACTCAAGATATTTTAAAGGTGCTTAAACAGGTGAAAGTCAATATCCCTCTCTTAGATGCTATCAACCAAATTCCCTCATATGTCAAGTTCTTGAAAGATTTATGCACTACCAAAAGATGACAAAATATTCAAAGCAAAATCTTTTTAACTGAAAAAGTGAGTGCTATCCTAAAGTAAAATGTGCCGTAAAAGTACAAGGTTCCTGGTAGCCCAATTGTTTCTTATGTAATTAGGGGTCATCGGATCGAGCATGTTGATTTAGGAGTAAGCGTGAACTTAATCCCTTACTCGGTTTATGAACGACTTGGCCTTGGTGAATTAAAACCTACCAGAACCACACTTTATTTCGAACAAGAAACAAATGCATTCGATTTTGGGGAATTATCTTATTTCACATAACAGAGAAAGTATATGAAGAACAATCATTATTTTATTAATACTGAGTTCATTTACATTCTCTAATATCCCTTGATTCTAATATAAATTATTTAAAATATAGAAATTGACAAAGTTCGAATGTCGAATCTGACTATCAAATTCGGTAGCATTTCGACTTGTGCTTTGATCATCTCTCTAAGAGGAATGTTATGTGGGTTTGATCATCTGATCTTCCCTTTTCGAGCTTATCCCTTATGCAAAAGGAGAACTTGAAGTGATGAAGATCAAACTTGATGATTTCGCTAGCATTTCGGCCCTTTGTCATTATTGGTTGTATAACAGCCTAGTTGCACGACCCGCGCAACCAACCACTTTGCAACTTCTCTTTCTCCTACCTTCAACTTCCTCTAGAGCTCTAACCTTCTTTCAAAATTCTTCCGATCATCAATAAGGGGGAGAATGAGGTATTTATAGTTAAACCCTTAGCCGAGTATCCATTTTTTTTCGTTAGGTCCCGTGGTCCTATCGGTCAAAATTCAGTGACCCGTGACTTGCAAGTAGCATTTGCGATCATCCTTAAATCCCATCCTATTAACCCGACCCAGATCGACCCGAAACCTATAACTTTACGACTGCGATGGCGCCATGGTTCCAATGCCATGTCTCGTGCGTAAATCCGATGTGTACATCAAAAGTTGTAAGTCGCACTTTATTTGGACCCTTGATCGTGTTTATGGGACCCACCTAGCATGTGTACGTTCCCCCTGGGAGCATGACATCATCTATTCCATAATTACCTAGCTGGCCTAGCTGGCTTAGCCCACCTATAGCCTACCTACCTGTCATGAGAATTCTCTTCTCAAGGCAATGATTACTCCCTCTCTCCCACGTGTCATCATTGTTTCTCTTCTCAAAGCTCATCATGAGCTTACAAACCATCATTCTCTTACTACATCTCTTCCTCTCTCTCTCTCTCTCTCGCTTATTTCTCTTCATTTTCCTTTCTTCCTCTCCATTTGCAAGAGAGAAAAATGTCAACCATTCCAGCAAATTCCAGCCCTCTTCTCTCATTTCCCCCTAAATCTAGCCCATAAAACTCAATCTGAACTATTGATCTCTATCCCTTGGAGCTAGAAAAGCTTGGTGATAGGAGAAAGTAGGAGATCTTGTGAGGTGGGTGAGCATTTAGAGTAGTTTTCAGATTTTTTTTCTTGGATCTTCTTTATTTTCTTCATAGGAGCTTGTGGGGCCCATCAATTGATGGTGAAGGTCCCTCATATCTTCATGG
Source organism: Magnolia sinica (assembly GCF_029962835.1). Taxonomy (NCBI): domain Eukaryota; kingdom Viridiplantae; phylum Streptophyta; class Magnoliopsida; order Magnoliales; family Magnoliaceae; genus Magnolia; species Magnolia sinica. The sequence continues at coordinate 82,896,478 of NC_080574.1, forward strand.
GTGTGGCAAATGGTCCACCTTGTGCATGCATGTTCCATAGATGAGGCCATTTTCCATGGACCCCATCATGGTAATTTTCCTTTGATTTATGGCTTATTGGGGTCATCTAGACCCTAGATCCTTGGTGGGGATGGCATCCCCACCTTAGATTCAATTTCTAGATCCATGCATCTGTAAGATCTAGCTTGTATCTTGATATAGTGAATGTTGTATGGTTGTGATGATGGAGAGGGCCTCAATAGTGGCGGATCACCCTCTCCTATGGCTGGATTTCCTTTCCCCCTTTTCTATTATTGATTTCTGATGTGTGTGGCCCACTTAGAGGCCCTGGAATGTCCAGACCATCCAGCAAGGTGGAATGCCCCATGCTGTCCATTTTATAGACATTGGGTGTCCTACTTGTTGTCCCAAAGTGGCACGTAATGAGTTTTAAGATGGGATCTTAGTCTAGAAGTTTGTGGGGACCACTTAGGTAGGCCATACCATTATTTTTGTGGATTATTGCCCTTTATCTAGCAATATATGGATAGATATATTCAGCTATATGATGCTGTCCAGAAATTTCTGGACTGTTGTGATTGATCTTTGGCAGGGGTTTTGGCCTTGCATGAAGACTTGATTTAACGTTATTAAGGGGAGATTCTTAGAGGTGTGGACCCCACCTTGATGTATGTTGAATCCCACCTCCAACCATCACTGATTGGACATTATTGGAGCAGGCCTAAAGGGTTGGGACGGTCCAAATTTCTGGGCCGTCTAGCCTCTTTATATGGTGGAAAATAAAAACATAAATATCAATTTGGTTTTGGGGATGGTGGGCCACTTTTGTGGACCCCACCTTATAATACACTTGTGAAGGCTTGTTGGCCACCCATTTTCCCTAATTTTTGGTAGGCTTGGGCCCACTCCAATGGGGTGTACAAGTTAAGGATAGCAGTGTTTCCAGCAGTATATTTTAATTTCAATCTTGTTGTCCATAAATTTTTTTCATGTATGTATGAGATTGAGGCTTCCCCTCTTACCCATTTTGTGGTCCATCATGTTGGGACCCTCCTCATGTGCTTGGGGGCCATCAGAAGCACCCATTTTCGGGCCATTTTGGAGATGGGCCACCAACCCAACTGTTGGACGTCCAGCTGGGCTGACGTCCAGTAATGGGCTGGTCGTCCTCCTCCTTGCAGCCCACCTTAATGTATGTTTTATCCAGGCCGTCCTCCCCTGTGTGTGGCTCACTTGGATGGGGACCATCCCTTGGTGGGACATGCATAAGTGGGGCCCTCCTTGGTGTTGTTTTGGGGTAGGTCGTCCAGGCCATTGGACCGCCCAGCCCATGTGTGACGCCCAGTATTTTGAGCTGTTGCTGGACTTGCAGTCCAGCAGCAGGCCCATTTGATTTACGTGTTATATCTTCACCCTCCATCCGGTGGGGCCCTCTATGATTATTGCTGGCCATCATAAGATTAATGAGCACTCAATTTTACTATCAGCTAGACCTCAGCAGGCCCAAGAAGTTAGGTGGGTTGAAAGACCAGCAAGGGGCCTTAAAATATTTTGGATATAGCTGAAAGTTGTGAAGCTGTGAGGCCCACCAGATGGAGAGACTTGTGTACATACATCATGCCTTCATTCTTGAGATTTTTGGGCTTAATTAGTACCTTATGAGGCCCACCTTTAGTTGATTAATGAGGACCCAACATAGTCCAGATTTTTGGGATGTCCAGTAGACCCAGGTGGGCTGGGACGTCCAACTTTGGCCCAGTCCTTGTGCATGGGCTGTTTTCACATTTTGCTGGACTTTATGGACTGAATTGTATATGTGATTGGGTCCTTGATTTCCCACCTATTTTACTAGACTTGGGCTGATATAGTAAGGCCCATCTTAGCCCAACTTGGATTTGTTTTACCTATGTACTTGGGCTTATGGTGAGAGACCCATATCCTAGCCTGTACCATTCCATAGGCTTCTACGGTCCTCCCGGTCGAATTCCGATGACCCGTGATGTGTAGATAGTATTTGCCCGATATCATGAGTCGTATCCCGCATTCTAGAGTCTGCTCGACCCAAGACTTGTACCCTAGTGACCGTGCCATTGCAGCGTTTCTGATGTCGCGTCTTGCCCGCCGAGGCGATACCCGGGCCAGGAGATGTGGGCCCACGTTCAGTTCGAGGAAAATGCCGTGCATTTGTAAAATTCAAGAGAACATCACATTAATCCCATCAATCAAGTACACATCACCTCACAGGTCAAGTACATGCCCCATCCCCAAGCAACCCCTAAAGTCAACTCTCTCTCTCTCTCTCCAACCATCAAGTACACCCATCACTCACTTCACCCATCACTCCATCACTCACCCAACCCTCTCTTTCTCTTTCTCAAACCCATCTCCCAAGCAATCAATCGTCCAAGCTCTCCATGAGAAGAGCTTGGTGTGGCCCATCTTCCTACCCCCTTCATCTCCCATCTCCACCACCCAATCTCCATCATCTTCCATCATAATGGTAGCCAAAGAGCTAGGGATCTCATGGAGCCAAGAAGAAGCCAGAACGGTGGGTGATTTTGTGTGATTTTGATGATTAAAGGGCCCACATATGGTGGGACCCATCTTAATGTATGCATTGTTTAAAGAGGGACCCATAGTGGCGAGGTCCCTCCGCTACTCACGTCTCTCTATCTCTCTCTCTCCCTCCCTCCTTCTCATTTCATTTTTTTCTATGGTGATGATTATAAGTGCTATGGTTTCCTGCTCCTTTGGTTGTCAAATTTTGTGGTGCCATAAAACACTATCTGTGTCTTATGTAGCATGTTGATTTATATGATCAAGACACTGTATCACAATGCTTCAAGTTAAGAAAGAACGGTGATCTACTTCAAGAAATGCAAGGTCAAGAACTTTGTGCACTTCTGTAAGCTTCAATGTTCAGAGTTTTTAAAGCTACATCGAAAAGACGAGTGTTTGTTCAAGACACAAGATAATGTTCAACTCAAGATAAAGTACAACTCAAGAACAACAAATTCAAGCTTTAGAAGATCTCAAGTTCAAGCTACATCGTGTAGAGATCTCAAGCTTTATAATTTTCAAAGCTCAACCATCATATGAAGAAATAAAGTTTCAATGTTCATACTTCATGTCCCAGGTATGAAAGACCTTAGATTGACCTTAGGGTAAGTTATTTTGTATACATAATTCAAATTGAATCACTTTATATGAATTTGGACTGTTCTAAGACTAGTCCTAAACTCTGTTCGACTAGTCCTACAACTGCCTCGACTAGTCCAAGAAATTTCAAGACCAGTCCTACGTTTATTGTAATTTTTTGAAATTTTTTTTGTTCGTCCACAACCAGTCCTGGACTCTGCTTGACCGGTCGTGTGAACAGTGCACGACTCGTCCTATGACCAGTCTAGGATCTACAACTCAAACTACAATGACCAAACCTGGTGCCTCACGACCAGTCGCAGGATGGACACGACTAGTCGTGGAGGTATCATGACCAGTCATGAACAGCATACAACCAATCGTGAAATAATTTTATCCGATCGTGCTCAATATTTAAAAAACTGTTCGACCTACGACCAGTCGTAGTGTCCTCAGGACTAGTCGAAGGTGCGATTTTTGCATCTATAAATAGAGCATGAATTTTAGAGTTTCATATCAAATTAAAAGTAAAATCAAGGCATCACTCTAAGATAAGTTTCTGCTCTTTTTAAGCTACATTGTGCATATTTAATATTCTCTTTTATTAGCTTTGTCAATTTGATTTTGTTTCTATATTCCAATCTGATTTGAAAGGGGAATTGCTGTATTCCTTCTTCTTTGAATCAAAATCAAATAGAGCTAGCCCAACTAGTTTAATTTAAAATCAATTAGAACCTATAACCATTTCTTAAGTGAGTATTGGACATTAAACTTCTACTTTTGAACTTCTACTCTGACTTGGTTTTTCCGGGCTGCAACAAAAGGAGAAATCCAGGTATTTTACATTATTATAAATTTCCTTCTTTTGGTTTTATTTGAGATTAAGCTAGACAAATCTCAATCTATTAGTTATCTGAGGAGAGCCAGAAAACTCAGAAGTGGGGGTTTTTGAATTGTGTAAGCCCATTTGAAAGACACAATTGTGAATGTTTTGGGTGAACCTGAGAAAAACCTAATTTCCATAATGAACACTAATATCCCCTATGTGAGGATATTAGGAGTGGAGTAGCAAGTTGTGTGGTTGTTGTTTAACAGTTGGTGTACACACAGTCGAACCACTATAATTCTTTGTGCGTTGTGATTTGAATGTTTGTGTTATTTCCATTTCTTTTATCATTCAAATTTGTGGGATGTATATGTGGATGTGAATGTTGTAATATTTACATTTCAAGCATTGTGGGGAATGTTGTAATAGTTTAGAATTTATTTCTTGCTATTTCCTTTATTTCCTTTCAGTTTGAGTTTTTAATATTCAAATTGTTTCCTTTCTGTTAAGCATATCTCAAATATGCGATAAAAATCATAGTGTAAAATTTTCTAACCTAGGGTGTGAAATTTTAAACAAAAATGGTTCAGTAATATTAACTGGTCGTAGAACGTCTGAAAACTGCTATATTGTTAGTGATTCCAGCTCATCTATTCAATCGTGTTACATAGTCCATATCGATGAGACTGAATTATGGCATAAAAGCCTAGACATGTACACTACCGTAATCTATATAGATTGAGTAAAAGATAACTGATATGAGGTCTACCTAAATTACTAAAAGTAGACAAAATATGTGGCAAATGCCAGATTGGCAAAAAAACTAGGAGTGCTCACAAAAAGGTGGACTCCAATGACACATTTAAACCTCTATAACTTTTTCACATGGATCTTATAGGACCAACCAGGATGGAGAGTCGAAGTGGCAAAAAATACATACTAGTGATCGTAGATAATTATACCAGATTCACTTGGGTAGCCTTTTTAAGGGATAAATTAGAAACCCTTGATGAAGTGAAAAGAGTTCTCAAATGAATCCAAACAGAAAAATGTTCTCAAGTCTGTAAGATCCATAGTGATCATGGATCGGAATTTGAGAATAGCAGTTTTAAGAAATTCTGTTGGATCAGGGAATATTACATGAATTCTCTGCACCTAAAACACCACAACAAAATGGAATTGTTGAAAGAAAAAATATAGTACTTGAAGAAATGGCAAATGTAATATTAAATAGTATGAAGCTCCCTAAAAATCTTTGGGCTGAAGCCATAAATACCGCTTATTATATAATCAACCGGGTCTATATGAGAAAATCAAACTATAAGACGGCTTATAAAATATGGTTCAACAAGAAGCCTACTGTCAAATACTTTCGAGTTTTTGGCAGCAAGCGCTATATTTTATGTGACCATGAAAATCTGGGCAAGTTTGACACTAAAAGTGATGAAGGAATATTTTTAAGATATTCCTTGAACAGTTGAGCATATCGAGTACTGAATAAGAGGACCGGTGTTATTTAAGAGTCTATCAATGTGGTCATTGATGATCACTTGAATACACCTGTCTTAAGTTCAGATAATGATGAAGTTCTTTTAATTGACAAACTAGATACTTCATTGAATCAAACTAATTCTGAATTGAGGACTGTTAAAGATCATCCAACTACTCAAATTCTTGGAAACCCTCTCATTGGTGTGCGCACTCGTAGTCAATTAGAAGATATATGTAATTACGTGTGCTTTACATCCCAAATAGAACCTGTTAATATAAAAGAAGCTCTTACTGACGAAAACTGGATAGTTGCGATGCAAGAAGAGCTTAACCAATTTGTGAGAAATGATGTTTGGTATCTTGTGCCTAGACCTATAGATAAATATATTATTAGAACTAAGTGGATTTTCAAAAATAAGTCTGATGAACTTAGTAATATAATTCGAAACAAGGCTAGATTGGTTATATAAGGGTACACTCAAATTGAAGGCATCGATTATGATGAAACCTTTGCCCCAGTAGCTCGTCTTGAATCAATCAGACTATTTATATCCATTGCTTGCTTTAGAAAATTTTAAATTTATTAAATGGATGTAAAAATTGCCTTTTTAAATGGTGATCTAAATGATGAAGTGTATGTTGAACAACCAATGGGTTTTGAAGACCCTAAGAGCACTGATCATGTCTACCGCCTTAAAAAGGCCCTCTACGGATTGAAACAAGCTCCCAAGGCATGGTATGAAAAATTGACTAAGTTTTTACTAAGTCATAATTTTCAAACGGGAAGTGTTGATAAGACTCTTTTTGTTAAAAAACACAATAATGATATCTTAATGGTACAGATCTATGTTGATGATATTATTTATGGATCTACCTATACTAACATGACTATTGAGTTTACAAATTTAATGAAATCTAAGTTTGAAATGAGCATGGTTGGGGAATTAAATTACTTCCTAGGGTTGCAAGTAAAACAACAACCTGATGGTATTTTTATTTCTCAAACCAAATATGCTTTGAATTTGATAAAAAAGTTATGATTTGAGAATGGAAAAAACTTTGATAAAACAAAATTGGAGATGATAAGAATGAGATCAGACATAAGAGACTTTATCCACGTGACCTCGCTTGCTGTTAAGGCCATAGCTCTTTATTCTGCTTCTGTACTTGATCTTGAGACAGTAGCTTGTTTCTGACTTTTCTAAGAGATAAGACTGTGACCTAAGAAGACACGGAATCCCGATATATACTTTCGGTCATCTGAACATTCAGTCACGTCTGAATAACACGATAGCTCCAGATGTTGACATGAATGAGGATTCCTTTACCTGGAGAGATTGGCAGTTTACTTTACTTAACTGTAAGTAGACCTGATATTTCTTTTAGTGTTAGTATTTGCACTAGATATCAATCTGACCCTAAAGAGTCACATCTAACTGCTGTTAAGTGGATTATTTGATATGTCACAAGTACTGTTAATTTGGGTCTCTGGTATTCATATGATACTAATGTTCAGTTGGCTGGGTACATTGATGCTGATTGGGCTGGAAATATCGATGATAGGAAATCAACCAGTGGTGGTTGTTTCTATATCGAAAATTGTTTAGTTTCTTGGTTTAGCAAGAAGCAAAGTTCCGTATCTCTTTCAACTGCTGAGGCTGAATACATCGCAGCTGGAAATGCATGTACTCAGCTTGTTTGGATGAATAGAATGTTAAGCGATTACGAAATTGCATAGGATTCAATGGTTTTATATTGTGATAATTCCAGTGCAATAAATATTTCTAAAAATCCAATTCAACATTCACGTACCAAGCACATTGACATTAGGTATCATTACATTCATGAATTAGTGGAAGAAAAAATAATATCTTTGGAATATATTCCGACCGAGACTCAACTTGCCGACATTTTTACTAAACCGCTCGATAAAAGCAGGTTTAATAAATTAAAATTTGATCTTCGTATGTGCAATCTAAATTGAATATTCATGCATGTTTATATCATAGTATATATATATTTGATAATTTATTGGTTTAAATTTCAAATTTTTTATAAAAAATGTATGTTTTTATTGGTACACGACCAGTTGAGGACATGCTCGACCAGTCGTGGCACGACCGGTCAAGGACGTCCCATGACCAGTCGTGTAGTGCACTAGACCTTTTTAATTTGGGAAAAAACTCATCTTCCTCATTTCTTACTTCCTCTCCAACGAGCCGTGGCACGACTAGTCGTACCCATCTGTTTCATTCCTCAAGGTTAGTACATCATTTCAAGTTTTTCTTGTAGATTCTCATGCAAATCAGTTCCTTTCCCTATTTGAAGTGATTTATTTTATGATTCCTTGAAAATTTTTAGGGTTTTTCCTCCATAATTTGATCTTAGCAAACCCCACTCTATCCTCTTAGCATCTTCTTATTTTTTTAAGTTTCTTCCTGCAAATGGATGCTAAAGGGAAAAAGAAAATTTCTCGTGGTCCATCTTCTTCTAGATCTACTCCAATAGCATGGCGCCACCTTCGGTCACCCGAAGATGATCCCTCATATGTGCAGGATTTGCGTTTGCGCAATGTTATTGTTGAGCGACTTGTGTTTATTGATCACATTGCTCCTTTTGGTATCCTTCCACTTCTTCAAGCTGTAGGATGGGATAACATCTTACATTGGGGTGGGCCTGCATACTAGTCTATTGTGCAGGTCATGTTTGCATGCATTTCTGATTTTTTAACTAAGAATTTAACATTTATAATTAATGCTAGAGAAGGTTCATTTGAAATTGACCGCCATCTAATTTCAGCTCTAATGGACATACCTGTTAATGACGAGGGTATTCCTATTCATACTCTAGTTGAGAAACCCTCATAATAAAAAAAAATGCATACTCACTAGAGCATTATGCAATATGAACGTGCAATGGACTCATAAGGGAAATGCGCTCCCCTTAAAGTACTTATTACCCAGATACAGGGTTCTTCACTGAATCTTTATTTCAAATCTGTATCCCCGTTCTGGTAATAAAACAAAACTAACTTCTTTTATGGTTCAGATTTTGCATTCTGTCATCTCTGGTACTAAAATTTATCTTCCTTCTTTAATATATCATTCCATCATTCAGTTTCGTCTCCATCCAGGTCACAATGATATTCCATTTCCTATCTTATGACTGTGTTAGCTACTCACATGCTAATTGCTATGCCTGTTGGAGAGGCTCCTATTCATCACCTCATTTTCAATAATTCAAATATTAATAAGATGAAATTGGAATTGGCTCCTGGCCAAGAGGATGTGGGTGGTGGTGGAGCTAAAGCAGGGAATGTAGAAGAAGGTGGCGATCTTCCTCCTGATGATATAAATATGGATGACATTTTTGATGAACTTGAATCAGACTCTACAAATGATCCTGACTATGAGCCATCCGATTTTGATGCTCGTCTTCATGCTCTTGAGGAGAAGGTAGAGAACATGAATGTTGCCCATGATTTACAATTTAAGTATATGCGCAAGTATCTTAGGCGCTTAAACAAGGGCCTTCATCAGCTTGATCCTACCATACCTGCTCCTTCTTCTGGATCTGATTAGGTGGTTTATCCTTTGGTCTATAATAACTTTTCTACTACTTTGCTTTTGTTAATGAGTGGATTTTGTTTTACTTTAGTTTGGTTAACTGAATTTTGTTTATGTTGGGTAATGAGATGTGAACTTTGAATTTGCTTATATTTTTCTTATATCTTGCCTAGTTAATTCTTTTATTACTCTCTCGTCAATCCTTCTTTTCCATTTCTTATTTGCTTCCTTTGTCATATTGTGACAAAAAGGGGGAGAAGATTTCAAGTAGTTTGGATTGATTGGAATGGATATGGATTGTGGGGTAGTAGCATTATTTTTTATGGATATATGTGTGTGCTACTCAGGGGGAGTAAATAAGTAAGGGTTTTGACTTGTTTTCTTCATAATGATGTGTACTAGTTGATAATAACTAGTGCATAATTCTCTAACTAGACTGTTATTGGTTTTCTTCTATAACTGGTGCATGATTCTTTACTGAGCATGTTGTGCTTCTCTTATTTTTATTGGAATGTGTTTTGTCACAAATTTGACAAAGGGGGAGATTGTAAGTGTAATGGTTTCCTACTCCTTTGGTTGTCAAATTTTGTGGTGCCAAAAAACACTATCTGTGTCTTGTAGCATGTTGATTTATATGATCAAGACACTGTATAACAATGCTTCAAGTTAAGAAAGAACGGTGATCTACTTTAAGAAATGCAAGGTCAAGTACTTTGTCGACTTCTGTAAGCTTCAATGTTTAGAGTTTTTAAAGCTACATCGAAAAGATGAGTGCTTGTTCAAGACACAAGATAATGTTCAACTCAAGATAAAGTATAACTCAAGAACAACAAATCCAAGCTTGAAAAGATCTCAAGTTCAAGCTACATCATGTAGAGATCTCAAGCTTTATAATCTTTAAAGGTCAACCATCATCTGAAGAAATGAAGTTTCAATGTTCATACTTCATGTCCCAGGTATGAAAGACCTTCGACTAACCTTAGGGTAGGTCATTTTGTATACATAATTCAAATTGAATCACTTTTTATGAATTTGGACTGTTCTAAGACTAGTCCTGAACTCTGTTCAACTAGTCTTAGCACTGCCTCGACCAGTCCAAGAAATTCCAAGACTAGTCTTACGTTTGTTGTAATTTTTTTAATTTTTTTTGTTCGTCTATAACCAGTCTTAGACTCTGCTCGACCGGTCGTGTGAACAATGCACGACTCGTCCTACAACCAGTCTAGGATCTACGACTCAAACTACAGCGACCAAACCTAGTGCCTCACGACCAGTCGTAAGATGGTCACGACCAGTCGTGGAGGTATCACGACCAGTCGTGAATAGCCTACGACCAGTCGTGAAACGATTTTATCCGATCGCGCTCAATATTCAAAAATTTGTTCGACCTACGACCAGTTGTAATGTCCTTAGGACCAGTCCAATATGCGATTTCTGCATCTATAAATAGAGCATGAATTTCAGAGTTTCATATTGAATTATAAGTAAAATCAAGGCATCACTCTGAGATAAGTTTGTGCTCTTTTTAAGTTACATTGTGCATATTTAATATTCTCTTTTGTTAGCTTTGTCGATTTGATTTTGTTTCTATATTCCAATCTGATTTGAAAGGAGAATTGTTGTATTCCTTTTTCTTGAAATCAAAATCAAATAGAGCTAGCCCAACTGGTTTAATTTAAAATTAATTAGAACCTATAACCATTTCTTAAGTGAGTATTGGACATTGAACTTCTACTTTCGAACTTCTACTCTGACTTGGTTCTTCCAAGCTACAACAAAAGGAGAAATCCAAGTATTTTACATTATTGTAAATTTCCTTCTTTTGGTTTTATTTGAGATTAAGCTAGAAATCTCAATCTATTAGTTATCTAAGGAGAGCCAGAAAACTCAGAAGTGGGGGTTTTGAATTATGTAAGCCCATTTGAAAGACACAATTGTGAATGTTTTGGGTGAACCTGAGAAAAACTTAATTTCCATAATGAACGCTAATATCCCCTGTGTGAGGATATTAGGAGTGGAGTAGCAAGCTGTGTGGCTGTTGTTTAACAATTGGTGTGCACACAGGCGAACCACTATAATTCTTTGTGCCTTGTGATTTGAATGTTTGTGTTATTTCCATTTCTTTTATCATTCAAATTTGTGGGATGTATGTGTGGATGTGAATGTTGTAATATTTACATTTCAATCATTGTGGGGAATGTTGTAATAGTTTAGAATTTATTTCTGGCTATTTCCTTTATTTCCTTTCAGTTTGAGTTTTTGATATTGAAATTGTTCTAGTAAGGTTGTCCTGCCATAAACCCTTGGTTTTTATGTTGCAAGGTTGTCCTTAGAACAACATTGGTATCAATCTGTCTATTTGAGGTTACTTTACATTTTCGCCTTATAATTTGTTTAAAGTGCTATCTTTCCTTTATTCATTTAAATTCCGCTGTTAAAGTTTTAATTTGGCATAGTTGTTGTTTTAATTCATAGCTAGGCCTTTTCAATGATGTGTGTGGCCCACCTGATGTGATCATTAATCCCGGTGGTCCAGTTTTTTCGGACGACCAGTATATGGGGCCCACCTTGCTATTCATTTCGGACCAGCCCTGTACGAAGGAAACACAAATATCAGAATGATCTAAACCTAGTGGGCCACACTGGCGTGGACCCACCTTGATGTATTATATTCTAACCGTCCATCAGCCAAATCTGTCGGCCAATGGGCCAGGACTGCTAGACGTCTACCATCTAGACCGTCTAGCAAGCTTGAATGCTGGAGGTATCGCAAAAAAATAATAATAATCTAGTGGGCCACGTACGTGGGACCCACCTGATGAAGGCGATTGGCTAGTGCACCTCACACCAGCAAACATCTAGTGTGATTGACATCAACAAGTTCTATGGACCCCACCATGATGTAAGGGTCTTATCCAAACCATCCATCATCTGGACGGGTGGGACCCACCTCATGTGTAAATCCACACCATCCATCTGGATGGTGTTGTATGGGGCGTACCGTGATGTGTTCTCCACGTTGTCCATTTAATTGGTGGGCCACACGTGTGGACCCCACCATAAGATATGTGTTATATCCCTACCGTCCATCTGTTTGGCGCGGTGGTCAGTTAACCCAGGAGCTATTGCTGCTGTATTTGGTCAGCAATTCTGTGGGGCCCACTAATGCATGCGTTGCATCTAACCGTCCATCCCATTTGGTGAGCTCGTCTTAAGGCTTGAGGAGAAAATGAGGCAGATCTATCAGGTGGATCACACTTTGATGTATTTATTATATGCACACCGTCCAATAGATTTGGATGGTGGGCCACACCTAAATGTATGTATTATATCCACATCATCCAGGGGGTGGGGCCCACCCTGGTATATGTGTTTTACCCTGGCCGTCCATCTATTTTTCCAGCATGGGACCATCATGATGTATTTATTTCATCCACATCGTCCAGATTGTGCTGGACGGTACTGAACAATGTTTGGACAGTGCTGAACAATGTTTGGACAGTGCTGATTTACATAGACAATGTTTGGACAGTGCTAATTTACATAGATAATGTTTGGACATTGCTGATTTACATGGACAATGTTTGGACGGTGCCGTGAGCTCCATCGCGATGTATGTTGTACCCACGCTGCCCATCTGGTGGGGCTCATTTGCTATATATGCAGGGCCCACCTGTTATGTATATTAGGCCCATGTGATGGGGCCCACCTTAGTGTACATATTCTATATTCACACCATCCACCTTTGGACGGTGCCACGTGGGGCCTACTATTGATGCATGTATTGTATATTTATGTCATTCATTTATGCGGCTTACCATGATGTGTGTTGCATGCACACGGTTCATCCACTTTTCTAGGCCCATTGGTGCGACCCATTGAGCAGCCCACTTGATCTATATACGGCTCATTGGTGCGGCCCATTGTGATATATGTTAGGCCCATGTCATACGGCCCATTATGATGTGTATTAGGCCCATGTCATGCAGCCCATTGTAATGTGTATGAGGCCCATATGATGAGGCCCGACTTAATGTATACAAGGCCCGTTGCAATGTATATTAGGCCCGTGGGATGCGACCCACTTGATCTACATTAGGCCCATGTGATGCGGCCCATCGTGATGTGTATTAGGCCTATGTGATGCGGCCCATGTGATGTATGTGGCCTACTGTGATGCAGCCGATTGTGACATGTATGAGGCCAGATGTGTTGTATATGAGGCCCATATGATGAGGCCCGATGTGTTGTATAAGGCCCATGTGATGTGGCCCACTTGATGTATGAGAACCTTGAGTAAGGCCCATTGAGATTATATGGCCCATTGTGATTTTATGAGGCCCAATAAGACTGTATGTGTCCCATTGTGATTGTATGAGGCCAATGTGTGAGGCTATGGGCCCACTATATGTTTGGCCCTATGAGGGCCACTCCTTGAGAGCAATGTTGGTTGAATATCCACATTGATGGGCAATGATGATTAAATGTCCACATTGTGACCTTCCCTTAGGCCCTTTGAGGCCGATTGTTGATGCTGATTATTGATGCTAGTTATCGATGCCGGTTATCGATACCGATTATGAGTATATGACAGCTTAACATCATAAAACCTATACCTTGGAGCCCACCTTGCGTATATATTGGGCCCCATAAGGAAGTCCAGTTTATTGCGCGATAGAGAGGGTAAGGAAGCCCACTTATTGCACTTAGACTCGGATCCTCAGTGGGGGATATTGTGATGCTCCATCACTATGATCACATGTGGGTGGGCGCATGTGGGCAGACACTGAGTGGGCATGGCATGAGGACCTGAGCGAGATACTAGTGATTGGCAGGCTACTGTGCACACAGTGAAGGCAGAACCTTGTCCCACATCGGGAGTATTGTCCGATGTTGTGGTGGCTATAAGTTGGATTCTTTCCTTAACTATCATGATGCGTTTTAAATCAATGAGCTTATCTTGATATTTGGACTAGATCTGCTATCCTTCTGTGGACCCCCATCATTCGTATGCATGTTGTGATGGATGATTGATTAAAGCAGATACCATTAGGCTGAGATGTTTATGGGACTCCTTGTGAGACTGAGTTATCCCCACATGATCGCGTGATACACGCAGGTTTGATGTATGGCCTAGATAAGGTTGATGGTATTCGTGGCTCTTCAGGATTTTCATATTGCATTGCATCATCGACATCTGATATTTAGCTCCCTATGATTCTGCATTTGTATAGTCGATCCGCATTGCATATTCTGATATTGAATGATTTGTAGACTTGCAGTATTTCCACTTACCCTTATATCTATATACTTGGCACTTAACTTGTGCACACACTTTCACCACCCTCAAAGCTTTTTATAAGCTTATGCACGATAGATACGTGCAGGTGGCGTTAGGTTGCAGCAGCGTTGAGCATGGAGCGTGCATCCGTCTTCTGTAGTTTTGATTTTCGATAAATGTATTTCCCTTTTAGCATTGTATTCAAATGTTTATATTAGTGGGTATGTGATGATGATGTTGTCTTTGTGATTTAGGTATACTTGTGGTTATGCTTCTTACGGGATAAATGTACGTTGGAAAATCCTCCTTATAGGATCCCAGGATTGGAATCTGGTGTATAAGTGCTGGGAGCCGAGAATGGGGTACTACGGAGGCTGTCGACACTGGATTTGGCGATCGGAAATTTTGTGAGCCCAGTTTCCAAGTTTGGGGCGTGACATATGGGTTGCCCACTAGGCCCAACATAATGCATGAATTCGGTGGCCATTGTTCTTGGGCCATATATTGACCCTTTGGGCCCATGTTGTTGTATATAGGCCTTAGGCCGTTTTCTTGAGGCCCATCATGTGAGATGATATGTATGTATTACTGCCCATTGTATTTACATGGCGGTATTGGGCCTTAGGCCTTGGTTTAGCTAGTTTTCTTGTTGGGCCACCTTCTTGGGGATAATGGTGGTTAAATGTCCGCATTATGGACCCCTCTAGGCCCATTTGTTTGGCCCATTCTCATCTATTGGTGGTTAAATGTCCACCTTAGACCCTTTAGTGGGCCCATTCTCACCTATTAGGCCTATAGTATTTCTTACTTAGTCTTTGTAGGCTACCTCAAATTGTTGGGCCCCACTAGTAGTTGTGCTCTTTTTATTTCATGTAAATTTGTCTAAGTACCTAGACCCTACCTTGTTGAGAGGAGAGTATAACTTCACCGCATGATGCACTTAGTTGTTTTTCATGAGTCATCCCCATGTGTGCTTAGACCCGATCTTATTAAGAGGAGAGTACAACATCATCGCATGGCATACTTAGTTATCTTCATGACCCATTCCCATGTGCATCATATGTGCGCTTGGTTGAGATGTGATTGGTCATGGTTTATGCCATTAGGCAGACTATTATGGGACCCCCTGAGCGATGGAGTAACCCCTCTTAAGCGCGTTGTATGCGCAGGACTGATGCATGGTTGATTTGTGTGATTCATGCATCGGGCATTGCATAACACGGTTGATATTCGCCCTAGCTTTATCAGGGTCGTAGCCTCCACAGGCATATCATGGATGGCCAGATTTGGACACCAAAAATATTAGTTTAAGCATTGTAGGCACGTAGGATGTCATTGGGTGAAAGTCTTAGAACCTTCATGGTACCAGGAGATGCTCCAACATCGAGACCGAATAGAAAACATGAGCACCGGTGCCTTTACCATTAGGCCACGTCTCCCACTGTATCGTGGTCGGTTGGAAAGGGGTGTGTCCTTATCCGCCCGAGTGAGGGGGCATTTAAGCTAAGCTGAGTTTGACCAGCTCGTAAATGGGTCCGCTACCATTGAGCCTTGTTGGTGATTGGTTGTCCACATACAGGTAGTGAGGTCTCTTAAGCTTGCTGGGCTACGCAGCTAGGGAGGCGGCAATTTATGTGGAGTGTACTTGACCCCGATGATTTCCCAGAGAGGAACTATACTGATATGTGGACTTGATATGAGGAATGGCATGATTTCATTGCACATTGCATATGGCACTTGGCTATATAGGCCCGCATTGCTTAGCCTTCGGATGGCTGATGGTATTTTGTATTGAGTTGCATAGCCTTTGGTTGGTAGATGATATTCCTGCCTTGCATTTGCATAGCCTTGTTACGGCTGTTGGTGTTCATGATCTTATCGCACATTCTGCATACTCTGATATTGCATTCATGGCACCTGTCCTACACACACTTACACCGCCCTTTGAGCTTTCTATAAGCTTATGCACGATTGATACGTGCAGGTGATTCTAGGCAGTGAGTAGGATCAGGAGCAGGAGTAGGAGTTGCCATGAATCTTTTGGAGTTTTACTTTATAACCCTTGTACCTTTCTCTTTCGAACCTTGTATTGTAAAAAGTTTTTTGTTCTTAGTGGATATTGTGATGGTGCTCCTATGGTTATTATTTTGTGGGTTATGATCTTGGTTATGCTGATTATGAAACAGACTTATATTATAGAAATCCTCCTTGTAGGATCCCAGGATTGGAACCTGGTGTATGGGTGTCAGGAGCAGAGAATGGGATACTACGGAGTCTATTGCCACCGAATTCGGTGATCGGGAATTTTATAAGCCCTGTTTTTGAGTCTGGGGCTCGACAGGAGTTAGTATCAGAGCATAACAAATAACCTAGGAATAACTCAGGACAACATCACATATCTGCTTCGAGCTTAGGACAAATAATGTCCCGAGTGCGTACTCTTTTGATTTAGTTTTCTCATGCCCATCAGCCTTGGACGCCTTTGTTGTTTCTGTAGACGATGTCGCCTAGACGAGGCATGAGAGGCACCCGCGGTGCCCGATCGACCTGAACGCATCCCGCTCCATCTGTTGCGGATCCTAGTTCTGATCCTATTCCAGAGGTTCTTGTTCCGCCTCCAGTTGATCCTATTCCTCCACTGGAGCCTACCATGCCTATGCTAGAGGCTCCCACAGTTCCAGCCCCTACTATACCAGTTGGAGCCGAGCAGTTGCAGCAGATGCTCCAGGCAGTTATAGCCTGAAAAGGCCGAATAATACGTCCTAGAGGGGGGGTGAATAGGACTATGCAAATTAAAAAATAAATGTGGAATTGAAAGAAAGATAGTACAATCAAATAATAAATAAGCACAAGTAAATAGCAACCTCAAATGTACTAGTCTTGAGAAATCGATACAAACATAGTTCTAAGGACAACCTAACACCAAAAACCAAAGGCTTATGGCAGGACAACCTTACTAGAACGTTTGAAAGTATCAAAAACCCAAACCAATAAAGAGGCAAAGGAAATAGCAAATAAAATAAACTAAGTTATTATAACATTCCCACAAGTGCATAAAATAAATTACACCATTCATCCCAAATGCTGAAAATAAATTACAACATTCAGACTCATAAGCACATTCAATCAATCACCACAACTCCAGGAATTATAGTGGTTCACTTGCGTGTACACCAACTATTAGAAAACAGCCACACACTACTCTACTCCTAATATCCACTCCATCGAGATATTAGCGTTCGCTATGAAAAAGGTTTTCCAAGGTTCACCTTAAAACCTTCACAATTGTCTTTAATTGGGCTTACATAATTACAAAAACCCCACACTAGATTTTCTAGATGACCTCAGACAAAACCAAAAAGAGATTTTTCTGGCACAACCTCAAAAACCAAAAAGGAAACACAAATTTGTAAATGATACTTATCTAAAAATTCTCCTTTGAAGAAGCCCGGTAGAACCAATCCGATGTAGACGAAGATGTTCAATGTCCAGTCTCAAAGATGAAAAGGTTCTAGCTCTAAATGATTTTTAATTAAATCAACCTAGGTTAGCTTGATTTGATTTTGATCTTAAGAAAGGAAAAATAACAAGTCCCTTCTTAACGTAAGATTGGAATAAAGATAACAAAATAAAATTATAAAAGCTAATTAAAGAGAATATAAAATGAGCACAATATAGCTTAATAATATCACAAACTTATCTCTCAGAGTGGTGTCTTGATTTGGCTTTTAATGAATGAATAAACTTTGAAATTCGTGCACTATTTATAGGTAAAAATACTGTTTACTCGACTGGTCTAAGGGTCGGTTCGACTAGTCAAAGGACCAACAAAATTTTAAATTTTCTGACACGATAAGATAAGACTGTTACTCGACTGATCGAGTGGCTTCCTTGATTGGTCGAGTGGCCTGCTCGAATGGTTGAGCAATGCACTCGACTGGTCAAGTGAGACTAGAAAAGCTTGCTGAACTTTGAGTCGAGCCTGCATGACTGGTCCAGCACTATTCACTCGACTGGTCGAGTAGTCTCTTGGACTGGTCGAGGGTCCAACAGAAAATTCTAAAAATTCACAACAAACCTTGGACTGGTCGAGAAAAATCTTAGACTGGTCGAGCCAGTACTTGGACTAGTCAAACAAGAACTAAGACTAGTTGAGAAAATGACCTATAAACATTTAAAATGACCGACATAAAATATGCAATGAATATGACACAACCTAAGGTCAATTTAAGGTCATCCAAACCTGTTTGTGAGTAGGAACAAACAAAACATCATTCGCTTCTGAATCTTGATATCTTGTGATACTTGAAGCTTGAGTTCGATCTCTTGAACTTGAGCTTGAGTTATGCTTGAGTTCTTGAGTCTTTAGCATATAGTAGTTGAACTTTAAACTTGAACTTGAGTTCTTGAATTTAATATTGAAACCATGAACTTCAACACTCCTCACTTTAACTTGAAGATGTAGGCAAGTTCGATGAAGATCCAAAGAACTTTAAAATGTACGAACCTGATCACTTCAACTCAAAACATGATACAAATGCTAAATGGTTTGGCACAATAAAATTTGACAACACTACGGGTGCTAGATTTACACAATAGCATTTACAGTCTTCCCCTTTGTCAAATTCGTGACAAAACCAAATAAGAATTATGCACAATAAAGAATCATGCACCAGTCATGCACTAATAAGGAATCATGCATCAGTTATATAAGCGCAATTAAGAATCATGCACCATTTGAGTAACAAATGATCAACAGACACAACTCATGATCAACAGACACAACTCCCTCTTATTCCATTACTCCCCCTTAATCCAGGAGAGGTGATTTGCAGAACCTGTAAAAAAAATTCTATACACACTACACTACATATTCCACAATCACACATCTCTACAATTTCTCCTCCTTTTTGTCACAATATGACAAAGGAAAGATATATAAAGAAAAGAGAAGTAAATGAAATAAGATAGGAAATAGCATCACCATGATAATCAAAATATTAACGAAAGCACAATAACATGTCCACATACTAAAAAGTAAAAGTATGTCTAAGAAATATCCCAACACACAAAGAGTAAAAAGTATTAATACATGTCCAGAATGAAATAAACAGCTAATCAGATCCAGATGATGGAGTAGGAATAGAAGGATCTATCTGATGTAGTCCCTTGTTAATGCGCCTGAGATATTTGCACATGTATTTGAATTGATTTTCCTGGGACACATGCAGACCTTCTACCTTCTCCTCAAGGGATCACAATCTCATCAAAGTCAGAAGGCTGAAAGTCTGGATTAGCTGTAAAGTCTGACTCATCAATCTCATCAAATAATTCATCCATATTAACATCATCAAGAGGCAAAGCATCATCCTCTTTAGTTGCTTCAGCAGCTCCTCCAACACCCACATCAACTTGGCCAGGAGCCAACCTTAGATTCATCTTATTTATGTTTGAGTTGTTGAAGGGAAGATGGTTAATGGGAGCTTCTCCAACAGGCATAGCCACAAGATGGTTATGGGTGGTTAAGCAGTCATAAGACAGGCAAATGGAATTTTCAGCAGTAACGACCTTGGAATTTTTGTGCTAATCTTTCCTTAAGTAGTTGTTTTTGGGGTAATTAGCACTTTACTTGATTGCTTGTGAAATTCGCATCACTCACTTTAAATTGTATCTGCATGGCTCTAAACGTGTAGATTAGTGAGCGCTATGTTACTCTGAAATCTAGGATCCATCGCTAAATCCAGTTGTTAGGAATTTTTGGAAGATCTGGATCGGACCTGGACCGCGCGTCGAAAGTCCGATGGCGATGATCTTAGGCTTTGCGGTCACCGAGTTGGGCTTGATCTTCACCTCGAAAATCAAGTCGATCTGATGTTCTCGGTCGATTTGGTTGAGCTCGGAGTGAAGAGTGTGAGAACGGTTGGAATTTATTAAGCTTTTTATGAAATTGAGTCGTGCTTGCGCGACGATTTTAAGCATTCTCACCGTTGGATTCTGACCCAATTTCACCCTCCGATCGGGATGGTTGGCCCAGGCATATCCTAGTGCTTGTGGACTGATCGAGTTTCCGTGACCGTTGAATTGAGTGTGGTCCGCCACGCTGATCTGAAGATCCGGTCGGTATGGAAACTCAACCTGACCTAGATCCATGGTCGGTGAGCTTAAGTCCGACCTTTCGTGGTTATAGGCCCACCAAGTGCTTCGTTGGATCGAGAAAGGCGTACTTTGGTTATAACCTAAGTATACCTTGACCCGGGTTATTTCCATCATTTTAAGGCCTATATATAGTCCTTAAACCCTAGCTCTCATTTCCATACGAATTTTCTCTAACCCTAGCTTGGAAAGAGAGTGGAAAAGAGAGACGAAGTGAGAGAGATTGGTTGGTGAATCACCTTGATTCTTCCTTGTTCTTCTTCACCTTTGAACCTTCACTTTGAATCGTTCCTCTGACGATTCTGAGTTCTTTTGGGGTAAGTTAACCTAACCCTAACCTGTGTTAGAGCTTAGATTAGACTTGGTGTTGTTGTATCTCATTTCTATCCTTATTTTAGGGTATTCTTGCGCCGTTGACGAAGACAACTCGTCTAAATCAGGTTCGGCGGTTCTTTCTTTGCTTAAGGTGCGGACTTTAAGTGTATAGGTTATGGTTTTCAAGGCTTTCAATCCCGTTAGTGATTTATTCTTGTTATGGATGAGATTTCACATGTCAAATGTTATGTTTACATTGCTTTCCTGATATGCATGTGCTATATTGAGATTTGTGTATTCTAAGTGTATTTATAAAGTACCGTATACGTATAAAATATGCACTTATGTTTGCCATGATTTTTGGTCATGTATGTATGCTAGATGCATGTATGACAACTCCTTGGGAAAAGGAATTGTCTAAGTGCACGTATTTCAACATGCGTCATGTATGTTGTTCCATGAATGCTAAGTGTTTGTAGAAATGCATGAATGATCTACGTGTAATTGATTACACTAAATGCAGGCGTTGAGAAGTGATTCTCAATACTCCTATGGATGCGCATGATTTCCTTATGCATTTACATTCCAAGTTATTTAAATTCAAGCATTCCTATGCTTACATTTATGTTAAGTTGATATTCTTCAGATGTGTATGCACCATGATTTGAGTGGTTGTTCCATTCCTGTTTTACATTCCATATGAATATCTGTCGTAGTGTAGGATGTTTGGGCCTATGCCTTAGTCCAGGAAATCGGTAATTGACCCTTTGGTCGTGGTTGAGATTGCTTTCGCCACGTGAGACGCATTAGACGAACTCGAGTCGTATTAGAGTTGGCGGCAGTGGTTTGGCCACGCGGAGTGTTTGCGCACTCTATGTCGTTCAATTCAACGTGCGCTCGTGCTAGTCGAGTTCGTCAACTAACCCGATTGTCCAGTGTATGTTAACCATGTATGGACGCTACTGCTTGAATCTAGGGTACCGAACTTACCAGTGAAATCCTATTAACTATGGTACTGATCCGCTAAGACTCATGAGCCGGACATGGTGGTATGGGACACCGTGGTCGAGCTGTCGGCCTACGCTGGGGTGACGAGCCTCCCCGTAGTGACCAATGAGCAACTAAACTCGTGAGCCGATTATGGTGGTATGGGACACTATATTCGTGCGTCGGCCTACATTGATTGGTGACGAGCCCTTTGTAGTGACCTCGAGCATACCTGGATACCGCAAGGAGGTGACGAGCCGATCTGTGGTAGTAAGGGCATGAAAGGCGTGCATTGATTGGTGACGAGCCCTTTGCTACGACCTCAACTATATGATCGTATGAGATGTCTAGGATTGACGACCCTAGTATGGATCACTGTTTGGATGGTGATATGAGGAAGGTATCTTAGCTTCCCAATCTGGCCTGTATGAATTGGACTAATAACAACTTGGTAATCATATCCATGCACCGCATTTGCATGTGCTTTGTAGATGTGGCGCACTTTGAGGCGATGTCATGCGTAACGTAAGATGAAGACGCTGAGGGTGTACGTGTGAGGGCACGCATCATGTTGCATTCATACCTGCATTAACAAGAGTACTTAGGATTTATTTAATTGTCCTTTATCATTACTGTTTGATTGAACTGATAACATGTTAACCAGTGCCTTATTGTTCCACTGAGTTGATCACTCACTCCCACGTTTCGGCGGTGTTACACACCCACCGGACTGCCTTAGGCCCCGATGTTGCGAGATGTGGATGCGACGCTCGAGGCAGAGCGGAGCCGGATGACGACGAGGCCGCCTTCTCCTATATGCAGTTGAGACGGGTTCTAGCGAGCCTCGGTGTCTCGGGATCTATGGGATGACTATTTTGGGAACTCTGAAATAATGTAACTTGTACTTATAATTTTGATAAATAACACTTTTACACGATCTGGTTGTATATGTAATTCGGGACTTACACTTGTACACATATTTTACTATAAGTCTTCCGCTTGCTTTATTCACTTACCCCTGAATCATATCTTCGTTTTGGCTTAATCTATCCCATGTTTATGTGCTAATACAACAACATACATCATTCATTAATTATGTTGCATAAGTGATGTTTTGGAACTGGGAGCCTGAGTTATGCTCGACCCCGAATTTCGTGGCGTTACAAGTTGGTATCAAAGCATGATCTGGATTAAACCGGACTGGGTTATGGTCACACACCGCACGTTGTCGCCACTATAGTGTAATTGGGTGCGGGTCTATCATCGCTTTGTGTTTGTGCTCCGTAGTTTCTATCGGCGAAAGTTTCTTGAAAACCGTTGCCGAGATCGAGTCTGTACTCTTACCTGATCACACACAGCGACCCGAAACCTTTCCTAGACCCTCTATTAATGAGTGTAGATGGTCTATCTTCCCATTATTCATTTTTAAACCTCCCAGAAATCGCGGTTGAACCAGATTTCTGTCAGAATGACCCGATAGGCTTCAAACTACACAAGGGGCCAATCGGGGCATTTTCTGTGGGACCTGTGGGGAACCACATCATTTGGACCAAGGAGGACCAGGAGGACCTCGCCAAATCGGCGAGGCATCACCGATATGTCCAGAGACCAGCGATGCCATCGCCGGTTCGGTGAGGGATCGCCGGTCGGCGGGCCTGGCCGACGCGGGCCGATCATCCCTAGGCTCAATGTGGCCCACCCCTCCACGGTTTTCATTTTAAAACCCTTCCTTCCATCTATTTCCTTCACAACACCCACCTCCAAGCTTTTCTTTTCTTCCAAAACCTCTCCAAACTCTCTCAAATCTCTCCCAAATCTTCATCTTCCTTCCATTTTCGTGCAAACCCATCACCCCATTCTCAAATCTTCTATTCCATTGCTGATTTCTCCATCTTTCCCTCTCATTTGAGCCCTTTCATTCCCTTTTTGGCTCATAGTTGTGTGGAAGCTTCACCATCTTCCTATTTCTCTCTTTCTCTCATTTCTCATGGCCCTCTTTGAGATTGTGACGGCCATCTTTTCCATTTCTTCCCTTCTTTCCTTGATGGGGAAGAAGAGAGCGCCGTGGATGAAGCCGGGCCGAGCCGCCCAACCCGTGCACGGAGGCCGAGAGGTGCCGCCGCTAGCACGTCCGCCACGCGCGTGTTCCAGACGAAGCGGGACCTCGATCCTCGAGCTCCCTTTTAGTAGGACCTTGTTGGCGGAATTGTCGCATGGAGTCTATGAGGGGCGTAGAGTCCTTTTTGAGGCTCATGTTGATCCGCGGCTCTTTGGAGAGTTCTTTTTGTTGGAGCGCCTAGAAGGGGCCGGTTGGGGTCCCTTGTTCGAAGGCGAGTATCGCGCGAATGCTAGCACTGTTCGGGCCTTCTATACCAACATTCTGGAGCCTTCGCTGGATCCTCTGCAGTTCAAGATTCCCTGTGGCAGCGGTCGAGTTGGAATTGTCAATGTTGCTTTGATATCCCGACTCTTGAAGGTGCCACTTGGGGAAGTGCATGCCAGCGAGAAGAATGTGGACAGTGTGCGCGAGAGGGATCGTCGCACCCGATCCTTGTGTGGTCGTCTGGTTGAATGGCAGCCGAATAGGAGTCTTCTGGCTTCTTTCATGACGGACGACTTCCGTTTGCTTCACCACATCTTTACGTTCAATGTGTATCCCAGGTGGAGCAACCGCAACGAGTGTACGCGCCTGATGGTAGATTTTCTATATCAGGTGGGGCAGGATGCGAAGTTGTGTGTGCCGACGTACGTCCTGCGTCAGATTATTCTCATCGCTCGTTCGAGTAGGTGGACCGAGTCTCTTCCCTTTGGCCGCCTCATTTGCAAGATCGCACATGAGTTTGGCTATAGGCTTGAAGCTGAGAAGCCGGTCCCTGTTCGCCATATCAACTTGAGGACCCTTAAGCTGATGGAGGTTGGTTCTGGTCGGCTTGCCTCTGAGGGTGAGGCCGAGTCTGAGAGTGGTGATGATGAGAGTTATGCTGAAGGCGGTGCGGAGTCTGAGGAAGAAGCAGAGCAAGACGAGGAAGAGATTGAGGCACAGGATTCGAGTGATCGCTCTCCTCCCGTGGTGCCAGAGCAGGGCGCAGAGCAGATTGCGAGAGATGCCCGTCTTACACGGCTTGAAGAAGGGCAAGCTGCTTTACACCAGGAGATGGTTGATCTTCGAGGCTTGGTTAAGCACAAGTTCAAGAAGATGTCTCGGACTTTGAAGTCTATCCTGTGTTGCTTGCGGGATAAGGGTGCTCCGCCTCCGTCTCCTGACTCCGACGAGTAGCATCGTCGTGGCCGTCTTTGCTTTGTTTGGTGTTTCTTTCGTGTGTAGCCGTTGTTGGCTTGTAGTTGGTGTTGTTGTAGTGTTGTAGCTGTTAGTGGTTGTAGTAGTTGTGGTTGTTTGAAGTGTTAGTTGTTGTTGTTTTCATGCTTTCCTAGTCGTGATTCATGTATTGCCGCACTACTTGTATTGCGACGATTTTGGTTAATGGAATGCATGTGGTTTGTTTTTGGAGTTGTGCTGTGTTGTTGTTGTGTGGATGGATTATGTGACTTAGAATTTGACAGGTTGCATCCTTTGATTTAATGTAGGGATGCCTCCTAAGGGTTCGAAGACTTCGGCCCGTCTTTCTCTGATTGAGTCGCTTGCTGGGGTTCCTCCCTTGAGCTAGCCAGTCAGATCCACAGGCGGGTCCATCTCGTGTTGGTGTTGGGTCGACACCTATGGCTCCTCCAGTCACACCCTCGGTTCTGAGCCGAGCCATGCACCTTCTTCGGCTCCACTGTTGATAGGTTTGAGCAGATGATGTTGTTGATGCAGGTACTATCGAGATATCGGCAGCAGCAGCAGCAGAGCAGGAGTTCCTCTCCTCCATGGCTGCATCTTTGCTCAGTCAGTGGGGAGACTCCAACTGTTTCACCTATGCCTCCATCCGGGAGTGCCAGTGTCAGGTTAGCGGCACATTCGAGCGATTCCAGCGCTTGCGACCTCCTACTTTGCGGGTTCTCATAGGCCCGAGGAGGCCGAGTATTGGATTGATCCGCATCTCTAAGATGCCGAGGCCGTTGCACTGCTCTGAGGTCGAGCAGTTGAGCTTGCCACCTTCATGTTTGAGAAGGAGGCCGGTTTGTGGTGGGACAGTGTGCTTCGCGCACTGTCGAGGAGGACTTCGTGTGGTCGTGGCGGGCGTTTGAGGCGCGCTTCCATGAGAAGTATTTCCTGACGTACCAACATGAGAAGGAGAGTGAGTTCCTTCGCCTCCGCCGGGGAGGGTTGTCGGTTACCGAGTATGAGAACCGGTTTACCGAGTTGGGGCGGTATGTTCCTTTGATCTTGGGTGATCAACCGATGAGGATGCGGCATTTTTCGAGGGCTTGAGACCTGATCGATCGAAGATTTGCTGTGCCAACATTTCTTCATATGCGGAGCTAGTGAGCATGTCCTTGCGAGCAGAGCAGACGGAGATAGAGCGTCCCGCATGCGAGCACCGATGCCTCCTAGGCCGAGACCGGATTTCCATGGTGCACCTTTCCTTGGCAAGAGGCCGCGTGTTGATTCTCCTCCTAGGCGTTCAGCGCCGCCCGCTCATCAGATGAGAGCTGATCTGAGATGTTCTTATTGTGGGAAGGTTGGGCACTTGGACCGTTTCGCTTTTCCCGTATGCGAGCGGTGGTTTTACTCCACCGCAGAGGGTTAGCCGTCCGATGCCTCGGTTATTTCTCCTCCTCCTCTTCGATCGGCGCCAGCTCATCCATCCTTCAGACTGACAGTTCCTAGCTTGGCCACCTCAGCCGCCCATGGTTCCTCCGCCGAATCGTCGGCAGCAGCTCGTGTTCATGCGCTTTCAGCAGACGCTATGTCTGACTTGGTGCCGAGGTCCTTTGAGGTGACAGCGCATATTGAAGGTATTCCCGTTTCTGTGTTAGTGGATACAGGGTCCACTACTTCTCTTATTTCTTATGCGGCGTTAGGCGTTAGGGTTTGAGATCTGTTCCTATACCAGGAGTGACGCTTACTACCGCTACGGGGATGTCCTCTGCCTTGGGCAAGCGTTGTATGGATTGTTTGGTCGATCTGGGAAGTGGATCGATCCGTGTTGATTTGCTAGTCGCACCGCTTTATCACTACGATGTTATTATGGGTATGGATTGGCTCACGAGGATGCGAGCTGAGATTGATTGTGAAGCGAGATCAGTGACGATCCATGGACCTGAGGGCGAGATTGTTACTTTCCCAGTTCAGGTCAGTTACCCTATTCGTATTGATTTTTATTCTTCTCTGTTGGAGAGTTCGGCCGAGTCGGCGTTGGTTAGTACGCCGGTAGTTCAGGAGTTTGAAGATGTGTTTGAGTCGATTCTTGGATTACCTCCTCGGCGTGAGATTGATTTTGCCATTGATCTTATGCCCGGTGCGGCGCCCATTTCTTTACCCACCTATCGGATGCCTCCGAGTGAAATGGAGGAGTTGAGGAAGCAGATAGATGGTTTGCTAGAATTGGGTTTTATTCGGCCAAGTGTGTCTCCTTGGGGAGCAACTGTTTTGTTTGTGAAGAAGAAGGATGGTTCCTTGCGATTGTGTATTGATTATCGCAGTTGAACTGGTAATCGTGAAGAATAAGTACCCCTTGCCCAGGATTGATGATCTGTTTGATCGGTTGAAGGGGGCACGGTACTTCTCGAAGGTTGATCTGTAGTCGGGGTATGACGGTTGCGCGTCAAGGATGGAGACGTGCAGAAGACCGCACCAGCTCCGGTCATTATGAGTTCCTTGTGATGTCGTTCGGTCCGACGAACGCACCGGCCGTGTTCATGGATCCGATGAACAGGGTATTTCGGCCTTTCTGTTTCGATTCGTCATTGTATTTATTGATGACATCTTGATTTATTCCGAGCCGGGCAGAGCACGAGGAGCACTTAAGAGCGATTTTGGATACTCTTAGGGAGCATCAGCTTTTCGCACAGTTCAAGAAGTGTGATTTCTGGAAAGAGGAAGTCAAGTTCCTGGGACATGTGGTGTCCAAGGAAGGAATAGCCGTCGACCTTGCCAAGGTAGCTGCAGTGCAGGACTGGAAGCAGCCTGGTTCAGTTACTGAGGTGAGAAGTTTTCTTGGCCTTGCAGGCTATTATCGACGCTTTATTCAGGACTTCTCGAAGATTGCCAGACCGTTGTCGCAGCTGACACGGAAGGATTTGAAGTTTGCTTGGAATGAGCAGGCGGAGTTAGCTTTTCAGGAGCTGAAGGACAAGTTGACGTCCGCCCCTGTGCTAGTATTGCCAGAGCAAGGGGTTAAGTATATTATATATACTGACGCCTCTCGCATTGGCCTGGGTTGTGTCCTTATGCAGAAGGACAGGGTGATTGCTTATGCTTCGCGTCAGTTGAGGAAACACGAAGAGAATTACCCTACGCACGACCTGGAATTGGCAGCTGTCATCTTCGCATTAAAGCTTTGGAGACATTACCTCTATGGTGAGGAGTTCGAGCTCTTTTGCGACCACAAGAGCCTTAAGTATATCTTCACGCAGCGTGATTTGAATATGAGGCAGCGCAGATGGATGGAAACATTGAAGGACTTCAAGTTCGATGTTTCTTACCATCCTGGTAAGGCGAACCTTGTGGCGGATGCGTTGAGTCGCAAGAAGGCTTTGGAGTTTGCGGCTCCGCTGATGATAGCAGAGTGGGAGATGTTGGAGTTCGTGCGCGATTTTGAGCAGAAGCTTACGGTGGTTGAGCCGTATGAGGTTATCGCACACATTCGTGTACGGCCCGTCATCGACGAGAGGATCGTTGCAGCTCAGGTAGATGATGAGCTCTTGGTGAAGATGAGGCAGCGGGTTGGTACAGATGAGAGCTCCGACTGGAGTGTTAGTTCTGATAGGGGCCTACGTTTTCGTGGCCGGTTATGTGTTCTTGACATCCCTGACTTGAGACGTGAGGTTCTCGAGTTAGCCCATAGTTCTAAGCTTGCGATGCATCCAAGTAGCACGAAGATGTATCAGGATATGAAGAGGTCTTATTGGTGGGACAATATGAAAGTCCAGATTACTGAATTTGTTTCTCGTTGTCTCACGTGCCAGCAGGTCAAGGCAGAGCATCGCCGACCTCCTAGGTTGTTGCAGCCCATGCCCATAGCTGAATGGAAGTGGGACTTCATCTCTATGGATTTTATTTTTGGGTTGCCGAGGACGAGAAAGGGATTTGACTCTATTTGGGTGATCGTCGATCGATTAACGAAGTCGGCGCATTTCTTACCGATCAGAGTCACTCACTCTGCAGACGAGTTGGCTAGGTTGTATATCAAGGAGATAGTGCGTCCGCATGGAGTTCCCCTGAGATTGTGTCCGATAGAGACACGCATTTTACATCTATCTTCCGGACTCGTATCCAGGAAGCAATGGGTGTGAAATCAAGTTCAAGACCGCTTTCATCCGCAAACGATGGGCAGACGGAGCGCGTGAATCAAGTCCTGGAGGATATGTTGCGAGCTTGTGTTTTGGATTTCAAAGACAGTTGGGATGATTGTCTTCAGTATGCCGAGTTCGCGTATAATAATAGTTTCCAGGCGAGTATCGGCATGGCTCCCTTGAGGCGTTGTATGGTCGCCGTGCAGAGCACCACATTGTTGGGCGAAGATTGGTGAGCGTAGTTTGCTTGGCCCGAGTTGGTGCAGGTGACTTGCAGAGAAGGTTGACATCATTCGACGTCGACTTCTAGCAGCACAGCAGATAAGAGTTATGCCGATACGAGGCATCGACCGCTTGAGTTCGTAGTGGGAGATCATGTTTTTCTCAAGGTCTCTCCTATGAAGGGAGTTTTCGTTCGGTAAGAAGGGGAAGCCGACGCCGAGATTTATTGGTCCATTTCAAGTTCGATCGAGTGGGAGCGGTAGCATACCGCCTTGCTTTGCCCACACCTCTTGCGGGCGTGCATAACGTATTTCACGTTTCTATGCTGAAGAAGTACGTTCCTGATCCTTCGCATATTATCAGTTGGGAGCAAGTGCAGTTAAGTGAGGATGTCACTTATGTACTGCAACCGACACGTATTCTGGATAGAAAGGAGCAGGTATTGCGTAGCAAGGTTATCCCTCTCGTGAAGGTGTTATGGTCGCATCATGGCGTAGAAGAGGCTACTTGGGAATCTGAGGTCAGGAAGACCTACCCTCCGATCCTCGAGGATTATATGAAGGTATGAATTTCGAGGACGAAATTTTCTTTAAGGGGGTAGATTGTAACGACCTTGGAATTTTTGTGCTAATCTTTCCTTAAGTAGTTGTTTTTGGGGTAATTAGCACTTTACTTGATTGCTTGTGAAATTCGCATCAATCACTTTAAATTGTATCTCGCATGGCTCTAAACGTGTAGATTAGTGAGCGCAACGTTACTCTGAAATCTGGGAATCATCGCTAAAGTTGTTCTGGGGAATTTTTGGAAGATCTCGATCGGACCTGACCGCGCGTCGAAAGTCCGATGGCGATGATCTTAGGTTTTTGGTCACCGAGTTGGGCTTGGTCTTCACCTCAAAATCAAGTCGATCCGATGTTCGGGTCGATTTGGTTGAGTTCGAGTGAAGAGTGTGAGAACGGTTGGAATTTAATAAGCTTTTTATGAAATTGAGTCGTGTCGCTTGCCGACGATTTTGAGCATTCTGACCGTTGGATTCTCGACCCAATTTCACCCTCCGATCAGGATGGTTGGCCCTGGCATATCCTAGTGCTTGTGGACTGATCGAGTTTCCGTGACCGTTGAATTGAGTGTGGTCCGCCACTACTGATCTGAAAGCCGATCGGGACGAAAACTCAACCTGACCTAGATCCATGGTCATGAGCTTAAGTCCGACCTTTCGTGGTTATAAGCCCACCAAGTGCTTCGTTGGATCGAGAAAGGCGTACTTTGGTTATAACCTAAGTATACCTTGACCCCGGGTTATTTCCATCATTTTAAGGCCTATATATAGTCCTTAAACCCTAGCTCTCATTTCCATACGAATTTTCTCTAACCCTAGCTTGGAAAGAGAGTGGAAAAGAGAGAGAAGTGAGAGAGATTGGTTGGTGAATCACCTTGATTCTTCCTTGTTCTTCTTCACCTTTGAACCTTCACTTTGAATCGTTCCTCTGACGATTCTGAGTTCTTTTGGGGTAAGTTAACCTAACCCTAACCCGTGTTAGAGCTTAGATTAGACTTGGTGTTGTTGTATCTCATTTCTATCCTTATTTTAGGGTATTCTTGCGCCGTTGACGAAGACAACTCGTCTAAATCAGTTCGGCGGTTCTTTCTTTGCTTAAGGTGCGGACTTTAAGTGTATAGGTTATGGTTTTCAAGGCTTTCAATCCCGTTAGTGATTTATTCTTGTTATGGATGAGATTTCACATGTCAAATGTTATGTTTACATTGCTTTCCGATATGCATGTGCTATATTGAGATTTGTGTATTCTAAGTGTATTTATAAAGTACCGTATACGTATAAAATACGCACTTATGTTTGCCATGATTTTTGGTCATGTATGTATGCTAGATGCATGTATGACAACTCCTTGGGAAAAGGAATTGTCTAAGTGCACGTATTTCAACATGCGTCATGTATGTTGTTCCATGAATGCTAAGTGTTTGTAGAAATGCATGAATGATCTACGTGTAACTGATTACACTAAATGCAGGCGTTGAGAAGTGGTTCTCAATACTCCTATGGATGCGCATGATTTCCTTATGCATTTACATTCCAAGTTATTTAAATTCAAGCATTCCTATGCTTACATTTATGTTAAGTTGATATTCTTCAGATGTGTATGCACCATGATTTGAGTGGTTGTTCCATTACTGTTTTACATTCCATATGAATATCTGTCGTAGTGTAGGATGTTTGGGACTATGCCTTAGTCCAAGAAATCGGTAATTGACCCTATGGTCGTGGTTGAGATTGCTTTCGCCACGTGAGACGCATTAGACGAACCCGAGTCGTATTAGAGTTGGCGGCAGTGGTTTGGCCACGCGGAGTGTTTGCGCACTCTATGTCGTTCAATTCAACGTGCGCTCGTGCTAGTCGAGTTCGTCAACTAACCCGATTGTCCGATGTATGTTAACCATGTATGGACGCTACTACTTGAATCTAGGGTACCGAACTTACCAGTGAAATCCTAATAACCATGGTACTGATCCGCTAAGACTCATGAGCCGGACATGGTGGTATGGGACACCGTGGTCGAGCCGCGGCCTACGCTGGGGTGACGAGCCTCCCGTAGTGACCAAAGTGAGCAACTAAACTCGTGAGCCGATTATGGTGGTATGGGACACTATATTCGTCGTCGGCCTACATTGATTGGTGACGAGCCCTTTGTAGTGACCTCGAGCATACCGGATACCGCAAGGAGGTGACGAGCCGATCTGTGGTAGTAAGGGCATGAAAGGCGTGTATTGATTGGTGACAAGCCCTTTGCTACGACCTCAACTATATGATCGTATGAGATATCTAGGATTGACGACCCTAGTATGGATCACTGTGTTTGGATGATGATATGAGGAAGGTATCTTAGCTTCCCAATTCTGCTGTATGAATTGGACTAATAACAACTTGGTAATCATATCCATGCACCGCATTTGCATGTGCTTTGTAGATGTGGCGCACTTTGAGGCGATGTCATGCGTAACGTAAGATGAAGACGCCGAGGGTGTACGTGTGAGGGCACGCATCATATTGCATTCATACCTGCATTAACAAGAGTACTTAGGATTTATTTAATTGTCCTCCTTTATATTACTGTTTGATTGAATCGATAACATGTTAACCTCAGTGCCTTATTGTTCCACCGAGTTGATCACTCACTCCCACGTTTCGGGCGGTGTTACACACCCACCGGACTCTCTTAGGCCCCGATGTTGCAGATGTGGATGCGACGTCCGGAGGCAGAGCGGGAGCCGGATGACGACGAGGCCGCCTTCTCCTATATGCAGTTAGACGGGTTCTAGCGAGCCTCGGTCAGTCGCGGGATCTATGGGATGACTATTTTGGGAACTGAAATAATGTAACTTGTACTTATAATTTTGATAAATAACACTTTTACACGATCTGGTTGTATATGTAATTCAAGGACTTACACTTGTACACATATTTTACTATAAGTCTTCCGCTTGCTTTATTCACTTACCCCTGAATCATATCTGCGTTTTGGCTTAACCTATCCCATGTTTATGTGCTAATACAGTCAACATACATCATTCATTAATTATGTTACATAAGTGATGTTATGGTTATGGGTGGTTAAGCAGTCATAAGACAGGCAAATGGAATATCACTATGACCCAGATGGAGACGAAACTGAATGATAATGTAATAGATAAGAGATAGATGACATACAGGAACACCAGTAACAATAGAGTGAAGGATATAAGCTATGAAAGTAGTTAGCTCAGTTTTGTTACTAGACCTAGGATAGACATTAGAAATAAAAATACGATAGTGAATCCTGTATCTGGGTAACATAAATTTGAAACTCAGCGCATTCCCGAAATTCCATTCTGCATTCATGTTGCATAACACTCTAGTGAGCATTCGTTTTTCTGATTCAAATGGTTTTACCACTAAAGAAGAAATAGAAATTCCGTCATCATTAACTGGAAGATCCATCAATCCATATATTAAGTTACGGTCTACATCAATAGGACCTTCTCTGGTTGTAATTGTAAAAGTTAAATTCTCAGAAGAGAAGTCACTTATGCAAGTTAACATGGTCTGCACAATGGAACGGTATGCTGGACTGCCCCAATTTAAAATGTTAACCCAACCTACAGTTTAAAGGAGGGGAATAATACCGAAAGGTTCCAAATGATTAGAGTTGATTGTCCGTTCAACAATCACATTGCGAAGATGTATATCCCGCACATATACGGGGTCTTCTTTGGGTGACCAAAGATGGCACACCATGATTGGAGCGGAACGAGAAGAAGAGGGACCACAAGAGGCTCTCTTCTTATTTCTACCTTCCATAGCACAAGAAATAGAAGGAATATAAGCAATGCAAGAAAGGTAAGATGGGTTTCAAGTAAATCAGATTTTATGCTAGAAACCCCAATAAACCACCATAAACCTTGAAATAAACTACAAAACAAGGAAATGGAAGTGCAAAGAACTTAAATCCACAAGCAAATCGAAAAAGATGCACTTACCAAGAAGGAATCGAAGGTGGGTTCGACCGGTCATGGTAGGACTGGTTGGGGAAGATGAAATAAATGAAGAAAAAATGTTTTTTTGATAATAAAAGGCCCCAAACCCGAATAGCTCGACTAGTCGAGTACATACTCAACTGGTCGTGCCACGACTGGTCGAGTGTGTGCTCGACTGGTCGTGCACCACAAAAATTCTGCATTTTTCATATTTTTGAAATTTTAAAATTACAAAAATAAATAAAATAAAAACATGTAATATATAATAAGTAAACACATGCGATTTAGATCATATTGCACATACCCATATCTAATTTCAACTTAGCAAACCTATTTATGTCAAGCGATTTTGTAAATATGTTTGTAAGTTGATTTTCAGTCTGAATATAATCCACAGAAATAATCTTATCTTCTACTAATTCATGAATATAATGATATCTAATATCAATATGCTTAGTTCGTGAACGCTGAATAGGAATTTTAGAAATGTTAATTACGCTAGAATTGTCACAATAAAACACCATAGAATCTTGCGCAAATCCGTAATCACTTAACATCCTCTTCATCCACACAAGCTAGGTGCATGCATTACCAGCTGTAATATACTCAACCTCAGTTGTGGAAAGTGATACGGAACTCTGTTTCTTACTATGCCATGAAACTAGACAGTTCCCGACATAAAAATACCCACCGCTAGTAGACTTACAATCATCAATATTACCAGCCCAATCAACATCTGAATAACCGGTTGATTAAACATTAGTATCATGAGGATACCAAAGACCAAATTTGGCCGAACTTGCGACATATCTCAAAATGTACTTTACAACAATCAGATGGGACTCTTTAAGGTCCGATTGATATCTAGCACAGATTCCTATGGTGAATGCAATATCAGGTCGGCTCGCAGTTAAATATAATAAACTACCTATCATACTGTGATATAACTTAGGATCTACACTTTTACCTGTCGAATCCTTAGACAGTATAAGTGTTGTACTCATAGGAGTATCAAAATTTTTACCACTATCAAAACCAAACTTTTTAACCAAGTTTAGAGCATATTTGGTTTGAGGGATAAAGAACCCATTAGGAAGTTGTTTTATTTGCAAACCTAAGAAATAATTCAGTTCTCCAATCATGCTCATTTCAAATGTAGACTTCATTAAATCTACAAACTCAACAGTCATGTTATAACAGGTAGATCATAGATAATGTCATCAACATATATCTGTACTATCAATATGTGATCATTATGTTTCTTTATAAAAAGTGTCTTATCAACACTCCCCATTATAAAGTTATTTAGTCAATTTCTCGTACCATGCCCTGGGAGCTTATTTCAATACATAGAGTGCCTTTTTCAGGTGATAAACATTATCAGAATGTTTAAGGTCTTCAAAACCCTTAGGTTGTTCAACATATACTTCCTCATGTAGATTACCATTCAAGAAAGCACTCTTAACATCCATTTGATAAATTTTGAACTTTTTGTAACAAGCAATGGATATAAATAGTCTGATACATTCAAGACGAGCTACTGAGGCAAAGGTTTCATCATAATCAATGCCTTCTATTTGAGTGTACCCTTGTACAACCAATCTAGTCTTGTTTCTTATAATATTACCAAGTTCTTCAGACTTATTTTTAAAGATCTATTTAGTTGCAATAATGTGTTTATCATTAGGTCTACGAACTAACTACCATACATTATTCCTTATGAATTGATTAAGTTCATCTTGCATAGCTACTATCCAGTTTTCATCAGCAAGATCTTCTTTTACATTGGCCGGCTCAATCTAGGATGTGAAGCACACATAATTACAAATGTTTTCTAATTGTCTATGAGTGCACACACCAATGAGAGGATTCCTAAGAATTTGATCAGTTGGATGGTCTTTAACTGACCGCAGTTTAGGGTCATTTTGACTAGACGAAGAGTCTGGTTTATCAAATAAAGAGACTTCATCATCTTCTGAACTTAAGACAGGTGCATTCAAGTGATCATCTACAACGACATTAATGGATTCTTGAATAACACCGGTCCTCTTGTTGAGAACATGATACGCTCGACTATTTAATGCAAATCCTAGGAAAATACCCTCGTCACTTTTAGTGTCGAATTTTCCCAGATTTTTCTGGTCACGTAAAATGTAGCACTTGTTACCAAAAACTCGAAAGTATTTAACAGTAGGCTTCTTATTAACCATAGTTCATATGTGGTCTTATTATTAAACTTTCTAGTATAAACACGGTTAGTGATATAACACACCGTGTTCACAGCTTCAGCCCAAAGATTTTTAGAAAGTTTCACACTATTTAACATCACATTGGCCATTTCTTGAAGTACCCAATTTTTCTTTTCAACAACCCCATTCTGTTGAGGAGTCTTGCGTGCAGAATACTCATGCGATATTCCATGATCGCTATAGAACTTCTCAAAACTGCTATTATCAAATTAAGAACCATGATCACTACGAATTTTGATAACATGTGATTCCTTCTCTGTTTGGATACGCTTGAGTACCCTTTTCACTTCATCGAGAGTCTCGGATTTTGTAACGCCCTGAAATTCAGGGGTCGAGCATAACTCAGCTCTCGAGTTTCAAAACATCACTTATACAACATATTTGATGATGGATGCATGTTGTCCGTATGAGTACATAAAACATGGAATAGATTAAGCCAAACTGCAAACATAATTCAGGGATAAGTGAAGAACGCAAGCGGAAGACTTAAAGAAATATATGTGTACATGTGTAAATTCCTGAAATACATATACATACCAGGTTATATTACAAGTGTTACTATCAAAATTACAAGTATCAAATTACATCATTTAATCCCAAAAGAAATCCCAGAATCCCACGCATCAGAACAAGGCTCACTAGAACCCGCTTGAAAACTGCATGAAAGAAAATGCAGCCTCATCATCCTTGATCTCCTGCTCTGCCTCAGAGGTCTCATCAACATCTGCAACTAAGACAGATTCTGGTGGGTGTTTAACACCGCCCCAGAACTTGGGAGTGAGTGATCAACTCAGTGGAACAATAAAGCAAAGGTTAACATGCTATCAATTCAATCAAGCAGTAATAATAAAGTAGAACAATCAAACATGTCCTAAGTACTCTTGTTAATGTAAAGATGTATGTATATTGATGCGTGCCCTCACACGTACACCCTCAGCGTCTTCATCTTACGTTACGCATGATATCGCCTCAAAGTGCACCACGTCTTCCAAGCACATGCAAATGCGGTGCATGAACATGATTACCAAGTTGTTATTAGTCCTTTTCATATAACAGGATTGGGAAGCTAAGGTACCTTCCTCATATCAACGTCCAAACAGTGATCTATTCTAGGGTCGTCAGTCCTAGATCATCTCATACGATCATATGGTTTTAGGTCATTGTAAAGGGCTTGTCACCAATCAATGCACACCTATCATACCTTCGTTACTACAATAAGGCTCGTCACCTTAATGCGGTATGCCGATATGCTCGAGGTCACTACAAAGGGCTCGTCACCAATCAATGTAGGCCGACAGCACGAATATAGTGTCCCATACCACCATAATCGGCTCACGAGTTTGGTTGCTCACTGGTCACTACGGGGAGGCTCGTCACCCCAGCGTAGGCCGACAGCTCGACCACGATGTCCCATACCACCATGTCCGGCTCATGAGTCTTAGCGGATCAAGGTACAACGGTTTACAGGATTTGCACTGGTAAGTTTGGTACCCTAGATTTAAACAATAACGTCCATACATGGTGAATATACATCGGACAATCGGGTTACTTGACGAACTCAACTAGCACGAGCGCACGTTGGGTTGAACGACATAGAGTGCGCAAACACTCCGTGTGGCCAAACCACTGCCGACAACTCTAATACGACTCGGGTTCGTCAAATCACGTCCTATGTGGCGAAAGCAACCTCAGCCACAATCTCAAGGCCGATTACCGATTTCCTGGACTAATTCATAGTCCCAAACACATTCCACTACAACAGATATTGATATCAACAATTTAGAATAGTAATGGAACAACAACTCAAATCATGTGGTATGTAAGCATTTGAAGAATATCAACTTAACATGGATTTTCACATAAGTAATACTTGAACTTAAACAGCAAGGAATATGACTTGCATATAAGAAAACATACACACCAATAGGAGAGTTGAGAATCGCTTCTCAACGCCCGCAAATAGCATAATATATTACACTTTAGATCATTCAGGCATTTCTACAAACACTTAGAATACATAGTTCACATACATGACGTATGTTGTAATACACACATTTGGACAATTCCTTTTACCAAGGAGTTGTCACACATACATCTAGCATCAGTATACGACAATTAATCATGGCAAACACAGGTTCATATTTTATACGTATACGGTACTTCCTACATATACATAGAATACACAAATCTCAATATATCACATGCATATCAGGAACGCAAAATAAACATAACATTTGGCATGTGAAATATCATCCATAACAAGAATAAACCATTAGCTAACATTGAAAGCCTTGAAAACCATAACCTATACAATTAAAGTCCGCACCTTAAACCAGAAATAGAACACCGAACTGATTCAGACGATATGTCTTCGTCAACGGCGACAAGACAACCTAAGGCAAGAATAGAAATGAGATACAACATCACATAAATTATTCTAAGCTCTAAAATAGATTAGGGTTAGGTTAACTTACCCAAAGAAGGAACTTAGAATCGTCGGAATAACGATTCAAAAGTGATGGTTTAAGGATGAAGAAGAACAGGAAAGAATCCAAGATGATTCACCAACTTCTCTCTCACTTTCTCTCTCTTTCCTCTCTCTTTCTTAGCTAGGGTTAGGAAATTCGTATGGAAAAGAGAGTTAGGGTTTTAAGGTCTATATATAGGCTTAACATTGAAGAAAATAACCCCAGGGCCAAGGTATACTTAGGTTATAACCAAAACAGGCCTCTCTCGATCCAACGGAGCACTTTCGGTGGGCCTTTTTCCACGAGAGGTCGGACTTAAGCTCACTGACCATGGATCTAGGTCAAGCTGAGATTTTGTACCGACCGGATCTTCAGATCAGCCGTGGTGGACCACACTCAATTCAACGATCACCGAAACTCGATCAGGACCATAAGCACCATGACCTACCTGGGCCATCTTCCCTGATCCGAGGGTGAAATTGGGTCAGAATCCAACGGTCAGATTGCTTAAAATCGTCACGCAAGCGACACGACTCAGATTTCATAAAATCTTATTTAATTTCTTACCATTCTCACACTCTTCATTCCGGACTCAATCAAATTGACCCAGAACATCATCTGGACTTAATTTTTGAGGTGATGGCCAAGTCCAATATGGTGACCAATACAGCCTAAGATCATCGCTATCGGACTTCCGACGCGTGGTCCAGGTCCGATCTAGAACTTCCAGAAATTTCCAAGAACAACTGGATTTAGCGATGAATCCCAGATTTCAGAGTAACCTAGTGCTAATGATTCTACAGGTTTTGAGTCATGCAGATCAAATTTAAAGTGATTGATGTAAATTTTATAAGCAATCGAGTTTAGCGCTAATTACCCCAATTAACTACTAAGGAAAGTAGAGGTAGTACTCGGGTCTTGGTACAAAATTTTTCAGGTCATTACAGATTTCTCTCTCATGAAAACTGCCCATGTATACCTAGTAAAATCATCTACAATTACCAGAATATATTTCTTACCGCCTCGACTCTCCGTTCTAGTTGGTCCAATGAGATCCATGTGGAGAAGTTCAAGGGGTTTGGATGTGGCATTGGAGTTCACTTTCTTGTGAGCACTCCTAGTTTGTTTTCTAATTTGACATTCACCACAGATTTTATCCATTTTCTTAATCTTAGGTAGACCTCTTATTACTTCACCTTTACTCAGTCTATAAAGATTACGGTAGTGTACATTTCCTAGGCGTTTATACCATAGTTTGGTCTCATCAGTTTGGACCATGTAACACAATAACTTAAATGAACTTGAATCACTAACTATATAGCAGTTCTCAGATGTTTTGCGACCAGTTAATATCACAGAACCATTCTCATTAGAAATCTCACACCCAAGGTTAGTAAATTTTACGCTATGTTTATTATCACAAATTTGAGAAATGCTTAAGAGATTATGCTTAAGGCCCTCTACAAACAACACATTCTTAAAAGGAAGAAGATTAAAGAGTTGTTATCATCACCAAATGTGACTGAGCCATCAGTCATATTTTTAAAATTGGTGAACAAATCTTTATCACATATCATGTGTCTAGAGCAATCATTGTCTAGGTACCACTTTGATTGACTCAAAGCCTTGAAAGCAGTGTGGGCAACCAAACAAGCAACCTTAAGAACCCATTTCATTACAGTTTTGGGTTTTGGAGGATAGTTTTTCTATGCATGTAGTTGTTATATATTATGCCATTCAAGTTAGATTTTAGAAGCTCCTTGATTAAATCCACAATTTTCTCAGCTAAGGGGTTATGATTCTGATTTCTATAGTTGATATGATTGCTTTTAGGTTTCATAGTTTGAAAATTTTTAGAATTTTTGAAACTATTTTGATTCAAACTTTTCCCTTTTAAGTTAGAAGACTCCCCTTTAACAAACTTAGGAGGAGTGGACTTACTTTTAGAAGGTGCATTTTTATCGTAGCCTAGACCAGATCTATCATCACATTTCCTTGATCCGATTAGTAGTTTTTCTAGTTTAGGATCATCCTGGGCATACCTCCAAGTATCCTTCAAACTCAAGAGAGAAGAGACTTCTAGTTTTAGTTTTTCATTTTCAAATTTTAGGTTTTCAATTTGAGAAGTTTTGAAATCTAAATCACACTTAGCTTTTTCAAAACAATCCAAAAAATGTGATTTTTCTAAGACTAGATTATCAAAATTTTCTTTTAATTTTAAAAACTTTCCTTTTTGAAGTTTTAATTTTACAGCTATCTTACAACTTTCCCTGTATAGGGCATCATAGGCATCTTATAAATCTTCATCATTTTCAGGATCACTTCTCAGATTTTCTTCACTAGTTGAATCACAACTATTTGAGAATGTGAATTTGGCTAGAGTCATTAAGGCTATGACCTCATTAGTAGACTCAATTTTAGAATCATCTGACTCAGAAGAGGCTTCAGAGCAAGACGATTCATCCCATGTGGCTAACATGCCTTTTTTTTAGATTTTTCCCTCTTTGGACATTTGTTTACCAGATGCCAATATTCATGGCAGTTGAAACATTTATTGTCTTTAATAGATTTCCAATTTTTAGATCTAGTCCTTTTCTTTTCAGAAGGTTTTTGAAAATTTATCCTCTTTTTACTTTTGAAAATTTTATAAAACTTCTTAGCTAATAGTGTCATATCATCTTCAAAGTTTTCAAAATTAGAATTAGGAACATTTTCATGAGAAATATTTTTAGAAGACTTAAGGGTGATGGACTTACCTTTAAGAGCCTTAAAGTTTAACTCGTAGGTTTGTAAAGAACCAACTAGCTCTTCAACCCTCATATTATCCATATCACGAAGTTCCTGAATGGCAGTGACCTTTGAATTGAACCTATCAGGCAATGAGCACAATATCTTTACACAGACTTTGCTTTCTAGGATACTATCACCAAGACCCCATATTGAGTTGACTATGTCATTTAACTTAGTATAGAAGTCCATGAAAGTTTCACTTTCTTCCATATGTATTTCCTCAAACCGAGTGGTGAGGATTTGAAGTTCAAATTTCTTGACAATAGTCGTACCCTCATGTGTCATTTTTAGAATGTCCTAGGCTTGCTTTGCAGTATCATAAGATATATAATTCTTTTGAATTCATCTGGTGATAGTGCGCAAGTGATTGCATTTAAAGCCTTTGCATTTACATTACTCTCATTTTTCTGAAGTGTGGTTCAAGAAAAATAAGGTATAACCTTGAAAAGGCCGAGCTAAGAGTC
This sequence comes from Magnolia sinica, assembly GCF_029962835.1. NCBI lineage: Eukaryota > Viridiplantae > Streptophyta > Magnoliopsida > Magnoliales > Magnoliaceae > Magnolia > Magnolia sinica. Next base: position 82,938,356 of record NC_080574.1, read on the forward strand.
CTAAAAGGGGGCGTGAATAGGACTATGCCAAATTAAAAAATTAAATGCGGAATTAAAGAAATATAAATAAAGATAGCACTTAAACAATCCCACAATGCATAAATGAATAACAATCTCAAAAGTAGAAGTATTGAGAGGTTGATACAAATGTTGTTCTTAGGACAACCTTACACCAAAAATCAATGGCTTATGGTAGGACAACCTGATTCCTAGAATGGTATGTGTATCAAAATCTCAAACCAATACAGAGGAATAAAGAATAAAATAATAAAGAAAATAACTAAGCTATTACAACATTCCCACACTTGCATTAAAAGATTACAACATTCTCCACAAATGCGTAAAAGGAAATTACAACATCCACAAAATGCCACAATCAATCAATCACCATAAGACCAGAAATTATTGTGGTTCTCTTGTGTGTACACCAACTGTTTAGAAAAACAACCACACAACTACTCCACTCCAATATCCTCACACAGTGGATATCGGCGTTCACTATGCAATAGGTTTTTCAAGGTTCACCTAAAACCTTCACAATTATGTCTTTCAAGTGGGCTTACACAATTCAAAAAAAACCCACACTCTGAGTTTTTTGGATCACCTCAGGCAAACCAAAAGAAAGAGATTTTTCCTGGCACAATCTCAAAGAAACCAAAAGAATAGATTTATACAACTATAAAATATTTATTTGGATATTCTCCTTTAATGCAGCCCGGTAGAATCAATTCGGAATAGAAGTTCAACGTAGATGTTCAATGTCCACACTCACTTATAAAAATGTTCTAAGTTCTAAATGATTTTAGATTAAATCAACTTGGGCTAGCTTGATTTGATTTTGATTCTAAGAAATGGGAAAACTTCAATCCCTTCTTCAAATAAGATTGGAATGTACAATACAAAATCAAATGCAAAAAGCTAATTAAATAAAATATTAAATAAGCACTAAATAGCTTAAGAGTATCACTAACTTATCTCTTAGAGTGGTGTCTTGATTTTGCTTGAATTGAATATCAAACTTTGAAAATCATGCTCTATTTATAGGTGTAAAAACTGCTCACTCAACTGGCCTAGAGGACAACTTGACTGGTCGAAGGACCAACAAACTTTTGAAATTTTGAGCGCGATAAGATAAAGTCGTTCCATGACTGGTCGAGAGGCATCCATGACCGGTCGAGTGGCCTCCACGACCGGTCGAGCCATGACCACGACTGGTCGTGTGGGACCCAATTTGGTTGCTGGACTTTAAGTCGAGCACTGTTCACTCGACTGGTCGAGCAGTCTCTATGACTGGTCGAGGCTATAACAGAAAATCCCAAAAATTAGTAACAAACCTTGGACTGGTCGAGGAATTTCTTAGACTGGTCAAGCTAGTATTAGGACTAGTCGAATATAGGCTAAGACTAGTTGAGAAAGCAGTCTATACACCTATAAAGTGACCTAATTTAAGTATGCAAACAATATGACCTAACCTATGGTCAATCTAGGGTCATTCATACCTTATAAGTGATATATGAACATTGAACCATCATTTGCTTTAGTTGATAGATGATCTTGACGTACATGAAGCTTGACATCTTGAAGTATGTTGAAGCTTGAACTTGATGTACTTTGAAGCATGAATTTGAAACGCTTGACTTGTATTTCATCTTGAGCTTTAAGTACCAAAGTAAAGAACTTTGTCTTAACATGGATGAAGCTTTGAAACCTTTAACTATTGAAGCTTCAAAGATTGAACTAACACTTGGTGTTGTACTTGAACTTGAACTTGTATATATCTTGATCTTACATTTGAAGTTCTTGAGGTAAAGACCTTTGTTCTTGTACATAAGATGCATGATCTTGAATATGTAGATGAGCTACAAAGACACAAATTTCAAGAGATTTTGGCACTACAAAATTTGACAATCATAGGAGCTGGAAAACATAGCACTTACAATCTCCCCCTTTGTCAAATTTGTGACAAAACATACTTCATTAAAATAAGATAAGCATAACACGCACAATAAAGAATCATGCACTAGTTACAAGCTGGTTAAAGAATCATGCACCAGTTATATGTAGGTTAAAGAAATACACATTACGCATCAACCATACTCCCCCAACAATACTCCGCCTTACTTACTCCACCATACAAAAAAATAATGGAAAAAAATAATGGCTACCTATCCACAATCCACATATCACAAGCATGATAAAATTATCCCCCCTTTTTGTCACAATATGACCAAGGAAGGAACCAATAAAATAATAATGGAAGTAGATAAATAAGGAAGTAAAAGAAGAGTAATGAGAAAGAAGAGAATATATGATCAAGATAATCAAGTTAACCAAATCCATAAGTAAGCATGTTCAAGCATGTCCAAGCCCATAAAACAAGAGAAATTCACCATAAAACAAGATAAATTCAAGTAGTTTAAAAGTTATTACATATCAAATATTCAACTACTAATCCGAACCTGAAGAAGGAGCAAGTATGGACGAATCAATTTGATGAAGTCCCTTATTAATGCGCTTCAGATACTTACACATATATTTAAATTGTATTTCATGGGACACATTCATACTTTTAACCTTCTCCTCAAGAGAGCGCAAACGCACATCAAAGTCAGATGGCTAATTATTAGGATCAGCGGCAGAATCGAATTTGATTTCATCAAAGAGGTCATCCATATTCACATCATCTAGAGGCAAATCACCCTCCTCTTCATTTGCAGCTGCAACTCCACCAACACCCACATCAACCTGGCCTGGGGCCAACTTCAAATTCATCTTGTTAACGTTAGAGTTGTTGAATGGTAGTTGGGTAATGGGAGCCTCTCCAACAGGCATAGCCACTAAGCTATGGGTGCCTAACACAGTCATAAGATAAGCAAAGGGTATGTCATTGTGACTTAGATGGAGATGGAATTGAATGATGTTATGACAAATTAGAAAAGGAAGACATATAGAGACTCCAGAAATGATGGAATGAAGAATACGAACCATGAACATAGTAAGTTCAATTTTGTTACTAGATCGAGGATAGACATTTGAAATGAAAATCCTATGAAGGATTCTGTATCTGGGTAATAGAAACTTGGAGGCAAGCGCATTCCCAGTATTCCATTCCGCATCTATTTTGCATAAATCTCTAGTGAGCATTCGCTTCTCAGTTTCAGATGGTTTTACCACTAGAGAACTAATGGGAATACCTTCGTCGTTGACAGGTATATCCATTAATCCAGAGATAAGATGACGGTCCACATCAACTGGACCTTCTCTGGTCGCAATAGTAAATGTCAGATTTTCAATAGAAAAATCAGTAATACAAGCATACATAGCTTGTGCAATGGAGCGGTATGCCAGCCCACCCCAATGTAGTATGTTATCACAGCCTATAGGCTAAAGGAGAGAAACAATATCAAATGGAGCCACATAAACAAGATTAACAGTTTGTTCTACTATCACATTGCGCAAACGAATATCCCACACAAAATCGGGACCATCCTCAGGCAACTGAAGGTGACGCACTGTGATAGGAGCCAAACGAGAGGAAGAGGGACCACGAGATCCTTTCTTCTTGGTTCTACCTTCCATTTGCAATAAAGAAGGCAAGGAATAAAGAGATTCTAAAAGAGGTAAAGTGGGTTTCTAGTAGATAAGATTTTTGAGTAGAAAATCCCAAAAACTAACATAAAATAAGAAATAAACCACACAAATGATGAAAAAGAAGTGTAAAGGACTTGAATTTACAAGAAAAATGAAAACAATGCACTAACCATGGAGGAATCAAAGATGGGTTCGACCGGTCGAGGTAGGGCTCATTGGAGAAGAAGACTCAAATGAAGAAAAAGTGATTTTCCCCCAAATAAAAGGCCAAACACACAGTTCACGACTAGTCAAGTACATGCTCGACCGGTCATGCCACGACTGGTCGAGTATGTACTCGATTGGTCGTGCACCTCACAAATTTTATAATTTTTCATAAAATTTGCATTTTAGACATTTCAAAAGAACAAATATATACATTATGATATAGAAAGACATGAATTATCAATTCATATTGCACATACCAAGATCAAATTTCAATTTTACAAACCTACTTTTGTCAAGCAATTTTCTGAATATGTCAGCTAGTTAATTCTCAGTAGGAATATAATCCAAAGAAATTGTCTTGTCTTCAACTAATTCACGAATATAGTGATATCTAATGTCAATTTACTTGGTTCGTGAATGTTGGATTGGATTTTTAAAGATATTAATTGCGCTTAAATTATCACAATATAAAACCATAGAATCTTGTGCAATTCCGTAATCGCTTAGCATTCTTTTCATCCATACAAGCTGAGTGTATGCATTACCTGCAGCAATGTATTCAGCCTCAGCTATTGAGAGTGATACAGAACTTTGTTTCCTACTTAGCCAAAAAACTAAACAATTCCCTACATAGAAACAACCACCACTGGTTGATTTTTGATCATCAATGTTACTAACCCAATCAACATCCGTGTGCACACTAGTGTCATGTGGATACCAGAGACCAAGATTAGTTGAACTAGCGACATATCGCAAAATGCGCTTAACGGTAATTAGATGTGACTCTTTAGGGTCAGATTGATATCTAACGCAAATTCCTACACTAAATATAATATCAGGTCGGCTTGCAGTTAAATAAAGTAAATTACCTATTATACTACGATACAACTTAGGATCCACTCTCTTACCTATAGAGTCCTTTGAGAGTTTTATAATACTCATTAAAGTATCAAAATTTTTCCCACTCTCAAATCTAAACTTTTTAACTAAGTTCAGAGCATATTTGGTTTGAGAGGTAAAGAAACCATTAGGTTACTGTTTAACTTACAACCCTAGGAAATAATTTAATTCTCCAACCATGCTCATTTCAAATTTAGACTTCATAAGATTTGCAAACTCAACAGTCATGTTAGCACAGGTAGATCCATAGATAATATCATCAACATAAATTTGCACTATTAAAATGTGATCATGATGTTTCTTTACAAGCAATGTCTTATTAACACATCCCATTATAAAGTTATGACTTAGTAGAAACTTAGTCAACTTTTCGTATCATGCCCTAGAAGCTTGTTTTAAACTGTAAAGTGCCTTTTTTTAGGCGGTAGACATGATTAGTATGCTTAGGGTCTTCAAAACCCGTTAGTTGTTCAACATACACCTCTTCATGCAAATCGTCGTTCAAGAATACACTCTTTACATCCATTTGGTATATTTTAAACTTTCTAAAGCACGCAATGTATAAAATAGCTTGATTGATTCAAGATGAGCTACTTGGGCAAAGGTCTCATCATAATCAATGCCTTCAATTTGAGTGTACCCTTATACAACCAGCCTAGCCTTGTTTTTAATAATATTACCAAGTTCATCAGACTTATTTTTAAAAATCAACTTTATTCTGATAATGTGTTTATCTTTCAGTCTTGGAACTAAATACCAAACATCATTTCTAACAAATTGATTGAGCTCTTCTTGCATTGCTACAATCCAGTTTTTGTCAATAAGAGCTTCTTTTACGTTAGCCAGTTCTATCTGAGATGTAAAGCACACGTAGTTACACATATCTTCTAGTTGTACGAGTGCGCACACCAGTGAGAGGGTTTCCAAGAATTTCATTAGAAGGATGATCTTTCACTGTCCTCAGTTTAGTGTTATTTTGACTTGATGAAGAGTCTCGTTTATCAATTAAAAGAACTTCATCATTTTTTGAACTTGAGACAGGTGTATTCAAGTGATCGTCTATAACCACATTAATAGACTCTTGAATTACAACAGTCCTCTTGTTAAGAACTCGATACGCTCGACTATTTAGAGTATACCCTAAGAATATCCCTTCACACTTGTGGTGTCAAACTTACCCAGATTTTCTCGGTCACGTAAAATGTAACACTTGCTGCCAAAAACTATGAAAGTATTTGACAGTAGACTTCTTATCAAACCACATTTCATAAGCCATTTTATCATTTATTTTTCTAGTGTAAAAGCGGTTAATTATATAACAAGCAGTATTTACGGCTTCAGCCCAAAGATTTTTAAGGAGCTTTATACTATTAACATTACATTTGTCATTTCTTGAAGCACTCTATTTTTTCTTTCTATTATACCATTTTGTTATGGTGTTTTGGGCACAGAGATTCATGTGATATTCTCTGATCACTACAAATTTTCTCAAAACTGTTATTTTTAAATTCTGATCCATGATCACTATAGATCTTAGAAACTTGAGATCCTTTTTCTGTTTGGATACGTTTAAGTACCCTTTTTAATTCATCGAGAGTTTCCGATTTGTCTCTTAAGAAGACTACCCAAGTGAACCTGGTAAAGTCATCAACAATTACCAGTATGTAATTTTACCACCTTGACTCTCCGTTCTAGTTGGTCCAATGAGATCCATGTGGAGAAGTTCGAGCGGTTTAGATGTGGCATTGGAGTTTACCTTTTTGTGAGTACTCCTGGTTTGTTTGCCAATCTGGCATTCGCCACAAATTTTATCTACTTTCTGTATTTTGGGTAAACCTCTCACCAACTATCTTTTGCTCAATCTATACAAGTTGCGGTAGTGTACATGTCTGAGGCGCTTATGCCATAATTCAGTCTCATCGGTATGGACCATGTACCACAATAGATTAGATGAGCTTGAATCACAAACAATATAGCAGTTTTCAGAAGTTCTACGACCAGTTAATATTACAGAACCATTTTTATTTAAAAGTTCACACCCTTGGTTAGTAAATTTTACACTATGATTATTATCGCATATTTGAGAGATGCTTAATAAGTTATGTTTTAACCCTTCTACATATAAAATATTCTCAAGTAGAGGGAGGTTAAAGAGTTGAACCGTACCTTGGCCAACAATTCTATAGTTTCTACCATCACCGAATGTGACTGAACCATCAGTCATGTCTTTAAGGTTGGTAAATGGACCCTTCACCTGTCATGTGTCTGGAGCATCCACTATCTAGGTATCACTTTGAATGGCTCAAAGCTTTGAAAGTGGTGTGGGCAACCAAGCAAGTAACCTTAGGGACCCATTTCATTACAATCTTGAGTTTAGGAGTATAGTTGGTCTTCGTATGTTTGTAGTTGTTATAAGACCAACCCACTGAGTTAGATTTTAAGAGCTCCTTAAGTAAGTCAATAATTTTCTCAGCTAAAGGATTACGATTCTAATTTTTATAGTTGATATGCTAGCTTTTAGGTTTTAAGTTTTGAAAAGTCTTAGAATTTTTAGAATAATTTTGATTCAAACTCTTCTCTTTTGAGTTAGAAGACTCTCCTTTCACAAATAAGAGTGGAGTACTCTTATGTTTGGGAGGAATACTTTTGTCGTAGCCCAATTCAGATCGATCGCCACATTTTTTGGATCCGGATAAGAGTTTTTCTAACTTGGGATCACCTTGGGCATACCTCCATGTGTCTTTTAAACTCAAAAGTGAAGAGACTTCTAGTTTTAGCTTTTCATTTTTAGATTTTAGGTTTTCAACATGGGAGGTTTTGAAATCTAAATCACATTTAGTTTTTTCAAAACAATCTAAAATGTGTGATTTTTCTAAGACTAGATTATCAAAATTTTCTTTAAGTTTTGAAAACTTTTCTTTTTGAAGTTTTAGTTTTACAGCAATTTTGCAACTTTCCTTGTATAGGGCATTATAAGCATCTTGAAGATTTTCTTCATTTTCATGATCACTATTTAGATTTTCTTCACTAGTTGAATCATTATTATCTGAAAAAGTGAACTTGGCTAGAGTCATTAGGGCTTTAACATCATTACCCGACTCGCTTTCAAAATCTTCTGACTTAGAAGAAGCTTCAGAACAGGAAGATTCATCCCATGTAGCTAACATATCTTTCTTTTTTGGTTTTTCCTTTTTAAGACACTTGTTCGCTAGATGCCTATATTCATGGCAGTTGTAACATCGGTTATCTTTTAAAGATTTCCAAGTTTTAGATCTAGATCTTTTCTTTTCAATAGGTTTTTGCAAATCAACCCTCTTTTTTACTTTTGAAAATCTTATAAAACTTTTTAGCTAAAAGGGTCATATCATCTTCAGAATTTTCTAAATCAGAATTGTTATTTTCTTGAGAAATAAGTTTAAAAGATTTAAGGGCGATGGATTTACCTTTAGGAGCTTTAAAGCTTAACTCATAAGTTTTTAAGGAACCAACTAATTCTTCTACCCTCATATTATCCGTATCAGGAAGTTCCTGGATCACAGTCACCTTTGAATTGAATCGTTCAGGCAGTGAACGTAGTATCTTTGCACAGACTTTACTTACTGGGATTCTATCACCAAGACCCCACATAGAGTTGACAATGTCATTCATTCTTGTATAGAAGTCCATGAAAGTTTCACTTTCTTCCATACGTATTTCCTCAAATTTGGTTGTGCGGATTTGGACTTTAGATTTCTTGACAATTGTTGTTCCCTCGTGTGTCATTTCCAAAACATCCCAGGCTTGCTTTGTAATATCACAGGATATAATTCTCTTGAATTCATCTGGTGATAGTGCGCAAGTAATTGCATTTAGAGCCTTTGCATTGGCACTACTTTCACTTTTTTGAAAATTGGTCCAAGTAAAATAAGGTGTTACTTTTACAGTTACAGATCCATCGGTACCAGTCACTTCAGTGGTAGGAGGGGTCCAATTGGTCACTGTGGCTTGCCACACGGTCTCATCCATGAATTTTAAGAAAATCCTCATTCTGACTTTTTAAAAAGCATAATTGGAGCCATCAAATGGTGGAGGCCTAGTGAGTGAAAGGCTATCAAAATTTGACATCTTAAAAAGCTCAGATCGATTAGCTCAGGAAATTAATCCAAAAATAATTAAAGGAAGCTAGTAGGCTTTGATACCACTTGAAAAGGCCAAGCTAAGAATCCTAGAGGGGGGGTGAATAGGACTATGCCAAATTAAAAAATTAAATGCGGAATTAAAGAAATATAAATAAAGATAGCACTTAAACAATCTCATAATGCAGAAATGAATAACAACATCAAATGTAGAAGTATTAAGAGGTTAATACAAATGTTGTTCTAAGGATAACCTTACACCAAAAACCAATGGCTTATGGTAGGACAACCTAATTCTTAGAATGGACTGTGTATCAAAATCTCAAACTAAAACAGAGGAATAAAGAATAAAATAGCAAAGAAAATAACTAAGCTATTACAACATTCTCACACTTTCATAAAAAGATTACTTCATTCTCCACAAATACATAAAAGGAAATTACAAAATCCACAAAATGCCACAATCAATCAATCACCACAAGACCAGAAATTATAGTAGTTCGCTTGTGTGTACACCAATTGTTTAGAAAAATAGCCACACAACTACTCCACTCCCAATATCCTCACACAGTGGATATCAGCGTTCACTATGCAATAGGTTTTTCAAGGTTCACCTAAAACCTTTACAATTATGTCTTTCAAGGGGGCTTACACAATTCCAAAAAAACCCCACACTCTGTGTTTTCTAGATCACCTCAAACAAACCAAAAGAAAGAGATTTTTCCTGGCACAATCTCAAAGAAACCAAAAGAATAGATTTATAAAACTATAAAATACTTATCTGGATATTCTCCTTTGATGCAGCCCGGTAGAACCAATTAGGAGTATAAGTTCAACGTAAATGTTCAATGTCCACACTCACTTTTGAAAAGGTTCTAAGTTCTAAATGATTTTAGATTATATCACCTTGGGCTAGCTTGATTTGATTTTGATTCCAAGAAATGGAAAAACTTCAATCCCTTCTTTAAATAAGATTAGAATGTAGAATACAAAATCAAATGCAAAAAAACTAATTAAAAAGAATATTAAATGAGCACTAAATAGCTTAAGAATATCACTAACTTATCTTTCAGAGTGGTGTCTTGATTTTGCTTGAATTGAATACCAAAATCTAAAAATCGTGATTTATTTATTGGTGCAAAAACTACTCACTCGACTAGCCCAGAGGACAGCTCAACTGGTCGAAGGAGCAACAAACTTTTGAAATTTCGGGCACGATAAGATAAAGTCATTCCATGACGGGTCAAGAGGCATCCATGACCGATCGAGTGGCCTCCACAACCGGTTGAGCCATGACCATGACTGGTCGTGTGGGACCCAATTTGGTTGCTGGACTTTGAGTCGAGCCTGCTCGACTGGTTGTGCATTGTTCACTCGACTGGTCGAGCAGTCTCCAAGACTGGTCGAGGCTATAATAAAAAATCCCAAAAATTAGTAACAAACTTTGGACTAGTCGAGAAATTTCTTAGACTGGTCGAGCCAATACTAGGACTAGTCGAATATAAGCTAAGACTAGTTGAGAAAGCAATCTATACACCTATAAAGTGACCTAATTTAAGTATGCAAATAATATGACCTAACCTATGGTCAAAATAGGGTCATTCATACCTTATAAGCGATATATGAACATTGAACCATCGTTTGCTTTGGTTGATAGTTGATCATGACGTACATGAAGCTTGACATCTTGAAGTATGTTGAAGCTTGAACTTGATATACTTTGAAGCTTGAATTTGAAATGCTTGACTTGTATTTCATCTTGAGCTTTAAGTACTAAAGTAAAGAACTTTGTCTTGACATGGATGAAGCTTTGAAACCTTTAACTATTGAAGCTTCAAATATTGAACTAACACTTGGTGTTGTACTTGAACTTGAACTTGTATATCTCTTGATCTTGCATTTGAAGTTCTTGAGGTAAAGACCTTTGTTCTTGTACATGAGATGCATGATCTTGAATATGTAAATGAGCTACATAAGATATAGATTCCAAGAGGTTTTAGCACTACAAAATTTGACAATCATAAGAGCTAGAAAACATAGCACTTACAAACCTTCATAAATTTGGTTCCATCAATGCCTAGAACTTTAGTGGCAGGAGGGGTCCATCTAGTCACTGTGGCTTGCCACACGGTCTCATCTATGGACCTTAAAAAGATCCTCATTTTGGCTTTCCAATAGGCATAATTGGAGCCATTAAAAGGTGGATGCCTAGTGATTGAGAGGTTATCAAAATTTGACATCTTATAAGCTCAGATCGATTAGCTTAGGAAATGAATCCAAATAAAAAGAAGCTATTAGGCCTTGATACCACTTGAAAAGGCCGAGCAATACATCTTAGAGGGGAGATGAATAGGACTATGCCAAATTAAAAAATAAATGCGGAATTGAAAGAAAGATAGCACAATCAAATAATAAATAAGCACAAGTAAATAGCAACCTCAAATGTAATAGTCTTGAGAGGTTGATACAAACTTAGTTCTAAGGACAACCTAACACCAAAAACCAAAGGCTTATGGCAGGACAACCTTACTAGAATGTTTGTAAGTATCAAAAACCTAAACCAATAAAGAGGCAAAGGAAATAGCAAATAAAATAAACTAAGTTATTATAACATTCCCACAAGTGTATAAAATAAATTACATCAGTTACTACAAATGCTTAAAATAAATTACAAATTCACACTCATAAGCACATTCAATCAATCACCACAACTCCAGGAATTATAGTGGTTTGATTGTGTGTACACCAACTGTTAGAAAACAGCCACACAACTACTCCACTCCTAATATCCACTCCCTCGGGATATTAACATTCACTATGAAAAAGGTTTTCTAAAGTTCACCTTAAAACCATCACAATTATGTCTTTAATTAGGCTTACACAGTTACAAAAACCCCACACTCTGAGATTTTCTGGATCACCTCAGACAAAACCAAAAAGGATATACAAAATTGTAAATGATACTTATCTGAAAATTCTCCTTTGAAGAAGCCCGATATAACCAATCTGATGTAGAAGAAGATGTTCAATGTCCAGTCTCACAGATGAAAAGGTTCTAGTTCTAAATGATTTTTAATTAAATTAACCTGGGCTAGCTTGATCTGATTTTCATCTTAAGAAAGGAGAAATCACAAGTCCCTTCTTAATCTAAGATTGGAATAAAGATAACAAAATCAAATTACAAAAACTAATTAAAGAGAATATAAAATGAGCACAATATAGCTTAATAATATTATCTCTTAGAGCGGTGTCTTGATTTGGCTTTTAATGAATGAATAAACTTCAAAATTCGTGCTCTATTTATAAGTAAAAATACTGTTCACTCGACTGGTCTAAGGGTCGGTTCGACTGGTCAAAGGACCAACAAAATTTCAAATTTTCTGATGCGATAAGATAAGACTGTTACTTGACTGGTCAAGTGGCCTGCTCGACTAGTCGAGCAATGCACTTGACTAGTCGACTGGGACCAAAAAAGCTTACTGGACTTTGAGTCGACTGGTTAAGCACTGTTCACTCAACTGGTCGAGCAGTCTCCTGGATGGTTGAGGGTCCAACAAAAAATTCTAAAAATTCACAACAAACCTTGGACTGGTCGAGAAAACTCTTAGACTGGTCGAGCCAGTACTTGGACTAGTCGAACAAGGACTAAGACTAGTCGAGAAAATGACCTATAAACATATGAAATGACCCACATAAAATATGCAATCAATATGACACAACCTGAGGTCAATCTAGGGTCATCCAAACCTGTTTGTGAGTAGGAACAAATGAAACATCATTCGCCTCCGAATCTTGATATCTTGTGATACTTGAAGCTTGAGTTCGATCTCTTGAATTTGAGCTTGAGTTATGCTTGAGTTCTTTAGTCTTTAGCGTACAGTAGTTGAACTTCAAACTTGAACATGAGTTCTTGAATTTTAACTTGAAATCATGAACTTCAATACTCTTCACTTCAACTTGAAGATGTAGGTAAGTTCGATGAAGATCTAGAGAACTTTTAAATGTATGAACCTGATCACTTCAACTCAAAACATGAAACAAATATTAAATGGTTTGGCACGATAAAATTTGACAACACTATGGGTGCTAGATTTACATAATAGCATTTACACAGCCGCCCTCCATGGGCAGAGCAGATAGTCAGAGGAGACTCCAGAGCAGAGGAAGCAGATTCGTGCGAGTGCTCTTCTTCGGGATTTTCGTTAGCATGATCTCCCAGGTTTCAGGGGTGAGCCTGATCCTACAGCAGGTGAGTTGTGGCGTACCGAGGTGGAGAAAATCTTTGATACCATGAGATGCACATCACAACAGCAAGTTCAGTTGGTGGTTTTTCTTCTTCAGGGCGAGGCTCAACACTGGTGGGCTTCTATTTCCAGATCAGTTGGGAGAGATTTTGTATGGACCTGGAAAGCCTTCGTAGATCGTTTCGACCAGAAGTTCTTCCCTGAGCACGTTCAGCAGTAGAGAGTTTTAGAATTTGAGACTCTTGTTCAGGAAGATATGACAGTTTTACAGTACGAGGCCCATTTTGTTGCCTTATCTCGATTCACGACCTACTTAGTGGATGATGAGAGGCGAACAGCCCGCCATTTTGTAAATGGCTTGTGTCCTGCTCTCAGGAGTCGAGTGGTTGGGCATCTTCTTATGACATTTATTGACGTTGTGCAGAGGGCCCTAGTTTATGAGGGTGATTAAGCCACTTTTCAGAGGTCCCGAGATCAAGAAGGAGACCGGATATCACGCCCCAAACTCGAAAACTGGGCTCAAAAAATTCCCGATCACTGAATCTGGCACCGACAGCCTCCATAGTACCCCATTCTCGGCTCCCGGCACTTATACACCAGGTTCCGATCCTGGGATGCTACAAGGAGGATTTCAAATCATAAGTTTAGTTGTAATGAGCATAACCAAAAGCATAACCCACGAACAATAAACACAAGAACACCATCACAAAATCCACTATGATCAAAAACTTTAAGTACAATGCGTGCAAAAGGAAAATACAAGATGATGATAATAACAGAAGCTCCAAAAAAACTCGACTGCACGCTCCAACTTTGACGAGGCTACGGCTGCGTCCTGGCGTCACCTGCATGCATCAATCATGCATAAGCTTATAGAAAGCTTAAAGGGTGGTGTAAGTGTATGCGCAATATGAGGGTGCTCAAAATGCAAGGTCAAAGTAATGCGGAATCATGGTGATGAGTAGAAGAATGCGATCAGCCGTACTAAGGCTATGCGGTGCAAGATATGAATGCTATCGGCCATAATACGGCCATGCGATGCGAGATGTAACTCAAGCATGCCAATCCTCATCATGTATCAATACAGTTCTCATTTTGGATAATCACCGGGGTTCAATACACTCCAAATGGCACTGTCACTGTCAAACTCAGCCTAGTATTGCCCCCTACCCTCGGGCGAGTAAGGCCACACTCCTTTCCAACCGACCACAACACAGTAGGAAACGCAGCTTCCTGGTATTCGGCCCTCATGCGCTCATATATCCACTCGGTCTTGACATTGGAGTCATCCTCTGATACCATCGAGTTTAGGGATTTTCACACAGGGACGTCTATGGCGCCCGTATGCTAGAACCAAACATTTTCGGTATCCAACCCAGCCATCCACGATGTGTCTGTAGAGGCTATGGCCCTGATGTCGCTAGGGCATACAGTAACTACAATCACACAAATGCAAGTGCATGAGTCACACTATCAGTCATGTAACAGTCCTGCATGTACCATGCACTTATATGGGGCAACTCTGCCTATCAGGGAGCCCATAAACAGTCTGCCCAAAGGCATATGCTATGATCGGTCACTCCTCACATCAGGCATATATATGATGCAAATGATCATGAATCATGGATCTATACGAAACATGTATAAAGAGATGGGCTTAGACGGCCGCAAATATGGGCCTATCCGTGGGCCTTAGGGAGAGTTATAATGCGAACATTTAACCAACATTATCCATTCAATGTGGACGTCAAACCATCATTGCTCCCAAGGCGTAGCCCACTACAAAATCAACACATATACCATGGTGGAATTACACTACATTGGGCCTTGACCCATGAGCCTCCAGTACATCAAATGGGCCTCATACATGGGTCTCGTATATACATATCAAGGTGGGCCTCAATGACGGGCCACAAATGCATCAACATGGGCCTAGTCACATGGGCTTTGCATATATCACAATGGGCCTCATAATATGGGCCCTATACAAATCAAAGTGGGCCTCAACAAGGACCACCAATACATCAAGGTGGGCCTCAACAATGGGCCTTAAATTATCTCCAATATGGTTGGGCAGTTGGATGAAACACATGCATTATGATGGAGCCCACTCTAATGGAGGGTGTGGTTTACAATACATAATTAAGTGGGTCCCATGTGGGGCCTACCATAATGTTTATTTCCCATCCAACCCATTGATAAGGTCATTCAGACCGAGTCCCAGTAATGTTTATTTTCCAAGCAACCCAGGGTCCAACATAATGTTTATTTTCCAACCAACTGTTCATAAGGTCATGTGGACCAGGGTAGGGCCCACTGTAATATTTATTTATCATCCAATCTATTCATAAGGTCACGTGGACCAGAGGAGGGCCCACTAGAATATTTATCTGTCCTCTAATCTACTTACAAGGTCTCGTAGACCAGGGTCCACAGTAATGTTTATTTGCCATTCAACGTTGATGAGGCCACCCAAACCTGGGGCCCATCGTGATGTGGTCCACAGATCCAGCCCGCCCATTAGGTGAGTCCCACCTAGCTGAAGGTCTAGACCAAGTTTCAGCAACATTTAAAACTCAGGTAGGCCCCACAACTGATTTTATACGTTTAGGCATGTCTTCACATGAGTTTAAATGGTGTGGCCCACCGGAGTTCCTTATACAACTGATTTTTAGGGCTGACCCTTGGTCAGAGGAGACCCATCAAATGCATGGTATTGATGATCAAAACGCATCATGGTAGGGCCCACAGCTGGGGCCGTGAGGCCCAGCTCGGTTCGTCCGTCAGCAACCAGCGCCTGCATGTGCGCTGACAGCAGCAGCAGCGCTGCTGCTCGTTTTTTTTTTGATTTTACGTTTTTCTTCAGTTTTTAGTAGATGGGGCCCGCATCAGCACGATCCACTCTAGCCATGGGTCCCTGTGGTTCGATACAGACCTATCAAGACCAATATTGAATGGGTTTTAACATACAGCAACGTCAGGGTGTATATCAATGGTAAAGAGCTTGTTCGCTAGGCTATGGCCCACCATAAGTTCAGATTGAGATCATTTTTTGGCTCAACACCTAAAATGATCTGTGGAAGGGGATGGACGGCTTGGATTGCATAAAAACATCAAGGTGAGGCCTGCATGAGTGGCCCACCTCTCCCTTCTCTTTGGCTAGCTTGGTAGTACACTCCCATGTCAGTTAACATGTCGCTGTTTGCCAACGTCTAGCGTCCAGTGACGCTGGACGGCATACATAACACATTATTGTGGTGGGTCCCACGTAGACGTGGCCCACCAACATATACATATAATATATATCTTATATTATATATATAATACATATTATATTATATATTATATATATATATTATATAAAATATAACATATAAAAAAAAGATGTATTGGGCCCATCCAAACAGTGGATGGTGTAGATCATCACCTTCAATAGGATGGGCCACACCGTCTGATGTAAACGGACGGGTAGAACACATATTGGTGGGATCCACACCATCACGAAGAGAGAGAGAGAGAGAGAAATATACGGTGAGATAGAGAGGAGGGACCCCGCCACTATGGGCCCTCCATTGACACAACACATACATTAAAATGGGTCCCACAACAAGTGGACCCTAAAGATCAAGATTTCAACGTTGGGTTACCCACCTCTAAGCCTCCTCCTTGCTCCCTTGGCCTCAAATGCTCCTTGCCTTTACCTTGGACGGTGGATGATGGGAGATTAATGGTGTGGATGAGAGATGAGAGGGTGTAGATAAAAGATGAGAAGGTGGACCACACTTGTGGTTTGGGAGAGAGGAAGCTTTGGACGTGGGATGCTTGAGTTGCTTGGGAGATTTTGAGAAATGAGAGAGAAAATGAGAGGATGGGAGTGATATGGATGGGTGAGGTGTGATGGGTGATGGGTGATGTAAGGAAAGGTATGGGTTGGGTTGAAATTTTAGAAAAGAGGAATGGGTGAAGAGAGAGAGAGAGTTGACTTTGTGGAGAAAGAGGGATGGGTTGTTGTACTTGGGTAAGGTGTGACTTGACTTGTACTTGACATTGATTGATTGATTGATTGATGGGACATATCGTAGAGATTCCCTCGAGATTCACAACGCGCGGCGTTTCTTCAGAATAAACGCAGATCGACATCTTCTAGCCTGGGTATCGGTTCGGTACGCAAGTCACGGCGTTGGAACCGCGGCGACGACGCGGTCGCTATGATACAAGTTTCAGATCGAGCCAACGTCGGTGTGCGGGACCTGGCTTAGGATCGTGCATAAACATCGGATACGGTGCGAAGGTTGCCAGAATTCGACCGGAAGGACCGCAATACGGACTAGAACACGGGTCTTACACCGAAAGAGGAAAGCACACTTCGGTAGCTTCTGCCAACATCAGCACCATCGGTGTAGGGACCGTTCAGGGTTTAGAATGCTAGCAGTGTAGCCAGCTCCTTCTTCTAGTCCATTTACTAGAGTCTGTTTTGGATGTGGATAGACGGGGCATCGTAAGCACGAGTGTCCCAATACCCAGCAGCAACAGCAGCAGCCGAGGTCACCACAGTAACCCCCTCACCAGCCTCCACAGCAGCAACGACCTCATCACTAGCCTCCTTGGCCTCCTCCTCTGTAGTAGAGGCAGCAGGGTAGACCGCTGCAGCGACCGTAGTAGCAGAAGAGACCGCAGATGTAGAGGGGACAAGCACCTCCCCCGTAGGCCCAAGGCAGATTCTATGCCTCACAGCAGGTGCAGGGTCAGGACCCTTAATCGTCAGGCTTACTTCCCTTGCCAGCTCAGGGCAGGTTCTACATCGCTCAGCAGGATTCTCATTCGTTGGGAGGTGTAGTTGAGAGTATTCTTCTTGTCTCCGCTTCTATTGCTTGTGTATTGTTTGATTCCGGAGTATCTCATTTGTCGTAGCCGAGGAGTTCTGCTGATCGACCGGTCTACCATCGAAGTCCACTCGTGAGGCTTTATCAGTATCAACTCCCTTGGGGAAGTTTACAGTTTTGGTTCGTTTCTATTCGTCGTGCCCTGTTCTAGTTAGGGATATGTTTCTGCCTGCGAATTTGTTTGTGTTACTAATGATCGAGTATGATGTTATCCTGGGTATGGATTGGCTTGCCGAGTACCATGTCATGTTGGACTGATCTGCCAGGACAGTCACGTTCTGCATACCTGGCTTGTCGTTATTCCAGTTTGTCGCCGAGCTCAGAGGAGAGTCGATGTCTAGTTTGTTGGCCTGTGCAGTAAAAGAGTTAGTGGCTGGGTGTTTTGAGCAGTTTCTAGTTGTTTGTGAGTTCCCTAATGTGTTTCAGGAGATTCTGGGATTACCGCCACACCAGCAGATAGATCTTGTGCCCGGTATCGCGCCTATCTCAAAGGCCCCGTATCGTATGACACCGATGGAGTTACGGGAACTGCAAGTGTAGTTAGACGAGTTGCGAGAGTTAGATTTTATTCATTCTAGCAGTTTATCATGGGCAGCCCCGGTATTGTTCGTGAAGAAGAAGGATGGCTCGTTGAGGCTCTACGTGGATTATCGCGAGCTCAACAAAGTCACTATCAAGAACAGATACCCGCTCCAAGGGATTGATGATTTATTCGACCAGCTACAAGGTGCACAGTTTTTATCCAAGATTAACCTATGGTCTAGCTATCATCAGATTCAGGTCCAAGAGGAGGACATTCCGAAGACAGCTTTCCGAACGGGCTACAATCATTTCAAGTTTCTGGTCATGTCTTTTGGGCTGACCAATGTGCCCGCCGTCTTTATGTAGATGATGAACGAGGTCTTCCGGCCCTACCTCGACCAGTTTGTTATAGTCTTCATCGATGACATTCTGGTCTATTCAAGGACCCAGGAGGACCTTGAGGAGCATTTGTAGATTGTGTTGGAGACCCTCCGTGCCCACCAGCTATATACGAAGATGGAGAAGTGAGAGTTCTGATAGGAGGAGGTGAAGTTCCTCGGTCACGTAATGATGAGCGAGGGTGTCGGTGTGGACCCCTCGAAGATCGATGCAGTGCGTCTGTGGGGCCAGCCTACGAACGCGTCTGAGATCTGTAGTTTTCTTGGTCTAGCAGGATATTATCGGCGATTCATTGAGGGATTCCCCCGTATTACAGCATCGCTGACCCGGTTGACACAGAAGGGCACCGATTTTGTCTGGAGTGACGCCTGTGAGGCGGCATTTGTGGAGTTAAAGGACCACTTCACGTCCACTCCCATCCTCACTCTTCCCTCTGGGAGTGATCTGTTTATTGTGTTTACCGATGCCCTAAGAGTTGGTTTGGGTGCTGTCATGATGTAACACGGAAAGCTAGTGGCGTATGCCTCATGCCAGCTCAAGGTCCATGAGCTGAACTACCCCACACATAATCTGGAGTTAGCAGTACTTGTATTCACACTGAAGGTGTGGAGGCATTATCTCTATGGGGTTAAGTTCAAGCTCTTCTCGGACCATAAGAGCCTGAAGTATTTGTTTTCGCAATCAGAGATGAATATGCGACAAAGGCGATGGATGGAGCTCCTGAAGGATTATGATTTCATCCTTCAGTACCACCCGGGCAAGGCAAACGTGGTGGCGGACGTGCTCAACCATTAGTCACAAGGCCTAGTGATGTAGATGATGGTTCGTGAATGGAAGATGCTCGAGGATGTATCAGAGTTCAACTTTGAGTTTGGTCTGCAGTCCTCTATTATTCAGATTTCGAGCCTGTCGATTCAACCCTCTCTTATTGCAAGGGTGATCAAGGCTCAACAGACAGATGAGTCATTACAGGGATACCGAGCAGAGGCAGCATCCATATAGCAGTCAGACTAGAAGATTAGTTCCGATGGTGGACTTCGCTTTAGAGGCCGATTGTGTGTTCCGGACGTGCTAGAGTTGTGTAGAGATCTAATGACCGAGGCACACCGATCGTGACTTACTATCCACCCGGGCTCCACGAAGATGTATCGAGATATGAGGAGGTAGTATTTTTGGCTGGGGCTAAAGCGTTAGATTGCTATTTTTGTGGCTGAGTGTGACACTTGCTATCGTGTCAAGGCCGACCACCAGAGACCGTGTGGTCCCTTGTAGCCGTTTAGCGTTCTACTGTAGAAGTGGGAGCACGTGTCAACTGATTTCATTATAGGCTTGCCGAGGACACAAAGTGGTCATGACTCCATCTGGGTTGTCGTCGATCATCTGATGAAATCGGCACATTTCATTCCATTTCGTGTGTCCTGGCCTTTAGATCGGCTTGTGAGGATATTCATTGAGGAGATTGTGAGACTGTACGACGTTCCGGTTTAGATCATTTCAGACCAAGACCCCAGGTTTGCGTCTCAGTTTTAGAGGAGCTTTCAGCAGGTAATGAGGTCTACTTTGCAGCTCAGCACCGCTTATCATCTGCAAACCAATGGGCAGACTAAAAGGGTCAACCAAATCCTTGAGGATATGCTCAGAGCTTGCATGATTGACTTCGCAGGTGGTTAAGACAAGCATTTGTGCCTAGCCGAGTTCTCATACAATAATAGTTATCAGACGACCATTAGCATGTCTCCTTTTGAGGCATTGTATGGTAGACCGTGCAAATCTCCTAGTTGTTGGACCGAGGTTGGAGAGCGTCGTCTCCTAAGTCTCGAGCTTGTGCAGTAGTCGTCAGAGGTCATCGACATCATCAGGTAGAGGATACGCACAGCTTAGAGCCGGTAGAAGAGTTTTGTTGATCATCGGCGTTAACCCCTTGAGTTTAAAGTTGGGGATGTGTATCTCAAGGTCTCGCCCATGAAGGGCATGGTGTGGTTTAGAGCAAAGGGCAAGCTCGCCCCGAGATTTATAGGACCTTTTAATATCATTGAGCACGTGGGCGCCGTGGCCTACAGGCTTACTTACCTTCTGAGTCATCTGGTATCCACGACATGTTCCATATATCAATGTTGCGGGAGTGGGGGTCAAACATTATTCTGGTGATTGATTAGCAGCCCCTTGAGGTCCGTGAGGATGGTTCTTATATTGAGCAGCCGATTCGCATCCTTGATCGGAAGGAACAGGTTCTCTGGACCAAGGTCATTCCCCTGGTGAAGGTTCAGTGGAGTCATCATTCAGAGGCAGAGGCATCTTGGGAGCATAAAGCAAAGATTCGGGAGTGTTATCCCCATCTGTTTATTGAGTAATTGTTTGTATTGCTTGATTGTATTACCTTGACATGTGTTGATTGATATATATATATATATGATGATGTTTATGTCACATCCCAAACTCGAAAACTGGCTCATAAAATTCCCGATCATCGAATCTGGTGCTGACAGCCTACGTAGTACCCCATTCTCAGCTCCCAGCGCATGCACCAGATTCCGATCCTGGGGTCCTATAAGGAGGATTTTCCAACGTACATTTATCTCGTAAGAAGCATAACCACAAGTTTACCCAAATCACAAAGGCAACATCATCATCACATATTCACTAATATAATCATTTGAAGACAATGCTAAAAGGAAAATACATATATCAAAAATCAAAGCTCCAGAAGTCCACTGCACGCTCCAAGCTCAATGCTGTTGCAACCTAACACCACTTGCACGCATCTATCGTGCATAAGCTTATATAAAGCTTAGAGGGTGGTGAAAGTGTGTGCACAAGGTAAGTGCTAAGTAATATTAGAGAAATCAGAATAAGCAAAAATACTGACAAGATCATGAATCATACGATATCAGAGTATGCAATACGGATTGGCTATACAAATGCGGAATCATAGAGAACTAAATATCATATGCCAATGATGCAATGCAATATGTAAATCCTGAAGAGCCATGAATACCATCAACCTCATCTAGGCCATACATCAAACCAACGCGTATCGCCTGATCATGTGGGATAACTCCGTCTCATAAGAAGTCCCATAAACATCTCAGCCCAATGGCATCTACTTTAATCAATCATCCATCACAACATACATACGAATGATGAGGGTCCACAGAAGGACGGTGGATCTAGTCCAAATATAAATATAGGCTCACTGATTTAAAACACGTCACAATAGTTAAGGAAAGAATCCAACTTATAACCACCACAATATTGAACGATGCTTCCGATGTGGGGACAAAGTTCTGCCTTCACTATGTGCACAATAGCCTGCCAGCACAGTAGCCTGCCAATCACTGGTAGCTCACTCAGGTTCTCATGCCCCGCCCACTTAGTGTCTGCCCACGTGCACCCATCCACATGTGATCACAGTGATGGAGCTTCACAATATCCCCCATTGAGGGTAAATCCGAGTCTAAGTGTCATAAGTGGACTTCCTTACCCTCTCTATCGCGCAATGAACTGGACTTCCATATAAGGCCCAATATATATATACGGTGGGCTCCGAGGTGTAGGTCTCATGATGCTATGCTGTCACATACTCATAATCGGTATTGATAATCGGCCTCGACAATCGAAATTGGCATCAACAAATAGAATCGGCCTCGACAACCGGAATCGGCCTCGACAAGCGGAATCAGCCTCAATAAACGATCGGCCTTGGCAATCGGAATCAGCCTTGACGATCGGCTGAACAAGGCCTAAGGGAAGGTCACAATGTGGACATTAAATCATCATTGCCCATCAATGTGGTCATTTAACCAACATTGCTCCTAAGTAGTGGCCTATATAGAGCCAAACATATAATGGGCCCATAGCCTCACGCAAGGGCCTAATACACATCAATGGGCCGCACTAATAGGCCTCATACACATCAAGTGGGCTGCATTAATGGGTCGCACTAATGGGCCTCATACACATCAAGTGGGCTGCATCAATGGGCCACACTAATAGACCTCATACACATCAAGTGGGATGCATCAATGGGCCGCACTAATGGGCCTCATACACATCAAGTGGGCTGCATCACATGGGCCTCATATACATCAAGGTGGGCCTTATATGCATTGCAATGGGCCATAACCCATCTAGAGATCATTCTAGAGCATTTCCAAGGGAATGAATAGTATCGAAAGATCATCAGGACTATACAACTAGTAGTGGTGATCACGATTTCCACCGCTAAAAATCCTACAGGGCCCACCTTAGAAAACCGTGAGAGCACCCACACCCACCGTTAAAACATTTATAGGACCCACCGTTATGTATTTTTAGGATCCGACCTATTCATAAGTCAACATGGAGATAGATGAAGTGAAAACAAAAACATCAGCTTGATCGGCACTACTGTGGCCCTTAAGAAGTTTTAAACGGTGAATGTCACTATCCCCACTATTTTCAATGATGGGGTCTACTTGAACTATAGATCTGTCTCATTTTTCTCATGCCATAAAACGATCTCCCAAAATGGTTGGGCGGTATGGATACAACACATGCATCATGGTAGGGTCCACACATGTGGCCCACCAACTAAATGGACGGTGTGCATTTACACCGTAGGTGGCACATGCATCACATGCTACTGCAGCTCAAATGGTAGAGATGGGTCCCACGTAAGGCCCATCATGATGTTTATTTCCCATCTGATCTGTTGAATTTCCCATCTGATCTGTTGATAAGGTCACACAGACCCAATAAATAAATATCAATTGATCCAAAACTACTGGACCAAGGAAGTCCCAATGGTAGACATTCAATCCCACCGCTTTTTGTTGTGTGGTCCACTTGATAGGCAGATCTGCCTCATTTGTCTCAAGCCTTAAGTCAAGCTCGCTAACTGGATGGATGGTTTAGATGTAACATAGACATCAAGGGTGGGGTCCACTGGCCATCCAGCGGATGGACGACCCAGCCAAAATGGCTGGACAACATTGATAAAACATATAAATCGTGGTTGGGACCCACAGTCCCTGCCCATCCATCCACAGCACAGAGGACGTTGCTGTGCGTCCTCTGGACGTTAACAACAGCAGCACCTGCTGCTTGTTATCTTTTTTTAAAAAAAAGTTTTTTTGAGGTTTTTCCTAGGTGGGGCCCGCACTAGGTGGATCCACTCCACCCATTGGATTTTATGGCCTAAGACAGTCCAAACGAGCCCAATATTCAGCATGTTTTGGCATGTAAAAACATCAAGGTGGGCCCTAATAGATTTGAACGGTAGAAATCACTATTTTCTATGTTAAGGCCTGCCAGAAGATCGGACTAGCTTCATTTTTCAGCTCAATGCCTAAAATGGGTTAAGAAATAGGATGGACAGCGTGGATTTGATTTATAGATCAAGGTGGGGCCTACATGAGCGGTCCACCTAAAGTTTTAAATCAAACTGATATTTTTGTTTGCTTGGTCGGTACATCACACTGTCAGTTCACACTTCACTGTGTGGCCGTGTCCAGCGTCCCTGGACGTTGGACGGTTTGGTTACAACACATTGTCAAGGTGGGCCCCACCTACAGATGGCTTGGATAAAATACATGCTTCATGGTGGGGTCCATCCGGGTGGGCCACACGGCCACATCATCACAAAAAGATGAAAGAGAGAGGGAGCGAGAGAGTGAGAGACACACATGCGATGGAGGGACCCCGACACTATGGGCCCTCCCATCCATGCATTCAATCATACATCAAGTGAGTCCCAATACGTGCAGGCCCAGCAAATCAAAATCAACGATGGAGATTCCTTCTCCACTTAAATAGAAGGTCTAAATAACCCCTTTCGAACTAGAAAGTAAACATCATGATGGGGTCCATGGAGAATGGCCCCATCATGGAATGATCACGAGAATCATAGTGGGCCATCGGCCACATCTAGGGTCCAAAGTGAGATCCATACCATCAATCGGTAGGCCCCACTTGGCCCATCATCAAAACATGGAATCTAAACCTATAGAACACCCACCATTCGATCTTCTCGGTCCGATGGAATGCCAAACATCTTGTGTCTCACTTTGATGGAAGATGATAAGAAATGAAGGGCTAGGATGATGGATCTTGGGATGGAAAGTGGGCCACACACAACATCTTTTCTCTTCTTGGAGTGCTTGGACATGCACTTCTTTGGTTGCTTGGAAAATGTGTAGAGAAAGAGAGAGAGAGAGAATGGGTGGTTGTTAGAGAGGTGATGGGTGTGAGTGATGGATGTGAGTTGATAGATGTACTTGACATGTATGAGTGTGTAAGAGAGAGAGAGGGAGAGAGTTGACTTTGAGGTTGCTCTTGTACTTGACATAAGGTGATTAACTGATTGATGGGACATGATGTAGAGATTCTCTTAGAATTGCAAACGCGCGATGTTTTCTCGAACAAAATGTGAGCCCACATCTCCTGGCCAGGGTATCGGATCGGTATGCAAGACACGGCGTTAGAACTACGGCGACGGTGCGGTCGCAATGGTACAAGTCTTAGATTGAGCTGACTCAGATCTATGAGATACGACTTAGGGTCGCATGCAAACGTCGATCGTAGGTCATGGATTATCAAAATTCAATGGGAAGAATCGCGAGAGTCTATGGAACAGTACAGATTAGGATACGGGCCTTACAATTTTTATCTCCATTCCTTGTTTTATCTTGGTTATGGTAAATTTTGAGGATGAAATTTTTTTGTTAGGAGGGAAGAGCTATTAGACCCTTACCCGAGTATCTGTTTTGTTCCATTAGGTCCCGCAATCCTACTAGTCGAATTTTAGCAACCCTCGACCTATAGGTAGCATTTGCAGTCATCCTTAAATCCCATCCTAAAAATCCAACCCAGATCGACCTGAAACCTAAACCTTTGTGACCGCGTCGGCGTCGTGGTTCCAACAACGCATCTCGTGCGTAAATCCGATGAGTACACCAAAAGTTGTAGGCCGCGCTTTAGTTGGACCATTGATTGTGTTTGTGGGACCCACCTAGCATGTGCACGTTCCCCCTAGGAGCATGACATCATCTATTCCATAATTACCTAGCTAGCCTAGCCCACCTATAGCCTACCTACCTATCATGAGAACTCTCTTCTCAAGGCAATGATTACTCCCTCTCTCCCATGTGCCATCATTGTTTCTCTTCTCAAAGCTCAACATGAGCTCACAAACCATCATTCTCTTGCTACATCTCTCCCTCTCTCTCTCTCATTTCTCTTTATTTTCCTTTCTTCCTCTCCATTTGCAAGAGAGAAAAACGTCCACCATTCCAGCAAATTTCACCCATCTTTTCTCTCATTTACCCCTAAATCTAACCCTTAAAACTCAATCTCAACCGTTGATCTCTATCCCTTGGAGCTAGAGGAGCTTGGTGATAGGATAAAGTAGGAGATCTTGTGAGGTGGGTGGGCATTTAGAGTAGTTTTCAGATTTTTCTTCTTAGATCTTCTTTATTTTCTTCATAGGAGGTTGTGGGGCCCATCAATTGATGGTGGAGGTCCCCCATGTCTCCATGGGTGTGGCCAACGGTCCACCTTGTGCATGCATGTTCCATAGATGGGGTCATTCTCCATGGACCCCATCATGGTAATTTCCTTTGATTTATGGCTTATTGGGGTCATCTAGACCCTAGATCCTTGGTGGGGATGGCATCCCCACCTTAGATTCGATTTCTAGATCCATGCATGTGTAAGATCTAGCTTGTATCTTGATATACTGAATGTTGTATGGTTGTGATGATGGAGAGGGTCTCAATAGTGGCGGATCCCCCTCTCCTATGACCGGATTTCCTTTCCCTTTTTTCTATTATTGATTTCTAATGTGTGTGGCCCACTTAGAGGCCCTGGAATGTCCAAACCATCCAGCAAGGTGGGACGCCCCTTGCTGTCCATTTTCTGGACATTAGGTGTCCTACTTGCTATCCCAAAGTGGCATGCAATGAGTTTTAAGGTGGAATCTTGGTCTAGAAGTTTGTGGAGCCCACTTAGGTAGGCCATCCCATTATTTTTGTGGATTATTTCCCTTTATCCAGCAAGATATGGACAGATATATTCAGTTATATGTTTCTTTCTAGAAATTTCTGGACTGTTGTGATTGATCTTTGGCTAAGGTTTTGGCCTTACATGAAGACTTGATTTAACCTTATTAAGGGGAGATTCTTAGAGATTTGGACCCCACCTTGATGTATGTTAAATCCCACCTCCAATTGTCCCTAACTGGATGTTATTGGAGCAGGCCCAAAGGGTTGGGATGGTACAAATTTCTGGGTCGTCCAGCCTCTTTGTGTGGTGGGAAAAAAAACATAAATATTAGTTTGGTTTTGGGGATGGTGGACCACTTTTGTGGACCTCACCTTGTTGTACACTTGTGAAGGCTTGTTAGCCACCCATTTTTCTCAATTTTTGCTAGGCCTGTGCCCACTCCAATGGGGTGTATATGTCAGGGACAACAGTATTTCCAGCAGTATATTTTAATTTCAACCTTGTTATCCATAAATTCTTTTCATGTATGTATGAGATTGAGGCCTCTCTTCTTACCCATTTTGTGGTCCATCATGGTGGGACCCTCCTCATGTGCTTGGGGGCCATCAGAACCACCCATTTTTGGGCCATGTTAGAGCTAGGCCAGCAGCCCAACTGAAAGTGCCCTAGTTAGTCAATTAGCGTAAGTGTTGAGTCGGTTAGACAGAGAAGCTCCATAGGAAGATCAATCAACCATCTGCCTCATCCAGATGTAGGCTCGAACTCGCCACAGGTAAATCTAAGCCTCACATCCCATGTCCCAAAATACCAGGTAATTAAAACCCTTAAAACTGATTAGAATATCATAAGGTTTTTGAGTTAGAAAACTTTTTTCAAAATTCAGAAAAAATTTTAAGTTTTCTACCTCTGTCGATTTATCGATAGCATGATCGATAAAATCGATAAGTGTTATCGATGTCCTCGGAACTCACTCAATATTATCGAATGAGGACTTATGTTGTCCAGCAACCGCATATACTTCTGGACGGAATTATCGATGTATCAATAGCAGTATCGATATCATCGATTCTTAAAATCGATAGTAGAGATTTTGTGTACCTATTTTTTTAGAAAATTATAAAGACCTTCGATATATCAAAGTACCCCTCAATATCCTCGGAATTCAACTATCGATATATCGGAATTCCTTCGATGATATCGGTCTTGGACACAGTTTACCAGCAATATTTTCAGGTGGTTTTTATCTTGGATCGAGGGTCACTCGATAGAATCGATATTCAAATATCGATGATATCGAGGCTAGGTTGATTGCATCGAGAATGGACATAAACTATCCAGCAAGCTTAACTGGAAAATCCTTTGGATTTATCGATGCATCGACCCGACTACCGATATCATCGACATTCAAATTTCGATGATATCGAGTGTACCTCGATCATATCCTTGGCCTGAAATATTTCAAAGACAAGTCTCTCTCATTTTCAAATGTCAAGGAATCAATCCTCGTATCAATGAAATCTGAGTTCAAAATCTAATGACATCGACATGTCTCCATTCCCTCGACCAGCTGGCAAAATGTTTCAAAAGCGTATGACATTTGAGTTTGTGTCATCGAGCGGTCAGTCGATGCAATCGAGAGTATACGCTCGATGATATCGACCCTGCTCGATGATATCGAACTCTGTCATAAATGTGATCATTTTATATCCGTTGGAACCTTTTGCCTATTTATAGAGAGTTTGGCCTTAGTTGCTGGTAGAGAAAGAAGAGAGTGCTTTTGAGTGTCTAACCTTTGATCATATACCCAAAGCCCTTTGACTCATGGAAGTTCATCCTCCAATCCACCCTCATCATTGACATTCAATAGAGTGGATTGGGGAATGAACTTCTGCATTCAAGGATCCTCCAGCTACCATCTTAATGGCAAATCATTGAGCTGGGATGCCTTAAATGTATGAATGATTTGAATCACTCTATTTCCCTAATAGGAAAACCTTCAATAGAGTAGGATTCCATTACAACCTTGACCTAACCCGTCGCCATGCATTGGTACATCTTCTGAGTTGTGGTTCAAGGAAGCAGAAGACTCTTCATCAACAAAGGAGGAGATCTTCAACAACGAGCTAAAAGGGACTCATCTGCTTATCTGTAAGTTATTAGAGTCCAGAGGACCCTTGTGATCATTCCTTTATAGGATTGGGTCTAAGATGTTTCTCACCCCTAGCAAGTCCTCTAACAGGCCTCCGGCAGGAGTATACTGGTGGGTGCATTATGTTGACCCTTGCTCTATGGAGAGCATAAAGACTTAGGGTCTTGTAGAAGATCCTTGGCCAGTGTGCCTAAAAGTGGGTGCCTTGTGTTGACCCTTGCACGTAAGAGCATAAATGTGAGAGGTTCCTTGTGTGGATCCTTGGCCAGTGTGCCTAAAATCGGGTATGATGTGTTGACCCTTGCTTGTGGGAGCATAAACTGTCAGCCTAGGTATAGGTTGTACTAGTTAAAGGTGAACTTGATTTAAAACCTTGGGTTTGAGGTGAATCATGTGAAACCTCCTTAGTGAAATCCGGTACACTCAAGGGTTGAGTATGTTAGCCGGGAGTGGAGTAGACAAGTAGTCAAACCACTATAAAAATGATTGTGTTTGTGATTGCTATTGTTTTTCATTTCTATGTGATTATATGCTTTCATGTTTAATTATCTGAGATTACATCTCACACACAGTCACATCCATGATAAACTAATTTGCACATTGCTCATTTCTCTAATAGTTTGTGATTGGATCCTCTACCGGGCTTAGAAGCCAGTAGAGTTACTTTTGAGTAATCCTAATGTATTCTTACTATTAGGATTAGAGTAATAGGATTTTAAATTATTATAAAATTTTATAAAAGTCCTATTCAGCCCCCTCTAGGACATATTGGCATATTCCTACTTTAACTAAAGCGATCATTGCCGCAATTTCACCAACTGTTGGACCAGCAATGGGCTAGCCGTCCTCCTCCTTGTGGCCCACCTTAATGTATGTTTTATCCAGGCCGTCCTCCCCTGTGTGTGGCTCACTTGGATGGGGACCATCCCTTGGTGGGACGTCCACAAGTGGGGCTCTCCTTGGTGTTATTTTGGGGCAGGCCGTCCAAGCCATTGGACCACCCAGCCCATGTGTGACGCCCAGTATTTTAGGCTGCTGCTGGACTTGCAGTCTAGCAGCAGGCCCACTTGATTTATGTGTTGTATCTTCACCCTCCATCTGGTGGGGGCCCTCTGTGATTATTGTTGACCATCATAAGATTAATGAGCACTCAGTTTTACTATCAGCTAGACCTCAGCAGGCCCATGAAGTTGGGTGGGCTGAAATTCTAACAAGGGGCCTTAGAATATTTTGTATATAGATGAAAGTTGTGAAGCTGTGAGGCCCACCAAATGGATAGACTTAAGTACATACATCATGCCTTCATTCTTGAGATTTTTAGGCTTAATTAGTGCCTTATGAGGCCCACCTTTAGTTGATTAATGAGGACCCAACATAGTCCAGCAGGCCCAGGTGGGTTGGGACATCCAGCAGGCCCAGGTGGGTTGGGACATCCAGCTTTGGCCTAATCCTTGTGCATGGGCTGTTTTCACATTATGCTGGACTTTGTAGGCTGAACTGTATATGTGATTGGGTCCTTGATTGCCCACCTATTTTACCTAGACTTGGGCTGATATTGTAAGGCCCATCTTGGCCCAACTTGGATATGTTTTACCTATGTACTTGGACTTATGGGCTGCCCACTAGGCCCAACATAATGCATGAATTCAGTGGCGATTGTTCTCGACCCATAAATTGACCCTTTGGGCCTATGTTGTCGTATGTAGGCCTTGGGCCATTTTTGTGAGGCCCATCATGTGAGATGATATATATGTATTGCTGCCCATTTTATTTACATGGCGGTATTCAGGCCTTGGGCCTTGGTTTAGCTAGTTTTCTTGTTGGCCCACCTTCTTGGGGACAATGGTGGTTAAATGTCCCCATTGTCGACCCCTCTAGGCCCATTCTCATCTATTAGTGGTTAAATGTCCACCTTAGACCCTTTGGTAGGCCCATTCTCACCTATTAGGCCCATAGTATTTCTTACTTAGTCTTTGTGGGCTACCCAAAATTGTTGGGCCCCACTAGTAGTTGTGCTCTTTCTATTCCATGTAAAATTGCCTAAGTACCTAGACCTTACCTTGTTGAGAGGAGAGTATAACTTCACCACATGATGTACTTAGTTGTTTTTCATGAGTCATCCCCATGTATGCTTAGACCCGATCTTATTAAGAGGAGAGTACAACATCATCGCATGGCATACTTAGTTATCTTCATGACCCATTCCTATGTGCATCATATGTGTGCTTGGTTGAGATGTGATTGGTCATGGTTTATGCCATTGGGCAGACTATTATGGGACTCCCTGAGTGATGGAGTAGCCCCTCTTGAGTGCACTGTATGCATAGGACTGATGCATGATTGATTTGTATGATTCATGCATCAGGCATTGCATAGCACGGTTGATATTCGCCCTAACTTCATCAGGGTCGTAGCCTCCATAGGCATATCGTGGATGGCTAGATTTGGACACCGAAAATATTAGTTTAAGCAGTGGGCACGTAAGATGTCCTGGGTGAAAGTCCCAGAACCTTCATGGTACCAGGAGATGCTCCAACATTGAGACCGAGTGAAAAACATGAGCGTCGATGCCTTTACCATTAGGCCGCGTCTCCCACTATATCGTGGTCGGTTGGAAAGGAGTGTGGCCTTATCTGCCCTAGTGAGGGGGCATTTAAGCTAGGCTGAGTTTGACTAACTCGTAAATGGGTCCACTACCATTGAGCCTTGTTGGTGATTGGCTGTCCACAGGCGGGTAGTGATGTCTCTTATGCTCACTAGGCTACGCGACTAGGGAGGCGACAGTTTATGTGGAGTGTACTTGACCCAGGTGATTTTCTAAAGAGGAACTATACTGATACATGGACTTGATATGAGGATTGGCATGATTTCATTGCACATTGCATATGGCACTTGGCTATATAGGCCCGCATTGCTTAGCCTTGGGATGGCTGATGGTATTTTACATTGAGTTGCATAGCCTTTGGTTGGCAGATGGTATTACTGCCTTGCATTTGCATAGCCTTGTTACGGCTTTTGGTATTCATAATCTTGCCACACATTCTGCATACTCTAATATTGCATTCATGAAACCTGTACAACACACACTTACACCGCCCTCTAAGCTTTCTATAAGCTTATGCACGATTGATGCATGCAAGTGATTCTAGGCAGTGAGTAGGATCAAGAGCAGGAGCAAGAGTTGCCACGGATCTTTTGGAGTTTTGTTTTATAACCCTTGTACCTTTCTCTTTCGAACCTTGTATCGTAAAAAGTTTTTTATTCTTAGTGGATATTGTGATGGTGCTCCTGTGGCTATTATTTTGTGGGTTATGATCTTCGTTTTACTGATTATGAAACAGACTTATGTTATAGAAACCCTCCTAGTAGGATCCTAGGATCGGAACCTGGTGTATGGGTGTCAGGAGCCGAGAATGGGGTACTACGGAGGCTGTCACTGGTGGATTCAGCGATCGAGAATTTTGTGAGCCCGGTTTCCAAGTATGGGGCGCGACATGTATAGGCTTCCACATGTACCAACCCTAAATCTTTGTGCCATGGGACCCACCTTGTATCGGATCAAATCATCCATAACAGACTGCTTCTAACACGACCCGTGCAATATATTAAGTTGCTTACGTGACTCACGCAACCAACTATTTATTGCTCAACTCATCAAGTTGTTTGTGCTACCCGCGCAACCAACCATTGATTGCACAGTCCGCGCAACCACTTACTATGATACTTAACTTTCTTCTTTCTTTCTCCTTTCTTCATTTCTCCTCAAATCTTCTATCCCTTCAATCTTCTTTCATCTTTTTAGTGCTCTAACAGATGCCCCCTTGATCCGTCCTTTGTTCATTTAAATCAAAGCATTAGGATCAATCTTCTTAAATTTCTGGACTTCCTGAAGTGGTTATGCGACCCACGCACCAGGTGCCCAAGTACCGTCCTTAGCCCCGTCCTCTATAAATAGCGAAACTCAGCTCATTTCATCATTTCCACCATCTGCAGTGAAGCTCTGTCTCGCTTAGTCCTCCCTGCGCAATTGAATCTGGTTGCGTGACCCGCGCAACGGACTTCCCATTCGCACAAGGCACAAACCCATTGCACGAGTCCGCGCTACTGCTTTTAGTTGCATGACCCGCGCAACTGACCCCTTAGCTGATTTTCCTGGACTTAGCAAATTTCCTCAACCTGATTCTTTAGAACTTGAACCTTCTCATTATGGCCGACACAAAAAGGACCTTTATCCCCGTCAATCCTCCTACTGCACATCCTTCACACCAAGAATTTCTGAACCCATCACCACCTCAAGCCACAGAATCTCCATCATCCCTAGCCCAGCCTTTGCGCAAGTGATTTGAAACAACTAGTAAGCATCCTACTTACATTAAAGAGCCGGTGCTTCCTACCTTTGATTTCACCGACTGCATCAACACACTTCGGTCTCCCATTCATAGAGCCATTTCCATGGGTGACCTCGAAAGACCTCCCAAACACGGTCGTGAATATAACTGGGAGGCATGGTTGAATCAATGACTCATCTTCAAACCATCAGCCAAAAACCCCCAGTTAGGGAAGATACTCTGCCCCCTTTCAGATTGAAGAAGACCGTCCAGAACAAAGCTCAAAAGTTCTAAGAGAAGTTTAAGGAACACAACAGAAAGAAGTGCAGAATTCCTAGGAATTAATCCAAGCAATTGAGGGTATCATGAAATTTAATAACCCTTATAAACAAGGTATAACGATGATTCCAGTGAACCTTCATCGCCACCATTGCATCTTGAACTGTGAGCCCAGGGACCAAATGGACGGAGATAAGCTAGCTTATACAGAGTCCTGGTCATTCAAAGAACCCAAAATTTTAGAAGGCATTCTACTGCCAAAGAAGCTAAGGCAACAGCTAGGCGATATCCATCTTATAATCTTCCTCACTCCATCTCACGATCCCCACAACTTGTATCCAACCCATTTCTACGAGACGCTTCAGCAGCGTTTCAGCGAATGCCGACAAGGGGTCTTTTAACTCCCCGTAACTATTATTCCGAGTGGGCAACGGCGATTTTAGCGAAGCATTCGAAGATCCTGACCAAGATAGACCTCTATACTACAATCGAAGCAACGTCACAACATTTCTACAAGGAGCCTTCTATCCTGAAGGGCTTCCTTAACTACTAGTGTCCCTCAACCAATTCTTTCCATCTTCCTGAAGGTGAAATGAGCCTCACGCTTTGGGACATTCACAGGATTGCCAGTCTCCCAATAATCAGAAAAAATTATGATGAATTCGTTCGAACTAACAATGAATTGGCCTATGTTTCTTCACCTGACCGCCTTCCCTCCATTTCGGAAACGACTAGCGAACTTTTTAGGGAAATGTCCAAGTTTTCGAAGATCCATAAGATCTCTCCCATGCAATGGCTCGCACACTTCAACAAGGCTCTCTGGTAACTTCTCTTCTTTTCAAATTAACAATTTTCATCTCATCTTGATTTATATAAATTTCACATCACCTGCCTTTCCTTCTTCTTCCAGGTTCAATGGCAATCATTAGCCAGAACTGGAAGGTCTCCGAAAAAATATAAAAGAGCGTCCTGAGTATTCTCTCGATGGGGAACTTACGGCATTCCTCGCCTATTGGCTAAGTGTGGTAGTCTTGCCTAGCTTGAAGTGAGCAGATGTTACCCGTCCCTCAGTTTTTGTAGTTGCCGGTGCTATGGCCGAAGGATTTAAGTATTCCCTTGCCCCTCCAGTTCTGTGTTCGATTTATAAAGCTTTTGGAGAACTCGCTTCGCATGTGAAAAGTACTTCCGTTGGCTCTGCCTCCACCTATGCTCCATGGCACTACTTCATTAGCTGGCTTGGTGTATACTTCCCCTAGACCTTTGAAGTTTTAGAGAAATCTTACATTCACTCTTCCCATATTCCACTCTGGTTCTTTCAAAAGAGAGCTATGGCAAAGAGATCTTATGATTGGGTGAAAGATGCAATCTCTTCCAATGACAAGATCAATTATTTCCATTTTTACCTATATCGTTATACAACAGACACAGATAAAATAGACACAGGGGCACTTACCTCAAGGGAAAGAGCATTTTTCTTGTCGATCCGATCGTGCAATCTCCCGCTAAGGGAACAGAATTTTGGAGCAAACCATATTACCCAAGTCATTTTGCTCGTCAATTCGGCTTTAACCAAGCAGTTCTGGAGGATTGCGGATTAGTGACTAGACGAATGCAAAGTTACGGAACTGGTTCATATAATTGGACGATGATATGGAAGCAATTGTTAGGCTATCGAGTCAACTCTTCCTTCATCATTCCATGCTGAGATCGTACCCCTTGGACCTCATACATTCACATGAGATGGTGGGTTCACCAATCATATTTGGTAAGGAAAGGTTTGTCGATGTCTAAGCCTATCTGGCTTTCTCCACCGAGGCTCAGGGGCCGTATAATCGAAGAAGGGGTAGGTTTTATACCAGAGACAAGTCATGCCCCCTTTTTTGGTCATCTTTGTGTTAAGATATGTGTAGACGAACCCATTCATGAACGAAAACCTGATAATCCCCTAGAAGGATGGGTAGCCTATGGAGTCATTCGAGATTTTAAAAAAGTTCCCCGAGACCGCTCTGAGAGGATAGTTGAGGAGACAATGGGAGTTGTTTCTCCAATTTAATAAGACGTTGCCAATCCTCCAGATCATCTAACTTCTTCTCCTACCCCAAGGACTATCCATCCCAGTCCCTCATTGCCAATGACAAGGTCTCGGACGCGCTCCCAAGCCTCTCCCCTTTCACCTTAAGAAGTGATTGTTGCTTCCGCTTCCTCGGCTCTAGTTAGTACAGATCTTCAGCCGGGAAGCAACCGGTCACCTCTCTCTAAAGGGAAGCAGGTTGTAATTGAAGAAGCAAACAAAGGAGATTCAAAGGGTGAAGGTTCAACCTCCTCACTTGGAAATACCACTTCTAGCGAATATAAGACCGAAGGAGGGAATGAAGATGATGACTATGAGGAAGGAGAAGTCGACATTGGTGATGAGGAAGACATAGTCGCAGAGGGTGTTTTTTCCAGTGAAGAATACCTTCCATCAGCTTCTAAAGTTGTTCCTGACACCACCATTCTTGTAAAGATTTCAACAATGGCGAAGGAAGGAGAAGATGCACCCCTAGACCACGGGGAATATGGATATTCGCCAGGTAAGAAAATCATATTATTTTTTATTTACTTTTCTTTCTTTCATCATCATCATTTTTTTATATGTTAATTTTTTTTTTATTTCAGGTGCTCATATTGCTAGTATTAGGACAGACGGTACCTCCCACATGGATTTACGCGCTATTATATCAGTAGCTTCACCAAGGGTTTCTTTGGCTTCTTTGGTGCCCCCAAGGACAGTGGCTTACAGAATTATTTTTCTAGTGGTGCCAACTGATCTACCAACTCCCACTACCATAGATTCAAGCACCAAGGTCAGAGCTCCTTCTTTTGCTGAGATGGTAAGATCTGGTCTTCCCCTTATCGGAGAAATGCAATCTCCTGTTGTTTCAGTGCCAGTAGAAGGTACATTTCCCTCTTTGTTTACATTTCTCTTATCAGTTATATTTATGGCTCTCCTATAACTTTACCTTTTCATTTCTTAATAGGGAACTTACCTCAGAATGGATAGCTAGTTCTGGTTCTGTCGCCACCTTGTCGGATATGTTATCTTTTGAGAAGATTCTCGCATACAAGTTAACATTGATTAGGAACTCTATGTCGGCGGTCGTAGAAATGTTTACAGACCCCGATCAATGGTCAGATCTAACAGTTGCCATAGATGTTTTAGATAGTGCTGCAAGGATGGCCAAAGTCAATGTTTCTTCTGTGCGCGATGCTCTCTTGAGATTTCATAATTCAATAGTTGCTCTGAAGTCAGCTAAAACTATAGTTGTTCCGCCAGAAATCTTGGAGTATGGGAAGCAGTTAGCATCTTCCAGAGAGAAGGTTTCCCAGATTGTTCCCATCATCTCTCGTCATGACCAAGAACAGTTATCTTTGCGAGAGCAATTGAAGACTTTTGCTGATAATAAGATGACTATCCAGAACCACATTGCTCTTTTGAAGCAAGAGATCGTCCAATTGGAGAAGCAGGATTTAGAGGAAGATTTGAATATCAAGAGAGTACAAGAGAAGATACAATCCATCCTTTATTCTGTGGACGCCGAGAGGTCTGAACTGGCCAAGAACGAAGAGTTAATTGCTTCATTAGAGAAAAAGTTAGCTGGCATTCCAGATCTTACTATCATTTCAAATGCCAAATTGGAACATGTAGCTGCTCAAGTTCATCTTCAGGAAAATTTGCAACAATACTTAGCAGCATTAGGCATGGTAGGACAGTTATGAGAGATGAAACTTTATCATATTTTCTTTTATTATTACAAGTACTCTTTGAATTGCAAGCTATACAAGTATTTTGTAACGTTCTTGATAATGATTGTCACTTTTGCATTTTCTTTTTATACTTATACATCTGTGTTTATGCGATATTTTGATTAATGAATTGTCCTTTTATTTAAGCATCTCTTATGACTGTTAGTAAGGGATTTCCTACCTGATTCTCGTCCTAGTTGGCGGCACTAAGTTTCAGTTTAGTTAGATAATCACACGCAGTTTATGCTCTTTAGTAGTGGAGCTACGCAATTTATTAAACTCTTGAGTAGTGGAGTCGAGTCTCACGTGATGGTCTCTGTAACTCTTATGAGTTCACTGGACTTCTCACAGCCTGGTGAGTTCACAACCGCAATCCATTAGAGGGGCCCAGTGAAGCTACCAGGGCCGTGAACTCGGTTGGATTTACTCAAAGGGTTGGCCGTAGTAACTCTTTAGAGTTCACGAGGTGCATGAGGCAACCTTTGGGCCTCCAGTCCATCGATGAGTAGGTTTAGGCCCTTCCTCATGAGTTAGTACTGAAATCAAGCTAGAGATCTAGGGGGTCTTACGCATGGTTGGTCTATCTATGGACATGGCCAAAGAGCTCACACTACAGCTCACATTTTCTTCGCTTGCAAGGTCTGACCCATTCATGGGAGGGCAGTTTCATCTGTTCTCCACGACATTGTCGGAAAGCTATGTAGACGGCATGGGTGTTACGCGTGACTAGCTATTGAGGACTTTTGGCTCTTTTAGGGCTTTCAATTGCTGGCTTCATCCACAGCCCGCATAGGTATGCATATGATAGCCTACACGGGCTTTTTAGGGCCACTAGCTTCTCACTGCTTCCCGAATGGAAAAAATGATAGGTCTTATGCGTAGCTGGCCATTTTTTAAGGCTTGGCTAAGCTGCCTTAAAAGATAATAGTAGGTAGCCATTGTTGTCGCGAGAATGATAGATATATCTGATTGAGATTGATACATCACCACTTCTGCTAATATCTTTAATGATATTCATATGTGTTGTTCATAATATATCAGCTTGGTGATGATACAAATTTCAGCAAATTTTGTAAAGCTTGTTTGATGATGACAGTGATGGTCACTTTCCTTTTGTAACAATCATTGATATGTAATCTTGGTGCGCTCGCAAATTTCTTCTTTATTCATTCATCTGACGGTACATGACCATGGCCTTGCTTATTCTTGCCCCCTTTTAATGCAGGCATATTATTCTGATAATATTCTGGATCAAAATCAGATGTTTCTTCAAGGACGATATCTTTTGATGAAGCGAGCATTGACCGGTATACTTATACCTCGTCCTTCTTGATCTACAACTCTGTATGCCCCATTGGAATATACTTCTTTTATTATATACGGCCCACCCATTTGGGTTCGAATTTGCCCCCTATCCTATGGGTGACCACTATCGGTCTTTTCAACATCAGCACCATATCTCCTTTTTTGAAAGACCGATACTTAACTCATTTATCAAAGGCGGCTGATATCCTTACCTGATATGATTGCTATCGTTATTGGGCCACCAGGCATTTCTCATCGAGCAAGTCCAGTTTCTCCAACCTTTTTTTATATTTTTATCATTTATAATTAACTGATGCACTACCACTCTGAGTGACGCAACTTATGTTTCAATCAGGATGACTGCCTCCACGCCGTAAACCAATGAATATGGCATTGCTCTTGTTACTGTCCATTGGGTAGTCCTGTATGCCCACAATGCTTCTTGCAATTTCTCATCCCAATCACGCTTGTTCCCTGTTACTGTCTTCTTTAGTATCTTCACTATCGTTTTATTAAATGCCTCTACTAATTCGTTAGCCAATGGATAGTAAGGTGTTGAAAACGAATGGTGGATACTGAACTTTTGACACAGCTTTTCCATGCCTCTATTCTTGAAAGGGGTACCATTATCAGTAATAATTTTCTTTGGGATACCATGGCGGTATATTATTACATGTCGAATGAAATTGACCACATCTTTCTCCTTAACATTGCGTAATGCAATTGCTTCTGTCCACTTGGAGAAGTAACCCGTCGCTGCTAGAATATACTGTTTTCCTTTGGACGAAGGTGGATTTATGGGACTAATAACATC
This sequence comes from Magnolia sinica, assembly GCF_029962835.1. Lineage (NCBI taxonomy): Eukaryota > Viridiplantae > Streptophyta > Magnoliopsida > Magnoliales > Magnoliaceae > Magnolia > Magnolia sinica. The sequence goes on from NC_080574.1 coordinate 82,977,858, forward strand.
AAGTCCCCAAGCAGAAAAGGGCCAAGAGATGACTAACTGGTGCAGGTCTTCTGGAGGAATGTGTATAACATCTCCGTGAATCTAACATTCATGACACCGCTTTGCATAATCTATCACATCTTTGAACATTGTAGGCCAATAGTACCCCATTCAATGTATCCGATGAAATAAATTTTGGCCAGCTTAATGTGCCTCACATTCCCCAGAGTGCGCTTCTTGTAACATCTGGCCTACTTCTTGTTCATCTAGGCAACGTAGCAACATTCCATTGTAGGATTTTCTATACATCACTTTGCTACACATGATGAATCTGCCCGTTCTTTGTTTGATTTGTTGTCTATGCGCGGGGTCTTCTAACAAGTTATCATATTTGAGGTAATCTATGAAAGACTGACCCCAATCATCTGTCGTCACCTCCAAACACGATATAGGAAGTGCCTCAATAATTTCATCAATGACCTCTGAAGAGGGCAAAAATCTTCTTTCTTCTATAATTACCTGGAGAGGACTTTGATTTGGACAGGACAAAGTTGCTGCCAGGCTGGCTAAAGCATCTTCTTTTGCGTTTTCAGCCCGCGATACATGTTTGATTTCGACATGGTAGAACTGCTCCAATAATTGTTGTGCTTTCTGACAATATGGCAAGAGCTCTTGCTTTCTTATCTCAAATTCAGTCGTTAATTGATTTATGATCAATTTAGAATCTCCGAAGATTTGTAATGTTTTTATCTTCATTTCTTGAGTAATTTCCATTCCGATGATGAGGGCTTTATACTCGGCTTCGTTGTTTGTGCACGCGGCACCCAACATGAAGGAATAAGGTAACAAGTCACCTTGAGGAGTAATGAATATCACCCCGGCACCTGCCCCTGATATTAGAGAAGCACTATCAAAATACATTTGCCATGGGCTTTACGACTCAGCCAACATAACCTATTCATCAAGAAAATCATCACTAATGGTCTCGCTTTCTGCTACGGGGTGCGCTGCCAGGAAATCAACCACTGCTTGCCCCTTTACTACTTTTTTTGGCTCATACATGAAAGTATCGGGTCTGCTGATAAAAACACTTGTATTTTGGTCAACTTTCGATCCGCGTCATGAGTTGGACAAAAAAAAATCGCAACAAGGCACCTGAAGCAACCGTTAAGGTCATTGCTGAAAGTGGCAACTCTTGGGAAGTCGAGCTCAATGACCTATGAGTAGAGCTAGGCATCGGATCGAATTGGGTCCAACTCGACTCGGTCCGGATTCTACGTGGTGTGACCCAAACTCGATCCGATCCAAGACCGAGTCTAGGTATCTGACTTGATCCGATCCGATGCATTGCTAGTCTGACCTGAACTGAGTCCGACTAGGTCAGGAGAACCAAATCCAATCAGGTTGGGTACCGTTCGGATCGGAAGAGAGAAGTGGCCGGTGGTGTATTGGCATCACTCCTCAGTAAATTTTTTAGGTCAAACTATGAGGTATGTGTTATATCCAAACCGTCCATCCTTTTGGAGAGCTTGTCATTAAAAATTTTATTGGGTCTGCTCTTGAGATCAAAGTTATGTCATGAAAGAGAAGATAATGCCTCAACTACTGCACTGTAAATATCAGCGCCAAACATTCCTTTTCAATCGGGGAATAATTGTATTCTGCGCCCATCAAAGTTCTGCTCAGATAATAAAAAGCGGTCTCTTTCCTAGATTCATTCACCTATGCCAACAAGGCTCCTAACGAATTCTCAGCTGCAGAAACGTATAAAATGAGCAGCTTCCCTTTTATAGGTGTTATCAATATCGCGACTGTTTCAGCAATTCCTTTATCGAATTGAACACATTCTAATAGGCTTTGTCTCGTACAAACTCTGCTCTTTTCTTCATTAAATGAGAAAAAGGTTGACATCTCCCTGCTAGATTTGAAATGAAATGGCGAATGTACGCCAGCTTTCCTTGCAAACTTTTCAATTCCTTCAATGTCTTTGGAGGTGACATATCTTGAATGGCCTTAACTTTCCCTAGATCAATCTCTATGCCTCTATGCCTAATAACAAAACTGAGGAATTTTCCTGATGACACCCCAAAAGCGCATTTAGCTGGATTCATTTTTAGCTGCTTCTTTTTTAGTCGACGAAAGATTGACGCTAGATGTTCACGATGTTCCTGATGATTACCTGACCTGACCACCAAATCATCTACATAACACTCAACATGCTTATGCATCATATCTTGAAAGATATTCTGCATTGCCTTCTGATACGTTGCTCCGACATTCTTGAGACCAAATGACATGACTTTATAACAGTAAATTCCCAGCGAAGTTCTAAACGTTGTTGCTTCTTCATCTTCAGGTGTCATTCTAATATGATTATAGCCTGTATAACCATCCATGAAGGATATGACAACATATTGAGTCATACTATCAATTAGCAATTCAATTATTGGGAGAGGAAAATCATCTTTCGGGTAAGCTTCATTCAGATCTCTGAAATCAACGCACACACTGACTTGTACGTTTTTCTTCTTTATTGGGACAATATTCGATATCCACTTGGGATATTTGACCTCCCTGATAAACCCGACTTTTATCAGCTTCTTTACTTCTTCTTCTATCAGAGGAATCAAATCTAGGTGAAATTGCCTTTGCACTTGTTTAACCAGCCTTTTCTCTTTAGAAATATTCAACCGGTGCATTGCTACTGATGGTTTCAGACCCGACATCTCTGCATATGTCCAAGCAAAGACGTCTCTGTATTCTTTGAGAAGTTCATCATATTTCTCGACCTCTTGCTTAGGAAGACCGGCGCTGATGAATGTGCTCCTTGGCTCTTCTTCTGTACCCAAATTTATTTCCTGCAAATTGTTTATCATTGGCTGCCTCCCATCTTCCATTTTCTTTGAGGCCATTTCAGGATGCTCGTCTACTTTAGGATCTGTCTCTGATAATTGTTCAACTATGACCATGTTCACCGATGATTCTACCCCCAATCCTTGAATTTTCCTCACCTTTTCTGACCAACCCCAATAGGAATCTGGATCCCTTTCCCGTGATTTAGGCCAGTGGGTTCTTAGTAATCAAAACTCATGCTTTTCATGATCTTCTTGCTTGTCAGGTTATATTTCTTAAGATCTTGTGGTGTCAGCTTCCCATGATATACACTATTTTCAGCCTCTTCCTTTTTCTTTACTTCCATGGGAGTGTAAAACTCGATTGGTTACACTCCCATGGTTCTGGATATTTTGCGCTAGCCCAAACTCAAAATCTTTCCAGAACAGCTGAGAATGGCTTATTCCTTTTAGCATATGGTAACGGTACTGTATAATTAGACAGTAAGATTTTCAACTGTTTGGGGGACAATAATGTTAGCGGCAGCTGCACTGGCTATCCTAGATGTTTCAGCACAAAATAGAATCTCTTCTTTGTTTCCGCAATTTCAGGTGATTCTGCCTTTTCTGCTTCCTCTTTCATCATCTTCACTTAAATATTCCTCTGGGCTTTGTTTTCATCATTCTTTCTCTTCTTCTTTAGCAAATCCTTTATAATAACTGGCATCCACAAAGAAGACTTTGGCTTTTATATAAGGTCTTGCATCGGCCACTACTTTATAATGTATCTCGTCTTTACAGCACTTGAAACATTGATGCAGCGTAGAGGGCACAATGCCGTATTGATGTATCCACGGCCTTCCCAAGAGAAGATTGTATGTCGTCATAGCATTTATGATGTGACAAACGACATTAGTAGTTAACTCTCCTATTTCCAATGTTACTATAAATTTATCGAGTGCATGTTGCCCGTCCTGATTGAAGCCCTGTATCATCATTTCACTGGGGCACGGATCAGAACGATGATAACCCAGTTTACTCAACATTGTCAGTGGTAGAAAATTCACCACGAACCCATTGTCAAGCATAATCCATTTAACTTTCTTACCACAGATGTGGCCTTCTATCATCAGTGGCCTGTTATGTCCTATACCACAAACTAAATCGTCATCAGAGAAGGAGACAACTGGCATGCAGTCTTCTTGCTCTTTGTATTCTTCGCTTTCCATTTCCGCAAGAAATATTTCTCTAACATCATGATCGGATAGTGCTCGAACCAGACTCTGCCGAAATTCCTAAGACAACTTAAGCGCATCATAAACACTCAACCGAGCCAGTATGCCTTTCAAGTGACTTACCACATCGTAAGTTACCTTCGTTATCCACTCTTCTCTTCTCTCTTATCACCATCGTGCTGACCTTCGACGATTTCTTTTCTTGTAACCCCTGTTTTCTGCTTCGTGGGGCTTACTGTTCTTTTTTTAGACCGTAGCGTAATCACTGCTACCTTTCTTGTTGTCTTACAATCTTCTTTCCTTGTTCTTTCTTAAGCCTTTTCCTGGATTGTCAGGATATTCACTGCTGCCCTCGCATCTCTTTCCTTTTCTTTTCCTATCACTATTTCGTCTTTGTCTATCATCCTTTGTATTATGCATTTCAACGTATAACAATTTTCTGTTGGATGTCCCACCAAGCGATGATAGCGGTAGAAATCTCTTTCTCTTGCCCTCGTCGTGTCTTCAGGGCACTTAGGTGCAGGTAATTCTATCGTGCCGGCTTTTAGTAGTTGGTTCATCGTAGGGACAACATCTTCCCTAACAAAAGCAAACCTTTTGTGAGAATTGAGCGATCTAGGCCTTTTTCCACTGAATCTGCTTCTAGGCCGGTTTAACTCTTCCTTCCGTTCGACATTTTTCCTCCTGAATCTCTCGTCTCTTAACTCTCTTCTCATGATCTACAGAATTTGTGATCATCCTGTTGGGTCCCTTCGTAGCTATCTCATATTAAAACGCTGGCATCTTCCGAGTCATTAACTCTAAGGCGTGGGCCTTTGTGGCCAGGTCACGGAAAGTCTTAATATCGGCACTAGTGAGCCCAAACATGATTCCCATTTCCATGGAATTCAGGCACATCTTGACCTATTCTTTCTCTTCTAGCAACAACCTACACGAGGTTCCCAATGTCTTCCATCTATCTATAAACTTCTCCACTGGTTCCCCTTCTCTCTACCGTATAGAAGCCAATTCAATGATGCTGACATCATGCTCTGAAGAGAAGAAGTTTTACATGAAAGCATCTTATATTTGCTCCCAAGTGCATATCGATCCTGGAGCCAAACTAGAATACCACTGGAATGCTTTACTTGTCAAAGATGATCCAAACAATCGCAGGTAATATCGTGGTATCATGGATAAATTCCTCATGCCAGTAATAAAATGCATTAAGTGTTCCTCTGGTGACCCCTCTCCATTAAACTTCTGAAAATCTGGGTGCTTGAAATTAACTGGGAACGAGATATCTTCTACCTCTCGTGGGTATGGAGTTCGATATCTGAACTAGCCAACATTCTCATGCTCCCTCTCTATTCTGACAGCCTCCTTGATGACTTGTCACACTTCCTCTTGTGTTACAGTCCTTACTGCTAGGACAGACCCAAGTGATCCTGCCCCCGGTGGTTGAAAGCTTTCGGGTTGGTGTTCTTACCCATTCATGGTGCCCATCATCGGGGGAGCTGTCATCTAGGCTACGTTATGCACGAGAGTTACTAAGGCTTCTTTGAGATTTCTACATTCTTCCATTAGTGTTCTCTGTGCTTGTGCCATCTCATTCATAGGATCTTCCATGGTCGGCATAGTTTCCTGATTTGTTCTAACCATATGTACTGCGGTTTCTCCACTTCCTGATGAAGTTGTACTTAGAGTGGGACGAGAATATGTTGACACAATAGGGCTTACGAGGAGAGGAGTTTCATCTAGTTCCCCTATACTTCCACTATCGTTGATCGATCGGGGTGATACAGAAATCGGTAAACCTACAAGTAGTGCCTTACCTTTCTGTTCTTTTGTCCATTTGACTCTTGGGGCAACCAAAGCTGGGAAATCATGCGATGTTAACTGCAGAGTTGTTTACCCAGGATATATCGCAGGAGGGGCGAGTTCAGGATTCTTCTTAGCAACGTTACGCGCTATCGGTCCCCTGACTCTTGGTGAGGGTAAGCTCATTCTGGGGCTTCTCGTATTTCGAGTTATAATCCTTCGAGACATCACAATAGTCCAGTCCTGATCACCTTCCGGTGCTTGAGGCGAAGCAAACACAACTCCAGTAGTTGTTCGAGTTAGGTCATTTTTACTTGCAGGAGACTGAGTCTTGCGCCTTGGAAACTGGTCCGACGCGTATTCCACTACGAATCCGGTTGTAGTGGAATAGAAGTTCACCTTTCTCATAGAGATTGCCATTGGTTATAGTTTGCAGTTTAATCTTTTCACCTTCAATACGAAGCATTGGATTAAATTATAATTAGTATTCAAAGGATAACGTAATCTATCTAGGAGATGAAGGGGAGGATGTTCCCACTGAGAGTCACGATTTTGGCATCAAAAGATGCCAAACTACAATGAAATTTCTATAACACTCTCAATGTTAATATCAAATAAGATAGTCCCCAGCAGAGTCTTCATTTTGTTTCGAACAAGAAACAAATGCATTCAATTTTGGGGAAGTATCTTATTTGAACATAATAGAGAAAGCGTATTAAGAACAATCATTGTTTTATTAATACTGAGCTCATTTAAATCCTCTAATATCCCTTGATTCTAAGATAGATCATTTAACATATAGAAATTAACAAAGTTCAAATGTTGAATCTGAATATCAAATTTGGCAGCATTTCGACTTGTGCTTTGATCATCTCTCTAAGAGGAATGTTGTGCGGGTCTGATCATCTGATCTTTCCTTTTCGAGCTTATCCCTTATGCAAAAGGAGAACTTGAAGTGATGAAGATCAAATTTGACAATTTTGTCAGCATTTCGGCTCTTTATCGTTATTAGTTATATAACAGCCTGGTTGCGCGACCCGCACAACTAACTATGGGTTGCATGGTCCATGCAACCACTTTACAACTTCTCTCTCTCCTACCTTCAACTTCCTCTAGAGCTCTAACCTTCTTCCAAAATTCTTTCGATCATCAAATGAGAGGGGGAATAGGGTATTTATAGGCTTCCACACGTGCGAACCCTCAATCTTTATGCCATAGGACCCACCTTGTATCGGATCAAATCATCCATAACAGACTGCTTCTGATCTTGTTTGCGCGATCCGCGTAACATATTAAGCTATTTACGTGACCCACACAACCAACTATTTATTGCTCAACCCATCAAGTTTTTTATGCGACCCGTGTAACCAACCATTGATTGCGCGGTCCATGCAACCACTTACTATGATACTTAACTTTCTTTTTTTTCTCATTTCTTCATTTCTCCTCAAATCTTCTATCCCTTCAATCTTCTTTCATCTTTTTGGTCCTCCAACACACTTCAACTTATCGATCGTTCTGTTCGTGTACCGAGAAGAATGATTGAGAATGTGCTTGTCCAAGTTGATAAATTCTACTACCCAGTAGATTTTATTATTTTAGACACTCAACGGTCCTTGAGACTAGAACTCAAATTCTCATCATTCTTAGTCACCCATTCCTAGCTACATCAAATTCCTTCATCAATTGTAGGAATGGAGTTATGAACTTATCTTTTGGGAACGTGACATTAGAGTTGAACAACTTTTTCAATATAAGCAAACAATCAGAGGATGTTGACGATACCCACGATGTTAACATGATCAATTCTTTCATGGAAGATATAGCACTTTTGACTCTATCCTCTGACCCTTAAAAGATGCGCTTGGCCCACTCCCCTGATGTGTTTGACCCTTTAAACATGATACTATGTGGACGTAGATTAGAATCTATGTAAGATAATTTTAAACTTTCAACACCTTCCTCCCCCTCATGCCGGTTTGGTTATTTCAGACTGCAGATACAATTGTTGTCACGACCCAAACTCGGAAACCGGGCTTACAAAATTTTCGATCACCGAATCCGGCACTGACAGCCTCCGTAGTAGCCCATTCTTGGCTTCCAGCGCCTATATGCCAGATTTCGATCCTGAAATCCTACAAGGAGGATTTTCAGTGTGAATTTTTTTGTAAATGAGCATAACCAAGTCACAAACAACATCATCAACACCACATATCTACTAATATAAACATTCGAGTATAATGCTAAAAGAGAATACATAAATAAAAAAATCTCCAAAGTGATTTGTCACAAGCTCCTGCCTCAATGCTACTGCAACCTAACGTCACCTACATGCAACGATCGTGCATAAGCTTACAGAAAGCTTAGAGGGTAGTGTAAGTGTATGCGCAAGATAAGTGTCAAGCACACAAATATCAGAGTAAGCGAAAATACTGGCAAATCCATAAGTCATACAATATCAAAGTATGAAATGCAGATTGGCTATGCAAATGCGGAATCATAGTGAGCTAAATATCAGATGCGAGGATGCAATGAAATATGCAATGCGAATGAAATGACCAAGCTAGAGTGTGAAGTCGGGATGATAGCACATAGTATCACAGGCTATGGGGTCCATCACAAGGGACTTCTATCCAAACCAGTCCCATACCTAAATTTGGATAGCTAGACTCAATGTGGTAAACTCCTGATCTCAGGTTGGTCGTGCACCCCAACTGAAATCCCGGTCACTGTGAAGGTACACATAATGACTTGATTGCGCACCACCAGCCCGAGTGGATAGTGAATGAATAAATGAACCAAATGCTGAGGACACTACTCCTGCTTAGTAGATCCACATGATAGTACCTTACATCTCTGGAATCATCACCAGGGTCTAGTAGACTCCACACTGGCCGACGCCTCCCTAGCCGCACAACCAAGTGAGTGAAGGAGACCTCACTACCCGCCTACTAATATCTGTCCGGCTCATTGATAGTGGACCCACTCATGAGTTGGTCAAACTCAGTCTAGCTTACAGCCCCCTCACTCAGGACACACCCCCTTCCAACCGACCACTACACAGTAGGAGACGCAGCCTAATGGTATACAGCCCTTATACACTCATGTATATCCACTCGATCTAGACATTGGAGCGTCCCTGGTACCAAGGGGTTTAGGGTAGATGCCCATATGCTAGAACCAAACATTTTCAGTGTCCCAACTGGCCATCCACGATATACCTGCGGAGGCCATGGCCCTGATGTCCTTAGGGCGTACAGTGATCATGTCACACAAATGCAAGATGCATGAGTCATACTATCTATTCATGCATCAAACCTGCGCACACCGCACGCTCATGTGGGGCCACTCTATCTCACAAGGAGTCCCATAATAAACTAGCACAATGACACATGCTATGATCAGTCACTCCTCATAACAAGTATACATATGATGCATATGGGCATGTATCATGATGTAATAAAGTACATAGGCATGATTATCTGATATGGCAGACAACAATAATCCACAATTGACCTTCACTAGCATGTCACATACCAAGAGCATAAACTAAAGAACATGCTCCTTCTACAACTATAGGAGTCCATGCGGCATGTCCCACGTTATACTAACATTAGCCTTCCAAGGTACTGATATATCATATATTCTAAGACGGGGTCCACTGAAGGACGGCGGATCTTGCCCATACATCGAGATAGGCTCTATATAGTGGATATAACAAACCTGATACTACATATTCTCGCATCTATAGTAAGAGGGGTGATGATGATGTACTAATGTCAAAGATAGGCCTCACACTCATCCTAAGAAAGTAAATGGACAGTGTGGATGATACATACATAACACAAGGTCCTAGCAATCGATTACAAGGTATAATACATCTCACAGGGTGAGCCAAGCGGGTATACAACAAGTGGGCTTCCTCACTCCCTTTATCATGAACAATCAGCCTCCCTATAAGGGCCCGATACGAATACAAGGTGGGCCTTAGTAGGATCCACACATCTAGGGCTATGTAACCCTATAAACATTCTTGCTCATTATCTAAGTGGGCTTCGGGTTTAGGTTATTAAGCTTAGACAAACACAAGCACCTAGGTGGGCCACATTCCCTATGAAAGTCCCGATACAAACACAAGATGGGCTCCAAGGCTTGGGTGATCTTACAGGGTATGGTGGAAAGCATCATTTATTAAATGGGGGCCCAACGATTTGGGGTAACCCAACAAGGAAAAGATGGGTATCACTAACATTAGTGGGGTCTAGGGGTTTGGGATAGCTTAATAAGGGTAGGTGGGTAATACGATCATCAATGGGGGCCCAACGGTTTAGGGTAACCCAACAAGGGAAAGATTGGTATTACTAACATTAATAGGGTCCAAGGGTTTAGGGTAAGCCCAATAAGGGAAGGTGGGAATGGACCTAACAATGGACCTTAGGGAGGTTACAGCATGGATATTTAACCATCATTGCCCCCAAGGTAATGGGCTTAACAACAGGCCCTAGGGAGGATTTCAACGGTGGACTTTTAACCACTATTGTCTCCTAGTGTGTGGTCCACTTGGGGTTTAAATCTAACTCTCTATGGGGCCCACGACCCTTATACAAATTGGGGAAATGGATGGACATCATGTATGTAACACTTACATCATGATAGGCCTCATAAGGCAGCCCCATGGTGGGTATATAATCTATAAATCAGGGTGGGCCTCTCAAGGCAATGGGGCCCATGGCCTTAGAGAAATGGATGAACGGTGTGAAGATAACACATACATCATGGTGGGCTCTACACATCACAATTGGGCCTCACATACATCACGTTAGGCCTCATCACATGGGCCTCAAATACGTCATAATGGGCTCCATATACGTGCCGTATGTGCATCACAATGGGCCCCATACACGGGCCACAAATACATCACAATGGGCCCCATATACATGCCGTATGTGCATCACAATGGGCCCCATATACGTCCCGTATGTGCATCACAATGGGCCCCATACATGGGCCACAAATACATCACATCGGGCCTCATATACGTGCCCCATGTGCATCATAATGGGCCCCATCTCATGGGCCCGAAATACATTGCATTAGGCCACATCTCATGGGCCTAAAATACATCGCATTGGGCCACATCTCATGGGCCTCATATATTACAGTGGGCTTCACACATGACAGGTGGGCCTCATGCATACCTAGTGGGCCTCATATATATCGAAATGGGCCTGCCAGCGGCATGGACTGTGTGCATATAAAACATACATCAAAGGTGGGCCAGCTGCCGCTGGACAGACAGGCAGGCACCGCTGCTTGCAGATAGACGGTGTGGATACAACACCTACATCATGTGGGTCCCACTGTCCATGTGTGGACAGCGTGGGCAACCACATACCCCACATTAGGCCCCACCATCCCAAACATCTGGATGGCAGGGATAAAACACATATATAATGGTGGTCCCCACCGTCCAGAGATGGACGGTGGATATAACACATACATCAAAGGTGGGTCCCACCATCAATGGACAGTGTAGATATACACATACCTCATGATCAGACCCATAAAACTTGTTGACGTTAGTACAACAACTATATAGCTATTTCAGGTAGACTAGATAATCTGTTCCCACAGCTTGGTGGGTCCCACGTGGTGTCCACCATATAATATAATATATTATAATTCTATTATTATTTTTTTGAAACGTTCTAGCATCCAGCATCCTGGATGGACAGCCTAGATGCAAGGTGGGTCACACGGACGAACGGTGTGAATATAACACGCACATCATGCGGGCCCCATGATCTAGACAGTTTGGATGACCCACGTCATCAAGGCAGGCCCCACACGTGGCAGGTGGGTTCCACCGTCCAGTAAGCTGGACGATGTGGATGGGGTAGATGAAACGTATGTATCATAGGTGGGTCTACACGTGTGGCCCACCTGCTTTGAATAAAGTTGGTATTTGTGTTATCCTTCATCCAGTCCGGTCAGCAACGAGTTGGGCCACTGCTGCTGGACATAAGGTGGCCCACTACTGGACGACGTGGATATATCATCACAGTAGGGTCCACAACACATGGGAAGAAAGAGAGAGGGAGAGAGAGAGAGACGTGCGATGGAGGGGAGGGGCTCCCCCACTATGAGCCCTCCTTAGGTGGGCCATGTAGATACAATACATACATCAAAATGGGTCCCAAAGCATGTGGGCCCTAAATTATAAAAATCAATGGTGGAGATCCCTTTCCACCAAAATGCAAGGTCTAAATGACCTTTATCAATGGGAAAAAAACAAACATCATGATGGGGTCCATGGAGAATGGCCCCACATGGATGAACATATGATTCATGGTGGGCCATCAGCCCTACCTAGGGTCCAAAGTGAGATCCATACCATCAATCGATAGGCTCCACTTGACCCATCACTAAAATTACCATCTAATCCTACAAAACACCCACTGATTGCTAATCTTCTTGGTTCTATAGCTTCCTTAGCTCCTTGGCTTCAACTTAGATGGAGGATGATGGAGATTGAAGGGCTAGGATGAGAGATGAGGGGGTAGGAAGTGGGTCACACTTGGCTATCTTGGAAGAGCTTGGACGGTCACTCTCTTGGTTGCTTGGAAAATGGTGGAGAGAATGAGAGGGAGAGAAGGTGTGATGGGATGAAAGGGATGGTGTGTGTGTGTGTGTGTGTGTGTGTGAGATGGGGATGGGTGTGTGTAAGAAAGGGATGGGTGAGAGTTGACTTTTGGATGAGACAGGGATGGGTGACATGCCTTGTTGGTAAGAGAGGGATGGGCTAGGTATGGGTTGTGATAGGATGTACTTGACTTGCGATTGATTGATTGATGTGATGGATTGGGTAGAGATTCTCTCGGGATTCGCAACACGCAGCGGTCTTCTCTAAATAAATGCGGGCCCACAACTCCTAGCCTGAGTATCGCATCGGTGCGCAAGACGTAGCGTTGGAACTGGGTCAACGATGCGGTCGCAATGGTACAAGTCTCGAGTTGAATTGACTCAAATCTACAGGATGCAACTTAGGGTCACACGCAAATGCCAATTACAGGTCACGGGTTGCCAAAATTAGACAGAGAGGATCGTGAAAGTCTAAGGAATGGTACGAACTAGGATACGGGCCTTACAATTGTCTTCAGGAGTAGGGCATTGAAAGTAAGATATCTTCAATCATGCTAGATAATGCATATACAAATGATATTGTGATTTCATTTTTGCGGAGCCAATTCAAGAAGCGGGGAATCTCTATTTTGGGAGAAAAGTGTTCCAATTCAGATGTTGTGCTTACATTTTGAATCAAATTGTGCAAGAGGGGCCAAAAACAATTGATGAAATGATTGATAACATAAGAGAGAACGTGAAGTACATAAGGAGGTTACCATCAAGACTTAGTATCTGGAATGGCATACTCCAACGTTTAAGTGTTGGATCACAAAAAAACATTAAAGTTAGATGTGTACACCCATTGAAATTCAACATATGGAACGTCGGATGTGGCAATTGAGTTGAAAATTGCATTAACAGAATTTGCAGTTCATAATAAATCATATGTTTAGTTACCTAATGAAGATGATTGGAGAAAAGCTAAAGATGTTCGTGGTTTTCTTCGAGTTTCCTATGACTGAACAAAGTTATTTTCTAGGAATAAATATCCAACGGAAAATCTATTTCTTCCAAAGCTTTGGAAGATTAAGTATGTTATTTAGAGAAGTGTCACAGTAGGTCCGGATTATATTCAGAATATGGTATTAAGCATGCAAGTGAATTTTGAAAAGAACCAGAGCGAATGTCACCTGTTGATGGTTTTAGCAGTTGTACTTGATCCTCGCTGCAAAATATGACTGGTTAGTTACATTTATAAAAAGATTTATTTATTTGACAAGACAACAGTTGAAACATCTAGTGTTCGTGTGGTGATTAAAGAATTGTACTCTTCTTATGTAGGTAATTCTACCATAAGACAAGGCACATAACCTATGCATGAACGTAGTTACAGTTCATCTGCAGGTGATGACAATTTTCTCGATGAATACTTCTCAGCCTTAGAACAAGATGAAGCGAGTTAGCAAACAAACAAGTCAAAATTAGATGTATATTTCAAGGAGCCAGTTATGAAGGTCTCCAACCAAGACTTTAATGTTTTACATTGGTGGAAGACTAAAGCTCATGAAGAAAAATACCCTACACTATCGTTAATGGCTTGAGATATTTTATCAATTCCAATAACAACTATGACATCAAAATCTGCATTTAACACTGGTAGTAGAGTTGTAAATAAGTATAGAAGCTCTCTTGCACCTAAAACAATTGAAGTGCTCGTTTATATACAAGATTGGTTGTGTTCAGTTTGGGGTGGCAATTCATTTGATGAAAAGAATGATGAAGAGGATGAAATCGAGAGTTCAGATGAGACTGGCACTGCACCTTCATCTATATAAAGTTTAAACATTATTTTTATTTTTTTACACATATTGATCTTATTACTTTTATAATTCATATTTTGTTATAAAGACTTTAATTTCTGTTATTTTTGGAGTGACTTGACATTGACATTTAAAATTTGAATGTATTATAATTTATTTATTGTAAATTATATTGGCCATATAACCTTGCCTAAAAATGTAATTCGCTATTAATAAAAGTCCTCTTGAAGAAATGTCCTCTGATGACCAATCCACCAATATTTGGGATTACGGTACCCAACTCTACTCCCTAACATCTGGAAGAATGAAGATTAAATGCGGTTTGTGTGGAGATGAATTTATGAACAAAACAAACCGGCTAAGAATACACTCATTTGGTCGAGGAGGAGAAGCAAAATCATGTCCTAATATCTCGCATGAAGTACAAATTCTATTTCAAGCTCTCTTGGACTCGAATAAGAAAAAACCCACCCCCTCCAAACCAAATTCAACTAGCCACAAAAGATATAATAACAAGCCTATTATAATAGATGAAGATTCAAAAATAGAGAGACTGCAACAAATTATTAAGAAAGAAGAAGAGAAAAATGTCAGATTAAAAGCTCTAGAAGAAGAACAAAAACTTGCCTTGAAGATAAGTAGGGAAGATGTAGATGCATCTAGATCCTCCATGACAATATGACGCCGAGGCAGGACCGAGCTGAAATTACGGTAATGACCGCTTTAATTGAAGTGGGAATAGGCTAAGATATCCTAGAGGGGGGTGAATAGGACTTTTTAGAATTTTATGATGATTTAAAACCTACCAACCCTATCCTGAACTAATA
This sequence comes from Magnolia sinica, assembly GCF_029962835.1. Lineage (NCBI taxonomy): Eukaryota > Viridiplantae > Streptophyta > Magnoliopsida > Magnoliales > Magnoliaceae > Magnolia > Magnolia sinica. The sequence goes on from NC_080574.1 coordinate 82,992,974, forward strand.
TGCAAATAGCAGGATTTCTTTAATGTAACTCTAATGGCTTCCAAGCCAAATAGAGGATCCAATCATAAGACTATTCAAAACATAAACAAGATGTACAACATAGTTCATGATGGATGTGACTGTATGTGAGATGTGATTCTAATTAGTTCTAAGTAATCATGCAAACATGCATTATGAGAACACATTCAGAGAAATCACACAAGTAGTAAAAGTAAATAGCAATCCCAAACATAGTTATTTTTATAATGGTTCGACTACATGTATACTCTACTTCCAGCGGACGCACTCAACCCTTGAGGATACCGGATCTCACTAACGGAGGTTTCAAATCAGGTTCACCTCAAACCAGTACAACATACACAAGGCTGACTCTAGGACCTACACAGGATACCTAGCATGTCTCCACGAGACACAAGTTTATGCCCCACACAGGAGCAAGGGCCAACACACATCACCCAGATTTTAGGACACAAAGGCTAATGATCCACACAAGGAACCTAATAGTTTATGCCCTACACAAGAGCAAAGGTTAACACACAGCACCAAGGTTTTAGACCATACAGGTCAAAGACCTACACAAAGGACCTAAGTTTATGCTCTCCATAGAGCAAGGGTCAACACACAGCACCCCCAAGTACTCTCCCATCGGAGGCCTCCTATATTACGCCCCAAACTCAGAAACCGGGCTCACAAAATTCTCGATTGTCGAATCCGACGCCGACAGCCTCCATAGTACCCCATTCTTATCACCCAACGTTCATTCGCCAGGTTCCGATCCTGGGATGCTACAATGAGGATTTTTAACATCAATTTGATTCGTAATAAGCATAACCAAAGGCATAACCCACAAACCACATTTCCACTATGATCAAAATTTTAAAAGTACAATACCCATAAAGGAAAATACAATGATGATAGACAAAAGCTCTAAGATGATCTGCTATGCGCTCCTGCCTCAGCGCTGCTACGATCCAACATCACCTGCACGCATCTATCGTGCATAAGCTTATAGAAAGCTTAGAGGGTGGTGTAAGTGTGTGCACAAGGTAAGTGTCAAGTATTCAATACAATGCCATAATCATATAATATCAGAAATACTGATAAGATCATGAATCATACGATATCAGAGTAAGCGGAAATACCGACAAGTCCATGAGTCAAACAATATCAGAGTACGTAATACAGATCAGCTATACAAATGAGGAGTCATAAAGAGCCAAATATCGGATGTCGAGGATGCAATGCAATATACAATTCCTAATGAGTTCACGAATACCGTCAGCTATATCTAGATTATATAATTGCGGAAACACAGTAACCCAAAGTGCCACATGCTACGGATGTAATGCAATAAGCAGTGCGAAATGGAATGACCATGTTGGAGTGTGAAGTCAGGATAACAGTACGTAGTATCACAAGCTACGGGGTCTATCACAAAGGACTTCTATCCAAACTAATCTCATACCTAAATTTGGATAGTCAGACTCAATGTGGCAGACTCCTGATCTCAGGTTAGTCGCATGCCTAACCGAAATCCTTGCCATGTGAAGGTACACAATAATTAGTTACGCACCACCAGCCCGAGTGGATAGTGAATGAATGAATGAATGAGTATGCAACTCTTACTCAATAAGTCCACATATCAGTACGATTCCTTTCTGAGATCATCAACGGTGTCTATTACACTCTATGCCAGCTTATCGTCCCTACCTCACTATCCACTTGCCAATATCGGGCCCGGCTCGTCAATAGCGGACCCATTCCTTAAGCTGGTCAACCTCAACCTAGATAGTGCCCTCTCACTCAGGCGGATAAGGTCACACCCCTTCCCAACCGACCATGACACAATGGGAGTAACGGCCTCCTGGTATTCGGCCCTCATGCGCTCATATATATATCCACCCGGTCTCGAGGTTGAGGCGTCTCCTGGCAACGGAGGTTTAGGAATTTTCACCCAGGGACATCTATGACGCCCGTATGCTAGAACCAAACATTTCTGTTGTCTCATTTGGCCATCCATGATATGTCTGTAGAGGCTATGGCCCTGATATCGCTAGGTTGTACAGTAGTCACAATACACAATGCAAGATGCATGAGTCATACAATCTAGTCATGCATCAATCCTACGCATACCGTGCGCTTATGTGAGCTAATCTTTGCCTATCAGGGAGTCTCATAACAACCTGTCCAATGACATATGCAATAGTCAACAACATCTCATAACAAACATGCAGATGATGCGTATGGGCATGTATCATGATGTTATGCTAGCACATACTCATAACTGGTATCAAAAATCGACATTGACAATCGACCTCGACGATGTGGACATTTAACCAATATTGCCCCCAAGGAATGGCCCACATAGAGCCTAACATATAGTGGGCCCATGACCTCACACAAGGGTCAAATATGCAACACCATGGGCCTCACTCAAGAGCTTAATACACATCATGATGGGCCTTTCACATGGGCCTAACATACATTACAATGGGCTCCATCGCTTAGCTCTCAATGCATCACAATGGGCCTCATCACATAGGCCTCACATACGTCACATTGGACCTAAAACACAGGCTGAATACACATCACAATAGGCCTCAAATATGGGTTGCATATACATCACATTGGGCCTCAAACATGGGCCAAATGTACATCACAATGAGCCTCAAATATGGGCCGCATATGCACCACATTGGGCCTTCGACAATCGGCCTTGATAATCGAAATCGGCAATCAGCCATAACAATCGGAATCGATCAATAATCGGCCTCGATGATCGAAATCGGTAATTGGCCACAACAATCGGAATTGATCAATAATCAGCTTCGATAGTCAGAATCGGTAATCGGCCATGACAATCAGAATCGGCAGTCGGTCACGATAATCAGCCTTGATCGCTAATCGACAATCAGCCACAATAATCGGAATCGATCAATAATCGACCTCCATAATCAGAATCGGCAATTGGCCACAATAATCAGAATCAATCAATAATCAGCCTCGATAGTAGGAATCAGCAATCGGTCACGATAATCGGCCTCGATCGCTAATCGGCCAATTGGCCACGATAATCAGAATCGGCAATCGTCTATGACAATCAGAATCGATCGATGATCGGCCTCGATACTCGAAATCGGTAATCGGTCACGATAATCGGCCTCGATTGCTAATCGGTCAATCGGTCACGACAATCAGAATCGGCAATCGGCCACGACAATTAGAATCGATCGATGATCAGCCTCGATACTCAGAATCGGCAATCGGTCACGATAATCGGCCTCGATCACTAATCGGTCAATCGGCCACGATAATCAGAATCGACAATCGGCCATGACAATCGGAATCGATCGATAATCGGCCTCGATAATAGGAATCAAAATCAATAATCGACCTCGATGAGAATGGACCGAACAAGGCCTAAGGGAAGGTCACAACATGGATGTTAAACCATCATTGCCCATCAATGTGGCCATTTAACCAACATTGCTCCCAAAGAGTGGTCCACATAGAACCAAACACATAGTGGGCCCATGGCCTTGCACAAGGGCCTAATATACATCATCATGGGCTTCACCAAAGGTCACGAACACATCACAGTGGGCCGTATGATATGGGCCGCACTAATGGGCCTCATACACATCAGGTGGGTTGCATCAATGGGCCGCATCAATGGGCCTAATACCATGGGCTTCAAATACACAACAAGCGGGCCTCATGGGTGGGTCACAAATATATCAAGGTGGGCCTCACAGATGGGCCATAAGTATGTCAAGGTGGGCCTCATGGATGGGCCACAAATACATCAAGGTGGGCCTCATATATGCTAAGTGGGCCGCATTAACAAGCCGCACCAATGGGCCCATAAACATCAAGTGAGTTGTATCATGTGGGCCACACTAATGGGCCGTATATCCATCACAGGTGGGCCCTCGCAGCAAATGGGCCCCACCAAATGGTCAGCGTGGATATAAAATGCATACATCAAAGGTGGGTCACACGTCCCATGGACAGAGTGGATAAAACATACATCATGGTGGGCCCCCGTCCTTAGACGGCGCGGATGAAATCATATATCAAGGTGGACCACACGTCCATCAAACTGGACAGACAGTGTGAATGCAACACATCATCAAGGTAGACCCACCGTCTTGGACAGATGGACGGAGCTGATAAAGTACATAAATCATGGTGGGCCGTGATGAACAGCCTGGTTGATCAGTTGAACGGCGTGGAGAACACATACATCAGGGTAGATTTCCACCGTCCAGAATAAAATACATACATTGGTGGGTCCCACCATCCTATCCATCTGGATGGTGTGGACTAAGACTCATACACCACGGTGACCCCTGCATAGCACCGTCCAGCAATGGATGGTGCAAATGCAACACATAAAAAAAAATTAGGTGGGCTCCACCATTTGGAAGGTGTGGGTGCATAGCATGGTGTGGTCCATACAACACCATCAAAATGGATGATGTGGATAGACAACGAGGTGGGTCCCACACATATACAATGAATATATATATATATATATATATATATATAGATATATATAGATATATATATATATATGTATATATATATATATAGATATATATATATATATGTATATATATATATATGTATATATGTATATATAAGAATATCTTTTAATATTATATTAATATAAGTTCAAACGTCCAGCCCCTCTATTCAACGGACAGCTGGGAGTAAAAACAGATGGACAGCGTTGATACAATGCATGCATCACGTGAGTCCACACACACGTGGGTCCCACAGCTGCTGATGCAACAAGATAAAACACATAAATCATGGTGGGTCCCACATAGGGCCCACCATATAATATCATATATATATTATATTAATATTATATATATACACACACATATATACAAAATATAATATTATATTAGAGAAAGAGAGTCCAGCGTCCAACGTCCAGACCCTCTGGACGCTTTGGACTGACGGTGTGGATTTAAACCACATAGGGTCCATGTGATGGACAGCAGGGATGTCAGGCACATACATTAGGTGGGTCCCATCCCACACGTGCAGCATGTGTGGGGTGGGTCCGACACAGCTGCTTCAAACGGATGAAGGGTTTGGATATAACACAACCTCATGATGGACCACTTGTTGACGTCAATGCAATGGTCCACCATTCCCAAACGGACAGACAGTTGGATATACATCAAATACATTAAGGTAGGGTCTCACCTCCACACGTGTCACACGTGTGGAGTGGGTCCCACATCTAGGGATGGAGTATAAAACACATGCATTCGTGCTGGCCCCACAGCACATGCTGCGTCAGTACAGCAACCTGCTGCTGTGAGGGACCCAACGTCCTGCCTGAATGGACGATGTGGATCATCCCATCATCAAGGTGAGCCACACGTGTGGCCCACTATGGGATTGAGTTGATATCTGTGTGGTCTCTTCACCTGGGCCTATCCAGACGGACAGGCAACAAGCCCGTCTACTGGACAGTCCAACAAGGGTGGGTCCAACATCAGGACGGTATAAGTGTAATACGTCATGGTGGGCCACACACACACATATCAGGTGGGCCATACACCAAGAGGGAGGAGGGAAAAGAGAGAGAAAGAAAGAGAGAGAGACGATCGTGAGAAGGGAGGGACCTCACCACTATGGGCCCTCCCCATACATGCATACATCAAGATGGGATCCACATATGTGAGCCCTCAAATCACAAAATCAACAAATAAAAGCACCCACCGTTAGATCTCCACTTCCTTCTTCCACCAATGCATGCTAAAGCTCCAATGAATGAATTTCAATGGTTGAGATGGATCATGGACGGTGGAATTAAGTGGTAGAGACGTGGGCCACACCAAGCTTCTCCATGGAAGCCATGGACGTTATTGCTTCTCTTGAGGTTGGAGAGATATAAATGAGAGAGAGAAAAATCATGAATGAAAAGGGATAGATGGAATGGTTGTTGTAAGGGAGGGGATGGGAAGGCATGGTTTGGTTTAAATTTTGTGTAAAGGAGGAATGGGTAGGGAGAGAGAGAGTTGACTTGTGAGGGGGGTGAGGTGGCATGGGGTATGGGTGATGTACTTGAGATAGGGTGTGTACTTGATTGATTGATTGATGGGATAGGTCATAGAGATTCCCTCAAAATTCGCAACACGTGGCGTTTTCTTCAGAATGAAGGTAGACCCACATCTCCTGGCCCGGGTATCTGATCGATGCGCGAGTCGCGGCATTGGAACCGCGGCGACGGCGCAGTTGCTAGGGTACAAGTTTCAAGTCGAGCCGACTCTGATATATGGGACACATCTCAGGATCACCCACAAATGCCAATAACAGATCGCGGGTCGCCAGAATTCAACCAGGAGGATGGCGGAGACTACGGAAGGTACGATCTAGGATACGGGCCTTACATCCTATGAGGACTTGAAAGGGGTGAGAATCACCTGTGACCCAATCCTACACAAAGGAATGATCAGCAGGGTCTCTGGACTCTAATGACCTACAAATAAGTAGATGAGACCCATTTAACACATTGATGAAGATCTCCTCCTTTGATGATGAAGAATCTTCAGCTCCCTTGAACTACAACACAAATGATGTTCTAATGTATAGCGACGGGTTGGGTCAAGGTTATGTTGGAATCCTACTTTATTAAATATTTTTCTATTTTAGAGACGGAGTGATTCCAAGCATCTATGCATTCAAGGTATCCCAGCTCAATGATTTGCCATTAAGGTGGTAGCTGGAGGATCCTTGAATGCGAAAGTTCATTCCCCAATCCATTCTATTGAATATCAATGATGAGGGTGAATTGGAGGATGAATTCCCATGAGAGAAAAAGGCTTGGGGTAGGTGATCTGAATTAAACACTCAAAAGCTCTATCTATTTTCTCTACAAACAACCAAAGGCAAGCTCTCATTAAATAGGCAAAAAGTTTTAACGGAAATAAAACAGTCATATTTTTGACAGAGTTCGATATCATCGAGCAAGCTTCGATATCATCGAGCGTATACTCTCAATAACATCGAATTGCCACTCGATGACATGAACTCAATCTGTCAAACACTTTTGAACCTTTTTGCCAACAGGTCAAGGATATCAAACATGCTTCGATGTCATCAAATTTTGAACTCCGATTTCATCGACGCATGGTTTGATTCCTCGACATTTGAAAAATGTGAGGGCAATATTGCCTTTGAAACTTAACAAGTATTGATATGATCTAGCATCCTTCGATATCATCTGATTTTAAATGTCCATGATATCAATAATAGTGTCGATTCATTGATCTTTTCAGGGAATTTTTCTATAAGCTTGCTGGACAGTTTGTGTCCTACTTCGATGACATCGACCTAGTCTCGATATGATCGATATTTGAATATTGATATCATCGAGTGCTCCTCGATACTTAAATGAATTTACCTGAAAGCTTACTGGTCAAATTTGTGTCCTAATCCGATATCATCGAAGGTCCGTCAATATCATCGAGGTTTGAATTTTGAGGATATCGAGGCTCTCTTTGAGATATCGAAAATCACATGATTTTCCTTAACTGCGTATTGGACACAAACTGATCAGATGTCGATTTTATCGACCGTCTCGATGAACTCAAGATTCGAAAGTCAATGATATCGAACATGCCATCGATCCATCGATAATTTAGTCCAGGATTCATTATGGTTGCTGGACATCTGAAGTCCTCATTTCGATAATATTGAGTGAGTTTCAAGGAAATTGATAACAGAGTTCGATTTCATCGAACCACTTATCGATAAATCGACAAAGGCAGAAAACTTAGAGATTTTCCTAATTTTGCAAAATAGTTTTCTCACCTTAAACCCTAAGTTGTTCTATCCATTTTTAAGGGTTTTATATACCTGGTGTTTTGGGACATGGGATGTGAGGCTAAGTTTATCTTTTAAGAGTTCGGGCACACATCCTGTTAAGGCAGACGCTTGAATGATCTTCCTATGGGGCTCACTTGCCTTACTAACTCAACACTCACGCTAATTAACAAACCAGGGTACTTTCAATCTCCCCCTTTGTCAATTACATGACAAAACACCTGAAGTCCTAAAATAATATCTAGACCAACACCCTAAATTGTGTGTACATAACTCTTTACACAATTTTACAATGCTACTACAAGTTTAAGCACACAAATATGTTACTGCTCCCCTTGTCTTCATGCAGCTGCTCCCCCTAACACCTGTACCACCATTCATACACACAATTTTCCCTGTGGAGGGATTTGTTCTCCTCCTTTTCGTCAGTCATTGGCAAAGGGCAATATAGCAATACTAGTTGAGTGAAGTTGAAGCATAAAGGTATGGGAGAATCAATAGAGATCCAGATATTACCATACATACCAGATACATCTCTAAAATGCATAATCAGTAAGAGAAAGATGTATAACAGATAATGACATCTCTATTTGCATGGAAACCATTTATGCATACCAGGTCAAAAGAGAGCTGTGATTTTAACGAAAAATAGTAGTATAGCTTTAAATGACATAAATCACAAACCAATTCTCAATTGTTAAGGAATATGTAGGAGAAAACAATCATAATTCATGCCAACATTTCACAGAATTTAACGCATAATTGAGAGTAGAGAGATATGGCAGCAAAGATATATGAACTATCAAATAGCCATCAATAAAAATATCCAAAATAAAAACTGCCCAAGTTTGGCAGTATTTCATCATCCATCCCAAACCACCACAACCAAATATCTAGCTCAACCATGGGCTTACAAAAATACAAGTATTTTCCTCATGCAGAGGATATCCATAAACCACACCAAAAAAAAAAAACTATTAGACTTTTCATGTTAGCTAGCCACCACATACACACATAAGACCGGAGGATATTAAAAAAGATATCCATGCCCGTACGTGCAAATGAGTAGTCGATGTATGTAGTGGCATAAGAGTTGTCGACTATAAGGTGCTGGAGCCGAGGAGGATGGTGTTGTATCATCTCGACGGCATGTCAGCAAATCATCGAGTTGCTGGACTGTGTACTGTATGCTAGACACCATTTTCTCCAATGCCAAGAACCGCGCATCATGTCTCTCCAGCTTATCCTCTATTCAATCCAATCCACGGTATGTTACCCCGCCCCTATCTTGATGAAATTTGAAGCGTTGAGTCTGAGCCGAACCACTCGGAGTTGGAACTTGTTGAGGCTCTAAAGGATCTCCTCCTGGTGGCACTGCACCTCCCATCTCACCGCCTTCATGAATATCTTTCTAAGATTGATCTTCCGGATAGGGATGAAATTTAAGGTCCAGTTTTTAAATATTAACCTTGTTAAAATTCTTGAGAGGACGCTTAGGATTGTCTGTCCGAGGAATACTGATTGTATCGCATATCACATGAATGATGTGAGGAAATGGCAAATGAACTTCTCTAGACTGGTGGATGACACTTGCTAATTGGTGAAGAATCAAGGTAGGCAGACACAGCTTGATTCCAGTGGCAACACAATATAAAACCATGACCATGAATCCGGTCAAATTAGCTCGATTCGGTCCACGAGGCTAAGCGTTGGAGCAGAATATTTCGTGTAAGACTCGGTATTGAGGGTGCATATATTTAGCTTTCAATGCATTCCCTTGGTACCATGGGATATCTCGGTCTTGACACAGGAATTTTGTAATTGTAGACCGAGTGATTGGATTCTCAAGATCAAGGTCAGAGAACCCAACTAGTGACAAAGTTAGATCGAAAATGCTAGCGATGGATTCTGCAGTAATGTCAACACTATCATCCCTGATTGTGACAGCAATGGACGGTGGATCTAGTGTTGGACAATGACAGTATGTAAGAAAGCGGTAGGTTCGCTCATCATGACATGGACCCCAAAAATTAAGAAGAGGTAGCCAGTCGATTACCTTTAACAGAGTTTTCACATTATAGGGTTTAATGCATTCCCTGTCAATCCTATGCTCATACACCAAGCGCCTCCCTGAGTACTTTTCAAGAATGTGCGGAGGAGGGCCTACAACAGTATGTGGAAGTACAGGTGCCGCAGCTGGAGCTTCCTTATGTGACGATTGTTAAGTAAAGGAGTTCCGTGGGCATGCACGGGATCGTTAAGACTGAGCCCTTCCTCTTTCTCTTGAGGCCATGGATTTCTTTCTGGTAGCCCTAGATGACTCATCGATGATAGGGTATTTTCCTTTCTCCTTACTCATTTGAACCGCAAATAACTCGGAAGGGAATGTCAAAGGAAAAAAAGGAATCTAACAAGACTGAAGATTATGAGGACCAACCCGAAATTTCCAACTAAAGGTTGTCAATCAATCTAGAAAGACCCTAACACAATGAAGTATACGTTGAGGAATTAAGAGTGTGTGCAAGAGATTACCTGATTCGAGTCACCCTAGATGGCAGATGGTCAACAAAAGAAGAGAAACCAGGAAGAAACTCCCAGAGAAGTCAAACAGTGAGAAAGGGGAAGCAAAAATGAATTTTTCCCGCTCGCCCGCTTTTTATCGGGCGGTGACCTTCGATATCATCGAAGTTTTATTTGATGAAATAGATATACCCCATTCGATGTTATCGAAGAGGTCCTCGATAACATTCTAGAACATGTGACGCTTCTCATTCCGAAGGGGCGTCGATGATATCGATATTTGTTCGATCTAATCGAGGATTCATATGATTCATCAACAGACTTATCGAAGAGAAGGTGTATAACATTTATTTCAGTACTTAGATGTTCTTTCATATATGTATAACTTAGTATATTTTCATATAGTCTGTATACACATCAAAATTTGTACAAACGTTGTACCATCCAAAATTAGAAACATCAGTAATGCTTATTCACCAAAAAAAAAAAGATGTTTGAGGTGTAGAAACCTCAGATATATCATGAAAATCATAAAAAATGCATCATTTCAACTATCTATCTAGGTCTAGATGTTATGACCTGGACTTGTTTTCCATGCTCAATTGTTATCGGGCACATGGATCGTCCTTCCCATTGCCTTTAAAGACATAACAGTGGTCACTTGTGTGACAACCCTTCATCACAGGCTTACCTGATAGGTCTAGGATCTCGCATTCTTGCTTGTTGAATGTAACCACATGCTTGTTGTCACATATTTGAGAAATGCTTAGAAGATTATATGTCAGTCCTTTTATGTAAAAGGCATTCTCACTTTTGAGCATATCCATTCCTTTGATAGTTCCCTGCCTTATTACCTTAGCAATGCTTCCATCCCCATAGGTGACTATCCCATCATTAAGATTTGAATAATTTGTAAGAAGAGATTTGTCACCCGTGACATGTCTAGAGCATCCGCTATCTAGGTACCACTTAGCATTATTGCCTGTTATATGATTTGAGTGAGTAACAAGGCAATTTTTCTTTTCTTTCACTACCCATTTTGTGACAGGATTTCTTGTTATGGTAGTTTTTGCTTCATTAAGAATTTTTGTAGGTATGTTGGGCAGCTGAATCATATTTCCTTGTTTTATAAATTTATTTATTTTCTGATTCAGTTCAACTACTTGATTCAATAGCTCCTTCATTCTCTTGGTCATTCTGGGAGGAGATGGATGTGTTCCTCTTGCCATATTGTTTAGTGGATTCTTAGCATTTTCTATTGATTTTCCAGTTTGTCTATATTTACTAGTATGATTCAGACCGGATTAGATTAAGTCCACCTTGGAGCAACACATTCAAATTTGAAATGGCCAAAGTCTCCACGTGAATGACAAATAGAGGTAGCTTTTGTTTTACTTCCTAATGCAGCTGATTTCTCAAACATTGGTGCTGCATTTTTGGATTTTGATTTGCATTTATCATATCCTAATCCACTCTTGTCTTTCCCAAGTCTTTCCATCCTTAAGAGTTTTTCTAATTTTTCACTACTCTGGGAGAATTTATAATTCAGTTCAACAGATTTTTTGGATTTCTCTACATTAAACATAAGTGTGCGATTTTCATTCTGAAGATGCATGTTTTTATCTTTCAATAATTCAATCTATTTGTTCTATTTTTCAGACTCAGATTTGAGAAAAGTATTGATTCTTTCGAGCCTATCATTTTCTGGGTGGTATTGTTGTAGATCATTAATCCAGTGTGTATTGATTTCCAATGTTTTGTCTAGATCCATTTACAGCAATTTATTTTTGTTTTCATTTATCCCAGCTCTTTTAAGGATATTGATGCTATGGATATAAAGTTGATTATAGGCATCCTACAGTTTATCCTTCTCTTCCTCTTCTTCTTCTTTCTCTGTCTCCTCATCATCAGATGGAAATGATTCAGTGGCTTGAGGTTCTTTGATTTTTTCAATTTCTATAGGAATGTTGGAGATTGTAGAGGTTATAAGAATTTTTAGAGATTTTCAGTCTCCATCACTCTTTGAGTTACTACATTCTGAATTTGACTCTTCAGTATCATCCTATGTGGCTGCCATTGCCTTTCCTTTGGTTTTCCTATTAAGACATTCAGTGGACAGGTGTCCAAACTTTCGACAAGTGTAGCACTATGGTTCTTTAGACTTTTTACCAGATTTACCTGTATAATGCTTGTTGTCCAATTGTTTTCCTTAAATGGTCGGCCACAGTTTTTATAGAAGAATTTTCTTAACCGTTGAGCCAACAAGGCCACTTCTTCATCTTCATTTTCCCTTTCACTTTCATCTTCCTCATTAGTAGTGTTCTTTGAAGTTTTGAGGACAATATTTTTGGGTTTAGGAGTTTGCTTGAAGTGTAGTTCAAATGTTTGTAGGGAACCTATGAGTTCTTCTACTTTCATTTCATCCATGTTTCTACATTCTTCAATAATTATAACTTTCGAGTTGAACCGTTCCAGTAAGGATCTCATAATTTTCTATAGATTTTTGGAACCGGGACCTTTTCTCCTAATCCACCCATGGAGTTACAGATGATGTTTAGTTTTGTGAAAAACTCCATGAAGGTCTCATGCTCTTCCATTCTGAGACTTTCAAATTGTTATGTTAGGAGTTGCAGCTTGGATCTTTTTACTATGCTGGTTCCCTCATGAGTTATTTCCAATAAGTCCCGTGCTTCTTTAGTTGTTACACACATACTGATTTGATTGAAGACTTCTTGAGACACAACACAGTAAATAACATTCATTGCGTTAGCTTCAGACGTTTGTTTTTCTTTATCGAATGCTGTCCATTTTTCTTTGGGTTTTGGTTTGGATATGGTTATGCCATTTTCAAGTACTATTTGTTCGGTTGACGGCACATCCGTTTTCAATAATGTCCCAAACATCATGATCCAACGATCTAAGAAGGTAGTGCATTCTAGCCTTCCAGTACGCATAATTTGATCCATCAAATACAGGAAGTCTAGTTATAGATAAGCCCTCTCCTTTGGCCATATTACCAACCTCAGTCAAGATCACTCTCTAGGTGGTGAAGCCCTTAAGAGAGACCCGCTCTGATACCAATTGAAATTGCGGTAATGACCGCTTTAGTTGAAGTGGGAATATGCCAAGATGTCCTAGAGGGGGGTGAATAGGACTTTTTAGAATTTTATGATGATTTAAAATCTATCAACCCTATCCTGAACTAATATGCAAATAGCATGATTTCTTTAATGTAACTCTAATGGCTTCCAAGCCAAATAAAGGATCCAATCATAAGACTATTCAAAACATAAACAAGATGTATAACATAGTTCATGATGAATGTGATTGTGTGTGAGATGTGATTTTAATTAGTTCTAGGTAATCATGCAAACATTTGCATGCATTATGAGAATATTCAGAGAAATCACACAAGCAGTAAAAGTAAATAGCAATCCCAAACACGGTCGTTTTTATAGTGGTTCGACTACATGTCTACTCCACTTCCGGGGGACACACTCAACCCTTGAGTGTACCAGATCTCACTAACAGATGTTTTAAATCAGGTTCACCTCAAACCAATACAACCTGCACAAGGCTGACTCTAGGACCTACACAAGGTACCTAATATGTCTTCACGAGACAAATTTTATGCCCCACACAGGCGTAAGGGTCAACACACAGCACTCAAATTTTAGGCCACATAGGCCAAGGATCCACACAAGGAACCTAACAGTTTATGCCCTACACAAGAGCAAAGGTCAACACACAACACCTAGGTTTTAGACCACACAGGTCAAGGACCTACACAAAGGACTTAAGTTTATGCTCTCCACAGAATAAGGGTCAACACACAGCACCCCCACGTACTCTCCCGTTGGAGGCCTCCTATGAGGACTTGAAAGGGGTGAGAATCACCTGTGACCCAATCCTACACAAAGGAATGATCAGTAGACTTTCTGGACTCTAATGACTTACAGATAAGTAGATGAGCCTCATTTAGCACATTGATGAAGATCTCCTCCTTTGATGATGAAGAATCTTCATCTCCCTTGAACCGCAACACAAATGATGCTCTAATGTATAGCGACAGGTTGGGTCAAGGTTATGTTGGAATCCTACTTTATTAAATGTTTTCCTATTTTAGAGATGGAGTGATTCCAAGCATCTATGCATTCAAGGTATCCTAACTCAATGATTTGCCATTAAGGTGGTAGTTGGAGGATCCTTGAATGTGGAAGTTCATTCCCCAATCCACTCTATTAAATATCAACGATAAGGGTGGATTGGAGGATGAACTCCCACGAGAGAAAAAGGCTTAGGGTAGGTGATCTGAATTAAAAACACAAAAGCTCTATCTATTTTCTCTATAAACAACTAAAGGCCAGCTCTCATTAAATAGGCAAAAAGTTTCAACGGAAATAAAACAGTCATATTTTTTATAGAGTTCGATATCATCGAGCAGGCTTCGATATCATCGAGCGTATACTCTCAATAACAACGAATTGCCACTTGATGACACGAACTTAATATGTCAAACGCTTTTGAACCTCTTTGTCAACAGGTCGAGGATATCGAACATGCTTCGATGTCATTGGATTTCGAACTCCGATTTCATCGACGCATGGTTCGATTCCTCGACATTTGAAAAATGTGAGAGCAATCTTGCCTTTGAAACTTAACAGGTATTGATATGATCGAGCATCCCTCGATATCATCTGATTTTGAATGTTGATGATATCGATAACAGTGTCGATTCATCGATCTTTTTAGGAAATTTTCCTATAAGCTTGCTGGACAGTTTGTGTCCTATTTTGATGACATCGACCTGGTCTCGATATGATTGATATTTGAATATCGATATCATCGAGTGCTCCTCGATACTTAAATGAATTTACCTGAAAGCTTGCTGATCAAATTTGTGTCCCAATCCGATATCATCGAACGTTCGTCAATATCATCGAGGTTTGAATTTCAAGGATATCGAGGCTCTCTTCGAGATATCGAAAATCACATGATTTTCCTTAACTGCATTTGGACACAAACTGATCAGATGTCGATTTTATCAAGCCATCTCGATGAACTTAAGATTCGAAAGTCGATGATATCGAACATGCCATCGATCCATCGGTAATTCAGTCTAGGATTCATTATGGTTGATGGACATCTGAAGTCCTCATTTTGATAATATCGAGTGAGTTTCGAAGACATCGATAACAGAGTTCGATTTCATCGAACCACTTATCGATAAATCTACAAAGGCAGAAAACTTAGAGATTTTCCTAATTTTGCAAAATACTTTTCTCACCTTAAACCCTAAGTTGTTCTATCCATTTTTAATGGTTTTATATACCTGGTGTTTTGGGACATGGGATGTGAGGCTAAGTTTACCTTTTATGAGTTCAGGCACACATCCTGTTGAGGCAGACGTTTGAATGATCTTCATATGGGGCTCACTTGTCTTGCTGATTCAACACTCACGCTAATTGACAAACCAGGGCACTTTCACAAGCATGGAAATAAAGAAGAGCCATCAAACATCAAAGTTTCTCTACAGGATCTCTTCATTTTATAAAATGTTGGGAACTTCTTATAAATCGACTCATAAAGAAGGATTGAAAAAGTTAACTAAATCTATACAGGAAATGATGGTGAAGTTTCACCACCTTCTAATTCAGAAGAAGTAAACAATTACCGAGGAGAAGTAACACCTCTGGATCTGTAAACATATTTTTTATTGTCTGTCACGCCCCAAACCCGGAGATCGGACTCATAGGAATCCCGATCGCCGAATTCGGTGCCGACAGCCTCTGTAGTGCCCCATTCTCGGCTCCAAGTGCCCATACGCCAAATTCAGATCCTGGGATCCTACAAGGAGGATTTTTTTTTTACGTATATTTATCTCGTAAGAAGCATAACCACAAGTTTACCCAAATCACAAAGGCAACATCATCATCATCACATATCCACTAATATAATCATTTTAATACAATGCTGAAAGGGAAATACATAAATCAAAAATCAAGCTCCAGAAGACTGTTGCACGCTCTAAGCTCAACGCTGCTGTTACCTAACGCCACCTGCACGCATCTATCGTACATAAGCTTATAGAAAGCTTAGTGGGTGGTGAAAGTGTGTGCACAAGGTAAGTGCCAAGTAAGCAATATTAGAGTAATCAGAGTTAACAGCCCATAAATCATACAATATCAAAAATACTGGTAAGTTCATAAATCATACGATATCAGAGTAATGCGAAAACATGCTGATAGGCCCAGAAATACCATCAACCTTATCCAGGCTATGCGATGTAAAAATATAATAAACCAACATCATATACTGATGAAGCAATGTAGATCAGCTATGCAATGCGAGGACAGTAAGCCAAATACTATGTGTTGAGGATGCAATGCAATATGCGATGCGAATGAAATGACTAAGCTGAAGTATGAAGTTGGGATGATAGTATATAGTATCGCAAGCTACGAGGTCTATCACAAAGGACTTCTATCCAAACCAGTCCCATACCTAAATTTAGATAGTCAGACCTAATGTGGTAGACTCCTGAGGTTAGTTGCGTGCCCAACCGAAATCTTGGCCATGCAAAGGTACACAACAATTAGTTGCGCACCACCAGCCCGAGTGGATAGTGAATGAAATGATGTATGGGTATGCAACTCCTACTTAATAAGTCCACATATCAGTACGGTTCCTCTCTGAAAAATCACTTGGGTCTATTACACTCCAAACCAGATAGTTGCCCCATCGTGTGTAAAAAGGTGAGTGGAAGAGACCTCACTATCCACCTGCTAATATCGGGCCCAGCTCGTCGATAGCGGACCCATTCCTGGAGCTGATCAGACTCAGCTTAACATTGCCCCCTCCTCTCGGGTAGTGTAATGCCCTGAAATTCGGGGGTCGAGCATAACTCAGCTCCCGAGTTTCAAAACATCACTTATGCAACATAATTAATGATGGATGTATGTTGACTGTATTAGTGCATAAAACATGGAATAGATTAAGCCAAAACACAGATATGATTCAGGGATAAGTGAATAAAGCAAGCGGAAGACTTATAGAAAAATATGTGTACAAGTGTAAACCCCTGAATTACATATACAAGCTAGATCGTATGAAAGTGTTATTTAACAAAATTGTAAGTATCCAATTACATCATTTAAGTTCCTAAAAATAATCCCATAATCCCGCGCATCAGACCAAGGCTCGCTAGAACCCGTCTGAAAAAAGGAGAAGGCAGCCTCGTCATCATCCGGCTCCGCTCTGCCTCGAAGTCGCACATCTGCAACATCAGAGCCTAAGACAGAGTCTGGTGGGTGTTTAACACCGCCCCAGAAACGTGGGAGTGAGTGATCAACTCAGTGGAACAATAAGGCACTGGTTAACATGTTATCAGTTCAATCAAACAGTAATGATAAAGCAGAACAATTAAATAAATCCTAAGTACTCTTGTTAATGCAAGGATGTATGCAATATGATGCGTGCCCTCACGCGTACACCCTCAGCGTCTTCATCTTACGTTACGCATGACATCGCCTCAAAGTGCGCCACATCTACAAAGAACATGCAAATGCGGTGCATGGATATGATTACCAAGTTGTTATTAGTCCATTTCATACAGCAGGATTGGGAAGCTAAGATACCTTCCTCATGTCACCATCCAAACAGGGATCCATACTAGGGTCGTCAATCCTAGACATCTCATACGATCATATATTTGAGGTCGTAGAAAAGGGCTCGTCACCAATCAATGCACGCCTTTCATGCCTTTACTACTACAATTCGGCTCGTCACCTCCTTACGGTATCCAGGTATGCTCGAGGTCACTACAAAGGGCTCGTCACCAATCAATGTAAGCCGACAGCATGAATATAGTGTCTCATACCACCATAATCGGCTCACGAGTTGAGTTGCTCACTGGTCACTACGGGGAGGCTCGTCACCCCAGCGTAGGCCGACAGTTCGACCACGGTGTCCCATACCACCATGTCCGGCTCATGAGTCTTAGCGGATCAAGTACCATAGTTAATAGGATTTCACTGGTGAGTTCGGTACCCTAGATTCAAACAATAGCGTCCAATACAAGGTGAACATACATCGGACAATCGGGTTACTTGACGAACTCGACTAGCACGAGCGCACGTTGAATTGAACAACATAGAGTGCGCAAACACTCCGCGTGGCCAAACCACTGCTGCCAACTCTAATACGGCTCGGGTTCGTCTAATACGTCCTACGTGGTGAAAGTAATCTCAACCACGAACATAGGGTCAATTACCGATTTCCTGGACTAAGGCATAGTCCCAAACATCTTACACTACTACAGATATTAATATGGAATGTAAAACATTAATGGAACAACAACTCAAATCATGGTACATACGCATCTGGAGAATGTCAACTTAACATAAATGTAAGCATAGATAATGCTTGAATTTAAATAACTTGGAATGTAACTGCATAAAGGAAATCATGCGCATCAATAGGAGTATTGAGAATCGCTTCTCAACGCCCACAATAAGTGTAATAAGTTACACTTAGATCATTCATGCATTTCTACAAACACTTAGCATACATGAAACAACATACATGACGTATGTTGGAATACATGCACTTAGACAATTCCTTTTACCAAGGAGTCGTCATACATGCATCTAGCATACATACATGACAAATAATCATGGCAAACACAAGTGCGTATTTTATACATATACGGTACTTTATAAATACACATAGAATACACAAATCTCAATATAGCACATGCATATCAGGAAAGCAACGTAAACACAACATTTAGCATGTGAAATCTCATCCATAACAAGAATAAATCACTAACTGGGATTGAAAGCCTTGAAAACCATAACCTATACACTTAAAGTCTGCACCTTAAGCAAAGAAAGAACCACCGAACTGATTTAGACGAGTTGTCTTCGTCAACGGCGCTAGAATACCCTAAAACAAGGATAGAAATGAGATACAACAACTCCAAAACTAATCTAAGCTCTAACACAGGTTAGGGTTAGGTTAACTTACCCCAAAGGAACTCAGAATCGTCAGAAGAACGATTCAAAGTGAAGGTTCAAAGATGAAGAAGAACAAGGAAGAATCCAAGATGTTTCACAACTTATCTCTCTCACTTTCTCTCTCTTTTCCACTCTCTTTCCAAGCTAGGGTTAGAGAAAATCGTATGGAAAAGAGAGCTAGGGTTTAAGGACTATAAATAGGCCTATTCTTGATGAAAATAACCCCAGGGTCAAGGTATACTTAAGTTATAACCAAAGCATGCCTTTCTCGATCCAACGAAGCACTTCTGGTGGGCCTATAACCACGAAAGGTCGGACTTAAGCTCATTGACCATGGATCTAGGTCAAGCTGAGTTTTCATACCAACCGGCTCTTCAGATCAGCCGTGGCGGACCACACTCAATACAACGGTCACGGAAACTCGATCAGGTCCACAAGCACTAGGATATGCCTGGGCCAACTATCCTGATCAGAGGGTGAAATTGGGTCAGAATCCAACGGTCTGATAGCTTAAAATCATCGCGCAAGCGACACGACTCAGATTCATAAAAAGCTAAATAAATTTCAACCGTTCTCACACTCTTCACTCCGAGCTCAAGCAAATCGACCCAGAACGTCACATGGACTTGATTTTCGAGGTGATGGTCAAGCCCAATTCAGTGACCGCAACAGCCTAAGATCATCGCCATCGGACTTTCGACGCGCGGTCCAGGTCCGATCCAGATCTTCCAAAAATTTCCCAGAACAACTGGATTTAGCGATGGATCCCAGATTTCAGAGTAACGTAGCGCTCACTAATCTACACGTTTAGAGCCATGCAGATACAATTTAAAGTGATTGATGCGGATTTCACAAGAAATCGAGTAAAGCGCTAATTACCCCAAAACAACTACTTAAGGAAAGATTAGCACAGAAAATTCCAAGGTCGTTACAGGTAAGTAAGGCCGTACTCCCTTCTAACCGACCACGACATGGAGGGAGACGCGGCCTAACGGTATACGACCCTCATGGCTCATGTATCCACTCGGTCTAGACGTTGGAGCAACCTTTAGAACCAAGAGGGTTTAGAGACTTTCACCTAGGGATATTTATAGCACCCCATGTAAAACAGATTTTCGATGTCCCATCTGGCCATCCACGATATACCTTTGGAGGCTACGACCCTGATGTCGCTAGGGCGTACAGTAATCACAACACACAATGCAAGATGCATGAATCATACAATTCAGTCATGCATCAATCCCACGCATATCGTGCACTCATGTGAGAGGATCTCCGCCTATCAGGGAGTCTCATAAACCACTGGCACTATGGCTTATGCAATGGTCAATCATATCTCATAACAAACATGCAGATGATGCATATGGGCATGTATCATGATGCATATGGGCATGTGCTGTCACATACTCATAATCGATATCAATAACCGGCATCGACAATCAGCCTCGATGATGTGGACATTTAACTAACATTGTCCCCAGGGAATGGCCCACATAAAGCCTAACATATAGTAGACACATGGCCTCACACAAGGGCTTAAAATACAACACCATGGGCCTCACTCAAGAACTTAATACACATCACGATGGGCCTTTCACATGAGCCTAACACACATCACAATGGGCTCCATCGCCTGGCCCTCGAATGCATCACAATTGGCCTCATCACATAGGCCTCATATATATCACATTGAACCTCAAACACAAGCTGAATACAATCACAACGGGCCTCAAATACAGGCCGCATATACATCACATTGGGCCTCGACAATCAGCCTCGATATCCGGCCTCGACAATCGAAATCAGCAATCGTCCATGACAATTGGAATCGAAAATCGGCCACAATAATCGGCCTTGATCAATAATCAGAATCGGTAAATCAGTCACGTCAATCAGGTTGATTAATAATCGAAATCGGCAATCGGCTACAACAATCGGAATCGATCGATAATCAAAATTGGCAAATCAGTCACGTCAATCGAAATCAGTAATCGGCCACGACAATCGGGATCGATCGATAATCAGAATTGGCAAATTAGTCACGTCAATCAGCAACGACAATCGGGATCGTTCGATAATCAGAATCAGCAAATCGGTCATGTCAATCGGAATTGGCAATCGATGATGACAATCAGAATCAATCGATAATCGAAATCGACAAATCGGTCACGTCAATCGAAATCGGCAATCGGGATCGATCGATAATCAGAATCAAAAAATTAATCACATCAGCCACGATAATCGGGATTGATCGATAATCAGAATCGGTAAATCGATCACGTCAATCGGAATCGACAATCGATTATGACAATCGGAATCGATCGATAATCCGAATCGGCAAATCAGCCCCCCACAATCGAAATCGAAATCGGCCTCGATAATAGAAATCGGTATCGACAATCGAAATCGGCCTCTACAATTGAAATCGGAATCGACAATCGGCCTCAACAATTGGAATCGGCAGAATTGGCCTTGATGATCGGCCAAACAAGGCCTAAGGGAAGGTCACAACGTGGACATTAAACCATCATTGCCCACCAATGGGGCCATTTAACCAACATTGCTCCCAAGGAGCGGCCCACATAGAGCTAAACGTATAGTGGGCTCATGGCTTCACACAAGGGCCTAATATATATCACAAAGGGTCGCATCCATGGGCCTCTCATACATCAAGTGAGCTGCATCATATGGGCCACATATATATCACAATGGGCCTCTAATACGGGCCTAATATACTCCACCATGGGCCATGACCCATGGTCCTCAAATACCTCATAGTGCGCTACGACCCATGACCCTCAATATACATCATAATGGGCCGTAACCCATAGGCCTCAATACACATCAAGTGGGTCGTATCAATGGGCCGCGATAATGGGCCTCACATACTCAGCAAATTGGCCCCCACCAAATGGACATCTGAGATTTGAATCTACTTCATTTGAAGTAGATGGCGTGGATCAGACCACCCATCATGATTCGGGCTCACAGATCTTGCATGCATCAATATAGCAGCTATCTAGTTGTTGGACTGCTGGCCCAGCGTCCAGCAGATGGACGGATCAGATAAAACACATACTCCATGATCAGACCCACCTAACTAGGCTGTTGGTCAAACAGATGGACAGTTGAGATGTAAAACAGATGAATTGCGTGAATGACAAATACATCAAGAGTGGGTCCCACCGTCCAGCAGCTGTTGGACTGCTGGATAAGACCCATGCCCCAAGGCAGGCCCCACATAGTAAAACAGATGGATGGCTGGATATAAAACACATTCATTAAGGTGGGTCCCACCCATTCAAAATGTTGGACGGTCTAGATCAGACCCATACATTTGGTGGGTTCCACGGGCCTGCTGACGTCATAACATCAGCCATATAGTTGGTGTGAGTTACAGTAGCCAATCTGCTTTTATATGAGGTGGGTCCCACGTACATTAGGGCCCATCGTAATATTATATTAAAATAAAATAAAACATTATATAAATCCAGCGTCCAGGTGCACTAACGGATGCCCTAGATGAATGGTACATACATTGGGTGGGGTCCACGTACGTGGCCTACCAAAGGGTTGAATTTGCTTATTTTTTTTGTCAAATGGATAGACAGCTGAATGTCACATATACATAATCTGGTGGGGTCCATGTTTGGACGGTGTGGGTAAGACCCACATATCACAGGGTCCCACCGTCATGCATATGGACGGTGTGGATATGGAATAAATACATCTGGGTGGGTCCCACGTGGGGCCCACATAATATAATATTATTTAATAATATATATTATATCCAACATACATACATGTATAATATAATATTACACACACACACACACGGCCTGGATGTAAATCACATCCATCAAGGTAGGCCCCACATCCACCGTCCAGATGGTGGACGGCTGGGACAAAACACTTCCATCATGGTAGTATCCCACCGTCCAGATGATGGACGGCTGGGATAAAACACTACATCAGGGGTGGGTGGTTTCCACCATCTAGAAACTGGACGGTGTGAATGAAATACTTACATACAAGGTGGTCCACCGTCCAACACATCCGGACGGTACAGACCCAATACAATTTTCAAAGTGGGTCCCACACACACGTGGCCCACCAATTATATATATAATAGTATATTATATTTATTATTATAATATATAATTTGCCTTGCTCCAGCGTCTGGGCCTGGATGAAACATAAATGCCATGTGGGTCCACACGTGCCACGTGTACGGACGGTGTGCTACTCAAACATTAAGGTGGGGTCCACACGCCATGTCTGGACGGTGGAGAACCCACACGTGCAGCTGGGTCCCACCGTCTAGCAATGGATGGACAGTTTGGATATAACACCACCTCGTGATTAGGCCAGTGGGACCCACCGTCCCAGCTCTGCTGGACGGACGGTTGGATAAAACCCATATATTACATGGGTCCCACGTGGATGAAATATATACGTAAAAGGTGGGTCCACATGTGTGGGACCCACTAGCGTTGGCATAAAGCTGATATTTGTGTTTTTTTACTTCATCTAGGGCGATGGACGCCCACTGAACGGACGACCCTGGATGGGGCACGTCACCAGGGTGGGCCTGAGATTTAGCCAAACTGGATGGACGGTGAGGACTGCATGTGTGTCGTGGGTCTCACGGACGGTGCAAATAAAGCACATACATCAAGGTGCGTCCTACTCAGATGGGCGGTTGGATGAACGACACATGGGCTCCCAGCTGTCAGACAGCATGGGGCATAACACATACATCTAAGGGGATCTCACCGTCTAGGCCTTTGCATTGGACGGTGTGGATAAAATACAACATCAAGGTGGGCTTGCTGGCCCTGGATGGTTTGGATGTATTGTGCATATTAGGTGGGCCACACATCATAAAAAATGAGAGAGAGAGAGAGAGAGAGAGAGAGAGAGAGAGAGAGAGAGAGAGAAGTGAGAAGGGGAGGGACCCCGCCACTATGGGCCCTTCCTAAATATAAATCACACATCAAGATGGGTCCCACCACATGTAGGCCTTTAAATAAAAATTAACAGTTAGATCACCCACCTTTGATCTTCTTGGACCTCTTCTTCCATCAACACATCCTAGAGCTCCGAGGGATGCATCTTAATGGTGGAGACAATCATTGGATGGTGGAGATGGGAGGTAGGAAGGTGGGCCACACATGGCTTCTCTCATGGAGATAGCTTGGTCGTGGATTGCTTGGGAGATAGGTTTTAGAAATGAGAGAGAGAGAGAGAGAGAGAGAGAGAGAGAGAGAGAGAGAGAGAGAGAGAGAGATGTGTGAGTGATGGGTAAGGGATGGGTGAAAGGTGATAGAGTGATAGGTGTACTTAACATGTAAGGTTGCTTTGACTTTGGGATTGCTTGGGGATGGGTGTTGTACTTGATATGTAAGGTGATTGATGAGATTAATTGATGGGATGTGATGTGATTGATTTGAAAGATTGTCTTGGGTTTGCAAATGCACGGTGTTTTCCTTGAACAGAACACGGGTCCACATCTCCTAGCATGGGTATCGCCTCAGCACGTAATACGCGGTGTTGGAACCGCGGCGACGACACGATTGCAATGATACAAGTCTCGGGTCGAGCCGACTCTGTAATACGAGATATGACTCAGGGTTACGCACAAATACCGGTTATAAATCGCGGGTCGCCGAAATTCGACCGGGAGGACCGTGGAAGCCTACGGAATGGTACGGGTTGAGATACGAGTCTTACATCGTCGATGAAACTAAAAACACATCAAGTAAATTGGATGACGAAAATGATGCTTATAGATTGAGTTCAGATGAAAGAGATAACTTTCTTATATGTCGGCCGGGAAGTCATTACTCATATGGATCATATTAATAAGTTGTCAATGAATTTTGAATGTGTTTAAGGTTTTGTAGTAACAAATATTTTCACATTATTATTTGGTAGCTTGTGATAAGTGTTATACTACTATTGCACCTATATTAGTTCTGACAATCTTGATTTTTTATCATTTTATTATTTTATAATAATTTTTTAAAATAATATTAAAAAAATTATATAACCCAACTTGAATAATTCGCTCAAACCGAATCAATCGTAGCTTAATTCAGCTCGAACCAGCGAGCCGAGGTGAGCTAGAGTGTGAGCGCCAAGACCGAGTCGAGCTGAGCCAAGCTTGGCCTAGCTCGACTCAACTCGACTCGTGTACAGCTCATTGCTTATCCTAGTGGTAATAACCCTTTGAATGGTTTGGATGTGATTTAAAAATCATGGTCGACCCGGGGTGGTTTCAACGGTGGACGGCTCGCATGTATGACCCACCTGAGCTGTGGATTCCTGTTTTATTGTGATGCGTAGAAGCTGATGGACGGAGTGGATTTGTCACGGGCATGTCTGCGGGCCCCACAGCTTCGGACCACAGGAGCTTCCTGCGGCCGGGGGCACGGGCAATTCGCGTCCGACGGAGCGAGGTCCCATTCAAGTCCTCGCCAGTGACGAAGCTCAGAGAGAGATGAAGAAATACTCGTTCCCCGTCATCATCATCGTCTTTTCCTTTGTTCAAATCTCATCAGCGATTGTCCAGTTCAAAACGAAATCCTTCTCCTTCTCTGTCATCGACGCTCCCGCTCCATTCGGTAATCCCTCTCCTCTTTTCTTACCAAACTAGAGGATAAAAGGCTGTTGTTATTAGCAGCACGGGTGTCGGCTTCGTGTAATTTTGCTCCTCCTCTCTGGCTTTTCAGCTGTTCCTGTTAATAGGTCTGGAATTTGTGGAGCTCTTTATGTAGCGAATCCTCCCGATGCCTGTTCTTCCATCCGTAACAACCTTCCGTCATTTGGAAATGCCGATCATGTTCGTTTCGCTCTGATTGTGAGGGGTAACTGCACTTTTGAGGAGAAGGTCAGGAACACTCAAGCTGCTGGATTCCGCGCTGCCATTGTGTATGACGATCAAGACAATCATAATCTGATGTCTAGTAAGTATTTGGGCTGCCTTTGGATGTACGATGTTCTTCGATTGCAAAATGCTTGGACACGTTTGGGTCTCCCGATATTTGCTGCATTAGTTTTTTATTTTTTTATTTTTAATTTCTACTTCAACCTGACTTAAAATGGAAGTAGTCATGATTGAGGATGGATTATTCACATAAAATGAATTTGGACAAATCAAACTTTGGACACCGGCTAGATTTGGATGTGTGCTTGCCACTTGCCACATTGCACTGCATTATGGGAACTTTTCTATGGTTCATAGCATACATTCATGTTGATTGTGGGCCCCATTGTGGATGGATCTGATTACGTCAGTCGAGTTTGGACTTTTCACCATTTTATTTTATAACCACCCATTTGAAAGCTGATGAGCCAGACAGTAATAATTGTCCTATCAGTGTAATCCTATGGCTATGATCCATTCGCAATGGGGGCCATGAGTTATATGGTTTGGATTGGCTATGGATGAAGTGCCACAGTTAAGCCCTATTCACATTGCACTTTTTTGCAACTTTGTAGTACTACGACACAAATCAACTTTAATTGTTTGCATACTTGAAAATCAGGATATAATATTCTCTCCATCCCTTTGATTTCTAGCTGTCAGTACAATCTCTTTTTTAACTGCGATGGTGGCATTTTTTGTTGTGCTTGTAGTCGCATGCTTATGCGCCAGACCCTCATCAAGGGGGCTGTTATGTATTTGAGCCATTATATCACGATGATGCTTTTCTCTATAATGCATGCATGTCATGATGTTCCACATATTACATTGAGGAATTTGTCTACCGTACATGTGCCGCATGAGTGTGTGACCATAGCAACTGTTGGGCTGTCACGTGGGTGGGTTGTAGCTCAAAGTTTGGATTTTGGTAGCCATTTGATAAGTAGTCTGTGAATGGATGGTTTAAAAAGGTATAACAGAGAAAGAGCAGACTTCCTCATTCAACGGGGAAAGTTTACAATGAGAAAATGATTAAAATCATCCAACTGCTGTTGTTCTCTTGGTCATTGCTCCACAAACATGATTACCTGTGTACCACATGTACTAGGACATCTGTCCTGATCACCATAGATGTGAGTCAACAGCTTTTATATATATATATATATATATATATATATATATATAGAGAGAGAGAGAGAGAGAGAGAGAGAGAGAGAGAGAGAGAGAGCAATTTTTTATTTTATTTTTCCACCAAAGGCGACGAAGAATACACATTTGAAATGGGATGAATGATGAATATGGGTATGTACACTTTTCTTGAGCTATATCCCATTTTTGAGATGAAGATTTTACTTCGGTTTAGGAAAACAGGTCATATGTGAAGACAACTAACACAGGAAAGACCTGATAAAAATCTGATCTTGGCGATGGTTAGCTTGGAACCGAAGTCAATGCAAATTCTTTTCAATTCGAAGGAATTGATGCATACAGGCCCATGATCAAGAAGTTATAGCACTGGCACTCAAAGAGTGGACCCTACCACCTTTTTCTTTTTTATAAATAGGCCCCCAAAATCTGGCCAATAAGATTATACTGGCCTGATTTGCAGCATGATCAGATTCCACACCAACATATATGGCTGCGAGAGGGGGGGTGGGTTGGGGGGCTCTTTCTTGATTTAGTTTCCCAATCTAGTTACTTTGTTGCTTCGCAGGTAGAGTAACAACTTTGAAAGGTTTTCTTTAAGTCTACTGTTGAAAAGGCTAGGTTTTATCTCAAAATTCCATGAGAGGAGGAAGATTTCCAAAGATGTTGGGGTATCATTCACTGCATTATTGCCAAATAGAGGGGCTGAAAATCTTGAACCATTAGCTTATGTTAAATTTATGCAGAAGTCTTGGTGGCTTGGTTAAGGGTGCTAGGTGATGTCACCTCAAAGTTGTATGGGGATTTTATCCATGGCCAATGAATTGTTGATGGGGCACTTGTAGGGCATAAGCGTATACACTCCAGGTAGGGAGGGGATCTCCAATGTTTTATGCAAATTTTACTGGGAAAAACCCTACATCCAAGTTGATTGGAACTTCCATGCCTACACGTTGAGGAGATTGGGTATTGTGTGAGATGGAGGTGGGTGTTGGAGAGTGTGTTTCTTTTTGGTGCTTAAAAAAAACTTTTGGTCAAGGAATCGCCAAAATTCTTCGGGGGGTCAACGGGCCCTTGCTAGGGGAATCCTTTATTTGCGTTTCTTTTTGTTGTTGCTAAAGCTCTTAGTATAGTGCTAGATTTTAAGGTGGAGAATGCCCAACTTTGAGTTTCACACTTATAGTTTGCAAATGATACAATCCTTTTCTATTTTGCAAATGCGTCCTTGATCAACAGCTCAAGAAAAGTGTTGAGATGCTTCAAAGAGATGCAAGTACAAAAGATTAATCTCCAAAAATGTGAATTATTAGGAGGGCATGTGGAGGGGGATAAGTTTGTAACCTTGCAGCGATGTTTGGGTTTGAGGTTGGGACACTCCTGTTGACTTGCCTTGGTCTCCCTTTTTTGTGCTGGGAAGCCGACAAACCATCTATTGGATGGTGTCATAGAGAGAGTTGATAGGAAGCTCTCAACTTGGAAAAGAAGATACTTGGCTTTAGTGGGTTAGATCACTTGATGTAAATTAGTCCTTCATGTCCTTATTTCCAATGGCTGATAAGTGTGATCAAGAAGTTTGAGAGAATCTAGAGCTAGGTGTGCAAAAACAGTTACATAACGGTAACGGTGGAAACTGTTACGGGTTACGTAATGGCTGTTACGGAAAAATGGTCCGTAATAGCTATTAAGGGGCTGTAACAAGCGTGTTACAGGCCAATTTTGATTTCTTGTCCAAAAAAAGAAAAAAAAAAAAAGAAAAAAAAAAGAAAAGAAAAGAGTGGCTGTAATGGTTGTTACGTCCTGTATCGTAATGGTAATGATGGCATCTATTACAACCGCAATTACCTTATTGAAAACCTTGATCTATAGGGATCAACCTTGGAAAAACTATGCAAGGGAAGAAGCATAAATTCTACCATGGGTCTGAGGAGATGGTGAATATTTGTTTATGCACTATGACTTTATGAGCAATTTTTGGGGGTTTTCTAATTATTTTGGTTTGTTGGGAGATGCTTGGGACAATTTAGGCCTTCTTTGACTATATTTATGATAAATTTGAACCAAAAGCTATGAAGTGCGTGTTTCTTGGTTATTCTTGTACTTAATGGGGTTACTGATGTTATAATCAAGTTACTTGTAGATGTTATGTGTAGCTAATGTTACGTTCTTTGAAAATACTCCATATTTCTCTGAGGGAGGATGATCAATATAATTTGAAGAAAGTTCTACGAGTCTCCTTTTTACTAGACATAACTTCATCCATGGAGAAGGGTCCTGTGCAACGTGTAGGTCCATCCCTGTAAGTCTACTCAAAAAATTCCAAATGAGGAGATGGAGTCCTCTAGTCTTCTATAAATTCATCTCTACTGAAGATCATTTTCCGGATTTTTTCCCAGTGTTGCTCTTCGTAAGGGTATATGTTCTTATACTCAACATCCTATATCTAACTTTGTTTTCTTTGATGTCTTATCTCCTTCATTTTAAAAATTTGCCTTTGTCTTTGTCGTTCATGTTTGTTCCTTGCTCTTTCTAGGAAGTTCTCAATAGTGATGGGTGGAAATGAGCTATGGAGGAAGAGTTGGCTACTCTTCATCAAAATCAAACTTGGATACTAGTTGAGTTACCTGTAGAAAAACGTGTTGTTGGGTGTCAATGGGTGTATAGAGTCAAATATAATTGTGATAGATTACTAGACCGCTTAAAAACTCGTCTGGTTACTCAAGGATTTTCTCAAACCATAGGATATGACTACCCAGAGACTCTCTTGTGGCTAAGCTTCACCCTGTATGTGTTGTAATGTCTGTTGCTGCAATTCTCGATTAGCCGTTGTACCTTTTTTCATGGAGAGCTTGTTGAAGAAGTCTATAATGGATCAACTGCCTGGCTTTGTTGCTCGGTGGAGTCTGACAAAGTATACCTCTTAACGAAATCAATCTATGGTTTAAAATAGTTTCCCCAAGCTTGGTTTGATAAATTTGGTAAGCTGGTGCTTGAGTTTGGAATGAAATGTAGCCAGGTTGACCATTCTATCTTTCTGCAACATAGTGAGGCAGGTGCCATTGTGTTGCTTATGTATGTAGATGGCATCATCATTAGAGGAAGTGACTATGCAAGTATTTCTAAGTTGAAGAAGTTTTTACAGCAACGCTTATACACTAAAGATTTAGGTTATCTTCAATACTTTTTGGGTACTAGGGTTGCAAGATTAAAGATAGGAATTAATTTGTTGTAGTGAGAGTATGTATTGGATTTACTAGAAGAGAGGTTTTCTGGGTGGCAAGCCTATCGGAACTCCCATGTATACAAATCAGAAGTTGACTATAGATCAAGGAAAACTATCCGATGATCCACGGAGGTATCACATATTTGTTGGAAAACTAATCCAGTTGACGATTACACGACTAGACATCACTTATTCAGTTAGTGTAGTTAGTCAGTTCATGTAGGCTCCTTGTACTTCCTATATGGAGGCTGTGCTTCACATCCTTAGATATTTAAAGGGAGCAATTATCCGTGGTATTCTCTAAAAATGGAATGGACATTTACAAGTTGATGTAGGACATGAAATTCAAATATGATGTACAAGATTTTCAAGCTTTAAATCATGTTAGTTCAGAAACAATTACACAAAATTCCATATCCCACACAAAAGTTCAAGCATTCAATCAAGGGGAATCTATGCAGGCCTAGGCCTACACAAGCTAGGGTTGGATCAATCAAAATTATAGACTAAACAATAATCAGAGGAGGGTAAATTCATCCACACATCCACAGAAATAATTCCCCAATCTAAGAGATTCACAGATTTGAATTCGGGGAACCCTAAGGTTGAAGAAAGGGCGTAAAATTGAGGATTTGAGTAATTTAGGGTTAGGGATTTGGGGAGAAAGAGGGGTGAAAGAGAGGAGAGGGATGAACCAAAGAAGTACCGCACGTGTGGACAACAACAATGGCCCAGACGCACGTGCGTGCGATCCTGGATGCACTTGTGTGGGGCCCACTATCCAGAAAAAGGCCAGCTTGGCCCTGGTCGGCCAGGGGTGGATTCCAAAACCCTCAAATTTTAGCTCGATCTGATGCACAGTTTGTGCGTGGTACTCCGCTGAAGTTTCAGCCCTCCTGCAGGGTCAGGTTCTGGTAATTTGCTTTAAAGAGAAAAACGGCTGCAATAGAGGATGTATTTGAAGCGTAGATGATTGTAGGAGAAGAGAAATATGGATGGAAGAAGGTGGGGGCGAATCGGAATAGGTGTGGCTTCGCACCATGGTAGTCAGCCCTTCGAGGAAGGGAGGGTTTCACACCCAATTGAATCTCCACAACTCAGAAATTTAGAGGAGCAAAAAAATGCGAAAATTTTATTAATCTTCAATGAATAAAAAAGACTACAAGGGGTGCCTATTTATAATAAAACCCTATACTCCAAAACTCGTGCCATGTGCACAACCTATTACTTAGCGACGAAGTAATAAAAAATAATAACTAATCAAAACAATCTAAATTGTCCATGATACTCCTAATAGCAATAATAAGTAAAACCCAAAGTACTAGATTAATTAGAATAGTGGGCCACGATCATGAGAACCCATGGTGGGATTCGCATGACTATCGGGTCCACTCCAACGAACCAAAACACAGTCCTCTAGCTAGGAGGCCCTCCCTGGACGTCGTCATCGATCTAGATCGATGGTGATTGGGCTGGCTCTGGCTCCCCTTCTAACAGGTGGTCTACCACATGTTATTGTATTGTACCTTCATTAGATGTAATTTAGTTACATGGAAAAGCAAGAAGAAAAGCATAGTTGCATGGTCAAGCATAGAGGCGAAATACAAAGCAAAGACCCATATGACATGTGAACTCGTTTGCCGCTTTGCAACAAAAGCATCTTGATTTTTAGATATAACCGATGATAGCACCAACCAGAATCTGTTAGCTAGCACCTTGGCAAGTATCTTGTAGCGGCTCCCAACAAGACTAATGGGATGAAAGTCTGAAAGAGATTCCACTCCCTCCTTCGGAATTAGGGTAATGAATGTGGCCCCTGGCCCTTTGAGTAATCGGCCCTCATCTGCGAACTCCTTAACAAAGTCTACAACTTCTTTCTTGATTTTCTCAAAAGACTTCGAAAAAAGCAATTAGAAAGCCGTCCGGCCTTGGCGCCTTCCACACATAGAGTTGATTGCAAGCTTGATCTCTTCCTCCGAAATAGGCTTCTCAAGTGACACTATATCATCTTCAGAAATAGATTGAAAGGGCAGATTGTCAAGAAGAGGCCTTTGCTCTCCATCTGCTTCAACGGATAATAATTTGGAATAAAAGTCTACAATGGCCGAACAAACTGTCTTTTTCCTCTAATCTTTCTCCATTTGCTATGATGCTACTGATATGGTTGCATCTAGCCTGTGCTCTTGCTATGCTATGGAAGAAAGATGTGTTTCTGTCCCCTTCTTTGAGCCAAACTGCTTTGCACCTTTGCCTCCACATTATTTCTTCTTCCTTGAGATATTTTGAGTACTCTACTGACGATAGAGACCTCCTACTTCTTTCTTCTTCTGAAACCCTCCCCTTTCCTCTTCTTTGATGTCTAATGATTCATTTCATTCTTGATATTGTCTATGTTTTCTGCCTTATTGCTGAAAAATTCCTTCTTCCAATCTGAGAGCTTTGACTCGACAAATCTAATCTTTTGCGCCAATATATAACCAGCCGTGCTTGCTACCAAACATGACTGCCACCAATTTCAAACCATATCCGCGAAAGAGTCCACTTCAAGCCAAGCCAATTCGAACCGGATGGGTTTGAGGCCCCAACTCCCCTTATCTACTTGAAGAAGGGGGTTTGGGGCCCCAACTCCCCTCATTCAGGATGTGGTTTTATTTTATTTTATTTTCGAATTTAAAGGTTTGTGTCCCAATCTCAAATGTTGAGCATGTAGCTCACAGCCAGTAGGGGAATGGGATTGCTCATGCCAAGGGTGCCTCATAATTTTGGAGTTTCTAGGGGTTTCTTTCCAAAACTTGAGAAAAGATAGGATGGGCTATGACATGTAAGCAGGATCAAATAAGGGGTAAGTAGCTCCGTTTCTAAATCACCTACCCGATTGTTTAGCAGAGAGACTGGAGGGGCCTTGATTGGAGAAGGTATTCATATCATTCTTTGTCCCCATTTTGACTCATGAAGGGTCTTTGTGGATGCATTCTGGTAGGATATCCCAGCCCCTGACTGTTTTCATCCTGCATGATGTTATGAATCTGTTAGATAAGTCGTCCCGTCCCCTTTCATTCCCTCATTTCTGTTTTTGGGGGTTAGATCCCCTCAACGCCTTGGTAGGGAACCATTCTATTGGCGTGGGAGGGACAATCAGTTCAAGCCTTGAAAGGGGAAGCAGCGAGTTATGAGGCTAGGGGTTCGTCTCCAAGGGCTTGAGTGTCTTATAGAAGCAGTTGGGAGCATTCTTCAAGCCATTGGGAGAGGAGATCCTGCAGTGGGGTCGGTCACCAGTTTAGAACAATTCATGCTACTGAGCTACATGCCTGCAAGCAGTGTCTTTAGCCTAGGAAATTTCTGAGGCAAGTTCTGGGTTGATCAGCTAGAGCAGAAGAAAGCAACTTCCAAACAGGACGTCCTGCTGGGTGAAAATACTTTTTTGTTTGAATTGTGCCAGAAGTTTTAAAAGAGGAATGGATTCAGGATATTCTAGGGAGAGTGGGGAAGCAGTAAGGGTCTCATTTTGCATAAATAAAGAGGAATATGTAGCCCTTTTCGAATATTTTGGAATGGCAGGATAGATGAATAAATGAATCAGGCGAGGTATTGCTGCCCTCGACAAAAGATTTTGGGGGTTTATAGGAGCTACAGAATCTCAGTTCCTCTGTAAATTACAGTAAGAGAAGGGGAGGACACAGGGAAAGGGTAGGGAAGGGAAAGGAGACTGTAAGTGTTGTCGAATGAAGATCCTAATAAGGAAATTCAGGGGAGGATGGGGTGTCTTGGTAAGAGAGCACAGATTAGTGAACTTTGTAGGTGCCAGAATTTTCAGACAGTGACTTTCCAAAAAACAGAAGTGCAGGCTATATCCCAAGACATGATCATATGAGGTTGTGGGCCCATGGATGCATTTGAGGTGTAAGCCTACACATGGCATATATGTAGGCTCACGCACAATAGTTGGTGGACCCCACAGGCTTAGTGGACACACTCCTATAGAGTAGATTTGTTTTAATTGTTTCCTTATAACAGATCACTCTGGTTTTAGTCAGATTGCTTAGTTTAGTTTGCTTTCTCTTCCTTAGTTTCTTCTTGAGGAGAGAATCCTATCTCACAAGTTTCTTCTCTAGTAGAGAATCCTCCCTCACGACTACTCATATTGGGAGAAACCACCTATATATGTGTTACTTGGGAATATTTTCTATTAGTGAAGTGATTTGTTTCATCTCAGTTTTCTAGCAATTGTGCTGAAGGAAACTGTCAATTCCCTGCTGGGTCACTTGCAGATGTATCATTTTCATTGGGTTGTGAAGATTGTTGCTGAGATAGTTTGCCAATCTCACTCCAGATCTATCCAGGTATGTGTAAGGCTCACAAAGATGCTCTTAAATCGTCCCGTATCTCTTCCTTCCACATTCTCGAGTGGATCAACACTTAACCCATTTCGGATTTGCATCATACATCCCAAAAGGTTGGTTAAAGGATAAAATGGGTTATGGGCTGTAAGTTATGTCTGGGCATGGATTGATTTGGGCTGGAACTGTTGTTTTGTGACTGGATTTAGGGATGGGGTTGGTTTGGTAGAGGGACTGTTATGAAGGCAGATTCAAGGGTTTTATTGGTTTATCAGGTTGCAGGGGCAGTTTAGGTACACATTGAGGGGCCAGCAGGTGACCGAGTATGGGCTGTAAATATGGACAGACTCTGCAATTTTCTACTGGTGATCAGTGTCAGGTGTGGGACCATCAATTTGTAGAGTAAGGGAACATAAGCCTGCAACATGCTACGGTTAAAGATGATTGGCCTTGAAAAAAGGGTTTGTTTAGGGTTTCAGGGCTGTAAGAACCTGAGGTTGATGGATATGGGCTGTTTAAGAGTTACAGTTAGGTCCAGGGAGAGCAACTAGGCCTACACTTAGAGGTATATATGGGTTGGTTGCAGATTTGGGTAAAATTTGCTACAGTTGAGATCGGAGTCTTGGCATGAGAGTCTCAGGATTTGAAGTCTCAAAGGGACTGTTAACAGATCTTTGGTGGGTTAGGGTTTTAAATCTGAATACAGGCTACATTAGGGGCTGGGAATCAGTTGAAAGGGGAAGTTTTGGGGTTTAACTGCATACTGGGTTATGGAAATTGGGGAAAACTGGAAGCGGGTTTACGAGTTGAGAACTTGGGGAAATGAGAATTGGGACTTGGTGTTAAGGGAATTGAGAGGCGAAATGATGCAGGACCGATGTATGAACCAAGTAGCATGTGAGATCAAATAACCAAATTAAGATATGCAACAAAAAAAAAAAAGAAAAAACAAACGTCGCTATATTCATCACAAATATCATGAAAATCAAAAGAAAATCATGCATAATCCTGACCTAAGCTACCAACATCGTAACATAAGATTATTAAATAAAAAAGAAACTAAGATCTAATGGATGTATGGACATCCAATTAGCATAAAGTATAGTCTATTTCAAAATAGGAAACCTAATACAACCTAGGGTAAAAATTAGAGTTTGGATAATTTTGGAAAGTAGGAAAATTAGGAAATTTAGGTTTAGGGTTAGGGTTTTGGGGATGACAGAAAGGGGTTTTGTTAATGATGGTGGGAAACCAAAAGGGGCAGGCGGGATTCACTCGTGTGGCCGTACAGTCACACTTGTGGCGTGGGTGATGGGGACATCTCGCACACACGCACCCCCCCACCCCCCCCCCAAAACGCACGTACACAAGGAGGGCGCCACCATCGATGGCGACATCCATGGAGGGCCTCCTGTTAAAGTCTGTATTTTGGTTCCTTGGAGTGGACTCGATCATCATGTGGATCCCACCATTAGATCTCATGATCGTGACCCACTACTCCAGATGATCTAGGATTTTGAGTTTTGCTTATTATTGTTATCAGGAACATCATGGACGATTTAGATTGCATTGATTAGTTGTTATTTTTGTTACTTCGTCTTTACGTAATAGGTGTGCACATGGCGCGACTTTTGGGGTATAAGGTTTTCTTCTAAATAGGCAACCCCTTGTAGGGTTTTTCTCATCGAAGATTATGAATAAAATTCTGCGTTTTCCTGCTTCTCTAATTCTCTGAGTTGTGGAAATCTAATTGGGTGTGAAACCCTCCTTTCTTCGAAGGGCCAACTACCGTGGTGCGAAGCTACACCCATCCCAATTTGCCCCCACCTCCTACTCTTTATATTCATCATCTCCCATAGCCATCCCATCTCCAAATCCATCCCTTTTTGCAGCCAATCTTCCTTCTACAATAGATTTGCAAAATTAGGCCCTGCAGGAGGGCTGAAATTTCTGCGGAGTACTGTGCACAAATCAGACATCCAATCGACGTGAAACTTGGCTGAAGTGGACCTCCCCTGGTCGACCAGCATCTAGCTGACTGATTTAAGATTCGTGGGCCCCACGCACGTGCGTTAGGTTCGGGCTGCTGTCCACACGTGTGGATCACCTCGGGTTCGTTTCTCTCCTCTATTTCACCCCTCTCATATTTTTTCCCTAGCCCTAACCCTAGATAATTCTAAATCCCAAGTTCTATTCCACTTTTGCAAATCTTAGGCTTTCTCGATTTGAAACGTGTGAATCCCTTAGATTGGGAAATAATCCTTTGCATGTGTGGATAAATCTAGTCTCCTTTGAGCATTGTTTGGTCTGTAATTTTAACTAGTTCAATCCTAACATGTGTAGGCTTGGACCCTCGTAGATTCCCCTTGTTGAATGCTTGACTTTATGTGGGATTTGGAATTTTTGTGATTGATTCAAAGTTAGTATGATCTAAAGCCTGAAATCTTGTATATCATATTTAATTTTCATGTCTTGCATCAGTGGGAGGATGGGTTTGGGTCGGTTATGATTTGGACTGTGGATGGGTATGAGAAAGTTGGATTTGGGGGAAGATGAAGATCTGGGATGAGAGAATTAAGAACTTGAAGAAAATACCTGGATGGGGGAGAAAAGAGAAGATGGTGTGGGGATAGATGGAGACCTCGCACATCTGTTAATGAAGATTAGCCTCACACCGATCTTCCTTCCAAATCGCATGGAAGTATCTTCAAATTGCATGAAGATGGGAAAAGAAAGTAAGAGCTTCTCTCTCTCTCTCTCTCTTAAATAATTATTATCACAAAATCCAACCCCCTTGTGCTTTTATTATTAAAAATTCGGAATTAAAATTTTAGCATAAATACAATTATGCCACTCACTTTAAGTGAAGTGGCCCATCGTCCAAAATAAGAAAAGTAAAACATTTTTTTAATCAATCTCAACCATCAAATAAATCATAAAAATAACAAAAAACATAAAGAAAGCAAGATCAAAGCCCAAGGGGCCTTGATCTAAAAGATTTGGTCGCCCGATGGCCTGATCGACAAGATCCAACAATTGGATCGACATGAAATAGCAATCTTATGACTAAAATGATCTCCTAAGCAACCCACATGCATCATCACAAGGTGAGGTCTTCCTGATGCACGTCCAATGCATGTGGGGTCTTCAAAAAGGCTCGGCGGGCCCCATTTGGAACTTGTCTCCCATCCACAAAGAAAGCTGCGCTGATGTGGGTGGTCGTCTCTGTCCCTGGTACATCTGAGTAGGTCCTCCTATGCCCCCATCATTTCCCCTCGGCTGAGGAGATTTCACCTCCGGCGAAATAAAGCTATAGCGATGCTCGAGGAGATTTGGGTCTCATCGCTGAACCTTTGCCTCTATGATCCACATACTGTCTGATTTTGATTTGCCCTTCCACTTGACAAGGTACTCCTGGTAACCACCATATCATGTGGAAACTGCTTTTTCATCTAAGATATCCTCCATCTCTTCTTTTCTCATAGGTATGGATAGGGGTGTACACGAACCGAGCTAGCTCGGTTAGCTTGCTCGACTCGACTCGAAAAAGCTTGATTCGAAGCTGAGTTCGAGTCGAGTCGAGCTGATTTTTTGAGCTCGAAAATGAGTTCGAGTTGGCCCCAGCTTGACTTGGATCGAGCCCAGCTCAAATCAAACTTGGATCGAACTAGTTCGGTGACTCGGTTACTTTGATATTGATTTTGCTCACCAAGTGTTTGATGAAATGACTCAACGAAGTGTGGCCGGTGGCAAGGAAGGTATGTATATGAAACAAATACCCTTTTTTTCTTGATTTTTATGTTTCTTAGAAGGTGTTTGATAAAATACCTGTAAAACCATTGTTGCTATTTTACATACACTGGGAGTCCAGGTGCTTGTGAAAATGCTGCACAAGCGAACTCGACTCGAACTGGCCTGAGCTGCTGACCGAACCGAGCCGAGCTGGCCAGTCAGGCTCGAGGACCGAGCTGAGCCGAGTTCGAGTTGAGGTCAGCTAGTGGCTGAGCTAAGTCGAGCTGAGGCCAGCTCAACTCGGTTCGACTTGATGTACACCCCTAGGTATGGATGGTACAGATGGTAAAGGTTGAGAAGAGGGTTTTGGGATAGGTCACGGGCATCATCATCAAAGTTTATGTGAGGGTTAGGGGAATGTCTATAAAACAGTACATGATCTTCCATACTAAATGTGGAACTGATACCCATGTTAGGTGGAAGATCTATCAAGTAAGCATTCGAACCCAGTCTTTTCAAGATTTTGTATGGTCTAGTGTTACGGGCTTGTAATTTTATTTTTTTTTATGGTTCTCTGTGGAAACCCTTTTAGACGTATTTTAATCATGACTTCATCACCCATAACAAACTCTTTAAACCTATGGAGTGAGTCAGCAATCATTTTGCATGTTTCATTACTTGTATACTTGTATTGATTCTTTTTCTAATCTCCACATGCAAGTCATGCATATGTTGTGTAGATGCATGTGCAGACTCTGAAGGCCTATGGAACACAGAAATGGGTATGTAATCTATAGGGGTCCTAGGCTCATCTACTTGTCTTTCCAAATCTACTTCCTCCCCATTACTCATTTGATCATGATGAAGGTTTGGTAGAGTCAATGCGTGAATGTCCCGCACGGGTGTAAGCTCATAAGGTATGCCCTCTGGAATAACAACACTGGACTCGTCCAATACCAGACGCACCTCAGATGGAAGCTCTATACTACCCTTAGGTGTAACCTCAGGTGGCATCTCCATAATAACCTTAGGTGTAACCTCACTTGCCACGTGGGCATGCAACGTCAAATCAATTTTAGTCTCTCTTTCAGACTCTTTGGCATTAACTATAGGAAGAGACTCAAGCTGAAGTTTCGTCACACCTTTAGGACCACGTTTCTTGGCGTCCTCCTTTTCCGAGGTGCTTTTGGGTAGGAGAGGCTTTAAGACAATCCTTTTGCCTCCATATAGAAACGAACACGTATTTGAACGACCGAACAGTGTTGCGTCCCTGTCATATAATCAAGGCTTGCCTAAAATGATGTGACCTATATCTATAGGCAAAACATCACTCCACAACGTGTCCGTATAGGAACCAAACTGTATAGGAATGAGACAACGCTAAGAAACCAGAATCGAAGATGCATTAACCCATGAGACTCGATAGGGCTGAGGGTGAGGAACGACTAGCATACCTAAGCGGTCCACGGTACGAGTAGATACCACATTGATGCAACTACCACTATCAATGATCACCTTGCAGTTTTTGCCACCGCACTTGGCATATGTTTGTTTTGAACATAGATCTACCACTTTCAGCTATATTTAAATTATTTTCTTATATTCAAGTCATTTTTATCCATTTTCTTTAGGTATTTTGGTGACATTACTTGGACTTATCTTCCATATATGAATATATGATAATTGATACTGCTGGTAGTGTATATCAAATTATCAATGATATGCATGGACTTATAGTCCTAATGTCTTATGTCTTTTACACTTTAATTATTATCATTTGATTTATACTTCATAGTTAATACTTGAATCTTTATGCTTAATAGTCCAATACTTAATAGATAATCATATTAGAAATATATGATATCAATTTCTAACATATATAACTATTTTATACCTTAAAAAATCAACACAACACCTTACAGTAGGTCAACCCGTCGCGACGGTATTTTTACTGAAGAATGATCTGATACACCATTGAATACATGGTTAAAACATTACCCCAAAAAAAAAAAAAAAATTAAAATAAAATAAAAAATGAGTGATAGGTTCTTGGATATCTCAAATTTTATTTTATTTTTTTTTCTAATTTTCCGTATTCTTTTGCTTAAAAAAATTTCTAGCTGATATGGACCCAATATTGATACACGACCCTATATCATATCATTTATTGGCTGAGCCAATATGATCGCTGATACTGATATTCAGAACCATGGGCTGAACTAGGCCGAAGATCCATGGGTCAGGCCCAAGCTCATTAAGCCCAAGCCCAAGCCCTCGTCCCACGACTAATCCATCAATAAGGAGGCCCAAGCCTCCTATTTAGGTAGCTAGCTATGCAAAATCAATCAACTAAATTTTCTTAAATTCATTCTTATCCCTTCTTCTTTTTTTTCTTTTCTTTTTTTTTTTATTTTTTTTTATTTTTTTTTTTATTTTTTTATTTTTATAATAAGTCATTGTTTGTCAATGACATTATAAACCTACTTTCTCTATATGTCTAAGGAGCCTATTTAAGGGCTTTACATGAGGTAGTCACAAGGCACCTTTGAATTGAATAAAATATCTGAATTTTTCTTTCTGCTTTGTTTGTGGTTCTCATGCTTAGATTGAAGGTGCATATGTTTGGGCAGATCCTTCTAATCAGTCAGCTATGCCAAAATGGCAATATCATGCTCACGCGATCGACCTGAAATTATGCTCATTTCATCATCTGACTACATGATCAGTTGACATTTATTAGACGATGAAAAATATCCACTAGTCTTGTTTCAATTAAAAAAGTGTCCAAAAATCAACAATCGTTAAAACAATTCGATTTTGGGACCATAACTTAATGGCAGCGAGTCCCACAATTTAATTGATTTACTTCGAGTTAATATATGCCATGTGTACAATTTTCTGTGTGCAACCACTAGAGTAGTTTAAACAAATCACCCTTTTAAAACTTGGCTCACAAAGGGCCACGTATGTATTTTGGCTTGAAAAGCAGAGAGAGAGAGTGTGGGGGCAATGTAGTAGAGAGAGCAACACAATGGAAGAAGAGGTATGCATTATTATTTTTTAACTTAAAAAATCATTTTATCTGGTTACTGTGCATAATGGCCTTGGCCTGTTATGCTAAGTTGTAACGCAGCACCATTATAGGTTTGTACAGCTGTTATGGCCCCATAACGGTCCCTTTTTTTTTTTCTTCTTCTTTCAGGCAGGCTGTTTTGATCCTGTATAGCGTAACGAATTAACTGATATGGCACACCTTGGATACTGCTACAAACCTACAGCAAGTGATAGAGGTAAAAGCT
This sequence comes from Magnolia sinica, assembly GCF_029962835.1. Lineage (NCBI taxonomy): Eukaryota > Viridiplantae > Streptophyta > Magnoliopsida > Magnoliales > Magnoliaceae > Magnolia > Magnolia sinica. The sequence goes on from NC_080574.1 coordinate 83,035,024, forward strand.
GGTGGACTTTCCTTCACCATTTTTTTTTTTTTTTTGCTTAAATCGAAGCTCCAATGTGGATATAGAAAGAGGAAAGGAAATAAGTGGGACTAGATAGCAGAAAGATCCAGTTTCAGGGCATCTCCAACAAACATAAAGCTGAGAATGAAAGCCTGTCTAGTAGAGAACATCAGAGATCCATTTATGTGGCGAAGTCAAGGGTATAGGTGGCTGCTAGGGAGACATGTTTGGGGCTTATGACTAGAAAGTTTGGGCATCTAAACAGATGGTATTGAGTGACTTACAGCTGTCCTCCATGCAACCATCAAGACCAGTGGTTAATAGGGGGTCTCTATCTTCATGGAATTGAAACGATTCAAATCAGGCCTTTTTAGAAGTTTCCTTAAATTCCCGCAATGGCCTGGTATTGCGTTAGGCCAGGGAACCCATCTTTGCAAGCAAAGATATCTTTGACTAATGCTTGCCTGATGAAGCAGGAATATAGGAACACGTATTCGAATCCCACGGATAAAAACAAGGCATTTGGCCCACCAACAACATGGTTGGGATCCCAAATATTTTAGGGAAGATGGTTCTAGTCAGATATTCGCTCATTCATGGAAACAGTGGAGCAATTCTAGCTCAATCTACGTCACTAGCGGAAGGTGTTGTGGGTTCCAACCCATGGCTCAGTGTAGATGGCGTGTTTCAACACTGATGTCATGGGGGGACAATTAGCGACTGAAGTGTCACAAGACAATGGGGTGGCTGGCAGGCATGATTCTTGCTTAGGATGCCATAGTCTCTAGGATCTAACGACTGTTCAACAGAGCATCAGATTCAAGATGCCGGTTTAGAAGGGCCTATTATTATGACGTGCAAAGAGGCAAAAATGCAAATTGTTGAAATTGAAAATCAAGAAGAAAAAGATAAGGAGCAATATAAAGAATGAGCTCACATAGAAGGACAAGCATGCGGGGAAAACGGTTGGAACAGCCAGTCATGATCCTGATCGGCTGGTGAGTGTTGTCAAAGCTCCATGGGAAAAGAAGAGTCCCAAAACCATCTACTCGCTTAAGCCAAATAAGCTCGAAAAAGTGACCTCTCCATCACTTACTTTTAAGAGCTTTTTTGCTAGTTTCTAAAAAAATAAAATAAAATAAGTGGTAAAAGTTAGAGCTAGACCTTGTGGACTCTTGTGGACCTAGACCTTTTTGCTGCAGAAACATGTGTTTGGAGCGGCACTATTTTCTCAAGCTGATAGAATAGTGGAAATCTTTCTCGGTGGAAAGAAGAGCTGGAAGAAATTTACTTCAAAACTTAAAATGCTCAAAGAGAAGTTGAGAAAATGGATTAAGGAGACATTCAGGGACATCAATGCTTGGAAAGATCAACTAATGGAGGAAATTGCTGCCATTGGCAGCTCGGAAGAGGACTGTAAGCTTTCAAACGAAGTCTAAAGAAAAGAGAAGACTGATAGTAACTTGGGAAGAGGTTTTGAGGAAAGAAAGAATAACCTGGACACAGAAATCACGTATGGTGCATCAGGGAGAGAAAAATTGCCAGTTCTAGGAGAAGAGTGAACCATCTATCTACAACTCAGGACAGTAATGTCAGCATGCAGAGAAGAGATAAGTAGGTAGATCACTAATCATTTTCAGAATATCTTTTATTGAAGAATTCCTGACAAGATCGGACCTTGGAATCTCCCTTTTGACTCTCTTAGTGAAAGGACAGTTCTTGAGGAGAATTTTGCTTTGGACAAAATTCAGCAAGCCATGTTTGAAGCAGATCAGGTGCCAGGTCCAGATGCACTTTGGTATTTTATCATAGGTGCTGGGAAATTATTAAAGAAGACCTAATGCTTGTACTGGAGGAGTTCTATGAAAGAACTATTATTTGTTTGGGATATGATTGCCACCTTCATCACTTTAATCAATAAGAAAGAGATTCCAAAAATTGCTGGGCAGTATCATAACAAACAAATTATGGTGGAATGCTGGCATTGAGATTCCAAAAATTGCTTGGCAGTATCATAGCTTCAGACCAAAGTTCTTTCATAGTGGAGAGAATATCATGGAAGGGCCTTTCATAGCACGAACTGGTGGGCAATTATTTTTTTAAAAAGGGAGTGGAACTGTTTTGTTCTCAAAGTAGATTTGGAAAAGGCATACGAATGTGTAAACTGGAATTTTTAGACTATCTTCTTAGCTAGATGGGCTCCGAGGACAGATGGAGCAGATGAATCAGAGCCATCATTTCATCAGCTTGGTTCTCAGTTTTAATCAACTGTACCCTGAAAGGGTTCTTCTAAAGTAGTGTGGAATTCATCTGGGCAACCTGTTCTCTCCGTTTTTGTTCACAATCACAGCAATTCTCCCAGCAGACTTCTCACCGGATTAGCGATGAAAGTCTTGATTCTGAGAATGGGAATAGATAACGATCAGACAAAACTACCTGCTTTAGTTGGGTGATGATACTTTACTCTTGGATGGTTCAATACAAGAAGTATGTGCGTTCAACCAGTGTTTACCGTAATGGTATCACACCCTTGGGATAAGGATACGTATCTGATGCAGACATCAGTGGTGCACCCTTTAGAGTGTACCAGAGGAGGAGGCGTCGCCAACAGAGTACCGGAGCGGAGGAGTTGATGTGGATGGACGATGGGTCTATCGGACCCATTTTCTGTCGTGCTACGAGTGCAGGAGCAGCATGACTGCACCCTAACCATAAATCCATGGGTCGGATTTCACACCCTACCAAACGAGTGTTTTAGTTTTAGACGTTTTTGTTCTTTTCCTTATTTCAGGGGCTTTATTGCACTTTCTTTATTTTTCGTCTTTTTTTGTTAATTTTCTTGTTTTCAAGCGCTTTAGTGCACCTTTACTTTTTTCATAGCTTATATATATGTTTTGAGAAACTCTATTTTGATTATTATTGAATGAATAGAAATTCGTCTCTTTTCTTCCTTTTTATTCAAGAGATTAGGGTTTCAGGATTGGCCCTTGGGTGTTAAGGATTCCACCTCGATTTCAGGTTTCCTTCTTTCTAGATCTTCGAGGTGCAGGAAAAGGTAAAAATCATCCTCCTTTTTTTTTTTTTTTAAAATGACAAAAGGACCTGTACCTTCTTCATTTCGAACCCTTCATTCTTCACCCCTTTCGTTTCTCTCTGGATATCTCCTTTCTAGTTTGAACGGAAAAGAGGGATGATTAGTCAGTAGGATCAGATCCAAACTTGACTGCGGACTGACTTATGATAGATCTAGGATATTCTCATATCCCTAGGTCCTTCCTTTTAACGTTTACGCGATTTTATGCTAAGGGGCATGATCCTGACGGAATGACCTCATCTTTGTTTTGAAATTTACCTAATCCCTTTTACTGGAAACGGTTTGTTAATTGGTGTATTTATTTGAATATTCTTTAACCTGATTATACATGCATCTAGGATTAGGTCATCACATGTCTCTACATCAGTATCAGTTATCGCAATGGATATATCAGATGTATTGGTAATGTATCGTTGTTGTTGGGAAACATTGGGAAATTAGTAGATTTTTTCAATGAAACTTCAGGAATTGTTAAAAAAGGCATTAATACAAACTTCTAACTCATAACATCATAAAAAACATGTGCACATAACAGGTTTCCTTTGTATAGGGTCCTAAGCCATGCTCTGTCTGACTACACTAATGCAACTGTATTAAAAAAGGCAGTGTACTGCATCCATAATTTTTAAGATTTATTAATTATTTTTAAAGAAATTTATAATTATATTATTAAAAGAGATAATGCCGTACAAACGGCTATATTTTGGTTGAATTCCAAAAAAAAGGCTACTTTTAAACTCTTTCCTAAAACCCGCCTAACGTTTTGAAAAATGGTAAAAAAACCACTTGTTTGAGTTTGACTAATGGTGGTAGTAGAATTCTGTCAATTATATTCCAAAATGATAGTTATGCCCCTTTTACCTTTTGTTTCTTGCAAAAGTTGGCTGCAATGCATCCACTCTATCCGTGGACTACACCGTGGGCCCCAACAATGATGCGTTTGTTTAATCCACGCCGTCCATCCTTCATGGATTATAAGTTTAGGGCATTAACCCAAAAATGAAAAAGATGCAAATCTCAGGTAGACCCAACAATAGTTAACGGTGTCAATTAAATCCTACCATTAAAAAGTGCTAGGGCCCACTGTAATTCTTTTTATGCCATTCAATCTGTTGATTGGGCAACCTGGACCTAAATTAAGAGCTTACTATAACTCTTTTTTGCCATGTAATATGTTTGGCTCCCAAGAAGTTATCGAGGGTAGGCGTTCAATCCTTCTGTTTCCTATGGTGTGGTCCACTTGAGATTTGGATCTGCCTCATATTTAGGCCCATGCCCTAAAATGACCTTGCAAAATAGAAGGACGGAGTTGATGTATCACATACATCATGATGGGGCCCACAACTTTTGACACTATAATGAGAAGGTGGTGCCAGAGGAGTGGTAGTTGGCTGCGACCCCGGAACCATGGACACGAGTGCGGATTAGGTGAGACCCTGGACTCACCTAAGATGGTGCGACCCTTACTGTGGGGCCACCTTGATATATGTATTATGATCCATGCCGTTCATCCATTTTGCCAGATCATTTTAGGGCATTATTCCAAAAATGAAGTAGATCCAATTATCAAGTGGACCATAGCATAAGAAACAATGGTGATTGACCATTAATGGGCCACAAAATTTTTGGATTAAGTTGATATTTGTTTTTTCCCCTTAATTCAGTCTTATGTGACCTTATCAACAAATTGGATGACAAATAAAAACTATGAAAACTTTAAGGAGCACCCTAAGAAGTTTTTAATGGTAAGGAGCTCAATCACTGCTATTTCCTATGGTATGGTCCACTTGATAATTGGATGTGCTTGATTTTTGGGATAATGCCCTAAAATAATCCAGAAAAATGGATGGACGGCGTGGATACATAATACATACATCAAGGTGGGCCCCACGGTAAGGGCCGCACTGCCTTGGGTGAGGTCGGCGTCTCACCTAATCTGCTCCTAAGGAATGTGGTTTGGCTACTGACATGCTGTCAGTAGCAAGTGGCTACTGGTTGGTGCTCCGTGGGCCTCACCATGATGTATATGTTTCATCCATGCCATCCATCCATTTTTCTAGATGATTTGCCCAAAAATGAGGTAAATCCAAATCTCAAGTGGACCATATTACAGGAAACAATGTTGATTGAACGCCCACCATTAAAAACTTCTTGGGGGCAAAAAAACTTTTGGATAAAGTTGATATTTGGCTTTTCCCTTCATCCCGGTCTGTATGACCTAATCAATAGGTTGGATGTCAAATAAACATTACAGTGGGCCTATGAGGTTTTTAATGTTGGACATTCAAGTCATTATTGTTTTCTATGGTGTGATCCATCTAGGATTTAGATCTGCCTCAGTTTTGTGTTCAAGCTTTAAAATGATTTGTAAAAAATGGATGGACGGAGTGGATAAAACACACATCATGGTGGGGCCTACATAGCGCTGACCAATACTAAATGGCTATTGGTAGTGTCACTAGCCAAATCTGCATGCCCGAACTAGAAGGACAAATTTCCTACAGAAGGCTTTCCCAGAAACTTCTGGGGTAGGGAAGCTAGGTGGGGCCCACCATGATGTTTATGAGAAATCCACCCCGTTCATCCGTTTTGCGAGTTCATTTTAGGACGCGACAAAAATTGAGCCAGATCTAAAGATTGATGTGGGCCGCACGAGAGGAAACAGTGGGAATTAAACAAACATCGTTGAAATATATGTATGGCTACAAAAGTTTTGTATCAGGATAAGGTTTTTTGCGTTTTCAGTTCATCCCAGTGGTAATGACCTTATAAACGGTTTGGATGGCATATAAACATCAAGTTGGAGCCTAGGAAGGTTTCAAAGGTAGGCATTTCTTTTCCCAGTTTTCTTTGTCACGTGGCCCACTTGAGTCTTGAATCCGGCTCATTTTTTGTCATGTGTCCTAAAATGAGCTCGCAAAATGGATGGATGGGTTGGATTACTCACAGACATCACGGTGGGCCCCACCTAGCTTCCTAGTGCAGGAATTTCCTTTCTTAGGAAGTCTGCGTCCAACGATATGGGAGAGATCGTTGGGGAGGGGGAAGGGGGCCTGGCTGAGTGTTTCAGTGTGAGAGAGAGGTTGTTTTTTGTTTAGAGGGTAAAAATGTCTTTTAACAAATATAGTATACCATACATAACGGTATAAGACAGTAAGCAGTTTTTTGGCCAACGGTAGAAACCTTAGGCAGGTTTTAAGAATTTAAAAGCAGACTTTTTGTATTTTTATTTTTGGAATTCAACCAAAACATAGGCATCCGTATGGCACCCTTACAAAAAAATCATTAGTCTCTTAAATGCGCTATACATGTAGTTTAATTGACTGCTGATACAAAAGAAATATTGGAAAAAATTTATTTTTTAATAACTTTTAATTTATATATATATATATATATATATATATATATATATATATATATATATATATATATTTGAAAAATCACCAAAACTACATGAGTTAGTAGATCGTGCCTCATACATATTTGATTTCATGTTTGGACAATAAGATAACAATAAATTTGGGAGAAATTGCAGAAATTTCCCTAATTTTCCCCAAATCGGACCACCTACCCTCAAAATTTGAAATTGGAGGTTTAAATCCTTGATTTTCTATGCAAAATGTGAAGAATTAAGAATTTCTAATCTTTTGGCATTGGTTTTGTATGATTTAAACAAAAAAAAGGATGAAAATGCAAAATCACTTGCCGAATGAAAACCGGCCCCAAATCTGCAAAAAACTTGATTCTGGTTTGAAATCTTTGTTTTTTGTTTTTGTTTTCCTAAAAGAGTACAAAGGATGGGCCGAAATCTACCCACAATGTGTTCAGATTAGAGAAGAAAGAAGCAAAATGATAGAAAAATGAAGTTCAGAGAGTTTTTATTATAGAGGGCTGCAATTCTTGTCGGTGCTGATGAATATCTGTCGATATCGACAAATATCATCGATACCAAGTAAATTTAATAAAGAAAAAAGTGTGATATCTTGTGATACAATCAAAACATTGCGATACATTGCCCAATACCAAGGATTTTTTGTACTCCAGGTCAGTTACGTATCGCTGACCTGTGATACCAATAATATTAGCCAATATTATTGATACTTCAATCATTGCATTCGACAATTATCTTTGATGTATGAAATGATTTCAGAGCAAAGGGTAAATCTAGTAAAAAACAGCAGTGCTTGCTAACATTGATTAATGCAGTGCTTGCTAACATGCCACTATAATGTTATCTCTATTCAACAATGTTTTAAACAGCGAATAGCATGTAGCGTAGCATTCATCCCTCTGAAGTGTGAGGCTTAAGCTACGTAGCGTGTAGTGTAAAGTTACATGCAATTCTAAAATTTTAATTTAGGCTGTGTTTGGTTGCACTAAATATAATGAAATTTCATGATATTTCACACGAAATTTGTCTAATTCATAATGAAACTTAATGACATTTGGCACAACCAAACACAAACTAAAATCATAGGAAAAAATAGGCAAAGATTAAGTATAAAGGTAAAGAAAGAGCGACCTAACTGATTTAATACTATTACTTATATTCTTTTACTAAAATCATTGAAAGATTAAGTGATTTTTATTCAAAATAAAAAATAAAAAATGTAACAAATCACTGAAAACATTTATGGATTTTGATGTAGTGAAAAATAACTTGTAGTGTAATCTATGTAGTGTATATCATAGGCTATGCAGCGTATAGCGTATGCAAAATTAGCATATAGTGTAAGCTTCACGTGCCTTAAGCTATTTTCATCAACTACATGGCATTAAGGTTGAGCTACGCTATGTGGCCAATGCTACATACTACATAGCGAAGCTATTTAAAACATTGACTGTCACGTCCCTAAATCTAGTGTCGGTAATCCGTGATTACTAAACACCAAATTTTGGTTGACAGCCTCTGTAGAACTCCGATTTTGGGGCTTCCAACTATCGCATACTAAGTCCCATAAGCGGGGCTCCACAAGGAAGATTTCTGATAGTAAAGACGACAAACACGTATCATTTCTCAAAATTTCATCATATTCAACATGTGTTACTGTGTACAACTGAGCACAACAAGGCAAAACCAAAACATAAACCATGTCATATTTACTATACTTGATGTACATATACAGAGTACTATAAAAAATTTATGCACTGATATGTACAAAACAAAAAGGACAACTGGAGTCTGTAACCTCTACTCCTGCAGCTCCGTACTCTCACCTGTAAAAAAAATAGAAAGGAAACCTTGAGCTACTAAGCCCAGTGAGTGCGTGTGTGCAGTGAAAATGCATGTTTCATGTCATGCTCATATAATGCATAGGCCTACTGGGCCGATAACAATAAAATAAAGATACAATTTTTTTATTTATATCAATTTTCCGTTATGGAGGTGGGTCTTCTACCCACTTGTAACGTATATTCTCTTTCAACGTTTCCACAACTTTCCACATTTCCCAATTGCACATGAAACAGAGGTGAGACTTGCATATGATTGCTACCCACTTGCACAGGCTTTTCCACCGTGGCTAACTACAGAGGTGGGACTACATAATTCATAGGCCGAACTAGTCTAACCCACTTGTGTTGAACCTCACTATCTGTCTAATAGCGAAAAAGTATAAGTCGCCTGACAAAACGATAGCGGACAATTTACGAGCTCGTCACACACAACCTATCTTTGCTTGCCTATAAGCAGGTCAAGTCAGAACTCTCAACCAATCGACATACGTCGGTGGGAGTCACTGCTTACTTTGGTATTTCGGCATTCCAGCACTCTGTTCTTCCACTCGGTCTAGGCATTGGTTGCTCCTAATGGTACTAATCGGGGTTTAGGGACTTTCACCCAGGGACCCTCTAATCATATCCTGTTGAATTACACATTTCCGGTGTGGTGTCTAACTCAAGTCATAACAAAGTATGTTTTATCGCATTTACAATCACCGTATGCATTAGTCCACACACAATCACAATATATCATGTTTTTCAAGGCAAGCATAGGATGACTTTCCTCATGTGGTCTCCTCATGAATTTAACTTTCTCATAGGGGTTTTATGTAATGCATCCTATATCTAGACAGTTCACATACTAATCATAGACACATCATGTGTCGCAACACAACCCACTATGATCACCATACCATGATATGAATCATTCACTCTCAATCATACAATGATACAAAAACTATGAACCATGCATATGATATGCACATGACTTAGCCAATCTAAATCCAACCCGGGATTCATTCCGCTATAAGACTTCATGCCACAAGCATGCTTTTTCTCAAGAGTTAGCTACACCAAAAGGAGGAAGGATAACTCTTTCAAACGTTTTGTCAAACAGGTAGCAGGCGGACTTTGCAAGGGACAAAAATGGAAACTGATGAAAATACTCATGAATTTAAACAAAACTAATGCATATGAATCCCTTGGGTGTGGGCCACATGAATGGTTTAATTGGTGATGGGGCTATGATGGGTTGATCTTGCATAGCTTCTCCCATGGCCCTTTTCTCAAGTTCATCTCTATCATCAAATCTTCTATCAATAGCCTAACCAACTACAATAGAAAATCCAACATCATAGCCATTACTGGGGCAATTCAAAGCTCTCTCTCTCTCTCTCTCTCTCTCTCAACAACCATGGACTAGAAAATCTATTCTTTTATAGGGCTTTCAAGTAATCTAACGCATATATATGCATGCTCCTAATCTATGCACTCACTTGTAACAATCAGAGGATTGGATTTCGAACTCAGCTTCTACTTCCTTTTCTTTTTCTTCTTCTTCTTCTCCACTTCAAACTTAAGCTACTCTTTTTTTATATTTTTATATTTTTATATTTTTATTTTTAGTCTCTACACTCACCTTAGGCTTCCCATGACACAAGGAAGAGAGTGCTGGAAATGGGTTGTTGAAAGAGGGTTTTTATGTTTATGGATTTGAAAATGGTTTTAAAATTGGCTTTTGTCTAAAAAGAAGGGTTGGGGGGTGTTTTGTGATGTTTTTGAGAAGTTTAAGCTTATGGTAACAATAGAAAAATGTTATTTAAGTGATTTGAAATAAAGCATTCCAAGGATTTTTAAAAAATCTAGGTCATTTGAGTTATTTTATCAAAATATACATGTGCATATCTATTCATAACTTACAATCCGGGTGCCATATTGACATGCCGTTTTCGCCAGTAATTCCATAACTTGACTACGGTCACAACGGTTAGGCTCTTGGACCTAACGGATTTTGAAAACCCAATGATGGCCCACCTCTAGATAAAATAAGGACAGTTGTCATTTCTCAAATTGTTTAATTTTAAGTCCGTATATTAAAATTCGGACATCAACTTAAAATGCGGCTTGCGGCTCGATAACAGAACAACATTATGATCAAGTCAAAATATTCTCGGGGCCAATGGACCTATAGTTAATGGCTATCCAGTGTACGAACCAGATTTCGGGGCCTCGGGTCTTACAACTCTCCCCTCAGAAAAATTTCGTCCTTGAAATTTCAAAACATATTCGGTTATAACAGTACAATACAACAATAACCATATCATACTTATACGTACCTAGGAATCAAATAGATGAGAGTAACCATTGCGTATCTCTGCTTCCCGTTCCCAGGTTGCTTATTTTACAGAATGATAACCCCATTGGACTTTAACTAAGGGGATGACTTTAGCACGAAGAACTTGTTCTTTTCTATCCACGATACAGATTGGCTGCTCGATATAGGATTCATCTTCCCGAACTGCTAAGGATTGCCAGTCAATAACAGGTGCTATTATCTTCGGATCACATTTATGAAGCATCGAGATGTGAAAAGCATTATGAACTCCAGATAATTAGGGTGGCAAAGCGAGTCGATAAGCTACGATGCCAACTTGTTCAACAATATCGAAGGGCCCTATAAACCTTGGGGCTAACTTTCCCTTAACACCAAATCGTACTACACCTTTCACTGGTGAGACTCAGAGATATGCACGGTCTCCCTCGACAAACTCTAAGGGTTTACGCCAGTGAGCCGGCGATCTGCAAAACTCTTCTGCCGACTCTGAGCTATAAGCATACGTAATCGAATAAGATCAATCTTTTCAGACGTTTTCTGTACAACATCAGGACCTAAAAAACATCGCTCACCAATCTCAGTCCAACAACTTGGGGACCTACAAGGCAATGTTATCGAATTGCATATGCGTGTGCGCATATGCGAGCGCACAATCACATATGCGGTCGCTTTTTTTTTTTTTTTTTTTGCATTTTTCAAAAAATTAAAAAAATTAGAAAAATCAGAAAAAATCAGAAAAAATTATCATGTGTCATTGGCCCTTGAAATACATTTAATTTAAGTAAAATAAAACCAATTACATTTACAATTTTACATAATCAATTAAATATTAAGTTAAGTCATCATTCATAAACAATTCTACTACCTTCTACAATATAGTTAACTTCTTAACAGTTAACATTTAACAAATATGAAATATCAATATTCAACATTTAACACTACATGATATAAATCAACAATCAACATCAACACACTTAGTAAACAAAATAAAGAAGTTATTTATTATTTATCTAATCAATAATCATATACATTGATCTAGTAGCCATTGTGACATATCACTACTAAGTCCACCACCACCACCATCATCATCATCATCATTCGAGTCATCTCCTTCTTCCACATACACTTCTTCTTCTTCCGTTTCTTCATCATCTGTACATACTAATACTTCATCAACATCCAATGGTGGATGATCTTCAGCTTGATCATCATTATCACCATCTCCTTTTTCAATCTCCTTAATTTCTTCAACTGGTTAACGGCTACTACTCGCCCCCCGGCTCCCTCCTGTCCTTTGCCTTCGAGTGGTACTACCTTCACCAGGTGTCGATTCGTATACGGCATTTTCAACTTGTGCCCATGTTAGCTCCTCTCCAGCAAATACCGGGTCCTTTGTCTCTACGAGCTACTCGTCATCTACATCCAACTCATCTAAGCAGATAGGGTCAAAGAAACCGGGCTTTTCTTTCCTAGTTTTGAATCGTTCTCGCAATTTTTGATTGTATTGAACCAAAACCAAGTCGTTGAGATTTTTTTGCTCAAGGTGATTCCTTTTCTTTGTATGAATCTGTAAGAAAGAAAGCGCATTTGACATTAGCTATTTAGGTAATTAATTTAGCTTAGGCCACTAAAAAATTAAAGTTTACAAACAATTACTAAATAGTCTAAACTTACCGCCTCGAACGTGCGTCAATTGCGCTCGCAACCATTGGCAGAACACATGAGTCCAAGAATCTTCATAGCCAGCTTCTTTAGAGCTGGATCCTTCCTATTCGGGTCCACTCCATAGGCAGCCCACCAGTTAGCTGAGAAAAACAGTTTAAGTAGGTTAGAGACACTTTATAGAAAAACTATTTGTAAGAGTACACTAAGACTGACATTTATAGAAGTACTTACTGGGTAATTTCATTGTCCGATGCCTTATTACGATATCCCTTGAGAATATCCCTTCACTTTTTGTGTAGAAGTCCAGCAAAGTTGAGATCTTGTCCTGTTCTCCTCTATCTGGAATCATTCTTTCCAAGACATTAATAAATCCAACCATATGCATAGTTAGTGCTTCTACTGGATCAGCAGAAGCGAATAAACAGGCCAAGTTAAGGACGTAAGCAGCCGAATACAATGGGGATGACATTTGGCTGCCCCATCTTCTATCTATAATATGTAAAATTGGCTTGTAATCACGGTCTCTATAGTTAAAATGGTCCATAATCTTATTTTTCGCCCTCTCCATCGCATCATATATGTAGCCCATTGCAGGCTTCTCATCCCCGTCCACCAATCATAATACAGTGACTAAGGGTTTAGATGCTTTTAGCGCATTTACCACTTGTGTCAAAAAACTTTGAGAAATGATTGTTTGTTGAACTTGTTTCCCTTCAGCTTTCTTTGACCAAGGCCCACTTGTAAAATCGGCCGACACTACAAAGCTTCTAAGTTCTGATTTCTTTACATGTAATCTTTGTAGTGTTAAAAAGGCTGTAGTGAAACGGGTGACTGTTGGATGTAGCAAGTTACCGCTAATGTGTTTTCTCATTCGACTTAGAAGAAGGGCGTGCTTGTACATAAAGATCATGATTCTTTTAGCCCTAGCAATCACATTTATAAATAATATACCTATATCTTCTAACATAAGATCAACACAATGGGCCGCATAGGGGGTCTAAAATAAACGTCGCCTCTTCTCCATAAGAAGACGACTGTCCATTACATATGAGGCTACTTTATCTATAATTACTTGTACAACATATTCCTCACCTATTTCTTTAACTACACTATCTAGTAAGTTAAATAAATATTCTCTTGTGTGTGAATGGCCCGACGCATCCACGGACTTCAAGAACATTGACCAAAAAGTTAATGAGAGATCGACCGGATCTATCGGTCCATCCATCGGCCATTAGTGAACAACCATATGTTTTCCACGATTCCTTATATTCAGTTATGAAGGATTGTGTATATTCAACTTCAGTTTTTAGGCATGTCTCTCTCATTTCATGATATGAAGGAGGTTTAAGCCCAGGTTCAAACTGACTTATAGCCTCAACCATTACTTTAAAATTTCTCGATTTAACGGCGTTGAAAGCAATGCCGGTTTGGTAAAACCACTTAGCAATATATTGAATAGTGGTTTTCCTATCTTTTTGTTTATACCGGTTCTCTAAAGTTGTTTGAGCCGGCCCTTTCCCTCTACCCCTTTGGTCGATCACATCCTCGGGGTGTGGTCTACACCATCTATCCATGGGCCCATGCCCTCGAGCTCTTTTCGAGACCGTTGGTTGTACTTGTGGTCTAGACCGGCCTGTCGAAGTAGGGGGAGTGGGACTAGCTTCATCTACATTAACTACATTTATATCTTCATATGCATCTTGTTCCAGATATTCCTCCTGACGTAGGGCATTATTGCATCTCTTTCTTGATTGTTTTTCCATATACTCCATGATCTCCCTTCGGATTTCTGGAGTAATTTTGTCGCATGCTTTTGCATTTGACCCCGGTAAATGTGCAAGGTGTTGCTTGTGCCTTGCACTGCCATCGGAACTCACATACCCACATAACTCACATACTATGTGAGTCTTTTCCGTAACACTACGGTAGTGCCCATATTTTTAACCCGGGTCATTCGACTTGCGTTTCAAAGGGGAAGATTGGGAAGAAGACATTATGATGGTAGTGTGTGTAAACTAAAGTAACTAGAAAGTAAACTAAAAAGTAACTAGAAAGTAGAAAATAAACTAAAAAGTTAACTAAAGTAAAGTAAGAGACTAAGATCTAAGAGTAAAGAGACTAAAGAGATGGGACTTTGGGGGGGGGGGGGAGAGAGAGAGAGAGAGAGAGAGAGAGAGAGTTACACACACACACTTACACACTTCACACTAGTAGTAGACTAGTAGTAGTCTAGTAGAAAAGGAGATAGAGAGAGAGAGAGAGAGAGAGAGAGAGATTTACAGACAAACAAAATTAAAATTACAAATTTAAAAGAGGTTCCAACTTCCAAATTCTTCAATCTTCACTTCTTGTCTAAGTTGTCTTCTCTTCACCTTTACCCCTTGACTTGAGTATTGATCTTGAATTCTTGTTGTACTTGTAAGTTGTAAGAAACTTCAAACTTGTAAGTTTGTAAGTTGTAACTCTAACTTGTAACAAAGTAACAAACAAACTAAAAAAAAAATGATAGAAGTTATTAGAACTTAGAAAACTTAGAACTTGGATATTATGAAACTCTAAGAGAAAATGAGATAGAAAGAGAGTGGTGTATGTTTCCTTAATTGAACTAGAAAGTAGAAAGAGAGCTCAATTCAATGGATGGAGAGCTTGGTTGTCTTGTAGATGTAGTAATGTCTCTTGAATCTTGATTCTTGAATGTGGATGTATGTTTCCTCCTTGATTGAAACTTCAATCTCAATCTTGATTCTTGATTCTTGAAAGTTGAAAGAAATATGGAATATGGATGGAGAGGAGTGGATGTAGAGTGCTTAGAAATATGTAAGAGAGCAAAATAGAGAATAGAGAGAGAGAGTTTGAGCTTTGAGTATATGTAGAAGTGCTTAAAATCCTTTTTTATAGAGAAAAAAATTAGGATAAAAAAAAAAGAAAAACGGTCAAAAAACGATCAGAAATATGACCGTTGGCCAATATGCGATCGCATATGCTGTATGCGATTGCATACATCGCATATGCTGGCACATGTGGCATATGCGATCGCATGTGCAGTGATCGCATATGCCACAGTCGCATATGCGATCCCACCACATATATGCGCACATGCGATCGCATATGCGAATGTGCGATCGCACATGACAACACTGCTACAAGGTCTACCATATAACGCCTCATAGGGAGCCATGCCAATAGTTGCCTGAAAACTATTATTATACGCAAATTCTGCTAACAGCAAGTGGTTGTCCCAACTACCGGAGAAATCTAATGTACATATCTGAGCATGTCCTCAAGAATCTGGTTAACTCTTTCGGACTGCCCATCTGTTTGTGGATGATATGCTATGTTAAATCTTGAAGTAGTCCCTATTGCTTTTTGAAAACTCTTCCAAAACTTTCATGTAAACCTCGGATCTTGGTCAGATACAATCGAAACAGGTACACCATGTAATCTAACAATTTTGTTTATAAACAAAGTTGTAAGCCAATCTTTAGACCAAGAAATACAAATAGGAAAAAAGTGGGCTGTCTTTGTCAAATGGTCTACAATAACCCATATAGCATCATGTCGACATAAGGTTCTTGGTAAACCCATAATGAAATCCATAGTTACATGTTCCCACTTCCATACTGGTATCTCCAAAGGTTGCAATTCCCCTGTAGGCTTTTGGTGCTCCGCCTTTACTCGTTTGCAAGCGTCACACTATGACACACGCCTAGCAACTTCACGTTTCATTCTAGTCCACCAAAATTGCCTTTTCATGTCCTTATACATCTTCGAAGAACCTGGGTGGATGGTAAACTTGGTGCAATGTGCCTCATCTATAAGGGCCTTCTTCAATTTTGAGATATCTGGAATATATAATCTGCCCTGAAACCGAAGTCTACCATCCAAACCTATCTGGCACTTCGGTTGACTTTTCCCTATTATCACATCTTTACAAAACAACGCCCATTGATCAAACTGTTGGGCTTCTATTACCTGAGATATCAAAGAGGGTTGAATCGTCAAGTTTGCTAATTGAACAACTGAGGACTGTAGAGTCATCTCAAATTCAAATTCAGCTATAGCTTCTACCATTTTCCACTCTCGCATCATCAATTGTGCCACTTAGGCCTGTGGCTGACAACTTAAAGCATCCGCTACCACATTAGCTTTTCCTGGGTGGTACTGAAGATCAAAATCATAGTCTTTCATCAATTCCATCCAATATTTCTGCCTCATATTCAACTCGGCTTGTGAAAAGAGGTATTTTAGGCTCTTATAATCCGAAAAGAGTTCGAATCTAACCCCATATAAGTAATGCCTCCATACTTTTAGGGCAAAAACTACCATTGCTAACTCTAGGTCATGTGCTGGATAATTCTGCTCATGAGGCTTCAGTTGGCGAGATGCATATGCTACAACCTTGCCCTGTTGCATTAGGACACACCTCAAACCTATAAGCAAGACATCTGTATAAACAACGAATCCCTCACTCCCAGATGGAAGAGTGAGAATCGATGCCGTCGTAAGACGAGTTTTTAGTTCTGCAAATGCCCGCTCACAGGCTCCACTCCAAACAAACATTGCATCCTTTCGAGTCAATCGAGTCAGTGGGGCAGCTATATGAGAAAATCCTTTAACAAAACGTCTGTAATACCCTGCTAGACCTAAGAAACTCCGAATCTCAGATGCATTCTTCGGCTGTTTCCATTGCAAAACTGCTTCAACCTTAGCTGGATCAACTGAAACTCCATTCTTCAAAACTATGTGCCCCAAAAATTTTACTTCTTCCTGCCAAAACTCACATTTTTCTAACTTAGCATATAGTTGGTGGGCATGAAGGGTTTGCAATGTCATCTTTAAATGACACTTATGATCTTCCATTGTCTTTGAATATATTAAAATATCATCAATAAAAACAACAAGAAAGTGGTCCAAATAAGGACGAAATACCTCATTCATCAACTGCATAAATACTGCAGGTGCATTAGTCAGACCAAATGACATAACCTGAAATTCAAACTGTCCATAACGAGTCACAAAAGCTGTCTTCGGAATATCCTCCTCCCGAACCCGAATCTGATGATACCCAGACTGTAAATCTGTCTTCGAGAAATACTGCGCACCACTGAACTGATCGAATAAATCATCTATTCTTGGGAGCGGATACTTGTTTCTAATCGTAACCTTATTAAGCCCTCTATAATCGACACACAACCGTAAAGAACCATCCTTCTTTTTTACAAAAAGCACTGGCGCTCCCCAAGGTGAAGTACTTGGGCGAATAAACTCCAAACGACGTAATTCATCTATCTGTCTTTGCAACTCATGTAACTCTAACGGTGCCATACGATAAGGGGCTCTGGATATAGGGGTAGTGCCGAGGATAAGATTTATTCGAAACTCTGTACGTCTAACGGGTGGCAAACCTGGAATTTCCTGAAAAACATCTGGAAAATCACGTGCTACTGGTAACTGTTCAATACTTACACCTTTGGACTCTTTATGAATATAGGACATCAAAGTCTCTATAAATTTATCTTTAGGATCGGCCACAATATGAAATCGAGGCTGGTCAGGTATAGAAAAGGTGACTGTCTTAGCTGTACAGTCCAACACTGCATGGTACTTGGATAACCAGTCCATTCCCAAAATCACATCATACTCTAACAACACCAAAACATAAAAATTGGTTGGAAGGGCATACTCTTCTATGTAAACAGGACGTTCCTGGCATATAGAACTCAACACCATTCTTTTCCCTGAAGGAGTCGAGAGCTCTAATCCCTTGGTCATCGATGTTCTCGGCAAATCCAACAACTGACAAAAACTATCTGCTATAAATGAATGTGATGCGCCAGAATCGAAAAGGACACATGTTAAAAGGGATGATACTGCAAGTATACCTTCTATGACTCCTCCCTTAGTCTGAGAATCTCTTTGCTGGATTGCATAAACACTAGGTTGCATTTGAAGGGATAAGGGTTGTCTACCTTGCTGCCACTGTGACTGCTGCTGATACTGTTATTGTTGGGACCTATACTGTGACCTATATGGTGGCCTTTGCTGCTAGGGTTGCTGATGTCTAGGTGGTTGATATGGCTGCTGTTTCTACGGATTGGGACAATCCTTTTTACGGTGCCTTACACCACCACAATTATAACAGGCTCCGGAAAACTGTCGCTGAGGAATAGATGGTGATACTGGGGATCTGACATCAGGTCTGGCTGCATTATCATATCTAACTGCAGGCCTCTTTGGGGGTGAAAAGGGCTGAAAACTACTACCACTCTCTGAAATAAATCTCCTCTTCCTTTGCTGATTAGACGTAGATGGATGAGTACTTTGTTGTTGGTTCCAATCAGACTAAAAAATCTGTGCCTTCGCTATCACTCCCTTAAGGGTCGGCAACTCAAACCCTCTAACTTGAAATCGCAAACTAGGACACAAACCATCCTCAAATTTCCTCACATTCAAATCATCATTGGCTACTAAATGTGGAGCAAAATGAGATAATTCTATAAAACGAGCCTCATAGTCAGCAATAGACATCTCACCCTGAATTAAAGAATCAAATTAATGTGCTTTCTAACGATGAACAGCTATGGGGAAAAACTTACGATCGAACTGGTCTTTAAATGCTTCCCATGTCCACACAAATTTTGGATCTACTGAACGAACAACTGACTTCCACCATTGTTCTGCCTCTCCTTGCAACTGATACGTCGCTAAGGTAACACATTGCTTGGAAGTACAACCTATAACTTGAAAAAGTTTCTCTAATTCTGACTTCCATAACTCGGCTACTATAGGGTCTAGCTTGCTAGAAAAACAAGGTGGATCTAGACGTCTAAAATCCATAAAAAGAGCACTGGCCCGCTCAGGAGGATAACTAAATAACCATATAACTCAGGAGTATAACTAAATCGCTGCTTTTGATTAGCTATTATAGTTGACATAGTCTGTAGCATTTGTTGAAGTTGTGCTGCAGGAACATGTATAACTGGGTCTGGAACAGATTTTGACGTAGATTTTGACTTGGACTTGGGTTGCACTGGAGGAGTCCGAATAGAATTCTTTTCAGGCGGCATCCTATAGACAAAACACCGAATTAGCCTAAAAAGAACAAGTAAACCTATACAATATACGCAATACTAAATAACCATACAACTCTTCTACTTCGCAAAGCATGAACCTAACAACTCTAATGCAACAACGTATAATAAATACAATATATGATTTATGCAGATATTTCCCAGATCATGCTCTGATACCATCTTTTGTTACGTCCCTAAATCTAGTGTCGGTAATCCGTGATTACTATACACCAAATTTTGGTTGACAGCCTCCGTAAAACTCTGATTTTGGGGCTTCCAACTATCGCATACTAAGTCCCATAAGCGGGGCTCCACAAAGAGGATTTCTGAAAGTAAAGACGACAAACATGTATCATTTCTCAAAATTTCATCATATTCAACATGTGTTACTGTCTACAACTGAGCACATCAAGGCAAAACCAAAACATAAACCATGTCATATTTACTATACCTGATGTACATATACAGGGTACTACAAAAAATATATACACTGATATGTACAAAACAAAAAGGACAGCTGGAGTTTGTAACCTCTACTCTTGCAGCTCCCTACTCTCACCTGTAAAAAAATAGAAAGGAAACGTTGAGCTACTAAACCTAGTGAGTGCGTGTCCAGTGAAAATGCATGTTTCATGTCATGCTCATATAATGCACAGGCCGACTAGGCCGATAACAGTAAAATAAAGATACAATGCATTATGCCACTTTTCATGTTCCAAATCATTTTTTTATTTATATCAATTTTCCGTTATGGAGGTGGGATTTCTACCTGCTTGTAACATACATGTTCTTTCAATGTTTCCACAACTTTTCACATTTTTCAATTGGATCACCAAGGTCTGAAACAAAGGTGGGACTCGCATATGATTGCTACCCACTTGCACAAGCTTTTCCACCGTGGTCAACTACATAGGTAGGACTACATAATTTATGGGCCGAACTAGTCTAACCCACTTGTGTTGAACCTCACTATCTACCTAACAGTGAGAAGTCATAAGTTGCCTGGCAAAACGATAGCGGACAATTTACGAGCTCGTCACACACAACCTATCTTTGCTTGCCCATAAGTAGGTTAGGTCAGACCTCTCAACCAATCGACATGCGTCGGTGGGATTCACCGCTTACTTTGGTATTTCGGCATTCTAGCGCTCTGGTCTTCCGCCCGGTCTAGGCATTGGTTGCTCCCAATGGTACTAATCGGAGTTTATGGACTTTCACCCAGGGACCCTCTAATCATGTCCTGTTGAATTACACATTTCTGGTGTGGTGTCCAACTCAAGTCATAATAAAGTATGTTTCATCGCATTTACAATCACCATATGCATAAGTCCACACCCAATCACAATATATCATGTTTTTCAAGGCAAGCATAGGATGACCTTCCTCATGTGGTCTCCTCGTGAATTTAAGTTCCTCATAGGGGTCTCATGTAATGTATCCTGTATCTAGACGGTTCACATACTAATCATAGACACATCGTGTGTCGCAACATAACCCACTATGATCACCATACCATGATATGAATCATTCACTCTTAATCATATAATGATACAACAACTATGAACCATGCATATGATATGCACATGACTTAGCCAAGCTAAATCCAACCCGGGATTGATTCCGCTATAAGACTTCACGCCACAAGCATGCTTTTTCTCAAGAGTTAGCCACACCAAAAGGAGGAAGGATAACTCTTTCAAACGTTTTATCAAACAGGTAGCGGGCGGACTTTGTAAGGGACAAAGATGGAAACTGATGGAAATACTTATGAATTTAAACAAACTAAAGCATATGAATCCCTTGGGTGTGGGCCACATGGATGGTTTAATTGATGGTGGAGATTGGGCCATGATGGGTTGATCTTGCATAGCTTCTCCCATGGCCCTTTTCTCAAGTTCATCTCTATTATCCAATCTTCCATCAATAGCCTAACCAACTAAATCAGAAAATCCAGCATCATAGCCGTTAGTGGGGCAATTCAAAGCTCTCTCTCTCTCTCTCTCAACAACCATAGACTAGAAAATCTATTCTTTTATAGGGCTTTCAAGTAATCTAACGCACATATATGTGTGCTCCTAATCTATGCACTCACCTGTAACAATCAGAGGATTGGATTTCAAACTCGGCTTCTACTTTTCTTCTTCTTCTTCTTCTTCTTCTTCTCAACTTCAAACTTAAGCTACTTTTTTTTTATTTTTTATTTTATTTTATTTTATTTTATTTATTTATTTTATAGTCTCTACACTCACCTTAGGCTTCTCATGAGACAAGGAAGAGAGTGCTGGAAATGGGTTGTTGAAAGAGGGTTTTTATGTTTATGAACTTGAAAATAGTTTTAAAATTGGCTTTTGTCTAAAAGGAAGGGTTGGGGGGTGTTTTGTGATGTTTTTGAGAAGTTTAAGCTTATGGTAACAATAGAAAAATGTTATTTAAGTGATTTGAAATAAAACATTCCAAGGATTTTTAAAAAATCGATGTCATTTGAGTTATTTTATCAAAATATACATGTGCATATCTATTCATAACTTACAATATGGGTCTTGTATTGACATGCCGTTTTTGCCAGTAATTCCGTAACTTGACTACGGTCACAACGGCTAGGCTCTCGGACCTAACGGATTTTGAAAACTCGATGATGGCCCACCTCCAGATAAAATAAGGACATAGTTGTCATTTCTTAGATTGTTTAATTTTAAGTCCGTATATTAAAATTTGGATATCAGGTTGAAATGCGGCTTGCGGCTCGATAACAAAACAACATTATGATCAAGTCAAAATATTCTCGGGGCCAATGGACCCACAGTCAACGACTATCCAGTGTACGAACCAGATTTTAGGATCTCGGGTCTTACACTGACCTAGAGTAATAAGAAAGGGCAATGATTAAGTATAAAGATTGCTTATATTATTTTACTAAACGCATGGAAAAAATTAACTAATTTTTATTGAAAACAGAAAAATGTAACTGATCATTGAAAACACTAATTGATTTTAATGTTGTAGTGAAAGATAACTTGTAATGTGAGCTATATGGTGTGTAGCGTAGCCTAAGTAGCATGTAGCGTATGCAAAGTAATCATGTAGCATAGGCTGCACACAACTTAAGCTATTTTTATGAGCTATGCAGCATTAAGGCTAAGCTACACTATGTAGCGTAAGCTACACACTTCATAGTGTAGCTATTTAAAACATTGCTATTCAAATGTCCCTCAAACTAGCCAGACAAGCTTGAATCTATTGGGGGAAGAAATCTTTGGAATAACAGCGGCAATGCCACAA
The DNA here is from genome assembly GCF_029962835.1 of Magnolia sinica. Lineage (NCBI taxonomy): Eukaryota > Viridiplantae > Streptophyta > Magnoliopsida > Magnoliales > Magnoliaceae > Magnolia > Magnolia sinica. Next base: position 83,057,693 of record NC_080574.1, read on the forward strand.
GTACCATCTGGTGGCTAGGAAAGATGTTTGTAAACCAATAAAAAGGCCTGGGCATAAAATCAGTTGATTGAATCATGCACTATTATGTAAATGGTGGTGGAGACTTGGTTCTAGAGAGCAATCTCTGCTGAAAAACATCCTATCTGACAGATAAATCATGCACTGTTATGCAAATGGTGGTGTAGACTTGGGTCTAAGGAGGAGTCTCTGCTGAAAACATCCCATCATCCTATCAGACATATAGGATTTAGGAGAACGGGTGAGAGATATGAACAGTGTTAACTGAACATTTGGGTCTATCAATTTGGAGAGCTATGTCCTCAGTTTGTATTATCTTGAAAGACACTTGAGATATATCGTGTGGGATCTGGTGATAGTATTCGTTTATGGGAATGGTGGTGTGGTGATCCATTTTACAGTCATATGGGGCTGGTTTTCAGGTGCAATCTATGGGAGGAAGAGAAAATGTTGCTGGCATATGCTCATGCAACTGGAAGGAGTGTACATCCGGCTTTCAAGAGAAGACAGAAGATTGTGGGAGTTGGGATGTGATGGGATCTTTTCTATGAGCTCTTTCTACCATGCGTTAACGGAAGACTCCAGATGATATGGCCATATACCCAAGGTATCCCCTATCGGTATTGGTTGGCGTAACGGTGCCCTCCAAAACCGATACGGATACGGGGGCGTAACGGCAATAGGGGGGCGTAACGGCGCATTTTTTTTTTTTTTTGCCAAAAAAATATGAAAAAATATGGATTAAATCCGGAATATTCTAAGCATTCCAAATATGCATTCATTTATAAATTGGAACATGTTTATGGTGGTGTAACGGTCCACTCTTTGGTGAGAAGTTGTATCGAACCGTCTGATTAATTTTGAACTAGGTAACTTGAATTTGACTACAAAATTTATATATTTAATTTTCTAAATATCTAATTTATATACTTGACAATTTAATATCTTTCTCCCAATAGTTCTTTAAAAAAAAGAAATTAAATTCAGCTAGATGGCGTTGCCAATTTCGGGCTGACTTGGAGGACCAATCTATGCCCCAAATTAGCCTCAAATTCATGCAATTTATTGCCATTATCCCACTTATGTATTGGTGGGCATTTATTGGATAGTGAATCATGAAAAAAATCAAAAGCCCTATTTTAAAAAATAAAAGTCCACAAAATAACAATTAAAAACTATTCAAATAATTTGATTTTGGCATTGTGAGTTAGCAATTGCAGTTCATAATTTAATTGGTAAATTTTAAGTTAATATGTCTCGTGTACAATTTTTTAAGGGCCCGAATTAGGCGGGACTCAGACCGTGAAGTGTAGCACACGTGTCAAAGTTTTTTGGGCCCCACCTGTGATGAATGTGTTATATCTAAATTGTCCATTCATTTGACGAGATCGTCTTAAGGCTTGACACGAAAAATAATACAGATTTAATTATCAAGTGGACCACACTGCAAAAAGCAGTGGAGGATTGAACGTCTACCATTGAAACCTTTTTTGGGATCACAAAACTTTTGGATCAATATGAAATTTGTTTTTCCTCTTCATTCAGGTCTTTTTGACCTTATAAACAGATTGGATGGAAAATAAATGTTATGGTGGGCCTACGAATTGTTTAACGGTGAAAATCATCATCTTCGCTGCTATTTTTGGTGTGGTCCAGACGATCTTTGGATACGATTCATTTTTTGGGTAATGCTCTAAAATGATATTTAAAAATAGATGAACTGATGTAGGACAATTAACCACTTGCTCTAAAAGCTCGAACTATTAGAGTATGGCGAATTAATCCCTTTATCTAATAGCCCAAGCCCCACATCTCATGGGTTAAGACCTCAGCCGAACCCCCTTCGTGGGCCCCAAATCACATGGGTCGTCCACCTCGAGTGTCCCCGCATCCCACGGGCTACCCCACTCGAGCCCAGTGTGAAATGCGTATTACTCACCCCTGGTTAGGAGTCTTGAACACGAGACGTCCCTCGTGGGCCCCAAATCGCATGGGTCACCCACCCCGAGTGTGCCCCTGCATCCAACAGGCGACCCCACTCGAGTCCAGTGTGAAAATGCCCCTGCATTAATCACCCCCGGTGAGGAGTCTCGAACACGAGACCTCTTGCTCTGATACCAATTTGATGCAGGACAATTAACCACTTGCTCTAAAAGCTCGAACTGTTAGAGTATGGCGAATTAATCCCTTTATCTCATAGCCCAGGCCCCACATCTCATGGGTTAGGACCTCGGCCGAACCCCCTTCGTGGGTCCCAAATCACATGGGTCGTCCACCTCGAGTGTGTCCCCACATCCCACGGGCTACCCCACTCGAGCCCGGTGTGAAATGCGCATTACTCACCCCTGGTAAGGAGTCTCGAACACAAGACCTCCCTCGTGGGCCCCAAATCGCATGGGTCACCCACCCCGAGTGTGCCCCTGCATCCAACAGGCGACCCCACTCGAGTCCAGTGTGAAAATGCCCCTGCATTATGAACGGTGTAGATATAATAAATAGATCACTGTGGAGCCCATATAACTTTGATCTCCTTTGAACCGTTCGTACAACTCGAAGCTCGAGGAGTGTTAGCGCTCGTCTTAGCGTGACACGTACCTACAACAGCTTACACCTGCAAAAAGGGAGAGAGGGAAACCGAAAAGAAAAAAGAGGGAAAGAAGAGGAAAAAAGAGGGAAAGAGGGAAAGAACAGAGAGAGAGAGAGAGAGAGAGAGAGAGAGAGAGAGAGAGAAGAAGAAGAAGAAGAAGGCTGCAGCCGTAGCCGCAGCAGGGCCGTAGCTGCAGCCGCAGCCGCAGCTGTCCGAGAAGAGGAAGAAGAAGAAGAAGAAGAAAGAGAAGAAGAAGAAAAGAAAGGAAAAAGGTAAGTTTTTTTTTTTTCAAGGCCTGTAACAGCCGTTACGGGTCAGTAATGGTTGTTACTCCAGTAACGGGCCCGTAACGGCCGTTACGGGTACAAAATCGGGACATCGGCCGATATGGCCCTGTATCGCGTAACGGGTCCCACCGTTACCGTTACGTATCGGCCGTTATGGCCGATACGTAACCGATTTGGGACAACTTGCATATACCCCAAAAATTGGTTCTCAGCAGCAGTGTTCGAAATATGGGCATCGCATTACGTATCGCATCCTTAGGATATAAATACATATCGGTCATCGCACGGGATATATCGTTTGTATTGGGTAATTTATCGTACTTTTTGGGAAACATTGGAAAAATGGTTGAATTTTTCAATGAAACTTCAGGGATTGTTAAAAAAGACCTTAATACATACCTTTAAATCATAACATCTAAAAAAAGAAGTGCATATAATGGGTTTCCTATGTCTACGGTCCAAAGCTATGCGTTGGCTGACTGAACTAATGCAACTATATTCAAGTTGAATGCATAACATTTAGAGTGTATCTGATGATCATTTCGTCAAACACTCTTAAATACTTTGAAATTAGTCTCAATTGACAGCTGCTTGGAGGGAAATTTCGAAAAAAAATATTTTGATTTTTATTTTTTGAAAATTAATAAGGACTTAACAAATCAGTAGATCAAACTGCATACATGCTTTATTTCATGTTTGGAGTGCAACATTGTAAGCAATTTGGGAGAAATTGGGGAAATTTTGAATTTCCCCCTATTTTCCCTAAATCGGATCACCTACACTCAAATTTCGAAATTAGAGGGTATTTGATGATCATTTTATCAAATACTTCAAAATCAGTCTCAATTGACAGCTGATAGAAGGAAAATTTTGAAAAAAAGAAGAAACATGGAGAACATGAAGAACCAATGGATATCGAAATCAAAGCTCCAACTCCATGATTTTCCATGCAAAACATGAAGAACCAATGGATTTGTAACCATTTGACACTGATTTAACATAATTTCAACAAACAAAGGGTTCGAAAATTGAAAATGCTCACCGGATTGAACATGTGGGATACATCGACACTACCTGTGTTTTTCATATCATGCAGGTGGGATACATGATATATCATGGGATATATCGGCCGATGTCATCGATATTTAAAACATTGCTCAATAGTTTCCCATCAAAGTTAATGCATTCAGTTTGATGGATTTCATGAGAAAAAATCCTTAACACTTGGTATATTAAGAACAAAGAGGCTGTCATTCCTGAATAGATGCTCTATTGCGATTGCTCATTGTCACTTTCACTGCAATTCTTGGAACATTTGGTCCTCTATCTTTTAGAGTCCTGGTGGTGTATTGAGTGGGTGATTTTGGAAGCTATGGAATGGCACTTTATGCTGGCTGGTGGAACACTATGGTTGCCTAACTATTTTGGCTTCTATGGAAGATTTCAAGCTAGTCTTTGGTGCTTATGGTTCAAGAGGAATAATAGTATTTTTAGAGGAAAGTCATGTAGGGTGTCAAAGAAAATCAGGGGCTGATCATGGATTGGAGTAGGGCGAATAATAAGATGAAAGGCATCACTAATCAACTTATTAGACTCTATTGGGCAGAGGTCTTAAATTGTGGTTGGGAGGTCAACATAGTTAAAAGCAGTGTTCAAAATATTGCTATCGCATTATGTATCGCATCCTTGGGATACAGGTACATATCGGTTATCGCATGGGATATATTGTTTTTATTGAGTAATTTATCGCACTTTTTGGGAAACATGGGGAAACATTGCGAAAATGGTTGTATTTTTCAATGAAACTTCTGAGATTGTTAAAAAAATTCTTTAATACACTTTTAAATCATAACATCTCAAAAAAGAAGTGCACATAATAGGTTTCCTTCGTATAGGTCCTAAAACTGAACTAATGCAACCATATTCAAATTGAATGCATAACATCTAGAGTGTATGTGATGATCATTCCATCAAACACTCCTAAATACTTCGAAATTAGTCTCAATTGACAGTTGGTTGAAGGGAAATTTGGACAAAAAATTAATATTTTAATAGTTTTTATTAAATTTTAATTTAAAATGATTTTTATTTTTCAAAAATTGACAAGAACTTAACAAATCAGTAGATCAGCCCTCATACATGCTTGATTTCATGTTTGGAGTGCAACACTACAAGCAATTTGGGAGAAATTGGGAAAATTTTGAATTTTTTTCAAATTTTCCCAAATCAGACCACCTACACTTAAGGTTTGAAATTAGGGTGTATGTTATGATCATTTCATCAAACACTCCTAAATACTTCGAAATTAGTCTCAATTGATAGTTGGTTGAAGGAAAATTTTGACAAAAATGGAGAACATGAAGAACCAATGGATATTGAAATCAAAGCTCTAGCTCCATGATTTTTCATGCAAAACATGAAGAACCAATGGATTTATAATCATTTGACACCGATTTAACATAATTTCAACAAAAAAAAAAAAGGATTGGAAATTGAAAATGCTCAATGGATCATACATGTGGGATATATCGGCACTACCTGTGCATTTTGTATCACACAAGTGGGATACAAGATTTTCGCCTGATATCGTCGATATTTAAAACATTTGTTAAAAGAAGATGTTTTACTCCTGATGGATGGTACAAGCTAAACTTCAATGGTGGTTCCTTTGGAAATTTTGCTCTGGCAGGCATCTAGGGGATTATTTGAAACCTCGGGGAATTATTGTACTAGAGTTTTGAAGTTTTTATATTTAATGTTAGAGTATGTCATATGTTGGGGTCTTCTAATGCTACTGGATAATTATGGTAATAATCAAAATATATGGGTCCTTAACATAAACTAGTCTCTACTATACCTAATAATGACTTAGTGAAATCTAATAATTTACAATCTCTAAGGGCTAATATGATGCTTGAATTAAGAACTTGTTTGGTTAATGGTGTTACTGCGATTTGTACTTCAATAGAAAGAGCTTTAGAATTTGCAAAAAAATTTTCAAATGAAAACAAAGAAAAAAAATCAATTACAAAGATTCTTAGGAAGTTTGAACTATAAATGAGATTTTCTCTAAAAACTTAAATTAATTATGGAAACCACTATATGATAGACTAAAGAAAAATCCCCTGCAATGGACTCCTGAACATACCAAAATAATTAAACTAGTAAAACTCCATGTTAAACAATTACCATTATTACACATTCCCAATCCATTATTTTATAAAATAGTAGAAACCAATGCATCAGAAATAGGTTATGGAGGAATTCTTAAACAAAAGACATCAAATCAAGAACAATTAGTGAGATTCGTATCAGGATCATTGAATCAGACGCAAAAGAATTATAGTACTATTAAAAAAGAAATATTAGCTATAGTTTTATGTATTTCAAAATTTCAAAGCAATCTTTTAAATCAAGAATTTTTATTATGTATCAATTACAAATCAGCTAAGTATATTTTAAAAAAAGAAGTCAAAAATTTAGTACACAAACAAATTTTTGCTAGAGGGCAAGCTATTTTATCAAGTTTTGATTTCAAAATCGAATTTATAAAAGGTGAGTCTAATGCTTTACCCGATTTCCTCTCCAGAGAATATTTACAAGGACAACATGGCTGAAAAGCCAAAACCCATATCCAAATCAGATTATGCTCTTACTCCTTCAGTAATCAGGTCGCCAGCACCAACATTACAATTAGCTTCCTCATCATCAACGAAAGGCAAACATCCTATTATTAGTCCTATAGCCAGACCCTTAGGTCAACAATCACCCATAGGTTTAGACCATCAATTCCTAGTCCTAACCCATTTAGTCCATTACAATCACCATCTCCCCAATAGCTCCAAACTTATGCCAACAAGCTAATAGACACAAACCTTGGCCTTATAGACCAACCAACTTTCCAATTATTTCCTTGGACTCCATCACCTCCATCATCACCCTCTCAAAGTATACCCAATCTAGAACATCCATATGTCTATAAAACTGATATCATGCCAATCCTACCCATCGAACCTGAATTCCAAAAATTGCATATCAGTCAAATACTCCAAAATAGTTTCCTTGAAGAATGGCACTGGCTAGCCACTATAGGATCAAAGATTCGAAAATATTATGAATTTATTTTAATAGATACCGAATTAGCACAATTTACTCATCATAAAAACTCAGCTAACCCCTCTCAATATGCTTATTCAAAATGTCAAATTATTAAAGTTATTTCACAAAAAGAATGGGGTAATCCCAACCATAAGAAATAATTTTCTCAGCCTTTTCAACCACAATGTTTCACCTATTATGATTATCAAGAGGCATGGCTAAATACTTTCTTTTTGCAAAATCAGTATGGTAGTCATTCATGGTTTTTCTATTTTTCTCAAAAGGCAAAACTAGATTTTCCATTTTGGTTCTATAAATTTTGGAAATACTTTGGTCCCGATCTCAAAATCCTTCCACTTGAAGCTCATGAAGGCTACTCCTATTTTTGGAACATTTCAAATTCAACCCAAAATAAGAAATTTTTTAAAAATCACTAGTATTCTTTTCTCAATTTGTATGAGCATGGATCTCAACATGGGAATATCAAGTAGAATCAATAACATCAGCACTAATACCGCATTTGGTACGACGATTCAAAAGTTGATGGTGGAAACCATTTAAATTCGATTACATTACCAGACCCGCTCTTCAACAAATTTTCAACACTCATCCACATCTCTCCAAGGAAGAAAAATCACTAGTTAAAGCTCAAGAATTCCTAGTTCATAAATTATAATTTCAAGCCAAGTTTGCAGCAACATATACTAAAGAAGAATGGTTAAAATTACTCCGGGAAGCATCATCACAGCTATTTATGCAAACATTTGGTCGATCCTTCCTCACCTTCTGCTATCTGGAGTACCAGTGATTTAATGGAAACCAAGGCAAGGCATTGGGGGCGCTGGTTAAGGTTGGGGACCCTCCGATGCCTAAGTCAGTGTAGGTCTATAGAAAGTGTAGAAGAATCGGGATATTTGTTGTGTAGCTTTACTCATGGCAGTGGGTGTATTTATAGGCTTTTGGGGGTGGTAGTGTATATGGCAATGCCTCTTAGATGGTGATTGCGTATTACGGAAGAGATCTTCTGAATGCGTCATGGTTATCTTCCCGAGATACATGGTGAAGATCTTATCTCAATATATTCTAAGTATATTTGTATTCCGATCTGGTGGTCGATATCCGAGGTCGAACTCCAAGATCGAGGTCTTTGGTAGAGGCCGACCTCCGAGGCCAATGTTGATACTCGAGGCCGAGGTGATTTTTCGGCCTCAAGCAATCCATTGTCTTCGAGTCTATACATCTGGTCAGTCCATATTTACCCATAATAGTAGTCCCCCTACTTCCAAGTGTTCTTTAGAAGTACGTGTGGACTGACATTGTGATGTCTTGCACGAAAGAGGTCAGGAGGTTGAGAGGACGGACGGAGTAGAGCAAGTGAGCCGAGCAATTGTATGATCGATAAGTCGATTGTTCAGTGGTAAATCACACACGGTAGGACCCTTCAACTGAAGGAAGTCCTAGTTGTTCACATAGTAATAGGCCAAGCACTCAGTAGAAGGACTTTCTTCCCTTGCACTAAGAGAAATCCTCATTGTAGATTGCCCAGTCCAAGTAATGTTACTAATTAGTGGTCCGACCTCTTCCCTAAGGGTCAGATGACTGGTTGAAGATTGTTTTTACCTTTCACTAAGGGAAGTCCTCGTAGTCGGTCATGTAGTTTTAGTAAGAGGGACTTTCTTCCCTTCAATTGAGGGAAGTCCCAGTAGCTCGGATCGTCGGTACATTTAAAAGAAATTCCCTTCTCCTGACTGGGAGAACTTTTATTATAGAAATCATTGAACAGTAGAAAGCACAATAGTAAAATCATGAGCACCTTTTTCCCTTTTAAAAAGGGAGGTCGCTCTTAGTTGAGCAGGTCGGGGTTGGTTCAGCTCGGTCGTCAGGTTTCCTTGCTTAGCCCAGCTTCCTTAAGTACCTGCCCCAGCTTGGTGTTCAATGGAGTGTACCGATGTAAGCAGCTTTCCGGATGTCGGTTGGTACGCTGCCTCGGTCTTGGTCATCCTCTTTCTTTCTTTTGGCGTTAACGGCAGAGGGCTCCCCTTCTTCTCTTCGCTTCCTATCCTTAGTCGAGTTGTTTGCTTCTCAAGAAGCTCTTCATGAACTAAAGAACTCCTCGACATTGGAATATTTTTTATCTTAGTTAAGTAGGTCGGCAAGGGTAGTCGGGGGGTTCTTAGCAATAGAGAAGAGGAACTTTCCTGTTTAAGGCCGACCATCATGGCAGACAAAGCTATCTGGTCGAAATAACCATCGACCTAGACAGCTTCAGCGTTGAAACTGATGACGTAGTCTTTTACCAGCTCGTCCTCCTCCTAAGTGATCGTAAGGAGGTGGGTCTATGGCTTTCTCCTATCTTTCCTACCAATGAACTGGCTGATGAAATCTTTGCCGAGTTGTGTGAAGGAGTTGATGGATCTTGACTTTAGCTGCCTATACCACTTTCGTATTGTCCCCAACAAAGTCAGGGAGAAGGCTCGACACACCATGGATCTCCATCCATGCCCTGAACGATTCTAAATGCTCGGCCGGTCGCCAGACTCGGAGTAGGGGGTGATTTGCGACATTCGGAATTTGGGCGAGAGTTGGGCTCCCATAATTTTGTTGTAAACAGCGGATTGGTCTCCTCCATCATAGCCTCGATAGAGGTTAGTATTTGGGTACAACAGGCTTGGCGGATATTACTGATCTGACCCGCAGTTCCTTAAGTTCTGCCTTCTAGAAGCCCTCGTTCTTGGCTACTGCGTCAGGAGCCTTTCCACGCCTCTTCTTCTCCAACGTGTGACGCAAGTCGGAGTCAACGGGCGTGGCATTTCTTGAGGTGTGGGAGGGCGCATAGATTAGTTGCCCAGGATGTTGCTTGGTTCTCTGCAAGTCGACCGGTGCTTGAGGTGGTACGGAGACCTCGGTGGCTGCCCGTGCATCTATCCCCTAGTCGGGAGGTAGGTTTTGTCTCTCTAAGATCTGCATTATCTGGTTAATGTTACCGGTCAATGCTTCGACTTAATGTTCCGGGGAGACGAGCCGACCTCCTCAGTTTCAGGATTGCTGCGCAGGGCATGCGGGTGCGGAATCAGCCTAGAGTTGGGAAGGCGGATCTCCTTGGTCTGCGGACTGTTCCGCTGGCGCATGAGAAGTTGCAGCAATGGCGGCCAGAGCTCTCTTTTTTCCTTTCGCCATTTTAGAACCTCGATGAGATGGGAATGACTTTGATGTCATTCACACAGACGGCGCCAAACTGTTGATGCAAAAATCTAGTCGATCCTTCCTCAACTCCTGCTAGCCGAAGTACCTATGATTTAATGGAACACAAGGGAAGACATTGGAGGTGCCGGTTAAGCCGGGGACCCTCCGATGCCTTAGTCAGGGTAGGTCTGCAGAAAGTGTAAAAGAATCAGGATATTTGTTGTGCGTACCTTTACTCATGGCAGCGGGTGTATTTATAGGCTTTTGGGGGCGGTGGCGTATATGGCAATGCCTCTTGGATGGTTATTGCGTATTACAGAAGAGATCTTCTTCTGAATGCATCTTAGTTATCTTCTCGAGATAGACGACGAAGATCTCGGGAAGATCTTATCTCAATATATTCTAAGTATATTTGTATTTCGATTTGGTGGTCGATATCTGAGGCCGAGGTCGGTATCCAAGGCCGACCTCCGAGGCCGAGGTTGATACCCGAGGCTGAGATGATTTTTTGACCCTCAAGCAATCCATAGTCTTCGAGTCTGTACATCTGGTCAGTCCATTTTGACCCATAACAATTAACAACAACTAATTTCATTAGAAGCATCTGACGAAGTTTCATCAATACATTATCTACAAGTTAATGAAGAAATAGATTATTGTTTAAACGACTATCTACACCAACAGTAATGACAATGTAACATCAGCAATCTAGAAGCCACCTTACATCATCCATGACATCAGTCACCATTATCAGAATTACTGTAGGAATCTTTCACCTCAGCTAGCACTATAGCCATTATCAGAAAAGACGCACATAAGCCCTTGAATATTTTACTAGACGACAACGGACGAAGTTACCACGCATTTTCCTTGACCGGACTACATATTCAAGATTCAAGTCCGTCATCAGGATCTCATATATAAATAGACCTTCTGCCTCTTCATTAGGTAGAGTGGAATTTTAGTTCTCAACTAACCTCCTCAAGAAACCCTTGTAAAAAAAAATATAAAAAATCCCCAATCATGTTTATGATTTTTGAGATGGTTTTCAAGAATATTTGTAAGTTTTTTTTTTTTTTTTTTGTAAACTCATTTCTATTGATGGATTCGGGCAGCCCAATCAACAAAAATAGGCAGGGCCACCTATCATAAGAAAGAAACAATAAAGAAAAGGAACACCAAAAAAGAGGGGGTAATTACACGTCCCTCATGTAACCTAGGCCCGCTTTGTCTAGAAAAATTAGACCCTTAGTGGATCTAGGAAGCAAAGCATGAGTCTGGAAGAAAGTACTGGTCTGGGTCGCACTACCCCTCCGAGCTAGGTCGTCTGCCACCGCATTTGCCTCCCTAGGCGTATGAGCGAAAGTAACCTCTAGAGCTCCCATAAGCGCCTTAACCCTCGCCTTCCAATAGCAAGCAGACCATGCTCCATCCAAATCCTTGGAGAGAATCATAACAATGGATTTAGAGTTGCTCGCCACTTCCACTTTAGAGAAACCCAAATCTGCGCACCGAGATAAGCTCTCCCAGATCGCCTTGAATTCGACGCGGGTATTGGAGCATAAACCATAGGCTGAAGAGAAGGCAAACAGAAAGTTGCCCTCACTGCATCTACCCACATCGCCTCCCCCAGAAGGGCCCGAGTTACCAATGGAAGAACCATCCACATTAATTTTAATCCAGTCTCTACTCGGCCTAATCCATTTCACAACTTGGGTCTTCTTTCGAATCGAGCTCGCCCCGTCCAAGCCGAAGTTGGAGAGAGCGACAGCTGAGGAGCGCTTAACGACCTTGGGAAGAGGAAGGAAAGGGGTTATCCACGAGATCCAGTGGTGGACCTTAACAATCACCATGTCTGTGTGGAAACCGTAGTTATCATAGCTCACACTATTCCTGGCCAGCCAGATTTCCCAGAAGATCAACATGGGGGTGATACCCCTCAGAATATGGAGCCGGTCTTTTTGGGCAGTAGCTGGCCACCACCTAGCAGCTCTGCCATAGCTGAGACGTGTGATGAGATGGGGATGTTAAGAAGGGGCTGAAAGTGGTCCCAAATCTTATTAGACGAGTTGCCCAAGGAGAAGACGTGGTCGATGGATTCCACCTCAGACTGAAACGGGGGAGGGCAACTGACTCATTTGGATGCCAGTTGGATCCCTCTGTCCTGAGTTCTGGCCTCCACCGGGATCGCTTTGTGGATAATCTTCCAAGTCAGAAGCGATATTTTCGGCGGAAGTTTGGGGTGCCACACCCATTTCGCTCACGATTTCCTCTCGCCTGCAGTCCTAGTTATCTCCCATGCTGATTTGAACTGAAATTCCCTCGACGATGAGGGCATCCAGATCTATTTGTCCTCTTCGGGAGAGATACAAATGCCCTCCTTTTGGACGTGATCCAGAACTAGCTGGGGGAGAATCAGGCGAGCTCCAGCAGGGTCGCGCCAGCTGCTGGGCCCGATGAGGTGATCGACACGGTTGTTGTGTATTGGAGAAGGCTGAAGACACCACTCCGAGAGCGGCCCTAATCTGGACCAGTTGACGTCCCAGAAGCTGCATTGGCCACGCCCAATAATCCAGTAGCAACGGTCAGCCACCAACGGAAACTGTTTGCATATATTCTTCCATATGGGCGAAACATGGATGGAGAGACTCGCCCCACTTGCATCGTCAATGTCAGTCGAATATTTAGCCTTGAAGAACTTTACCCAGCAGCTGCCACTGCATCTGCAAGTGATGGTCCTAGCCATCTTCATTCTGAAGGCCTGTATAACATTCATCAGGCTTTTTATACCCAGACCTCCATCTTTTGGGGCTGCAATGTGCTTCCGGCTGAGCCAGTGGCATTTTTTGCGGTCCCCGTCCTAGCCCCATAAGAAGTCTGCACAAGCTTTTTCCAGATCTCCAAGAAGGGTAGAAGGGATGTCCGTTGCAGCCATGGCGTGAGCCGGGATGCTATAAAGCACATGGTTAATGAGAGTCGCATGACCCACTTGGGATAGGATCTTACTCTTCCAGCCCGAGATTCTGCACTGAAACTTCTCAACCAGTGAACGAAAATAGACCTTCTTTGATCTCCCTTTGAAGATGGGAACCCCCAGATAGGTGAACGGAGTTGTCCCTTGGTTGAAGCCGAGGGTCCTTTGGGTTAACTTGACACGGCCCACAGATTGATTAGCGGCCAGGATGAAAAAACTCTTTCGTTTGTTAATCTTTTGGCCTGAGATTCTTTGGTAATGAGCGAGGAAGGAAGCGATCTAAGATAGGGAGCGGCTACCCCCATTAACAAGGAGCAAAGTGTCATCCGCAAAGAGTTGGTGGGAAATCGTTGGCCAGTTCCTGCGCGTGAGAAAGGGGTGGCAGGAGCCACTGCTGATCAACCTTTGGAATCCTCTGCTTGGAACCTCAGAAGCTAGGATGAAGAGCCCTGGCGAGATGGGGTCTCCCTGGCGAAGACCTCTAGTCGAACGGAAGAAGCTGCAAGGTTCCCCATTGACAGGAGCCGAGAACTAGGAATTACTCCAACACTTTTCTACCAGAGCAATCCAAGTCTCCCTAAAATCGAAATGACGAATGACCGCCTTGAGAAATCCCCAGTCCAACCTGTCATATGCCTTCTCCATGTCTAACTCAATAAGAATATTTCATCTAGCTTTCCTGTCAATATCTCTGAAGACCTCTTGCGTAGGAGCGCAGTTCTCGGCTATGGACCTCCCCTGAACGAAAGCTCCTTGTTCAGTCAAGACGATCTTTGGCAGGAACCTGCTTAGCTTGTTAGCAATAAGCTTGGAATATTTTTTATAAACACAATTGCATATGCTAATAGGGCGGAAATCAGAAAACTTCTTGAGAGCCGGTGTTTTTGGGATTAGGCATATCAAGGTCGCAGTAAATGCCCGCGGAATTGTTCCCCCTTTGAACATGGACAAAGCTGCTTGGAGGATATCAACCCCAATTATATCCCAATAGCCCTAAAAAATGCCCTTGTGAAGCCATCTAAGCTAGGAGCCCCATCTGGAGGGCGGCCCTTCACTGCAGCCAGGACCTCGTCATATAGCGGCACTTGCATCAAGGAGTCGTTGTCTGCCGAGGAGGGAGCGTGCGGGATAGCTTCGACCATGTCACTCGTGTGAGGAGTGGCATCCGCTGACATGAGGGAAGAGAAATAATCAGTTGCCGCTTCCTTGATCGACCCCTAATCCACAGCCACTGAACCATCCTCCAAGTGGATCTCTTTAATGTTCAACGTCCTCGCTCGATCAGATGCCATGCTATGGAAGAACTTAGTATTTCAATCTCCTTCTTTAAGCCAGTGCAGTCTGGACTTTTGTTTCCAGTAGATCTCCTCACATAGTTTCAAATGGGCCAGTTTATCTTTGGATAGTTGAAGACTATGAATGTTCTCCTAAGAGGAGGTTTGGGCTACCTCCTCAGCTGTCGCAAGCTCCCGCTCGGCCCTTTCAATATTACGGAAAATATTCCCGAAGACTTCCTTATTCCAAGTTCTCAAAGCCCTCTTCACGTTCCTCAGTTTGCTATGAAGAACCAGCATGGGGTCCCCCGCAATGTCAGATTTCCAGGCCTCTTTGACCAGCTCTTGGAAAGAGGCGTGAGCCATCCACATTCGTTGGAACCTGAAGGGTTTTGGGAATGTTACGGTTGATGATGGACATGAAATATGGAGCGGGGCGTGATCCGAATTCAGCCTGGCTAGGTGGTGGACCTGAAAGGAAGGGAAAGTTGACAGCCAAGAGTTGTTGCAGCAAACACGGTCCAATCTAGCCCACACTCTTGCTCTACTGCTCTGGTTGTTGCAGCATGTAAACTTACTCCCTGAGAAACCAACATCAAACGGGCCTGCCCTGTTAAAGCCATCTGCAAAATTTGTTGCGCTCGTCGAGTTGAAGGAGCTAGTACCTCTTCTCTCTGTTGAGGACAGGATTGCATCGAAATCTCCTGTAACCAGCCAAGGAACAGATGCACCCATTGCCAGCACGACGAGTTGGTCCTAAAGTGTCCTGTGCATGGATCTCGAGCACTTGGCGTAGACCACTGATGCTAAGGACCAGTCCGCGCTGCCCCTGGAAGCAACCTTGATGGAGAGCATTTGGGAGGAAGATGCCACCATATCTTTGGCTACCGATGAGTCCGAAAAAATCTAGACCTTTCCCCCTTGGTTCGCATTAGACACAAAGGAGTGAAATCCTAAGCTGAGGCCGATGCGAACTCGTTTGTCGTCCCTTAGCATTGGCTCCAAGATAACAACAATGTTCGGTTTAGTCTTCTTGATTAGTCGTTTGAGAGACGAAATAGTGGGTTTGTTCCACACCCCTCGGGCATTCCAGATGAGAACACTATTCATTAAAGAATTGCTCAGACACAGAGCTTCGGCGTTTGAGTCTCCTTAATCTCTTGTCCCAGGTCACATCTGGGTTCTTGGCCATGATATCCCTGACTTGAGCTAAACGCAACGCTTTCTTGTTTGTTCCTTCGTGATATGTACGTTGCTTCCTGCCTGGGTCATCAATTTTGGTCCCATTCAACATATTAGGGATTAAAACGATGTCTGCTGAAGATTGCAACCCCTGGAGGTGAGCTTCACCCAAGGCAAGACTACATCTAGGTGCTGATGACTGAGTAAAGAGATCCTACTCCTCATCCACTGAAGCATCATGACGGTGGGTGAGAACTGAAGGGGGACTGGGTAGCAGAGGGTCTATATTTACGGGATTTGCGAATGTAGCAAGAGTGGGAGGGCTGGTGTGTCCTAGAGAAGATTTCTGGAAAAAAGGGGATAGATCAATTGTCAGTTGGACATCCCCAGCTGCCTCTTTTCTACGGATTGGACTATGCAGGGAGGAATTCCAGGTCGCCGCGTTTGAGTTATCCTCTGACTCTTCAAATGCCGCCCCTATCCTGAGTGGACTGTGGCCCTCGGATAGGGCCTTCTGAACGACCTTGTCTCTTGAGGGAGACTTTAGGAGCCATCTATTGCTAATCTCGGATTGCCTGACCATGTGGGGCCCCCAGCTGGAGGTTTTAGATCGATGCAAAAAGGAATGGGACTCAGTATGGGAGGGTAGCAGGGAAGGAATGGAAGATGGTTCTATTTGTTTGGTAGGGAGAATTGAGAGAGTGCTTAAAGAGAAAGGATTCTGGGTATGTGGTTTGAGGCAACTAAGAGGGGGCTTAGCGAGATCATTGTGGATATGGGCGAAGTCCTTTTGGATATAGGCGAGTGGGTCCTCCGGGGATACTAGGGCAATTTGGTTGGAGTGTTGGGGAGCATGGTTACCTGGGGCCTCAAAATAGGTATGTATGGGTGTTTGCCTCTCGAGGCCATCGTGAGAGTGGGCCTTAAATCCCTCTGAAGACACAAAGGTATTTACACAAGCATGCAATTGGCAAGGGATTGTTGGGAAATTTCCGCAAACATCTGGTGGGGTGGATTGCAGTGGGATGAAAGGGGTTGCAAAAATCATACCTAGCGCCGTAGCATTGTGGATCGGAGAAGGCGTGTCCATGACCGTGACGGAGATAGGAGGCTGAAAGCGCTACTCCGGAGGGGCCACAGGCTGATGGAAACCTCTTTCCACCCATTCTTTAGTGGACATAGATGCCGGATTGGATACGACAGGCTGCAATTCCTCTCCCTCTAATGGTGACTTGAAAGAGTCGAAAATGCCCAGAATCGGGAACTCCGAGTCTTTACAGGACCAACCTTCTTATTTTCTGGGTATCTCTTCCAGGGAGTAGCTTGACCCTTAATCTGGCTCCTATCTGAACAAGACCTAGAGTTGAGCATTTGTCTACTTCCAACACCTCACTGAAGGTACTCACTCCCTAACCCTTTGAAAACTGATTCAAACCAGGCCTGCACAGGAATACCATACAATGTTAACTAGATTCCTTCCTAATTTGGTGATGCAGTTGGACTCCAAGCCACCACCGATGAGATTTTCATCTTGGAGTGAAGTTCCGCATCCGAGTAAAAGGAGATGAGCTCCACCCTGGATTTGAATACAATGAGGAAACTGTCTGGGCCCACTCGGGCGATGTTGATAGCAGACGCCGTATACCTGGACTCTACTAGGGTTCGAGAGAGGTGGATCAATTGGACTCCCCCATTCTCAGCATGGGCAATAAGGGCCAACTTCAGTGCTTTCAACTTGCTCTGCACTTCCTTTGTATTTGCTGTGTAGGTAAGGTTGGTAGCTATTGGGGGGTTGTTGGTTGCTGAAGGGGTGGATCGACAATCTCTGTTTTGTGGGGCTGGGGAAATGCGATTAGTGGACTGAGCAATGCCTAGGTAGGAGGTAGCCGATGGTCTTTGTGTGTGTGTGTGGGGGGGTGCTTGTGTAAAAGAAATAAAAATGGTGGGTAGGGTTTGGGGGCATTGCTGTGCTTTCGGGGATTTGCAATGGCCACCGTCAGAATCCTACCATCGACCATCTTCCCATTCAGCACTCCCATGGCCGCATTAGCATCTGCCGCGTAGTGGTAGCTGTTGAATGCATAACCTCTAGGTCGACGACGCTGCTCATTCCATGGCGTGAAAACGTCAGCAATCTTCCTGTATTTCCCGAAGATTGTGAAAAGATCTTCATCAGAGGTGTTGAAGGAGAGATTTCCAACAAAAATGTTGAACCCACTCATCATTCTATCAACAAGATAGGGTTAACAGGAAAAGCCCCCAAATCGCCATGGTTCCACCCAAAAAATTTGTAAGTTTTATCAAATAGTTTAATGAAGATAAGCTATTTCTATTATGTCATCGCATTCTTACGATATTATTTCCATTCTTGGTTGTATCATTCTCATTATTTTAGGTTTATGTTATCTTTTTGGCATAACTTTAATTAAAAATAAAAAAAATCAACAAGCCCGTCTGAGAAAAGTTGAGTAATCGGCTATCTGTGGATTTATTCCAGTAGTATTGTTGGTGCCCGTCTTCTTGGTTGACCCTTAGGGCCTTACCCAAGATTTCTCAGATCTGCTGTGTTAATGATTTGCATCCTGTTAGTCACTGTAATCATTTTGGTTATAGTCGAACTTATTTTACTAAATATCTTACTCCATTTTGTTAATATTATTTTGAAATAATGCCTAGATTTAAGGATAGAAAATCAAAAAAGAAAACATGTAGTGAAATAGTAGAATTTCTCTATAAAGCAATGTGTAAAATCTTTATTAATCTAGTATGTGCAATATTAATATTATTTATATATATATATGTAATGTTTCCTAAATAGTATTGATAGATTAGTCTGGTATATGATTGGACAATTTAAAAATAAACATTATTAAAAAATAAAAATTAAAAAAAGGTCTCCTGGGTGGAAAATGGAGAACATGAAGAACCAATGGATATTGAAATCAAAGCTGTAACTCCATGATTTTTCATGCAAAACATGAAGAACCAATAGATTTATAATCATTTGACACTGATTTAACATAATTTCAACCAAAAAAGGATCGGAAATTGAAAATGCTCAACGGATCAAACATCTGAGATATTTCGGCACTACCTGTGCATTTTGTATTGCACAGGTGGGATACAAGATATATCTTGGGATATATTGGCCGATATTGTTGATATTTAAAACATTGGTTAAAAGTAAGATGTTGTACTCCTCCCGAAGGATGGTACAAGCTAGACTTCAATGGTGGTTCCTTTGGAAATTTGGCTCTGGCAGGCATCCATGGGATTATATAAAACCCTGGGGAATTACCGTACCGGAGTTTTGCAGGCCTTTGGGCATTTACTATTCTAACCATGCTGAAGCGGCTTCACTTCTTCAGGGATTTGGGCTGGCTGTCAACTTCAGCTCAATCATCGTTGAAGGTGACTCGAGCAATGTCAATGTTTAAATGGATGAAATGCGGGCATTGCTTGCAGAAGATAGCTCACCTCATAGAGGAAGTGCTAGATTTAAATGCTATGATTGAGTTGAAAATTGTGCCCATGTCCATCACAAAGCAAATTCACAGGTGGATGTGTTAGCAAATGATGGTATAGCCAAGGAAGATTTACACATTATCACAGGAGAAAAAAGGATCTTTTTCCTGAGGTTGGAGATGATGATGGATGTTGCTCTAAAAATGCAGTTGGGTTGTCAAATTGTTTATCTTCCATTGGCATGTAGTTTCTCCTTTGTTAGATCTTAATGATCCCTTTCTATTCATAAAAATAAAATAAAATAAAAATCCAAAATTGGAATTTCTTAGTTGTCCAATTCCCGTCTTTTCTGCATTGAATGGGACTGCTGTGCCATGTTGTTTTATTAATTGTCAGTCGGATGGTTAAGATTTCTCACCAATATGATCTTTTTCTGTAAATCCTGTACATTCTGTGACCATCATATCAACAGTCATGATCCCTGAAACAATTGCCTAACTGTTAACCTTAGATCAAGGGTCATATAATTCCTCCCATAGGGTAAGGACCCTATGTTGGAACTTTCTGTGCTTTTCTTTTTTCTACTAATTAGGTATTTTGACTATTAGTCTTTATGCTGTGAATTGTGAAATACTCTCTTCATTTATATGTATTTCCGTAACACATGTTAATTCCTTGGATGTAGTGATCGGCAAACCCCGAGGCATACAGGTGCATGCAGTTTTTGTTTCTAGGAGGGCAGGCGAGATACTAAAGATGTATGCTCAAGGCAAGGATGGTGAATGCTGCATCAGCCCCTTGTTTGAGGGAACTGCCTGGACTGTCTTGGTTATTTCCATGTTCTCACTCGTCATCATAGTATCTGTTCTAGCAATACTTATCTTATCTCGAAACAATCGTCTACAGAGGCAAAGGAGCGATCATTACTCTCCAACTATAAATGCTGAAATAGTGAGGAATCTCCCCTGCGTTACATTCCACACTGCTTGCCAAAATGGCAATCTGATGGCAGAGAGTTGCGCAATTTGCCTTGAAGTCTACAGAGATGGAGAGACTCTGAGAGTTCTCCCCTGCCAACATGGTAAGCAGACTCTTATCTTCTTACCCTTTTGCAAGAATGCACTGGTTGTTCTGTAATGGTAAACTTAGCTTTGGACTAGAATTTTCTGCAAA
Organism: Magnolia sinica; assembly: GCF_029962835.1. NCBI lineage: Eukaryota > Viridiplantae > Streptophyta > Magnoliopsida > Magnoliales > Magnoliaceae > Magnolia > Magnolia sinica. The sequence goes on from NC_080574.1 coordinate 83,077,934, forward strand.
ATCTGCTTTTTGCAGGGTCTGCACCACCAAGTTAGTACAAGACAGGCTGGTGCTTGTCATTTTTTGTGGATTGTGCTTCATACATTGCAAAAATAAAGGATTTCTTGAAAATGAGAATTTGGAGAAGGGTATGTTTTGTTGCACCAACATCTGATATTTCATGATATTTGGTGCAACCAAATGCATCCAAAATGAGTGGGCTGGTGCAAGTTTTCCACCGGGCAATTCTTAATATCAAGGATTGGGTGGAAGTTTAGATTTTTAAATCTTCTCTTCCTTTCCATTTAGGGGAGTTCTGTTGGGTGGGGTTGTATTTTTCTGTATTTTTGTATATTTGTATAGCTATCTCCTTTTGCTTCGGCCCTTTTAATATATCATCATCATTCAGAACAAAAAAATGCATCCAAAATAAAGTGTGCTTTTCAATCTTTGGGGTGCAATCCTGCAAAATGACAAGTTCCAGCATAAATGACACTGCATTTTCATGGTGGGCCCTGTGTGTAAGGCAGATTTTGCAGAGAATATTTCCCCTCGAATTTTCATCCAAACTGGTTAATGGGAAATGTGAGTTTCACGAGTAATGATTGTAAAATTTTTTGAAACTTTGTGGCATCTCTACCCTCTCCAAAAGAGATGCTAGGAATGTAAGATGAAGTGTGTTTTCTATTTCTCTGATGTTCAGTCCCCAACATACACATGACAAAATGTGCATGGTGAAGAAGACCATTGATCTGGTGGGCTTGATGTGGATGGGCCATAGCTTGGTGATTGTACAATCTTGAGTCCTTAACTTCCATTCATCATGATTTTTGCCCATTATGTGCACAATTGCTAATTCTCTTGTAAGTTAATCATCCATTTGCATCAGGTGATTGGGTGGCTATCATGATCTAATCCTCTCAATTTGAGCTGTGTATGCCCATCCACACGATGGCCCAGAAAAAAGAAGAGTCCTGAACACCGTGGCCAAGTGTCACATGCATGGTGGAGATGTTTTGGCGCACACCTCATGGAGCTGAATAGTATGCATGGCCAATGTTGTCATATTGCATATGCGATTGTGTGCGATCACATATGCTTGTGCGCATATGTAATCGCAGAATCACATATGCGGTCACATACAATTTTTTTTTTCAATTTTTTTTTTTTTTGAAAAAATAAAATCAGAAAATAGGGAGAAAATAAGAAAAAATGAAAAAAGAAAATATAAGAAAGTAAAGGGAGCTTTCCTAAGTTAATAGATACCTAATTTTATACATTTAAAATATATTTGAGTGAAATAAAACCAATTAAACAATGAATTAAACATCAAGTCATCAACATTCTACAATATAGTTAACAAATATCAATTAACACTTAGTAACTAAACAAAATGAAGAAGTTATTTATTTATTACTGATTGTAGAAAATAAAATATAATTTACAAGTCAATAAGTCACACACTAAGTCACTAACAAAATAATACTAAATGGTCAATGTTTCTATATATGTTGTTGCTTGATTTTGGATAGCTGGGGGCCACACCTGTAGACGTACACCTCATGGTTGTCAAATGCAATCGCATATGCGCATACTGTTGATCAAATCGCATATGCCATGATTGCATATGCGATCCTGGCAAGTATGCCATGGCATACTTTTATATGTGACCATTATGCGAGTATGCGATCGCATATTTCCCAATAGCAAAGAGCGGAAGATTTATTTTTTTTCAATTTGGAGAACTTTTTCCTATAAATAGGTACTCATATCCCCTCCATTTTCACTATTCTTTACTCCAAAGCTCTAAATCTCTTACTCTCTCTCTTACTCTAATCTCTCTACAATTATTTCAATTATGTTTATTTTTTATATTTTATAAGTTGTGCTTACTTTTTGTAAATTAACTTGTAAGTGGTTTCAAGTTATCCATTTATCAGTAAAATTTCTTTGTTTAAAGTTTATAATAATTAGTTATCCTTTAATGTAGCTTGTTGATTGTTTTGTTAAAATTTATATGATATAATATAAGTAATTAAATATATCAGTTAATGAAACACTCAAACTATAATGAAATAAGTAAAATAACCCACTCCAATCATGTGTACTAATTAGACAAACTTTTTTTTCTCTCTATTTAGAATTTTTTCAATATTTTTTTTTCAAATTTTTATTATTTTAAAAAAATATGCCATAACATATGCGAACAGCATATGCTGATCGCATATGCAATTTGACAACTGTATCAGAAAGATGTAAAGAACAACGGGGGTGCTGGTTGTGCCCGAGGACCCTTCGATGCCTAAGTCAGGTGGGCAGTCTGAAAGTAGAGGTGGGACTTGAGTTAGGGATTCTTGTGCTTACCTCTCTCCAATGGAAGTAGGTGTATTGATAAGATGCTTGGATGGCTTTTGTACTTGTTTATCTTGGTGGGATACGCTTAACTTACGTATCCTGGTGGGATACGCTTAACTTACGTACTTCTGAAAGTATTGTTGAGCCCGCCTCGGTCGGGTGATCTTTGGCTAGAATCTCGCCAAATCTTTCCTTTCTTAGCTTGAGGTAGAATTTTCTCTGGAATTTTCGCCTCTTTGGTCAGGCTTGATCTGATCAGGTCGGGAGGTGAGTTTTGTTACCGAACCCTGCCTTTAAGCAAGTCGGCTCGTGGTTCGGCCCATGGCTCGTCTCGCCGTTGATGCCTCACCAGCTCGGGAAATTCGTCATGGTATCCTGATCAACACAACTTTAAGGTACCCCTTCTATGATCGGTTGCATTTCTCGTATAGCAGGCTAGTTCAGTTTTCCCCATAACAGTTGCCCCCCTCACTTCTGAGCTCGTTGTGAGCGAGCTTTAGGAAGTAGGAGCTTGAACTGGTTTGGAGGTGTGGGAACTGAATTTTAAATTCTAAGTAGCCTAGTCTTTTTACCTCAAATTTGTTGTTTAATGATGAGGGCGGGAAACGAACGGGCAGCGCCCATTGCGGGAATAAAAAAAGATATGATGGTGATTGAGCAGTACGAGGGGATGCCCATTAATTGGCGAGTGTCGTTCGGCCTTTGTGCGATTCACTAACGAACACCGGTCGCCTGATTCATCATGGCCTTGCTTAGGCTAACTCTGTGTCGTCAAGTGAAGAGGCACATCAGTCGAAGCATCTCCTCAAGCCTACGCAGCTTTAGTCAACATTAAATGCACTGCCAAGGAGACTATATAAGTATAGGCTTTCCCCCTTGTTGTTTGTCTACTTGATTTTATGAAGCCCGAGCTCTGCCGACCTGGTCTTCCGCTTGCCTCCATCTTGCACGTTCCTTCTCTGTCAGCCTACTGTAGCTGGGGATTTTTGTGCTTTCAGTACGCCTGGCCCTTGCTCGAATCCCTTTTCTTCATTTTTCTTCGCGTCCCCCCCCCCCCCCCCCCCCCCTTTTTTTGCATGTCTTTTGGAGAGAACCCAGGGTCTGCATCTGTCTCCGAGGCCTTCTAGACTCGTGAATGATAGTACAAACTCGCGGTCTGCCCCGTCTTTGGGGTCTGGGCCCTAGGGGCCCGTTTTTCCCTCCAGGGAACCATCACCAGTGATGACACCTCGAATAGGGGAGGCCCCGTCGCCTCAGGCGGAGCCGGCTTCCTTGCCTTCTAGGGATGTGGCTCTTATGGCCAACATCTTCGTCTCTAGGTTGAGGACAGGGGACTTACAGTCCCTCCGATTGGAATTCGCGATCCTGAGCTCGTGGGGTTCGACTTCCACGTGCGAGAGGGCTTCCAGGTCACCCTCCTACGGGGGAGGTGGCCTTATACCGTATTTTCTTTTCGTGCGGCTTGTCATTGCCCTTTCATCCCGTGGTGAGAGAGATGCTCCATCGTCTTAGGGTCGCCCCAGAACAACTCAACCCTAATGTATGGAGGGCTGTCTTCGGCTGCTACATCTTGTGGCAGCAAGTCGGCAAGTTTGAGCTCTCCATGGACGAGCTCCTTTACTTGTACGAGGCCAAGAGCAGCTTGGGCTCTCGAGGCTTGTATTATTTCTCTTACTGGCCTGGCAAGGGTCAGGCAATCATCACAAGCAATCCGTCCTCAAACAAGGGCTAGAGGGATAGGTGGCTTTTCACTACAGGAGAATGGGAGGCCCCTGCATCGGAGCTGGGTGGATTGCGAGATCGAGTTCCTACCTACTTCCCCCTTCCAGGTCGGAACTCGAGTTGTGTTGTCGTACTCAGTTTTTGCTTAATTATATTTTGTAGATGTTTGACTTGTTTCCTTGTTTATTCTCTTTGTAGCTTTTCCTAAGTCTCAGCTCTACCTCTCTGCTTTTCTCCTTCGCCAGATCAGGATCGCTAAAGAGCGACCTGCCACCCAGCGAGATTGTAAGAGGTTGATTACTCAAATCTTGTAGCAGGTCGGCTTCTCTGTGGCTAGCTCGGCAGGTAACTATGATTTCTTTCTTCTTTCTTTTACTTTTTACTAATATTGCAGCACTGACTGATTTTGATTTTTTGCTTTCTGTAGAAATGTTGGACCATCTGCAGCCGAAGAGGAGGAAGCATCCATCCACTGCCGAGATGGAGCGGTTGAAGGCTGCTGCTAGGAGGATAGCCCCGCCAACCCCTGTTCGGTACTCTACGGCGGGTCCCTCTACGGGTAGGTCTACGACAGAGAGGGCAACAACTGAGGTTGCCCTTGAAGTTCCTCCCCTGTCTGTTTAGGCGAGGGCAGAGGCCAATGCTACAACCATCCCTATGGATTTCCAGGTGGCAGCTCCGATTCTAGCTGCGTTGAGCTCCCCCTCCCTGAGCATGCCCTTAAGGGAGGTAGTTGACTTGGACTCGTCTCCTGCTCGCATTGAAAAGACCCGGGCTTAGGCTGTTAGGGTTCCTGAGGGTGCGTCTGAGCATCAGAGTTCGAATCCTGAGGGGGCTGCCGTGGTGGGGGCATCGTCTTCCTTTCTTCCGAAGCATATGGCCATGTTGGCCAACTTGGGGCGATGACATGTTCCCGAGGAGGAGGTGAATGCACTGCTATCCTTGTGCCCCGACCTCATCCTTTCAGCCATGATGGCCATACATATCAAGGTGAGTATTGGTTGTAGTAGCGGGCGTCTTACATTTCCCCCCTTTTCTTTCTTTTACTTGTTTTATCTTCTTTTTATGTATGTCTTGACCCTTTCCCCTTTATTTATTTATTTATTTTTTCAGGGTGTACTTGTGGCTCTTGCCATCTGCCATTTTCCCCTCGATTTGAAGGCCCGGTTGGATGATGCAAACCAGAAGCTTGGGTCCGTTGGAGTTGAGCTGCGGGCGAAGACTTCGGAGTTGGAAGTGGCCGTGGAGGCCCAGGCGGCAGCTCACGCTGAAGTCGAAGTTCTGCAGGAGGCCTTAAGGGTCTCCCTGGAGGATCGTGAGGCAAGTGCTTCTCTTCTGGTTGCTGAGTAGTGCGAGAAGGTCGACTTGGTGACCAGTGTCGCCGAGCTGGAGGTAACGGCCTTCGAGGTAGATACCCGCCCAGTCCAGGCGGGAGTTTGAGCGACTTAGGTGGAGGCACACTCTGCAAAAGATGAGGCTAGGTTGGCGGGAGTTGAGGCCGCGATTCTTGCGAGAGAGGCGACTACCGTGGAAGCTTTCAAGGCATCTGAGGGTCATCTGGTTGAATTGGAGGAGATGTTTAGCGCTGGCTTTTAGAACTTCCGGGAAGACATTCAACACCGATATCTCGAGCTCAACTTGGGGTATTTGGATGAGGATGCGACCGAGGTCCTTAAAGCCGCTGCTCCTGAGGCCGAGGAACTCCCGTAGGCTTTAGGCTTTGTTTATCTTTGTATTCATATATTTTGTAACAGTTTCTTTTATTAATGAAAAATGGATGTTTTGCTCAGCTTGTTGTCTCGTGTTTGGATGTGTGGTGTAACTTGCATATTTTCGTCTATTAATGGTCGAGCATGTAAACTTAATAGATTGATGATCGAGCCCGAAAATCTTTTTCCTTTCATTCATAAAGGGACATTTACAAGTAGCAATTAATTGTTGGCAAGTAGCCACCCAAGGTGAAAGGTCGGTTCAGTATGCTAAGACGTTTTTGTAGAACTCCTTGGACCCATTCTCACTGGTAGTAGATCTTTAAGTGCTCGACATTCCATGGATGTCGTAAAGGTCGCCCCTGCATGTCTTCCAACCGGTGTGTTCCTGGTCGGACTATACCAGTGACCTTGTAGGGCCCTTCCTAGCTTGGTCCTAAGGCTCCCGAACCGGGTTCCTTGGTACTCTGAAAGATTTCTCAGAGTACCAAGTCTCATGTTTTGAATTTTCACACTTTAACTCATGTTGTGCTGTTGAGCAACCCTCTGCTGGTATGTGGCAACCATCAATTGTGCTTTTTTCCCCTTAATTCTTCGAGCAAGTCGGCATTTAGCATCATTTGTGCACTATTTTCCTTCATGTCAAACAACTTAGTTCGTCTTGATGGGATCCCGATCTCTATTGGGACTACTACTTGCGCAACAAAGGCTAGAGAAAATGGGGTCTCCTCGGTTGTTGAACGAGCAGTGGTTCGATATGCCCACAAGACGTGGTAGTTCCTCCGCCCATGCTCCTTTAAATCTTTCGAGCTTGGTTTTGAGGTGGCTTTTTATTATCTTATTGATTGCCTCTACTTGGCCGGTGCTGAGGTGAGGCGAAAGCGTTGCAAATGCCGAGCTTTTTGCACAATCCTTGGAACCAGGCGTCGTCGAACTGCCTGCCGTTGTTGGTTATTGTTGAGTGTGAAATATTGTATATTTTCCCCTTGTTATGTGTTCGTTTTATGGACATAAATGTGTTTAATCAATCTAATTATACTTGTTTTCTCTTGCGAGGTGATTTTGAGAATATATGAGAAAAGGACGCTTAAAGCGATGATTTAATGCTCAAAGAATTACCAAGTGAAGGATTAATCAATGGAGGTCAAGATTGAAAAATTCAAGAACCAAAGATCCAAGGAAACCAAGCAAGGAAGAAAATTGAGGAGTTAACGTGTAGAAAATCGGAAGTGCAGAAATTGACTCTTTGATGCCATCAAAGTAAGTGTCGATGCAATCGAGAAAAGCCTGGAATTTGAAGATTCGTTGTTGGACAGTTTTCTGTTATAAATCAATTCTTTCGATGGGAGTTCAATGCCATCAAAGTGACATCGAAGCTACAATCATGCGTAAATTCAAGTCGGTTTTGAAGTTGGTGTGAATTAGGACTATATAAAGGGATGTTTTAGGATCTTTTAAACACGAATTAGGGTAGAAGGAGTAGAGCAAAGAGTTATGAAGCTTCAAGGAGTCCTCTCTCTTCTCCAAACCTTCGGTTATAGTTGGTTTTTATGTTTTTCTGTTTGAGTTTTAGTTCAATCAAGTCTTTGATTGGCTAATCTCTTAGCTAGAGCTAAGAGGCGAAACTTGTAGTTGTTCTTAATGTTTATTTTACTTTAATTCAAGTTATTTGATTATATGTTGAACAACTCATAGATAATTGGTTTGAATGAAGAAGTATTTCTAGTTTATTTGATCCATTGTCGATTCTGAGTACATTGGATGCTTAGGAAAACTGGGAATAGTTTCTTACCTATTTTGTAAGGGATTGATCTATAGATTCCATTGATCCATTGTTGACTTCGGGCATGATGGATGCTTTGAATATACTACGATCATATCGCTGAGGCTTTACGAGGGAACCAACTCAATGAAAGTTCAAATCTATTTTGATGCATGAATGATGGTTTAACTGTTGTATTATCTGGTTAGATAGGATAAGACTTCGATTCCAGCTGTGTGATCCAATTGAATAAAGTGAATTAACATTAAGATGACTATAAGTGGATCCTTAGCGCTCTGGTATTCTATTTCTGATAGTTTCTTTCACAATTACTCTTTAAAACTAAATTTTGGTTGTTAGTTTAGATTCTAGTTCTAGTTGTAACGTAGTTCAGAAATCGCACAGTAGCAAGTCCCTATGGGTACGACCTCGGTCTCACTGAGTTATTATTACATCGCAGCCCTGCACTTGGGGTTGCCATAATAGTTACGATGGTGTGGGAAATGCCAAACCTGTAAACAATGTTTTTCCAGATAAAATCAGTCGTTTTCTGTTTAGTAATCCGAGCTAAAGGCTCAGCCTCGAGCCACTTGAAGTAGTCAACAACGACGATTGTGAACTTGGTCAGTCCCCTACCCATTAGCAGAGGTCTTATAGTGTCAAACCCCCATTGTGCAAAGGGCCATGGCCCACTCATTGGGGTCATTTGCTCAGGTGGCTATCGCGATAATGTCGCGAAGCACTAGCACTTGTCGCACTTCTTCGTGAACTGCTTTGCATCTTCATGCATCGTGGGCCAGTAGTATCCTTGTCAGATTACTTTATGGGCTATGGCTCTTCCACCCGAATGATTTCTGCAGATGCCTTCGTGGATCTCTCTTAGTACGTATTCAGCATTGTCTGGCTATAAACATCTTAGGTATGGCAGTGAGAATCTTTTTTTTTTCTTTTTTTTTTTTGTATAGGACGTCTCCCAGTATCGGGTATTGGGCAGATCGGTACATGACTTTTCGAGCCTCCAATTTGTCCTCGGGTAACTCACCTTGTTGTAGGTAGCACATGATTGGGTCCATCTAGCTCGGTGGTCAATCTATTGGGAGAGCTTCTCTTTGGTCAGGCTGGCCAAAACTTGGCTCAGGTAAGAATTCGATTGGTACAATCCTAGCGAGGTCATCATCAATGGCTGAGGCTAGCTTAGCTAGGGAATCAGCTTTGGAGTTTTCCGATCTGGGGACCAGTATGATTTCGTACTTGTCGAATCCTTCAAACAGTTCCTGGGCTTTGGTCAGGTGAGCAATTATTCTCTCCTTTGGCCTGATATTTTGCAGTGACTTAGTTTATCACTAGCTGGAAATCATTGTAGATTTTTAATGTCCTGACTCCCATTGGCTTGGCCAATCTTAAGCCGGCGAGAAGTGTTTCATATTCACCCTCATTGTTGGAGGCTTGCAAACCAAATCGCAGGGTGTACTCGATGTTCGCCTGGTCGGGTGAAGTTAGGATCAATTCCGCTCCACTCCCCTGGGTGTTTGATGACCTGTCCACGTGGGGGGTCCATGCTTGTGATCTTTCATTTTGCCCAACCCCTGTCTGTTGTTGGAGTGCAGAGTGAGTGAACTCTGCAATGAAGTTGGGGACGTCCTGCCCTTTGATCATTGTTCTTGGTCAGTACACAATGTCGAATTCACCTAGCTCGATTGCCTATTTGATGAGTCCTCCTGACACCTCAGGTTTCTGCAGTATCTGATGGAGTGGCTGATTGGTCGGGACCATGATGTTGTGGGCCTAGAAGGTCGAAGATGCTGACATGATACGATCAACGCCAGAGCTAGCTTTTCTATTTTCGGGTACCGTGTTTGTGCATAAGCCATGGCTTTACCCACGTAATAGACTAGTCGTTGGACACTTCCTTCTTCTCGAACTAGGGTTGAGCTGACCGTTGTAGGGGATACAGCCAAATACATTAGTAGCTCTTTACTAGGTTCTGTCTTGGAGAGTAATGATGGAGATCCTAGGTATATTTTAAGCTGTTGAAATGCTTGCTCACATTCTTCTATCCATGTCGGCTTTTACTTCCTTTCAGCTGCTTAAAAAATGGTAAGCACTTGTTCGTGGCGTGGAAGACGAATCTATTTAGAGCCACCACTCGACCCAAGGCGTTGAATTTCCTTCGTCGTGTTGGGGGAATTCATTTTTAGGAGAGCTCGAATTTTGTCAGGGTTCGCCTCTATCCCCCTCTGGTGGACCATGAAGCCTAGGAACTTCCCCAAGCTGATGCCAAAGGCGCACTTGCTCGGATTTAGCTTCATTTCATATTTTCTTAGGATCCCGAACATCTCCTTCAGGTCTGCGATGTGGTCCTTTGCTATGGAGCTCTTAACGAGCATGTTGTCAACCTAAACCTCCATTGTATTCTTGATCTGTTTGGCGAACATTTTGTTCACCAGGCGTTGATACGTCACTCAAGTGTTCTTCAGCCCGAACAACTTCACTCAGTAGCAGTACAGGCCCCTATCAGTGATGAAGGTCGTTTTCTGCTTGTCATGTTCGTGCATGGCGATCGATTGTATCCTGAATACGCATCCATGAAGCTAAGGAGTGCGTGCTCGGTAGTGCTATCCACCAGCTAGTCGATCCTTGGGAGAGGGAAACTATCTTTTGGGCAAGCTTTATTTAGATTGGTGTAATCTATGCAGACTCGATACTTCCTACTGGCTTTCTTTACTAGCATGACATCAGCTAACTAGTCATGATAATATACCTCCTCAATGAATCCAACTTCAAAGAGTTTACCAACTTCTTCGTTGATCGCCGCATACCTTTTCGGATCAAATGCTCATCTTTTTTGCCTTATGGGCTTGTGGTCAGGGTCTACATTAAGTCGATGGACCATGGCTCGATAATATATTCTGAGCATGTCTTGGTGTGACTAGGCAAATACGTTGATGTATTGTTTCAACAAGTCGACTATCTTTGCATCGAGTTGTGGTTCGAGTAGTGACCCGACCTAGACGGTGCAGGATGGGTCAACCTCGAAGAGCTGTATTGCGACAAGATCCTCTACCGGTGATCCTCTTTCGATGGTATCTTCTTGGGGTCCAGAGAGGATTTGCATTGTTTGTTGCTGTTGTGCCCTCTCCCGGATAGCTGTTGAATAACCTCGCCGAGCTTCATGTTAGTCGCCTCGGACTTGGCTGGCTCCATGCTCGGTCGAGAACTCCATGGTGAGGTGGTAAGTGGAGACTACAACTCGCATGACATTTAAGGATGGCCTGCCTAAGATCACATTGTACACCAAGGGGCAGTCTACTATTAAGAAAGTCGACCATGGCGGTGACCTGGTTGGTACCCTATTCGCCCATTACTGGAAGAAGAACAGTTCCTTCTGAGGTCACCTTTTTTCCCTTGAAAAGCCTAGTAGAGGGGTTCGCACAGGTCGCAACCTTGATCTCCTGACTCCCATTTTATCGAAGGTGGCCGCAAATAAAATGTTCATCAAGCTCCCAGTGTCGACCAATATTCGACGTACTCTGTGGTTAGTAATGGTCATGGCGACCACTAGTGCGTCTTCATGTGGATGCTGAATCCCACATGCGTCTTCTTCGGTGAAGGTGATGTTGCATGGATCCATCATGTGTTCCTTCCTAGGTCGCCCAATGAGGTTTACCTGATGCTCTTCTCCAGTACCGTTTGCACTCAAGCTCGACGTGCATGGTTTGAGTCTCCACCCCCAGCAAGTCCCCCAAAGATGGTGCGCATTTCACCTATTGCTTTGTTGTCCGCCTGCTCGTCAGGTCATTCTTGTTGCCTAGCTGGTTAATCATCTATGCTTTTGTCAACAAACTTGTGCAAATGCCCCTTCCAGATGAGGGATTTGATCTCCTCCTTAAGGTGGAAACATTCAGTCATATTATGATCATGATCCCAGTGAAAATGGCAATATTTCTTCTTGTCCCTTTTTTCCAGGTTAGCCCCCATCTTATTTGACCATCTCAAAATCCTCTTGTCTTTGACTTCAATGAGTACCTGTTCTGGTATGGTATTCAATGGAAGTATATATGTGGGCCGGTTGGATCGGGGGACATTGCTCGTCATCGTTCCTGCTTTTGGAGCTCGTGTCTGGTGCCTCCTTCCCTTTCCTTTCCTGTCTCTTACTGAGCTTCCCTCACCTTGAGTAGTTATGCGTACGCTGAATAACTCTTCTGCATTAGAATACTCTTAGGCCAGGTTGAGGAGGTCGGTAAGAGTTCTCGGGGGATTCTTTCCAATCGAAAAAAGAAACTTCCCTCGCTTGAGACTGGCCATCATGGCTGTGAGAGCGACCTGGTTGGAATAGTCGTCTACCTGGACAGCCTCAACATCGAATCGAACGATGTAATCTTTCAAAAGTTCGTCCTCTCTTTGTGTTATCGTAAGGAGGTGGGTCGAGGGTTTCCTTATGTCTTTGAGCCAATGGATTTTGGGTTTAAGTGCCAATACCACTTCTGAGCAGCTCCAGTCAACATTAGGGAGAACGCCCTGCACATCACAGGTCCGGAAGCACCATGAAGCTCCATCCATGCTCTGAAGGATTCCAGATGTTCGGCCGAATCCCCTAAACTTGAATAGGGAGTTATTTGGGGCATCCAGAATTTTGATGGTAGTTGGGCCTACATGATGTCGTCCGTAAACGGTGGTTGTATGTTCAAGTAGGGCGTTGACGGAGGCAGGGGCTTTTGCTCCGTAGGCTTGTTGAATAACCCCGAGCTAATCTCGGATTTCTTTCATTTTTGCCCCCCCCCCCCCCAAGGGAACCTCATTTTTAGCTGTGACCTCCGAGGCCTTCCCCCGAGCTCGCCTTCCTTTTATCCAGTGTATGCCGTAAATCCGACTCGGCGAGCTCAGTGGTTCCTAGGGTTTGGGTTGGAACGTGCATACTTCCTCCTATTCGGGCCTTTGCGGCGTGCGGCTCAGGGCGCATAGGTACTAGGCGAGATTGTTCAGTTGCTGCTTCCAACTTTGCATGTTGATCGGTGAGGAGCGCGTGTTGCCTTTTCCAACAATCTCATGATGTGGTCGATGTTGCCAGTCAAAGCTCCTACCTAGTTTTCGAGGGAGAAGAGCCGGCTTCCTCGGTTTTGGGATCTTTGAGCCATTACTGATAATGGTGGCTAAGACCGCCGGGGGGGGCGATAGTGAAGCCTGGGGATTCTCAGGCTGCTCCTCATGCACAAGCCCAGTTGTGGCCAGTGTTCTTCCCTTCTTTTTAGCCATTGAGGGAGAAGAGGGGAAGAATGGTGAGCCCCGTTGATGTTGAGGGGGAACTTGATGGCTTTGCTATCGTTCCCACAAACGACGCCAAATTGTTGTTGCTTGAATCTGGATGGGTGGGGGCCACACTTGTAGACCCGCATACACCTATACTTGTATTCACAAGACGTAAAGAACAATGGGGGTGCCGGTTGTGGCCAGGGACCCTCTGATGCTTAAGTCAGGTGAGTAGTCTGAAAGTAGAAGTGGGACTTAAGTGAGGGATTCTCGTGCTTACCTCTCTCCAATAGAAGCGAGTATATTTATAGGATGCTTGGACGGCTTCTGGACTTGCATATCTTGGTGGGATACATTAGATTCACTGGAGGGTCCTTATTTGGATGAAACTCTACTTCCGAAAGTATCATCGAGCCCACCTCGATTGGCGTGATCTTCAGTTAAAGTCTCGCCAAAATTTTCCTTTCTTGGCTCGGGGCGGAATTTTCTCTAAATTTTCCGCCTCAGGCCAGGCTTTATCTGGCCAGCTCGGGAGGTGAGTTTTGTTATTGAACCCTGCCTTTAAGCAGGTCAGCTCGGGGTTCGGCCCATGGCTCGTCTCATCGTTAATGCGTCACCATCTCGGGAAGTTCGTCATGGTACCATGATCGGCACAACTTTAAGGTAACCCTTCTATGATTGGTTGCATTTCTTGTATAGCAGACCAGTTCAGTTTTCTCCATAACAATGTACATTGATCTATTTGCGATTGTGGCATTTGATCACCACCACCATCGTCATCATCACCATCATCATCCGAGTCATCTCCTTCTTCCACCTACACTTCTTCTGTTTCTTCATCATCTATTTGTATTAATACTTCATTAACAATGGATCTTCAGCCTGATCATCATCTCCTCCATGTCCTCAATCTTTTTCACGGGTTAACTGCTACGACTTAACCCCCCCCTTGCATTCGAGTGGATGTAGAAGTACCTTCTCTAAATGTCGATCCGTATGAATCATCTTCAACTTGATCCCATATGAGGTCCTCGCGAGTACTTCCCGTGTCCTCTGTGTCTACAAGCTACTTGTTATCTACATCCAGCTTATCTAAGCAGTTAGGGTAAAATAAACCAGATCTTTCTTTCCTAATATGAAATCGTTCTTGCAATTTCTGATTGTATTGGATGAAGACCAAGTCGTTGAGCTTCTTTTGCTTAAGGCGATTCCTTTTTTTGGTGTGAATCTGCATGAAAGAAAGTGCATTTGACATTAGTTATTTAGCTAATTAGCTTATACTTACACGTTGAAGTTACAATTACCAAACTGTAAGACTATAACATACTAACATATTAACATTTTCATTCCAAACTTACCGCCTCAAACGTGATCCGATTGCGCTTGCAACCGTTAACAGAACACGTGAGTCCAAGAATACTCATGGCTAGCTTCTTTAAATCTGAATCCTTTCTATTCGGGTCCACTTCATGGGCAACCCACCAGGCAGCTGAGAAAAACAGTTTAAATAGGTTAGACTTGTAGATTAAATTGTAAAATACTATTTGTAAGAGAGCTGAGACATTCATACTACTTGGGCAATTTCATTATCCGATGCCTAATGGCGATATCCCTTGAGAATATGCCATTACTCCTTATATAGAAGTCCAGTAGAGCTGAGATCTTATCATGTTCTTCTTTATCTGGAATCATTCTTTCCAATACATCAGTAAATCCAACCATATGTATGATAAGTACTTCTGTCGGATCGAGAGAAGCGAATAAATAGGCTGGGTTTAGGATGTAAGTAGCCGAATACAATGGAGATGACATTTGGGTGTCCCATCTTCTATCTATAATATCTATAATGAGCTTGTAATCACTTTCACTATAGTTAAAATGGTTCATGATTTTATTTCCCGCCCTCTCCATCGCATCATATATGCAACCCATTGGAGTCTTCTTATCCTCGTCCACCAATCGCAACATAGTAACTAAGAGGTCAAATGCTTTTAGTGCATTTACCACTTAAGTCTAAAAACTTTGCGAAAGGATTATTTGTTGAACTTGTTTCCCTTCAGCCTTCTTTGACCAAGGCCCACTTGTAAAATCGGTTGACATTACAAAGCTTCTAAGTTTCGATTTTTTTACATGTAATCTTTATAGTGTTAAGAAGGTTGTAGTGAAACGGGTGACTGCTGGACATAGAAGTTATCCCCAATGTGTTTTCTCATTCGATTGAGAAGAATAATGTATTTGTATATAAAGACCGTGATTTTTTTAACAATTGCAATCATTTTTAAAAATAACATACTTATATCTTCTGACATCATATCAACACAGTGGGACGCACAGTGGGTCCAAAATAAACGGCACCTCTTCTCCTTAAGAAGATGACTGATGGCTACATATGAGGCTGTGTTATCTGTAATTACCTGGACAATGTATTCTTTACCTATTTCTTTAACTACACTATATAATAATTTAAACAAGTTATCTCTAGTATGCGAATGACCCGATGCATTCACAGACTTCAAGAACATTGTTTCAGCTGGACGATTCACCAGAAAGTTTATGAGAGACCGATCGGATTTATCGGTCCATCCATTGGCCATGAGTAAACACCCATATGTTTTCCACAATTCCTTATATTTGACTATAAAGGATCATGTATAATCAAATTCGGCTTCGAGGCACGTCTCCCTCATTTCATGATATGAAGGAAGTTTAAGCTTAGGTCTAAATTGACCTGTAACCTCAACCACTTATATTGAATAGTGGTTTTCCTATCTTTTTGTTTATACTGGTTTTCTAAAGTTGTTTGAGTCGACCCTTTGCCCTGACGCCTTTGGTTGGCCACATTCTCAGGGTGTGGTCTACACCATCTATCCATGGGCCCATGCCCTCAGGCTCTTTTCGAGGCTGTTGGTGGTTTAGACCGGCCTGTCAAAGTATGGGCGGTATGGCTAGCTTTACCAACATCAACTACATTTATATCCTCATACACATTTTGTTCCATATATTCCACTTGACATAAGGCTAGGGTTGTACATTAAACCGAGTCGAGTCGAGGTGGGCCAATCTCGGCTTGACTCATCCGAGCTTTACTCTAGTTTGAGCTTGAGCTCTCCCTCGAGCTTGAAGCTTGGCTTGTTTGCCAAAGCTTTCGAGTTGAGCTCGAGTCGAGCTAGTGGATCGAGTCGAGTGGAGCTTACCTCGAGTCGAGTTGAGCCTGTTCCCACATCAATTTATTATATTTTTTGGTAAAAAATATAAATTAAAAGTTAATTATATTGTATGTTCTTATGAGTTAAAAAGAGAACCGGGGTTATTTCCTAATAATGTATGCTAGGGAAGTTCTATGGGAGATGATAGTATGATACGGTGAGCGCGTATAGATGGAGTATGGTAGAGCCATCTCTCCGTAGTATATGTTTCTGAGTAGCTGACCATTTACTACCATCCATTTGGTTGACCCTATTGCTAGCAGAAAGTTTCTCCCTGATTTGAAGACCCCGGTCATCTGATCATGGAATTACCTTCTGCTGAATGTCGGCTGCCCATTGTGCCTTTTCCCTTAACCATCTAATCGTAAGCATTAATTGAGGTCTTAGAGTATTCACGCTAAGGAGATTTTTTAGGCATCTCCCATCCATGATAGGGCCCATCAGATCAATAGTCCTGATCACCAGAACATAACTCCACATCAGTTCTTTAGGGATGTTGATGAGCAGGACGCACCTAATTTTATTTACTGATGTAATGAAGTAGACTTGTCCATAAACAGATACAATTCAGAAGTTATTCATTAGAGCCATAATTCATTAAGAGAAGATCACATTAAAATACACATTTACCACTATAAACAAACATAGATGAATAGTTAATGCCTCTATTAAGTCATGTTATTGCTTTAAAATAATAATTTCTTTATCTAAAATCTCCCTCACTCAGTGATGGATTTGAAGTACTAATAACACTAGAATACATTAGTAGAAAACAATTCTCGAGTGTCGCTTTTCTCGTATTTAATTGGGCCTTACATTAGTAGAAAACAATTCACGAGTGTCGCCTATCATATTTCTTAAAATATACAAAGATCAGATGATCATTGCTATTGGATTGGTGACCAATGACCATCAAAGCGGCGGTAGAAAAAACAATGGTTAACGGCTAAACACACGTTTTTGAATTATAGATATCTGACATACAAGATTGTTTTGTCAATGTGTTTTTTGAAAGCTCAACCCCATTCAAAAGATGCATTTAGCCAGAATGAATAGACCTAAAAAATAAAATAAAAAAATAAAATAAAATAAAATAAAATTCAAGCCATTCCAAAACCCTAGTAGGCCACAAAATATGATTTTAGAGGTTTTAGCCATGATTTACATGGTGTGGCCCACCTGAGGAAGGGATGTGATGGGGACATCACGTGCACACGCGCACTCACGCTGCCCCCCCTACGTACGTATGTATGTAGGAGGAGGACCCCACCATCGATCTGGCTCGATGACGACGTTCAAGGAGGGCCTCCTAGCTAGAAGTCAAGTTTTGGTTAAGAAAAGTGGCCCGATAGTCAAGAAAAGCCCACCATGGGCTCTCATGATCGTGGCCCACTCATCGGATTGGTTTTATATTTTAGGTTTTGCTTATTGTTATTATTTAGAACATCGTGAACGCTTTAGATTTCCTTGTTTGGTTTTTATTTTAGTTTACTTCATCGCCAAGTAATAGGTGTCGCACATGGTGCGAGTTTTGGGGTATAGGATTTTCCCTATAAATAGGCACCCCTTGTAGTTCTTTTGATTCATTGAAGTTAATAAAAAATTCCTGCTTTATTTTTCTGCTCTCTTCGTGAGTTGTGGAAGAATTCAAAAGTGGGTGCGAAGCCCTCCCTTTTCGAAAGGCTAACTACTGTGGTGCGAAGCCACATCGATCCCAATTCACCCCCATCTTCCATCATCTTTTTTTCCATCTTCCCCCACCATCCGTACTTCGAATTTGTCCTTTTGTTGCATCAGATTTCTTTATTACAGCAGGTTTCCAGATTTCGGCCCGCAGGCAAGCTGAAACTTCGGCGGAGCACCACGCACAAATCGTACATCGGATCGAGCTTAGATTTGGGAGTTTTGGAGTCCATCCCTGACCGACCAGGGCCAAGGTGGCCTTTTTCTGAATAGTGGGCCCCACACACCCGCGGCTGGGATCACACGCACGTCCGTCTGGGCCATTGTTGCTGTCCACACGCGGGATCATCTTTTGGCTCAGGTTTTTATCCTCTTTTATCCTCTCATAGCCGTTTTTCATGAGTCCTAACCCTAGATTACATGATCCCTAATTGATTTGCCCCTTTTTATCACCTTAGGGTTCCTTGAATTGAAATTAGGGAATCCCTTGGATTAGGGACTGATTTTTATGCATGAGTAATTGATTTTATTTTCCTTTGACATCGTTTGGTTTATAATTTTTATTGGTCCAATCCTAGCTTGTGTCGGCTTAGACCCGCATAGATTCCCCTTTTTAATTGAATGTTTGGATTTTCATGTGGGACGTTGAATTTGTGTGATTGTTTCTGAATTGGTAGGGTCTAAGCCTGAAATCTTGCATATCATATTTAATTTTCCATGTCCTGCATCAAATTTGGTATCAGAGCCTAGGGTTCTTGTAGGGGAATTCATTACATGTTTAGAGTTTGGTTGTTTATGTCCATTACGCATCAATTCTCATCATATGTGGCTGTTTGGAGGTCCATAAACCCTGAAATAACTTGCTGAAATTTTCTGTTATCCCCTTATTTGAATTATTTTAGAAATTAACTTAGTTTTCTATTTCAATGTTTAGAAACTTTCCTTTTCTGTTTTTTTATAAACTAATTTTTTAGAAACTTTCTTAATCTGTTTTTAGAAACTAATTTCCTTTCCTTTTTCTTTTTTAGAAACTAATTTACTTTCCTTTTTCTTTTTTAGAAACTAACTTACTTGAAAGTATTTAAGAAAATCACATAAGAAATGGAAGACAATAGCAATCTCAAACACAGTCATTTTTATAGTGGTTCGACTATTTGTCTACTCCACTTCCAGCAAATGCACTCAACCCTTGAGTGTACCGGATCTCACTAAGGAGGTTTCACAACAGGTTCACCTCAAACCAGAGGTTTTAAATCAGGTTCACCTCTAACCAGTACAACCTACACTTAGGCTGACACAATGTGTCTACACGACACTGTTTATGCTCCCATGAGCAAGGGTCAACATATAGCACCCGACTTTTAGGCCACACTGGCCAAGGACCTTCACAAGGACCCAAAGGTTTATGCTCTCCATAGAGAAAGGGTCAACACAAAGCACCCGACTTTTAGGCCACACTGGCCAAGGACCTTCACAAGGACCTAAAGGTTTATGTTCTTCACAGAGCAAGGGTCAACACAAAGTACCCCCACGTACACTCCCGCCGAAGGCCTCCTACGAGGACTTGCAAGGGGTGAGAAACACCTTTGACCCAATCTTAAGAAGGAATGATCACAAGGGTCCTCTGAACTCTAATGACTTACAGATAAGTAGATGAGCCCCGTTTAGCGCGTTGTTGAAGATCTTCTCCTTTGATGACGAAGAATCTTCTGCTTCCTTGAACCGCAACTTAGAAGATATACCAATACATGGCGACGGGTTGGGTCAAGGTTATAATGGAATCCTACTCTATTAAATCTTTTCCTACAAGGGAGATAGAGCAATTCCAATCATCTATGCATTCAAGGCATCCCAACTTAATGATTTGCCATTAAGGTGGTAGCTGCAGGATCCTTGAATGAGGAAGTTCATTCCCCAATCCACTCTATTGTATGTCAATGATGAGGGTGGATTGGAGGATGAACTCCCATGAGAGAAAAAGGCTTAGGGTATATGATCTAGGGTTAAACACACAAAAACACTCTCTATTTTCTCTCCAAAACAACCAAGGTCAAGCTCTCATTAAATAGGCAAAAGGTTCCAACGGATATAAAATGGTCATATTTTTTACAGAGTTCGATATCATCGAGCAGGGTCGATATCATCGAGCGTATACTCTCGACAGCATCGACTAGCTGCTCGATGACGTGAACTCAAATGTCAAACGCTTTTGAAACCTTTTGTCAACTGGTCAAGGAAATCGAACATGCGTCAATGTCATCGGATTTCGAACTCCGATTTCATCGACCCGAGGTTCGATTCCTCAACATTTGAAAATGTGAGAGACTTGACTTTGAAGGTTTTTCAGGAACAGATATGATCGAGCTTCACTCGATATCATCGGAATTTTAATATCGATGATATTAAGGGCAGTGTCGATTCATCGATAATTCCAAGGAATTTTCCTATAAGTTTGCTGGATAGTTTCTGTCCACTTTCGATGACATTGACCATGCCTCGATATGATCAATATTTGAATATCGATTTTATCGAGTGACCCTCGATCCGAGAAAAATATCCTGAAAAACTTGCTGGATGTAAATGTGTCCTAATCTGATATCATCGAAGGGCTTCCGATATCATCGAGATTTGAACTCCGAGGATATCGAGAAGCTCTTCGATATATAAAAGATTACATGTATTGTCTTAGCAGAATTTTGGACACAGCAGACCTGATGTCGATTTTATCGAGTCTACTCGATGGACTCGAGATTCAAATTTCGATGATATCGAACCCTCTATCGATACATCGATAATTCCGTCTAGATATCTTTGTGGTTGCTAGACATCTTATGTCCTCATTTCAATAATATCGAGTGAGCTTCGAGGAGATCGAAAACAAGGTTTGATTTCATCGAACCACTTGTCAATAAATCGACAAAGGCAGAAAACTTAGAGATTTTTCTGAGTTTGAAAAAAGTTTTCTAACCATAATCCCTTAAGGTGTTCTAACCAATTTTAAGGGTTTTAATTACCTGGTGTTTTGGGACATGGGATGTGAGGCTCAAGATTTACTTGTAACGAGTTCGGGCACACATCCAGTTGAGGCAGTTGCTTGATCAATCTTCCTATAGGGCTCTTCTGCCTAGCTAACTCAACGCACACGCTAATTGACAAACCAGGGCACTTTCAATCTCCCCCTTTGTCAATTACGTGACAAAACACCAAAACACCCAAGAACAACGTCTAGATTTACACCCTAAATTGTGTGTACATGAACTTTACACAATTTTACAAATTTATCTAGTTTGGCCATATACACATCAGTAGCTGGTCCCCCTAGCAGCAATCTCCCCCCGTTTCCTTGCAGCTGCTCCCCCTAACACCTGCACCACCGTCAACAAACAAATACACACAATTTCCCTTCAGGATGTGGATTTGTTCTCCCCCTTTTTGTTAGTCATTGGCAAAGGATAACATAACAGCTGATATTGACTGAAGTTTAGATAATATGGGAGAACTAAAAATCAGGGAGCATAAGCACAGTAGATAAATGAACAAGATCATCTCATTTCAGAAAACATATATGCTTATCAGGACAAGAAGAGCAGTGAATAGCAGAGAATCTGAAAATAACGAGCAAGCATCACACGCATAGTTGATAGAAACCAGATAAACCAGGGAGAACAGGGAATTGCAAAATATGGCAGTAAGATATATTAGATGTAATTAGCCATAGCCCAACAATATCCAAAAGTGTGTGTGTATATATATATACGGCCCAAGATTGGCAGTAGCATAATCATTCATCCCCAAAAAAATATCAAGCCCATTCATGGGCACAAAAAAAAAACAGAGTATAGGCCTCACTCAGAGAGGAAAAAAAACTTGTCAAACTCTGCAAGTTAGTAATTCATCACTTACACATATAGGATCGTAGGGCATTCAAAAAGATATTTATGCCCTAAGCATTCCAAGGAGACTCCAGGTAAGTGACGAAGGGAAGGACACACTATAGATATCGAAAGCCTGGGTATGCTTATTGTGCAGGAAGAGAATCTAGAATTTGTTTTGTAGCACGTTGCAAAACCACCAACATGTGTTTGATCTCTGAAAGACAGGCTTCACAGTCATCAAGTCGTTTCATCATGTGAGATTGTCCGTCCAGAAGGTTTTGTATAATGTCTTGTTCTGTGAAAGCCTTAGTGAGATTACCAGAGTCAGGGCTGCGCACAGGATTGCTCTTGCCTGAGGTTGAGTCAGTTTTTCCATCATGAAACACATTGTCAATGATATTCAGGTTGCAAATGTCTTCGTAGTTGAACCAGGCACACGGGTGCGGGAGATCATTAGTCGGAGGTAGCCCAATTTGTCGGGAAAGCTTCGACATCAGACACGGGAATGGAAGTGTAGTGATGTATTCTTCTGTAGACACACGGATTAACTGTTGGAGAAGAAGAGTGGGTAGACACACTGGAATACCTTGATTAACATCATACAGAATATTGAGGATGTATGGAGAAATCTTGTTGCTCGATACTTCAGAGGGATAGACATTTGCACTGAAGATGCTGTGAAGAATTTTATAGGCAGGACTGAGATGCTTAACATGAAGAACATTTTTTGCATTTCTAGGAATTGTAGCTCCATTACATAATGCTCGAGTGACTTCACCCCATACTCCAAGACCGTTCAGGTTCAGTTCCGATATAGGTATCCTAATGACTTCTACACCAACTAGATGACTTATCAATCTAGGGGTGATGTGCTCGGCCCGATTTATGACAGCGACTGAAATGAGTGGAGGATTATCTTCAACGTTGTAGATTAAGTTCAGAAACTGATGCACCAGATCAGATTGAAATCCTCCCCCAAAATTTACGATATTGCCCCATCCAATCAGTTCAAGGAGATTGATGATCCCAAAAGGTTCAATACACTTGCTATGAACTGCTCGTTCTGCCACAATTTCTAACTCTGAAAATGAAGATGAGGCAGTTACATTTTTCTTACCTCTCTTGCTTTTAGTTGAGGTACTTTGTGGAAGAACCAGACCTTTGTCTTTAGACATTGCTGCTTGGGATGAGATAAGATTTGGATTTCAAAAACTGTTATGAGAGATGCAATGCCAAAATGTGATCAACAAGTGATACTCTTTTTCAGTTCTCCCGTCCTTTATTGAGCAGTAACTTTCGATATCATCGATCATAGGTTCGATGATATCGATATACCCTAATGGATATTTTCAATGAAGAGTTCGAGGGAAGATCAATCGACCTAACGTTTCAGCTCCTCGAGAGGTTGTCGATGGTATCGATTCTTGGTCGATGTAATCGAAAGGTTCACGTGACGTATCAACCGACATATCGAAGGTGAATATTTTTCATTTTCAGCTTTTTGACAAACTGTCGTGTATAATTTAGTATATCCTTGAATCAGATAGTGCATATCGCAAAATTTTGTACACTTATGAACAAATCAAAATTATAAACATCAAGATGTTTATATACAAAAAGATTAAGGTGAGAAACCTCAAATATATTATTAGAAGTTCAGTAAAAATTGCATCTTTTCAGCAGCTATCCAGATCTAGATGCTTGACCTGAGCTTGTTTTTCTATGCTCAATATTCCTAGGCAGATGGATCAGCCTTTCCTTTACCTTTAATGACATAGCAGTGGTTATTTGTGCGAGAACCCTTCATCACTGATTTCCTTGAGAGGTCTAGAATCTCGCATTTTTCTTTGTTGAATGTAACCACATGCTCATTGTCACATATTTGACAAATGCTTAAAAGATTATGTGTTAATCCTTTTATGTAAAAGGTATTCTCATTTTTGAGCAAATTTATTCCTTTGATAATTCCCTATCCAATTACCTTAGCGGTGCTTCCGTCTCCATAGGTGACTATCCCATCATTAAGATCTGAATAATTTGAAAGGAGAGATTTGTCACCTATAACATGTCTTGAGCAACCGCTAGCGAGGTACCACTTAGTATCATTGCCTGTTATATGATTTGAGTGAGTGACCAAACAATTTTTCTTTTCTTTTACTACCCATTTTGTAATAAGATTTTTAACTGTGGTAGTTTTTTTAGGCAACTGAATCGTATTTCCACATTTGTTTAATTCAACTGCTTGATTTGATAACTTCTTCTTTCTGTTAGTCATTCTGGGTGGTGATGGATGTGTATTTCTTCTATTCATATTCCTAGGTGGGCTCCTGACATTTTGTTTTATTCCTCTGGTCGGTCTATATTTACCTATATGATTTTGACCAGAATTATGTTGAGTCCATCTACGTGACATGCATTCAAACTTATAATGACCAAAATCACCACATAAATGACAAACAGGAGTGGTTCTTGATGAACTTCCTAAAGCAGCAGATTTTTCAGCCATTGGTGTTGCATTTCCAGTTTTTGTTTTAAATTTATCATATCCTAAGCCACTCTTATCCTTTCCGGGTCTTCCCATACCTAAGAGTTTTTCTAATTTCTCACCACTCTGGGAAAACTCATAGTTTATCTCAGCTAATTTTCTGGATTCTTTTAAATCAAACAGGAGTGTGTGATTTTCATTTTGAAGGAGCATGTTTTTATCTTTTAATAGCTCAACTTGTTTGTTTAGTTTGTCAAACTCGGATTTAAGGAAGGTATTGATTCTTTCTAATCTATCATTATCTGAATGATATTGCTGTAGATCATTAATTAGATGAGTATTAATTTCCAAAGTTTTATCCAGATCTTTTTGCAGCAATTCCTTTTTGTTTTCAGACATTCCAAGTCTTTTAAGGATGTTGATGCTATGAATATAGAGTTGATTGTAAGCATCCTGTAGTTTATCATGTTCCTCTTCTTCCTTCTTAGTTTCCTCATTATCAGATGGAAATGATTCAGTGGCTTGTGGTTCTTCATCGTTCTTAGTTTCGATGGGAATGATTGGAGCAGTAGAGACCATAAGAATTTTCAGGGATTTCTGGTCTCCATCACTCTCTGAGTCGCTGCATTCTGAGTTTGACTCTTCCGTATCATCCCATGTGGCTGCCATTATTTTTCCTTTCTAAACTTTTGACAGGTATAACATTGTGGTTCCTTGGACTTTTTACTAGATTTACCTGTGAAATGTTTGTTGTTCATCTATCTTCGTTTTCTCTTTCACTCTCAATGTCCTCATTTGTTGTATTCTTTGAAGTTTTGAGGACAGTGATTTTGGATTTAGAGGTTTGTTTGAAATGTAGTTCAAATGTTTGTAGGGAACCTACTATCTACTTTCATTTCATCTATGTTTCTACACTTCTCAATGGTTGTTACTTTAGGATTGAAATGTTCCAGCAGTGATCTTAGTATTTTCCTATAGATTTTTAGGACTGAAACTTTCTCACCTAATCCACCCATAGAGTTGCAAATGATGTTCAGTTTTGTGAAAAACTCCATGAAGGCCTCATGCTCTTCCATTCTGAGACTTTTAAGCTGTGATGTTAGGAGTTGCAGTTTGCATCTCTTCACAGTGCTTGTTCCTTCATGGGTTGTTTCTAACAAATCCCATGCTTCTTTGGTTGTCCCACACATACTGATTTGATTGAAAATGTCTTGGGATACAGCACAGTAGTTAGTATTCATAGCTTTGGCTTCAGATGTTTGTTTTTCTTTATCGAATGCTGTCCACATTTCTTTGGATTTCGGTTTGGTGATAGCTGTCCCATTTTCAAGTACTATTTGTTTGGTTGGTGGCACGTATCCTCTTTCAACAATGTCCCAAACATCATGATCTAAAGATCTCTAAAAGTAGTGCATTCTAGCCTTCCAATATGCATAATTTGATTCATCAAACACTGGAGGTCTAGTGACCAATGAGCCCTCTCCTTTGGCCATATTACCAACTTCAGTCAAGATCACTATCTAGGCGATGAAGCCCTTAAGAGAGACCCGCTTTGATACCAAATGAAATTGCGGTAATAACCGCTTTAGTTGAAGTAGGAATATGTCAATATGTCCTAGAGGGGGGTGAATAGGACTTTTTAATATTTTATGACAATTTAATCTAATCCTAAAAGCAAGCATACATTAGGATTACTAAAGAGTAACTCTACTGGCTTCCAAGCCCCGTAGAGGATCCAATCATAAAACTATTTGAGAGATAAACAATATGCAAATCAGTTTATGATGGATATGACTGTGTGTGTGAGGCGTGATCTCAGATAATGAAGTATGAAAGTATTTAAGAAAACCACACAAGTAATGGAAGACAATAGCAATCTCAAACACAGTCATTTTTATAGTGGTTCGACTACTTGTCTACTCCACTTTCGGCAAACGCACTCAACCCTTGAGTATACTGGATCACACTAAGGAGGTTTCACAACAGGTTCACCTCAAACCGGAGGTTTTAAATTAGGTTCACCTCTAACCAGTACAACCTACACTTAGGCTGACACAATGTGTCTACACGACACTGTTTATGCTCCCATGAGCAAGGGTCAACACATAGCACCCGACTTTTAGGCCACACTGGCCAAGGAGCTTCACAAGGACCCAAAGGTTTATGCTCTCCACAAAGCAAGGGTCAACACAAAGCACCCGACTTTTAGGCCACACTGGCCAAGGACCTTCACAAGGACCTAAAGGTTTATGCTCTCCACAGAGCAAGGATCAACACAAAGCACCCCCACGTACACTCCCGCTGGAGGCCTCCTACAAGGACTTGCAAGGGGTGAGAAACACCTTTGACCCAATCTTAAGAAGGAATGATCACAAGGGTCCTCTGGACTCTAATGACTTACAGATAAGTAGATGAGCCCCGTTTAGCGCGTTGTTGAAGATCTCCTCCTTTGATGACGAAGAATCTTCTGCTTCCTTAAACCGCAGCTCAGAAGATATACCAATACATGGTGACAGGTTGGGTCAAGGTTATAATGGAATCCTACTCTATTAAATGTTTTCCTATAAGGAAGATAGAGCGATTCTAATCATCTATGTATTCAAGGTATCCCAGCTTAATGATTTGCCATTAAGGTGGTAGTTGCAGGATCCTTGAATGCGGAAGTTCATTCCCCAATCCGCTCTATTGTATGTCAATGATAAGGGTGGATTGGAGGATGAACTCCCATGAGAGAAAAAGGCTTAGGGTATATGATCTAGGGTTAAACACACAAAAGCGTTCTCTATTTTCTCTCCAAAACAACTAAGGTCAAGCTCTCATTAAATAGGCAAAAGGTTCCAACAGATATAAAACGGTCATATTTTTGACAGAGTTCGATATCATCGAGCGTATACTCTCGATAGCATCGACTAGCCGCTCGATGACGCGAACTGAAATGTCAAACGCTTTTGAAACCTTTTGCCAGCTGGTCGAGGAAATGGAACATGCGTCGATGTCATCAGATTTCGAACTCCGATTTCATCGACACGAGGTTCAATTCCTCGACATTTGAAAATGTGAGAGACTTGACTTTGAAGATTTTTCAGGAACAGATATGATCGAGCTTCACTCGATATCATCGGAATTTGAATATCGATGATATCGAGGGCAGTGTCGATTCATCGATAATTCCAAGGAATTTTCCTATAAGTTTGCTGGACAGTTTCTGTCCACTTTCGATGACATCGACCATGCCTCGATATGATCGATATTTGAATATCGATTTTATCGAGTGACTCTCGATCCGAGAAAAATATCCTGAAAAACTTGCTGGATGTAAATGTGTCCTAATCCGATATCATCAAAGGGCTTCCGATATCATCGGGATTTGAACTCCAAGGTTATCGAGAAGCTCTTCGATATATCGAAGATTACATGGTTTGCCTTATCAAAACTTTGGACACAACAGACCTGATGTCAATTTTATCGAGTCTACTCGATGGACTCGAGATTCAAATTTCGATGATATCAAACCCTCTATCGATACATCGATAATTCCGTCCAGATATCTTTGTGGTTGCTGGACATCTTATGTCCTCATTTCGATAATATCGAGTGAGCTTCGAGGACATCGACAACAAGGTTCAATTTCATCGAACCACTTGTCGATAAATCGACAAAGGCAGAAAACTTAGAGATTTTTCTGAGTTTGAAAAAAGTTTTCTAACCATAATCCCTTAGGGTGTTCTAACCAATTTTAAGGGTTTTAATTACCTGGTGTTTTGGGACATGGGATGTGAGGCTCAAGATTTACCTGTGACGAGTTCGGGCACACATCCAGTTGAGGCAGTTGCTTGATCAATCTTCCTATAGGGCTCTTCTGCCTAGCTAACTCAACGCACACGCTAATTGACAAACCAGGGCACTTTCAGTCAAGACTAAAGAGATGGGAGAGAGAGAGAGAGAGAGAGAGAGAGAGAGAGAGAGAGAGTTACACTTACACACTTGCACTAGTAGTAGTAGAAGGGTAGAGATAAAAGAAAAGGAGAAAGATGAGTTAGAGTTACACTTATAGTAGAAGAAGGGATATATATATATATATATATATATATAGAGAGAGAGAGAGAGAGAGAGAGAGAGAGAGAGAGAGAGTTACACAATCTAAAATTTGGAAATATATTCTTGTCTTGACTTTTGAATATTGTAGACTTGTAGTAGAATGTAGATTCTTGCCTTATTTGAACTCTTGCTTGATTCTCGAAATTTGAATCTCGACTTGTAACTTGTAAAATGTAAAAATAAAAAATGTCTTGCTTGACTTGTGTCTTGATTTAAATGTAGAGAAAGAGAGAGAGAGATATAGATTCAAATTTCAATAGAAATGATCAAATGAATGTATAGATTGTAGACAATGAGAATGAATGAATATAGTATTATAGATTGAAGAAATGAGAATGAATGAATGTAGATTGTAAATTGTAGAAATGAGAGTCTAGATTGTAGAACTAGAAATGAAATGAATGAGAATATGAGATAGATGTAGAACTAGAAAATGAAATGAGAGAATGTAAATTACTAAATTGTACTAATAACTCATAGTAATTAGTAAGAAATGAAATTAGAGAATGTACATTACTAAATTGTACTGTTAACTAATAAGTAATAACTAATAGTAATTAGTAAGAGAATGTAGAAAATGAGAGTGAAGAAAATGAAATGAGAGAATATAGAATTATGTAATGTGAGACTTGGGATTTGATGTCTTCTTACTTCTTCTATCTTGAATCTTGAATCTTGATTGAAACCTGAAAGAAGTTGGAGCTTGGGCCTTGGAGACTTGGAACTTGAGAGTTAAAATATGGAGAATGTAAGAAAGAATGAGAGATTTGAAAGTATGAGAGTAGATGAGAGTTTGAGTGAATGAAACCTGCATATAGATGGGACTTGAAGGCCTTTTTATAGGTAAAAAGTCTGGATTTTGCCAAAAAAAAAAGAAGAAGAAGAAGAAGAAGAAGAAGAGGAGTTCCCAACAGTCAGATTTTTTACCGTTAAGCGAATATGCGATCGCATATGCTGTATGGGATCGCACACATCGCATATGTAATATATGTGATTGCATATATGCATTCATTGCATATGCCATGACCGTATATGCAATCAATGCATAAATATACTCATATGCATATTCACATATGCGACCGCACATGATAACATTGTGCATGCTCCACCCCCCCTCCTTTGCTGTCTTTCTTTCTTTCTTTTTCCTATTTAGTACTAAATCCAATAATTCAAGTTGTTGCATATCCCCAGATGGTTTTTAATTATTGGGATTTATTGTTGGAGTGGATTATCATAATAATGCTCCTTGATATAAATCAGAAGCTAATGTGGGACTTCCTTGGCAGAATATCATGCAGTCTGTGTAGACGGATGGCTCACAAAGTGGGGAACATACTGCCCTGTTTGCAAGCATGATGTGAGAGGAGTAACTACTGCAGGCAATCCAGCATGTGGGCCACCCTCACATCCAGCATGTAGGCCAGCCTTACATCCAGCATGTGGGCCACCATCCTTGTTTTGATGTGGGACAAAAGGAAGTGCTGTTTGGGCTCATACCCTTTGTAGTACTCCATTGAATATTTGGTTGGACTGGACACTTCCTGCTTGCTGATGGGTGGTAGATCCAATACTCATGGATTGGTTGGTACTTGGATGCATGCACGCAAGGGAAGAAACAATTTTTTTTTTTTTTAAAATAAAATAAAATTGGGCAGCAACAGAGGATCCTATGCTAATTATTTTATTTTTGGGCAGCATTTGATGTCATTTTTCAAATGATTGGGAGGAGATTTGAATGTGTGTTTATTTCCTAGTGAAATATTTTTCTAGCTTGAAAGAAGCCTGTGTGCATCATCAGCTCTCTTATATTGGAGAAGGCATGACAAGAGTCCAATCATCAGTCTGGAATTCCTGCATGGTGGACCCCATTTTGGATTTGTCCATTGTTCTTCAGGATTAATTCTTGGCATGATTCCAGTCGCTTATAATGGAAAATGTCAAAGAAGAGAAGGTTAGGATTATTATTTTTTCAGCTTTGGCGTGATGGGCCATGAAGATGGACGGGTCAATCTGCTTGCCAAATGTGAATATCTGAGTGGTCTTGTACATATGATATTTGCGTATCTAAACTCGAATGTAACATACTAGCTACTATTGTTTACTTAGTTAATACATAAGATTTTTAAGACTCCGCTGATGGATGGATGCAGCCGCTGCCAGTTAGTACGTACAGACAGGAAATGCCATATATATTATCGCGATACATTTGTTCACTCTGATAAAATTTTCATTCTCATTACAAAATACTGAACAATGTATATAATGGAAAAATGGAGGAAATGACGCAGGTGGCTTTTGTTTGTTAAGTTAATGGGTCAGGCTCTGGCCTCACCTGCTTCCTAGTTGGGTTTGCACCTCACTTGTGGTGTTTGTTAAGTTAATGGGTCAGGCTTGAGCTCATAAGAAGCTTATAAACAGCAACAGGAGTTAGTAATGGGGCTTGTTAGGTAAATGGGTTGAATTGAATTTTGTCCTGCTCATTATTTTACGGGTTGGGCCATGTGCTTCAATTCTATGAGACCTGTTTATTTAATATCTTCATGGGGTTGCAGATTCAAATAAGTTTGCATTCTTGATTGTCGATGACCTATACCGTCCTTGATGTTTAGCATTCTTCTCAGATTATATCCTCCCTTTCTATCCATTTATTCTTGAATACCCACAGATAAGTAATACCTTTGCAAACAATCACATCTTCAATTGGTCATCATTGCAAATACCCATTTTCAAATGTTTTCTTCTGACTGTTGTTAAATTTCTTCTGTTTTGTGTTTTTGTTTTTTTACCCAAATAAACAAAGCTCTATTTAAAATTATTTTGTGGTTTGTCTCATATGAGCATTTTCGTCATTTTCTGATGTTCGGTGGAAGTCATGGAAAAAAAAAAAAAAAAACAGGGAGTGTGGATATTTGGAATAACAGTAAGCAATATTATTTTCATGTTGGCATTTGCATATCTGACAAAGAAAAGAGAGAGAGAGAGAGAGAGAGAGAGAGAGAGAGAGAGAGAGAGACCGTGTGGTCAATCAACTGTCACTCGTTAATCAATCAAGCGGGTAGGATTGACTGTTGTGGTCTTTGTATCTTGGACCTTGGATGGTTGAATGTTCCAGCTATACAAGCAGGGTGAGCGGCAATGCTCAGGGTGTCATCTGCCCTGCTCGTGTAGATTTGTTCTCCGTGGTCTACTCATTGTCCGTCACCTGTGGTGAGCTGGTAACACCCTAATCATCACGTGCGACACGAGCAAAATCAAGCAGGTACGCTCCAGAAGTGGGCCATTCATGTACATGGATGATTGTAACCAAACGTTCGTACTACTGTAGCCTGCCAGATGAGTAGACCGGGCTGATTGGATGAATGCCTTAGATATTCTCACTTATGGCATGTTGGCAGTTGCGGAAATCTCCGGTCCATTTCCTCGACCTGGAAGCAGCACTCCTTTCCCAATGTCTTATGGTACACTTCAACTCTATTAAATGTAGCATATGTAGTATCTGATACTGCATACATAAAATATTAAAATTTATAAATACAGTCTCAGGTTGGTCGAATCCTCAAACCATGCCAATTTGGGCCCAGGCCAGATCGAGGATTTCCAGCCTGACCCCAAGCCAAACCCAACCCGGCCCAAATTTTGGGCTGGGGTTGAGCCCGACTGAAGTTGAAAGTGTAGCGAATCTTTATTTGCCGTTATTTTAGGGATTTTTTTTATATCAAAATGGCCTTATAGCTTGACCCATGTTAAAAAATAACATTACTTTTCATTTCCTTTTTTTTTAAAACCCTTTAACAAGTTTTGAAACTGTTTAAGGTTGAAGATGACCCTGTGGTATGAGAGAACTGGTACAACAATTGCGTCCTCAACAAGATAAAAATTTGCCTTTTTAAAATTGTGGAGTGGGTCCCACTAAACCACTTCATGGGCGATCTGATTCGCTTATTCTATTTGGTCAGTTCTGACATCACAGAAGACATTGAATTTAATTTGATTGAAGTCCTTAATGGCCCACAAATGGCAATAATATTAGGTGTTTAATCCCAACTGTTTTCTCAGTTTCGGCCTACCTATGATGTTGTTTTCTCTTAAACTTGGGTCCATGCTCTGAAATTAAAACCTTCATCGACTGGATGGCATGAATTTCACTCATAATCACCCAATGGGCCTCACACTAGATGTCTGAAAACTCATATGTAGGTGGGGATGCTGGAGATTGGATTTTCTGAGGGGACGGGAGATTGACTTCTTTGCACTAGTTGCCTCGCTCGAGGGCTTTTGTTAAAGGGTAAATGGTGTAATATTTGACCAAAGTCACAACTAACCGATTATTATAATTCTACGGTCGGTTAGACCCTGTAGAAATGCTTAAGACTGAGAACTTGAAGATTCTTAACCCTAAAATGACTCGTAAGTTTACGTTCTAGATATTCCAAGTAAGGGACAACAATTACAGAGAGGGAATGTGTTAGGCACTACTCTTCCCATACGGATGTACGGTCTTTACTTCACAAGATTTAACTAATTTACGAAGAATGAGTGTCACGCCCCAAACTCGAAAACCAGGCTCAAGAATTCCCGATCGCCGAATCCGGTGCCGACAGCCTCCGTAGTACCCCATTCTCGGCTCACAGCGTCCATACGCCAGATTCCGATCCTAGGCTCCTACAAGGAGGATTTTCCAACGTACTTTTATCTCGTAATAAGTATAACCATAAGTTTACCCAAATCATAAAGGCAACATCATCATCACATATCTAATAATATAAACATTTGAATACAATGCTGAAAGGAAAATACATATCTCAAAAATCAAAGCTTCAAAAGTCCGTTGCACGCTCCAACCTCAACGTTGCTGCGACCTAACGTCAACTGCATACATCTATCGGGCATAAGCTTATAGAAAGCTTAGAGGGTGGTGAAAGTGTGTGCACAAGGTAAATACCAAGTATGCAATACAATGTCATAAACCATATAATATCAGAATAAGCGAAAATATCGACAAGATCATGAATCATACAATATTAAAGTAAGCGGAAATACTGATAAGTCCATGGGTCATACAATATCAGAGTACGCCATACAGATCAACTACGCAAATGAGGAGTTATAAAGAGCCAAATATCAGATGTCGAGGGTACAATGCAATATGTAAATCCTGCAGAGCCACGAATACCACCAACCTCATCTAGGCCATACATCAAACCTATGCGTATCGCGTGATCATGTGGGGATAACTCCGTCTCACAAGGAGTCTCATAAATATTTCAACCCAATGGCATCTACTTTAATCAATCATCCATCACAACATGCATACGAATGATGGGGGTCCACAGAAGGACGACGGATTTAGTCCAAATATCAAGAAAGGCTCACTGATTTAAAACGCATCACGATAGTTAAGGAAAGAATCCAACTTATAGCCACCACAACATCGGACGATGCTCCCGATGTGGGACAAAGTTCTGCCTTCACTGTGTGCACAATAGCCTGCCAGCATAGTAACCTGTCAATCACTGGTACTCGCTTAGGTCCTCATGCCCCGCCCACTCAGTGTCCACCCACGTGCACCCGCCCACATATGATCACAATGATGGAGCATCACAATATCCCCCACCGAGGGCAGATCCGAGTCTAAGTGCAATAAGCGGGCTTCCTTACCTTCTCTATCACGCAATAAACTAGATTCCTTATGGGGCTCAATATATACACAAGGTAGGCTCCAAGGTGTAGGTATTAGGATGCAATGTTGTCACATACTCATAATCGGTATCAATAATCGGCCTAAACAATCGGAATCGGCCTCGACAATCGAAATCGGCCTCGACAATCGGCCGAACAAGGCCTAAGGGAATGTCACAATATGGACATTAAACCATCATTGCCCATCAATGTGGATATTTAACCAACATTGCTCCCAAGGAGTGGCCCACATAGAGCCAAACGTATCGTGGGCCCATGGCCTCATACAAGGGCCATGGGTCGTATCAATTGCCGCACCAACGAGCCTCATGTACATCAAGTGGGCCGTATCAATGAGCCGCACCAACGGGCCTCATATACATCAAGTGGGCTGTATCAATGGGCCGCACCAACGGGCCTCGTATACATTAAATGGGCTGTATCGATGGGCCTAACACACGTCACAATGGGCGCACGATAAGGGCCTAATACACATGATAATGGGCCTCGTGTTCATCAAGTCGGGCCTCATCCTATGGGCCTCATATACACCAAGTGGGCCGCTTCAACGGGCCGCACCAATGGGCCTCATATACGGTCAAGTGGGTTGCATCAATGGGCCGCACTAATGGGCCTCATATATGGTCAAGTGGGCTGCATCAATGGGCCGCACTAGTGGGCCTCATGTATGGTCAAGTGGGTTGCATCAATGGCAGCACTAATGGGCCTCATAAATGAGCTACAATATACATCAAGGTAGGCCTCACAGGTGGGCCATAAGTATATCAAAGTGGGTATCAAGTGGGAGTTTGGATTACATCTAAAATCATTTCAACATTTGCAGGTGCAACATGTTTATCACTGTGCACTATCATTCCATGGGGCACATGGCCCACTAATGATGATCAGCATTGTCCAAACATTTCCCATGTAAATTAGCACCATCCAAACATTGTCTATGTAAATCTGCACCATCCAACCATTGGACAGCACCATCCAAACACTGTCCAGCACCGTCCAGATATGTGGACGGTGTGGATGAAACGCATACCACATGGTGGGGTTCCACAGAACCGTCCAAGCACGGACAACCTGGAATACAAAACATACATCACGGTGGGGCCGTTCATGGCATCGTCCAGATGGACGGTGCTGATGAAACACATGCATCATGGGTGTACCACCATCTAGCTACTGGACAATGGATACAACACATTACGGTGGTTCCCACATCCAGTCAAAACGGATGGATGATCGGATATAAAACACATATATCAGAGGCGGGCCCCACCCCACACATGCTACACATGTGGGTGGGTCCCACCTGTAAAAAAAAAACGGACGTACGGCGTAGGATATAATACATACCTTGTGACCAGACCCATAGACACGTGTGGAATCCACACGTGGATGGACGATGGGGATATAATACATATCTCATGGTCGGACTAGCAGAACTTGCTGGCATCAAACCAGCCGATATGAGGGGGGGTCCACATAGATGGATGGTCTAGATGGTCAGACCGTCCTTGCAGACGGTGTGGATTAATTCCATAAATCATGGTGGATCCCACCGTCCCTGATGGATAGTGAGGATACAACAGATGCATCAAGGTTGGGTCCCACTGCTCACGACCCACCAGCTGGACAATTGTGCTGATCTTGCAACTATCGTCCAGGTGATGGACGGTAGGATAAAACACATCCATCATGTGACATCCCACATGGATGGGGTCCATCGAGCTTGCTGGCGTCCTACAGCAGTTACCTACTGCTTGTCCAACGGGTGGATGGGGTGGATGGGAGGCATACATCCCCATGGGGTCCATCGTCCAGCTGGACGATTGGATAAATTACATGCATCAGGTGGGCTCCACCGTCCCCAGCTGGATGGCTGGATGAAACACATCCATCATGTGGGTCTCACCATTTATCAGGTGGGCCATACAAAAAAATAAAGAAAAGAGAGAGAGAGAGAGAGAGAGAGAGAGAGAGAGAGAGACCGGTGAGATAGAGGGAGGGACCCCGCCACTATGGGCCCTCCCTATACGATGCATACATCAAGTGGGTCCCAAATCATGTGAACCCTACATCAAAATCAAATGAAATGAACACCCACTGTTAGATCTTGGACTCTTCCTTCCACCGATGCGATCTAGAGCTCTAAGGGCGTATTTTCAATGGTCGAGATGGACTTTGGATGGTGGAGATGGGAGGTAGGAAGGTGGGCCACACTAGCTTCTCTCATGGAAGCTTGGACGATTGCTCTCATGGGTGTGTTTTGAAAATGGAAAGAGAGAATGAGAGAGAGAGAGAGAGGTGATGGGAGAGAGGGATGGTGAGCAATGGATAGATGTACTTTGTTGTAAGAGAAAGTTGACTTTGGGGAGGGTGGTTGTACTTGGGGATGGGTGTGAGTGATGGGAGTTGTGTACTTGATTGATGTGATTGATGGGACATTCTCTTGGGATTTGCAATGCGTGGCATTTTTCTCGAGATGAACACGGGCCCATATCTTTTGGCCTCGGTATCGAATCGGTGTGCGAGTCGCGGCGTTGGAACCACGGCGATGGCGCAGTCGTAAGGGTACAAGTTTACAGTTGAGCCGACTCTGATATACGGGACAAGACTCAGGATCACGCGCAAACACTGATAACAGATCGCGGGTCGCCGAAATTCAACCAGGAGGACCGCAGAAGCCTACAGAATAGTACAGGCTAGGATATGGGTCTCATAATAAGAAAACTTCTTGCGTGTAGAAAATGTAATACGATATAATAATAGTGATGATTGACCAATCTGAATTTCTAATGGGCAAGATCTAACTATATCAGCGAGCTGCATAACATACGTTCGAAACGATCAAGTGCAGGGTGTAAAATATGTAGGTAAAAAATGCTTGATGTTGTACGGATGCTTATGATAAAACAACGACCAACCATCTAAGGTTTCTAGTGCACCTACTATGATCATATCGGTAGGTCTCAGAGCATACGCTCGCCAGTCAGATATGAGAAAACGATGGAATGCAATGTATATGCTAAAAGTACAGGTAATTAGTTAAGGTTTCTAGTGTGTAAGATTCGATTATATCGACAAGTCTTATGCATACGTTCGCCAGTCAGATGTGAGAAACCAATGAAAATGTACTATGATGCTAATGTATATGACGAGCAAGGGGGTTAAGAAGGGAATGAGTATTGCACGATGCTAATGCGCTGATTTGATGGAACTGATAAAAGCTTGAATAGTTGGATGAACAGTAGTGTCACAAGGATAGATTAAGTGATTCAGATTTGAGCTTGCGTGGCTAAGGAGGCTTGGACTATGGCTAGGCTAGACTAGACCAGGGCTGGGTTCTCTCTCTCTCTCTCTCTCTCTCTCTCTCTCTCACTCTCCTTGGTGGAGAAATGGAAGGGGACTCCTTGGGTGAGAAGGGATGGTTTCTGATGTTTCTGGGATGCCTAGTGTTTGTGAAATGAGAAGGGAATGGGGTGAAAGGTGTTTGAATGGTTGGAATTGGAGATTGCCATATGTCATCATTTCATGGGTTAAATGAGATGGTAAAAGGATAATTTTGGGTAAAATAATGGGAATCAGAGTAAATACACTGCAATTGCACACTTCGGTTTGAAAAATAGGAGTTCCACATGCTTGAGGGACACTGCCCCAAAGAAGGAGAAGTGCCACGTGCCGCTGGTCCCCACTTAGACTCCTCAAAGTGTGTGGGGGCTCTGCTATAAGTTTAGTTGCTTTGAGGTTTCAACCATTTATTTGATTGGGCTTGGGTTCGGGCTTGGTTTAGGGCTTGCTTTTGGGCTTAACCAAGTGAGATGACTAGGTGGTAGGGTTAGGTAGGCTGATCAGATGAGTTGACTAAGTGAGTTGATTGAGTGAGTTGACTCGCTGAGTTAACTCAAGACTCTAGGGTTTCAGGTTCTCAGGGTTCAGGGTTAGGCTGACTAGGTTCATTGGGATGAGTTTAGGGTTTATGAATGGGGTTCCTAGCGTTTAGGCTTTTAAGGTTAGGGTTTAGGATTGGGGTTCGGTTGTCCATCCATCCATTCAAACTCAATCAACTTATCAGCCTGGGGTGGGGTGTCTAGAGTGGGGCCAAGATGAGGAAAGGGACTATTTTCACTATTTTAGTTTTTTTTTTCAGAGAGGACCACCACATATTATGAAGTTTTGACGGTTAGAAGGTAGTTGTGTGGGGACGCCACACTCTTTGGTAACTCTCCAACAAACTTCTGGCATAGCTTTATCTTTATTTTGGGTCCCATATGAACTATCCGGCCTGAGAACGTCTTTCTTATTTACATTTTCGGTGAAGCGTTTTAGTCTCTGTCTCATCTTTTCGCACTCAGATGACCACCACTACTTATTGGCCTTTCAGCTACAATATTAACATAAGGTTATGTGTAAATGCACAATGGAACAATCAATTGTAAATGCACAACGACGATCATCGTTGTTGTGTGTTACGCTTAACAACAGCGATCCGAGCGCAACGGTGAACTCGATTGTCATGTATGACAACGGCGATCACCGTTGTCATATATTCAGTGGGGCCACTACTACTCATTATACATGACAACAACGATCCAGTTAAATTTAGTGTGTTTCATATTGTTATTCGAAGTTTAAAATTTCATCTTCTCTTTCCAGGTATAATAATATTTGAATATCATAGCTCTTCAGGCCATACTATGCTATATATGATGGGAGTTTGTATATGAAAAAAAAAATGAGATTCTCATATAAAGGTGGCAAAAGTAAATGTGTCATTGTGAGTAGTGAAATTACATATGATAAGCTAACAGGTAAAATGCACTGGGTTTTTAAGATAACTCCTGATGAATATAATGTTAGAATGAGGCTATGTATGTTTGGTAGGGTCTTGTATCACTCCCTATATGCATTATCAGAGATGACAAAGACATTCTTTTGTATATGATTATCTTCGGTCAGAATTTGAATGTTCAAATACCATTTTATATGAAGAAAATAAAATCTACAATTGTTGTTTAAGAACCTATGTTCATGGATAATGAGCAGCATTGAAATATGGATAATGATTTAGAGATGTGATTTGCATTTGCCCCCTCGCCGATCGGTGCAGATATCCTCGAGCTATCAACCCATGTATAAAGACATGATCTAAGGGTTGACGGTTGTGAGCAACCAACTTTTCAATTGTTGGATAGTGAAAATTGTCTAGACATCCCTAGCCCATCACCCAATTCACTGATACATGATCTCAGGTGTGATAATTATGCACGCCGAGTTTTTACTTATTGGATAGTGAAGATTGTCCAAACATCCCTAACTAATCAACCAATACTCCGAGATACGATCCACGAGTAAACAGTATCTCCCTGCCATCTTTCAGTTTGCTGGATAGTGATGACTGTACAAATATTCTAAACTTAACATCTAATATACCGAGATTGTAAGTGCTTATATGTTTAGAACACATAAGGTTATCAAATTTTGTAAGACAAAGGTACACAGTGATATCGGTCAGATTGCAACTACACTACATCTTATGAAGATCAGCTCAAGATTTATCATCTCAAGATTAGCTCAAGATCAGCTTATCATCTTAAGACGTCACTCGGTTTCCAAGTTTATCAAGATTAGAAGATCTTTGTATTAGCCAACCAATAAGTGCTATAACCCTAGAAAGACATTATCTTGGGTGCTTTCAAAAATTGCTTAAATTGGGTTAACTTTAGTGTAATTTCATTGAAGTTCGGCCAACCTAACTTCAGGTTCGGCCAACTTAACTTCTTCGGCTAACCTAACTTCAGGTTTAGGAAAAATTCTAGATTTGAATATTTGAAAAATCTGTTGCAAATTCGGCCAGCTATCTTTAGGTTCGGCTAAACTAACTTGGAGTTCGACCAACCTATCTTTAGGTTCGGCTAACCTAACTTAGAGTTCGGCCAGCCCGATGAAAGTTCTGGTCAAATTCCAACAAAGGATTCTTAGATTTTCAAGAGAATTCAGCCAACCGAATGGGGAATTCGGCCAACCGAATTTTCCCTTGGGCCGGCTGAATTTTAGATCAAACTTATCCCGCACAATCTGATAGCCATTGAACAGAATAGTTTGGAATCCGGCCAGTTGAACTTATTCTTAGGCTAGCTGAATTTTCAAATCCTTTAGGTATAAATAAGGACCTTCTCTCATTCTATTCTATAACAAAAATCCACTTAAAGTCTTCTGTAAGTAAGAGATCTTAGGTCCTCATCAAGTTATTTGTGTAGTATTTATAAATTTATTTAAGCTTATTCAATTCCCTTTCTCAAGTAAATCTTAAATATATTTTTAGAGAGTAGTTTATACTCTAGTGAGAATAAAGAGAATTGAATTTATAGCATTAGGGTTATCATTTCTTGAAAATATATTAAATCCTTATACTCTTTCTGATTGAGCAAATATTGTCTCCTCTACACTTTAGAAAGAAGATCATTACTACAAACTTCGACTGCATCTTCGAATCATCATTTGAAAATAAGTACATTGTCAATTTTATTTGAGTTTTTCTTAGATAGCCCAAAAATATATGAGGATTGATTTGTGATAGCCCGTAAAAATCACAAAAGCGATTTTATTATGGTAAGCCCGTGAAAATCACAAGAACTATATAAGGTTGTTAATGTGAACCTGTGAAAACCTCAAATTAGTGAAAACTAAAATTACGAGGGTAGTAATTTTGGGAGTGGAGTAGGTGTGGGTTTAAGCACCGAACCACTATAACCCCTTGTGCATTGTGATGATTGTTTATCTGTGTGAATGTTATATTTATTTCATTGTATGGTAAATGCTATATTTATTTTATCTTCTCTTTCTAATTTGACAGATTGATTTCGAAGACATTCATGAAACAATGTTGTCTTACCTAAAATACCAGGTGAAGATTGTCCAAAGAATTATTTGGAATCAAGGTTTTAATACTTGGGTGATTGAGATTATTTATTCTTCTTTATTTCGAAGAATTTGGTATTGTCTTATTCACCCCCCATTTAGGACATCGACAGCTCGTCTTTTCAGAGACATATTCCAAGGGTTGATGGTTATGATTAGCCATCATTTTGCTTGTTAGATAGTGAGGACTATATAAATATCCCATGCCCATCATCCAATGAAGCAAAGCGTGATCCTAGGGACAATAATTATGGGTGGCCATCAAACGTTAACCTAAATTTTATCGTATTGTCCATTAAAGAACACACACACACACACAAACGTTAACCTAAATTTTATCGTATTGTCCATTAAAGAACACACACACACACATATATTCTTAAATCATCAACTCTACCGAGTCATATTCCACTGGACGTCGTGGTTGTCCCATCCAAAATGTTGCCACTGAACATATGTGCAAATGTTGTATTCATTAATATGGATACTTTCAGATATCTAGATTTTTTCGATGATCCCAATGAAATAGTCATTGGAAAAATGTTTAAGAACATGAGTCAACTAAAGAATATTTTGAGCAAGTATGCGATGCAAAACCACTTCCAATACAAGGTGTTGAAATCAAACAAGAAAAAGATACACTATTAAATATCTTACAGAAAATTACACTTAGAGGGTGCATGCATTGAGACTAGATGGCGTCATCGTTTTCAAAATAGAGACACATAAATTTGAATACACATGTAGCATGTACTCTGAGGTGATAGGTCATCGGCAGGCAACTTCTGAAGAGAGGCTTAGTTGTAAACGTAAAGCAACTTCTAAGGGGATAGGGAGACATCATCGATAAGTAAGCTGTAAGATAAGTAGCGAGTTTGTCGTTAGTCGTGTGAAGTCCAGTTTAGCATGCAGGTCAAGTGATATAAGCATGAAATGTTGTGCCTCAAGTCTGACACATATACGCCGAGTCCTACATTCAACGTACGACTTGTAAATTTTGAGGTCAATTTTTTTCCCTAATAAATATCAGGCATAAAGATTGACATTTCCAACACAAGTGAAATAGACAACTCTTACTATACAACATATTTACAATACATCTATTTCAAAAGTATATAATCATAAAATTATATCAAAATGTATAATGTCTATAATCACACAGACGGTCCCATATGCTACTCTTGCTTCTTGCATAGTCCTGAAAAATTATAAAAGGAAAGTACAAGCTTAAAAGCTCAATGAGTACATCTATGTGTACAGTGTGTCATACATGTAGGCAATTAAGATATATTTACCACGAAGAAATCATGTATGCCAAAAAGCATGTAATATGTGATGGAAGGGAATTACACTACTCCTAGTCTAGGTCTTTCCAGCGTATTAGTGTAAATGGATAAAATTACAGTACTCCCATGGTAAAGGCAGTCTAACGTAATAGCCTAGACATGTTGTCGTATGCTAAGAGATAAGATAAAAGATAAAAGGTAGAGAGTGTTGCACTATAGATATGGTTTGATATGTGTTGGGTTAGCAAAGACCCGAACCTCTTTGATCTTCCTCCTATTTATAGAATTTTTAAGTGGTCGTTGGAAGGAGATCTTTATAGCCACATCTCCTGCAGATATGGAGATAACCAATTGGACTTAAATACAATTGTGGCCTATCAAATGACGCCACGTACTGTCACGCCATCAAATCTAAAGACA
Organism: Magnolia sinica; assembly: GCF_029962835.1. Taxonomy (NCBI): domain Eukaryota; kingdom Viridiplantae; phylum Streptophyta; class Magnoliopsida; order Magnoliales; family Magnoliaceae; genus Magnolia; species Magnolia sinica. Next base: position 83,120,373 of record NC_080574.1, read on the forward strand.
TGGTTAAGTCTAACCCTAGCCTTGGGTTAAGAGATGTGACTTGGGTTGAGACATTAATTTAAACATTCACCATACATTCCACCTTCGTACACACCAAAATGAGAAGAAACTAAGGAACTTCATTCAAACTTAACAATAAAAAATATAAATCATCCATTACTTGAAATAAAGTAAATGATAATTGTTCAACTATCAACTCGTCTAAATCCAAATAATGACTAAAGCAAATCAACAATGATAAAAGTATCATTCGGCCAACTCCGAAGTATTTCAACCTACTCCTTAGTCTGTAGGTTTTTTCATCAATGAATGGTATGAACCAAAATGTCCAATGAATAGTTCTAAATACAAGAAATATTAATAGTTACTAAAAAAATAGCATTTAAAGAAAAATAAAATTAATATGCATGAGGTTTCCACATTTTAAGATACAATTTTTAGTATAACACCAGGACCAATTCATTTTCAATTGGTCTAATATCACTCATCATTCAAATCACTCATCACTTAGAATCACTCATCTCTAGTTGGAAAAACAAGTGCCTAATTTCTTGGCCACCTCGAATTCCAAAAAGGAGTCATTTCGCTCATAGGGAATTCAATCTCGAGGACCCGCAATCCCCTCATTAATGATTTATTCACTCATCATCACTCATAAGTATACATACCTCACATATACTATTGTCACTCATAAACCTCACCTTTACTCCTGTAAATTAGTCATGAAATAATATCACCATCACTCATATAAATCACTCATGAAATGACCTCACTATCACCCATATAAATCACTCATGAAATAACCTCACAATCACTAATGAAATAACCTCACCATCACTCATACTGGTGATTTTGTCATGTATAGATGCACAACTTTCTAAAAACAACTTTTTTCCATAACTTTCTAAATATAGAATTGTCCATAAATAATTTTCCATAATTAAAACTTTTCAAAAAGAACTTTTAGGTGAATGAAACTTTTCAAAAATGAAAATTGGCCTTGTAAAACACAATTAGAAAGCATAAGTGTCTTGGATTTAGAACAACTCACCAAAATATTTTCACACACAGTGTACGCCAATCGAAGTCCTTGGAATTCACTTCCCATTTTGTTTCATTTTTAGTCTTCTCTTTCTCATTGATTGACTTAGGGTTCTTTTTGGAACAACCCTTAACTTCCATTCTAATTCGTGAAACTAAATAGGCTTTCCTAATAGAGATTTATTTCCTAAATTATCCTTATAAGGAAAGATAAACTCTAGTTCACCAAAAAATCTCCTAATCTAGCCTAGATTTACTTAATCGTATTAATGGTTCATTAGTGTGACCTTTAAGTGGTCTTACCTTAAATTGGTTTTTATTTATATTTACTACACATATAGACCACTCCTACATCAAGTTCATCTAAATCAAGTTATTAACGATTGGGTCCAAGAAATAGCCTATGAAGATCAAGTCCATCATACTACTTTAACATGTATAGTCCACCTTTATAAGATATAGTTATAAGTTAGGGAAAGGTATATACACTTGGTCCTAATTTGCTGTATTAGGCCATTAGTGGGCTTCCACCAAAAGTTAGCCCAAAACCATATTAAACTCGATTTAACCGTTCTTTTCTCATGTGGAAACATAGTTTCCCTTTAAGTAGAGAATTCCTTATAAATTCACTAAAAGCTCAATATCAAGACTCTTAAGCCCATAAGTGATAATTTTACACTAAATAGTCCAATTGTGGCAAGATAAAGGATTTTCCCTAAACTGGTCATATAAGCACACCAAAATTCATGATCGTAATAATTAGGATATTAGTGGGTCCCGTTCTAGCCCATAGGGTGTATTAAGCTAGTTTTTAAGGATAGGTCCAAAGTAGCCCAAAACGTGCCTTTATTAGATAGTGGGCGCAATTGAGGCTCATTGGATGTTGGCATATGCTTTCATTTTCTGGTGTATATTGATTCCATTATTACCAGACGTGTCCTTCACAATGAGGCCCACGCTAGTGTCCCAAAATCTCAACAATCATAATGGAAGAGAAAAGTTATGAAAGTTTAATGCCCAAAAAGATAATAAATTAAATCCTTGTACCAAAATTAAGTCTCATGAGCTTGTTATGTGTTGAGTGTGAAATATTGCATATTTTCTCCTATTTATACCTTCGTTTTATAAACATGATAGTGCTTAATCTATTGAATTATTCATGTTTTCATGTGTGAGATGATTTTAAGAGCTTAAGGTGAAATTGATGCTAAAAGGAAGATTTATGCTTAAAAGATTACTAAATGAAGATTTGGATATTTGAAAGTCATTATTGAAGAATTCACATGCCAAATATCCCAAAAAAAACTAAGGAATGAAGAGAATCAAAGATTTAAAGTAAAGAAAAGGAATCCTGAAATTGTCCTGAAAACAAATATATTCTTGAAATTGTCCTGAAAAAGCATACTTGAAACTTTGAGTTCATTTTAGAAAACTGCGCAGAGTGAAGTCTATTTTGAAAACTACGCAAAGTGAAGTCTATTTTTAAAAACTACACAAAGTGCATAAATTTAGGGCGGTTTCTAGATTTTTTCAACTTGGTACGAAAGTTGGAGTTCCACAATTACAAATAGGACTCCCTAAGATGCTCCAAAGAATCTTTTAGGGTTTGAAAAGGTCTCAAGGAGCATAGCACAAGGGTGGAGCAGCCGTCAAAGAGTTTTCTTCTTCCCTAGTTTATTTTTCATACTTTGTTTAAGAGATTTAGTTTCAATCATGTCTATGGTTGGCTAAACCTCTTAGCTGGGGCTAAGAAGTGAAGCTTGTAGAGTGTTGGAATGTTTATTTTTCTTTGATTCTTATTCTTATTGAACTTCATTGATTTTTAGTTTGATATTAAGGGAGTATTTTCAGTTTTCTATGATTTATTATAACTCAAATTACAATAGATGTTGTGATAGCTTTGAATATCTTATTTTTCCGTTTTGAGATAGTGAGATTGGTAAATCCTGTTGTTCACCATCGTCTCCTGGGCATGGTAGGGTGAAAGAATCCCTTCCAATCTTCACAATTCTCCTCCATTGAGAATTAAGTCAATGAAAAGTTTAGATTTGATTTAAATTGCTTTATCTTCCAATTGGATAGGATATGACTCCAATTCCAATTGTGTTTATTGAATCAAGCAAGGTAGCATCTTGATAGCTACGAGTGGACCCTTGGCACCTTGGTTCCCACCTTTAAATTCATAAGTTTTAATTAACATTCACTACTCTCAATTATTCAGATTTCAATTTAGATCTTTTTCTAGTTCTAGTTATTTTCAGAATACGTACAAGTTTAATCTCAGTGGATTCGACCTCGGTCTTACTGAGTTATTACTACATCGCGACCCTACACTTGGGGTTGTGGACATTAGGTTTATTGGTGGGTCCCACATTGGTCATTTACTATGGTTCTCTCGATTGGGCCAAAAATCACGTTTGTCAGGTTGAGGCCTGTTTTCACCATTTCCTTCAATAGTGGATTTTTCCTATGATCAAAACCATGATCTATGGTCCACTTGCTGACCTAATTTCGCGGTCATCATAATGGAAATGGTCATGATCAGTGGGTCCCACTTAAGACCCAAATATGACGAAACCTCAATTTTACTAAACGCTAAAACCAAGGTTTACACCTTAAGATATCTAATCAGTAAAAGTCAAAATAAAAGATAATAAGTGAATGAATTTCTGAGATATTAAGGGACTTTTGGTGAACCCAACAATGCATCTACATCAAGGGCCCTTAACGCCTTTTCAAACAGCGTTCCAAACCATGCCAAAATTGATCCCAACCTGTCCCATGGTGGGATCGGTCATGGACGTCCACACGTTGTCTTTTATAGACAGCGTGGGGCCCACTTATGGTCCACTTTGGGACCATGGTCCCTAGTCATTTTACATATTAAGGTGGGCCCACTTTGGCCCCCCAGTAATCCCTCCATCTAATGGCCTTAGTTTTGACGATTTTGATCTCAACAGTTCAAACAAAGTGATTTCTTCCAGAGGTTAATTCCTTGGGCCAAAGACCCTCATCCAAGCATTTTTAATGGCTTGGATCGAGCCATAGATGATCAAAATGAGGTTTTATACAGATCAACCCCCTTGGATAAACTTTTAGAAATTAAAGAAGAAAGATTTTTATGTGCATGAAAGAAGAAAAAAAAGAAGATGAAACCTACTTGATTGAAGGTTGAGATGGCTCTAGGAATGCGCGTGGGAAAAAGTCCTTTAAATTTTTTTTTGTTTTTTTATTTTTTATTTTATTTTTATAGTGAGGGCTCTTCATCTCTAGATCTCTTTACTCTAACCAAGCTCCTTATTACTTAAGCTACTTGGTATTTTTAAAAGAGAAACAAATTTAAATAAGATTATTCACTTAGTTTTAAGATGTTTTGGGAAAAGAGAAAGAATAGCTATAATTAGAAGCCGAAGGCCTAACTTCCTATATGAACAAACACAACCTCTAACCAACCATCAAAAAGAGTTTCATACTAGCATTCAACAAATAAAATTCTTAACTATGGCATCTCAAGATATTTTCTACACAAAATACTACCAATCATATGATTCTATTTATATCAAAATTTGTGGACCACCTGTATGAATGGCCCATGGTCAAATCTAGAAACAATTCAATGAGTTCACTTTCAATTGGTGATTTTCACTAGAGTTTTACTGAGGATATCACACTTGTCATGTGTAGAAAAAAGAAAGTAAAGACTTTGTGATCTTTTTCCAAGGTTCATGATCGTGTGACCCACATGCACAAAATGGTAGTTATAGGTCTCAAATTATAAATACATGAGAAATATAGGTTTTGTTTTTATGATTTGGAAATCTAGATCTTAGATTTATTTCTTGGAAGTATATCAATTAAGTGATAAAATTGTCACGTTCCAGAAATCGTATGTTACCAAATATAAAAGGTTTTGGAAAAAGTTTTTTTTTTTTTTTTTTTTTAAATCATTTTTTCCTAAGATATTATAAGTATGCGCTAGTCGTTACACGACCAAAATCGTCATTTAGGAACGGTTTTAAATTGTTCCTAAATGTGTTGTCGCAAAAAAAGGAACGGTTCAGAATTGTTTTGGGTACCGTTTCAAATTTTAGAAACGGAATTTTAGGAACGGTTTTAAACAGTTCTAGTGCCAACGGTCACATTTTAGGAATGGTTTTAAACCGTTCTTAATGTTGCAAACAGCCAATGGAATTTTAGGAACAATTTCAAACCCTGATAAACACACAAAATTTTAGGTCAGGGGAAATAAATTAACAAAAGTTTATTGCATTCTATCAAAATAGAGATTAATCCAAAGAAAAACATAAGAAGCAGAGAGGTATGCTCATCTGCAACTAAGTTCATTTATCTAAAAATATCTACAATGTTTAGTAACAAAGCATCAATGTACACGGGGCAGAACATGCGCACCTAGAACCGTAAGATTTTCATTCTCATCCAAAAAGCCCTAATGATTTTCAGATATTCAACAACATTTTGGACCTGCAAGATAAATGTCCTTCAGTAACTCTTACAACACGAGTCATGCAGACAGACACTATGGGGCAAACAGAAGTGGAGGGAAGTTAAGGAAATGCTACAAATTCCTCAAAAAAATAAAATAAAAATGTGGAGGTTGCACCGTAGTTGCCATGCAGGTGATTCAATGAAAATATGCAAGCAGAAAGAAAAGCAGATCACAATCTACACATACCAACAATAGTTCAAGCGATTGTAAGGCCCTAGATAAGAACTCTGAAATGCTTCCAAGCTGTAGACTCTTAATTTGCAAGCAAAGAGATTGTAGAGGTCCTCAGAAGTTCTGACAACTAGTAATATGCAAATGCATCATATACACATCTGGGATAGAGAAGTATGCAATATCAATTAATAGAATTGATAGAAGAAAGAACAGATTGTAATATGTTTCTTCATTTGCTTACTATGCAGAAATGTAATTTTTGAATGCTATTGTAAGCTTCTAATCATGGCTGGTCAAATGAAAGCAAAACAATTGTTCACTAATTAAAACCACAAGTTTAGAGGGAAAAGGAAAAAAAAAAGGTCAAGGTATATACAGAGAATATAGAATCAGTACATACCACAAACCACACCAGCTCTTTCATTACAAGAGCTTTTGTAAGATCGTGCTTCTTCAGAGTTTCATGGACTCTGGCTTGGACCTACAGTAGAAACAAAAGAAATCAAAACAAGATCTAATATGCTAACTGAACGGCTTCATATAGTCTGGGATCTCTGGATTCCTAATAGGGCTATCAATTATTACAGATTTGACATTATAGACCTGAACAAAATTGAAAGGAAAAAAAGAAAATACCAAGTTAATCTACTAAAAATGATAACCTTGGTTTGGAGGTAAGCATGTTCTTTGTCACGCCCCAAACTCGGAAACTGGGCTCACGAAATTCCTGATCGCCAAATCCGGCGCCGACAGCCTCCGTAATGCCCCATTCTAGGCTCCCGGCACCCATACGCCAGATTCTGATCCTGGGATCCTACAAGGAGGATTTTTCAATGTACATTTAACTCGTAATATGCATAACCACAAGTTTACCCAAATCATAAAGGCAACATCGTCACCACACATCCACTAATAAAAATATTTGAATTAGTACATGAAGGGAAAATACATATATTGAAAATCAAAGCTACAGAAGACCACTGCACGCTCCAAGCTCAATGCTGTTGTGACATGACGCCACCTGCATGCATCTATCATGCATAAGCTTATAGAAAGCTTAGAGGGTGGTGTAAGTGTGTGCGCAAGGTAAGAGCCAAGTATACACTATCAGAGTAATGCAGAAACATGCTAGTAAGTCCGTGAATACCATTAGCCTTATCCAAGCTATGTAATGCAAAAAGATAATAAGCAAATATCATATACTGAGGAAGCAATGTAGATCAGCTATGCAATGCAGAGTCATAGTAAGCCAAATATCATATACTGAGGATGCAATACAATATGCACATCTTGACGGGTCCACGAATACCATCAACTTCATCTAGGCCATATAAATGCAGAAACATAGCAACTCAAAATGTCATATGCTGCGGATGTCATGCAACATGCGATGCGAATGAAATGACCAAGCTGAAGAGTGAAGTTGAGATGATAATACGTAGTATCGCAGGATATGGGGTCTATCACAAGGGACCTCTATCCAAACTAGTCCCATACTTAAATTTGGATAGCCAGACTCAATGTGGTAAACTCCTGATCTCGAGTTGGTCATGCGCCCCAACCGAAATCCTGGCCATTTCGAAGGTATACATAACAATTAGTTGCGCACTACCAGCCCAAGTGGATAGTGAATGAATGAATGAATGAGTAAAATGCTGAGTATGCAACTCCTACTCAATAAGTCCACATATCGGTACCGTATATCTCTGGGATCATCACCAGGGTCTATTACACTCTGCGCCAGCTTGCCGCTCCTATCCAAGCATACAACTGGGTACGTGGAAGAGACTTCACTATCCACCTGCTAATATGGGGCCCGACTCGTCGATACCTGACCCATTCCTCAAGCTGGTCAAACTCAACCTAGATATTACCCCCTCACTCAGGCGGGTAAGGTCACACCCCCTCCTAACCAACCACGACACAGTGGGAGACGCGGCCTACTGGTATACGGTTCTCATGCGCTCATATATATCCACTCAGTCTAAACGTTGGGGCGTCTTCTGATCACGGAGGTTAAAGATTTTCACTCAGGGACATCTATGGCGCCCGTATACTAGAACCAAACATTTTCGGTGTCCCATCTGACCATTTACGATATGCCTGTAGAGGCCATGATCCTGATGTCGTTAAGGCGTACGGTGGTCATATCACAAAATGCAAGATGCATGAGTTATACCATCCAGTCATGCAGCAATCATGCGCGTACCGTGCGCTCATGTGGGCAACTCCGTCTCTCAAGGAGTCCCATAAACAACCTGCCTTGCGGCATATGCAATAGTCATCCACATCTTATAACAAACATGCAAATGATGCATATGAGCATCTATCATAATGCTATGTTGTCACATGGTCATAATCGGCATCAACAATCGGCCTATTAAAGGGCCTAAGGGAAGGTCACAATGTGGACGTTTAACCATCATTGCCCATTAATGTGGACATTTAACCAACATTGCTCCTAAGGAGTGGCCCACATAGAACCAAACGTATAGTGAGCCCATGGCCTCACACAAGGGCCTAATACACATCACTATGGGCCTCACTCATGGGCCACATACACATCGTAATGAGCCTTATCAAATGGGCTGCATATACATCACATTGGGGCCTGATATTTGGTCCTCAAATACATCACAATGGGCCTTAAATACATCTCAATGGGCCTTGGCACATGGGCCATAAATACATCACATCGAGCCTCACTCATTGGCCGCATAAAAATCACAATGGGCCTCGACACATGGGCCATAAATACATCACATCGGGCCTCACTCATGGGCCGCATATTGTAATGACCCTGAAAATTTTGTGCTATTCTTTCCTTAGTAGTTTTTGGGGTAATTAGCGCTATACTCGATTGCTTGTAAAATTTGCATCAATCACTTTAAATTGTATCCGCATGACTCAAAACCTATAGATTAGTTAGCAGTATGTTACTCTGAAATCTGGGATCCATCGCTAAATCTAGTTGTTCTTGGGAATTTTTGGAAGTTCTGGATCGGACCTGGACCGCGCGTTGAAAGTCCGATAGCGATGATCTTAGGCTGTTGTGGTCACCATGTTGGACTTGGTCATCACCTCAAAAATCAAGTCCAGATGATGTTCTGGGTCGATTTGATTGAGTCCGGAGTGAAGAGTGTGAGAACAGTTGGATATTTATTAAGATTTTATGGAATCTGAGTCGTGTCGCTTGCGCGACGATTTTAAGCAATCTGACCGCCCAAAATCTAGAACCGGGCTCACAAAATTCCCGATCACCGAATCCGGTGCCGACTGACCTCCGTAGGACCCCATTCTCGGATCCCGACACCCATTTACCAAGTTAGATCCTGGGATACTACAAGGAGGGTTTCAAATCATTAGTCCGATTCATAATGAGCATAACAAAAGCATAACCAACAATCAATAAGCACAAGAACACCACTACAAAATCCACTATGATCAAAAACTTTTTAAGTACAATACGATTGAAAGAAAATAAAATACAATGTAACAAAAGAAACAGAACTCCAGAAGCTCGGCTGCACGCTCCAACTACAACGAGACTATGGCTGCGATTGCGTGGCGTCACCCGCACGCATCAATCGTGCATAAGCTTATGGAAAGCTTAGAGGGTGGTGTAAGTGTGTGCGCAATATAAACGTGCTCAAAATGCAAGGTCAGAGTGATGCGGAATCATGGTGATGAGCACATGAATGCAATCAACCGTACAAGGCTATGCGGTGCAAGATATGAATGCTATCGGCCATAACACGGCCATGCGATGCAAGATGCAACTCAAGCATGCCAATCCTCAACATGTATCAGAAACAGTTCTCATTCGGATAATCACCGGGTCCAATACACTCCAAATGGCACTGTCGCTCTCCTAGTCGCATCTGTCCAAGTAAGCGTAAGAAACCTCACTATCCGCCCGATCAATAGTCTGCCAATACCTATCCAAGCGCGTCGATAGCGGACCCATTCACGAGCTGGTCAAACTCGGCTAGTATTGCCCCCTACCCTCGGGCGAGTAAGGCCACACTCCTTTCCAACCGACCACGACACGGTGGGAGACGCGGCCTCCTGGTATTCGGCCCTCGCGCGCTCGTGTATCCACTCGGTCTCGACGTTGGAGTCATCCTCCGGTACCATCGGGTTTAGGGATTTTCACCCAGAGATATCTATGGCGCCCGTATGCTAAAACTAAATATTTTCAGTATCCAATCCTACCATCCACGATGTATCTGTGGAGGCTATGGCCCTGATGTCGCTAGGGCACATAGTAACTATAATCACACAAATGCAAGTGCATGAGTCACATTATCAGTCATGCAACAATCTGTATGTACCATGCACTTATATGGGGCAACTCCGCCTATCAGGGAGCCCATAAACAGTCTGCCAAAAGGCATATGCTATGATCGGTCACTCCTCACGTCAGGCATACATATGATGCGAATGATCATGAACCATGGATCTATACTAAACATGCATATAGGGATGGGCTCTGCGTATCACAGAAATGGGCCTAGACGGCCTGCAGAGTATAAATATGAACCTATCAGTGGCCTTAAGGAGTATGACAATGCGGACATTTAACCAACATTGTCCTTACAATGTGGACGTCAAACCAACATTGTTCCCAAGGCTTAGCCCGCCATAAAGCACCATTACACAAACCATAGGAAATCACACATTGCAATGGACTAATATACATCTCATTGGGCCTCGACCCATAGTTCTCAAGATACATTAAATGGGCCATCTCCTATGGGCCTTATATAAATCAAGTGGGCCGCATTAGTGGGCCTTATGTACATTGCAATGGGTCATACTCCATGAGCCTTTGAAAACATCACAATGAGTCTCGTAACATGGCCCTTATATATATCGAGTGGGCCTCGACATCGGGCCACCAATACGTCGAATGGGCCTAACCTCATGGGCCTTATATATATATCAAGGTGGGCCTCCCCAATGGCCAGAAATACATCAATATGGCTCCACCACATGGGCCTAGGGCCCACCATAATATGTATTTGAAATCCAACCTATTCATAAGGTCACACGGGCCAGGGAGGAGGGGAACAACAATTTTCAGCTTGATCTGAAACTTCTGTGGACCCAGAAAGGGTTTCAATGGTAGAGTTCAATTCACACTGTTTCTTGTGATGTGGGCCGCCCGAGAGCTGGATTGACCTGATTTTTGAGGGGGGTCCATGTCAAATAGTGGCCCACCAAATGGGCGGTGTGGATACAAAATATACCTCACGGGGGGCCCACGGCTGGGGCCGTGGGTCCCTGCCTCTTGGCCGCCCGCCCGTGTAAAAACCTTAAAATTTGTTTTTTTTTTTTTTTTTTTTTTTTTTTGTTTTGGGGCCCACCGAGATGTGATTCACAATCCAGCCCATCCATTATGTGGGTCCCATCTTAATGACCGTACAGACCAAGTTTAAGCAACATCCAAAACTCAGGTGGGCCCTGCCAAATGATTTTATATGTTTTAGTATGTCTTCACATGATTTTCAATGATGTGGCCCACCGGAGTTCCATATACAGTTGAATTTTGGGGTGAACGGCTGAAATATGGGGACCCATCAAATGCACGGTGTTGATGACCGAGATGCACCAAGGTGGGACCACAGCTGGGGGGCCGTGAGCCCCAGCTCGTCCGTCCGTCAGCGGCCGTACGGCATGGCAGCAGCAGCGTCAGCGCTGCTGCCTCCCTTCTATTCTTTTTTTTTTTGAAAAAATCCAGTTGTTCTACGGTTTTTCCTGGGTGGGGCCCGCTTCAGTACAATCCACTCCCTCCATTGGTTTCTGTGGCTTGATACCAACCCATAGAGTCTAATATTGAGCTTTTTCAGATGTACAGGAGCATCAGGGAGCAAATCAAAGGTAGGGACACTGTTTCCTATGGTACGGCCTGCCAGAAAATGGGATCCACTTCATTTTTCGGCTCAACGCCTAAAATGAGTTGAGGATCAACATGGACGGCTCGGATCTTACATATACATCAAGGTGGGGCCTGCATGAGTGGCCCACCACTCCTTTCTTCTCCCTTCTTTTTTTTTTTATTTAAACAGTCCATTGTTGCAACGTCCAGCGTCCAGGGACGCTGGACGGTTGTATATATTCACAAAAAATGTGGCGGGTCCCACGTGAATGTGGCCCACCAATATATATATATATACATATACATTTAATGTTTACCTTATATTGTATATATATATATATATATATATATATATAAGTACTTATTATATTATATATTATATACATAAGTATATAAAATATAACATACATATATATATATATATATATATATATATATATATATATAAAAGATGCATTGGACCCATCCCAACAGTAGAGGGTGCGGATCATCACCTATAATAGAGTGGGCCACACCGTCTGATGTAGATGGACGGGGGAGATGTAACACCTATCGGTGGGATCCACACCATTACAAAGAAAGAATGAGAGAGAAATCAAGAGAGAGATACACGGTGAGATAGAGGAACCCCGCCACTATGGGCCCTCTTGATTAAATCACATACATCCAAATGGGTCCCACCAACAAGTGGGCCCTAAAATTTAAATTAATGGAAAAACACCCACCTTATCTTCCTTCTCCTAGCTCCCTTGGACACCTTAGCTCCTTACCTTCACTTTTAATGGAGATTGATGAAGGATGAATGGTTGAGATTGGAGATGAGAGGGTGGGCCACACTTGAAGTTGAGAGAGGAGTGTTGGATGAGTGAAATTTCTCATGGGATTTGGAAAATTTGCTAGAGAATGAGAGGGAGAGATAGAAATAATGGGTGGAGGGATGGGTGGAGTGATGGTTGTAAGAAAGAAGTGATGAGGGGTATGGTTTAGTTTGAAATTGGTGGAGAAGAGGGATGGTTGAGGTTGAAAATGAGAAAAGAGGAATGGTGAGGTGGAAAGATGGTGGACTTTTGGAAAAAGAGGGAATGGGTGAGGTACTTTGAGGTATGGTTGCATTTATGTTTAATTAGTGGGACTAATTGTGTAGAGATTCCTTCGAAATCCGCAACGCGCGGTGTTTCTTCGGAATAAACGCTGATCGGCATCTTCTTACCTCGGTATCGGTTCGGTGCGCAAGTCACGGCGTTGGAACCGCGGCGACGACGCGATCACCAAGACATAAGTTTCGGATCGAGCCGACGTCGGTGTGTGGGACCTGGCTTAAGATCGTGTGCAAATACCGAATACGGTGCGAAGGTTGCCGGAATTTGACCGGAAGGACCGCGGAAGCTAATGAAATGGTCGCTTGCGAGATGATTTTAAGCAATCTGACCATTGGATTCTGACCCAATTTCACCCTCTGATCAGGGAAGGTGGCCCAGGCATGTCCTTGTGCTTGTGGACCTGATCGAGATTCAGTGACCGTTGAATTGAGTGTGGTCCGCCACGGCTGATTTGAAGATCCGGTTGGTACAAAAACTCCTCTTGACCTAGATCCATGGTCAAAGAGCTTAAGTCCAACCTTTCGTGGTAATAGGCCCACCGGAAGTGCTTCGTTGGATCGTGAGAGGCCGGTTTTGGTTATACCCTAAGTAAACCTTGGCCCTGGGGTTATTTTCATCAATATTAGGCCTATTATAGACCTTAAAACCCTAGCTCTCTTTTCTATACGAATTTCCTAACCCTACCTAAGAAAGAGAAAGGAAGAGAGAGAAAGTGAGAGAGAAGTTGGTAAATCATCTTAGTTCTTTCCTGTTCTTCTTCATCCTTAAACCTTCACTTTGAATCGTTATTCCGGCAATTCTGAGTTCATCTTTGGGTCAGTTAACCTAACCCTAATCTGTGTTAGAGCTTAGAATAGTTTTGGTGTTGTTGTATCTCATTTCTATTCTTGTCTTAGGTTATCTTATCGCCGTTGACGAAGACATATCGTCTGAAATCAGTTCGGTGTTCTTTTCTGGCTTAAGGTGCGGACTTTAAGTGTATAGGTTATGGTTTTCAAGGCTTTCAATGCCAGTTAATGGTTTATTCTTGCTATGGATGAGTTTTCACATGCCAAATGTTATGTTTACTTTGTGTTCCTGATATGCATGTGTTATATTGAGATTTGTGTATTCTATGTGTATGTATAAAGTACCGTAAGCGTATAAAATATGAACCTATGTTTGCCATGATTATTTGTCGTGTACTTATGCTAATTGTATGTGCGACAACTCCTTGGCAAAAGGAATTGCCTAAATGTGTGTCTTTCAACATACGTTATGTATGTTGAACTATGTATTCTAAGTGTTTATAGAAATGTCTGAATGATCTAAAGTGTGATATATCAACCTAGTATGGGCGTTGAGAGGCGATTCTCAACTCCCCCACTAGTGTGTATGTTTTCCTTCATGCAAGTTACATTCCTTGTTGTTTAAATTCATGTATTACTTATGCTTACATTCATGTTAAGTTGATATTCTTCAAATGCTTGCGTACTACATGATTTGAGCTGTTGTTCCATTACTATTCTAAATTATATCTATGAATATCTGTTGTAGTGGAATGTGTGTGGGATTATGTATTAGTCCAGGAAATCGGTAATCGGCCTTAAGTTCGTGGCTGAGGTTGCTTTCGCCACGTAGGACGTATTAGACGAACCTGAGTCGTATTAGAATTGTCAGTAGTGGTTTGGCCACGCGGAGTGTTTGCGCACTCTATGTCGTTCAACCCAACGTGCGTTCGTGCTAGTCGAGTTCGTCAAGTAACCCGATTGTCCAATGTATGTTCACCATGTATGGTCGCTACTGTTTGAATCTAGGGTAGCGAACTTACCGATGAAATCCTATTAACCATGGTACCTTGATCCGCTAAGACTCATGAGCCGGACATGGTGGTATGGGACACCGTGGTCGAGCTGTCGGCCTACGCTAGGGTGACGAGCTTCCCCGTAGTGACCAGTGAGCAACCAAACTCGTGAGCCGATTATGGTGGTATGGGACACTATATTCGCGCTGTCGGCCTACATTAATTGGTGACGAGCCCTTTGTAGTGACCTCGAGCATACCTAGATACCGCATCGAGGTGATGAGCCTTAGTGTAGTAACGAAGGTGTGATAGGCGTGCATTGATTGCTGACGAGCCCTTTGCAACGACCTCAAACCATATGATCGTATGAGATGTCTAGGACTGACGACCCTAGAATGAATCACTGTTTAGATGGTGATATGAGGAAGGTATCTTAGCTTCCCAATCCTGCTGTATGAAAAGGACTAATAACAACTTGGTAATCATGTTCATGCACCGCATTTGCATGTGCTTTGTAGACGTGGCGCACTTTGAGGCGATGTCATGCGTAACGTAAGATGAAGACGCTGAGGGTATACGCTTGAGGGCACGCATCATTCTGCATGCATCCTTGCATTAACAAGAGTACTTAGGACATGTTTAATTATTCTGCTTTATCATTACTGCTTGATTGAACTGATAACATGTTAACCTGTGCTTTATTGTTCCATTGAGTTGATCACTCACTCCCACGTTCTGGGGCGGTGTTAAACACTCACCATACTCTGTCTTAGCTGCTGATGTTGCAGATGTTGATGCGACTTCTGAGGCAGAGCGGGAGATGGATGATGATGAGGCTGCTTTCTCGTTTATGCAGTTTTCAGACGGGTTCTAGTGAGCCTCGTTCTGATGCGCGGGATGCTGGGATTTCTTTTGGGAAATTAAA
Organism: Magnolia sinica; assembly: GCF_029962835.1. Classification (NCBI taxonomy): domain Eukaryota; kingdom Viridiplantae; phylum Streptophyta; class Magnoliopsida; order Magnoliales; family Magnoliaceae; genus Magnolia; species Magnolia sinica. Next base: position 83,135,784 of record NC_080574.1, read on the forward strand.
TGATGTAATCTAATACTTGTAATTTTGATAGTAACACTTGTCAGAACGACCTGGTATGTATATGTACTTCAGGGATTTGCACTTGCACACATATATTTCTATAAGTCTTCCGCTTGCTTTCTTCACTTATCCCTGAATTATATTTGCTATTTGGCTTAATCTATTCTATGTTTTATGCACTAATACAGACAACATACATCCATAATTAAATATATTGTATAAGTGATGTTTTGGAACTTGGAAGCTGAGTTATGCTCGACCCCCGAATTTCAGGGCGTTACACATATACATCACAATGGGCCTCCGCACATGGGCTATAAATACATCACATCGAGCCTCACTCATTGGCCACATATACATCACAATGGGCCTCGGCACATGGGCCACAAATACATCACATTGGGCCTCACGGATGGGCCGCAAATACATCAAGTGGGTTGCATCAATGGGCCTCATATACATCCAGTGGGCCACATCACATGGGCCGCACCAATGGGCCTCATATACATCCAGTGGGCCACATCACATGGGCTGCACCAATGGGCCTTATATACATCAATGAGCCTCATCAATGGACCTCATATACATCAAGTTGGGCCCATCGTTCTAGGTGAACAATCTACACCATACATTTATTTTTAGAGATCACTCTAGAACATTATCCAAAAAATGAATCATATCGAAAGATCATTTGGACCATACCATAAATAGCAGTGGAGATAATGATTCTCACCTTTTTAAAAATTCCATGGGCCCACCATCACGTCTATTTTCCATCCAGTCTGTTCATAAGGTCACAAAGACCTGGTTGAGAGGAAAAACAAATATCATTTTGATCCAAAATTGCTATGGTCCTAAAAGGATTTCAATGGTAGGCGTTAATCTCTCCACTGTTATCTGCAATGTCGTCCACTTGATAAATCTACCTCATTTTTAGTCTCAGGCCTAAGACGAGCTTGCCAATTGGATGGACGGTTTGAATGTAACACATACATCATGCATGGACCCGCAGAACTTGCTGACATCATCACAACATCTACATGCTGCTGGGGCCCACAGAACTTGGTGGCGTCAATGCAACAACTAAAGCTGCTGGCTGCAATGGGCCCACCGTCCAAAGTTTGGACGGTGTGGATTAGAACACATGGTATCAGGGTGGGTGCCACACGTTACCATGGTGGGGTCCACGTCCAATGGGTGGACAGTAAGGATATAACATATACCTCATGTCCAGACCCACCGTCCAGAGGTCTGGGTCTGGACGCTGTGGATTAATACATACTTCATGGTGGGGTCCATCCGAGTGGGCCACACGGCCCCATCATCATCATAAAAAGAGAGAGAGAGAGAGAGAGAGAGAGAGAGAGAGAGAGGGAAAGAAACGAGAAGGGCGGAGGAGCTCCGCCACTATGAGCTCCCTTGTCCCATACATCAAAGATCAAGATTTACTCTACAACACCCACTGCTAGATCTTGGACTCCTCTTTCCACCGATGCGTTCTAGAGCTCCAAGGAATGAATTTCAATTGTTGAGATGATCTTTGTAAGGTGGGATTGGGTTGTAGAAAGGTGGGCCACACCTAGCTCTTTCTCATGGAGAGCTTGGACATTCTCTCTCATGGTGGGGTTGCTTGGGAGGGAAGAGAGAGATGAGAGAGAGAAAATGGATGTAAGGGATGGGTGATGGATGGAGTGATGGGTGGAGAGAGAGTTGAATTTAAAGTACTTGTGTAAGAGAGAAGGGAAGGGTATGAGTTGCTTGTACTTGACTTGAGGTATAATGTGTACTTGGTTAATGAGACTGATTTGAAAGGTTCTCTTAGGTTTTACAAATGCGCGGCGTTTTCTTCGAAATGAACGCGAGCCCACATCTCCTGGCCTAGGTATCGTATTGGTGTGCGAGACGTGATGTCGGAACAGCGGCGACGGCGCAGTCACAAGGATACAAGTCTCGGGTTTAGCCGACTCTGTAATACGGGATACGACTTAGGGTTGCACGTAAATACCGATTACATATCGCGGGTTGCCGAAATTCGACCAGGAAGACTGCGGAAGCCTACGGAACGGTACGGTCTAGGATACGGGCCTTACATTCATGCCATGATCTTCAGAGAAAACCTACACATCAAATGTGGCATTATATTTCTTGAGATATCTAATGCAACAGAATTCAAGAATAAAGAGTTGCATCTCACCTCCTATTGTAAGAATGGCTAGATATTCCAAGTTCGCTCCTATCTTCTCCAAAACCAGGAGCTTTGATAGCACAAACCTACAGTTACAACTAACTTGGTAATATAGAATGAAGAAAAAATGCATCACATGTGATCTAAATTCTATACAGTATGCCGAGATATAAAACATGAACACCTCTACATTCTGAAATTTTCACACCTTTGAATTCTATGACCATAGACCAATGCATGTCACATTCAACCAATTAATTATCTTCGACACTTCCAATAAAACCTCATTAAAGTACTTTGCCCATGTCACATTCAACCAATTAATAATTTGAACACAAAAGGTGCAGTATCAACATCTTCTAATTGAACATCTTTATTATTATCTGGTGCTGCTGATAGTCATTTGATACGTCTACGTATCATTTCCGCATGCGAAGATGGACCATCCACACTGCAAACATGAACATATGTTCTTGGAGTCAAAGGATCATCCAAATCTACCAAACCCAGGAATTAGTCTTTAATGAACTACTCGATACAAGAGATTAAAATTCTACAAGCATTTTCATATTCGTTTCAGTGAACTACTCAAGACAAACCTAACTGTAAAAGAAATTGCATTATGGAAACACTCCAAACTATAGCAATTCATCTTCTCTCAGACTTCCAAATATTTATATGAAAAATGAATACAACTATATACTTTGGTTCATAAAAACCATCAAAGGGAATTCCAGCAACACAGTTCCTGATGCCCACAACTAGGGCTGTCAATGGGCCGGGCCTGGGGCTGGCTTCGGCCTGGATTTTGAACTGTTCGCCTGGTCCTTGTCTGAATCCCCTCATGGGCTCATCTCACATATCCACAACAACAGCTTGCCACTAAAAAAAAAGAGAAAAAAAAAAGGAGAAAAAATAGCAGCATTGAATGTGGTAGATGGAAAGTTTTACGAGCCACAAATCTATTTAGCAGGACAGGTGTAAACACCAATGCTCTTGAGAACAATAGCATAAATTCAATACCCTTTCGAAAAAAGGAAGTCACTATTCACACCTTCCCTATGCTTATTTACATACACCCATTTGCCTAACGATGGGTTACGGAAGCAAAGACCTGCAAGGAAGAAAAACAGCTTGAGTGGTATTAGAAGGGAGAGTTCCATGATGTTTGTGCAGCAAAGCCAACTGAGCAGCATTGCTCACCTCCTACAATCAGAAAACACACAGATATGATGCCTTTCAATCTCAAGGGTAAGAAGGTTCTGTGTTCTCACCCTATGACAGTCTATTTGCTACAGCATCCACTTTGCAGTTTGATCATTTCAAATAGTTATGCTAGAGGACTGATCACCTACAACTGCCTACAGATAACCTGTCATCCTATCCAAATTTGTGTAGGATATCTGCACCATGGAAAATGGTAGGTTCCATCTTGAAGATCACCCACTTCAAAAAAATAAGGCGAATCCACACATTAGTTGGGCCACACCCTGCATGTTGAGTCAGACGGGCTACCTGATGAGTGGACCAGCCTGATTTCTGTGCCATGTGATCTTCTTGATGGCCTACCATTTGCATGATTTCTACCAAAATGAAAAGAAAGGGAAAAAAATCAAAAACAAAAAACAAAGAGTTACCGGAGATAACCATTGGGTTGGTGACCAAGAGGTCATCCCCCATTATCTGTACTTTCTCCAATCTCACAGGTTAACTTGGAGTAATGCTCCCAGTCATCTTGATCAAACGGGCTTCTATTGATACAATTGGATACTCAGCCACAAATGATTTGTAGAGATCTTTTAACGCATTTCCTGATATCTTCTGTGACCCGTCATTTTTCTGCGATGAATGGAAAAAAAAAAAAACAAAAACAAAAATTTGAAAATTTTCAGTTGGAAGTCACAAACTGAAACCGATACAACATGAATTCAATTACGTGTCATCACACTAGAACTTCTGGCCACCAGAGTTGCAGAAAAAAGAAGAAAACATACCTCTTCTTTATCACAAACTGAAACAGATACAACATGAATTCAATTACATTTGGATGTTAGAAGCAAAAGCCGCCTTCATCGCTGACATTGGTTGCATCTTGACTATATTACTTCTTCATCACAGCCTGCATCATATCATGTTATCAGGACATGATGCAAATAGAATAAGCAAAAGAGCAGATTATGATCTGAGCAGTAAACATGGATGGGGAATAAGAAGAAAAGATTGCATTCAAATGACGATATACTTCCACACCCATCTTCATTGCCTTCAATTCCCCAATGCTCGCTGGAATCGTACCCACAAGAGAATTCCCAGACATATTCAACAGCTGCAAGTTACTAAAAACCTCAATGTCGGACGGAATTTACTGCTCACTCCATTGACATGAACTACTCTAGCAATGTTTGATATAACATTGAAAAGCAGATGTACTGATTGAAGAAGAAAAAAGAATTGAAACAAACCTCTGTGCTAACCGGAAATGCAGCCTGCCATAAATCTTCTTGCAAAACAGAAACAATCATTTTTAATAAATCTTCCTGCAAAACAGAAACAATCATTTTTAAACAACAAAATGAAAAAGAAAAAATAGCATACAACTGTTAGAGGACATGTAACGCCTGTACAAGTTGAAGACAGCTAGGTTACTAGTAGAATAAGCACTCTCCACTACAAGAAGGAAATTCATAAAATACTTTGGTAGCTATATAATTACATATGGGGAAGCCAGCCTCAGCACAATGTACCAATTTCCTTATCTGACACTACACTGAACTGGACATAGGTGCAATGGTCCATGACCAAGACCATCCATCTAGTGGGTTTCACATATCAGATTATGAGATAAGGTGACCTTCTAATGGTAGGTACAAAACATTATTGGCAATAGACAACATTGAGGTAGGCTATACGAAACTGTTTTTGCACAATACAATTAGCATTTTAACTTGCAAGTATTATGAACATGCTATATACTAAACTTTAAGGTGGCACTCTTATCAAGTAGGCCACATATATTTGACATATATTTGTTGAATCTAGTCTGTTGGACTTCTCTTTATTGTTATTTTTTCTCATCCAAGTTTGACATGGATCAGCGAACCAACATTATTTTCAGAAAATGCATCTTAATAGTGGAACTCAATTAATGGCCAAGCCATGCTCAGGCCAACGATGAATGGCCCAGCCTAGCCAATTGGTCTGATCTAATCTCTAAGTGGGCCATGGTTATAAGAAAGAAAAGAATGCATGGCTTAAAGACCTTTGTTAGCAGCTCCCATTCAATCCAAGTGAGTTAGACTACCATAGGTTTCAATGTTGTAATGCAGATTTTCTACCATTGAACTACATGCTCAAATCCAAACTCATACCCAAGTTCAGAAAAGATAATTAAAACTGAAGTTTATGCAAAATACTAGAGTTGACGCAAAGGAACAATTAAGGAAAAAAGAATAATTTGCATGAAAAAAAAAAAATCCATGTAAGAATATACATGCTCAAAAAAATATTTTGCATATATGTTAGGTGGGATGGTCATCATACAATGGAAAAACACGAATGTCCCTGAACACAAAGTTTGAATGATTAGAACTATTGCCTTTCCAAGAAAAATAATTCTGAATATACATAGGAGTTTCTATTGCATGATGTCTTTAAAAGCATGAACATGCTTAACTTCCTAATACACATGGGAGGCTCCCTGGAACATAAATATCAATTCAAGTCAAGCCGCTCAATTAAAAAGAAACAGATTGGTGAACTACAATATACCTACTAAAAGCATGGAGTAAATGTTGAAAGAAGACCCAATTTAGATAAGATGGAAGAGAGTCGTAAATGATTAAAATCCACACCTGCCCCTTTCGCAACAGGGCTTTCAACGTATGTAATATCCATATTGAATGAATTAGCTCTCATTGGAATTACCATGCAGACTAAAAGAATTAACCACCCACAAGCTCTCGCATCTGCCATTCTGCACAATCATGTTGAATATGAGAACAGAGGTGGCGCACACCCAAACAACATGTCCCTTGAAGGTCCAAGCCTTCTACCCCAACTAATGCTTATAACTTGCTTGGAAGTTTTGTAGATTTCCAGTGTGGGACTAAAACCAAAGCAATACAAACAAGGGACAAAAGGAGATTTGGTTAAAATTTGACTATAAACAAGCCTAGATATGGTGATCCTAGCTATATGGTCAAAATGGATAGTTGCAAGCAATGGTCCACATACAACCTTGCCCAATTGGATGGTTAGGATCATCCAAAGTGAACATTTTATTTATTTATTTATTACAAATCTACAACAAGTGAACATTTCAGTCATGTTTAGCCATCAATCAGAGAGGGGAAATCATTTTGATGAAATGCATTTATGTTACATAAAAGCAAACAAGTGAATGTAATTAAAGGTAAATATGTAGAATCTCTGTTTTATACATCCTCTGTTCATAAATACAAAAATATAGGGGTGGATGCATCCACATCACCAACATGCAACTCCAATGCCAAAAGCTTTAACAACCATGCTCAGTAGAAAGGTATTGCAACAAAAAATAAGTAAATTTTGCTAACTGTGCCCGCCCTGACCAGTGCATCAATATATGAACAAAGAAGAAGGCAATAGATCAAGTTACACATATCAAAATTATTTGAAGACAAAGTACTAGAAGAATAACCATTTGTTAGTCTGATTCCAACAATAAACAAGTTCATGGAAGTTAGTAATGCCAGACTCTGGTCTTTAGTTCCCATGTTAGCTAAATGTAAAGCTGATTAGAGTCAAGAACCATCAGAAAATAGGATAACTATTCTATGTTCACTTTTAGGATGTTCTAAGACAGAAGTAATGTGTGGAACTGGAATGGATCAGCTTTAAATGCACTAACTGTTTTCATGCATCGGAAGAAATTATAAGGCTTATGAGTTTATGTTAATGTTTAAGACTGCATAAGCTTCATGTTAGCTTGGGTCTTGATCAAGTAAATGAGTCAACTCTACAAGTTCGTTGAGTAACACTTCCAATGTGACCAGAGTCTTGATCAAGTAAACTCTACAAGTTTGTTGAGTAACACTGCCAATCTGCCATTAGTCATATCACTTATCCATGCAGTCTTAACAGTACTATAAGTGCAACCCTCTAGAAATTATGCCTTACTAATCCAGGGTTTAAGAAAGTACCACCAATGAGTCAAGAAATCCCAGGACCAATTTACTCTCAGCAGTTAATATCTTTTCAGCATCCTCAGCTGTGGTTACATTGTGAATACCAGGTCCTGTTTTCTTCTTAATCTAAGTAACAATAGCATCCCTGTGTATTAAATTCAGAGAACACTGGCACCAAATCATGTCAGCGAATTCACTGAAGATAGCATAAGAAAGGCCAAAGATCCAACAAAACCGATGCTTTTGAACCAAAGAAATGAAAGAAAAAGAAACAAGGACAAGATGTCTTTAAAAATATTAAAAAATTTCTTGGTGAACAAACAGTTCTTACCCTAGGACCACCTAGGAGAGCGATGTGAATAGGTAGAAAAACAAGAGAGAGAATAGGGTGCATAAAGAATTTTAGGACCACCCAGGAGCGGTTTCATTACGAACGGTCCTAATCTGTTTCTAAACCAGAAACGTAGCCGTTCCTGAACCAAGGTTTTGGTTTAGTGTGCCAAGTCATGGCAGCAGGCTTACATGATTCCTTAACTATATTCACCAAATCTGGAAATCTAGATGCTTCTTCGCCATTTCGTGAAAAGACTTGCACAAACCCATCCATTAATTTATGCATCTGAGCTTGTTGGCCATCATACTTGCAGTAAGGATAAAAGAAAATCAATCTGGCAGTTTGTGCTTTAAAAAAAGATGAAACACAAAAAACCAGAAAATTATAGATGTATGTATGCAAGTATTTATGTATACATGCATGTATGCATTAGCATCAATGCAGACACATGATCTTGCCAAAACAAGCCTGCATCCATCATCTGGGACTATTGCTTCTGTTGCCCAATTGGATCCATCTGACCTTGCCCGGGCAACCCCATTACATATGAAGTGAAGAATCTCCATCACAGCATGGAGTTCATTAGGATTGAGATGTTTATATCGACATGATCTCTGGATGCTTAACAGAAGATCCTTTGCACAGGAGAGAGAGCACATCTTGAAGCCCAATGTCCTTGAGAATATTCACAAATGGGAGATACCGAGTAGGAAGTTTGAATGCAAATGGGGAAAGGTTGACTGTCAGATGTACAAAAAGGGAACTCGCCTTAACCAAACATGTGCCATTTGCAATTGGTATGAATGCCACCTTCTGCAACTCTGATATATCTGCCAAAAATAGAACACATCAGAGGCTTGAATAGTGGGTGAAGTTACCAACTCCTAAGACAAACAGGAGGGTACCCATTTAACAACTGGGTGGGCCATTTAACAGGATCTACTGCTAACCTAAAGTATATTCGCTAATCACCCAGATTTGTCACCCTGAAAGATGGGTTAGAAAACTTCAGCCAAGCTTTTTAGAGCTGTACATTTGTTTTGCAAACTGTCTCCCACCTGACCGGTGGGTCAACCAGATTCTTGGGTTAGGGCATTAACATAATAACACCATTCCAATGAATGGCTTGGATCTCAGATCTATCGCGCCATGGTGGCACATGAGTGGCATGCACATGAGTTTTATTCCACGTGTGTGGCTTAACAAAGCTCCATGTAGTGATCTATAGTTGTATACCATGGATGAAAGTAATATTAAAAAAGAATTTTTTTTTAAAAAAAAGATAAAAACCAGGGCAACTTGGAATGGTGATTCATGGAGTAGGAATCTGACCAGTTAAATGGTTTTGAGTGAAGCTGTAATACTTCAAGATTGGAACAGTTACCAAGCTCTGCTGGAATCCCGCCTGATATGTTGTTGCCTGATAGGGAGAGAATCACCAAAGATTGGAGAAACCCGTATGTCATTGGAATGCTGCCGGAGAAGGCATTGGATGTCAGATTCAGGACCTGTAAGCTCAACAAACTGCTGAACCTTCTGGGACATTGCCGGAACACGAGTTATCAGCTAGCTCGAGAACCTGCAGATTCGGCAACCCAGATAGCTCCATTGGTGGCTCGCCGGACAGATTCTGGCCACTCAAATCCAGCACCCTTAGATTCAATAGATTACCAATGTTGGTCGGAATCCTGCCTGAGAAACCACTCCTGCTCACAAGCCCCAAATCCCTAACCCCTTTTCTTATCGCAAGACCCAAATCCCTAACCCTTTTTCTCGTCGCAAGCCCCAAATCCCTAACCCCTTTCTCGTCACAAAACCACCTCCCGCTGCTGTCATCTCCACTAGCCCTCTGTAATCGTCACCATCGCTATCTCTATTTCACTCCCTTCAAACCCACCTCCAGGCGTGAGGGAGAGAGGGAAATCAAGCGTCAGGGAGCGCGAGAGAGAGAGGGATAGAGATTGAGAGGGAGGGAGTGAGGGAGCGGGAGAAGATCGGGAGTGATGGAGAGAGAGAGGGGTCAAGGAACGGGAGAGACAGAGAGTTTGGCTTGCCTGGGGAATGTTATTTTATTTTATTATTATTTTTTTGCCGCGTTACGGTTCCAAATCTGGAACGGTGTAAAACGTTAAGCCGTTCCATAACCAAAATCCCATTTCGTTCCATAATTGAGATCTTGGTGTAGTATTATTATTATGGTTAGCCACATTGGTTGCGGGCACATTCTTCCCCCATTATGTGTATGAGAATTTCCATTGAGCTGTCACGTGTTAGTGATGGCTATCCGCTTCTTAGTATGAATGTGAATAATTCACCATGAAATTATACCAATTTAGCATAGTCATTACTCCGCTCTTCAAATATTTTCGGCCATAAAGAACATGTGAGACATCATGATGCATTAGTTGAATCCATTACTCGGTGTAACTGTATTTCAGTCAATACCAAACTTTGGTCATGAGGCCACTATAGTCGTTAGTTGGCTCTGTCTCATGCATGTGATATGCAACATGTGTCCTTGTTGTAGCCAGTTAGGCTTACACTTTTTAGGCTACTCATGACTTTATGGATTCTGATATGATTTGACAATTAGATTAGCCGAAGAATTCTTCCTTCTATCTCTTGTTGAAATCTTGTTGCCACATGCCATAATTTAAGCTGCTAGATCTGACGCGATCAAATCAGCTGTAAACAACACCCTAACTAGAAGAAATGAGGCATCCAATTGGACACCTTAACCATCAGATCTAAGCCATATGTTGGATGCTCTCACTATTAGATATAGGCCATTCAGTTGGATGCTTTGATCATCAAATATGGACAGTTTACTGTTCAAAACCCCAAGTGTAGGGTCGTGATGTAGTAATAATCTCGGTAAGACCGAGGTCGAATCCACATGGACTAATTTTATGAGTATCCTAAAAAAAACTAGAATCAAAACTAGAAGAAGATCTAAATCTAAATTAGGAATACAAAGGAAGTAGTTGTGAAGTGTTTAATTAGAAACTCAAGATTCAAAAGTGGAAACTAGGGTTTCCAAGGATCCACTTGTATCAATCGGGGTGATTCCTTACTTGATTCAAATAACACAATTGGAATAGGAGTCCTATCCAATCCAATTGGAAGACAACAATTAAGATCAAATCTGAACTTCTTTTGACCTAATTCTCAAAAGAGGAGAATTATGATAATTGGTAGGGATTCCATTACCAAACCATGCCCATGAGACGATGGAAAACAACAGGATTTACCAATCCCATAATCTCAAAATAGGAAAAGAAGATACTCAAAGCTATTGCAGATCTACTGTAATTTAAGTCATAATAAATTATTAAAAACTGAAAGTATTCCTTAAATATCAAACTAAAATCAAATTAAGTTTAACATAAACATGAATTAAAGCAATAAAAACATTCCATCACGCTACAAGCTTCACCTCTTAACCCTAGCTAAGAGGTTTAGCCAACCATATACATGATTGGATCTAAAACCTAAGAAAAAAACATGAAAACTAAGGAAGAAAGGAAGAAAAACGCTTGGGGATGGCTCTCCACCCTCGTGCTTTGCCAAACCCTAGATGATGCCCATGGATGCCCTGGGGACTCCTATTTATAGTTGTGCAATACCTCCTTTTGCAATGACTTGAAAAAAAATCTAGAAACCGCCTCAAATTTACGCAGTTTCAATTCTATCGAAGTATCTTCGATATGTCCTTCGATTCTATCGAACAGTCTTCGATTGAATCGAAGATCGGTCCAGAACTGTCCAGTGAGTTTGGCTTAAAATCCTAAAATTCTCGATTTTATCGAAGTGTCTTCGATAGAATCGAAGATCAGTCCAAAACTGTCCAGCAAGTTTGGCCTGAAATCCTGAAATTCTCGATTATATCAAAGTGTCTTCAATATGTTCTTCGATACTATCTAACAGTCTTCATTAGAATTGAAGTCTATTCTGACAGTTTTTCAGAACTATGTTTTTTTTTTTGCCCCGGAATTTCATATTATCATTTTTCAGGACAGTTTTCAGGATTCTTTCACTTCAAATCTTTGGTTCTCTTCCTTCATCACTTGGTTTCCTTGGATCTTTGGCATGTGAATTATTCAATCTTGGTCTCCTAAGATCCATCCCTTGTCATGGTGACTTTTGAGCATTACTTCCATGCTTTTAACACATTTTCCAATCCAAGCTCTTAAATTCACCTTGCAACACAAACATGAGTAAAATAGGACATTAAGCATTATCATGTTCATAAAACTAAGATATCAATGGGGGATATTATGTAATATTTGACCATCAACATTGTAATGACCTGGAAAATTTCGTGCAAAGGCCTGAGTACTACCTCAAATTCTTTAGAAGTTAAATGTGGGTTAACTAGCGCTAAACTCGATTACTTGTGAAATTAGCACCAATCACTTTAAATTCGATCTGTAAGATCCAAAACTTGTAGAATCATTGGCGCTACATTACCCTGAAATCTAGGATTCAACGCTAAATCCAGTTGCTCTCAGGAGTACTTGGAAACTCTGTATCGGACCTGAACAGCACATCGAAAATTTGATAGTGATGATCTTAGACAATTATGATCACCTTGTTGGGCTTGACAATTACCTCAAAAATTAAGTCCAGATGATGTCCTAAGACGATTTGCTTGAGTCCGGAGTAAAGAGTGTGAGAAAGGTGAAATTATTTAGAAATTAAATATAAATTTATGAAATCTAAGTCGTGTCGCTTACGCGCCGATTTTGAGCATTCTGACCGTCAGAATCTGACCCAAATTTACCCTCGGATCAGGGAAGATGGCCTAGACATGTCAAAGTGCCGGTGGACCTGATCGAATTTCGGTGACTGTTGAATTGAAACTGGTCCGCCACGGCTGATCTGTAAATCCGATCGGTACAAAAACTCAGCCTGACCTAGATCCATGGCCAGGGAGCTTAAGTCTGACCGCACGTGGAAAAGGGACCACCAGAAGTGCTCTGTTGGACCGAAATAGACCCGATTTGATTATAACCTAAGTATACCTTGGCCCTGGGGCTATTTCCATCAATTTTAGGCCTATATAAAGACCTTAAACCCTCACTCTCATATTCCATACGAATTTTCTAAACCCTAGCTAAGAGAGAGAGAGAGGAAAAGAGAGAGAAAGTGAGAGAGAAGTTGGTGAATTATCTTGAGATTCTTCCCTATTACTCTGCGTACCTAAACCATCGCATCTGAATCGTTATTATGGTAATTCTAAGTTCATTCTTGGGTACGTCAATCAAACCCTAGCCTATTTTGGAGCTTAGAATAGTCTAAATATTGATGTAGCTAATTTAATTCATGTTTTAGGTTATCTAGTCGCCGTTGATGAAGACTTATCGTCTGAATCAGATTTGTTGCCAACTTTCTAGTTTAAGGTGCGGACTATATTCGTATAGGTTATGGTTTTCAAGGCTTTCAATGTCGGTTAATGGTTTATTATTGTTGTGGGTAAAATTTCACATGTCAAATGCGATGTTTATATTGCGTTCCTGATATATATGAGCTATATTGAGATTTGTGTATTCCATGTAAAGGTAGAAAGTATCGTATATATATGAAATACGAGCATGTGTTTGCCATGATTAATTGTCGTGTATTCATGTTAGTTGTACGTGTGTCAACTCCTTAGTGAAAGGAATTGTCCAAATGTGTGTTATCACCAATATACGTCATGTATGTTGGAATATGTAGTCTAAGTGTTTGTAGAAATGTCTGAATGATCAAGTGTGTAATATATTATCCTGTTTACGGGCGTTGAGAAGAGATTCTCATCTCTCTTATTGATGTGTGTAATTTCCTACATGCAATTTACATTCTTTGTTGTTTAAATTCAAGCACTACTTAGGTGTGAATTCATGTTAAGTTGAAATACATCAAATGCTCACATGCTTGTATGATTGGAATTGTTGTTCTTTTACTGTTTTGAATTGCTAGTATGAATATCTGTTATAATTGAAGGTGTGAGACTATGAAATAGTCCAGGCAATCGGTAATAAACATTGAGTTCGTGGCTGAGGTTGTTCGTCATGTAGGACGTGTTTGACGAACCCAAGTCGTATTAGGGTTGTCGATAGTGGTTTGGCCACACGGAGTGTTTGCGCATTTCATGTTGTTCAACTCAACGTGCGCTCGTGCTAGTCGAACTCGTCAAGTAACCCGATTGTCCTGATGGATGTTCACCATGTATGGATGCTACTGTTTGAATCTAGGGTACCAAACTTACCAATGCAATCTCGTTAACAATTGTATCTTGATCCGCTAAGACTCATGAGCCGGGCATGGTGGTATGGGACACCGCGGTTGAGTTGTCGGCCTAAGCTGGGGCGACGAGCCTCCCCGTAGTGACAAGTGAGCACACCAGACTCGTGAGCCGATTATGGTGGTATGGGACACTATATTCGTGCTGTCGGCCTACATTGATTGGTGACGAGCCCTTTGTAGTGCCCTCGAGCATACCTTGATACTGCATTGAGGTGACGAGCCTTAGTGTAGCAACTAAGGTATGACTAGGCATGCATTGATTGATGACGAGCCCTTTGCAGCGACCTAGAACCATATGATCGTATGAGATTGTCTAGGACTGACGACCCTAGAATGGATCACTGTTGGGAATTGATATGAGGAAGGTACCTTAGCTTCCCAATCTTGCTGTGTGAAAAGGACTAATAACAACTGGGTAATCATGTTCATGCACCGCATTGCATGTGCCTTGGCGTTGTGGAGCACTGCGGGAGGTTGTCATGCGTACCGTAAGATGAAGACGCTGAGGGAGTGCAGGCGAGAGCATGCATCATTTCTACATACATCCTTGCATTAACAAGAGTAATTAGGACGTGTTTGATTATATTGCCTTATCATTACTGCTTGATTGAATTGATAATATGTTAACTTTTACTGTATAGTTCCACTGAGTTGATCACTCACCCCCACATTCTGGGACGGTGTTTTAACACCAATCAGACTCTGTCTTAGATGCAGATGATGATGCGACCCCCGAGGCAGAGCAGGAGTATGAGGATGACGAGGATGCGTTTTCTTTTATGCAGTTCTCAAGCGGGTTCATGTGAGCCGTGCCCTGAGCTACGGGGATTCTGGGTTTCTTTTGTAATGGATGATTTCATTTTGATACTTATATTTTGAAACAAACACTTGTAATTATGACCTGGCAGAGCATACATATCTTAGGGACATATACATGTATTTGTTTAGTCTTTCGCTTGCAGATTTCACCTATCCCTGGATTATGTTTTCAGTTTGGCTTAATCTACTCCATGTTTTATGCACTCATACAGACAACATACATCCATCATTGCATATGTTGCATAAGTGATGTTTTGAAACTCGAGAGCTGAGTTATGCTCGACCCCCGAATTTCAGGGTGTTACAAGTTGGTATCTGAGCATGATTTGGATTAAACCAGACCTAGGTTATGGTCACACAATGCACGCTGACCCCACCTTAGTGTAGGAGGGTGCGAGATAAATCTAGAAACAGTGTAGGTTTTCCAGTTGCTCTTATCGGCGAAAGTTTACTGAAAACGATCGCCGAGATCGGGTCTGTACACACTCTTGATCACACACAGAGACCCCAAATCTCTTCTAGACCATCCATTAACAGGTTTAGACTATGTATCATCCCTTTCCAGCCGTTAGAAATCTGGTAAAAGTGAATCTATATCAGATTCTATTCAAAGTGACCCAATAAGAGTCGAATCGGACTAAGGGCCCAATCGGGGCATTTATAGGGGGACCCAGGGTGGGACCCACATCAATTGCTGACCTAGGGGGTAGGAGGACCTCACCCAAATGGCGAGTCCTCGCTGGAATGTCCAGATACCGGCGATAACCTCGCCGGTTCGGCGAGCCCTCGCCGCCCAGCGGGCCTGGCCGGGCAGGCCGGCTCGGGCTGACGCATATGGGGTCTAGTGTGGCCCACTCCTCCTCGGTTGCACATTTTTAACTCCCCCAAAACCCTCCTTCCTTCACAAAGCTACCCTCCAAGCTTCCCTTTTTTAAAAATTTCTCTCAAAACCCCACAAAAATCCCTCTCCAAACCCCTTCTTCTTCCATTTTCGTGCACCCCCACTCTACCCATCTCAAAACCCGCCTCAATTGCTGTTTTCCCTCTCTTTTATTTCCATTTGAGTACTCAAATCTCTCCTTTGAGTCTCAAATTCATGGAAGCCTCATCATTCCTTCCATTTCTCTCTTTTCTCTCATTTTCCATGGCCCTATTCGAGCTTGTTACGGCCATATTTTCCATTTCCACCATTCTCTCTTTCATGGGGAAGAAAAGAGCTCCCTTTGATGAAGCCGGGCTTAGCCGCCCAACCTATGCACGGAGGCCGAGAGGTGCCGTCGCGAGCTCAACTGCCACTCGAGAGTTTCAGGCAAAGCGGGATCTTGATCCTCAGTCTCCCGTTGGAAGAACTTTGTTGGCGGAACTATCTCATGGAATCTATGAGGGCCGTAGGGTCCTTTTTGAAGCTCATGTAGATCCGTGACTATTTGGAGAATATCTCTTATTTGAGCGCCTGGAAGGGGCCGGTTGGTGTCCGCTATTCGAGGGCGAATACCGCGCCAATGTGGGTACTGTCCGAGCTTTCTATGCCCTTATTCGAGAACCTTCGCTGGAGCCATTGCAGTTCAAGATCCCTTACGGAAGAGATCGGGAGGCCACAATCAACGTCTCTTTGATATCCCGACTTTTGAACGTGCCGCTTGGCGAGGTTCATGCAAGTGAGAAGAATCTGAGTAGTGCGCGTGAAAGGGATCACCGCACGCGGTTCCTTTGTGGTCGTCTGGTTGAATGACAGCCTAACAGAAGCCTTTTAGCGACCAACATGACGGATGACTTCCGCTTGGTTCACCACATCTGCAAATTCAATGTTTATCTAAGGTGGAGCAACCGCAGTGAGTGTATGCGCCTGATGGCAGATTTCCTATATCAGGTGGGGCAAGGGGAGAAGTTGTGTGTGCCAACGTACATCTTGCGTTAGATAGTCCTTATTGCATGTTCGAATAGAAGGACCGAATCGCTCCCATTTGGCCGACTCATCTGTAAGATTGCACATGAGTTTGGCTATAGACTCAGGGCGAAAAAGCCGGTACCTGTCCGTTACATCAATGAGACGACTCTTAATCAGATGGATATCGGGCCTCGTCGACGACAAGCCTTACTTGAAGAAAGTGAGGATGAGACTGAGAGCGATGAGGAAGAGAGTAATGAAGAAGGTGGAGCTGAAATAGAAGAAGAAGAAGAGCAGGATGAGGAAGAAGTGGAGGCCCAGGACACGAGTGAGAGTTCTCCTCCTGCGGCACCGGAGTAGGGCACAGATCAGGCCTCTAGGGACGCTCATATAGCTCGGCTTGAGGAGGGTCAGGCTGTCCTACGGTAGGACATTATGGATCTTCGAGGCCTCGTGAAAAATAAGTTCAAGAAAGTGTCTCGCACTCTGAAGTCTATCCTGCGTTGCCTGCAGGATAAGGGTGCCCCTCCTCTATCTCCTGATTTCGATGAGTAGTTGCAGATGTAGTCGTCCTTTGCTCTGTTTTGTTGCTTGTTATTGTGTGTAGCAGTTATAGGCGTAGTAGTTTGGAAGTTATTTTATTGTTTGAAGCTTAAGATGTATTAGCTCACATGCTTTCTTTGTCGCGATCCATGTAATGCTGCACTTCTTGTATTGCGACAATTTTGTTAAATGAAATGCATGTTGTTTTTCCTTAAGTTGTGATGTGAATGCTGTGTAGACATGGGAGGCGTTTGAGGCTCGCTTCCACGAGAAGTATTTCCCAGTCACTTACCGACACGAGAAGGAGAGTGAGTTCCTTCGCCTCCGTTAGGGAGGGATGTCGGTGACTGAGTATGAGAACCGGTTTACTGAGTTGGGTCGGTATGCTCCATTGCTCCTGGGTGATCAACCGATGCGAATGCGGCATTTTTCTAAGGGGCTGATGCTTGAAATTCGATCGAAGATGTGCTGTACTAGCATCTCTTCTTATGCTGAGTTGGTGAGCATGTCCCTGCAAGCAGAGCAGGACGGGGACAGGTCACCCCGTATGCGAGCACCTATGGTTCCCAGACCACGACCTGACTTTCTGAGTATACCATTTCTCGGCAAGAGGCCACGGGCAGATTCTCCTCCGAGAAGTGTAGCATCGTCGGCTCAGCTGATGCGTTCAGATTTACGCTGTACATACTGTGAAAAAATCAGGCATTCGGATCGTAATTGCTTTACGCAAATGCGGGACAGTGGGTTTACGCCGCCGCAGAGGATCAGCCATCCGATGCCTCAAGTCATATCAACTCCACCCCTTCGTTCAGCGCTAGCTCATCCATCCTTCAGACCTTCTGTACCTCACTTTAGGCCACCACAACGGCCCATGGTACCACCGCCGAATCGCCCACTGCAGGCTCGAGTTCACGTGCTTACAGTTGAAGTGCCTGGGGCTGACTTGACACCGAGATCTTTTGAGGTTACAACTCACATCTAAGGTATTCCCGTCTCCTTATTAGTGGATCCCGGGTCCACTACTTCTATTATATCGTATGCGGCAGTTAAGCGCCTGAGTTTGGGCACTATTACTATGAAGGGAGTGACACTCACTACCGCTACAGGGACCTCTTCTGATATTACCAAGATTAGTATGGGTTGTTTGATTGATTTAGGGAGCAGATTGATTCTAGTTGACCTGTTTGTCGCACCTCTATATCATTACGACATCATTTTGGGCATGGATTGGCTCACGAAGGTGCGAGTAGAGATTGATTGTGAAGCTAGACTAGTGACAGTCCATAGACCTGAGGGTGAGACATTTACTTTCCCTATTCAGGTCAGTTACCCTTTCCGTTTTGGTCGTTATACTTCTCTGTTGGAGAGTATTGCTGGTTCGGCGCTTGAAAACACGCCAATAGTTCAGGATTTTGAAGATGTGTTCGAGTCGATTCCTGGATTACCCCCTCGACGCGAGATTGATTTTACTATCAATCTCATGCCTGGTGCGACACCTATTTCATTGCCCACCTATCGCATGCCTCCGAGTGAAATGGAGGAATTGAGGAAGAAGATAGATGGCTTGTTGAAGTTAGGCTTTATTCGACCTAGTGTGTCCCCTTGGGGAGCACCTGTTCTGTTTGCCAAGAAGAAGGATGGTTCCTTGCGATTATGTATAGATTATTGCAGGTTAAATCAGGTGACAGTGAAGAACAAGTATCCCTTGCCCAGGATCAATGACCTGTTTGATTAGTTGAAGGGGGAACGATACTTTTCGAAGATTGATCTGCAGTCAGGGTACCATCAGTTACGCGTTAAGGTTGAGGACGTGCGTAACGTAAGATGAAGACACTGAGGGTGTACGCGTGAGGGCACGTGTAACGACCTTGGAATTTTGTGCTAATCTTTCCTTAAGTAGTTGTTTTTGGGGTAATTAGCGCTTTACTTGATTGCTTGTGAAATTCGCATCAATCACTTTAAATCGTATCGCATGGCTCTAAACGTGCAGATTAGTGAGCGCCACGTTCTGAAATCCGGGATCCATCGCTAAATCCGTTGTTGGGAATTTTTGGAAGTTCTGGTCGGACCTGACCGCGCGTCGAAAGTCCGATGGCGATGATCTTAGTCAGTCCCTGAGTTGGGCTTGGTCTTCACCTCAAAATCAAGTCGATCTGATGTTCCGGGTCGATTTGGTTGAGTTCGGAGTGAAGAGTGTGAGAACGGTTGGAATTTAATAAGCTTTTTATGAAATTGAGTCGTGCGCTTGCGCGACGATTTTAAGCATCTGATCCGTTGGATTTCGACCCAATTTCACCCTCGAATCAGGAGTTGGCCCCGGCATATCCTAGTGCTTGTGGACTCGATCGAGTTTCCGTGACCGTTGAATTGAGTGTGGTCCGCCACGTCTGAAGAGCCGGTCGGTACGAAAACTCAGCTGACCTAGATCCATGGTCGGTGAGCTTAAGTCCGACCTTTCGTGGTTATAGGCCCACCGAAGTGCTTCGTTGGATCGAGAAAGGCGTAC
Organism: Magnolia sinica; assembly: GCF_029962835.1. Classification (NCBI taxonomy): domain Eukaryota; kingdom Viridiplantae; phylum Streptophyta; class Magnoliopsida; order Magnoliales; family Magnoliaceae; genus Magnolia; species Magnolia sinica. Next base: position 83,155,512 of record NC_080574.1, read on the forward strand.
TTTGGTTATAACCTAAGTATACCTTGACCCGGGTTATTTCCATCATTTTAAGGCCTATATATAGTCCTTAAACCCTAGTTCTCATTTCCATACGAATTTTCTCTAACCCTAGCTTGGAAAGAGAGTGGAAAAGAGAGAGTTAGTGAGAGAGATTGGTTGGTGAATCATCTTGATTCTTCCTTGTTCTTCTTCACCTTTGAACCTTTACTTTGAATCGTTCCTCTGACGATTCTGAGTTCTTTTGGGGTAAGTTAACCTAACCCTAACCCGTGTTAGAGCTTAGATTAGACTTGGTGTTGTTGTATCTCATTTCTATCCTTATTTTAGGGTATTCTTGCGCCGTTGACGAAGACAACTCGTCTAAATCAGTTCGGCTATTCTTTCCTCGCTTAAGGTGCGGACTTTAAGTGTATAGGTTATGGTTTTCAAGGCTTTCAATCCCAGATAGTGATTTATTCTTGTTATGGATGAGATTTCACATGTCAAATGTTATGTTTACATTGCTTTCTTGATATGCATGTGCTATGTTGAGATTTGTGTATTCTAAGTGTATTTATAAAGTACCGTATACGTATAAAATACGCACTTATGTTTGCCATGATTTTTGGTCATGTATGTATGCTAGATGCATGTATGACAACTCCTTGGAAGAAGGAATTGTCTAAGTGCATGTATTTCAACATGCGTCATGTATGTTGTTCCATGGATGCTAAGTGTTTGTAGAGATGCATGAATGACCTACGTGTAACTGTGATTACACTAAATGCGGGCGTTGAGAAGTGATTCTCAATACTTCTATGGATGCGCATGATTTCCTTATGCATTTACATTCCAAGTTATTTAAATTCAAGCATTCCTATGCTTACATTTATGTTAAATTGATATTCTTCAGATGTGTATGCACCATGATTTGAGTGGTTGTTCCATTACTGTTTTACATTCCATATGAATATTTGTCGTAGTGTAGGATGTTTGGGACTATGTCTTAGTCCAGAAATCGGTAATTGACCCTTTGGTCGTGGTTGAGATTGCTTTCGCCACGTGAGACGCATTAGACGAACCCGAGTCGTATTAGAGTTGGCGGCGTGGTTTGGCCACGCGGAGTGTTTGAGAACTCTATGTCGTTCTTTTCTTCGTGTGCTGGTTCTAGTCGTGTTCGTCAACTTACCCGATTGTCCAGTGTATGTTAAACTTGTATGGACTTTTTTGCTTGAATCTAGGGTACCTAACTTTCCAGTGAAATCCTATTAACTATGGTACTGATCCGCTAAGACTCATGAGCCGGACATGGTGGTATGGGACACCGTGGTCGAGCGTCGGCCTACGCTGGGGTGACGAGCCTCCCCGTAGTGACCAGTGAGCAACTAAACTCGTGAGCCGATTATGGTGGTATGGGACACTATATTCGTCTTTGTCGGCCTACATTGATTGGTGACGAGCCCTTTGTAGTGACCTCGAGCATACCTGGATACCGCAAGGAGGTGACGAGCCGATCTGTGGTAGTAAGGGCATGAAAGGCGTGCATTGATTGGTGACGAGCCCTTTGCTACGACCTCAACTATATGATCGTATGAGATGTCTAGGATTGACGACCCTAGTATGGATCACTGTTGGATGGTGATATGAGGAAGGTATCTTAGCTTCCCAATCTTGCTGTATGAATTGGACTAATAACAACTTGGTAATCATATCCATGCACCGCATTTGCATGTGCTTTGTAGATGTGGCGCACTTTGAGGCGATGTCATGCGTAACGTAAGATGAAGACGCTGAGGGTGTACGCGTGAGGGCACGCATCATATTGCATTCATACCTGCATTAACAAGAGTACTTAGGATTTATTTAATTGTCTTGCTTTATCATTACTGTTTGATTGAACTGATAGCATGTTAACCAGTGCCTTATTGTTCCACTGAGTTGATCACTCACTCCCACGTTTCTGGGGCGGTGTTTCACACCCACCAGACTCTGTCTTAGGCCCTGATGTTGCAGATGTGGATGCGACGTCTGAGGCAGAGCGGGAGCTGGATGACGACGAGGCTGCCTTCTCCTATATGCAGTTTTCAGACGGGTTCTAGCGAGCCTCGGTCAGTTGCGCGGGACCTATGGGATTACTATTTTGGGATCTAAAATGATGTAACTTGTACTTATAATTTTGATAAATAACACTTTTACACGATCTGGTTGTATATGTAATTCAGGGACTTACACTTGTACACATATTTTACTATAAGTCTTTCGCTTGCTTTATTCACTTATCCCTGAATCATATCTGCGTTTTGGCTTAATCTATCCCATGTTTATGTGCTAATACAGTCAACATACATCATTCATTAATTATGTTGCATAAGTGATGTTTTGGAACTCGGGAGCTGAGTTATGCTCGACCCCCGAATTTCAGGGCGTTACAAGTTGGTATCAGAGCATGATCTGGATTAAACCGGACCTGGGTTATGGTCACACACCGCACGTTGTCACCACTATAGTGTAATTGGGTGCGGTCTATCATCGCTTTGTGTTTGTGCTCCGTAGTTTCTATCGGCGAAAGTTTCCTGAAAACCTTTGCCGAGATCGAGTCTGTACCCTTACCTGATCACACACAGCGACCCGAAACCTGTTCTAGACCCTCTATTAATGAGTGTAGATGGTCTACCCTCCCATTATTCATTTTTAAACCTTCCAGAAATCGCTGTTTGTATCAGATTTCTGTCAGAATGACCCGATAGGCTTCAAACTACACAAGGGGCCAATCGGGGCATTTTCTGTGGGACCCAGGGGGGGACCACATCATTTGGACCAAGGAGGACCAGGAGGACCAGGAGGACCTCGCCAAATCGGCGAGGCATCGCCGATATGTCCAGAGACCGGCGATGCCATCGCCGGTTCGGCGAGGGATCGCCGGTCAGCGGGCCGGGCCGACGCGGGCCGATCGTCCATGAGGCTTGTGTGGCCCACCCCTCCACGGGTTTCACTTTAAAACCACTCCTTTTACCTATTTCCTTTACAAAACCCTCTTCCAAGCTCTCCTTTTCTTCAACAACCTCTCCAAACTCTCTCCAATCTCTCCCAAATCTTCATCTTCCTTCCATTTTCGTGCAAACCCATCACCCCATTCTCAAATCTTCTATTCCATTGCTGATTTCTCCATTTTTCCCTCTCATTTGAGCCCTTTCATTCCCTTTTTGGCTCATAGTTGTGTGGAAGCTTCACCATCTTCCTATTTCTCTCTTTCTCTCATTTCTCATGGCCCTCTTTGAGATTGTGACGGCCATCTTTTCCATTTCTTCCCTTCTTTCCTTGATGGGGAAGAAGAGAGCGCCCGTGGATGAAGCCGGGCCGAGCCGCCCAACCCGTGCACGGAGGCCGAGAGGTGTCGCCGCTAGCGCGTCCGCCACGCGAGAATTCCAGACGAAGCGGGACCTCGATCCTCGAGCTCCCGTTAGTAGGACCTTGTTGGCGGAGTTGTCGCATGGAGTCTATGAGGGGCGTAGAGTCCTTTTTGAGGCTCATGTTGATCCGCGGCTCTTTGGTGAGTTCTTTTTGTTGGAGCGCCTAGAAGGGGCTGGTTGGGGTCCCTTGTTCGAAGGCGAGTATCGCGCGAATGCTAGCACGGTTCGGGCCTTCTATGCCAACATTCTGGAGCCTTCGCTGGAGCCTCTGCAGTTCAAAATTCCCTGTGGTAGCGGTCGAGTTGGTATTGTCAATGTTGCTTTGATATCCCGACTCTTGAAGGTGCCACTTGGGGAAGTGCATGCCAGCGAGAAGAATGTGGGCAGTGTGCGCGAGAGGGATCGTCACCCGATCCTTGTGTGGTCGTCTGGTCGAATGGCAGCCGAATAGGAGTCTTTTGGCTTCTCACATGACGGACGACTTCCGTTTGCTTCACCACATCTTTACGTTCAATGTGTATCCAAGGTGGAGCAACCGCAGCGAGTGTACGCGCCTGATGGTAGATTTTCTATATCAGGTGGGGCAGGATGCGAAGTTGTGTGTGCCGACGTACGTCCTGCGTCAGATTATTCTCATCGCTCGTTCGAGTAGACGGACCGAGTCTCTTCCCTTTGGCCGCCTCATTTGCAAGATCGCACATGAGTTTGGCTATAGGCTTGGAGCTGAGAAGCCGGTCCCTGTTCGTTATATCAACTTGAGGACCCTTAAGCTGATGGAGGTTGGTTCTGGTCGGCTTGCCTCCGAGGGTGAGGCCGGGTCTGAGAGTGATGATGAGAGTTATGCTGAAGGTGGTGCGGAGTCTGAGGAAGAAGCAGAGCAAGACGAGGAAGAGATTGGGGCACAGGATTCGAGTGATCGCTCTCCTCCCGTGGTGTCAGAGCAGGGCGCAGAGCAGGTTGCCAGAGATGCCCGTCTTACACGGCTTGAAGAAGGGCAAGCTGCTTTACGCCAGGGGATGGTGGATCTTCGAGGCTTGGTTAAGCACAAGTTCAAGAAGATGTCCCGGACTTTGAAGTCTATCCTGTGTTGCTTGCGGGATAAGGGTGCTCCGCCTCCGTCTCCTGACTCCGACGAGTAGCATCGTCGTGGCCGTCTTTGCTTTGTTTGGTGTTTCTTTACGTGTGTAGCCGTTGTTGGCTTGTAGTTGGAGTTGTTGTAGTGTGGTAGCTGTTAGTGGTTGTAGTAGTTGTGGTTGTTTGAAGTGTTAGATGTTGTTGTTTTCATGCTTTCCTAGTCGTGATTCATGTATTGTTGCACTACTTGTATTGCGACGATTTTGGTTAATGGAATGCATGTGGTTTGTTTTGGTGTTGTGCTGTTGTGTTGTTGTTGTGTGGATGGATTATGTGACTTAGAATCTGGCAGGTTGCATCCTTTGATTTAATGTAGGGATGCCTCCTAAGGGTTCGAAGACTTGGGCCCGTCTCTCCTATTGAGTCGCTTGCAGGGGTTCCTCCCTTGAGCGATAGCCATTCGGATCCGCAGGCGGTCCATCTCGTGTTGGTGTTGGGTCGACACCTATGGCTCCTCCAGTCACACCCTCGGTTTCTGAGCCGAGCCATGCACCTTCTTCTGCTTCACTTGTTGATTTGAGCAGATGATGTTGTTGATGCGGCAGCAGCAGATTCAGCAGCGCCAGCAGCAGCAGCAGGAGGAGTTCCTCTCCTCCATGGTGGCATCTTTGCTCAGTCGATAGGGAGACTCCAACTGTTTCACCTATGCCTCCATCAGGGTGCCGGTGCCAGTGTTAGTGCCAGCGGCACATGAGCGATTCCAGCGCTTGAGACCTCCTACTTTGCGGGTTCTCATAGACAGAGGAGGCCGAGTATTGGATTGACCGCATCTCTAAGATCTTGAGGCCGCTTCACTGTTCTCTGAGGTCGAGCAAGTTGAGCTTGCCACCTTCATGTTTGAGAAGGAGGCCGGTTTGTGGTGGGACAGTGTGCTTCGCACTGTCGAGGAGGACTTCGTGTGGTCGTGGCAGGCGTTTGAGGCGCGCTTCCACGAGAAGTATTTCCCGGTGACGTATCGACATGAGAAGGAGTGAGTTCCTTCGCCTCCGCCAGGGAGGGTTGTCGGTTACGGAGTATGAGAACCGGTTTCCTGAGTTGGGGCGGTATGTTCCTTTGATCCTGGGTGATCAGCCGATGAGGATGCGGCGTTTTTCCGAGGGGCTGCGACCTGAGATCCGATCGAAGATTTGCTGTGCTGGCATTTCTTCATATGCGGAGCTAGTGAGCATGTCCTTGCGAGCAGAGTAGGACGGAGATAGAGCGTCCCGCATGCGAGCACCGATGCCTCCTAGGCCGCGACCGGATTTCCACCTTTCCTTGGCAAGAGGCCGCGTGTTGATTCTCCTCCTAGGCGTTCAGCGCCGCCCGCTCAGCAGATGAGAGCTGATCTGAGATGTTCTTATTGTGGAAAGGTTGGGCACTTGGACCGTTTCTGCTTTTCCCGTATGCGAGCGGGTGGTTTTACTCCACCGCAGAGGGTTAGCCGTCCGATGCCTCCGGTTATTTCTCCTCCTCCTCTTCGATCGGCGCCGGCTCATCCATCCTTGAACCTATAGCACCTCTTCAAGCCACCTCACCGGCCCATGGTTCCTCCGCCGAATCGTCGGCGAGGCTCGTGTTCATGCGCTTTCGGCAGAAGCCTGACTTGGTGCCGAGGTCCTTTGAGGTGACAGCGCATATTGAAGGTATTCCGGTTTCTGTGCTAGTGGATACAGGGTCCACTACTTCTCTTATTTCTTATGCGGCGTTAGGCGTTTGGGTTTGAGATCTGTTTCTATGCAGTGACGCTTACTACCGCTATGGGGATGTCCTCTGCCTTGGGCAAGCGTTGTATGGATTGTTTGGTCGATCTGGGAAGTGGATCGATCCGTGTTGATTTCTAGTCGCACCGCTTTATCACTACATTGTAATTATGGGTATGGATTGGCTCACGAGGATGCGAGCTAAGATTGATTGTGAAGCTAGATCAGTGACGATCCATGGACCTGCGGGCGAGACTGTTACTTTCCCAGTTCAGGTCAGTTACCCTCTTCGTATTGATTTTTATTCTTCTCTGTTGGAGAGTTCGGGCGAATCGGGGTTGGTTAGTACGCCGGTAGTTCAGGAGTTTGAAGATGTGTTTGAGTCGATTCCTGGATTACCTCCTCCGCGTGAGATTGATTTTGCTATCGATCTTATGCCTGGTGCGACGCCAATTTCTTTACCCACCTATCGTATGCCTCCGAGTGAAATGGAGGAGTTGAGGAAGCAGATAGATGGTTTGCTGGAATTGGGTTTTATTCAGCCCAGTGTGTCTCCTTGGGGAGCACTGTTGTTTGTGAAGAAGAAGGATGGTTCCTTGCGATTGTGTATTGATTATCGCAGTTGAACTAGTAGCTGTGAAGAATAAGTACCCCTTGCCCGGGATTGATGATCTGTTTGATCGGTTGAAGGGGGCACGGTACTTTTCGAAGGTTGATCTGCGGTCAGGGTATCATCGGTTGCGCGTCAAGGATGGGGGCGTGCAGAAGACCGCTCAGGACTAGCTCCGGTCATTATGAGTTCCTTGTGATGTCGTTCGGTCACGAACCGGCCGTGTTCATGGATCGATGAACAGGGTGTTTCGGCCGTTTCTGTTTCGATTCGTCATTGTATTTATTGATGACATCTCGATTTATTCGGCGAGCGGGACGAGCACGAGGAGCACTTAAGAGCGGTTTTGGGTACTCTTAGGGAGCATCGGCTTTTCGCACAGTTCAAGAAGTGTGATTTCCGGAAAGAGGAAGTCAAGTTCCTGGGACATGTGGTGTCCAAGGAAGGTATAGCCGTCGACCTTGCCAAGGTAGGTGCAGTGCAGGATCTCGACAAACATTCTTGAGGTGAGGAGTTTTCTTGGCCTTGCAGGATATTATCGACGCTTTATTCAGACTTCTCGAAGATTGCCGGACCGTTGTCGCGGTGACACGGAAGGATTTGAAGTTTGCTTGGAGTGAGCGGGCGGAGTTGCAGGAGGTGAAGGACAAGTTGACGTCCGCCCCTGTGCTAGTATTGCCGAGCAAGGGGTTAAGTATATTATATATCCTGACGCCTCTCGCGTTGGTCGTTGTGTCCTTATGCAGAAGGACCGGGTGATTGCTTATGCTTCGCGTCGATTAAGGAAACACGAAGAGAATTACCCTACGCACGACCGAGAGTGCAGTTGTCATTTCGCATTAAAGCTTTGGAGACATTACCTTTATGGTGAGGAGTTCGAGCTCTTTTGCGACCACAAGAGCCTTAAGTATATTTTCACGCGGCGTGATTTGAATATGAGGCACAGATGGATGGAAACATTGAAGGACTTCAAGTTCGATGTTTCTTACCATCCTGGTAAGGCAAACCTTGTGGCGAGATGCGTTGAGTCGCAAGAAGGCTTTGGAGTTTGCGGCTCCGATGATAGAGTGGGAGATGTTGGAGTTCGTGCGCGATTTGGAGCCGAAGCTTACGGTGGTTGAGCCGTATGAGGTTATCGCACACATTCGTGTAGCCCCTTATCGGCGAGAGGATCGTTGCAGCTCAGGGAGATGATGAGCTTTTGGTGAAGATGAGCGGCGGGTTGGTAGGATGAGAACTCCGACGGAGTGTTAGTTACGATGGGGGCCTACGTTTCGTGGCCGGTTATGTGTTCTTGACACCCTGACTTGAGGCGTGAGGTTCTCGAGTTAGCCCATAGTTCTAAGCTTGCGATGCATCCAGGTAGCACGAAGATGTATCGAGGATATGAAGAGGTCTTATTGGTGGGACAATATGAAGGTCCAGTTTTGAATTTGTTTCTCGTTGTCTCACGTGCCGACAGCTCAAGGCAGAGCATCGCCGTCCTCCTGGGTTCCCATAATAGAATGGAAGTGGGATTTCATCTCTATGGATTTTATTTACGGGTTGCCGAGGACGAGAAAGGGATTTGACTCTATTTGGGTGATCGTCGATCGATTAACGAAGTCGGCGCATTTCTTACCGATCGAGTCACTTACTCTGCAGACGAGTTGGCTAGGTTGTATATCAAGGAGATAGTGCGTCGCATGGAGTTCCCCTGGAGATTGTGTCCGATAGAGACACGCGTTTTACATCTATCTTATGGACTCGTATCCGGGAAGCGATGGGTGTGAAATCGAAGTTCAGCACCGCGTTTCATCCGCAAACAGATGGGCCGACGGAGCGCGTGAATCAAGTCCTGGAGGATATGTTGCGAGCTTGTGTTTTGGATTTCAAAGACAGTTGGGATGATTCCCTTATGCCGAGTTCGCGTATAATAATAGTTTCCGTCGAGTATCGGCATGGCTCCCTTCGAGGCGTTGTATGGTCGCCGTGCGAGCACCACATTGTTGGGCTGAAATTGGTGAGCGTAGTTTGCTTGGCCCGAAGTTGGTGCAGGTGACTTGAGAGAAGGTTGACATCATTCGACGTCGACTTCTAGCAGCGCAAGCAGAAGAGTTATGTTGATACGAGGCGTCGACCGCTTGAGTTCGTAGTGGGAGATCATGTTTTTCAAGGTCTCTCCTATGAAGGGAGTTTTGCGGTTCGGTAAGAAGGAAACGACGCCGAGATTTATTGGTCCATTTCAAGTTACGGATCGAGTGGGAGCGGTAGCATACCGCCTTGCTTTGCCCACACCTCTTGCGGGCGTGCATAACGTATTTCATATCTCTATCTGAAGAAGTACGTTCCTGATCCTTCGCATATTATTAGTTGGGAGCAAGTGCAGTTAAGTGAGGATGCCACTTATGTACTGCGACCGACACGTATTCTGGATAGAAAGGAGCAGGTACTGCGTAGCAAGGTTATCCCTCTCGTGAAGGTGTTATGGACGCATCATGGCGTAGAAGAGGCTACTTGGGAATCTGAGGTCAGGAAGACCTACCCTCCGATCCTCGAGGATTATATGAAGGTATGAATTTCGAGGACGAAATTTTCTTTAAGGGGGTAGATTGTAACGACCTTGGAATTTTTGTGCTAATCTTTCCTTAAGTAGTTGTTTTTGGGGTAATTAGCGCTTTACTTGATTGCTTGTGAAATTCGCATCAATCACTTTAAATGTATCTGCATGGCTCTAAACGTGTAGATTAGTGAGCGCTACGTTACTCGAAATCGGGATCCATCGCTAAATCCGTTGTTCGGGGAATTTTGGAAGACTCGGATCGGACTGACCGCGCGTCGAAAGTCCGATGGCGATGATCTTAGGTTATTGCGGTCACCGAGTTGGGCTTGGTCTTCACCTCAAAAATCAAGTCGATGTGATGTTCGGGTCGATTTGGTTGAGTTCGAGTGAAGAGTGTGAGAACGGTTGGAATTTAATAAGCTTTTATGAAATTGAGTCGTCGCTTGCGCGACGATTTTAAGCATTCCGACCGTTGGATTCGACCCAATTTCACCCTCGAATCAGGAAGTTGGCCCCGGCATATCCTAGTGCTTGTGGACTCGATCGAGTTTCCGTGACCGTTGAATTGAGTGTGGTCCGCCACGGCGATCTGAAGAGCCGGTCGAACGAAAACTCAGGCTGACCTAGATCCATGGTCAGTGAGCTTAAGTCCGACCTTTCGTGGTTATAGGCCCACCGGAAGTGCTTCGTTGGATCGAGAAAGGCGTACTTTGGTTATAACCTAAGTATACCTTGACCCGGGTTATTTCCATCATTTTAAGGCCTATATATAGTCCTTAAACCCTAGTTCTCATTTCCATACGAATTTTCTCTAACCCTAGCTTGGAAAGAGAGTGGAAAAGAGAGAGTTAGTGAGAGAGATTGGTTGGTGAATCATCTTGATTCTTCCTTGTTCTTCTTCACCTTTGAACCTTTACTTTGAATCGTTCCTCGGACGATTCTGAGTTCTTTTTGGGGTAAGTTAACCTAACCCTAACTGTGTTAGAGCTTAGATTAGACTTGGTGTTGTTGTATCTCATTTCTATCCTTATTTTAGGGTATTCTTGCGCCGTTGACGAAGACAACTCGTCTAAATCAGTTCGGCTATTCTTTCCTCGCTTAAGGTGCGGACTTTAAGTGTATAGGTTATGGTTTTCAAGTCTTTCAATCCCGATAGTGATTTATTCTTGTTATGGATGAGATTTCACATGTCAAATGTTATGTTTACATTGCTTTCTTGATATGCATGTGCTTATGTTGAGATTTGTGTATTCTAAGTGTATTTATAAAGTACCGTATACGTATAAAATACGCACTTATGTTTGCCATGATTTTTGGTCATGTATGTATGCTAGATGCATGTATGACAACTCCTTGGAAGAAGGAATTGTCTAAGTGCATGTATTTCAACATGCGTCATGTATGTTGTTCCATGGATGCTAAGTGTTTGTAGAGATGCATGAATGACCTACGTGTAACTGATTACACTAAATGCGGGCGTTGAGAAGTGATTCTCAATACTTCTATGGATGCGCATGATTTCCTTATGCATTTACATTCCAAGTTATTTAAATTCAAGCATTCTTATGCTTACATTTATGTTAAATTGATATTCTTCAGATGTGTATGCACCATGATTTGAGTGGTTGTTCCATTACTGTTTTACATTCCATATGAATATTTGTCGTAGTGTAGGATGTTTGGGACTATGCCTTAGTCCAGAAATCGGTAATTGACCCTTTGGTCGTGGTTGAGATTGCTTTCGCCACGTGAGACGCATTAGACGAACCCGAGTCGTATTAGAGTTGGCGGCAGTGGTTTGGCCACGCGGAGTGTTTGCGCACTCTATGTCGCTCAATTCAACGTGCGCTCGTGCTAGTCGAGTTCGTCAAGTAACCCGATTGTCCGATGTATGTTAACCGTGTATGGACGCTACTGCTTGAATCTAGGGTACCGAACTTACCAGTGAAATCCTAATAACCATGGTACCGATCCGCTAAGACTCATGAGCCGGACATGGTGGTATGGGACACCGTGGTCGAGCCGTCGGCCTACGCTGGGTGACGAGCCTCCCCGTAGTGACCAGTGAGCAACTAAACTCGTGAGCCGATTATGGTGGTATGGGACACTATATTCGTCCTGTCGGCCTACATTGATTGGTGACGAGCCCATTGTAGTGACCTCGATCATACCTGGATACCGCAACGAGGTGACGAGCCTATCTGTGGTAGTAAGGACATGAAAGGCGTGCATTGATTGGTGACGAGCCCTTTGCTACGACATCAACTATATGATCGTATGAGATGTCTAGGATTGACGACCCTAGTATGGATCACCGTTGGATGGTGATATGAGGAAGGTATCTTAGCTTCCCAATCCTCGCTGTATGAATTGGACTAATAACAACTTGGTAATCATATCCATGCACCGCATTTGCATGTGCTTTGTAGATGTGGCGCACTTTGAGGCGATGTCATGCGTAACGTAAGATGAAGACGCCGAGGGTGTACGCGTGAGGGCACGCATCATATTGCATTCATACCGCATTAACAAGAGTACTTAGGATTTATTTAATTGTCTTGCTTTATCATTATTGTTTGATTGAACTGATAACATGTTAACCAGTGCCTTATTGTTCCACTGAGTTGATCACTCACTCACACTTTTCTGTGGCGGTGTTTCACAACCACCAGACTCTGTCTAATGCCCTGATGTTGCAGATGTTGATGCGACGTCTGAGGCAGAGCGGGAGCTGGATGACGACGAGGCTGCCTTCTCCTATATGCAGTTTTCTGACGGGTTCTAGCGAGCCTCGGTCAGTTGTGCGGGACCTATGGGATTACTATTTTGGGATCTAAAATGATGTAACTTGTACTTATAATTTTGATAAATAATACTTTTACACGATCTGGTTGTATATGTAATTCAGGGACTTACACTTGTACACATATTTTACTATAAGTCTTTCGCTTGCTTTATTCACTTATCCCTGAATCATATCTGTGTTTTGGCTTAATCTATCCCATGTTTATTTGCTAATATCATCAGTTACGCGTTAAGGTTGAGGACGTGCAGAAGACCGCATTTAGAACTAGCTTCGGCCATTACGAGTTCCTTGTGATGTCGTTCGGTCTTACGAATGCACCGGCTGTGTTCATGGATCTGATGAACAGGGTGTTTCGGCCATTTTTATTTCGATTCATCATTGTCTTTATCGATGACATTTTGATATACTCTACGAGTCGGGAAGAGCACGAGGAGCACTTAAGAATGGTCTTGGATGCTCTCAGGAAGAATCAGTTTTTTACACAGTACAAGAAATGTGACTTCTGCAAGGAGGAAGTCAAGTTCCTAGGACATGTGGTGTCCAAGGAAGGGATAGCTGTCGACCTCATTAAGGTAGCTGCAGTTCAGGACTGGAAGCAGCCTGGTTCGGTTACTGAGGTGAGAAGCCTTCTGGGTCTAACAGGCTATTACCGACGCTTCATATGAGACTTCTCGAAGATAGTGAAAAGGCCAAGCTATATGTCCTAGAAGGGGGGGGGGGGGGTAATAGGACAATGCCAAATAAAACTAATAACAGCGGAAATAAAAAGAAAATGATAGCCAAAGTAAATCACAAAGCGGTAAATAAAAATAACCTCAAAATTCAGATCTTGAGAGGTTGATACAAACGTTGTTCTAAGGACAACCTTACACCAAAAACCAGAGTTTATGGTAGGACAACCTTATTTCTAGAAAGATCTTTGTATCAAATCTTAAATCGAAGAGGAATACAGAATTAAATACAAACTGAATAAATTGTAATTAAAAATGTATTGTTCTAGGGACAGCCATACACCATAAAAATGGCAAGGCAACCTTGCTGGAACAACTTTCAAATGAAATTGAAAATCAAGCTGATAAAGGAATAGCAGAAAATAAATTCTAAACTATTACAACATTCTCACAAAGCTTGAATTAAATAATTACAACATTCACCACCATACATACATCCTACAAAAATTAATTAAAGATTAGAAGAATAAATCAATCAACCACAACACAGGGGTTTATAGTGGTTCGCCTGTGTGTTCACCAACTGTTATACAACAGCCACACAAAATGCTACTCCACTCCTAATATCCTCACACAGGGGATATTAGCGTTCACTAAAAATAGGTTTTCCCAGGTTCACCCAAAACCTTTACAATTGTGTCTTTGTATGTGGGCTTACACAATTAAAAAAAAACCCCACTTCTGAGTTTTCCTGGCTCTCCTCAGAAAACCAATACAACAAGATTTTTCTGGCAAATCTTGAAAGAAACCAAAATAGAAAGGGATTTACAATTAAATGTAAAATACCTGATTATCTCCTTCGTTGTAGCAGCCCGGTAGAACCAAATTAGAGTAGATGATTGAATGTCCAAGTTCAATGTCCAGTACTCGATTACAATGGTTCTAATTTTAATAGATTTTAAATTAAACCAAATAGGGCTTGCCTTAATTGATTTTGATTCCAAAGAAAGGGAATAATAATTCCTCTTATCAAATCAGATTGGAATAGCAGAAACAAAATCAATTAAATAAAGCTAAGGAAAGAGAATATTAAATAAGCACACTTAGCTTAGATGGAGCACAGAATTATCTCTCAGAAGTTTGATGAAGATTGGCTTGAATGGATTAAGTAATTCGATGATTTCTTCTGAGATTCGTGCACTATTTATAGGTGAGAAGATCGGGTCTTTGACTGGTCTAGAGTGCTCTTCGATTAGTCGAAGCAATAACAGATATTTGAAAAATTCGGCGGGATATGCTCTGACCGTTCTACGACTGGTCGAAGGTTTCCTTCGATTGGTCGTAGGTTTCCTACGACCGGTCGTAGGTCTCCTTCGACCGGTCGTAGGTCTGTTCACTTTCCTGGAATTCGAGTCGAAGATGTTCGATTGGTCGAAGATGCGGTCGACATTGTTCCTTCGACGGTCGAATAATCCCTAGACTAGTCGAAGCCTAACAGATTTCATCCGGAATTTGTAACAAACTCAGGACTGATCGAGGAATTTCTTAGACTGGTCGAAGCAAGTCTAGGACTAGTCGAAGAAGGCCTAGGACTAGTTGAAGAACAGACCAATCACATGAAAAATAAACATTCGGTTTATGTATCCGAAATGACCTACTTCTAAGGTCAACCTATGGTCAATCAAACCTCAATCATGAAGTATGGACATTGAAAACATTAGGAACAAGTGACCTTAAAGAATGAGTCTTGAAGTCTTGATGTAGATCAATCTTGAAATAGTGATGTAGCTCAATCTTGAAAGAGTCTTGAGTTCTTTACCAACTGCCTTGTACTCTTCAGCTTGAGTCTTGTCTTGTGAGCTTAGCTTGTTCATGAATGTTGATCCTTGAGAGAGCTTCACTTATGCAAGTTATATATAACATAACAGTGATTTATGGCACCACAAATTTGACAACAGACAGGGATATAAACTAGCACTTACAGATAGCCAAACCGTTGTCTCAGTTGACATGGAAAGACTTGAAGTTTACTTGGAATGAGAAGGCGAAAATAGCTTTTTAGGAGCTGAAGGATAAGTTGACGTCTGCCCCTATGCTAGTATTGCCAGAGCAATGGGTTAAGTATACGATATATACTGATGCCTCTCGCATTGGTCTGTGTTGTGTCCTTATGCAGAAGGACAGGGTGATTGCATATGCCTCGAGACAATTGAGGAAACACGAAGAGAATTACCCTACACATAATCTGGAGTTGGCAGCTATCATTTTCGCATTAAAGCTCTAGAGACATTACCTCTATGGAGAGGAGTTCGAGTTCTTTTGCGACCATAAGAGCCTTAAGTATATCTTCACTCAGCGTGACTTGAATATGAGGCAACGCCGATGGATAGAAACATTGAAAAACTTTAAGTTCGATGTCTCTTACCATCCGGGCAAGGCAAACCTTGTGGCAGACGCGTTAAGTCGCAAGAAGGCTGTAGAGTTTGCGGTTCCGCTAATGATAGCAGAATGAGACATGATGGAGTTTGTGTGAGACTTTGAGCAGAAACTCACGGTAGAAGAGCCGTATGAGGTTATCGCACATATTCGAGTACAGCCCCTCATTGACGAGAGGATCATTGCAGCTCAGGTAGATGATGAGCTATTGGCGAAGATGAGAGAGTTGTACAGATGAGGACTCCGAGTGGAGTGTTGGTTCAGATGGAGGCCTACGATATCGCGGCCGCCTATGTGTCTCAGATGTTCCTGACTTGAGACGGGAGGTTCTCGACTCAGCCCATAATTCAAAGTTTGCGATGCATCCAGGTAGCACGAAGATGTATCAAGACATGAGGAGATCCTACTGGTGGGACAACATGAAGGTTCACATTGCTGAGTTCGTATCTCATTGTCTCACGTGCCAGCAGGTCAAGGCAGAGCATCGCCGACCTCCTGGACTGCTTCAGCCCATGCCCATAGCAGAATGGAAGTGGGACTTCATCTCTATGGATTTTATTTCAGGGCTACCGAGAACGAGGAAGGGACATGACTCTATTTGGGTGATCATCGACCGATTGACAAAGTCGGCTCATTTCTTACCAATTAGAGTCACAAACTCTGCAGAGAGTTGGCTAGGTTGTACATCAAGGAGATTGTACGTCTGCACAGAGTTCCCTTGGAGATTATGTCTGACCAAGACACGCGATTCACATCTATCTTCTGGACTCGTATCTAGGAAGTGATGGGTGTGAAATTAAAGTTCAGTACCGCGTTTCATTCGCAGACAGACGGGCAGACGGAACGTGTGAATCAGATTCTGGAGGACATGTTGCGAGCTTTTGTTTTGGATTTCAAGGACAGTTGGGATGACTGTCTCCCTTATGCAGAGTTCGCGTATAACAACAGCTTCCAGGTGAGTATCGGCATGGCTCCTTACAAGGCATTGTATGGTCGCCCGTGTAGAGCACCACATTGCTGGGCAGAAGTTGACGAACGTAGTTTGATTAGCCCAGAGTTGGTATAGGCGACTTCAGAGAAAGTTGACATTATTCGACGCTGACTGCTGACAGCACAGAGCAGGCAGAAGAGTTACGCTGATATGAGGCGACGACCGCTTGAGTTCGAGGTTGGAGACCATGTATTTCTTAAGGTTTTTTCTATGAAGGGAGTCCTGCGGTTTGGTAAGAAGGGGAAGCTCACGCCGAGATTTATTGGTCCATTTCAAATACTGGATCGAGTGGGAGCGGTAGCGTACTGCCTTGCTTTGTCCACACCACTTATGGGCGTACATAACGTATTTCATGTTTCTATGCTGAAGAAATACGTTCCTGATCCTTCGCATATTATCAGTTGGGAGTAGGTGTAGTTGAGCGAGGAAGCCACATATGTACTGCGACCGACGCGTATCCTAGACAGGAAGGAGCAGGTATTGCATAGCAAGGTCATCCCTCTTGTGAAAGTACTGTGAACGCATCACAGTGAAGAAGAGGCTACTTGGGAGACTGAAGCTGAGGTCAGAAAGAACTACCCTCAGATTCTTGAGGAGTATGAGAAGGTACGAATTTCGAGGATGAAATTTTTCTTTAAGGGGGGTAGATTGTAATGACCTGGAAAATTTCGTGCAAAGACCCGAGTACTACCTCAAATTCTTTAGAAGTTAAATGTGGGTTAACTAGCGCTAAACTCGATTACTTGTGAAATTAGCACCAATCACTTTAAATTCGATCTGTAAGACCCAAAACTTGTAGAATCATTGGCGCTACGTTACCCTGAAATCTAGGATTCAACGCTAAATCCAGTTGCTCTCGGGAGTACTTGGAAATTTTGTATTGGACTTGGACAGCACGTCGAAAGTCCGATAACGATGATCATAGACAATTATGATCACCTTGTTGGGCTTGACAATCACCTCAAAAATCAAGTCCAGATGATGTCCTGAGACGATTTGCTTGAGTCCGGAGTAAAGAGTGTGAGAAAGGTGAAATTATTTAGAAATTAAATATGAATTTATGAAATCTGAGTCATGTCGCTTGCGCGCCGATTTTAAGCATTCTGACCGTCAGAATCTGACCCAAATTTACCCTCGGATCAGGGAAGATGGCTCAGACATGTCAAAGTGCCGGTGGACCTGATCGAGTTTCGGTGACCATTGAATTAAAACTGGTCCACCACGACTGATCTGTAAATCTGATCGGTACAAAAACTCAGCCTAACCTAGATCCATGGTCAGGGAGCTTAAGTCCGACCGCACGTGGAAAAGGGACCACCAGAAGTGCTTTGTTGGACCGAAATAGACCCAATTTGGTTATAACCTAAGTATACCTTGGCCCTGGGGCTATTTCCATCAATTTTAGGCCTATATAAAGACCTTAAACCCTCACTCTCAAATTCCATACGAATTTTCTAAACCCTAGCTAAGAGAGAGAGGAAAAGAGAGAGAAAGTAAGAGAGAAGTTGGTGAATCATCTTGAGATTCTTCCCTGTTACTCTGCGTACCTAAACCATCGCATCTGAATCGTTATTCCGGTAATTCTAAGTTCATTCTTGGGTAAGTCAATCAAACCCTAGCCTGTTTTGGAGCTTAGAATAGTCTAAGTGTTGATGTAGCTAATTTAATTCATGTCTTAGGTTATCTAGTCGCCGTTGACGAAGACTTATCGTCTGAATCAGATCTGTTGCGCACTTTCTGGTTTAAGGTGCGGACTATATTCGTATAGGTTATGGTTTTCAAGGCTTTCAATGTCGGTTAATGGTTTATTATTGTTGTGGGTGAAATTTCACATGTCAAATGCGATGTTTATATTGCGTTCCTGATATATATGAGCTATATTGAGATTTGTGTATTCCATGTAAAGGTAGAAAGTATCGTATATGTATGAAATACGAGCATGTGTTTGCCATGATTAATTGTCGTGTATTCATGTTAGTTGTACGTGTGTCAACTCCTTGGCGAAAGGAATTGTCCAAATGTGTGTTATCACCAACATACGTCATGTATGTTGGAATATGTAGTCTAAGTGTTTGTAGAAATGTCTGAATGATCAAGTGTGTAATATATTATCCTGTTTACGGGCGTTGAGAAGAGATTCTCAACTCTCTTATTGATGTGTATGATTTCCTACATGCAATTTACATTCTTTGTTGTTTAAATTCAGGCACTACTCAGGTGTGAATTCATGTTAAGTTGAAATACATCAAATGCTCACATGCTTGTATGATTGGAATTGTTGTTCTTTTACTGTTTTGAATTGCTGGTATGAATATCTGTTATAATTGAAGGTGTGGGACTATGAAATAGTCCAGGCAATTGGTAATAAACTTTGAGTTCGTGGCTGAGGTTGTTCGTCACGTAGGACGTATTTGACGAACCCGAGTCGTATTAGGGTTGTCGACAGTGGTTTGGCCACACGGAGTGTTTGCGCATTTCATATCGTTTAACTTAACGTGCGCTCGTGCTAGTCGAACTCGTCAAGTAACCCGACTGTCCCGATGGATGTTCACCATGTATGGACGCTACTGTTTGAATCTAGGGTACCAAACTTACCAATGCAATCCCGTTAACATTGTACCTTGATCCGCTAAGACTCATAAGCCGGGCATGGCGGTATGGGACACCGTGGTCGAGCTGTCGGTCTACGCTGGGGCGATGAGCCTCCCCATAGTGACCAGTGAGCACACTAGACTCGTGAGCCGATTATGGTGGTATGGGACACTATATTTGTGCTGTTGGCCTACATTGATTGGTGACGAGCCCTTTGTAGTACCCTTGAGCATACCTTGATACTGCATTGAGGTGACGAGCCTTAGTGTAACAACTAAGGTATGACTAAGCATGCATTGATTGGTGACTAGCCCTTTGCAGTGACCTAGAACCATATGATCGTATGAGATTTCCTAGGACTGACGACCCTAGAATGGATCACCGTTGGAAATTGATATGAGGAAGGTACCTTAGCTTCACAATCTTGCTGTGTAAAAAGGACTAATAACAACTGGGTAATCATGTTCATGCACCGAATTGCATATGCCTTGGCATTGTGGAGCACTGCGGGAGGTTGTCATGCGTACCGTAAGATGAAGATGTTGAGGGAGTGCAGGCGAGAGCATGCATCATTTCTACATACATCCTTGCATTAACAAGAGTAATTAGGACGTGTTTGATTATATTGCCTTATTATTACTGTTTGATTGAATTGATAATATGTTAACTTTTACTATATAGTTCCACTGAGTTGATCACTCACCCCCACATTCTAGGACGGTGTTTTAACACCAATCAGACTCTGTCTTAGATGCAGATGATGATGCGACCCCTGAGGCAGAGCAAGAGTATGAGGATGACGAGGACGCGTTTTCTTTTATGCAGTTCTTAGGCGGGTTCATGTGAGCCATGCCCTGAGCTACGGGGATTTTGGATTTCTTTTGTAATGAATGATTTCATTTTGAAACTTATATTTTGAAACAAACACTTGTAATTATGACCTGGCAGAGCATACATTTCTCAGGGAGTTATATAGCTATATACATGAATTTCTTCAGTCTTCCGTTTGCAAATTTCACCTATCCCTGGATTATGTTTGCAGTTTGGCTTAATCTACTCCATGTTTTATGCACTCATACAGACAACATATATCCATCATTGCATATGTTGCATAAGTGATGTTTTGAAACTCGAGAGCTGAGTTATGCTCGACCCCCGAATTTCAGGGTGTTACAAACATAATCCCCAACCAACATTTTGTTAGTCCCGAGTAAAGTATGCGAAAAATATTTTGAAATCATTGTATAATTTCCATAAGCTCAAGAAGTTTCAAAAACAAGCCAGATAATAGAGTTTCAAAATACATCAATGTTTAACATTATTCTCTCTTAAACTCTAGCATTAGGTAAACTTCATAATCAAGTTTGAAACATTTATCCTCCAATTAGAACCATTCCAAACATTGAGTTCCATAGGTGCATATTAAAGTTTAGACTTATCACAATCAAAGGTTCAATTTTTTATTTTCATGATAACATTGATAATCAAAAGAGCATTCAGGACAACTAAAACTTAAAACAAAACTTGCCTTAAAGTTCATCTTTTAATTCCCATTTTATTCCTCCAGCTTTTGATTTTTCCATTAATGGCTTTCACGCTATATCAACCTTTTTAAAAATCTTTAATAAGTGGCCTTTTCAAAGACAACTGTTTTTTTTAGCTAGGTATTATTGTTATTATTATTATTTTTTGAACATGATGGACAAATTCCCCAGGTTGGTTCCTTTCATGCTAAATAATCACCAAGTTAACAATTCAATGTTGACTAAAACTTTAATGTAAAAGCTAGATGTGACATATGAAATCAGGACTCAACCAATGTTTAAAACTCCTAATCATGGATTAATAATTCGAACTTACTTTGAAATCTCTAAGTAACCAAATATAAGAGACATAAATCATCAACATTAAGCAACTTATACTTCAATTTTTTTTTTCAATTTTTCACAATTTTTGCTCAAAAACTAAGAAAACAACTGATTAGCTTGCCTAATCTCCCATCCCTAACCTAAAATCTACATTGTCCTCAATGTAAAAGAAATAAATATGCAATGTAAAAGTGGCAATGAAAATAAAAGGGAAGTGATGGAGAGATAATACTTGAAGAAGGAATTTGGAGGCTTTTCCAATGATCTTAGTGTGAAAAATGGGTTAGCACAAAAGACTCAAATAGACGATAAGCAAACTATCTTATAACAGCGGAAAGTAAACTATCCTAAACAGTGGAAAGCAGTAAACCTAACTACACCTCCATCAGACTAGGAGGTCAATCTTGGTAAACAGGGTCAGTCAGAGGTATGGACATGTCCTCTGAATCAAAATTTTCAATAAATGGCTTTAAACGATGTCCATTCACTTTGAAATCATTGTCATTGTTTGGATTCTGACACTATAGAAAACTGGGAAAAGGCTACGGATAAAAGCCGTAGCTAAATGCATATGGCTATGGTTAAAGTCCGTAGCATGACCGTAGCCATTGGTACCATAACCATAGGTCTAAAAGCTATGGCTACGGATTTAATCTGTAGCCATAAAAACAATGGGTATGGATTAAATCCGTAGCTCTAAGGTATTTACAACTACGGATTATATCTGTAGCTAAAAGTAGAGTGAGAACCGTATCAATAGGTTGAAATCAGCCACAGCTACGGTTTCCAGATAAAGTGCTATGGTTAATAGTCGTAGCTATTGAAACAATAGGTTCGGATTAAATCCGTAGCAATACTTTTCGTAACTTAAATTATATACAGCTACGGATTATATCTATAGCTAAAAGTAGAGTGAGAACCGTAGTAATAGGCTAAAATTAGCCAAAGCTATGGTTTTCAGATAAAAGGCTACGGTTAATAGCCGTAGCTAATGCTTATTGTTTTAAATTTTTTTTAAAAATAATAATGGCATCTCTTACCATTGTAGTACATGCCCTGATAACTCATATAAGCATAATCATTCATTAATTCAATCAAACACAATCATTCATTCATTTGATCACATACAATCATTCATTCAATCAAATACAATCATTCATTTCTATTCACAAAAGTACAATGCCAACATAATAGTTATATGTCTATTTAAAGTTCTCATTAACAGCAAGATCCAATGTCTTCTCGTAGCCAAATTGCTTCTTAACAATCGCAAGCAAAAACTCCATGGATGTGCCTCTACTGGTTATCAATTTGCCATCAACTAACACCCTATTCTCAGCTTCGCTTTGATTCGAAAGCTTACTGCACATGGATTTCATCAGACAAAATGGAAGAAATTGCATGCTATGACATTATACATAAGAGGCTGAAAATATGTTTATGTGTGTTTTGAAGATTGAGCTAAAAATACAATGGACCCACTTAAACAATGGACACTCTGAGGATTGTACCTCTAAGGCCAACCCCAATAGATGCGATCGCCATGACAGCCGGGCTAGTGAGGAACCTCACAACCATTCCGTATGCGTCAAGTTGAGTCCCACAGGCTATGATTCTTGGCTGCAAGGCCATGAACAGTCCTAAAAATTCAAAAATTTCAAAGGTAGTTCAAGTCAATTCAAAACACTTGAAATACAAGGACTAAGAATCATGATGAGCATATCAATGATCTTACTGAGACTGAACATGGCCATCCCAAGACCTGCATTCGACAAGATTGTGACAAAATTTTTCATGATTTGAGGTTTCTTAACACCCCATCTATAGTAAGAAAGATGTTAGAAAAAAATCAGATTCAAGAGATAGAGATTGAAAGAAATTTGAAATTCAAGACCTGTGAAAATCACCTGCAAGATACAAGAGCCTAGCTCAAACCCAAAAAGCTTGCATATGAATTTAGGTTCCTGACAAGCTTATAACAGACCATATTCAGAATTCGCCTCATCATCTTTGACAAAACCAAAGATGGATTCTCCTTTGGCTTCCGACCTTCTATTTTCTCATTGCTTTCTACCTTTTCTACAACAATATCTTCTTCTCTGCTGCATACTTACCTTGACTGCTTACAAAATCCTATAATTCCAAACACCCATTTTAAAATTCATGAGAAGAGAGTAAAACAATGCATCCCAACTCAAATCATTCTCCATAAAAACCTATAATTCCAGATACCTGAGTCCAAATTCGTGAAGAAAGAGTAAACACTACAAGAAATAGGGCTTTTACCGATGAAAAAATTCATCGGTAAATGATCCTTTTTCGTAGGTAATGATTTTTACCGACGAATTTTTTCTTCGGTAAATTCATTGGTAAAAGACCGAGGGTAAAGGCTTTTACCGATGAAAAATCATATCGTCGATAATGGTAAGACTTTTACAGATGAAATTTTTCGTAGGTAAAAAATTTTGACAAAACTTTTATCGACGAATTGTTTCATAGGTAAAAATGTTCACGAAAATTTTACCTACAAATATTTTCATAGGTAAAAACTTTTACCTACGAAATTTTTCGTAGGTAAAAAATATTTACTACACTTTTCCCTACGAAAATTTTCGTAGGTAAAAATTGTTCAGTTTGTCTTCCGCGCAACTTTTACCTACGAAATTGTTTGTAGGTAAAAAATGTTGTTTGAACTTTTCCCTACAAAACTTTTGGTAGGTAAAAACTGTCTATGAAACTTTTGCCTATGAAATTTTTTGTAGATACAAATGTGGTTGAATCTTTTACCTATGAAAGTTTTCGTAGGTAAAAAACGTGGATGAAACTTTTACCTACGAACGTTTTCGTAGGTAAAAAACGTGGATGAAACTTTTACCTACAAAATATTTCGTAGATAAAAGTCTCTCTTTTCTTTTTCAATATTCAGGGAAAAATTCCTAATATACACCTGTTACAATATATTTCATCATATTCTTCCTGATATACACCTGTTATAATATATTTCATCATATTCACATTCACATCCATCTAAACACAAACTACGTACATCCATCCAAACATAAACTACATCCATCCAAACACAAACAATCTTATCCACATTACATTCATCCACGCATAAATACATATAAGTTTAACATCATAAATAAAATACAAAAAATCACAAAGATAAAGGTGGAGGTGGTGGGGCATCAGATGAAGGCGGAGGTGGTGGGGCATCGGTGGGTAAGTGTGCAGCGAGAGCCTGAAATATCTCTGCCATTCGTCACTCATGCTCCACCCGCATCTCCTCGATCTTTCTCTCTTGCTCCTCTCTGATGTCGACGATGACCACCCGTTTGGGTTTTCAAGTTTAGGTTTAGGTTTAGGTTAGGGAGTTGAGATTAGGATTAGGTGTAGGTTTAGGTTTAAGGATTTGAGAATACATTTAAGTTTTACGTTTAGGTTAAGGTTATAGGTTTAGGTTTAGGTTATAAGTGTAGGTTATAGGTTATAAGTTTAGGTTATAGGTTATAGGTTATAGGTTAAAGTTTAGGTTTAGGTTATAGGTTTAGGTTTAGGTTAAGGTTTAGGTTTAGCTTATAGGTTCTGGGATTTAAGAATAGGTTTAGGTTATAGGTATAGGTTTAGGTTAATGTTGTAGGTTATAGGTTTAAGTTATAGGTTTATGTTAATGTTGCAGGTTATAGGTTTAAGTTTAGGTTGTAGGTTATAGGTTATAGGTTATATGTTATAGGTTATAGGTCATAGCTTTAGGGAATTGAGAATAAGTTAAGGTTTGGGTTTAGGAAATCGGGTTTGGGTTCGGGATCGGGTTTAGGTTTGGGTTTTCAAGTTTAGATTTAGGTTTAGGTTAGGGAGTTGAGATTAGGATTAGGTGTAGGTTTAAGTTTAGGGATTTGAGAATACATTTAGGTTATAGGTTTAGGTTTAGGTTATAAGTGTAGGTTATAGGTTAAGGTCTAGGTTATAGGTTATAGGTTTAGGTTGTAGGTTTATAGGTTATAGGTTAAGGTTTAGGTTATAGGTTAAGGTTTAGGTTTAGGTTATTATAACGTCTCGAAAAAATTTGCACAAGGACTCGGGTACCACCTCAGGCAGAAATCACCCAGGACCAAAACCTTTAAAAATTAGGTTAATATTAGTAAGTGCTAAACTAGAGTACTTATGAAATTAACACTAATCACTTTAAATATGATCCGCAAGACCCAAATGGTGTAGTATAATTGAAGCTACATTACCCTGAAATCTAGAATCCATCCCTAAACCCAGTTGCTCTCAAGAGTACACCGAAACTCCATATCGGACCTGGACCGCATGTCGAAAGTACAATAACCGCAAAACTATACAGTTATGACCACATTACTGGACTTGACAACTCTCTTAAAAATCAAGTATTAATTATGTCTAGAAATGCACAGCTTGAGCCCAGAGCAAAGTGTGTGAGAAACGTGAATATCTTTAGAAATAAAATTCAAATTTAAGTAATCTGAGTAGTGTCGCTTGCAGGCCAAATATAAGGATTCAGACCGTCAGAATCTGACCTAAATACACCCTTGGATCAGGGGAAATGTCCCATACATGACAATGTTCTTGTGGCCCTGATCGAGTGACCGTGACTGTTGAACTGAAACTGGTCCGCCACGGTCGATCTGCAAACTCGATTGGAGTGAAAACTCAGCCTGACCTAGATCCAATGTTAGGGAGCTTAAGTCTGACCGCACGTAGAAAAGGGGCCACCAAAAGTGCTCCATCGGGCTGAAACAGACGCCCTTTAGATATAACCTAAGTATACCTTGGCCCTGGGGCCATTTCCATCAGACCTGGGCCTGTATAAGGGCCTTAAACCCTCTCCCTAATATTCCATACGAATTTTTAAACCCTAAGGAAGAGAGAAAAGGAAAAGGAAAGAAAAGAGAGAGAAAGTAAGAGTGAGAGTTGGAGATTCATCCTGAGATTTGATCCCGTTGCTCCATGCACTTAGCCATCATATCTGTATCGCTATACGGGCGATTCCAATTTTGTTCTTAGGTAAGAAAACCTAACCCTAACTTGTTATATGGTTTTAAACATTGTAAGTAATGAAATAGCTAACCTATTTCATACTGTAGGTTGCCAATCCGCCGTCGACAAAGGGTATGTCTAAAACGAATCCATTACGTGTTTACTGGCATAAGGTGCGGACTATAAACGTTTAGGTTATGATTTTCAATGCTTTCATTGTCAGTAATGATTTATGACTGACTTGATCGCTATCTCATATGCTTAGAATGATGTTTCTCATATATTACACAGATGTAAACTATGTTGATTTTAATACATTCTAAGTATTGATTGAAAAGATTGAATGAATATGGATTCATGATTTGTGCTTGCCATGATTTATGTTTGAGGATATATGATGGTTGTACGTGTGTCAACTCCTATGTGGAAGGATTTGCTACGATGTGCATTTTAATTAATTTATTACATGTACGTAATATGTGTAGTCCAAGTATTTGATAAAATACCTGAGTGAGAAAATGCTTAATGTAATGTGCTTAATGAGGGTGTTGAGATAGGATTCTCAATCCCCTTACCTAGGGTTACAGTTTCCTTCATGTAGTCTATTTTACTACTATGTGATTTGTAAATTAAATGCTCATGTATGTTAACATGTATTTTATGTATTCGTTGAAATGCTGATATGAGATCTATATTCAATTGTGTCGTTACATGCTATCTTGGCTATTACATTTGAATGCTATTGATCTGGAGTGTGTTTGGGGCTACGTTGTAGTCCAGACAATCGGTAATGATTTACGACCAGTGGCTGAACTGTTTTAGCCACGACAGATGCGTTCGACGAATCCGAGTTGTACGTCATTTGACGACAGTGGTTAGGCCACGCGGAATGCTTATGCACTCCATGTCGATTAAGTCTACGTGCGCTCGTACTAGTCGAGCTCGTCAAGTAACCCGATTGACCCAATGTATGTTCACCATGTATGGACGCTACTGCTTGAATCTAAGGTACCAAACTTACTAGTGGAAACCCTTTTAACCTTGGTACCTCGATCCGCTAAGACTCATGAGTTGGGCACGGTGGTATGGGACACCGTGGTTGAGCTGTCGGCCTACGCTGGGGTGACGAGCCTCCCCGTAGTGACCAGTGAGTAACCCAAACTCGTGAGCCGAATACGGTGGTATGAGACACTGTATTCGAGCTGTCGGCCTACACTGATAAGGTGATGAGCCATTTGTAGTGACCTCGAGCATACTCTAAGACCGCGTAGAGGCGACGAGCCTTTACGTAGTAGCCAGAGTACATACTAGGCCTGCATTGATAAGGTGACGAGCCCTTTGTAGTGACCTAGAACCGTAACATCGTATGAGATTTGCTAGGACTGACGACCCTAGAATGGATCACTATTTGGGAAATGATATAAGGGGTACCTTAGCTTCCCAATCCTGCTGTATGAAAATGACTAATAAGAACTTGGTAATCACGCTCATGCACTTCATTACATGTGCGTTTGGCGTAATAGGTAAACTGAGGAAGTGTTTCATGTGCGATTGTGAGAGGAAGTCGCTGAGGGAGCATAGGCGAGGGCATGCATCATTATTTCATATCATTCTTACATTAATTATAGTACTTAGGGATGTTTTCTTATATTGCGTTGTCATTATTGCTTAACTGAATTGATAACATGTTAACCTTTGCTTTATTGTTCCACTGAGTTGATCACTCACTCCCACGTTATGGGACAGTGTTGTGCACACCAACCAGACCCTGTTGTAGGTTCATATGATGGCGTAGCCTGTAAGGCGGAGTCAGACTTTGAGGATGATGAGGAGGTATTCTCATATATGCAGTATTCAGGCGGGTTCTTGTAGACCGTTTTGAATCGACGAGGCTTTAGGGTTCATGCTTGTAGAGGACTACCACTCTTTTGATATTTTGTATGTTAAATCAATACTTGCAACTATTTAACCTAGAAATGTGTTCATACTTTGGGGACCTACAATGGTATATATATTGTATCTACTTATCACAGTCTTCCGCTTGCGTAAATTCAACTGTCCGTGGAGTATGATCTGTTGATTTAGCTTAATCTCATTTATGTTTTATGCACTAACATGGACAACATCAAATCATCATTATGTATGTTGCATAAGTGATGCGTTGGAACTCGGGAGTTGGGTACCTGCTCAACCCCCGATTTTCAGGGCGTTACAGTTATAGGTTTAGGTTTAGCTTATAGGTTTTGGGATTTAAGAATAGGTTTAGGTTATAGGTATAGGTTTAGGTTAATGTTGTAGGTTATAGGTTTACGTTTAGGTTAATAGGTTATAGGTTATAACTTTAGGGAATTGAGAATAGGTTAAGGTTTAGGTTTAAGAAATCGGGTTCAGGTTCGGGATTGGGTTTAGGTTTGGGTTTTCAAGTTTAGGTTTAGATTTAGGTTAGGGAGTTGAGATTAGGATTAGGTGTAGGTTTAGGTTTAGGGATTTGAGAATACGTTAAGGTTATAGGTTTAGGTTTAGGTTATAAGTTTTAGGTTATAGGTTTAGGTTTAGGTTTAGGTTATAGGTTATAGGTTATAGGTTATAGGTTTAGGTTTAGGTTAGGTTATAGGTTATAGGTTATAGGTTATAGGATAAAGGTTATAGGTTTAGGGAATTGAGAATAGGTTAAGGTTTTGGTTTAGGAAATCGGGTTCGGTTCGGGATTGGGTTTAGGTTTGGGTTTTCAAGTTTAGGTTAGGGAGTTGAGATTAGGATTAGGTGTAGGTTTAGGTTTAGGGATTTGAGAATACATTTAAGTTTTAGGTTTAGGTTTAGATTTTAGGTTTAGGTTAAGGTTATAGGTTTAGGTTTGGGTTTAAGTTATAAGTTTAAGTTATAGGTTTAGGTTTAGGTTAGGTTATAGGTTAAGGTTTAGGTTATAAGTTTATGTTATAGGTTATAGGTTTAGGTTATAGGTTATAGGTTAAGGTTTATGTTATAGGTTAAGGTTTCTGTTTAGGTTATAGGTTTTGGGATTTGAGAATAGGTTTGGGTTTAGGTTTAGGTTATAGATATAGGTATAGGTTAATGTTGTAGGTTATAGGTTTATGTTAATCTTGTAGGTTATAGGTTTAGGTTTTAGGTTATAGGTTTAGGTTTAGGTTTTAGGTTTAGGTTAAGGTTAGGTTATAGGTTATAAGTTTAGGTTATAGGTTATAGGTTAAGGTTTAGGTTATAGGTTTTGGTTTAGGTTAAGGTTATAGGTTAAGGTTAAGGTTATAGGTTTAGGTTTAGGTTAAGGTTTAGGTTTAGGTTACAGGTTTTGGGATTTGAGAATAGGTTTAGGTTTAGGTTTAGGTTGTAGGTATAGGTTTTGGTTAATGTTGTAGGTTATAAGTTTAGGTTTAGGTTTTAGGTTTAGGTTAAGGTTTAGGTTTATGTTTAGGTTATAGGTTAAGGTTATAGGTTATAGGTTATAGGTTATAGGTCATAGGTTTAGGTAATTGAGAATAGGTTAAGGTTTAGGTTTAGGAAATCGGGTTTGGGTTCAGGATCGGGTTTAGGTTTGAGTGTTTAAGTTTAGGTTTAGGTTTAGGTTAGGGAGTTGAGATTAGGATTAGGTGTAGGTTTAGGTTTAGGGATTTGAGAATACATTTAGGTTTTATGTTTAGGTTTAGGTTTTAGGTTTAGGTTAAGGTTATAGGATTATGTTATAGGTTTAGGTTTAGGTTATAAGTGTAGGTTATAGGTTTAGGTTTAGGTTAGGTTATAGGTTAAGGTTTAGGTTATAAGTTTAGGTTATAAGTTATAGGTTTAGGTTATAGGTTATAGGTTATAGGTTAAGGTTTAGGTTATACTTAAGGTTTAAGTTTAAGTTATAGGTTTAGGTTTAGGTTATAGGTTTTAAGATTTGAGAATAGGTTTAGGTTTAGGTTATAGGTATAGGTTATAGGTTAGGTTTAGGTTATAAGTGTAGGTTATAGGTTTAGGTTTAGGTTAGGTTATAGGTTAAGGTTTAGGTTAAGGTTAGGTTATAAGTTAAAAGGTTAGGTTATAGGTTATAGGTTATAGGTTTAGGTTTAGGTTATAGGTTTTGGTTTAGGTTAAGGTTATAGGTTTAGGTTTAGGTTAAGATTTAGGTTTAGGTTATAGGTTTTGGGATTAGAGAATAGGTTTAGGTTTAGGTTATAGGTATATGTTTAGGTTAATGTTGTAGGTTATATGTTTAGGTTATAGGTTTATGTTAATGTTGTAGGTTATAGGTTTATGTTATAGGTTATAGGTTTAGGTTCAGGTTTAGGTTATAGGTTAAAGTTTTAGGTTTGATGTGGTACGCTTGAGTTTTGGATCTTCATCATTTTTAGTAATACGCCCTAAAATGATATGACAAAATAGATGGACGTCATGGATATAATAGAAATACATCGGAGCTTTTTATATGCCATCTAATCCATTCTTAAGATGCATCCAACCCAGATAAACATATCCCTAGATCATCATGCCATTCCATTTGAAGAGATCATTTTAGGGCATGAGCTGAAGAATGAGGTAGATCCAAAGCTCAAGTGGACCTCGAAACTAATTGGGGCCACAAAATTTTTCGATCAAGCTGATATTTATGTTATTCCTTCTTCTGGTCTAGGTCTATGTAAACTTACCAACAGGTTGGATCTCAAATAACCACCATGGTGGGTCCTAGGAAGGAATCAATGGTCGGGGGCACTGTCCCCACCATGATGTTTAGTTTTAGGTGTAGGTTTAGGTTTAGGGTTATATTAGGGTCTGC
The DNA here is from genome assembly GCF_029962835.1 of Magnolia sinica. Taxonomy (NCBI): domain Eukaryota; kingdom Viridiplantae; phylum Streptophyta; class Magnoliopsida; order Magnoliales; family Magnoliaceae; genus Magnolia; species Magnolia sinica. The sequence goes on from NC_080574.1 coordinate 83,186,005, forward strand.
TCCATCAATTTCGAGCTAATACATAAACACGGGCTTGTCCAAATGGCCAGGCCACTCCAATGCTATCTATAGGAAATGGACAGCTTCATCATAGTCATAACAGCGGTTTCCACCTTTCAGGGACCCCCGCTCAACATCCGGATAGCTCCGACGCACATCCGGGTCTGCTCCATCAATTCTGAGTTAATAAATAAACACAAGCTTGTCTAAATGGCCAGGCTACTCCAATGTTGTCCATAGGAAATTGACAACTTCATCATGGTTATAACAGTAGTTTTCACTTTCCAGGGACCTCTGCTCAACATCCGGATAGCTCCGACGCACATCCGGGTCTGCTCCATTAATTCTGAGCTAATACAATTAAATCCTAAATTAGTTACCCATCTAAGGTTGGAAGATTGTAATACTTTCATATTCCCATTTAAACGTCCACGCCGAAAATCTGGCAGCATCTCTCCATGCCTCTCTAGATAAGTTGATCTTACGTTACATTTCGATGCCAAATATTTAAAGTAATGTAAAGATATTTGACATTAGATACGGAACGGAAGAAACATATCTAGAGAGAAACGAGGAGATAGACTGCGGATCGGGCATGGACATTTAAATAGATTATATGAAAGCATACTATCCATCTAACCTTGAACTGGAAAAAATGGGACAATTTGAAGGATTTCTATGCCACCAAAAACACACCATATCTATGTATGGCCCCATAGAAATCCTTAAATGGGTAACTAATTATCTAACTTACAAATCACAATTACAAGTCACAACTATAAACTAACTAATCACAATAATAATTTAAGAAGATAAAATGTAATATACAAGCTCATTAAGGTTTGCAAGGACAATTTTAGGCAACAGAAGGCAATGGAACAATATATACATTTTATCTTCATACTAATAACAGAAATACAATGCTAAGTAAACAAACATTTCTAACAAACTTTTACATGAAAGAAAAGCTCTAGAATGTAATATCTTAAAGTCAAATAAAAGACTTCAATTGATATTTTTTTATCCCAGTACTTTGATGGGCGTAGGACAACTTTTGCTGAAGCAAGCCTTACACAGGCCTTGTCTATAGTACTGGAAGATGAGAAAGTCCTCATGTATAATGCTACTGTCAGCTACTTAAAACAAGAGATTTAATTCATATGCGAATGATAAATGTAAAATGAAGACAAGGATGCCCATTGCCAAGAGATGAAAAAGTTCGTCATGTTAGTAGGCCTACAAATACCTTAAAAGTTAGAGAAGGTATGTTTTTTTAGGATTTCCTAAAGGTTTTCTATGATAGGCTGTAGATGAGCATTTTAAGGGGTAAAAAGCTTTTCACCAATGGGTTTTATGTTTTTAGTTTTTTGGGAGAGGACTAACTATGATAGGTTTCACTAATAGAAATGAGGTTTTTGATAAGGCCATAAAACCTAGATGATAGAAAAAAAACCAAATATCAAAGTGATCCAAATCTTTTGTGGCACATAAGTTTTTAATGGTCATTTACCACTGTTTCCTGTATTATAATCCACCTAGGACTTGTATCTACTTCATTTTTAGGCTTATACCATGATATGTTATGGAAAATGGATGAACAACCTAGATATAAGATATATGCAACACTGTGGGCTCCATGGTAGGGGCCACACCATTGTGGATGAGGTTGGGCGCACCTAATCCACTCCGAAGTAGATTGCTTACTGAGTTATTTTTATCAATCCAACCATCTATTTTATTAGGGCTTGAGATTGAAAATAAGTCATATCCAAAGCTCAAGTAGACAATAGCACATGAAACAATGTGAATAATGATTTCCACTATTGAATCCTATTTAAGGGTCACAATGATGTTTATTTGTTATCTAACTTATTCATAAGCTCACATAGACATGAATGAAGGGAAAACACAATTACCAGCTTAGATCCATTCATAAGCTCACACAGACATGAATGAAGGGAAAACACAACTACCAACTTAGATCCATTCATAAGCTCACATAGACATGAATGAAGGGAAAACACAACTAATCATGCATTATGATACTGTTTGCTTTTTTAGCCACATCATTTCAACCAAGCAATGATGGTCACTGCCAAAGTTTCCATATGCAAGTTTAAGAGAAGAAACATGTTAAGAAGTCAAACAAGAGAGAGAACCAGAAATTTGCAAAAAAATAGGAAAATAATAAAGGCAATTGACTATTTCATACCTGATTAAAAGATAAAAAGGGGTAGGATAGATGAGGATGATCTGATTCACAAATAAAACATGAAAACATTATTTGATTATCCAATTCCAACCATTAAACAAAGTTTTTTTATTTTTTTTATTTTTACACAGCTTATAATTTTACAATTTTCATAAAGTCAGATTTCCATTCAAGTAATTCACAACATCATTGGATTCAATAAAATTTGAGCAATTGTAACCTTTCCCAGTAACAATTTAATAACCACCAAAGATATTTCAAAGAAATTGCAAACCATGCTTGGAAAGAAAATAGAAAAATATAATCTTACTATCAACCATGACCATCAAACTAATGAATTAATTGGGATGAGGCTTAGATGATGATAACAAGTTTTTTCTAGGAGCATATGATTTTCATCATTAATTTTTAGTGCTCATTTATAAGCAGCAAACGACCGAATCACAGTTCATACATGAACATATTCCTCTTTACGAATTCTATATATGCTTATAGATACAGACTTTTAATCATCTTTTCCTTGCTCACATTCCTCTGGCATAATCAAGCTAGGCATCTATTTTTTTGTGGATGAGAACCAATCTTCTAGACTATTCATTAGGTAGTCCCTACAATGGAATATTCCATCTATACAACTATTGACCAACAAATGAGATCCAATCTTCCAGACTATTCATTAGGCCATCCACACAAGAAACAATCCCCATTATATGGGAATTCAACATCTATAAAAATAAAAAATTACAACTTAGAATACAAAATTCAAAGAAGAAGAAGAAATCACTTGAAATGTATCATAATGCATGATTAATGGTTTCATATGGCTGGAACTTGTTTTAATATTTCTGTGTGCTAATGTCATCTCTTATCTAACTTGTTCATAAGCTCACACAGACATGAATGAAGGGAAAACACAACTACCAGCTTAGATCTATTCATAAGCTCACACAGACATGAATGGAGGGAAAACACAACTACCGGCTTAGATCCATTCATAAGCTCACACAGACATGAATGAAGGGAAAACACAACTAATTATGATACTGTTTGCATGATTAATGGTTCCATATGGCTGGAACTTCTTCATTCGCACGAATCTCCTCCGAATATCCACAGCCACATTTGCTTCATAGAATATATACTGTTTAAATTTTATTCTTTAGTTCTTGTTCTTAATTTTTTTAATTTCCTAGCATTGATCCAATGAAAATGCCACATATAAAACTACTATTGCCAGAATCAACAGTCACAATATGACTTTCTATTATGAGAATTTCATTTCCCTATAATACAGAGCTCCTGATGCCTGGCCACTGAAAAGAACCATAGAAACTAACTACAGTGCACCATGAATGTAAGATCCGATTGGTTTTCAATGTATCCAAGAAGATTTGTTGGGAGCTGCAAAAATCAAGCAAAATCATATCAATAAATGTTAGGATAACATGTTTAGCTTGTAAAAAATTCTATGTTAGATGCACAAGGACTGATGAACTGTGCTTGGAACAAGAAAAGCTAGACTATTCGTCAGTTTCTATCACTTATTGTGATTCACTTTCTATACAAGTGGTACGCATACAGGTGCCCTCCAATAGAAACTAAAATGATCCTAGCAAATCAGACATACCAACAAAAATTATTGTTCCTCAGCACTTGAAATTCAAAGAGAATTCCTTCAAAGGTCTCTCATCTTTAAAACAAGCCATGGATTCTATAAGAAGAAATCCCTAAATGAGGGTCCACATCGAATCAGGAATCCACAAATTGCTAAATCCCCAAATCCCTAAATCGGTATTGAGATTGAGAGAGAGAGAGAGAGAGAGAGAGAGAGAGAGAGAGATACCTCACCGAGCTTCAGAGACAGAGAGGGCGTGCGTGGGTAGGGTGTGCGGCAACGGTAGGGTGGAGAGATCAGAGAGAGGAAGAGAGAGAGAGAGAGAGAGAGAGAGAGAGAGAGAGAGAGAGAGAGAGAAGGTGCGAGAGAGACAGAGAGAGAGGAGGAATTTCTGGTGGTCGGGGGTCAAACGGGCGTGTGGCGGGTAGAGAAAGAGAAGAAATAGAAAGGGGGCTAGGGTTGGGTGGGGTCGGGTATATAGGGAAAAGGTTCTGTATGGTCGAGCTCATGGGAACTTCCCATGAGGTCGAGCTGTGTGGGCCCCATTGTGATGCGTGTTGACCATCAACACCGTGCATTTGATGGGCCCCCTTTAAATTATGGGATATCCCAAAAATTAGCCGTGTACGGAACTTAGGTGGGCCATACCATCTAAAATCATGTGAAGAAATTCCTAAAACATATAAAAACACTTGGTGGGGGCCCACCTGACATTGTGATGCATATGAAACTTGGTTTAACTCCTCATCCAAGCGGGACACACATAATGGATGGGCTGGATTTGTGAACCACATCTCGGTGGGCCCAACAAATGATTATGAATATTTTAATGGAGGGTAACCCCTCTCAACTTTTGTATGTGGTGTGGCCCAAAAAAGTCATGGATTGACTTGATTTTTAAGCCCGAGGCCCACCATGGAATGGTGCATCTGACTGATGGGGTAGATGTTCGACACCCATCACGGTGGGGCCCACACAGCTCGACCTCATGAGAAGTTCCCATAGCTCGACTGTATAGAACCTTTTCCCATATATATATATATAATAAATTATAAAATTAATAACGAGCTGAGTCGAGTCGAGTTGAAATACCACCTGGTTGAACTTGGCTTAAACTCAACACGAGCTACAAAAAAACAGCTTGACTCGGCCCGAGTCGGCCATTCAAGCCGAGTCAATCCGAGCTGACTCGAGCTGAGTCGAGCGAGTTAGTCGAGATAGCTCGACTCGTGAACAGCCCTAACGGTGTGGGTTGATCCCAAATTTTCAGTAAATTCAAAAATCAAGTGGACCATGCCACACGAAACAGTGGTGTGGGCCCACTTTGATTTATATATTGTATATCCATATGGTCCATTTGTTTTGCCAACTCATTGTAGGATATGAGCCCAAAAATGAATCATATTCAAATCTTAAGTAGACTACAACATAAAAAACAATGGTAATTGAACACCCACCATTAAAAACTTTATAGGCTTACCGTAGTGCCCACTGTAATATTTATTTTTATCCGACCTGTTGATTAGGTCAGACATACCCAGACGAAGGAAAATAAAAAAATAAAATAATTAAAAAACAAATATCAGCTTCATCCAAAATGTGGTGTGGTCCAACAGAAATTTGGATGTGCTCCATGAGCTGACAAAATTGATGAATGGTGTGGATATACAATACTTACTTCAAGGTAGGCCCAACAGTTAGGGTTGCACCTAAATTAAGAGGTATATAAAGATCATTTTATGACTTGATCCCAAAAATGAGAGGTATATAAATCTCAGGTGCACCACACCACATGAAAACAATAGTGATTGGATATCCATCATTAAAATTCTCCTAAGGCCCACTGTACTGTTTATTTGACATCCAATATGTTGATTAGGTCATTGTAATGCCCTGTTCAACCAAAACAGTGTCCTGAGGCGTCCACGTGAGATTTGCTGTAGGACCGTTTGATTAAGCTGCTCATGTGTGGGGTACCACTAACAAATTAACCCAGGTTATCCTATTAAGGTGGACAAGTCTGGTTGTGTTTGGGCCAAGTGTGGGCCGTCAAGCCAGATAGCCTATTTGTACTTGACAATAGCCTGTGCGGGCCATGTAACGGCCAAGGAGGGTCAGAAAAATCTAAAAATTGGGAAAACCATAGATATCACTGGGCTTGTGGTCCGTCGTGGACCACAGACTCATTAGATGCCTAGAAATTAATTATCCACGCCGTCCTGACAGCACTTGCCAAGCGCGACTCACCCCAACCTTGGCTCAAAGGCTATAATTTTAAATCACTGGCCCTTTTAAATGAAATTGAGATATTAGGCATTTCAGCTGTCGGATCTCTTTTAAATTTATGTTTAAGGCTTAAAATATTTTTCTACGCCCATCCACAAAATCTGGAACCCAATCGTGAAACGGTGATCATTGATCGCAAATTGGACCCATACGATAAAACCCTGTGTCCGTTTGCCTTCAAATTTTGCACGGCCCTTCATCGGGCCATGGAGCACCTATCCTATAAATTTCATAGCCAGGGGGCCATCAGAACCACCCCAACAGTCAGAATGGACCCCATAAAGCCATATAAAGATCGAAACCGTACGATGAAACCCCACGTCTGCTTGCCCTCAAATTTTGCACAGCCCCTCATCGGGCTATGGGGCACCTACACTACAAATTTGGTGACCAGAGAGGTGACATGGTAGCCCCAATAGCCAAAAAGGGGTCCCACAGGGCCATTGAAAGGAATTGTTAGAACTTAAAGCCATTTGGCCCAAACCTAGGAAATAAAAATCCTAAAGCTCTCTCTCACACCCTCCCACTACTACTCCAACAACAAAAGAGAGAGAAGTGAGAAAAGAGAGAGGAAAAAGAGAAGGAATGAGAGTGTAGTAGGAAGTGGGGCCCAAGAGAGCTTGGAACCTTAGAGAATCACCTTCCTCTTCCTCGTATCCACAACTACAAGCGACTTCCAACCGATTGGGGAGGTAATCACTCATATTTTTAGAAACCCCTTGTGTTAAGCTAGGATTTGCATGAAATTCTAACATGCAAATGCATTGACTCAGGATTCTGGCCAATCGACTCGCGAGTTCGACATTTCTAGGTCGTTCCCTCAAGCACTCAACGATCCATAGGTGCGGACTATTATTCTTAGGTGGCCTAACACCAATTTTACTATGAATTTAATGATTATGTATGTTAGGATGATGTGCTTGAGTAATCTAGACAGAACTTAGCCAAGACCCTACATGATAGGTCCTCCCAAATTCCATGAAATGATTGAGTGTTGTTTATTTGTTCTTCAACATGATTGGGCTTGATTTTGGTATGGCATGTTCATCTCATATACGATTCTAGTGTAACCTTCCTTATGGCATGCATGATTGCATTAATCCTTGTGTGTTTGTCCTATGAATGATGTATGGTTCTTGTTCTCTTCGTTAACCCCACACAACACACATACACATTAATTTCGTATTATTGCTAGTAGTTACATTTGTAGAAAAATCTAAATTTCTATGTTTGATGTATGAGTGCATGACTTCACTTAGGCTAGAAGACGAATCTTGAATTGTTGGAATATTATTGAACGTCATTAAATCCCTAGGTTGGTCAAGGAACTGAGGTGGGAGAAGGTGGTCCCATTGGTAAGACCATCCTATGGCTAAACCAGCGGAATTGGGCGGATGCGAATGGGCGACAGTAGTTGGACGATATGAGTCACTTGTACTCGATGTCATCCGTCACGTACTCACCTGAACTCGCACGGTCTAGTCCACTTACTGGCCAACCATGTTTGTTAACCATGTCTACTCACGCCTGTATGGAACCTGGAACACCCTTCACCCACTGAAGCCCACTAATAACCATTTGAAATTGATCCACTGTCTTGAGAGCTGGGCATGGTGGAATGGGACACCGTGTCTGAGCTGTCGGCCTACGCTGGGTTGACGAACCTCCCCGTAGTGACCTTGAACGATCCCACTTCCTAGCACTCCCCATGTGCTTGAAATCGGGGATGGGGAACCCGATGTGATCAAGGATTGTAAGGTCCTGGCCTCACACGTTGAGGGGCCTTGACCTTGCAATTAGTTGAGGGCATTAATATCGTGAGATGTACCAGTTTCCCCAATCTGCTGGATGAAAGGAATTCATTAAAAACTCGGCTAACGTGATCATTATTGCATCGCACTAGTTAGGTTGGCGACTCGACAGTTGAGGTCGCAATGAGGGAGTGTTGGTCATGCGCGATTGTTAGACGAAATCACTCGAGGGAGTATTGTTATGAGGTCATGCATCATATCATAATACATACATATGCATTAACAAGACTAATTAGGGATCTGTGAATGTATGCCTTTCATTAAATTCGTCATAAAATTGATACTTGTTGTAACTTAAGGCTAATAGTACTCACTGAGTTGATCACTCACTTCCATTCTAGGACGGTTTTTTAAAACACCAACCAGACTCTTTAGTAGCTGCAGGTGATGCTGAGTTCGAGGAGCCTTACGGTGCGAGCATTGACGAGGAGGATGAGCTGTCCTACTTCCAGCTGATGGGCGGTTCACTATAGATTTAGCAAACGATTTTGGATCGCTAAGTGGTGGACTCAGTGCATTATTCTTTTGGACATATCATTTTTTGTATTTTTGTTAGGCGACGCCTAGTGCGATCCATTAATATATTTTATGGACTTGTATACATTTAGCCACTTCTTTTTTAGTAGATTAGATGTGATTTTGACTCATGCTCCAAGTAATTCCATACTGCTCATTAAATCGGATTAAACATAAACTCGTAAAATTGGTTATAAGTGATACCCGGTAACTTGGGAGTCGAGCGTATGCACGAAAGTGTTATAGTCATATAGGGCTAGATGAAGGGGAAAAACAAAAATCAGCTTGATCCAAAACTTTTATGGCCCCAAAATGTTTTTTAATGGTTGACGCTCATTCAACACTGTTTCCTGGAATGTGGTCCACTTAAGATTTGGATATATCTCATTTTTGGTCTCATACAGTAAAATGATCTGTAAAAATAGATGGACGGCATGGATGAAAAGAATACATCATGGTGGGGCCCACGGAGCACCGACCACCAGCCATTGGCTAGTGTCAGGGGGAGTAGCCAATCTGTTTTCGTATCTGTAGGGCGTCTCTTGGACGCCCTACTTTCACTCACGTACACCTCACAATTTTTGTGGGTCCCACTATGATGTATTTGTTATATCCACACCGTCCATCCATTTTAAGATATCATTTTAAGTCATGAGCTAAAGAATGAGGCAGATATAAATCTGTAGTGGACCCCACCACAGAAAACAACGGGGAGAGTGATTCCCATCGTTGAAAATATCTTAAGACCCATCGTAATGTTTATTTGAAATCCAACCTATTGAAAAGTTAAAAAATACATGAAATAAGGGAAAACACAAATATCATCTTGATATAAAACTTTTGTGGCCTTTAGAAGTTTTAAATGGTAGGCGTCACTGTCCCACTGTTTTCTATGCTAGGGTCCATTGGAGCTTAAGATTTAACTCGTTCTTTGGATATTGCCCTAAAATGATGTCTCCAAATGGATGGAAGGTGTGGATATAAAACATACATCATGGTAGAATGAGAGGTATATAAATATCAAGTGGACCACACCACATGAAAACAATAGTGATTAGATATCTATCATTAAAATCCTCTGCCCATTGTACTGTTTATTTGACATCCAATCTGTATATTAGGTCATAAAGGCCTAGATGAAGGGAAAAACAAAAATCATCTCGATCCAAAACTGTTATGGCCCCCAAAAAGTTTTAAATGGTTGATGCTCATTCAACACTTTCCAATAATGTGGTCCATTTCATATTGGGATGTGCCTCATTTTTGGTCTTATGCCGTAAGATGATCTTTAAAAATAGATAGACAACATGGATTAAACACATACATCATGGTAGGGCCCACAGAGCACTAACCACCAGCCATTGGATGGTGTTAGGGGGAGTAGCCAATCCATTCCCCTTATTTATGGTGTGGTCCATTTAATCTTTGGATATGATTCTTTTTTTTGGATAATTCTCTAAAATTATCTCGAAAAATAGATGAACGGTGTGGGTTGATCCCAAATTTTTGGTAAATCCAAAACTCAAGATATCGCAAAAATTTTCTATCTTAAAAATTATAACATTATTCCTGATGAAATTTTTCATCAGTTAAAACATTATTAACGATGGTTTTCAACCGTCAGGAAAACATTTACCAATGAAGAAAAAGTTCGTTGGTAAAAGTAGTGTTTTACCGACGAAATTTTTTTCGTCGGTAAAAACATTAATCCTGATGGTTTTGGTTCGTTGGTAAAACTCTTACCACGAAAGTTTTCAAGATAGCGTGAAAATTTTCTATCTAAAAAATTATAACAATAATCCTGACAAAAATTGTCGTCGATAAAAACATTATTATCGACGGTTTTCAGCTGTCGGGAAAACATTTACCGACAAAAAAAAAAGTTCGTCGGTAAGTATTTTATCGACGAAAGTTTTTTTCATCAGGAAAAACATTATTCCCAACCGTTTTGGTTCATTGGTAAAACTCTTATCACGAAAGTTTTCATGGCAACGTAAAAATTTTCTATCTTAAAAATTATAACATTATTCCCGACGAAAATTTTCTTTTGTAAAAACATTATTACTGATGGTTTTTAGCTGTCGGGAAAACATTTACTGATGAAAAAAAAAATCATCGGTAAAAGTGTTTTACCAACATAAGTTTTTTTGTCGGTAAAAACATTATTCCCGACGGTTTTGGTTCGTCGGTAAAACTCTTACCGCGAAAGTTTTCAAGATAGCGCGAAAATTTTCTATGTTAAAAATTATAACATTATTCCCAACGAAATTTGTTGTCAGTAAAAGCATTATTACCAATGGTTTTCAGCCGTCGGGAAAACATTTACCGACGAAAAAAAGAGTTGTTGAGAAAAACATTATTCCCGACGGTTTTGGTTCATCGGTAAAACTCTTACTGCGAAAGTTTTTAAGACAGCGCGAAAATTTTCTATCTTAAAATTATAACATTATTCCTGACAAAATTTTGTTGGTAAAAACATTATTACCAATGGTTTTCAGCCGTCGGGAAAACATTTACTGGCAAAAAAAAAATTGTTGGTAAAAGTAGTGTTTTATCGACAAAAAAATTTTCATCAACAAAAATTTCGTCGGTAAAAGCCCTATTTCTCGTAGTGAAAAGAACAGATCAAAATTTAAATCCCCCTCTAAAAGAACCTATAATTTGAAGCTTTCATCTTTGTTTTCGTGCAAAAAGAGTAAAAGTACATATTGAAACTGAACTCTGTTTCCATAAAAGCACAATCCTAAACACCCATTTTCAAATTCACATGGAAAAGCAACACATCTAAAATTCAAATCTTTGTCGAAAAAAAAGAAAAAAAAAAGAAATATAATTCCAAATACCCACTTTCAGTTCTTAAAGAAAGATTAAAGATCACATCAAAATCCATCGCTCTCCCAAAGGACCTGAAATTCCAAACTCCCAAACTCAAATTCAAGAAAAAAGAGAAAAAGAACAAAGCTGAATTCAAATCTCTCTCTGAAAATCTACAAAACCCTTTACCAACTGATCTATTCAACAACAACTGTTCAACTAAACCCTTCGTACCCCAACAACTGTTCCACACACTTCAAAAATCTGCTACCATTGTTTTATACAACAACAACATTAAGATATATTAAAACAACAACTATCAGTTTGGAACAACAACTTCCATTGTTCCATTGTTCCTTAGAAAATCTGCAAAAGGATTTTCAATGGTATTTAATGTATAAAAAATCTGCTACCATTGTTGTGTGGAACGCAACCCTATCTTTGCACTTCCTCTATATGCAACGTAACCCAACCCAACCAAAATTCAGGTTGATGCAAAATTCAAGTTGATAGTGAAACCATTTTGGGATTACAAAAAAAAAAGAAAAAGAAAAGAAGAAGAAGATGCATACCTAGTTTTGTTCCCAGCAAGGTTCACAAAATTCAGGTTGATAGTGAAACCATGTGATCCTCCATTGATGACGTTAAATGCAAGCACAGGCAGAACTAGAGTTTTGTTCCCAGTAAGGTTCGCAATGTGCTACATGACAAAGAGTGCGACTTAACAAACATATGCTTTAACAGTGAGTGAAGGGCCAGTGAATAATCATACATTTTGAATTGTGTTTGGATAGAGATGCTAAAAAAGATTATTTTCTGTTGATCTGAAGAGGCCAGTGAATAATCAGATACATTTTTGCAGCATCACATGCAAAATTAACACAAAACTAATATAACAAACATTAATAATTGAGGAACAACCATGATACCTTCTGCTTGCACCAGCCCCACTCATTAACTGTTCCATCAAGTTGTTGTACAATGAAGTTATTAATGCCAGTTTGCTCGGTTGGGTCCTGCAAAGATAACATAAGATTTGTTAGGAATCTATGAGACCAAAAGAAATATTTTGCATTCATTAGCAATCACCAATCACATCCATGGGATGCAACATCTGAGCTTTGCCAATACATACCATAATAGCTAGGGTTGTCAACAAAGAAGACATGGATTGGTTTAGGCTCCATTGGCAAATGAGAAGCTTAGAATTTTAAAGGAAATTGCTAATGAATACAACCTGGAATGGGACTTTTCAAGTATCGAAGAAGAATTCTGTAAATAGCATGAAGATTTGTTGGTATTCTTATTTGATGATTGATAGCGTTATGTATCAGTTTTCATTTGTGTGTGCGGGTTAGGCTGCATCTTGAAAGTGCTCAGCTGGCACTCCACTTAATACTCATAGATCCCACCTATGATTTGAAAGGCGTTGTTTGGAAAATGCAGAAGGTGCATTTTTCATTGGTTTCACATTTGATGGAAAATGAGCTCATAAGAAACAAGTACGATGGCCATTCTATCACCAAAGGATTAGTACACCCCAAAGCAAGGTTACTTGATGGCTAAAATTGCATTATAAACTTTTCATCTTTTGTGGCTATTAATTTTCTAAACAGATCTATCTAATTCCCAATCAGCTCTAAACATGCACCACTATAAGCCATGCCTGCTAACCTGCCATCATTGTAAGACATCTTAGCCATGCATCATGTGAACCTGTGTAGATGACCTTGTCTGAAAAGCAGGCCTCTCAACTCATTAGGTGAGCCACACATATGAAACCAATAAGGTAATGAAACTGTTTGAGAGATTGCCACTGGTCCACATTCAACATGCATATATGGCATGCTTAGTGGGTGGACCAGCCTGAAATTTGGGTCAGGTAATTATCATAGCAGGGTCCTCCTGATGCACAACTTTGATTCTTCACACAAAGCATGTATATGTTTGTGTGGGTTTAGCAAACTTCCATCAAATAACTTCAAAACCAATTGCATAAGATGACTGATAGTTAAAACTACTAAAGAGGATTCCCATTACAATGAGGAAGATGTCAAAACTCTTTGCTTGGTGGGTGTTTGTTGCATGCATAAGAAGTGAGTCATGTATGTGAAAGAAAATTATTATATTCTTGGTTTTTCTTTTTAGTAGTTGCGGTACAAAAGAAGGCCAAAGATACTGAACAGCTTGATCTTCTAGTCTAGCATATAGCCAAGGTAACATATGGTGATGGCATGAGCCAAAATCCAGCACAATCAAAACACAGCTAAAGCAAAACATATACTGAGACTTTACCGCCCTCATTAATTAGAGCGTATGCCGCCCATGAATGTCCTTGGATCAGGGCAATTTCCACTAAACTAGGCCTCTGAGAAGTTAAAGCTTGGGTTCTGCATATCAAGATACTTTAGAATCTGGAAAAGGCAGAGTAGTTTTTAAAAAGGGATGAATGCAAAATCATCAGATCTTACCAAGAAAAAATAATAAAGTAAAATTGTAAGAGAGTTGTAAGGCCATACGATGGAATGTAAAATCATTATATCCAACATGAATGAACTTATAAGCCAATGATCCTGTTAAGTTTCATGAGTACCTCTGAGAATTGTAAGGCCATACACTAACATATGTGAGAAAATCTGCCAGCCTGCAAGCAAAAATAAACTCAAAAATTATAATAGCTTCAAAAAATGGAAAAAAATAATAAAACTCACTTTGAATGTAAGACCCGTATCTTAGCCCGTACCATCCCATAGGCTTTTGCGGTCCTCCCGATCGAATTTCGGCGACTCGTGGTCTATTATCAGCGTTTGCGCGCAATCTTGAGTCATGTCCTATTGATCTGAGTCTGCTCAACTTGAGACCTATACCATTGCGACCGTGCCGACGCCGCGATTCCAACGCCACGTCTCGTGCGTCAATGCGACGCTTAGGTGATGAGATGTAGCTCGTGCATTGTAATAGCTATGGACCACACATTTCCGGGGGCCACATATCACAATGGCACCATTTCCTAGGTTATAATGGGGTGATGTCATCACCCCATGTAAAGTAATAAATGCTTACAAGCAATTATGGCATTCATTTTCCCTATGAGTCAACCATATCATTTATGGCCTTACATGAATTAATTACTCTCTCTCTCTCTCTCTTTCTCTCTCTATTCTTCTTCATTTTTTCCCCTAGCAAGAGAGAAGCTGAAAATGTTCATGGTAGCCCTCCCATTTCTATTTATATTCACCTTAGATCCCCTTCAATCCTGCCATTAAAAGCTCATCTTCACCGTTGAAAAAGATCCTAAAAGTCTTGAGGACCCGAGGAAGGAGTCGATTTAGAGGTGGGTGCTTCTCCCTCTCTCTCCCTCTCTCATTTTTTATGTGATGTGTGGCCCACTCGGATGGACCCCACCTTGATGTATGTCTTATCCAACCTCCAAACCATGTGGACCCTACCTTAGAGAGATGGGAAAATGCAAATATCAATTGATCAGGTGGGCCACGTCCATGTGGGATCCACCTTGAAGGATTTGTATATCAACGTTGTTCGTCCAGCGTCTAGGGACGCTGGACGTGGTTCACAGCAGCAAAAAAAAAGAAAAGGAAAGGGTTCTTAAGGCTTTTGGGAGGGTCATTCCTACAGGCCCCACCTTGATGCATCAATCTAATCCATGCCGTCTATTCCATCCCACAACTCATTTTAGGCGTTGAGCCAAAAAATGAATCCAATCTGATTTTCTGGCGGGCCAAAACATAGAAAACAGTGGCCTTCACCATTAAAATTCACTCCGATGTTTCTATGCACTGAAAAATACTCAATATTGGACTTGTTTGGCTTGTCTTGAGCCATGGGACGCAATGGCTGAGTTGGATTCACTTGAAGCGGGCCCCGCATAGGAAAAACCCTGAGAATCCTAAATTTTCAAAAAAAACACAGCAGCTTTGCTGCTGCTGCTAACAGAGAGAGAGGACGCGCAGGCGTCCTGCGCTGGCTGGCGGACGACCAGGGACCCATAGTCCCAGCCGTGGGCCCCACCATGATGTGTATTCTTCATCCACTCCGTTCATGTGATGGGCCCCTTCTTGCGGTGGACCCCCTCTAAAGCTCAGGTGGCCTGCATCATAGGAAACAGTGTTGATTGAACGTTTGCCCTTGGAACCCCTTTGGGTCACCACAGAAGTCTCGGAATCAATATGAAATTTGTTTTTACTCTTCATCCAGGTATGTGTGGCCTTGTGAACAGGTTGGATGGCATAGAAACATTATGGTGGGCCCCACATTGGACCCACAGTGATGTATGTATTTCATTCGCACCGTCTAGGCGGACGGTGGATCCCACTGTCATGTATGTGTTTTATCCCACCGTCCACGGGCGGTGGGCCGTACCACGATGCATGTGTTTTATTCGACCGTCCACACCACTGCACAGTGGGACCCACCCCACGTGTGGGGCTACGAATGATGCATGGCTTGGACATTGTAAATGTTAAATATAATATTAATATATTATAGTATATGATATGATATATAATATGATATCTTATGTGTTATATTATAATGTAATATAATATCATATATATTAAATGTTGTGGTGGGCCCTACGTGGGACCTACCTCTACCTTTAAATGCAGTAAAGCTGCACTTGAAGCAGTTATATTATTATATACTTTATATGTATAAATGAATGGTGGGCCACTCCTATGTGGGACCCACCTTTAATATATATATATATGTATATATATATTATCTGTACCATCCAGGACGAGTTTGGGCAGCCTTCTGCCATTAGGCAGTATATAATATATAATATTATACTAACTAATGTTTATTGTATTAATTATATTATATGGTGGGCCACATACATGGGACCCACCTGATGAACTGTTTGGTTAGCATATTTCACGCAGCTCGTGGCTGTGAAGTTGACATCAGCAAGTTCCGGTGGGACTCACTGCAGTGTATGTATTTTATCTGCACCATCCATTTGGACGGTACCATTTACGGCCCCACCTGATGGTTGTGTTCCATCCAAATCGTCCACCTTTTGGGTGACTGTAAGTGCTATAGTTTATATCCCTGTTTGTTGTCAAATTTGTGGTGCCAAAATCACTGTTATGTTATATATAACCTGCTTAAGTGAAGCTCTCTCAAGGGTCAACATACATGAACAAGCTAAGCTCACATCAACTCAAAGCTCTCAAGTACAAGACTCAGGATCTTGAATGAAAGAACTGATCACAAGACAAGACTCTTGAATGCAAGAACTGCTCACAAGACTCAAGCTGAAAAGAAAAAGAAAGTACAAGGCAAGACTCAAGCTGAACTCAAGACTCAAGTTGAAAGTCAAGCTGAACTCAAGACTCAAGCTGAAACTCAAGCCACTTTCATGATTGAGCTACTTCAAGGTTTAGTCTACATCAAGACTTCAAGGCTCATTCTTCATGGTCTCTTGTTTCAATGTCCATACTTCATGAT
This sequence comes from Magnolia sinica, assembly GCF_029962835.1. Lineage (NCBI taxonomy): Eukaryota > Viridiplantae > Streptophyta > Magnoliopsida > Magnoliales > Magnoliaceae > Magnolia > Magnolia sinica. Next base: position 83,202,728 of record NC_080574.1, read on the forward strand.
TGAGGTTTGTTTGACCATAGGATGACCTTAGAAGTAGGTCATTTCGGATACATAAGTCGAATGTTATTTTACATGTGATTGGTCTGTTCTTCGACTAGTCTTAGGTCTGCTTCGACTAGTCCTAGACTTGCTTCGACCAGTCTAAGAAAATCCTGGATCGATCGTAAGTTTGTTACAAATTCCGGATAAAATCTGTAAGCCTTCGACTAGTCATGGAGTCTGCTCGACCGATCGTAGGAACAGTGTCGACGCATTTCGACCAGTCGTAGAATCTACGACTCGAAGTCCAGCGAACCTTTGCAGGACCTACGACCAGTCGAAGGAAACCTACGACCAGTCGTAGGAGGGCTACGACCAGTCGTAGAACGGTCTGCGCTTATCCCGCCTAATCTTTCAAATATCTGTTATGGCTTCGACTAGTCGAAGAGCACTCTAGACCAGTCGAAGACCTGATCTTTTCACCTATAAATAGTGCACGAATCTCAGAAGAAATCATCGATTTAATTATAGTATTCAAGCCAATCTTCGTCGAACTTCTGAGAGATAATTTTGTGCTCCATTTAAGCTAAGTGTGCTTATTTAATATCTTCTTTCCTTAGCTTTATTTAATTGATTTTGTTTCTGTTATTCCAATCTGATTTGAAAAGAGGAATTGTTATTCCCTTTCTTTGGAATCAAAATCAATTAAGGCAAGCCCTATTTGGTTTAATTTAAAATCTATTAGAACTAGAACCATTGTAATCGAGTACTGGACATTGAACTTGGACATTCAATCATCTACTTTGATTTGGTTCTACCGGGCTGCTACAGCAAAGGAGATTTTCAGGTATTTTACATATTGTAAATTCCTTTCTATTATTTTGGTTTCTTTCAAGATTTGCCAGAAAAATCTTATTATATTGGTTATCTGAGGAAAGCCAGGAAAACTCAGAAGTGGGGGTTTTTTAATTGTGTAAGCCCACATACAAAGACACAATTGTAAGGGTTTTGGGTGAACCTGGGAAAACCTATCTTTAGTGAACGCTAATATCCCCTGTGTGAGGATGTTAGGAGTGGAGTAGCTTTTTGTGTGGCTGTTGGATAACAGTTGGTGAACACACAGGCGAACCACTATAAATCCTTTGAGTTGTGGTTGATTGATTTATTCTTTTAATTATTTTTATTCTTTTTGTGGGATGTATGTATGGTGGTGAATGTTGTAATTATTTCAAGCTTTGTGAGAATGTTGTAATAGCTTAGAATTTACTTTCTGCTATTCCTTTATAAGCTTGTTTTTCAATTTCATTTTGAAAGTTGTTCCAGCAAGGTTGCCCTGCCATTTTTATGGTGTATGGTTGTCCCTAGAACAATACATCTTTAATTACAAGTTATTTCAATTCAGTTCATATTTGTTTTTATATTCCTCTTCGATTTGAGACTTGATACAAAGACCTTTCTAGAAATAAGGTTGTCCTACCATAAACTCTGTTTTGGTGTAAGGTTGTCCTTAGAATAACGTTTGTATCAACCTCTCAAGATCTGAATTTTGAGGTTGTTTATCTTTCCTGCATTATTATTTAATTTGGCTATCATTTTCTTTATTATTCCGCTGTTATAAGTTTTTATTTGGCATTGTCCTATTCACCCCCTCTAGGACATATAGCTTGGCCTTTTCAAGTGGTATCGAGCCTAATAGCTCCTTTTAATTCTTGGATTTAATTCTGAGCTAACGATTTAAGCTATTTAAGATGTCAAATTTTGATAGCCTTTCGTCACTAGGCCTCCACCCTTTGATGGCTCCAACTATGCTTATTGGAAAGCCGAATGAGGATCTTCCTCAAATCAATGGATGAAAATGTGTGGCAAGCCACGGTGACCGAATGGAATCCTCCTATCATGGAAGTTCTTGGGGTTGATGGTTCAAAGTCTATGAAAACCACACCATATTACCAATGGACCACCCTGCCGAAAAGTGAGAGTAGTGCAAATGCTAAAGCACTAAATGCAATTACTTGCGCACTATCACCGGATGAGTTCAAAAGAATCATCTCTTGTGATACTGCAAAGCAAGCTTGGGATATATTAGAAATGACACACGAGGGTACTACAATTGTCAAAATATCTAAAGTCCAACTCCTCACAACCAGATTTGAAGAAATTCATATGGAGGAAAATGAAATGTTTATGGACTTCTACACTAGATTGAATGACATTGTAAACTCAATGTGGGTCTTGGCAATAAAATCCCAGAAAGTAAAGTGTGTGCAAAAATACTACGCTCACTTCCTGAACGGTTCAATTCTAAAGTAACCGCAATCCAGGAACTTCATGATACGGATAATATGAGGGTTGAAGAACTAGTTGGTTCTCTACAAACCTACGAGTTAAACTTTAAAGCTCCTAAAGGTAAATCTATCGCTCTAAAATCTTCTAAATGTAGTTCAGAAGAAAATTCTGATTCAGAAGATGACATGACTCTTTTAGCTAAAAATTTTACAAAATTTTCAAAAGCAAGAAAAGAGTTGATTTTCAAAAATCAAATGACAAAAGAAGTTTAGACCCAAATCTCGAAAATCTTTGAAAGATAGTCAATGTTACAACTGTCTAGAATATGGGCACTTAGCAAATAGATGTCCTAAAAGGGACAAACCCAAGAAGAAGGGTATGTTGGCTACATGGGATGAATCATCTGATTCTGAAGGTACTTCTGAATCAGAAGATTCTGAAACTGAGTCGGGCAATGAGGTCAAAGCTCTTATGACTCTAGCCAAATTCACATTTTCGGATAATGACTCTACAAGTGAAGAAAATCTGAATAGTGAATGTGAAAATGAAGATGATCTTCAAGACGCTTACAATGCCCTATATAAGGAAAGTTGTAAAATTGTCAAACTTAAACTTCAAAAAGAAAAGTTTTCTAAACTCAAAAATTGTTTTGAATCGCTTGTCTTAGAAAAATCACAAATTTCAGATAGTTTTGAAAAATCAAAATGTGATTTGGAATTCAAAAACTCCCTAATTGTTGATTTAAAATCTGAAATTGAGAATCTTAAAACTGAAGTATCTTCTCTTCTAAGTTTAAAGGACACATGGAAATATGCCCAAGGTGATCCAAAGTTAGAAAAACTTTTATCCGGATCAAGAAAATGTGGTGATCGATCCGGGTTGGGCTATGATAAAAATCAACCTCCTAAACAAAAGTATACTCCTCCTATGTTTGTTAAAGGAGAGTCCTCAAACTCAAAAGGGAAAAGTACTTATCAAGATTTTTCTAAAAATTCAAAAACTTTTCAAAAACCTAGAAACACCCATGTCAATTTAATCAGAATCGAAATCCACTAGCTGAAAAGATAGTTGATTTACTCAAGGAGCTATTAAAATCTAACTCTATAGGTCATTCCTACAAGTATACACAAAAGAAGACTTACTATGTTCCTAAACCCAAAACAATTATGAAATGGGTTCCTAAAGTCACCTGCTTGGTTGCTCACACTGCTTTCAAAGCAACAAGTCATTCAAAGTGGTACCTAGACAGTGGATGCTCCAGGCATATGACAGGTGACAAAGCCTTATTCACCGATCTGAAAGATATGACTGATGGTTCAGTTACATTTGGTGATGGTAGCAACTGCAAGATAATAGGCCAAGGTACGGTTCAACTTTTTAAACTTCCTGTGTTTAAAAATGTTTTATACGTTGAAGGTCTAAAGCACAACTTGCTTAGTATATCACAAATATGTGATAATAACCATAATGTTCGGTTTTCTAATCAAACCTGTGAGATATTAAATAATAAGGGTTCTGTAATATTAACTGGATGTAGAACGTCTGAAAATTGCTATATTATTAGTGAATCCAGCTCATCTAATCAAACATGTTACATGGTCCATACAGACGAGACTGATTTATGGCACAAACGTCTTGGACATGTACATTATCGAAATTTATATCGATTGAGCAAACGAGAACTTGTAAGAGGTTTACCCAAACTTCAGAAATTAGATAAAATATGTGGTGAATGCCAGATAGGCAAACAAACAAAGAACTCACACAAAAAGGTGAATTCAAATACCACATCAAGACCACTCGAACTTCTCCACATGGACTTGATAGGACCTACCAGAACGGAAAGTCGTGGTGGTAAAAAGTATATCTTGGTAATAGTTGATGACTTTACCAGATTCACTTGGGTAGTCTTCTTAAGGGATAAATCTGAAACCCTTGAAGAAGTAAGAAAAGTTCTCAAAAGGATTCAAACTGAAAAATCTTCTCAAATCAGTAAAATTCGTAGTGATCATGGATCTGAATTTGAGAATAGCAATTTTGAGAAGTTCTGTACCAACCAAGGAATATTACATGAATTCTCTGCTCCCAAAACTCCACAACAAAATGGAATTGTAGAAAGGAAGAATAGGGTGCTTCAAGAAATGGCTAATGTCATGTTGAATAGCATGAAGCAGTCAACACAGCTTGCTATATTATTAACCGAGTCTACACAAAAAAAGATAATAATAAGACGGCTTACAAATTGTGGTTCAATAAAAAGCCTACTGTTAAATACTTTCGAGTTTTTGGCAGCAAGTGCTATATTTTACGTGATCGTGAAAATTTGGGAAAGTTCGATACGAAGAGTGATGAAGGTATTTTTCTAGGATACTCTTTAAACAGTCGAGCTTATAGGGTCCTGAACAAAAGGACTGGTGTGATTCAAGAATCCATTAATGTTGTCATTGATGATCATTTAAACACACCAACTTCTAATTCAGATAATGATGAAGTACTAATCATTGATAAACCTGATACTTCATCAAATCAAACTGATTCTGAGTTGAGGACTGTTAAAGATCATCCAACCACACAAATTCTTGGAAACCCTCTCACCGGTGTTCGCACCGTAGACAACTTGAGGATATATGTAATTATGTATGTTTTACATCCCAAATTGAACCATCTAACGTAAAAGAAGCGCTTATTGAAGAGCTGGATTGTTGCGATGCAAGATGAACTCAACCAATTCATAAGAAATGATGTTTGGTATCTTGTACCAAGACCTAAAAATAAACACATCATTGGAACAAAATGGATTTTCAAAAATAAGTCTGGAAGAATGTGGAAATATAATTAGAAACAAGGCTAGACTGGTGGTACAAGGTTATACTCAAATTGAAGGGATTGATTTCGATGAAACCTTTGCACCGATAGCACGTCTTGAATCTATCAGACTATTTATATCCATTGCATGTTTTAGAAATATAAAGATCTATCAGATGGATGTGAAAAGTGCTTTTCTAAATGGCGATTTACATGAAGAAGTCTATGTTGAACAACCAATGGGATTTGAAGATTCCAAAAATATTGATCATGTATATCGGCTTAAAAAGGCACTTTATGGATTAAAACAAGCACCTAGGGCATGGTATGAGAAACTAACACAATTTCTTTTAACTCATAATTTTCAAATGGGATCTGTTGATAAAACTCCGTTTGTTAAGAAACATAATGATCGTATCTTAATGGTACTGATTTATGTTGATGATATCATTTATGGATCAACTTATACTGACTTGACTACTGAGTTTGCAGATTTGATGAAATCATAGTTTGAAATGAGCATGGTTGGGGAATTGACTTATTTCCTTGGATTGCAAGTAAAGCAACAATCTGAAGGAATATTCATTTCTCAATCTAAGTATGCCTTGAATCTAATTAAGAGATTTGGATTTGAGAATGGTAAGAATTTCGATACTCCTATGAGTACTACCCTGAAACTATCAAAAGACTCTAATGGTAAAAATGTTGACTCAAAACTTTATCGGAGTATGATTGGTAGTTTGTTATATCTAACTGCTAGTAGACATGATATTTCTCTAAGTGTTGGTATTTGCGCAAGATATCAATCTGATCCAAAAGAATCTCACTTGATTGCTGTCAAGCGAATTATTAGATATGTCGCAAATACTGTAAATCTCGGTCTCTGGTATCCTCATGAAACCAATGTTCAATTAGTTGGGTACTCGGATGCTGACTGGGCTGGTAATCTAGATGATAGAAAATCAACCAGTGGTGGTTGTTTTTTTATTGGAAATTTAGTTTCCTGGTTTAGTAAGAAACAAAATTCTATATCACTTTCAACAGTTGAAGCTGAGTATATCGCAGTTGGTAATGCATGTACACAACTTGTTTGGATGCAACGAATGCTAAGTGATTATGGAATTAAACAGATTCTATGTTATTACATTGTGATAATTCCAGTGCGATAAATATTTCAAAAAATCCTATTCAGCATTCTCGTACTAAGCACATTGACATTAGATTTCATTATATAAGGGAATTAGTAGAAGAAAAAGTTATATCTCTAGAATATATTCCTACTGAAGATCAACGTGCTGATATTTTCATAAAACCTCTTGATAAAAGCAGGTTCAAAAAGATGAAATTTGATCTTGGCATGTGCATTTTAAATTGATAATTTATGCCTTCTTGTATAATATTGTATATATTTGCTAGATTGTATTTCAATTTTTGTTTAAATTGCAAGATAATTCATGCTATCTCAAATGGTACTCAAATTTGTTTGCCATCCTTAATCTGTCATTTCATTCTTCAGTTTCGACTCCATCCTGGTCATAGTGACATTCCATTTGCATACTTTATGACTGTATTGGCTACTCATATGTTAGTCGATATGCCTGTTGATGAAGCACCAATCCATCATCTGATCTTCAACAATACAAATATTAATAAGATGAAGTTGGATCTGCTTCCTGATCAAGGTGGTGGTGGTGGTGGTGGTCCTGAAGAAGCTGGTGTTGATATTAATATGGATGATATTTTTGAGGAACTGGATTCTGACTCTGCTAATGATCCAGATTTTGTACCATCTGATGTTGATGCACGTCTGAGTGCATTAGAAGGTAGAGTTGAGGATATAAATGTTAAGTTGGAAAACATGTCTGTTGCTCATGATTTGCAATTCAAGTATATGCGCAAATATCTTAGGCGCTTAAACAAAGGCATGCACCAACTTGATCCTTCTATTCCTGCTCCATCTTCAAGTTCTAATTCTGACTAGTTTCTATGAGACTTTTGGGTTGTAATAACTTTATTTCTTTGCTCTTGTTTGCTTGAGTTTGAGTTGGATTCTATGCTGGATGTTTGTTCTTAATGTAATATTTATGCTGGATATCTGTGATGCTATCTTGAGTATCTCTATAACTCTTTTGCTATACTCTATTTCCTCCTCATGTTTACTCTCATTCCTTTATTTAGTTCTCCTTTGTCATCTAGTGACAAAAATGGGGAGAATGGTTTATTGTTAATGTGATTGTGAGAGGAGTAGCATTGGTTATGTTACTCAGGGGGAGTATTACTCAGGGGGAGTGGGGTGTCAAGAAGAATATATGTTTGATCTTGTTGAATGTATGTTGATTATTGATTTGCATGTTTTAACCAGTTGATTTACTTCTGTTTGGTTATGTGTTTTGTCACTAATTTGACAAAGGGGGAGATTGTAAGTGCTATAGTTTATATCCCTGTTTGTTGTCAAATTTGTGGTGCCAAAATCACTGTTATGTTATATATAACCTGCTTAAGTGAAGCTCTCTCAAGGATCAACATACATGAACAAGCTAAGCTCACATCAACTCAAAGCTCTCAAGTACAAGACTCAGGATCTTGAATGAAAGAACTGATCACAAGACAAGACTCTTGAATGCAAGAACTGCTCACAAGACTCAAGCTGAAAAGAAAAAGAAAGTACAAGGCAAGACTCAAGCTGAACTCAAGACTCAAGTTGAAAGTCAAGTTGAATTTCAAGACTCAAGTGAAACTCAAGCCACTTTCATGATTGAGCTACTTCAAGGTTTAGTCTACATCAAGACTTCAAGGCTCATTCTTCATGGTCTCTTGTTTCAATGTCCATACTTCATGATTGAGGTTTGTTTGACCATAGGATGACCTTAGAAGTAGGTCATTTCGGATACATAAGTCGAATGTTATTTTACATGTGATTGGTCTGTTCTTCGACTAGTCTTAGGTCTGCTTCGACTAGTCCTAGACTTGCTTCGACCGATCTAAGAAATTCCTGGATCGATCGTAAGTTTGTTACAAATTCGGATAAAATCATTACCTTCGACTAGTCACGGAATACATTCGACCGATCGTAGGAAGCAGTGTTTACGCATCTTCGACCGATCGTAGAATCTACGACTCGAAGTCGAGCGAACCTTTAGGTTCTTCGACCGATCGAAGGAAACCTACGACGATCGTAGGTGACCTACGACCGATCGTAGGAGGGCTACGACGATCGTAGAACGATGCGCTTATCCCGCCTAATCTTTCAAATATCTGTATGGCTTGACTAGTCGAAGAGCACTCTAGACAAGTAGACCCGATCTTTTCACCTATAAATAGTGCACGAATCTCGGAAGAAATCATCGATTTAATTATAGTATTCAAGCCAATCTTCGTCAAACTTCTGAGAGATAATTTTGTGCTCCATTTAAGCTAAGTGTGCTTATTTAATATCTTCTTTCCTTAGCTTTATTTAATTGATTTTGTTTCTGTTTCAATCTGATTTGAAAAGAGGAATTGTTATTCCCTTTCTTTGGAATCAAAATCAATTAAGGCAAGCCCTATTTGGTTTAATTTAAAATCTATTAGAACTAGAACCATTGTAATCGAGTCCTTGGACATTGAACTTGGACATTCAATCATCTACTTTGATTTGGTTCTACGGGGCTGCTACAAAGATATTCCGGTATTTTACATATTGTAAATTCCTTTCTATTATTTTGGTTTCTTTCAAGATTTGCCAGAAAAATCTTATTATATTGGTTATCCTGAGGAAAGCCAGGAAAACTCAGAAGTGGGGGTTTTTAATTGTGTAAGCCCACATACAAAGACACAATTGTAAGGGTTTTGGGTGAACCTGGGAAAACCTATCTTTAGTAAACGCTAATATCCCCTGTGTGAGGATGTTAGGAGTGGAGTAGCTTTTGTGTGGCTGTTGGATAACGGTTGGTGAACACACAGGCGAACCACTATAAATCCTTTGAGTTGTGGTTGATTGATTTATTCTTTTAATTATTTTTATTCTTTTTGTGGGATGTATGTATGGTGGTGAATGTTGTAATTATTTCAAGCTTTGTGAGAATGTTGTAATAGCTTAGAATTTACTTTCTGCTATTCCTTTATAAGCTTGTTTTTCAATTTCATTTTGAAAGTTGTTCCAGCAAGGTTGCCCTGCCATTTTTATGGTGTATGGCTGTCCCTAGAACAATACATCTTTAATTACAAGTTATTTCAATTCAGTTCATATTTGTTTTTGTATTCCTCTTCGATTTGAGACTTGATACAAAGACCTTTCTAGAAATAAGGTTGTCCTACCATAAACTCTGTTTTTGGTGTAAGGTTGTCCTTAGAATAACGTTTGTATCAACCTCTCAAGATCTGAATTTTGAGGTTGTTTTTCTTTCCTGCATTATTATTTAATTTGGCTATCATTTTCTTTATTATTCCGCTGTTATAAGTTTTTATTTGGCATTGTCCTATTCACCCCCCCTCTAGGACATATAGCTTGGCCTTTTCAGTGACCCACACTGTCCATCCTATTGGCAAGCCCGTCTTAGGCTTAAGACTAAAATAAGGCAGATTTCTCAAGTGACCACACCACAGAAAATAGTGGAAAGATGAATGCCTACCATTGGAGTCCCTTTTGGACCACGGCAGTCTTGGACTAAATTGCTATTTGTTTTTCCTCCCAACCAGGTCTTTGTGACCTTACTAGCAAACTGGATGAAAAAAATGAACTTGATGGTGGGCCTGGAATTTTTATAATGGTAAAAAAAATCATTATCTCCACTGCTATTTGTGATATGGCCCAATGATCCTTCAATATAACTTATTTTTTTGTGAATTTATAAGGCCCATTGTGATGTACATGAGGCCCACCTATTGTATGAGGTCTGCTTTGATGTATTTGTAGCCATCTGTGGGGCCCACCTTGATGTAATGTAGCCCATTGTGATGTACATGAGTGCGGCCCATTGATGCAACCCACTTGATGTGCATGAGCCCCATTAGTGCGGCCTATTGATGCAAGGCCCGTTATGATATATTAGAGACCCATGGTTGAGGCCCATTAGGATGTGTTTATGGCCCATTTGGTAAGGCCCACAGAGATGTATTTTCGGCCCATGGGTCGAGGCCCATTGCGACGTATTTCCGGCCCGTATGTCATTTCCCATTATGACATGTTTCTAGCCCAGTTATCGAGGCCCGACTTGATGTGTAGAAGGCCTATTAGTGCGGCTCATTGATGCGGCCCACTTGTTAGATTGACGCCCATTGATGCAGCCCAATGATGCGACCCACCGTGATGTGCATATTAGGCTAATGGTGCGGCCCAATGTATCGACCCACCGTGATGTGTAGGCCCACGTACTGCATGTGTAAGGCCCACCTGTTGGATATTTGGGCCCACCTTATGTTTGACTCTACATAAGCCTCTGCTTGGGAGCAATGTTGGTTGAATATCTACATTGATGGGCAATGACGGTTAGATGTCCTAATTGTAACCTTCCCTTAGGCCTTGTGAGGCCCGTTCTCTTCGTGGGTTAACCCAAATAAGTGGGCCCCATTCGCCATAGACAGATGGCTCCGTGCTATCAGATTGGTATAACCACGGCCGAGAGCCGATCTTTACATTATTATTGATTAGTTGTCTATCTATGGACCCCACCTTGTTTATATATGCTGGTTGTCGGTGCCAATTATCGATGCTGATTGTCATGCTGATTATAGATGTTGATTATCGGTACCGATTATTGAGGCTAAATATCGAGGCCGATTGTTGAGGCCCAATGTGATGTATAAGCAGCTCGTATTTGAGGACCGTTGTGATGTGCATTCAGGCCGTGTTTAAGGCCTAATATGATGTATATGAGGCCTATGCGATGAGGCCATTGGGATGTATTTGAGGACCAGGCTATGAAACCCATTATGATGTATGTTAGGCCCATGAGAAAGGCCCATTACGATGTATGTTAGGCCCATGAGAAAGGCCCATTGTGATGTATTTATGGCCCATGATGCATGACCCATTTGATGTATTCGAGACCTATGTGTAGGGCCCACATGTCGTGTATTTGAGGCCCATGAGCAGGGCCCGCCTGTTGTGTATATGTGGCCCTTGAGTAAGACCCACTGTGTTGTATATTAGGCCTTTGTGTGAGGACGTGGGTCCATTATATGTTTGGCTCTATGTGGACCATTCCTTGGGGGCAATGTTGGTTAAATGTCTACATTGTAGAGGTCGATGGTCGATACCGGTTGTTGATACCGATTATGAGTATGTGACAGCTTAGCATCATGATACATGCCCATACGCATCATCTGCATGTTTGTCATGAGATGTGGTTGATCATTGCACATGTCATTGAGCATGTTATTATAAGACTCCCTGATAGGAGGAGGTTATCTCACATGAGCACGCGGTATGCGCAGGATTGATGCATGACTAGATTGTATGATTCATGCATCTCACATTATGATTACTGTACACCCTAGCGACACCAGGGCTGTAGCCTCTACAGGCATATTGTGGATGGCCAAATGGGACACCGAAAATATTTGGTTCTAGCATACGGACGCTATAGATGTCCATGGGTTAAAATCTCTAAACCTTCGTGGCCAGGAGATGCCCCAACATCGAGACCAAGTGGATACATGAGCGCCGGAGTGCCGAATACCAGAAGGCCGCATCTCTCACTGTGTCGTGGTCGGTTGGGAGGGGGTGTGGCCTTACTCGCCCGAGGGTAGGGGGCAATACTAGGCTGAGTTTGACCAGCTCATGAATGGATCCGTTATCGATGTGCCAGATAGGTATTGGCAGACTATTGGCCAGGCGGATAGTGAGGTTTTTTACGCTCACTTGGACTGTGCGGTTGGGAGAGCGGCAGTGCCATTTGGAGTGTACTAAACCCCGGTGATGATCCTAGAGATGAACTGTACTGATATGTGGATTTAGTGAGCAGGAGTTGCATACTCATTCATGCATTCATTCATTCACTATCCACTTGGGTTGGTGGTGCGCAACTATTTGTTACGTGTGCCTTCGCTATAGCCAGGATTTCGGTTGGGGCGTGCGACTAACCTGAGATCAGGAGTTTACCACATTGAGTCTGACTATCCAAATTTAAGTATGGGACTGGTTTGGATAGAAGTCCCTTGTGATGGACCCCATAGCCTGCGATACTACGTACTATCATCCCGACTTCACACTCCAGTATGGTCATTCCATTCGCACCGTATATTGCATAACATCCGCGGCATACACCATTTTGGGTCATTGTGTCTCTGCATTTATATGGCCCAGGTATGGCTAACACTATTTGTGTTACTCATCAGGAATGTATGTTGTATTGCATCTGACATTTGGTTATCTATGATTCCTCATTTGCATAGTTGTTCTACATTGCATATTCTGACATTGATTGACTCATGGACTTGTCCATATTTTCGCTTACTCTATTATCGTATGATTTATGATCTTGTCAATATTCTGTTTACTATGATAATTCATGTTCTTGTTAGTATTTCTGCTTATTTCGACGTTACACAATTTATGGATTACCAGTACTTTTGATATTGTGTGATTTATGGCATTGTATCCTCGGCATCTAATATTTGGCGCGCTTTGACTCCTCATTTGCATAGTTGATTTGTATTGTGTACCCTGATATTATATGATCCATGGACTTGTCAGTACTTTCGCTTAATCTAATTACTCTGATATTGAATACTTGGCACTTACCTTGTACACACACTTACACCACCCTCTAAGCTTTCTATAAGCTTATGCACAATAGATGCGTGCAGGTGATGTTAGGTTGCAACAGTGTTGAGCTTGGAGCATGCAGCGATCCTTTGGAGCTTGATTTTCGATTTATGTATTTCCTTTTTCAGCATTGTACTCAAATGGTTATATTAACGGATATGTGATGATGATGTTGCCTTTGTGAATTGGGTAATCTTATGGTTATACTTATTGCGAGTTAATGTAAAAATAAATAAAAAATTCCTCCTTGTAGAATCCCAGGATCGGAATCTGGCGTATGGACGCTAGGAGCCGAGAATGGGGTACTACAGAGGCTGTTAGCACCGGATTCGGCGATTAGGATTCCTATGAATCTGATTTTCGGGTTTATGGCGTGACATTAAAGCCCTTCTCTCTCCTCCTTTACCCGGTCTTGGGACCGGCAATGCAAGGAGTTGCATTGGCGGAGTTAAAAAAGGGCTTAATGATGTTTTATTTAAACCAACACGATTTAAATGATTTTTAAACTCGCAAGTATACGAATCAAATGCAGATACGGTACGTATTACGAGATCGTTCCCATGAGGACTAGTCGTCACAATTCAAATCTATGATTCTCCTTAACTAATCCAACAAATAATGGAATGAATTTCTAAGCACAATTTTATGAAAAACAATTAATTAAGAACAGGGAAGAAAATTCAATCAGAGAGAGAGCACTAGGACTTTCGAATCCACCCCTAATTATCCTAACCTTGTTTTGTCTGTTGATTCACCTTGATCTAGATTGATACCACTTATACAGAGAAAGCACAATCTGTGTCCTTAATCGGGCATACAAACTGTCTAATTCCTTTAAGCAATGCCATGAATGACATATCCCATATCCTTGGTCGGGTACATGGAATGTACATTCATTAAAGCACCCTGTTTCTTCCTCTATAGGAAACTTGTTCTTGATCAGACACAAGTACCTATAATAAGCATCCAAACAACATCCATATATATACATTAATCAAGTTCATAGATGGAGAAGTATAGAATTTAAACCCATAAAGCCCACTTAAAGAAAGAAACAAACAAATTAATTGAAATTTAAAGTAAATCAACCAATACAAGAGCTAATCAAATTAGGGGCTTCATCTCAGCCCTAGCTGAGAGATTAGTGACCCATAAAATCCATAAAAAATATTAAATAAAATTCATAAAAGAAACGTCAAACCAAATAATCTCTCTTCTTTCTTCTCTTTCTTCTCTTTCTTCTCTCCCTTGCTCCAGATCTGGAATCCCCTGGTTCTGAATGCCTTTCCCACGTCCAAAACTCCCCTTTTATAGCTGCTGGATGGCTGGGGTCGGTGGCAGAGTCGTAGAAGGACTCGAAGTGTAATTTTTTGCAGCCGTGATCGGTGGGCCCCACAGAGGTATTTTCTGGAAAATCCACCCTGTCCATTGGATTCAGGGCGAAATTTCAGTCAAGAATGGGTGGTTTTGAATGTCCATTGACACGGCCTAGAGAAGAAAATACAAAAAGATCAGTTTTGAATGTCACCGGGTAGCCCTTTTGTGGCCTCTGTATCACGCACGTGTGCACGCATGAGAGAAGAATATCAGCATGGTTTTGAAGCTCTCGAACCACTCTACAAGATGGACGGCTCGGATCGGCCGTACGGGTGACGTACGGGGCCCACAATCCTTCGCAAAAACGGCCAGCGGTCGTCCGTTACGCGGACGCGAAACCAACTTCCGTGGCAATGGTGGGACCCATGTTGATAATTATTTCAATAATCCACTCCGTCCATTGCATGGAGGATGAAAAAATGGCTAAGAATGCCCAATTTCGAGTTAGAGTTGCTGTGGCCCACGGAGTTTTTAAACTCACCGTCCGTTTTACGTTTTTCAGCGGTCAACGTCCGTACACATGCATGGAACCAAACGGACGTCTAGGCGATGGTTATAACTGCCCCAGGAAGCGGATGGACGGTTTGGATTGTCCATTTGGACACTAGGTGGGCCCCAGAACCGACGACGGCGGTCGGCTTGCGGAGACGCTGGAAACGGAGATTTCCGTTTTTGAAAAGGTAGTCGGGTCAGCGCTGCTGACCGACGCAAGCCCGTTCGGTGCTCGGGCAGTGAACATGTGCACCATGCACATTTCACTCAATGTGGGGTCCACTGTGATGATTTCAAGAAATCTACACCATCCATCCTCTTTATCATGGTAATTTAGCCGTCAATACCAAGGTTGAGGCAGTTCCAAATATCAGGTGGGCCCCAAATTGGAGATTAATAGGCTGATCTGTCCGTTGGACCACTTCCTGAGATCTTCAATGGCTGAAATTTAATATGTATGGTTAATTTACAGCCCTCATCCCATGTATTAAGTTTCGAACTGATCGGATAGCGGGAACCATGTGATCTTGCATTCTGAACCCTTTTCGGGCCCCTTTGACTTGCTTTCCTCAGATCCCATGCGTGTAAAATCTTCATTATTGGTTCTCTGGAGTCCATCCCGTGCTCTAGAGACTTTGGATCATGAAATCCATGCCTTTAACATCAATTTTCAATTAACGCTCCTGACTTCATCCTGTAACAAAAATACAATTAAAATACTCCATTAAGCATTATCATATACGTAAAATCTGGTAATGATTAGGGTCTAATATGCAATATTCGACCCTCATCACAACCCCCAACCAGCATTTTGCTAGTCCCGAGCAAAACATGTGAAAAATAATTTTAGAAATAAAAGACAATTCCTGTAACTCAAGTGACTTGTGAACAGATATCTGAGATGTGAAAATTCTAAGATTCATGAATGGTAAGTAGAATTGTCTCCTGAAATCAAGCTCACGGTAAACTTCATAATCAAGTTCAACATATTAATCCATTAATTGGAACAATTCTGAACATCGAGCTCCATGAATGTAAAGTGTAATCTCGACCTACAAACATTAAGAGATCCAATTGTCAATCTCATGATATCATTGGTAATTCGTGACAACCAAGCTTGAAACCAACACTTATCTCACAGATTAACTTTTCATTTTACCAGCCTTTGATTTTCTTTATGAGCAGTAACGCAAATGAGGGGAATCAAATTCTTACCTATAGGGAGCAAACCTATGGCGAAAACTTGTCGCCTAACTTTTTTTTTTTTTTTTTTCATATGTCAACTATGGAGAATCAAATCTGCACCTATAGGGAGCAAACCTATGGTGAAGATTATGTGACTTAGCCTTTTAATTCTTCTTTTTACCAAGTTAATCATTCAGTTATCGAACCAAAACTTAATGTGTAAGCGAGATGTGATATGTGAATCATGGCTCAATCAATGTTTACAACTTCTAATCATGGATTAACAATTCAAAATTGACTGTGAAATCAAGCAGATGGCCTAATCCAAGAGTCATTAGTTACCAACATCATGTATCTTATAATGTTAAAATCACAACTATCCGTCAAAATCACTTTGAATTCAATAGAAATTCAGAAAAAATTTTAAAATTTTCACAAATTTTCCTCAAGACCAAGAAAATACTGATTAGGTAACCTAATCTCCCACCCCCAACCTAAAATCTACATTGTCCTCAATGTAAAAGAAATAATCATACGATGCACATGGGACAACGAATAATAAAAGAGGAATGAGGGAAAGATAGTACCTAGACGGAGAATCAAGAGGCTTCCCAAAATTATCAATGTAAGAGCAAGTTAGGGCAAGAGAGAAATTAACAAAAGCAAAAATAACAAAAAGAAAAAGAAAAGAAGATCCTACCTATACCACTTTCGCAGGTGCTCTCGATTGCATTTAGCGCATGCAACAAGCCTTTAAACCCCTAGGTTACCCCTAGTGGACGAGTTGTAGTCTCGTGAGGGTTTGCAGTAATGTTACCTACAAACATTGAAGTAACTAACTAAGAAAAATGAAAATGAATGAAATAAAAAGCAATACAATAAAGCAAAAGGCTGGGTTGCCTCCCATGAGCGCTAAGTTTAACGTCTTCAGCCAGACAAGAACGGACCATGAATGAAATAATCTTTATAACCAGGGTCCGCCAAAGAAATTCCCTCAACACTTTCATTAACCGATCCCAGACAAGTGATGTGAGTTCCCATGAACTGTGCTATCTGAAATAAGGCAACTGACACTGTCGTCAAATAATTTAAGGACTTCTGCTCGAACGACTTCTTCTATGTTAGGATCACACTTCCTTTGCATGTTATGCGATATTACCACAGCATGATCCATCCATACAGTGGGGCATACTCCCTGGATTTTTTCTATCTTCCGTTCAATTGCTGCCTTATATGCTCTAAGAACATTAAGCAGCCTGCTCGCCTTTATCTTCTCAGAGTTACAAACTGTGCTGTCAGGCAGAGTCTCAGAGGGATGAAGAGGTTCCACTTTCGCTCTCCATTTTTCAGTCTCCAATATAGGAGTAGAGTCGAGCAATGCATTGACTTCATGGATGGGACTATCAATGTCAAAATCCATGCCCGATTGTGCTAAGCAGGTCTCAAGAGGATCTTCAAAAGATGTACGGAAGGAGTCCTGCATTAAAAACATTGAGTTTAATATTCATGTTACCAAAGGACAATTTCATAACTCCATTCCTGCAATTGATAATAGCATTAGATGTGGCCAAAAATGGACGACCCAAAATGACTGGGATCTGACTATGAAGATTCTGGACAGGCTGAGTATCTATAACTATGAAATCCACTGGAAAATAAAATTTATCAACCTGGATTAACACATCTTCAATAACACCCCGGGGCACCTTGACAGATCTATCGGCTAGTTGTAATGTTACCTTAGTCGGTTTCAACTCACCAAGTCCTAGCTGCTCATAAACCGAATATGGTAACAAATTGACACTCGCCCCTAAATCAAGTAATGCCTTCCTGATTTTATGATCTCCTATGCCGCAAGAAATGGTGGGAGCTCCTGGATCCCTAAATTTAGGAGGGGTGTTATGTTGAATCATGGAGCTGAGCTGCTCTGCAAGGAAGACTTTCTTATGAACATTCTGCTTACGCTTTTGAGTGCATAAATCTTTAAGAAACTTAGCGTAAGCAGGGACTTGCTTGATAGCGTCAAGCAACGGGATGTTGACTTGCACTTTTTGAAACACATCCAAGATTTCATCAAAGTTATTTCTTTTCTTTATTGGTGCCAGACGTTGAGGAAAGGGTGCTTTGGGCACATAAGGTGGCACATTAGTAGCTCTTGGAGAGTCAGAGAGCTTTTGGACTTTGGATGCATTGGTATGGCTCTCTGCTTCATCTTGATCTTCTGTTTTAGAATTTGATTCATCCCCAGGCATCTCTATTTTGTTATCAATCTGCTTGCCTGACCTAAGGGTAGTGATCGATTTGGCCTGTTCATGATATTGCCCTTGGTTGGAATTAGAGCCAATCTCATACTGTCCCTTTGGATTAGCCTCAGGTTGGCTAGGGAGCTTGCCCTTCTCTCTCTCACTCAATGTGGCAGCTAGTTGACCCATTTGTACTTCCAACTTGGCAATGGATTGTGCATTTGCATGTAAGCTTTGCTGGTTGGCCAGTAAGGTTTGTTGGGTGTCTTTTTGGAATTGGAGATAAATCAGCATTAAAAGATGGAGTGTATCCTCAAGAGATGGTTTCCTTGATTGTGTAGGCAATTGTTGATATTGTGGAAACTGTTGAGGTTGTTGACTGCCAACTTGGAGGTGCAGTTGCATGGGAGGATTTCCAGATGGTCCTCCTTGTTGTGGTCCTTTTGCCCAATAGAAATTTGGATGTCTAGCCCACCCTGGGTTGTATGTGTTCGAGTAAGGATCATTCCCAGATTTTTGAAAAGTGTTCATAGCATGAACTTGTTCAGAGAGAAGTTCTGGGAATGCTGCACCAGATGGACAAGACTGCATAGGATGGGCAGGACTAGAACATGTGGCATATGCCTCGACTTGAGCTGTTTGTGGTGGTCCACTATTTAATATCAGAGCATCAACTTTCTTTGTCAGGTTATCAAGCTTGGCGCTCAGCTCTGGCATGACTCCTATCTCATATATACCACCTCTCTTTTGTGGTTGGGGACTTCTGTCACCTCTATTTGAATAATCCCATTGCTGAGAATTTTCGCACAAGGTTTCAAAGAAGTTCCACGCTTCGACATCACTTTTGGTCATGAATGACCCTCCACTGGTGGCATCAACCATGCGACGGTTCTGTGGTGTCAGACCGTCATAGAAGTATTGAACTTGTTGCCACTTCTCAAAACCATGGTGAGGACATTTAAGAAGCAAGTCCTTCCATCTTTCCCAACATTCATGAAAGTGCTCGCCCTCTTTTTGTGTGAAGTTAGTAATTTCTCTACGGAGGGCATTGGTTTTGTGAACGGGGAAGAACTTGTTTAAGAACTTCTTAGACAGTTGGTCCCATGTAGTGATAGATCCAACTTCTAGAGAATTCAACCATGCTTTCGCCTTATCCTTCAAAGAAAAAGGAAACAGGCGTAGGCGGATCGAATCGTCTGAGAAGTTTTGGAACTTAAAGGTGGAGCAAATGTTTAAGAATTCTTTCACATGATGATATGGGTCCTCCTTGTCCAATCCATAAAAGGATGGCAACAATTGTATGACTCCAGGTTTAAGTTCAGAGTGTGCTGCCGTAGTGGTTGGCAACACTATGCATGAAGGCGCATTAAATTGGACAGGAGCTGAATAATCTTTGAGAGCTTTAACTTCAGTCTCATTCGCCATTTCAACAGGATTATTTCTCAATCTTTCACGAATTGTTCTTTCAATCTCAGGATCAAACGGTGCTAGTTCTATGTTCAGAGATCTACGTCCCAGCATAAACTATGTTATCAATATAAGAAAGAAAACTAAACTAAGATGCAACCTAAGATGAATAAAACTAAAGGAAAAAGTTATGAATTCCTAAAAACAAGAGAAAGCTATGTAAACGAGAATTGGAAAGAAGAACCCGAGAAAAGGAGATGATGAATGTCTGAAGATTTGAGAGCTCCTCCTTTTGAAGACAATGTTATTTAGCAGCTTCCTTCCTTAATTCAAAAAGAAAACAAAAATAAATTAAATTTACTAAAATAATGCTAGAAAAAAAATCCTAAGCAACGGTTAATTTCTAAAAAAGAAAGTTTGTAATCTTAGAAATAAAAACTAAGTTAGTTTCTAAAAAGGGAAAAAATTTCTAAAACTAGAAAATAGAAAGTTACTTGAAAGAAGAATCAGAATCTAGAATTAGAAAATAGGAAATTTCTAAAAATAAAATAAATTAGCCTAGAAATAGAAACTTTCTAAAAAAAATAAAACCTTAATTCTAAAAATAGAAATTAGAAAAAAAATAGAAAATTTGGAAAGAGATTACCAAATTAGCAGTTTATGTCAGGTCCCTACAAAACAGGAAATAGGTTAGTTTCTAAAAAAATTTAACCTAAAGGTAGTAAAAAACCTAAGACTATGAATTATGATAAGAGAGAATCTTAAATCCAATTGGACCGAAACAGTCCCCGGCAACGGCGCCAAAAACTTGATGTTTTATTTAAACCAACACGATTTAAATGATTTTTAAACTCGCAAGTATACGAATCAGATGCAGATACGGTACGTATTACGAGATCGTTCCCACGAGGACTAGTCGTCACAATTCAAATCTATGATTCTCCTTAACTAATCCAACAAATAATGGAATGAATTTCTAAGCACAATTTTATGAAAAACAATTAATTAAGAACAGGGAAGAAAATTCAATCAGAGAGAGAGAGCACTAGGACTTTCGAATCCACCCCTAATTATCCTAACCTTGTTTTGTCTGTTGATTCACCTTGATCTAGATTGATACCACTTATACAGAGAAAGCACAATCTGTGTCCTTAATCGGGCATAGAGACTGTCTAATTCCTTTAAGCAATGCCATGAATGACATATCCCATATCCTTGGTCGGGTACATGGAATGTACATTCATTAAAGCACCCTGTTTCTTCCTCTATAGGAAACTTGTTCTTGATCAGACACAAGCACCCATAATAAGCATCCAAACAACATCCACATATATACTTTGGTCAAGTTCATAGATGGAGAAGTATAGAATTTAAACCCATAAAGCCCACTTAAAGAAAGAAACAAACAAATTAATTGAAATTCAAAGTAAATCAACCAATACAAGATCTAATCAAATTAGGGGCTTCATCTCAGCCCTAGCTGAGAGATTAGTGACCCATAAAATCCATAAAAAATATTAAATAAAATTCATAAAAGAAACGTCAAACCAAACAATCTCTTTCTCTCTTCTTTCTTCTCTTTCTTCTCTTTCTTCTCTCCCTTGGTCCAGATCTGGAATCCCCTGGTTCTCCCTCATCACATGTATTAAGTTTCGAACTGATCGGATAGCAGGAACCATGTGATCTTGCATTCTGGACCCTTTTCGGGCCCCTTTGGCTTGCTTTCCTCAGATCCCAGGCGTGTAAAATCTTCATTATTGGTTCTCTGGAGTCCATCCCGTGCTCTGGAGACTTTGGATCATGAAATCCATGCCTTTAACATCAATTTTCAATTAACGCTCCTGACTTCATCCTGTAACAAAAATACAATTAAAATACTCCATTAAGCATTATCATATACGTAAAATCTGGTAATGATTAGGGTCTAATATGCAATATTCGACCCTCATCACTTAAGCTCCATTTGGTTTGAGATAAATTTACATTCATAAACACGAATGTGATGACCAAATGGAGCCCAAGACTATAAATATATTCAAATATATAGTGCAAAATTCATGCAGATTATAAATATCGATGAACTACAGAGTACCAAAAAAAAAAAACCAAGCCAAACTTCATACAGAGTCACTAGAAAAAACATGCAGGCTAGAAATATGTTAAATCATAGAGTACTAAATTAGTTCAGGATTAGAAAAGGAATAAGCCAAACATCATATAGAGTAACTAGAAAAATAGAAAAAAAAGCACCATGTAAGCCCCAACCAAAACCCACTTAAGCTAAATTACTATATGTTTAATTATATAGTACTATATTTGTTCAAATTATTGAAATCTCATTGATTGCTTCCCCTATTGTACAAATGATCTCAGACCGGCCTCTTCAAGTGTAGATGAACATCTATCTTCTTTCCACAAAGGAGCACTAGTGTCACACCCCAAACTCGGAAACCGGGCTCACAAAGTTATTAATCGGCAAATCCGGTGCCGACAGCCTCTGTAGTACCCCATTCTCAGCTCCCAGCACCCATACACTAGGTTCCAATCCTGGGATCCTACAAGGAGGATTTTCTAACAGACATTTATCTCGTAATAATCATAACCACAAGTATACCTAAATCACAAGAACAACATCATCATCACATATCCACTAATATAAACATTTGAATACAATGTTGAAAGGGAAATACATATATCAAAAATCAAAGCTCTAAAAGGTGGCTGCACGCTCCATAACGCTGTTGCAGCCTAACCTACCCACACGCATCTATCGTGCATAAGCTTATAGAAAGCTTAGAGGGTAGGGAAAGTGTGTGCTCAAGGTAAGTGTCAAGTATTCAATAAAATGCCATAATCATACAATATCGGAAATACTGGCAAGATCATGAATCATACGATATCAGAGTAAGCACAAATACTGTAAGTCTATAAATCATTCAATATCAGAATATGCAATGTAGATCTTAATGAGGTAAATATCATATACTAAGGATGCAATGCAATAAGCAAATCCTACTAAGTCCGTCTAGGCCATATAAGTGCAGAAACATGGCAACCCAAAATGCTAAATGTTGTGGATGTAATCCAATATACGATGTGAATTAAATGACCAAGCTGGAGTGTGAGGTCAGGATGATAATATGTAGTATCGCAAGCTATAGGGTCCATCACAAGGGACTTCTATCCAAACTAGTCCCATACCGAAATTTGGATAGCCAGACACAATGTAGTAGACTATTGATCTTAGGTTAGTCGCGCACCCCAACCGAAATCTTTGCCATTATGAAGGTACATAATAATTAGTTGCGCACCAGAGCCTGAGTGGATAGTGAATGAATGAGTGAGTGAATGAGTATGCAACTCCTACTCAATAAGTCCACATATCATTACGGTTCCTCTTTGAAAAAATCACCGGGGTCTAGTACACTCCAAACCAGATTGCCACCACATCACGCGCAACAAGGTGAGTGAAAGAGACCTCACTATCCACCTGGCAATATTGGGCCCAGCTAGTCGATAGCGGACCCATTCCTCGTGCTGGTTAAACTCAGCCTAGCTTTGCCCCATCCTCTCGGGTAGTTAAGGCCGCACCCCCTTCCAACCGACCACGACACAGTGGGAGACGCGGCCTAACAGTATACGGCCCTCATGAGCTCATGCATCCACTTGGTCTAGACATTGGAGCAACCTCTGGAATCAAGAGGGTTTAGAAAATTTCACCTAGGGATATCTATAGCACCCCATGTAGAACAGATTTTTGGTGTCCCATCTGGCCATCCACGATGTGCCTGTGGAGGCTACGGCGTTGATGTTGCTAGGGCGTACTGTAATCATAATCACACAATGCGAGATGTATGAGTCACACAGTTCAATCGTGCATCAATCCTGCGCATACCGTGCGCTCATGTGGGGCAACTCCACCTATCAAGGAGTTCCATGAACAACCTGCCCTATGACATATGTAATGGTCAACCATATCTCATAACAAACATGCAGATAATGCGTATGGGCATGTATCATGATGCTATGCTGTCACATACTCATAATCACTATCGATAATCAGCATTAACAATTGGCCTAAGGGAAGATCACAATGAGGACATTTAACCATCATTGCCCATCAGTGTGGTCATTTAACCAACATTACTCCCAAGGAGTGGCTTATATAGAGCCAAACATATAGTGGGCCCATAGCCTCACGCAAGGGCCTAATATATATCACAATGGGCCTCGCTTAAGGGCCACATATACATCACATCAGGCCTCATCGATGGCTACAATTACAACACAAAAGGCCCCATACAATCACAATGGGCCACTTACAATCTCAATGGGCCATACACAAGGGTCTCATACATCAAGTGGGCCGCATCACAGGGGCCTTCTACATCACATTAGGCCCCATACAATCACAATGGGCCACATACAATCACAATGGGCTACATGCAATCACAATGGGCCCCATGACATGGGCATAACACACACCACTATGGGCCGCTCACATGGGCCTAATACACACCACTATGGGCCGCTCACATGGGCCTAATACACATCACATGGGCCTAATATACATCACTATAGGCCGCTCACATGGGCCTAATACACATCATTATGGGCCGCTCACAGGGTTATAAGGATGCTGATTAGACGCCGTTACACTTGTTATTTTGCACTTTCAGAACACCCATGTATATTCATTTTGTTCATTTTTGGAGTATACATGTATATATCTAACCTGGTTACATGTTCACACTCTGGAGACTTACAACAGTTTATATATTTTATATATCTATCACAATTTTCCGCTTGCATAATTTAACTGTCTCTGGAGTATGATATGCTGATTTGGTATAATCTCATTCATGTTTAATGCACTAATGTGGACAACATTCAATCATCATTACCTATGTTATATAGGTGATGCATTGGAACTCGGGAGCTGAGCATCTGCTCGACCCCCGATTTTCAGGGTGTTATATGGATGGACGGTTTAGAACTAACACATACCACATGTGGGACCCATAGAACTTGCTGACGTCACTCCATCAGTGGGTCCCACCATCTGGATGGCTTGGATGTACATATACATCACATGGGACCCACATAACTTGCTGACGCCTTTAGGGCAGCATCTAGCTGCTTGCCGTCCAACAGATGGATGGCCCAGATGAAAATGAGTGGACGACATTGATAATACACAAGCATCATGGTTGGGACCCACCGTCCATGGGCTAGACGGTGGATGCAACGCATCATCAAGGTGGGTGTCAGTGGTGGCCCACCGAAATTGCTGTGTACAGTAGCTGTATGGCTGGCTACTGACCAACATACACCAGCCAATCAAATCCCAAAAAGGTGGGTCCCACATGGGGCCCACACGTACAGGCATATAAATATATGTATATATATACATATAATATTATATCATATTATATTATTATAATATAATATAATATTATAATATATACATAACATATATATATTATCATTAAATTATATATATATTATTTTTATTTTTTTTATTTTCCAGCGTCCAGCCCACCATCTAACAAGCTGGACGTGCTGGATGGTGCATACACATCACGGTGGTCCCATGTAGTGGGCCACCAGATTTGAATCAAGCTGATATTTATTTTTCCCTTTCATCTGGGCCTGTGTGACCGTCCGGTGATGTAGGCCTCAAATCGAGATCAAGGTGACCCACTTGTTAGATGGCATGGATAAAATACACACATCATAGGTGGGCCATCGATCATAGACAAAGAGAGAGAGAGAGAGAGAGAGAGAGAGAGAGAGAGATGGAGAGAGATTGGCGATGACGGATGGGCCCCGCCACTATGGGCCCCTCTTGGATACAAGCATACATCAAGGTGGGTCCCACCATTAGTGAGCCCTTAAATCATAAAAAAATAAAGATGAAAATGTGGATCCAAGATCACCCAACGTAGATCTTCTCTTCCTTCTTCCGCCAACACGATCTTGAGCTCCAAGGGGTGGCCAAGCTTCTCCTCTCTTTGGGAAGCCATGGACGATTCTTCTCCTTTGGGGTTGCTTGAAAATGGAGAGAGAGAATGAGAGATTGAGAGGTGATGGGAGAGAGGGATGGTGAGTGATGGATGGGTGTACTTGATGGGTGGAGAGAGAGAGAGAGTTGACTTTAGGAGTTCGTTGGGGATGGATGTTGTACTTGACATTTGATGTGATTGATGGGACATTCTCTTGGGATTGCAACGCGCGGTATTTTTCCTCGAACTAAATGCGGGCCCACATCTCCTAGCCTAGGTATCGCCTCAGCGCGCGAGACGCGGCGTCGGAACCGCAGAGACGGCGTAGTTGCAATGATACAAGTCTCAGGTCGAGTTGACTCTGGAATACAAGATATGACTCAGAGTCGCGTGTAACTGCTGATTACAGGTCGCGGGTTGCTAGAATTCGACCGGGAGGACCACGGAAGCCTACGGAACGATACGGTCTAGGATACGGGCCTCACAGCTCTCCCTTCCTAATAAAAATTTCATCCTCGAAATTTACTATCACGTAAGACAAAGCAAGGGAAGAGGAAACATCGACTTATACATATACTAATCAATACTATATAAGGCATAATCAATCTATAAACAAATAGCGTTCTCTAATCTGAACCTCGCGCCCTTAAGATGCCTCATCAAAGCTATGATGACCCCATTGATCCTTGGATTCTGGATCAGAAGTGATCGAAACTAGAATACTATGCAGCCTCATAATCCTAACGATGGGGAGCTAAATCAAAAAAATTTCTAAGTTATCTGAACTCGGGGATCTAACCATTCTAAGTTCTCAACAATCATAGAGTGAAAGGTAGCTATCAGCAGATATGTGATGTTATCCTTAGGTATTCCCAACTTATGCTCTGATACCAACTTCTGTCATGCCCCAAACTCGAAAATTGGGCTCACAAAATTCTCGATCGCCAAATCCGGTGCCGAAAGCCTCCGAAGTACCCCATTCTCGGCTCCCATTGCTCATACACCAGGTTCCGATCCTAGGATCTTACAAGGAGGATTTTCCAACATATATTTATCTCGTAATAAATATAACCATATGTATACCCAAATCATAAGAACAACATCATCATCACATATCTACTAATATAAACATTTGAATACAATGCTGAAAGAAAAATACGTATATCGAAAATCAAAGCTCCAAAAGGTGGCTACATGCTCCATGCTCAACGCTGCTGCAACCTAATGCCACCTGCACGCATCTATCATGCATAAGCTTATAGAAAGCTTAGAGGGTGGTGAAAGTGCGTGCTCAAGGTAAGTGCCAAGTATTTAATACAATGCCATAATCATACAATATCAAAAATACTAGCAAGATCATGAATCATACGATATGAGAGTTAGCGAAAATACAGTAAGTCCATAAATCATTCAATATCAGAATATGTAATGTAGATCACAATGAGGCAAATATCATATACTGAGGATGCAATGCAATGAGCTAATCCTGTTAAGTCCATCTAAGCCATATAAGTGTAGAAACATGACAACCCAAAATGTTAAATGCTGCGGATGTAATGCAATATGCGATGCGAATGAAATGACCAAGCTGAAGTGTGAGGTCAAGATGATAATACGTAGTATCGTAGGCTATGGGGTCCATCACAAAGGACTTCTATCCAAACCAGTCACATACCTTAATTTGGATAGCCAGACACAATGTAGTAGACTCTGATCTCAGGTTAGTCACGCGCCCCAACCAAAATCCTTGCCATTATGATGGTACACAATAATTAGTTACACACCACCAGCCCGAGTGGATAGTGAATGAATGGATGAGTATGCAACTCTTACTTAATAAGTCCACATATTAGTATGGTTCCTCACTAGTAAAATCACCGAGGTCTAGTACACTCCAAACCAGATTGCCGCAACATCTTGTGCAACAAGGTGAGTGGAAGAGACCTCACTATCCGCTTGCTAATATCGGGCCCGGCTCGTCGATAGTGGACCCATTCCTCGAGCTGGTCAAACTTAGCTTAGTTTTGCCCCCTCCTCTCAGGCAGGTAAGGCTGTACCCCCTTCCAACTGACCGCGACACAGTGGGAGATGCAGCCTAACGGTATACGGCCCTTATGCGCCCATGCATCCACTAAGTCTAGACGTTGGAACAATATCTAGAACCATGAGGGTTTAGAAAATTTCATCCAGGGATATCTATAGCACCCTATGTAGAATAGATTTTTGGTGTCCCATCTGGCCATCATAGCTATCCACGATATGCCTGTGGAGGCTACGGCCCTGATGTTACTAAGGCGTACTGTAATCATAATCACACAATGCGAGATGCATTAGTCTCACAATCTAATCATGCATCAATCCTGCGCATATCGTGTGCTCATGTGAGGTAACTCCGCCTATCAGAGAGTCCCATGAACAACCTACCCTATGGCATATGCAATGGGCAACCATATCTCATAACAAACATGCAGTGATGCGTATAGGCATGTATTATGATGCTATGCTGTCACATACTCATAATCGGTATCAATAACCGACATCAATGATCGACATTGATAATCGGCCTATCAAAGGGCTTAAGGGAAGGTCACAATGAGGACATTTAACCATCATTGTCCATCAATGTGGTCATTTAACCAATATTGCTCCCAAAGAGTGGCCTATATAGAGCCAAAGATATAGTGGGCCCATAGCCTCACGCAAGGGCCTAATATACATCACAATGGGCCTTGCTCAAGGGCCACATAACATCACATCAAGCCTCATCAATGGCTACAATTACATCACAACGGGCCCCATATAATCACAATCGACCACCTACAATCTCAATGGGCCTTACACAAGGGTCTCATACATCAAGTGGGCCACATCACATGGGCCTTATACATCACAATGGACCACATACAATCACAATGGGCCACATCTAATCACAATGGGCCGCATGACATGGGCCTAACACTCATCACTATGGGACTAACACACATAACTATAAGTCGCTCACATTAGCCTAATACACATCACTATGGGCCGCATCACATGGGCCTAATACACATCACTATGGGCTACTCACATGTGCCTAATACACATCACTATGGGCCGCATCACATGGGCCTAACACCTAACACACACCACTATGGGCCGCATCACATGCGCCTAATACACATCACTATGGGCCGCTCACACAGGCCTAATACTCATCATTATGGGCCGCTCACACGGGCCTAACACTCATCACTATGGGCCACATCACATGGGCCTCATATGCACAACAAGTGGGCCCTGCACATGGGCCTCAAATATATAACATGTGGGCCCTACACATGGGCCTCATATGCATCAAATGGGCAACGTATCTGGGCCTCGAATACATCAAATGGGCCACGCGTCATGGGCCTAATACATATCACAACGGGCCTTGCTCATAGGCCATGAATACATCACAATGGGCCTTGCCCATAGGCCTCAGATTCAAGCAGGTGGGCCTCATCATATGGGCCTTAAATACAAGGCAGGTGGGCCCTATCACATGGGCCTCAAATATACATCATGATGAGCCGCATGGATGGGCCGCAAGTGGACTTGAACCACACCAAAAATCATTTTAATGGTTGTAGGTGTAACATGTGTATCATTGTACACTATCATTCCATAGGGCACATGACCCACTAATGATGATCAGCACTGTCCAAACATTGTCTAGGTAAATCAGCACCATCTAAACATTTATCGTGTAAATCAGCACCATCCAAACATTGTCCAGCATTGTCCAACACTATTTGGACGGTGTGGAGGAAACAAATACATCACGTGGGCCCTATGGTGGATGGACGATTTGGACCCAACACATACCACACGTGGGACCCACAGAACTTGTTGACGTCAGTCCAGCAGTGGGTCCCACCATCTAGACGGCTTGGATGTGCATATACATCACATGGGACCCACAGAACTTACTGACATCTTTGGGGCAGCATCCAGCTGCTGGCTGTCCAACAAATGGATGGCCTAGATGACAACTGGTGGACGACATTGATAATACATATGCATTATGGTTGGGACCCACCGTCCATGGGCTGGAGGGTGGATGTAACACATCATCAAGGTGGGTACCAGGTGGTGGCCCATCGAAATTACTGCGTACAACAGCTGTATGGATGGCTGCTGACTAGTGTACACCAGCCAATCAAATCCCAAAAAGGTGGGTCCCACATGGGTCCCACACGTACAGGCATATAACTATATGTGTGTGTGTATATATATATATATAAAATATAATATAATATAATATTATATAATATTATATTATATTATTATAATATACTATAATATTATAATATCTACATAACATATATATATTATCATTATATTATATATATTTATATTTATTTTTTTAATTTTCCAGCGTCCAGCCCACTGTCCAGCAAGCTGGACGGTGCTGGATTGCACATGCACATCACGGTGGTCCCACGTAGTGGGCCACCAGATTTGGATCAAGCTGATATTTATTTTTCCCTTTCATCCGGGCCTATGTGACCGTCCGGTCATGCAGGCCCCAAATCTGGATCAAGGTGACCCACTTGTTGGATGGCATGGATAAAATACACACATTATAGGTGGGGCATCGATCATAGAGAGAGAGAGAGGGAGGGAGAGAGAGAGAGAGAGAGAGAGAGAGAGAGAGAGAGATGGAGAGAGATCGGCGATGACGGAGGGCCCCCTCCACTATGGGCCCCTCTTGGATACCGGCATACATCAAGGTGGGTCCCACCATATGTGGGCCCTTAAATCACAAAAAAATAAAGATGAAAATGTGGATCCAAGATCACCCACCGTAGATCTTCTCTTCCTTCTTCCATCAACATGATCTAGAGCTCCAAGGGGTGGATTTGAACGGTTGAGATGGACTTTGGATGGTGGAGATGGGAGATAGGTAGGTGGGCCACACCAAGCTTCTCCTCTCTTTGGGAAGCCATAGACGATTCTTCTCCTTTGGGGTTGCTTGAAAATGGAGAGAGAGAGAGAGAGAGAGAGAGAGAGAATGAGAGAGAGAGGTGATGGGAGAGAAGTGATGGGAGAGAGGGATGGTGAGTGATGGATGGGTGTACTTGATGGGTGGAGAGAGAGAGAGAACTTTAAGGGTTGCTTGGGGATGGGTTTTGTACTTGACATGATGTGATGGAGTACTTGACATTTGATGTGACTGATGAGACATTGCAACTCGTGGCATTTTTCCTCAAACAGAACGCAGGCCCACATCTCCTGGCCCGGGTATCGCCTCAGCGTGCGAGACGCAGCGTCGAAACCACAGCGACGGTGCGGTCGCAAGGATACAAGTCTCGGGTCAAGCCGACTCTGGAATACGGGATATGACTCAGGGTCATGTGCAACTACCGATTACAGGTCACAGGCTGCTGAAGTTCCACCGGGAGGACTGCGGAAGCCTGCGGAACGGTACGGTCTAGGATACAGGCCTCAAGCTCTCCCTTCAAAATAAAAATTTCATCCTCGAAATTTACAATCACGCAGGAAAAAGCAAGGGAAGAGGAAGCATCAACTTATATATACTAATCAATACCATACAAGGCATAATCAATCTATAAACAAATAATGCTCTCTAATCTGAACCTCGCGCCCTCAGGATGCCTATCAACGTTATGATGATCCCATTGATCTACGGATTCTGGATAAGAAGTGATTGAAACTGGAATACTATGCATCCTCATAATCTTAATGGTAAGGAGCTATGTCAAAAAATTTCTAAGTTATCTAAACTCGAGGATCTAACCATTCTAAGTTCTCAACAATCATAGAGTGAAGGTTAGCTATCAACAGATATGTGATGTTATCTTCAGGTATTCCCAAGTTATGCTCTGATACCAATTTCTGTCACGCCCCAAACTCGAAAATCGGGCTCACAAAATTTTCAATCGTTGAATCTTGTGCCAATAGCCTCTGTAGTACCCCATTAGCGGCTCCCAGCGCCCATACACCAGGTTTCGATCCTGGGATCCTACAAGAAGGATTTTCTAACGTACATTTATCTCGTAATAAGTATAACCATAAGTATACCCAAATCACAAGAACAACATCATCATCACACATCCACTAATATAAACATTTGAATACAATGCTGAAAGAGAAATACATATATCAAAAATCAAAGCTCCAGAATGTGGCTGCATGCTCCATGCTCAACGCTACTGCAACCTAATGCCACCTGCACGCATCTATCGTGCATAAGCTTATAGAAAGCTTAGAGGGTGGTGAAAGTGCGTGCTCAAGGTAAGTGCCAAGTATTCAATACAATGCCATAATCATATAATATCGGAATACTGGCAAGATCATGAATCATACGATATTAGAGTAAGCGGAAATACTGTAAGTCTATAAATCATTCAATATCAGAATATGTAATGCAGATTATAATGAGGCAAATATCATATACTGAGGATACAATGCAATAAGCAAATCCTTCTAAGTCCGTCTAGGCCATATAAGTGTAGAAACATGGCAACCCAAAATGCTAAATGTTGCGGATGTAATGCAATTGCGATGCAAATGAAATGACCAAGATGGAGTGTGAGGTCGAGATGATAATACATAGTATCACAGGCTATGGGGTCCATCACAAGGGACTTCTATCAAAACCAGTCCCATACCTAAATTCGAATAGCCAGACATAATGTATTAGACTCCTAATCTCAGGTTAGTCACGCGCCCTAACTGAAATCCTTGGCATTACGAAGGTACACAATAATTAGTTACGCACCACCAGCCTGAGTGGATAGTGAATGAATGAATGAATGAGTATGCAACTCCTACTCAATAAGTCCACATATCAGTACGGTTCCTCTTTAGAAAAATCACCGGGGTCTAGTACACTCCAAACCAGATTGCCGCCACATCGCGCGTAACATGGTGAGTGGAAGAGACCTCACTATCCGCCTACCAATATCGGGCTCGGCTCGTCGATAGCGGACCCATTCCTCGTGCTGGTCAAACTCAGCCTAACTTTACCCCATCCTCTCGGGTAGGTAAGGCTGCACCCCCTTCCAACTAACCACGACACAATAGGAGACGTGGCCTAACAGTATACGGCCCTTATGCGCTTATGCATCCACTCGGTCTAGATGTTGGAGCAACCTCTAGAACCAGGAGGATTTAAGAAATTTCACCCAGGGATATCTATAACACCCTATGTAGAACAGATTTTCGGTGTCCCATCTGGCCATCTACGATATGCCTATGGAGGCTACGGCCCTAATGTCGCTAAGGCGTACTGTAATCATAATCACACAATACGAGATATATGAGTCACACAGTCCAACCATGCATCAATCCTGTGCATACCTGCGCTCATGTGGCGCAACTCTGCTTATCAAGGAGTCCTATGAACAACCTGCCCTATGGCATATGCAATGGCCAACCATATCTCATAACAACATGCAGATGATGTGTATGGGCATGTATCATGATACTAGCTATCACATACTCATAATCGGTATCGATAACCGGCATCGATAATCGGTATCGATAATCGGCCTATCAATGGGCCTAAGGGAAGGTCACAATGAGGACATTTAACTATCATTGCCCATCAATGTGGTCATTTAACCAACATTGCTCCCAAGGAGTGGCCTATATAGAGCCAAACATATACTAGGCTCATAGCCTTGCGCAAGGGCCTAATATACATCACAACGGGCCTCGCTCAAGGGTCACATATACATCACATCAGGCCTCATTAATGGCTATAATTACATCACAACAGGCCCTATCTAATCACAATGGGCCACCTACAATCTCAATGGGCCTTACACAAGGGTCTCATACATCAAGTGGGCCACATCACATGGGCCTTATACATCACATCGGGCCCCATACAATCACAATGGGCTACATACGGTCACAATGGGTCACTTACAATCACAATGGGCCAGATGCTATCATAATGGGCTGCATGACATGGGCCTAACACAAATCACTATGAGTCGCTTACATGGGCTTAATACACATCACTATGGGCTGCATCACATGGGCCTAATACACATCACTATGGACCACTCACGTGGGCCTAATACACATCACTATGGGCCACATCACATGGGCTTAACACCTAACACACACCACTATGGGCCGCATCACATGGGCCCAATACACATCACTATGGGTCGCTCACACGGGCCCAATACTCATCATTTTGGGCTACTCACATGGGCCTAACACTCATCACTATGGGCCACATCACATGGCCCTCTTATGCACAACAGGTTGGCCCTGCACATGGCCTCAAATACATAACATGTGGGCCCTACACATGGGCCTCATATGCATCAAATGAGCCACGTATCTGGGCCTCAAATACATCAAATGGGACACGCATCATGGGCCTAATACATATCATAATGGGCCTTACCCATAGGCCATGAATACATCACAGTGGGCCTTGCCCATAGGCCTCGAATAGATCACAATGGGCCTTGCCCATGGGCCTCAGATTCAAGCAGGTGGGCCCCATCATATGGGCCATCAATACAAGGCAGGTGGCCCCTATCACATGGGCCTAAATATACATCATGATGGGCCTCATGGATGGGTCGCACCAATGGGCATCAAGCGGACTTGGACCACACCAAAAATTATTTCAATGGTTGTAGGTGTAACATGTGTATCACTGTACACTATCATTCCATGGGGCACATGGCCCACTAATGATGATCAGACTGTCCAAACATTGTCCAAGTAAATCAGCACCATCCAAACATTTCCCGTGTAAATCAGCACCATCCAAACATTGTCTATGTAAATTAGCACCATCCAAATATTGTCTAGCACCATCCATCACTGTCTGGATGGTGTGGAGGAAACAAATACATCACATGGGCCCTATGGTCGATGGACGATTTGTACCCAACACATACCACATGTGGGACCCATAGAACTTGCTGACGGCAGTCCATCTGTGGGTCCCACCATCTGGACGGCTTGGATGTACATATACATCACGTGGGACCCATAGAACTTGTTAACGTCTTTGGGGCAACGTCCAGCTACTCGTCGTCCAATAGATGGATGGCCCAAAAGAAAACAAGTGGATGGCATTGATAATACACATGCATCATGGTTGGGACCCATTGTCCATGGGCTAGACGGTGGATGCAATGCATCATCAAGGTGGGTGCCAGGTGGTGGCCCACTGAAATTGTTGCGTACAACAGCTGTATGGCTGGCTACTGACCAACGTACGCCAGCCAATCAAATCCCAAAAAGGTGGGTCCCACATGGGGCCCACAAGTACAGGCATATAACTATATGTATGTATCTATATATATATAATGTTATATCATATTATATTATTATAATATAATATAATATTATAATATATACATAACATATATATATATATATCTTATCATTATATATATATATTTTTTATGTTTATTTTTTTAATTTTCCAACGTCCAGCCCTTTGTCCAGCAAGTTGGACGGTGCTGGATGGTGCATGCACATTACGGTGGTCCCACATAGTGGGCCACCAGATTTGAATAAAGCTGATATTTATTTTTCCCTTTCATCCGGGCGTGTGTGACCGTCTGGTTATGTAGGCCCCAAATCAGGATCAAGGTGACCCACTTGTTGGATGCCATGGATAAAATACACACATCATAGGTGGGCCATCGATCATAGAGAGAGAGAGAGAGATGGAGAGAGATCGATGATGACAGAGGGGCCCTGCCACTATGGGCCCCTCTTGGATACAAGCATACATCAAGGTGGGTCCCACCATTAGTGAGCCCTTAAATCACAAAAAAATAAAGATGAAAATGTGGATCAAAGATCACCCACCGTAGATCTTCTCTTCCTTCTTCCGCCAACACGATCTAAAGCTCCAAGGGGTGGATTTTAACGGTTGAGATGGACTTTGGACGGTTGAGATGGGCCACACCAAGCTTCTCCTCTCTTTGGGAAGCCATGGACGATTCTTCTCCTTCAGGGTTGCTTGAAAATGGAAAGAGAGAGAGAGAGGTGATGAGAGAGAGGGATGGTGAGTGATGGATGGGTGTACTTGATGGGTGGAGAGAGAGAGAGTTGACTTTAGGGGTTGCTTAGGGATGGGTGTTGTACTTGACATGATGGGATGAAGTACTTGACATTTGATGTGATTAATGGGACATTCTCTTAGGATTGATGGGATGAACTAAACACGGGCCCACATCTCCTGGCCTGGGTATCGCCTCAGCGCACAAGACGCGGCGTCAGAACTGCAGTGACGGCACAGTCGCAAGGATACAAGTCTCGGGTCAAGCCAACTATGGAATATGGGATACGATTCAGGGTCGCGCACAACTGTCGATTACAGGTCACGGGTTGTCGGAATTCGACGGGAGGACTGTGGAAGCCTATGGAACGGTACGGTCTAAGATACGGGCCTCACAACTAGGGTGTATAATCTCAGTCAGGATAACAACAAAAGTTCCCTCCGCTACTGGCTCAAAGCAACTCGCATCTCTTACCGATATATATCGTATCCGGCTACATGTACACATAAAATGGCATTGGTATTGTTAGCATTTATAATATAATTATAAGCTTATTACATTAGCGAAATTATAATTGCATACCGACGATGCCTTAGTAGATTTAGCCGTTAGTGGTGATGAGAGGTTTTGACCAGACTGTGCCTCTTGATGCATACCCACCCAGGACTTTATATCGACCAATGATTTCTTTATCTCTAATATCTCATGTGCTAGACCTTCCTTTTCTTTTATCATATTATCTAGCTTTGAACGGGGAGAGGTTGACTTCTTCAGTCGTGTTTTGCTTATTGAGCAACCCAGACCACGCATTCGCCCTCCACTGTCAGAACCAACCAACTGTAAAATATTACAAATCAAGTTATTAGGAAATTCATAATTACCATGAAACTCAAGTAATTTTTAAACTTTATTAATACCTCTGTAAGAGCATCGTCAACAGCGGTCATCTTAGAAGTAGGATTGCTACTATAAAGCTCATCTAGTTTTTGTTGTGACAAAATTAATACAAATGAATGTAAAATAATTCAAAGTTATATAATGACATTTCATAATGGTACTAGTTAGTGGTAGGATGGGTGCACTTACAACAAGGTCAGGATATTGGACAACTTTATCCTTGCTAGTATGGGCTCTTAAGTAAACATCACCTCTACCTATCTCGGCATCAGAGGTAAGATTCCTCTCCATCGCCTTTGGCACATAACATATCATTCAAATACACATCATTAATAGAGTTAATTAGATATCTGATAATTCAAAATTAAATTTAATTTTAAACTATAATACCTATTTTTAGATACATACCATCTAATGGTGAGTAACAGCCATGTTGCGCCTCCCAAGACACGCAGGTTCTTTTAACTTTGCCCGATTGACTTTATTCCTTGCACTTGCTCTCTTGAATTGCTTAGTGTTGTGTTGTTCCATAAAGACCCTCCAATCCTCCATAGGGACACCTGGGGGGCAGGACTATCTCTCACAACTATAGGATCACTTTTTTTTATATTTTTTAGTCAACCTTTTCTTATAATTTCTCCATGTTTCGTTGATGCATTGTGTTATGTACTAAACACCTGCATCCCAACTTTAACCCTCAAACTCATAAAACAGTGAGAACATCTCTATGACCTTTTAAATGTGTGCATGAGGCACCTGGCGAAAGTCCTGGTATATGATCGGGATATGAGCACGGGTTAGGACACAGATATGCGATGCAAAGTCTTTGTGATTGAGACTGTCCTCATTCAGTTGCCTGAATTTATTCGTCTTAAGGACTTTTTTCCTATCAGGTTGCACATGTAAAGAAGTATCCTTTGTAGGGCCTCTCTTTCTAGATGAAGAAGAAGCTGGCACATCTACATAAAAAAGAATAATAGTTATATATAAACATCGTTGATTACCGCCAACATATAAGAAAAATGAAATCTACATATCTAATTAATAAGAACTATCTTATTACTTTTGGTGTTGCTCGCATTTGTACTCCCAAGCAAGTGCGCACCCAATGCCTCTGGTTGTGAATCCATGTGCTTATTTATATGCTAATAGAAAAAAACACTAATGGTTAAGAAATAATTTAGATAACAGATAAAGTACAAACAATTCACTATATTATCCATACCTTCATTATATTTCCTTCAATATATATCATTTTGTTACATGGATTAAAAATACAAAAATTCAATAGATTCTCCTTAATCGCTTTCTTTTCTTTGTTTTCTCAACTATAACACTAACTTCTTCAGGTTCATTAAATATCAACTCATCGGCATTTGTTAATGAGGTGAGATCAGGTCCTGCATAGGCATCAGTTACAGCCTTCAATCGTTCCGATAGAAGGCATGTCTCTTCTTCTACAAAAATCTTTTTTGGAACCTCCATGACCATGTGCCATTCAGGATTTTTATGATCTTTGGAGTAGAAAACTTGGATGGCATGCTCCGCGAGAATGAACGGCTCGTCACCCACTTTGTTTGAACTATAAAGACTAGACAAGTTTACTAATCTCATATTTGCTTCGACATCAACAGAAGCACCATGATGTGTCACCTTCACCCAATCACACTTAAATAGGATGGGCTTATACCTTGTACGGTACTCCAATTGGATATTTCTATGAAGGACTCCATAGTAAGGTTGATTTTCATCCACCATATTTATATCCTTAGCACTAGATTGGAAGTTGGTCATACCCTCTGTCATAACCCCACTATTTTGGTTCATTTTATTCTCCTCATATTCCTTAGTGACGAAAAGAAAACCATTAATACAATACTTATTATAGTGCATAGCAAAAGCTAGAGGTCCTCTCACTATATCTTTGAAATCTTCTTCATTAGATTCGTTGAACTCTGTTTGTCTCTTCAACCAAGGTATGAATTCATCCTCACTAGGCACTCTGTTGGTTCTCTTGTAGCATCGCTGCAAGAAATCTTTGTACTTCCAGTGGGTTATTCGATACCATTGTTATATTAAAATTGCATAAAGTAAAGAAGATATATACATATGAGCGAAAAGTACATACCCTTCCCACGCATTGTAGCTAGGATGACTCTTCATGACCCAAGTACGAGCTTGTTCATATTCGATACCCATTAGGATGACACTTTGACTCGAACCTACTGGACCAACATTGTCATCATTAGAATCATCGTCAACGATATCTTGCAACTTCTGTGGTCCTGGAATGACTCCGTCAAAACGTTTTTTCAGCTTTTCCAAGAGGCTTGTTTTATGTTTTCCTCTGTATTGGTTGCAGTATATAACTGTCTCGTATTGGATGTATTGTTCTGCAATGCAACCCTTAGGTCGCGTCTTGTTACGGACATAAGCATTGAATGTCTTCATGAACCTCACAAAAATAATGATACATTACATATACATGCAACTTTAGACGTTTCACTGATTTATTCTTATTAAGCTCATAGCATACCTTTTGAATGGATACATCCATCAATAGTATACAAGACCACATATGTGAGCCTCGTAGGCCAAGTAGATGGTAAGATGCATCATCATGACAAATATCGATGAAGGGCATATAATCTCAAGATGACATAACATCTTAGCCATGCCCCTCTCGAGAGTAATGCGCGTTTGAAGGTCTATGGTTGATGAGCATAAGACATTAATGAAGGTGCAAAAGCTTATAATTATAGGACGAATGACCTTCCTATCCTTGAATGCATGCTGGATAAGAACCGGGAGTAGATGTTGCATCAACACATGGTAATAATGAGACGTCATTCCCTTTAAATCCATGTAATCTTCCGTTACAATGGTCTTCTAATTCACACTAAAACCAATAGGAACACGCAGATTATGCAAAGTCTGGATGAAAAGCCTTTTCTCTTTTTTTTTTCTTAGACAGAAAGGACCTTGTTTCTGAATCGTCTTGCCATTGCTCTTTTTTAGCCATAGATGCTTCTTAATTCCCAACCGTTTCAGGTCCCTGCGCGCATTAACATCATCCTTGGTTTTTCCAGGCGAGTTCAACATTAAAGCGACAAGGATTTCACATATATTTTTCTCGACATGCATAACATCAAGGTTGTGGCACACAGGAATATCTTTCTAATACTCTAGATCAAATAATATAGACCGTTTGAAGAACCACAGTGATTCAATGTCATTGGCTAGCTCTTGTTGGCCTCCATCAATACCCCTTATATTCTTCTTCCCAGACTTCCCCCACTATATATTAAGGTTCGTAGTTTGTCTTTCAACCTCAATCCCGTCCATACGGATCGATTGTCATCGTATCTCTACTTTCTTATTGTAAGTGCCAATACTTGTGTCCTTTCTAGCTTGGTCTAGCATTGGCAACCACCGTCTATGGCCCATATAAGCATGTTTCTTTCCATACTGGAGTCATAAGGAATCTGTGTTGGGATCATATACAAGACAACCATATTTACCCTTGGTTTTACAGCTGGAAACGTTACCATATGCTGGAAAGTCATGGATTGTCTAGAGTAGAACTGCACGCATATTGAATTTGTTTTCATGGTATGCGTCGAACGCCATGACCCCTTTCCGCCATAAGTCTTGAAGTTCATCAATCATTGGTTGTAAATAAACATCAATATCCTTTCCCGGTTGTCGCGCTTCCTCAATGAGCAAAGTCAATATAGTAAATTGAGGTTTCATACAAAGCTTTGGTGGAAGGTTGTACGTCACACACATAATGGGCCATGAACTATATGAAGTGTTAAAAGTGTTGAATGGGTTAAACCTATCTGTAGCCAAACCCAATCGAACATTACGAGGCTCAGCTGAAAAATCCGTATACTTGTTATCGAGATTCCTCCATACAATAGAATCAGCTGGATGCTCCATCTTTTCATGTTGCAATTTCCTGGTTGAGTGCCAGGACATTTCTTTCACCAACCATGGCACACTGAACATTCTTTGTAGCCTTGGTGTTAATGGAAAATACCTTAACACCTTGGCAGGTACTTGAAATTGTTTTCTCTCATCATCCATTTTTGTCTTGAACTTAAAAGCTTTACAAGTTGGACAGCTAGTTTTCGTCTCGTGCTCTCTCCAGTATAAGATGCAATCATTTGGACAAGCATGGATCTTCACATAATCAAGACCCAACTTTATAATGATCTTCTTCGTTTGGTAGGTATTAGTTAGGGCCTTGTTACCAGAAGGTAACAACTTCTTTAGTAGTTGAAGGAGCTTTGTAAAGTTTTTTTCACTCCTTTCATGGTTCACCTTTAATTTAAAAAGCTATACAATGAAAGTCAACACAGTGAAATCTTCTGCCCCAATGTATAGCTCAGTCATTACTTCTTGTAGATTTGCTTCAAAATCATTAGTTTTATTTTCCCCAAATACGCCTTTGACTACAGGGTTCACGTTCGGCTCATCCTGAACAACTTTATCTAGGTTATTACCACCGAGTTCTTCAACGATCGTGTTGTGAACATCATTTAAGTTTGGGACACTATGGCACTATTGGGAACTTGATGCATGTTCAATACACTCAGGTGATACATGCTCACCATGCATGTTCCAAACCTTATATCTTAGATTAAATCCATTTTTCGTTAGATGTATTTCCAAATCATCATATGAAAATGATAAATATGCACATCTACAAGTGGTGCATGGATAAAAGATGGTTTCTCTACTAGGAAGGTGATCTCGTGCAAACTTTAAAAAGCTTCTCATTCCAGAAATAAAATGTGGGTGAGGAAAACTTAGTGTTATCCACTCCCTATTGAAATGGCCAAGCTATATGTCCTAGAGGGGGGTGGGGGTGAATATGACTATACTAAATTAAAAATAAATACAGCGGAATATGAAACAAGGAATAGATAGCACTATACACCAATCACAGTATAGGAATGGAAAGCAACCTAATATAGAGAAATTGAAACAACAATTGTTCTAAGGACAACCTTACACCAAAAACCAAAGTTTATGGTAAGACAACCTTATTTCTAGAACAACTAAAGAAACAGAAGCTCAACGTAATAAATAGATAGCAAAAATATAATGCTGAAATGTAAATCTAAATTATTACAATATTCCCCACTGTGCTTGAAATGAAATAATTACAACATTCACATTCACACATACATTCCACAATTCAGAATGATAAAAGATAGGAAATATAAATCACACATCCACAACACAAAGAATTATAGTGGTTTGCCTGTGTGTTCACCAACTGTTAAACAACAGCTACACAGAATGCTACTCCACTCCTAATATCCTTACACAGGGGATATTAGCGTTCACTATCAAATAGGTTTTCATAGGTTCACCCAAAACCTTCACAATTGTGTCTTTTTCAAAGGGCTTACACAATTCAAAAATCCTCACTTCTGAGTTTTTTGGTTCTCCTCAGATAACCAACAACTTTGAGATTTTTCTGGCTTAACCTCAAATAAAACTAAACAATGTAAATTACACAAATTGTAAAATACCTGATTTTCTCCTTCGTTGTAGCAGCCCAGAAGAACCAATTCAGAGTAGAGATTTGAATGTCAAAGTTCAATGTCCAATACTCACTTTATAATGGTTCTAGGTTCTAATGGATTTTAAATTAAAACAAAAGGGCTACCTCTAATTGATTTTGATTCCAGAAAAAGGAAAACAACAATACCTCTTTTCAGATTAGATTGGAATGCAAGAAACAAAATCAATTAACAAAGCTAAAGATAGAGAATATTAAATATGCACACTTAGCTTAAATGGAGCACCGACTTATCTCTCAGAAAGCTGAATTAAATTAACTTGAATTCCTTTTTTTCAATTGAAATAATTCTGAGATTTGTGCTCTATTTATAGGTGAGCAAATTATGTCTTCGACTGGTCTAAGGACCTCTACGACTAGTCATAGAACCAACAGATATTTGAAAATTTCGGGCGCGATAAGATTAACAGTTTTACGACTAGTCGTAGTTGGTCTA
This sequence comes from Magnolia sinica, assembly GCF_029962835.1. Classification (NCBI taxonomy): domain Eukaryota; kingdom Viridiplantae; phylum Streptophyta; class Magnoliopsida; order Magnoliales; family Magnoliaceae; genus Magnolia; species Magnolia sinica. Next base: position 83,245,223 of record NC_080574.1, read on the forward strand.
CGACTAGTCGTGGGTCTCCTACGACTGGTCCTAGGCTCACACGACTAGTCGAAGCAAGTCGAATTTGAGCGCTGTACATTGAGTCGTAGCTCTACGATAGGTCGAAGATGCAGTCGACACTGTACCTACGACTGGTCGAACAGTCCCCAGGACTAGTCGAAGCCTAACAGAAAATTTCTAATTTTTGTAATAAGCTTACGACTGATCCATGAATTTCTTAGATAGGTCGAAGCAGTGCTAGGACTAGTCAAAGAAAGTCCAGGACTAGTCTTAGAACAGACCAAACTCACTTATAAAAAATATATGAATTATGTATCCAAAATGACCTACTCTAAAGGTCAACCTAAGGTCAATCTTACCTCAATAGTGAAGTAAGGATATTGAAACTTTAGAGACGAGTGACCTTTGAAAGTAATGGAGCTTGAAGTCTTGATGTCGTTTAAACTTGAGAGCTTTTTGAGATCTTGAGATTGAACTTGAAAGCTTCTGAGATCTTGAGGTTGAACTTGAAAGCTTCTTGAGATTCTTGACTTGTGAACAGTGCTTGTCAACCTAAGTTGATCTTGAGTAGAGCATTGTTCTTCACAGATGCAAGCTTCATAACAGTGTCTTCAGCACCACAAATTTGACAATACAAAGGGCTATAAACTATGACACTTATAATCTCCCCCTTTGTCAAATTAGTGACAAAACACACTTTCAAGATATGTTACATAACACAGAATATCTGATTAAAGAATCATGCACTAGTTATCATCAACCAACATCCTTCAGACTTGAAATCAATATTTAGTCCACCTCTGCACACCACCTCTGCACATACTACCCCTGAGTAACATACTCATAAAATACCATACAATACAATGCTACTCCCTCCTCATGACAACATCCATATCCATATACATATCCATAACATATCCATAACATATCCAATACTCATCCTTTTTGTCACAATAAGACAAAGGAAGCGCAAAATAGATGGCTGAGGAGAAATAATCAATGAGAAATATGAGAGGTAACTAGTCAAGATATAAGAACATAACATAAGCAACACACATAATTCATAGACTGAGCTAAGTTAAAGAGAGCGACAAACTCAAAAATAGTTAGGAGTAATAAAGTTATTACAGACCAGTAATCTTAACAATACTAATCTGACCCAGACGAAGGAGCATGAATGGAAGGATCAAGTTGATGCATGCGTTTGTTCAAGCGCTTAAGATATTTGCACATATATTTGAACTATAAATCATGGGCAGCAGACATGTTTTCCATCTTAACATTTAGATTATCAACTTTATCTTCCAATGCACTTAGATGTGCATCAAATGAAGAAGGCTCATAATCTGGATCATTTGTAGAATCGGACTCAAGCTCTTTAAAAATATCATCCATGTTAATATCATCAGGAGGAAGACCACCAGCTTCTTTCTCATGTACAACTTCAGCACCGCCAACACCATCACCTTGGCCAGGAAGATAATCCAGTTTCATCTTATTGATATTGGAATTGTTAAATATCAGATAATGGATAGGGGCCTCTCCAACTGGCATGTCGACTGACATATGTGTAGCAACATAGTCATCAAATATCTAAAAGGAATGTCACTATGACTAGGATGGAGATGAAACTGAATGATGAAATGACAAATCAAAGATGGTAAACAAATGTTAACACCTTTAACAATAGAATGAAGAATACGAACCATGAAGGACGTTAATTCAGATTTGTTACCCGACCGAGGATACAAGTTAGACACAAAGATTTTGTAAAGAATTCTGTATTTGGGTAACAAATACCTTGAGGGAAGCGCATTCCCTTTATGCATCCATTGTACATCTAAATTTCATAAGTCATTAGTCAGCATACGTTTTTCAGTGACAGAGGGTTTATCATATAAAGTATGGATAGGAATACCCTCATCATTCACTGGAATATCCATGAGGGCTGAAATCAAATGTCAATCAACTTCAAATGGCCCTTCTCTTGTGGAGATAGAAAAAGTTAAATTTTCCAGTGAGAAAGCACATATGCATGCAAATATGGATTGGGCAATGGACCGGTATGCTGGTCCACCCCAAAACAATAAGTTATTCTAACCTACAGATTGGAGCATAGGAAAAATATCAAATAGAGCAACATGATTAATATCTACTGGATGTTCAACAATAACATTACGCAATCTTATGTACCAAACATAAGATGGATCATCCTCAGGAGCCCTAAGATGACGCTTAGTGATAGGGGCTGATTTGGAAGAAGAAGACGGACCACGGGACATTGATTTTCTTCCTTTAAAAGCCATATGCAACAAAGATTTCAAGAATATAGAGAGTTGCAAAGGATTGAGAAATGGGTTTTCACAAATCAGATTTTTCAAAAGAAAATCCCCAAATCTCAACTAAATTCGAAATAGATGACTTCAAGAGAGAAATAGAAGCAATTTAGACACAAATCTACAAGTAAAATGCAAATGGAGCACTAACCTTAAAGATTTTGGAAGATGGGTTCGACTAGTCGTGTGTAGGCTCGTTGGAGAGTGAAGTTGAAATGAAGAAGAAAGTAATTTTCCCCAAATTTTAAGTGACTCCATGCGATTCACGACTAGTCATGGGTATACACGACTGGTTGTAGCACGACTGGTCGAGTACAGGCCAAAAAATCTGATTTTTGTATATTTTTCAAGATTTGAAAACTAAACTAGCAAAATATACAATATGATACAAATAGGCATATTTAATCATTTTAAAATGCACATGCCGAGATCAAAATTTATTTTGTTAAACCTGCTTTTGTCGAGCAGTTTAGTGAAAATATCAGCACGTTGATTCTCAGTAGGGATATATTCCAAAGATATAACTTTTTCTTCTACTAATTCTCGAATATAATGAAATCTAATGTCAATGTGCATAGTACGAGAATGTTGAATTGGATTTTTCAAAATATTTATGGCACTAGAATTATCACAATATAATAACATAGAATCCTGTTTAAATCCATAATCACTTAGCATACGTTTCATCCAAACAATCTGTGTACACGCATTACCAACTGCGATATATTCAGCTTCAGCTATTGAAAGTGATATAGAACTTGGTTTCTTTCTAAACCAAGAAACTAAACAGTTTTCGATATAAAAACAACCACCACTGGTTGATTTTCGATCATCAAGATTACCAACCCAGTCAGCATCCGAGTACCCAGCTAATTGAACACTAGTCTCATATGGATACCAGAGACCGAGATACACAGTACTTGCGACATATCGTATAATCCGCTTGACAATAGTCAAGTGAGATTCTTTAAGATCAGATTGATATCTAGCACAAATACCAACACTTAAAGCGATATCGGGTCTACTAGCAGTTAAATACAATAGACTACCAATCATACTCCGATATAATTTCGGATCCACATTTTTACTTGCAGAATCTTTTGAGAGTTTCAAGGTTGTACTCATAGGAGTATCAAAGTTCTTACCATTCTCAAATTCAAATCTCTTAATCAAGTTCATAGCATATTTAGATTGAGAAATGAACATTCCATCAAATTTTTGTTTTACTTGCAACCCGAGGAAATAATTCAATTCCCCGACCAAGCTCATTTCAAACTGAGATTTCTTCAAATCTACAAACTCAATAGTCATATCAGTATAGGTAGATCCATAAATGATATCATCAACGCAGATTTGTACTAATAAGATGATCCTTATGTTTTTTAATAAATAGAGTTTTATCAACACATCCCATTTGAAAATTATGGCTTAATAGAAATTTTGTTAGTTTCTCGTACCATGCCCTAGGGGCTTGTTTTAAACCGTAAAGTGCTTTTTTAAGACAATACACATGATCCGCATTTTTGGGGTCTTCAAAACCCATTGGTTGTTCAACATAAACTTCCTCATGAAGATTGCCATTTAAAAATGCACTTTTTACATCCATTTGGTAAATCTTAAACTTTCTAAAACACACAATGGATATAAAGAGTCTGATTGATTCAAGACGTGCTACTGGTGCAAAGGTTTCATCATAGTCAATACCTTCAATTTGAGTGTAACCTTGTACCACTAGCCTAGCCTTGTTTCCAATTATGTTGCCAAGTTCGTCTAACTTATTTTTGAAAATTCATTTGGTTCCAATGATGTGTTTATCTTTAGGTCTAGATACGAGATACCAAACATCATTTCTCACAAATTGGTTAAGTTCTTCTTGCATCGCAACAATCCAGTTTTCTTCAGCAAGAGCTTCTTTTACGTTAGATGGTTCTATCTGGGATGTAAAACATACATAATTATATATATCCTCAAGTTGTCTATGGGTACGAACACTAGTGAGAGGGTTTTCAAGAATCTGTGTGGTTGGATGATCTTTAACAATCCTTAGTTCAGAATCAGTCTGATTAGATGAAGAATTAGGTTTATCAATTATAAGAACTTCATCATTATCTGAACTTGAGATAGGTGTGCTTAAGTGATCATCAATGACCACATTGATGGACTCTTGTATCACACCGGTCCTTTTGTTCAAAACCCTATAAGCTCGACTGTTTAAAGAATATCCTAAAAAGATCCCATCATCACTCTTCGTATCAAACTTTCCTAGATTTTCACGATCTCGAAAATATAGCATTGCTGCAAAAACTCAAAAATATTTGACAGTAGGCTTTTTATCGAACCACATTTCGTAAGCCGTTTTATTATTACATTTACTAGTGTAAACCCGGTTAATAATATAGCAAGCTGTATTGACTGCTTCAGCCCAAAGATTCTTAGAGAGCTTCATACTGTTCAACATGACATTAGCCATTTCTTGAAGCACTCTATTTTTCCTTTCAACTATTCCATTTTGTTGTGGAGTTTTGGGCGCTGAGAATTCATGTAATATTCCCTGGTCACTATAGAACTCTCAAAACCGCTATTCTCAAATTCAGATCCTTGATCACTACGAATCTTATTGACTTGAGAAACTTTTTCAGTTTGAATCCATTTTAGAACCTTTTTCACTTCTTCAAAGGTTTCTGATTTGTCTCTTAAGAAGACTACCCATGTATATCTGGTAAAGTCATCTACAATTACCAAGATATATCTTTTGCCACCTTGACTTTCTGTCCTAGTAGGTCCTACTAGGTCCATATGGAGAAGCTCGAGTGGTCTTGATGTGGTATTGGAATTCACCTTTTTGTGTGAGTTCCTTGTTTGTTTGCCAATCTGGCATTCACCACATATTTTATCTAATTTTTACAATTTGGGTAAACCTCTTATAAGTTCCCGTTTGGTCAATCTATATAGATTTCGGTAGTGCACATGTCCCAGACGTTTGTGCCATAAGTCAATCTCGTCTGTATGGACCATGTAAGACAATTGATTAGATGAGTTGGATTCGCTAACAATGTAGTAGTTTTCAGACGTTCTACGTCTAGTTAGTATTACTGAACCCTTGTTGTTTAGAATCTCACAGCTTTGATTAGAGAACCGTACACTATGGTTATTGTCGCATATTTGAGATATGCTAAGCAAGTTATGTTTAAGACCTTCAACATATAAAACATTTTTAAACAAAGGAAGGTTATAGAGTTGAACAGTACCTTGGCCCATAATCTTGCAGTTGCTGCCATCACTAAATGTGACTGAACCATCAATCATGTCTTTGAGATCGGTGAATAAAGCTTTATCACCAGTCATATGCCTTGAGCATCCACTATCTAGGTACCACTTTGAATGGCTTATTGCTTTGAAAGTGGTGTGAGCAACCAAGCAGTAACTTTAGAAACCCATTTCAAAACTGTTTTGGGTTTAAGAGTATAGTTGGTCTTCTTTTGACTGATGTTGTAAGAATGACCTACTGAGTTAGATTTTAAGAGCTCCTTGAGTAAATCTACTATCTTTTCAGCAAGAGGGTTTCGGTTCTGATTTTTAAAGTTGACATGGCTACTTTTAGGTTTTTGAAAAGTTTTTGTATTTTTAGAAAAACTTTGATAAGTACTTTTCCCTTTTGAGTTTGAGGACTCTCCTTTCACAAACTTGGGAGGAGTATACTTTTGATTAGGAGGTGTATTCTTATCATAGCCCAATCCGGATCGATCGCCACTTTTTCTTGATCCGGATAATAGTTTTTCTAACTTTGGATCTCCTTGGGCATACCTCCATGTATCCTTTAAACTCAGAAGAGAAGATACTTCATTTTTAAGTATCTCATTTTCAGATTTCAGATTTTCAATCAGCAAGGTTTTGAATTCTAAGTCGCATTTTGATTTTTCAAAACAATCTGAAATTTGGAATTTTTCTAAAGCAAGTGATTCAAAACATTCTTTGAGTTTAGAAAACTTTTCTTTTTGAAGTTTAAGTTTGACAGCAATTTTACAACTTTCCTTGTATAGGGCATTGTAAGCATCTTGAAGATCATCTTCATTTTCATAATCACTATTCAGATTTTCTTTGCTAGTTGAATCATCATGATTTAAAAACGTGAATTTGGCTAGAGTTATAAGGGCTTTAACTTCACTGCCCGACTCGGTTTCAGAATCTTCTGATTTAGAAGAAGCTTCAGAATCAGATTATTCATCCCAAGTAGCCAACATTCCCTTTCTTTTTGTTCTGTCCTTTTTAGGACATTTGTTTGCTAAGTGCCCATACTCTTGACAGTTGTAACATTGACTATCTTTCAAAGACTTCCAACTTTTAGATCTAGGTTTAGATCTTTTCTTATCATTTGATTTTTGAAAATCTACCATTTTCTTGCTTTTGAAAATCTTATAAAATTTCTTCGCTAAAAGAGCCATATCGTCTTCAGAATTTTCTAAATTCGAGTTTTCTTGAGAAATACCATTAGAAGATTTGAGAGCAATGGATTTACTTTTAGGAGCTTTAAAGTTTAACTCATAGGTTTGTAAAGAACCAACTAGTTCTTCTACCCTCATATTATCCATATCACGAAGTTCCTGGATCACGGTTACCTTAGAGTTGAACCGTTCAGGAAGTGAGCGTAGTATCTTTGCACACACTTTACTTTCTGGGATTTTATCACTAAGACCCCACATTGAGTTTACAATGTCATTTAATCTAGTGTAAAAGTCCATAAATATTTCATTTACCTCCATATGAATTTCTTCAAATTTGGTTGTGAGGAGTTGGACTTTAGATTTTTTTACAATTGTAGTACCCTCATGTGTCATTTCTAATATATCCCAGGCTTGCTTTGCAGTATCATAGGATATGATTCTTTTGAACTCATCGGGTGATAGTGCACAAGTAATTGCATTTAGTGTTTTTGCATTGGCACTACTCTCATTTTTCTGAAGGGTGGTCCATGAGAAATATGGTGTTACTCTCATTGATTTTGAACCATCAATACCAGTCACTTCAATGGTAGGTGGGTTCCATTTAATCACTGTGGCTTACCACACAGTCTCATCCATTGATTTGAGGAAGATCCTCATCCTGGCTTTCCAATAGGCATAATTGGAGCCATCAAAGGGTGGAGGTTTAGTGACTGATAGGCTATCAAAATTTGACATCTTATATATAGCTTAGATCGTTAGCTCAGGAATTAAATCCAAATAAAAAGCAATAAGAGCGAGCTATTAGGCTCTGATACCACTTGAAATGGCCAAGCTATATGTCCTAGAGGGGGGGGGGGGGGTGAATAGGACTATGCCAAATTAAAATAAATACAGCGGAATATGAAACAAGGAATAGATAGCACTATACACCAATCACATTATAGGAATGGAAAGCAACCTAATATAGAGAAATTGAAACAACAATTGTTCTAAGGACAACCTTACACCAAAAACCAAAGTTTATGGTAGGACAACCTTATTTCTAGAATAAATAGAGAAACAGAAGCTCAACGTAATAAATAGATAGCAAAAATATAATGCTGAAATGTAAATCTAAATTATTACAACATTCCCCACTGTGCTTGAAATGAAATGATTACAACATTCACATTCACACATATATTCCACAATTCATAATGATAAAAGATAGAAAATATAAATCACACATCCACAACACAAAATTATAGTAGTTCGCGTGTGTGTTCACCAACTGTTAAACAACAACCACACAAAATGCTACTCCACTCCTAATATCCTTACATAGGGGATATTAACATTCACTATCAAATAGGTTTTCACAGGTTCACCCAAAACCTTCATAATTGTGTCTTTTTCAAAGGGCTTACACAATTCAACACAATTCAAAAACCCTCACTTCTGAGTTTTCTGGCTCTCCTCAGATAACCAACAACTTTGAGATTTTTCTGGCTTAACTTCAAATAAAACCAAACAATGTAAATTACACAAATTGTAAAATACTTGATTTTCTCCTCCGTTGTAGCAGCTCAGAAGAACCAAGTCGGAGTAGAGATTTGAATGTCAAAGTTCAATGTCCAATACTCACTTTATAATATTTCTAGGTTCTAATGGATTTTAAATTAAAACAAAAGGGCTACCTCTAATTGATTTTGATTCCAGAAAAAGGAAAACAACAATTCCTCTTTTCAGATTAGATTGGAGTGCAAGAAACAAAATCAATTAGCAAAGCTAAAGAAAGAGAATATTAAATATGCACACTTAGCTTAAATGGAGCACCGACTTATCTCTCAGAATAACAAATTAAATTAACTTGAATTCCTTTTTTTCAATTGAAATAATTCTGAGATTCGTGCACTATTTATAGGTGAGCAAATCATGTCTTCGACTGGTCTAAGGACCTCTACGACTAGTCGTAGAACCGATAGATATTTGAAAATTTCAGGTACAATAAGATTGGCAGTTTTACAACTGGTCGTAGGTGGTTTACGACTGGTCGTGGGCCTCCTATGACTGGTCGTAGGCTCACACGACTAGTCGAAGTAAGTCGAATTTGAGCGCTGTACATTGAGTCGTAGCTCTACGACAGGTCGAAGATGCAGTCGATACTGTACCTACAACTGGTCGAATAGTCCCCAGGACTAGTAGAAGCCTAATAAAAATTTTCTAATTTTTGTAACAAACTTATGACTGATCCATGAATTTCTTAGACAGGTCGAAGCAGTGCTAGGATTAGTCGAACAAAGTCCAGAACTAGTCTTAGAACTGACCAAACTCACTTATAAAAAACATATGAATTATATATCCAAAATGACCTACTCTAAAGGTCAACTAAGGTCAGTCATACCTCAATAGTGAAGTAAGGACATTGAAACTTTAGAGATGAGTGACCTTTGAAAGTAATGGAGCTTGAAGTCTTGATGTCGTTTAAACTTGAGAGCTTTTTGAGATCTTGAGATTGAACTTGAATGCTTCTAAGATCATGAGGTTGAACTTGAAAGCTTATTGAGATTCTTGACTTGTGAACAGTGCTTGTCAACCTAAGTTAATCTTGAGTAGAGCATTGTTCTTCATAGATGTAAGCTTCATAACAGTATCTACTTCCTTTTTTGGGCTCTTGCCCTAACATTCTCTTTAAAAATGGATAGACGTATTAGATGGAGTACACACATTTTAATGGGCCTCGTAGAGTCCCTTATGGGGCTATCCAAGGTTGTATGTACGTCTGGCGAAGTTAGTTTTTAGCTACGGTTTGGGCATTTTTAGCTATGGTTTTAAGCAGTAGTAAGTTCGCTACGGTTTATATCCATAGCTAAAAACTAGAATAGTATCCTTTGATCATTTTTTTGGTAGTGTGAATCTTGATGGCCTTATGAGAATAGACATTAGTAATAGTGAAAGGGCCGGTCCAACGAGATTGAAGTTTTCCCGAAAAGAGATGTAACTGAGAATTGTACAAAAGGACCTTCTGACCTGGTGTGGATGATTTTCTGAGAATGTGTTTGTCATGAAAGACCTTCATTATGTCCTTGTAAATTCTCAAATTCTCGTATGCATCATTTCGAATTTCTTCGAGTTCATTCAACTAGAGTTTGCGTAGTGAGCCAGCGTTGTCTAAATTGAATTTCATATTTTTAATCACCCAGTAGGCCCTATGTTCCAACTCCACAGGTAAGTGGTAAGCCTTCCCATAGACAAGTCTAAAGGGAGACATTCCAATAAGGGGTTTTAAATGCAGTACGGTAAGCCCATAAAGCATCGGTCAATCAGATTGACCAATCATTTCGATCAGGGTTAACCATTTTTTTAAAAATGTGTTTGATCTCCCTATTGGAAATCTCAGCTTGCCGACTTATTTGTGAGTGGTATGGAGTGCTCACCTTATGATAGATGCTATATTTCTTCATTAAGTTCGCAAATGACCTATCACAAAAATATGAGCCCCCATCACTAATGATGGCTCGAGATGTTCCAAACCGAGAATGAATGTTTTCTTTTAAGAATTTAATAACCATTTGATGGTCATTGTTCCGACATGGAATTGCTTCGACCCATTTAGTGACATAGTCTACTGCTAGAAGAATGTATAAATTCCCAAAGGATTGGGAGAATGGTCCCATGAAATTGATGCCCTAGTGATCAAATGCTTCTATATAAGATTGTGGTTTGAGGGCATCATATTTCGATGGGACAATGCTCCCAATTCCTGACAACGCTCACAAGCTTTAAAAAACTCATGAGTGTCCTGAACATAGTGGGCTAATAAAATCCACACTGCAGAATCTTGGCCGTGGTCTTTTTAGCAGAAAAGTAACCACCACAAGCCTGAGAGTGATAGAAGGAGATGACACTTTGGTGTTCATTATTTGGCACACATCTCCTTAAGATTTGGTCTGGCCAATATTTAAACAAATACAGATCATCCCAGAAAAACTTACAAACCTCAGCGAAGAATTTTTCTTATCTTGCATAGTCTAATATGTTGGTGTGAAACCCGTAGCAAGATAATTAGCAATATCAGCAAATCAATGTGAATGGGAGACTTTGAACAATTCTTCATCAGGGAACATGTCATTTATATGTGTCGTCTGAAGGGAATCGGAGAGATCAAGGCGGGAAAGATGGACAACCACTACATTCTCTACACCCTTTTTATCCTTTATTTCCAAATCAAATTCTTGGAGTAGAAGGATCCATCTTATCAAGCGAGGCTTAGCATCATTCTTAGAAAGAAGATACTTTAGTGTCGCATGATCAGTGTAGATGATGATCTTGGATCTGATCAAGTATGACCTAAATTTGTCCAATGCAAATACTACGGCTAAGAGTTCCTTCTCTATAGTATAGTAATTCACTTGTGCAGGATTTAAGGTTTTACTTGTGTAGTGTATAACATAGGGTTTTTTGTCTTTTCTCTGGCCTAGCACCGCCCCAAGAGCATAGTTAGACGCATCTCACATAAGTTTAAAAAGAATGCTCCAATCGGGTGGCTGCATGATAGGTGTGGTGGTTAGTATGCCCTTGAGCTTAGAAAAAGCTTCCTGGCATTGTTCAGTTCACTCGTATGGTACATCCTTTTGAAGTAGATTTCAAAAGGACATTAGTCATAAAGGACGAGAGAGGTGACTAAAGTCCTTTATGAATCTTCTGTAAAATTCAGTGTGTCCTAGGAATGACCGCACATCTCTTATGCTTTTGGGTGGAGGTAGGGTAAAGATAAGATCAATTTTAGCTTTATCTACCTCAATTCCCTTGGACGAGATGATATGTCCAAGAACAATTCCCTTACGAACCATGAAATGACACTTCTCCCAATTTAGTACCAAATTCTTTTCCTCACATCGCTTCAGCACACATTTAAGATTCTCTAAACAATTGCTAAAGGATGGACCAAAAATAGAGAAATCGTCCATGAAGACCTCTAGATATTGCCCCACGATGTCAGAAAAAATACTCATCATGCATCGCTGAAAAGTGGCAGGGGCATTACACAGTCCGAATGGCATCCTTCGGTAAGCAAAGGTGCCAAAGGGACATGTGAATGTGGTGTTTTCCTGATCTTTAAGGGCTATCTCTATCTTTTTGTAGCCCCAATACCCATCAAGGAAGCAATAATACGAGTGACCGTCTAGCCTTTCTAAAATTTGATCAATGAAAGGTAAAGGAAAGTGGTCCTTTCTCGTGACGGTATTCAATTTCCTATAGTCAATGCACATTCTCCAACCAGTAGTAATTCTAGTTGGCATGAGTTCATTGTTGACACTGACTACTATGGTGATTTCAGACTTCTTAAGAACCACCTGAGTTGGACTCACCCATTGGCTATCTGATATAGGGTATATGATACCCACATCTAATAGCTTAAGAATCTCAACCTTAACCACTTCCTTCATGTTTGGATTTAATCTACATTATAGATGCCATGAGGTCTTAGCATTATCCTCTAAATAAATGTGGTGAGTACAAATCGAAGGGTCAATTCCCTTAAGTTCCGCAATTAACTATCCAAGGGCTCCTTTGTGCTCAATGAGAGTAGAGATAAATATACTCTCATGTTCTTGCTCAAGGTAGGAAGAAATCACCACCGGATATGTCTCATCTTGACCTAAATAGACATATTTCAAATCAGAGGGTAAAAGTTTTAGGTCAAGGTTCAGCGCTTTGAGGTTAGACGGTAGAGGCATTACATCAGTTTGTGGTAATTCTTCAAATTATGGCCTCCACTGGTTGATTTCAAGTATCGGCATGGTATCCAACATGGTTCCCATTTCCCTAATCATATCATCTTCTAAGTCATGGGAGTGGGCCAGACACGTCTTTAGAGGGTCAGAGGATAAGGTCAGAAGAGTTCTATCTTCCACAAAAGAGTCAATCAGGTTAATATCGTGGGAATCGTCATCATCCTCTAACTGTTTATATGTATTGAAAAAGATATTTAGCTCTAATGTCATATTTCCAAAAGACAAACTCAGGACTCCATTCCTACAATTAATGATTACATTGATGTGGCAAGGAATGAGTGACCAAGAATGACTGGAATTTGAGTGCTCATGTCCACGATGGGTTAAGCATCTAGGATGATAAAATCTACTGGGTAGTAGAATTTGTCAACCTGGACTAACACATCCTTAATTATCTCTCTCGGTACACGAACTGAGCGATTAGCAAGTTGTAATGTGGTCCGGTTGGGTTTTAACTTACCTAGACCCAGTTGTACGCAGACCGAGTAAGGGATCAGATTTACGCTCGCTCTTAAGTCAAGAAGTGCGTACCCAATCCGGTAATTCCCAATCACACAAGCAATGGTTGGGCTACCGGGATCTTTATATTTCTGTGGCACATCTTGCTTCAAGATAGCACTCACTTTTTTGTAAAAAAGATTTTATTTTGAATATTTTGCCGTCTTTTGGTCGTACACAAATCTTTCAGAAATTTGGCATATGAGGAAATTTGTTTAACGACATCCAGTAGAGGAATATTGACCTCCACTTTTTTCAGCACCTCTAGAATGTCTTGATCGTTAGAGAGAGGTTTTGGTGTAATCAACCGTTGGGGTAATGGTGCAATCGGCTTGCCTTTAAGTTCTGGTTCTAATTCTTGTGGAGTAGTGCTAGGTCTATCAGTTTCATCTATTTTTGGGTCCTTAGACTTTTCAGTCCTTTCCGGAATAGATTTGTCAATTGTTTTCCCACTCCTAAGGGTGGTGATAGACTTAGTGTAACGTCCCGGAAAAATTCATACAAAGACCCGAGTACAACCTCAGGCAGAACAACCTAAGGACTGCGTCCTATCGTATAATTTAGACGGGATTTAGTTAAGTAGTAAATAATCAGTGGATTAAGCTTGGACCATCATTTTCACAAATGGAAAGGCATAGAACCAGGAATACCACTGGCTTAATGTTATCTTAAGACTAGAAGAAATCCCAAGGGCCTGTCGCTTTCGGGAGTACCTTAAAACTCGGTAATGGACCTATACTACACGTCGAGGGTCTGATGACTGCGAAATTATAGGTAGATGTCCGTCCTATTAGGCATGATAACCATTGCGGGAATCAAGCCCATATAGTGTCCGAAACACCCAACTTGAGTCGAGAGTTAAGAGCGTGAGAAACGCGAATATCCTTAGAAAATGAACTGAAACTTAAGTGAATTGGGCCGTTCGCTCTCACGCAAAGTTGAAGAATTCGAACCGTTAGTTTGTGACTAAACTTCACCCATGGGGAAAGGAAATTTCCTTGCACACATCTGTATAACCGTGGCCCCGATTGGACACGTATGACCGTTGATCTGACACAGGCTCTCCACAGTCAATCGGCTCATCCAATCACACCGAAATCATGCCCTGGCATGGATCGATTGTCAGTGAGTGTACCCCATGATGTAGATGAGCAGTGGGCCTCCTTGAGAACCCTGTTCATCAGAAACGACTGCCCACTGGGTAGAAGTATAGTATAAAGTGGCCCTGGGGCCATTTACATCACATCTGGGGCTACAAATAGCCCTCAATTCACCCCCTCTCTCCCATATCCGAATTTCACAAACCCTAGAGGGAGAGAGAGAAGAAAGAGGAAAGAGAGAAGAGAAACGTTGGGAGATTGCTGTAGAAACCTTCTTCCACGAATCCACACGCCAAATCACTGCCCCGTTGCTCTACCAAACCCCATTCGGTTACGATTTCGGGTAAGAAATACTAACCCTAATATTGATGTAGAACTCCCAGATAGTTTTTCATCAACCTAGCTAACCAATTTCATCATTTAGGTGCCCGACATTCCATTTTTGGAAACGTTGAATTTGGACCGAGTTCGAGTCGAGCATACTAACGAAAGGTGTGGACTATAAACACTTAGGTTACGGTTTATCAATGCTTTCATGACAACTAATGATTTAAGTCTATCTTGATTGCCGTCGTATTGTCGTAAATACGTTGATTTCTGTATGAGATACACCCATGAATTGTGATAAATAAATGATACAACCTATGTGTTTGTTGAAATGTCTAAATGGAAATAGAGAATGATTAGTGTTTGCTATGATTTCTAATCTAGGATTCATCATCGTCATATGCATATAGATTTCTGTATATGAATAATTGATAAAACATATGTTGTAACTAACGTAGTCTATGTGTTTGATAAATTGTTTAAATGAGAAATTGTTGATGATTTGTATTTACTATAAGTATTAAGATAGGATTCCCTGTTGTCTTATGCATATGTATGTTTTCCTCTATGAAAACAATTGATAAAATGTAAGTTATATTTGACATGGTCTATGTGTTTGATGAAATGCCCAAATGATAATCCACTTGAATTGTTTTGTTGAATGTTGGGAGGATATTACACATAGTTGTAGTAGCATTTGGATAGGATTGGGGCTATAAACGTAGCCCAGGCAATCGGTAAAAGTCCTTGTTCGGGTGGCCGAATTAGTCTCACCACCTTGAGTAAACTCGATGAATCTGAGTCGCACAACGATTGTCGACAGTGGCTAGGCCACGAGGGGCACTTACACGCTCCATGTCGATTAAGTCAGCATGCATCAGTTCCAATCGAGCTTGCCTAATGAACCAATTGACCTATTATGTGTTTACCATGTATGGACGCGACTGCTTGAATCTAAGATACCCCTCGCCAATGTAAAGATCCCCTTTAACCATGGTACCACGATCCACTGAGACTCATGAGCCGGGCATGGTGGTATGGGACACTGTGTCCAAGTTGTCGGCCTACACTGGGGTGACGAGCCTCCCCGTAGTGACCGCAAGCACTTCTTACAACTTGCCTATCGTATGTGTTTGACTAGGAGTGACGAACCTACAACTTTGCCTATCGTATGTGTTTAACTAGGAGTGACTAACCTAGATGGATCCAAAACATAGGAGTAGGACCACTACAGTTGTCCAATGCCAAATGTTCGATTTTAGTCAATGATATAAAGGGAGGTACCCTAGCTTCCCAAACTTACTCTATGAATGAACTTACTTGGCTAGCATGACCATGCATCGCACTGCATTAGTTAGGTTGTGCCAAAAAGGTGTTTGAGTTGCACCGTTTGAGGAAGTGTTATCATATGCGAAATAGTTGTCGGAGTTGCATGTGAGGGAGTATTGATGTGTGGGCATGCATCATTACTCACACCCCATTCCTGTTTTAAAAAGAGTAGTTAGGAAGTGATTGTTATGATTACTTTATCATTACTGCTTAATGGACTTGACAACATGTGTAGCTTTTGCCTTATAGTACCACTGAGTTGATCACTCACTCCCACTCTAGGATGGTGTTTTAAATCACCAACCAGACGCTAATTTAGATGCAGGTACTGACGACGTCTATGCCCTGGAGCAGGACTTCTTGGATGAGGAGGAGGAATTCTCTTACTTCTAACTCTCTGGTGGGTCGATGTAGACCACAGACCATTGCGGAGGGGACATAAGGCATTAGGGCTTAGTTGGACACATTTATACTATTACTTTTTATACATTTTGAAATTATACATGTATATATTGAACCCGGTTACGTACTCATACTCTGGAGGAAATTTTGTGAAACACCTGCATACTTAAATAGATATGTTTTAGACTTCCACACTTGCTTAATTAAATCTGGAGTATGATGTGTTATTTAGTATAATCCCATCCATACTTTAATTCATGAAAATGAAAGAAACCTGAATATTATCATCCATAATGCATAAGTGATGTTCTGAATCTCGAAAGTAGAGCTTTGCTCCACCCTCAAAATTCAGGGCGTTACAATTGGTATCAAAGCATGATTTGGATTAAACTAGACCTGGGGTGTAACGCCCCGAAAATTGGGGGTCGAGTAAAAGCTTAACTCCCGAGTTTCAATGTATCACTTATATAACGTAGATAATAATGTTTAAATATTGTTCATATTAATGCATTAAACATGAGTAAGATTATACTAAAATAGCATATCATACTTCAGAGATAATTAAGTTAAGCAAGCGAAAGACTGAGATAGATATATAACGTATAGAAGTGTTTTTCAAACCCCAGAGTATGAGTATATTACCAGGCTGAATATATACATGTGTTGTTCCAAAATTTACAAAATACAAAAATGTAAATGTCCAACTATTCCTTATAGTCCCTGTAATCCCATCAATCAGTACATGGTCTACATAGACCCGCCTGATAGCTGAACGTAGGAGAATTCTTCCTCCTCATCTATGAAATCCCAATCAGCAACATAGACATCGTCGCCACCTGCATCTATAACAAAGTCTGGTTGGTGTTTTAAAACACCGTCCTAGAGTGGGAGTGAGTGATCAACTCAATGGTACTATAAGGCAAAGGTTAACATGTTATCAATTCAGTCAAGTAGTATTGATAAAGCAATACAACAAACATTTTCTAACTACTCTAGTTAATGCAAGGATGATATGTGGTAATGATGCATGCCCTCGCCTGCACTCCCTCAATGACACCATCTCACGGTCGCACATGCTACTCCCATTGTGCCTTCATTGCCAAAGCACATACAGTGCGGTGCATGCACGTGTTAGCCGAGTTCTTAATTAGGCTTATTCATACAACAGATTTGAGAAGCTAAGGTACCTCCCTTTGTATCATTTACCCAAACAATGATCCATCTAGAGTCGTCAATCCTAGTTAATCACATATGATAGGCAAGTTATAGGGCAACATCACCCCTAATTTGAAAGCAGTGGATAGGCAAGTTCATGAGTTTACAATCGAGGTCACTACGGGAGGCTCATCACCATTCGCGTGGGCCTATTTTATACTCGAGGTTACTACGAGAGTCTCGTCACCTGATCGTAGGCCGACAGCTTGAATACAGTGTCCCATACCACCGTATTCGGCTCATGAGTTTGGGGAGGCTTGTCACCCCAATGTATGCTGACAGCTCGACCACGGTGTCCCATACCACGATGCCTGGCTCATAACTCTTAACGGATCGTGGTACCAAGGTTAAACAGGCTTTACATTGGTAAGTGGTGCCTTAGATTCAAGCAATAGCGTCCATTCATGGTAAACACACATTAGGCCAATCGGGTAACTTGACAAGTTCGATTGGTATGAGCGCATGCTAAATTAACCAACATGGAGCGCATACACACTCCTCAGGGCCTAACCACTGCCGATAATCATTGTATGACTCGGATTCATCGAATGCATCCGTTATGGCAAAACTAGTTTAGGCATTTGATCGAAAACTGTTACCGATTGTCTGGATTACGTATTAGTCTCAATCATACTCAAATATAATAGGCATTCATATGTGATAGTCAAAACAACATTTAACAACCAATTCAAATACAATTCTCACTCAGGCATTTTAATAACCATATTGCACATGTTATCATACATAGGCATTTCATCCATAAATCGCGTAGTAGCAAGATAGGTTACATGAAGGTTGTAACTATAAATAAGGTAATTGAGAATACTATCTCAACACCCTCATAAAATACATTTCAACAAGCAATTTCTCATTCAGACATTTTATCAAACACTTAGACTACACATTTCAACATACATGTAAGAAATTAGTTATAACATATATTATTGCAAATCCTTTCATAAAGGAGTTGTCATACGTACAACAAACATTAATTCTAGATTAATAGTCATGGGAAGCATAAATCATAGTTTCCTATTCATTCAAACATTTCAACAAACACATGGAATGCATTTTAGTATACAACCTAGTTTACACATACATGCTATATCGAAAACATCGTAACTAAGATCATATGGCAGCAATCAAGTCAAACATAAATCATTGCTAACATTGAAAGCCTTGAAAACCATAACCTAAACATTTATAGTCTACACCTTTCGTCAGTTTTCTCATTACGAACTCAGTTCGTACACTACGCTTCCGTCTACAGCACAACGGCTACCTAAATCACGAAATAGGTTAGCTACTTCATCATTTCCTCTATTTGATTTCTAAAACGAGATTAGGGTTTGGATTTCTTACCCAAATCGAAGTCAGAATAGACGATGTAGCGACGGTGGGGTGGCGATTCGGTGTGTGGAGTCGTGGGAAAGGATCCCAGCAACGATCTCCCTATCTCACTCTCTTCTCCTCACTCTTTCCTCCTCTTTTCTCTCTTCTCTCTCCTAAGGTTAGAGAAAATCGTATGGAATGAGAGAGGGGTGGGTTAAGGGCATTATATAGGCCCAGAACTGATGTCAATGGCCCCAGGGCCATAGTATACTTAGGTTATAGCCAAAAGGCGGCTGTTTCGGGCCAACGGAGCTCATCTGGAGGTCCATTGCTCGCATACAGTCTAGAGAAAGTTCCCTGATGATGGATCTATGTCAGGCTAAGATTTCGGTCCAATCGGATTAGTGGATCAATCGTGGAGGACCCGTTTCAGTTCAACGGTCATCGTCACTCGATCAGGGCCACAAGTATACCAATGGGTGCAGGAAAATTTTCCTGATCCAAGAGTGTAGTTAGGTCAGAATCTGATGGTCTGAAACCTTAAATTTGGCCTGCAAGCAAACGGCCCAATTCACTTAAGTTTGAGTTCATTTTCTAAAGATATTCGCGTTTCTCATACACTTCGCTCCAGGCTCAAGTTGTGCATTTCTGGATACTATTTGGATTCAATTCCCGCGATGGTTGTCAAGCCCAGTATGGTGGTCATAACCTTATAGTTTCATGGTATTCGGACTTTCGACGCGCGGTCCAGGTCTGATATGGAGTTTCAATGTGCTCCCGCGAGCAACTGGGTTTTAAGATTGCTCCTAGGTTTTTAGGTAATGTTGAACTAGCGATTCTAATGGTTTTGGGTCTTGCAGTTCATATAGAAAGTGGTTCGAGCTAATTCTCCAATTTAAATCAGTTTAGTACTTAATTAAACTTCACTTAAATTCTAAAGAATTCGGTCCTTAGTGATTTCTGCCTGAGGTGGTACTCGGGTCCTTGTACGGATTTTTTCGAGACATTACATGGGGTTATAGGCTAACATGACGTACTCTGATGCACTCTGACTTAGGAAGGGGGTGATGGAATTTAGAGACGACACTAGAATCCCAAGGTTTTGCCGAAAGACGAGACCAAGCACCATAGTTTAGTCAACAACCTTTAACCGAGGGACTTAGATCATGTGTAGTACCCAAGTCGCCTCTGGGCTGTCAGTCGATGGGTTTAAGTCGTCAGTTGACAAATTTTGAACTTGAGATGAATCTAAAAGACACGAATACACACTCGTTGGACCGCGAAAAGCGGACCCGGCTGGCTTAAAAGCTCAAATCAATGAGTTTTGTGGGGCTCGGGGGTCCCACAGACCAAAAATACTGACCCGAGAGGGGTGGCCATCACCGGATGGTGGGGGCATCGCCGAAATGGCCAGAGGGGCATGACAGCACCGCCGGATCGACGACGCACCGCTACTGGTTCTAGCAGGCCGCGACACGCACCGCTGCTGGTCCAATTGTGTGAGCCCCTCCCACATGTGGAGGTCCATATACATGACCTCACCTCCCCTCCCTTATTCATTTTCACCCATTTTCATCCCTTTTCAATCCATCTCCTTAAAAAATCTCACCTTCCACCACTTTATTCTTCAAATCTTTCTAAGTACTTTCATATTAGACACAAATCTTAAAGCTCAAAGGATGAAGGACTATAATTAAACTAAAATTTACTATAAATTGTAAAAGCATAAATAAAATGGATTTTTTACCATTAAAATTATGGAATTTCATAAAATAGCTAGGTTATTTGGATAGAGCAGCTTCTCCTACCTCAAAATCATATATGGCACGTCAAATAACTCATTCTAGATTGAAAATACACTCGTTTCAAAAATCAAGTGGCAGAACCACCATCAGGACCACCAGAGGGTTGCGGTGGCACAGCTGGATCGGTGGCGCATCACCACCGATAGATCAGCGGCGCACCGTCGGATTTCTGCGATTTTCTGTGTTTTTTGACCAACTTCAAAAAGTCATATCTCCCTCAATATAACTCTGATTTAGGTGATTCAAAAGCTAAATTGAAGCTTGATAAGTCTAGTTTTATATAAAAATAATTAAAAAATAAAATAAAAATTTTAATATAGTTAAATCTAGGATGCTTTGTCAATTTTCCAACTTCTAAAATTTTAATAATTTTTCTACAATTCCAAATGAACTAAAAATTTTTGGGATGACTTTAAACTTAATAATAAACCACCATAAAAATTTTAAAAATATTTCACTAAATAAAAATTAAAAAAAAATATTACAAGGAATAAAGACATTATGGAATCATATAGAAAATCGTTGGTCTTGGACAACTAGTACTTCCCGAATTTTTATAATTTTTATGGAACTTCAAATGAAATAAAATTTTATGAAATAAAAGTAAGCTTAACAATGGATTACTATAAAAATTATAAAAATAATATGGTAACTAAAGGTGACAAATATGTTATAAATAATAGAAGGGTTGAAACCAAAAATTTCTACAACTTCGAATTGCCAATAGACTAGTCATATCTTTTCATATTAAAGTTTAGTATTTGGTGTCTATTTAGGAATTATTTATAATCATACTAGGAATTATCTTGTGGTTAAATTTGATTACACACACACACACACACACACATATATACATACATATATATACATATATTTTTGTTTAAGTTGTTTTCGTGCAATTAAATTAGGATCCTTGAGTAAGATTGAGTTTCATAGTTTAATACTCCGTAAGCTCATGTTAGAGGTGGACTACAGTAAAATATTATAAGTTCTTTTATTCTCTTGTGAATTCAAGGTTCATACAAGGAGATGTCCCTCCTTTTTCCTTTTCTGCGGCCTTATGTTACTAACATTCCAAACCTCTGAAATATTTTAGAATTCTCAATTCTTCCTTCCCTCTCGAAGTGAATGAAACCGAAGTACAATCTGCTCATAACCCACTAGTTATAAGATTGAAATAGTGATATGCATATAAAACTTTATACAATTAGAAACCATTTTAGGATGATCTTTGACCATTAACATATTAAGATATTTATTAACCCCTACCTTGGACATAAATTAAAATAAGGACTCTCTTAAACCATGACCCAAAGGATCAATCGCCAGCCACCGCACACTATTTCAGCCCCTTCTTTACGAGCTGTGGCACCAGCGCAATCATACAATCAACCTCCTACATCCCAAAATAGGCCGCCTCGACAGCCTATGACAGCGCCGCCTAATCCCCCACAACAAGCTCGCGTACATGCACTCACTGCCGAAGCAGCTTAATCAGCAGTTACAGTACTGCTAGCATTTGAAGTCACTGCTCACATCCAAGGTACACCTGTAATCCTTTTAGTGGACACTGGGTCCACTGTTTCTATGGTAGCATGCTCTGCAGTCAAGTGATTAGGGTTGGACACTACCCTTATGATTGGGTGAGAGTCATTGCCACAGCAGGAACCTCCTCAGATGCCACTAAACTTTGTAGGAGTTACCCGATAGACTTGCGGAGCAGAGTGGTGCACATTGACCTGATTGTGACCAAGATTTATCATTACGACATCATCCTTGGCATGGATTGGCTCACCAAAATGAAGGCAGAGATTGACTACAAGACCTGGTTGGTGACAGCCCATGAGCCCGAGGGCACGACCTTCACCTTCCCAGTTCAGGTAAGTTGTCCCTACCGCATTTGTTGTTACGTTTCCCTATTGGAAAATTGTGATGGTCTGTCACTTGGGGTCACACCAGTGGTCCGAGATTTCACGGACGTATTCCGAATGATCCCTAGAATACCTCCTTAGTGCGAGATCGACTTTACCATCGACCTTGTGCCAGGTGTGACACCTATCTCCTTACCGACATACCACATGCCTCTGTGTGAAATGGAGGAATTGAGGAAGTAAATTAATGATTTATTAGACTTAGGTTTTATACAGCCAAGCATATCTCCTTGGGGAGCTCCTATGTTGTTTGTGAAAAATAAGGATGGATCGCTGCGTTTGTGTATAGACTACGACAAGCTGAATCATGTTACAATAAAGAACAAGTATCCTCTGCCCAGGATAGATGACCTGTTCGACCAATTGAGGGGGGCTCAATATTTTTCTAAGATAGACTTACAGTCCAGGTATCATCAGTTGCACGTTAGGAATGAAGACATGTAGAAAACAGCTTTCAGGACCAGCTTCGGGCACTACGAATTCCTTGTGATGCCGTTTGGACTTACAAATGCACCGGCCGTATTCATGGATCTCATGAACTGGGTGTTTCGGCCGTCTCTTTATTGATTCATCATCATATTCATAGATGACATTTTAATACACTCAAAGAGTCGGAAAGATCATGAAGAACACCTGCGAGCAGTCCTTGATACTCTTAGGCAGAATCAGTTGTTTCAACAGTACTGAAAATGTGACTTCTGGAAGGAACAAGTCAAGTTCTTAGGACATGTGTTTTCCAAAGAAGGAATCGTCGTGGACCTTGCCAAGGTGACCACAGTACAAGACTGGGAGAAGCCCAGTTCAGTTATAGAAGTGATGAGTTTCCTTGGACTTGCCGGCTATTATTGCTGATTCATTAAAGATTTCTCCAAGGTAGCCTGGCCATTGTCCCAACTCACTCAGAAAGATCTTAAATTTGCTTAGAACGAGAAAGCAAAGGTAACCTTTTAGGAATTAAGGACAAGCTGATGTTTGCACCCGTATTAAGGACAATCTCACGTTGGTTTGGGTTGTGTGCTTATACAAAAGGATAGGGTGATCGCCTATGCCTCTCGACAGTTGAGAAAACATGAAGAAAATTACCCCACTCATGACCTGGAGTTGACGACAGTCATTTTCGCATTAAAGTTTTGGAGACATTACCTTTACGGCGAGGAGTTCGAGCTCTTTTGCGACCATAAGAGCCTCAAGCACATCTTTACACAGAGGGACCTGAATATGAGGCAACGTCGTTGGGTGAAGATATTGAAAGACTTCAAGTTTGAGGTCTCCTACCATCTTGGCAAGGCCAACCTTGTGGCCGATGCGTTGAGTTGCAAGAAAATCATAAAATTTGCAGCCCCGCTAATGGTAAGAGAGTGGAATATGGTGGAGTTCATGCAAGATTTCGAACAAAGGTTGACAGTGGAAGAGCCATTCGAGAGCGTCACACACTTTCACGTGCAACCACTTATTGATGACCGCATCATTGTGGCTCAGAGAGAAGATGAGCTATTGTTGAAGATGAGAGAGCGTGCAAGCGACAATGAAGAATCAAAATGGAGGATTGGCTTAGATAGAGGTTTGCGATATCATGGCCACCTATGCGTCCTGAACCTTCACGACTTGAGGAGAGAAGTTCTAGATGCCCCACACAGTTCAAAGTTGGCGATGCATCTGGGTAGTACAAAAATGTATCGAGACGTGAAGTGTTCATACTAGTGGGATAACATGAAGGCCCAAATAGCAGACTTTGTGTCCTAATGCCTCATGTGCCAACAAGTCAAGGCCGAGCACCACCGACCCCCTGGTTTACTTCAGCCCATGCCCATAGCCAAGTGGAAGTGAGATTTCATATCTATGGATTTCATTTTTGGGTTACCAAAGGCAAGAAAGGGGCATGACTCCATTTGGGTGATTGTGGACCAGTTGACGAAGTTGGCCTATTTCCTCCCGATTCGAGTTTCTAATTTGGTAGATAACCTAGTCAAGCTATACATTAAGCAGATAGTATGACTGCATGGAGTTCCTTTAGAGATTGTGTCGGATCGAGACACACGATTCACATCTATGTTCTGGACTCAAATACAAGAGACGATGGGGGTGAAGTTGAAGTTTAGTACCGCATTTCACCTACAGACCGATGGGCAGACGAAGTGGGTAAATCAGATACTCGAGGACATGTTACTAGCATGCGTACTTAACTTCAAGGACAGCTGGGATGATTGTCTCTCTTATATCGAATTTTCTTACAACAACAGTTTCCAAGCAAGCATTGGCATGGCTACTTAAGAAGCCTTGTATGGACGCCCATGTTGGGCTCCGCATTGTTGTACGAAAGTTGGCAAGAAGTACTTGGTTGGCCCAGATCTGGTTCAAGCGACCTTAGAAAAGATTGATATTATCAGGCGTCGACTCCTTACAGCCCAGAGTAGGCAGAAGAGCTACGTAGATACGAGACGCAGGCAGTTGGAATTTTAAGTTAGGGACCATGTATTTCTTAAAGTTTCCCCAATGAAGGGAGTACTTTGTTTTGGCAGAAGGGGAAACTCACGCCAAGGTTCATTGGGCCATCCAAATTTTAGACCGAGTGGGTGTGGTAGCATACCATCTCGCCTTGCCCACACCAATCGCAGGCATACACAACGTATTTCATGTGTCGATGCTGAAGAAAATGTTCCTGACCCCACTCATATTATCAGGTGAGGGCAAGTGTAACTAAAGGAAGATGCTACCTATGTATTGCAACCAACGCGTGTTCTAGATAGGAAAGAGCAAGTATTGTGCAGTAAGGTCATCCCACTCGTGAAAGTGTTATGGACACACCACACCAAGGAGGAGGCAACTTGGGAAACAAAAGCTGAAGTTCGTAAGAACTCCCCACAAATCCTCGAGGAGTACAAAAAGGTACAAATTTTGGGGACGAAGTTTTTCTTTAAGGGGGGTAGATTGTAATGTCCTGAAAAAATCCGTACAAAGACCCGAGTACAAACTCAGGCAGAACAACCCAAGGACCGTGTCCTGTCGTATAATTTAGACGGGATTTAGTTAAGTACTAAATAATCTGTGGATTAAGCTTGGGCCACCATTTTCATAAATTGAAAGGCCTAAAACCAGGAATACCACTGGCTCAATGTCATCTTAATACCTAGAAGAAATCTCAAGGGCCTGTCGCTCTTGGGGAGTACATTGAAACTCGGTAACAGACCTAGACCACACGACGGGAGTCCGATGACCATAAAATTATAGGAAGATGTTTGTCCTCCTGGGCTTGATAACCATCGTAAGAATCAAGCCCAGATAGTGTCCAGAAATGCCCAACTTGAGTCGTGAGTTAAAAGCGTGAGAAATGCAAATATCCTTAGAAAATGAACTAAAACTTAAGTGAATTGAGTCGTTTGCTCTTACGCAAAGTTGAAGAATTTGGACTGTTATTTTGTGACCAAAATTCACCCATGGGGAAAGAAAATTTCCCGGCACACATCCATATAACCGTGGCCTCGATTGGACACATATGACCGTTGATCTGACATGGGCTCTCCATGGTCGAACGGCTCATCCAATCACACCGAAATCATGCCCTGGTATGGATCCATTATCAGGGAGTGTACCCCATGATGTAGATGAGCTATGGGCCTCCCTGAGAGCCCTGTTCGTCAGAAACGGCCGCCCATAAGGTAGAAGTAGAGTATATAGCGGCCTTGGGGCCATTTACATCACATCTGGGGTTATAAATAGCCCTCATTTCACCCCCTTTCTCCCATATCCGAATTTCACATACCCTAGAGGGAGGGAGAGGAGAAAAGAGGAAAGAGAGAAGAGAAACGTTGGGAGATTGCTGCAGAAACCTTCTTCCATGAATCCACACGCCAAATGACTACCCCATTGCACTACCAAACCTCTTTCGGCTACGATTTCAGGTAAGAAATACTAACCCTAATATCAATGTAGAACTCCCGGATGGTTTTTCGTCAACCTAGCTAACCAGTTTTATCATTTAACTACTCGACGTTCCATTTTTAGGAACGTAGAATTTGGACTGAGTTCGAGTCGAGCATACTAACGAAAGGTGTGGACTATAAACGCTTAGGTTGCGGTTTATCAATGCTTTCATGACAGCTAATGATTTATGTCTGTCTTGATTACTGCCATATTGTCGTAATTACGTTGATTTTGGTTTATCAATGCTTTCATGACAGCTAATGATTTATGTCTGTCTTGATTGCTGCCGTATTGTCGTAAATACGTTGATTTTTGTATGAGATACACCTATGAACTGTGATAAATAAATGATGCGACCTATGTGTTTGTTGAAATGTCTAAATGGGAAATTGAGAATGATTAGTGCTTGCTATGATTTCTAATCTAGGATTCATCATCGTCATATGCATATAAATTTTTTGTATGAATAATTGATACAACATATATAATTGATAAAACATATGTTGTACCTAACGTAGTCTATGTGTTTAATAAATTGTTTAAATGAGAAATTGTTGATGATTTGTATTTACTATAAGTATTATGATAGGATTCCCTGTTGTCTTATGCATATGTATACTTTCCTCTATGAAATCAATTGATAAAATGTAAGTTATATTTGACATAGTCTATGTGTTTGATGAAATACCCAAATGACAATCCACTTGAATTATTTTGTCAAATGCTAGGATGGATATTACATGTGGTTGTAGCAACATTTGGATAGGATTGGGGCTACAAACATAGCCCAGGCAACCGGTAAAAGTCCTTGTTCGGGTGGCCGAATTAGTCTTAGCACCTTGGGTAAACTCGATGAATCTGAGTCGCACGACGATTGTTAACAGTGGCTAGGCCACGAAGGGCACTTACGCGCTCCATGTCGATTAAGTCAGCTTGTGCCCATTCCAATCGAGCTTGCCTAATAAACCAATTAACCTATTGTGTGTTCACCATATATAGACACGACTGCTTGAATCTAAGGTACCCCTCAACAATGTAAAGATCTCCTTTAACCATGGTACCACGATCCACTAAGACTCATGAGTCAGGTATGGTCGTATGGGACACCGTGTTCGAGCTGTCAGCCTATGCTGGGGTGACGAGCCTCCCCGTAGTGACCAGTGAGCAAGTAAGACTCGTGAGCCGGACATGGTGGTATGGGACACCATGTTCGTGCTATCGGCCTACGCCAGGGTGACGAGCCTCCCCGTAATGACCGCGAGCACAACTTCTTACAACTTGCCTATTGTATGTGTTTGACTAGGAGTGACGAACCTACAACTTGCCTATCGTATGTGTTTAACTAGAAGTGACGAACCTAGATAGATCCAGAATATAGGAGTAGGACCACTGCGGTTGTCCAATGCCAAATGTTCGATTTTGGTCAATGATATAAAGGGAGGTACCCTAGCTTCCCAAACTTACTCTATGAATGAGCTTAATTAATTACTTGGCTAACACGACCATGCATCGCACTGCATTAGTTAGGTTGTGCTAAAAAGGCGTTAGAGTTGGACCGTTTGAGGAAGTGTTGTCATATGTGAAATAGGTTGTCGGAGTCGTGTGTGAGGGGGCATTGATGTGAGGGCATGAATCATTACTTGCACCCCATTCCTGCTTTAAAAGGAGTAGTTAGGAAGTGATTGTTATGATTGCTTTATCATTACTGCTTGATGAACTTGATAACATATGTAACTTTTGCCTTATAGAACCACTAAGTTGATCACTCACTCCCACTCTAGGACGGTGTTTTATAACACCAACCAGACCCAGATTTAGATACAGGTACAGATGACGTCTATGCCCTGGAGCAGGACTTCTTGGATGAGGAGGAGGAATACTCCTACTTCCAACTCTCTGCCAGGTCGATGTAGACCACAGACCATTGCGCAGGGAACACTGGGCATCAGGGCTTAGTTAGACACATTTATGCTACTACTTTTTGTACATTTTGAAACTATACATGTATATATTGAACTCAATTATGTACTCATACTCTGGAAGAAATTTATTGAAACACCTGCATACTTAAATAAATATGTTTTAGACTTCCGCACTTGCTTAACTTAATTAAATCCGGAGTATGATGTGTTGTTTAGTATAATCCCATGCATGCTTTAATTCATGAAAATAAAAGAAACCTGAATATCATCATCCATAATGCATAAGTGATGTTCTGAATCTTAGGAGTAGAGCTTTGCTCGACCCTCAAAATTCAGGGCGTTACACTTAGCTTGCTCCATTTGATTTGAAGAGCTTAGATCACTTATTTCGTATTGCGGTTTAAGATTGGGGAAAGGTTAAGCAGGAAGCATCCCCTTCTCAATAACCATGACACGTGAATCCATATTTTGCATAAATTTTGTAAGTTCTCATAATGCTTGGATAAGCACCTAAGTTTGTATGGAATTTTGAACTGGTTCCTCTTGAAGTTTCCCTTGATTTGGAATTTTATTAGGAATCTTTGAGGAGTAGCAGATTGTCCATTCCTCTAATTGAAATTTGGATGATTTCTCCAATTAGGATTATATGTATTAGAGATGGGTCCATTGAAAGCCTTTGGTAATTATTCACAGCATTAGATTACTCATTCAGTACCTCTTAAAAAGAAGATATTGTTGGGCAATTTTCAGTTGTGTGAATGTTGCAAGTACAAATACTGCAAACAGTTTCGTTAGCCTCATCCTTCTTTAGTTCCATGGTTTCAAATTTCCTTATGAGATTAGCCACTTTAGCATTGATATCATCATCCTCTTTTAGAAGATATATTCCGCCCCTCCTTTGATTGAGCAGGCCTAAAGGTGGTGCTCGATTTTGGCGAGACGCCCTATGATTGTGCATTTTCAGCAAGTCTGTCCAAATAATCCTACACATCATCAACATTTTTGTTCATGAATTCCCCATTGCACATTGTCTCGACCAATTGGCGCATGGAGGATGTCAGTCCATCATAGAAAAAGTGTTTAATGCGCCACATTTCAAAACCATGTTGTGAGAATGAACTGACAAGATCCTTGAACCACTCCCAACATTGGAAGAATGTTTCATCTTCCTGTTGGGTGAAGTTCATGATTGACTTTCTGAGGGTGTTCATTTTATGGTGTGAGAAAATTTTCTTTATGAACTCCCTTGTCATATCGTTCCATCTACCAATAGATTGAGGATGTAGCGAATGCAACCACGTCTTAGCTTTCTCTTTCAAAGAAAAGGGAAAGAGTTTCAGCTTGATCGTGTCATTGGACACGTTAAGAAAATATAAAGTGGCTATGATCTCATCAAACTCTTTCAAGTGTAAATATGAATTTTCAGATTCAAGTCCATGAAATTTTAGGAGTTGGATCAACCCTGGCTTAATATCCATATGTCCCGTATTTTCTGAAAAAACCATGCATGAGGGCGTGCTCACCCCCGCCGTTTGTAAATAATCTCATAAAGTACGAGGCGGGAGTGCTTGATCCACCTCATTCTCATCCTGGATTTCCTCAACCCTAGGTTGAGGTGAATTTGGAGGTTGATTAGCAGCTATAACTTCAATTAACTCTGTGAATCTCGAGTAGTGTCTAATCCTGTGATGGATAGGTAACCCCTCAACCAATCCTCTTTCACTCAAGAGACATCAAGTATTGTCACGGACCCACTTGGGCATGAAACACTCTCAGCCCTGAATTTCAGAATCTAATCTAAACCTAAAAGGAAAGAGGGAAATAGAAATCTAGAAATAGAAAGAAGTTAACAAATTAGAAGTTTCTATATTGGGATCCTGAAGAAAAAAGGAAACAAATTAGTTTCTAAAAAAGAAATAAGAAAGCAACCTAGTTTCTAAAAACAAATTAAGAAAGTTTCTAAAAATAGAAAGTTAGTTTCTAAAAACAAAGTAGGAAAGTTAACTAGTTTCTAAAAACAAATTAAGAAAGTTTCTAATCCTAGAAATAGAAAGCAAATTAATTTTTAAATCTAAAAATAAAAAGTAAACAAACCCTAATCTTAACCTAATTCTAAAACTAGTTAATCTCAGAAAAATACAACCGTTAGTCCCCGGCAACGGTGCCAAAACTTGTTCACAACCTAAGTGTAGGGTGCGATGTAGTAATAATCTCAATAAGACCAAGGTTGAATCCATAAGGACTAATCTTGTGTGTATCCTAAAAGAAACTAGAATCAAAACTAGAAGAAGATCTAAATCTAAATTAGAAATAAGAAGGAAGTAATTGTGAAGTGTTTAATTAGAAACTTAAGAATTCAAAGGTGGGAACTAGGGTTTTCAAGGATCCACTTGTAGCAATAAGGGTGATTCCTTACTTGAATCAAGTAACACAATTGGAATTGGAGTCATATCCTATCCAATTGAAAGATAAAACAATTAAGATCAAATCTGAACTTCTTTTGACCTAATTCTCAAAAGAGAAGATTTATAATAATTATTAGGGATTCCATCACTAAACCATGCCCATGAGACGATGGCAAACAACAGATTTACCAATCCCATAATCTCAAAACAGGAAAAGAAGATGCTCAAAACTATTGTAGATTTACTATAATTTAAGTCACAATAAATCATTAAAAACTGAAAGTATTCATTAAATATCAAACTAGAATCAATGTAAGTTCAACATAAACATGAATCAAAGTAATAAAAACATCCCATCACACTACAAGCTTCACCTCTTAGCCCTAACTAAGAGGTTTAGCCAACCGTAAACATAATTGGATCTAAAACACTAGAAGAAAACATGAAAACTAAGGACAAAAGGAAGAAAAACACTTGAGGATGGCTCTTCACCCTTGTGCTTTGCTCCTCTAAACCCTAGATGATGCCCAGGGATGCCCTGAGGACTCCTATTTATAGTTGTGCAACACCTCCTTTCGTACAGACTTGAAAAAATCTAGAAACTGCCTTAAATTTATGCAGTTTCGATTCTATTGAAGTATCTTCAATATGTCCTTCGATTCTATCAAATAGTCTTCGATTGAATAGAAGATCGGTCCAAAATTGTCCTGCAAGTTTGGCCTGAAATCGTGAAATTCTCAATTCTATCAAAGTGTCTTCGATATGTTCTTCGATACTATCTAACAATCTTCGTTATAGTCGAAGTCTATTATGGCTATTTTCCAGAACTACATTTTTCTGGCCCCGAAATTTCAAATTATCAATTTTCAGGACAGTTTTCAGGATTCTTTTACTTCAAGTCTTTGGTTCTTTTCCTTCATCACTTGGTTTCCTTGGATCTTTGGCATATGAAGTATTCAATCTTAGTCTCCTAAGATCCATCTCTTGCCTTGGTGACTTTTGAGCATTACTTCCACGCTTTTAACACCTTTTCCAATCTAAGCTCTTAAATGCACCTTGCAACACAAATATGAGTAAAATAGGACATTATGCATTATCATGTTCACAAAACCAAGATATAAATGAGGGATAATATGTAATATTTGACCCTCAACATCCACCTTGGAGTCTTATTGATCAAATTTGTTAGTACACTGATTTATACACCCTATTTGTCAATCACAAGAGTTCATGTGTCATGTAGTCAGTTGAGCCGTTGGAAGCTGAAGACAAAAGACTTTTCAACCGGTCAAAGCCTTGAGTCGACAGGTCGATGGCTAGTCATTTCTGTCCATTTTATGACCGTTGGAACTCGATTCCTTTATATAGAAGATCCGGTCCTTGGGCAATTCGATGGGTTTTTGGTGCAATATAAGCTTAGGTGATTCCATCATTATATCCCTCATCCCAAGCCTCTAATCCAGTGAGTTCTAAGTCATCTTCCTTGAGATTAACACTCTAATGAGGATTCTATTGAGACTCAAATATTACATATTTTTCCCCATTTATACCTTGATTTATTGAACATGATAATGGTTAATCACTATATTCATGCATGTTTCTGTTACAAGGTGAATTTGAGAGCTTGATTCGAAAATAATGTTAAAAGTAGTGATTTAATGCTTAAAAGATCACAAAGTAAGGTTTGGAGATTTGGAAGTCATCAATGAAGAATTCACATGCCAAAGATCTAAGAAAACCAACTGCAAAGGATAGAGAAAAGACTGGCAGAAGTACAAGTCAAATAGAAGAAAAAACAGACAGTTCGGTCCGACTTGAGCCAACTTTGGTCTGACCGAAAGTGCACAAAACAATCCAGCAAGAATCAGGATTTTCAGACTGTAATTCGGTCCAACCTAAGCCAACTTCGATCCGACTAGAGTCAACTTCGATCCGACTTGAGCCAACTTCGGTTCAAGCGAAATCTCACAAAACAGTCCAACAAGAAATTTGTATTTTCATAATTAATTTGGCTCGACCTTCGGCTCGACTCGGTCCAACCTAAGCCAACTTCGGTTTGACCTAAATACTCTGCACATAAATTTCAGATGCGACGTCGCTCCGATCGTAACATAACAAAAGTGCATAAATACAAGGTCAGTTTGTGAAATTTCCAAGACGAGGCGAAAGTTAGAGTTCCAAAACTATAAATAGGAGTCCCTAGGATGTTCTAAAGCATCTTCTAGGGTTTGAAAAAGGAGAGAAGGCCTATGTAGAGTGCCAACAACGTTCTTCCAGTTCGATTTCTTCATGGGTTCTAATAGATCTTTTTATTTTTCTTCTAGGACGTCAGTCTTGTTAGGCTAATCTTTTAGCTATGGCTAATGAATGAAACCTATAGTTTATTTCGATATTTATCTTACTTTGATTCAAGTTTGTTGAACTTCATTGATTTCTAGTTTAATTTAAGGAATATTTTCAAGTTTTTATGGTTTATTGTGACTCTAATTACAGTAGATGTTATAAGAACTTTGAATATCTTCTTCATTATTTTAAATTATGTGATGTGCATAAGTTATTATTCACCATTGTCTCCTGGGCATGGTGATTGATTAAATTCCCTATCATCATTGCAATTAGATGGATATTTGGGAACTGATCCAATGAAAGTTCAGATTCTATTTTAATCGCTCCATCATCCGATTGGATAGGATAGAACTTCGATTCCAATCGAATTATCATTGAATCAAGTAGATTAATATTGTAGGTAGATTCCTAGATCCTTAGTCTTTTATCTTTATTATTTCAAAATCTTTTCCTAAATTGTTGTATTAAAAACCCAGACCAACCAAGTTAGACTTAGATTAGTTCTAGACCATGTTTCCCATTTCTTGTGGATTCGACCTCGTTCTCATTGAGTTATTAGTACATCATGACCCTACACTTGGGATTGTGAATAGATTCCAACCTTCACCTTAAAGATGTGCTTGAACTCCACCATTTTCTAGAGATTAGACTCAACCTCTATGGGTACACTATTATCTAAATCCTCTAGAAGACTCATCTAGGTGAATCTCCCAGGAATTATAACTTCCCATTAGTTGTAGGAGATTCTAACCAACATCCTATCACTTTGGTCACCACAGCGGAGCATCACATGCAAGGTGTTTGATCTTAGAGTTGAAGCCTTAGCAAAGCATTAACATTATGATCAAGAAGCAAAGGGGAGCTGATTGAAGCATTTGAGAGTATCGATCAAGCAACCCGAGAAGGCGTTATAAAATGGTCTCAATCTGACAAGTTAGTTATCATATGTAAGAGTCCGTATACACTCCTTCCTTGTGTAGGATTGAGTGTAAGATTTTGAATTACCAAACTCGATTAGGTTTGTGTGTATGACCTTGGCTCGTGTGTAAAGCCTAAATCAAAGTCCTTGTGTAGCCCACCAAATACGGGTGTGTACATGTTAGTCTCTGAGTGAACCTCTGGCGTAATTAAACATAAGTCCTTAGATTATGATCGATGTTGTTGCTTAGCCTATAGAAAACCAATTAACGTCTCTTGCAGGAGCCTCCAACGGAAGTGTGCGTATAAGGCTACAAATGTTAGAGGTGAACCGGATTTAAAACTTCCGATAGTGAAACCCGATACACTCATTGGTTGAGTGCATCCGCTGAGAGTGGAGTAGGGAAATCGAACCACCATACATGCTTGTGTTTGTGATTGTTATTTAAGCACTTGTTTAATTATACTTATGTTGTGAATGTTTAATTATATGTATGCATGATTAAATGAATGCTAGGTGTTGATAGTTAGCACATCCCACACATACATGAATACTATCATGTTTATAAACTAGTTGCTTAAATGTCACATCCTTTGTAGTTTATGTGATTGGACCCTCTATTGGCTTGGAAGCCTTAGAGTTAATTCCCTTAGTTTAAGTTAGGCAATTATGTCTTTAAGGGCATAATTTTTATTTGGTCCTAATCACCCCACTATAGGACATAGCTATCATTACTTAGCTTCGCCAAGCTTCGGTACGTAGTCATGGTACCCCATTCCACACAATTTCAAGAACGAGATCTTCCCCCATAGATATCTATAGGTCAGATCTGAGTCATTCATGGATGGACAAAGTACGTAGGGTATGGCTTGTCCATTATGAATGTTGTTCAGTCAAATCTACCCAGTCTATCATGGATGTTGATCCGTTAAATCTAAATCATCTATCTTGGATGTTAAACATTGGAATTTGGATTATTTTTCTTTAGATATGATTGTTGTGTGCAAGTTGCATAAGTCTGTAGACACCCCACCGAGGCTAGCAACTTGATAAAGCTTGGATGATCCTTAAGAACTGAACATAAACCTCACACCCTGCCTAAAACCATAACCATTCCCCAAACCTAATCCAAACCCTAGCAGAACTCGAGCCCTTCTATTACCATAAACCCCAACTTAACTCGAGCCATCACCCAAGCTAAAGCATACCCAAAATCGATCCATTTCTTGAACTATTTTCAGGCTATAATTAAGCTAATTTTAAGCCATTTTAAGCCAAATATCCAAAAAGGGGCTTTGGGCCACTCTTTGGGCCCGAAATAGGCCCACCAGCCAAACTGCAGGAGCAACCGTACCGTAATCAGATTACCGCGGGTGGTAATCCGATTACAGTCCCCTCTCGAAAAATGTACATAAAGCCAGTTGCCTACATTTCGGACTAGAACAGTCAGAGGCGATAATCCGATTATCGTTGGCATTACTATTTACCATATTACTAAGCCCTTTAGCCTATAAAGAAGTGCCACATGACATCTATCTCCTCTCTACCAATCCAAACCTGCCACATCATCATTTACCCATCACAAACCCTCAAATTACACAAAAGCCATTCCAAGGGGCTATAAATACCCCCCTCATCTCTTCATTTCAAACAACAACTATCAATCCATCAAGAAAAGGAGAGTGAGAGAGAGAGAGAGTGAGTGAGAGTGAGAGGGTGTGCTTGAGTTCTCAAGCTCCCATCTTTTTAGCCCCCTCTAGCTTCCACCAGCCACCTCTTAGCCCCTCAGTCATACTCAAGCCAATCATTCCCAACC
This sequence comes from Magnolia sinica, assembly GCF_029962835.1. Classification (NCBI taxonomy): domain Eukaryota; kingdom Viridiplantae; phylum Streptophyta; class Magnoliopsida; order Magnoliales; family Magnoliaceae; genus Magnolia; species Magnolia sinica. The sequence continues at coordinate 83,281,046 of NC_080574.1, forward strand.
ATGGTGCACCCAAACATTCAAGTCATTTCAAGTGCAAGCCAAAGATCATGCAATCATCACTAGCATTCATATTTTATCACATAGCATCATTTCTTTTCTCCTCAACCCCCCTACTCCTCTAAATTACCATTTAATGTATGCTCTGTGACTTGCCAGAACTCTGGATCTTGTCACATTAGAAACTCATGGTGGCTTAGTCCATTTTTAAAGATATTTTAGCATCATCACATTTGTTTAAAACTCTTATAGACATTCTTTAGACATATGATCTATGGCTTGCGCATATCATAGTCCGTACCGTTCCATAGGCTTCCACGGTCCTCCCGGTCAAATTTCGGCAACCCTCGACCTGTATCCAACATTTGCGCGTGATCCTAAATCGAGTCCTGCATACTAAAGTCGACTCAACCCAAAACTTGTACCCTAGCGACCACTCCGTCGCCACGGTTCCAACGCTAAGACTCGCGCACCGATCCGATACCTAGGCTAGAAGTTATGGGCCCATGTTCATTTCGAGGAAAACGCCATGCGTGAGAATTTCGATAGAATCTCTACGAACTATCCCATCAATCAATCAATCCCACTGATCAAGTACACATCACACCTCAAGTCAAGTACAAGCAACCCATACCCTACCCTTACCTCTCTCTTACACAAGCTACCCCAAAGTCAACCCTTACATCACTTCATCCATCACTCCACCCATCACCCATCACCCATCACTCCACCTCTTATCATCGCATCACTTCTCTCTCTCCCTCATTTCTCAAAAAAGTCTCCCAAGCAACAAAAAAAATTCCAAATTCTAAGCTCTCTCTCCCAAAGCCAAGTGTAGCCCACTTTTCCTCTCTCTCATCTCCCATCTCAACCATCCATTCATCATCTACCTCCATCAAAATTGAAGGCAAGGAGATCGGCGTTCTATTAGACCAAGAAGATCGAACGGTGGGTGTTTTATAAGCCTAGATTTCAAATTTTGATGATGGGCCAAGTGAGACTTACCGATTAATGGTATGGATCTCACTTTGGACCCTACGTGTGGCCGATGGCCCACCTTAATTCTCATGATCATCCCATGATGGGGCCATTCTCCATGGACCCCATCATGATGTTTATTTTTCTTGCATGGATAGGGTCATCTAGACCTTGCATTTCAGTGGAGAAAGGATCTCCACTGTTGATTTTGATCCGTGGGCCCATATGTAATGGGACCCACTTGATATTGTTATAAATTATGGAAGGGAGGGCCCATAGTGCCAGGGTCCCTCCATCACTCGATCTCTCTTTCTCTCTCTCTTTTTCCCTTGTTAATGGCCCATGATGTGTGCATTTTATCCAAGTCGTCCACCTTCGTGGAACCCACTAGATGGACGTGTTAGATCTACACCATCCAAGCCATGTGGGCCCTACCTTGGGTGATGGGAAGACACAAATATCAGATTTATCCAATCAAGTGGGGCCACATCCATGTGAGACCCACCTTGATGAACATTCACATCGTCCAGCATCCCCGGACGCAGGACGTGTTCAGTGAGCAAGAACAGACATTGGATGTACTAAAAATAAAAATATATATAGTTTGGTTTAAACTTTTGGGGTGGGCCGCTCATGCAGGCCCCACCTTGATGCATGGGTTTGATCTAAGTCGTCTATCCCATTCCCCAGCTCATTTTAGGCATTGAGCCGAAAAATGAAGTTAATCATATTATCTGGCGGACCATTCATAGAAAATAGTGGTTTTACCGTTAAAATCCACTCTGATGTTTCTACACACCAAAACACATCGAATATTGGGCTCGTTTAGTCTGTCTCGAACCATAAAATCCAATGGGTGGATTGGATTCACCTGATGCAGGCCCCACCTAGGAAAAACCTCAAAAAATCATTTTTTTTCAAAAAAAAATAATAGCTAACAGCAAGCGCTGCTGTTAGATGTTCAGAGGATGTTGCAGCAGCGTCCTGCTGCACCGTGGACACGAGCAAGGATGTGGGTCCCAGTTGTAGGCCCCACCCTGATGTGTGAGAACATCAACACCGTGCATTTTGATGAGGCCCCTTAGGGCAGTGGGCCCTCCAAAAATCAGCCATATACGAGCTCAAGTGGTCCACGCCATAGGAATAGTGAGGATTGAACGTCTGCCATTGAAACCCCTTGGGATTTCACTAGAGTTTTGGATCGTTATGAAATTTATTTTTCCTTTTCATTCAGGTCCCTGTGACCTTATTAACAGATTGGATGTAAGATAAACGTTATGGTGGGTCCCACATGGGACCCACTGATGTTGTGTTCAAACCACACCTCCCCACGCATGGGGAAGTGGGACAGCTGGTGTACCCCACTCCATCTACATAGCTGTTGTAGTGGCGTCACCAAGTTCTATGGGTCCCATCTGTTTCATCTATGTTGTCCATCCCTATGGGACCCACCATGATGCATGTGTTGCATCCAAACTGTCCAACCATTTTGAAGGATAATTTTAAGGCTTGAGACTAAAAATAAGACAGATCTATTTATCAAGTGGACCACACTACACTATGAGGATTGAATGTCTACCATTAAAATACTTTGAGAATGCAGAAGTTTTGGATTAGTAGGAAATTTGTTTTTCCTCTTAATTTAGGTCTGTGTAACCTAATGATCAGATTGGATGGGAAATAGATGTTATGGTGAGCCTTGGAAATTTTAATGGTGGAAATCATTATCACCACTTATATTTGGGTGTGGCCCATTTGATATACATGGGGCCCATTGGTGTAGCCCATTTGATGTATATATGGCCCATGTGATGTGGCCCACTTGCCATATGAGGGCCCATTGTGATGTATTTAAGGCCCATGGTTTATGGCCCATTACAATGTACATAAGGCCCATTGGTGCAACCCATTGATGCGGCCCACTTAATGAATATAAGGCCCATGTGATGCGGCTCATTTGATGTATTTAAGGCCCAATGGGATGTATTTAGGTCCATTGCAATGTGTGATTTCATCGTGGTGTATATAATGATGTTTATAATGGGTCGTGCCCTGGGAGCAATGATGGTTTGATGTCCACATTGTAAGGATAATGTTGGTTAAATGTCCGCATTATGACTCTCCCTAGGGCCCATTGATAGGCCCATACTTGTAGTGTGTAGGCTGTCTAGGCCCATCTTCGTTATGAACAGAGTCCATCACCATATAACATGTTTAGTGTAGTTCCATGATTCATGCTCATACGCATCATATGTATGCTTGATACGAGGAGCGACAAATCATCGTATATACTTTCGTGCAGATTGTTTATGGGCTCCTTGATCGGCGGAGTTGCCCTACATAAGCGCGCGGTACGCGCAAGATTACTGCATGATTAGTAGTGTGATTCATGCACTTCACATTTGTATGACATGATTACTGTATGCCCTGGCGACATCAGGACTATGGCCTCCACAGGCACATCGTAGAAGGTAGGATCAGACACCAAAAATATTATTACTAAGCATCGGGGCACCATAGATGTCCCTAGGTGAAAATCTCTAAACCCGATGGTACCAGAGGATGACTCCAACGTTGAGACTGAGTGGATACATGAGTGCACGAGGGCCGAATACCAAGAGGCCGTGTCTCCCACTATGTCGTGGTCGGTTGGAAAAGGGTGTGGCCTTACTCACCCGAGGGTAGGGGCATTGTTAGGCTGAGTTTGACCAGCTCGTGAATGTGTCCACTATCGACATGCCGGATAGATATTGGCAGACTATTGGCTAGACGGATAACGAAGTTTCTTACGCTCATTTGGACTGCACGCCTGGGAAAGGGGCAATGCCATTTGGAGGGTTCTAAACCCCGGTGATTATCCAAAATGAGAACCGTACTGATATTTGATGCTCTGCATTGATATGTGGATGAGGATTGGCATGCATGAGTTGCATTTCGCATCGCATGGCCTTGATATGGCCGATAACATTCATGTTTTGCATCGCATAGCCTTGGTACAGCTGATTGCATTCACGTACTCATCAGCATGATTCTGCATTACTCTAACATTGCATTCTGAGCATGCTCATATTGTGCACACACTTACACCACCCTCTAAGCTTTCTATAAGCTTATGCACGATTGATGCATGTAGGTGACGCCAGGATGCAGCCATAGCTTTGCCACAGTAAGAGCGGGCAGTCGAGCTTCATGAGTTTTCATTATCATTATCTTGTATTTCTCTTCATACGCATTGTACTTAAAGTTTTTTATCACAGTGAATTTTGTGATGGTGTTCTTGTGATTATTGTTCGTGGGTTATGCTTATGGTTATGCTCATTACAAATCAAAATCATGTTAAAAATCATCCTTGTGGAATCCCAGGATCAAAACCTGGTGTATGGATACCGGGAGCCAAGAATGGGGTACTACGGAGGTTATCGACATCGGATTCGGCGATCAGGAATTTCGTGAGCCCGGTTTCCGAGTCTGGGGCATGGCAGTGTGGTAATCCAATCTTAAGGGATATTCTTCAATAGAAACATTTGCATTTTTCTTCATATTTAAAAAATGAGCATCGATCTTTGGCTTGCATTGATTCAAGGCTTGCACTCACCCTATGCTTACCTGATCCAGAGTTGCTATAACAAACTAAAAGAAGAACCATTGCTCTTAAAAGGCATCCCTCAGATCGCCTGAGCTCATGGCTGGCAATACTGCAACCACTGCATCCATGGCCGATATGACCCGAAATATCAAGGCTTTACAGGACCTTCTTGCTCAGTGTATTGAAAGAGGGGCTGCCCAAACTATACAAGTATCACCACCTAGTGCCCCAGTCATCTCAACTTTCCAGCATCCTCCCCATAACGGGAGTTACCTTCAAGGACAATTTTCCTCAGCCAAGAATCCTTTCTTGTAGCCTCTCACTAATGAGAACCACTATCAAAATCAACCTCCCACAACCAGGTATCCCAGCCAATTCCAACATCCTTTTCCTACTAAGAGATCCATTCAATTCCAAGGGGTAAAATCCCCCTCATCCGAGCCCTTTGAAATCGAAGAACTCCGTGAGCAATTACAAGAGAGGCAGAGAAAGTTACGGAAGCAGCAAGGGGTGGATCTCCCACCCACCAAGTTTAGGGATCTTTGTCCCTTTCTCGATGTAAAGGTACCTAAGGTAAATGACCCCCATTAAAACTTAAGTCATACCTTCAATACTTCTCTCTCTCTCTCTCTCTCTAAAGCTCGGTTGAGGTATTTCTCTCTCTCTCTCTCAATTTCTCTCAATCTCAATGACAATTTAGGGATTTTAGGGTGGATTGTCCAAAATCAGAATTTGGAGATTTTTTGGTGGATTTGTCAATGCACATGGTAGGGCCCACCATTACATATCTGTTTCATCCACACCATCCATCCATTTTTCAGATCATTTTATGTTACAAGACCGAAAAAAGAGATTGATCTAAATCTCAAGTGGACCCATCACAGAAAACTGTGTTGGTTGAACGACCACCATTAAAAAATTCCCAAGGGCTACAAAAGCTTTAGATCAAGATAATATTTATTTTTTCCCCTTCATCCAGGTTAGTTTGACCTAATCAATAGGTTGGATGTCAAATGAAAATTATAGTGGGCCCTAGGAGGTTTTTAATGGTGGATATTCAATTACTACTGTTTTCCTGTGGTGTGGTCTACCTGAGATTTATATCTCGAAAAAAATGGATAAACAATGTGGAGATAATAAATACATCATCAAAATATTTATAGGGGTTTGAATTTAATTACTAAATCAACTTTAATATCTCTAATTAACGAACATATTTAATGTTTGTTATAATGGTTGTGATACGCTTGCTGAAATATATACTTTACCTGAAAACGATGAAATTTCAAGTCTCAGATGGACCACAAGCACAAGATCATGTCTGAGTGACTAATCAACGATTTTTAACTATTGATTTACATGGACAAGGTTTGTACGTCACTGATCATTGTATTAAATTAATTATAGTGATGTAATCGATAATCTAATTATTTTGAGATATCATTAGTGGGCCATGTGTCCAATAGATTAATAGTCTAACGACACACATGCTACACATGCAACTTTTAGAAGGTTTTTAGATGTAATCCAAGCTTTCACAGTGGATTTCAAACCCCTGGTTGAGGGGATTTGAAACCTTCAGTTAATTTATGGTGTCAAACAACTAAGGGATTTGAAACCTCTTAAATCCCCCCAAATTCATGGTGTTAAACAACGCCTTATTTAGTTCCAAAATTCACTGGTTTAGCTTGGAACTTGGCCGAGTCAACTCAGTTGGCGGGCTGAGTTGCCTTGTAGACCTGTAATACACTAGATTATTTGATCGGCTAGTTCTTAGACTTTGATCTCCTTTAAATTGTTGGTACCCTTGAGGCTCACTTGAAGACTGACTCAACATTCACGTAATCTGACAAACTAGGGGTTAGAATGGGTAAATATAGAATGTCGTTATGGAGACTGGCCCTTCTGGCAGAGTGGTGGTCTATGTGGGAAGAAAGGAATGGGAGATGTTTCAATGAGACCTCCAACTTGGTGGAGTCTATAGTCTATAGAGTCAAATAGTTAATCATAAAATGGGATGCTAATGTAGATAATCTTAAGGAATGTAATTTTTTTTTCTCGGAGCGTAGTTTGGTCTACTTCCTCTGCAACCATGCTCTCTCTGTATTCTCTTTTTTCATTCTAATATAAGTTTCGTGACTTTTCAAAAAAAAAAATCAAACATTTCATGCTAATAAATAAATAAGCACCCATTTACCTCTGATTTTTGTATTGATGGGAGAGAGTTGACTTTGGGATTGCTCTTGTACTTGACATGAGGTGATTGATTAATTGATTAAGTGATTGATTGATGAGACATGTTGTAGAGATTCTCTTGAGATTGCAAATGCGTGGTGTTTTCCTCGAATTGAACATGGGCCCACATCTCCTGGCCAGGGTATCAAATCGGTGTGCAAGATGCGGCGTCGGAACTACAGTGACGATGCGGTCACAATAGTACAAGTCTTGGATTAAGCTAGCTCAAATCTACGGGATACAACTTAGGGTCATGCACAAACGTCGATTATAGGTCGCAGGTCGTAGGAATTTGACCGGGAGGACCGTGGAAGCCTATGGAACAGTACGGGCTAGGATACGGGCCTCACAATGGGTATGCGCAATATGAACTGAAATATTTTTATTTAATTGTAATATATTACATGTTTTTATTTTATTTAAATTAGCAAAAATAATAAATATTGTAAAATTTTTGTAGTGCACGACCAGTCGAGTACACACTCAACCAGTCGTGGCATGACTGGTTAAGTATGTACTTGACCAGTTGAGCTGCTCAGGTTTGGAGGTTTTATTGTGTAAAAAACACTTTCTTCATTTGTTTCATCTTCCCCAACCAGCCCTACCAAGACTGGTCAAACCCACGTTCGATTCCTTCATGGTTAGTGCATCATTTTCGATTTCCTTGTGGATTTATGTTCTTTGCACTTCCATTTCCTTGTTTTTGTAGTTTATTTCAAGGTTTATGGTGGTTTATTGGGTTTTCTTGTTAAAAATCTGATTTACTTGAAACCCTTTCTTCCTTTCTTGCATTGCTTGTATTCCTTGTCTATCTTATTGTTATGGAGGGTTGAAATAAGAAGAGAGCCTCTCGTGGTCCTTCTTCTTCTCGTTCCGCTCTAATCACGGTGCACCATCTTCGGTCACCCAAAGAAGACCCCAAGTATATGCGGGATATACATCTTCGCAACGTGATTGTTGAACGGATGGGCAACACTAATCATTTGGAACCTTTTAGCATTATCCCCCTCCTTCAAACTGTAGGATGGGATAACATTTTAAATTGGGGCGATCCAGCATACCGTTCCATTGCACAGGCCATATTTGCTTGCATAATTGACTTCTCTTCTGATAATCAAACTTTTACAATTACAACCAGAGAAGGCCCTATTGATGTGGACCGCCACTTAATATCTGGATTAATGGATCTTTTAGCTAATGATGATGATATTCCCATTTCTACTCTTATAGAAAAACCTTATGAGTCCAAGAAAAAAATGCTCACTAGAGTCTTAAGCAACATGAATGCGGAATGGAGTTCTGGAAATGCTCTCAATTCCAAATTTATGTTACCCAGATATAGGATTCTCTATCGAATTTTCATATCTAATGTCTATCCTAGGTCTGGTAACAAGACTGAGCTCACTACTTTCATGGCTCGCATCCTTCACTCTATTGTTACTGGTGTCTCTGTATGTCTTCCATCTCTTATATGTTACATCATGATTCAATTTCGTCTCTGTCCAGGTCATAGTGATATTCCATTTGCCTATTTTATGACTGTCTTAGCCACCCATAGTCTTGTGGTTATGCCTGTTGGAGAAGCTCCCATTAACCATCTTCCTTTCAACAACTTTAACATAAATAAGATGAATTTGAGGTTGGCTCCTGGCCAAGTTGATATGGGTGTTGGAGGAGCTGCTAAAGCAACTGAAGAGGAGGATGCTTTGCCTCCAGATGATGTCAATATGGATGACTTATTTGATGAGATTAAGTCAGACTCTGTGGCTGTTCCTGACTTTCAGCCTTCTGACTTTGATGAGCGTTTGCGATCCCTTGAGGAGAAGGTAGAGGGTATGAATGTGTCCCAAGAAAATCAATTCAAATACATGCGCAAATATCTTAGGTGCATTAATAAGGGACTGCATCAGATAGATCCTTTTATTCCTACTCCTTCATCTGGATCTAATTAGCTGTTTATTTCTTTATGGACATGTATTACTATTTTCTACTCTTTGTGTGTTGGGATATTTCTTGGACATACTTTTACTTTTTAAGTATGTGGACATGCTATTGTGCTTTTCATTTATATCTTGATTATCATGGTGATACTATTTCCTATCTTATTTCCTTTACTTCTCTTATCTTTTACTATCTTTCCTTTATCATATTGTGACAAAAGGGGGAGAAATTGTAGAGATGTGTGATTGTGGATTGTGGAAGTTTAGTATGTATGAAATTTTTTTTTACAGGTTTTGCAAATCACCTCTCATGGATTGAGGGGAGTAATGAAATGAGGGGGAGCTATATCTGTTGATCATTTGTTTTGATCTTATGGTGCATGATTCTTTATTGTGCTTATATAACTGGTGCATGATTCTTTATTGTGCATGATTCTTTTAGTTTTGTCACAAATTTGATAAAGGGGGAGATTGTAAATGTTATTATGTAAATCTAGCACCCATTGTATTGTCAAATTTTGTTGTGCCAAAGCATTTAGTATGTGTATCATGCCTTGAGTTGAAGTGATCATGTTCGAACATTTCAAAGTTCTCTGGATCTTCATCAAACTTGCTTACATCTTCAAGTTGAAGTGAAGAGTGTTGAAGTTCATGGTTTTAAGCTAAAATTCAAGAACTCAAGTTCAAGTTTGAAGTTTAACTCCTGTACGCTAAAGACTCACGAGCTCAAGCGTAACTCAAACTCAAGTTCAAGTGTCGAACACAAGCTTTAAATATCACAAGATATCAAGATTTAGAAGCGAATGATGTTTCATTTATTCCTACTCACAAACAGGTTTGGATGACCCTAAATTAACCTTAGATTGTGTCATATTCATTGCATATTTAATGTGGGTCATTTCATATGTTTATAGGTCATTTTTTTTACTAGTTTTAGACCTTATTCGACTAGTCCAAGTACTGGCTTGACCAGTCTAAGAGTTTTCTCGACCAGTCCAAGGTTTGTTGCTAATTTTTGAAATTTTTTATTGGACTCTCGACCAGTCAAGTGAACAGTGCTCGACCGGTCGTGCAGGCTCGACTCAAAGTCCAGCAAGATTTTTTGGTCCCACTCGACCAGTTTAAAATTTTATTGGTCCTTCGACCAATTGAACCAACCCTTAGACCAGTCGAGTGAACAGTATTTTCACCTATAAATAGAGCACGAATTTCAGAGTTTATTCATTCATAAAAGTGAAATCAAGACACCACTCTAAGAGATAAGTTTGTGATATTTTTAAGCTATATTGTGCTCAATTAATATTCTCTTTAATTAGTTTTTATTATTTGATTTTGAGATCTCTATTCCAATCTTACTTTAAGAAGGGATTTGTGTTTTCCCCTTTCTTGAGATCAAAATCAAATCATCCTAGCCCAAGTTGATTTAATTTAAAAATCATTTAGAACTAGAACATTTTCATCTATGAGACCGGACATTGAACATCTTCGTCTACATTGGATTGGTTCTACCAGGCTTCTTCAAAGGAGAATTGCCAAATAAGTACATTTACATTTTGTACATTCTTTATTTGGTTTTTGAGGTTGTGCTAGAAAAATCTCTATTTAGTTTTGTCTGAGGTGATCCAGAAAATCTCAGAGTGTGGGGTTTTTGGAATTGTGTAAGCCCAATCAAAGACACAATTGTGAAGGTTTTAAGATGAACATTGGAAAACCTTTTTTTCTTAGTGAACGCTAATATCCTGAGGGAGTGGATATTAGGAGTGGAGTAGTTGTGTGGTTGTTTTCTAACAGTTGGTGTATACACAAGCGAACCACTATAATTTCTGGAGTTGTGGTGGATGATTGATTGTGCTTATGTGTGAATGTTGTAATTTTCTTTAAGCATTTGTGGTGAATGGTGTAATTTATTTTATGCACTTGTGGGAATGTTGTAATAACTTAGATTATTTTATTTGCTATTTCCCTTTGCCTCTTTATTGGTTTGGATTTTTGATACTTACAAATGTTCTAGTAAAGTTGTCCTGCCATAAGCCTTTGATTTTTGGTGTTTAGAACTAAGTTTGTATCAACCTCTTAAGACTATTATATTTGAGGTTGCTATTTACTTGTGGTTCTTTATTATTTGATTGTGCTATTATTCTTTAAATTTAGCTTTTATTTTTTAATTTGGCATAGTCCTATTCACGCCCCCCTAGGACTTATTTAGGTTAAGGCAATAGGTTATAGGTTATAGGTGTAGGTTATAGGTTTAGGTTTAGGTTATAGGTTTAGGTTATAGGTTATAGGTTATAGGTTTAGGTTTAGGTTTAGGTTATAGGTGTAGGTTTAGGTTAGGTTTAGGGATTTAAGAATAGGTTATAGGTTTAGGTTATAGGTTATATGTTTATGTTTAGGTTTAAGTATAGGTGTAGGTTTAGGTTTAGGTTTAGGGATTTAAGAATAGGTTATAGGTTTAGGTATAGGAATTCGGGTTCGGGATTGGGTTTAGGTTTAGATTTTCAAGTTTAGGTTTAGGTTATAGGTTATAGGTTTAGGTTTAGGTTATATAGGTTATAGGTTTAGGTTATAGGTTATAGGTTCTAGGTTTAGGTTATATAGGTTATAGGTTTAGGTTATAGGTTATAGGTTTAGGTTATAGGTTATAGGTTTAGGGATTTGAGAATAGGTGTAGGTTTAGGATTAGGAATTCGGGTTTAGGTTATAGGTTTAGGTTATAGGTTATAGGTTTAGGTTTAGGTGTAGGTTATAGGTTATAGGTTTAGGTTTAGGTTATAGGTTTAGGGATTTGAAAATAGGTTTAGGTTTAGGTTATAGGTTTAGGGATTTGAAAATAGGTTTAGGTTTAGGTTTAGGAATTCGGGTTCGAGTTCGGCTTCAGGTTCGGGTTGGGGTTTTAGGTTTGGGTTTAGGTGTAGGTTTAAGTTAAGCGAATTAAGTTTAGGTTTAGGTTTAGGTTTAGGTTTAGGTTTAGGTTATAGGTTATAGGTTTAGTTATAGGTTATAGGTTATAGGTGTAGGTTGTAGGTTTAGGTTTAGGTTTAGGTTATAGGTTATAGGTTTAGGTTATAGTTTATATAGGTTATAGGTTATAGGTTATAGGTTTAGGTTATAGGTTTAGGTTTAGGTGTAGGTTATAGGTTATAGGGTTAGGTTTAGGTTATAAAGGTTATAGGTTATAGGTTTAGGGGTTTAAGAATAGGTTTAGGTTTAGGTTTAAGTTTAGGAATTCGGGTTCGGGTTATAGGTTTGGGTATAGGTTAGGTTTAAGTTAAGTGAATTAAGTTTAGGTTTAGGTTTAGGTTTAGGATAAGGTTATAGGTTAGAGGTTTAGGTTTAGGTTATAGGTATAGGTTATAGGTTTAGGTTTAGGGTATAGGTTTAGTTTTAGGTTTAGGTTATAGGTTATAGGTTTAGGTTTAGGTTATATAAGTTTAGGTGTAGGTTATAGGTTATAGGTTTAGGTTTAAGTTATATAGGTTATAGATTTAGGTTATAGGTCATAGGTTATAGGTTTAAGGATTTGAGAATAGGTTTAGGTATAGGTTTAGGAATTCAAGTTCGGGGTTCGGGTTAGGGTTATAGGTTTGGGATTAGGTGTAGGTTTAAGTTAAGTGAATTAAGTTTTGGTTTAGGTTTAGATTTAGGTTAAGGTTATAGGTTATAGGTTTAGGTTTAGGTTATAGGTTATAGGTTATAGGTTATAGGTTATAGGTTTAGGTTATAGGTTTTGGTTTTGGTTAAGGTTATAGGTTTAGGTTTATGGACAACCTGTTCACAAGATCACACAGACAGTGATGAAGGGAAAAAATAAATATCAGTGGTTCCCACCTTCTAGGGACCCCCGCTCAACATCTGGATAGCTCTGATGTACATCCGGGTCTGCTCCAGCAATTTTGAGTTAATACATAAACACGGGCTCGTCTAAATGGCTAGGCCACCCATATTGTTGTCCATAGGAAATGGACAGCTTCATCAAGGTTATAATAGCGGTTTCCACCTTCCAAGGACCCCCACTCAACATCAGGATAGCTCCGACATACATCCGGGTCTGCTCCATCAATTTCGAGCTAATATATAAACACGGGCCTGTCTAAATGGCCAGGTCACCCATATTGCTGTCCATAGTAAATGGATAGCTTCATCATGGTTATAACAACGGTTCCCACCTTCCAGGGACCACCGCTCAATTAAATCCTAAATTAGTTACCCATCCAAGGTTGGATAGATTGTAATACTTTTATATTCTCATTTAAACATCCACGTCGAAAAACTGGCAGCATCTCCCCATACCTCTCTAGATAAGTTGATCTTACATTATATTCTGATGCCAAATATCTAAAGCAATGTAAAGATATTTGGCATTGTATACGAATGGAAGAAACATATCCAGAGAGAAACGAGGAGATGGACCGCGGATCGGGCATGAATATTTAAATAGATTATATAAAAGTATACTATCCATCTAACCTTGAACTGTCCAAAATAGGACAATTTGATCAATTTCTATGCCACCAAAAATACACCATATCTATGTATGGCCACATAGAAATCCTCAAACGGGTAACTAATTATCTAACTTACAAATCACAATCACAAGTCACAACTATAAACTAACAAGTCACAATAATATTTTTTTTAAAAAAAATGTAATACATATTAAGTATCACCAAGTGATAGTATAATAGTTTCTTGAAATAATGAGAAAAGATCAAATACAACTCCCACAATCTGCAAAGCATAATAGTTTCTTGAAATCTCAAAACAAAGTGAAAGCATCACTAAGCTATACCGCTACAGGGATCCAGTGTGTATTTCATTGAGAATGATAGGAATAAATAGCTCTACATATTTATCGTATATTCTAACACAATACTTAGCTCAATCAAACTAATCAATAACAAAGACTAGACTAGCAATCCAGTTGCCCAACTATGATTACTAATCAAGAGTGTGGCTCATATGCAATATTTTCACAAGAAAAGATAATTGATATGATTCGAAGCCTACTAAAGTTTTTTTTTTGTGTGTGTGTATGTGCGTGTGTGAAAGAAGCCTACTAAAGTTTTAGTAGCAGGCTAGCAGCTATATAAAAACACAACAGAACTATAGAGTATTGTAGAAAAATTAAATTCATAATGCTTAGACATGAAGAACCCTGATGTGGAAATTATAGGCTAGAGAATAAGCTTTGGTTGAGGTTTGCTAAGCCCACACATGCTTGTAGTTGCAGATGCATGCAGAATCTGGGCCGTTTATCAGGCGGCCTACCCTAAGGGGCTGTTTGATTTTCCAATGACAATGGTAATTCACCGTAAATGAGTAATAATTATTTACCCTTGTATTTACTATTGCATTTTCGAGGTGATGTTGACAGCCGCCTTCATTTATAGCACCTCACGTTACTCGATACTAACACACGTTACTTTTGTGTGGCCGGCAATGATATAAGTTTATTATCCACACCATCTATCCCTTTAGTCAACTCATTTTAAGGCATGAGCCAAAAATTGAGGCATATTTAAGGCTCAACTGGACCACACCATAGGAAATAATGGGAATTGAGCTCCTACCATTGAAAGCTTTTTGAGGCCTTAGAAGTTTTGGATCAAACTGATATTTTTGTTTTCCCTTTATCTATGACTATGTGACCTTATGAATAGGTTGGATGACAAATAAACATCAATGTGGACCCTAGGGAGAAAATAGCTTTCATCTGTTCTGGCAGTTCATATTAAGACATGCGGCTAAAAATCAGTCAAATCTGAAACTAAGTGGCTATGTAACTAGAAACAGTGGAAAGGGACTGCCTATCATTTAAACTTTTTTTAGTTCCACGTCTATCTTTATATGTAATCGAAACCATTCATACAGTGACCTAACCGATTGTTTGGTTATTTTCTCTAAGATGAACAGAAAGAACAAAAATATTAATGTAAGCTAAAGCTTTTGTGGCTCATGAATGTTTCGATGGTGGCATACAATATTTATGATCCAAGTCTCTTAAAACCACCCCTTCTCTCTCTCTCTCTCTCTCTCTCTCTCTCTCTCTCTCTCTCTCTCTCTTCACACTTTTCAAGCAATAAAGAAGGAATGCACGTCCAAGCACTTCCAAGAGAGAAAAGAGTGTGTTGTGTGGCCCACTTCCTCTCCCAAGATCCATCATCCTATCCCTTCATCTCTCATCATCTTCCATCAAAGTGAGACACAAGGAGGTTGGTGTTCCATCGGACCAAGAAGATCGAACGGTGGGTGTTTTATAGGCCTAAATTTTTATGTTTTGATGATGGGCCAAGTGGGGCCTACTGATTGGTGGTATGGATCTCACTTTGGACCCTAGATGTGGCCGATGGCCCACTATGATTCACATGACCATTCCATGATGGGGCCAATCTCCATGGACCCCATCATGATGTTTACTTTCTAGTTTGAAAGAGGTCATCTAGACCTTCCATTTTGGTGGAAAAGGAATCTCCACCGTTGATTTTTGATTTGGTGGGCCCACTTGTATAAGACCCACTTGATGTATGATTGAATGAATGGAAGGGAGGGCCCATAGTGTCGGGGTGCCTCCATCACACGTGTCTTCTTCTCTCTCTCTCTCTTTCCCTCTCTTTTTTATTTTTGTGTGATGATGTGGCCATGTGGCCCACTCGGATGGACCCTACCTTAATGTATGTCTTATCCAAACCATCCAACCATTTGGTGGCCCACTTAGGCAGCACGCCTGTAGGTGGGGCCCACCCTAGATATATGTTGTAACCAAACCGTCCAGCGTCTAGGGACGCTAAACGTGACCAGACCACGAAGTGTGCACAGACTGTGTGGTGTATTGACGGCAAGATAGAAAGATTAGTTTGAATCTAAAATTTTGGGTGGACCGCTCTTGCAGGCCCCATCTTGAAGTATGGGTCTAATCCTCACCATCCATTCAATTCCCTAGCTCATTTTAGACGTTGAACCGAAATATGAGGCCAATCTGATTTTCTGGCAGGTCATAGCTTAGAAAATAGTGATTTTTACCGTTCAAATTCGTTAAGGGCCACTTTAATTTTTCTACCTGCCAAAACATGCCGAATATTAGGCTCGTTTGGACTGTCTTAAGCCATAGAGTCCAATGACTGGAGTGGATTCACCTGATGCAGGCCCCACCTAGGAAAAACCATAAAAATACTTATTTTTTAAATATATATATATAACAAAGGCAGCAGGCGCTACTACTGCTGGCGTTCAGAGCATGCTGCAGCAGCGTCCTACTGCATTTGACGCTGGACGTAGGGGTCCCAGCCGTGGGCCCCACTATGATGTGTGTTGGGCATCAACACCATGCATTTGGTGGGCCCCATTTAGGCAGTGGGCCCCCCCTAAAAATCAGCCATACTAGGAACTCAGGTGGTCCACATGGCAGGAAACAGTGTGTTGAACGTCTACCCTTGAAACCTCCTGGTCCAAAGGTTTTGGAATAAACTAATATTTATTTATTTATTTATTTATTTTGGTCCGTGTGACCTTATCAATAGATTAGATGGGAAATAAACCTCATGGTGGGCCCTACGTGGGACCCACCTCTATCATTTTTAAGCAGCAGCCACTACCATCTGCTACTGCACTAATAGCAGCAGCACGTGATGCACGTGCCATCCACGGTGTAAATACACACCGTCCATTTAGTTGGTGGGCCACGTGTGTGGACCCTACCATGATGCATGTGTTGTATCCATACCTTCCAACCATTTTGAGAGATCATTTTATGGCATGAGAAAAGAATGAGTCAGATCTAAAGTTCAAGTGGACCCCACCATCTAAATGTGGACAGTGACATTCCACCGTTCAAAACTTCTAAGGGCCACAGTAGTTCCCAATTAAGCTGATATTTGTCTTCACTTCATCTATCACTATGTTAACTTATGATGTGTCCAGCCCTTTGATCAGGTGGACCACACCGTAAAAACATAGTGGGATTTAAACGTCTACCATTGAAACCCTTTGGGGCCATGGAAGTTTTGGATCAATATGGGATTTGTTTTCCCTCTTAATCCAGGTCCTTAAGACCTTATGATTAGATTGGGTGGAAAATAAACTTTATGGTGGGCCCTGTGATTTGTTTAACAGTGAGAATTACTATCCCCACTACTATTTGAGGTATGGTCCAAATGATCCTTCAATATGATTCTTTTTAGGATGTGATGAGGCCCATCTTGATGTATTTGTGGCCCATCCGTTGAGGCCCACCTTGATATATATGAGGCCATTGTTAAGGCCCACCTTGATATATATGAGGCCCATTGTTGAGGCCCACCTTGATGTGTATGAGGCCCGTTGTTAAGGCCCACCTTGATATATATGAGGCCCATGTGATACGGCCCATTTGATGTATTTGAGGCCCATGAGCTGAGGTGTCACACCCCAAACACGGAAATCGGGCTCACAAAATTTTCGATCGCCTAATCCAGTGCCGACAACCTTCGTAATACCCCATTTTTTGCTCCCAGTGGGCATACACTAGATTCCGATCCTGGGATCCTACAAGGAGGATTTTCCACGTACATTTATCTCGTAAGAAGCATAACCATAAGTTTACCCAAATCACAAAAGCAACATCATCATCACATATCCACTAATATAAACAGTTGAATACAATGCTGAAAGGGAAATACATATGTATCAAAATCAAAGGTACAGAAGTCCGCTGCACGCTCCAAGTTCAACGCTGTTGTGACCTAACACCACATGCACGCATCTATCGTGCATAAGCTTATAGAAAGCTTAGAGAGTGGTGAAAGTGTATAGAAGGTAAGTACCAAGTATACAATAAAGCCCTTAAATCATACATCATCGGAATAAGTAGAAATACTGACAAGATCAGGAATCATACGATATCTGACTAAGAGGAAATATACAGGCAAGTCCATGATTCATATAATATCAGAGTACGCAATACAGATCGTAATGAGCCAAATATCAGGATGATGGATCTTGGGGTGGGAAGTGGGCCACACACAACTCACTTTTTCTCTCTTAAAGTTGCTTGGACATCCACCACTCTTTTGCTTGGAATTTATGAAGAGAAAGAGAGAGAGAGAGAGAGAGAGAGAGAGAGAGAAGGGGTGGTTGTAAGAGAGGTGATGGATGTGAGGTAATAGTTGTACTTGACATGTATGGGTATTTAAGAGAGAGGGTGAGAGAGAGTTGACCTTGGGATTGCTCTTGTACTTGACATGAGGTAATTGATTGATTGATGGGACATGTTGTAGAGATTCTCTTAGGATTACAAACGTGCGGTGTTTCTTCAAAATAAATGCGGGCCCACATCTTCTGACCAGGGTATCGGATCGGTGTGTAAGACGCAGCATTGGAACCATGACGATGGTGCGGTCGCAATGGTACAAGTCTCGAATCAAGCTGACTTTGGTATGGAGGACTCGGCTTAAGATCATGCACAAACATTGGATACAAGTAGAGGGTTGTCGGAATTCATAGGGAAGGATCCCAAGAGTCGACAGAACAGTACAGGCTAGGATACGGGTCTTACATGAGACCCAATGGGATGTATATAAGGTCCATTGTAATGTGTGATTCCACCATGGTTTATATAATGATGTTTATGGTGGGTCATGCCTTGGGAGCAATGATGGTTTGACGTCCATATTATAACAATAATGTTGGTTAAATTTCCGCATTATGACTCTCCCTAGGGCCCATTGATAGGCCCATACTTGTTGTGTGTAGGCCGTCTAGGCCCATCTTCGTTGTGAGGATAGTTCATCACCATATAACATGTTTAGTATAATTTTATGTCATACGCATCATATATATGCTTGATATGAGTAGTGACTAGTAATAACATATGCCATTAGGCAGATTATTTATAGGACTCACTGATAGGAGTTACCCACATGAGCACGCAGTACGCGTAGGATTGCTGCATGACTAGATGGTGTGACTCATGCATCTCACATATGTGTGACATGATTGTTGTACGCCCTAGCGATATTAGGGTCGTGGCCTCCACAGGCATGTTGTGGATGGCCAGATGGGACACCGAAAATGTTTGGTTTGAGCATCTGGGCATTTTGGATGTCCGTGGGTGAAAGTCCCTAAACCTCCGAGGCCAGGAGACGCCCCAACATCTAGACTGAGTAGAACATGAGCGCCCGAGTGCTGAATATCAGTAGGCCGCATCTCCCACTATGTCGTGGTCGGTTGGGAGGGGGTGTGGCCTTATCCGCCCGAGTGAGGGGGCCATAAGTTAGGCTAGGTTTGACTAACTCGCAAATGAGCACGCTATTGATGAGCTGGGTAGGTATTGGTAGACTACTGATCAGGCGAATAGTGTGGTCTATTCCACTCGCTGGGTTGTGCAGTTAGGGAGGCGGCAGTTAATGTGGAGTGTACTAGACTGCGATGATGATCCTAGAGAGGAACCGTACTGATATGTGGACTTATTGAGCAGGAATTGCATACTTATTCATTTATTCATTCACTATCCACTCGGGCAGGTGGTGCGCAACTATTTATTACATGTACCTTCGCATGGCCAAGATTTTGTTTGGGCGCACGACTAACCTGAGATCAGGAGTTTATGACATTGAGTCTGACTATCCAAATTTAAGTATGGGACTGTTTTGGATAGAAGTCCCTTGTGATGGACCCCATAGCCTACGATACTACGTACTATTATCCCGACTTCACACTCCAGCTTGGTCATTTCATTCGCATCGCATATTGCATTACATCCGCAGGTATATGACATTTGGGTTGCTATGTTTCTACACTTATATGACCTAGATACTTAGCAGGATTTGTATATTGTATTGTACCCTCGGCATCTAATATCTTGCTCTCTATGACTCCTCATTTACATTGATGATCTATATTGTGTGCTCTGATATTGTATGACTCATGGACTTGTCAGTATTTTCACTTACTCTGTTATCATATGATTCATGATCTTGCCAATATTTTTGACATTGTATTGCATTGAATACTTGGCACTTATCTTATGCACACACTTTCACCACCCTCCAAGCTTTCTATAAGCTTATGCACAATAGATGCGTGCAGGTGGCGTTAGGTTGCAGCAGCATTAAGCATAGAGTGTCCAGTGATCTTCTGGAGCTTTGATTTTGATATTTGTATTTCCCTTTCAGCACTGTATTCAAATATTTATATTAGTGGATATGTGATGATGATGTTGCCTTTGTGATTTGGGTAAAGTTGTGGTTATGCTTATTACGAGACAAATGTACGTTGAAAAATTCTCCTTGTAGGATCCCAGGATCGAAATCTGGCATATGCACGCTGGGAGCCAAGAATGGGGTACTATGGAGGCTGTCGGCACCGGTTTCGGCGATCAGGAATTTTTTGAGCCCAATTTCTGGGTTTGAGGCTTGACACCCATATCCAATTTCAACTTAGCAAACCTGTTTCTGTCAAGTGGTTATGTAAATATATCAGCAAGTTGATTTTCATTTTGAATATAATCCACAGAAATAATCTTATCTTCTACTAATTCATGAATATAATGATATCTAATGTCAATATGCTTAGTTCGTGAATATTGAATTGGATTTTTAGAAATGTTAATTTTGCTAGAATTGTAACAATACAACACCATAGAATCTTGCTCAAATCCGTAATCACTTAACATCATTTTCATCCACACAAGCTGGGTACATACATTACTAGCTGCAATATATTCAGCCTCAGCTGTGGAAAGTGATACGGAACTTTGTTTCTTACTATGCCATGAAACTAGACAGTTCCCGACATAAAAACATCCACCGCTGGTAGACTTGCGGTCATCAATATTACCAACCCAATCAGCATCCGAATAACTAGCTAATTGAACATTAGTATCATGAGGATACCAAAAGCTAAGTTTGGCGGAACTTACGACATATCTGAAAATGCTCTTTAAAGCAATCAGGTGGGACTCTTTAGGGTCCGATTGATATCTAGCACAGATTCCTACGCTGAACGCAATATTAGGTCAGTTCGCAGTTAAATATAATAAACTACCTATCATACTGCGATACAACTTAGGATCTACACATTTACCTATTGAATCCTTAGAGAGTTTAAGTGTCGTACTCATAGGAGTATCAAAAATTTTACCGTTCTCAAATCCAAACTTTTTAACTAAGTTTAGAGCGCATTTGGTTTGAGAGATAAAGAACCCATCGGGAAGCTGTTTTACTTGCAAACCTAAGAAATAGTTCAGTTCTCCAACCATGGTCATTTCAAATTTTGACTTCATTAAATCTGCAAACTCAACAGTCATGTTAGAACAGGTAGATCCATAGATAATGTCATCAACATAAATCTGTACCATCAGTATGTGATCATTATGTTTCTTTACAAAAAGTGTCTTATCAACACTCCCCTTTATAAAGTTATGACTTAGTAAAAACTTAGTCAGTTTCTCATACCATGCCCTGAGAGCTTGTTTCAATCCATAGAGTGCCTTTTTCAGGCAATAAACATGATTAAAATGTTTAGGGTATTCAACACCAGTAGGTTGTTCTACATATACTTCTTCATGTAGATTACCATTCAAGAAAGCACTCTTAACATCCATTTGGTAAATTTTAAACCTTTTGTAACAATCAATGGATATAAACAGTCTAATAGATTCAAGATGAGCTACTGGGGCAAAGGTTTCATCATAATCGATGCTTCTATTTAAGTGTACCCTTGTACAACCAGTCTAGCGTTGTTTCTTATAATGTTACCAAGTTCATCAAACTTATTTTTAAAGATCTATTTAGTTCCAATAATATGTTTATCATTAGGTCTAGGAACTAAATACCATACATCATTTCTTACGAATTGATTAAGTTCATCTTGCATAGCTACAATCCAGTTTTCATCAGCAAGAGCTTCTTTTACGTTGGCGAGGTCAATCTGAATGTGAAGCACACATAATTACAAATATTTTCTAATTGTCTATGAGTGTGCATACCAGTGAGAGGATTCCCAAGAATTTGATCAGTTAGATGGTCTTTAACTAACCGTAGTTCAGGGTCATTTTGACTAGATGAAGAGTCTGGTTTATCAAATAAAGAGACTTCATCATCTTCTGAACTCGAGACAGGTGTATTCAAGTGATCATCTATAACCACATTAATGGATTCTTGAATAACACCAGTCCTCTTGTTGAGAACATGATACACTCGACTATTTAACGCATATCCTAGGAAAATACCCTCATCACTCTTAGCGTCAAATTTTCCCAGATTTTCCCGATCACGTAAAATGTAGCACTTGCTATTAAAAACTCGAAAGTATTTAACAGTAGGCTTCTTATTGAACCATAGTTCATTTACGGTCTTATTATTAGACTTTCTAGTATAAACACAGTTAGTGATATAACATGTTGTGTTCACAGCTTCGGCCCAAAGATTTTTACGAAGTTTCATACCATTTAGCATCACATTAGTCATTTCTTGAAGAACCCGATTTTTTCTTTCAACTACACTATTCTGTTGAGGTGTTTTGGGTGCAGAATACTCATGCAATATTCCATGATCACTACAGAACTTCTCAAAACTGTTGTTATCAAATTCAGAACCATGATCACTACGGATTTTGGTAACATGTGATTCCTTCTCAGTTTGGTTACGCTTGAGTACCAATTTCACTTCATCAAGTCTCAGATTTCTCTCTCATGAAAATGACCCATGTATACCTGGTAAAATCATCTACTATGACCAATATATATTTCTTACCACCTCGACTCTCCATTCTAGTCGGTCCAATGAGATCCATGTGGAGGAGTTCAAGCGGTTAGGATGTAGCGTTGGAGTTCACTTTCTTATGAGCACTCCTAGTTTGTTTTCCAATCCGGCATTCACCACAAACTTTATCTAATTTCTTAATCTTGGGTAGACCTCTTATTACTTCACTTTTGATCAATCTATAAAGATTACGGTAGTGTACATGTCTTACGCGTTTATGTCATAATTCAGTCTCATCGGTTTGGAACATGTAACACGATAATTTAGATGAGCTTGAATCACTGACTATATAGCAGTTCTCAGATGTTCTGCGACTAGTTAATATCACAGAACCATTCTTATTAGAAATTTCACACCCTAGGTTAGTGAATTTTACGGTATGTTTATTATCATAGATTTGAGAAATGCTTAAGAGATTATGCTTAAGGCCCTCTACAAATAACACATTCTTAAATGGAGGAAGATTAAAGAGTTGAAGCGTACCTTGGCCAATAATTTACAGTTGCTACCATCACCAAATGTGACTCAACTATCAGTCATATCTTTAAGATTAGTGAATAAATATTTATCACTTGTCATGTGTCTAGAGCAACCACTATCTAGGTACGACTTTGATTGACTCGAAGCCTTGAAAGCGCTGTGGGCAACCAGACAAGTAACCTTAGGAACCCATTTCATTACCGTTTTAGGTTTTGGAGTATAATTGGTCTTTCTATGCTTGTAGTTGCTGTATATTCTACCATTCGAGTTAGATTTTAGAAGCTCCTTAAGTAGATCCATAATTTTCTCAGCTAAAAAGGTTATGATTCTGATTTCTATAGTTGATATGGTTGTTTTTAGGTTTCATAGCCTGAAAATTTTTAGGATTTTTTAAAGTATTTTATCCAAACTTTTCCCTTTTAAGTTAGAGGACTCTCCTTTAACAAATTTAGGAGGAGTAGTCTTATACTTAGGAGGGGTATTTTTATCATATCCCAGACCAAATCGATCACCACATTTCCTTGATCCGGTTAGTAGTCTTTCTAGTTTAGGATCACCCTAGGCATACCTCTAAGTATCCTTCAAACTCAAGAGAGAAGAGATTTCTAGTTTCAGTTTTTCATTTTCAAATTTGAGGTTTTCAACTTGGGATGTTTTAAAATCTAAATCACACTTAGCTTTTTCAAAACAATCTGAAAGGTGCGATTTTTCTAAAACTAGATTATCAAAAATTTCTTTTAATTTCAAAAACTTTTCTTTTTGATGTTTTAATTTTACAACTATCTTACAACTTTCCCTGTATAGGGCATCATAGGCATCTTGTAAATCCTCATCATTTTCAGGATCACTTCTCAGATTTTCTTCACTAGTTGAATCACAACTGTCTGAGAAAGTAAATTTGGTTAGAGTCATTAAGGCTTTGACTTCATTAGAAGACTCAGGTTCGGAATCATCAAACGCAGAAGAGGCTTCCGAAAAAGACGATTCATCCCATGTAGCCAACATGCCTTTCTTTTTAGATTTGTCCCTCTATGGACATTTGTTTGCTAGATGCATGTTGTAAGACCTGTATCCTAGACTGTACCATTCCGTAGGCTTCTGCGGTCCTCTCGGTCGAATTCCGGCGACCCTCGACCTGTATCCGATGTTTGCGTGCGATCCTAAGCCGAGTCCTACATACTGAAGTCAGCTCAACCCGAGACTTGTACCTTAGCAATCGCACCGTCGTCGCGGTTCCGACGTCGCGTGTAACGCCCTAAAATTCAGGGGTCGAGCATAACTCAGCTCCCAAGTTCCAAAATATCACTTATGCAACATATGTAATGATGGATGTATGTTGTCTGAATGAGTGCATAAAACATGGAATAGATTAAGCCAAACTGTAAACATAATCCAGGGATAAGTGGAGTCGCAAGCGGAAGACTTAAATAAATATATGTGTACATGTGCAAGTCCCTGTGATATGTATGCTCTGCCAGGTCATAATTACAAGTGTTTATCTTCAAAATACAAGTATCAAAATGAAATTATCTATTCCAAAAGAAGACCTAGAATCCCCGTCGATCAGGACACAACTCACATGAACCCGCCTAAGAACTGCATAAAAGAAAATGCATCCTCATCATCCTCGTACTCCTGCTCTGCCTCAGGGGTCGCATCATCATCTACATCAAAGACTGAGTCTGGTTAGTGTTGAAACACTGTCCCAGAATGTGGGAGTGAGTGATCAACTCAGTGAAACTATACAGTAAAAGTTAACATGATATCAAATCAATCAAGCAGTAATGATAAGGCAATACAATCAACACGTCCTAAGTACTCTTGTTAATGCAAGGATGTATGAAGAAATGATGCATGCCCAGCGTCTTCATCTTACGGTACGCATGACAACCTGCCGCAGTGCCAACGACTCCTACGCACATGCAATGCGGTGCATGAACATGATTACCAAGTTGTTATTAGTCCTTTTCATACAGCAGGTTTGGGAAGCTAAGGTACCTTCCTCATATCAATTTCCACACAGTGATCCATTCTAGGGTCGTCAGTCCTAGGCAGTCTCATACGATCATATAGTTCTAAGTCGCTGCAAAGGGCACGTCACCAATCAATGCACGCCTATCATACCTTAGTTACTACTCTAAGACTCGTCGCCTTAATGCAGTATCAAGGTATGCTCGAGGTCACTACAAAGGGCTCGTCACCAATCAATGTAGGCCGACAATGCGAATATAGTGTCCCATACCACCATAATCGGCTCACGAGTCTGGTGTACTCACTGGTCACTACGGGGAGGCTCGTCACCCCAGCATAGGCCGACAGCTCGACCACGGTGTCCCATACCACCATGTCCGAATCATGAGTCTTAGCGGATCAAGGTACAATGTTTAACGGAATTTCATCGGTAAGTTTGGTACCCTAGATTCAAACAATAGCGTCCATACATGGTGAACATACATCGGGACAATCGGATTACTTGGCGAACTCGACTAGCACGAGCGCACATTGAGTTGAACGACATAGAGTGCGCAAACACTCTATGTGGCCAAACCACTGCCGAAAACCTTAATACGACTCGGGTTCGTCAAACACGTCCTACGTGGTGAAAACAACCTCGGCCACGAACTCAAGGTCTGTTACCAATTTCCTAGACTATTCATAGTCCCAAACACATTCAATTATAACAGATATTCATATTAACAATTTAGAACAGTAATGAAACAATAATTCAAATCATACAATATGTGAGCATTTAAAGAATATCAACTTAACATGGATTTCAACCTAAGTAGTGCTTGAACTTAAATAACAAAGAATGTAAATTGAATGTAGGAAATCATACACACCAATAGGAGAGTTGAGAATCTCTTCTCAATGCCCGTAGATAGGATAATATATTACACATTAGATCATTCAGGCATTTCTACAAACACTTAGACTACATATTCCAACATACATGACATATGTTGGTGATACACACATTTGGACAATTCCTTTTGCCAAGGAGTTGACACACATACAACTAGCACAAGTACATGACAGTTAATCATGGTAAACACATGTTTGTATTTCATACGTATACGGTACTTTCTACATATATATAGAATACACAAATCTCAACATAACTCATATATATCAGGAACGCAATATAAACATCGCATTTGGCATGTGAAATTACATCCATAACAATAATAAATTATTAACCAACATTGAAAGCCTTGAAAACCATAACCTATACGAATATAGTCCGCACCTTAAACCAGAAAAAGCGCACCGATCTGATTCAGACGATAAGTTTTCGTCAATGGCGACTAGATAACCTAAGGCATGAATCGAAATGAGCTACATCAACACATAGACTATTCTAAGCTCTAAAATAGACTAGGGTTTGATGGACTTACCCAAAAATGAACTTAGAATCGCCGAAATAACGATTCAGAAGTGATGGTTTAGGGATGCGGAGTAACAAAAAAGAATCTCAAGATGATTCACCAATTTCTCTCTCACTCTCTCTCTTTTCTTCTCTCTCTCTTACCTAAGGTTTAGGAAATTCGTATGGAATAGAGAGTGAGGGTTTTAAGGTCTTTATATAAGCCTAACATTGATGAAAATAGCCCCAGGGCCAAGGTATACTTAAGTTATAACCAAATCAAGCTTCTCTCGATCCAACGGAGCACTTCCGGTGGTCCTTTTTCCACGTGCGATCGGACTTAAGCTCACTGACCATGGATCTAAGTCAGACTGAGTTTTCATACCGATCGGATTTACAGATCAGCCGTGGCGGACTAATCTCAATTCAATGGTCACCGAAACTCGATCAGGTCCACCGGCACTAGGACATGCCTGGGCCATCTTCCCTGATCCGAGGGTGAAATTGGGTCAGAATCCAACAGTCAGATTGCTTAAAATCGTCACGCAAGTGACACGACTCAGATTTCATAAAATCATATTTAATTTCTCACCGTTCTCACACTCTTCACTCCGGACTCAAATAAAACGAGCCAAGACATCATCTGGACTTGATTTTTGAGGTGATAGTCAAGCCCAACAAGGTGACCATAAATCTCTAAAATCATCGCTATCGGACTTTCGACGCGCGGTCCAGGTCCGATCCAAAGTTTCCAAATACTCCCGAGAGCAACTAGATTTAGCGTTGAATCCCAGATTTCAGAGTAACTTAGCGCTAACGATTCTACAGGTTTTGAGTCCTGCCAATCAAATTTAAAGTGATTGATGCTAATTTCACAAGCAATCGAGTTTAGCGCTAATTAACCCACAATTAACTTCTAAGAAAATTTGAGGTAGTACTCGGGTCTTTGCACGAATTTTTCCAGGTCATTACAATCTACCCTCCTTAAAGAAAAATTTCATCCTCGAAATTCGTACCTTCTCATACTCCTCGAGGATTTGAGGGTAGCTCTTTCTGACCACAGCTTCAGTCTCCCAAGTAGCCTCTTCTTCACTATGATGCGTCCATAATACTTTCACAAGAGGGATGACCTTGCTATGCAATACCTGCTCCTTCCTGTCCAGGATACGTGTTGGTCGCAGTACATATGTGGCATCCTCGCTCAACTACACCTGCTCCCATCTGATAATATACGAAGGATCAGGAACGTACTTCTTCAGCATAGAAACATGAAATACGTTATGCACGCCCGCAAGTAGTGTAGGCAAAGCAAGGCGGTATGCTACTGCTCCCACTTGATCCAGAATTTGAAATGGACCAATAAATCTCGGCGTGAGCTTTCCCTTCTTACCGAACCGCAGCTCCCTTCATAGGGGAAACCTTAAGAAATACATGATCTCCAACCTCAAACTCAAGCGGTCACCGCCACGTATCAGTGTAACTATTCTACCTGCTCTGGGCTGTCAGAAGACAACGTCGAATAATGTCAACTTTCTCAAAAATCGCTTGCACCAACTCTGGGCCAATCAAGCTATGCTCGCCAACTTCTGCCTAGCAATGCGGTGCTCTACACGGGCGACCGTACAACGCCTAGTAAGGAGCCATGCTGATACTCGCGTGGAAGCTATTATTATACGCGAACTCTACATAAGGGAGACAATCATCCCAACTGTCCTTAAAATCCAAAACACAAGCTCGCAACATGTCTTCCAGAATCTGATTCACACGTTCCGTCTGCCTATCTGTCTGCGGATGAAATGCGGTGCTGAATTTCAATTTCACATCCATCGCTTCCTGGATACGAGTCCAAAAGATAGATGTGAAACGCGTGTCCCTGTCAGACAATCTCCAAGGGAACTCCATGTAGACGTACAATCTCCTTGATGTACAACCTAGCCAACTCGTCTGCAGAGTTTGTGATTCTAATCGGTAAGAAATGAGCCGACTTCGTCAATCGGCCGACGATCACCCAAATAGATTCATGTCCCTTCTTTGTTCTCGGCAGCCCTGAAATAAAATTCATAGAGATGAAGTCCCATTTTGTAATGACCTAGAAAATTTCGTGCAGAGACCCGAGTACTACCTCAAATGTCTTAGAAGCTTTATGTGGGTTAATTAGCGCTAAACTCGATTGCTTGTGAAATTAGCATCAATCACTTTAAATTTGATCTGCAAGACTCAAAACCTGTAGAATAGTTAGCACTATGTTACCCTAAATCTAGGATTCAACGCTAAATCCAGTTGCTCTCAGGAGTATTTGAAATCTTTGGATCGGACCTGGACCGCGCGTCGGAAGTCCGATAGCGATGATCTTAGACATTTATGGTCACCTTGTTGGGCTTGACTATCACCTCAAAAATCAAGTCCAGATGATGTCCTGGGTCGATTTATTTGAGTCTGGAGTGAAGAGTGTGAGAACGGTGAGAAATTAAATATGACTTTATGAAATCTGAGTCGTGTCGCTTGCGCTACGATTTTAAACAAGCTGACCGTTGGATTCTGACCCAATTTCACCCTCGGATCAAGGAAGATGGCCTAGGCATGTCATAGTGCCGGTGGACCTGATCGAGTTTCGGTGACCGTTGAATTGAGATTGGTCCGCCACGGCTGATCTGTAAATTCGATCGGTACAAAAACTCAGTCTGACCTAGATCCATGGTCAGTGAGCTTAAGTCCGACCGCATGTGGAAAGAGGACCACCGGAAGCGCTCCGTTGGATCGAGAGAGACCTATTTTGGTTATAACCTAAGTAAACCTTGGCCCTGGGGCTATTTTCATCAATGTTAGGCCTATATAAAAGACCTTAAAACCCTCACTCTTTATTCCATACGAATTTCCTAAACCCTAGCTAAGAGAGAGAGAGGAAAAGAGAGAGAAAGTGAGAGAGAAGTTGGTGAATCATCTTGAGATTCTTTTTTGTTACCCTGCATCCTTAAACCATCACTTCTGAATCATTATCCCAGTGATTCTAAGTTTATTCTTGGGTAAGTCAATCAAACCCTAGTCTATTTTAGAGCTTAGAATAGTCTAAGTGTTGATGTAGCTCATTTCTATTCATGCCTTAGGTTGTCTAGTCGCCGTTGACGAAGACTTATCGTCTGAATCAGATCGGTGCGCTTTTTCTGGTTCAAGGTGCGAACTATATTCGTATAGGTTATGGTTTTCAAGGCTTTCAATGTCAGATAATGGTTTAGTATTGTTATGGGTGTAATTTCACATGCCAAATGAGATGTTTATATTGCGTTCCTGATATATTTGAGTTATATTGGATTTGTGTATTCCTTGTGTATGTAGAAAGTACCGTATATGTATGAAATACGAACATGTGTTTGTCATGATTAATTGTCGTGTACTTGTACTAGTTGTATGTGTGTTAACTCCTTGGCACAAGGAATTGTCCAAATGTGTGTTATCAGCAACATACGTCATGTATGTTGGATTATGTAGTCTAAGTGTTTGTAGAAATGTCTGAATGGTCTAATGTGTAATATATTATCCTATTTACGGGCATTGAGAAGAGATTCTCAACTCTCCTATTGGTGTGTATGATTTCCTACATTCAATTTACATTCTTTGTTATTTAAGTTCAAGCACTACTTATGTTGAAATCCATGTTAAGTTGATATTCTTCAAATGCTCACCTATTGTATGATTTGAATTGTTGTTCCATTACTGTTCTAAGTTGTTAATATGAATATCTATTATAATTGAACGTGTTTGGGACTATGGAATAGTCAGGAAATCGATAACAGACCTTGAGTTCGTGGTCGAGGTTGTTTTCGCCACGTAGGACGTGTTTGATGAACCAGAGTCGTATTAGGGTTGTCGGCAGTGGTTTGACCATACGGAGTATTTGCGCACTCTATATTGTTCAACTCAACGTGCGCTTGTGCTAGTCGAGTTCGTCAAGTAACCCGATTGTCCCGATGTATGTTCACCATGTATGGACGCTATTGTTTGAATCTAGGGTACCAAACTTATCAATGAAATCCCGTTAACCATTATACCTTGATCCGCTAAGACTCATAAGCCAGACATGGTGGTATGGGACACCGTGGTAGAGCTGTCGGCCTATGCTGGGGTGACGAGCCTCCCCGTAGTGACCAGTGAGCACACCAGACTCGTGAGCCAATTATGGTGGTATAGGACACTATATTCGCGTTGTCGGCCTACATTGATTGGTGACGAGCCCTTTGTAGCGACCTCGAGCACACCTTGATACTGCATTAAGGCGACGAGCCTTAGAGTAGCAACTAAGGTATGATAGGCGTGCATTGATTGGTAACGAGCCCTTTACAGCGACCTAGAACCATATGATCGTATGAGATTGTATAGGATTGACGACCCTAGAATGGATCACTGTGTGGAAATTGATATGAGTAAGGTACCTTAGCTTCCCAATCCTGCTGTGTGAAAAGGACTAATAACAACTTGGTAATCATGTTCATACACCTCATTACATGTGCGTAGGAGTCGTTGACACTGCAGGACGTTGTCATGCGTACCGTAAGATGAAGATGCTAAGGGAGTGCAGGCGAGGGCATGCATCATTTCTTCATACATCCTTGCATTAACAAGAGTACTTAGGATGTTTTGATTGTATTGCCTTATCATTACTGCTTGATTGATTTGATATCATATTAACTTTTATTGTATAGTTTCACTGAGTTGATCACTCGCTCCCACATTCTGGGATAGTGTTTCAACACCAACCAGACTCTATCTTAGATGCAGATGATGACGCGACCCCTGAGGCAGAGCAGGAGTACGAGGATTATGAGGACGCGTTTTCTTTTATGCAGTTCTCAGGCGGGTTCATGTGAGCCATGTCCTGATCTACGAGGATTCTGGGTTTTCTTTTGAACTAGATAATTTCATTTTGATACTTGTATTTTGAAGATAAACACTTGTAATTATGACCTGGCAGAGCATACATATCCTAGGGACTTGCACATGTACACATATATTTCTTTAAGTCTTCCGCTTGCGACTTCCACTTATCCCTGGATTATGTTTGCAGTTTGGCTTAATCTATTCCATGTTTTATGCACTCATACAGACAACATACATCCATCATTACATATGTTGCATAAGTGATGTTTTGGAACTCGGGAGCTGAGTTATGCTCGACCCCCGAATTTCAGGGCGTTACACATTTTCATTCTGCTATGGGCATGGGCTAAGCAGTCCAGAAGGTCGGCGATGCTCTGCCTTGACTTGCTGGCATGTGAGACAATGAGATACAAACTCAGTAATGTGAACCTTCATGTTGTCCTACCAATAAGATCTTCTCATATCTCGATACATCTTCGTGCTACCAGGATGCATCGCAAGCTTAGAATTATGGGCTGACTCGAGAACCTCTCGTCTCAAGTCAGGAATGTCTGGGACGCATAACCAGCCATGATATCGTAGGTCCCCATCTGAATCAATACTCCACTCAGAGTCCTCATCTGTACCAACCCGCTCTCTCATCTTTGCCAATAGCTCATCATCTGCCTGAGCTGCAATGATCCTCTCATCAATGAGGGGCTGTACTCGAATGTGTGTAATAATCTCATACGGCTCTTCCACCGTAAGTTTCTGCTCAAAGTCTCACACAAACTCTATCATGTCCCATTCTGCTATCATTAGCGGAGCCGCAAACTCTATAGCCTTCTTACGACTCAATGCGTCTGCCACAAGGTTTGCCTTGCCCAGATAGTAAGAGACATCGAACTTAAAGTCTTTCAATGTTTCCATCCATCGGCGTTGCCTCATGTTCAAGTCACGTTGTGTGAAGATATACTTAAGGCTCTTGTGTTCGTAAAAGAGCTCGAACTCCTCTCCCTAGAAGTAATGTCTCCAGAGCTTTAGTGCGAAAATGATAGCTACCAATTCCAGGTCGTGTGTAGGGTAATTCTCTTCGTGTTTCCTCAACTGTCTCGAGGCATATGCAATCACCCTATCCTTTTGCATAAGGACACAACCCAGACCAACGCGAGAGGCGTCAGTATATATCGTATACTTAACGCCTTGTTCTGGCAATACTAGCACAGGGGCAGACGTCAACTTATCCTTCAGCTCCTGAAAAGCTAACTCCGCCTTTCCATTCCAAGCAAACTTCAAGTCTTTCCGTGTCAACTGAGACAACGGTCTGGCTATCTTCAAGAAGTCTCGGATGAAATGTCGATAATAGCCTGCTAGACCCAGAAAGCTTCTCACCTCAATAACCTAACCAAGCTGCTTCCAGTCCTGAACTGCAGCTACCTTAGCGAGATCGACAGCTATCCCTTCCTTGGACACCACATGTCCTAGGAACTTAACTTCTTCTTTCCAGAAATCACACTTCTTGAACTATGCAAAAAGCTGATTCTTCCTGAGAGTATCCAAAACTGCTCTTAAGTGCTCCTCGTGCTCTTCCCGACTCGCAGAGTATATTAAAATGTCATCGATAAAGACAATGACGAATCGGAACAAAAATGGCCGAAAGACCCTGTTCATCATATCCATGAACACGGCCGGTGCATTCGTAAGACCGAACGGCATCATAAGGAACTCATAATGGCCAAAGCTAGTCCTGAAAGCGGTCTTCTGCACGTCCTCATTCTTGACGCGCAACTGATGATACCCTAACTGCAGATCAACCTTCGAAAAGTACCGTGCCCCCTTCAACTGATCAAATAGATCATCGATCCTGGGAAAAGGATACTTATTCTTCACAGTCACCTGATTTAACCTGCGATAATCAATACATAATCGCAAGGAACCATCCTTCTTCTTAACAAATAGAACAGGTGCTCCCCAAGGAGACACACTAGGTCGAATAAAACCCAAATTCAACAAGCCATCTATCTGCTTCCTCAATTCCTCAATTTCACTTAGAGGTATGCGATAGGTGTGTAAAGAAATGGGTGCCGCACCAGGCATGAGATCGATAATAAAATTAATCTCGCGCTGAGGGGGTAATCCAGGAATCGACTCGAACACATCTTCAAAATCCTGAACTACTGGCATGCTTTCAAACGCCGAACTAGCAGTACTTTCCAACAGAGAAGTATAATAACCAAAACGGAAAGGGTAACTGACCTGAACAGGGAAAGTAAATGTCTCGCCCTCAGGTCCATAGACTGTCACCAGCCTAGCTTCACAATCAATTTCTACTCGCATCTTCGTGAGCCAATCCATATCCAAAATGACATCGTAATGGTATAGAGGTGCGATAAAAAGGTCAACCAGAATCGATCTACTCCCTAGATCAATCAAACAACCCATATAATGCTTGGTAATATCAGAGGAGATCCCTATAGCGATAGTGAGCGTCACTCCCTTCATAGTAACAATGCCCAAACTCAGGCGCTTAACTACCGCATACGATATAAGAGAGGTAATGGACCCTGTATCCATCAACAAAGAAACAGGAATACCTTGGATGTGAGCTGTAAACCTTAAAAGATCTCGGTACCAAGTCAGCCACAGGCGCTTCAGCTGTAAGCGGGTGAACTTAACCTGCTGCGGGCGATTCGGCGGAGGAACCATGGGCCGCTGAGGTGGCCTGAAGCGAGGTACAGAAGGTCTGAAGGATGGGTAAGCTGGCGCTGACCGAAGGGGTGGGGGTGATATAACCTGAGGCATCAGACGGATGATCCTCTGCGGTGGAGTAAATCCACTATCCCGTATTCCCGTAAAGCAATTACGATCTGAATGCCCCATCTTCCCACAGTATGAACAGCGAAGGTCAAAACGCATCTGCTGAGCGGGAGGCACTGGACGCCTCAGAGGAGAATCTACCCGCGGCCTTTTGCCGATAAATGGTGCACTCGGAAAGTCAGGTAGCGGTCTGGGAACCATATGTGCTCGCATACGGGACGACCTGTCCCCGTCCTGCTCAGCTCGCAGGGACATGCTTACTAACTCAGCATAAGAAGATATGCTAGCACAGCACATCTTCGATCGGATCTCAGGCCTCAACCCCTCAGAAAAATGCTGCATCCGCATCAGCTGATCACCCAGAAGCAAAGGAGCATAATGACCCAGCTCAGTAAACCGGTTCTCATACTCACTCACCGACATCCCTCCCTGATAGAGGCAAAGGAACTCACTCTCCTTCTCGTGTCGATAAGTGACCGAAAAATACTTCTTGTGGAAGCGTGCCTCAAACGCCTGCCACGTCCACTCAAACCCCTCCACAACTGTGTGGAGAATACTGTCCCACCATAAACTGGCCTCCTTCTCAAACATGAAGGAGGCAAGCTCGACCTGCTCAGCCTCAGAACAGTGAAGCGGCCTCAGCATCTTAGAGATGCAGTCAATCTAATACTCGGCCTCCTCGGGTCTATGAGAACCCGCAAACGTGGGAGGTCGCAAGCGTTGGAATCGCTCAAATGTGCCGCTAGCACTAGCGTTCCCAGATGGGGTACATAGGTGAAGCAGGTGGAGTCACCCCCATCGACTGAGCAAAGATGCCAGCCATGGAAGATAAAAACTGCTGCTGCTGCTGCTGCTGTTGCTGCTGCTGCATTAACAGCATCATCTTCTCAAACCTATCAGGAGGTGGAGCAGACGAAGATGCATAAGGCGTCGACGTAGATGCACGGTTTGGCTCAGGAACCAAAGGCGTGACTGGAGGAGACATAGGTGGTATCACAGGAGTTGGCCCAGCAGCGGGGCCAGTAGCTGGCTGAGAGTCTAGCCCAGCACCAAAAAGAGATGGGCCCGACTCCCTCTGGCTATCGCCTAGGGGAGAAACCCCGGCAAGCGACTCGCCCAAAGAGAGACGGGCCGAAGTCTTCGATCCCTTAGGAGCATACCCTATATTCAATAGAGGATGCAACCTGTGAGATCCAATATCCACATAATCTACCTACACAGCATTTACATCACAACTCAAAGATAAAAACATGCATTTCATTTAACAAAATTGTCACAATACAAGAAGTACAGCATTACATGAATCGCGACAGAGAAAGCATGTGAGCTATAACATCTAAAGCTTCAAACAACAAACAACTTCCAAACTACATGCCTACAACAGCTACACACAACAACAAACAACAAAAGAGCAAAGGACGACTATAACTACAACTACTCGTCAGAATCAGGAGATGGAGGAGGGGCACCTAATCCTTCAGACAACACAAGATAGACTTCAAAGTTTGAGACATCTTCTTGAACTTATGCTTCACGAGGCCTCGAAGATCCATAATATCCTAGCGTAGGACAGCCTGACCCTCCTCAAGCTGAACTATATGAGCATCCCTGGCGGCCTGATCTACACCCTGCTCCGGTGCCACAGGAGGAGAACTCTCACTCATGTCCTAGGCCTCCACTTCTTTCTCGTCCTGCTCTTCTTCTTCTTCCTCTATCTCAGCTCCACCTTCGCCATAACTCTCTTCCTCATCACTCTCAGTATCATCCTCAATTTCCTCAAGTGAGGCTTGTCGTCGACTAGGCCCAATGTCCATCAGATTAAGGGTCGTCTCATTAATGTAACGAACAGGTACCGGCTTTTTCACCCCAAGCCTGTAGCCAAACTCATGTGCAAGCTTACAAATGAGTCGGCCAAATGGGAGCGATTCGGTCCTCCTATTCGAACGAGCGATAAGGACAATCTGATGCAAGATGTACGTTGGCACACAAAGCTTCTCTCCTTACCCCACTTGATACAGAAAATCTACCATCAGGCACGTACACTCGCTGCGGTTGCTCCACCTTGGATAAACATTGAATGTGCACATGTGG
The DNA here is from genome assembly GCF_029962835.1 of Magnolia sinica. Taxonomy (NCBI): domain Eukaryota; kingdom Viridiplantae; phylum Streptophyta; class Magnoliopsida; order Magnoliales; family Magnoliaceae; genus Magnolia; species Magnolia sinica. The sequence continues at coordinate 83,317,124 of NC_080574.1, forward strand.
TGAAGCAAGCGGAAGTCGTCCGTCATGTTAGTAGCTAAAAGGCTTCTGTTAGGCTGCCATTCGACCAGACGACCACACAGGAACCGCTTGCGGCGATCCCTCTCGCGCCCACTACTCAAATTCTTCTCACTAGCATGCACCTCACTAAGGGGCACGTTCAGAAGTCGGGATATCAAAGCGACGTTAATCATGGCCTCCCGATCTCTTCCGCAAGGGATCTTGAACTGCAAAGGCTCCAGCGAGGGATCTCGAATGAGGGCATAGAAAGCTCGGACAGTACCCACATTAGCACGGTACTTGCCCTCGAACAGGGGACACCAACCGGCCCCTTCCAAGCGCTCCAATAAGAAAAATTCACCAAATAGCTGCGGATCTACATGAGCTTCAAAAAAGACCCTACGGCCTTCATAAACTCCATGAGATAGCTCCGCCAACAAGGTTCTTCCAACCCGGAGCTTGGGGATCAAAGTCCCACTTTATCTGAAACTCTCGAGTGGCGGTAGTGCTCGTAGCGGCACCTCTCGGCCTCCGTGCACGGGTTGGGCGGCTAGGCCCGGCTTCATCAACGGGCGCTCTCTTCTTCCCCATAAAAGAGAGAATGGAGGAGATGGAAAATATGGCCGTAACAAGCTCGAATAGGGCCATGGAAAATGAGAGAAAAGAGGGAAATGGGAAGAATGGTGAGGCTTCCATGAATTTGAGACTTAAAGGAAGGATTTAAGTGCTCAAATGAAGTGGAAAGAGAGGGAAAATAGCAATGGAGATGGGTTTTGAGATAGGTGGGATGGGGATGCACGAAAATGGAAGAAGGAAGGGTTTGGAGAGAGGTTTTTGTGAAGTTTTGAGAGAGATTTCAAGAAAAGGAAAGCTTGGAGGGTGAGTTTGTGAAGGAAAGGAATTTTAGAAAGGGTTAAAATTGGGCAACCCTAGATAAGTGGGCCACACTAGACCCCATATGCGTCAGCCTGAGCCGGCCGGCCCGGCCTGGCCCGCTGGGCGGCGAGGGCTCGCCGAACTGGCAAGGTCATCGCCAATTTCTGGACATTTCGACATGACTCACCATTTGGGCGAGATCCTCCTGGCCCCTAAGCTGGAAAATGATGTGAGTCCCCCCTTGGGTCCCCTTGGAATTGCCCCGATTGGGCCCTTAGCCCGATTCGACGCTTATCGGGTCACTAGGAGAAGAAACTGATACAGATTCAGGTTTACAGACATTTTAATGGCTAGGATGGGATGATACACCATCTAAACTCATCAATGGATAGTCTAGAAGAGATTTAGGGTCGTTGTGTGTGATCAGGAGTGTTCACAGACTCAATCTCGGCGATCATTTTCAGTAAACTTTCACCGATAGGAGCAACGGGAAAACTACATAGATTCTAAAATAAACTTGCACCCTCCTACACTAAGGTGGCTACAGTATGTGGTGTGTGACCATAACCCAGGTCCGGTTTAATCCAAATCATGCTCCGTTACCAACTTGTAACACCCTGAAATTCGGGGGTCGAGTATAACTCAGCTCCCAAGTTCCAAAACATCACTTACGCAACATATGTAATGATGGATGTATGTTGTCTGAATGAGTGTATAAAATATGGAATAGATTAAGCCAAACTACAAACATAATCCAGGGATAAGTAGAGGTCACAAGTGGAAGACTTAAAGAAATATATGTGTACATGTGCAAGTCCCTGTGATATGTATGCTCTGCCAGGTCATAATTATAAGTGTTTATCTTCAAAATACAAGTATCAAAATGAAATTATCTATTCCAAAAGAAAATCCAGAATCCCCGTCGATCAGGACACGGCTCACATGAACCCGCCTAAGGACTGCATAAAAGAAAATGCGTCCTCATCATCCTCGTACTCTTGCTCTGCCTCAGGGGTCGCGTCATCATCTGCATCTAAGATAGAGTCTGGTTGGTGTTGAAACATAATGTGGGAGTGAGTGATCAACTCAGTGGAACTATACAGTAAAAGTTAACATGATATCAAATCAATCAAGCAGTAATGATAAGGCAATACAATCAACACGTCCTTAGTACTCTTGTTAATGCAAGGATGTATGAAGAAATGATGCATGCCCTCGCCTGCACTCCCTCAGCGTCTTCATCTTACGGTACGCATGACAACCTCCCGCAGTGCCAACGACTCCTACGCACATGCAATGCGGTGCATGAACATGATTACCAAGTTATTATTAGTCCTTTTCATACAGCAAGATTGGGAAGCTAAGGTACCTTCCTCATATTAATTTCCACACAGTGATCCATTCTAGGGCCATCAGTCCTAGGTAGTCTCATACGATCATATAGTTCTAGGTCGCTGTAAAGGGCTCGTCACCAGTCAATGCACGCGTATCATACCTTAGTTACTACTCTAAGGCTCATCGCCTTCATGCAGTATTAAGGTATGCTCGAGGTCACTACAAAGGGCTAGTCACCAATCAATGTAGGCCGACAGCGTGAATATAGTGTCCCATACCACCATAATCGGCTCACGAGTTTGGTGTGCTCACTGGTGACTACGGGGAGGCTCGTCACCCCATTGTAGCTGACAGCTCGACCACGGTGTCCCATACCACCATATCCGGCTCATGAGTCTTAGCGGATCAAGGTACAATGGTTAACGGGATTTCATCGGTAAGTTTGGTACCCTAGATTCAAACAATAGCATCCATACATGGTGAACATACATAGGGACAATCGGGTTACTTGACGAACTCGACTAGCACGAGCGCACGTTGAGTTGAATAACATAGAGTGCGCAAACACTCTGTGTAGCCAAACCACCGCCGACAACCTTAATACGACTCGGGTTTGTCAAACACGTCCTACGTGGCGAAAACAACCTCGGACATGAACTCAAGGTCTGTTACCGATTTCCTGGACTATTCATAGTCCCAAACACATTCAATTATAACAGATATTCATATTAACAATTTAGAACAGTAATGGAACAACAATTCAAATCATACAATATGTGAGCATTTGAAGAATATCAACTTAACATGGATTTCAACATAAGTAGTGCTTGAACTTAAATAGCAAAGAATGTAAATTAAATGTAGGAAATCATACACACCAATAGGAGAGTTGAGAATCTCTTCTCAACGCCTGTAGATAGGATAATATATTACACATTAGATCATTCAGGCATTTCTACAAACACTTAGACTACATATTCCAACATACATGACATATGTTAGTGATACACATATTTGGACAATTCCTTTTGCCAAAGAGTTGACACACATACAACTAGCATAAGTACATGACAGTTAATCATGCAAACACATGTTTGTATTTTATACGTATACGGTACTTTCTACATATACATAGAATATACAAATCTCAACATAACTCATATATATCAGGAACGCAATATAAACATCGCATTTGGCATGTGAAATTACATCCATAACAATAATAAATCATTAACCAACATTAAAAGCAAAACCATAACCTATACGAATATAGTCCGCACCTTAAACTAGAAAAAGCGCACCGATCTGATTCAGACGATGAGTCTTCGTCAATGGCGACTAGATAACCTAAGGCATGAATCGAAATGAGCTACTTCAACACATAGACTATTCTAAGCTTTAAAACAGACTAGGGTTTAATTGACTTACCCAAGAATGAACTTAGAATCGCCGGAATAATGATTCAGAAGTGATGGTTTAGGGATGAAGAGTAACAAGAAAGAATCTTAAGATGATTCACCAATTTCTCTCTCACTTTCTCTCTCTTTTCTTCTCTCTCTCTTAGCTAGGGTTTAGGAAATTCGTATGGAATAGAGAGTGAGGGTTTTAAGGTCTTTATATAGGCCTAACATTGATGAAAATAGCCCCAGGGCCAAGGTATACTTAGGTTATAACCAAATCAAGCTTCTCTCGATCCAATGGAGCTCTTCCAGTGGTCCTTTTTCCACGTGCGGTCGGACTTAAGCTCACTGACCATGGATCTAGGTCAGACTGAGTTTTCGTACCGATCGAATTTACAGATCAGCCGTGGCGGACCAATCTCAATTCAACGGTCACCGAAACTCGATCAGGTCCACCGGCACTAAGACATGCCTGGGCCATCTTCCCTGATTTGAGGGTGGAATTGGGTCAGAATCCAACGGTCAGATTGCTTAAAATCGTCGCACAAGCGACACGACTCAGATTTCATAAAATCATATTTAAATTCTCACCGTTCTCACACTCTTCACTCCGGACTCAAATAAATTGACCCAGGACATCATCTGGACTTGATTTTTGAGGTGATAGTCAAGCCCAACAAGGTGACCATAAATGTCTAAGATCATCGCTATCGGACTTTCGACGCGCGGTCCAGGTCCGATCCAAAGTTTCCAAATACTCTTGAGAGCAACTGGATTTAGTGTTGAATCCCAGATTTCAGAGTAACATAGCACTAACAATTCTACAGGTTTTGAGTCCTGCACATCAAATTTAAAGTGATTGATGCTAATTTCACAAGCAATCGAGTTTAGCGCTAATTAACCCACAATTAACTTCTAAGAAAATTTGAGGTAGTACTCGGGTCTTTGCACGAAATTTTTTGGGTCATTACACCGCGTCTCGTGCGCCGAGGCGATACCCGGGCCAGGAGATATGGGCCCGCGTTCAGTTCGAGAAAAAATGCCGCGTAAGAGAATCTCTACCAAATGTCAAATTAATTCCATCAATCAATCAAAGTACAACCCATCACTCCATCCCATCCCCAAGTACACAAGTCATTCCCCAAGTAAACTCTCTCTTACACAACCCATACCACCCATCACCCACCATCCATCACGCCATCCACACCCATCTCTCCCTTACATCACTCCTCTTTCTCTCTCTCTTCACTCCATTTTTTTCTCAAGCAACCCCACAGGAGTAATCGTCCAAGCTTCCATGGAGAAGCTAGTGTGGCCCACCTTCCTACCTTCCATCTCCACCATCCAAGTCCAATCTCAACCGTTGAAGTCTATCCATTGGAGCTCTAGATCGCATCGGTGGAAGGAAGAGTCCGAGATCTAACGGTGGGTGTTTTTTTCTAGGGTTTGATTTTTGTGATTTTAATGATTTGAGAGCCCACTTGTGGTAGGACCCATCTTGATGTATACATTATACCCATGAGGGGCCCATAGTGGCGGGGTCCCTCCATCACCATCCAATTTTTCTATCTCTCTCCTTCTTTCTCTCTCCTTTTGTGAATGACGGCCCATCTTGATGTATGATCCACGCTTTCCAAACAAGTGGCCCCAACCAGGCCCACGTCACAGCCACATTGCTGCCCGTTTGGGCAGGCCCTATTAGAGGGAAAATGTAATTATTGGCTTGATTCATGGACCCCTATGTTCTGTACGTGTGGAGGTGGGGCCACCTCGATATGCGTGGCTAGTGGGCCACGTGTATATGGACCCCACATTGATGTCGGTGTTCCATTCACACCGTCCAGTCATTGGACGTCCAACAGCAAAGGCTACTGGACCGCATGAAGGTAAAACACAAATATCAACTTTATGTCAAAGCTGGTGGGTCCCACACGTGGACCCACCTTTTATGTATGCATTTTAGCCATGTGGAACCATGTAATATGTGGGTTTTATCCAGCCGTTCGTCCAGCAGAATTGGGACGGTGGGTCCCACTGCATGGACGTCAACAGCCGTGTGGGACTACCATGATATACGTGATAAAAATTCGTCCATTTTGGGCAGCCATGGGACCCACTCCACATGTGTTGCACGTGTGGAGGTGGGGCCCACATTAATATATGTGTTCTGTATCCATGATGTTCATAGAGGGACGCTGGGTCCTAGCAGCGTATCTGTTGTACTGACATCAGTCAGTGGGTCTCATCTGAGGTACATGTTATATTCAAACGTCCATCCATTTGGCTGGAGGGGCCCACCATGATATGTGTTTCATTCACGCCGTCCATTAGGAGGTGGAACCCACCATGACATATGGCCCTCATCTGATGTATGTGTTATATCTCACCATCCATCTATTGGGCTGCTGGCATTTTGTTGCTGTGAAGATGTCAGTAAGTTCCGTGGGTCCCGCCTTGATTGTATTTATTTTATATCAACCGTCCATCTGACAGGCTATGTGGGGCGCACCACGATGCATTTGTGATCCACACCATCTAGCTATTAGGTGGACCACACTATAGAAAATAATGGTGAATTGAACGGCCACCTTTGAAACCCTTTATAGGTCACAGAAGCTTTAGATCTATATGAAATTTATTTTACCTCTTATACAGGTCTTTGTGACCTTATAATTAGATTAGCTGGAAAATAAATGTTACGGTGGGCCCACTTAATGAAAATAAAGCCTATTGTTGAGGCCCATTGATACGGCCCACTTGATGTATATGAGGCCCGTTGGTGCGGCCCGTTAATACGGCCCACTTGATGTATATAGAGGCCCATGGGTCGTAGCCCATTGTGATGTATTTGGGGCCCATGGGTCATGGGCTATGGTGATGTATATTAGGCCCATAAGAGTGGCCCATGTGATATATTTCCAGCCCATATGATGAGGCCCATTGAGATGTATTTTTAGCCCATATAATGTGGCCCATTGTGATGTATTTTTGACCCATTTGGTAAGGCCCAATGAAATATATTTTTATCCCATATGGTGTGGCCATTGTGATGTTTTCTAGCCCATTTAATGAGGCCTATTATGATGGGCATTGTGCCCATGGGTTGTGGTCCATGCGATGTATCTGAGGCCCATGTGTAAGGCCCACCTGTTGTGTATGTAGCCCATGTATGAGGCCCATTGCGATGTATATTAGGCCTTTGTGTGAGGCCATGAGCCCACCTCATGTTTGGCTTTATGTGGGCCACTACTTGGGAGCGATGTTGGTTGAATGTCCACATTGATGGGCAATGATAGGTGGATGTCCACATTGTGGCCTTCCCTTAGGCATTGTTAGGCCCATTCTCACCGATTCTTATTGTCGAGGCTAATTCCGATTGTCAAGGCCGATGGTTGAGGCCGATTCCGATTATCGAGGTCAATTCTGATGGTTGAGGTCGATTCTAATTATTAAGGTCGATTCTGATTATCGAGGTCGATTGTTAAGGTCGATTCTGTTTATTGAGGCTGATGGTTGAGGCTGATTCCTATTATCCAGGTCGATTCCGATTGTCGAGGCCGATTGTTGAAGCCGATTCCGTTTATCGAGGCCAATTTCGATTATCAAGGCCAATTGTTAAGGCCGATTTCGATAGTCAAGGCCGATTCCGATCGTCGAGGCTGATTCAGATTATTGAGGCCGATGGTTGAGGCCAATTCTGATTATCGAGGCCAATTGTTGAGGCCAATTCCGATTATCGAGGTCGATTCTGATTGTTGATACTAATTCTGATTGTCGAGGCCAATTTCGATTGTCGAGGCCGATGGTTGAGGCCGATTCCGATTATCAAGGTTAATTCTGATTATCAAGGTCGATTGTTGAGGTCGATTTTGTTTATCGAGGCCGATTCTGATTGTCGAGGCCAATGTTGAGGTCGATTCCATTTATCGATGTCGATTCTGATTGTTGAGGCCGATTGTTGAGGCCAATTCCGATTCTGATTGTCGAGGCCAATTGTTGAGGCCGATTGTCGAGGCCCAATGTGATATATATATGGCTCGTATTTGAGGCCCATTGTGATGTGCATTTGACCTATGTTTAAGACTCAATGTGATGTATATGAGGCTTATGTGATGAGGCCCATTATGGTGCATTTGAGGGACAGGCGATGGAGCCCATTGTGATGTATATTAGGCCCATGTAAGAGGCCCATCGTAATGTGTATTAAGCTCTTGAGTGAGGCCCATGGTGTTGTATATTTGGCTCTTGTGTGAGGCCATGGGTCCACTATATGTTAGGCTCTATGTGGGCCATTCCTTAGGGGCAATGTTGGTTAAATGTCCACATTTTCAAGGTCGATTGTCGATGCTAGTTATTGATACCGATTATGAGCATGTGATACCATAGCATCATGATACATGCCCATACCCATCATTTGCATGTTTATTATGAAATACGGCTGACCATTACATATGTCATTGGGCAAGTTGTTATGAAACTCCCTGATAGGGGGAGGTTTATCTCACATGAGTGCATGATATGTGTTGGATTGATGCATGACTGGATTGTATGACTCATGCATCTTGCATTGTATGTTATGATTACTGTACGCCCTAGCGACATCAGGGTCGTAGCCTCCACAGGCATATCATGGATGGCCAGATGGGATACTGAAAATTTATTACTAGCATCGAGCTGCCATAGATGGTCCTGAGTGAAAATTCCTAAACCCTCTTGGTACCAGAGGATGCCCCAATGTCGAGACCGAGTGGATATATATGACCGCATGAGGGCCGTATACCAGTAGGCGGCTTCTCCCACTGTGTCGTGGTCGGTTGGGAGGGGTGTGACCTTACCCGCTTGAGTGAGGGGGTAATGTCTAGGTTGAGTTTGATCAGCTTGAGGAATGGGTCCGCTATCGATGAGCCCGGCCCAATACTGGCAGGCGGATAGTGAGGTCTCTTCCACTTACCCAGTTGTGCGCTCGGATAGGGGCGGCAAGCTAGCTAGAGTGTAATAGACCTTAGTGATGATCTCAGAGATGAACAGTACTGATATGTGTACTTATTGAGCAGGAGTTGCATACTTATTCATTCATTCATTCGATATCCACTCGAGCTAGTGGTGCGTAACATTTGTTACGTGTACCTTCACAATGGCTAAGATTTCGGTTGGGGTGCATGACTAACCTGAGATCAGGAGTTTACCATATTGTGTTTGACTATCCAAATTTAGGTATGGGACTGGTTTGGATAGAAGTCCCCTGTGGTGGACCACATAGCTTGCGATACTACATACCATCATCCCAACTTCACACTCCTGCATGGTCATTCGCACCGCATATTACATTGCATCCTCGGTATCTGATACTTGACTCTTTATGACTCCTCACTTGCATAGCTGATCTGTATTGTGTACCCTGATATTGTATGACTCATGGACTTGACAGTTTTTTCACTTACTTTGATATCGTATGATTCATAATCTTGCCAATATTTTCGATATTGTATGATTATAACATTATATTTGTGTACTTGGCACTTATCTTGCACACACACTTTCACCACCCTGTAAGCTTTCTATAAGCTTATGCACGATAGGTGTGTGCAGGTGACGTTGGTCGCAACGGCGTTGAGCTTGGAGGGTGCAGCTGTCTTCCGAAGCTTTAATTTTATTTCTGATATATGTATTTTTCCCTTTTAGCATTGTAGTCAACTATTTATATTAGTAGATATGTGATGATGATGTTGCTTTTGTGATTTGGGTAAACCTGTGGTTATGCTTCTTACGAGATAAATGTACCTTGAAAAATTCTCCTTATAGGATCCCAAGATCGGAACCTGGCATATGGGCACTGGGAGCCCAGAATGGGGTACTACGGAGGCTATCGGCACCGGATTCAGCGATCGGGATTCCTGTGAATCCGATTTCTGAGTTTAGGGCATGACACCCGTATTCATGGCAGTTGAAACATTGGTTGTCTTTAATAGATTTCCAAGTTTTAGATCTAATCCTTTTCTTTTCAAAAGGTTTTTGCAAATCTACCCTCTTTTTACTTTTAAAAATCTTATAAAACTTCTTGGCTAATAATGTCATATCATCTTCAGAGTTTTCAAAATCAGAATTACTAACATTTTCATGAGAAGTATTTTAAGTAGACTTAAGGGCGATGGACTTACCTTTAAGAGCTTTAAAGTTTAACTCGTAGGTTTGTAAAGAACCAACTAGCTCTTCAACCCTTATATTATCAATATCACGAAGTTCCTGAATGGCAGTGACCTTTGAATTGAACCTTTCGGGCAATGAGCATAGTATCTTTGCATAGACTTTTGTTGAGGGTCAAATATTGCATATTAGACCCCATTTATTACATGAATTTACGAACATGATACCAATTAACGCCCCATTTTAATCATGTTTGTGCTACAAGGTAGATTTACGAGCGGGGACTAAAAAGAACTAAAAGTATGGATTTAACGCTCTGGCATCACCAAGGCATTGGACGGGACTCCATGGGTCCAAGATCGAGGATTTACACACCAGAGATCAGCGAAATTCCAGCCACTTACTTCAAAAGGACTGAAAAACGTCCAGAATGCAAGATCACAAGGTTCCCACCATCTGATCGGCTCGAAACTTCATACATAGCCTGAGGACCATGAATTAACCGTACACTTCGAATTTCAACCATTCGATCCTTGTGGAAGTGACCCAATGGACAGATCAGCCCATAAAATAGTGATTTAGGGCCCACCTGATATCTGGATGTGCTTCAATTTTGGTCTCAACGGTTTACATGAGATGAAAAAGTGGATGGACGGATTGGATTTTGCATATACATCAAGGTGAGGCCCACTTTGAGAAAAGTGGAGTGCACAAAAGCCGTGCACTTGCCATGCACCGAATAAACCAAGTCGGTCAACAGGAGTTGACCCGACTTCTCTCGTTAAAAAGGAAACTTCCATTTTCGACGACGTGAAATAGAAACAGGGACATGCGGTTTTCATTTGTGGGCCACCATCATAATTCGAAGGTCCGATCCGGACCATCCATTGGACTCCCACAGCCCCACTAGCCAAGGCCTAGGTGGAAATTTTCCAAGAAGCAGTAAGGATTGGTTTTCAATCGTCAAAACACAAGACAGATGGCAGAGTAGAAAACCTCGTGGGCCACACCGAATCTAACCCAAAACCAACCAATTCCCACTGGTTTTTCGTTGTGCATTCAATAGACGAAGTAGATTTTTCAGATGCCAAATAAAGTGGGCCCCACCAAGCATCAGCGCAGCCCCCTGCTTAACGCTTCGCACGTTCGAGAAACCCGGACTTTCCGGGCGATTGTGCGTCCATGGTCTGGGTTGTGACATTGATCTGAACCGTCTAAATGATGGAGAGGGAAGATTCATCCACTTCCACGCTGGCAGAATTGATCAGAAAATGAACAGCGGGCTGCACGAAGTTTTTGATCACTGGCTGCGTAAGCTGGCCCGCCTCTTCTGCTGATTCCTTGCTGTGAAAGGAAGTCGGTTCTCATGCTACGTAAGGAGATCTTCTGCACGCACCGACTCCAGCCCTTACGCACTCCCAGCCTACCTTCATCAGCTATAAAAGAGAGAGGAGAAGAAAGAGAAAAGTAGGTCGGTTTGGGCTTGGATGTGGAAGCAGACGTGGGAGAGATTTTTTAGTTTTTAATGGTTTATTGTGACTCAAATTACAGTAGATCTGTAATAGCTTTGAGTATATTCTTTTCATTATGAGATTGTGAACTTAGGAGGCCCTATTGTTCGTCATCGTCTCATGGGCATGGTTGGGTAATGGAACCCTTCCTAACTTTCACAATTCTCTCATGATTGGCTGTGAGATTGGTAAATTGTTGTTGTTTGCCATAGTCTCCTGGGAATGGTTAGGTGATGGAATCACTTCCAAATCTTCACCAATCTTATCTGTTGATGATTAGATTCATGAGAAGTTCAGAGATCTGACAAATCTCTTCTTACCAGCTGGATAAGATAGGACTTTGATTCCAGTTGTGTCCTTGAATCAGTGCAAGGTAACTTCCCAATTGCTATAAGTGGATCCTTGGCACCCTAGTTTCCTACCTTTGAATTCTACACATTTTAGTTTACTATTTCACCATTATTCCTCAAATCCACCTGATTTAAATTTCATCTTTTTCTAGTTCTAGTTCTAGTTATTTTCAGATTACGTACAGGTTTCAGTCCCTTGGGATTCGACCTCGGTCTCACCGAGTTTATTACTACATCACAACCCTATACTTGGGGAGTGAACAACTTTACTTTCTGAGATACTATCACCAAGACCCCACATAGAGTTGACTATGTCATTTAACTTAGTATAGAAGTCCATGAAGGTTTTACTTTCTTCCATACGTATTTCCTCAAACCGAGTGGTGAGGATTTGAAGTTTAGATTTCTTAACAAGAGTCGTACCCTCGTGTGTCATTTCTAAAATGTCTAAGGCTTGTTTGCAAAATCACAGGATATAATTCTTTTGAATTCATCCGGTGATAGTGCGCAAGTAATTGCATTTAAAGCCTTTGCATTGGCACTACTTTCATTTTTCTGAAGTGCAGTCCAAGAAAAATAAGGTGCAACCTTCATAGATTTGGTTCCATCAGTGCCTAGAACTTCAGTGGTAGGAGGGGTCCATCTAGCCACTGTGGCTTGCCACACGCTCTCATCTATGGAACTTAAAAAGATTCTCATTCTGGCTTTCCAATAGGCATAACTAGATCCATTAAAAGGTTGAGGCATAGTGATTGAGAGGCTATCAAAATTTGATATCTTATAAGCTCAGATTAGTTAGCTTAGGAAATGAATCCAAATCAAAAAGCTATTAGGCTCTGATACCTCTTGAAAAGGCCGAGCTATACGTCCTAGAGGGGGGGTGAATAGGACTATGCCAAATTAAAAAATAAATGCATAATTTAAAGAATAATAGCACAATCAAATAATAAGGAAGCACAAGTAAATAACAACCTTAAATGTACTAGTCTTGAGAGGTTGATACAAACTTAGTTCTAAGGACAACCTAACACCAAAAACCAAAGGCTTATGGCAGGACAACCTTACTTGAACATTTGTAAGTATCAAAAACCCATACTAATAAAGAGGCAAAGGAAAATAGAAAAAAAAAATCTAAGTTATTACAACATTCCCACAAGTGCATAAAATAAATTACACCATTCACCGCAAATGCTTAAAGAAAATTACAACATTCACACATAGGCACATTCAATCATCCACCACAACTCCATAAATTATAGTGGTTCGATTGTGTGTACACCAACTATTAGAAAACAGCCACACAACTACTCCACTCCTAATATCTACTCCCTCAGGATATTAGTGTTCACTATGAAAAAAAAGGTTTTCCAAGGTTCACCTTAAAACCTTCACAATTGTGTCTTTGATTAGGTTTACACAATTCCAAAAACCCCACACTCTGAGATTTTCTGAATCACCTCAAACAAAACCAAATAGAGATTTTTCTGGCACAACCTTAAAAACCAAATAAAGAATGTACAAAATGTAAATGTACTTATTTAAAAATTCTCCTTTGAAGAAGTGCGGTAGAACCAATCCACTGTAGACGAAGATGTTCAATGTCCAGTCTCACAGATGAAAATGTTCTAGTTTTAAATGATTTTTAAATTAAATCAACCTGGGCTAGCTTAATTTGATTTTGATCTCAAGAAAGGGGACACAAGTCCCTTCTTAAAGTAAGATTGGAATAAAGATCTCAAAATGAAATAACAAAAGCTAATTAAAGAGAAATTAAATGAGCACAATATAGCTTAAAAATATCACAAACTTATCTCTCAGAGGGGTGTCTTGATTTCACTTTTATGAATGAATAAACTCTGAAATTCGTGCTCTATTTATAGGTAAAAATATTGTTCACTCGACTGGTTTAAGGGTCAGTTCGCTGGTCAAAGGATCAAAAAAAATTTTAAAAATTTAGCACGATAAGATAAGACCGTTACTGGACTGGTCAAGTGGCTTGCTCGACTGGTCGAGTGGCCTATTTGACTAGTCGAGTGGCTTGTTCGACTGGTCGATCAATGCACATGACTGGTCTAGTGGGACCGAAAAAGCTTGCTGGACTTGGAGTTGAGCCTGCATGACTGGTCAAGCACTGTTCACTCGACTGGTCGAGTAGTCTCCTGGACTAGTCAAGAGTCCAACAGAAAATTTCAAAAATTAGCAACAAACCTTAGACTGGTCGAGAAAACTCTTAGACTAGTCAAGCCAGTACTTGGACTAGTCGAACAAGGTCTATGACTAGTCGAAAAAAATGACCTATAAACATATGAAATGACCCACATTAAATATGCAAGGAATATGACACAATCTAAGGTTAATCTAGGATCATCCAAACCTGTTTGTGAGTAGGAACAAATGAAACATCATTCGCTTCCAAATCTTGATATCTTGTGATATTTGAAGCTTGAGTTCGATCACTTGAACTTGAGCTTGAGTTACACTTGAGTTCTTAAGTCTTTAGTGTACATGAGTTGAACTTCAAACTTGAACTTGAGTTCTTGAATTTTAGCTTGAAACTAAGAACTTCAGCACTCTTCACTTCAACTTGAAGATGTAGGCAAGTTCAATGATGATCCAGAAAACTTTGTAATGTTCGAACCTGATCACTTCAACTCAAAGCATGATATACATACTAAATGATTTGGCACAACAAAATTTGACAATACAACGGGTGCTAGATTTACACAATAGCATTTACACCTATAACCTTAACCTAAACCTAAACCTATAACCTAAACCTAAACCTATAACCTATAACCTAAACCTATAACCTTAACCTAATCTTAAACCTATAACCTAAACCTAAACCTAAACCTATAACCTATAACCTATAACCTATAGCCTAAACCTATAACCTATAACCTATAACCTATAACCTACACCTATAACCTATAACCTATAACCTATAACCTATAACCTACACCTATAACCTAAACCTAAACCTATAACTTATAACCTATAACCTTAACCTAAACTTAATTCACTTAACCTAATCCTAAACCTAAACTTGAAAACCTAAACCTAAACTCGATCCCAAACCCGAATTCCTATACCTAAACCTAAACCTATTCTTAAATCCCTAAACTTAAACCTACACCTAAACCTAAAAGTATAACCTAAACTTAACTCACTTAACCTAACCTACACCTAATCCTAAACCTATAACTCTAACCTAAACCTAAACTTGAAAACCTAAACCTAAACCCGATCCCGAACCCTAATTCCTATACCTAAACCTAAACCTATTCTCAAATCCCTAAACCTAAACCTACACTTAATCCTAAACCTATAACCCTAACCCAAACCTAAACCTAACTTGAAAACCTAATCCTAAACCCGAACCCGAATCTGATTCCCTAAACCCTAAGCCTAAACCTAAACTTAAACCTACTCTCAAATCCCTAAACCTAATCTTAAACCTATTTCCATAAACTGACTATAATCTTTTCATTGTAGAGATGGATATGATTTGGATGCGAGCTAAGAACAGGTTTGGCCCAGAGTATAAACAAGGGGTTCAAGAGTTCATGGAATTTGCATGAAGTCAGGCAGATTCGGGCTATATGATTAGGTGTCCATGTCGAAAATACAAGAACATAGTTCATAAGACTTTAAACAAAGTAGAAGACGATTTGTTCATAGTTGGGATTGACTAATGTTACACTTGGTGGATACATAATGGTGAAGAGTTCCACTAAAGAGTTAAGGCCATTGAAGTCCTTACTGACCCAATTGTGTCGGATGATGATGATGAAGACGTTGACTGTCCGATGATGAAGACGTTGATGAAATGTAAGATATCATAGGGGATGTATTCAAGGGAACAATTGCGGATACTAATTTTGCAACAATAAGCAGTATCCAAGATATTCCTCCTATGGGTGATGTCGAATTAGAAAAGTTTAGCAGGTTGTTGAGGGATACGCAACGTCCAATTTATCCAGGGTATGAGAACTTCTCCAAGTTAAATTTTCTTACAAGGTTACTTCATTTAAAGACAATTAATCATTAGAACAACAAATCGTTCGACATGTTGCTTGACTTATTAAAAGAAGCATTACCGGATGGTGAGACATTGCCTAAGTCTCATTACGAGGCAAAATTCTTGATACAAGACTTAGGCCTTGGTTACATCCTCATACATGCATGTATAAATGATTATGTATTGTATTAGAAAGAGCATGAAAATATTGAAGAGTGTACAGAATGTGGAGAGTCTAGATGGAAGTATGACGAAGCCAAGCATAAGAAAATCTCACAAAAGGCATTAAGGTACTTCCCAATGAAACCCAGATTACAAATATTGTTTACGTCTCGCAAGACATCTGAAGATATGAGGTGGCATAAAGAGAAACACATTCATGATAATAGTACAGTAAGGTACCCTGTGGACTCTGAAGCCTGAAAAAATTTTGACAAGCAATATGACTGGTTTGCAAAGGATTCTTGCAATGTTCAACAAGGTCTTACAAGTTATGGTTTTAATCCATTTGGTAATATGAGTAGCTCATACAGTATGTGGCCAGTGGCACTTATGCCCTACAATTTACCTCCTTGGTTGTGTATGGAGTCATTTTTTATGATGTCATTGCTTATTCCTGGACCCAGGTTACCCAGAAATGACATTAATGTGTATTTGCGATCATTTGTAGATGAGTTAAACGAGTTGTGGAATCAAGGTATACAGGCGTATGACACATTTGTAGGACAGACATTTCGATTGCATGCAGCGGTCTTATGGACAATAAATGACTTCTCCGCGTATGGGAATTTGTCTAAGTGGAGCACGAAGGGAAAGTTGGCTTGTTCTATATATAGTATTGAGACTTGTTCATTGTCTTTGAAGCATGGTAAAAAAACGTGTTATATGGGCCATCGTCGCTTCCTTCCGAACGATCATAGTTGACACAGGAAGACGATGATCCTTGATAGCAAACAAGATCATAGGCCACTATCGAAAGAGGTATCTGGAGAAGATGTGATACAACAACTGAGTAACATTGAAGAAGTTAGATTTGGTAAGGCACCACCACACTTGAAGGAGAGGAAACGTACAGTATTGGAGTATAACTGGAGGAAGAAGAGTATTTTTTTTAGTTGCCCTATTAGAGTGTAAAATTGCGGTAATGACCGCTTTAGTAGAAGTGGGAATAGGTCAAAGTGTCCTAGAGGGGGGTAAATAGGAATTTATAAAAATTTTATGATGATTTACAATCTTATTATCATAACCAGATTTTTAACTCTAATGGCTTCCAAGCCAATTAGAGGATCCATCAGAAGACTTTTCAAAACATAAACAAGATGAGGAAAATAGTTCATGATGGATGTGACTGTGTGTGAGATGTGATTTTAACTAATTCTAGGTAATCATGTAAGCATGCATTATGAGAACATTCAGAGAAATCACACAAGTATTAAAAGTAAATAAAAATCCCAAACACAGTCATTTTTATAGTGATTCGACTATATGTCTACTCCACTTCCGGTAGACGCACTCAACCCTTGAGTGTACCGGATCTAACTAACGGAGGTTTTAAATCAGGTTCACCTCTAACCTTCACAACCTACATAAGGTCGACTCTGGACCTACACAAGGAACCTAGACGTGTCTCCATGAGACACAAGTTTATGCCCCACACAAGAGCAAGGGTCAACACACAACACCCGAGTTTTAGGCCACATGGGCCAAAGATCCACACAAGGAACCTAAAGTTTATACCCTAAACAAGAGCAAAGGTCAATACACAGCACCTAGGGTTTCAGGCCACACAGGCCAAGGATTCACACAAGGAACCTAAATTTTATGCCCTAGACAAGAGCAAAGGTCAACACACAGCACCTAGGGATCTAGGCCACACAGGCCAAGGATCCACACAAAGAACCTAAAGTTTATGCCCTACACAAGAGCAAAGGTCAACACACAGCACCGAGGATTTTAGGCCACACAGGCCAAGGACCTACACTAAAGACCTAAGTTTATGCTAACCAAGAGCAAGGGTCAACACATAGCACCCACACATATTCTCCCGTCGGAAGCCTCTTATGAGGACTTGAAAGGGGTGAGAATCAGGTTAGGTCAAGGTTATGTTGGTAATTACTCTATTAAATGATTAATCATTGGAGTTGACAGAGTAAAACCACGATCTATGTATTCAAGGAATCTAAGCTCAATGATTTACCATTAAGGTGGTAGTTGAAGGATCCTTGAATACGAAAGTTCATTCACCAATCCACTCTATTAAATATCAATGATGAGGGTGGATTGAGGAATGAACTCCCATGAGAGAAAAGGGTTTAGGTGATCTGAATTAAACACTCAAAAGCTCTATCTATTTTCTCTAAAAATAACCTAAGGCAATCTCTCATTAAATAGGCGAAAAGTTCCAACAGAAATAAAACAGTCTTATTTTTTGACAGAGTTCGATATCATCGAGCGTATACTCTCGATAACGTCGAATGGTTGCTTGATGACACAAACTCAATCTGTCAAACGCTTTTGAACCTTTTTGCCAACTGATCGATGATATCAAAAATGCTTCGATCTCATCGGATTTCATACTCCGATGTCATCGACCCATGGTTCGATTCCTTAACATTTAAAAAACATAAGAACAGACTTGCCTTTGGAACTGAACAGGCATCGATATGATCGAGCATGCCTCGATATCATCTGGTTTTGAATATCGATGATATCGATACCAGTTTCGATTCATCGATTTTTTTCAAGGAATTTTCCTATAAACTCACTGGACAGTTTATGTCCCAATTCGATGACATCGACCTAGTCTCAATATGATCGATCTTTGAATATCGATATCATCGAGTGATTTTCGATACCTCAAACATTTAAAAGAATTTACCTGCAAGCTTACTGGATAAATTTGTGTCCCAATCCGATATCATCGAAGGTCCATCGATATCATTGAGATTTGAAATTCGAAGATATGAAGGCTCTCTTCAAGTCATCGAAAATCACATGATTTTCCTTAATCGCTTACTAGACACAAACTAACCAGATGTCGATTTTATCGAGCCGTTTCGATGAACTCGAGATTCGATAGTCGATGATATCAATCCCATCATCGATTCATCAAGAATTCAGCCCAAGATTCATTTTGGTTATTGGACATCTGAAGTCCTCATTTCAATAACATCGAGTGAGTTTCGAGGACATTGATAACATAGTCCGATTTTATAGAAGCACTATCAATAAATCGATAAAGGCTGAAAACTTAGAGATTTTTCTGATTTTGCAAAATAGTTTTCATACCTTAAACCCTATATTGTTCTAACCATTTTTAAGGATTTTATATACCTAATGTTTTGGGACATGTGATGTGAGGCTAAGTTTACCTTTGTAGAGATCTGAAGCACATCCAGTTAAGGCAGACATTTGAATGATCTTCCTATGAGGCTCACTTGTCTTGCTGACTCAACACTCACGCTAATTGACAAATCAGGACAATTTCAGAGTGATCTGAAATTGTGACACAACTTGGATGTCATGCATATTGAGAAGAATATATGTGACAACGTCTTCGGAACATTGATGAATATAGAGAAGAAAATAAAAGACAGTTTCAAGGCTCGATTGGATCTACAAGCAATGGGTTTAAGGAAAGAGTTACACTTGCAATCACATAGAAATTCATATACTATACCAGCAGCCTGCTACACATTGACAAAATTAGAGAAAAAGCATTTATGTGAATGGTTGAGATCAGTGAAGTTTCCCGATGGGTATGCGTCAAATATCTCTCGGTGCATAAACATTACAGACTATAAGGTAACAGGAATGAAAAGTCATAACTGTCACGTCCTTCTGTAATATCTACTGCCGGTTGCGATTCATGGATTGCTGAGTAAGGATATTAATGCGGCGCTGATTGAGTTGGGGATATTCTTTAAGGATTTTTGTTTGAAATCGTTGAATGTAGAGGTTTTTAAACAATTGGAAAGGAACATTGTCGTAATCCTTTGCAAACTTGAAAAAATATTTTCACCTGCATTTTTCAATGTCATAGTACACCTAGCGATTCACTTACTGCACAAGCTGAAGCTTACAGGCCCAGTACAATATCATCGAATGTATCCAATCGAAAGGTGGTACAACCTATTAAAATTTTTATTCATTCCATAAACTACATATATCCATGTTTTCATATGTATAACATAGTGGTTTTCTGTACAGATACCTTCACATACTAAAATGATTTGTGAGGAATAAGGCACGTCCAGAGGGATTCATTGTTGCGGCGTACATTAATAATGAGTGTCTAACATTTTGCTCCATATATCTTCGTGACATAGAGACTAGATTCAACTGAGAAGATCGGAATGCCGATGAAGGGCAGGAGCATGAATAAGGACTCATATCTATATTCGCACATAACGTCGGTCCTTTAGGATCCCCGCATTTCAAGATATGGAACTTAGGGATTAAGCAAAGGCGCGGTGGTATGTGTTACATATTTGTGAAAAAATAGAGTCGTACTTAGAGTAAGTCTTCTCTCGATAATTGTATCTCTATATACGATGATCTTAATGTTTCTTGCTGATGGCGTGCCAATTGTGTAGCGAACACATCAAGGAGATGAAGTCCTAACACCCGACAAATTATGATCGAATGCATCAGGATCAGTTTCCAGAATGGTTCACAAAACGTGTAAGATTTCACCTTGTATCTCACCACAGTTAGAATTTTGTTGTATTGCATAATATTTAAACCTAAGAAAATCCCTAAACAATTACATTCTATAGGTGATAATAGATGAAGACGTTGTGTGCCAGCAACTCTGCGGATGCGTCTGATGCACTCTACTCACTAGCATGTGGCCATGATAGATGTGTATCTACATATACAAGTTGTATTGTAAATGGGATTCGCTTCCACACTGAAGAGTGTAAGAAGTATAAGACCACATAAAATATTGGGGTGGTTGTGAATGGAACGCATGAGGAGGTAAAAATTGACTTTTATGGCATTTTGACGGATATTATTGAGCTGAGTTATTGTATGAGAAAGCGGATGTACTTATTTAAATGTGATTGGTGAGACATTAGAAATAAGAAGTTGGGAATACAAACTGACGACTACTTTACGAGCATAAATTTATCTCAGAAGTGGTTTAAGGACAACCCATTTGTCCTCGCCAGCCAAGTTGAACAAGTATTTTACCTCGATAACACTAAGTTAGGTGGCTCTTGGCATGTGGTGCAGAAAATAAAGCACAGGAATGTATTTGACGTTCCCTAACCAGACGTTGAAGATAGCGAGGACGGAGGAAATGAAACGTCAAGGTTGAACAAGCATATCAAAAAAACATGTCATCTGGGGATAGAAGGATTGATCCAAATGTTGATATTGATGTGGTGAAATTGAACAGAGATAATGTGCCTCCTGATCATGTTAATGCGTCAATAATACATGACATTGTTAGAGATGATAGCGGTTTCATTGATGACGACATTGCAGACGATGAAGATGAAATACTGATCAGCGATAGTGATGGTGAAGAAGAAATAGTCCTAAGCGATAGTGATACAGACGACGATTATTAAATGTACACATGATTTACATGTCATTTTTCAATTTGAATAATTTATGTATTACATGTATACGTGAAAATTACAAGTCATGATTTATTCCTTTAATTAACTTGTTTATAATCCACATTTACAGTTGAGTCAATTTCTGATCATGTCCTCCTCAAACCTGAACGTAGCAGAAGCATGCAGCATACTCCATCAGCTGTTGCAGATGGACTTTTCAGCCCTATCTTCTTCTGGTAAGACCAAAGAAATACCTGATCTGGTCGATGAGTGTAGGGAGGAATATATCGACGATGACTCAGCTGAAAGATTATACAATCTCAAAGAAATTTTGGACCTGATGGAGGAATATAACTATAGGAAACTTCGTATGGAAGATGTGGTTTTGTCACTTGCATATCTGAATGGAGTCCCGAGAGACCAGATTTCTCCTATTGTGACTGACATGTTGGCTATAACAATGTCGAGTGCTTCACACAGCTTGACATATACTTCTGCAGCATATGATAACTTACGCAAGGAGTACTTCGGATAGTTGATCCGAAGTTGTTTCGTATTACAACAAAATACATGTATTTAATATAGAATGACAATGTGTAATGGAATTTTCAAATTTTACTAGAATGTTTACGGTTTTATTATATTCTGCTTACATTATAGTGTAATGGTCTAATCATATTTTAATCATCTCTCTAAGCATAAGCACAAATTCATTCTACCATCAACACTACTTGTATAATGTTTTAGTATATTCCACTTGCATTGTAAAGTTTAATGTGTTTATTATATTGATGTTCATACACTTGTACTAACATTGTTTAAATTTATAAGTTCGTAGTTTGCACATATTCAGTCATGGCACCAAGTGGGAGATCAGGTCATTCGCAATTGGATCTACCCCTTCCACCCGTGATGCGATAGAGACAGCATCAACGTCACATGTTGCATCACAGGTATTTGGTCCCTTGGTTGCGCATACACTGGGCACTATGTGTAAGTCTAGACATATATTTCTTTTAATGACTTCTGTTTATATTCAGACTTACATATTTCTTTTATGACAGCATCATTGACCAGCCGACGAGGACGTGGACCCACGCATGGGTTAGTTTTAGAGCAACTTACGTGTGAGGATAGGGTGACAGTAGAGTTCCCACAGGACTGCCTTAGACCTGTTGGGGACAATGTCAGGTTGTTTACATCGGAGGTCATTGTCCTATCTCAATCTCTAATCCCCACCACCAACTCCCGTTGGGCAAACGTAACAGATGATGTGCGGCAGCTCATTCGTCAACACCTTATGGCAAATTTTAGTAAATTAAATTTTCTTTTGTGAAAGTTCATTTACGGTTAAGTTGTTTTCTTAATAAGTTTATTGCCTTAATATATTATTTACGAAACTGCAGGATAAATTTGTCTTAGATCTGAGTGTTCCTTACATTTCTCATGTCGTCGATGACATGGTCAGGGAGCAGTTTAAGGAGTACCGCGGAGAGTTACACCAGCGGTACAAGTAGTGCAGGACCTATGATGAGGTCGTACTATCCACACCACCGCACGTGACCATAGACGACTGGCGGATACTCTGCGAGCGATTTTTGTCTGAGACTTTTCAGGTAATATTTGCATATTTATGATATCTTAAGGTAACAGTTAAATTCGTAATTAATAACAATGTATTATGAATAATATGTTCAAAAAAGGAGCAGAATAAATTCTGTGAACAGAGAAAAGTTAGAAGTGAACCACGTAGCTGATTCAAAGTCATTTGTACAACATCGTCACGACATGGTAAGAAATTACTAGTGATTATTAAGTTGATATATTCTTTCCATGCATTTATATTAACTCTATTGTCCTTTCAATTGCATAGCGAGATTCCCTCACCGGCCAGGAGCCTGGACCAGTAGACCTTTATAGAGGGACTCACTGTCGGCAAGTGACGGGATCTTGGGTTCATCATAGAGCCAGCGAGAATTGGGTAAAAAATTTTACAATATAAAATTTAATAGCATTGAATTAAATGTCATTCGTTATGAAAATTCATATGTTTTCATTACAAGTGGCGATAGACACCATGTGCAGTTAGCCCACTCCCGATAGTAGTCAGTGGAGTAAGTCAGATATCCTGAGCGAGGTGCTTGGCACCCGTTCTAGATATATGTGTGGGCTTGGCCATGGTGCCAAGCTCATGGCACCCGCTAGACTTGCCTCCAGTCGATCCGTCGCTGGCGAGAGCATCCTATGCCGAGCTGATTTCACAGAGAGAGATGTTCAGCAGTTATGGGTCATCGTCAATGGGATCAAAGAATAGCTAGAGAGGCAGAGGGAGGAGGATGAGAGGCAACAGGGGAAGCAGGAGAGAATGATCGAGGAGATGTGGGTGGAGCATGAGCGACGAATGCAGAAGATGTTTCAGGATCTCTCTGCATGCTTAGCCACCGATGCCCCAGCACCTCCGCCTTCATCTTCGTGATTTTTTTATTTTTTAATGATTTATTTTATATGCAAATGTTAAACTTATATGTATTTGTGCGTGGATGAATGTGATGTGGATAAGATTGTTTGTGTATGGATGGATGTGGTTTGTGTTTGGATGGATGTAGTTTGTGTTTGGATAGATGTGGATGTGAATATGATGTAAATGTATTGTAACAGGTGTATATCAGAAATTTTTTCCTGAATTTTTTTTAAAAAAAAAGACTATTACCAACAAAATATTTCATTGGTAATAGTAAGTAGAAAACTTATACCGACGAAATATTTTGTCGGTAAAAATTAATACAAAGATTTATACCGACGAAATATTTCGTGGGTAATAGTAGGTTGAAAACTTATACCGACAAAATATTTCGTAGGTAGAAATTAATACAAAATTTTATACCGAGGAAATATGTCATTGGTAATAGTACGTTGAAAACTTATACCAACGAAACATTTCGTAGCTAGAAATTAATGCAAATATTTATACATGAGATATACCAACAAAATAATTCATCAATAATAGCAGTCTTATGCCGACGAACATATTTCGTAGGTAATAGTTTATACCGACGAACTATTTCATAGGTAAAAGTTTTTACCGACGAATATATTTCGTAGGTAATAGTTTATACCGACAAAATATTTCGTAGGTAATAGTTTATGCTGATGAAATATTTCATAGGTAAAAATCAATTTATATATGAGACATACCGACGAAAGAATTCGTAGGTAAAAATCGAACATAAACAGTTTTACCGATGAAATATTTCGTCGGTATAAGCTATGTTTATCGACGAAATACAACATTTTTTCCTACCAAAAGTAGCATGTTTTGCCGACGATTTTTTTCGTCAGTATTTGTTTTACTATTGCCGACGAAGTAATATTTCGTCTGGAAAAGCCTTTAGCCACAGTCTTATCGCGACGATCTTTCCGATGACAGATTTCATCAGTGATAAGCATTACCGACGAAAAATATGAAATACCAATGAATTATGTCGTCGGTAAAAGAGCAATTTCCTGTAGTGACCCTCGAAGCTTTCTATAAGCTTGTGCACGATTGATGCGTGCAAGTGACGCTAGGACGCCACAACAGCATTGAGCTTGGAGCGTACAACCAACTTCTGGAGCTTTTAATTATCGATATTGTATTTTCCTTACGCATTGTACTCAAAGTTTTTTATCTTAGTGGATTTCTGATGATGTCGTTGGTGTTGTTTGTGGGTTATGATTATTGCAAATCAAATTCATGTTGAAAATCCTCCTTGTAGGATCTCAAGATCAGAAACTGGTATATGGGTGCCGGGAGCCGAGAATGGGGCACTACGGAGGCTGTCGGCACCGGATTCAGCAATCGGGAATTTTTTTAGCCTGGTTTCCAAGTTTGGAGCTTGACAGAAGAGAATCTCGCATCATATATGCGCATGATCAATTTAACGAGTTCTTAGCCGAAAGTTACACCAATCGAGGCAAATTTGAAAATATTCTCGAAAGCATATTACAACTCCAATATGGGCCCCTCCAACATGTCTGGCATATTCATTCAAATAAGAAAAAACCCTATAAATATGTCACCCTGCTTAGGGGAGAGGTACGCACTAAAGAATCCCAACTCTAACCACATGTACTGGAAATTCATAATCCACATGTGGAGTTGCTGGTTTAATCATATTGAAGTGATAACAAGGTACATCCAAATTTTAAGTTGACAAAATCATGGGAAACAATGGTTATTGAATTTCTTGAGATAAATTTATTTTGCCAAATTACATTACTTCTCAATTTTCACGACAAAATGTTATTGACAAATAAACATAAAAGATGTTATTTCCTTTTCCACATTTTCTTAATGAGAAATATAATTCCCTTTACCACCCTTCTCGATATCTATCTGGTGGAGATTATTAGAGATTAAAAAAAAAATGAAATGGTGGAAAATTGTCCACTAATCAAAGATTAAGATTGCTCCACTTGAGATGAGATGCCACATGTGAATGTTCAATTTATGAGTGCATCACCATCATACTAATTGCAAAGGAAGGGTATCAACTAACTAGAGTTGGGCATCAGACCGAGTCGGATCGAATTGGGTCCAACTCGATTCGGTCCGAAATCTACTTGGGCTGACCCGAACCCGATCCGATCCGGGACCGAGTCCGGGACATCTGACTCGAACAGATCCGATGCACAGTTGGCCTGACCCGAACCGAGTCCGACTCAATCAGGGAAACCGAGTCAGATCAAGTTGGGTACGATTCAGATAGAATTTTTTAACGGTGAAAATCATTATCCTCACTGCTATTTTCAGTGTGGTTCATTTGAGCTTTAGATATGATTCATTTTTTTTTCTAAATGCTCTAAAATGATCACGAAAAATGGATAAACGGTATGGATATAATAAATACATCATTGTGGGGCCCATGTAATGTTGATCTCATTTGAGCCATTCGTACAACTCAGAGCTCGAGGCGCGTACAGCTGTGTTGATGTGTTGTGCACGGCGTGCAGCTATGACATGATGTACACAAAAGTGTCGTGCATTGCTGTATTGACGTTAGCAAGTTCTGTGGGTCTGATCATGGGGTATGTGTTATATCCAAACCGCCCATCCATTTGGCTAGCTCGTTCTAAGGCTTGAAACGAAAAATAAGACAAATTTAACTATCAAGTGGACCACATTGAAAACAACAGTGGGGATTAAACGTCTACCATTAAAACCCTTTTTGAGGTCACAGTCTCACAGAAGTTTTGGATCAATTTGAAATTTGTTTTTCTTCTTAATTTAGGTCTTTGTGACCTTATGAACAGATTAGATGGAAAATAAACGTTATGGTGGGCCCTATGAATTGTTTAACAGTAAAAATCATTCTCTGCTGCTATTTGTGGTGTGGTCCAAATGATCTTTGGATATGATTCATTTTTTGGATAATGCTCTATAATGATTTCTAAAAATATATGAACGGTGTAGATATAATAAATACATCACTGTTGGGCCCACATAACTTTGATCTCCTTTGAATTGTTCGTACAACTCGGAGCTCGAGGAGTGTCAGTGTTCGTCTTCGCATGACACGTACCTACAGCTACAGCCTACAACAGCTATATAGCTGTGTGTGGTACACCAGCAAATCCTCTTCTTATTGTACTGAGTAAACTCTATTGGGGCCCACCATGAATGCATGTGGTTTATCCACGTCGTCCATTCGTTTTTCCAGATCATTTTAGTGGTTGAACCTAAAATTGATACGTATCCAAAGGACCATACCATAGGAAAAAGTAGAAGTATTGATAAGAACCACTCCAGATCGGGTCGGATTGGATCGGTCCGGATCTATTCGGATCGGGTTTTTGGATCGGATCGGTCCGGATTGACCACGACCCGATCTCGATCCAAAAAACTGTCAGATTTGAATGACCCTATTCGATCCGCACCGATCCAAGCCGTCGGTTCTGTTCGGAACGAATCGGATCAGGTCTGATCGGGTCAGATATGCTTAGCTCTACAACTAACCCAGGAGAAATTACAAATGGGCCCATAAATTAAAATGATATCATAGGTGGCTTCCATCTGCACCCTTAACACGGGTATTCAAATTAGGACAAGTGCGGCTATGGTTTTGGAATCCTGACCATTGATGCACTTTTCATGGCCAGAAACGTCATCCACAGGAAAAGTCAAATAACCTCTATATTCATGCCCAGAAACGTCATCACATAGACGGTCGGTCAATACTTAATAAATGAATAATAACAAGGGTCCACGTTCAAGTTATTGTATTGGCCTCTTGAATCATTCAATCTGAGGTATTCTGGTATTGCATGCTCTATCGATATTCTGGATAACAGAACAACGGTCTGGATTATTGGACAATGGGCTCCACTGTCAGAATTAAAAACCCATGTATAATGTACAAATACAATGGCCGCCTGTACCATGTAACTAACCTGAGCCGAAAACAAAGGTGAGCAGATTAGGTGAGACCCCGGCCACACCCAAGATGGTACAGGCCTTACCGTGGGGCCCACTTGATCTATGTATTTTGTATCCACTCCGTCCTCCCGTTTTTTCAGACTATTTTAGGATATTATTCCAAAAATGATGCAGATCCAATTATCAGGTGGACCATGCCATAGGAAACAGCAGTGATTGATCATTAATAGGTCACAAAAGTTTTGGATAAGTTGATATTTTTTTTCCCTGCATCCAGGCTCATGTGACCTTATCAACAGATTGAATGGCTAATAAACACTACGGAAACATTGAGGTTCTTCCTAAGAAGTTTTTAATGGTAGGGCGTTCAATCACCACTGTTTCCTGTAGTATGGTGCAACAGATAGTTGGATATGCTTCATTTTTAGAATAATGTGCTAAAGTGATATGGAAAATAGAATGGACGGTTTGGATACAGAATACATGCATCAATGTAGGCCCCACGATAAGGGCCGCACCCGTCTTGGGTGAGGCCAGGTCTCACCTAATCCGCTCCCAGAATAAAAAAGCGAAAGCAAGCCCATCGTTTTGTCTTCTTTCTTTTCGTTTTTATTTTATAGGAAATTTTTGGAAAGAAAAATCCTTGGATGGTTTTCTTGGAGAAACAAAGGGAAGAAGAAACCACAGCTCCAAACCAGGGGCTTTAACCTCCTACAAAACAACGACCCTTTCTCTGATGGACGCTCAGAAAACGTCTGTCTATTTCTCTTTCAAATATTGGAATTTGTCTTCTCATACATGGCTAGTACTATATCTTGGGTCATATGCTTTTATTCCATCTTTCTTGTACATTGCAGCTCCGAAGAAGTCGTGACCGTCGATGTCCATACTGCTAAGGATCTCATTCGCTCAGGCCATCGTTACCTGGACGTGAGGTGGGATGGCCTAGCAACCAGTTCCCTTTAATTCCTTGGTTTTCTTTTTTCTCTTCTTCTTCTTCTTCTTATTATGAGCTTTTGTCCTTCTTTTAATGTATTTGTTTGTTAAATTTGGATGATAATAGGACGGTTGAAGAGTACAAGAAAGGACATTTGGAAAACGCTTTGAATGTACCTTATATGTTTATTACGTCTCAAGGTTTTTGCTTTTCGTATCATTTCCTTTTTTTTATATTTTCCGCCGAAAAATAGAGAGTACTTGTATTCGTATAGGCAAGCAAAAGATAGAGGATGCATATATTAGTTCCATTTTTCCCCCTAGTCTTCTCATTATTATTGTAATATTCTTATATTTTTTTCTGGTTTGTTTGGAAAATTCAGGTAGGGTGAAAAACGCTCAATTTCTGGAGCAGGTTTCATTGATTTGCAATAAGGAAGATCATCTAGTCGTGGTAATCAACATCATCATCATCCTTAATTTGGCTTTTTATTCATGGATTACAATGATTCATGACTGTTGAATCAGGTTTAGCTAGCATGCGCATGGTGCCTGTGTACTCAGCCTACTGGTTTTGAATATTTTGATACCCACCTCCACTTTTAGGGGTGGTAATGGGCCGTGCCAGACTAGCTCCAGGCCCGCCTGACATTTCAATGCCACGTGGACACTAAAAAAATAAGGCCTGACCTAACCCGGCCTGGACAGGCCCAAAAATTGATAGATCAAGTGGGTCACACATGCACTAAAGAAATGGAGACCTAGAAGAATGAAATCAATAGGCTACATTGAAGATGTATATGTTCACCAATCAAGGATTAGAATTACATACTTGTAAGATATAAGATATGTACATATGAAGTCATGTGAGGTTAAAATGACTTCAGCCCAAGCCCAGCTGAAATATTGATTACACCATGCATGCTAGGCCCAAGCCCGACCCATGGACCAACCAACAGGTCCAATTCCAGTCCAAAGCCAGGTCGGGCTTGTCGAATGAGCAGGCCACCAGGGCCATTCCGACCCTCACCCACTTTCTATATAGAATCATATGATTCTCCCCTGAGGATATGCAGTGGAGCACGAGTTTTCGGTTTGGACTTAGTAATAGTGGGGCTAGGGTTGGGTTTACGATTCTCGTCCCTAGGATATGTAGAGTATGCACGAGCTTTCAGTTTGGACATTGCACAAGTTGGGGCTAGGTTTTATCAATTCAGACTGATCTACTAGGCCCCACCTTGGATGGATTAATGGACCATGTTCCAAAAATCTCCTTAACGTGACCATCCTAATCTTCCATTTTGATGGTTAAGAGAAGAAATGCGTTTACCGTTCACATTTAGCTAAAAATAAATGGTCCACCGTTCACCCATAGTGGAACCTATATCAGTGGTGCCCGTTATGCGATAATTGGTGTAATGGACACCCCTAAAAATGTCATGTGTAATGGCCGTGACTCCTCAATAACGGTAAAGAAAAGCAACTCTTATTTTTCTTTAAAACCCGGCTCCAATGACCCCCCTTTCTATCGCTCATATATATATATAGATACACACACACACACACATTGTTCTTGGAGTAATCCTATGCTAATTTCGACATATCTTGTACCTTCTTTGCGGATTAAAATGCTCAATTTAGGCTATTTGAATGAACCAAAGTTCCTTGGGGAAAATTGAGAGCTCCTCGGACGAATCAAATCTCGTTATGTGTTTTTTTTTTTTTTTTTTTTAAAAACGTTCACTTTGATTTATTTTCGAATGGCCATGGCTGTCTAGAAAAGTCTCCAAAAAATGTATTTTTTAATTTAAGATTGATTCCTAATGGTTGGAATAGACGTTAGATGAATAAAATGTAAAAATTCATACCTTAAATTAGTTATTAAAAACCATTTTGTAATTTTTTAAAATTTATTATTTTCTGCTAATTTTCAGATGAACAGTGGTTGTTACGAAAAATCACCCCAAAAGTTTAAAATTGACTGTACGTTGTTGGAATATATAAAAGATAAATAGATGTATATATTCATGCTTTAGATTAGTCATTCAATTCTCATTTTGTGTTTTTTATATTTAAATTTTGGCTGGTTTTCGGATGAATTGTTACTGTCAAGAAAAATTCCAAAAATGTATTATTTTTTGTTTAATGTTAATTGTAAATGACTGGAATAGATGTAGGATGAAATAAATTTCGAATTCATGCCTTAGGTCAATCATTTTATTCCCATTTTGATTTTTATTTTTATTTTTTTGGGTTGGTTTTTGGATGATTAGTCTGTTATGAAAAATCCCTCGGAAATATATTTTCTGTAACATAAATATAAATAACGAGTTGTTTCATTATTATTATTACGTTCTTGCTAATATGATTTTATCATTGGTATTAGATATTTAAAAGATTAAATATGAATTTTTCTGTCAGTATAACTGCATCAAGTTCACAAAATCATCAGACATGTGGAGACAGCATTGTTGCCAAAGAGTCGATCATTATATAATCATAAGTATGGTCAAAACAAATATGTGTGTACAAAGAGATGATCACCTACATATTTTTATACGTGTATTATGGGCACAAAATTCGAACAGCCAACTTTTACTTTGATTCAAAACCCTGGTGGGCCATAGAAAATGGAGAGGTAAATCAAGGGAGGAAACTGTTTCCCTTTGTTATGGCCCACCAGAGTTTTGGATCGGGCTAAAAGTTGGGCCCGCAAAGGTGGGCAAGTGATCATACATCTCTCTTGATATATATATATATATATATATATATTGTTAGCTTGTTAGTACAAGCATTGTCAGATCACACTTCACTCTTAGCCACCCCCACTAGGGAAACGAGGTATCTTTCACTCAGTCTACCACTTGAGCTATGGAGCTGGGTGTTATCTCTCTTTATATATATATTTGTGTGTGTGATTCTCTAAATTTAGGATTTTTCCTATATATATATATATATATATATAAATCCAGCGGCTATATATATGGGGGAATAATAACCATTGTGCCTCCCATAGCAGCTACGCGCAACAGTATCGGCCGGGAACCTTGAACCTAGCTGACCAGTGGTCTAAATCACTTAATCATGGGCTCCACTAAAACGAGCTGAAGGCTCTAGTATTTCAGCAATCGAGATCAACGGCCCCTTTTGGACGGATCATGGCCCATAAATCTCCTTGAATGGCATAAAATCGTGCACACATGCCAAGTATACTGAGCTTCAATGTCACCTGGTGTGAAGTGTCCTGGTACTTGTGGATTTGAATCTGTTAACCTTGAATACATTGGTGAAGAGTGTTAACCTTAAATGAGATCGGGTCCTTCCAATAGAATGGCCATGCAAAATGTAGTCAACAATGTCCTTGAATTGGACTCGTGAATGTAATTTTGGTTTGGTCTCCAAAATTGATTAAACACAAAAAACAATAGTCTGGATTTGCATTTGAGTGTCTTGCCTCATTTGCGCGCATGGTCCAATGTCCAAACAAGGGGATCTCAGCGTTGAGATGCACTCTCGTCTACCACCGCGGCACGGGTAGCTCCCTCGTCAGCATGTATACAACAAACATCTTTGGTGTGATCAGGACCGTTAATCCGAAGAGCCCCTGCGTGGATGGGCCATTTACCAAAAGTAATGGTGATTGCACAATTCCACCATCCAGTTGTTTTGTCGCTCACAACGTACCATTTGCAGGCCATCGATTGGATGGTTACCAAAGTGCATTCGGCGTGCTTTTGGTAAATGGCTTATTCCATGGCAGTCTACCGCAACATACATGCTTGTTACATGTATGTTTATATCACGACAAAAGGGAGCTGCTGCACTATATCTATCGACTTTCGTATTTGTTGTCGTCCCAGGTGCTGTTATGATTGAGTGTTATAGTCAGAGATGGCAATAGGTCTGGCTGGTAGACTCAGCCCCAGCGATTCAAAAATCGGACCAAATCACCCCAGGGCGGGCCCCATTACCTCCCCAGATAACCATTGCATTGGCTTTGTATAGATTGTCGCTTACTTATTGAAACCTTGTGGCTAATTATTTGCTTGGAATTGTGAAGGGCTGCCAAAGTGGGGTTCGATCATTGCATGCCTCCGCTGATCTTCTCAACGCTGTAAGTTTATTTAGAAATAATTTGTTATTTCCATCCCTGAAAAATTACTAGTTCCATCCCTACAAGGATGATTTGGTTACCAAAGTAACTGATAAAAGCACTTGTTGAATAAAAAACAAAACATGCAATGAGTAACAGCTTTTTTGGGTGGAAATATTGTTTCCCTTGCCCAAAAATAATTTCATATGAATTTTTCTTTGATCATCATTAAGTCTAAATTTTCACCCAGAGTACTCCTTGAACACTCATCTCCCCACAGTTCCATAAATGGTGGGTGGGAACCTCAAGGCACATTTCAAAATGGATTTCTGAAAAATAGAATTTTGAAATGCTTCTTGATCGTCACCAGGACATATTTGGATTGGGTGTAAACCAGGGGAAGTCAAGGGAAAGCAAATTTGTGAAATAGGCAGATGGTAAATGACATCAGCATTAGAGGAAGTAAGCTCCTTGCACTTGCTTGTTTTGCTAGAGAATCTTTGAAGGAAAGTGCTTTCTCTTCGCATTTTTCATTGTTCAGATACGATTTCCAAAGGGAGATCTCTTCTCTCAAATTTCGTCATTCAAAACCCCACATCTGAGGGAAACCTCTACTTTATCATTTAATATTTTGAAGAAAAACGTTAGCTCCCTTGTTGAGGAAAGCAATGGGTTCCTTCTCTTTTTACGAAATCCAGAGGAAATGTCAATTGAAAGGGAAATGATTTGCTTCGCTTAGTTTACCCCAAGCCAAGAAAGAAAGTCCCAACCACCTTAACGTGGTGGAAATAATGAGCAGACAGCATTGGGTGAATCCTGTTTGGCATTTAGGTCATGCCTCTTTTGTTTTTTGTTTCAAACAAAAGAGAGAGATGGAAATGAAGGTTGTTTTTGAATGGCAGGAATTCAAGCATGTGAAGAACATGGGAGGGGGTTATGCTGCATGGGTGGAGAATGGTTTTGATGTGAAGAAATTGGAAGTTGAATTGTAATAAGGTCACTGTAAATGATATTTACACTCGTTGGCTTTCTCCCTTCACACTCCATTTACCTCACCTCTATATTTTTTTGCATGCACTTCACCAAAAGAATAAGGGATGTAACAATGGGGCTGAAAGTCGGGCGGGTTGGGTCGGGTTGGTGCTCAACCCTAGCCCAACCCAAGGTTACTATACCTCAACCCTAACCCAACCCAACTTCGAATTGGAAATTCTCAACCCAAGCCCAACCCAAGCAGGGTTGGTCGGGTTGGTCGGGTTGATACATGCTAATATTTTTGTTATTACATTAGTCTACTATATTTCAATACACGCCTTTTTTTTGTACATATGATTTTATTAATTATATACGTAGTTATTCATCACGAAGAACTTTATTTTTTCTAAACAAACAAGCTCAAATATAGGACAACTACTCCTTCAACAATCAAGCATATCAAATTTCAAGTATTATCAAATATCAACAACATATCAATTTAAAAACTACCCGTAACATCAACAGGAACATTACTATCACCCATTCCAGAAATCCACTTATATATCTTGATATTAAAAATTAAAAATAAAAATAAATAAATCTGTACATAAGAAACATGTTGAAAACAAGTCATCAATATTACTAATCATGTGCATTTTATATTTCATGATATGATTACCAAAAAAACTAAATCTTTACATGTGTTGCAAATGTAGAGGAAAAAAAAAACAATCAGACCAACCTTTGTATGATGTAGAGAGAAAGAGAGAATAATAGATTGATGATGATACATAGTTACATACATTGTGAGATGCTCTCTCTCTCTCTCTCTCTCTCTCTCTCTCTCTCTCTCTCTCTCTCTCTCTCTCTCTCTCTCTCTCCAGCGCAAACGAGCTCCTTGACTCCCTCTCTCACTTGTACACCTGAATTTCTCTCTCCAAAATAGTTTGCTATTACACACCATGGCTTTTAGCATGTGAAACTTCTTGGGGCCCCATAGTGATTTAGGTTTTACATCCACACTGTCCATCAATTTTTACATATCAGTATTGAGCTTGAGCCCCAAAATGAGACACATCCAAAGCTCAAGTGGACCACACCACAGAAAGCAACGGGGATTAAATGACTACCATTAAAAAAAAATAAAAAATTAGGGCAATAGAAGACTCTGATGAACCCGATATTTGTATTTTAACTTATTCCAAGTGTCTGTGATATCATGAACAAGTCAGATGAAAAATTAGCATCAAGCTTGGCCCTAGGAAAGTTTCAACGGTAGTTTGTTCAATCAATATTGCTTTTTGTGGTGTGGTCCACTTGAGGTTTGAATGTGCCTCTTTTTTGGGGTCATGCTCTAAAATGATCCATAAAAATTGATGGATGGTATGGATGTAAAATACAGTCATTGTGGGGCCAAAGAACTACCACACGTTAAAAGTCATGCAGTGGATCAAGCAATCAGTATGGAAGTTATGCATTGGGAACGGATTCGCTACTCAATGGCTAGTGGTTAGTGTTCTATGGACCCCAACATGATGTATGTGCCTCATCCATGTCGTCCATCCATTTTTTCCAAATAAATTTATGATATCGGCCCAAAACTGAGGTAGATTAAAATCTCATGTGGGGCCACACAGTGTTGATTGAAATCCTACCATTAAAAGCTTCTTAAAATTTTCTTGGGGCTACAAAAGTTTTGGATCAAGCTAATATTTGTTTCTTGCCTTCATCCCGGTCTCTATGACCTAATCTACAGGTTTTATATCAGATAAACATTACTGTGGGCCCCAGGAGGTTTTTAATGGTAAATCTTCAATCACTACTGTTTTCCCATGGTGTGGTCCACTTGAGATTTTTATCTGCCTCAATTTTAGGTTGATGCCATAAAATCATATGGAAAAATGGATGCACGGCATGGATGAGACACATACATTATGTTGGGGTCCATAGAGCATCGACCACTGGCCATTGGGAATAGCCAATCTGTTTCCGCTGCCGTGGAGCATGCAAACGGATGTGGATTTCCCGCAAAAGCCTTCCACAAGAAGTTTCTCTACAAGGATTTTGGGAGGGGCCCACTGCCATGTTTATTAGAAATCAAACCCGTTCATTAGTTTTTTGAGTTTATTTTAGAACATGTGACCAAAATTAAGATAAATCCAAAACTCAAATGGGCCACACGAGAGGAAACAGTGGAGATTTAGTGACCACTGTTGAAATATTTATATGGATATAAAAGTTTCATAGGTCTAAGTTTTTAGTGTTTTTATTTCATCCTAGTAAAAATGACCTTATAAACGGTTTGGATGGCATATAAACATCAAGGCAGAGCCTAGAAAGGTTTCAACGGGAGGAATTCCTTTTCCCACTGTTTCATCTTTTATGGCCCAATTCAGTTTTGGATCCTCCTCATTTTTGGTTTAATGTCCTAAAATGAGATAGAAAAATGGGTGGATGGTTGGATTTCTAATAAACATCACGGTGGACCCCACATTGCATCCTTACACGGTATCTTTATGCGAAAGGCTTTCGCACTGTATCCACATCCCATGCAATCTGAGAGAGAAAAATCTGGCGCATGAAAGAGAAAAATCTGGCTCCACGTGGGAGAGCGAAATCCTTCATCGGAAATGACGTGCAATGAAGACTATCCCATTGATTTATTATATATTTATGTTATAATTATCGGGTTCGGGTTGGGTCGGGCAACCCGAGACTTCAACCCAAGCCTGATCGAAATTCTATCAGGTTGGTGTTTTTACAGCCCAAGCCCAAGATCGAACCCGCCATATCCTACCCGAGCCTGACCCGACGTCGGGTCGGTCTCAGGTCGGTCGGGTTGAATCCGCCCGACTTTCAGCCCTATGCAACAAGAGTCTCCTATGGTTAATGGGGTCATAAGCTATGGGATTACAAATTAAGAAATGTCAAAAGAAATTTATTTCTAGATCAAGTTAAATAAGTTTTGTAAAGACTCAAATAAGTAGCAGCATAGGATTGACTATCAGCTGAATATATAAATATTGAACCTCGCCCACGTCAAAGGCCCAAGGGACCCAATACACGTTTAGTATACATATGGAGCTATTATAAATAAAGCTATGGAATTAGGGTTTGTTATTCATGCAATCTCTCTCTCTCTCTCTCTCTCTCTCTCTCTCTCTCTCTCTCTCTCTCTCTCTCTCCATCTTTTCTTCTGCTGATAAATGCACAATAAGCTTATGCACTCATTGCCCATGTGAAGGGAAAACCGTTGATCAGCTTGATGGGTTGTTGATCCTTTCTTCATGATATCAGAGTGAGAACACTCTAAGAAAAGGGACTTTTACCAGCAGTCAAAAGCATCGGTAAAAGCCCCAAAAACCGCCGACATTACCTTTACTGGCACTAGACAAGCACCGGTAAAGAGGTATGTCAGCAAAACTTCTGCCGGTGCTAAGCCACTTTTACCGGCACTTGTTTGAGCACCGATAATCATGTATTCTTTTTCGGCGCCCTCTATGACTTCACTGACACTTTTGGTGGCCGCTGGTATTTTTGAAAGAAGTGCCAGTAAAAGTGAAAAAAAGTGTCGGCAAAAGTCTATCCAAGCGTCGGTAAAAACACAGTTTTTGGACACTTTTAATCACAGAAAAGTGCCAGCAAAAGTCTATACAAGCGCCAGTAAAAGTCTTTGTAAAGATTTGAGAGGCCCCAGCGCAGGCCAGTATTTTTTTTTTTATTATATATAATTCAATTGAAATGTTTTTACATAAACCTTAAGTGATGAGGCAATGTGTAACCCCCTGAAAATCGAGGGTCGATCATAAGGCCAACTCCCGAGTTCCAACGCATCACTTATGCAATATAAATAATGATGATTAAATATTGTCTGTGTTAGTGCATTAATCATGAGTGGGATTATACCAAAACAGTAATTCATACTCCGAATCAATCATATAATGTAAGCGGAAGACTGGAAAATATATATATAAATGTGTATGAACCAAAAGATCACGATCGGTCTCCAGAGTATGAATACATCACTGAGTCATCGTATATAGGTAATAGTTCAAAATAGTTCAACTACAAAAATAAACCCTGTGTCCCCGTCGATCCGGATGGCCTAAGCGAAACCCCGGGAGAACTGCATATACGAGAACTCGTCCTGTTCATCATAGAAATCAGGCTCCACCTCCTGAGTCGCATCATCATCTGCAACTAAGACAGAGTCTGGTGGGTGTTCAGAACACCGTCCCAGAACGTGGGAGTGAGTGATCAACTCAATGGAACAATAAAGCAAAGGTTAACATGTTATCAATTCAGTCAAGCAGTAATGATAGCGCAATACAAGCAAACATCCCTAAGTACTATGATTAATGAAAGAATGATATGAATAATGATGCATGCCCTCACCTGCGCTCCCTCAGCGACTTTATCTTACGATCACGCATGAAACACTGCCACAGTGCTTGACTTGCTACACCAAACGCACACGTAATGCGGTGCATAAGTGTGATTACCAAGTTATTATTAGTCCTTTTCATACAGCAGGATTGGGAAGCTAACGTACCTCCCTTATATCAATTCTCAAACAATGATCCATTCTAGGGTCGTCAATCCTAGTAAATCTCATACGATATTACGGTTCTAGGTCGCTGTAAAGGGCTCGTCACCTTATCAGTGCAGGCCTAGTGTACTCTTGTTGCTACGTAAGGGCTCGTCGCCTCTACGCAGTCTTAGTGTACACTCGAGGTCACTACAAAGGGCTCGTCACCTTATCAGTGTAGGCCGACAGCTCGAATACAGTGTTCCATACCACCGTATTCGGCTCACGAGTCTGGGTTGCTCACAGGTCACTACGGGGAGGCTCGTCACCCCAACGTAGGCCGACAGCTCGACCACGGTGTCCCATACCACCATGCCTGACTCATAAGTCTTAGCGGATCGAGGTACCAAGGTTTAAAAGGGTTTTCACTGGTGAGTTTGGTACCTTAGATTCAAGCAGTAGCGTCCATACATGGTGAACATACATCGGGTCAATCGGGTTACTTGACGAGTTCGATTAGTACGAGCGCACGTTGAGTTAATCGACATGAAGTACGTAAGCACTCCATGTGGCCTTACCACTACCGACAACCGAAGTACGGCTCGGATTCATCGCTCACGTCCTATGTGGTGAGCAACCTCAGCCACCATATCAGAACCTGTTACCGATTGCCTAGACTATTCCGTAGTCCCAAATACATTCAATTATAACAGATACTCATACAAGCAAATCAGAACAGTAATGGATCAACAATTCCAATCATACAAGCATGTGAGCATTTGATGGATTTCAACTTAAACATGAATTCACACAAAAGTAGAGTCTAAGGTAAGCAGACAAAGAATGTAAGTTGCATGAAGGAGATCATACACATCGTTAGGATAGTTGAGAATCTCTTCTCAACACCCATATAAGGTATAATATATTACACATTTATTCATTCAGACATTTCTACAAACACTTAGACTACATATTCCAACATACATGACGTATGTTGGTGATAGCACGTATTAGGACAAATCCTTTCGCCAAGGAGTTATTACACATACAACTAGCACAAACACATGACAATTAATCATGGCAAGCACATGTTCATATCTCATACGTATACGATACTTTCTACGTATACATGGAATACACTAATCTCAATATAATTCATATATATCAGAAACGTAATACAAACATCGCATTTTACATGTGAAATTTCACCCACATCAATAATAAACCATTAACCGACATTGAAAGCCTTGAAAACCTTAACCTATACGTTTATAGTCCGCACCTTTCGCCGGTAGACT
This sequence comes from Magnolia sinica, assembly GCF_029962835.1. Taxonomy (NCBI): domain Eukaryota; kingdom Viridiplantae; phylum Streptophyta; class Magnoliopsida; order Magnoliales; family Magnoliaceae; genus Magnolia; species Magnolia sinica. Next base: position 83,356,573 of record NC_080574.1, read on the forward strand.
TGTAACAAAGTCAATTTAAAGATAAGTCTTTGTCTACGGCAGATTTGGCAACTTTTAGGATAAATTAGGTTAGCTATTTGATAACCTACATTATCAGAAACCCTAAAACGGATTAGGGTTAGGTTTCCTTACCCAATAGTAGAATGGAATTCACCGGAATAACGATGTAGATGCGGTAGCTAAGGTCGAGGAGCAATGGGATCAATCTCAGGAAGATCTTTCAACTCTCACTCTTACTTTCTCTCTTTTCCTTTCTCTTTTTTCTTCTCTCTCTCCTAGGGTTTCTCAAATTCGTATGGGATATGAGAGGGGGTTTAAGGTCCTTATATAGGCCCAGGTTTGATGGGAATGGCCACAGGGCCAAGGTATACTTAGGTTATATCCAAATATGGGTCATTCCGGTCCAACGGAGCACTTCTGGTGGCCCCTTTTCCACGTGCGGTCGGACTTAAGCTCCCTGACTATGGATCTAGGTCAGGTTGAGTTTTCATCCCGATCGAATTTACAGATCAGCCGTGGCGGACCAGTTTCAGTTCAACGGTCACGATCACTCGATCAGGGCCACAAGTACATCGACATGTGTGGGACATTTCTCCTGATCCGAGGGTGTATTTGGGTCAGATTCTGATGGTCTAAATCCTTATATTTGGCCAGCAAACGACACGACTCAGATTACTTAAATTCGAATTTTTATTTCTAAATATTTTCACGTTTCTCACACTCTTCGCTCCGGGCTCAAGTTGTGTAGTTCTAGACACAGTTAGGACTTGATTTTCGAGGGGGTTGTCAAGTCCAGTAATGCGGTCATAACTGTATAGTTTCGGGGTAATCGGACTTTCGACATGCGGTACAGGTCCAATATGGAGTTTCGGTGTGCTCTCTCGAAAGCAACTAGGTTTTGAGATGGATTCTAGATTTCAGGGTAATGTAGCGTCAATGATTCTGCACGTTTTGGGTCTTGCAGATTATATTTAAAGTGATTAGTGCTAATTTTATAAGCATTCTAGTTTAGCCCTTGCTAATATTAACCTAATTTCTAAAGGATTTGGTTCTGGGTGATTTCTGCCTGAGGTGGTACTCGGGTCTTTGTACGAATTTTTTCGAGACGTTACAATCTACCCCCCTTAAAGAAAAATTATCCTCAAAATTAATACATTTTCGTACTCCTCGAGAATCTGAGGGTAGTTCTTTCGAACCTCGGCTTCTGTCTCCCAAGTAGCCTCTTCTTCTGTGTGATGCGTCCACAGCACTTTCACAAGTGGAATGACCTTACTACGCAATACCTGCTCCTTCCTGTTTAGGATACACGTCGGTCGCATTACATATGTAGCGTCCTCGCTCAACTGTACCTGCTCCCATCTGATAATGTGGGAAGGATCGAGAACGTATTTCTTCAGCACAGAAACATAAAATACGTTATGCACACCCGCCGGTGGTGTAGGCAAATCAAGGCGGTACGCTACCGCTCCCACTCGATCAAGTATCTAGAATGGGCCAATGAATCAAGGCGTAAGCTTCCCCTTCTTGCCAAACCAAAGGACTCCCTTCATAGGGGAAACTCTGAGGAACACATGGTCTCCAACCTCGAACTCTAGCGGTCGTCGCTTCGTATCGCCGTTGCTCTTCTATCTGCTCTGCGCTGTCAGCAGTTGGCGCTTGATAATGTCGATCTTCTCTGAGGTCGCCTGTACTAACTCTGGGCCTATCAAGCTTTTCTCGCCAATCTCTGCCCAGCAATGTGGAGCTCTACACGGGCGCCCATATAGTGCCTCGTAAGGAGCCATGCCAATACTCGCCTGGAAGCTGTTATTATAGGCGAACTCTGCATAGGGAAGATAGTTATCCCAACTGTCCTTGAAATCCAACACACAGGCCCACAACATATCTTCCAGAATCTGATTCACCCGTTCCGTCTGCCCGTCAGTCTGTGGGTGGAACGCGGTACTGAACTTCAACTTTACACCCATTGCTTCCTGGATACGAGTCCAGAAGATAGATGTAAATCACGTGTCTCAGTCCGACATGATCTCCAAGGGAACTCCATGCAGACGTGCAATCTCTTTGATGTACAACCTAGCCAACTCGTCTGCAGAGTTTGAAACTCTGATAGGGAGGAAGTGAGCCGATTTCGTCAACCGGTCCACGAACACCCAAATGGAATCATAACCCTTCCTCGTCCTTGGCAGCCCTGAGATGAAATTTATAGAGATGAAGTCCCACTTCCATTCTGTTATGGGCATGGGCTGAAGCAAACTAGGAGGTCGGCGATGCTCTGCCTTGACCTGCTAGCACGTGAGACAACGGGACACATAATTTGCTATGTGAGCCTTCATATTGTCCCACCAGTACGACCTCTTCATGTCACGATACATCTTCGTGCTGCCTAGATGCATAGCCATCCTAGAATCGTGAGCGGCCTCAAGAATTTCCTTCCTCAAGTTAGGGAGGTTCGGGACGCATAGGCGGCCACGGTAACGTAAGCCCCCATCCGTACCAACTCTCCACTCTGAGTCCTCATCGCTGCTAGCCTACTCTCTCATCTTCGCCAACAACTCATCGTCTGTCTGAGCCGCAATAATCTTGTCATCAATGAGAGGTTGTACTCGAATATGTGCGATGCCCTCATACGGCTCCTCCACCATGAGTTTCTGCTCAAAGTCTCGCACAAACTCTATCATGTCCCACTCTGCTATCATCAACGGAGCCACAAATGCTAATGCCTTCTTGCGGCTCAGTGCGTTTGCCACAAGGTTGGCCTTGCCAGGATGGTAAGAGACTTCGAACTTGAAGTCCTTCAGTGTCTCCATCCATCGTCGTTGCCTCATATTCAGGTCCCGCTGAGTGAATATGTATCTGAGGCTCTTGTGGTCGCAAAAGAGCTCATACTCTTCTCCATAGAGGTAATGTCTCCAGAGCTTCATTGTGAAGATGACAGCTGCTAACTCCAGGTCGTACGTCGGGTAATTCTCCTTGTGTTTTCTCAACTGTCTCGAGGCATATGCAATCACCCTGTCCTTCTGCATAAGGACACAACCCAAACCGACATGCGACGCGTCTGTATATATAACATACTTGACCCCTTGCTCTGGCAATACTAGCACAGGGGCGGACGTCAACCTATCCTTCAGCTCTTGAAAAGCTGCTTCTACCCTTTCATTCCAGGCGAACTTCAAATCTTTCCATGTCAACTGAGACAAAGATCTGGTTATCTTCAAGAAATCCTGAATGAATCGTCGATAGTAACCTGTCAGAGCAAGAAAACTCCTCACTTTGGTAACCGAACCGGGCTGCTCCTAGTCCTGAACTGCGGCTACCTTAGCAAGGTCCACAACTATCCCTTCCTTGGACACCACATGTCCCAGGAACTTGACTTCTTCTTTCCAAAAGTCACATTTCTTGTACTAGGCGAATAACTGATTCTTCCTCAGAGTATCTAAGACTGCTCACAGGTGCTCCTCGTGTTCTTGCCGACTCTTGGAGTATATCAGAATGTCATCAATAAACACAATGACGAATCGGTAAAGGAACGACCGAAATACTCTGCTCATCAAGTCCATGAACACAGCCAGAGCATTCGTAAGACCGAACGACATCACAAGAAATTCATAGTGCCCAAAACAAGTCCTGAAAGCCGTCTTCTGCACATCTTCATCCCTAACGAGCAACTGATGATACCCTGACTGCAAATCGATCTTCGTGAAATACTACGTCCTCTCAACTGATCAAACAAATCGTCTATCCTGGGCAGAGGATACTTGTTCTTCACCGTCACTTGGTTCAATTTGCGGTAATCAATACACAACCGCAGTGACCCATCCTTCTTCTTCACAAACAATACAGGTGCTCCCCATGGAGAAACACTGGGTCGTATAAAACCAGCATCTAACAGATCATCAATCTGTTTCCTCAGTTCCTCCATCTCACATAGAGCCATGCGATAAGTCGAAAGAGATATGGGCGTTACACTAGGCGCTAGATCAATGGTGAAATCAATCTCACGACAAGGAGGTAACCCCGGTATCTTGCTGAACACTTCCCCAAAATCCTGAACTATTGGCGTATTTTCAAGTGTCGGGCCATCAATATTCTTCAGTAAGGAAGTGTAACAAAGAACTCGAAAAGGGCAACTGACCTGCACGGGGAACGTAAAGGGCGTGCCCTCAGGTCCGTACACTGTCACTAGATGAGTCTCGCAGTCAATCTCGACCCTCGCTTCAGTTAACCAATCCATACTAAGGATGATGTCGAAATGGTATAGGGTGGTGACAATCAAGTCAATGCATATCATTCTGCTCCCTACATCTATCAAACAACCCGCACACATTTTGGTGGCATCTGAAAAGTCCCTGGTGCTGCGATAACTCGCACCCCAACCATCGGAGTTGTATTCAGCCCTAAGTGTTGTACTGCAGAACATGATATTACGGATATAGTGGATCCCATATCCACCAACAGAAATATAGGGATACCTTCAACGTCGGCGGTGAGTTCGAAGGCCAAATGTGCGTTAGCTGTAGTGTCAGGTGCTTCTGCTGTAAGTGCGTGAACGCGTGCCTGCTGGGATCTGTTGGGCTAGGGCACCATAGGTCACTAAGGTGGCCTAAATCGAGGTGTAGGGGGCCTGAAGGACGGATGTGCAGGTGCTTTTTGTAGGGGTGGAACCGATAGAGCCTGAGGGCGAGGACGGTCGATTCTCTGTGGCAGGGAAAACCCACTATCTCTCATGCGTGCAAAACAGCTCTCTAAAGCATGACCTGGTCTGCCACAATATGTACACGTCACTCCAGGTCGCCTCAATGAAACTAGTGGCGCCGCGATCCTGGAAGGAGAGTCGGTACGAGATCTCTTGCCAAGGAATGGTCTGCTCGGCAAATCTGGTCGTGGCCTAGGGACCATAGGCCCACGAGAACGTGACAATCAATCCCCATCCTAATCCGCCCGCATAAACATGTGCACTAGCTCAACATAGGAGGGTATGCTAGCACAGCACATCTTCGAGCGAATATCAGGTCGCAAGCCCTCTGAAAAATGCCGCATCCACATCTACGCGTCAGTAAGTACTATAAGGACGTACTTGCCCAACTCTATAAATCGGTGCTCGTGCTCTATTACTGACATGCCTCCCTGTCTGAGGCGTAAGAACTCATTCTCCTTCTCGTGCTGGTACGTCTGGGGATAGTACTTCTCATGGAAGTGGAACTCAAAAGCTGCCCATGTCCATACATAGTCAGCTGCAACGGTCCGCAGGACGCTATCCCACCACAAGCTAGCCTCCTTTTCAAACATAAAGGTGGCCAACTCGACCTGCTCTGGCTCTGTACAATATAGCATCCTCAGCATCTTAGAGATGCGTTCTAACCAATATTCGGCCTCCTCGTGTCTGTAAGAACCCGTAAATTTAGGAGGTCGCAAGCGCTGGAATCGCTCGAGAAGGTCACTCATACCCAAGTTCCCCGTAGGGTATACAGCAGGTGTAGGAGAAGGCACACCCTCATCCTGAGCGGAAGGCCCCGCAGTCTCAGCAGGGTGTACAGATGGTGAAGGTGGAGTTGCACTTGCACCCTACGTTAGGGCCCCTACAATCGTGGTCAAGAGCTGCTGGTGCTGCTGGTGTATCATCATCATCAACTGCTCCAACCTATCAGTAGGTGGGGCCGACTGAGGCTCATGCTGCATCCAAGAAGACGCACGGTTTTGATCGCGAATCGGTGGTGTGTAAGGTGGTGGCCTAACTGTAGGACCAGTAGAAGGCCGAGGCTCAGGAATAGCCTCACGAACCGGGCCCAAACCAAGGTCTGTACGACCTTCACCCTGGGGAGGTGACTGGTCCATAGAATCAATAAAGTTAAGGCGTGCCGTGCTCCATGTAACCTTAGGTGGCATTCCCTATATAAAATACGGTTCACTTATGTAAGATGTAGCATAGCAATACACAATCCTTTAAGCATTCTACACAACTTCATAGCAAAAGAGACCGCATGCATTTCATTTTCCAAAATTGTCATAATACATGAAATACACATTACATGAATCATGACAGGAAATGCATGAAAGCTATTACAGAGTAAGACTACCAACATAGAGCAACTACCAATCACAAACACACTATCTACCCACGATGCTAGTAAGCTCTTAATCAATAAAACACAAACATTCTAAGACAACAATGAAACAATTACGGGGCAACAACTTGAATGACTAGGCATCCGAGTCTGGAGATGGAGGAGGTGCACCCTTATCCTGTAGGCAGCATAGGATGGACTTCAAAGTGCTAGTCACTTTCTTGAACTTGTGTTTCATGAGGCCTCGAAGGTCCATTATATCCTGTCGTAGGACAGCCTGACCTTCTTCAAGTTGAGCCAAGCGATCTTGAACAGTGCCATGCTCCGGTTCCGCCCGCAAGAGGGAAGTTCTCATCCGTATCCTGGGCCTCCTCTTCTTCCTCGCTCTGCTCTTCTTCTATTTCAGCTCCCTCTTCTTCCTCACTCTCTTCCTCTTCGCTTTATGTCTCAGCCTCACTCTCTTCAAGTAGGGCTTGTCGTTGCCGCGGCCCGATTCCCATCTGATTGAGAGTCGCTTCATTGATGTAGTGGATCAGCACCGACTTCTCTGCCCCAAGTCGTAGCCAAACTCATGTGCAATCTTGCATATGAGTCGGCCAAATGGGAGCGAATCCGTCCTTATGTTAGAGCGTGCGGTGAGAACTATCTGTCGTAGAACATAAGTGGGCACACACATCTTCTCTCCCTGCCCCACTTGATACAGGAAATCTACCATCAGGAGCGTGCACTCACTATGGTTGCTCCACCTGGGGTAGACGTTGAACGTAAAGATATGGTGAAGCAGACGGAAGTCACCAGACATATGGGTCGCTAGAAGGCTATTGTTGGATTGCCACTGAACCAGTTGGCCACAAAGGGCCCGTGTGCGGCGATCTCTTTCACGTACACTCCTTAGATTCTTCTCAGTTGCATGTACCTCGTAAAGAGGCACATTCATAAGCCGAGATACTAAACCAACGTCGATGGTGGCTTCCCGATCTCTTCCACAAGGGTTCTTGAACTGCAAGGGCTCCAGCGTAGGCTCTCGAATGTGGGCATAGAAAGCTCGGATAGTGCTCACATTAATGCGGTACTCACCCTCAAATAGCGGACCCCACCCAGCCTCTTCCAGGCGCTCGAGCAAGAGGTATTCCCCAAATAGCCTTGCATCCACATGAGCTTCAAAAAGGACTCTACGGCCCTCATAAACTCCATGCGACAGCTCCGCCAACAGCGTCCTTCCAACGGGAGCCTGGGGATCAAGATCCCGTTTAGTCTGAAACTCCCGATTGACGCTCAAACTTGCGGCGGCACTTCTCAGTTTCCTCGAACGAGTAGGGCGACTAGGCCCAACTTCTTCCACAGGAGCTCTTTTCTTTCCCATGAGAGAAAGAAGGGCAGAAGTGAGAAAACAATTGCCACAAGCTCAAAAAGAGCCATTGAAGTAGAAGAAAAAAGTGGGTATAAGGTGGATTATAGGCTCACAAGAGTGTTGAATCACACAATGGTAGTTGTGTGTTCCAAAAAGAGAAGGAAGGAAGAAAGTTAAAGGAATAAGGAAGATGAGAAGAGGGATTGTTGGGTTTTGGAGTCTTGAGCTACAAAAAGGGGATGTGTAGGCTCAAATGAAAGGGAAATAAAGAGGGAAAATGATGGAATCAAGTAGGTTAGTGAGCTTACACGAATTTGAGACTCAAATGGAGGTTTTAAGAGCTCAAATGAGAGAATGGGAAGGGGTTGGCAGTGGTGGTAGAGGGTTTTTGAAGGGATAGTGCAAGGGTTGCACAAAAATGAGAAAGGGAGTGGTTGAAGGAGGGATTTGAGTGAAAAATCTGAAATTTGTGGAAGAAAGGAAAGCTTGAAGTGGTGGTTTGTGAAGGAGAGGTGGTGTAGGAGGGTTTTTTTATGAACCCTCTCTGCCTACGTGGCCCCACAGCAGCCTGGAATGATCGGCCCAGGCCGGCTCGCAAAACCATGGTGGGATCCACCGTCCAATGGTGGGATCCACCGTCCAATGCTGTGGACGGTGTGAATAAAACACATACATCATTGGTGGGTCCCCACGTGGGGCCACCATAACGTTTATTTGCCATTCAATATGTTAATAAAGTCACATAGACCTGGATGAAGAGGAAAAACAAATTTCATATGGATCCAAAACTTCTGTGACACCTAAAAGGGTTTCAATGGTAGACGTTCAATCCCACTATTTTCTACCATGTGGGCCACCTGAGTTATATATACGGCTGATATTTGGGGACACCCCACATATAAAGGGGACCCATCAATGCACGGTGTTGATGTGTAGCACACATCATGGTGGGGCCCACGGCTGGGACCCATCAATGCACGGTGTTGATGTGCAGCACACATCATGGTGGGGCCCACGGTTGGGACCCATGGTCCCTGCCCCATTCACGTCCCAGCGCAGGACGCTGCTGCGCGTCCCTGACGTTAGCAGCAGCATCTGTTACTTATTTATCTATTTTTTTTTAAAAAAGACGGTTTTTTTGTGGTTTTTCACAGGTGGGTCCCGCACCAGAAGAATCTGACCCAGCCATTAGTTTTTATGGCCCAAGACAAACCTATCAAGCCCAATATTCGACATATTTTGGGGTACAAAAACATCAGGATGGATTTCAATGATAAAGCCACTGTTTTCTATGTTATGGCCCGCCAGATAGTAGGATTTGCTTCATTTTTCAGCTCAACGCCTAAAATAAAATGGGGAATGGAATGGATGGCGTGGATAAGGTTCATACATTAGGGTGTGGACTGTATGAGTGGCCCACCTAAAAGCATTAGAATCAAACCTTTTTTTTTGTTCACACTTCAATGAACACGTCCAGCGTCCAGGGATGCTGGACAGACCATGTACATGTGTTAATCAAGGTGGGTCCCACATGGACAAGGCCCACTTGATTTGGATAAATCTGATATATATTTTTATTTTTCCCATCATCCAGAGGGTAGGGCCCACATGGCTTAGACGGTCATGGGGTCCATTTGATGGACGGTTTGGACATCACATAACTCATTAAGTGGGCTACAAAATAAAGGAAGGAGAGAGAGAGAGAGAGAGAGATGTGATGATGGAGGGACCCCGACACTATGGGCCCTCCCTTCCATGATTTACAACATACATCAAGTGGGTCCCATTACATATGGGCCCACCGATCAAAATCAATGGTGGGGACCCTTTCTCCACCGAAATGGAAGGTCTAGATGACCCTATCAATGCAAGGAAAATAAACATCATGATGGGGTCCATGGAGAATGACCCCATCATGGAATGATCATGAGAATTAAGGTGGGCCATCAGCCACACCTAGGATCCAAAGTAAGATCCATACCATAAATCGGTAGCCCTCACTTGGCCCATAATAAAAAAATAAAATTTAGGCCTATAGAAACACCCACCATTTGATCTTCTTGGTCCGATGGAACACCAATCTCCTTGTGTCTCACTTTGATGGAAGGTGATGAGAAATGAAGGGTTAGGATGATGGATCTTAGGGTGGGAAGTGGGCCACACACATGCACTTTTCTCTCTTGGGATGCTTAGACGTCCACCACATTAGTTGCTTGGAAAATGTGTTGAAAAAGAGAGAGAGAGAAGGGATGGTTGTAAGAGAGGTGATGGGTGTGAGTAATGAATGTGAGGTGATAGTGTACTTGACTTGAGAGTTGACTTATGGTGGTTGCTTGACTTGGGGAGAAAGAAAGCATGGGTTGTGTACTTTGATTGATTATTGATTGATTAATGAGATTGGTTGTAGAGATTCTCTTGGGATTGTAAATACGCGGTATTTTTCTTGAATTGAATGTGAGCCCACATCTCCTGACCAGGGTATCGGATCGGTGTGCAAGATGCGGCATTGGAACCGCGGCGACGATGCGGTCGCAATGGTACAAGTCTCAGATTAAGCTGACTTAAATCTACAGGATATGACTTAGGATCGCGTACAAACGTCGATTATAGGTCGTGGGTTGTCGAAATTTGTTGGGAAGGATCGCGGGAGTCGACGGAACATTACGGACTAGGATACGGGCCTTACAATTTATGTCTCACACAAGAGCAAAGGTCAATACACAGCAGCTAGGTTTTAGGCCACATAGGCCAAGGATCCACACAAGGAACTTGGAGTTTATGCCCTACACAAGAGTAAAGGTCAACACACAGCACCTAGGTTTTAGGCCACACAGGCCAAGGATCTATATAAGGAACCTGGAGTTTATGCTCCCATGAGCAAGGATCAATACATAGCACCCACATGTATTCTCCCGTCGGAGGCCTCTTATAAGGACTTAAAAGGGGTGAGAATCACCTGTGACCCAATCCTACACAAAGGAATGATCAGCAGGGTCTCTGGACTCTAATGACTTATAGATAAGTAGATGAGTCCCATTTAGCACGTTGATAAAGATTTCCTTCTTTGATGATGAAGAATCTTCAACTCCCTTGATCCGCAACACTTATGATGCTCCAATGTAAGGTGATGGGTTGGGTCAAGGTTATGTTGGAATCTTACTCTATTAAATATTTTCCTGTATTAGAGAAGGAGTGATTCTAAGCATCTATGCATTCAAGGTATCCCAACTCGATGATTTACCATTAAGATGGTAGCTGGAGGATCCTTGAATGCCAAAGTTCATTCACCAATCCACTTTATTGAATATCAATGAAAAGGGTGGATTGAGGAATGAACTCCCATGAGAGAAAAAGGGTTAGGGTAGGTGATCTGAATTAAGCACTTAAAAGCTTTGTCTATTTTCTCTACTAACAACCTCAGGCAAGCTCTCATTAAATAGGCAAAAAGTTTCAAGAGAAATAAAACAGTCATATTTTTAACAGAGTTTAATATTATCGAGCAGGCTTCAATATCATCGAGCGTATACTCTCGATAGCATCGAATGGCCACTCGATGACACAAACTCAATCTGTCAAATGCTTTTAAACCTTTTTGCCAATAAATCAAGGAAATCAAGTAGGCTTTGATGTCATCGAATTTTGAACTCCGATAACATCGATCCATGGATCGATTCCTCAACATTTAACAAACCTAAGAGCAGACTTGCCTTTGAAACTAAACAGGCATCGATATGATCGAGTATCCCTCGATATCATCTAGTTTTGAATATCAATGATATCAATACCAGTTTCAATTCATCGATCTTTTCAAGGATTTTTCCTATAAACTTGCTGGACAGTTTTATGTCCTAATTAAATGCCATCGACATGGTCTCAATATGATTGATCTTCGAATATCGATATCATCGAGTGATTCTCGATACTTCGAACATTTTGAAAGATTTTACTGAAAGTGCCCTGGTTTGTCAATTAGCGTGAGTGTTGAGTCAGGTAGACTGCAGAGCCTCATAGGAAGATCAAATCAAAGCGTCTATCTCAACCGAATGTGTGCAAGCTCGCCACAGGTAAATCTAAGCCTCACATCCCATATCCTAAAACACCAGGTATATAAAACCCTAAAACAAACTAGAATATCATAGGGTTTTTAAGTTAAGAAATTTTTTTCAAAATCAGAAAATTCTCTAAGTTTTCTTACTTTGTCAATTTTATCGATACACTTCTCGATAGAATCAACCTGTGCTGTCGATGTCCTCGATGCTTAAACGATATCATCGAAATGAGGACAAAATATGTCCAGCAAATACATATATCTCTGAATAGATTTATAGCTATCGATATCATTGATATTTGAATCTCGAGTCCATCGAAGTTGACTCAATAATATCGACAGACAGATATCGGGAGCCCTTATTTTTACTTAAGAAAATTACTTGTGCATCGATATATCGAAGTCGTTCTCGATACCATTGAAGTTCAAATATCGATGACATCGGAGGGCTGTCGATATAATCGGTCATGGATGCCTAATCTTCCAGCAATTATTTCGGGGTTGTTTATCCGAAATCGAGGGTCACTCGATAGAATCAATATTCAAATATCGATGATATCGGTACAGTTTTGATGGCATCGAACAAGGACAGAAACTGTCCAGTAAGCTTAAACGAAAATTCCTTGGATTTTTTGATGCCTCGACACAGCTATCAATATCATCGACATTCAAATTCCGATGATCTCGAAGGTCCCTCAATCATTCATGTAAACCTGAAATATTTCAAAGCAAGTTTCTCTCATTTTCAAATGTCGAGGAATCGAACCTCGCATCGATGGAATCGGAGTTCGAAATCCGATGACATCGATATGTGTTTTGATTCCCTCGACCAGCTGGTAATTAGTTTTAAAAGCATATGACATTTGAGTTTGTGTCATCGAGCGGACCGTCGATGCTATCGAGAGTATACGCTCGATGATATCGATCTAGCTCGATGATATCGAACTCTGTCATAAATGTAACCGTTTTATATCATTGGAACCTTTTACCTATATAAAGAGAACTTATCTATTGTTGTTGGTGGAAAAAGAAGAGAGTGCTTTTAAGTGTTTTACCTTAGATCATATACCCAAAGCCCTTTCTCTCAGGGAAGTTCATCCTCCAATCCACCCTCATCATTGATATTCAATAGAGTGGATTGGGGAATGAACTTTCACATTCAAGGATCCTCCAGCTACTACCTTAATGGCAAATCATTAAGCTGGGATGCCTTGAATACATAATGTCAAAAATACAGAATGAAGGGATCATTGGATCAAGTGGGAGAGATAACCTTGAAAACTAAATCTACCACAATAAAGAATTCTGTCTCAAAATGGATAGTAAAAGAAAAACTGAATTGTCTAAACTCTATACCTTGATATATCAAGCATGAAAAGACAAGTCCAGGTCATGCATCTATATCTAGATATTTGCTGAAATGATGTAATTTTTGGTGAGCTTTTAAAGATATATCTAAGGTTTCTCACCTCAATTCTTTTGTATATAAACATTTTAAATGTTTATAATTTTGTCTTGTACAACATCTGTACAAAATTTTGTTGTATGCTGTTGATTCATAGATACACTAAAGGTATACATGAAGGGATGTCTGAATGCTGAGTATTAAAAATACTCAACTTTGATATGAGTGTTACATGCATTTTTGATAAAATAGATAAGCAATCGATATCATCGATATCTCTTTAGAATTTGAAAAGGCACACGAGTGAGGATGATATCGAAGACAGTGTCGATAACAATAGGGGAGTTACCTCGATATCATTAAAACAAGGATCGATGACATCGACAGATGCCGCCCGATATAAGTCGGTGGAGCGCGAAAAAGGGGTTTTTGTCTCAAGAGTTTCTTTTCTTCTTCCCTGCTCGATTCTCTCGACCGGACCACTTAGACCCTCGATGGACTACCCCAATCGTTCAACAAATCCGGTAATACCTTTCTATACATCAAGAGTTTTTTTTAGTATTTCCATTTCTGTTGGGTTTTTGTCCTCTTACCCAAATCCTTCAAACCATCTTTTGTCCATATGGGAAAAGAAAAAGGAAAAGCATCCAGACAGGGGGAATCTTCGAGATCTGCCCAACAAAAAGTCCTCGCTCCAAAAGAAAGGGCAAGGGCCTCAGAACGTGGGACCCCCACAAGGCAACGCACGAGACATGGTGGGTCCCAGTCTGAAGCCCAAGCACCTCCACCGGTTCAGGTTAATCTAGTCTTAACTAAGTTCACTGGAAGAAAGGTTATTCCTGAAAGAAAAGTTGAAAGAAGTTGTCTGATTCCATATAACATGGAACCTTTATTAGATGTTATAGATTGGTTACCTGATCTTGATTTTGGTGGACCATGTCATCCTGAACGGACACCCAATTTTCTCACCGCCTGTCACTCACCTATGTCCGATCCTCCTTCTATCATGGTGTCTATTGATGGTGATGATATACTGATCACTCCTGCTACAATTGCAAACGCCCTAGGGCTAGAAATGTCACCCGATGGTCTCCCTGGAATGGACCTCGAACATCCTGAAACTCGGTCCAAGGTTACTAAATACCTCTGTCATGATAGGGACATTCCTTGGTACCAAGGAAATGCATTGAAATCTAAGTTTATGGAACCAAGATTTTAGGTCTTGCACGGTATCTTCACCACAAACATTTATCCAAGAAGTACCAACCGGTTCGATCTCACTGGATTCATGACCTTGATAGTGTACTCAATAGCCAACGGGATAAAAATCTGCCTCCCGACTCTAATTGCACATCAGTTGGTTTACACAATATTCATACATCTAGGGATCTTCACCTGCCCTATCCCTGGATCATAAACAGGGTATGTGACGCCATCGGCTTCCCAACGACCAGTGATCCGGAACTTCTTCTCCAAACCTTCACCAAAAGCAACATTCAAAGGATGGACTTAAAATTTCGTAAGTATCCTGATGATCCAGAGGAAGGCATTCACGAAGAAGCAGCTGGAGGAGGAGGTGCTGGTGACACTCCCATGGAAGGGACTGAGACGGCCGGAGAAGAAGCTTCTAGACCTCATCATGCTCCATCGACATCAGCTCCTGGACATGGTAAACGCTTTAAGCTCCACCAGGATCGGATTGGAGAAATTCAGAGGGATGTTCACTTGGTGCACGAGAGGCTTACCATCTTAGAACGGCTTGTCCAAGGAGTACAGCAGACAGTCCAACAATTGGTTGAGATAATCACCTGTCGTCGAGACGATACGGCGCCATCTACCTCTGCTCCTCCGCCGTAGTACGGGATTCTGATCGCTATCACATTCACACACACTTATTTCTGCGTATAAGCACTAGTATCTTTTTGGGTGCTCTACACTCTCATGAATGAATGTGATAGCCTCTTGACAGTTTGACATCTTTTTTTTGTATATGCACCGGTTTGGGTTTGTTACTACTGGTTATTTCTCGGTGCTCTTAAATGGGCGTGAGATTTTTGTTGGGATAACTGTAAAATTTATTCTTGTCTGTGGCAGTATGTGTTTTGGATATTTGGATATGGTCGTTATAATTCACTATTTTTATTGCCATGATTATGTCTCATAGGTCCCCTAGTTTATTTAATTTCTGACATATAGCATGCATGTGATGTTTTTTATCATGAGTTTATCTGCTTCTATCACTGCTCTATATGATCTGTTATGCATACATAATTACTACAAATGATTTCTGATTAATCAACCATTTGACCATTATACATCTATCTGATATATGCATATTCCATGAATATTGGTTCTCCCACATGTCTTTAAACTTCAGTCAATATCAACTGCTATATCTTTGTCAATGACTAACAAAAAGGGGGAGAACGATTCAAACACCCCGAATGGAAAATTGTATATCTGCTTGAATGGTGCTGCAGGTGTTAGGGGAAGCAGCTGCACCAAGCAAGGGGGAGTTTTACAGTTAGGGGGAGCAGCTTCTAGATGTGTTGTGTATATGTCATTGTTAGCATTGTACAATTGTGTAAAGAACATGTACACACAATTTAGGATGTCAGTATAGAAGCTGGTCTAAGGTGTTTTGGTATTTTGTCATGTAATTGACAAAGGGGGAAATTGAAAGTGCCCTGGTTTGTCAATTAGCATGAGTGTTAAGTCAGCTAGACTGCAGAGCCTCATAGGAAGATTAAATCAAAGCGTCTGTCTTAACCGAATGTGTGCAAGCTCGCCACAGGTAAATCTAAGCCTCACATCCCATGTCCTAAAACACCAGGCATATAAAACCCTAAAATAAACTAGAATATCATAAGGTTTTTAAGTTAAGAAAACTTTTTCAAAATCAGAAAATTCTTTAAGTTTTCTTGTTTTGTCGATTTTATCGATACACGTCTCGATAGAATCGACCTGTGCTGTTGATGTCCTCGATGCTTAAACGATATCATCGAAATAAGGACAAAATATGTCCAGCAAACACATATATCTTCGGACAGATTTATCGATGTATCGATATAGCTATCAATATCATCAAAATTTGAATCTCAAGTCTATCGAAGTTGACTCAATAATATCGACAGACAGATATCTGGCACCCCTGTTTTTACTTAAGAAAATCACATGTGCATCGATATATCGAATCCGTTCTCGACACCACGAAGTTCAAATATCGATGACATCGGAGGGCTCTCGATATTATTGGTCATGGGCGCCTAGTCTTCTAGCAATTATTTCGGGGTTATTTATCTGAGATCAAGGGTCACTCGATAGAATCGATATTCAAATATCAATGATATCGGTACGGTTTCAATGGCATCGAACATGGACAGAAACTGTCCAGCAAGCTTAAACGAAAATCCCTTAGATTTTCGATGCCTTGACATAGCTATCAATATCATCGACATTCAAATTCCGATGATCTCGAAGGTCCCTCGATCATTCTTGTAAACCTGAAATATTTCAAAGAAAGTTTCTTTCATTTTCAAATATCGAGGAATCAAACCTCACATCAATGGAATCGGAGTTCGAAATTCGATGATATCGATACGTGTTTCGATTCCCTCAACCAGCTGGCAATTGGTTTCAAAAGCGTATGACATTTGAGTTTATGTCATCAAGTAAACCATCACTGCTATCGAGAGTATACGCTCGATGATATCGATCCCGCTCGAAGATATCGAACTCTGTCATAAATGTGACCATTTTATATCCGTTGGAACCTTTTGCCTATATAAAGAGAACTTGTTTATTGTTGCTGGTAAAGAAAGAAGAGAGTGCTTTTGAGTGTTTTACCTTAGATCATATACCCAAAGCCCTTTCTCTCAAGGAAGTTCATCCTCCAATCCACCCTCATCATTGATATTCAATAGAGTGGATTAGGGAATGAACTTCTGCATTCAAGTATCCTCCAGCTCTACCTTAATGGCAAATCATTAAGCTGAGATGCCTTAAATGCATAATCGGAATCACTCTATCTTCCTTATAGGAAAGCATTTTATAGAGTAGAATTTCGTCTTAACCTTGACCAAACCCGAAGCCTCGTATTGGTACATCATCTGAGTTGCGGATCAAGGAAGTCGAAGATTCTTCATCAACAAGGAGGAGAACTTCGTCAACGTGCTGAATGGGACTCATCCACTTACTTGTAAGTTATTAAAGTCCAGAGGACACTTATGATCATTCCTTTTTAGGATTGGGTCTAAGGTGTTTCTCACCCTTGCAGGCCCTCGTAGGAGGCCTCCAGTGGGAGTATATGTGGTGGGTGCATTATGTTGACCCTTGCTCTGTGGAGAGCATAAACAGTCAGGGTCTTGTGGAATATCCCTGGCTAGTGTGCTTAAAAGTGGGTGTTATGTGTTGACCCTTTCTCGTGAGAGCATAAACAGAGGTTCCTTGTGTGGATCCTTAGCTAATGTGCCTAAAACCCGGGTGCTATGTGTTGACCCTTACTCAGGGAGCATAAACAGTCAGCCTCAGTGTAGGTTGTAAAGGTTGAAGGTGAACCTGATTTAAAACCTTAGGTTTGAGGTGAACCACTGTGAAACCTCCTTAGTGAAATCCGATACACTCATGGGTTGAGTGCGGTTACCGGGAGTAGAGTAGACAAGTAGTCAAACCACTATAAAAATGACTGTGTTTAAGATATTCTTTTAATTGCGTGATTTACTTTAATACTTTCATATCTGAGATCACACCTCACACACATACACAGTCATATCCATCATAAATTAGTTTGCATATTGTTCATTTCTTGAATAGTTTGTGATTGGATCCTCTACCGGGCTTAGAAGCCAATAAAGTTACTTTTGAGTAATCCTTATAGGCATCGTCTGTTAGGATTAGTGTAATAGGATTTTTAATAAATCATAAAAACTTTAAAAAGTCTATTCAGCCCCCTTTAGGACATATTGGCATATTCCTACTTCAACTAAAGTGGTCCTCACGATAATTTCATTTACTTGAAAGCTTGCTGGAGAAATTTGTGTCCTAATCCGATATCATCGAAGATCCGTCAAGATCATCGAGGTTTGAATTTTGAGGATATTGAGGCTCTCTTCGAGATATCAAAAATCACATGATTTTCCTTAACTACATATTAGACACAAACTGACTAGATGTCGATTTTATAGAGCTATCTTAATGTACTCGAGATTCGAAAGTAAATGATATCGAGCCTGTCATCGATTCATCGATAATTCAGTCTAGGATTCATTGTGGTTGCTGGACATCTGAAGTCCTCATTTTGATAACATCGAGTGAGTATTGAGGACATTGATAACAGAGTCCAATTTCATCGAACCACTTATCGAAAAATCGACAAAGGCTGAAAACTTAGAGATTTTTCTGATTTTGCAAAACAGTTTTCACACCTTAAACCCTAAGTTGCTCTATCCATTTTTAAGGGTTTTATATACCTGGTGTTTTGGGTCGGGGAATGTGAAGCTAAGTTTACCTTTGACGAGTTCGGGCACACATCCTATTGAGGCAGACGCTTGAATGATCTTTCTATGGGGCTCACTTGTATTGCTGACTCAACACTCACGCTAATTGACAAACCAGGGCACTTTCACTTTGATTCCAAGATAAAGAAAATATAGGTATTGAACGGATTCAAATGTAAATTTTAGTAGCATTTCGGCTCATATCATTCAAGTCTCCATAGGAGAAGAGTTGTGCGGATCTTCTTTCACATATATGTCTTCATGAATAATATGACGGAATATTGAAATATCCTGAAGAAAACTCTTCAAACTGTCAAATATAAACCATCCTTCAGCTATCCGCGCAACTCAACAATGAGTTGCGTGGCCTGAGGAGTTACATGAGCCCACGCAACTCAATGTGAGGTGCCCGGCCTGGCCTTGTATTCTCCTTCTCTCCTCTCTGTGATAGCTGTCAGAGGTACCAGTCTTCTGAAAAATCTGACCCCCCAAATGAAGGGGTAGGGGGTATTTATAGACTTTATGTGAACCATCGAATCTGGTGTCGTGGACCCTACTTCACATAATTTGCAAACTCCAACATGATTTCATCAATGGTAAGCTGTGTAGACCAGCACAACTATGATGAGTTGCACGGTCTTGCGCAACTCATATATCTGGGCAACTCATTTGGACCGCGCTACTTAATTGGCTCTGCGCTACTTAACTAGCTCTACGTTACTTAACTGGCTCCGCGCTACTTAACTGGCTCTGCGCTACTCATCTTGAATGTCTGCGTAACTCATCTTAACTGCGCTACTCAATTGGCTACGCGCTACTTGATGTCCTTCAATCTTTTTTTCTTCAGTCTCCTTTATTTGCTTACTCCCATTTACTCAATTTTATGCTCCAACAGATGCCCCCTTGATCCAATGTTCACCTGATCATCAGGCAAAATGAAGGATTAAAACTATTTCATCTAATAATCGAGTAGCGCGGCCCCACGCAACTCCTTAGATCGGATCCCGCTTTGGCTATAAATATGAGAGTTCCCATCATTTCCAATCATTTCTTCATTTCCGAATTCTTCTTCTGATCAGAGAATCCTTACTGTGCAACTCACTGGGTCGCGCAATTTCATTCTCGTGCAACTCTATTGTCGCGCAACTCATCTGCACTTAGTGCAATTTCCCTTCATTCTAAAATTCTACCTAAATTTCTTCAATCTTCCCGGACTTAGCCAAATTTCCAGCTTCTCAAACTTAATCTAATTTCAATCTTTGCAGACATGGCTCACACCAAAAGGACTTTCCGTCTAATAGAACCGCCAACTAGCCAACCTTCCCATGCTAGCCTTTCATTCTCCCCAACCCCTTCTTAAATTCCTGAATCTTCTTCTCTTGTTCCTGCACATTCTTCTTCAATCCCTGAACCTACTTCTTCCCCCCTTACCCATGAAGATCGGCCAAGGAAGAGAATCAAAGTCACCAAAAAACATCCCACCTATATTAAAGAACTTGTTTTGCTCGTCCTCGATTTTTCTAATAGAATTCAAATGTTATCTTGGCTGATATGCAAAGCCATCATTGTTGGAGATCTAACAGGACCTCCAAAGCAAGGACGAGAGATTGACTAGGAAATATGGCTGAAATCGACAGCTAATCTTCACACTGATATCACCCATTCACCTCTCAGAGAAGATACACCACTACCCTCTTTCTCCAAAAAGAAGCGCAGTAAATCGAAGAATCAAGAACTTCAAGAGAAGATCAAAGAGCACAAGAAGAGGAAGCTTCCGAACACCTGGGACACTGTAAAAGTCCAAGAGGGCATCATAAAATTTAATAGCCCTTTTAAAAATGTGTTGATAGTGACTCTTTTGAACATTCATCACCGTCTGTCTATTCTTAAAAGTGAGCCCACAGATCGGATGACCCAGAATAGGATGTTGTATACCCCAAACCGGTCTATGAAAGAACCAAGGATGCTAGAGGGTATCTTGTCAAAGAGAGGATTGAAACAGCAAGTTGGTGACATTCATCTGATGTGATTCCTCATTCCTTGCTACAACCCCCATGAACTATTTCCTATGACCTTCTATGAAACAGTACGTCAACGCTTCAAAGACCGGAGATCTTTGTGGGGAAACGAAGAATTTTGCACACGCGGCTTCTTGTCCTCATGCAATTACTATATTGACTGGGTTAAAGCGATTCTCAACAAACACTCTACTATACTGACAGAAGTTGGTCTCTACGGTGCTATCGAAGCTACTTCTGAATACTTTTATAAGGACCCTATGATTTACAAGGGGTTCGTCAGCTACTGGTGTCTCACCACCAATTCTTTCCACCTACCTCTAAGTGAAGTCAGTATTACCCTCTGGGACTTACACAAGATGGTGGGGCTTCCCATAACAGGTCGTTTTTACGACGAATACATCCCCACAAATGAAGAGTTTTCACATTTTTCACCTTATAAAAGATGGGTGTTGGTGTCTGACGCTTCAGTCAAATTGTTCAGGGAAATGTCCAAATTTCCTTACATCAAGAAAATTCCTCAGTTTCTTTGGTTGGCTCACTTTTCTCAAGGGCTACAGTATAGCCTTCAACTCATATCATGAATTCATGTATTTTACCAACATTCGCCTTATTTACCCTCTTCTCTTTTCCTTACAGTTTCAGAAACAGCCAATCTGATGATTTGGAGAATGCTCGCCGTAGAATAAAGAATTCCCCAGAATATACTTCTAAGGGCGAACTGGCAGCCTTTCTTGCATACTGGCTTAGCATAGTTGTGCTCCCAAGTTCTAAATGGGCTGATGCCATCAGACCCTCTGTATTTGTTATTACAGGAGGACTAGCAGAAGGTCAAAAATATTCATTAGCACCCTCTGTTCTCTGCTCATTATATAGGGCTTTCGGCGATGTGGCCACTCATTGTTAGAATCCATCTGTTGGAGCCAGTTCAACATTTACACCATGCCATTACTTCTCCAGGTGGCTAGGTATCTATTTTCCCTGGACATGTGACAACCCAGAGAAAGCCTATGTCCATCCTTCATGCATCATATTATGTCATTATCAAAAGCAATTGATGTTGAAAAGAGCATATGAATGGGTGATTGATGATTGAATCAACCAATGCTATTGACTTCTATCAATTTTCATTCTCCAAATATATTGTAGATCATGAGACACTTGATGGTTAAGATCTTCCTCCAGTTGAACAAGCCTTCTTCATCTCAATATGGTCTAACAGTCTACCCCTGAGAGAAGGCAACGAATTCTAGAGAGAACCCTACTATCCAAGGAGATTCACATGGCAATTTGGATATGATCAAACTGTTCCTAAGCACCCTGAAGTAGTGACCCGCGGCATGAGGAGTTATGGTGTAGGGCCTTACAATTGGGGATTGGATTGGAGACAATTACTTGCAGTGCTTATTAATTCAAAATTCATCATTCCTGGCTTCGGATGCTTTGTTCATAAAACGTATCCATGGATGAGATGGTGGGCACACCAATCTTTCCTGATTCTTCAATGTATGCCGGTAGATTCTCCCATATGGGTACCTGCTCCTAGGATCAAAAAGCATAATCTCACAGAAGGGGTAGGACACTCTATTGAACAGGATCCTGCCCTCGCCCCTAGTGAAGCCTGTGTGAAAATTTCTCTTGAAGAGCCAATTTGTCAAATCAAACCTGTCAATACCCTTGAGGGCTGGATTGCTCATTATAACGCCCTCAACTTTTCGATACTCGAGCATCGAAAGTTCTCGAGCGTTACCATAAGATTCAACGTAACATATATGTGTGTATGATACCAATCCAACTATTCTAGCCTTACATCCTTACCCTGAGACTAACTTAAATGTTGGGGATGATCTCCATTCATAGATCAAGCCATCTGACCATTGAATTTCAGGACAAGACCATCCATCCCGTGATTTTACGTAAGTACTTTCCCGTAAATAAAATGACGAATAAACTCCCTACCCATAATGATTTAGATATATGTACTTTTGTAAGAATTACTTAGAAACATGCCTATAACCATGTAGAGCCATTAGATTTCTCAAAACTCACAGATCAACAATAATTATGAAAATACCATTAACCTTGACCACTGAATTCTAGATCACATGGTTCCCACGATCCGTTTGATGTGAAATTTTATTCCTTTCTTAGGTGTCATAAATTAACCATACACATCGAATTTTAGCCCTTAGATCATTATAAAAATGACCCAATGGATAGATTAGCCATTAACCGTTGATTTTAGGGCCACTTGATCATTAGACATGCTTCAAACTTGGGCTCAACCCCTTAAATTAGATGGATAAGCAAATGGATGATGTAGATCACTCTAAAAGACATCACCGGGGGCCCCACTAGTAGTCCTAGTGTGTATGATACATGTGCACCAGCGGTGCACCGAACCGGATATTGGGTCAAACCAAATTTGACCCAATGAATTTCGCAAAAGAACGGAAACCTGTTCCTTTCTCATGGTAGCAACGGATAGTCGTCCACTGTGATGATGGTGGGCCACCATCATCGCCACATGGAGGATCAGGACCATCTTGAAATTGCGGTAAAGACCGCTTTAGTTGAAGTAGGAATATAACAATATGTCCTAGAGGGGAGTGAATAGGATTTTTTTAAAAATTTATATGATTTATTTAAAATCCTATCACTCTAATCC
The DNA here is from genome assembly GCF_029962835.1 of Magnolia sinica. Taxonomy (NCBI): domain Eukaryota; kingdom Viridiplantae; phylum Streptophyta; class Magnoliopsida; order Magnoliales; family Magnoliaceae; genus Magnolia; species Magnolia sinica. The sequence continues at coordinate 83,379,620 of NC_080574.1, forward strand.
TAACAACAAGCAAATATTAGGATTGCTCAAGAGTACCTCTACTGGCTTCCAAGCCAAATTGAGGATCCAATCACAAAGCTATTTGAATGATAAACATGAAACAGTTTATAGTCTATGATGGATGTGACTGTGTGTGAAGTGTGATCAAATATAAAAGCATTTAAAGAAATCAATCAAATAATAAGAGACAAAGATCAATCACAAACACAGTTATTTTTATAGTGGATCGACTACTTGTCTACTCCACTCCCGGCAGACGCATTCAACCCTTGAGTGTACCGGATTTCACTAAGGAGGTTTCACAGCGGTTCACCTCAAACCTGACGTTTTAAATCAGGTTCACCTTCAACCTTTACAACCTACACTGAGGCTGACTGTTTATACTCCCAGAGCAAGGGTCAACACATAGCACCTGGTTTTAGGTACATTGGCTAAGGATCCACACAAGGAACCTCTATTTATGCTCCCACGAGTAAGGGTCAACACAACGCACCCGATTTTAGGCACACTGGCCAAGGATCCACACAAGGAACCTAACTGTTTATGCTCTCCACAGAGCAAGGGTCAACACAACGCACCCACCACGTACACTCCCACTGGAGGCCTCCTACGAGGGCTTACAAGGGTGAGAAACACCTTAGACCCAATCCTAAAGTGTCCTCTGGACTCTAATAACTTACAAATAAGTGGATGAGTCTCATTCAGTACGTTGACGAAGATCTCCTCCTTGTTGATGAAGAATCTTCTGCTTCCTTGATTCGCAACACAGATGATGTACCAATACATGGCTTCAGGTTGGGTCAAGGTCAAGACAGAATCCTACTCTATAAAATGTTTTCCTATAAGGAAGATAAATTGATTTCGATTATGCATTCAAGGCATCCCAGCTTAATGATTTGCCATTAAGGAAGTAGCTTGAGGATCCTTTAATGTGGAAGTTCATTCCCCAATCCACTCTATTAAATATCAATGATGAGGGTGGATTGGAGGATGAACTCCCATGAGAGAAAGGGCTTTGGGTATATGATCTAAGGTAAAACACTCAAAAGCACTCTCTTCTTTCTCTACCAGCAACAATAGACAAGTTCTCTTTATATAGGCAAAAGGTTCCAACGGATATAAAATGGTCACATTTATGATAGAGTTCAATATCATTGAGCAGGGTCAATATCATCGAGCATGTACTCTCGATTGTAATCGACTTACGCTCAATGACACAAACTCAAATGTCATACACTTTTAAACCCTTTTGTCAGCTGGTCGATAGAATCGAAACACATGTTGATGTCATCGAATTTTGAACTCCGATATCATCGATGAGAGGTTCAATTCATCGACACTTCGAAAAATGAGAGAGACTTGTTATGAAATATTTTAGGTTTACAAGGATGATCAAGGGACCTTCGAGATCATCAGAATTTGAATGTCGATGATATCGATAGCTGTGTCGAGGCATCGATAAATCTAAAAGATTTTCGTTTAAGCTTGCTAGACAATTTCTGTCCCTATTCGATGCCATCAAAACCGTACCAATATCATCGATATTTGAATATCGATTCTATCGAGTGACCCTCGATCATAGATAAACTATCCTGAAATAATTGTTGGAAGACTAGGCGCCCATGATCGATAACATCGCGGACCTTCCGATATCATCGAGATTTGAATTTCGATGGTATCGAGAAGGGCTTCAATATATTGATGCATATGTGATTTTCTTAAGTAAAAAGAGGGGCACCGGAGATCTGTCTGTCGATATTATCGAGTCACCTTCGATAGACTCGAGATTCAAGTATCGATGATATCGATAGGTATATCGATACATCGATAAATCCGTCTAGAGATATATGTGCTTGCTAGACGTAATTTGTCCTCATTTCGATGATATCATTTAAGTATTAAGGACATTGACAGCACGAGTCGATCATATCGAGATGTGTATCGATAAAATCGACAAAGCAAGAAAACTTAGAGAATTTTCTGATTTTTGAAAAAAAATTCTTAACTTAAAAACCCTATGATATTCTAGTTTGTTTTAAGGGTTTTATATACCTGGTATTTTGGGACATGGGATGTGAGGCTAAGATTTACCTGTGGCGAGCTTGCACACATCCGGTTGAGGTAGACGCTTTGAATTAATCTTCCTATAAGGCTCTGCAGTCTAGCTGACTCAACACTCACGCTAATTGACAAACCAGGACACTTTCACGTCCATCATGTCTGAGAGGTGATTTCGGCTAAAACCTTGCCGACCAGGTACACCCATGCACACACATAAGCTAGTTACAGCAGGTATGGGAATACTGCATTAACTAGTAGTGTGGCCCACCCAAAACTTGGATTCAATTCGAATCTCGACTCGTGGCCTAGATCGACACTAAGAAGCCAATGAGTGACCCAGATCTATTAAAAGATCACCACAAGTGGGCCCCATCGATCCCAGTGAAGAGTCGGAACCGGATCCTTCCGTAACATAAACTGATAACGTTTGTTTGGAGCACACTGTAGCCCACCGTGATCACCCATCTTAGAGATCTGATCCGTCCGTTGTGTCCATGGGATGAATTCGACTAGGATCTAGCTCTCACTCTAAACCCAATCAAGAAACAAAAACAGATCTCCCTCCTCACTCGCTGTAAACATGCCGAAGAAATCATTGTGCGGTTTTCTTTCCCTTATATTACATCTATTTACGTAGCCTCCACTGCATCCTAACCATCCAAACTCCTTCAAGGAGGATTCCAATCTAAGCCTAGCTGTAAGGACTGTATCATAGTCCGTACCATTTCGTAGGCTTCCGGGTCCTCCCAGTTGAATTTTGGCAAACCGCGACCTATAATCGGCGTTTGCACGCGACCCTAAGTCACATCCTATATATCTATGTCAACTCAACTCGAAAGTTGTACCCAAATGATCACACCGTCGCCGCAGTTCCAACACTACGTCTCACATGCCAATGCGATACCCAGGCCAAGAGTTGTGGGCCCGCGTTTATTTCGAAGAAAATGTTGCCTGTTGCAAATACTGAGGGGATCTCTACAACACATCACATCAATCCATCAATTAACGTTAAGTACATAACCTTACTTAGTCCATCCCTCTCCCATTCTCAAAGTCAACTCTCTCTCTCTCTCTCTCTCTCTCTCTCTCTCTCCACCCATCCCTTTCTTACAACTCCATCACTCCACCCATCACCCATCACTCCATCCCTTTTCATCCCATCACTTCTCTCTCTCTCTCTCATTTTCTCTCTTCACTCTCAAATTCCCAAGGAGAGCAACCGTCCAAGTAAATTCCATAGAGAAAGAAGTCTTGTATGGCCCCCTCCCTACCACCCGATCTCCCATCTTAGCCATCTAATCTTCATCATCTTCCATTAAAGAGCAAGCCAAGGAGCCTATGAGTCCAAGGAGCTAAAGAAGGAGTGATATAGGTGGGTGATCCACCGTTGATTTTCAATTTGATGGCCCACTTGTGATGGGACCCAATTTGATGTATGTGTTGTAATCATATAAGGGGCCCATAGTGGCGGGGTCCCTCCACTACACTATCTCTCTCTCTCTCTCTCTCTCTCTCTCTCTCTCTCTCTCTCTCTCTCTCTGTGTGTGTTCTTGATGATGATTGTATGGCCCACTTGATCCATGCCGTCCATGAGATGGACCCCACCTTGAAAACAGATTGGCTGGGTACCTCACACTAGTTATATAGCTGGTGTATTGATGCCACCAGCTATAGGTGGGTGATCCACCGTTGATTTTCAATTTGATGGCCCACTTGTGATGGGACCCAATTTGATGTATGTGTTGTAATTATATAAGGGGCCCATAGTGGCGGGGTCCCTCCATTGCACTCTCTCTCTCTCTCTCTCTCTCTCTCTCTCTCTCTCTCTCTCTCTGTTCTTGATGATGATGATGATGTATGGCCCACTTGATCCATGCCGTCCATGAGATGGACCCCACCTTAAAAATGGATTGGCTGGGTACCTCACACCAGTTATATAGCTGGTGTATTGACGCCACTAAGCTCTGTGGGTCCCACTATGTGACATCAACTAGTGCGGTGGGTCCCACCATCTACACCGTCCATGGACTGGACAGGTGGGAGCCTGACGTGATGTATATGTCTCATCCCATATCATCCATTGTTTCATCCAAACCACCCATTTGGGGACCCCACGTAGCAGCTCCAGCTGCTGCATAACGTCAGCAAGTTCTCGGGTCCCACATGATGTTTGTATTATATCCCAACTGTCCGTCCATTTCTCTCCTTGGTGGGCCACGCATGTGGACCCCACCATGAGATATGCGTCATATCCTCACCGTCTAGTCCATCTCTCTCTAAACGGTGGGGCCTACTTCAACGTACATGCCATGCATCCAATTCATCCATCCAAGACGCTGGATGCTAGGCTGGTAGTTTTAAAAAAATATAATAATAATAGATAAATAATATAATATATAATATATGATATATATATATACACTATATATCTAGTGGGCCCCACGTGGGACCTACCTGCTGAGAGAAGTGGATTGGCTAGTGTATCTCACACCAGCTATATAGCTGATGTGAAATGTCAGCAAGTTCCGTGGGACTCACCTTAAATGTATGTGTTTCATCGGCACCATCCATCTGGACGGTGCCATGTACGGCCCCAGCATGATGCAGTGCTTCATCTGCACCGTTTATCTGTGGACCCCACTAGATGTATGGGTTGTATCTGCACACCATCCATCTCATTTGGTGAGCTCATCCTAAGGCTTGAGACAAAAATGGGATAGATCTATCAAGTGGACCACACTGCAGTAACAGCGGGGGGATTGAACAGCTACCCTCAAAACCCTTTTGGGTGCACAGAAGATGTGGATTAATATAATATTTGTTTTTCCATTTAAATTAGGTCTTTATGACCATATGCACCGATCGGATGGAAAATAAACGCTATGGTGGGCCCTGTGGGGTTTTAATGGTGGAAGTCATTATCACCACTGTTATTTGTGGTATGGTCCAGATGATCTTTAGGTGGGATTTATTTTTGGGAAATGCTCTAAAATGACCTCTAATTGATGTGTGGGCCCCACCTTGACGTGATGTATGTTGGGCACATATGAGAGGCCTTTATGATGTATTTGAGGCCCAGATATGAGGTCCATTGTGGCATGTTTTGAGGCCCGTGTTTGAGGCCCATTGGTGTGGCCCGTTGATATGGCCCTTTATGATGTATTTGAGGCCCAGATATGAGGTCCATTGTGGTGTGTTTTGAGGCCCGTGTATGAGGCCAATTGGTGTGGCCCGTTGATACGGCCCATTTGATGTATATGAGGCCCATTGGTGCGGCCCATTATGATATATTTGAGGCCCATGGGATGTGGCCCAAGCGGTGTATGTGAGGATCGATGTGATGCGTGATTCCACCACGATGTATGTAATAATGTTTATGATGGGTCATGCCTTGGGAGCAACGATGGTTTGACGTCCATATTGTAGAGCAATGATGGTTAAATGTCCACATTGTAACTCTCCCTAGGGCCCATTGTTAGGCCCATACTTATTGGGTGTAGGCTGTCTAGGCCCATCTTTGTTGTGAAAAGAGTTCGTCACCATATAACATGCTTAGTATAGCTTCATGATTCATGCCCCTACACATCATATGTATGCTTGATATGAGGAGTGACTGATCATAGCATATGCCATTGGGCAGATTGTTTATGGGGATCCCTGATAGGTGGAGTTGCCCCACATGAGCGTGCGGTACACGCAGGATTGCTGATGTCACGCCCCAAACTCGGAAACTGGGCTCAAAAAATTCCCGATCACCGAATCCGGTGCCGATAGCCTCCGTAGTACCCCATTCTCGGCTTCGAGTGCCCATATGCAAGATTCTGATCCTGGGATCCTTACAGGAGGATTTTTCAATGTACATTTATCTCTTAAAAAGCATAAACACAAGTTTACCCAAATCACAAAGGCAACATCATCATCACATATTCACTAATATAAACATTTGAATACAGTACTAAAAGGGAAATATACATATATCAAAAATTAAAACTCCAGAAGACCGCTCCATGCCCCAAGCTCAATGTTGTTGCAACCTAACGCCACCTACATGCATCTATCGTGCATAAGCTTATAGAAAGCTTAGAAGGTGGTGTAAGTGTGTGCGCAAGGTAAGTGCGAAGTATGCAATATCATAGCAATGCAGAAACATACTGGTAAGTCCATAAATACCATCAGCCTTATCCAGGCTATGCAATGCAAAAACATAATAAGCCAATATCATATACTAAGGAAGCAATGTAGATCAATTATGCAATGCGGAGACATAGTAAGCCAAACATCGAATACTGAGGATTCAATGAAATATGCAAATCCTGACGAATCCACGAATACCGTCAACCACATCTAGGCCATATAAATGCGGAAACATAGCAACCTAAATACCATATGCCGCAGATGTAATGTAATATAATATGCGAATGAAATGACCAAGCTAGAGTGTGAAGTCGAGATGATAGTACGTAGTATCGCAGGCTACAAGATCCACCACAAGGGACTTCTATCTAAACCAGTCCTAAACCTAAATTTGGATAGATAGACTCAATGTAGTAAACTCCTGATCTCAGGTTAGTCGCGCGCCCCAATCGAAATCCTAGCCATTGCAAAGGTAGACATATCAATTAGTTACGAACCACCAGTCCGAGTGGATAGTGAATGAATGAATGAATGAGTAAAATATTGAGTCTGCAACTCCTACTCAATAAGTTCATATATCAGTACTATACATCTTTGGGATCATCATCAGGGTCTAATACACTCTACATGCGATCGCCGCCCACTGGACCCGCAACCATGCAAGTGGAAGAGACCTCACTATTCGCCTAGCCAGTAATCAGCCAATATATACCCAACATGTCGATAGCGGACCCATTTATGAGCTGGTCAAACTCAGCCTATCTATGCCCCTAACCTCGAGCAGGTAAGGCCACACCCCCTTCCAACTGACCACGACACAATAAGAGACGCGACCTACTGGTATTCGGCACTCGGGCACTCATGTATCCACTTGGTCTAGATGTTGAAGCATCTCCTGGCCACGGAGGTTTAAGGACTTTCACCCAGGGACATCTATGGCACCTTATGTAGAAAAAGATTTTCGGTGTCCCATCTGGCCATCCACGATATGCCTGTGGAGGCCACGGCCCTGATTTCGCTAGGGCATACAGTAGTCATATCCCAAAATACGAGATGCATGAGTCACACAGTCTAATCATGCATCAATCCTGCGCATACCGTGTGCTCATGTGGGACAACTCCGCCTATCAGAGAGTCTCATAAACAATTCGCCAATGGCACATGTAATGGTCAATCACATCTCATAACAAACATGCAGATGATGCTTATGGGCATGTATCATAATACTATGTTGTCACATACTCATAATTGGTATCGATAACCAGCACCGATAATCAACATCGATAATCGGCCTCGATAATTGGCATCGATGATTAGCATCGACCTCGATAATTGGCACCGATAATCAGCATCGATAATCGGCCTCAATCATCGGCCTAAAAAAGGGCCTCGACAATCGGCCTCGATCAGTAATCGGCTTTGACAATTGGCTGCGATAATCGGCCGCAATAATCGGCCTCAACAATCGATCGCGATAATCAGCCTCGATAATCGGCCTATATGCAAGGCGGGGTCCGTAGATGAACTGGCGATCTAAACCATAATATAAGGATCGGCCCTTGGCCATGGATTTACCAAATCCGGTAGTACGGAGCCATCTGTCTATGGCGATGATGAACCATGCAACATCAATGGGGCCCAATGATTTGGGTTAACCTAGAATAATGAGAATGGGCCTAACAAAGGCCTAAGGAAAGGTCACAATATAGACATTTAACCAACATTGCTCCTAAGAAATAGCCCACATAGAGCGAAACATATAGTGGGCCCATGACCTCACACAATGGCTTAATGTACATCACCATGGGCCTCACTCATGGGCCACATACGCATCGTAATGGGCCTCACCAAATGGGCCATAAATATACCATAATGGGCCTCATACTCGGGCCTCAAATACATCACCATGAGCCTCATCACTTGGGCCGTGTGTACATCTCATTGGACCTCAAACACGGGCCTCATATACAATAGGTGGGCCCTGCACATAGAGCAGGTGAGCCTACATGAGTCAGATGGATTGTCCATGGACATACAATGCATACATCATAATGGGCTGCCTGCCCTAGATGGCGTGGATAAAATACATCATGGTGGACCGTAGCCCATGAACGGCGTGCATACAAAACATACCTTAGGTGGGTCCCATCCTAGCTGGACGGTACCGATAAAATACATACACCATAGTAGGGCCTACCGTCCTATGGATGGTGTAGATAAAGCACATACATCAGGACCCCATGCAACACACTGTCCAGCGATGGACGGTGTGGATTAAACCATACATCATGATGGGTCACATGTGGGGCCCACCATGATGTTTATTTCCCATCCCATCTGTTCATAAGGTCACAAAGACCTAAATAAAGAGGAAAAAGCAAATTTCATATAGATCCAAAACTTCTGTGACCCAAAAAGGATTTCAATGGTAGACTTTCAATCCCCTGCTATTTGGTGGTGTGGACCACTTGAGTGTTGTGAACGGCTGATTTTTGGGATGTCCCAATAATTAAAGGAGACCCATCAAATGGACAGTGTCAATGTTCAACACGCATCAAGGTGGGGCCTGTGGTGGGGGCCCACTGACCCTGCGTCCAAACCAAGCAGCGAACGCTGCTTGGCGTAGCGTCCTCTGAACGCTGCAGCAACAGCGTCTACTGTTTTGTTTTTTTAAGTATTTCATAGGTGGGGCTCACATCAAGAAAATCCACACTGACTATTGGTCTCCCCGGCTCATAACAAGTCTAACGAGTCGAATATATAATATTTCTCGGTGTATAGAAATATCACAGCGGGCATTAACAGTTTAAATCACCCAAAACCATTGTTTTCTACATTATGGCCTGCCAGAGATTCGAATTGGCTTCATTTTTCGGCTCAACCCCTAAAATGAGCTTGGAGAAAGGGTGGACGGTGTGGATCAGATACATACATCAAGGTAGGGTCCATGTGTGTGTGGAGGTGTGAATGTATAAAATATATACATCACGTTGGCTCCCTGGATGTATAGTGTACATTAAAAACACATATCACAGGGGGTTTCCACCATCTGGACAGTAAGATGGAGACAATGTTGGTAAAACACATGCACCATGGGTGGGTCCACACGTGTGGCCCACCTCAGTTCTAATAAGCTGATATTTGCATTTTCCTTTCATCCAAGGTTATTGGATGGTGCCAGCAGCGCTGGACCGTCCAGTCACTTGCTGGGCATCGATAAGGTGGGCCCCATGGGTAGCCGGCAAGGATATAGAATACATACTTCATGGTGAGGTGTATCAAGGTGAGCCACACATATATCATTATCAATCGTAAGAAGAAGAAAGAGAAGGAGAGAGGGAGAGAGAGAGAGAGAGAGAGAGAGAGAGAGAGAGAGAGAGAGATCGGTGTAGTTGAGGGACCCCGCCACTATGGGCCCCTCTTTAGATCACAACACATACATCAAAGTGGGTCCCATCATAAGTGGGCCCTAAGTCAAAATCACGATTTAGAGCTACGAACACCCACCAATTTTGCTTCTTCTAGGCCCTTTGATGGTGAAAGATGAAGATTGAAGGGTGGAGATGGAAGATCTTGGGGTAGGAAGGTGGGCCACACTCTAAGCTCTCACATGGAAAGCTTGGACATTGGCTCTCTCTCTCTCTTGGTGTTTGGGAGAATGGGTGGAGAATGAGAGAAAGAGGAGATGTAAGAAGAGAAGGATGGGTTTGTTGTAAGGAAGGGTGACTTAAGGGATGGGAGAGAGAGGGGTGTCATGCTTTGTTGGTAAGAAAGGCATGGGTGATGTACTTGATTGATTGATGGGATATTTGGTAGAGATTCTCTTAGAATTCGCAACGCGCGGCATTTTGCTCGAAGTAAACGTGGGCCCACAACTCCTAGCCTGGGTATCGCATCGGCGCGTGAAACGCGGCGTTGGAACTGCGGTGAGGGCACAGTCACTAGGGTACAAGTTTCGAGTCGAGTCTACTCAGATATACGGGATGCGACTTAGGGTCATGCACAAACGTCAATTACAGGTCGCGGGTCGTCGAAATTTGACCAGGAGGACCATGGGAGTTTAAGGAACAGTACGGTGTAGGATATGGGTCTTACACGCATGATTGATCATGTGATTCATGCTCCTCGCATTTGTGTGATATGATTACTGTACGCCCTAGCGGCATCAGGGTCGTAGCCTCCACAGACATATCGTGGACGGTAGGATTGGACACCGAAAATACTGTTATTAGCATCGAGGCATCATAGATGTCCCTGGGTGAAAATCCATCAACCTGATGGTACTGGAAGATGATCCAACGTCGAGACCGAGTGGATACATGAGCGCACGAGGGCCGAATACCAAGAGGAGGTGTCTCCCACTATGTCTGGTCGGTTGGAAGGGGGTGAGGCCTTACCCACCCGAGGGTAGGGGGCATTGCTAGGCTGAGTATGACCAGCTCATTAATGGGTCCGCTATCGACGTGCCGGATAAGTATTGGCAGACTATTGGCCAGGCGGATAGTGAGGTTTCTTACACTCACTTAGACTGCGCGTGTGGGAAAGGGGCAATGTCATTTGGAGTGTATTAAACCCCAGTGATTACCCAGAGTGAGAATTGTACTGATATTTAATGCTCTAGTGATGAGCTGCATTGATATGTTGACTCAGATGAGGACTAGTATACTTGAGTTGCATCTCGCATCGCATGGCCTTGATATGGCCAATAGCATTCATGCCTTGCATCGCATAGCCTTGGTATAGCTGATTGCATTCACGGACTCATTAGCATGATTCTGTATTACTCTGATATTGCATTCTGAGCACGATCATATTGCACACACACTTACACCACCCTCTAAGTTTTCTATAAGCTTATGCATGATTGATGTGTGCAGGTGACGTCAGGACGCAGCCGTAGCTTAGTAGGAGCAGGAGCGTGCAGTTGAGCTTCAGGAGTTTCCATTATTATTATTGAATTTTGTGATGGTGTCTTAGTTATTATTTCGTGGGTTATGTTTATGGTTATGACGAATCAAATTCATGTTAAAAATCCTCCTTATAGGATCCTAGGATCGGAACTTAGTGTATGGGTGCCGAGAGCCGAGAATGGGGTACTACGGAGGCTGTTGGCGCCAGATTCGGTAATCGAGAATTTTGTGAGCCCGGTTTCCGAGTTTGGGGTATGACACTAGGAGTCCGGAGAGATCAGGAAGCATCGCACGCGCTAATCGCTACCCCAAGTAGATTTTATTGCGGTAGCTCGTGGAAACCTGAGACCTTAGGTGGTGGGAACCAACACCCTTGAGGGATTTGGGTCTTTCAAATGGTGGGCTATGCAAAATCGATCCCTCCCACGTCGGCAGTGTGGTTAGAAACGAAAGCCAGGACTTTCACGCCACCTCTGATCATGCTGCATAAAGAAAATAGGGTTGCACGAATGCAGCATAACACGCGGCCAGTTACGCAAGAAATTTCTAGACATCTTAGAAACTATAAAAACCTCTCGTTCGATAGGGTGAGAGAACAATTAAGAGAGAGAGAGAGAGAGAAAGCGCTCGGCCGAGAGCAACACTCTACAGAAAAAGGGGAGATGCCTGGTCTGTCTAGACCATCTGTTAGCCGGAAGGAAAGAAAGAGAAAAAGAAAGAGAAGAGGAAGAAAAGAGAAAGAAGGAAAAGAGAAAGAAAAGTGAAAGAAAGAAAAGAAAAAGAAAAGAGAAAGAAAAGGAAAGAAAGGAAGAGAGAGAAAGATTGTGTGACTTACTCGGTCCTGGACTGAATCAGGGCTAAGTTGGAGTCGAGATCAAGGTGAGGCTTTTAACCTTTAAGCTTACATTAATTTAAGTTCTTATATTTATCCTGCCTTTTACATGCCTTCCTGTTATTTTATCTTGCCTTTTACATGCCTTCATATTACTTTGAATCTTCCCTACAATTATGTGTTTTACTATCAATTATTTTCCTTTGGCTAACAATATAATGTTGATTACAAGTAATCTTTTGGAATTTATGTGGGGCTATGGATACAAGCCTTTCCCTTGTCCTATCAAATTTATTTAAGTTGGCCCTGCGACTCTCCTTATTATTGAATTGGCCATTGCCGCTCTTTTATTTGTGAGTTGGCCATTGCCACTTTCCTTATTATTGAATCGGCCGTTGTCGCTCTTCTATTTGTTGAGTTAGCCATTGCTACTCTTCTTTTATTGAGTTGACCATTGTCACTCTCCTATTTGTTATATTAGCCATTACCACTGTTTGAGTTGACCATTGTCACTCTTCTCTTTATGTTATTGGCCTTGTGCTATCTATTTTTAAAGGGCTTGGGCATGTGTCTTAATATTCCTGAACTCCCATGATTCAATGGATTTCCTTTTTGGTGCAAGTACTATGTTGGGTATCCCTCTTCTAGCGATCGAATAAGTATCCTAGATGTAATGCGTTTTCGGTTGCGACCCTGGGGCGACACATAATTCCATGTTTCATAGGTGATGGTGTACAAATTGGTGTATGTAAATCGTTATATATACATGATAAATCAATTCTTTCTTAGGGGTTGGATGTCGCATTTAGTCACTCCAATCCGGTCTTTTCTTTTGGGGGTTGGATATCACAATTAGTCACTCCAATCCGGGTTGCATGATTCACCCGATCATGTGTTATGTTAGTCTTGGGATAACCACATAAATGCATGTTAAACGTGGGACACGCCGGCGAATCTCCGTAGTATGGGATGCGAGGCAAGTCGGATAACTATAGTCGTATTCCACATTGTAGCGATCGCTAAGTGTGATAAACCGCATATACTTTGTTAGGCATGCATCTCATGTAGACTGCTTGTGCATTGATTCCTCTTGTAGTTGTGGAGTACGAGACGTATCAGAACCTTTACATTACTTTAAATTATTGTTAATCTTAAAGGAGGACCATCACTATGAGTAGGGCATTGACCATCTCCCAACCATACAGATTATGTAGGTGACATACAGTTTGAAGACCTAGTGAACATTCTCCTTAAGGAAGATTATGTTAAAAGAATAAGACGACAATTTATAATTTAGTTTTATACTTCCGCTGCGAACTCGTTAAATGTAATAAGCTTTCATTGAGAAGGCATTTGATTATTCTTTTTTACTCTGATGAAATATAATCAATGCAGTTGATTTTATTCTTGTGAATATTACCTTTATGAATGTTCTGGATGTGATCCAACTGAAAAAAAGGGTGTGATTGTCAAAAGCATCCAGGTTTATACATTATTAACACCCAGTTTTCTCAGGCACGAGTACGAACTCTTGCCGTGAAAATTCGGGGCGTTACACTCATAAATTTCCGTTAGAGTATTTGAAAAATCAAAGAAGGCACACTGGTTGAAAAGACACCATAGGTGTTGCAGAGACTTCTCAAATCCCTACATTTACTGTTCAATCCCTCACTCCAACGGTTGCCAGACCATCTGAACCTCAAGGGGTATCTCCATCTATCTGTCAACCATCATCTAATCGTAGAGATTTGTCATCTCAGGCTGTTCGTAGATATTCATCATCTCCAGTCACCATATCGCAAACCCGAGCTAGGTCTTCTATCTCTCCTGTACTTGCAACCACGGAGGAACCCACCCCTATTGATAAGGTAAGATCTCCGAGGAAAGGAAAATAAGTGGTTATTAAAGAACCGATTCAAGATTCATCATCATCTTCGTCATTGTAACGTCTCGGAAAAATCCGCACAAAGGTTCGAGTGCCACCTCAGGCAGAAATCACCAAGGACCAAATCATTTGGAAATTAAACGAAATTAACTAAGTGTTAAATGAGATTACCTATGGAATTAGCGCTAATCGCTTTAAATACGAACCGCAAGACCCAAAACGTGTAAAGTCCTTAACGCTACATTACCTTAAAACTTAGGACCCATCTCTAAACCTGGTTGCTCTCGGGAGCACACCGAAACTCCCTTTCGAACCTGGACCGCGTGTTGAAAGTCCGATCACCCCAAAACTATAGGTTATTGCCGCTTTGTTGGACTTGACAACCACCTCAGAAATCAAGTCCTAATAATACCCAGAAACCCACAACTTGAGCCCGGATCGAAGTCTGTGAGAAACGTGAATATCTTTAGAAAATAGACTGAAACTTAAGTGAATTGAGTCATTCACTCGCAGGCCAAATCTAAGGACTCAGACCGTCGGAATCTAACCCAATTACACCCTCGGATCAGGGAAAATTTCCAACACATGCCAGTGTACTTGTGGCCCTGATCGAGTACCGGTGACCGTTGAACTGAAACTGGTCCGCCACGACCGATCTGTAAATCCGACCGGACCAAAAACTTAACTCGACCTAGATCCAATGTCAGGGAGCTTAAGTCCAACCGCATGCAAAAAAGGGGCCCCAGATGTGCTTTGTTGGATTGGAACAGTCCATATTTGGTTATAACCTAAGTATACCAGTCCCTGAGGCCATTCTCATCACTTCTGGGCCTATATAAGGGCCTTAAACCCTCTCTCTCCCTCCACATACGAATTTACAAACCCTAGAGAGAGAAAAGAGAAGGAAAGAGAGAAAGTGAGAGAGAGTGGGCGGTTGCTTGGGATTCAATCCCGCCGCTCCACGTGCTTAACCACCCTTCCCGTGTCATCATTCCGGCAATTTCAATTCCGTTCTTAGGTAAGAAAACCTAACCCAAATCTGTTTTAGGGTTTTCTAATAGTGTAAATGGTGGAATAGTTAATCTATTCCCTATTATAGGTTGTTGTGGTGCCGTATACAAACACTTAGCTTTTAAACTGAGTTCGTTACGAATCTACCGGCGAAAGGTGCGGACTATGAATGTTTAGGTTATGATTTTCAAGGCTTTCAATGTCAGTTAATGATGTATGACTGACTTGAATGCTGTCATATGCTTAGATACGATGTTTTCTGCACTTTATATATATATGGACTATGTTGAATATAGTGAAATCCATGTGTTTGTTGATATGTTTGAATGAATATGGAATTATAATTCGTACTTGCCATGATTATTGATTGTAAATGCATGATCGTTGTATATGGGGCATCTCCTTTGTGAAAGGATTTGCTATAATATGTGTTTTAACTAAGTTATTACATGTATGTAATATGTGTAGTCTAAGTGTTTGATAAAATGCCTCAATGAGGAAATACTTGTTGAAATGCATGTAATGAGGGTGTTGAGATAGGATTCTCAATTCCCTTGACTATGACTATAGTTTGCTTTATGTGACCTATATCGCTACTACGTGCTTTATGGTTGAAATGCCTATGTATGCTAACATGTACCCTATGTGTTTGTTGAAATGCCCATATGAAATCTGTATTTGATTTCAGTTGCCACATGCTGTTTTGGCTTACTATATGTGAATGCTATTGTTTGGAATGTGATTGGGGCTACGAGGTAGTCCAAGAAATCGGTAATGGTTTATGATAGGTGGTCGTACTACTTAGTCACGATAGATACGCCAGATGAATCTGAGTCGTACGCTGCTTATCGATAGTGGTTTGGCCACACGGAGTGCTTACGCGCTCCTTGTCGATTGGCTTGATGTATGCTTGTACCAGTCGAGCTTGTCAAGTAACCTGGTTGACCCGATGTATATTCACCATGTATGGATGCTACTGTTTGAATCTAAGGTACCAACTTACCAGTGTCAAAACCCGTTTAACCTTGGTACCTCGATCCGCTAAGACTCATGAGCTGGGCATAGTGGTATGGGACACCGTGGTCGTGCTATCGGCCTACGCTGGGGTGACAAGCCTCCCCGTAGTGACCAGTGAGCAACCCAAACTCGTGAGCTGAATACGGTAGTATGGGACACTATATTCGAGCTGTCGGCCCACGATCAAGTGACGAGCCCTAGTGACCTTGAGCATACACTAAAAATTATGTTGAGGTGACGAGCCTTTCTGTAGTAAACTAGAATACAACCTAAGCCTATGCTGACAGGGACGAGCCTCTCCGTAGCGACCTGAAAACCATCTATTGTATGTGATTACTAGGATTGACAACCCTAGATGGATCAATGTTTGGGTTATGATATAAAGGGAGGTGCCTTAGCTTCCCAATCCTGCTGTATAAAAAGGTCTAATAAGAACTTGGTAATCACGCTCATGCATTGCATTGCACGGTGCTTTGGCGAGGAAGTGCACAGAGGAAGGGGTGCATGCTGCGACCGTAAGAGGAAGATCGCAGAGGGAGTGTAGGCAAAGGCATGCATCATTAATACATATCATTTTTGCATTAACCAGAGTACTTAGGGATGCTTGATTGTATTGCTTTATCATTACTGCTTGAGTGAATTGATAATATGTTAACCTTTGCCTTATAGCTCTACTGAGTTGATCACTCACTCCCACGTTCTGGGACGGTGTTGTACACACCAACCAGACTCTGTCTTAGTTGCAGGTGATGGTGATGTTTATGAGGCAGAGTCGGACTATTACGATGATGAGGAGGAGTTCTCATATATCCAACTCTCTAGGGGTCTATGTAGACCTGGAGTTGTGCTGGCGGGGGTGCAAGGTTTTGGATAGAGAACATTACACTTTCTCATTTTATACATTTTGGAACTAAACTTGTAATTATTTAACCTAGTGACAATCATACTCTAAGGGCTTGCTAGTACTCTTATATAGTTTATATACACATCACAGTCTTCCGCTTGCGTAATTTAATTTGTCCCTGGATTATGATATGTTGTGTAGGTATAATCCCATTCATGTTTAAGGCACTAATACGGACAACATTTAATCATCATTATCTATGTTGCATAAGTGATGCGTTGGAACTCAGGAGTTGAGTCTATGCTCGACCCCCGATTTTTAGGGCGTTAGAAGTTGGTATCAGAGCATGATTTGGATTAAACTGGACCTGGGTTATGGTCACACGATGCACACTGACGTACTTTGACTTAGGAGGGAGCGACAAACATAGGAATAGGCATAGGATTCCCAGTTTCGCCAATTGGCAAAATTTACCTAAATCGACCGCAGGAATTGGACCCGTATGCCTCAATGATCACATGAAATGACCCCAATGCCTTTCTAGACCATCAATCGACGGATTTAGACCCTGAGTTAACCTATTCCACACTCAATCAGACCGAAAAGAGTGAAAGTACGCGAAATGGGACTCGAAACAACTTAAATAGAGTCGGGGGCCTACACGGTGAAATACGGGGGGACCTAAAGTGGACCCCGCATGTTCCTGGTACCCCGGGGGGGATGGCATCGCCCAGGGGGCGAGCCATTATTGGACAGCCCAGGGACCGACATTGGCATCGCCGGATCGGCAAGGCCTCGTCGGTCGGGTCGTCCGGGCCTGTCCGGGCCAGCGTGGGCCAGGCGGGCCGACCCTTATGTAATGCTATGGGGCCCACCAAAATACGTGGGGACCCCTATATCACCCCCATTTGCTCCCACTCCCCTCTTACACACTCCTAAGCTTTCCTTTTTCCCTAAAAACCATTTTCCCCCTCTTTAATCCCCCCTTTATCCTCATATTTTCCCTCTTTCCTTGATTTCATATACCCCTCCACCATTTTCATCAACACCCCCTCCTATCTCTCTCATTTTCTTCGATTTGAGTGCACAAACCTTCCATTTGTGACTTATATAACTTCAAGTCCTACAACCCATTCTCTCCTCCACATTATTTCACTCTCATGGCTCTTTTCGAGCTTATAACGGCTATTTTCTCCATCTCCACGCTTCTTTCTCTCATGGGGAAGAAGTGATCTTCAACAGATGAGGCCGGGCCTAGTCTTCCTACTCGTTCAAGAAGACCGAGAGGCGCCACCGCAAGTACAAGTGTCGATCGAGAGATAAGGACAAAGCGGGATCTCGATCCCCAAGCTCCCCTCGAAAGGGCTCTGCTGACGAAGTTGTCTCATGGAAGATTTCAGGGGTGTAAGGTCCTTTTTGAAGCACACATAGACGAGAAGCTCTTTAGGGAATATCTGGTGATGGACCTCCTGGTCGAGGCCAGGTGGGATCTCGTGTTTGAGGGCAAGTCTTGTGCAAATGCAAACACTGTCCGAGCCTTCTACGCGCACATTCAGGAGCCAACGCTAGAGCCTTTACAGTTCAAATTTCCTGTGGGGAGGCAGGATCTCACAGTCAATGCTGCCTTGATAGCCCGAGTTATGGGAATGCAGCTTGGCGAGGTCCATGCAAGTGAGAAGAATCTTCAGAGTGCACATGAAAAAGATCACCGCACGTGATTCCTTTGTGGCCAACTGGCCCACTAGAATCCAAACAATAGCCTCCTAGCATCCAATATGACTGACGACTTCCGCCTGCTCCATCACATCTTCACGTACAACGTGTATCCCAGGTGGAGCAATCACAGCAAGTGCACACACCTGATGGTAGATTTTTATACCAAGCTGGGCAATGAGAGAAGTTATGCGTGCCTACGTATGTGCTGCTACAGATAGTGCAGACTGTGAGCTCTTCCAGGTTGTCCATTTCGCTCCCCTTCGGCCGACTTATATGCAAGCTTGCACGTGAATTCACTTACAGACTTGGCGCAGAACTCCCTGTTTCAATCCATTTCATCAACGACACCACTCTCAACAACATAGAGATTGGGCCACAACAACGTCAAGCCCGACTCGACGAGAGTGAGGATGAGACGGAGAGCGAAGAAGAGGAGAGTGATGAAGAAGGAGATGAGATAAGAGAAGAAGGAGAGCAGGAAGAAGAGGAGGAGACCCAAGACATTGAGAGGGCTCTCCTCCTGCTACGCACGAGCATGACAGTGATCGGGTTATATCAGAAGTCCGATGGGCTCGAATCGAGGAGGGCCAAGCCGCCCTGCGACAAGAGATCAGGTAGGTTCGAGCCGAACATGAAGAGACCCGAGCCAAGCTTGAAGAGAACGAGGCCTTCATGAAACAGAAATTTAAGAAGGTGTCTCGCACCTTGAAGGCTATCCTGTGCTGCATGCAGGATAAGGGTGCACCTCCACCATCGCCAGATTTAGATGACTAGTTGTATATATAGTCATCTTCTAGTTTGTTTTATTTGGTTGTTTACTTATTTCTGTGTATAACCTTAATGGTCTTAGTTGTATGGTAGGGTCGGTTGTGTGTTTTAATGTTTAAGCTAGTTTAAAATAACTCTCATGCATCTTCTGTCATGATTCATGTAAGACTGCATCTCATGTATTGTGACGATTTTGTTAAATGAAATGCATGAAGTTCCTTTGAGCTGTAATGTGAATGTTGTGTAGTTGAGCTGTAAGTATGCTAAATCTGACCTGGATTGCACCCTATGTTGTATATAGGGGATGCCACCTAAGGCCACACAGAGTACGGCACGTCTCACTCTTGGCGACTCGATTGATGGGGCTCCTCCCCTAAGCGATAGCTAGACGGACCCTAGTTTGGGCCCGACCCTCGACACTATGTTGGGTTCTCAGACGACTAGTTGTATATATAGTCATCTTCTAGTTTGTTTTATTTGGTTGTTTACTTATTTCTATGTATAACCTTGATGGTCTTAGTTGTATGGTAGGGTCGGTTGTGTGTTTTAATGTTTAAGCTAGTTTAAAATAACTCTCATGCATCTTCTGTCATGATTCATGTAAGACTGCATCTCATGTATTGTGACGATTTTGTTAAATGAAATGCATGAAGTTCCTTTGAGCTGTAATGTGAATGTTGTGTAGTTGAGTTGTAAGTATGCTAAATCTGACCTGGATTGCACCCTATGTTGTATATAGGGGATGCCACCTAAGGCCACACAGAGTACGGCACGTCTCACTCTTGGCGACTCGATTGATGGGGCTCCTCCCCTAAGCGATAGCTAGACGGACCCTAGTTTGGGCCCGACCCTCGACACTATACTGGGTTCTCAGCCAGCCACTGGCCCCACTAATGGGCCGACACCTGTTGCACCACCGGTTCCTGAGCAGAACCGCACGTCTACCTCGACACCATACCCATCTCAATCGGCTCCTCCTACTGATAGGTTGGAGCAGATGATGTTATTGATGCAACAGCAACAGCTACAGCAATAGTAGCAGCAGCAGTTTTTTGCTACCATTGCAGGGGTCTTTGCCCAGAGTATGGGTGTGGCTCCACCTGCTTCACCTATGCACCCTACTGGGAATGCGAGTGCTAGCAGCCTCTTCGAGCGATTCCAGCGCTTGCGGCCTCCTACCTTTGCAGGTTCTCAACAACCTGAGGAGGCTGAGTATTGCCTTGACCGCATCTCTAAGATGCTAAAGCCGCCGCATTGCACTGAAGCAGAGCAGGTGGAGTTGGTCACCTTTATGTTTGAAAAGGAGGCCAGCCTTTGGTGGGATAGTGTCCTTCGGACGATTGCCGATGGATACGTATGGACGTGGGCAGCTTTTGAGACGCGCTTCCATGAGAAATATTTCCCTCTCACGTACCACCATGAGAAGGAGAGTGAGTTCCTTCGCCTTCGATAGGGAGGCATGTCAGTGGTAGAGTATGAAAACAGGTTTACGGAGCTGGCTAGATATGCTTCATTGATATTAGCTGATCAGCCGATGCGTATGAGGCGATTTTCTGAGGGCTTGCGGCCTGAGATACGCTCGAAGATGTGTTGCACTAGCATTTTCACTTATGCTGAGCTAGTGGGCATGTCTTTGCGAATGGAGCAGGATGGGGACAGGCTGTCCCGTACATGTGGAACTATGGCCCCTAGGCCACATCCAGAGTTATCGACTAGGCCGTTCCTCGGCAAGAGGCCCCGCACTAATTTGCCTCCCAGGATCGCGGCTCCACTAGCCCCTATGAGGCAACTGGACTTGCAGTGCACGTATTGCAAGTGTGCGGGCCACGCGAATACTTATTGTTTCACCAAGATGAGGGAAAACGGCTTCTCACCACCTTAGAGGATCAACCGCCCGCTTCCTCAAGCCGTTACAGCCCCACCTCTGCGATCAGCACCAGCACATCCATCTTTTTGGCCACCTACACCCCGATTTAAGCCACCTCAGCGACCTATGGTGCCACAGCTGAACCATTTGCAATAGGCTCGGGTGCATTCACTTACAGCAGAGGCATCCGAGACAGCAGACATGACACCGATGGCTTTCAAGGTAACATCACAGATCCAAGGTATTCCAGTCTTCTTATTGGTGGACACTGGGTCCACTACCTATATCATATCATGCGCAGCAGTCAAGCGACTATCATTGGGTACTACTCCTACGAAGGGAGTGAGAATCCTTACCACCACAGGAACTTTTTCTGACGTTACCAGGATTTATGAGGGTTGCACGATAGATTTAGGAAGCAGGGTGGTACTAGTCGATCTGATTGTTACCCCCCTGTATCATTACGACATTATCCTCGGTATGGACTGGCTCACTGAGATGAGGGCAGAGATCGATTGTGAAGCTAGGGTGGTGACAACCCATGGACCTGAGGGCATGGCTTTTACTTTCCCTGTCAGTCACCCTTCCCGTTTGTGTTGTTACGCTTCTCTATTAGAGAGTATTGATGGTCCAACACTTGGGAACATGCCTGTAGTTCAGGACTTTGAGGATGTGTTCAGAAAGATACCAGGGTTGCCTCCTCAGCGCGAGATTGATTTTACTATCGATTTAATGCCTGGTGCAACACTCATTTCGCTGCCGACATATCGCATGCCTCCATGTGAGATGGAGGAACAGAGGAAACAGATCAATGATCTGTTGGATGCAGGCTTTATACGACCTAGCGTGTCTCTATGGGGAGCACCTATGTTGTTTGTGAAGAAGAAGGATGGATCTCTGCAATTGTGTATTGATTATCATAGGTTGAACCAAGCAACGGTAAAGAATAAGTATCCTTTGCCCAGAATAGATGATCTGTTCGATCAGTTGAAAGGGGCACGGTCTTTTTCGAAGATCGATTTGCAGTCAAGGTATCATCAGTTGCACGTTAGAGATGAGGACGTGCAAAAGACAGCATTCAGGACTAGCTTTGGGCATTACGAGTTCCTTGTGATGTCATTTGGACTCACGAACGCATCGGCCGTGTTCATGGACTTGATGAACAGGGTGTTTCGGCCGTTACTTTTCCGATTCGTCATCGTGTTTATTGATGACATCCTGATATACTCTAAGAGTCGGGAAGATCACGAGGAGCACCTACGAGCAGTCTTCGATACTCTCAGGAAGAACTAGTTATTTGCATAGTACAAGAAGTGTGACTTCTGGAAAGAAGAAGTTAAGTTCCTGGGACATGTGGTGTCCAAGGAAGGGATAGTTGTGGACCTTACTAAGGGAGCCGCAATTCAAGACTGGGAGCAGCCCGGTTCGGT
This sequence comes from Magnolia sinica, assembly GCF_029962835.1. Classification (NCBI taxonomy): domain Eukaryota; kingdom Viridiplantae; phylum Streptophyta; class Magnoliopsida; order Magnoliales; family Magnoliaceae; genus Magnolia; species Magnolia sinica. The sequence goes on from NC_080574.1 coordinate 83,402,095, forward strand.
TACCGATGTGAGGAGTTTTCTTGGCCTGGCAGGCTACTACCGTCGATTCATTAGAGATTTCACCAAGATAGTCAGGCCATTGTCTCAGCTGACTCGGAAGGATCTTAAGTTTGCTTGGAATGAGAAGGCAAAAGCAGTGTTTCGTGAGCTAAAGGACAAGCTGACGTCTGCCCCTGTGCTAGTATTGTCAAAGCAAGGGGTCAAGTATACGATATACACCAATGCTTCTCGTGTTGGTTTGGGTGGTATTTTGATGCAGAAAGACAGAGTTATTGTCTATCTATCACAGCAGTTGAGGAAACATGAGGAAAACTACCCTACGTATGACTTAGAGTTAGCGGCCGTCATCTTTGCTTTGAAGATCTGGAGACATTACCTCTACGGAGAGGAGTTCGAGCTCTTTTGCGACCACAAGAGCCTCAGATACATATTCACGCAGAGGGACTTGAATATGAGACGGTGGCAGTGAATGGAAACCTTGAAGGACTTCAAGTTCAAGGTCTCCTACCATCCTGGCAAGGCCAACCTTATGGCAGACGCATTGAGCCACAAGAAGATGATAGTATTTGCGGCTTCACTAATGATAGCGAAATGGGATATGGTAGAGTTTATGCAAGACTTCGAGCAGAAGCTCATTGTGGAGGAGCAGTTTGAGAGCATCACGCACGTTCGTGTGCGGCCACTTATTGATTATAGGATCATTGAGGCCCAAAAGGACGATGGACAATTGTCTGAGCTTCGAGAGCAGGCTAGCGATGATGAGGACACTGAGTGGAGAGTTGGTACGGATGGGGGCTTACGTTACCGTGGCTGCCTATGCGTCCCAGATCTCCATGACTTGAGACAGGAGGTTCTCGAGGCTGCACATAGTTCGACATTGACGATGCATCCTGGAACTACGAAGATGTATCGAGATATGAAGAGATCATACTGGTAGGACAACATGAAGGCCCACATAGCAGAGTATGTATCACGTTGTCTCACATGCCAGCAGGTCAAGGCCGAACATCACCGACCTCCTAGACTGCTTCAGCCCATGCCCATAGCTGAATGGAAATGGGATTTCATCTCTATGGATTTTATATCAGGGCTGCCGAAGACGAGGAAGGGGCATGACTCCATTTGGTGATCATGGACCAGTTAACGAAATCGGCTCATTTCCTCCCGATTAAAGTTTCGAACTTAGCAGACGAGTTGGTCAGGTTATACATCAAGGAGATCGTACGCCTTCATGGAGTTCCCTTGGAGATCGTGTCGAATCGAGACACGCGATTCACATCTATCTTCTGGACTCGTATCCAGGAAGCGATGGGTGTGAAACTGAAGTTCAGTACCGTGTTCCACCAACAGACTGACGGGCAAACGGAACGGGTGAATTAGGTGTTGTAAGATATTCTGCGAGCTTATGTACTTGATTTCAAGGACAATTAGGATGACTGTCTCCCATATGCAGAGTTTGCTTATAACAACAGTTTCCAAGCGAGTATTGGCATGACTCCCTACGAGGCCTTGTATGGGCACCCCTGTCGAGCACCGCATTGCTGGGCAGAGGTTGGCGAGAAGAGCTTGATTGGCCCAGAGTTAGTTCAGGCGACCTCAGAGAAGATCGACATTATCAGGCGTCGACTTCTGGCAGCATAGAGCAGACAGAAGAGTTATGCCGATACGAGGCAGCAGCAGCTAGAGTTCGAGGTCGAGGACCATGTGTTTCTGAAAGTTTCCCAGATGAAGGGAGTCCTTTGGTTTGGGAAGAAGGGGAAGCTTACGCCGAGATTCATTGGTCCATTTCAGATACTTGATCGAGTGGGTATGGTGACATACCATTTTGCTCTGCCCATACTACTTGCGGGCGTGCACAACGTATTTCATGTATCTATGCTGAAGAAATACGTTCCTGATCCTTCCCACATTATCAGATGGGAGAAGGTACAATTGAGTGAGGACGCTATATATGTACTATGACCGATGCGGATCCTAGACAGGAAAGAGCAGGTATTGCGTAGCAAGGTTATCCCACTTGTGAAGGTACTGTGGACGCATCACACTGAAGAGGAGGCTACTTGGGAAACAGAAGCCGAAGTTCACAAGAACTACCCTCAGATTCTCAAGGAGTATGAAAAGGTACTAATTTCGAGGATAAAATTTTCTTTAAGGGGGGTAGATTGTAACGTCTCGGAAAAATCCGTACAAAGCTCCGAGTGTCACCTCAGGCAGAAATCACTAAGGACCAAATCCTTTAGAAATTAAACGAAATTAACTAAGTGCTAAACGAGATTACCTATGGAATTAAATGAAATTAACTAAGTGCTAAACGAGATTACCTATGGAATTAGCGCTAATCGCTTTAAATACGAACTGCAAGACCCAAAACATGTAAAGTCGTTAACGCTACATTACCTTAAAACTTAGGACCCATCTCTAAACCCGGTTGCTCTCGGGAGCACACCAAAACTCCGTATCGGACCTGGACCGCGCGTCGAAAGTCCAATTACCCCAAAACTATACGGTTATGACCGGTTTGTTGGACTTGACAACCACCTCAGAAATTAAGTCCTAATAATACCCAGAAACACATAACTTGAGCCTGGATCAAAGTGTGTGAGAAATGCGAATATCTTTATAAAACGAACTGAAACTTAAGTGAATTGAGTCGTTCACTTGTAGGCCAAATCTAAGGACTCAGACTGTCGGAATCTGACCCAATTACACCCTCAAATCAGGAAAAATTTTCAACATATGCCAGTGTACTTGTGGCCCTGATAGAGTACCAGTGACCGTTGAACTGAAACTGGTCTGCCACGGCCGATCTATAAATTCGATTAGACTGAAAACTTAACTCGACCTAGATCCAATGTCAGGGAGCTTAAGTTCGACCGCATGCAGAAAAGGGACCCCATATGTGCTCTGTTGGATCGGAACAGTTCGTATTTGGTTATAACCTAAGTATACCATGGCCCTGGGGCCATTCTCATCACTTCCGGGCCTATATAAGGGCCTTAAACCCTCTATCGCCCTCCACATACGAATTTGCAAACCCTAGAGAGAGAAGAGAGAGAAAAGAGAAGGAAAGAGAGAAAGTGAGAGAGAGAGTTGGCGGTTGTTCCTGGGATTCAATCCCACCACTCCACATGCTTAACCACCCTTCCCATGTCGCCATTCCGGCGATTCTGATTCCGTTCTTAAGTAAGAAAACCTAAGCCTAATCTATTTTAGGGTTTTTCAACAGTGTAAATGGTGGAATAGCTAACCTATTCCCTGTTATAGGTTGTTGTGGTGCCATAGACAAACACTTAGCTTTTAAACTGAGTTCATTACGAGTCTACCTGCGAAAGGTGCAGACTATGAATGTTTAGGTTATGGTTTTCAAGGCTTTCAATGTCAGTTAATGATTTATAACTGACTTGAATGCTGTCATATGCTTAGATACGATGTTTCCCGCACTTTACACATATATATGAACTATGTTGAATATAGTGAAATCCATGTGTTTGTTGATATGTTTGAATGAATATAGAATTATGATTCGTACTTGCCATGTTCATTGATTGTAAATGCATGATCGTTGCATACGGGATATCTCCTTTGTGAAAGGATTTGCTAGAATATGTGTTTTAACTAAGTTATTACATGTATGTAATATGTGTAGTCTAAGTGTTTGATAAAATGCCTCAATGAGGAAATACTTGTTGAAATGTATGTAATGAGGGTGTTGAGATAGGATTCTCAATTCTGTTGACTATGACTATAGTTTCCTTTATGTGACCTATATCGCTAGTACGTGCTTTATGGTAAAAATGCCTATGTATGCAAACATGTACCCTATGTGTTTGTTGAAATGCCCATGTGAGATCTGTATTTGATTTCAGTTGTCATATGCTGTTTTGGCTTACTATATGTGAATGCTATTGTTTGGAATGTGATTGGGGCTACAAGGTAGTCCAGGCAATCGGTAATGGTTTACGATAGATGGTCGTACTACTTAGCTACGACAGACACTCTCGATGAATCCGAGTTATACGCTGCTTATCGACAGTGGTTAGGCCACATGGAGTGCTTACGCGCTCCATGTCGATCGGCTCGATGTATGCTCGTACCAGTCGAGCTTGTCAAGTAACCCAGTTGACCCGATGTATGTTCACCATGTATGGATGCTACTGTTTAAATCTAAGGTACCAACTTACCAGTGCCAAAACCCGTTTAACCTTAGTACCTCGATCCGCTAAGACTCATGAGCCGGGCATGGTGGTATGGGACACCGTGGTCGTGCTGTCGGCCTATGCTGGGGTGACGAGCCTCCCCGTAGTGACCAGTGAGCAACCCAAACTCGTGAGCCGAATACGGTGGTATGAGACACTGTATTCGAGCTGTCGGCCCACGATCAGGTGACAAGCCCATAGTGACCTCGAGCATACACTAGAAACTACGTTGAGGTGACGAGCCTTTCCGTAGTAAACTAGAGTATAAACCAGGCCTACACTGACGGTGACGAGCCTCTCCGTGGCGACCTGGAAACCATCTATCGTATGTGACTACTAGGATTGATGACCCTAGATGGATCAATGTTTGGGTTATGATATAAAGGGAGGTGCCTTAGCTTCCCAATCTTGCTGTATGAAAAGGTCTAATAAGAACTCGGTAATCACGTTCATGCATCGCATTGCACGATGCTTTGGCGAGGAAGTGCATAAAAGAAGGGGTGCATGCCGCGACCGTAAGAAGAAGATCGCAGAGGGAGTGTAGGCGAGGGCATGCATCATTAATACATATCATTTTTGCATTAACTAGAGTACTTAAGGATGCTTGATTGTATTGTTTTATCATTACTGCTTGATTGAATTGATAACATGTTAACCTTTGCCTTATAGCTCCACTGAGTTAATCACTCACTCCCACGTTTTGGGACGGTGTTGTACACACTAACCAGACTCTGTCTTAGCTGCAAGTGATGGTGATGCTTATGAGGCAGTGCCAGACTATTATGATGACATGGAGTTCTCATATATGCAACTCTCTAGCGGGTCTATATAGACCTGGAGTTACGCTGGCGGGGCTGGAGGGTTTTGGATAGAGAACATTACACTTTCTCATTTTGTACATTTTGGAACTAAACTTGTAATTATTTAACCTAGTGACAATCATACTCTGAGGGCTTACTATTACTCTTATACAGTTTATATACATATCACAGTCTTCCGCTTGCGTAATTTAATTTGTCCCTGGAGTATGATATGTTGTTTTAGTATAATCTCATTCATGTTTAAGACACTAATATGGACAACATTTAATCATCATTATATATGTTGCATAAGTGATGCGTTGGAACTCGGGAGTTGAGTCTATGCTCGACCCCCGATTTTCAAGGCGTTACAGTCATCATTAGAGGAAAAAGACGAAGAATCCTCCTCTAGTAGCTCTTCTTCTACCAGGAGTGAATCATCCTCTGGTGACTCAAGAGAAGAGGGTGAATTGAACATAGATGAAGAAGAAGAAGAACGAGAGTTGGAGATCAGTGAAGAAGAGAAGGTCGTTGCAGCTACTGAAGTAGACGAAGAAATGCCTCAAGATGTTGCTGCTCCTCGTACAACGGCTACAGAAGCTGACGAAGAGGAAGAGCCTCTTGATTTTGGAGAATATGAAGATGTACCCGGGGTCGACTTGACTATGTTATTCAGAAACAATTATTCCCCTCTACCGCGTACAATACTTTTAGGTCCGACAGCCAGTACTGCAACAACTCCAGAGACTCTTTTAACCTCTACAGACGCAGCTCAAACTGTCACGCTGCTCCTGTTTTCGGTACACGTTCTGTTAAAATGGCTAAAACATCTCTTGTACCTTTAGTCAAAACCAGCATAGTGGCTTGCAAAATAAGCTTTCCAATGGAGCTAGTTGATACCACAACTCCAACTATAGTTGCTTCTAGCACTGAGGCTAGAGCGCCATCTTTTGTTGATATGGCTTCAGACATGCCTGGCCCTTCATCCGTTCCTGAGATAATGCAATCTGTAGAGATACCAACCCCCACTCCAGTGGTTTTGGTTGCGGGTATACTTATTTAATTTCTTATTTTACAATGATATTTCATAAACTCCCTTCCAATTCATACTTTATTATATGTATATTTTGTAGTTCGCCCTGTTTCTAGTGGCTCCACAAGCTCCAACTTCGTTGCCACTGTCTCAAATATAATATCTTTAGAGAAGATTCCTCCCCATGCATTGGTCTTATTGAAAGGTTCTTTATTAGCGGCCATGTATATATTCAAAGATCCAACACAATGGCCAGATTTGGAGATAGCATTAGCATCTTTAGACAATGCTACGAGGATGGCGAAGATAAATATCTCTCCTTTGTGCGAATCTCTCTCTCATTTTTGCGCCACTCTTCGTAAGCTAGAGTCCACTTGAGATATGACCATTGCCCCCAAAATACTTGCTTGCTAGAAGGAGCTGTTACAACTTAAAGACAAGTTTGTGAGGGAATGCGACAATTTCTAGGTACAATAAAGAATCCAAATCCCTCCACAAACAAGTGAACGCCCTAAACATTCTTCATTGGTTATTGGCGAGAAGATTTTGAGTCTTAAACAGCAGATCTCCAATCTCGAGACTCAACAGCGTGAAGTAGATTTGAATACTATCAAGCTTGAAGCTAACATTGAAGATATCACGCGAATAACTAATCTGGAACAGTCGGAAATTTCGAAAGATGAAGCAGCCATAGCCTCCCTGAAACAAGGATTGTTTGATGTTCCTGATCAAGTTAAATTTGTTGTTGATATGGAGTTAGACAGTGCAGCTGCCGAAGTTCAATTGAAGCAGGATTTCAAAAAATATATGATTGCATTAGGAATATCAGAAGATTGGTAAATTTTCTTTTTGCATCTAATGTAATTTCATGTTCACATATCATAAATGACTTTGGTTGTTCGAAGAATTTTGTAAGTATATTAGAAATAACTAAACATATATTTGCATGACTTTTGTCTTATCAATTCTTGTAAACATACTTTGATAACATATGCTAGTAAATTTAAAACTTATTCGTGATTGTTACTATGATGTCACCTACATGGCATTTTTTCTGGTGGGTAGAGCTAATCTTCAATCTTAGTTAATTTCATACGATTTAAGCTCTTGAGTAGTAGAGCAAGCACAGTTTTTTTAGACTCATAATTAGTTGGAGTCGAGTCTTACACAAATGGTCTTTGTAACTCTTATGAGTACGCTGGACTTATCGCGACCGGGGAGTTCACCAACCACGATCCATCAGAGGGGCCCAATGAACTTGGTGGGTTTTACGCACAGAGTTGGCCGTAGTAACTCTCTAGAGTTAACAGGGCACGTAAGGCTACCTTAAGACTACCAAATCCAATGTTGTCAGTCCATCAATGAGAGGGTAATTTGCTTTGAAGACCCGTCCTCATGAGTTTCTACTGGAATCAAATCAGGAATCTGGGGGGTCTTATGCATGGTTGGCCTTTATATGGACAAGCCAAAGAGCACACACTGCAGCCCGCTTTTTTTTTTGTCTGCCAGGTCGGACCCATTCATGAGAGAGCATTTTCTCTTACCTTCCCTCGTGACGCTATTAGAAGTTGTACAGACGACATTAGTCTCACGTGTGACTGGCCATTGTGGACTTTGGCCACTTAAGGCTTTTAGTCGCTGTCTCTCTCCGCTACCCACATGGGTCTAAGCATGTGATGACCTACGCGGGCTTTTTAGGCCCACTGGCTTCTCACTGCTACCCACATAATATTTGATATATCACCGATTATGGTAGGTCTTATGCGTAGCATTCCACTACTATTGAGGGTCAAATATTGCATATTATCCCTCATTTATTACTTAGTTTTATGAACATGATAATTCTTAATGTCCTATTTTAATCATGTTTGTGCTGTAAGGTGAATTTAAGAGCTTGAAATGAAAAGGATGCTAAAAGCATGAGTTTAATGCTCAAGAATCACTAAAGTAAGGATGGATCTTATGAGACCAAAAATGAAGAATTCACATGCCAAATATCCAAGAAAATCAAGTGAGGAATGAAGAGATTTGAAGACTTAAAGTGAAGAAAAGGAACCCTAAAAATCTGCCTGTTTCAACTAATTTAAGCCCTCATTCGACCAGTCTAAGGCTCCTACTCGACTAGTCGAAGATTCCTCGACTCGAACTCTAGCAACATAAACTTTTAATTTCACGCAATCCTTGACTAGTCGAAGACTTTCCTCGACCAGTCGAAGGTTTTCCTCAACTCATCTAAGGTTACGCAGACAGCAGACAAACTGCGTAAATTTGAGGCAGTTTTTGAATTTTTCCAACTCGATGTTAAAGTTGAAGTTACAAAACTATAAATAGGAGTCCTTAGGTTATTCCTAAGCATCTTCTAGAGTTTAAGGAGTGAAGCAAAATGGTGGAGAAGCCATCGCCAAGAGTTTTTCTTCCTTTTTCTTAGTTATTTTTATGATTTTCTTAAGAGATTTTAGTTTAATCATGTCTATGGTAGGTTAAACCTCTTAGCTAGGGCTAAGAGGTGAAGCTTGTAACATGATGAGATGTTTCTTTTACTTTGATTCATGTTTATGTTGAACCTTCTTTTATTCCAGTTTGATTTTAAAGGAATACTTTCAGCTCTTAATGGTTTATTGTGACTCAAATTACAGTAGATCTGCAATAGCTTTGAGTATCTACTTTTCCTAATTTTAAGATTATTGGATTGGTAAATCCTGTTGTTAGCCATCATCCCATGGGCATGATTCGGTGATGGAATCTCTTTCAATTATCACAATTCTCCTCCATTGAGAATTAGGTTAAGGAAAGTTCAGATTGATCTTAATTGTATATCTTTCGATTGGATAGGATAGGACTCCAATTCCAATTGTGTGACTTGAATCAAGTAAGAGAGCTCCCTGATCTCTATAAGTGGATCCTTAAAAATCCTAGTTACCACCTTTGAATATGTTAGTTTTAATCACTTTTATCACAATTACTCTCTCAATTAATTCAGATGTCGATTCTCATCTTCTTCTAGTTATAGTTCTAGTTACTTTTAAAAATGTACGAGATTAGTCCCTGTGGATTTGACCTCGATCTCACTGAGTTATTACTACATCGCGACCCTACACTTGAGGTTGTGAACAGCTGCTATAGATGATAAATCGCCATTGCCGCCGTCGTAGATGATAAGTCGATAAATGATATATTATCATTGCTGATAATAGTATTCTTTATAATGTTTATGTTTAAAATAGTGTATCAACTTAACAATAATATCAATTCGATGATAATGGCTTTTATAATAGTGGTCAGCAGCGATTAGTGATGGCAATAATATCAGTTTAACGATAATCATCGGCGCTTGGTGATAATCGGCGATAATATTAATTTTAGCGATAATCATTGGCGTTTGGCAATAATTGGTGATAAATTTAATACGTTGATATGCTTGAAAATCTGCCTTTTATTCATTCATATAGAAAGAAGAATACATGCATTTCCTTTTGAGGCTTTCTCATCATTCTGCTTGTCTTACCCCCTTTTGACTGGGAAGTATTATACTAATAATCTTTGGAATCAAAATTTCAGTGCTCTTCAGGGATGATATATTTTGATGAAGTGAGCGTTGACAAGTATACCGATGTCTTGTCCATTCTGATCCACAACTCAATAGGCTCTGTTCGAGTATACTTCACTTAATACGTATGGTCCATCCCATTTGGGATCATATTTGCCCCCAGTTCTTCAAGTGACCACTATAGGTCTTTTCAACATGAGCACCATATCCCCTTTTTTAAACGAGCAATGTTTAACCTTCTTATCAAAGGCAGCTGAAATTCTTGCCTGATATAGTTCTAATCGTTGTTGGGTTGTTGGGCGTTTTTCATCAAGCAAATCCAACTCGGTCAGCCTTATTTTAGCATTCTCATTATCTGTTATCGACTGGCATACTGCTACTCTAAGTGATGAAACTTGCGTTTCGATGGGTATGATGACTTCGACACCATATACTAATGAATACGATGTGGCTTTCATCGCAGTGCGATGAGTAGTCCTGTAAGCCCATAAAGCTTCTTGTAATTTTTTGTCTTAATCGCGTTTATTCCCAATGACAGTTTTCTTCAGTATTCTCACAATCATTTTGTTGAATGCCTCTGCTAATCCATTGATCGACGAATAGTAAGGTGTTGAGAACGGGTGATGAATGCCAAATTTCTAACATAATTTCTTCATTCATCTATTCTTAAAAGGAGTACCATTATCAGTGATGATTCTTTTTAAAATGCCATGAAGATATATTATCGTGTGTCAGATAAAATTCATAATATCTTTTTCTTTGACATTTCGAAGTAGTATATCTTTTAGTTTTTCTTATGTTTTTGAGTTAGCTATGACTAACTAATCTCTTAGCTAGGACTTAGAGGTGAAGCTTGTAGTGTGATGAGATGTTTATCTTTCTTTGATTCATGTTTATGTTGAAACTCATTGAATTCTAGTTTGAATTAAGGAATATTTTTAGTTTTGTTGTGATAGCTTTAAATATCTTCTTCTATGTTTTGATCTTGTTAGGATTGGTAAAATTCATGATTCACCATCTTCTTCTGGGCACGGTTGATGATTGAATTCTCTTCCAATCTTCACAATGGTTTTCCATTTAATAACAAGCCCTAAATTACTTCCAACTGGATAGGATAGGAATCCAATTCCAGTGGTATTTATTGAATTAAGAGAGGTAGCATCTTAATAGCTACAATTAGATCATTGGCGCTCTAGTTCCTCTTTTAATCGATAATCCTTTCACAATCAAAGTCAAATATTCCAGATTTTATTTCAAATCTCATCATATTTCTAGTTCTAGTTACTTTTCAAAATACGTACAAGTTTTGTCCCTGTGGATTCGACCTCGGTCTCACCAAGTTATTACTACATTGTGACCCTACACTTGGGGTTGTGAATAGCTGCTAAAAGACTACATCATCCGTTTCAACGCTGAAGCTGTCCAGGTCAATGGTTATTCCGACCAGATAGCTTTGGCTGCCATGGTGGCCGGCCTTAAACAAGGAAAGTTCATCTTCTCTATTGGTAAGAACCCTCCGAATACCCTCACCGATCTACCTAACCGAGCTCAAAAATATTCTAATGTTGGGGAGTTCTTTAGTTCACGAAGACTTATTCGAGTAGGAAACAACTCCGCTAAGGATAAGAAGCAAAAGGAAGAAGGAGAATCCTTTGCCGCTAATGCCAAAAGAAAGAAAGAGGATGATCAAGATTGAGACTAGCGTACCAACTGACATCCAGAAAGTTGCTTCCATCGGTAAGCCGAAGCAGGTACTTGAGGAAGCTGGACTGAGCAAGGAAACCTAACGACCAAGCTGAATCAATCAACCAAGCTTGGTAATAAATCTCAACTAAGCTCGGTAATAAGACTCATCGGCCAACCTCAACCTACTCGACAAGGGCGACCTCCCTTCTCAAAGGGAAAAGGTACTCAGGATACTATTGTTATTTTACTATCTAATATGTTCATGCATTCTACAATAAAAGAACTTCCCTAAATAAGGGGAAGAGAATTTGTTTTAATGATTTCTCGACTATTTGAACTACATGACCGACTATGAGGACTTCCCTTAATGGAAGGGAAGAAAGTCCTTTACTAAGTTCTATAATGAAAGAACCTTCCCGGGTCAGGGAGGAGAATTTCTTTCAAAATTCAACTATCTATCATACGCGATCGACTACGAGGGCTTCCCTTAGTACAAGGGAAGAAAGTCTTATATGAGTTGTACGATCGACTAAAAGGACTTCCCTCAATTTAAAGGAAGAAAGTCCTTAGTGCACGGCCTACTACAATGTTTACTATTTAGCGGTTGACCTATTGATTCTACCGTACATGACCTATTACTACATGCTCGACTATCGTATCTACTAAGTCATCATACACGACCACCACACATAAAGGCAATAAAATCGAGGAACATACATGGAACGAGCTGACCTTCACATACATTAGTTCAAAAATTACTTCTCAAGCTCATAAAGTATAGAGCTCAGAAGTAAGGGGCTACTGTTATAGGTAAAATGAGGCTAAACAAATGTATGAGACAGATGAGCCGACTAGCCAGACTCGATGACTATGTATTACTTGAGGGCCTGAAAATCACCCGGACCTATGGTGTCGGCTACTTTCTACCTCGGCCTCAGTTGTCACTTTGGCCATCGGGTACCAACCTCAAGTACCAACTATGATCTCAAGGGATGAACACAACCTCGGAGGTCAGCATCGACCATAGACCCCGACCTCAGATACCGATCTGACCTCGGGTACCGACCTCGACCTCGGATATCGACATTGACCTTAAGATAGAAATATCCTTACAATATATAAAGATAGAATTACCCTCTGAGATCTTCATCGAAGAACAGGTCGATCGAGGTAAAGTCGGATATATTTTTGGAGTTAGAGTCTGCTCCAATACGGGCACCTCAAATTAACTCAAATACGTAAACCGCCTAGAAAGCCTATAAATATACCCGCTGTAATGTGTAAAGGTACACGATAATCTCGATTCTTCTACTCCTTCTATAGACCTACCCTGACTTAGGAATCAGAGGGTCCCTAACCTTAATCGGCGCCCCCAGTGCATTCGCTTGTATCTTAATTAATTGCAGGTACTCAGTGGCTTGCAGGAGGTGAGGCAGGATCGACCAAATTTCAGCATCAACAGAGTTACTTGCGCGGTTTACTCAAACTAAAAAAGAAAGAAAACAAAGTATGTGAATTCCTTAGCCACTACAAGACCTCCAGAACTTCTGCATATGGATTTAGTTAGATCAACTAGAACAGAGAGTATAGGTGGAAAGAAATAATTCCTTATCGTAGTTAATGACTACACTAGATATTCTTGGGTAGCTTTTGTAACGCTCTAAATTTTCACGGATCGAGTATATACTCGTGCCCGAGAAATTCGAGTGTTAATAATATATAAATTAGATGCTTTAAAAATCGCACCTTATTTTTTTCCATTTAGATCACATTCAGTTACATTCACAAGAGTAAAATCAACCGTTTTTATTGTTCCATTAGATTAAAAGAATTCAACAAATTATCAAATGCCCTCTCAATGGGAGCTTATTACATTATCGAGTTTGCAGTGAAAATATAAATAAAACTAAATCATAAAATTATCTTCTTATTCATTCAGTATAGTCTTCCATTGAGAGATGGTCCTCTGAGTCTTCAATCTGTCTGTCACCTGCATCATCTGTATGATTGGAGAGGGTCAATGCCCTACTCATAGTGATGGTTATCCTTTAAGATTAGCAATAATTTAAGAGATTCATAAAAGTACTGTAAGGGTTATGTATGTCTCGTACTCCACTACTACGAGAGGTATCAGCGTGCTCAACCAATATATATATATGAATGCATGGCTAGTAGAGTGTGTGCGGCTCATCATACATAGTGATCATCACAATGTGGAATATAATTCATAGAAAACCTGACTCTCCCCACATCCCATAACTACAGAGATTCGCCGGTGTGTTCAACGCTATCGTGGATTTACGCAAACACCTCAAAGCGACACAACACATGAGTCGGATGAATTACGTAACACAATTTGTTCATAGAGCGACTATTTTCGATATCCAATCCTAAAAGTGATGTAATACGCATTGCGAATTACTTACATTATTTGTGTACCACTACCCAAACCTATGGAATTACGAGTCAACTAAGAGGGTCTATACCCAGAGCGCATTATGTCCACGATAAAATATTTGAATCACTGATTATGACGCCTCTAACCCATCACTTGCACAAAAGGAAAAATAAATTGAATCATATGAGTTTTAAAATTCCAAGATAAATGCTTAAGCCATAAAAAGAGGTAGCATAAGGCTAACCTAATAAATGAGAAAAGTAGCATTAAGTCATCTCAATAAAAGAGAATAGTAGCAAATAGGCTAACTTATCAATAATAAGGGGAGATGAAAAAAATGCTAACTCAATATAGAGTGGAGGCACGCATCACTCTCAAAATTGACAAAGGGCAAGGCTTCTATCCATCGCCCCATATATATTTATAAAGATCACGCATAATTAAAACCATACCTTAACCATAATTTCCAAATGATAAATAATTGATAATGGTAAACTAAACAATTGCATGGAGGATTCACAATAATATGGAAACATGTAAAAATAAGATAAATTATACCAAATCAAATTAGTGTAAGCTTAAATGAATTCCTCACATTAGCCTTAAATCTAAATCTTAAGTAGATATCCATGTAGGGAAGCTTATACATAAATCACGACATCACTTGAGCAAGAGGGAGATACCATATGTGTGAGAAGGAAGAGGATGGTGGATGTCTAGGCTTATCTTTCTCTTTCTCTTTCTTTCTTTTCTCTCTCTCTCTCTCTCTCTCTCTCTCTCTCTCTCTCTCCCCCCTTGGGTGTTGGGAGATTGGGCGTGTGAGTGGAGAGGGGAACGCACACCCCTTTTAAAAGGAGTGGGTGTGTGAGAGGGGTGTATTTCACATCCCACTGGGATTAAATTTCTCCAATTTTCCCTTTTTTGACAATCTTTCTTTAAATCTAATTCGTCCATTGCGTCAGGGTCGTTGAATAGAGTCGGGGTATATAATTTTCTTGGTGATCCAAAATTTAGATTGACCTATCTTGAAAATTCTCTTAACGGATGTCAAAACGAACTTAATCTTAATTAATGGTCCACATTTAATAATCAAGACACAATTTTGGGAGAAATGTGTAGTCAATATAGGCAAATAGTTTGACAAATTTTGGTGGTTGATCGATGATGGAAAAAGCCTAAATATAAAATTTCACCTTTTGTACCAAAAGAAAGGAACTGACTTCAACCTTCAACGGTGTATGATTATAAATTGAAACCTAAATTTTATATAACCTCGTAGTCATATGAGACTAGCGTGTGGTCCAAATTTAAGTTGCGATGGACGGAAAGAAGTGGTTAAATTGGAATATTCAGATTTATAAGGAGTTGGTAGGCCTTGGCAGGATAACTTTGCGCCTAAGGAAAAGCCTACCAAAGTTGGGTCTTCATATTTTACACTTGGTCTATATAATGGACAATCCAAGTCGTTCATATGAAGAGAAACATCTTACTACGACTACCCACATGGTTTCTTCACTCGATGGACACTAAAATCAACTGTTAAAGGACTAATTTGTCAATTGGGTTACTTTTACAATGATTTAAGAGATGAAATTTGACATGTATGGTTAATTTATGATACATAGGCATGGTATAAAATTTCACATCAAACAGATCGTGAGAACCATGTGATATAAAATTCAATGGTCCAAATTAATGACATTTTCATAATTATTGTTGATATGAGAGTTTTAGGAAATCTAATGGTTCTACATGGTTATAGGCACCTTTCTAAGTAATTCTTACAAAAAAAACATTTATCTAAATCATTATGAATAAAGAATTATTCACCAAATTAATTAAGGGAATGTACATATATCAACCAAAATAATGGATGGTCAGATGACATGTTAAAAATAGAAAAACTTAATGGTTAGTACTCTGATTATGTATGTAAGTGAGTGTACAGTCGATTTTGTAAACGGATGATCACTAGTGGGTTTTTGGAGTGATCAAGAGGCAGAACATATATACCGTTAGATTCAAATGACTTGTTCACATGTGTAAGTTTATTAGATTATACTTTTGATGGTGGGTTAAGTATATTCATAGGTGGTGAACAAGATAAATGGATCAGAATCTCAATTTGACATGTGTACGAGTGGATGCAGATTTAAGTAGTTGGTTTACTATAATCGGGTGGTCCAAACTCAAAGGGGATGGTCAGATATCTTTACCTATCTGTGGATAGTTGACTGAACAGTTGATTATGATGGACAAGTGGGAATACTTGGACATGTGATGATCTTGTATTAAAATCAATGATCGAATGACTTAATTTATGGATGGAGATCATTCTTAACAGTCAGATTCATATATGTAAGGTTAGGATAGCTATATTGGTATCGTACACATGTACATATTAAGTTAAATTTCATAGTAACATTCGAGAACTTTCAATATTCGGGTATTGAAAAGTTCAGGGTGTTAAAGCTTTCTTGAGAGAAAAGTCGGATGCTATTGACAAAGTCAAAAAGTTTATTAAACGCATCCAGACTGAAAAAGAATTGTTTGTAGTGAATAAGAAGTGATCATGGAACTGAATTTGAAAATAACAATTTTGAGAAATACTGCAATGAACATGGCATATTACATGAATTCTCAACTTCAAAAAACACCTCAGCAAAATGGAGTTGCTGAAAGAAAAAATAAAGTTCTATAGGAAATAAATAACGTAAATAAGAGTTATTTTGTTTTAGCTTATTTAATTTCATTTCTCAAGTTAGATTTAAATTCAATTAGAGAGTAAGCAATACTCTACTTGAGATTAGAGAATTGAATCTGCAGCTTTTAGGGTTTTATTATTTGAGAAACTATATATCCTTATATTCTTTCTGGTTAAGCATACATTGATTCATCATCATCCAAGAAAGAGGATCGCTGCATTGATTGAAGCATCTACAAGATTTCATCAGTATCTTCGTATCAACATTTTGTCTTCAAGAAGATAAGTATTTGTTTTCAGAATATTACTTTTACTTTGGGTTTTTTGAGATTGCCTAGAAATCTCAACGGGTTGTGTAGTGGTTAGCCCATGAAAATCACTAGAGGTTTTATTGTGATAAGGTTGTGAAAATCACAAGAACTATAAGAGGTTGTTTCTGTAATCCTGTAAAAACTTTAAAACTAGTTGAAAGCCAAAATTATGTGTAGTAGTATTTTTGGGAGTGGAGTAAGTGTATGTTGAACACTGAACCACTATAATTCTCTGTGTATTTGTGGTGATTGTTTATCGCATTCTCTGCTTTTATTATTTTGAAAGATTGGTTTCAAGAATGTCTTGAAATAAGGTTATCCTACCTAAGATTTTTGGTGAAGGCTGTTTTACGATTCAATTGAAATCAAGATTTTAATATCTGTTGCTATTGAGAATTTATTTTCCGCGATCGATTGTCGAAAATTAATTTAGTCCAATTCACCCCCCTCCTTCCTTTAGGGTTGTGAAAATCACTAGAGGTTTTTTTATGATAAGGTTGTGAAAATCATAAGAACTATAAAAGGTTGTTGCTGTAATCCTGTGAAAACCTTGAAACTAGTTGAAAGCCAAAATTGTGTAGTAGTATTTTTGTGAGTGGAGTAAGTGTGTGTTAAACACCGAACCACTATAATCCTCTGTGTATTTGTGGTGATTGTTTATCTTATTCTTTACTTTTATTATTTTGAAATATTGATTTCAAGAATGTCCTGAAATAAGGTTATCCTACCTAAGATTTTAGGTGAAGGTTGTTTTACGATTCAATTGAAATCGAGATTTTAATATCTGTTGCTATTGAGAATTTATTTTCCACAATCGATTGTCAAAAATTGATTTAGTCCTATTCTCTGCCCCCCCCCTTTAGGACATCTGTAACTCAATTTTCAATATCGACCACTTAATCGAGATCCTAGATGACTATCAATCACTAGCTCGATCTCTTGGTGATCATCGGCTTCATTTGCTTTTGAATTCCTCTCAACTGCTCCCTGTTTTATTATCTTATTAGTTGTGATTATTTAGAAAGTACTCTAAACATACTTGAAGATCTTTAGCCTACAATATCTTTCTGTTGCTGAAACACTTTTACTTTTCAATTGGTTATCCAATAACAGCAAGGAACACGGTACAACAAAGACATAAATTTATTAAGACGCATATGATATAACACTGTTCTTGGTGTAGCCCACCTGTGTTTTGGATTAATTTCATTTTTGGATCCAAGGCCGAGCACGGGTGGCACACGTAATGGACGGTATGGATCTCATACACATGCGATTTTAAATCGGTTGGGAACGAAAAAGTGTATTTACAACTCCATCCGTACGGTGAGAGCCATAGACAGTAAAATCGTAAATATGAAGCGTTTTTTATTATGAAAATCTATGTCCGTTGAATAATTTTCCCGTAAACATCCATAAAACATAAAAAATTTAAAAAAAAAGAAAAAAGAAAGAAGAACAAATGTAACCCCCAAGTGCCATCCTCTTCTTCTAACTCCACTCAGATCTCTCTCTCTCTCTCAAGTCGCAATGGGCAGCAGCGGCAGCGGCAGCGGCGACGAATCCAAGCCGTCCATCCTCTACGACTCATCCCCATCTCACCCCCTTCTGTCCAAACCCTCCCAAACCGATCCACACCATCCCATTGAAGAATCGGAATCGAATCCCTACCCTCTGATCACCTTCAATTATGGGCCCAGGCATTTTCAAGACCTCCCCTTCCTCTTCCTCTTTCTCCTCTTCTCTCTCTCCACCTTTGCCTTCGGCATCTTCTCCATTGCTCACCGCAACCCCTACTCCTCCCATATCTCCTCCTTCATATACGACCACAACACCACTTCGTGCATCCACAAGTCCTCCGTCTCACCGCTCGCGATCTTCCAGCTTCCGTCCTTCTCCTCCTATTCCTCATCATCGTCATCATCACCGTTGATCAAGGATCTTACCTGGACTCTCGTGATCACCTTCATCCTCAGCGGCCCTTTCATCTTTTGCCTTCTCTGGTCTCTCAGGCATTACACCAAACAGATTGTCTATGCGTCTCTCCCTTTCTTCATTATCATTCCCGTCTTCATTAATGTCTTCTGGTTCGTCGCATGCACTGTGACACCAACCTGCCGCGACTCGTTTTCTCTTGCATACCGCATCCTCATTCTTGTCTTTGTTTTCTTGATCATTGTGATCATTGCCTGGATTATTTTTGCCAACTGGCACCGGATCGAACTCACGATCAGGATCGTTGGTGTCGCTTCAGATGCGCTCGCAAGGAACATTGGGCTTTTGGGGGTGCTTCCATGTTTGAGCTTCGGGATCATTGTGTATTTTGTGCCAATTGTTGTTTTCTTAGTTTTTGCACGGTTGAATGGTAAGATCGTGCCCAAGGCAAGTGGTGAGACCGAGTATGATTGTGTTTGGAAGCAGGATAGCTGGGTGCCTGCATATTTTACTCTGGCGATTGTCACAATGCTATGGTCGGCTGCTGTGATGGTGGAAGCTCAGGTGTATGTGATTAGTGGGACTGTTGCTCAGTGGTACTTTCTGAAGGAGGGGTCGACTCCCAGCCGGAGTATAAGGAGTTCTTTGAGGTGATTTTCTACAAATTTATCTTCGTTTTGATAAATTGAGTTATTTGACTGTAATTTCAACTTCATGCATGTTTATCCTTACTGCTCACAACTTGGAATTTTGAACTTGTTGAAACTGATAGCAGCTTATTCATGCAATCTGCTTTGATGCTGTTAGAAGCCTTTATCTTTTAATATGGTCAGATGTGTGATTAAAGTTGAACTAATCACGTAGGGAGCTAAAAGAGTTTGATTTGATATATCATGAAGTACATTTACAAGTTTGGATCCCTCTCTTGAGTGAAAGAAATGAGAACTCAATACATGCAATTGATTAGTTTAAGCTTGTGTGTGTGTGTGTGTGTGTGTGTGTGTGTGTGTGTGTGTGTGTGTGAGGCTGAAAGTGAATTGAATTCCCAAAATAGCTGTCTCTCAAGGCTATCATACTGGTTGCAGCTAGCTCAACCTCAGCTATTAGAGATATGTCACTGACCCCATAATATTTGATAAATTATACTTCTCATCATCTCTTTGTCCTTAAGGAGCCGTCTATCAATCTGTAGCTATTAGAGATATGTCATTGACCCCATAATATTTGATAAATTATACTTCTCGTCATCTCTTTGTCCTTAAGGAGCCGTCTATCCATCTGTAGCTCAACAAAGGATTTTTAAGGAATGAATGAGTCTCTGAGCCCACTCAAAACTTCTTGGTGATGTAGGTGAACTCACTAAACTTGAAGGGGAAAGACTTCCTGGTAGAAAATGAACAGGGGGAAGTTACTACAGTTTTCTGAAGATCGATCGGTGTGAGGCATCCCGCATTCTATCATCTGGAGAGTGACAATGATACTATTGAAGGAGAGATTGATACCGATTCTTGCTTGGGCTAGACCCAATTTTCTCTTGAAAATCTTTGACATAATCCAAAATGTGGTGGGTTCGTGCTATTTGTATTCAATATTGATCCTAGGGGGATGCAGAAGGTGTTATTACCATCTTTGAGAAATATGGGAAGCTAGTTGAGAGAGTAATCCTGAGGCATCATAAGTTTAGGATTTTGAGGTGGTTTGCTGTTGTAACTTAGTTTGCTTAAGATACAAAGATGAAACTCAAAAGGCTATTGATATTCTTTATGGAAAAATGTTGGGTGGTTTGAAATTGGAGGTCCATTTCCATAAGTATGGTTGGGAGTAGAATGGAAGTAAGAAGGCCAATGCCATAATGGGGTTGGGGATGGCTGGAGTAATGGATCTAGGGTTTCGGATCAGGTGGATCGTAGGAAAGGTTTCATATTTGTTGATTGAAGAAAGGGAAAATCCTATTAGGAGGTGATTATGAAGGAAGATTGGTGAAGAATGTAAATGTGCATAAGGAGGCATTGGACAAAAAGATGAGGGTTGTTGTCAATGATGCATTGGTTGTTGAAAAATATCACTGTTCAAAGATGTTTACTTGGTAAGGTGAACTTCTCAGCTACTGCCAGTTGACAAAATAGCTAAGTGGTTGCTAGCCATTTGACCCATGGAAGTGAGAAAAAAATCAATAGGGAATCGATATTGCTCTTGCTACCATCAAAGGTGGAGGTGAATAGGGTTTTGACCGAGCATCAATATATTGCATATGGGTCATTCTCTATGCTTTGAAGGTGGGACGTGGTGTCAAGATGCTGAAGAGGACCTTGTGGATGAGGGTGTTGTAAGTTCCTCTTTATGCTTGGGATGCAAATACATTTAGAGCTATTGTCTCTTGCATCAAGACAATTTTTGATATAGACTAGAGGGTGGTTTGTTAGGAAGTAATTAGAGCATGGAGAATTAAGGTCATGGTAGACGGCAATTTCTCATGTGGATAGTGATCCTGCTTATGCTTAAGGGGTTTACCTTCCCAGTGAACGTCAGAGTGGAGAGAGAGACTTTAGATTTTCGAGGGGGTAGAGAGAAGAATGGACTCTTCACTGTAGCAAAAAGGTCGACCTCTCTATGAAGGGATATATGATGTAGGAATGGAGGAAGAGGAGCATCACCATGGAAAGAAGAAGTTGGGAGTCGATGCTACTGCGGTGGCTAGGGGTAAGTCCAACAAGGCGTTGAGTCAAATCCCTCCTTTAGTGGCTTGGGTTCCACATTAGAAAAATGGAAACCTAGCGGCTCGGATGAGGTGGAGAGGGAATGTTGATAAGGAGAACTGGTAAGAGGGGTTTTAACAAGGACAGTTAGAAATAATTAACGTAGCAAGGACTTGGAGATAGGTGTCAATACAGGGTAGATGGGATAAAGGCGATGGATATTTGGAGGCAAGGAAGTTGGCATGGATTCAAGCTTATCCCATGCAGGCGGAACTAAAGGGATGGGGACTAAAAATGTGCGTCGGAATAAAGGAATAAGAGTTTAGGGGGAGTTGAGTTCAGAATCTAGAGAGGAACTTGGAGAATCTAGCATCTTTGGTTGACCATGAGAAGGGCTTAAAATCCATGGGAAAGCGAGAAAAATAAGGGAAAGGGATTGGGTAAGCAATGGGCAAAACTGAAAGTAGTGTCATGAAATCTCGAGGGTCTTGGTAACCTTGATAGGATGTTGGTTATGAAAGACCTTAGAGGACACAAAGTAGATATAGTTCTATTACGTGTCCAGGATGGAAAGTAGATAGAGTTCTATTACATGTCCAGGGTGGAAACTAGATATTGTTCTATTACAAGTCTAGTGTGGACGGCGTGAACTCCAGATTGGTGGAGGAATTGTGGGACAGTCTTAATACAGAGTATGTTTTTTCACCATTGTTAGGTTTGGCATGGAATTATAATATGTTGAATATTGATAGGATTTCAGTTGAAGGTGAGTGGAGAGAATCGTTCTCGGTTTCTATTGTATGTGACCAAATTGGGAAGAACTTCAGATGGATGCTTTCAATCAGTGCTCGTAGTATAGGTATCGATGCATATATCACACCCTTGAGATATGAAAACATATTGGTATTGCATGGGAAATATCATGTGTTAACGGGGAATGCATTGCTGTCTAAGGGAAACATTGTGGAAACATTAGGAAAATGATGGAAATTTTCAATGGAACTTTAGGAGATGTTAAAAGAGACATGATTCCACACTTACAACTCAACATATCATAAATAACATGTATGCATAATAAGCTTCCTTTGTATAGAGTCCTAAACAATGTGCTGCTTGAGAGAAGTGGTGTAATCATAGCCAAATGAGTTCATATAATTCATAGATTAATACAAGTAAAAAATTGTACACATACAACTGTTTATTTTGCTTGATCGACATTATTTAAACATGTATGAATTTTTAATTATTTTCACTATTTTTTAATTAAAAAACTAGATTTTTTAAATTCAAGAAAATGTTGCCAATCCGTAGATCGGCCTACAAGTAGTGTCCAATGATTTTTTTTGACATCTTGCTTGTAATTTAACTGGGTGAAAATGGAAGAATATGAGATTTTCCCCAAATTTTTTGATTTTCCCAAATTAAAAAATTTGGGAGCTTCAAATCTATGATTTTGAATGCAGATCATAGCTACTAGCTTATTTCTATCAATTGTGAGCGAAGTATTGAAGTAAAATTGTAGATAATAACAAAAATCTTACATCATGGGTTTTGGCCCCTTTTTGCTCTTTTATCTCAATGTCTATGCCAAACATGATATTTTGTCTGGAACGCCTCAACATGGAGTTGCCTAAATGTAGTTTAGCACGATGTTTTCTTATTTTGAGTTTTTGGTTTTCTTCTCCAAGGGAATACACAGATATATGCGATATGTATCAACAATATGATGGAACTTTATAAAGGGGGTTAAACAATACATTGATATATATCGTCGATAATGCATGGTATCAATGGTATATCGTGTGATATGAGGAAGTTTAATAACCCCCTGGTTATATTGTATAGGCAATGTGTGATACCGATGGTGTCATCGTTATTGCCTGATACTATCGATATCGGCCAATAATATCGGTTTCACAATCAATACTTCCAACTGCATATGGTAACAACAACAACCCAAGATTAATATATGAGTTTGTCTTTTAACTATTAGAGGCGAATAGAAGATGGAAGCTATTGTGGTATGTTGGTTGTGATTTTAATATGATGAGTTTTTCATGCGAGAAGATGAGTGGTAGTCATATTACCACTTCCATGAGAAAGTTTGTAGTTTCATGTGTGAAATGAATTGGTAAGACATTCCTTTTAAGTTGTGCCATTTTACATGGTCAAACAATCAACAATCTTTTGATGTGTAAGCTTGACTGTTTTTACTCACATTGGATTGGGAATATAGCATCCTTGGTGGATAGATGGTGTGGGGGTCTATCCAATGCTCCAAATTTCCCAACCTTTTCAGATTAGCTATGAAAGAGTGTGATTCGATGTCTCATTTTGTATCCTACGTGGGTCAAGATCAAGTTTGGTATTTGAGCTTTTGTACAAATCCTTATGATGAGGAAGTAGAGGGCTTCACTTGTTTGTTGGGCCACATTCAGGAATTTAAGACCTTCCCCTCTCGTCACGAAAAGTGGTTATGAAAAACGGAAAGATCAGGTCATTTCTCAGTTAGGTTTTTTTACTTCTCGTTGGTGGGGACTCCAGAAGGGTCTTTGAGGGATCCTTCTTCCGCCTTTGCAAATTCAAAGCCCCTCCTTGAGTAGTGGTTTTGCTTGGCTCCTTGCCAAAAATAGATTCCTTACGATTGATAATATCTAATATTAGGAAAAGAAATCTTCCTATCACTAATAGATGCATTATGTGCCTTAAAGAGGAGTTGTCAATTGATCAACTCTTTATTCATTGTACATTTTCTTAAACAACACTTTTTTTTTTGGGGGGGGGGGGGGGGGGGTTGGGTTATCTTGTAAATGATGGGGTTAAGTAGGTGATGCCACTATCCTTGGGGCCACTAATTAGATTATGGCATGGTGGCATGAAGGAAAGCAAGATGAAGTCGTTTCTGTAGGCCTCTAGGCAATATCGGGAGAACTTAATGGTAGGTTGTTTGAGAATAAGTGGTGCCAAGTGGCTAAGGTTGTCTTCAAAGTGAATAAATTAATGATGGATTGGCATTGACTTCTAAGCTATTGGGGGACAGCCATGGGGTTGTCATGGGGAATTTTCGCCGTTTGGCCTGTTTACTGTTCTTGTATGATGCCTTGTCATCTGTTTGTATAGCTTTACTTTTTCAATAGAATCCTTGAAAAAAAAGAAATGAAAGGAAGCGTGATGATTGATTTGGGCTCAACAATTTCTCTATAGCTTTCTTTAAAGCGTGTTGAGATGTATTGATGAAGGATCTTATGGAGTTCATGAATGAATTCTATGAGAGGTTGAGAATGAACAAAGGGTTAAAACCACGTGCATTATTCGATTGTGTGGCATGTATGCATTCTTCTATATATATATATATATATATATATATATATATATGCAAATATGTGTATTTAGGCATCTTCTGAAGTATCACTAAAAAATTCCACCGTTTTTTATGTAGGATGAGTGAAACTAGCCTAGGATGAATGATGTGAGATCAAGACTATGTATCAATTTAAGTGTTCAACAAATAAAATCAAGCACATCCACATTATAAGTTATGAAAATTCAGATTAACCACTCAATGGACCTACGCTATGACATACACGGTGCATGAAATTATAAAATCTCACAAGAGTGACCCACTTGGAAGTTGGGACTTCCAATCTAGCATAGGTACGGCAACATTCACATGAAGAAACAATGCCACTATAAAAATCAGATTTGGTGAAAATGGGTTTGTTTGAAAATCCGATATTTTGAAGGGGGTTTTGAGAATCAGGAAACGAGGTTTGGGGATTTGGGGAATTAGGGACTTTGGAATTTAGGAAATTGGGGAGTATGGTTTTAGGTTTAAGATTGATACTATGGTTAGCGAAAGGGTGTAGAGGATGATGGAAGGAGAAAGAAGATGTAAAAAAGGAGGGGGTAGTGCTGTCTGTAAGGCTAGTCCATAGGGGGTTTTGAGAATCGGGAAACGAGGTTTGGGGATTTGGGGAATTAGGGACTTAGGAATTTAGGAAATTGGGGAGTATGGTTTTAGGTTTAATATTGATGCCATGGTTAGCGAAAGGGTGTAGAGGATGATGGAAGGAGAAAGAAGATGTAAAAAAGGAGGGGTAGGGCTGTCTGTAAGGCTAGTCCATACGGACACACGTACGGACGTGCGTGTGGGTTCAATGGATGGTTGGGTTTTGATGAGTTTGATGGGGAAAGGTAAAAAAGTGAATGTGGGAGAAAGGGTTTTGGTTGTAGAGGAGTGTAGATAAAGGAAGAAGAAGAAAAGTGAAGAGAGTTGTGTAAATGATGGGGTTAAGTAGGTGATCCCACTCTCCTCGGGGCCACTTATTAGATTGTGGCATGGTGGCTTGAAGGAAAGAAAAATGAAGTCGTTTTTGCAAGCCTCTAGGCAATATCGGGAGAACTTAATGGTATGTTGTTTCAAGATAAGTGGTGCCATCAAAGTGAATAAATTGATGTTGGATTGGCATTAACTTCTAAGCTATTGGGGGACAGCCATGGGGTTGTCATGGGGAATTTTCAGGGTTCGGCCTCCTTACTGTTCTTATATGATGCCTTGTCATCTGTTTATATAACTTTTCTTTTTCAATAGAATCCTTGAAAAAACAGAAAAGAAAGGAAGCGTGTGATGATTGATTTCCATACCAAGTCGTATTCCAAACAACCGATTGAGGTCGTGGAGGATATGGATACTGACAAAGTCTTATGTCTCAACAATTTCTGGGGTTATGTTGTAAATGATGGGGTTAAGCAGGTGATGCCACTATCCTCGGGGCCACTAAGTAGATTATGGCATGGTGGCATGAAGGAAAGCAAGATGAAGTCGTTTCTGTAGGCCTCTAGGCAATATCGGGAGAACTTAATGGTAGGTTGTTTGAGAATAAGTGGTGCCAAGTGGCTAAGGTTGTGTTCATGAATAAATTAATGTTGGATTGGCATCGACTTCTAAGCTATTGGGGGACAGCCATGGGGTTGTCATGGGGAATTTTCGGGGTTCGACCTCTTTACTGTTCTTGTATGATGCCTTGTCATCTGTTTGTATAGCTTTACTTTTTCAATAGAATCCTTGAAAAAAAAGAAACGAAAGGAAGCATGATGATTGATTTCCATACAAAAGTTTTATTCCAAACAACCGATTGAGGTCGTGGAGGATATGGATATTGACAAAGTCTTAGGGCTCAACAATTTCTCTATAGCTTTCTTTAAAGCGTGCTGAGATGTATTGATGAAGGATCTTATGGAGTTCATGAACGAATTCTATGAGAGGTTGAGAATGAACAAAGGGTTAAAACCACGTGCATTATTAGATAGTGGCAGGTATGCATTCTTCTTTATATATATATATATATATTAAAAAATATGCAAATATGTGTATTTAGGCATCTCCTGAAGTGTCACTAAAAAATTCCACCGTTTTTTATGTAGGATGAGTGAAACTAGCCTAGGATGAATGATGTGAGATCAAAACTATGTATCAATTTAAGCGTTCAACAAATAAAATCAAGCACATCCACATTATAAGTTATGAAAATTCAGATTAACCACTCAATGGACCTAGGCTATGACATACACGGTGCATGAAAGTATAAAATCGCTCAAGAGTGACCCACTTGGAGTTTGAGACTTCCAATCTAGCATAGGTATGGCCACATTCACATGAAGAAACAATGGCACTATAAAAATCAGATTTGGGGAAAATGGGTTTGTTTGAAAATATGATTTTTTGAATGGGGTTTTGAGAATCAGGAAACGAGGTTTGGGGATTTTGGGAATTAGGGACTTAGGAATTTAGGAAATTGGGGAGTACGGTTTTAGGTTTAAGATTGATGCTATGGTTAGCGAAAGGGTGTAGAGGATGATTTAAGGAAAAAGAAGATGTAAAAAATGAGGGGTTAGGGCTGTCCGTAAGGTAAGTCCATACGGACGCATGAACGGACGTGCATGTGGGTTCAATGGATGGTTGGGTTTTGATGAGTTTGATGGGGAAAGGTAAAAAAGTGAATGTGGGAGAAAGGGTTTTGGTTTTAGAGGAGTTGT
The DNA here is from genome assembly GCF_029962835.1 of Magnolia sinica. Taxonomy (NCBI): domain Eukaryota; kingdom Viridiplantae; phylum Streptophyta; class Magnoliopsida; order Magnoliales; family Magnoliaceae; genus Magnolia; species Magnolia sinica. Next base: position 83,429,437 of record NC_080574.1, read on the forward strand.
AGACAAAGGAAGAAGAAGAAAAGTGAAGAGAGTTGTGTAAATGATAATTAGGTGTTGCCACTATCCTCAGGGCCACTTATTAGATTGTGGCGTGGTGGCTTGAAGGAAAGAAAAATGAAGTCGTTTCTACAGGCCTCTAGGCAATATCGGGAGAACTTAATGGTATCTTGTTTCAAGATAAGTGGTGCCATCAAAGTGAATAAATTGATGTTGGATTGGCATTAACTTCTAAGCTACTGGGGGATAGCCATGGGGTTGTCATGGGGAATTTTCGGGGTTCGGCCTCCTTACTATTCTTGTATGATGCCTTGTCATCTGTTTGTATAGCTTTTCTTTTTCAATAGAATCCTTGAAAAAGCAGAAAAGAAAGGAAGCGTGTGATGATTGATTTCCATACCAAGTCGTATACCAAACAACCGATTGAGGTTGTGGAGTATGGATATTGACAAAGTCTTATGTCTCAACAATTTCTGGGGTTATGTTGTAAATGATGGGGTTAAGCAGGTGATGCCACTATCCTTGGCACCACTAATTAGATTATGGCATGGTGGCATGAAAGAAAGCAAGATGAAGTCGTTTCTGCAAGCCTCTAAGCAATATCGGGAGAACTTAATGGTAGGTTGTTTGAGAATAAGTGGTGCCAAGTGGCTAAGGTTGTCTTCAAAGTGAATAAATTAATGTTGGATTGGCATCGACTTCTAAGCTATTGGGGGATAGCCATGGGGTTATCATGGGGAATTTTCGGGGTTCGGCTTGTTTACCGTTCTTGTATGTTGCCTTATCATCTGTTTGTATAGCTTTACTTTTTCAATAGAATCCTTGAAACAAAAGAAACGAAAGGAAGCGTGATGGTTGATTTCCATATAAAAGTTTTATTCCATACAACCGATTGAGGTCGTGTTGGATATGGATATTGATAAAGTCTTATGTCTCAACAATTTCTTTATAGCTTTCTTTAAAGTGTGCTTAAATGTATTGCTGAAGGATCTTATGGAGTTCATGAATGAATTTTATGAGGGGTTGAGAATGAACAAAGGGTTAAAACCACGTGCATTATTAGATTGTGGCATGTATGCATTCTTCTTGATATATATATATATATATATATTTATATATATAATATGCAAATATGTGTATTTAGGCATCTCCTGAAGTATCACTAAAAAATTCCACTGTTTTTGATGTAGGATGAGCGAAACTGGCCCAGGCTAAATGATGTGAGATTAAAACTATGTATCAATTTAAGCGTTCAACTGATAAAATCAAGCACATCCACATTATAAGTTATGAAAAATTCAGATTAACCACTCAATGGACCTAGGCTATGACATACACAGTGCATGAAAGTATAAAATCTCACAAGGGTGACCCACTTGGAAGTTGGGACTTCCAATCTAGCATAGGTATGGCAACATTCACATGAAGAAACAATGGCACTATAAAAATCAGATTCGGGGAAAATGGGTTTGTTTGAAAATCCGATTTTTTGAAGGAGGTTTTGAGAATTGGGAAACGAGGTTTGGGGATTGGGGGAATTAGGGACTTAGGAATTTAGGGTTTTAGGAAATTGGGGATTACGGTTTTAGGGTTAAGATTGATGCTATGGTTAGCGAAAGGGTGTAGAGGATGATGGAAGGAGAAAGATGATGTAAAAAAAGGAGGGAATAAGGCTGTCCGTAAGGCTAGTCCGTATGGACTCACGTACGTATGTGAGTGTGGGTTCAATGGATGGTTGGGTTTTGATGGGGAAAGGTAAAAAAATGAATGTGGGATGAAAGGGTTTTGGTTTTAGAGGAGTTGTAGGTAAAGGAAGAAGAAGAAAAGTGAAGAGGGTTGTGTAAATGATGGGGTTAAGCAGGTGATGCCACTATCCTAGGAGCCACTTATTAAATTGTGGCATGGTGGCTTGAAGGAAGGCAAGATGAAGTCGTTTCGACAGGCCTCTAGGCAATATCGGGAGAGCTTAATGGTATGTCGTTTTAAGATAAGTGGTGCCATCAAAGTGAATAAATTGATGTTGGATTGGCATCGACTTCTAAGCTATTTGGGGACAGCCATGGGGTTGTCATGGGGAATTTTCGGGGTTTGGCATCCTTATTGTTCTTGTATGATGCCTTGTCATTTATTTGTATAGCTTTTCTTTTTCTATAGAATCCTTGAAAAAAATGAAAGGAAAGGAAGCGTGATGATTGATTTCCATACCAAGTCGTATTCTAGACAACCAATTGAGGTTGTGGAGGATATGGATATTGACAAAGTCTTAGGGCTCAACAATTTCTCTATAGCTTTCTTTAAGGCGTGCTGAGATGTATTGATGAAGGATCTTATGGAGTTCATGAATGAATTCTATGAGAGGTTGAGAATGAACAAAGGGTTAAACCCACGTGCATTATTAGATTGTGGTATGTATGCATTTTTTTTATTTATTATTTTTTTAAAATTTTAAATATGCAAATTTAGGCATCTGCTGAAGTTTCACTAAAAAATTCCACTATTTCTTATGTAGGATGAGTGAAACTAGCTTGGGATGAATGTTGTGAGATCAAAACTATGTATCAATTTATACATTCAACAAATAAAATCATGCACATCCACATTATAAGTTATGAAAATTCAGATTAACCACTCAATTGACCTAGGCTATAACATACACGGTGCATGAAAGTATAAAATCTCAAAAGAGTGACCCACTTGGAAGTTGGGACTTCCAATCTAGCACAGGTATGGCAACATTCACATGAAGAAACAATAGCAGTATAAAAATCAGAATTGGGGAAAATGGGTTTGTTTGAAAATCCGATTTGGGGAAAATGGAATTTTCAGCGAAACTTCAGGAGATGTTAAAATGTACATATTTGTATATTTAGAACTAAAAAAATTTACGAAAAGAATGCATACATAACAAGTTTCCATTTAATGGGGCCTTAAAAGCATGTGTTGTTATAAGAAATCAATCCAACCATCCCATCTCGCCTATTTAACCATCCAACATTCTATCCAAATATCCATCGATATTGCAAAATATCAACAACACATGATATTTCACGAAGAAATCAACAACAATTGGAAAGGAAAAGAAAGATTGTGGTCTCAATATCGTGCATGTTGCGATATCGATAAAGATCGAGAGATTATCAATATTATCAATGACAAATTAAAAACTACATATAACCATGTGCCTATGAAAAAAATTGAAATAAAATTTTTTCTAATAAACAAAATTTTGATGATATCAATACGTTGGCGATATTATTGAAATATCGTCAATATAGTTATTATAAAAGCATTACCTAGAATTTACATTGTCGAAAATATTGGTGATACATTGGCGATATTGATGCATTAACAATACAAGTGACACCTAGAATTTACATAATTGAAACTATTGGTGATTATATTAGCGATATTGATACATTGGCGATACTTAGCGATACATTGCTAATACCTGGAATTTTTTATACTACCGGAATTATCGGTATCGCTACCAGCGTTATCGGTATCGCTGAGCTGGAGATAAAGATAATATCGGAGATAATTTGAACACTGAGCATAGCCTCCACGTGACAGTGTATAAAAGTAGCATGTTTCCACAGTCACGTGTGCCATCTGGCATGTAGTGTACGCTCTACACTAGGTTGCACGTATAGCGGATGTAGCATATGCTACATGATATTCTTGATTCTAGCTTTAAAAACTCAGTTTACAAGTCCTGGACTTTTATGTTAGTTCAGCACTAATTTAAAATGGTGATGATCGCATGGAAATGATGTAGAGCTATCCAGACCTTCTAAAATGTGGGTCCTTTGTGGATGGAGCATATCTATAAAGTATAATATCACACTGGTCAGCCAATCCTGATCCTCCAAGTGTATCATTGCAGAGCCACAACCATTTTCCAAACAGTGTACAACTAACATACTAATCTAGCCTTTATAAAAAACATAAGGCTTTCAAATGATAACATTTAAAGCCCTAAATATTCAACTGTGCCATCCCCCCATGGCCAGAAATTTGAGCCATTCGATTCTCTCAATCTGCTAAATGTTTCAAGATGAAATTGGAGCCATTGAATTGACCCTAGGAGATGATCACTCTGCTAAATTTTTAGGGACATTAGAGTCAAATCAAAGGAGATGTCATGTTTTCCCTTTTATGGCTATGGAGCTCAATTTTTGTTTGTTTGTTTGATTGAATCTCTTCTAAAACTCAAGAGAGGTGCGTCTTGTCCTTAACCCCCCTTTTAATACTTTTTGTTTGATTTTGGATGAAGATTTAGATTTTTTTTAGGATTTTTTTTTTTTTTTTTTCCTTTTAAAATCTCTATGAAGTCAGAGAATAAATTTTTCTGCAACACTTATTTTTGTGGGGCCTGGCGTGGTGTGTGTATGGCATCCAACTGGTCTAGCAGGGTTGATGCAACCATCATGCTGGCCTCCACTTGAATTTGGAGGTTCTTGGTTTCTATTGTGTGGTCCACCTCATGATTCGATTGGCCTGATGTTTTTGGCATCCCATCATCACGGTGAGGCTCACTAGATGTGCGGGTTGGCTGGCATACATGGTGGGCCTCACACAACAGTTGCATAAGTTTTTACACGTTTACTAATTTAGTGATACTAGTGATTTTCTTTTTCTCTCTCTAGAACTTCAAAAAACAATTATGTATCATTTACTGATTGCTTCTTGTGATATTTTATGATGATTTATAATATTTATTTTTAGACTTTGCTAAGTTAGTTTAGTGATACTTGGTTGCATACTCATTGATATGATTGTTTTTGGCTTGAATATGAGTGGGTTTGGCTTTTGATACCTTGTTCTGAATGTGTTTTTACTTGAAAAATCAAGGAGATTCCTTATCTTTTTTAAAAATATTTTTTGACATTTTTATATTTATTCATACTATTTACCAATTTTTTCTATTATTTTTAATTAAATATCTAGAAGTAGCGTGTAGCACACTATGTAGCTTATGCTACACGCTTCGGAGGGGTGAATGCTACACTACATGCTATTCGCTGTTTAATAAGTGTCCGCAACGCAACACTTGGGCACCTCCTGTATATGGATTGTGCAGTTGGAAATACACTAGTAAAGAAGGAAATCAGAGAGTGCAAGAAAACACAAACTCAATTTCATGCATGCAAAGTTTATTTCCTAAATGCAGGGAACTAATATTGTGTTCTGAAATGTGGATGTATTCCAGCATATAATAGTACTAAACATTTTCTTTGGAAGCATGAATACCCTTTTAACCATAGGCATTATATGATCCTTGACCCATATGCATGGTATCCTTGGGATTTCAGTTTATACCAGTTTGGCCCATGGTTCAGTGATCTCGATATTTGATCTGAAGGGGCTCACCTTGGATGGGCATGACTCAGATATCTCTTCTATTGGAAGTTCCTAGCCATCCAATCTTTGGCCTTTTCCAGTTGAATGTTAATATATTAGTTGTCACAACTGCTAACTTTAAGGATAAAAATGGTTTAGGGTTGTCCAGCCATGGAGATATTTCATGCATGGTCCATACACTGGGGGTCCCATCATATTAATGGACTCTTATCTCCAAATTGTGGGCCCTACTTTGAACAAACTAGGGACCCAAGGTGCCATGCATATACTTGTTAATTAGCTGTTGTCAATTTGCAGGCATCTTGTTTCAACATTGAGGTCTTGGGTTGACCCTTGTATTATCAAAATCATGGTAATAGTTGAAAAGGCCTAGCTATATGTCCTAGAGGGGGGGTGAATAGGACAATGCCAAATAAAACTTATAACAGCGGAATTAAAAAGAATATGATAGCCAAAATAAATCACAATGCAAGAAAGTAAAATAACCTCAAAATTCAGATCTTGAGAGGTTGATACAAATGTTGTTCTAAGGACAACCTTACACCAAAAACCAGAGTTTATGGTAGGACAACCTTATTTCTAGAAAGATCTTTGTATCAAATCTCAAACCAAAGAGGAATACAGAAATAAATACAAACTGAATTGAAATAAATTGTAATCACAAATGTATTGTTTTAGGGACAGCCATACACCATAAAAATGGCAGGGCAACCTTGTTGGAACAACTTTTAAAGGAAATTGAATATCAAGCTGATAAAGGAATAGCAGAAAATAAATTCTAAACTTTTACAAAATTCTCACAATGCTTGAATTAAATGATTACAACATTCACCACCATACATACATCCCATAAAAGAATAATTAAAGATCAGAAGTATAAATCATTCAACCACAACACAAGGGATTATAGTGGTTCGCCTGTGTGTTCACCAACTGTTAAACAACAGCCACACAGAATGCTACTCCACTCCTAATATCCTCACACAGGGGATATTAGCGTTCACTAACAAAATAGGTTTTCCCAGGTTCACCCAAAACCTTTACAATTGTGTCTTTATCTGTGGGCTTACACAATTAAAAACCCCACTTCGAGTTTTCTGGCTCTCCTCGGATAACCAATACAACAAGATTTTTCGGCAAATCTTGAAAGAAACCAAAACAGAAAGGAATTTACAATTAAATGTAAAATACGATTATCTCCTTCGTTGTAGCGGCCCGGTAGAACAAGTCGAGTAGATGATTGAATGTCCAAGTTCAATGTCCGATACTCAATTACAATGGTTCTAATTCTAATAGATTTTAAATTAAACCAAATAGGGCTTGCCTTAATTGATTTTGATTCCAAAGAAAGGGAATAACAATTCCTCTTATCAAATTAGATTGGAATAGCAGAAACAAAATCAATTAAATAAAGTTAAGGAAAGAGAATATTAAATAAGCACACTTAGCTTAGATGGAGCACGAAATTATCTCTAGAAGTTCGCCGAAGATTGGCTTGAATGGATTAATTAATTCAATGATTTCTTGAGATTCGTGCACTATTTATAGGTGAGCGGATCGCGTCTTCGACTGTCTAGGAGCTCTTCGACTAGTCGAAGCAATAATGAGATATTTGAAAGATCCGGCGGATAAGCTTTGGCCGTTCTACGGTGTCGAAGGTCTTCCTTCGAAGTCGTAGGTCACCTACGAGTCGAAGGTTTACTTGATCGTCAAGAACCTAAAATCCTCGCTGGATTTTGAGTCGAAGTTTTTCGACTGGTCGAAGATGCAGTCGACACTGTTCCTACGACTGGTCGAACAGATTCCTGGACTAGTCGAAGCCTAACAGATTTTATCCGAAATTTGTAACAAACTCACGACTGATCGATGAATTTCTTAGACTGGTCGAAGCAACTCTAGGACTAGTCGAAGAAGGTCTAGGACTAGTCGAAGAACAGACCAAACTCATGTAGAATAAACATTCGACTTATGTATCCAAAATGACCTACTTCTAAGGTCAACCTATGGTCAGTCAAACCTCAACCATGAAGTAAGGACATTGAAACATTAGGAACTAGTGACCTTGAAGTATGAGCCTTGAAGTGATGTAGATCAATCTTGAAATTTTGATGTAGCTCAATCTTGAAAGTGTCTTGAGTTCTTTACAAACTTTCTTGTACTCTTCTTGAAGTCTTGCAGCTTGAGTCTTGTCTTGTGAGCAGTACTTGCATTCAAGATTGATCCTCGTGAGAGCTTCACCTATGCAAGTTATATATAACAGTGATTTTGGCGCCATAAATTTGACAACAGACAGGGATATAAACTATAGCACTTACAATCTCCCCCTTTGTCAAATTAGTGACAAAACACATAACCAAGATAAACATAAAGTAAAACAACTGGTTAAAGAGTTATGAACTAGGTCATATCAACTGGCTTACCTGCAAATCAATATGCAATATTCAACATTCAACATTCAACCAGTTTCATTCAACTAGTTCAAACATACTCCCCCTGAGTAACATAACCAATGCTACTCCTCTCACAATCACATCGTTAAGAATAAACCATTCTCCCCCTTTTTGTCACAATATGACAAAGGAAACAACAATAAAGGAGAACTAAATAAAGGGATATATGAGAGTAAACATGAGGAGTTATGAGAGTATAGCAAAACAGTGATAGAGATACTCAGCATAGCTTCACATAGAATAAATATCCAGCATAAAACATATATAGTATCCAACTCAAAATCAGTCAACCAAGTGCTAAGTTATAAAGTTATTACAGACCAGAAGTCTTATATAAACTAGTCAGAACCAGAACCAGATGACAGAGCAGGAATAGAGGGATCAAGTTGGTGCATGCCTTTGTTCAATCGCCTAAGATATTTGCGCATGTACTTGAATTGTAAATCATGAGCAACAGACATGTTTTCCATCTTGACATTTATATTCTCAACTTTATCCTCTAATGCACTCAGACCAGCATCAACATCAGATGGTTCAAAATCTGGATCATTTGTTGTGTCAGAATCCAGTTCCTCAAAAATGTCATCCGTATTAACGTCATCACCAGCTTCTTCATGACCACCACCACCACCACCACCTTGTTCAGGAAGTAGATCCAGCTTCATCTTATTGATATTAGTATTGTTGAAGATCAGATGATGGATTGGTGCCTCATCAACCGGCATATCGACTAACATATGTGTAGCCAATACAGTCATTAAATAGGCAAAAGGAATGTCACTATGACCAGGATGGAGTCGAAACTGAAGAATGAAATGATAGATTAAGGATGGTAAACAAATCTGAGTACCATTGGAAATAGCATGGATAACACGAACCATAAACGAAGTCAAGTCAGATTTATTACCCGAACGAGGATACAGATTAGACACAAAGATACTGTGGAGAATTTTGTACTTGGGTAACAAATACCTTGCGGGGAGCGCATTCCCTTTTGAGTCCATTGAACATCCATGTTGCACAAGTCTCTAGTGAGCATGCGTTTTTCAGACATTGAGGGTTTATTAGTTAAGTTATGGATAGGAATACCCTCATCATTCACAGGAATGTCCATAAGGGCTGAAATTAAATGACGATCAATGTCAAAAGGCCCTTCTCTAGTAGATATTTTAAAAGTTAAATTATCCTGTGAGAAAGCACTAATACATGTAAACATGGATTGGGCAATGGACCGGTATGCAGGCCCACCCCAATGTAATAAGTTAACCCAACCTACAGCTTCAAGCATAGGAAGGATGTCAAAAGGTGCAATATGATTAACATCAACAGGATGTTCAACAATAACATTACGTAATCTAATGTCCCTAACATATGATGGATCATCATTGGGAACAAGAAGATGACGCTTAGAGATAACGGTCGATCTGGAGGAAGAAGAAGGACCACGGGAAGTAGTTTTTCTACCTCTAGAAGCCATTTGCAACAAGGATATCAAGGAATTAAGAAGTTGCAAAGGATTGAGAAGTGGGTTTACTCAAAACAGATTTTTCAAAATCCAAACCCCAAATCTCAATGAAATCCAAAATAGAAAGCTTAAAGCTTGAAAAGAAAACAATCTAGACACAAATCTGCAAGAAAAATGAGATTTGGAACACTAACCTTGAAGAACATGAAAGATGGGTTCGACAAGTCGAAGCACGGCTCCAAAGAGAAGAAAAGAAAAATGAGGAAAAAAGCAAAAATCCCCAAATTTAAGTGATTCACGAGTTCTACGACTGGTCGTGAGTATCTACGACCGGTCGTAGGTCGACAGGTCGAGTATACTCACGACTGGTCGAAGAAAGCTCAAAAAATTCATATTTCTTGCAAATTATACAAAAATTGGAATTCAATCTAGCAAATATATACACTATAATACAAGTAGGCATAAATAATCATTTTAAAATGCACATGCCAAGATCAAATTTCATCTTTTTGAACCTGCTTTTATCGAGAGGTTTTGTGAAAATGTCAGCTCGTTGATCTTCAGTAGGAATATATTCTAGAGATATAACTTTTTCTTCTACTAATTCCCTTATATAATGAAATCTAATGTCAATGTGCTTAGTACCAGAATCCAGAATAGGATTTTTTGAAATATTTAACGCACTGCAATAATCACAAAGAAATAACATAGAATCTGTTTAATTCCATAATCACTTAGCATTCGTTGCATCCAAACAAGTGTGTACATGCATTACCAGCTGCGATATTCAGCTTCAGATGTTGAAAGTGATATAGTATTTTGTTTCTTACTAAACAGGAAACTAGACAATTTCGATTGTAAAAACAACAACCACTGGTTGATTTTCTATCATCTAGATTACCAGCCCATTAAGCATCAGTGTACCCATCTAATTTGACACTAGTCTCATGAGGATACCAGAGGCCGAGATTTACAGTGCTTGCGACATATCTAATAATTCGCTTGACAAAAATCAAGTGAGATTCTTTTGGATCGATTGATATCTTGCGCAAATACCAACACTTAGAGAAATATCGGGTCTACTAGCAATTAAATATAACAAACTACCAATCATACTCGATAAAGTTTTGAGTCAACATTTTTACCATTAGAGTCTTTTGAGAGTTTCGGGTAGTACTCATAGGAGTATCGAAATTCTTGCCATTCTCAAATCCAAATCTCTTGATTAGATTCAAAGCATACTTAGATTGAGAAATGAATATTCCTTCGAGTTGTTGCTTTACTTGCAATCCAAGGAAATAAGTCAATTCCCCAACCATGCTCATTTCAATCTGTGATTTCATCAAATCTGCAAACTCAGTAGTCAAGTCAGTACAAGTTGATCCATAAATGATATCATCAACATAAATCTGCACCATTAAGATATGATCATTATGTTTTTTAACAAACAGAGTTTTATCAAAAGATCCCATTTGAAAATTATGACTTAAAAGAAATTTTGTTAGTTTCTCATACCATGCCCTAGGTGCTTGTTTTAATCCATAAAGTGCCTTTTAAGCCGATATACATAATCAGTATTTTTGGAATCTTCAAAACCCATTGGCTATTCAACATAGACTTCTTCATGTAAATCGCCATTTAGAAAAGCACTTTTCACATCCATCGATAGATCTTTATCTTTCTAAAACATGCAATGGATATAAATAGTCGGATAGATTCAAGACGTGCTATTGGTGCAAAAGTTTCATCGAAATCAATCCCTTCAATTTGAGTATAACCTTGTACCACTAGTCTAGCCTTGTTTCTAATTATATTTCCACACTCGTCGACTTATTTTTGAAAATCCATTTTGTTCCAATGATGTGTTTATCTTTAGGTCTTGATACGAGATACCAAACATCATTTCTTACGAATTGGTTGAGTTCTTCTTGCATCGCAACAATCCAATTTTCATCAGCAAGAGCTTCTTTTACGTTAGATGGTTCTATTTGGGATGTAAAACATACATAATTACATATATCCTCAAGTTGTCTACGAGTGCGAACACCGGTGAGAGGGTTTCCAAGAATTTGTGTGGTTGGATGATCTTTAACAGTCCTCAACTCAGAATCAGTCCGATTCGATGAAGTATCAGGTTTATCAATGATTAGTACTTCATCATTATCTGAATTAGAAATTGGCGTGTTTAAGTGATCATCAATGACAACATTAATGGATTCTTGAATCACACCATCCTTTTGTTCAGAACTCTATAAGCTCAACTGTTTAAGGAATATCCTAGAAAAATACCTTTATCACTCTTCGTATCGAATTTTTCCAAATTTTCACAATCACGTAAAATATAGCACTTCTTTGCCAAAAACTCGAAAGTATTTAATAGTAGGCTTTTTATTGAACCACAATTCGTAAGCGTTTTATTATTATCTTTGCTAGTGTAGACTCGGTTAATAATATAGCAAGTGTGTTGACTTTGACCCAAAGATTTTTAGAGAGCTTCATGCTATTCAACATGACATTAGCCATTTCTTGAAGCACCCTATTCTTTCTTTCTACAATTCCATTTTGTTGTGGAGTTTTGGGAGCAGAGAATTCATGTAATATTCCTTGGTCGATAGAACTCCTCAAAATTGCTATTCTCAAATTCAGATCCATGATCACTACGAATTTTATTGATTTGAGAAGATTTTTCAGTTTGAATCCTTTTGAAAACTTTTCTTACTTCTTCAAGGGTTTCAGATTTATCCCTTACGAAGACTACCCAAGTGAATCTGGTAAAGTCATCAACTATTACTAGGATATACTTTTTCCTACCACGACTTTCTGTTCTGGTAGGTCTTATTAGATCCATGTGGAGAAGTTCGAGTGGTCTTGATGTGGTATTTGAATTCACCTTTTTGTGTGAGTTCTTTGTTTGTTTGCCTATCTGGCACTCACCACATATTTTATGTAATTTCTGAAGTTTGGGTAAACCTCTTATAAGTTCTCGTTTGCTCAATCTATATAAATTTCGATAATGTACATGTTCAAGACGTTTGTGCCATAAATCAGTCTTGTCTGTATGGACCGTGTAACATGTTTGATTAGATGAGCTGGATTCGCTAATAATATAGCAATTTTCAGACGTTCTACGTCCAATTAATATTACAGAACCCTTATTGTTTAGTATCTCACAACTTTGATTAGAAAACCGAACATTATGGTTATTATCACATATTTGAGATATACTAAGCAAGTTATGTTTTAAGCCTTCAACATATAAAACATTTTTAAACACTGGAAGATTAAAAAGTTGAACTGTACCTTGGCCTATAATCTTGCAATTGCTACCATCACCAAATGTGACTGAACCATCAGTCATATCTTTCAGATTCGTGAATAAAGCTTTGTCACTTGTCATATGCCTGGAGCATCCACTGTCTAGGTACCACTTTGAATGACTTGTTGCTTTGAAAGCAGTGTGAGCAACCAAGCAGGTAACTTTAGGAACCCATTTCATAACTGTTTTGGGTTTAGGAACATAGTTGGTCTTCTTTTGTGTATATTTGTAGGAATGACCTATAGAGTTAGATTTTAAGAGCTCCTTGAGTAAATCTACTATCTTTTCAGCTAGTGGATTTCGTTTCTGATTAAAGTTGACATGGCTACTTCTAGGTTTTTGAAAAGTTTTTAAATTCTAGAAAAATCTTGATAAGTACTTTTCCCTTTTGAGTTTGAGGACTCTCCTTTAACAAACATAGGAGGAGTATACTTTTGTTTAGGAGGTAGATTTTTATCATAGCCCAACCGGGATCAATCGCCACATTTTCTTGATCCGGATAAAAGTTTCTCTAACTTTGGATCATCTTGGGCATATTTCCATGTGTCCTTTAGACTCAGATGTGATGATACTTCATTTTTAAGTTTCTCAATTTCAGATTTTAAATCAATAATTAGGGAGTTTTTGAATTCCAAATCACATTTTGATTTTTCAAAACAATCGAAATTTGTGATTTTTCTAAGACAAGTGATTCAAAACAATTTTTGAGTTTAGAAAACTTTTCTTTTTGAAGTTTAAGTTTGTCAGCAATTTTACAACTTTCCTTATATAGGGCATTGTAAGCCGTCTTGAAGATCATCTTCATTTTCACATTCACTACTCAGATTTTCTTCACTTGTTGAGTCATTATATGAAAATGTGAATTTGGCTAGAGTCATAAGAGCTTTAACCTCATTGCCCGACTCAGTTTCATAATCTTCTGATTCAGGAGAACCTTCAGAATCGGATGATTCATCCCATGTAGCCAACATACCCTTCTTCTTGGGTTTGTCCCTTTTAGGACATCTATTTGCTAAGTGCCCATATTCTTGTCATTGTAACATTGACTATCTTTCAAAGATTTTCGAGATTTGGGTCTAAACTTCTTTTTATCATTTGATTTTGAAAATCAACCCTTTTCTTGCTTTTGAAAATCTTGTAAAATTTCTTAGCTAAAAGAGCCATATCATCTTCTAAATTTTTCTTTTGAATTACATTTAGAAGATTTTAGTGCGATAGATTTACCTTTAGGAGCTTTAAAGTTTAACTCGTAGGTTTGTAGAGAACCAACTAGTTCTTCTACCTTCATATTGTCCGTATCACGAAGTTCCTGGATCGCGGTTACTTTAGAATTGAACCGTTTCAGGAAGTGAGCGTAATATTTTTGCACACACTTTACTTTCCGGGATTTTATCGCCAAGACCCCACATTGAGTTTACAATGTCATTCAATCTAGTGTAAAAGTCCATAAACATTTCATTTTCCTCCATATGAATTTCTTCAAATCTGGTTGTGAGGAGTTGGACTTTAGATTTTTGACAATTGTAGTACCCTCGTGTGTCATTTCTAATGTATCCCAAGCTTGCTTTGCGGTATCACAAGAAATGATTCTTTTGAACTCATCCGGTGATAGTGCGCAAGTAATTGCATTTAGTGCTTTAGCATTTGCACTACTCTCACTTTTAAGAGTGGTCCATTGGTAATATGGTGTGACTTTCATAGATTTTGAACCATCAACCCCAGAAACTTCCATGATAGGAGGTTTCCATTCGGTACCGTGGCTTGCCACACATTTTCATCCATTGATTTGAGGAAGATCCTCATTACGGCTTTCCAATAGGCATAGTTGGAACCATCAAAGGGTGGAGGCCTTGTGGTGAAAGGCTATCAAAATTTGACATCTTAAATAGCTTAAATCGTTAGCTCAGAATTAAATCCAAGAATTAAAAAAGAGCTATTAGGCTCGATACCACTTGAAAAGGCCTAGCTATATGTCCTAGAGGTGTGTGAATAGGACAATGCCAAATAAAACTTATAACAAATGAATTAAAAATAATATGATAGCCAAAATAAATCACAATGCAAGAAATTAAAATAACATCAAAATTCAGAACTTGAGAGGTTGATACAAATGTTGTTCCAAGGACAACCTTACACCAAAACCGAGTTTATGGTAGGACAACCTTATTTCTAGAAAGATCTTTGTATCAAATCTCAAACCAAAGAGGAATACGGGAATAAATACAAACTGAATTAAATAAATTGTAATCACAAATGTATTGTTCTAGGGACAGCCATACACCATAAAAATGGCGGGTAACCTTGCTGGAACAACTTTTAAAGGAAATTGAATATCAAGGTGATAAAGGAATAGCAGAAAATAAATTCTAAACTAGTACTAAATTCTCACAATGCTTGAAGTAAGTGTGTACACCATTCACCACCATACATACATCCCATAAAAGAATAATTAAAGATCGAAGTATAAATCATTCAACCACAACACAAGGGATTATAGTGGTTAGCCTTGTGTGTTCACCAACCGTTAAACAACAGACCACACAGAATGCTACTCCACTCTAATATCCTCACACAGGGATATTAGCTTTCACTAACAAAATAGGTTTTCCCAGTTCACCCAAAACCTTTACAATTGTGTCTTTGTCGTGGGCTTACACAATTAAAAACCCCACTTACGAGTTTTCCTGGCTTTCCTCGGATAACCAATACAACAAGATTTTTCGGCAAATCTTGAAAGAAACCAAAACAGAAAGGAATTTACAATTAAATGTAAAATACCTAATTATCTCCTTCGTTGTAGCGGCCCGGTAGAACCAATTCAGAGTAGATGATTGAATGTCCAAGTTCAATGTTCCAAGACTCAATTACAATGGTTCTAATTCTAATAGATTTTAAATTAAACCAAATAGGGCTTGCCTTAATTGATTTTGATTCCAAAGAAAGGGAATAACAATTCCTCTTATCAAATTAGATTGGAATAGCAGAAACAAAATCAATTAAATAAAGCTAAGGAAAGAGAATATTAAATAAGCACACTTAGCTTAGATGGAGCACAGAATTATCTCTCAGAAGTTCGACGAAGATTGGCTTGAATGGATTAATTAATTCAATGATTTCTTCTGAGATTCGTGCACTATTTATAGGTGAGCAGATCGCGTCTTCGACTGGTCTAGGGAGCTCTTCGACTAGTCGAAGCAATAATAGATATTTGAAAGATCCGGCGGGATAAGCTTTGACCGTTCTACGACTGGTCGAAGGTCTCCTTCGACTGGTCGTAGGTCACCTACGACTGGTCGAAGGTTTACTTCGACTGGTCGAAGAACCTAAAAACCTCGCTGGATTTTGAGTCGAAGTTTTTCGACTGGTCGAAGATGCAGTCGACACTGTTCCTACGACTGGTCGAACAGATTCCTGGACTAGTCGAAGCCTAACAGATTTTATCCGAAATTTGTAACAAACTCACGACTGATCGAGGAATTTCTTAGACTGGTCGAAGCAACTCTAGGACTAGTCGAAGAACAGACCAAACTCATGTAGAATAAACATTCGACTTATGTATCCAAAATGACCTACTTCTAAGGTCAACCTATGGTCAGTCAAACCTCAACCATGAAGTAAGGACATTGAAACATTAGGAACTGTGACCTTGAAGTATGAGCCTTGAAGTGATGTAGATCAATCTTGAAATCTTGATGTAGCTCAATCTTGAAAGTGTCTTGAGTTCTTTACAAACTTCCTTGTACTCTTCTTGAAGTCTTGCAGCTTGAGTCTTGTCTTGTGAGCAGTACTTGCATTCAAGATTGATCCTTGTGAGAGCTTCACCTATGCAAGTTATATATAACAGTGATTTTGACACCACAAATTTGACAACAGACAGGGATATAAACTATAGCACTTACAATAGTAAATAAATAAATAATTGCTATTGTCAACCAAAATGATTTTTTTTTTCTTTGAATGCTTCTAACTTCATTGCAGTATCAATGATGTCCTTCTGTACTTCTGTTAATCTATATAACATGCTTTACATTTTCCAGAAAGGAATACTCTCATTTACTAGAAAAGGATGCAGAGCAAGACTGCTGCTGCTAGAGAGGCACCACTAAGAAAGCCTAACCATCTAATTTTTAATTTTTATTTGTGTAATTTTTTTTTTCATCATGTGTTGCAAATTTTGCAGAAATGCTTTTGGTCACTCCTTCGGCACAGTATGCTTCTCAGGCTTGCTAATTGGTGCTGTCCGTGTGGTGCGTGCTGCAGTTGATAGTGCAGAGAGAGAAGATGCTGCTTCTGGGATAGTGAATCTTATTCTCCGGTGCTGTGTAAATGTTTTGTTATCAGCAATTAATTTTCTCAACAAGTTCACAATCAACTTTGCAGCTATAACTGGTGAAGGATACTGCTCTTCTGCCAAGATGACATATGAACTTCTGAGACGTAATCTTCTCTCTGCTGTTTTTGTGGAGACTGTCTCCACACGTATCCTGGTTGGAATTATCTTTGTCCTATCCGCGCTATATGCAATAGTGGTGAGTCATAAAGTTTCAAACTCCCGTACATTTTGTGGTTACTAGTTCTATCCCATGGAAACATATGTATGGACTATGGAGAATTGTCAGGTCCTGATGGACGTGCCAGCTCCATACAAGTGGGGCCCATGGTTCACTGATCCAGAGTGTTTTCCAAAATATATTCTAGATTTGAATATCCTGAACTTTAGAGCATTGCTGTATTTTCACCTAACCATTGTAGGCTAGAGTGTTGATTGATGGGCCCCACAGTGGATGGAGATGCCCAAATATATTCTAGATTTGAAGATCCTGGCCATCGATCTTTACCCTTTTGGAGCATTGATGTATTTTTCTCCTAACCATTGTAGGCCAGTAATTAAAGGGTTAGGATCTTACAATCTTGGAAATTTTTGGGGCGTTCCCAATCCACGCTGTGGCCCATCAACTTAATGGTGTGGATCTTGGAACCTCCTCTATGGAATGGATCCATCATGATGGTATACATACAGTACCACTGTACCAGGGCCACACGCTATGTTATGTGTTGCATATGCTTCCAACCCCATAGCATACACTTCCATGGATAAGCACTACTAGTGTATGCAATGTAGCGTATGCTACATGCTATGTAGCATATGCTACTGAAAACACTGATCATGATTAGCCGCACTATCTGTCCATTTTCATTGTGAGTAGACTTTTGGTTAAGGCACAATGGGAATGGAGGAGTCAACAGAGAGAGGATATTAGATTGTCTTCTTCAACTGCAACAGTTACTGCCACGGTTTCTACATCAAGAGATTTACTGTATCTTGAGAAGAAATGAGTGGATTCAAAAGTTGTAACATTTGCACACACATATTGTCATCGAAGAGGACTGTAACAACAATAACCTCTTTGATATAGGATAGAAGGGAGAAAGATGGATTAGATCAGAAACAAGGATTCTCTGATACCATGTAGAATTATGGATTAAAGAGAGGAAGAGGAGAAGAAAAGAGAGAAAAGAAAGTTGGGAGAAGAGAGGAAAGGTGAGCTAGGGTTGGACACCCACCCTCTCCCCTTTATATTAATAATGAAAAGTCAAATTGATAAAAAGACCCTTAATAAGAAAAGAAAATATGACCTACACGTCCTAAACCAAAATAAACAACTAATAACAAGAAGAAATAACTTAAAACAGAGTCTAGGTGGGTCATACAGTGGTATGGCCCGCATCTCCCCCTCTGTTAATAGCAAGTATAAATAGCTAGGATGTGAGATCAATAGCATGAGTCCAAATTGTGATTTGAAGGAGCAGAATCTAGTTAGAAGGATCTTTGGCCTCATGTTTGGGTCCGAATCTAGATTTTGGTCCATATTAGAAACATCGCTTTTATATATTCAGGTACCTGACCCTACCTGATTCCTAATCATATCCAAACTCATGGACCTGAACCTGACTCAATTATTAGTGGGGCCCAAAATCCAGATCTAGATCTTATTAAATCGGGTTGGATATGTTGCATATCCATAGATCTATTTAAGCATTGGCAACCCTCGTGGCAATGAGCCAGGTTTCATAGCCTGGCCTAGGCAACCCAACGCTGTAGGGCCAAGGCTTGGGCCCCTAAACTTGCCCGATGGCTGGGCCTGGGCCCGAAATATAGGCCCGATGCTAGGGCCAGGCTTATCCAGGGCCAATGATGAATGGCCCAGGCCAGTCCGTTGGCCTGATCCAACATTAAGTGGGCCACCATTATAATTGTTTAAAGACACTTGTTAACTGTTCCCTGTCAATGTACATGTGTAGTTTTAATTTGTGTTTTAAATAGCTGTGCTATGTAGCGTTTAGCTTACGTTACCTAGTGGAGCTTAGCCTTAATGTTATGTAGCTTATGAAAATAACTCAATTTGTGTGTAGCTTACGCTACATGATAATTTGTGTATGCTACACACCACACAGATTGCGTTACACGCTGCGTAGCTCACATTATATGTTATTTTTCACTACAACAGTAAAATCAATTAATGTTTTCAATGATTTGTTACATTTTTCTATTTTCAATAAAATTAATTAATCTTTTTATTGGTGTTAGAATAATATAAGTAACAATATTAAATCATTTTCATTGCTCCTTCTTTACCTTTATACTTAATCATTGCCATTTCCTATTACTTTAGGTCGCATTTGGTTGCACTAAATGTCATGAAATTTTGTTAAATTTCATTATTAATCAGTTGAATTTGGCACAAAATATCATAAATTGGTGCAACCAAGTGCAAACTTGATTAAAAATCTAGTAGTGTATAGCTTATGCTATATACTATGTAGCTTACGCCTCATGCTTTAGAGGGATGAGTGCTACGCTACATGCTATTTGCTATTTAAAACACTGGTTTTAATATAATCATTGGATCTAGGGTCATGTTTCACTGATCCAAACCTCTTATATGTAAGAATTTTTGTGGATGGAGGATATCCCAAGTTTGTTTGTTTGTTTGTTTGTTTTTTTTTTTTTTTTTGAAATTGAACGGACTAAAAACCTTTGATAAGTAAATGCTTTTCCTTATAGGACATGGCATTTTGAGCCCACTAGGGCCAATGCTTATGTGATTAGGGTTGGGCTAAGGGTAACTTTAGCCTAGCTTGTTGCCACCCCTAGTTAGAAGAGATAATCACAAATACCACTCAAATTAAGTGGAAAAATGGAAAGCATGAAAAAAAAATTCTAAAATGGAAGGGGGGATCGTAATGTAGGGGATGCAGGGTCATTTTCACATCGGGCTCGAGTGGGGTCGCCTGTGGGATGTAGGGGCACACTCGGGGTGGGCAGGGCCCACGGGGGAGGTTTCGTGTTCAAGACTCCTCACCGGGGGTGATTAATGCGCATTTCACAACGAGCTCGAGTGGGGTGGCCTGTGGGATGTGGGGACACACTCGGGGTGGGCGGCCCGTGTGAGGCAATACCCATGTGATTTGCGGCCCACGAGGGGGGTTCGGCCGAGGTCCTAACCCATCAGATGTGGGGCCTGGGCTATGAGATAAAGGGATTACTTCGCCATGCTCTAACAGTTCGAGCTTTTAGAGCAAGTGGTTAATATTCCTGCATCAAATTGGTATCAGAGCGAGAGGTCTCGTGTTCGAGACTCTTCACCGGGGGTGATTAATGCAGGGGCATTTTATTTGATGCAGGACAATTAACCACTTGCTCTAAAAGCTCAAACTGTTAGAACATGACGAATTAATCCATTTATCTCATAGCCTAGGGCCTACATCTTATGGATTAGGACTTCGACCGAACCCCCCTCGTGGGCCCCAAATCATATGAGTACCGCCTCTCGAGTGTGTCCTCGCATCCCACAGGTTACCCCACTCAAGCCCGGTGTGAAATGCGCATTAATCACCCCCGGTAAGGAGTCTCGAACACAAGACCTCCCCACCCCGAGTGTGCCCTGCCCACCCCGAGTGTGCCCTTGTATCCCACAGGCGACCCCACTCGAGCCCGGTGTGAAAATGCCTCTGTATTAATCACCTCCAGTGAGGAGTCTCGAACATGAGACCTCCCGCTCTGATACCAATTTGATGCAAGACAATTAACCACTTGCTCTAAAAGTTCGAGAGGGGGATGCATGCCTCTCTTGCTCCTCCAAGGGTGGTGGCTTTCACATGGACGCCTACAAGTAATAGGCCTTACTGAGGACCATGTAAAGGTTAGAGAACATAATCTCCTTTGTATTTGTATTGTGTAGGAGAAAAGAGGGAACAGTGCATCACATGTTCACTGCTTTTCTGCAAGGTCTCCCTAAATTGTTTGATTTGGCCAGACCTATCAATGAGAAGCTGGGAGGGGTTTTGATCTGTTGGGGGGCGATTTCTTGGAAGGGCGAAGTTGTTGTGGGGGCCTCTTCCTTTCATGCTCTTTTTTTTTTTTTTGAAGGATAATGTGGAAATTTTATTGAAAGGCTGTGAGGTGGAAAGCCAAGCAGAAAATAATACAAAATTTTGAAAGAAAGGAGCAATCAAATCTTTAATGATGCAGCAATCATGGAGACAATTTGTGGGGATTATCTGAAGTTGCACCACTAAACGCACCCTTAGCATGCTACTATTTTAAAATGTCTTTGCTTGCATCTGCTTAGAGATTAGTCAGCTGTGGTCATGAGCAAAGCATTGAAAGGATAATCTAATAGACATTTGTCCACTGCCTACTCTTGGGTGTTGTAAATTGAATTTTGATGGGTTTTCCATGCGCTCTACGGCCTTTCTGGCATTGGGCTTCTAAGAGAACAAAAGTTCTATTTCAGTGTCCTTCACCGGCCCTATTCCCACCAACAAAGCGCAGGAAGCAGAAGCTTTAGGCCTTGGAGAAGATTTGAGCATCATCGATGTTTTTTGCCTTGTTCTTAGAGAAGATTTGAGCATCATCGATGTTTTTTGCCTTGTCTTCTTCTTCTTCTTCTTTTTGTAAGTTCTTTCGATCAATAGTGATCCGGTGGTACTGTCCACCTTGGACCCAAAAAAAAAAAAGCAAAAAAAAGGGAAAAAAGTAAAAGAAAAGAAGCTTTGAGGATTTTTAGCAGCAAGATTTCTGGGAAGATCATTGTTGATGGTAACTCTTGGAATGTTGTGGTTTGCACGAACAAAGAGGAGTCCAGGCTGTGGAGTGAGTTTCATCTTCAATGAGATCCAATCTATTGCTCAAGGCCAAACACTACGTTTACCCATGTTAGAAGAGTGGTGAATGATATTCTTTGTCTAAGTGCTTGAGCCGATTGGTGCTGCATGTTGAGAATTGCTCCCTTTGGGTATTGACTGTTGTTTTCCCTTTAATGTGAGAGAGGCGAGAAGAAATTTAACACCCTGGGATTTAACAAAGTAGTTTTGTAAGCATGATTCACTCAATTCTTGAAAAGCAACAAGAAATTTAACACCCCAGGATTTGAGAGGGTGAATTTATGAGCACGATTTTCTCAATTGAAAGGGGAGAAACATCTCTAAGAGAGGGAGAGGAGGGTGGTAGGGAGATCTTGGTACTATGATTCATCGATAATATCAATGGAATCAGAAAGTAACAAACCTATACATCGGATGGGTGAAACTGTCCGACAAGTATCCATATATTATCTGTTGCCAGTATTGATTTTGATGCTGGTACACTTGGTGTGTAACAAGCATCTGAGTATTCTACTATGCATATGTGCATTCAACATTGTGTCAATTCGGGTCTCCTTATCATGCAAAAGTATCTTTGTATTCTGGTTTTGTATTGTGCATGCCTGGTCCTGTGGGGATGGTGGTTTCCTAACATGTACCATCACAGGAGCTCTTTTAAGTTTAAAACCTCACCTATCAGATAAAATGCATACCCTTTTGACTTTTGAAAATTTGCCAATGGTTTTGAAGATGGATGCATCCATCGTTCCGAAAAGCTCATGGTTGCTTGTGTCTTTAGTGATTCCCAATGTGATGGGAGATGGGAAAATATTTAGTTTTGCTTGAAATTTCACATGCATATGACTCAGGCCTATCTAGGGCAGTTCCCAGGAATCTGTCATTCATCTTGATGAGTGTGTCCTTTAGAAAATTTCCCCCCTTCCCATGCCAACTCCTTTGACTTCTTAACATATCCTGTGCCATGCATTGCTCAGGTGATATAATTGATTCTTGGAGGTTTCATATTCTCCTCATTATAAACCATTCCTTCTTGGATTGAAACAGGTCTGTGCAATTCTGAAGGCCGTTAGCTCACTTGGGGTAGAAGCGTACTTTGTTGCCGTTCTCGCATGGATGCTACTGCTCGCGGCACTGGGTTACTTTGTTCACGTGCTGGAAAACGTAATTGACACGGTATATGTATGCTATGCCATAGATAGGGACAAAGGTGAGGTGTGTAAGCAGGAGGTCCATGAAGTTTATGTTCACCTTCCAATCAGTAGGAATGATAGACTTTCCCATGCTCTAAGAACTCCATTGATTGTCTGATTTTGTTATTTTCTAGCACTGAAGTCCTTTCCGGACCTTGTTTCACCTATCAAGGGTGAGTGTGCAGTTTGTGAATTGTATAAACTTTCTCTGTATCGTTCTCTTTGTATTACTGAGGTTTGTTACAATAAAAGCAGTTCAGGCAGAGATTGATGTACGGCTTTGTGCTGTTTGGATGGTCTTCTTGAAATTGTATAAACTTTCTCTGTATCGTTCTCTTTGTATTACTGAGATTGATACCACTTGCGGAAGGAAAACATGAATAGATGGTTGGTGCCTTGATGTACTGCAACAATCACGAACATGCGGTCTTTGCTTTGCTTCTTTTTAAGATTGATGGGGAATGCTACTTGCTGGCACCCATCATCTGGAAGAGCCGGGCAGAAATGGTCCACATGTGCCAAAAATTGCACCGTATGAGAGATCTGAACTGTTCATCAGGATGTCTACACAGTTAAATGCGTCCTTGTCCAAAAGATTGGGCTGGTTTGTCCATTCATTAGATGGGCTTCACGTGTTCAAAGAATGGACGGGTATAAGGCGGCCTATTGGTAGCCCTCAAAGCCGTTGAACCCAACGCCTCACTAAGACTGATTTTCTTGATTTTCGAGGAAGCCTGCGGAAGGCAAATTGGATAGTTTAGCGGCAACATTGAAGGCTTCCCTACAAGAAGCTTGGTAATTAATATTGCCGACGCCTGTTTTGAGGGTTCGCTTATTGACCCAGTTACCAGGGTAGAGCTAGTTGGAGAGACATTACCGCCTTTGATTTTCCGCATCAGTGGTGGTCCCGCCATCGGAAAGAATAACCGATGGGCGATTGGTTGACTTGACATGTCTGCCCCACCTGATAAGTGGACTCGCCTGATTGTTGGGTAACGGAAAGCAGCTGATGAAAGGCTGGATGTCATGTGTGGGGGTGCTTGCAGATCTGCATTTACAAGCTGCGTTCCTTGCACACTTGTTTGTTATCCTGGAAACGTGTACAAAACTTATGGATGCTCAAAATTGTGAGCGAGTAACTGGGTCAAAACCTTTTTAAAGAGAAATTATCAGCATCTAAACTTTCACATACAGCCGTTTCTTGCCATTGTGTCACTTTTATAGGGCATCTGAGCCACGCATAAGGTTGGCCATGCCATGAAGATCAGCTTGGATACAAATCATGATGGTCCACTTAACATACAGGGGGGGGTGGGGGGGTCGCTGAACGTTGTCATTAGTTGACAGATAACAATAGGGCTGAGAGTACAGATGATGGTCGGACTCAACATACATGAAGGTGTGCCCGAGTAATTCTGTGGATGAGCCTAATTATCAGAGGAGGTGATCTTCATGGCGTGGCTCACCGTTTGCAAGGTTCGGATGGTGAGAAAGACGGTGACGATATGTGAAAAGTTTAAATACGGTGCCTGGATGGGTCTTTTTCTACAATCAGAACGTTCGCCTACAAAGGTTGACCCCCAAATAATTCTGTCGGGGCTGGACAAAGGATGATGATGGTCGCCCCCGAATGGCTGTAGGTTAATCTGAAACCCTTGTTCGTGCTATCAATAATCAGATAACCACTTTTTTTTTTTTCCTTCCTGCCAACACTTCGCGTGTAGAATAACGAATCCATGAAAAAGGTGGACCACAGGATGATCCAGGATGATGAAAAATCAGGCGGACTTATTGCCAATAACGTGCCACGTCTAGGGTCGATCTAGCTTTCCATCATCTCGACTGCTGCTGGAAATTACATCTCGTGATTATCAGGCAGGCCCTACGTTTATATGTAAAAAGTGGACAATCCTGCATAACTGGGTAATGGCCATAATTCATCCAACGAGTAATGCAACAATACTGATGCCTTAACGTGTAACTCAATAAATTTCTTTTCCCACCTTTCACCCAAAGAAATCTATTTTCCCACAATTGAAGGAAAATGAATTTCTTAGTTAAACACATGCGTGTGCTACCGTCTATCTCCAATTGCCTCAAATGTGTCACATATCAAAATGTTGGACTGTCCATCTTCTATTTTATCAAACATGTGCCACCATCCATCTTTATTGGGTCCCACATGTATCAAGCACCTTAAATGTGTTACATGTGCCAACTTTTCAAATGTACTTAAAGGATGGATTTAAAGCTTAAAAATAGATAAAGTTGAAGACAATGAAGAATTGAAGATTTGGAGGACATGATTGAAGAATTGAAGTGCCAAAGATTCAAGAAAATAAATGACGAAGGATGAAGAAAGGACTAAAAAAATCACACAGTTCATTAACAGAAATAACAGATTGTTCGGACTCACTTGAGGTTGGTTCAATCCGATTGTGAGACCCATATCCTAGCCCGTACCGTTCCGTAGGCTTCTACGGTCCTCTCGGTTGAATTCTGGCGACCCGCGATTTGTAACCAGTGTTTGTACGCGATCCTGAGTCGTATCCCGTATTCCAAAGTCGGCTCGACCCGAAACTTGTATCCTTGCGACCACACCATCGCCTTGGTTCCGACGCCGTGTCTCACGCGTTGAGGCGATACCCAGGCTAAGAGATGTGGGCCCGCGTTCATTCTGAAGAAACACCGCGTGTTACGAATTCTAAGAGAATCTCTACGATTCGTCACATCAATCAAGTCAAGTACATCATCCATATCCCATGCCACCTCACCCTATCACAAGTACAAGCACCCATTCCCTATTTTCTCCAAGTCAACTCTCTCTCTCCCCACCCATTCCTCTTTTACCTAAATTTCAACCAAACCCATATCTTTCCATCCCCATTCCTTACAACACTCATTCCACCATTCTTTATCAATCCATCATTCCTCTCTCTCTATCTCTATCTCTCTCTCTCTCTCTCTCTCTCTCTCTCTCTCTCTCTCACTCTCATTCTCTAACAATTCTCCAACTCTTAAGAGAAAGCACCTAACGTCCAAGCTTTCCCAAAGCCAAGTGTGACCCACTTTCCTACCTACCATCTCCACCATCCAAAGGTCATCTTGACTGTTGAAATCGTTCCCTTGGAGCTCTAGAGGCTATAGGCAGAAAAAGGAAAAGGAGATCAAAGGTGGGTGTTCATCATCTCGATTTTGATGATTTAAGGGCCCACATATGGTGGGACCTATCTTGATGTATGCATTGTATCATGTAGGAGCTCATAGTGGCGGAGCTCCTCCCATCATCACCTATCTCTCTCCCTCTCTCTCTATCTCTTTTGATGTGTGGCCCACATGATGTACACGGCACATCCTGACCGTCCGGGGCCAATAGGTCCACCGTGATGTATTTTATCCATGCTAGCCACCCGTGGGGCCCACCCTGCTAAACATCCAGCCGGTGGCTGGATGGTCCAGCACTGCTAGCACCATCCAGTAACCTGGATGAATGGGAAATATAAATATCAGCTTTATTCAAAGCTGTGGTGGGCCACACGTGTGGACCCACCTTGATGGTGTTGGATCCTCTCCGTCCAAGCAAGGACAGTGGGTCCCAAGCAGCACGTAGTTGTTGCTGCATTACCGTCAGCAAGTTCTGTGACCCCCATCACGAGGTATGTGATATATCCATACCGTCCGTCCACTTTCCTACAATGCGGGGCCCACCTCATACACGTGGCATGTGTGAGGGTGGGGCCACCTTATGCATTTATTCTGCATCCGCACCGTCCAGTACTCTGGATGGTGGGACCCTTCCAACCATGATGTATGTATTTTATACATACCATCCATCCATTCTTCATATGGTGTGGGACCCACCCACACGTGTGGGGTGGGACCCCTTATTGTATGCTTTTAAATTCACACTGTTCGTTTTGGATGGTGGGCCAGTGCTGAAAGCGTCAGTAAGATATGTGGGTCTGACCATGGAGTTTGTATTGTATCCACATTGCCATTCCGTGTGGGATCCACATGTGTTGTATGTGTCTTATATCTACACCGTCGAATGATCTGGACAGTAGGGACCACCTGGACGTATGGATCCACGTTGTCCACCTGTTCTGCACTCATACCGTCCATCTGTTTTACATCCAGCCGTCCAATTAGGTGGGACGCTGCTGGTTGTATTTCATCCTTACCGTCTACACCACAGGACAATGGGACCCATGCAGCTGGCAGTTGCTACGATGTCAGCAAGTTCTGTGGGTCCCATGCATGATGTATGTGTTGTTGATCTACATCGTCCACATGCATGGACCCCACCATGAGGTATGGGTTTTATCCAAGCCGTCCCATTGTAGGACCCCACCTTGATGCATGTATCGTATTCATACCGTCCATCTGTGCTGGACGCACGTGATGTACGTGTTCCATCCACCACCATCCACATGGATGGTGGGGCCCTAGCTTAATGTATGTATTATATTTACTCCGTCCATCTTTGTTGGATAGTTTGGACAGTATTGTGCTACCCTACCGCGATGCATTTGTTCATCCACACTGTCCAGATGATTTGGACGGTGTTGGACATGTTTGGACGGTGATGAGGACTCCACCATGATGTATGTATTTTATGTCCACACCGTCCTTATGGCGATCCCACCTTGATGGTGTGATTCATCAACACCGCCCAGCCATGTGATAGGACCCACCTGTGATGTATATTTGAGGCCCATATGTCAGGCCCAATGTGGTGTATATCAGGCCCAAGTGATGGGGCCCGTTGTTATGTATTAGGCCCGTGTGAGTGGCCCATTGCGATGCATATTCAGCCCATATGATGAGGCCCACTATGAAGTATTTCCAGCCCATTTGGCAAGGGCCATTGTGATGTATATGTGGCCCATGAGTGAGGCCCGATGTGATGTATTTATGGCCCATGTGCCGAAGCCCATTGTGATGTATGTGTGACCCTTGGGTAAGGCCCATTGTGATGTATATTAGGCCTTTGTATGAGGATGTGGGCCCATTATATGTTTGGCTCTATGTGGGCCACTCCTTGTGAGCAATGTTGGTTGAATGTCCACATTGATGGGCGATGATGGTTAAATGTCCACATTGTGACCTTCCCTTAGGCCCTTTGTTAGGCCGATTACCAATTCCGATTATTGAGGCCAATTCCGATTGTTGAGGCCGATTCCGATTATGGAGGCCGATTATCGAGGCCGATTCTGATTGTCGAGGCCGATTATGATTGCCAAGGCTAATTCTGACTATCGAGGTTGATTCTGATTACCGAGGCCGATTCTGATTGTTGAGGCCGATTCCGATTATTAAGGCCGATTATCGAGGCCGATTCCATTTGTCAAGGCCGATTTCAATTATTGAGGTCGATTATTGGGGCCAATTCCGATTGTGAAGGCCGATTTCGATTGTCGAGGCCGATTTTGATTATCGAGGCCGATTCTGATTGTCGAGGCTGATTATCGAGGCCGATTCCAATTGTCGAGGCCTATTATTGAGGCCGATTGTCAAGGTCGATTATCGATACCAATCACGAGTATATCATCCGATATCGATTATGAGTATGTGACAACATAACATTATGATACATGCCCATACGCATCATCTGCATATTCGTTATGAGATATGGTTAACTATTGCATATGTCATTAGGCAAGTTGTTATGAGACTCCCTGATTGACAGAGATTATCTCATATGAGTGCACGATATGCGTAGGATTAATGCATAACTAGATTGTATGATTCATACATCTTGGATTATGTGTTGTGATTACTGTACGCCCTAGCAACATCAGGGCCATAGCCTCCACAATCATGTCGTGGATGACCAGATGGGACACCGAAAATCTGTTACTAGCATCGGGCTGCCATAGATGGCCCTAGGTGAAAATCCCTAAACCCTCTTGGTACTAGAGGACGCTCCAACGTCTAGACCGAGTATATTACATGAGTGTACGAGTGCCGAATACCAGTCGGCCGCGTTTCCTACTGTGTCGTGGTCGGTTGGAAGGGGGTATGGCCTTATATGCTCGATTTGTAGTGGAAAAAACTAGGCTGAGTTTGACCAGCTCATAAATGGGTCCGCTATCGATGTGCTGGGTAGGTATTGACTGACTACTGGCCAGATAGATAGTGAGGTATCTTTCACTCACCTGGTTGTGCGTGATGGGGAGGCAATCTGGTTTGGAGTGTACTAGACACCGGTGATGATCCCAGAGATTTATAGTACTGATACGTGGACTGATTGAGCAGGAGTTGCATACTCATTCATTCATTCATTCACTCACTATCCTCTCGGGCTGGTGGTGCGCAACTAATTGTTATGTACTTTCGCAATGACAAGGATTTCAGTTGGGGCATGCGACTAACCTGAGGTCAGGGGTTTACCCATTGAGTCTGGCTATTCAAATTTAGGTATGAGACTGGTTTAGATAGAAGTCTCTTTTGATGGACCCCATAGCCTGCGATACTACATACTATCATCCCGACTTTACTCCAGCTTAGTCAATTCATTCGCACCGCATATTGTATTGCATTCGTAACATTTAGCATTTTGAGTTACTATGTTTCTGCATTTATATGACTTAGATGAGGTTGATGGTATTCGTGGCTCATCAGGATTTACATATTGTATTACATCCTCGGCATTTGATGTTTGTCTTATTATGATCGTACTCTGATATTGTATGACTCATGGATTGGTCAATATTTTCGCTTACTCTGATATCGTATGATTCATGATCTTGCCAGCATTTTTGATATTATATGATTATGGCATTGTATTAAATACATGACACTTACTTTGTGTACACACTTACACCACCCTCTAAGCTTTCTATAAGCTTATGCACGATAGATGTATATAGGTGATGTTACGTTGCAGCAACATTGAGCTTGGAGCGTGCAGCGGTCTTTTGGAGCTTTGATTTTCTATATATGTATTTCCCTTTTAGTATTGTATTCAAATGTTTATATTAGTAGATATGTGATGATGATGTTGCCTTTGCAATTTGGGTAAACTTGTGGTTATGCTTCTTACTAGATAAATGTACATTAGAAAATCCTCCTTGTAAGGTCCCATGATCGGAATCTGGCATATGCGCGATGGAAGCCGAGAATGGGGTACTACGGAGGCTGTCGGCACCGGATTTGGTAAATTGAAAATTTTGTGAGCCCGGTTTCCGAGTTTGGGGTGTGACATCGACTGAATGTGCACACAACAATTTAGCAAGAATTTGTGATTTTCAGAGATAATTCAGCTCGACGCTTAGGTGCAACCGAAGCCATGTTCAGTTCCACCAAAGGAGAGTTCGATGCCACCGAAGCGTAATAAAAGTGCGTAAATTTGAAGTTTATTCCAAGTCAGTGCGAATTTTTCCTATTTAAAGGGGTGTTTTAGGTTTTCCTAGTCACAAATTAGAGCTTGGGAGAAAGACCTACGGGTGATAGAGCTTCCACGGAGCCCTAATTCTTTTTCGATCCTTCAAATCTAGTTCGTCTTTTTTGTTTTTATTCTCAGATGTTAGCCATACTAGGCTAATTTCTTAGTTAAGGCTAAATGATGAAGCTTGCAATTCAATATCAATATTTAGTTTATTTGATTCAATAACGATGTTTTGAAAGATGATAGTAGATTGATTTGATTTGGATTTACTTAAAGGTCTTTGAGTTATTTATTTCTAGATTTGTTGTGCATTACGGGTACAATGAATGCTTTGACTTAACAATTCTTTAACCTGAATTAGAGAATGATTCAATCTTTATAATTGATTAATCTATTATCGTCTATGAGGCCTTTAGATACTTTTGATTCCCTACGATTAAGATCCGAGTGCTTCATGAGAGAATCATTCAATTGAAATCATATCTTATTGATGTTAGTGAATGGTTTAACTGAATTATTTTCCGATTGAATATGATAGTACTTCAATTCCAATTGAGTTATATATTGAATAAATGAATGAGATATTGTGATTACTATAAGTGGATTCTTGGATCCTTAATTGTCTATTTTTATTGATTTTAAAACCCTTTTTATCTCACTAGATTAAAAACCTAGACCAACATTTAATGTTAGATTAGTTCTATATTGTGTTCCCCATTCTTTGAGGATTTGACCTTGGTCTTATCGAGTTATTGCTACATCGCAACCCTGTAATTGAGGTTGTTAACCCTTGGGTTCGATTAAAATTTTGGTGCCGTTGCCAAGGAGTGGCGCGAACACAATTAGGTTTAGGTTGGATTTTTTTTTTAATGAATTTTTTTAAACTACATTTTTTAAGAATTTTGAATTTTGGAATTTTTTAAGGATTTGTTATCTTCTGACATTGTTAACATTGTTTGCTTGTTTTTCTTTATAGGATTTCAAGTTTAGTTCTTTCTTACGGGTAACATCCTTCCATACTCCCTCCACTTGCTTAATTGCTATACGACTTAGGACTTAGGGCTAGCATTAGTATTTTGTATAGTTCATGCCTAAGTGGGTAAGGAACCATACATTGAGACTTCTTAGTGAAGGAGGTTTGGTTGACGGGCTCGCAATCTATCGACAAGTTAGAAAATACCTACATTGTAACACCCCGAATTTTTGCTATTTTGGATTGCCAAAAATCCTTAAATTCTTTTTTAAAAAAAAATATATATAACTAGTCATGTCATCACTTACTAACCCTTGACGCTCGAGGTGAGCTTATACGCGGCTGATACCAATAAAGAACTGTACAAATAAGATTGATCAACCATATAAAACCAATGAATCCAACCGTTCATTTAAACATCAAGTTTAGCCCCATGATTTGTTCACATAGGGCCCAAATCTATCCGACCTGCCACCGACTAATTAAACAACTGTAACTAAATTAGAGATCTACCCAAACCCGAGCCAGCTATAGGTCAGACCTTAATTAATAAACCAAATCAACCACGTTACTCTTTTAGCTTAAGACCGATGGTTTAGAGTGATCATGACCGAATCACCATTTTTGCTAATTTCGA
Organism: Magnolia sinica; assembly: GCF_029962835.1. Classification (NCBI taxonomy): domain Eukaryota; kingdom Viridiplantae; phylum Streptophyta; class Magnoliopsida; order Magnoliales; family Magnoliaceae; genus Magnolia; species Magnolia sinica. Next base: position 83,461,384 of record NC_080574.1, read on the forward strand.
ATAGGCCATACTGTGAACTTAGTTAATCCATACCTCCACAACTGCGCCCAAGAAATCTCCCTACCCAATTTACTCCAGAAATGTCCCGATTACTCGAACAAGTTCTAGACTGCTCATTAATGGGCCACTAGTTCTGAAATTATAGAGTAATGTCCATCTCACTAGGCTTGTGGTCCATCGCGGGCAATGGACTCAAACGATGCCTAGAAATGGATGATCTGCACCGTCTAGCCAACGCTTGTAAAACGCAACTCTCCCAAGTAATAACTTAAAATCTGAATTTTTAAAACAGTTAGCCCCGTCACTTAGGACAATAAATTATGACATTTCAGCTGCGGATTTCACCCAAATTTGCACCGTAGGTTGAAGATATTTTTCTGCACTCGTCTGCCAAATTTTACCCTTGATTGAGGAATGGTGACCGTTAATTGTAAATCAGACCCTTGCAATAAATCCCTGAAACCATTTACTGTCAAACCTTGGACAAACCCTCATCGGACCATGGGGTACCCATCCCGTAATTCAGATGGGCCAAGGGGCATTTGATGGAATAATTGGCACCTAAGGCCATTTGAACTAAACTGCAGGGTATATAACCCTTTAAGCCCTCTCTCCCTCACTCCCACAGCAAATTCCAGCAGTTGAGAGAGAGAGAGAGAGAGAGAGAGAGAGAGAGAGAGAGAGAGAGAGAGAGAGTGTAAGAGTAAGGGGAGCCAGGAAATTGAAATTTTCACTCTCCTACCACCGCCATTCACCGGAGACCACGGCCCTATCGCCGTAGAGGCGAAGCGTGGCTGATAAAAGGTAACAAATTCGAGCTCTCCTCCATTTTTCTTAGCTAGGGCTGCATGCATGTGTCCTGACATGCAATTCCTCTGGCACAGGGCCTCGACACATCAAATTTGTGGACCTGGCGCTGCTAGAGTGACTACAAGAACTTTCAATCGATGATAGGTGTGGACCATTACTTTTAGGTGGTCTGTTATCATGCCTAGAGCGAACCTTAGTGATTATGTGTGGAGATTTTTCTTTGCATGTTGCTAATTTTAGTGTAACATTGCTGAATTTGAACTTGCACATGAAATTTTACTAAATTGGGAAAGGAATTTCAAATTCAAATTCGTTGATGTATGCATTGTGGAATTGTTTAGCAAATTGTGAAATTGCATGTGTATTATCCCCAATCCTGTTGATTTCATAGGTCAACTTCTGTTGCATGTAACTAACATGTGTAGATTAAATGCACAGCTGGTTATATTGTTGAATTGCTGAAATTTGTGGAACTCCTAGCTAGGAATGTCCTTAAATTTGTTGAATGTACACTATGGAATATGATTACACATTACGCCCCTTTCGGATCGACTTGCCAACCGTGACTTCTTTAGGCAACCCTTCTATTGGGTTGGCCCACGGGCAAGTTTAGCCCGACTAGCCGAACCGCAGGTTATCGGCTGTAGTTAGACTACGCGAGATGTTGCTCTCAGGCCGTACATCCCATGGTCTGTCTCATGGGGGTAAATTAGCCCACTGGTTAGCCATCCTTGTACGTTAACCATGTTTGTACACGCTTGTTTGAACCTGAGATATCCTGCACCCGTTGCGCCCACTGATAACCATTAGTTACGGACCACAAGACTCATGAGCTGGGGATGGTGGTATGGGACACTATGCCCGAGCTGTCGGCCTACGCTGGGGTGATGAGCCTCCCTGTAGTGACCAGTGAGCAACTATCCTCGTGAGTCGGGTATAGTGGTATAGGACATTATACTTGGGCTGTCGGCCTACGCTAGGCTGACGAGCCTCCCGTAGTGACCACGAGCAAAGACTCTATCTGTCTTAACCACCTTCGTATGATTCTAGTGTTGGGAATGACGAACCCAAATAGGCCAAGGGTCGCGAGAGCCATATGGCCATGACCGTCAGAGCCGTGCGATTGGATTAGGGTATTGATCTATCAGGGTATCTCAATTTTCCAAATTGCTAGATGAATGAATATAATTAATCAACTTGACTAACATTTACATTACATTGCATGAGTTATTTTGGCGATTTGGCAGTCGTGGTCGCATTGAGGGAGTGATTGGTCATTCATAATCGTTAGATGTTGTCGCTCGAGGGAGTATTGTGGTGAGAAGTATGCATCATATCATTGAATCATGCATCTGCATTAATTAGAGTATTTAAGATTTTATGAATGTATGCCTTTCATAAAAATTGTTCTTGGTATGATAATCTGTGTAACTTATTGTTAATGGTACCACCGAGTTGATCACTCACTCCCACTCTGGGATAGTGTTTCAAAATACCAACTAGAACCTGTCACAGATGCAGGAGTGATGGAGCTGAATGTGCTGGGGGACGTCAGTGTGGACGATGAGGAGGAGCAAACGTATTTTCAGACTTTCGGTGGATCCTTCTAGTCCGAGTTCGGGCGATCGCGGGGTAAGGGTCAGGGCCCTAGTCACTTTGGGACATATGTATGGGTGGGACTAGTTCCCTATTTGAATATTTTTAGATTTGTGGTTTGGATATTTTTATATTTAGTGACACTTAATATTGCTTTATGACTTACTTACACTTCATACTTGGCTAAACTCTCCATTGCTTATGAGATCATCCAAATGTAATTAAAATCTGACGCCCATTAGGGCACATGTGACACCTGGGAATTCGGGAGCCGAGTTCCTACTCGGCCCCTGAAATTCGAGGCGTTACATACATACGCCTGAAACATTATCTAAAAATATAACTAAAATTGAATAACACTTCAATGAGAATGTAAGTTGAGTTATAGATGTCCTAGAGGGGGAGGGGGGATGAATAAGACTTAACCAATTTGATAATCAATTGTAGAAAATAAATTCACAACAACAATTAATATTGAAATATTGATTTCAATTGAGTCATAGGACAACATTCACCTAAAATCTTAGGTAAGATAACCTTATTTCATGATGTCCTTAATTTCAAATTTCAATATTTCAAGAAGACAAAAACAAGAATAAGATTATCAATCACCACAATACTCATAAAGTTATACTGGTTCAGTGTTTAACTTACACTTACTCCACTCCCAAAATTACTACTCCATATAATTTTGGCTTTCCACTATTTTCAAGGTTTTCACAGGCTAACTTCAATAACCTCTTACAATTTTTGTAATTTTCATAGGCTTATCACAATAAAACCTCAAGTGATTTTCATGGGCTTATCATTCCTCAACTAGATGAGATTTTTGGGTAATTTCAATAAACCCAAAACTGAAAGTAATTTACTGAAATTAAAAACTTATCTTCTTGAAGACCTGAGTTGAAGCGAAGATATCGATGAAGTAATTGAAGTTGAAGCTTCAGTAGATGTAGTGATCTTTTAAAAAAAATGAAGATGAACTAATGTATGCACAACCAAGAAGGATATAGGGATATATGATTTTTTAAAGAATAAAACCCTAAAAGTTGCAGATTCAATTATCTAATCTCAAGTTGAGTATAGTGCATTCTCTTATTGAATTAATCACTACTTGAGAAGAGAATTGAATAAGCTACAAAAATCTGTTGAGGCAAAAAAATAATCTATTGCATAGTCCATTGCAATGGTCAGAGAATTTCATGGTGCAAATCTTTCCTAGAGTCATTCACTCCTTATTTTGGTAAAAATGAGTGATCAGGGGTATTTTTGGTATTTTGATAAAAATCAGCATCCAGGGGTATTTTGGTAAAAATTAGCATCCAAGGGTATTTTGGTAAAAATCAGCATCCGGGGGTATTTTGGTAAAAATGAGTGATTTGGATATTTTGGTAAAAATTAGCATTCGAGGGTATTTGGTAAAAATGAGTAATCTGGGGTATTTTGGTAAAAGGGATGAATGAGGGTATTTCGGTAAAAGGAGCGGATATGGTCATTTTGGTAAAAAGGAGTGGATGGACACTACTTTGTATTAAGGAGGAGTGAGTGGATGCCATTGTTTAAGGAAGAAGTTGGTGAACACCATTGTTTAACGAAGGAGGTTGGTTGTTGCCTTAAGGAGAAGTGGTAGTGATCACCATTGTTTAAGGAACTGGGAGGCCTATAAATACTCCCTCCCATGCTTCATTTGGACAAGAGACAAAAGAGAGACAAGAGGGGAGAGAATTGGGGAGAAGAAAGTGGGAGAGAGACACTGTTGTGCGCTACATAGAGTGTGCGGCGCACAACACATGTGGGGCACAATGCCCACCTCCGCACAAAGAGTTTGTGCACAACACTCTCTTCAAAAGAGTTTGCGCACAACCCTTTTTCAAAGGGACTTTGTCCCAACGCCATCCTTCTCTCCCTCATGTCCTAACATCTCCCTTGTGCGCCACTTTCATTATGCGCATGTCCTAATGTCATCCTTCATTGTGCGCCATTTTCATTCTCTGCACAATGAGATCTCCGCAAGGAGTTTGCGCACAACCACTTTCCAAAGAATTTGCCAACAATCCCGCCTCCAAAGGATGTGGTGCACAACATGTGGCGCACATCGCCACTTCTTTCTCCCTTGTCCTGAAGCCACCCTTGTCTTGATACCAGCGCACAATGCCATTTTAAGTGGTGATATGTCTTAATTCCAGGCTTCCTGCGCCACTTATAAAGGGAAGTGTAGAGAATTTGTCCAAATACATCCATTGTGCATCACTTTCCACTCACCTATGTCCTAATACATTCCTCTATGCGCCACTTCTATGGGAGTCTTGTCCAATACAAGCCTTCCAACGCCACTTTGAAAGGGAACTTGTCCTGATGCTTGGCTTCCCATGCCACTTCCTATGGAAAGTTGTCCTGAGACAAGTCTTATGTTATCTTAAGGGATGCTCCATGCGCCACATCAAGAGGAGCTTGTCCTAAGGGAGGGCTTTTGTTGTCTTAACGGATAGCCCATGTGCAACTCCATGTGGAACAATGTCCAGACAAGAACCTTTTCATGTCCTGAGATAAATACTCCCCGCACCATCTCATGTAAGAGAAGGGAAGTGCGGTCCACTATTTAAGGGAAGTGCCGTCCACTATTCAAGGGATGATGTTCGCTCCACATTTCAAGGGACGATCGTCGCTCCACATTTCAAGGGATGATCGTCGCTCCACATTTCAAGGGACGGTCACTCCACATTTCAAGGGACGGTCGCTCCACATTTCAAGGGACGATCATCGCTCCACATTTTAAGGGACGGTCGCTCCACATTTCAAGGGATGGTCGCTCCACATTTCAAGGGTTTTGTAATGGAAGGATGATCAGAACTGATCTCAACGGTCAGATCAAGGAAGAATGAACGGAAGGATGATTAGAATTGATCTCAACAGTCAGATCAATGAAGAATGTACGGAAGGATGATCAGAACTGATCGCACGGCCAGATCAAGGGTTTCAAGCCTGCATAGCCTTTCTGCCTTTGCGATGAATATTAAAAGCGTCTAAATGCTGCCAAAATTGCCATCAGACTATCTTCTATTTCATTCATTACGTTACATTGATTGTACTTTATTTTCAGAATCAAGGGAATTCGAGGATGTGAATGAACTCAGAATGAATAGATATCTTGTGATCATTGTTCTCTCATTAAATTCTTTATTATCATTGAATGAATTCCCCCAAATTAAACGAATTTGTTTTCTGGTTCAAAATAAAATTGCGACTCTACGGGGACGTATTATTCGATGGTTACTTAGAAAATATTCAGAGAACATTTATCACTTTTTGGCGTCTGTATAGATGCCAAAATGACGACTCTCAATGGGAACATCCTCCCCTTCATCTCTAAAAACTAAGCACGATTTTATTTAAATAAAATAACTAACACTCTGTTCTGGATATCAGGTATACCGCAATGGCCTTTCTCCCGACTAATGTGGTTTTCTACTTCACATTTGACAGATTTCCACCAGAAAGTATCAGAAAATATCAAATCAGTTGCGAACAAGGACAGACAATGCCAGGTATTGTCCGAAGTAGTTTTTACTTCACCAGTAACACATCAAGACGATGAAAGACAGATGATAGTGTGTTGGTGCACAAAAATGGTTGTGAAAATGGTTTGGGAAGTTACATGCACCTATGCAACAGTATACCGGTTAAGTATAACGAGACCCTTGGGCGGACTTGCACAAAGGGTATAGAGTGTTGTGCGTATAGGCACAATGGTGATTCAAATAGGCTGACAGGGATGGTTGAGATTTGATGAAAGGTAGACCCACGACATGCATACCAAGGATTCATACATATGGAGGTTTGAAAAATGAAATATAGTGATATCTAGAAAATGAAGGGTTTGATCTTGTTTTATAAGGGGTATCATCCTGCCAAGTATGGTTAAAAGGTTCGGTTATGTGCCATACCACGAAGCATAGTCTTACCTTACTCACTCAGTCCATTCTCCTTGACGGTATCAACAATGCAGTTTTCATTTTCTCCTTTGATATCAGGATGCTCGAAGTACACAGAAACATAGAAAATTTGCCAACAAATATTAATTGGCATTCATCAGATGAGCATGTTGCTGAAGAAGTCTTAACCTTCCAACAATGACTACCGTGAACAACAGTAAGCCCTAAGGAAAGCCTTCAGATAAGAAATTAGTTCAATTGAATTAGACGTTGCCCGCCAACGAGAAGACGAATCAATTAGTGCATTCATCAGTCAATAGAGATCCCTGGGGGCATTGTCACAATTTACCAGAATAAAAAAGCAAGTCAATACACAATTTGAAAAGAGTTAAAGTGAAGTTGCTTAACTCTCATATGAATCAATTATTTCAAAGTCTTAAGAGGACGACAATAGATATTACCAAAGAAAGAAAGCAAAATGCCTAAAATGACGGATCGTCAAAAGTAAAGAGTTGAAATTCTGATAAAGAGAATGTCAGCTATTTTACAAATAAGAAAGTAAAGAAAGAGTTGGGACAATTCAAGGACAATGAGAAACATACAGATGATACGCTTCCTATAAGGAATCAATGGTTAGCTGCAAAGAAAATCGACTTGTCACAACTAAATTATTCAAAGGACGTGAAGCAAAGAAGAAAAAGGTATTCTAATGAAGATGACCAGTGATAATAAAATTGTTATAAAGAAGATATGAAATAAGAGAGAAATTATTGATATATGGTCCTGATTGGAGATATTCACTCTATAGAAGAACATGCAAGCAAGAAGAAAGCAAGACAAGTATGTCCATCATGTGGGCAAATTTTCATACCTGTCAGTTCAGTAAAATATATCATCCCTGAATACCAAGAGGATTCACGGCCTGTTGACTCGGAAGATTCACGGCATAATTATTCAGGGGGCAGACGAAAGCATACAAAATACGTTATCCTTGAAGATAATTACAGTTTTGATTCTGAAGATTATTAACATAATACTTTGAAATCAAAAGGGGGCAAGAAAAGAAGAATATCAAGGATGTCAAAGCCTCAAAGTATCAAGAAGGCTAAAATTTCAGAATGAAAAGTTTCAGAATGCAAAAGTCTCAGAATGTCAAAGTCTCAGAATTTCGATGCCATACATAAAGAAAAGACAGACTTTCAAGCACTGACGGTTATTGCCAAATCAACAGTAGTTACCATTGTCATCACCATTTCGCTGACATGAAGATTATTTTATTATAATATCATGAACAGCAATGGGGCGATATATCAATCATCGATTTGTCATCTTCAATTATTGATCTATTATCTTCAGCAAAGCCTGTACGATCAACTATCACGTCAGCGACAACAATTTATCATTTAAGGCAGCCTAGCCAAGCCCTATACGACCAACTACGCATAAGACATATATTATTCGGGATAGCAGTGTGGAGCCAGCGGCCCTAAAAAGCCCGTATAGGCCACATCACATGCATACCCATGCGAGTAGTTGATGGAGCTAGCGACTAAAAGCCCTAAAAGGCTGAAAAGTCGTAAAACGGCTAGTCACATGTGAGACCACTGCCGTCTGTGAGATCTCTGACAGCGTCATGGACGAGGATGAAAATACCCTCCCAAGAATGGGTTCAAACTCACAGACGAAGAAAACGCAGATCCCTGGTTTGATTTCGGTATTAACTCATGAGGAAGGACTTAAACTGTAATATCCCAAGTAAATTTTGGTGGTATAATTTATTTATTTATTTATTGGGTTGTTCATTTTTTAAAAGAATTCTCCTATAAATATTAAAACTTGATACTAGTAACTATGATAGGATAACACTTTCCTTGGGTGAACCCTACATCACATTATCATATATCCCTTATAACTTTTTAACCACTCATTCAATTGATAAACTATCCGTACACTTACTTATTCATATTTTAAGGAACCTAACCACTTGTTTATTTTTTTCAATCTTAAATTCTAAATATTTTTTATATAAATCAAGGACCACAATTGCATAAGTCCACTTAACCAAATTCCTAAATTTCAGATTATGATATAATTTTCATAACTAAGATTCTTATCAGGTTAGATTTCATTAAACGTGATCATACATATCACAGGACCAATACCATAATTATAATTCAAATGGTATATATTAAAAATGACATATATCTTTTAAATATTTTGTCCGATCGTAAAACCCTCCGTACATTTACCTTGAAATCACTAGATATATATTACATTCCATCTATAGGATTTTTGGACATCTCTATCATACCAAACAAAATGTCATATGATCAGATCCACCCATTTTTGGGACCCAAACAAATAGTTCGACATGACTATTATGATTCTTATATTTTTCTATAGAAACCATACCAATGAATTAAGATTCTAACAACTACAACTTAATCAATTTGGGCGCCAAGTAATCCCAGGATAAATACCCACATGTACAGACCTTTCTCAAAAACTAACCATCTGGACATTTTGTAAATGGCTATATGAGAATTCCAATCATCTATTTTATTTTCCAAAAATGTCCATCCAGTGGGTACTTATCAAAATCTGACGGTAGAGATCACCCATGTTCAGTGACCCAATTACAAAATTGAATTCATCATTACGTAGCGCTTAAAAACCCTTAACTGGGAATTTGTTCATTTAAGTTAAATCTTCAAAATGCGAGGTCCATCATCGATCCAAAACATCTAAGAGTGTAGATGCCCATCCACATAGACTATTCTTAAAACCATATTTGCACATGCCCATTTATATCCGAACTTATACCAAGACCTATTCACCTAATTTAAACCAAAATCCCTTAATTTCTACACTTAGATCCATTATGTCACCATCCATTGCAAATATGGATCATAACTCTCAAGCGGTCCATCTAAAAACTAACATTAATGGTTCATCATGAAGATCTTGTTATGCCCAACGCTCTTATTGGTCGATTTTGAGAAAATATCTCTTACGAGACAATTAGACCCACAAATCAATGGTGATCTAGGCTTAGAAAGTTAGTTCCGATTTTATATTTTAAAAGAATCTGTGTACACTTATATATATTATTTCACCCTGTACATCACACAACAAACTCTTATACTTTAAACCATCCATGAAACCATCTGTACACAAACTTTGTCTCCTGTCAAGGAACCTAGTGGACCATACACTTCTCATTTACAAAATCATCCAACCGCTCATCATTCATTTTTGTTATTATCATAGATCGTCTTATCTATTCAATCGATCATCGAACCAACGGTACACATTATACAACTTCGAAAATCATAAAACCTTACCGGTTTAGTTTTAGCGTGAGGGGTCATATTTCATATCAAATATGCGGTTCATACCAAACTTTGGATAATTTTCAATATATATGAAATCCATAACTCACTTGCGTTTCGTCCAGCAAAGAGAAAAAAAAACACGTGAAGATGAAAAATCACGTGTGAAACCTCCCATGCATTAACATAAAGTGGGACCCACCTTATAATATAAAAGAGAAAGAGGGGAGACGTAAGTGACATCTCACTACCAAGCAGGAGAGAGAGAGAGAGAGAGAGAGAGAGAGAGAGAGAGAGGAAAGAGAAAAATGAAGAAAGAAAAGGAGGAAAGAGAAAAAGGAAATATATATATATATATATATATATATATATATATATATATATATATATATATATATATATATATATATATATATATATACATTTACATTTTATAAAAAAGTGAGTATCTCTCACTTGATAATTATATATAAAAGAAAAACTTATATATATTATATATATACATATATTTGTTTGTTCTTTTGTACTTATAATTAATCTTTGCCATCTTAGTTTTTTTTTTTTAATGTAACTACTTACCATGCTTCCTAAAAATGATCTTTAATTTTTAACTTTTTTATTACATCGGTTGTCATTATTTTAATATGCCTTAATTCGAGTTTTATATTGTCTTATTGTTAATCTTACATTAAAAATTTATTTTTTACATTTTAACTTTGTTGTTAGAATTATTGCAAAAATCTTGAGTTTATATATAAATTTTTAAATTCTTAGATGTAATAAAGCACGTTGCGTGTTTATTATTATTATTTCTTTTCTTTACGTAGAACTTTAATCAAGATCTAATATATTACATTACATGTTTATTTTTATTTTTAAAAATTTTAATCATGTAAAGATAATTTACATTGATTGAAAATTTTGTTTTTAGTTCGATAAATTATATACACAAAGTATTATGGATTGATCGAAGAATATCAACCATTGAAGATTTTTTTGAAATACTTGATTAATGCAATATTAAAATCATGCATCATTAAAATAGTTATGAAACACCAGAAAATAGGTGGGGTGATCAAGTCCTCTGGGTTAAAAATTCCTAAAGCGTAAATAGGTGGGGCGATCAAGACCCTTGGGTTGGAAGTCCCAGAAACCCAATTGGTACCTTTTGGAACCTCTACCGTACCCTTTGAGTGGGTGAGCATGTCAAGATTGCAAAAGGTTCCCACTGCCAGGTTCGGTAGGGTAGTAGTTTGACCAGCTAATGTACAAATGAGTCCCTCACCAAGTGCCCTTTGGATGGGTGAGTATATCATGCAAGAGGTTCTCATTGCCAGGCTAGGTGTTGTATTGGTGCGGGCGTTGGCCAACCAGTGTAAACTGGCCCTGGTGTTAAAAAGAATAAACTGCAAATGTTATTATGGAGTATAATATATGTTGATTTCATTCATCCATTTTTCTTTGAATTTACATTGAAACATTTTGTTTATTAAATCTCCTCATTTGTTATTTTACGTAAATAGGTATTGTATCTTTTAATAGTTTTATTCTTGTTATATGAGGTTATTTTGAAAGATGTGTTGATATTACTTAATAGGGTTCTCAGCTTAGGGTGTTGGGATTTTAAAATTTCAGGATCGGGATCACATGGAGGAGCTTAAAGAGATTTTCTTTTATTTATTTTTATTTTTTACCATTTTCTAAATTAGTGTAATGAACATTTAGTAAGACAACATTATGATGACATGTGTTTGATGGTAATCTTGAATAGTCAGAACATGGACATGTTATTCTTCTTTAAATAAATGTTCGATTATAAAAATTTTGGATTGTTATATTTTATGAGTGAGATCATTTTGTCAATATACGTGTGGATTATGAAGTGTAAACATACAAAACATAAGTCATGCCTGCGGGTACGGAATCGGGGTCGAATATACCCAGGTGCCGGATTTCGGGGCGTGACATAAACCTACTCATTGATGGACCGACGACCTTAGATTTGGTACCTAAGGTAGCCTGGTAAAGCCCCAGGAACTCTAGAGAGTTACCGTGGCCATCCCTATGTGTAAATCCCATTCATGGCTGTGATTTCTCTCACTACTCAAGAGCTTAAACTATGTTGCTCCACTGATCAAAGAGCCTAAACTATGTGAAGTGTCCAGTCAAGTCAAGTCTAGTCTAGTAAAGTCAAATTCAGTCAAGTTTAGTTCAGTCAAGTCATGTCCAATCAAAGTATGGTCAGTTAAAAGTATACTAGCTCCACTGCCTAAAGAGCTTAAAATATGTGTAGCATCAAAATGTTGCAAATATATATTTCACTTAAGATATGCTCAAATATACAATTGCCTGATAAAAATCTCAAACATTGATTAGATAATATATAAAAATGTGTTTCTCTTGAATTAGGTTTCAATTACAGCAGCAGTGAATGCCTTCAAAATATTGGCAGTTCTCCATTTGAAAGTTCAAATCTTCAAGATCAACTACGAGCCTTCAATTGCAATATACATATTCTTCTGACAAGGATCGAGATTCTTTAAAAGGAGCAGCAAAGATTATTCATCCTTCAAGGGTATCATCAGGCTTTACTTCGAAAATATTATTTTTGGAAGAAATCTTTATGCGAAGATTGACCTGGAGAGAGGGCATGATATATTTCTCTAAAGTAATCCATACCTTGGTCTTTCTGATAATTTCTTATGCACGGTAGAGGAATGCATATACCAAGATTATGAAGCATGATTCAATGTGAACATTCAAAAGTTACTTCTATATTAAAGCCTAGTTATATGGTCCAATGCGGTAGCTTTTCATTGTTCTAATAATGATATCGCAAGTCTCCGAGTACCAGATCTGATGGAGACAAAGAACAAACGGAATCATCATCAGTAACTTTTATGGCCTTTAGAAAGTTATTAAATGAAAATTGAAAAAAATTCTTATCTATTTTTCAGAATCAGCAAAGATCTAAGGAAAAGTCTATGCTAAGGAGCACAAGCTAGAAAAGACTCAACAAAAGACTCAGCGGTTGAACCTTTGGAGTTGGAGATGATATCTCCAAGAACACGATATAAAGAATATAAAGAATGCAATGCAAAGCATGATGACAAGCACAAAGATGAAATGATTAAATCATTATCATATTGTGAATATCACAATCAGCTTAAAAAGAGAAGTTTTTAATATATTTCAAAAATTATTAATGCTCCATGAAGCTAAAATTACAATGTATTGAGATACTAATTTTGATTAATTTGGCAGGAAAGACTATCATTTGAAAGCTTGGGTTATGCAGATCATGAATAAAGGAAACAATCGAAAAAGTTGTTGCGGTAGGTGCAACATTAAAGAACAACCCCCTAGATACAAAGTTGAAGGAAAGGAGTCATCGGAGTTGATCAAAGAAACCATTACAGCAACAGCGGTGTTGAAAGATAGTTCTCTGGTCGAGTTACCCAAAGATGAAGTCGCCACAACTGTTACAGTGGCAAGTTTCAATGAAAGAAGAATTTTATCCTCTTTATTAAAACATCTGGTCGACACTGCTAGTTGGGATCTTTAAGTCTTCCGTTCGAGCGCGATCATTCGAGTTTTCCGTTCGAGCGCAATCATTCCAAATCTTCCATTCAAGCGCGATCATCCAAATCTTCTGTTCGAGTGCGATCATTCAAGTTTTCCATTCAAACATGATCATCCAAATCTTTCGTTCAAGTGCGACCATTCAAATCTTCCGTTTGAGCACAATCATTCAAGTTTTCCGTTCAAGCGCAATCATTCCAATCTTCCATTCGAGCGTGATCATTTGATCTTCTGGTTAAGTATGATCATTTAGTCTTCTACGCAAGCATGATCATCCAGTCATCCTTCAGTTGCAGTTCATTCAGTTCTTCAGGCGGAGGAAGATCGATCCTCCATTTGATTTCATGAATCAATCAAAGAAGGATTGAGGGGGCATCTGTTGAGGCACAAAAATAATCCATTGCATAGTCCATTGCAATGGTCAGAGAATTCCATGGTGCAGATCTTTCCCAGAGTCATTTACTCCTTATTTTGGTAAAAATGAGTGATCTGGGGTATTTTGGTAAAAATCAGCATCCAGGGGTATTTTGGTAAAAATGAGTGATTTGGGTATTTTGGTAAAAATCAGCATCCGGGGGTATTTTGTTAAAAATGAGTGATCTGGGGTATTTTGGTAGAAGGGATGAATGAAGGTATTTCGGTAAAAAGGAGCGGATATGGTCATTTTGGTAAAAAGGAGTGGATGGACACTACTTTGTATTAAGGAGGAAGTGAGTGGACGCCACTGTTTAAGAAAGAAGTTGGTGAACACCATTGTTTAAGGAAGGAGGTTGGTTGTTGACTTAAGGAGAAGTGGTAGTGATCACCATTGTTAAAGGGACTGGGAGGCCTATAAATACTCCCTCCCATGCTTCATTTGGACAAGAGACAAAGGAGAGACAAGAGGGGAGAGAATTAGGGAGAAGAAAGTGGGAGAGAGACACTGTTGTGCGCTACATAGAGTGTGCGGCGCACAACACATGTGGCGCACAATGCCCACCTCCGCATAAAGAGTTTGCACACAACACTCTCTTCAAAAGAGTTTGCGCATAACCCTTTTTCAAAGGGACTTTGTCCCAACGCCATCCTTCTCTCCCTCATGTCCTAACATCTCCCTTGTGCGCCACTTTCATTGTGCGCATGTCCTAATGTCATCCTTCATTGTGCGCCATTTTCATTCTCCGCATAATGAGATCTCCACACAAAGAGTTTGCGCATAACCACTTTCCAAAGAATTTGCGCACAATCCTGCCTCCAAAGGATGTGGCGCACAACATGTGGCGCACAACGCCACTTCTTTCTCCCTTGTCCTGAAGCCAGCGCACAATACCTTTCTCCCTTATCTTGATACTAGCACACAATGCCATTTTAAGTGGTGCTATGTCTTAATTCTAGGCTTCCTGCGCCACTTGTAAAGGGAAGTGTAGAGAATTTGTCTAAATACATCCATTGTGCGTCACTTTCCACTCACCTATGTCCTAATACATTCCTCCATGCAGCACTTCTATGGGAGTCTTGTCCAGATACAAGCCCTCCAACGCCACTTTGAAAGGGAACTTGTCCTAATGCTTGGCTTCCAATGCCACTTCCTATGGAAAGTTGTCCTGAGACAAGCCTTAGAGGAGCTTGTCCTAAGGGAGGGCTTTTGTTGTCTTAACGGATAACCCATGTGCCACTCCATGTGGAACAATGTCCAAACAAGAACCTTTTCATGTCCTGAGATAAATACTCCCCGCACCATCTCATGTAAGAGAAGGGAAGTGCAGTCCACTATTCAAGGGAAGTGTGGTCCATTGTTCAAGGGATGATGTTTGCTTCACATTTCAAGGGACGATTGTTGCTCCACATTTCAAGGGACAGTCGCTGCACATTTCAAGGGACGATCGTCACTCCACATTTTAAGGGATGGTCGCTCCACATTTCAAGGGATGGTTGCTCCACATTTCAAGGGTTTCGCAATGGAAGGATGATCAGAACTGATCTAACGGTTAGATCGAGGAAGAATGAAAGGAAGGATGATCAGAATTGATCTCAATGGTCAGATCAAGGAAGAATAAACGGAAGGATGATCAAAACTGATCGCACGACCAGATCAAGGGTTTCAAGCCCGCATAACCTTTCTGCCTTTGTGATGAACATCAAAAGCATTGAAATGCTGTCGAAATTGCCATCAGACTATCTTCTATTTCATTCATTACCTTACATTGATTGTACTTTATTTTTAGAATCAAGGGAATTTGAGGATGTAAATGAACTCATAATAAATAGATATCTTGTGATCATTGTTCTCTCATTGAATTCTTTGTTATCATTGAATGAATTCTCCCAAATCAAACACATTTGTTTTCTTGTTCGAAACAAATAATATAAGAATGATAATGCAAATTACTTAAAAAAGAATAAGATTTTTCTCTTTTATTTCTAGAAGTTTTTTTTTCTTGCGTTAAAATAGTGAGAAATGATCTCTATTTATAGCCAACATGAATCTTCGGTCAGCCTAAGAATCAGCTGGTTGGAGTTCTTCGTTTCTATTTTAACAGTTATCAGAGTTCACGGGATTTAATTTTGAAAAAAACTTCGGCTTGCCCGAGCCAAACTTCGGCTGGATTGACTTTTTGGGAAATCAAAAATCTGCATTACTATAAACTTGACTTGGGTTACTCTCGAACTGACCCTGTTGAGGCATAAAAAATGATGAATGAAGAAAAGAGAGAGGAATGAAGATATAGAAGATCAAAAGACAAGGAAATACAAAAAGAAGAAAAAGAGAGTGCAGAGATTGTAGTAGTTGCGTAGGACCGCGCAAACCATATCGATTGCGCAGGACTGTGCAACCCATATTGGTTACACGGGACCGTGCAAACGATGATATTCATTGCACGGGTTCGTGCCATGGATTTCGGAAGGGTTGTTCATAAGTTGTGGAATCTTGTGAAAAGTGGGGCCCATGGCATATAGATCGAGGGTTCACATGCGTGAAGGGTTATATATACCCCCTCTCCCTCTCATTTTGGGGTAATTGAAGATTTTGGGAAGAAGAGCAGAGCACGAGAGAAGACTGAAGGTAGGAGTGGAAGGAAGATAGGGTTTATGCGGGGCCGCACAACCCTTATTGGTTGCGCGGGTCCATGCAACGAAACTGTCATATGGACAGTAATAATAAAGGGGCTGAAATGCTGTCCAATTGTTCAAGCTCCAGTTTTCCTTTTGTACAAGCATCAAAAAGGGAAATTACACGATCGAATCCACACAATATTCCTCTTAAAGAGATGACTGAAACACAAGACGAAATGCTGCTGGATTTGATATTCCGATCAATTATTTAAATTCTATCAATTTTTCATACTCTAAATAATCTATCTCAGAATCAAGGGATATTAGAGGATGTAAATGAACTCAATATTAATAATACGATGATTGTTCTTGATATACTCGCTCTATTATGTTTGAATAAGATAATCACCCAAATTGAAATGCATTTATTTCTTGTTCGAAACAAAATGACGACTCCACTGTGGATATTATCTTATTTGATATTAACATTGAGAAGGTTACAAGACTTTTGTCGTAGTTTGGTGTCTTTCTGACGCCAAAATGATGACTCTCAGTGGGAACATCCTCCCCTTCATCTCTTAGATAGAATATCAGATCATTTGAATACTAATTAAAGCTTCATTTTGTTATCTTGAAGGTAAGAAGACGATAAGACTGCAATTCATAATCATTGGCAAGCTTAATGAAGAAAGTGAACTTTTACTTCACTGCGACCGGATTCATAGTGGAATATGCAGCAAGTACGTTGTTGGATCACAGAGATCAATCTCCTGCAAGAAAAGATAATAAACCTTCGGCAATGGCTAGAGTCATATCTACTTCATCTACGACACAGAATAACGATCAAGATTGGACTGTTATTACGTCTAGAAAGACAAGAGCTCGAAATGCAGTAACATCCAGAATAAACTCGCCTGTACGAAGAATCAAGGGACCAGTAACGTGAAATGAAGCTAAGAAAAATCCTGAACTAGCTCCTCCCGCGTTATACCTAGCGAAATCCGCTCCTCCCCTCACAACATATGATTTTCCAGCTCTGTCTACTGTAGAAGCTTGACTGATAAGAGAGCAGAAGGGCAAGATGCTACTTATAGGCTCACTGGCTTCAGTATCACTCCGATCTCCCGATTACTATGGAAGCAGCGGGAAGTCTAATGAAACCCCTCTTTCTGTAAGTCCCATCACCTCGATATATTCATACTCCATCCCAACTACAGCTTCATCCGGAAGTAGAGAAGCAACCGTACATATGGCTAGGACAAGTCAGGCACCTCCGTTGATTGCTGAGGATCGTATGACTGAGATGGCACAAGCACAAAGAATACTGATGGAAGAATATAGAAATCTCTGGGAAGCTTTGGCAACCCTCACGCATAATGTGGCTCAGATAACAGCACCTCCAATGATGAGCAATATGAATGGACAAGAACCATGACCCGATGGCTCGTAACCCCCAGGACTAGGATCACTTGGGTCTGCTCCTGCAGCAAGGGCGATAACGTAAGAAGAGATGTGGCAAGTCATGGAAGAAGCTGTCAGAATAGAGAGAGAATGTGAAAATGTCAGTAGGTTCAGATATCGGACACCTTACCCGAGAGAGGTAGAAGACGTTCCTTTCCCCGTAAATTTCAAACAGCCAGATTTTTAAAAATTTAATGGAGATGGATTGCCAGAAGAGCATTTGATGCACTTCATCACCAGTATGGGGAATTTCTCCACAGTACCGCAATATTGCCTCCGATTGTTCAGCTCATCCTTGACACACAAAGTGTTCCGTTGGTATTCTAATTTAGCTCTAGGATCGATGTGCACTTGGGAGCAAATGTAGGATGCTTTCATGTCAAATTTCTTTTCGTCCGATCATGATGTCAGTATTAGAGAATTGGCTTCAGTACGGTAGAGAGAAGGAGAGCCTGTAGAAAAATTCATAGATAGGTGGAAGACATTGGGGGCCTCCTGCAGACAGTTGTCGGAAGAAAAAGAACAGGTCAAGATGTGCATGAACTCCATGGAGACAAGAATCACGTTTGGGCTCACCAGCACAGATATTAAGACTTTCTATGACTTAGCAAGTAAAGCCCATGCTTTAGAATTGATGAATCGGAAATGCCAACATTCAATCAGGAGGCCGCAAGGAGAGGACCCAGCAGAATGATCACAAATACAGTGGAGCAAGAGAAAAGGAGCCAAAGTACAAGAGAAAGAGAGAGAGAGAGAGGTAGGGGAGAAAAGGATGGGGCAAAAAGAAGAATCGATCCGTCCCAAAAACAGATTCAAATTAAGATTTGATGCAAAAAAACTTCAGATCGCTTAGCTCCCATGACGGATTCTCATTTGATAAAGAAGATGTGGTTCCCATGATGAACCAGTTGCTAAAAGCTGGTACGATAGAGTTGCCTCCATCCAAACGTCCTGAAGATGCAGCAAGAACAAGAGAAAAGGATTTTTGCCGATATCATCGTCTGGGAGGGCACCCGACGGAAAATTGTTACACAATAAAATCAATAATACAAAGGATGATAGATAGAGGTAAAATAGTGATCGAGAAAGAAAGAGAAAGAAATACAAAGGCTATAGTAAATGTATTGATAGCCCACGAAAATACTCATGAAAGAACAGGGAAAGAAAAACATGAAATGACAGGCATGGCTGCAGTGGTCACGCTATGGTCAAGGAGAAGATTGGCAAGTCCAGAAAGTTGATGCCACAAGAAAAGAAGTCGTTAAAGATAAGCGCGATGATGACAAAAGAGGAGAAGAATGAGGCGATGAAAGTGACTTACGATGTAATAAGTAATTTAAAAGGTATACCGACCCGGTTAAGCGTTTATGAAGCACTAAAGCTGTCAGAAGATTTTCAGTAAAGTCTGATTCAAGCACTATCCGATCACGATGTCAGAGAAACATTGATCATTGAGATGGAAAATGAAGAGCACAAAAAACAGCAGGATTGTATGCCATTCGTTTCCTTCTCTGATGATGATCTAACCTGTGACACAAGGCATAATAGACCACTGATGATAGTGGGCCATATTTGCGGCAAGGAAGTAAAACAGATTATGCTCGACAACGGGTTTGCGGTAAATCTGCTACCGCTGACAATGTTAAATAAATTGGGGTATCGTCATTCTGATCTGCGCGCTAGTGGAATGATGATACAGGGCCTTAATCAAGATGGGTAGCGCGCACTCGGTAAAATTATAGTAACCTTGGAAATAGGAGAATTGGTTACTAATGTTGTTTGTCATGTCATTAATGCAATGACGACCTATAATCTTCTCTTGGAAAGGCCATGGATGCATCATTATGGAATTATCTCCTCTACCTTACATGAGTGTTTCATATGCTGTAAGGATGGAGTATAGCACAAGGTAATCATCGATACAAGACTGTATGCAGAGGCCGAAGCTTTCTTTACAGACACTAGTTATTACGACGGATTTGCCAGAGGAAAAGAGGAAAAGAATGATGAGATCAAAGCCCTGAAAAATAATCATGAGAAAGCAATAAAAGGGGAATCCGAAAAGGCAGGGTCATCTGGAATTTCAAAAACAAAGAAGAAATTCTATTTTGTGCCGAAACATTTGAGACAGCCAGGACAACCGCCATTGACATTACTATCGCCTGAATAGTTGAAAATCCTGCATTCAAATTATACAGTACCATTGTCATATGCTGAAAGAAACAAGCCGTTCCCGGCTGTTCCGAAAAGGTTTCATGTTAAAGCCAATATAAAATATCTGAAGCCGATTGAATTTTACACCTCTTTGGAAGTAAAGATAGAAGGAGCTGAGAATAATGTATATCACGGAAAGCTGACGTCTCATGATGTCAGGAAATATAGTTCGGCAAGCAGAAGAATGATGAAAAGGATGGGTTTTGATGATGAAGAACCGACCGGTTTAAATTATGAAAAAGGAATTCAGATCCGTATCGGAGTCAGTCAGGAGAAATAGGGAAAATTTCAAGGGTTAGGGGTAGAGTCTTCAGTGAATATGGTCACGGTCGATTATCTATCAGAGACAGATCCCAAAATAGTCAAACATCCTGAGGTAGCTCCAAAGCAGATGGAAGACGGGGGGCAGACGACAATCGATAGTTTGTGAGAAGTAAATTTAGGCACAGAAGAAGAACTGAGAAATACATTCATAAGCGCTGGTCTTCTTGAGTAAGAAGCCGAAGAATATGTCCGACTGCTGAAAGAAAATAAAGATGTCTTTGCCTGGACATATGCGAAAATTTCAGGTTTGGAGCCCTTAGTGGCTATGCATCAATTAAATATTTCTAAAGATAAAAGGCCGATTAAACAAGTGCAAAGGTGATTTCACCCGAACTTGGTTCCCCTAATAGAAGAAGAAGTGAGCAAGTTGATAAAAGTCGGGTTTATCAGAGAGGTCAAGTATCCTAAGTGGATATCGAACATTGTCCCAGTAAAGAAGAAAAATGGACTAATCAGGGTGTGCGTAGATTTCAGGGACCTGAATGAGGCTTACCCAAAGGACTACT
This sequence comes from Magnolia sinica, assembly GCF_029962835.1. Taxonomy (NCBI): domain Eukaryota; kingdom Viridiplantae; phylum Streptophyta; class Magnoliopsida; order Magnoliales; family Magnoliaceae; genus Magnolia; species Magnolia sinica. The sequence goes on from NC_080574.1 coordinate 83,482,174, forward strand.
TTCCTCTCCCGATAACGGAATTACTGATTGACAGTACGACATAATATGCTGTCATGTCTTTCATGGATGGCTATGCTGGTTATAATCAAATTAGGATGGCTCCTGAAGATGAAGAAGCAATAGCGTTTAGAACCTCATTAGGGATTTACTGCTATAAGGTCATGCCATTTGGTCTCAAGAATGCTGGGGCAACATACCAAAGGGCAATGCAAAGTATCTTTCAAGATATGATGCACAAACATGTTGAATGTTATGTAGATGACCTGGTGGTTAGGTCAAGTAATCATCAGGAACATTGCAAGCATTTGGCGTCAGTTTTCTGATGGCTTAGAAAGAAACTGCTAAAGATGAATCCAGCTAAATGTGTTTTTGGAGTGTTGTCAGGAAAATTTCTCAGCTTTGTCATCAGGCATAGGGGTATCGAGATTGACCCAGGGAAAGTCAAGGCCATCCAAGATATGCCCCCTTCGAAAACATTGATGGAATTGAAGAGCTTGCAAGGAAAACTGGCGTATATTCGTCATTTTATTTCAAATCTGGCAGGGAGATGTCAGCCGTTTTCTCATTTGATGAAGAAAAGAACAGAGTTAGTATGGGACAAGGACTGTCAGAATGCGTTCGATTTGATAAAGGAACTGCTAAGACAACCTCCAGTATTGACAGCTCCTATGAGGGGTAAGCCACTTATCTTGTACATATCTGCAGCCGAAAATTCGCTGGGAGCCTTGTTAGCACAGGTGAATGAAGATGGAAAAGAAACAACTCTTTACTATCTGAGTCAAAATCTGATAGGCGCAGAATGCAATTCCTCCCCGATCGAGAAAGAATGTTTGGCGCTGATATTTGTAGTACAGAAATTGTGACATTATTGCCTTTCTCACGATATAATTTTGATCTCAAGGGCAAATTTGATAAAGTTTCTAATGACGAGGCCGATGTTATTGGGAAGGTTGGCCAAATGAATGCTGTTACTTTTGGAATATATAATTACCTACGAGCCGACGAAAGCAAAGGAGGGACAAGCAGTGCCAGATTTCTTAGCAGCGCATCCCATAATGGAAAGTGAGACCATTAGCGATGATTTTCCCGATAAGCATGTAATGATGATTGAGTCACAAGATCCATGGTAGATGTATTTTGATGGCGCTTCTTGAGCATCAGGAGCGGGGGTAGGAGTTATATTAATCACTCCTCAGGGTGATCTATTTCCCTATTCTTTTACATTGGGTACCGCGTGCATGAACAATGAAGCTAAATATCGAGCCCTCATCATTGGAATGGAAATCACCCAAGAAATGAAGATAAAGATGCTGTAAATTTTTAGAGATTCCAAACTGATTATAAGTCAACTAACGATTGAGTTTGAAATAAGAAAGCAAGAACTTTTGCTGTATTGTCGAAAAGCACAGCAGTTACTAGAGCAATTCTGCCACGTCAAAGTCAAGCATGTACCGCGGTCTGAAAATGTAAAGGCGGACACTCTGGCTAGTCTAGTAGCAGCCCTGTCCTGCCTGAATTGAAGTCCACTCCAAGTAACTATAGAAGAAAGGAGATTCTTACCCTATTCAAAAGTTATTAATGAAGTCGTAGAGGCACTCCCTATATCGTGCTTGGAAGTGACAATAAATGATTGACGCCAGTCTTTCGTAGATTATCTTAGATATGATATCTTGCCAGAAGATCCATCACAAAGACAACAAATCAAGTAGAGAGCAAGCAGATTTATCATATGTAGTAAGGTGTTGTATAGGAAATCTTACAATGGGATGCTGTTGCGTTGTCTTGATGAACAAGAAGCAGGTCAAATGTTACGAGAAGCTCACTCTAGAGAATGTGGGGCACATCAGGCTGGACAAAATTTATTTCATCGGATACATCGAATGGGATATTACTGGCCTACAATGTTTAAAGATGCAATAGATTACACAAAACGATGCCATGAGTGCCAGATCCATGGAGATGTCATACATATTCCCCCTGAAGATCTTCATCAGACGGTTGCTTCTTGGCCCTTCGCCGCTTAGGGACTCGATGTCGTTGGGCCCATAAATCCACCTTCATCCAAAGGAAAATAATATATTCTGGCAGCAACGGACTACTTCTCTAAGTGGACAGAAGCAATCACGTTGCACAATGTCAAAGAGAAAGATGTGGTCAATTTCATTTGACACGCGATAATATATCGCCACGACATCCCAGAGCAAATCATTACTGATAATGGTACCCCCTTTAAGAATAGAGGCACGAAAAAACTGTGTCAAAAGTTTAGTATTCACCATTCACTTTCAATGCCTTACTATCCACTGGCAAATGGATTAGCAGAGGCTTTTAACAAAATGATTGTGAAAATACTGAAGAAGACGATAACTGGAAACAAGCGAGATTGGGTCGAAAGGTTGTAAGAAGTTGAAAAGGCCGAGCTAAGAGTCCTAGAGGGGGGTGAATAGGATTATGCCAAGTTAAAAATTAAATATGGAAATAAACAAAAGTAAATAAAGATAGCACTTAAACAATCCCACAAAGTAAAAATGAATAACAACCTCAAATGTTAAAGTATTGAGAGGTAGATATACATGTTGTTTTGAGGATAACCTTACACCAAAAACCAATGGTTTATGGTAGGACAACCTGATTCCTAGAACGGTCTGTGTATCAAAATCTCAAACCGACACAGAGGAATAAAGAATAAAATAGGAAAGAAAATAACTAAGCTATTACAACATTTCCACACTTGTATAAAAAGATTACAACATTCTCCACAAATGCTTAAAAAGGAAATTACAACATCCATACAATGCCACAATCAATCATTCACCATAAGGCCAGAAATTATAATGGTTCGCTTGTGTGTACACCAACTATTTAGAAAAATAGTCACACAACTACTCCACTCCCAATATCCTTACACAGTGGATATTGGCATTCACTATGCAATAGGTTTTTCAAGGTTCACCTAAAACCTTCACAACTGTGTCTTTCAAGTGGGCTTACACAATTCAAAAATCCCACACTCTGAGTTTTCTGGATTACCTCAGACAAACCAAAAAGAAAGAAATTTTTCCTGGCATAATCTTAAAGAAACCAAAAGAATAGATTTATAGAAATGTAAAATACTTATCTGGATATTCTCCTTTGATGTAGCCTGGTGGAACTAATTCGGAGTAGAAGTTCAACGTAGATGTTTAATGTTCACACTCACTTATGAAAAGGTTCTAAGTTCTAAATGGATTTTAGATTAAATCACCTTGGGCTAGCTTGATTTGATTTTGATTCCAAGAAATGGGAAAACTTCAATCCCTTCTTCAAATAAGATTGGAATGTAGAATACAAAATCAAATGTAAAAAGCTAATTAAAGAGAATATTAAATGAGTGCTAAATAGCTTAAGAATATCACAAACTTATCTCTTAAAGTGGTGTCTTGATTTTGCTTGAATTCAATGAAAAACTTTAAAAATCGTGCTCTATTTATAAGTGCAGAAACTGCTCACGTGACTGGCCCAGAGGTCAGCTCGACTGGTTGAAGGACCAACAAACTTTTGAAAATTCGGGTGTGATAAGATAAAGTCGTTCCACGACTGGTCGAGTGGGAGATTCAACCGGTCGAGTGGCCTGCATGACCGGTCAAGTCGAGCCTCCCAATTTAGTTGCTGGACTTTGAGTCGAGCCTTCTCGACTAGTCGAGCAATCTCCAGGACTGGTTGAGGATCCAACAAAAAAATCCCAAAAATTAATAACAAACCTTGATTACAACGTCATGTATTCTTGTTTAGAAAATTCAATAAGAGAAAGAATTCCAAGCATGCATACCAAGATTACAACGTCAGTAATTATAAAAAGAGTAGTCATCGCTGTCATCATCACCAAGCCGATATATTATTATCAAAGACGTTATCAGCATTATCAGTAGCGATGATATATCAATCAATGCATATATCGAAGACAGTGATGGCCACTTATCATTATCAAATAAGGCAGCCTAGCCAAGCCATACAAAATGGCCAACTATGCATAAGACCTATCAAAATTGCCATTCAGGCAGCAGTGAAAAGCCAGTGGCCATAAAAGGCCTGTGAAGGCCATTATATGCATATCCATGTGGGCAGAGGACAGAGCTAATGACTAAAAGCCCTAAAAGGCCAAAAAGTTCTAAAAAAATGGCCAGTCACACGTAACACCAATGCCGTCTGTATATCTTTCAGACAATATCATCGGGAACAGATGAAACTGCCCTCCTATGAATGGGTCCAACCTTGTAGATGAAGAAAACGTGGGCCACAGTGTGATCTCTTTGGCCACGTTCATAGGTAGGCCAATCATGCGTAAGACCCCTCAAATCTCTAACTTGATTTCAGTACTAACTCATGAGGAAGGGCTTAAACCTACTCATTGATGGACCGGCGGCCTTAGATTTGGTGCCCCAAAGGTAGCCTTATGAGCCCTGTGAACTCTAGAGAGTTACTGCAGCCAACCCTGTACGTAAATCCAATCGAATTCACGGCCTTGGTAGCTTCACTGGGCCCCTTTGATGGATCGTGGTTTATGAACTCAATAGAGGCTGTGAGAAGTCCAGCGAACTCTAGAGAGTTACAAAGACCATCATGTGAGACCCGACTCCAATAAGCTTATGAGTCTAAAAAAAACTGTGCCACTCCAATAAACTCAAGAGCTTAAACTATGTCACTCCACTACTTAGGAGCTTAAACTATGTGTGTGGCTATCTAACTAAATTGAAATTTAGCTACGCCAATCAAAACAGAATCATATAGGAACCCCATACTAACAAGCATAGTGAACTATTATTTTATTTTATTTTATGTTTATTTTATTTTTAATGTTATTTCAAAAGTATACTGGACAATTGCATCAATAAGTATGCTTAGAATAAGCTATGATTCAGAAAGTTGTAGACCATGAGATCTATCAACATATCATGATATTTTCATTAAACATATGTCAAAAATCACAAGAAATTACATGAAATCGAAAAAGAACAAGAAACACATCTTCAAAAACATCATAATGCATCCATATATTTACAATTCAAAAGAGTACATACGATAAAAAGAAGATAAAACAAAGTCTTCACAACTCTTCGGCCATGCCTAGTGCTGCTAAATATGTAAGACCCTAACCCAAGGGTGCACGCCATTTCTTTAGGTCACGCGGTCCTACCGGTCGAATTCCGGTGACCTGCGACCTACAGATAGTGTTTGTGGTCATACTCAAGTTCAGTCACGTATACCCGACTCGGATTGACCCGAAACCTATGCCATTTCATTCGTATTGCATCCCATGCATGAATCCGACGTGTACATCTTAAGTTGTGGGCAATGTTCGATATAGACCCTTGATGTGTGGATGGTGGGCCCCACCCTACACATTTTCCCATGTGCATGTGATGGATGATGTCACCCCTACTGTAGGTTTATAGAAACCCTACAACCCTACACCCTATGAACCTACACCTCCTAGCAACCTTGTTTATATCACCCTAGCCTAATGATGCTTTTCTCTAACCTAGGTAGAGAGAGTAATCATTACTCTCCTACACCTCCCAAGCAACTCTCTCTCCCTCTCATTTCTCTCTAACTCTCCTTCTCCTCTCCCTTTGCTAACCTTCCAACATCCCACCTCCCTCTTATTTCCAGCCCTTGCTACCCCAAATATCTCCTAATACCACCTTCTTCAACTCATCTCAACCATAGATCCACCTTCCTTAGAGCTTGTACATGAAGATGGTGTAAATTTGGAGCTTGATTGCATAGGTGGGTGTACATGCATTGTAAATTTCATATTTCTTTAGTTTCTTTCTTATTCTTCATCTTTCTTTTCATGTTGGAGCTTGTGGGGCCCATCAAGTGATGGTGGTGGCCCCAAGTCTCCATGGATGTCGCTTGTAGCCCATCCTACATTGCATGCATGTTGCATGCAAGGTACCATTCTCGATGGATCCCTTCATGCCTTTTTCTTCCTTAGATCAGGGATCTTTGGGTCATCTAGACCCTTGATCCTTGGTGGAGAATGCATCTCCACCATAGATCCCAAGTAGATAGCCTTGATCATGTAGATCTTGTACATCTTATGATAGCGAAATGTGTATGCATGTGTGATGAAGGGAAGGGCCTTAATGAGGTGGAGACCCTTCCCTTATGGATTTGTTCTTCCTCTTTTCTTGTTAATTCATCTCTGATCATGAGTGTGTGGCCCACCTTGTGGACCAACAAAATCCAGACCATCCAAAGTGGGAGGACACCCATGGCAGTCCACCCTTGGACATGTGGCCCCAAAATCCACCTAAATGGGGTACATGCAAAGGTGTTTTTATGGTGGGGATGGTTTGGAAGTTTGTGGGGGCCACTAGGGAGGACAAAACCATGATTTTATGGGATTAAATCCCCTTTTAAATAGTGTTTATAATTTATTTAAATCAGATATATGTTGCTGTCCAGAACTGTTTAGACATATTTTTGGGCTATCTTGGGGCCTGATTTTTGGACTTTTGATAAGGGGATTGATACCATATAATATATGATTCTTGAAGGTGTATATCCCACCTATAAGCATACCAAATCTTAGCCCCAACTGACCCCATTTAAGACTCCAAAAGGGTGGACCAACATGATAGACTGTCTGATTTTTCTGCTGTGCAGTCTAGCAACATTACCTCAAGAAAACCTTAATTCATAAATTATTTTGATGAAGTTGGACCATCTTTCTGGGTTCCTTCTTGTTGTAGACATGATGAGGGACCTTAGCCCTCAATTTCAAGAATTATAGAGGCCCTGGACCCACTTCATTGGAGTGCCCAAATTTAGGACAACAACATGTACATTGCTAAAATTTTCTACCTTGCTGTCCTCTCCATGTTTGTGGCAGTAATTGGGCCCAGCCCATTGGGGATTTTGTGCATGATTGTGAGGCCCACCTTGTGATTTATTAGAGGCCTTCGGGGCCATGGTTGTGGGGCCAATCAGCTGGACCAGCGAGCAAGACTAGACATCTAGCTGGTGGACGTCCAACCATGTTGGCCGTCCCTAGCCTAGGCCCACCACGATGTATGTTTTCCATCCTTGCCGTCCCTCTATTTTTATGGGGCCCATGTCGGTGGGTCCACCTTAGGTGGACATCCCCTGTGTGGCCCACCATTGTGAAATTGCGGTAATGACCACTTTAGTTGAAGTAGGAATATGCCAAGATGTCCTAGAGGGGGGTGAATAATACTTTTAAAAGTTTATGATGATTTAAAACCTATCAACTCTATCCTTGCCTAATATGAAAATAGCAGGATTTCTTCAATGTAACTTTACTAGCTTCCAAGCCAGATAGAGGAACCAATCATAAAACTATTCAAAAGATAAACAAGATGTACAACATAGTTCATGATGGATGTAACTGTGTGTGAGGTGTGATTCTACTTAGTTCCAGATAATCATGTACACATGCAATATGAGAACATTCAAAGAAATCACACAAGCAATAGAAGTAAATGGCAATCTCAAACATAGTCATTTTTATAGCTGTTCGACTACGTGTCTACTCCACTTCCGGCGGATGCACTCAACCCTTGAGTGTTCCGGATCTCACTAACGGAGGTTTCAAATCAGGTTCACCTCAAACTAGTATAAACTACACCAGGTTGACTCTAATGTGTCTCCACGACACAAGTTTATGCCCCACACAGGAGCTAGGGTCAACACATAGTACCCAGATTTTAGGCCACATCGGCCAAGGATCCAGACAAGGAACCTGACAGTTTATGCTCCCATAAGCAAGGGTCAACACATAGTACCCAGGTTTTAGACCACATAGGTCAAGTGCCTACACAAGGACCTAAGTTTATGCTCTCCACATAGCAAGGGTCAACACATAGCACTCCCATGTACACTCCCATCGGAGGCCTCCTATGAGGACTTGAAAGGGGTGAGAAACACCTTTGACACAATCCTACAAAAGGAATAATCAAAAGGGTCTCTAAACTCTAATGACTTATAGATAAGTAGATGAGCCCCATTTAGCACATTGATGAAGATATCCTCCTTTGATGACGAAGAATCTTCAGCTCTCTTGAACCGCAACACAGATGATGCTCCAATGTAAGACAACGGGTTGGGTCAAGGTTATGTTGGAATCTTACTCTATTAAATGCTTTCCTATATTAAAAATAGAGTGATTCCATCTGTCTATGCATTCAAGGTATCCTAGCTCAATGATTTGCCATTAAGATGGTAGCTGTAGGGTCCTTGAATGCGGAAGTTCATTCCCCAATCCACTCTATTGAATATCATTGATAAGGGTGGATTGGAGGATGAAATCTCATGAGAGAAAAAGGCTTAGGGTATATGATATGGATTTAAACACTAAAAAGTCTATCTATTTTCTCTACAAACAACCAAAGGCAAGCTCTCATTAAATAGGCAAAAAGTTCCAATGGAAATAAAACAGTCATATTTTTGATAGAGTTCGATATCATCGAGCAAGGTTCAATATCATCGAGCGTATACACTTGATAGCATCAAATGGCTGCTTGATGACACGAACTCAATTTGTCAAACGCTTTTGAACGTTTTTACCAACTGGTCGAGGAAATTGAACATTCTTCGATGTCATCAGGTTTCGAACTCCGATTTCATTGACACAAGGTTCGATTCCTCGACATTTGAAAATATGAGAGCAGAATTGCCTTTGAAACTGAACAGGTATTTGATATGATCGAGCATCCCTCGATATCATTGGAATTTGAATGTCGATGATATTGATAACAGTGTCAATTCATCGATATTTTAAAGAAATTTTCATATAAGCTTGATGGACAGTTTGTGTCTTATTTCGATGACATCAACTTGGTCTTGATATGCTCGATATTTGAATATTGATTTTATCGAGTGATCCTCAATACTTGAAAGATTTTACTTGAAAGCTTATAGGATAGTTTTGTGTCCCAATCCAATATCATCAAAGGTCTATCGATATCATGGAGGTTTGAATTTTGAGGATATCAAGGCTCTCTTCGATATATCGAAAATCACATGATTTGCCTTAACAACTTATTGGACACACCTAATCAGATGTCGATTTTATCGAGCTGCCTTGATGAACTCGAGATTCAAAATTCGATGATATCGAACATTCCATCGATTCATCGATAATTCAGTCCAGAATTCTTTATAGTTGCTGGACATCTGAAGTCCTTAATTCGATGATATCGAGTGAGTTTCGAGGACATCGATAATAGGGTTCGATTTCATCGAACCATGTATTGATAAATAGACAAAGGCAAAAAACTTAGAGATTTTTCTGATTTTGCAAAATAGTTTTCTCACCTTAAACCCTAAGATGTTCTATTCATTTTAAAGGTTTTTATATACCTGGTGTTTTGGGACATGAGATGTGAGGCCAAGGTTTACCTTTGACTAGTTCTGGTACACATCCTGTTGAGGCATACGCTTGAATAATCTTCCTATGGGGCTCCTTTGTCTTGCTGACTCAATACTCATGACAAACAGAGCACTTTCACATTGGGGCGTGTGGAGCCCACCTTGATGTGTATTTGTCCAGGCTGTCCATGGTCACAGACCGTCTCACCCTCAGGACGCCCATACCTTGGGCTGCTGCTGGGCCTGTGTTCCAGCAGCAGGCCCACTTATGTTGAAGTGACAAATCCCCTTCTCCATCTGGTGGGGGCCCCCTATAAGAAGTGCTAGCCCTTATGGGATTAATTCCCTCACACTTCGACAAGTTTCTGGGCCTCAATAGGCCCAGGAAATTAGGTGGACTGAAAGTCCAACTATGGGCATTAAATGGACATGTATATTACTAAGTTTTTATTGGATGTGGGGCCCACTACATTGAGGGAATTGGGTACTTGTTGCTCCCTCAAAATTTAGTATTTTCTTGGGCTTAATTAATGCTTGTTTGGGCCACCCGTTGATGAACTTTTGTGGACCCAAGTATAAACCAGATTTTTGGGACTTCCCAGTGGGCCTAGATTGGGTTGGAACATCTCACCTTGGTTAGCCATATGTTGGGCTAATCTTTGACTATTTTAATGGACTTATGGGCCGAGATAAGGGTGGTATTGGGCTCTTGGTTGCTCACTTAAATTGTTAATGAATTGCGGTAATGACCGCTTTAGTTGAAGTGGGAATATGCCAATATGTCCGGGGTTGAATAGGACTTTTTAGAATTTTATGATAATTTAAAATCCTATCAATCTTATCCTGAGAAAATATGCATGCATCAGGATTTTTTCAAAGTAAATCTAATGACTTCCAGGCCAATTAGAGGATCCAGTTATAAAACTATTTGAAAGATAAACAAGATACAAATCATAGTTTATGATAGATGTGACTATGTGTGAGGTGTGATCTTAGATAAGAAAATATGAAAATATTTAAGGAAATCGTACAAGCAATAACAATCTTAAACACAGTTATTTTTATAGTGGTTCGACTAGTTGTCTACTCCACTTCCGACGGACGCACTCAACCCTTGAGTGTACCGGATCTCACTAAAGGAGGTTTCACAATAGGTTCACCTCAAACTGGAGGTTTCAAATCAGGTTCACCTCAAACAAGTACAACCTATACTAGGCTGACTTTAATGTGTCTACACGATACACTTTATACCCCACAAAGGAGCAAGGGTCAACACACAACACTTAAGTTTTAGGCCACACAGGCCACGGATCCACACAAGGAACCTCATCAGTTTATGCTCCCATGAGCAAGGGTTAACACACAACACCCGATTTTTAGGCCACACAGGTCAAGGACCTACACAAGGACCTAAAAGTTTTTGCTCTCCACAGCAAGGGTCAACACAAAGCACCCCCATGTACACTCCTACTAGAGGCCTCCTATGAGGACTTGAAAGGGGTGAGAAACACCTTAGACCCAATCCTACACAAGGAATGATCACAAGGGTCCTCTGGACTCTAATGACTTACAGATAAGTAGATGAGGCCCATTAAGTGCGTTGATAAAGATTTCCTCCTTTGATGATGAAGAATCTTCAGCTCCCTTGAACCACAACTCAGAAGATGTACCAATATAAGGTGACGGATTGGGTCAAGGTTATGATGGAATCCTACATTATTAAATATTTTCCTATAAGGGAGATAGAGTGATTCCAATCATCTATACATTTAAGGCATCCCAGCTTAATGATTTGCCATTAAGGTAGTAGCTGTAGGATCTTTAAATGCGGAAGTTCATTCTCCAATCCACTCTATTGAATGTCAATGATGAGGGTGGATTGAAGGATGAACTTCCATGAGAGAAAAGGCTTAGGGTATATGATCTGGGATTAAACACACAAAAGCAATCTCTATTGTCTCTACCAACAACTAAGGGCAAGCTCTCATTAAATAGGCAAAAGGTTCCAACGGATATAAAATGGTCACATTTTTTACAGAGTTCGATATCATCGAGCAGGGTTGATATTATCGAGCGTATACTCTCGATAGCATCAATTGGTTGCTCGATGACATGAACTCAATTGTCAAACGCTTTTGAAAACCTTTTGCCAACTGGTCAAGGAAATCGTATGTGTGTCGATGTCATCGGATTTTGAACTCCAATTTCATTGACACAAGGTTCGATTCCTCGACATTTAAAAATGTGAGAGCACTTGCCTTTGAAATATTTCAGGTATATGATATGACGAGCATCACTCGATATCATCAAAATTTGAATATTGATGATATCGAGGGCAGTGTCCATTTATAGATAATTCTAAGGAATTTTCCTATAAGCTTGCTAGACAGTTTATGTCCACTTTCGATGACACCGACCTTGCCTCGATATGCTCGATATTTGAATATCAATTTTATCGAGAGACTCTCGATTAAGAAAAGTAACCTGAAAACTTATTGGATAGATTTTTGTCCCAATCTGATATCATCGAAGGGCTTCCAATATCATCGAGATTTGAATTCTGAGGATATCGAGGAGCTCTTCGATATATCGAGAATTACATGATTTTCCTTAGCAGAACTTTGGACACAACAGACCGGATATCAATTTTATTGAGTCGACTTGATGGACTCGAGATTCAAACTTCGATGATATCGATGAGTCCATAGATCCATCAATAATTAAGTCCAGATATCTTTGTGGTTGTTAGACATCTTAGGTCCTCATTTCGATAAGATTGAGTGAGCTTTGAGGACATCAGCAATAGGGTTCAATTTCATTGAACCACTTGTCGATAAATCAACAAAGGCAGAAAACTTAAAGATTTTGCTGAAGTTTGAAAAAGTTTTCTAGCCAAAAACCCTAGGGTGTTCTATTCAATTTTAAGGGTTTTAATTACCTGGTGTTTTGGGACATGGGATGTAAGGCCAAGATTTACCTATGATGAGTTCTAGCACACATCTTGTTGAGGCAGACGCTTGATCAATCTTCCTATGGGGCTCCTTTGTCTAGCTAACTCAATGCTCACACTAATTGACAAACCAAGGCACTTTCAGTTAATTATTGGGTTGATGTAGTGGGGCCCAATCCACCCAACTTAAACTTGTTTTGGGCCATGTATTTGTGTACATGGGCTACCCAATAAGTTCAGCTAAATGCATGGATCCTATGGCCATTCGGACTTGGGCCTTGGGCCTTGATTCCTCTCTTTGGGCCCATGATTGTTGATGGTAGTATTGGCCCAATTCCTTATGCCTTATATGGGACTTATGTACATATGGTTTGGATATAGGCCTTGGGCCTCATAGCTATGTGATGTATGGTTGGTTATGCCTTGGGAAAATGGTGGTTGAAAGTCCCCATTTAGACCCCTCTAGGCCCATTAGTGTCTAAGAGTGGTTGAATGCCCACCTTAGTCTCTTACTAGGCCCATCTATATTATCTAGGCCCGTAGTTTTGTATGATTAGTCTCGTGGGCAACCCCAGGTAGATGGGCCCCCACTAGAGGTTATATCCCTTACGAGGAATTGGTTAAGTACCTAGACCCTTCTTGGGTAGGTAAAGAGTGCATCTTCTCATTCACCTCATCGGCACCCTTACTCATCTTCATGGCCCACTCCCATACACATCATATGCATGCTTGGTTGAGATATGATTGGCAATGGTTGTGCCATTATGTAGGACATGTTGCAATCTTCCCGAGGGATGGAGTTTTCCCCTCTTAAGCACGATGGATGCTTCGGATTGATGCATGGGTGATTGTGTGATTCATGAATCTGGCATTGCATAGCATATGGATATTCGCCCTTGCTTTATCAGGACCATACCCTTCACAGGTTTATTCGTGGATGGCCATGTATGGACATCGAAAATGATACTTGAGCATTTGGGGTGCATAAGATATCCCTGGGTGAAAGCCCCTAAACATTCATGGTATTGAGGAGATGCCTCAATGCCAAGATCGAGTGGAAATCATGAGTGCCCGAGTGCCTTATACCGTTAGGCTGCGACTTTCACTGTTGTGAGGTTGGTTGAGATGGGGTTTGGCCTTACCCGCTTGAGTGAGGGGGCATAGCTAGGCTGAGTCTGACTAACTCGTAAATGGGTCCTCTATCGTCGAGCCTCGTTGGTGATTGGTTGTCCACGGGCAGTTAGTGAGGTCTCTTACACTCGTTTGACTGTGCGATTCTTGGAGAGCGACAGACATCCCATAGTGTATTTGAGCCCGGTGGATTCCTTATCATGGAACTGCACTTAATATGTGGATTGGATATGAGGACTGGCATTACTTCGCATTTCATTGTATTGGCTGTATAAGCCTTATATTGCATTGCCTTGACATGGCATCCAACACTCATGTATTTCATTGCATAACCTTGGTACGACTTCATGCATTCATAGCTTAGCCTCAGTATGGCTATTAGCTTTGGCATTGTTCGTGTTCCCTTTTGCATTCCCCTATATTCTTCTGTGCACCATTGTCACACACCTTCACCACCCTATAAGCTTTCTATAAGCTTATGCACGATTGATGCATGCAGGAGATCCTAGGTCATCACAGTAGCAGTGGATCATTGGATTGGCGTGACCTGAGGACCTATTGCAGACCTTTCCTTTCCCTTCTTTCATTATGTATTTCCTTTTGAGCCTTTGTAGTTGAAAGGTTTTAATTCTTAGTGAATTTTGTAATGTGTTTCCTATGATTATATTCTTGAGATTTACTTGCCATAATCTTGGGTATGCTTGATTGAATCGGATTTATGATATAGAAATCCTCCTTGTAGGATCTCAGGATTAGAACCTATCTCAGGAGCTGAGAATGGGATACTATGGAGGCTGTCGCAGCCGGAACCGGCTATCGTGTTCCTTGTGAGTCCGGTCACCGAGTCCAAGGCGTGACAGGAGTTGGTATTACAGCATAACAAGTAATCTTGGAATAACTTAGGATAACATTGCATATCTGCTGCGAGCTTAGGACAAGTAGTGTCCCGAGAGCCTTCCTTTTGTTTGAGCCTGCAATATTCTGATTCTATGCGTCGTCGTCCTTGTTCTTGTGTAGATTATGCCGCCTAAGCAAGGCACCCGTGATCGTGGTGCCAATGGCCATGGATCTCATTCTGCTCCAGCGACCTAATCAAGCCGATCGTATCCAGCTCCCGCTATTGAGGACCCAGCTCCTGAGGTTGTGATTCGAGCCCTAGTGGCACTTATTCCCCCACTTGAGCCTGCTATTTTAGTTTTGAAGGCTCTTACCGCACCCGTGCCTCTGCCTAAGGTTAGTGCCACCCCTATTTTCCAGACAGTTCCTATAGGGATTGAACATTTTCATCAGTTAATGCAGATCGTTACAACTGCATTGCAGACCCGTCAGCCTACCGCCGAGGTTCCTAAGCAGTTTGACTTGCCGTGTGTAAGCGCGATATTTTGAGAGTTTCGGCAGCATGATCCCCCGAAGTTCAGGGGTGAGCCCGACCCTAATGCCACCGAGTTGTGGCGCACTGAGGTGGAGAGGATATTCGACACCATGTAGTGTTCGAGCGAGCAAAGAGACCCATTAGCCACCTTCCTTCTGCAGGGCGAGGCCCGACATTGGTGGTCATCAGGGTCGAGGATGGCTGGGCCCGATCTTATTTCGACTTAGGAGGAATTCGTGGTCCGATTCGACCAAAAGTTCTTCCCCGAGCATGTTCGTGATCAGCGGGCTATGGAGTTCGAGACTCTAGTCCAGGGTGATATGACGGTGTCTCAGTATAAGGCCCATTTTGTAGTACTTTCTAGATTTTCTCCCTATCTTGCTGATGACGAGAAGAGGAAGGCCAGCCGTTTCTAGAACAGTTTGCGTCCCACACTTCACAGTCACGTGGTGGGGCATTGCTTGATGACATTTGATCAAGTTGTTAACAGAGCATTAGTATATGAGGAGGACTGGGCCATGTCCCAGAGGACCTGAGATCAGAGTTCTGGTGGAGACCGGAAGAGGAGGGCACCTTTCGGCAGCTCCCGACAGCACCGTTAGCAGAGGCGGAGGGGCCGATCTGAGTTTAGGTAACCCGCAGCACAGTCAGCAGCTTCATCATCAGCGCAGCCAGTAGCTCCTTCCTTCGGGCCATTTACTGGTGTTTGTTATGGATGCGGGCAGTCAGGGCATCGGAGGTGTGAGTGCCCTCTTCCCTTGCAGCAGCAGAGGCCATCGCAGTTGGCCCCACCCCACCACATCAGCATCAGCAGCATCAGCGAGCACAACATCAGGCTCACACTCCTAGGCCGCCTCCTCAGCAGCAGAGGCAGCCAGGCAGGCCTCCATAGTGGCCACAGCAGCAGCAAAGACAACAGTAGTAGAGGGGACATGTACCTCCCCCACAGGCCTTAGGTCGAGTATATATTGCCGCAGAGCAGGTGCACAGTCAGGATCCATAGTCTTCAGGCTTACTTCCTTTGCAAGCTCAGGGCAGATTCTATTCCGCACAGCAGGCGCAGGGCCAGGACCCAAAGTCTTCTTCCGGTGGAGTCGTCGAGGTTATTCTGGCACTTCCCATTCTTTCATGGCCGAGGAGTTTTACCGATTGACTGGTATTCCGTCGGAGTCCGCGTCTGAGGCTTTAGCCGTTTTAACTCCCTTGGGGAAGTCCGCCGTTTTGAGCTGTTGTTGCCCTTCTTGCCCGGTTTTGGTTGGTGATATGTTTTTACCCGCTGATTTGTTTGTGTTACCAATGGTGGAGTTCGATGTTATCCTACGTATGGACTGGCTTGTTGAGTATCATACCATCTTGGACTGTGCCGCGAAGACAGTCACATTTCATATTCCCGGCTTACCCATGTTCCAGTTCGTTGTCGAGCCCAGAGGAGAGCCGTTTTCCAGTTTGTTGGCTTGTATTATCGATGAGTCTGTGGCAGGGTGTATTGAGCAGCTGCCAGTAGTTTGCGAGTACCCAGATGTGTTCCATGAGATCCTGGGTTTACCAGCGTGTCGGCAGGTTGAGTTTCAGATTGATTTGGTGCCCGGTACCGTGCCTATTTCGAACGCCCCTTATCGGATGAGACCAATCGAGTTGAGGGAACTGTAGGAGTAGTTAGATGAGTTCCAGGAGTTGGGTTTTATTCATCCTAACAGTTCGCCGTGGGGAGCCCCAGTATTGTTCGTGAAGAAGAAGGATGGCTCGTTAAGGCTCTGTGTGGATTACCACGAGCTCAACAGGGTCACTATCAAGAATCGATACCTGCTTCCCAGGATAGATAATTTGTTCGACCAGCTGTAGGGTGCTCAGTTCTTTTACAAGATAGACTTGCCCTCCAGTTACCATCAGATTCGGGTCCACGAGGAACATTTCGAAGACAGCATTCCGGACATGCTACGATCACTTTGAGTTTCTGCTCATGTTGTTCGAACTGACCAATGCGCCTGCTGTGTTTATGCAGTTGATGAACGAGGTCTTCCGGCCCTTCCTCGATCAGTTCATGATTGTGTTTATTGATGATGTTCTGGTGTATTCAAGTACCCGAGATGTCACGCCCCAAACTCGAAAATCGGGCTCACAAAATTCCCAATCGCCGAATCCGATGCCGACAGCCTCCATACTACCCCATTCTTGGCTCCCAACGTACATACGCCAAATTCTGATCCTGGGATCCTACAAGGAGGATTTTTCAATGCACATTTATCTTGTAATAAGCATAACTACAAGATTACCCAAATCACAAAGGCAACATCATCATCACATATCCACTAATATAATCATTTGAGTACAATGCTGAAAGGGAAATACATAAATCGAAAATTAAACTCCAAAAGACTGCTGCACGCTCTAAGCTCATCGATGCTGTTACCTAACGACACCTGCACACATCTATTGTGCATAAGCTTATAGAAAGCTTAGTGCATGGTGAAAGTGTGTGCACCAGGTAAGTGCCAAGTAAGTAATATCAGAGTAATCAAAGTTAGCGGAAATACTAACAAGCCCATAAATTATACAATATTAAAGTAATGTGAAGACATGCTGATAGACCCATAAATACCATCGGCCTTATCCAGGCTATGTGATGTAAAAATATAATAAACCAATATTATATATTAATGAAGCAATGTAGATCAGTTACGTAATATGGAGACAGTAAACCCAATACTAGGTGTTGAGGATGCAATGTAATATGCGATGCGAATGAAATGACCAAGCTGAAGTGTGATGTCGGGATGATAGTATGTAGTATCGCAAGCAACGAAGTCTATCACCGAGGACTTCTATCCAAACCAATCCCATACCTAAATTTAGATAGTGAGACCCAATGTGGTAAACTCTTGATCTTAGGTTAGTTGCGCGCCCAACCGAAATCTTGGCCTTATGAAGGTACATAACAATTAGTTGCGCACCACCAGCCTGAGTGGATAGTGAATAAAATGAATGTATGAGTATGCAACTCCTACTCAATAAGTCCACACATCAGTACGGTTCCTCTTTAGGAAATCACCAGGGTTTATTACACTCTAAACCAGACTGTCGCCCTATCATGTGCAACAAGGTGATTGGAAGAGACCTCACTATCTGCATGCCAATATTGGGCCCAACTCGTCAATAGCGGACCCATTCCTCAATCTGGTTAGACTCAGCCTAGCATTGCCCCCTCCTCTTGGGCAGGTAAGGTCGTACCCCCTTCAAACCGACCATGACACAATGGGAGACGCGGCCTAATGGTACACGACCCTCATGCGCTCATACATCTACTCGGTTTAGACGTTGGAGTAACCTTTGGAACCAAGAGGGTTTAAGGACTTTCACCCAGGGATATCTATAACACCCCATGTAGAACAGATTTCTGATGTCCCATATAGCTATCCACAAAATACGTGTGGAGGCTGCGACCCTGATTTCGCTAGGGTGTACAGTGGTCATGTCACACAAATGCGAGATGCATGAGTCACACAGTCCAATCATGCATCAATCCTGCGCATACCGTGCACCCATGTGGGGTAACTCCACCCATTAGGGAGCCCCATGAACAACCTACCCTATAGCATATGTAATGGTCAACCATATCTCATAACAAACCTGTAGATGATGCGTATGGGCATGTATCATGATGCGATGCTGTCACATACTCATAATTGGTATCAATAACCGGCCTCAATAATCAGCATCGACAATCAGCCTCGATAATGTGGACATTTAACTAACATTGCCCCCAAGGGGTGGCCCACATAGAGCCTAGCATATAGTGGACCCATGGCCTCACAAAGGGCTTGCTAGACAACACCATGGACCTCACTCAAGAGCTTAGTACACATCACGATGGGCCTAACATACATCACAATTGGCACCATCGGCTGGCCCTCAAATGCATCACATTGGGCCTCATCACATAGGTCACATATACATCATATGGGCCTTAAACACGGGCTAAATACACATAACAATGGGCCTCAAATATGGGCCACATATACATCACACAGGTCTCGACAATCGGTCTTAGTAACCGAAATCGGCCTCGACAATCAAAATCGGCCTCAATCAATCGGAATCGACACTCGGAATCGACCTCGATACTCGGTCTCGACAATCAGAATTGACCTATACAATCAGCCTCGACGATCGGTATCAGTCTCGATGCTGGGCCTCGATAATCAGAATCGGCCTATATAATCGGCCTCAACAAATCAGAATTGACGTCGATATTTGACCTCGACAATCGGAATCGGCTTATACAATCGGCTTCGACGATCAGAATTAGCCTCGATATTTGGCCCCGACAATCAGAATTGGCCGATACAATCAGCCCCGACAAATTAGAATCGGCCTTGATATTCAGCCTCGATAATCAGAATCTACACTCGAAATCGGCCTCAATATTTAGCCTCGACAATCGGAATCGCCCTATACAATCGGCCTCGACGATCGGAATCGGCCTCGATACTCAGCCTCGATAATCAGAATCGGTTTATACAATCAGCCTTGACAAATTAAAATCGGCCTTGATATTTAGCCTCGACAATCAGAATCAGCCTCTACAATCGGCCTCGACGATTGGAATCTGCCTCGATACTCGACCTTGATAATATGAATCGGCCTATACAATCGGCCTCAACAAATCAGAATCGGCCTCATTAGGCCTCAACAATTAGAATTGGCCTATACAATCGGCCTTGACAAATTAGAATCGGCCTCGACAATCGAAATCGACTTATACAATTGGCCTATAAACAAGGAGGGGTCCATAGATGGACAGCCGATCAACCATAATATAAAGATCGGCCCTCAGCTGTGGTTATATCAAATCCAATAACACAGAGCCATCCATCTATGGTGAATGGGGCCCACTTATTTGCGTTAACCCACTAAGAGAATAAGAATGGGCCTAACAAGGCCTAAGGGAAGGTCATAATGTGGACATCTAGCCATCATTGCCCATCAATGTGGACATCTAACTAACATTGCTCCCAAGGAGTGGCCCACATCAGGGATTCATACATAATGTATCGGCCACGCATACATCACGTTGGGCCCCATTCATGGGCCTCTCATATATCGTGTTGGACTTCATACGAGGGCCTCAAACGAATCTCAACGGGCCATGCCCATGGGCCTCGAATACATCATGTTGGGCCTCGCCCATGAGCCTCGAATACATCACAACGGACCTCGCCCGTGAGCCTCGAATACATCACAATGGGCCTCTCCCATGGGCCTCAAATACATCACAATGGGCCTCGCCCATGGGCCTAGAATACATCACAATGGGCCTCGCCCATGGGCCTCGAATACATCACAATGGGCCTCGCCCATTGGCCTCGAATACATTACAATGGGCCTCGCCCATGAGCCTCGAATACATCACAATGGGCCTCGCCCATGAGCCTCGAGTCATCACAATGGGCCCCACTCATGGGCCTTGAATATAAGGCAGGTGGGCCCTATCACATGGGCCTCAAATATACATTATGATGGGCCTCATGAATGGACTGCACCAATGGGCCTCAAGTGGGCTTAGACCACACCAAAAATCATTTCAATAGTTGTAGGTGTAACATGTGTATCACTGCACACTATCATTCTATGGGGCACATGGCTCACCATGATGATCAGCACTGTCCAAACATTGGACACCACC
Organism: Magnolia sinica; assembly: GCF_029962835.1. Taxonomy (NCBI): domain Eukaryota; kingdom Viridiplantae; phylum Streptophyta; class Magnoliopsida; order Magnoliales; family Magnoliaceae; genus Magnolia; species Magnolia sinica. The sequence continues at coordinate 83,502,685 of NC_080574.1, forward strand.
GTCCAAACACTGTCCACGTAAATCTGCACCGTCCAAACATTGTCCAGCACCATCCAAACATTGGACAGTGTGGATGAAATACATAGATCACAGTGGATCTCACGTGTGTAGTGAGTGGGGTCCACGACAGGACGGAGTGGATATAAAATAAATGCAACAAGGTGTGGCCCACCCGTCTGGCATATGGATGATGTGAACAACACATACATCATCAAAGGGGCCCACGGAACTTGCTGATGCCTTCAGCACTGGCCCATCATCCAAAATGGCTGGTGTGGATTTAAATGCATACGTCAAGGGGTCCCACGATCTGAAAAATGGACGGATAGTATAGATAAAACAATTACATCACTGTTGTCCACTAGATAAACGGTTTAGATGTAACACACCTTATGATCAGACCCACCAAACTGTTGACGGTAGAACAGATGGACAACTGAGTAAACAGATACATCAGAGGCTAGGTCCCACGTCCACCTGAATGGTGGAGACCCCACACGGGCAGTGTGGGTCTCACCGTCCTAAGGAAGGATGGTTTAGATCTAACACATACATCATGGTCCGGTCCACGGACCTCCTGTTCGGGCACAGGCTATATAGCTGGTGCGAGTACCAACCAACTCGTCTAGCAGGTGGGTCCCACATGGGTCCCACCACATACATATATATATATATATAAAAATTTTATATTAATCATCAAATCCAGCGCCCAGCCCTGGACGGGCGGCCTAGATAAAACATATACATCACGTGGGGCACCTTTAGACGGTGTGGATAAATGCATCAAGATGGGTCCACGTGTATGTGGCCCACTTGATCGGATCAAGTTGATCTATATGTTTTCCTCTCGTCTAGATGGACGGTACAATACATATCCTGTGGGACCCACCGTCACAACACATATAATATGGTGGGTCCACGTCCAGATGTTAGATTGGACGGTGGATCAAACACCTATCATGGTGGAGTCCACAGCACCGTCCAGTAATGCAGATGGATGGTGCAGCTAAAGCACATACATCAAGGTGTGCCCCACCATCCCACCTGCTGGACGGTGGTGGGGACACAACACACACATCAATGTGGGTCCCATGGTGCATCCAGCACGTGCCAGACCTGTCCAAATGGACAGTCAGGTGGGCCGTCTGGACGGTCTGGATGAAACACACAAATCTAGGTGGGTCCACATCCCATGTCCAGCACCATCCAAACCTTAGCCATGTAAATTAACACTGTCCATCAAGGTGGACTATCACACAAGGAAAAATGAGAGAGAGAGAGAGAGAGAGAGAGATATCAGTGAGAAGGGGAGGGACCATGCCACTATGGGCCCTCACTAAATAATGCAAACATCAAGATGGGTCTCACCATATGTGGGCCCTCAAATCACAAATCAAATAAATAAAATCACCCACCCTGGATCTTCTCTTCTTCCATCAACGCATCCTAGAGCTCTGAGGGATGCATTTCAACGGTAAAGATGATCATTGGATGGTGGAGATGGGAGGTAGGAAGGTGGGCCACATATGGCTTCTCTCATGGATATAGCTTGGTTGTGGATTACTTGGGAGATAAGTTTGAGAAATGAGAGAGAGAGAGAGAGAGAGAGAGAGAGAGAGAGAGAGAGATGTGTGAGTGATGAGTGAGGGATGGGTGAAAGGTGATGGCATGATAGGTGTACTTGATGTAAGGTTGCTTTGACTTTGGGATTGCTTGGGAATGGGTGTTGTACTTGACATGTGAGGTGATTGATGGGATGGGATGTGATTGATTTGAAAGATTGTCTTTGGTTTGCAAATGCGCGGCATTTTCCTCGAACTGAACATGGGCCCATATCTCTTGGCTAGGGTATCGCCTCAGCGCGCAATACGCGGTGACGGTGCGATCGCAATGATACAAGTCTCGGGTCGAGCCGACTCTAGAATAAAGAATACGACTTAGGGTTACACGCAAATACCGATTACAGATCGCGGGTCACTGAAATTTGACCGTGAGGACCGCGGAAGCTTATAGAATGGTATGGGTTGGGATACGAGTCTTACAGCTCTCCCCTCCTAATAAAAATTTTATTCTCGAAATTTAAACCACAATAAACCAATACAGAGCTCACCAAGGGAGGGGATACCTATCGCAAAACATACTAACATAATCGAACACTTAAGAGATGGGTATAATGCCCACGAATCTCAGGCTGTTGCTCCCAAGACGCCTCATCTATACTACGATAACCCCACTAATCCTCGAATCCCGGATTAGAAACGATTGAAACTGAAATACTATACAGCATCACAATCTCAATAGTAGGGAGCTATATCAGAAAATCTCTAAGTTATTCGACTTGGGGATCTAATCATTCTAAGTTCTCAACAATCATAGAGTGCATGGTAGCTATCAGCAGATTTGTGATATCATCTTCAAGTATTCTCAAGTTATGCTCTGATACCAACTTCTGTCACACTCCAAACTCAGAAATCGGACTCACAAAATTTTCGATCGCTGAATCCGGTGCTGATAGCCTCCGTAGTACCCCATTCTCAGCTCCCAACGTACATACGCCAGATTTCGATTCTGAGATCCTACAAGGAGGATTTTCCAATGTACATTTATCTTATAATAAGCATAACCACAAGATTACCCGAATCACGAAGGCAACATCATCATCACATATCCACTAATATAATCATTTAAGTACAATGTTGAAAGGGAAATATATAAATAAAAAATCAAACTCCAGAAGATCGCTGCACGCTCCAAGCACATCGTTGCTATTACTTAACGCTACCTACACACATCTATTGTGCATAAGCTTATAGAAAGCTTAGTGCATGGTGAAAGTGTGCACTAGGTAAGTGCCAAGTAAGCAATATCAGAGTAATCAGAGTAAGCAAAAATACTAACAAGCCCATAAATAATACAATATCAGAGTAATGCGAAGACATGCTGATACGCCCATAAATACCATCAGCCTTATCCAGGCTATACGATGTAAAAATATAATAAACCAATATCATATACTGATGAAGCAATGTAGATCAGCTATGCAATGCGCAGACGGTAAGCTAAATACTATGTGTTGAGGATGCAATGCAATATGCGATGCGAATGAAATGACCAAGTTGAAGTGTGAAGTCAGGATGATAGTATCGCAAGCTACAGGGTCTATCACAAAGGACTTCTATCCAAACCAGTCCCATACCTAAATTTAGATAGTGAGACCCAATGTGGTAGACTCCTAATCTCAAGTTAGTTGCGCCTCCAACTGAAATCTTGGCCTTGCTAAGGTACACAATAATTAGTTGCGCACCACCAGCCGAATGGATAGTGAATGAAATGAATGTATGAGTATGCAACTCCTACTCAATAAGTCCACATATCAGTATGGTTCCTCTCTGAAAAATCACTGGGGTCTATTACACTCTAAACCAGATTGTCGCCCCATCGCGCGTAACAAGGTGAGTGGAAGAGACCTCACTATCCGCCCGCTAATATCGAGCCCGACTCATCGACAGAGGACCCATTGCTCGAGCTGGTCTAACTCAGCCTAGCATTGTCCCCTCCTCTCGGATAGGTAAGGCCATACCCCCTTTAAACCGACCACGACACAGTGGGAGGCACGACCTAACGGTATACGGCCCTCATGCGTTCATATATCCAATCGGTCTAAACGCTGGATCAACCTCTAGAAACAAGAGGATTTAGAGATTTTCACCCAGGGATATCTATATCACCCCATGTAGAACAGATTTTTAGTGTCCCATCTGGCCATCTACAAAATATTTGTGGAGGCTACGGCCCTGATGTCGCTAGGGCGTACAGTGGTCATGTCACATAAATATGAGATGCTTGAGTCACATAGTCCAATCATGCATCAATCTTGCACATACCGTGTGCTCATGTGGGGCTACTTCGCCTATCAGGGAGCCCCATGAATAACCTGCCCTATGGTATATGTAATGGTCAATCACATCTCATAACAAATATGTAGATGATGCGTATGGGCATGTATCATGATACTATACTGTCACATACTCATAATCGGTATCAATAACTGGCCTCAATAATCAGCATCGACAATCGGCCTCGATAATGTGGACATTTAACCAACATTGCCCCCAAAGGGTGGCACACATAAAGCCTAGCATATAGTGGACCCATGGCCTCACAATGAGCCTAATATACAACACCATGAGCCTCACTTAAGAGCTTAATACACATCATGATGGGCCTTTCACATGGGCCTAACATACATCACAATGGGCTCCATTACCTGGCCCTCAAATGCATCACAATGACCCCATCACATAGGCCTCATATACATCACATGGGCCTTAAACATGGGCTGAATACACATCACAATGGGCCTCAAATATGGGCCACATATACATCACACAGGTCTCGACAATCGGTTTCAGTAACCAAAATTGGCCTCAACAATTGAAATCGGCCTTAATCACTCGGAATCGACACTCAGAATTGGCCTCGACAATCGAAATCGGCCTCAATCAATCAGAATTGACACTTGAAATCAGCCTTGATATTTGGCCTCGACAATCAGAATCGGCCTATACAATCGGCCTCGATGATTGAAATTCCCCAATATTCAACTCGACAATCGGAATCATCCTATATAGTCGGCCTCGATAAATCAGAATCGGCCTTCAGCCTTGACAATCAGAATTGGCCTCAATCAATTGGAATTGACACTCAAAATTGGCCTCGATATTTGGCCTTGACAATCGAAATCGGCCTATATAATTGGCCTTGATGATCGGAATCAGCCTTGATACTCTGCCTCGATTATCAGAATCAGCCCATACAATCGGCCTCGACAAATCGAAATCGGCATATACAATCGGCCTTGACAATCAGAATCGGCCTATAAATAAGGCGGGGTCCATAGATGGACAGTCGATCAACCATAACATAAAGATCGGCCCTCAGCCATGGTTATATCAAATCCAATAGCACGGAGCCATCTGTCTATGGTGAATGGGGCCCACTTATTTGGGTTAACCCACTAAGAGAATAGGAATGGGCTTAACAAGGCCTAAGGGAAGGTCACAATGTGGACATCCAACCATCATTGCCCTTCAATGTGGACATCTAACCAACATTGCTCCCAAGGAGTGGCCCACATCAGGGATTCATACACAACATATCAACCACACATACATCACGTTGGGCCCCATTCATGGGCCTCTCATATATCGCGTTGGACTTCATACGAGGGCCTCAAATGAATCACAATGGGCCACGCCCATGGGCCTTGAATACATCACAATGGGCCTCACCCATGAGCCTCGAATACATCACAATGGAACTCGAATACATCACAACATGCCTCGCCCATGGGCCTCGAATACATCACGATGGGCCTCACCCATGAACCTCAAATACATCACAATGGGCCTCGCTCAAGCGCCTCGAATGCATTACAATGGGTCTCGCCCATAGGCCTCGAATACATCACAATGGGCCTCGCCCATGGGCCTCGAATACATCACAATGGGCCTCGTCCATGAGCCTCGAATACATCACAATGGGCCTCGCCCATGAGCCTCGATTACATCACAATGGGCCTCGCCCATGAGCCTCGTGTACATCACAATGGGCCTCGAATACATCACAATGGGCCTTGCCCATGGGCCTCGAATACATCACAATGGGCCTTGCCCATGGTCCTCGAATACATCACAATGGGCCTCGCCCATGAGCCTCAAATACATTACAATGGGCCTCGCCCATGAGCCTTGAGTACATCACAATGGGCCCCACTCATGGGCCTCGAATACAAGGTAGGTGGCCCCTATCACTTGGGCCTCAAATATACATTATGATGGGCCTCATGGATGGGCCACACTAATGGGCCTCAAGTGGGCTTGGACCACACTAACAATCATTTCAATAGTTGTAGGTGTGACATGTGTATCACTGTACACTATCATTCTATGGGGCACATGGTTGACCATGATGATCAGCACTGCCAAACATTGTCTATGTAAGTCAGCACCGTCCAAACATTGGACAGCACTGTCCAAACACTGTCCATGTAAATCTGCACCGTCCAAACATTGTCCGGCACCGTCCAAACATTGGATAATGTGGATGAAATACATAGATCATAGTGGATCTCATGTGTGTAGTGAGTGGGGTCCACGGCTAGACGGAGTGGTTATAAAAGAAATGCATCAAGGTGTGGCCCACCCGTCCGGCATATGGACGATGTGGACAACACATACATCATCAAAGGGGCCCATAGAACTTGCTGACGCCTTTAACACTGGCCCACCATCCAAAACGGACGGTGTGGATTTAAATGCATATGTCAAGGGGTCCCACGATCTGACAAAATGGACGGACAGTGTAGATAAAACAATTACATCACTATGGTCCACTATATAAACGATTTAGATGTAACACACCTTATGATCAGAGCCACCAAACTGTTGATGGTAGAACAAATGGACGGCTGAGCAAATAGATACATCAGAGGCTGGGGTCCACGTCCACATGAACGGTGGAGACCCCACACGTGCAGTGTGGATCCCACCGTCCCAGGGATGGACGGTTTAGATCTAACACATACATCATGGTTCGGTCCATGAAGTTGCCGTTCGGGCACAGGCTATATAGCTGGTGCGAGTACCAACCAACTCGCCCAGCAAGTGGGTCCCACATGGGGCCCACCACTTACATATATATATATATATATATAATTTATATTAATCATCAGATCCAGCGCCCAGCCCTGGACGGGCGGCTTGGATAAAACATATACATCACGTGGGGCACCTTTAGATGGCGTGGATAAATGCATCAAGATGGGTCCATGTGTACGTGGCCCACTTGATTGGATCAAGATGATCTATATGTTTTCCTCTTGTCTAGATGGACGGTACAACACATATCCTGTGGGACCCACCGTCACAACACATATAATATGGTGGGTCCACGTCCAGATGCCGGACTGGACTGTGGATCAAACACCTATCACGATGGAGTCCACAGCACTGTCCAGTAATGCAGATGGACGGTGCAGCTAAAGCACATACATCAAGGTGTGCCCCACCATCCCACCTGCTGGACGGTGGTGGGGACACAACACGTACATCAATGTGGGTCCCACGGTGCATCCAGCATGTGCTAGACCTGTCCAAATGGATAGTCAGGGGGGCCATCTGGACAGTCTGGATGAAACACATAAAGTCTAGGTGGGTCCACATCCCACGTCCAGCACCATCCAAACCTTGGCCATGTAAATCAACATCGTCCATCAAGGCGGACCGTCACACAAGGAAAAATGAGAGAGAGAGAAAGTGAGAGATCGGTGAGAAGGGGAGGGACCCCGCCACTATGGGCCCTCCCTAAACAATACAAACATCAAGATGGGTCCCACCAATGTGGGCCCTCAAATCACAAATCAAATAAATAAAATCACCCAGCTTGGATCTTTTTGAACCTCTTCTTCCATCAACGCATCTTAGAGTTCCGAGGGATGTATTTCAATGGTAGAGATGATCATTAGATGGTGGAGATGGGAGGTAGGAAAGTGGGCCACACATGGCTTCTGTCATGGAGATAGCTTGGTCGTGGATTGCTTGGGAGATAGGTTTGAGAAATGAGAGGAGAGAAATGTGTGAGTGATGGGCGAGGGATAGGTGAAAGGTGATGGAGTAATAGGTGTACTTGACATGTAAGGTTGCTTTGACTTTGGGGTTGCTTGGGAATGGATGTTGTACTTGACATGTGAGGTGATTGATGGGATGGGATGTGATTGATTTGAAAGATTATCTTGGATTTGCAAATGCGCGGCATTTTCCTTGAATTGAACAAGGGCCCATAGCTCCTGGCTTGGGTATCGCCTTGGCATTCAATATGCAGCATTGAAATTGTGGCGACGGTGCGGTAGCAATGATACAAGTCTCGGGTGAGCAGACTCTGGAATACAAGATATGACTTAGGGTTACGTGCAAATGCCAGTTACAGATTGCGGGTCACCGAAATTTAACCGCGAGGACTGCGGAAGCCTACGGAATGGTACGGGTTGGGATACGGGTCTTACATGAGAGGACCATGTGATGCATTTGCAAGTTGTTCTTGAGACCCTCCATGCCCACCAACTGTATGCGAAGCTGGAGAAGTACAAGTTCTGGTAGGAGGAGGTGAAGTTCCTCTGTCACGTAGTGACGAGGGAGGGTGTCACTGTGTACTCCTCAAACGTTGATGCAGTGCATCAGTGGGGCCAGCCACGAATGCGTCCGAGATCCGTAGCTTCCTTGGTCTGGTGAGATATTATCGACGATTCATCGAGGGTTTCTCCTGTAGTGCAGCACCGCTAACCCGGTTGACATGGAAGGGCACCGAGTTTGTTTGGAGTGACACTTGCGAGGAGGAATTTATGGAGTTGAAGGACCGCCTTACTTTTGCTCCTGTTTTCACTCTTCTTGATGGGAGTGATGGTTTTATTATGTTTACCGATGTCTCCAGAGTTGGCTTGGGTGCAGTTCTGATGCAGCACTGGAAGCCTGTGGCGTATGCCTCGCGCCAACTCAAGGTCCATAAGCTGAAGTACCCCACCCATGATCTGCAGCTAGCAGCAGTTGTCTTCGCACTGAAGGTGTGGAGGCATTATCTTTATGTGGTTAGGTTCAAGTTCTTTTCGGACCATAAGAGCTTGAACTATTTATATTCGTAGTTCGAGTTGAACATGTGACAGAGGCGATGGATGGAATTGTTGAAGGATTATGACTTCAACCTTCGGTACCACCCGGGTAAGGCGAACGTGGTGGTGGATGCGTTCAGCCGTTAGCCACAATGCCTGGTGGCTCAGATGATGGTTCGAGAGTGGCAGATGCTCGAGGATGTTTCGAAGTTTAACTTTATGTTCGGTTTGCATTCTTCCATGGTTCAACTTTCGAGCTTATCGATTCAACCCTCTTTGGTTGCTAGGGTGATCGAGGCTCAACAGAAGGACGAGTCACTTCAGGAGTACCGAGCAGAGGCAGCATCCGTGGATCAGTCAGACTGGAAGATTGATTTCAACGATGGATTATGCTTTAGAGGTCGATTATGTGTCCCAGACATGCTAGAGTTGCATCGTGATCTGATGACCGAGGCACACCGATTGAGACTTACCATCCTCTCAGGCTCTATGAAGATGTACAGAGATATGAGGAGGCAGTACTTTTGGTCAGGGATGAAATGCCAAATTTCTAGCTTTGTGGTCGAGTGTGACACTTGCCAGCGTGTCAAGGCCGATCACCAGAGACCCCTATTTGAACAAGAAATAGATGCATTTTGTTTGGGAAATTTTATTCATTGATAATTAACAGAAGAGGACTAGGAAGACAATCACATTATTCATTTATTCCAAGTTCTTTTACATTGTTTTCTCCTTTGTTTCCAAAATAGACTTATGATGATAATGAAACAATAATAATAGAAGTGGTATGAGCTGAGGCAATCATTGGCGAAAGTATCATGTACTACAGATTACTGCCCAAACCCTTTGTGCGCTAGTGCCCATAGTGCACTGGCATCCATTGTGCGCTGGCGCCCTTTGTGCTCTGGCGCCGTTTGTGTGCTGGAGCTTGTTGTGCGCTAACACCTATTGAGCGCTAGTGATGTTTGTGCGCCAACGGTGTTGCGTTCCCCACAATAACTATTCCATACAATAGTCATGAAGCTGTACCTCTCTCTCTCTCTTCAAATCTTCCTCTGGTTTCGATTGGTTGCTTCTTACCCCTTATTGACAGGTCAGGGGTATTTATAGCCTTCTCACATGTGCGAACAAGCCACGTAGTCATTGTGCGATCCTCTTTGTGCGAATTCCTTTGTGCGGAAGACTCGATGCGGACTCCATTATGCTGAAGACTTGGTGAAGACTCCATTGTATGGACTCCATTGTATGGAAGACTTAGTGCAGACTCCATTGTGCGGAAGACTTTGTGCGGATGACTTTGTGCAGATGACTTTATGTGGAAGACTTTGTACAGAAGACTTTGTGCAAATATCTGAATTGTGAGATGTATTTTTCGCACAACATCTTGTGCACAACCCTGAATTCTGCACAATGGTTTGCGCACAACTATTTGTGCAAAATGGTTTGTTCACAATGATTTGTGCACAACAATCCTTCTGTTGCTTTCCTCTCTTTTTATGCCTCAACAGATGCCCCCTTGATCCTGCATTTTTGTTTTTACTCCTACAAAAATAAATATGAGTGATCAACAACAATTCTTTCTCAACACTATTTTTTGATCTCCCTCATTGTGCGCTTCTTTTCTTTATTGTGCGCTGACCAATCTACACACAATGAATTTCGCACAACGATTTGTACATAATGATTTGCGCACAACAGCCCAGTCCCCGCCTATAAATACAGGACTTGTCTTCTTTTTTGCCACCTTTCTCTTCTGCTTCATACTGTTCTCGCATTAAGTTTCTACCCTTTGTGCGCTCACCTCATTGTGCACCACACAACGACTGCTCCGCACAAAGCCTTCTGCGCACAACAGCCTTTTGTACTTGGTCAAAATTCTGCGCATTACTAGTAGTGCACAATGCCCTTGTGTTCGTGTGCAATAGTTTCTACACAGTACTTTACGCACAATAGCTTCCACGCAGTACTTTGCGCTCAACAACTTTCGTACAGTACTTTACGCGCAACAACTTCTGTATAGTACTTTGTGCGCAATAGCTTCCACAATACTTTGCGCGCAACAGCTTTCACAAAGTACTTTACGTACAATAGCTTGGACTTAAGCATTTTCCTTGTACTTCTAACTTAATAAATGTTTTCTTATGACTTTGATTTTTTATCAACTCCTGTTCAGATCTCCAATGGCTAGCTCAAAGAGACCGCTTGCTTCCCCAAATGTCACCGGGCCATCTGACGACAACCCAAAAAGGCCCCGCTCTAGTGAGAACTACAGCTCTTTCTTCAAAGAGCCAGCCCCCGTCATTGTGAACTTCGCTGATCGTATTCAATGCTTGTCCGAGCATATCCGCATGGGCATAATAATGAAGGAGATAGAGGGTCCCCCCCTTTAAGGACAAGAATCTAATTGGGAAGATTGGTTGAAATGCACAACCAACTTTCGCACTGATGATAATCGCCCTTCTGCTAGAGAGGCTTCCCCTCCCCCATCAGTCCCAAAACAAGCAAGAGAAAAGAGCCAATATGAAATTTTCTAGGAGAAGATTCGAGAACATAACCGAAGACGTTTCCAAAATGCTTGGGATTCAGTCAAGCTGACTATTGAAGCAATTAAATTCTGCAACCCATATAGAGATAAAACCATTGCCCTACCCCTGCAACTTTAGCGCCACCTCTCCATCCTCTAAAGTGAACCAACAGACTACATGGCAAAGATCTTAATTATGTCTAATTGGGTAATAAAAGAGCCACAAATTCTCGAAGGTTATGTCATAGATAAAGGCTTAACTCAAAAGATTGGGCAAATAAGGTACATGCGCTTTCTTACGCCATGCCACAACCCTCATTCCCTATTTATACTCACTTCTTCAAGACAATTCAACAACGTTTCCATCATTGTGAGTCATTGTGGGGTAAAGATGAATTCAGAACATGAGGTCTTTGGACCGCTCATCCATACTACAGTGTTGGACTAAAGCGATTTTGGAGAAACATAAAGAAGTCCTTACTGCGGCCAGAATTTATCATGTCATAGAAGCTACTTTAGAGTTTTTTCAAAAAGACATGATGATATATAAAGGTTTCCTGAAATACTGGTCTTCTACTATGAATTCTTTCTATCTCCCAGTAGGAGAAGTATCACCCTGTGGGATCTTTATAGGATGGTGGGTTTACCTATCTCCGGGTCCTTTCTTGATGAATACGTTCCTTCAAACAAAGAGTTTTCCTTTGTCGCACCCAACAGGGTGCCCAAAATTACAGCATCAACCATTAAACTTTTTCGTGAAACATCTTATTTTGTTGACGTCCATAAGGTTTCTCCTCTTCAATGGCTGGCGCAGTTTTCCCGATACTTGGTGTAAGTATTTTAACCCTTTCCTTCCCTTTCAAACAACACTTACGATAAGCATGAACACTCATTGGTCTTCTCCCTTTTTTCTCTTTTTAGGTTCCCCGACAGCCATTGTGCTGAATTAGAAGCCATTCGTAAGAAAATAAGAGGTCTGGCCAACTTCACTACCGAAATTGAACTAGCCGCTTTCTTGGATTACTAGTTGAGCTTAGTTGTGCTCCCTAGTTTAAAGAGTTCAGGCTCTATTCGGCCAACTCTATTTGTAGCGATGAGTGTAATGGCAGAAGGTAGAAAAAGAATTCCTTAGCCCCTCCTGGTTTATGTTCATTATACAGAGCTTTCAGTCATGCCGCGACGCATTGCTCAAGCCCGACGCTAGGAGTTTCATCTGCTTTCGCTCCATGGCATTACTTCTTTGGATGGCTCAACATTTATTTCCCTTGGACATACAATGATCTAGAGAAGGCTTATGTCCATCCTGACCATCTGCCCTTGTGGCATTTTCTAAAGCAAAAAATGATAAGGAAAGGATATGAATGGATAGTAGATAAAATTGACAACACGGAATCCATCGACTTCGTTCCTTTTTATTTAGATTATCAGGTTGAGGATAGAGATGTTGAAGACAACTAGGACCTGGACCCTATTGAAAGGACTTTCTTTCTCTGCATTCGTTCTGGTAGCCTTCCATTATGGGAAGGACTAGAGTTCTGGTGAGAACCATATTACCCGAATCGATTCTCCCGACAGTTTGGGTATGATCAAGCTATGCCCCAAGTAAGCAAAGAAGTCACCAGAACAATAAGGAGCTACGGAGTTGGTCCTTACAACTGGGCTCTGATATGGAAGCAGCTCCTGACTAGAAATTTTAGCTCTCGATTCGTCCTCCCAGGGTATAATCACAAATTAACAACTTCATATTCCTAGATGCGATGGTGAAGTCATCATTTCTATTTAGTACGCAATTACTACTTAGTGGATCGCCCTATCTGGGTTCCTCCCCCGCGTTTGAGGAATTACAGACCGGAACAAGGGATCAGATACTTTTATGAAAAAGATCAAACCGCCGTCCCAGGGCAACTTCGTTGAAAAATTTCTATAGAAGAGCCTATCAGAGAGATAAAGCCCCTGAACACTCTTGAAGGTTGGATTGCTTTTGGTTTCCCTTTGGATCTAATAAATCGGAGAGAAAGATCGGCCAGTCATCACAATGAATTTGAAACTACACGGGGTATTCTACCTTCCCCCACTCCCGTAGGGGAAAATCAACCTACAAGTCCTACTCCTGTTATTCTTCTAGTTACAGAACCTGTCCCTCCTGCAACTTCCCAACCTGTCGAACATGCAGCTGTCACGATTGTTCCTATCGGGGATCTTACAGAAACTACAGCCAATCGTGCCACTGCCACAACTTCTCCGGCTATACATCGAATTGTCATTGCCACTTCTTTCATGACCCGCTCTCGTGCTAAGTCACTGTCTCTTGTGGTTTTGGCACAACCAATTCCTTCTCCCTCCCGAGGTGTACGTCTTCTTCCTGTGAAGACTACTTATAAAGGAAAAGAAACCATATCGGAGGAAGATAGCTCATCAGAATATTCTGCAAACACTGCAAGTGAAGACACGTCTTCTCCCACAAGTCTCACTGATGAAGGATATGCTTTGCTAAATGTAGATACTGATGCTGAGATAAACGTTGGAGAAGAGAACGATGCTAAAGTTAGGTCTTCTCTTCCTGATGCTCCGACCACTCAACCTAACACTTCCCATCCCATTCCAGAGACTTCTCTGGATAATGAAGAGCAACTTGACTATGGAGAATATGGTGGTACTTCTGGTAGAAACATCTTCCTTTCTTTTGATGCTTCATATTCCCCTTGTATTGTGGATGCTGCTAAGGTGGCTGCTCGTGGAACATTAACTTCAGGGGATGCAGAGGCTTAACCCTCTGACATGCAGGCAATGATGGGGAACGTACTTCTTCTTCCCAGTCTAGAAGAAACTTTGCCATCAGTCCCTCAAACATCTAATGCCCCCACTCAGACTAGCAGGTCCCCTACTGCACGTCCTTCTCCTATTCAGCCGGTGGCCCGAAGTTTGGAGTTTCTTTCTGATCCAATTGATGTCCCTACTGTAAGTGTTATAGTTTATATCCCTGTCTGTTGTCAAATTTGTGGTGCCAAAATCACTGTTATGTTATATATAACTTGCATAAGTGAAGCTCTCTCAAGGATCAACATTCATGAACAAGCTAAGCTCACAACAAGCAAAGCTCACAAAACAAGACTCAAGTTGCAAGACTTCAAGAAGAGTACAAGGCAGAACTCAAGACCCTTTCAAGATTGAGCTTCATGAAGATCTCAAGATTGATCTATATCAAGACCTCAAGACTCATACTTCAAGGTCACTTGTTCCTAATGTTTCAGTGTCCATACTTCATGATTGAGGTTTGACTGACCATAGGTTGACCTTAGAAGTAGGTCATTTCGGATACATAAACCGAATATTTATTTTACATGTGATTGGTCTGTTCTTCGACTAGTCTTAGGCCTTCTTTGACTAGTCCTAGAGTTGCTTCGACCAGTCTAAGAAATTCCTCGATCAGTCATGAGTTTGTTACAAATTCCGGATGAAATCTGTTAGGCTTCGACTAGTCCAGGAATTTGTTTGACCAGTTGTAGTAATAGTGTCGACTGCATCTACGACCAGTCAAAAATCTTTGACTCGAACTACAGCGATGTGTTATAGGTTCTTCGACCAGTCGAAGGAAACCTACGTCCAGTCGTAGGAGACCTTCGACCAGTCGTAGAACGGTCAGAGCATATCCCGCCGAATTTTTCAAATATCTGTTGTTGCTTCGACTAGTCGAAGAGCTCCCTAGACCAGTCGAAGACACGATCTGCTCACCTATAAATAGGGCACGAACCTCAGAAGAAATTATCGATTTAATTAATTCATTCAAGCCAATCTTCGTCGAACTTCTGAGAGATAATTCTGTGCTCCATCTAAGCTAAGTGTGCTTATTTAATATTCTCTTTCCTTAGCTTTATTTTAATTGATTTTGTTTCTGCTATTCCAATCTGATTTGATAAGAGGAATTATTATTCCCTTTCTTTGGAATCAAAATCAATTAAGGCAAGCCCTATTTGGTTTAATTTAAAATCTATTAGAATTAGAACCATTGTAATCGAGTACTGGACATTGAACTTGGACATTCAATCATCTACTTTGATTTCTTTTCTACCGGGTTGCTACAACGAAGGAGATAATTAGGTATTTTACATTTAATTGTAAATCCCTTTCTATTTTGGTTTCTTTCAAGATTTGCCAGAAAAATCTTGTTGTATTGGTTTTCTGAGGAGAGCCAGGAAAACTCAGAAGTGGGGTTTTTTTTAATTGTGTAAGCCCACAGACAAAGACACAATTGTAAAGGTTTTGGGTGAACCTGGGAAAACCTATTTTTAGTGAACGCTAATATCCCCTGTGTGAGGATATTAGGAGTGGAGTAGCATTTTGTGTGGCTGTTGTATAACAGTTGGTGAACACACAGGCGAACCACTATAAACTCTTATGTTGTGGTTGATTGATTTATTCTTCTATTCTTTAATTAATTTTTATGGGATGTATGTATGGTGGTGAATGTTGTAATTATTTAATTCAAGCTTTGTGAGAATGTTGTAATAGCTTAGAATTTATTTTCTGCTATTCCTTTAT
This sequence comes from Magnolia sinica, assembly GCF_029962835.1. Lineage (NCBI taxonomy): Eukaryota > Viridiplantae > Streptophyta > Magnoliopsida > Magnoliales > Magnoliaceae > Magnolia > Magnolia sinica. Next base: position 83,518,410 of record NC_080574.1, read on the forward strand.
CAGCTTGATTTTCAATTTCTTTTGAAAGTTGTTCCAGCAAGGTTGCCCTGCCATTTTTATGGTGTATGGTTGTCCCTAGAACAATACATTTGTGATTACAATTTATTTCAATTCAGTTTGTATTTATTTTCGTATTCCTCTTCGATTTGAGATTTGATACAAAGATCTTTCTAGAAATAAGGTTGTCCTACCATAAACTCTGGTTTTTGGTGTAAGGTTGTCCTTAGAACAATGTTTGTATCAACCTCTCAAGATCTGAATTTTGAGGTTATTTTAATTTACTGCTTTGTGATTTACTTTGGCTATCATTTTCTTTTTATTTCCGCTGTTATTAGTTTTATTTGGCATTGTCCTATTCACACCCCTCTAGGACATATAGCTTGTCCTTTTCAATTGGTATCAAAGACTAATAGCTCTTTTTTTGGATTTAATTCCTGAGCTAACGATTTAAGCTATTTAAGATGTCAAATTTTGATAGCCTTTCAGTCACTAGGTCTCCACCCTTTGATGGCTCCAACTATGCCTATTAGAAAGCCAGAATGAGGATCTTCCTCAAATCAATGGATGAAAATGTGTGGCAAGCCACAGTGACTGAATGGAATCCTCCTATCATGGAAGTTACTGGGGTTGATGGTTCAAAATCTATGAAAGTCACACCATATTACCAATGGACCACTCCTCAGAAAAGTGAGAGTAGTGCAAATGTTAAAGCACTAAATGCAATTACTTGCGCACTATCACCGGATGAGTTCAAAAGAATCATTTCCTGTGATACTGCAAAGCAAGCTTGAGATATATTAGAAATGACACACGAGGGTACTATAATTGTCAAAAAATCTAAAGTCCAACTCCTCACAACCAGATTTGAAGAAATTCATATGGAGGAAAATGAAATGTTTATGGACTTGTACACTAGATTGAATGACATTGTAAACTCAATGTGGGGTCTTGGCGATAAAATCCCAGAAAGTAAAGTGTGTGCAAAAATACTACGCTCACTTCCTGAACGGTTCAATTCTAAAGTAACCGCGATCCAGGAACTTCGTGATACGGATAATATGAGGGTAGAAGAACTAGTTGGTTCTCTACAAACCTACGAGTTAAACTTTAAAGCTCCTAAAGGTAAATCTATCGCACTAAAATCTTCTAAATGTAATTCAGAAGAAAATTCTGATTCAGAAGATGATATGGCTCTTTTAGCTAAAAAATTTTACAAAATTTTCAAAAGCAAGAAAAGGGTTGATTTTCAAAAATCAAATGATAAAAAGAAGTTTAGATCCAAATCTAGCAAATCTTTGAAAGATAGTCAATGTTACAACTGTCAAGAATATGGGCACTTAGCAAATAGATGTCCTAAAAGGGACAAACCCAAGAAGAAGGGTATGTTGCTACATGGGATGAATCATCTGATTCTGAAGGTTTTGAAACTGATTCGGGCAATGAGGTTAAAGCTCTTATGACTCTAGCCAAATTCACATTTTCAGATAATGACTCTACAAGTGAAGAAAATCTGAATAGTGAATGTGAAAATGAAGATGATCTTCAAGACGCTTACAATGCCCTATATAAGGAAAGTTGTAAAATTGTTGTCAAACTTAAACTTCAAAAAGAAAAGTTTTCTAAACTCAAAAATTGTTTTGAATCACTTGTCTTAGAAAAATCACAAATTTTAGATTGTTTTGAAAAATCAAAATGCGATTTGGAATTCAAAAACTCCCTAATTATTGATTTAAAATCTGAAATTGAGAAACTTAAAACTGAAGTATCTTCTCTTCTGAGTTTAAAGGACACATGGAAATATGCCCAAGGTGATCCAAAGTTAGAAAAACTTTTATCCGGATTAAGAAAATGTGGCGATCGATCCGGGTTGGGCTATGATAAAAATCTACCTCCTAAACAAAAGTATACTCCTCCTATGTTTGTTAAAGGAGAGTCCTCAAACTCAAAAGGGAAAAGTACTTATCAAGATTTTTCTAAAAATTCAAAAACTTTTCAAAAACCTAGAAACAACCATGTCAACTTTAATCAGAAACAAAATCCACTAGCTGAAAAAATAGTTGATTTACTCAAGGAGCTCTTAAAATCTAACTCTATAGGTCATTCCTACAAATATACACAAAAGAAGACCAACTATGTTCCTAAACCTAAAACAGTTATGAAATGGGTTCCTAAAGTTACCTACTTGGTTGCTCACACTGCTTTCAAAGCAACAAGTCATTCAAAGTGGTACCTAGACAATGGATGCTCCAGGCATATGATAGGTGACAAAGCTTTATGCACGGATCTAAAAGATATGACTGATGGTTCAGTCACATTTGGTGATGGTAGCAACTGTAAGATTATAGGCCAAGGTACGGTTCAACTTTTTAATCTTTCGGTGTTTAAAAATGTTTTATACGTTGAAGGCTTAAAACATAACTTGCTTAGTATATCACAAATATGTGATAATAACCATAATGTTCAGTTTTCTAATCAAAGCTGTGAGATAATAAACAATAAGGGTTCTGTAATATTAACTGGACGTAGAACGTCTGAAAATTGCTATATTATTAACGAATCTAGCTTATCTAATCAAACATGTTACATGGTCCATACAGACGAGACGGATTTATGGCACAAACGTCTTGGACATGTACATTATCGAAATTTATATCGATTGAGCAAACGAGAACTTGTAAGAGGTTTACCCAAACTTCAGAAATTAGGTAAAATATGTGGTGAGTGCCAGATAGGCAAACAAACAAGGAATTCACACAAAAAGGTGAATTCAAATACCACATCAAGACCACTCGAACTTCTCCACATGGATCTGATAGGACCTACCAGAACAGAAAGTCATGGTGGTAAAAAGTATATCTTGGTAATAGTTGATGACTTTACCAGATTCACTTGAGTAGTCTTCTTAAGGGATAAATCTGAAACCCTTGAAGAAGTGAGAAAAGTTCTCAAAAGGATTCAAACTGAAAAATCTTCTCAAATCAGTAAAATTCGTAGTGATCATGGATCTGAATTTGAGAATAGCAATTTTGAGAAGTTCTGTACCGACCAAGGAATATTACATGAATTCTCTGCTCCCAAAACTCCACAACAAAATGGAATTGTAGAAAGAAAGAATAGGGTGCTTCAAGAAATGGCTAATGTCATGTTGAATAACATGAAGCTCTCTAAAAATCTTTGGGCTGAAGCAGTCAACACAGCTTGCTATATTATTAACCGAGTATACACTAGCAAAGATAATAATAAAACGGCTTACGAATTATGGTTCAATAAAAAGCCTACTGTTAAATACTTTCGAGTTTTTGGCAGCAAGTGCTATATTTTACGTGATCGTGAAAATTTAGGAAAATTCGATTCGAAGAGTGATGAAGGTATTTTTCTAGGATATTCTTTAAACAGTCGAGCTTATAGAGTTCTGAACAAAAGGACTGGTGTGATTCAAGAATCCATTAATGTTGTCATTGATGATCACTTAAACACACCAATTTCTAATTCAGATAATGATGAAGTACTAATCATTGATAAACCCGATACTTCATCGAATCAGACTGATTCTGAGTTGAGGACTGTTAAAGATCATCCAACCACAGAAATTCTTGAAAACCCTCTCACCGGTGTTCGCACCCGTAGACAACTTGAGGATATATGTAATTATGTATGTTTTACATCCCAAATTGAACCATCTAACGTAAAAGAAGCTCTGGCTGATGAGAACTGGATTGTTGCGATGCAAGATGAACTCAACCAATTCGTAAGAAATGATGTTTGGTATCTCGTACCAAGACCTAAAGATAAACACATCATTGGAACAAAATGGATTTTCAAAAATAAGTCTGACGAATGTGGAAATATAATTAGAAACAAGGCTAGACTGGTGGTACAAGGTTATACTCAAATTGAAGGGATTGATTTCGATGAAACCTTTGCACCAGTAGCACGTCTTGAATCTATCAGACTATTTATATCCATTGCATGTTTTAGAAAGATAAAGATCTATCAGATGGATGTAAAAAGTGCTTTTCTAAATGGCGATTTACATGAAGAAGTCTATGTTGAACAGCCAATGGGTTTTGAAGATTCTAAAAATACTGATCATGTATATCGGCTTAAAAAAGCACTTTATGGATTAAAACAAGCACCTAGGGCATGGTATGAGAAACTAACAAAATTTCTTTTAAGTCATAATTTTCAAATGGAATCTGTTGATAAAACTTTGTTTGTTAAGAAACATAATGATCATATCTTAATGGTGCAGATTTATGTTGATGATATCATTTATGGATCAACTTGTACTGACTTGACTACTGAGTTTGCAGATTTGATGAAATCACAATTCGAAATGAGCATGGTTGGGGAATTGACTTATTTTCTTGGATTGCAAGTAAAGCAACAACCTGAAGGAATATTCATTTCTCAATCTAAGTATACTTTGAATCTAATCAAGAGATTTGGATTTGAGAATGGCAAGAATTTCGACACTCCTATGAGTACTACCCTGAAACTCTCAAAAGACTCTAATGGTAAAAATATTGACTCAAAACTTTATCGGAGTATGATTGGTAGTTTGTTATATTTAACTGCTAGTAGACCTGATATTTCTCTAAGTGTAGGTATTTGCGAAAGATATCAATCTGATCCAAAAGAATCTCACTTGATTGCTGTTAAGCGAATTATTAGATATGTCGCAAGTACTGTAAATCTTGGTCTCTGGTATCCTCATGAAACCAATGTCCAATTAGCTGGGTACTCGGATGCTGACTGGGCTAGTAATTTAGATGATAGAAAATCAACCAGTGGTGGTTGTTTTTTTATTGGAAATTGTATAGTTTCCTGGTTTAGTAAGAAACAAAATTCTATATCACTTTCAACAGCTGAAGCTGAGTATATCGCAGCTGGTAATGCTTGTACACAGCTTGTTTGGATGCAACGAATGCTAAGTGATTATGGAATTAAATAGGATTCTATGTTATTACATTGATAATTCCAGTGCTATAAATATTTCAAAAAATCCTATTCAGCATTCTCGTACTAAGCACATTGACATTAGATTTCATTATATAAGGGAATTAGTAGAAGAAAAAGTTATATCTCTAGAATATATTCCTACTGAAGATCAACGAGCTGACATTTTCACAAAGCCTCTCGATAAAAGTAGGTTCAAAAAGATGAAATTTGATCTTGGCATGTGCATTTTAAATTGATAATTTATGCCTACTTGTATTATAGTGTATATATTTGCTAAATTGAATTCCAATTTTTGTTTAAATTGCAAGTAATTTGAATTTTTGGGGTTTCTTCGACCAGTCGTGAGTATACACGACCAGTCGTCCTACGACCGGTCGTAGATACCCACGACCAGTCGTGGAACACGGGTTTCACTTCAAATTGGGGATTTTTCACTTTCTTCCTCATTTCTTCTTTCTTCTCCTTGGAGCCGAACTTCGACTTGTCGAACCTATCCTTCAAGTTCTTCAAGGTTAGTGTTCCAAATTCCATTTTTCTTGCAGATTTGTGTCAAGATTGTTTCCTTTTCTCTCTTGAAGCTTTCTATTTTGAAAATCTTTGAGATTTGGGGTTTGGATTTTGAAAAATCTTTTTTGTATAAACCCACTTCTCAATCCTTTGCAACTTCCTATTTTCTTGAAATCCTTGTTGCAAATGGCTTCTAGAGGTAGAAAAACTACTTCACGTGGTCCTTCTTCTTCCTCCAGATCGACCGCTATCTCCAAACGTCATCTTCTTATTCCCAATGATGATCCATCATATGTTAGGGACATTAGATCACGTAATGTTATTGTTGAACATCCTGTTAATGTTAATCACATTACACCTTTTGACATCCTTCCTATGCTTGAAGCTGTAGGTTGGATTAACTTATTGCATTGGGGTGGGCCTGCATACCGGTCCATTGCCCAATCCATGTTTACATGTATTAGTGCTTTCTCACAGGATAATTTCACTTTCTAAATATCTACTAGAGAAGGGCCTTTTGACGTTGATCGTCATTTAATTTCAGCCCTTATGGACATTCCTGTGAATGATGAGGGTATTCCAATTATAACTTAACTGATAAACCCTCAATGGCTGAAAAACGCATGCTCACTAGAGACTTGTGCAACGTGGATGTTCAATGGACTCAAAAAGGGAATGCGCTCCCCGCAAGGTATTTGTTACCCAAATACAGAATTCTCCACAGAATCTTTGTGTCTAATCTGTATCCTCGTTCAGGTAATAAATCTGACTTGACTTCGTATATGGTTCGTGTTATCCATGCTATTTCCAATGGTACTCAGATTTGTTCGCCATCCTTAATCTGTCATTTCATTCTTCAGTTTCGACTCCATCCTGGTCATAGTGACATTCCATTTGCCTATTTTATGACTGTATTGGCTACACATATGTTAGTTGATATGCCTATTGATGAGGCACCAATCCATCATCTGATCTTCAACAATACTAATATCAATAAGATGAAGTTGGATCTGCTTCCTGAACAAGGTGGTGGTGGTGGTCCTGAAGAAGTTGGTGTTGACATTAATATGGATGACATTTTTGAGGAACTGGATTCTGACTTAGCAAATGATCCAGATTTTGTACCATCTGATGTTGATGCACGTCTGAGTGCATTAGAGGGTAAAGTTGAGAATATAAATGTAAAGTTGGAAAACATGTCTGTTGCTCATGATTTGCAATTCAAGTACATGCGAAAATATCTTAGGCGCTTGAACAAAGGCATGCACCAACTTGATCCCTCTATTCCTGCTCCATCATCAAGTTCTAGTTCTGAGTAGTTTTTATGAGATTCTGGTCTGTAATAACTTTATAACTTAGCACTTGGCTGATTTAGAGTTGGACTCTATGCTGGATATTTTTTTTTATGTGATGCTATCACTCTTTTGCTATACTCATGTTTTATGCTTACCTCCTCATGTTTACTCTCATGAATTCCTTTCTTTAGTTCTCCTTTGTCATATTGTGACAAAAAGGGGGAGAATGGTTTGTTCTTAATGTGATTATGAGAGGAGTAGCATTGGTTATGTTACTCAGGGGGAGTCAAGGGGAGTATATGTTTGATCTTGTTGAATGAAAATGGTTGAATGTTGAAACTGGTTGAATGTTGAATATTGAATATTGATTTGCAGGTATTAACCAGTTGTTTACTTTTGTTTATCTTGGTTATGTGTTTTGTCACTAATTTGACAAAGGGGGAGATTGTAAGTGCTATAGTTTATATCCCTGTCTGTTGTCAAATTTGTGGTGCCAAAATCACTGTTATGTTATATATAACTTGCATAAGTGAAGCTCTCTCAAGGATCAACATTCATGAACAAGCTAAGCTCACAACAAGCAAAGCTCACAAAACAAGACTCAAGTTGCAAGACTTCAAGAAGAGTACAAGGCAGAACTCAAGACCCTTTCAAGATTGAGCTTCATGAAGATTTCAAGATTGATCTATATCAAGACCTCAAGACTCATACTTCAAGGTCACTTGTTCCTAATGTTTCAATGTCCATACTTCATGATTGAGGTTTGACTGACCATAGGTTGACCTTAGAAGTAGGTCATTTCGGATACATAAACCGAATGTTTATTTTACATGTGATTGGTCTGTTCTTCGACTAGTCCTAGGCCTTCTTCGACTAGTCCTAGAGTTGCTTCGACCAGTCTAAGAAATTCCTCGATCAGTCGTGAGTTTGTTACAAATTCCGGATGAAATCTGTTAGGCTTCGACTAGTCCAGGAATTTGTTCGACCAGTCGTAGGAATAGTGTCGACTGCATCTACGACCAGTCGAAAATCTTCGACTCGAACTACAGCGATGTGTTATAGGTTCTTCGACCAGTCGAAGGAAACCTACGACCAGTCGTAGGTGACCTACGACCAGTCGTAGGAGACCTTCGACCAGTCGTAGAACGGTCAGAGCATATCCCGCCGGATTTTTCAAATATCTGTTGTTGCGTCGACTAGTCGAAGAGCTCCCTAGACCAGTCGAAGACACGATCTGCTCACCTATAAATAGGGCATGAATCTCAGAAGAAATTATCGATTTAATTAATTCATTCAAGCCAATCTTCGTCGAACTTCTGAGAGATAATTCTGTGCTCCATCTAAGCTAAGTGTGCTTATTTAATATTCTCTTTCCTTAGCTTTATTTTAATTGATTTTGTTTCTGCTATTCCAATCTGATTTGATAAGAGGAATTATTATTCCCTTTCTTTGGAATCAAAATCAATTAAGGCAAGCCCTATTTGGTTTAATTTAAAATCTATTAGAATTAGAACCATTGTAATTGAGTACTGGACATTGAACTTGGACATTCAATCATCTACTTTGATTTGGTTCTACCGGGCTGCTACAACGAAGGAGATAATCAGGTATTTTACATTTAATTGTAAATCCCTTTCTATTTTGGTTTCTTTCAAGATTTGCCAGAAAAATCTTGTTGTATTGGTTTTCTGAGGAGAGCCAGGAAAACTCAGAAGTGGGGTTTTTGTAATTGTGTAAGCCCACAGACAAAGACTGTAGATGTTGAACATTACTAAAGATCTGTAGATGTTTCATGTAAATATTCTTTTTGTATCATGATATATAAACAACTTGCAAAATTTCTTTAGAGATATTTTAAGCTATTTTTCTCTTTCATCAATTTCTACATCATGAATCATTTTGGGATTCATGATATATAGCATGTTCACCTATGCAATAGTCTTAACATGACATCTCATCTAAGTATTATTAACAAAATCACCACATATAATGATTGTCAGTATGGGATTCCCCTGTGTGATTTATGTTTTAATAGGTGATGCTAGATTTCAGTGTAGTTAGATAGCCACACACAGTTTAAGCTCTTGAGTAGTTGGAGTAATCACGGCCATGAGTGGGATTTACGCACAAGGATGGCCACAGTAACTCTTTAGAGTTTGCGGGGCTTTACCAGGCTACTTTAGGTACCAAATCCAAGGTTGACGGTCCATTAATGAGTAGGTTTATGCCCTTCCTCATGAGTTAATACCAAAACCAAACCAGGGATCTGAGTTTTCTTCGTTTATGAGTTCGGACCCATTCCTGGGAGGGTATTTTTATCCTCGTCCATGACACTGTCGGAGAGCTCACAAACGGCATTGGTCTCATACGTGACTGGCCGTTTTATAACTTGTTTTTAGCCTTTTAGGGCTTTTAGTTGCATGGGTATGCACATGATGGCCTTCACGGGCTTTTTAGGCTCACTGGCTTCTCACTGCTGCCCGAATGGTGAAAGTAATAGGTCTTATGTGTAGTTGGCCATGTAAGTCTTGGCTAGGCTGCCTTAAGAAGTAAGCTGCCGTTGCTATCATCAACTTTTGTATTTCGCTGCCAAAATTGGTAAGTCAATAATTGATATTTCACCGTCACTGATGATGTCCTGAGAACATTCGTATTATGTTTAACATAGTATATCAGCTTGGTGATGATAGTAATTTTGATAAAATAAACTCATATGAGCGATTGATGATGATAGCGACAGTTGCTAATTTTGGTGATAATCATCGACGTTCAGTGAATTTGGCGATAATCATCGATATTTGGGGAATTTGGTGATAATCATCGACGTTCGGCGAATTTGGTGATAATCATCGACGCTTGGCAACAATCATCGACACTAGGCGATAATCAATGCTTGGTAGCAATCATCAATGTTTTGGCGGTAAAGTTTACACTTTTTATTCATTCTCATGAGGGGGAGTACATGACTTTGTCCTTCACAACTCTTTTGCTCATGAAGATAGAATATAAGGATATGCCTGTTGTAAAAGCTATTTCATCATTTCATCTGTGATTGCCCCTTTCGATATAGAAGGATTATCTTGATAATCTTCTAAATCAAAATTCCTCCCACTATCAGGAGTAATATTTCTTAAGGAAGCAAGCATTGATCGGTATACTGATGCCTCGTCCATCTTGATCTGTTATTCTGTATGCTCCATTGGAGTAAACTTCAGTTATCACATACGGTTCGTCCCACTTAGGGTCAAACTTGCCCCCTGTTTGTCGAGTGACTATTATCGGCCTTTTCAACATCAAAACTAAATCCCCTTTCCTGAAACATCGGTGTTTAACCTTTTTATTGAAGGCAGCAGAAACTCAGGCTCGATATAATTGTAAGCGCTGTTGGGCTACCGGCCTTTTTTCATCAAGCAAATCCAATTCTTTCAGCTATATCTTTGCGTTTTCATCATCTGTAATTGATTGATGCATTGCCACCCTTAGTGAAACGACCTGTATCTCGATTGACACGGCAACTTTCATACCATAAACTAACGAATATAGAGTAGCCTATGTCGCTATACGATGCGTTATTCTATAAGCCCATAGTGCTTCCTATAGTTTTTCATCCTAGTCACGCTTATTCTCACTCACCGTTTTCTTCAATATTTTTACAATCGTCTTATTGAAGGCTTCAGCTAGCCCATTGGCTGGTGGATAATAGGGTGTTGAGAATGACTGATGAATCTTGAATTTCTGACATAACTTCTCCATTCTCTTATTTTGGAGAGGAGTGCCGTTATCTGTAATGATTCTCTTTGGTATACCATGGCGATATATTATCACATGCCGAATGAAACTAGCAACATCTTTCTCTTTAACGCTTCGTAGTGCAACCGCTTCTGCCCATTTGGAAAAGTAGTCCATTGCCGCTAATATATACTATTTTTCTTTAGACGACAGTGGATTTATGGGGCCAATGACATCAAGTCCCCATGTGGAAAATGGCCAAGATGTAGTTGACTGAAGAAGATCTTAAAGAGGGGCATGTATGATGTCTCCATGGATTTGACACTCATGGCACTGCTTCGCATAATCTATTGCATCTTTAAACATTATCGGCCAGTAATATCCCATTTGATGCACTCGGTGGAAAAAATTCCTCCGGGCTTGATGTGCCCCACATTCCCCAGAATGTGTCTCTTGTAGCACCTGACTTGCTCCTTCTTTGTTGAAACATCGCAATAACATTTCATTATAATATCTTTCGTATAATTCTTCATTACACAAAATGAATCTTTTTACTTTTTGCTTAACCTGTAATTTCACTTCTTGATCGTCTTGCAAGATATTGTACTTGAGATAGTCGATGAAAGGCTGACGCTAATCATCTATTGTCACTTCTAAGCATGATACGGGTAGGGCTTCCATTATTTCACCAACTATCTTTGCCCAAGGCATGAATCTCCTTTCTTCCATTGTTACTTGTAGGGGGCCTCGATATGGGTAAGATAGCGCTGCTGTTAGACTGGCCAGAGCATCGGCCTTCGCATTCTCATATCGTGGTATATGCTTAACTTCAACGTTCAAAAATTTCTCTGATAAGTTTTGTGCTTTTCGACAGTACGGTAAAAGTTTCAGTTTCCTTATCTCAAATTCCATCGCCACTTGATTTATGACCAGCTTAGAATCCCCATAAATTTACAGGTGTTTTATTCCCAGTTCAGTGGCTATATCCATCCCGATGATGAGGGCGTTATAGTCAGCTTCGTTATTAGTACATGTTGTACCTAACGTGAAAGAATAAGGCAACAAATCGCCCTGTGGGGTATTGAATGTTACTTCGGCACCTGCCCCCATTGCCTGAGCCGCCCCATCAAAGAATATTTGCCACGCTTTAGGCAATTTTGTCATCATGACTTGTTCATCTGGAAAGTCAACAAAAATAGCTTCGCAATCTGTCATAGGATGAGCTGCTAAAAAATCTGCCACTGCTTGTCCTTTTACTGCTTTCGTCGGTTCGTATGTGATCGCATACTCTGACAACAGTAACATCCACTTTTTCAACCTTTCTGACAACATTAGCCTTGTCATAAAAAAACTTAATGGGATCTGCAAGAGATATCAGAGTTATGTCATGAGACAAATAATAATTCCTTAATTTCTGAACTACAAACACCAATGTTAGGCATATCTTGTCGATAGGCGTATAATTGCATTCTGCACCGATCAATGTTCAACTTAAATAATAAAGTGCCGCATCTTTTCCATTTTCATTCACTTGTGCCAGCAGGGCTCCTAGTGAATTCTCAGCTGCTGATATATACAAAATGAGGGGCCTTCCTTTCATGGGGGCTGTTAATACTGGAGGCTATTCCAACAATTCTTTTATTGAATCAAACGCATTTTGACAGGATTATCCCATATGAATTCTGTTCCTTTCTTTATTAGATGAGAAAACGACTGGCATTTCCTGCTAAGTTTGAGATAAAGTGGTGGATATATGCTAACTTGCCCTGCAAGCTTTTTAGCTCTTTCAATATTCTGGGAGGAGGCATACCCTGAATAACTCTAACTTTCTCTTGATCTATCTCGATACCCCCGTGTCTCACCCCGAAACTAAGGAATTTTCCCAATGACAATCCAAACACACATTTAGCCGGGTTCATCTTCAACTGTTTGTTTCTGATTCGGCGAAAGACCGATGCCAAATGTTCACGATGCTCTTCATGATGACTTGACCAGACCACCAAGTCATCCACGTAACACTCAATATGTTTATGCATCATGTCTTAAAATATGTTTTGCATCGCCCTTTGATATGTTGCTCTTGTATTCTTGAGTTCGAACGACATGACCTTGTAACAATATATTCCTAACGGGGTTCTGAAAGCCGTCGCCTCCTCATCTTCAGGTGCCATTCGTATTTGATTGTAGCCGATGTAGCTGTCTATAAAGGACATGATAGCATACTGCGTAGTACTGTTAATTAACATTTCTGTTATCGGCAGTTGAAAATCATTTTTGGACATGCTTCATTCAAATCTCTGAAGTCAACACAAACCCTGATCTGCCCATTCTTCTTCTTTACCGGGACTATATTTGATATCCACCTGGGATATTTAACTTCTCTAATGAATCCAACCTTTATCAGTTTGCTTATTTCTTCCTCTATCTTGGGAACCAAGTCTGGGTGAAACCGCCTTTGTGTTTGCTTAATGGGTCTTTTCTTTTTATAGATATTTAGCCGATGTATCGCTACTGTAGGCTTTAGACCTGGCATTTTTGGATACGTCCAAGAAAAGACATCTTTATTTTCCTTCAAGAGACTAACATATTGATCAACTTCTTTTTCTGATAGACTGGCACTTATGAAAGTATTCCGCGGTTCTTCCTTTGTTCCCAAATTTATCTCTTTCAAGCTGTCAATTGTCGGTTGCCCCCCTTCCTCCATTTGCTTTAGAGCTGTCTCGGGCTTACTGATCACATCAAGGTCTTTTTCTTCTATCTGGTCGGCTATCACCATATTGACTGAAGATTCTACCCCCAGACCTCGAAATTTTTCTCGCTTCTTTTGATTGACCCCGATTGGAATCTGAATTCCTTTCCCATAATTTAAACCAATAGGTTCTTCTTGGTCAAAGCCCATTTTCTTCATGATCTTTCGACTTGCCAAACTGTATCTCTCCAGCTCTTCGGGCATTAAGCTTCTACTTTCTTCATGATTTTCCACCCCATCGCTGACTGCTTCATCTTGTTTTATTTCTAAGGGAGCATAGAATTCAATTGACTCACGATACCTTGCATTGGGTTTGACACAAAACCTTTTTGGAATGAGGGGAAACGTCCTATTCCTCTCAGCACACAGGAACGATACTGTATAATTCAACTGCAGAATCACCAATTGTTCAGCGATAGCAACGTTAATGGTGGTTGCCCTGGCAGTCGCAGATGTTTCGGGACAAAATAGAACTTCTTCTTCGCTTTCCTTGTTATAGGCGACTTTGTTCCTTTTTCTTTCACTATTTCCATGCAAGCATTTTCTTGGTTCTTCTTCTCATTATTCTTTTTCTCTTCTTTGTTGGCAAATGTATTATAATAACTCGCATTTGTGAAGAAAGCTGCAGCTTCTGTATACGGTCTTTCATGGGCTAACACTTTATGCTGTACCTCGTCTTTGCAGTACTTAAAACACTGGTGCAAGGTAAAAGGTATGATGCCATACTGATGCATCCATGGTCTTTCTAGGAGGGAGATTATATGTAGTCACTGCATTTATAACATGGCAGATGACATTCATAGTTAACTCTCCTATCTCTAGCGTTATTGTGATCTTCCCAAGTGTACGCTGTCCATCTTGATTAAAGCCTTGTATCATCATTCCACTAGGGCGTAGATTCGAGCGTCGATAACCTAATTTATTTAGCATTGTTAATGGCAACAAGTTTATAATGGACTCGTTATCGAGCATTATCCGTTTCACTTACTGCGAATATGACCCATTATCATCAACGACCTATTATGTTCCCCATCACAGACTAGGTCTTTATCAGAGAAAGATATAACTGGCAGACAATCTTCTTGTTTCTCACTTTCTAATTCAGTCGGCAACACCTTCCTTATACTTTCATTAGATAAGGCTTTAATTAGGCTTTGTCGGGAATCTTCTAACAACTTCAAAGCATCATAAACACTCAATCGGGCCGGATTGTGTTTCAAATGACTTATAATATCATAAGTCACTTTCCCTGTCTCTTTTCACTTTTCCTTTTCACTGCTGTTATTGTTGCTAGTGTGACTCTTGGCTACTTCCACCTTTGCTTTTTCATTTTTTGAACTCGGTTGGCTGACCATCTTCTTCCCTAATCGCAAGGTAGTTACGACAACTTTTCCTATTATTTTCTGATCCTCTCCTGATAATCTTCTTGTAAGGTGAGTACGTTTGCTGTTGCTCTTCTGTCCCTTTCTTTCTCTTTCCCGACTATTATTTCACCCCTATTTATCATCCTTTGGATAATACACTTTAGTGTATAACAATTTTCTGTCGAGTGCCCTACTAGGCGGTGATAATGATAGAAGTCTCTCTCCTTTATTTTAGATGCCTGCTCAGGACGTTTTGATAGTGGCAGTTCAATTGTTCTAGCTTTTAGCAACTGATTCATCATGGGGAGTACGTCCTCTTTTTCAAGCGCGAAACCCTCATGAGAATTCAACGATCAGGGTTTCTTGTCGTAAAACCTCCCTCTGGGGCGACTCGGCTCTTCTCTCCTTTCCGTCCTTTTGCCTTTCACTTCTGTTAATTCCTGGTTCCTCTTTTCGTGATTAACCACATTTGTGATCAACTTTTGAGGTCCTTTTCTAACCATTTCATAATTAAACGCCAGCATCTTCCGAGTCATTAATTCTAAAGCATGCGCTTTTGTAGCCAAGTCGCGGAAGGTTCTGAAGTCTGCACTGGTGAGAACAAATGCTATTCCGGTTTCCATAGAGTTCAAGTACATTTCACCTGTTCTTTCTCTTTTGGTAATTGCCTATAAGAAGCTCCCAAGGTCTTCCATCTGTCTACAAATTTTTCCACTAGCTCTCCTTCTCTCTGTCGTACTGAAGATAGTTCCATGATACTGACATCACATTCTAATGAGAAGAAATTTGACATGAACGAGTCTTGCATCTACTCCCATGTTCTTATCGACCCAGGTGTTAAGCAAGCATACCACCAGAATGCTTTATTCATTAGAGAAGACCCAAGTAATCGGAGATAGTATTAGGGTACTGTGGAGAAATTCCCCATACTGGTGATGAAGTGCATCAGGTGTTCTTCTGGAGATCCATCCCCGTTGAACTTCTGAAAGTCCAGATGTTTAAAATTGTTCGGGAAAGGGATATCCTCCACTTCTCTCAGGTATGGTGTACGATACCTGAATCTTCCTGTGCCCTTACGTTCTCTTTCTAACCTAAGCGCTTCTTCAACGATCCGTCGTACTTCTTCCTGTGTCACTATTCTTGTCGTGGGAATAGATCCATGTGACCCAGTCCTCGGTAGCTGTGACCCTTCGGGGTGTTGCTCTCTTTCATTCACATTATCGGCCACTAGGGGCACTGCCATTTGGGCAACATTGTGTTCAAGAGTTGTTAAGGCTTCTCTAAGATTTCTACATTCTTTCATCAGTGCTCTTTGTGCTTCCACCATTTCATTTACACGATTCTCTGTAGTTGGTGTATTTTCCTAATTTATTTTGGCGATATGCACCACGGCTTCTCAACTCTTCGATGAAGCTGTAGTCGGAGTGAGATAAGAATATGTTGACGTAACGGGGCTTACAAAAAGAGGAGAGGATGGGTTTCATTCAACTTCTCCGTGCCCTTGTTACCATTGATTGATCGGGGTGAAATAGAAGCTGGTGAACTTACTAGCAGTGCTTTGCCCTTTTCTTCTTTTGTCCACCTGGCTCTCGGGGTCATCAAAGTTAGGAAATCACACGACGTCAGCTGCGGAACTATTCACCTGGGGTATATCGCAGGAGGGGCAAGTTCAAGATTTTTTCTAGCGGTATTTCGTGTTATTGGCCCCCTAACTCTTCTCAGCGGCAATCTTGTTCTTGTTACAGTTACATTCTGAGTCTTTGTCCTTCTGCGAGTGACGACAATCCATTCATCTTTTTCTCTTTGCATTACTGGTAAAGTAGTCATGACTATAACAGCTACCCGTGATTCTATTTGCTTGTCTGCTACTGCTTTACTTTCACTTAGTCTAGTTCGTTCATTAGCATACTCCACAACAAATCCTGTCATGGTCAAGTGAAAAATTGTATTCCCTTGAACGGCTGCCATTGATGGTTGATTGCAATGTTCTTCTTCTCCCGTCGTTCATATTCATAGAGTAAAGGAAAATTAGTACTTATATAAAATCGTATTCTATTTTGGAGATGAAAGGTAGGATGTTCCCATTGAGAGTCGCCATTTTGGCACCTTGAAGATGCCAAATAGTTGTGATTATATCCCTTGTAATTCTTAGGTTAATATTCAAGTGAATATGAAAATTCCCCAGTGGAGTCGCCATTTCGTTTCGAACAAGAAACAAATGCATTTTGTTTGAGAAATTTTATTCATTGATAATTAACAAAAGAGGAACAGGAAGACAATCATATTATTCATTTATTCCAAGTTCTTTTACATCCTTCTCTCCTTTGATTCCAAAACAGACTTATGATGATGATGAAACAATAATAATAGAAGTGGTATGAGCTGAGGCAATCATTGGCGGAAGCATCATGTACTGCAGATTGCTGCCCAAACCTTTGTGCGCTGGCACCCTTTTACACTGGAGCTTATTGTGCACTAGCACCCATTGAGCGCTAGTGATGTTTGTACGCCAACGGTGTTGCACGCCGCACAACAACTGTTCCGCACAATGGTCATGGAGCTGTACCTCTCTCTCTTCAAATCTTCCTCTACTTTTTGATTGGTTGCTTCTTACCCCTTACTGACAGGTCGGGGGTATTTATAGCCTTCTCACACGTGTGAACATGCCACATAGTCATTGTGCGGTCCTCTTTGTGCGAATTCCTTTTTGCAGAAGACTCGGTGCAGACTCCATTGTGCGGAAGACTTGGTGCAGACTCCATTGTGTGGAAGACTTGGTGCAGACTCCATTGTGTGGAAGATTGGTGCAGACTCCATTGTGTGGAAGAGTTAGTGCGGACTCCATTGTGCGGAAGACTTTGTGCGGAAGACTTTGTGAGAAAGACTTTGTGTGAAAGACTTTGTGTAAATATCTGAATTGTGAGATGTATTTTTTGCGCAACATCTTGCGCACTACCCTGAATTTCACACAATGGTTTGCGCACAACTATTTGCACACAATGGTTTGCACACAACTATTTGTGCACAATGGTTTGCGTACACGCACAACAACCCTTTTGTTGCTTTCCTCTCTTTTTATGCCTCAACAACCCCCTTGTCACTTGCAGCTGTTGAGCGTTCCAGTTTGGAAGTAGGAACATGTGGCAACAGATTTCATCATGGGTTTGCTGAGGACTCAGCGCGGTCATGATATCATCTGGATTGTCGTTGATCATCTAACAAAGTTGGCACGTTTCATTCCGATGCGTGCTTCCTGGACTATGGATCAGTTGGCGAGGATCTTCATCGAGGAGATAGTGAGACTGCATGACATTATGATTTCGATCATTTTTTACCGAGACCCTAGATTTACATCTCAGTTTTGGAGGAGTTTTCAGCAGGAGATGGGGTCTACCTTGCATCTCAGCACCGCTTATCATCCACAGACGGATAGGTAGACTGAAAGGGTCAATGAGATCCTTGAGGATATGCTCAGAGCCTATGTGATTGACTTTGCGGGTAGTTGGGATGAGCATTTGCACCTTACCGAGTTTGCGTACAATAATAGTTATCAGGTGACTATTGGCATGACTCCTTTTGAGGCACTCTATGGTAGACCGTGCAGATCTCCTAGTTGTTGGACCGAGGTTGGAGAGTGTCGTCTCCTAGGTCCCGAGCTTGTGTAGTAGACGTCAGAGATTATGGATATTATCGGGCAGAAGATGCGCATAGCTCAGAGCCGGTAGAAGAGTTTTGCTGATCGTCGGCCTCGACCCCTTGAGTTTGCAGTTGAGGACATGGTATATCTCAAGGTCTCACCTATGAAGGGCATGGTTCAATTTAGAGTGAAGGGCAAGCTTACTCCAAGATTTATTGGACCTTTCGAGATTACTGAGCGCATGGGAGCTGTGGCCTACAGGCTTTCCTTACCTTTAGAATTGTCCAGGATCCACGGTGTGTTCCATATATCTATGTTGAGGAAGTGTGTCTCGGACCTCATTTCAGTGATTGATTGGCAGTCCCTTGAGGTCCGCGAGGATGCTTTCTATATCGAGAAGCTGATTTGTATCCTTGATTAGAAGGAGCAGGTTCTCAGGACTAAGGTCATTCCCCTAGTGAAGGTGTAGAGGGATCATCATTCGAAGGTTGAGGCATTTTGAGAACGTGAGGCCGAGATTAGAGAGCGTTATCCCCATCTATTTTATGCTTGATTATTATATGATTGTATGCATTACCTTTTCTATTGATGATTGCTAAATATAATGATGATGTTTCTGCATTCCATTTTGTCTTGAATTTGGTAAATTTCCAGGATGAAATTTCTTTATTGGTGGGGAGAGCTGTAAGACCCTAACTAAAGTGTGCACACCATTTCTTTAGGTCACGTGGTCCTACCGGTCGAATTCTGCCGACCCGCGACTTACGGATAGTGTTTGCGGTTGTCCTCAAGTTTGGTCATGTAGACCCTACTCGGATCGACCGAAAACTTATGCCATTTCGTCCGTATCGGCGCCGTGGTTCCCACTCTTCATTTTGTGAGTGACTCCGACATGTACATCTCAAGTTGTGAGTGAAAGTGTGGTAATGACCACTTTAGTCGAAGTGGGAATATGCTAAGATGTCCTAGAGGGGGGGTGAATAGGACTTTTTAAAATTTTATGATGATTTAAAAACTATCCACCCTATCCTGAACTAATATGCAAATAACAGGATTTCTTCAATGTAACTCTAATGGCTTCCAAGCCAGATAGAGGATCCAATTATAAGACTATTCAAAACAAAAACAAGATGTACAACATAGTTCATGATGAATGTGATTGTGTGTGAGATGTGATTCTAATTAGTTCTAGGTAATCATGTGAACATGCATTATGAGAACATTTAGAGAAATCACATAAGCAGTAAAGGTAAATAGCAATCCCAAACACAGTCATTTTTATAGTGGTTCAACTACATGTCTACTCCACTTTTGGCGGACGCACTCAACCCTTGAGTGTATCAGATCTCACTAACGGAGGTTTCAAATCAGGTTCACCTCAAACCAGTACAACCTACACAAGGCTGACTCTAGGACCTACATAAGGTATTAACATGTCTCGACGAGACACAAGTTTATGCCCCACACAGGAGCAAGGGTGAACACACAACACTCAGATTTTGGGCCACACAGGCCAAGGATCCACATAAGGAAGCTAACAGTTTATGCCCTACACAAGAGCAAAGGTCAACACATAACACCTAGGTTTTAGATCACATAGTTCAAGGACCTATACAAAGGACCTAAGTTTATGCTCTCCACAGAGCAAGGGTCAACACACAGCACCATCACGTACTCTCTTGTCGGAGGCCTCCTATGATGACTTGAAAGGGGTGAGAATCACCTGTGACCCAATCTTACACAAAGGAATGATCAGCAGGGTATCTGGACTCTAATGACTTACAGATAAGCAGATAAACCCCATTTAGCATGTTGATGAAGATCTCCTCCTTTGATGATGAAGAATCTTTAGCTCCCTTGAACCATAACATAAATGATGCTCCAATGTATAGTGACGGGTTGGGTCAAGGTTATGTTGGACTCCTACTCTATTAAATGTTTTCCTATTTTAAAAACAGGTGATTCCAATCATCTATACGTTTAAGGTATCCCAACTCAATGATTTACTATTAAGGTGGTAGTTGGAAGATCCTTGAATGCGGAAGTTCATTCCTCAATCCACTTTATTGAATATCAATGATGAGAGTGGATTGGAGAATGAACTCCCACGAGAGAAAAAGGCTTAGGGTATATGATCTGGATTAACACTCAAAAGCTCTATCTATTTTCTCTACAAACAACTAAAGTCAAGCTCTCATTAAATAGGCAAAAAGTTCCAACGAAAATAAAATAGTTATATTTTTGACAGAGTTTGATATTATCAAGTAGCCTTCGATATCATCGAGCATATACTCTCAATAACATCGAATTACCACTCGATGACACAAACTCAATTTGTCAAATGCTTTTGAACCTTTTTGCTAATTGGTTAAGGATATCGAAATGCTTCGATGTCATTGGATTTCAAACTCTGATTTCATCAACACATGGTTTGATTCCTTGACATTTGAAAAATGTGAGAGCAAACTTGCCTTTGAAACTTAACAGGAATTGATATGATTGAGCATCCCTCAATATCATCTGAATTTGAATGTCGATGATATCGATACCAGTTTCAGTTCATTGATATTTTCAAGGAATTTTCCTATAAGCTTGTTGGACAATTTGTGTCCTATTTCGATGACATCGACCTGGTCTTGATATGATCGATATTTGAATATCGATCTCATCGAGTGCTCCTTGATACTTAAACGGATTTACCTGAAAGCTTGCTAGTCAGATTTGTGTCCCAATTCGATATCATCGAAGATCTGTCGATATCATCGAGGTTTGAATTTTGAGGATATCAAGGCTCTCTTCGAGATATCGAAAACACATGATTTTCCTAAACTATATATTGGACACAAACAGATTAGATGTCAATTTTATCGAGCCGTCTTGATGAACTCGAGATTCAAAAGTTGATGATATCGAACATGCCATTGATTCATCGATAAATCAGTCCAGGATTCATTGTGGTTGCTGGACATCTGAAGTTGTCATTTCGATAATATCAAGTGAGTTTTTAGGACATCGATAACAGAGTTCGATTTCATTGAACCACGTATCGATAAATTGATAAAGGCAGAAAACTTAGAGATTTTCCTAATTTTTTAAAATAGTTTCCTTACCTTAAACCCTAAGATGTTTTATTCATTTTTAAGGGTTTTATATACCCGGTGTTTTGGGACATGGGATGTGAGGTTAAGTTTACCTTTTACGAGTTCAGGCACACATCCTGTTGAGGTAGATGCTTGAATGATCTTCCTATGGAGCTCACTTGTCTTCCTGACTCAACACTCACGCTAATTGACAAACCAGGGCACTTTCAATCTCTCCCTTTGTCAATTACGTGACAAAACACCTGAAGTCCTAGAACAATATCTAGACCAACACCCTAAATTGTGTGTACATAACTCTTTGCACAATTTTACAATGCTACTGCAAGTTTAAGCACATAAGTATGTAGCTACTCCCCCTATCTTCATGCAACTGCTCCCCCTAACACCTATACCACCATTAACAAATAGATACACACAAATTTTCTCCGTGGTGGGATTTGTTCTCCCCCTTTTTGTCAGTCATTGGCAAAGGGCAATAGAGCAATACTAGTTGACTGAAGTTGAAGCATAAAGGTATGGGAGAATCAATAGAGATGCAGATATTACCATACATACTAGATACATCTCTAAAATGCATAATCAGTAAGAGACAGATGTATAACAGATAACGACATCTCTATTTGCATGGAAACCATTTATGCATACCAGGTCAAAGAGAGAGAGAGAGAGAGAGAGAGAGAGAGAGAGAGAGAGAGATGTGATTTCAACAGAAAATAATAGTATAGCTTTAAATGACATAAATCACAAACCAATTCTCAATTGTTAAGGGATATGCAGGAGAAGACAAACACAGTTCATACCAACATTTCATAGAATTTAATTTATAATTGAGATCAAAGAGACATGACAGTAAAGATATATGAATTATCAAACAGCCATAAAAAATATCTAAAATAAAAACTGCCCAAGCTTGGCAGTATTATAACATCCATCCCAAACCAACAAAACCAAATATCTAGCCCAACCATGGGCTTACAAGAAGACAACTATTTTCCTCATACGGAGGATATCCATAAATCACAAAAAAACTGTTAGACTCTCCATGTTAGCTAGCCACCACAGACACACATTAGACTATATGACATTTAAAAAGATATCCATGCCCGTACGTGCAAATGAGTAGTTGATGTATGTAGTGGCATGAGAGCTACTGACTCTAAGGTGTTGGAGCCAAGGAGGATGGTGCTGTATCATCTCGACGGCATGTCAGCAGATCAACAAGTTGCTGGACCGTGTGCTGTACTCTAGACACCATTTTCTCCAATGCTGAGAACCGCATATCATGTCTCTCCATCTTATCCTCTATTCGAGTCAATCCATGTTGCGTTGCCCTAACCCTATCTTGGTGAAACTTAAAGTGTTAGGTCTAAGCCAAACCACTTAGAGTTGGAACTTGTTGTGGCTCTAGAGGATCTCCTCCTAGTAGCGCTGCACCTTCTCCCATCTCACCACCTTTATGAATAGCTTCCTCAGTTTGTTCTTCCAGATAGGGATGAAATTTAAGGTCCAGTTTTTGAATAATGACCTTGTTAAAATACTTGAGAGGATTCTCAGGATCGTTTGTCCAAGGAATACTGATTGTATTGCATGTCACATGAATGATGGGAGGAAAGGGCAAATGAACTTCTCTGGACTGGTGGATGACACTTGCCATTTGGTGAAGGATCAAGGTATGCAAATACAGTTTGACTCCAATGGAAACACAATACATAACCATGACCATGAACTCGGTAAGATCAGCGTGATTGGGTCCACGACGGTAAGCATTGGAACAGAATATCCCATGCAAGACTCAGTATCGAGTGTACATATATTTTGCCTTCAATGCATTCCCTTAGTACCATGGGATATCTCGATCCTGACACAAGAATTTTGTAATTATAGATCGAGTGATTCGATTCTCAAGATCAAGGTTAGACAACCCAACTGGAGATAAAGTTAGACCGAAAATGCTAGCGATGGATTCTGCAGTAATGTCAACACTATCATCCCCGACTATGACAGCAATGGATGGTGGATCTAGTGTTGGAGAATGATAGTATGCAAGAAAGCGGTAGGTCCGCTCATCATGACATGGACCCACAAAATCAAGAAGAGGTAGCCAGTCGATTGTGTTTAACAAAGTTTCCACATTGTAGAGTTTTATGCATTCCCTGTCAATCCTACGCTCATACACCAAGCGCCTCCCTGAGTACTTTTTAAGAATGTGCGGAGGAGGACCCACAATAGTATGTGGCATTGTAGGTGTCGCAGCCAAAGCTTCCCTATGAGACGATTGTCGAGTCAAGGAGCTCCGTGGGTGTGCAGGGGATCGTTGAGACTGAGCCCTTCCTCTTTCTCTTGAGGCCATGAATTTCTTTCTAGTAGGCCTAGATGACTCACCGATGACAGGAGACTTTCCTTTCTCCTTACTCATTTGAATAACTCAGAAGGAAATGTCAAAGAAAAGGAATTTGACAAGACTGAAGATTATGAGGACTAACCCGAAATTTCCAACTGAAGGTTGTCAATCAATCTAAAAAGACCCTAACTCAATGAAGTATACATTGAGGAATTAAGAGTATGCGCAAGAGATTACCTGATTCAAGTCACCCTAGATGGCAGATGGTCTACAAAAGATGAGAAACATGGAAGAAACTCTCAGAGAAATCGAACAGTGAGAAAGGAATGCAAAAATGAATTTTTTCTGCTTGCTGGCTATTTATCGGGTGGTGGCCTTCAATATCATCGAAATTTTATTTGATGAAATCAATATACCCAATTTGTTGTTATCGAAGAGGTCCTCGATAACATTCTAGAACATGTGATGCTTCTGATTCCGAAGGGGCGTTGATGATATCGATATTTGTTCGATCTAATCGAGGATTCATACGATTCATCGACAGACTTATCGAAGAGAAGGTGTATACCATTCATTTCAATACTTCGATGTTCTTTCATATATGTATAACTTACTATATTTTCATATCAGTCTATATACACATCAAAATTTGTACAAACGTTATACCATCCAAAATTATAAACATCAGTAATGTTTATGCATAAAAAGAAGTTCCTAAGGTATAGAAACCTATGATATATCATGATAATCATAAAAAATGCATCATTTTCATGTATTCATCCAAACTTAGATGCGATAGCCTGGATATGTTTTCCATGCTCAATTGTTACAAAGCATATGGATCAAACTTTCCATTTCCTTTAATGACATAACAGTGGTCACTGGTGCGAAGACCCTCCATAACAGATTTTCCTGATAAGTCCTGGATCTTGCACTTTAGTTTGTAAAAGGTAACCACATGTTTGTTGTTACATATTTGAGAGATGCTCATCAGATTGTGAGTCAATCCTTTTATGCAAAAAGCATTTTCATTTTTGAGCATCTTTATTCCTTCTATTCTTCCACACCCTACTACCTTAGCGGTGCTTCCATCACCATAAGTGACTATCCCATCATCAAGATTTGAGTAATTTTAGAGAAGAGATTTATCACCCGTGACATGCCTTGAGCACACGCTGTCTAGGTACCATTCAGTACTATTGCTTGTTGAATGATTTAAGTGAATAACAAGACAATTTTTCTTTTCTTTCACTACCCATTTTGTGACTGTATTTCTTATTATGGTAGTTTTTGCTTCATTGATCATGTTGGGTAACTGAACCATATTTCCTTGTTTCATAAATTCATTTGTTTTCTGATTTAGTTCAGCCACTTGATTCAATAGCTCCTTCATTTTCTTAGTTATTCTGGGTGGAGATGGATGTGTTCCTTTTGCCATATTATTTAGTGGACTCTTGGTATTCTGTATTGATTTTCCAGTTTGTCTATACTTACCAGTATGATTTGGACCGAAATTAGATTGAGTCCATCTTGGAGCAATACATTTAAATTTGAAATGGCCAGAGTCTCCACATGAATGATAAATAGAAGTAGCTTTTGTTTTACTTCCTGATGTAGCTAATTTCTCAAACATTGGTGCTACATTTTTGGATTTTGATTTGAATTTGTCATATCCTAATCCACTCTTGTCTCTTCTAGGTCTTCCCATCCCTAAGAGTTTTTCTAATTTTTCACTACTCTGGGAGAATTTATAGTTTAGTTCAACAGATTTTCTGGATTTCTCTACATCAAACATAAGTGTGTGATTTTCATTCTGAAGATGCAAGTTTTTATCTTTCATTAATTCAATCTGTTTGTTCTGTTTTTTAGACTCAGATTTGAGAAAAGCATTGATTCTTTCAAGCCTATCATTTTTTGAGTGGTATTACTTTAGATCATTAATCAAGTATGTATTGATTTCCAATGTTTTGTCTAGATCCATTGCAACAATTTATTTTTGTTTTTATTTATCCCAAGTCTTTTAAGGATATTGACGATATGGATATAAAGTTGATTATAGGCATCCTGCAGTTTATCATTCTCTTCCTCTTCATCTTCTTTCTCTGTCTCCTCATTATCAGATGGAAATGATTCAGTGGCTTGAGGTTCTTTGATTTTCTTAGTTTCTATGGGAATGTTGGAGGCTATAGAGACCATAAGAATTTTCAGGGATTTTTGGTCTCCATCGCTCTCTGAGTCACTACATTCTGAATTTGACTCTTCAGTATCATCTCATCTGGCTGCCATTGCCTTCCCTTTAGTTTTCCTATTTAGGCATTCAGTGGACAGGTGTCCAGACTTTCAGCAAGTGTAGCACAGTGGTTCTTTGGACTTTTTATCAGATTTACCTATAAAATGTTCATTATCCAACTATCTTCCTTTGAATGGTTGGCCACGGTTTTTATGGAAGAATTTTTTGAACTGTTAAGCCAACAAGGCCACTTCTTCATCTTCATTTTCTCTTTCACTTTCATCTTCCTCATTAGTAGTGTTCTTTGAAGTTTTGAGGATAGTATTTTTGGGTTTAGGAGTTTGCTTGAAGTGTAGTTCAAATGTTTGTAGGGAACCTACGAGTTCTTCTACTTTCATTTCATCCATGTTTCTACATTCATCAATAGTTGTGACTTTCGAGTTGAACCGTTCTGGTAAGGATCTTAGAATTTTCCTATAGATTTTTGGAACTGGAACTTTTTCTCCTAATCCACCCATGGAGTTGCAGATGATGTTTAGTTTTGTGAAAAACTCCATGAAGGTCTCATGCTCTTCCATTCTGAGACTTTCAAACTATGATGTTAGGAGTTGGAGCTTGGATCTTTTTACTGTGCTGGTTCCCTCATGGGTTGTTTCCAATAAGTCTCATGCTTCTTTAGCTGTTTCACACATATTGATTTGATTGAAGACTTCTTGGGACATAACACAGTAAATAACATTCATTGCTTTAGCTTCAGACATTTATTTTTCTTTATCGAATGCTGTCCACATTTCTTTGGATTTTGGTCTGGTGATAGTTATGCCATTTTCAAGTACTATTTGTTCGGTCGGTGGCACATATCCTTTTTCAACAATGTCCCAAACATCATGATCCAAAGATCTCAGAAAGTAATGCATTCTAGCCTTCCAATAAGCATAGTTTGATCTATCAAATACCGGAGGTCTAGTTATAGATGAGCCCTCTCCATTGGCCATATTACCAACTTTAGTCAAGATCACTCTCTAGGCGGTGAAGCCCTTAAGAGAGACCAGCTCTGATACCAATTAAAAGTGTGGTAATGATCACTTTAGTCAAAGTGGGAATATGCCAAGATGTCCTAGAGGGGGGTGAATAGGACTTTGTAAAATTTTATGATGATTTGAAAACTATTCACCCTATCCTGAACTAATATGCAAATAACAGGATTTTTTCAATATAACTCTAATGACTTCCAAGCCAGATAGAGGATCCAATCATAAGACTATTCAAAACATAAATAAGATGTACAACATAGTTCATGATGAATGTGATTGTGTGTGAGATGTGATTCTAATTAGTTCTAGATAATCATGTAAACATGCATTATGAGAACATTCAGAGAAATCACACAAGCAGTAAAGGTAAATAGCAATCCCAAACACAGTCATTTTTATAGTGGTTCGACTACATGTCTACTCCACTTTCAGCGGACGCACTCAACCCTTGAGTGTACCAGATCTCACTAACGGAGGTTTCAAATCAGGTTCACCTCAAACCAGTACAACCTACACAAGGATGACTCTAAGACCTACACAAGGTACCTAGCATGTCTCCACAAGACACAAGTTTATGCTTCACACAGGAGCAAAGGTCAACACATAACATCCAGATTTTAGGCAACACAGGCCAAGGATCTACACAAGGAACCTAACAATTTATGCCCTACACAAGAGCAAAGGTCAACACACAACACCTAGGTTTTAGACCACACAGGTCAAGGACCTACATAAGGGACCTAAGTTTATGCTCTCCACAGAGCAAGGGTCAACACACAACACCCCCATGTACTCTCCTCTCATAGGCCTTCTATGAGGACTTGAAAGGGGTGAGAATCACCTGTGATCCAATCCTACAAAAAGGAATGATCAGCAAAGTCTCTGGACTCTAATATCTTATAGATAAGCAGATGAGCCCCATTTAGCATGTTGATGAAGATCTCCTCCTTTAATGATGAAGAATCTTCAGCTCCCTTGAACTGCAACACAAATGATGCTCCAATGTATAACGACGGGTTGGGTTAAGGTTATGTTGAAATCCTACTCTATTAAATGTTTTCCTATTTTAGAAACAGAGTGATTCCAATCATCTATGCATTCAAGGTATCCCTGCTCAATGATTTGCCATTAAGGTGGTAGCTGGAGGATCCTTGAATGCGGAAGTTCATTCCTCAATCCATTCTATTGAATATCAATGATGAGGGTGGATTGGAGGATGAACTCCCACCAGAGAAAAAGGCTTAGGGTATATGATCTGGATTAAACACTCAAAAGCTCTATCTATTTTCTCTACAAACAACCAAAGGCAAGCTCTCATTAAATAGGAAAAAAGTTCCAACGGAAATAAAACAGTCATATTTTTGACAGAGTTCGATATCATCGAGTGTATACTTTCGATAGCATCGAATTACTGCTCGATGACACGAATTCAATCTGTCAAACGCTTTTGAACCTTTTTTCCAATTGGTCGAGGATATCGAACATGCTTCGATGTCATTAGATTTTGAACTCCGATTTCATCGACACATGGTTTGATTCCTCGACATTTGAAAAATGTGAGAGCAAACTTACCTTTGAAACTTAACAGGTATTGATATGATCGAGCATCCCTCGATATCATCTGAATTTGAATGTCGATGATATCGATACCAGTTTCGATTCATCGATATTTTTAAGGAATTTTGCTATAAGATTGCTAGACAATTTGTGTCCTATTTTGATGACATCGACCTAGTCTCGATATGATCGATATTTGAATATCGATATCATCGAGTGCCCCTCGATACTTAAATGGATTTACCTGAAAGCTTGTTGGTCAGATTTGTGTCCCAATCCGATATCAACGAAGATCCGTCTACATCATCGAGGTTTGAATTTTGAGGATATCGAGGCTCACTTTGAGATATTAAAAATCACATGATTTTCCTTAACTGTATATTGGACACAAACTGATCAGATGTTAATTTTATCAAGCCGTCTCGATGAACTCGAGATTCAAAAGTCGATGATATCGAACATGCCATTGATTCATCGATAAATCAGTCCAGGATTCATTGTGGTTGCTGGACATCTGAAGTCCTCATTTGGATAATATCGAGTGAGTTTCGAGGACATCGATAACAGAGTTTGATTTCATCGAACCACTTATCGATAAATCGATAAAGGCAGAAAACTTAGAAATTTTTCTGATTTTGTAAAATAGTTTTTTCACCTTAAACCCTAAGATGTCCTATTCATTTTTAAGGGTTTTATATACCTGGTGTTTTGGGACATGGGATGTGAGGTTAAGTTTACCTTTTATGAGTTCGGGCACACATCCTATTGAGGCAGGCGCTTGAATGATTTTCCTATGGAGCTCACTTGTCTTACTGACTCAACACTCACGCTAATTGACAAACCAAGGCACTTTCAGTGGGCAACGTTCGATATGGACCCTTGATGTGTGGATAGTGGACCCCACCCCACATGTTTTCCCATGTGCATGTGATGGATGATGTCACCCCTAGTGTCGATTTCTAGAAACCCTACACCCTATGAACCTACACCCCCTAACAACCTTATTTATATCACCCTAGCCTATGCTTTTCTCTAACCTAGGTAGAGAGAGTAATCATTACTCTCCTACACCTCCCAAACAACTCTCTCTCCCTTTCATTTCTCTCTAACTCTCCTTCTCCTCTCTCTTTCCTAACCTTCCAACGTCCCACCTGCCCCTTATTTCCAGCCCTTACTACCCCAAATACCTCCCAATCCCACCTTCTTCAACTCAACTCAACCATATATCCACTTTCCTTAGAGCTTATAGACGAAGATGGTGTAACTTTGGAGCTTGATTGCTTAGGTGGGTGTACATGCATTGTAAATTTTAGATTTCTTTAGTTTCTTTCTTATTCTTCATCTTTCTTTTCACGTTGGAGCTTATGGGGCCCATCAAGTGATGGTGGTGGCCCCAAGTCTCCATGGATGTGGCTTTAGCCCATCCTACATTGCATGCAAGGGACCATTCTCCATGGATCCCTTTATACCTTTTTCTTCTTTAGATCAGGGATCTTTAGGTCATCTAGACCCTTGATCCTGGTGAAGATTGCATCTCCACCATAAATTCCAAGTAGATAGCCTTGAACATGTAGATCTTGTACATCTTATGATAATGAAATGGTGTATGCATGTGTGATGAAGGGAAGGGCCTCAATGAGGTGGAGACCCTTCCCTTGTGGCTGTATTCTTCTTCTTTTCTTGTTAACTCATCTCTAATCATGAGTGTGTGGCCCACCTTGTGGACCAACAAAATCCGGACCGTCCAAAGTGGGAGATGCCCATGGCAGTCCACCCTTGGACGTGTGGCCCCAAAATCCTCCTAAATGGGGTAAAGGTAAAGGTGTTTTTATGGTGGGGATGGTCTGGAAGTTTATGGGGCCCACTAGGGTGGACCAAACCATGATTTTATGAGATTAAATTTCCTTTTAAATAGTGTTTATAATTTATTTAAATCAGATATATGTTGCTGTCCAGAACTGTCTGAACAGATTTTTGGACTATCTTGGGGCCTGATTTTTGGAATTTTAATAGGGTGATTGATACCATATAATATATGATTATTGAAGGTGTATATCCCACCTATAAGCATACCTAATTTCAGCCCCAACTAACCCCATTTGAGACTCTAAAAGGGTGGGCCAACATGATGGACTGCTAGATTTTTCTGCTGTGTAGCCCAACAACATTACCTCAAGAAAATCTTAATTCATAAATTATTTTGATGAAGCCGGACCATTTTTTCGAGTTCCATCTTGTTATAGATATGATGACAGATGTTGGCCCTCAATTTCAAGAATTATAGAGGCCCTGGACCCACTCCATTAGAGTGCCCAAATTTAGGACAACAACATGTACATTGCTGAATTTTTCTACCTTGCTGTCCTCTCCATGTTTGTAGCAGTAATTGGGCCCAGCCCATTGGAGTTTTTGTGCATGATTGTGGAGCCCACCTTATGATGTTTTAGAGGCCTTTGGGGCCATGGTTATGGGGCCAATCAGCTGGACTAGCGAGCTTGACTGGACGTCCAGCCATGCTGGCCGTCCCTAGCCTAGGCCCACCATGATGTATGTTTTCCATCCTTGTCGTCCCTCTATTTTTGTGGGGCCCATGTGGGTGGGTCCACCCTAGGTGGATGTCTCCTATGTGGCCCACTATTGGGGCGCATGGAGCCTAACTTGATGTGTATTTGGCCAGGCCGTCCATGGCCTTGGACCGTCCCACCCTTGGGATGCCCATGACTTGGGCTGCTGCTGGGCCTGTGTTCCACTAGCAGGCCCACTTATGTTAAAGTGACAAATCCCCTCCTCCATCTGGTGGGGCCCCCCTATAAGAAGTGCTAGCCCTTATGGGAATAATTCCTTCGCACATTGACAAGTTTCTAGGCCTCAATAGGCATAAGAAATTAGGTGGACTGAAAGTCTAGTTATGGGCATTAAATGTACATGTATATTGCTAAATTTTTATTGGATGTGAGGCCCACCACATTGAGGGAATTGGGTACTTGTTGCTCCCTTATAATTTAGTATTTTCTTGGGCTTAATTAATGCTTGTTTGGGCCACCCATTGATGATCTTTTATGGACC
This sequence comes from Magnolia sinica, assembly GCF_029962835.1. Lineage (NCBI taxonomy): Eukaryota > Viridiplantae > Streptophyta > Magnoliopsida > Magnoliales > Magnoliaceae > Magnolia > Magnolia sinica. The sequence goes on from NC_080574.1 coordinate 83,549,982, forward strand.
CAAGTATAGACCAGATTTTTAGGACTTCCTAGTGGGCCCAGATTGGGTCGGAACATCCCACCTTAGTCAGCCATATGTTGGGTTGATCTTCCACCATTTTGATGGACTTATGGGCTGAGATAAGGGTGGTATTGGGCCCTTGGTTGCTCACTTAAATTGTTAATCATTAGGCTGATGTAGTGTGGCCCAATCCACCCAACTTAAACTTATTTTGGGCCATATATTTGTGTAGATGGGCTGCCCACTAAGTCCAGCTAAATGCATGGATCTATGGCCATTGGGACTTGGGCCTTGGGCCTTGATTCCTCTCTTTGGGCCCATGATTGTTGAAGGTAGTATTAGCCCAATTCCTTATGCCTTATATGGGACTTATGTACATATGGTTTGGATATGGGCCTTGGGCCTCATAGCTATGTGAGGTATGGTTGGTTACGCCTTGGGGAAATGGTAGTTGAAAGTCCCCATTTGGACCCCTTTAGGCCCATTAGTGTCTAAGAGTGGTTGAATGCCCACCTTAGTCTCTTGCTAGGCCCGTAATTTTGTATGATTAGTCTCGTGGGCTACCTAGGCAAATGGGCCCCCACTAGAGTTTGTATCCCTTATGAGGAATTGGTTAAGTACCTAGACCCTTCTTGGGTAGGTAGAGAGTGCATCTTCTCATTCACCTCATCGACACCCTTACTCATCTTCATGGCCCACTCCCATACGCATCATATGCATGCTTGGTTGAGATATGATTGGCCATGGTTGTACCATTGTGTAGGATATGTTGGTATCTCCCCAAAGGATAAAGTTTTCCCCTCTTGAGCACGATTGTAAGTGCTATGGTTTCTGGCTCCTATAATTGTCAAATTTTATAGTGCCAAAACCTCTCTTAGAATCTGTATGTTGTGTAGCTCATCTACATATTGAAATCTGTACATCCCTCAAGGACAATGGCCTTTAGTTCAAAAACTTCAAAGGCAAGATTACTTGTTCATGTTCATGTACAACATTAATTGTGAATTCATGCTTTTAAGCTTCAAGAGTTCAAGATTTTCAAAGCTTCATACAAGTCAAGACAACATTCCTAGAGTTTGATACTCAAGTTCAAGCTTCAACGTTAGTCAATTTCAAGCTTCAAAAGACTCAAGTTTAAGCTTCATCCTATGACAAGTTCTCAAGCTTCGCGAACTTCAAAGAACGACTATCAACTGAAGAAAAAGAAGTTTCAAGTTCATAAATCATGTATAAGGTATGAATGACCCTAGATTGACCATAAGCTAGGTCATTTTGAATACATAATTCAATTAGATCAATTTATAAGTGAATAAACTGTTTCTCGACTAGTTTTGGACTCTGTTCGACTAGTCCTAGCACTGACACGACTAGTCCAAGCAATTCCTCGACCAGTCCTAAGTTTGTTACAAATTTTCAGAATTTTTTTTTAGCCTCGACCAGTCTTGGAGACTGCTCGACCAGTCGTGTGAACAGTTCTCGACTCGTTCTTGACCAGTCATGTATCCTCGATTAAGAGTCTAGCAACTAAATTTGGTTCCACACGACGGGTCATAGATAGGTCACGACCAGTCGTGGAGGTCCCTCGACCGGTCGTGCAGGGCATACAACCAGTCATGGAACCACTTTCTCTTATCGTGCTCAGAATTTTAAAAATCTATTGGTCCTATGACCAGTCATGGTGTCCTTAGGACCAGTCGTGAATGCAATTTCTTCACTTATAAATAGAGCATGAATTTCAGAGTTTTTCATTCAATTCATGCTATATCAATACGCCACTCTGAGAGATAAGTTAGTGATCTTTTTAAGCTATATTGTGCTCATTTAATATTCTCTTTTATTAGCTTTCTTTGCATTTGATTTTGAATTTCTGCATTCCAATTTTATTTAAAAGAGGGATTGAAGTATTCCCATTTCTTGGAATCAAAATCAAATCAAGCTAGCCCAAGGTGCTTTAAATCTAAAATCAATTTAGAACCTAGAACCATTTCATAAGTGAGTTTAAACATTGAACTTCTATGTTGAACTTCTACTCCGATCTGGTTCTTTCGGGCTTCATCAAAAAGAGAATATCCAAGTATTTTATATTATTGTAAATTTCTGTATTTTGGTTTTATTGAGATTATGCCAGAAAAATCTCTCTGTTTTGGTTTGTCTTAGGTGATCCAGAAAACTCAGAGTGTGGGGTTTTTTGAATTGTGTAAGCCCACTTGAAAGACACAATTGTGAGGGTTTTAGGTGAACCTGGAAAAACCTATTTTCATAGTGAACGCTAATATCCATTGTGTGAGGATATTAGGAGTGGAGTAGTTGTGTGGTTGTTTTTCTAAACAGTTGGTGTACACACAAGCGAACCACTATAATTTCTGGTCTTGTGGATTGATTGTTTATTTCTTTTTGTGGATGATTGTAATTTATCTTTGTAGATTGTGGAGAATGTTGTAATTTCTTTTATGCAAGTGTAGTGAATGTTGTAATAGCGTAGATTTCTTTTCTTGATATTTATTTCTTTATTCCTCCGTATCAGTTTGAGTTTTTGATACACAAACCGCTCTAGTAAGGTTGTCCTGCCATAAACCCTTGGTTTTTATGGTGTAAGGTTGTCCTTAGAACAACATCTGTATCAACCTCTCAATACTCGTTCATTTGAGGTTATCTTTAAATTCAGTATTGTGGGATTGTCTATTACTATTTGTATTTAATTTATTTTAATTCCACTATTATTTTATTAATTTGGCATAGTCATATTCACCCCCCCTCTAGGACATATAGCTCGGCCTTTTCAAGTGGTATCAGAGCCTAATAGCTCGTTTTAATTGTTATTTCTTTTTGGATTAATTTCCAGAGCTAATCGATCTGAGCTTTGTAAGATGTCAAATTTTGATAGCTTATCAGTCACTAGGCCTCCACCATTTGATGACTCAAATTATGCCTATTGGAAAGCCAGGATGAGAGTGTGTGACAAGGCACAGTGACTGATTAGACCCCTCCTACCACTGAAGTAACTGGCACTGATGGGTCTAAAACTATGAGAGTTACACCTTACTTCTCTTGGACCACACTTCAGAAAAGTGAGAGTAGTGCCAATGTAAAAGCACTAAATGCAATCACTTGCACATTGTCACCAAATGATTCAAAAGAATTATATCCTGTGATATTGCAAAGCAAGCCTGAGATATTTTACAAATGACACACGAGGGAACATCAATTGTCAAGAAATCTAAATTTCAAATCCTTACAACCAAATTTGAGGAAATACGTATGGAGGAAAGTGAAACTTTCATGGACTTTTATACTAGATTAAATGACATTGTTAACTCTATGTGGGGTCTTGGAGATAAAATCCTAGAAAGTAAAGTCAGTGCAAAGATACTACGCTCACTACCTGAATGGTTCAATTCAAAGGTGACTGCGATGCAGGAACTTCGTGATACAGACAATATGAGGGTAGAAGAATTAGTTGGGTCATTACAGACCTATGAGTTAAACTTTAATGATCCTAAAGGTAAATCCATCACCCTTAAATCTTTTAAATGTATTTCTCAAGAAAATAGTAATTCTGATTTAGAAAATTTTGAAGATGATATGGCCTTTTTAGCTAAAATGTTTTATAAGATTTTCAAAAGTAAAAAGAGGTTAATTTTCAAAAATCTAATGATAAGAAAAGATCTAAATCTAAAACTGGAAAATCTTTAAAAGATAGTCAATGTTACAACTGCCATGAATATGGGCATTTAGTGAACAAGTGTCCTAAAAAGGATAAACCTAAAAATAAAGGTATGTTGGCTACTTAGGATGAATCTTCTGGCACTTCTGAATAAGAAGATTCTGAAATCGAGTCGGGTAATGAATTTAAAGCCCTTATGACTCTAGCCAAGTTCATGTTTTCAGATAATGATGATTCAAATAGTGAAGAAAATTTGAATAGTGATCATGAAAATGAAGAAGTTCTTCAAGATGCTTACAATGCCCTATACAAGGAAAGTTGTAAAATTGCGATAAAACAAAAACTTCAAAAAGAAAAGTTTTCTAAACTTAAAGAAAATTTTGATACTCTTGTTTTAGAAAAATCTCACATTTCATATTATTTTAAAAAAACTAAATGCGATTTAGATTTCAAAACCTCCCTTATTAAAAATCTAAAATTCAAAAATAAAAAACTAAAACTTGAAGTCTCTTCACTTTTGAGTTTAAATAATACATGGAGGTATGCCCAAGGTGATCCTAAGTTAGAAAAATTATTATCCGGATTCAGAAAATGTGGCAATTGATTTGGTTTGTGCTACAACAAAAATATTCCTCCCAAACATAAGAATACTCCTCCTAAGTTTGTGAAAGGAGAGTCTTCAAACTCAAAAGGGAAAAGTTCAAATCAAAATTATTCTAAAAATGTTAAAACTTTTCAATCCTTAAAACTTAAAAGTAACCATATCAACTATAAAAATCAGAATCGTAATCCTTTAGCTGAGAAAATTGTTGATTTACCTAAAGAGCTCTTAAAATTTAACTTAAAGGGTCGGTCTTATATCAACTACAAACACAAGAAGACCAACTGTACTCCTAAATCCAAAACTGTAATGAAATGGGTTCCTAAGGTTACTTGCTTGGTTGCCCACACGGCTTTCAAAGCTTTAAGCCATTCAAAGTGGTACCTAAATAGTGGATGCTCCAGGCACATGACTGGAGATAAAGGTGTGTTCACCAATCTTAAAGACATGACTGATGGTTCAGTCACATTTGGTGATGGTAGCAATTGCAGGATTATTGGCCAAGTACGGTTCAACTTTTTAACCTCCATTTATTTGAGAATGTTTTATATGTAGAAGGTTTAAAACACAACTCATTAAGCATTTCTCAAATATGCGATAAAAATCATAGCATAAAATTTTCTAACATAGGGTGTGAAATTTTAAATAAAAACGGTTCTGTAATATTAATTGGTCGCAGAACTTCTGAAAACTACTATATTGTAAGTGACTCTAGCTCATCTAATTTATCATGTTACATGGTCCATACTGATGAGACCAAGTTATGGCATAAATGCCTTGGACATGTACACTACTGTAACTTGTATAGATTGAGCAAAAGCGAGTTAGTAAGAGGCCTACCCAAAATATAAAAAATAGATAAAATATATGGCGAATGCCAGATTGGCTAGCAAACTAGGAGTTCTCACAAAAAAGTGGACTCTAATGCCACATCTAAACCGCTCAAACTCCTCCATATGGATCTTATTAGACCAACTAGAATGGAGAGTCGAGGTGGCAAAAAGTATATTCTGGTAATCGTTGATGACTTTAGCAGATATACTTGGGTAGTCTTCTTAAGAGACAAATTAAAAACTCTCGATGAAGTTAAAAGGGTACTTAGATGTATCCAAACTGAAAAAGAGACTCAAGTCTGTAAGATCCATAGCGCTCATGGATCAGAATTTGAGAATAACGGTTTTGAGAAGTTTTATAGTGATCAAGGAATATCATATGAATTCTCTGCACCTAAAACACCACAACAAAATGATATAATAGAAAGAAAAAATAGAGTGCTTCAAGAAATGGCAAATGTAATGTTAAACAGTATGAAGCTTCTTAAAAATCTTTGGGCTAAAACCGTAAATACTGCATGTTATATAATTATCCGTGTTTATACTAGAAAATCAAATGATAAAATGGCTTATGAAATGTGGTTTGATAAGAAGCCTACTATCAAATACTTTCAAGTTTTTGACAATAAGTGCTACATTTTACGTGATCGAGAAAATCTGGGTAAGTTTGACACCAAAAGTGATGAAGGGGTATTTTTAAGGTATGCTTTGAATAGTCGAGCATGTCGGGTTGTTAATAAGAGAACCGATGTAATTCAAGAATCCATTAATGTGGTTGTTGATAATCATTTGAATACACCTGTCTCAAGTTTAGATAATGATAAAGTACTTATGATTGATAAACTAAATTCTTCATCAAGTCAAAATAACTCTGAACTGAGAACTGTTAAAGACCATCCAACTAATCAAGTTCTTGGAAACTCTCTCACTGGTGTACGCACTCGTAGACAACTAGAAGATGTGTGTAACTACTTGTGCTTTACATCCCAGATAGAACCGGCTAACGTAAAAGAAACTCTTACTGACGAAAACTGGATAGTTGCAATGCAAGAAGAGCTTAATCAATTTGTCAGAAATGATGTTTGGTACTTAGTTCCTAGGCCAAAAGATAAATATATTAATGGAACTAAGTGGATTTTTAAAAATAAGTCTGATGAACTTGGTAATATAATTCGAAACAAGGCTAAACTGGTTGTACAAGGGTACACTCAAATTGAAGACTGCCTTAGTAGCTTGTCTTGAATCAATCAGACTATTTATATCCATTGCTTGCTTTAGAAAGTTCAAAATATATCAAATGGATGTAAAGAGTGCTTTTTTAAATGGCAATTTGCTTGAAGAAGTGTATGTTGAACAACCAATGGGTTTTGAAGACCCTAAGAATACTGATCATGTCTATCACCTAAAAAAGGCTCTCTACGATTTAAAACAAGCTTCCAAGGCATGGTATGAAAAATTGACTAAGTTTTTACTAAGTCATAACTTTATAATGGGAAGTGTTAATAAGACTTTGTTTGTAAAGAAACGTGATGATCACATTTTAATAGTACAAATTTATGTTGATGATATTATTTATGGATCTACCTATGCTAACATGACTGTTGAGTTTGCAAATCTTATGAAATTTAAGTTCAAAATGAGCATGGTTGGGGAATTGAATTATTTCCTAGGGTTGCAAGTTAGACAGCAACTTGATGGTTTCTTTATTTCTCAAACCAAATATGCTCTGAACTTAGTTAAAAAGTTCAGATTTGAGAATGGAAAAAATTTTGATACTCCTATGAGTACGACTCTGAAACTCTCAAAGGACTCTGCAGGTAAGAAAGTGGATCATAAATTGTATCGTAGTATGATAGGTAGTTTGTTGTATTTAACTGCGAGTTGACCTGATATTGCATTTAGTGTAGGGATTTGCGCTAGATATCAATCAGACCCTAAAGAGTCACATTTAGCTGTTGTTAAGCAGATTATGCGATATGTCACAAGTTCAGCTAATCTGGGTCTTTGGTATCCACATGATACTAGTGTTCAATTAGCTGGTTACACTGATGCTGATTGGGCTGGTAATGTTGATGATAGGAAATCAACTAGTGGTGGTTGTTTTTATGTTGGAAACTATTTAGTTTCTTGGCAGAGTAAGAAACAAAGTTCCGGATCACTCTCTACCGTTGAGGCTGAATACATTGCAGCAGGTAATGCATGCACTTAACTTATATAGATGAAAAGAATGTTAAGCGATTACGGAATTGCACAAGACTCTATGGTTTTATATTGTGATAATTCTAGTGTAATTAATATATCTAAAAATCCAATCCAGCATTCATGAACCAAGCACATTGACATTAGATATTACTACATTCGTGAGTTAGTGGAAGAAAAAGTAATTACTTTGGAATACATTCCGACCGAGACTCAACTTGCCGACATTTTCATGAACTCGCTCGACAAAAGCAGGTTTTCCAAATTAAAATATGATCTTAGTATGTGCAATTTGAATTGATTATTCATGCATTTCTATATTATAATGTATATACTTGTTAGTTTGAATGTTTAAATTTCAAAATTTAATAAAAAATGCACATTTTTGGCTATGCACGACCAGTCGAGTACATACTCGACTAGTCGTGACACGACTGGTCAAGCATGTACTCGACCAGTCGTGTAGCGTGGGTTTGGTGTTTATTTGGGAGAAAAACCTTTTTTTCTTCATTTGGGTTTCTTCTCCAACGGGTCCTACCTCGACCGGTCCATCTCCATTGTTCTTGAAGGTTAGTGCTTTATTTCTATTTTCCTTATAGATTCAAGTTCATATCACTTATTTTTCATCTTTGGAGTGATTTATTTCTTGTTTCATTGAGGTTTTTGGGGTTTTCTTCTCCAAAATCTGATTTTGAGAAAACCCACTCTACTTCTTTTGCAACCTTTTAATTCCTTGATTCCCTAATTGCAAATGGAAGGTAGAGGCAAAAAGAAAAAAGTTCTCATGGTCCTTCAACATCTAGATCGACACCTATCATAAGGCGCCATATTTGGTTACCCAAAGATGATCCCTCCTATGTGTGGGATTTAAGGTTGCGCAATGTTATAGTTGAACGACCTGTTCATGTTGAACATCTTGCTCCATTTGAAATCCTTCCTCTTTTCCAATCTGTAGGATGGGCTAACATTTACATTGGGGTGGGTCGGCATATCGATCTATTACACAAGCTATTATGAATGTATTTCTGATTTTTCAACTGAAAATTTAACATTTATTATAGCAACTAGAGAAGGTCCATTTGAAGTCGACTGACATTTAATTTCTGGCCTAATGGACATACCTGTCAATGATGAAGGTATTCCAATTAGTACTCTAGTAGCTAAACCATTTGAATCAGAAAAACATATGCTTACTAGAGCATTGTGCAATATAGATGCGCAATGGAGTCAAAATGGGAATGCGCTTGCTTCAAAGTATTTGTTACCCAGATATAGGGTCCTTCACAGGATATTTATTTCAATTTTTTATCCACGTTCTGGTAATAAAATCGAACTCACCTCCTTCATGGTTTAGATTCTTCATCCCATCATCTCTGGTACATCTGTATGTCTTTCTTCTTTAATATGTTATTCCATCATACAATTCCGTCTCCATCTTGGACACAGTGATATCCCTTTTACATATCTTATGACTGTGTTAGCTACCCATATGTTAGTGGCTATGCCTGTTGGAGAGGCTCCTATTCAACACCTACTCTTCAATAACTCAAATATAAACAAGATGATTTTGAGGTTGGCCGTAGGACAAGTTAATATAGGTGCTGGTGGAAATGATGCCGCAAATGACAAAGAAGGTGGTGATTTACCTCCAGATGACATTAACATGGACGATATCTTTGATGAGATCGAATCAGATTCTAAGGCTGACCTTGATTATCAGCCTTCTGATTTTGCTGAGAAGTTGAATTCTCTTGAGGAACAGGTGGCTCAGATTCGTGTAACCTAGGATACTCAATTTGCTTATATGCATAAATATATGAGGCACATTAATAAGGGTTTACCTCAGATTGATCCATCTATTCTTGTGCCCTCTTCAGGATCTGATTAGTGTTTTCTAATCTTGGTTTGTAATAACTTTAATGATACTTGGATTTCTTTTTTCTTGTGAGGTTATACTTGACTTAACTTGGTAGTACTTGGTTAAATTTGGTTTGAATATGACATGCTTATGGATTTAATATGTTGACTATCTTGGTCATTTATTCCACAATACTCTTCTTATTTTTTCCTTCTTTATCTAATTCCACTTCTATTTCTTGATTCCTTCCTTTGTCATATTGTGACAAAAAGGGGGAGAATTTTGGCATGCTTAATATATGGTGATTGTGGTATATTGGTATATGGCATGTGGATTGCATATGGATGTGGATTATGGATGAATTAATTGTGAATGATTCTATTTTGGTGAAGGGGAGTTAAGTAAGGGGGAGAATTGTTGGTGGAATTGATGCAAATTAATAACTGGTGCATGATTCTTTGTGCGTATAATGCTTATGTTTGTATGGAGTGTGTTTTGTCATAAATTTGACAAAGGGGGAGATTATAAGTGCTATCGTTTCTAGCTCCTATAATTGTCAAATTTTGTAGTGCCAAAACCTCTCTTGGAATCTGTATCTTGTGTAGCTCATCTACATATTGAAGTTTGTGCATTAGTTCAAAAACTTCAAAGGCAAGATTACTTGTTCATGTTCATGTACGACATCAATTGTGAATTCAAGCTTTCAAACTTCAAGAGTTCAAGATTTTCAAAGCTTCGTACAAGTCAAGACAACGTTCCTAGATTTTGATACTCAAGTTCAAGCTTCAACGTTAGTCAATTTCAAGCTTCAAAAGACTCAAGTTCAAGCTTCATCCTATGACAAGATCTTAAGCTTCGCGAACTTCAAAGAACGACTATCAACTGAAGAAAAAGAAGTTTCAATGTTTATAAATCATGTATAAGGTATGAATGACCCTAGATTGACCATATGATAGGTCATTTTGAATACATAATTCAATTAGATTATTTTATAAGTGAATAGACTGTTTCCTGACTAGTCTTGGACTTTGTTCGACTAGTCCTAACACTGGCACGATCAGTCTAAGAAATTCCTTGACCAGTCCTAAGTTTGTTACAAAATTTCAAAATTTTTTGTTAAGCCTCGACCAGTCCTGGAGACTGCTTGACTAATCGTGTGAACAGTGCTCGACTCATTCTCAACCAGTCCCGTAGCCTCGAATCAAAGTCCAGCAACTAAATCTAGTTCTACACGACTAGTCGTGGAGGTCCCTCGACCGGTCGTGCAGGGCATACGACCAGTCGTGGAACGACGTTCTCTTATCGCGCTTAGAATTTCAAAAATCTGTTGGTCCTACGACCAGTCGTGGTGTCCTCAGGACCAGTCGTGAACGCGATTTCTTCACTTATAAATAGAGCTCGAATTTCAGAGTTTTTCATTCAATTCAAGCTAAATCAATACGCCACTCTGAGAGATAAGTTAGTGATCTTTTTTAGCTATATTGTGCTCATTTAATATTCTCTTTTATTAGCTTTCTTTGCATTTGATTTTGAATTTTTGCATTCCAATTTTATTTGAAAGAGGGATTTAAGTATTCCCATTTCTCGGAATCAAAATCAAATCAAGCTAGCCCAAGGTGCTTTAAATCTAAAATCAATTTAGTACCTAGAACCATTTCATAAGTGGGTTTGGACATTGAACTTCTACTCCTATCTGGTTCTTCCGGGCTTCATCAAAAAGAGAATATCCAGGTATTTTACATTATTATAAATTTCTATATTTTGGTTTCTTTGAGATTGTGCCAGAAAAATCTCTCTGTTTTGGTTTGTCTGAGGTGATCCGGAAAACTCAGAGTGTGGAGTTTTCGAATTGTGTAAGCCTACTTGAAAGACACAATTGTGAGGGTTTTAGGTGAACCTGGAAAAACCTATTTTCATAGTGAACGCTAATATCCACTGTGTGAGGATATTAGGAGTGGAGTAGTTCTAAACAGTTGGTGTACACACAAGCGAACCACTATAATTTTTGGTCTTGTGGATTGATTGTTTATTTCTTTTTGTGGATGATTGTAATTTCTTTTTTTGCATTGTAGAGAATGTTGTAATTTCTTTTATGTAAGTGTGGAGAATGTTGTAATAGCGTAGATTTCTTTTCTTGTTATTTATTTCTTTATTCCTCTGTATCAGCTTAAGTTTTTGATACACAAACTGTTCTAGTAAGGTTGTCCTGCCATAAACCCTTGGTTTTTATGGTGTAAGGTTGTCCTTAAAACAATATCTGTATCAACCTCTCAATGCTCGTTTATTTGAGGTTGTCTTTAAATTCAACATTGTGGGATTGTCTATTGCTATCTATATTTAATTTATTTAAATTCTATTATTTTTTTTAAAAAAATTTTGACATAGTCCTTTTCAGCCCCCCCCCTCTCTAGGACATATAGCTTGGCCTTTTCTACAATAGATGCTTGGGATTGATGCATAGGTAATTGTGTGATTCATGCATCTAGCATTGCATAGCATGTGGATATTCACCCTTGCTTTATTAGGACTATACACTCCACAAGTTTATTCGTGGATGGCCATGTATGGACACCGAAAATGATACTTGCGCATTTGGGGTGCATAGGATATCCTTGGGTAAAAGCCCCTAAATCTTCACGGTACCAAGGAGACACCTCAACGCTGAGACAGAGTGGAAATTGAAAAGGCCAAGCTAAGAGTCCTATAGGCGAGGGGGGGAGGGGGGGGGGGGGTGAATAGGACTATGCCAAATTAAAAATTAAATGCAGAATTTAAATAAATATAAATAAAGATAGCACTTAAACAATTTCACAATGCAGAAATGTAAAACAACTTCAAGTGTACAAGTATTGAGAGGTTGATATAAATGTTGTTCTAAGGACAATCTTACACCAAAAACCAATGGCTTATTCCTGGAATGGTCTGTGTATCAAAAACTGAAACCGATATAGAGGAATAAAAAAATAAATAACAAAGAAAATAACTAGGCTATTACAACATTCCCACATATATATAAAAAGATTACAACATTCTCCACCAATGGGTAAAGGGAAATTACAACATGCACACAATGAAATAAACAATCAATCACCACAAGACCAGAAATTATAGTGGTTCGCTTGTGTTTACACCAACTATTTAGAAAAACAGCCACACAATTACTCCACTGCTAAATCCTCACACAGTGGATATTAGCGTTCACTATGAAATAAGTTTTTCAAGGTTCACTGTAATGTCTCAGAAAAATTCGTACAAAGGCCCGAGTACCACCTCAGGAAGAAATACCTAAGGATTGTATCTTGTAGAAATTTATGTGAAAATTAATTAAGTATTGAATTATATTAATCAGTGGATTTAGCTCGAACCACTATTTATACGAATGGCAAGACCCAAAAACATTAAAATCGCTAACTCAACACTGCTTAAGAACCTAGGAAAAATCCTAAAAGCCTGTTGCTCTCGAGAGCACATTGAAACTCCATATCGGGCCTAGACCACACGTTGAAAGTCCGATGACTGCGAAACTATAGGGTTATATCCATCTTATTGGGCTTGACGACCATCGTGGGAATAAAGCCCAAATAGTATCCAGAAATGCACAACTTGAGCCTTGAGCAAAGTGTATTAGAAACGCGAATATCTTTAGAAAACATAATGAAACTTAAGTAAATTGGGCCATTTGTTTATGTGTGAAATTGAAGATTTTGGACCGTTAGTTTCTGACCAAACGTCACCCAGGGGAAAAGGAAATTTTCCTATTCATATCCGTATACTCGTGGCCCCGATCGAGTAAGCATGATCGTTGATCTGACACGGGTCCTCCATCCAATCGCACCGAAATCACATCCTGGAATAGATCCATTGTCAAGGAACTTACCCTAGGATGTAGGTGAGTAATGGGCCTTCCTACAATCCCAGTTTGTCAAAAACAGGCACCCTTTGGTTATAACCTAAGTATACCAGGGCCTTGGGGCCATTTGCACCAGTTCTGGGCCTATATAAAGCCCTTAAACCACCCCATTTTTATTCCATACGAATTTTTCTAACCCTAGGAGAGAGAAGAGAGAAAAAGAAGAGAAAAGAGGAAAGAGAGGAGAGAGACTTTGGGAGATCGTTGCTGGGATTCTCTTCCACTACTCCACGCACTGAATCACCTTTCCACTTTGCTACACAATCATTTTCGGCTTCGATTTGGGTAAGAAAACATAACCCTAATCTTATTTTAGAGATCCAAATAGAGTAATCAAAGAAATAGCTAACCTAATTCATTGTTTAGGTACCCGTTGTTCTATATTCGGGAACGTAATGTTTGAATCGAGTCCGAAACGAGTATTCCGACGAAAGGTGCGGACTATAAATGTTTAGGTTATGGTTTTCAATGCTTTCAATGTCAGCTAATGATTTATGTTTGACTTAATTGCTACCATATTGTCTTAGATACGATGTTTTCGATATAACATACATGTATGAACTATGTTGAATAAAAGATGCATCCCATGTGTTTGTTGAAATGTTTGAATGAACATGTAAATATGATTTGTGCTTGCCATGACTATTGATCTACGATTCATCATTGTCACATGTATTTTGACTTCTTTGTGTAAGGAATTGTCATAATATATGTTGTAACTAATCTAGTTTATGTATTTGGTGAAGTGTAACTTAAGTGTTTGATAAAATGTCTGAATGAAAAAATGTTGATGATTTGTATTTATTAAGTGTATTTAGATAGGATTCTCAATTACCTTAATCACATGTATAGTTTCTCTCATGTAATTATATTTACCGCTACGCAATTATGGATAAAATGCAAGTGTTGGTGACATGTTCAATGTGTTTGATAAAATGTTCAAATGAGAGATTTATTTGGATTATTTGTTAAATGCTGATATGATTATCACATGTGTCTACCTATTGCATCTGAGTAAGATTGGGGCTACAACGTGGCCCAGGCAATCGGTAATAATCCTCGTACAGGTGGCTGAATTAGTCTTGCCACATTGGGTAACTCGACGAATCCGTGTCACATGGCAATTGTCGACAGTGGTTAGGCCACAAGGGGTGCTTATGCGCTCCATGTCAATTAAATCAGCGTGTGCTTGTACCAATCGAACTTACCAAATAAACCGATTGGCCTTTTGTGTGTTTACCATGTATGGACACCATTGCTTGAATCTAAGGTACCACATACCAATGTAAAAACCCATTTCAACCATGGTACCGCGATCCGCTAAGACTCATGAGCCGGGCATGGTGGTATGGGATACCATGGTTGAGCTGTTAGCCTACGTTGGGGTGAGGAGCCTCCTCATAGTGACCAGTGAGCAACCCAAACTCGTGAGCTGGGCATGGTGGTATGGGACACCGTGTTCGAGCTGTCGGCCTACACTGAGGTGACAAACCTCCCCGTAGTGACCGCGAGTACAAACTTTTAAATTTAACTATCTACTGCTTTTCATTAGGAGTGATGACCTACAACTTACCTATCGTATGTGGTTACTAGGATTGACGACCCTAGATGGATCTTCATTTGGGTTAATGATATAAGGGGAGGTACCTTAGCTTCCCGAACTTGTTGTATGAATAAACTTAATTAAGTACTCGGCTAACACGATCATGCACCGCATTGCATATGCTTTGGTGAGGAAGTTGCACTTTAGGGAGGTTGTCATACGCGAACTTGGTTGTCGGAGTCGCTTGTGAGGGAGCTTCAGGCGAGGGCATGCATCATTACTGCATACCATCCTTGCATTAACAAGAGTATTTAGGATATGATTGTTGTGCTACTTTATCATTACTGCTTGATTGACTTGATAACATGTTAACCTTTGCCTCATAGTACCACTGAGTTGATCACTCACTCCCACCCTGGGACAGTGTTTTAAAACACCAACCAGACTCTATTGTAGATGCAGGTGATGATGGAGTCTATGCGGCTGAGTTGGACTTCATAGATGAGGAGGAGGAATTCTCCTATGTTCAGTTATCAGGCGGGTCTAAGTAGACCTCGTGCTAATTCGATGGGATTACAGGGACACATGGATTAGTTGGACACCTACATTTTGACATTTTATATATTTTGAAACAAACCTTGTATATATTAAACCCTGTTACATCATCATACTCTGAAGGCTGTGAATTGCTTAGTTATTTTAATACATATATTTCAGTCTTCCGCTTGCTTAATTTAAATATATCTAGAGTATGATATGCTATTTTAGTATAATCACACTCATGTTTAATACATTGATATGGACAACATTTAAACATCATTATCCATGTTACATAAGTGATGTGATGGATCTCGGGGGTTGAGCAAAGCTCAACCCTCGAAATCCGAGGCATTACATTCACCTAAAACCCTCACAAATGTCTCTTTCAAGTGGGCTTACACAATTTAAAAACCCCACACTCTGAGTTTTCTGTATCTCCTCAGACAAACCAAAAGAAAGAGATTTTTCTGGTACAATCTCAATGAAACTAAAAGAATGAATTTACAAAACTGTAACATACTTATCTGGATATTCTCCTTTTGATGCAGCCCGGAAGAACTAATTCGGAGTAGAAGTTCAACGTAGATGTTCAATGTTCGCACTCACTTATGAAATGGTTCGAAGTTCTAAATTGATTTTAGATTAAATCACCTTGGGCTAGCTTGATTTGATTTTGATTCTAAGAAATGGGAAAACTTCAAATAAGATTGGAATGTATAAACTCAAAATCAAATGCAAAGAAAGCTAATTAAAGAGAATACAAAATGAGCACTAAATAGCTTAAGAATATCACTAACTTATCTCTTAGAGCGGCATATTGGATATTAAACATTGAAATTTGTGCTCTATTTATAAGTGTAGAAATTGCACCTTCAACTGGTCCAGAGGTTGGCTTGATTGGTCAAAGGACCAACAAAGTTTTAAAAATTTGGGCGCGATAAGATCAGGCTGTTCCATGACTGGTTGAAGGACCTGCTCGACAGGTCGAGTTGCCTCCACGACCGGTCGAGTTCCGTCCATAACTGGTTATGTGGGACTCAATTTAGTTGCTAGACTTTGAGTCGAGCCTACAGGACTGGTCAAGCACTGTTCACACGACCGGTCGAACAGTCTCTAGGACTGGTCGAGGTAATAACAAAAAATCCCAAAAATAAGTAACAAACTTAGGACTGGTCGAGGATTTCTTGGACTGGTCGAGCCAGTACTAGGACTAGTTGAACTTAGTCTAAGACTAGTAAAAAAAATCGTCTATGCACTTATAAAGTGACCCAATTAAATTTTGTATTCAAAATGATCCTATGGTCAATCTAGGGCCATTCATACCTTGTAAGCTATATATGAACATTGAATCTTCTTTTTCTTCAGTTGATAGTTGTTCTTTAAAGTTCACGAAGCTTGAGATCTTGACATATGATGAAGCTTGAACTTAAGACCTTTTGAAGCTTGAATTTATAATACATTGAAGCTTGAGCTTGAGGTGCTTGAGTTGTACTTCACCTTGAGCTTTTAGTACCAAAGTAAAGACTATTGTCTTGCATTTAGATGAAGCTTTGAAACCTTGAACTTTGAAGCTTGAAAGAGTGAACTATCACATGGTGTTGTACTTGAGCATGTATATCTCTTTCTCTTTCATTTGAAGTTCTTGAGGTAAAGACGTTAGTTCTTGTACATGAGATGCACAGTCTTGAATATGTAGATGCGCTACATAAGACACAGATTCCAAGAGATTTTGGCACTGTAAATTTTGAGAATTATAGGAGCTAGAAAACATAGCACTTACAATCTCCCCCCTTGTCAAAGTAGTGACAAAATACACTTCGTTAAAAATAAGCACAATATGCACAATAATGAATTATGCATCAGTTATCAATATAAACCAGTTACAACCTGCTTAAAGAATCATGCACCAGTTATAAATAGGACAAAACAAATCACATCTACTCCCCCAACAATACTCCCACTTACTCCCCCTTACAAAAACAATAATGGATGGCTACCTATCCACAATCCACACTCCACAAACCACAATTCACGTGCCACATATCACAAGCATGATAAAATTCTCCCCCTTTTTGTCACAATATGATAAAGGAAGGAACCAATAAATGATAATGGAAGTAGATAAATAGGAAGAATAAGAAGAGTAATGAGGAAGAAAAAAATATATGATCTAGATTATCAAGTTAACCAAATTCATAAGCAAGCATGTTCAAGCATGTTCAACCCCATAAAACAAAAGAAATCCAAATATCATAAAAGTTATTACAAACCACATAATCAAATACTAATCAGAACCCGAAGAAGGAGCATGTATGGTAGGATTAATTTGATGAAGTCCCTTATTAAGGCGCCTAAGATATTTATGCATATAATTGAATTGCAAATCATGGGACACATTTATGTTTTCAACCTTCTCCTCAAGTGAGCGCAAATGCGCATCAAAGTCAGATGACTGATAATCAGGATCATCTGCTGAGTCGGATTTGATTTCGTCAAAAATATCATCTATATTGATGTCATGTGGAGGCAAAGCACCCTCCTCTTCAGTTGCAGCGTCAGCTCCACCAACACTCACATTGACTTGGCCTGGGGCCAACTTCAAATTCATTTTGTTAATATTGGAGTTGTTGAATGGTAGGTGGTGAATTGGAGCTTCTCCTATAGGCAATGCCACTAAACTATGGGTAGCCAACACAGTCATAAGATAAGTGAAGGGAACGTCACTGTTTCCTGGATGGAGACGGAACTGAATGATGCAATGAAAAATTAAGGAAGGAAGATAGACAGAGGTACTAGAAATGATGGAATGAAGAATATGGACCATGAACGTAGTGAGTTCGGTTTTGTTACTAGAACGAGGATAGACATTCGAAATGAATATCCTATGAAGGACTCTTATCTGGGTAACAAAAACTTTGAGGTAAGCACATTTCCAGCAGTATTCCATTCCTCATCTATATTGCATAAATCTCTAATAAACATTCGCTTCTTAGTTTCAGACGGTTTCGCCACTAGAGTGTTAATGGAAATACCTTCATCATTGACAGGTAAATCCATTAATCCAGAGATAAGATGACAATCCACATCAATTGGACCTTCTCTAGTTAAGATAATGAATGTTAGATTTTCAATAGAAAAATTAGTAATGCAAGCATATATAGCCTGCGCAATGGAGTGGTATTCCGGCCTACCCCAATGTAGTATGTTATCCAATCCTACAGACTGAAGGAGAGGAATGATATCAAATGGAGCTAAATGATCAACATTAATTGGTCGTTCTACTATAACATTGCGCAACCTGATATATCGCACATAAGAGGGATCATCCTCGAGCGACCGACGGTGGCGCACTGTTATAGGAGTCGATCGAGAAGTAGAAGGACCACGAGATCCTTTCTTCTTAGTTCTACCTTCCATTTGCACCAAAGATATCAAGAAACAAATAAATTGCAAGAGAGGAAGAGTGGGTTTTCAATAGATTAGATTTTTGAGAAGAAAACCCAAAAAACTACTATAAATCAAGAAATAAACCACACAAATGATGAAAAGGGAGTGCAAAGGACTTGAATCTACAAGAAAAAATAAAATAATGCACTAACCTTGAAGAAATAGAAGATGGGTTTGACCGGTCGACCTAGGAGCCATTGGAGAAGACAATCAAAATGAGGAAAAAGTGATTTTTCCCCAAATAATGCACCAAACCCGTGCTACAAGACTGGTCGAGTACAGCCCAAAATGTGCAATTTTCATAAAATTTAAAATTTTAAACATTTAAAATAACAAATATATACATTATGATACAGAAATACATGAATTAACAATTCAAATTGCACATACCAAGATCAAATTTCAATTTAGCAAACCTGCTTTTGTCAAGCGATTTTATGAATATGTCAGCAAGTTGAGTCTCGGTCGGAATATATTCTAAGGAAATTGTCTTATCTTCCACCAATTCATGAATATAGTGATATCTAATGTCAATATGCTTGGTTCGTGAATGCTGGATTGGATTTTTGGAGATATTAATTGCGCTTGAATTATCACAATATAAAACAATAGTATCTTGCACAATTTCGTAATCGCTTAGCATTCTTTTCATCCATACAAGCTGAGTACATGCATTACCTACCGTAATGTATTCAGCCTCAGCAGTTGAGAGCAATACAGAACTTTATTTCTTACTTTGCCAAGAAACTAAATAGTTCCTTACATAAAAACAACCACAACTGGTTGATTTTTGGTCATCAATGTTACCAGCCCAATTAACATCCATGTAACCAGCTAATTGCACACTAGTATCATGTGGATACCAGAGACCAATATTAGCTGAACTAACGACATATCGCAAAATACGCTTAATAGCAATTAGATATGACTCTTTAGGGTCAGATCGATATCTAGTGCAAATTCCTACGCTAAATGTAATATCAGGCCATCTCGTAGTTAAATAAAGTAAACTTCCTATCGTACTGCGATATAGCTTAGGATCCACACTCTTATCGGTAGAGTCTTTTGAGAGTTTTAAAGTAGTACTCATAGGAGTATTAAAATTTTTTTCACTCTCAAATCTGAACTTTTTAACTAAGTTTAGAGCATATATATTTAGTTTGAGAGATAAAGAAACCATCAGGTAGCTGTTTAACTTGCAATCCTAGGAAATAATTCAATTCTCCAACCATGCTCATTTAGAACTTAGACTTCATAAGATCTGCAAACTCAACAGTCATGTTAGCATAGGTATATCCATATATAATATCATCAACATAAATTTGTACTATTAAAATGTGATCATTATATTTCTTTACAAACAATGTCTTATCAACACTTCCCATTATAAAGTTATGACTTAGTAGAAACTTAGTAAACTTTTTGTACCATGCCCTAGGAGCTTGTTTCAAACTATAAAGGGCCTTTTTTTTTAGGCGGTATACATGATCAGCATTCTTAGGGTCTTCAAAACCCGTTGGCTGTTCAACATACACTTCTTCATGCAAATCGTCATTTAAGAAAACACTCTTTACATCCATTTGGTATATTTTAAACTTTCTAAAGCATGCAATGGATATAAATAGTCTGATTAATTCAAGACGAGCTACTAGGGTAAAGGTTTCATTATAATCGATGCCTTCAATTTGAGTGTACCCCTGTACAACCAGCCTAGCCTTGTTTATAATAATATTACTAAATTCTTCAGACTTATTTTTAAAAATCCATTTTGTTCTGATAATGTGTTTATCTTTCGGTCTAGGAACTAAGTACCAAACATCATTTCTAATAACTTGATTGAGTCTTCTTGCATCGTAACTATCCAGTTTTCATTAGTAAGAGCTTCTTTTACGTTAGCCGGTTCTATCTGAGATGTAAAGCACACGTAATTACACATATCTTCTAGCTGTTTACGAGTGTGCACACCAGTGAGAGGGTTTCTAACAATCTAATTAGTTGGATGGTCTTTAACTATCCTCAGTTTAGTGTTATGTTGACTTGATGAAGAGTCTGGTTTATCAATTAGAAGAACTTCATCATTTTCTAAACTTGAGACAGGTGTATTCAAGTGATCGTCAATAACCACATTAATGGACTCTTGGATTACACCGGTCCTCTTATTAAAAACTTGATATGCTCGACTATTTAGAGCATACTTTAAAAATATCCCTTCATCACTTTTGGTGTCAAACTTACCCAGTTTTTTTTTGTCACGTAAAATATAGCACTTACTGCAAAAAACTCGAAAGTATTTAGCAGTAGGCTTCTTATCAAACCATATTTCATAAGCCGTTTTACTATTTGATTTTCTAGTATAAACGCGGTTAATTATATAACAAACAGTATTTACGACTTCTACCCTAAGATTTTTAGGGAGCTTTATACTATTTAACATTACATTTGCCATTTCTTGAAGCACTCTATTTTTTCTTTCTACTATGCCATTTTGTTGTGGTGTTTTGGGCGTAAAGAATTCATGTGATATTCCCTGATCACTGTAAAACTTCTCAAAACTGCTATTCTCAAATTATGATCTATGATCACTACGGATCTTACAGACTTGAGATCCTTTTTTCCGTTTGGATACGTTTAAGTACCCTTTTTTACCTCATCGAGAGTTTCTGATTTGTCCCTTAAGAAGACTACCCAAGTATATCTGGTAAAGTCATCAATAATTACCAGTATGTACTTCTTGCCACCTTGACTCTCCGTTCTGGTTGGTCCAATAAGATCTATGTGGAGAAGTTCGAGTAGTTTAGATGTGGCATTGGAGTTCACCTTTTAGTGTATACTCCTGGTTTGGTTGCCAATGTGGCATTCGCCACATATCTTATCTATTTTCTATCTTTTGGGTAAGCATCTTACCAATTCTCTTTTGCTCAATCTATACAAGTTGCGGTAGTGTACATGTCCAAGGTGTTTATGCCATGACTCGGTGTCATCAGTATGGACCATGTAGCACAATAGATTAGATGAGCTTGAATCACTTATATTGTAGTCGTTTTCAGAAGTTCTGTGGCCAGTTAATATTACAGAACCATTTTTATTTAAAATTTCACAACCTTGATTACTAAATTTTACATTATGATTATTATCGCATATTTGAGAGATGCTTAATAAATCTGTTTTAACCCTTCTACATATAAAATATTCTCAAATAGAGGGAGTTTAAAGAGTTGAACCGTACCTTGGCCAACACTTCTGCAGTTGCTACCATAACTGAATGTGACTGAACCATCAATCATATCATTAAGATTGGTGAACAAACCTTTGTCGCCTGTCATGTGTCTGGAGCATCCACTGTCTAGGTAGCACTTTGAATGTCTTGTAGCTTTGAAAGCAATGTGGGCAACCAAGCAAGTAACCTTAAGAACCCATTTCATTATAGTCTTGGGTTTAGGAGTATAGTTGGTCTTCTTATGTTTATAGTTGTTATAAAACCGACCCATTGAGTTAGATTTTAAGAACTCCTTAAGCAAATCAACAATTTTCTCAGATAAAGGATTACGATTCTGATTTTTATAGTTGATATGGTTGTTTTTAGGTTTTAAGGTTTGAAAAGTCTTAGCCCTTTTAGAATAGTTTTGATTCAGACTTTTCCCTTTTGAGTTTGAAGACTCCTATTTCACAAATTTGGGTGGAGTATTCTTATGTTTAGGAGGAATACTTTTGTCGTAGCCCAATCCGGATTGATCGTCACATTTTCTGGATCCGGATAAGAGTTTTTCTAATTTTAGATCACCTTGGGCATACCTCCATGTGTCTTTTAAACTCAAAAGTGAAGAGACTTCAAGTTTTAACTTTTCATTTTCAGATTTTAAGTTTTCAACTTGGGAGGTTTTGAAGTCTAAGTCGCACTTAGTTTTCTCAAAACAATCCGAAATGTGAGATTTTTCCAAAATAAGATTATCAAAATTTTCTTTAAGTTTTGAAAACTTTTTTTTTTCTGAAGTTTTAGTTTTATAGCAATTTTACAACTTTCCTTGTATAGGGCATTATAAGCATCTTGAAGATCTTCTTCATTTTCATGATCACTATTTAGATTTTCTTCACTAGTTGAATCATCATTATCTGAAAAAGTGAACTTAACTAGAGTCATAAGGGCTTTGACTTCATTACTCGACTCGGTTTCAGAATCTTTCGACTTAGAAGAGGCTTCAGAGTAGGAAGATTCATCCCAAGTAGCCAACATTCCTTTCCTTTTAGGTTTGTTCTTTTTAGGCATTTGTTTGGTAAATGCCCATATTCATGGCAGTTGTAACATTGACTGTCTTTTAAAGATTTCTAGGTTTTAGATTTGGATCTTTTCTTTTCATTAGGTTTTTGAAAATCAACCCTCTTTTTACTTTTGAAAATCTTATAAAACTTTTTAGCTAAAAGGGCCATATCATCTTCAGAATTTTCTAAATCAAAATTACTACTATTTTCTTGAGAAATGCTTTTAGAAGATTTAAGGGTGATGTATTTACCTTTAGGAACTTTAAAGTTTAACTCATAGGTCTGTAATGAGCCATCTAATTCTTATACCCTCATATTATCCGTATCATGAAGTTCTTGGATCGTAGTCACATTTGAATTGAACCGTTCAGGTAGTGAACGTAGTATCTTTGCACAGACTTTACTTTCTGAGATTTTATCACTGAGACCCCACATAGAGTTGACAATGTCATTTAATCTTGTATAGAAGTCCATGAAAGTTTCACTTTCTTCCATACGTATTTTCTCAAATTTGGTTGTGAGGATTTGAACTTTAGATTTCTTAACAATTGTTGTTCCCTCGTGTGTCATTTCTAAAACATCCCACGCTTGCTTTGTAATATCACAGGATATAATCTTTTGAATTCATCCGTTGAGAGTGCGCAAGTAATTGCATTTAGAGGCTTTACATTGGCACTACTCTCACTTTTTTGAAGAGTGGTTCAACAGAAATAAGGTGTGACTTTCATATTTTTGGATCCGTCGGTACCAGTTACTTCACGGTAAGAGGGGTCCAATTAGTCACTGTGGCTTGCCACACGCTCTCATCCATGGATTTTAAGAAAATTCTCATCCTGACTTTCCAATAGGCATAATTGGAGCCATCAAATGGTGGAGGCCTAGTGACTGAAAGCCTATCAAAATTTGACATCTTACAAAGCTCAGATCGATTAGCTTAGAAAATTAATCCAAAAGAAATAATAATTAAAACAAGCTATTATGCTCTGATACCACTTGAAAAGGCCGAACTAAGAGTCCTAGAGAGGGGGGGGGGGGGGGGGTGAATAGGACTATGCCAAATTAAAAATTAAATGTGAAATTTAAACAAATATAAATAAAGATAGCACTTAAACAATTCCACAATGCAGAAATATAAAACAACCTCAAGTGTACAAGTATTGGGAGGTTGATACAGATATTGTTCTAAGGACAACCTTACACCAAAAACCAATGGCTTATGATAGGACAATCTGGTTCCTAGAACGGTCTGTGTATCAAAAACTCAAAACTGATACAGAGGAATAAAGAAATAAATAGCAAAGAAAAAACTAAGCTATTGCAACATTCCCACACATATATAAAAAGATTACAACAATCTCCACAAATGCGTAAAGGGAAATTACAACATCCACACAATGAAATAAACAATCAATCACCACAAGATCAGAAATTATAGTGGTTCACTTGTGTGTACACCAACTGTTTAGAAAAACAGCCACACAACTACTCCACTCCTAATATCCTCACATAGTGGATATTAGCATTCTCTATGAAATAGGTTTTTCAAGGTTCACCTAAAACCCTCACAATTGTGTCTTTCAAGTGGGCTTACACAATTCAAAAACCCCACACTCTGAGTTTTCTGGATCACCTCAGACAAACTAAAAGAAAGAGATTTTTCTGGCATAGGCTCAATGAAACCAAAAGAATGAATTTACAAAACTGTAAAATACTTATCTATATATTATCTTTTTGATGCAGCCCGTAAGAACCAATTCGGAGTAGAAGTTCACACTCACTTTTGACATGGTTTTAAGTTCTAAATTGATTTTTGATTAAATCACCTTGGGCTAGCTTGATTTAATTTTAATTCCAAGAAATGGGAAAACTTCAATCCCTCTTTTAAATAAGATTGGAATGTAGAAACTCAAAATCAAATGCAAAGAAAGCTAATTAAAGAGAATATAAAATGAGCACTAAATAGCTTAAGAATATCACTAACTTATCTCTCAGAGCAGTGTATTGATTTTGCTTGAATTGGATATCAAACTCTGAAATTCATGCTTTATTTATAAGTGCAGAAATTGCACTTTCGACTGGTCTGGAGGTTAGCTCAACTGGTCGAAGGACCAATAAACTTTTAAAAATTTGGGCGCGATAAGATCAGGCCGTTTCATGACTGGTCGAAGGACCAGCTCGACCGGTCGAGTGGCCTCCATGACCGGTCGAGCCTCTCCACGACTGGTCATGTGGGACTCAATTTAGTTGCTGGACTTTGAGTCAAGCCTACAGGACTGGTCGAGCACTGTTCACACAACCGGTCGAGCAATCTCCAGGACTGGTCGAGGTAATAACAAAAAATCCTGAAAATAAGTAACAAACTTAGTACTGGTCGGTGATTTCTTGGACTGGTCGAGCCTGTATTAGGACTAGTTGAACTTAGTTTAAGATTAGTAAAAAAAAATAGTCTATGCACTTATAAAGTGACCCAATTAAATTTTGTATTCAAAATGAGTTATCCTATGGCCAATCTAGGGCTATTCATACCTTGTAAGCTATATATGAACATTGAATCTTCTTTTGCTTCAGTTGATAGTTGTTCTTTAAAGTTCACGAAGCTTGAGATCTTGACATATGATGAAGCTTGAACTTAAGACCTTTTGAAGCTTGAATTTATAATACATTGAAGCTTGAGCTTGAGGTGCTTGAGTTGTACTTCACCTTGAGCTTTTAGTACCAAAGTAAAGACTATTGTCTTGCCTTTAGATGAAGCTTTGAAACTTTGAACTTTGAAGCTTGAAAGAGTGAACTATCACATGGTGTTGTACTTGAGCATGTATATCTCTTGATCTTTCATTTGAAGTTCTTGAGGTAAAGACCTTAGTTCTTGTACATGAGATGCATAGTCTTGAATATGTAGATGCGCTACACAAGACAAAGATTCCAAGAGGTTTTGGCACTACAAAATTTGACAATTATAGGAGCTAGAAAATATAGCACTTATAGAAATCATGAGCACCCGAGTGCCTTATACCGTTAGGCCACGACTCCCACTGTTGTGAGGTCGGTTGAGATAGGGTTTGGCCTTACTCGCCTGAGTGTGGGGGCATAGCTAGGCTGAGTCTGACTAGCTTGTAAATAGGTCTGCTACCGTCGAGCCTCGTTGGTGATTGACTATTCACGGGCGGGTAGTGAGGTCTCTTACGCTCGTTTGACTGTGCGGGTCTTGGAGAGCGGTAATCATCCCGTATTATATTTGACCCTGGTGGATTCCATATGATGGAACTGTACTTGATATGTGGTTTGGATATGAGGACTGGCATTACTTCGCATTTCATTGCATCGGCTGTATAAGCCTTATATTGCATCGCCTTGGCATGGCGTCCAACACTCATGTATTTCATTGTATAGCCTTGGTATGGCTTCCTGCATTCATAGCTTAGCCTCGGTATGGCTATTAGCTTTGGCATTGTTCATGTTCCCTTCTGTATTCTCCTATATTCTTCTGTGCACCATTGTCACACCCCTTCACCACCCTCTAAGCTTTCTCTAAGCTTTTGCACGATTGATGCGTGTAGGAGATCCTAGGTCATCGGAGTAGCGGTGGAGCATTGGATTGGCGGGTAGACCTTTCCTTTCCCTTCTTTCATTATGTATTTCCTTTTGAGCCTTTGTACCTGAAAGGTTTTGATTCTTAGTGGATTTTACAATGTGTTTCTTGTGGTTCTATTCTTGAGATTTACATGCTATGATCTTGGGTATGCTCGATTGAATCGGATTTATGATATAAAAATCCTCCTTGTAGGATCCCAGGATCGGAACCTATCTCAGGAGCCGAGAATGGGGTACTACGGAGGCTATTGCGGTCGGAACTGGCTATCGGGTTCCTTGTGAGTCTAGTCACTGAGTCCGGGGAGTGACAGTATCTTTGTAGATTTTCCTTGAGATAAGTTTGAGCTACAACATGTTCTGATTTAGCTTCAAAAATAACTTTGGCATGATCTGGGAAATCAGCCAACTTCCTCTCCAAAGAGGCTACTAATTCTTCACTCTTAGCTAATTCAGATCGCTCAACATTGACATAATGCAGACTAGATCTTATCTTCTCTTGAATATTTTTCATATGCAGCTCTACTTCTAAGTCCTGCGCTTCCAACTGAGAAATTTCTTACTTCAGAAAAGCAATACGATTCTGAATAGTTATCCTACTGTCAGCAGTGATTGACAATTACTTCCAGAGAGATAATTGTTCCTGTTCATATTGGGAAATAGTAGATGTAATAAGAGAAGCTTTCTCCTTGGAAGATGCCGACTGTCTTCCATACTCTAAGATTTCCGGCGGAATAACCACGATCTCAGCTGACTTCAGAGCAATTATGGAATTATGAAATCTTAGGAGACCATCGCGTACAGGAGAAATACTAATCTTGGATATTCTCATAGCACCATCCAAGATGTCTACATCAGCATTTAGATTCGACCATTGCTTGGGATCTTTAAACATTTCAACCACTGTAGACATGGAATTCCTTATCAGTGATAGCTTGTATGCGAGGATCTTCTTGAAAGATGGTATGTCTGATACTGTAGCCATGGAGCCGGAACTAGCTATGCCACTTTGAGGAAGATTTCATATTATGTAATAAAAGAAAGCAGTCATAACAAGAAACACGAAAGAAATCAATGTGAGGATATAAAAGAAGAAAACGGAGACTATACCTACCATCGGAACCTGAACATCAGGAAATTGCATCTCCGTGACAAAAGAAGGGATAAACCCTATCATTTCAGCGAAAGAAGGGGTTTTGGCTTTAGTACTTGAATTTATAATTGTTGGTGTTGGTAAATCAGCTGGTTCCTCAGGAAAAATCATTTCACGAGCCACCACTTCTGGCACCACTAAAGGAGTCAAAGAAACCATTGGCGAGACTACTAGTACACTAGAGGGAAGATCAGCAGGAGAAATATTATCTCTTCCAGTAGCAACAATGCGAGGACCTGAAATAAGAATGCATATATCATAACAACAATGAAATAATTATTGTAAAGTATATGTGTATGTATATATGAGACCACAAAAGCTCCTTACATGGCAAATATCCGTATTCTCCATAATCTAGAGGTTCCTCCTCTTCCTCTTCTCTAACAAATGAAGTCCTTACGGGGATGATAATATTCTCTTGAACTTCAGAGGTTGGTAAAGGATGTTCTTCACCAGTAGAAATGCCTTTTACATTAACATCTTCGTCACCATCAATGTCAACATTGCCATCTTCATAATCATCATTTTCATCTTCACTGGCTGGATCATATTCAATGGAAGCAGTACCTTTAGGTAAATCAGCTGGTTCCTCAGGAAAAATCATTTCACGAGCCACCACTTCTGGCGCCACTAAAGGAGTCAAAGAAACCATTGGCGAGACTACTAGTACACTAGAGGGAAGATCAGCAGGAGAAATATTATCTCTTCCAGTAGCAACAATGCGAGGACCTGAAATAAGAATGCATATATCATAACAACAATGAAATAATTATTGTAAAGTATATGTGTATGTATATATGAGACCACAAAAGCTCCTTACTTGGCAAATATCCGTATTCTCCATAATCTAGAGGTTCCTCCTCTTCCTCTTCTCTAACAAACGAAGTCCTTACGGGGATGATAATATTCTCTTAAACTTCAGAGGTTGGTAAAGGATGTTCTTCACCAGTAGAAATGCCTTTTGCATTAACATCTTCCTCACCATCAATGTCAACATTGCCATCTTCATAATCATCATCTTCATCTTCACTGGCTGGATCATATTCAGTGGAAGCAGTACCTTTAGGTGAAGAAGTCTGAGAACTCTCTTCTTCTAATTCTCCTTCTTCTTCCTCTTCAATCACAATTTCTTTCCCCTTCGAAGATGGAATTCTGCTACTCTGAGGTTGAGAATCTTTATTAACTGGGGGTGAAGGAACGGTGACAGTGACCCCTTCCTGAGGTGAAGGGGGGGAAGCTTGAGAGTGCGACCGAGATCTTATCATTGGCGAGGATGGACTAAGATGAACAATTTTAGGGACAGGAGGAGCTGGTTGATCTTGAGGTTTAGTAACATTCTCTTGAGCTAGGGGGAGGAGCTTCTGTCACCTCCTCAGTTATTCTCTCAGAATGATTCCGGGGAACTTTTTCAAAATCTCTAATGACTCCATAAGCGATCCATCCTTCCAAAGTATTATTAGGTTTCCATTCACGAATAGGATCTTCTGTAGAAATCTTGACGCAAAGATGACCTGGAAAGGGGGCATGACTTTTCTTTGGAACAACGCCTATCCCTTCTTCAAATTTACAACCTATAAGTCTTAGAGGTAGAATCTAGGTGGGTTCATTTATAGGTAAGCATCTATTAATTAAGTATGATTGATGAGCTCACCATCTCATATGACTATAAGAGGCACGCGGAATGCGATTGCAGCTTGGGATGATAAAAGAAGATTTGACTCGACAACCCAGAAGCTGTTTCCATACCATTGCCCAATTATAAGGGCCAGTCTCGTAACTCTGCATTCTTCTGGTCACTAAGCCACAATCTTTTGGAATAGTTTGGTCAAAATCAAATTGATGATCAAAACGGCTTGGGTAGTATGGTTCCCTCCAAAATTCTACCCCCTCTCTCAGCGAAAGACTACAGGATCAGATTGATAGAAAAAATGCCCTTTCCCCCGGGGTAAGTGATCTAGTGTCTATTTTATCGGTATCCTCTGTCAAGCCCCAAAATCAGAAATCAGGCTCATAAAATTCTCGATCGTCGAGAGCCTCCGTAGCACCCCATTCTTGGCTCCTGGCACCCATACACCAGTTTTCGATCCTGAGAAATTACCAGGGTCAAATACACTCTACACTGACTACCGCCTCCATAGCCATACAGCTCAGTGAGTATAAGAGACATCACTACTCGCCTGTGGTCAGCCAACACCTACAAGGCTCGCCAGTAGTGGAACCATTTGTGAGCTTGTCAAACTCGGACTAGCTTATAGCCCCCTCACTCGGGCGGATAAGGCCACACCCCCTTCCAACCGACCACGATACAGTGGGAGACATGGCCTAATGGTAACGGCACCGGCGCTCATGTTTTCCACTCGGTCTCGATGTTGGAGCATCTCCTGGTACAATGAAGGTTCTGCGACTTTCACCTAGGGACATCCTACGTGCCCACAGTGCTAGAACCAAACATTTTTGGTGTTTAAATCTGGCCTTCCAAGATGTGCCTGTGGAGGCTACGACCCGGATGAAGCCAGGGCGAATAATAACCGTGCCATGCAAATGCGGGATGAATGAATCACACCAATCAACCCTGCATTAGTCCATGCACATACAACGCGCTCATATGGGGCAACTCCATCACTCAGGGAGTCCCATAACAACTTGCCCAATGGCATATACCGTGACCAATCACTCCTCAAGCACACGTATGATGCACATGGGAATGAGTCATGAAAGTATCTAAGTATGACATGTGGCGATAATGTACTCTCCTCATGACAAAGTCAGGTCTAGGCACATGGTGCACATGGGGATGAATCATAAAGATAACATAACATGCAGTGAAGTTGTACTCTCCTCTTACCAAGGTTGGGTCTAGGTACTTAGGCAATTCCTCAAGATATGGGGGAAGCATAACTAATAGTGGGTGCCCAATGGTTTGGAGTAGCTCACAAAGCCTAAGTAAGCAATACTATGGGCCTAATGGGTGAGAATGGGCCCAATCAAGGTCTAAGGTGGACATTCAACCACCAATAATGAGAATGGGCCTAACAAAGGGGCCTAGAGTGGTACATAATGTGGACATTCAACCACCATTATCCCCAAGAAGGCAGCCGATCAAGGAGTCTAGCTAAGACAAGGCCCATGGCCCGAATATAACCATGTAAATGAAATGGACAGCAATACATACATCTTATATCACATGATGGGCCTCAAGAAAATGGCCCAAAGCCTACATACATTAATATGGCAACAAAAAGGGCAAATTATGGCCCAAGTACATTGGCCACCGAATTCATGCATTATGATAAACCTAATGGGCAGCCCATAAGCTCAAATATATAGGTAAAGCATGCCCAATATTTGCCAAGTTGGGTCTTACAATTTAGCCCAAAACTAGTTAAGATAGATGGCCCACAAGGTCCAGCATAAGGTGAAAACAGTCCATGTACCAAATTGGGCTCAAGAGTGGACGTCTAATACTATTTGGGCCTGCTGGACGTCCCAAAAATCTGGCCTACTATGGTCCTAAAAAATTAACCCAAAGGTGGGCCTCATAAGGCACTAATTAAGCCCAAATCTTAGAAATACAAGCATGGTGTATGTACACAAATCTCACAATCTGGTGGGCCTCACAACCTCATAACTTTCAGCTATATACAGAATATTTTAAAGCCCTTGCTGGCATCCAACCCACCCAACTTCCTGGGCCTACTGGGGTCTAGCAGATGGAAAAATTGAGTGCACAAATATTTCTTGGTGGCCCATAATTACTACAGTGGGCCCTACTAGATGGGAAGTGTGTACACAACACATAAAACAAGGGGGGTCTACTGCTGGACTACAAGTCCAGCAACATCCTAAAAAATATGGACGTCTCCAGTGGGCCTGGGCGTCCCTAATGGCCTGGTCGGGCCATATAAGCATAAAAGGTGGGCCTCACTTGTGGACGTCCCACCAGGGGATGGACCACATCTAGGGGGGGGGGGGGGCACACAAGTGAGGAATGGCATGGATCAAACACATCATCAAGGTGGGCCATAAGGGGGAGAACACCAAGCCCACTACTGGACGTCAGCCCAGCTGGAATGTCCAGTAGGGGGGCTGCTGTCCCAGCCACAAAACCTCTAAAAATGGGTTGATCTGATGGCCCACATACACTTGAGATGGGTTCTAACAAGGTGGCCCTCAAGATGGGTGAAGAAGGAGGCCAATAAACACATAAACATGAAACAAAAATATGGGCAGTAAGGCTCTGGAATTAAAATGCTGCTGGAATTTATTGTTGTCCCTAACTATACACCCATTGGAGTGAGCCTAAGCCTATCCAAAAGAGGGAAAATGGGTGGCCAACAAACACTCCTATATGTACAGCAAGGTGGGGTCCACAAAAGTGGCCCACCACCCCCAAAGATCAAGGTGATATGTGTGTTTTCCCTTCAACAAGGTGACTGGACAGTTCAGAAAATTGGACCGTCCCACCCCTTGGGCCTACTTCATGGCTGTCCATTCAGGGACGGTTGGAGTTGGGCTCCATCATGCATCAAGTTGGGGTCCACACCTCCAGAAAACACCCCTCTACAGGGAGAAAAATAGACTACATATAAGGCTAAATTCCAAACCAAAAACCAGAAATCAAAGGCCCAGAAAATAGTCCAGAAAAATATGGACAACAACATATTGCTGAACATACCAGCTTATAAGCTGCTGGACAAAGGGAATTACTCCACATAAACCATGATGTGGTCAACCTTAGTGGGCCTTACAAACCCCCAGACCAAGACCCTTCATCAAAACACCTTGCATGTCATAAATGGGCAGCAAGTGGGACACCCAAAGTCTAAAAAATGGATAGCAAGGGCATCCCACCTTACTGGACAGTCTGGACATCCTTGGCTCACTAGGTGGGCGACACACATTAGAAAAATAATAGTAGAGAAAGGGGGAAGAGATCTCGGCCATAGGAGCCGCCACTATTGAGACCTTCTCTGTCAATCACAACCACACATTACTATATTACATCAAAACATTACATAGATCTACACATGTATGGCCCTACTAGTCAAAATCTAAGGTGGCGATGCCATCCCCACCATGATTCTAGGGTCTATATGACCCAAATCGAGCCATGGATTAAGAAAACTCATCATGATGGGGTCCTTGGAGAATGGCCCCATCATGGTTCATGCATGCACAAGGTGGGCCATTGGCCACACCTAGGAAGTCAAGGAGGACCTCCACCATTGATTGGTGGGTCCTACAAGCTTCTAAGAATGGAATGTAAGAAGAAAAATTAGAAAACTAGGCTAGAATGCACACCCACCTCTTAGATCCTCCTCCTTTCTTCAACACTAGGTCCTTCTTGCTCTAAGGAGTTGTTTCAATGGGGGTGAATAGGACTATGTTAAATTAAAAAATAAATGCAAAATTTAAAGAATGATAGCACAATTAAACAATAAAGAAGCACAAGTAAATAGCAACCTCAAAAATTCTAGTTTTGAGAGGTTCATACAAACTTAGTTCTAAGGACAACCTAACACCAAACACCAAAGGTTTATGACAGGACAACCTCACTAGAACGTTTTTAAGTATCAAAAACCCAAACCAATAAAGAGGCAAAGGAAATAGCAAAGGAAATAAACTAAGTTTTTTTTTTTTTGGGTTAGCTTGTTAGTACACACTCATGTCAGTACACACACTCCATGTTAGCCACCCCCACTAGGGATCGATACCAAGACCTCAAGTGACCTCAAGTGTTGAAACTAAGTTATTACAACATTCCCACAAGTGTATAAAATAAATTACACCATTCACCACAAGTGCTGAAAATAAATTACAACATTCACACACATAGGCACATTCAATAATCCACCACAACACTAGAAATTATAGTGGTTCGCTTGTGTGTACACCAACTGTTAGAAAATAGCCACATAACTACTCCACTCCTAATATCCACTCCCTTGGGATATTACTGTTCACTATGAAAAAGGTTTTCCAAGGTTCACCTTAAAACCTTCATAATTGTGTCTTTGATTGGGCTTACACAATTCCAAAAATCCCGTACTATGAGATTTTTTGGATCACCTCAAATAAAACCGAAGAAAGATTTTTCTGGCACAACCTCAAAAACAAAAAAGAGATATACAAAATATAAATGTACTTATCTGAAAATTCTCTTTTGAAGAAGCCTGGTAGAACCGATCCGATGTAGACGAAGATGTTCAATGTCTAGTCTCATAGATGAAAAGGTTCTAGTTCTAAATAATTTTTAATTAAATCAACCTGGGCTAGCTTGATTTGATTTTGATCTTAAGAAAGGGGAAAACTCAAATTCCTTTTCAATATAAGATTGGAATAAAGATCTCAAAATCAAATAACAAAAGCTAATTAAAGAGAATATTAAATGAGCACAATATAGCTTTAAAATATCACAAACTTATCTTTAAGAGTGGTGTCTTGATTTCACTTTAATGAATAAATAAACTTTGAAATTTATGCTCTATTTATAGGTAAAATACTATTCTCTCGACTGGTCTAAGGGTCAGTTCGACTGGTCGAAGGACCAACAAAATTTTAAAATTTTTGGTGCGATAAGATAAGATCATTACTCAACTGGTCGAGTGGGACTAGAAATGCTTGTTGGACTTTGAGTCAAGCCTGCACTACAGGTCGAGCACTGTTCACTTGACTAGTCGATCAGTCTCCAGGATTGGTCGAGGATCTAGTAAAAAATTCTGAAAATTAGAAACAAACCTTGGACTGGTTGAGCCAGTAATTAGACTAGTCGAACAAGGTTTAAGACTAGTCGAGAAAATGACCTATAAACAAAAGAAATGACCCACAAAAAATATGCAATGAATATAACATAACCTAAGGTCAATCTAGGGTCATCCAAACCTATTTGTGAGTAGGAATACTTGAAACATCATGCGCTTCAAATTCTTGAATACTTGTGATACTTGAAGCTTAAGTCGATGTCTTGAACTTGAGCTTGAGTCACGCTTGAGTTCTCGAGTCTTTAGCGTATGGTAGTTGGACTTCAAACTTGAACTTAAGTTCTTGAATATGATCATGAAACCATGAACTTTAACATGCTTCATTTCAACTTGAAGATGTGGGCAAGTTCGATGAAGATCCAGAGAACTTTGAAATGTACGGACTTGATCACTTCAACTCAAAGCATGATACAAATACTATATGGTTTGACGCAATAAAATTTGATGACACAACGGGTGATGCTAGGTTTATACAATAGAATTTACAAGAATGAATGAGGGAGAATGAGAGAGGTGGGGAGTTGTAGCAAAGTAATCATGGGTTTGTAAGATACTCATGGGTCTTAGGAAGAAAAGCCATCATGACACATGGGATAGGGAGAGAAATGATTATTTTTAAGAAGAAAAATCTATAATTACTAGGCTAGGTAGGTTGGGCTATAGGCTAGGCTAGGTAGGGTAGGCTATAGGTAATGATGGACTAAGGTGATGTCATCACCTAGGGAAACGTGTACATGCAATAGGGGGTCCTACAATCACGATCAATGGTCCAAATATTGCACATGCTACAACTTTTGATCTACACCTCGGATTAATGCATGAGACGTGGCATTGGAACCACGGTGATGATGTGGTCGCATTGGCATAGGTTTCAGATCGAATTAGTTCCGGTTTACAGGACGAAACTTAGGGATGATCACAAATGCTACCTATAGGTCACGAGTCACCGAAATTCGACCAAAAGGACTGCGGGACCTAACGGAATAGAATGGATACTAGGTTAAGG
The DNA here is from genome assembly GCF_029962835.1 of Magnolia sinica. Taxonomy (NCBI): domain Eukaryota; kingdom Viridiplantae; phylum Streptophyta; class Magnoliopsida; order Magnoliales; family Magnoliaceae; genus Magnolia; species Magnolia sinica. The sequence continues at coordinate 83,585,342 of NC_080574.1, forward strand.
GTTTGACATCCTCTATATAGCAATACAGGCATAAATGAAAGTAGTTGACAATATCATCAGACAAAATCGCGTCAACAACCCATTCGTATGATCTCTTCACCATCGTTCTCCTCTGAAAAATGAAAGTGGAATATGAGAGGGGTGGATATAGGCCTTCTTTGAAACTTCAAAGGTTCATAGGAAATATACACCAAACCAGCCAGTGATGTAATTCCACGGAGTATAAGAAGAAGAAGAGCCAACGGTGGGGCTTTTGACATGTGAGGTAATTTCCCCAAGAGCCCTGTAGATCGAATATAGGAATGAAGGAGCAAGAGAAAACTTAACCCCTTTTGCCATTGCACCAGAGACAACGAATACGGTGGGGCTAATAACGTCTGCCCACTTTGAACTAGGGAGAACTACTTGTAAGTGCTATAGTCTCATGCTCCTTTGATTGTCAAATTTTGTTGTGCCAAAACCTCTATCTGTGTCTTGTGTTTATATGTTGATATATATATATATATATATGATCAAGACACTGCATCACAATGGTTCAAGACATGTATAGTGCTCTGCTTCAAGAAATGTAAAGTCATGTACTTTAAGCATCAATGTTCAGAGCTACATCGATAAGAAGAGTACATTTCAAGACTCAAGTACATTTCAAGACTTAAGTACAACTCAAGATGTAGTTTAAGTTCAAGCTTTCGAAGATCTCAAGATCAAGCTACATTAAGATAGAAATCTCAAGCTTCATAAGGTTCAAAGGTCAACCTACATCTGAAAGGATGAAGTTCAATGTTCATACTTCATGTCCCAGGTATGATAGACCTTAGATTGACCTTAGGGTAGGTCATTTTGTATACATAATTCAAAATGAATCTTTTTATATGATTTGGTCTGTTCTAAGACTAGTCCTAGACCTTGTTCGACTAGTCCTAGCACTAGTTCGACCAGTCCAAGAAATTCCATGACCAGTCCTAAGTTGTTGAAGATTTTTAGAATTTTTTGGTTACTCTACGACCAGTCCTGGAGGATATTCAACCGTTCATAGGGAGGTCACGACTCGACCTTCGACCAGTCCTAGAACTACGACTCAAACTCCAGTAACCAAACCTGGTTTTCTATGACCAGTCCTGGGTCAGCTACGACTGGTTGTAGGTGGTCCACGATCAGTCGTAGACTCCCTAAGACCAGTCGTAAAACAGTTTTTAAGATCATGCTCAAAAATTTCAAAATGCCGTTGGTTCTACGACTTGTCGAAGTGTTCCTAAGACCAGTCACAGACTTGATCTTTTCATCTATAAATTGAACAAGAATTTCAGAGTTTTTCATTGATTAATTTCAAGTAAATTCAAGCCTTCACTCTGAGATAGTTTGTTCATTTTAAGCTATGGTGTGCATATTTAATATTCTTTTTGTTAGCTTTTCTTATTTGATTTTATTCCTATATTCCAATCTTATTTGAAAAGAGGAATTGTTGTATTCCTTCTTCTTGGAATCAAAATCAAATAGAGCTACGCCCATTTGATTTAATTTAAAATTAATTAAAACTGAGTATTAGACATTGAACATTGATTCGAACATCTACTCCGATTGGTTCTCCCGGGCTATTACAAAAAGGAGAAATCCAGGTATTTTACTTTTATGTAATTTACATTCTTTTGGTTTCTTTTGAGATTGAGCCAGAAAATCCTCATTGTGTTGGTTATCTGAGGAGAGCCAGAAAACTCAGAAAGTGTGGGTTTTTGGATTGTGTAAGCCCAAGTTAAAAAGACATAATTGTGAAGGTTTTAGGTGAACCTATGAAACCTAATTTGATAGTGAACGCTAATATCCCCTGTGTGAGGATATTAGGAGTGGAGTAGCTGTGTGGCTGTTGTTTAGCAGTTGGTGAACACACAGGCGAACCACTGTAATTCCTTGTGTTTTATGGTTTGAATGTTTGCTTAAATTCCTATCTTTTATCTTTCAAGTTTGTGGAATGTATATGTGGATGTGAATGTTGTAATATTTGCATTTCAAACAAAGTGGGAATGTTGTAATAATTTAGATTTAAATTCTTACAATTTATCTCAATTCCTTGCTATTTATTTATTCCTTTTTAGTTTGAGTTTTTGATTCAAAGAACGTTCTAGAAATAAGGTTGTCTTGCCATAAACCCTTGGTTTTTATGGTGTACGGTTGTCCTTAGAACTGCATTTGTTTCAATCTCTCAATACTTGATTATTGAGGCTGCTTTCCATTTAAGCATTATGAATTGATTTCTTTTATTTGGCTATCACATTATTTAATTTCGCTGTCATTATTTTAAATTTGGCATAGTCCTATTCACCCCCCCCCTCTAGGACATTTAGCTTGGCCTTTTCACTACTATGCTCAACCATTACACTAGAAATGCCACAAGTTCTCCATCGCAGCTATACTCAAGGCGCTCCTTTATCTTATTCCGGAGGGTTGTCAGTTCTCGCAAGTGACAACCATTAAACCTAAAAATAAAGAAAAACAAAGCATGAGAATCCTTAAATTAAGACGTAATAAGGGTGAGAAGTTTGTAAAGGAGGGAAGTTACGAAAGGACTCTACTGAAATGTGCGAGGCATTGTGTGGATGAGATCTTGTGGATTTTTAGAAACTTGGCCATCTCCTTGAAGAGTTCGATAGTAGTCTCTGAGATTGAAGGCACATAACCCGTGGATGAGATGTAGGTCAGTTCTTCACTCATTAGCACAAACTTATCGTAGAATTCCTTGGTTATAGGTAGACTGGTGATGCGGTTTAGGTCCCATAGAGTGATACTCATCTCACCCGATGAAAGATGGAAAGAGTTGGTGGTAGGACACCAATAATTAAGGAAACCTTTCAAGACTGTAGGTTCCTTATAAAAGTGCTACGAGGTGGCTTCTATCACGTTATAAAGATCGATCTTGATCAGAATCTTCTCATGTTTGGCCAGAATCGCTGCTGCCCATTCGTGATAATGATCGTGAGATGTCAGAAGACCCCTTATCCTGAACTCTTCTGGAGTCCATAGAGATGTGCGTGTGGCGCGTTCTCTTTAACGTTGCTGAAGTGTCTCATAAAAATGGCTTAGGAACAGGGAATGTGAATTGGGTGAAGGGGTGAGGAAGATCTTTGGGTGAATATCACCAGCTTGTTGTCGTGGCTTCTTCGTCGATAGGATACCTTCAAGAATCCTTAGTTCCCTTAACAACTAAGACTCTGTATAAGCTAATTTCTCTCCGTTCATCTGGTCTGTTGGCTCGCAATTAAGAATAGATTCATAACGGTGGAGACTCAACGCAATCACCGTCGTGCCCTACCTATGGGGATTATCAAATTTCATTATCCCCTGAATTACTCAAATTGACTCCCAAGAATTCTAGAGTTTTTTCTTCTTATGCGCTTCGATCTTTTCTTGAAATTCTTTAGCCTTGTTGCGGCGAAGTTTCTTTGACCTGGATGGTGGGGGGGTATCTTCTCGTGGTGGTGGCTTCTGACTTATTGTTTGCAAATGTGTCATCGTCTTCAACCACTGCTCCCAGTCGTAATCACGACCATGTCTCGGGGGTCATTCGATATCCCCCATTGAAATTGCTTGGTGAATGGGAGACGGTAAGAAGGAGATACAATCAGAAAAGTAAAAAGTTGGGAGCACGGGCTCCTTAATAAAGGCAGGCTATCGAGAAGTGGTTTTCACACGTTTGTGAGAGGGTTGGTTAAAAAGTGGAGATGGTTCAGTGGCTTGAGGAGATGGAGGATTTGGTAGTTACTGGTGAGATGGTTGTACGGTAGAAGGTTCGGCGAGGCGATAGGTCCGCTTGGTACGGGCCAAGATGAAAAGGGTTGGGATTTTCTTCAAAAAGTTTTAAGTCCCAAAAAATTCTAAAAAACCAGAAAATTTATAAGTTTTCAGTAGACTGTTGCACGGAGTCATGCAAACAAAGTAGGTTGCACAGAGCAGCACAACACTACAAAGGCTTGTACGAACAGAATTTCTGTTACGCGGGGTCTCGCAAGACAAATCGATTGTGTGAGGTTGCACAAGTGAAAACAGTTGCGCGGGGAGACAAAATCAACAGATCTTCGCTATGGTAAAACAAAAGATAAAGAATGAAGAGGGCACTGGGGTATTTATAGGATGATTCGGCCAAGTACGGTACACGGGCGGTTGTGCGGGTCCGCGCAAATGGCTTCAGGAAAAGAGTGACAATTGATCCTGATTCTTTAATCCTTTAAAATCAAAGAAAGGATCAAGGGGGCATCTGTTGAGGCATAAAAAATGATGAATGAACCAAAGAGGTAGGAATGGAGATATAGAAGATCAAAAGACAAGGAAATACAAAAACAAGAAAAAGAGAGTGCAAGGATTATAGTAATTGCGCGAGATCGCGCAAACCATATCTGTTGCGTAGGACCGTGCAACCCATATTGGTTGTGCGGGACCGCACAAACATTGATATTCGTTGCGCGGGTTCGCGCCATGGATTTTGGAAGGGTTATTCATAAGTTGTGGAATCTTGTGAAAAGTGGGGCCCATGGCACATAGATCGAGGGTTCGCACGTGTGAAGGGCTATATATACCCTCTCTCCCTCTCATTTTGGGATAATTGAAGATTTTGGGAAGAGGAACAGAGCACGAGAGAAGACTGAAGGTAGGAGTTGAAGGAAGATAGGGTTTGCACGGGGCCTCGTAACCCATATTGGTTGCGCATGTCTGCGCAACCAAACTGTCATATAGACAGTAATGATAAAGGGGCCGAAATGCTGTCCAATTGTTCAAGCTCCAGTTTTTCTTCTGTACAAGCATCAAAAAGGGAAATCAGATGATCGAATCCACACAATATTCCTCTTAAAGAGATGACCAAAGCACAAGATGAAATGTTGCCGGATTTGATATTCTGATCAATTATCTAAATTTTATTAATTTGTCATACTCTAAATAATCTATCTCGGAATCAAGGGATATCAGAGGATGTAAATGAACTCAATATTAATAATACGATCATTGTTCTTAATATACTCTCTCTGTTATGTTTGAATAAGATAATCTCCCAAATTGAAATGCATTTGTTTCTTGTTCAAAACAGACCCAATCTGGTTTGGATGGTCGATGGCAGGTTCCATAAAAATTGAAGTTATTAGTTACTAGAAACTTGACCTAGGTTAATCTCGTGGTGACCTAAGATGGTTCGGATGGCCGAAGACATGGTTGGGATGGCCAAACACCCTTGATTTTTCATGTAAAAATTGTAACAAGTCAAATTTTAGAAAACCAATAAGATGTAATTTACCTTAGGGTCTTTCCTAAGGTTTTCTTTACCTGTAGGTTAGCATACAAATGATTCTTCTCATGAAATCCTTCCGAGCCTTCTAATCTTTAAATGTTGAGTCATACTTTAGTTTTGAAATGTTGAAGAGAGCTGAAGTGTGTTGAAGTTCCATACACTATACATTTTACCTACAAAATTTGACAACTTACTTATGTGTTTAAAACATTAGTACTTACAGATAATCCTGTGCATAACATACCAATGGTTAGGATGGTGCATGACAAGAATGAGGTACACTAAGTTCCACCAGTTTAGACTTTATGTGATTATTTACAATAGGTGAGGACAAGTACACATTCCTACATGATTTTCCCAACCAATGCAGGAAACATTAACTTTTAACGAGGAATGATCCAATTACTCCACAAATTCCATGAACATAATTCAGAAAGTCCATACTTGCATCTAAAAGAGTTTGAAGAGATTGTTGTAACTATACACTTTAACAACGTTCCGATGGATGTGATTGTTGAGGGTTAAATATTGCATATCAGACCCCAGTTATTACTCGAATTTATAAGTATGATACTGTTTAATGGCTCGTTTAATCGTATTTGTGATGCAGGTTGTATTTACGAGCTTGGATTGTAATAAGGTGCTAAAAGTATGGAGTTAACACTCAGAAGTCACCAAGGCAAGGTACGGACTCCATGGGACCTAGATCGACGGATTTACACACCAGAGATCCAAGGAAATTGAGAAGCTGAAGCTCAAGTGGCATAGAAGTCAGCCAGAATGCAAGATCACAAGGTTTTCACCATCCGTTTAGCTCGAAACTCCATATGTGGCCTGAGGATCATAAATGAACCGTACAAGTAAAATTTGAACCATCGGATCCCTCTAGAAGTGTTCCAACGGACAGATCAGCTTATAAATCAGTGAATTAGGGCCCACCTGCTGTATGAATGCGCTTCATCTTCAGTCCCCACGGTTAAAATGAGATGAGTGAACGGATGGACGGATCAGATTTTTACACATACGTCACCTTGGAACCCAAACACGTGACGCGTGTATACGGGGTGTGTATAGGGCTGGACGCGCGCCATAACTCAAGAAATCGGTCAGCGTGCGCTGACCGATATTTCTTTAAAGAAATCTCAAATTCCAGCGCCTTCACCGCCGATCGCCGCTTTTGGCTTGTGGGACCCACCCATCACGAATTCTGATGATCAGAGCCTTCCATTATGTCCAAGGGGTGCCTATAAGCCTCACTTAGGTGTCCTTTTGGACCCATGAACGTAATAACAGGAAGATTACCGTCCAAACGGAAGATAGACGACGGAGTAGAAGAACTTGTGGACCACATTGAAATCAGCTCGGTCTGGGCCTTTTTGTATGTTTTTTCGTCCTAAAGACAATGGACGGTATGGATTTTCCATGAAACGTCTTCCTAGGGCCCGCCGATCATCACAGCGCTAAAACGCGCAGGCTCTGTTTCGCAACAGAGCCTATGGGCGAATCTCGTGGGCCACCATCACACTTCAAAGGACCAATCCGGACCGTCCATCAGGAGCTCACGGTCCCTATCATCTAAGCCTAGGTGGCAAATATCAGGAAACAATGAAGATCGGTTTTCAACCGTCTAAACTGAGGACGAATGGTGCAAAGAAAAGTTATGTGGGCCACACCGAAACCAACTGAAAACCGTCACTTCCCGAATGGTTTTACGATTTAAAACTACTGAATGGAGTGGATTTCAACGATGACGCGAATCATGGGCCCCACCAAGAATCAGCGTACTCTGATTTATGCAGGTTGCGCGTCCGGAGAAACTCGGACGATCCAGGTCGTTCTGCAAGCTTGGCTCGAAGCGGGCCATCAATCTTAACCATCCAAATCATTCTATCGGGGTGGTGGACCATCACTGAAGAACCCAAACGGTTTAGATCTTGCATTTGACGGATCATCTCGCTGAACACCTCACCTAGACGCACCTACCTGTTATGTCTCTTTTCGCTGCGGAGATGCTGCGAACAGTAGTCGACCGACTCCAGCTTTCGACCCTTCCTTGCTATAAAAGAAAGAGAGAAAAAGAGAAAAAGGGATCGAAGTCTTTGGGAGGAAGGACTGGGAGATTGAGCAGGAGAGAGAGAGAGTTTCAACTGTCAGGTTTCATCTTGTTTTGATTTATTTTTTATTGTGATTAGCCTAATCATGTTTATGTTAGGCTAAACCCCTTAGCTAGGGCTAAGGGGTGAAGCTTATAGCGTGATGGGAAGAATTTTATGCCTTTAATTCTTGTTTAAACTGAATGGATTTGGTATTGGGTTAATTGTAAGGGAATGTCTTCAGTTTTTAATGGTCTATTGTGACTAAAATTACAATAGGTCTGCAATGACTTTTGAGCATGTTTCTTCATTATTTTCTTATATTTATGACGTCAGGAAGCCCTGTTGTTCACCATAGTCTCATGGGCATGGTCGGATGACGATACCCTTCCTAACCCTCATAACATGTTGATTGGTTGGTAATTAGTTTAATTCTGTTGTCTACTTTGTCTCCTGGGCATGGTTTGGTGATGGAATCCATTCTAATTCCTATACCTTTCATCTCTTGAAACTTATATCAGGTAAGTTCAGTTAATTTCCATGATTCTTGAAGCAGGCGTAAGATCTCCCTGATCTCTACAAGTGGATCCTTTGAATCCCTAGTTTCTTACCTCTGATTTCTCTTTGGTCTTAGATAATCTATTTCACAATTATTCTTTAAATTCTATTTTGATCTAGATTACATCTTTTGCTAGTTCTAGATCTAGTTAGTTCCAGATCACGTACAAGTTTCAGTCCCTATGGATTCGACCTCGGTCTTACCGAGTTTATTACTACATCACAACCTTATACTTAGGGAGTGAACAAGTTTTTGGCGCCGTTGCTGGGACTGACGGCTACGTTTTTCTGAAATTAATTAGTTTTAGAATTAGGTTAAGATTAGGATTTTACTAACTTTAGGTTAAAGGTTTTTATTTTATTTTATTTTTAGAAACTAACCTGTTTTCCTGTTTTGTATGATCCTGACATAAGCTTCTAAATTGGTAATCCCTTTCTAATTCCTCTACTTTTTCTATTTTTAGAATTAGGGTTTGAATTTTAGAAATTTCTAATTCTAGTATTTTTCTATTTTTAGGAAATAGTTTATGTTTAGAAACTTTCCTCTTTTGTTTTTAGAAACTTGGTTAGTTATTTCCCTTTTTAGAAATTAACTTTCTATTTTTATTTTTTAGTAACTTTCTAATTTTAATTTTTTTAGAATCTAGCTTTGTTTCCTAATTTATTTTTAGAAATTTTCTACGTGTAGAATTTTTGTTTAGAAACTAAACCTTCCTATTTTGTAGGCCTTTAAGATAGAAATTTCTAAATCGGTAAGCTCCTTCTCTACTTTTTATTTTTCAGTTCTCCTTTAGTAATTTACTTTCTAGTTTAGGACTTTCCTAATTTATTTTAGAAATTTTCACTTTCTTTTAGGAATTCCTTCTTTTAGAAATCAGTTTACTGCTATCTTTCTTTTAAAGGATTGTTCTTCTCTTTTTAGAATCTAACTTATTTTTATTTTACAGGTTTTTAACTTAGGGACTCCAATTTGGTAATTTCTTTCCAACTCTCTCTTTTTTTCTAGATTTTCTTTTCCTTTCTTAGGATTAGGTTTCGAATTTGATTGAGGGCTGCGAGTGTTTCATGCCCAAGTGGGCCCGTGACAACACTCGACGTCTCTTGACTGAAGGAGGATTGGTTGAGGGGTTGACTATCCATCGCAGGACTAGACACCACTCAAAATCCCCTGAGTTAATTGAAGTTATGGCTGAAGACCAACCACCTCTACTTCCACCCAGGGTGAAGGATACCCAAGATGAGAATGAGGTGCATCAGGCACCCCCGCCTCGTACTTTACGAGATTATCTACAACCGGCGGGAGTGAGTACGCCCTCATGCATGATTTTTCCTGAAAATAAAGGACAAATGGACATCAAGTCAGGAGTTATCCAACTCCTTCCCAAATTCCATGGACTTGAATCAGAAAGTCCATATTTACATTTGAAAGAGTTCGATGAGATTATAGCTACATTATATTTTTCTAATGTATCTGAGGATACAATCAGGCTGAAACTCTTTCCTTTTTCCTTAAAAGAGAAGGCTAAGACGTGGTTACATTCACTGTGTCCTAGATCCATTGGCACATGGAACGACATGCAGAGGGAATTCATAAAAAAATTCTTCCCACATCATAAAACGATTACCCTCAGAAAAGCAATCATGAACTTTGCCCAAAAGGAAGATGAAACATTCTTCCAATGTTGGGAAAGGTTTAAAGATTTGGTCAGTTCATGCCCACAACACGGATTTGAAACGTGGCGCATTACAAATTTCTTCTACGATGGACTGATATCTTCCATGTTCTAAATGGTCGAGACAATGTGTAATGGAGAGTTCATTAATAAAGATGTCAGCGAGGTATGGGACTACCTCGACAGTCTGGCTGAAAAAACACAATCTTAGGACTATTACCCAAAATCAAACACCACGTCTAGACCAACTCAATCTAAGGAGAAAGGCGGAATGTATCTCCTGAAAGAAGAAGATGATCTCAAGTATAAAGTGAATAATCTCATAAGAAAATTTGAGGCCATGGAAGGAAAGAAGGATAAGGTCAATGAAATTGTTTGCGGCATCTGTGATTGCAACATTCACACAACTGAAAACTGTCCTACAATACCTGCCTTTCAAGGAGTGTTGAATGAACAAGCTAATGCCGTAAACAACTATCAAAGACCTTTTACTGGACCTAACTCCAATACGTACAATCCTGGTTGGAAAAATCATCCAAACTTTAGTTGGAGGAATGGACAAACAGCTACCCCTCAAGGTTTCTTCAATCAAAATCCAAATCAAGTGAAACCTCAAGAGGAACCAGTTCAAAATTCCATACAAGAGTTGGCTCAGGCAATGTGGGGAATTACAGATTTTATGCAAAAGATAGATTCTCGTATGACGGTTATAGAAAAGGGGATGCTTCCTGCACAACCTCTCCTTAATCCTAAACCGCAGTACGAGATTAGTGATCCCAGCTCTTCAAATCAGATGGGGCATGCTAAATCCATCACCACTCTTAGGAGTGGAAAGATCATTGATAAAACTCTTCCGGTTAGACCCGAAAAGCCTCAAGAACTAGAAGAGGACAACAATGATGGATCTAGTGATATCCCACAAAAATTAGAACCGGAACTTCTAGAGAAGCCAGTTGCTCCATTCCCCCAACGGTTGGTTGCACCAAAACGTCTTTCTAACTCTCAGGATATTCTGGAGGTGTTGAAACAAGTGAAAGTTAACATTCCTCTACTTGATGTCGTGAAACAGATTCCTTCATATGCTAAATTTCTGAAAGACTTATGCACGACCAAAAGGCGGCAAAGTATTCAGAAGAAAATCTTCTTGACTGAGAAAGTGAGTGCCATCCTGAAGCAAGACGTGCCGCAGAAATTCAAGAATCCCGGTAGCCCAACTATATCATGTATAATCGGGAACCATCGAATTAATCACGCACTTCTTAACTTAGGAGCGAGCGTCAATCTGATTCCCTACTCGGTATACAAACAGTTAGGTTTAGGTGAATTGAAACCCACCCTCACCACACTACAACTTGTTGATCGCTCTGTTCGTGTACCAAGAGGGATAATTGAGGATGTATTGGTCCAAGTTGATAGATTTTACTACCCTGTAGATTTTATCATCCTGGACACCAAACCCATCAATAACATTAGTACTCAGATCCTCGTCATTCTTGGTCGCCCATTCCTTGCCACGTCAAATGCAATTATCAATTGCAGGAATGGTGTCATGACTATGTCTTTTGGAAATTTGACATTGGAATCAAACATTTTTTTCAATAACGGCAGCAACTTAGAGGATGATGACGATTTTCACGACATTAACATGATTGACTCTTTCGTGGAAGATACGACACCTTTGACCTTATCCTCCCACCATTTAGAGACGTGCCTGGCCCACTCCCATAATTTTGATGATGACATGATTAGGGAGACATGCGCCTTGCTTGATACTGCACCGGTACTTGAAGTTAACCAGTGGAGGCTACAATTTGAAGAATTGCCACAAACCGATGTAGTGCCTCTACCGTCTAACCTCAAGCCGCCGAAGCTTGACCTAAAACCTTTGCCCTCTGATTTTAAATATGCCTATTTAGGTCAAGATGAGACATACCGGTGGTGATCTCTGCCCACCTGGAGAAAGAACAGGAGAGTATGCTCATATCTACTCTCATTGAGCATAAAGGAGCCCTGGGATGGACGATAGCGGACCTCAAGGGAATCGATCCCTCGATTTGTACTCATCGCATATATCTTGAGGATAATGCAAAAATCGCTCGGCAACCACAACGTAGACTAAATCCAAACATGAAGGAAGTGGTTAAGGCCGAGGTTCTTAAATTATTGACATGGGTATCATATACCCTATATCTGATAGTCAATGGGTGAGTCCAACTCAAGTGGTCCCTAAGAAGTCCGGAATCACCATCGTAGCCAATGTTAATAATGAACTCGTGCCAACTAGAGTCACTACTGGTTGGAGAATGTGCATTGACTACAGGAAGTTGAATACCATCACGAGGAAAGACCACTTTCCTTTACCATTCATTGATCAGATCCTGGAAAGGTTAGCTGGTCATTCCTATTATAGTTTCCTTGACGGGTATTCGGGCTACAACCAGATAGAGATAGCCCCTAAAGATTAGGAAAAGACCACATTTACATGTCGCTATGGCACCTTTGCCTACCGAAGGATGCCATTCGGACTATGTAATGCCCTTGCCACCTTTCAGCGATGTATGCTTAGTATCTTTTCTGATATGGTGGGCCAATATCTAGAGGTCTTCATGGACGATTTCTCTGTTTACGGTCCATCTTTCAGTAAGTGCTTAGAAAGTCTTAAATGTGTGCTGAAAAGATGTCAAGAAAAGAACTTGGTACTTAATTGGGAGAAGTGTCATTTCATGGTTCAGAAGGGAATTGTCCTTGGGCATATCATCTCGTCCAAGGGAATTGAGGTAGATAAGGCAAAAATCGATCTGATCTCTAACTTACCTCCACCCAAGAACATCAAAGACGTGCGATCCTTCTTAGGACACGGAGGATTTTACAGGCGATTCATAAAGGACTTTAGTCTCCTCTCTCGTCCTTTATGTAATCTTCTTCAAAAGGATGCTCCGTACGAGTGGACTGAGCAATGCCAGGAAGCTTTCACCAAGCTTAAGGGCACGTTAACCACTGCACCTATCATGCAGCCACCCGACTGGAGCCTTCCTTTTGAGCTTATGTGCGATGCTTCTGATTATGCTCTTGGAGCGGTTCTAGGCCAGAGAAAAGATAAGAGCCCTACGTCATCCATTACGCGAGTAGGACTTTAAATCCGGCCCAAGTGAACTACTCAACTACGGAAAAGGAACTCTTAGCCGTAGTGTTCGCCTTGGACAAATTTAAGTCCTACCTGATCGGATCCAAGATCATTATCTATACAGATCATGCGGCACTGAAGTATCTTCTTTCTAAGAATGATTCTAAGCCCCGTCTGATATGATGGATCCTTCTACTCCAAGAATTTGATTTGAAAATTAAAGATAAAAAGGGAGTAGAAAACGTTGTGGCTTATCATTTTTCTTGCCTTAATACCTCTGATTCCCTTGAGATGACCCATATCAACGACATGTTCCCTGATGAACAACTGTTCAGAGTCTTCCATTCACCTTGGTTCGCTGATATTGCTAATTATCTTGCTACAGGTGCCATACCGACACAGTTGACTACGCAAGATAAGAAGAAATTCTTCACCAAGGTGCGCAACTTTTTCTGGATGATCCTTATTTATTTAAATATTGCCCAGATCAAATCCTAAGGAGATGTGTACTAGACGATGAGCATCAGAGTGTCATCTCCTACTGTCACTCACAGGCCTGTGGTGGTCACTTTTCTGCTAAAAAGACCACGACCAAGATTCTGTAGTGTGGCTTTTATTGGCCCACTATGTTTAGGGACACTCATGAGTTTTGCAAAGCTTGTGAGCGTTGTCAAAAATTGGGAGCATTGTCTCGTTAAAATATGATGCCTTTGAATCACATCCTTATCATTGAAGCATTTGACTGCTGGAGCATTAATTTCATGGGACCATTCCCCCAATCATTTGAAAATTTGTATATTTTGCTTGCCGTAGATTATGTCACTAAATGGGTCAAAGCAATTCCGTGTCAAAATAATGACCATCGCACGGTCATTAAATTCTTAAAAGAGAACATCCTTTCGCGGTTCGGGACGCCTCGAGCCATCATTAGTGATGGGGGCTCACACTTTTGTAATAGACCATTCGAGAGCTTAATGAAGAAATACGGTATCTCTCATAAGGTGAGCACCCCATACCATCCACAAACAAGTGGACAAGCTGAGATTTCCAATAGGGAGATCAAACATATCCTAGAGAAAACGGTTAACCCGGATCATAAGGATTGGTCAATCCGATTGACTGATGCCTTATGGGTATACCGTACTGCTTTTAAAACCCCTATTGGAATGTCTCCCTTTAAACTTGTTTATGGGAAAGCTTGTCACTTGCCTGTAGAGTTGGATCATAAAGCGTACTGGGCAATCAAAAATCTAAATTTCAATCTGGACAACGCTGGCTCGCTACGAAAACTTCAATTAAATGAACTTGAAGAAATTCGGAATGATACGTACGATAATTCGAGAATTTACAAGGACAAGATGAAAGCATTTCATGACCAACACATTTTCTGAAAATCATTCATGCCTGGTCAGAAGGTCCTTTTATACAATTCTCGATTACATCTATTTTCGGGTAAGCTTCGATCTCGTTGGATCGACCCTTACATTGTTGTTACCGTTTTTCCTCATGGGGCCGTTGAGATAAGAGATCCCGACAATGGCAAGGATTTTAAAGTCAATGGACATCGATTGAAACCATTTGTCAAGAAATTTGATTCAGAGGACATGTCCATGCCCCTGACTGCTCCTGTTTACCAGGATTGATCTCCTAGTCTGATGGAGGTAAAGGTAGGTTTATCGCTTTCATAGGACTAGAGTTGTTGCTTTATTTGTCCGGCTGAAGATGGTAAACTTAGCGCTCCTGGGAGGTAACCCAGCTCATCATTTCATTTCATTTTTATCATTGTTAGTTCAATGTTTGTGAGTAACATTACTACAAACCCTCACGAGACTACAACTCGTCCACTAGGGGCAACCTAGGGGTTTAAAGGCTTGTTGCATATGCTAAATGCAATTGAGAGCACCTACGAAAGTGGTATAGGTAGGATTTTATTTTTGTTATTTTTGTGTTGCCTTCTCTCTCATGCTGACCGACACCCATGCTGCGATCTCTTGGAAAGTGTCTCTCGACTCATCATCCAGGTACTATCTTCCCATCACGTCATATTTACTTTTCGTTGTCCCAAGTGTATTGCATGCTCATATCTTTAACATTGAGGACAATGTAGATTTTAGGTTGGGGGTGGGAGATTAGGTGACCTACTCAGCATTTTCTTGGTCTTGAACAAAAATTGTGAAAATTTTAAAATTTTTCTGGAACTTCTTGTGAATGCGAAGTGATTTTGATGGCCATCTTGAATTTAGACTTACAAGATACATGATGTTGGTAATTTATGTCTCTTGGATTTAGTTGTCTAATAAATTTCACAGTTGAGAGTGACTTATCAATCCATGATTAGAAGTTTTAAACATTGACTGAATCATAATTTTACATGTCACATCTCACTTAAACATTGAGGTTTCAGTTCAATATTGAAGGACTAACTTGGTAATCTCTAAACATGAAAGGAACGAACTTGGGAAATTGAAACGAGTGGGTGTGAAGTTTTTACCATAGGTTTGCTCCCTATAAGTGAGGATTTGATTCCCCTTCTTGGCATTACTTTAAAAAAAATGAAAAATGAAAAGAATGAAAAGATGATGTGGGAGGCAATTTTTGGTTATCATGAATTCTCTTATTGGTTACCAATGATATCCTTAATTAGAGAAGTGAATTTTAATGTTGATAAGTCAAGATTAGACTATGCATCCATGGAATTCAGTGTTTAGAATTGTTCTAATTGATGAACTTAATTTTGAAGTTTACCATGTGCTTGAGTCTAGGAGAGAATTACACCTAACAATTCATGGATCTTAGATTTGTCGTATCTGACTCGTTTCTCAAAATATCACTCGGTTTCACAAGAATTGTCTCGTAATTCTCAACTTATTTTTCGCATACTTTGCTTGAGACTAGCAAAATGCTGGTTGGGGGTTGTGTTGAGGGTCAAATATTGCATATCAGACCCCAATTATTACTCGAATTTACAAGTATGATACTGTTTAATGGCTCGTTTAATCGTATTTGTGATGCAGGTTGTATTTACGAGCTTGGATCGAAATAAGGTGCTAAAAGTATGGAGTTAACACTCAGAAGTCACCAAGGCAAGGTACGGACTCCATGGGACCTAGATCGACGGATTTACACACCAGAGATCCAAGGAAATTGAGAAGCTGAAGCTCAAGTGGCCTAGAAGTCAGCCAGAATGCAAGATCACAAGGTTTTCACCATCCGTTTAGCTCGAAACTCCATATGTGGCCTGAGGATCATAAATGAACCGTACAAGTAAAATTTGAACCATCGGATCCCTCTGGAAGTATCCCAACGGACAGATCAGCCTATAAATCAGTGAATTAGGGCCCACCTGCTGTATGAATGCGCTTCATCTTTAATCCCCACGGTTAAAATGAGATGAGTGAATGGATGGACGGATCAGATTTTTACACATACGTCACCTTGGAACCCAAACACATGACGCGTGTATACAGGGTGTGTATAGGGCTGGACGCGCGCCATAACTCAAGAAATTGGTCAGCGTGCGCTGACTGATATTTCTTTAAAGAAATCTCAAATTCCAGCGCCTTCACCGCTGATCGCTGCTTTTGGCTTCTGGGACCCACCCATCACGAATTCTGATGACCAGAGCCTTCCATTGTGTCCAAGGGGTGCCTATAAGCCTCACTTAGGTGTCCTTTTGGACCCATGAATGTAATAACAGGAAGATTACCGTCCAAACGGAAGATGGACGACGGAGTAGAAGAACTTGTGGACCACATTGAAATCAGCTCGGTCTGGGCCTGTCTGTATGTTTTTTCTTCCTAAAGACAATGGACGGTATGGATTTTCCATGAAACGTCTTCCTGGGGCCTGCCGATCATCACAGCGCTAAAACGCGCAGGCTCTGTTTCGCAACAGAGCCTGCGGGTGAATCTCGTGAGCCACCATCACACTTCAAAGGACCAATCCGGACCGTCCATCAGGAGCTCACGGTCCCTATCATCTAAGCCTAAGTGGTAAAATATCAAGAAACAATGAAGATTGGTTTTCAACCGTCTAAACGGAGGACGAATGGTGCAAAGAAAAGTTATGTGGGCCACACCGAAACCAATTGAAAACCGTCGCTTCCTGAATGGTTTTGCGATGTAAAACTACTGAATGGAGTGGATTTCCACGATGACACGGATCATGGGCCCCACTAAGAATCAGCGTACTCTGATTTACGCAGGTTGCGCGTCCGGAGAAACCCGGACGATCCGGGTCGTTCTGCAAGCTTGGCTCGGAGCGGGCCATCAATCTTAACCGTCCAAATCATTCTATCGGGGTGGTGGACCATCACCGAAGAACCCGGACGGTTCAGATCTTGCATTTGACGGATCATCTCGCTGAACACCTCACCCAGACGCACCTACCTGCTGTGTCTCTTTTCGCTGCGGAGATGCTGCGAACAGTAGTCGACCGACTCCAGCTTTCGACCCTTCCTTGCTATAAAAGAAAGAGAGAAAAAGAGAAAAAGGGATCGAAGTCTTTGGGAGGAAGGACTGGGAGATTGAGCAGGAGAGAGAGAGAGAGTTTCAACTGTCAGGTTTCATCTTATTTTGATTTATTTTTTTTTGTGATTAGCCTAATCATGTTTATGTTAGGCTAAACCCCTTAGCTAGGGCTAAGGGGTGAAGCTTATAGCATGATGGGAAGAATTTTATGCCTTTAATTCTTGTTTAAACTGAATGGATTTGGTATTGGGTTAATTGTAAGGGAATGTCTTCAGTTTTTAATGGTCTGTTGTGACTAAAATTACAATAGGTCTGCAATGGCTTTTGAGCATGTTTCTTCATTATTTTCCTATGTTTATGACGTCAGGAAGCCCTGTTATTCACCATAGTCTCATGGGCATGGTCGGATGACGGTACCCTTCCTAACCCTCATAACATGTTGATTGGTTGGTAATTAGTTTAATTCTGTTGTCTACTTTGTCTCCTGGGCATGGTTTGGTGATGGAATCCATTCTAATTCCTATACCTTTCATCTCTTGAAACTTATATCAGGTAAGTTCAGTTAATTTCCATGATTCTTGAAGCAGGCGTAAGATCTCCCTGATCTCTACAAGTGGATCCTCTAAATCCCTAGTTTCTTACCTCTGATTTCTCTTTGGTCTTAGATAATCTATTTCACAATTATTCTTTAAATTCTATTTTGATCTAGATTACATCTTTTGCTAGTTCTAGATCTAGTTAGTTCCAGATTACTTACAAGTTTCAGTCCCTATGGATTCGACCTCGGTCTTACCGAGTTTATTACTACATCACAACCCTATACTTGGGGAGTGAACAGTGATTAGACTAAAGTTATTTCCATTTTCTCCTAAGGAGAAGGACAAAGCATGGCTTCACTCATTAAGGACAAGATCCATTGGTACATGGGCCGAGATGACTCAGGAGTTCCTTAAAAAGTTAGTCTTGGTTCATAAAACCAATACTATCATGTGTGACATTATGAACTTCTCCCAAAAAGGTGACAGAGCTTTTTTTTTTTTAAGTGTTGGGAATGGTTCAAGGAATTTCTCTTGCTTGCCCACACCATAGCTATGAGATTTAGCATATGATTAAATTTTTTATGAGGGATTAAGCTCAAACATGAGCCAATTCATAGTGATGATGTGTAACAGACAATTTATAAATAAGGATCCGGAAGATGCCTAGGACTACCCGGACATTCTAACTAAAAACGCATAATCATGGGACACAACCAACCAAGCTAGTAATCCCAAGGCAATGCCAAAAAAGAGAGGGGTACATGTGCTTAAAGAGGAGGATGATATAAGTGTAAGGTTAACAGATCTCACAATAAAGATTAAGGCCTTGGAATCTAAGAAGGAAATGATTTAACTCATTGTGGCCATTGAAATTGTATATGGTATTTTTTAGAGTGATATTCACCTAACTAAGCATTGTCCTACAATCCCTACATTTCAAGGGGTGTTGCATGCTCAAGTGAATGTTATGAACGCATATCAACGCCCCTTCAGTGCAGCGAATTCCAACACATACACTTCCAATTGGCGGAACCATCCAAATATCAATTAGAGGAATGGACCGACTACCAGTGCACCCAATAATCCCCAAGGGCCATCTATTGGACCAACCTCATCAAGGATAACCCTTGAGGATACACTGAATGCATTCATGCAAGGGCAACTACAGGCTATAAATGAACTTGAAACTTCGGTTGTAAGAATTAAGACACAACTAAGTGTTAGGGAGAAATGGACCTTTCCGGCCTAACCTTAGCCTAGTCGTAAGGGACAATTTGAGATAAGTGATACCAATTCTTCTACCCAATATGTGGAACATGTTAAATCCATCACCACCCTGAGAAGTGGTAAATAGATTGACAAGGAGATTTCTAAGAAGGTTGAGAAACCTAAGGAATCCATTGATTCAAAGGATGATGGTGAATCTACCAATGCTCCACATGACATAAAGCCAGTGCAGGAATAAAAACTTGTGGCCCTGTTTCCACAACGTCTTACCTCATCAAAACAACCAAGCGAAAATCAAGACATTTTAGAGTTTTCCAACAAGTCAAGATCAACATCCTCTTGTTGGATGTAATTAGACAGTTCACATCCTATGACTAATTCTTAAAGGAATCGTGTGCAGTAAAGCGTAAGCAGAACATGCATAAGAAAGCCTGTAAGTGCTATAGTTTATATCCCTGGTTGTTGTCAAATTTGTGGTGCCAAAATCACTATTATACTCTGTTATATATAACTTGCATAAGTGAAGCTCTCTCAAGGATCAACATTCATAATCAGCTAAAGCTCACAACAAGCAAAGCTCACAAGTACAAGGATCAATCTTGAATGCAAGAACTGCTCACAAGACAAGACTCAAGCTGCAAGACTTCAAGAAGAGTACAAGGCAGTTTGTAAAGAACTCAAGACTCTTTCAAGATTGAGCTACATCAAGATTTCAACTACATCAAGACTTCAAGGCTCATACTTCAAGGTCACTTGTTCCTAATGTTTCAATGTCCATACTTCATGGTTGAGGTTTGACTGACCATAGGTTGACCTTAGAAGTAGGTCATTTTGGATACATAAGTCGAATGTTTATTTTACATGAGTTTTGTCTGTTCTTCGACTAGTCCTAGGCCTTCTTCAACTAGTCCTAGAGTTGCTTCGACCAGTCTAAGAAATTCCTCGATCAGTCGTGAGTTTGTTACAAATTTCGGATGAAATCTGTTAGGCTTCGACTAGTCCAGGAATCTGTTCGACCAGTCGTAGGAACAGTGTCGACTGCATCTTCGACCAGTCGTAAATCTTCGACTCAAAATACAGCGATGTGTTATAGGTTCTTCGACCAGTCGAAGGTGACCTACGACCAGTCGTAGGTGACCTACGACCAGTCGAAGGTGACCTTCGACCAATCGTAGAACGGTCAGAGCTTATCCCGCCGGATCTTTCAAATATATGTTATTGCTTCGACTAGTCGAAGAGCTCCCTAGACTAGTCGAAGACACGATCTGCTCACCTATAAATAGTGCACGAATCTCAGTAGAAATTATCGAATTAATTAATCTATTCAAGCCAATCTTCGTCGAACTTCTGAGAGATAATTTTGTGCTCCATCTAAGCTAAGTGTGCTTATTTAATATTCTCTTTCCTTAGTTTTATTTTAATTGATTTTATTTCTGCTATTCCAATCTGATTTGATAAGAGGAATTATTATTCCCTTTCTTTGGAATCAAAATCAATTAAGGCAAGCCCTATTCGGTTTAATTTAAAATATATTAGAATTAGAACCATTGTAATTGAGTACTGGACATTGAACTTGGACATTCAATCATCTACTCTGATTTGGTTCTACCGGGCTGCTACAACGAAGGAGATAATCAGGTATTTTACATTTAATTGTAAATTCCTTTTTGTTTTGGTTTCTTTCAAGATTTGCCAGAAAAATCTTGTTGTATTGGTTATCTGAGGAGATCCAGGAAAACTCAGAAGTGGGATTTTTTTAATTGTGTAAGCCCACATACAAAGACACAATTGTAAAGGTTTTGGGTGAACCTGGGAAAACCTATTTTTAGTGAACGCTAATATCCCCCGTGTGAGGATATTAGGAGTGGAGTAGCATTTTGTGTGGCTGTTGTTTAACAGTTGGTGAACACACAGGTGAACCACTATAATCCCTTGTGTTGTGGTTAAATGATTTATACTTCTGATTTTTAATTATTCTTTTGTGGGATGTATATATGGTGGTGAATGTTGTAATCATTTAATTCAAGCATTGTGAGAATGTTGTAATAGTTTAGAATTTATTTTCTGCTATTCCTTTATCGCTTGATATTTTAATTTCTTTTGAAAGTTATTCCAGTAAGGTTGCCCTGCCATTTTTATGGTGTATGGTTGTCCCTAGAACAATACATTTGTGATTCAATTTATTTTAATTCAGTTTGTATTTATTTCTGTATTCCTCTTCGATTTGAGATTTAATACAAAGATCTTTCTAGAAATAAGGTTGTCCTACCATAAACTCTGGTTTTTGGTGTAAGGTTGTCCTTAGAATAACATTTGTATCAACCTCTCAAGATCTGAATTTTGAGGCTGTTTTTCTTTCCTGCATTGTGATTTACTTTGGCTATCATATTCTATTTAATTCCGCTGTTATAAGTTTTATTTGGCATTGTCCTATTCACCCCCCCTCTAGGACATATAGCTAGGCCTTTTCAAAGCCTTCTTGATAGAACATGTGATTTCCATAATAAATCAAATCACTCCCCTAAAATACAAGGATCCCGGAAGTCCTACGATCTTATACATAATAGGAAACTTCTAGGTTGATAAAACACTTTTAGATCTTGGGGTAAGTGTTAATCTGATGCCATACTTGGTATACGAACAATTAGGTCTCAATGAGTTGAAACTCGCCAAGACAATGTTACGATTGGCTAACCGCTCAATTATAATACTGAGAGAATTGGTGAAAGATGTGTTTGTCTAAGTAGATAGATTCTACTACCTAGTAGAATTTATTATCTCGTATATACACCCAGTTATAACTGCGAGCACTCAAATCCTTGTCATTCTAAGTCGACCACTCTAGATTACCACAAATGCCATAATCAATTGCCAGAATGAGATCATGAAATTATCCTTTGGGAATATCACATTGAAGCTGAACGTGTTTAACTTGCATAAACCACAAGAGGATGAGGATGTGATACATGAGGTAAATTTGAATGATATTTCAAGATGATGAGCCTCTTCTGATTGAAATTCCCAAACCTTTAGAAGTATGCTTGGCAGACTTTGCAGATTCAAACAATCCTATGATTAGAGATATAGTGAATGCTTTGTAGGATTGTATCCCGATGCCTGACACTGACTGAGAATATAATTGTTCTTAAAAACCTCCATCCACCAATACTGAATGTTTACCATTAAGGGTGGAGGAGCTGAAATTAGAACCGAAGTTTGACACTTCGGATTCTATGAAGACTTTTCTTATATTCAACTATTTGTAGTCTCTTATTCACTGCGATAAACGAATATTGAATTTTTCTGCCACATGTGAAGCATACATCCTTTGGACACCTCACAACAATAAAAAGAAAATTTTTGATGAGATGTGTAGATTTTCCTAGACAATCATGGTCCAAGACATCTAAGTCCCCTATATACTAGGTTTATGGATGATCTTGTTGAAAAGCTTGTTGTTGGTTGGGTTCGACCAAAAGTACCTAGAACAGTTTAATAATAAATTATGATTTTGAGACTTAATTAAGCTTGACACTTAGGTCCAACTGAAGTGATATTTGGTGCCACCAAAGGAGGGTTCCATGCGACCTAAAGGACACAAATTCTTTGAAATTTTTTGATGAATTTTAGCTACGGCCGAAGGAATATTCAAATGGACTCGTCGTGACTTTAGTGTGACGGAAGGAATACAGTGAAAACTTAAACATAATAAATCAATATATTTGGTAAAAGAAATTAAATTTCGGGGATGAAATTTTGTTTAAGGGGGGTTTAGATTGCAACACCCCAAACTTTTCAAAACTCAAGTATTGAAAGTTTTTGAGTGTTATCATGAAATTTAATTTACTATATACATGTGTATGTCACTAATTTAGCCTATCATAACCTTATATCTATTCTCTAACCTGAATATGGTCGTTGGGAATAATCTTCATTCATAGATTAAATCATTCGACTATTAATTTTTAAGACATGACCACCATAAATATAAGTATTCTCACTTGTCCATGATAACCAATCTTTCAGTTAACTATTCACCACTAGAAAAAGACATCTGACCGTCCACTTTGAGTTTGGACCACCCAATCATAGTAAACTAACTGATCCTTACATCCGCTCGTACACGTATCGAATCGAGATGTTGATCCATTCATCTCATTAACCACCTATGAATATGCTTAACCCACCATCGAAACTACAATATGAGGAACTTGCATATGTGAACAAGTCAATTGAATTTAGCGGCAGACATGTTCTACCTCTTGATCACTCCAAAAATCTACTTTGTGTTCATTCGTTTAGGAAACTGACAGTACATCCACCTACATACGTGGTCAGAGTACTAACTATCAAGTTTTCTTATTTTTGACATGTTATCTGACCATCCATCATCCATCATGTTGTTTCATATATATATATATATATATCACCTTCATTAGTGATAATTTTAACTTATTTGGTAAATAAATTTTTATTTTTAATGATTTAGATATGAGTTCTTTTACAAAAATTGAGAAACATGCGTATTACCATATAGAATCATTAGATTTCCCAAAACTCACAGATCAACAATCATTACAAAAATGCCATTAACCTAGACCCTCGAATTCTAGATCACATCTTTCTCATTATCCATTTGATGCGAAATTTTATACCATGCCTATATATTATAAATTACCAATACACGTCAAATTTTAACCCTTATTTCATTGTAAAAGTGGCCCAATTGATAAATCATCCCCTTAACCATTGTTTTGGTGTCCATCGAGTGAGGAAAGATCATGGGTAGTCGTAGTAAGATATTTTTCTTCATATGAATGACTCGGAATGCCCATCATATTGACTAAGTGTGGAATGTAAGAATCCCACCGTAGTTGGCTTCTCCTTAGGCAGGAAGTTAGTGATTTTAGGCTTACCAACTCTTTCTAAATCTAGACATTCCGATTGACCCATTTTATACCGCTAATCGCAAATCAAATTTGGACCACACTTTGGCCTCATACAAATATGAGATCATACGAAATTAAAAATCCAATCTATGATCCCATACCGTTGAATGTTACTGCCTTAAAGCCAATTCCTTCATTTGGGCGCAACAAGTGAAATTTCATATTTAGGCATTTTACACCATCGATCAACCACCAAATTTTGTCCAATCATTTGTTTATTCTGACTACACATTTTCCCAAAATTGGACCCTAATTATTAAGCATGGACTATTAATCAAGATCAAGTCCATTTTAGCACCCACTAGGAGAATTTTCAAGATAGGTCAATCTAAATTTCGAATCACCAAGAAAATCATGTACCTTGACCCTATTCGATGACCTTAACACCATGAATGAATTATATTTATATAAATATTGCCAGAAAATAAAATTTTGAGATACCCAATTCAAGTGGGATGTGGCACACCCCCCCTCACGCCCACTTCCTTACAAAAGGGGTCATACGCCCCTTCTCCACTCACAAACCCACGCACGCCTAAATGTCCAATGAAGAGAGAGAGAGAGAGAGAGAGAGAGAGAGAGAGAGAGAGAGAGAGACATTCAAGCCTAGACGCTCATTCATTTTCTTCCTTCTCCACATGTTTGTTGTCTCACTGTTACTCAAGTGATGCTGTGGTTCATGTAGAATCTTTTCTATATCGAGATCTACCTAGGGTTTGCATCTAAGGCTAAGCTAAGGGATTCTTTTAAGCTTACACTAATTTGAGTTGATTTATACATGATTTGTCTTATTTTTGCATTCCAAATAATTGATTGATGGATCATAATGAACTATTCATCCTTGTGAGGATTATGGTTAATATATAATTTAATCATAATTTATTTTTATGAATTCATGTGGAGTAATGGATATAAGCCTTGCCCTTCACCGATTTTGAGACTGATGTGTGTACCACTCTATATTAAGTTAGCTTTTGTTCATCTCTCTTATTTTGTTGAGTTAAGCTATTGCTACTCTTCTCTTTTGTTAAGTTAGACTTTTGTTACTCTTCTCTTTTATTGAGTTAGCTTATTGCTACATTTTCTCTTTTATTAGGTTAGCCCTTTGCTACCTCCGTTATTTTATCGCTTGGGATCGTGTCTTGGAATTTCAAAACTCTCATGATTTGACTTATTTCTTATTAATGCAAGGGATGTGTTGGAGGTCTCACATCTAGTGATTCATAAATTTTATAATGGGTGTAATGCACTCTGGGTAGTGGCTCTCTTAGTCGATGCGTAAATCCATGGATTTGGGTAGAGGTACAAAATCGATATAAGTAATCTGTAATGTGTGTTACATCACCTTTTAGGATTTGATGTTACAAATAGTCGCTCCATGAACAAATCGTGTTATGTAATTCATCAATTCCATGTGTTGTACCATTTCAAGGTATTCACGTAAATCTACAGTAGTATCAGACATGTCAACGAATCTCCATATTATTCTTTTATTTTAATTTACCTTTATTTACGTTTCATGCTGTGAATTTGGATATTTGTAATAAGCTCCCACCGAAGTGAGCATTAAATGATTAGTTGAACTTTTATATTTAAAATGGAATAAGATTTATAATATGGTTTGTTTTATTTTTGTGATTGGGTACCTTCATTAATGTAAGTGGATGTGATATAAAAAAACAAGGTGCGATTTTAAAGTATTCAATTATTACATTATTAACACTCGAAATTCTCGGGCACGAGTATAAACTCGGGCTGTGAAAATTCGGGATGCCACATTTGATGGGTTATAAGTTTTTTCTATGATGGACTGACTTCACCCACGCGCCATTTTATAGAGCTTCTGTGCAATGGGGAGTTCATGAACAAGGATCTTAATAATGTGTGGGACTATTTTGACATGTTAGCAGAAAACGTGCAATCTTGGGATACTTTGTCTAAGTTGACTCAATCCAAGGAAAAGGGAGTAATGTATGTCTTATGGGAAGAAAAAGACATCAATGCTAGGGTGGCCAACCTCACGAGAAAGGTTGAGGCCATGGAATTGAAGAAGGTAGAAACTGTCAAACTTGAGGAGATTGTTGAAACTATTTGTGGTATTTAAGCAAGTAACATACACTTGACACATGAGTGTCCTCTAATTCCAGTGTTCCAAGAGTTGTTACATGAGCAGTCTAATTCCATGAACAATTATCAAGGGCATTTCAGTGATTTAATCTCAAACACATAATTCTAGTTGGTGGAACCACCCAAATCTTAGATGGAGAAACGGACCAACAACTAATACTGATAAAAATCCTCAAGGGCCTCTTCCGTTGATACTTATTCCATTGTTAAAGTAGAAAAGAGCCTAAGGGGATCCAGACTGAAGGTGAAATGATCAAGTTCAATTCAATCAGAATGCTATGCAAGCATTCTAGGATATTGAAATATCCATATGAATGTTTGCTTCAACCATTCAAAGATTGGCGTCACAACTATATGTTAGGGAGAAAGGAACTCTTCTAGCCCAACCTTTACCTAACTCGAAACCATAATATGAGATAAGTGACCCCAAGTCTTTCACCCAACATGTAGAGAAAGTAAAGGCTCACTACTCTTAGAAGTGGTAAAATGATTAATAAAAGCATCCCAATGAAGGCTGAGAAGCCTAAGGACTCGGAAGAATCTAAGGGAGCTAGCAACACTCAACATGAGAAAGAATAAAAAAAAGTATAAGTCGATGGCTCCATTCCCACAATGGTTGATCTCACCTGAACCTCTATCCAATGCTCAAGATATCTTAAAGGTTCTCAAATATGTGAAAATCAATATTCCTTTGTTGGATGCAATAAAACAAATCCCATCATATGCCAAATTCATTAAGGACCTTTTGTACAGTCACGAGATAACACAATGTTTAGAAAAAAAGATATTTTTGATAGAGAAAGTGAGTGCCATCATCAAACAGGATGTGCCTCAAAAATATAAAGAGCTCGGTAACCCAACCATCTCATGTGTGATTGGGAACCACTGAATTATGCATGCTTTACGGGATTTGGGGGCAAGTGTAAATCTAATTCTTTACTCGGTTTACGAATAAATTGGTTTAGGTAAATTAAAACCCACTAAGACCACACTCCAACTAGTTGATCGTTTGATCCGTATACTAAGAGGGATGATAGAGGACGTGCTTGTCCAAGTCGATACTCTTGTAGACTTTATTGTTTTGGATACATAACCTGTCATTATTGATGCTAGCACTCAGATTCCTATCATCCTTGGACGCCCATTCCTAGCCACATCAAATGCAATCATAAATTATAGGAGTGAGATTATGAAGCTATCCTTTTAAAATATAACAATTGAGCTGAACATGTTCAATATGTGTAAACAACAAGAGGATGATGATGATGTCCATGAAATTAACTTGATAGATTCATTCGTGAAAGACAAGTCACTTTTGACTTTGTACTCTGACACTCTAGACGCGTGCTTGGCCCACTCCAATGATTTGGATGATGATATAATTTGGGAGATGATGCCTTAATTGATGTGATGCCGGTACTTGAAACTAATCTGTGGAGGCCTGAATTTGAATGATTACCTTTAACTGACTCAAAGCCTCTACCATTTAGTGTTGAGGCACCGAAGTTTGTGTAAGTGTTATGATGTTAAGCACATATAGATTGTCAAATTTCACGAGAGAAGCCCTTCAAGGTAGAACTTGAAGATCAGCTCAAGATTGGCTTATAGTCAAGACAAGATTGACATATCTTCTCAAAGAAATCGTCGCCCGTATTCAAGTCAAAGTCTAAGACAAAGTTCAAGACATAGTTTAAGACAAAGTTCAAGACAAAGTACAAGCCAAAGTGACTCAGATATTTGATATATCTCAGGTGATATAACCCTAGAAAGACCTTAGAATTAGGTGCTTTCAAAAATTCTTTATCATGGGTTTTTATAAGTATTTTTTCTTTGGAATTCGGCTAACCTAACGTCTGGTTTGGCCAGTCTAATTTCCTCGGCCAACCCAACTTCAAGCCCGATTAAAATAACAACTTCTGTTGAAAATTCGGTTAGCCCGAGTTTTGGTTCGGCTAGCCCAAGCTTGAAATTCGGCCAGCCCGAGAAAGGTCAGGTGAAATTCCAGTAACACAATCTTTTGGAATTCACAAGAATTCAGCCAGCCGAATTGTGATGTTCATCCAGCTGAATTTTGGATAATTCTTATCCCGCGCAATCCAAAATCTATTGAATAAAATCCTGTGAACTCAGGCTAGTCGAAGCCTATCTTAAACTAGCCGAAGTTCTAACTTCTTTGCCTATAAATTGAGTCTTTCTCTCATTCCAAATTACAATGAAAATTACTATAATTCTTCTACAATAGAGAGAGAGAAGCTCAAGTCCTCGGCAAGCTATTTGTTGTTATTTATAAATTTTATTTTGATAGCTTATTCAATTCCCTTTTTCTCAAGATCAGTTTAGACTTAATCTAAGAGAGTAAATTATACTCTTCTTTGCGATCTAAGAGAATTGAATCAAGTAGCATTTAAGTTTTCCATTTTTAAAATCTATAGAACCTAGAATCTTTTTATCCGATTGAACACTGCGCCATTTACGTTCAAGAAAGAAGTCCTTCTGCTATAAGCTTCTGCTACATCTTCTACATTTGAAGATAAGTATACATTATGAAATTCTTTTTAAGTTCTTCGGAGATATCCTGTGAAAATCTCAATTGAGGTTTTGTCTGAGATAGCCTGTGAAAACCTAGTAGGGTTTTTATTATGATAGCCTGTGAAATCATAGGGAACTGTGTCAGATTATTAAGGTGACCCTGTGATAACCTTTTTATAGTGAAAGACAAAATTATGAGGGTAGTAATTTTGGGAGTGGAGTAGGTGTGGTTGTTTTAAGTACCGAACCACTATAACTCCTTGTGCCATGTGGTGAATGCCTTATTATTTTTGGTGATTGGATGTAATTTATTATTTCATTTCAGTGGTGAAAGTTATAATCCTTCTATATTATCTTATTATTTTAAAAGTTTAATTTTAAAGACATTCATAAAATAAGGCTGTCCCACCTAATATTTTAGGTGAAGGTTGTCCTACGAATTATTTGGAATCAAGGTTTCAATAATCAAGTGATTGGAATTTTTGTAATCTTTTCATATTCTGTATTTATTTCGATTATTTGGCATTGTCCTATTCATCCCTCCTTTAGGACATCGCTAGCTCTTTCCATTTCAGTTTAACCTAAAACTTTGCCTACTAATATTAAATATGCTTATTTGGGTCAAGATGAGACATATCTTATGGTGATTTCATCCCACTTGGATAAGGAGTAAGAGAGTATGTTGATTTCTACTCTTAAAGAACATAAGGGAGCCCTTGGATGGACTATTGTGGACCTCAAGAAAATTAACCATCTAATTTGTACTCATCGCATTCACCTCAAAGATAATGTGAAAGCATCTAGACAACCATAATGCTAGTTAAATCCAAATATGAAAGAAGTTGTTAAGGCTGAGGTGTTAAAACTATTGGATGTGGGTATCATATATCATACATCCGATAGCCAATGGGTGAGTCCAACTCAGGTGGTACCCAAGAAGTTCATAATTACCATCATAGCCAATGAAGATAATGAACTCATGCTAACTAGAGTCACTACTAGTTAGAGAATGTTCATTGAATATTAGAAGCTAAATACCATTACGAGAAAGGTCCACTTTCCTTTTTTCCTTTGTTGACCATATTTTAGAAAGGTTAGCAAGTTATTCCTACTATTGTTTCCTTGATGGGTATCTGGGCTGCAATCATATATAGATAACCCTTAAAGACCAGGAAAAGACTACATTCACATGTACCTTTAGCACTTTTTCCTACCAAATGATGCCATTTGCATTATGTAATGCCCCCACCACATTTAAGCAATGCATGTTGAGTATTTTTCTAACATAATGGGCAGTTTTTAGAGGTCTTCATGGATGAATTCTATGTCTTTGGTTATTCCTTTAGGGAGTGCCTTGAGCACCTGAAATTGGTGCTGAAGAGATGTGAAGAAAAGAACCTTGTGCTTAATTGAAAAAAATGTTACTTCATTGTTCAAAAGGGAATAGTCCAAGGACACATCATATCCTCTAATGGAATTGATGTGGATAAAGCTAAAATTGACTTAATCTCTAACTTATCATCACCCAAGAGCATACGTGACTTGCGATCCTTCTTGGGACACATCAAATATTACCGAAGGTTCATAAAGTACTTTAGTCTCATCTCTTTCCTTTATGGAACCTTCTTCAAAAGGAATCTCCTTTCAAGTGGAGCGGGGAATGCTAAAAAGCTTTCACCAATCTCAAAGGCATGTTGACAAGTGCCCTATCATGCAACTACTTGATTGAAGTATGTAAGTGCTTATACTTAAGCACAATCAAGTTTGTCAAATTTTGTAGTCCTGAAAGGATCACAAGCTCTCATGAAGATACTCTTCGACAACTCATGAAGATATGTTATCGACTCGATCAAGCATCTTAGGGAAGACCCAACATCTCAAGGCATGAAATTACATGGTTCAAAGATCAAAACACTCCAGATGAGTCAATCATCCGGTGGTATAACGTTGGATTGACCTTAGATTAGGTGTATTTTTCATAGCATCTTAATGATAATCTTTTATGTTAAAATACACTCAAGTTAGGCCAGCCCGACATCTTGTTCGGCCAGTCTAACTATCTTCAGCTAACCTTGCATGATTCGGGCAAGTTTACAGATTAAACAAGATTTTCCACGGCAATGTTCGGCCAGCCCAACCTTGGGTTTGGCCAGCCGAACATGACTGATCGGCCAGCCCGACCTTGGGTTCGACCATTAGAACATGACTAATCGGCCAGCCCGAATATGTTCATTCAAGTTTCCAGCAATGCAAGAATTCAAATTTCAGGCAAATTGGGCTAGCCAAACCCTATGGTCGGCCAGTCGAATCTGGGCTTGGGCTAGCTGAATTTTTGAAAGATCGTATCCCACGAAATCTAAAGATACGTTGGAACACAATCGTTGGAATTTAGCCAGCCAAACCTAAAATTGCGCCAGCCGAATTTCCAATTCCTTTGGCTATAAATAAAGGCCTTCTCTCACTCATTCCTACAATGAAAATTAGTGAGAAAATCCTTCTATTCAAGAGAGAAAGTCAGACTCCTCTTATGATTTTGAGCAGTAATTTTAATCTTCTGTTTAAGCTTATTTTATTCTCTTTCTCAAGTTATTTTAATAGTTTTTAATAGAGTGATACAAACTCTACTTAAGATCTAGGGAATAGAATTTGTAGCACCTAGGGTTTTTGTTTTATTGAATACTCAATAGATCCCTATATTGTTTTAGGTTGAACTCATACACGAGTTCATCAATATCCTAAGAACAAGATTGCTGCAACCAAGCTATAGTTAAGTCTTCGACTTGCCAATTGAAGATAAGTATTGTATTTACTTTATTTCATTTTGGATTTTTCTGAGATAGCCTAGAAATCTCAACGGGTTTTTTTTGTGGTGGTCCCGTGAAAATCACAAAGTGGGTTTTGTTGTGATAGCCCATGAAAATCACAAGAACTGTACAGGTTGTTAAGGTGACCCTGGGAAAACCTTGAAATAGTGAAAGCCAAAATTACGAGAGTAGTAATTTTGGGAGTGGAGTAGGTGTGGGTTTAAGCACCGAACCACTATAAGTCCTTTGTGCATTGTGGTGAATATTTATATTATTTATATGCTTGTCTTGTGATTAATTTTCTCTTGCTAAGTTCAATATTTTGATTTTAAAGACGTCGTGAAATAATGTTCTCCTGCCTAAATCTTTGAGGTGAAGGTTGTCCTATGAATTATTTGATATCGAGAATTCAATACTCTAAGAAATTGAGTATTATTGTGAAACGACATGCCCCACCATTATGATATTGTCTGCTTTGGGGTCTCCTTCGTGTGGCTTTAAAACATATGACAACAGTTAAGGGAGAGCCTCCACATATAGCCAGGACTTCAAACGACTGTCCAAGCGATGTGGGACAAAGTTCCGTCCACAATCACCTGCAACAGTAGCTCGCCCAAGCACCCAGCCCGACCCACATCACGGCCACCCACATTAGAGTAGGGACCGGGGCGTCATAATCTCCCACCGTTAGAACAGAGTCGTCCTCAGCTCTGATACCAAATGAGACGACCCACCCTGCCATTGTGATATTGCCCGCTTTGGGGTCTCCCCCGTAAGGCTTTAAAACGCATCACAACAATTAAGGGATAGCCTCCACATATAGTCAGGACTTCGAACGACTGTCCAAGCGATGTGGGATAGAGTTCCATCGACAGTCACCTCCAATAGTAGCTCGCCCAAGCACCCAGCCCCGCCCACATCACGCCTGCCCACATTGGAGCAGGGACCGGGGCATCACATATTGTTTTATTTTCTGTATTATATCAAAATATTTGGCATAGTCCTATTCACCCCCCTCCAGGACATGTATAGGTCTTCCTTTCAAGTAGTATCAGATCAAGGTTGCTTTTTTTGGGATTAACATCTTAGATCTAGATCTAGAGCTATTGGAATGTCAAATTTCGATAGTCTATCCATTTCCCGGCCACCTCCCTTTGATGGCTCAAACTACTCTTATTGGAAAGCAAGGACAAGGATTTTCCTCAAGTCCATTGATGAAAGTGTGTGGCAAGCCACCATGACCTAATGGATCCCTCCGATGATAGAAGTAGTTGTTGAAAATAGAACCACATCCATGAACAAAATCACTGCTTTTGGATGACAATTCAAAAATGTGAAAGTAGTGCTAATGCAAAAGCCCTTAATGTTATTTCTTTTGCTCTATCACTAAATGAATTCAAAAGAATCATTTGTGATACAACAAAACAAGAACGGGATATTCTCGAAATGACACATGAAGGGACTAACATTGTCAAAAAGTCTAAGATTCAAATCCTCACAACAAAGTCTGAGGAAATCCATACGGAAGAAAATGAATCATTCATGGACTTCCATACTAAACTAAATGACATGTTAACTCTATGTGGGGTCTTGGATAAAAATTCTTTGAAAGCAAAGTGTGTGCAAAAATACTACAATCACTTCCTGACTGGTTTAATTCTACAGTCATTGTGATTCAAGAATTGAGGGATACCAATGCTATGAAGGTAGGAGAATTAGTTGGATCTCTATAAACCTATGAGTTGAATTTGAAAGCTCCTAAGAACAAGTCCATAGCCCTTAAATCTTCTAAATCTAAATCTAAATATAAAGACTCATATTATGAAAATGATGAGAATGTAGATGATATGACTATGTTGGATAAAAAGTTTTATAAAATTTTTAAGAATAAAAATAGATCAGATTTTCAAAAACATTTTGACAAAAGAAAAGGAAATTCAAATGTTTAGAAATCAAAATCTAAAGACACACAATGCTTCAACTATTCTAAATATGGGTATATAACTTCAAAATGTCCTAAGAAGGATAAATCAAGAAGAAGAGGTGTGATTGCCACTAGGGATGAATCATCAGAATCTGAATTCAATTAAGAAACTGATGAATTAGAATAAGAAACTAAGAAAGAAGAAAAGTCATTGATGACCATAGCTAGAATCACTTCCTCAGATGGTTGTCAAATTTCTGACTATGAAACTCCTGAAAGTGATTCTAAAAATGAAGAAGATCTTCAAATTTCTTATGATGCCCTATACAAAGAAAGTTGTAAGATTGCGGCCAAATTGAAAATTCAAAAAGAAAAATTTGTTGATTTGAAATTAGAACTTGAAAAATCTGTTTTGGAAAAATCTTATTTTTCTGATTGTTTTGAGAAAACCAAACTAGATTTAAATATGAAAATTTTTAAAATTCAAAATATCAAAGCCAAAAATGAGAATTTAAAATTAGAAGTTGCTTCTCTTAAAACTTTAAAAGAGACTTTGATATACACCCAAGGTGACCAGAGACTTGAGAAGTTATTAACTACATCTCATCGAAGTAGCGACAAATCTGCCTTGGGATATATCAAGAATGGTACAGAAAAATTAAAAAAATCGACTCCCATATTTGTAAAAGGTGAATCTTCAAAATCTAAAGTAGAAACTATAATAGAAGAAAAGAAGAATGAAAAACCATTTCAAAAAAATTCTAATCCAAAAACTAAGGCCAACAATCATAAATACCAAAGGAAAAATAGTAATCCTCCTCTAGCAGATAAGATAATGGACTTACTTAAAGAGCTCTTGAAATCCAACTCTAGAAATAACAGAGTAAGTAGAAACAAGAACAACTCTTACTCTCAAACATAACGTATAGTAAGAGATCCTCTTAAACCTAAAACCACATTGAAATGGGTTCTAAAAGATAAGTTTCTTGTTATCCACATAGCTTTCACAGCAAGTAGCCATTCAAGATGGTACTGAAAATGTGGTAGAAACGCTATAGTAGAAGTATGAAAGTATGTCCAAGTGTCCTAGAGGGGGGTGAATAGGACTTTTTAAAAATTATTTTCTTATAACAACAAATAATGACTAACTTTAATTAATACGAATAAGGCAAAGTAACTCTATAGCTTCCAAGCTAATAGAGGGTCCAAACACCTAGGCTTGCACAAGATTTTCATTTAAAGAAACAAGACTATAAAGATAGTGTATGTGATAATGTGTGGGATGTGATTCCTATTAGTACTTATGCATTTACTAAATCATGCATCATAATAATCATTTGATAGACATAAACATAATTAGATTAATGCACAAAAAGAAATCCCAAATACAATCATATATAGTGGTTTAGCTACTTACCTACTCCACTCCTGGCAAACACACTCTCTCCTAGAGTGTACCAAATTTCGCTATCTAATGGTTTTAAATCAGGTTAACCATGAACCTTCACAACTTACACAAGGTTAACTAACAGACCTACAAAAGGTTGCCTTAGGTGCCGACATAAGGCGATGAGTCCTACACAAGGACACAACTAGGAGCCTGCATAAGGCAACCTATGCCTACACAAGGCAACATGTCCTTCACAAGGACAATACATCCTACACAAGGACCACATATTCTCCCGTCGGAGGCCTACAAAGAGGTCTTGGCGAGTTTGTCACTTAAATTCTGAATCCCAATCCTACACAAGGAAAGGGCTTTAGACTTAATGGACTCCTTATACTTACAATAAGTGAGTGAGCCCCTTTTTCACACAATCTGAAGGTCTTTAATGTTGATGAAGAGTCTTTAGCTCCCTTGAACCATAACCACTTCTAATGCTTCGATCAATGCTTTGAGGTCATGAGGTTTAGGGTGTTGTTGTTCTTCTCTATTTAGATGATGTGAGTTAAACACATAGAGAAGATTCCCATGAGCTATGCATTCAAGAGTTCCAACACAATGATTTGCCTATTGAGTGCTTTTAGAAACTCATTAAATGCTAGAGTTCATAATTCAATCCAAGCAATGAAGATGTGAGTAAATGCTTATGCCTAGGATTGAATGATGAACTCTAATGTGAAAGAGGGAATGAGGAAAAGGTTATTAATTCTTGAAGCAACTCTCTTAAACTCTTTTAAATTCTAGCTGATTTTTACAAGAAGCAAGTCATGTGTATTTATAATGTTGAAATCCCAATGGTAAAAAAATGGGTAGAAATCTGTCATTGTCGATGCTATCAATTAGTCTTTGATTACATCAAAACTTGAAATTCGATGTTATCGAGCTTTATTCGATTGCATCGAAATTCTACACTCATATAAATTTTGTGTAGAACAGATTCAGCTCGCTCTTATCGAACACCTTTCGATTCCATCGACGTGCACTTCAATGTAATCGAGAGGAGGTTTGATCCCATCGGATTCTCTTTAGAAAATTTACCCTTGGCTGGTGGAAGATTTTGTCCTAATTTTCGATACAATCGATCACCCTTTGATGCTATTGAATTTTGACGTTCGATGACATCGAAGAGTCTTCGTTTTAATTGAAAAAGTTGGATATACTTAGATAGCTTGCTAGACAAAATACTCTTGATTTTCAATGTAATCGAACAATTTTCGATGCCAACAATAACTTACTCTCGATGTGATCAAAGGTGACTCGATTACATCAATGAAAACTTAGAGAATATTTTTTGTATAGAGGGAGTTTCCTTAAGATGATTTAATCAAAACTAGTTCGATGCTATCGAAATTTGAATTTCGATGACATCGAACTCTGTTTGATATAATGTTTGATATAATCGATAAATCTTAGCAGATGATCATTTTGTTGTTGAACAGAATGGGCCTGTTTATCGATTTTCTCGAATTATGTTCGATAAAATCAAACATGTCTTTGATTGTAAATCGATGCAATTCATTTTTCTTGTATAGTTCATGTTTACTCCTCTAATATTCTAAGTGTTTAAATTTTATTTAAATTTTAAGCTTACTAAAGATGGTTTAAAGAATTGTTGAGGGTAAGACTAAGTTGATTGGGGTCATATAACTTAAGGGTTTGATTAAGGAAGTGAGGCTTGGTTTACCTGTGCAGAGTGCTTGAACTTCTTCTTGGTTGAGTTCTTGATCTTGTAATCTTCAGCTTGTGGCTTATTTGTATGACTGACTCAACACTCACGTAAATTGACAAACCAGGGCACTTTTAGGTACCTGGATAGTGGATGTTTTAGACATATGACAAGTGATAAGGTGATACTATCAGACATCAATCAAATTGGTGGCGGCTTAGTAACATTTGAAGATGGTAGTAACTGTAAAATCATCGGAAGATGTAATGGAAAACTTCCTAACCTACCTGTTTTTAAAGATGTCTTTTATGTTGAAGGTTTAAAATATAATTTGTTGAGCATATCTCAAATATGTGATAATAATCATATT
This sequence comes from Magnolia sinica, assembly GCF_029962835.1. Lineage (NCBI taxonomy): Eukaryota > Viridiplantae > Streptophyta > Magnoliopsida > Magnoliales > Magnoliaceae > Magnolia > Magnolia sinica. The sequence goes on from NC_080574.1 coordinate 83,622,107, forward strand.
GTTAAATTTTTAGATCATGGATGTGAGATAACTAATAACCAAGGCCATATAATATTAAATGGTCGAAGAAGTTCTGAAAATTGCTATATCATTGATGAATCTTGTTCTTCAAATCACTCTTGCAACATGGTCCAAACAGATGAAACTGAATTATGGCATTAATGTCTTGGGCATCTAAACTATAGAGACTTATACAAATTAAACAAGAGAGATCATTTTCGAAGCTTACCCAAACAAAAAAAAAATAAATTAGAGAAGAAAGTATGTGGTGTCTTCCAAATAAGCAAACAAATTATGAATTGCACAAAAAGGTGAACTCCATAGCCATAACTAGACCTCTTGAACTACTCCATCTGGACTTTGTTAGACCAACTCGAACAGAGAGTAGAGGCGGTAAGAAATACTTTTTATTTATAGTTAATGACTACACCAGATACTCTTAGGTAGCCTTCTTAAGAAAAATTCGGATGCTTTTGACAAAGTGAAAGAGTTATTTAAACACATCAAACTGAAAAAGAACTATCTGTGAAAAGAATAAGAAGTAATCATGACACTGAATTTTAAAACAACAATTTTGAGAAGTTCTATAATGACAATGGAATATTACATGAATACTCTGCTCCTAAAACCCCTCAGCAAAATGGTGTTGCTAAGAGGAAAAACAGAGTTCTACAAGAAATGGAGAGTCTTATGATTAACAATCAAACATTAGCAAAAAACTTATGGGCTGAAGCTCTTAATACTTCTTGCTATATTCTTAATCGAGTTTATATAAGAGCATGTAAAAATAAAGCATCGAATGAACTCTGGTTTAATAAAAAACCTTCAGTGAAATATTTTCGTACTTTCGGAACCAAATGCTTCATTTTACAAGATCGGGAACATCTGGGAAATTTTGAAGCAAAAAGTGATGAGGGTATATTTTTAGGGTATGCTCTAAATAGTAGAGCATATCGTGTCCTGAATACCAGGACCGGAGTAATACAAGAATCTATAAATGTTTTTATTGATGATCAAACTGTCACTCCTAATTATGAACATGATGATGAAATTACTATTGTTAATCAATCTAAACCATCATCAAAATCAGATTCAACTGAGAATAGGTTAGTCAAGGATCATCTTACTAATCAAATACTCAGTAACCCTCAAACTGGTGTTCAAATTAGAAGACAATTGGAAAACATCTGTAATTATGTGTGCTTCAATTCTCAGATCGAACCGATTAATGTAAATGAAGCCCTTACTGATGAAAATTAGATTTTGGCTATGCAAGATGAACTTGTTGAGGATTTTTGACACCTAAATTTTAGTTATTTGATAGATTTCAAAGTTAAGCTTGAATTTTTTAATCTTCGAATTGGAAGTTTTAAATATTGATTGAGTCATGAATTCACATCTAGCTTACACATTAAAGTTTAAGTTTGATATTGTACTGTTAACTTGATGATTATTGAGAATGATAGGAACCAAACCTGGAGAATTTTTCCATCATGTTCAAGTGAGAATTGAAAAAAGAAGAATGTAATGTTCAGCTAAAACATAGTTGTCATCGAAAAGGGATACTTATTAAAGTTCCATTAAAGGACTTTTGTGGAAAAGAAAAGAAGAAGAAAATGTTGTATATAGTGTGAGAGTCGTCTATGGAAAAATCAAAACCTGGATGAGTAGAATATTGAATTGTAAGGAAAATTTTGGTTTAAGTTTTGGTTATCCTTAATGTGTTTTTGATCATCAATGTTACTATGGAACTCAATGTTTAGAAAATTTCAAATTATAGGATTAACACTTTGAGCTTTATTAGGACATTTACCAAGAATTAGTGTTTAAGTGGAAGTAGTGCTCCACATTAGTGTATTTTGGATTTCTATAATCTGTATTATTTTTAGAATTGATTGAAGGAAGTTTGTTCATTTGGTTTTAAAATATCTTTCACACGTTTTGCTTAAGACTAGCAAAATGCTGGGTGGGGGGCATGATAATGCCTAAATATTGTATATTTATCCTCTTAATTATATTAGATTTCCTTGTATTTAAGTGTTATTTTGATATAATTATATATGTTTTCTTCATGCGAGGTGATTATGGACTAAAGATGAATATTTGCTTAAAAGGAAGATGTAAAGCTCAAAAAGAGATCAAGCGCAGAATTGGAGATTTGAAGAACATTAATAAAGAATTTGCATGTCAAAGATCCAAAAAAATGAAGGATAAAAGATGAAGAAAAGGACTGAAAAAACACAAAGTACATAAACAAAAATAACATATTGTTCAGTCCCACCTGAGGTTGGTTTGGTCTGATCGAATGTGCACATAACAGTCCATCAAGAAACTATGATTTTTAGATTTAATTTGGCTTAAAACTTAGTTTCGATTGAAACAATGTTCGGTGCCACCTAAGGAGAGTTGGGTGCAACCTAAGGGAGATAGAGACTTCAGATTAATATTGAAGATACCTTATTTTGATAATCCCTTAGAATTAGGAGCCTAATTTGAACTTTTGATAAGATAGGATATAGAGGTCCTAAGGTGCTGGACATCAAATTGTGTAAACCAACAGATTAAGTGGTGTGCTCGAGTAAAGCTCGATCGATTGAGTCAATCAACCAAACATGGCCAAAAAAGTCTATCAAGAAACTTTCCTAAATATAATTTAGTTTATGCACTTGAGGCATGAGCTCGATCGATCAAAGAATCTTTGATTCTTCTCGATCGATTGAATATGTCCAAGACAATCCAGCGAGTTCACTGGACTATTTTCGGCCTAGCTCAATCGATTGAAAGCCAGGCTTGATTGATCGAGCCTGACCATTAGAGATTTGTTGGAGCCTTTTTATTACATCTATTGCATTCGGATCTTTGGGTAGTTCATGAATTTTGACGTTTTAGAGACCACTAGTGTATCCCAAGCTCTACTAAACCTCTTACGTTCTTTCCTAATGAGATTCATGCTCTCTTCTTGGTGATTATTTACTCTAATGAGTATTTCAAGCTCTTATATAAAAAGATCATGATTTTAAGCATTATTTAGAGTTTGGATGCCGATTCTATTGGCAAATCCTAGTGTCTATCAACCTGTAGAGTGTCTACCAAGGAGAATATCCTAGTAGTTCAACTTTTCATTAGTTGTAAGAGATTCTACTCAACTCCCATCATCTTGGTCACCTTAATGGAGCGTTGAATGTAAGATACTTGATCTTAGAGCTGAAGCATTGACAACACATCAACGTTATCGATTGGCAGAGAAAAAGGGGAGCTGATTGATGGACTTGAGAGCATTAATTAAGTAACCCAAGAAGGCGTGTCAAAGGGGCTCAAATCGACAAGTAAGTGTTATGTTTGAGTTCACTCTCTCTCTCTTTCCTTGTGTAGGATTGATGTTAAAAATTTGTAACCAAAAATCAATAGGTTCTTATGTATGACTTGGGCTCTTATATAAGGCTGAATTCATCAGACATAGGTGTGTACATGTTAGTCTCTGTAGGAGCCTTTGGTGGGAGTAAACGTAGGTCCTTGGACTTGAATTGAGGTTGTTGGTTAGCCAATTAAAACCAATTAAAGTCTCTTGTGAGAGCTTCTGGTGGGAGTGTACGCTAGGTCCTTATGTAGGGATGTAAAGGTTAGAGGTGAACCATATTTAAAACCTATGATAGTGAAATATGGTATACTCATGGGTTGAGTGCGTCTGCTGGGAGTGAAGTACGAAAATTGAACCACCATACATCCATGTGTTTAATGTGATTGTTTAGTTAAATTATATGTATGCATGATTAGATGAATGCTAAGACACATCCCACACACAAATGTATACTATCATATATAGGCCAGTTTGCTTGAATGACATAACTTTGAATGTCATATCTATTGCAGTTTATGTGGTTGGGCCTTCTATTGGTTTAGAAGCCTTAGAGTTAATTGGCCTACTTAGTTTAAATTGTCATATTAGTTTAATTAAGCTATTGTGTATTAATTTGTAAAATTTTATTTAGTCTTAATCCCCCCAAGGATATAACCTTTATTTTATAGCTCCGCTAAGCTTTAACGCATAGATGTGGTATCCCACACCATCTGTACTTTTAATTGGTATGAAATATGGTAGCTCTTAAAGGGCTTAACTACCTTGAGTTGATCCATGACACTTAAGAATAATGTCTACCTAAGAGGGATGTGCTGTCAGACGACTACCTTATTTTAATGGGTCTAGCTATGCATATTGGAAGGCTAAGATGAGGGTCTTTCTAAAATTATTTGACCGTATGGTTTAGGTATTGTTAAATAAGGATGGACAATGCCCATGGAACAAGTCAGAACCATTAGCTCTCCCAAAGATAAATCTAAATAAAGTGCCAATGAGAGAGCACAATATACCTATGATGCCAAATCTCTTAATGCTTTTACTGTGAGGTTTCACATGATGAATTTTAATGTATTTGCACATGTGAAATGGGTAAGAAGCATGTGACATATTGGAAGTCTCCCACGAGGGAACTTGCATAATAAGAAGATCGAAGCTTCAACTTTTAATGACCAAATCTGAAAACATTAGAATGGAAGAGTTTGAAACTTTCATGTAGTTTTATTCTAAACTTAATAATATTTACAATTCCATGTGGGGTTTAGGAAAGAGAATTTCGGATGATCATATATGTAGGAAAATACTTAGATCCCTTCCCAATAGGTTCACTCACAAAATAACCTCAATAGAAGAGTGAATGAATATAAATGAGATGAATGAAAAAAGAATTCTTAAGTTCCCTATAAACATATGAACCGCACTTTAAGGCCCCCTTTAGAGCAAAGAAACGAGGCATCCTTAAAACATCTCATAAGCATTCACATAGGCATCTCATAAGATTATTAAATTCGATAGTGATAATGATGATAAGGATGAGGATGAGGATTTCGAAAGAAAAATCAAGAAATTTCTCAAATTGAATAGATGGAAGAGTTGTGGCAAGAGGGACATGACAGTTAAAAATCATAAATATAATGTTGTTAAACAACCTAAGCAGGTCCAATGTTATAACTATGAGGGTTATGAACATATTGCCATTGATTTCTCTAGAAAAGTAAGATATAAAGGCAAGGCTATGGCGTTAACATGGGATGATACATATGAGTTTGAATCTGTAAGACCCGTACCCTAGCATGTACTGTTCCATAGGCTTCCGCGGTCCTTCCGGTCGGATTCTGGCAACCCTCAACCTTTATCCAACGTTTACACACAATCCTAAGCCGAGTCTTGTATATCAAAGTCGGCTCGATCCGAGACTTGTACTATTGCGACCCCACCGTCGTCGTGGTTCCAACGCCGTGTCTTACGTACCGATCTGATACCCTGGTCAGGAGAATGGGGCCCATGTTCAGTTCGATGAAAACACTGCGTGTTTGCAAACCCAAGAGAATCTTTACAACATATCCCATCATCAATCACTCAATCAATCAATCAATCACCTCATGTTAAGTATAAGAGCAACCCTAAAGTCAACTCCTTCTCACCCTCTCTCTTACACACCCATATATTTCAAGTACACCATCACCTCACATCCATCACTCCACCCATCAACTCTCTTACAACCACCCCCCCTCTCTCTCTCTCTCTCTTTCTCTTCACATTTTCCAAGAAACAAAGGAGAAGAAAAGTGGACTTCCAAGCTATTCCATGAGAGAAAAGTGAGATGTTGTGTGTGGCCCACTTCCTCTTCCAAGATCTATCATCCTAGCCCTTCATCTCTCATCACCTTCCATCAAAGAGGGACACAAGGAGCTTGACATTCTATCAGACCAAGAAGATCGAACAGTGAGTGTTTTATAGGCCTAGATTTCATGCTTTGATGATGGGCCAAGTGAGGCCTACCGATTGATGGTATTGATCTCACTTTGGACCCTAAGTGTGGCCGATGGCCCACTTTGATTCTCATTATCATTCCATGATGGGGCCATTCTCCATGGACCCCATCATGATGTTTATTTTCCTTGCTTTAATAGTGTCATCTAGACCTTCCATTTTGGTGGAGAAGTAATCGCTACCGTTGATTTTTGATTTGGTGGGCCCACATGTATTGGGACCCGCTTGATGTACGATTGAAGGCATAGAAAGCGAGGGCCCATAGTACCGGGGTCCCTCCATCACACGTGTCTCTCTCTCTATCTCCCTCTCTTTTTTTATTTTTGTATGATGATGTGGCTGTGTGGCCCACTCGGATGGACCCCACCTTGATGTGTGTCTTATCCACACCATCCAACCATTTGGTGGCCCACTTAGGCAGCACGCCTGTATGTGGGGCCCACCTTAGATATGTGTTATGTGAAACCGTCTAGCATCCTGGGATGTTGGACGTGGCTTCACAGTGGGGTGTGCACTGACCGTGTGGTGTTGACCCGCCAACCAAACAAAAGAAAATAATAATAGATTTAAGGTTTTGGGTGGGTTGCTCATGCAGTCCCCACCTTGATCTATGACTCTAATCCACACCATCGATTTCATTCCCCAGTTCATTTTAGGCGTTAAGCCAAAAAATTAAGTTTATCCGATTATCTTGCAGGCCATTTCATAGAAAACACTAGTTTTTACCGTTAAAATTCACTATGATGTTTTTACACACCAAAACATACCAAATGTTGGGCTTTATTGGGCTGTCTTAAGCCGTAGAATGCAATGGCTGGGTTGGATTCTCCTGATGCGGGCCTCACCTACGAAAAATCATGAAAAAACCTATTTTTCAAAAAAAATAAAAATAAAACAACAGCAGCAGACACTGCTGCTGCTGACTGAGGATGCACAGCAGTGTCTTGCTGTGCTATGGTGCGCGGATGGGTAGGGATCACGGGTCCCAGCTGTGGGCTCCACCTGATGTGTGTTGTTATCAACACCGTGCATTTGGGTGGGCCCCATTTAGGCAGTGGGTCCCCCTAAAAATCATCCGTATATAAGCTCAGGTGGCATATGTCATAGGAAACTGTGTTAGATTGAACGTCTACCATTGAGACCCTTTTTTGGTCCATAAGTTTTGCATTATTATGAAATTAGTTTTTCCTTTTCATTCAGGTCTGTGTGACCTTATCAACATGTTAGATGGAAGATATATGTTATGGTGGGCCCCACGTGGGACTCATTGATGTATGTATTGTATACCACACCTCCCCATGCATGGGGAGGTGGGATGGCTGGTGTACCTCACTACATAGCTGCTATAGTGGCGTCACTAAGTCTGTGGGTCCCACCTGCTTTATCTATGCCGTCCATCCCTATGGGACTCACCATGATGCATGTGTTGCATCCAAACTGTCCAACCATTTTGAAAGATAATTTTAAGGTTTTTGATAGAAGAAAAATAAGATAGATCTATAGTTCAAGTAGACCCCACCATTTAAAATAGTGGGGACAATGACATTCACCATTCAAAACTTCTTAAGGGCCACGGTAGTTCCGATCAAGCTGATGTTTTTGCTTTCACTTCATCTACCTCTATGTTAACTTATGAATAGGTCGGATCTCAAAAATATATAAGGGTGGGCTCGATTGATATACATGAAACCCATTTGATTCGGCCTTTTGACATGACCCATTTGATGTATTTGGGGCCCATTTGATGAGGCCCAATGTAATGTATTTGGGGCCCATGGGTTGAGGCACATTGTGATGTATTTAAGGCCCATGGGACATGGCCCATTGTGATATATTTTCGGCACATTTTGTAAGGCCCATTGTGATGTATTCCCGACCTATATGATGAGGCCCATTGTGACGTATTTCTGACCCATTTCGCAAGGCACATTGTGATATATTCAAGGCCCATGGTTGAGGCCCAGTGCGATGTATGTATGGCCCATTAAGTTGTGTATGAATCCCTTGTATGGGCCACTCCTTGGGAGCAATATTGGTTAAATGGTCACATTGTTGGGCAATGATGGTTCAATGTCCACATTGTGACCTTCCCTTAGGCCTTATTTGGCCAAATCCGATTGTCGAGGCCGATTATCAGTGCTGGTTATCAGTACCAATTATCGATACCGATTATGAGTATGTGACAGCATAGCATCATGATACATGCTCATACGCATCATCTGCATGTTTGTTATGAGATGTGATTGACCATTGTATATGTCATTGGGCAGGTTGCTATGAGACTCCCTGATAGGCAGAGATTGTCTCACATGTGCACACGAAATGCGTAGGATTGATGCTTGACTAAATTGTATGACTCATACATCTTGCATTGTATGTTGTGAGTACTGTACGCCCTAGCAACATCAGGACCTTGGCCTCCACAGGCATATCGTGGATGGCCAAATGAGACACCAAAAATGTTTAGTTCTAGTATACGGAAAACATAGATGTTTTTATGTGAAAATCCATAAACCTCTGTGGGTAGGAGACGCTCCAACATCGAGACGGAGTGGATATATATGAGCGCATGAGGGTCGTAGACCAGTAGGCCATGTATCCTACTGTGTCATGCTTGGCTGGGAAGGGGCGTGACCTTACCCGCCTGAGTGAGGGGCCAATGTCTAGGTTGAATTTGACCAGCTTGAGGAATGGGTCCGCTATCGATAAGCCGGGCCCGATATTGGTAGGCGGATAGTGAGGTCTCTTTCACGTACCCAGTTGTGAGCTCGGATAGGGACGACAAGCTGGCATAGAGTGTAATAGACCCCGATGATGAACCCAGAGAGGAACCGTACTGATATGTGGACTTATTGAGTATGAGTAGCATAGTTGTTCATTCATTAATTCACTATCTACTTAGGCCGATGGTGCAAAACTATTTGTTACGTGTACTTTCGCAATGACCAGGATTTCGATTAGGACATGTGACTAACCTGAGATCAGGAGTTTACCACATTGAGTTTGACTATCCAAATTTTGGTATGGGACTAGTTTCTATAGAAGACCCTTGTGATGGGCCCTATAGCTTGCGATACTATGTACTATCATCCCGACTTCACATTGGTCATTTCATTCACATCGCATATTGCTTACATCCGCAGGCACATGGCATTCTAGGTTGTTATGTTTCTACGCTTATATGGCCTAGACAGACTCAACAAGATTTACATATTGCATTACATCTTCAACATCTGTTATTGTCTTATTATGTTTTGCATCGCAGAGCCTTGGTACGGTTAATAGCACTCATGGACTTACCAACATATTTCCGCTTACTTTGATATTGTGTGATTCATGATTTTGCCCATATTTCCAATATTGTATGATTATGCATTGTATTGGGTACTTGGCACGTGCATCGCACACACTTACACTACCCTCTAAGCTTTCTATAAGCTTATGCATAATAGATGCATGCAGGTGATGTTAGGTTGCAGCAGCGTGGAGCTTGGAGCATGTAGCTGTCTTCCGGAGCTTTGATCTTATTTTGACATATGTATTTCCCCTTTTAGCATTGTATTCAAAGTTTATATTAATGGATATATGATGATGATGTTGCCTTTGTGATTTGGGTAAACTTGTGGTTATGCTTATTATGAAACAAATCATGTTACAAATCCTCCTTGAAGAATCTCAGGATCGGAATCGGGTGTATGAGTGCCAGGAGCAGAGAATGGGGTACTATGGAGGCTATTGGCACCGGATTCGGGGATCGAAAATTTTGTGAGCTCGGTTTCTGAATTTGGGGCGTGACAGAAGATGGTATCAGAGCATAAGTTGGGAATACCTAAAGATAACACCACATATCCGCTGATAACTATCCTGTACTTTGTGCTTGTTAAGAACTTAGAATGATTAGATCCCCAAGTTCGAATAACTCAGAGACTTTTGATGTAATTCCCTACCGTTGAGATTATGAGGCTGCATAGTATTCCTGTTTCGATCATTTCTGATTCGGGATCTGAAGATTAGTAGGGTCACCATTCTATTGATGAGGCGCCTTGAGAGCGCAAGGTTGAGATTCATAGACATTATCCCCCTCTCTTAGGTGTTCGATTATTTTAGTATGGTGTGTTCTGATATATCTATAGTGATAGGGTTTCCCTCCCTCGTGAACTCTGTATTGGTTGTGTCGTATTTTAAATTTTGATGAAATTTTATTAGGAGGGGAGAGTTGTAAGACCCGTAACCTAGCCTGTTCTGTTCCATAGGCTTCCGCGATCCTTCTGGTCGGATTCTGGCAACCCTCGACCTGTATCCGACGTTTGGGCACGATCCTAAGTTGAGTCTCACATATCAGAATTGGCTTGATTCGAGACATGTACTATTGAGACCGCATCGTTGCCGTGGTTCCAACACAACATCTTGCATACCGATCTGATACCCTAGCCAGGAGATGTGGGCCCATGTTCAGTTCGAGAAAAACACCACGCAATTGCAAACCCAAGAGAATCTTTACAACATGTCCCATCAATATATCATTCAATCAATCAATTAATCACCTCATGTCAAGTACAAGAGTAACCCCAGAGTCAACTCTTTCTCACCCTCTCTCTTACACACCCATACATGTCAAGTATACCATCTCCTCACATCCATCACTCCATCATCCATCACCTCTCTTACAACCACCCCTCTCTCTCTCACTTCACATTTTCCAAGCAACAAAGGAGAAGAAAAGTGGACATCCAAGCTATTCCATGAGAGAAAAGTGAGATGTTGTGTGTGGCCCACTTCCTCTTCTAAGATCTATCATCCTAGCCCTTCATCTCTCATCACCTTCCATCAAAGAGGGACACAAGGAGCTCGGTGTTCCATCGGACCAAGAAGATTGAACGGTGAGTGTTTTATAGGCCTAGATTTCATGCTTTGATGATGGGCCAAGTGAGGCCTACCGATTGATGGTATGGATCTCACTTTGGACCCTAGGTGTGGCCGATGGCCCACCTTGATTCTCATGATCATTCCATGATGGGGCCATTCTCCATGGACCCCATCATGATATTTATTTTCCTTACTTGAATAGGGTCATCTAGACCTTCTATTTTGGTGGAGAAGAAATCTCTACCATTGATTTTTTATTTGGTGGGCCCACATGTATTGGGACCCACTTGATGTACGGTCGAAGGCATGAAAAGGGAGGGCCCAGAGTACTGGGTTCCCTCCATCACACGTCTCTCTCTCTCTCTCTCTCTCTCTCTCTCTCTCTCTCTTTCTCTCTCTCCCTCTCTTTTTATTTTTGTATGATGATGTGGCTATGTGGCCCACTCGGATGGACCTCACCTTGATGTGTGTCTTATCCACACCATCCAACCATTTGATGGCCCACCTGGGTAGCACGCCTGTATGTGGGGCCCACCTTAGATATGTCTTATGTGCATCCGTCTAGCGTTCAGGGACGCTAGACGTGGCTTCACAGTGGGGTGTGCACTGACCGTGTGGAGTTGACCGGCCAACCAAACAAAAGAAATATAATAATATATTTAAGGTTTTGGGTGGGCCGCTCACGCAGGCCCCACGTTGATGTATGACTCTAATCCACGCTGTCCATTTCATTCCCCTGCTCATTTTAGGCGTTGAGCTGAAAAATTAAGTTAATCCGATTATCTAGCACGCCATTTCATAGAAAACAGTAGTTTTTACTGTTAAAATTCACTATGATATTTTTACACACCAAAACATACCAAATGTTGGGCTTGATTGGTCTGTCTTGAGCCGTAGAATGTAATGGTTGGGTTGGATTCTCTTGATGCGAGCCTCACCTATGAAAAATCGTGAAAAAACCTATTTTATAAAAAAATTAAAAATAAGACAACAGTAGCAGAAACTGCTGCTGCTAACTGAGGACGCACAGTAGCGTCCTGCTGCGCTGTAGGCGGATGGGCAGGGACCACGTGTCCCAGCTATGGGCCCCACCGTGATGTGTGGTGTTATCAACCCCGTGCATTTGGGTGGGCCCCATTTAGGCACTGGGTCTCCCTAAAAATCAGCCGTATACAAGCTCAGGTAGCGCACGTCATAGGAAACTGTTGGATTGAACATCTACCATTGAGACCCTTTTTTGGTCCATAAGTTTTGGATTATTATGAAATTAGTTTTTCCTTTTCATTCAGGTCTGTGTGACCTTATCAACATGTTGGATGGAAGATATATGTTATGGTGGGCCCCACGTGGGACTCATTGATGTATGTATTGTATACCCCACCTCCCCATGCATGAGGAGGTGGGATGGCTGGTGTACCTCACTACATAGCTGCTGTAGTGGCGTCACCAAGTCTGTGGGTCCCACCTGCTTTATTTATGTTGTCCATCCCTATGGGACCCACCATGATGCATGTGTTGCATCCAAACTATCCAACCATTTTAAAAGATAATTTTAAGGCTTGTGATGGAAGAAAAATAAGACAGATCTATAATTTAAGTAGACCCCACCATTTAAAATAGTGGGGACAGTGACATTCACCGTTCAAAACTTCTTAAGGGCCACGGTAATTCTGATTAAGCTGATGTTTTTGCTCTCACTTCATCTACCTCTATGTTAACTTATGAATAGGTCGGATCTCAAAAATACATAAGGGTGGGCTTGATTGATATACGTGAAGCCCATTTGATTCAGCCCATTTGAATCAACCCATTGATACGACCCATTTGATGTATTTGGGGCCCATTTGATGAGGCCCGATGTAATGTATTTGGGGCTCGTGGGATGAGGCTCATTGTGATGTATTTGGAGCCCATGTGTAGAGGCCCATTGTGATATATTTTTGGCCCATTTGGTAAGGCCCATTGTGATTTATTCCCAGCCCATATGATGATGCCCATTGTGATGTATTTCCGACCCATTTGGCAAGGCCCATTGTGATGTATTCAAGGCACATGGTTGAGGCCTAGTGCGATGTATGTATGACCCGTTAAGTTTTATATGAATCCCTTATATGGGCCACTCCTTGGGAGCAATGTTGGTTAAATGGCCACATTGTTGGGCAATGATGGTTCAATGTCCACATTATGACCTTCCCTTAGGCATTGTTTGGCCAATTCCGATTGTCGAGGCCAATTGTCGAGGCCGATTATCAGTGTTGGTTATCAATACTAATTATCGATACCGATTATGAGTATGTGATAGCATAACGTCATGATACATGCCCATACGCATCATCTACATGTTTATTATGAGATGTGATTGACCATTGCATATGTCATTGGGCAAGTTGCTATGAGACTCCTTGATAGGTGGGGATTGTCTCACATGAGCGCACGAACTGCGTAGGATTGATGCATGACTGAATTGTATGACTCATGCATCTTACATTGTATATTGTGAGTATTGTACGCCCTAGCAACATCAAGGTCGTAGCCTCCACAGGCATATCGTGGATGCCCAAATGGGACACCAAAAATGTTTGGTTCTAGTATACGAGCGCCATAGATATCCCTGAGTGAAAATCCTTAAACCTTCGTGGCCAGGAGACGCCCCAACGTCGAGACCGAGTGGATATATATGAGCCCATGAGGGCCATATACTAGTAGGTCGTGTCTCTCACTGTGTCGTGGTCGGTTGGGAGGGGGTGTGATCTTACCCGCCTGAGTGAGGGGGCAATGCCTAGGTTGAATTTGACTAGCTTAAGGAATGGGTCTGCTATCGAAGAGCTGGGCCCGATAATAGTAGGCAGATAGTGAGGTCTCTTTCACTTACCCAGTTGTGCGCTTGGATAGGGGCAACAAGCTAGCGTAGAGTGTAATAGTCCCCTGTGATGATCCCAGAGAGGAACCATACTAATATGTGGACTTATTGAGCAGGAGTTGCATACTCATTCATTCATTCATTCACTATCCACTCGGGCCGGTGGTGCCCAACTATTTGTTATGTGTACTTTCACAATGGTCAGGACTTCGGTTGGGGCACGCGACTAATATGAGATCAGGAGTTTACCATATTGAGTTTGACTATCCAAATTTAGGTATGGGACTGGTTTGGATAAAAGGCTCTTGTGATGGACCCCATAGCTTGCGATACTTCGTACTATCATCCCGACTTCACATTGGTCATTTCATTCGCATCGCATATTATATTACATCTGTAAGCATATGGCATTTTGGGTTGTTTTGTTTCTACGCTTATATGGCCTAGATGAACTCAGCAGGATTTACATATTGCATTACATCTTCGGCATCTATTATTGTCTTATTATGTTTTGCATCGCATAGCCTTGGTATGGCTGATAGCACTCATGGACTTACCAGTATATTTTCGCTTACTCTGATATCATGTGATTTATGATCTTGCTTGTATTTCTGATATTGTATAATTATGGCATTGTATTGGGTACTTGGCACATGCATCGCACATACTTACACCACCCTTCAAGCTTTCTATAAGCTTATGCACGATAGATGCATGTAGGTGATGTTAGGTTACAACAGCGTGAAGCTTGGAGCATGTAGCTGTCTTCCAGAGCTTTGATCTTATTTTGACATATGTATTTCCCCTTTTAGCATTGTATTCAAAGTTTATATTAGTGGATATGTGATGATGATGTTGCCTTTGTGATTTGGATAAACTTGTTATTATGCTTATTATGAGACAAATTATGTTAGAAATCCTCCTTGTAGAGTCTTAGGATCGGAACTTGGTGTATGGGTGCTTAATTGATATATTTGAGGATTATAACTTCATTTATCTTGATTTTTTAAGCATTAAAGTTGCTGAATTTTGGTATCATATATTTTTAGTTTAAACTGTCATTGGTCATTCCTAATTCAATTGGTATATCTTTTGAATGATCATAATAAACATGCTCTATATTTTAATGTTTATATGTACCCTTAATTCCCTTATTAGTATATACTTTTAGTAACATGTATGATTTATAGAGTTCTTCCCGATTATGTAACGCCGGTATAACGATTCAGAAGTAATGGTTTAGGGATGTAAAGCAACAAGGAAGAATCTCAAGATGATTCACCAACTTTTCTCTCACTTTCTTTCTCTCTCTTAGCTAGGGTTAGAAAATTCGTATGGAATAGAGACTGAGGGTTTTAAGGTCTTTATATAGGCCTAACATTGATGAAAATAGCCCCAGGGCCAAGGTATACTTAGGTTATAACCAAATCAGGCCTCTCTCGATCCAACGGAGAGCTTTCGATGGTCCTTTTTCCACGTGCGGTCGGACTTAAGCTCACTGACCATGGATCTAGGTCAGACTGAGTTTTCGTACTAATCGGATTTACAAATCAGCCGTGGCGGACCAATCTCAATTCAACGGTCACCGAAACTCGATCAGGTCCACAAGCATTACGACATGCCTGGGCCACCTTCCCTGATCCGAGGGTGAAATTGGGTCAGAATCCAACGGTCAGATTGCTTAAAATCGTCGCATAAGCGACACGACTCAGATTTCATAAAATCATATTTAATTTCTCACCGTTCTCACACTCTTTACTCCGAACTCAAATAAATTGACCCAGGACATCATCTGGACTTGACTTTTGAGGTGATGGTCAAGCCCAACAAGGTGACCATAACTGCCTAAGATCATCGCTATCAGACTTTCGACGCGCGGTCCAAGTCCAATACAAAGATTCCAAATATTCCCGAGAGCAACTAGATTTAGCGTTGAATCCCAGATTTCAGAGTAACATAGCGCTAACAATTCTACAGGTTTTAAGTCCTGCAGATCAAATTTAAAGTGATTGATGCTAATTTCACAAGCAATCGAGTTTAGCGCTAATTACTCACAATAAAACTTCTAAAAAATCTGAGGTAGTACTCGGGTCTTTGCACGAAATTTTCCGGGTTATTACATATTCACCCCCCACCCCCCCTCCCTCTCTAGGACTTAATAGCTCGGCCTTTTTAGAAATCATTCAATTGGACTAACTGAACTGATGCAACTAGGAGCACAATAACTTTACAATGATCTGGGAGCACTGGAGCATATCTTAAGACTCAATATATTTAAGATAAAAATAGGGACTGAATACCTTGACCTCCATGTAGCCACTAAGACCTTCAGAGACTTTTTAGTGGAAAATCTATGGAACTAACTATTTATCAAATACTAACAAAAGGAAGAGAGATATCAAGTTCCACCAAAAGAATGAATTCTGTTTTGAAGGATTTGTTTATTCTATATAGGGATTGATAAAGATAGGGGAAGTAAGTATGGGGAGTATTTCTAGTGTTACATGTCTTAGTGTAATCAGCATGTAATATTTTGAGTTATTTCGGTATGCCATTGGTATGGACCATGACATTGTCCAAGTTAGTTTTTTGTCATGTAATTGATAAAAGGGGAGATTGTTAATGCACTGATTTGTGCACCTTATTTTTCAATCACGTGAGTCCACGTGTCATGTAGTCGGTCAAGCCCTTGTTAGTTAAAAAAGGAATATACACGAGGATGTGGAGCATTAATGAGTAAAGAACATATAAATGAGGTGCCTTGGAGACCCTAACCATGACCCAAAACAACCCTAAACCTTTAAATGATCATAGCTTAATAGGTAAACCTTATTTTGATCATCCCTTAGCCTTATGAGCCTAATTAGATCATGATATGATAGGCTATAAAGATCCCAAGTTGCTAGAAATCAAACAGCATAAACTAGTAGACTTAGTCATGTGCTCGAGCAAAGCTTGATCGATCGATTGAACACGACAAAAAATGTCCAGCAAGCAATTGACTTAAATATAATTTAGTTCAAATGCTTGAGGAACGAGCTCGATCGATCGAAGAATCTTCGATTCCTCTCAAGCAATCAAGCTCTATCGATTGAACATGGCAAAAACAATCCATTGAGTTTACTAGACCATTTTCTGCCTAGCTCAATCGATCGACCCTAGCTATTAGAGATTCATTGGAGCCTTTCTGTTATATATATATATATATATATATATATATATATATATATGTATATTGCATTCAGATCTTTGAGAAATTCATGGATTTTGGCATTTTAAAGGCCCTAGTGCATCCTAAACTCTAGCAAACCTCATAAGCTCTTTTCTAATGAGATCGATGCTCTCTTCTTAGTGATAATTCACTATAATGACCGTTCCAAGTTATGATATAAGAAGATCATGGTATTAAGCCTTCTTTAGAATTTAGATACTGATTCTTTTATAAAATCTTAATGTTTATTAACCCCTAGAGTGTCCATCAAGGAGAATCTCCTACGAGTTCAACTTATTATTAGTTGTAAGAGATTCTACCCAACTCCCATTACCTTGGTCACTTCAATGGAGCATTGCATGCAATATGTTTGATCTTGGAGTTGAAGCATTGGTAAGCATCAGAGTTATCGATCACGGGAGTAAAATGGGAGCTGATTGAAGCACAGGAGATCATTGATCAAGCTACGCAAGAAGGTGCGTCAAAGGGGCTCGATTCATCAAGTGTCATGTATGAGTCCATACTCTATTTTCTTGTGTAAGATTGAGGGTAAGAGTTTGTAACCCAAACTCAATAGGTTCTTGTGTAGGACTTAGGCTCTTGTGTAAGGCCAAATTCATTCGATAAAGGTGTGTACATGTTAGTCTTTGTGGTAGCCTTCGGCAGGAGTAAACGTAGGTCCCTGGACTAGGACCGAGGTTATTGGTTAGCTGATTAAAAACCACCTAAAGTATCTTGCGGGAGCCAAATGCGGGAGTACTATATGCTAGGACCTTGTGTAGGGGTGTAAAGGTGATTGCATCCTCCGAGAGTAAAATAGAGAAGCTAAGCTAATATAGATGCTTGTATTTGGGATTATCTTTTGAGCACTTTTCTAATTATGCTTAATGTGATTGCTTAGTTGAATTATATGTATGCATGATTAGATAAACATTAGGATTGGAATAGTTAGCACATCCCACACACATGTATACTATCATATATAGACCAGTTACATGAATGTTATATCTATTGGAGACTATGTGATTGGACCCTCTATTGGCTTATAAGCCTTAGAGTTAAATGCCTTAGCTTAAATTGACATATTAGTTTAAGTTATTGTGTATTAATTGAAATTTTTTTATTTAGTCCTAACCTCACCCCTAGGACATTGCCTTCATTGTATAGCTTCGTCAAGATTTTTCTCGTTGCCATGGTATCTTGCACCATGTGCAAATTCACCTCCATCAAATAGGTGCATCTGTTGACACCCCACCCAGGCCGACAAGTTGATTATGATTGGACAAAATTCCAAACCTAAACCTACTCCTAATCCAAACCTTAGACATAACCCCTAAACATAAACCTTAGAAGCCTATACACTAAGAATCCTAATCTTAATTCCAAAACTCTAAATCTAATCCGAACCCAAAGCCAACACCCAATTAATCAGACTGAGCTAAACCTTAACCCTAAAACCAAAGCCTACCCCTAAGAAGAGCCGAGTCAAACCCGGTCAACTCATCGAGTCAGGTCACTAAGTCAACTTGTTGAGTCGACTCACCCAATCAGCCTACCTTGTCATCCTACCTAACCAACTCATCTTGTCAAGCCCAAAACAACCCTAAACCAGGCCCATATGGCCAAGCCCATTCAGAATCAAAAGCAAAGTAGCAACCCAACACCCATAAAAGCAGAGCTAACACACATGTAGGGGAGCTCACATGCCAAAGCAGGAGACCCCAAAGAGCTGCCAACTATGTGGTTGATCTCCTATCTTAGCAAGGGCTGTATTCATGTGGCTTTACTACTTCTGCAACCTTTAATCGTTTGTGTAAGGCCCATATCTTAGACTGCACCATTCCATAGGCTTCCTCAGTCCTCCCGGTCAAATTTTGGCAACCCTTGACTCGTATCCGACGTTTGCACATGATCCTAAGCCGAGTACTACATACCAGAGTCGGCTTAACCTGAAACTTGTACCCTAGCGACTGCACTATCGCCATGGTTCTAAAGCAGTTCTCGCACGCCGACGCGATACCCAGGCCAGGAGTTATGGGCCTGCGTTCATCTCTAGGAAAACACCGCGCATTGTAAAACTCGAGGGAATCTCTACCAAATGTCACATCAATCAAGTCAAGTACATCATCCATACCCTATGCCACCTCACCCTATCACAAGTACAAGCACCCATCCCCTCTTTCCGTAAGTCAACTTTCTCTCTCTCTCTCTCTCTCTCTCTCTCCACCCATCCCTTTTTTACCCAAATTTCAAGCAAACCCATACCTTCCCATCCCCATGCCTTACAACACCCATTCCACCCATCCCTCATCAATCAATCACTCCTCTCTCTTTCTCTCATTCTCTAATAATTCCCCTAACTCCCAAGAGAGAGCTTCCAATGTCCAAAGCTCTCCAAGTCTCCCGAGCCAAGTCTGGCCCACTTTCCTACCCTCTTATATCCCATCTCAAGCCTTCATTCTTTGTCAACCTCCATCAAGATCAAAGATAAGGAGCCTAGGAGTCCAAGGAGCTAAAGAAGGAGGCCACATGTGGGTGATCCACCATTGATTCTTGTTTTAAGGGCCCACTTGTTGTGGGACCCACTTGATGTATACATTATATAGGGAGGGCCTCATAGTGGCGGGGTCCCTCCCCTTCACATTTCTTCCTCTCTCTCTATCTCTCTTACTCTCTCTCTCTCTCTCTATCCTATTGTAGTGGACCCCACTAATATGTGCTTCATCTACACCATCTATTAGAGACGGTTGGACCCACCGTGTAGCGTGTCCACATCCAGGCCCTCTAAGGCCTGGACGCTGGACCCATGTATGTAGTATATATATATTATATGTAATCTATATATATTATAATGCATATATATATATATATATTAATATAATATGTGGTGGGCCCCACGTGGGGACCCACCTGATTGGGAAAGGGATTGGCTGGCGTACCAAACGTCACCTATTTGGACGGTGCCATGTGCGGTCCCACCATGATGTTGCTGCACCGTCTGACCACCCACCATGATGCAGGTGCTTTATCTACATCGTCCAACCATTTTAAGAGATAATTTTAGGGCTTGAGATTAAAAATAAGACAAATCTAATTATCAAGTGGACCACACTGCAGAAATAGTGGGATTAAACGTCTACCATTGAAACCCCTTTGGTTATAGAAGTTTTGGACCAATATGATATTTGTTTTTCCTCCCAGTTTAGGTCCTTGTGACCTTATGAACAGACTGGATGGGAAATGAAAGCTATGGTGGGCCCATTGAGGTTTTGACAGTGTAAAATCATTGTCTCCACCGTTATTAGTGGTATGGTCCAGATGACCTTTTGATATGATTCTTTTTTTTGGATAATGCTCTAAATTGTCCCTAAAGATGGATGAATGGTGTAGTTGGTACGGCCCATTTAATTTGGCCCATTTGATGTATTTGGGGCCCATTTCATGAGACCCATTGTGATGCATTTGTGGCTCATTTGATAAGGCCCAATGTGATATATGAGGCCCTTGTAAGAGGCCCAACTTGTTGTATTTATGGAGGCCCATCATGATGTATATTAGGCCCTTTAGTGAGGCTCATAATGATGCACATTAGGCCCTTGTGTGCGACCATGGGCCCACTGTACATTTGGCCCTATGTGGGCCACTCCTTGGGAGCAATGTTGGTTGAATGTCCACATTGATGGGCAGCGACGGTTAAATGTCCACATTGTGACCTTCCCTTAGGCCTGGTTAGGCCCATTCTCATCATTCTTTAGTGGGTTAACCCAAATTATTGGGCCCCATTGATATTGTTTGATTCATCATCGGCCATCCATCTATGGACCTTGCCTTGCGTCGAGGTCGATTGTTGAAGCTGATTCTGATTGTCAAGGCTGATTCCGATTGTTGAGGTCGATTCCAATTGTCGAGGCCGATTCTGATTTGTCGAGGCCGATTGTCGAGGCCCATTCCGATTATTGAGGCTGATTATCGAGGCCGATTATTGAGGTCGATTGTATAGGCCGATTTTGATTGTCGAGGTTGGAAGTACTATAGTTTTCTAGCTCCTATGATTATCAAATTTTGGAGTGTCAAAACCTCTCAGTTTGTAGTGCCAAAATCTCTTTTGGAATCTATGTCTTATCCAGCTCATAATGAAGTCTGTGCATCTCTCAAGAACAAGGGTCTTTTGTACAAGCACTTCACGGCAAGTGTACTTGTTCATATTTTTGTGCAACATCAGTTGTGAATTTAAAAGCCTTCAAGAAGAATTCAAGAATGTCAAAGCTTCGTACAAGTCAAGACAACGTTCCGAGACTTTGAAAGTTCAAGATACTCAAGCTTTATTGTTAGTCGTTCTCAAGCTTTAAGAGTTTCAAGTTCAAGCTTTAACCTTTGACAAGATCTCAAGCTTTGCGAACTTCAAAGAACATCTATCATCTGAAGAAAAGAAGTTTCAGTGTTCATACTTCATGACTAAAGGTATGAATGACCTTAGATTGACCTTAGGGTAGGTCATTTTGAATACATAATTCAATTATATCATTTTATAGGTGAACGGTCTATTTTTTTACCAGTCCTAGCATTGGCTCAACCAGTCCTAAGTTTGTTGCAGATTTTTAGAATTTTTGGTTAGGCCACTACCAGTCTTGGAGACTGCTCGACTGGTCGTGTGAACAGTGCACGACTCGTTCACGACCAGCCTACAGCTACAACTCAAAGTCCAGCAACTGTTTCTGGTTCCTCACGACCAGTCGTTGACAGGTCATGACTAGTCATGGAGGTCCCATGACCAATCGTGAAGGTCCTACGACCAGTCGTGGAATGGCTTTATCCGATCGTGCTCAAAATTTCAAAAATCAGTTACTCTTACAACTAGTCGTAGTGTCCACAGGACCAGTCATGAACGTGATTTCTTCACTTATAAATAGACGACGAATTTCAGAGTTTTTCATTCAATTCAAGCTAAATCAATACGATACTCTGAGAGATAAGTTAGTCATTATTTTAAGCTATATTGTGTTCATTTAATACTCTCTTTTATTAGCTTTCTTTGTATTTAATTTTGAATTTTCGCATTCCACTTTTATTTGAAAGAGGGATTGAGGTGTTCCCATTTCTCGGAATTAAAATCAAATCAAGTTAGCCCAAGGTACTTAAAATCCAAAATCAATTTAGAACCTAGGACCATTTCATATGTGAGTATTGGACATTGACCTTCTACTCCGATTTGGTTCTGCCGGGCTCCATCAAAGAGAATATCCAGGTATTTTACAGTTTTATAATTTCCCATGTTTTGGTTTCTTTGAGATTAAGCCAGATAAATCTCCTAGTTTCGGTTATCTGAGGTGATCCAGAAAACTTAGAGTGTGGAGTTTTTTTTTAATTATGTAAGCCCACTTGAAAGACACAATTGTAAGGGTTTTAGGTGAACCTGAAAAAGCCTATTTTCATAGTGAACGCCAATATCCACTGTGTGAGGATATTAGGAGTGGAGTAGTTGTGTGGCTGTTGTTTAACAGTTAGTGTACACACAGGCGAACCACTATAATTCTTTGTGCATTGTGGTTTCCTTTCTTTATTCTTTTTAATTCAAGATTGTGGAATGTATTTCTGGATGTGAATGTTGTAATCTTTACATTTCAGCATTATGGGGAATGTTGTAATAGTTTACATTTCCTTTCTTGCTATTCCTTTTTATTCCTCTTCAGTTTGAGTTTTTTATACACAAATCGTTCTAGTAAGATTGTCCTATCATAAACCCTTGGTTTTTATGGTGTAAGGTTGTCCTTAGAACAACATTTGTATCAACCTATCAATACTAGAATTTTGAGGTTGTTACTTCCTTTGTTTATTTGCAATTCATTTTGCTATCTTATTGTTTAATTCTGCTGTTAATTTTTAATTTGGCATTGTCCCATTCACCCCCCCTCTAGGACATATAACTCAGCCTTTTCAAGTGGTATCAGAGCCTAATAGCTTGTTTTTAATTATTTTGGATTTATTTCCTGAGCTAATCGATCTGAGCTATTTAAGATGTCAAATTTTGATAGTCTTTCAGTCCCTAGCCCTCTAGCATTTGATGGCTCCAATTATGCCTATTGGAAAGCCAGAATGAGGATTTTTCTAAAATTCATGGATGAGTGCATGTGGCAAGCCACTGTGACTGAATGGACCCCTCCTACCACTGAAATAATTGGTATCGATGGATCCAAATCTATGAGAGTTAGACCTTACTTCTCTTAGACCACTCTTCAGAAAAATGTAAGTAGTGCCAATGCAAAGGCTTTAAATGCCTTAACTTGCACACTATCACCGGATGAATTCAAAAGAATTATATCCTGTGATACTGCAAAGCAAGCTTAGGATATTTTAGAAATGACACACGAGGGAACAACAATTGTCATGAAATCTAAAGTCCAAATCCTCACAACCAAATTTGAGGAAATACATATCGAGGAAAGTGAAACATTCATGGACTTTTATACTAGATTAAATGACATTATTAACTCTATGTGGCGTCTTGGTAACAAAATCCCAGAAAGTAAAGTCTGTGCAAAGATACTATGTTCACTACCTAAACGGTTCAATTCAAAGGTGACCACGATCCAGGAACATCTGATACGGATAATATGTGGGTAAAAGAGTTAGTTGGTTATTTACAAACCTATGAGTTAAACTTTAAAGCTCCTAAAGGTAAATCTATCGCCCTTAAATCTTCTAAATGTACTTCTCAAGAAAATAGTAATTCTGATTTAGAAAATTCTGAAGATGATATAACCCTTTTAGGTAAAAAGTTTTACAAAATTTTTAAAAGTAAAAAGAGGGTCGATTTTCAAAAATCTAATGATAAGAAAAGATCTAAATCTAAAACTTGAAAATCATTAAAAGATAGCCAATGTTATAACTGCCATGAATATGAGCATTTAGCAAATAAGTGTCCTAGAAAGGACAAACCTAGAAAGAAAGGTATGTTGGCTACTTGGGATGAATCTTCTAGCATTGAAGCCTCTTCTAAATCAGAAGATTCTGAAACCGAGTCAGATAATGAAGTCAAAGCCCTTATGACTCTAGCCAAGTTCACTTTTTTAGATCATGATGATTCAGCTAGTGAAGAAAATCTGAATAATGATCATGAAAATGAAGAAGATCTTCAAGATGCTTACAATGCCCTATACAAGGAAAGTTGTAAAATTATTGTAAAATTAAAACCTTCGAAAGAAAAATTTTTGAAACTTCAAAAAAAAATGATACTCTTGTTTTAGAAAAATCTCACATTTCAGATTCCTTTGAAAAAACTAAATGCAATTTATATTTTAAAACCTCCCTTATTGAAAATCTAAAATCTGAAAATGAAAAACTAAAACTTGAAGTCTCTTCACTTTTGAGTTTAAAGGATACATGAGGTATGCTCAAGGAGATCCTAAGCTAGAAAAACTATTATCCAAATCCAGAAAATGTGGCGACCGATCCGGTTTGGGCTACAACAAATGTACTCCACCTAAACATAAGAATACTCCTCCTAAGTTTGTGAAAGGAGAGTCTTCAAACTCAAAAGGGAAAAGTTCAAATCAAAATTATTCTAAAACCTTTCAATCCTTAAAACCTAAAAGCAACTATATCAACTATAAAAATCAGAACCGTAATCCTTTAGCTAAGAAAATAGTTGATTTACTTAAGGAGCTCTTAAAATCTAACTCAATGGGTCGGTCTTATAACAACTACAATCATAAGAAGACCAACTATACTCCTAAACCCAAAACAGTTATGAAATGGGTTCCTAAGGTTACTTGCTTGGTTGCCCACACGACTTTCAAAGCATCAAGCCATTCAAAGTGGTACCTAGATAGTGGATGCTCCAGGCACATGACTGGTGACAAAGGTCTGTTCATCACTCTTAAAGACATGACTGATGGATCAGTCACATTTGGTGATGGTAGCAACTACAGGATTATTGGCCAAGGCACGGTTCAACTTTCTAACCTCCCTTTATTTGAGAATGTCTTATATGTAGAAGGTTTAAAACAACTTACTAAGCATTTCTCAAATATGTGATAAAAATCATAGCATAAAATTTTCTAACCTAGGGTGTGAAATTTTAAATAAAAATGGTTCTGTAATATTAACTGGTCGTAGAACTTCTGAAAACTGCTATATTGTAAGTGACTCTAGCTCATCTAATTTATCATGTTACATGGTCCATACTGATGAGACCGAATTATGGCATAAACGCCTTGGACATGTACACTACCGCAACTTATATAGATTGAGCAAAACAGAGTTAGTAAGAGGCTTACCCAAAATACAAAAAATAGATAAAAAGTATGGCGAATGCCAGATTGGCAAGCAAACTAGGAGCTCTCACAAAAAAGTGGACTCCAATGCCACATCTAAACCACACGAACTCCTCCATATGTATCTTATTAGACTAACTAGAACGGAGAGTCAAAATGGAAAAAGTATATTCTGGTAATCGTTGATGACTTTACCAGATATACTTGGGTAGCCTTCTTAAGAGACAAATCAAAAACTCTCGATGAAGTCAAAAGGGTACCTAGACGTATCCAAACTTAAAATGAAACACTAGTCTGTAAGATCCGTAACGATCATGGATCAGAATTTGAGAATAACAATTTTGAGAAGTTTTGTACTGATCAGGGAATATCACATGAATTCTCTGTACCCAAAATACCACAACAAAATGATATAGTAGAAAGAAAAAATAGAGTGCTTCAAGAAATGGCTAATGTAATGTTAAACAGTATGAAGCTCCCAAAAAATCTTTAGGCCGAAGTCGTAAATACTACATGCTATATAATTAACCATGTTTATATAAGAAAATCAAACGGTAAAATATCTTATGAAATGTGGTTTGATAAGAAGCCCACTGTCAAATACTTTCGAGTTTTTGGTAGCAAGTGCTATATTTTGCGTGACCGAGAAAATCTGGGTAAGTACGATACCAAAAGTGATGAAGGAATATTTCTAGGGTATGCTCTGAATAGTCGAGCATATCGGGTTCTTAATAAGAGGACTAGTGTAATTCAAGAGTCTATTAATGTGGTTATTGACGATCACTTGAATACACCTGCCTCAAGTTCAGATAATGATGAAGTACTTCTAATTGATAAATCAGACTCTTCATCAAGTCAAAGCAACTTTGAACTAAGAACTGTTAAAGGCCGTCCAACTAATCAAATTCTTGGAAACCCTCTCACTGGTGTATGCACTTGTAGACAACTTGAAGATATGAGTAATTACGTGTGCTTTACATCTCAGATAGAACCGGTTAACATAAAAGAAGCTTTTACTGGCAAAAACTGGATAGTTGTGATACAAGAAGAGCTTAATCAATTTGTAAGAAATGATGTTTAGTACTTAGTTCCTTGGCCAAAAGATAAACATATTATTAGAACTAAGTGGATTTTTAAAAATAAGTCTGATGAACTTGGTAATATAATTCGAAACAAGGCTAGACTAGTTGTACAAGGGTACACACAAATTGAAGGCATCGATTATGATGAAACCTTTGCCCCAGTAGCTCATCTTGAATCAATCAGACTATTTATATCCATTACTTGCTTTAGAAAGTTCAAAATTTATTTATCAAATGCATTTAAAGAGTGCTTTCTTTAAATGGCATTTTGCATGAAGAAGTGTACGTTGAACAACCAACGAGTTTTGAAGACCCTAAGAATGCTGATCATGTATACCGTCTAAAAAAGGATCTTTACAGTTTAAAACAAGCTCCCAGGGCATGGTATGAAAAATTGAATAAGTTTTTACTTAGCCATAATTTTCTAATGGGAAGTGTTGATAAGACTTTATTTGTAAAGAAACATAATGATCACATTTTTATTATACAGATTTATATTGATGATATTATTTATGGATCTACTTGTGCTAACATGACTGTTGAGTTTGCATATCTTATGAAATCTAAGTTCGAAATGAGCAAAGTTCGAAATGAGCATGGTTGGGGAATTGAATTATTTCCTAGGGTTGCAAGTTAAACAGCAACCTAATGGTTTCTTCATCTCTCAAACCGAATATGTTATGAACTTAGTTAAAAAGTTCAAATTTAAGAATGGGAAGAATTTTGATACTCCTATGAGTACGACTTTAAAACTCTCAAAGGACTCTATAGGTAAGAAAGTGGATCCTAAATTGTATTACAGTATGATAGGTAGTGTGTTGTATTTAACTGCAAGTCGTCCTGATATTGCATTTAGCGTAGAAATTTGTGCTAGATATCAATTTGACCCTAAAGAGTCTCATTTAATTGATGTTAAGTGGATTATGCGATATGTTACAAGTACAACTTATTTGGGTCTTTGGTATCCACATGATACTAATGTTCAATTAGCTGGGTACACTGATGCTAATTGGGTTAGTAATGTTGATGATAGGAAATCAGCCAGTGGTGGTTATTTCTATGTCAGGAACTGTTCTTGGCAGAGTAAGAAACAAAGTTCCGTATCGCTCTCTACCGCTGAGGCTGAATACATTGTAGTAGGAAATGCATGCACTCAGTTGGTATGGATGAAAAGAATGTTAAGCGATTACGGAATTGCACAGGACTCTATGGTTTTATATTGTGATAATTTCAGTGCAATCAATATATCTAAAAATCCAATCTAACATTCATGAACCAAGTACATTGACATTAGATATCACTACATTCGTGAATTAGTAGAAGAAAAGAAAATTTCTTTATAATACATTCCGACCGAGAATCAACTTGCTGACATTTTCACTAAACTGCTCGACAAAAGCAGGTTTAATAAATTAAAATTTAATCTTGGTATGTACAATTTTAATTAATTATTTATGCATCTCTATATCATATTTTATATATTTGTTATTTTAAATGATTAGAATTTCAAATTTCAAGAAAAATGCACATTTTTTACTGTGCACGAACAGTTGAGTACATGCTCGACCAGTCGTGGCACGACTGATCGAGCACGTACTCAACCAGTTGTGGAATCACGAATTTCACTTTAATTTGGGGGAAAAACTCTTTTCTTCCTCATTTGTGCTTCCTTTCCAATAGATTTAAGCACGACTAGTCATACCTACCTTTCTAGATCTTCAAGGTTAGTGCGTTAATTCCCTTTTTCTTATAGATTCAAGTCCATATCACTTCCTTTTCATACTTGAAATGATTTATTTCTTGTCTCTTTGAGATTTTTAGGGTTTTTTCTCCAAAATCTGATCTAGAGAAACCCCTCTCTACATCTTTTGTAACCTCTTGATTTCTTGTATTCCTAGTTGCAAATGGATGCTAGAGGTAGAAACAAAAGTTCTCGAAGTCTTTCAACATTTAGATTGACACCTATTAAAAAGCACCACCTTCAGTCACCCGAAGATGATCCTCCCTATGTGCGGGATTTGAGGTTGCATAATGTAATAGTTGAACGACCTGTATATGTTGAACATCTCGCTCCTTTTGATCTCCTTCCACTTCTCAAATTTGTAGGATGGGCTAACATTCTACATTGGGGAGGGCTAACATACTGGTCTATTGCGTAGGCTATGTTTGCATGTATTTCTGATTTTTCAACTGAGAATTTAACTTTTGTTATACCTACTAGAGAAGGTGCATTTGAAGTTGACCAACATTTGATTTCTGGCTTAATAGATATACCTATCAATGATGAAGGTATTCCAATTAGTTCTCTAGTTGCTAAACCTTCTAAATCAGAAAAACGTATGCTTACAAGAGCATTATGTAATATAGATGCGCAATGGAGTCAAAATGGGAATGCACTCGCTTCGAAGTACTCGCTACCCAGATAAAGGGTCCTTCATAGGATATTTATTTCCAATATGTATCCTCGTTCTGAGAACAAAACCGAACTCATCGCTTTTATGGTTCGGATTTTGCATTCCATCATCTCTGGTACATCAGTTTGTCTTCCTTCTTTAATCTATCATTCCATCATACAATTTCGTCTCCATCCTGGTCACAGTGATATCCCATTTGCATATCTTATGACTGTGTTGGCCACTCATATGTTAGTGGCTATGCCTGATGGAGAGGCTCCTATTCATCACCTTATTTTCAACAACTCTAGTATAAACAAGATGAATTTGAGGTTGGCTGATGGCCAAGTGAGTGTGGGTGGTGGTGGAGCTTAAGTAGTGAATGAAGAAAAAAGCAATTTACCACCAGATGATATAAACATGGATGATATCTTTAATGAGATTGAATCATATTCTGAGGCTGACCCTGACTATCAGCCTTCTGATTTTGCTGAGAGGTTACACTCTCTTGAGGAACAGGTGGCTCAGATTCGTGTAACCCAGGATTCTCAATTTGCTTATATGCGTAAATATATGAGGCGCATTAACAAGGGTTTACACCAAATTGATTCATCTATTCCTGCTCCTTCTTCTGGATCTGATTAGTATTTTCTTATCTTGGTTTGTAATAACTTTAATGATGCTTGCTTTAATTTTGTCTTTTGAGATATTACTTGGACTTGATTTACCTTAGTTGTACTTGATTGACTTTGGTTAATTATGGTTGCGCATGACTTGCTTATGGATTTGATATTTTGTCTATCTTGTCGTATCATTTATTCCTCAATACTTTTCTTATTCTTCCTTCTTTATCTACTTCCATTTCTACTTTTTAATTCCTACCTTTGTCATATTGTGACAAAAAGGGGGAGAATTTTGGCATGCTTAATATATGGTGCATGTGGTGATTGCGGTATATATTGGTATATTAGCATGTGGATTATATATGGATTGTGGATATGTAGCTTTTGTTTGTGAAAGGAGGAGTTAAGTAAGGGGGAGTATTGTTGAAGCAAGTTGATGATAACTGGTGCATGATTCTCTAACCAGGCTGTAACTGGTTTCTTTTGATAACTGGTGCATGATTCTTTGTGCGTATATTGGTTATGTTACTGTGGAGTGTGTTTTGTCACAAATTTGACAAAGGGGGAGATTGTAAGTGCTATGGTTTTTTAGCTCCTATGATTATCAAATTTTGGAGTACTAAAACCTCTCAGTTTGTAGTGCCAAAATCTCTCTTAGAATCTGTCTTATCCAGCTCATAATGAAGTCTGTGCATCTCTCAAGAACAAGGGTCTTTTCTACAAGAACTTCAAGGGCAAGTGTACTTGTTCATATTTGTGTGCAACATCAATTGTGAATTTAAAAGCTTCGTACAAGTTAAGACAATGTTCTGAGACTTTAAAAGTTCAAAATACTCAAGCTTTATTGTTAGTCATTCTCAAGCTTCAAGAGTCTCAAGTTCAAGCTTTATCCTTTGACAAGATCTCAAGCTTCGCGAACTTTAAAGAACGTTTATCATCTAAAGAAAAGAAGTTTCAATGTTCATACTTCATGACTAAAGGAATGCATGACCTTAGATTGACCTTATGGTAGGTCATTTTGATACATAATTCAATTATATCATTTTATAGGTGAATGGTCTGTTTCTCGACTAGTCCTGGACTCTGTTCGACTAGTCCTAGCACTGGCTCGACTAGTCCAAGAAATTCCACAACTACTCTTAAGTTTGTTGCAGATTTTTAGAATTTTTTGTTAAGCCACGACCAGTCTGGAGACTGCTCGACCGGTCATGTGAACAGTGCACAACTCGTTCACGACCAGTCCTGCAGCTACGACTCAAAGTCCAGCAACTGTTTTTAGTTCCTCACGAACAGTCATGGATAGGTCACAACTAGTCGTGGAGGTCCTATGACCAGTCGTGAAGATCCTATGACCAGTTGTGGAATGGCTTTATCCGATCGCGCTCAAAATTTTAAAAATCAATTGGTACTACGACCAGTTGTAGTGTCCGCAGGACCAGTTGTAGTGTCCATAGGACCAGTCGTGAACATGATTTCTTCACTTATAAATAGACGAGGAATTTCAGAGTTTTTCATTCAATTCAAGCTAAATCAATACGATACTCTAAGAGATAAGTTATTCATTATTTTAAGCTATATTGTGCTCATTTAATATTCTCTTTTATTAGCTTTCTTTGTATTTGATTTTGAATTTCTGCATTCCAATTTTATTTGAAAGAGGGATTGAGGTATTCCCATTTCTTGGAATCAAAATTAAATCAAGTTAGCCCATGGTACTTTAAATCTAAAATCAATTTAGTACCTAGAACCATTTCATATGTGAGTATTGGACATTGAACTTCTACGTTGAACTTCTACTCCAATTTGGTTTTGTCGGGCTGCATCAAAGAGAATATCCAGGTATTTTACAGTTTTATAATTTCCTATGTTTTGGTTTCTTTGAGATTAAGCCAGAAAATTTCTCAGTTTTGGTTATCTAAGGTGATCTAGAAAACTCAGAGTGTGGGGTTTTTTTAATTGTGTAAGCCCACTTGAAAGACACAATTGTGAGGTTTTTAGGTGAACTTAGAAAAACCTATTTTCATAGTGAACGCTAATTTCTACTGTGTGAGGATGTTAGGAGTGGAGTAGCTATGTGGCAGTTGTTTAACAGCTGGTGTACACACAGGCGAACCACTATAATTCTTTGTGTATTATGGTTTCCTTTCTTTATTCTTTTTGGTTCAAGATTGTGGAATGTATTTGTGGATGTGAATGTTGTAATCTTTACATTTCAGCATTGTGGGGAATGTTGTAATAGTTTAGATTTTCTTTCTTGCTATTTCCTTTTTATTCCTCTTCAGTTTGAGTTTTTGATACATAAATCGTTCTAGTAAGGTTGTCCTGCCACAAACCCTTGGTTTTTATGGTGTAAGGTTGTTCTTAGAACAACATTTATATCAACCTCTCAATGCTAGAATTTTGAGGTTGTTGCTTCCTTTGTTTATTTATAATTCATTTTGTTATCTTATTGTTTAATTCCGCTGTTAATTTTTAATTTGGCATTGTCCTATTCACCCCCCCTCTAAGACATATAGCTCGGCCTTTTCAGGGGCCAATTGTCGACGCCATTTCTGATTGTCGAGGCCGATTCTGATTGTCGAGGCTGATTCCGATGCCATGACCGATTCTGATTGTCGAGACTGATTCTGATTGTGGAGGCCGATTCTGATTGTGGAGGCCGATTGTCGAGGCCAATTTTGATTGTTAAGGCTGATAGTATAGGCCGATTCCGATTGTCGGTGCCAATTGTTGTGACCAATTTTGATTTGTCAATGTCGATTCTGATTGTCGAGGCCGATTATCGAGGCCGATTCCGATTGTCGAGGCCGAATATTGAGGCCGATTGTTAAGGCTTAATGTGATGTATATGCAGCCCGTATTTAAGGCCCATTGTGATGTGTATTCAGTCCGTGTTTAAGGCCCAATGTGATGTATATGAGGCCTATGTGATGAGGCCCATTATGGTGGATTTGAGGGCTAGGCGATGGAGCCCGTTGTGATGTATATTAGGCCCATGTGAGAGGCCCATCGTGATGTGTATTAAGCTCTTGAGTGAGGCCCATGGTGTTGTAAATTTGGCCCTTGTGTGAGGCCATGGGTCCACTATATGTTAGGCTCTATGTGGGCCATTCCTTGGGGGCAATGTTGGTTAAATGTCCACATTGTTGAGGTCGATTGTCGATGCCGGTTATTGATACCGATTATAAGTATGTGATAGCATAGCATCATGATACACGCACGCATCATCTGCATATTTGTTATGAGATATGATTGACCATTGCATATGTCATAGTGCCGGTGGTTTATGGGACTCCCTGATAGGCGGAGTTATCCCACATGAGTATACGGTATGCGCAGGATTGATGCATGATTGGACTGCATGACTCATACATCTTATATTGTGTGATTGTGATTACTGTACGCCCTAGCGACATCAGGGCCGTTGTCTGTACAGGCATGTTGTGGATGGTCAGATGGGACACCGAAATCTTTTTCTACATGGGGTGTCATAGATATCCCTGGGTGAAATTTCCTAAACCCTCAGGTACCAGAGGATGCTCCAACGTTGAGACTGAGTAGATATATATGAGCACATAAGGGTCGTATACCAGTAGGCCGCGTCTCCCACTGTGTTGTAGTCAGTTGGAAGGGGGTGTAGCCTTACTAGCCTGAGGGAGTAGGCAATGCTAGGCTGAGTCTGATCGGCTTGAGGAATGGGTCCGCTATCGACGAACCAGGCTCGATATTGGTGAGATGATAGTGAGGTCTCTTCTACTTATTTAGTTGTGCGCTTGATGGGGCGACATGTGGCATAGAGTGTATTAGACCCTGGTGATGATCCCATAGATGTACAGTACTGATTTGTGGAGTAGGAATTACATACTCAGCATTATATTCATTCATTCACTATCCACTTAAGCTGGTGGTGTGCAACTAATTATTATATGTACTTTCGTAATGGGCAAGATTTCGATTGGGGCGTGCGACTAACCCGAGTCAAGAGCTTACAACATTGAGTCTATCTATCCAAATTTAGGTGTGGGACTGGTTTGGATGGAAGTCTTTTATGATAGGCCCTATAGCCTGCGATACCACGTACTGTCATCCCAACTTCACACTATAGCTTGGTCATTTCATTCGCACCACATATTGCATATTGCATTACATCATCGGCATATGGCATTTTGGGTTGCTATGTTTCTGCATTTATATGTCCTAGATGAGGCTGATGACATCTGTAGCTCTTCCGAATTGCATATTGTATTGCAACCTCGATATCTGATATCTAGTTCATTATATTTCCATATTACATAGCCGATTTACATTACTTTCTTAGTATATGAGATTAACTTGCTATGTCTTTTCATCGCATATCCTGGATGAGGTTGATGATATTTTTATGGACTTGTTAGTTTTTTTGCTTACTCTGATATTGTATGGTTCGTGGACTTACCAGTATTTCCGTTTACTCTGATATTACCTTCTGAGCATGCATATACTGCTCACACACTTACACCACCATCTAAGATTTCTATAAGCTTACGCACGATAGATGTGTGCAGGTGGCGTTAGGTTGCAGCAGCGTTGAGCATGGAGTATGCAGCTATCTTCTGGGGCTTTGATTTTTGATATATGTATTTCCCTTTCAGCACTGTATTCAAATGTTTATATTAGTGGATATGTGATGATGATGTTCTTCTTGTGATTTGGGTATACTTGTGGTTATGCTTCTTATGAGATAAATTCGTGTTGAAAATCCTCCTTGTAGGATCTTAGGATCGACATCTGAGGTATGAGCGTTGGGAGCCGAGAATGGGGTACTATGGAGGCTGTCGGCATCGGATTCAGCGATCAGAAATTTTGTGAGCACGATTTTCGAATTTGGGGCGTGACAGAAGTTGATATCAGAGCATAACTTGGGAATACCTGAGGATCACATGACATATCCATTGATAGATACCCTACACTCTATGATTGTTGAGAACTTAGAATGATTAGGTACCCGAGTTTGAATAACTTAGAGACTTTCTGATAGAGCTCACCATCGTGTGTATATTTGAGAATATTTAAGGATAATGTGTGCCTTTGTTCCTTCATATAGGAAATGCTGCCCAAGAGAGCGATGCGAGCGACTCCCACTCCACCACCAGAGATCCCTGCTCTCCAGCATGAGGACGTTGTTCCTCCACATGAGACCTATGCGGATCCGACCGTACCTGTGAGTGCCTCCCAGTTACAGTAAATGTTGCAGGCTGTGACGGTCGCTCTTCAAAGGCAGGCCAAGTACCCCATTGTTTCACCAACGCAGGCAGAGTAGAAGCGCACTAGCGACCTTCTTCGAGAGTTCTGACAGCTCGATCCCCCGCATTTTCAGGTCGAGCTAGATCCCTCAACAGCTAAGAATGGTGCTCCGATGTGGAGAAGATTTTTTATACGATGGCATGTACGATCCAACAGCGGGTTTGGTTAGGTGTATTTCTTCTCCAGGGTGAGGCCAAGCACTGTGGACCTCCGTTACTCGTGTTACAGGGCATAATTTTATCTGGATGTGGGAGCATTTCATAGACCGATTTGACCAGCAGTACTTTCCCGACCACTTTTGTCGACAACAAGCATTAGAGTTCGAGACCTTGGTGCAGGGAGACATGTCTGTGTCGTGGTATGAGGCTCATTTTGTAGTGTTGTCTAGATTCGCGCCATATTTGGTAGATGAAGAGGAGTGAAAGGCTCGCCGTTTTGAGAACGACTTATGTTACGGTCTCCGAGGTCATGTTGTTGGTTATGAGCTCCCGACCTTTAAGGAGGTAGTATGAAGGGCCCATATTTATGAGGCCGAGTGGGTCAGTTTACAGAGGAATCGTGACCAAAGAAGAGACTGGAAGAGGCAGGCCCCCTCCAACAACTCCCAGCAGCTGTAACATTGATGACCACAGAGAAGACACACCTCCCCAATAGGCACAGGGCAGACTTTCTGTAGCCCAGCAGGACCCTCCGTCATCAGAAGGAATCACCGACGATTCGCGCGACTAGGCCATATGACCGTCTTGTTAGATTAATTGTTTGTAAAAATTCTGAGGCTGCAAGGTATCTTAGTTTTAATCATTTCTGATCCATGATCTAGGGTTCAGTAGGGGTCACCATAGTGTTGATGAGGCATATTGGGAGCGCGAGGCCGAGATTCAAGAGCGCTATCCCCATCTTTTTTATGATTGATTATATGATGTATCTTGTATGTTGTCTCTGATTTTATATGGTGATGCCATGTTTCCTCTTCCTTATGAGTTATGTCTAGTTGTAATGATTATGTAAATTTTGAGGACGGAATTTGTATTAGGAGGGGAGAGCTGTAAGGCCCGTATCTTAGACCATACCATTCCGTAGGCTTCCTTAGTCCTCCCGTTCGAATTCCGGCAACCCTCGACCTGTATCCGATGTTTGCGCGTGATCCTAAGACGAGTCCTGCATACCGGAGTCAGCTCGACCCGAAACATGTACCCTAGCGACCGCGCCATCACCGTGGTTTCAATGTCATGTCTTGTATGCCGATGTGAAACTACTACGTGAAAAATGACGAATTTAGAGACGGTTCTGGACCGTCTCTAAAATTGCTTGGTTTTAAGACGCTTTAGAGATGGCCGTAAACCGTCTCTAAATTTTTAGACCGCCCTTGACCGTCCTTATTATTGTCTTAAAAATTTGAACGTTGACAAATCATTTAAGACAGTAAAAAACCGTCGTTAACTGCAGATAAAAGACGGCCATTGACCGTAATAAGAGACGGTCCCTGACCGTCTTATATGGTAGAATTTGAGACGGTCAAAGACCGTCCCTAATGACCGTCTCTTATTGGTAATTTGAGACTGTCAAGGACCGTCTCAATTAGAGACGGTCGTTGGCCGTCTTTTCCTGCAAGTTGGGACTGTCAAAGAGAGCCTGTATTAGTGACGGTCCTTAGCAGTCTCCATTTGAGACTGTCAATGATCGTCTCTATTAGAGAACGTCCTTAGCCATCTTATTATAGTTATTTGAGACTGTCAAGGACCGTCTGCATTAGAGACGGTCCTAAACCGTCTTTAATGCTCAAGTTAAACATTAAGAATAAAAGAAATTATGAATTTCGAAAAAAAAAAGGTTAAAAAACTTAGAAAAATGACTAACAATGTTTGAGAAAAAAATTTAGGTTTTGAAAAAAAATGTAATTTTATAAAAATCTAGATTTTGAAATAAAAAATTAAGAACTTTTAATAATGTTGATAATTTTGAAAAAAAAAAAAATCGATAAGAAAATGATATTTTGAAAAAGAAAATTTAAAAAATTAAACAAAATTGTAAAAAACTTGTCAAATTGCAAAAAAAAAAAATATATATATTTAAAAAAATAAAATTAGATTTTGTATTTTGAAAAGAAAAATTAAAAAGTTGTATAACAAAAGTGATATTTAAAAAATGATATTTTGAAGAAGAAAATTTAAAAAATTAAACAAAATTGTAAAAAAATTGTCAAATTGCAAAAAAAAATATATTTTAAAAAAAATAAAACTAGATTTTGTATTTTGAAAAGAAAAATTAAAAAGTTGTATAACAAAAGTGACATTTAAAAAATGATATTTTGAAAAAGAAAATTTAAAAAATTAAACAAAATTGTGAAAAAATTGACAAATTGTAAAAAAAATATATATTTTAAAAAAGAAAACTAGATTTTGTATTTTGAAAAGAAAAATTAAAAAGTTATATAAAAAAATGAATTTAAAAAATGATATTTTGAAAAAGAAAATTTAAAAAATTAAACAAAATTGTGAAAAAATTTACAAATTGTAAAAAAATATATATATTTTGAAAAAGAAAACTAGATTTTGTATTTTGACAAGAAAAATTAAAAAGTTATATAACAAAAGTGATATTTAAAAAATGATATTTTGAAAAAGAAAATTTTAAAAATTAAACAAAATTGTGAAAAAATTGACAAATTGTAAATTATATATATATTAAAAAAGAAAACTAGATTTTGTATTTTGAAAAGAAAAATTAAAAAGTTATATAACAAGATTTCGATAAAAAAATGATATTTTGAAAAAGAAAATTTAAAAAATGAAATGAAATTGTGAAAAAATTGACAAATTGTAAAAAAATATATAGTTTTTTTTAAAAAAGAAAACTAGATTTTGTATTTTGACAACAAAATTAAAAAGTTATATAACAAAAGTGAGATTAAAAAATGATATTTTGAAAAAAAAAAAGAAATTAAACAAAATTGTGAAAAAATGTAAAAATATATATTTTTTAAAAAAGAAAACTAGATTTTGTATTTTGACAAGAAAAATATAAAAAAAAAGGGATCTATACCAAATTGAATGGATGGGGCCTACAATACACAAGGTGGGATTAAAAACATGTAAACGTGAAAAGAAAAAAGAAAAAGAAAAAGAAAAAGAAGAGTGTTAACTTGATGTTAAAAAAAAAAATATACACGTTTAAGAAAGAGAGTGCAAATCAAAGTTCCTCAATACCTTGGTAAAAAAGAAAATGGTCTAAATTCAACGGTAATATCATATGGTTGAGATTATCCAATCATTATGATATTAAAATAAGTGTTCTACCCAACAGAATAGATGTGTCCTTCAACCCAAGTGCAGACCAAAGAAGATTGAAGCATATAGATGTTTAAAAAGAATAGTACAAGTCAATGTTCCTCAGGATAGTCAAAAAGAAAATGGTCCAAATTAATCCAACGGCAATTTCAGACAGTTAAGATCATCCAATCAGTGTGACCTTTGGAGAGGGTACAGGTATGCCAGGTGTTGCCAACATTAAGAATTGGTACCAAATGCATACATTATTATAGGCCATTCTCATGTTATCATTTTTCGGCTATTAACTCGTCTCTAAAGCAATGAGATGTAAACTTGCACAGCTTAGATATAGTTTAAGCTGCTTGTTAATTAAAAAGGAACTGGAATATAGTTAATTAAGCCAAATGGAATCTCAAAAAAAGAAGAAAAAAAAAAAAGACGACCAACATCCATCCAATCGTACTAAGTCCACCAATCAGGTGGTAGAGATTGTTCCATGAAAGGCATTCCCAGCTCTCCACCCATCCACAGTCGGCTCCCACATATTAGCTCCAAGGACTCCAAAATAGTAAAACACAACACATAAGTCTCACTAGAAACCCTAGAACTTGCAGAAACACAAGACATTGACACAGACAGAATTTTTTCCAAATGGAATCAAATTAATATCAGAGGTTAGTTTCCAAACACCACTAGTAGAATCGAACAATCTTTAACAAGAAAATAAAATCAAACCCTACAACCCCCGGAATTCAACATACAGCCTTATCAAAATAGCAAAATTCAAAGGTGAAAAAATCATTATAAGAGCGATTTCATGACCCACCTGAGATTATTGAGTTCTTATGATTCGAAATCACATCCTAAATATATGATAGAAAAATATATGGACGATGTCGATATACATAAAATATATCAAGGTGGGCCATACACGGTTAGAGTAACACCCATGAAGGAGTTATCTAAATAGTGAAATGGTACTATAAGGTCACCTCTTGGGAACTTCCCATGAGGTTAATCTGTGTGTGTCCCACCATGATGTATGTAGAACATCAACACCATGCATTTGATGTGTCCCATTTAAGTCCAAAAATTAGTCGTATACAAAACTCAGGTGAGCCATAGCATCTAAAACTATGTGAAGACATCCCTAAAACATATAAAAGCATTCAATTGGTGGGGCCCACTTGAGTTTTGGATGTGTGTGAAACTTGGGCTGACTCCTCATCCAATTGGGACACACGTATATAATGAATGGGCTGGATCTATGAACCACATCTAGGTGGGCCCAATAAATGATTATGAATGTTTTAATGAGAGGGTAACCCTCTCAACTATAGTATGTGGTGTGGCCCACCCAAGTCATGGATTGAATTTATTTTTAAGGTCGTGGCCACCATGGAATGGTGCATCTGACTGACGGGGCAAATCCAAAGTTCAAGTGGACCCACCATAGAAAAGAGTGGGATAGTGACACCCACTACTGAAACCTTCTTAGGGCCCGCTGCGATGTTTATTTGAGATCCAACCTGTTTATAAGTTAATACAGACATGGATGCAGTTGAAAATTGGTCTGACCCCTCATCCAAGTGGGACACACATAATGAGTGGGCTGGATATGTGAATCACATTTAGGCAGGCCCAATATACGATTATGAATGTTTTAAGGAAAACCCTCCATTATATTATGTGGTGTGGCCCACATTTAGGCTGATGTTTGTGTTTTCCCTTCATTCATATTTTTTTTGATATTATGAACATGTTGAATGACAAATAAACATTACTGTGGGCCCAAGGAAGGTATTAATGGTGGAAATCATTATTCCACACCGTTTTGTGTGGCATGGTCCACTTGAATTATGGATTTACCGAAAATTTAGGATCAACTCACACCGTTCATCTATTTTTCGAGATCATTTTATAGAATTATCCAAAAAATGAATCATATCCAAAGATTAAATGGACCACACCACAAATAAGGGGAACAAATTGGCTCCTCCCCTACACCATCCAATGGCTTGTGGTTGGTGCTGTGTGGGCCCAACCATGATGTATTTTTACAAATACATGGATGAAGGGAAAAACTAAAATATCAACTTGATCCAAAGCTTTAGTGGCCTCCCAAAATTTTTCAATGGTAGACGTTTAGTTTATATTATTTCCTATGATGTGGTCCACTTCAGATTTTTATAGGCTTCAATTTTGAGCTTATGTAATAAAATTATATGTTAAAATGGATGGATGGAGTGGATAAAATGAAAAAATCATGGTGGGCCCTAAAGGATTTACTTAGTATGCTTGCGAACGGATTGGCTACTCCCCCAAACACTAGCCGATGGCTGGTGGTGGGTGCTTTGTGGCCCCCACTATGATGTATGTGTTTCATCCATGCCGTCCATATAATTTTACAGATAATTTTACAATATGAGACCAAAAATGAGATATATCCAAATCTCAAGTGGACCACATTATAGGAAATAGTGTTGAATGAGCGTCGACCATTAAAAACATTTTGGTAGCCATAAAAGTTTTGGATCAAGCTGATTTTTGTTTTTTCCCTTCATCTGGTCCTGTATGACCAAATCAATAAATTGGATGTTAAATAAACAGTACAGTGGGCCTTAGGAGGATTTTAATGGTGGATATCCAATCACTATTATTCTCATGTGGTGTGGACCACCTGAGATTCATATTCCTCTAATTTTTGGCATAAAGCTTTAAAATGATCTTTAAAAATGGATGAATGGAATGGATGAAACACATACATCATGGTAGGGCCCACAGAGCACCGACCAGTAGCCAGCCCAAAATTGGGCGCATGCTTAAAACAGAGCCGCGCGCGCCCATCTTTCACTCGGCACCCTCCCTTCCCTTTCTCTCTCTCTCTCACCCCTGCTGTCCCTCGCCGCCCTCTCTCACTCTCGTGCATCCTCTCTCTCTCTCTCGGTCCTCTCTTCACCGCGCCGTTTCTCTGTTTCTCTGTCTCTCTCGGTGCTCTCTCTCTCTCATGCATCCACACGAGGTATCTCTCTTTCTCTCTCACACTCTCTCTCTCTCTCTCAATCTCTCTCAATCTCAATACCGATTGAAACAATTTGGGGATTTGGGGATTTAGGGATTTGGGGATTTAAGGATTTAGGGATTTGGGGATTTAGGGATTTAGGGATTAAGGTGGGCCCTACTGAGTTTACTCAGTACAATAAGAGTGTACTGAGTAACTCAGTATGCAATCCGATTTCCTCTGCAGCATCACCATGATCTATGGCCCCACCATGATGTATATATTTTATCCATTCCATTCATCTATTTTTACAGATCATTTTAGGGCTTTATCTCACTCGGAAAGCCTTTTGGAGGACATGTGTGAGATGACCATGCATGCTTATGAGAGTATCAAAGTTTCTCTTTTGCAGGCCTGTTCCACGAAAGGGGTTTGATACTCTGGCAGAGTTTAGTGAATGATACACACATACACAAACATCTTTCAAGTAACAGATTTTTTCTGAAATTAAAAATTCTTAGAACTCTGTTGATGTGGCCACTGGCTTTAAGATGGAATGTAAAGATCAGAGATTTGGACATCAGCAGTATTTACGAATTGAATTAGTCGTAATCTTTGATGTAATATTGACATGTGGATTCTCTGGTATTAGTTCATAATATAGATGCCAGATAGGCAAAGCTTGTTATACACTGAAAGCTGCAAATATTTAAACTTATCTAATGTGTTTTGTGATGTGTTCTTATGCAAAACCAAAAGAAAATGTCATCGAGAAAGTTTCAGATATGTATTGATCAGGTAAAATATTTATCTTCCTTTAGAGAGATTGTGATACTTTAGCTGATTGGAAATGAAATTTCATGAAACATGATGAAGCAATTGCATCATAAGAATTCCAAAGTGCTGTATTTCATTTAAAATAAAATAAAATAATTCGTTGTGGTTAGGAACATATATGGTTTGTTTAGATGCATTATTGAACTGAATTGCAACTATTAGTCTAATAGAGTGGAAATTAGACAAGTTGTGATTTCCTCAGCAACTGTTTGGGCTCCAAATTGTGGTTATGTTGCTTCCAAGTTGGACTTGAATAAAAAATAACTACCAATTTTGTGGGTTGCTTCCTCATCATGAATTCTAGAAAATGTCGATTACTTTTGCCCATTCCTATAGATTAATAAAGTGAAATTTCACAATTAACTTTGTGCATGATTTTTGTGTTTCATTCTTTCTCTTTTTTCCCTTTTTATTTGGACAATTGGGAACTGTTAGAGGAATTGGGCTTCATCTTATATATTCTTCTGTTATCCAATTTTATAAACACTTGCATATAACATGTGTTGATACTCTATGATCTTAGTGAAAGTTTAAAGTGCAAGGCAAACTCACTTTCTCGGCAGATACTATATATAGGCTTTCTTGGTTTATAGGCAAGAATAATGTATTGATGTAGTGCTTTGTGGACTATTATGTTTTTTTTATTCTTGGAAGATAAAACCTATAACCTTAATCTTAACCTAAAACCTAGCTAAACCTAAACCTAAAACCTAAATGTATTCTTAAATCCCTAAACCTAAACCTACACCTAATCCTAATCTCAACTCCTTAACCTAAACCTAAACCTAAACTTGAAAACCCAAACC
This sequence comes from Magnolia sinica, assembly GCF_029962835.1. NCBI lineage: Eukaryota > Viridiplantae > Streptophyta > Magnoliopsida > Magnoliales > Magnoliaceae > Magnolia > Magnolia sinica. The sequence goes on from NC_080574.1 coordinate 83,664,459, forward strand.
TAAACCCGATCCCAAACCCGAACCCATAACTACAACCTAAACCTTAACCTAAACCTATAACCTATAACCTAAACCTATAACCTAAACTCAATTCCCTAAACACTAACCTACAACCTAACCTAAACCTATACTTATAACATAAACTTATTCTCAAATCCCAAAATCTATAACCTAAACCTAAACCTATAACCTATAACTTAAACTCAATTCCCTAAACTCTAACCTACAACCTAACCTAAACCTATACTTATAACCTAAACCTATTCTCAAATCTCAAAACCTATAACCTAAACCTAAACCTTAACCTAAACCTATAACCTATAACCTAAACTCAATTCCCTAAACCTTAACCTATAACCTAACCTAAACCTATACTTATAACCTAAACCTATTCTCAAATCCCAAAACCAAAGATACTAAAGTATCTAATGCATCTTAAATATTTAGAATTAAGAAGTCTCAAGTCCAACCAGTTGGACTGCAATTTATTGCATCTTAAACATTTTTACAGATCATTTTATAAATCATTTACATCTTTACTATCAATTGTATTATCAAATGAAATTCAAACTCTTTGTTGGGGTTAACTGTAAATCATTGATAGTTGTTTATAATAATATTTTTATCTTTCTAGTATGTAGTTACGTGTCAAAAATCTTTTTGTAAAAAAATTGATTTCATTTGATTTTTTTTGTATGGATGCATCATGCATGGTTTTATGATAAAACACATGTATGTATGTATGTATATGTATGCATGCACACATGGATGGATGAAACGTATGCATGCATGCATGGATGGACAGATTATGCATGTGTGTATGCATGCATACATGCATGGATGGATTTATGTGTGTGTATATGTATGTATGTATGCATGCATGGATGGAAGACTGGATGGATGGATCATCACGCATGTGTGTGTATGTGTGTATGTGTGTATGGATAGATGGATGGATTGTTAGATCATGGATGGATGGATCAGTTTATGTATGTATGCATGCATGGATGATTGGATGTATCATCATGCATGTTTGTATGCATGTATGTATGTATGCATGATCCCAAACCTAAACCCGACCCCAAACCCGAACCCGATTTCCTAAACCTAAACGTTAACTTATCCTCAATTCCCTAAAGCTATAACCTATAACCTATAACCTATAACCTACACCTAATCATGTGCATATATTTGCAGATATATATAGATCCATGTATCGGTTGCATGGATCTATATATAGGTTGCATTATAGGGAAACATTTAATGATGTGTCATACAGGTTGTGGCTATCAAAGATATAATATCACCTCCTTATAGGGAAACATTTAATGATGTGTATAGGTAAATTCATTTTTTTTATTCCTTATATTGTTTCCTAGTTATATTTGTGTTGGTTTCAGAGTACAGGTAGCAATAGAAAGTGTTGGTCGATTGTGGCTTATAGACAAAGGGATGAGTAACCAACAATACGAATATGAGAGGCCTTCCCCAGGTATCCAAATGCTTTTAGATATAATTATGTTGTTTTTAAATGTATTAGATCGAAATTGATAGAGCAGACCCGGATGTGCGTCGGAGCTATCCGAATGTTGAGCGGGGGTCCCTAGAAGGTGGGAATCGCTGTTATGACCATGATAAAGCTGTCCATTTCCTATGGACAGCATTGAAGTGGCCTGACCATTTGGACAGGCCATATTTATGTATTAACTCGAAATTGATGGAGCAAACCCGGATGTACGTCGGAGCTATTTGGATGTTGAGAGGGGGTCCCTGGAAGGTAGGAACCGCTGTTATGACCATGATGAAGCTGTCCATTTCCTATGGACAACATTGGAGGGGCCTGGCCATTTGGACATGCCGTGTTTATGTATTTGATCGAAATTAATGGAGCAGACTCGGATGTGCGTCGGAGCTATTCGGAAGAGCGGGGTTTCCTGGAAAGAGGGAACCGCTATTATGACCATGATGAAGCTGTCCATTTTTTATGGACAGCATTGGAAGGGCCTGGCCATTTGCGCCGGATGGCCGTGTTTATATCTGTATTTGCAGGGACCATACCCTTAACCTAAACTAAAACCTATGACCTAAAACCTTAACCTATAACCTAAACCTCAACTTAACCTAAATCTAAACCTTAACCTAAAACCTAAAACCTAAACCTAAACCTAAAACCTAAATGTATTCTCAATTCCCTAAACCTAAACCTACACTTAATCATAATCTTAACTCCCTAACCTAAACCTATACCTAAACTTGAAAACCCAAATATAAACCCAATCCCGAACCCGAACCTAAACCTTAACCTTAACCTATTCTCAATTCCCTAAACCTATATCTTATAACCTAAACCTAAACCTAAACCTAAACCTTAACCTATACCTATAACCTTAACCTAAACCTAAACCTTAACCTAAACCTATAACCTTAACCTAAAACCTAAACCTACAACCTAAACCTAAATCAAAACGCATAACCAAAACCAAAACCAAAACCAAAACCTATATCCTAAACCTGAACGCATTCTCAAATCCTATAACCCATAATCTAAACCTAAACCTATAACCTATAACCAAAACCAAAACATATAACCTAAACCAAAGCCAAAACCTATAGCCTAAACCTGAACCCATTCTCAAATCCAAAAACCTATAACCTAAGCCATTAACCTATAACCTAAATCAAAACCTATACCTAAACCAAACCTAAACCTAAAACCAAAACCTAAAACCTAAACCTATAATCTATAACCTAAATTAAAACATATAATCAAAACCAAATCCCAAAACCCAAACCTAAACCTAAACCTAAAACTAAACCTAAAACCTAAACCTAAACCTATAACTTAAACTCAAATCCTTAAACCTAAACCTAAACCTAATCTTATAACCTAAACTCAAATCCCTAAACCTTAACTTATAACCTAACCTAAACCTATACTTATAACCTAAAACTATTCTCAAATCCCAAAACCTATAACCTAAACCTAACCTTTCCCTAAACCTATAACCTAAACTCAATTCCCTAAACCTAAACCTATAGCCTAAACTCAAATCCCTAAACCTTAACCTATAACCTAACCTAAACCTATACTTATAACCTAAAACTATTCCCAAATCCCAAAACCTATAACCTAAACCTAAGCTTTCCCTAAACCTATAAGCTAAACTCAATTCCCTAAAGCTAAACCTACACCTAATCCTAATCTCAACTCCCTAACCTAAACCTAAACATAACCTTGAAAACTCAAACTTAAACCCAATCCCAAACCTGAACCCGATTTCCTAAACCTAAACCATAACCCATTCTCAAATCCAAAAACCTATAACCTAAACCTAAACCAAAACCAAAACTTATAACCTAAACCCGAACCCATTCTCAAATCCCAAAACCTATAACCTAAACCAAAACCAAAACCTATAACTTAAACCCGAACCCATTCTCAAATCCCAAAACCTATAACCTAAACATAAACCTTAACCTAAACCTATAACCTATAACTAAAACCTATAACCTAAACCCGAACCCATTCTCAAATCTCAAAACCTATAACCTAAACCTAAACCTTAACCTAAACCTATAACCTATAACATAAATCAAAACCTAAACCTAAACCTAAAAGCTAGGCCTATAACCTATAACCTAAATCAAAACCTATTACCTTTCCCTAAACCTTAACCTAAACCTATAACGTATAACCTAAATCAAAACCAAAACGAAACCTAAACCTAAACCTAAACCTATAACCTATAACCTATAACCTAAACCTAAACCTAAAACCTAATGTATTCTCAAATCCCTAAACCTAAACCTACACCTAATCCTAATCTCATCTACCTAACCTAAACTTAAACCTAAACTTGAAAACCCAAACCTAAACCCGATCCTGAACCCGAACCCAATTTCCTAAACCTAAACCTTAACCTATAACCAAGCCTAAACCTAAACTTATAACCTAAACCTATTCTCAAATCCCAAAACCTATAACTATAACCTAAACCTTAACCAAAAACCTATAACCTAACCTAAACCTAAACATATAACCTTAACATAAACCTAAACCTATAACCTTAACCTTAACATATAACTTTAACCTAAACCTATTCTCAAATCCCGAACCCGATTTCCAAAACCTAAACCTTAACCCATTCTCAATTCACTAAACCTATAGCCTATAACCTAAACCTATAACCTATAACCTAAACATAAACCTAAAATCAAAATGTATTCTCAAATCCCTAAACCTAAACATACACCTAATCCTAATCTCAACTCCCTAACCTAAACCTAAACCTAAACTTGAAAACCCAAACCTAAACCTGATCCTGAACCCGAACCCGATTTCCTAAACCTAAACCTTAACCTATTCTCAATTCGCTAAACCTTAACCTATAACTTAACCTAAACCTAAATCTATAACCTAAACCTAAACCTATAACCTAAGTGTGTTCTCAAATCCTTAGACCTAAACCTACACGTAATCCTAATCTCAACTCCTTAACCTAAACCTAAACCCGATCCCGAACCCGATCCCGATTTCCTAAACCTAAACAATAACCTATTCTCAATTCCCTAAACCTATATCTTATAACCTAAACCTAAACCTAAACTTATAACCTTAACCTAAACCTAAACTTAAACCTGTAACCTATAACCTAAACCTAAACCTAAAACCTAAATGTATTCTCAAATCCCTAAACCTAAACCTACACCTAATCCTAATCTCAACTCCCTAACCTAAACCTAAACCTAAACTTGAAAACCCAAACCTAAACCCGATCCCGAACCCGAACCCGATTTCCTAAACCTAAACCTTAACATATTCTCAATTCCCTAAACCTATAGCTTATAACCTAAACCGAAACCTAAACCTATACCTAAACCTAAACCTAAACCTATAACCTATAACCTTGACCTAAACCTAAACCTAAACCTTTAAACTATAACCTAAACCTAAACGTAAAACCTACATGTATTCTCAAATCCCTAAACCTAAACCTACACTTAATCCTAATCTCAACTCCCTAACCTAAACCTAAACCTAAACCTAAACTTGAAAACCAAAACCTAAACCTGTTCCCAAACCCGAACCCGATTTCCTAAACCTAAACCTTAACCTGTTCTCAATTCCCTAAACCTATAGCTTATAACCTAAACCGAAACCTAAACCAATACCTAAACCTAAACCTAAACCTAAACCTATAACCTATAACCTAAACATAAACCTAAAACCTAAATGTATTCTCAAATCCCTAAACCTAAACCTACACCTAATCCTAATCTCAACTCTCTAACCTAAACCTAAACCTAAACTTGATAACCCAAACCTAAACCCGATCCTGAACCCGAACCCGATTTCCTAAACCTAAACCTTAACCTATTCTCAATTTCCTAAACCTTAACCTATACCTAAATCTATAACCTAAACCTAAACCTAAAACCTATGTGTATTCTCAAATCCTTAAACCTAAACCTACACCTAATCCTAATCTCAACTCCCTAACCTAAACCTAAACCTAAACTTGAAAACCCAAACCTAAACCCGATCTTGAACCCGAACCCGATTTTCTAAACCTAAACATTAACCTATTCTTAATTCCCTAAACCTATATCTTATAACCTTAACCTAAACCTAAACCTAAACCTATAACCTATAACCTATAACTTTAACCTAAACCTAAACCTAAAACCTAAATGTATTCTCAAATCTTTAAACCTAAACCTACACCTAATCCTAATCTCAACTCCCTAACCTATACCTAAACTTAAACTTGAAAACCCAAACCTAAACCCGATCCCGAACCCAAACCCGATTTCCCAAACTTAAAACTTAACCTTTTCTCAATTCCCTAACCTATATCTTATAACCTAAACCTAAGCCTAAACCTAAACCTTAACCTAAACCTAAACCTAAACCTAAACCTAAACCTATAACCTAGAACCTAAACCTAAACCTAAAACCTAAATGTTTTCTGAAATCCCTAAACCTAAACCTACACCTAATCCTAATCTTAACTCCCTAACCTAAACCCATACCTAAACTTGAAAACCAAAACCTAAACCCGATCCTGAACCCCAACCCGATTTCCTAAACCTATACCTTAACCTATTCTCAATTTCCTAAACATATAGCTTATAACCTAAACCTAAACCTTAACCTAAACCTAAACCTTAACCTAAACCTAAAACATAAATGTATTCTCAAATCCCTAAACCTAAACCTACACCTAATCCTAATCTCAACTCCCTAACCTAAACCTAAACCCGATCTCGAACCCGAACCCGATTTCCTAAACCTAAACCTTAACCTATTCTCAATTCCCTAAACCTATTGCTTATAACCTAAACCGAAACCTAAACCTATGCCTTAACCTAAACCTAAACCTAAACCTATAACATATAACTTAAACATAAACCTAAAACTTAAATGTATTCTCAAATCCCTAAACCTAAACCTACACATAATCCTAATCTCAACTCCCTAACTTAAACCTAAACCTAAACTTGAAAACCCAAACCTAAACCCGATCCCGAACCCGAACCCGATTTCTTAAACCTAAACCTAAATGTATTCTCAAATCCCTAAACCTAAACCAACACCTAATCCTAATCTCAACTCCCTAACCTAAACCTAAACTTAAATTGAAAACCCAAACCAAAACCCGATCCCGAACTCGAACCCGATTTCCTAATCCTAAACCTTAACCTGTTCTCAATTCCCTAAACCTATAGCTTATAACCTAAACCTAAACCTAAACCTATAACCTATAACCTAACCCTAAACCTAAACCTAAACCTGTAACCTATAACCTAAATGTATTCTCAAATCCCTAAACCTAAACCTACACCTAATCCTAATACCAACTCCCTGACCTAAACCTAAACTTGAAAACCCAAACCTAAACCCGATCTCGAACCCGAACCCGATTTCCTAAACCTAAACCTTAACCTATTCTCAATTCCCTAAACCTATAACTTATAACCTATACCTAAACCTAAACCTAAACCTATAACATATAACATATAACCTAAACCTAAACCTAAAACCTAATATATTCTCAAATCCCTAAACCTAAACCTACACCTAATCCTAATCTCAACTCCCTAACCTAAACCTAAACCTAAACATGAAAATCCAAACCTAAACCCGATCCTGAACCCGAACCCGATTTCCTAAACCTAAACCTTAACCTATTCTCAATTCCCTAAACCTATAGCTTATAACCTAAACCTAAACCTAAACCTAAACTTAAACTTTAACCTAAACCAATAACCTATAACCTAAACCTAAACCTAAACCTAAAACCTAAATGTATTCTCAAATCCCTAAACCTAAACCTACACCTAATCCTAATCTCAACTCCTTAACCTAAACCTAAACCTAAACTTGAAAACCCAAACCTAAACCCGATCCCAAACCCGTACCCAATTTCTTAAACCTAAACATTAACATATTCTCAATTCCCTAAACCTATAGCTTATGACCTAAACCTAAACCTAAACCTAAAGCTTAACCTAAACCTAAACCTAAACCTAAACCTATAACCTATAACCTAAACCTAAACCTAAAACCTAAATGTATTTCCAAATCCTTAAACCTAAACCTACACCTAATCCTAATCTAAACTCCCTAACCTAAACCTAAACCTAAACTTAAAAACCCAAACCTAAACCCGATCCCGAACCCGAACCCGATTTCCTAAACCTAAACCTTAACCTATAACCTAACCTAAACCTAAACCTAAACCTAAACCTAAACCTATAACCTAAACATAAGCCTAAAACCTAAACCTAAACCTAAAATCGAAATGTATTCTCTAATCCTAATCTCAACTCCCTAACCTAAACCTAAACCTATACCTAATCCTAATCTCAACTCCCTAACCTAAACCTAAACCTAAACTTGAAAACCCAAACCTAAACCCGATCCCGAACCCGAACCCAATTTCCTAAACCTAAACCTTAACCTCTAACCTAACATAAACCTAAACCTATTACCTGCACTTAAAACCTAAACCTATAACCTAAACATAAGCCTAAAACCTAAACCTAAACCTAAAATCTAAATGTATTCTCAAATCCTTGAACCTAAACCTACACCTAATCCTAATCTCAACTCACTAACCTAAACTTAAACCTAAACTTGATAACCTAAACCTAAACCTGATCCCGAACTCGGACGCGATTTCCTAAACCTAAACCTTAACCTTAACCTATTCTCAATTCCCTAAAGATATAACCTATATACTATAACCTATAACTTAAACCTAAACCTTAACTTAAACGTATAACCTAAGCCTAAACCTTAACCTAAACCAAAACCAAAACCTATAACCTAAGCCTTTAACCTATAACCTATAACCTAAAACCTAATCCTAAACCTAAACCTAAACCTAAAACCTAAAACCTAAACCTAAACCTATTTTAATGATCAGTTTTATTTTTAAAAAGTGCCCGCTTTTTTGGAAGAAGTTTATGCAATTCTTCATGATTATGAATTATAAGGTTTTGTTGGTTTAATAATTTTTTTTTTCAGGTGAAAGACACAAAGAAAATTGTTGGTGATTTTTTTTCTTTTTTTATTTATGATGTTAAAATTATATGTATTTATGTGTGGATGAATGTAATGTGGATAAGATTGCTTGTGTTTGGATGGATGTAGTTTATATTTGGATGAATGTAGTTTATGTTGGATTTATGTAGTTTGGTTTGTTCAGATGGATGTAAATGTGAATATGATGAAATATATTATAAAACAGGTGTATATCAGGAAGAATACGATGAAATATATATATTGACCCTCTTATAAAGGATGGTCTATGGCCGTCCTTTGAAGGCCTATAAGAGACGGTCCATGACAGTCCTTTTTAAGGACGGTCCATGACCGTCCTTTTAAAGGATGGTCCATGGTCGTCCTTTGAAGGCCTATAAGAGACGGTCCATGACAGTCCTTTTTAAGGACGGTCTATGACCGTCCTTTTAAAGGCTTAATCAGAGACAGTCTACGACGGTCTTTTTTAAGGACGGTCCATGACTGTCCTTTTAAAGGACGGTCGATGGCCGTCCTTTTAAAGGACGGTCGATGGCCGTCCTTTAAAGGCTCATAAGAGACGATCCGAGATCGTCCTTTTTAAGGACGATTCACGACCGTCCTTTTTTAGGACGGTCCATGACCGTCCTTTTTTCGTCAATAAAAATGACGGTTTTCGACCGTCCTTTAAGTAATACGACACGTCAAAATTTGACGGCCCTTGCGACGGTCCATGACCGTCCTTTTTGGTCATTTGAGACGGTTTTGGACTGTCCCTTTTTCACAGTTTTGGTGTAGTGACTTAGGCAAGGAGTTGTGGACCTGCGTTCATCTAAAGAAAAACACCGCACGTTGCAAAACTCGAAGGAATCTCTACCAAACGTCACATCAATTAAGTACATCATCCATACCCCATGCCACCTCACCCTATCATAAGTATAAGCACCCATCCCCTCTTTCCCTAAGTCAACTCTCTCTCTCTCTCTCTCTCTCTCTCTCTCTCTCTCTCTCCACACATCCCTCTTTTACCCAAATTTTAAGCAAACCCATACCTTCCCATCCCAATGCCTTACAACACCCATTCCACCCATCCCTTATCAATCCATCACTCCTCTCTCTCTCTCTCTCTCATTCTCTAACAATTCCCCTAACTCCCAAGAGAGAGCTTCCAACGTCCAAAGCTCTCCAAGTCTCCCACGCCAAGTGTGGCCCACTTTCCTACCATCTCATCTCCCATCTCAACCCTTTATTCTTCATCAACTTCCATCAAGATCAAAGACAAGGATCCTAGGAGTCCAAGGAGCTAAAGAAGAAGGCCTGATCCACCGTTGATTCTTGTTTTAAAGGCCCACTTGTTGTGGGACCCACTTGATATATGCTTTATATAGGGAGGGCCTAATAGTGGTGGGGTCCCTCCCCTTCACATTTCTCTCTCTCTCCGTCCCGTTGTAGTGGACCCACTAATATGTGTTTCACCTACACCGTCCATCAGAGACGGTGGGACCCCACCGTGTAGTGTGTCTGCATCCTGGTCGTCCAGGGCCTGGGCGCTGGACCCATGTATGTAGTATATATATTATATGTAATATATATATATTAATATAATATGTGGTGGGCCCCACGTGGGGACCCACCTGATTGGAAAGGGATTGGCTGGCGTACCAGACACCACCCATTTAGACGGTGCCATGTGCGGTCCCACCATGATGCAGCTGCCCCATCTGACCACCTACCATGATGCAAGTGTTGTATCTACACCGTCCAACCATTTTAAGAGATAATTTTAGGGCTTGAGATTAAAAATAAGACAGATCTAATTATCAAGTTGACCACACTGCATAAATAGTGGGATTAAACATCTACCATTGAAACCCCTTTTGTTATAGAAGTTTTGGACCAATATAATATTTGTTTTTCCTCCCAGTTCAGGTCCTTATGACCTTATGAACAGACTGGATGGGAAATGAATGCTATGGTGGGCCCATTGAGGTTTTGATAGTGGAAAATCATTATCTCCACTGTTATTTGTGGTATGGTCCAGATCTTTTAATATAATTCATTTTTTTTATAATGCTCTAAATTGATCCCTAAAGATGGATGAATGGTGTAGTTTGAAATTACAGTAAAGACCACTTTAGTTGAAGTAGGAATATGCCAATATGTCCTAGAGGGGGGTAAATAGGACTTTTTAAGAATTTTATAGTTTAAAATCCTATCACTCTAATCCTAACAACAAGCATATATTAGGATTACTCAAGAGTAACTCTACTGGCTTCCAAGCCCAGTAGAGGATCCAATCACAAACTATTTTAGAGATAAGCAATATGCAGACTAGTTTATGATGGATATGACTGTGAGTGTGTATGTGTGAGGTGTGATCTCAGATGATCAAATATGGAAGTATTTAAGGAAATCACATAAAATATGAAAGACAAATAATCTCAAACACAGTCATTTTTATAGTGGTTCGACTACTTGTCTACTCCACTCACGCTAACCACACTCAACCCTTGAGTGTACTGGATTTTACTAAAGAGGTTTCACACGGTTCACCCCAAACCCAAGGTTTTAAATCAGATTCACCTTTAACCTTTATAACCTACAGCTAGGCTGACTGTTTATGCTCTCATGAGCAAGGGTCAACACATAACACCCACTTTTAGGCACACTGGCCAAGGATCTTCTACAAGACCCTAACTGTTTATGCTCTCACAAGCAAGGCTCAACACATAACACCCACTTTTAGGCACACTAGCCAAATATCTTCCACAAAACCCTAATTGTTTATGCACTCCACAGAGCAAGGGTCAACACAACACAACCAATTTTAGGCGCACTGGCTAAGGATCCACATAAGGAACCTCACTGTTTATGCTCTCACGAGTAAGGGTCAACAAAACACACCCACTTTTAGGCACACTGGCCAAGGATCTTTTACAAGACCGTAACTGTTTATGCTCTTTACAGAGTAAGGGTCAACACAACGCACCCACCACGTACACTCCCGTCGGAGGCCTCTTAGAGGACTTTTAAGGGGTGAGAAATATCTTAGACCCAATCCTACAAAGGAATGATCACAAGGGTCCTCTTGACTCTGATAACTTACAGATAAGTAGATGAGTCCCTTTTAGCTTGTTGTCGAAGATCTCCTCCTTTGTTGATGAAGAGTCTTCTACTTCCTTGAACAACAACTCAGAAGATGTATCAATGCATAGCGACGGGTTGGGTCAAGGTTATGATGGAATCCTACTCTCAAATATTTTCCTATAAAGGAGATAAAGTGATTCCAATCATCTATACATTTAAGGCATCTCAGCTTAATGATTTGCCATTAAGATGGTAGCTAGAGGATCCTTGAATGTGGAAGTTCATTCCCCAATCCACTTTATTGAATGTCAATGATGAGGGTGGATTGGAGGATGAACTTCCATGAGAGAAAGGGCTTTGGGTATATGATCTAAGGTTAAACACACAAAAGCAGCCTCTTCTTTCTATACCAACAGCTAAAGATAAGCTCTCTATATATAGGCAAAAGGTTCCAATGGATATAAAATGGTCACATTTATGACAGAGTTCGATATGATCGAGCAGGGTCAATATCATCGAGCGTATACTCTCGATTGCATCAACTGACCGCTCGATGACACAAACTCAATGTCATACGCTTTTGAAACCTTTTGCCAACTGGTCGAGGAAATCGAACATACATCAATATCATCGGATTTTGAACTCCGATATCATCGATACGAGGTTCGATTCCTCGACCCATGAAAATGAGAGAGACTTGCCTTAGAAATATTCTAGATCAAGGATATGATCGAGGTACACTCGATATCATCGAAACTTGAATGTCAATGATATCAAAGGTCATGTTGATGCATCGATAAATCTAAAGATTTTATCAGTGAGCTCGCTGGACAGTTTATGTCCTTTCTCGATGCAATCGATCCGTCCTCGTTATCATCGATATTTGAATATTGATTCTATCGAGTGACCCTGATCCAAGATAAAAACCACCTGAAAATATCTGTTAGATAACTATGTTTAAGACCAATATCATCAAAGGCCTTTCGATATCATCGATATTTGAATTCCGAGGATATTGAGAGGTACTTCGATATATCGAAGGTCTACATGATTTTCTTTAGAAAAACAGGGACACAAACGCTCTGCTGTCGATTTTATTGAGTCAACTTCTATAGACTCGAGTTTCAAATATCGATGATATCGATAGGGGTATTGATACATCGATAAGTCCGTCCAGATGAATATGTGGTTGCTAGACATCTTTTATCCTCACTTCAATGGTATCGATTGAGCATCGAGGACATCAACAGCGCATGTAGATAATATCGATCAGTATATCGATAAAAAATTGACAGAGGTAGAAAACTTAGAGAATTTCTGAATTTTGAAAAAGTTTTCTAACTCAAAACCCTATGATGTTCTAATTTGTTTTAAGGGTTTTAATTACCTCGTGTTTTGGGACATGGGATGTGAGGCTTAGATTTACCTGTGGTGAGTTTATGCACACATCCGGTTGAGGTAGACGCTTTAATCGACCTTCCTATAAGGGTCTGCAGTCTAAATGACTCAACACTCATGCTAATTGACAAACTTAGGCACTTTCAATCTCCCCCTTTGTCAATTACGTGAAAAAATACCAAAACACCCTAGAACAACCTCTAGACAAATACATCCTAAATTGTGTGTATAAGCATTTTACATAATTTTATAATGTCTAGTAAAATCATACACACACTTAGTAGCTGCTCCCCCTAACAGCATTCTCCCCCTATCTTGATGCAGGTGCTCCCCCTAACACCTGTAACACTATACAAAAGCAAGGGCACATTTCCTGTCGGGGTGTTTGAATCATTCTCCCCCTTTTTGTAAGTCATTGACAAAGGATATCATGAGAGTAGATATTGACTGAAGTTTGAAGCTTTAGGGAGAACTACCATTCAGAAAGCATACATATAGAAAAGATAGATGCATAATGATTAAAACAGTGAATTTAGACATCTCATATTTGGATCTAATGCATGTAGAGCAGATTAAGTAAGGTAGTGAGATTAGTAAGTTGGATCAACAAAACATCAAATACATCACATACCGTTTGCAAAGATCATGAGATAAAACAGGACAATCAAAATATGAGAATTATAATTAGCCATGGCCCACAATATCCAAAAAAACATATACTACCTAAGTTTGGCAGTAGTATTATGTTAAAACCAAAAGAGAACAAGTCCCCATCATGGGTAACAAAACAAACAAAAAAACTGTCAGCTCTATCAATTAAATAGCCATCTCATACACACGTAAAAACACAGGGCAATCAAAAAGATATCCATGCCCATACGTTGCGCTGAGAATCAGAGTGTTGAGATGGCATGAAGACCATTGATACTATGGGGCTGATGAGGATAGTGCTGCATCATCTCTGCGACAGGTAAACAAGTCGATCAATTGCTGGACTGACTGTTGGACGCTAGACATCATCTTTTCAAGTACAGCAAATCCCCCTAACTTGTCTTCTATCTAAGCTAAACCACACTGCATCGCACCAACTTTGTCTTGGTGAAACTTGACACGCTGAGTTGGAGCCGAACCACTTGGTTTAGGAGCATACTGTGGCTCTACCAGATCTACACCAGTTGGAGTAGTGCCTTCCCCCATTTCTTCATCTTCATGAATAGCCTCCTCAGAATCCTCATCCTTGTACTCGTGAAACTTAAGGTCTGATATTTATATATTGACCTTGTTAAAATGTTGAAGAGGACGTACAGGATCACTTGTTTGAGGGATACCAATTTTATCACAAATTTAATGGATGATGTGAGGAAAGGATAAGTATACTGCTCTGGCCTGATGGATGACGCTTGCTATTTGGTGGAGTATCAAGGTAGGTGGACAAGGTTTGACTCTAGTGGCAACACAGTATATGATCATGGTCATGAATTCGGTAAGATCAGAGCGATTTTTCCCACGAGGATAAGCATTTGAACAAAATATCTTATGCAAGACGTGGTATCGAGAGTGTAAATATTTTTCTTTTAGGGCATTTCCCTGATACCATGAGATATCTCGACCTTGACACAGGAATTTAGTAATTGAAGACCGAGTGATAGGATTTTCGAGATCAAGGTCAGACAATCCAACTGGGGACAAGGTTAAGTCGAGAATTCAAGCAATGGATTCTACAATAATCTCAACACTATCATCTCCAACTGTGATAGTAAATGATGGTAGTTCTAGTGTTGGAGAGTGACAATATGTAAAGAACTGATAAGTCCGCTCATTGTGGCATGCTCCCCCAAAATCAAGAAGAGGAATCTAGTTGATTGCCTCTAACAAAGCTTCTATGTTGTAGGGTTTTATACAGTTCCTTCCAACCCTACACTCACACACTAGATGCCTCCTAGAATATTTTTTAAGAATGTGTGGAGGAGGATTTACAACAGTTTCTAGCGATGCTGGCGTTGCAGTCAGAGCTTCTCTATGTTGAGACTGCGTCCTGCCCTTTCCTCTTTAAGCCATGATCTTCTTTCTACTAGGTCGAGATGATTCTCCAATGGCCAGAGACTTCCCTTTTTCCTTACTCATTAGGTACACCACAGATAGAGATTTAAAGGACATTTGAGACCTTCCTAATGAGGCTCCAAGCAGGCAGACCAAGAAAAATCAGCAGGGAAAAGAACAGGAACAGTCGCAAGTAATTTTTACCGCTCGTCTGCCTTTTATCGGGCGGTGATCTTCGATGTCATCGACCAGTGTTTTGATGATATCGATGGACCCTGTTCGATATTATTGAAACTTGCTTCGATATCATTCTCGATCATATGACTCTTCATATTCCAGAGAGACGTCGATGGTATCGACCCTTTATCGATTAATCGAGAATTCACATGACTTATTGAAATATATATCGAAAGAGTATGTTCTTCAATTTTCCATATTTCGACAATCTTTTATGTATAGTATAATATATCTTGGAATTAACAGTATACATACCAAAATTTTGTACAAGCATTTGTACAAGGCAAAACTATAAACATTAGGATGTTTATATACAAAAAGATGAGGTGAGAAACCTCAGATGTATCTTTTAGAAGCTCAGCAAAATTGCATCATTTTAGCAAGGATCCAGATGTTGATGCATGATCTAGACTTGTTTCTTTATGCTCAATATATCTAGGCATAGGAATCAACCCTTCCTTTTGCTTTGATGATGTAGCAGTGGTTACTTGTGCGACAACCCTTCATTACTGATTTTCCTGATAGGTTTAGGATTTCACATTCTTGTTTGTTGAACATAATCACTTGCTTATTATCACAGATTTGAGATATGCTTAGTAGATTATGCGTTAATCATTTTATGCAAAAGGCATTCTCATTTTTGAGTGATTTAATTCCTTTGATGATTCCCTGTCCGATTACCTTGGCGGTGCTTCCGTCTCCATAGGTGACTATCCCATCATTAAGATCTGAATATTTTGAAAGAAGGGATTTGCCACCTGTAACATGTCTTGAACAACCGCTATCTAAGTACCACTTAGTATCATTGTCTGATATATGATTTGAGTGAGTAACAAGGCAATTTTTCTCTCGTTTTACTATCCATTTTGTGACAGGGTTTTGAACTGCAGTGGGTTCAGATTTCTTGTTTGTCATTCTAAGCGGTGATGTGTGGGTGTTTCTTTTGTTCATATCCCTAGGTGGACTCCTGTCCTTTTGTATTTCTTTGGTTGGTTTGAATTTACCAAGCTGATTTGGTCCAGAATTTTGTTGCGTCCTCCTAGGTGTCAAGCATTCAACCTTATAATGTCTTGAATCACCACATAAATGACAAACTAGAGTAGTCTTTTTATTACTTCCTGAAGCAGCAGATATTTCATTCATTGGTACTGCATCCCCAATTTTTGTTTCATATCCTAAGCCGCTCTTATCCTTTTCAGATTTTTTCCATACCTAAAAGTTTTTCTACCTTCTCACCACTCCGGGAAAACTTACAGTTTAGCTTGGCAATTTTTCTGGATTCTTCTAACTCAACCAGGAGTGTATGTTTTTCATTTTGGAGAATCAAGTTTTTCTCTTTTAATGTTTTAATCTGTTTATTTAATTTTTCAGACTCGGATTTAAGGGAAATGTTGATTCTTTCAAGTTTATCATTATCTGAATAATATTGCTACAAATCATTAATTAGATGAGTATTTACGTCTAAAGTTCTATCTAGATCTTTTTTACAGCAATTCCTTTTTGTTTTCAGCCATTCCAAGTCTTCTAACAATGTTGATGCTATGGATGTAAAGTTAATTATACGCATCTTGTAGTTTATCCTTTTCTTCCTCTTCTTCTTCTTCTCCAGTTTCCTCAATATCAGACGAAATTGATTCAGTGGCTTATGGTTCTGGGTCGTTCTCAGTTTTGATGGGAATGATTGAGGTAGTGGAAACTATAAGGATTTTCAAGGATTTCTAGTCTCCATCGCTCTCTGAGTCGCTAAATTCTGAGTTTGACTCCTCTGTATCATCCCACGTGGTAGTCATTGCTTTACCCTTCATTTTTTTGTTTGGGCATTTAGTAGATAGGTGTCCATAATTCTGATAGGCATAGCATTATGGTTCTTTAGCCTTTTTACCAAATTTACCTGTAGAAGGTTTGTTGTCCACCCTTCTTCCTCTGGAAGGACGGCCACGATTCTTCTAAAAGAATTTTTTGAATCTTTGTGCTAGCAAAGCCACTTCCTCATCTTCATCTCTTTTTACACTTCCACTGTCCTCATTTGTTGTTTTCTTTAAAGTTTTTAGGACAGTTGTTTTAGATTTTGGAGTTTGTTTGAAGTGTAGTTCAAAAGTTTGTAGGGAACCTACTAATTCTTCTACTTTCATTTCATCAATATTCCTACACTCTTCAATGGTTGTTACTTTGGGATTAAACCATTCCAATAATGATCTTAAAATTTTTCTACAGATTTTTGGTACTGAAACTTTCTCTCCCAATCCACCCATGGAGTTGCAAATGATATTCAACTTTGTGAAAAACTCTATGAAGGTCTCATGCTCTTCTATTCTGAGACTTTCGAACTGTGATGTCAGGAGTTGTAGTTTTGATCTCTTCACAGTGCTTGTTCCTTCATGGATTGTTTTCAACAAATCCCATGCTTTCTTGGATGTCTCACACATACTAATTTAATTGAAAATATCTTGGGACACAACATAGTAGATAGCATTCATAGCTTTGGCTTCAGTAGTTTGGTTTTCTTTATCAAATGTTGTCCACTTCTCTTTAGATTTCGGTTTGGTGATAGTTGTGTCATTATCAAGTATTATTTGTTTAGATGGTGGCACATATCCTCTTCCAACTATATTCTAAACATCATGATTCAAGGATCTCAGAAAGTAGTGCATTCTAACCTTTTGGTATGCATAATTTGATCCATCAAATACTGGAGGTTTAGAGACCGATGAGCCCTCTCCTTTAGCCATATTCCCAACTTCAGTCAAGATCACTCTCTAGGTGGTGAAGCCCTTAAAAAGAGACCCTCTCTGATACTAATTGAAATTGTGGTAAAGAACGCTTTAATTGAAGTAGGAATATGCCAATATGTCCTAGAGGGGGGTGAATAGGACTTTCTAAGAATTTTATAATAGTTTAAAATCCTATCACTTTAATCCTAACAACAAGCATATATTAGGATTACTCAAGAGTAACTCTACTGGCTTCCAAGCTCGGTAGAGGATCCAATCACAAACTATTTGAGAGATAAATAATATGCAGACTAGTTTATGATGGATATGACTGTGAGTGTGTGTCTGAGGTGTGATCTCAAATGATCAGATATGAAAGTATTTAAGGAAATCACATAAACAAATGAAAGACACAATCAATCTCAAACATAGTCATTTTAATAGTGGTTCGACTACTTGTCTACTCCACTCTCGGTAACCGCACTCAACCCTTGAGTGTACCGGATTTCACTAAGGAGGTTTCACACGGTTCACCTTAAACCCAAGGTTTTAAATCAGGTTCACCTTTAACCTTTACAACCTACACCTAGGCTGACTGTTTATGCTCTCACGAGCAAGGTTCAACACATAACACCCACTTTTAGGCACACTGGCCAAGGATCTTCCACAAGACCCTAACTGTTTATGCTTTCATGAGCAAGGGTCACCACATAACACCCACTTTTAGGGACACTGGCCAAGGATCTTCCACAAGACCCTAACTGTTTATGCTCTTCACAGAGTAAGGATTAACACAACGCACCCAATTTTAGGCACATTGGCCAAGGATTCACACAAGGAAAGTCACTGTTTATGCTCTCACAAGCAATGGTCAACACAACGCACCCACTTTTAGGCACACTAGCCAAGGAACTTCCACGAGACCCTAACTTTTTATGCTCTCCGCAGAGCAAGGTTCAACACAACGCACCCACCACGTACACTCCCGCTAAAGGCCTCCTAGAGGACATTCAGGGGGTGAGAAACATCTTAGACCCAATCCTACAAAGGAATGATCACAAGGGTCCTCTGGACTTTGATAACTTACAGATGAGTAGATGAGTCCCTTTTAGCTCATTGTCGAAGATCTCCTCCTTTGTTGATGAAGAGTCTTATGCTTCCTTGAACCGCAACTCAGAAGATGTATCAATGCATGACGACGAATTAGGTCAAGGTTATGATGGAATCCTACTCTCAAATATTTTCTTATAAAGGAGATAGAGTGATTCCAATCATCTATGCATTCAAGGCATCCTAAATTAATGATTTGCAATTAAGATGGTAGCTGGAGATGGAAGCTGGAGAATCCTTGAATGTCGAAGTTCATTTCCCAATCCACTCTATTGAATGTCAATAATGAGGGTGGATTGGAGGATAAACTTCCATGAGAGAAAAGGCTTTAGGTATATGATCTAAGGTTAAACACACAAAATCACTCTCTTCTTTCTCTACCAACAACTAAAGACAAGCTCTCTATATATAGGCAAAAAGTTCTAATGGATATAAAATGGTCACATTTATGATAAAGTTCGATATCATCAAGCAGGGTCGATATCATCGAGCGTATACTCTCGATTGCATCGACTAGCTGCTCGATGACACAAACTCAATGTCATACGCTTTTGAAACCTTTTGCCAGCTGGTCGAGGAAATTGAACATGCATCGATATCATCGAATTTCGAATTCCAATATCATCGATACGAGGTTCGATTCCTCGACCCATGAAAATGAGAGTGCCTTAGAAATATTCCATGTCAAGGATATGATTGAGGTACAGTCGGTATCATTGGAATTTGAATGTTGATGATATCGAAGGTCGTGTCGATGCATCGATAAATTCAAAGATTTTATCAGTGAGCTTGCTAGACAGTTTATGTCCTTTCTCGATGCAATCGATCCGGCCTCTATATCATCAATATTTGAATATCGATTCTATCGAGTGACCCTCACTCCAAGATAAAAACCACCTGAAAATATCTGCTGGATAACTGTGTCCAAGACCGATATCATCGAAAGCCTTTCAATATCATCGATATTTGAATTCCAAGGATATCGAGGGGTACTTCGATATATCAAAGGTCTACATAATTTTCTTTAGAAAAACAGGGACACAAACACTCTACTGTCAATTTTATCGAGTCAACTTCGATAGACTCGAGTTTCAAATATCAATGATATCGAAACGGGTATCGATACATTGATAAATAGGTCCATTTGAATATGTGGTTACTGGACATCTTTTTTCCTCACTTTGATGGTATCGATTGAGCATCAAGGACATCAACAGCGCATGTCGATAATATCGATCAAATCGAAAGAACTAGAAAACTTAGAGATTTTCTGAATTTTAAAAAAGTTTTCTAACTCAAAACCCTATGATGTTCTAATTTGTTTTAAGGGTTTTAATTACCTCATGTTTTGGGACATGGGATGTGAGGCTTAGATTTACCTATGGTGAGTTCTTGCACACATCCGGTTGAGGCAGACGCTTTGATCGATCTTCCTATAGGGCTCTGCAGTCTAGCTGACTCAACACTCACGCTAATTGACAATCCAGGGCACTTTTATAGTTGGTACGGCCCATTTGATGTATTTGGGGCCCATTTGATATAACTAATTTGATGTAATTGGGGTCCATTTGGTGAGGCCCGAAGTGATGCACTTGGGGCTCATTTGATAAGGCCCAATGTGATATATGAGGCCCATGTAAGAGGCTTAACTTGTTGTATTTGCGGAGGCCCATCATGATGTATATTAGGCCCTTGAGTGAGGCCCATGATGATGTACATTAGGCCCTTGTGTGAGACCGTAGGCCCACTGTAAGTTTGGCCCTATGTGGGCCACTCCTTGGGAGCAATGTTAGTTAAATGTCCACATTGATAGACAGTGATGGTTAAATGTCCACATTGTGACCTTCCCTTAGGCCTGGTTAGGCCCATTCTCATCATTCTCTAGTGGGTTAACTCAAATTATTGGGCCCCATTGATATTGCTTGATTCATCATTGACCGTCCCTCTATGAACCATGCCTTGTGTCGAGGCCAATTCTGATTGTCGAGGTCGATTCTGATTGACGAGGCCGATTCCGATTGTCGAGGCCGATTATGATTTGTCGAGGTCGATTGTCGAGGCCAATTATCGAGGCTGATTCTTATTTGTTGAGGCCGATTCTGATTGTCGAGGCCAATTCTGATTGCAGAGGTCGATTATCGAGGCCGATTCCGAGTGTTGAGACCAATTGTATAGGCCGATTCCAATTGTCGAGGCTGATTCTGATTATCGAGGCTGATTCTGATTATCGAGGCCAATTATGATTGTCAAGTACAATTCTTATTGTCGAGGCTGATTCTAATTGTCGAGGCCGATTCCGATTGTTGAGGTCAATTGTCGAGGCTGATCTGATTGTGTAGGCTAATTGTCGAGGCTGATTTCGATTCTTGAGGCTGATTGTATAGGCCGATTATTGAGGCTGATTCTGATTGTCGATGCCAATTGTCAAGGCCAATTCTGATTTGTCGAGGCCAATTTCGATTGTCGAGGATAATTGTAGAGGCCAATTCTGATTTATCGAGGCCGATTCCAATTGTTGAGGTTGATTATCAAGGTCGATTCTGATTATTGAGGCCAATTGTCGAGATCAAATATTGAGGTCGATTATCGAGGCTTAATGTGATGTATATGCGGCCCGTATTTAAGGCCCATTGTGATGTGTATTCAACCCATGTTTAAGGCCCAATGTGATGTATATGAGGCCTATGGATGAGGCCCATTGTGGTGCATTTGAGGGCCAAGCGATGGAGCTCGTCGTGATATATATTAGGCCCATGTGAGAGGCCCATCATGATGTGTATTAAGCTCTAGAGTGAGACCCATTGTGTTGTATATTTGGCCCTTGTGTGAGGCCATGGGTCTACTATATGTTAGGCTCTATGTGGGCCATTCCTCGGGGGTAATGTCGGTTAAATGTCTATATTGTTGAGGTCGATTGTCGATGTCGGTTATTGATACCGATTATGAGTATATAACAGCCTAGCATCATGATACATGCCCATACGCATCATCTGCATGTTTGTTATGAGATATGATTGGCCATTGCAGATGCCATAGTGCCGGTGGTTTATGGAATTCCCTAATAGGTGGAGTTATCCCACATGAGTGCACGGTATGTGCAGGATTGATGCATAATTGGACTGCATGAGTCATATGTCTTGCATTGTATGATTTTGATTACTGTACGCCTTAGTGACATCAGGGCCGTGGTCTCCACAGGCATGTCGTGGATGGCCAGATGAGACACCGAAAATCTTTTTCTACATGGGGTGCCATAAATATCCCTGGGTAAAATTCTCTAAACCCTCTGGGTACTAGAGGATGCTCCAACGTCGAGACCGAGTCGATATATATGAGTGTATGAGGGCTGTATACCAGTAGGCTGCATCTCCCACTATGTTGGGTCGGTTGGAAGGGGTGTGGCCTTACTCGCCTGAGGGAGTAGGCAATGTTAGGATGAGTCTGACTAGCTTAAGGAATGGGTCCGCTATCAACGAGTCGGGCCTATTGGCAGGTGGATAGTGAGGTCTCTTCCGCTTATTTAGTTGTGCGCTTAATGGGGCGGCAGGTGGCGTAAAGTGTATTAGACCCCGGTGATGATCCCAGAGATGTACAGTACTGATTTTTAGTAGGAGTTGCATACTCAGAATTATATTCATTCTTTCACTATCCACTCGGGCTGGTGGTGCGCAATTAATTGTTATGTGTACTTTTGCAATGGCCAAGATTTTGGTTGGGGCGTGTGACTAACCTGAGATCAGTAGCTTACCACATTGAATCTATCTATCTAAATTTAGGTATGAGACTGGTTTGGATAGAAGTCCTTTATGATAGGCCCCATAGCTTGCGATACCATATACTATCATCCTGACTTGACACTGCAGCTTTGTCATTTCATTCCCACATATTACATATTGCATTACATCCCCAGCATATGGCATTTTGGGTTGCTATGTTTCTGCATTTATATAACTTAGATGAGGCTGATGGTATTCGTAGCTCTTCCGAATTGCATATTGTATTGCATCCTCGATATCTAATATCTTGTTCATTATGTTTCTGCATTACATAGCCGATTTACATTACTTTCTCAGTATATGACATTGGCTTGCTATGTCTTTTCATTGCATATCCTGGATGAGGTTGCTGATATTTTTATGGACTTGTTAGTATTTCTTCTTACTTTGATATTGTATGGTTCATGAACTTACCAGTATTTTTGTTTACTCTGATATTACATTCTAAGCATGTATATACTGCTCACACACTTATACTACCCTTTAAGCTTTCTATACGCTTATGCATGATAGATATGTGCAGGTGGCGTTAGGTTGCAATAGCGTTGAGCATGGAGCATGCAACCATCTTTTGGAGCTTTAATTTTTGATATATGTATTTCTCTTTCAGCATTGTATTCAAATATTTATATATAGTAGAGATGTGATGATGATGTTGTTCTTGTGATTTGGGTATACTTGTTGTCATGCCCCAAACTCGAAAACCGGGCTCACAAAATTCTAGATCGCCGAATCCAATGCCGATAACATCCGTAGTACCCCATTCTCGACTCCTAGTATCCATATGCCAGATTCTGATCCTGGGATCCTATAAGGAGTATTTTCCAATGTACATTTAACTCGTTATAACGTCCCAGAAAAATTCGTACAAAGACCCGAGTACCACCTCCGGCAGAAATCACTAAGGACCAAATCCTTTAGAAATTAGACGAGAATTAACTAAGTGTTAAACTAAATTATCTGTGAAATTAGCACTAATCACTTTAAATACGAACTGCAAGACCCAAAACTAGCAGAATCACTAACGCTACATTACATAAAAACCTAGGATCAATCTCAAAACTCGATTGCTCTCGGAAGCAGACCGAAACTCCGTATCAGGCCTGTATCGCACGTCGAAAGTTCGAATACTATGAACCCACACGATTATGACCGCCTTGCTGGGCTTGACTACCATCTCGAAAATCAAGTCCAGATAGTATCCCGAAACGCACAACTTCAGCCCGAAGCGAAGTGTGTGAGAAACATGAATATCTTTAGGAAATGAACTAAAACTTAATTGAATTGAGTCGTTCACTTGTAGACCAAATCTAAGGATTCAGACCGTCAGAATCTAACCCAATTACCCCTCAGATCACCGCAAATTTCCAACACATGTCAGTGAACTTGTGGCCCTGATCGAGTACCAATGACCGTCGAACTGAAACTGGTCTTCCGCGGTCGATCTGTAAATCCGATCGGACCAAAAACTTAGCCTGGCCTAAATCCAATGTCAAGGAGTTCAAGTCCAACCGCATGCAGAAAAGGGGCCTCCAGATGTGCTCCGTTGGACCGAAACGGCCACCGTTTGGCTATAACCTAAGTATACCATGGCCCTGGGGCCATTCCCATCAATTCTGGGCCTATATAAGGGCCTTAAACCCTCTCTCTCCCTTCACATACGAATTTGTAACCCTAGGAGAGAGAAGGGAGCAAAGAGAGAAGGAAAGAGAGAGAATGTGGGAGAGAGTTCCGGATTCGATCTCATCGCTCCACATGCTTAACCACCTTGTCTGTATCACTATTCAGGTGATTCCGACTCTATTCTTAGGCAAATAGTACAGACGGGGATTCAAGTAATCCCATTCAAGTAGAGTAAATGGTGAAGTAGCTAACCTATTTCATGCTATAGGTTGTCGTTGTGTAGTAAGCGAGGACTCAATATTTAAACTGAGTTCGTTACAAGTCTACCAGCGAAAGGTGCGGACTATAAATGTTTAGATTATAGTTTTTCAAGGCTTTCAATGTCAATTAATAATTTATGACTAACTTGATTGCTATCACATATGCTTAGATACGATGTTTTCCGTAATTACACATATGTAACTATGTTGATTTTAATGCATTCCAAGTGTTTGTTGAAATGTCTGAATGTATATGGAATTATGATTTGTTCTTGCCATGACTATTAACCTAGAATACATGATTATTGTATGTATGACAACTCCCTTGTGAAAGGATCCGCTATAATATACATTATAAGTAATATATTACATGTATGTGTATATGTGTAGTCTAAGTGTTTGATAAAATGCCTGAATAAGAAAATGCTAGCTGAAATGTGTTTAAGGAGGGTATTGAGATAGGATTCTCAAATACCTTATCTTTAGTTACAGTTTCCTTCATGTAACCTATCTTACTACTAGGTGCTTTATGGATGAAATGCTACGTATGATAACATGTGTGCTATGTGTTTGTCAAAATGCTTAAATGAGATTTATATTTGAATTGTTCATCACATGTTGTTTGGACTATCACATATGAATGCCTAAAGTGTTTAAGTATGATTGGGACTACTACGTAGTCCAAGCAATCGGTAACAATTCCGGTTTAGTGGTGAATTAGTTTCACTACATAAGACATGTTCGATGAATCCAAGTCGTACGACGATTGTCGACAGTGGTACCTTGTTGATTAATTTATCGTACGCTCGTACCAATCGAACTTGTCAAGTAACCCGATTGGCCTACTGTGTGTTTATCATGTATGAACACTAATGCTTGAACCTAAGGTACCCCTTTCCAATGTAAAGACCCGTTTCAACCATGGTACCACGATCTGCTAAGACTCATGAGTCGGGCATGGTGGTATGGGACACCGTGGTCGAGCTGTTGGCCTACGCTGGGGTGATGAACCTCCCCGTAGTGACCAGTGAGCAACCCAAACTCGTGAGCCGAATACGGTGGTATGGGACACTATATTCGAGCTGTCGACCTACACTGACGCAGCGTGGCTGTGGTCCCTAGTTGGGCCGGTGATGAGCCTTCAAAAATAGACTGCCAGTAGGTAGGGCATTAGTGGAGTGACCTCGAGTATGAAATAGGCCTTCCCCAATGCAGCTTGGCTATGGTCCCCGGTCGGGTTACTGACAAGCCTTCGAAAATAGATTGCCAGTTGGTAGGGCGTTGGTAGTAGTGACCTGAACTTGCCTATCGTATGTGACTGCTAGGATTGACGACCCTAGATGGATCAATGTTTAGGTATATGATATAAAGGGAGGTGCCTTAGCTTCCCAATCCTACTGTATGAAAAGGCCTAAGTAAGAACTCGGTAATCAAGATCATACATATATTGCATGTGCTTTGGCGAGGAAGTGCACAGAGGAAGGGGTGCATGCCACGATCGTAAGATGTTGTCGTAAGAGGGAGTATAGGCGAGGGCATGCATCAATATCACATACCATCCTTGCATTAATAAGAGTACTTAGGACCTGATTGTTGTGTTGCTTTATCATTACTGCTTGACTGAATTGATAACAAGTTAACCTTTACTTTATAGCTCCACTAAGTTGATCACTCACTCCCACGTTATAGGACGGTGTTTTAAACATCAACCAGACCCTATTTTAGTTTCAGATGATGGAGATGCTTACGAAGCGGAGCCAGACTTTTATGATGACGAGGAGGGTTTCTCCTATATGCAGCTATCAGACGAGTCTATGTAGACCATGTTCTGATCAACGGGGTTATAAGGATGCTGATTAGATGCCATTACACTTGTTATTTTACACTTTTGGAACACCCATGTATATTCATTTTGTTCATCTTTGGAGTATACATGTATATATTTAACTTGGTAACATGTCACACTCTGGAGACTTACAACAGTTTATATATTTTATATATCTATCACAGTCTTCCGCTTGCATAATTTAATAGTCTATAGAGTATGATATGCTGATTTGGTATAATCCCATTCATGTTTAATGCACTAATATGGACAACATTCAATCATCATTACCTATGTTGCATAAGTGATGCATTGGAACTCGGGAGTTGAGCTTCTGCTCGACCCCCAATTTTCAGGGCGTTACAATCGTAATAAGCATAACTACAAGTTTACCCAATTCGCAAAGGCAACATCATCATCACATATCCACTAATATAAACATTTAAATACAATAATGAAAGGGAAATACATATATCGAAAATTAAAGCCCCGGTAGACAGCTACATGCTCCAAGCTCAATGCTACTGCAACCTAACATCACCTGCATGCATCTATCATGCATAAGCTTATAGAAAGCTTAGAGGGTGGTCAAAGTATGTGTAAAAGGTAAGTGTCAAGTAAGCAATATCAGAGTAATCAGAGTAAGCAGAAATATTGACAAGCCCATAAATAATGCAATATCAGAATAACGCGAAAACATGTTGATAAGCCCATAAATACCATCAGCCTTATGCAGGCTATGCGATGCAAAAATATAATGAACCAATATCATATACTGTGGAAGCAATATCGATCAGCTATGCAATGCGGAAACATAGTAAGCCAAATGCTATGTGTTGACGATGCAATGCAATATGCGATGCGAATGAAATGACTAAGATGGAATGTGAAGTCGGGATGATAGTACATAGTATTGAAGGATATGGGGTCCACCACAAGGGACTTCTATCCAAACCAGCCTCATTCCTAAATTTGGATAGTCAGACTCAATGTGGTAGACTCCTGATCTCAGGTTAGTCGTGCGCCCCAACTAAAATCTTAGTCATTGCGAAGGTACACGTAACAAATAGTTGCGCACCACCAGCACGAGTGGATATTAAATGAATAATTAAATGAGTATGCAACTCCTGCTCAATAAGTCCACATATCAGTACGGTTCTTCTCTGAGAAATCACCGGGGTCTATTACACTCCAAACCAGATTGCCGCCCCATCGCACACAACAAGGTGAGTGGAAGAGACCTCACTATCCTCCTACCAATATCGGGTCCGGCTCGTCGATAGCCGACCCATTCCTCAAGCTGGTCAGACTAAACCTAGCATTGCCTCCTCCTCTCAGGCAGGTAAGGTCGTACCCCCTTCCAACTGACCATGACACTGTCAAAGACCCGACCTAATGGTATACGGCCCTCATGCGCTCATGCATCCACTCGGTCTAGACGGTAAAGCAACCTCTGGAATCAAGAGGTTTCTGGGACTTTCACCCAGGGATATCTATAGCACCCCATGTAGAACAGATTTCTATTGTCCTATCTAGCCATCCACGATATGCCTGTGGAGGCTATGGCCCTGATGTAGCTAGGGCGTACAGTATTCACAGCACACAATGCAAGATGCATGAGTCATACAATCCAGTCATGCATCAATCCTGCGCATACCGTGCGCTCATGTGAGACAATCTTCGCCTATCAGGGAGTCTCATAACAATCGGCACTATGACATATGTAATGGTTAATCATATCTCATAACAAACATGCAGATGATGCGTATAGGCATGTATCATGATACTATGCTGTCACATACTCATAATCGATATCAATAACCAGTATTGACAATCGACCTCGATAATGTGGACATTAAACTAACATTGCCCCCAAGGAATGGCCAACATAGAGCTTAACATATAGTGGACCCACAGCCTCACACAAGGGTCAAATATACAACACCATGGGCCTAACTCAAGAGCTTAATACACATCATGATGAGCCTTTCGTATAGGCCTAACATACATCACAATGGACACCATCGCCTGGCCCTCAAATGCATCATAATGGGCCTCATCACATTGGCCTCATATACACAACATTAGGCCTTAAACACGAGCTAAATACACATCACAATGGGCCTCAAATACGGGCTGCATATACATCACATTAGGCCTCAAACATGGGCCTAATGCACAACATAATGGACCTCAAATATGGGCCACATGCATCTCATTGGGCCTTGACAATTGGAATCGGCCTCGACCATCGGAATCAGTATTCACAATCGGAATTAGCTTTGACAATCGGAATCGAAATCGACAATCGAAAATCGGAATCGACCTCAATAATTGACCTCGACAATCAAATCGGCCTCGATAATTGGCCTCAACAATCGAAATCGAAATCTGCCTCAATAATCAGCCTCGACAATGGGAATCGGAATCGGTCTCGATAATCAGCCTCGACAATCGGAATCGGAATCAGAATCAACCTCAATAATCGGCCTCGACAATTGGAATCAGAATTAACAATCGAAATCGGTCTCAATAATCAGCATCGACAATTAGAATTGGTATCGACAATTGGAATCAGCCTTGATAATCGGCCTCGACAATCGAAATCGGAATCGGCCTCAACAATCAGTATCGGAATCGGTCTTAACAATCTGCCTCGACAATTGGAATCGGCCTCGATACTCTGCCTCGACAATCAGAATTGGGGAGAATGGGCCTAATAAGGCCTAAAGGAAGGTCACATTGTGGACATTCAACCATCATCGCCCATCAATGTGGACATTTAACCATCATTGCTCCTAAGGAGTGGCCCACATAGAGCCAAACGTATCATAAGCCCATGGCCTCATACAAGGACCTAATACACATCACTATGGGTCTCACTCATGGGCCAAATACTCATCACAGTGGGCCATGATTACATCACATCGAGCCACAATACATGGGTCTCATATACATTAAATGGGTCGCACTAATGGGCCAAATACCTCATAATGGGCCACACATACATCTCATGGGCCTCGTCGTATGAGTAAAAAACACATCACAATGGCCTTGCCTATGGGCCTCGAATACATCACAATGGGCCACAACCCATGGGCTTTAAATACACAATAGGTGGACCCTACACATAGGCCTAATATACATCACAAGTGGGCCCTACACATGGCCCTCATACACATCAAGTGGGGTACATCAATGGGCCACACTAATGGGCCTCATACACATCAAGTGGGCTGTATCAATGGGCTGCACTAATGGGCTGTGTATCCATCACCATGGGCCTCATATACAACAAGTGGGCCGCCTATCTAGGCCTTGGTTACATCAAATGGGTCACATGACATGGGCCTAACCATACAAATAGGTGGGCCCCCCCCATGGGCTAAAATACATCATGATGGCCTCATGGATGGGCCGCACCAATGGTCCTCAAGTGGGCTTGGACCACACCAAAATCATTTCAATAATTGTAGGTGTAACATGTGTATCACTGTACACTATCAATCCATGGAGCACATGGCCCATTAATGATGACCAGCAATGCCTAAACATTGTCCATATAAATCAGCACCATCCAAACTTTGTCCAGGTGCATTAGTACAATCCAAACTTTGTTTAGCAGCGGGTCCCGCCATCAAGATGGCTGGGATGCACATATACATCACATGGGACCCACGGAACTTGCTAATGTCAGTCCAACAGTGGGTCCCACCATTCGGGGTCGAGCATAACTCAGCTCCCGAGTTCCAAAACATCACTTATGCAACATAATTAATGAATGATGTATGTTGATTGTATTAGCACATAAACATGGGATAGATTAAGCCAAAACACAGATATGATTCAAGGGTAAGTGAATAAAGCAAGCGGAAGACTTATAGTAAAATATGTGTACAAGTGTAAGTCCCGAATTACATATACAACCAGATCGTGTAAAAGTGTTATTTATCAAAATTATAAGTACAAGTTACATTATTTCAGTTCCCAAAATAGTCATCCCATAGATCCCGCGCAATAGACCGAGGCTCGCTAGAACCCGTCTCAAAACTGCATATAGGAGAAGGCGGCCTCGTCGTCATCCAGCTCCGCTCTGCCTCGACGTCGCATCCACATCTGCAACATCGGGAACTAAGACAGTCCGGTGGGTGTGTAACACCGCCCCTAAACGTGGGAGTGAGTGATCAACTCGGTGGAACAATAAGGCATTCGGTTAACATGCTATCAGCTTCAATCAAACAAGAATGATAAAGCGAGATAATTAAATAAATCCTAAGTACTCTTGTTAATGCAGGTATGAATGCAATATGATGCGTGCCCTCACCGTACACCCTCGCGTCTTCATCTTACGTTACGCATGACATCGCCTCAAAGTGCGCCACATCTACAAAGCACATGCAAATGCGGTGCATGGATATGATTACCAAGTTGTTATTAGTCCAATTCATACACCAGGATTGGGAAGCTAAGATACCTTCCTCATATCACCATCCAAAAAGTGATCCATACTAGGGTCGTCAATCCTAGACATCTCATACGATCATATAGTTGAGGTCGTAGCAAAGGGCTCGCCACCAATCAATGCACGCCTTTCATGCCCTTACTACCACGATCGGCTCGTCACCTCCTTGCGGTATCCAGGTATGCTCGAGGTCACTACAAAGGGCTCGCCACCAATCAATGTAGGCCGAAAGCACGAATATAGTGTCCCATACCACCATAATCGGCTCACGAGTTTAGTTGCTCACTGGTCACTACGGGGAGGCTCGTCACCCCGAGCGTAGGCCGACGGCTCGACCACGGTGTCCCATACCACCATGTCCGGCTCATGAGTCTTAGCGGATCAGGTACCATGGTTATTAGGATTTCACTGGTAAGTTCGGTACCCTAGATTCAAGCAGTAGCGTCCATACATGGTTAACATACATCGGACAATCGGGTTATTTGACGAACTAGACTAGCACGAGCGCACGTTGAATTGAACGACATAGAGTGCGCAAACACTCCGCGTGGCCAAACCACTACCGCCAACTCTAATACGGCTCGGGTTCGTCTAATACGTCCTACGTGGCAAAAGCAATCTCAACCACGAATATAGGGTCAATTACCGATCTCCTGGACTAAGGCATAGTCCCAAATATCCTACACTACTACAGATATTCATATGGAATGTAAAACAGTAATGGAACAACCACTCAAATCATGGTGCATACACATCTGAAGAATATCAACTTAACATAAATGTAAGCATAGGAATGCTTGAATTTAAATAACTTGGAATGTAAATGCATAAAGGAAATCATGCGCATCCATAGAAGTATTGAGAATCACTTCTCAACGCCCACAATTAGTGTAATCAGTTACACTTAGATCATTCATGCATTTCTACAAACACTTAGCATTCATGGAACAACATACATGACGCATGTTGAAATACGTGCACTTAGACAATTCCTTTTCCCAAGGAGTTGTCATACATGCATCTAGCATACATACATGACCAAAAATCATGGCAAACATAAGTGCGTATTTTATACGTATACGGTACTTTATAAATACACTTAGAATACACAAATCTCAATATAGCACATGCATATCAGAAAGCAATGTAAACATAACATTTGACATGTGAAATCTCATCCATAACAAGAATAAATCACTAATCGGGATTGAAAGCCTTGAAAACCATAACCTATACACTTAAAGTCCGCACCTTAAGCAAAGAAAGAACCGCCGAATGATTTAGACGAGTTGTCTTCGTCAACGGCGCAAGAATACCCTAAAATAAGGATAGAAATGAGATACAACAACACCAAGTCTAATCTAAGCTCTAACACGGGTTAGGGTTAGGTTAACTTACCCCAAAAGAACTCAGAACCGTCAGAAGAACGATTCAAAGTGATGGTTCAAAGATGTAGAAGATCAAGGAAGAATCAAGATGATTCACCAACCAATCTCTCTCACTTCCTCTCTCTTTTCCACTCTCTTTCCAAGCTAGGGTTAGAGAAAATTCGTATGGAAATGAGAGCTAGGGTTTAAGGACTATATATAGGCCTTAAAATGATGGAAATAACCCTATGGTCAAGGTATACTTAGGTTATAACCAAAGTACGCCTTTCTCGATCCAACGAAGCACTTCCGGTGGGCCTATAACCACGAAAGGTCGGACTTAAGCTCACGACCATGGATCTAGGTCAGCTGAGTTTTCATACCGACTTTCAGATCAACCGTGGCGGACCACACTCAATTCAACGGTCACTAAATCTCATCAAGTCCACAAGCACTAGGATATGCCTGGGCCAACCATCCCGATCGAGGGTGAAATTGGGTCGAAATCCAACGATCAGAGTGCTTAAAATCGTCGCGCAAGTCACAGACTCGATTTCATAAAAGCTTATTAAATTCCAACCGCTTCTCACACTCTTCACTCCGAACTCAACCAAATCGACCTAGAAATCCGATCGACTTGATTTTCGAGGTGAAGACCAAGCCCAACTCGGTGACCGCAATACCTAAGATCATCGCCATCGGACTTTCGAGCGCGGTCCAGGTCCGATCCAGCTAAAAATTCCCCAGAACAACCGGATTTAGCGATGGATCCCAGATTTCAGAGTAACGTAGCGCCCACTAATCTACACGTTTAGAGCCATGCAGATACAATTTAAAGTGATTGATGCGAATTTCACAAGCAATCAAGTAAAGCGCTAATTACCCCAAAACAACTACTTAAGGAAAGATTAGCACAAAAATTCCAAGGTCGTTACAATCTACCCCCTTAAAGAAAATTTCGTCCTCGAAATTCATACCTTCATATAATCCTCGAGGATCGGAGGGTAGGTCTTCCTGACCTCAGCTTCAGATTCCCAAGTAGCCTCTTCCACACCATGATGCGTCCATAACACCTTCACGAGAGGGATAACCTTGCTACGCAATACCTGCTCCTTCCTATCCAGAATACGCGTCGGTTGCAGTACATAAGTGGCATCCTCACTTAACTGCACTTGCTCCCAACCGATAATATGCGAAGGATCAGGAACGTACTTCTTCAGCAGCATAGAAACGTGAAATACGTTATGCACGCCCGCAAGAGGTGTGGGCAAAGCAAGGCGGTATGCTACCGCTCCCACTCGATCCGAACTTGAAATGGACCAATAAATCTCGGCGCGATTCCTTCTTACCGAACCGCAAAACTCCCTTCATAGGAGAGACCTTCGAAAAACACATGGTCTCCCACTACGAACTCAAGCGGTCGACGCCTCGTATCAACATAACTCTTCTGCTCTGGGCTGCAGAAGTCGACGTCGAATGATGTCAACCTTCTCTCAAGTCACCTGCACCAACTTCGGGCCAAGCAAACTACGCTCACCAATCTCGCCCAACAATGTGGTGCTCGCACGGCGACCATACAACGCCTCGAAGGGAGCCATGCCGATACTCGCTGAAACTATTATTATACGCGAACTCGGCATACTGAAGACAATCATCCCAACCGTCTTTGAAATCCAAAACACAAGCTCGCAACATATCCTCCAGACTTGATTCACGCGCTCCGTCTCCCCATCTGTATGCGGATGAAACGCGGTGCCGAACTTCAGTTTCACACCCATCGCCTGGATACGAGTCCATAAGATAGATGTAAAACGCGTGTCTCTATCGACACAATCTCGGGGAACTCCATGCAGACGCACTATCTCCTTGATATACAACCTAGCCAACTCGTCACAGAGTAAGTGACTCGATCGGTAAGAAATGCGCCGACTTCGTTAATCGATCGACGATCACCTAAATAGAGTAAAATCCCTTCCTCGTTCTCGGCAACCCAGAAATAAAATTCATAGAGATAAAGTCCCACTTCCATTCAGCTATGGGCATGGGCTGCAGCAACCCAGGAGGTCGGCGATGCTCTGCCTTGACCTGCTGGCACGTGAGACAACGAGAAACAAATTCAACAATCTGGACCTTCATATTGTCCCACCAATAAGACCTCTTCATATCCTGATACATCTTCGTGCTACTGGATGCATCGCAAGCTTAGAAATATGGGCTAACTCGAGAACCTCACGCCTCAAGTCGGGGATGTCAGAACACATAACCGCCACAAAACGTAGGCCCCCATCGTAACTAACACTCCAGGAGCTTCTCATCGTACCAACCCGCGCCTCATCTTCACCAAAAGCTCATCATCTCCCCCTGAGCCGCAACGATCCTCTCGTCGATGGCCGTACACGAATGTGTGCGATAACCTCATACGGCTCAACCACCGTAAGCTTCTGCTCAAAATCGCGCACGAACTCCAACATATCCCACTCTACTATCATCAGCGGAGCCGCAAACTCCAAAGCCTTCTTGCGACTCAACGCATCTGCCACAAGGTTCGCCTTACCAGGATGGTAAGAAACATTGAACTTGAAGTCCTTCAATGTTTCTATCCACCTGCGCTGCCTCATATTCAAATCACGCTGTGTGAAAATATACTTAAGGCTCTTGTGGTCGCAAAAGAGCTCGAACTCCTCACCATAGAGGTAATGTCTCCAAAGCTTTAATGCGAAGATGATAACTGCTAATTCCAGGTCGTGCGTAGGGTAATTCTCTTCGTGTTTTCTTAATTGACGCGAAGCATAAGCAATCACCCTATCCTTCTGCATAAGGACACAACCCAGACCAACGCGAGAGGCGTCAGTATATATAATATACTTAACCCCTTGCTCTGACAATACTAGCACAGGGGCGGACGTCAACTTGTCCTTCAGCTCCTGAAAAGCTAACTCCGCCTGCTCACTCCAAGCAAACTTCAAATCCTTCCGTGTCAGCTGCGACAACGGTCTGGCAATCTTCGAGAAGTCCTGAATAAAGCGTTGATAATATCCTGCAAGGTCAAGAAAACTCCTCACCTCGAAAATCGAACCAGGCTGGTCCTGCACTGCACCTACCTTGGCAAGGTCGACGGCTATACCTTCCTTGGACACCACATGTCCCAGAACTTGACTTCCTCTTTCCGGAAATCACACTTCTTGAACTGTGCGAAAAGCCGATGCTCCCTAAGAGTACCCAAAACCGCTCTTAAGTGCTCCTCGTGCTCTGCCCTCCTCGAATAAATCAAGATGTCATCGATAAATACAATGACGAATCGAAACAGAAAGGCCGAAATACCCTGTTCATCGGATCCATGAACACGGCCGGTGCGTTCGTCGACCAACGACATCACAAGGAACTCATAATGACCGAAGCCGGTCCTAAGCGGTCTTCGCACGCCTCCATCCTCGACGCGAATCGATGATACCCGATCGCAGATCAACCTTCGAGAAGTACCGTGCCCCCTTCAACCGATCAAACAGATCATCAATCCGGGCAAAGGGTACTTATTCTTCACGATTACCAGGTTCAACTGCGATAATCAATACACAATC
Organism: Magnolia sinica; assembly: GCF_029962835.1. Classification (NCBI taxonomy): domain Eukaryota; kingdom Viridiplantae; phylum Streptophyta; class Magnoliopsida; order Magnoliales; family Magnoliaceae; genus Magnolia; species Magnolia sinica. Next base: position 83,700,460 of record NC_080574.1, read on the forward strand.
GCAAGGAACCATCCTTCTTCTTCACAAACAAAACAGGCGCTCCCCAAGGAGACACACTGGGCCGAATAAAATCCAATCCTAGCAAACCATCTATCTGCTTCCTCAACTCCTCCATTTCACTCGGAGGCATCCGATAGGTGGGTAAAGAAATGGGCGCCGCACTAGGCATAAGATCGATAGCAAAATCAATCTCACGCTGAGGAGGTAATCCAGGAATCGACTCAAACACATCTTCAAACTCCTGAACTACCGGCGTACTAACCAACGCCGACTCGGCCGAACTCTCCAACAGAGAAGAATAAAAATCAATACGAATAGGGTAACTGACCTGGACTGGGAAAGTAACAATCTCGCCCTCAGGTCCATGGTCACTGATCTAGCTTCACAATCAATCTCAGCCCGCATCCTCGTGAGCCAATCCATACCCATAATAACATCGTAGTGATAAAGCGGTGCGACTAGCAAATCAACACGGATCGATCCACTTCCCAGGATCGACCAAACAATCCATACAACGCTTGCCCAAGGCAGAGGACATCCCCGTAGCGGTAGTAAGCGTCACTCCTGCATAGAAACAGATCTCAAACCCAAACGCCTAACGCCGCATAAGAAATAAGAGAAGTAGTGGACCCCGTATCCACTAACACAAACCGGAATACCTTCAATATGCGCTGTCACCTCAAAGGACCTCGGCACTAAGTCGACTAGGCGCTTCAGCCGAAAGCGCATGAACACGAGCTTGCCGACGATTCGGCGGAGGAACCATGGGCCGCCGAGGTGGCCTGAAACCAGAAGGTGTGAAGGATGGATGAGCTGGCGCCGATCGAAGAGGAGGAGGAGAAATAACCGAGGCATCGGACGGCTAACCCTCTACGATGGAGTAAAACCACCGCTCGCATACGGGAAAAGCGAAACGGTCCAAGTGCCCAACCTTCCCACAATAAGAACATCTCAAGATCGGCTCTCATCTGCTGAGCGGGCGGCGCAACGCCTAGGAGGAGAATCAACACGCGGCCTCTTGCCAAGGAAAGGTGCACCTGGAAATCCGGTCTCGGCCTAGGAGGCATCGGTGCTCGCATGCGGGACGCTCTATCTCCGTCCTGCTCTGCTCGCAAGGACATGCTCACTAGCTCCGCATATGAAGAAATGCTGGCACAGCAAATCTTCGATCGGATCTCAGGTCGCAGCCCCTCAGAAAAACGCCGCATCCTCATCGGCTGATCACCCAGGATCAAAGGAACATACCGCCCCAACTCAGTAAACCGGTTCTCAAACTCCGTAACCGACATCCCTCCCTGGCGGAGGCGAAGGAACTCACTCTCCTTCTCATGTCGATACGTCACCGGGAAATACTTCTCGTGGAAGCGAGCCTCAAACGCCTGCCACGACCACACGAAGTCCTCCTCGACAGTGCGAAGCACACTGTCCCACCACAAACTGGCCTCCTTCTCAAAAATGAAGGTGGCAAGCTCAACCTGCTCGACCTCAGAGCAGTGCAACGGCCTCAGCATCTTAGAGATGCGGTCAATCCAATACTCGGCCTCCTCGGGTCTATGAGAACCCGCAAAAGTAGGAGGTCGCAAGCGCTGGAATCGCTCGAATGTGCCGCTAACACTGACACTGGCACTCCCGGATGGAGGCATAGGTGAAACAGGTGGAGTCGCCCCCGCCTGAGCAAAGATGCCACCATGGAAGACAGAAACTGCTGGCTGAATCTGCTGCTGCCGCATCAACAACATCATCTGCTCAAACCTATCAACAGTGGAGCCGAAGAAGGTGCATGGCTCGGCTTAGGAACCGAGGGTGTGATGGAGGAGCCATAGGTGTAGACCCAACACCAGCACGAGATGGACCCTGTGGATCTGACTCGCTATCGCTCAAGGGAGGAACCCCGAAGCGACTCAATCAGAGAAAGACGGGCCGAAGTCTTCGAACCCTTAGGAGGCATCCCTACATTAAATCAAAGGATGCAACCTGTCGATTCTAAGTCACATAATCCATCCACACAACAACAACACAACACAACTCCAAAAACAAACCACATGCATTCCATTAACCAAAATCGTCGCAATACAAGTAGTGCAACAATACATGAATCACGACTAGGAAAGCATGAAAACAACAACATCTAACACTTCAAACAACCACAACTACTACAACCACTAACAACTACAACACTACAACAACACCAACTACAAGCCAACAACGGCTACACACGTAAAGAAACACCAAACAAAGCAAAGACGGCCACGACGATGCTACTCGTCAATCGGGAGATGGAGGCGGAGCACCCTTATCCTGCAAGCAACACAGATAGACTTCAAAGTCCGAGACATCTTCTTGAACTTGTGCTTAACCAAGCCTCGAAGATCAACCATCTCTGGCGTAAAGCGGCTTGCCCTTCTTCAAGCCGTGTAAGACGGGCATCTCTGGCAACCGTCTGCGCCCTGCTCTGGCACCACAAGAGGAGAGCGATCACTCGAATCCCGTGCCTCAATCTCTTCCTCGTCTTGCTCTGCTTCTCCTCAGACTCCGCACCGCCTTCAGGATAACTCTCATCATCACCACTCTCAGACCCGGCCTCACCCTGAGGCAAGCCGACCAGAACCAACCTCCATCGGCTTAAGGGTCCTCAAGTTGATATAACGAACAGGACCGGCTTCTCAGCTCTAAGCCTATAGCCAAACTCATGTGCGATCTTGCAAATGAGGCGGCCAAAGGGAAGAGACTCGGTCCGTCTACTCGAACGAGCGATGAGAATAATCTGACGCAGGACGTACGTCGGCACACACAACTTCGCATCCTGCCCCACCCGATATAGAAAATCTACCATCAGGCGCGTACACTCGCTGCGGTTGCTCCACCCGGGATACACATTGAACGTAAAGATGTGGTGAAGCAAACGGAAGTCGTCCGTCATGAAAGAAGCCAAAAGACTCCTATTCGGCTGCCATTCAACCAGACGACCACAAGGATCGGGTGCGACGATCCCTCTCGCGCACACTGTCCACATTCTTCTCGCGGGCATGCACTTCCCCAAGTGGCACCTTCAAGAGTCGGGATATCAAAGCAACATTGACAATTCCAACTCGACCACTACCACAGGAAATCTTGAACTGCAGAGGATCCAGCGAAGGCTCCAGAATGTTGGCATAAAAGGCCCGAACAGTGCTAGCATTCGCGCGATACTCGCCTTCGAACAAGGGACCCCAACCAGCCCCTTCTAGGCGCTCCAACAAAAAGAACTCACCAAAGAGCCGCGGATCAACATGAGCCTCAAAAAGGACTCTACGCCCCTCATAGACTCCATGCGACAATTCCGCCAACAAGGTCCTACTGACAGGAGCTCGAGGATCGAGGTCCCGCTTCGTCTGGAACTCGCGCGTGGCGGACGTGCTAGCGGCGGCACCTCTCGGCCTCCGTGCACGGTTTGGGCGGCTCGGCCCGGCTTCATCCACGGGCGCTCTCTTCTTCCCCATCAAGGAAAGAAGGGAAGAAATGGAAAAGATGGCCGTCACAATCTCAAAGAGGGCCATGAGAAATGAGAGAAAGAGAGAAATAGGAAGATGGTGAAGCTTCCACACAACTATGAGCCAAAAAGGGAATGAAAGGGCTCAAATGAGAGGGAAAGATGGAGAAATCAGCAATGGAATAGAAGATTTGAGAATGGGGTGATGGGTTTGCACGAAAATGGAAGGAAGATGAAGATTTGGGAGAGATTTGAGAGAGTTTGGAGAGGTTGTTGAAGAAAAGGAAAGCTTGGAGGTGGGTGTTGTGAAGGAAATAGATGAAAGGAAGGGTTTTAAAATGGAAACCGTGGAGGGGTGTGCCACATTGAGCCTAGGAATGATCGGCCCGCATCGGCCTGGCCCGCCTGGCCCGCCGACCGGCGATCCTCGCCGAACCGGCGATGGCATCGCCGGTCTCTGGACATATCGGCGATGCCTCGCCGATTTGGCGAGGTCCTCCTGGTCCTCCTTGGTCCAAATGATGTGGTTCCCCCTTGGGTCCCACAGAAAATGCCCCGATTGGCCCCTTGTGTAGTTTAAAGCCTATCGGGTCATTCTGACAGAAATCTGATACAAACAGCGATTTCTGGAAGGTTTAAAAATGAATAATGGGAAGATAGACCATCTACACTCATTAATAGAGGGTCTAGGAAAGGTTTCGTGTCTGTGTGTGATCAGGTAAGAGTACAGACTCAATCTCGGCAAAGGTTTTCAAGAAACTTTCGCCGATAGAAACTACGGAGCACAAACACAAAGCGATGATAGACCCGCACCCAATTACACTATAGTGGCGACAACGTGCGGTGTGTGACCGTAACCCAGGTCCGGTTTAATCCAGATCATGCTTTGATACCAACTTGTAACGCCCGAAATTCGGGGTCGAGCATAACTCACCTCCCGAGTTCCAAAACATCACTTATGCAACATAATTAATGAATGATGTATGTTGATGTATTAGCACATAAACATGGGATAGATTAAGCCAAAACGCAGATATGATTCGGGGGTAAGTGAATAAAGCAAGCGGAAGACTTATAGTAAAATATGTGTACAAGTGTAAGTCCCTGAATTACTATACAACCCGATCGTGTAAAAGTGTTATTTATCAAAATTATAAGTACAAGTTACATCATTTCGTTCCCAAAATAGTAATCCCATAGATCCCGCGCAATAAGAGGCTCGCTAGAACCCGTCAAAAAACTGCATATAGGAGAAGGCCCGTCATCCAGCTCCCGCTCTGCCTCGACGTCGCATCCACATCTGCAACATCGGGGCCTAAGAGTCCGGTGGGTGTGTAACACCGCCCGAAACGTGGGAGTGAGTGATCAACTCGGAACAATAAGTCACTGGTTAACATGTTATCAGTTCAATCAAACAGTAATAATAAAGCATGACAATTAAATAAATCCTAAGTACTTGCAAGTATGAATGCAATATGATGCGTGCCCTCACGCGTACACCCTCACCGTCTTCATCTTACGTTACGCATGACATCGCCTCAAAGTGCGCCACATCTACAAAGCACATGCAAATGCGGTGCATGGATATGATTACCAAGTTGTTATTAGTCCAATTCATACGGGATTGGGAAGCTAAGATACCTTCCTCATATCACCATCCAAACATGATCCATACTAGGGTCGTCAATCCTAGACATCTCATACGATCATATTTTGAGGTCGTAGCAAAGGGCTCGCACCAATCAATGCACGCCTTTCATGCCCTTACTACCACAGATCGGCTCCTCACCTCCTCGGTATCCACGTATGCTCGAGGTCACTACAAAGGGCTCCACCAATCAATGTAGGCCGACAAACGAATATAGTGTCCCATACCACCATAATCGGCTCACGAGTTTAGTTGCTCACGGTCACTACGGGAGGCTCGTCACCCCAGAGGACACCTCGACCACGGTGTCCCATACCACCATGTCCGGCCATGAGTCTTAGCGGATCGTACCATGGTTATTAGGATTTCAGGTAAGTTCGGTACCCTAGATTCAAGAGTAGCGCCATACATGGTTAACATACATGGACAATCGGGTTATTGACGAACTCGACTAGCACGAGCGCACGTTGAATTGAACGACATAGAGTGCGCAAACACTCCGTGGCCAAACCACCGCCGCCAACTCTAATACGACTTGGGTACATGCTACGTGGCGAAAGCAATCTCAACCACGACCATAGGGTCAATTACCGATTTCCCGGACTAAGGCATAGTCCCAAACATCCTACACTACAGATATTCATATGGAATGTAAAAAAATGGAACAACCACTCAAATCATGGTGCATACACATCCAAGAAATCAACTTAACATAAATGTAAGCATAGGAATGCTTGAATTTAAATAACTTGGAATGTAAATGCATAAGGAAATCATGCGCATCCATAGGAGTATTGAGAATCACTTCTCAACGCCCACATTTAGTGTAATCAGTTACACTTAGATCATTCATGCATTTCTACAAACACTTAGCATTCATGGAACAACATACATGACGCATGTTGAAATACATGCACTTAGACAATTCCTTTTCCCAAGGAGTTGTCATACATGCATCTAGCATACATACATGACCAAAAATCATGGCAAACATAAGTGCGTATTTTATACGTATACGGTACTTTATAAATACACTTAGAATACCCAAATCTCAATATAGCACATGCATATCGAAAGCAATGTAAACATAACATTTGACATGTGAAATCTCATCCATAACAAGAATAAATCACTAATGGGATTGAAAGCCTTGAAAACCATAACCTATACACTTAAAGTCCGCACCTTAAGCAAGAAAGAACACCGAACCGCACCTTAAGCAAAGAAAGAACCGCAAGAATACCCTAAAATAAGGATAGAAATGAGATACAACAACACCAAGTCTAATCTAAGCTCTAACACGGGTTAGGGTTAGGTTAACTTACCCCAAAGAACTCAAAATTGCCAAAGGAACGATTTAAAGTGAAGGTTCAAAGGTGAAGAAGAACAAGGAAGAATCAAGGTGATTCACCAACCAATCTCTCTCACTTCCTCTCTCTTTTCCACTCTCTTTCCAAGCTAGGGTTAGAGAAAATTCGTATGGAAATGAGAGCTAGGGTTTAAGGACTATATATAGGCCTTAAAATGATGGAAATAACCCTATGGTCAAGGTATACTTAGGTTATAACCAAAGTACGCCTTTCTCGATCCAACGAAGCACTTCGGTGGGCCTATAACCACGAAAGGTCGGACTTAAGCTCACCGACCATGGATCTAGGTCAGCTGAGTTTTCTACCGACCGGCTCTTCAGATCAGCCCGTGGCGGACCACACTCAATTCAACGGTCACGAAACTCGATCAGTCCACAAGCACTAGGATATGCCCGGGCCAACCTCCTGATTCGAGGGTGAAATTGGGTCGAAATCCAACGGTCGAATGCTTAAAATCGTCGCGCAAGCGTCACGACTCCGATTTCATAAAAAGCTTATTAAATTCCAACCGCTTCTCACACTCTTCACTCCGAACTCAACCAAATCGACCGAGAACATCCGATCGACTTGATTTTCGAGGTGAAGACCAAGCCCAACTCGGTGCAACTGACTAAGATCATCGCCATCGGACTTTCGACGCGCGGTCCAGTCCGATCCAGATCTTCCAAAAATTCCCCAGAACAACTGGATTTAGCGATGGATCCCAGATTCCAGTAACATAGCGCTCACTAATCTACACGTTTAGAGCCATGGAGATACAATTTAAAGTGATTGATGCGAATTTCACAAGCAATCAAGTAAAGCGCTAATTACCCCAAAAACAACTACTTAAGGAAAGATTAGCACAAAAATTCCAAGGTCGTTAGAATCTACCATCAGAACGGCTTGGATGTATATATACATCATGTGGGACCCATAGAATGTGATGGCGTTAAATAGCAGTGAGACCCACGTCCCTGGATGGTTCAGATAGAAAACCGATGGATGGTGTGCATGTAACACACATCACGATCAGACCCACCGTCCCATCCCATGGACGATGAGGATATGCAACATATATCAAGGTGGACCGCAAACTACTGGGTGACGTTAATACAACAGCCATATAGCTGCTGTAAACGTACACCAGCCACTCCCCTTTCACAAAACAGGTGGGTCCCACATGGGGCACACACGTACGGACAACCACCTAAACGTATATATATATAATATAATATAATATTATATCATATTATCATATTATAGTATAATATAATATTCTAATATGTATATATATATACCATATACATCTATATACATAAATATATTTATATAATTTATAAACAGTATCTAGCCCACCGTCCAGCAAGCTAGACGGTGCTAGATGATGCACCTACATCATGGTGGTCTCACGTAGTGGGCCACTAGATCTGGATCAAACTGATATTTATCTTTCCCTTTCATCCGAGCCTGTGTGACCGTCCAGTTATGCAAGCCCCAAATCGGGATCAAGGTGGCCCACTAGTTGGATGGCATGGCTAAGATACACACATCATAGGCGGGCCATGATCATAGAAAGAGAGAGAGGGAGAGAGAGAGAGATCGGAGATGACGGTGGGGCCCCGCCACTATGGGCCCCTCTTGGATACAAGCATACATCAAGGTGGGTCCCACCATATTAAGCCCTTACATCACAACAAAATAAAAAAATACAAATGTGGGTCCAAGATCAACCACCTCAAGATCTCTTCTTCCCTCTTCCGCTAATGCATGCTAGAGCTCCAATGGACGAATTTCAACGGTTGAGATGGACTTTGGATGGTAGGATTGGGTGGTAGGAAGGTGGACCACACATGGCTTATTACATAGAGGCTTGGACATTGGACTCTCATGGGGTTTTCTTGAAAATGAAGAAACGAGAGAGAGAGAGAGAGAGAGAGAGAGAGAAGATGGGATGTAAAGAGAGAGAGGGATGGGTGAGTGAGTGTTGGGTGATGGGTATGTACTTGACATGTGAGGGATGGGTTGCTTTGACTTTGGGGTTGCTTGGGGATGTGATTTTGTACTTGGGAATGTGAGGTGATTGATGGGACATGTTGTAGAGATTCTCTTGGCATTGCAAACACGTGACGTTTTCTCGAACTAAACGTGAGCCCATATCTTCTGGCCAGGGTATGGCCTTGGCGCATAATACATGACGTTGGAATCGCGGTGATGGTGTGGTCACTAGGGCACAAGTCTCAGGTTGAGTAGACTCTGGAATATGGGACACAACTCAAGGTTGCACACAACTACCGATAACAGATCTCGAGTTGCTGGAATTCGACCAGGAGGACTGCAGAAGTCTACGGAACGATACGGGCTAGGATACGGGTCTTGCAGCTCTCCCCTCCTAATAAAAATTTCATCCTCGAAATTTAAACTACAACACAACCAATACAGAGCTCACCAAGGGAGGAAAATCCTATCCAAACACAACATGCCAACATAATCAAACACCTAAGAGATGGGGACAATGCCTGCGAATCTCAGCCTCCTGCTCCCAAAACACCTCATCAACACTACGATGATCCAACTGGACCTCGAATCCTGGATCAGAAATAATCAAAACTGGAATACTATACAGCCTTACAATCTCAACGGTAGGGAGCTATATCAGAAAATATCTAAGTTATTCGAACTCGGGGATCTAACCATTCTAAGTTCTCAACAATCATAGAGTAAAGGGTAGCTATCAGTAGATATGTGATGTTATCCTCAGGTATTCCAAAGTTATGCTTTGATACCAACTTCTGTCATGCCCTAAACTCGGAAATCGGGCTAACAAAATTCCTGATCGTCGAATCCGGTGCCGACAGCCTCCATAGTACCCCATTCTTGGCTCCCAGCATCCATATGCCAAATTCCAATCCTAGGATCCTACAAGGAGGATTTTCCAAATGTACATTTAACTCGTAATAAGCATAACCACAAGTTTACCCAAATTACAAAGGCAACATCATCATCACATGTCCACTAATATAAACATTTGAATACAATGCTAAAAGGGAAATACATATGCTGAAAATCAAAGCCCTAGAAGACCGCTACATGCTCCAAGCTCAATGCTGCTGCAACCTAACATCACCTGCACGCATCTATCGTGCATAAGCTTATAAAAAGCTTAGAGGGTGTTGAAAGTGTGTACACAAGGTAAGTACCAAGTAAGCAATATCAGAGTAATCAGAGTAAGCGGAAATATTGACAAGCCCATAAATAATGCAATATCAAAATAACATGAAAACATGCTGATAAGCCCATAAATACCATCAGCCTTATGCAAGCTATGCGATGAAAAAATATAATAAATAAATATCATATACTGCGAAAGTAATGTTGATCAGCTATGCAATGCAGAAACATAGTAAGCCAAATGTTATGTGCTGAGGATGCAATGCAATATGCAATGTAAATGAAATGACTAAGCTGGAATGTGAAGTCGGGATGATAGTACATAGTATCGCAGGCTACAGGGTCCACTACAAGGGACTTCTATCCAAACCGGTCCCATACCTAAATTTGAATAGTCAGACTCAATGTGGTAGACTCCTGATCTCAAGTTAGTCGTGCGCCCCAATCGAAATCTTGGTCATTGCGAAGGTAAACGTAACAAATAGTTGCACACCACCAACCCGAGTGGATAGTGAATGAATGAGTATGCAACTCCTGCTTAATAAGTCCACATATCAGTACGGTTATTCTCTGAGAAATCACCACGGTCTATTACACTCTAAACCAAATTGCCACCCCATCGCGTGCAACAAGGTGAGTGGAAGAAACCTCACTATCTGCCTGCCAATATTGGGCCCGACTTGTCGATAGCGGACCCATTCCTCGAGCTCGTCAGATTCACCTAGCATTGCCCCCTCCTCTCAGGTAGGTAAGGTCGTACCCCCTTCCAACCGACCATGACACAGTGAGAGACACGGCCTAACGGTATACGACCCTCATGTGCTCATGCATCCACTCAGTTTAGACATTGGAGCAACCTCTGGAACCAAGAGGGTTTTGGGTCTTTCACCCAGGGATATCTATAGCACCCCATGTAGAACAGATTTTTGGTGTCCCATCTGGCCATCCACGATATGCCTGTGGAGGCTACGGCCCTAATGTCGCTAGGGCGTATAGTAATCACAGCATATGCAAGATGCATGAGTCATACAATCTAGTTATGCATTAATCCTGCACATACCGTGCTCTCATGTAAGACAATCTCCGCCTATCAGGGAGTCTCATAACAACCGGTACTATGGTATATGCAATGGTCAATGATATCTCATAACAAACATGCAGATGATGCGTATGGGCATGTATCATGATGCTATGCTGTCACATACTCATAATCGGTATCAATAATTGATATGAGCAATCGACCTCAACAATGTGGACATTAAACCAACATGTCCCCTAAGGAATGGCCAACATAGAGCTTAACATCTAGTGGAGTTAAGGCCTCACACAAGGGCCAAATATACAACACCATGGGCCTCACTCAAGAGCTTAATACACATCACGATGGGCCTTTCACACAGGCCTAACATACATCACAATGGGCTCCATCTCCTGGCCCTCAAATGCATCACAATGGGCCTCATCACATTGGCCTCATATACATCACATAGGGCCTTAAACATGGGCTGAATACACATCACAACAGACCTCAAATACGGGCCGCATATACATCACATTAGGCCTCAAACACGGGCCCAATGCACATCACAATGGGCCTCAAATACGGGCCGCATATGCATTTCATTGGGCCTTGACAATCGAAATCGGCCTCAACCATCGGAATTGATATCGACAATCGGAATCGGTATCGACCATCAGAATCGGCCTTGATAATCGACCTTAACAATCAAAATCGGAATCGGCCTCGATAATCATAATCGAAATTGGCCTCAACAATCGGCCTCAACAATCGGAATCAGCCTCGATACTCTGCCTCGACAATCGGAATCGGTGAGAATGGGCCTAATAAGGCCTAAGAAAAGGTCACAATGTGGACATTCAACCATCATCGCCCATCAATGTGGACATTTAACCATCATTGCTTCCAAGGAGTGGCCCACTTAGAGCCAAACATATCATAGGCCCATGGCCTCTTATAAGGACCTAATACACATCACTATGGGTCTCACTCATGGGCCAAATACTCATCATAGTGGGCCTCGGCACATGGGCCATGATTACATCACATCAGGCCACAATACATGGGTCTCATATACATCAAATGGGTCGTACTAATGGGCCTAATACCTCACAATGGGCCACAATACATGGGCCACACATACATCTCATGCGCCTCGTCGTATAGGCCATAAACACATCATAATGGCCTTGCTTATGGGCCTCAAATATATCACAATGGGCCACAACCCATGGGCTTTAAATACATAATAGGCGGACCCTACACATGGGCCTAATATACATCACAGGTGGGCCCTGTACATGGGCCTCATACACATCAAGTGGGCTGCATCAATGGGCCTCATACACATCAAGTGAGATGTATCAATGGACCCACTAATGGGCCGTATATGCATCACCATGGGCCTCATATACAACAAGTGGGCCGCATATCTGGGCCTTGATTATATCAAATGGGCCATGTGAGATGGGGTTACCATACAAATAGGTGGGCCCCACCCATGGGCCAAAATACATCATGATGGCCTCATGGATGGGCTGTACCAATGGTCCTCAAGTGGGCTTGGACCGCACCAAAATCATTTCAATAGTTGTAGGTGTAACATGTGTATCATTGTACACTATCAATCTATAGGGCGCATGGCCCATTAATGATGACCAGCAATGCCCAAACATTGTCCATATAAATCAGCACCATCCAAACTTTGTCCAGGTGCATCAGTACCATCCAAAATTTGTCCAGGTGCATTAGCACCATCCAAACTTTGTCTAGCAGCGGGTCCCACCATCAAGACGGCTAGGATGTACATATACATCACGTGGACCCACAAAACTTGCTGACGTCAGTCTAGCAGTGGGTCCCACCATCAGAACGACTTGGATGTATACATACATCACGTGGGACCCACAGAATGTGTTGATGTTAAATAGTAGTGGGACCCACATCCTTGGATGGTTCAGATAGAAAACCGATGGACGGTGTGTATGTAACACACACTCTACGATCAGACCCACCGTCCCAGCCCATGGACAGTGGGGATATGCAACATATATCAAGGTGGACTGCAAGCTGCTGGGTGACGTCAATACAACAGCTATACAACTGCTGTAAATGTACACCAGCCACTCCCCTGTCTCAAAATAGGTGGGTCCCACATGGGGCCCATACGTACGGACAACCACCTAAACGTTTATATATATAATATAATATTATATCATATTATCATATTATAATATAATATAATTTTCTTATATATATATATATATATATATATATATATATATATATATACACCATATACATCTATATATATAAATATATTTATATTATTTATAAATAGTGTCCAGTCCACTGTCCAGCAAGCTGGACGGTGCTGGATGATGCACCTACATCATGGTGGTCCCACGTAGTGGGCCACTAGATCTGGATCAAACTGATATTTATCTTTCCCTTCATCCTGGCCTGTGTGACCGTCCGGTTATGCAGGCCCCAAATCAGGATCAAGGTGGCCCACTAGTTGGATGGCATGGGTAAGATAAACACATCATAGGCGGGCCATGATCATAGAAAGAGAGAGAGGGAGCGAAAGAGAAAGAGAGATCAGAGATGGAGGGGCCTCACCACTATAAGCCCCTTTTAGATACAAGCATACATCAAGGTGGGTCCCACCATATGTGGGCCCTTACATCACAACAAAATAAAAAAATACAAATATGGGTCCAAAATCACCCACCTCAAGATCTCTTCTTCCTTCTTCTGCCAATGCATGTTAGAGCTCCAATGGACGAGTTTCAATGGTTGAGATAGACTTTGGATGCTGGGATTGGGTGGTAGGAAGGTGGGCCACACATGGCTTCTCACATGGAGGCTTAGATGTTAGACTCTTATGGAGTTTGCTTGAAAATGAAGAAATGAGAGAGAGAGAGAGAGAGAGAAGTTGGGATGTAAAGAGAGAGAGGGATGGGTGAGTGAGTGATGGGTGATGGGTATGTACTTGACATGTGAGGGATGGGTTATTTTGACTTTGGGGTTGCTTAGGGATGGGGTTTTGTACTTGGGGATGTGAGGTGATTGATGGAATTGATTGATGGGACATGTTGTAGAGATTCTCTTAAGATTGCAAACGCACGACAGTTTCTCGAACTGAACGCTTTCCCATATCTTCTAGCCCGGGTATCACCTCGGCACGTAATATGCGGCATTAGAACTGTGGTGACGGCAAGGTCGATAGTGTACGAGTCTCGGGTTGAGCCGACTCTGGAATACTAGACACGACTCAAGGTTGCGTGCAACTACCGATAACAGATCGTGAGTCGTCGAAATTCAACCGGGAGGACCGTGGAACTCTACGGAATGGTACGGGCTAGGATACGGGTCTTACACTTGTGGTTATGCTTCTTATGAGATAAATTCATATTAAAAATCCTCCTTGTATGATCCCAGATCGGCATCTGGCGTATGAGTGCTGAGAGCCAAAAATGGGGTACTAAGGAGGCTGTCGGCACCGGATTCGACGATGGGAAATTTTGTGAGCCCAGTTTTCGAATTTGGGGTGTGACAGTCTGAAACCATGAATTGACTTCGATGACCCTCTCTTAAATTCAAAATTATGGACGATGCCAACCAATCCAGCATCAAGTTTATGCCATGCGACAATCTTGAATCCCATCCATCCAAACGTTTTCTAACCCCCAAAATTTGCAAAAATTACCAAAAATTGGGCTAAGAGGCTATAAATAGCCCCCACCCCTTCTCATTTTCAATATCCAGTAATCTTATAAAGCGTAGATAATCTAGTAATCTTAGAAATCCTCCACATCACTTAAGCCATCCTTAGCCCATCCATTCCATCCCTCCAAGAAGAGGAAAGAGCAACAAAAGAGAGCCTAGCCTAGGTCTAGCATAATCTAGTTACATCCCTAGCTTCCTGAGCAATATAGGCCCCGATCCAAGAAACTTAATCCAATCCTTATGACATTAGCATCCATCCAACTTCTTAGATTGGCTTTGTCAACCCTTACTGTAGCATCGTGAAACATTCATTCCCTTCTCAACTCCCTTGATTATCTCATCCATCAGCATTGCATTGCATATCACTAAGCAACTAATTGATTCGAGTGTATGCTCTGTAGCTCACAGATATCATCAAATCTTTCCCATCACAAACTTTGCTTGATTAGTCTATGCATGGTAAGTGGGTAGTCAAGGCAGATTTATCAAGCCAAAACAATAAGTTGTCGTCAGCGTTGCATTTAACATCGCATCATGGACACACATCATTCATATGTAGTCTTGCATACATAACACCCAACACCCGATTGGTTCAAACGTATACTCTATGACTCACAAAGTTAATAAGATCTTGTTCATAAAAAACTTGGACTGATTGGTTTATCGCTTAGGCAAGTGGGTAATCAAGGAAGATTTATATAGTTAAAATTACATCTTTCCAAAGGCCTTGCATTTAACACAATATTACACATGCCCTTGCATCATTAGTATGTAAGAACTAACTCAATCATCAAAATTTTGAGAGATCCCATGATGTAGAGACCATATCTTTGTACGTGCAGAGTGGGTGCCTAACCCCTTCCCTCTATGTAACCATGGTTCCTTTTTCAAAGTCTTCAGTCGTAAATCAAGGAGTCATTGTAGGGCAGGGTGTCATGCCCCAAACTCAGAAATCAGGCTCACAAAATTTTCGATCGCCGAATCCGATACCGACAGCCTTCGTAGTACCTCATTCTCGGCTTCTAGTGCCCATACACCAGATTCTAATCCTGGAATCCTACGATGAAGATTTTCCAATGTACATTTACCTCATAAGAAGCGTAACCACAAGTTTACCTAAGTCGCAAAGGCAACATCATCATCAATATACACTAATATCAAAGCTTTTAAGTACAATGCATAAAAAGAAATACAATAACAATATCGAAGGCTCCAGAAGTCCGCTGCACGCTCTAAGCTCAATGCTGTCGTGACCTAATGCCACCTACACGCATCTATCATGCATAAGCTTATAAAAAGCTTAGAGGGTGGTGTAAGTGTGTGCGTAAGATAAGTGTCAAGCACACAAATACAACGTCATAATCATACAATGTCAAAAATACTGGCAAGATCATGAATCATAAGATATCAGAGCAAGCAGAAACATACTAGTAAGTCCATGAGTCATAAATATTAAAGTACGCAATGCAGATCATAATGAGTCAAATATCATATACTAAGGATGCAATGCAATATGCGAATCCTGCTAAGTCTATCTAGGCCATATCAATGCAGAAACATGGTAACCCAAAATGTTAAATGTTGCGGATGCAATGCAATATGCGGTGCGAATGAAATGACCAAGCTAGAGTGAAGTCGGGATGATAGTATGTAGTATCGCATGCTATGGGGTCCATCACAAGGGACTTCTATCCAAACTAGTCTCATACCTAAATTTGGATAGCTAGACTCAATGTAGTAGACTCCTGATCTCAGGTTAGTCACGCACCCCAACCGAAATCCTTGCAATTACGAAGCTACATAATAATTAGTTGTGTACCACCAGCCCAAGTGGATAGTGAATAAATGAATGAATGAGTATGCAACTCCTACTTAATAAGTCCATTTATCAGTACCGTACATCTTTGGGATCATCACCAGGGTCTAGTACACTCCAAGCTGGCAACCACCCTAGCCGGCCGCATAGCCTAACGAGTGGAAAAGACCTCACTACCTACCTATCAGTAGTATACCAATGCTTACCCAGCTCTTCAATAGCGGACCCATTTGGAAGCTGTTCAAACTTAGCCTAGCTTATAACCTCCTTACTCAGACGGATAAGGCCACCACCCCTCCCAACTGACCGCGACACAGTAAGAAATGCGGCCTACTAGTATTCATCACTCGGGCGCTTATGCATCCCCTCGGTCTAGATGTTAGGGCGTCTCCTGGCTATGGAGGTTTAGGGATTTTCACCCACGGACATCCAAAGTGCCCAGATGCTCGAACCAAATATTTTTGGTGTCTCATCTAGCCATCCATGACATGCCTATGGAGGCTACGACCCTGATGTCGCTAGAGTGTATAGTAATTATAACACACAATGCATTAGTCATACAATCTAGTCATGCATCAATCCTATGCATACCGTGCGCTCATGTGAGACAATTTCCGCCTATCAAGGAGTCTCATAACATCCTGCCCAATGACATATGCAATGGTCAACCACATCTCATAATAAATATGCAGATGATGCGTATGGGCATGTACATGATGTTATGTTGTCACATACTCATAATCGGTATCGACAATCGGCACCGATAATTAGCATCGATAATCGGCCTATACAATCGGCCTGATAATTAGCCTCGACAATCGGTCTTGGCAATCAAAATTTACCTCGACAATCGAAATCAGAATCGGTCTCGATAATCGGCCACGACAATCGGAATCAGTTTCGATAATCAGAATCGACCTCGATAATCGGAATCGGCCTTGACAATCAGAATTGGCCTTTATAATCGGAATCGGCCTTGATAATTGGAATCGACCTCGATAATTGGAATCGGCCTCGACAAAGGGCCTAAGGGAAGGTCACAATGTGGACATTTAACCATCGTCGCCCATTAATGTGGACATGTAATCATCATTGCTCCCAAGGGGTGGCCTATATAGAGCCAAACGTATAGTGGGCTCGTGGTCTCACATAAGGGCCATATACACATCAAGTGGGCCGTATCGCATGAGCCTCTCACACATCACATCGAGCCTCACCATTTGGGCCTCACATACATCACACTGGGCCTCACTCATAAGCCACATATACATCACATCGGGCCTCACCCATGGGCCTCATATACATCAAATTGGGCCGCTCACATGGGCCTAACATAAAACACAATGGGCCACATGACATGGGCCTATTACACATCCAAATGGGCCACATGACATGGGCCTCGAATACGTCACAATGGGCCACAACCATAGGTCTCTTATACATCACATCAGGCCTTGCCATCTGGGCTGGAAATACATCACAATGGGCATCATCATATAGGCCGAAAATATATCACAATGGGCCATGAATACATCAAGTCAGGCCTCATTTAAGGGCCGAAATATATGGTCTTCAAATACACAACAGGTGGGCCCTGCACATGGGCTATAAATACATCACATGGGTCACACACATACATCATATTGGGCCTCATACACATCAAGTGGGCCGCATCAATTGGTCGCACCAACGGGCCTCATATACATCAAGTGGGCCGCATCAATGGGTCGCACCAAGGGGCCTCATATACATCAAGTGGACCACATTAATGGGTCACACCAAGGGGCCTCATATACATCAAATGGGCCATATCAATGTGTAACGACCTTAGAATTTTTTGTGCTAATCTTTCCTTAAGTAGTTGTTTTGGGGTAATTAGCGCTTTACTCGATTGCTTGTGAAATCCGCATCAATCACTTTAAATTGTATCTGCATGGCTCTAAAAGTGTAGATTAGTGAGCGCTACGTTACTCTGAAACGTGGGATCCATCGCTAAATCCAGTTGTTCTGGGGAATTTTTGGAAGATCTGGATCGGACCTAGACCGCGCGTCGAAAGTCCGTTGGCGATGATCTTAGGCTGTTGCGGTCACCGAGTTGGGCTTAATCTTCACCTCGAAAATCAAGTCGATCTGATGTTCTGGGTCGATTTGATTGAGTTCAGAGTGAAGAGTGTGAGAACGGTTGGAATTTAATAAGCTTTTTATCAAATCTGAGTCGTGTCGCTTGCGCGACGATTTTAAGCTATCTGACCGTTGGATTCTGACCCAATTTCACCCTCTGATCAGGATTGTTGGCCCAGGCATATCCTAGTGCTTGTGGACCTAATCGAGATTCCGTGACCGTTGAATTGAGTGTGGTCCGCCACGGCTGATCTGAAGAGCCGATCGGTATGAAAACTCTGCTTGACCTAGATCCATGGTCAAGGGGCTTAAGTCCGACCTTTCATGGTTATAGGCCCACCAGAAGTGCTTCGTTGGATCGAGAAAGGCTTACTTTGGTTATAACCTAAGTATACCTTGTCCCTAGGGTTATTTTCATCAAGAATATGCCTATTTATAGTCCTTAAACCCTAGCTCTCTTTTCCATACGATCTTCTCTAACCCTAGCTTGGAAAGAGAGTGGAAAAGAGAGAGAAAGTGAGAGAGATAAGTTGGTGAATCATCTTGGATTCTTCCTTGTTCTTCTTCATCTTTGGACCTTCACTTTGAATCGTTCTTCTGACGGTTCTGAGTTCTTTTGGGGTAAGTTAACCTAACCCTAACCTGTGTTAGAGCTTAGATTAATCTTGGTGTTGTTGAATCTCATTTCTATCCTTATTTTAGGGTATTCTAACGCCGTTGACGAAGACAACTCGTCTAAATCAGTTCGGTGGTTCTTTCTTCGCTTAAGGTGCGGACTTTAAGTGTATAGGTTATGGTTTTCAAGGCTTTCAACACCAGTTAGTGATTTATTCTTGTTATGGATGAGATTTCACATGTCAAATGTTATGTTTACATTGCTTTCCTGATATGCATGTGCTATGACGAGATTTGTGTATTCTATGTGTATTTATAAAGTATCGTATACGTATAAAATATGCACTTGTGTTTGTCATGATTATTTGTCATGTATGTATGCTAGATGCATGTATGACAACTCCTTAGTAAAAGGAATTGCCTAAGTGCATGTATTTCAACATACGTCATGTATGTTGTTCCATGTATGCTAAGTGTTTGTAGAAATGCATGAATGATCTAAGTGTAACTGATTACACTAATTGTGGGCGTTGAGAAGTGATTCTCAATACTCCTATTGATGTGCATGATTTCCTTTATGCAGTTACATTCCAAGTTATTTAAATTCAAGCATTACCTATGCTCTCATTTATGTTAAGTTGATATTCTTCGAGTGCTTATGTACCATGATTTGAGTTGTTGTTCCATTACTGTCTTACGTTCCATATGAATATCTGTAGTAGTGTAAAGTGTTTGGGACTATGCCTTAGTCTAGGAAATCGGTAATTGACCCTATGTTCGTGGCGGAGATTGCTTTCACCACGTAGGACGTATTAGACGAACCCGAGCCGTATTAGAGTTGTCGGCAGTGGTTTGGCCACGCGGAGTGTTTGCGCACTCTATGTCGCTCAACTCAACGTGCGCTCGTGCTAGTCGAGTTCGTCAAATAACCCGATTGTCCGATGTATGTTAACCATGTATGGACGCTACTGCTTGAATCTAGGGTACCGAACTTACCAGTGACATCCTATTAACTATGGTACTTGATCCGCTAAGACTCATGAGCCGGACATGGTGGTATGGGACACCGTGGTCGAGCTGTCGGCCTACGCTGGGGTGACGAGCCTCCCCGTAGTGACCAATGAGCAACTAAACTCGTGAGCCGATTATGGTGGTATGGGACACTATATTCGTGTTGTCGGCCTACATTGATTGGTGACGAGCCCTTTGTAGTGACCTCGAGCATACCTGGATACCGCAAGGAGGTGACGAGCCGAACTGTGGTAGTAAAGGCATGAAAGGCGTGCATTGATTGGTGACGAGCCCTTTGCTACGACCTCAAATATATGATCGTATGAGATGTCTAGGATTGACGACCCTAGTATGGATTATTGTTTGGATGGTGATATGAGGAAGGTATCTTAGCTTCCCAATCCTGCTGTGTGAAATGGACTAATAACAACTTGGTAATCATATCCATGCACCGCATTTGCATGTGCTTTGTAGATGTGGCGCACTTCGAGGCGATGTCATGCGTAACGTAAGATGAAGACGCTGAGGGTGTACGCGTGAGGGCACGCATCATATTGCATTCATACTTGCATTAACAAGAGTACTTAGGATTTATTTAATTGTTCTGCTTTATCATTACTGTTTGATTGAACTGATAACATGTTAACCAAAGGCCTTATTGTTCCACTGAGTTGATCACTCACTCCCACGTTTCTGGGGCGGTGTTAAACACCCACCAGACTCTGTCTTAGGCCCTGATGTTGCAGATGTGGATGCGACGTCTGAGGCAGAGCGGGAGCTGGATGACGACGAGGCTGCCTTCTCATATATGCAGTTTTCAGACGGGTTCTAGCGAGCCTCGGTCTGATGCGTGGGATCTTTGGGATTATTTTTGGGAACTTAAATGATGTAACTTGATACTTACAATTTTGGTAAATAACACTTTCATACGATCTGGCTTGTATATGTAATTCAGGGATTTACACTTGTACACATTTTACTATAAGTCTTCCGCTTGCTTTATTCACTTATCCCCGAATCATATCTGTGTTTTTGGCTTAATCTATTCCATGTTTTATGAACTAATACAGTCAACATACATTCATCATTAAATATGTTGCATAAGTGATGTTTTGGAACTCGGGAGCTGAGTTATGCTCGACCCCCAAATTTCAGGGCGTTACACAATGGGTCATACCATCTACACTATTCATCTATTTTAGAGATCAATTTAGAGCGTTACTCAAAAGAAAATAATCATATCGGAAGATCATTTGGACCATAACACAAATGACAGTGGAGATAATGATTTCTACCATTAATAGTTCACAGACCGACCAAAATGCTAATTTTCCAATCTGTTCATAAGGTCACAAAGACCTGAAGTAAGGGAAAAACAATTCCATATTAATCCAGGACTTCTGAAACCCCAAATGAGTTTCAATGGTAGGCGTTCAACCCTCCACTAGTTTCTGTAGTGTGATCCACCTGATAGGCGAATCTGCCTCAATTTTAGTCTCAAGCCTTAAGATGAGATCGAAAGGTGGATGGACGATTTGGATCTAACACAAAACTCATGCGGGACCCACATAACCGCTGACGTCGAAACATCAGATAAGGTCCCCACCGTTCAAATGGACGGTTGGGATTAAACACACATACGGTGGGTCCCACAAGCTGGTGACATCACTACAGTAGATATATTGCTGGTGTGAGATGCACCAGCCAATCCCTTCCAGGCAGGTGGTCCCACGTGGGGCCCACCACATATAATAATAATAATTATTATTTATTATTATTATATTAATATATATTTTTTTAAATAACTCCAAAAAATTTGTTTCTACCTGTGTATCTCAAGGTGGGCCCCACCCCCATGTGGACGGCTTGGAGAAAACATGTACATCACATGGGGCTCATGTATGGATGGTCTAAATAGACAACAAACATTAAGGTGGTCCCACATGAATGGTGTAAATATAACACATACCACACGATCAGACCCTCTAATCGTGCTAACATCAATACAACAGTTATTAGCTATATAGGTACATTAGCCAATCCACTTAGTGGGTCCCATGTGTGGGACCACCAGATATAATATTTATATTATATTATATATATATATATATATTCTAGAATCGCCCTACTCCAAGACGTCCATTGAAGGACGGTCTGGATATAACACGGCTGCCATGTGGGACCCACCGTCCTGGCTGCTGGATGGTGGAGTCACACGGGAAGGTGATGGATGGTGCGGATATAAAGCATGTACATTAAGGTGGGGTCCAGATCAGTGGTCCACCAAAGCTTTATTAAAGCAAATATTTGTGTATTCCTTCCATCCAGTGTCCAGGGTCTGGACAACATCGATGGAACATGCCATCAAGCGGGTGGGTCTCACCGTCCCAGCTAGACGGTGAAGATACAACATACACATCATGATGGGGGCCATGTGTAGGTGGTGGACAACATGGATAAAAATACATCATGGTGGGCCCCAAGATGAAAAAGGGAGATAGAGAGAGAGCGTGAGAAGGGGAGGGACCCTACCACTATGGGACCTCCCTATACAATGCATACATTAAGTGGGTCCCAAATCATGTGGACCCTACATCAAAAATCAAATACTATGAACACCCACCTTTGATCTCTTCTTCCTTCTTCCGTCTATAGCCTCTAGAGCTCCATGGGAATGATTCCAACGGTCGAGATGATCTTTAGATGGTGGAGATGGGAGGTAGGAAGGTGGGCCACACTAGCTTCTCTCATGGAAGCTTGGACATGGGTTGCTTGGAGAATGAGGGAGAGAGAGATGAGAGAGAGAGAGAGAGGTTGTAAGAGAGAGAGATGGGTGAGTGATGAGTGTACTTAGTTGTAAGAGAAAGTTGACTTTAGGGAGGGTGGTTGTACTTGGGGATGGGTGTTGTTCTTTGACTAGTGATATGATTGATGGGATTGATTTGATTAGAGATTCTCTTGTGCGACATTTTTCTCAAAATAAACGCGGGCCCACAACTCTTGGCCAGGGTGTCGCATCGATGCACGAGACGCGTCGTTGGAACCGCGGCGACGACACGGTTGTAAGGATACAAGTCTCGGGTCAAGTTGACTCTGGAATATGAGAAATGGCTCAGGGTTGAGTGCAGATGTTATCTAAGCATCGTGGGTCACCAGAATTCGACCGAAAGGACCGCGGAAGCCTACGGAATGGTACAAGATAGGATACGGGTCTCAAACAGGGAATCCTTGGATTCTCTATCCTAAGGTTTCTATAGGGTCTAATTGGCTATGTAATTTGATTAATTGGCTAGTGGTAACTCAAGTCAAATATAATGTCTTTACAATCATACCTTGAGCACCCAATCCGTCTCATGTGAGTGTGATCCATCCGGGATCTAGCGTCCTCAACTGCGTGCAACTATTTTGGGTTAAATCACGATCCAAGTGATTTAATCTGAATGGTTGAGATGTTCTTTCTTGAATGGCTGGGATCTCTTTGAGAATCTTCCTCTTGTATCTTGTAATTGAAGCCTTACTCAAGTAGGAGAGAAAAATGACAAGTTTCCATTTTGATAAGTCGATTGGATGCTGGATTCTGGTTATGCTAAAGAGCAGGGACTTGTTTTGGTTTCTGGTTCTTACACGAGAAGATTTAGATAGATGTGATCGGCTATTTGGATGGTTTGGATTTGTCAAAAATGGCTCTTACAGATCATGTTTTCGTATGAGGGAAAATTTGCAAGGAAATCATTTTTAGAACGCTACCAACATTAGCACATTATCCTATAATTTGTTGTTTGGCACACCTATATTTGTTGATACATTTTAGATCAAGTCCACATGCTCACAACAAAAAAGTGGGTCTTGTATGTTGATCATAGGTCGGGGTATCTTGTAGTCTGTCGATCACATGGTTGGATTTTCTTAACCATGCCTCCAAGTCTGTTATTCTACATTGGATGACTATAATATATTAGGTTTGAAAATTAGTAGTTGGATCACTTTCAGAATTAGAGTTTGAGGATCCATGAGATTCTTTAAAATGTCTAGGTACGTATGTACAATTAGCCTTGCGATCGGAAGGTTAGGTCACACTCTTATTGAGTGAAGGTGCACAATGTAGGATGTGTATGCAACCACCGAGGTGTTTTTAGTTTTATAAACTAGAGATGCGCTGAGATTCCCCCATAAGGGTTGGGATCTCCAAAAATAGGTCTAGACATGCCTCGATATAAAATGTAAACCACTAGATTCATCCAGGATCACAAGTGGATCATAATGATAATCATTACTTAATTTTCAGGTCAGTCATCTAGCGAATATGTGTGAAATCCGATGGATGGTTGATATGGTGAGTTAGGTCCCAAAATTGATAATATACATCTCAATTAAACTAAGCATTGTGTGAAATTTTGTCTTTATTAGGTTCCAAGAAATAGGGTTTATGAGATCTAGTGTTTAGGTATGAAACATTTACAATGTAGAAAGTTATGGATGAACAATGATGTATTTCTACGCATTAGAATTTGATTTTAACAGTATAAAATATTCATCAATATACCAATATCATGATCTAGAGTTTTGATTCATTAATGAGCAAGTATAAATGACTTAAATCATGTCTATAGTCTATTTCATGATGACGTGATTGTCCAAAATGAAAATTAATGGTTGGATAGCTTGATCTATGGATGAAGAGTATTTCTATTAATTAGATTTAGGGTAGACCATAAATGAATGATTAAAATGGGCTAGATTGATGGATTTACACATGTATACTTGAATAAACATAAGCGTACATACTTGTGTGTGTGTACATGCACCAAAATCTCGGGTCATTACAAAACTAAAATGCAAATTTAGAAAGTAAGTGGACCTGTGCAAACTGAAATGCAAATATAAAAAGTAAATGAACTTATATGCAATGGAATGCAATAAAGTAAATGGACCAGTATGCGGTACTGAAATGAAGGATACTCGCGAGAAAGTAAATGGACAAGTGGGAATTCTATGTAAGTGAGAAAGTAAATGGACCAATGTGCACTTGCATGCAGGATACAAGAAGGAGAGTAAACGAAGTAGTATGTATTGGAAAGTTAGTAGGCTAATAAGTCAGTAAGTTAGCATGGGACTGGTAGTTACTAGAAAGTTAGCAGACTAGTAGTTACTGGAATGGTTGAAGTTATGGAATCCCCCTAAAACCAAAAATTTTGTGTTTCAAGTCAGACCTTAGCTACTGGATGGCTAATCCCCAATGGAGTCATCCCCAATAGAGTCATTAGTTGTAAGGCCTGTATCCTAGACTGCACCATTCCTTAGACTCCCGCGGTCCTCACGGTCAGATTCCGGCAAACCGTGACTAGTAATCAGGGTTTGTGCGCGACCCTAAGTCGCATCCCAAAGATCTGAGTCGTCTCGACTCGAAACTTGTATCCTAGCGACTGCACCGTCGCCGCAGTTCCAACGTCGCATCTCATGCACCGATGCGGTACCCAGGCCAAGAGTTGTGGGCCCGCATTTATTTTAAGGAAAACACCACGCATTTCGAATTTCGAGAGAATCTCTATAACCCATCACATCAATCAAGTACACATCCTATCACAAGTACAAGTCAAGTAACCCATCCCTCTCCCATTCCCAAAGTCAACTCTCTCTCTCTCTCTCTCTCTCTCTCTCTCTCCACCCATCCTTTTCTTACACTCAGCCATCACTCTTACATCACCTCTCTCACAATGCCAAAATCGCGAATTTATGACTAACCAAATCCGTCGTAAAACCAAATAAACGACGTCTTTCATCCGTCGCTTGGTCCATCGCTGTTTACTGGGGTCATTTTTTCTTTCTGACAGATAAAATCCATCGTTTAATCTGCGACGGATAAGGTTCATCGCAGATTACCGATGGATAAGATCCGTCGCAAAAAATAAAAATTTCGTCGTTTAAAGTCAGAAAAAACCACCCGAATTATTCGTCATTTAAAATATTGGCGACGGATAAGGTCCGTCACTAATATAAGGAAAGTGACAGACCTCAAATCCGTCGTCCATTGTCAACTTATTCAGAAATTAGCAATGGATTTGGTCCATCGTTAAAATATCTGCTAATTTTTAAAAAAAAGTTGTCAGATTTGTTTGTATTTTTTTTTTAAATCTTACACCTAATAGTCATTCAAAAAATAATTCACATGATTGTTTAATAATATCATAATCAATCAATGATTAAACATGTGCGTGCATGTTTCACCCATTTAACAGTCATCAAGACAAAATAATCAGCACGATACCAATAAAATAGTTAACCGTCTGTTTAATTTTTTCATACTACAAATGCACATGAATGTCCATTTTCCATGCTACAAATTTTTGTAGCAATACAACTTTCCAAGCAGCCACATAGCCTGATATAGCCAAACAGGCAAAATCAAAAATAGCATGGTAGAAGACATTTCACATACCTTCTCATCACCACTCAAAAGTGAGACTTTTCTGTTAAGCATGTTGGCTTTAAAATTACAACAACACAAGAACCCGCTTATATCATCTATTCTCTAGTCGTACACAACTCCTGCTACTGTTTGAAGCACAATTTTCTACAAATCAAGAGCTTCTGCCTGATAGAAGAGTAGAATAATCTTCTTGAATTGTATATGACCTCAAGTAATAACAAATGGGAGCTATTTATAGTAACAAAAACTAAATGGATGTACACAATCTCTGTGGTTACCTTGTAGATCCATCTACTAGATGACAAGTCAATGGTTCCATTATTGAATCCTACTATTTTGACACTGAAAAGTCAAGGGTTCCATTGTTAGTCCTACTCCTATCCATTCGTAAAATGGTCCTGCATTCTAGTGGAGAAACCAAAAACAGTAATCAAGGAACAAACAAGTGCATCTTCAAATAACAGGGAAACATAGCAATCCTGTTTAGGAGCTTCTATTAAAGAAACTGAGAATTAGAAGAGTGGATACATGTTCCCAAATTGGAAGATGGGATTAAAGCAATAGAACCTTAGAGGTAGCAAATAGGATTAAAGCAATTTAAGACATTGGAATTTGACCTTCAGACTGTGTCCAAGACGCCAACAAAGTAAAACTGAGTTGCTTTCCACGTCTCGCACATGATTTTATCAATGTCAACATTGATCCAACCTGTTCTGGCACAAGCCAGTGAACTGACAGCCTGCAAATACCCTTCTCAACAGGTTAAAAATAAAAACACAGAACAAACATAGAAGATAGGAATTATCAAAGGGCATGAGAGTACCAATAAAGGAAATGGTAAACATGTGTAACTCAAATGTCAAAGGACATGAGAGTACCAAGATAATTTTGATGCAGATCCAAGGGCCACCATAAGCTGAATTATTAGACTTCTCGTTTTTGCTGATTTCAACATTTGGAAGAGCAGCGACTACTTCTACGGCCTGTTTGGATTTGCAGAAATGTAAATTGAGGAAATGACATTTCCACTATTGCATGTTTTTCTATTTCATAGAAAATGACATTTCCACAACTTTCCATGCCCTTCTTTGATAGAATAATAATGAACGTAAAACGCCCAAAATCATAACTCGAAATCAAAGGAGAAATCCACATTTGTAGTGAAAATATAGCTCCTTCCAAGTTGAATTATTTAGACATGTATCTTTTTATCCAATATGACTTTCAATTAAAAACATTATTATACAAATATTAATTATACGGGGTGCATAAACACATTGGGACAAATAGAAATATGTGGAAGCTACATAAGTAGAACATAAATAGTAATAAAAAAATAAAAGATAAAGATAAATTAAGGTTTTCTTTAATAATTACTAGGCATCATGATGAGTCTAACTCAACAAGTTTCTAAGAACAAAAATGAAAATAGAATTTGCTTCTCAGAAAGATTCTACTAGATAATTCCTAAATGCATTAAGATAAGGAAAATCAATCAATCATGAATTCATGATTTCTATGACCTTCTCTGCATATATAGACTTGACATGCACAAGAAAAAAGAAAAATATCCATGGTGACTACTTATAGAAGCTGGCGTGTTTATTCCACTTCAAAATATATACCTACTACACCTACATCAGCTTGTTGGTGTATTGCAGTCCTGGTGCTAGTTTCACCATGGCCCTTGCAATGGAAAAATAGTTTAAATAAGTTTTTCCCAAAGAATGATACTAATCACAAGAAGAAAATTAAAAAGTTGAATTTTATTACCAAGCCTTACATCCATTACTTCGTCCATTCAAGATGGGACATGAGTGGTAGAACGGATGGATTATCTAGTCCATCAAAAAATAGTTTAGATAAGTTTTTCCCAAAAAATACAAATAAGAAAGGAAGACATTCTTGTACCTGTGTCATTACATCATCCATTACCAACATTTGTATCTTACTCAATAATTCAACAATGTACATGTGCAAAAACAGGAGACAACGTCTCGTTAAAGGCATGACTTGTTAGTGAAATTAAAAAATAAAAAAAATAAAAAAATAAAAAATTGAAAAAGGTAAATCAATAATGTTGAGAGCAAGTGTATAGAAATTAACCGGGGTTCAGTAACCTCAAGCTGACTAATTTTGTGTGTTCCCTACATAATCATTTTCGCTCTATTTTCATACATCAAATCAACATGCAAAATATTTGCAACTTCCCTTCAAAATAAGCATGTAAAATAAACAATACTTTTTATGTGTTGCACAGCCAGAAACAAGAACCATGATGAACCAAAAGCAATTCAAGTAATGGCATCTCCCTCGAGCAGCTAGTAGTTCAAGAATCATTACTTGCCAAAATATAATAGTAACTCCAGGCTTCTGAGGTAAAAATTGCTAAAATCTAGAAAAGAAAAATCCTCAACAAGCTACCCAAAATCATTTGCAAAGCCACCATGGAGAAACTATAAATATAATCTCTTTCGGTGTTGAGGATCGTGGAACACTTGCACTCAATTCAAGAACGTCCATTAGAAAGAACAGAAAAACATCCAAGTTTTGATGAAAGAATGGCAACGTGCAAATAAATCAAGTGTCCAATGATAGATTACATGCACATTGAGTTATTTTCAATAAGTTATGGCACTTTAAAAATTAAAAAATTAAAAAAAAATCTAACGTAATAAGCTTCAGCACATTCAATATTGATGAAAGTTAGAGCTGGCAAAATGAGATGGTGTAAGTAAGATCATCCTGCAAAAATGAGATTGAAAAAGGTACAAGAAAGAAGAGATTTCATCTACCATTGTTGGTACAAAGGTTTCGAGGAGGGCAAACGAGTCGCAGGCCATTCTTCTTTACTACATGATCAATATCATCTTGCATATGACCTATCCACATGTCAATAAAGAAGCAAAGACTTGAGATGCAAGAGAACTTTTGGTAGGTGAAAGAGGCAACCAATGGTTTCATTGCCAAAGACTAAACATTTATAGAATTCCATAAGCCAGCCCTAGTAAGTAACCCAATCAGACCACAAATTGATGTCCAGGCACACAATAAATTACAAATTAATAAACAAATATACTGGGTAAGATCGAGAAGTAAACAATGTGACAGACATTCTGAATGGTGCATGGAAAATTTGATGGATTTGCTGTAGAACTATTTCTCCCACAGTATCATTATTGTCTTTTTACAATGTCTTAAATTAACACATTTGAGCATTTTGATACAACATAGGAGTATGCCCCAAATCTATCCAATCAAAGGTTTGGGCCCCAAATTCTACCTGGATGGTTTTATGGGCCCTGATAATGGTTATTAGGTCATTCCACTCTATTTGAGAAAAAGTATATAAAAACATGTGAAGTATAGAGATGTGAGATATTTAATTACATATTTTTAAATTCAATTGTCAGCTTCACTTGAGTCTTCGGACCAGCATATGAAAATTTGCAATCCTTGGTTGTTGCATTGGGGTCTATCGAACAAAAACTAAAAAATAAATTTAAACTCAGTATACAAGTCAAAAGATCAAGCTCAAATAGAAGCTGAAGACGACAAGAAAGGATAGTGTAATTGTTAGCAGGACAAGTTAAACTAAGAGTTACAGCATTGCACCAAGCACAGCTACTAGCAGTACAATGGATCCCAATAGTATTTCTATTAAAAATATTATACAGAAGATGGATGTCATCGGTTTCACAAAATTAACCATGAGAGAAACAAGATATATATATCGTCAACCATGTACAAATTAAAAAATAAAATCAAGAAAGAAAAGAAAGCAACTTCTGAGACTTAGAAAACAGTCCCAAACATATGTAGTCCTTAATGCTTATGTCCAAATTAACCTTAGTGAATGAGGTGCTGCTACGGAGTACCGTGAAATTTTTTCCCAAAACTGGTTGTAACCCACGATGATCTGTAAGCTTGATGCTACAATCAGTGCCCCTTGAATTACTCTCATGGTTTGGATAAATCTCTAGATGTCAGAAATATTTGGATTAATTTTACCATGCTGTTAACTTAAGGATACGAGAATACCTGCTAATTACAATTCCGAATGGAATAAATAGACAAGCAGCTACAACAATCTGATTTGAAGAATACACGAACATAACATCATAAAATTTTAAAAAGCCTCAAGATTTTGACCAAAAATAAACATTTTGAAAAAGAAAATTAAGAAGTTAAAAAATTTGAGAAGTTTGAGTAAAATTGGTAAGTTTGAAAAATCATGGAACATCGGTACTTATAATACCATTGACAATTTGACTATGTACTTGGATCCTTCATTGGCAGATGTTATGCAGTCAAAAAGCCCATTTACAACTAGCGGAAGTATTCCTTTTTTCTGTCCATCACACTCTGACATACTTGGGCCCTGCTTCAACATGAGGATGTTACTAGATATCATCCGAATTGAAAGCAAAACAGTTCAAAATACACCACTATTATTATTTTTAGGAATACTCATTAAACAACCCATTCGTGAATACAATTTAATCACTTCACCTCCATGATGTATGTCTTCCCGGCTCCAGTCTGTTCCAATTGCATTATTTGAAGATTACAATTTGTTAGTATGACATGAAAGCTTTACATTACTTGCCGAAACAAACAAAACACAACATCTATCAGTTTTGCTTTCTTGTCAATCGGAATATGGAAGCTACATATTGATCACTGGATGCATATTTTGTAGCCTGGCCTCAAACAGAATAGGCAATTCAAGCATATATCTTCGCACTTGCATACATGTGTACTACAATGCATGCATGTTTATAGTCATGAATTCATGCACTTACAATCTGAAAAACTACAGTTAATGACAGGAACATAAAAAGAAAATGTTGGCAACCTGAGCAAGCATCATTTCAAGTAATTTCTATTAAATTGCAGCTTACCTGTCCATAAGTAATGATTGTTCCATTTATTGCATTAATGGCATCTGTTTAGGAATAAAATTTTCAAAATTACATACAATACATAGAAATCAACTAACCAAAATGCCAAGCAAATCACAATTGCATTTATGATTCATTATTAGCATGTCGACACTGCTACATGGTTCAAATAAACAGTGGATATCTACCTCATGCTGTAAAACACCATATAATGTATCGGAATCTCCTACTTGTGATCCACCATTTACACCCACTCTCACCGATTGTGCACATACTTTCTACTTTGGTACCAAACTAGAAGGGGTGCATTCTAGTAAGACAGACTTGGAGCTCAGTGAAATGTTAACAGAATCTATACCGCCCATCATATGCGTTGCCTCAAACAGCCCAACCCACTAAAAATTAGAGGTTTGCTAAGCCTGTACATGTGTATGGACCTGTGCATCTACACACCAATGCATGTGAGAATGTGACAAACATGTGCAAGATCTGACCGGTTCATCAAGTGTGTCGGAACGTGTAGATATTATGGTTCTAAATCAGCCCAATCGTCAGTTGGAACACGTCATATGAAACAAATGTATGGAGCAAAAACAATATTTAATTTTGTAGCTGTGGCCAACCTGATAAGGGAGCCTGCTAGATTTAGCAGATAGAGAATATACAGCATGACCCATCTGATTGACTGGTCGGGCTAGAGAATATATAGTGTGATCCACTTTAGCATGTGCATTGGCATGGTGGATAGGGTTTTACACACATCCAAGGGAATAAGGCAGAAAAAAAAAAAAAAAAAAAAAAAAAACCACACAAGGATTTGATGTTTTATAAAGAGAATTGAAAAAGAAAAAGAAAAAAGAAAAAGAAAAGAAAAGAGATTTTTACTATGCTCTCAAAAGTTCCTATATAAGATCTAAAAACATATTCCTCCCTTACGTATGATTTTTCATAAATGTTAGATCTACTAGACAGAAACCCAAATCAGATCCAATTCCAAAACTAAAAACATATGTAGTAAAAAAGAAATTAAATGCAGAAATGCAACACCTATAGAGGCATAATCAGGGTGGTTGGCGGTCATTGCAGCAGCAGTCTCAACAGCAAGCTCATCAAGCTGACTAGTTGGGACACCCTTGTACACTCCTGCGCATACTTTCTGAGCCACAAGCACAGGATCACAGACTCAGTGTTCAAATGTTGAGGCCATCATTTCCCTGTATACATGAACTATGTCTGGTGCAATTAGAGCCATCAATCCAGTGGGCCACGATGGTGTGGTTAAAACCCAAAGATAACTAAAATTTTGATAATCCTAGCCATTCAATCGGTACAATTTTCACCCATTGAATGTAAACTAGTGCTCGTTGTTTGATTCAATTTTTTTCTCAACTGAAACTGTTGTTCATGTGACAACAAAGATAGTCTGACTACTATGATTTCTGAGCTATAGATCCCTATAATTGATTGCCTACCAGATTAAAGGTTCTGGTTGTGCCATAGAAGCATCCTATGTGCATAGAGGACGCGTTGAAGCTGAAGGCTAGTGGGGCCTTCCGTTTTTTTTATTTTTATTTTTTTCAAAAAAAAAAGGCCTCCGTACTGGTCTTTCAGTCCTTTCATCAATAGCTAGGGGCATGGCCTCGCAAGTGCATAGAGAGAGAGAGAGAGAGAGAGAGAGAGTTGAACGAAAGGGAAAGAGAGAACCACCCTCTGTTCTAATGCCGTATCCTAGATAAGCCAACATAACAGATGTACAGTTAAGATCTGATGGGTCTTCTTGTTCTTCAAAACACCTTCTACCCATCTCATGATTTGAGATAACCGAAGAGATCTCGGTGTTCATATCAGTAGTCATCCCTGTTTCTTGTGAAATGCTAACCATCTCCCTCTCTGGTTTGTAATTCTGTTTCATGTTGGATCCATGGTTTCCGAGCAAAGCCCTCAAGATGGCCTGGTCTTGCATTAAACCATTAAAAACTCCACTCACACACATGCATTCTCATGCATGAGGACTAGAGTCAGTAGGGGGTTGATGCTAAATCCCTAAAATCCTCAAGATCCCTAAAATTCTAAAATCCCCAAATCCCTAATTTGTAATATCAGAAAATCCTCGATTCGGGGTCCACCTTCAAATCAGTAAGCCCTAAAATCCCCAAATCCCTAAATGAGGGTCCACATTGAATCAGGAATCCACAAATTGCTAAATCACCAAATCCCTAAATTGGTATTGAGATTGAGAGAGAGAGAGAGAGAGAGAGAGAGAGAGAGCATGCGTGGGTAGGGTGTTCGGCAACAGTAGATTTGTGGTGGAGAGATTAGAGAGAGAGGAAGAGAGAGACAGAGAGAGAGGAGGGAGAGGGTTCGAGAGAGGAAAAGGCTGCGAATTAGGGCTGGACGCGGTTTGGATACTGACGTCACCGAGTTCTGTGGGCCCCACTATGATGTATGTGTTATATCTACACCGTCCATCCATTTTTAGATATCATTTTAAGGTAAGAACCAAAGAATGAGGAAAAATCATAATCTGTAGTGTACCCCACCAAAAAAAAAAACAGTGGAGAGAGTGATTCCTACCGTTGAAACTATCCTAAGGCCCATCATAATGTATATTTGAAATCCAACTTGTTCAAAAATTTAAAAAGACATGAAATAAGGGAAAACACAAATATCAGCTTGATCTAAAACTTTTGTGGCCTTTAGAAGTTTTTAATGGTGGGCATCACTGTCCCACTGTTTTTTGTGTTGAGGTCCACTGGAGCATTGGATTTAACTTGTTCTTTGGATATTGCCCTAAAATGATCTCTCCAAATAGATGGAAGGTGTGGATACAAAACATACATCATGGTGAGGCCCATGGAACTTGCTGACGTAACTTTAGTAGCTTAGTCCCGCTACTTCCCCTGACACTAGCCCCGTGGCTGGTGGTCGGTGCTATGTGGGCCCCACCATGATGTATGTATTTCATCCATTTTTAAAGATCATTTTAGGTGGACCACACCACATGAAAACAATAGTGATTGGATATCCATCATTAAAATCCTCCCAAGGTCCACTGTACTATTTATTTTAGGCTTAGATGAAGGGGAAAAACAAAAATCATCTCGATCCAAAACTTTTATGGCCCCCAAAATGTATTTAATGGTTGATGCTCATTCAACATTGTTTCTTGTAATGTGGTCCATTTCAGATTGGGATATACCTCATTTTTTGTCTCATGCCGTAAGATGATCTTTAAAAATAGATGGACGGCATGGATGAAACACATACATCATGGTGGGGCCCACAAAGCACCGACCATAGACCATTGGCCAGTGTAAGGGGGACTAGCCAATTTGTTCCCCTTATTTGTGGTGTGGTCCATTTAATCCCTGGATATGGTTAATTTTTTGGATAATTCTCTAAAATGATCTCGAAAAATGGATAAACAATGTGGGTTGATCCCAAATTTTTGATAAATCTAAAACTCAAGTGGAGCATGCCACACGAAATAGTGCGGAATAATGATTTCCACCGTTGATACCTTCATTGGGCCCACAGTAATGTTTATTTGCCATCCAACCTATTCATAATATCAAAAAGATATGAATGAAGAGAAAACACAAGCATCAACTTGATCCAAAACTTCTATGGCCTCCAAGAATTTTTCAATGGTAGAGGTTCAATCACACTATTTCCTGTGGTGTGGTCCACTTGAGCTTTGGATATGCTTCCTTTTTGTTCTTTAGACCTTAAATTATTTGTTAACGTGGATGAACGGAGTAGATAAAATAAATAAATAACGGTGGACCCCACAGAGTTTACTCTGGTAAGGGTAATGAGTAACTCACCTAAATGTAGTGTAGATGGGTTTCCTTAAAATATTCATAATCATATATTGGGCTTGCCTAAATGTGATTCACATATCCAACCCACTCATTATGTGTGTCCCAATTGGATGAGGGGTCAGACCAAGTTTCAGTTGTATCCAAAACTCATGTGGGCCCCACCAAGTGCTTTTATATTTTTTAGGATGTCTTCACATGGTTTTAGATGGTATGGCCCACCTGAGTTTTGTATACGGATGATTTTTAAGATATCTCAAAACCTAAAGGGGACACACCAAATGCATGGTGTTGATGTTCGACACACATCATGATGGGGCCCACAAAACTTACTAACATCAATTCTTCGGTTCTCGCGAGGTCAATAAGTTGGGTCACAATTTTGAGCAGAATATTTGGCCCATTTTATATGTCTGGTCCATTCACTCTATTTTATTGATCAATACCCTTAATTTGACTAGTTACTCGCCCCGATCAGGTTACATTTGTTTTTTCACAGATAAATTTCAATTTCCATTAAAAAATAACATTTTTTCAAAATGTATATTTTTTACGCTTAATTTTTCTTTGAAAACTTTTAACAAAATATCATTTTTATTAAAAATTATTTCAAAACAAAATTAAAATAAAAATTTTGAATTTTTATTTTAAAAATCTCAAAATTTTTCTTAAAAATTCCAAATTGCCGATTTTTTTCTTCAAAAGCATCATTTTGTTTTCAACTTTTCAATTTTCTTTTTTAAAATGATATATTTTTTTTTCAAAATCTCAGTGTTTTTATAAATAACTTTTTCTTTTAATTTCAAAATTTTAACATTTTCAATTATTTTTCAAAATCACAAAATTTTTCAACTTCTTTATTTTTCGTTTCAAAATGTTTTATTTTAAAATTTTCAATTCTTTCTAACTTCTCCTTTTTTTTAAAGCATTTTTTTTTCAAACTTTTCAATTTTTATCGAACTTCTCAATTTTATTTTATTTTTCAAAATACAAACTCTCATTTTCTTTTTCAAAATATTTTCATTTTTCAACATTCTCAAAAATTTCACATTTTTTTAAATATTTTTAATTTTCCCTTTCAGGATATTTTTTTTTTCTTGAAATCAAATTCCTTTTTTCAAAATTATCAACTTTATTCAATATTCTTTTTTTTCCCCCACAAAATAGATTTTTATTAAATCATGATTTTTATTTTTTCAAAATCTCATTTTTATTTTCCCAAACATTGTTAAAATTTTTATACTTCTCAATATTCTTTTTCATGTGATATTACAAATCATTTAAATATTAGTTTTAATTTTTTTTAAAAAAATATTAATTTCCACTCATTTGATATAAAAACAATATATATATATATATATATTGCATTCAATCAATTGTTAAAAAATAATATTAGATACAAATATGTATAATTAAATCACTGAAATTCTATTTTAAAACAAATCTTGGACTACAAAAAAACAATGTTCCACCATATTCTAAAAAAAAATGAAAAAAATAAATGTTTAGGCAAAAGTCATTTTATGACGGACCATGATCCGTCGTAAAAGCAACTAAAAAACTTTGTGAATTGCCATTTTGGGCGGAAACTTGTAACTGATCATATTCCATCGCAAAATCAAAATTTGCGATGGATTTAGTCCGTCGCAAGTTTACGACAGACCAAAATCCTAGTAACTCCATCGTAAATCAAATTTTAGCGACGGATTTTGGTTCATCACAAAATTTCGTGAATTTTGAACTACGGATTTTCGAGAAAGACAAGATTAGCGTCGAATTAAATCCCTCACTAAACCAAGCAATTTTTGCGACGAGCTAAGTCCATCGCAAAAATACGTCATAAATCCGCAATTTTGGCGTAGTCTCTCTCTCTCTCTCTCTCTCTCTCTCTCTCTCTCTTTCTCAAACCATTTCTCAAGCAACCCATGAGAGCCAACATCTATGCTATTCCAAGAGCCAAGTGTGGCCCACTTTCTACCCCCCACATCCCACTATCCAACCATCCAAATTTTATCATCCTCCATCAAAGGAGCTTAGGAGATTAACATTCCATGGAGCTAAAGAAGAAGGCCAATAAGTGGGTGATCCATCGTTGATTTTTATTTGAGGGGCCACTTATGATGGGACCCACTTTGATGTATGTGTTGTGATCTAGGAGGGGCCCATAGTGGTGGGGTCCCTCCACTACATCTCTCTCTCTCTATCTCTCTCTCTCCCTCTCTTTCATTTCTTGATGGTCATGTGGCCGTGTGGCCCACCCGGATAGATCCCACCATGATGAATGTATTTTATCCATGCCGTCCACCGAGTGGGCCCACCTTGCAGTCTGTTTGGATGGACCTGATTGGAGAAAAGACACAAATATCAACTGATCTGAAACCTGTGGGCCACGCCAATGTGGACCCCACCATGAGATATATGTATTTCTCACACCGTCCATTTTTTTTATCTAGACCATCTAGCGGTCTAGATATGGGTGTGATCCACCGTGATTTACGTATTTTGGCCCACTATCCATCTGGACAGTGGGGATCCAGCAACATACAACTACTGGAACATGTCAGCAAGTTTTATGGCCCACCATGGGGTGTGTGAGATCCACACCGTCCAGCCACGTGGACAGTGGGTCCCACCACAAGGTATATGTTATATCCTGGACCGTCCATCCACATCCCGTGGGTGTGGACCCACCCCACACGTGTGGCACGTGTGGGGGTGGGACCCACGCGTGATGCACATGTTTATCCACACCGTCCTTCTTGGACAGGTGGGAGTCCACCGTGATGTATCTGATTATCCAAGTGGTCCGTCCCTAGACAGTCCTGTGGGACGCACATGAGATATGTGTCATATCCTAACCCTTCATTTGATGTGGGTCCCATGCAGTAGCTGCTGCTGCCACTTTGACGTCAGCAAGTCCTGTAGGACCCACCTTAATGTATTCATTGTATCTGCACCGTCCGTCTGGACGGTACTTTGTGGCACAGCCCTACCTTGATGAATGTGTCTTCCACGTTGTCCATCCATCCAGACCGTCCAGTGGTCTAGACGTGCTGGTAGGCCCCTCCGTGATGGGTACTGTTGTGTGGGCCCCATGATGTATGTGCTGTATCTGCACACCGTCCATCTGGGCGGTGCTGCGTGGGCCCGCATGATGCATGTGTTGTACATGCACACCGTTCATCTGGACGGTGCTGCGTGGGCGACCCCGTGATGCATTTTGTGGCCCATCTACGAGGCCCACCTTGATGTATTTTGTGGCCCATCCGTGAGGCCCACTTTGATATATTTGTGGCTCATTCAAGAGGCCCACTTTGATATTTTTGTGGCTCATTCTAGAGGCCTACTTTGGTATATTTGTGGCCCATCCATGAGGCCCACCCTGATGTATTTGTGGCCCATTCGAGAGGTCCAATGTGATGTATGTGTGGCCCATTTGTTGAGGCCAATGTGACGTATTTGTGGCCCATTCGTTAAGGCCCACCTTGATGCAATTGCGGCCCATTTGATGAGGCCCGATGTGATGCATATTGGCCCATATGTTGAGGCCCAATATGATGTATATGAGGCCCATATATTACTGCCCACTTGATGTATACGTGGCTCATATGATGCAACCCACTTAATGTATTTGAGGCCCAGATATGAGGCACATTGTGATATGTTGGAGGCCCATTGTTGAGGCCCATGTATTACGGCCCATTTGATATATATGAGGCCCATATATTATGACCCACTTAATGTATACAAAGCCCATGTGATGCGGCCCACTTGATGTATATGAGGCCCATTGTTGCGGCCCATGTGATGCGCCCCACTTGATGTATAAGAGGCCCATTGTTCTGGCCCATTGCGATGTATATAAGGCCCATGAGATGTGGCTCATTATAATGTATATGCGGCCCGTACTTGAGGCTCATTGTGATGTATATACGACCCGTATTTGAAGTCCATTATGATGTATATATGGCCCATGTAATGAGGCCCAATGTGATGTATTTGAGGCCCATGAGTGTGGCTCAATGCGATGTATATGAGGTCCTTGTATGAGGCCCATTGTGATATGTATTAGGCCCATGTGATGTATTTGAGGCCCATGAGAGGCCCATTATGATGTGTATTAGGCCCTTATGTGAGGCCATGGACCCATTATACATTAGGCTCCATGTGGACCACTCCTTGGGAGCAATCTTGGTTAAATGTCCATATTGATGGGCAATGATGGTTAAATGTCCACTTTGTGACCTTCCGTTAGGCCTTTGTTAGGCCTATTCCCATCATTCTCTAAGTGGGTTGACCCTAATCATTGGGCCCCATTGATGTTTGCATGACCCACCTATTCATATTGGGTTAACCCATAATGTTAAGCCCCTATTAGTTGCTTTTAGGATTATTTTCTTTTAATCTTGGAGTCCATCTAGGACTTATTTGGGCCCCCTAAGGCATCTGGCGGGCCATATGATAGTATGGCGAAAGAAGCCCACTCCGGATCCTTAGGGATATAGGTAGGCCACCAAGGCCCAACCTTGATATGAAGAGAGTACAACATCACCGTAGATAGAGGGATCGGTGTTATCTGATTTGGTATATTCACTATCGAGGATCGATCCTCATATTATGGATTAGATCTGTTGTCCTTCTATGGACCCCGCTATATATATAGGCTGATCATCGATTACGACTATGTTGTTATACGCACTTAATATGTGTTAGCATAACATTGTGATTATATGAGGCTCATCGTGACCATGTGAGGCCCATTGTAACCAGGTGAGGCCCATTGTGATTGTATGAAGCACATCGTGACCATGTAAGGCCCATTGTGATGGTA
Source organism: Magnolia sinica (assembly GCF_029962835.1). NCBI lineage: Eukaryota > Viridiplantae > Streptophyta > Magnoliopsida > Magnoliales > Magnoliaceae > Magnolia > Magnolia sinica. The sequence goes on from NC_080574.1 coordinate 83,740,393, forward strand.
TGAGGCCTATTGTGTATGTATCAGGTCCATTATGATGTGTGAGGACCATTTTGTTGTGATGGTATGAGGCCTATTGCGATGTGGGAGGCCCATTGTGATTGTATGAGACCCGTTGTGAGTAGATGAGGCCTATTGTGATTGTGTGAGATCAATCATTATTATGTTCGATAATCATAACTAACATCATGTTACATGCCCAGACGCATCATTTGCATATTTGATATGAAATGCGGTTAACCATTGCATATGCTATTGGGCAGGTTGTTTATGGGACTCCTTGGTAGGCGGAGTTGCCCCATATGAGCGCGTGGTATGCGTAGATTTGATGCATGACTGGATGGTATGACTCGTACATCTCGCATTTTGTGATATGATCATCGTACACCCTATCGACATTAGGGTCGTAGCCTCCACAAGCATATCGTGAATGGCCAAATGGGACACCGAAAATCTTTTCTACATAGGGTACCATAGATGTCCCTGGGTAAAAGTCCCTAAACTCTCTTGGTACCAGAGGACGCCCCAACGTCTAGATCAGGTGGATATATATGAGCGCATGAGGGCCGTATACCAATAGGCCGCATCTCCCACTGTGTCGTGGTTAGTTGGGAGGGGGTGTGGCCTTACCCGCCTGAGGGAGTAGGCAAATGTTAGGCTAAATCTGATCATCTCATAAATGGGTCCACTATCGATGAGCCGGGCTCGATATTAGTAGACAGATAGTAAGGTCTCTTCCACTTACCTAGTTGTGCGCTTGATGGGGCAGTAGGTGGCATAGAGTGTAGTAGACCCTGGTGATGATCCCAAAGATGTACGATACTGATATGTAGACTTATTGAACAGGTTGCATTCTCAGCATTATACTCATTCATTCATTATCCACTCGGGCTGGTGGTGTGCAACTAATTGTTATGTTTACCTTCGCGATGGCCATGATTTCGGTTGGGGCACACGACCAACCCAAAATCAGGAGTTTACCACATTGATTCTACCTATCCAAATTTAGGTATGAGACTAGTTTAGATATAATCTCTTGTGATGGACCCCATAGCTTGTGATACTACATACTATCATCCTGACTCTACACTTTAGCTTAGTTATTTCATTCGCACTGCATATTGCATTACATCTGCGACAAATATCATTTTGTGTTGCTATGTTTCTGCATTTATATGACCTAGATGAGGTTAATAGTACTCGTGGACTCGTCAGGATTTACATAAGGCATTGCTTCCTCAATATATAATATTGACTTATTATGTTTTTGCATCGCATAGCCTGGATAAGGTTGATGGTATTTATGTACTTGCCAACATTTTTCCGCATTACTCTGATATTGCATACTCTGATATTGTATGACTCTTGGATTTACTAGTATTTCTGACATTATATGATTTATGGATTTGTATTGTATATTTGGCACTTACCTTGAGCACACACTTACACCACCCTCTAAGCTTTCTATAAGCTTATGCACGATAGATGCATGCAGGTGGCGTTAGGTCGCAGCAGCATTGAGCTTGGAGCGTACAACTATTCTTCTAGAGCTTTGATTTTCGATATATGTATTTCCCCTTTCAGCATTGTATTGAATCATTTATATTAGTGGATATATGATGATGATGTTGCCTTTGTGATTTGGGTAAACTTGTGGTTATGCTTCTTACAAGATAAATGTACGCTGGAAAATCCTCCTTGTAGGATCCTAGGATCAAAATCTAGCATATGGGCACTGGAAACCGAGAATGGGGTACTACGGAGGCTGTCAGCACAAGATTTAGCGATCGAAAATTTTGTGAGCCTGGTTTCTGAGTTTGGGGTTTGACATCAGTTCTATGAACATTATGGGGGGAGGCATGTGCCTAGCTTTCTACTCTTGCATTCAGTAGTTTGATTATGTGATATTGACTTATATAAGAGGATATGCTTAAACTGGAGTCACCACTAGGCAAACGAAACCTTAGAATCTACGAGTGGTTATAGGCCATAGAATCACTCGTGGGCTAGAGAATCATTAGATTCTCCCACTCACGTGACTCTTGCGGTTGATCTACACTGTAGATTCCAATTGAGAGCCTCAGTTACAGAGAAAGAAGGTTAGGCACCATTTTTCATTTGCACAAAGTGTGGTCTCTACTTTATGGGACTTTTGAATTTTATTTTTTTTGGGGATTTAGTGGAACTTCAGATATTACTACATTAAGCCACACTTTGCAAGATGTTCGCACCCCATGTAGGTAAAAGTAATAAAATATATATAAAAAGTATAGAGAAAAGTCCAAGAAGAATGTGTGAATGTGTGCGGTAGGTTGATCCGAGTTGTGAGAAAGAAAGGGAGAAACTAAATACTTTTTTCTTTAGCGAAGGGATGATTGGTTGATCTGATTCATCCCATATTTTCATGACCGGCACAAAATGCATCCTGCCTAACTCACATTCTCCCTTGACGCATGTACAGACCTTTAGAGATGTTTTTATTGAAGTTTAACTGGGATCGAAGAGTGGTGTGATTGTCATTTTAGGTGGCGCACATGTCTACAGATGGCAAATCAACATCATGTAAGCTCTATGAAGATTTCAACGATGACACATTATCACTGTTCCCTCCTGTGGTGTGGTCCACTTGAGCCTTGGATTTGCTTTATTTTTTGAATTATACACTAAAATGATATATGACAAAATGGATAGACGGTGTGGATAAACCCATACATCACAGTCACTACAACAAAAGGAGGATTAGCCGACGATGTATTTGCTAATCAACGGCGTTAATTAAAACGGAGCGTCGGTTTGCAATCGGTATAAATACCATACGAAAAGCCCTAGACTCTTTTGCTTCTTTTGCTCTCCTCTCCCGACTCTCTCTCTCTCTCCCTCTCTCTCTCTCTCTCTCTCTCTCCCTTTAGATGCAGCGATAGCCATCGCCATCTCCACCTATTTCCCCTTTCTCAATCGACCCTCTCTCTCTATTTCCCCCTTTCCCTCTCTCAATCGACCATCTCTTTGTTTCCCCTTTCTTAATCCACCTCTTCTCCTCTAGGGTTAGTCTCTCTCTCTCTCTCTCTCTCTCTCTCTCTCTACAGATTGGATCTGGTTTTTCTCTCAAGCTACAACAGATTTCGATGCAAACATGGGGTTTTCTCTCAAGTAATTAGCAGATTATCTACGACCACATCTAATCATAAGGTAATTTCAGTTATTTCATCCGTGCTAACCCTTCTTCTTCTGCTAACAGAGTCTCTAGTTCCTATTCTGTGAATCTGAAGCCTGCTGGCCTTTACTGATTTGTAGTCTGGATGTAACTTTTCATCATATACTTTCCAGGTTTGCAATTGACACAATGCAGTCAATTTTCCTTGATGAATTTGGGGGAGAAAATGCCCTGGATCATAGCACTCAACAGACGACTCTTATTCAACACATATTTGGTGGTCATCTTCAATCTTAGGTTGAAGTTCTTACTTCCTAAAAATGTTTCAGCACCTTGCTTCTCATTTGCTATAAAAAATCGGTAGGAAGTGTGCCATTCTCTTGGACCTGATTTGAAGAAATGAGGCATTATAGGGTCTTGTTCATCAGCAGAGGTGCTTACTTCGTGAATATATTTCAGCACCTTGCTTCTCATTTGCTATAAAAAATCTGTAGGAAGTGTGTCATTCTCTTGAACCTGATTTGAAGAAATGAGGCATTATAGGGTTGTGTTCATCAGCAAAAGTACAATTCACATATTCAGAGGATACCATATTGGTGGGGCCTATGGTTTGGTGATCCAAACTGTTGATGTGATGTACCCCATTGTGTGTGGGAGTTTCCATGGAAATCTTCTGGATTCCCACACTAGAGGATCTTTTTTTTTTTTTTCAAATGTCACATTGAAGGATCCTAACCCTTTGTTGTATTTCTCTCCTGTTTGAGTCTCAAGTCTTGACTCTTTCCCATTTGTTAGTTTTTACTTTTTTACTTGTTGGTTTCCTAACTAGCCAAGTTGCTTTTCTTCTGTTTTACTTGTTCAATTTCTTTTTTATGGGATTACTTGCCTACTTGGTAGTTGGTAACTTGATATACCGTGGATTGCTAAAATGTCAACTATTCTATCATCGCTATGATAAAACCTTTTAGTTGTTCATTACTTTCACATTAACTACTTGTGGACACCTTATCCATATTTTCATGTTTAAATCATTTGGTTTATTTTGCAAGGTTGTTTACTTTTTACCTTTTTATTTTTTCTCCTTTTTTGTTATGGTTATTTTCATTTGGATTATGCCCATCTTCCTTGAGGTTTTTACATGTCACTTCACAGGGTCTGACTGCCTTGACTCTGCTTTCTTCCTTTTGCTACCTTGGGGTCATGGGCATATTAATATCTCAATATTTTATGAAGTCCTAATACAGTGGGCCCTACTCCACTCTAGATCTTTCAAAAGGTGGTTCTTACCTAATATTGTACTTGGTCCCCTGTTGCATTAGCCTCTGATACATTTATCAGATCAGCCAGTGGAAACATCTTATTTTTCCAACTATGTTTCTAAATTCTTTGAATCTCTTTTGCTCTTATGCTTATCTTTCTCTTTCAACAAATATTTATTCATCAATAATTAGTAGAGTTGATATGGTTTGATGTTAATTTCAAACCTTACTAGGTGACTAGTTGGCAACTCTGATCTTTGAGTTGGTGGGTGCAAGAAAAATAACTTCCTGCAGTTTTGGTTTCTCTCTGATTGAATTTCAGATATTGATCAAGTTGGAGGATAATAGATTGGTTGAAACTGTTGGGATACTAGTTGAAGATAATAAAGGTTTTTATCGCCTCACTGATGGTATATCTTCACAGGTAAGGTGCTTTTCACACAGCAACAAATCTATGCTGATCAACTTTTCTTTTCATGCGCAATTTTCTGTCTGGGAAGTAAAAGGGCTAGAATGTTAGCAAGGATACTTGCATGCGTGCATACACACAAATACATATATACATATTCTAATCTTCTTTGTTAGATCATAAATTCTACTTTGTATGTTTAGGTTTGAATCTAATGATCCAGTCCCACCTAACCCACAGAGTAAAACAGCAGGGTTAAATGACTGATAGACTCATTAGAACTTGTCATTCAGCCACTTAAGACTTTTTCTATTCACAATACATCTCAGAACACATCTCAGCACACAGCAATGTACTAAAAGCAACAGAATATTCAAAGTAGGGTTTCTAGGGTAGGCATCAACCAATCACATTGGGCCCTGATGGGTCAATTTACACATGTAAGATCCTTCCTTAGCTCAGTAATTCAAGCTGTTGATTAGAAGGAATCCAAAATAAATGGTAGTTCTTAAAAGTTATTCCAAAATAGACAATTCTAGCCCTTGGATAAGCAGCCTAATAACAAACAGTTAGCGAAAAACACATTAACAGTCTGAAATAACAGCCATAGATGGGATGGATAGGATCATCTAATCTGGAAATCTTGGGAACGTTATCCATGTATGGTGGATTCCTTCATATCTGTAGTCTAGATGACCAAAACATGGTCCCCACACAAAATAAATGCATAAGGACTGTACATTCTGATGCATCTTGGAACACTTATAATTTCTACTACATATTTTGCACTCTTTTTTTTTTTTTTTGGAGAATCTAGTGCTACATATCTTATGCATAAGAGTACGTTATATATAATGTATGGAAATACTTATAAGGGATAAGTAGCATACTTTTCCTAATCCTCAAAGATAAGTTGTACTTGCTTTGTTCATTCTGACATTTGGCATCCAACTATCAACCACTATATGCCAAAGGCTAGTTCCTTTCGTTGTATTTTTTGAGAAGTATCAAGGGATAATCTTGCAAGTTAGAGTGCTGACTAGGTCTTGTTTGGTGATGTGCCTTTAAAAGCTTCAACTATCCAATTGTGGGGATTACAGATTTCAACAAATCATGCCATCACATAGAACCCCACTGTGTAGATTCCTTTCTCAAAATTCAAGTGATTCTGATCATCAGGTGGGGCCAATGTGTACACTGAATGGGAATCATTGGTCAATTTTCTCTTTACCATCCATTTCTTTTGTACCCACGACCCACTTGATGATCAAAACAGCATGACTCTTTAGGAAAGGTATCTAATATTTCTTTTGGATGAGCACAGGTGGTCTACACATTTCAACACAGAAGTTATCATCAATCTCTTCCATAAATAATTGATCTTGCTTAATTTATATTTTTATCGCTTCATTTATATGCTTTCTTAGAGGCCCAACTTGTAACTCCTCAGAACCCGCTCTGCCGTAAGATATTACGGTGTATGACGGTTCCCAGCAGGTTAAGTTGCAAGTTATTATATAGAGTTGGTTGGATGTCTTTTATTTTTGTAAATGCTGTTAATAGTTAGTTTAAAATTCATTCTGTTATTATTTAGCTAGATGATGAATGCCAATTGTGATTGATTATGTAACTGTTTAAGTATAGGACAATCAGTTGCCCATTTAAGAATTTTTATGTGGCCAAGCATAGATATAGTGTGCTTTTGGAGGCATAAAAATTTTCAAATTGTCCCACGTTTGGACAATTCAAGGATGGATAGATTAGAATGCTTTCGGTTCCCTGATTTAAATGCACATGCTAGTTTTGCATTGTATCTGTACTTTTCTCTCTGGTTACGTTTCTTATATTTATTTCTAATGTCAAATATCCTCACATTATGTGGATACTTGACATGGGAATCAAATGCAAGATCAACGTATTTGGAGAGACATGGGGAGATGCTGCCGGAATTTCGGTGTGGGCATTTAAATGGGAACATGAAAGTATTACAATCTATCCAGTCTTGGATGGGTGACTGATTTAGTTAGTCAGTTAAAGATACCATTAGAGATTCTATTAGATGCCTAAATCGTCGTCGCTTGTGGGGTGAGCTATAATGGTGCTTGTTTCATTATAATTTGTCTCTTTGGTACTCTTCCTTAAATTTCTCTTAAACCCATTTTAGTTTCTCTCCTAGGAAGCTTTGTCGGGCTCACGTTGTATTTCAACTAACTTGTCGAAGTAGTCAAGGAACATAGTGATAGATAAGAGTTGGATTCATTTATCAAGGTATCTCAGTAACTTCTCCTTTCAGTTGTTGTTGCCCAATGGTTAAGATGCATTATTTAATATGTTTTCCAATTGCATTAAATGATTTAGTGTAAGCAATGCATACTTAAGTGGAGCTATGGAATTTCTAGACTTTGCATTTACAAATGCAAGTGATAGAGGGAGGATCCTATGTCCATGTAAAACAGCAATAACAACTTCTGGGTATCTCAACAAGAAGCATACGATCATATTGTGTGTGAAGGATTTAATACAAGTTATACTCATTGGCATTTTCATGGGGAAGCCACGTCTTCTTCTATGCCTAATCTGGTTCCAAATGATGATATGCACAAATTGTTATACAATGCATTCGATTTTTTGGGCCCGGATGATTAAGAGAGTGATGCAACATATAAACCAACACAGGGGCTTAATATCGAAGCACAATAGTAGAAGACGCCGATAAGGAATTGTACCCAGGCTGCAAGAAGTTTAGTAAGTTCTCTTTCGTTATTCGACTATATCACATAAAGTGCCTTGGTGGATGGAGTGACAAGTCATTCACAATGTTACTTAAATTGCTAAAGGATGCACTTCCCGAAGGTGAAACCTTACCAAGGTCTTTTTATGAGACTAAGAAGATTATTGGGGACTTGGGTCTAAAATACAATAAAATTGATCCTTGTCCCAATGATTGTATGTTATATTGAAGGAGGTTGTCGACGAGAAATCATGTGGTATATGTGGTGCTTCCAGATGGAAAACATTTGAACATCAATCAGATGACGAGGCAACTTCTTCGACTGCCAAAGAGAGAAAAATTTCAGCTAAAATATTATGCCATTTTCCTTTGAAACCAAGGCTCCAGAGGTTGTACATGTCATCTAAAATAGCGTCTTCTATGAAATGGCATTATGAGTGTCGCACTGAAGATGGAATGTTAAGGCATCCAGCTGACTCTCCGGCGTGGAAAACTTTTGACCACTACCATCCGACCTTTTCATCGGATAGTTGCAATGATAGACTTGGGTTAGTAGCTGACAGTTTCAATCCATTCAAGATAATGAGTATTGCTCATAGCACATGGCCGGTTATTCTGATACCATATAACTTGCCACCATAGATGTGTATGAAGTAATCTTATTTCATGATGTCCTTGCTTATTCCTGGTCCTTTTGGACCTGGTAATGATATTGACGTGTATTTGCAACCTTTAATAGATGAGTTGAAGGAATTGTGGGAGGTTGGCATAGATACTTATGATGCCTCAAGCAATGAAATATTTCGAATGCGTGCAGCATTGTTGTGGACTATCAGTGACTTTCCTGCATAAGCGAACTTGTCTAGATGGAGCACTACAGGACGCCTTGCTTGTCCTTGCTGTAACAAGGACACTTCATCTAAATACTTGAAGCATGGTCGAAAGTTTTATTATATAGGTCATCGTTGATTCTTGGATCTTGATCATAAATTTAGAAGTAATAGCAGATCTTTTGATGGTACAGAAGAATTTAGTGAGGCACCAACTTTACTATCTGGGTCTGATGTGTTGGATCAGTTACAAGGAATTAATGTCACATTTGGAAAGAAGACTCCTGACAATTATGGGCATAAGAGAAGATGAGAGGATAATGTAAAAAATCTATATAACTGGAAGAAGCAGAGTATCTTTTTTTATTTGCCGTATTGAGAGCATAATTTGTTGCGGCACAATCTGGATGTGATGCATATTGAAAAGAATGTGTGTGACAATGTGCTCGGGACACTGTTGAACATTGAAGGGAAAATAAAGGACAATTTAAAGGCACGTCTCAACATGCAAGATATGGGTATAAGACAAACATTGCACCCAAGGCAGCTTTCATCGAACAAAACATATTTGCCACCTACATGCTTTACCATGTCATCGAGTGAGAAAGATGATTTCTGCAAAGTTATGAAGCGAGTGAAAGTTCTAGATGGTTATTCAGCCAATATTTCATGATGTGTGCATCTCAAAGAATGCAAAATTTCAGGGCTCAGGAGCCATGATTGTCATGTTATGATGCAGCAATTACTTCCGGTAGCGATACGAACAACATTGCCTAAGTGCGTGAGCTCAGTATTGCTTGAATTGTGCAATTTCTTTAAGGAATTGTGTTCCAAAGTTGGCCAAGTAAAAGATTTTGATCTACTGGAATCTCAAATTGCGGTAACACTTTGTTATCTAGAAAAGATTTTCCCGCCGGCTTTTTTTGATATTATGGTGCATTTGCCCATTCATTTAGCGGGCGAGGCCAAAATTGCAGGACTAGTACAATACCGATGAATGTACCCCATTGAAAGGTACATGTTAATGTTTATAAATTAATTTTATTTGTCATGTTGTTCTAGTTGCGCTAATCGACCATATATTTCTAAACTTCTTAATATTGATAATCATAGGTACTTGCTCACATTGAAGTCATATGTACGTAATAAAAGTCGGCTCGAGGGTTCAATTGCAGAAGGGTACTTGACAGAAGAATGCTTAACTTTCTGTTTGAGGTACTTGCATAATGTGGAGACAAGGTTTAATTGACCAATACGAAATGACGACTATGGTAACACCGTTATAGAACAATCTGCTATTTTCCCACGAATAGGTCGTGCATTAGGGAAGCCTGGGGATTGTGTGCTAGATAAAGTTACATTTACACAGGCACATCGATATGTTCTGTTTAACAGCGGTACACTCATCCCATTTCTTGAGTAAGAAAACTATAACACTTATTTTATACATAATGAAAAATAAGTTACTATCACGTGTCTTACTGAAACCAATTCATATGCAGAGAACACATGAATGTTGTTAAGCAGAAGAATCCTCGCGCACGACCAAGGGATATAGAACGCATTTACAATGAAACATTTCATAAATGGTTTAGCGATCATGTAAGTATTTTATACATGATGGAAAATAAGTTACTATCACGTGCTTTTGTTTTAACATTTTTTTAATAGGTTGAACAGCTGCGCCAGGTAGAGAATGAGCAGGTCTCAGAAGACCTTAGATGGCTAGCTCGGGGTCCTTGTGCAACAAGAAGATACAAGAGTTTTATCATAAATGGCTTCAGGTTTCACACTAAAGATCGAGAAAAGAAAAGAAAAACTCAGCATAGTGGAGTTGTGGTGACTACAAAGACATCAAGCTTTGCGACTGTCAACGACAGAAACCCTATTGCAGGAGATGTAACTTACTACAGTGTCTTGACAAACATAATGGAATTGGAATATTGTGGTGATTAGAAAGTTGTGTTATTTAGTTGTGATTGGGTTGATGTTCTATCTTAAGGCAAGGATGTCAGGAATGATGGGTTGGGGTTCACGCTTGTAAATTTGAAACGGTTATACCATTCTGGTCGACAGTTGTCTGATGAACCATTTGTGTTTGCATCTCAAGTTGAGCAGGTGTTCTATGTACAAGACCCTGTCGAGAAGGATTGACATGTTGTGGTGAGGGCGAAACCTAAGGACTTGTTTGAGATGCATGGGGAGGAGTTTGTAGATGATGTTGATGCATACTTGGGAAGCTCGCCATGCAATGATCAAAGTTCGGAAGATCCGAGTGATGACATTGATAGTTGGAAAATGACAGATATCGATGGTACAACAATTATTACACCTTTACCACCCACCCAGACAATGGTAGATGACCAAGCAGATGATACTGAGTTTTCTGATTGTGATAGAAATGACATTATATACAATAATTGATTTCTTATATACTAGATTGTCCTAAAGTATGAAAGAGAAATTCACATGTCTTTTTTGATATGGTTGAGTTATTATTATTTTCGCATGTTCCATTGATAATGAGATTTGCAATTTGTACGACTTATATATTTCAATATGCAACTGTCCACAAATCAAGTTGTTCATTTTATGAATCTCCATTTAAATGAGAAATATTTAATTATCATATTGCTAGACATATATAGGTGTTAAACATGAGTATTAGACGCAGGGTTAAGCAATTAGGCCCTATGACTGATAGCACTAGCCAGCCTCAGCTGCCCCAAACTAATGTTGGTCCTGCCCAGCCTCTGCTGCCTCAGGCTACTAGTGGTATAACAAAAATGTGTTCTTCTCTCATGGACAATGTGTTTTACCATGTAATTTGCTTTTGTTAATTAGTTTTATATGTACCATTGTAATTTTATTCAACTGATTCAACGTCTAAGAAACCAAGGACTCGAGGCCCCACACAATGCTTTGATGTATGGAAAATGCGTGAAGGTCAACGGATTTCTATTTCGGTCAACGATGTAGGGCAGCCCGTTTGTGATAATGCTAGTAAGCTGACAAATTTCATAGGAACAATAGCATGCAATGGGGAATATGCTCCACTTACATTTAATGATTGGAGGGCGGTGTCGAATGTGAAGAAAGATGATATGTGGGGGCTTGTCCTGGTAATGGTTACGATGCTTCCTTTGTTTTCCGTTCATTATGTGATTATCTACTTTTAACATGTAATGCAGTCAAAGTTTGAGTTTGACGGTAATGCTAAGGCTTGGGTGTTGAAGTCAATTGGTAAAAAATGGAGGGAATGGAAGCGCAAGCTAAAGAAACTCCACTACTCTTCTCATGAGACTAATGAGGAGCGGTTCGCAGATCTTGATGAGTGGGTCCAAGAGGATCAATGGAAGACTCTCATTCAATTTTGGAGCTCTGAAGAGGGGAAGGTATGCCTCATTCAATTATAGAATTATACAAAATCTTTTGTTGATATCTTATGATTTATTTTGTTGGTGTGTCACATATAGGCTCGTTCAAAAACAAATATAGAGAATCGGGAGAAACAACTAATTAACCATGCGGCAGGCACGAAGAGTTTTGCGCGAATACGTGAAGAAGAGGTAAATTTTATTAATAACCTGACCACCCATGTTAGTATATTTGTGTTATATAACTTGTTTACATAATAATAGAGGAAAAAGGCCAATGGGGAGGGTTTAAGCCAAGCAGATATGTTTATATTAACTCATACATGCAAAGATGGAAACCCTGTGGATGAGGCCTCATCAGTAGTGATGGTATGTTAATGTATTTATATGCAATAAGAGCTCCATATAAATGTGTAGCAGCAACTAAAGTATTTACACATTAATTGTTACCATGTGATAATTATTATTGCAGGCAAAACTCAATGAAGAAATATCTCAGCAACCTGGAGCCTCACAGAATAGCATGATAAAGAATGACCTATTATCTCAAGTCATGGGAGAAGATAGGCATGGTCGTGTCCGCACTTATGGGTTAGGACCATCTCCATCTGATTTGTGGGGCGCAACATCTAGCCAGCAAAGGATGGCCTCTATTGCTCAAAGGAGAGAAGAAAAATATGAGGAACTACATGCTGACATAGTCTCTCTAAAAGAAAATATAGCTGCACTCTCATCCTTAAGAGAAGCTGAAATGTCATCCCTTAAAGAAACTATGGTTGAAATCTCGTCCGCAAGAGATGCTGAAATTTCTTCCTTAAAAGAAACTCTGATGAAATTGATAACCACTATGAACAATGCAAACAATAACCCACCCACAGTATTTGGTGTTGCAGCTAGTTCTAACATGAACCAACCGTCCTCATCATCAAGCCATTGGGTGACCTCTCGAGTAATTATATTATATACATGTATATATTTACATATGCACTATGTCCTAGATTATATATAGTTTAGTTGGTATATAATGATTGATATTGAGTTATCACTTGCAGAAACACTCGACAAATAAGGGGAAGACCACGAGTTGCACTAGTGCCGGGGTAATTCCTTACACCAAGTGAATAGTTCTTTTATTATATTTTGATATTATTGTGTTCTTAATTAGATGATATATTTTATTTTCTAGGATGTGACTGGAGTTAGTCTTACAAGTATCACGAAACCCGAGGTTACTATTGCTAAAGGAGTTGTTTTAAGCAAGGATCTGCTCACAAAAGTAGGGGGGCATGAATTTGGAATTGGTTTCTGGGAAGTATTAATTCATGTGGCAATAGTACGGGATGAGGTTTTGATAAGACCCTATGGATGATATAAAACAATTGGGGATGCTATTGGAACGAGTATTGTTTGGCCCTTTTTTTGTGTAAGGTAAGATTTTTTTTTTTTTTCAAATACAATAGAATTTCTTGTACAAAAGATTGCGAGTACTAATTAATTTCTTTTTACTATTTTGTTTTGCAGGTTTAAGGAGAGATGGATTGAGCTAAATGAAAGGACCTCTCTCTCTCTCTCTCTTGTAAATATTTTATATTTTGTGCATGAGTTCAGGATTGATGTGTGATTGGTTTTGGATAGAAAGTGTTTGACTCTAATTTTACAATTTGGATTGACTTAAGATCCAATGCGAAGGAGAATAACTACATCTATGTAAGTTTTGCTATTTTTATTCTTGGTACATATTTGTAGTATTATAAGTCTTAAGCTCCATTTGGTAAATTTTTATCAAACCAAATGGATCGTAAGCCCGTTTTTAACTCCGCTAATGCAACTACTTGCATTGCCGGTCCCAAGCCCGGGTAAAGGAGGAGGGAGAAGGGTTGTTGTATGATTTTAGATCATCTTAGTTGCAGGTTCCTTCTACCATGTGCTGCTCACGCTTTGAACTTGTGCTATGGACTTCTACCATGAATCTGTTAGCGCTTCCTTTCTTTCTTCATGCAATTATAGGCCATGTCTAACTTTTTTTTTTGGAGTTCTAAGTGTATATTTCTCCTTAAAATTGCAGGGCTAAGGATTATACTGCAGTAGAACAACCTGTGGAAGCATTCACGAATATTACATACAGCCACCAGGTAGAGATGCAAATGTAATTTGTTGTTGGTTATGTTGTTGCTGCTGTGTGAAGATTATGCGTTGTCTTTCAGTTTAGTGAGCAAAAAATATTCTTGTTGTCTTCACTGTGTTAGGTGGATGATCTCTCAAGGATGTATAGGCTATTTTGTAGAATAACTAGAGGCTTAGATCCCGTTTCTCAAATATTTAAGCAGGTGGGGTGCATTTCCTTCCAAAGTTGCATTTTGGTTTTATAAATAGAACATAGCAACTGCCCTCTTATGTTTATTCTACCTCTCTATGGTTACTGAGTGCTTTGTGATGCAGCATGTTCCTACTGAAGGAACCACCCTGGTTAAACAAGCAGAAGATGCAGCACCCCCCTCTTCTTTCGAGGAAGAACAGTCAGGAAAGACGTATGTTTGTAAGATCTGTTAAATTTGTTGGTATTCTTCTGAACTGATTCTTTTTCAAAGCCTGAATGATTTGTGTGGTATTGCTATGGTGCAAGAAGGAATCGTCCGTTCAAAACTGGCCAAGATTTTAGTAGGCCAGGAAGATGTCCACTTTGAAGACAGTGTAGCCACTAGAAAGGGCATACAAGCTGTAAGTCACATTTTAATTTGTTTTTTTCTTCTACGACACCTGTGTTCTGGCAGGTTTGATTGTCTTTTTCATGTCGATTGCCATATTCATTTGAGAACATGAAATGGAAATAATCCAGACTACTTTGGCTATAATTTCTCCTGTTGAAAAATTGGAATTCCTGTTTTTATTTTTTCTTTCTTGCAGTGTGTATCTACTGATGAAGACAAGTTCTTGCCTTGAATTGAAATCTCATGTCACTAAAATTTGCTTGATTCTGTGGAAATCTTTAGGAACCCTGAAGAGATAACATGGGGTAAGACTGGTGCTGAGTATGTCGTGGAGTCGATTGGTGTGTTCACGGACAAGGACAAGGCTTCCGCCCATCTCAAGGTTTTCTATAATCTCTATAATTCCTTATTTGCTGTATATGACTATAATTTTTTATCCAAAATTCTAAGACGTACACATCGCGTCCCAGTTGTTGTATACGGTATCTTTCCATTGCATTATCTTTCCATTGCACTTCGGTGAAATCAGGTTAACGCTGGTGAAACCGCAGTTGAAAATCCTATTAGTAGGTTTCAAATTGCTTACGGTGATGGATCTCCAAAATGTAGTACTCTCTAGTCTCCCAGATGAAATTGTGGATATAATCCACTTGAGGTACCTACGTCTCAAGGTAATTCAAATGCTACCATCCACTATAACCCGCTTGTCCAATTTACAAACACTTCATCTACACTGTCGGGTTGAGTTCGACATACAGTTGGATGATATTTGCGGTGGTGTGTGCATTAGCTGACTTGTACACGTGTGTAGGCTTAGCAAAGCTTACCAAGTATATTTTCACAGGCATGGAACAGTGCTGGCCATCATCTGGACCATTGATGTCAGAGCCACCCTATGGGTGGAAAGTGCCCAAAAAATATCTTGGCTTGGAAGATCCTGACTGAGACTCTTGGGCTTTTTTTTTTTTTTTTCTAATTATTATTATTATTTTAATTTCAGGTGTGGGTGGCATCATATGCTTGACCATCTATTGTTAGCCAGAAATTGAAAAGCTTAGGATCGTTTAGTCCTGGAGATTTATGGGCCATGATTCATCCATGTTGGGGGCCAAATGGAATGGTCTGGGTAAGTGAACCATGGGATCCAATTGTGCAAACTGAAACTGAGATGTTCTCATAAAAATGGGATGTACTTTTCATTTTAGGTATGTTGCAGCTCAAGAATCAACTGCATCTGTTGCCCCACTACATGTAAAGACGGTTTTTCGATGCATGGAACCGTCCATCCTCTAGGCACTTTTTTGAAAGGTCTATAGTCGAATAATCACTGTGAATGAACCACTGAAAAAAATTCCTATTGGTTCACATCCCGCTTTGCATATTATTAATGGTTCATATCATTCTTTTAGCTTTCAGCGTAAGTTCCTTGGTTTGGCCCATCAAGGATTCGTGGAAGTTTCAAATGATCTTCTGTACTGAGGTTCCACAAGAAGAGCTAATGCACACACCCATTCATGGATAAAGCAGCAACTTTGCTATCAAGAGATTTCTTCTCGACTTCGATGGATAGAAGAAGGGACTCTATCTCAACAACCATGGATTTATCACCATTTGCTAAAGCTTCTTTGAATGCCTGCAGTGATTCCATTACAACCGAAGTCATTTTTTCTTCCTCCTCAACGACGCTCCCATCATTTGCACCATCCTCAACAGCGCCTTCATCAGCTGTGCTTTCCTGTTAAATAGGGCCATTAGAAGTGAAATGTGCGAGGTACGAGGAAAAATATGGCAGCAGAACTAGAAAAAGGGACATAGATTACTTTGAAAACTCACAAACACACAGGGGGAGAGAGTTGAAATATTTTATTTTATTTTTTAATTGAGGAACAATAGCTTTGAAAGAATGTCATGGCCCACTTAGTGAAATAATCATCACTCCAAAATGTTTTCTGTAACTTGAAAGAAACAACCCAGATCATAAATGAAAATTGTGAAATGGGTCATTCTAAGCCCTTATGCGCTAAACCGCAAACACTTTTACATGTGCCTATAAATGGCAACTTGGCACATGTGGGACATCCAGCGTTACCTGCGCACATCGCATGGGTGCCAAGTGTAAAAGTATCTGACAAGGAAAACTCCAAAAATCTAGGTATGGGGACACTTCCGTACATGAATAAATAATATTTTAAATAAATAATAAAATAAAAATAAAACAAAATGATGAAAAAATTGTAAATAACTTGGCATTTCACAGTGATTGATCAATTGTAAATTGTTTGGAATCTTATATGATTTGTGATATTTGGGATATTTTGATAAACATGATGCATAGGTGCAGTATATGCCTTTTGTTAATGGTTGGAGTAGTCAATAGTTGTGAAGCTAGTTCCATTACATTAACTAGAATTCTTTGCTTGCTTTACTCCTATTTTCAGGAAATGGTGAAGGGTGGGAAGTTAATCTTCTCATTTGATGCAACAAAGAAAGCTCGCTTTGGCGTGGTTGGTTTGATATTATCTTTCAAGGTTAGGTTGTAAGACTGCCAATTCCTTTTGGACTTCCAAGTAATCAAGACACAAGAACAAAACACAGTTCTATTGGGGTTTTTGATACTGAATATTTCTTGCTCATTCTGCTTATGGAATTCTAATCTCATCTTGTCTATCTCATGAACAAACCTCATCAAAATTTGAACCCACGCTTCATTCGTTTATCTGGTGCACAACAACAATGTAGATCCATGTAGGATACTGGATAAGCTGATGAATCCCATGGCATTCGACATCAGGTTACATGGATGCACATTTCATTCTCTTGACTTGAAGAGCTTTTTATTTTATTATTCTCCAACACTTGATACTGAATATAACATTTTGCTCATTGGTGGGAGTTCTTGGAATGGGAAGAGCCTTTTATTTTATTCTCGCTTGTACATATCTTTGTTGGTGCTTTTCCGTATTTAAAAGTGTCCAGGAAACCTCACTTTACCAGCGCTTAGATAGACTTTTAGTGGCACTTTTCTCACTTTTACCTACGCTTCTGTCAGAAATACTAGCCCCAGCAAAAGCGCCGCTGAAACTAGAGAGACCGCCGCAACAGACTCTACTATTAGCGGCGCTCTGAGAAGCACTGCTAAAAATGGCTTAGCGCCGCAGAAACTTTTAGCGCCATACCCCTCTGGCGGCGCTTGTCTAGCGCCGTAAAAAGTATATGCTGGCATTTTTAGGGGGTTTTACTGGCGATTTTGGCCGCCAGTAAAGGCTAATTTTCTTGTAGTGAGTGGGTGCCTTAGAGCCCTAACCTATTCCGAGCTCAGACCAGGGTAGTACCCAATCCACATCCTGATTAGGCACTTCCAGCAGTATAGATAATACATCTTCGATATCAAGATGATACCACCATCAGGTGAGTTATGTGTGCACAAAAGCAAATGATCAGTTAAATTCTCCATCCACGTAGTCCACTTGTTGATCACGTCTCCCTGACTTTTGAGACAATGCACATGGGACGTGGATTGCCAAGTGACCCAACATAGTGGCATTTGATTGGGCCAGGTGCAGCTGGATGAGGGTGTGGTATCGTAAACCTCAAAACCCTAAATTCTGAGAGCCGCATATTGTCCAATCAAAATCCCTTCATTTTAGGGCACCAATGATAGGGAGCCAATATGTAATGGTGATGTGGGGGAGTGATAGGGAGCTATTCTGTAATGGTGATGTGGGAGAGATTTGATTGGGCCATGTGTAGCTAATAGTTAGAGATGATGCCACAAAGTGGGAGTGGACTAGGTGAGACCCCAGACTCACCCAAGATGGTGCGACCCTTACCATGGGGCCCACCTTGATGTCCTTATTCTGTATTTATTCTATTCATCCGATTTTTTCAGATAATTTCATGGCATTATCCCAAAAAAAGAAGCATATCTAATTACCAGGTGTACCATATTAGAAGAAACAATGGTACTGATTGAACACACTATCATTGAAAACTTCTTAGGGCACATCTTAATGTTTTCGTTGTGTTTATTCAGTCTATTAATAAGGTCAGGTAAACCTGACTGAAGTGAAAAAAATAGATATAAACTTGATCCAAAACTTTTGTGGCTCATTAATGGACAATCACAACTGTTTCCTTTGGTATGGTTCACTCGATTATTGGATCTGCTTCATTTTTTTGGATAATATGGTAAACCGATCTAAAAAATGGATGGACGGCTTGGCATGGGCTCCATGGTAAGGGCCGCACCATCTTGGGTGAGTCAGGGGTCTCACCTAATCGGCTCCCAAATAAGTATGTTTGAAAGTGGTTTCACATAGGGCTGGACTAATCAAATCTCACCACGTCAGAGCCTCACTAAATCTTGCCACTTCAGGGCTGGACTAATCAATCTGCGTCCTTGCATGTAGTAGCTAGAGCGTTGTATAACCGGAAGTGCGGCTCGTAGATCACACGAAAGCGGGTAATCCACAGCCAGAATTCGCTCAACCAATACCAACGTTGAACACTGCATTTTGTAAGGTTCTACAAAGAAAAAAGGAGAAAAAAATAGGGAAGAGGGGACACTTGTACCTCACCAAAAAGGAAAGCATGTGCCCCTTCTCATCCTACTTGCTGGCATTATTATTTTAGACTTAGCATTTGTATACTCTCTCCAACTCTTTTATTCTTCTCATCCACCACCTCTGCTTTTATCTTCTTCTCAATAGTTCCAATACATGTCCCGTCGCCTTGTCATTCTTTCTACTTGCTTGCATGGACGATAGAGATATAGCTCTCATCTTCACATATACAACTCATCACGATACTTGTGGGGCCGTAACATCTTTCCCCGCCACTTGTGTACCATGAAAAATCAGGCCCACGACCATGATTGCCCTAGGCTGGCTCCAAATAGAATTCGGTTGACATGAGATACCTTCGGCTGGTTGGATATAGGGTTCGGCTGGCCTAATATTCATGAAAGTAAAAATAACCCAATGCTGGAAACTTGATATGGGTCACTTTGGGGCTAACCCGAGATGGTTCGGTTGGCTGAAGACTATGTTAGGCTAGTCAAAAAAATTAAGATTTATAATGTAAAAATGCAATAATTTACAACTTAGAAAACCATTAAAATGTACTTTAACATAGGGTCGTTCCTAAGGTTTTCTACTATCATTACATCATGTTAGCCCTGCTCTTCACTTTAAGATTGGTTGAAAACTTGAGTACTGATTCTGAACTTATCCCATTTTCCTTCTTTTTCTAGTTTTTGATTTTATATCGACGGTGATTTATATTCATTCAGTCTTTTCTCTTTTCTTTCAGATTTTTTTTTTCATTCTTTTTCAAACTTTTTTCAATATTTTCACCATACATGGCCCTTTTTGTTGATCTCCTGTTTTTTAACTTGTTCTTTTCATTTTTTAAGGTAGATAAAATTCTCCAAACTTAATTCTCACCATCTATTAATGATTCACATACTAACAATTAGAAATTTTAGCATTATTCATAGAAAACAATTTGAATGTGTCTTGTAATTTAGATTAACATGATATTCAAACTTCCTCTTAATCAATTGAGCGCAAGAACTTAGATGATAAATTACTTAAATGACTAGACTTCAATAATTTAAAATTTAATCCTTATCTTATCATTATACTCAAAACATTCTTAAATACATAACTTATTGCTTTCCAAATAGATAAACATTGAATTTTTTTCAAAATATTTACAAATTTTACTCAAAACTAAGAAAACATTAATTAGTTTACCAAATCTCTCACCCCAACCTAAAATCTACATTATTCTCAATGTAAAAGAAATAAGCATGATTTGGAAAAGAGAAAACATAATTGAAGGAGAAGTGATGGAAAGATAGTACCTGATGAAGAAATTTTGAAGCTTTTTCCAAAGGATCTCAGCGCGAAGATAGGTTAGTACAAGAGTTAAACCAACAAAAAGCAAACTATCCTAAACAACATAAAGTTGACTATCCTAGACATAACATGAAAGCAATAAACTAATCCTAAACTAGGAAAGTAAGAGAAAAGCTACTTAGTCATGCCACAAGGTTCCTCCTCCGGCCAATATTTTGATAAATTTCTCTGTAGGTTTCTCAACAAGATCATCCAAAAGCCCTTTTTGAAATAGGGTTAGATGCCCTGGAGCACGAATTTCCTGAGAAATTTATGGACCTCAGTAAAAAATTATCGTTGAATTGCTTGAGGTATCCAAAATATATATGATTCACCTGTGACTGAAAAAGTTTCAATGCTAGTACTCCATGGTGAATCAGAGACTACATGTAGAAAAATTTAGAAAAATTCTAAGCAGATGATGTAGTCTTAACACATTTTGAAGTTTCAGACTTTGGTTCAATTGTCAACTCTCCCTCATTTGACAGTAAACATTCAGGATCCGTGGAGGGAAAGGTTTCAAAATAAGGGTTCTCTCAGTCAGTAATAACTACCAAGGTGTTGTCATGCAAGGCATTCAGTATGTCTTGTATCATGGGATCATTTGAATCTACAAAGTGTGCCAAGCAATCGTCCGAAGAGTTGGAAAATTCAGCTGAGAGTGACTCATTTTTCTCATTAAAATTTGTGATAATCTGCTCAAGGATTCCATCGCCTTTGGAAGTGGATGGAAGCATGATCTCTTGCTCTTCATCACGGGGAGAATAAATCACCATCGGATGTATCTTGTCTTGCTTTTCATAAGTGGATTGAGAATCAACAGATGAAGAATTGATGTGAAGACTCTGTTCATCGGTACTGCTTAGTAAAAGCATTATATTGTTAAAAGTGTACAACTCAGATGGTGGCCTCAACTGGGTGGTTTCAACTTCCAGAGTCATATCAAGCAACTCGTCCATCTCCCGAATCATATCATCATTCAATTCAGGGGAGTGGTCTAAACATGTCCTACAAGAGTTAGAAGGGTCGGTCGAAAGGGGCTCATCCTCTGCATTTAAATCAGCCATGTCAGATGAGTGTGAGTAGCACATTATGACCGATCACTTCGTGTACTTCTTGATTATTGACCTGGACCAAACTTGAGATTGATTCCAGAGGAATTTGGGCTGCACATTCATGACCGCCATCCCAATACTCCTCATTTTCCAATTCAGTGCAGTACACAATTGGGATGGGATCACTTTCCTCACATTCTATTCCTATATTGGGTTGAGGTTCGAATAAACTAATCTCTCCCTCATCATTGAAGCCAAGTGTGTCATGTGAGTGAAGTGTGTTATTATCATTATATTTGAAAGACACTCACGTCTCTTGATCATTCATTTGGACCATCATCGAGATCGACTCTTCGGGAAATTGAACCATATGCTCATTAACACAATCCAATTCTTCATTCTTAATTTCAGTATTCTCTATAATCGCATCATATAAAACCCATTATTGTATATCTTTTATAAGTTCTTGAAATCTTTGAAGTGTGTTTTACTGACTGAGCTCTAGAGTTTGTATGGAAATCTGAAGTGAATTCTCTTAGATCGTTTCTTGTTAGATCTCAGATGTATAGGACCTAAGAGAATTGTCACTATTTTGCATTGTTGATTCAGCTTCCCTATCTCGATGTTTCCACTTATCATAAGTAGGGAGTTGGTAATGAAGAATTGGGTTGGGTTGAGGCTGGGGTGAACTAACCTCTATTAGCTTATCGAAGTATGATTCAAGTGATTCTATCGTTCTTTTGATGCCAACAAAATTGTTGTGTAACCCTGAAGTGACTCCTCTTGGATCATTTCTGATTAGGTTTCAAAGGTAGATGACCCAAGAGAATGTTTACCATGATGTCTTATTGGTTCATCTTCGAAACATTGATGTTTCCACTGACTATAGCCATACGGGTCATAAGTGGGATAATCTAATGGTTGTTGATATATATTATCACCCATAATATAATCTCTCATTGTTTTCTTCTTGTCTGATGGGTGATAATAATTCTCTTCCCATAGTTACGATAATCTCAACACTCACGTACTGTTTTCTTAATCCATGGGGTGTAATTATTCTCTCACATATGATCGCGTAAGGATTTCTTAACCGATGGTGCATTGTATTCCGTGCGGTTCTCGATGATGGTTTCAGAAAAAAATTTAGACATGGGTTGTTTCCTCATATATTCATCTAACAACCCTTCACAATTTCTCGCATTCTCTAAATTTAGCTCAGCATATTGACATTCCCACTCTTGCATGGTAAAACCCTAGCTCTGAATCTAATCCTTAAAAAAAAAAAAAAAATAAATAAATAAATAAAAAATCCTACAGCAATATGAAAAGTAAGTAGAAGAGAAGTTAGAAGGAAGTTACTAGATTGGAGGAGATCTATGTTAGGATCCTGTAAAAGAAAAAGGAAAGTGAATTAGTTTCTAAAAAAAGAAATAAAAAAGTTTCTAAAAATAAAAATAGAAAGATGAGTTAGTGTGTAAAACTAAAAAGGAAAAAAAAAGTCTAGTTTCTAAAAATGAAAAAGGAAAGTTTCTAAATCTAGAAAGCTAAGTTAGTTTCTAAAAACAAATTAGAAATAACCCTTATCTTATCTTATCCTATCTTATATTCTCTTATTCCCCTCCCCATGGATTACTCGATGCACGTAATGTAACTAGGAAAGTTTATATATATATATATATATATATATATATATATATATATATATATATATATATATATATATATATATAACCTGATTAGGAAAGTTCTAAACCTTGAATTAGAAAGTAAGTTAGTTTCTAAAAATAAAAGAAATCCTAGAATTAGAAAGGTTCTAAAAACAGAAAATAAACCCTAAAAATAGAAAATAGAAAAAATCCTAATCTTAACCTAATTCTAAAACTAGTTAATCTCAGAAAAATGTAACCGTCAATCCCTGGCAATGACACTAAAAACTTGCTCACAACCCCAAGTGTAGGGCTGCGATTTAGTAATAATCTCGGTGAGACCGAGGTCGAATCCACAGGGACTAATCTCGTATGTTTTCTGAAAGCAACTAGAACTAGAACTAAAAGAAGATGAAAACCTAAGTCCAGAAGTATAGAGAGTAATTTTGAGAGATTTAGTGAAAAACTTAAGAAATTCAAAGGTGGGAAACTAGGGTTTCCAAGGATCCACTTGTAGAGATCAGGGAGATCTATGCTTGATTCAAGGACACAACTGGAATCAGAGTCCCATCTTATCCAATTGGAAGATATCTCAATACAACCAAATCTGAACTTCCTTTGACCAAATTCTCAATGGATGAGAGGTGTGAGAACTGGAAGTGATTCCATCGCAAAACCATACCCATGAGACAAGGCAAACAACAAGATTTACTAATCCTACAACCAATCATAAGAGAATCATGAAGATTAGAAGGATTCCATCACCCAACCATGCCCATGGGACAATGGTGAACAACGGAATTTCCTAATTTCACAATCTCAATACATGAAAAAAACATACTCAAAGCTATCACAGATCTATTATAATTTAAGTCACAACAAACCATTAAAAACTGAAAGTATTTCTTATAATCAAACTAGAATTAAAGATAGTTCAACTTAAACATGAATCAAAGCAATAGAAAACACCCCATCACGCTACAAGCTGTACCTCTTAGCCCCAGCTAAGAGGTTTAGTCAACCATAGACATGATTGAACTAGAATCTCTTAAGAAAAGCATAAAAACAACTAAGGAAAGAAAAGAAAAACTCTTGGCGACGGCTTCTCAATACTTTTTGATCCACTCCAGAAGCCCTAGAAGATGCCTAGGAACATCCTAGGGAGTCCTATTTATAGTTGCGGAACTCCAACTTTCGCACTTAGTTGGAAAACTCTAAAAATCGCCTCAAATTTGGGCAGTTTTCCAAAATAGTCTTCACTGTATGCAATTTCACAGAATGACCAAAGTTTCAGAATATGTTTCTTCAGGACACTTTTAGGAATATGTTTGTTTTCAGGACAATTTCAGGATTCATTTTCTTCACTTAAAATATTTGATTCTCTTCATTCCTCACTTAGTTTTCGTAGATCTTTAGTATGTGAATTCTTTAATGTTGGCCTTTTAAGATCCATCCCTTGCCTTGGTGATTCTTGAGCATCAAATTCATGCTTTTAGCACCCTTTTCAATCAAAGCTCTTAAATTCACCTTGCAACACAAACACGAGTAAAATAGAACATTAAACATTATCATGTTCATAAAACCAAGTAATAAATGGGGTCCAATATGCAATATTTGACCCTCAACATTTTGCCAACCATAAACATGGTTGGAAATAAAATCTTACAAGAAAGCCTTAAAAACTAAGGATAAAGGAAACAGAAACTCTTGGATGATGGCTCCACCCTTTTGCTCTACTCCTTAAAACCCTAAATATCTCAAAAAGTCCGTAGGAAACCCATATTTATAGCTTTGCCCGTCCGAATTTATAAAACTGACTCAATTTCCGCAGTCTGCGTAACTCGTTCGATGACATCAAACAACCTTCAATGTCATTAAAGGGTCTTCAAATTTTGGAAGTCGTGCCTTTACGCACCGCATAACTTTTCTGCGTTGTGTAAGTTCTTGTGTCATCAAACCTTCCTTTAATGTCATCGAGAAGTCCTTCGATGCCATCGAAGGGTCTTCAATACATCGAGAATGTGTCTAAAACAATTCAGCGAGTTACTTTAGAATTCTTCAATAAATTCGATGTCATCAAACAGACTATGATGTCATCAAGAAGTTCTTCGACGTCATCAAGAGAGGCTTCGAGTTATCGAAAACTGCACCCAATATGTCCAGCCACCAACTCGATTTTCATGTAAAAGTTCGATGTCATTGACCTGTGTTCAATGTCATCGAACAATGGCTTCAATGTCATCAAACGATGGTCGATGTCACAAATAATGAAGTGAATTTTAGCACTTTGTTCTTTCGACTTTATTCCTTCTCAACTTGGTTTTCTTAGATCTCGGGGTCTTGAAATCTTCAATCTTGGTCTCCAAAGATCCGTTCTTTGCTTTGGCAATTCTTGAGCCTTAAATCCATGCTTTTAGCATTCTTTTTAATTCAATCTTTTAAACTCACCTTGCAACAAAAATATGTATAAACATTCTCAAAGCTTTCGGTCTTTTAATAGGATATTAAACATCCAAGAATGAGCTCCAAATAAATCCATTTACGTTCTCAAGGTCCAAATGAGGGCCTATAAATATGACATTTCAAGCATACTAAATTAGTAACAAGTTCATTACACTTCTTAAGAAAAGTGATATTCAACCCCTAACATTCATTGTACAACTTGTGAGATAGAAGGAATGGAAGCATCATGACTCTTGTCACCACAAATAAAGTTATGTTTAATAATCGAGCAATTGCTAGGTTAGCATAGGGGATGCAAGGCTAAATCCCAACTAGACAGTTATTAATTGTAGGGCATGAGTAATGGAAGTTAATGTAATAATTCACGTTTATCACATCCAAATAGAAAATTAAAGGACTAAATTACCAATTGTAATATTCTAAGACTTCATTAGATTCAAAGTATAACTAATCTAGCATATATAAGGAGTTAATGGAGCAAACTTACCAATTGAATGGAAACAAGATTTCTTACCTCTTAATACAACTAGTAGAAGTGTACATGTACTTAAACAATTTTAAAGGTGACATGATGAGTATAATACAACTCCTATAAGATGTTTTAGAGCAACAAGATTTAAACATTCCCACATGATTATCAATGTCGATTGAAGACTAAAGGAAACACAATTAATATTTTCACAATTATAATGTCTTTATACATTTAAGCTTAAACTATCTTAGAATTCAATGAAATGAAGAAGCCATGTGGGATATCCCTCACCTTGGGTGGGTAATTTCTCTAATTTGGAATGTTCTTATGGGGTGAGTGAAGGTCCTAAAATCCAAGTAAGCATAAGTTTAGACTTCCAATCCCTACTTACCTATAGCCTAATGTTTATATAAATCTCAACTTCTACTCACTTGTTGGGGTTTGTTGAAGGAAGAAATGTCTTCCAAGGTAGACAATTACTGGTTGTACATGGATAGAATGTTACAAAATATTTGTGAGTCACAACCAAGTCGACTCAGTTGGGAAACTGGACAAGTCAACTCACAACCAAGTAGGTGTTGGTCTTTATACCTGAATGGAGATTGTTCACCGCTGTCGAAGAGTGGATGAGGTATGATTAACCTTTAGTGTAGCCAGCTAAATGCCTCCTTGGATGCACCATTTCAACACATTATCATTGAGTCAACTCAGTCTAATTACTAATGGTAGAGATAAGAGGATGAATGAGCATATTCATAAACTATTATTGGGTTATTCAACTCGGGGAAATTTGTGTTATCTCCAGGGCCAATTTGGATAATTTCAAACATGGATTTCTAGAGGTAACCCATCTTGACTTGGTTGGGTAGAGTTAACTCGTTAACGAGTTGAGTGCAACGCTACAACAAACGGTTGAGATCGGTTTTGAGATACCTGATGGGGTAGTGATATTGAGGCAAACCGACCTCCTGCTCTGATCTAATTTAGGGTTTTTATCCTGAAATGCAGATCTGGGTCGAGTCAACTCATGTTCGAGTTGAGAATGGTTGTAAACGTAGACAACATAGTTGGGTTTCATACTTGATGAACATTTGATCTATTCGGTGATGTAGAGTGGATTTGGACGGGTTTTATTAGAGCTTCACCCTGCAATATAGAGTCTGGATGAGTCAATAAGATGATGACTCGCCAACAACTCAGTCTCAAAACCTAGTTTGTACAACAATCTGTTACTCTAATTGTTTGCTGGTTAATGGTATTCCATGGGTTGGTTAGCCCTTTTCGAGCTACGATAGATAGGTGTTGTTGGAGCTGACCGGTTGCACTTGTATGATTTGGCTTTTCAGCGGGTCTGATGATGAGGTTTCTGAAAGGCCGAGTTGACGCAGAACCGACGGAACTGCAACTGAGCTGGATTGAATCTTGGTTCGAGCTAGCTGTTGTGGTCGAGGTTGCCCTCTACCTCACACACACACACACACACACACACACTCTCTCTCTCTCTCAGCAAGGGAACGAGTCAGACTTAACTGACTCACTATTTGGTGTGGCTAAGTCGAGTTGCAACAAGATCTACAAATCGTTCCAGCAACTAACCCACTCTCCCTCTCTCTATCTCTCTCTTTCCTTATGTTCCCTTGGAATTCACCCTAAAACCCAGCTATTTATAGCCATTTGCATTTCTAGATATTTCTACGCCTAAACACGAGATTAGTGGAATCACTAACTGGAGAGAGGTAGAGAAACTCGGTTTGGGAGCTCTTAAACCCTGATTTAACGGTTGCATGGGTTCGTACAGTTGTTTCCGATGAGATTTAGGTGTGGTTGGCCACACGATGAACGTCTAGGATCAGTTGAAAGGCAACTTTCCCAGATGTGGTTTTCTCTGTCAGATCGAGGAAGATGATACCCTAGCCATGGTGTTTTTGCAATGGTCAGATGATTTTGTGATCTAGGATGTTCTAAAGGCTCAGATAATGGGTATTGAGCATGTGTGGTCCAGTTGATAGTAAACAGGGGTCGTTGATTACAATGCTTACATTAAGATGGAGGCGACTCGCGCCATGGCAATAACTCGCTAAATCTCAGTTGGCTTACGAGATTCCCAGGCAGCCCTATACCGGATGCCTCAGATTGCTCGGACGAACCTTTTAGCGAGCGAGTGATGGTTGGGATCGAAGGTTGCTAAGAATGGATAATATTCTTTTCCCTTTTTGCTGAGTAAGGAGCTACATCCGTAAATGGTAGGGGTGATGAGGCCTCTGCTGCGTGCATGGCTGACGTCCGACGGTTTCTAATATCTGAATTTGCCAGCGCATCAGCAGGATGTGGATTTCTCCTCCTCGTCAGCATTCCTTTTTTTTACAATGCCTGATCAATCATTGACCGAGCTTGTGTGGGTGTCTGCTGTCCGTGGATTCCATCGTGGTTAGGGTTAGTGGACTCTGTTGAACATGATGGGTGGCTTAGATCATCAAGATGACCCTTGATGGTGGGCCATTCACATAAAGGGATAGTGCAGCTCATTTGAATTTACGTCAAGCGGGAGATGGGAAGGAAATTTGAATTTTTTGTCTTTCTATCGGGTCAAAGCTCATTTGACCCGATGCTTGGTCTCATGCACTATGTGTGCACACCATTCGTCCAGTCGCACGGTTCAGAAGTGGGGTCCACATGGTGATCAGTGCAAATCCACACCGTCCATTCTTCTTGGGTGGTCCGTTAAACGCTCTTGACTAGAAATTAGTCAGTTCTAAAGTTTAGGTGGGCCACAATAGGAGAATTTTGCTTATAAGTGTAGACTATAGTTGATCTGATGGTTGTTTTAGTCTTGGTAAGTCTCTTGGTGGTTAAAAAGTGCATCCACGTGTGTTCGAACCTTCTTACTGTTGGATTCTTGTTAATGAGTTTGCATTTATGATGGTCCTAAAAGATAGATTTCTCTCATTTGTGGGTTGAACTTTAGAGTTGTAAATACCAATTGTTGCAATCTCCCCTCCAAATAGAAATTTCGTCCTCAAAATTTTACCTGAGCAGGGTTGTTGAAAAGGTGTGGATACTTCTCTTCCATATCAGCTTGATGCTCCCATGTTGCTTCCTCGATTCCGTGACGTGACCAAAGAACCTTCACTAATGGAATGGTCTTGGTCCGCAGAATTGGTTCCTTGTGATCCAGAATGTGAACAGGAGCTTCGATGTGGCTGGCATTGTCGTTTAACTCGACCTCTTCCTAGTTGATGATATGAGACGCCTCTGGTTCATACTTCTTCAACATGGATATGTGGAAAACGTTATGAACATTGGCGAATTTTAGCGGTAAAGCAAGAAGAAAGGCTACGGCTCCGACCTTGTCCATGATCTCGAAAGGCCCAATGAATCGGGGGGGAAGCTTTCCCTTTTTCCCGAATTACATGATACCCTTCATGGGGGAAATCTTCAAGAACAGGTGATTCTCGACTTCAAATTCTAGATCTCGCCTATGATTGTCTGCATAACTTTTCTGTCTGCTCTGAGCCGTACGTAGGCACCTTCGAATTATGTCTATCTTCTCTATAGTCTCCTGGACTATTTTTGGTTCCAGCAAACTCTTCTCTCCAACTTTGGCCCAACAGTGCGGAGCTCGATAAGGTCATCCGTATAAGGCTTCGAACTGTGTCATGCCAATGCTGGTTTGAAAACTGTTATTATATGCGAATTCTGTGAGGTGGATGTGCTCGTCCCAACTGCCCTTAAAGTCTACCATACAGGCTCTCAACTTGTCTTCTAGCACTTGATTTACACTTTTGGTCTGACCGTCTATCTATGGGTGAAATGCTGTACTAAATTTCAACTACATACTCAATTCTTATTGCAGCCTTTTCTAAGTGGAGGTGAACCTGGTGTCACGATCCGACACAATTTCCCACAGAATACCATATGCACGAACAATCTCTCGAATATACAACTTAGCCAAGTTGTCAACTGAATTACTTACACATATAGGGAGGAACTGGGCTGACTTGGTCAGTTTGTCAACCATCACCCAGATGGAGTCATGGTTCCAATGTGTCTTTGGGAGTCTTGAGATGTAATGACCCTGGAAATTTTGTGTTAATCTTTCCTTAGTAGTTGTTTTTGGGGTAATTAGCGCTATACTCGATTGCTTGTGAAATCTGCATCAATCACTTTAAATTGTATCTGCATGACTCAAAACTTGTAGATTAGTTAGCGCTATGTTACTATGAAATCTGGGATCCATCACTAAATCCAGTTGTTCTGGAGAATTTTTGAAAGTTCTGGATCGGACCTAGACCGCGCGTCGAAAGTCCGATAGCGATGATCTTAGGCTGTTGCGGTCACCATGTTGGACTTGGTCATCACCTCAAAAATCAAGTCCATGTGATGTTCTAGGTCGATTTGTTTGAGTTCGGAGTGAAGAGTGTGAGAACGGTTGGAAATTAATTAAGATTTTATGAAATCTGAGTCGTGTCGCTTGCGCGACGATTTTAAGCAATCTGACCGTTGGTTTCTGACCCAATTTCACCCTCTGATCAGGGAAGGTGGCCCAGGCATATCCTTGTGCTTGTGGACCTGATCGAGATTCAGTGACCGTTGAATTGAGTGTGGTCCGTCACGGCTGATCTGAAGATCTGGTTGGTACGAAAACTCAGCTTGACCTAGATCCATGGTCAGTGAGCTTAAGTCCGACCTTTCGTGGTATTTGGCCCACTAGAAGTGCTTCGTTGGATCGTGGGAGGCTGGTTTTGGTTATACCCTAAGTATACCTTGGCCCTGGGGTTATTTTCATCAATATTAGGCCTATTTATAGTCCTTAAACCCTAGCTCTCTTTTCCATACGAATTTCCTAACCCTAGCTTAGAAAGAGAAAAGGAAAAGAGAGAGAAAGTGAGAGAGAAGTTGGTGAATCATCTTGGATTCTTTCTGGTTCTTCTTCATCCTTGAACCTTCACTTTGAATCGTTATTCTGACGATTCTGAGTTCATCTTTGGGTAAGTTAATCTAACCATAATCTGTGTTAGAGCTTAGAATAGTCTTGGTGTTGTTGTATCTCATTTCTATTCCTGTCTTAGGTTATCTTGTCGCCGTTGACGAAGACATATCGTCTAAAATCAGTTCGGTGTTTTTTTCTGGCTTAAGGTACGGACTTTAAGTGTATAGGTTATGGTTTTCAAGGCTTTCAATGCCAGTGAATGGTTTATTCTTGTTTTGGATGAGATTTCACATGCCAAATGTTATGTTTATTTTGCGTTCCTGATATGCATGTGTTACATTGAGATTTATGTATTCTATGTGTATGTATAAAGTACTGTATATGTATTAAATATGCACATGTGTTTGCCATGATTATTTGTCATGTATGTATGCTAGATGTATGTGTGACAACTCCTTGGTAAAAGGAATTGTCCAAATGTGTGTATTTCAACATACGTCATGTATGTTGAACTATGTACTCTAAGTGTTTGTAGAAATGCCTGAATGATCTAAAGTGTAATATATTATACTATTTACGGGCGTTGAGAAGTGATTCTCAACACTCCTATTGATGTGTATAATTTCCTTCATGCTAGTTACATTCCTTGTTGTTTAATTTCAAGTCTTATGTGAAATTCCATGTTAAGTTGATTTCCTTCAAATGCTTACGTACTACATGATTTGAGTTGTTGTTCCATTACTATTCTAAATTGTAGATATGAATATTTGTTATAGTGGAATGTGTGTGGGACTATGCATTAGTCCAGGGAATCGGTAATCAACCTTAAGATCGTGGCTGAGGTTACTTTCGCCACGTAGGACGTATTAGACGAACCCGAGTCGTATTAGAGTTGTCGGCA
Organism: Magnolia sinica; assembly: GCF_029962835.1. NCBI lineage: Eukaryota > Viridiplantae > Streptophyta > Magnoliopsida > Magnoliales > Magnoliaceae > Magnolia > Magnolia sinica. The sequence continues at coordinate 83,772,228 of NC_080574.1, forward strand.
GTGGTTTGGCCACGCGGAGTATTTGCGCACTCTATGTCGTTCAACCCAACGTGCGCTCGTGCTAGTCGAGTTCGTCAAATAACCCGATTGTCCGATGTATGTTCACCATGTATGGACGCTACTGCTTGAATCTAGGGTACCAAACTTACCAATGAAATCCTATTAACCATGGTACCTTGATCTACTAAGACTCATGAGCCGGACATGGTGGTATGGGACACCGTGGTCGTGCTGTCGGCCTACGCTGGGGTGACGAGCCTCCCCGTAGTGACCAGTGAGTAACTAAACTCGTGAGCCGATTATGGTGGTATGGGACACTATATTCGTGCTGTCGGCCTACATTGATTGGTGACGAGCCCTTTGTAGTGACCTCGAGCATACCTGGATACCGCATTGAGGTGACGAGCCTTAGTATAGTAACGATGGTATGATAGGCATGCATTGATTGGTGACGAGCCCTTTGCAACGACCTGAAAACATATGATCGTATGAGATTGCATAGGACTGACGACCCTAGAATGGATCACCATTTGGATGGTGATATAAGGAAGGTACCTTAGCTTCCCAATCCTACTGTATGAAAAGGACCAATAACAACTTAGTAATCATATTCATGCACCGCATTTGCATGTGCTTTGTATACGTGGCGCACTTTGAGGTGGTGTCATGCGTAACGTAAGATGAAGATGCTGAGGGTGTATGCCTGAGGGCATGCATCATTCTGCATACATTCCTGCATTAACAAGAGTACTTAGGTTATGTTTAATTGTTCTGCTTTATCATTACTGCTTGATTGAACTGATAACATGTTAACCTGTGCTTTATTGTCCCACTGAGTTGATCACTCACTCCCACGTTCTGGGGCGGTGTTAAACACCCACCAGACTCTGTCTTAGGTGATGATGTTACAGATGTTGAGGCGACCTCTGAGGCAGAGCGGGAGATGGATGATGATGAGGATGCTTTCTCTTTTATGCAGTTTTTAGACGGGTTCTAGTGAGCCTCGTTCTGATGCGCGGGATGCTGGGATTTCTTTTGGAAAATTAAATGATGTAATCTAATACTTGTAATTTTGATAGTAACACTTATCAGAACGACCTGGTATGTATATGTACTTCAGGGATTTGCACTTGTACACATATATTTCTATAAGTCTTCCGCTTGCTTTCTTCACTTATCCCTGAATTATATCTGTGCTTTGGCTTAATCTATTCCATGTTTTATGCACTAATACAGTCAACATACATCCATCATTAAATATGTTACATAGGTGATGTTTTGGAACTCGGGAGCTGAGTTATGCTCGACCCCCAAATTTCAGAGCGTTACAAGTTGGTAGGCCTCGCCGATCAGCGGGCCAGGCCGGGTGGGCCGGCGCGGGTCGACGATTGTTTGGCCTTGTGTGGCCCACCCCTCCACGGTTTGCTGTTTTAAACCCTTCCTATACCCTACTTCCTTCACAAACCTCCCTCCCAAGCTCTCTTTTCTTTCAAGTTTCTCTCCAAACTTCTCCAAATCCCTTCCAAATCTTCTTCTTTTTTCATTTTCGTGCAAACCCCATCACCCCACCTTAAAACCCTCACCTCCATTGCTGTTTATCCTTTCTTTTCTTCTCATTGGGCTCTCAAATCCATCTTTGGGATCTCAAGTGTGTGGAAGTTTCCCATTCTTCCTATTTCTCTCTTTCTCTCATTTCTCAGGGCCCTCTTTGAGTTTATCACGGCCATCTTTTCCATTTCCTACTTTCTTTCTTTGATGGGAAAGAAGAGATCGCCTGTGGATGAAGTCAGGCCTAGCTGCCCAACCCGTGCACGGAGGCTGAGAGGTGCCGCCGTGAGCACGTCCGCCACTCGTAAATTTCAGACCAAGCGGGACCTCGATCCTCGAGCTCCCATTGGTAGAACCTTGTTGGCGGAACTATCGCATGGAGTCTATGAAGGCCGTAGAGTCCTTTTTGAGGCTCATGTTGATTCGCGGCTGTATGGCGAGTTTTTGTTGTTGGAGCGCCTGTAAGGGGCTGGTTGGTGTCCCTTGTTTGAGGGCGAGTATCGCGCGAATGTAAGTACTATTCAAGCTTTTTATGCCAATATTCGTGATCCTTCGCTGGAGCCTCTGCAGTTCAAGATCCCTTGTGGTAGTGGTCAGGAAGCTACAGTCAACGTCGCTTTGATATCCCGACTCCTGAATGTACCACTTGGTGAGGTGCATGCCAGTGAGAAGAATTTGAATAGTATGCACGAGAGGGATCGTCGCACCCGATCCTTGTGTGGTCGTCTGGTCGAATGGCAACCTAATAGGAGTCTTCTGGCTACCAACATGACGGATGACTTCCGTTTGCTTCACCACATGTGTACGTTCAATGTATACCCAAGGTGGAGAAACCGCAGCGAGTGTACGCGCCTGATGGTAGATTTCCTGTATCAGGTGGGGCAAGAAGCAAAGTTGTGTGTGCCAACGTACATCCTGCGCCAGATTATTCTCATCGCTCGTTCAACTAGGAGGACCGAATCGCTTCCTTTTGGCTGCCTCATTTGTAAGCTTGCTCATGAGTTTGGCTATAGGCTTAGAGCAGAGAAGCCGGTTCCTGTTCGTCATATTGGCTTGACGACCCTTAAGCAGGTGGAGATTGGTTCTGGTCGACATGCCTCAGAGAGTGAGGATGAGTCAGAGAGCGATGATGAAGAGAGTTATGCTGAAGGTGGTGCTGAGATTGAGGAAGAAACAGAGCAGGACGAGGAAGAGGTTGAGGCACAGGATACGAGTGATAGCTCTCCTCCTGTGGCACTAGAGCAGAGCGCAGAGCAGACTGCCAGAGATGCCCATATTGTTCGGCTTGAAGAAGGGTAGGCTGTTCTACGCCAAGATATTATGGATCTTCGAGGCCTTGTGAAGCATAAGTTTAAGAAGGTGACTCGAACTCTGAAGTCTATCCTGTGTTGCTTGTAGGATAAGGGTGCCCCGCCTCCATCTCCTGATTCCGATGAGTAGCTGTCGTTGTAGTCGTCCTTTGCTTTGTTTGTTGTTTCTTTCTTTGTGTAGCTGTTGTTAGCTTTGTAGTTGGAGTTGTTTTGTAGTTGTTTGTGGTTGTTTGAAGTGTTAGATGTTGTAGTTCACATGCTTTCCTAGTCGTGATTCATGTAATGCTGCACTACTTATATTATGACAATTTTGTTTAATGGAATGCATGTTGTTTATCTTTGAAGTTGTGCTGTGAATGCTGTGTGGATGGATTATGTGGATGTAGAATCTGATAGGTTGCATCCTCTATTGAATGTAGGGATGCCTCCTAAGGGTTCGAAGACTTCAGCCTGTCTCTCCTTGGTTGAGTCGCTTACTGGGGTTCCTCCCTTGAGCGATAGCCAGACGGATCCACAGGCGGGCCCGTCTCATGCCGGTGTTGGGCCGACACCTATGGCTCCTCCAGTCACGCCTTCGGTTCCTGAGCCGAGCCGTGCACCTTCGTCTGCTCCGCCTACTGATAGGTTTGAGCAGATGATGCTGTTGATGCAGCAGCAGCAGATTCAGCAGCAGCAGCACCAGCAGCAGTAGGAGTTCCTCTCTTCCATGGCTGACATCTTTGCTCAGTCAGTGGGGGCGACTCCACCTGCTTCACCTATGCCTCCATCTGGGAGCGCCAGTGCCAGTGGCACTTTTGAACGATTCCAACGCTTGCGACCTCCTACATTTGCGGGGTCTCATAGACCCGAGGAGGCCGAGTATTGGATCGACTGCATCTCTAAGATGCTGAGACCGCTGCATTGTTCAGAGGTTGAGCAGGTTGAGCTTGCCTCCTTCATGTTTGAGAAGGACGCCAGTCTGTGGTGGGACAATGTTCTTCGCACTATCGAGGAAGGTTTTGTGTGGTCGTGGCAGGCGTTTGAGGCACGCTTCCACGAGAAGTATTTTCCGGTTACGTACCGACATGAGAAGGAGAGTGAGTTCTTTCACCTCCGCCAGGGAGGGTTGTCGGTGACGGAGTATGAGAACTGGTTCACTGAGCTGGGTCAGTATGTGCCTTTGATTCTAGGCGATCAGCCGATGAGGATGCAGTGTTTCTCTAAGGGATTGAGACCTGAGATCCGATCGAAGATTTGCTGTGCTAGCATTTCTTCTTATGCGGAGCTGGTGAGCATGTCCTTGAGAGCAGAGCAGGACGGGGATAGGTCGTCCTGCATGCGAGCACCGATGGTTCCTAGGTCGCGACCGGACTTTCAGGGTGCACCTTTTCTCGGCAAGAGGCCGCGAGTAGATTCTCTTCCTAGGCGTTTTGCGTCGCCCGCTCAGCAGATGAGAGCTGATCTTCACTGTTCGTATTGTAGAAAGACAGGGCATTTGGACCGTTTTTGCTTTTCGCGTATGCGGGCCAGTGGTTTTACTCCACCGCAGAGGATTAGTCATCTGATGCCTCAGGTGATTTCTCCTCTACCTCTTCGTTCAGCGCCAACTCATCCATCCTTCAGACCTGCAGTTCCTAGCTTCAGGCCACCTCAGCGGCCCATGGTTCCTCCGTCGAATCGTCAGCAGCAGGCTCGAGTTCATGCACTTTTAGCTGAAGCGCCTATATCTGACTTGGTGCCAGATCCTTTAAGGTGACAGCGCACATTGAAGGTATTCCCGTTTCTATGTTGGTGGATACAGGGTCTACTACTTCTCTTATATCTTATGCGGCAGTTAGGCGTTTGGGTTTGAGATCTATTCCTATGTAAGGAGTGACGCTTACTACCGCTACGGGGATTTTCTCTGCTTTGGGCAAGTGTTGTATGGATTGTTTGGTCGATCTAGGAAGTGGATCGATCTGTGTTGATTTCTTTGTCGCACCCCTTTATCATTACAATGTTATTATGGGTATGGATTGGCTCACGAGGATGTGAGCTGAGATTGATTATGAAGCAAGGTCGGTGACCATCCATGGACCTGAGGGCGAGACAATTACTTTCCCAGTTCAGGTCAGTTACCCTTTTCGTCTTGATTATTATACTTCTCTGTTGGAGAGTATGGCTGAATCGGTGTTAGTTAGCACGCCGGTAGTTCGGGAGTTTGAAGATGTGTTTGATTCGATTTGTGGATTACCTCCTCAGCGTGAGATTGATTTTGCTATCGACCTCATGCCTGGTACGGTGCCCATTTCATTGCCCACCTATCGTATGCCTCCGAGTGAATTGGAGAAGTTGAGGAAGCAGATAGATGGTTTGCTGAATTTGGGTTTTATTCGGCCTAGTGTGTCTCCTTGGGGAGCACCAGTTCTGTTTGTGAAGAAGAAAGATGGTTCCTTGCCATTGTGTATTAATTATCGCAGGTTGAACTTGGTAACTGTGAAGAATAAGTACCCTTTGCCCAGGATTGCTGATCTGTTTGATCAATTGAAGGGGGCACGATACTTTTTGAAAGTTGATCTGCAGTCTGGGTATCATCAGTTGCGCGTCAAGGATGGGGACGTGCAGAAGACCGCTTTCAGGACTAGCTTTGGTCATTATGAGTTCCTTGTGATGTCGTTCAGTCTTATGAACGCACCGGCCGTGTTCATGGATCTGATGAACAGGGTGTTTCGGCCATTCTTGTTCCGATTCGTCATTGTCTTTATCGATGACATCTTGATTTATTCGGTGAGCCGAGAAGAACACGAGGAGCACTTAAGAGTAGTTTTGGATACTCTCAGGAAGAATCAGCTTTTCACGTAGTTCAAGAAGTGTGATTTCTAGAAAGAGGAAGTCAAGTTCCTGGGACATGTGGTGTCCAAGGAAGGGATAGCTGTCAATCTTGGCAAGGTAGCTACAGTGCAGGACTGGAAGCAGCCTGGTTCAGTTACTAAGGTAAGGAGTTTTCTAGGTCTTGCAGGCTATTATCGATGCTTCATTCAAGACTTCTCGAAGATTGCCAGACCATTGTTGTAGCTGACACGGAAGGATTTAAAGTTTGCTTGAAATGAGAAGGCAGAGTTAGCTTTTCAGGAGCTGAAGGACAAGTTGACGTCCGCCCCTGTGCTAGTATTGCCAGAGTAAGGAGTTAAGTATATTATATATACTGACGCCTCTCGCATTGGTCTGGGTTGTGTCCTTATGCAGAAGGACAGGGTGATTGCTTATGCTTCGCGTCAGTTGAGGAAACGCGAAGAGAATTACCTTATGCACGACCTGGAGTTAGCAGCTATCATTTTCGCATTAAAGCTTTGGAGACATTACCTCTATGGAGAGGAATTCGAGCTCTTTTGCCACCAAAAAGGGCCTTAAGTATATTTTCACGCAGCGTGACTTGAATATGAGGCAGCGCCAATGGATGGAAACATTGAAGGAATTTAAGTTCGATGTTTCTTACCATCCGGGTAAGGCGAACCTTGTGGCAGATGCATTGAGTCGTAAGAATGCTATTGAGTTTGCGGCTCCGCTGATGATAGCAGAGTGGGATATGTTGGAGTTTGTGTGAGATTTTGAGCAGAAGCTTACTGTGGTTGAGCCGTATGAGGTTATCGCACACATTCGTGTACAACCCCTTATCGACGAGAAGATCGTTGCAGCTCAGGCAGATGATGAGCTTTTGGTGAAGATGAGGAAGCGGGTTAGTACAGATGAGAACTCCGACTGGAGTGTTAGTTCTGATGGGGGCTTACGATTTCGTAGCCGGTTATGTGTTCCTGACATCCCTGACTTGAGACGGGAGGTTCTCGAGTTAGCCCATAGTTCTAAACTTAAGATGCATCCAGGTAGCTCGAAGATGTATCAGGATATGAGGAGATCATATTGGTGGGACAATATGAAGGTCCAGATTGCTGAGTTTGTTTCTCGTTGTCTCACGTGCCAGTAGGTCAAGGCAGAGCATCGTCGACCTCCTGGGTTGCTGCAGCCCATGCCCATAGCAGAATGGAAGTGGGACTTTATCTCTATGGATTTCATTTCTGGGTTGCCGAGAACGTGGAAGGGATATGACTCTATTTAGGTGATCGTCGACCAATTAACAAAGTCGGCTCATTTCTTACCTATAAGAGTCACAAACTTTGCAGACGAGTTGGCTAGGCTGTATATCAAGGAGATAGTACGTCTGCATGGAGTTCCCCTGGAGATTGTGTCTGATAGAGACACGCGTTTCACATTTATCTTCTGGACTCGTATTCAAGAAGCGATGGGTGTGAAACTGAAGTTCAGCACCGCGTTTCATCCGCAAACAGATGGGCAGACGGAATGCGTGAATCAGGTCCTGGACGACATATTGCGAGCTTGTGTTTTGGATTTTAAGGACAGTTGGGATGATTGTCTTCAGTATGCAGAGTTCGCATATAATAATAGTTTCCAGGCGAGTATTGGCATGGCTCCCTATGAGGCGTTGTGGTCACCCATGTAGAGCACCACATTACTGGGCAGAAGTTGGCAAGCGTAATTTGCTTGGCATGGAGTTGGTGCAGGTGACTTCAGAGAAAGTTGACATTATTCGACGTCGACTTCTGACAGGCCAGAATAGGCAGAAGAGTTATGCTGATACGAGGCGTCGACCGCTTGAGTTTGAGGTTGGAGACCATGTATTTCTGAAGGTCTTTCCTATGAAGGGAGTTTTACAGTTCGGTAAGAAGGGGAAGCTGACGCCGAGATTTATTGGTCCATTTCAAGTTCTGGCTCGAGTGGGAGCGGTAGCATACCGCCTTGCTTTGCTCACACATCTTGCGGGCATGCATAACGTATTTCATGTTTCTATGCTGAAGAAGTACGTTCCTGATCCTTCGCATATTATCAGTTGGGAGCAAGTGCAGTTGAGTGAGGATGCCACTTATGTACTGCGACCGACGCGTATTCTCGACAGGAAGGAGCAGGTATTGCGTAGCAAGGTTATCCCTCTTGTGAAGGTGCTATGGACGCATCATAGTGAGGAAGAGGCTACTTGGCAATCTGAAGCTGAGGTCAGAAAGAGCTACCCTCAGATCCTTAAGGAATATGAGAAGGTATGAATTTCGAGGACGAAATTTTCTTTAAGGGGGGTAGATTGTAATGACCCTAGAAATTTTGTGCTAATCTTTCCTTAGTAGTTGTTTTTGGGGTAATTAGCACTATACTCGATTGCTTATGAAATCTGCATCAATCACTTTAAATTGTATCTGCATGACTCAAAACTTGTAGATTAGTTAGCGCTATGTTACTCTGAAATCTGGGATCCATCGCTAAATCCAGTTGTTCTGGGAAATTTTTGGAAGTTCTGCATCGGACCTGGACCGCGCGTCGAAAGTCCGATAGCGATGATCTTAGGCTGTTGCGGTCACCATGTTGGACTTGGTCATCACCCCAAAAATCAAGTCCATGTGATGTTCTGGGTCGATTTGTTTGAGTTCGGAGTGAAGAGTGTGAGAACGGTTGGAAATTAATTAAGATTTTATGAAATCTGAGTCGTGTCGCTTGCACAACGATTTTAAGCAATCTGACCGTTAGATTCTGACTCAATTTCACCCTCTGATCAGGGAAGGTGGCCCAGGCATATCCTTGTGCTTGTGGACCTGATCGAGATTCAGTGACCGTTGAATTGAGTGTGGTCCGTCACGGCTGATCTGAAGATCTGGTTGGTACGAAAACTCAGCTTGACCTAGATCCATGGTCAGTGAGCTTAAGTCCGACCTTTCGTGGTATTTGGCCCACCGGAAGTACTTCGTTGGATCGTGAGAGGCTGGTTTTGGTTATACCCTAAGTATACCTTGGCCCTGGGGTTATTTTCATCAATATTAGGCCTATTTATAGTCCTTACTAGCTCTCTTTTCCATACGAATTTCCTAACCCTAGCTTAGAAAGAGAAAAGGAAAAGAGAGAGAAAGTGAGAGAGAAGTTGGTGAATCATCTTGGATTCTTTCTGGTTCTTCTTCATCCTTGAACCTTCACTTTGAATCGTTATTCTGACGATTCTGAGTTCATCTTTGGGTAAGTTAATCTAACCCTAATCTGTGTTAAAGCTTAGAATAGTCTTGGTGTTGTTGTATCTCATTTCTATTCCTGTCTTAGGTTATCTTGTCGCCGTTGACGAAGACATATCGTCTGAAATCAGTTCGGTGTTCTTTTCTGGCTTAAGGTGCGGACTTTAAGTGTATAGGTTATGGTTTTCAAGGCTTTCAATGCCAGTGAATGGTTTATTCTTGTTTTGGATGAGATTTCACATGCCAAATGTTATGTTTATTTTGCATTCCTGATATGCATGTGTTACATTGAGATTTGTGTATTCTATGTGTATGTATAAAGTACCGTATATGTATTAAATATGCACATGTGTTTGCCATGATTATTTGTCATGTATGTATGCTAGATGTATGTGTGACAACTCCTTGGTAAAAGGAATTGTCCAAATGTGTGTATTTCAACATACGTCATGTATGTTGAACTATGTACTCTAAGTGTTTGTAGAAATGCCTGAATGATCTAAAGTGTAATATATTATACTATTTGCGGGCATTGAGAAGTGATTCTCAACACTCCTATTGATGTGTATGATTTCCTTCATGCTAGTTACATTCCTTGTTGTTTAATTTCAAGTCTTGCTTATGTGAAATTCCATGTTAAGTTGATTTCCTTCAAATGCTTACGTACTACATGATTTGAGTTGTTGTTCCATTACTATTCTAAATTGTAGATATGAATATCTGTTGTTGTGGAATGTGTGTGGGACTATGCAATAGTCCAAGGAATCGGTAATCGACCTTAAGATCGTGGCTGAGGTTGCTTTCGCCACATAGGACGTATTAGATGAACCCGAGTCGTATTAGAGTTGTCGGCAGTGGTTTGGCCACGCGGAGTGTTTGCGCACTCTATGTCGTTCAACCCAACGTGCGCTCGTGCTAGTCGAGTTCGTCAAGTAACCTGATTGTCCGATGTATGTTCACCATGTATGGACGCTACTGCTTGAATCTAGGGTACCAAACTTACTAATGAAATCCTATTAACCATGGTACCTTGATCCGCTAAGACTCATGAGCCGGACATGGTGGTATGGGACACCGTGGTTGTGCTGTCGGCCTATGCTGGGGTGACGAGCCTCCCCATAGTGACCAGTGAGCAGCAAAATTCGTGAGTCGATTATGGTGGTATGGGACACTATATTCGTGCTGTCGGCCTACATTGATTGGTGACGAGCCCTTTGTAGTGACCTCGAGCATACCTAGATACTGCATTGAGGTGACGAGCCTTAGTGTAGTAACGATGGTATGATAGGCATGCATTGATTGGTGACGAGCCCTTTGCATCGACCTGAAAAATATGATCGTATGAGATTGCCTAGGACTGATGACCCTAGAATGGATCACCGTTTGGATGGTGATATGAGGAAGGTACCTTAGCTTCCCAATCCTGCTATATGAAAAAGGACTAATAACAACTTGGTAATCATATTCATGCACTGCATATGCATGTGCTTTGTAGACGTGGCGCACTTTGAGGTGGTGTCATGCGTAACGTAAGATGAAGACGCTAAGGGTGTACGCGTGAGGGCACGCATCATTCTGCATACATCCCTGCATTAACAAGAGTACTTAGGTTATGTTTAATTGTTCTGCTTTATCATTACTGCTTGATTGAACTGATAACATGTTAACCTGTGCTTTATTGTCCCACTAAGTTGATCACTCACTCCCACGTTCTGGGGTGGTGTTAAACACCCACCAGACTCTGTCTTAGCTGATGATGTTGCAGATGTTGAGGCGACCTCTGAGGCAGAGCGGGAGATAGATGATGATGAAGCTGCTTTTTCTTTACGCAGTTTTCAGATGGGTTCTAATGAGCCTCATTCTGATGCACGGGATGCTAAGATTTCTTTTGGGAAATTAAATGATGTAATCTAATACTTGTAATTTTGATAGTAACACTTGTCAGAACGACCTGGTATGTATATGTACTTCAGGGATATGCACTTGTACACATATATTTCTATAAGTCTTCCGCTTGCTTTCTTCACTTATCCCTGAATTATATCTGTGCTTTGGCTTAATCTATTCCATGTTTTATGCACTAATACAGTCAATATAGATCCATCATTAAATATGTTGCATAAGTGATGTTTTGGAACTCGGGAACTGAGTTATGCTCGACCCCCGAACTTCAGGGCGTTACATGAGATGAAGTTTATGCTGATACAGTCCCACTTCCATTCAGCGAGGGGCAATGACTGCAAAAGACCTGGTGGCTTGCGATGTTCTGCCTTTACTTGCTACCAGGTGAGGCATTTTGCAACATATTCTACAATATCTCGCTTCATATTCTCCCACCAGTACTGACGTCTGACATATATTTTTGTACTGCCTGGGTGAACAGTGAGATGGGGTTTATGTGCTTCACCCAGTATCGCCTGTTCCAATTTCGGTACTTTCGGTACACAAATATCGTTGTGGTATCTCAGGCCACCGTCTGAGCTAATATGCCTTTCCTGCATTCCTTCATATTTGTACCTCTGCTTCAAATTCTTTAAGGATTCATCATGTTCCTGAGATTCAATGATAGGACGAATTAAAGCTGGTTCAATGACTAAGGACACTACTAGTAAACTCAGCCCACTGAAAGAAAATTGCGCGCCATAATTCTGAATGAAATCCAACATTTCTCCTTCCCTTATCATAAGGCCAGCCATAACTTCATGGTTCCTTTTTCGGCTCAAGGCATCTGCTACAAGGTTCGCCTTGCTCGGATGATAGGACACTTCAAATTTGAAGTCCTTCAACATTTGCATCCATCGACGTTGCCGCATGTTTAGATCTTTCCGGGTGAAGATATACTTCAAACTCTTGTGATTGCATAATAATTCGAATTCCTCCCCATATAAGTAATGCCTCCAGATCTTCAAGGCGAAGACCACTATGGCGAGCTCCAGATCATGGGTAGGATAATTTTTTTCATGTTTCTTCAACTGCTTAGAAGTATAAGTGATCATCTTTTCGTTTTGCATGAGTACGCATCCTAGCCCTGTCTGTGATGTGTCGCTATAGACCACGTACTTATCCCCTTCTTTCAGAAGTGTAAGCATGGGGGCAGTGGTGAGTCTTTTCTTAAGCTCTGGGAAAGATGCCTCTGCTTCATTGTCCCAACTGAATTTCAAATTCTTCTTTGTTAGTTGAGTTAGGGGTCGGGCGATATGAGAGAATTCCTTTATGAACCGCCAATAATATCTAGCTATCCCCAAAAATGCTCCTGACTTTGGTGACAGTATCAGGTCGTTCCCATGTCACTGCAGCTTTGACCTTGGTTGGATCAACTGCGATACCTTCCTTCTTCACTACCTGACCCAAAAACTTCACTTTTTCCTTCCAGAAGTCACACTTTGATAATTTTGCATATAACTTCCTTTCCTGGAGGGTCTTCAAAATGGTTCTTAAGTGCTCCTCGTGCTCTTCACGACTCTTGGAGTAAACCAGGATGTCGCCGATGAAGACTATGACGAATCGATCTAGATATGGCATAAAGATCCGATTCATCAAGTCCATGAATACTGCAGGTTCATTAGTGAGTCTGAACGGCATTACCAAAAATTCGTAATGCCCATATCTGGTACGGAACCTGTCTTGGGAATGTCTTCTTCTTTAACCCTCAACTGATGATATTCATATCTCAAATCGATCTTAGAAAAATATTTGGCGCTCTTGAGCTGATCGAATAAGTCGTCGATGCGAGATAGGGGATACTTGTTCTTCACCATGGCTTGATTCCACCTTCTATAAGTGCAATGGTTATTTGTTACCTTGATTGTTAAATTTTTTAGTGCCAAAACCACAATTTGTGTCTTATGTAGAACATTGATATATCTGTTCAAGGCAATGCATCACATGTACAAGGATAATGCTTCAAGTCAAGACTTAAGGTGAAATATAACTCAAGAACTACAAGTTTAAGGTTTCAAAGATCTTAAGTTCAAGCTTCATCATGTGTCGAAATCTCAAGTCTAATGAACTTCAAAGATCATCCATCATTTGAAGAAATGAAGGTTCATTGTCCATACTTCACATTTCAGGTATGAATGACCTTAGATTGACCTTAGGGTAGGTCATTTTGTATACATAATTCAAATTGAATCATTTTATAAGCATTTGGTCTGTTCTATGACTAGTCTTAGACTCTGTTCGACTAGTCCTAGCACTAGCTCAACCAATCCAGGAAATTCCACGAACAGTCCTAAGTTGTTGCAAATTTTTTGAATTTTTTAGTTGAGATAAAACCAGTCCTGGAGTCTGCTTGACCAGTCGTGTGAATAGTGCATGACTCGTTCACGACCAGTCCAACAGCTACGACTCAAACTCCAACAACTATTCCTGGCTCCTCACGACTAGTCGTGGGCAGGTCATGATCAGTCGTGGAGGACTTACGACCAGTCGTGAAGTGTCTACGACCATTCGTGGAGTGGTTTTATCCGATCGTGCTCAAAATTTCAAAATGCTGTTGGTCCTACGACCAGTCGTAGTGTCCATAGGACCAGTCGAAGATGCGATTTCTACAACTATAAACAGGGCATGATTTTCAGAGTTTGATAATCCAATTCAAGTAAAATGAAGGCATCACTTTGAGAGATAAGTTTATGTTTTTAAGCTACATTGTGAGTATTTGATATTCCCTTTTGTTAGGTTTTTACATTTGATTCTGTTTCTGCATTCCAATCTGATTTGAAAGACGAATTGTAATATTCCACTTCTTAGAATCAAAATTAAATAGAGCTAGCCTAACTTAATTTAAAATCAATTAGAACTTAGAACCATTTCAAAGTGAGTATTGGATATTGAACTTCTACATTCGAACTTCTACTCCAATTTGGTTCTTCTAGGCTACTATAAAAGGAGAAATCCAAGTATTTTACATTTGTGTAATTCTTCTATGTTTTTGGTTTCTTTGAGATTAAGCCAGAAAAATCTCTAAGTGTTGGTTATTTGAGGAGAGCCAGAAAACTCAGAGTGTGGGGTTTTTGAATTGTGTAAGCCCATTTGAAAGACACAATTGTGAGGGTTTTAGGTAAACTCGAGAAAAACCTATTTTCATTGTGAACGCTAATATCCCCTGTGTGAGGATATTAGGAGTGGAGTAGCAAGCTGTGTGGCTGTTGTTTAATAGTTGGTGTACACACAGGTGAATCACTATAACTCTTTGTGTTTTGTGGATGTGTGATTTATTTTCTATTTCTTTAATCATTTAACTTTGTGGGATGTATGTGTGAATGTGAATGTTGTAATATTTACATTTTAAGCATTGTGGGGAATGTTGTAATAGTTTAGACTTTCATTTCTTGCTATTTCCTGTCATTCCTCTTCATTTTGAGATATTGATACTTAAACCGTTCTAGTAAGGTTGTCCTGCCATAAACCCTTGGTTTTTATGGTGTAAGGTTGTCCTTAGAACAACATTTGTATCAACCTCTCAAGACTTGAATTTTGAGGTTGCTTTACATTTCTGTATTGTGAATTTGCTTAAAGTGCTATCTTTCCTTTATTCATTTAAATTTCACAATTATCATTTTAATTTGGCATAGTCTTATTCACACCCCTCCTCTAGGACTCATAGCTAGGCCTTTTCAAGTGGTATCAAAGCCTAATAGCTCACCTTAATTGTTATATTTTTTAGATTTATTTCCTGAGCTAATCAATCTAACTATTTATAAGATGTCAAATTTTGATAGCCTTTCTGTCACTAGGCCTCCTCCATTTGATCTCTCTAATTATGCCTATTGGAAAGCCAGGATGAGAATTTTCTTAAAATCCATGGATGAGAGTGTGTGGCAAGCCACACTGACTGAATAGACCCCTTCTACAACTAAAGTAATTGGTATCGATGGATCAAAATCAATGAGAATAACACCTTATTTTTCTTGGACCACACTTCAGAAAAGTGAGAGTAGTGCAAATGCAAAAGCACTAAATGCAATCACTTGCACACTATTACCGGATGAATTCAAAAAAATTATATCCTGTGATTCTGCAAAGTAAGCCTGGGATATTTTAGAAATGACACACGAGGGAACATCAATTGTCAAGAAATCTAAAGTCCACATCCTCACAACCAAATTCGAGGAAATACATATGGAAGAAAATGAAATTGTAATGACCTGAAAAATTTCATGCCAAGACCCGAGTACTACCTCTATTTTTTTTTCCTTAGAAGCTATTTGTGGGGTAATTAGCGCTTAACTCGATTGCTTGTGAAATTTGCATCAATCACTTTAAATTTGATCTGCAGGGCTCAAAACCTGTAGAATAGTTAGTGCTACGTTACTCTGAAATCTGGGATTCATCACTAAGTCCAGTTGCTCTTGGAAATTTTTAGAAACTTTGGATCGGACCTGGACCGCGCGTCGAAAGTCCGATAGCGATGATCTTAGACGGTTATGGTCACTATGTTGGACTTGGTTATCACCTCAAAAATCAAGTCCAGATGATGTCTTGGGTCAATTTGATTGAGTTCGGAGTGAAGAGTGTGAGAATGGTGAGAAATTAAATATGATTTTATGAAATCTGAGTCGTGTCGCTTGTGCGACGATTTTAAGCAATATGACCGTTGGATTTTGACCCAATTTCACCCTCGAATTAGGGAAGATGGCCCAGGCAGGTCATAGTGCTTGTAGACCTGATCGAGTTTCGGTGACCGTTGAATTGAGTGTGGTCCGCCATGGTTGATCTGTAGATCCGATCGGTACGAAAACTCAGTCTGACCTAGATCCATGGTTAGTGAGCTTTAGTCTGACCGCACGTGGAAAAAGGCCCACCGGAAGTGTTCCGTTGGATCGAGAGAGGCCTGTTTTGGTTATAACCTAAGTATACCTTGGCCCTGGGGTTATTTTCATCAATGTTAGGCCTATATAAAGACCTTAAAACCCTAACTCTCTTTTCCATAGGAATTTCCTAACCTTAGCTAAGAAACAGAGAGGAAAAGAGAGAGAAAGTGAGAGAGAAGTTGGTGAATCATCTTAGATTCTTTCCTATTACTCTTCATCCCTAAACCATCACTTTTGAATCGTTATTCCGGCGATTCTAAGTTCATCCTTGGGTAAGTTCACCTAACCCTAATCTGTTGTAGAGCTTAGAATGGTTTATATGTGTTGTATCTCATTTCTATTCTTGCCTAAGGTTGTCTAGTCGCCGTTGACGAAGACATATTGTCTGAATCAGTTCGGTGCGCTATTTCTGGTTTAAGGTGCAGACTTTAATCGGATAGGTTATGGTTTTCAAGGCTTTCAATGCCAGTTAATGGTTTATTCTTGTTATGGATGAGATTTCACATGCCAAATGCTATGTGTATTTTGTGTTCCTGATATGCATGTGTTATATTGAGATTTGTGTATTCTATGTATATGTATGAAGTATCGTATACGTATAAAATATGAGCATGTGTTTGCCATGATTATTTGTCGTGTAATTGTGCTAATTGTATGTGTGACAACTCCTTGGAGAAAGGAATTGTTCAAATGTGTGTTTTCCAACATACGTCATGTATGTTGCACTATGTAGTCTAAGTGTTTGTAGAAATGTCTGAATGGTTTAAAGTGCAATATATTATCCTATTTACGGGCGTTGAGAAGCGATTCTCAACTCTCTTCTTGGTGTGTATGATTTCCTACATGCAGGTCACATTCTTTGTTGTTTAATTTCAAGTATTACTTATGTGAAAATCCATGTTAAGTTGATACTCTTCAAATGCTCACATACCACATGATTTGAGTTGTTGTTCCATTACTATTCTAAATGGTCGATATGAATATCTGTTATAATGGAATATGTTTGGGACTATGAATTAGTCCAGGAAATCGGTAATCGGCCTAAAGTTCGTGGCTGAGGTTGCTTTCGTCACGTAGGACGTGATTTGACGAACCCGAGTCGTATTAGAGTTGTCGGTAGTGGTTTGGCCACACGGAGTGTTTGTGCACTCTATGTCGTTCAACCCAACGTGCGCTCGTGCTAGTCGTGTTCGTCAAGTAACCCGATTGTCCGATGTATGTTCACCATGTATGGACGCTATTGTATGAATCTAGGGTACCAAACTTACCGATGAAATCCTGTTAACCATGATACCTTGATCCGCTAAGACTCATGAGCCGGACATGGTGGTATGGGACACCGTGGTCGAGCTGTCGGCCTACGCTGGGGTGACGAGCCTCCCCGTAGTGACCAGTGAGCAACCAAACTCGTGAGCCGATTATGGTGGTATGGGACACTATATTCGCGCTGTCGGCCTACATTGATTGGTGATGAGCCCTTTGTAGTGACCTCGAGCATACCTGGATACTACATTGAGGTGACGAGCCTTGTTGTAGTAACGAAGGTATGATAGGCGTGCATTGATTGGTGATGAGCCCTTTGCAGCGACCTAAAACCATATGATTATATGAGATTGTCTAGGACTGACGACCCTAGAATGGATCACTGTTTGGAAATTGATATGAGGAAGGTACCTTAGCTTCCCAATCCTGCTGTATGAAAATGACTAATAATAACTTGGTAATCATGTTCATGCATCGCATTACATGTGCCTGGAAGAGGTGGAGCACTTGAGGTGGTGTCATGCGTAACGTAAGATGAAGACACTGAGGGTGTACCGGCGAGGGCATGCATCATTCTACATACATCCTTGCACTAACAAGAGTAATTAGGGCATGTTTGATTTTTCTGCTTTATCATTACTGCTTGATTAAATTAATAACATGTTAACCTTTGCTTTATTGTTCCACTGAGTTGATTACTCACTCCCACGTTCTACGGCGGTGTTAAACACTCACCAGACTCTGTCTTAGATGCAGATCTTGATGTGACCCCTGAGGCAGAGCAGGAGTTCGAGGATGATGAGGCTGCATTTTCTTTCATGCAGTTTTCAGGTGGGTTCTTGTGAGCCATGTCCTGATGCACGGGAATTCTGGGTTTCTTTTGGAATAGATAATGTCTTTTAATGCTCGTATTTTTTTATAGCAATACTTGTAATATGACCTGGTATGTATACGTATTTCAGGGACTTGCACATGTACACATATGTTCTTTTAAGTCTTCCGCTTGCGTCTTTCACTTATCCCTGAATTATGTTTGCAGTTTAGCTTAATCTATTCCATGGTTTATGTACTCATATAGACAACATACATCCATCATTAAATATGTTGCATAAGTGATGTTTTGAAACTCGGGAGCTGAGTTATGCTCGACCCCCGAATTTTAGGGCGTTACAAGTTGGTATCAGAGCATGAATTGGATTAAACCGGACCTTGGTTATGGTCACACACCACTCGCTGTCGTCACCTTAGTGTATTTGGGTGTGAGTTTATCGTAGAATTTGTGTTTGTGTCCTGTTGCTTCTATCGACGAAGGTTTAATGAAAACGATCGCCGAGATCGAGTCTGTGCGCACTCTTGATCACACAAAGCGACCCAAAATCTCTTCTAGACCATCTATTAATGAGTCTATATGGTTTCTATTCCCATCTCAACCCTTCAATTATCAGTAAATCTGTGTTTGTATCAGATTTTAACCCGAGTGGCCCGATAGGCGTCGAATCGGACAAAGGGGCCGATCGGGGCATTTTCAGGGGGACCCAGGGGGGACCCACATCATTTTAGAGCTAAGGGGCCAGGAGGACCTCGCCCAAACGGCGAGCCATCGTCGGACGATCCAGAGACAGGCGATGACCTCACCGGTTCGGCGAGCCCTCGCCGCCCAGCGGGCCAGGCTGGGGGGACCGGCTCGGGCCGATGACTTTGGGGCCTAGTGTGGCCCACCCCTCCATGGTTGCTTGGTTAAATCACTTTCTAAACCATACTTCCTTCACAAAACACCCTCCCAAGCTCTCCTTTTCTTCAAGTTTCTCTCAAAACTCCACCAAATCTCTCCCCAATCTCCTTTTCCATTTTCGTGCACACCTAACCAACCCATCTCAAAGCCTCACCCCCATTGTTGATTTCACTCTCTTTTCTTCTCATTTGAGCTCTCAAATCCTTCTTTGGGATCTCAAGTGTGTGGAAGCTTCACCATTCTTCCTATTTCTCCCTTTTCTCTCATTTCCCATGGCCCTCTTTGAGTTTATCACGGCCATCTTTTCCATCTCCACCCTTCTTTCTTTGATGGGGAAGAAGAGAGCGCCCGTGGATGAAGCTAGGCCTAGCCGCCCAACTCGTGCACGGAGGCCGAGAGGTGCCGCCGCGAGCACGACCGCCACCCGTGAGTTTCAAACCAAGCGGGACCTTGATCCACAAGCTCCCATTGGAAGAACCTTGTTGGCGAAGTTATCTCATGGAGTCTATGAAGGACGTAGGGTCCTTTTTGTGGCTCATGTTGATCCGCGGCTATTTGGTGAGTTTCTGTTGTTGGAGCGCCTGGAAGAGGCTGGTTGGTGTCCCTTGTTTGAGGGCGAATATCACGCCAATGCTAGCACTGTTCGAGCTTTTTATGCCAACATTCGTGATCCTTCGCTGGAGCCTCTGCAGTTCAAGATTCCTTGTGGTAGTGGTCGGGAGGCCACAGTCAACGTCGCTTTGATATCCCGACTCCTGAATGTGCCACTTGGTGAGGTGCATGCCAGTGAGAAGAATTTGAACAGTATGCGTGAGAGGGATCGTCGCACCCGGCTCTTGTGTGGTCGTCTGGTCGAGTGGCAGCCTAATAGAAGCCTTCTAGCTACCAACATGACGGACGACTTTCGCTTGCTTCACCACATGTGTACGTTCAATGTATATCCAAGGTGGAGCAACCGCAGTGAGTGTATGCGCCTGATGGTAGATTTTCTGTATCAGGTGGGGCAAGGAGCGAAGCTATGTGTGCCAACGTACATCTTGCGTCAGATTATCCTTATCGCTCGTTCGACTAGGAGGACCGAATCGCTCCCATTTGGCTGACTCATTTGTAAGCTTGCACATGAGTTTGGCTATAGGCTTGGGGCAGAAAAGCCGGTACTTGTTCGCCACATTAATCTGACGACCCTTAAGCAGATGGAAATTGGTCCTCGTCGACAAGCCTCAGAGAGTGAGGATGAGTCAGAGAGCGATGAGGAAGAGAGCTATGCCGAGGGTGGAGCTGAGATTGAAGAAGAAACAGAGCAGGACGAGGAAGAGGTAGAGGCACAGGATACGAGTGAGAGTTCTCCTGCTATGGCACCAGAACAGAGCGCAGATCAGGTTGCCAGGGATGCCCGTATCGCTCGGCTTGAGGAAGGGTAGGCTGTTCTACACCAGGATATCATAGATCTTCGAGGCCTTTTGAAGCATAAGTTCAAGAAGGTGACTCGAACTCTGAAGTCTATCCTATGTTGCTTGCAGGATAAGGGTGCCCCGCCTCCATCTCCTGATTCCGACGAGTAGTTGTCGTTGTAGTTGTCCTTTGCTTTGTTTTGTTGGTTCTTTCTGTGTGTAGCCGTTGTTGGCTTTGTAGTTGGTAGTTGTTTGCTGTTATTTGAAGTTTTAGATGTTTAGTTCACATGCTTTCTCTGCCGTGATTCATGTAATGCTGCACTTCTTGTATTGTAACATTTTTGTTAAATGAAATGCATGTTGTTTATCCTTGAGTTGTGATGTAGATGTGTATGGGTTGTTTGATCGATCTGGGAAGTGGATCGATTCTTGTTAATATTTTTTATCGCACCTCTTTTCCATTACGAGGTTATTATGGGTATGGATTGGCTCACGAGGATGTGAGCAGAGATTGATTGTGAAGCAGTGTCGATGACAATCCATGGACCTGACGGTGAGACAGTTACTTTCCCTGTTCAAGTCAGTTACCCTTTTCGCCTTGATTATTATACTTCTCTGTTGGAGAGTATGGCTGAATTGGCGTTTGAAAGCATGACTGTAGTTCGGGAGTTTAAAGATATGTTTGAGTCGATTCACAGATTACCCCCTCAGCGCGAGATTGATTTTACTATCAATCTCATGCCTGGTGCGGCGCCCATTTCTTTGCCCACCTATCGTATGCCTCCGAGTGAAATGGAGGAATTGAGGAAGCAGATAGATGGTTTGTTGAATTTGGGCTTTATTCGGCCTAGTGTGTCTCCTTGGGGAGCACCTGTCCTGTTTGTGAAGAAGAAAGATGGTTCCTTGCAATTATGTATTGATTATCGCAGGTTGAATCTAGTGATTGTGAAGAATAAGTACCCTTTGCCTAGGATTGATGATCTATTTGATCAGTTGAAGGGGGCACTATACTTTTCGAAGGTTGTTCTGCAGTCAGGGTATCATCAGTTGCGCGTCAAAAATGAGGACGTGCAGAAGACCGCTTTCAGGACTAGCTTCGGTCATTATAAGTTCCTTGTGATGTCGTTCGGTCTTACGAACGCACCGGCCGTGTTGATGGATCTGATGAACAGGGTGTTTTGGCCATTCTTGTTCCGATTCATCATTGTCTTTATCGATGACATCTTGATATATTCTGCGAGTCAGGAAGAGCACGAGGAGCACTTAAGAGCGGTCTTGGATACTCTTTGGAAGAATCAGGTTTTTGCGCAGTTCAAGAAGTGCGATTTCTGGAAAGAGGAAGTCGAGTTCCTGGGACATGTGGTGTCCAAGGAAAGAATAGCTGTCGATCTTGCTAAGGTTGCTGCAGTTCAGGATTGGAAGCAGCCTGGTTAGGTTACTAAGGTAAGAAGCTTTCTGGGTCTAACAGGCTATTATCGACGCTTCATACGAGACTTCTCGAAGATAGCCAGACCGTTGTCTCAGTTGACACGGAAAGCTTTGAAGTTTGCTTGGAATGAGAGGGGAGAGATAGCTTTTCAAGAGCTGAAGAAAAAGTTGACGTCCGCCCCTGTGCTACTATTGCCAGAGCAAAGGGTTAAGTATACGATATATACTGACGCTTCTCGCGTTGGCCTGGGTTGTGTCCTTATACAGAAGGACAGGGTGATTGCTTATGCTTCGAGACAGTTGAGGAAACATGAAGAGAATTACCCTACACACGACCTGGAGTTGGCAGCTGTCATTTTCGCATTAAAGCTCTAAAGACATTACCTCTATGGAGAGGAGTTCGAGCTCTTTTGGGACCACAAGAGCCTTAAGTATATTTTCATGCAGCTTGACTTGAATATGAGGCAACGCCGATGGATGGAAACATTGAAAGACTTTAAGTTCGATGTTTCTTACTATCCGGGCAAGGTGAACCTTGTGGCAGACGCGTTGAGTCGCAAGAAGGCTATAGAGTTTGTGGCTCTACTAATGATAGTAGAATGGGACATGTTGGAGTTTGTGCGAGACTTTGAGCAGAAACTTATGGTGGAAGAGCCGTATGAGGTTATCGCACACATTCGTGTACAGCCCCTCATGGACGAGAAGATCGTTGCAGCTCAGGTAGATGATGAGCTTTTGACAAAGATGAGAAAGCGGGTTGGTACAGATGAGAACTCCGAGTGGAGTGTTGGTTCTAATGGGGGCCTACGATTTCGTGGCCGGTTATGTCCCATACATTCCTGACTTGAGACGGGAGGTTCTCGAGTTAGCCCATAGTTCTAAGCTTGCGATGCATACAGGTAGCACGAAGATGTATCAGGATATGAGAAGATCTTATTGGTGGGACAACATGAAGGTTCACATTGTTGAGTTTGTATCTCGTTGTCTCACGTGCCAGCAGGTCAAGGCAGAGCATCACCGACCTCCTGGGCTGCTTCAGCCCATGCCCATAGCAGAATGGAAGTGGGACTTCATCTCTATGGATTTTATTTCTGGGTTGCTAAGAATGAGGAGGGGACATGACTCTATCTGGGCGATCGTCGACCGATTGACGAAGTCGGCTCATTTCTTACCGATTAGAGTCACAAACTCTGCAGATGAGTTGGCTAGGTTGTATATCAAGGAGATTGTGCGTCTGCATGAAGTTCCCTTGGAAATTGTGTCTGACAGAGACACGCGTTTCACATCTATCTTCTGGACTCGTATCCAGGAAGCGATGGGTGTGAAATTGAAGTTTAGCACCGCGTTTCATCCGCAGACAGATGGGCAGACGGAACGTGTGAATCAGGTTCTGGAAGACATGTTGTGAGCTTATGTTTTGGATTTTAAGGACAGTTGGGACAATTGTCTCCCTTATGCAGAGTTCGCGTACAATAACAGTTTCCAAGCGAGTATCGGCATGGCTCCCTACGAGGCGTTGTATGGTTGCCCGTGCAGAGCACCGTATTGCTGGGCAGAAGTTGGCGAGCGTAGTTTGATTGGCCTGGAGTTGGTGCAGGCGACTTCAGAGAAAGTTGACATTATTCGACGTCGACTTTTGACAGCTCAGAGTAGGCAGAAGAGTTATGCTGATACGAGGCGGCGATCGCTTGAGTTTGAGGTTGGAGACCATGTATTTCTTAAGGTTTCCCCTATGAAGAGAGTTCTGCAGTTCGGTAAGAAGGGAAAGCTTACGCTGAGATTTATTGGTCCATTTCAAATTCTGGATTGAGTGAGAGCGGTAGCGCACCGCCTTGCTTTGCCTACACCACTTGCGGGCGTGCATAACGTATTTCATGTTTCTATGCTGAAGAAGTACGTTCCTGATCCTTCGCATATTATTAGTTGGGAGCAGGTGCAGTTGAGCAAGGATGCCACATATGTACTGCGACCGACGTGTATTCTAGACAAGAAGGAGCAGGTATTGCGTAGCAAGGTCATCCCTCTTGTGAAAGTACTATGGACGCATCATAGTGAAGAAGAGGCTACTTGGGAAACCGAAGCTGAGGTCAGAAAGAGCTACCCTCAGATCCTTGAGGAATATGAGAAGGTATGAATTTCGATGACGAAATTTATCTTTAAGGGGGGTAGATTGTAATGACCCGAAAAATTTTGTGCCAAGACCCGAGTACTACCTCTATTTTTTTTCCTTAGAAGCTATTTGTGGGGTAATTAGCACTTAACTCGATTGCTTGTGAAATTTGCATCAATCACTTTAAATTTGATCTGCAGGGCTCAAAACCTGTAGAATAGTTAGCGCTATGTTACTCTGAAATCTGGGATTCATCGCTAAGTCCAGTTGCTCTTGGGAATTTTTAGAAACTTTGGATCGGACCTAGACTGCGCGTCGAAAATCCAATAGCGATGATCTTAGACGGTTATGGTCACTATGTTGGAATTGGCCATCACCTCAAAAATCAAGTCCAGATGATATCTTGGGTCAATTTGATTGAGTCCATACTGAAGAGTGTGAGAACGGTGAGAAATTAAATATGATTTTATGAAATCTGAGTCGTGTCGCTTGTGCGACGATTTTAAGCAATCTGACCGTTGGATTCTGACCCAATTTCACCCTCGGATCAGGGAAGATGGCCCAAGTAGGTCATAGTGCTTGGAGACCTGATCGAGTTTCGGTGACCGTTGAATTGAGTGTGGTCCGCCACGGCTGATCTGAAGATCTGATCGGTACGAAAACTCAGTATGATATAGATCCATGGTCAGTGAGCTTAAGTCCGACCGCACGTGGAAAAAGGCCCACCGGAAGTGTTCCGTTGGATTGAGAGAGGTCTGTTTTGGTTATAACCTAAGTATACCTTGGCTCTTAGGTTATTTTCATCAATGTTAGGCCTATATAAAGACCTTAAAACCCTAACTCTCTTTTCCATACGAATTTCCTAACCCTAGCTAAGAAAGAGAGAGGAAAAGAGAGAGAAAGTGAGAGAGAAGTTGCTGAATCATCTTAGATTCTTTCCTATTACTCTTCATCCCTAAACCATCACTTTTGAATCGTTATTCCGGCGATTCTAAGTTCATCCTTGGGTAAGTTCACATAACCCTAGAATGGATCACTGTTTGGAAATTGATATGAGGAAGGTACCTTAGCTTCCCAATCCTGCTGTATGAAAAGGACTAATAACAACTTGGTAATCATGTTCATGCACCGCATTGCATGTGCTTGGAAGAGGTGGAGCACTTGAGGTGGTGTCATGCGTAACGTAAGATGAAGACGCTGAGGGTGTACCGGCGAAGGCATGCATCATTCTACATACATCCTTGCACTAACAAGAGTACTCAGGGCATGTTTGATTTTTCTGCTTTATCATTACTGCTTAATTGAATTGGTAACATGTTAACCTTTGCTTTATTGTTCCACTGAGTTGATCACTCACTCCCACGTTCTGGGGCGGTGTTAAACACCCACCAGACTCTGTCTTAGATGCAGATCTTAATGCGACCCCTGAGGCAGAGCAGGAGTTCGAGGATGATGAGGCTGCATTTTCTTTCATGCAGTTTTCAGGCGGGTTCTTGTGAGCCATGTCCTGATGCGCGGGAATTCTGGGTTTCTTTTGGAATAGATAATGTCTTTTAATGCTTGTATTTTTTATAGCAACACTTGTAATATGACCTGGTATGTATACGTATTTCAGGGACTTGCACATGTACACATATGTTCTTTTAAGTCTTCCGCTTGCGTCTTTCACTTATCCCTGAATTATGTTTGCAGTTTGGCTTAATTTATTCCATGGTTTATGTACTCATATAGACAACATACATCCATCATTAAATATGTTGCATAAGTGATGTTTTGAAACTCGGGAGCTGAGTTATGCTCGACCCCCGAATTTCAGGGCGTTACAGAAATGTTTATGGACTTCTGTACTAGATTAAATGACATTTTGAACTCTATGTAGGGTCTTGGTGACAAAATTCCTGAAAGTAAAGTATGTGCAAAGATACTATGCTCGCTTCCTGAACGGTTCAATTTTAAGGTAACTGCGATTCAGGAACTTCGTGATACAGATAATATGAGGGTAGAAGAATTAGTTGGGTCTTTACAAACCTATGAGTTAAATGTTAAAGCTCCTAGAGGTAAATCTATTTTCCTTAAATCTTCTAAAAATGTTTCTCAAGAAAACAATAGCAATTCTGATTTAGAAAACTCAGAAGATGATATAGCCCTTCTAGTGAAAAAGTTTTACAAAATTTTCAAAAGTAAAGAGAGGGTTGATTTTCAAAAATCTAATGATAAGAAAAGATCTAAATCTAAAACTTGGAAATCTTTAAAAGATAGTTAATGTCACAACTGCGAAGAATATGGGCATTTAGCAAACAAGTGTCCTAAAAAAGGACAAACCTAAAAGAAAAGGTATGTTGGCTACTTGGGATGAATCTTCTTGCTTTGAAGCCTCATCTGAATCAGAAGATTTTGAAAACGAGTCGGGTAGCGAAGTTAAAGCCCTTAAGACTCTAGCCAAGTTCACTTTTTCAGATCATGATGATTCAACTAGTGAAGAAAATCTGAATAGTGATTATGAAAATGAAGAAGATCTTCAAGATGCCTATAATGCCCTTTATAAGAAAAGTTGCAAAATTGCTATTAAATTAAAACTTCAAAAAGAAAAGTTTTCAAAGCTTAAAGAAAATTTTGATTCTCTTATTTTAGAAAAATCCTATATTTCGGATTGTTTTGAAAAATGCAAATGCGATTTAGAATTCAAAACCTCCCAGATTGAAAATCTGAAATCTGAAAATGAAAAAGTTAAACATGAAGTTTCTTCACTTTTAAGTTTAAAGGATATATGGAAGTATGCCCAAGGTGATCCAAAATTAGAAAAACTTTTATCTGGATCAAGAAAATATAATGACTGATCCGGTTTGGGCTACGATAGAGATACTCCTCCTAAGTTTGTAAAAGGAGAGTCCTCAAACTCAAAAGAGAAAAGTTCTAATCAAAAGTCTTCTAAAAATACCAAAACATTTCAATCTTTTAAACCTAAAAGTAATCATATCAACTATAATAATCAGAACTGAAACACTTTAGCTGAAAAAATAGTTGATTTGCTTAAGGAGCTCTTAAAATCCAACTCAGTAGATCATTCTTACAACAACTACAAACATAATAAGACCAATCATACTCCTAAACCCAAAACAGTTATGAAATGGGTTCCTAAGGTTACTTGCTTGGTTGCCCACACGGCTTTCAAAGCTACAAGTCACTTAAGTGGTACTTAGACAGTGGATGCTTAAGGTATATGACTGGTGATACAGGTCTATTCACCGATCTTAAAGACATGGCTGATGGTTCGGTCACATTTGGTGATGGTAGCAACTACAAGATTATTAGCCAAGGTACGATTCAACTCTTTAACCTTCCCTTATTTGAGAATGTGTTATATGTTGAAGGGTTAAAACATAATCTGTTAAGCATATCTCAAATATACGATAAAAATCATAGCATAAAATTTACTAACCAAGGTTGTGAAATTTTAAACAAAAAGGGTTCTGTAATATTAACTGGTCGTCTAACTTCTAAAAACTGGTATATTGTTAGTGATTCTAACTCATCTAATCAATCGTGTTACATTGTCCATACCGATGAGACTGAGTTATGGCATAAATGTCTTGGACATGTACACTACCGCAATCTATGTAGATTGAGCAAAAGAGAACTGATAAGAGGTCTACCTAAATTACAGAAAGTAGACAAAATATGTAGCGAATACCAGAATGGCAAACAAACTAGGAGTACTCACAAAAAGGTGAACTCCAATGCCACATCAAAACTACTCGAGCTTCTCCATATGGATGTTATAGGACCAACCAGAATGGAGAGTCGAGGTGGCAAAAAATATATATTGGTAATCGTGGATGACTATACCAGATTCACTTGGGTAACCTTCTTAAGGGATAAATCAGAAACCCTTGATGAAGTGAAAAAAGTTCTCAAACGAATCCAAACGGAAAAAGGTTCTCAAGTCTGTAAGATCTGTAGTGATCATGGATCAGAATTTGAGAATAGCAGTTTTGAGAAATTTTGTTGTGATCAGGGAATATCACAAGAATTCTCTACACCCAAAACTCCACAACAAAATGAAATTGTTGAAAGAAAAAATAGAGTGCTTTAAGAAATGGCAAATGTAATGTTGAATTGTCTGAAGCTC
Source organism: Magnolia sinica (assembly GCF_029962835.1). Taxonomy (NCBI): domain Eukaryota; kingdom Viridiplantae; phylum Streptophyta; class Magnoliopsida; order Magnoliales; family Magnoliaceae; genus Magnolia; species Magnolia sinica. Next base: position 83,799,971 of record NC_080574.1, read on the forward strand.
CCTAAAAATCTTTAGGCTGAAGCTGTAAATACTGCATGCTATATAATCAACTGGGTTTATATAAGTAAAACTTATAATAAAATGGCTTATGAAATGTGGTTCGATAAGAAGCCTACTGTCAAATACTTTCGAGTTTTTGGCAGCAAGTGCTATATTTTACGTGACCATGAAAATCTTGGGAAGTTTGACACTAAAAGTGATGAAGGAATCTTTTTAGGATATTCTTTAAACAGTCGAGCATATCGAGTACTGAATATGAGGAACGGTGTTATTCAAGAGTCTATTAATGTGGTTATTGATGATCACTTGAATACACCTGCCACAAGTTCAGATAATGATGAAGTTCTTTTAATTAACAAACCCGATACTTCATCAAGTAAAAATAACTCTGAACTGAGGACTGTCAAAAATCATCTAACCACTCAGATTCTTGGAAACCCTCTCACTGGTGTGCGTACTCGTAGACAACTAGAAGATATATGTAATTACGTGTGCTTTACATCTCAGATAAAACCGACTAATGTAAAAGAAGCTCTTTCTGACGAAACTAGATAGTAGTGATGCAAGAAGAGCTTAACCGATTTGTGAGAAATAATGTTTGGTATCTTGTCCCTAGACCTAAAGATAACATATTATCGGAACTAAGTGGATTTTAAAACATAAGCCTAATGAACTTGGTAATATAATTCGAAACAAGGCTAAACTGGTTATACAAGGGTACACTCAAATTAAAGGCATCGATTATGATGAAACCTTTGCCCTAGTAGCTCGTCTTGAATCAATCAGACTATTTATATCCATTGCTTGCTTTAGAAAATTCAAAATTTATCAAATGGATGTAAAGAGTGCCTTCTTAAATGGCGATCTGCATGAAGAAGTTTATGTTGAACAACCAACAGGTTTTGAAGACCCTAAGAATGCTAATCATGTCTATCGCCTAAAAAAGGCTCTCTACGGCTTGAAATAAGCTCCCAGGGCATGGTACGAAAAATTGACTAAGTTTCTACTAAGTCATAATTTTCTAATGGGAAGTGTTGATAAGATTCTTTTTGTTAAGAAACATAACGATCATATCTTAATAGTGCAGATCTATGTTAATGATATTATTTGTGGATCTATCTGTACTAACATGACTATTGAGTTTGCAGATTTAATGAAATCTAAGTTCGAAATGAGCATGGTTGGGGAATTGAATTATTTCTTAGGGTTGTAAGTAAAACAACAACCTAATGGTATTTTTATTTCTCAAACCAAATATACCTTGAACTCAATTAAAAAGTTCAGATTTGAGAATGAGAAAATTTTTTATACTCCTATGAGGACAACTTTAAGACTCTCAAAAGGCTCTACAGGTAAAAATGTAGATCCTAAATTATATCGTAGTATGATTGATAGTTTATTATATTTAACTGCAAGTAGACCTGATATTGCTTTTAGTGTTTGTATTTGCGCTAGATATCAATCTGACCCTAAAGAGACTCATATAATTGCTGTTAAGTGGATTATGCGATATGTTGCAAGTTCAGCTAATTTGGGTCTTTGGTATCCATATGATACTAGTGTTCAGTTGGCTAGGTACACCGATACTGATTGGGCTGGAAAAATCGATGATAGGAAATCAACTAGTGGTGGTTGTTTCTATATCGAAAATTGTTTAGTTTCTTGGTTTAGCAAGAAGCAAAGTTTTGTATTGCTCTTAACTGCTGAGGCTGAATACATCGCAGCTGGAAATGCATGTACTCAGCTTGTATGGATGAATAGAATGTTAAGCGATTACGAGATTGTATAAGATTCAATGGTTTTATATTATGATAATTCCAGTGCAATAAATATATCTAAAAATCCAATCTAGCATTCACGAACCAAGCACATTGACATTAGATATCAATACATTCGTGAATTACTGGAAGAAAAGACAACCTCTTTGGATTACATTCCGACCGAGACTTAACTTGTTAACATTTTCACTGAACCGCTCGACAAAAGTAAGTTTAATAAATTGAAATTTGATCTTGGTATGTGTAATTTAAATTGATTAATCATGCATTTCTGTATTATAGTATATATATTTGTTAATTTATTTAATTAAATTTCAAAATTATAAGAAAAATGCATGTTTTTGTGTTTACACGACCAGTCGAGGACGTCCCACAACCAATTGTGTAGCACGTTGGACCTCTTTAATTTGGAGAAAAACTCTTTCTTCCTCATTTCCTCTTTTCTCTCCAATGGGCCATTGCACAACTAGTCGTACCCAACTTCTTGATTCTTAAAGGCTAGTCCATTATTTTTATTTTCCTTCTAGATTTAAATGCATATCACTTCATTTTCTTCCTTAGAGTGCTTGATTTCAAGTTTCCTTAAAGATTTTGGGATTTTCTTCACCCAAATCTATTTTTGAGAAAACCCATTCCACATCTTTTACAACTCCTTGCTTCTTTGATTTTCTTGTTGCAAATGGATGCTAGAGGGAAATAGAAAACTTCCCATGGTGCTTCCTCATCTAGATCAGCTCCTCTAACAAGGCGCCATCTTCAGTCACCTGAAGATGATCCATCACATGTGCGAGATTTACGATTACACAATGTTATTATTGAGCGACCTATGCATATTGAACACATTGCTCCTTATAGTCTCCTTCCACTTCTCCAATCTATAGGTTGGGATAACATCCTACATTGGGATGGGCCAGCATACCAGTCTATTGCGCAGGCTATGTTTTCTTGCATTTCTGATTTTTTTACTGAGAATTTAACGTTTACAATAGCGATTAGAGAAGGTCCATTTGAAATTAATCGTCATCTGATTTCGACTCTAATGGACATACCTGTTATTGACGAGGGTATTCCTATTCACACTCTAGTTGAGAAACCTTAAGAATCAGAAAAACGTATGCTCACTAGAGTATTATGCAACATAGATGTGCAATGGACTCATAAGGGGAATGCGCTTGTTTCCAAGTACTTGTTACCCAGATATAGTGTTGTTCACAGAATCTTTATTTCAAATTTGTATCCACGTTCAGGTAACAAAACTGAACTCACATCTTTCATGGTTCGAATTTTGCATTCTGTCATCTCTAGTACTAAAGTTTATTTTCCTTCTTTGATCTGTCATTCTATCATTCAATTTCGTCTCCATCCTAGACATAGTGATATTCCATTTGTATATCTTATGACTGTGTTAGCTACTCACATGCTAGTTGCTATGCCTATTGGAGAGGCTCCTATTCATCATCTTATTTTTAACAATTCAAATATAAATAAGATGAAATTGGAACTGGCTCTTGGCTAAGTGGATGTGGGTGGTGGTGGAGCTGAAGTAGAGAATGTAGAAGAAGGTGGTGATCTTCCTCCTAATGATATAAATATGGATGACATTTTTGATGAAATTGAATCAGACTCTACAAATGATCTTGACTATGAGGCATTCGATTTTGATGCTCATCTTCGTGCACTTGAGGAGAAGGTAGAGAACATGAATGTTGCCCATGATTTACAATTTAAATATATGCGCAAGTATCGCGAGACTTACTTTGGTTGACTTTGGTATATGCTGGTTAATGATATGTGAACTTCGATTTTGCTTATATTTCTTTCATATCTTGCCTAATTAACTCCTTTATTACTCTCTTGTTAAGTCTTCCTCTTCTATTTCTTCTTTACTTCCTTTGTCATATTGTGACAAAAAGGGGGAGAATATTTCTTTGGATTGATTTTTTATGGATATGGATGTGGGGTAGTAGCATAATTTTATGGATATATGTGTGCTACTCAAGGGGAGTAAGTAAGGAGGAGTTTTGCCTACTACTTGATGATGTGTGCTATTTGATGATAACTGGTGCATGATTCTTTAACCAGGCTGTAATTGGTTTTCTTTTATAAGTACATGATCCTTTATTGAGCATGTGATGCTACTCTTACTCTTATTCTTAATGGAGTGTGTTTTGTCACAAATTTGACAAAGGGGGAGATTGTAAGTGCAATGGTTATTTATTACCTTGACTGTCAAATTTTGTAGTGCTAAACCACAACTTGTGTCTTGTGTAGCACATTGATATATCTGTTCAAGGCAATGCATCACATGTACAAGGATAATGCTTCAAGTCAAGACTCAAGGTGAAATACAACTCAAGAACTATAAGTTGAAGTTTCAAAGATCTCAAGTTCAAGCTTCATCATGTGTCGAGATCTCAAGTCTCATGAACTTTAAAGATCTCCATCATCTGAAGAAATAAAGGTTCAATGTCCATACTTCACATTTCAGGTATGAATGACCTTGGATTGACCTTAGGGTAGTCATTTGGTATACATAATTCAAATTGAATCATTTTATAAGTGTTTGGTTTGTTCTACGACTAGTCCTGGACTCCGTTCGACTAGTCCTAGTACTGGCTCAACTAGTCCAAGAAATTCCACAACCAGCCCTAAATTTTTATAAATTTTTGAAATTTTTTGGTTGAGATATGACTAGTCTTGGAGTCTGCTCGACTGGTCGTGTGAACAGTGCACGACTCGTTCACAACCAGTCCAGCAGCTATGACTCGGACTCCAACAACTATTCCTAGCTCCTCACGACCAGTCGTAGACAGGTTAAGACCAGTCGTGGAGGACTCATGACTAGTCGTGTAATGCCCTGAAATTCGGGGGTCGAGCATAACTCAGCTCCCGAGTTTCAAAACATCACTTATGCAACATATGCAATGATGGATGTATGTTGTTTGTATGAGTGCATAAAACATGGAGTAGATTAAGCCAAACTGCAAACATAATCCAGGGATAGGTGAAATATGCAAGCGAAAGATTAAAGAAACATATATATATATATATATATATCTATATAAGTCCCTGAGATATGTATGCTCTACCAGGTCATAATTACAAGTGTTTGTTTCAAAATATAAGTATCAAAATGAAATCACCCATTACAAAATAAACCTTGAATCCCCGTAGCTCAGGACACGACTCACATGAACCCGCCTGAGAACTGTATAGAGGAGAATGCCTCCTCATCATCCTCATACTCCTGCTCTACCTCGTGGGTCGCAACATCATCTGCATCTAAGACAGAGTCTGGTTGGTGTTGAAACACCATCCCAGAACGTGGGAGTGAGTGATCAACTCAGTGGAACTATACAGTAAAAGTTAACATATTATCAATTCAATCAAGCAGTAATGATAAGGAAATACAATCAAACATGTCCTAATTACTCTTGTTAATGCAAGGATGTATGTAGAAATGATGCATGCCCTCGCCTGCACTCCCTCAGCGTCTTCATCTTACGGTACGCATGACAACCTCCCGCAGTGCTCCACAACGCCAAGGCACATGCAATGCGGTGCATGAACATGATTACCAAGTTGTTATTAGTCCTTTTCATATAGCAGGATTGGGAAGCTAAGGTACCTTCCCTATATCAATTCCCAAACAAGGATCCATCCTAGGGTCGTCAGTCCTAGGCAATCTCATATGATATTATGGTTCTAGGTCGCTGCAAAGGGCTCGTCACCAATCAATGCATGCCTAATCATACCTTAGTTGTTACAATAAGGCTCGTCGCCTCAATGGAGTATCAAGGTATGCTCGAGGTCACTACAAAGGGCTCGTCACCAATTAATGTAGGACGACAGCACGAATATAGTGTCCCATACCACCATAATCAGCTCACGAGTCTGGATTGCTCACTGGTCACTATGGGGAGGCTCGTCCCCCAGCGTAGGCCGACAACTCGACCATGGTGTCCCATACCACCATGCCCGGCTCATGAGTCTTAGCGGATCGAGGTACCATGGTAATGGGATTACACTGGTAAGTTTCGTACCCTAGATTCAAACAGTAGCGTCCATACATGGTGAACATCCACCGGCCAATCGGGTTATTTGACGAGCTCGACTAGCACGAGCGCACGTTGAGTTGAACGACATGAAGTGCGCAAACACTCCGTGTGGCCAAACCACTGCCGACAACCCTAATACGACTCGGGTTCGTCAAACACGTCCTACAAGACGAATGAATCTCAAGCACAATCTCAATGCCCATTACCAATTGCCTGGACCATAACATGGCCCCATACACATTCAACTATAACAGCAAACATGTTATAAGATGCAAGATAACGAGAATCCATACACATGCATTTCATAAGTGAAGCGGTAAAATTAACAACTTGCATGGAGAAAATCATACACATAGTGAACATGGATGGTTAGACTAAGCAATTCATGGAGGAAATAGTAAACATAAGTATGGTAATTGGGATTTCATACCATAACTGCCTTAAAACTCACACCTTATGTAATGCCCTGAAATTCGGGGGTCGAGCATAACTCAGCTCCCGAGTTTCAAAACATCACTTATGTAACATATTTAATGATGGTGTATGTTGTCTGTGTTAGTGCATAAAACATGGAATAGATTAAGCCAAATAGCAAATATAATTCAGGGATAAGTGAAGAAAGCAAGCGGAAGACTTAAAGAAATATGTGTACATGTGCAAATGCCTGAAATACATATACATACCAGGTCGTAATACAAGTATTGCTATCAAAATTTATAAGTATCAAATTACATCATTTAATTCCCAAAAGACATCCCAGAATCCCACGCATCAGAACAAGGCTCATTAGAACCCGTCTGAAAACTGCATGAAAGAGAAAGCAGCCTCATCATCCTCGATCTCTCGCTCTGCCTTAGAGGTCTCATCAACATTTGCAACTAAGACAGAGTCTGGTGGGTGTTTAACACCGCCCAGAACGTGGGAGTGAGTGATCAACTCAGTGGAACAGTATAGCAAAGGTTAACATGTTATCAGTTCAATCAAGCAATAATGATAAAGCAGAACAATCAAACATGTCCTAAGTACTCTTGTTAATGCAAGGATGTATGAAGAATGATGCGTGCCCTCGCATGTACACCCTCAACGTCTTCATCTTACGTTACGCATGACATCGCCTCAAAGTGCGCCACGTCTTCAAAGCACATGCAAATGTGGTGCATGAACATGATTACCAAGTTGTTATTAGTCCTTTTCATACAGTAGGATTGGGAAGCTAAGATATCTTCCTCATATCACCATCCAAACAGTGATCCATTTTAGGGTCATCAGTCCTAGACATCTCATTCGATCATATGGTTTTAAGTCGTTGCAAACGGCTCGTCACCAATCAATGCACGCCTATCATACCTTCATTACCACAATAAGGCTCATCACCTCAATGCGGTATCTAAGCATGTTCGAGGTCACTACAAAGGGCTCGTCACCAATTAATGTAGGCCGACAGTGCGAATATAGTATCCCATACCACCATAATCGGGTCACGAGTTTGGTTGCTCACTAGTCACTACGGGGAGGCTCGTCACCCCAGCATAGGCCAACAGCTCGACCACGGTATCCCATACCACCATGTCCGGCTCATGAGTCTTAGCAGATCAAGGTACCATGGTTAACAGGATTTCATTGGTAAGTACGATACCCTAGATTCAAACAATAGCGTCCATACATGGTGAACATACATTGGACAATCGGGTTACTTGATGAACTCGACTAGCATGAGCGCACGTTGGGTTGAACGACATAGAGTGCGCAAACACTCCACGTGGCCAAACCACTGCCGACAACTCTAATACGCTCGGGTTCGTCTAATCATTTCCTACATGGCGAAAGCAACCTTAGCCACAAACTTAAGGCCGATTACCGATTTCGTCGACTATTCATAGTCCCACACACATTCCACTACAACAAATATTCATATTTACAATTTAGAATAGTAATGGAACAACAACTCTAATCATGTAGTACGTAAGCATTTAAAGAATATCAACTTAACATGGATTTAAGCATAAGCAAGACTTGAAATTAAACAACAAGGAATATGACTTACATGTAGGAAATCATACACATCAATGGGAGTGTTGAGAATCACTTCTCAATGCCCGCAATTAGTATAATATATTACACTTTAGATCATTCAGACATTTCTACAAACACTTAGAATACATAATACAACATACATGACGTATGTTGAAATACACGCATCTGGACAATTCCTTTTACCAAGGAGTTGTCGCACATACAATTAGCATAAGCACACGACAAATAATCATGGCAAACACATGTTCATATTTTATATGCATACGGTACTTTATACATACACATAGAATACACAAATCTCAATATAACACATGCATAGCAGGAACGCAAAATAAACATAACATTTGGCATGTGAAATCTCATCCATAGCAAGAATAAACCATTCACTGGCATTGAAAGCCTTGAAAACCATAACCTATACGATTAAAGTCCGCACCTTAGACCAAAAATAGAACACCGAGCTGATTCAGACGATATGTCTTCGTCAACGGCGACAGGATAACCTAAGGCAAGAATAGAAACGAGCTACAACAACACAAAGACTATTCTAAGCTCTAAAACAGATTAGGGTTAACTTACCCAAGGATGAACTCAGAATCGTCGGAATAACGATTCAAAAGTGAGGGTTTAAGGATGAAGAAGAACAAAAAAGAATTTAAGATGATTCACCAACTTCTCTCTCACTTTCTCTCTCTTTTCCTCTCTCTCTCTCTTAGCCAGGGTTAGGAAATTCGTATGGAAAAGAGAGTTAGGGTTTTAAGGTCTATATATAGGCCTAACATTGATGAAAATAACCCCAGGGCCAAGGTATACTTAGGGTATAACCAAAACAGGCCTCTCTCGATCCAACGGAGCACTTTCGGTGGGCCTATTACCACGAAAGGTCGGACTTAAGCTCACTGACCATGGATCTAGGTCAAGCTGAGTTTTCATACCAATCGGATCTTCATATCAGCCGTGGTGGACCACACTCAAAACAACGGTCACCGAATCTTGATCAGGTCCACAAGCACAAGGACATGCCTGGGCCACCTTTCCTGATCAGAGGGTGAAATTAGGTCAGAATCCAACGGTCAGATTGCTTAAAATCGTCGTGCAAGCGACACGACTCAGATTTCATAAAATCTTATTTAATTTCCAACCTTTCTCATACTCTTCACTCCGGACTCAATTAAATCGACGCAGAACATCACCTGGACTTGATTTTTGAGGTGATGGCCAAGTCCAACATGGCGACCAAAACAGCCTAAGATCATCGTTATCGGACTTTCGACGCGCGGTCCAGGTCCAATCTAGAACTCCCAAAAATTCCCAAGAGCAACTGGATTTAGCGATGAATCCTAGATTTCAGAGTAACCTAGCGCTAACTAATCTACAGATTTTGAGTCATGCAGATCCAATTTAAAGTGATTGATGCAAATTTCACAAGCAATCAAGTTTAGCGCTAATTACTCCAATAAGCTACTAAGGAAAAAAAATAGAGGCAGTACTCAGGTCTTGGCACAAAATTTTCAGGGTTATTACAATCTACCCCCCTTAAAGAAAATTACATCCTCGAAATTCATACCTTCTCATATTCCTCAAGGATCTGAGGGTAGCTCTTTCTAACCTCAGCTTTAGATTCCCAAGTAGCCTCTTCCTCACTATGATGCGTCCACAGTACCTTCACAAGAGGGATGACCTTTCTACGCAATTCCTGATCCTTCCTGTCGAGAATACGCGTCGGTCGCAGTACATATGTGTCATCCTCGCTCAACTGCACCTGCTCCCAACTAATAATATGCGAAGGATCAGGAACGTACTTCTTCAGCATAGAAACATAAAATACGTTATGCATGCCCGCAAGAGGTGTGGGCAAAGCAAGGCGGTATGCTACCACTCCCACTCGATCCAGAACTTGAAATGGACCAATAAATCTCGGCGTGAGCTTTCCCTTCTTACCGAACCACAAAACTCCCTTCATAGGAGAGACCTTTAGAAATACATGGTCTCCAACCTTAAACTCAAGCGGTCGCCGCCTCGTATCAGCGTAACTCTTCTACCTACTCTGGGTTGTCAGAAGTCTACGTCGAATGATGTCAACTTTCTCTGAAGTCGCCTGCACCAACTCCGGGCCAATCAAACTACGCTCGCCAACTTCTGCCCAGTAATGTGGTGCTCTGCACGGGTGACCATACAACGCCTCATAGGGAGCCATGCCGATGCTCGCTTGGAAACTGTTATTATACGCGAACTCTGCATACTGGAGACAATCATCCCAACTGTCTTTGAAATCCAAAACACAAGCTCATAACATGTCTTCCAGGATCTGATTCATGCATTCCATCTGCCCATCTGTTTGCGGATGAAACGCGGTGCTGAACTTCAATTTCACACCCATCGCTTCCTAGATACGAGTCCAGAAGATAGATGTGAAACGCGTGTCTCTGTCAGACACAATCTCCAAGGGAACTCCATGCAGATGTACAATCTCCTTGATATACAGCCTAGCCAACTCGTATGCAGAGTTTGTGACTCTGATAGGTAAGAAATGAGCCGACTTCGTCAATCGGTCGACGATCACCCAAATAGAATCATATCCCTTCCTCGTTCTCGGTAACCTAGAACTAAATTCCATAGAGATGAAGTCTCACTTCCATGCTGCTATGGGCATGGGCTGAAGCAACCCAGGAGGTCAGCAATGCTCTGCCTTGACCTGCTGGCACATGAGACAACGAGAGACAAACTCAGCAATATGGACCTTCATGTTGTCCCACCAATAAGATCTTCTCATATCCTGATACATCTTCGTGCTACCTGGATGCATCGCAAGCTTAGAACTATGGGCTAACTCGAGAACCTCCCGTCTCAAGTCAGGGATATCAAGAACACATAATCGGCCACGAAATCGTAGGCCCCCATCAGAACTAACACTCCAGTCGGAGTTCTCATCTGTACCAACCCGCTTTCTCATCTTCGCCAAAAGCTCATCATCTGCCTGAGTTGTAACGATCTTCTCATCGATAAGGGGCTGTACATGAATGTGTGCGATAATCTCATACGGCTCTTTCACCGTAAGCTTCTGCTCAAAGTCTCACACAAACTCCAACATATCCCACTTTGCTATCATTAGCGGAGCCGCAAACTCAATAAACTTCTTGCGACTCAACGCAACTGCCACAAGGTTCGCCTTGCCCGGATGGTAAGAAACATCGAACTTAAAGTCTTTCAACGTTTCCATCCATCGGCGCTGCCTCATATTCAAGTCACGCTGCGTGAAAATATACTTAAGGCTCTTGTGGTCGCAAAAGAGCTCGAACCCCTCTCCATAGAGGTAATGTCTCCAGAGCTTTAATGCGAAAATGACAGCTGCTAACTCCAGGTCGTGCGTAGGGTAATACTCTTCGTGCTTCCTCAACTGCCGCGAAGCATAAGCAATCACCCTGTCCTTCTGCATAAGGGCATAACCCAGACCAACGCGAGAGGCGTCAGTATATATAATATACTTAACCCCTTGCTCTGGCAATATTAGCACAGGGGCGGACGTCAACTTGTCCTTCAGCTCTTGAAAAGCTTCCTCTGCCCTCTCATTCCAAGCAAACTTCAAATCTTTCCGTGTCAACTGCGACAACGGTCTGACAATCTTCGAGAAGTCTTGAATGAAGCATCGATAATAGCCTGCAAGACCCAGAAAGCTCCTTACCTCAGTAACTGAACCAAGCTGCTTCCATTCCTGCACTGCAGCTACCTTGGCAAGATCGACAGCTATCCCTTCCTTGGACACCACATGTCCCAGGAACTTGACTTCCTCTTTCTAGAAATCACACTTCTTGAACTGCGCAAAAAGCTGATTCTTCCTAAGAGTATCCAAAACCGCTCTTAAGTGCTCCTCGTGCTCTTCCCGACTCGCAGAATATATCAAGATGTCATCGATAAAAATAATGACGAATCAAAACAAGAATGGCCGAAACACCCTATTCATCAGATCCATGAACACGGCCAGTGCGTTCGTAAGACTGAACGATATCACAAGGAACTCATAGTGACCGAAGCTAGTCCTGAAAGCAGTCTTCTGCACGTCCTCATTCTTGACACGCAACTGGTGATACCCTGACTGCAGATCAACCTTTGAAAAGTACCGTGCCCCCTTCAATTGATCAAACAGATCATCAATCCTAGGCAAAGGGTACTTATTCTTCACAGTTACCAAATTCAACCTGCGATAATCAATACATAATCGCAAGGAACCATCATTCTTCTTCACAAACAAGACAGGTGCTCCCCAAGGAGACATATTAGGCCGAATAAAGCCCAAATCAACAAACCATCTATCTGCTTCCTCAATTCATCCATTTCACTCGGAGGCATACGATAGGTGGGCAAAGAAATGGGCGCCACACTAGGCATGAGATCGATAGCAAAATCAATCTCGCACTAAGGAGGTAATCCAGGAATCGATTTAAACACATCTTCAAACTCCCAAACTACAGGCGTGCTTTCAAATGCCGACTCAGCCATACTCTCCAACAGAGAAGTATAATAATCAAGACGAAAAGGACAACTGACCTGAACTGGGAAAGTAACTCTCTCACCCTCAGGTCCATGGATTGTCACCGACCTTTCTTCATAATCAATCTCTGCTCGCATCCTCGTGAGCCAATCCATACCCATAATAACATCGTAATGAAAAAGAGGTGCGACAAAGAAATCAACACAGATCGATCCACTTCCTAGATTGACTAAACAATCCATACAACGTTTGTTCATAGCAGAGGAAATCCCCTTAGCGGTAGTAAGCGGCACTCCTTACATAGAAACAGTGCTCAAACCCAAACGCCTAACTGCCGCATATGATATAAGAGAAGTAGTGGACCCTGTATCCACCAATATAGAAATGGGAATACCTTCAATGTGTGCTGTAACCTCGAAGGATCTTGGCACCAAGTCAGACATAAGTACGTCAGCTGAGAGCACATGAACTCGAGCCTGCTGCTGATGATTCGGTGGAGGAACCATGGGCCGCTGAGGTGGCCTGAAGCTAGGTACTGCTGGTCTGAAGGATGGATGAGCTGGCACTGAACGAAGAGGTGGAGGTGAAATAACATGAGGCATCAGACGGCTAATCCTCTGTGGTGGAGTAAAACCACTGGCCCGCATACACAAAAAGCAAAAATGATCCAAATGCCCCATCTTCCCATAATACGAACAATGAAGATCAGCTCGCATCTGCTGAGCGGGCGGCGCTGAACGCCTAGGAGAAGAATCTGCCCGCGGCCTCTTGCCGAGAAAAGGTGCACCCTGAAAGTCTGGTCGCGGCCTAGGAACCATAGGTGCTCGCATACGGGACAGCCTATCCCCGTCCTGCTCTGCTCGCAAGGACATGCTCACCAACTCCGCATAGGAAGAAATGCTAGCACAACATATCTTCGATCGGATCTCAGGCCTCAATCCCTCAGAAAAGCTCCGCATCCTCATCTGCTAATCGCCTAGAATCAAAGGAACATATCGACCTAGCTCAGTGAACCGGTTCTCATACTCCATCACCGATAGCCCTCCCTGGCGGAGGCGAAGGAACTCACTCTCCTACTCATGTCGGTACGTAACCGAAAAATACTTCTCGTGGAAGTGTGCCTCAAACGCCTGCCACGACCACTCAAATCCTTCCTCGACAGTGTGAAGAACATTGTCCCACCATAGACTGGCCTCCTTCTCAAACATGAAGGAGGCAAGCTCAACCTGCTCAACTTCAGAGTAGTGCAGCGGTCTCAGTATCTTAGAAATGCGATCGATCCAATACTCGGCCTCCTTGGGTCTATGAGAACTGACAAATGTGGGAGGTCATAAGCGTTGGAATCGCTCAAAAGCGCTGCTCGCACTGGTGCTCCCAGATGGGGGTATAGGTGAAGCAGGAGGAGTCGCCCCCACTGACTAAGCAAAGTGCCATCCATGGAAGATAGGAACTGTTGTTGCTGCTGCTACTACTGCTACTGAATCTACTGTTGCTGCATCAACAGCATCATCTGCTCAAACCTATCAGTAGGCGGAGCAGACGAAGATGCACGGCTTTGCTCAGGAACCGAAGGCGTGACTAGAGGAGCCATAGGTGTGGTCCCAACACCAGCATGAGACGGGCCCAACTGTGGATCCGTCTGGCTATCACTCAGGGGAGGAACCTCAGCAAGCGACTCAACCAAGGAGAGACAGGCCGAAGTCTTCGAACCCTTAGGAGGCATACGCTACATTCAATAGAGGATGCAACCTGTAAGATTCTACGTCCACATAATCCATCCACACAGCATTCACAGCACAACTTCAAAGATAAACAACATGCATTCCATTTAACAAAATTTATCGCAATACAAATAGTGCAGCATTACATGAATCACAGCAAGGAAAGCATGTGAACTACAACTTCTAAAACTTCAAGTAACAACAAACAACTTCCAACTACAAAAGCCAACAACGGCTACACACAGAAATAAACAACAAACAAAGTAAAGGATGATTACAATGACAACTACTCGTCGGAATCAAGAGATGGAGGCGTGGCACCCTTATCCTGCAAGCAACACAGGATAGACTTCAAAGTTCGAGTCACCTTCTTAAACTTATGCTTCACAAGGCCTCGAAGATCCATGATATCCTGGCATAGAACAGTCCGCCCTTCTTCAAGCCGAGTAATACGGGCATCCCTGACAGCCTGATCTGTGCTCTGCTCTGGTGCCACAGAAGGAGAGCTCTCACTCGTATCATGTGCCTCAACCTCTTCCTCGTCCTGCTCTGTTTCTTCTTCAATCTCAGCACCACCTTCAGCATAACTCTCATCCTCATCACTCTCTGACTCATCCTCACTCTCTAAGGCCTGTCGACGAGGACCAATCTCCATTTACTTAAGAGTCGTCAGATTAAGATGACGAATAGGAACCGGCTTCTCTGTTCCAAGCCTATAGCCAAACTCATGAGCAAGCTTATAGATAAGTTAGCCAAAAGGAAGCGATTCGGTCCTCCTAGTCGAACGAGCGATAAGGATAATCTGACGCAAGATGTACGTCGGCACACACAACTTCACTCCTTGCCCCACCTGATATAGAAAATCTACCATCAGGCGCGTACACTCGCTGCGGTTACTCCACCTTGAATATATATTGAACGTACACATGTGGTGAAGCAAGCGAACGTCGTCCGCCATGCTGGTAGCTAGAAGACTTCTATTCGGCTGCCATTCGACCAGACGACCATACAAGAACCGGGTGCGACGGTCCCTCTCGTGTATATTGTTCAAATTCTTCTCACTGGCATGCACCTCACCAAGTGGCACATTCAAGAGTCGAGATATCAAAGCGACGTTGACCGTAGCCTCCTGACCGCAACCACAAGGAATCTTGAACTGCAGAGGCTCCAGTGAAGGATCACGAATATTGGCATAAAAAGCTCGAACAGTACTTGCATTCGCGCGATACTCGCCCTCAAACAAGGGACACCAACCAGCCCCTTCCAGACGCTCTAACAACAGAAACTCGTTAAACAGCCGCGGATCAACATGAGCCTCAAAAAGGACTCTACGGCCTTCATAGACTCCATGCGATAGCTCCGCCAACAAGGTTCTTCTAATGGGAGCTTGAGGATCAAGGTCCCGCTTGTTCTGAAACTCACGGGCAGCGGTCGTGCTCGCGGCGGCACCTCTCGGCCTCCGTGTACGGGTTGGACAGCTAGGCCCGGCTTCATCCATGGGTGCTCTCTTCTTCCCCACCAAAGAAAGAAGGGAGGAAATGGAAAAGATGGCCGTGATAAACTCAAAGAGGGCCATGAGAAATGAGAGAAAGAGAGAAATAGGAAGAATGGTGAAGCTTCCACACACTTGAGATCCCAAAAGAGGATTTGAGAGCCCAAATGAGAAGAAAAGGAAATGTAAACAGCAAAGGGAGGTGAGGTTTTGAGATGGGTTGGTAGGGTTTGCACGAAAATGGAAGAAGAAGAAGATTTGGAAGAGATTTGGAGGAGTTTGGAGAAGAACTTGAAGGAAAAGAGAGCTTGGGAGGGAGGATTGTGAAGGAAGTAGGGTATAGAAAGGGTTTTAATCAACAAACCGTGGAGGGGTGGCCACACTAGGCCATACACTCGTCGGCCCGAGCCGGCCCACCCGGCCTGGCCTGCTGATCGGCGAGGGCTCACCGAACCGGCGATGGCTCGCTGTTTGGGCGAGGTCCTCATGGCTCCTTAGCACTAAAAAGATGTGGGTCCCCCCCTGGGCCCCACTAGAAATGCCCCGATCAGCCCCTTTGCATGATTCGATGCCTATCGGGCCATTCGGGCAGAAATCTGATACAAACAGAGATTTCTTGAAGATTGAAGGGTTGAAATGGGATGATAAACCATCTAAACTCATTAATAGATGGTCTAGAAGAGATTTTGGGTCGCTGTGTGTGATCAGTAGAGAGCACAGACTCGATCTCGGTGATCATTTTCAGTAAACTTTCGCCGATAGAAGCAACGGAACACAAACACACAATCTACGATAAACTCACACCCAAATACACTAAAGTGGTGACAGCGTGCAGTGTGTGACCATAACCCAGGTCCGGTTTAATCTAAAATCTGGCTCTGATACCAACTTGTAATGCCCTGAAATTCGAGGGTCGAGCATAATTCAGCTCCCGAGTTCCAAAACATCACTTATGCAACATATTTAATGATGGATGTATGTTGTCTATGTTAGTGCATAAAACATGGAATAGATTAAGCCAAATAGCAAATATAATTCAGGGATAAGTGAAATATATGTGTACATGTCCAAATCCTTGAAATACATATACATACCAGGTTGTAATACAAGTGTTGCTATCAAAATTTATAAGTATCAAATTACATCATTTAATTTCCAAAAGACATCCCAGAATCCCGCGCATTAGAACAGGGCTCACTAGAACCCGTCTGAAAATTGCATGAAAGAGAAAGCAGCCTCATCATCCTCGATCTCCCGCTCTGCCTCAGAGGTCTCATCAACATCTGCAACTAAGACAGAGTCTGGTGGGTGTTTAACACCGCCCAGAACATGGGAGTGAGTGATCAACTCAGTGGAATAATATAGCAAATGTTAACATGTTATCAGTTCAATCAAGCAATGATGATAAAGCAGAATAATCAAACATGTCCTAAGTACTCTTGTTAATGCAAGGATGTATGAAGAATGAAGCATGCCCTCGCGCGTACACCCTCAGCGTCTTCATCTTACGTTACACATAACATCGCCTCAAAGTGCGCCACGTCTTCAAAGCACATGCAAATGCGGTGCATGAATATGATTACCAAGTTGTTATTAGTCATTTTCATACAGTAGGATTGGGGAGCTAAGATACCTTCCTCATATCACCATCCAAACAGTGATCCATTCTAGGGTCGTCAGTCCTAGACATCCCATATGATCATATGGTTTTAGGTTGTTGCAAAGGGCTCGTCACCAATCAATGCACACCTATCATACCTTCGTTACCACAATAAGGCTCATCACCTCAATGCGGTATCTAGGCATGCTCGAGGTCACTACAAAGGGCTCGTCACCAATCAATACAGGCCGACAGCGTGAATATAGTGTCCCATACCACCATAATCGGCTCACAAGTTTGGTTGCTCACTGGTCACTACGGGGAGGCTCGTCACCCCAGTGTAGGCCGACAGCTCGACCACGGTGTCCCATACCACCATATCCGGCTCATGAGTCTTAGCGGATCAAGGTACCATGGTTAACATGATTTCATTGGTAAGTTCGGTGCCCTAGATTCAAATAATAACGTCTATACATGGTGAACATACATCGGACAATCGGGTTACTTGACGAACTCGACTAGCACGAGCGCACGTTGGGTTGAACGACATAGAGTGGGCAAACACTCCGCGTGGCTAAACCACTGCCGACAACTCTAATACGACTCGGGTACATCTAATCACGTCCTACGTGGCGAAAGCAACCTCAGCCACGAACTTAAGGCAGATTACCGATTTCCTGGACTATTCATAGTCCCACACACATTCCACTACAACAGATATTCATATTTACAATTTAGAATAGTAATGGAACAATAACTCAAATCATGTAGTACGTAAGCATTTAAAGAATATCAACTTAACATGGATTTAAGCATAAGCAAGACTCGAAATTAAACAACAAGGAATATGACTTACATGTAGGAAATCATACACATAATGGGAGTGTTGAGAATCACTTCTCAACACCCGCAATTAGTATAATATATTACACTTTAGATCATTCAGACATTTCTACAAACACTTAAAATACATAATACAACATACATGATGTATGTTGAAATACACGCATTTGGACAATTCCTTTTACCAAGGGGTTGTCGCACATACAATTAGCATAAGCACACGACAAATAATCATGGCAAACACATGTTCATATTTTATACGCATACGGTACTGTAACGCCCTGAAATTCGGGGGTCGAGCATAACTCAGCTCCCGAGTTCCAAAACATCACTTATGCAACATAATTAATGAATGATGTATGTTGACTGTATTAGCACATAAACATGGGATAGATTAAGCCAAAACGCAGATATGATTCAGGGATAAGTGAATAAAGCAAGCGGAAGACTTATAGTAAAATATGTGTACAAGTGTAAGTCCCTGAATTACATATACAACCAGATCGTGTAAAAGTGTTATTTATCAAAATTATAAGTACAAGTTACATCATTTCAGTTCCCAAAATAGTAATCCCATAGATCCGCGCCAGCACGAGGCTCGCTAGAACCCGTCTCAAAACCGCATATAGGAGAAGGCGGCCTCGTCGTCATCCAGCTCGCTCTGCCTCGACGTCGCATCCACATCTGCAACATCGGGGCCTAAGACAGAGTCCGGTGGGTGTGTAACACCGTCCCATAAACGTGGGAGTGAGTGATCAACTCGGTGGAACAATAAGGCACTATTGGTTAACATGTTATCAGTTCAATCAAACAAGAATGATAAAGCAGGATAAGTAATTAAATCCTAAGTACTCTTGTTAATGCAAGTATGAATGCAATATGATGCGTGCCCTCACGCGTACACCCTCAGCGTCTTCATCTTACGTTACGCATGACATCGCCTCAAAGTGCGCCACATCTACAAAGCACATGCAAATGCGGTGCATGGATATGATTACCAAGTTGTTATTAGTCCGTTTCACACAACAGGATTGGGAAGCTAAGATACCTTCCTCATATCACCATCCAAACAGTGATCCATACTAGGGTCATCAATCCTAGACATCTCATACGATTTTATGTTTGAGGTCGTAGCAAAGGGCTCGTCACCAATCAATGCACGCCTTTCATGCCCTTACTACCACAGATCGGCTCGTCACCTCCTTGCGGTATCCAGGTATGCTCGAGGTCACTACAAAGGGCTCGTCACCAATCAATGTAGGCCGACAACAGCACGAATATAGTGTCCCATACCACCATAATCGGATCACGAGTTTAGTTGCTCATTGGTCACTTAGTGGAGGCTCTTCAGCCCAGCGTAGGCTCGACAGCTCGACCACGGTGTCCCATACCACCATGTCCGGCTCATGAGTCTTAGCGGATCGTGGTACCATGGTTATTAGGATTTCACTGGTAAGTTCAGTACCCTAGATTCAAGCAATAGCGTCCATACATGGTTAACATACATCGGACAATCGGGTTACTTGACGAACTCGACTAGCACGAGCGCACGTTGAATTGAACGACATAGAGTGCGCAAACACTCCGCGTGGCCAAACCACTGCCGCCAACTCTAATACGGCTCGGGTTCGTCTAATACGTCCTACGTGGCGAAAGCAATCTCAACCACGAATATAGGGTCAATTACCGATCTCCGGACTAAGGCATAGTCCCAAATATCCTACACTACTACGGATATTCATATGGAATGTAAAAGAAATGGAACAATAACTCAAATCATGTTACATACACATCTGAAGAATATCAACTTAACATAACTGTAAGCATAGGAGATGCTTGAATTTAAATAACTTGGAATGTAAATGCATAAAGGAAATCATGCGCATCCATAGAAGTATTGAGAACCACTTCTCAACGCCCACACTTAGTGTAATCAGTTACACTTAGGTCATACATGCATTTCTACAAACACTTAGCATACAAGGAATAACATACATGACGTATGTTGGAATACATGCACTTAGACAATTCCCTTTACCAAGGAGTTGTCATACATGCATCTAGCATACATACACGACCAATAATCATGACAAGCACAAGTGCGTATTTTATACGTATACGGTACTTTATAAATACACTTAAAATACACAAATCTCAATATAGCACATGTATATCAGAAAGCAATGCAAACATAACATTTGACATGTGAAATCTCATCCATAACAAGAATAAATCACTAACTGGGATTGAAAGCCTTGAAAACCATAACCTATACACTTAAAGTCCGCACCTTAAGCGAAGAAAGAACCGCCGAACTGATTTAGACGAGTTGTCTTCGTCAACGGCGCTAGAATACCCTAAAATAAGGATAGAAATGAGATACAACAACACCAAGTCTAATCTAAGCTCTAACACAGTTAGGGTTAGGTTAACTTACCCCAAAGAACTCAGAATCGTCAGAGGAACGATTCAAAGTGAAGGTTCAAAGGTGAAGAAGAACAAGGAAGAATCAAGATGATTCACCAATCAATCTCTCTCACTAACTCTCTCTTTTCCACTCTCTTTCAAGCTAGGGTTAGAGAAAATTCGTATGGAAATGAGAGCTAGGGTTTAAGGACTATATATAGGCCTTAAAATGATGGAAATAACCCTATGGTCAAGGTATACTTAGGTTATAACCAAAGTACGCCTTTCTCGATCCAACGAAGCACTTCGGTGGGCCTATAACCACGAAAGGTCGGACTTAAGCTCACCGACCATGGATCTAGGTCGCGAGTTTTCGTACCGACCGGCTCTTCAGATCAGCCGTGGCGGACCACACTCAATTCAACGGTCACGAAAACTCGATCAGGTCCACAAGCACTAGGATATGCCTGGGCCAACCATCCTGATCAGAGGGTGAAATTGGGTCAGAATCCAATGGTCAGAATGCTTAAAATCGTCGCGCAAGCGACACGACTCAGATTTCATAAAAAGCTTATTAAATTCCAACCGTTCTCACACTCTTCACTCCGAACTCAACCAAATCGACCCAGAACATCAGATCGACTTGATTTTTGAGGTGAAGACCAAGCCCAACTCAGTGACCGCAACAGCCTAAGATCATCGCTATCGGACTTTCGACGCACGGTCTAGGTCCGATCCAGATCTTCCAAAAATTCCCCAGAACAACTGGATTTAGCGATGGATCCCAGATTTCAGAGTAACATAGCGCTCACTAATCTACACGTTTAGAGCCATGCAGATATAATTTAAAGTGATTGATGCGAATTTCACAAGCAATCAAGTAAAGCGCTAATTACCCCAAAAACAACTACTTAAGGAAAGATTAGCACAAAAATTCCAAGGTCGTTACAGGTACTTTATACATACACATAGAATACACAAATCTCAATATAACACATGCATAACAGGAACGCAAAATAAACATAACATTTGGCATGTGAAATCTCATCCATAGCAAGAATAAACCATTCACTGGCATTGAAAGCCTTGAAAACCATAACCTATACGATTAAAGTCCGCACCTTAGACCAGAAATAGAACACCGAGCTGATTCAGACGATATGTCTTCGTTAACGGCGACAGGATAACCTAAGGCAAGAATAGAAATGAGCTACAACAATACAAAGACTATTCTAAGCTCTAAAACAGATAAGGGTTAGGTTAACTTAACCAAGGATGAACTCAGAATTTCTGGAATAACGATTCAGATGCGATGGATTAGGTACATAGGGTAACAGGAAAGAATTTAAGATGATTCACCAACTTCTCTCTCACTTTCTCTCTCTTTTCCTCTCTCTCTCTTAGCTAGGGTTAGGAAATTCGTATGGAAAAGAGAGTTAGGGTTTTAAGGTCTATATATAGGCCTAACATTGATGAAAATAACCCCAAGGCCAAGGTATACTTAGGGTATAACCAAAACAGGCCTCTCTCGATCCAACGGAGCACTTCCGGTGGGCCTATTACCACAAAAGGTCGGACTTAAGCTCACTGACCATGGATCTAGGTCAAGCTGAGTTTTCGTACTGATCAGATCTTCAGATCAGCCGTGGCGGACCACACTCAAAACAACGGTCACCGAATCTCGATCAGGTCCACAAGCACAAGGACATGCCTGGGCCACCTTTCCTGATCAGATGGTGAAATTGGGTCAGAATCCAACAGTCAGATTGCTTAAAATCGTCGTGCAAGTGACACGACTCAGATTTCATAAAATCTTATTTAATTTCCAACCATTCTCATACTCTTCACTCCGGACTCAATCAAATTGACCCAGAACATCATTTGGACTTGATTTTTGAGGTGATGGCCAAGTCCAACATAGCGACCAAAATAGCCTAAGATCATCGCTATTGGACTTTCGACGTGCGGTCCAGGTCCGATCCAGAACTCCCAAAAATTCCCAAGAGCAACTGGATTTAGCGATGAATCCCAGATTTCAGAGTAACCTAGCGCTAACTAATCTACAGATTTAGAGTCATGCAGATCTAATTTAAAGTGATTGATGCAAATTTCACAAGAAATCGAGTTTAGTGCTAATTACTCCAATAAGCTACTAAGGAAAAAAATAGAGGTAGTACTCGGGTCTTGGCACAAAATTTTTAGGGTCATTACATCTTACTAAATACGAACTCATTCAGACATTTCCACAAACACTTAGACTACACTTAGCAACATACATCACATATGTCGGCTATAGTATATATTAGGGTAAATCCTTTTGTCAAGGAGTTGATACACATACAACTAGCACAAACACACGACAATTAATCATGGTAAACACATGCTCGTATTTCATACGTATATGATACTTTCTACTTATACATGAAATACACAAATCTTAATATAGTTCATATATATCAGAAACGCAATATAAACATCGCATTTGGCATGTGAAATTTCACCCACAACAATAATAAACCATTAACCGGCATTGAAAGCCTTGAAAACCATAACCTATATGAATATAGTCCGCACCTTAAACCAAAAAGTGCATAACAGATCTGATTTAGACGATAAGTCTTCGTCAACTGCGACTAGATAACCTAAGCATGAATTAAATTATCGTCGCAGTTAGACTATTCTAAGCTCCAAAACATGTTAGGGTTTGATTGACTTACCTAAGAATGAGCTTAGAATCGCCGGAATAATGATTCAGATGCGATGGATTAGGTACGCAGAGTAACTGGGAAGAATCTCAAGATGATTCACCAACTTCTCTCTCACTTTCTCTCTCTTTTCCTCTCTCTCTCTCTTAGATAGGGTTTGGAAATTTTGTATGGAGTTTGAGAGTGAGGTTTAAGGTCTTTATATAGGCCTAAATTTAATGAAAATAGCCCTAGGGCCAAGGTATACTTAGGTTATAACCAAATCGGGTCCATTTCGATCCAATGGAGCGTTTCTGGAGGTTCTTTTTCTGAGTGTGGTCGGACTTAAGCTCACTAATATTGGATCTTAAGAAAGTTAAGTTTTTAGTCCGATTGGGTTTCCAAATCGCCCATGGCGGACCAATTTCAATTCAACGGTCACCGAAACTCGATCAGGGCCACAGGCACTTTGACATGTATGGGCCATCTTCCCTGATCCGAGAGTAAATTTAGGTCAGAATCCTACGGTTAGAATGCTTAAAATCGGCGTGCAAGTGACACGACTCAGATTTCTTAAATTCATATTTAATTTCTAAATAATTTCACCTTTCTCACACTCTTTACTCTGGACTCAAGCAAATCATCTCAGGATATCATCTGGACTTGATTTTTGAAGTGATTGTCAAGCCCAACAAGGTGATTATAATTGTCTAAGATCATCGCTATCAGACTTTCGACGCGCGGTCCAGGTCTGATACAAAGTTTCCAAGTACTCCCAAGAGCAACTGGATTTAGCGTTGAATCCTAGATTTCAGGGTAACGTAGCGCTAACGATTCTACAAGTTTTAGGTCTTACAGATCGAATTGAAAGTGATTGGTGCTAATTTCATAGGTAATCGAGTTTAGCGCTAGTTAATTCACATTTAACTTCTAAAGGATTGAGTCCTAAGAGAATCCTGATTGAGGTGGTGCTCGGGCCTTTGCATGAAATTTTCTGAGATGCTACAAGTCGTGAAGTGTCTACGACCAGTCATGGAAAGGTTTTATCTAATCACGCTCAAAATTTCAAAATACTGTTAGTCTTACGACCAGTCGTAGTGTCCACAGGACCAGTCGAAGAAGCGATTTCTGTAACTATAAATAGAGCACGATTTTCAGAGTTTGATAATCCAATTCAAGTAAAATCAAGGCATCACTCTGAGAGATTAGTTTGTGTTTTTAAGCTACATTGTGCATATTTAATATTCTCTTTTGTTAGCTTTTTACAATTGATTTTGTTTTTGGATTCTAATCTGATTTGAAAGAGGAATTGTAATATTCCACTTCTTGGAATCAAAGTCAAATAGAGCTAACCCAACTTGATTTAATTTAAAATCAATTAGAATTTAAAACTATTTCAAAGTGAGTAATGGACATTGAACTTCTACATTCGAACTTCTACTCCGATTTGGGTCTTTCAGGCTGCTAGAAAAAGAGAAATCCAGATATTTTACATTTGTGTAAATCTTATATGTTTTTGGTTTCTTTGAGATTAAGCCAGAAAAATCTCTAAGTGTTGGTAATCTGAGGAGAGCCAGAAAACTGAGTGTGGGGTTTTTGAATTGTGTAAGCCCATTTGGAAGACACAATTGTGAGGGTTTTACTGAGAAAAACCTATTTTCATAGTGAATGTTAATATCCCCTGTGTGAGGATATTAGGAGTGGAGTAGCAAGCTATGTGGCTGTTGTTTAACAGTTGGTGTACACATAGGTGAACCACTATAGCTCTTTGTGTTTTGTGGATGTATGATTTATTTTCTATTTCTTTAATCATTCAACTATGTGGGATGTATGTGTGAATGTGAATGTTGTAATATTTACATTTTAAGCATTGTGGGGAATGTTGTAATAGTTTAGACTTTTATTTCTCGTTATTTCCTTTCATTCCTCTTTAGTTTGAGATATTGATACTTAAATCGTTCTAGTAAGGTTGTCCTGTCATAAACCCTTGGTTTTTATGGTGTAAGGTTGTCCTTAGAACAACATTTGTATCAACCTCTCAAGACTTGAATTTTGAGGTTGTTTTACATTTCGGTATTATGAATTGCTCAAAGTGCTATCTTTTCTTTATTTATTTAAATTCTGCTATTATCATTTTAATTTGGCATAGTTGTAAGTGCTATGGTTAAAAGCCCCTTTATGTTGTTAAATTTGTGGTGCCAAAAACACTACTTGTATTGTGAAATTACATAAATGCAAATGTTCGAGACACAGTATGGATGAAGCATGTATGGATGAAGTAAGTCTCAGTGTATGGATGTTGACTACATTAGTGAAGCACAATGCTCAACTCAAGATATGTCAAGCCACGACATTGTCTCACAAGATCAACTTCGAAAGACAAGACATGTTTACAAGTTAAGACTCGAGAATGTTCAACTGAATTTTCAAGTTACATGTCAAGATTCAAGATTGTGTAATTGAAGCTTTTAAGGAAAAGCTACATCAAGATTTCAAGCTTCACTTTATTTAAAGGTTACATATCTTAAGGGTTCAATGTCCTTACTTCACTATTAAGGTATGTTTGACCTTAGGTTGACCTTTAGAGTAGGTCATTTCAGATACATAATGCAAATGTTTTATTTTTAGGAATCTGGTTTGCTCTAAGACTAGTCCTGGATCTTTCTCGACTAGTCCTAACACTGCTTTGACCTATCTAAGATTTTTCTGGACCAGTCGTAAGTTTATTGTAAAAATTTAGAATTTTTTGTTAAGCTTCGACCAATCCTGGGGTCCGTTTGACTAGTCGTATGAACAGCGTCGACTATTCCTTCGACCAGTCGTGAACCTATGACTCAAACTACAGCGATGTATTTTTCTTGGCTTCGACTAGTCATGATCAACCTAAGACCAGTAGAAGGTGTCTTTCGACCAGTCGTAGACTACTTACGACCAGTCATGAAACTGCCTTATCTTATCGCACTCAAATTTTCAAATATCCGTTGGTTCTAAGACCAGTCATAGCAATCTCTGGACCAGTCAAAGATGCAATTTGCTCACCTATAAATAGAGCACAAATCTCTGAATATTGATGACATCTGAAGTAATTGTAATCCGGCCTTTTGAGAGATAAGTCTATGCTCCATTTTAAGCTAAGTGTGCATATTTAATATTCTCTTTCTTTAACTTTTTAAATTGATTTTGTTTCTAATATTCCAATCTGATCTGAAAAGAGGAAGTGTTATTTTCCTTTTTCTAGAATCAAAATCAATTAAACCTAGCCCATTTTGGTTTAATTAAAAATCTATTAGAACCTAGAACCATTATAAAGTGAGTATTGGACATTAAACTTTGACATTTGAACCTCTACTCCGACTTGGTTCTTCCGGGTTGCTACAAAGGAGAAATCTAGGTATTTTACATTATTATAATTTACATTCTGTTTTTGGTTTCTTTTGAGATTAAGCCAGAAAAATCTCATTGTGTTTAGTTATCTGAGGAGAGCCAGAAAACTCAGAAAGTGTGGGTTTTTGGATTGTGTAAGCCCAAGTTAAAAAGACATAACTGTGAAGGTTTTAGGTGAACCTGTGAAACCTATTTTGATAGTGAATGCTAATATCCCCTGTGTGAGGATATTAGGAATGGAGTAGCATTCTGTGTGGCTGTTGTTTAACAGTTGGTGAACACACAGGTGAACCACTATAACTCCTTGTGTATTGTAGTTTGAATGTTTGCTTAGTTTCCTATCTTTTATCATTCAAGTTGTGGAATGTATGTGTGGATGTGAATGTTGTAATATTTACATTTCAAGCACAGTAGGGAATGTTGTAATAATTTAGATTTAAATTCTTACAAATTTTCAATTCTTTACTATTTATTTATTCCTCTTTAGTTTGAGTTTTTGATACAAAGAACGTTCTAGAAATAAGGTTGTCCTGCCATAAACCCTTGGTTTTTATGGTGTAAGGTTGTCCTTAGAACTGCATTTGTTTTAATCTCTCAATACTTGATTATTGAGGCTGCTTTTCATTTTAAGCATTGTGAATTGATTTATTTTATTTGGTTATCATTTTTCAGATGTTATAGCCTAAATTTGGCATTGTCCTTTTCAGCCCCCCCCCCCCCCCCCCCTCCTCTAAGACATATAGCTTGGCCTTTTCAAGTGGTATCAGAGGTTAATAGATCGCTTTTAATTCTTTATTCTTGGATTCATTTCCTGAGCTAACGATCTAAACTATATATATAAGATATCAAATTTTGATATCCTTTCAGTCACTAGGCCTCCACCATTTGATGACTCCAACTATGCTTATTGGAAAGCCAGGATGAGGATTTTTCTCAAATCAATGAATGAGAGTGTGTGGCAAGCGACAGTGACTGGATGGATGGTTCAAAATTAATGAGAGTAACACTGTATTTCTCATGGACCACTCTTTAGAAAAATGAGAGTAATGCGAATGCAAAAGCACTAAATGTAATCACTTGCGCACTATCACCAGATGATTTCAAAAGAATTATATCCTGTGATACTGCAAAGCAAGCTTGGGATATTTTAGAAATGACACGCGAGGGTACTTCAATTGTCAAGAAATTAAAGTCCAACTCCTCACAACCAAATTTGAAGAAATTTATATGGAGGAAAATGAAATGTTTATGGACTTTTATACAAGATTAAATGACATTGTAAACTCTATGTGGGGTCTTGGTGATAAAACCCCAAAAAGTAAAGTGTGTGCAAAGATACTACGCTCACTTCTTGAACAGTTCAACTCTAAGGTAACAGCGATTGAGGAACTTCGTGATACGGACAATATGAGGGTTGAAGAATTAGTTAGGTCTTTACAAACCTATAAATTAAATTTAAAGCTCCCAAAGGTAAATCTATCGCTCTTAAATCTTCTAAATGTATTACTCAAGAAAATTCTGATTTAGAAAATTCTAAAGATGATATGGCGCTTTTAGCAAAAACGTTTTACAAGATCTTCAAAAGTAAAAAGAGAGTTGATTTTTAAAAATCAAATGATAAGAAATGACTTAAATTTAAATCAAAAACTTGAAAATCTTTGAAAGATAGTTAATGTTATAATTGCCAAGAATATGGGCATTTCGCAAACAAATGTCCTAAAAAGGAAAAATGCAAAAAGAAGGGAATATTGGCTACTTGGGATGAATCGTCTGATTCTGAAGTCTCTTCTGAATCAGAAAATTCTGAAACCGAGTCGGGCAATGAAGTTAAAGCTCTTATGACCCTAGCCAAGTTCACTTTTTCAGATCATGATGATTCAACTAGTGAAGAAATTTTGAATAGTGAACATGAAAATGAAGAAGATCTTCAAGATGCTTACAATGCCCTATACAAGGAGAGTTGTAAAATTGCCGTAAAACTAAAACTTCAAAAAGAAAAGTTTTTAAAACTTAAAGAAAATTTTGAGTCTCTTGTTTTAGAAAAATCTCATATTTCAGACTGTTTTGAAAAGACTAAATGCGATTTAGAATTCACAACCTCCCTGATTAATAATCTGAAATCTGAAAATGAGAAACTTAAAAATGAAGTATCTTCTCTTCTGAGTTTGAAGGATACATGGAGGTATGCTCAATGTGATCTGAAGTTAGAAAAACTTATATCCAGATCTAGAAAATATGGTGATAGATCCGAGTTGGGCTATGATAAGAATATACCTTCTAAACAGAAGAATACTCTTCTCAAATTTGTAAGAGGAGAAACCTTAAACTCAAAAGGGAAAAGTACTAATCAAAGTTTTTCTAAAAATGTTAAATCTTTTCAAAAATCTAAAAGCAACTATGTCAACTATAAAAATCAGAACCGAAATCCTTTAGTTGAAAAGATAGTTGATTTGCTTATGGAGTTCTTAAAATCTAACTCAGTGGGTCATTACAAATACAAGAAGACCAACTATACTTCTAAACCCAAAACAGTTATGAAATGGGTTCCTACGGTTACTTGCTTGGTTGTCCACACCGCTTTCAAACCTACAAGTCATTCAAAGTGGTATCTTGATAGTGGATGCTCCAGGCACATGATAGGCAACAAGGCTTTATTCACCGATCTTAAAGATTGACTGATGGATCAGTCACATTTGGTGATGGTAGCTACTACAAGATTATTAGTCAAGGTACGGTTCAACTCTATAACCTTCCCTTATTTAAAAATGTTTTATATGTTGAGGGACTAAAACACAACCTGTTAAGCATATCTCAAATATGTGATAACAATCATAGTGTGAAATTTTCTAATAAAGGTTGTGAAATTTTAAACAAAAAGGGTTCTATAATATTAACTAGTCACAGGACTTCTGAAAACTGCTATATTGTAAGTGATGGTAGCTCATCTAAAGAATTGTGTTACATGGTCCATATTGATGAGACTGAATTATGGCATAAACGCCTTGAACATGTACACTATCGTAATTTATACAGATTGAACAAGAGAGAACTAATAAGAGGTCTGCCAAAATTACAAAAAGTAGACAAAATATGTTGTAAATGCCAGTATGGCAAGTAAACAAGGAGCTCTCACAAAAAGGTGAACTCTAATGCCACATCAAGACCACTCGAGCTTCTCCATATGGACCTTATAGGACCTACCAGGACGGAGAGTCGAGGAGGCAAAAAATACATACTGGTAATCGTGGATGATTTTACCAAATTCTCTTGGGTAGCCTTCTTAAGGGATAAATCAGAAACCCTTGATGAAGTAAAAAAGATTCTCAAACGGATTCAAACTGGAAAAGGCTCTCAAGTCTGTAAGATCTGTAGTGACCATGGATCTGAGTTCGAGAATAACAGTTTTGAGAAATTGTGTAACGATCAGGGAATATCGCATGAATTCTCTGTGCCCAAAACTCCACAATAAAATGGAATTGTGGAAAGAAAAATAAAGTGCTTCAAGAAATGGGAAACGTAATGTTGAATAGTATGAACCTCCCTACAAATCTTTAGGCTGAAGCCGTAAATACTGCATGTTATATTATCAACCGAGTGTATACATGTAAGTCTGATAATAAAACTGCTTATGAACTTTGGTTTGATAAGAAGCCTACTATCAAATACTTTTGAGTTTTTGGCAGTAAGTTCTATATTTTACGTGACCGTGAAAATCTGGGAAAGTTTGATATAAAGAGTGATGAAGGGATCTTCTTAGGATACTCTTTAAAACAATCAGGTATATCGTGTTTTGAACAACAGGACTGGTGTGATTCAAGAGTTCATCAATGTAGTCATTGATGATCACTTGAATACACCTGCCCCAAGTTCAGATAATGATGAAGTTCTTTTGATTGACAAACCAGATACTTCATCAAATCAAGTTAATTCTGAACTAAGGACTGTCAAAGATCATCCAACCAATCAGATACCTGGAATCCCTCTCACTGGTGTGCGCACTCGTAGACAATTAGAAGACATATGTAACTACGTGTCTTTTACATCCCAGATTGAACTGATAAATGTAAAAGAAGCTCTTTTTGATGAAAACTGGATAGTAGCTATGCAAGAAGAACTTAATCAATTTGTTCAAAATGATGTCTGGTATCTTTTTCCTAGACCTAAAGATAAACATATTATTGGAACAAAGTGGATTTTTAAAAATAAGTCTGATGAACTTGGTAATATTATTCGAAACAAGGCAAGACTGGTTGTTCAAGGGTACACTCAAATAGAAGGCATTGATTACGATGAAACCTTTGCCCCAGTTGCTTGCCTTGAATCAATCAGACTTTTCATATCCATTGCATGCTTTAAAAAATTTAAAATTTATGGATGTAAAGAGTGCCTTTTTGAATGTCGATTTACATGAAGAAGTATATGTTGAACAACTTACAGGGTTTGAAGACCCTAAGCTTACTGATCATGTACACCATCTTAAAAAGGCTCTATATAGTCTAAAACAAGCTCCCAGGGCATGGTACGAAAAATTGACCAAGTTTTTACTAAGTCATAATTTTTAAATGGGGAGTGTCGATACGACGCTCTTTGTTAAGAAACATAACGATGATATCTTAATGGTTCAAATCTATGTTGATGATATTATTTATGGATCAACATATACTAACATGACCGTTGAGTTTGTAGATTTAATGAAATCTAAATTTGAAATGAGAATGTTTGGAGAATTAAAATATTTCCTAGGGTTGCAAGTAAAACAACAATCTGATGGTATTTTTATTTCTCAAACCAAGTATGCCTTGAACCTGATTAAAAGGTTCGGATTTGAGAATGGTAAGAATTTTGATACTCCTATGAGTACAACTTTGAAACTCTCAAAAGATTCTGCAGGTAAACATGTGGATCCGAAATTATATCGGAGTATGATTGGTAGTTTACTGTATTTAACTGCTAGTAGACTTGATATTGCTCTAAGTGTTGGTATTTGCCCTAGATGTCAGTCTGATCCTAAAGAATCATACTTAATTGTTGTCAAGCGAATTATGAGATATGTCGCAAGTACTGTTAATCTCGGCCTCTAGTATCAACTTGAGACTAGTGTTCAATTAGCTGGGTACTCAGATGCTGACTGGGCTGATAATCTTGATGATAAAAAATCAACCAGTGGTGGTTGATTTTATATCAGAAATTGTTTAGTTTCTTGGTTTAGCAAGAAACAAAGTTCTAAATCACTTTCAACTACTGAAGCTGAATATATCGCAGCTAGTAATGCATGTACACAGCTTGTTTGGATGAAACGTATGCTAAGTGATTATGGAATTAAACAGGATTCTATGTTATTATATTGTGATAATTTCAGTGCCATAAATATTTTGAAAAATCCAATTCAGCATTCTCGTACCAAGCACATTGACATTAGATTTCATTATATTCAAGAATTAGTAGTAGAAAAGGTTATATCTTTGGAATATATCCCTACCGAGAATCAACTTGTTGACATTTTCACTAAACCGCTTGACAAAAGTAGGTTTAACAAATTAAAATTTGATCTTGGTATGTGCATTTTAAAATGATTATTTATGCATATTTATATCATATTGTATATATTTCATTTAGATTTTAAATTTTGTAAAATATGCTGGAAATCAAATTTTTGGTGGTACTCGAGCAGTCGAGGATTTCCTCGACCTGTCGTGATACGATTGGTTGAAGAAAGCCCATGACCATTCGTAAATCGCGCTATTTGACTTAAATTGGGAAAAAATTCATTTCTTCCTTATTTCAACTTCCTTCTCCAACAAGCCGACGCCCGACCAGTCGAATTCACCTTCCAAATTCGTTGAGGTTAGTATTCCATTTGCTTATTTCTTGTGGATTTATGCCAAGTTTGATTCTATCTCTTACTTGAAGTTGTTAATTTCTAGTTTTGTTGAGATTTGGGGTTTTTCTTCACCTAAATCTGATTTGAGAAAATCCATTTCTCAATCCATTGGAACACTTTGTTTCCTTCATAACTTTATTGCATATGGCATCTAGAGGTAGAAAGACAACATCCCATGGTCCATGTTCTTCCAAATCTACTCCTATTACCAAGCGTCATCTTCGGTTCTACGAAGAAGATCCATCTTATGTACGGGACATTAGATTGAGGAATGTTATTGTAGAACATCCTGTTTCTGTAGATCATGTTGCACTACATGATATCCTTCCTATTCTTCAAACTATAGGTTGGGATAACTTATTGCATTGGGGTGGTCCAGCGTACTGGTCCATTCCCCAGTCCATGTTCGCTTGCATAAGTGAGTCTTCATTGGAAAATTTAACTTTTGAAATAGCCACAAGAGAAGGACCATTTGACGTTGATCGTCATTTGATTTCAGCTCTTATAGAAATTCCTATGAATGATGAGGGCATTCTCATCCATATCTTATCTGAAAAACCCTCAGAAACTGAAAAACATGCTCACTAGAGCCTTATGCAATTTGGACGTACATTGGACGTATAAAGGGAATGCGCTCCCCTCAAAGTTTTTGTTATCCAAATACAGAGTTCTTCACAAAATCTTTGTGTCTAACTTGTATCCTCAATTGGGTAATAAATCCAAATTGACATCCTTCATGGTTCGTGTTCTTCATTCTGTTGCCAGAGGTGTTCATGTTTATTTACCATCCTTGATTTGTCACTCCATTATTCAGTTTCGACTTCATCTAAGTCACAGTGACATCTCTTTTTCTTATTTGATGACTGTGTTAGCTACACATATGTTGGTCGACATGCCTATTGGAGAGGCCCCAATCCATCATCTGATATTTAACAATTTTAACCTTAATAAGATGAAGCTGGATTTGCTTCCTGGCCAAGGTGATGGTAATGGTGGTGCTGAAGCTGGAAATGAGGAGGATGCTGGTGATCTTCCTCATGATGACATTAACATGGATGATGTTTTTGAAGAACTTGAATCTGATTATGCTAATGATCCAGATTATGAGCCTTCTGAGTTTGATGCGCATTTACGTGCATTGGAGGAGAAGGTTGAGAATATGCATGTTTTTAATGTCACGCAGTTCAAATCTATGCACAAATATCTTAGGCATTTGAACAAGGGCATGCATCAACTTGATCCTTCCATCCCTGTTCCTTCATCTGGCTCAGATTAGTTCTTTTTATTTTACTGGACTGTAATAACATTATTACTCTTCTGCTCTCTCTGTTTGTGAGATTGTTACTGCTTTTGACTTATCTTTGTTTATTGATTTTTTTCTACTCTCTCTTTCATTTTAACTCCTCCGCCATTTGATCATCGCTTCCTTTGTCCTATTGTGACAAAAAGGGGGGAGAATGGATGTCTAATGGATATCTATGGTATTGGATTTATGTGATGTATGTTACTCAGGGGGAGTATGTGCAGGTACGTGCAGAGGTGGACTATATGTTGAATTGATTATGAATGTGGGTCAGTTAATAATAACTGGTGCATGACTCTTTAACCATATATTCTGCTTTATGTAATATATCTTGAAAGTGTGTTTTGTCACTAATTTGACAAAGGGGGAGATTGAAAGTGCCATGGTTGAAAGCTCCTTTATGTTGTCAAATTTGTGGTGCCAAAAACACTACTTGTACTTTGTGAAATTACATAAATGCAAATGTTCGAGACACAGTATGGATGAAGCATGTATGGAAGAAGTGAGTCTCAGTGTATGGATGTTGACTATTAATGAAGCACAATGCTCAACTCAAGATATGTCAAGCCACAACATTGTCTCGCAAGATCGACTTCGAAAGACAAGACATGTTTACAAGTTAAGACTCGAGAATGTTTAACTGAATTTACAAGTTACAAGTTAAGATTTAAGATTGTGTAATTGAAGCTTTTAAGGAAAAGCTACATCAAGATTTCAAGCTTTACTTTATTTAAAGGTTACATATCTTAAGGGTTCAATGTCCTTACTTCACTATTAAGGTATGTTTGACCTTAGGTTGACCTTTAGAGTAAGTCATTTCAGGTACATAATGCAAATCTTTTATATTTGGGAATCTGGTCTGCTCTAAGACTAGCCCTGGATCTTTCGTGACTAGTCCTAGCACTGCTTCGACCTGTCTAAGATTTTCTTGGACCAGTCATAAGTTTGTTGCAAAATTTTAGAATTTTTTGTTAAGCTTCGACCAGTCCTAGGGTCTGTTCGACCAGTCGTATGAACAGTGTTGACCGATCCTTCAACCAGTCGTGAACCTATGACTCAAACTACAGCGACGTATTTTGCTTGGCTTCGACTAGTCGTGATCAACCTAAGACTAGTCAAAGGTGTCTTTCGACCAGTTGTAGACTACCTACAACCATTTGTGAAACTGCCATATCTTATCGTGCTCAAATTTTTAAATATCCGTTGGTTCTAAGACCAGTCGTAGCAATCTCTGGACCAGTCGAAGATGCGATTTGCTCACCTATAAATAAAGCATGAATCTCTGAATATTGATGACATCTGAAGTAATTGTAATCCGGCCTTCTGAGAGATAAGTCTGTGCTCCATTTTAAGCTAAGTGTGCATATTTTAATATTCCCTTTCTTTAGCTTGTTAAATTGATTTTGTTTCTTGTATTCCAATCTGATCTGAAAAGAGGAAGTGTTATTTTCCTTTTTCTAGAATCAAAATCAATTAAAGCTAGCCCATTTTGGTTTAATTTAAAATCTATTAAAACCTAGAACCATTATAAAGTGAGTATTGGACATTGAACTTTGAAATTCGAACCTCTACTCCGACTTGGTTCTTCCGGGTTGCTACAAAGGAGAAATCCAGGGATTTTACATTATTGTAATTTACATTCTATTTTTGATTTCTTTTGAGATTAAGCCAGAAAAATCTCATTGTGTTTAGTTATCTGAGGAGAGCAAGAAAACTCAGAAAGTGTGGGTTTTTGGATTGTGTAAGCCCAAGTTAAAAAGACACAACTGTGAAGGTTTTAGGTGAACCTGTGAAACCTATTTTGATAGTGAACGCTAATATCCCCTGTGTGAGGATATTAGGAGTGAAGTAGCATTCTGTGTGGCTGTTGTTTAACAGTTGGTGAACACACAGGTGAACCACTATAACTCCTTGTGTATTGTCGTTTGAATGTTTTGCTTAATTTCCTATCTTTTATCATTCAAGTTGTGGAATGTATGTGTGGATGTGAATGTTGTAATATTTACATTTCAAGCACAGTGGGGAATGCTGTAATAATTTAGATTTAAATTCTTATAAATTTTTAATTCTTTACTATTTCTTTATTTCTCTTTAGTTTGAGTTTTTGATACAAAGAACGTTTTAGAAATAAGGTTGTCCTGCCATAAACCCTTGGTTTTTATGGTGTAAGGTTGTCCTTAGAACTGTATTTGTTTCAATCTCTCAATACTTGATTATTGAGGCTGCTTTTCATTTTAAGCATTGTGAATTGATTTATTTTATTTGGTTATCATTTTTCCGCTGTTATAGTCTAAATTTGGAATAGTCCTATTCACCACTCCCCCCCTCTAGGACATCTCTTGGCCTTTTCAATAGTCCTATTCACCCCCACTCTTGGACTCATAACTAGGTCTTTTCACCTTCTGTAGTCAATGCAAAGCCGCTGTGATCTGTCTTTCTTCTTCATAAATAATACATGTGCGCTCTCAAAATTTATTTCTATTTGGCTTGTTTAAAATAAAAAATTATTATTACTATTATGTGAATAATCTAATATATGTATTTTCTCATTTTAGTTGTAATTGTTATTTTTATTTATTTTAATTACTTATCATGCTTTTAAATATGTCATTTATTTTTTCAGTTTTCTTTATTAACATGCCTTAATTTGACTTTAAAATTAGTTGATTGTTAATCCTACATTAATAATTCCTTTTTATTTAGGAATTTTTTGTTAAAATTATTACAAGAATCTCTAGTTTAATATATATAATTATCTAAACTATCATATTTGAAATTGTGGTTTAGACCATTGTAATAGAAGTATGGAATAGTTTAAGAGTCTTAGAGGGGGGTGAATAGGACTTTTTTAATGATTGTACCGATTTAAAACTTTATTGCCTAACTTAAACTGATTTGCAATTAAACTAAGCAAGGCAATGTAACTCTAAAGGCTTTCAAGGCAATAGAGGGTCCAATCACATAGGCTACTTAAGATATACAAATAAAGAAACTAGCCTATAACATTGTGAACTTGTGTGTGAAATGTGATACCTATCAATCTTAAACAATCATTCAATCATACATAAATAATCAAACACTCAAACTTACATGATCATGATTAAATAGATGAGTAAATGACAATTCCAAACACAAAGATGTATAGTGGTTTGACTACATCCCTAGTCCACTCCCAACAACCCCACTCTCTCCTAAAGTGTGTCAGATTTCACTATTAATGGTTTTAAATTAGGTTGACCATAAACCTTGATAGCCCTATACAAAGGACTCTCCAATTTATGCTCTACACACGAGCAAAGGTCCTACACTAAGAACCTATGTTTAGGCCCCATGGCCAAGGTCCCACATAAGGCACCTAAGTTTAGGTGGTCCGACATAAGGCACCTACGTTTAGGCCCATCGGCCAAGGTCGCACACAAGGCACCTAATCGATTTTGTGGATAGAAAATCTTAGCATCAATCCTACACGAGGATAGAGACTAACTTGTGGACTCTTAATAATGACACTTACTTGTCGGAATGAGTCCTCTTTTATAGCTTGACTTGGGTTGCTTGATCTTCGCTCTTTCGTGCTTGAATCAGCTCCTCGATGCTCCCCCGATCACGATGCTGTGATTTTCCTATTGTATCAGCTTCACGATCAAGAACCTTGCATATGTTGTTCCTATAAAGGTAACTAAGGTAATGAGAGTGGGTTGAATCTCCTATCAAAGGTAATGAGTGGATTTCCTAAGAGATTCAACTAATGGATGTTCTAGAGTATCATGGAGACAAAGGATTTGCCAATAGGTTTAGTCTCTATACTCTAGAACAGGCTAGAGATCATGTAATTCATAATAGGAGCTTTGAATGCTCATTAAATTGAGGAATCACAATGAAAGAACATGAATCTCGTGTGGATATAGTCTAGGATGAGTGGGATAAGCTTGCGATATACTAGAGACTTTAAAATGCCTAAATCCACTAATTTCGTAAAGTTCAAGGTCCCGTATTTATAAAGAGAAAGTACCAACGAATATAAAATGGTTAGTTTTCAGTTCTACTAAGTGCATTTTTTGTGGCATCAAACTATAATTAGTGTTACTGAAATATCACTCGGTGGTACCGAATTAGATCCTGAAGTTACTGGATGAACTTTGTTACTTTCGGTGGCACCGAACTTTGTTCTTCAATGGCAGTCAGTGGGACTGAATATCTAGTCGGTGGTACCGAATTAGCTTTGAGATGTTGTTGGATTGTTTTGAGCACTTTCTGTGGCACCGAATGTGTCTTTGGTGACACATTCTGTAAGACCCTACTCCGAGTATCCATTTCGTTCCCCTAGGTCTCGCGGTCCTACCGGTCAAATTTCGATGACCCGCGAACTATGGATAGGTTTGCAGTCATCCTTGAGTCGCGTTGTGTAGACCTAACCCGGATCGACCCGAAACTATGCCATTGCATCCGCATTGGCGCCGCGGTCCCAACGCCACTTCTCATGCATAAATCTGACATGTACATCTTGTGATTTTAACTTGAGCATTTCTTAGCCATTCATCATGTGGTGCGGCCCACTTCCTAGCCCTACACATTTTTCAAGGTGGGCCCACCTAGTTGCAATTTCCTAGAAAGCCTATACCTAGACTCTACCTAACATAGCTACCCCCATCATAGCCTAGCTTAGGTTTACTTTTCTAGAGAGTAATCATTTACCTTGATCCTCACCCCCAATGCTACATCATGAGGTTTCTCTTCCCTAGCAAAGAGAGAAATCATGACATGGATATACCCTCCTTTCTCTCTCTCTCTCTCTCCTTCTCATTCTTCCATTCTTCCTCTCCTCCTTGTAAAAAACAAAATGGTCCAAGCATTCTCCTCTCCTCCAGCCCCTTCTTCCCCAATCTCCCCTCCATCTAGCCATTAGCAACCTATCTACACTCGTCCATCATCTTCCTCTTGAAGTCTAGAACTTAGATCTTGGAGTTTTGAAGGCCTTCTTTAAGATGGGTGCTCCATCAATCTTCTTCATCTCTTCTTCTTATTCTCTTTCTTCTTTTCTTTTTCCACATGCATGGAGGTATGTAGGACCCACCAATCCATGGTGGAGATCCTACATGGCTCCTAGGATGAGGCCATGGTCCTAGATCCTCCATATTTCTATCCATGATCGGTCATTCTCCATCGACCACCATGATGCTTTCTCCTTCTCATTTCTTGCACCCCATGGACCATCTAGGCATTGCATGCATGTGGGAAAATGGATCCCTACCCTCCAGTAAGTTCCTTTGATGTATTATAGCATGCATGTATCATACAACATAGTGGATGGTGTGGATTTGGGTGTGGGAGGTCCATTAGTGGCGGGACCTTCCACCAATGGCCGATTTGCTTCTTCTCTCTCCCTCTCTCCATTTTTCTCGTGTGCATTCCAATGATGTGTGGCCCACCAAGGAGAGGTCAGCAACATCATAGCAAGATGGGACGTCCAAGCCCACCATGCATGCATGGTTTGGGTGGCCTCCAAAATGGGTTTTTCATGGAGGTCTGAGTGAACTCATGGGTCTAGAATTTTTGAACCTATCAATGTGGACCCCACATGTTGAATCAGGGCCATAAACCCTATGATTAATTTGTAGGGTCTGAAATATGGACAGCCTATTTTGCTGTCCAGATTTCGGGCCTAGTTGGAGCATGAGTTTTGAGCTACTGTTTAGACCTGTTTCTAGACCTTTCTATCCCAAATTTCTTTAGGGCTTTTGTTGTGTGTAGATCCCGCTTTGATGTAGAATGGGGCCCACACCCTATCTCCCATGATTGAGGCCTATGGGATGGGCCAAAGTAAGCTAACTACTTAGAAATTTCTGAACAGTTCAGCAACACAGCAAGGTGGAAATGTGCATGTATACCTAATTTTCTGGAATAAGTGGGCCACACTAGTGGACCCCACTCGTTGTCCATGAGTAGGACCACCATTCCCATAAATTTTCCAAGGGTTTGGATAGGTTTAAGCCCACTCCATGTGGTCCCAAACATAGGGACAACAAGATTTCTACAACAATCAGATTTCTGTAACATGTATGGTTGCCATTTTATTTTAAAATATTTATCATGCTTATAAAAATCTGAAATTTATTCTTGAGGTGGCCCACCCTTACTGGGACCCACCTACAAGATTTGGGGCCATTTGCGCCACTGCAAATCAGATTGTGGTGGCTGGACTAGCCCACCTGGCTGGACGTCCATGGTGGTGACGTCCAGCAAGGTTGGCCATCCCCACCTATTTGTGGCCCTCCATGATGTGTGTTTTATCCACTTGTCCATCCATTGTAGGACCCACTTGGATGTGGCCCACCTTAGTGTGGAACATTCAAGGTGGGGGCCCACCATGTGCATTGCATAGAGCTAGATGTCCAGCCTGTTGGACTGCCCAGCCCATTGTGGGATGCCCCATGTGGGCTGCATGCTAGACCTTGGTCCAACAGTATGGCCCACCTAATTCTTTATGTCCCTTGGTATAT
Organism: Magnolia sinica; assembly: GCF_029962835.1. Taxonomy (NCBI): domain Eukaryota; kingdom Viridiplantae; phylum Streptophyta; class Magnoliopsida; order Magnoliales; family Magnoliaceae; genus Magnolia; species Magnolia sinica. Next base: position 83,840,141 of record NC_080574.1, read on the forward strand.
TCCTATGTGGTGGGATCCTCTGGCCTAATTGCTGGGCCACTTGGACTTTAGTTCCAATCAGATGAGCATTTTTTTTGGGCTCTAGCAGGCCCATAAAACTGGTGGAACAAAAATTCAGTAATATATTGTAAATGTACATTGCCTTTGGGCTAAGCTTTTTAGGAGTGAGGCCCACCACATTATGAGGACCTTGGAGGGATTAATTCATGCCCTTAATCCCCTATTTTTGGGCTAAATTAATGCACCCTTGAGGCTCACCATAGTTGGGCTATTTGGGACCATGTATGAAGTTAGATTGTTGGACTTTTTAGGCCTAAATGGGCTGGAACCTTCTTACCAGGCCCAGTGGACTCTTGGACCATTTTCACCATAATGTTGTGTTGGGTTAGTGGGCTGGATTACACAAATGGTTGGGCCCTTGGTTGCCCACCAAATCAACTATATTCTTGGGCTGGGTTGTGGGCCCAACTTACTTGACTAGAGCATGATTTTTAAATTATTATTTTTTTACCCATGTGGTTTGAGTAATGGGATGTTCACTAGGCCCACAATAACATATGGAATTGGTGACCTTTATGTTGGGCCCTAACCTTCCCTATGGGCCCATAGTATTACATATGGGTTGGGCTATGTGTGTTGCCATTGGACCCATGTTTGAGTAGGTCTCGGGCCATCTACTTGAGGCCCAATATGGTATGTATGTGGAATGTTATGGCTGCCCTTCTCTTATTTATGGTGATGCGTGGGCCTTGGGCCTTGATACGTGAAAGATTATTGTTTGGGCTACCTTCTTGCGACAAATAGTGGTTGGATGTCCACATTTATGACCCTAAGGTAGGCCCACTTGCCTCTATGAGTGGTTAAAGGTCCTCCATAGACCTTTACTAGGCTCGTTTCATTTATTTAGGCCCATGTCATTATCCTTCCTTAGCCTTGTGGCCTACCCCAAAATATTGGGCCCCCATTAGAGAATTTGTCTAAGTACCTAGACTTAGTCCCTACTTAGATAGGAGTGTACTACATTGTTCATCGCCACATGACACATCTTGTCCATCCACATGACCCATACGCATCAAGTCATACTTGGTTAGCATTATGTGTGGTCATAGTTGAGCCATTGGGCAGATATGATGGCTTCCCAGAGGGATGGAGTTCCCCTCTTGATCACATTGGATGCTTGGAGCTGGTGCATGATTGGTATGCGTGATCCATGCATCTGGCATCGCATTACATGGATATTATTCTCCCTTGCTTCATCAAGGCTGATGCCTCCACAGGAGTATCGTGGATGGCCATATTGGATACCAAAAAATCTCTTGAGCATATAGGGCACTTAGGGTGTCCTTGGGTGAAAGCCCTTAAACCTCCATGGTACCAACAAGACGCCTCGACGCCTCGACTGAGTGAAAAACATGAGTGCCCAAGTACCTTATACCATTAGGTCATGACTCCCACTGTAGCGTGGTCAGTTGAGATGGGGTGTGACCTTACCCGCCTGAGTTAGGGGACAATAGCTAGGCTGAGTTTGACCAGCTCGTGAATGGGTCTACTACCATCAAGCCTTGCTGGTGATTTGTTGTCCACAGGCGGGTAGTGAGGTCTCTTACGCTCACTTGACTGTGCGGGTCTTGGAGAGCGGCAGTCAGCCAGTAGTGTACTTGACCCGGTGGTTTCCCTATAGTAGAACTTTATATGATTTGTGGACTTGATATGAGGACTAGCATGTATTGCATTGCATTAGCATTAGTTATATAGGCCTTTTGTACATCGCCTCGGTATGGTGCCCAATACTCATGTATTTTTTTGCATAGCCTTAGTACGGCTTGTTGCATTCATGATTGTCATAGTTCAACCTTGGTATGGCTAATGGCATTGATATTGTTCATGGTTCATGCCGAGCTTTTGCATTCTCTGATATTTCTTTCCAACACTAGTATTACACACACTTACACTGCCCTCTAAGCTTTATATAAGTTATGCATGATTGATGCGTGTAGGTGATTCTAAGAAGCTGTAGTAGCCGAGGAGCTTTTAGAGCGTGTCGAGGGCCTGTTGGAGTTTCCCTTATTCTGCTTATGTGTTTCCCCTTTGATCCATGTACCTGTATAAAGTTTTTAATTCTTAGTGGATTTTATAATGTTGTTCATGTAGTTATTATCTGAGGTTACGCTGTTATGATCTTGGGGATGGTCTTATTGGATTCAAACTTATGTTATAAATCCTTCTTGTGGGATCCTAGGATCGCAACTTGGTGAATGGGTGTTAGGAGCCGAGAATGGGGTACTACGGAGGCTGTTGCGGCTGCAATTAGCTATCGGGATTCTTGTGAGTTGTGGTCACCGAGTTTGGGGCATGACAGTTGTTGGTATTAGAGCATAACAAGTAACCTATGGAATAGCTTAAGACAACATCCCATATCTGTTGCAAGCTTAGGACAAGTCGTGTCACGAGTATGTTTCCCTTGTTTCTGTTTGAGCCTTCGAGGTTCTGATCTCAAGGTGTCCATCACCTTTGTTCTTGTGTAAATGATGCCACCCCAACGAGGCACCCGTGGTCGAGGCACAAGAGGTAGAGGAGCCCATAGTGCTCGAGGTACTCGAGTGACCCAATCAACCCGAACACATCCTGCTCCACCCGTTGAGGACCCTGTTCCTAAGGTTGTGATTCCACCTCCTGTGGCACCTATTCCCCCACCTGAGCCTATTGTTCCTATTCCCGAGGCTCCCGTTACACCTGTGCCTCTACTAAAGGCTGGTGCCACCCCTGCTTAACCCACGGTTCCGATTGGGGTTGAGCATTTCCAGTAGATGAGGCAGGCCATCACTACTGCCCTTCAGACCCTTCAGCCTATTCCTGGGGCCCTGAGCAGACCAAGCAGTTGCGAGCGAATGCACTGTTCCGAGACTTTAGGCAGCATGATAAGTCTACTGCAGTAGAGTGGAAAAACAAATTTCATACTAATCCAAAACTTCTATACTCCGAAAAGGGTTTCAATGGTAGGTGTTTAATCCTCCACTATTTTCTACAGTGTGGTCCACCTAATATATGGACTTACCTCATTTTGTAGTCTCAAGCCATAAGACGAGCTCAACCTCTAGATTGATGGTTTGGATGTAACAGATACATCAGCAGGACCCACAGAGCTGTTGGCATCTTTCCAGCATAGCAGCCACATTGCTGGGGCCCATCGTCTTGATGATGGATGGCTGGGATACAACATATACAACACGAGGGGCCCACAGGGCTAGCTGACATCATCAGCTATATAACTGGTGTGTGGCCAGGCCACCGTCCAGATGGACAGTCTGGATGAAACACCAGGTGTGGTGGGACTGTCAGAGCTTGGTAACGTCAATACACTACCTATATAGCTGGTGTGGTGGACTAGCCAATCTGCTTCTCCAATGGTTGGGTTCCCACGTGGGGCCCACCATCACATATATGCTATATATATAGTATATATTATGTTATTCATATTTCATATATATATATATATATATATTTAAATACTTTCCAGCTCTTGCATCCACCGTCCAGGATTGGATGGTGTGGATACAACACATCAAACAAGGTGGGTCCCACTGTCCAAGGTCTGGAGGGTGTGGATCCCACACGTGTGGCCTTGTATAGCTGGTGTGAGATACACCAACCAACTTACTTTCATATCAGGTGGGTCCCACGTGTGGCCCACCTCATATACTATAGTATTTTTTTATTATTATTATTATTATTTTTATTATATATATATTTTTTAAATCAACCCCAACGTCTAGGCCCTGGACGGCTTGGATGCACTTACATAGAGGTGGTTTTCCACCGCCGGGTGATGGATGGCGTGGATAATATCATGCTCCAAGGTGGGCCATTCAAACAAAGAGAGAGAGAGAGAGAGCGGTGAGATGGAGGGACCTCGGCACTATGGGTCTTCCCTTTCATGCATTACAACATACATCAAGTGGGTCCCATTACTTGTGGGCCTACCAATCAAAATCAACGGTGGAGATCCCTTCTCCACCAAAATGCAAGGTCTAGATGACCCTTTTCATGCAAGGAAATAAGCATCATGATGGGGTCCATGGAGAATAGCCCCATCATGGGATGGATATATGAATCATAGTGGGCCATCGGCCGCACCTAGGGTCCAAAGTGAGATTCATACCATCAATCGGTAGGCCCCATTTGGCCCATCATCAAAACATTAAAATCTAAGCATATGAAAACACCCACCTTTCAATCTTCTTGGTCTGATGGAATGCCAAACTCCTTGGCTCTCACTTTGATGGAGGTTGATGAAGGTTGGAGGGTTGAGATGGGAGATGAGAGGGGTAGGAAGTGGGCCACCTTGGAAGTGCTTGGACAATTGCTTCTCTTGCTTGGGAGAATGGGTGGAAAATGAGAGAGAGAGAGAGAGAGAGAGAGAGAGAAGGGATGTTGTAAGAGGAGGTGACATGGAGGGTATGGGCTCTCTTGACTTTTAGGGCATGAGGTGGCATGGGGTATGGATTGCCTTGACTTGTTGGTAAGAATGGAAAGGCTAGGTATGGGTTCATTTGACTTGGTGAAGTGAGAGGTATGAGTTGTGATAGGATGCACTTGATTGATGTGATGGGTCATAGAGATTCTATCGGAATTTGCAACGCGCAGTGTTTCTTTGAAATATACGTAGGCCCACAACTCCTAGCCTGGGTATCACATCGGTGCGCAAGATGCGGCGTTGGAATTACGGCGATGACACAGTCGCGCTGGTACAAGTTTCGAGTAGAGCTGACTTAGAATCACAGGATGCGACTTAGGGTCGCGTCGCAAATGCTGATTATAGGTTGCGGGTTACCGAAATTGGACAGGGAGGATAATTGGAGTCTATGAAACTGTACGGACTAGGATACGGGCCTTACATCACTCCTCCCTCTCTCTCTATCTCTCCCTCTCTCTCTCATGGTAGGAAATGGTGCAAATGCTAAGGGATGAAGGAGTATATGTAGAGAAATGGATAAAAATGTGGTTAGGTTAGGTTAATGTGATTATGGTTATCTTAGGTAAGGATTATGGGAATTCGTGCATGATTAAGAATTAATGGTGGATTAAAGGGGCATGAGATGGCATTGTGTGATGATGTCATGCATATGATATGGAGAAGAGTTGACTTCGGGGTGTACATGAGAGAGGGAGGGGCATGGGTGTGTGACATCACACACGTGGGTAAAGATTATCTCACCCATGTGTGGTATGGTGCATGTGTGGGAGCATGTGTTGTGCACATGTGTGGAATGAGATATATGGCGTCATGTGCACATGACACACTAACAATTCTTCGTGGCATGTCTCGCTAACGGAGCATCATATAGATGCACGGGTCATACCTCCACGATCGCGGCGATGAGGCAATCGATATGAAGTAGGTTTTAAAGTCTTGGTGTCATGCCCCAAACTCAAAAAATGGGCTCACAAAATTTCTGATCGTTGAATCTGGTGCCGACAGCCTCCGTAGTGCCCCATTCTCAGCTCCCGGCACTCATATGCTAGATTTCGATCCTGGGATCCTATAAGGAGGATTTTCAGTATGATTTTTTTTTGTAATGGAGCATAACCACAAGCATAACCAGATCACAAAACAACATCACCACATATCCACTATATCAAATACTTTAAGTACAATGCGGGAAGGGAAATGCAAGGTGATCAAAATGCTTCAAAATGATCAGATGCGCACTCCTGCCTCAGCGTTGCTGCTGTCCGATGCCACCTGCACACAACGGTCATGCATAAGCTTATAAAAGCTTAGAGGGTGGTGTAAGTTTGTGCACAAGGCAAGTGCCAAGTATACAATATCAGAGTAATGCAGAAATATACGGTAAGTCGATGAATACAATCAGCTGTACCAAGGTTATGTGATGCAAGGCATGAAAGCGATCGGCCATACCAAGGCCATGCGATATGAGACATGAATGCTATCATCCATACCAATGCAATGCGAGGCCTACGTAGCCGAATGTCATATGCGAGATGCAATACAAGCATGCCAGTCCTCATTAAATACACATATCAGTACAGTTTCTCTCTAGGATATTACCGGGGTCTAATACACTTCACACTGACTGCCGCCTCCCTAGCCGCATAGCCCAACAAGTGGAAGAGACCACACTATTTGCTTGACCAGTAGTTTGCTAATAACTACCTGGCTCATCGATAGTGGACTCATTTACGAGCTAGTCAAACTCAGCCTAGCTTATAGCCCCCTCACTTAGGCAGATAAGGATACACCCCTTCCAACCGACTACGACACGGTGGGAGATGCGGCCTACTGGTATTCGGCACTCGAGCACTCATGTATCCACTCGGTCTAGACCTTGGAGCATCTCTTGGTACCAAAAGGTTCTGGGACTTTCACCCAAGGACATCCTAAGTGCCCACAGTGCTAGAACCAAGTATTTTCAATATCTGATACGGCCATCCACAGTGTGCCTATGGAGCCACGACACTTATGTCGCTAGGGCATACAATGATCATGTCACACATATGGGAGATGCATGAGTCACACTGTCTAGTCATGCAGCAATCTGGCGCGTACCACATGCTCATGTGGGTAGCTCTTACCAATGAGTCCCATAACTAATCTACCCAATGGCATATGCAATGATCAATCACTACTCATATCAAGCATACATATGATGCGTATGGGCATGAGTCATGGAGTTACACTAAGCATGTTATAAGATGATGAATTATCCTCACAACGAAGATGAGCCTAGACGGCCTACACACAACAAGTATGGGCCTATCAATGGGCCCTAGGGAAATTTATAATGCAGACATTAAACCAACATTATTCTTATAATGTGGACGTTAAACCATCATTACTTCCAAGGCATAGCCCGCCATAAACATCATTACATAAACAATGGTAGAATCACACATTATAATGGACTTGTGTACATCCCATTGGGCCTCGACCCATGGGCCTCCAATACATCAAATGAGCCTCATAACTTGGGCCCCATATATATCAAGGTGGGCCTCAACGAATGGGCCATAACTACATCAAGATGGGCCTCATATATATACTAAGGTGGGCCTCACACATCCCCAAAAGAATTATATGGAGGGACATTTGGACTATACCACAAATAGCAATGGAGATAATAATTGTCATGGTTAAATAATTCACAGGGCCCACTCTGAAGTTTATTTTTCCAATCAATCTAATCATATGGTCATAAAGACCTGGATTAAGAGGGAGAACAATTCCCCATTGATCCAGAACTTTCATGACCCAAACAGGTTTCAATAATAAACGTTCAATCCTCCACTATTTTTGTGGTGTGGTCCACCTGATTAATGGACTAGACACATCACAGAGTGGCCCGCCGTGATGTGTTTGATATCCAACCAATTCATAAGTTAGCATAGAGATAGATGAAGTGAAAACAAAATATAAGCTTAATTGGAAACCGATGTGGCCCCTGGAAGTTTGAACAGTGGATGTCACTGTCCACATTTTTCAGTGGTAGGGGGGGTCCACTTGAACTATGGATCTAACTCATTCTTTAGCTCATGCCATAAAAAGAGCTTTCAAAATGGTTGGATGGTTTGGATGCAACACATGCATCATGGTGGGTCCCATAAGGATGAACGGTGTGGAGAGAACACATACATCATTAGGGAGTCCCACCATCTAGTGGTGTGGATGGTGTGGGTAAAACACATACACCATGGTGGGTCCCACGTGGGGCCCACCACAATGCTTATCTGCCATCCGATCTGTTCATAAGGTCACACAGACCTAGATGCAGAGGAAAAATAAATTTCATATGGATTCTAAACTTCTGTGAACCCAAACAGGGTTTCAATGGCAGCCGTCTAATCCCACTGTTCCCTATGATGTGGGCCACCTGAGCTCCACATACGACTAATTTTAGGGGGGCCCACTGTCCCAAAGGGGACCCAACAAATGCATGGTGTTGATGATCAACACTCACCATGGTGGGGCCCACGGCTGGGACCGTGGTCCCTGCCTGTCTCGCCTATGCAAGAACACAGCAAGACGCTACGCGGCATCCTCTGGCACTAGCAGCAGCACCTGCTGCCTCTTTTAAAAAAAAAATATGAATTTTTTATGGATTTTAGCAGGTGAGGCCTGCATCGTGAGGATCCACCCCGCCTAATGGCTCCTATGGCTCAAGACAAGCCAAACAAGCCCAATATTGAGCATGTTTTGGCGTATAGAAACATCGGAGTGGCTTTCAATGGTAACAATACTGTTTACTATATTGTGGCCCACCAGATAGTCAGATCAGCTTCATTTTTTGAGTCAACGCCTAAAATGAGTTAAGAAATAAGATGGATGGCATGGATCAAATCTAAACATCAAGGTGGGGCCTGCATGAGAAACCCTCCCCAAAGCTTTGAATCAATCTAACAGTTATATTTTTTGTCTCTTTCTGTTGCTGCCAATACACCCCACTGTCTGCCCATGCTCCCTGAACACGTTGGATGGTGTGTATACACATTTCATCACGGTGGGTCCCACATGGATGTGGCCCACGTGATTTTGGTTAATCTAATATTCGTGTTTTCCCATCATCCCAAGGTAGGGCCCACATGGCTTGGATGGTTTGAACATCACATACACTCATTAGGTGGGCCACAAAATAAAGGAAGGAGAGAGAGAGAGAGAAATAGACACGTGTGATGGAGGGGCCCCGACACTATGGGCCCTCCCTTTCCATGCACTCAATCTACATCAAGTGGGTCCCAATACATGTGGGCCTAACAAATCAAAAATCAATGGTGGAGATTCCTTCTCCACCAAAATGGAAGGTCTAGATGACCCTATTTATGCAAAGAAAATAAACATCATGATGGGATCCATGGAGAATGGCCCCATCATGGAATGTTCATTAGGATCAAGGTGGGCCATCGGCCGCACCTAGGGTCCAAAGTGAGATCCATACCATCAATCGGTAGGCCTCACTTGGCCCATCATCAAAAATAAAATCTAAGCCTATAGAAGCACCCACCGTTCGATCTTCTTGGTCCGATGGAACACTGATCTCCTTGTGTCTCACTTTGATGGAAGATGATGAGAAAGGGATGGCTAGGATGGTGGATCTTGGGGTGGGAAGTGGGCCACATGATGTTTTATTTAAACCAACACGATTTAAATGATTTTTAAACTCGCAAGTATACGAATCAGATGCAGATACGGTACGTATTACGAGATCGTTCCTACGAGGACTGGTCGTCACAATTCAAATCTATGACTCTCCTTAACTAATCCAACAGATAATGGAATGAACTACTAAGCACAATTTTAGGGAAAAAGAAAACAATTAAGAACAGGGAAGAAAATTCAATCAGAAAGAGAGCACTAGGACTTTCGAATCCACCCCTAATTATCCTAACCCTTGTTTTGTCTGTTGATTCACCTTGATCTAGATTGATACCACTTAAATAGAGAAAGCACAATCTGTGTCCTTAATCGGGCATACAGACTGTCTAATTCCTTTAAGCAATGCCATGAATGACATATCCCATGTCCTTGGTCGGGCACATGGAATGTACATTCATTAAAGCACCCTGTTTCTTCCTCTATAGGAAACTTGTTCTTGATCATACACAAGCACCTATAATAAGCATCCAAACAACATCCATATATATACTTTAATCAAGTTCATAGATGGAGAAGTATAGAATTTAAACCCATAAAGCCCACTTAGAGAAAGAAACAAATTAATTGAAATTCAAAGTAAATCAACCAACACAAGAGCTGATCAAATTAAGGGCTTCATCTCAGCCCTAGCTGAGAGATTAGTGACCCATAAAATCCATAAAAAATATTAAATAAAATTCATAAAAAAAACATCAAACCAAACAATCTCTCTCTCTCTCTTCTTTCTTCTCTTTCTTCTCTTTCTTCTCTTTCTTCTCTCCCTTGCTCCAGATCTGGAATCCCCTGGTTCTGAATGACTTTCCCACGTCCAAAACTCCCCTTCTATAGCTGCTGGAATCGGTGGCAGAGTCGTAGAAGGACTCGAAGTGCAATTTTTCGCAGCCATGATCGGTGGGCCCCACTGAGGTATTTTCTGGAAAATCCACCCCGTCCATTGGATTCAGGACGAAATTTCAGTCAAGAATAGGTGGTTTTGAATGTCCATTGACACGGCCCAGAGAAGAAAATACAAAAAGATCAGTTTTGAACGTCGCCGGGTAGCCCTTTTGTGGCCTCTGTATCACGCACGTGTGCACGCATGAGAGAAGAATATTAGCATGGTTTTGAAGCTCTCGAACCACTCTACAAGATGGACAGCTCGGATCGGCCGTACGGGTGACATACGGGGCCCACAATCCTTCGCAAAAACGGCCAGCGGTCGTCCGTTATGCGGACGCGAAACCAACTTCCGTGGCAATGGTGGGACCCATTTTGATAATTATTTTAATAATCCACTCCGTCCATTGCATGGAGGATGAAAAAACGGCTAGGAATGCCCAATTTTGAGTTAGAGTTGCTGTGGCCCACGGAGTTTTGAACTCACCGTCCGTTTTGCGTTTTTCAGCGGTCAACATCCGTACATATGCATGGAACCAAACGGACATTTAGGCGATGGTTATAACTGCCCCAGGAAGCGGATGGACGGTTTGGATTGTCCATTTGGACACTAGGTGGGCCCCAGAACCGACGACCGCGGTTCGGTTCCGCGGACGCTGTAGCGGCGACTGGTTTTTTTAAAGAAAGTCGGGTCCGCCGCCGACCGACTTAAGTCCGTCGGTGCTCAGCAAAGGCACATGTGCACTGTGTACACATGCTATAGATATGGGTCCACCGTGATGATTTAGAAATCTACACCATCCATCCTCTTTATCATGGTAATTTAGCCGTCAATACCAAGGTTGAGGCAGTTCCAAATATCAGGTGGGCCCCAAATTGGAGATTAATAGGCTGATCTGTCCGTTGGACTACTTTCCGAGATCTTCAATGGCTGAAATTTAATATGTACGGTTAATTTACGGCCCTCATCTCATGTATGAAGTTTCGAACTGATCGGATAGCGGGAACCATGTGATCTTGCATTCTGGACCCTTTTCGGGCCCCTTTGGCTTGCTTTCCTCAGATCCCAGGCGTGTAAAATCTTCATTATTGGTTCTCTGGAGTCCATCCCGTGCTCTGGAGACTTTGGATCATGAAATCCATGCCTTTAACACCAATTTTCAATTAACGCTCCTGACTTCATCCTGTAACAAAAATACAATTAAAATACTCTATTAAGCATTATCATATACGTAAAATCTGGTAATGATTAGGGTCTAATATGCAATATTCAACCCTGATGGGCCACACAAAACACACTTTTCTCTCTTAGAAAGGCTTGGACGTCCACCACTTCTTTTGATTGGAATTTTTATTTGAGAAATGAGAAAGAGAGAGAGAGGGTTGTAAGGAGAGAGAGTGATGGGTGATGCATATGAGGTGAGTGATGGGTGAGGTGAGAGATTTATTGACTTTTGGGGTAGATTGCTTGACTTGTGGAGAAAGAAAGCATGGGTTGTGTACTTGACATGAGGTGATTGATTAATTGATTGATTGATGGGACATGTTGTAGAGATTCTCTTAGGATTTACAACGTGCTATATTTTCCTCAAACTGAACGCGGGCCCACATCTCCTGGCCAGGGTATCAGATCGGCATGTAAGATGCAGCGTTGGAACCGCGGCGACGGTGCAGTTGCAATGGTACAAGTCTCAGATTAAGCTGACTCAAATCTACGGGATATGACTTAGGGTCATGCGTAAACATTGATTATAGGTTGCAAGTTGCCAAAATTCGATAGGAAAGATCGCGGGAGTCGACGGAACAGTACGAGTTAGGATACAGGTCTTACACTTGGGTTCCGGTCAGTTGTGTGTACTATGCATGGTTAGTCCAGGTCTAGCCAAGGGTGTCGATCATGGTGAACATAGGCATAGAAAATGGTACGGAATGGATGGGGTGGTCATCATGGTATCGGTTTTGGTTATTTATGGCTGCATTATGAAGGGTGTACTATAAGGGTTCTTTCGAGCATTTGAATTGTACATGTAAGCATTACCGGGTTTTATTTCAAAAGGTGAGTCTCATCTACTAACCAATCAGATGTACTTATAGGCTGGATGGGTATTACAATTCTCCTCTACTTATAAAAATTTTGTCCTCAAAATTTCTACTATATTAGTTAAAATGTGGGTTTCATGATCGGAAAAGTGAAATGACTGAAAATCCTTTTTAGTGCAAAAAGGATATCATACATCAGTGATGTTTTTACAGTGTTTATAAAGTTCATTAAAACAAGAGGGGATATTTCTTTCGAATGTCCTCCTCATGTTCCCACGAGGCCTCTGCTTCATTATGGTGTCCTCACTGAACTTTCACCAATGGAATTGTCTTTGACCGAAGGACCTGCTCCTTTTGATCCAAGATACGAATCAGATGTTCTATGTATGACACGTCCTCATGGATTTCGATCGGTTGTCAGTCGATAATGTTCTGTCTCTGGCTCACACCTCCTTAACATGGATATATGAAATACATTGTGAACACCTAACAGCTAGGGAGGCAAGGCTAGTCGATATGCCACATGGCCAATCTACTCTACTATCTCAAAGGGATCTATATAATGTTGGGCGAGCTTCCCTTGCTTGCCAAATCGAAATATGCCCTTCATGGACAAGACCTTGAGCTAGACAAAATCTCCAATAGTAAATTCCAATTCCTTACACCGACGATCCGCATAACTCTTCTATCAGCTTTGAGCGGTGCACATACTCTTTCTGATAAGCTCTACCTTTTTCGACATTTACTAAACAATTTCAGGCCCGAGTAAACTCCACTCTTCGACTTCTATCCAACAGCTATGTGACCTGCAAGGTCGGCCGTACAAGGCCTTATACAAAGCCATGCTGATGGTTGCTTGATAACTATTATTATATGCACATTCGGCCAACGGTAAATGATTATCCCAGCTACCGTGGAAATCCAACACACATGCTCTAAGCATATCCTCCAGAATCTGATTGACTCTCTCAATCTGCCCATCTGTTTGGCGTGGTAGGCGATGCTGTACTTTAAAGTCACACCCAAGGTTTGCTGAAATCTCTTCAAGAATTGTGATGTGAACCTCAGATCACGGTCGGATATAATTAACACCAGCACTCCATGCAGCTTGATGATCTCACTAACAAATAACTAAGCAAGTCAGTCTATTGAGTAGGTAGCACGTATAGGTAGGAAATGCGCGGACTTTGTCAGTTGATCAATAATGACCTAGGTGGCATCATGACCTTAAGGAGTCCGTAACAATCTCATAATAAAATCCATTGTAATGTGCTCTCACTTCCACTGAGGAATCTCCAATTGTTACAGGGTACCTGAGGGTCGTTGATGCTCTGCCTTGACACTTTTACATGTATTATATTGGGTGAAAAATTTAGTAATGTGATGCTTCATCCTTGGCCACCAATATTATCTCTTAGCATTGCGGTACATCTTTGTACTACTTGGGTGGATCATGAATTTGGACTGGTGTGCGTCGGTCAATATTCTTGCCTCAGCTCCATATCTCCAACACATACAGTCGCCCTTTATAGCGAAGTCCACCATCCACACCGACTTGCCACTCAGACGAACCATCATCAGTCATTTCCTTACCGCGATTGATGATCGCTGGGTCAGCTCATTGCACCTCAATGACTCGAGATATAAGTGATGGTTGAATGGATAAGCTTGCAAGATGCATAGTAGCTGACCAGAAGTTCTACTCAAAATCAAAGTCCCTTATTTCTTCCAACATTTGCCACTGTCGAACCATAACGTGAGCAATAATTCCTCGGGGCTATCAACTGAAGGCATCACCTACAACATTGGCCATACCTGGGTGGTATTGAAGAGAAAAATCATAATCCTTTAACAACTCTAACCACCTTCTCTGCCGCAGATTAAGGTCCTTCTGAGAGAATAAATATTTAAGGCTCTTGTGGTCCGTGAACAACTGAAATCTGACCCCGTATAAATAATGCGGCCATATCTTTACTACAAACACTATCGTTGCCAACTCTAAGTCATGCATATGGTAATTCTTCTCGCAGGCCTTCAACTGTCAAGAAGCATTTGCTATAACTTTATCATGCTGCATCAGCACACAACCCAATCCAACCTGCGAAGCATCTGTGTATACTACGAACCTTTCATTTCCAGATGGCAAGGTGAGAACTGGTGCCATTGTCAACTTATCTTTCGACTCCACAAATGCCTTTTCATAGGTCTCACTCCAAACAAAAGGTGCTCCTTTATAGGTTAGTCATGTTAGTGGTGCTGCTATACGAGAACCCTTGAATAAACTATCTGTAGTATCCCGCAAGACCTAGAAAGCTTCAAATTTCTGTGACATTAGTGGGTTGTCACCACTTAAGCACAACCTCAACCTTGGCCAGATCTACAGCCACTCTTTCTTTAGTAATGACGTGGCCAAGAAACTTCACTTCTTCCTGCCAAAATTCACATTTCTCCAATTTGGCATATAACTAATGATTGCGAAAGGTCTGCAGAGTAGTACGTAGATGACACTCATGCTCCTCTTGGGTACGCGAATCTATCAGAATATCATTTGTGAATACTACCACAAAATGGTCGAGAAAAGGGCGAAATACCTCATTCATCAATTGCATAAATACAGCAGGGGCGTTCGTCAGTCCGAAGGACATGACCAGGAACTCGAAGTGGCCATATCTGGTGCAAAAAGCCATCTTAGGGATGTCCTCCTTTCGAACTCGAACTTGATGGTATCTAAAACGTAGGTCGATCTTCGAGAAGAACTGTACCTCCCTAAGCTAATCGAACAGATCGTCAATCCTTGATAATGGATACTTATTCTTGATGGTCACATTATTTAGTTCCCTGTAATCTACACAAAGTCTTAACAACCCGTCCTTCTTCTTAACGAATAGGACTGGCGCTCCCCAAGGAGAACTACTTGGGTGAATAATGCCCAAAGTCTGAAGTTCCTCCAACTGCTTCTTCAATTCTTCTAACTCCATGGGTGTCATGCGATACGATGACTTTGAGATGGGTGCGGTACCTGGCATCGGGTCAATACAGAATTCCACTGCCCTTCGAGGAAGTAGACCTGAGATGTACTGAAAGACGTCGAGATGCTCGCATATGATTGAGATCTCCTCAATCCTTAAGGTCCTTTCTTCTTCTACTAGGCAAGCCAAGGATGTCCCTGTCTACTCTGCTGGCAGAATCCTGAACTAGAACTGTGGTTGGCCGATTATAGAGAAGGTGACTATCCTTTCGAAACAATCTAACGAGGCATGATATGCGGTCATCCAATCTATACCCAAAATAACATCCAGCTTAGACATCTTCATAACAAATAAATCGGTGGGTAGGATGTGATCTCCAATCATCACTGGGCAATCCTTGCAGATAAGGCTTAGGTTAGAATATTCACTTAATGGTGTGGCTACTGATAACTCTTCTACTACCCTTTCTGTCTCTAACCCCAATATATTTATGAGTGATGATGATATAAATGAATGGGAGGCGTCTGAGTCGAATAAGGGGTGTGCAAATGATTAGAAGAGAGTAGTCATACCCTCGAGTATCGTTGCTGATGATTGAGGATTAGTCTGTTGAATAACATATACGCAAGGTTGGGTAGTCATTGCAAATCCTACCTGTTGTCCCTTGGGTGGTCTCTGGTACTGCTGAGAGCGATCTCGACCTTACGATGATTACTGTTGCTGGTATTGTTGAGGCTATTTTTTAGGCCGATACTGCTGAGTTTGTTGATGAGGATGGTATTGTTGATTTTGGTGTTGCTGAAAAGGTCTCTGCTGGGGGTGACCATGAGGCTGCTGTCTGTAAAAAGACATATCCTTCCACTTTATAGAGACCTCTAGCGGATTAGGGCAAGACCTGACTTGATGGCCTACTCCACCACACCTAAAACATGTTCCTCAAAATGTTAACCGTTGCGAATCTCATTGGGCTTCCTGAATGACTAATCCTTGCCTAGCAAGCCTTTTCGATGGACGGAATTATTGGGTTGGGCCTCCCTTCCTCTTGTGCTTATTATCCTGTCTACAAAGTGGTTGATCACAACTCTTGTTCATCTCTTCGAAATCTGCTTCTATGATCTTAGCTCAGTTTGTCACTTCCTCAAAAGTAGGGAGTCGCAAAGGTACTACCCTACTCCTCAAGCTAGGACAAAGTCCCTTCCTAAATTTACAAGCTTTCATACTCGAGGTCAAAAATAAATTCGATGCGAAACAGGATAGCTTAACGAATCTGGCCTCGTACAGGGCCACAGATAAAGCTCCTTACTCCAGAGATATAAATTCAGACACCATCTTTTCTCGAATACTATCAGGAAAATACTTTTAGTCGAACTTGTCGCTGAACATGCTCAAACTCAAAACTATACTCAACCTAGCTTCCTTCTTAACTGACGGCCACCACAACTTTGCTTCTCCCTCAAGTGTGAAGGTATCAAGTGACACTCTCTGGGAATCAGGACACGCCATCACGTCTAAAATCTTGATAACCTAGGTCCTCCATTGGTCGGCCTCATGCCGATCCGGCTGCCCTTTAAATTGAGGGGGTCGCAAAGCCTAGAATACCTGAATCAATGCTGAATGCTCTGATATGGAAGATGCCTCTGCAGACCTCCTCTCTTGACGTTCCATCAGAGATGCCATGGAATGAAAGATTTCCTGAATCAAAGCGGTGTCCTGAGGACTATTTGGTGTAAGACCCCGTCCATTCCATACCATTTTTTATGCCTATGTGCACGATGATCGACGTCTTTATCAAAACGTGGACTAGTCGTGCATAGTGCACACTCGACTGACCGGAACCCTAAGTCTTCGAAACCGATTTCATATCGACCACCCCATCGTTGCGATCGCGTAGGTACCAGCCATGTGTCTGTACGATGCTCCATTAGTGAGATACGCCTTGAAGGACTGCTAGTGTATCATGTGTGCATGGCACCATAAACTCCATTCCACACATGTGCACAACATATGTCATGCACATATGCATAAGCCACACATGGGTGAGAGAATCTATACCCATTTGTGTGATGTCACCCTCCCATGCCATCCCTCTCTCATGGGCTCCCCAAAGTTAACTTCTCTCCATACCATACCCTATTTATGACATCATCACACCATGCCATCCCATGCCCCTTTAATCCACCATTAATTCTTAATCATGCACAATTTCCCATAATCTTAGCCTAAGCTAACATTAATCATATTAACCTAACCAAACCAAATTTTTATCCATTTCTCTACAAATACCCCTCCATCCCTTAGCATTTTCACCATTTTCTATAATAAGGGGGGAGAGAGAGAGAGAGAGAGAGAGGAGTGATCTTGGTGGGCCATCAACTCCATCAATCCCATCCCTTCCATCCATCTAATCCATTAAGGTGAGTACACCCCCCCCCCCCCCCCCACTCTTATGGTTTGTTTTCTTTCTTGATTATTTGATAATGATCATGGAATGAAACTCATTAACCATGGCCCCCACCATTGCATTTGGTTGCAATCTGAACTCTTTATAGAACTATATAGATGCCCTTTTTAAGAAAATATTATGGGGTCCACCGTGCACCCAACATGATGTATACATTTGATCCAAGTCGTCCATCCACTTTCCCTTAACATTTTAGGTGGGCCACATTCAAAATCAGGGCCCGTCCAATGATCAAGGTGGGACATACCACTTTAATCAGTGAGGTTTGAACATTACCATTAAATAAATAAAATTAATTAATTAATTAAATAAAATAAAAATCTAAGATAACTGGACGCTGTTGCTGGCAACGTCCAGAGGACGTTCAGCAAGCAACGTCCTTGCTGCTTTCAAAATGGGTTGTGGCTGTGGACCCACAACAAGCCCCTCATGATGTATGTATTTAATCCACGCCGTCCATCCAATTTTCCAGATCATTTTAGGCATTGAGCCGAAAAATCAAGCCAATCCAAATCTCTGGTAGGCCACACCATCCAAAAGACTATTTTAATAGTGATAAACTATTAGGGCCTGTTGTAATATTCATGTAGGTCAAAACATATCAAATATTGGACTCATTGGACTCGTCACGAGTCAAGGAACATAGCAGGTGGAGTGGATCGTCCTGATGTGAGCCGCACCTATGAAAAACTACCAGAAAATAAAAAAAATAAGCATAAGGCATGCTGGATGCTATTGCTATCAGTGTCCTCTGGACGTTGCAGTAAGCAGCATCCTACTGCTTGAAATGTAGGTAGGGACGGTGGGCCCCACCATAAGTCCCACCATGATGTATGTCGAACATCTACATCGTGCATTTGATGGGTCCCCTTTAGAAATTGGGATACCCCAAAAATCATCAAGACACGGAACTCAGGTGACCCACACCATGTAAAATCATGTGGAGATATGGCTAAACATATATAAGCACTTGCTGGAGCCCACTTGAAATTTCGATGCATCTGAAACTTGGACTGACCCCTCAATCAAGTGGGACAGACATAATGGATGGGCTGGATTCATGGACCACGTCTCTGTGGGCCCAACAAATGATTATGAATGTTTTAATGGTGGATAACCCTCCAACTTTTATGTGTGGTGTGGTCCACATGTGCCACAGATTAGCTTGATTTTAAGCCCTATGCCCACCAACGATTAGTGCATATGACTGATGGTGTTGAAGGTGGACATGCATCATGATGGGCTCCACACAACTCGACCTCATGGGAGGTCCCCATGGGCTCCACCATTATATATGTGTGTGTGTGTGTGTGTGTGTTCTATCCTAACCGCTAATCCATTATGACAACTCATTTCATGTCAAGGCACCAAAAATCAACTGGAGAAAACCTTAGGTAGGCCAAAATCCATAAGAACCATGGGATTAACCTCCTACAGTTAAGAGATCTCTTGTGAGCCCATTATGATTTCTCTGGGAGATCCGAACCATCCAAATAATGGGCTTTAGTGGTATGTATGGACACAAAACCTCATGCACACATTTATTCCCAAGCAGTGTGCCGAAGCACGATGTCTGGAGACTGTTGATCCCCACACTGCTGGGTCCTAACTTGATGTATGTACTTTGTATTTTTCCCATTTAGACGAATCAGGTGGGTCACAATCTTGAGTGGGCCACAATCTCTGATTCAAACCTTAACTCGCCCACACCACATAAAGTAGCCTTGTTTGAATGACCACTGTTGAAAATCCTTCTCAGCTGTGATGTTTGATTTCCATCCAAGACTGTCTATTCATCCAGCCCATTGTGGACCACACCTAAAGGTACAATAGATTCCAAAATGCGGTAGGCCACAACATGGGAAAATGCTCCCGCCATTGAACTCTCTAGGGCCACTGAACTATTTTCGTAATTGACATCCAATTGGATGGGTGGGCACCATCTCGATGTATGTGTTGTTCATCCATTGGAGGACCTCACCAAGATATAAGTATTTTGTCCACACCAACTATTGGTGAACTTCCATGTACATTTTTGCCATCATTCCATTATATCAACCATGTTAAGACCATGCCAAATTGCATTAAGGTTTGGTTCATTTTGAGTAGTGGGCTGGGCCAAATGTTAGGCCCACCTTATGGACCATATTGGGCCTACTTGTAGACTCCACTAGCGTGTTCACAAGGGCATTGGGGTTATAGGCCCACAAGCTATAAGGCTCATTATGAGTGCATGCCTTTTGAAGACATTAGTGGTAGTCTTACATGGGCCAATGAATGAACACTTTTAGCAAATGTTTATAATTTCAGACAACATGTGTATGATGATATGAATTATGATTAGGTGTTTTACGACCCCAATCTTGTGAAGTATGAGGCCCACTTATCATGTGTTACTGTGAATCATGCATCCTCTTACCTATGCAGCCTTAGATCATGAATGGCCACTTACTCATGCAGCGTAATTGTAGTCATTTGACCATAAGTGCTCATGAGGCCATGCAATTGTATAAAATCAAGTGGTAATGAAGGTCATCCAATAGTGTGACCTTGTGCTTAAGGGCATAGGTGCAGCCACTTGAATTATATACAATTGGATCGTAAGTTTAAATCTCTTAGTCTTAAAGGGTTGTTATGTCGGGTTGGATTTCACAACTTGATAATGGAGTGGCTCTCAATTCGGTGTCATGTGACATAAATACAACCCTTACATTATGTTGATAGGTGAGGCAGATGTGGGGACCACTAAACTATATCTGATGTGATGGAAGCTAGTTCTTGGCCTTTTAACCACGTGACACCGAATATGAGTCATTAGCTATGTGACGTGTGAAGTGGTTGTAGTTTAAGACTTAGTACAATGTAATGTAGCCATGAATGGCAGGTGCGATTGTGATTGTTCAACTAGGTTTGGATATTTTGAAATGTGCATGGATATTAGATCATGATAGTAATCGTATACATACTAAACTATGTGAAATTACGGTATTTGCTCCCTAACCTTGTGAAAGTTTTATAAAGCGGTTACCCCATTATGTGAGCTATAAGGTAGTGAAACTAAATAACTATCTAACCTTAGGTCCTTTATTATGGCAAGTTAATTGACATTTGTGTGGCCACTCAACCATATGGACTTCTGATAATGGAGTGGCCATAAGACCATGCAGGCATATGAGAATTGTGCGATTACTCAGACTTGTGGACTATGCTGATGGTGTAACCTCTTGGGTATGTGAACTTAGGACTTGTGTCAGATTGATTATGGACCCTACCTTGATGTAAGTATTGCATATTTCACCATTTATCCATTAGGCTAGCTAATTCTAGAACGTGATTCTAAAATGAACTAGATCCAATTCCTAAATAAGTCAAACAATATGAAATAGTGTTAATTGAACGTATAACTTTTGAACACTTGTGAACCCACTCAATATAAGGATTTTATCCACGCTGTTCAATTGTTTTACTAACCAAACAGTTTTATCATGGAGCATGCCGACGTGTGACTTGTACATCTGAACCGTTCTTCCTTGTACTACCTTAATGTATGTGAGTTACCTATACTATCTACTTGTTGGGATCCACCATAATGTTTGTGTGTGGATCCATCTGCTTGTAGTACCACTTGGAAGTAGGACCCACTACATTGTATGAGAGAAACCCACGTCATCCAACCGTGACTAACTCTTATGTGTATATTATATACCCAAGTTGTTCAACTTATGAGTCACTGTATCTTATGAGGTTTACCTGTGCCTTCCAAACCATTGTAGAACTACTATGATAATTATTTACAATCCAACCTATTAACAGCCCACTTGAAGGTGAAGCTACTATATGTTATATCTATGCTTTTCATCTCATAACCACTTGGTGCATGTACTTTGTATCACCACCACTCATTAACCATAAGGCCCAGTTAGGGTATAACCATGTGGTCCCAATAGAAGAACCATGTCGAGCCAAAGTCGCTAATAGAATATCTATCTTGTGAAGGATATGGTGTAACTCTGAATATAATTAATGCTCATGATTATGATAGCTATGGATGATATTAGTGATGTTAGTGATTATGGTTAATAGAAGTATGTGATTTAATATCTTGATTAATGTTGTTCTACTTCCTAATACACTAAATTCATCTACTTAACCATGTTAATATTGATCATACTCATGCACCATGGAATGATGGTATGTGCAAGTGTACTTCAATACATTTGTTCATTTATAAGATATGTCCTATTTAGTTGAGTCACATGACCATGGATTGATATAGTTGATAGTGGGACATGATGATTATATGTCATTTTTGGATTAAAGGTTAAGCACACCCTAAACTCATGGCATTATATGCATACCACATGCCCTTGAATGTATGCCTTATCATAATTTCTTGAATTCATGTATAATCATGACATACATGATGATCGAAATAACACAGTCATGCCATATAAGATGAGTTGGATCTTGATGACGAAATGTACATCTATGATGATGACTTGGGTTATCCCTGAAAATGAACGGGACACCAGAAGTGTGGAAATAGTAGGGGATGATGTGCCCCTTGGGTTGAAAGTCTTTAAACCCCGATGCTAGCTAAGGATACCTCACTATCAGGCCGAGTGGATACATGGGTCATGGATTTGACTCCCACTGATGAGGTCAAGTTGAGAAGAGGTGGGTCCAACCTGCTTAAGGACTGAGGTGCAAACAGGGACTGGTCTAACCCGCCAGCGAGGAGAAGCACAAACAAGGTCCATTACTAGTATACAAAATGGTGGTTGTAACCCAATTAGTGGGTAGCGAGGTCGATTGCTAGTGTTTGGTGCATGGGTGTCGACCACTGTATTTTCCCGAGATATACAGTTATGATATGGCATGACAATATGATGATGATGATGTTATTACGGATGAGCATGATACGGTTATGGATGTGGTATAGGAGAAATGAAAATATGACTTGGTGATGCTGGTAGCATTGACTCGGAGTATTACTATGATACATATGCATTGCATTGGCATTGACATCATACCTTACGTACTACACGCCTTTCACCATACATGATTTCTTTGTGGCATATTTATCTTGCTTGCATGTAGGACACACTACACACACGTGTATACTCACTGGGCTTTTTACCTAAGCTTCCTATTTCCCATTTTTTCAGGGCAGGAGTAGCTTAGAAGAGTTAGCTTTTTCGATGCATTGTATCTATTTTTCGATTTGGCAATGTTAACATTGTGTACCTTTTGGAAAGCATTGTACTCGTAACCATCCAAATTTATAATGGAGAGTGTTGCTTGGTATTTTGATCATGAATCTTCATGCTCAGGTATTATTATATGTATATAAAAAAAATTCAGTCAAAAAAATCTTCCTTGTAGTGCGCTGAACTCTGGGCTTGGTGTGTGGAAGTCGAGTGCCGGATTCAGGGTATCACGAAAGTTGTCCGTCTTTAGATTTAGGGCATGACAGAAGATGGTATAAGAGCATAAGATTTGGTATCACTTACGAGCAAAGTCAGTGACTGGAAAACATAGAAGAACTTAAACTAGGTCTCCAACCGTCATTGATCGAGAACCTAGATGTTATTAGTACCCCTGATTTGTATGAATCTAGGATTTCCGGTTTAAGAACCTAGTCAAAACACGATCCTCTAGTTGAGAACCTAGAGACTATATTTAGCACCCGGGCATGAGGCAGATAACCGCGATCAATACCCTCTAGTGTTTGATGTATGATTGTTTGGTATATATGGTGATATGTATGTTTGGCTTTCTATGTTATGACTTTGATAATGTATTTGTGATTAGAAATTTTGAGGATGAAATTTTTATTAGGAGGGTAGATTGTAAGACCCCGTCCATTCCATACCATTTTTTATGCCTATGTGGACGATGATCGACGTCCTTAGCCAAACCTGGACTAACCGTGCATAGTGCACACCTGGCTGACCGAAACCCTAAGGCTTCGAAGCTGATTTCATATCGACCGCCTCATCACCACGATCGCGTAGGTACCACCCGTGCGTTTGTACGACGCTCTATTAATGAGATACGCCATGAAGAATTGTTAGTGTATCATGTGCGCATGGTGCCATATACTTCATTCCACACATGTGCACAACACATGGGTGAGAGAATCTCCACCCATGTGTGTGATGTCAACCTCCCATGCCATCCCTCTCTCATGTGCTCCCGAAAGTCAACTGCTCTCCATACCATACCCTATGTATGACATCATCACACCATGTCATCCCATGCCCCTTTAATCTACCATTAATTCTTAATCATGCAAATTTTCCATAATCCTAGCCCAAACTAACATTAATCATATTAACCTAACCAAACCAAATTTTTATCCATTTCTCTACAAATACCCCTCCATCCCTTAGCATTTTCACCATTTTCTACAATAAGGAGAGAGAGAGAGAGAGGAGTAATCTTGGTGGGCCATCAACTCCATCAATCCCATCCCTTCCATCCATCTCAACCATCCATCTAATCCATCAAGGTGAGTACACCCCCTCCACTCTTATGGTTTGTTTTCTTTCTTGATTATTTGGATGATTAATTGTGATAGTGATGTGATGATAATGATAATGATGATGGAATGGGACTCATTAACCATGGCCCCACCATTGCATTTGGATGCAATTTAAACTCTTCATAGAACTATGTAGATGCCCTTTTTAAGAAAATATTGTGGGGCCCACCGTGCACCCCACATGATGTATACATTAGATCCAAGTCGTCCATCCACTTTCCCTTAACATTTTAGGTGGGCCACATTGAAAATTAGGGCCGGTCCAATGATCATGGTGGGACATACCACTTTAATCTGTTAGGGTTAAACTTTACCATTAAATAAAAATAAATAAATAAATATTTTAAGATAACTGGATGTTGTTGCTGCCAACGTCCAGAGGACGCTGCAGCAAGCAATATCCCAACTGCTTTCAAAAATGAGTAGGGCCTAAGACCCACAATAGGCCCGTCCTCATGACGTATGTATTTAATCCACGCCGTCCATCCAATTTTCCAGCTCATTTTAGGCATTGAGTTGAAAAATGAAGCCAATCCAAATCTCTGGTAGGCCACACCATCAAAAAGACTATTTTAATAGTGATAAACTATTAGGGCCCGCTGTAATATTCCTGTACGCCAAAACATATCGAATAATGGACTCATTGGACCCATCACGAGTCAGGGAACCCAATAGGTGGAGTGGATCGTCCTGATGTGGGCCCCACCTTTGAAAAACTACCAGAAAAAAATAAGCACAAGGCATGTTGGATGTTGTTGCTGTCAACGTCCTCTGGACGCTACAACAAGTAGTGTCCTGCTGCTTGAAATGTAGGTAGGGACGATGGGGCCCACCACAGGTCCCACCGTGATATATGTCAAACATCTACATTGTGCATTTGATGGGTCCCCTTTAGAAATTGGGATACCCCAAAAATCAGCCGGACACAGAACTCCGGTGACACACACCATCTAAAATCATGTGGAGGTATGGCTAAACATCTATAAGCACTTGCTGGAGCCCACTTGAAATATTGATGCATCTGAAACTTGGACTAATCCCTCAATCAAGTGGGACACACATAATGGATGGGCTGGATTTAGGAACCACGTCTTTGTGGGCCCAACAAATGATTATGAATGTTTTAATAGAGGATAACTCTCTCAACTTTTGTGTGTGGTGTGGCCCACATGTGCCACATATTGACTTGATTTTAAGCCCCAGGCCAACCATGGAATGGTGCTTGTCACTCCCCAAGCTCGGAAACTGGGTTCACAAAATTCTCGATCGCCGAATCCGGTGCCGACAGCCTCCGTAGTACCCCATTCTCAGCTCCTAGTGCCCATATGTCAGGTTCCGATCCTGGGATCCTTTAAGGAGGATTTTCTAACGTACATTTATCTCATAAGAAGCATAACCACATGTTTACCTAAATCACAAAAGCAACATCATCATCACATATCCATTAATATAAACTTTGAATACAATGCTGAAAAGGAAATACATGTCAAAATAAAATCAAAGCTCCAAAAGACAGTTGCATGCTCCAAGCTCAATGTCGCTGTGACCAACGCCACATGCACGCATATATCATGCATAAGCTTATAGAAAGCTTAGAGGGTGGTGAAAGTGTGTGTGCGCAAGATAAGTGCCAAGCACACAAATACAATGTCATAATCATACAATGTCGGAAATATTGGAGAGATCATGAATCATACATTATCAGAGTAAGTAAAAATACTGACAAGTCCATGAGTCATACAATATCAGAGTATGCAATACAAATCATCTATGCAAATGAGTAGTCATAAAGAGTCAGGTATCAGATACCGAGGATGCAAAGCAATATGCGGTGTGAATGACCATATAGGAGTGTAAAGCCAGGATGATGGTACGTAGTATCGCAAGCTATGGGGTCCACCATAAAGGACTTCTATCCAAACCAGTCTGATACCTAAATTTGGATAGTAAGACTTAATGTGGTAAACTCTTGATCTTAGGTTAGTCACGCGCCCCAATCGAAACCCTGGCCATTGTAAAGGTACACGTAATTAATAGTTACGTACCACCAGCCCAAGTGGATAGTGAATGAATGAATGAATGAGTATGCAACTCCTACTCTACAAATTAGTATTGTATATCTTTGGGATCATCATCGGGGTCTAGTACACTCTACAAGTAATTGCCGCCCACTGGATGCGCAACCATGCAAGGGAAAGAGACCTCACTATCCACCTGGCCAGTAGTCAGCCAATATCTACCCGGCACGTCGATAGCGAACTGAATCACGAGCTGGTCAAACTCAGCCTAGGTATGGCTACTACCCTCGGGCGGGTAAGGCCACACCCCCCCAACCGACCATGACATAGTGGGAGACCCGACCTACTGGTATACGGCCCTCATGCGCTCATATATATCTCCTCAGTCTCGACGTTAGGGCGTCTCTTGGCCTTGAAGGTTTAAGAATTTTCACTCAAGGCCATCTATGGTAGCCCGATGCTAATGGAGGCATCTGGCCATCCACGATATGCTTGTGGAGGCTACGACCTTGATGTCGCTAAGGCGTATAGTAATCATAACACACAATGCAAGATGCATGAGTCATACAATCCAGTCATGCATCAATCTTACACATACCGTGCACTCATGTGAGATAACATCTGCCTATCAGGGAGTCTCATAACAACCTGCCCAATGAGATATGCGATGGTCAACCACATCTCATAACAAATAAGCAGATGATGCATATGGGCATGTATCATGATGCTATGCTGTAACATACTCATAATCGGTATCGACAATCGGCACCGATAATCAATAATCGACCTTAATAATCAGCATCGGTCTCAATAATCAGAATTGGGCTAACAAAAGGCCTAAGGGAAGGTCACAATGTGGACATTTAACCATCATTGTCTATCAATGTAGACATTCAACCAATATTTCTCCCAAGTAGTGGCCCACATAGAGCCAAACATAAAGTGGGCCCATGGCCTCACGCAAAGGCCTAATATACATCGTAATGGGCCTCATACAAGGGCTACATTCACATCACTAATAAGCATCATATGGGCCTAATACATTTCACGGTGGGCCGCATCACATGGGCCTAATACGCATCATGATGGGCCTACGCATTGTGTTGGGCCTAATAAGCATCATATGGTCCTAATACACGTCACGGTGGGCCTCAAATATAACAGGTGGGCCGCATCACTAGCCGCACAAATGGACCTCATATACACAACAAGTGCGCCCCACTCATGGGCCTCAAATACATAACATGTGGGCCCTACACATGGATCTCGTATGCTTTAAATGGGCCATGTGTCTGGGTCTCGAATACATCAAATGCGCCACGCGTCATGGGCCTAATACACATCACAATGGGCCTTGGCCATAGGCCACAAATACATCACAATGGGCCTCAGATTCAAGTAGGTGGGCCCCATCATATAGGCCATAATTACATGGCATGTGGGCCCTATCACATGGGTCTTAAAATATAGGGCAAGTGGGCCCTATCACATTGTAACGCTCTGAAAATTGGGGGTCGAGCATAAGTCCAACTCCCGAGTTTCAACACATCACTTATGCAACATAAATAATGATGATTAAATGTTGTCTATGTTAGTGCATTAATCATTAGTGAGATTATACCAAAACAGTAATTCATACTCCGAATCAATTCATATAATACAGGCGGAAGACTAAAAAATGTATATATAAACGTGTATGAATCAAAAGATCACGATCGGTCTCCAAAGTATGAATACATCACTGAGTCATCATATACAGGTAATAGTTCAAAATAGTTCAACTACAAAAATAAACCCCGTGTCCCCGTCGATCCGGATGGCCTAAGCGAAACCCCCGGAGAACTGAATATACGAGAACTCGTCCTGATCATCATAGAAATTAGGCTCTGCCTCCTGAGTCGCATCATCATCTGCGACTAAGACAGAGTCTGGTGGGTGTTTAGAACACCATCCCAGAACGTGGGAGTGAGTGATGAACCCAGTGGAACAATAAAGCAAAGGTTAACATGTTATCAATTCAGTCAAGCAGTAATGATAACGCAATACAAGCAAACATCCCTAAGTACTGTGATTAATGTAAGAATGATATGAATAATGATGCATGCCCTTGCCTACGATCCCTCAACGACTTCATCTTATGATCGCACATGAAACACTACCACAGTGCTTGACCTGCTATGCTAAACGCACACGTAATACGGTGCATGAGCGTGATTACCGAGTTATTATTAGTCCTTTTCATAAAGCTGGATTAGGAAGCTAAGGTACCTCCCTTATATCAATTCTCAAACAATGATCCATTCTAGGGTCGTCAATCCTAGTAAAGCTCATACGATGTTACAGTTCTAGGTTACTGTAAAGGACTTGTCACCTTATCAGTGCAGGCCTAGTGTACTCTTGTTACTACGTTAGGGCTCGTCGCCTCTACGTAGTCTTAGTGTACGCTCGAGGTCACTACAACGGGCTCATCACCTTATCAGTGTAGGCCGACAGCTCGAATAAAGTGTCCCATACCACCGTATTCGGCTCACGAGTCTGGGTTGCTCACTGGTCACTACGGGGAGGCTCGTCACCCCAGCGTAAGCTGACAGCTCGACCACGGTGTCCCATACTACCATGCCCGGCTCATGAGTCTTAGCGGATCGAGGTACCAAGGTTTAAAAGGATTTTCATTGGTGAGTTTGGTACCTTAGATTCAAGTAATAACGTCCATACATGGTGAACATACATTGGGTCAATCGGGTTACTTGACAAGTTTGATTAGTACGAGCGCACGTTGAGTTAATCGATATGAAGTGCGTAAGCACTCCGTGTGGCCTAACCACTGCTGACAACCCAAGTACGGCTCGAATTCATCGCTTACGTCCTATGTGGCGAGACAACCTCAGCCACCATATCAGAACCTGTTATCGACTGCCTGGACTATTCCGTAGTCCCAAACACATACAATTATAACAGATACTCATACAAGAAAATTAGAACAGTAATGGATCAACAATTCCGATCATACAAGCATGTGAGCATTTGATGGATTTCAACTTAAACATGAATTCACACAGAAGTAGAGTCTAAGGTAAGCAGATGAAGAATGTAAGTTGCATGGAGGAAATCATACACATTATTAGGATAGTTGAGAATCTCTTCTCAACACCCATATAAAGTATAATATATTACACATTTATTTATTCAGACATTTCTACAAACACTTAGACTACATATTCCAACATACATGACGTATGTTGGTGATAACACATATTAGGACAAATCCTTTTGCGAAGGAGTTATTACACATACAACTAGCATAAATACATGACAATTAATCATGGCAAGCACACGTTCATATCTCATACGTATACGATACTTTCTACGTATACATGGAATACATTAATCTCAATATAGTTCATATATATCAGAAATGTAATACAAACATCGCATTTTGCATGTGAAATTTCACCCACATTAATAATAAACCATTAACCGACATTGAAAGCCTTGAAAACCTTAACCTATACGTTTATAGTCCGCACCTTTCTCCGGTAGACTTGTAACGAACTCAGTTTAAAGCTAAGTCTTTGTCTACAGCAGATTTGGCAACCTATAGGATAAATTAGGTTAGCTATTTGATAACCTACACTATCAGAAACCCTAAAAAGGATTAGGGTTAGGTTTCCTTACCTAATAGTGGAATGGAATTCAACGAAATAGCGATGTAGATGCGGTAGCTAAGGCCGAGGAGCAATGGGATCGAATCCCAGGAAGATCTTTCAACTCTCACTCTTACTTTCTTTCTTTTCCTTTCTCTTTTCTCTTCTCTCTCTCCTAGGGTTTCTCAAATTCGTATGGGATATGAGAGAGGGGGTTTAAGGTCCTTATATAGGCCCAGGTTTAATGGGAATGGCCCCAGGGCCAAGGTATACTTAGGTTATATCCAAATATGGGCCGTTCTGGTCCAACGGAGCACTTCTGGTGGCCCCTTTTCCACGTGCGGTCGGACTTAAGCTCCCTGACCATGGATCTAGGTCAGGCTGAGTTTTCCTCCCGATCGAATTTACAGATCAGCCGTGGCAGACCAGTTTCAGTTCAACAGTCACGGTCACTCGATCAGGGCCACAAGTACATCGACATGTGTGAGACATTTCTCCTGATCCGAGGGTATATTTAGGTCAGATTCTGACGGTCTAAATCCTTATATTTGGCCCGTAAGTGACACGACTCAGATTACTTAAATTTAAATTTTTATTTCTAAATATTTTCACGTTTCTCACACTCTTATCTCCGGGCTCAAGTTGTGTAGTTCTAGACACAGTTAGGACTTGATTTTCGAGGGGGTTGTCAAGTCCAGTAATGCGGTCATAACTATATAGTTTCAGGGTAATCGGACTTTCGACGTGCGGAACAGGTCCGATACAGAGTTTCGGTGTGCTCTCGAGAGCAACTGGGTTTAAGGATGGATTTTAGATTTCAGGGTAATGTAGCTGTAATGCCCTGAAATTAGGGGTTCGAGCATAACTCAACTCCCGAGTTTCAAAACATCACTTATGCAACATATGCAATGATGGATGTATGTTGTCTGTATGAGTACATAAAACATGGAGTAGATTAAGCCAAACTGCAAACATAATCCTGGGATAGGTGAAATCTGCAAGCGGAAGACCTAAAGAAATATATATGTATATCTATGTAAGTCCCTGAGATATGTATGCTCTGCCAGGTCATAATTATAAGTGTTTATTTTCAGAATATAAGTATCAAAATGAAATCATCTATTACAAAGAAAACCCAGAATCCCCGTAGATCAGGACACGGCTCACATGAACCTGCCTGAGAACTGCATAAAAGAAAACGTGTCCTCGTCATCCTCATACTCCTGCTCTGCCTCAGGGGTCGCATCATCATCTGCATCTAAGACAGAGTCTGGTTGGTGTTGAAACACCGTCCCAGGATGTGGGAGTGAGTGATCAACTTAGTGGAACTATACAGTAAGAGTTAACATGTTATCAAATCAATCAAGCAGTAATGATAAGGCAATACAATCAAACACGTCCTAATTACTCTTGTTAATGCAAGGATGTATGTAGAAATGATGCATGCTCTCGCTTGCACTCCCTCAGCGTCTTCATCTTACGGTACGCATGACAACCTCCCGCAGTGCCCACGACGCCAAAGCACATGCAATGCGGTGCATGAACATGATTACCAAGTTGTTATTAGTCCTTTTTATACAGCAGGATTGGGAAGCTAAGGTACCTTCCTCATATCAATTTCCAAACAGTGATCCATTCTAGGGTCGTCAGTCCTAGACAATCTCATACGATCATATGGTTCTAGGTCGCTACAAAGGGCTCGTCACCAATTAATGCATGCCTATCATACCTTAGTTACTACGCTAAGGCTCGTCGCCTCAATGCGATATCAAGGTATGCTTAAGGTCACTACAAAGGGCTCGTCACCAATCAATGTAGGCCAACAGCACAAATATAGTGTCCCATACCACCATAATTGGCTCACGAGTCTGGTGTGCTCACTGATCACTACGGGGAGACTCATCACCCTAGCGTAGGCTGACAGCTCGACCACGGTGTCCCATACCACCATGCCTGGCTCATGAGTCTTAGCGGATCAGGGTATAATGGTTAACGGGATTGCATTGGTAAGTTTGGTACCCTAGATTCAAACGATAGCGTCCATACATGGTGCACATCCGCCGGGACAATCGGGTTACTTGATGTAATGACCTTGGAAATTTTGTGTTAATCTTTCCTTAAGTAGTTGTTTTTGGAGTAATTAGCGCTATACCCAATTGCTTGTGAAATTCGCATCAATCACTTTAAATTGTATCTGCATGGCTTAAAACTTGTAGATTAGTTAGCGCTATGTTACTCTGAAATCTGAGATCCATCGCTAAATCCAGTTGTTCTGGGGAATTTTTTGAAGTTTTGGATCAGACCTGGAACGCACGTCGAAAGTCCGATAGCGATGATCTTAGGCTGTTGCGGTCACCATGTTGGGCTTGACCATCACCTCGAAAATCAAGTCCATGTAATGTTCTGGGTCGATTTGATTGAGTCTGGAGTGAGAAGTGTGAGAACGGTTGGAAATTTATTAAGCTTTTATGAAATCTGAGTCGTGTCGCTTGCGCGATGATTTTAAGCAATCTGACCATTGGATTCTGACCCAATTTCACCCTCTGATCAGGGAAAGTGGCCCAGGCATATCCTTGTGCTTGTGGACCTGATCGAGATTCCATGACCATTGATTTGAGTGTGGTCCGCCACTGCTGATCTGAAGAGCCGGTCGGTACGAAAACTCAGCCTGACCTAGATCCATGGTCAGTGAGCTTAAGTCCGACCTTTCGTGGTTATAAGCCCACCAGAAGTGCTTCGTTGGATTGCAAGAGTCAGGTTTTGGTTATACCCTAAGTATACCTTGGCCCTGGGGTTATTTTCATCAAAGTTAGGCCTATTTATAGTCCTTAAACCCTAGCTCTCTTTTCCATACGAATTTTCTCTAACCCTAGCTTGGAAAGAGAGTGGAAAAGAGAGAGAAAGTGAGAGAGAAGTTGGTGAATCATCTTGGATTCTTTCCTGTTCTTCTACATCCTTGAACCTTCACTTTGAATCGTTATTCTGACGATTCTGAGTTCATCTTTGGGTAAGTTAACCTAACCCTAATCTGTGTTAGAGCTTAGAATAGTCTTGGTGTTGTTGTATCTCATTTCTATTCTTGCCTTAGGTTATTCTATCGCCGTTGACGAAGACAACTCGTCTAAATCAGTTCGGTGTTTCTTTTCTGGCTTAAGGTGCGGACTTTAAGTGTATAGGTTATGGTTTTCAAGGCTTTCAATGCCAATTAATGATTTATTCTTGTTATGGATGAGATTTCACATGCTAAATGTTGTGTTTATGTTGCGCTCCTGATATGCATGTGTTATATTGAGATTTGTGCATTCTATGTGTATGTATAAAGTACCGTATACGTATAAAATATGCACTTGTGTTTGCCATGATTATTTGTCATGTATGTATGCTAGATGTATGTATGATAACTCCTTGGTAAAAGGAATTGTCCAAATGCATGTATTTCAACATACGTCATGTATGTTGTTTCATGTATTCTAAGTGTTTGTAGAAATTTCTGAATGATTTAAAGTGTGATATTTCAACCTAGTATGGGTGTTGAGAAGCGATTCTCAACTCTCCCACTAGTGTGTATGATTTCCTTTTTGCAAGTTACATTCCGTATTAAGTTCAAGCATTACTTATGCTTACATTTATGTTAAGTTGATATTCTTCAAATGCTTGAGTACCACATGATTTGAGTTGTTGCTCCATTACTGTTCTAGATTTAATATGATTATCTGTTGTAGTGTACTGTGTTTGGGACTATGAATAGTCCAGGAAATCGGTAATCTACCTTAAGGTTGTGGCTGAGATTGCTTTCGCCACAACGGACGTAATTAGGGGAACCCGAGCCGTATTAGAGTTGGCGGCAGTAGTTTGGCCACGTGGAGTGTTTGCGCACTCTATGTTGTTCAACCCAACGTGCGCTCGTGCTAGTCGTGTTCGTCAAGTAACCCGATTGTCCGATGTATGTTCACCATGTATGGATGCTACTGCTTGAATCTAGGGTACCGAACTTACCAGTGAAATCCTATTAACCATGGTACCTTGATCCGCTAAGACTCATGAGCCGGACATGGTGGTATGGGACACCGTGGTCGAGCTGTCGGCCTACGCTAGGGTGACGAGCCTCCCCATTGTGACCAGTGAGCAACTAAACTCGTGAGCCGATTATGGTGGTATGGGACACTGAAAAGGCCAAGCTATATGTCCTAGAGGGGGGGTGAATAGGACAATGCCAAATAAAAACTTATAACAGTGAAATAATAAAGAAAATGATAGCCAAATTAAATAATAATGCAGGAAAGAAAAACAACCTCAAAATTCAGATCTTGAGAGGTTGATACAAACGTTATTCTAAGGACAACCTTACACCAAAAACAGAGTTTATGGTAGGACAACCTTATTTCTAGAAAGGTCTTTGTATCAAGTCTCAAATCGAAGAGGAATACAAAAACAAATATGAACTGAATTGAAATAACTTGTAATTAAAGATGTATTGTTCTAGGGACAGCCATACACCATAAAAATGGCAGGGCAACCTTGCTGGAACAACTTTCAAAATGAAATTGAAAATCAAGCTTATAAAGGAATAGCAGAAAGTAAATTCTAAGCTATTACAACATTCTCACAAAGCTTGAAATAATCACAACATTCACCACCATACATACATCCCACAAAAAGAATAAAAAAAATTAAAAGAATAAATCAATCAACCACAACTCAAAGGATTTATAGTGGTTCGCCTGTGTGTTCACCAACTGTTATCCAACAGCCACACAAAAAGCTACTCCACTCCTAATATCCTCACACAGGGGATATTAGCGTTTACTAACGAATAGGTTTTCCCAGTTCACCCAAAACCCTTACAATTGTGTCTTTGTATGTGGGCTTACACAATTAAAAACCCCCACTTCGAGTTTTCTGGCTTTCCTCGGATAACCAATATAACAAGATTTTTCCGCAAATCTTGAAAGAAACCAAAATAATAGAAAGGAATTTACAATATGTAAAATACGAATATCTTCTTCGTTATAGCGACCGGTAGAACCAAATCAAAGTAGATGATTGAATGTCCAAGTTCAATGTCCAAGACTTGATTACAATGGTTCTAGATCTAATTGATTTTAAATTAAACCAAACGGGGCTTGCCTTAATTGATTTTGATTCCAAAGAAAGGGAATAACAATTCCTCTTTTCAAATCAGATTGAAATAGCCGAAACAAAATCAATTAAAATAAAGCTAAGGAAAGAAGATATTAAATAAGCACACTTAGCTTAGATGGAGCACAAAATTATCTCTCGAAGTTCGACGAAGATTGGCTTGAATACTATAATTAAATCGATGATTTCTTTTGAGATTCGTGCTCTATTTATAGGTGAGAAGATCAGGTCTTCGACTGGTCTAGAGTGCTCTTCGACTAGTCGAAGCCATAACAGATATTTGAAAGATTAGGCGGGATAAGCGCAGACCGTTCTACGACTGGTCGTAGCCCTCCTACGACTGGTCGTAGGTCACCTACGACTGGTCGTAGGTTTCCTTCGATACCAAAAAAATGAGTTCTTTGGACTTCGAGTCGTAGATTCTACGATCGGTCGAAGATGCGAAACACTTGTTCCTACGATCGGTCGAATGCATTCCAAGACTAGTCGAAGGCTAACAGATTTTATCCGGAATTTGTAACAAACTTACGACTGGTCGAGGAATTTCTTAGACTGGTTGAAGCAAGTCTAGGACTAGTCGAAGCAGACTTAAGACTGGTCGAAGAACAGACCAATCACATGTAAAATAACATTCGACTTATGTATCCGAAATGACCTACTTCTAAGGTCATCCTATGGTCAAACAAACCTCAATCATGAAGTATGGACATTGAAACAAGAGACCATAAAGAATGAGCCTTGAAGTCTTGATGAAGATTAAACCTTGAAGTAGCTCAATCATGAAAGTGGCTTGAGTTTCAGCTTGAGTCTTGAGTTCAGCTTGAGTCTTGCCTTGTACTTTCTTTTCGGCGCTTGAGTTTCAGCTTGAGTCTTGAGTTCAGCTTGAGTCTTGCCTTGTACTTTCTTTTCGGCTTGAGTCTTGTTTTGTGAGCAGCTCTTGCATTCAAGATCTTGTCTTGTGATCAGTTTTTTCATTCAAGATCCTGAGTCTTGTACTTGAGAGCTTTGCTTGATGTGAGCTTAGCTTGTTCATGTATGTTGATCCTTGAGAGAGCTTCACTTAAGCAGGTTATATATAACATAACAGTGATTTTGGCACCACAAATTTGACAACAAACAGGGATATAAACTATAGCACTTACAATCTCCCCCTTTGTCAAATTAGTGACAAAAACACATAACCAAACAAAAGTAAAACAACTGGTTAATACATGCAAATCAATAATCAACATTTAACACAACCAGTTTCAACATTCAACAAGAAACAAGATTAAACAAGATCAAACATATATTCTTCTTGACACCCCACTCCCCCTGAGTAACATAACCAATGCTACTCCTCTCACAATCACATTAACAACAAACCATTCTCCCCCTTTTTGTCACAATATGACAAAGGAGAACTAAATAAAGGAATGAGAGTAAACATGAGGAGGAAATAGAGTATAGCAAAAGAGACATAGAGATACTCAAGATAGCATCACAGATATCCAACATAAATGTTACATTAAGAACAAATATCCAGCATAGAATCCAACTCAAACTCAATCAAACAAGAGCAAAGTAATAAAGTTATTACATACCAAAAGTCTCATAGAAACTAGTCAGAATTAGAACTTGAAGATGGAGCAGGAATAGAAGGATCAAGTTGGTGCATGCCTTTGTTCAAGCGCCTAAGATATTTGCGCATATACTTGAATTGCAAATCATGAGCAACAGACATGTTTTCCAACTTAACATTTATATCCTCAACTCTACCTTCTAATGCACTCAGACGTGCATCAACATCAGATGGTACAAAATCTGGATCATTAGCTGAGTCAGAATCCAGTTCCTCAAAAATATCATCCATATTAATATCAACACCAGCTTCTTCAGGACCACCATCAACACCACCACCTTGTTCAGGAAGCAGATCCAACTTCATCTTATTAATATTTGTATTGTTGAAGATCGGATGATGGATAGGTGCTTCATCAACAGGCATATCGACTAACATATGAGTAGCCAATACAGTCATAAAGTATGCAAATGGAATGTCACTATGACCAGGATGGAGTCGAAATCGAATGATAAAGTGACAAATCAAGGATGGTAACAAATCTGAGTACCTTTTGAGATAGCATGGATAACACGAACCATAAATGAAGTTAAATCGATTTATTACCCGATCGAGGATACAGTTAGACACAAAGATTCTGTGAAGAATTCTGTATTTGGGTAACAAATACCTTGCGGGAGCGCATTCCCTTTTGAGTCCATTGAACATCCATATTACAGTCTCTAGTGAGCATGCGTTTTTCAACCATTGAGGGTTTATCAGTTAAATTATGAATTGGAATACCCTCATCATTCACAGGAATTTCCATAAGGGCTGAAATTAAATGACGATCAACGTCAAATGGCCCTTCTCTAGTAGAAATTTGAAAAGTTAAATTATCCTGTGAAAATGCACTAATACATGAAAACATGGATTGGGCAATGGACCGGTATGCAGGCCCACCCCAATGCAATAAGTTAGTCCAACCTACAGCTTCAAGCATAGGAAGGATGTCAAATGGAGCAATATGATTGACATCAACAGGATGTTCAACGATAACCTTATGAGATCTAATGTCCTTAACAAATGATGGATCATCATTGGGAACAAGAAGATGACGTTTAGATATAGGGGTAGATCTGGAGGAAGAAGAAGGACCACGTGAAGTAGTTTTCTTACCTCTAGAAGCCATATGCAACAAGGATTTAAAGGAATAAAGAAGTTGCAAAGGATTGAGAAGAGGGTTTGCTCAAAACAGATTTTTCAAAATCTCAACCCCAAATCTCAATGATTTTCAAGATAGAAAGCTTCAAGAGAGAAAAGGAAGCAATCTTGACACAAATATGCAAGAAAAATGGATTTGGAATACTAACCTTGAAGAACTTGAAGGATGGGTTCGACGAGTCGAAGTTCGGCTCCAAGGAGAAGAAAGAAGAAATGAGGAAGAAAGTGAAAAATCCCCAATATGAAGTGAAATCCGTGCTCCATGACTGGTCGTGGGTATCTACGACCGGTCGTAGTACGACTGGTCATGTATACTCACGACTGGTCGTATAAACCCCAAAAATTCAATATCTTGCAATATACACAAAAATTGAAATTTAATCTAGCAAATATATACAATAATATACAAGAAGGCATAAATTATCAATTTAAAATGCACATGCCAAGATCAAATTTCATCTTTTTGAACCTGCTTTTATCAAGAGGTTTTGTGAAAATATCAGCACGTTGATCTTCAGTAGGAATATATTCTAGAGATATAACTTTTTCTTCTACTAATTCCCTTATATAATGAAATCTAATGTCAATATGCTTAGTACGAGAATGCTGTTATAAGTTTTATTTGGCATTGTATCGCACTGGAATTATCACAATGTAATAACATAGAATCTGTTTAATTCCATAATCACTTAGCATTCGTTGCATCCAAACAAGCTGTGTACATGCATTACCAATTGCGATATACTAGCTTCAGATGTTGAAAGTGATATAGAATTTTGTTTCTTACTAAACCAGGAAACTAGACAATTTCCAATGAAAAAACAACCACCACGGTTGATTTTCTATCATCTAGATTACCAATCCAGTCAGCATCCGCTAATTGAACACTATTTTCATGAGGATACCAGAGACCTAGATTTACAGATTGCGACATATCTAATAATTCGCTTGACAACAATCAAGTGAGATTCTTTTGGATCGATTGATATCTTGCGCAAATACCAACACTTAGTGAAATATCAGGTCTACTAGCGTTAAATATAACAAACTACCAATCATACTCCGATAAAGTTTTGAGTCAACATTTTTACCATTAGAGTCTTTTGATAGTTTCGGGTAGTACTCATAGGAGTATCAAAATTTTTGCCATTTTCAAATCCAAATCTCTTGATTAGGTTTAAGGCATACTTAGATTGAGAAATGAATATTCCTTGGTTGTTGCTTTACTTGCAATCCAAGGAAATAAGTCAATTCCCCAACCATGCTCATTTCAATCTGTGATTTCATCAAATCTGCAAACTCAGTAGTCAAGTCAGTACAAGTTGATCCATAAATGATATCATCAACATAAATCGGTACCATTAAGATATGATCATTATGTTTTTTAACAAACGGAGTTTTACAAGATCCCATTTGAAAATTATGAGTTAAAAGAAATTTCGTTAGTTTCTCATACCATGCCCTAGGTGCTTGTTTTAATCCATAAAGTGCCTTTTAAGCCGATATACATGATCAGTATTTTTGGAATCTTCAAATCCCATTGGCGGTTCAACATAGACTTCTTCATGTAAATCGCCATTTAGAAAAGCACTTTTCACATCCATCGATAGATCTTTATCTTTTTAAAACATGCAATGGATATAAATAGTCCGATAGATTCAAGACGTGCTCGGTGCAAAGGTTTCATCGAAATCAATCCCTTCAATTTGAGTATAACCTTGTACCACCGGTCTAGCCTTGTTTCTAATTATATTTCCACATTCGTCCGACTTATTTTTGAAAATCCATTTTGTTCCAATGATGTGTTTATCTTTAGGTCTTGGTACGAGATACCAAACATCATTTCTTATGAATTGGTTGAGTTCATCTTGCATCGCAACAATCCGGTTATCTCATCGGTAAGCGCTTCTTTTACGTTAGATGGTTCTATTTGGGATGTAAAACATACATAATTACATATATCCTCAAGTTGTCTACGGGTGCGAACACCGGTGAGAGGGTTTTCAAGAATTTGTGTGGTTAGATGATCTTTAATAGTCCTCAACTCAGTTTGATTTGATGAAGTATCCGGTTTATCAATGATTAGTACTTCATCATTATCTGAATTAGAAGTTGGTGTGTTTAAATGATCATCAATGACAACATTAATGGATTCTTGAATCACACCGATCCTTTTGTTCAGGACCCTATAAGCTCATTGTTTAAAGAGTATCCTAAATACCTTCATCACTCTTCGTATCGAACTTTCCCAAATTTTCACGATCACGTAAAATATAGCACTTCTGCCAAAAACTCGAAAGTATTTAACGGTAGGCTTTTTATTGAACCACAATTCGTAAGCCGTCTTATTATTATCTTTTTTGTGTAGACTCGGTTAATAATATAGCAAGCTGTGTTGCTTCAACCCAAAGATTTTTAGAGAGCTTCATGCTATTCAACATGACATTAGCCATTTCTTGAAGCACCCTATTCTTCTTTCTACAATTCCATTTTGTTGTGGAGTTTTGGGAGCAGAGAATTCATGTAATATTCCTTGGTGGGTACAGAACTTCTCAAAATTGCTATTCTCAAATTCAGATCCATGATCACTACGAATTTTATTGATTTGAGAGGATTTTTCAGTTTGAATCCTTTTGAGAACTTTTCTTACTTCTTCAAGGGTTTCGGATTTATCCCTTAAGAAGACTACCCAAGTGAATCTGGTAAAGTCATCAACTATTACTAGGATATACTTTTTCCCACCATGACTTTCTGTTCTGGTAGGTCCTATCGGATCCATGTGGAGAAGTTCGAGTGGTCTTGATGTGGTATTTGAATTCACCTTTTTGTGTGAGTTCTTTGTTTGTTTGCCTATCCGGCACTCACCACATATTTTATCTAATTTCAAGTTTGGGTAAACCTCTTACAAGTTCTCGTTTGCTCAATCGATATAGATTTCGATAATGTACATGTCCAAGACGTTTGTGCCATAAATCAGGTCTCGGCTGTATGGACCATGTAACATGTTTGATTAGATGAGCTGGATTCGCTAATAATATAGCAATTTTCAGACGTTCTACGTCCAGTTAATATTACAGAACCCTTATTATTTAGTATTTCACAACTTTGATTAGAAAATCGAACATTATGGTTATTATCACATATTTGTGATATACCAAGCAAGTTGTGCTTTAGGCCTTCAACATATAAAACATTTTTAAACACAGGAAGATTAAAAAGTTGAACCGTACCTTGGCCTATAATCTTGCAATTGCTACCATCACTAAATGTGACTGAACCATCAGTCATATCTTTCAGATCGGTGAATAAGGCTTTGTCACCTGTCATATGCCTGGAGCATCCACTGTCTAGGTACCACTTTGAATGACTTGTTGCTTTGAAAGCAGTGTGAGCAACCAAGCAGGTGACTTTAGGAACCCATTTCATAACTGTTTTGGGTTTAGGAACATAGTTGGTCTTCTTTTGTGTATATTTGTAGGAATGACCTATAGAGTTAGATTTTAATAGCTCCTTGAGTAAATCAACTATCTTTTCAGCTAGTGGATTTCGATTCTGATTAAAGTTGACATGGCTATTTCTAGGTTTTTGAAAAGTTTTTGAATTTTTAGAAAAATCTTGATAAGTACTTTTCCCTTTTGAGTTTGAGGACTCTCCTTTATCAAACATAGGAGGAGTATACTTTTGTTTAGGAGGTAGATTTTTATCATACCCCAACCCGAATCGATCGCCACATTTTCTTGATTCGGATAACAATTTTTCTAACTTTGGATCACCTTGGGCATATTTCCATGTGTCCTTTAAACTCAGAAGAGAGGAAACTTCAGTTTTAAGTTTCTCAATTTCAGATTTTAAATCAACAATTTGAGAGTTTTTAAATTCCAAATCGTATTTTGATTTTTCAAAATTATCTGAAATTTGTGATTTTTCTAAGACAAGCGATTCAAAACAATTTTTGAGTTTAGAAAACTTTTCTTTTTGAAGTTTAAGTTTGACAGCAATTTTACAACTTTCCTTATATAGGGCATTGTAAGCATCTTGAAGATCATCTTCATTTTCACATTCACTATTCAGATTTTCTTCACTTGTAGAGTCATTATCTGAAAATGTGAATTTGGCTAGAGTCATAAGAGCTTTGACCTCATTGCCCGACTCAGTTTCAGAATCTTCTGATTCAGAAGAACCTTCAGAATCAGATGATTCATCCCATGTAGCCAACATACC
Organism: Magnolia sinica; assembly: GCF_029962835.1. Lineage (NCBI taxonomy): Eukaryota > Viridiplantae > Streptophyta > Magnoliopsida > Magnoliales > Magnoliaceae > Magnolia > Magnolia sinica. The sequence goes on from NC_080574.1 coordinate 83,881,989, forward strand.
CTTCTTCTTGGGTTTGTCCCTTTTAGGACATCTATTTGCTAAGTGCCCATATTCTAGACGGTTGTAACATTGACTATCTTTCAAAGATTTTGAGATTTGGGTCTAAACTTCTTTTTGTTATTTGATTTTTGAAAATCAACTCTTTTCTTGCTTTTGAAAATTTTGTAAAATTTTTAGCTAAAAGAGCCATGTCATCTTCTGAATCAGATTTTCTTCTGAACTACATTTAGAAGATTTTAGAGCGATAGATTTACCTTTAGGAGCTTTAAAGTTTAACTCGTAGGTTTGTAGAGAACCAACTAGTTCTTCAACCCTCATATTATCCATATCACGAAGTTCCTGGATTGCGGTTACTTTAGAATTGAACCGTTCAGGAAGTGAGCGTAATATTTTTGCACATACTTTACTTTCTGGGATTTTATCGCCAAGACCCCACATTGAGTTTACAATGTCATTCAATCTAGTGTAAAAGTCCATAAACATCTCATTTTCCTCCATATGAATTTCTTCAAATCTGGTTGTGAGGAGTTGGACTTTAGATTTTTGACAATTGTAGTACCCTCGTGTGTCATTTCTAATATATCCCAAGCTTGCTTTGCAGTATCACAAGAGATGATTCTTTTGAACTCATCCGGTGATAGTGCGCAAGTAATTGCATTTAGTGCTTTAGCATTTGCACTACTCTCACTTTTCAAGGGTGGTCCATTGGTAATATGGTGTGGTTTTCATAGACTTTGAACCATCAACCCCGTAACTTCCATGATAGGAGGATTCCATTCGATCACCGTGGCTTGCCACACATTTTCATCCATTGATTTGAGGAAGATCCTCATTCGGCTTTCCAATAAGCATAGTTGGAGCCATCAAAGGGTGGAGGCCTAGTAGTGAAAGGCTATCAAAATTTGACATCTTAATAGCTTAAATCGTTAGCTCAGAATTAAATCCAAGAATTAAAAGGAGCTATTAGGCTCGATACCACTTGAAAAGGCCAAGCTATATGTCCTAGAGGGGGTGAATAGGACAATGCCAAATAAAAACTTATAACAGGGAATAATAAAGAAAATGATAGCCAAATTAAATAATAATGTAGGAAAGAAAAACAACCTCAAAATTCAGATCTTGAGAGGTTGATACAAACGTTATTCTAAGGACAACCTTACACCAAAAATAGAGTTTATGGTAGGACAACCTTATTTCTAGAAAGGTCTTTGTATCAAGTCTCAAATCGAAGAGGAATACAAAAACAAATATGAACTGAATTGAAATAACTTGTAATTATAGATGTATTGTTCTAGGGACAGCCATACACCATAAAAATGGCAGGGCAACCTTTCTGGAACAACTTTCAAAATGAAATTGAAAATCAAGCTTATAAAGGAATAGCAGAAAGTAAATTCTAAGCTATTACAACATTCTCACAAAGCTTGAAATAATTACAACATTCACCACCATACATACATCCCACAAAAAGAATAAAAAAATTAAAAGAATAAATCAATCAACCACAACTCAAAGGATTTATAGTGGTTCGCCTGTGTGTTCACCAACTGTTATCCAACAGCCACACAAAAAGCTACTCCACTCCTAATATCCTCACACAGGGGATATTAGCGTTCACTAAAGATAGGTTTTCCCAGGTTCACCCAAAACCCTTACAATTGTGTCTTTGTATGTGGGCTTACACAATTAAAAACCCCACTCCGAGTTTTCCTGGCTTTCCTCGGATAACCAATATAACAAGATTTTTACGCAAATCTTGAAAGAAACCAAAATAATAGAAAGGAATTTACAATATGTAAAATACGAATATCTTCTTCGTTATAGCACCGGTAGAACCAAATCAAAGTAGATGATTGAATGTCCAAGTTCAATGTCCAGTACTCGATTACAATGGTTCTAGATCTAATTGATTTTAAATTAAACCAAACAGGGCTTGCCTTAATTGATTTTGATTCCAAAGAAAGGGAATAACAATTCCTCTTTTCAAATCAGATTGGAATAGCAAAAACAAAATCAATTAAAATAAAGCTAAGGAAAGAAGATATTAAATAAGCACACTTAGCTTAGATGGAGCACAAAATTATCTCTCAGAAGTTCGATGAAGATTGGCTTGAATACTATAATTAAATCGATGATTTCTTTTGAGATTCGTGCTCTATTTATAGGTGAGAAGATCAGGTCTTCGACTGGTCTAGAGTGCTCTTCGACTAGTCGAAGCCATAACAGATATTTGAAAGATTAGGCGAGATAAGCGCAGACCGTTCTACGACTGGTCGTAGCCCTCCTACGACTGGTCGTAGGTTTCCTTCAACTGGTCGTAGATCCTGCAAAAGTTTGCTGGACTTTGAGTCGTAGATTCTACGACTGGTCGAAGATGCAGGAACACTGTTCCTACGACTGGTCGAACAGATTCCAGGACTAGTCGAAGGCTAACAGATTTTATCCGGAATTTGTAACAAACTTACGACTGGTCGAGGAATTTCTTAGACTGGTCGAAGCAAGTCTAGGACTAGTCGAAGCAGACCTAAGACTGGTCGAAGAACAGACCAATCACATGTAAAATAACATTCGACTTATGTATCCGAAATGACCTACTTCTAAGGTCATCCTATGGTCAAACAAACCTCAATCATGAAGTATGGACATTGAAACAAGAGACCATGAAGAATGAGCCTTGAAGTCTTAATGAAGATTAAACCTTGAAGTAGCTCAATCATGAAAGTGGCTTGAGTTTCAGCTTGAGTCTTGAGTTCAGCTTGAGTCTTGCCTTGTACTTTCTTTTCGGCGCTTGAGTTTCAGCTTGAGTCTTGAGTTCAGCTTGAGTCTTGCCTTGTACTTTCTTTTCGGCTTGAGTCTTGTTTTGTGAGCAGCTCTTGCATTCAAGATCTTGTCTTGTGATCAGTTTTTTCATTCAAGATCCTGAGTCTTGTACTTGAGAGCTTTGCTTGATGTGAGCTTAGCTTGTTCATGTATGTTGATCCTTGAGAGAGCTTCACTTAAGCAGGTTATATATAACATAACAATGATTTTGGCACCACAAATTTGACAACAAACAAGGATATAAACTATAGCACTTACAGACACTATATTCGTGCTATCGGCCTACATTGATTGGTAACGAGCCTCCCCATTGTGACCAGTGAGCAACTAAACTCGTGAGCCGGTTATGGTGGTATGGGATACTATATTCGTGCTATCGGCCTACATTGATTGGTGACGAGCCCTTTGTAGTGACCTCGAACATACATGGATACCGCAATGAGGTGACGAGCCGAACTGTGGTAATAAAGGTATGAAAGGCGTGCATTGATTAGTGACGAGCCTTTTGTTACGACCTCAAACCATATGATCGTATGAGAAGTCTAGGACTGACGACCCTATAATGGATCACTGTTTGGATGGTGATATGAGGAAGGTATCTTAGCTTCCTAATCCTGCTGTATGAAAAGGACTAATAACAACTTGGTAATCAAATCCATGCACCGCATTTGCATGTGCTTTGTAGATGTGGCGCACTTTGAGGTGGTGTCATGCGTAACATAAGATGAAGACGCTGAGGGTGTACGCGTGAGGGCACGCATTATTTTGCATACATCCTTACATTAACAAGAGTACTTAGGACTTGTTTAATTTTCTGCTTTATCATTACTGCTTGATTGAACTGATAACATGTTAACCAGTGCCTTATTGTTCCACTGAGTTGATCACTCACTCCCACATTCTGGGGCGGTGTTGAACACCCACTAGACTCTGTCTTAGGTTCTGATGTTGTAGATGTTGATGCGACTTCTGAGGCAGAGCGGGAGATGGATGATGATGAGGCTGCTTTCTCTTATATGCAGTTTTCAGATGGGTTCTAGCGAGCCTTATTCTGATGCGCGGGACTCTGGAATTATTTTTGGGATTTAAATGATGTAACTTAATACTTGTAATTTTGTTAAGTAACACTTACAATACGACCTGGTTGGTGAATGTACTTCAGGGATTTACACTTGTACACATATTTCTATAAGTCTTCTGCTTGCTTTCTTCACTTATCCCTGAATTATATCTGTGTTTTGGCTTAATCTATTCCATGTTTTATGCACTAATACAGTCAATATACATCCATCATTAAATATGTTGCATAAGTGATGTTTTGGAACTCGGGAGCTGAGTTATGCTCGACCCTCGAATTTTAGGACGTTACACTTGACGAGCTTGACTAGCACGAACGCATGTTAAGTTGAATGACATAAAGTGTACAAACACTCCATGTGGCCAAACCACTGCTGTCAACCCTAATACGACTCGAGTTCGTCAAACACGTCCTACGTGGTGAAAACAACCTCACCCACGAACTCAAGGTTTGTTACCAATTCCCTAGACTATTTCATAGCCCCAAACACATTCAAGTATAACAGATATTCATACCAGCAATTCAGAACAGTAATGGATCAACAATTCCTATCATACAGTAAGTGAGCATTTGATGAATATCAACTTAACATGGATTTACACATAAGTAGTGCCTGAATTTAAACAACAAAGATTGTAAATTACATGTAGGAAATCATAAACACTGATAAGATAGTTGAGTATCTCTTCTCAATGCCCGTAAATAGGATAATATATTACACACTAGATCATTCAGACATTTCTACAAACACTTAGACTACATATTCCAACATACATGACGTATGTCGGTGATAACACACATTTGGACAATTCCTTTCCCTAAGGAGTTGACACACATACAACTAGCACGAATACATGACAATTAATCATGGCAAACACATGTTCATATTTCATACGTATACGATACTTTCTACATATACAAGGAATACACAAATCTCAAGATAGCTCATATATATCAGGAACGCAATATAAACATCGCATTTGGCATGTGAAATTGCACCCACAACAATAATAAACCATTATCCGACATTGAAAGCCTTGAAAACCATAACCTATACGAATATAGTCCGCACCTTAAACTAGGAAGTGCGCAACAGATCAGATTCAGACGATAAGTCTTCGTCAACGGCGACTAGATAACCTAAGGCATGAATAAAAGAGCTACATCAACACTTAGACTATTCTAAGCTCCAAAACAGGTTAGGGTTTGATTGACTTACCCAAGAATGAACTTAGAATCGCCGGAATAACGATTTAGAAGTGATGGTTTAGGGACGTAGAATAACAGGGAAGAATCTCAAGATGATTCACCAACTTCTCTCTCACTTTCTCTCTCTTTTCCTCTCTCTCTCTGTCTCTTAGCTAGGGTTTAGGAAATTCGTATGGAATTTGAGAGTGAGGGTTTAAGGTCTTTATATAGGCCTAAAATTGATGAAAATAGCCCCAGGGCCAAGGTATACTTAGGTTATAACCAAATCGGGTCTATTTCGATCCAACGGAGCCCTTCTGGTGGTCCCTTTTCCACGTACGGTCGGACTTAAGCTCACTGACCATAGATCTAGGTCAGGCTGAGTTTTTGTACCGATCAAATTTATAGATCGCTCATGGCGGACCAATCTCAATTCAACGGTCACCGAAACTCGATCAGGTCCACCGGCACTATGACATGCCTCAGCCATCTTCCCTGATTCGAGGGAAATTTTGGGTCAGAATCCAACAGTCAGATTGCTTAAAATCGTCGCGCAAGTGACATGACTCAGATTTCATAAATTCATATTTAATTTCTCACCTTTCTCACACTCTTTACTCCGGACTTAATCAAATCGATTTAGGACATCATCTGGACTTGATTTCTGAGGTGATTGTCAAGCCCAATAAGATGATCATAATTGTCTAAGATCATCGCTATCGGACTTCCGATGCACGGTCCAGGTCTGATACAAAGTTTCCAAGTACTCCCGAGAGCAATTGGATTTAGCGTTGAATCCTAGATTTCAGGGTAACATAGCGCTAACGATTCTATAGGTTTTGAGTCTTACAGATCAAATTTAAAGTGATTGGTGCTACTGTCACAAGTAATCAAGTTTAGCGCTAGTTAAACCACATTTAACTTCTAAAGAATTTGAGGTAGTACTCGGGTCTTTGCACGAAATTTTTCGGGTCATTATAGTAGCGTCAATGAATCTGCACGTTTTGGGTCTTGCAGATCATATTTAAAGTGATTAGTGGTAATTTTATAAGCATTCTAGTTTAACCCTTGCTAATATTAACTTAATTTCTAAAGGATTTGGTTCTGGGTGATTTCTGCCTGAGGTGGTACTCGGGTCTTTATATGGATTTTTTTGAGACGTTACACACATGGGCCTTAAATATACATCATGATGGGCCTCATAGATGAAAGTGCCCTGGTTTGTCAATTAGTATGAGCGTTGAGTCGGCAAGAAAAAGGAGCCCCATAGGAAGATCGTTTAAGCGTCTGGCTCAACAGGATGTGTGCCCGAACTCGCCAAAGGTAAACCTTAGCCTCACATCCCATGTCCCAAAACACCAGGTATATAAAACCCTTAAAATTGAATAGAACATCCTAAGGTTTTTCGTTAGAAAACTTTTTTCTAAATCAAGAAAATATTTAAGTTTTCTACCTTTGTCGATTTATCGATACATGGCTCGATTAAATCAAACACTATTATTGATGTCCTCAAAGCTCACTCGATATTATCAAATTGAGGACTTTAGATGTCCAGCAACCACAAAAATCTCTGGACTGAATTATCGATGAATTGATGGACCGTTCGATTTCATCAAATTTCAAATCTTGAGTCCATCGAAGTCGGCTCGATAAAATCGACATCCAATCTGTTGTGTCCAAAATACTACTAAGGCAAATCATGTGATTCTCGATATATCGAAGGTATGCTCGATATCATTGAAATTCAAATCTCGATGATATCAATAGACCTTCGATGATATCGGATTGGGACACATATCTATCTAGCAAGTTTTCATGTTAATCTTTCTCGGATCGAGGATCGTTCGATAAAATCGATATTCAAATATCGATCATATCGAGTCTAGGTCGATGTCATTGAAATAGGACATAAACTGTCCAACAAGCTTATAGGAAAAATTCCTTAGAATTATCGATGAATCGACACTATCATCGATATCATCGATATTCAAATTCCTATGAGATCGAGTGATGCTCGATCATATCTTATACCTGTTTAGTTTCAAAGGCAAGTGCCCTCACATTTTCAAATGTCAAAGAATCGAACCTAGTGTTGATGAAATCAGAGTTCAAAATTTGATGACATCAAAGCATGTTCGATCTCCTCGACCAGTTGGTAAAAAGTTTCAAAAGCATTTGATGGTTGAGTTCGTATCATCGAGCGGCCAGTTGATGCAATCGAGAGTATACGCTTGATGATATCGACCCTGCTAGATGATATCGAACTCTGTAAAAAAAATATGACCGTTTTATATCCGTTGGAACCTTTTGCCTGTTTAATGAGAGCTTGCCCTTGGTTGTTAGTAGAGAAAACATATAGTGCTTTTGGGTGTTTAACCCCAGATCATATACTCTAAGCCTTTTCTCTCATGGGAGTTCATCCTCCAATCCACCTTCATCATTGACATTCAATAGAGTGGATTGGGGAATTAACTTCTACATTCAAGGATCCTACAGTTATCATCTTAATGACAAATCATTAAGCTAGGATGCCTTAAATGCATAGATGATTGGAATCGCTCTGTCTCCCTGATAGAAAAATATTTAATAGAGCAGGATTCCATCATAACCTTGACCCAACCCGTCGCCTTACATTGGTACATCGTCTAAGTTGCTGTTCAAGGGAGCTAAAGATTCTTCATCGTCAAAGGAGGAGATCTTCATCAACTTGCTTAATGAGGCTCATCTACTTATTTGTAAGTCGTTAGAGTCTATAGGACCCTTGTGATCATTCCTTTTGTAAGATTGGGTCTAAGGTGTTTCTCACCCCTTTCAAGTCCTCATAGGAGGCCTCCAACAGGAGTGTACGTGGGGGTGCTTTGTGTTAACCCTTGCTCTGTGGAGAGCATAAACTTAAGTCCTTGTGTAGGTCCTTGACCTGTGTAGTTTAAAACCTAGGTGCTTTGTGTTGACCCTTGCTCTTAGGAGCATAAACTGGTAGGTTCCATGTGTGGTTCCTTAGCCTGTGTGGCCTAAAAGTTAGGTGTTGTATGTTGACCCTTGCTCTTGTGTGGGGCATAAAATTGTGTCGTGTAGACACGCTAAAGTCAGCCTAGACTAGGTTGTACTGGTTTGAGGTGAACCTGATTTAAAACCTCTGGTTTGAGGTGAACCTGATGTGAAACCTTTGTTAGTGAGATCAGGTACACTCAAGGGTTGAGTGCGTCCGCCGGAAGTGGAGTAGACAAGTAGTCGAACCACTATAAACACAACCGTGTTTGAGATTTCTATTTTCTTCTATTGCTTTTGTGATTTTCCTAAATGTTTTCATATTTGATTATTTGAGATCATACCTCACACATAGTCACGTCCATCATAAACTATTATTTGCATCTTGTTTATCTTTCAAATAGTTTTATGACTGGATCCTCTATTTGGCTTGGAAGCCATTAGAGTTACTTTGAAGAAATCTTGATGCACACATATTTATTTAGGATAAGATTGATAGGATTTTAAATTACCATAAACTAATAAAAAGTCCTATTCAACACCCCCCCCCCCAAAGGACATATTAACATATTCCCACTTCAACTAAAGCAGTCATTACCGCAATTTCAATTGGTATCAGAGAGGGTCTCTCTTAAGGGCTTCACCACCTAGAGAGTGATCTTGACTGAAGTTAGAATCATGTCCAAAAGTGTAGTAGAGGGTGAGAAACATCTGAACAATTGCCTAGTAATCCATATTGCTCTGAAAGTTGGCAATGGTTCAAAATGGTATCTTGACAGTGGGTGCTCTAGACACATGACTGGTGATGACACTGACTTTTGTGAGTATTCAGACTTTGATGGTGGATCACTCACTTTTGGGGATGGTAGCTCCACCAAAATTATCAGACAAGGACTATAGTTGTACCAGGTCTTCCAAAAATAAAAAATGTTCTCTGTCTAGAAGGTCTAAAGCATAATCTCCTTAGTATCTCCCAAATCTGTGACAAGGAACATTTGGTCACCTTCTCAAAGGATGTATGTAGATGAAAAGGCCAAGCTATATGTCCTAGAGGGGGGGTGAATAGGACAATGCCAAATAAAACTAATAACAGCGAAAATAAAAAGAAAATGATAGCCAAAGTAAATCACAAAGCAGTAAATTAAAATAACCTCAAAATTCAGATCTTGAGAGGTTGATACAAACGTTGTTCTAAGGACAACCTTACACCAAAAACCAGAGTTTATGGTAGGATAACCTTATTACTAGAAAGATCTTTGTATCAAATCTCAAATCGAAGAGGAATACAGAATTAAATATAAACTGAATAAATTGTAATTAAAAATGTATTGTTCTAGGGACAGCCATACACCATAAAAATGGCAGGGCAACCTTGCTGGAACAACTTTCAAAAGAAATTGAAAATCAAGCTGATAAAGGAATAACAGAAAATAAATTCTAAGCTATTACAACATTCTCACAAAGCTCGAATTAAATAATTACAACATTCACCACCATACATACATCCCATAAAAATTAATTAAAGAATAGAAGAATAAATCAATCAACCACAACACAAGGGTTTATAGTGGTTCGCCTGTGTGTTCACCAACTGTTATACAACAGCCACACAAAATGCTACTCCACTCCTAATATCCTCACACAGGGGATATTAGCGTTCACTAAAAATAGGTTTTCCCAGGTTCACCCAAAACCTTTACAATTGTGCCTTTATCTATGGGCTTACACAATTAAAAAAAACCCCACTTCTGAGTTTTCCTGGCTCTCCTCAGAAAACCAATACAACAAGATTTTTCTGGCAAATCTTGAAAGAAACCAAAATAGAAAGGGATTTACAATTAAATGTAAAATACCTGATTATCTCCTTCGTTGTAGCAGCCCGGTAGAACCAAATCAAAGTAGATGATTGAATGTCCAAGTTCAATGTCCAGTACTCGATTACAATGGTTCTAATTCTAATAGATTTTAAATTAAACCAAATAGGGCTTGCCTTAATTGATTTTGATTCCAAAGAAAGGGAATAACAATTCCTCTTATCAAATCAGATTGGAATAGCAGAAAAAAAATCAATTAAATAAAGCTAAGGAAAGAGAATATTAAATAAGCACACTTAGCTTAGATGGAGCACAAAATTATCTCTCAGAAGTTCGACGAAGATTGGCTTGAATGAATTAATTAAATCGATAATTTCTTCTAAGATTCGTGCCCTATTTATAGGTGAACAGATCGTGTCTTCGACTGGTCTAGGGAGCTCTTCGACTAGTCGAAGCAACAACATATATTTGAAAAATCCGGCGGAATATGCTTTGACCGTTCTACGACTGGTCGAAGGTCTCCTACGACTGGTCGTAGGTCACCTACGACTGGTCATAAGTTTCCTTCGACTGGTCGAAGAACCTATAACACATCGCTGTAGTTCGAGTCGAAGATTTTCGACTGGTCGTAGATGCAGTCGACACTATTCCTACGACTGGTCGAACAAATTCCTGGACTAGTCGAAGCCTAATAGATTTCATTCGGAATTTGTAACAAACTCACGACTGATCGAGGAATTTCTTAGACTGGTCGAAGCAACTCTAGGACTAGTCGAAGAAGGCCTAGGACTAGTCGAAGAACAGACCAATCACATGTAAAATAAACATTCGGTTTATGTATCCGAAATGACCTACTTCTAAGGTCAACCTATGGTCAGTCAAACCTCAATCATGAAGTATGGACATTGAAACATTAGGAACAAGTAACCTTGAAGTATGAGTCTTGAGGTCTTGATATAGATCAATCTTGAAATCTTCATGAAGCTCAATCTTGAAAGGGTCTTGAGTTCTGCCTTGTACTCTTCTTGAAGTCTTGCAACTTGAGTCTTGTTTTGTGAGCTTTGCTTGTTGTGAGCTTAGCTTGTTCATGAATGTTAATCCTTGAGAGAGCTTCACTTATGCAAGTTATATATAACATAACAGTGATTTTGGCACCACAAATTTGACAACAGACAGGGATATAAACTATAGCACTTACAATCTCCCCCTTTGTCAAATTATTGACAAAACACATAACCAAGATAAACAAAAGTAAAACAACTGGTTAATACCTGCAAATCAATATTCAATATTCAATATTCAACATTCAACCAGTTTCAACCAGTTTCATTCAACAAGATCAAACATATACTCCCCTTGACTCCCCCTGAGTAACATAACCAATGCTACTCCTCTCATAATCACATTAAGAACAAACCATTCTCCCCCTTTTTGTCACAATATGACAAAGGAGAACTAAAGAAAGGAATTCATGAGAGTAAACATGAGGAGGTAAGCATAAAACATGAGTATAGCAAAAGAGTGATAGCATCACATAGAAAAAAATATCCAGCATAGAATCCAACTCTAAATCAGCCAAGTGCTAAGTTATAAAGTTATTACAGACCAGAAGTCTGATAAAAACTACTCAGAACTAGAACTTGATGACGGAGCAGGAATAGAGGGATCAAGTTGGTGCATGCCTTTGGTCAAGTGCCTAAGATATTTGCGCATGTACTTGAAATACAAATCATGAGCAACAGACATGTTTTCCAACTTTACATTTATATTCTCAACTTTACTCTCTAATGCACTCAGACGTGCATCAACATCAAATGGTACAAAATCTGGATCATTTGCTGAGTCAGAATCCAGTTCCTCAAAAATGTCATCCATATTAATGTCAACACCAGCTTCTTCAGGACCACCACCACCACCACCACCTTGTTCAGGAAGCAGATCCAACTTCATCTTATTGATATTAGTATTGTTGAAGATCAGATGATGGATTGGTGCCTCATCAACAGGCATATCAACTAACATATGTGTAGCCAATACAGTCATAAAGTAGGCAAATGGAATATCACTATGACCAGGATGGAGTTGAAACTGAAGAATGAAATGACAGATTAAGGATGGCAAACAAATCTGAGTACCATTGGAAATAGCATGGATAACACGAACCATAAATGAAGTCAAGTCAGATTTATTACCCGAACGAGGATACAGATTAGACACAAAGATTCTGTGGAGAATTCTGTATTTGGGTAACAAATACCTTGCGAGGAGCGCATTCCCTTTTTGAGTCCATTGAACATCCATGTTGCACAAGTCTCTAGTGAGCATGCGTTTTTCAGCCATTGAGGGTTTATCAGTTAAGTTATGAATTGGAATACCCTCATCATTCATAGGAATGTCCATAAGGGCTGAAATTAAATGACGATCAACGTCAAAAGGCCCTTCTCTAGTAGATATATGGAAAGTGAAATTATCCTGTGAGAAAGCACTAATACATGTAAACATGGATTGGGCAATGGACCGGTATGCAGGCCCACCCCAATGCAATAAGTTAATCCAACCTACAGCTTCAAGTATAGGAAGGATGTCAAAAGGTGCAATGTGATTAACATCAACAGGATGTTCAACAATAATATTACGTGATCTAATGTCCCTAACATATGATGGATCATCATTGGGAACAAGAAGATGACGTTTAGAGATAGCGGTCGATCTGGAGGAAGAAGAAGGACCACGTGAAGTAGTTTTTCTACCTCTAGAAGCCATTTGCAACAAGGATTTCAAGAAAATAGGAAGTTGCAAAGGATTGAGAAGTGGGTTTATACAAAACAGATTTTTCAAAATCCAAACCCCAAATCTCAAAGATTTTCAAAATAGAAAGCTTCAAGAGAAAAAAGAAAACAATCTTGACACAAATCTGTAAGAAAAATGGGATTTGGAACACTAACCTTGAAGAACTTGAAGGATGGGTTCGGCAAGTCGAAGTTCGGCTTCAAGGAGAAGAAAGAAGAAATGAGGAAGAAAGTGAAAAATCCCCAATTTGAAGTGAAACCCGTGTTCCACGACTGGTCGTGGGTATCTACGACCGGTCGTAGGACGACTGGTCGTGTATACTCACGACTGGTCGAAGAAACCCCAAAAATTCAAATTACTTGCAATTTAAACAAAAATTGGAATTCAATCTAGCAAATATATATACTATAATACAAGTAGGCATAAATTATCAATTTAAAATGAACATGCCAAGATCAAATTTCATCTTTTTGAACCTGCTTTTATCGAGAGGCTTTGTGAAAATGTCAGCTCGTTGATCTTTAGTAGGAATATATTCTAGAGATATAACTTTTTCTTCTACTAATTCCCTTATATAATGAAATCTAATGCCAATGTGCTTAGTACGAGAATGCTGAATAGGATTTTTTGAAATATTTATAGCACTGGAATTATCACAATGTAATAACATAGAATCCTGTTTAATTCCATAATCACTTAGCATTCGTTGCATCCAAACAAGCTGTGTACATGCATTACTCAGCTTCTGCTGTTGAAAGTGATATAGAATTTTATTGCTTACTAAACCAGGAAACTAGACAATTTCCAATAAAAAAACAACCACCACTGGTTGATTTTCTATCATCTAGATTACCAGCCCAGTCAGCATCCGAGTACCTAGCTAATTAGACATTGGTTTCAAGAGGATACCAGAGACCAAGATTTACAGTACTTGCGACATATCTAATAATTCGCTTGACAGCAATCAAGTGAGATTCTTTTGGATCAGATTGATATCTTGCGCAAATACCTACACTTAGAGAAATATCAGATTTACTAGCAGTTAAATATAACAAACTACCAATCATACTCCGATAAAGTTTTGAGTCAATATTTTTACCATTAGAGTCTTTTGATAGTTTCAGGGTAGTACTCATAGGAGTGTCGAAATTCTTGTCATTCTCAAATCTAAATCTCTTGATTAGATTCAAAGCATACTTAGATTGAGAAATGAATATTCCTTCAGGTTGTTGCTTTACTTGCAATCCAAGGAAATAAGTCAATTCCCCAATCATGCTCATTTTGAATTGTGATTTCATCAAATCTGCAAACTCAGTAGTCAAGTCAGTACAAGTTGATCCATAAATGATATCATCAACATAAATCTGCACCATTAAGATATGATCATTATGTTTCTTAACAAACAGAGTTTTATCAACAGATCCCATTTGAAAATTATAACTTAAAAGAAATTTTGTTAGTTTCTCATACCATGCCTTAGGTGCTTGTTTTAATCCATAAAGTGTTTTTTTAAGCCGATATACATGATCAGTATTTTTGGAATCTTCAAAACCCATTGGCTGTTCAACATAGACTTCTTCATGTAAATTGCCATTTAGAAAAGCACTTTTTACATCCATCTGATAGATCTTTATCTTTCTAAAACATGCAATGGATATAAATAGTCTGATAGATTCAAGACGTGCTACTGGTGCAAAGGTTTCATCGAAATCAATCCCTTCAATTTGAGTATAACCTTGTACCACCAGTCTAACCTTGTTTCTAATTATATTTCCACATTCGTCAGACTTATTTTTGAAAATCCATTTTGTTCCAATGATGTGTTTATCTTTAGGTCTTGGTACGAGATACCAAACATCATTTCTTATGAATTGGTTGAGTTCATCTTGCATCGCAACAATCCAGTTCTCATCAGTAAGCGCTTCTTTTACGTTAGATGGTTCAATTTGGGATGTAAAACATACATAATTACATATATCCTCAAGTTGTCTACGGTGCGAACACCGGTGAGAGGGTTTCCAAGAATTTGTGTGGTTGGAGATCTTTAACAGTCCTCAACTCAAAATCAGTCTGATTTTGATGAAGTATCGGGTTTATCAATGATTAGTACTTCATCATTATCTGAATTAGAAGTTGGTGTGTTTAAATGATCATCAATGACAACATTAATGGATTCTTGAATCACACCAGTCCTTTTGTTCAGGACCCTATAAGCTCGACTGTTTAAAGAGTATCCTAAAAAAATACCTTCATCACTCTTCGTATCGAACTTTTCCAAATTTTCACGATCACGTAAAATATAGCACTTGCTGCCAAAAACTCGAAAGTATTTAACAGTAGGCTTTTTATTGAACCATAATTCGTAAGCCGTTTTATTATTATCTTTGCTAGTGTATACTGGGTTAATAATATAGCAAGCTGTGTTGACTGCTTCAGCCCAAAGATTTTTAGAGAGCTTCATGCTATTCAACATGACATTAGCCATTTCTTGAAGCACCCTATTCTTTCTTTCTACAATTCCATTTTGTTGTGGAGTTTTGGGAGCAGAGAATTCATGTAATATTCCTTGGTCGGTACAGAACTTCTCAAAATTGCTATTCTCAAATTCAGATCCATGATCACTACGAATTTTACTGATTTGAGAAGATTTTTCAGTTTGAATCCTTTTGAGAACTTTTCTCACTTCTTTAAGGGTTTCAGATTTATCCCTTAAGAAGACTACCCAAGTGAATCTGGTAAAGTCATCAACTATTACCAAGATATACTTTTTACCACCACGACTTTCTGTTCTGGTAGGTCCTATCAGATCCATGTGGAGAAGTTCGAGTGGTCTTGATGTAGGATTTGAATTCACCTTTTTGTGTGAATTCCTCGTTTGTTTGCCTATCTGGCACTCACCACATATTTTATCTAATTTCTGAAGTTTGGGTAAACCTCTTACAAGTTCTCATTTGCTCAACGATAAAAATTTCGATAATGTACATGTCCAAGACGTTTGTGCCATAAATCTATCTCGTCTGTATGGACCATGTAACATGTTTGATTAGATGAGCTGGATTCGCTAATAATATAGCAATTTTCAGACGTTCTACGTCCAGTTAATATTATAGAACCCTTATTGTTTATTATCTCACAGCTTTGATTAGAAAACTGAACATTATGGTTATTATCACATATTTGTGATATACTAAGCAAGTTATGTTTTAAGCCTTCAATGTATAAAACATTTTTAAACACCGGAAGATTAAAAAGTTGAACCATACCTTGGCCTATAATCTTGCAGTTGCTACCATCACCAAATGTGACTGAACCATCAATCATATCTTTTAGATCCGTGAATAAAGCTTTGTCACCTGTCATATGCCTGGAGCATCCACTGTCTAGGTACCACTTTGAATGACTTGTTGCTTTGAAAGCAGTGTAAGCAACCAAGCAGGTAACTTTAGGAACCCATTTCATAACTGTTTTAGGTTTAGGAACATAGTTGGTCTTCTTTTGTGTATATTTGTAGGAATGACCTATAGAGTTAGATTTTAAGAGCTCCTTGAGTAAATCAACTATCTTTTCAGCTAGTGGATTTCGTTTCTGATTAAAGTTGACATGGCTGTTTCTAGGTTTTTGAAAAGTTTTTGAATTTTTAGAAAAATCTTGATAAGTACTTTTCCCTTTTGAGTTTGAGGACTCTCCTTTAACAAACATAGGAGGAGTATACTTTTGTTTAGGAGGTAGATTTTTATCATAGCCCAACCCGGATCGATCACCACATTTTCTTGATCCAGATAAAAGTTTTTCTAACTTTGGATCACCTTGGGCATATTTCCATGTGTCCTTTAAACTCAGAAGAGAAGATACTTCAGTTTTAAGTTTCTCAATTTCAGATTTTAAATCAATAATTAGGGAGTTTTTGAATTCCAAATCGCATTTTGATTTTTCAAAACAATCCGAAATTTGTGATTTTTCTAAGACAAGTGATTCAAAACAATTTTTGAGTTTAGAAAACTTTTCTTTTTGAAGTTTAAGTTTGACAGCAATTTTACAACTTTCCTTATATAGGACATTGTAAGCGTCTTGAAGATCATCTTCATTTTCACATTCACTATTCAAATTTTCTTCACTTGTAGAGTCATTATCTGAAAATGTGAATTTGGCTAGAGTCATAAGAGCTTTAACCTCATTGCCCGACTCAGTTTCAGAATCTTCTGATTCAGAAGTACCTTCAGAATCAGATGATTCATCCCATGTAGCCAACATACCCTTCTTCTTGGGTTTGTCCCTTTTAGGACATCTATTTGCTAAGTGCCCATATTCTTGACAGTTGTAACATTGACTATCTTTCAAAAATTTTCTAGATTTGGATCTAAACTTCTTTTTATCATTTGATTTTTGAAAATCAACCCTTTTCTTACTTTTGAAAATTTTGTAAAATTTTTTAGCTAAAAGAGCCATATCAGCCATATCATCTTCTGAATTACATTTAGAAGATTTTAGTGCGATAGATTTACCTTTAGGAGCTTTAAAGTTTAACTCGTAGGTTTGTAGAGAACCAACTAGTTCTTCTACCCTCATATTATCCGTATCGCGAAGTTCCTGGATCGCGGTTACTTTAGAATTGAACTGTTCAGGAAGTGAGCGTAGTATTTTTGCACACACTTTACTTTCTGGGATTTTATCGCCAAGACCCCACATTGAGTTTACAATGTCATTCAATCTAGTGTAAAAGTCCATAAACATTTCGTTTTCCTCCATATGAATTTCTTCAA
Organism: Magnolia sinica; assembly: GCF_029962835.1. Classification (NCBI taxonomy): domain Eukaryota; kingdom Viridiplantae; phylum Streptophyta; class Magnoliopsida; order Magnoliales; family Magnoliaceae; genus Magnolia; species Magnolia sinica. The sequence continues at coordinate 83,899,427 of NC_080574.1, forward strand.
ATCTGGTTGTGAGGAGTTGGACTTTAGATTTTTTGACAATTGTAGTACCCTCGTGTGTCATTTCTAATATATCCCAAGCTTGCTTTGCAGTATCACAGGAAATGATTCTTTTGAACTCATCCGGTGATAGTGCGCAAGTAATTGCATTTAGTGCTTTAGCATTTGCACTACTCTCACTTTTCTGAAGAGTGGTCCATTGGTAATATGGTGTGACTTTCATAGATTTTGAACCATCAACCCCAGTAACTTCCATGATAGGAGGATTCCATTCAGTCACTATGGCTTGCCACACATTTTCATCCATTGATTTGAGGAAGATCCTCATTCTGGCTTTCCAATAGGCATAGTTGGAGCCATCAAAGGGTGGAGGCCTAGTGACTGAAAGGCTATCAAAATTTGACATCTTAAATAGCTTAAATCGTTAGCTCAGGAATTAAATCTAAAAAAAAGAGCTATTAGGCTCTGATACCACTTGAAAAGGCCAAGCTATATGTCCTAGAGGGGGGGTGAATAGGACAATGCCAAATAAAACTAATAACAGTGGAAATAAAAAGAAAATGATAGCCAAAGTAAATCACAAAGCAGTAAATTAAAATAACCTCAAAATTCAGATCTTGAGAGGTTGATACAAACGTTGTTCTAAGGACAACCTTACACCAAAAATCAGAGTTTATGGTAGGACAACCTTATTTTTAGAAAGATCTTTGTATCAAATCTCAAATCGAAGAGGAATACAGAATTAAATATAAACTGAATAAATTGTAATTAAAAATGTATTGTTCTAGGGACAGCCATACACCATAAAAATGGCAGGGCAACCTTGCTGGAACAACTTTCAAAAGAAATTGAAAATCAAGCTGATAAAGGAATAACAGAAAATAAATTCTAAGCTATTACAACATTCTCACAAAGCTCGAATTAAATAATTACAACATTCACCACCATACATACATCCCATAAAAATTAATTAAAGAATAGAAGAATAAATCAATCAACCACAACACAAGGGTTTATAGTGGTTCGCCTGTGTGTTCACCAACTGTTATACAACAGCCACACAAAATGCTACTCCACTCCTAATATCCTCACACAGGGGATATTAGCGTTCACTAAAAATAGGTTTTCCCAGGTTCACCCAAAACCTTTACAATTGTGTCTTTATCTGTGGGCTTACACAATTAAAAAAAAACCCCACTTCTGAGTTTTCCTGGCTCTCCTCAGAAAACCAATACAACAAGATTTTTCTGGCAAATCTTGAAAGAAACCAAAATAGAAAGGGATTTACAATTAAATGTAAAATACCTGATTATCTCCTTCGTTGTAGCAGCCCGGTAGAACCAAATCAAAGTAGATGATTGAATGTCCAAGTTCAATGTCCAGTACTCGATTACAATGGTTCTAATTCTAATAGATTTTAAATTAAACCAAATAGGGCTTGCCTTAATTGATTTTGATTCCAAATAAAGGGAATAACAATTCCTCTTATCAAATCAGATTAGAATAGCAGAAACAAAATCAATTAAATAAAGTTAAGGAAAGAGAATATTAAATAAGCATACTTAGCTTAGATGGAGCACAGAATTATCTCTCAGAAGTTCGACGAAGATTGGCTTAAATGAATTAATTAAATCGATAATTTCTTCTAAGATTCGTGCCCTATTTATAGGTGGGCAGATCGTGTCTTCGACTGGTCTAGGGAGCTCTTCGACTAGTCGAAGCAACAACAGATATTTGAAAAATCTGACGGGATATACTCTGACCGTTCTACGACTGGTCGAAGGTCTCCTACGACTGGTCGTAGGTCCTGTAAAACTTCGCTGGAATTTGAGTCGAAGATGTTCGACTGGTCGAAGATGCAGTTGACACTGTTCCTACGACTAGTCAGTCGACACTATTCCTACGACTGGTCGAACAAATTCCTGGACTAGTCGAAGCCTAACAGATTTCATCCGAAATTTGTAGCAAACTCACGACTGATCGAGGAATTTCTTAGACTGGTCGAAGCAACTCTAGGACTAGTCGAAGAACAGACCAATCACATGTAAAATAAACATTCGGTTTATGTATCCGAAATGACCTACTTCTAAGGTCAACCTATGGTCAGTCAAACCTCAATCATGAAGTATGGACATTGAAACATTAGGAACAAGTGACCTTGAAGTATGAGTCTTGAGGTCTTGATATAGATCAATCTTGAAATCTTCATGAAGCTCAATCTTGAAAGGGTCTTAAGTTCTGCCTTGTACTCTTCTTGAAGTCTTGCAACTTGAGTCTTGTTTTGTGAGCTTTGCTTGTTGTGAGCTTAGCTTGTTCATGAATGTTGATCCTTGAGAGAGCTTCACTTATGCAAGTTATATATAACATAACAGTGATTTTGGCACCACAAATTTGACAACAGACAGGGATATAAACTATAGCACTTACAGTAGAATCTTAGATCATACAGAAAAATCTATCATAAAAGGTTTACGTACAAGTGATAACTACTACATTATCGAAAGTATGAATGAGAGTGTATTATTTACAAAATGTAATATGGCTGTAAAGAGCGAATCAAAATTATGGCACCAAAGGTTAGGACATGTTCACTACCGAAATTTAGCCAAGTTAAGTTCAAAAAATTTGGTTAGAGGACTTCCCAAGAATAGAAAAGAAGAAAAAGTTGTATGTGGTGATTGTCTAAAAGGTAAACAGACAAAAGTCAGTCACAAAAAGACAACCAACATAGTAACAAAAAAACCTTTGGATTTATTACATATGGACCTAGTTGGTCTCACTAAAGTGGAAAGGCATGGCAGGAAAAGATACTTCCTGGTAGTAGTAGATGATTACACTAGATTTACTGGGTCGCATTTCTTCAGGAAAAATCTGATGCCTTTGATGAATTTGTAATTTTGGCAAAGCGACTTCAAAATGAAAAAGGATATTGCATAAATCGCATCAGGAGTGATCATGGTGGCGAATTTGAAAATGAGAGATTTGAAAGGTACTGTGTGAGAAAGGAATCCGTCAAGAATTCTCTACACCAAAAACCCCACAGCAAAATGGAGTTGTTGAAAGAAAAATTGAGTACTGTAGGAAATGGGGTCAGTTATGTTAAATGGAAAAGATATAGCGAAGAGTTTCTAGGCTGAAGCTGTCAACACTACCTGCTACGTCATAAATAGAGTTTATCTTAAAGCAGGTTTGAACAAATCTCCATACGAACTATGGTATGGAAAACAACCTTGTTTGAAATACTTTCATGTTTTTGGAAGTAAATGTTATATCTTGAAAGACAGAGATCACCTAGGGAAATTGTAGTCTAAAAGTGATGATGGTATCTTTCTGGGGTAGGCCTCGAATAGTCGTGCTTATAAAGTGTACAATCTAAGGACCCTCACTATTCAAGAATCAGTCAATGTGGTGATCGATGACCAGTCCCATGAAGAAGACAACCCCTTGAATGAATTAGAAGATGATGTAGATTCATGCATTTTAGATAAATCTGATAACAAATCTCCATCATCTAATGAACCCCAACCGTCATCCAACATACCCATCATTAAGGATCAACCTCGAGAGCAAACCATTAGAGATCTTAATGATGGTGTAAGAATTCGACGGCAGATAGAAAATATCTATAGTCATTTCTGCTTTACCTCAAAGATTGAACCTAAGAATATTGTGAAAGCTCTTTAAGATGAACATTGGATAAATGCTATGTAAGAAGAACTTCAACAATTTCAGAGAAATGAGGTATGGCTATTGGTTTCCAGGCCACTCAATACAAATGTCATTGAAACCAAATGGGTCTTCAAGAATAAATCCGATGAATCTGGCAACGTGATCAGGAACAAAGCAAGGCTAGTAGCTCAAGGGTATTCACAGCTAGAAGGCATTGATTTTAACGAAACATTTGCTCCTCACTACGCCAAAACTGCACGGTCCAAAACCATCTCAAATGACCAAAAAGGACGGTCATGGACCGTCGCAAGGGCCGTCAAATTTTGACGTGTCGTATTACTTAAAGGACAGTCGAAAACCGTCATTTTTATTGACAAAAAAAGGACGGTCGTGAACTCTCCTTAAAAAGGACGGTCTCGGACAGTCTCTTATGAGCCTTTAAAGGACGGCCATCGACCGTCCTTTAAAAGGACAGTCATGGACCGTCCTTAAAAAAGACTGTCGTAGACCATCTCTGATGAGCCTTCAAAGGACTGTCATGGTCCATCTCTTTAATGGGCCTTTAAAGGACGGCCACAGACCGTCCTTTAAAAGGACAGCCACAGACAGTCCTTAAAAAAGACTATCATGGACCGTCCCTTATAAGAGGGTTAATATACACCTGTTACATCATCATATTCTTCCTGATATACACCTGTTATATAATATATTTCATCATATTCACATTCACATCCATCTAAACCTAAACTACGTAAATCCAACATAAACTACATTCATCCAAACATAAACTACATCCATCTAAACCCAAACTACGTAAATCCAATATAAACTACATTCATCCAAACATAAACTACATCCATCCAAACACAAGCAATCTTATCCACATTACATTCATCCACACATAAATACATATAAGTTTAACATCATAAATAAAAAAAGAAAAAAAAATTAGCAACAATTTTCTTTTTGTGTCTTTCACTTGAAAAAAAAATTATTAAACCAACAAAACATTATAATTCAGAATCATGAAGAATTGCATAAACTTCTTCCAAAAAAGTGAGCACTTTTTAAAAATAAAACTAATCATTAAAATAGGTTTAGGTTTAGGTTTTAGGTTTTAGGTGTTAGGTTTTATGTTTAGGTTTAGGATTAGGTTTTAGGTTATAGGTTATAAGTTTAGGTTATAGGTTATAGGATAAGGTTTAGGTTATAGGTTTTGGTTTAGGTTTAGGTTAAGGTTTAGGCTTAGGTTATAGGTTTAGGTTAAGGTTTAGGTTTTAGTTATAGGTTATAGTATATAGGTTATAGCTTTAGGGAATTGAGAATAGGTTAAGGTTAAGGTTAAGGTTTAGGTTTAGGAAATCGGGTCCGAGTTCGGGATCGGATTTAGGTTTGGGTTATCAAGTTTAGGTTAGGGAGATGAGATTAGGATTAGGTGTAGGTTTAGGTTCATGGATTTGAAAATACATTTCAATTTTAGGTTTAGGTTTAGGTTTTAGGCTTATGTTTAGATTATAGGTTTAGGTTATAAGTGCAGGTAATAAGTTTAGGTTTATGTTAGGTTATAGGTTAACGTTTAGGTTTAGGAAATCGGGTTCGGGTTCGGGTTCAGGATCGGGTTTAGGTTTGGATTAGGGAGTTGAGATTAGGATTAGGTGTAGGTTTAGGTTTAGGGATTTGAGAATACATTTAGGTTTAGGTTAAGGTTTAGGTTTAGGTTTAGGTTTAGGTTTAGGTTTAGCTTATAAGCAATAGGTTTTAGGTTTAGGTTTAAGTTATAGGTTACAGGTTTAGGTATAGCATTAGGCTTAGGTTTAGGTTACAAGATAAAGGTTTAGGGAATTGAGAATAGGTTAAGGTTTAGGTTTAGGAAATTGGGTTCGGGTTTGAGATCGGGTTTAGGTTTGGGTTTTCAAGTTTAGGTTTAGGTTTAGGTTAGGGAGTTGAGATTAGGATTAGGTGTAGGTTTAGGTTTAGGGATTCGAGAATACATTTAGGTTTTAGGTTTAGGTTAAGGTTTAGGTTTAGGTTTAGGTATAGGTTTAGGTTATAAGCTATAGGTTTAGGAAATTGAGAATAGGTTACGGTTTAGGTTTAAGAAATCGGGCTCGGGTTCGGGATCGGGTTTAGGTTTTGGTTTTCAAGTTTAGGTTTAGGTTTAGGTTAGGGAGTTGAGATTAGGATTAGGTGTATGTTTAGGTTTAGGGATTTGAGAATACATTAACGTTTAGGAAATCGGGTTCGGGTTCAGGATTGGGTTTAGGTTTGAGTTTTTAAGTTTAGATTTAGGTTTAGGTTAGGGAGTTGAGATTAGGATTAGGTGTAGGTTTAGGTTTAGGGATTTGAGAATACATTTAGGTTATAGGTTTATGTTTAGGTTATATGTTATAGGTTTAGGTTAAGGTATATGTTTAGGTTTCGGTTTAAGTTATAAGCAATGGGCTTAGGGAATTGAGAATAGGTTAAGGTTTAGGTTTAGGAAATCGGGTTCGGGTTCGGGATCGGGTTTAAGTTTGAGTTTTCAAGTTTAGGTTTTGGTTTAGCTTAGGGAGTTGAGATTAGGATTAGGTGTAGGTTTAGGTTTAGGGATTTGAGAATACATTTAGGTTTTAGGTTTATGTTTAGGTTATAGGTTATAGGTTTAGGTTAAGGTATAGGTTTAGGTTATAAGCAATAGGTTTAGGGAATTGAGAATAGGTTAAGGTTTAGGTTTAGGAAATCGGGTTCGGGTTCGGGATCGGGTTTAGGTTTAGGTTTTCAAGTTTAGGTTTAGATTTAGGTTAGGGAGTTGAGATTAGGATTAGGTGTAGGTTTAGGTTTAGGTTTAGGGATTTGAGAATACATTTAGGTTTTAGGTTTAGGTTTAGGTTATATGTTTAGGTTTAGGTTAAGGTATAGGTTTAGGTTTCGGTTTAGTTTATAAGCTATAGGTTTACGGAATTGAGAATAGGTTAAGGTTTAGGTTTAGGAAATCGGGTTCGGGTTCGGGATCGGGTTTAGGTTTGAGTTTTCAAGTTTAGGTTTAGGTTTAGGTTAGGGAGTTGAGATTAGGATTAGGTGAAGGTTTTGGTTTAAGGATTTGAGAATACATTTAGGTTTTAGGTTTAGGTTTAGGTTATAGGTTATAGGTTAAAAGTTTAGGTTTAGGTTAAGGTATAGGTTTAGGTTATAAGCAATAAGTTTAGGGAATTGAGAATAGGTTAAGGTTTAGGTTTAGGAATTCGGGTTCGGGTTCAGGATCGGGTTTAGGTTTGGATTTTGAAGTTCAGGTTTAGGTTTAGGTTAGGGAGTTGAGATTAGGATTAGGTGTAGGTTTAGGTTTAGGGATTTGAAAATACATTAATGTTTAGGTTTAGGAAATCGGGTTTGGGTTCGGGATCGGATTTAGCTTTGAGTTTTCAAGTTTAGGTTTAGGTTTAGGTTAGGGAGTTGAGATTAGGATTAGGTGTAGGTTTGGGTTTAAGGATTTGAGAATACATTTAGGTTTTAGGTTTATGTTTAGGTTATAGGTTATAGGTTTAGGTTTAGGTTTAGGTTTAGGTATAGGTTTAGGTTTCGGTTTAGGTTATAAGCAATAGGTTTAGGGAATTGAGAATAGGTTAAGGTTTAGGTTTAGGAAATCAGGATCGGGTTTAGGTTTGGGTTATCAAGTTTAGGTTTAGGTTTTGGTTAGGGAGTTTGGATTAAGATTATGTGTAGGTTTAGGTTTAGGGATTTGAGAATACATTTAGGTTTTAGGTTTATGTTTAGGTTATAGGTTATAGGTTTAGGTATAGGTATAGGTATAGGTATAGGTTTCGGTTTTGATTTAGGTTATAAGGAATAGGTTTAGGGAATTGAGAATAGGTTAAGGTTTAGGTTTAAGAAATCGGGTTCGGTTTCGGGATCGGGTTTAGGTTTGGATTTTCAAGTTTAGGTTTAGGTTTAGGTTAGGGAGTTGAGATTAGGATTAGCTATAGGTTTAGGTTTAGGGATTTGAGAATACATTTAGGTTTTAGGTTTAGGTTTAGGTTATAAGTTACATGTTTAGGTTAAGGCTATAGGTTATAGCTTTAGGTTAAGGTTTAGGTTAAGGTTTATGTTTAGGTTTAAGGATTTGTGAATACCTTTAGGTTTTAGGTTTAGGTTTAGGTTATAGGTTACAGGTTTAGGTTTAGGTGTAGGTTTATGCTATAGGTTATAGGTTTAGGTTAAGGTTTAAGTTAAGGTTTTTGTTATGGTTTAGGTTTAGGTTATAAGCTATAAGTTTAGGGAATTGAGAATAGGTTAAGGTTTAGGTTTAGGAAATCGGGTCCGGGTTCGGGAACGGGTTTAGGTTTTGGTTTTCAAGTTTAGGTTTAGGTTTAGGTTAGGGAGTTGAGATTAGGATTAGGTGTAGGTTTAGGTTTAGGGATTTGAGAATACATTTGGGTTTTAGGTTTATATTTAGGTTATAGGTTACAAGTTTAGGTTAAGGCTATAGGTTATAGGTTTAGGTTAAGGTTTAGATTTAGGTTTAAGGATTTGAGAATATATTTAGCTTTTGGTTATATATTACAGGTTTAGGTTTAGGTTTATGTTTATGTTATAGGTTATAGGTTTAGGTTATGGTTTAGGTTAAGGTTTAGGTTTAAGTTTAGGTTAAAAGCTATAGGTTTAGGGAATTGAGAATAGGTTAAGGTTTAGGTTTAGGAAATTGGGTTCGGGTTCGGGTTCGGGTTTAGGTTTGAGTTTTCAAGTTTAGGTTTAGGTTTAGGTTAGGGAGTTGAGATTAGGATTAGGTGTAGGTTTAGGTTTAGGGATTTGAGAATACATTTAGGTTATAGGTTTATGCTTAGGTTATAGGTTATAGGTTTAGGTTAAGGTATAAGTTTAGGTTTGGGTTTAGGTTATAAGCAATTGGTTTAAGGAATTGAGAAGAGGTTAAGGTTTACGTTTAAGAAATCGGGTTCGGGTTCGGGATCGGGTTTAGGTTTTGGTTTTCAAGTTTATGTTTAGATTTAGGTTAGGGAGTTGAGATTAGGATTAGGTGTAGGTTTAGGTTTAGAGATTTGAGAATACATTTAGGTTTTCGGTTTATATTTAGGTTATAGGTTATAGGTTTAGGTTAAGGCTATAGGTTATAGGTTTAGGTTAAGGTTTAGGTTTAGGTTTAAGGATTTGAGAATACATTTAGGTTTTAGGTTTAGGTTTAGGTTATAGGTTACAGGTTTAGGTTTAGGTTTAGGTTAAAGTTTAGGTTAAGGTTTAGGTTTAAGTTTAGGTTATAAGCTATAGGTTTAGGGAATTGAGAATAGGTTAAGGTTTAAGTTTAGGAAATCAGGTTCGGGTTCGGGTTCGGGTTTAGGTTTAGGTTAAGGTTTCGGTTAAGGTTTAGGTTTAAGTTTATGTTATAAGCTATAGGTTTAGAGAATTGAGAATAGGTTAAGGTTTAAGTTTAGGAAATCGGGTTCGGGTTCGGGTTCGGGTTTAGGTTTCGGTTCGGGAATTGAGAATAGGTTAAGGTTTCAGTTTAGGAAATCGGGTTTGGGTTCGGGTTTATGTTTAGGTTTGGGTTATAGGTTTAGGTTAAGGCTATAGGTTATAGGTTGAGGTTAAGGTTTAGGTTTAGGTTTAGATTTAGGTTTAAGGATTTGAGAATACATTTAGGTTTTAGGTTTAGGTTTAGGTTTAGGTTAAGGTTTAGGTTTAGGTTTAAGTTTAGGTTATAAGCTATAGGTTTAGTGAATTGAGAATAGGTTAAGGTTTAGGTTTAGGAAATCGAGTTCGGGTTCGGGATTAGGTTTAGGTTTTGGTTTTCAAGTTTAGGTTTAGGTTTAGGTGAGGGACTTGAGATTAGGATTAGGTGTAGGTTTAGGTTTAGGGTTTTGAGAATACATTTAGGTTTTAGGTTTATGTTTAGGTTATAGGTTACAGGTTTAGGTTAAGGCTATAGGTTATAGGTTTAGGTTAAGGTTTAGATTTAGGTTTAAGGATTTGAGAATACATTTAGGTTTTAGGTTTAGGTTTGGGTTATAGGTTACAGGTTTAGGTTTATATTTATGTTTAGGTTATAGGTTATAGGTTTAGGTTAAGGTTTAGGTTTAGGTTTAAGTTTAGGTTATAAGCTATAGGTTTGGGGAATTGAGAATAGGTTAGGGTTTAGGTTTAGGAAATCGGGTTCGGGTTCAGGTTCGGGATCGGGTTTAGGTTTGAGTTTTCAAGTTTAGGTTTAGGCTTAGGTTAGGGAGTTGAGATTAGGATTAGGTATAGGTTTAGGTTTAGGGAGTTGAGAATACATTTAGGTTTTAGGTTTAGGTTTAGTTTATAGGTGACATGTTTAGGTTAAGGCTATTGGTTGTAGGTTTAGGTTAAGGTTTGGGTTTAGGTTTAAGGATTTGAGAATACATTTAGGTTTTAGGTTTAGGTTTAGGTTATAGGTTACATGTTAGAGGTTTAGGTTTAGGTTTAGGTTTATGCTATAGGTTATAGGTTTAGGTTAAGATTTAGGTTAAGGTTTAGGTTTAGGTTTAAGTTTAGGTTATAAGCTATAGGTTTAGAGAATTGAGAATAGGTTAAGGTTTAGGTTTAGGAAATCGGGTTCGGGTTCGGGATCGGGTTTAGGTTTGAGTTTTCAAGTTTAGGTTTAGGTTTAGGTTAGGGAGTCGAGATTAGGATTAGGTGTATGTTTAGGTTTAGGGATTTGAGAATACATTTAGGTTTTAGGTTATGTTTAGGTTATAGGTTATAGGTTTAGGTTAAGGTATAAGTTTAGCTTTCGGTTTAGGTTATAAGCAATTGGTTTAGGGAATTGAGAATAGGTTAAGGTTTAGGTTTAGGAAATCGGGTTCGGGTTCGGGATCGGGTTTAGGTTTTGGTTTTCAAGTTTAGGTTTAGGTTTAGGTGAGGGAGTTGAGATTAGGATTAGGTGTAGGTTTAGGTTTAGGGATTTGAGAATACATTTAGGTTTTAGGTTTATGTTTAGGTTATAGGTTACAGGTTTAGGTTAAGGCTATATGTTATAGGTTTAGGTTAAGGTTTAGGTTAAGGTTTAGATTTAGGTTTAAGGATTTGAGAATACATTTAGGTTTTAGGTTTATGTTTAAGTTATAGGCTATAGGTTTAGGTTTAGGTTTAGGTTAAGGTATAGGTTTTGGTTTCGGTTTAGGTATAAGCAATAGGTTTAGGGAATTGAGAATCAGTTAAGGTTTAGGTTTAGGAAATCGGGTTTGGGTTCAGGATCGGGTTTAGGTTTGGGTTATCAAGTTTAGGTTTAGGTTTAGGTTAGGGAGTTTAGATTAGGATTAGGTGTAGGTTTAGGTTTAGGAATTTGAGAATACATTAGGTTTTAGGTTTAGGTTTAGGTTATAGGTTATAGGTTTAGGTTTAGGTTTGGTTTTGGTTTTGATTTAGGTTATAGGTTATAGGGTTAGGTTAAGGTTTAGGGAAATGTGGTTTTGATTTAGGTTATAGGTTATAGGTTTAGGTTTAGGTATAAGTTTAGCTTTCGGTTTAGGTTACAAGCAATTGGTTTAGGGAATTGAGAATAGGTTAAGGTTTAGGTTTAGGAAATCGAGTTCGGGTTCGGGATCGGGTTTAGGTTTTGGTTTTCAAGTTTAGGTTTAGGTTTAGGTGAGGGAGTTGAGATTAGGATTAGGTGTAGGTTTAGGTTTAGGGATTTGAGAATACATTTAGGTTTTAGGTTTATGTTTAGGTTATAGGTTACAGGTTTAGGTTAAGGCTATAGGTTATAGGTTTAGGTTAAGGTTTAGGTTAAGGTTTAGATTTAGGTTTAAGGATTTGAGAATATATTTAGGTTTTAGGTTTATGTTTAGGTTATATGTTATAGGTTTAGGTTTAGGTTAAGGTATAGGTTTTGGTTTCGGTTTAGGTTATAAGCAATAGGTTCAGGGAATTGAGATTAGGATTAGGTGTAGGTTTAAGTTTAGGGATTTGAGAATACATTTAGGTTTTAGGTTTAGGTTTAGGTTATAGGTTACAGGTTTAGGTTTAGGTTTAGGTCAAGGTTATGGCTTATAGGTTTAGGTTAAGGTTTAGGTTTAGGTATAGTTTATAAGATATAGTTTAGGGAATTGAGAATAAGTTAATGTTTAGGTTTAGGAAATCGGGTTCGGGTTCGGGATCGAGTTTAGGTTTAGGTTTTCAAATTTAGGTTTAAGTTTAGGTTAAGGAGTTGAGATTAGGATTATGTGTAGGTTTAGGTTTAAGGATTTGAGAATACTCTTAGGTTTTAGGTTTAGGTTTAGGTTATAAATTTAGGTTTAGGTTAGGTTATAGGTTAAGGTTTGGAGAATTGAGAATAGGTTAAGGTTTAGGTTTAGGAAATCGGGTTCGGGTTCAAGATCGGGTTTAGGTTTGGGTTATCAAGTTTAGGTTTAGGTTTAGGTTAGGGAGTTGAGATTAGGATTAGGTGTAGGTTTAAGTTTAGGGATTTGAGAATACATTTAGGTTTTAGGTTTATGTTTAGGTTATAGGTTATAGGTTTAGGTTTAGGTTTCGGTTTAGGTATAGGTTTAGGTTTCGGTTTATGTTATAAGCTATAGGTTTAGGGAATTGAGAATAGGTTAAGGTTTAGGTTTAGGAAATCGGGTTTGGGTTCGAGATCGGGTTTAGGTTTGGGTTTTCAAGTTTAGGTTTAGGTTTAGGTTAGGGAGTTGAGATTAGGATTAGGTGTAGGTTTAGGTTTAGGGATTTTAGAATACATTTAGGTTTTAGGTTTAGGTTTAGGTTATAGGTTACAGGTTTAAGTTTAGGTTTAGGTTAAGGTTATAGGTTATAGGTTTAGGTTTAGGTTTAGGTTATAAGATATAGGTTTAGGGAATTGAGAATAGGTTAATGTTTAGGTTTAGGAAATCGGGATCGGGTTCAGGATCGGGTTTAGGTTTTGGTTAAGGAGTTGAGATTAGGATTTGGTGTAGGTTTAGGTTTAAGGATTTGAGAATACACTTAGGTTATAGGTTTAGGTTTAGGTTATCGATTTAGGTTTAGGTTAGGTTTTAGAGAATTGAGAATAGGTTGAGGTTTAGGTTTAGGAAATCGGGTTCGGGTTCAGGATCAGGTTTAGGTTTGGGTTTTCAAGTTTAGGTTTAGGTTTAGGTTAGGAAGTTGAGATTAGGATTAGGTGTAGGTTTAGGTTTAGGGATTTGAGAATACATTTAGGTTTTAGGTTTATGTTTAGGTTATAGGTTATAGGTTTAGGTTAAGGTATAGGTTTAGGTTTCGGTTTAGGTTGTAAGCTATAGGTTTAGCGAATTGAGAATAGGTTAAGGTTTAGGTTTAGGAAATCGGGTTCGAGATTTGAGAATAGGTTTAGGTTATAGGTTTTGGTTAAAGTTATATGTTAAGATTAAGGTTATAGGTTTAGGTTTAGGTTAAGGTTATATGTTTAGGTTTAGGTTAGGTTATAGGTTTTTGGTTAAGGTTTAGGTTATAGTTATAGGTTATGGGATTTGAGAATAGGTTTAGGTTATAAGTATAGGTTTAGGTTAGGTTATAGGTTAACGTTTAGGCTTAGGAAATCGTGTTCGGGTTCAGGGTTGGGTTTAGGTTTGGGTTTTCAAGTTTAGGTTTAAGTTTAGATTAGGGAGTTGAGATTAGGATTAGGTCTAGGTTTAGGTTTAGAGATTTGAGAATACATTAGGCTTTAGGTTTAGGTTTAGGTTATAGGTTATAGGTTTAGTTTAAGGTTTAGGTTTAGGTTTGGTTTTAGTTTTGATTTAGGTTATAGGTTATAGGTTTAGGTTAAGGTTTAGGGAAAGGTAATAGGTTTTGATTTAGGTTATAGCTTTAGGTTTTAGGTTTAGGTTTAGGTTTTGATTTATGTTATAGGTTATAGGTTTAGGTTAAGGTTTAGGTTTAGGTTATAGGTTATAGGTTTAGGTTAAGGTTTATGTTTAGGTTATAAGTTTTGGGATTTGAGAATGGGTTCGGGTTTAGTTTATAGGTTTTGGTTTTGGTTTAGGTTATAAGTTTTGGGATTTGAGAATGGATTCGGGTTTAGGTTATAAGTTTTGGTTTTGGTTTTGGTTTGGGTTATAGGTTTTTGGATTTGAGAATGGGTTATGGTTTAGGTTTAGGAAATCGGGTTCTGGTTCAGGATTGGGTTTAAGTTTGAGTTTTCAAGTTTATGTTTAGGTTTAGGTTAGGGAGTTGAGATTAGGATTAGGTGTAGGTTTAGCTTTAGGGAATTGAGTTTAGCTTATATGTTTAGGGAAAGCTTAGGTTTAGGTTACAAGTTTTGGAATTTGGGAATAGTTTTAAGTTATAAGTATAGGTTTAGGTTAGGTTATAGGTTAAGGTTTAGGGATTTGAGTTTAGGCTATAGGTTTAGGTTTAGGTCTAGGTTTAGGTTTAGGGAATTGAGTTTAGGTTATAGGTTTAGGGAAAGGTTAGGTTTAGGTTATAGGTTTTGGGATTTGAGAATAGTTTTAGGTTATAAGTTAAGGTTTAGGGATTTGAGTTTAGGTTATAGGATTAGGTTTAGGTTTAGGTTTAGGGATTTGAGTTTAGGTTATAGGTTTAGGTTTAGGTTTAGGTTTAGGTTTAGGTTTGAGTTTTGGGATTTGGTTTTGATTATATGTTTTGATTTAGGTTATAGATTATAGGTTTAGGTTTTAGGTTTTGGTTTTACGTTTTAGTTTTAGGTTTAGGTTTGGTTTTGGTTATAGGTTTTGATTTAGGTTATAGGTTAACGGTTTAGGTTATAGGTTTTTAGATTTGAGAATGGGTTCGGGTTTAGGCTATAGGTTTTGGCTTTGGTTTAGGTTATAGGTTTTAGTTTTGGTTATAGGTTATAGGTTTAGGTTTAGGTTTAAGTTTAGATTATGGGTTATAGGATTTGAGAATGCATTTGGGTTTAGGATATAGGTTTTGGTTTTGGTTTTAGTTTTGGTTATATGTTTTGATTTAGGTTTAGGTTATAGGTTTAGGTTTTAGGTTAAGGTTATAGGTTTAGGTTAAGGTTTAGGTTTAGGTTTAGGTATAGGTTAAGGTTATAGGTATAGGTTAAGGTTTAGGTTTAGGTTATAAGATATAGGTTTAGGGAATTGAGAATAGGTTAAGGTTAAGGTTAAGGTTTAGGTTCGGGTTCGGGTTCGGGATTAGGTTTATGTTTGGGTTTTCAAGTTTAGGTATAGGTTTAGGTTAGAGAGTTAAGATTAGGATTAAGTGTAGGTTTAGGTTTAGGGATTTGAGAATACATTTAGGTTTTAGGTTTAGGTTTAGGTTTTAAGTCAAGGTTTAGGTTATAGGTTAAGGTTTTAGGTCATAGGTTTTGGTTTAGGTTAAGGGTATGGTCCCTGCAAATACAGATATAAATACGGCCATCCGACACAAATGGCCAGGCCCTTCCAATGTTGTCCATAAAAAATGGACAGCTTCATCATGGTCATAATAGTGGTTCCCTCTTTCCAAGGAACCCCGCTCTTCCGAATAGCTCCGACGCACATCCGGGTCTGCTCCATTAATTTCGATCAAATACATAAACACGGCATGTCCAAATGGCCAGGCCCCTCCAATGTTGTCCATAGGAAATGGACAGCTTCATCATGGTCATAACAGCGGTTCTCACCTTCCAGGGACCCCCGCTCAACATCCGGATAGCTCCGACGCACATCCAGGTCTGCTCCATCAATTTCGAGTTAATACATAAACATAGCCTGTCCAAATGGTCAGGCCACTCCAATGTTGTCCATAGGAAATGGACAGCTTCATCATGGTCATAACAGCGGTTCCCACCTTCCAAGGACCCCCGCTCAACATCCGGATAGCTCCGACGCACATCTGGATCTGCTCCATCAATTTCGATCTAATACATTTAAAAACAACATAATTGTATCTAAAAGCATTTGGATACCTGGGGAAGGCCTCCCATATTCGTATTGTTGGTTACTCATCCCTTTGTCTATAAGCCACAATCAACCAACACTTTCTATTGCTACCTGTACTCTGAAACCAACACAAATATAACTGGGAAACAATATAAGGAATAAAAAAATGAATTTACCTGTATACATCATTAAATGTTTCCCTATAAGGAGGTAATATTATATCTTTGATAGCCACAACCTGTATGACACATCATTAAATGTTTCCCTATAATGCAACCTATATATAGATCCATGCAACCAATACATGGATCTATATATATCCGCAAATATATGCACATGATTAGGTGTATGTTTTAGGTTATAGGTTATAGGTTATAGCTTTAGGGAATTGAGGATAAGTTAAAGTTTAGGTTTAGGAAATCGGGTTCAGGTTTGGGGTCGGGTTTAGGTTTGAGATCATGCATACATAGATACATGCATACAAACATGCATGATGATACATCCATTCATCCATGCATGCATACATACATAAACACATGCATGATGATCCATCCATCCATGATCTAACAATCCATCCATCTATCCATGCATGCATACACACATACACACACATCCGTGATGATCCATCCATCCAGTCTTCCATCCATGCATGCATGCATACATACATATACACACTCATAAATCCATCCATGCATGTATGCATGCATACACACATGCATACGTTTCATCCATCCATGTGTGCATGTATACATAAACACACATACATACATGTGTTTTATCATAAAACCATGCATGATGCATCCATACAAAAAAAATCAAATGAAATCACAAAAATCAAGTGAGTTTGCCTTGCACTTTAAACTTTCACTAAGATCATAGAGTATCAACACATCTTATATGTAAGTGTTTATGAAATTGGATAACAGAAGAAGATATAAGAGGAAGCCCAATTTCTCTAATAGTTCCCAATTGTCCGAACAAAAAGGGAAAAAAGAGAAAGAATGAAACAAAAAAAAAAAAAATCTAATATAAAAGAAACTGAAACTGCATGTCTCCTCTTAGGCTGAAATTACTGCAATCAAAGTGGCCATGTTTCCGTATATGCTAGATCAAGAGGGAGCTAAGAAGTAGGGAACACAGTCTCAAGTACTTAAAGAGTTTCCACCACCAAAGAGATTCAATCATTGGATTGTACTCATCAGTAACTTAAGTTTTAGTAACAAGCATTGGTGGCAAGTTTTCTGTGACAAACTTAAGCGAGCCAAGATCATTTGTGTAGGTTCCAAAAATGGTAAAATGAACAGTAATTTACAGTAATGCAAACAATCACATACACCAAAAACTAAACAATGAAAGAAAATCAACATTTGATAGTCTAAGTAACTAATAAAGAAAAAGAAGAACACAGGATCTGCCAAAAGCCAAGTATGTGGGAGTAAGATGACACCCCAGGTTAATTTATCAGCTATAGAAAAATCAGAATCAGCAAAAACTGAAAGGAACCATAATATATTGTTTATTTATTTGACAAGGATCCAACTAAAGGGGAACAATATGTAGAGCATCATGTATCTAAAACATGCTAGAGGCAGCAATCAACTATTAAAAAAATTATAGGTTTTGGGATTTGAGAATAGGTTATATATTATAAATTCAGAATAACATTTTCAGAGAAGTTCCCTAACATTAAACACTTGGCTATGTAATTCAATTGTCTTCAATAAAACCAAATTACGGCCTTAAAAGAAATGCACGCCACACATGCGAAACGTCATTTTCAAACCAAACTACACTCGCTATTTTCAAATGCACGCCATGCATGGTTAAGTGCATTTTGCAGATAAGTATGATAAAAGGGTGTGAAATACCTACAGAGACTATCCAGACATCACACGAACATATCATGACAGTTTTACATTCAAATAAACCATTCCATTCATCCATCATATAGATGGATCTAGCAACTATAGCTAGTAATGAAGGCTTGCACATTCATCCATCATATAGAGCGAGAGAGAGGTTTACCTTGACAACTGCTATAAACATCTCCCTTAAACGGCACTTCCTGAACCAACGGACACTCACACACCCTTCCACGGAATGTATCCTGAAGAAACAAAGCAACTATCAGCATACATGGAAACATCTCAACTTGTATGCTGGGCTAATTGTACCCTTTAATACCTTGCAACCAGTAATGTTGGCATCCTCGTCTTCCCAACAACCACCATTATAGTTCAAACACTCATTTTTCTGAATTTTATGAACTGACACCATTCATTTGAAAATTTAGCTGAAAATAAAATAAAAAATAATAGAAAATGAGATGCAAAAATCTGATCTAAGGCATACGTTTGTACATTTAATGATTCTACATGTATTCCAACCATCCACACTCAAAAGAAGAAGAAAATTTTGGTCAGCTTCTTTCTAACTTGAAATCTTGCTAAGCTTCTTTTGAGAACTATATCTAAAACTCCAGAAAAGAACTTCCCAAAAGAATTTTAGAAAACTCCACCAAGAACTATTTATCTGGATCTATGAAAGAACCAAAAAAGAGAGATCATGACCATCTAGTTCCCTAGAAAGCATGTAACAACTCACAATGCCATTCCCTTAAAACTATGAAAGAACCAAAACTAATCAACAAAAAAAAAAAAAGATTGAAGAACCACTCTAGCACAGGCAACCCCCCTTCTTTGAAGAAACTAATGACAGATTCAATTTCAAAGATGGTAACTCATGCTTAATGAATGAATATCATATTCCTTATGCAGCAATATCTACAAAAATCTTATTAGAGTTGCTTGTTGTCACAAACCCTTGGCTAGGTAAAGTGTGTTATATAAAACCATCCTTGTAATAACCTTCTTCTTGGTTTTTGTACCCTTTTGCTGCTGGTATGAGTACCAGCTAATGTTAGCTACCCATACCAACAACTGTCAACTAATATTATTTCTAATCAAAGGATTCAAAGAGCCATGAAAAAGATTAAAGACATTAAGAAAAAGATGTTTTCAACTACTTTTATCAAGCCAAAGTGCCTCAATAGGGCCTTTCCTTTGCCTTTCAATACAGTGGAGATGGTTGAAATGAAAAAGAAAGAAAATAAATAAATAAAATCAAAACTCCAAACAATGAGATCTGAAAGGAAAACAGATCTAGGTGAACAACACTTGTCAAAGATCCAGGCCGTTCATCAAGAAGGGTGCATTGTAAAATAAAATACAACAGCATACACTACGGATTCCAAAAAGAATATGTCAATGAAAAGTCATTCGATCAACATACTTGTAAGTGTTATAGTTTATATCCCTATCTGTTGTCAAATTAGTGGTGTCAAAATCACTGTTATATATAACTTGCATACGTGAAGCTCTCTCAAGGATCAATATTCATAAACAAGCTAAGCTCACAACAAGCACAGCTCACAAGTACAAGGATCAATCTTGAATGCAAGAACTACTCACACGACAAGACTCAAGCTGCAAGACTTCAAGAAGAGTACAAGGCAGTTTGTAAAGAACTCAAGACACTTTCAAGATTGAGCTACATCAAGATTTCAACTACATCAAGACTTCAAGGTTCATACTTCAAGGTCACTAGATCCTAATGTTTCAATGTCCTTACCTCATGGTTGAGGTTTGACTGACCTTAGGTTGACCTTAGAAGTAGGTCATTTTGGATACATAAATTGAATGTTTATTTTACATAAGTTTGGTCTGTTCTTCGACTAGTCCTAGGCCTTCTTCGACTAGTCCTAGAGTTGCTTCGACCAGTCTAAGAAATTCCTCGATCAGTCGTGAGTTTGTCACAAATTTCGGATAAAATCTGTTAGGCTTTGACTAGTCCAGGAATTTGTTCGACCAGTCGAAGGAACAATGTCGACTGCATCTTCGACCAGTCGAAAATCTTCGACTCAAAATCTAGCGATGTTTTTCAGGTTCTTCGACCAGTCGAAGGTGACCTACGACCAGTCGAAGGAGACCTTCGACCAGTCGTAGAACGGTCAAAGCTTATCGCGCCTGATTTTTCAAATATCTGTTATTGCTTCGACTAGTCGAAGAGCTCCTTAGACCAGTCGAAGACGCGATCTGCTCACCTATAAATAGTGCACGAATCTCAGAAGAAATCATCGAATTAATTAATCCATTCAAGCCAATCTTCGTCGAACTTCTGAGAGATAATTCTGTGCTCCATCTAAGCTAAGTGTGCTTATTTAATATTCTCTTTCCTTAGCTTTATTTAATTGATTTTGTTTCTGCTATTCCAATCTAATTTGATAAGAGGAATTGTTATTCCCTTTCTTTGGAATCAAAATCAATTAAGGAAAGCCCTATTTGGTTTAATTTAAAATCTATTAGAATTAGAACCATTGTAATTGAGTACTGGACATTGAACTTAGACATTCAATCATCTACTCTGATTTGGTTCTACCGGGCTGCTACAACGAAGGAGATAATCAGGTATTTTACATTTAATTGTAAATTCCTTTCTGTTTTGGTTTCTTTCAAGATTTGCCAGAAAAATCTTGTTGTATTGGTTATCTGAGGAGAGCCAGGAAAACTCAGAAGTGGGGTTTTTTAATTGTGTAAGCCCACAGACAAAGACACAATTGTAAAGGTTTTGGGTGAAGCTGGGAAAACCTATTTTGTTAGTGAACGCTAATATCCCCTGTGTGAGGATATTAGGAGTGGAGTAGCATTCTGTGTGGCTGTTGTTTAACAGTTGGTGAACGCACAGGCGAACCACTATAATCCCTTGTATTATGGTTGAATGATTTATACTTCTGATCTTTAATTATTCTTTTGTGGGATGTATATATGGTGGTGAATGTTGTAATCATTTAATTCAAGCATTGTGAGAATTTTGTAATAGTTTAGAATTTATTTTCTGCTATTCCTTTATCAGCTTGATATTCAATTTCCTTTAAAAGTTGTTCCAGCAAGGTTGCCCTACCATTTTTATGGTGTATGGCTGTCCCTAAAACAATACATTTGTGATTACAATTTATTTCAATTCAGTTTGTATTTATTTCTATATTCCTCTTTGGTTTGAGATTTGATACAAAGATCTTTCTAGAAATAAGGTTGTCCTACCATAAACTCTGGTTTTTAGTGTAAGGTTGTCCTTAGAACAACATTTGTATCAACCTCTCAAGATCTGAATTTTGAGGTTATTTTACTTTCTTGCATTGTGATTTATTTTGGCTATCATATTCTTTTTAATTCCGCTGTTATAAGTTTTATTTGGCATTGTCCTATTCACCCCCCCTCTAGGACATATAGCTAGGCCTTTTCAAGTGGTATCAGAGCCTAATAACTCTTTTTTAATTCTTGGATTTAATTCTTGAGCTAACGATTTAAGCTATTTAAGATGTCAAATTTTGATAGCCTTTCAGTCACAAGGCCTCCACCCTTTGATGGCTCCAACTATGCCTATTGGAAGGCCAGAATGAGGATCTTCCTCAAATCAATGGATGAAAATGTGTGGCAAGCTACAGTAACTGAATGGAAACCTCCTATCATGGAAGTTACTGGGGTTGATGGTTCAAAATCTATGAAAGTCACACCATATTACCAATGGACCACTCTTCAGAAAAGTGAGAGTAGTGCAAATGCTAAAGCACTAAATGCAATTACTTGCGCACTATCACCGGATGAGTTCAAAAGAATCATTTCCTGTGATACTGCAAAGCAAGCTTGGGATATATTAGAAATGACACATGAGGGTACTACAATTGTCAAAAAATCTAAAGTCCAACTCCTCACAACCAGATTTGAAGAAATTCATATGGAGGAAAATGAAATGTTTATGGACTTTTATACCAGATTGAATGACATTGTAAACTCAATGTGGGGTCTTGGTGATAAAATCCTAGAAAGTAAAGTGTGTGCAAAAATATTACGCTCATTTCCTGAACGGTTCAATTCTAAAGTAACCGCGATCCAGGAACTTCGTGATAAGGATAATATGAGGGTAGAAGAACTAGTTGGTTCTCTACAAACCTACGAGTTAAACTTTAAAGCTCCTAAAGGTAAATCTATTGCACTAAAATCTTCTAAATGTAATTCAGAAGAAAATTCTGATTCAGAAGATGATATGGCTCTTTTAGCTAAGAAATTTTACAAGATTTTCAAAAGCAAGAAAAGGGTTGATTTTCAAAAATCAAATGATAAAAAGAAGTTTAGACCCAAATCTCGAAAATCTTTGAAAGATAGCCAATGTTACAACTATCAAGAATATGGGCACTTAGCAATTAGATGTCCTAAAAGGGACAAACCCAAGAAGAAGGGTGTGTTGGCTACATGGGATGAATCATCTGATTCTGAAGGTTCTTCTGAATCAGAAGATTCTGAAACTGAGTCGGGCAATGAGGTTAAAGCTCTTATGACTCTAGCCAAATTCACATTTTCAGATAATGACTCAACAAGTGAAGAAAATCTGAGTAGTGAATGTGAAAATGAAGATGATCTTCAAGACGCTTACAATGCCCTATATAAGGAAAGTTGTAAAATTGCTGTCAAACTTAAACTTCAAAAAGAAAAGTTTTCTAAACTCAAAAAATGTTTTGAATCACTTGTCTTAGAAAAATCACAAATTTCAGATTGCTTTAAAAAATCAAAATGCGATTTGGAATTCAAAAACTCCCTAATTATTGATTTAAAATCTGAAATTGAGAAACTTAAAACTGAAGTATCTTCTCTTCTGAGTCTAAAGGACACATGGAAATATGCCCAAGGTGATCCAAAGTTAGAGAAACTTTTATCCGAATTAAGAAAATGTGGCGATCTATCCGGGTTGGGCTATGATAAAAATCTACCTCCTAAACAAAAGTATACTCTTCCTATGTTTGTTAAAGGAGAGTCCTCTAACTCAAAAGGGAAAAGTACTTATCAAGATTTTTCTAAAAATTTAAAAACTTTTCAAAAACCTAGAAGCAGTCATGTCAACTTTAATCAGAAATGAAATCCACTAGCTGAAAAGATAGTTGATTTACTCAAGGAGCTCTTAAAATCTAACTCTATAGGTCATTCCTACAAATATACACAAAAGAAGACCAACTATGTTCCTAAACCCAAAACAGTTATGAAATGGGTTCCTAAAGTTACCTGCTTGGTTGCTCACACTGCTTTCAAAGCAACAAGTCATTCAAAGTGGTACCTAGACAGTGGATGCTCCAGGCATATGACAGGTGACAACGCTTTATTCACGGATCTGAAAGATATGACTGATGGTTCAGTCACATTTGGTGATGGTAGCAACTGCAAGATTATAGGCCAAGGTATGGTTTAACTTTTTAATCTTCTTGTGTTTAAAAATGTTTTATATGTTGAAGGCTTAAAACATAACTTGCTTAGTATATCTCAAATATGTGATAATAACCATAGTGTTCGGTTTTCTAATCAAAGCTGTGAGATACTAAACAATAAGGGTTTTGTAATATTAACTGGACGTAGAACGTCTGAAAATTGCTATATTATTAGCGAATCCAGCTCATCTAATCAAACATGTTACATGGTCCATACAGACGAGACTGATTTATGGCACAAACGTCTTGGACATGTACATTATCGAAATTTATATAGATTGAGCAAACGAGAACTTATAAGAGGTTTACCCAAACTTCAGAAATTAGATAAAATATGTGGTGAGTGCCAGATAGGCAAAAAAATAAAGAACTCACACAAAAAGGTGAATTCAAATACCACGTCAAGACCACTCGAACTTCTCCACATGGATCTAATAGGACCTACCAGAACAGAAAGTCGTGGTGGGAAAAAGTATATCCTGGTAATAGTTGATGACTTTACCAGATTCACTTGGGTAGTCTTCTTAAGAGATAAATCTGAAACCCTTGAAGAAGTAAGAAAAGTTTTC
Organism: Magnolia sinica; assembly: GCF_029962835.1. Classification (NCBI taxonomy): domain Eukaryota; kingdom Viridiplantae; phylum Streptophyta; class Magnoliopsida; order Magnoliales; family Magnoliaceae; genus Magnolia; species Magnolia sinica. The sequence goes on from NC_080574.1 coordinate 83,922,781, forward strand.
AAAAGGATTCAAACTGAAAAATCTTCTCAAATCAGTAAAATTCGTAGTAATCATGGATCTGAATTTGAGAATAGCAATTTTGAGAAGTTCTGTACCGACCAAGGAATATTACATGAATTCTCTGCTCCCAAAACTCCACAACAAAATGGAATTGTAGAAAGAAAGAATAGGGTGCTTCAAGAAATGGCTAATGTCATGTTGAATAGCATGAAGCTCTCTAAAAATCTTTGGGTTGAAGCAGTCAACACAGCTTGCTATATTATTAACCGAGTCTACACTAGCAAAGATAATAATAAAACGGCTTACGAATTGTGGTTCAATAAAAAGCCCACTGTTAAATACTTTCGAGTTTTTGGCAGCAAGTGCTATATTTTACGTGATCATGAAAATTTGGGAAAATTCGATACGAAGAGTGATGAAGGTATTTTTCTAGGATATTCTTTAAATAGTTGAGCTTATAGGGTTCTGAACAAAAGGACTGGTGTGATTCAAGAATCCATTAATGTTGTCATTGATGATCACTTAAACACGCCAATTTCTAATTCAGATAATCATGAAGTACTAATCATTGATAAATCTGATACTTCATCGAATCAGACTGATTCTGAGTTGAGGACTGTTAAAGATCATCCAACCACACAAATTCTTGGAAACCCTCTCACCGGTGTTCGCACCCGTAGACAACTTGAGGATATATGTAATTATGTATGTTTTACATCCCAAATAGAACCATGTAACGTAAAAGAAGCTCTTGCTGATGAGAACTGGATTGTTGCGATGCAAGAAGAACTCAACCAATTCGTAAGAAATGATGTTTGGTATCTCGTACCAAGACTTTAAAGATAAACACATCATTGGAACAAAATGGATTTTCAAAAATAAGTCTAACGAGTGTGGAAATATAATTAGAAACAAGGCTAGACTAGTGGTACAAGGTTATACTCAAATTGAAGGGATTGATTTCGATGAAACTTTTGCACCAGTAGCACGTCTTGAATCTATCAGACTATTTATATCCATTGCATGTTTTAGAAAGATAAAGATCTATCAGATGGATGTAAAAAGTGCTTTTCTAAATGGTGATTTACATGAAGAAGTCTATGTTGAACAGCCAATGGGTTTTGAAGATTCCAAAAATACTGATTATGTATATCGGCTTAAAAAGGCACTTTATGGATTAAAACAAGCACCTAGGGCATGGTATGAGAAACTAACGAAATTTCTTTTAAGTCATAATTTTCAAATGGGATCTGTTGATAAAACTCTGTTTGTTAAAAAACATAATGATCATATCTTAATGGTGCAGATTTATGTTGATGATATCATTTATAAATCAACTTGTACTGACTTGACGACTGAGTTTGCAGATTTGATGAAATCACAGTTCGAAATGAGCATGGTTGGGGAATTGACTTATTTCCTTGGATTGCAAGTAAAGCAACAAGCTGAAGGAATATTCATTTCTCAGTCTAAGTATGCTTTGAATCTAATCAGGAGATTTGGATTTGAGAATGACAAGAATTTCGATATTCCTATGAGTACTACCCTGAAACTCTCAAAAGACTCTAATGGTAAAAATGTTGACTCAAAACTTTATCGGAGTATGATTGGTAGTTTGTTATATTTAACTGCTAGTAGACCTGATATTTCTCTAAGTGTTGGTATTTGCACAAGATATCAATCTGATCCAAAAGAATCTCACTTGATTGCTGTCAAGCGAATTATTAGATATGTCGCAAGTATTGTAAATCTCGGTCTCTGGTATCCTCATGAGACCAGTGTCCAATTAGCTGGGTACTCGGATGCTGAATGGGCTGGTAATCTAGATGATAGAAAATTAACTAGTGGTGGTTGTTTTTACATTGAAAGTTGTCTAGTTTCCTGGTTTAGTAAGAAACAAAATTCTATATCACTTTCAACAGCTGAAGCTGAGTATATCGCAGCTGGTAATGCATGTACACAGCTTGTTTGGATGCAACGAATGCTAAGTGATTATGGAATTAAACAGGATTCTATGTTATTACATTGTGATAATTCCAGTACGATAAATATTTCAAAAAATCCTATTCAGCATTCTCGTACTAAGCACATTGACATTAGATTTCATTATATAAGGGAATTAGTAGAAGAAAAAGTTATATCTCTAGAATATATTCCTACCGAAGATCAACGAGCTGACATTTTCACAAAACCTCTCGATAAAACCAGGTTCAAAAAGATGAAATTTGATCTTGGCATGTGCATTTTAAAATGATTATTTATGCCTACTTGTATTATAGTGTATATATTTGCTAGATTGAATTCTAATTTTTGTATAATTTGCAAGAAATATGAATTTTTGGACATTCTTCGACCAGTCGTGAGTATACTCGACCAGTCGACCTTCGACCGGTCGTAGATATCCACGACCAGTCGTAGAACTCGGGAATCACTTAAAATTTGAGGATTTTTGCTTTCTTCCTCATTCCGTTTTTTTCTCTCTAAGGAGCTGTTCATGTTCTTCAAGGTTAGTGTTCCAAATCACATTTTTCTTGCAGATTTGTGTCTAGATTGTTTACTTTTCAAGCTTTAAGCTTTGTATTTTGGATTTCATTGAGATTTGGGGTTTGGATTTTGAAAAATCTGTTTTGAGTAAACCCACTTCTCAATCCTTTGCAACTTCTTAATTCCTTGATATCCTTGTTGCAAATGGCTTCTAGAGGTAGAAAAACTACTTCCCGTGGTCCTTCTTCTTCCTCCAGATCGTCCATTATCTCTAAGCGTCATCTTCTTGTTCCCAATGATGACCCATCATATGTTAAGGACATTAGATTACGTAATGTTATTGTTGAACATCCTGTTGATGTTAATCATATTGCACCTTTTGACATCCTTCCTATGCTTGAAGCTGTAGGTTGGGTTAACTTATTACATTGGGGTGGGCCTGCATACCGATCCATTGCCCAATCCATGTTTACATGTATTAGTGTTTTCTCACAGGATAATTTAACTTTTAAAATAACTACTAGAGAAGGGCCTTTTGACATTGATCGTCATTTAATTTCAGCCCTTATGGACATTCCTGTGAATGATGAGGGTATTCCTATCCATAACTTAACTGATAAACCCTCAATGTCTGAAAAACGCATGCTCATTAGAGATTTGTGCAACATGGATGTTCAATGGACACAAAAAGGGAATGCGCTTCCCGCAAGGTATTTGTTACCCAAATACAGAATTCTCCACAAAATCTTTGTGTTTAATCTGTATCCTCATTCGGGTAATAAAACTGACTTGACTTCGTTTATGGTTCGTGTTATCCATGCTATTTCCAATGGTACTCAGATTTGTTTACCATCCTTAATCTGCCATTTCATTCTTCAGTTTAGACTCCATCCTGGTCATAGTGACATTCCTTTTGCCTATTTAATGACTGTATTGGCTACACATATATTAGTCGATATGCCGGTTGATGAGGCACCTATCCATCATCTGATCTTCAACAATACTAATATCAATAAGATGAAGCTGATCTACTTCCTGAACAAGGTGGTGGTGGTGGTGGTGGTCATGAAGAAGCTGGTGATGACATTAATATGGATAACATTTTTGAGGAACTGGATTCTGACTCAACAAATGATCCAGATTTTGAACCTTCTTCATTTGATGCACATCCGAGTGCATTAGAAGATAAAGTTGAGAATATAAAAGTAAAGATGGAAAACATGTCATGTTGCTCATGATTTACAATTCAAGTATATGCGCAAATATCTTGGCGATTGAACAAAGGTATGCACCACTTGATCCCTCTATTCCTGCTCCGTCATTTGGTTCTGGTTCCGACTAGTTTATATGAGACTTCTAGTCGTAATAACTTTATAACTTAGCACTTGGTTGGTGATTTTGAGTTGGATACTATCTATGTTTTATGCTGTTGGATATTTATTCTATGTGAAGCTATCCTTGAGTATCTCTATCACTGTTTTGCTATACTCTCATAACTCCTCATTTGCATAATAAAACTGACTTGACTTCGTTTATGGTTCGTGTTATCCATGCTATTTCCAATGGTACTCAGATTTGTTTACCATCCTTAATCTGCCATTTCATTCTTCAGTTTAGACTCCATCCTGGTCATAGTGACATTCCTTTTGCCTATTTAATGACTGTATTGGCTACACATATATTAGTCGATATGCCGGTTGATGAGGCACCTATCCATCATCTGATCTTCAACAATACTAATATCAATAAGATGAAGCTGATCTACTTCCTGAACAAGGTGGTGGTGGTGGTGGTGGTCATGAAGAAGCTGGTGATGACATTAATATGGATAACATTTTTGAGGAACTGGATTCTGACTCAACAAATGATCCAGATTTTGAACCATCTGATGTTGATGCGCGTCTGAGTGCATTAGAAGATAAAGTTGAGAATATAAAAGTAAAGATGGAAAACATGTCTGTTGCTCATGATTTACAATTCAAGTATATGCGCAAATATCTTAGGCGATTGAACAAAGGTATGCACCAGCTTGATCCCTCTATTCCTGCTCCGTCATCTGGTTCTGGTTCTGACTAGTTTATATGAGACTTCTAGTCTGTAATAACTTTATAACTTAGCACCTGGTTGATTGATTTTGAGTTGGATACTATCTATGTTTTATGCTGGATATTTATTCTATGTGAAGCTATGCTGAGTATCTCTATCACTGTTTTGCTATACTCTCATAACTCCTCATGTTTACTCTCATATATCCCTTTATTTAGTTCTCCTTTATTGTTGTTTCCTTTGTCATATTGTGACAAAAAGGGGGAGCATGGTTTGTTCTTAACGATGTGATTGTGAGAGGAGTAGCATTGGTTATGTTACTCAGGGAAAGTATGTTTGAACTAGTTGAATGAAACTGGTTGAATGTTGAATATTGAATACTGAATATTGATTTGCAGGTAAGCCAGTTTATATGACCTGGTTCATAACTCTTTAACCAGTTGTTTTACTTTATGTTTATCTTGGTTATGTGTTTTGTCACTAATTTGTGTTTTGTCACTAATTTTATATCCCTGTCTGTTGTCAAATTAGTGGTGCCAAAATCACTGTTATATATAACTTGCATAAGTGAAGCTCTCTCAAGGATCAACATTCATAAACAAGCTAAGCTCACAACAAGCAAAGCTCACAAGTACAAGGATCAATCTTGAATGCAAGAACTGCTCATAAGACAAGACTCAAGCTGCAAGACTTCAAGAAGAGTACAAGGCAGTTTGTAAAGAACTCAAGACACTTTCAAGATTGAGCTACATCAAGATTTCAACTACATCAAGACTTCAAGGCTCATACTTCAAGGTCACTAGTTCCTAATGTTTCAATGTCCTTACTTCATGGTTGAGGTTTGACTGACCTTAGGTTGACCTTAGAAGTAGGTCATTTTGGATACATAAATCGAATGTTTATTTTACATAAGTTTGGTCTGTTCTTCGACTAGTCCTAGGCCTTCTTCGACTAGTCCTAGAGTTGCTTCGACTAGTCTAAGAAATTCCTCAATCAGTCGTGAGTTTGTCACAAATTTTAGATAAAATCTGTTAGGCTTCGACTAGTCCATGAATCTGTTCGACCAGTCGAAGGAACAGTGTCGACTGCATCTTCGACCAGTCGAAAATCTTCGACTCAAAATCCAGCGATGTTTTTCAGGGCCTATGACCGGTCGAAGGAGACCTTCGATTGATCAAAGGTGACTAAAAGTGTCCAAAGACTTAAGGAACGTAGAACGGTCAAAGCTTATCGCGCCTGATTTTTCAAATATCTATTATTGCTTCGACTAGTCGAAGAGCTCCTTAGACCAGTCGAAGACGCGATCTGCTCACCTATAAATAGTGCACGAATCTCAGAAGAAATCATCGAATTAATTAATCCATTCAAGCCAATCTTCATCGAACTTCTGAGAGATAATTCTGTGCTCCATCTAAGCTAAGTGTGCTTATTTAATATTCTCTTTCCTTAGCTTTATTTAATTGATTTTGTTTCTGCTATTCCAATCTAATTTGATAAGAGGAATTGTTATTCCCTTTCTTTGGAATCAAAATCAATTAAGGCATGCCCTATTTGGTTTAATTTAAAATCTATTAGAATTAGAACCATTGTAATTGAGTACTGGACATTGAACTTGGACATTCAATCATCTACTCGACTTTTGTTCTAGGCTGCTACAATGAAGGAGATAATCAGGTATTTTACATTTAATTGTAAATTCCTTTCTATTTTGGTTTCTTTCAAGATTTGCCAGAAAAATCTTGTTGTATTGGTTATCTGAGGAGAGCCAGGAAAACTCAGAAGTGGGGTTTTTTAATTGTGTAAGCCCGCAGAAAAAGACACAATTGTAAAGGTTTTGGGTGAACCTGGGAAAACATATTTTGTTAGTGAACGCTAATATCCCTTGTGTGAGGATATTAGGAGTGGAGTAGCATTCTGTGTGGCTGTTGTTTAATAGTTGGTGAACACACAGGTGAACCACTATAATCCCTTGTGTTGTGGTTGAATGATTTATACTTCTGATCTTTAATTATTCTTTTGTGGGATGTATGTATGGTGGTGAATGTTGTAATCATTTAATTCAAGCATTGTGAGAATTTTGTAATAGTTTAGAATTTATTTTCTGCTATTCCTTTATCAGCTTGATATTCAATTTCCTTTAAAAGTTGTTCCAGCAAGGTTGCCCTGCCATTTTTATGGTGTATGGTTGTCCCTAGAACAATACATTTATGATTACAATTTATTTCAATTCAGTTTATATTTATTTCTGTATTCCTCTTTGGTTTGAGATTTGATAAAAAGATCTTTCTAGAAATAAGGTTGTCCTACCATAAACTCTGGTTTTTAGTGTAAGGTTGTCCTTAGAACAACATTTGTATCAACCTCTCAAGATCTGAATTTTGAGGTTATTTTACTTTCTTGCATTGTGATTTATTTTGGCTATCATATTCTTTTTAATTTCGCTGTTATAAGTTTTATTTGGCATTGTCCTATTCACCCCCCCCCCCCCCCCCCCTCTAGGACATATAGCTAGGCCTTTTCAATACTATAATGGAAGAAAACTCCAGCATACCCAAATCATCAAAAAATTAAAAAGAAAAAGAAAAATAATGAAAAATAATGATGAACATGTGAATCAAGTGTTTAAGAGTGGAGGTCATTGAACCAACTCCTTTTCTACTCATTTGATTTTGCAATTTGGAGGACCCTAAAACTCTTTTGCATCAGCTTATCCTAGCCAAAAACCATAGCTGTTATTCAAAATTGGCTTCTATAATGATAGAGGTCGGATGCTTTAGAAGGAATATCACCAAAGGGTGCTTTGAATAATCTAGTGGGCTATGTTGTCTGATGGAATTTGCAGTCATAAGACGTGAAGACTTTGAAAAAGGCTGCCAGAAGTGATAGATGATAGATGGAGTAGGATCTAAGGAAACTTAAAGTTTTCATAAAGAATCTGGTTCCCATGCATCATCTACCTCTCATATACCAATCTCCCATATAAGAATATACTCAGTTAATTAATACGCATGCACCAACATTGATCATGGACTAGTTGCAAATGAAAGGTTAGCAAATATGAGAAGCATATGAGAAATAGCTGCATGTTGAACACATTGAATATGCAAATTTTAGCATGATAAATTTATCATGGTCGATAACTTCAAATCACCCACACAATCAAAAGCTTATCTTAAGACCATAGTAGCTAGTAAATTCCTTCAATCTCATGCTGTCAATAAATTTTAGTTTTCAAAATCACTGTTTAGATAAAATTACATGCTCCATTCCATTGCTATTCATTCATCATTTTGATTAAAAAAATTGAGACCCATATTTTGAACTGCAATTGTACATAACAATTGGAAGTTGAAAGAGGCTCAAATATAACAATGATGATACTTTGAATTGAGTGGGCCCCCAAATAAATAGACCAGTCTCCACAAATTGTACAGATTGGATTATCCTATAGATCCAACTGGCGAGCTTTTCCCATGCTATAATCCATTTAGAAGTCATCAGATAGGATAGATAAGACAACCTAATTGGTGATATCATCTACAGAGGCCCGACCACAGTAGAACCCATCCCACAAACGGTTCAGTTGCTAATGGTGTCCAATGCAAGTGCAGTGCAGCAGTCATGGAAATTCATGCCATGCAATCCAACCAGATTTTGTCTAATTTAAAATACCATAGTTCGAGTGAACTCACAATCATTGATGCCGGCAAGGGCCATCAAGCGAAAAACAACTTCTCGCTCCTCTGCATCCTGAAGGGCCCTCGCATATGCCTCATCACTATCAAACGCTGATGGGTCGATCTCCACACCCAATTCATCCTCACTCGGGGCCCGTCCATGCACATCGAATGCATCTTCACCATCATCAATGCTCCCATCATCATTCCCATCATCATTCGGATCATCACCAGCTTCATCTTCATAAACATAACTACCACTATCAGAACTTCCATAACCGCTTCCATCACCACCATTCATTCTAAGCATCATATACGCCCTTTCCTGGCCCATAAGCAACAAAACCCAATCAACAAAAAAGATAGAGAATGAAAGAAGGAGCTAATTCAAGAAAACCCAAACCCTAAACAGAATAACGATGAACCTGTTCTTGAAGTGTACGGACGAGGGCCAGATCGTCATCAACTTGGCTGAGGCTGGTGAAGGGCGTGCGGGAAGGCTGTCAAGATGAGGGGATGGATTCGAGTTCTGGTTCGGACTCGGAGTTAGGGTTAGGGTTTTCTTCGTTGGGTTGGTTGCCATGGTTAGATTCTTTGGCGTTCTCCATGTAGATAAGAAAAGAGAGAAGAGAACCCTAAATCTTGGATCAGAGAAAGAGATTGAAGGAGATATGGGTTAGGGAACAGAGAGAGAGAGAGAGCGAGAGCGAGAGCGAGAGAGAGGGAGGGAGAGATTTGGGATTTGGGGTTTTTTTGGGGCGTGACTCTGTTTTTGAGCGCGCGCCCAAATTTAGGTCGGGGTTTGGTATGGCTCTGTGGGCCCCACCATGATGCGTGTCAAACATCTACCCCATCAGTCAGATGCACCATCCCATGGTGGGCCTAGGGATTAAAAATCAAATTAATCTATTACTTGTGTGAGCCACACCACATACAAAAGTTGAGAGGGGTTACCCTCCATTAAAACATTCATAACTATTTTTTAGGCCCACTGAGATGTGATTCACAAATCCAGTCCATCCATTATGTGTGTGCCACTTGGATGAGGGGTCATATCAAGTTTCAAACACATCCAAATTTCAGGTGGGGCCTACCAAGTGCTTTTATATGTTTTAGGCATGTCTTCACATGATTTTAAATGGTATGGCCCACCGGAGTTCCATATACGGTTGATTTTTGGGATATCCTATAATTTAAAAGGGACCCATCAAATGCACGGTGTTGATGTTTGACACATGTCATGATAGGGCCCACACAGCTTGACCTCATGGGGACAGCTTGGATTAAACACAAAGGTCAAGCTGTGTGGGCCCCACCATAACATGTGTCAAACATCAACACCGTGCATTTGATGGACCCCCTTTAAATTATGGGATATCCCAAAAATCAGCCGTATACGGAACTTAGGTGAGCCATACCATTTAAAATCATGTGAAGAAATGCCTAAAACATATAAAAGCACTTGGTGGGGCCCACCTGAAATTTTTATGCATTTGAAACTTGGTCTGACTCCTCATCCAAGTGGGACACACATAATGGATGGGCTAGATTTGTGAACCACATCTCGGTGGGCCTAACAAATGATTATGAATATTTTAATGGAGGGTAACTCCTCTTTTTGGGATAAGCCATGAAATGATCAGTAAAAATGGATGAACGGATAGGATGAAACACATACATCGACCACCAGCCACGGGGCCCACAGAGCATCATCCAACATGTTCATAATATCAAAAAAATATGAATGAAGGGAAAACACAAACATCAGCCTAAATGTGGGTCACACCACATAATATAATGGAGGGGTTTCCTTAGAATATTCATAATCATATATTGGGTTTGCCTAAATGTGATTCACATATCCAACCCACTCATTACGTGTGTCCCACTTGGATGAGGGGTCAAACCAATTTTCAACTGCATCCATGTCTGTATTAACTTATAAACAGGTTGGATCTCAAATAAACATCGCGGCGGACCCTAAGAAGGTTTCAATAGTGGGTGTCACTATCCCACTCTTTCTATGGTGGGTCCACTTGAACTTTGGATTTGCCCCATCAATCAGATGCACCATTCCATGGTGGGCCACGACCTTAAAAATAATAATTTATTGGGCCCACCTAGATGTGGTTCATAGATCTAGCCCATTCATTATGTGTGTCCCACTTGGATGAAACACATACATCATGGTGGGACCCATAGAGCACAGACCAACATCCACCAAGTTTTGTGGGCCCCACTATGATGTATTTGTTATATCCACACCGTCCATCCATTTTGAGATATCATTTTACGTCATGAGCTAAAGAATGAGGCAGATATAAATCTGTAGTGGACCCCACCACAGAAATCTTAGGTGCACCACACCACATGAAATCAATAGTAATTGGATATCCATCATTAAAATCCTCCTAAGGCTTACTGTACTATTTATTTGACATCCAATATGTTAATTAGGTCATACAGGGCCAGATGAAGGGAAAAAACAAAAATCAACTTGATCCAAAACTTTTATGGCCCCAAAATGGTATGACATCCAATATTGTACTGTTTATATTTTTTTAGATGTCTTCACATAGTTTTAAATGGTAATCAACACCTGAGTTTAGTATACGTATGATTTTTGAGATATCTCATAAGCTAAAGGGGAGACATCAAATGCACGGTGTTGATGTTCGACACACATCATGATGGGCCCATTTTACATGTCTGGTCCATTCACTCTATTTTACTGATCATTACCCTCAATTTGACTAGTTACTCGCCTCGATCATACTACATATAAGAAAGATATTGGGCAAACACGATTAATCAACAATTTGAGTGAATTTTGATTTAAACATCTGAAGTTATTTACTCTTCATGTCCGAACTAATCGTCCAAAAACAGTTAACGGTTGTTCATAATATCAAAAATATATAAATGAATAGAAAACACAAACATCAGCTTGATTCAAAACTTCTATGGCCCCCAAGAAATTTTAAATGGTAGAGGTTCAATCACACTATTTCCTGTGGTGTGGTCCACTTGAGCTTTGGATATGCTTCGTTTTTGTTCTTTAAACCTCAAATTATCTGTTAACATGGATGAATGGAGTGGATAAAATAAATAAAAAATGGTGAATCCCACAGAGTTTACTCTGATAAAGGTAACCAGTAACTCACTTAAATGTAGTGGAGAAAGGTTTCCTCAAAACATTCATAATCATATATTGCGCCTGCCTAAATGTGACTCACATATCCAACCCACTCATTATGTGTGTCCCACTTAGATGAGGGGTCAGACCAAGTTTCAACTGCATCGAAAACTCATGTGGGCCCCACCAAATGCTTTTATATTTTTTAGGATGTCTTCACATAGTTTTAAATGGTATGGCCCACTTGAGTTTCATTTACTGATGATTTTTGAGATATCTCATAACCTAAAGGGGACACATCAAATCCACGGTGTTGATGTTCGACATACATCATGATGGGGCCCACAAAACTTACTAACATCAATTCTTAGGTTCTCACGAAGTCAGTAAGTTGGGTCACAATTCTAACCAGAATATTTGGCCCATTTTACATGTCTAGTCCATTCACTCTATTTTACTGATCAATACTCTCAATTTGACTAGTTACTCGCCCCAATCATGCTACATATAAGAAAGATATTGGGCATACAAGATTGATCAACAATTTCAGTGAAATTTCATTTAAACATCTGAAGTTATTTACTCTTCATTTTGAACTGATTATATTGTCCAAAAACGATTAAAGGTTCAATTAGTGGATGTGCCTAATAATTTAGTAATTTTGTTTTTCACAAATAAATTTAACATTTTTTTTTTCAAAATGTATATTTTTTTTACTCTTTTAACTAAATATCATTTTCATTATAAATAAATTTAACATTTTTTTTACAAAATTTAGTTTTCTTTTTTAAACTATATATTTTTTTACAATTTGTCAATTTTTTCACAATTTTGTTTAATTTTTTAAATTTTCTTTTTCAAAATATCATTTTTTTAACCTCACTTTTGTTATCTAACTTTTCAATTTTTCTTGTCAAAATACAAAATCTAGCTTTCTTTTTTTAAAAAAAAAAATATATTTTTTTACAATTTATCAATTTTTTCACAATTTTATTTAATTTTTTTAAATTTTTTTTCAAAATATCATTTTTTAAATCTCACTTTTGTTATATAACTTTTTAATTTTTCTTATCAAAAATACAAAATCTAGTTTTCCTTTTTAAAATATATACTTTTTTTTACAATTTGTGAATTTTTTCACAATTTTGTTTAATTTTTAAAATTTTCTTTTTCAAAATATCATTTTTTAAATCTCACTTTTGTTATATAACTTTTTAATTTTTCTTGTAAAAATACAAAATCTAGTTTTCTTTTTTAAAAAATAATTTTTTTTTTACAATTTATCAATTTTTTCACAATTTTGTTTAATTTTTTAATTTTCTTTTTCAAAATACCATTTCTTTTATCAATTTTTTTTTTCAAAATTATCAACATTATTCAAAGTTCTTATTTTTTTTTTCAAAATCTAGCTTTTTATAAAATTATAGTTTTTTTTTTTAAAATTTAAAATTTCCTTAAACATTCTTAATTATTTTTTTAAGCTTCTCAACTAATTTTTTTTTTTTCGAAATTCATAATTTTTTTAAGCTTCTTAAAATTTGACCTGAGCATTAGAGACAATCTTTGATAGGGCTATAAGACGGTTTAGGACCGTCTCTGATAGAGACGGTCTTTGACAGTCTCCAATAGAGACGGTTTAGGACCGTCTCCAATAGAGACGGTCTTTGCCAGGGCTATAAGACGGCCAAGAACCGTCTCTAATAGAGACGGTCTTTGACAGTCTCAGATTACAAGTAAAAGACAGCCAATGACCGTCTCAGATGGCCGCATATAAGACGGTCAAGGACCGTTTCTAATGAGGACGGCCAATGACCGTCTCAGATGACCCATATAAGATGGTCAACGACTGTCTTAAATAATTTATGGACGTTCAAATTTTTAAGACAATATTAAGGACGGTCAGGGGCCGTCTAAAATTTTAGAGACGGTTTACGGCCGTCTCTAAAGCGTCTTTAAACCAAGCAATTTTAGAGACGGTCCAGAACCATCTCTAAATCTGTCATTTTTTTCCATTTTTCACGTAGTGCCTGTAGCTTGTCTTGAGTCTATCGGAATACTCATGTCTATTGCATGTCCCTAGAAATTTAAACTTTCAAATGGATGTAAAAAGGGCATTTCTTAATGAGGATCTTGATAAAGAAGTTTATGTAGAACAACCTAAGGGATTTTCAGATCTTAAGTATCCTCATCATGTTTATCATCTAAACAAAACACTTTATGGTCTCAAACAAGCACCACATGCTTGGTATGAACGATTGACGAAATTTCTTTTGGATCATAAATTTTATAGGGGAAGTGTAGATAAAACACTATTCACTCAAAAGACAAAGGATTCATTGCTCATTGCACAGAGCTATGTGGACGATATAGTCTTTGGTTCAACATGTGAAGATATTGCATACAAATTTGCCGATCCCATGAAATCAGAATTTGAAATGAGTATGGCCGACGAATTAAACTTCTTTTTAGGCTTACAACTGAAGCAATTAAATGATGGAATCTTCATATGTCAGACCAAATATGCAAACGACTTGGTGAAAAGATTTGGGCTCGAATCTGGTCGTACTTATCATACTCCCATGAGCACCACACTCAAACTCTCCAAAGATGTTAATGGCAAAAGTGTGGATCAACATCTCTATCGGAATATGATAGGAAGCCTATTGTATCTCACAGCCAGTCGTCCAGATATATCTTTTAGTGTGAGAGTATGTGCTCGGTTTTAGGAAGATCCTAAGGAATCCCACTTAATGGCTATTAAGAGAATCATCAAATCCATAGCGGGAACTACCTCTTTCGGCCTATGTATATATTTGAAACATCCACCACTATTGTTGGATACTCTGACGCCGATTTGGTTGGAAATTTGGATGATCGAAAATCAACAAGTGGAGGATGTTTTTATATTGGAAATTGTCTGGTCTCTTGGTAGAGCAAGAACCAAAATTCAATATCCATGTCCACTGCCGAGGCCGAATATTTTGTTATAGGTAGTTATTATGCACAACTCCTTTGGATGAAACAAATGCTGCTGGATTATGGGATTGAGTAACCCATAATGAGTCTTTTCTTTGACAACACAAGTGTTATCAACATCTCCAAAAATCCTGTTCAACATTCTTGGACCAAACATATTGACATCCATCATCATTTTATTCGAGAACTTGTTGAAGATAAGATTATTGTGTTAGATTATGTGTCTACTGCAAGACCCGTATCATAGTCCGTACCATTCCGTAGATTCTCGCGACCCTCCTTGTCGAATTTCGGCGACCCACGACCTGTAACAGGCATTTACATGTGACCCTGAATCACACGTTGTTAACCTGAGTCGACTCAACTTGAGACTTGTACCGTAGTGACCACAACGTTGCCACGGATCCGATGTCGCGTCTTGCGCCCTAAGGTGACACCCAGACTAGGAGATGCGGGCCCATGTTCAGTTCGAGGAAAAATGTCGCGCATTTGCAAAATCTAAGAGAACATCACATCAATCCCATCAATGGTTAAGTACATGTCAAGTACACATCACCTCACACCCCATCCCCAAGCAACCCCATAAGTCAACAATCCCTTACACAACCCATACCCCTCTTACATAAGCTACCCCAAAAGTCAACAGATCTCTTACACGCCCATCACTCACTTCACCCATCACTCCATTGCTCATCCCTCTCTCTCCTTACAATCCTCTCTCTCTCATTTCTCAAACCCATTTTTCAACACAACAAAAAAATCCCACGTCCCAAGCTCTCCCAACCTCCATGAGAGAGTTTTGTGGGTGGCCCACTTCCTGACCCTCTCAACCCTTCATCTCCAATCTCAACCCTTCATTTTTCATCATCTTCTGTTGAGTTCGAAGCCAAGGAGACTACCTTACCATCGGATCAAGAAGATCAACCATGGGTGTTTCGTAGGCTTAGATTTTTTTGTATTTTTGATGAGGGGCCAAGTGGGGCTTACCGATTGATGGTATGGATCCCACTTTGGACCCTAGATGTGGCTGATGGCCCACCATGATTCACATGATCATTCCATGATGGGGCCATTCTCCATGGACCCCATCATGATGTTTAATTTTCTTATATGAATAAGGGTCATCTAGACCTTGCTTTTGGTGGAGAATGGATCTCCACCATTGATTTTGATCGGTGGGCCCACATGTAATGGGACCCACTTGATGTCTGTTGTAAACATGGAAGGAAGGGCCCATAGTGTCGGGGTCCCTCCATCACTCGCCTCTCTTTTTTTTCTTTCTCTCTCTCTCTCTCTCTCCCTCTCTTTCATTTGATTTGGTGATGATATGGTCGTGTGGCCCACCCGGATGGACCCCACCATGAAGTATGCATCTTATCCATGTCGTCCACCTTTATAGGACCCACTTAATGGTCTTGTTGGATCTACACCGTCCAGGCCATGTGGGCCCTACCTTATCGGTGATGGGAAAACACAAATATTAGATTAATCCAAATCAGGTGGGCCACATCCACGTGGGACCCACCTTGATTCATGCATCCAGACCGTCCGGTGTACCTGAACACTGGACATGCCCACCTGGAAGGTGAACTGATAGTGGGGTGTATTAACTAGTTACAAAAATATATATATATAATATTATTATAATATATAATATAATATTACTATTTTATGAGGAGGGTGGCCCATCACATGGGACACACCTCATGTATTTTATCCACAGCATCCTTGGACGGTGGGACCTACCCCCATGTGTGGGGCTACACCGTGATGTATAATCCAGGCCGTCCAGGGCCTGGACATTGTTAGGACCCACCCCACGTGTGGGGCTACACTGTGATGTATGATCAAGGTCGTCCAAGGCCTGGACGTTGTTGGGACCCACCCCACGTGTGGGGCTACACCTTGATGTTTGCATCTGTCCAGGTTGTCTAGGGCCTGGACGTTGTTATTGTATTAAATATATATATTATATTTATGATAAAGGTTGTGGTGGGCCCTACGTAGGACCCACCTATGATATGTGAAGCAGCAACATCTGTATCATACGCAGCTGCCTAGCTGCTGTACTGACGGCAGCATGTTCTGTGGGACCCACCTGTTTCATCCACGCTGTCTATCTATGGGACCCACCATGAAGCATGTGTTGTATCCAACCGTCCAACCATTCGAGATATCATTTTATGGCATGAGTAAAAGAATGGGTCAGATCTAAAGTTCAAGCAGACCCCCACCATCAAAAATTAATGGGGACAGTGATATCCACCGTTCGAACTTCTTAGGAGACACAGTAGTTTCCACTCAAGCTGATATTTGGTTTTCACTTCATTTATATCTATGTTAACTTATGAATAGGTCGGATCTCAAAAATACTTAAGGGTGGGCCCGACTTGATGTGTTTGAGGCCCATTGGTGCAGCCTGTGGACACGATCCACTTGATATGTATGAGGCCCATATGATGCGGCCCACTTATTATATATGAGGCCCAGCATCAAGGCCCTTAGACGAGGCCAATGTGATGCGTTTGAGGCCCATGGGCGTGGCCCATTGTGACGTATTCGAGGCCCATGGGCATGACCCATTGTAATACATTTGAGGCCCTTGTAGGAAGCCCAACGCGATATATGAGAGGCCCATGAATAAGATCCAATGTGATGTATTTGTGATCGTTACGTTGTGTATGAATCCCTTATGTGGGCCACTCCTTGGGAGCAATGTTGGTTAGATGTCCACATTGATGGGCAATGATGGTTAAATGTCCTTATTGTGACCTTCCCTTAGGCCTTGTTAGGCCCATTTGCACCATTCTCTAAGTGGGTTGACCCTAATTATTGGGCCCCATTTGCATGATCCACCTATTCTCATTGGGTTATCCCAAGATATTGAGCCCCCATTGGTTGTTAGTGGGATTACTTGTTTTATTTTTTTGAAGTCCATCTAAGACTCATTTGGGCCCCCTAGGGCATCTAGCGGTCTAAAAACTTGATGTTTTATTTAAACCAACACGATTTAAATGATTTTTAAACTCGCAAGTATACGAATCAGATGCAGATACGGTACGTATTACGAGATCGTTCCCACGAGGACTAGTCGTCACAATTCAAATCTATGATTCTCCTTAACTAATCCAACAAATAATGGAATGAATTTCTAAGCACAATTTTATGAAAAACAATTAATTAAGAACAGGGAAGAAAATTCAATCAGAGAGAGAGCACTAGGACTTTTGAATCCACCCCTAATTATCCTAACCTTGTTTTGTCTGTTGATTCACCTTGATCTAGATTGATACCACTTATACAGAGAAAGCACAATCTGTGTCCTTAATCGGGCATACAAACTGTCTAATTCCTTTAAGCAATGCCATGAATGACATATCCCATATCCTTGGTCGGGTACATGGAATGTACATTCATTAAAGCACCCTGTTTCTTCCTCTATAGGAAACTTGTTCTTGATCAGACACAAGTACCTATAATAAGCATCCAAACAACATCCATATATATACTTTAATCAAGTTCATAGATGGAGAAGTATAGAATTTAAACCCATAAAGCCCACTTAAAGAAAGAAACAAACAAATTAATTGAAATTCAAAGTAAATCAACCAATACAAGAGCTAATCAAATTAGGGGCTTCATCTCAGCCCTAGCTGAGAGATTAGTGACCCATAAAATCCATAAAAAATATTAAATAAAATTCATAAAAGAAACGTCAAACCAAACAATCTCTTTCTCTCTTCTTTCTTCTCTTTCTTCTCTTTCTTCTCTCCCTTGCTCCAGATCTGGAATCCCCTGGTTCTGAATGCCTTTCCCACGTCCAAAACTCCTCTTTTATAGGTATAGTGGTGAGTCGGTGGCAGAGTCGTAGAAGGACTCGAAGTGTAATTTTTCGCAGCCGTGATCGGTGGGCCCCACAGAGGTATTTTCTGGAAAATCCACCCCGTCCATTGGATTCAGGACGAAATTTCAGTCAAGAATGGGTGGTTTTGAATGTCCATTGACACGGCCCAGAGAAGAAAATACAAAAAGATCAGTTTTGAACGTCGCCGGGTAGCCCTTTTGTGGCCTCTGTATCACGCACGTGTGCACGCATGAGAGAAGAATATCAGCATGGTTTTGAAGCTCTCGAACCACTCTACAAGATGGACGGCTCGGATCGGCCGTACGGGTGACGTACGGGGCCCACAATCCTTCGCAAAAACGGCTAGCGGTCGTCCGTTACGCGGACGCGAAACCAACTTCTGTGGCAATGGTGGCACCCATTTTGATAATTATTTCAATAATCTACTCCGTCCATTGCATGGAGGATGAAAAAACGGCTAGGAATGCCCAATTTCGAGTTAGAGTAGCTGTGGCCCACGGAGTTTTGAACTCACCGTCCGTTTTGCGTTTTTCAGCGGTCAACGTCCGTACACATGCATGGAACCAAACGGACATCTAGGCGATGGTTATAACTGCCCCAGGAAGCGGATGGACGGTTTGGATTGTCCATTTGGACACTAGGTGGGCCCCAGAACCGACGACGGGGGTCGGCTTGCAGAGACGCTGGAAACGGAGATTTCCAAGCCCGTTCGGTGCTCGGGCAGTGCACATGTGCACCATGCACATGTCACTAATGTGGGGTCCACTGTGATGATTTCAAGAAATCTACACCATCCATCCTCTTTATCATGGTAATTTAGCCGTCAATACCAAGGTTGAGGCAGTTCCAAATATCAGGTGGGCCCCAAATTGGAGATTAATAGGCTGATCTGTCCATTGGACCACTTCCCGAGATCTTCAATGGCTGAAATTTAATATGTACGGTTAATTTACAGCCCTCATCCCATGTATTAAGTTTCGAACTGATCGGATAGCGGGAACCATGTGATCTTGCATTCTGGACCCTTTTCGGGCCCCTTTGGCTTGCTTTCCTCAGATCCCAGGCGTGTAAAATCTTCATTATTGGTTCTCTGGAGTCCATCCCGTGCTCTGGAGACTTTGGATCATGAAATCCATGCCTTTAACATCAATTTTCAATTAACGCTCCTGACTTCATCCTGTAACAAAAATACAATTAAAATACTCCATTAAGCATTATCATATACGTAAAATCTGGTAATGATTAGGGTCTAATATGCAATATTCGACCCTCATCACAACCCCCAACCAGCATTTTGCTAGTCCCGAGCAAAACATGCGAAAAATAATTTCAGAAATAAAAGACAATTCCTGTAACTCAAGTGACTTGTGAACAGATATCTGAGATGTGAAAATTCTAAGATTCATGAATGGTAAGTAGAATTGTCTCCTGAAATCAAGCTCACGGTAAACTTCATAATCAAGTTCAACATATTAATCCATTAATTGGAACAATTCTGAACATCGAGCTCCATGAATGTAATGTGTAATCTCGACCTACAAACATTAAGAGATCCAATTGTCAATCTCATGATATCATTGGTAATTCGTGACAACCAAGCTTGAAACCAACACTTATCTCACAGATTAACTTTTCATTTTACCAGCCTTTGATTTTCTTTATGAGCAGTAACGCAATGAGGGGAATCAAATTCTTACCTATAGGGAGCAAACCTATGGCGAAAACTTGTCGCCTAACTTTTTTTTTTTCATATGTCAACTATGGAGAATCAAATCTGCACCTATAGGGAGCAAACCTATGGTGAAGATTATGTGACTTAGCCTTTTAATTCTTCTTTTTACCAAGTTAATCATTCAGTTATCGAACTAAAACTTAATGTGTAAGCGAGATGTGATATGTGAATCATGGCTCAATCAATGTTTACAACTTCTAATCATGGATTAACAATTCAAAATTGACTGTGAAATCAAGCAGATGGCCAAATCCAAGAGTCATTAGTTACCAACATCATGTATCTTATAATGTTAAAATCACAACTATCCGTCAAAATCACTTTGAATTCAATAGAAATTCAGAAAAAATTTTAAAATTTTCACAAATTTTCCTCAAGACCAAGAAAATACTGATTAGGTAACCTAATCTCCCACCCCCAACCTAAAATCTACATTGTCCTCAATGTAAAAGAAATAATCATGCGATGCACATGGGACAACGAATAATAAAAGAGGAATGAGGGAAAGATAGTACCTGGACGGAGAATCAAGAGGCTTCCCAAAATTATCAATGTAAGAGCAAGTTAGGGCAAGAGAGAAATTAACAAAAGCAAAAATAACAAAAAGAAAAAGAAAAGAAGATCCTACCTATACCACTTTCGTAGGTGCTCTCGATTGCATTTAGCGCATGCAACAAGCCTTTAAACCCCTAGGTTACCCCTAGTGGACGAGTTGTAGTCTCGTGAGGGTTTGCAATAATGTTACCCACAAACATTGAAGTAACTAACTAAGAAAAATGAAAATGAATGAAATAAAAAGCAATACAATAAAGCAAAAGGCTGGGTTGCCTCCCATAAGCGCTAAGTTTAACGTCTTCAGCCAGACAAGAACGGACCATGAATGAAATAATCTTTATAACCAGGGTCCGCCAAAGAAATTCCCTCAACACTTTCATTAACCGATCCCAGACAAGTGATGTGAGTTCCCATGAACTGTGCTATCTGAAATAAGGCAACTGACACTGTCGTCAAATAATTTAAGGACTTCTGCTCGAACGACTTCTTCTATGTTAGGATCACACTTCCTTTGCATTTTATGCGATATTACCACAGCATGATCCATCCATACAGTGGGGCATACTCCCTGGATTTTTTCTATCTTCCGTTCAATTGCTGCCTTATATGCTCTAAGAACATTAAGCAGCCTGCTCGCCTTTGTCTTCTCAGAGTTACAAACTGTGCTGTCAGGAAGAGTCTCAGAGGGATGAAGAGGTTCCACTTTCGCTCTCCATTTTTCAGTCTCCAATATAGGAGTAGAGTCGAGCAATGCATTGACTTCATGGATGGGACTATCAATGTCAAAATTCATGCCCGATTGTGCTAAGCAGGTCTCAAGAGGATCTTCAAAAGATGTATGGAAGGAGTCCTGCACAAGGCTCTCGATCATGTCCACTTCAAATATGTCATCCAAATCTGAGGATTGTTGTCCTGCATTAAAAACATTGAGTTTAATATTCATGTTACCAAAGGACAATTTCATAACTCCATTCCTGCAATTGATAATAGCATTAGATGTGGCCAAAAATGGACGACCCAAAATGACTGGGATCTGACTATGAAGATTTTGGACAGGCTGAGTATCTATAACTATGAAATCCACTGGAAAATAAAATTTATCAACCTGGATTAACACATCTTCAATAACACCCCGGGGCACCTTGACAAATCTATCGGCTAGTTGTAATGTTACCTTAGTCGGTTTCAACTCACCAAGTCCTAGCTGCTCATAAACCGAATATGGTAACAAATTGACACTCGCCCCTAAATCAAGTAATGCCTTCCCGATCTTATGATCTCCTATGCCGCAAGAAATGGTGGGAGCTCCTGGATCCCTAAATTTAGGAGGGGTGTTATGTTGAATCATGGAGCTGAGCTGCTCTGCAAGGAAGACTTTCTTATGAACATTCTGCTTACGCTTTTGAGTGCATAAATCTTTAAGAAACTTAGCGTAAGCAGGGACTTGCTTGATAGCGTCAAGCAACGGGATGTTGACTTGCACTTTTTGAAACACATCCAAGATTTCATCAAAGTTATTTCTTTTCTTTATTGGTGCCAGACGTTGAGGAAAGGGTGCTTTGGGCACATAAGGTGGCACATTAGTGGCTCTTGGAGAGTCAGAGAGCTTTTGGACTTTGGATGCATTGGTATGGCTCTCTGCTTCATCTTGATCTTCTGTTTTAGAATTTGATTCATCCCCAGGCATCTCTATTCTGTTATCAATCTGCTTGCCTGACCTAAGGGTAGTGATCGATTTGGCCTGTTCATGATATTGCCCTTGGTTGGAATTAGAGCCAATCTCATACTGTCCCTTTGGATTAGCCTCAGGTTGGCTAGGGAACTTGCCCTTCTCTCTCTCACTCAATGTGGTAGCTAGTTGACCCATTTGTACTTCCAGCTTGGCAATGGATTATGCATTTGCATGTAAGCTTTGCTGGTTGGCCAGTAAGGTTTGTTGGGTGTCTTTTTGGAATTGGAGAGAACTCTGCATGAAAAGATGGAGTGTATCCTCAAGAGATGGTTTCCTTGATTGTGTAGGCAATTGTTGATATTGTGGAAACTGTTGAGGTTGTTAACTGCCAACTTGGAGGTGCGGTTGCATGGGAGGATTTCCAGATGGTCCTCCTTGTTGTGGTCCTTTTGCCCAAGAGAAATTTGGATGTCTAGCCCACCCTGGGTTGTATGTGTTCGAGTAAGGATCATTCCCAGATTTTTGAAAAGTGTTCATAGCATGAACTTGTTCAGAGAGAAGTTCTGGGAATGCTGCACCAGATGGACAAGACTGCATAGGATGGGCAGGACTAGAACATGTGGCATATGCCTCGACTTGAGCTGTTTGTGGTGGTCTACTATTTAATACCAGAGCATCAACTTTCTTTATCAGGTTATCAAGCTTGGCGCTCAGCTCTGGCATGACTCCTATCTCATATATACCACCTCTCTTTTGTGGTTGGGGACTTCTGTCACCTCTATTTGAATAATCCCATTGCTGGGAATTTTCGCACAAGGTTTCAAAGAAGTTCCACGCTTCGACATCACTTTTGGTCATGAATGACCCTCCACTGGTGGCATCAACCATGCGGTTTTGTGGTGTCAGACCGTCATAGAAGTATTGAACTTGTTGCCACTTCTCAAAACCATGGTGAGGACATTTAAGAAGCAAGTCCTTCCATCTTTCCCAACATTCATGAAAGTGCTCGCCCTCTTTTTGTGTGAAGTTAGTAATTTCTCTACGGAGGGCATTGGTTTTGTGAACGGGGAAGAACTTATTTAAGAACTTCTTAGACAGTTGGTCCCATGTAGTGATAGATCCAACTTCTAGAGAATTCAACCATGCTTTCGCCTTATCCTTCAAAGAAAAAGGAAACAGGCGTAGGCGGATCGAATCATCTGAGAAGTTTTGGAACTTAAAGGTGGAGCAAATGTTTAAGAATTCTTTCACATGATGATATGGGTCCTCCTTGTCCAATCCATAAAAGGATGGCAACAATTGTATGACTCCAGGTTTAAGTTCAAAGTGTGCTGCCGTAGTGGTTGGCAACACTATGCATGAAGGCGCATTAAATTGGACAGGAGCTGAATAATCTTTGAGAGCTTTAACTTCAGTCTCATTCGCCATTTCAACAGGATTATTTCTCAATCTTTTACGAATTGTTCTTTCAATCTTAGGATCAAACGGTGCTAGTTCTATGTTCAGAGATCTACGTCCCAGCATAAACTATGTTATCAATATAAGAAAGAAAACTAAACTAAGATGCAACCTAAGATGAATAAAACTAAAGGAAAAAGTTATGAATTCCTAAAAACAAGAGAAAGCTATGTAAACGAGAATTGGAAAGAAGAACCCGAGAAAAGGAGATGATGAATGTCTGAAGATTTGAGAGCTCCTCCTTTTGAAGACAATGTTATTTAGCAGCTTCCTTCCTTAATTCAAAAAGAAAACAAAAATAAATTAAATTTACTAAAATAATGCTAGAAAAAAAATCCTAAGCAATGGTTAATTTCTAAAAAAGAAAGTTTGTAATCTTAGAAATAAAAACTAAGTTAGTTTCTAAAAAGGGAAAAAATTTCTAAAACTAGAAAATAGAAAGTTACTTGAAAGAAGAATTAGAATCTAGAATTAGAAAATAGGAAATTTCTAAAAATAAAATAAATTAGCCTAGAAATAGAAACTTTCTAAAAAAAATAAAACCTTAATTCTAAAAATAGAAATTAGAAAAAAAAAATAGAAAATTTGGAAAGAGATTACCAAATTAGTAGTTTATGTCAGGTCCCTACAAAACAGGAAATAGGTTAGTTTCTAAAAAAATTTAACCTAAAGGTAGTAAAAAACCTAAGACTATGAATTATGATAAGAGAGAATCTTAAATCCAATTGGAACAAAATAGGCGCCAAAAACTTGATGTTTTATTTAAACCAACACGATTTAAATAATTTTTAAACTCGCAAGTATACGAATCAGATGCAGATACGGTACGTATTACGAGATCGTTCCCACGAGGACTAGTCGTCACAATTCAAATCTATGATTCTCCTTAACTAATCCAACAAATAATGGAATAAATTTCTAAGCACAATTTTATGAAAAACAATTAATTAAGAACAGGGAAGAAAATTCAATCAGAGAGAGAGCACTAGGACTTTCGAATCCACCCCTAATTATCCTAACCTTGTTTTGTCTGTTGATTCACCTTGATCTAGATTGATACCACTTATACAGAGAAAGCACAATCTGTGTCCTTAATCGGGCATACAAACTGTCTAATTCCTTTAAGCAATGCCATGAATGACATATCCCATATCCTTGGTCGGGTACATGGAATGTACATTCATTAAAGCACCCTGTTTCTTCCTCTATAGGAAACTTGTTCTTGATCAGACACAAGTACCTATAATAAGCATCCAAACAACATCCATATATATACTTTAATCAAGTTCATAGATGGAGAAGTATAGAATTTAAACCCATAAAGCCCACTTAAAGAAAGAAACAAACAAATTAATTGAAATTCAAAGTAAATCAACCAATACAAGAGCTAATCAAATTAGGGGCTTCATCTCAGCCCTAGCTGAGAGATTAGTGACCCATAAAATCCATAAAAAATATTAAATAAAATTCATAAAAGAAACGTCAAACCAAACAATCTCTTTCTCTCTTCTTTCTTCTCTTTCTTCTCTTTCTTCTCTCCCTTGCTCCAGATCTGGAATCCCCTGGTTCTCAATGCCTTTCCCACGTCCAAAACTCCCCTTTTATAGCTGCTGGATGGCTGGGGTCGGTGGCAGAGTCGTAGAAGGACTCGAAGTGCAAATTTTCACAGCCGTGATCGGTGGGCCCCACAGAGGTATTTTCTGGAAAATCCACCCCATCCATTGGATTCAGGATGAAATTTCAGTCAAGAATGGGTGGTTTTGAATGTCCATTGACACGGACCAGAGAAGAAAATACAAAAAGATCAGTTTTGAACGTCACTAGGTAGCCCTTTTGTGGCCTCTGTATCACGCACGTGTGCACGCATGAGAGAAGAATATCAGCATGGTTTTGAAGCTCTTGAACCACTCTACAAGATGGACGGCTCGGATCGGCCGTACGGGTGACGTACGGGGCCCACAATCCTTCGCAAAAACTGCCAGCGGTCGTCTGTTGCGCGGACGCGAAACCAACTTCCGTGGCAATGGTGGGACCCATGTTGATAATTATTTCAATAATCCACTCCGTCCATTGCATGGAGGATGAAAAAATGGCTAGGAATGCCCAATTTCGAGTTAGAGTTGCTGTGGCCCACGGAGTTTTTGAACTCACCGTCCGTTTTACGTTTTTCAGCGGTCAACGTCCGTACACATGCATGGAACCAAACGGACATCTAGGCGATGGTTATAACTGCCCCAGGAAGCGGATGGACGGTTTGGATTGTCCATTTGGACACTAGGTGGGCCCCAGAACCGACGACGGCGGTCGGCTTGCGGAGACGCTGGAAACGGAGATTTCCGTTTTTGAAAAGGTAGTCGGGTCAGCGCTGCTGACCGACGCAAGCCCGTTCGGTGCTCGGGCAGTGCACATGTGCACCATGCACATTTCACTCAATGTGGGGTCCACTGTGATGATTTCAAGAAATCTACACCATCCATCCTCTTTATCATGGTAATTTAGCCGTCAATACCAAGGTTGAGGCGGTTCCAAATATCAGGTGGGCCCCAAATTGGAGATTAATAGGCTGATCTGTCCGTTGGACCACTTCCCGAGATCTTCAATGGCTGAAATTTAATATGTACGGTTAATTTACAGCCCTCATCCCATGTATTAAGTTTCGAACTAATCGGATAGCGGGAACCATGTGATCTTGCATTCTGGACCCTTTTCGGGCCCCTTTGGCTTGCTTTCCTCAGATCCCAGGCGTGTAAAATCTTCATTATTGGTTCTCTGGAGTCCATCCCGTGCTCTGGAGACTTTGGATCATGAAATCCATGCCTTTAACATCAATTTTCAATTAACGCTCCTGACTTCATCCTGTAACAAAAATACAATTAAAATACTCCATTAAGCATTATCATATACGCAAAATCTGGTAATGATTAGGGTCTAATATGCAATATTCGACCCTCATCAGCCATACAATAGTATGGTGAAGGAACCCTTTCCGGATCCTTAGGATTGTGGGTGGGCTACTTAGGCCCAACCTTGATTTAAGGAGGGATACATGATCATCATAATATGCTTAGTATAGCTCCATGATCCATGCCCATATGCATCATATGTATGCTTGAATTGAGGAGTGATTGATCATAGCCCATGCCATTAGGCAGATTATTATGGTACTCTCTGATAGGGGGAGTTGCCCACAAGAGTGCGCGATACACGCAGGATTGCCGCATGACTAGATAGTGTGACTCATGCATTTCGCATTGTGCGACATGATTACTGTACGCCTTAGCAACATCAGGGCCGTAGCCTCTGCAGGCGTACCATGGTTAGCAGGATTGGACACCAAAAATTTTATTTTACATGGGGTGTTATAGATATCCCTGGGTGAAATTCCCTAAACCCTTATGGTACAAGGAGGTTGCTCCAACGTCTAGACTGAGTGGATGCATGAGGGCTGAGTGCCAATTACCAGAAGGCCACACTTTCCACTGTGTCATGGTCGGTTGGATGGGGGTGCGGCCTTACTCACTCGAGAGGAGGGGACAAAGCTAGGCTGAGTTTGACCAGCTCGAGGAATGAGTCTGCTATCGACGAGTTGAGCCCAATATTTGCAGGTGGACAGTGAGGTCTCTTCCACTCACCTTGTTGCACATGATGGGGTGACAATCCTGCTTGGAGTGTACTAGACCGCGGTGATATTCTAGAGTTGAGTTGTATTGATATGTGGACTTAGATGACGATTAGTGTGTTTGAATTGCATTTAGCATCGCATGGCCTTAGTATGACTGACATCATTCATGCCTTGCATCGCATGACCTTAGTACAACCAATAGTATTCATGTATTCATCAGCATATTCCACATTCCTCTGATATTGCATAATTGTATTACTACATTGCGCACACACTTTCACCACCCTCTAAGCTTTCCATAAGCTTATGTATGATCGTTGCTTGTAGATGACATTGGATCGTAGCAGCGCTAAGGCTTGAGCACGTGGTAGATCATCTTGGAGCTTTTGTCTATCATCATTATATTTCCGTCTATACGCATTGTACCTATAAGTTTTTTTTATCATAGTGGAAATGTGATGGAGTTTTTGGTTATTATTTGTGGGTTATGCCTTTGGTTATGCTTATTATGAATCAAACTGACGTTGAAAATCCTCCTTATAGGGTCTCAGGATTGGAACCTAGTAAATGGGTGCCAGGAGCTGAGAATGGGTACTACGGAGGCTGTTGGCACCAGATTCGGCAATCGGGAATTTTATGAGACCGATTTTTGAGTTTTGGGTGTGGCAGAAGTTGGTATCAAAGCATAACTTGGGAATAACTAAGAACAACATTACATGTCTGCTATGAATGATTAAGTCCCAAGTTCGGATAGCTTAGCGATCTTTTTTTACAGACCCTTAACGTGCATGCCTTCGAGAGTTTTCAAAGTTGACAGACACCTTTGCCCTTTCCTGTAGGACATGCCTCCTAAGAGAGTGACTCGATCGACTCTCGCTCCACCACCTGCGACTCCCATCCTACCACCTACGATCTCCACTCCACCACCAGAGATTCTTATTACCCATCCTAAGGATGCCGCTCCTCTACCAGAGACTGGTGTGGATTCGACCGTACCCATGAGTGCCTCCCAGTTACAGCAGATGTTGCGGGCTGTGACGACTACTCATCAGGGGCAGGGCAGGCACCTCATCGTTTCGCCAGCCCAGGTAGAGCAAGAGCACATGAGCACCCTTCTTCGAGAGTTCTGATAGCTCGATCCCTCGCGTTTCCACGGCGAGCCAGACTCGACAGTAGCTGAGAGATGGTACTCCGATGTGGAGAAGATATTTGATACGATGGGATGTACGACCCAATGGTGAGTTCGATTAGCAGTGTTCCTTCTTTAGGGTGAGGCTGAGCACTGGTGGACATCAGTCTCCCGAGCAGCAGGTGCTGATTTTGAGTGGACATGGGAGGACTTTATTGAACGGTTTGACTGATAGTATTTTCTTGATCACATCCGACGACAGCGAGCATTGGAGTTCGAGGCTCTAGTGTAGGGTGGTATGATGGTAGCTCAGTATGCGACTCGTTTTGTAGTGCTATCCAAATTTACGCCGTACTTGGTAGATGATGAGGAGTGGAGAGCCCACAGTTTTGAGTACGGCTTGTGTTACAATCTTCGAGGTTATGTTATTGGGCATGAGCTCCCGACTTTCGAGGGGGTGGTGAAATGGCCTAGCTATACGTCCTAGAGGGGAGGTGAATAGGACGATGCCAAAATAAAACTTTAACAGCAGAATAAAGAAAGATAGATAGTTAAATAAATTAAATCAAAACACAATGCTAAAATAAAAGCAACCTCACTAAACAAGTATTGAGAGGTTGATACGAATTCAGTTCTAAGGACAACCTTACACCATAAAAATCAAGGGTTTATGGCAGGACAACCTTATTTTTAGAATGTCCTTTGTATCAAAAACACAAACCGAAGAGGAATAAATAAATAACAAGGAATTGAAATAAATTGTAGGAATTTAAAACTAAATTATTACAACATTCCCACTGTGCTTGAAATGTAAATTTTACAACATTCACATCCACACATATATTCCACAAATTTGAATGAAAAGAGATATAAAACTTAAGCAAACATTCAAATCACAAGACAGAGTTATAGTGGTTCGCCTGTGTGTACACCAACTGTTCAACAATAGCCATACAACGCTACTCCACTCCTAATATCCTCACACAGGGGATATCAGCGTTCACTATCAAAGATAGGTTTTTCAGGTTCACCCAAAACCTTCACAATTGTGTTTTTCTCTGTGGGCTTACACAATTAAAAAACCCCTCTTCTGAGTTTTCCTGGCTCTCCTCAGATAACCAATATAATGAGATTTTTCTGTCAAATCTCAAAAGAAAACCAAATGAAAGTAAATTACACAAACGTAAAATACCTGACTTTCTCCTTCATTGTAGCAGCCCAGAAGAACTAAGTCGGAGTAGAGATTTGAATGTCAAAGTTTAATGTCCAATACTCACTTTATAATGGTTCTATGTTCTAATAGATTTTAAAATAAACCAAATTGGGCGTAGCTCTATTTGATTTTGATTCCAAGAAGACGGAATACAGTAATTCCTCTTTTCAAATAAGATTGGAATATAGAAACAAAATCAAATAAGAAAAGCTAAAAAAAGAGAATATTAAATATGCACACTTAGTTTAAAATGGAGCACAGACTTATCTCTTAGAAGGCCGAATTAAATTAGCTTGAAATTCATTATTTAATTCTGAGATTCGTACTCTATTTATAGGTGAACAAATCACATCTTCGACTAGTCTAAAGACCTCTACGACTAGTCGTAGAACCAACAGATATTTGAAAATTTGGGTACGATAAGATTTAGCGGTTTCACGACTGGTCATAGGTGATCTACGACTGATCGTAGGTCTCCTTTGACTGGTCGTAGGTTGCACATGACTAGTCGAAGCTAGCCGAATTTCAACGCTATATTTTGAGTCGTAGGTCTACGACTGGTCGAAGAAACAATCGACACTGTTCATACGACTAGTCGAACAGACCCTAAGACTAGTCGAAGCCTAACAAAAAATATCCAAATTTTGCAACAAATTTACGACTAATCTAGGAATTTCTTAGACAGGGCGAAGCAGTGCTAGGACTAGTCGAACAAGGTCCAGGACTAGTCTTAGAACAACCTAAACTCACTTATATAAAACATATGAATTATGTATCCAGAATGACCTACATTAAAGGTCAACCTAAGGTCAATCATACCTCAATAGTGAAGTAAGGACATTGAAACTTAGAAACGAGTGACCTTTGAAAGTAATGAAGCTTGAAGTCTTGATGTAGTTCAAACTTGAAAGCTTTCTGAGATCTTGAGTTGAACTTGAAAGCTTCTTGAGATCTTGACTTGTGAACAGTGCTTGTCAATCGAAGCTGAGCTTGAGTAGAGCATTGTTCTTCACAAATGCAAGTTTCATAACATTGTCTTTAGCACCATAAATTTGACAACAAAAAGGGGCTATAAACTATAGCACTTTCAGGTGGTACGGAAGGCCCATATTTTTGAGGCTGAGTGGGCCAGTTTTCAGAGTGATCGAGGTCAGAGGAGAGATCAGAAGAGGCAGGCTACTTCCGGTGACTCCCAGCAGCCTCAACCACAGTAGAGGAGCATAGGTCACCCAACCTTCCAAGAGCAAGCAGCACCTCCAGCACCACCTCCGAGGCAGTGCACCTGCACCTGTTTTGGGTGCGGTGTGATGGGGCACCGTATCTGAGAGTATCCCTACCCCAGCAGCAGCACCAGCCGAGAGGTTCACAGCAGCCTCCACCACAATAGTAGTAGAGACCCCCACAGTAGCAGCGACAACAGTCCCCACCACCGAGGCCCACTTAGTAGCAGCATCAACACCAAACTCCGAGGCCGCAGCAACAAAGGCAACAGTTTCGACCGCCTCAGTGACAATAGAGCAACAACATGCTCAGAGGGGATAGACACCTCCCCAGCCAACTCAGGATAAGTTTTATGTGGCTCAGTAGGATCCACAATCATCTAGAGGGGTTGTCGAGGGTATACTTTTAGTCTCTACATGCATTGCACGTGTTGTTTGATTCTAGTGCATCGTATTCCTTTGTGGCTGAGAGTTTCTGCCAATCAACTAATTTTCCATTAAAGTCTGCTCGTGAGGACCTGTCAGTATCGATTCCCTTAGGGAAGACTACAGTGTTGGGCTGATTTTGCTCATCTTGCCCCATTCTAGTTGGGAATATCTTTTTGCCTGCTGATTTGTTTGCATTCCCGATGTCCGAGTTCGATATCATCCTGGGCATGGATTGGCTTGCCAAGTACCACACCATATTAGACTGCTCTATGAGGATAGTCACATTCTGTATACTCGACTTGCCACAGTTCCAGTTCATTGCCAAGCCTAGAGGAGAGCCGTTGTCTTGTATGATGTCATGTGCCATAGAGGAGCACATAGCAGTGCGCATCGACCAGTTGTATGTGGTTTACAATTTTCCCGATGTGTTCCAGGATATTCTGAGATTACCACCTCGTCGACACATTGAGTCTCAGATTGATCTCATGCCCGGTACCGCGCCTATTTCGAAGGCCCTATATCATATGGCACCGTTGGAGTTGTAAGAACTACAGAAGCAGTTCGACGAGTTGCGTGAGTTAGGCTTTATTTGTCTGAGCAGTTCACTATGGGGAGCATTGGTACTCTTCGTAAATAAGAAGGATAGCTTGTTGAGGCTCTACGTGGACTACCGCGAGCTCAACAAGGTCACGATCAAGAATAGGTACCCGCGACCAAGGATTGATGATTTGTTTGATTAGCTGCAGGGTGCACAGTTCTTTTTGAAGATTAACCTGTGTTTTAGTTATCATTAGATTCGGGTCTGAGAGGAGGACATTCTGAAGACGGCTTTCAGGATGCGTTATGGTCATTTTAAGTTTCAAGTCGTGCCCTTCGGATTGACCAATGTGCCCGCGGTATTCATGCAGTTGATGAACGAGGCCTTCTATCCGTATCTTGATCAGTTTATTGTAGTCTTCATCAACAACATTCTAATCTATTCGAGGACCCATGAGGAGCACGAGCAGCACCTGGAGATTGCCTATATACCCTCCACTCACACCAGCTCTATGTGAAGTTGGAGAAGTGCGAGTTCTGGCAGGAGGAGGTGAAGTTCCTCGATCATGTGGTGATGAGGGAGGGTGTAGTGTCACGCCCCAAACCCGGGGACGGACAGCTTCCGTGATGCCCCGAATTCGGCACTCGACTTTCATACACCAAGTCACGAGTTCGGCGCACCACAAGGAAGATTTTTGACCGAAATTTTTTTTTTTATACATAGTAATACCTGAGCATGAAGACCCATGATCAAACTACCAAGCAACTCTCTTCATCATAAGTCCCGATGGTTATAAGTATAATGCTTTACAAAATATACGCAACGTCAACATTGCCAAATCGAAGAATAAATGCAATGCATCGAGAAAGCTAAGTCTTCCAAGCTACTCCAACCCTGAAAAAAAATGAGAAATAGGAGGCTTAGGCCAAAAAGCCTAGTGAGTACACACGTGTGTGCAGTGTGTCCTACAAGCAGGCAAGATAAATGTACTATAAAGAAATCATACCATAGCCATAACCATATTACATGCATCCGTAATCACGTCATCATCATCATATTGTCATGCCGTAATTATACAATATCGAAAATACTGACAAGTCCATGAGTCATACAATATCAGAGTACGCAGTATAAATCAGCATGTAAATGAGGAGTTACAAAGAGTCAAATATCAGATGTCGAGGATACAACACAATATGTGGTGCGAATGAAATGACTATGCTGGAGTGAAGTCGGGATGGTGGTACGTAGTATCGCAGACTATGGGGTCTGTCACAAGGGACCTCTATCCAAAATAGTCCCATACCTAATTTGGATAGTCAGACTCAATGTGGTAAACTCCTGATCTCAGGTTAGTCGCGCGCCCCAACCGAAATCCTGGCCATTGCGAAGGTACACACAACAGATAGTTGCGCACCACCAGCCCGAGTGAATAGTGAATGAATGAATGAATGAGTATGCAACTCCTGCTCAATAAGTCCACATATCAGTACAGTTCATCTCTGGGATCATCACCGGGGTTTAGTACACTCCAAATGGCACTGTCTCTCTCCTAGCAGCACAGTCCAAGTGAGCGTAAGAAACCTCACTATCCGCCTGGCCAATAGTCTGCCAATACCTATCCGGCACGTCGATAGCGGACCCATTCACGAGCTGGTCAAACTCAGCCTAGTAATGCCCCCTACCCTCGGGCGGGTAAGGCCACACCCCCTCCCAACCGACCACGACACAGTGGGAGACGCGGCCTCCTGGTATTCGGCACTCGGGCGCTCATGTATCCACTCGGTCTCGACGTTGGGGCGTCTCCTAGCCTCGGAGGTTTAGGGATTTTCACCCAGGGATATCTATGACGCCCGTATGCTAGAACCAAATATTTCCGGTGTCCCATCTGGCCATCCACGATATGCCTGTGGAGGCTACGGCCCTGATGTTGCTAGGGCACACAATGTAAGATGCATGAGTCATACAATACAGTCATGCATCAATCTTGCGCATACCGTACATTCATGTGAGATAACCTCCGCCTATCAGGGAGTCTCATAACAATCCGCCCAATGACATATGCAATGGTCAACCACATTTCATAATAAACATGCAGATGATGCGTATGAGCATGTATGATGATGCTATGCTGTCACATACTCATAATCGGTATCAATAACCGGCCTCAATAATCGGCTTCGACAATGTGGACATTTAACCAACATTGCTCCCAAGGAATGACCCACATAAACATCAATACATACATCATGGTGAAATCACACATCACATCGGTCCTCAGAAACATCGCTTTGGGCCTCACACAAGGGCCGCACATTCATCGCATTAGGCCTCACTCATGGGCCATGAATACACCACATCGGGCTTACGACCCATGGGCTTCAAATACTCAAGAGGTGAGCCCTACACATGGGCCTTAATTACATCACAATGAGCCACAACCCATGGGCCTAAAATATATCTCAATTAGCCACGCCCATGAGTCTCAATTACATCACATTGGGCTTCGCTCATGGGCCTCGAATACATTGCAAGTGGCCTCAAATCTATTTCACAGGTAGACCACATACCTCGGGCCTAATACACATCACTATGGGCCGCATCACATGGGCCGAAAATACCTCACAATGAGCTTCATCATATGGACCGGAAATATATCTCAATGGGCCTTACCCATAGGCCACGAATACATGGCTACACCAATTATGATAAGTCCTATACTACAACCACTTCGCACGTCACATAGATAATGATTCATATTCGGTGTCACCTGGTTAAGGGCCGAGAGCCACATTTCATCATACCATTTATAGTTTAAAGATCACATTGTATAAAAATCCAGGATCTTGATAGCATTAGCTTGGGTAATATAACCCTAAATCATATTCGGTTTAATGTACAACTTGGTCATGTGTGATTCAAGTGGTGGTATCTATGTCGATAAGTACAAATCTACATTGTTGAATGGTCATCAATGCCACTTGATTTCATACGGTTAGGTGGCCTTGTACTTATTTCACATTCATACAATTAGATGACTACGTATACTACATGTACTCCACCATTGCCTATGATTAGGTGGCTATACATACATCAAATACCCACATGATCAATGGGCCAAACAGGTAATATCACACCCTCACACCATTAGAGTTTATATATTTGTTATAATTAAACATGTTTTTAAGAGTTTAAACACAAGTATCATGATCTTATTACTTGGGGCCGCACTCTAACAAAAGTGCCAAGTGATCAAGGGATGTCCACAATCAGCCCATTTAAAGGATTAATCATCATTACTTCAAAAATTACCATACCAGTTCATCATACATTCCACACATGAAAATTACAAACTCTTATCGAAGAGGCCCAATGGTTAGCCCAAACAAGGCTATCACTGATGGGTCCACATGGCGTTCACTCAAAATGGGCCTTAACATTCTTGGGCTCACATATCAATGAAATTCATAATGGATCCTATGCAGAGAGTCCATGGGGATTTCCCATGAGGTTGAGTTGTGTGTGACCCACCTACGACTTAGGTTTGCTTTGATTATTTTAGTCCAAGTCCTAAAATGATATGAGGAAGTGGATGGTTCGCATGGATTAAATAGATACACCATGGTGGCCTTAGGTTGGATTCAATAGTTAAGTCCTTATTCTCACACCTTGTATTGTATGGTCCAATTCAGGTTGGATTGACTGTACTGTGGGATAATGGCTTAAAGGAAACCCGGTATATGGGTCGATATCTAATACATCGTCAGGATGGCTCATAATGAATTTTCAATGATGAGAGTTTAATTTGCATTATTTCAGAACGTACGACTATCTAATCATTGGATGGGCCTAAGTCTTGGTAACATATCTTCAAAAGAGTTGATAAAATAGATAAACGATGAGGATCTTAAACATAAATCATGCCATAACCATGGTGGATTAAGTGGCATAACACCTACATCAAAGTGGGTCATACCACACACAAGTTGAGAGGGTTACCCTCCATTAAATATTCATAATTATTTGTTGGGCCCACAGAGATGTGGTTCATAAATCCAGTCCATCCCTTATGTGTGTCCCACTTGGTTGAGTGGTTAGACCAAGTTTCAGATACATCCAAATTTCAGGTGGACCTAACACATGATTTTACATGCTCGAGCTTCGAGTTGTACGAATGGTTCAAGGAGATCAAAGTTACATGTGTGCTACAGGAATGTATTTATTATACCTACACCGTTATTATTTTTCTTTATTTATTTATTTTTATATTTTTTTGAGATCATTTTATAGCCCATCCAAAAATGAATCATATCCGAAGATTATCTGGACCTCACCACAAACAGTAGTGGAGATAATGATTTCACCATTAAACAATTTACAGGGCCCACCATACCGCTTATTTTCCATCCAATCTGTTCATAAGGTTACAAAGACCTGAATTAAGGGGAAAAACAAATTTCATACTGCTCCAAAATTTCTGACCCAAAAAGGGTTCCAATGGTTTACGTTCAATCCCTACCACTTTTGTAATGTGGCCCACTTGATAGTTAGATCTATCTTATTTTTTTCTTCTCAAGCCTTAAGACAAACTTGCCAAATGGATGGACGGTTTGGATATAACACATACCTCATGATCAGATTGATCCAAATCTCTATTTTTTTGTAAGTATTATTATATATATATATATATATATTTTTATGGTGTGGGCCGCCTGAGTTCTGTGTACGGCTGAAATTTGGGAGTGACCCATTTTTAAATGGGACCCATCAAATGCAGGGTGTTGATGTTCGACATACATCAAGGTGGGGCCTATGGTGGGGCTCACTCCTTTCCAGCGTCAACTGAGACGCTGCTTGCTGCAGCAACGCTGGCAGCAACAGCGTCATTGCTGTTGCAATTTTATTTTATTTTTTTATTTTTTTGAATTTCATATTTAGGGCCCATAACAAGACGATCTAGCCTGTCTATTACGTGTGTCCCACTAAGTTAAGGGGTCATTCCAAGTTTCGAATACATCAAAATTTCAGGTGGGGCCCAGCAAGTGCTTTTATATGTTTTAGCCATGATTGCACATTATTTTAGATGGTGTGGGCCACCTAGGTTCTTTGTACGGTTAATTTTTGGCGTGACCCATTTTCAAGAGGGGACCCATCAAATTCACGGTGCTGATGTTTGACATACATCAAGCTAAGGCCTGTGGTCGGGCCACCTCTTTCCAACGTCAAAAGAGACGCTGCATGCTGCAGCGTCAATGTTGTTTTGTTTTGTTTTGTTTTTTTTTTTTGTTTCTCATATATGGGGCCCACAACAGGACGATCTAGTCCATCTGTTGTGTGTGTCCCACATGGTGGAGCGTCCAATCCAAGTTTCAAATGCATAAAAATTCAGGTGGGCCCCAGCAAGTGCTTTTATATGCTTTAGCCATGTCTACACATTAGTTTAGATGGTGTGGGCCACCTAAGATTTGGATTGTCTTCATTTTTCAGTTCCATGGCTAAAATGAGCTAAGAAATTAAATGGACAACGTGGATTAAATACATACATCACGTGTGGGGCCCGTTGGGGACCCACAACCCCTGCCCCTTTAAATCAAATGGCTGGAAGTGTCTCTCTCTTCTTTTTTTTTATACGTGTAAGTGTGTGTGAGTTTGGCCAGCCCAATGGGCCAATGGATGGGTGATTTGGATGCCATACAAACATTTTGGTGGGGCTCACTATCAATGGGTCCCACATGAACTCTATAATAAATTAATTTTATATGTTTTCTCCTATGCATCCCCACCATTAATAGCATCATCATCATTATTGCAATTATCTTCACCATCAATCATACTATCTTCATCATCCACACCATTAATCACATCATCATTAACATCATCTCTACCATACATAAACACAACAAAATAAAATAAGAATGAGTAGGGTGGGTGTACTCACCTTGATGAATTAGATGGATGGTTGAGATGAAATTAATGGTTGAGATGGATGGAAGGGATGTGATTGATGGCCCACCAAGATCAATCCTCTCTCTCTCTCTCTCTCTAATTGTAGAAAAATGGTGAAAGGCTAAGGGGTGGAAGTGTATTTATAGAGAAATGGATAAACTTTTGGTTAAGTTAGGCTAATGTGATTAATATTAGCTTAGGCTATAATTTTGATAATTAACTCATGATTTGTAATTAATGGTGGATTAAAGAAGCATGGGATGGCATGGTTTGATGATGTCATACATGAGGTGTGGCATGGAGAGATGTTGACTTTGGGGAGCATATGAGAGATGGGAGGTATGGGTATGTGACATCACACACATGGGTAGAGATTCTCTCACCCATGTGTGGCATGTACATGTGTGCTTGACATGTGTTGTGCACATGTGTGGAATGAAATACATGGTGCCATGCGCACATGATACAGTTATTATTCTTCACGGCGTATCTCACTAACGGAGTATCATACCGACGCACGGGTGGTACCTCCACGATCGCGGCGATGGGGCGGTCGATATGAGATAGGTTTCAAGGTCTTGGGATTCTGGTCAGTTAGGTGCGTACTTATGAATGATCAATCCATGTCTAGCTTAAGGGCTTCAATCATCATAAGCATGGAAAATAGTACCGAATAGACCAGGTGTTACATGTAGAGTTTGTTTAGAGCGACGCATGTGAGAAGGTATTCGCAGAGCTGAAGGACAGTCTGATGTCCACACGTACCCTCACTCTTTCCTCCGGGAGTGATGGATTTATTGTGTTTACCGATACCTTGCATATTGGTTTGGGTGTTGTCCTGATGCAACACGGGAGATTAGTGGCCTTTGCGTCTCGTCAGCTCAAGGTCCATGAGCTTAACTACCCCATGCATGATTTGGAGCTAGCAGCAGTCATCTTTGCACTGAAGGTGTGGAGGCACTATCTTTATGGGGTTAGGTTCGAGCTCTTTTCTGACCACAAGAGCTTGAAGTACTTCTTCTCGTAGTCTGAGTTGAACATGAGGCAGAGGCACTGGATGGAGCTCTTAAAGGCTTCAGTACCACCTGGGTAAGGCGAATGTAGTGGCGGACGCCCTCCGCCATCAGCCATGAGGCCTGGTGGCGCATATGATGATTCAGGAGTGGAGGATGCTTGAGGATATAATAGGGTATGATTTTGAGTTCAGTTTACAGTCTTTTATCGTATAGTTATCTAGCATGTCAATTCAACCCTCTCTTGTTATAAGGGTGATCAAGGCTCAGCAGGCTGATGAGTTATTGTAGAGTTATAGGGCTGAGACAGCATCTGAGAGTCAGGAAGATTGGCAGATTGGTATAAATGGTAGACTTCGCTTCAAAGGTCGATTATGTGTCCTGGATATTCCTGAGTTGCGCAGAGATCTTATGACCGAGGCACATCGATCGTGGTTTTCTATCCACACCGGCTCGACGAAGATGTATCGTGACATGAGGCGATAATATTTTTGGGTGGGGATGAAGTGCCAGATCGCCAGTTTCATGGCCGAGTGTGACACATACTAAATCGAGGAATGGGTCCGGTATCGACGAACCGAGCCCGATATTGGCAGGCGGATAGTGAGGTCTCTTTCACTCACCTTGTTGCTCGTGATGGGGTGGCAATCTGGCTTAGAGTGTACTAGACTGTGATGATATTCTAGAGTTGAGCTGTACTAATATGTGGACTTAGATGAGGATTGGTGTTCTTGAATTGCATTCACATCGCATGGGCTTGGTATGGCCAACATCATTCATGCCTTGCATCGCATGGCCTTGATACGACCAATAGTATTCATGTATTCGTCAGCATATTCTACATTACTCTGATATTGTATAATTATATTACTACATTGTGCACACACTTTCACCACCCTCTTAGCTTTCCATAAGCTTTTGCACGATCGTTGTGTGCAGGTGATGTTAAATCGCAGCAGCACTAAGGCTTAAGCACATGGCAGATCATCTTGGAGCTTTTGTCTATCATCACTGTATTTCCGTTTATATGCATTATACCTATAAGTTTTTTATCATAGTGGAAATGTGATGGAGTTTTTGGTTGCTGTTTGTGGGTTATGCCTTTGGTTATGCTTATTATGAATCAAACTAACGTTGAAAATCCTCCTTGTAGGATCCCAGGATTGGAATCTGGTAAATGGGTGCCCAGAGCCGAGAATGGGGTACTACGGAGGCTGTCGGCACTGGATTCGGCGATCGAGAATTTCGTGAGCCCGGTTTCGAAGTTTGAGGCATGACATGTACAGAAAAGCAACTTGCCGATCTCCTAACAAAACCTCTTGATGCAAATAGGTTTGGTGATCTTCAAAAATCAAACGGAATATGTGCTTTTTGATGATGTCTCAATAAAAATGGTACAAATAGGTAAATCTTCAAACTAAGATATTCATGGTTAATTATCAGCAATAAGTCTAAACTTCATGAATTAACCATGTTAGCTATGAAAAAAAATGCTACATCTTCACATACTCGATGATATCTAGTTGCTTTCGATATCATCGATATTCAAATGTCAATGATATGACATTCACTGTCGATGTAATCGATGGCTCTCGGGAATATAATGTTATAACCATCGGTCCTTCCCAACGGTTAGACTGCCTCAATATCTGCTGAATATTTATGTCTTCCCAATGGTCATCGGCATGGTCTTTGATATTTGTATGAGCCTGATTTCGATTCCATCGATGAGGTATCGATATTATCGAAGACCTTGCTATAAAAGAGAAGCGAGCATTTGATTTAAAACAACTCATTCCTTCTCTTCTCTAGTTATTTCTCCCTACCTTTACTTATTTTTTTGGGCTCTTCTCACAGATAAACCATGGTAAAAAGCAAAGGTAAGAATCTTTCTCAATCGTCAAAATAAAAAAATAAGCAACCAGAATCCAATCAGTCTCATCCCAATCGGGTGGAAGGGGGTCCAACTACAATGGTTGAACGCCTTGTCCTTAACAGTGTCATTGAACCATTTGGGGTGGATCTTCTCTTGGAGGTGATAGGATGGTAAAATATCCTAAATCTTGGTGGATCCT
This sequence comes from Magnolia sinica, assembly GCF_029962835.1. NCBI lineage: Eukaryota > Viridiplantae > Streptophyta > Magnoliopsida > Magnoliales > Magnoliaceae > Magnolia > Magnolia sinica. The sequence goes on from NC_080574.1 coordinate 83,963,567, forward strand.
ATCAACTTGGATTAATTCATGAATTCTTCAATAACTGTCATATCATTCGTGATAATCCTCCTTGTATTCGAATAGATCTTGTGCATCACTCAAAACTCATCACTCCCATCACTCTTGCACGTCTTCTAAACCTCAAAGTCACTTGAATCCCTGTAACAAATCAGAATCTAAATGGGTTGGGTGTTTGGGGGAGATAACACGTGCATTATGTCATGGCACCACTGTTCCCCGGAATGATGAAAATTCTCTTCACATCAATCACCTTGGACCCTCTTTTAAAGTTCTCCATAGCATCCCAGGGACTAATGTGTATCAATGTGATGTAAAGGGTAGTCACCTTACTCATTTTATGTTAAATGTCCTCTATGATGTGTATCAAGAGATCTAAGTGTGCCTTCCAACTCTTCTTCTAGGGTAGCTCATTCGTATAATCCGAGGCGATCATCGGGATACGCTACCCTTTCCTTCACTCATTTGCAAACTTGCTCATTATGTGGGCCTCCCAGCCACATCAGATGCTGCTCATCCAGAAGAATGGTTAGATGATGACGCAGTCCAGGAGGCACAATAGTTATGCTTCACTTCTTCTCTTCCAGTGAATAGTCCTCCCATACAGTTGGCTGGAAACAATGATCAACCCTCATATCCACCTATGCCATGGGGATCCAATCGTACGCCGCTTCTCAATCCGGAGTCCATCACCAATCACCGGGATCATCACCTTGAACATCATCTGCTTACCAAGCTGGCTAGTATTGAGGAATGTCTTTACAACTGTGAAAGGCGTCTCACAGCGATTGAAGATAAAGTTGACGTCCTCCAGCATACCAGTCGGCAAGTAGTGGACTTGCTTACCAATGGCGACACTCGCAGATGTTAGGTGCCAAATGGGAGGTGTGATGTCGCTGTAGCCATATCTAGACATTTCGGCTAACTTCTTTTTGGTGTCCGCATATAGTTCTTCTTTTTGTTGTGCTCATGTTTGGGCCAGATTGGTTAGTTTTGTTGTTTTGGAATGGATGTTGCATAGCTGCCAAGCTTAGGCAGTTCGTCTTTTAGATATTTTAAATCATGGCTATGTGATGATCCCTATATATATATATCTATATATATATATATATATATATATATATATATATCTATATATATATATATCTATATATCTATATATATATATATCTGCTGCCATATTATACTCTGATGTTCTGTGAAATACTGGCATGACTTGTGGTTGTCTTTTTCTCTTGCATATTCCTTGCTTGGTCTTGATCTTTATCTCCTTATTATTATTATCTGATCATTCCACTACTCTCCTTTGACTTAATATGCATACATGTTTTCTATAAAGAGATGTCCCTTTACATCTATCTATTCTACTTATGCTATCTGTGTTTTGGTTCTCCCATATGCTTCAACTTCAATCAATATCCATTGTTATATTACCCTTTGCCAATGACTGACAAAAAGAGGGAGAACAAATCCACACCCCAAAGGAAAATTGTGTATCTGTGAATGGTGGAACATGTGTTAGGGGGAGCAGCTGTAAGAAGACAGGGGGAGATTGGTGTTAGGGGGAGCAGCTATTGAATGGCATTGTCATCTCTGTGTGTGAACTAGATAGCTTTGTAAAATTGTGTAAAGTTCATGTACACACAATTTAAGGTGTTGTCTAGAAGTTGTTCTAAGGCATTTTGGTGTTTTGTCACGTAATTAACAAAGGAGGAGATTGAAAGTGACCTGGTTTATCAATTAGTGTGAGCGTTGAGTCAGCAAGATAAAGGAGCCCCATAGGAAGATCGTTCAAGCGTCTGCCTTAACAAGATGTGTGCCCGAACTCGTCAAAGGTAAACCTTAGCCTCACATCTCATGTCCCAAAACACCAGGTATATAAAACCCTTAAAATTAAATAGAACATCCTAGGGTTTTTTGTTAGAAAACATTTTTTTTAAATCAAGAAAATATTTAAGTTTTCTACCTTTGTCGATTTATCGATACATAACTCGATTAAATCGAACACAATTATCGATGTCCTCGAAGCTCACTCGATATTATCGAATTGAGGACTTCAGATGTCTAGCAACTACAAAAATCTCTAGACAGAATTATCGATGAATTGATGGACCGTTCGATATCATTGAATTTTGAATCTCGAGTCCATTGAAATCGACTCGATAAAATCGACATTTGGTTTGTTGTGTCCAAAATACTACTAAGGCAAATCATGTGACTCTCAATATATCGAAGGTATCCTCGATATCCTCAAAATTCAAATCTCGATGATATCGGTAGACCTTTAATGATATCAGATTGAGACACATATCTATCCAGCAAGTTTTCAGGTTAATCTTTCTCGGATCGATGATCGTTCGATAAAATAGATATTCAAATATCGATCATATCGAGTCTAGGTTGATGCCATCGAAATAGGACATAAACTGTCCAGCAAGCTTATAGGAAAAATTTCTTGGAATTATTGATGAATCGACACTGTCATTGATATCATTGATATTCAAATTCTGATGATATTGAGTGATGCTCGATCATATCTTATACCTATTTAGTTTTAAAGGCAAGCGCTCTCACATTTTCAAATTCTAGGAATCGAACCTCGTGTCGATGAAATCGGAGTTCGAAATCCAATGACATCGAAGCATGTTCGATCTCCTCGACCAGTTGGCAAAAAGTTTCAAAAGTGTTTGACAGTTGAGTTCATATCATCAAGCGGCCAGTCGATACTATTAAGAATATACGCTCGATGATATCGTCCATGCTCGATGATATCGAACTCTGTCAAAAATATGACTGTTTTATATCCATTGGAACCTTTTGCCTATCTAATGAGAGCTTGCCCTTGGTTGTCAGTAGAGAAAACAGAGAGTGCTTTTGAGTGTTTAACCCCAGATCATATACCCTAAGCCTTTTCTCTCATAGGAGTTCATCCTCCAATCCACCCTCATCATTGACATTCAATAGAGTAGATTGGGGAATGAACTTCCGCATTTAAGGATCCTTCAGCTACCATCTTAATGGAAAATCATTATGCTGAGATGCCTTAAATGCATAGATGATTGGAATTGCTCTGTCTCCTTTATAGGAAAATATTTAACAGAGTAGGATTCATTCATAACCTTGACCCAACCCGTCGCCTTACATTGGTACATCATCTGAGTTGTGGTTCAAGGGAGCTGAAGATTCTTCATCGTCAAAGGAGGAGATCTTCATCAAGATGCTTAACGGGGCTCATCTACTTATCTATAAGTCATTAGAGTCCAGAGGACCCTTGTGATCATTCCTTTTATAGGATTGGGTCTAAGGTGTTTCTCACCCCTTTTAAGTCCTCATAGGAGGCCTCCAGCGGGAGTGTACGTGGGGGTGCTTTGTGTTGACCCTTGCTCTGTGGAGAGCATAAACTTAGGTCTTTGGTAAGTCCTTGACCTGTGTGGTCTAAAACCTGGTTGCTTTATGTTGACCCTTGCTCTTGGGAGCATAAACTGGTAGGTTCCATGTGTGTATCCTTGGCTTGTATGGCCTAAAAGTTGGGTGTTGTGTGTTGACCCTTGCTCCTGTGTGGGGAATAAACTTATGTTGTATAGATACGTTAGAGTCAGGCTAGAGTAGGTTGTACTGGTTTGAGGTGAACTTGATGTGAAACCTCCGTTAGTGAGATCTGGTACAGTCAAGGGTTGAGTGCATCCGCCGGAAGTGGAGTGACAAGTAGTTGAACCACTATAAAAATAACTATGTTTGAGATTGCTATTTTCTCATATTGTTTGTGTGATTTTCCTAAATGTTTTCATATTTGATTATTTGAGATCACACCTCACACATAGTCACATCCATCATAAACTATGATTTGCATCTTGTTTATCTTTCAATTTGTTTTATGACTGGATCCTCTATTTGGTTTGGAATCCATTAGAGTTACTTTGAAGAAATCCTGATACATGCATATTTATTTAGGATAAGATTGATAAGATTTTAAATTATCATAAAATACTAAAAAGTACTATTCAACCCCCCCCCCCCTCTAGGACATATTAACATATTCCCACTTCAACTAAAGTGGTCATTACCATAATTTCAATAGATCGGCCAAATATACATCATAATTGGCTCCATTGCCTGGCCCTCAGATGCATCAGAATGGGTCTCATCAGATAGGCCTCATATACATCATATTAGGCCTTAAATACGAGCTGAATACTCATCAAAATGGGCCTCGAATACGGCCGCATATACATCACATTGGGCCTCAAACATGGGCCGAATACACATCACAATGGGCCTCAAATACGGGCCGCATATAGATCACATTGGTCCTCGACAATCGGAATCGGCCTCAACAATCGGCCTCGACAATTGGAATCGGCCTCGATAATCAGAATCAGCCTCGACAATCGGAATCGATAATTAGCCTCTATGCAAGGTGGGATCCATAGATGAATGACTGATGATGGACCAATCAATATTAATGAGGCCCAAGCGTTTGGGTGAACCCATTAGAGAATGATGAGAATCGGCTTATCCAGGCCTAAGGGAAGGTCATAATGTGGACATTTAACCATCACTACTCCCATGGAGTGGCCCACATAGGGCCAAACATATAGTGGGCCCATGACCTCGCACAAGGGCCAAATATGCATCATCATGGGCCTCACTTATGGGGCATATACACATCACATTGGGCCTCACTCATGGGCCAATATATATATATATATATATATATATATATATATATATATCACATCAGGCCGTATTAAATAGGTTGAATTAAATGGACCGAATCAAATGGGCCGAATCAATGGGCCGAATCAAATGGGCCAAGTCGAATAGGCTAAATTAAATGGGCCAAGTCAAATGGGCTGAATCAAATGGGCCAAGTCGAATGGCCCATATCAAATAGGCCAAATCAAATGGGTCGAACCAATTGGGCTAATCAAATGGGCCAAATCAAATGAGCCAAGTCGAATGGGCCCAAACCAACCACACCATTCATCTATAGTTAGAGATCATTTCAGAGTATTATCACAAAATGAATCATATCCAAAGGATCATCTGGGCCATACCACAAATGGCAGTGGTGATAATGATTTCCACTGTTGAATTCCAGTGGGCCACACCATAGTATTTAGTTTCCATGCAGTGTGCTCATAAGGTCACAAAGACCTGAATATAAAGGAAAAACAAATATCATATTGGTCCAAAACCCTGTAACCCAAGGGGTTTCAATGGTGGACGTTTAGCACCAATGTTTTCTGCATTGTGGTCCACTCGATATTAGATCTGTGTCATTTCTAGTCTTAAGCCACAAGACTAGCTCACCGATTAAATGGGCGGTTTGGATGTAATACACGCATCAGCGGTGGGTCCACATCCTAGCTGGACAGTCAGGATATAACACATACATTAGGCGGAACCCACAGAGCTTGCTGACAGCAAGTTTCTAATTGCATGGGACCCACCGTCCAGGGTCTGGACGGTGTGGATCTCATCAGGTGAGACCACAAGTGTGGGGGTCCACACCTAAATAGATAGATAGTTTAGATATAACGTCCACTTCATGATTAAACCCACTAAACTAACTGACGTCAATATGACAGCTACTAGCGCTGTGTGAGATTCAATAGCCAATCCATTTTCATTACATAGGCCCCACGTGTAAGGTGGGTCCCACCGTCCAAGCAATGGATGGTGAGGATACAACAATCACTACACCATGATCCAGCACCTTATTGGACGGTGCAGGTACAGTGCGTATGATAAGGTGGGTCCCACGTGGGGTACACCGAATACATATATGCGTGCATATATATAAATAATAAAATATAATATATATTATAATATTATGTGTAATGTGAGAGTGAGAGTGTCTAGAGAGTCTGGATGCTGGATGAGGGCCACACATTCTCACTGACGTGAGAACGCCAACCCTTAATGCAGATCCCAAACAGGTGGGTCACCACGTGGGGCCCACCATATATTGTTAATGTATATATATGCTAATATATATATATATATATATATATATATATATATATTACATTATATATATAATACTATATCATATGTATGTAGAATGCAATTCCAGCGTGGGGATCTCCACCATCCCAACAGTGGATGGTGTGGACCTCCACCTGCAATAAGATGGGCCACACCGTCTGATGGGCAGTTTATATATAACACATATTTGTGGAGCCCACTCCATCATGATAGATAGAGAGAGAGAGAGACAGAGAAGCATGAAAGGGGAGGGACCACGCCATTAATGGGCCCTCCCTTATACAATGCATACATCAAGTGGGCCCTAAAGTTTAAAATCAATGATGGATCACCCACCTTTGGCCTCCTTTAGCTCCTTGGACTCCTATGCTTATTGCCTTCAATTTTGATGGAGGTTGATGGAGATTGGAAGGTTGAGATGGGAGATGAGAGGGTGGGAAAGTGGGCCACACTTGGCTTTGGGAGAACTTGGAGAGCTTGGACGTTGGGTGTTTCTCTTAGGAGTTGGAGAGTGAAGTTAGAAATGAGAGAGAGAGAGAAGTGATGTATGGATGGAGTGGGTGTTGTAAGAAATGGGAATGGGAAGTATGAGTTGGTTTGAATTTGGTATAAAGGTGGAATGGGTGAGGAGAGAGAGTGTTGACTTGGGGAAAAGAGGGAATGGGTGCATGTACTTAGGATAGGGTGAGGTGGCATTGGGGTATGGAGTGTGTACTTGATTTGATTGATATGACAGTTCGTAGAGATTCTCTTAGAATTCGCAACGCGCAGCGTTTCTTCGGAATGAACGCGGGCCCATATCTCCTGGCCTAGGTATCGCATCGGCACGTGAGACGCTACGACGGTGCGGTCGCTAGGGTACAAGTTTCGGGTCGAGCCAACTCCGATACACAAGAGTCAGTTTAGGATCGCGCACAAACATCGGATATAGGTCGAGGGTTGCCTGAATTTGACTGGGAGGACCGCGGAAGCCTACAAAATAGTACAGTCTAAGATACGGGTCTTACAATACATATGACTGATGGTGTTGAAGGTGGACACGCATCATGATGGGCCCCACATAACTTGACCTCATGGGAGGTCCCCATGGGCTCCACCATTGTATATATATATGTGTTCTATCCTGACCATCAATCCATCATGATAGCTCATTTCATGTCAAGGCACCAAAAATCAAATGAAGAAAACCACAAGTAGGCCAAAATCCGTAAGAACCATGGGATTAACCTCCTAAAGCTAAGAGATCTCTTGTGAGCCAATTATGATGTCTCTCGGAGATCTAAACCATCCAAATTATGGGCTTTAGTGGTATGTATGGACGCACAACCTCATGCACACATCTATTCCCAAGCAGTGTGCCAAAGCACGCTGTCTGGAGACCATTGATCCCCAAGCTGCTGGGGCCTAACTTGATGTATGCACTTTGTATTTTTCCCATTTAGACGAATCAGGTGGGTCACAATCTCGAGTGGGCCACAATCTATGATTCAAACCTTAACTCACCCACGCCACATAAAGTAGCCTTGTTTGAATGACCACTATTGAAAATCCTTCTCGGCTGTGATGTTTGATTTCCATCCAAGACTGTCTATTCATTGGGCCCATTGTGGACCCCACCTAAAGGTATAATAGAGTCCAAAATGCAGTAGGCCACAACATGGGAAAATGCTCCTGCCATTGAACTCTCTGGGGCCGCTGAACTATTTTCATAATTGACATCCAACTGGATGGGTGGGCACCATTTCGATGTATGTGTTGTTCATCCATTGAAGGACCTCGCCAAGATATAAGTATTTTATCCACGCCAACCATTGGTGAACTTCCATCTACATTTTTGCCATTTTTCCATTGTATCAGCCATGTTAGGACCATGCCCAATTGGATTAAGGTTTGGTTCATTTTGAGTTGTGGGTTAGGCCAAATGTTAGGCCCACCTTATGGACCATATTGGGCCTACTTACAAACCCCACTAGTGTGTTCACAAGGGCATTGGGGTTATAGGCCCACAAGCTATAAGGCCCACTATGAGTGCATGCCTTTTAAAGTCATTAGTGGTAGTCTTACATGGGCTAACGAATGAACTCTTTTAGCAAATGTTTATAATTTTAGACGACATGTGTACGATGATATGAATTATGATTAGGTGTTTTATGACCCCCAGTCTTGTGAAGTATGAGGCCCACTTATCATGTGTTATTGTGAATCGTGTGGCCTCTTACCTATGCAGCCTTAGGTCATGCAGCATAATTGTAGTCATTGACCATAAGTGCTCATGAGGCCACCCAACTGTATAAAATCAAGTGGTAATGATGGTCATCCAATATTATGACCTTGTGCTTAAGGGCATAGGTGTGGCCACATGAATTATATACAATTGGTTCGTAAGTTTGAATCTCCTAGTCTTAAGGGTTGTCATGTCGGGTTGGATTTCACAACTTGATAATGGAGTGGCTCTCAATTCGGTGTCATGTGACATAAATACAACCCTTACATTATGCTGATGGTGAGGCAGATGCGGGGACCACTAAACTATATCTGATGTGATGGAAGCTAGTTTTGGCCTCTTAACCACGTGACACCGAATATGAGTCATTAGCTATGTGACGTGTGAAGTGGTTGTAGTTTAAGACTTAGTACAATGTAATGTAGCCATGAATGGCAGGTGCGATTGTGATTGTTCAACTAGGTTTGGATATTTTGAAATGTGCATGGATACTAGATCATGATAGTAATCGTATACTTACTAAACTATGTGAAATTGTGGTATTTGCTGCCTGGCCATGTGAAAGTTTAATAAAGCGGTTGCCCCATTATGTGAGCTATGAGGTAGTGAAAGTACATAACCTTCTAACCTTAAGTCCTTTATTATGGCAAGTAGATTGACATTTGTGTGGCCACTCAACCATATGGACTTCTGATAATGGAGTGGCCATAAGACCATGCAGGCATATGAGAATTGCGTGATTACTCAGACTTGTGGACTATGCTGATGGTGTAACCTCTTGGGTATGTGAACTTAGGACTTATGTCAGATTGATTATGGACCCTACCTTGATGTAAGTATTACATATTTCACCATTTATCCATTAGGCTAGTTAATTCTAGAACATGATTCTAAAATGACCTAGATCCATTTCCTAAATAAGTTAGACGATATGAAATAGTGTTAATTGAACGTATAACTTTCGAACACTTGTGAACCCACTCAATGTACGTATTTTATCCGCACTGTTCAATTGTTTTACCAACCAAACAGTTCGATCATGGAGCCCGCTGACGTGTGACTTGTACATCTGAACTGTTCTTTCTTGTACTACCTTAATGTATGTGAGTTACCTATACTATCTACTTGTTGGGACCCACCGTAATGTTTGTGTATGGACCCATCTGCTTGTAGTACCACTTGGAAGTAGGACTCACTAAGTCGTATGAGACAAACCCACGTCATCCAACCATAACTAACTCTTATGTGTATATTATATACCCAAATCGTTCAACTTATGGCTCACTATATCTTATGAGGTTTACCTGTGTAAGACCCGTGTCCTAGTCTGTACCGTTCCGTTGGCTTCCGCGGTCCTTCCGGTCGAATTCTGGCAACCTTCGCACCATAACCGACGTTTGCATGCGATCCTAAGTCAGGTCTCGTACACCGACGTCGGCTCGATCCGAAACTTATATCATAGCGACCGTGCCATCACTGTGGTTCCAACGCCGTGACTTACGCACCGAACCGATACTTAGGCTAGAAGATGCCGATCTGCGTTTATTCCGAAGAAACGCCGCGCGTTGCGAATCTCGAGGAAATCTCTACGATATGTCCCATCAATCAATGTCAAGTACTAGCCTTACCTCAAGTACATCAACCCATCCCTACTTTTTCAAAAGTCCACTCTCTTTCCACCTCACCATTCCTCTTTTTCTCATTTTCAACCACAACCATCTCTCCTTCCTACCAATTTCAAACTAAGCCATACCTCTCATCACCCTTTTCTTACAACCACCACTCCACCCATCCCTTCATCCATTATTTCTATCTCTTCCTCTCATTCTCTAGCAATTTTCTAAAATCTCATGAGAGCTCCAATATCTAAGCTCTCTCCCAAATAACAAGTGTGGCCCACCCTCTCATCTCTCATCCACACCATCAATCTCTCATCAACCTCCATTAAAAGGCAAGGCAAGGAGCATTAGAGTCTAGGGACCAAGAAGAAGGAAGATAAGGTGGGTGATCCATCATTGATTTTAAATCTAAGGGCCTACTTGATGTGGGACCCACATGATGTATGCATTGTTTACAGAGGGCCCAATAGTGGCGGGGTCCCTCTCCTTTCCGTTTTTTTTTTCTTTGTCTCCCTCTTTTATGGATGTCGATGTGTGTGTGTGGCCCACCATGAAGTACGTATTTTATCTAAGCCGTCCACCGAGTGGCCCACATGACAGTCCATTTGGATGGGCCTAAATGAAAGAAAGCACAAGTACCAGTTGATCTGGATCTGATGTGGGCCATACGTGTGGACCACACCTTGATGTACGTTTCCATCATACGACTGCATAGAGTGGGCCCACTCCACACATGCTGCACGTGTGGAGATGGCCCACACGGTGCAGGAAACTAGCTTCCATTCAGCGTTTAAAGACTCTCTGGACGCTGGGTGTATCATGTAATATTATATAATATAATATATTATATTAGGTATATAGCATACAATATTATATTATGTAATATATTAGCTATTACATTGCTGTGGGCCCACGTGGTGAGTATCCATGTTGCAGATGATGGGCCGGACGTCCATACACCAGCTATATAGCTGATGTATTGACGTCAGCAAGTAGGTGGGACCCACTTCTCTGTTGTGATCCAGCGTGCAACGATTGGCCACATCTGATGCATCCATCCCCACCGTCCAAAGGCAATAACGGTGGGGCCGTCTGTGGGGCGTGTGGGTCCTCCACACGTGGGACATGTAACCCACCTTTCAAGTGCTGGCGTTATATCCCAGCCGTCTATCCATTTGACGAGCCTGTCTCAAGCTTGTGGCAAGAAATGAAGCAGATTCATACCAATGGTGGGCCACGTACATGGATTCCCACCCTGAGGCATGTGTTGTATCCCTACCGTCCATCTAGGCGGTGGGAACCCACCTGGGACACAGTGACGTCACCAGGTACTGTGGTCCCTATCGTGATGTATGGTTTCATTCACACCGTCCCTGGCAAGGACAGGGACGGAGGATTTCCCACCATGATACATGTGTTACAACCAGCCGTTCATCCATTTGGGCTAGCTCGTCTCTGGTTTGAGACTAAAAATAAGTCTGATCCAGTTATCAGGTGGACCACACCACAGCAGCAGTGGGTGTGAACGCCTACCATTAAAATACCTTTGGGTTACAGAGGTTTTAAATCAATTTAATATTCATTTTTCCTCCCTGTTCAGGCCTCTATGACCCTATGAACAGATTGGATGGAAGATAAGTACTATGGTGGGGCCCACTGGAGTTTAATAGTGGAAATCATTACCACCACTACCATTTGTGGTATGGTCCAGATGATCTTTGGATATGATTCTTTTTCTGAAATAATTCTCTAATATGATCTCCGATAGTGGATGAAGGGTGTAGTTGATGAGGCCCGATTTAATGTATTTGGGGACCCATATGATTCGGCCAATTTGTATCGGCCCAGTTGACTTGGTCCATTCAACCTGGCCCATTCAACCCCGCCATTTGACTCGACCTAGCCGACTCGGCCTATTCGACTCAACCCATTGATTCGGCCCACTCAACTCGGCCCATTCGATCGACCCATTTGATTCGACCCCTTTGATGTATGTAAGACCCATTGTGATGTATGCAAGGCCCATGTGACTAGGCCCATCTTGATGCATTGTGGCCCGTCGTTGAGGCCCACCTTGATATGTATATATGAGACCCATGTATGAGGCCCATTTGATATACTGGAGGCCCACGGGTCAAGGCCCAATAGGACGTACATAAGGCCCAATGTAGTGTAATTCCACCATGGTATATGTATTGATTTTGTAACGGGCCACACCTTGGGAGCAATGCTAGTTTGACGTCCACATTGAATGGATAATGTTGGTTAAATGTCCGCATTATAACTCTCCCTAAGGCCCACTGATAGGCCCATACTTGTGGTAAGTAGGCCGTCTAGGCCCATCTCCATTATACTCAGAGCCCATCTCTTTATATATGTTTAGTATAAATCCATGATTCATGATCAATCGCATCATATGTATGCCTGATGTGAGGAGTGACCGATGATAGCATATGCCTTCGGGCGGACTGTTTATGGGCTCCCTAATAGGCGAAGTTACCCCATATAAATGCATGGTACACGCAGGACTGTTGCATGATTGATAGTGTGATTCATGCACTTGCATTTGTGTGATTGTAGTTACTGTATGCCCCAGCGACATCAGGGCCATAGCCTCCACAGACACATCGTGGATGGCTAGGTTGGATAACAAAAATGTTTGGTTCTAGCATATGGGCGCCATAAATGTCCCTGGGTGAAAATCTCTAAACCCGATGGTACCAGAGGATGACTCCAACGTCGAAACCGAGTGGATATATGAGCGCACGAGGGCCGAATACCAAGAGGCCGCGTCTCCCACTGTGTCATGGTCGGTTGGAAAGGGGTGTGGCTTTACTCGCCCAAGGGTAGGGGGCAATACTAGGCTGAGTTTGACCAGCTCACGAATAGATCCGCTATCGACGTGCTAAATAGGTATTGATAGACTATTGGCCAGGCGAATAGTGAGGTTTCTTATGCTCACTTGGACTGTGCGGCTAAGAGAGCGACAGTGCCATTTGGAGTGTATTGAACCCCGGTGATTATCCAGAATGAGAACTGTACGGATATATGATAAGGATTGGCATGCTTGAGTTGCATCTCGCATCACATGGCTGTGTTATGGCCAATGACATTCATATCTTGCACCGCATAGCCTTGGTACAGCTGATTGCATTCACGTACTCATCACCATGATTCCGCATTACTCTGACCTGCACACATACTTACACCACCCTCTAAGCTTTCTATAAGCTTATGCACGATTGATGCGTGCAGGTGACGCCAGGACGTAGCCATAGCATAGTAGCAGCAGGAGTGTGCAGGCGAGCTTTGGAGTTTCTATCTTTTGCATTATCTTGTATTTTTTCCCTTTCAAGCGCATTGTACTCAAAAGTTTTTTATCATAGTGGATTTTGTGGTGGTGTTCTTGTAGTTATTGTTCGTGGGTTATGCTTTTGGTTATGCTCATTATGAATCAGACTGATGATTATAAATCCTCCTTGTAGTATCCCAGGATCGGAACTTGGTGAATGGGTGCCGGGAGTCGAGAATGGGGTTCTACGGAGGCTGTCGATGCCGGATTCGGTGATCGAAAATTTTGTGAGCCCGGTTTCCGAGTTCGGGGCGTGACACCTGTGCCTTCCAAACCATTGTAGAACTACAATGATAATTATTTGCAATCCAACCTACTAACAGCCCACTTGAAGGTGAAGCTAATATATGTTATATCTATGCCTTTCATCTCATAACCACTTGGTGCATGTACTTTATGTCACCACCACTCATTAACCATAAGGCCCAGTTAGGGTATAACCATGTGGTCCCAATAGAAGAAAATCATGTTGGGCCAAAGCCACTAATGGAATATCTATCTTGCGAAGGATATGGTGTAACTCTGAATACAATTAATGCTCGTGATTATGATAGCTATGGATGATATTAGTGATGTTAGTGATTATGGTTAATAGAAGTATGTGATTTAATATCTTGATTAATGTTGTTCCGCTTCCTAACATACTAAATTCATCTACTTAACCATGTTGATATTGATCATACTCATGCACCGTGGAATGATGGTATGTGCAAGTGTACTTCAATATATTTGTTCATGTGTAAGATATGTCCTCTTTAGTTAAGTCATATGACCATGGATTGATATAGTTGATAGCAGCACATGATGATTATATGTCATTTTTGGCTTAAAGGTTAAGCAGACCCTAAACTCATTGCATTATATGCATACTACATGCCCTTGATTGTATGCCTTATCATAATTGCTTGAATTCATGCATAATCATGACATACATGATGATAGAAATACCAAAATCGTGCCGTATAAGATGAGTTGGATCTTGATGATGAAATGTACATCTATGATGATGACTTCGGTTATCCCTAAAAATGAATGGGACACCAGAAGTATGGAAATAATAGGGGATGATGTGCCCCTTGGGTTGAAAGTCCCTAAACCCTGATGCTAGATACCTCACCGTTGGGCCGAGTGGATACATGGGTCATGGATTTGACTCCCACTGACGAGGTCGGGTTGAGAAGAGGTGTGTCCAACCTACTTAAGTTCTGAGGTGCAAATAGGGACCGGTCTGACCTGCTGGCGAGTAGAAGCACAAACGAGGTCTGCTACTAGTATACAAAATGGTAGCTGTAACCCCATTGATGGGTAGCGAGGTCGATTGCTAGTGTCTAGTGCATGGGTGTCGACCACGGTGTTTTTTCGAGATATACAGTTATGATATGGCATGACGATATGATGATGATGTGATTACGGATGCGCGTAATATAGTTATGGTTATGGTATAGGAGAAATGAAAATATGACTTGGCGATGCTGGTAGCAATGACTCGAAGTATTACTATGATGCATATGCATTGCATTGGCATTGGCATCATACCTTACGTACTACACGCCTTTCACCATACATGATTTCTTCATGGCATCATACCTTACGTACTAGGCTTTTTTCCTAAACTTCCTATTTCCCTTTTTTTTCAAGGCAGGAGTTTCTTGGAAGACTTAGCTTTCTCAATGCATTGTATGTATTTTTCGATTTGGCAATGTTCACGTTGTGTACCTTTTGGAAAGCATTATACTCTTAACCATCCGAATTTGTAATGGAGAGTGTTTCTTGGTATTTTGATCATGGATCTTCATGCTTAGGTATTATTATATGTATATAAAAAAATCAGTCAAAAAAATCTTCCTTGTGGTGCCCCAAACCCAGGTCTTATTTATGGAAGTCGAGTGTCGGATTCGGGGCATCACGGAAACTGTCCATCCTCAGATTTAGGGCGTGACATTTGGTGCCTTGGCCTAGCGATCCTCAGATGGCTCATGCTCTACTATTGTTTTGGTTTTAGTTGCCTTCTTAGGCGCCATGATCTACAATAGAAAATGGACACCTAGGTTAGCTTCAACCTAAAACAGTCTTTTAAGGTCGAGAATTACATCTTCCTAACTTCTTATCTTTGAGACCTAATCGTAACTTTTTTTATCTTCAAGTTCATTAAGGGGAAAACTAGTGTTTCTAAGTTGTTAAGTCGGCTTCCAAGTTTTAGAACTCTATTTTCTCCTAAATGGTTACTTGTCCACAAGTAATCCCTTATCTCATGCTCTGATACCAACTTTGTCACACCACAAACCCAATAGTCTTATACTACCGCTATATCTACCGGATCTGGTGCATGACAAGCTGAACTCTGGGATTGGTACCCAATGCCCACATAGTAAGTCCCAAGCTTAGCATTTGGCAAGGTAATGTAAAGGATAAATCTCACCATTCATTCTTCACAAAAAAGGAACATCAGAGACAAGATAAGTAACGTCTACATACAAGTAAACTAGGTACTACAAAATTCCAAATGTAAATCATCTGTCCACACGAAACATATATACACATATACAATTCAAAATTTCCAAAAGTCAAATCAGTCCCCTCGACATGGCACCTAACTAATGGTTGCTACTTGTTTTTCTTCTTTAGATCCTTTACCTGAGTGGTAAAAGACAAGTAAGTCTTATAACTTAACAAGTGCAAAGTCCTCATGATAAGTACGCAAGATAAATTAACATAAAAGATATAATGAAAGGACCTCCAAAAGTGATAATCTATGCAAAGCGATGTCTTAATGAATGATGGAGGATGATCATGTGTGAGATGCATAAAATAACTGTATGCTAACTATAAAAACACCTGCCAATAGTCCTCTCACCATGGACTTGACCTCACTACTCCTGAACATCATCATCTCGATTATGATCAATATAATATTGGAACTTAGGATCCACCAGGGTCGATGCCCATGCACCAAACACCAGCAATCGACCTCGCTACCCACCAATGGGGTTACAACCTCCATTTGTATACTAGTAGTGGACCTCGTTTACGCTTCTTCTCTCTGGCGGGTCAAACCGGTCCCCGTTTGCCACCTCAGCCCTAAGGAGGGTCGGACATACCCCTTCTCAACCTGGCCTCATTAGTGGGACTCAAATCCATGGCTCATGTGTCCACCCGGCCCAACAGTGAGGCATCCCTAGGTACCATTGGGGTTTAGGGTCTCTCAACCCAAGGGGCACATCATCCCCTACTATTTTCATACTTCCGATGTCCATGATTCAATAATGTTATCCTTATCATAATACGGTTAATCTGTGATGTTTGTAAAGAATTTAGATACTATTTCTCATCATATATCATGCCATGGAATGCACGGTGATGCTAATGACATGCGATTCAAGGATAACTAGAACTCAAGGTATGCGGATATGCAAGGCGCAAGATAATTAAAGAGCCATGTACCTAGATAATCAATCCCTATGTGATGCTGTCAACTTGTGGCCTCGTAGCTTGGTACTTTTGACTACAAAATACTTTTCTCTTCTTGCTTAATAATGACTAATTGAATTGTAGTCCTTGTAATTTATAAATTAGGGTACTTGATTGTACTTCTAGTTCTTACTCCTTTCTATAAATTAACATCCCTTCTTATGTATGAATGCCCTACTAACAATCTAATTGCATACTACAAGTTTTGATCATTGCATTGTATTGGGCGATTTAGATGCCTAGTATGACTATCTAAGATATCCATGAAATTGGGCCACAAATTCATGTCATATAAGGTGGCCTTAAATCCAATACACACCGAAGTATTCATGGTGGGCTTATATGGGTTTTGGTTTGGGCTTTGATGAGGAGAACATATAATTTTTGAGAGGCCCAAACTTTATTTCCACCAATATATATATATATATATATGGGAAAAGGTTCTATGCCATCCAGCTCATGGGAACTCCCCATGAGGTTGAGTTGTGTGGGCCCATCGTAGTGCGTGTTAAATATCTACCCCATCAGTTAGATGCACCATTTCATGGTGGGCCTAGGGCTTAAAATCAAATCAATCAATGACTTGTGTGGGCCACACCACATACCAAAGTTGAGAGGGGTCATCCTCCGTTAAAACATTCATAATCATATGTTGGGCCACTAAGGCGTGGATCACAAATCCAGCCCATCCATTATGTGTGTCCCACTTGGTTAAGGGGTCAGGCTAAGTTTCAGATGCATCCAAATTTTAGGTGGACCCCAGCAAGTGCTTTTATATGCTCGAGCTCCAAGTTGTACGAACGATTCGAGGAGATTAAAGTTACATGGGTCCCAAAGAGATGTATTTATTATATCTACACAGTTCATCTGTTTTTAGAGATCATTTGAGAGCATTATCCAAAAAAATGAATCATATCTAAAGATTATCTGGACCATACCACAAATAGCAGTGGAGATAATGATTTCACTGTTAAACAATTCACAGGGCCCACCAAAATGTTTATTTTCCATCCAATCTGTTCATAAAGTCATAAAGACCTTAATTAAGAGGAAAAAATAAATTTCATATTGGTTCAAAACTCCTGTGACCTAAAAAGGGTTTTAATGGTAGACGGTCAACCCCTGGCTGCTTTTTGTAGTGTGGACCATTTGATAGTTAGATTTGACTTATTTTTCTTCTCAAACCTTAAGAGAGCTTGCCAAATGGATGGACGGTTTGCATATAACACATACCTCATGATGAGATTCACATAACTTACTGACGTCTGTCATTCACATGGTTTAGATGGTGTGGGCCACCTGAGTTCCGTGTACGACTGATTTTTGGGATGTCCTATAATCTAAAGGGGACCCATCAAATGCATGGTATAAATGGTTGAATGCATGGTATAAATGGCCGACATGCATCGAGGTGGAACCAGTGGTGGGACCCACCATCCCTCCAGCGTCCAGCAGCAGGACGCTGCTTGCTGGAGCGTCATCTAGACGCTGATAGCAACATCGTCTGCTTTTTTTAATCATTTTTCAAAGGTGGGGCCCACATCAGGACGATCTAGCCCGTCTACTAGGTTCTCCGGCTCAGGATGGGTCCAATGAGCCCAATATTCAATATGTTTTGACGTGCAAAAACATTATAGTGGGCCCTAACAGATTTTAACAGTAAATATCACTATTTTTTATGATGTGGCATGCCATAAATTTGGATTGGCTTTGTTTTTTGGCTCAATGCCTAAAATAAGCTAGGAAATTAAATGGACGGTGTGGATCAACTGCATGCATCAGGGGTGGGGCTTGTTGTGGTCCCACAGCCCATCCCCTCTTGAAGCAGGTGGGATGCTGCCTATTGCAGCGTCCTTTGGACGCTGGCAGCAGTGTCTCTCTCTCTCTCTCTCCCTATATATATTATTTTATTTATTTATTCATTTATTTATTTATTATCATTTCATTTTTTTTAATGGTGTGTTGTGCACATGTGTGCATGGGTGTGTGTGTGGCTAGCCCAATGGGCCTTACATAGAGGGTTTGGATGAGTGCAAACATGCTGGTGGGGCCCACTATCAATGGGTCCTACATGAAGACTATAATAAATTATTATTTATTTATTTATTTTATCTTCTCATATGCATCCACACCATTAATCACATCATTATCATCAACCTCATCTCCACCATACATAAACACAATGAAAATAAAATAAGAATGAGTGGGGTGGGTGTACTCACCTTGATGAACTAGATGGATGGAAGGGATGAGATTAATGGCCCACCAAGATCACTTCTCCTTCTCTCTCTCTCTCTCTCTGATGGTAGGAAATGGTGAAAATGTAAGGGATGGAGGAGTATATGTACAGAAATGGATAAAAATGTGGTTAGGTTAGGTTAATATGATTATAGTTACCTTAGGCTAGGATTATGAGAATTTTTGCATGATTAAGAATTAATGGTGGATTAAAGGGGCATGGGATGGCATGGTGTGATGATGTCATGCATAGGATATGGTATGGAGAAGAGTTGACTTTAGGGTGTACATGAGAGAGGGAGGAGTATGGATGTGTGACATTACACACATGGGTGGAGATTCTCTCACCCATGTGTGGTATGGTGCATGTGTGGGAGCATGTGTTATGCACATGTGTGGAATGAGATATATGGCGTCATGCCCACATGATACACTAACAATTCTTCGCGGCGTATCTCATTAACGAAGCATTGTATAGATGCACGGGTGGTACCTCCGCCATCGCGGCGTGGGGCTGTCGATATGAAGTAGGTTTCGAAGACTTAGGGTTCTGGTCAGTTGGGTGTGCACTATGCATGGCTAGTCCAGGTCTGGCCAAGGGCATCAATCATCATACACATTGGCATAGAAAATGGTAAGGAATGGATGGGGTGGTCATCATGGTATCGATTTTGGTTATTTATGGTCGCATTATGATCGATGTACTATAAGGGGTTCTTTCGAGCATTTGAATTGTACATGCAGGCATTATCGACTTTTATTTCAGAAGGTGAGTCTCATCTACTAACCAATCTGTCATACTTATAGGCTGGATCGAGCATTACATAGTGTATGGCTAAAATCTTATGGGATCGGTCACGTATTTGGCCACTCGCTTAATGTGTAAATAAGATCATGCGATATTCAAAGGCCTGGGTTCATCCTTTGATGATGGGTTGCACCTTTGCCTTCCATACGAATGGACTTTTTAATACATATAAAATGAAATGAGGAAGGGATTTTTACAATCGGTCGTGACAAACAAATGCGTAATGCCTTTCCGAGTGAAGTACTGAATCCATCGTGAAAGTGTAAGCTTAAATCACAACTAAAGAATACCAACTACCTAGTTAATGAAAGTGCCTTAGTTTGTTAATATACCTGAGTGTTGACCCAGTCTATCCAGTGAGTCCCAAGCTGAAGATTACAAGACCAAAAACTCAACCAAGACTAAAGAAGTTTGAGCACTCCACATAGGTAAATAAAGACTCACTTTCCTAATCAAATCCTTAAGGTATATAACCCCATCCATAAGAACTTAACTTACCCATAACTATTTTTGAAAATCCTTTGATAAACATAGTTTAGAACATTTTTGAGTATTGAACAAAATATGAACTATATAGGTAAATTCAACGTCCTGACGATTGCATTGATATGCAATTGAGGACAATGTCGATGGCATCGAACATGGTTTGATGCATTAAAACCAAGCCCAAATAATCTAGCAACAAACTGAACATATGGTGGGTATTGTTAATTACATTAAATGAAGTTTGATGACGATGGCATCAAACCCACTTTGATTGAATTGACCTTGGGCTTATTTCCTCCACCATTTCTGAAATACTCTAAGTGTTCCTCGATGTAATCAAATCTCCAGTTATTGATGGCATTGAAGCTCATTCGTTTGCATTGATATGAGGACCAGTTTGTCCAACAAGATTTTAAGGAAAATCTTTTATCTTCGATTACATCGACGACTGTTCGATGCAACCGAAATTCAAATTCTGATAGCATCGAAGGTTTGATCTATGACATCAAAATAGGTGACAAACTATCTCAAGTTTTTATTAGAAAATCATACTTCTCTCGATGGCATCGAAACAGGATCGATGACATGTTCAATGGAATCGAAACAGTGATCGATGACATCGAAAAAGGGCTCAAATAGTCCAACAACCAAAGTATATTCTTTAAAGGAATCCCAATGGCATCAAACCATCCCTCGATGACATTGAAGTGCACGTCGATGACGTCGAAGATTACTCTTAAGCCTCCTGCTCGGTCAGCGATCGCGAGAGGCTCGATCGTTAGGCTTCTTGTTGGATGATTGAGGCTCTTCATTCCTTAGTATCTTCTCCTTGGACGACTGCTTAGCAACTTGGACATTCTTACAGGAGTTGGAGAACTCATCGACATTGGTGTATTACTGTGCTCGGCTGATGAGCTCAGCTAAAGTAGTTAGCGGATTCTTCCCGATTGAGAAGATGAACTTCCCCTCCCTAAGTCCACTGAATTTGGCAGAAAGAGTCATCTTGTCATCATAGTCCTCCCCTGCCTAGAAAGAAAGAAAGAAGAAAGAAAAACAAGGAAGAAGGGAAGAGAGATGAGACGGGTTGCATCATTGCCAACTCAACTCAACTCAACCAGAGTTGAGGTAGAGTCTAAATGGGTCCCGATTACTGGAGTTTTAGCAAGAGGAAAAGAGGGAGAAGGAGCAAATGAAAGAAGAAGAAGAAAAAAAAAGAGGAAGAAAAGAGAGAGGAGTGTAGGAGTGGGTGTGTCATTCCAACTCTATCGAGTTACTACCAAGCCAATTAGTCGCTGTGTGACTTAGGTCAGTTTTTCCCAAACTTCACCTAGGTTTAGACTCTGTAGGGAAAAGAGAGAAGAGAAAGTTAGAGGAAGAAGGGAGAGAGGAGAGAGAATATGGGCGGTTGTTGCTATCGCACTAACCCAACTCGGCTGAGTCGTGCACAACTCAGTTGCTGGGTTGGTCCTTGTTTTGCTGGACATTCCAACAATATGGGTTACAGAAAGAAGAAGGAAAATGAAAGAAGAGAAGAAGGAGAGAGAGAAAGAAGAAAAGGAGGAGAGAGAGAAAAAAAAAGAAGGAACGAGAGAGATAGAGGGGTGCGGCTGTTGCTGCCGCATAAAGATGGGTTGAGGGGAGATGTGTCGGGTTTTTCTGAGTCCAGCAACCTTGCTGGATGTTGTGTCTTGCAAGGAAGAAGGGGAGAAGAAAGGACAATGAAGAAGAAAGAGAAGGAATGAAGAAGGAATGGAGTTTGGGTGCAGTTAATATTGAGTTCGAGTCGACTTGCTGATTGACTCAGCTACTTGAGTCGACTTGGTTAGGTTGCACTGAGCTTCCATTATTATTAGAGTGTCGGTGGTGGTAGGCTTGTCCAATAACATATTTGTTGGATTAGGCCAATTTGAGTCCCCAAGCCACTGTGTCAATCAAATTGATCTAATTGGGTGAGTTCAACTCAGTTATTTTAATTAGAAATTTATTGATAATATTTAATCATATATAGTTGGGAAATTTTATGATATAGGGTCGAACCTAATTTAAGCTGCTTCACACCCTCGAACCCTATGGTGATGTAAACTCTTATCCTAAGGTGAGGACTCACCCTCTGAGCTTCCCACTTAAATTCATTAATCTAATCATTAATGATGCCTTAATCCCTCCCATTTAGTATCTCTTAAGTTACTTGATTGAGTTACTTAACTTATTATGTGAATGTGTAAATATGTTAGTATGTTGCGCACCTGATTCCTGTGTTAGCTAATAAACATATCTCTTTAATTATAGTAAGTATAAATGATTGATGATAACATGCTATCTTTAGTTGTGCATTGTTAATTAACTATATGTTTGCTGTTTTAATTGAGTGATGTAATGAATGAAACCTGTCATAAACTCACCATCTTGCGGTCCATATTTGACTTACCCGACTTGGATCACACATCTGCCTTACATGGCTTGGATCACATTTTTCCTTACATGTCTTGGACCGCATATTTGCCCTACGTGGCTTGGATCATTTATTTACCTTTCGTGGCTTTGATGGAACATTGACGCCATTTGTGGCTTATTGGTTATATTTGCATGTCTTGTTGATTTTTGGGTCATTATGCGAAGTTCGTTATGATTTCCGGGTAGAACTGATGTTCGCTTGTCAATTTTCAAGCAACCTTGTGGAGTTCATATGATTTTCGAATGATGCTGGAGTTCCTATGTTGATTCTCTCTTCATCTTGTGGTGTTCAGTCGTATCATGATTTTTGGGTAGAGATGAAGTTCGCTTAATAATTTTCTAGCAATCTCACGATGTTGACATACAATATGATTTTCGGGTGAAGTAGAGGGTTACATGTTGGTTTCCTAGCCATCTTGTGGTGTTCAGTCGTACCATGATTTCCAGGTGCAGCTGAAGTTCGCTTATCGATTTTCTAGCCATCTTACAATGTTCACGCACGATATGATTCTTGGGTGTTCTAGAGTTTGTATCTTGATTCTCCCTTTATCTTGCGAAGTTTAGTCATGCTATGATTTCTGGTTGGAGCTGAAGTTCGCTTATCGATTTTCTAGCCATCTTACGAAGTTCAGTCATGCCATGATTTCTGGTTGGAGCTGAAGTTCGCTTATCGATTTTCTAGCCATCTTGCGAAGTGCACGTACGACATGATTTTCAGGTGAAGTAGAGGTTTAAAGGTTGATTTTCTATTCACCTTACAGATTTCACTTGTACCCTGATTTTTGGGTGGAATTGAAGTTCACTTATTAATTTTCTAGTCATCTTGCGGAGTTCTCATACAATGTGATTTTCAAGTGTAATAGAAAGTCGTATGATTGATTATTTGATTATTTGAACATGTTCTCTTACATTGTGATTGCTATTATATTTCGCTTATGATGAGATTCTGTTGATTGGTTTAATTTTTTAGTGTATGACCATGATTATAATATATCTATTCTCATGACTTGCAATCTATATTGGATTATGAATGGTGAGTGCGCAATCTTAAAAGGTACTCCCACTGTGATAGCCATTGATGCTATCAAACCATACCAATTGATGCAAGTATAGAGAGAGTCGATGCTGTTCATTAGGTTGCTAGAGCAGATCGGGTAGCTGAGGAGCTAAACGGGGTCCCAGTGGCCCATATTGAGCTCCATCATTAGATGATCGATTTTTATCTTTAATTAATGAACTTTGTTATTTGGGATTGTATAAGTCTTATATGGGCGCTACATTTGGATTTTTATTATGGTTGAAATGTTTTTATATAATGCATGGTTTACTCGAGTTACGTTGGCTGCTAACTCTGATTAATGACAAAGTAGTTTAAATTTACACTGAATTTTAAAGGCTAACCCTTGGATTTTCGAAAAATGAGTCATATACTCGGGTTTCGAAAACCGGGGTGTTACAGTATTGCTCCAACTATGTTTACATCTACCTAGCCTTCGAGTACTGAAATTCTCCAGAAGGGCCTAGGAGGAGCTATATTGGGGAGGTCTTATGGTCTCTTCCGACTTCCTTCATATCGTAGCATGATGCCTTCAGGTACTGGAATTCTCCAGAAGGGCCTAGGAAGAGCTATTTTTGACTGGGTATGTCTTACGTTCTCTTCTGACTTCCTTCTTATCACAGTTGATGGTTTTAAGTCCGAGTTAACGCTTCTGACACCACTGGAAATTTCAAATGTGTGACCCGCTTTCATATTCCTTCTCAAATCACATGGGGTTTGACCATCCTTTAGCTCAGTGGTTCTATTTATTGGTGATAAGTGGGTGCCATTTGTTGCTGTCGATGACAGTCGTTACTTCTAACTGGCTGAGAGGCCATGTAATGACCTCTCCATCTTGGCCTAGGAGGATACCCCATCCGAGAACAGTTCTTCAAGCACACTGGTCATATAGCTGAGAGCCTCGACTGCCCCTTCTAATAACGATTGACCGATTATCATTCGAAGAAGAGGGCTAGCGCTGCCCCCATATTGGTCAAAGTGATACTTCTCCTCGATTTCTTGGCCCGAGATCGACCTTCAACCGTGGCTGATTCCTCAAATTAGCATGACCATGTTGACCTTGATGTTGGATGGGAATGGGTCTTTATCGACCAACATGGCTTCCTCATATTTCTTAGGGAACTTTAATAATCCACAATCGATCTGATCCTAGATAACGTTTATGAACACAACGGATTTATTACTTGAATAAGACAGAGTTCCGTGCCATTTGCAGTATTCGATCTTTTACAGATCGTCATCCGAGGAAATCTTATGATTTATAGGTATTTTGATAAATTTCATGGCCAACAAAATATCAAATATTTCATCAGCTCTAGTGATGTCAGAGGTGTAAACCTTTTGAGCCTTTTATGTAGTCAAAGCAGTCGATTCTAATTTGACTAATGCAGAACATACTAGTGGCTTTTTAGCCATCACCTCGGCACTTGCAATCTTGTAATTTAGGTCATTGTAATACATCCCTAATGATGAGTTCTTTTAACTGGTTCCTTCTTCAAAGAGTTCCTTATAGCGAGAGACCTTTTTGGTTATGTCATATAAATCTATGAATTTCATGCCTCCAAACATCTTATGAAGTTTGTATTCAAGCCCATCTTGTACAAGTTGCACAAATTTAGCTTAAATCATTACAACCTTACAATAGCTTTTTTCCCACTTAAACCTTGTGATATAGCTCTCACAAGTCTAGGCAACTATCGAAAATGGCTGGGATCAGGTATGGTGATTTTTCTATTATTGGAGAAGAACTAGGTGTGGAACTTCTCTTCCACTTCTTGTCAAGTGTGTATTGAATCTGGCAATAGGTTTGAATACAATATGAAGGTCATTGCTATTAGTGAATGACCAAATAACTACAATTTATGATAATCATTGTTAGCCAATTCTCCGAATGCATTTTAAATCGACCAACATGTTCGATGGAAGATTGATTAGGTTTGCCTTAAAATAAGGCAAAGTCCAGTTGGTAGTTCCTTGGCAATGGGTGTTTGTTCACAACCCCAAGTGTAGGGTCGCGATGTAGTAATAACTCTATAAGACCTAGGTCGAATCTATAGGGACTAAACTTGTATGTATTCCGAAAATAACTAGAACTAGAAGAATATCTAAATTGAAATCTGAATAATTGAGAGTAATGGTGAATAATGTTGATTAAAACTTATGAATTTAAAGGTGGGAACTAGGGTGCCAAGGATCCACTTGTAGCTATCAAGATGCTACCTTACTTGATTCAAGGAACACAATTGGAATTGGATTCCTATCCTATCCAATTAGAAGATAAAGCAATTTAAATCAAATTTAAACTTTTCATTGACTTAATTCTCAATGGAGGAGAATTGTGGTGATTGGTAGGGATTCCATCACCCTACCATACCCAAGAGACGATGATGAATAATAGGATTTACCAATCTCACAATCTCAAAATAAGAAAAGAAGATATCCAAAGCCATCACAACATCTATTATAATTTGAGTCACAATAAATAATAGAAAACTAAAAATATTCCTTTAATATCAAACTAAAAATCAATTAGGTCCAATAAGAACAAGAATCAAAGCAACATAATCATCCAAATACGCTATAAGTTTTCTAAGAGGTTTAGCCAACCATAGACATGATTGAATCCAAATCTGTTAAATAAAACATGAAAAATAAACTAGGGAAGAAGAAAAACTCTTTGGCGGCTGCTCTACCCTTGTGTTATGCTCCTTGAGACCTTTTTAAACCCTAGAAGATGCTTTGAAGCATCCTAGGGAGTCTTATTTATAGTTGTGGAACTCCAACTTTCACACCGACTTGGAAAAATCTAGAAACTGCCTCAAATTTACGCACTCTGTGCTATTTCAGAATATGCTTTTTATGGAAAATTTCAGGAATATGTTTATTTTCAAGATAATTTTAGGGTTCTTTTTCTTCACTTCAAATCTTTGATTCTCTTCATTCCTCACTTTATTTTCTTGGATCTTTGGCATGTAAATTCTTCATTAATGACTTCCAAATCTCCAAATCTTCATTTAGTAATCTTTTGAGCATAAATCTTCTTTTTGGCATCAATTTCACCTTAAACTCTCGAAATCACGTCACACATGAAAACATGCATAATTAAATCAATTAGGCAATATCATGTTTATAAAATAAAGGTATAAATATGGGAAAATATGTTATATTTCACACTTAGCACACCTCCCAACCAACATTTTGATAGTCTCGAGCAAAACATGAGTGAAGTGATCTTCAATCTTCAATGTTCAAATCACTTTCACAAAATAATCTTTTGTGCAATTAAGTATGAATGAGTACAATCTAAATAACCGAGAGTGCAATTTTGAAAACCTAGAGTGAATCACACGAGCAATCAATCAAAAAGTTTCTTTATCAATCATTTAAGAGTATAAGTTCATATATCAAAATTTTCCAATGTGCTTGGTGAATTCTATTTACTTTCTATCACATACTACTATTTCATAATGTTAGCCATGCTCATCACCTCAAGTTTTATTGAATAATCAAGTACTGATTCCAAACTTATCACCATTTCTTTTTTTCAGTTTTTGATTTTATATCGATGATCCCTTTTATTTATTCATTCTTTTCAAACTTTTCATTCCTTTCTAGTCTTTTCATCATACATGACCTTTTTGTCGATCTCTCTATTTTTTAACTGGTTCTTTTCATCTTTTTAAGGTGGATAAATTTCTCTAGACTTCATTCTCAATATCTATCAATGATACATATACTAACAATAAGAAATTTCAGTACAGTTTACAGAAAGCAATTTGAACGTGGCTTTTGACTTAGATTAACATGATATTCAAACCTCCTCTTAATCAATTAAATGCAAGAATTTAGATGATAGTCTACTTAGTTGATCAAACTCCAACAATTTAAAGTTCAATCTCTATCTTATCATCATACTCAAAGCATTCTTAATTCCACAAATTATCATTTCTCGAACATGTTTTTGAAATTGTGGTTTGCACCGCACTAGTAGAAGTATGGAAGTGTTCTTATAGTCATAGAGGGGGGTGAATAGGACTTTTCAAGTGATCGTACTAAATAAGAACTTCTATTGCCTAACTTAAATGATTTACAGATAAACTTAGAAAGGCAATGTAACTCTAATGGCTTCCAAGCCAATTAGAGGGTCCAATCACATAAGCAGCTTAAGATATTTCAATAAAGCAACTAGCCTATATCATAGTGAGCTTGTGTGTGGGAAGTGCTTCCTATCAATCAAATATCATTCATTCAATCATGTATAAGAATTTAAACATTCAAGCATATGCAAGCATGATTAAACAGATGTGAAAATGATAATCCCAAACACAAGCATGTATAGTGGTTCGACTACGGGCCTACTCCACTCTCAGCATCCACACTCAACCCCAAAGTGCATCAAATTTCACTATTGATGGTTTTAAATCAGGTTCACCAACAACCTTTACAATCTTACACTAAGGACACTAATTTATGCTCTCCGCAAGAAAAAATGTTCTACACCTAGAACCCACGTTTAGGCCCACCGGCCAAGGTCCCACATTAGGCAACTACTGTTTAGGTCCACCAGCCAAGGTCCCACACAAAGCACTTGCAGATTAGGCCCACCGGCCAAGGTCCCACATAAGGCACCTACAGTTTAGGCCCACCGGCTAAGGTCCCACACAAGGCACGTAACGTTTAGGCCCACCGGCTAGGGTCCCACATAAGGAACCTAATCGAGTTTGTTGATAGTAAACTCTTAGGCTCAATCCTACACGAGGAAAGAGACTAAACTTTGAACTCTTAACTATGACACTTACTTGTCGGATGAGTTCACTTTTGTAGCTCGTCTTGGGATGCTTGATCTTCACGCTTCCATGCTTGAATCAGCTTCCCATTGCCCCCCGATCACGTCGCTTTGATTTACCTATTGGCTCAGCTTCACGATAAAAAACCTTGGATATGATATACCTATAAAGGTGACCAAGGTTATGAGAGTTGGTTGAATCTCTAATAGAGGTTATGCAAGGGTTTCCTAAGAGATTCAATTGATGGATATACTAGAGTATGATTAAGATCAAGGATATACATATAGGTTTGGTCTCAATAATCTAGTGTAGTCTTGAGATCATGTTCTTCATAAATTCAAGCTTTGAATGCTCTTTAGATGATGAATCACAATGAAGAAAGCATGAATCTCATATGGATAGAGTCTAGGTAGGTTAAGATAAGCTTGGGTTACACTAGGGACTCTTAATAGCCTTAATCCATGCTTTTTACAAGTTCTTATAAGCCATATTTATAGATAAAAGCTTCCAATGGATAGAAAATGGCTAGTTTACGGTGCTACCGAAGTGACCTTTGGTACCACCGAACTTGCTTCGGTAGTACTAAATTATCTATCGGTAGTACCAACTTAAATACCCAAGTTGCTGATCGAAAATAGTCTTTTTCAGTGGCACCGCAATTTGTTCATCAATGGCGTCGGTATCACCGAAATATTAAGTCGGTGACACCGAATTATTATTGTAAGATTGCTGGACTGTTTTGAGCCTATTCGGTGGCACCTTCGTCCTACTGATGTTGGACAGATTTTCTTATTTTTCTTGTTTTGTCCAATACATCTTTCATTAACTTGGGACTTGGTTAAGCCAAAACTATAGGATATAAATATGGACTAGGGATTTGCTTAGAATAGATGATGTAAATAGGTATTCCTATTTTGGGTTGGGATCATCTATATGCAAGGTTTAAAATTGTACAAGCAGTTCTTTGTCTTCAATGTAGCTTTTCCTACTTTAACTTCAGTTGCGTCGTCGATCTTCAATTGTCAGGAACTCATCTGATATCAAGACACAACTAGTCACGTAATTGACAAACATGAGCGCAAGTAAGTGCATTAACAATCTCCCCCTTTGTCAATTACGCGACAAAAACACCCTAACCTACAACCATGTCATGGTCCACACCAATGACATTCCGAAACAATAAAGGTTACATATCAAAAATAAAATTTACAACTCGAGACTTGACATGTAATACAAAATCATGGTGCTCCCCCTTAGTGTTTATCAAGAATAACCTGCAATAAGGGAAGCAAACAATTTCTTTAAGAAATAACATTATTTTGGTGGGTAGGTTTTGTAAGTGCTATGTTGTAAATCTAGCACCCTGTATTGTCAAATTTTGTTGTGGAAAAATACTTCGGAGTGATTGACTTGTTTTGATAGATGGATAGTTCACCTTCAAGTTCAAATAGATGGAAAGTTCACCTTTATTCTAAGATGAGCTTCGTGTTATCTACATCAACATTAAGTGTGCTTCAATTACTCCAAGCGTGCATGTTCAACTACGAGAACAAGTTCAAGTTCACCAAGTCCAAGTACTTAAGTCCAAGTGCACTAGCTCAAGCTTAAGCTCAAGTTCAAGATTAAGCTCAAGTTCAAGCTCAAGTACACTTGCTCAAGCTTAAGTCTCAAGACACATGTTCAAGGCACAAGTTCGAGACACAAGTTCAAGTATACGAGGTCAGGCTTCATGTGCTTTAAATTTACCAATCTACAGAAGCGACTGATATTTTAATTTCAATACTCACATTTAAGGTATACATGACCCTAGAAAGACCTTAGGATTAGGTCATTAACATCACATATTTAATTTGGGTCATAGTACTTACTTTAAGCTTTACTTCAACTAGTCTTAGTCAATGTTCGACTAGTCTAGCCACTAGCTCGACCAGTCCAGGATTTTAATCAGAAAATCGGATAAGGTTGTTTCGTCTTCGACTAGTCGAGTACCCTGCTCGAATGGTCGTGGAGACTGGCTCGACCAGTCGAGGAAAGCTCGACTCGAACTTCAGCAATGTGAATTTTTCCTACTCGACCAGTCAAGTTCTGTGCTCGAATCAGTCGATCTGGCCACTCGACCAGTCGATGGTCTGTTTTATCTGATTGCGCCAGAAAATTTGAAAATTGGTTCTGCTAGGACCATTCGAGCCGAAACCTATACCAGTCAAGGGAATCAAATTACAACCCATAAATGAGGATATTTCTCAGATCTTGTAATTGATTCCAATCCAATTCAAGTCACTCTCTGAGAGATTAGTCCCCACTATTGTGAAGCTATTGTGAGGTATTTATAATTATTTTAAATAGCTTTTTGGTTTCTTAATTTCTTGATCTCTTGTGATTCCATTCTATTTGATATAAAGGGATTTTGTTTTAATCCTTTGAGAGATCCAAGAAATTGAATCCAAGTAGCCTAAGGTTGGATTTAATTTAAAATACATCTAGACATAGAACCCCTTCATTTGTGAGATTGAACATTGAACATCTTCATCTACAAAGAAGCAGTTCTACTGGCTACATTGGAGATTATTATTCAGATAAGTATTGATTTCAATTTTCTGTATTTTGTTTTGAGAGATTCAGCCAGGAAAATCTCTTTTTATGGTTTTGACTGAGATCAACTAGGAAAATCTCTTTTTGTGGTTTTCACTGAGATCAGCAAGGAAAATCTTAGTGTGTGGGAGTTTTTTGTTTGTGTAAGCCCATTGAAAAACACATCTGTAAAGTTTTTGAGGTTAACCTTGGAAAACCTTCTTCTTAGTGAAGGCCAATACCACGTGGGTTGTGGAGTATGTGTGATTGTTTACGAATAGTTGGTGTACACACTGAACCACTATAATTCTTGGAGTTGTGGTGGATGATTGTATCTGGTTATGTGTGTGAATGCTTGTATCTATTTTATGTAATTATGGTGATTGTTGTAATAGCTAGATTAATTTCTTTTGCCTTTGTATTGGTTTGAGTTTTTGATACTTACCGAAGCTCTAGAAATCAGGTTGTCCTACCATAAGCCATTGGTTTTTGGTGTAAGGTTATCCTTAAAACAACGTTTGTGTCAACCTCTCAATACTTGTGCATTTAAAGTTGCTTTAGATTTCTACAATTTGAGTTTACTTTCCACATTTTATTTTTAATTGGCATAGTCCTATTCACACCCCCCTCTAGGACTTGGAGCTCGCCCTTTTCAAGTGGTATCAAAGCCTAATAACTTATTCCATTGGATTAATTTTCTAAGCTAAGTGATCTCGAGCTCCTAATATGTCAAATTTTGACAGCCTCTCTGTCACTAGGCCACCACCATTTAATAGCTCCGATTATGCCTATTGGAAAGCCAGGATGAGGGTCTTTTTTAGGTCCATCGATGAAAGTGTGGCAAGCCACAGTAACTAGATGGAACCCCCCTACGTCTGAAGTTCGAGGCACCGATGGAACTAAGTCCGTTAAAGAAACACCATATTATATATGGACTATTCTTTAGAAAAATAGTGTAAATGCCAAAGCTTTAAATGAAATCACATGTGCACTATCACCAGATGAGTTCAAAAGAATTATATCTTGTGATACTGCAAAATAAGCCTGAGATAACTTAGAAATAACACACGAAGGAACGACTATTGTAAAAAAGTCTAAGGTTCAGATCCTCACCACTAGGTTTGAGGAAATACATATGGAAGAAAGTGAATCATTCATGGACTTCTATACAAAACTAAATGACACAGTCAACTCAATGTAGGGTCTTGGAGATAGCATCCCAGAAAGCAAAGTTTGTGCAAGGATACTGCGATCACTTCCTCTGCGATCACTTCCTGAGAGATTCAATTCCAAGGTGACAGCCATTCAAGAACTGAGAGACACAAATAATATGAGGGTGGAAGAACTTGTTGGTTCACTTTAAACTTACGAGTTGAATTTTAAAGCTCCAAAAGGTAAGTCTATAGCCCTTAAATGATCCAAATGTATTTCTTAAGATAGTAATTCTGATTGTGAAAACTCAGAAGATGATATGGCCTTATTAGCTAAAAAATTTTATAAGATTTTTAAAAGTAAAAAGAGAGTTGATTTTCAAAACCCTCTCAGAAGAAAAAGGGTGAAACTAAAAATTGGAAATCACTAAAAGACAACTAACACTTCAACTGCCATGAATATGGGCATTTGGCAAATAAGTACCCTAAAAGGGACAAGCCAAAGAGAAAAGACATGTTAGCCACATGGAATGAATCATCCTACTCTGAAGCCTCTTCTGAGTCGGATGATTCAGAACCAAAATCTGTAAGTGAAGTCAAGACCTTAATGACTTTAGCTAGAGTCACTTCCATAGATAGTTGTGACTCATCTGAATATGAATATCTGAGGAATGACCCTGAAAACGAAGATGATCTTTAGGATGCCTACAATGCCCTATACAGGGAGAGTTGTAAGATTGCTATCAAACTTAAACTTCAAAAAGAAAAGTTTCTAAAATTAAAAGAGGATTTTGAAAACTTCGTTTTGGAAAAGTCGCATATTTCTGATTATTTTGAAAAAACTATATGTGATTTAGAATTCAAAACATCTCAACTTGAAAATCTAAAATCAAAAAATGAGAAACTAAAATTGGAAGTCTCTTCCCTCTTGAGTTTAAAGGATACTTGGAGGTATGCCCAAGGAGACCCTAAACTTGAAAAAGTTACTAACCGAATCAAGAAAATGTGGAGATAGATCGGGTCTGGGCTATGATAAAAACATGCCTCTGAAAAATAAGAATATATCTCCTAAGTTTGTTAAAGGAGAGTCCTCCAACTCAAAGGGGAAAAGCTTGAATCAAAATAGCTTTAAAAATCCTAAAACTTTTCAAGCTACCAAACCTAATGTCAACCATATCAATCTTAGAAATCAAAATTATAACCCCTTAGCTGAGAAGATTGTGGACTTACTGAAGGAGCTTCTGAAATCTAACTCAAATGTGAGAGTTGGTAACAATTACAAACAAACGAAAACCAATAGTACTCCAAAACCCAAAATGATAATGAAATGGGTCCCTAAGGTTACGTGTTTGGTTGCCCACACTGCCTTCAAGGCTTTGAGCCAATCAAAGTGGTACCTAGACAGTGGTTGTTCTAGACACATGACAAGTGATAGAGATTTGTTCACCAACTACAAAGAAATGACTGACAATTCAGTCACATTTGGTGACAGAAGCCAATATAAATTTGTTGGCCAAGGTACGGTTCAACTTTTTAATCTTCCTCCTTTTGAAAATGTTTTATTCATAGAAAGTCTTAAGCACAATCTTTTGAGCATTTCTCAAATCTGTGATAATAAGTATAGAGTCAAAATTACTAATCAAGGATGTGAGATCTCAAATGAAAAAGGTTGTGTGATATTAAATGGTCAAAGAACATATGAGAATTACTATATTGTAAGTGATTCTAACTTGTCTAAATTATCTTGTTACATGGTCTAAACCAATGAGACCGAACTATGGCACAAATGCCTTGGACATGCAAACTACCAGAATTTATATAGATTGAGCAAGACTGATTTAATAAGAGGTCTACCCAAATTGAAGAAAATGGACAAAATTTATGGTGAATATCAAATCGGGAAATAAACAAGGAGTAGTCATAAGAAAGTGAACTCCTTTGCCACATCTAAATCCCTTGAACTCCTTCACATGGATCTTGTTAGACCAACTAAAACAGAAAGTTGAGGTAGAAAGAAATACTTTCTGGTAATTGTGAATGACTTTACCAGATATACATGACTAGCTTTCATAAGAGAAAAGTTTGAAACTCTCGATGAAGTAAAAAATGATACTTAAAGCATATCGAAAATGAAAAGGAATTGAATATCTCTAAAATCCTAAGTGACCATAAATCGGAGTTTGAAAATAGCAATTTTGAGAAGTTTTGTAATAATCATGGAATATCGTATGAGTTTTCTGCACCAAAGACACCTCAACAAAATAGGGTTGTTGAAAGGAAAATTTGTGCGCTTCAAGAAATGGCTAATGTAATATTGAATAGCATGAATTACCTAAAAATTTATGGGCTGAAGCTGTAAACACTAATGCTATATAATAAACCGTGTTTATATCAGAAAACCAAAAGATAAAACAGCTTATGAACTGTGGTTTAACAAGAAGCCCACAGTGAAATACTTTCGAGTTTTTGGTAGTAATCATAATATTTTGCGTGACCGCGAAAATTTAGGGAAGTTCGACACAAGAAGTGATGAAGGGATCTTCCTAGGGTATTGTACCACCACGATTCCCGGAACCTGAGTACACTACTCGTTTTCCAAAAACCCGAGTGTTAACCTTTAAAATATCCCAAATTTCACGTACATTTTTTCTTTATCAGAGTTAACCATTTAAGCGGAATAAAAACAATTCAAGTATAAGAGGGAGTCCAAATATACATAACCAAGGTTTCAAGTGGTTACCCAAAAGCTTATACAAACTAATGTCTTAACTTATTACAAAACATGATAATACAAATTAAAATAAACTGAAATCAGGAAAGAGAGTCACAAGGTCCTCTGGCTCCTCCTAATCCACATGAACACAGTATGTACATCATCTATGTCCTGCACACTGAATACGGTTCGATAACGTCAATGGCTATCACAATAAGGTATACCCCTCAAGATTTATCATACCATCAAGGAAATTAAGCATATTTAACAAAGACAGTACATAACAAATATTACACACTGATTATCATGGGAATCAGATAAGGTTCATCAGATACGTGTTCATTAAATAAATCACCCAAAATAATCTTGTTTAAATGTATGGATACATGCACATGCTCACAGACCTGGGGATGCACATCCAGCTGGAAAAAAGTCACCCAAGGAGAACTAGCCACCCAGAAAAGACTATGCAATGAGGTCGCCCTAGGAGAACTAGCTACCCGGAAAAGACCATAGAATATAGATCGCCCAAGGAGAATTAGTCACCTGGAAAGTACACAAAGGTACACCCAAGGAGAACTAACCACCTGAAAAAGACCAAATAATATAGATAGCCTAAGGAGAATTAGTCCCCAAGAAAAGTACACAAAGGCACACCCAAGGAGAACTAACCACCCAGAAAAGACTGTAATATATGCCATGAAAATGCATGATTAGCCCAGCTATTATTATTCCAATTTTAAACAATCAATTTAGAAAAGCTCAAAGGTAACTATGGGGAGTTGGTGACCCAGCATAGGCCGACAGCTCAGGCATAGTGTCTCATTCCACCATCCCTGCCTCATTAGACTAACAAATAGGATGTTTAAAGGCAACCTACACAACTAGTGGCCAATTATAGTTCCACAAGTGGAACTTATCATCGCAAGGTTATATGAAGACGATTCCTTAAAGCCACATAGGGCAAATATTAAATCAGGCCGCATAAAGGGCAAACAACGCATCCTAAGGATGTAATAAAAAGGGATTATCCCAAAGGTCACTTATACAACGTACGTTCCATAAGATGATAAGTCCACATCAAATGTTCCATTTAATTTATTTAGAAAAAGTGGCCACTAATTCTAGGACCTCCCATCATTCCATCACGTGGCCATGAACGAAAAATTAAATCATGTATAATATTGATGTAGTACATGCATATCCAATGCATTCATTTCAAATCAAAATCAAGGTATGTAAATCTTACTGCATATTCAAATATTGAATTTAAACCTAATTTATCAATCGTCATAAGAAATCAAAATCTATAGAAGCAATTAACTACATTAGTAATTAATAAAGTAAATAAACAAAGGTGAATGAGCAAGCTAATTATGAAGATGAAGAAAAGCTTGAAGGGTGATCCTCACCTTTAAATTAGATGATCGTAATATGAACGTTCTAATGCACGAATCCAACTCGAATGGGTTGGAGCTAAGTTCCATAGATCTTCTACCATTAAGATCATAACTTTGAGCTTTGATCTCCTATGTGAAATTAAACCATAGAATTTAGGAAAATTAAGATTTACCAAGCAAGAGTTTTTAATTCACCCTAAGTTAACTCAATTTGATCGACACAACTTGTTATAGACTCAATTCGGCCATAATTTGGATTTTAACTACATAGGTATAATCATGGTCCTTGGAAATTTCACCTGATATCCGATTTCCATATTTAATACTATTAGTCTAGTCTAAACTATAATTCAGTTCAAATGGAAAGTGACTCACCTAGACATTTGGGTAGACCACCAGCTTAGGAATCAACTGTACATTAGCTCGTTTTGAGATAGCTCGGTCCCAACCCAAGCTGACTCTAGGAGAACACATCTGAATATGGAAGGATTAATTCAATCACAACACGAGATTTAAAGAATGAAACTTAGAAATTTACTTACCCAAAACCGAGTTCTCTATCACTTGATAAAGTCAAGATCTCTCTATTAAGGCATCCAGGTGTTGTTGAACCTAAAACACCCTCGAGATGAGCTTGACTTGAGTGAACTCGGCAGCCTTGACTGAGTTAACTAAGTGACCACTTTCTCAGCTTCCCTTTCCTCATTTTCTTCCTCTTTCGTCTTCTTCCCTTCTTTCTTCTCTATTCTTCTTTCTCCTTTCTTTGTTTCTTTCACGTCCAGACATCCAGACTCAATGGACTCAACCCTTGACTCGTCGAATTGAGTCCGCAACTCGACCAACAACTTAGTTTGGTTTAAATGGGTGCGGTACTCGATGCACCCAGATGATTCTCCCTTCCTTCTCCTTCGCTCTCTCATTCTCTTCTCCTTTCTCTTCTCTTCTATCTTTCCTTTCTTCTTTCTTCTCTCTTCCTCTATTTTTTTCTGCTTCCTGAGTTAGCCAGCCGGTGGTCTACCTCAGACCAGACTCATTCCATCTTTTTCTTTTTCACTCTGATTTCCTTCCTTCCTTCTTACTTCCTTCTACTTTCTCCTCCTCCTTTTCTCAGTTGGAATGATAGGGTAACAGCCTGGACTCGGCCCGGTCTCGTAGCAATGAATTGAGTCGATCTGACCCGATGCGGCATCGAATGACGTCTTCTCTGTTTCTCTCCCACGGTCTTCTTCCTCCTACTACCTTTCCTCTCTTCTCCTTCGTTGCTCTTTCACCTTCCATTTTTACTTCTCCTCTTCTTCTGCCTTTCTACTATTAGGAGGACCACAGAGGTGTTGGGTTCAACTTGATTCGAACCAAGTCGACTGGCTCAGTGCAGCAGGGAGAACGGTGCCTTTCCTTTTCTCTCTCTCTCTCTTTATCTTTCCATCTTTGGAAAGAATGTGTAAGACCCGTATTCTATACCGTACCGTGCCGTAGGTTTCCACGGTACTCTCGGTCGAATTTCGGCAACCCTCGACCTGTTATCAGCATTTGCGCGCGGTCCTGAGTCGTGTCCCTTATATCTGAGTCGACTCGAACCGAGACTTGTATCCTTGCGACCGCGCCGTCGCCGCGATTCCGATGCCGTGTTTCGCGCGCCGAGGCGATACTTTGGCCAGGAGATGTGGGCCCACGTTCAGTTCGAGAAAACGCCGCACATTTGCAAACCCAAGAAAGATTTCAAATCATGTCCCATCAATCCCATCAATCACACCTCATGTCAGGTACACATCACCCCATCCCCAAGCAACTCCTAAAGTCAACACTCTCTTACACAAAGTACACCTATCACTCACCTTTTCACCCATCACACCTATCTCTCCCTCTCTCTTACATCACTCACCATCTCTCTCTCTCTCATTTCTCCCAAGCTCCATGGGAGCAACTCACGTCCATGGCTCCATGGGAGAGAGTAGTGTGGCCCACCTTTCTACAACCCAACCCCACCATCCTAAGCTCATCTCAACCATTGAAATTGTCTCTTTGGGACTCTATCATGCATTGGCGGATGAAGGAAGGAGAGATCTCGAGGTGGGTGCTTCTCCCTCTCTCCCTTTCTCTCTTTCTCTCTCCCTCCCCTGTTTGTGGCCCACCTACTGTATGAGTTTATTCACGCTGTCCACAATTAGGACAACTTTGCCGTCTATCAAGCAGGGTCCACCTTGCTGACCATCCAGCAGCAGCAGATCATCCATTGGTGATAGTACGTCTGAACTTTCCATGCCCACTGAAATTTTAAGATCTGCCCTCCAATCTGAGGACTGTGGGACCCACCTTGATGTGTGCTGTGTATCCATATCATCCATCAGCAGGTCCATGGTTTTTGTGGGCTGCACCATAGCAGCAACAACAGTACCGTCTATGCTGCTGACGGTGGGCCAGCATCTCTGCTGTTTGCAGGGAAAGAAATCACAGATAGTAGCCTGATCCCTTTGTGGGGGTGGCCCACTCACGTGGACCCCACCTTGATATATGCTGCAGCCACACTGTCCATTTGGAGAGATCATTTGAGCGTGAACCCAAGGTTGGGGTAGATCCACCAAGCAGTAACACCCAACCAGGTCTACCTAGGTGTATGTGTTTCATATCTGCTCTCTCCATCTGACTGGGTGGGTGTTTGGGTCCAGCCCACCTCCTGGGTGGCCCGCGCCCTTGTGGGACCCACTTTGATGATTGTATTGGATCCACACTGCCGTTGGGACTGGCTCACAGATCAGGCAGACCCACTGCCTGCTGGACTGGCGTCCATCAGTAGAGGGGCTTACTGTGATGTTTATCCACGCCGTCCTTGCGTTCCATGCCCAACTGGACGGGCCCCACGCCCATGGCGGGTCGTCTACAGGTGGGAACCACCATAATGAGGTGCTTAACGCAGATGATGTATGGGTTTTATCCCACCGCCCAGATAGGTGAGACCCCACATGAAGTTTTGTGTTTTATACACACCGTGGTGGACATCTTCAAATAATAATAATATAAATATATAATATCATATGGTAGGCCCCACATGTGGGAGCCACCCTGATATATGTATTTAAATCCTAACCGTCCATCTGTGGATGGTGGACGGAGACAGATTGGCTGGTGTTCCTTCCACGTAGCAGTTTAGCTACAGCAGGTCCTGTGAGGCCCTGATGTATATGTTAAATAACCACACCATCCGTGCTGCCTCTAGCACGTGTGGACCCACCCCTTATATATATATGTGTGTGTGTGTGTTATCCACGCCGTCCATATGCTAGACGGGTTTGGCCCACGTTGTTGTATTGTGGCTGCACCGTCCAGACATTTGGACGGTGTTGTGCCACCATGATATATGTATTTAATCCTGCCGTCCATCCGTGGCCCACCTCACACATGTGGGTAGGACCCACATTGATGTTTCTGCACCGTCCAGATCTTCTGGACGGTGGTAACCCACCTCGTGTGTGTACACAGTCCAGGGACTGGCCATTTAAATAAATAAATAAATAAATAATAATAATAAAATAATATATAATATACTATATATATATGTGCATTCACGTTAGTGGTGGGCCCCATTTGGGACCCACCTAGATGTATTTGTTATATCCAAACCGTCTGTCCATTTGGAGACGGTGGGCCCCGCTGTTGTTCGATCGACAGCATGTTATATGATCCCACCACGATGCATGTGTTGTATCAAAAACTGTCCGTCCATTGTGGACCCACCTTATATGTGTTTTACCCAAGCTGTCCACCTGTTTTGTCAGCGTGGACACCACCGAGATGTATTTGTCTCATCCACACCGTTCAAGCAGTGCTGGACGGTGCTGGACATGATTGGACTGTGCTCATTTACATGGGAAATGTTTGGACGGTGCTGAATTCACCTGGACAATGTTTGGACAGTGCTGATCATCACTAGTGCCATGTGCCCCATACAAGGATAGTGTACTGTGATACACATGTTACACCTACGGCTATTGAAATGATTTTTGGTGTGGTCCAAGCCCACTTGACGCCCATTGGTGCGGCTCATCCGTGAGGCCCATCATGATGTATATTTGAGGCCCATGTGCAGGGCCCGCCTGATGTATATGAGACTCGTTGTTGCTGCTCATTGATACGGCCCACTTAATGTACATGAGGCCTGTTAGAGCGGCCCATCCATGGAGCCCACCTGCCTTGTATTTGAGGCCTATATGATGGGGCCCATCTGCTTGAATTTGAGGCATTTGGGCAAGGCCCATCGGGATGTATTCATGGCCTATAGGCAAGGCCCATTGTGATATGTACTAGGCTCATGACGCGTGGCCCTTTTGATGTATTCGAGACCCAGATACGTAGCTCATTTGATGCATACGAGACCCATGTGTAGGCTCATGACGCGTGGCCCTTTTGATGTATTCGAGACCCAGATACGTAGCTCATTTGATGCATACGAGACCCATGTGTAGGCTCATGACGCGTGGCCCTTTTGATGTATTCGAGACCCAGATACGTAGCTCATTTGATGCATACGAGACCCATGTGTAGGGCCCACCTGTTTTGTATATTAGGCCCATGTGTAGGGCCCACCTATTGTGTGTTTGAAGCCCATGGGTGAGGCCCAATGTGATGTATTCGAGGCCCATGGGCGAGGCCCAATGTGATGTATCTGAGGCCCATGAGTGAGGCCCATTGTGATGTATTCGAGGTCCATGTGATGCGGCCCACAGTGATATGTATGTGGCCCTTGTATGAGGCCCATTGCGATGTGTATTAGGCCTTCGTGTGAGGCCATGGGCCCACTATATGTTTAACCCTATGTGGGCCACTTCTTGGGAGCAATGTTGGTTTAATGTCCACGTTGATGGGCAATGATGGTTAAATGTCCTCATTGATGGGCAGTGATGGTTAAGTGTCCACACTGTGACATTTTATTAGGCTTGGTTAGGCCCATTCTCATCATTCTTTAGTAGGTTAACCCAAACAAATGGGCCCCATTGATATTGTTTGGTCCATCATCGGTCGTCCATCTATGGACCTCGCCTCGCGTCGAGACTGATTGCCGATTAGCGATCGAGGCCGTTTATCTTGACCGATTGCCAATTAGCGATCGAGGCCGTTTATCTTGACCGATTGCCGATTAGCGATCGAGGCCGTTTATCTTGACCGATTGCTGATTAGCGATTGAGGCCGTTTATCTTGATCGATTGCCGATTAGCGATCGAGGTCGTTTGTCATGACCGATTGCCGATTCCGATTGACTTGACTGATTGC
The DNA here is from genome assembly GCF_029962835.1 of Magnolia sinica. Taxonomy (NCBI): domain Eukaryota; kingdom Viridiplantae; phylum Streptophyta; class Magnoliopsida; order Magnoliales; family Magnoliaceae; genus Magnolia; species Magnolia sinica. Next base: position 84,005,160 of record NC_080574.1, read on the forward strand.
CGATTAGCGATCGAGGCCGTTTATCCTGACCGATTGCCAATTAGCGATCGAGGCCGTTTATCTTGACCGATTGCCGATTAGCGATCGAGGCCGTTTATCTTGACCGATTGCTGATTAGCGATTGAGGCCGTTTATCTTGATCGATTGCCGATTAGCGATCGAGGTCGTTTGTCATGACCGATTGCCGATTCCGATTGACTTGACTGATTGCCGATTAGCGATCGAGGCCGTTTATCTTGACCGATTGCCGATTAGCGATCGAGGCCGTTTATCTTGACTGATTACCGATTAGCGATCGAGGCTGTTTATCTTGACCGATTGCTGATTAGCGATTGAGGCCGTTTATCTCGACCGATTGCCGATTAGCGAACGAGGCCGTTTGTCGTGACTGATTTGCTGATTTCGATTACTGACCGATTTTAATTGTCGAGGCCGATTATCGAGACTTATATGGTGTATATGCGACCCGTAGTTGAGGCCCTTTGTGATGTATGTTAGCCCCATGTGAAAGGCCCATCGTGATGTGTATTAAGCTCTTAAGTGAGGCCCATGGTGTTGTATATTTGGCCCTTGTGTAAGGTCATGGGTCCATTATATGTTAGGATCTATGAGGGTCATTCTTCGGGGGTAATGTTTGTTAAATGTCCACATTGTCGAGGTTGATTGTCGATGCCGGTCATTGAGACCGATTATGAGTATGTGACTGCATAGCATCATGATACATGCCCATACGCATCATCTGCGTGTTTGTTATGAGATGTGGTTGATCATTGCATATTTCATTAGGCAGATTATTATGAGACTCCCTGACAGGAGAAGGTTATCTCACATGAGCGCACGGTATGTGCATGGTTGATGCATGACTGGATCGTACGACTCATGCATCTTGCATTGTGTGCCCTAGCGACATCAGGGTTGTAGCCCCCACAGGCATATCGTGGATGGCCAGACGGGACACCGGAAATTTGTTCTACATGGGGTGCTATAGATATCCCTGGGTGAAAGTCCCTAAACCCTCTTGGTTCCAGAGGTTGCTCCAACGTCTAGACCGAGTGGATGCATGAGCGCATGAGGGCCGTGTACCATTAGGCCGCGTCTCCCACTGTGTCGTGGTCGGTTGGAAGGGGGTGCGGCCTTACCTGCCCGAGAGGAGGGGGCAATGCTAGGCTGAGTCTGACCAGCTCGAGGAATGGGTCCGCTATCGACGAGCTGGGCCCGATATTGGCAGGCGGATAGTGAGGTCTCTTCCACTCACCTTATTGCGCGCGATGGGGCGGCAATCTGGTTTGGAGTGTAATAGACCCCGGTGATGATCCCAGAGAGTAACCGTACTGATATGTGGACTTATTGAGCAGGAATTGCATATTCATTCATTCATTCATTCCTTCACTATCCACTCGGGCTGGTGGTGCGTAACTATTTGTTACGTGTACCTTCGCATGACCAGGATTTCGGTTGGGCGCGCGACTAACCTGAGATTAGGAGTTTACCACATTGAGTCTGACTATCCAAATTTAGGTATGGGACTGGTTTGGATAGAAGTCCTTTGTGGTGGACCCCGTGGTCTGCGACACTACGTACTATCATCCCGACTTCACACTCCAGCATGGTCATTACATTCGCACCATATATTACATTGCATCCGCAGTACTTAGCATTTTGGGTTACTATGTTTCTGCATTTATATGGCCTAGACGGACTTAGCAGGATTTACATCTTGCTTTGTACCCTCGGTATCTGATATTTGGCTTTCTTTGACTCCTCATTTATATGGCTGATCTGAATTGCGTACTCTGATATCGTATGACTATGGGGCATACCAATATAATTCTGCTTACTCTGATTTCGTATGATTTATGATCTTGCTAGTGTTTCCGATATTGTATCATTATGGGTTTATCAGTATTTCCACTTACTCTGATTACTCTGATATTGCTTACTTGGCACTTACCTTGTGCACACACTTTCACCACCCTCTAAGCTTTCTGTAAGCTTATGCACGATAGATGCGTGCAGGTGTTATTAGGTTGCAGTAACGTTGAGCTTGGAGCATGCAGCAGATCTTCTGGAGCTTTGATTTCGATTTATGTATTTTCCTTTCAGCATTGTACTCAAATGATTATATTAGTGGATACGTGATGATGATGTTGCTTTTGTGAATTGGGTAATCTTGTGGTTATGCTTATTATGAGTTAAATGTACAAAAAAAAAATCCTCCTTGTAAGATCCCAAGATCGGAATCTGGCGTATAGACGTTAGGAGCCGAGAATGGGGTACTACGGAGGCTGTCGGCACCGGACTCGGCGATCGTGATTCCTGTGAATCCGATTTCCGGGTTTGGGGCGTGATAGAATGCCCTAAAAGGGCACCTTTTATAAGGCTATCTTAATCCCTTCCTGGAAGATTCAAGCGGTGACTAATCAGAGATTTGTTACGGGATTTTCTCTATTCAAGAGAGTTATGTACGAAAACTTAAGATCTGTCTTGCTTGGCCAAGATCTGATGCTATGGATGATCCTCTGATCGTTTGATCCACTAAAATAATGCATTTGATTGATTAATATGGCCCACCAATGATGATGGGTTTTCCGGTCTGTCGACAGAGATGATGGGTCCGATCATGGCGGATTACCCTCTATGGCCTGATCCTTTGATCTGGTCCTTTTGAACGGACTGGATGAGTCTATTGATCGATGTGGGTCCCACCTTTTGTTGCCATATTTCCCATACCAATGACGATTCTCGGTTTTCTCAACCATGCGGAAAGGAGTTTCTTGTGGGATCTTTTTCAGATAGGGTCGATGTTCACCCTAAGATGGATGTCTGGGAGGTGTTGAGTAGATCTGAGAAGGGTGTGGACGGCTAGGATTTAGGGGAGAAATTCCGCGTGGAATGTCAGCACATGACAGTATGAAATTTCCATTTTCAAAAAGTGTTGCATGCACGTCCATTTTGCGTCAGTGATTGCAAGCATGTACGTGTCTCCCAGCATGCTGGAAAAAATTATTTTGTACAGATTTGAGGGCCGTGCATGATGGACGGTTCGGATCATCGATCCGTGATCCGATGGTGGGCCTGAATTCAAACAGATGGATTTTGTTCGTCGCTGGCCGGAAAGTGGAGAGAAAATCTCCTTTTTTAGCTTTCATCAGGTCAAAGGTCATTTGACCGATTCTCTGCTTTGGTGTACTGCTGGTGCACCATCTCTGGTACACACATAATTTTGTGTGGGGTCTACTGTGATGTTTTCTTGAGAAATCTACTCTGTCCATTCCGCTCTGCCACACATAGTAAGGCACTAATCTAATTTTTTTTCCAACATATCCAATGATTAGGCGGCCATATATCTGGATTATGGCCCTAATTTGGAGACTCTTATTGATTTAACAGTCATATTGCATTTAATCTGATCGTCAACGGTTATCAAGGTTTGTAGTCTAATTTAGTGTAGACTAGATAACCCTACAACTTGATTAAGTGGGAAATTATGAGTTTAACTGAGTAGATTAATTCAGAATTTATCCTTTATGGTCCAGGGGTCCTTTAAACAATGTAGATGAATCTAATGACTGGTTTTAATGGTCAGACCCTTTATCGAATAATGCGATGTCTAGTTCCAATAACCAATCTCTAACCCCCTTGATCCATTGAAAATTTGATGACCGGATCATGAAGTCCTACTATAAAACTGTCCTAAAGTCGATTCCCTTTATTTCTAATTGCTCTAAATCTTATCTAAGTGGGAATCCATCTTTGATTTATAATTAGACAGTCAGATGGTTAGATCTATGAGTTGATTATTCTATTAGTTGGTAATCACCCCATTAGGGTTGTTGGCAAACTGAGTGGTGGATTACGTAGGTTATTTGTATCATCACACAAACATGCTAATCTATATTATAATAGTAACACCCGAGTACGCAAAAATATGGGATGTTACAATCTACCCTCCTTAAAGAAAATTTCATCCTCGAAATTGAACGGTCCTACCCATACTGTGAATGAGAATGTCTCTTTTACAATGTTTCTAATCATTCACCAATTTTCCCGTGAGGCATGTTTGGTAGATGCAACTGTCATTAAAACTAGGGTTGTTACAATCTACCCTCCTTAAAGAAAAATCTCAACCTTGAGATTGATAACATACATCTTAATGAATGACATGACAATTAGTAAAATTATATTATCACGTCTATGTCCCAATTATGCCATCATATCATAGATGCTTTATCTAGATTTCCATTATAACTCTTATACCTCTACTCTAACCAATCGAGCAAAGTATATAAGTTCTACTAGAGATTATATATCTTTTTAGTATATATTGAAAGTAGGCATTTATTTTAATGCCTAATGACGTCACAATTTCCATATAGTATTCATCGGCTTACAAGTTCATTTAGGTGGTCTTTAATAATATTATTATATACTACCTTTTATTTATCTATTATTATTATTATTATTATTATTATTATTATTATTTGCATTGTCTCTAACTAAAGAGACGTATGAGAGTATTCCGATTATAGTTCTCGAAACAATTCCTAAAATTTATGAAGTACTTAGATTCAACCAAATGTTCGACCTGGTGGGTAGGGAATTTCCTACAATGCCTAAGTTTGTTTCACTCACTGGGTGGTTTAACAAATTTATTTCAATTAAGGAAAAATTATGGGAAATTTTCAAGTCCTATATTTCTAAAAGTTTGCTAGAAATCAAGTTCAAGGAATATTCTTCATGATCCTAATCAGATTAGAGTGGGCATTTGTTCTAACGTGGCACCTAAATTTAGTTTCTAAGTTCGAACAATTATTCTCATAGTTTATAATAGGGACCTAGGTTTTGTTCCTAGGTTTGATGGTTATACAGGCCATCACCTAGAGAACTTAGAATCTTGAGTCTCTATGTTCTCAGTTTTCATAATTCCAAATTAATTCCAATCAAGTTTGGTTTGCCTATCCTAATGAATTCAAGGGAGCCTAAATTTGCTTTCTACATTCAAACAATTAAAGCTGAATTTTCCCAAGGGGCCTAAAGTTTGGGTCTCTAATTAATGAGATGTACTAGGAAAAATTAAATTATCTTTCCTAATGCAATTCATTAACTTTAGGGAGTGCTTATGTACAATTCGATGTACCATATAGTGTTAGGATTTCCTAATTAGTTAAGTTGTCTCATTTACTAAATAGTTGTGACAAGGTTATTTCTAAGAGATTTTTGGAAAATTCATATCCTAGATTTCAATTTTTATTTTTTTTTATTTTTTATTTTTATTTTTTGTTCCATGGGAGTCAAGTCTAAGGGATATTCTGGTATATTATTCTCCCAAGGTATCTAAGTTTAGTTTCTAAGTTCAAACTACTAATCCAAAATTTCAAGGAAGCCTAGGATTTGAAGTATCTATGTTCTCAGTTTTCCTTAAACCTAATGGAATTCTAAATCAATTTAAATGGTTACTCTAATGATTTCTAAGGAAACTTAAGTTCATGTTTCTACATTCTCGAAATTTCTCAAAGTATAGGGAAATTTTTCCTTAGGGTTAAGTTTTTAATTTCAACAACCTAGTTGAGACATTCATGGTTTGTATAAGTTACTTCCCTAAAGGCAAGGCTTGTCTAGACTTTCTTGGGTACCATCTTGTAACACCCCAGTTCCCGGAACTTGAATACACTACTCATTTTCCAAAAACCTGAGTGTTAACCTTTAAAATATCCTAAATTTCATGTACATTTTTTTTCTTTATCAAAGTTAACCATTTAACTGGAATAAAAACAATTCAAGTATAAGAGGGAGTCCAAATATACATAACCAAGGTTTCAAGTGATTACCCAAAAGCTTATACAAACAAATGTCTTAACTTATTATAACATGATAGTACAAATTAAAATAAACTGAAATCAGGAAAGTGAGTCGCAAGGTCCTTTGGCTCCTCCTAATCCACATGAACACAGTATGTACATCGTCTATGTCCTGCACACTGAATATGGTTTGATAGCGTCAATGGCTATCGCAGTGAGGTATACCCCACAAGATTTATCGTACCATCAAGATAATTAAGCATAGTTAACAAAGACAGTATATAACAAATATTACACACTGATTATCATGGGAATTAGATAAGGTTCATCAGATACGCGTTCATTAAATAAATCATCCAAAATAATCTTGTTTAAATGCATGGATGCATGCACATGCTCACAGACCTCTGGATGCACATTGAGCTAGTAAAAAGTTACCCAAGGAGAACTAGCCACCCGGAAAAATACTTAAAGGTACGCCCAAGGAGAACTAGCCACCCGAAAAAGGCTATGCAACGAGGTCACCCAAGGAGAACTAGCTACCCGGAAAGACCATATAATATAGATAGCCCAAGGAGAATTAGTCACCCAGAAAAGTACACAAAGGTGCACCTAAGGAGAATTAACCACCCGAAAAAGACCAAATAATATAGATCACCTAAGGAGAATTAGTCACCCAGAAAAGTACACAAAGGCACACTCAAGGAGAATCAACCACCCGAAAAAGACCATAATATATGCCTTGAAAATGCATGATTAGCCCAGCCATTATTATTCCAAATTCAAACAATCAATTTAGAAAAGTTCAAAGGTCACTATGGGGGGGTTGGTGACCCAGCATAGGCCGACAGCTGAGGCATAGTGTCCTATTCCACCATCCCTGGCTCATAAGACTAACAAATAGGATGTTTAAAGCAACCTACACAACTAGTGGCCAATTATAGTTCTACAAGTGGAACTGATCATAACAAGGTTATATGAAGGTGATTCCTTAAAGCCACATAGGGAAAATATTAAATCAGGACGCATAGGGCAAATAACCCATCCCAAGGATGTAATAAAAAGGGATTATCCCAAAGGTCACTTAGGCAGCGTACGTTCCATAAGATGATAAGTCCACATCAAATGTTCCATTTAATTTATTTAGACAAAGTGGCCACTAGTTCTAGGACCTCCCATCATTTCAACAAGTGATCATGAACGACAAATTAAATCACGTATAATATCGATATAGTACATGCATATCCAATGTGTTCATTTCAAATCAAAATCAAGGTATGTAAATCTTACTGCATATTCAAATATTGAATTTAAATCTAATTTATCAATCATCATAAGAAATCAAAATCTATAGAAGCAATTAACTACATTAGTAATTAATAAAGTAAATAAACAAAGGTGAATGAGCAAACTAATTATGAAGATGAAGAAAAGCTTGAAGGGTGATCCTCACCTTTAAATTAGATGATCGCAATACGAACGTTCTAATGCACGAATCCAACTCGAACGGGTTGGAGCTAAGTTCCATGCATCTTCTACCGTTAAGATCATAACTTTGGGCTTTGATCTCCTACGTGAAATTAAACTATAGAATTAAGGAAAATTAAGATTTACCAAGCAAGAGAATTTAATTCACCCCAAGTTAACTCAATTTGATCGACACAACTCGTTATAGACTCAATTCGGCCATAATTTGGATTTTAGCTACTGGGTATAATCATGGTCCTTAGAAATTTCACCCGATATCTGATTTCCATATTTAATACTATTAGTCTAGTCTAAACTATAATTCAGTTCAAATGGAAAGTGACTCACCTAGACATTTGCGTAGACCGCCAGCTTAGGAATCAACTGTATATTAGCTCGTTTTGAGATAGCTTGGTCCCAACCCAAGTTGACTCTAGGAGAACACATCTGAATATGGAAGGATTAATTCAATCACAACTCGAGATATAAATAATGAAACTTAGAAATTTACTTACCCAAAACCGATTCTCTACCACTTGATAAAGTCAAGATCTCTCTAATAGGGCATCTAGGTGTTGCTGAACCTAAAACACCCTCGAGATGAGCTTGACTTGGGTGAACTCGGCAGCCTCGACTGAGTTTACTCAGTGACCACTTTCTCAGCTTCCCTTTCCTCATTTTCTTCGTCTTTCTTCTTCTACCCTTCTTTCTTCTCTATTCTCCTTTCTCCTTTCTTTGTTTCTTTCACGTCCAGACATTCGGACTCAGCGGACTCGACCATTGACTCATCGAATCGAGTCCGCAACTCGACCAGCAATTCAGTCTGGTTAAAATGGGTGCGGTACTCGATGCACCCAGCTGATTCTCCCATCCTTCTTCTTTGCTCTTTCATTCTCTTCTCCTTTCTCTTCTCTTCTATCCCTCCTTTCTTCTTTCTTCTTTCTTCGGAATGCCAGCACACGATAGTAAGAAATTTCTTCTTTCTTCTTCGACTGGCTCAATGCAGCAGGGAGAACAGCGCCTTCCTTTTTTTTTTTTTCTTTCACTCTTTATCTTTCCATCTTCGGAAAGAATGACCTAAAAGGGCGCCTTTTATAAGGCTATCTTAATCCCTTTATGGAAGATTCGAGCAGTGACTAATCGAGAGATTAGTTACGGGATTTTCTCTAATCGAGAGAGTTATGTACAAAAACTTAAGATCTGTCCTACTTGGCCAAGATCTGATGTTATGGATGATCCTTTGATCGTCTGACCCACTAAAATAACGCATTTGATTGATTAATATGGCCCACCGATGATGATGGGTTTTCTGGTCTGCCGGCAGAGATGATGGGTCCGATCATGGCGGATCACCCGCTATGGCCTGATCCTTTGATCTGGTCCTCTTGAACAGACTGGTTGAGTCTATTGACTGTTGTGGGTCCCACCTTTTGTTACCATATTTCCCATACCAATGACGGTTCTCGGTTTTCTCGGCCTCGTGGAAAGGAGTTTCTTGCTGGATCTTTTCAACCCATTAGATAAGGTCGATACTTGCCCCAAGATGGATGTCTGGGAGGTGCTGAGCAGATCTTAGAAGGGTGTGGACGGCTAGGATTTAGGGGAGAAATCCCGCGTGGAATGCCAGCACACGACAATATAAAATTTTCATTTTCGTAAAGTGTTGCACGCACGCCCGTTTTGCGTTAATGATTGCAAGCACCTACGTGTCTCCCAAAGTGTGGGAAAAACATTTTTTTGTACGGATTTGAGGCCCGTGTATGATGGACGGTTTGGATCATCGATCCGTGATCTGATGGTGGGCCTGAATTCAAACGGATGGATTTCGTTCGGCGTTGGCAAGAAAAGTGGAAAGAAAATCTCATTTTTCAGCTTTCATCGGGTTAAAGGTCATTTGACCGATTCTCTGGTTTGGTGTACTGTTGGTGCACCATCTCTGGTGTACACATAATTTTGTGTGGGGTCTACTGTGATGTTTTCTTGACAAATCTACTCCGTCCATTTCGCTCTACCACACCTGGTAAGGCACTAGTCCAATTTTTTTTCCAGCATATCTAATGATTGGGCGGCCATATATCTGGATTATGGCCCTAATTTGGAGATTCTTATCGATTTGACAGTCAGATTGCATTTAATCTGATCGTCAACGGTTATCAAGGTTTGTAGTCTAATTTAGGATAGATTAGATAACCCTACAACTTGATTAAGTGGGAAATTATGAATTTAACTGATTAGATTAATTCAGAATTTATCCTTATGGTCCAGGGGTCCTTTAAACAATGTAGATGAATCTAATGACTGGTTTTAATGTTCAAACCCTTTATCGAATAATGCGATGTCTAGTTCCAATAACCAATCTCTAACCCCCTTGATCCATTGAAAATTTGATGACCGGATCGTGAAGTCCTACTATAATACTATCTTAAATCGATTCCCTTTATTTCTAATTGCTTTAAATCTTATCTAGGTGGGAATCCAGCTTTGATTTATAATTAAATAATTAGATGGTTAGATCTATGGGTTGATTATTCTATTAGTTGGTAATCACCCCATCAGGGTTGTTGGCAAACTGAGTGGTGGATAACGTAGGTTATTTGTATCATCACACAAACATGCTAATCTATATTATAATAGTAACACCCGAGTACGCAAAAGTACAGGATGTTAGAATTTATCCTCCTTAAACAAAATTTCATCCTCAAAATTGAACGGTCCGACCCATACTGTCAATAAGAATATTTCTTTTACAATGTTTCTAATCATTCACCAATTTTCCCGTGAGGCATGTTTGGTAGATGCAACTGTCATTAAAACTTGGGTTGTTGCATGCTCTAAATAGTAGAGTGTATCAAGTTCTCAATAAGAAAACATGTGTCATCCAAGAGTCCATAAATGTTGTTATTGATGATCACCTGAATACACCAACCACAAGTTTAGAAGATGATGAAGTCAATATAATTGACAAACCAAACTCCTCATCTAGTCAAATTAACACTGAACTTAGATCAGTTAAAGATCACCCTACTGATCAAATAATAGGTAACCCTCTCACTAGTGTGCATACTCAAAAATAATTAGAAAACATATGTAATTTTGTGTGTTTTACTTCCCAAATTGAGCCGACCAATGTAAAAGAGGCACTTAATGATGAAAACTGGATAGTAGCCATGCAAGATGAACTGAATCAATTCCTTAGAGATGATGTGTGGTATTTGGTTCCTAGACCTGATGATAAACATATCATTGGAACCAAGTGGATCTTTAAAAATAAATCTGATGAGTTAGGGAATATAATAAGAAATAAGGCAAGACTAGTTGTACAAGGGTACACACAGATGGAAGGAAACGATTATGATGAAAACTTTGCCCCAGTAACTCGTCTTGAATCCATCAGATTATTTATATCCATTGCATGTTTAAAAAAGTTTAAAATTTATCAAATGGATGTCAAGAGTGCTTTCTTGAACCGTAATTTACATGAATAAGTTTATGTAGAACCGTGAGACACGTATCCTAGACCATACCATTTCGTAAGCTTTCGCGGTCTTCCCGGTCGAATTTCGGTAATCCGTAACCTGTAATCGGCATTTTGTGCATGACCCTGAGTCGCCTCCTGTCAATCTAAGTTGGCTCAATTTGAGACTTGTACCCTTGCGACTGTGCCGTTGCCACGATTCCGATGCCGCGTCTCGCGCACCAAGGTAATACTCGAGCCAGGAGATGTGGGCCTGCATTCAGTTAGAGGAAAATGCCATGCAATTGCAAAACCTAAGAGAAATCATATCAATCATGTCAAGTACATATCTCGTCAATCACCTCAAGCAAGTACAACCACCCCTCCCCTAAAGTCAACTCTCTCTCTCTCCACCCATCACACTCCATCACTCACCCATCCCTCTCTCTTACAACCTCTCTCTCTCTCTCTCATCTCTCTCTCATTCTCCCAAGCAACCCCATGAGCAACCCAATGTCCAAACTAGCTCTATGAGAGAAGCTTTGTGTGGCTCACTCCCTATCACCCAATCTAACCCTTCAAAGCCGATCTAAACCATTAGATCGACCCCCTTAGAGTTCTAAAGCCTATCGGTGAAAGGAGGAAGGAAGGAATTCGAGGTGGGTGATCTATCGTTGAATGTTGTTAAGGGTCCACTTGTGATGGGACCCATGTTGATGTATGTGTTGTAAAATAGAGGGACCCATAATGGTGGGGTCCCTCATCGCACGTCTCTCTCTCTCTCCCTCTCTCCCTCTCTCTTTCTCTAATTTTATGGCCCACTTAATCCATGTCGTCCACGGGTGAGACCCACCTCGCTGCCTATACAGCGGACAAGCCTGCTGCCCGTCCGTCTGGATAGGCCAAGATGAAGGAAAAACACAAGTATCAGCTTCATCCAAAAACTCTAGTGGGCCACGTGTGTGGGACCCACCATGATGTATATTCCACGCCAACCATCTGTGGCGCTTTACCGTCCATGTGGACGTAAGGCAGATCTAAATCTTAGTGGACCACATGTGTGGGACCCACTATGATGTATGTATCAACAATCTGCATTGTCTAGTGTCCAGGGTTTGGACGCTGGCCTCTTTTGGTTTAAAATAATAATAATAACAATAATAATATTAAAGTATATATATTATATATAATATACATATATATATATAAGATATATATATCTGGTGGGCCTCACGTGGGACCCACCTACTGAGAGAAGAGGGATGGCTGGTGTATCTCACACCAGCTATCCTACTGACATGGAACATCAGCAAGTTCCGTGGAACCCACCATATATGTGTATATCTACACCATCCATCTGGACGGTGCCATGTTCAGCCCCATCATGATGGATGTTTTCCATCCGAACCATCCATCCACTTGGTAATATCAGGACTGTCCATCTACTGGATGGTCAGCGGCCTCACCATGATGGATGTTTTCCATCCAAACCGTCCATCCATTTGGCAAGCTCATCTTAAGGCTTGGACTAATATATATATATATATATATATATATATATATATATATATATATATAAATGAAGCTGATCTGATGATCAGGTGGACCACACAGCAGAAAGCAGTGGGGTGTTGAAAGACTACCATTGAAACCCTTTTTAGGGTCATGGAAGTTTGGATCAATATGAAATTTGTTTTTTCCTCTTAGGTTAGGTCCATGCAACCTTATGAAGAGATTGGATGAAAAATAATGTTGTGGTGGGCCCTACCTTGATGATGTGTTTATTGCGGCCCATCTATGAGGCCCATCATGATGTATTTTTGGCCCATGTGCGGGCCCACCTGTTTTGTATTTGAAGCCCATGTGATGGGGCCCACCTGTTGTGTATTTAAAGCCCATATGATGAGGCCTGACTTGATGTACACAAGGCCCATTGTGATATGTATTAGGCCCATGTCGCGTGGCCCATTTGATGTATTCGAGGCCCAGATATATGGCCCACTTAATGTCTATGAGGCCCATTGGTGTAGCACGTTGATGTGGCCCACTTGATGTTTATCGGCCCATTAGTGCAGCCCGTTGATGTGGCCCACTTGATGTTTATCAGCCCATTGGTGCAGCCCGTTGATGCAACCTACTTGCTTTTTATCGGCCCATTGGTGTGGCCCGTTGATGCGACCCACTTAATGTTTATCGACCCATTAGTGTGATCCGTTAATTGAGCCCATTTGATGTTTATCGGTCCATTGGTGTAGCCCATTGATGCGGCCCACTTGATGTATATGATGGCCCATGGGTGTGGCCCATTGTGATGTACTGAGGCCCATGGGTTATAGCCCAGTGAGATGTATTTTCGGCCTATATGTCATGACCCACTATGACGTATTTTCAGCTCATGTGAGGTGGCTCATTGTGATGGATTTCAGGGCCATGTGCAGGGCCCACTTGTTATGTATTTGTGGCCCATTTGGTAAGGCCCATTGTGATGTATTTTTGGCCCATTGGGTAAAGTCCAATGAGATGTATTTTTCGACCCATGTATTGCGGCCCAACTGACATATATGGAACCCATGTACTGAGGCCCATTGTGATGCTTATGCGGCCCGTGAGTGAGGCCCATAGTGATGTGCATTAGGTCCTTGTGTGAGGCCATGGGCCCACGATATGTTTGGCTCTATGTGGGCCACTCCTTGGGAGCAATGATGGTTAAATGTCTACATTGGTGAGCAATGATGGTTAAATGTCCACATTGTGACCTTCCCTTAGGCCTTGTTAGGCCATTCCCACCGATTCCGATTGCCGGGGCTGATTATTGAGGCCGATTTCGATTGTCGAGGCTAATTATCGATACCAATTACGAGTATATCATTCGATACCGATTATGAGTATGTGACAAGCATCATGATACATGCCCATACGCATCATCTACATGTTTGTTATGAGATGTGGTTGACCATTGCATTTATCATTAGCCAGGTTGTTATGATACTCCTTGATAGGCGGAGATTGTCTCACATGAGCACACGGTATGTGCAGGATTGATGCATGAATGGATTGTATGATGAATGCATCTTGCATTGTGTGTTGTGACTACTGTACACCCTAGTGACATTAGGGTCGTAGCCTCCACAGTCATGTTGTGGATGGCCAGATGGGACACCGAAAATCTGTTACTAGCATCAGGCCGTTATAGATGGCCTTGGGTGAAAATTCCTAAACCCTCTTGGTACTAGAGGATGCTCCAACGTCTAGTCTGAGTGGATTTATGAGCGCCCGAGTGCCGAATACCAGTAAGCCGCGTCTCCCACTGTGTCATAGTCAGTTGAAAGGGGGTGTGGCCTTATCCACCCAATTCATAGTGGGTAAAACTAGACTGAGTTTGACGAGCTCATAAATGGGTCCACTATTGACGTGCCGGGAAGGTATTGGTTGACTATTGGCCAGGCAGATAGTGAGCTCTCTTCCACTCACCTAGTTGCGTGTGATGGGGTGGCAATCTGGTTTAGAGTGTAATAGACCCCAGTGATGATCGCAAAGATATACAATACTAATATGTGGACTTATTGAGCAGGAGTTGCATACTCATTCATTCATTCATTCACTATCCACTCGTGCTGGTGGTGCGCAACTAATTATTGTGTACCTTCGCAATGATAAGGATTTCAGTTGGGGCGCACGACTAACCTGAGGTCAAGAGTTTACCGCATTGAGTCTGGCTATCCAAATTTATGTACGGGACTGGTCTGGATAGAAGTCCCTTGTGATGGACCCCATAGCCTATGATACTACATACTATCATCCCGACTTCACTCTAGCTTGGTCATTTCATTCGCACTGCATATTGCATTGCATCCGCGACATATGGTATTTTGGGTTACCATGTTTCTGCATTGATATGGCCATTAGCATTCATGCCTTGCATCGCATAGCCTTGGTACGACTGGTGGCACTCATGGACTTACCAGTATATTTCCGCTTACTTTGATACTGTATGATTCATGATCTTGTCAGTGTCTCCATTTATTCTGATATTGCATGATTTATGGCATTGTATTACATACTTAGCACTTACCTGTGTACATACTTTCACCACCCTCTAAGCTTTCTATAAGCTTATGCACGATAGATGCATGCAAGAGCGTTAGGTCACAGTAGTGTTGAGCTTGGAGCATGCAGCGGACTCCTGAAGCTTTGATTTCGATATATGTATTTCCCCTTCAGCATTGTATTCAAATGTTTATATTAGTGGATATGTGATGATGATGTTATCTTTGTGATTTGGATATACTTGTGTTATGCTTCTTATGAGATAAATGTACGTTGGAAAATCCTCTTTGTAGAATCCCAGGATCGGAATCTACTAGGGGCTGAGAATGGGGTACTACGGATGCTGTCGGCACAGGATTTGGCGATCGAGATTTTTGTGAGCCCGATTTTCGAGTTTGGGGTGTGACATGAACAACCAAAGGGGTTTGAAGACCCTAAACACACTGATCATGTGTATCGCTTGAAAAAAGCACTCTATGGTTTAAAACAAGCTCCCAGAGCATGGTACAAGAAACTGACTAAGTTTTTACTAAGTCATAACTTCGCTATGGGGAGCGTTGATAAAACTCTGTTTGTTAAGAAAAATAATGAACACATACTTTTAGTACAGATACATGTCGATGATATTATCTATGGCTCTACATGTTCTAACCTATTTACTGAGTTTGTAGAGTTGATGAAATCCAAGTTCAAAATGTGCATGGTGGGGGAACTGAATTACTTCATAGGTCTACAAGTGAAACAACTTAAATATGGTATTTTCATTTCTCAAACCAAGTATGCTCTAAACTTGATTAAGAAATTTGGTTTTGAGAGTGGCAAGAACTTTGATACTCCTATGAGTACAACTCTTAAGCTTTCTAAAGATACAACAGGTAAGAGTGTAGATCCGCGGTTGTATCGCAGTATGATTGGTAGTCTATTATATTTAACTGCGAGTTGACCTGATATTGCATTCAGCGTAGGAATCTGTGCTAGATATCAATCATATCCTAAGGAATCTCACCTAATTTCTATCAAGAGGATTATTAGGTATGTCACAAGTATGGTTAACTTAGGCCTATGGTATCGATATAATACTAATGTTCAATTAGCTGGATACTCGGATGCTGACTGGGCTGGGAATATAGATGATAAAAAATCCACTAGTGGTGGTTACTTTTATGTTGGGAACTATTTGGTTTCTTAGCATAGCAAGAAACAAAGTTTTGTATCCCTATCCACAGCTGAGGTTGAATATATTACAGCCGGAAAAGCTTGTACTCAACTTGCGTGGATGAAAAGAATGTTAAACGCTTACGGCATTGTGCAAGACACAATGATTCTATATTACGATAACTCTAGTGCAATCAATATATCTTAAAAATCCCATCCAGCATTCTCGTACCAAACATATTGACATTTGGTATCATTATATTCAGGAATTAGTAGAAGAAAAAGTTATGTCATTGGACTATGTGCATACTAAAAATCAACTTGTGGACATTTCGCTAAACCACTTGACAAAAATAGGTTTTCTAAATTAAAAATGGATATCGGCACGTGTAATTATAACTGAGATTATCATGATTACATGCATATATTTTTGTATATTTTTCTATATTTTTTTTTAAAAATTGATAAGATATGCAAATTTTTTTGTGCTTGCATGACCGGTCGAGTACATACTCGACTAGTCGTGGCACAACCGGTCAAGCATGTACTCGACTAATCATGGTACGCAGGCTAATACCCCTTTTCAAGGTGAAAAAGTCATTTTTCTCCAAAAACCTCATCTTCCTCACTCGGCCCTTCTTCGACCCATCCAACCCATCTTCGATTCATGCAAGTGCTCCATTTTCTATTTCCTTTTGGATTTAGGATCCTTGAGTCTCGTCTTGCTTGAATCTTGCTTTTATTTCATATTTCCTTGTGGTTTATTGAGTTTTTTAGCAAAAAATCTGTTGAGTTTACATCCATATTTTCTTTGTTAGATTTTCTTGCTTAATCTTGCTATGGAAAGCCGTCCGAAGAAAACTAGAGCTTCAAGTTCTCGGACCTCTAGTGTTAGGGTTAGAACCCTACGGCCTCCTGGTGATGATCCTGAGTATGTGCGGGATTTTCGTCAACATAAGATCATTGTTGAGCGGCTGGTAAATGCAAATCATCTCACTCAATTTCATATCATTCCTCTTCTTATTGCTGTAGGATGGCAAAATATTTTGAATTGGGGCGGACCTGCATACCGTTCCATTGTGCAGGCCATGTTCTCTTGTATAAGTGATGTCTCAATTGAAGAATTGACCTTCACAATCTCATTCAGAGAAGGTCTATATAAGGTTGATCGATTTATTATTGTTGACCTTCTAGATGTGAATGTCAATGTTGATGGTATTCCAATATCCGTCTTAGCCGAGAAAATTACTGAATTTGAAAAATATCTTTTAACTCACAAACTATCCAATATAGACTCAGAATGGAACTTTAGGAATGCACTCCAGGCCAACCAAATGTTGCCCAAATACAGAGTGTTGCATCGTATCTTCATTTCCAATGTATATCCCAGATCCGGAAACAAAGCCGAGTTAACATCCTTTATGGTTTGTATTCTTCATTCTGCAATGCCTGGTACTCTTGTTTGTCTTCCCTCTTTAATTTGTCATATCATCATCTAATTTTGACTTCACCCCGGTCATAATTACATTCTGTTTGCTTATTTGATGACCACTCTTGCTTCACACTGTAATGTGGTCATGCCAACCGGTGAAGCACCTATTGCACTTCTCCCTTTCAACAATTCAAACATCAATAAGATGAATTTGAAGCTAGCACATGGACAAAAGGATGGGGAAGCTGAGGGACTTGGAGAGGAAGACGCATTGCCCACAGACACTATGATGGATGACTTATTTGATGAAATGGAAGAAGATGATCCTGAGGCTGTGTAATGCCCTTAAAATCGGGGGGTGTGTGATGGATGACTTATTTGATGAAATGGAAGAAGATGATCCTGAGGCTGTGTAATGCCCTTAAAATCGGGGGGTTCACACCCCCTTGGGATGCCGAAAAGTCATGGGACCCACCTCGGATCCCATTTTAAGTAGTGGTATGGCCCCCCGCACTGGTTTGGTACACATTCGCACTCCCACATGCAAATATTCACACTTTGGCGTGTTTTATGTGCGGAATTGACTGAATTGGCGTCTAAACTCGTCAATGGACGGACTAAGGAGAGATTTGGATCATCTTACACAATCCACATGGCCTACGGAGTGAACCACGAAGGTCGGTTTCGGCCGAATCCAACGTCTGACGAAACTGGAAATCCTATAACTGTTTCTACATTCTATCGCACCCTCCTAAGTCAAAGTACGTCAGTGAGCATCATGTGACCATAACCCAGGTCCAATTTAATCCAAATCAAGCTCTGATGCCAACTTGTAATGCCATGAAAATTGGGGGGTCGAGCATAGACTCAACTCCCGAGTTCCAACGCATCACTTGTGAGTCCCTGCCCAGCCAGGTTGGTGACGAGCCAGCTGTCAATGAGGTGGGTGTCCAGTCCCACATCAGAAAGGGAGAGCCTAAGATCTTGGCTATATGTGGGGCTTCAGCCTTCAAGGGTAAGACGCGTTTTATGGGTGGTTCGCTAAGCGCATCCACCTGCGAGAACAAAGCCGTGAAGGTGGACATTGTGCCAGCCAAAGTGGATAATATCTTACCGTTGGGACTGGGGTGTTACAAATGGTATCAGAGTGACGACGCTCTATCTCCCGAGGTGGGGTGAGTCCCTGCCCAGCTGGGTTGGTGACGAGCTAGTTGTTAAGGAGGTGGGTGTCCAGTCCTACATTAAAAAGGGAGAGCTTAAGATCTTGGCTATATGTAGGGCTTTGGCCTTCAAGGGTAAGACGCATTTTACGGGTGCTTCACTAACTGCTTCCACCTGCAAGAACAAAGCCGTGAAGGTGGACATTGTGCTAGCCAAAGCGGACAATATCTTATCGTTGGGACCGGGGTGTTATGGGCTGATCCTGACTTTTAGCCTTCTGATTTTGATAAGCGCCTTCGCTCACTAGAAGAGAAGGTGGATGGACTAAAAATTTCCCAAGACAGTCAAATGAAGTATATGCGTAAGTATTTTAGATGCATAACTAAGGGATTACACTAGAATGATCCATCCATTCCACCTCCCTCTTCATCTGGTTTTGATTAGCTCTCTTTATTATGTTGAACTTGTATTAACTGCTTAACTTTACTCTTACTTGGTGACTCTTATATTTGGACATATTTAAGTGTGTGTGATGTTGATACTCTACTCTATTATGTTTTAATGTGCTAACTTTCACACTCTTTCTTATACTCTTCACTTATACCACATTCACATATTTTTATCATTTCTTCCTTTGTCATTTTGTGACAAAAAGGGGGAGAAATTGGTTATATGATTACTTATTACTTAATCTGTTTATTATTATGATGTGGTTATGAAGTGGATGTAGAGATGTGGATATGCATGATATGTATGCATGTGGATTTTTATTTTTTATTTTTGGATATGTGTATCTTAATACAGGTCTCTACACCACTCATGTTGAGGGGGAGTAGATTAAGGGGGAGTTTTGATTGTTTGATTTAATATGAAGGAGTTTTTGAACTAAGTGCATCTATGTATTATAATAGGTTAATCTTCTGTAAGTTGGTTTTGTCACAATTTTGACAAATGGGGAGATTGTAAGTGCTATGTTGTAAATCTAGCACCATGTATTGTCAAATTTTGATGTGCCAAAACACTTCGGAGTGATTGAATTATTTTGATAGATGGATAGTTCACCTTCAAGTTCAAATAGATGGAAAGTTCACCTTCATTCGAAGATGAGCTTCGTGTTATCTACATTGACATTAAGTGTGCTTCAATTACCTCAAGCATGCATGTTCAACTACAAGAACGATTTCAAGTTCACCACGTCCAAGTGCACTAGCTCAAGCTCAAGTTCAAGTTCAAGTTCAAGCTCAATTACACTTGCTCAAGCTTAAGTCTGAAGACACATGTTCAAGACATAAGTTCGAGACACAAGTTCAAGTATACGAGGTCAAGCTTCATGCGCTTCAAAGTAACCTATCTATTGAAGCGACCAATGTTTTAATTTCAATACTTACATTTAAGGTATACATGACCTTAGAAAGACCTTAGGATTAGGTCATTAATATTACATATTTAATTTGGGTCATAGTACTTATTTTAGGCTTTACTTCGACAAGTCCTGGTTAGTGTTTAACTAGTCCAGGCACTGGCTCGACCAGTTCAGGGTTTTTCTCGATTAGTCCAGGATTTTACTCAGAAAATCAGATAAGGTTGTTTGGTCTTCGACCAGTCGAGTACCCTGCTGACCGGTCGTGGAGACTCGCTCGACTCGAACTCCAGCAATGCGAATTTTTCCCACTCGACTAGTTGAGTTATGTGCTCGACCAGTTGATTTGACCACTCGACAGTGTAACATCTCGAAAAAATCTGTACAAAGGCCCGAGTACCACCTCAGGCAGAAATCCCTAAGGACCGTATTCTGTAGAAATTAGATAAAAATTAATTAAGTACTAAACTGAATTAATAGGTAGATTAGCTTGAACCACTACTTATACAAATGGCAAGACCTAAACTCGTCAAAATCACTACTTATACAAATCACCATTTACACCAGTTATGGGCCTATATAATGCCCTAAAACCACCCCATTCCCATTCCATACGAATTTCTCAAACCCTAGGAGAGAGAAGAGAGAAAAGAAGAGAAAAGAGTGAGGAGAAGAGAGAGTTCGGGAGATCGTTGCTGGGATTCACTCCCACTACTCCACGAGCTGAATCACCTCTCCTGTTTCGCTACACCATTGTTTTCAACTACGATTTGGGTAAGAAATCATAACCCTAATCTTGATTTAGGGATCCAAGTAGAGTAATCAACGAAATAGCTAACCTATTTCATTGCTTAGGTGCCTATTGTTTAGTTTTCGAGAGCGTAAGTTTCGAACCGAATTAATTGAGTATTCCAATGAAAGGTGCGGACGATAAACATTTAGGTTATGGTTTTCAAGGCTTTCAATGTCAGCAATGATTTATGCCTGACTTGATTGCAGCCATATGATCTTAGTTACAATGTTTTCAATATACTATACATGTGTGAACTATGTTGAATATAAGGCGCATTCCATGTGTTTGTTGAAATGTTTGATTGAATGTGAAATTGTGATTTATGCTTGCCATGATTCTAAACTAAGGTTAATGTTTGTCATATGCTTTATAACCTAATTTGTGTAAGGTTTTGCTATAGTTCTTGTCGTAACTAATCTAGTCTATGTATTTAGTAATGTGTAGATCAAGTGTTTGATAAAATGTCTGAATGAGAAATTGTTGATGAATTGTATTTCATAAGGGTATTGAGATGGGATTCTCAATTACCTTATCTATATGTATAGTTTCCTTCATGTAATCTAAATTTTGATTATGTAATTTTATGGATGAAATGCGAACAGTTAATAGCATGTTCAATGCGTTCGATGAAATGCTTAAATGAGGAATTGATTGGAATTGTTTATCAAATGCTGATATGATTAACACATGGATTTACATACTACATTTGTGTAAGTTTGGGAGTACAACGTGGTCCAGGCAATCGGTTGTAATACCCCAGATTTTTGCCAACTTGGAGTTAGACGTACTTAGGCAATGGGTCGATCCTAACACCTTAATTACTTCTCAAAAAATCAATCTTAAAGTCTTAAATCCCCTTTCAACCCATTTTCTTCAAAAATCTCACCTTTCACCACCTTATTCTTTAAATTTTTCTAAGTACTTTCATATTAGATACTAATCTTAAAGTTTAAATGATGAAGAATAATACTTAAACTAAACCTTACTGTGAATGGTAAATACGTAAATAAAATGGGATTTTGACTATTAACCTTTTAGAATCTTATGAAATAAATAGATTATTTAGATATATTAGCTTCTCTTACCCCAAAATCATATATTACATGTCAAATAACTCATTCTAGTTTACAAATGAGACCCGATAATGCCTCGATGGACTCGGGGGCCTAAACGACACAATTCGGGGGGACCCGAGGTGGGTCCCGCATGTATCCGGCACCCCCCCCCCCCGAGGTGAGCCATCACCCCAGAGTCCAGCGACTGGTGAGGGGCTCACCGGTTTGGCGAGGCCTTGTCCGTACAGCGGGCTGAGCGGTCCGCTTTTTGTAAATTTCTGTGACTTTCATCCAACTTTGGAAAGTCATATCTCCTTCGTTATAACTCTGATTTAGGTGATTAAAAATTCAGATTGAATATTGATAAGTATGATTTTATATAAAAATAATTGAAAAATATAATAAAATACTTCATATAGTTAAATATAGGTCATTGTGACAACTATCCGAAAATCATTAGTTTGGACAGCTGCTGCTTCTGGAATTTTTAGAATTTTTATACAAGACTAAATCTAATGAAATTTAGTAAGAATGAAGTGAACTTGATAATGAACTATTAAAAAAATAATAAAATAATATACCAACTAAAAGTACCAGAAAGGGGCATAGAACTGCCCTAGGACCTTATTCTATCGTAATTAGGGCACGATTTAGTTAAGTGCTAAACTGAACAATCAATGGAATTAGCTTGAACTACTTTAAATATGAACTAAAAGACTCAAAATGAATAGAATCATTAATGATATATTATCTTGAAACTTAGGATCCATCTCAAAACCTAGTTGCTCTCGGGAGCACCTTGAAACTCCATATCGGACCTGGACCGCACGTCGAAAGTCCGATTAACCCGAAACCATACGGTTATGACCACCTTGATAGAATTGATAACCCCCTCAAAAATTAAGTCCTAATAGTGTCTAAAAATGCACAACTTGAGCCCGGAGCAAAGTGTGTGAGAAACGTGAATGTTTTAGAAATAAAAATTCAAATTTAAGTAATCTGAGTTGTGTCGCTTGCGGGCCAAATATAAGGATTCAGACCATTAGAATTCGACCCAAATACACCCTCGGAATAGGAGAAATGTCCCACACATGTCGATG
Organism: Magnolia sinica; assembly: GCF_029962835.1. NCBI lineage: Eukaryota > Viridiplantae > Streptophyta > Magnoliopsida > Magnoliales > Magnoliaceae > Magnolia > Magnolia sinica. Next base: position 84,027,982 of record NC_080574.1, read on the forward strand.
TACTTGTGGCCCTGATTGAGTGCCCGTGACCGTTGAACTGAAACTGGTCCGCCACAGCTGATCTGTAAACCCGATCGGAACGAAAACTTAGCCTGACCTAAATCCATGTTTAGGGAGCTTAAGTCCGACCACATGTGGAGAAAGGGCCACCAGAAGTGCTCCGTTAGACCGGAACGGTCCGTATTTTGATATAACCTAAGTATACCTTGGCCCTGGGGCCATTCCCGTCAAACCTGGGCCTATATAAGGACCTTAAACCCTCTCCCTCTCACCCCATACGAATTTGATAAAACCCTAGGAGAGAGAGAAGAGAAAAGAGAAGGGAAAAGAGAGAAAGTGAGAGTGAGAGTTGGAGATTCTTCCTAGGATTCGATCCCACTACTCCACGCGCTTAGCCGCCACTCCTGTGTCGCTATACAGGCGATACCAATCTCGTTCTTACGTAAGAAAACCTAACCCTAATTTGTTTTAGGGTTTCAGATAGTGTAATTTATGAAATATCTAACCTAATTTATGCTATAGGTTGTTAATCTGCCATAGACAAAGACTTAGCTTTAAAACTGAGTTCGTTACAAGTCTACCGGCGAAAGGTGCGGACTATAAACATATAGGTTATGGTTTTCAAGGCTTTCAATGTCGGTTAATGGTTTATTATTGATGTGGGTGCAATTTCACATACCAAATGCGATGTTTGTATCGCGTTTCAGATATATATGAACTCTATTGAGTTTAGTGTATTCCATGTATATGTAGAAAGTATCGTATACGTATGGAATTTGAACGTGTGTTTGCCATGATTAATTGTCGTATGTTTATGCTAGTTGTATGTGTAACAACTCCTTGGCGAAAGGATTTGCCCTAAGACATGCTATCACCAACATACGTCATGTATGTTGGAATATGTAGTCTAAGTGTTTGTAGAAATGTTTGAATGAACGAGTGTGTAATAAATTGTACTTTATTTGGGTATTGAGAAGAAATTCTCAACTACCTTAACGATGCGTATGATTTCATCCATGTAACTTATGTTCTTTGTCTATTTTACTTAGACACTGCTTATGTGTGAATTCATGTTTAAGTTGAAATCCATTAAATGCTCACATGCTTGTATGATTGGAATTGTTGATCCATTACTGTTCTGATTAGCTTGTATGATTATCTGTTATAATTGAATGTGTTTGGGACTACGGAATAGTCCAGGCAATCGGTAATAGGTTCTGATTTGGTGGCTGAGGTTGCTCCGCCACATAGGAAGGGATCGATGAATCTGAGCTGTACTTAGGATGTCGACAGTGGTTAGGCCACACGGAGTGCTTACGCACTTCATGTTGATTAACTCAACGTGCGCTCGTACTAGTCGAGCTCGTCAAGTAACCCGATTGACCCGATGTATGTTCACCATGTATGGACGCTACTGCTTGAATCTAAGGTACCAAACTCACTAGTGAAAACCCTTTTAAACCTTGGTACCTCGATCCACTAAGACTCATGAGCCGGGCATGGTGGTATGGGACATCGTGGTCGAGCTGTCGGCCTACGCTGGGGTGACGAGCCTCCTCGTAGTGACCAGTGAGCAACCCAGACTCATGAGCCGAATACGGTGGTATGGGACACTGTATTCGAGCTTTCAGCCTACACTGATAAGGTGATGAGCCCTTTGTTGTGACCTTGAGCGTACGCTAAGACTGCGTAGCCCTTACGTAGCAACAAGAGTACACTAGGCCTGCACTGATAAGGTGACGAGCCCTTTGCAGCGACGTAGAAACTCCAATATCCTATGAGGATTACTAGGACTGACGACCCTAGAATGGATCATTGTTTGGGAATTGATATAAGGGTAGTACTTTAGATTTCCAATCCTGCTGTATGAAAGAGACTAATAATAACTCGGTGATCACGCTCATTCCATCGCACTGCATGTGCCCCGGGTTGAAGAGCACAGAGGGAAGAAAGTATGCCGCGACCGTAAGATGGTGTCGCACGAGGGAGTGTAGGCGGGAGCATGCATCATGCTTACATTTCATCCTTGCATTAATAAGAGTATCTAGGAATGTCTGATATGTCTGCTTTATCATTACTGGTTGACTGAATTGATAACATGTTAACCTTTGCTCTATGGTTCCACTGAGTTGATCACTCATTCCCACGTTACGGGATGGTGTCGTACACACCAACCAGACCCTCTTTTAGTTTTAGATGATGATGATGCGCATGAGGCGGAGCCGGACTTTTATGATGATGAGGAGGGTATCTCCTATATACAGCTATCAATCGGGTCTATGTAGACCATGTTCAGATCGACGGGGTTACAGGGATGCTGATTAGATACCATTACACTTGTTATTTTGTACTTTTGGAACACCATGTATATTCATTTTGTCCATTTTTGGAGTATACATGTATATATTTAACCTGGTAACATGTTTACACTTTGAAAACTTGCGACAGTTTATATATTTTATATATCTATCACAGTCTTCCGCTTGTGAAATTTAACTGTCTCTAGAGTATGATATGTTATTTTGGTATAATCCCACTCATGTTTAATGCACTAATATGAACAACATTCAATTATCATTATCTATGTTGCATTAGTGATATGTTGGAACTCAGGAGTCGAGTTGGTGCTCGACCCCCAATTTTCAGGGCGTTACAAGATGGTATCCGAACATGATTTGGATTAAACCGGACCTGGGTTATGGACACATGATGTACGCTGATGAATTTAGACCTAGGTGGGTGTGAGAAAATGTAGAGACAAGCTTAGGGTTTCCAGTTTCGCCGATTGGCGAAAGTTACCGAAAATGATCGCCAAGATCGGGTCTGTACACAATGTGATCACTTAAGTCAACCACAGATCATCCCTAGACCGTCAATCAACGAGTTTAGACTATGATTTACCCAATTCCGGCCTTCAAAAATCGAGAAAAGACCAGGTTACATCAGAAAGTGCTTGAAAGGACCCGAAACAACTCAAAATGGAGTCGGGGGCCAAACGAAGCACTTCCTAGGGGACCCAGGGTGGGACCCACACCTTTTTGGGACCCAAGGGGCAGGCGGACCTTGCCCAAAGGGTGAGCCCTCGCCAGATAGTCCAGCGACCAGTGAGGACCTCGCCCGTTTGGCGAGGCCTCGCCGCCAAACGGGCCTGGCCGGGCGGGCCGGCTCGGGCCGATGGGTCCTGGGTGCTGTGTGGCCCATGGACGCTGGTGGGGTCGATTAAAACCCCTCCTACACCACCTCTCCTTCGCAAACCACCACCCCAAGCTCTCCTTTTCTCCAAAAAAATCCTAGATTTTCCATTCAAACCACTCCTCGAAACTCTCCTTTTCTCATTTTCATGCAACCCTTGCACCACCCCTTCAAAAACCTCTACCACAGCTGTCAACCCTTTCCATTCTCTCTCATTCGAGCTCTTAACCCCTCACTCTCTCATTCCATATGAATTTTCTAACCTAGGTGAGATTAGGGTGGATGGAATTGTAAAGGTAACAATAAATGCATGTGTAAGGTAGTGTCCCTAGATTGGTTGTATCCCATGGGTTCTAACACCAAGTTCGGAATGTATGTAATTAAAAGTAAATCCCGGGATTTCCTTTCAAATTACACTTGGAAATTTATCATCATGGGATTTGGAAATCCCATCTCACACTTTCCAACACAAGGCTTATTTTCTAAAGCCTATGAAATTGATTTTTTTCATCCCACCCTCCTTCCAAACATGTTATTTCCACATCCGAAGGTGGGATTAGCAACGAAATCCATTTAATACAACTTAATACCTCTGGCCAAACAGGCTCTTAGAGTTTTGGACCTAAGGTTGGTATTCTTAGATTTCAAAGGAGTTAACAGTGTGGGAAATTCAATAAATTAATAATGTGAACCCCGAGACCTTCTTAGCTGGTATGGTCATGTGTGAATGCACGACCGCAATTACATTCAAGTTCGGGCAACTCAATTCCAATCAGACAACGTTTGACCCTAAGTGATAAAATAATTTCTTGTATTAGAGATGGTATGAAATCAACTAGTGTATGAGTGTAGAATTTAGATTCGAACTATTGGATTACCGCTACTCCTAAATTACGACCAGGCAACTAGTTATACTAAGGAATGTAAAATACTGATTATGCTAAGACAATTGAATGATAGACTTAGTTGGTCGGCTTGATTAGGTTGGAGTGAGACCTTATTCTTTCGTTAAATCCTCTTGGTACTTATCGGCTTCTTTAGTAACTCTTAGGAAGCTTGTTTGACTTAGAAACTATTCATGCTCCGAGGAAACTTATATATCCCTTGGATTGAACGTTAGATCAAAACAACACACCCCCTATAATTGCCTTCTCAAGGACCTATTTTAATCGGGAACACGGAGTAGAGAAATGATATATAAGCGAAGTATTCGCGGTTTGAATCAAATTCTCAATCCTGGTAGTTACCAATGAACTCAATGCTCTGATCAAGCAGAAGCTCGGGATCAACTAGGATTAAGAACTGATACGACAATTTTCTATCCTAGCTAGGCAGAAGGTCTATGTATCCGGCTCAGACCCACTACACAACTTTCTTTCCGTGTTGGCCCTTCCACTTACAACCAAAAGTTTATTACTTCCTCTTTGAGAAGTGTTAAAAGTATATAGCCAATAGATATTTTTTTCTTTTTAGGCCCAAGAAATTGCTCAAATAGGCAACAGACAGTTAGGGATTAGGTCCCAAATCACAGATCATTCTGGCATACATAATTGTCCATATGAACTTAGAACGATAGTCTGCCCATTAACCTGTTTTGTCTAACTTCCTTATGTACTAATAATATGTAGATTATCTTATCGTATTAAACTGAGCATGATTAAAGAGGGTAAGTCGGGACCGTAGTAAAAGTTCCTTCTTGGGTAGAATTAGGCATCTTGCCACAAACTCACACCCGTCCATGGAATCAACTACAATACCCATCATTTTAGCTCCTTTCTATAACCATAGGTACCAATGTCATAGCACACATCATCTATGGAAGGAAGACCAATGTATTAGGAGATCGTATCCCATTTCATGTCAAGGATAGGTCCTAAATTACACCTTGTTCCGACATACGGATCAAGACATAGATCCTTGAGCCTTGAGAGTGAAAATAATTTTTAAGGGGAGTAGAACATTATGAACCCAATCTAGTTAAGTCAATCTATACATCCATTGGATCTGAGTGGCGCAGCGGAAGCATGGTGGGCCCCTGCCCCACTGGCCAAGGATCGAAGGAAATTGATCCAGGCTGTGCGAAGGGATAGGTCACTAAATAGGATAATGAAGTCTTTGAAGGAAAGCAATTAGGGTTCAAGTGTTAAAACAATTCATGTTAAAGAATAGGCCTAACAATGGGTACGAGCTAAATTACAATAGCCGAGGTCAGTGTATCTATAATGTGCTCGTTAAATACGAACTTAATAGGCGCCTTAGCCAAGTTTAGGGTGAAATAATTTTAAGGAGGGTAAACTAAAATGAGCCAGACTAGCATAGATAGTGCACACCCTGCCACGCATATAAACTTGAAACTAATAAAGTTTAGGCAAAAGAAATAATGGAATCCTTACTTATTACCCGTATCCAATTTTGGGGACGAAATTATTTTTAAGGGGGGATGGATTGTAACACCCCAAATTTTTGTCAACTTGGAGTTAGATGTACTTAGGCAATGGGTCGATCCTAACACCTTAATTACTTCTCAAAAACTCAATCCTAAAGTCTCAAATCTCTTTTCAACCCATTCCATCAAAATCTCCCATTTCCTTTAAAAATCTCACCTTTCACCACCTTATTCTTCAAAATTTTCTAAGTACTTTCATATTAGATACTAATCCTAAAGTTTAAATGATGAAGAACAACACTTAAACTAAACCTTACTGTGAATGGTAAACACGTAAATAAAATGGGCTTTTGACTATTAACCTTTTGAAATCATATGAAATAAATAGATTATTTAGATAGATTAGCTTCTCCTACCCCAAAATCATATATTACACATTAAATAACTCATTCTGGTTTACAAATGAGACCTGATAATGCCTCAACGGACTCGGGGGCCTAAACGACACAATTCGGGGGGACCCGAGGTGGGTCCTGCATCTATCCGGCACCCCCGTGGGGGGGGGGGGGGGGGGGGGGAGTGTCACGCCCTGAAATCTGGCACCTGGGTATATCCGACCCCGATTCCGTACCCGCAGGCATGACTTATGTTTTGTATGTTTACATTTCATATTCCACTCATATATTGACAAAATAAACTCATTCATAAAATATAACAATCCAAAAATTTAATAATTAAACATTTATTTAAAGAAGAATAACATGTCCATGTTCTGACTATTCAAGATTACCATCAAACACATGTCATCATAATATTGTCTTAATAAATGTTCATTACACTTATTTAGAAAATGGTAAAGAAACAAAAATAAATAAAAGAAAATCTCTTTAAGCTCCTTCATGTGATCCCGATCCTTAAATTTTAAAATCCCAACAGGGTAAGCTGTGAAGCCTAGTGAGTAATCTCAACACAGGTTTCAAAATAACCTCATATAACATGAATAAAAGTATTAAAAGATACAATACCTATTTAAGTAAAACAACAAATGGGGAGATTTAATAAACACAAAATTTCAATGTAAATTCAAAGAAATATGAATGCATGAAATCAACATATGCTATACTCTATGATAAAAGGTGTGGTTTATTCTTTTTAACACCAGGGCCAGTTTACACCGGTTGGCCAACACCCGCGCTAATACAACACTTAGCCTGACAATGGGAACCTCTTGCATGACATGCTCACCCATCTAAAGGGCACTTGGTGAGGGACCCATTTGTACGTTAGCTGGTCAGACTACTACCCTATCGAACCTGACAGTGGGAACCTTTTGCAATCCTGACATACTCACCCACTCAAAGGGTACGGTAGAGGTTCCAAAAGGTACCAATTAGGTTTTTGGGACTTTCAACCCAAGGGTCTTGATCGCCCCACCTATTTACGCTTTAGGGATTTTCAACCTAGAGGACTTGATCGCCCCACCTATTTTCTAGCGTTTCATAACTATTATAATGATGCATGATTTTAATATCGTATTAATCAAGTATTTCAAAAATTCTTCAATGGTTGCTATTCTTTGATCAATCCATAATACTTTGTGTATATAATTTATCGAACTAAAAATAACATTTTCAATCAATGTAAATTGTCCTTACATGATTAAAGTTCTGCAAAAAAAAAAAAACATGTAATGTAATATATTAGATCTTGATTAAAGTTCTACGTAAAGAAAAGAAATAATAATAATAAACACGCAACGTGCTTTATTACATCTAAGAATTTAGAAATTTATATATAAACTCAAGATTTTTGCAATAATTCTAACAACAAAGTTAAAATGTAAAAATAAATTTTTAATGTAAGATTAACAATAAGACAATATAAAACTTGAATTAAGGCATATTAAAATAATGATAACCGATGTAATAAAAAAGTTAAAAATTAAAGATCATTTTTAGGAAGCATGGTAAATAAATAATAATAAAAATAATCTAAGATGGCAAAGATTAATTATAAGCACAAAAGAACAAACAAATAAATGTATATATATATATAATATATATAATTTTTTTTTATATAATTATCAAGTGAGAGATACTCACTTTTTATAAAAATAAAAAGTATATATATATATATTTCCTTTTTCTCTTTCCTCCTTTTCTTTCTTCATTTTTCTCTTTCCTCTCTCTCTCTCTCTCCTGCTTGGTAATGAGATGTCACTTACGTCTCCCCTCTTCTCTTTTATATTATAAGGTGGTTCCCACTTTATGTTAATGCATGGGGGGTTTCACACCTGATTTTTCATCTTCACGTGTTTTTTTTCCTTTATTGGATAAAACGCAAGTGAGTTATGGATTTCATATATATTGAAAATTATCCAAAGTTTGGTATGAACCGCATATTTGATATGAAATATGACCCCTCACGCTAAAACTAAACCAGTAAGGTTTTATGATTTTTGAAGTTGTATAATGTGTATCGTTGGTTCAATGATCGATTGAATAGATAAGACGATCTATGATAATAACGAAAAATGAATGATGAGCGGTTGGATGATTTTGTAAATGAGGAGTGTATGGTCCACTAGGTTCCTTGACAGGAGACGAAGTTTGTGTACAGATGGTTTCATGGATGGTTTAAAGTATAAGAGTTTGTTGTGTGATGTACAGGGTGAAATAATATATATAAGTGTACACACATTCTTTTAAAATATAAAATCGAAACTAACTTTCTAAGCCTAGATCACCATTGATTTGTGGGTCTAATTGTCTCGTAAGAGATATTTTCTCAGAACCGACCGATAAGAGCGTTGGGCATAACGAGATCTTCATGATGAACCATTAATGTTAGTTTTTAGATGGACCACTTAAGAGTTATGATCCATATTTGCAATGGATGGTGAGATAATGGATCTAAGTGTAGAAATTAAGGGATTTTGGTTTAAATTAGGTGAATAGGTCTTGGTATAAGTTCGGATATAAATGGGCATGTGCAAATATGGTTTTAAGAATAGTCTATGTGCATGGGCATCTACACTCTTAGATGTTTTGGATCGATGATGGACCTCACATTTTGAAGATTTAACTTAAATCAACGAATTCCCAATTAAGGGTTTTTAAGCGCTACGTAATGATGAATTCAATTTTGTAATTGGGTCACTGAACATGAGTGATCTCTACCGTCAGATTTTGATAAGTACCCACTGGATGGACATTTTTAAAAAACAAAATAGATGATTGGAATTCTCATATAGCCATTTACAAAATGTCCAGACGGTTTTTTCTGACAGGGCCTCTAGAAAGTAGTTTTAGAGAAAGGTCTGTACATATGGGTATTTATTCTGGGATTACTTGGCACCCAAATTGATCTAGTTGTAGTGGTTAGAATCTTAATTCACTGGTATGGTTTCTATAGAAAAATATAAGAATCTTAATAGTCATGTCGAACTATTTGTTTGGGTCCCAAAAATGGGTGGATCTGATCATATGACATTTTGTTTGGTATGATAGAGATGTCTAAAAATCCTATAGATGGAATGTATATAATATCTAGTGATTTCAAGGTAAATGTACGGAGGGTTTTATGATCGGACAAAATATTTAAAAGATATATGTCATTTTTAATATATACCATTTGAATCATAATTATGGTATTGGTCCTGTGATATGTATGATCACGTTTAATGAAATCTAACTTGATAAGAATCTTAGTTATGAAAATTATATCATAATCTGAAAGTTAGGAATTTGGTTAAGTGGACTTATGCAATTGTGGCCCTTGATTTATATAAAAAAATATTTAGAATTTAAGATTGAAAAAAATAAACAGGTGGTTAGGTTCCTTAAAATATGAATAAGTAAGTGTACGGATAGTTTATCAATTGAATGAGTGGTTAAAAAGTTATAAGGGATATATGACAATGTGATGTAGGGTTCACCCAAGGAAAGTGTTATCCTATCATAGTTACTAGTATCAAGTTTTAATATTTATAGGAGAATTCTTTTAAAAAATGAACAACCCAATAAATAAATAAATTATACCACCAAAATTTACTTGGGATATTACAGGAAGACATCGCCCCTGGGGTGAGCCATCGCCCTAGAGTTCAGCGACCGGCGAGGGGCTTGCCGGTTCGGCGAGGCCTCGTCTGAACAGCGGGCTGGGCGGTCCTTTTTTCGTAAATTTTTGCGACTTTCCTCTAACTTTGAAAAGTCATATCTCCCTTGTTATAACTCCATTTAGGTGATTGATAAGTCAAATTGAAGCTTGATAAGTCTAGTTTTATATAAAAATAAGTGAAAAATATAATAAAATACTTAATATAGTTAAATATAGGTCATTGTGACAACTATCCGAAAATCATTAGTTTGGACAGCTGCTGCTTCTGGAATTTTTAGAATTTTTCTACAATACAAAATCTAATGAAATTTGGTAAGAATGAAGTGGACTTGATGACGAACTATTAACAAAATAATTAAAATAATATACTAACTGAAAGTGCCAGAAAAGGGCGTAGAACTGCCCTAAGACCTTATTCTATCGTAATTAGGGCACGATTTAGTTAAGTGCTAAACTAAAAAATCAATAGAATTAGCTCAAACTACTTTACATACAAACTACAAGACTCAAAATATGTAGAATCATTAACTCTACATTATCTTGAAGCTTAGGATCCATCTTAAAACCCAATTGCTCTCGGGAGCACCTTAAAATTCCGTATCGGACCTGGACCGCACGTCGAAAGTCCGATTACCCCAGAACCATACAGTTATGACCGCCTTGCTGGACTTGATAACCCCCTCAAAAATCAAGTCCTAATAGTGTCTAGAAATGCACAACTTGAGCCCGAAGCAAAGTGTGTGAGAAACGTGAATGTTTTAGAAATAAAAATTCAAATTTAAGTAATCTGAGTCGTGTCTCTTGCGGGCCAAATATAAGGATTCAGAACGTTAGAATTCAACCCAAATACACCCTCGGATCAGGAGAAATGTCCCACACATGTCGATGTACTTGTGGCCCTGATCGAGTGCCCGTGACCGTTGAACTGAAACTGGTCCGCCACGGCTGATCTGTAAATCCGATCAGAACGAAAACTCAGCCTGACCTAGATCCATGGTCAGCGAGCATAAGTCCAAACGCACATGGAAAAGGGGCCACCAGAAGTACTCCATTGGACCGAAACGGTCCGTATTTGGATATAAACTAAGTATACCTTGGCCCTGGGCCATTCCCGTCAAACCTGGGCCTATATAAGAACCTTAAACCCTCTCCCTCTCACCCCATATGAATTTGATAAAACCATGGGAGAGAGAGAAGAGAAAAGAGAAGGAAAAAGAGAGAAAGTGAGAGTGAGAGTTGGAGATTCTTCCTGGGATTCGATCCCGCTACTCCACGCGATTAGCCACCACTCCTGTGTTGCTATACGGGCGATACCAATCCCGTTCTTACGTAAGAAAACCTAACCCTAATCTATTTTAGGGTTTTAGATAGTGTAAGTTATGAAATATCTAACCTAATTTATGCTATAGGTTGTCAATCTGCCATAGACAAAGACTTACCATTAAAACTAAGTTCACTACAAGTCTACCGGCGAAAGGTGCGGACTATAAATGTATAAGTTATGGTTTTCAAGGCTTTCAATGTCGGTTAATGGTTTATTATTGATGTGGGTGTAATTTCACATGCCAAATACGATGTTTGTATCGTGTTTCTGATATATATGAACTATATTGAGTTTAGTGTATTCCATGTATATGTAGAAAGTATCGTATACATATGGAATTTGAACGTGTGTTTGCCATGATTAATTATCATATGTTTATGCTAGTTGTATGTGTAACAACTCCTTAGCGAAAGGATTTGCCCTAAGACGTGTTATCACCAGCATACGTCATGTATGTTGGAATATGTAGTCTAAGTGTTTGTAGAAATGTCTGAATGAACAAGTGTGTAATAAATTGTACTTTATTTGGGTATTGAGAAGAAATTCTCAACTACCTTAACGATGCGTATGATTTCCTCCATGTAACTTATGTTCTTTGTCTATTTTACTTAGACACTGCTTATGTGTGAATTCATGTTTAAGTTGAAATCTATCAAATGCTCACATGCTTGTATGATTGGAATTGTTGATCCATTACTGTTCTGATTAGCTTTTATAATTATCTATTATAATTGAATGTATTTGGGACTACGGAATAGTCCAGGCAATCGGTAACAAGTTCTGATTTGGTGGCTGAGGTTGCTCCGCCACATAGGACAGGATCGATGAATCCGAGTTGTACTTGGGATGTCGCTAGTGGTTAGGCCACATAGAGTGCTTACGTACTTCATGTCGATTAACTTAACGTGCGCTCATACTAGTCGAGCTCGTCAAGTAACCCGATTGACCCGATGTATGTTCACCATATATGGACGCTACTGCTTGAATCTAAGGTACCAAACTCTCCAGTGAAAACCCTTTTAAACCTTAGTACCTCGATCCGCTAAGACTCATGAACCTAGCATGATGGTATGGGATACCGTGGTCGAGCTGTCAGCCTACGCTGGGGTGATGAGCCCCCCTGTAGTGACCAGTGAGCAACCCAGACTCATGAGCCGAATACGGTGGTATGGGACACTATAATCGAGCTATCGGCCTACACTGATAAGGTGATGAGCCCTTTGTAGTGACCTTGAGTGTACATTTAGATTGCGTAGAGGCGACGAGCCCTTATGTAGCAACAAGAGTACACTAGGCCTGCACTGATAAGGTGACGAGCCCTTTGCAGCGACCTAGAAACCACAATATCGTATGAGGATTGTTAGGACTGACGACCCTAGAATAGATCATTGTTTGGGAATTGATATAAGGGTGGTACTTTAGATTTCCAATCCTACTATATGAAAGAGACTAATAATAACTCGGTGATCACGCTCATTCCATTGCACTGCATGTGCCCCAGGTTGAAGAGCACAGAGGGAAGAAAGTATGCTGCGACCGTAAGATGGTGTCGCACGAGGGAGTGTAGGCGGGGGCATACATCATGCTTACATTTCATCCTTGCATTAATAAGAGTATCTAGGAATGTCTGATATGTCTGCTTTATCATTACTGGTTGACTGAATTGATAACATGTTAACCTTTGCTCTATGGTTCCACTGAGTTGATCACTCACTCCCACGTTATGGGACGGTGTTGTACACACCAACCAGACCCTCTTTTAGTTTCAGATGATGGCGATGCGTATGAGGCGGAGCCGAACTTTTATGATGATGAGGAGGGTATCTCCTAGATGCAGCTATCAGGCGGGTCTATGTAGACCATGTTCTGATCGACAGGGTTATAGGGATGCTGATTCGATACCATTACACTTGTTATTTTGTACTTTTGGAACACCATGTAAATTCATTTTGTCCATTTTTTAGAGTATACATGTATATATTTAACCTGATATCATGTTCACACTCTGGAAACTTGCAACAGTTTATATATTTATATATCTATCACAGTCTTCCGCTTGCGAAATTTAACTGTCTCTGTAGTATGATATGTTGTTTTGGTATAATCCCACTCATGTTTAATGCACTAATATGAACAACATTCAATCATCATTATCTATGTTGCATTAGTAATGCGTTGGAACTCAGGTGTCGAGTTGGTGCTCAACCCCCGATTTTCAGGGCATTACATTGGTAATAGTTCCTATTTGAATGGCCGAATTAGTCTTACAACATTTGATACGTTTGGTGAATCTAGGTCATAAGATGATTGTCGATAGTGGTTAGGCCACATGGAGTGCCTATGCGCTCCATGTCGATTAATTTAGCGTGCGATCGTACCAACCAAACTTGTCTAATAAACTGATTGACCTATTATGTATTTACCATGTATGGACGCTACTGCTTGAATGTAAGGTACCACTTACTAATGTAAAAACCCGTTTCAACCATGGTACCATGATCTGCTAAGACTCATGAGCCGGGCATGGTGGTATGGGACATCGTGGTCGAGCTATCGGCCTACGCTGGGGTGACGAGCCTCCCCGTAGTGACCAGTGAGCAACGCAAACCCGTGAGCCAAATATGGTGGTGTGGAACACTGTATTCGAGCTGTCGGCCTACGTTCAGGTGAAGAGCCTCCCGTAGTGACCTCGAGTATAGACACTTGAATTTGCCTATCCACTACTTTCATTATGGGTGATGCCCTACAACTTGCCTATCGTATGTGACTAACTAGGATTGACGACCCTAGATAGATCCCCGTTTGGGTTAATAATGTAAAGGGAGGTACCTTAGCTTACCAAATCTGCTGTATGAATAAGCCTAATAAAGTACTTGGCTAACACAGCCATGCACCGCATTGCATGTGCTTTGGTGAGGAAGCGTATGTTTAGGGAGTTTTATAAGTGCCATAGTTTATAGCCCTGTGTGTTGTCAAATTTGTGGTGCCAAAGACACTACTATGAAGCTTGCATATATGAAGAACAATGCTCTACTTAAGATCAATTTTGATTAACAATCACTGTTCACAAGTCAAGACTCAAGAAAGTGAGATTGTTATCAAGATCTCAAGATGCATTCAAGTTCTACCTCAAGATCTCAAGAAGCTTTCAAGTTTGAGCTCCATCAAGACTTCAAAGGTCACATGTCTCCTATGTTCAATGTCCTTACTTCACTCCTGAGGTATGACCGACCTTAGGTTGACCTTTAGAGTAGGTCATTTTGAATATATAATTCATATGTTTTCTATAAGTGAGTTTGGTCTGTTCTAAGACTAGTCTTGGACTTTGTTTGACTAGTCCTAGCACTACTTCGACCTGTCTAAGAAATTTTTGGATCAGTCGTAAGTTTATTACAAAAATCAGAAATTTTCTGTTAGGCTTTGACTAGTCCTGGGGACTGTTCAACCAGTCGTAGGAACAGTGTCGACTGCATCTTCGATCTGTCGTAGTGCTACGACTCAATGTACAGCGCTGAAAATTGACCTGCTTTGACTAGTCATGTGAATCTATGACCAGTCGTAGGAGACCCACGACCAGTCGTAGACCACCTACGACTAGTCGTAAAACTGCCAAATCTTATCGCGCTTGAATTTTTTAAATATCTGTTGGTTCTACGATCAGTCGTAGAGGTCCTTAAACCAATCGAAGGTGTGATTTGCTCACTTATAAATAGAGCACGAATCTCAGAATAAAACACGAACTTTAAGCTAAATTAATTCGGTCTTCTAAGAGATAAGTCTGTGCTCCATATAAGCTAAGTGTGCATATTTAATATTCTTTTTCTTTAGCTTTCTTAATTGATTTTGTTTCTTGCATTCCAATCTAATTTGAAAAGAGGAATTGTTGTTTTCCTTTTTCTGGAATCAAAATCAATTAGAGCTAGCCCTTTTGTTTTAATTTAAAATCTATTAGAACGTAGAACCATTATAAAGTGAGCATTGGACATTGAACTTTGACATTCAAATCTCTACTCCGACTTGGTTCTTCTGAGCTGCTACAACGAAGGAGAAAATCAGGTATTTTACAATTTGTGTAATTTACATTGTTTGGTTTTGTTTGAGGTTAAGCCAGAAAAATCTCAAAGTTGTTGGTTATCTGAGGAGAGCCAGAAAACTCAGAAGTGAGAGTTTTTAAATTGTGTAAGCCCTTTGAAAAAGACACAATTGTGAAGGTTTTGGGTGAACCTGTGAAAACCTATTTGATAGTGAATGCTAATATCGCCTGTGTGAGGATATTAGGAGTGAAGTAGCATTCTGTGTGGCTGTTGTTTAACAGTTGGTGAACACACAGGCGAACCATTATAATTCTTTGCGTTGTGGATGTGTGATTTATATTTCCTATCTTTTATCATTCAGAATTGTGGAATGTATATGTGTATGTGAATGTTGTAAATTTTACATTTCAAGCACAGTGGAGAATGTTGTAATAATTTAGATTTACATTACAACATTATATTTTTGCTATCTCTTTATTACGTTGTGCTTCTGTTTCTCTATTTGTTCTAGAAATAAGGTTGTCCTACCATAAACTTTGGTTTTTGGTGTGAGGTTGTCCTTAGAATAATTTGTGTTTCTATTTTAGGTTGCTTTCCATTCCTATTATGTGATTGCTATCTATTCTTTATTTCATATTCCGCTGTATTTATTTTTAATTTGGCATAGTCCTATTCACCCCCCCCCCCCCCCCCCTCTCTAGGACATATAGCTTGGCCATTTTAAGTGGTATTAGAGCCTAATAGCTCGCTCTTATTGCTTTTTATTTGGATTTAATTCATGAGCTAACTATCTAAGCTATATATATGATGTCAAATTTGATAGCCTATCAGTCACTAGGCCTCCACCCTTTGATGGCTCCAATTATGCCTATTGGAAAGCCAAGATGAGGATCTTCCTCAAATCAATGGATGAGAGTGTGTGGCAAGCCATAGTGACTGAATGGAACCCACCTACCATTGAAGTGACTGGTACTGATGGTTCAAAATCAATGAAAGTAACACCATATTTCCCATGGACCACCCTTTAGAAAAATGAAAGTAGTGCCAATGCAAAAGCACTAAATGCAATCACTTGCACTCTATCACTGGATGAGTTCAAAAGAATCATATCTTGTGATACTACAAAGCAAGCCTGGATATATTAGAAATAACACATGAGGGTACTACAATTGTTAAAAAATCTAAAGTCCAACTCCTCAGAACTAAATTTGAAAAAATTCATATGGAGGAAAATGAAATGTTTATGGACATTTACACACGACTAAATGACATTGTAAACTCAATATGGGATCTTGGCGATAAAATCCCAGAAAGTAAAGTGTGTGCAAAGATACTGTGCTCACTTCCTGAACGGTTCAACTCTAAGGTAACTGCAATCCAGGAACTTCGTGATATAGATAATATGAGGGTAGAAGAACTAGTTGGTTCTTTACAAACCTATGAGTTAAACTTTAAAGCTCCTAAAAGTAAATCCATTGCTTTCAAATCTTCTAAAGTTATTTCTCAAGAAAACTTGGATTTAAAAAATTCTGAAGACGATATGGCTCTTTTAGCGAAGAAATTTTACAAGATTTTTAAAAGCAAGAAAAGGGTAGATTTTCAAAAATCAAATGATAAGAAAAGATCTAAACCTAGATCTAAAAGTTGGAAGTCTTTGAAAGATAGTCAATGTTACAACTGCTAAGAGTATGGGTACTTAGCAAACAAATGTCCTAAAAAGGACAAAACAAAAAGAAAGGGTATGTTGGCTACTTGGGATGAATCATCTGATTCTGAAGCTTCTTCTAAATCAGAAGATTCTGAAACCGAGTTGGGCAGTGAAGTTAAAGCCCTTATGACTCTAGCCAAATTCACTTTTTCAGATCATGATGATTCAACTAGCGAAGAAAATCTGAATAGTGATTATGAAAATGAAGATGATCTTCAAGATGCCTACAATGCCCTATACAAGGAAAGTTGTAAAATTGCTATCAAACTTAAACTTCAAAAAGAAAATTTTTCTAAACTCAAAGAATGGTTTGAATCACTTGTTTAGAAAAATCCCAAATCTCAGATTGTTTTGAAAAATCAAAATGCGATTTAGAATTCAAAACCTCGCTGATTGAAAATCTGAAATCTGAAAATGAGATACTTAAAAATGAAGTATCTTCTCTTCTGAGTTTAAAGGATACATGGAGGTATGCCCAAGGAGATCCAAAGTTAGAAAAACTATTATCCAGATCAAGAAAAAGTGGCGATCGATCCGGATTGGGCTATGATAAGAATACAACTCCTAAACAAAAGTATACTCCTCCCAAGTTTGTGAAAGGAGAGTCCTCAAACTCAAAAGAGAAAAGTACTTATCAAAGTTTTTCTAAAAATACAAAAACTTTTCAAAAACCTAAAAGCAGCCATGTCAACTTTAAAAATCAGAACCGAAACCCTCTTGCTGAAAAGATAGTAGATTTACTCAAGGAGCTCTTAAAATCTAACTCAGTAGGTCTTTCTTACAACATCAGTCAGAAGAAGACCAACTATACTCCTAAACCCAAAACAGTTCTGAAATGGGTTCCTAAAGTTGCCTGCTTGGTTGCTCACACCGCTTTCAAAGCAACAAGCCATTCAAAGTGGTACCTAGATAGTGGATGCTCAAGGCATATGACTGGTGATAAAGGTTTATTCACCGATCTCAAAGACATGACTGATGGTTCAGTCACATTTGGTGATGGCAGCAACTGCAAGATTATGGGCCAAGGTACTGTTCAACTCTATAACCTTCCTTTGTTTAAAAATGGTTTATATGTTGAAGGTCTAAAACATAACTTGCTTAACATATCTCAAATATGTGACAATAACCATAGTGTACGGTTTTCTAATCAAAGCTGTGAGATTCTAAACAACAAGGGTTCAGTAATACTAACTGGACGTAGAACGTCTGAAAACTGCTATATTGTTAGCAAATCCAGCTCATCTAATCAATCATGTTACATGGTCCAAACAGACGAGTCTGATTTGTGGCACAAACGTCTTGGACATGTACATTACCGAAATCTATATAGATTGAGCAAACAGGAACTTATAAGAGGTTTACCCATACTACAAAAATTAGATAAAATATGTGGTGAATGCCAGATTGGCAAACAAACAAGGAACTCACACAAAAAGGTGAATTCCAATACCACATCAAGACCACTCGAGCTTCTCCATATGGATCTAGTGGGACCTACCAGGACGGAAAGTCGAGGTGGCAAAAGATATATTTTGGTAATAGTAGATGACTTTACCAGATATACATGAATTGTCTTCTTAAGGGACAAATCAGAAACCCTTGAAGAAGTAAAAAAGGTTCTTAAAAGGATTCAAACTGAAAAAGGTTCTCAAGTCAGTAAGATTCGTAGTGATCATGGATCTAAATTTGAGAATAGCGGTTTTGAGAAGTTCTGTAGCGACCAGGGAATATTACATGAATTCTCAGCGCCCAAAACTCCACAACAAAATGGTATAGTTGAAAGGAAAAATAGAGTGCTTCAAGAAATGACTAATGTCATGTTGAATAGTATGAAGCTCTCTAAGAATCTTTGGGCTGAAGCAGTCAATACAGCTTGCTATATTATTAACCGGGTTTACACTAGTAAAGATAATAATAAAACGGCTTATGAAATGTGGTTCGATAAAAAGCCTACTGTCAAATACTTTCAAGTTTTTGACAGCAAGTGTTATATTTTACGAGATCATGAAAATCTAGGAAAGTTTGATACGAAGAGTGATGAAGGGATCTTTCTAGGATATTCTTTAAACAGTCGAGCTTATAGGGTTCTGAACAAAAGGATCGGTGTGATTCAAGATTCCATCTATGTGGTCATTGATGATCAGTTAAACACACCAGTCTCAAATTCAAATAATGATGAAGTATTAGTAATTGATAAATCTGATATTTCATCTAATCAGACTGATTCTGAACTGAAGACTGTTAAAGATCATCCAACCACATATTCTTGGAAACCCTCTCACTGGTGTTCGTACCCATAGACAACTTGAGGATATATGCAATTACATATGTTTTACATCTCAGATAGAACCATCTAATGTAAAAGAAGCTCTTGCTGATGAAAATTGGATTGTTGTGATGCAAGAAGAACTTAACCAATTTGTGAGAAATGATGTTTGGTAACTTGTACCTTGACCTAAAGATAAACACATCATTGGAACCAAATGGATTTTTAAAAATAAGTCTGACGAACTTGGTAATATAATTAGAAACAAGGCTAGGCTAGTGGTACAACGTTACACTCAAATTGAAGTATTGACTATGATGAAACCTTTGCACCAGTAGCACGTCTTGAATCAATCAGACTCTTTATATCCATTGCGTGTTTTAGAAAGTTTAAGATTTACCAAATGGATGTGAAAAGTGCATTTTTAAATGGCGATCTGCATGAGGAAGTTTATGTTGAACAACCAATGAGTTTTGAAGACCTCAAAAATGCTGATTACGTATATTGTCTTAAAAAGGCACTTTACGATTTAAAACAAGCTCCTAGGGCATGGTACGAGAAACTAACAAAGTTTCTATTAAGCCATAATTTTCAAATGAGATGTGTTGATAAAACTCTATTTATTAAAAAACATAAGGATCACATCTTATTAGTACAAATCTATGTTGATGATATCATTTGTGGATCTCCCTGTACTAACATGACTATTGAGTTTGCAGATTTAATGAAATCTCAGCTTGAAATGTGCTTGGTTGGGGAATTGAATTATTTCCTTGGGTTGCAAGTAAAATATAAACCTGATGGAATGTTCATTTATCAATCTAAGTATGCTATGAATTTGATTAAGAGATTTGGATTTGAAAATGGTAAGAACTTTGATACTCCTATGAGTACAACCTTGAAACTCTCAAAAGATTCTGCAGGTAAAAATGTGGATCCGAAATTATATTGGAGTATGATTGGTAGTCTATTGTATTTAACTGCTAGTAGACCAGATATTGCTCTAAGTGTTGGTATTTGCGCTAGATATCAATCTGAACCTAAAGAGTCGCACTTGACTGTTGTCAAGCGGATTATACGATATGTCGCAAGTACTGTTAATCTCGGTCTCTGGTATCCTCATGAAACTAGTGTTCAATTAGCTGGGTACTCGGATGCTGACTGAGCTAGTAATCTTGATGATAAAAAATTAACCAGTGGTGGTTGTTTTTATAATGGAAACTGTTTAGTTTCTTGGTTTAGTAAGAAATAAAGTTCTATATCACTTTCAACAGCTGAAGCTGAATATATCGCAGCTGGTAATGCGTGTACACAGCTTGTTTGGATGAAATGTATGCTAAGTGATTATGGTATTCAATAGGATTCTATGTTATTATATTGTGATAATTCCAGTGCCATAAATATTTTGAAAAATCTAATTCAGCATTCTCGTACTAAGCACATTGACATTAGATTTCATTATATTCGGGAATTAGTAGAAGAAAAAGTTATATCTTTAGAATATATCCCTACCAAGAATCAACATGCTGATATTTTCACTAAATCGCTCGATAAAAGCAAGTTTAATAAAATGAAATTTGATCTCAGCATGTGCATTTTAAAATGATTAATTATGCCTATTTGTATCATAGTGTATATATTTGCTAGTTTAGTTTTCAAATCTTAAAAAATATGTAAAAATCATATTTTATAGCCTATACTCGACCAGTAGTGAGTATCCACGACCAGTCATGAATCACGTGGATTCACTTAAAATTTGGGAAAAACATCTTCTTCTTCATTTCAACTTCTCTCTCCAACGAGCCGACACACGACTAGTCGAACCCATCTTCCAAAATCTTCAAGGTTGGTGCTCCATTTTCATTTTACTTGTAGATTTGTGTCTAGATTGCTTCTATTTCTCTCTTGGAGTTATCTATTTCGAATTTAGTTGAGATTTGGAGATTTTCTTTTGAAAAATCTGATTTGAGAAAACCCATTTCTCAATCCTTTGCAACTCTCTATATTCTTGAAATCTTTGTTGCATATGGCTTCTAAAGGAAGAAAATCTACATCCCGTGGTCCGTCTTCTTCTTCCAGGTCAGCCCCTATCACTAAGCGTCATCTTAGGGCTCCTGAGGACGATCCATCTTATGTTCGGGACATCCGATTGCGTAATGTTATTGTTGAGCATCCAGTTGATATTAATCATGTTGCTCCTTTTGATATTTTTTTAATGCTCCAATCTGTAGGTTGGAATAACTTATTGCTTTGGGGTGGGCCTGCATACCGGTCCATTGCCTAATCCATGTTTGCATGTATATGTGCTTTCTCTCTGGAAAATTTAACTTTTTCTATCTCCACAAGAGAAGGGCCATTTGAAGTTGATCGACATTTGATTTCAGCCCTTATAGATATTCTAGTGAATGATGAGGGTATTCCTATCCATAATTTATATGATAAACCCTCTGTCATTGAAAAACGTATGCTGACTAAGGACTTATGCAATTTGGATGTACAATGGACACATAAAGGGAATGCGCTTCCCTCAAGGTATTTGTTACCCAAATATAGAATTCTTCACAAAATCTTTGTGTTTAATTTATATCCTCGGTCGGGTAACAAATCTAAATTGATGTCCTTCATGGTTCGTATTCTTTATTCTGTTGTTAGAGGTGTTAACATTTTTTTACCATCCTTGATTTGTCATTTCATCATTCAGTTTCGTCTCCATCCTGGTCATAGTGACATTCCTTTTGGATATTTGATGACTGTGTCGGCTACACATATGTCTGTTGACATGCCAGGTAGAGAGGCCCCTATCCATCATTTGATATTTAACAATTCCAATATCAATAAGATGAAACTGGATTACCTTCCTGGCCAAGGTGATGGTGTTGGCGGTGCGGAAGCTGAACATGAGGAAGAAGCTGGTGATCTTCCTCCTGATGATATTAACATGGATGATATTTTTGAAGAGCTTGAGTCCGATTCTACAAATGATCCAAATTATGAGCCTTCTTCATTTGATGCACGTCTAAGTGCATTGGAAGATAAAGTTGAGGGTCTAAATGCTAAAATGGAAAACATGTCTGTTGTCCATGATTTACAGTTCAAATATATTCGTAAATATCTTAGACGCTTGAACAAAGGCATGCATCAACTTGATCCTTCCATTCCTTCTCCTTCATCTGGGTCAGATTAGTATTTTTAAGTTTACTGGTTTGTAATAACTTTATTACTCCTAACTTGTTTTGAGTTTGCCACTCTCTTTAACTTAACTCAGTCTATGAATTATGTGTGTTACTTATGCTATGTTAACTCTCATATTTCTCATTGATTATTTCTCCTCAGCCATCTATTTTATGCTTCCTTTGTCCTATTGTGACAAAAAGGGGGAGTATGGATATGTTATAGACATGTATATATGGATGTTGTCATGAGGAGGGAGTAGCATTGTTTTGTATGATGTTTTATGAGTATGTTACTCAGGGGGAATCTGTGCAGTGGTGTGCAGAGGTGGACTGAATATTGATTTACAAGTCTGCAGGATGCTGGTTGATAAAAACTGGTGCATGATTCTTTAATCAGATATTCTATGTTATAAAACATATCTTGAAAGTGTGTTTTGTCACTAATTTGACAAAGGGGGAGATTGTACATGCCATAGTTTATAGCCCTGTGTGTTGTCAAATTTGCGGTGCCAAAGACACTACTATGAAGCTTACATATATGAAGTACAATGCTCTACTCAAGATCAATTTCGATTAATAATCACTGTTCACAAGTCAAGACTCGAGAAAGTGAGATTGTTATCAAGATCTCGAGATGCATTCAAGTTCTACCTCAAGATCTCAAGAAGCTTTCAAGTTTGAGCTCCATCAAGACTTCAAAGGTCACATGTCTCCTATGTTCAATGTCCTTACTTCACTCCTGAGGTATGACTGACCTTACTTGTCAAATTTGTGGTGCCAAAGACACTACTATAAAGCTTGGATATTTTTAAAAAATGCTCTACTCAAGATCAATTTCGATTAACAATCACTGTTCACAAGTCAAGACTCGAGAAAGTGAGATTGTTATCAAGATCTCAAGATGCATTCAAGTTCTACCTCAAGATCTCAAGAAGCTTTCAAGTTTGAGCTCCATCAAGACTTCAAAGGTCACATGTCTCCTATGTTCAATGTCCTTACTTCACTCCTGAGGTATGACTGACCTTAGGTTGACCTTTAGAGTAGGTCATTTTGGATACATAATTCATATGTTTTCTATAAGTGAGTTTGGTCTGTTCTAAGACTAGTCTTGGACTTTGTTTGACTAGTCCTAGCACTGCTTCGACCTGTCTAAGAAATTTCTGGATTAGTCCTAAGTTTGTTACAAAAATCAGAAATTTTCTGTTAGGCTTCGACTAGTCCTGGGGACTGTTCGACCAGTCGTAGGAACAGTGTCGACTGCATCTTCGATCTGTCGTAGAGCTACGACTCAATGTATAGTGCTGAAAATCGACTTGCTTTGACCAGTCGTGTGAATCTACGACCAGTCGTAAGAGACCCACGACCAGTCATAGACCACCTACGACCAGTCGTAAAACTGCCAAATCTTATCGCGCCCAAATTTTTTAAATATCTGTTGGTTCTACGATCAGTCGTAGAGGTCCTTAGACCAGTCGAAGGTGTGATTTGCTAACCTATAAATAGAGCACGAATCTCAGAATAAAACATGAACTTTAAGCTAAATTAATTCGGTCTTCTGAGAGATAAGTCGGTGCTCCATATAAGCTAAGTGTGCATATTTAATATTCTCTTTCTTTAGCTTTCTTAATTGATTTTGTTTCTTGCATTCCAATTTAATCTGAAAAGAGGAATTGTTGTTTTCCTTTTTCTGGAATCAAAATTAATTAGAGCTAGCCCTTTTGTTTTAATTTAAAATCTATTAGAACCTAGAACCATTATAAAGTGAGTATTGGACATTGAACTTTGACATTCAAATCTCTACTCCGACTTGGTTCTTCTAGGCCGCTACAACGAAGGAGAAAATCAGGTATTTTACAATTTGTGTAATTTACATTATTTGGTTTTGTTTGAGGTTAAGCCAGAAAAATCTCAAAGTTGTTGGTTATTTAAGGAGAGCCAGAAAACTCAGAAGTGAGGGTTTTTTAATTGTGTAAGCCCTTTGAAAAAGACACAATTGTGAAGGTTTTGGGTGAACCTGTGAAAACCTATTTGATAGTGAACGCTAATATCCCTTGTGTGAGGATATTAGGAGTGGAGTAGCATTCTGTGTGGCTGTTGTTTAACAGTTGGTGAACACACAGGTGAACCATTATAATTCTTTGTGTTGTGGATGTGTGATTTATATTTCCTATCTTTTATCATTCAGAATTGTGGAATATATGTGTGGATGTGAATGTTGTAAATTTTACATTTCAAGCACAATGGGGAATGTTGTAATAATTTAGATTTACATTATAGCATTATATTTTTGCTATCTCTTTATTACGTTGTGCTTCTATTTCTCTATTTGTTCTAGAAATAAGGTTGTCCTACCATAAACTTTGGTTTTTGGTGTGAGGTTGTCCTTAAAACAATTTGTGTTTCTATTTTAGGTTGCTTTCCATTCCTATTATGTGATTGCTATCTATTCTTTATTTCATATTCTACTGTATTTATTTTTAATTTGGCATAGTCCTATTCACCCCCCCCCCCCCCCTCTAGGACATATAGCTTGGCGATTTCAAGTTTGCCATGTGCGAATGGTTGATGAAGTCACTTGAGGGAGCTTTGTGCGAGGGCATGCATCATTACTGCACTTCATTCCTGCATTAATAAGAGTAGTTTGGAAATGTTTTTTGTATTGTTTTATCATTACTACTTGACTGAATTGATAACATGTTAAGCTTTGCCTTATAATACTACTGAGTTGATCACTCACTCCCACTCTAGCACAGTGTTTTAAAACACCAACCAAACTCTGGTTTAGATGCAGGTGATGCCGGAGTCTATGCAGTTGTTCTGGACTTTGTAGATGAGGAGGAGGAATTCTCCTACTTTCAGCTATCAGGCGGGTCTTTGTAGACCTTGTCCTGATTTAATGGGATTACAGGGTTACCTGGATTAGTTAGACATTTACATTTTGACATTTTGTATATTTTGAGACAAAATATGTATATATTCAGCCTGGTAATATACTCATTCTCTGGAGGTTGTGAAACACGTATATACTTCATATATCTATCTCAGTCTTCTGCTTGCTTAATTACATTAACTTTGGAGTATGATATGCTGATTTAGTATAATCCCTCTAGTGTTTAATGCCCTAATATGGACAACATTTAAACATCATTATCTATGTTGCATAAGTGATGCGTTGGATCTCGGGAGTTGAGCTTTGCTCGACCCATGAAATTCGGGGTATTACAAGATGATTTGGATTAAACTGGACCTGGGTTATGGTAACACGACGCATACTGACTCACTTTGACTTAGGAGGGGGTGATAAAATGTAATAATGATTGTAGGATCCCATGGTTTTGCCGATGGGTGAAATTGACTATTGTAATGTAGCCCATACACATCCGAGATCATGTGAAATGATCTCAGCCCCTTTTTAGGTCGTCAATCGACAAGTTAGAATGAAAATTCGATGAAGGAATTTGAAACAAATCAGAAGGCGCGAATACGGGTGAGTTAAACCCAAAAAACATGTCACGCTAGCATAGGGGCCCATAACATAATTTTTTATGGGACCCAGGGGGTCCCCCTCATGTTTTCGGCATCCTGGGAGGGGGTGGCCACCGCCAGCAGCCTAGGGAGGCGCGATGACACCGCCCGGGCGGCAGTGCACCTCTCGGCTTCACAGTGGGCAGGCCCACCGCCCTTCACCCACTCATGTGGGCCCTGTCCACATGTGGGACCACTCCGTTTAACCCCCCCTTTCTCCCCTTTGTTCATTTTGCCCCATTCCGAACCCTCTAAACCCCTCCAAAATCCCATTTTCTCTCTCAAATCTCCCTTCCACATACACAAAGCTTCTTCTTCTACTACATTTCACACCCATCTCCACCATTTCCTCAAAGCCACCTCTTACAACTCCCTACCTTCATTATTTTTACCAATTCGAGCACAAAGCCTACATCTTTGTGTCTCATAACTCTCAAACTTCCCAAATCCACCTCATTCTCAAGTTTTTCCAACTCCATGGCTCTTTTTTAGCTTGTCACAGCTATATTTTCCCTCTCAACGCTCCTTTCCCTTATGGGAAAGAGAAGAGCGGCCCCGAATGAGGTCGGGCCGAGCCGTTCAACCCGCTCGAAGAAGCAAGTGTCATGGCTACTACGAGCGCCGAGCGAGAGCGAAGAACAAAATGGGACCTCGATCCCCAAATCCCGCTCAAAAGATCTCTACCAGTGGGCACCGGACTTGGTAAGTGTAACGTCTTGGAAAAATTAGTACAAAGACTCGAAGACCACCTCAGGTAGAAATCACTAAGGACTAAATTCTTTAGAAATTAGACAAAAATTAACTAAGTGTTAAACTAGATTATCTGTGAAATTAGCTCTAACCACTTTAAATATGAACTACAAGACCTAAAACTAGCAAAATCACTAACGTTACACTACCTAAAAATGTAAGATCAATCTCAAAACCCAGTTGCTCTCGGGAGCATCACAAAACTCTGTATCAGACCTGGACCACACGTCGAAAGTCCAATTACCGCAAAACTATACGGTTATGACCGCCTTACTGGGCTTGATAACCATCTCAGAAATTAAGTCCTAATATTATCTAGAAATGCATAACTTAAGCCCGGAGCGAAGTGTGTGAGAAACGCGAATATCTTTAGGAAATGAACTAAAACTTAAGTGAATTGAGCCGTTCACTTACAGGACAAATCTAAGGATTCAGACTGTCAGATTCTGACCTAACTACACCCTCAGATCAAGGAAAATTTCCAACACATGTCAGTGTACTTGTGGCCTTAATCGAGTAATGGTGACCGTTGAACTGAAACTAATCCTCCATGGTCGATCTGTAAATCCGATTAGACCAAAAACTTAACTTGACCTAAATCTAATGTCAGGGAACTTACTCTAGACCGTACACAGAAAAGGAGACTCCAGATGTGCTCTGTTGGACCGAAACAACCAACTTTTGGCTATAACCTAAGTACACCGTGGCCCTAGGGCCATTGAGACCAGTTCTGGGCCTATATAAGGACCTTAAACCCTCTCTCTCTCCCATTCCATACGAGTTTCTAAACCTTAGGGGAGAAAAGAGAAGCAGAAATTGAGGAGAAGTGTCCGAGGATTGGGGTTTGCTGCAGTGATTCTTCCCTGCCACTCCACATATCGAATCACCCCTACTGTGTCGCTATACTAGCGATTCTGATTCTATTTTTGGGTAAGAAATCCTCACCCTAATCTATTGTAGGGATTCAATTAGAGTAAATGGTGAAATAGCTAACCTATTTCATGCTATAGGTTGTCGTTGTGTCGTAGACAAAGACTTAGTGTTCAAACTGAGTTTGTTACGAGTCTATCGGCAAAAGGTGCGGACTATAAATGTTTAGGTTATGGTTTTCAAGGCTTTCAATGTTAGTTAATGATTTATGACTGACTTGATTGCTATCACATATGCCTAGATCTGATGTTTTCTATATATTACATATATACATAAACTAGGTTGATTTAAATGCATTCTGTGTTTGTTGAAATGTCTGAATAATTATGGAATTATGACTCGTGCTTCTTATGATTGATGCTTGGGAATACATGATTGTTGTATGCATGGCAACTCCTATTTGGAAGGATTTGCTATAATATGTGTTTTAATAATTTATTTCATGTATGTGATATGTGTAGTCTAAGTGTTTGATAAAATGCTTGAATGAGAAAATGCTTGTTATAATGTATTTAATGAGGATGTTGAGATAGGATTCTCAATTCCCTTATTCATAGTTACAGTTTCCTTTATGTAACTTATCTTACTACTGTGTGATGTATGGATGAAATGCCTCTGTATGATAACATGTGTAATATGTATTTGTTAAAATGCTTAAATGAGATTGATGCTAAAATTGGTTGTCACATGTTGTCTTTGACTATAACATGTGAATGTTATCGGTTGGAGTGTGATTGGGGCTATGGTGTAGTCCAAGCGATCGGCAATGGTTTACGATCGGTGGCTGAACTATTTTCACCACGTTGGACACGCTCGATGAATCCTTGTCATACGCTGATTGTCGACAGTGGTTAGGCCACGCGGAGTGCTTATGCGCTTCATGTCGATTAATTCAACATATGCTTGTACCAGTCGAGCTTGTCAAGTAACCTGATTGGCCTAGTGTATGTTTACTATGTATGGATGCTACTGCTTGAATCTCAGGTACAACTTACCAATGAAAAGCCCGTTTAACCTTGGTACCTTGATCCACTAAAACTCATGAGCTGAGTATGGTGATATGGGACAACGTGGTCGAGCTGTTGGCTTACGCTGGGGTGACGAGCCTCCCCGCAGTGACCAATGAGTAACTCAAACTCATGAGCCGAATATGGTAGTATGAGACACTGTATTCGAGCTGTCGGCTTATGCTAAGGTGACGAGCCTTTCCTGTAGTGACTTCGAGTATACACTAGGACTACATTAAGGTGACGAGCCTTTCTGTAGTGACATTGTGTATAAACCAGGCTTGTGCTAAGGTGACGAGCCTCTCCATGGTGACCTGGAACATGCCCATCGTATGTGATTGACTAAGATTGACGACCCTAGATGGATCATTGTTTAGGTAATGATATAAGGGAGGTACCTTAGCTTTTCGAATCTGTTGTATGAATAAGCCTAAATAAGAAATTGGTTAACACAATCATGCATCCGCATTGCACGGTGCTTTGGCGAGGAAGCGCACGTTTACCGGGAGTATAGCATGTGCGATCGTGAGATGATGTCGCTGATGGAGTGCAGGTGAGGGCATACATCAATTTCGCATACCATTCTTGCATTAAAAAGAGTGCTTAGGACATGATTGTCGTACTACTTGACTAAATTGATAACATGTTAACCTTTGTCTTATAGCTCTACTGAGTTGATCACTCGCTCCCACTCTAGGACGATGTTTTAAAACAACAACCTGACTCTGGTTTAGTTGCAGATGATGGCGATGCTTACGAGGCAGAGCCTGATTTTTATGATGACGAGGAGTTCTCCTACACGCAGTTATCAAGCGAGTCTATGTAAGCCATGTTCTGATCAACGAGGATTACTGGGATGCTGAATAGATGACATTATACATTTTGTATATTTTGAAATTTTACATGTAATTAATTGACCTAATAACATGATCATACTCAGGAGACTTACAATCACTTATATGTTCTATATACTTATCACAGTCTTTCACTTGTGTAATCTAACTGTCTCTGAAGTATGATATGCTGCTTTGGTATAATCCCACTCATGTTTAATGCACTAATACAGATAACATTTAATCATCATTATCTATGTTGTATAAGTGATGTGTTGGAACTCGGGACTTGGGTTCCTGCTCGACCCCCAATTTTTAGAGCGTTACAGTAAGTTTCGTAACCGCACAGTTGTATTTGAAGCACATGTTAAAAAAGCCAAGCTATATGTCCTAGAGAGGGGGAGGGGGTGAATAGGACTATGCCAAATTAAAATGATAACAACGAAATTTAAACAAATAAAGGAAAGATAGCACTATAATCAATTCACAATACTGAAATGTAAAGCAATCTCAAATGTATGAGTATTGAGAGATTGATACAAATGTTGTTCTAAGGACAACCTTACACCAAAAACCAAGGTTTATGGTAGGACAATCTGATTCCTAGAAAGGTCTTTGTATCAAAAACTCAAACTTGATACAAAGAAATAAATAAATAAATAAATAAATAATAAGAAAGAAATTCTAAGCTATTACAACATTCCCCACAATGCTTGAAACGTAAAAGATTACAACATTCACATCCACAAATACATTCCACAATATTGAATGAAAAAGATAAAGAAAATAAACCACACATCCACAAAACATAAAGAGTTATAGTGTTTTGCCTGTGTGTACACTAACTGTTAAACAACAGCCACACAGCTTGCTACTCCACTCCTAATATCCTCACACAGTGGATATTAGCGTTCACTATGAAATAGGTTTTTCTCAGGTTCACCTAAAACCTTCACAATTGTGTCTTTCAAATGGGCTTACACAATTCAAAAAAACCCCACACTCTGAGTTTTCTGGCTCTCCTCAAATAACCAAAACAATGAGATTTTTCTGGCTTAATCTCAAAAGAAACCAAAAATAGAAGATTTATA
This sequence comes from Magnolia sinica, assembly GCF_029962835.1. Classification (NCBI taxonomy): domain Eukaryota; kingdom Viridiplantae; phylum Streptophyta; class Magnoliopsida; order Magnoliales; family Magnoliaceae; genus Magnolia; species Magnolia sinica. The sequence goes on from NC_080574.1 coordinate 84,058,320, forward strand.
CAAATATAAAATAACTAGATTTCTCCTTTTCTTACAACCCGGAAGAACCAAATCAAAGTAGAAGTTCGAATAGAAGTTTAATATCCAATACTCATGTATGAAATGGTTCTAGGTTCTATATTGATTTTAAATTAAATCAAGTTGGGGTAGCTCTATTTGATTTTGATTCCAAGAAGTGGAATATCACAATTCCTCTTTCAAATTAGATTGGAATGCAGAAACAAAATCAAATATAAAAAGCTAATAAAAAGAGAATATTAAATATGCACAATCTAGCTTAAGAAGATTACAAACTTATCTCTCAGAGTGATGCCTTGATTTTACTTGAATTGGATATCAAACTCTGAAAATTGTGCTATATTTATAGATGAAGAAATCACATCTACAACTGGTTTTATGGACACTATGACTGTTCGTAGGACCAATAAATATTTAAAATTTTGAGCGCGATCAGATAAAACCATTCCACGACTGGTCGGGTGACCTCCTCAACTGGTTGTGACCTGTCCACGACTGGTCGTGTGGAACCTGGAATGGTTGCTGGAGTTTGAGTCGTAGCTGTTGGACTGGTCGTAAACAAGTCGTACACTATTCACATGACCGGTCGAGCAGACTCTAGGACTGGTCGTAGCTCAACCAAAAATTTTTAAAAATTTGCAACAACTTAGGACTGGTCGTGGAATTTCTTGGACTGGTCGAGCGAGTGCGAGGACTAGTCGAAGAATAACCAAACATTTATAAAGTAATTCAATTTGAATTATGTATTCAAAATGACCTACCCTAAGGTCAATCTAAGGTCTTCCATATATTGGGCATGAAGTATGAACATTGAACCTTCTTTTCTTCAAATGATAGATGGTCTTTGAAGTTCATGAAGCTTGAGATCTTGACACATAATGGAGCTTGAACTTGAGATCTTTTGAAGCTTGAATTTGCAATACTTGAGTTGTACATCACCTTGAGTCTTGAGAACAGTTGACTTGTCTCTCAATGTCGCTTTACAACTTAGAACTTTGAAGCTTAAAGGAGAGAACAATGTACTTGATCTTACAGTTCTTGATGGAGAACTTTGTTCTTGACTTGAAGCATTGTCCTTGTACATGTGATGCATTGCCTTGAACATATATATTAATGTGCTACACAAGACACAGACTATGGTTTTGGCACAATAAAATTTGACAATCAAAGGAGCAAATAAATATAGCACTTACAATCTCCCCCTTTGTCAAATTTGTGACAAAACACACTCCATTAAAAATAAGAGAAACATTACATGCTCAATAAAGAATCATGCATCATATAACACAAGAAAGTATAATGCACCAGTTACAATAACCAGAACACAGTATCATTCAAAACACCTCATTACTTACTCCCCCTGAGTAGCACATATAAAAATAAAAAGATGCTACTACCCATAATGTAACGCCCTGAAATTCGGGGGTCGAGCATAACTCAGCTCCCGAGTTCTAAAACATCACTTATGCAACATATTTAATGAAGGATGTATGTTGACTGTATTAGTGCATAAAACATGGAATAGATTAAGCCAAAACACAGATATGATTCAGGGATAAGTAAATAAAACAAGCGGAAGACTTATAGGAAAATATGTGTACAAGTGTAAATCCCTGAAATACATATACAAGCCAGATCGTATGAAAGTGTTATTTAACAAAATTATAAATATCAAGTTACATCATTTAAGTTTCTAAAAATAATCCCATAATCCCGCGCATCAGACCAAGGCTCGCTAGAACCCGTCTGAAAACTGCATATAGGAGAAGGCAGCCTCGTCGTCATCCAGCTCCCGCTCTGCCTCAGACGTCGCATCCACATCTGCAACATCAGGGCCAAAGACAGAGTCTGGTGGGTGTTTAACACCGCCCCAGAAACGTGGGAGTGAGTGATCAACTTAGTGGAACAATAAGGCACTGGTTAACATGTTATCAGTTCAATCAAACAGTAATGATAAAGCAGAACAACTAAATAAATCCTAAGTACTCTTGTTAATGCAAGGATGAATGCAATATGATACGTGCCCTCACGCGTACACCCTCAGCGTCTTCATCTTACGTTACGCATGATATCGCCTTAAAGTGCGCCACATCTACAAAGCACATGCAAATGCGGTGCATGGATATGATTACCAAGTTGTTATTAATCCATTTCACACAGTAGGATTGGGAAGCTAAGATACCTTCCTCATATCACCATCCAAACAGTGATCCATACTAGGGTCGTCAATCCTAGACATCTCATACGATCATATGTTTGAGGTCGTAGCAAAGGGCTCGTCACCAATCAATGCACGCCTTTCATGCCCTTCCTACCACAGTTCGGCTCGTCACCTCATTGCGGTATCCAGGTATGCTCGAGGTCACTACAAAGGGCTCGTCACCAATCAATGTAGGCCGACAGCACGAATATAGTGTCCCATACCACCATAATCGGCTCACGAGGTTAGTTGCTCACTGGTCACTACGGGGAGGCTCGTCACCCCAGCGTAGGCCGACAGCTCGACCACGGTGTCCCATACCACCATGTCCGGCTCATGAGTCTTAGCGGATCAAGTACCATAGTTAATAGGATTTCACTGGTGAGTTCGGTACCCTAGATTCAAACAGTAGCGTCCATACATGGTAAACATACATCAGACAATCGGGTTACTTGACGAACTCGACTAACACGAGCACACGTTGAATTGAACGACATAGAGTGCGCAAACACTCCGCATGGCCAAACCACTGCCGCCAACTCTAATACGGCTCGGGCTCGTCTAATACGCCCTACGTGGCGAAAACAATCTCAACCACGAACATAGGGTCAATTACCGATTTCTTGGACTAAGGCATAGTCCCAAACACCTTACGCTACTACAGATACTCATATGGAATGTAAAATAGTAATGGAACAACAACTCAAATCATTGTACATACACATCTGAAGAATATCAACTTAACATAAATGTAAGCATAGGAGATGCTTGAATTTAAATAACTTGGAAAGTAACTTGCATAAGGGAAATCATGCGCATCAATAGGAGTATTGAGAATCACTTCTCAATGCCCACAATTAGTGTAATCAGTTACACTTAGATCATTCATGCATTTCTACCAACACTTAGCATACATGGATCAACATATATGACGTATGTTGGAATACATGCACTTAGACAATTCCTTTTACCAAGGAGTTATCTTACATGCGTCTAGCATACATACATGACAAATAATCATGGCAAACACCAGTGCATATTTTATACGTATACGGTACTTTATAAATACACATAGAATACACAAATCTCAATATAGCATATGCATATCAGGAAAGCAACGTAAACACAACATTTGGCATGTGAAATCTCATCCATAACAAGAATAAATCACTAACTGGGATTGAAAGCCTTGAAAACCATAACCTATACACTTAAAGTCCGCACCTTAAGCGAAGAAAGAACCACCGAACTGATTTAGACGAGTTGTCTTCGTCAACGGCGCTAGAATACCCTAAAACAAGGATAGAAATGAGATACAACAACACCAAGACTAATCTAAGCTCTAACACAGGTTAGGGTTAGGTTAACTTACCCCAAAAGAACTCAGAACCGTCAGAAGAACGATTCAAAGCGAAGATTCAAAGATGAAGAAGAATAAGGAAGAATCCAAGATGATTCACCAACTTATCTCTCTCACTTTCTCTCTCTTTTCCACTCTCTTTCCAAGCTAGGGTTAGAGAAAATCGAATGGAAAAGAGAGCTAGGGTTTAAGGACTATAAATAGGCCTTTACTTGATGAAAATAACCCCAGGGTCAAGGTATACTTAGGTTATAACCAAAGCATGCCTTTCTCGATCCAACGAAGCACTTCTGGTGGGCCTATAACCACGAAAGGTCGGACTTAAGCTCCTTGACCATGGATCTAGGTCAAGCTGAGTTTTCATACCGACCGACTCTTCAGATCAGCCGTGGCGGACCACACTCAATTTAACGGTCACGGAAACTCGATCAGGTCCACAAGCATTAGGATATGCCTGGGCTAACTATCCTGATCAGAGGGTGAAATTGGGTCAGAATCCAACGGTCAGATAGCTTAAAATCGTCGCGCAAGCGACACAACTCAGATTTCAATAAAAGCTTAATAAATTCCAACCGTTCTCACACTCTTCACTCCGAGCTCAAGCAAATCGACCCAGAACATCACATGGACTTGATTTTTGAGGAGATGACCAAGCCCAACTCGGTGACCGCAACAGCCTAAGATCATCGCCATCGGACTTTCGACGCGCGGTCCAGGTCCGATCCAGATATTCTAAAAATTCCCCAGAACAACTGGATTTAGTGATGGATCCTAGGTTTCAGAGTAACGTAGCGCTCACTAATCTACACGTTTAGAGCCATGCATATACAATTTAAAGTGATTGATGCGGAATTCACAAGCAATCGAGTAAAGCGCTAATTACCCCAAAACAACTACTTAAGGAAAGATTAGCAAAAAAAATTCCAAGGTCGTTACACATAATCCATATCCATATTCATAAGCAAGCATAACAAAACATTCTCCCCGTTTTTGTCACAATATGACAAAAGAAGCAATAAAGATATGGAAGAGGAAAAAAAAAGGAGTAAATAAAGCAAAAAGCAAATAATGTTCATCCAACATAAATCATGCTCATATAAGTAACCAACATAAACCAAGTTCTTCCAAAGTCAGTCTTAAACACTGAAATAAAACAAGGTATCATAAGAGTTATTATAGGCCATATGAGAAAAATACTCAACCAGATCCAAAAGAGGGAGCAGGAATAGATGGATCAATTTGGTGTAAACCCTTGTTCAAGCGCCTCATATATTTACGCATATAAGCAAATTGAGTATCTTGGGTTACATGCATCTGAGCCACTTGTTCCTCAAGAGAATGCAACCTCTCATTAAAATCAGAAGGCTGATAATCAGGGTCAGCCTCAGAATCAGATTGCCTTCTTCTTCATTCATTGCTTCAGCTCCACCACCACCACCCACATTCACTTGTCTAGGAGCCAATTCCAATTTCATCTTGTTTATATTTGAGATGTTGAAAATAAGGTGATGAATAGGAGACTCTCTAATAGGTATAGCAACTAACATATGAGTGGCTAACACAGTCATAAGATATGTAAAAGGAACATCACTGTGTCTAGGATGGATACGAAATTGAATGATAGAATGACAGATCAAAGAAGAAAGAAAAACTTCAGTACCATATATGATGGAATGCAAAATTTGAACCATTAAAGAGGTGAGTTCGGTTTTGTTACCAGAACATGGATATAGATTTGAAATAAATATTCTGTGAAGAACCCTGTATCTGGGTAATAAGTAATTGGAAGCAAGCGCATTCCCCTTATGAGTCCATTGCGCATTTATATTACACAATGCTCTAGTAAGCATACGTTTTTCTGATTCTGATTGTTTGTCAACTAGAGTGTGAATAGGAATACCCTCATCAATAATAGGTATGTCCATTAGAGTTGAAATCAAATGACGGTCTATTTCAAATGGGCCTTCTCTAGTTGCTATTGAAAATGTTAAATCCTTAGTCAAAAATTCAGAAATACACACAAACATAGCTTGCGTAATAGGCTGGTATGTTGGCCCAGCCCAATGTAGAATGTTATCCCATCCTACAGATTGGAGAAGTGGAAGGAGTTCAAAAGGAGCAATATGTTCAATATCCACAAGACGCTCAATAATAACATTGCGCAATCGTAAATCCCGCACATAGGAGAGATCATCTTCGGGTGACCGAAGGTGGCACCTTGTTAAAGGTGTAGATCTAGATGAGGAAGCAAGGGTTTTTCCCTAAATTAAAAGATCCAACGCGCTACATGACTGGTCGTGGGTTGTCCTCGACCGGTCGTGTCACGACTGGTTGAGTATGTCCTCGACTAGTCGTGCAAAGAAAAAAACATGCATTCTTCACATAATTCTAAAATTTAAAATTTTAATTCAATAAATGTATAAACTATAATACAGAAATGCATGAATAATCAATTTAAATTGCACATACCAAGATCAAATTTCAATTTATTAAACCTGCTTTTGTCAAGCGGTTTAGTGAAAATGTCAGCAAGTTGAGTCTCAGTTGGAATGTAATCCAAAGAGATTGTCTTTTCTTCCACTAATTCACGAATGAAATGATATCTAATGTCAATGTGCTTAGTTTGTGAATGCTGGATTGGGTTTTTAGATATATTTATTGCACTGGAATTATCACAATATAAAACCATTGAACCTGTGCAATCCCGTAATCACCTAACATTCTATTCATCCGTATGAGTTGAGTACATGAATTTCCAACTGCGATGTATTCAGAGCCTCAGCAGTTGAGAGTGATATGAAACTTTGCTTCTTGCTAAACCAAGAAACTAAACAATTTCCAATATAGAAACAACCACCACTGGTTGATTTCCTATCATCGATATTACCAGCCCAATCAGCATCTGTGTACCCAGCCAACTGAACACTAGTATCATATGGATACCAGAGACCCAAATTAGTTAAACTTGCAACATATCGTATAATCCACTTAACAGCAGTTAGATGGGACTCTTTAGGGTCAGATTGATATCTAGCGCAAATACCAACACTAAAAGCAATATTAGGTCTACTTGCAGTTAAATAAAGTAAATTGTCAATCATACTATGATATAATTTAGAATCCACACTTTTACCTGTAGAGTCTTTTGAGAGTCTTAATGTTGTACTCATAGGAGTATCAAAATTTTTCTCATTCTCAAATCTAAACTTTTTAATTAAGTTCAAAGCATATTTGGTTTGAGAAATAAAAATACCATCAGGTTGTTGTTTTACTTGCAACCCTAGGAAATAATTCAATTCCCCAACCATGCTCATTTCGAACTTAGATTTCATTAAATCTACAAACTCAACAGTCATGTTTGTATAGGTAGATCCATAAATAATATCATTAACATAGATCTGCACCATTAAGATATGATCGTTATGTTTCTTAACAAACAGAGTTTTATCAACACTTCCCATTAGAAAATTATGACTTAGTAGAAACTTAGTCAATTTTTCGTACCATGCCTTGGGAGCTTGTTTCAAATTGTAGAGAGCGTTTTTTAAGTGATAGACATGATCAGTATTTTTAGGGTCTTCAAAACACATTGGTTGTTCAACATAAACTTCTTCATGCAGATCACCATTTAAGAAAGCACTCTTTACATCCATTTGATAAATTTTAAATTTTCTAAAGTAAGCAATGGATATAAATAGTCTGATTGATTCAAGATGAGCTATTGGGGCAAAGGTTTCATCATAATTAATGCCTTCAATTTAAGTGTATCTTATATAACTAGTCTAGCCTTGTTTTAAATTATATTACCAAGTTCATCAGACTTATTTTTGAAAATCCACTTAGTTCCGATAATATGTTTATCTTTAGGTCTAGGAACAAGATACCAAACATCATTTCTTACAAATTGGTTAAGCTCTTCTTGCATTGCAACAATCCAGTGTTCGTCAGTAAGAGCTTCTTTTACGTTAGCCGGTTCTATCTGGGATGTAAAGCACACGTAATTACATATATCTTCTAGTTGTCTACAAGTGCACACACCAGTGAGATGGTTTCCAAGAATTTGAGTGGTTGGATGATCTTTAACAGTCCTCAGTTCAGAGTTATTTTGATTTAATGAAGTATCTGGTTTGTCAATTAGAAATACTTCATCATTATCTGAACTTGAGGCAGGTGTATTCAAGTGATCGTTAATTACCACGTTGATGGATTCTTGAATAACACTAGTCCTCTTATCCAGTACTCGATACGCTCGACTGTTCAAGGAATATCCTAAAAAGATTCCTTCATCACTTTTTATGTCAAACTTGCCCAAATTTTCACAGTCACGTAAAATATAGCACTTTCTGCCAAAAACTCAAAAGTATTTGATAATAGGCTTCTTATCGAACCACATTTCATAAGCAGTTTTAATATTTGACTTATGTATAAACTCGGTTGATTATATAGGAGGCAGTATTTACAACTTCGGCCCAAAGATTTTTAGGGAGCTTCAGACTATTCAACATTACATTTGCCATTTCTTAAAGCACTCTATTTTTTCTTTCAACAATTCCATTTTGTTGTGGAGTTTTGGGCGCAGAGAATTCATGTGATATTCCCTGATCGGAATAGAATTTCTCAAAACTGCTATTCTTAAATTCTGATCCATGATCATTATGGATCTTACAAATTTGAGAACCTTTTTCCGTTTGGATTCGTTTGAGAACTCTTTTTTACTTCATCAAGGGTTTTTGATTTATCCCTTAAGAAGGCTACTCAAGTGAATCTGTTAAAATCATCCGCTATTACCAGTATGTATTTTTTACCACGTTGACTCTCCATCCTAGTTGGTCCTATAAGATCCATGTGGAGAAGTTTTAGCGGTTTGGATGAGGCATTGGAGTCCACCTTTTGTGAGTACTCCTAGTTTGCTTACCAATCTGGTATTCGCCACATATTTTGTCTACTTTTTTGTAATTTAGGTAGACCTCTTATCAGCTCTCTTTTGCTTAATTTATATAAAGTGCAGTAGTGTACATGTCCAAGGTGTTTATGCCATAACTCAGTTTCATCGGTATGGACCATGTAACAGGATTGATTAGAAGAGCTGAAATCACTTACGATGTAGCAGTTTTCAAAAGTTCTGTGACCAGTTAATATTACAGAACCGTTTTTATTTAAAATTTCACACCCTAGGTTAGAAAATTTTACGCTATAATTTTTATCACATATTTGAGAAATGCTTAATAAGTTATGTTTTAAACCTTCTACATATAAGATATTCTCAAATAGAGGGAGGTTAGAAAGTTGAACCATACCCTGGCCAATAATCCTGCAGTTGCTACCATCACCAAATGTGACTAAACTATTAGTCATGTCTTTAAGAGTAGTGAACAGACCTTTGTCACCAGTCATGTGCCTGGAGCATCCACTGTCTAGGTACCACTTTGAATGGCTTAATGCTTTGAAAGCGGTGTGAGCAACCAAGCTAGTAACCTTAGGAACTCATTTCATAACTTTTTGGGTTTAGGAGTATAGTTAGTCTTCTTGTATTTGTAATTTTTGTAAGAATGACCTACTGAGATAGATTTTAAGAGCTCCTTAAGTAGATCAACTATTTTCTCAGCTAAAGGATTTTGGTTCTGATTTTGTAGTTGATATGGTTGCATTTGGGTTTTAAAGTTTGAAAAGTTTTAGCATTTTTAGAAAAATTCTGATTTGAACTATTCCCTTTTGATTTTGAAGACTCTCCTTTCACAAACTTAGGAGGAGTAAACTTCTGTTAAAGAGGAACATTTTTATCAAAGCCCAAACCGGTTCGGTCGCTACATTTTCTTGATCCAGACAAAAGCTTTTCTAACTTTGGATCACCTTGGGCATACCTCCATGTATCCTTTAAACTAAAAAGTGAAGAGACTTCAAGTTTTAGTTTTTCATTTTCAGATTTAAGATTTTCAATAAGGGAGGCTTTGAAATCTAAATTGCATTCAGTTTTTTCAAAACAATCTGAAATGTAGGATTTTTCTAAAATAAGAGAATCAAAATTTTCTTTAAGTTTTGAAAACTTTTCTTTTTAAAGTTTTAGTTTAACAACAATTTTACAACTTTCCTTGTATAGGGCATTGTAAGCGTCTTGAAGATCTTCTTCATTTTCATGATCACTATTTAGATTTTCTTCACTAGTTGTATCATCATGATCTAAAAAAGTAAACTTGGCTAGAGTCATAAGGGCTTTGACTTCATTACCCGACTCGGTTTCAGAATCTTCTGATTCAGAAGAGGCTTCAGAGCCAAAAGATTCATCCCAAGCAGCCAACATTCATTTCTTTTTAGGTTTGTCCTTTTTAGGACACTTGTTTACAAGATGCCCATATTCATTATAGTTGTAACATTGATTATCTTTTAAAGATTTCCAAGTTTTAAATTTGGATCTTTTCTTATCATTAGATTTTTGAAAATCAACCCTCTTTTTACTTTTAAAAATTTTGTAAAACTTTTTAGCTAAAAGGGCCATATCATCTTCAGAGTTTTCTAAATCCGAATTACTACAATTTTCTTGAGAAAAATATTTAGAAGATTTAAGAGCAATTGATTTACCTTTAAGAGCTTTAAAACTTAACTCATAAGTCTGTAAAGAGCCAACTAATTCTTCTACCCTCATATTGTCTGTATCACGAAGTTCTTGGATCGCGGTCACTTTTGAGTTGAACCATTTAGGTAGTGAGCGTAGTATCTTTGCACACACTTTACTTTCTGGGATTTTATCACCAAGACCCCACATAGAGTTCACAATGTCATTTAATATTGTATAAAAGTCCATGAACATTTCATTTTCTTCCATATATATTTCCTTAAATTTGGTTGTGAGGATTTGGACTTTAGATTTCTTGACAATTATGTTCCCTCATGTGTCATTTCTAAAATATCCTAAGCTTGCTTTGCAGTATCACGAGATATAATTCTTTTGAATTCATCCAGTGATAGTGCGCAAGTGATTGCATTTAGTGCTTTTGCATTGGCACTACTCTCATTTTTCTGAAGAGTGGTCTATGAGAAATAAGGTGTTACTCTCATAGATTTTGATCCATCGATACCAGTCACTTCAGTGGTAGGAGGGGTCCATTCAGTTACTGTGGCTTGCCACACACTCTCATCCATGGACTTTAAGAAAATTCTCATCCTGGCTTTCCAATAGGCATAATTGGAGCCATCAAATGATGGAGGCCTAGTGACCAAAAGACTATCAAAATTTGACATCTTATATCGCTTAAATCGATTAGCTCAGAAAATTAATTCAAAAAAACGAGCTATTAGGCTCTGATACCACTTAAAAAGGCCAAGCTATATGTCCTAGAGGGGGGAGGGGGGGTGAATAGGACTATGCCAAATTAAAATGATAACAAATAATTTAAACAAATAAAGGAAAGATAATCAATTCATAATACTGAAATGTAAAGCAACCTCCAATGTATGAGTATTGAGAGATTGATACAAATGTTGTTCTAAGGACAACCTTATACCAAAAACCAAGGTTTATGGTAGGACAACCGGATTCCTAGAAAGGTCTTTGTATCAAAAACTCAAATTTGAAACAGAGAAATAAATAAATAAATAAATAGCAAGAAAGAAATTCTAAGCTATTCAACATTCCCCACAATGCTTGAAACATAAAAGATTACAACATTCACATCCACAAATACATTCTACAATATTGAATGATAAAATATATAGAAAATAAACTACACATCCATAAAACACAAAGAGTTATAGTGGTTCACCTGTGTGTACACCAACTATTAAACAAAAGCCACACAGCTTGCTACTCCACTCCTAATATCCTCATATAGTGGATATTAGTGTTCACTATAAAATAGGTTTTTCTCAGGTTCACCTAAAGCCCTCACAATTGTGTCTTTCAAATGAGCTTACACAATTCAAAAAAAAAAACCATACCTTGAGTTTTCTGGCTCTCCTTAGATAATCAAAACAATGAGATTTTTTTGGCTCAATCTCAAAAGAAACCAAAAATAGAAGATTTACATAAATGTAAAATACCTGGATTTCTCCTTTTATTGCAACCCGGAAGAACGAAATCGTAGTAGAAGTTCGAATAGAAGTTCAATGTCAAATACTCACGTGTGAAATGGTTCTAGGTTCTATATTGATTTTAAATTAATTCAAGTTGGGCTAGCTCTATTTGATTTTGATTCCAAGAAGTGGAATATCACAATTCCTCTTTCAAATCAGATTGGAATGTAGAAATAAAATCAAATATAAAAAGCTAATAAAAAGAGAATATTAAATATGTACAATCTAGCTTAAGAAGATTACAAACTTATGTCTCAAGTGATGCGTTGATTTTACTTGAATTGGATATCAAACTCTAAAAATTGTGTTCTATTTATAGATGAAGAAATCACGTCTATGACTAGTCCTATAAACACTACGACTAGACGTAGAACCAACAGATATTTGAAATTTTGAGCGCGATCGGATAAAACTGTTCTACGACTGGTCGTAGGCCATGCACGACCGGTCAAGGGACCTCCACGACTGGTCGTGTGGAACCTGGAATGGTTGCTGGAGTTTGAGTCGTAGCTGCTGGACTAGTCGTGAACGTGTTGTGCACTGTTCACACGACCAGTCGAGTAGACTTCAAGAATGGTTGTAGCTCAACTAAAAAATTCTAAAAATTTGCAACAACTTAGGACTGGTCGTGGAATTTCTTAGACTGGTCGAGCCAGTGCGAGGACTAGTCAAAGAACAGACCAAACATTTATAAAGTAATTCAATTTGAATTATGTATTCAAAATGACCTACCCTAAGGTCAATCTAAGGTCTTCCATATCTTGGACATGAAGTATGAACATTGAACCTTCTTTTCTTTAAATGATAGATGGTCTTTGAAGTTCATGAAGCTTGAGATCTCAACACATAATGAAGCTTGAACTTGAGATCTTTTGAAGCTTAAATTTGCAGTACTTGAGTTGTACATCACCTTGAGTCTTAAGAACATTTGACTTGTCTCTCAATGTCGCTTTACAACTTAGAACTTTGAAGCTTAAAGGAGAGAACAATGTACTTGATCTTGTAGTTCTTGATGTAGAACTTTGTTCTTGACTTGAAGGATTGTCCTTTTACATGTGATGCATAACCTTGAACATATATATCAATGTGCTACACAAGACACAGACTATGGTTTTGGCACAATAAAATTTGACAATCAAAGGAGCAAATAACCATATCACTTACACATGCTGATGAAAGGCTATTTGGGCTGTATTCAGTGATGGACCTCCTGTTGGAGTCCTGGTGGGGTCCCATATTTGAAGGTAAGTCTCATGTAAGTGAAGGCACTATCCAAACCTTCTATGCCCACATACAAAATTCGCTACTGGAGCCACTTCAGTTTACTATTCCCTTAGGGAGGCAGGAAGCCATAGTCGATGTAAATGTGATGGCCCGTATTATAGCAATTGAGCATGAGGTCAAACATGCTAGTGCATCTCGTCTCACTAGTGTACGAGAGAGAGATCACCGCACGCAGTTTCTTTGTGGCTAACTGGCTCATTAGAGGTGAGGCAATAGCCTCCCATCAACCAAGATGACGACAGACTTCAGCTTACACCCCACATATGCACGTACAACCTGTATCCTAGGTGGAGCAATCGTACGGAATGCACTCGTCTGATGGTGGACTTCCTGTACACAGTTCGACATGGAGAAAAGCCGTGTCTGCCTACCTTCGCCCTGACACAGATAATCAGGACCGTACACTCTAATAAAATTGTGGTGAAGACCACTTTAGTTGAAGTAGGGATATGCCAATATGTCCTAGAGGGGGTGAATAGGACTTTTTAAAGTTTTTATGATTTATTAAAAAATCTTATTATACTAATCCTAATGATAGATGCTTATCAGGATTACTCAAGAGTAACTTTACTGGCTTCCAAGCCCGGTAGAGGATCTAATCACAAACTATTCAAGAAGTGAACAATATGTAAACTAGTTTATGATGGATATGATTATATATGTGTGTGAGCTGTGATCTCTGATATTCAAATATGAAATTATTAAAGTAAATCACACAATTAACAGAATAGCAATCTCAAACACAGTCATTTTTATAGTGTTTCGACTACTTGTCTACTCCACTCCCGGTAACCGCACCCAACCCTTGAGTGTACCGGATTTCACTAAGGAGGTTTTATAGCAGTTCACCTCAAACCTAAGGTTTAAAATCAGGTTCACCTTCAACCTTTACAACATACATTAAGGCTGACTGTTTATGCTCTCACAAGCAAGGGTCAACACGACGCACCCACTTTTAGGCACACTGGCCAAGGATCTTCCACAAGACCCTGAGGTTTCCCTCGGTTCACCTCTAACCTAAGGTTTTAGACAGGTTAACCTTCAACTAGATGTTTATGCTCTCCACAGAGCAAGGGTCCACACAACGCACTCACCACGTACACTCCCGCCGAAGGCCTCCTAGGGGACTTGCAAGGGTGAGAAACACCTTAGACCTAATCCTACAAAGGAATGATCACAAGTATCCTCTGAACTCTAGTTACTTACAAATAAGTGGATAAGTCACATTCAGCACATTGACGAAGATCTCCTCCTTGTTGATGAAGAATCTTCGACTTCCTTGATCCACAACATAAATGATGTACCAATATGAGGCTTCGGGGGGGGGGGGGGGGTGATTCTGGTTATGCATTCAAGGCATCCCAGCTTAATGATTTACCATTAAGGTAGTAGTTGGAGGTTCCTTAATTGTGAAAGTTCATTCCCCAATCCACTCTATTGAATATCAATGATGAAGGTGGATTGGAGGATGAACTTCCTTGAGAGAAAGGGCTTTCGGTATATGATATAAGGTAAAACACTTAAAAGCATTCTCTTCTTTCTCTCTCCTAGCATCAAAAGACAAGCTCTCTTTATATAGGCCAAAGGTTCCAACGGATATAAAACGGTCACATTTATGACAGAGTTCGATATCATCGAGCAGGGTCGATATCATCGAGTGTATACTCTTGATAGCATCGACTGGCCGCTCGATGACATAAATTCAAATGTCATATGCTTTTGAAACCAATTGTCAGCTGGTCGAGGGAATCGAGACTTGTATCGATGTCATTGGATTTCGAACTCCGATTCCATCGATGCAAGGTTCGATTCCTCGACATTTGAAAAAATGAGAGAGACTTGCTTTAAAGTATTTTAGGTTTACAAGAATGATCGAGGGACCTTCGAGATCATCGAAATTTGAATGTCGATGATATCAATATAATGTCGATACATTGATAAATCCAGAGGATTTTCGTTTAAGCTTGCTGGACAGTTTGTCCCTATTCGATGTTATCGAAACTATATTGATATCATCGATATTTGAATATCAATTCTATCGAGGGACCCCCGATCATAGATAAACATCCTGAAATATTTTGCTATAATATCGAGAGCCCTCCGATATCATTGAGATTTGAACTTCGATGGTATCGAGAAAGGCTTCGATATATCGATGCACATGTGATTTTCTTAAGTAAAAACAAGGGCACTGGAGATCTATCTGTCGATATTATCAAGTCACTTTTGATAGACTCGAGATTTAAATATCGATGATATCGATGGGTAGATCGATATATCGATAAATCAGTCCAGAGATATATGTGGTTGCTAGACACTTTTGTCCTCATTTCGATGATATCGTTTAAGCATTGAGGACATTGACAGAGCAGGTCGATTCTATCAAGACGTGTATCGATAAAATTGACAAAAGCAAGAAAAACTTAGAGATTTTCTGTTTTTAAAAAAGTTTTCTCACTTATAAACACTATAAAGTTCTAATTTGTTTCAAGGGTTTTATTTACCTGGTGTTTTTAGATGTGGGATGTGAGGCTTAGATTTACATGTGGCGAGCTTCCACACATTTGGTTGAAGCAGACGCTTTAAATTGATCTTCCCATGCGGCTCTGCAGTCTGATTGACTCAACACTCACGCTAATTGACAAACTAAGGCACTTTCAATCTCCACCTTTGTCAATTACATGACAAAATACCAAAACACCCTAGAACAGTATCTGGACAAACACAACCTAAATTATGTGTACATGCATTTTACACAATTTTACAATTTCTAGCCCATGTACACAACCGAGTATCTGCTCCCCCTAACTACAAACTCCCCTTATTTTGATGCAGTTACTCCCCCCTAACACCTACAACACCATTCAAGAAGATATACAATTTCTATTCGGGGTGTTTGAATCGTTCTCCCCCTTTTTGTCAGTCATTAACAGAGATATAGCAGTTGATATTGACTGAAGCTTGAAGCATGTGGGAGAACTATTTATTCAGAGGAATATGCATATAACAGATAGATGTAAGATAATCAAATCAGTTTAATCAAACATCATTTGCAGTAAGTATGTATGCATAGTAGATTAAATAGAGCAGTGATAGGAGTAAAATAATCATGAAAGTCACAAGCACTCCATATCAGAAGCGAGATAAAGCAGGGGACAGATGAGACATAATCATGGCAGTAAAAATATTCAATTATAACGGCCATATCCAAATATCCAAAACACATATTGCCATAGATAGCAGTAGATTAACAGTGATCCAAAAAAAGGCCCATCCATGGGCACCCAAAGATAGCTAATAGTAGCAAACCCACATGGGGTATATACAACATACACAAAAAAAATGTCAAACTGTTAAGGAGCTATCACATTCACTCATAAGAGCATAGAGCATCCAAAGAGATACTTATGCTCATACGCAAAGATAAGTGTAGGTGAATGTGGTAGTGTTCAGAATCTCGTACTATGGCGGAGTAGTAGAGATAGACGGCGCCGTATCATCTCGACGACATGTAATTATCTCAACTAGTTATTGGACTGTCTGCTGCACTCCCTAGACCAACCGCTCTAAGATAGTAAGCGTCTCATGCACCGAGTGAACATCTCTCTGAATTGCACCAATCCGATCCTGGTGGAACTTAAATCATTTAGCATGCCCAGGAACTAATGACGATAGTGCTTGATGTGGTTCAGAAGCTTCTTCTCCAGCCGTCTCTGTCCCTTTCATGGGAGTGACACCTTCACCTCCAGCTCCTTCTGCTTAAATGCCTTCCTCTGGGTCCTCAGGGTATTTATGAAACTTCAGATCCATCCTTTAAATGTTACTTTTATTGAAGGTTTAGAGAGGAAGTACATGATCACCTGTAGTTGGGAATGCTATGGCATTGCAAATTGTATCGATGATCCAGGGATATGGTAAGAGAATGTCCCTAGCCCTATGGAAAGCATAAACCAACTGATACACGATGAGGGTAGGCAGACAAATCTTGATTCCAGCGGCGACCAAATAAATTATCATGGTCATGAAGCCCATGAGATCTGCCCTGTTGGAGCCTCTAGAGTACATGTTTGAAGCAAGAATACCATGCAAGACCCGATAGCGTGGTTCCATGAATCTAACTTTTAGGGCATTCCCTTGATACCATTGGACATCACGATCATGACAGAGGAGTTTGGTGACTTTGGACCGAACCTCAATATTTTCCATGTCCATATCTGGAATTCCCTCAGGAGATAAGGTAAGATTGAATATCCCAGCGAAAGATTCCAAAGTGATCAACACATCATCACCATTGACGGATACAGTGATGGATGGTGGATCAGATGTCAGAGAATGACAGGCAGCAAAGAAATTATAATTCCATTCAAGTTGATATGATCCCCCAAAGTCAAGAGCTGGTAACCAATCTATGGCGACAAGTAGAGGTTCAAGATTATATGGAATCAGACAACATCGGTCGACTTTTCTCTCGGGAATAACCTTTCTCCCTGCGAACTTTAGCAAGACCAGATTAACCTGTACCGGGGGTGGCACCTGCGCCTCAGACTGGGACCCACTCTTTCTCGTGCGTTGCCTTGTGGGGGTCCCGTGTTCTGGGGTCCTTGTGCTTCCTTTTGAAGCAACCACTTTTTATCGAGTGGATTTTGATGACTCACTCGAACCGGATACTTTTCCCTTGTCTTTTCCCATGTGGACAAAAACAGTTTGAAGGATTTGGGAAAGAGGACAAAGCCCAATAGAAACGAGAATACCATAAAAAAAATAACTCTTGATGTTTAGAAAGGTATTACTAAGTTTATGGAATAGTTGGGGCTGCCTGTGGAAGGTCCGAGCAGTTCGGTTGAGAAGAGTGAGCAGGGAAGAGGAAGGGAAACCCTGGAACAAAAATCCCTTTTTGCACTCCACCGACTTATATCTGGTGGCATCTGTCGATATCATCGATACTTATTTTGATGATATCGAGGGACCCTGATAGATTTTATCAATCCTTTCTTCGATATCATTCTTAATCACATGACTTTTCTTATTCCAAGGAGGCGTCGATGATATCGACCCTTTATCGATTAATCGAGAATGACATTTCGATAGTCGTATCAAAGATGAATAATTTTTTAGTTTTAGCATTTAGATGACCCTTCAAGTATATTTTAGTATTTCTATGAATCAATAGTATACTCAGCAAAATAATGTATAATCACTGTACACAACAAAATTATAAACATTTGAATGTTTATATACAAAAGATTGAGGGAAGGAACCTCAGATATATAATTTGAAGCTCAGCAAAATTTGCATCATTTCAGCAAATATCTAGATCTAGTGAATGACCTAGACTTGTCTTTCTTGTCATTTCAGGGTGTAGAGTTCATTTTTTCTTTCACTATCCATTTTGAGACAGAATTCTTTACTATGGTAGATTAAGTTTTTATGTTTATCTCACCCATTTAATCCAGTGATTCCTTCATTCTGTCCTTCTTTTTAGGTGGTGATGGATGAGTGTTTCTCCTAGATGGACTTTTGACATTCTGTATTTCCTCGGCTGGGTTTCCAATATGATTTTAACCAGATTTATATGAAGTCCTTCTAGTAGTTAAGCATTCAAACTTATAATGACCCATATCACCACATAAATGACAAACTGGAGAAGTTCTCATATTGCCACCCTAGGCCACTCTTGTCTTTTCCTTGTCTTCCCATCCCTAACAACTTTTCTAGCTTTTCAACACTCTGGGAAAATTTGTAATTTATTTCAGCAAATTTTCTAGATTTCTCTAAGTCACAATGGAGTGTGTGATTCTCATTCTTGAGTTGCTCATTTTCATCTTTTAATAATTCAACCTGTTTTATAAGCTTTGATGATTCCGTTTTTAGGGATAGATTGGCCCTTTCTAACTTATCATTGTCTGAGTGATATTGCTGTAAATCATTGATTAAATGTGTATTAATTTCCAAGGTTTTGTCCAAGTCTTTTTGCAGCAATTCCTTTTTTTTTCCAGACATTCCAAGTCCTTTAAGTATGTGGATACTATGAATATAGAGTTGATTATAAGCATCTTGTAGTTTATCCTTTTCTATCTCTTCTTCTTCTCCAGTTTCTTCATTATCAGATAGAAATGATTCAGTGGCTTGTTGTTCTTCCTTGTTTTCAGATTCCGTGGGAATTATTGGAGCAATGGAGACCTAAGAATTTTTAAGGATTTTCGGTCACCATCACTCTCTGAGTCAATAGATTCTGAATTTGACTCTTCTAAATCATCTCATGTGGCAGCCATTGCCTTGCCCTTAGTTTTTCAGCTTGGGCAATCAGTAGACAGATGTCCATACTTTCGACAGGCATAACATTGTGGTTCTTTGGTCTTATTACCAAATTTGCCTGTAGAAGGTCTGTTGTCAATCTTTCTTCCTCTGGTAGGATGACCACGATTCTTTTGAAAGAATTTCCTAAATCTTTATGCCAGCAATGCCACTTCCTCATCTTCATCTTCCTTTTCACTTCCACTGTCCTCATTCGTTATTTTCTTTGAAGTTTTTAGGACAGTTGTTTTGGATTTTTAGGTTTTTTTGAAGCGTAGTTCAAAAGTTTGTAGGGAACCTGTAAGTGTTATGGTCTCATGATCCTTTGATTGTCAAATTTTGTTGTGCTAAAACCTCTATCTATGTCTTGTGTTTGTATGTTGATATATATATGATCAAGACACTTCATCACAATGGTTCAAGACATGTACAGTGCTCTGCTTCAAGAAATGTAAAGTCATGTACTTTAAGCATCAATGTTCAGAGCTACATCGATAAGAAGAGTACATTTCAAGACTCAAGTACAACTCAAGATGAAGTTTAAGTTCAAGCTTTCGAAGATCTCAAGATCAAGCTACATCAAGATAGAGATCTCAAGCTTCATAAGGTTCAAAGGTCAACCTACATCTGAAAGGATGAAGTTCAATGTTCATACTTCATGTCCTAGGTATGTTGACCTTAGATTGACCTTAGGGTAAGTCATTTCAGATATATAATTCAAATTGTATGTTTATATATGAATTTGGTCCGTTCTAAGATTAGTCCTGGACCTTGTTCGACTAGTCCTAGCACTGGTTCGACCAGTCCAAGAAATTTCACAGCCAGTCCTAAGTTGTTAAAGATTTTTAAAATTTTTTGGTCACTCTACAACCAGTCCTGGAGACTGTTCGACCGGTCCTAGGGAGGTCACAACTCGACCTTCGACCAGTCCTAGAACTACGACTCAAACTCAGTAACCAAACCTGGTTGTCTACGACCAATCCTGGGTCAGCTACGATCGGTCGTAGGTGGTCCATGACCAGTCATAGACTCCCTAAGACCAGTCGTAGAATGGTTTTTAAGATCGCGCTCAAAAATTTCAAAATGTCGTTGGTTCTACGACCAGTAGAAGGGTTCCTAAGACCAGTTGTAGACGTGATCTTTTCATCGATAAATTGAACACGAATTTCAGAGTTTCTCATCGAATAATTTAAAAAAAAATTCAAGCCTCCACTCTGAGATAATTTTGTTCATTTTAAGCTATGCTGTGCATATTTAATATTCTTTTTGTTAGCTTTTCTTATTTGATTTTATTCCTATATTCCAATCTTATTTGAAAAGAGGAATTGTTATATTTCTTCTTCTTTGAATCAAAATCAAATAGAGCTATGCCTATTTGATTTAATTTAAAATTAATTAGAACTTAGAACCATTGTAAAGTGAGTATTGGACATTGAACGTTGATTCGAACATCCACTTCGATTGGTTCTACCGAGCTACTACAAAAAGGAGAAATCCAGGTATTTTACTTTTATGTAATTTACGTTCTTTTGGTTTCTTTTGAGATCGAGCCAAACAAATCTCATTGTGTGTTATCTGAGGAGAGCCAGAAAACTCGAAAAATGTGGGTTTTTGGATTGTGTAAGCCCAAGTTAAAAAGACACAACTGTGAAGGGTTTAGGTGAACCTGTGAAACCTATTTTAATAGTGAACGTTAATATCCCCTATGTGAGGATACTAGGAGTGGAGTAGCTATGTGGTTGTTGTTTAACAGTTGGTGAACACACAGGCGAACCACTATAATTCCTTGTGTTTTGTGGTTTGAATCTTTGCTTAAATTCCTATCTTTTATCATTCAAGTTTGTGGAATGTATACATGGATGTGAATGTTGTAATATTTGCATTTCAAGCAAAGTGGGGAATGTTGTAATAATTTAGATTTAAAATCTTGCAATATATCTCAATTCCTTGCTATTTATGTATTCCTTTTCGGTTTGAGTTGTTGATTCAAAGAACGTTCTAGAAATAAGGTTGTCCTGCCATAAACCCTTGGTTTTTATGGTGTAAGGTTGTCCTTAGAACTGCATTCGTTTCAATCTCTCAATACTTGATTATTGAGGCTGCTTTCTATTTAAGCATTGTGAATTGATTTCTTTTATTTGGCTATCACATTATTTAATTTTGTTGTCATTATTTTAATTTTAGCATAGTCCTATTCACCGCCCCCCCCCCCCCTCTAGGACATTTAGCTTAGCCATTTCAGAACCTACTAGTTCTTCTACTTTCATTTCATAAATATTCCTACACTCTTCAATAATTGTTACTTTGGGATCAAACCATTCCAGCAGTGATCTTAGTATTTTCCTATAGATTTTAGGAACCGTAACTTTTTCTCCCAAACCATCTATGGAGTTGCAGATGATATCCAACTTTGTGAAAAACTCCATAAAGGTTTCTGTAAGTGCTATAGTTTATATCCCTGTCTGTTGTTAAATTTGTGTTGCCAAAATTACTGTTATATATAACTTGCATTAGTGAAGCTCTCTCAAGGATCAACATTCATGAACAAGCTAAGCTCACAATAAGTAAAGCTCACAAGTACAAGGATCAATCTTGAATGCAAGAACTGCTCACAAGACAAGACTCAAGCTGCAAGACTTCAAGAAGAGTACAAGGCAGTTTGTAAAGAACTCAAGACACTTTTAAGATTGAGCTACATCAAGATTTCAAGATTGAACTACATTAAGACTTCAAGGCTCATACTTCAAGGTCACTAGTTCCTAATGTTTCAATGTCCTTACTTCATGGTTGAGGTTTGACTGACCTTAGGTTGACCTTAGAAGTAGGTCACTTTGGATACATAAATCGAATGTTTATTTTACATAAGTTTGGTCTGTTCTTCAACTAGTCCTAGGCCTTCTTCGACTAGTCCTAGAGTTGCTTCGACCAGTCTAAGAAATTCCTCGATCAGTCGTGAGTTTGTTACAAATTTCGGATAAAATCTGTTAGGCTTCGACTAGTCCAGGAATTTGTTATGAATTCATGTGAATAGTCGACTGCATCTTCGACCAGTCGAAAAACTTCGACTCAAAATCCAGCGATGTTTTTCAGGTTCTTTGACCAGTCGAAGGTGACCTACGACCAGTCGAAGGTGACCTACGACCAGTTGAAGGAGACCTTCGACCAGTCGTAGAACGGTTAAAGCTTATCGCGCCTGATTTTTCAAATATCTATTATTACTTCGACTAGTCGAAGAGCTCCCAAGACCAGTCGAAGACGCGATCTGCTCACCTATAAATAGTGCACGAATCTCAGAAGAAATTATCGAATTAATTAATCCATTCAAGCCAATCTTCGTCGAACTTCTGAGAGATAATTCTATGCTCCATCTAAGCTAAGTGTGCTTATTTAATATTCTCTTTCCTTAGCTTTATTTAATTGATTTTGTTTCTGCTATTCCAATCTAATTTGATAAGAGGAATTGTTATTCCCTTTCTTTGGAATCAAAATCAATTAAGGTAAGCCCTATTTGGTTTAATTTAAAATCTATTAGAATTAGAACCATTGTAATTGAGTACTGGACATTGAACTTGGATATTCAATCATCTACTTTGATTTAGTTCTACCGGGTTGTTACAACGAAGGAGATAATCAGGTATTTTACATTTAATTGTAAATTCCTTTCTGTTTTGGTTTCTTTCAAGATTTGCCAGAAAAATCTTGTTGTATTGGTTATCTGAGGAGAGCCAAAAACTCTTAAAAGTGGGGTTTTTGAATTATGTAAGCCCACAGACAAAGACACAATTGTAAAGGTTTTAGGTGAACCTGGGAAAACCTATTTTGTTAGTGAACGCTAATATCCCCTGTGTGAGGATATTAGGAGTGGAGTAGCATTCTGTGTGGCTGTTGTTTAACAGTTGGTGAACACATAGGTGAACCACTATAATCCCTTGTATTGTGGTTGAATGATTTATACTTCTGATCTTTAATTATTCTTTTGTGGGATGTATGTATGGTGGTGAATGTTGTAATCATTTAATTCAAGCATTGTGAGAATTTTGTAATAGTTTAGAATTTATTTTCTGCTATTCCTTTATCAGCTTGATATTCAATTTCCTTTAAAAGTTGTTCCAGCAAGGTTGCCCTGCCATTTCTATGGTGTATGGCTGTCCCTAAAATGATACATTTGTAATTAAAATTTATTTCAATTCAGTTTGTATTTATTTCTATATTCCTCTTTGGTTTGAGATTTGATATAAAGATCTTTCTAAAAATAAGGTTGTCCTACCATAAACTCTGGTTTTTGGTGTAAGGTTGTCCTTAGAACAACATTTGTATCAACCTCTCAAGATCTGAATTTTGAGATTATTTTACTTTCTTGCATTGTGATTTATTTTGGCTATCATATTCTTTTTAATTTCGCTGTTATTAGTTTTATTTGGCATTGTCCTATTCACCCCCCCTCTAGGACATATAGCTAGGCCTTTTCACCATTATGAGACTTTCTAACTATGAAGTCAGGAGTTGTAGTTTGGATCTCTTTACAGTACTGGTGCCTTCATGGGTTGTTTCCAATAGATCCCATGCTTCTTTAGATGTCCCACACATGCTTATTTGATTGAAAATATCTTGAGACACGGTATAGTAGATGGCGTTAATAGCTTTAGCTTCAGCAGTTTGTCTTTCTTTATCAAACGTCGTCCACTTCTCTTTGGGTTTGGGTTTTGTAATGGTTCTGCCACTGTCAAGTACAACTTGTTCAGATAGTGACACATAGCCACTTTAAACTATATCCCAAACATCATGATCCAAAGATCTCAGAAAGTATTGCATCCTAGCCTTCAAGTATGCATAGTTTGATCCATCGAATACTGGAGGTCTAGTGACCAATAAGCCCTCTCCATGGGCCATATTCTCAACTTCAGTTAAGATCACTCTCTAGGCAGTGAAGCCCTTAAAGAGAGACCCGCTCTTATACTAATTGAAATTGCGGTGAAGACCACTTTAGTTGAAGTAGGGATATGACAATATCTCTTAGAGGGGGGTGAATAGGACTTTTTAAAATTTTTATGATTTATTAAAAAATCCTATTACACTAATCCTAACGATAGACGCTTATCAGGATTACTCAAGAGTAACTCGACTGGCTTCCAAGCCCAGTAGAGGATTCAATCACAAACTATTCAAGAAGTGAACAATATGTAAACTAGTTTATAATGGATATAACTGTGTATGTGTATGAGGTGTGATCTTAGATATTCAGATATGAAAATATTAAAGTAAATCACACGATCAACAGAATAGCAATCTCAAACACAGTCATTTTTATAGTGGTTCGACTACTTGTCTACTCCACTCCCGGTAACCGCACTCAACCCTCAAGTGTACCGGATTTCAATAAGGAGGTTTCACAGAAGTTCACCTTAAACCTAAGGTTTTAAATTAGGTCCACCTTCAACCTTTACAACCTACACTGAGGCTGACTGTTTATGCTCTCACGAGCAAGGGTCAACACGACGCACCCACTTTTAGGCACACTGGCCAAGGATCTTCCATAAGACCCTGAGGTTTCCCTCCGTTCACCTCTAACCTAAGGTTTTAGATAGGTTAACCTTCAACCAGATGTTTATGCTCTTCACAAAGCAACAGGCCACACAACGCACCCACCACGTACACTCCCACCGGAGGCCTCCTAGAGGACATGCAAGGGTGAGAAACACCTTAGACCCAATCCTACAAAGGAATGATCACAAGTATCCTCTGGACTCTAGTTACTTACAAATAAGTGGATGAGTCCCATTCAGCATATTGATGAAGATCTCCTCCTTGTTGATGAAGAATCTTCGACTTCCTTGATCCGCAACACAAATGATGTACCAATACAAGGCTTCGGGTTGGGTCAAGGTTAGGATGAAATCCTACTCTATAAAATGTTTTCCTATAAGGAAGATAGAATGATTCCGGTTATGCATTCAAGGCATCCCAGCTTAATGATTTTCCATTAAGGTAGTAGCTGGAGGATCCTTAAATGCGGAAGTTCATTCCCCAATCCACTTTATTGAATATCAATGATGAGGGTGGATTGGAGGATGAACTTCCTTGAGAGAAAGGGCTTTCAGTATATGATGTAAGGTAAAACACTCAAAAGCACTCTCTTCTTTCTCTCTCCCAACATCAAAAGACAAGCTCTCTTTATATAGGCAAAAGGTTCCAACGGATATAAAACGATCACATTTATGATAGAGTTTGATATCATCGAGCAGGGTCGATATTGTCGAGCGTATAATCTCGATAGCATCGACTAGCCGCTCGATGACACAAACTCAAATGTCATATGCTTTTGAAACCAATTGCCAGCTGGTCAAGGAATCGAGACTCGTATCGATATCATCGGATTTCAAACTCCGATTCCATCGATGCAAGGTTCGATTCCTCGACATTTGAAAAATGAGAGAGACTTGCTTTGAAATATTTCAAGTTTACAAGAATGATCGAGGGACTTTCGAGATCATCAGAATTTGAATGTCGATGATATCGATATAGTGTCGATACATCGATAAATCCAGAGGATTTTCGTTTAAGCTTGCTGGACAGTTTCTGCCCCTATTCGATGCTATCGAAACTGTACCGATATCATCGATATTTGAATATCGATTCTATCGAGGGACCCTTGATCATAGATAAACATCCTAAAATATTTTGCGAGAAGACTAGGCGCCCATGGTCGATAATATCGAGAGCCCTCCGATATCATCAAGATTTGAACTTCGATGGTATCGAGAAAGGCTTCGATATATCGATGCACATGTGATTTTTCTTAAGTAAAAATAGTAGCACCGGAGATCTGTTGTCGATATTATTGAGTCACTTTCGATAGACTCGGGATTTAAATATCGATGATATCGATGGGTAGATCGATATATCGATAAATCAGTCCAGAGATATATGTGGTTGCTGGACACTTTTGTCTTCATTTCGATGATATCGTTTAAGCATCGAGGACATCAATAGAGCAGGTCGATTCTATCGAGATGTGTATCGATAAAATTGACAAAGCAAGAAAAACTTAAAGATTTTCTATTTTTGAAAAAGTTTTCTCACTTATAAACCCTATAAGTTCTAACTTATTTTGAGGGTTTTATTTTCCTGGTGTTTTGGGATATGGGATGTGAGGCTTAGATTTACCTGTGGCGAGCTTACACACATCCGGTTGAGGCAGATGCTTTGAATTGATCTTCCTATGTGGCTCTGCAGTCTGACTGACTTAACACTCACACTAATTGACAAACCAAGGCACTTTCACCTACTAGAGGAGATGCCTCACTCCCATTTGGTCAACTTATCTGTAAGATTACCCGTAATTTTAGCTTCAGACTTAATATGCATGAGCTTGTGCCGATCCACTTCATTAATGACACTACACTCAATAACATAGGAATTGGTCGTAGGCAATGTCAAGCTTGACTCGATAAGTATGGGGATGAAATAGAAGATGAAAGTGAAGAGGAAGATGAAAGTGAAGATGATAAGGAAGGAAGTGAAGAGGGAGAAGGCACTGAGGATGAGAAAGGCAGTGAGGAGGAAGAGCAAGACAAAGAAGAGGAGGCCCAAGACTCTGATGGGGGACCTCCTACTGCTACTAGTGAGGACCGCCATGATCGGGCTACCTTAGAAGCCTGCATGGCCAAGATTGAAGAAAACTAGGCTACCTTGAGACAGGAGGTCAAGGAGAATCAGGCTTACCTAAAACAGAAATTCAAGAGGATGTCTTGCACTCTAAAGACCCTCCTGTGCTGTATGCAGGATAAGGGTGCGCCTCCACCTTCACTAGAGTTAGCAGACTAGTCCTGTGTTGTAGTTGTCTTTTGGTTTTCTCAGTTTCTTATTTTTCTATGTAATGGCCCTTGTCGGCTTAGTTAGATGCTAGAATAGTTGGTGTTAAAACTTTTACTAGATTAGCTCACATGCATCTCTGTCATGATTCATGTAATACTACATCTCGTGTATTGTGACAATTTTTGGTTAAATGAAATGCATGAAGCTTCTTTTTATTTGGAATGTGTAGAATGTTTGGAAAATTGAGTAATGTTACTCTAAATCTCACATATGTTGCACCCTATGTTGTATATAGGGAACACCTCCTAAAAAACACTCAGAATATTACACGTCTCATACTTGGCGGATCGATTGACGGGGCACCTCCCCTGAGCGATAGCCATACGGACCCCAGCTTGGGCCTGGATATTGAGATTATGCCGGATTCACAGCCAGCCACTGGCCCCACCAATGGGCCAACACCTTGTGCACCACCAATTTCAGAACAGAATCGTGCATCTACATCAACACCACACATGCCTCAAGCAGCTCCTCCCCCTGATAAGTTAGAGTAGATGATGCTCCTAATGTAGCAACAACAATAAGTTTGGACCACTATTACGGCAGCCATTTTCCAAAACATGAACATGGTCCCACCTATGGCACCTCTGCATTCTACTGGAGCCATGAACACTAGTGGCTTATTTGAATGCTTTCAGCGTTTTTGTCCTCCTACCTTTGCGAGTACTCCTAACCTGAGGAGGCTGAGTATTGGTTGGATCATATATCCAAGATGCTGAAACCATTGCACTGTACTGAGGCAGATCAAGTAGAGCTGGTTGCATATATGTTTAAGAAGGATGCTAGTCTTTGGTGAGACAGCATCCTACGGACCGTCCCCATAGGACACATGTGGATGTGGGACGCATTTGAGACTTGCTTCCATAGAAAGTATTTCCTCCTCACTTATCGTAATGAAAAGGAGGGTGAATTTCTCCACCTCCGATAGGGAGGGATAACCCTTGTTGAAACGAGAACCACTTTACAGAGCTGGCCAAATATGCTCCACTGATCCTAGCAGACGAGCCGATGAGAATGCGGCGATTTTCAGAGGGTCTGCGGCCTAAAATTTGCACAAAGATGTGTTGCGCTAGCATTCCCAACTATGCTGAGACAGTGAACATGTCCCTGCGAGCTGAGCAGGATGGTGAGAGACTGTCCCGGACACGTATGCCCATGAGCCCGAGGCCTTGGCCTGAATTGTCGAACTGACCGTTCCTCCGCAAGAGGTCACATGCAGATTTACCTCCCATGCTTATGGTTCTGCCGACCTAGCAGAGGTAAATAGACCTTTGGTGTACCTACTGTAAGAAGATGGGCCATATAGACACCTATTATTTTACTAAGATGAGGGACAACGTCTTTTTGCCACCTCTTAAGATCAACCACCAACTGCCCGAAGCTATTTCGGCTCCACCTCTATGATTAGCACCTCCAACATATCCTTTTTACAAACCAACCGTACCTTGAAATAGGCTACCTGAATGACCTATGACAGCAAAATCGAATAGTCCTCAATAAGCTCGTGTACACGCACTTGCAGCTAAAGCATCTGAGGCAGCAATTGCAGTGCCTTTAGCCTTTGAAGTCACTGCCCACATTCAAGGTACACCTGTATTTCTATTGGTGGACACCGGGTCCACTATTTTGATAATATCATGATCTACAATCAAGCGATTACGGTTAAGCACTACTCCTATGATTGGGGTGAGAGTCGTTACCGCAACAAGGACTTTCTTCGATGCTACTAAGTTTTGTAAAGATTGCTTAATAAACTTAAGAAGCAAAACGGTGCACATTGACCTGATTGTCACCCCGCTGCATCATTATGACATCATCCTCGGCATGGATTGACTCACTGAAATGAAGGCAGAGATCGAGTGTGATACCAGATTGGTGACAGCCCGTGGACCTGAGGGCATGACCTTTACTTTCCCAGTTTAGGTCAGTTGGCCCTACCGCATAAGTTGTTATACTTCCTTATTGGAAAATGTTGATGGTCGAACACTTGGGGACACGCCTGTAGTCCAAAATTTTATGGACGTGTTCAGAACGATACCTGGACTACCTTCTAGGCGTGAGATCAACTTTACTATCAACCTTGTGCCTGGTGCGACACCCATTTCCTTACCAATATACCACATGCCTCCATGTGAGATGAATGTATTAAGGAAACAGATTGATGAATTACTAGACTCGGGTTTCATATGACCGAGTGTATCTCATTAGGGAGCACTTGTATTGTTTGTGAAAAAGAAAGACAGATCGTTGCGGTTGTGTATTGACTATCGCAGGCTGAATCATGTCACGGTCAAGAACAAGTATCCTCTGCCCATGATAGATGACTTGTTTGACCAGTTGAAAGGGGCACATTATTTCTCTAAGATTAACCTGCAGTTAGGGTATCATCAGTTGCATATCAGGGATGAAGACATGCAGAAAACAACATTCAGAACTAGTTTTTGGCACTATGAATTCCTTGTGATGTCATTTGGACTTACAAATGCACCGGCCATGTTCATGGACCTCATGAACCAGGTGTTTCGGCCGTATCTGTACTAGTTCATCATCGTATTTATAGATGACATTTTAATATACTCCAAGAGCTAAAAGGATTATGAAGAGCACCTGCAGCAATCTTCGATACTCTCAGGAAGAATCAGTTGTTTGCTCAATACCGAAAATGCGACTTTTGGAAGGAAGAAGTCAAGTTTCTAGGACACGTGATGTCCAAGGAAGGAATTTTTATGGACCTTGCTAAGGTAACCGTGGTACAGGACTGGGAACAATCTGGTTCGGTTACTAAAGTGAGGAGTTTCCTCGGCCTTGCAGGCTACTATCGTTGATTTATTAAGAACTTTTTCAAGATAGCCCGACCATTGTCTCAACTCACTCGAAAAGATCTTAAGTTTGCCTGGAATGAGAAAGTAGAAGCAACCTTTCAGGAATTCAAGGACAAGCTGATGTCTGCATCCGTGCTAGTATTCCTAAGGCAAGGGGTCAGATATACTATATACACCGACACGTCTCGTTTTGGTTTGGGTTGTGCTCTTATGCAAAAGGACAATATTGCCTATGCATCGCAATAGTTGAGGAAACACGAAGAAAACTACCCCACGCATGACCTGGAATTGGCGGCAGTCATCTTCACATTAAAGCTCTGGAGACATTACCTCTACGGAGAGGAGTTTGAGCTCTTTTGTGACCACAAGAGCCTCAAGTACATCTTCACACAGAGAGACCTAAATATGAGGCATCGTCGTTGGATGGAGAGCTTGGAAGACATAAAGTTTGAGGTCTCCTACCATCCTGGTAAGGCCAACCTTGTGGCTGATGCGTGGAGCCGCAAGAAAACAATAGAATTTGTAGCTCTACTGATGATAGAAGAGTGACATATGGTAGAGTTTGTGCGAGACTTCAAACAAAAGCTTACAGTAGAGGAGCCGTTCGAGAGCGTCGCACACATCCACGTACAACCACTTATTGATGACCAAATTATTGTGGCCCAGAAAGAAGATGAATTGTTGGTGAAAATGAAGGAACATGCAAGTGACAGCGAAGAATCTGAATGGAGGATTGACTTAGATGGAGGTTTATGATATCATGGCCGCCTATGCGTCCCGAATCTCTATGACTTGAAGTGAGAAGTTTTAGAGGCCGCACACAATTCAAAGTTGGCAATGCATCCAGGTAGAACGAAGATGTATAGAGACATGAAGCGTTCGTACTGGTGGGACAACATGAAGGCCTAGATGACAGAATTCGTGTCCCGTTGTCTCATGTACCAGCAGGTCAAGGCCGAGCATCGCCGACCACCTGGTTTACTTCAGCCCATGCCCATAGCTGAATGGAAATGGGATTTCATATCTATGGATTTCATTTCTGGGTTGCTGAAGATAAGAAAGGGGCATGACTCCATTTGGGTGATTGTGAACCGATTGACGAAATCGGCCCATTTCCTCTTGATTAGAGTTTCAAACTCAGCAGATGATTTGGTCAGCTGTACATCAAGGAGATTGTATGGCTGCATGGAGTTCCTATGGAGATTATGGCGGATTGGGACACGCAATTCATGTCTATTTTCTGGACTCGAATCCAGGAAGCAATGGGAGTGAAACTGAAGTTCAGTATCGCGTTCCACCCACAAACCGATGGGTAGACAAAATGGGTAAATCAGATATTAGAAGATATGTTGCGGGCACGTGTGCTTGATTTCAAGGATAGTTGGGATGACTACCTTCCTTATGTCAAGTTTACTTATAACAACAGCTTCCAAGTGAGCATTGGGATGGCTCCCTATGAAGCATTGTTTGGGCACCTATGCCGAGCACCACATTGTTGGGCTGAAGTTGGCGAGAAGAGCTTGGTTAGCCCAGACCTAGTACAGGCAACCTCAGAGAAGATTGACATTATTAGGCGTCGACTTCTTACAGCCCAGAGCAGATAAAAGAGTTACACCAATACCCGACGATGACAGTTGGAATTTGAAGTTAAGGACCACGTATTCCTGAAGGGAGTCATTAGTTTTGGTAAGAAAGGGAAGCTTACACCGAGATTCATTGGCCCATTCCAGATTTTAGATCGAGTGGGTGTGGTAGCATACCGTCTCGCCTTGCCCACACCACTTATAGGTGTACACAACGTATTTCACATATCGATGCTGAAGAAATACATTCCTGATCCTACTCACATTATCAAGTGGGAGTAGGTGCAGCTAAGTGAAGATGCTACCCATGTACTGCGACCAACACGTATTTTAGATAAGAAGGAACAAGTGTTGGGCAGCAAAGTTATCCTGCTTGTGAAAGTATTGTGGACTCACCACACTGAGGAAGAGGCTACTTGGGAAACGAAAGCCGAAGTCTGTAAGAACTACCCTCAGATCCTTGACGAGTACAAGAATGTACTAATTTCGGGGATGTAATTTTTGTTTAAGGGGAGTAGATTGTAACATCTCGAAAAAATCCATACAAAGGCCTGAGTACCACCTCAGGCAGAAATCCTTAAGGACCGTATTATGTAGAAATTAAATAAAAATTAATTAAGTACTAAACTGAATTAATCAGAGGATTAGCTTGAACCACTATCTATACAAATGGCAAGACCCAAACTCATCAAAATCACTAACTCAACACTACTTAAAAACCTAGGAGAAATCCCAAAAGCCAGTTGCTCTTGGGAGCACATTAAAACCCCGTATCGAACCTGGACCGCACGTTGAAAGTTCGATAACTGCAAAACTATAGGGTTATGACCGTCTTATTGGGCTTGACAACCATTACGGGAATCGAGCCAGATAGTATCCAGAAATGCACAACTTCAGCCCTTAGCAAAGTGTGTGAGAAACGTGAATATCTTTAGAAAGTGAACCAGAACTTAAGTAAATTGGGCCATTGGCTTGCGAGAGAAATTGAAGATTTCAGACCGTTAGTTTCTGACCAAACTTCACCCATGGATCAGGGAAATTTCCCTGCACATATCTGTATATTTGTGGCCCTGATCGAGCAACAATGACCATTGATCTGACACGAGTCCTCCACGGTCGATCTGCTAATTTGATCATACCGAAATCATAACCTGGCTTAGATCCACGGTCAGAGAACTCGTTCCATGCCGTAGGTGAGCAATGGACCTCCAGATGTGTCCCGTTTGCCCGAAACAGGCACCCTTTGGCTATAACCTAAGTATAGAATGGCCCTGTGGCCATTTACAACAGTTCTAGGCCTATATAATGCCCTTAAACCACCCCATTCCCATTCCATACGAATTTATCTAACCCTAGGAGAGAGAAGAGAGAAAATAAGAGAAAAGAGTGAGGAGAAGAGTGAGATTTCGAGAGATCATTGCCGGGATTCACTCCCACTACTCCACGAGCTGAATCACCTCTCCCATTTCACTACATCATCGTTTTCAAGTACAATTTGGGTAAGAAATTCTAACCCTAATCTTGATTTAGGGATCCAAGTAGAGTAATCAATGAAATAACTAACCTATTTCATTGCTTAGGTGCCTGTTGTTCAGTTTTTGGGAGCGTAGGTTTCGAACCGCGTCCAAATCAAGTATTCCGATGAAAGGTGCAGACTATAAATGTTTAGGTTATGGTTTTTAAGGCTTTCAATATCAGAAATGATTTATGTTTGACTCAATTGCTACCATATGATCTTAGTTACAATATTTTCGATATATTATACATGTGTGAACTATGTTGAATATAAGGTGCATTCCATGTGTTTGTTGAAATGTTTGATTGAATGTGAAATTATGATTTATGCTTGCCATGATTTCTAAATTAAGGTTAATGTTTGTCATATGCTTTATAACCTAATTTGTGTGAGGTTTTGTTATAGTCTTGTCGTAACTAATCTAGTCTATGTATTTAGTAATCTGTAGTTCAAGTGTTTGATAAAATGTCTAAATGAGAAATTGTTGATGAATTGTTTTTAATAAGGGTATTGGGATGGGATTCTCAATTGCCTTATCTATATATATAGTTTCCTTCATGTAATCTAAATTTCGATTACGCAATTTATGGATGAAATGTGAACGGTTCGTAACATGTTCAATGTGATGAAATGCTTAAATGATGAATTGATTGGAATTGTTTGTCAAATGTTGATATGATTAACACATGTATTTACATGCTACATTTGTGTAAGTTTGGGACTACAACGTGGTCCAAGCAATCGGTAATAGTTCACATTTGAAAGGCTGAATTAGTCTTACAACATTTGATACATTCGGTGAATCCGGGTCGTACGATGATTGTCGACAGTGGTTAGGCCACATGGAGTGCTTATGCACTCCATGCCAATTAATTCAGCGTGCGCTCGTACCAACCGAACTTGTCTAATAAACCGATTGGCCTATTATATGTTTACCATGTATGAACGCTACTGCTTGAATCTAAGATACCACTTACCAATGTAAAAGCCTGTTTCAACCATGGTACCATGATTCACTAAGACTCATGAGTCAGGCATGGTGGTATGGGATACTGTGGTCGCGCTGTCGGCCTACGCTGGGGTAACGAGCCTCCCAATAGTGACCAGTGAGCAACCTAAACTCGTGAGCCAAATATCGTGGTATGGGACACTATATTCGAGCTGTCGGCCTACATTCAATGACGAGCCTCTCGTAGTGACCTCGATTATAAACGCTTAAATTTTCTTATCCACTGCTTTCATTAGGGGTGATGCCCTACAACTTGCCTATCGTATGTGACTAATTAGGATTGATGACCCTAGATTGATCCCCGTTTAGGTTAATGATGTAAAGGGAGGTATCTTAGCTTCCCAAATCTGCTGTATGAATAGGCCTAATTAAGTACTTGGATAACATGACCATGCATCGCATTGCATGTGCTTTGGCGAGGAAGCACACATTTAGGGAGTTTGCCATGCGCGAATGGTTGATGAAATCGCTTGAGGGAGCTTTGTGCAAGGGCATGCATCATTACTGCACTTTATTCCTGCATTAATAAGAGTAGTTAAGAAATGTTTGTTGTATTATTTTATCATTACTACTTGACTGAATTGATAGCATGTTAACCTTTGCCTTATAGTACCACTGAGTTGATCACTCACTCCCACTCTGAGACGGTGTTTTAAAACACCAACCAGACTCTGGTTTAGATATAGGTGATGCCAGAGTCTATGCAGCTGATCTGGACTTCATGGATGAGGAGAATGAATTCTCCTATGTTCAGCTATCTGGCGGGTCTTCGTAGACCTTGTCCTGATTCGACGGGATTACAGGGTTACATGGATTAGTTGGACATTTACATTTTGACATTTTGTATATTTTAAGACAAAACATGTATATATTCAGCCCGGTAATATACTCATGCTCTGGAGGTTGTGAAACACATATATACTTCATATATCTATCTCAGTCTTCTGCTTGCTTAATTACATTAACTCTAGAGTATGATATGCTGATTTAGTATAATCCTTCTCGTGTTTAATGCACTAATATGGACAATATTTAAACATCATTATCTATGTTGCATAAGTGATGCATTGGATATCGGCAGTTAAGCTTTGCTCAACCCTTGAAATTCAGGGCGTTACAACCAATCGAGCGAGTCGCTCGACCAGTCAAGGGTCTGTTTTATCTGATCATGCCAGAAATTTTAAAAATTGGTTCTGCCAGGACTAGTCGAGGGAACCGAATTGCAGCCTATAAATAGTGGACATTTCTCAGATCTTTTCATTGATTCCAAGCCAATTCAAGTCACCACTCTGAGAGATTAGTCCCCACTATTGTGAAGCTATTGTGAGGTATTTATAATTATTTTAAATAGCTTTTTGGTTTCTTAATTTATTGATCTCTTATGATTCCATTTTATTTGATATGAAGGGATTTTGTTTTAATCCTTTGAGATATCTAAGAAATTGAATACAAGTAGCCTAAGGTTGGATTTAATTTAAAATACATCTAGACCTAGAACCCCTTTATTTGTGAGATTGGACATTGAACATCTTCATCTATAAAGAAGCAGTTCTACCTGTTACATCAAAGATTATTCTTTAGATAAGTATTGATTTCAATTTTCTGTATTTTGGTTTGAGAGATTCAGCCAGGAAAATCTCCTTTTATGGTTTGACTAAGATCAGCCATGAAAATCTCAGTGTATGGGGTTTTTTTATTGTGTAAGCACATTGAAAAACACATTTGTAAAGGTTTTAAGTTGAACCTTGGAAAACCTTCTTTCTTAGTGAAGGCCAATACCACGTGGGTTGTGGATATTGGGAGTGGAGTAAGTGTGGTTGTTTACAAATAGTTGGTGTACACACCGAACCACTATAATTCGTGGACTTATTGTGGATGATTGTATCTAGTTATGTGTGCGAATGCTTGTATCTATGCAATTGTGGTGATTGTTGTAATAGCCAGATTTATTTCTTTTGCCTCTGTATTAGTTTGAGGTTTTGATACTTACCGAAGTTCTAGAAATCAGGTTGTCCTACCATAAGCCATTGGTTTTTGGTGTAAGGTTGTCCTAAAAACAATGTTTGTATCAACCTCTCAATACTTGTGCATTTAAGGTTGCTTTAGATTTGTACAAATTGAGTTTACTTTCCGCATTTTATTTTTTATTAGCATAGTCTTATTCACCCCCCCCCCCCCCCACTCGGCTAGGACTTGGAGCTCGTCCTTTTCAGGTTTCTTCTCCCCCTCTTTGTTAGTTATTGGCAAAGAGTTAATCAAGAAATATGCTAATAACCTTTGAGAATGAATAAAACAGAGGTTAAGAGAATAGAACAGTCAGGTCTTATAAGTTTAAAGATCTTCATTCAGATAGTGAAATATATCATCATAAACAGTCAAACCATATTTTAGATAGACAAGATAATCGTAGAAGGTGTATCTAACATGCGCAGGAATTATATTACCTTAAATCCATCAAAATTACTACCCAAAGGTT
Organism: Magnolia sinica; assembly: GCF_029962835.1. Lineage (NCBI taxonomy): Eukaryota > Viridiplantae > Streptophyta > Magnoliopsida > Magnoliales > Magnoliaceae > Magnolia > Magnolia sinica. Next base: position 84,094,824 of record NC_080574.1, read on the forward strand.
GGGTAGATTAAGCCAATATCCAAAAACTAAAAAAAAAAGAGCCCTTAAGGGCATAAATATCCAAAAAGAAAATGTACTATGATTCAACAATAACATTGTAAAGATCATCGGGATGATCCACCCTCATACGGAGGGATATAAGAATGATGAGTCAGAAGCAGTTTAGTGATGTTCTCCCCAGTATGTTGAAGAGCGTCAAGACACAGTTCAATCCCGGAGAGTCGATTTTCGCACTGCCGGAGGTGAGCTTTTATATTAGACTGTCCTTCGAGAAGTTGACATATTGGATCATTCTGGTGAAGGAGGCGCCTAGTGCTGACTAATAATGGACTTGGAGTAGGCATTGGTGTGTGACAAGAGTCCCAACAATGGCCATGGGAGCTTCTTGACCTTCTTCACTGCTCCTGCATTCCTGATTCTCCTTAAATGTAGTTGCAAACACATTTAGTTGAATTAAATTTTCCTTGGTAAAGCACACAACAGGATATACTGTATCATGAATAGATGGAAGTCCAAGGACTTTTGAGAGTTTGCAGATAACACTTGGAAAGGGAAGGCTAGTACAATGAACACCTTTTAAAACTAGGATCAATTGTTTCAAGATAAGGGTTGGTAGGCATATTTCAATCCCCTGAAAGATGTCATACATGATATTTAAAACAAATGGAGGGATCATATCTCTAGAGACTTCACATGGGTATGCATTTGTTCTCAAAATGTTGTGTAATACTTTGGTAGTTGAGTCCAAATGCAACAATGAAAGGAAGTTTCTTTTGTTCCGAGTGATTGTGGCACCATTACACAATACTCGAATTATTTCACCCCAAACTCTGAGATGATTAAGAGAACAATCAGTTAGAGGAGTTTGTGTTACTCTAAGGTGCAATAGTTGACTCAACACCAAAGGGGTGACCTCCTTAGTTTGGTTCATGAAGTTGATGCTGATTGATGGAGGATCATCATGAGTGTGATGACGAGAATTTAATAATTGATGAATGAGGTCGTACTGAACCTCTCCTCCAAAGTATAGTAGGTTGTCCCACCCTATTGATCCTAAGTAGAGATCAATCCTATATGCTTCGATGAGTAGGGATCTGATCAATCTATCAAAGACCATTTTGTTAGACATAGCCATTTCAGTGGGGTTGGAATAAGGAGAGCGGCAAATGTTAGTTCATCTACTGGAGTGTTCTCCTTTTGCAGGAGCCTTGCCTTTTTCTTTAACCATAGTTGTGCTAAAATAAATATTAATGGAAGTGTTAACAGTATGTATATGAAGTTTCATATTTTTTTAGATATACCAAGAAAAACAGATGAAATATTTCAGAAGAATTAAGTGATACATATGCAACTTCAAATAATATATTCTTCAAAATAAAGTAACAACTATGACTCAATAAAAACAAAAAGGTGGAGACTTCTAATTTCCTTGGAAAACCTGTTATCAAGGAAATGAATAATTGATGCATCAATATACCAAAATAAATATCTAGTAAGAAAAAAATGAAGGAAAATACACACAACAAAAATAGTCCTAATACATTGTAAATCTTAAGAAGATCTATCAGCAATATCTTCTTTAGGGCGTGACAAATGAGCCTCAATCTTCCATGGACTTCATCTTCACACCAAGTTTTGATTGATCCTTAAAAGGTTACATGAGAGCATCCTTATGAGGAGTAGAAATTGTAGGAGCTGAAGTTGGTGAATGGGTATCTAGGCCTTCTTTAACCATATCATCTTCCTTCCCAAGAAGCACTTCTTTTGCCAATATTGGAACATTAGTATCATTTTCAGAAGAGAGATTCATTTTCCGAATACTATTCTCATTGATTTCTGGAGCTGATATGGATTCTCCTTCAAGCGCCCTGAATCCACATTAATGGACCAACTTCCATAGCAGATGACCGAAAGGTATTCATGTGAAGTTAGACTCAAGACTTGAAACTATTTCATCGTATATCAAGGTAGGTAGACACAATGGTTCTCCTTTACCGATGTGATATAAAGTCTCTACCATAAATGGTGTAAGCTTAGTGTGATTTTTGTATCTATGATAGATGTTGGAAATGCAAATCAAGTGGAGTATACGATAATCATTTGACATATTTGTGGCCTATAGTGCATTCCCGTGATGTCAAGGGACATTCTTCCCATCGCACAAAATTTTTGTCCAAACAGCTCTTTTTGCTCCAGTAGGTAGGTTTAATTTAGTGGGTTATTTGGAGCACAATGGTATTCTTATAAGGGTTAAAATACGATATGGGGTGATTTTGATTTTACGGCCATTGCAGTCAACTTCAAAACCCTTAGATAGATTGCAATGAGATAAGAATGATCAGACTAAGGTTTCGTTCACTGGTCCTCCAAATGACAGAACTTTCAGCCATCCTCGTTGTGAAAGAATTTCCTGAACTTTGAATTTTTCAAGGTATTTTACATTTACTTTTCTTTCACAAACAATTCTTCTCTTAAAAAATCTAACTGTAATGGGGCTAATAGAATCAGGATTTGAAGAAGATGAAGGTCTAGATGATTGGTTAGAAGATCGTTCACGCTTTGAAACGCATAGTTTTTGCCTAGTTCCGGTTAGACCTTCAGTGTCATGCTTCCTCTTGGTTCTATTTTCTTTAGGCGGTGATGACTTCATCTGGGAAAATGAAGTGAAATGAAGGACAGACCTATCAAGAGAAGACAAACCTAAGACAAATGAACCTAGTTTTAGATGTATTGAGAAAGCACTAGAAAGTACCTCTTTGTACAGCCCTCTAACCGGACTTTGGGAAGAAACATGAACAGTCACAGTCTAAATAGAAGTGGGCATTGAGGGTTTTAAGTAGTTTGACATGGCTCGATTTTGGTAGCATTGAAGGTAGGTTCGGTGATACCGAAATATCCCTGAGATTCAGAATTTTCTATAACAAATTTCCTACTATACATTATTTTCAAGAAATGATAAGCATGAATTCACCAAAAAAATATTTAGAGGCCAGGAATCCTCAGATTTATCAGTTTGGCCAATTATTAGGCTTAGTACTTTGATTTGACTCTAATGCTCATATGGGAGGCATGATCCTTGGATGTAACAATTTTATCTCAAGTCGACCACTAAGGTCACTTTTCAATATTCTTGAGGAGATGATGTGATGTGAGCCAATAGATTGCATATTTGGCTCTCATCCTTCATTTTTATGTGTTTTTCTTCTATTTTGTTCTTTAGGTTGGGAATGACTGTAGTGGTGGAGGCCATGAGAATCTTCAGTGACTTTGTGTCTCCATCACTACCTGACTCATTAGAATTTGAATTTGAGTCGTCAGTGTCATCCCAAGTGGCCGCCATAGCTTTTCTTTTGGACTTCTTTGTAGGACATTCAGTGGATATGTGTCCAAATTTTTGGTAGTTATTGCATTAGAGATCTTTGGACTTTCTACAAGATTTGCCTATCTGGTGTTTGTTGTCCAATTGTTTTCCATTAAAGGACTTGTTGCGGTTCTTGTTAAAGAATCTTTTGAACCTTTTAGCTAGAAGAGCCACTTCCTCATTGTCTTCTTCATTTTCACTTTCTTCATCCTCCACTATAGTTTTGGAGGTTTTGAGGACATTGCGTTTTGATTTAGTGGGATGTTTGAAATGTAGCTTAAAGGTTTGTAATGATCCCACTAGTTCTTCAACTTTCATCTCATCAATGTTCCTACATTCCTCTATTGTGGTGACTTTAGAATTAAATCTTTCTGGTAGGGATCTTAAGATTTTCCTACAATTTTGGGTACTAGAACTAGTTCACGTAGTCCTCCCATGGAATTGCATATGACATTCAATTTTGTGAAAAATTCCATGAAGGTTTCATGTTCTTCTATTTTTATGCCTTCGAATTAGGAGGTTAGTAGCTGCAGCCATGATCTTTTTACAGTTTTGGTTCCTTCGTGGGTAGTTTCCAATAAATCTCATGCTTCTTTCGAAGTTCCACACATACTGATTTGATTGAATACTTCTTGTGAAACTCCATAGTAAATAGCATTCATGGCTTTAGCTTCATGTAATGTCATTTCTTTATCATATGTAGTCTATTTCTCTTTTGGTTTTGGTTTGGACACAGTTGCATTGTTGTCTAGTACCACTTGTTCAGTTAGAGGTACATATCCATTTTCAACAACTTCCCAAACTTCAGTATCCAAAGCTTGTAAAAAATATGACATCCTAGACTTCCAATAAGAGTAGTCTAAGCCATTAAAGAGAGGAGGCCGAGAGATAGTTGGTGCCTCTTTACTCATTGTTCCAACTTCTGTTTAGGATCTCCCTCTAGGTTGTTAAGCTCTTGAAAAGGAACCCTCTCTGATACCAATTGAAATTGCGGTTTGCACCACACTAGTAGAAGTATGGAACTGTTCTTATAGTCTTAGAGAGGGGGTGAATAGAACTTTTCAAATGATTATACCAAATAAAAACTTCTATTGCCTAACTTAAATGATTTACAAATAAACTTAGCAAGGCAGTGTAACTCTAATGGCTTCCAAGCCAATTAGAGGGTCCAATCACATAAGCAGCTTAAGATATTTAAATAAAGCAACTAGCCTATATCACAGTGAGCTTGTGTGTGGGAGGTGTTTCATATCAATCAAATATCATTCATTCAATCATATATAAGAATTTAAACATTTAAGCATATACAAGCATGATTAAATAGATGTGCAAATGACGATACTAAACACAAGCATGTATAGTGGTTTGCCTACGTGCCTACTGTACTCCCGGCAATCACACTCATACCAGAGTGCACCGGATTTCACTATTGATGGTTTTAAATCAGGTTCACCAACAACCTTTACAGTCCTACACTAAGGACACCAATTTATGTTATCCACAAAAGCAAAGGTCCTACACCTAGAATTCACGTTTAGGCCCACCGGCCAACGTCCCACACAAGGCACCTATCGTTTAGGCCTACCGGCCAAGCTCCCACACAAGGCACCTACAGTTTAGGCCCACTGGCCAAGGTCCCATATAAGGCACCTACAGTTTAGGCCCACCGGCCAAGGTCCCAAACAAGGCACCCACAATTTAAGCCCACCGGCAAAGGTCGCACACAAGGCACCTAATTTTTAGGCCCACCGACCAAGGTCCCAGACAAGGCACCTAACGTTTAGGCCCACCAGCCAAGGTCTCACAGAAGGAACCTAGTTGAATTTGTTAATAGCAAACTCTTAGCCTCAATCCTACATGAGGAAAGAGACTAAACTTTGGACTATTAACTATGACACTTACTTGTCGGATTGAGTTCACTTTTGTAGCTCGTCTTAGGATGCTTGATCTTCGCGATTCCATGGTTGAATCAGCTTCCCAATGCTCCCCCGATCACGTCACATGAATTTACCTGTTGGCTCAGCTTCACAATATAAAAAAAAACCTTGCATATGATATACCTATAAAGGTGACCAAGGTTATAGGAGTTGGTTGAATCTCTAAGGGAGCTTATGCATGGGTTTCCTAATAGATTCAACTGATGGATACACTAGAGTATGATTGAGATCAAGGCTATACCTATAGGTTTGGTCTCAATACTCTAGTGAAGGCTTGAGATCATGTTCTCCATAAATTCGAGCTTTGAATGCTCTTTAGGTGATGAATCACAAGGAAGAGAGTATGAATCTCATATGGGTAAAGTCTAGGTAGGTTAAGATAAGCTTGGGTTATACTAGGGACTCTCAATAGCATTAATCCATGCTTTTTGCAAGTTTCTACAAGCCATATTTATAGATAAAAACTTCCAATGGATAGAAAACAGCTAGTTTACGGTGCTATCGAAGTGACCTTCGGTACCACCGAACTTTCTTCGGTAATACTGAATTATCTATCGGTAGTACCAAATTAAATACCCAAGTTATTAATAAAAAATAGTCTTTTTCGTGGCACCAAACTTTGTTCGTCAGTGGCAGTCAGCGTCACCGAAATATTCATTCAGTGACACAAAATTATTATTGTAAGCTTGTTGGACTATTTTGAGCCTCTTTAGTAACACCAAAGGTATCTTCGATGGTATTGAAGGTGCTATTCGATGGCACCTTCGTCCTATCGACGTTGGATAAATTTTCCTGTTTTTCTTGTTTTGTCCAATACATCTTTCATCAACTTGGGACTTGCTTAAGCCAAAACTATAGGATATAAAATATGGACTAGAGATTAACTTAGAATAGATGACCTAAGTAGGTATTCCTATTTTGGGTTTGGATCATCTACTTGCAAGGTTTAAGATCTTAGAAGCAGTTCTTCGACTTTAATATAGCTTTTCCTGCTTCAGCTTCAGTTGCATCACCAATCTTCATTTGTTAGGAACTCATCCAACATCAAGACATAACTAGTCTCATAGTTGACAAACATAAGTGCAATTAATTACACTAACAATTTTTAACTTGAAAATTTGAAAATTTTCACAATATTTGCTTAAAATTAAGAAAACACTAATTAGTTTACCTAATACACACCCCCCAACCTAAAACTTACATTGTCCTCATCGTAAAAGATATGAGCATGCAATACACATGAGACAACGAAAAGAAATGGGAAGTGATGGGAAGATAATACTGGAAGAAGGAGAATTGAAGCTTTTCCAAAGTTCTTAGCATGTAAATGGGTTAGAATGAAGACTAAACAAATTGAAATTAAACTATGCTAATCCTAAATCCTATGAAAGCAATAAACCTAACTACACCTCCATCAAATTAGGAGGTCAATCCTGGTACACAGGATCGGTCAGAGGCATGAACATGTCCTCTGAATTAAACTTCTCAACAAATGGCTTGAGACGATGTCCATTCACTTTGAAAATATTACCATTGTCGAACTCTTTATCTCAACAGCCCCATAAGGATAGTCATTAGTAACAATGAAGGGAGTAGTCCAATGAGATCGAAGTTTACTCGGAAACGAATGTAACCAAGAATTGTATAGAAGGACTTTCTGATCGGTTATGAATGATTTTTAAAGGATGTTCCTATCATGGAATACCTTCATCCTGTCCTTATAAATTCTCAAGTTCTCATAAGCATCGTTCTAGATTTCTTTGAGTTCATTCAATTGAAGTTTGCACAGTGAGCCAGCGTTATCCAAATTAAAGTTCAGATTTTTGATAACCCCATAGGCTTTATGCTCCAGCTCGACAGGTAGGTGGCAAGTGTTCCCTTAGATGAGTCTAAAGAGAGACATTCCAATGGGGGTCTTAAAAGTTATACGATAAGCCCATAAGGCATCAGTCAAGCGAATTTACGAATCCTTATGGTCAAGGTTAACCGTTTTTTTCAGAATTTGTTTAATTTCTCTGTTAAAAATCTCGGCTTGCCCACTTGTCTGCGGGTGGTATGGAGTGTTCACTTTATGAGAGATGCCATATTTCTTCATTAAGTTGTCATATGGCCTATTACAAAACTGTGAACCTCCATCACTAATGATGGCCCGAGGCGTTCCGAACCGAGAAAGGATATTTTCTTTTAAGAATCGAATGACAATTTTATGATCATTATTCTGGCATGGGATCGCTTCGACCCACTTAGTGACATAGTCTACTGCTAACAAAATGTAAATATTCCTAAAGGATTGGGGGAATGGTCTCATGAAATCGATACCCCAACAATCAAATGCTTCAATGATAAGAATGGGGTTCAGAAGCATCATATTTCGATGGGACAACCCTCCCAATTTCTAACAACACTCATAAGCTTTGTAAAATGCATGAGTATCTTTGAACATCGTGGGCCAATAAAAACCACACTGCAGAATTTTGGCCGTGGTCTCTTTAGTAGAAATGTGATCACCACGGGCCTCAGAATGACAAAAGGAGATGATGCTCTAATGTTCATTGTCTAGCACACATCTCTTTAGAATTTGGTCTGGGAAATATTTAAACAAATAAGTATCATCCCAAAAAAACTTACGTACCTTCATGAAGAATTTTTTCTTATCTTGCGCAATCCAACATGTTGGCGTGAAACCTGTAGCAAGATAATTTGCAATGTCAGCAAACCAAGGTATTTACGAGAGTTTAAACAATTATTCGTTAGGGAACATATCGTTTATCAGTGTTGGCTCAAGGAGGGAGGTCAAGTCGAAAAAGGTGGTCGGCCACTATGTTTTCTACTCCTTTTTTGTCTCGTATTTCAAAATCAAATTCTTGAAGTAACATGATCCATCTTATCAGGCGGGGCTTGGTATCCATCTTAAAAAGAAGACACTTTAGCACCGCATGGTCCGTGTAGATAATTATTGTCACGCCCCAAACTCGAAAAACGGGCTCACATAATTCTTGTTTACCGAATCCGGTGCTGACAGCCTCCGTAGTGTCCCATTCTCGGATTCCAGCATTAACATGCCAGATTTCGATCCTGGGATCCTACAAGGAGGATTTTCAGTATGATTTTTTTTTTGTAATGGAGTATAACCACAAGCATAACTAAGTCACAAAATAATGTCACCACATATCCATTATATCAAAAACTTTAAGTACAATACAAAAAGAGAAATACAAGGTAATCAAAAAGCTCCAAAATGATCTGATACGAGTTCCTGCCTCAGTGCTGTTGCGATCCAACGACACCTGCACGCAACGGTCGTGCATAAGCTTACAAAAGGTTAGAAGGTGGTGTAAGTGTGTGCACAAGGTAAGCGCCAAGTGTATAATATCAGAGTAATACGGAAATATGCAGTAAGTCCATGAATGCCAACAGCTATACCAAAGCTATGTGATGCAAGACATGAATGCTATCGGCCATACCAAGGCCATGCGATGCAAGGCCTGTGTAGCAAAATGTCATATGCGAGATGCAAAGCAAGAATGCCAGTACTCATCGAGTACACATATCAGTATTGTTCCTCTCAGGGATATCATCGGGGTCTAATACACTCCACACTGACTGCCGTCTCCCTAGCCGCACAGCCTAGTGAGGGGAATAGACCTCACTATCCGCCTGACCAGTAGTCTGTCAATACCTACCCAGCTCATCGATAGCAGACTCATTTGTGAGCTGGTCAAACTCAGCCTAGCTTATAGCCCCTCACTTGGGAAAATAAGGCCACACACCCTTCCAACCGACTACGACACAATAGGAGATGTGGCCTACTAGTATTTGGCGCTCATGTATCCCTCGGTCTAGACGTTGAAGCACCTCCTGGTACCAAAAAGGTTCTGGGACTTTCACTCAAGGACATCCTAAGTGCCCACAGTGCTAGAGCAAAGTATTTTCGGTATCCGATACGGCCATCTATGATGTACCTGTGGAGCCAAAGCCTTGATGTCGCTAGGGCGTACAATGATCAAGTCACACATATACGAGATGCATGAGTCACACCGTGCAGTCATGCAGCAATCCCGTGCGTACCACGCGCTCATGTGGGGCACTCCGTCTCATAAGGAGTCCCGTAAACGTCTTAGCCCAACGGCTTATGCTATGATCAAACATTCTTCATATCAAGTATACATATGATGCGTATGCAATGAGTCATGAAATTATGCTAAGCATGTTATAAAGTGATGAACTATCAACAAGTATGGGCCTATCAATATACCCTAAGGAGAGTTTCAATGCGGACATTTAACCAACATTGTACTTGCAATGTGGGCGTCAAACCATCATTGCTCCCAAGGCATAGCCCGCTATAAAGGTCAACACATAAACTACGGTGGAATCACATTACAATGGTCCCATATACATCTCATTGGGCCTCGACCCATGGGCCTTTGATACATCAAATGGGCCTCATAATGTGTGCCTCATATATATCAAAGTGGGCCTCAACAATGGGCCACAAATGCATCAAGATGGGCCTCCTCAAATGGGCCTTGTAATATCAAGGTGGGCCTCAACAACGGGTCTTATATACATCAAGGTGGGCCTCAACAACGGGTCTTATATATGTCAAAGCGGGCCTCAACAATGGGTCACAAATGCATCAAGATATATATAATTTTTATATAAATGAATCACCTCAAAAGATCAACTGGGCCGCACTCTAAATAATAGTGGTAACGATGATTTCCACTGTCAAAATCCTATTAGGCCCACTGTTATGTATTTTTGGGATCCGACCTATTCATAGGTTAACATGGAGATAGATGGAGTGAGAGGAAAAACATCAGCTCGATCGGAACTACCATGGCCCTTAAGAAGTTTTGAACAGTGAATGTCAGTGTCCATACTATTTTTCAGCGGTGGGGATCCACTTGAACCATGGGTCTGACTCATTCTTTAGCTGATGCCATAAAATGAGCTTTCAAGTTGGTTGGACATTTTGGATGCAACACATGCATCATGGTGGGTCCCACTATCCAGGTGTGGACGGTGTGGATAAAACACATAAATCATAGTGGGTTCCATCGTCCATTACTGTGGACGGTTTGACTAAAACACATACATCATAGTGGGTTCCACCGTCCACTGCTGTGGACGGTGTGGATAGAATGCATACATCTTGGGGTCCCACGTGGAGCCCACCATAATGTTTATATGTCGTCCAACCTGTTGATAAGGTCACGCTGACTTGGATGGAAGGAAAAACAAATTTCATATTGACCCAAAACTTCTGTACCCACAAAAGCGGTTTCAATGGTAGTCATTCAATCACCATTGCTTCCTATGATGTGGGTCACCTGAGCCACATATACGGCTCAAATTTAAAGGGGGTTCATAGTAAAAAGCGGCCCACCTTCTGCACAGTGTGGATAAATAACACACATCATGGTGGGGCCCACAACTAGGACCGTGGTCCCTACCCACCCGCCAGAACGCAGCAGCTTCTTGCTGCAATGTCAGTGGCAGCAGGCGCTGCACCTTCTTTTTTTTTTTGAAAATGTAGTTTTTTCGCTGTTTTTCGTGTGTGCGGCCTGCATTAGGTAAATCCACCCCAACCACTAGCCCCCATGGCTCAAGACAAGCTGAACAAGCCTAATATTCAATATATTTTGGGGTACAGAAATATCAGGGTAGATTTTAATGGTAGACACATTGTTTGCTATGTTATGGCCCACCCAAAATTTGGATCTGCTTCATTTTTCAACTCAATGCCTTAAATGATCTAAGGAATGGAATGGACGGCTTGGATCAGATCAATACATCAGGGTGGGGCCTACATGAGCGTCTCACCTCAAAAGCTTATACCAAGCTAATATTTATATATATATATATATATTTGTCTTTTCTGTTGTCGTCAGTACACCCCTACTCACTCTTCACTGGACCCCGTCTAGCGTCTAACACATTTAAGGTGGGCCACACCCACAGACCTACTACTAGGGTGGCCAACAAATGGTTGGATGGTGTGAATAAGGTACCCATCAAGGTGGGGTTGATTCGGATGGGCCACATGGCCACATCATCATACAACAAAAATGAAAGAGAGAGGGAGAGAGAAAGTGAGAGAGTGAGACACACATGTGATGGAGGGACCCCGACACTATGGGCCCTCCCTTTCAAGCATCCAATCATACATCAAGTGGGTTCCAGTACATGTGGGCCCACCAAATCAAAAATCAATGGTGGAGATTACTTCTCCACCAAGATGTAAGGTCTAGATGACCTTATTTATGCAAGGAAAAATAAACATCATGATGGGGTCCATGGAGAATGGCCCCATCTTGGAATTGTAAGTGCTATAGTTTATATCCCTGTCTGTTGTCAAATTTGTGGTGCCAAAATCACTGTTATATATAACTTGCATAAGTGAAGCTCTCTCAAGGATCAACATTCATGAACAAGTTAAGCTCACAACAAGCAAAGCTCACAAGTACAAGGATCAATCTTGAATGCAAGAACTGCTCACAAGACAAGACTTAAGCTGCAAGACTTCAAGAAGAGTATAAGACAGTTTGTAAAGAACTCAAGACTTCAAGGCTCATACTTCAAGGTCACTAGTTCCTAATGTTTCAATGTCCTTACTTCATGGTTGAGGTTTGACTGACCTTAGGTTGACCTTACAAGTAGGTCACTTTGGATACATAAATCGAATGTTTATTTTACATAAGTTTAGTTTGTTCTTCGACTAGTCCTAGGCCTTCTTCGACTAGTCCTAGAGTTGCTTCGACCAGTCTAAGAAATTCCTCGATCAGTCATGAGTTTATTACAAATTTCGGATAAAATCTGTTAAGCTTCGACTAGTCCAGGAATCTGTTCGACCAGTCATAGGAACAGTGTCGACTGCATCTTCGACCAGTCGAAAAACTTCGACTCAAAATCCAGCGAGGTTTTTAGGTTCTTCGACCAGTCGAAGTAAACCTTCGACCAGTCGAAGGAGACCTTCGACCAGTCGTAGAACGGTCAAAGCTTATCCCTCTTTCAAATATCTGTTATTGCTTCGACTAGTCGAAGAGCTCCCTAGACCAGTTGAAGACGCGATCTGCTCACCTATAAATAGTGCACGAATCTCAGAAGAAATCATTGAATTAATTAATCCATTCAAGCCAATCTTCGTCGAACTTCTGAGAGATAATTCTGTGCTCCATCTAAGCTAAGTGTGCTTATTTAATATTCTCTTTCCTTAGCTTTATTTAATTGATTTTGTTTCTGCTATTCCAATCTAATTTGATAAGAGGAATTGTTATTCCCTTTCTTTGAAATCAAAATCAATTAAGGCAAGCCCTATTTGGTTTAATTTAAAATCTATTGGAATTAGAACCATTGTAATTGGGTACTGAACATTGAACTTGGACATTCAATCATCTACTCTGATTTGGTTCTACCGGGCTGCTACAACGAAGGAGATAATCAGGTATTTTACATTTAATTGTAAATTCCTTTCTGTTTTGGTTTCTTTCAAGATTTGCCAGAAAAATCTTGTTGTATTGGTTATCTGAGGAGAGCCAGGAAAACTCAGAAGTGGGGTTTTTTAATTATGTAAGCCCACAGACAACGACACAATTGTAAAGGTTTTGGGTGAACCTGGGAAAACCTATTTTGTTAGTGAACGCTAATATCCCCTGTGTGAGGATATTAGGAGTGGAGTAGCATTCTGTGTGGCTGTTGTTTAACAGTTGGTGAACACACAGGCGAACCACTATAATCCCTTGTGTTGTGGTTGAATGATTTATACTTCTGATCTGTAATTATTCTTTTGTGGGATGTATGTATGGTGGTGAATGTTGTAATCATTTAATTCAAGCATTGTGAGAATTTTGTAATAGTTTAGAATTTATTTTCTACTATTCCTTTATCAGCTTGATATTCAATTTCCTTTAAAAGTTGTTCCAGCAAGCTTGTCCTGCCATTTTTATGGTGTATGGCTGTCCCTAGAACAATACATTTGTGATTACAATTTATTTCAATTCAGTTTGTATTTATTTCTGTATTCCTCTTCGGTTTGAGATTTGATACAAAGATCTTTCTAGAAATAAGGTTGTCCTACCATAAACTCTGGTTTTTGGTGTAAGGTTGTCCTTAGAACAACATTTGTATCAACCTCTCAAGATCTGAATTTTGAGGTTATTTTACTTTCTTGCATCGTGATTTATTTTGGCTATCATATTCTTTTTAATTCCATTGTTATAAGTTTTATTTGGCTTTGTCCTATTCAGCCCCCCTCTATGATATATAGCTAGGCCTTTTCAAGTGGTATCAGAGCCTAATAGCTCTTTTTTTTTTTAATTCTTGAATTTAATTCCTGAGCTAACAATTTAAGCTATTTAAGATGTCAAATTTTGATAGCCTTTCAGTCACAAGGCCTCCACCCTTTGATGGTTCCAACTATGCCTATTGGAAAGCCAGAATGAGGATCTTCCTCAAATCAATGGATGAAAATGTGTGGCAAGCCACAGTGACTGAATGGAGACCTCCTATCATGGAAGTTATTGGGGTTGATGGTTCAAAATCTATGAAAGTCACACCATATTACCAATGGACCACTCTTCAGAAAAGTGAGAGTAGTGCAAATGCTAAAGCACTAAATGCAATTACTTGCGCACTATCACCGGATGAGTTCAAAAGAATCATTTCTTATACCGCAAAGCAAGCTTGGGATATATTAGAAATGACACACGAGGGTACTACAATTGTCAAAAAATCTAAAGTCCAACTCCTCACAACCAGATTTGAAGAAATTCATATGGAGGAAAACGAAATGTTTATGGACTTTTACACTAGATTGAATGACATTGTAAACTCAATGTGGGGTCTTGGCGATAAAATCCCAGAAAGTAAAGTGTGTGAAAAAATATTACGCTCACTTCCTGAACGGTTCAATTCTAAAGTAACCGCGATCCAGGAACTTCGTGATACGAATAATATAAAGGTAGAAGAACTAGTTGGTTCTCTACAAACCTACGAGTTAAACTTTAAAGCTCCTAAAGGTAAATCTATCGCACTAAAATCTTCTAAATGTAATTCAGAAGAAAATTCTGATTCAGAAGATGATATGGCTCTTTTAGCTAAGAAATTTTACAAGATTTTCAAAAGCAAAAAATGGGTTGATTTTCAAAAATCAAATGATAAAAAGAAGTTTAGACCCAAATCTTGAAAATCTTTGAAAGATAGTCAATGTTACAACTGTCTAGAATATGGGCACTTAGCAAATAGATGTCCTAAAAGGGACAAACCCAAGAAGAAGGGTATGTTGGCTACATGGGATGAATCATCTGATTCTGAAGGTTCTTCTGAATCCGAAGATTCTGAAACTGAGTCGGGCAATGAGGTTAAATCTCTTATGACTCTAGCCAAATTCACATTTTCAGATAATGACTCAATAAGTGAAGAAAATCTTAGTAGTGAATGTGAAAATGAAGATGATCTTCAAGACGCTTACAATGCCCTATATAAGGAAAGTTGTAAAATTGCTGTCAAACTTAAACTTCAAAAATAAAAGTTTTCTAAACTCAAACATTGTTTTGAATCACTTGTCTTAGAAAAATCACAAATTTCAGATTATTTTGAAAAATCAAAATGCGATTTGGAATTCAAAAAGTCCCTAATTATTGATTTAAAATCTGAAATTTAAAAACTTAAAACTGAAGTATGTTCTCTTCTGAGTCCAAAGGACACATGGAAATATGCCCAAGGTGATCCAAAGTTAAAAAAACTGTTATCCGGATCTAGAAAATGTGGCGATCGATCCGGGTTGGGCTATGATAAAAATATACCTCCTAAACAAAAGTATACTCCTCCTATGTTTGTTAAAGGAGAGTCCTCAAACTCAAAAAGGGAAAAGTACTTATCAAGATTTTTCTAGAAATTCAAAAACTTTTCAAAAACCTAGAAGCAGCCATGTCAACTTTAATCAGAAACGAAATCCACTAGCTGAAAAGATAATAGATTTACTCAAGGAGCTCTTAAAATCTAACTCTATAGGTCATTCCTACAAATATACACAAAAGAATACCAACTATGTTCCTAAACCCAAAACAGTTATGACATGGATTCCTAAAGTTACCTGCTTGGTTGCTCACACTGCTTTCAAAGCAACAAGTCATTCAAAGTGGTACCTAGATAATGGATGCTCCAGGAATATGACAGGTGACAAAGCTTTATTCACAGATCTGAAAGATATGACTGATGGTTCAGTCACATTTGGTGATGGTAGCAACTGCAAGATTATAGGCCAAGGTACGGTTCAACCTTTTAATCTTCCTGTGTTTAAAAATGTTTTATATGTTGAAGGCTTAAAACATAACTTGCTTAGTATATCTCAAATATGTGATAATAACCATAGTGTTCGGTTTTCTAATCAAAGCTGTGAGATACTAAACAATAAGGGTTCTGTAATATTAACTGGACATAGAACGTCTGAAAATTGCTATATTATTAGCGAATCCAGCTCATCTAATCAAACATGTTACATGGTCCATACAGACGAGACTGATTTATGGCACAAACGTCTTGGACATGTACATTATCAAAATTTATATAGATTGAGCAAACGAGAACTTATAAGAGGTTTACCCAAACTTTAGAAAATAGATAAAATATGTGGTGAGTGCCAGATAGGCAAACAAACAAAGAACTCACACAAAAAGGTGAATTCAAATACCACATCAAGACCACTCGAACTTCTCCACATGGATCTGATAGGACCTACCAGAATAGAAAGTCATGGTGGGAAAAAGTATATCCTGGTAATAGTTGATGACTTTACCAGATTCACTTGGGTAGTCTTCTTAAGGGATAAATCTGAAACCCTTGAAGAAGTAAGAAAAGTTTTCAAAAGGATTCAAATTGAAAAATCTTCTCAAATCAGTAAAATTCGTAGTGATCATGGATCTGAATTTGAGAATAGCAATTTTGAGAAGTTCTGTACCGACCAAGGAATATTACATGAATTCTCTGCTCCCAAAACTCCACAACAAAATGGAATTGTAGAAAGAAAGAATAGGGTGCTTCAAGAAATGGCTAATGTCATGTTGAATAGCATGAAGCTCTCTAAAAATCTTTGGGTCAAACCAGTCAACACACTTGCTATATTATTAACCGAGTCTACACTAGCAAAGATAATAATAAAATGGCTTACGAATTGTGGTTCAATAAAAAGCCTTATCACGCCTCGATCAGTCGAAGTGCTATATTTTACGTGATCGTGAAAATTTGGGAAAATTCGATACGAAGAGTGATGAAGGTATTTTTCTAGGATATTCCTTAAACAGTCGAGCTTATAGGGTTCTGAACAAAAGGACTGGTGTGATTCAAGAATCCATTAATGTTGTCATTGATGATCACTTAAGCACGCCAATTTCTAATTCAGATAATGATGAAGTACTAATCATTGATAAACCCGATACTTCATCGAATCAGATTGATTCTGAGTTGAGGACTGTTAAAGATCATCCAACCACATAAATTCTTGGAAACCCTCTCACCGGTGTTCGCACCCGTAGACAACTTGAGGATATATGTAATTATGTATGTTTTACATCCCAAATAGAACCATCTAACGTAAAAGAAGCTCTTGCTGATGAGAACTGGATTGTTGCAATGCAAGAAGAACTCAACCAATTCATAAGAAATGATGTTTGGTATCTCGTACCAAGACCTAAAGATAAACACATCATTGGAACAAAATGGATTTTCAAAAATAAGTTTGACGAGTGTGGAAATATAATTAGAAACAAGGCTAGACTAGTGGTACAAGGTTATACTCAAATTGAAGGGATTGATTTCGATGAAACTTTTGCACCAGTAGCACGTCTTGAATCTATCAGACTATTTATATCCATTGCATGTTTTAGAAAGATAAAGATCTATCAGATGGATGTGAAAAGTGCTTTTCTAAATGGCGATTTACATGAAGAAGTCTATGTTGAACAGCCAATGGGTTTTGAAGATTCCAAAAATATTGATTATGTATATCAGCTTAAAAAGGTTCTTTATGGATTAAAACAAGCACCTAGGGCATGGTATGAGAAACTAACAAAATTTCTTTTAAGTCATAATTTTCAAATGGGATCTGTTGATAAAACTCTATTTGTTAAAAAACATAATGATCATATCTTAATGGTGCAGATTTATGTTGATGATATCATTTATGGATCAACTTGGACTGACTTGACTACTGAGTTTGCAGATTTGATGAAATCACAGTTCGAAATGAGCATGGTTGGGGAATTGACTTATTTCCTTGGATTGCAAGTAAAGCAACAACCTAAAGGAATATTCATTTCTCAATCTAAGTATGCTTTGAATCTAATCAAGAGATTTGGATTTGAGAATGGCAAGAATTTCGATACTCCTATGAGTACTACCCTGAAACTCTCAAAAGCCTCTAATGGTAGAAATGTTGACTCAAAACTTTATCGGAGTATGATTGGTAGTTTGTTATATTTAACTGCTAGTAGACCTGATATTTCTTTAAGTGTTGGTATTTGCGCAAGATATCAATCTGATCCAAAAGAATATCACTTGATTGCTGTCAAGTGAATTATTGGATATGTCGCAAGTACTGTAAATCTCAGTCTCTGGTATCCTCATGAGACTAGTGTCCAATTAGCTGGGTACTCGGATGCTGACTGGGCTGGTAATCTAGATGATAGAAAATCAACCAGTGGTGGTTGTTTTTACGTTGGAAATTGTCTAGTTTCCTGGTTTAGTAAGCAACAAAATTCTATGTCACTTTCAACAGCTGAAACTGAGTATATCGCAGCCGGTAATGCATGTACACAGCTTGTTTGGATGCAACAAATGCTAAGTGATTATGGAATTGAACAGGATTCTATGTTATTACATTGTGATAATTTCAGTGCGATAAATATTTCAAAAAATCCTATTCAGCATTCTCGTACTAAGCACATTGACATTAGATTTCATTATATAAGAGAATTAGTAGAAGAAAAAGTTATATCTCTAGAATATATTCCTACTGAAGATCAACGAGCTGACATTTTCACAAAACCTCTCGATAAAAGCCGGTTCAAAAAGATGAAATTTGATCTTGGCATGTGCATTTTAAAATGATTATTTATGCCTACTTGTATTATAGTGTATATATTTGCTAGATTGAATTCCAATTTTTGTATAATTTGCAAGAAATATGAATTTTTTGGGCTTTCTTTGACCAGTCGTGAGTATACTCGACCTGTCGACCTACGACCGGTCGTAGATACTCACGACCAGTCGTAGAACTCGTGAATCACTTAAATTTGGGGATTTTTGCTTTCTTCCTCATTTCGGTTTTCTTCTCTAAGGAGCCGTGCTTCGACTTGCCAAACCCATCTTTCATGTTCTTCAAGGTTAGTGTTCCAAATCACATTTTTCTTACAGATTTGTGTCTAGATTGTTTATTTTTCAAGCTTTAAGCTTTGTATTTTGGATTTCATTGAGATTTGGGGTTTGGATTTTAAAAAATCTGTTTTGTGTAAACCCACTTCTCAATCCTTTGCAACTTCTTATTTCCTTGATATCCTTGTTGCAAATGGCTTTTAGAGGTAGAAAAACTACTTCCCGTGGTCCTTCTTCTTCCTCCAGATCGACCATTATCTCTAAGCGTCATCTTCTTGTTCCCAATGATGATCCATCATATGTTAGGGACATTAGATTACGTAATGTTATTGTTGAACATCCTGTTGATGTTAATCATATTGCACCTTTTGACATCCTTCCTATGCTTGAAGCTGTTGGTTGGGTTAACTTATTACATTGGGGTGGGCCTGCATACCGGTCCATTGCCCAATCCATGTTTACATGTATTAGTGCTTTCTCACAGGATAATTTAACTTTTAAAGTATCTACTAGAGAAGGGCCTTTTGACGTTGATCGTCTTTTAATTTCAGCCCTTATGGACATTCCTGTAAATGATGAGGGTATTCCTATCCATAACTTAACTGATAAACCCTCAATGTCTGAAAAACGTATGCTCACTAGAGACTTGTGCAATATGGATGTTCAATGGACACAAAAAGGGAATGCGCTTCCCGCAAGGTATTTGTTACCCAAATACAGAATTCTCCACAAAATCTTTGTGTCTAATCTGTATCCTCGTTCGGGTAATAAATCTGACTTGACTTCGTTTATGGTTCGTGTTATCCATGTTATTTCCAATGGTACTCAGATTTGTTTACCATCCTTAATCTGTCATTTAATTCTTCAGTTTTGACTCCATCTTGGTCATAGTGACATTCCTTTTGCCTATTTAATGACTGTATTGGCTACACATATGTTAGTCGATATGCCGGTTGATGAGGCACCAATCCATCATCTGATCTTCAACAATACTAATATCAATAAGATGAAGCTGGATTTACTTCCTGAACAAGGTGGTGGTGGTGGTGGTGGTCATGAAGAAGCTGGTGATGACATTAATATGGATGACATTTTTGAGGAACTGGATTCTGACTCAACAAATGATCCAGATTTTGAACCATCTGATGTTGATGCTCGTCTGAGTGCATTAGAGGATAAAGTTGAGAATATAAATGTCAAGATGGAAAACATGTCTGTTGCTCATGATTTACAATTCAAGTACATGCACAAATATCTTAGGCGATTGAACAAAGGCATGCACCAACTTGATCCCTCTATTCCTGCTCCGTCATCTGGTTCTGGTTCTGACTAGTTTATATGAGACTTCTGGTCTGTAATAACTTTATAACTTAGCACTTGGTTGACTGATTTTGAGTTGGATACTATCTATGTTTTATGCTGGATATTTATTCTATGTGAAGCTATGCTGAGTATCTCTATCACTGTTTTGCTATACTCTCATAACTCCGCATGTTTACTCTCATATATCCCTTTATTTAGTTCTCCTTTATTGTTGTTTCCTTTGTCATATTGTGATAAAAAGGGGGAGAATGGTTTGTTCTTAACGATGTGATTGTGAGAGGAGTAGCATTGGTTATCTTACTCAGGGGGAGTATGTTTGAACTAGTTGAATGAAACTGGTTGAATGTTGAATGTTAAATATTGCATATTGATTTGTAGGTAAGCCAGTTTATATGACCCGGTTCATAACTCTTTAACCAGTTGTTTTACTTTATGTTTATCTTGGTTATGTGTTTTGTCACTAATTTGACAAAGGGGGAGATTGTAATTGCTATAGTTTATATCCCTGTCTATTGTCAAATTTGTGGTGCCAAAATCACTGTTATATATAACTTGCATAAGTGAAGCTCTCTCAAGGATCAACATTCATGAACAAGCTAAGCTCATAACAAGCAAAGCTCACAAGTACAAGGATCAATCTTGAATGCAAGAACTGCTCACAAGACAAGACTCAAGCTGCAAGACTTCAAGAAGAGTACAAGGCAGTTTGTAAAGAACTCAAGACTTCAAGGCTCATACTTCAAGGTCACTAGTTCCTAAGGTTTCAATGTCCTTACTTCATGGTTGAGGTTTGACCGACCTTAGGTTGACCTTAGAAGTAGGTCACTTTGGATACATAAATCGAATGTTTATTTTACATAAGTTTGGTCTGTTCTTCGACT
This sequence comes from Magnolia sinica, assembly GCF_029962835.1. Taxonomy (NCBI): domain Eukaryota; kingdom Viridiplantae; phylum Streptophyta; class Magnoliopsida; order Magnoliales; family Magnoliaceae; genus Magnolia; species Magnolia sinica. Next base: position 84,115,700 of record NC_080574.1, read on the forward strand.
AGTCGTAGGCCTTCTTCGACTAGTCCTAGAGTTGCTTCGACCAGTCTAAGAAATTCCTCGATCAGTCGTGAGTTTGTTACAAATTTCGGATAAAATCTGTTAGGCTTCGACTAGTCCAAGAATCTGTTCGACCAGTCGTAGGAACAGTGTCGACTGCATCTTCGACCAGTCTAAAAACTTCGACTCAAAATCCAGCGAGGTTTTTAGGTTCTTCGACCAGTCGAAGTAAACCTTCAACCAGTCGTAGGTGACCTACGACCAGTCGAAGGAGACCTTCGACCAGTCGTAGAACGGTCAAAGCTTATCCCGCCGGATCTTTCAAATATCTGTTATTGCTTCGACTAGTCGAAGAGCTCCCTAGACCAGTTGAAGACGCGATCTGCTCACCTATAAATAGTGAACGAATCTCAGAAGAAATCATTGAATTAATTAATCCATTCAAGCCAATCTTCGTCGAACTTCTGAGAGATAATTCTGTGCTTCATCTAAGCTAAGTGTGCTTATTTAATATTCTCTTTCCTTAGCTTTATTTAATTGATTTTGTTTCTGCTATTCCAATCTAATTTGATAAGAGGAATTGTTATTCCCTTTCTTTGGAATCAAAATCAATTAAGGCAAGCCTTATTTGGTTTAATTTAAAATCTATTAGAATTAGAACCATTGTAATTGAGTACTGAACATTGAACTTGGACATTCAATCATCTACTCTGATTTGGTTCTACCGGGCTGCTACAACGAAGGAGATAATCAGGTATTTTACATTTAATTGTAAATTCCTTTCTGTTTTGGTTTCTTTCAAGATTTGCCAGAAAAATCTTGTTGTATTGGTTATCTGAGGAGAGCCAGGAAAACTCAGAAGTGGGGTTTTTTTTAATTGTGTAAGCCCACAGACAAAGACACAATTGTAAAGGTTTTGGGTGAACCTGGGAAAACCTATTTTGTTAGTGAACGCTAATATCCCCTGTGTGAGGATATTAGGAGTGGAGTAGCATTCTGTGTGGCTGTTGTTTAACAGTTGGTGAACACATAGGCGAACCACTATAATCCCTTGTGTTGTGGTTGAATGATTTATATTTCTGATCTTTAATTATTCTTTTGTGGGATGTATGTATGGTGGTGAATGTTGTAATCATTTAATTCAAGCATTGTGAGAATTTTGTAATAGTTTAGAATTTATTTTCTACTATTCCTTTATCAGCTTGATATTCAATTTCCTTTAAAAGTTGTTCCAGCAAGGTTGCCCTGCCATTTTTATGGTGTGTAGCTGTCCCTAGAATAATACATTTGTGATTACAATTTATTTCAATTCAGTTTGTATTTATTTCTGTATTCCTCTTCAGTTTGAGATTTGATACAAAGATCTTTCTAGAAATAAGGTTGTCCTACCATAAACTCTGGGTTTTGGTGTAAGGTTGTCCTTAGAACAACATTTGTATCAACCTCTCAAGATCTGAATTTTGAGGTTATTTTACTTTCATGCATTGTGATTTATTTTGGCTATCATATTCTTTTTAATTCCGCTGTTATAAGTTTTATTTGGCATTGTCCTATCACCCCCCCTCTAGGACATAAAGCTAGGCCTTTTCAGGAATGTTCATGGGAATCAAGGTGGGCCATCAGCCACATCTTAGGGTCCAAAGTGAGATCCATACCATCTATCGGTAAGCCTCACTTGGCCCATCATAAAAACATGAAAACGAGCCTATAGAAGCACCCACTGTTCGATCTTCTTGGTCCAATGGAAAGCCGATCTCCTTGTGTCTCACTTTGATGGAAGGTGATGAGAGTTGAAGGGCTAGGATGAAGGATTTTAGGAGAGGAAAGTGGGCCACACAACTCACTCTTTTCTCACATGGAAGAGCTTGGATGTGGGATTTTTCCTTGCTTAGGAATGTGGGTTTGAGAAATGAGAGAGAGAGAGAGAGAGTGTGTGAAATGGCCAAGCTATATGTCTTAGAGGGGGGGTGAATAGGACTATGCCAAATTAAAAATAAATACTGCGGAATATGAAACAAGGAATAGATAACACTATACACCAATCACAGTATAGGAATGGAAAGCAACATAAAATAGAGAAATTGAAACAAAAATTGTTCTAAGGACAACCTTACACCAAAAACCAAAGTTTATGGTAGGACAACCTTATTTCTAAAATAAATAGAGAAACTGAAGCTCAACATAATAAAGAGATAGCAAAAATATAATGCTGAAATGTAAATCTAAATTATTACAACATTCCCCACTGTACTTGAAATGAAATGATTACAATATTCACATTCACACATACATTCCACAATTCTGAATGATAAAAGATAGGAAATATAAATCACACATCCATAATACAAAGAATTATAGTGGTTCACCTGTGTGTTCACAAACTGTTAAACAACAGCCACACAGAATGCTACGCCACTCCTAATATCCTCACACGGGGGATATTAGAGTTCACTATCAAATAGGTTTTCACAGGTTCACCCAAAACCTTCACAATTTTGTCTTTTTCAAAGGGCTTACATAATTTAAAAACCCTCACTTCTGAGTTTTCTGGCTCTCCTCAGATAACCAACAACTTTGAGATTTTTCTGGCTTAACCAAATAATGTAAATTACACAAATTGTAAAATACCTGATTTTCTCCTTCGTTGTAGCAGCCTAGAAGAACCAAGTTGGAGTAGAAATTTGAATGTCAAAGTTCAATGTCCAATACTCACTTTATAATGGTTCTAGGTTCTAATAGATTTTAAATTAAAATAAAAGGGCTAGCTCTAATTGATTTTGATTCCATAAAAAGGAAAACAACAATTCCTATTTTCAGATTAGATTAGAATGCAAGAAACAAAATCAATTAACAAAGCTAAAGAAAGAGAATATTAAATATGCACACTTAGCTTAAATGGAGCACCGACTTATCTCTCAGAAGACTGAATGAAATTAACTTGAATTGCTTTATTTATTCTGAGATTCATGCTCTATTTATAGGTGAACAAATCATGTCTTCGACTGGTCTAAGGACCTCTACGACTGGTCATAGAACCAACATATATTTGAAAATTCAGGCGCGATACGATTTGGCAGCTTCACGACTGGTCGTAGGTCTCCTTCGACTGGTTGTAGGTGGCCTAATTTCAACGATGTTCTTTGAGTCGTAGGTCTACGACTGGTCGAAGATGCAGTCGATACTGTTCCTACGACTGGTCAAACAGTCCTCAGGACTAGTCGTAGCATAACAGAAAATTTCCAATTTTTGTAACAAACTTACGATTGATCCAGGAAATGTTTAGACAGGTCGAAGCAGTACTACGACTAGTTGAACAAAGTCCAGGACTAGTCTTAGAACAGACCAAACTCACTTATATAAAACATTTGAATTATGTATCCAAAATGGCCTGCTCTAAAGGTCAACTTAAGGTCAGTCATACCTTAATAGTGAAGTAAGGACATTGAAACTTTAGCGACGAGTGACCTTTGAAAGTAATGGAGCTCGAAGTCTTGCTGTAGTTTAAACTTGAGAGCGTTTTGAGATCTTGAGATTGAACTTGAAAGCTTCTTGAGATCGTGAGTTTGAACTTGAAAGCTTCTTGAATCTAGTTGAACAATCTCACTTTCTCGAGACTTATGAACAATGCTTGTTAATCAAAGCTGATCTCGAGTTAAGCTTTGTTCTTCATATATGCAAGCTTCATAGTAGTGTCTTTGGCACCACAAATTTGACAATAAACAAGGCTATAAACTATAGCACTTACAGAGAGAGTTATAAAGAGAGAGAGAGAGAGAGTAGCTTAGGTAGGCCATGATTACTTGTAAGAGAGGTATGGGTGGCTATAGCAATTAATGCTTGTATGAAGGGCTAGGGGTAGGGTGGCTAGCCATAAGTGCTTGTAAGAAGGGCTTGGGGTAGGTAAGGTGGCTATAGCTAAGGTAGGGTGGCTATAGCTAGGGTAGGGTGGCTATAGATATGGTGATGTCATCACTCTCATGATTTCCTAGGGATTGGTACCACATGGAGTAGGTGGGTCCCACAATATGTGGTCCATGGCCATTATAATGCACGATCCACATCTTATGATCTAAGCGCCGGATTGGCGCACAAGATGCAGCGTTGGAACAGTGGTGACGGTGCAGTCACAATGGTACAAGTCTCGGATTAAGCTGACTTAAATCTACAGGATATGACTTAGGATCATACGCAAATGTCGATTATAGGTCGCAGGTTGCCGAAATTCTATGGGAATGATCGCGAGAGTCAATGGAATAGTACGGACTAGGATACGGGTCTTACAGATCTCCTCACTTAATAGAAAATTTCATCCTCGAAATTTATACTACCATCGCAGCTAATCATAACTCATAAGGGAATAGGAAACATAACATCATATATAATCAAAACACAATACGACACACAATCAAACATAAAAAAGATGGGGATAGCACTCTCGAATCTCCACCTCGTGCTCCCAAGACGCCTCATCCACACTATGATGGCCCCACTGCACCTTCACTAAGGGAATGACCTTGGTCCGCAGGACCTGCTCCTTCCGATCGAGGATACGAACTGGCTGCTCAATGTAAGAAGCATCCTCACGAACCTCCAATGGTTGTCAATCAATAACAGGCATGATGTCTGACCCACACTTCCTCAACATAGAGACATGAAAAATGTTGTGGATGCCAGACAACTGAGATGGTAAGGCAAGCCGATAGGCCATAGCGCCAATGCACCTGGTGATCTTGAAAGGTCCAATAAATCTCGAGGTAAGCTTGCCCTTTACTCCAAAATGAACCAAACCCTTCATGGGTGAGACCTCGAGATACACATGGTCCCCAACGGTAAACTCCAAGGGACGACGTCGATGATCAGCAAAACTCTTCTGCCTGCTCTGGGCTATGCTCATCCTCTGCTTGATGATATCGATAGCCTCTAACGTCTACAGCACAAGCTCAGGACCTAGGAGACACTGCTCCAACCTCGGTCCAACAACTCGAAGATCTGCACGGTCTGCCATATAATGCCTCAAAAGGAGCCATGCCAATGGTCGCCTGATAGCTGTTGTTTTATGCAAACTCAACCAATCGCAGGTGCTTATCCTAACTACCCGAGAAATTAATCGCGCAGGCCCGAAGCATATCCTTAAGGATCTGGTTGACCCTTTAGGTCTGCCCATCGGTCTGTAGATGGTACGCGGTGCTGAGCTATAAATCAGTGCCCATCTCTCTCTGGAAGCTCCTCCAAAATTGAGACATGAACCTTGGGTCTCAATCTGAACCAATCGAGACAGGAACACCGTGCAATCTCACGATCTCATCAACAAACATCTTGGCGAGCCGATCCGTATGCCAAGTCTCACGAATCGCAAGAAAATGTGCCGACTTCATCAGACGGTCCACGACAACGCAGATAGCGTCATAACTGCACTATGTCATTGGCAAACCCATGATAAAATCAGTAGATATGTGCTCCCACTTCCACATCGAGACGCTCAATGACTACAATAGACCAGGGGGTCTCTAATGATTGGCCTTGACACGCTGGCATGTGTCACATTCGGCCACAAAGCTAACTATCTGGCGCTTCATCCCTGCCCAAAAATACTGATGCCTCATATCACGATACATCTTCATCGAGCCAGGGTGGATAGAGAACCGCGATCGATGTGCCTCGGTCATAAGATCTCGGTGCAACTCAGAAACATCCAGGACACATGATCGGCCTCGGAAGTGAAGTCCACCATCAGAACCAATCTACCAATCTATCTGACTCTCAGATGCTGCCTCTGCTCGGTAACCCTGTAACGACTCATCTACCCGCTGAGCCTCGATCACCCTTGCGACAAGAAAGGGTTGAATTGACAGGCTCGATAACTGGATGATAGAAGATTATAAACCAAACTTGAAGTCGTACTCTGCTATATCCTCGAGCAGCCTCCACTCCTTAATCATATGTGCGCCAACAGGCCTCGTGGCTGTTGGCTAAGGGCATCCGCTACCACGTTCACCTTGCCCGGGTGGTACTGGAGATCAAAATCATAGTCTTTCAGGAGCTCCACCTAACGCCTCTGCCTTATATTTAACTCAGACTGAGAGAACAGATACTTCAAGCTCTTGTGGTCAGAGAAGAGCTCGAACCTCACCCCATAAAGATAATGCCTCCACACCTACAGTGCGAAGACAACTGCTGCCAGCTCCAAATCATGCGTGGGGTAGTTCAGCTCATGGACCTTGAGCTGGCGAGACGCATAAGCCACCGGCTTCCCGTGCTGCATCAGGATAGCACCCAAACCAACTGGCGAGGCATTGGTAAATACAACAAATCCATCACTTCCAGAGGGAAGAGTGAGGACAGGAGCGAACGTGAGGCGGTCCTTCAACTCCATAAATGCCTGCCCACAAGCGTCGCTCCAAATGAACTCGATACCCCTCCGGTTCAACCTGGTCAACGGGGCTGCAATACGAGAGAATCCCTCAATAAAACATCAGTAGTAACCCACCAAACTAAGGAAACTGTGGATCTCGAATGCATTCATGCGCTGGCCCCACTGATGCACGACATCGATCTTCGAGGGGTCCATTGCGACACCCTGCCTCTTCATCACATGACCGAGGAACTTCACCTCCTCCTGCCAGAACTTGCACTTCTCCAGCTTCGCGTAAAGCTGGTGTGCATGAAGGGTCTATAATGTAATCTCTAGATACCGCTCATGCTCCTCACAGGTCCTCGAATATATCAGAATGTCGTCAATGAACACCACAAAAAACTGGTCAAGATACGGATGAAAGACCTCGTTCATCAACTGTATGAATACCGCGGGCGCATTGGTCAGTCCGAAGGACATTACCTGGAACTCAAAATGACTGTAGCACCTCCTGAAAGCTGTCTTCGGGATATCCTCATCTCGAACTCGAACCTGATGATAACCGTACCGCAAGTCAATTTTTGAAAAGAATTGTGCCTCCTACAGCTGATCAAACAAATCATCGATCCTCGGGAGCGGGTACTTGTTCTTGATCGTGACCTTGTTGAGCTCGTGGTAATCTACGCAAAGCCTCAATGAGCCATCCTTCTTCTTCGCGAAGAGTAGCGGCGCTTCCCACGGTGAACTGCTCAGACGGATAAATCCTAGCTCACGTAACTCGTCCAACTGCTTCTGCATTTTCCATAACTCCAACGGTGCCATACGATATGGGGCTTTCGAAATAAGCGCGGTACCGGGCAGGAGATCAATCTGGAACTCGGTGTGCCGACGAGGTGGTAACCCCAGAATCTCCTAGAACACATCAAAAAAACCATAAATGATCGGCAACTGGTCGATACTTAGAGCAGCTGACTCCTCAACGACACATGATAATAGGCAAGAAAGCTGCTCTCCTCTAGGCTCGGCAACAAACTGGAACTCTAGCATGTCGAGTATACAGAACGTGATTATCCTCACGGAGCAGTCTTATATGGCGTGGTACTCGATGAGCTAATCTATGCCCAAGATGACATCAAACTCAGACATCGGCAATACAAATAAATCAACAAGTAAAAAGATACCCCTAATTAGAACGGGGTAAGACGAGCAAAATTGGTCTAATACTTCCGTCTTCCCCAAGGGAGTCAATATTGACAAACCGTTACGGGCAGACGCTATCGGTAAACCCGTTGATCGATAGAAATCAGTGGCCACAAAGGAATGCGATGCACCAGAATCAAACAATACATGTGCAATGCATGCAGAAACAGGGAGAGTACCCTCGACGACTCCTCCTGATGACTGAGGATCTTGCTGGGCGGCAAAAAATCTGCCCTGGGCCTATTGGGGAGTTGCAGGTCCCCTTTGAGGTCTCTGCTGATGTTGCTGGCGCTGTGGCGGCCTGATTTGCTACCACTGCTGTTGTGGGGGAGGTCCTGGAGGCTGATGTTGCGGTCGCTGCTGCTGTTGTGGGGGCTGTCACCGAGGTTGATACGGTGCCCTCGGCTGCTGCTGCTGTGGATGGGGACACTCGTGCCTACAATGTCTGATCCTACCACACCTAAAATAGGTACATGAAAACGGTCCCGAAGGTGGTGTTGGGGGTGCCACTGGTGCTCGGAATGCTGGACGGGTCATGCGTCGCTGCTGTGGATGATGCTACTGCTGTCGTGAACCACTAGAGGGCGCCTTCCTCTTCTGATCTCCTCTCTAGTCACGGGCTCTCTTCAAACTGGCCCAATCTGACTCGTAGATCTGGGCCCTCTCCACAACCTGCTCAAACGTCCAAAGCATATGTCCAACCACATGGCTCCTGAGGGCAGGACACAAACCGTTCTCAAAATGGCGGGCCTTCCGCCCCTCATCATCAATAAGATACATCACGAATCTCGATAGTGCAACGAAACATGCCTCATACTGGGACACAGTCATGTCCCCCTAGACCAGAGTCTCAAACTCTAATGAGCGCTGCTGTTGCACATGCTCGGGAAAGAACTTCTGGTCGAACCGGTCTTCAAAGTCCTCCTAGGTCCACACGAAATCGGCCGCCACTGATCGGTGACAGATGCCCACTAATGCTGAACCTCACCCTGGAGAAGGAATACAGCTAATGGAACTCGCTGCTGGGTTGTACATCTCATGGTGTCGAATATCTTCTCCACCTTAGAGCACCATATCTTTGTTGTAGTAGGGTCTGGCTCGCCTCAAAAATGCAGGGGATCGTGCTATCGGAAGTCCTTGAGAAGGGCGCTCATATGCTTCTGCTCGGCCATAGCTGGCGTAACAGTGGGACACCTGGTCTACCCTTGAAAGATAACAGTCATCATCTATAGCATCTGCTGAAGCTGCTCTGTAGTCACTGGTGCTGTTAGGGCTACGCCAGGCTCACACGGGGGAGCGGGAGTCACTCGGGTCGCTCTCCTAGACGGCATATCCTACAAGAAGGAACAAGGGCCTATCAGCCTTGAGAATTCTCAAAGGCATAACCGTTCAAGGTCTATGTTAGAAAATTGCTAAATTATTCGGATTCGGGACCTATTTATTTTAAGTTCATAGTAGGTATGTGATGTGATCTTTAGGTATTCCCAAGCTTTTCTCTGATACCAACTTCCATCAAGCCCCAAACTCAGAAAATGGGCTCACAAAATTTTCAATCGCCGAATCTGGTGCCGACAGCCTCAGTAGTGCCCCATTCTTGAATTTCGGCACGAACATGCTAGATTCCGATCCTGGGATCCTACAAGGTGGATTTTCAGTATGATTTTTTTTATAATGGAGCATAACCACAAGTATAACTAAGTCACAAAACAACATCACCAAATATCCACTATATCAAAAACTTTAAGTACAATGTGGAAAGGGAAATACAAGGTAATTAAAAAGCTTTAAAATGAACTAATACGCGCTCCTACTTCAGCGCTACTGCGATCCAACGACACCTGCACACAACGGTCATGCATAAGATTACAAAAGCTTAGAGGGCGGTGTAAGTGTGTGCAAGGCAAGCACCAAGTGTATAATATTAGAGTAATATAGAAATATTCGGTAAGTCTATGAATACTAACAGTTGTACCAAAGCTATGTGATGCAAGGCATGAATACTATCGGCCATACCAAGGCTATGCGATGCGACGCCTGTGTAGCCAAATGTCATATGCGAGATGCAAAGCAAGCATGTCAGTACTCATCGAGTACACATATCAGTACAGTTCCTCTCAGGGATATCACCCGGGTCTAAACACTCCACACTGACTGCAGCCTCCCTAGCCGCATAACCCAATGAGCGGAATAGACCTCACTATTCGCCTGACCAATAGTCTGCCAATACCTACCCGGCTCATCGATAGCGGACTCATTTATAAGCTGGTCAAACTCAGCCTAGCTTATAGCCCCCTCACTCGGGCGGATAAGGCCACACCCCCTTCCAACCGACCATGACACAGTGGGAGACGCTGCCTATTGGTATTCAGCACTCGAGGGCTCGTGTATCCACTCGGTCTAGATGTTGGAGCACTTCCTAGTTCTAGGACTTTTACCCAAGGACATCCTAAGTACCCATAGTGCTAGAGTAAAGTATTTTCGGTATCCGATACGGCCATCCACGATGTACCTGTGGAGCTACGGCCCTGATGTCGCTAGGGCATACAATGATCAAGTCACACATATGCAAGATGCATGAGTCACACTGTATAGTCATGCAATAATCCTGTGTGTACCAGCACTCATGTGGGGCACTCCGTCTCATAAGCAATCTCGTAAATGTCTCATCCCAACGACTTATGCTATGATCAAACATTCTTCATATCAAGCATACATATGATGCGTATGACATGGGTCATGAAATCATACTAAACGTGTTATAAAGTGATGAACTATTAACAAGTATGGGCTTATCAATGGGCCCTAAGGAGAGTTACAAGCTGGACATTTAACCAACATTGTACTTACAATGTGGGCGTCAAACCATCATTGCTCCTAAGGCATAGCCCGCTATAAAGGTCAACACATACACCACGGTGGAATCACATTACAATGGTCCTATATACATCTCATTGGGCCTCGACCAATGGGCCTCTGATACATCAAATGGGCCTCATAATGTGGGCCTCATATATATCAAAGTGGGCCTCAACAATGGGCCACAAATGCATCAAGATGGGCCTCCTCAAATGGGCCTTGTAATATCAAGGTGGGCCTCAACAACGGGTCTTATATACATTAAGGTGGGCCTCAACAATGGGCCACAAATGCATCAAGATATATATAATTTTTATATAAATGAATCACCTCAAAAGATCAACTAGACCGCACTCCAAATAACAATGGTAATGATGATTTCCACCGTTAAAATCCTATTGGGCCCACCGTTATGTATTTTTAGGATCCGACCTATTCATAGGTTAACATGGAGATAGATGGAGAGAGAGTAAAAGCATCAGCTCAATTGGAACTACCGTAGCCCTTAAGAAGTTTTGAACGGTGAATGTCACTATCCATACTATTTTCAGCAGTGGGGATCCACTTGAACCATGGGTCTGACTCATTCTTTAGCTGATGCCATAAAATGAGCTTTTAAGGTGGTTGGACTGTTTGGATGCAACACATGCATCATGGTGGGTCCCACCGTCCAGGTGTGGGCGGTGTAAATAAAATAAATAAATCATGGTGGGTTCCACCGTCCACTACTGTGGTCGGTTTGACTAAAACACATACATCATAGTGGGTTCCACCGTCCACTATGTGGACGATGTGGATAGAACACATACATCTTGGGGTCCCATGTGGGGCCCAACATAATGTTTATATGTCGTCCAACTTGTTGATAAGGTCACGCTGACCTAGATGGAAGGAAAAACAAATTTCATATTGACCCAAAACTTTTGTACCCACAAAAGGGGTTTCAATGGTAGCCATTCAATCACCATTGCTTCCTATGATGTGGGCCACCTGAGCCACATATACGGCTCAAATTTGGAGGGGTTTCATAATAAAAAGCGGCCCACCATCTGCACGGTGTGGATAAACAACACACATCATGGTGGGGCCCACGGCTAGGACCGTGGTCCCTGCCTGCCCACCAGAACGCAGCAGCATCCTGCTGGAGCATCAGCGGCAGCAGGCGCTGCACCTATTTTGTTTTTTTTTTAATGTAGTTTTTTCGTGGTTTTTCGTGTGTGCGCCTCGCATCAGGTAATTCCACCCTAGCCACTAGCCCCTATGGCTCAAGATAAGATAAACAAGCCCAATATTCAATATATTTTGGGGTACAGAAACATCAGGATAGATTTCAATGGTAGACACACTGTTTGTTATGCTATGGCCCACCCGAAATTCGGATCAGCTTCATTTTTCGGCTTAACGCCTAAAATGATCCAAGGAATGGAATGGACGGCTTGGATCAGATCAATACATCAAGGTGGGGCCTGCATGAGCATCTCACCTCAAAAGCTTAAACCAATCTAATATATATATATTATCTTTTCTGTTGCTGTCAGTACACCCCTGCTCACTCTTCACTGGACCATGTCCAGCGTTCCTGGACGCTAGACGGTTTGAATGTAACACATTTAAGGTGGGCCCCACCCACAGACCTACTACTAGGGTGGCCACTAAATGGTTGGATGGTGTGGATAAGGTACCCATCAAGGTGGGGTCGATTCGGGTGGGCCACACGGCCACATCATCATACAACAAAAATAAAAGAGAGAGGGAGAGAGAGAAAGAAAGGGAGTGAGACACACGTGTGATGGAGGGACCCCGACACTATGGGCCCTCCCTTTCAAGCATCCAATCATACATCAAGTGGGTCCTAGTACATGTGGGCCCACCAAATTAAAAATCAACGATGGAGATTACTTCTCCACCAAGATGTAAGGTCTAGATGACCCTATTTATGTAAAGAAAAATAAACATCATGATGGGGTCCATGGAGAATGGCCCCATCATGGAATGATCATGGGAATCAAGGTGGATCATCGGCCACATCTTAGGGTCTAAAGTGAGATCCATACCATTGATCGGTAGGCCTCACTTGGCCCATCATAAAAACATAAAAACTAGCCTATAGAAGCACCCACCATTTGATCTTCTTGGTCCAATGGAAAGCCGATCTCCTTGTGTCTCACTTTGATGGAAGGTGTTGAGAGTTGAAGGGCTAGGATGAATGATTTTGGGAGAGGAAAGTGGGCCACACAACTCACTCTTTTCTCATATGGAAGAGCTTAGATGTGGGATTTTTCCTTGCTTAGGAATGTGGGTTTGAGAAATGAGAGAGAAAGAGAGAGTTGTAAAGAGAGAGAGAGAGAGATAGAGAGAGTAGCTTAGGTAGGCCATGATTACTTGTAAGAGAGGTATGGGTGGTTATAGCAATAAATGCTTGTAAGAAGGACTACGGGTAGGGTGGCTAGCCATAAGTACTTGTAAGAAGGGCTAGGGGTAGGTAGGGTGGCTATAGCTAAGGTAGGGTGCCTATAGCTAGGGTAGGGTGGCTATAGATAGGGTGATGTCATCACTCTCATGATTTCCTAGGGATTGGTACCACATGGTGTCGGTGGGTCCTGCAATATGTGGTCCACGACCATTATATTGTACGGTCCACATCTTATGATCTAAGCATCAAATTGGAGCACGAGACGCGGCGTTGAAACCACGGTGACGGTGCGGTCGCAATGGTACATGTCTTGGATTAAGCTGACTCAAATCCATAGGATATGACTTAGGATCGTGCACAAACATCGATTATAGGTCGCAAGTTGTCGAAATTCAATGGGAATAATCATGGGAGTCAATGGAATAGTACAGACTAAGATACGGGTCTTACAATTATCTTGGATCCGATCAAGTAGGACCTAATTTTTTCCAAAGCAAACACTACGGTTAAGAGTTCCTTCTCCGCAGTAGAGTAATTCACTTGGGCAGAATTTAGAGTTCTACTTGAATAGTGAATAACATATGGCTTCTTTTCTTTTCTCTGTCCTAACATCACCCCAACAGCATAGTCAAATACATTGCACATAATCTCAAAAGGGATGCTCCAATCGGGTGGCTACATGATAGGAGCGGTAGTCAACATGCCCTTGAGCTTAGTGAAAGCTTTATGGAATTGTTCAGTCCACTCGTATGGTGCATTCTTTCGAAGTAGATTACATAACGGATGAGAGAGATGACTAAAGTCCTTTACGAATTTTCTATAAAATTTGGCGTGTCCTAGGAAGGATCGCACATCACATACGCTCCTAGGTAAAGGTAAGTTAGAGATAAGATCAATCTTTGCATTATCTACCTCAATTTCCTTGGACGAAATTATGTATCCAAGCACAATTTCCTTTGAAACCATGAAATGACATTTCTCTCAATTCAGAACCAAATTATTTTCCTTGCATCGCTTCAGCACACACTTAAGATTTTCTAAATACTCGCTGAAGAATGGACTAAAGACAGAAATCGTCCATTAAGACCTCTAAATACTGCCCCACCATGTCAAAAAAAATATTCAACACGCATCGCTGAAAAGTGGCGGGGGCATTACATAGTCCGAATGACATCCTTTGGTAAGCAAAGGTGCCAAAGGGAAACATGAATGTTGTCTTCTCTTGATCTTTATGGGCTATCTCTATCTGGTTGTAGCCCGAATATTCGTCAAGGAAGCAATAGTAAGAGTGACCAGCTAGCCTTTCCAAATTTTGATCAATGAAGGGCAAAAGAAGTAGTCCTTCCTTATGACGGTATTTAACTTCCTGTAGTCCATGCACATTCTCCAACCAGTAGTAAATCTAGTTGGCATGAGTTCATTGTTGGCATCGGGTATGATGGTGATTTCAAACTTCTTAGGAACTACCTGAGTTAGACTCAACCATTGATTGTCGGATAAAGGGTATATTATACCACATCCAACAACTTAAGTACATCAGCCTCAACCACTTCTTTCATATTTGGATTGATTCAACATCGTGGTTGTCGGGAGGTTTTCGCATTATCATCAAGATAAATGCGGTGAGTACAAATCAAAGGATCAATTCCCTTGAGGTCTATAATTGACCATCCAATGGCTCCTTTATGTTCAATGAGAGTAGAAATAAGCATACTCACTTGTTCTTTCTCTAAGGGGAAAGAAATTACCACCAGGTATGTCTAATCTTGACCTAAGTAGACATATTTAAGATTAGCAGGCAAAGGTTTTAGGTCATGCTTCGGTGCTTTAAGGCTAGATGGTAAAGGCACTACATCGGTTTAGGGCAACTTCTCAAATTGTGGCCTTCACCAGTTAACTTCAAGTACCGACATAGCATCAAGTAAAGCGTCCATCTCCCCAATCATGTCATCATCTTGATCAGGGGTGTGGGCTAAGCATGTCTCTAGAGTGTTAAAGTATAGAGTCAAAACTGCTCTATCTTCCATGAAAGAATCAATCATGTTAATGTCATGGGTATCGTCATCGTCCTCTGACTATTTGTTCATATTGAAAAAGATATTAAGGTCTAATGTTATATTTCTAAAAGATAAATTCATAATTCCATTCATACAATTAATGATAACATTTATTGTAGCAAGGAATGGGCGACTAAGAATGACAGAAATTTGAGTGCTCACATCTATGATGGATTGAGTATCCAAGATAATAAAATCTACTGGATAGTAGAATTTATCAACTTGGACCAACACATCCTCAATCATCCCTCTTGGTACATGAACTAAGTGATTGGCAAGTTGTAATGTGGTCTGGGTGGGTTTTAATTCACCTAAATTTAATTTTTCGTAAACTGATAAGGGATCAAATTTATGCTCGCCCCCAAGTTAAGAAGTGTGTGCTCAATCCGGTGATTCTCAATTACACAGATGATGGTTTGGCTACCGAGATCTTTATATTTTTGTAGCACATCTTGCTTGAGGAAGACACTCACTTATTCTGTCAAAAAGATTTTCTATTGTATATTTTGTCGTCTTTTGGTCGTACATAAATCTTTCAGAATTTTGGCATATCAAGGGATTTGTTTAACGGCATCCAATAGAGGGATGTTGACCTTCACTTGTTAAGCACCTCTAGAATATCCTGAGAGTTAGAGAGAGGTTTTGGTGCAATCAACCGTCAACGGAATGAAGTAATCGGCTTACTTTGAGGTTCTGGTTCTAACCCATGTGAAGCATTGCTAGGTCTATCATTCCCATCTATTTCTGAGTCCTTAGGTTATTTAGCTCTCACTGGAATAGATTTGTCAATTGTCTTCCCACTCCTAAGAGTGGTGATAGACTTAGCCTGCTCCATCTGTTTTGAAGAGCTTGGGTCATTGATTTCATATTGGTGTTTTGGGTTGTGGAGAGGCTGAGCCGAAAGGATCCCTTTCTCCCCAATCGAATTTTTTATTTTAAGCCCTTGTATGGCCTTTGCCTTTATAAGGTCTTGAAAGGCTTGCAACATACCCTAATTAAAAATCTCTTAGTTTTATATATGTTTTAAGACCGGATCCTCTTGAGGTTTCCTTTGATTCAGAAATTGGTTAAGGATCCCTTGAGGAGTATCCGTTTGTCTGTTCCTCCAACTGAACTTTGGATGGTTCCTCTAGCTTGAGTTATATGTATTTGAGGTGGGTCCACTGAAAGATTTTTGGTAGTTGTTTATGACATTAATTACTCATTCAATATCTCTTGAAAAGTAAGAATTGTTGGGCAATTCTTAGTTGTATGTATGTTACAAGCACAAATACCACAAACAACTTTCTCAGTCTTTTCGGGTTCTACCTTATTAAGTTCTATGGCCTCGACTTTTCTTGTGAGTTTGGCCACTCTTGCATTTATATCACTTTCCTTTTTAGAACACAAATTCATCCCCTTTCCTTTGATTAAGTAGGCTTAGAAGTGTAATTCTTGAAGAGGTATCCCAGGATTGTATGTTTTCAACAAGTTTATCAAAATAATCCCACGCATCATTGGCTTCCTTATTCATAAATTCCGCATTACACATCATCTCCACAAATTGGCGTATAGGTGAGGTCAATCCCTCATAGAAAAAGCTTGTTATATGCTATGTTTCATAGCCATGTTGTGGACATGAATTTATGAGATCCTTAAATCGCTCCCAACATTAAAACAAGGTCTCATTATCTTTTTGTGCAAAATTCATGATTTCTTTCCTTAAGGTATTTGTTTTATGATAGGTGAAGAACTTTTTAAGGAACTCCCTTGTCATCTCAGCCCATGTGCCAATGGACCTTGGTCTTAAGGAATGTAACCATGACTTAACATTTTCTTTCAAAGAGAAAGGAAACAATTTCAGTCTAATTGTGTCCTCAGACACGTTTGGAAGTGTAATGTAGATATTATCTCATCGAACTCTTTCATATGTAAGTATGGACTTTCATATTCTAGTCCATGAAACTTAAGGAGGAGTTAAATTACCCTTGGTTTAATATCTATAGTTCTTGCATTCAATAAAAAAATAATGCTAGAAGATGTGCTCACCCCTACCAGTTGTAAATAATCTCGTAGAGTAGGAGCCGGGTGTTGAGGGTCAAATATTGGAACCCATTTTTACTCAGTTTTATGAACATGATAATGCTTAATGTTCTATTTTAATCATGTTTGTATTACAAGGTGAATTCAAGAGCTTCAATAAAAAAGAATGTTAAAAGTATAGATTTAACGCTCAAAAATCACTAAAGACAAGAATGGATCTGATGAAACCAAGAATAAAGAATGCACATACTAAAGATCAAACAAAACTAAATCAAGAATGAAGAAAATCAGAGTTTTGAAGTGAAATTCAGTGATTCTTGACTAGTCCTGGCTATGTTCGACCAGTCCTGACTTCAACTTGACCAGTCCTGGCTTCACACGACTCGTCCTAGATTCTGATCGACCGGTCGAAGCTCGACCGATAGAAGGTGTCCTGACTCGAACTCCAGCGTATAAAACTTCTAAATCTTCATATTGCTTGACCAATCGAAGGAGACCCTCGACTGGTCGAGGACAGCGCACGACTGGTTGAGGACATCCCACGACCAGTAGAGGGTTACGCAATTTTTGAGCGGACTACGTAAATTTGAGATGGTTTCTGGAAATTTCCACTCGGTGCGAAAGTCTAAGGCCTAAAACTATAAATAGGGGTCCCTAGGGCATCCCTAGGCATCATCTAGGGTTTGGAAAGTTGAGCAAAAGTGTGGATTAGCCGTTGCCAAGAGTTTTTCTTCCTTTTCCTTATTTTTCTAATGTTTTTTCTTAAGAGATTTTAGTTCAATCATGTCTATGTTTAGCTAAACCTCTTAACAAGGACTAAGAGGTGCAGCTTGTACATGATGGGATGTTTCTATTACTTTGATTCATATTTATATTGAACTCTCTTTGATTCTAGTTTGATTATAAGGAATACTTTCAGTTTTAATGGTTTGTTGTGACTTAAATTACAATAGATCTGCGATAGATTTGAGTATGTTCTTTTCATGTATTGAGATTATGAAATTAGGAAATCATGTTGTTCACCATCGTCCCTTAAGCATGGCCGAATGATGGAATCCTCCCTAACTTTCACAATTCTCTCAGATTGATTGTGAAATTGGTAAATCCTGTTGTGAGTCATTATCTCATGGGCATGGTTTTGTGATAGAATCACTTTCGATTCTCACACCTCTCATCTATTGAGAATTCGGTCAAAGGAAGTTCAGATTTGATTTTATTGAGATATCTTCCAATTGGATAAGATGGGACTTTGATTTTAGTTGTGTTCTTGAATCCAGCATAGATCTCCCTGATCTCTACAAGTGGATCCTCGAAAACCTTAGTTTCCCACCTTTGAATTTCTTAAGTTTTTCATTAAATCTCTCACAATTACTCTCTATATTTCTAGATTTAGGTTTTCATCTTTTTTTAGTTCTTCTTCTAGTTGCTTTCAGAAAACATATGAGATTAATCCCTGTGGATTCGACCTCGGTCTCACCGAGATTATTAATACATTGCGACCCTACACTTGGGGTTGTGAACAAGTTTTTCGCGCCGTTGCCGGGGATTAATGGTTGCATTTTTCTGAGATTAGCTAGTTTCAGAATTAGGTTAAGATTAAGGTTTTTCTATTTTCTATTTTTTAGATTGGGGTTTGTTTTCTGTTTTTAGAAACTTTCTAATTCTAGGATTTTATTAAAAAACTAACTTACTTTCTAATTCTAGGTTTAGAAACTTGCCTAATTTGATTTTAGAATCTTTTTTTTTTTTTTAGAAACTTGCATAATTCTGTTTTTAGAAACTTTCTTTTCTAGAAACTAGTTTACTTTCCTAATTTATTTTTTTTAGAATTTCTGTTTTTAGAAACTAACTTGTTTTGTTTTATTTTGCAGGATGTTAATTTAGGAACTTCTAATTTGGTAACTTCTTTCTAATTCTCTCTCTCTCTCTCTCTCTCTCTCTCTCTCTCTCTCTTTCTATTTCTAGATTTCTATTTCCTTTATCTCTTTTAGATTTAGGTTAGAATATGAAATTGAGGGCTGAGAGCGTTTCGTGCCCAAGTGGGTCCGTGATAACACTCGATGGCTTTTGAGTGAGGGAAGATTGGTTGAGGGGTTATCTATCCATCATAGGATTAGACACCACTCAAGATCCTCAAAGTTAATTGAAGTGATGGCTGCAAATCAACCGGTTAATCAACTGGGAAGACAACCTCAACCTAGGGTTGAGGAAGTCCAAGATGAGAATGAGGTGCATCAAGCACCCCTGCCTCGTACTTTACAAGATTATTTACAATCGGTGGGGGTGAGCACGCCCTCATACATGATTTTTTCTGAAAATACGGGACACATGGATATCAAGCCAGGGGTGATCTAACTCCTTCCAAAATTCCATGGACTTGAATCTGAAAGTCCATATCTACACTTGAAAGAGTTTGATGAAATCATAACCACTTTATATTTTCCAAACTGTCTGAGGACACGGTCAGACTGAAACTCTTTCCCTTTTCTTTGAAAGAGAAAGCTAAGACATGGTTACATTCACTACGTCCCAGATCTATTAGCACATGGAATGACATGATAAGGGAGTTCATAAAGAAAATTTTTCCACATCATAAAACGAACACCCTTAGAAAGTCAATCATGAACTTTGCCCAAAAGGAAGATGAAACATTCTTCCAATGTTGGAAGCAGTTCAAGGATATTGTCAGTTCATGCCCACAACTTGGTTTTGAAATATGGCGCATTACATACTTTTTCTATGATGGAATGACATCTTCCATGTGCCAATTGGTTGAGACAATGTGCAATGGGGAATTCATGAATAAAAATGTCGATGATGTGTGGGACTACTTGGATAGACTTGCTGAAAACGCACAATCATGAGACACTTACCCAAAATTAAGTACCACTTCTAGGCCCACTCAATTAAAGGAGATGGGTGAATTATACCTTTTGAAAGAGGATGATGATATTAATTCTAAAGTGTCTAATCTCATAAGGAAATTCGAGGCCATGAAACTAAAGAAGGATAAGGTTATGGAAACTATTTACGATATTTATGTTTGCGACATTCACACAACTGAAAATTGTCCAACAATACCTACCTTTCAAGAGGTGGTGAATGAGCAATCCAATGCCATGAATAATTACCAAAGACCTTTCAATAGACCTACCTCCAATACATACAATCCTAATTGGAGAAACTTCAGTTGAAGGAATGGACAAATTGCTACCCTTCAAGGTTTGAAGTGAAACCTCAAGAGGATTCGGTTCAAAAACATATTCAAGACCAAGAGCTACTTAACCAGGATATCAGATCAGCATTGAGAACGTTTACGTCATCTATTCAAAGGATAGAGTCGCACTTAACAATTGGAGGAAAGGGAATGCTTCCTGTCAAACTCTCCCCAATCCCAAACCACAATATGAGATAAGTGATCCAAGCTCTTCAAATCAGATGGAGCAAGTTAAATCTATCACCACTCTTAGGAGTGGGAAGACCATTGAGAAAACTATTCCAGTTAAGGCTGAAAAGCCTAAGGACCCGAAAGAGGACAATGATGATAGACCTAGTACTGCTCCACGATATTTGGAACCAGAACTTTAAGGCAAGCCGATTGCCCCATTCCCCAACGGTTGGTTACACTAAAATCTCTTTCTAACTCTCTGGACATTCTAGAGGTGTTGAAACAAGTGAAGGTTAACATCCCTCTACTGGATGTGGTTAAACAAATACCTTCATATGCCAAATTTCTGAAAGACTTCTGTATGACCAAAAGATAGCAAAATATTCAAAAGAAAATCTTCTTAACTGAAAAGGTGAGTGTCATCCTAAAGCAAGATGTGCTACAAAAATACAATGATCCCAGTAGCCCAACCGTCGCTTGTGTACTTAGGAACTACTGGATTGAGCACGTACTTCTTGACTTAGGAACGAGTGTAAATCTGATTCCTTACTCGGTCTACGAACAACTAGGTTTGGTGTCACACCTCAAACTTGGTGATCGGACTCACAAGGAACTCGATAGCCGGTTCCGGCCACAACAGCCTCCATAGTACCCCATTCTCGGTTCCTGGCTCAGGTTCCGATCCTGGGATCCCACAAGAAGGATTTCCTTAGCATAAATCTAATCCGATATAGAGCATACCCAAGATCATAACATAGTAATCTCATAAAGTAACTATAGAAATGCATTATAAAATCCACTAGGAATTTAAACTTTTACAGGTACATAAGGCTCAAAAGGAAATATATAAGGTGAGAAAGGAAGAGAAAAGTCTACAACGGGTCCTCAGCACTCTCCAATCAAATGCTCCATCGCTACTGGGCCAGCCTAGGATCACCTGCATGAATCAATCGTGCATAAGCTTATAGAAAGCTTAGAGGGCGGTGTAAGGTGCGTGACAATGGTGCTCAGAAGAAGATAGGGGAGAATACAGAAGGAAACATGAATGATACCAATGTCACTAGCTGTACTGAGGCTAAGCTATGAATGTAATAAGCCGTACTAAGGCTATGCAATGCAATACATGAGTACTGGATGCCATACCGAGACGATGCAATAGAAGGCTTATACAGCCGATGTAAATGCAATGCGAAGTAATGCTAGTCCTCATATCCAATCCACATATCAAGTACAATTCCATCATAAGGAATCCACTGGGGTCAAGTACACTGCAGGATGACTGCCGCTTTATAGACCCACACAATCAAACAATCGTAGAAGACCTCACTACCCGCCTGTGGATAACCAATCACCAGCGAGGCTCGACAGTAGTGGACCCATTCACGAGCTGGTTAAACTCAGCCTAGATATTATCCTCTCACTCAGGTAGGTAAGGCCAAACCCCATCTTAACTGACCTCGCAACAGTGGGAGTCGCGGCCTAACGGTATAAGGCACTAGGGTGCTCATGATTTCCACTCAGTTTTGGCATTGGGGCGTCTCCTCGATACTATGGAAGTTTAGGGGCTTTCACCCAGGGACATCCTATGCACCCCAAATGCTCAAGAATAATTTTTGGTATACACACACGGTCATCCACGATATATCAGTGAAAGCTACAGCCCTGATGAAGCAAGGGTGAAAATTCACATGCTATGCAATGCCAGATGCATGAATCACACAATCATCCGTGCATCAATCCTAAGCATCCATCGTGCTCAAGAGGGTAAACTTCATCCCTCGGGGAGATACAAACATGTCCTACACAATGGCACAACCATGGCCAATCATACCTTAACCGCGCATGCATATGATGCGTATGGGAGTGGACCATGAAGATGAATAGAGGTGTCAATGAGGTGAAGATGAACTCTCTACATAAGCATGAAGGGTCTAAGTACTTAACCAATTCCTCATAAGTAATACAACCTCTAGTGGGGGCCCATTTACCTGGGGTAGCCCATGAGACTAGACATACAAGGCTACGGCCTAGATGATATAGAAATGGGCCTAACAAAGGACTAAGGTGGGCATTTAACCACCCTTAGATACTAATGGGCATAAAGGGCTTCAAATGGGGACTTTCAACCACCATTTCCCCAAGGAATCTAACCACAAACCATAAGCTATAAGGCCCAAGGCCCAACATCCATCCACATGTTCTTACATTCCATAAATAACATAAGATAGTGGGTCCAATCCATCCATAACAATATAGGCCCAAGAGAAAGGGAAATCAAGGCCAAAAGCCCAAGTCCTAATGGCCGTAAGATCCATGCATTTGGTTAGACTTAATAGGCATCCCATGACCACAACATATGGCCCAAAAATAGATCTAATTTGGGTGAAATGGGCTCTATTACATCAACCCAATAACTGGCTCTTTAAGTGGGCATCCAAGGGCCCAATACGACCCTTATCCCGGCCCATAAGTCCATCGAAATGGTGAAAGATTAGCCCAACATATGGCTAGCCAAGATGGGACGTTCTAGCCCAAATCGGGCCCACTAGAAAGTCCCAAAATCTAGTATGAGTTTGGGTCCCACAAATGGTCATAAATGGTGGCCCAAAACATGCACCAATTGAGCCTAAAATATTCTAAAGAATAGGTGAGCAACAAGTACCCAAAACCCCTCAATGTGGTGGGCCCCCAATTTCAATAAAAATTCAATCATACAGTGTATATTTAAATGGCCATGGCTGGACTTTCAGTCTACCTAATTTCCTAGGCCTACTGAGGCCAAGAATTTGCCAAAATGAGTGAGAATTTATTTCCAAAAGGGCTAGCACTTCTTATAGGGGGCTCCACTAGATGGAGGAGGGGATTTGTCACCCAAAACCAAATGGGCCTGCTACTGGAATGCAGGCCTAGCAGCAACCACAAGCATGGGCATCCCAAGGGTCGGACGGCCTAGCCATGCATTACATCAAGGTGGGCTCCACATGTCCAAGGTGGGCCCCACATGGGACGTCCACCTAGGGCGGACCCAACCCTCACATGGGCCACCCAAATGGGGAAGGACGGCATGGTTGAAAAACATACATCATGGTGGGCCTGGCCAAGGACGACTGACCCATAGTGGACGTCCATCATGGACGGCGGTCTAGCTAACAAAAATGGCCCCAAGGGCCTCTGGAAACATCATAGGGTGGGCCCCACAGACATGCACAAAAGCCCCAATGGGCTGGGCCCAATGAGTTCCATAATTACAAAGAAGACAACAAGGTAGAAATAAAAATTCTGCAACATACATGTTGTTGTCCTGAATTTGGGCACTCCAATGAAGTGGGTCCAGGGCCTCTAAAATTCTTAAAATTGAGGGACAAGGTCCCTCATCATGTATACAACAAGATGGAACCCAGAAAGGTGGACCACCATCATCAAAATAATTTATGAATTAAGGTTTTTTTGAGATAATGTTGTTGGACTGCACAGTGGAAATTTCTGGTAGTCCACCATGTTGGCCTACCCTTTTGGAGGCTCAAATGGGGTTAGTTGGAGCTGAAATTACATCTTCAAGAATCATATATTACATGGTATCAATCTCCCCACAAATGACCAAAAATAAGGCCCCAAGATGGCCCAAAAATCTGTCCAGACAGTTCTGAACTGCAACATATGTCTAATAAGAAAAAATTGTAAACACTATTTAAATGGAGATTTAACCCTAAAAGATCATGGTGTGGTCCGCCCAAGTGGGCCCCACAAACATCTAAGCCATCCCACCATCCAAAACATCCTTTCATGCACCCCTTTTTGGTGCATTCAAGGGTCACACGTCCAAGGGATGGACTGTCTAAAAATGTCCTTCTACTTGGGATGGTTTGGATCTTGTTGCTCCACAAGGTGGGCCACACACTCATGATCAGAGACTTATTAGCAAGAAAAGAAGAATATCGCCTACAAGGGAAGGGTCTCCGCCTCATTGAGGCCCTTTCCCTCATCATACAAATAACACTACCCACTATTACATGATACATACAAAATCTACATGATCAAAGGCTATTAACTTGGGATCTATGGTGGAGATCCAATCTCCACTAAGGATTAGGGGTCTAGATGACCCAAGGATCTCTGATTTAAGGAAGGAAAGAGCATGAAGGGATCCATGGAGAATAGTCCCTTGCATGCACATGCATGCAACGTAGGATAGGCTACAAGCCATATACATGGAGTCTTGGGGCCACCATCATCACTTTGGTCCCACAAGCTCCATCAATGAAAGAAGAATGAAGAATAAGAAGGGATGAAAGAAAGTCTGAAATTTAGACATACAAGCACACCCACCTATGGATCAAGCTTGAAAGTTACACCACAATGATCTAGAAGCTCCAAGGATCATGAATCTGAGGTTGAGATTGGTTGAAGAAGGGTGGATTAAGAGGTGTTTAGGAAAGAGAGGGCTGGAAATATAGGGGAGGTGGGACATTCGAAGGCTAGAAAAAGGGAGAAGAGAGGGAGAGTTAGAGAGAAAATGAGAAGAAAGAGAGAGAGGGAGAGAGTTGTAGGAGTGCAATCATCACTCTCTCTCCTACATAAGAGAAAAGTCATCATTGGCCTATAGTGATACAAACAAGGTTACTAGAGGGGGTAGGGTTATAGGGTAGTAGGTTTTCCAGAAACCCTAAACTAAGCATGACATCATCATCCACATGTACATGGGAAAACGTGTGGGGTGGGGTCCACCATCCACACATCAAAGGTCCAAATCGAATATTGCTCATAACTCATGATGTACAAGTTAGATTCACGCATGGGACATGGTGTTGGAACCATGATGTCGATACGGACAAGATTACATAGGTTTCAGGTCGATTTGAGTTGGGTCAATGTGATCGAACTTAAGGACAACTGTAAACACTATCCGAAGGTCGCGGGCCACTGAAATTCGACCGGTAGGACCGCGTGACCTAAAGAAATGGCGTGCACAGTTGGGTTAGGGTCTTACAGGTGAATTGAAACCCATCCGATCTGCATTACAACTTGTCGATTGCTCAGTTCGTGTACCGAGAGGGATAATCAAGGATGTGTTGGTCCAGGTTGACAGATTTTATTACTTGATAGATTTTACATCCTGGATACTCAACCCATCATGGACATGAGCACTCAAATTCCCGTCATTCTTGGTTGCCCATTCCTTGCCACTTCAAACACAATCATTAATTACAAGAATGAAGTCATGAGTATGTCTTTTGGGAATACGACATTAGAGTTGAATATTTTTTTCAACACAGGCAAATAGTTAGAGTATGAAGATGATTTCCACGATATTAACTTGATTGATTCTTTTGTGAAATATAGAGCACTTCTGACCATATCCTCTGACCCTCTAGAGACGTGCTTGGCCCACTCCCACCATTTAAATGATGATATATTAAGGAGACGAGTTTCATGCTTGATGATGTGCCGGTACTTGAAGTTAACTAGTGGAGGCCATAATTCGAAGAATTGTGCTAAACTGATGTAATAGCTCTACCGTCTAACCTCAAGGCACCGAAGCTTGACCTAAAACCTTTACCCTATGATTTGAAATATGTCTATTTAGGTCAAGATGAGACATATCGGTTGGTGATTTCATCCCACCTTAAGAAAGAACAGGAGAGTATGCTCAGCTCTACTCTCATTGAGTACAAAGGAGCCCTTGGATGGTTGATTGTAGACCTCAAGGGAATTAATCCTTTAATTTGTACTCACTGCATTCATCTAGAGGATAATGTGAAGTCTTCACGACACCCACAATGTAGACTAAATCCAAACATGAAGGAAGTAGTTAAGACCGAGGTTCTTAAACTATTGGGATGTGGTTATCATATACACTATATTCAATAGCCAATGGGTGAGTCCAACTTAGGTGGTTCCTAAGAAGTCTGGAATCACCATCGTAGCCAATGCCAACAATGAACTCGTGCCAACTGGAGTTACTACTGGTTGGAGAATGTGCATTGACTATAGGAAGTTAAATACCTTCATGAGGAAGGACCACTTTCCTTTGCCCTTCATTGATCATATTTTGGAAACACTAGCTAGTCATTCCTATTATTGTTTCCTTGACGAATATTCAGGCTACAGTGAAATCGAGCTAGCCCTTGAAGATCAAGAAAAGGCTACGTTCATATGTCCTTTTAGCACCTTTACTTATCGAAGGATGCCATTTGGACTATGTAATGCTCTCGCCACCTTTTAGCGATGTATTGAAAAGGGCAAGCTCCAAGTCCTAGAGGGGGGGTGAATAGGACTATGCCAAATAAAAATAAAATGTGAAAATATAACACAGATAGTAGAAATATAAAG
The DNA here is from genome assembly GCF_029962835.1 of Magnolia sinica. Classification (NCBI taxonomy): domain Eukaryota; kingdom Viridiplantae; phylum Streptophyta; class Magnoliopsida; order Magnoliales; family Magnoliaceae; genus Magnolia; species Magnolia sinica. The sequence continues at coordinate 84,142,315 of NC_080574.1, forward strand.
CAACCTCAAATGCACAAGTATTGAGAGGTTGATACAAACGTTGTTCTAAGGACAACCTTACACCAAAAACCAATGGCTTATGGTAGGACAACCTGATTTCTAGAATGCTCGTGAGTATCAAAAACTCAAACTAAAACAGAGGCAATAGAAATAATCCTAGTTATTACAACATTCACCACAACTGCATAAAATAAATTATAGCATTCACACACATAAACAAATACAACCATCCACCACAACTCCAGGAATTATAGTGGTTCATATGTGTACACCAACTGTTTAAAAACTGCCACACAACTACTCCATTCCTAGTATCCACACCCAAGGGATATTGGCTTTCACTAAGAAAGAAGGTTTTCAAAGGTTCACCTTAAAACCTTTACAGATGTGTTTTTCAATGGGCTTACACAATAAAAAAATCCAACACTGAGATTTTCCTGGCTGATCTCAGTCAAAACCACAAATAGAGATTTTCCTGGCTGAATCTCACAAACTAAAAATACAGAAAATAAAATCAATACTTATCTAAATAATGTTCTTCGATGTAGCCGATAAAATTGCTTCTTTATAGATGAAGATGTTCAAAGTTCAATCTCACAGAAGAAGGGGTTCTAAGTCTAGATGAATTTTAAATTAAATCCAACCTTAGGCTACTTGGATTCAATTTCTTAGATCTCACAAAGTGTTAAGAAAAATCTCCTTTTATATCACATAGAATGGAATCAAGAGATCAAGAAATTAAATAACCAAAAAGCTATTAAATTAAATTTTAAATACCTCACAATATCTTCTCAATAGTGAGGACTTATCTCTTAGAGTGGTGGCTTAAATTAGCTTGGAATGAATGATATATTTTGAGAAATGTCCACTATTTATAGGCTACAAATCGATTCCCTCGACTAGTCCTGGGTTCGGCTTGACTGGTCCTAGCCAAACGACATTTCAAATTTTCTGGCATGATCGGATAAAACAGACCCTGTACTGGTCGAGTGGCCAGCTCGACTGGTTGAGCAGAGTGCTCGACTAGTCGAGTGTATAAAAATCACGTTGCTAGAGTTCAAATTGAGTCACACTCGACTAGTCGAACTAATCTCCATGACCGGTCGAGCAGGGTACTCGACTAGTCGAGGACCTACCAGAAAATTCTAAAATTTTGAATTTAAATCTGGACTGGTCGAGAAAAACCCTGGACTAGTCGAGCCAAGACTAGGACTAGTTAAAGTAATACTTAAATTACATATAATGACCCAAATTAAATATGCATTAATAATGACCTAATCCTAAGGTCTTTCTAGGGTCATGTATACCTTAAATGTGAGAATTGAAATTGAACCATCAGTCGCTTCGGTTGATAGGACACTTTGAAGCACATGAATTTTGACCTTGAATTCTTGAACTTGTCTCGAACTTGTGTCTTGAGACTTGAGCAAAAGTACTTGAGTTTGTTCTTGTGACTTGAGCTTGTTCTTGTGACTTGAGCTTGAATTAGAGACTTGATCTTGAGCTTTAACATAAGCTTGAACTTTAAACTTGAGGATTGAAGTAATGATGCACTTGAGCTTGAGTACCTGGACTTAATGAACTTCAACTTGTTGTTGTAGTTGAACATGCGTACTTGTAGCACATATAACATCGATGTAGAAAACACCACGCTCATTTTCAAATGAAGGTGAACTTTCCATCAATTTGAACTTGAAGGTGAACTTTCCATCTATCAAAACAAGTCAACCATACTGAAGTGTTTTGGCACAACAAAATTTGACAACTCAGGGTGCTAGATATACAACTTAGCACTTACAATCCCCCCTTTGTCAAATTGTGATAAAACCAACTTACAGAAGATTAACATATTCTAATATAGAGATTCACTCAGTTCAAACAACTACAAACTCCCCCTCAATCAACTCCCCTTCAACTTAAGCTCAGTAGAGACTTGTATTAAGAGATACATATACATTTCCAAAAAAAATCTTTTCCATACAGTATACGCATATCAACATCTCTACATCTTATTTGAATAACCACATTATCATAAAACAGATTAAGATATAAGCAATCAAATACCCAATTTCTCCCCCTTTTTTGTCATAAAATTACAAGGGAAGAAAAATAAAAAAAATATGTGAATGTGGTAGCTAATAAGTGAAGAGAGAAAGAAAGAGTGTGAAAGTTAGCAATTTAAACCATAATAAAAGGAGTATCAACATCAAACAAACTTAAACATGTCCAAAATTCAGAGTCACCAAGCACAGTAAAGTTAAGTATTACAAGCCCAACTAAAGTAAACAAACTAATTAGAACTAGATGAAGAGGGAGGTGGAATGGATGGATCAATCTGGTGTAATCCCTTATTTATGCGTCTAAAATACTTATGCAAATACTTCATTTGTTTATCTTGGGAAATTTTCAATCCATCCACACTCTCTTCCAGTGAGCGAAGGAGCTCATCAAAACTAGTAGGCTGAAAATCAGGATCAGCCTCAATGTCATCAGATTCCAATTCATTAAAGATATCTTCCATATTAGCTTCAGTTGGTAGCGCATCATCCTCTTCAACTTTTTCTCTAACTTCTCCAGCATCCATTTCAGTTTGACCAGCTGCTAACCTCAAATTCATTTTGTTGATATTTGAGTTGTTGAAAGGTAAATGAGAAGTAGGAGCTTCTCTAGGTGGCATGACCACAAATAGTGTAAAGCAAGAGTGGTCATCAAATAAGCAAATGGAATATCACTATGCCCTAGATGAAGTCAAAATTGGTTAATGAAATATCAAATTAATAAAGCAAGACACACTGGAATGCCAGATACAACTAAATGAAGAATACGCACCATGAAGGTAGTCAGTTTAGCCTTGTTATCAGATATAGGGTATACATTGGAAATAAAAATGCGATGTAATACTCTGTATTTGAGCAACATCTGATTGGCCCGAAGCGCATTCTTGGAACTCCATTCTGAGTCCATGTTGCATATATTTTTAGTTAATAAATGTCTTTCTGACTCATTCAAATTTTCAACCAAAGTTGGAATGGGAATTCCTTCATTATTCACTGGAATGTCCATCAACCCAGACATTAAGTGATGATCTACTTTATATGAACCTTCTCTAGACATGATATTAAAGGTTATATTTTCAATAGAAACATCACTTATAAACGCATACATTACTTGCGCAATGGAGCGATATGCCGGTCCACCCCAATTCAGAATGTTATCCCGTCCTAAAACAACGAGGGGAATAATATTGAATTGAACAAGATGGTTAGCATTAATGGTCCGCTCAACAATAATGTTACGGAGATAGATATCCCGCACATATTCTAGGTCCTCTTCGGGTAGTGGAAGAGTACGCACCGAAATGGAAAGAGAAGAAGATGCTTGAGTAGGTTTCTTCTTCGGTCTACCTTCTATTGCAAGAATAAACAAGAAAATGCAAGAAAGGATTTAAGGGTTTCAAAATCAGTAAATTTTTAGGAAGAAAACCTTACAAATCACAATGAAACTTGAAATAAAAATAAGATTCAAGTAAGATGAGACCTAAAGACCCTAAATCCAAAAGGAAATCGAAAATGGACCACTTACTTGCAAGAATCGAAGATCATTTGACCAGTAGGAGAAGGGGCTTGAGAAGAAGAAGAAGAATTTAGAGAAAAAGTGAATTTTCACCCTAAACAAGGGTTTGGCCCATGCACCATGACTAGTCGAGTACATGCTCGACTGATCGTGATACGACTAGTCGAGTAGGTGCTCGACTGATCGTAAGAGCACAAAAATGCATATATATTTATTTTTCTCAAAATTTAAAATGAAATAAAATCACACAAAAATACACAATAGTACAAGCATGTAATCATGAACATTTTAAGAAGAATTACACATACCAATATCCAATTTTAATTTGGAAAACCTGTTCCTGTCAAGTGGTTTAGTGAATATGTCAACAAGTTGGTTTTCAGTCTGCACATAGTCTAAAGAAATAATTTTCTCTTCCACTAATTTTTGAATATAGTGATGCATAATGTCAATATGTTTGGTAAGGGAATGCTGGATGGGATTCTTAGAGATATTAATTGCGCTGGAGTTATCGTAATATAGAATCATTATATCTTGCGCAATCCCGTAATCGTTCAACATTCTTTTCATCCACACAAGCTGAGTATAAGCATTTCCAACTGCTATATATTCAGCCTCAGCTATGGATAGGGATACAGAACATTATTTCTTTCTATGCCAGGAAACCAAATAGTTCCCAACATAAAAACAACCACCGCTAGTGGATTTTCGATCGTTTACATTCCCAGCCCAATCAGCATGCGAGTATATCCAGCTAATTGAACATTAATATCAAGTGGATACCATAGACCTAAATTAACTGTACTTGCAACATACCTTATAATCCTCTTAACAGCAATCAGGTAGGATTCCTTAAGTTCAGATTGATATCTAGCACAAATTCCAACGCTAAATGCAATATCAGGTCGACTCGCAGTTAAATATAACAGACTGTCAATCATATTGTGGTACAACCTACGATCTACGCTCTTATCTACTGCATCTTTAGATAGCTTAAGAGTTGCGCTCTTACCTACTATATCTTTAGATAGCTTAAGAGTTGTACTCATAGGAGTATCAAATTGCGTACCACTTTCAAAACCAAACTTCTTAACCAAGTTTAGAGCATACTTGGTTTGAGAAATGAAAATACCATCTTTAAGTTGTTTTACTTGCAGACCTAAGAAGTAATTCATTTCTCTAACCATGCTCATTTTGAACTTGGACTTCATCAACTCTGCAAACTCAGTAGATAGGTTAGAACATGTAGAGCCATTGATAATGTCATCAACATATATCTGCACTATAAGTATGTGTTCATTAATTTTCTTAACAAATAAGGTTTTATCAACACTCACTATTTCGAAGTTATGACTTAGTAAAAACTTAGTTTCTCGTATCATGCCCTGGGAGCTTGTTTTAAACCATAGAGTGCCTTTTTTAGGCAATAAACATGATCAATGTGTTTAGGGTCTTCAAAACCCTTTGGTTGTTCTATATAAACTTCCTCATGTAGATCACCATTCAAGAAAGCACTCTTGACATCCATTTGATAAATTTTAAATTTTTTGAAACAAGCAATGGATATGAATAATCCGATGGATTCAAGACAAGCTACTAGGGCAAAGGTTTCATCATAATTGATCTCTTCTATCTGTGTGTACCCTTGTACAACCAGTCTAGCCTTGTTTCTTATAATATTCCCTAACTCATCAAACTTATTTTTGAAGATCCACTTGGTTCCAATAATATGTTTATCAGCCAGTCTAGGAACCAAATGCCACACATCATTTCAAATGAATTGATTTAGTTCATCTTGCATGGATACAATCCAGTTTTCATTAGCAAGAGCCTCTTTTACATTAGTCGGCTCAATTTAGGAAGTAAAACATACATAATTGCATATGTTTTCCAATTATTTTTGTGTACCCACACCAGTGAGAGGGTTACCTAGTATTTGATCAGTGGGATGGTCTTTAACTGATCGAAGTTCAGTGTTGACATGACTAGATGAAGAGTCAGGTTTATCTATAAAATTGACTTTATCATCTTCTGAACTTGGAGGTGGTGTATTCAAGTGATCATCAATAACAACATTTATGGATTCCTGAATGACACCGGTCCTCTTGTTGAGAACATGATACGCTCAACTATTTAGAGCATATGTAACGACCTTGGAAATTTTGTGCTAATTTTTCCTTAAGTAGTTTTTGGGGTAATTAGCGCTATACTCGATTGCTTGTGAATTTCGCATCAATCACTTTAAATGGTATCTGCATGGCTCAAAACTTGTAGATTAGTTAGCGCTATGTTGCTCTGAAATCTGGGATCCATCGCTAAATCCAGTTGTTCTGGGGAATTTTTAGAAGTTCTGGATCGGACCTGGACCGCGCGTCGAAAGTCCACTAGCGATGATCTTAGGCTGTTGTGGTCATCATGTTGGGCTTGACCATCACCTCGAAAATCAATTCCATGTGATGTTCTGGGTCGATTTGTTTGAGTTCGGAGTAAAGAGTGTGAGAACGGTTGGAAATTTAATAAGCTTTTATGAAATCTAGGTCGTGTCGCTTGCACGATGATTTTAAGCTATCTAACTGTTGGATTCTAACCCAATTTCACCCTCTGATCAGGGAAGGTGGCCCAGGCATATCCATGTGCTTGTGGACCTGATCGAGATTCTGTGACCGTTGAATTGAGTGTGGTCCGCCACGGTTGATCTGAAGAGCCGGTCGGTACGAAAACTCAGCCTGACATAGATCCATGGTCAATGAGCTGAAGTCCGACCTTTCGTGGTTATAGGCCCACCAGAAGTGCTTCGTTGGATCGTAAGAGGCTGGTTTTGGTTATACCCTAAGTGTACCTTGACCCTGGGGTTATTTTCATCAATATGAGGCCTATTTATAGTCCTTAAACCCTAGCCCTCTTTTCCATACGAATTTTCTCTAACCCTAGCTTGGAAAGAGAGTGGAAAAGAGAGAGAAAGTGAGAGAGAAGTTGGTGAATCATCTTGGATTCTTTCCTATTCTTCTACATCCTTGAACCCTCACTTTGAATCGTTATTCTAACGATTCTGAGTTCATCTTGGGGTAAGTTAACCTAACCCTAATCTGTGTTAGAGCTTAGAATAGTCTTGGTGTTGTTGTATCTCATTTCTATTCTTGCCTTAGACTATTCTGTCGCCGTTGACGAAGACAACTCTTGTGAAATCAGTTCGGTGTTCTTTCCTTGCTTAAGGTGCGGACTTTAAGTGCATAGGTTATGGTTTTCAAGGCTTTCAATTCCAGTTAATGATTTATTCTTGTTATGGATGAGATTTCACATCCCAAATGTTATGTTTATGTTGCATTCCTGATATGCATGTGTTATATTGAGATTTGTGTATTCTATGTGTATGTATAAAGTACCGTATACGCATAAAATATGTACTTGTGTTTGCCATGATTATTTGTCATGTATGTATGCTTGTTGTATGTGTGACAACTCCTTGATAAAGGGAATTGTCCAAATGCTTGTTTTTCAACATACGTCATGTATGTTGTACCATGTATTCTAAGTATTTGTAGAAATGCCTGAATGATCTAAAGTGTAACTTATTACACTAATTGCGGGCGTTGAGAAGTGATTCTCAACACTCCTATTGATGTGCATGATTTCCTTCTTGCTAGTTACATTCCATGTTATTTAAATTCAAGCATTACTTATGCTTACATTTATGTTAAGTTGATATTCCTCATGTGCTTATGTACTATGATTTGAGTTGCTGTTTCCTTTACTGTTCTACATTCAATTCATATATCTGTTGTAGTGTAATGTGTTTGGGACTATGCATTAGTTCAGGAAATCGGTAATCTGCTTCATGATTGTGGCTGAGGTTGCTTTCGCCACGTAGGACGTATTAGACAAACCCGAGTCGTATTAGAGTTGCCGGCAGTGGTTTGGCCACGTGGAGTGTTTGCGCACTCTATGTCGCTCAACTCAACGTGCGCTCATGCTAGTCAAGTTCGTCAAGTAACCCGATTGTCCGATGTATGTTCACCATGTATGGACGCTACTGCTTGAATCTAGGGTACCGAACTTACCAGTGAAATCCTAATAACCATGGTACCTCGATCCGCTAAGATTCATGAGCTGGACATGGTGGTATGGGCAACCGTGGTCGAGCTGTCGGCCTACGCTGGGGTGACGAACCTCCCCGTAGTGACCAGTGAGCAACTAAACTCGTGAGCCGATTATGGTGGTATGGGACACTATATTCATGCTGTTGGCCTACATTGATTGGTGACGAGCCCTTTGTAGTGACCTCGAGCATACCTGGATACCGAAATGAGGTGACGAGCCGAACTGTGGTAGTAAATGTATGAAAGGCGTGCATTGATTGGTGATGAGCCCTTTGCTATGACCTGAAACCATATGATCGTATGAGATGTCTAGGACTGATAACCCTAGAATGGATCACTGTTTGGATGGTGATATGAGGAAGGTATCTTAGCTTCCCAATCCTGCTGTGTGAAAAGGACTAATAACAACTTGGTAATCATGTTCATGCACTGCATTTGCATGTGCTTTGTAGATGTAGCGCACTTTGAGATGGTGTCATGCGTAATGTAAGATGAAGACGCTGAGGGTGTACGCGTGAGGGCACGCATCATTTTGCATACATCCTTGCATTAACAATAGTACTTAGGATTTATTTAATTGTTCTGCTTTATCATTACTGTTTGATTGAACTGATAACATGTTAACCAGTGCCTTATTGTTCCACTGAGTTGATCACTCACTCCCACATTCTGGGGTGGTGTTAAACACCCACTAGACTGTCTTAGGTTCTGATGTTGCAGATGTTGATGCGACTTCTGAGGCAGAGCGGGAGATGGATGATGATAAGGCTGCTTTCTTTTATATGCAGTTTTCAGACGGGTTCTAGCGAGCCTTGCTCTGATGCGCGGGACTCTGGGACTATTTTTGGTATTTAAATGATGTAACTTGATACTTATAATCTTGATAAGTAACACTTTCATACGACCTGGTTTGTATATGTACTTTAGGGATTTACACTTGTACACATATATTTTTATAAGTCTTCTGCTTGCTTTATTCACTTATCCCTGAATTATATCTATGTTTTGGCTTAATCTATTCCATGTTTTATGCACTAATACAGTCAACATACATCCATCATTAAATATGTTGCATAAGTGATGTTTTAGAACTCGGGAGCTGAGTTATGCTCGACCCCCGAATTTCAGGGCGTTACAAGTTGGTATCAGAGCATGATCTGGATTAAACTGGACCTGGGTTATGGTCACACATAGCACGTTGTCACCACTTTAGTATATTTGGGTGCGGGTCTATCGTAGATTTTGTGTTTGTGCTTCATAGCTTCTATCGGCGAAAGTTTCTTGAAAACCTTCGCCGAGATCGAGCCTATGCTCTCTCCTGATCACACACAACGACCCAGAACCTTTCCTAGACTATCTATTAATGAGTTTAGATGGTCTATCTTCCCTTTTTTAACCCTTAACCCTTTAAGAAATCTTTATTTGAATCAGATTTCTGCCAGAATGGCCCGATAGGCGTCAAATCATGCGAGTGGCCGATCGGGGCATTTCCTGTGGGGCCCGGGGGGATCCACACTTTTTCAAGGATGGGGGACCAGGAGGACCTCGCCCAAATGGCGAGGCATCGCCGATCAGTCCAGAGACCGGCGATGCCATCACCGGTTCGGTGAGGGCTCGCCGATCAGCGGGCCAGGCGGGCCGGGCCGGCGAGGGCCGATGGTTTCTAGGCCTAGTGTGGCCCACCCCTCCACTATTTTCAGCTTAAAACCCTTCCTTTAACCTATTTCCTTCACAATCATCCCTCCCAAGCTCTCCCTTTCTTGAAAACCTTCTCCAAATCCTTCCAAATCTCTCCCAAATCTTCTTCTTCTTCCATTTTTCGTGCAAACCCATCACCTTATCTCAAATCCCTCATTCCCATTACTGATTTCCCTTTCTTTCCTTCTCATTTGAGCTCTTACTTTCCTTTTTGGGCTCTCAAGTGTGTGGAAGCTTCACCATCTTCCTATTTCTCTCTTTCTCTCATTTCTCATGGCCCTTTTTGAGATTGTGACGGCCATCTTTTTCATTTCTTCCCTTCTTTCCTTGATGGGGAAGAAGAGAGTGCCCGTGGATGAAGCCGGGCCTAGCCGTCCAACCCATGCACGGAGGACGAGAGGTGTCACCGCGAGCACGTCCACCGCTCGTGAATTTTAGACCAAGCGGGACCTCGATCCTCGAGCTCCCATTGATAGAACTTTGTTGGCGGAGTTGTCGCATGGAGTCTATGAAGGCCATAGAGTCCTTTTTGAGGCTCATGTTGATCCGCGGCTCTTTGGTGAGTTTTTGTTCTTGAAGCGCCTAGAAGGGGCTGGTTGGGGTCCCTTGTTCGAAGGCGAGTATCGCGCGAATGCTAGAACTGTTCGAGCCTTTTATGCCAATACTCTTGATCCTTCGCTGGAGCCTCTGCAGTTCAAGATTCCTTGTGGTAGTGGTCGAGTGGGTATTGTCAATGTTGCTTTGATATCCCGACTCCTGAATGTGCTACTAAGTGAAGTGCATGCCAACGAGAAGAATGTGAACAGTGTGCGCGAAAGGGATCGTCGCACCCGATCCATGTGTGGTCATCTGGTCGAATGGCAGCTAAATAGGAGTCTTCTGGCTACCTACATGACGGACGACTTCCGTTCGCTTCACCACATATTTACGTTCAATGTATACCCAAGGTGGAGCAACCGCAGCAAGTGTACGCGTTTGATGGTGGATTTCCTATATCAGGTGGGGCAGGAAGTGAAGTTGTGTGTGCCGACATACGTCCTGCGTCAGATTATTCTCATCGCTCGTTCGAGTAGGAGGACCGAGTCACTTCCATTTGGCCGCCTCATTTGCAAGATTGCACATGAGTTTGGCTATAGGCTTGGAGCTGAGAAGCCGGTTCCTGTTCATCATATTGATCTGAGGACTCTTAAGCAGATGGAGATCGGTTCTGGTTGGCATACCTCAGAGAGTGAGGTTGAGTCTGAGAGCGATGGTGAAGAGAGTTATGCTGAAGGTGGTGCGGAGATTGAAGAAGAAACAAAGCAGGATGAGGAAGAAGATGAGGCACAGGATTCGAGTGATAGCTCTCCTCCTGTGGCGCCAGAGCAGGGCGCAGAGCAGACTGCCAGAGATGCCCGTCTTACACGGCTTGAAGAAAGGCAGGCTGTTTTACGCCAGGATATTGTTAATCTTCGAGGCCTTGTTAAACATAAGTTTAAGAAGGTGGCTTGAACTCTGAAGTCTATCCTATGTTGCTTGCAGGATAAGGGTGCCCCGCCTCCATCTCCTGATTCCGACGAGTAGCTGTCATCGTGGTCGTCCTTTGCTTTGTTTGTTGTTTTCTTTCTGTGTGTAGCCATTGTTGGCTTTGTGGTTGGAGTTGTTGTAGTTGTTTGTGGTTGTTTGTAGTTGCTGTGGTTATTTGAAGTGTTAGATGTTGTTGTTTACATGCTTTCCTAGTCGTGATTCATGTATTGCTGCACTACTTGTATTGCGACGATTTTGATTAATGGAATGCATGTTGTTTGTCTTTGGAGTTGTGCTGTGTTGCTATGTGGATGGATTATGTGATGTAGAATCTGACAGGTTACATCCTCTGTTGAATGTAGGGATGCCTCCTAAGGGTTCGAAGTCTTCGGCCCGTCTCTCTTTGATTGAGTCGCTTGCTGGTGTTCCTCCCTTGAGCGATAGCCAGTCAGATCCACAGACGGGTCCATCTCATGCCGGTGTTGGGTCAACACCTATGGCTCCTCCAATCACGCCCTCAGTTCCTGAGCCGAGCCGTGCGCCTTCGTCTGCTCCACCTGCTGATAGGTTTGAGCAGATGATGTTGTTGATGCAGCAGCAGCAGATTCAGCAGCAGCAGTAGCAGCAGGAGTTCCTCTCTTCCATGGCTGGCATCTTCGCTCAGTCAGTGGGGGCGACTCCACCTGTTTCACCTATGCCTCCATCTGGGAGCGCCAGTGCCAGCGGCACTTTCGAACGATTCCAGCGCTTGCGACCTCCTACATTTGTGGGTTCTCATAGACCCGAGGAGGCCGAGTATTGGATCTACCGCATCTCTAAGATGCTGAGACCGCTGCACTGCTCTGAGGTTGAGCAGGTTGAGCTTGCCTCCTTCATGTTTAAGGAGGCCAGTCTGTGGTGAGACAGTGTTCTTCGCACTGTCGAGAAGGATTTTATGTGGTCGTGGCAGGCGTTTGAGGCGCGCTTCCATGAGAAGTATTTTCTGGTTACATACCGACATGAGAAGGAGAGTGAGTTCCTTCACCTCCGCGAGGGAGGGTTGTCGGTGACGGAGTATGAGAACCGGTTTACTGAGTTGGGTCGGTATGTTCCTTTGATCCTGGGTGATCAACCGATGAGGATGCGGCATTTCTCTGAGGGATTGAGACCTGAGATCCGATCGAAGATTTGCTGTGCTAGCATTTCTTCTTATGCGGAGCTAGTGAGCATGTCCTTGCGAGCAGAGCAGGACGGGGATAGATCATCCCTCATGCGAGCACCGATGATTCCTAGGCCGCGACCAGATTTCCAGGGTGCACCTTTCCTCGACAAGAGGCCGCGAGCAGATTCTCCTTTGAGGCGTTCAGCGCCGCCCGCTCAGCAGATGAGAGCTGATCTTCGATGTTCATATTGTGGAAAGACAGGGCATTTGGACCATTTTTGCTTCTCCCATATGCGAGCCAGTTGTTTTACTCCACCGCAGAGGATTAGTCGTCCGATGCCTCAGGTTATTTCTCCTCCACCTCTTCGATCAGCACCAGCTCATCCATCCTTCAGACCTGTAGTTCCTAGCTTCAGGCTACCTCAGCGTCCCATGGTTCCTCCTCCGAATCGTCAGCAGCAGGCTCAAGTTCATGCGCTTTCAGCTGAAGCGCCTATGTCTGACTTAGTGTCGAGGTCCTTCGAGGTGACAGCGCACATTGAAGGTATTCTCGTTTCTATGTTAGTGGATACAGGGTCCACTACTTCTCTTATATCTTATGCGGCAGTTAGGCGTTTGGGTTTGAGATCTGTTCCTATGCAAGGAGTGACGCTTACTACCACTACGGGGATTTCCTCTGCTTTGGGCAAGCATTGTTTGGATTGTTTGGTCGATCTTGGAAGTAGATCGATCCGTGTTGATTTCTTAGTCGCACCGCTTTATCACTACGAGGTTATTATGGGTATGGATTGGCTTACGAGGATGCGAGCTGAGATTGATTGTGAAGCTAGATCAATGACGATCCATGGACCTGAGGGCGAGACTGTTACTTTCCCAGTTCAGGTCAGTTACCCTCTTCGTATTGATTATTATTCTTCTCTGTTGGAGAGTATGGCTGAATCGGCGTTGGTTAGCACATCGGTAGTTCAGGAGTTTGAAGATGTGTTTGAGTCGATTCCTGGATTACCTCCTCAGCGTGAGATTGATTTTGCTATCGATCTTATGCCTGGTGCGGCGCCCATTTCTTTACCTACCTATCGTATGCCTCCGAGTGAAATGGAGGAGTTGAGGAAGCAGATAGATGGTTTGCTGGATTTGGGTTTTATTTGGCCTAGTGTGTCTCCTTGGGGAGCACCTGTCCTGTTTGTGAAGAAGAAGGATGGTTCCTTGCGATTGTGTATTGATTATCGCAGGTTGAATTTGGTAACTGTGAAGAATAAGTACCCTTTGCCTAGGATTGATGATCTATTTGATCAGTTGAAGGGGGCACGGTACTTTTCGAAGGTTGATCTGCAGTCAGGGTATCATCAGTTGCGTGTCAAGGATGGGGACATACAGAAGACCGCTTTCAGGACTAGCTTCGGTCATTATGTGTTCCTTGTGATGTCGTTCGGTCTGACGAACGCACCAGCCGTGTTCATGGATCTGATGAACAGGGTGTTTCGGCCATTCTTGTTCCAATTCGTCATTGTTTTTATCGATGACATCTTGATATATTTGGCGAGTCGGGCAGAGCACGAGGAGCACTTAAGAGCGGTATTAGATACTCTTAGGAAGCATCAGCTTTTCGCGCAGTTCAAGAAGTGTGATTTCTGAAAAGAGAATTTCAAGTTCCTAGGACATGTGGTGTCCAAGGAAGGAATAGCTGTCGATCTTGCCAAGGTAGCTGCAGTGCAGGACTGGAAGCAGCCTGGTTCAGTTACTGAGGTAAGGAGTTTTCTGGGTCTTGCAGGCTATTATCGAGACTTCATTCAAGACTTCTCGAAGATTGCCAGACCGTTGTCGCAATTGACATGGAAGGATTTGAAGTTTGCTTGGAATGAGCAGGCAGAGTTAGCTTTTCAGGAGCTGAAGGACAAGTTGACATCTGCCCCTGTGCTGGTATTGTCAGAGCAAGGGGTCAAGTATATTATATATACTGATGCCTCTCGCGTTGGCCTAGGTTGTTTCCTTATGTAGAAGGACAGGGTGATTGCTTATGCTTCGCGTCAGTTGAGGAAACACGAAGAGAATTACCCTACGCATGACTTGGAGTTAGCAGTTATCATATTCGCATTAAAGCTTTGGAGACATTACCTCTATGGTGAGGAGTTCGAGCTCTTTTGCGACCACAAGTGCCTTAAGTATATTTTCACGCAGCGTGATTTGAATATGAGGTAGCGCCGATGGATGGAAACATTGAAGGACTTCAAGTTCGATGTTTCTTACCATCCGGGCAAGGCGAACCTTGTGGCAGATGCGTTGAGTCGCAAGAAGACTAATGAGTTTGCGGCTCTGCTGATGATAGCAAAGTGGGATATGTTGGAGTTCGTGCGTGATTTTGAGCAGAAGCTTACAGTGGTTGAGCCGTATGAGGTCATCGCACACATTCGTGTACAGCCCCTTATCGACGAGAGGATCGTTGCAGCTCAGGCAGATGATGAGCTTTTGGTGAAGATGAGGAAGCAGGTTGGTACAGATGAGAACTCCGACTGGAGTGTTAGTTCTGATGGGGGCTTACGTTTTCGTGGCTGGTTATGTGTTCCTAACATCCCTGACTTGAGACGGGAGGTTCTCGAGTTAACCCATAGTTCTAAACTTGCGATGCATCCAGGTAGCACGAAGATGTATCAGGATATGAGGAGATGTTATTGGTGGGACAATATAAAGGTCCAGATTGCTGAATTTGTTTCTCGTTGTCTCACGTGCCAGTAGGTCAAGGCAGAGCATCGCAGACCTCCTGGGTTGTTGTAGCCCATGCCCATAGCTGAATGGAAGTGGGATTTCATCTCTATGAATTTTATTTCTGGGTTGCCGAGGACGAGGAAGGGATATGACTCTATTTGGGTGATCGTCGATCGATTAACGAAGGCGGCGCATTTCTTACCGATCAGAGTCACTTACTCTGCAGACGAGTTGGCTAGGTTGTATATCAAGGAGATAGTGCGTCTGCATGGAGTTCCCCTGGAGATTGTGTCTGATAGAGACACGCGTTTTACATCTATCTTCTAGACTCGTATTCAGGAAGCGATGAGTGTGAAACTGAAGTTCAGCACTGCGTTTCATCCGCAAACAGATGGGCAGACGGAGCGCGTGAATCAAGTCCTGGAAGATATGTTGCGAGCTTGTGTTTTGGATTTCAAAGACAGTTGGGATGATTGTCTTCAGTATGCAAAGTTCGCGTATAATAATAGTTTCCAGGCGAGTATCGGCATGGCTCCCTATGAGGCGTTGTATGGTCGCCCGTGCAGAGCACCACATTGCTGGGCAGAAATTGGTGAGCGTAGTTTGCTTGGCCTGGAGTTGGTGCAGGTGACTTCAGAGACGGTTGACATCATTCGACGTCGACTTCTGACAGTGCAGAGCAGGCAGAAGAGTTATGCTGATATGAGGCGTCGACCGCTTGAGTTTGAGGTTGGAGACCATGTTTTTCTGAAGGTCTCTCCTATGAAGGGAGTTCTGCGGTTCGGTAAGAAGGGAAAGTTGGTGCCGAGATTTATTGGTCCATTTCAAGTTCTAGATCGAGTGGGAGCGGTAGCATACCGCCTTGCTTTGCCCACACCTCTTGCGGGCGTGCATAACGTATTTCATGTTTCTATGCTGAAGAAGTACGTTCCTGATCCATCGCATATTATCAGTTGGGAGCAAGTGCAGTTGAGTGAGGATGCCACTTATGTACTGCGACCGACGCGTATTCTCGACAGGAAGGAGCAGGTATTGCGTAGCAAGGTTATCCCTCTTGTGAAGGTGCTATGGACGCATCATGGTGTGGAAGAGGCTACTTGGGAATCTGAAGCTGAGGTCAGAAAGACCTACCCTCTGATCCTTGAGGATTATATGAAGGTATGAATTTCGAGGATGAAATTTTCTTTAAGGGGGGTAGATTGTAACGACCTTGGAAATTTTTTGCTAATTTTTCTTTAAGTAGTTGTTTTTGGGGTAATTAGCGCTTTACTCAATTGCTTGTGAAATTCGCATCAATCACTTTAAATGGTATCTGCATGGCTCAAAACTTGTAGATTAGTTAGCGCTATGTTGCTTTGAAATCTGGGATCCAACGCTAAATCCAGTTGTTCTGGGAAATTTTTGGAAGTTCTGGATCGGACCTGGACCGCACGTCGAAAGTCCGCTAGCGATGATCTTAGGCTGTTGCGGTCATCATGTTGGGCTTGACCATCACTTCGAAAATCAAGTCCATGTGATGTTCTGGGTCGATTTGTTTGAGTTTGGAGTGAAGAGTGTGAGAACGGTTGGAAATTTAATAAGCTTTTATGAAATCTGAGTCGTGTCGCTTGCGCGATGATTTTAAGCTATCTGACCGTTGGATTCTGACCCAATTTCACCCTCTGATCAGGGAAGGTGGCCCAGGCATATCCTTGTGCTTGTGGACCTGATCGAGATTCTGTGACCGTTGAATTGAGTGTGGTCCGCCACGGCTGATCTGAAGAGCCGGTCGGTACGAAAACTCAGCCTGACATAGATTCATGGTCAATGAGCTTAAGTCCGACCTTTCGTAGTTATAGGCCCACCAGAAGTGCTTCGTTGGATCGTAAGAGGCTGGTTTTGGTTATACCCTAAGTGTACCTTGACCCTGGGGTTATTTTCATCAATATGAGGCCTATTTATAGTCCTTAAACCCTAGCCCTCTTTTCCATACGAATTTTCTCTAACCCTAGCTTGGAAAGAGAGTGGAAAAGAGAGAGAAAGTGAGAGAGAAGTTGGTGAATCATCTTGGATTCTTTCCTATTCTTCTACATCCTTGAACCCTCACTTTAAATCGTTATTCTAACGATTCTGAGTTCAACTTGGGGTAAGTTAACCTAACCCTAATCTGTGTTAGAGCTTAGAATAGTCTTGGTATTGTTGTATCTCATTTCTATTCTTGCCTTAGGTTATTCTGTCGCCGTTGACGAAGACAACTCATCTGAAATCAGTTCGGTGTTCTTTCCTTGCTTAAGGTGCGGACTTTAAGTGTATAGGTTATGGTTTTCAAGGCTTTCAATGCCAGTTAATGATTTATTCTTGTTATGGATGAGATTTCACATGCCAAATGTTATGTTTATGTTACGTTCCTGATATGCATGTGTTATATTGAGATTTGTGTATTCTATGTGTATGTATAAAGTACCGTATACGCATAAAATATGTACTTGTGTTTGCCATGATTATTTGTCATGTATGTATGCTTGTTGTATGTGCGACAACTCCTTGATAAAGGGAATTGTCGAAATGCTTGTTTTTCAACATACGTCATGTATGTTGTACCATGTATTCTAAGTATTTGTAGAAATGCCTGAATGATCTAAAGTGTAACTTATTACACTAATTGCGGGCGTTGAGAAGTGATTCTCAACACTCCTATTGATGTGCATGATTTCCTTCTTGCTAGTTACATTCCATGTTATTTAAATTCAAGCATTACTTATGCTTACATTTATGTTAAGTTGATATTCCTCAAATGCTTATGTACCATGATTTGAGTTGTTGTTTCCTTTACTGTTCTACATTCAATTCATATATCTGTTGTAGTGTAATGTGTTTGGGACTATGCATTAGTCCAGGAAATCGGTAATCTACTTCATGATCGTGGCTGAGGTTGCTTTTGCCACGTAGGACGTATTAGACAAACCCGAGTCGTATTAGAGTTGTCGGCAGTGGTTTGGCCACGCGGAGTGTTTGCGCACTCTATGTCGCTCAACTCAACTTGCACTCGTGCTAGTCGAGTTCGTCAAGTAACCCGATTGTCCAATGTATGTTCACCATATATGGACGCTACTGCTTGAATCTAGGGTACCGAACTTACCAGTGAAATCATAATAACCATGGTACCTCGATCCGCTAAGACTCATGAGCCGGACATGGTGGTATGGGACACCGTGGTCGAGCTGTCGGCCTACGCTAGGGTGACAAGCCTCCCCGTAATGACCAGTGAGCAACTAAACTCGTGATCCGATTATGGTGGCATGGGACACTATATTCATGCTGTCGTCTTACATTGATTGGTGATGAGCCCTTTGTAGTGACATCGAGCATACCTGGATACCGAAATGAGGTGACGAGCCGAACTGTGGTAGTAAAGGTATGAAATGCATGCATTGATTGGTGACGAACCCTTTGCTATGACCTGAAACCATATGATCGTATGAGATGTCTAGGACTGACGACCCTAGAATGGATCACTGTTTGGATGGTGATATGAGGAAGGTATCTTAGCTTCCCAATCCCGCTGTGTGAAAAGGACTAATAACAACTTGGTAATCATGTTCATGCACCGCATTTGCATGTGCTTTGTAGATGTGGCGCACTTTGAGGTGGTGTCATGTATAACGTAAGATGAAGACGCTGAGGGTGTACGCGTGAGGGCACGCATCATTTTGCATACATCCTTGCATTAACAAGAGTACTTAGGATTTATTTAATTGTTCTGCTTTATCATTACTGTTTGATTGAACTGATAACATGTTAACCAGTGCCTTATTGTTCCACTGAGTTGATCACTCACTCCCACATTCTGGGGCGGTGTTAAACACCCACCAGACTGTCTTAGGTTCTGATGTTGCAGATGTTGATGCGACTTCTGAGGCAGAGCGGGAGATGGATGATGATGAGGCTGCCTTCTCTTATATGCAGTTTTCAGACGGGTTCTAGCGAGCCTTGCTCTGATGCGCGGGACTCTGGGACTATTTTTGGGATTTAAATGATGTAACTTGATACTTATAATTTTGATAAGTAACACTTTCATACGACCTGGTTTGTATATGTACTTCAGGGATTTACACTTGTACACATATATTTCTATAAGTCTTCCGCTTGCTTTATTCACTTATCCCTAAATTATATCTATGTTTTGGCTTAATCTATTCCATGTTTTATGCACTAATACAGTCAACATACATCCATCATTAAATATGTTGCATAAGTGATGTTTTGGAACTCGGGAGCTGAGTTATGCTCGACCCCCGAATTTTAGGGCGTTACAGCATACCCTAGGAAGATCCCTTCATCACTTTTAGTGTCGAACTTCCTTAAATTTTCGCGATCACGTAAAATATAACACTTATTGCCAAAAACTCAAAAGTATTTAACTGTGGGCTTTTTATTAAACCATAGTTCATATGCTATTTTATCTTTTGATTTTCTAATATAAAGATTAATTATCGAACATGCAGTGTTCACAGCTTCGGCCTAAAGATTTTTAGGTAACTTTATGCTATTTAATATAACATTGGCCATTTCTTGAAGCACATGGTTTTTCCTTTCAACAAACTCATTTTGTTGAGGTGTCTTAGGTGTAGAATATTCATATGTGATATCCCGTGATCACTACATAACTTCTCAAAATTACTATTCTCAAATTCCGATCCATGATCACTTCGAATATTAGAGATATTCATTTCCTTTTCAGTTTGGATATGCTTAAGTATCCTTTTCACTTCATCAAGAGTTTCAGACTTCTCTCTCATGAAAGTTACCCTTGTATATCTAGTAAAGTCATCCACAATTATCGAAAAGTATTTCTTTCCACCTCGACTCTCCGTCCTAGTAGGTCTAACGAGATCCATGTGGAGGAGTTTAAGGGGTTTAATGTGGCAAAGGAGTTCACTTTCTTGTGGCTACTCCTTGTTTGTTTCTCGATTTGACATTGCCATAAATATTATCCATTTTCTTCAATTTGGGTAGACCTCTTATTAGATCGGGCTTTCTTAGTCTATATAGATTTCGGTAGTTTACATGTCCAAGGCATTTGTGCTATAACTCAGTCTCATTGGTTTGGACCATGTAACAAGATAATTTAGACCAGCCAGTATTACTTACAATATAGCAATTTTCAGATGTTCTTCGACCATTCAATATCACACAGCCTTTCTCATTAGAAATCTCACAACCTTGATTAGTGAATTTGACACTGTTTATTATTGCAGATTTGTTAAATACTTAAAAGATTATGCTTAAGACCTTTTACGAATAAAACATTTTCAAAAGGAGGAAGATTGAAAAGTTGAACTGTACCTTGGCCAATTATTCTACAGTTGCTCCCATCATCAAATGTGACTGACCCGTTAGTCATTACTTTGTAGATGGTGACTAAATCTCTGTCACCTGTCATGTGTCTAGAGCAACCACTGTCTACGTACCACTTTAATTGACTCGAAGCCTTGAAAGCAGTGTGGGCAACCAAACAAGTAACCTTTGGGACCCATTTCATCACTATTTTGGGTTTTGGAGCATTGTTGATTTTTCTACGCTTGAAGTTATTATTATTTCTACCATTCGAGTTAGTTTTCAGAAGCTCCTTAAGTAAATCAACAATCATCTCAGCTAAGGGATTATAATTCGGATTTTTAAGATTGATATGGTTGTTATTAGGTTTAATAGCTTGAAAAGTTTTAGGATTTTTAAAACTATTTTGATTCAAGCTTTTCCCTTTTGAGTTGGAGGACTCTCCTTTAACAAACTTAGGAGTAGTAATCTTACTTTTTAGAGGTATGTTTTTATCATTACCCAGACTTGATCTATCTCCACATTTTCTCGATTCGGTTAGTAATTTTTCAATTTTTGGGTCTCCCTGGGCATACCTCCAAGTATTCTTTGAACTCAAGAGAGAAGAAACTTACATTTTTAGTTTCTCATTTTTTGATTTTAAGTTTTCAAGTTGAGATGTTTTAAAATCTAAATCACATTTACTTTTTTCAAAACAATCAGAAATATGCAATTTTTCTAAAACTAAGTTTTCAAAATCCTCTTTTAATTTTAGAAACTTTTCTTTTTGAAGTTTAAGCTTGACAGCAATCTTACAACTCTCCTTGTATAGGGCATTGTAGGCATCCTTAAGATCGTCTTTGTTTTCAGGGTCAGTCCTCAGATTTTCATATTCAGATGTATCACAACTATCTATGGAAGTGACTCTGGCTAGAGTCATTAGGGCCTTAAATTCACTTGTACAT
This sequence comes from Magnolia sinica, assembly GCF_029962835.1. Classification (NCBI taxonomy): domain Eukaryota; kingdom Viridiplantae; phylum Streptophyta; class Magnoliopsida; order Magnoliales; family Magnoliaceae; genus Magnolia; species Magnolia sinica. The sequence continues at coordinate 84,163,293 of NC_080574.1, forward strand.
TCGGGTTCTGAATCATCCGACTCAGAAGCTTCAGAGGAGGACGATTCATCCCATATGGCTAACATGCCTTTTCTCTTTGGCTTGTCCCTTTTAGGGCACTTATTTGCCAAATGCTCATATTCGTGGCAGTTGAAGCATTGGCTATCTTTTAGTGATTTCCAATTTTTAGTTCTACACTTTTTCTTTTCAGAGGGTTTTTAAAAATCAACTCTCTTTTTACTTTTAAAAATCTTATAAAACTTCTTGACTAATAATGTCATATCATCCTATGAGTTTTCACAATCAAAATTATTACTATTATCATGAGAAATACATATAAATGATTTAAGGGCTATTGACTTACCTTTAGGAGCTTTGAAATTTAACCCATAGGTTTGTAGAGAACCAACAAACTCTTCCACCCTCATATTATCCATGTCTCAAAGTTCCTAAATGTTATCACCATAGAATTGAACCTTTCAGGAAGTGAGTGCAATATCTTTGCACAAACTTTACTTTCTGGGATGTTATCTCCAAGACCCCACATAGAGTTGACTATGTCATTCAGTTTAGTATAGAAGTCCATGAATGATTCACTTTCTTCCATAAGTATTTCCTCAAACCTAGTGGTGAGGATTTGGAGTTTTGACTTTTTGACAATAGTCGTTCCCTTATTTGTCATTTCTATGATATCCCAGGCTTGTTTTGCAGTATCACAAGATATAATTCTTTTGAACTCATCTGGTGATAGTGCACAAGTGATTGCATTTAAAGCTTTGGCATTGACACTGCTCTCATTTTTCTGAAGAGTGGTCCGCATATAATAAGGTGTTTCTTTAATAGTCTTAGTTCCATCGGTGCCTAAAACTTCAGACGTAGGTGGGTTCCATCTAGTCAGTATGACTTGCCACACGCTCTCATCAATGGACCTCAAGAAGATCTTCATCCGAGCTTTCCAATAAGCATAATTGGAGTCATTAAATGGTGATGGCCTAGTATTAGAAAGGCTATCAAAATTTGACATATTAGGAGCTCGATATCGCTTAGCTCAAGAAATTAATCCAAAGGAATGAGCTATTAGGCTTTGATACCACGTGAAAAGGGTGAGCTCCAAGTCTTAGAGGGAGGGGGGGTGAATAGGACTATGCCAAATAAAATAAAATGCGAAAATATAACACAAATAGCATAAATATAAAGCAACCTTAAATGCAAAAGTTTTGAGAGGTTGATAGAAACGTTGTTCTAAGGACAACCGAACACCAAAAACCAATGACTTATGGTAGGACGACCTGATTTTTAGAACGTTTGTGAGTATCAAAAACTCAAACTGAAACAAAGACAATAAAAATAATCCTAGCTATTACAACATTCACCATAAATGCATAAAATAAATTATAACATTCACACACATAAACAAATACAACCATCCACCACAATTGCAAGAATTATAGTAGTTCGTGTGTGTACACCAACTATTCAAAAACAGCCACACAACTACTCCACTCCCAATATCCACAGCCACGGGATATTGGTTTTCCCTAAGAAAGAAGGTTTTCTAAGGTTCACCTTAAAACCTTTAGAGATGTGTTTTTCAATGGACTTACACAATCAAAAAAATCCCACACTGAGATTTTCCTGGCTGATCTCAATCAAAACCACAAGTAGAGATTTTCCTAGCTAAATCTCATAAACTAAAAATACAGAAAATAAAATCAATACTTATTTGAAGAATGTTCTTCGATGTAGCTGGTAGGACTGCTTCTTTGTAGATGAAGATGTTCAAAGTTCAATCTCACAGAAGAAGGGGTTCTAGGTCTAGATGAATTTTAAATTAAATCCAACCTTAGGCTACTTGATTCAATTTCTTGGATCTCCCAAAGGGTTAAAGCAAAATCCCCTTTTATATCAAATAGAATGGAATCAAGAGATCAAGAAATTAAATAACCAAAAAGCTATTAAATTAAATTTTAAATACCTTACAATAGCTTTTCAATAGTGGGGACTTATCTCTCAGAGTGGTGGCTTGAATTATCTTGGGATGAATGATAAATTCTGATAAATGTCCACTATTTATAGGCTGTAAATCAGTTCCCTTGACTGGTCCTGGGTTCAGCTCAACTGGTCTTAGCCGAACGACATTTCAAATATTCTAGCGTGATTGAATAAAACTAGTCGAGTGGCCAACTCGACTGGTCAATTAGAGCGCTTGACTGGTCAAGTGAATAAAAATCATGTTGCTAGGGTTCAAGTCGAGTCACACTCGACTGGTCGAACCGGTCTCCACAACCAGTCAAGCAGGGTACTCGACTAGTCGAGGACCTACTAGAAAATTCTGAAAATTTGAATTTAAATGTTGATTGATCGAGAAAAACCCTAGACTGATAGAGCCAGTGCTTGGACTAGTCAAACCAAGACTAGGACTAGTTGAAGCAAAGCTTAAATTAAGTACAATGACCTAAATTAAATATGTAATGATAATAACCTAATCCTAAGGTCTTTCTAATGTCTTGTATACCTTAAATGTGAGAATTGAAATTGAACCATCGGTAGCTTCGGTAGATAGGACACTTTGAAGCACATGAATATTGACCTTGAATTCTTGAACTTGTCTTGAACTTATGTCTAGAGACTTGAGCAAAAGTACTTGAGCTTGTTCTTGTGACTTAAGCTTGAAGTAGTGTACTTGAGCTTGAATTAGAGACTTGATCTTGAGCTTTAACATAAGCTTAAACTTTAAGCTTGAGGATTGAAGTAATGATGCACTTGAGCTTAAGTACCTCGACTTGATGAACTTCAACTTGTTGTTGTACTTGAACATGCGTACTTGTAGCACATATAACGTCGATGTAGATAACACCACACTCATCTTCGAATGAAGGTGAACTTTCCATCAATTTGAACTTGAAGGTGAACTTTCCATCTATCAAAACAAGTCACCCATACTGAAGTGTTTTGGCACAACAAAATTTGACAACTCAGGGTGCTAGATTTACAACTTAGCACTTACATATATGATGAGTAATTTTCTAATATGGTGGGACAACATTTAGAGGTCTTCATTGACGATTTCTCAGTTTTTAGTCCATCTTTCAGTGAATGCTTGGAAATTTTTAAAAAATGTGCTGAAGCGATGGGAGGAAAAGAACTTGGTATTGAATTGGGAGAAGTGCCACTTTATGGTTCGTAAGGGAATTGTCCTTAGACACATCATCTTGTCCAAGGGATTTGAGGTAGATAAGGCTAAAATTGATCGTATCTCTGACCAACCTCCACCAAGAACATATGAGACGTTCGATCCTTCCTAGGACATGCCAGTTTTTACAAGAGATTCATAAAGGACTTTAGTCATCTCTCTCATCCTCTATGTAATTTACTTCAAAAGGATGCACCTACGAGTGGACGGCGCAATGCAAGGAAGGTTTTACTAAGCTCAAGGGCATGTTAACCACTGCACCTATCATGCAACCACCCGACTGGAGCCTTCCTTTTGAACTTATGTGCGACGAGTTTGACTATAATCTTGGGGCAATTTTAGGCCAGAGAAAAGAAAATAAGCCCCACATTATTCATTATGTAAGTAGAACTCTAAATCCTGCCAAAGTGAACTGCTCTAGTAAGGAAAAGGAACTCTTAGCCATAGTGTTCGCTTTGGCCAAATTTAGGTCCTACTTGATTGGATCCAAGATCGTCATCTACACAAATCATGTGGCACTTAAGTATCTTCTTTCTAAGAATGATGATAAGCCCCGCCTGATTAGATCATCCTCCTACTCCAAGAATTTGATTTGGAAATAAAAGATAAAAAGGGAGTAGAGAACGTAGTGGATGACCATCTTTCCCGCCATGATCTCTCTGATTCCCTTGAGACGACACATATAAATGACATGTTCCCTGACGAACAATTGTTCAAAGTCTCCCATTCACCTTGGTTTGCTGATATTGCTAATTATCTTGCCACAGGTTTCATGCCGACACATTGGACTACACAAGATAAGAAAAAAATTCTTCACCGAGGTTCGTAAGTTCTTCTGGGATGATCCATATTTATTTAAATATTGCCCAGACCAAATCTTAAGGAGATGTGTGCCAGGCAATGAACACCAAGGTGTCATCTCCTTCTGTCACTCTCAGGCCTATGGTGGTCACTTTTCTACTAAAAAGACCATGACTAAGATTTTGCAGTGTGGTTTTTACTGGCCCACTATGTTCAGAGACACTCATGAGTTTTGTAAAGCTTATGAGTATTGTCAAAAGTTGGGAGCATTGTTCGGTTGAAATATGATGCCCTTAAAACCCATTCTAATCATAAAAGCATTTGATTGTTAGGGCATCGATTTCATGGGCCCATTCCCCCAATCCTTTGGGAATTTATATATTCTGCTAGAAGTAGACTATGTCACTAAGTGGGTCAAAGCGATTCCATGCTGGAACAATGACCATCAAACGGTCATTAAATTCTTAAAAAAGAACATCCTTTCTCGGTTTGGAACGCCTCGAGCCATCATTAGTGATGGAGGCTGACATTTTTGTAATAGGCCATTCACGAACTTAATGAAGAAATATGACATCTCTCACAAGGTGAGCACTCCATACCATCCACAAACGAGTAGGCAAACTGACATTTTCAATAGGAAAATTAAATACATCTTAGGAAAAACGGTTAACCCTGATCGAAAGGATTGGTCAATCCGATTGACCGATGCTTTATGGGCTTACCGTATCGCATTTAAGACCCCTATTGGAATGTCTCCCTTTAGACTTGTCTATGGGAAGGCTTGCCACTTGCCTATGGAGTTGGAACATAGAACCTACTAGGCGATTAAAATTTTAAATTTCAAACTGGACAACACTGGCTCGCTATGCAAACTTCAATTGAATGAACTCGAAGAAATCTTGAATGATGCATATGAAAACTTGAGAATTTACAAGGATAGGATGAAGGTGTTTCATGACCAACACATTTTTCAAAAATCATTCACACGAGGTCAAAAAGTCCACTTGTATAATTCTCGGTTACATCTCGTTTCGAGTAAGCTCCAATCTTGTTGGAACGACCCTTTCACTATTACCATTGTTTATCCTCATGGGGCCGTCGAGATTCGAAATCCAAGCAACGGTAATGATTTTAAAGTAAATGGACATAGATTAAAGCCATTTGTTGAGAAATTTGATTCAGAGGACATGTCTATACCTCTGAATGATCCTGTTTATCAGGATTGATCTCCTAGTTTGACAGAGGTCTAGTTAGGTTTATTGCTTTCTGCCATTCTAAGATAGTTTGCTTCTGTTGTTTTAGGATAGTTTGCTTTCGTTGCTTTAGGATAGTTTGTTTTCCGTTTGCTTAGGATAGTTTGCTTTTTCGGTTGTTTAATTCTTGTGCTAACCCACTTCACGCTGAGATCATTTGGAAAAAGCCTCAAAATTTCTTCATCAGTACTATTTTCCATCACTTCTCTTTCAATTACGTTGTCTCTTTTGTAAATCATGCTTATTTCTTTTACATTGAGGACAATGTAGATTTTATGTTGGGGATGAGAGATTAGGTACACTAATTAGTGTTTTCTCAGTTTTGAGCAAAATTTGCAAAATTTTTGAAATTTTTTCAATGTTTATCTGTTTGGAAAGCGATAATTTTGTATTTAAGATTGTTTTGAGTATGAAGATAAGATAGAAATCGAATTTTGAAGTTGTTGGAGTTGGAGCAACTAACCTATCACTTATGGTTCTTACATTCAATTAACTAAGAGTAAGTTTGACCATTTTGTTATTCAAATTGTTTTCTGTGAATAGTACTAGATTTTCTAATTGTTAGTATGATGATCATTGCAAGATATTAAGAACCAAGTCTGGAGAATTTTATCCACCTTAAAAGATGAAAAAGAACCAGTTAAAAAACAAGAGATCGACAAAAAGGTTGTGTGGTGAAAAGATTGGAAAAGAATGTAAAAATAATGCAAGGTCTGTAAAAGAATGAGAAATCTGAAAGAAAAAGAAAAGATGAAAAGACTGAATGAATGCAAATGACCGTTGATATAAAATTAAAAATTGGAAAAAGAAGGAAAAGTGGATAAGTTCGAATTCAATACTTGTGTTTTCAACCAATCTTGAAGTGGTGAGCATGGCTAACATTATGAAAAGACAGTATTTTCACTGAGCACGTTGAAAAACTTGATATGAGAACTATGTACTAACCTAATGGATAAAGAACTTGATTGATCGATTACTTATGTGATTCAAATCTAGGTCTTTAAAATCTCAATTTCTCATCTTGAGTCTACTCATTCATTGATTACACAAAAGATTATTTTCTGAAAAGGTTTGAACATCATGCATTAAGGTTCATTTGTCACATACTTTGCTTGGGACTAGCAAAATGCTGGTTGGGGATTATGTTGAGGGTCAAATATTACATATTGGACCCCATTTATTACTTGGTTTTATGAACATGATAATGCTTAATGTTTTATTTTAATCATATTTGTATTACAAGGTGAATTCAAGAGCTTGGATTAAAACGGATGTTAAAAGCATGGATTTAACGCTCAAGAATCACCAAAGACAAAAATGGATCCGATGAAAAAAAATAAAGAATGCACATACTAAAGATCCAAGAAAACAAAATCTAGAGTGAAGAAAATCGGAGTTTTGAAGTGAAATTTGGTGATTCTTGACTAGTCCTGGCTCCGGCTCGACTAGTCCTGACTACGCTTGACCAGTCCCGACTTCAGCTCGACCAATCCTGGCTTCGTACAACTTGTCCTGGACTCCACTTAACCAATCAAAGGTGTCTCGACTTGAACTCCAGTGTGTAAAACTTTTAAATCTTTATATTGTTTGACCAGTCGAAGGATACCCTCGACTGGTCGAGGACGTCCCACGACTAGTCAAGGGTTACGCAATTTTTGCACGGACTGCGTAAATTTGAGTCGATTTCTGAAAATTTCCTCTCGGTGCAAAAGTTTAAGGCCTAAAACTATAAATAGGGGTCCCTAGGGCATCCCTAGGCATCATTTAAGGTTTGGGGAGTGGAGAAAAAGCGTGGAGAAGCCATCGCCAAGAGTTTTTCTTCCTTTTCCTTAGTTGTTTTTATGCTTTTCTTAAGAGATTTTAGTTCAATCATGTCTATGGTTGGCTAAACCTCTTAGCTAGGGCTAAGAGGTGACGCCTGAAGCGTGATGGGATATTTCTATTGCTTTGATTCATGTTTATATTGAACTCTCTTTGATTCTAGTTTGATTATAAGGAATACTTTTAGTTTTTAATGGTTTGTTGTGACTCAAATTACAATAGATCTACGATAGCTTTGAGTATGTTCTTTTCATGTATTGAGATTGTGAAATTAGGAAATCTTGTTGTTCACTATCATCCCTTGGGCATGGTCGGATGATGGAATCCTCCCTAACTTTCACAATTCTCTCGGATTGATTGTGGGATTAGTAAATCCTATTGTGAGCCATTGTCTCATGGGCATGGTTTTGTGATGGAATCACTTTCGGTTCTCACACATCTCATCCATTGAGAATATCAAAGGAAGTTCAGATTTGATTTTACTGAGATATCTTTCAATTGGATAAGATGGGACTCTGATTCCAGTTGTGTCTTTGAATCAAGCATAGATCTCCCTGATCTCTACAAGTGGATCCTCGAAAACCCTAGTTTCCCACCTTTGAATTTCTTAAGTTTTTCATTAAATCTCTCACAATTATTCTCTATATTTTCAAATTTACATTTTCATCATTTTCTAGTTCTTCTTCTAGTTGCTTTCAGAAAACACACGAGATCAGTCCTTGTGGATTCAACCTCCGTCTCACTGAGATTATTACTACATCACAACCCTACACTTGGGGTTGTGAACAGTGGGGGTACATTATGCACCTCATTTTCATCTTAAACTTCCTCAAATAGAGGTTGAGGTTGATTTGCAGGCCATCACTACAATTAACTTAGAGGATATCAAGTGGTGTCTAATCCTATGATGGATAAGCAACCCTTCGACTAATCTTCCTTCACTCAAAAGACGGAGGGTGTTGCCACAAACCCTCTTGGGCATGAAACACTCTCAGCCCTCAAGTAACTAAACAATTAAAGCTAAAAAGAAAACTAGAAAGACTAAAACAAATAAGAGATTAAAAAAAGATAAGAGAGAGGGTTGGAACAAAATTACCAATATAAGAATTGCTATGTTAGGATCCTACAAAAAAGAAAACAATGTTAGTTTCTAAAAGTAATTTTAGGAAAAAAAATCCTAACCTAAAAACATAGTGGAAAAATAAATCATAATCTTAACCTAATTCTAATACCAATTAATTCCAGAAAAAAAAGTAGCCGTAATCTCAGGAAACGGTGCCAAAAACTTGTTCATAACCCTAAGTATAGGGTCACGATGTAATAATAACTCAATAAGATCGAGGTCAAATCCATATGGACTAAACTAGTATGTATTTTGAAAATAACTAGAACTAGAACTAGAAAATGATCTAAATTGAAATCTGAATAATTAAGAGTAATGCTGAATAATGTTGATTAAAACTTATGAATTTAAAGGTGGGAACTAGGGTGCCAAGGATCCACTTGTAGCTATCAAGATGCTACCTTATTTGATTCAAGGAACATAATTGGAATCATGCTGGTCAATATTGACCCATTCCCATCTAACCTCGTGGTCAACATGGTCATGGGTAATCTGATGAATCAGACACGGTTGAAGGTCGATGTTGGGTCAATCATTCAAGGAGAAGTATCACGTTGACCAGTATGGGGGCAACACTAACCCTCTCATTCAAACGATAATCGGTCAAACGCTGTTAGAATGACTAGTCGAGGTTCTCATTTATGCGACCGATGTGCTTGAAGAACTATTCCAGGATGGGGAATCCTCCTGAGCCAAGATGGAGAGATCATTACATGGCCTCTCAGCCAGTTAGAAGTAACAACCGTCATCGGCCACAACAGATGGCTCCCACATATCTCTAATAAATAGAACCATCGAGCCAAATGAAGGTCAAACCCCCTGTGACTCGAGAAGGGATATAGAAGTAGGTCACACATTTGAAAGTTCCAGTGGTGCCAAAAGTGTTAACCTAGACTTAAAAACATTGATGGTAAAGGCATAGACCACGATAAGAAGGAAGTCGGAAGAGAACGTAAGACATCCCTAGTAAAAAATAGCTCTTCCTGGGCCCTTCTGGAGATTCCTCGGATTACCCATGACTTCACCACGAGGTTGGATGGGAACGGGTCTATATTGATCAACATGGCTTCCTCATGTTTCTTAGGGAACTTCAGTAATCCACGATCGATGTGATCCTAGATAATGTGCCTGAAAAAAATGGATTTGTTAGTTGAATGAGACCGAGTTTTGTGCCATTTGTAGTATTCGGTATTTTACAGCTCGTCGTCTGAGGATATCTTATTATTAATAGGTATTTTGATAAATTTCCCAACTAACAAAATGTCAAATATTTCCATAGCTATAGTGATGTTAAAGGTGTAAACTTTTTGAGCCTTCCATGTAGTCGAAGCGGTGGATTCCCCTTTGACTAATGCAGAACATACTAGTGGCTTCTTAGCCACCACCTTGGTAATTGCGATATTGTAATTCGGGTCATTGTAATACGTCCCTAATGATGAGTTCTTTTGCCCAATTCCTTTTTGTAGGAGTTCCTTATAGCAAGAGACCTTTTTGGTCATGTCATATAAATCTATGAATTCCATGCCTATGAACTTCTTACGAAGTTTGTATTCAAGCCCATCTTGTGCAAGTTGCACAAATTTGGCTTTGATCATTACAACCTTACTGCATCTTTTTGCTTGCTTAAACCATGTGATATAGCTCTCACACACTTTCTAGGCAACTGTCGAAAATGGATGAGATCAGATATAGTAATTTTTCTATTCTCATAGAAGAATTAGGCATGAAACTTATGTTCCATTTCTTACCGAGTGTCTACTAAATCTGGCAATAGGTTTGAATACCATGTGAAGGCCGCTGTTGTTAGTGAATGACCAAATAACTGTAATTTATGATAATCATTGTTGGCCAATTCTCCACATTGTATTATAATTGACCAACATGTTCAATGGTCAATTGACCAGGTTTGCCTCAAAACAAGGCAAAGTTCGGTCGATAGTTCCTTGGCAATGGGTGTTACTGATCTATCCACTCACAATATGGTTTACGATACACAGGGATGGTATTACGTCTAAGTACTTGACCAGCAACTTGTTAGATGATCTGGATAATTTGGTCACGATCCATCTGTTGAGGTTCTAAAACCGGCAATTAGTCGAGATGCTGAATCGGTTCACATTATTCTAGAACATAGGGAATTGTTGGAGATTAAATCCTCCTGACAATCCCTAATTTGATTTTCGGGTATAAAGTTCATAGCCTCTCTCTTTGGTCATGTAACTTCCATAGGAGTTGGAACATTTCTTAACTCTCGGACAGGGACCGGTGGCGAATTCCATTGTAAAGGTGGCTTGGACCGCAACAAAGTTGCATTAACAATAGAACTGCCCTCAGCATTGTATTACATTACTGATGGTGTTCGCTCCATCATTATAGCTATTAAATTGATGCATTGCTTCAGTTAGGCTATCCATATATCGATTAGTATTTTCAGGTTAAATACGGAATTGCTCTCCCTGCGACCCTCCATATTCCTGTACAAGATGAATGCTCAATTGTATTCTCGGAGCACGACCACTATTGCGTCTGGAAGAACAGTTTAAGGTCCCCCTAGATCCCTAGTACCAGATGTTGGACTATTGTTTAAATTCAACGCCACAAGGGCTATTGAAGCTTGCATGACCTTAATTGGAGGTGGTTCGGTTGGTGTAGAGGGATCAATCCCAGCAATACAAACACTTCTTTTATTCATATATGGCAATATCACACCGGTAAGTTAGAGACATGGTCCCACCAGGAGTGCCAAAAACTTGTTGCTATTATTTTTAGCTATACTTGTGCAGGTGTGCCAAAATTGAAATTGCAGCTTTAATTCAAACCAAACAACTATGATCCCAATCGCCAAGATAGGCAGACACGCAATGTATGACCAAAATATGCTGATCGGTTGCTTATTCGGCCACTCGCTCAATGTGTAAACAAGATCAGGCAATATTTAAAGGGTGGGGTTCGTCCTCTGATGATGGATAACACCTTTGCCTTACGTACGAAAGGACTTTTCAATACAGATAAAATGAAATGAGGAAGGGATTCTTACAGTCGGTCATGAAAAACAACTATAGAACGCCTTTCCGAGTGAAGGACTGAATCCAGCAAGCGAGTGTTAACTCAAATCACAGCTAAAGATTACCAACTACTTGGTTAACACTACAAATTACACTATGGAATGTAAACAGTAAGTTGAAAGTAAATGATTATAATATGAAATGTAATTTGCTTGATAGGGAAAGTAAAGGATTACACTATGGAATGTATATTGACTGGTAATTGAAAAGGATAATTAAAAGAATATTTGGTTTATTTGGATTGGTATAAGATGATTTTCAGTGCTTTAATGGTCAATGTCACAATCCAAACTCAGAAACCGAGCTCACAGAATTCCCGATCACCGAATCCGGCGCCGACAACCTCCATAGTACCCAATTCTAGGCTCCCGACACCCATATGCTAGATTCCGATCCTGGGATCTTACAAGGAGGATTTTCAGTCTGAATTTTTTTGTAAGGGAGCATAACCAAGTCACAAAATAACATCATCACATATCCGCTATAATAAATCATTTGAGTACAATGCAGAAAGGGAAATATAAGTATAACCAAAAGCTCCAAGAAGATCTAACACGCGTCCTGCCTCAACGCTACTGCAACCTAACATCACCTACATGCAACAGTCGTTCATAGCATTACAACGAGCTTAGAGGATGTGTGCGTGTGTGCGCAATGCATGTGCCAAACATGCAATATCAGAGTAAGCGAAAATACTGAAAAGTCCATGAATGTTATCAGCCATACCAAGGCTATGCGATGCAAGGCCTACGTAGCCAAATGTCATATGCAAGATGCAAAGCATGCATGTTAATCCTTATCAAGTCCACATGTCAATACAGTTCGTCTCTGGAATATCACTAGGGTCTAGTACACTCTACACCAGATTGCTGCCCAAACTGAACGCATAACCATGCAAGTGGAAAAGACCTCACCACCTGCCTGGACAGTAGTCTGTCAATATCTACCCGGCTCGTTGATAGTGGATCCATTTACTAGCTGATCAGACTAAGCCTAGCTTTTCCCCCTACCCTCGAGCGGATAAGGCCACACCCCCTTCCAACCGACCATGACACAGTAGGAGACACGGCCTACTGGTATTCAGCACTTGGACGCTCATATATCCACTCGGTCTTGATGTTAGAGCAACCTCTTGGTATCATAAGGGTTTAAGGGCTTTTGTCCATGGACATCCAAAGCGCCCATATGCTGAGTCCCAAATATTTTCAGTATCCAATTTAGCCATCCACGATAAGCTTGTGGAGGCTACAACCCTGATGTCGCTAGGGCATTAAGTGATCATGTCATAAAATGCGAGATGCATGAGTCATACCATCTAGTCATGCATCAAACCTATGTATACTGCGCGATCATGTGAGGCAACTTTGTCTCGCAAGGAGTCCTATAAACATCTCAGCCCAATGTTATGATCAATCACTCCTCATAACATGCATACAAATGATGCGTATGGGCATGTATCATGATATTATACTAAGCATGTTCTTAGTGTGTCCTACTAGACTAAGTACACTAACATAATTATCAGATATAGCAGGCGATGATCGGCCTTAACCGATATATGTCACTTACAAGAGTAGGGGCTGAACAATACGCCTTACTAGACATATAGAAGTCTATATGGAATGGCCCATGTTAAACTATCATAACCTACTCATGGTACTAGCATATCATATATCCTAAGGTGGGGTCCACTGAAAAGATGGTGGGTCTAACCCATGCATTAAGGTAGTTCCCACATAGTGGATATTCCAAATATGATACCACATATTCTTCCATCTATGGCAAGGTGTGAAGATGTACTCTCAATGAATGGTCTAGGTGTCATACTTACATCAAGAATGGGCCTCGTGGATGAGTCTAATGCCTATACAACAAGGTGAGTTGAGAGAGTGAAACTATGTACAACAAGTGAACTTCCTCATCGACTTTTATCATGCAATGAGCTGGGCCTTCCTACGGGGCCCGATCCGTACACAAGGTGGGCTCCAAGGTTAGGATAATTCCTACAAGGCATGGTGGAGAACACCATCATCAATGGGGGCCCAATAGTTTGGGTTAGCCTAATGGGTATCACTAACATAAGTGGGGACCCAACGGTTTGGGTTAGCCTAATAAGGTAGGGGTGGAAATGGGCTTAACAATGGGCCCTAGGGAAGTTTACAACAGTGGACATTTAACCACCATTGTCCTATGGTACGGTCCATTTGGGATTGGAATCGGAATCACAACGGGGCCCTTCGCCCTTAAAATCTTTAGAAGGATGGATGGTCCACGTGTATACCACATACATCATGGTGGGCCTACATAAGGCGGTCCATGGTTCATTTAAACGAATGGATAGTACGCATACAACACACACATCATGGTGGACCTCACACACATAATGGGCCTCACACATACAATGGGCCTTTCATATAATGGGCCTCACACATATAATGGGCCTCATACATCTCAATGGGCCTCATATATACAACAAGCGGGCCTCACACATCAGCAAGTGGGCCTCACACATCAGCAGGTGGGCCTAAACATTAGTAATTGGGCCTCACATATCAGCAGGTGGGCCTCACACATCAGCTGGTGGGGCTACACATCAGCAAGTGGGCCTCACACATCAGCGGTGGGCCTACACATCAGCAAGTGGGCTAGCTGGACTGTCCACTGATGGACGGCTTGGATAAAACACATACACATGATGGGCCTACCAGCGATCCAGCCAATGGATGGCCTGGATAAAACGCATGTTCATGGTGGGTCTGTCAGTAGTCCAACCAATGGACAACCTGGATAAGACGCATTTACATGGTGGGTCTGCTAGCTGTCCAGCCAATGGATAGCCTGGATAAAACACATGTAAATGGTGGGTCTACTAGTGGTCCAACTAGTGGACAGCCTGGATAAAATGCATACACATGGTGGGTCCCACTGTCCCACGTGCTGGATGGTGTGGACAAAATATACATTATCTGGTTCCCATTGTCCCATGTGTTGGACGGTGTGGGCCAAACATACATCAGGTGGGTCCCACCCTCCCATGTGCTGGATGATGTGGGTTAAACATACATCAGGTTAGTCCCACTGTCCTACGTTGTAAGATCTGTATCCTAGTCCGTATCGCTCCATAGGCTTCCGCGGTCCTCCCAGTCGCATTTCGGCAACCCTCGACCTGTATCCAATGTTTACATGCAATCCTAAACCAAGTCCTGCATACCAAAGTCGACTCGACCTGAAACTTGTACCCTAGCGACCTCACCATCTCCGCGGTTCCAACATCGTGACTCGTGCACCGATCCGATACCCGGGCCAGGAGATGTGGGCTCACATTCATTCCAAAGAAACGCCGCACGTTGCAGATTCTGAGAGAATCTTTACAACATGTCACATCAAATCAAGTTAAGTTCACCACCCATACCCCATGTCACCTCACCCTATCCCAAGTACAAACACACACTCCCTATTTTCCACAGGTTAACTCTCACTCTCCCTACCCATCCCTCTTTTACCAAAATTTTAAACAAACTCATACCTCTCCATCCCCTTCCTTACAACACCCATTCCACCCATCCTATATCAATCCATCACCTCTCTTTCTCTCTTATTCTCTAAGTAATCTCCCAACTCCCATGAGAGCTTCCAACATTCAAGCTCACTCTCCAAAAAAAAATAAGTGTGACCCACTTTCCCACCCTCTCATCTCCCATCTCAACCATTCATTCTCCATCAACCTCTATTAAAATAGAAGGCAAGGTGTGAGGCCTGTATCCTAGCTTGTACTATTCCGTAAGCTTCCATGCTCCTCCTGGACGAATACTGGCAACTTGTGATCTGTAATCGACAGTTGCACACGACCATACATCATATCCCGTATTCTAGAGTCGGCTCGACATGAGACTTATACCCTAGCGACCGCGCCGTCGCCGCGGTTCTGACGCCACATATTACGCACCGAGGTGATACCCAGGCCAGAAGTTGTGGGCCTGTGTTAAGATTTCTCTCTCTCCCTCTCTTTGATTTCTTTAGTGGTGATGTGGTCGTGTGCCCACCTGGATGGTTCCCACCATGATAAATGTATTTTATCCATGTCGTCCTCTGAGTGGGCCCACCATTTGGATGGGCCTGATTGGAGGAAGACATAAATATCAGCTTATCTAAAGCTACTGGTGGGTCCCACACATGTGAACTCACCTTGTGCGAGCATTGAATCCAGGTCGTCCATCAGTTGGATATCTAGTAGCATGCAGCTGCTGGACCGTCAGCAAGTTCTGTGGGCTCCATGCCACTGTCAGTACGTCCAAACATCCAACCATCTGGACATTGGATTTTTTTTTAAATAATGATATATATATATATATATATAAAATATAATATAATATATATAGCAGTGGTGGTCCATCCACGTGGATCCCATCCATAAGGCCCACCATCATGCATGTGTGAAGAATCCACGCCGTTAATACGTGACAACAACACGTGGTGTACGTGTTTTATGTCTAGGCTGTCCAGGGCCTGGACGTAGCAACATCACCATTTTATATTTTATAATATAATATTATATATGTGTGTGTGTGTGTGTATATATATATATATATTAGATGTGGTGGTCCCACATGGGACCCACACTGATGCATGATAGTGGTGAGGACACCACCTGATGTATGTGTATTATCCTAGCCGTTCAGTCCATCTAAGGAAGTGGACCGCACCCACCTTGAAATATGTGTTTGGTATCCACACCGGACAGTGGAAAAATCCGCCTACTGGTGTGTCTGATCCAGACCATCCAAATCATGTGGGGCTTACCTTGACACATGTGGTGCACCACACCATCCAAGAAGCAGATTCAAATCTCTGGTGGGCCACGCCCATGAGGTATATGTTGTATCCAGAGCATCTAGCCCTTGGACGGTGGGACCCACCATGATGCATGTGTTATATCCATACCGTCCAAACATTTTGAGATATCATTTTAAGGCTTGAGAAGAGAAATGAGGCAGGTCCATATATCAGGTGGACCACACTGCAGAAATAGTGAGGAATGAATGCCTACCATTGAAACCCCCCTTTTGGGAGTACGGAAGTTTTGGATAAATATGAAATTTGTTTTCCTCTTAATCCAGGTCTTTGTGACCTTGTGAACAGATTGGATGGAAAATAAACGTTATGGTCGGGTCCACCTTGATGTATGTGTTGTACATCCATGTTGTTCATCTGGTGGGCCCAATTGGCAGGTGAAGGGCCCACCTGCTGGTTATGCAGGGTCCATCTGCTATGTGGCCCAGCATGATGTATGTGAGGCCCAGATGGAGAAGCCCATTGGTGCGGCCCGTGGACGCAGTCCACTTAATGTATAGGAGGCCCATTGGTGCGGCCCATGTGATATGGCTGACTTGATATATATGAAGCCCATTGGTGCGGCCCATGGACGCGGTCCACTTGATGTATAGGAGGCCCACTAGTGCGGCCCATGTGATATGGCCCACATGATATGTATGAGGCTCATTGATGCAGCCCGTGGATGCGATCCACTTGATGTATTTGATGGCCCATGGGTTGTGGCCCAATGTGATACATATAAGGGCCACGAGTGAGGCCCAATGAGACGTATGCGGGGCCTTTTATTGGGGCCGAATGTGATGTATATGAGGTTCATTGCGATGTGTGATTATTCCATGATGTATGTAATGATAATTTTGGCGGGCCATGCCTTGGGAGCAATGATGGTTTAATGTTCACATTGATGGACAATGATGGTTAAATATCCACATGTGACCTTCCCTTAGGCCCTTTGCAAGGTTGATTCTGATTGTCAAGGATAATTGTTAAGGCTGATTCTGATTATTGTGGCCGATTCTGATCATCGAGGCCAATTGTCGGGGCTGATTCTGATTTCGATTGTCGAGGCTGATTCTGATTTATCGAGGCCGATTCTGATCATCGAGGCCGGTTCCGATTATTGTGGCTGATTCCGATCGTCGAGGCTGATTATCAAGGCCGATTTCGATTCTGATTGTTGAGCCTGATTATCGAGGCCGATTTCAATTGTCGAGGCCAATTGTCAAGGTCAATTTCAATTTGTCGAGGCCGATTCCGATTGTTAAGGCCGATTCTGATTATTGTGGCTGATTCTGATCATCGAGGTCAATTGTCAGGGCCAATTCTGATTCTAATTTGTCAAGGCCAATTCCGATTGTCGAGGCTGATTTTGATTATTGTGGCCGATTTTGATCACCGAGGTCGATTGTCGGAGCCAATTTCGATTCTGATTTGTCAAGGCAGATTCTGATTGCGGAAGCTGATTCTTATTATTGTGGTTGATTCCGATCACCGATGTCGATTATCGGGGCCGATTCTGATTTTCGATTGTTGAGGCTGATTGTCGAGGTCGATTCTGATTCCGATTGTTGAGGCTGATTCTGATTGTTGAGGCCGAGTCCGATTATCAAGGCCGATTTCTATTTTCGATTGTCGAGGCCGATTCTGATTCCGATTGTCGAGGCCAATTCCAATTCTGATTGTCAAGGTCGATTCCTATTTCGATTGTTAAGGTCGATTATCGAGGCCGATTCTGATTTCGATTATTAAGGCTGATTGTCGAGGTCGATTCCAATCATCGAGGCCAATTATATAGGCCGATTATCAATGCCGATTATCATTGCTGGTTATTGATATCGATTATGAGTATGTGATAACATAGCATCATGATACATGCCCATACGCATCATCTGCATGTTTGTTAGGAGATATGGTTGGCCATTGCGTATGCCAAAGGGCAGGTTGTTCATGAGACTCCCTAATCCCTAAGCCCTCTTAGTTTTAAAGGTTACTCCAATGTCTAGACCAAGTGGATGCATGAGCGCATGAGGGCCGTATATCATTATGCTGCATCTCCCACAGTGTCGTGGTCGGTTGGAAGGGGGTACGACCTTACCTGCCCGAGAGGAGGGGGCAAAGCTAAGCTGAGTTTGACTAGCTTGAGGAATGGGTCGGCTATCGATGAGTCGGGCCCGATATTGGCAGGTGGATAATGAGGTCTCTTCCTGTAACACCCTGTACTTTTCAGTACTGGGTGTTACCTCGTAACCTAACTTAGTATAAATACCGGTCTAATTAAATTAAATGTCCACACGTCCTAGCTTAAACCTGAACGTAAAGACCACTACATTATCAAATAAATCTTGTATTAGAAATTTAATTACTTGATATATGAACCAAACCATCCAGAAGTCATATGATATCTAATAAGTATATTATTAGATATATTTTAATTATCTATCTGAAAATGTATCGTAATGGGGTGATATGCATATATTTAATGTATATGGAATATTATGAAAATAATATTATATTAAATAAACATAACGAATGAAAATTTTACAATGAATAATTGAACTATAAATATTTATGTAGTATTAAATATCCTTCAGAAATATGTATAGAAAACATTATTAGATATTTTAATAAAATTTTATATCATCCAACAATATTACTAAATACAAATATGATTTTAATATTATATTTTCAATTCATTTATACATATGTTTATAAGGTGTTATTATGAATTATGTTTTAATAGATATGTGATTAATAAGCATGTACATAGTAGTATGTTAATATTAGGAACCATATTTATATATCATATGTGAGATTTTAATTATTTTGATTATAAGAAATATACAAAAGTAATGAAATCTATATTCATATAAGTATCGGCTAATAATAAATGATGAAAGCCTTATGAATGGCCCCTTGGACCCTTTTAACCGTTGATGTCCAATCTTGGGGTGATCCGACTACTAGATCAATAGAAAGCCACCATTGGAGCTAGTAATCAACTTGTATGGCCCACCTAGACCTTGCATCTGCCCCATCTTTGGTCAAAGGCTAATACAGGGCCCCCCAAGAGGAACGAATGGTGCAGATCTCATGATTCAATCACAATGGGCCCCAAAATGGAGTGCACGTACACCATGTTCGGCGTGAACACTGCACACCGGATTGTGAAACGGTCAGACGTAGGCTGACCCGTGATTTCTCAAAAAGGGAAGAAATCCCTGTCTCCTCTATTTCCTGCCAGTGCCCGTATCGAACGGACTATTTTCGTTTGCTTCAATCATGGCCCCCTCCACTTCCCAGCATAGGGATCCAAACCATCCATCGTGTGCATAACTAAAGTCTGACCAAAACCTAGCCATTTCGCATGGAGATGTACATGTTTGTGGCCACAAATCTAGTTGCTAATGGGCTGTGAAAAACCAACTTTCCAAAAATGGAAATCCCATTCCGTCGCTGCCACGAGAGCGATCCATGTGAGGAGAAAACCTCTCATCTTAGCCCTCCGTTCGAGCACATCTCACCCGTCCAGTTTAACTCAGGTTTAGGGCTTCAAAACCACGACTGGTCTCCATTCTACCCACGATTTTGAAGGTGGTTTCAGCCTAAGGAGATTTAAACCACTGGCTGTTGATTCGATGGTTTAGGGAAGACTAGGGTGAGCATATAAGGCATGCGGATCAAGGAACAGTAGCTCACCCTCTATTTTTGCAGCCGTAACCATGAAACTAGCCGTTTTCTCCTACTCTTGAACCCATCGCCCAAACAATCTTAGAGCTTTGAAAAAGCCTATCCACAAGTTTTCTACAGACCATATGAACCATCCCATGCTATCGGATTGGAGGAGGGAGCCACTGTTTGAGATCCGCCATTAATGGCAATCATCTTTTCCACCATTCCAACTGAGTCAAACTTAGTTCAGGATGCCATTTTCCGACTCTCACCACCTAGTGATAGCATGGGGAGAGAAAGAAGGAAAAAGAAAGTGAAAGAAAAGCATAGAGAGGGGAGAGAATGAGGAAGTGCGTTGTGCAACCGTTGCACTCAAGCCGAGCTTGAGTCAGGCCGGGATGGTTGGCGTCATTGGGTGTTTCCAGCAGGTAAGTGAGAAAGAAACAGAAGAGAAAGAAAGAGGAGAGAATCAGTGGAGTGAGAGAGTGCGTGTGTTGGCCAGCCACACCAAGTTACTGCACCATGCCAGCAGCTCAAACCGAGTTGAGTCATTGGGCCGAGTCGGGTGAGTCAAGGTTGCTGATCATCTGGGCTGGGCGTGGGTTGGTCTAGTTCAATCTTTTGGAAAGTCTAGAGAGAGAGAAGAGAAGGAGACTAAACGAAAGAAAGAAAAGGAAGAAGAGGAGAATAGGAAGAAGAAGAAAGAGTGAGTGCGAGCGTGGGCCGCACTATGCACTGCCGAGTCAGCGGGTCTCGACTCGCTGAGCCATCAAGTCTAGATCAATCCATATTCTTGCTAGTAAGAAGGAAAGGAAGGAGAAGAAGAGAGAGAAGGAGAGAAGGAGAGCATGACTCGAACCGAGTCAACTTTGGTGAGATTTTTCATCTCTTCTCATCAACTAAGTTACCTTGGCTATCAATAACATTGTTATTATTCCTATTTGTTATATCAATTAAGGTCATTTCAATGTTATTGGCTAGAAACTATAATTAATATTATAATGTAATAATTAGTGATATTATTATCCAACCATCATTAGATTACTATTTTGATTAGTAATGTCATTAATATCATTGTTCCATCAATTAGGAATTGAATTTAAAAACTTAAACCCCAATTCTACACTAAAACCCTAAAAGATAACCCTAGGCTATGACCTTAAACCCTAGGTAGTGATTAGAACTTGGACCTAATTGTACAAGTTCATGATTTGTGGTACGATACAATTCTAAGGGTACAAGCACTTAGCGACACTAGAAGGCGATTCAACGTATAAGGTGATGATTCTTCCCGTTGAGCTTTCCATCTTCTCATTAGCTTAAGTCATAGTTTTTATTTAGATTCATAATTGATATCTCCCTTTATAATCACATGTGTTAGCTGGTGGAAATTGAATTGTTGTATCACATGTTTTATGATTATCCTATATAATTGTTCATGCTTGTGGATTATTTGTGGATTGCTTACGGAACTTAAACTGGTACATTAGTGGGAAATTCCCATATATGAATGTACACTCATACTTGGGATGTAACTTAACTAGTTGTGATCGTAATGGACCTTCAACTTGGTTATTATTGAGTGGTGGTCTAGATGGATCATTGATGTAGGCATACCATCCATGATTGTTGTGCCTAATGGTTTCTAAGGATGGTTTTCATCGTATGGTTTTGATATTCGCCCTATGTGGCATATTTTGATACTCGCCCTACGTGGTTTTGTTTGATATTTTCCCTATATGGGTTCAACGTTTTATACCATGTAACCATGCGATGGTAAGCTCTATATACTGTAATATGATTGGCCACTAGTCGACAGGTTTCCATTAAACATCCTAAGATTGTAGTCTCATGAGCCAGGGATGGTGGTATGGGACCTATGCCCGTGCTGTCAGCCTACGCTGGGCTCTGAGCTCCCCATAGTGACCTTTGAGCTTATTAAAATGGCTGGTTGTAATTGGATTAATAATAAATTGGGTAATCATGCATACATAGTACAGACCAACATCTATTGCTATCATACGTGATGTACGTATTGTTCTGACTGGATGATGTTTCCTAGGTTCGATGATTGCATGGGTGACGGCCCACTGTCTGCACGAATGAGCATCCCCGGGGCGATGATTGCATTCACGCATCCATGCATCTAATTAGACCTACATCATGTATTATTTTGTATGCTTTGTTTTATAACTATGCTTACCTAATGCGGCGGTGTGTAATCTTAAGGGGAGTTCACACTGAGTTGGCTACTCATCCATCAAATAAATATAACCATACAGGTAGCACAGGTGGCTTAAGTGATTTTCAGGTTCGGGCTGATGAGGAGCCAGGTTCAAGTGCCAGATTTGTATGACTGTATCTACCTTGAGAAGCTGAGGGGTCTTGCGGCTCAAATTTACATGCATTTTACTATTTCTCATGTATTGTATCATGTGATTCTTGTATTTGTTAATATTGGAGACATTGGTTTGTATAAGTCATTATGGGCAATCACTTGTATATTCTAAATGAAATTTGAAATTTTCCTTTATACTTACTTGTCCATTCTATGCTCATCTGCTTACTCTGACTCTGATAAAAGAAAAATATATACTCGACTTTGACCATCCTTTAAGGTTAACACTCGGGTTTTTGGGAAACGAGTCATGTACTCGGGTCCTGAAAAGTCGGGGCATTACACTTCCACTCACCTTGTTACGCGCGATGGGGCGACAATCTGGTTTGGAGTGTAATAGACCCCGGTGATTTTCCAGGGAGGAACCATACTGATACATGGACTTATTGAGTAGGTGTTGCATACTCATTCATTCATTGATTCACTATCCACTTGGGCTAGTGGTGCGCAAATAATTATTGTGTACCTTCGTAATGGTAAGGATTTTGGTTGGGCACATGACTAACTTAAGATCAGGAGTCTACTACATTGAGTCTGGCTATCCAAATTTAGGTATGGGATTGGTTTGGATAGAAGTCCCTTGTAATGGACCCCATAGCTTGCGATATTACGTACTATCATCCCGACTTTAATCCAGCTTGGTCATTTCATTCGCACTGCATATTACATTGCATCATCAGCATCTGATATTTGGCTTACTGTCTCCACATTGCATAGCTGATGTACATTACTTCATCAGTATATGATACTATTTTTATTATATTTTTACACCGCATAGTCTTGGTATGGCTGATGACATTCATAGACTTACCAGTATATTTCCGCTTCCTCTGATATCGCATGATTCATGATCTTGTCAGTATTAACGATGTTGTATGATTAATGGCATTACATTACATTCTTGGCACTTATCTTATACACATACTTACACCACCCTCTAAGCTTTCTATAAGCTTATACAAGATAGATGCGTACAAGTGGCGTTAGATTGCAGTAGCATTGAGCATGGAGCATGCAACGATCTTCTGGAGCTTTGATTTTGACATATGTATTCCCTTTCAATATTGTATTCAAATGTTTATATTAGTGGATATGTGATGATGATGTTGCCTTTGTGATTTGGGTATACTTGTGGTTATGCTTCTTGTGAGACAAATGTACATTGAAAAATTCTCTTTGTAAGATCTCAAGATCAGAAACTGGTAAATGGGTACCAAGAGCCGAGAATGAGGTACCACGGAGGCTGTTGGCATCGAATTTGGCGATCGAGAATTTTGTGAGCCCAGTTTCTGAGTTTGGGGCATGATAGAAGTTGGTATCAGAGCATAACTTGGGAATACCTAAAGATAACATCACATATTTGCTGATAGGTACCCTGCACTCGATGATTGTTGAGAACTTAGAATGGTTAGATCCTCGAGTGCGAGCAACTTGGAGAATTTTTTTTTTACATAGCTCCCTACTGTTGAGATTGTGAGGCTGCTTAGTATTCGAGATTCGATCATTTCTAATCCGAGATCCAAGATCAGTGGGGTCATGATAGCGTTGATGAGACATCTTGAGAGCGCGAGGTTCATATTAGAGAGCGTTATTTGTTCATAGATTTATTATAAGTTGATGATTCCTATTCCCTTGCTTTATCTTGCGTGATAGTAAATTTCAAGGATGAAATTTTTATTAGGAGGGGAGAGCTATGAAGCTCGTATCCTAGCCCGTACTATTCTGTAAGCTCCTGTGGTTCTCCCAGTCGAATTCCAGCAACTCGCGATCTGTAATCGGCAGTTGCGTGTGACCCTGTGTCATATCCCGTATTCCAAAGTCGGCTCGACCTGAGACTTATACCCTAGCAACCATGTCGTTGCCGTGGTTCCAATGCCAAGTATTACGCACTGAGGCGATACCCAGGCCAGGAGTTGTGGGCCCGCGTTCAGTTCGAGAAAACGCTGTGCTTTGCAAAACCCAAGAGAAAAAGTCAAATCAATCAATCAATCACATCTATCAAGTACACATCAAAGGTCAAGTACATATCCCATCACTCCCTTAGCAAAGCAACCCATCCCTTACATGTCAAGTACACATCACACTCCATCACCCATCCATCTCTCTCTCTCTCTCTCTTATGACCTCTCTCTCTCATTCTCCAAGCAACCCAACCGTCCAAGCTCTCCATGAGAAGAGCTTGGTGTGGCCCATATTCCTACCCCCACATCTTTCATCCTAATCCTCCATACTTCATCATCCTCCGTCAAAGTTGAAGCCGAGGAGCTAGGGGTTCCATCAGACCAAGAAGATCGAAAGGTGGGTGTATTTTATGATTTGATTTGTGTGATATTGATGATTTGAGGGCTCACATATGGTGGGACCCATCTTGATGTATGCCTTGTATAAAAGAGGGACCCATAGTGGCAGGGTCCCTCCCATCTCCACCATTCTCTCTTTCTCTCCCTCTCTTTCATTTCTTTAGTGGTGATGTGGCCATGTGGCCCATCCAGATGGATCCCACCATGATAAATGTATTTTATCCATGCCGTCCTCCAAGTGGGCCCACCATTTGGACGGGCCTGATTGGAGGAAGACACAAATATCAGCTTATCTAAAGCTACTGGTGGGTCCCACACATGTGAACCCACCTTGTGCGAGCATTGAATCCAGGTCGTCCATTAGTTGGACGTCCAGCAACATGCAGCTGCTGGACCGTCAGCAAATTCTGTGGGCTCCATGCCACCGTCAGTCCGTTCAGACATCCAACCATCTGGACATTATATTTTTTTAATAATGATATAATAATAATATAATAATGATATATATATATATATATATATATTATAATATGTGTACGTGTTTTTTGTCCAGGTCGTCCAGGGCTTGGACGTAGCAGCATCACCATTTTATATTTTATAATATAATATTATATATGTATATATATTTATATATTACATGTGGTGGTCCCACATGGGACCCACACATGATGCATGATAGTGGTGAGGACATCACCTGATGTATGCGTATTATCCTGGCCGTCCAGTCCATCTGAGGACGTGGACTCCACCCACATTGAAATTTGTGTTTGGTATCCACACCGGATGGTGGAAAAATCCACCTTCTAGCGTGTCTGATCCAAACCGTCGAGATCATCTGGGGGCTACCTTGACACATGTGGTGCATCCACACCATCGAAGAAGCATATTCAAATCTCTATTGGGCCATGCCTATGAGGTATATGTTGTATCCACACCATCCAGCCCTTGGACGGTGAGACCCTCCATGATGCATGTGTTGTATCCATGCCGTCCAACCGTTTAGAGATATGATTTTAACGCTTGAGAAGAGAAATGAGGGAGGTCCATATATCAGGTGGACCACACTACAGAAACAGTGGGGAATGAATGCCTACCATTGAAAACCCGCTTTTAGGAGTACAAAAGTTTTGGATAAATATGAAATTTGTTTTCCACTTAATCCAGGTCTTTGTGACCTTGTGAATAGATTGGATGGAAAATAAATGTATGGTGGGGTCTACCTTGATGCATGTGTTGTACATCCATGTTGTTCATCTGGTGGACCCAATTGGCAGGTGCAGGGCCCACCTGCTAGTTGTGTAGGGCCCACCTACTGTGTGGCCCAGCGTAATGTATGTGAGGCCCAGATGAAGAGGCCCATTGGTGTGGCCCGTGGACGCGGTCCACTTGATGTATAGGGGGCCCACTGGTGCGGCCCGTGTGATTTGGCTGACTTGATATATATGTGGCCCATTGGTGGGGCCCGTGGACACGGTCCACTTGACGTATAAGAGGCCCACTAGTGCGGCCCATGTGATATGGCCCACATGATATATATGAGGCTCATTGATGCGGCCCATGGACATGGTCCACTTGATGTATTTAATGGCCCACGGGTTGAGGGCCAATGTAATATATATGAGGGCCATGAGTGAGGCCTAATGAGACATATGTGGGGCCTTTAATTGGGGTTGAATGTGATGTATATGAGGTTCATTGTGATGTGTGATTACTCCATGATGTATGTAATGATGATTATGGCGGGTCATGCCTTGGGAGCAATGATGGTTTAATGTCCACATTGATGGGCTATGATGGTTAAATGTCCACATTGTGACCTTCCCTTAGGCCCTTCGCAAGGCCTATTATAATTGTCGAGGCCAATTGTCGGGGCCGATTCCGATTCCGATTGTCAAGGCCAATTGTCAAGGCCGATTCCGATTGTTGTGGCTGATTCCAATTGTTGTGGCCGATTCTGATCGTCGAGGCCAATTGTCGGGGCCGATTTCGATTGTCAAGGCCGATTATCGAGGCCGATTCCGATTGTCGAGGCCAGTTTCGATTGTTGTGGCCAATTCCGTTCGTCGAGGCCAATTGTCGAGGTCGATTCCGATTCCGATTGTCGAGGCAGATTTCGATTGTCGAGGCCAATTGTTTAAGGCCAATTCCGATTGTCGAGGCCGATTCCGATTTCGATTGTCGAGGTAGATTTCGATTTGTTGAGGTCGATTCCAATTATTGTGGCCGATTTTGATTTCGATTTGTCAAGGCCAATTCCGATCGTCGAGGCCGATTGTCAGGGTCGATTCCAATTTTGATTTTTCAAGACCGATTCTGATTGTTGAGGCCGATTCCGATTGTTGTGGCCAATTCCAATTATTGTGGCCAATTTCGATCACCGAGGCTGATTGTCTGGGCCGATTCTGATTTTCGATTGTCGAGGCTGATTCCGATTCCGATTGTCGAGGCCTATTCCGAATTTCGATTGTCGAGGCCAATTCCGATCATATAGGCCGATTATCGATGTCGATTATCAGTGCCGGTTATTGATACCGATTATGAGTATGTGACAGCATAGCATCATAATACATGCCCATACGCATCATTTACATGTTTATTATTAGATATGGTTGGCCATTGTTTATGCCATAGGGCAGGTTGTTCATGGGACTCCATGATAGGTGAAGTTGTCCCACATGAGTGCACAGTATGTGCAGGATTAACGCATGATTAGACTATGTGACTCATGTATCTCGTATTGTGTGATTATGATTCCCATACGCCTTAGCGACATTAGGGCCATAACCTCCGCAGGCATAATCATGGATGGCCAGATGGGACACTAAAAATCTGTTCAACATGTGGTGCTATAGATATCCCTGGGTGAAAGTCCCTAAACTCTCTTAGTTTCAGAGGTTACTCCAACGTCTAGACCGAGTGGATGCATGAGCGCATGAGGGCCGTATACCGTTAGGCCGCGTCTCCCACTATGTCATGGTCAGTTGGAAGGGGGTGCAACCTTACTTACCCGAGAGGAGGGGGCAAAGCTAGGCTTATTTTGACCAGCTCAATGAATGACTCTGCTATCAACTAGTCGGGCCCAATATTAGCAGGCGGATAATGATGTCTCTTCCATTCACCTTGTTGCACGAGATGGGGCGGCAATCTGCTTTAGAGTGTAATAGACGCTGGTGATTTCCCAAAGAAGATCCATACTGATATGTGGACTTATTGAGTAGGAGTTGCTAGGAGTTGCATACTCATCCATTCATTCATTCACTATCCACTCGGGTTGGTGGTGCGCAACTAATTGTTGTGTACCTTCGTAATGACAAGGATTTCGGTTGGGCATGTGACTAACCTGAGATCAGGAGTCTACTACATTAAGTCAGGCTATCCAAATTTAGGTATGAGACTGGTTTGGATAGAAGTCCCTTGTGATGGACCCCATAGACTGTGATACTTCGTACTATCATCCCGACTTCACTCCGGCTTGGTCATTTCATTCGGACTGCATATTGCATTGCATCAACGGCATTTGATATTTGGCTTACTGTCTCCACATTGCATAGTTGATCTACATTACTTCGTCAGTATATGATATTGTTTTTATTATATTTTTGCATTGCATAGCCTTAGTACAGCTGATGACATTCATGGACTTACTAGTATATTTTTCTTACTCTGATATCGTATGATTCATGATCTTGTCAGTATTACCGATGTTGTATGATTGATGGCATTATATTGCATTCTTGGCACTTATCTTGTGCACACACTTACACTACTCTCTAAGCTTTTTATAAGCATATGTACGATAAATGCGTGCAAGTTGCGTTAAATTGCAGCAACATTGAGCATGGAGCGTGCAGTGGTCTTCTGGAGCTTTGATTTTGACATGCGTATTTCCCTTTCATCATTGTATTCAAATTTTTATATTAGTGGATATGTGGTGATGATGTTGCCTTTGTGATTTGGGTATACTTGTGATTATGCTTCTTGCGAGATAAATGTATGTTGAAAAATCCTCCTTGTAGTATCCCAAGATCAGAAACTGGTAAATGGGTACCAGGAACCGAGAATGGGGTACTATGGAGGCTGTGGGAGCCGAATTCGACGATCAGGAATTTTGTGAGCACGGTTTCTGAGTTTGGGGCGTGACACAAGGAGCATAGGAGTCCAAGGAGCTAAAGAAGGAGTGATATAGGTGGGTGATCCACCATTGATTTTAAATCTTAGGGCCTACTTGATGTGGGACCCACATGATGTATGCATTATTTAAGGGAGGGCCCAATAGTGGCGGAGTCCCTCTCCTTCCCCTTTTTTTTCTCTCTCTCTCTTTTGGATGATGGTGTGTGTGTGTGGCCCACCATGAAGTATGTATTTTATCTATGTCGTCCACTGATTGGCCCACATGGCAATCCGTTTAGACGAGCCTAAATGAAAGAATACACAAGTATCAGTTTGATCTGGATCTGATGTGGGCCACACGTGTGGACCCCACCATGATGTACATCTCTATCATACGATTGTAGGGAGTGGGGACCACTCCACACGTGCTGCACGTGTGGAGATGGGCCCACATCGGTGCAAGAAACCAGACTCCCATCCAGCATTTCCAAACTCTCTGGACACTGGGTGCTTGATTGTTATAATATAATATTATATAATATAATATATTATATTAGGTATATAATATAATATATTAGCTAATACATTATGGCAGGCCATTCCCATGTATGACCCATGTGATCGGCACCGTCCAGATGGATCGGAATGGTGGATCTAGACGGGCCCAGTTGATGAACAAACTCAAATATTAGCTTGAAGGAAATGTGGGGCCCACATGATGTTTATGTCATCCAGACCGTCTAGACACTGGGTCTGGACGGAGGGAAAACACGAATATCATCTTGATTCAAATCATGGTGGCCCACCCATGTGGCACTACCATGATGCATGTGATTTACCCTCACCATCCATGAGTTAAGGACGGTGGGCCCCTGATGCTCTGGTCCTGCATCTAGCCGTCCGTCCATGATGCTGGATGACTGGCGTATATAAAAAAAACATATAAAATATATATATATATATATATATATAATATTTAATATAATTTAATTTAATTTAATTTATATAGAGAGAGAGGGTAATGGGGGTGGCCCATCTAAGTGGGACCCACCGCTGACGTTTGTGTTGTATCTGCACCGTCCGAAATTCTGGACAGGTGGGACCCTCCCTGTATGTGTTATGTCTACACTGTCCACTGCCCAGGGACATGGACCCCACCATTAAGGTATATGTTACATCCAAACCGTCCATTCATCTGGCGAGCTTGTCACACAAGGCTTGAGACTGAAAATAAGATAGATCTAGTATCACGTGGACCACACTACAAAAAACAGTGGATTGAACACCCACCATTGAAACCCCTTTAGGGTTACAAAAGTTTTGAACCAATATGATATTTGTTTTCCCTCACTATTCAGGTCTTGTGACCTTATAAAAAGTCTGGATGGGAAATAAATGCTATGGTGGGACCTCTAAAATTTTTAACAGTGTGAATCATTATAACCACTACCGTTTGTGGTATGGTCCAGATGATCCGTTGGATATGATTCATTTTGTTTATATATGCCCTATAATGATCTCTAACAATGGATGAATGGTGTATTAGAATCGGCCCATTCAACCCGACCCATTCGACTTGGCCCATTTGAATTGGCCCATTGATTTGGCCCATTTGAATCGGCCCATTTGATTCAGCCCATTTGATTTGGCCCATCTGAATCGGCCCATCTAAATCGGCCCATTTGAATCAGCCTATCTGATTCGGCCCATTGATTTGACCCATTTGATACGGCTCAATGTTATATGTATATTGGCCCATGAGTTAGGCCCAATGTGATGCGTGTATGCCTCATAAGTGAGGCTCATGATGATGTGTATTAGACCCTTGATGAGACTGTGGACCCATTATATGAATGACCCTATGAGCGCCATTCATTGGGAGCAATGTCGGTTAAAGGTCCACATTGATGGGCAATGATGGTTGGACGTGCACATTGTGACCTTCCCTTAGGCCTTGTCAGCCCCTTCCTCATCATTTTCTCGTGGGTTAACCCAAACATTTGGGCCCCATTGATTTTAATTGATCCATCATCGGCAGTCCAAATATGGACCCTGCCTTCCGTCGAGGTTGATTATCGATGCCGATTGTTGGTGTCAATTGCCGATACCAACTACCGTTGCCGATTATGATTTTTTGATAGCATAGCATTGTGATACATGCCCATACGCATCATCTGTATATTTGTTATGAAATGTGATTGGCCATTGCATATGCCTTAGTGCAGGTGGTTTATGGGACTCCTTGATAGGCAGAGTTACCCCACATGAGCACACGGTATGTACTGGATTGATGCATGATTGGATTGCATGACTCATGCACATTTGCATTTATGTGATTGTGATTACTGTGCGCCCTAGCGACATCAGGGTTGTGGCCTCCACAGACACATCGTGGGTGGCCAGATTGGATACCGAAAATACTGTTTCTAGCAACGGGGTGCCATAGATGTCCCTGGGTGAAAATTCCTAAACCCGATAGTACCAGATGATGACTCCAACGTCGAGACCGAGTGGATACATGAGCGCAAGAGGGCTGAAAACTAGGAAGTCGCGTCTCCCACTGTGTCGTGGTCAGTTGGAAAGGAGTGTGGCCTTTCCTGCCTGAGTGTAGCGGGCATTGCTAGGCTAAGTTTGACCAGCTCGTGAATGGGTCTACTATCGACGTGCCAGATAGGTATTGGCAAACTATTGGCCAGGCGGATAGTGAGGTTTCTTATGCTCACCTGGGCTGTGCGTCTAGGAAAGGGGCAGTGCCATTTGGAGTGTACTAAACCCCGGTGATTATCCAGAATGAGAATTGTACTGATACTTGATGCTCTAGTGATGAGCTGCATTAATATGTGGATTTGGATGAGGATTGGCATGCTTGAGTTGCATCTCGCATCGCGTGGTCTTGATATGGCTGATAGCATTCATATCTTGCACCGCAAAGCCTTGGTACGGCTGATTACATTCATGTACTCATCAGCATGATTCCGCATTATTTTGACATTGCATTCTGAGCACTTTCACATTACGCACACACTTACATCACCCTCTAAGATTTTTATAAGCTTATACACGATTGATGCATGCAGGTGATGCAAGGTCGCAGCTGTAGGTTCGCCATAGTAGGAGCGTGTAGTCAGGCTTTAGGAGTTTCCATTATTATCTTGTATTTCCCTTCATACGTATTGTACTCAAAGTTTTTTTTATCATAGTGGATTTTGTGATGGTGTTCTTGTGTTTATTGTTCGTGGGTTATGCTTATGGTTATGCTCATTACGAATCAAAATCATGTTAGAAATCCTCCATATAGAATCCCAGGATCGGAACCTAGTGTATGGGTTCCGGGAGCCGAGAATGGGGTACTATGAAGGCTATCGGCGCCGAATTCGGCGATTGAAAATTTTGTGAGCCCGGTTTCGGAGTTTGGGGCATGACACATGTGCTGGAAGGTGTTGGCAAAACATACATCAGGTCCCACCGTACCACGTGCTGAACGATGTGGATACAACACATCAGGTGGGTCACACCGTCCCACAATCAAGCTGATATTAATGATTTCCCTTCGTCCAGGCCTGTCTAAAACGGACAGCTAGGTGGGCCCTGCCCATTGGATGGACAGCGTGGATGCCACACATACATCAGGTGGGGTCCATGTGAGTGGGCCACCCCACTCCCCAACTCAAGATGATATTTGTGTTTTCCCTTCGTCTAGGCCGGCCCGAAGACGGGCAACAGGGTGGGTCGGCTGGATGTGGCAGCGAGGTGGGCCCCGATTTTAGACAGCGGGTTGGTCCACTAAATGGACAATGTGGATAAAATTCATACATCGAGGTGGGTCATCAACAGGGAAGAGAGAGAGAGAGAGAGAGAGAGAGAGAGAGAGAGAACGTGTGTGTGAGGGAGGAGCTTCGCCACTATGAGATTCCCTCCGAGCATTACAACACATACATCAAATGGGTCCCACCACATGTGGGCCTACAAATATGCAATCAACGTGGGGATAACATCCCCACCATAAGATCAGGGGTCTAGATGACCACTACATGTTGGCTATCAAAATAAGCATCATGGTGGGGTCCATGGGGAATGGCCCCATCATGGAATAAATAGATGTATCTTGGTGGGCCATTGGCCACACCTTGTGTCTAAAATGGGATCCCTACCATTAACCAGTAGGCCTCACTTGGCTCATCATTAAAATTTACAATCTAATCATATAAACACACACCTATAGTTATTCTTCTTAGTTCCTTGAACTCCTTAGCTCCTAAGCTCTCTTATCAATGGTGGATGATGAAGTTTGGATGGTTGCATGGTGAGATTGGGTGGTAGGGAGATAGATCTTGCTTGGGTCTTCTTTTTCTGTCCTTAGGATTTTTCTTCTCTTGGTTGTTAGAGATTTGGGTAGAGAAATGAGATGGGATGGAGTAAAATGAGAGAGGAGTGGTGTGTAAGAAGAGATGGGATGGAAAGCATGGGTTATGTAAGAGGAGTGACATGAGAGTTGACTTTTGGATGAGAGAGGTATGGGTTGTCATGCCTTGTCGGTAAGAGAGGGACGGATTGCTTATCATGGTGGGAAGAAAGGCATGGGCTAGTCATGGGTTGAAATGATGGTTGTACTTGACTAGTTGATGTGAAATGATGGGTAGAGATTCCTCTTTACGTGGTATTATCTCAAAATATAAGCGGGCCCACTACTCGTAGCCTAGGTATTGCATTGGTGCGCAAGACGCGGCATTGGAACCGATGGGACGGTGTAGTAACAAGTGTATAAGTTTTGGGTTGAGTCGACTCAGATCTTCGGAATGTGACTTAGGGTCGCGCGCATTTACTATCTACAGGTCGCGGGTCACCGAAATTCGACGGGGTTGATCGCGGGAGTTAGTGGAATGGTACGATATTAGGATATGGGCCTTACGGCTCTTCCCTCCTAATAAAAATTTTATCCTCAAAATTTACACTATAATACAACTAAACAGAGCTCAAAGTGAAAGAGAAATCATAGCATCATATATAATCAAAGACAATACAAAATACAATCAATCATCGAAGAGATGGGGATAGCGCTCGCGAATCTCAACCTCTCGCTCCCAAGATGCCTCATCAATACTGTGATGACCCCACTGCACTTTCTCCCACGGGATGACCTTAGTTCGGAAGACCTGATCCTTCCGATCAAGGATGCGAACTGGTTACTCGATGTAAGAAGCGTCCTCACGAACCTCCAAAGGCTGTCAATTAATTACAGGAACGATGTTTGACCCACACTTCCTCAACATAGAGACATGGAAAATGTTGTGGATGCCAGACAACTGAGGTGGTAAGGCAAGCATATAGGTCACGACACCAACGCACCCAGTGATCTCGAAAGGTCCTATGAATCTCAGGACAAGCTTGCCTTTTGCTCCAAAATGACCTTCGTGGGTGAGACCCTGAGATACACATGGTCCCCAACTGTGAACTCCAAGGGACGACGCCAACGATCAACAAAACTCTTCTGTCGGCTCTGAGTTGTGTGCATCCTCTGCCTCATGATATCGGTGGCCTTTAATGTCCCCTACACAAGCTCGAGACCTAGGAGACGATGCTCTCCAACTTCAATCCAACAACTTAGAGATCTGCACGGTCTGTCATATACTGCCTCAAAAGGAGCCATCCCAATGGTCGCCCGATATCTGTTATTGTATGCAAACTCAGCTAAAGCAGGTGCTCATCCCAGCTACCCAAGAAGTCAATCATGCAAGCCCGAAACATATCCTCAAGGATTTAATTGACCCTTTCGGTCTGCCCATCGGTCTGCGGATGATACGCAGTGCTGAACTAAAAGGCAGACCCCATCGCCTTCTGAAAGCTCCTCCAAAACTAAGACGTGAACATGGGGTCTCGGTCAAAAATTATCGAAACTGGAACATCGTGCAGTCTCACAATCTCCTCGATGAACATCCTAGCTAGCCGGTCCAAAGGCCAGGTCACACAAATTGTAAGAAAATGTGCCGACTTTGTTAGTCAATCAACAACAACTCAGATGGCGTCATGATCGCTCTGAGTCCTTGGCAATCCCATGATAAAATCTATGGATATGTGCTCCCACTTTCACAAAGAGACTCTCAATGGCTACAAGGGACCTAGGGGTCTCTGATGATCGGCCTTGACACGCTGACACGTATCACACTTGGGCACGAAACTGGCAATCTGGCGCTTCATCCTCACCCAAAAATACTGTCTCCTCATGTCGCGGTACATCTTTGTAAAGCCCAATGTTCACAACCCCAAGTGTAGGGTCGCGATGAAGTAATAATCTCAGTGAGACCGAGGTCGAATCCATAGGGACTGAACTTGTATGTCTTCTGAAAGTAACTAGAACGAGAACTAGAAGAAGATGAAAACCTAAATCTGGAATATTTGAGAGAGTAATTGTGATTAAGATAATAGTGAATTTAAAGGTAGGAGCTAGAGTGCCAAGGATCCATTTGTAGCAATTAGGAAGCTACCTTGCATGATTTAAGGACACAACTGTAATCAGAGTCCTATCCTATCCAATTGGTAAGAAGATATTTAGCAGATCTCTGAACTTATCATGGATCTAATCATCAATGGATGAGAGTTGTGAGGATTTGGAAGTGATTCCATCACTTAACCATGCCAAGGAGATAAGGCAAAGAACAAGATTTACCAATCCCACAACCAATCGTAAGAGAATTGTGACAAGGCACACCGATCAGATCTATGAACAAGGCACACCGATCAGATCTATGAACAAGGGTGGACCATCTTCTAGGGTTTGAGGAGTGGAGCAAAAGGGTGGAGCCACCGTCCGGGAGTTCTTGTTCTTGTTCTCTAGGGTTTGAAGATGTCTAAGAACATCCTAGGGACCCCTATTTATAGTTTTGCAACTCAAACTTTCGCACCGAGTTGGAAAATTCTACAAACCGCTTCAAAATTTCCACACTTTGTGTACTGGTTGCGTAACCCAGGACTAGTCGAGGGTCATCTTCAACGGGTCGAGGGTTTCCTTTGATGGGTTGAGGATGACTTGATTTTTCATGATTTTATTGGTGGAGTTCGAGTCGAGGAATCCTTGACTGGTCAAGCTGGGCCAGGACCAGTTAAGCAGGAGCTAAGACTTGTCGAGCAAGAGCCAGGACTAGTCAAGGATTACGTAAGTTCACTTCAAAACTTCGATTCTCTTCATTGTTGACTTGGTTTTCTTAGATATTTGGCATGTGAGTGCTTTATTCTTAGTCTTCTAAGATCTATCCTTGGCTTTGGTGATCTTTGAGCGTTAAATCCATACTTTTAGCATCCTTTTCAATCCAAGCTCTTAAATTCACCTTGATCGGTGTGCCTTGTTCATAGATCTGATCGGTGTGCCTTGTTCATCAGATCTATGCACAACTCTGGAACATCCAGGACACACAATCGACCTCTGAAACGAAGTCCACCATCGAAACCAATCTGTTACTCCGACTGTTCCTTTGATGAGGCCTTTGCTCGGCAATCCTGCAACGAATGATCTGTCTGCTGAGCCTCGATCACCCTTGCGACAAGAGAGGGTTGAATCGACATGCTCGATAACTGAACAATGGTAGACTACAAACTAAACTCGAAGTTGTACTCAGCTACATCCCTAAGCATCCTCCACTCCTGGACCATCATATGTGCCATCAGGCCCCGTGACTGACAGCTAAGGGCATCTGCCACCATGTTTACCTTGCCAGGGTGGTACTAAAGATCGAAATCGTAGTCCTTCAAGAGCTCCATCCATCGTCTCTACCTCATATTCAACTCTAACTGCGAGAAGAGATACTTTAAACTCTTATGGTCAGAGAAGAGCTCAAACCTAACCCCGTAAAGATAGTGCCTCCACACCTTCAATGCGAAGACAACGGAAGCCAACTATAAATCATGTGTGGGGTAGTTCTGCTCATGGACCTTGAGCTGGCGAGACGTGAAGGCCACGGGCTTCCTGTGCTGCATCAGAATAACACCCAAGCTAATATGCGAAGCAACGGTAAAAACCACGAATCCTTCACTCCTAGAGGGAAAAGTGAGGATTGGTGCGGATGTCAGATGGTCCTTCAGGTCTGCAAATGCTCACATGCATCCCTCCAAATGAACTCAGCGCCCTTCTGGGTTAACCTGTTCAACGGGGCTGCAATACAGGAGAATCCCTCAATAAAACGTCGGTAGTAGCCCGCCAAACCAAGAAAATTACAGATCTTGGATGCATTCGTGGGCTAGCCCCACTGACGCATAGTATTGATCTTCGAGGGGTCCACTGCAATGCCCTGCCTCATCACCATGTGACTGAGGAACTTCACCTCCTCCCACCAAAACTCGCACTTCACCAGCTTCGCATAAAGCTAGTGTGCACAAGGGGTCTACAGAGTGATCTCCAAATGTTGCTCATGCTCCTCACGGGTCCTCGAATAAATCAGGATGTCATCAATGAATACCACAATAAACTGTTCGAGATACGGACAGAAGACCTCGTTCATCAAATGCATGAATACAGCAGGCGCATTGGTTAGTCCGAAGGACATGACCTAGAACTCAAAATGACTATAGTTGGTCTTGAATGCAATCTTCGGGATATCCTCCTCTCGGACATGCACCTAATGATAACTGAACTGTGGGTCTATCTTCAAAAAGAACTGTGCCTCTTGCAGCTGATCAAACAAATCATCAATCATCGAGAGCGAGTACTTGTTCTTAATCGTGACCTTGTTGAGCTCACAGTAATCCACGGAAAGCCTCAACGAGCCATCCTTCTTCTTCATGAAAAGTACCGATGCTCCCCACAACGAACTGCTCAGACGGATGAAGCCTAACTCAGGCAACTCGTCTAACTACTTCTACAGTTCCCATAAATCCAGCGGTGCCATACGATACGGGGTATTTGAAATAGGTGCGGTAACAGACACAAGGACAATCTGAAACTCAGTGTGCTGGCAAGGTGGTAACCCTGAAATCTCATGAAACACATCGAAAAAACCATAGACGACCAGCAGTTAGTCGATACATAAGGCAACAGGCTCCTCTACGAGATAAGACAATAGGCAAGAAAGATGATCTCATCTAGGCTTGACTATAAACTGGAACTGCGGCATGCCTTGTATACAAAATATGACTGTCCTCGCGGAGTAGTCTAATATGGTGTGATACTCGGCAAGCTAATTTATGCCCAAGATGACATCGAACTCAGACATTGGCAAAGCAAATAGATCAGTAGCCAAAAAGGTCTCTCCTACCAAAATGGGGCAAGACGAGCAAAACTGGCCAATACTGCGATCTTCCCTAAGGGCGTTGATATTGATAAACCCTTATGAGCATACTCTAATGGCAAACTGATTGATCGGCAGAAATCATCGGACATAAAGGAATTCGATACACTAGAGTCAAAGAAAACACTACTATGCATGCAGAGAGGAGGGTACCCTGACGACCCCTCTTGATGACTTAGGGTCCTGTTGGGCTGCATAAAATCTTCCATGAGCCTGTTGGGGAGGTGTATGTCCCCTATGTTGTTGTTGCTACTGTGGTGGCCTAAATTGATGTCTGTGCTATTGCGGGGGAGGTCTCGCTGGCTGCTGGTGCTGGTGACGCCTCAACTATAGGTATTGCTGTCGCCACTACTGTAGTGGAGGTTGTTGTGGTGCCCTCGACTATTGTTGCTGCTGTTGAGGGTGGGGACACTCCTACCTGCGGTGCCCCGCCCCACCACATTCGAAGCATACACTTAAGAACTGACGTAAAGGTGGTGTTATTGGTGCTCAGAAGGCTGGGCGGTCCGTGCGCCTCTGCTGCGGTCGATGCTGCAACTTCTGGGAGCTCCCGAAGGAGGCCTTCCTCTTTCGGTCTCCTCTCTGCTCATGGACCCTCTGTGAATCGACCCAATCCGCCTCATATATCTGGGCCCATTGTACGACCTGCTCAAAAGTTGGGAGCATGTGTCCAACGACACGACTCTTAAGGCCAAAGCGCAAGCCATTTTCAAAAAGGCAGGCCTTCCGCCCCTCATCATCAACCAGATATCTTGCGAATCTCGAAAGCACAATGAAATGAGCCTCAACTGGGACACCGACATGTCCCCCTGCACGAGAGTCTCAAACTCAAGTGTACGCTTCTTCTGGACATGGTCTGGGAAGAACTTCTGGTGGAACCAGTCTACAAAATCCTCCTAAGTCCACTTGAACTCGGCCCCTGCCGCACGGGCGATTGATGCCCATTAGTGCTCAACTTTGCCCTAGAGAAGAAATACAGCTAACGGGACCCCCCATTGGGTCGTACACCTCATGGTATCAAAAATCTTCTCCACCTCTGACCTCCACCTCTTTGCTACTGTGTGGTTAGGTTCTCCCTAAAAACGCGAGGGATCTAGCTGTGTGAAGTCTCGTAGGAGGGCACTCGTGCTCCTACTCAGCCTGTGTGGGCAAATCGGAGGGCCACCTACCCTGCCCCTGAAGAAGGGTGGTCATGGCCTGAAGCATTTGATGGAACTGATCTGTGCTCACGGATATGGTCGGAGCTGCACTAGTCTCAAATGGGGGAGGGGGAGTCGCTCAGGTTACTCTCCTAGGCGTCATGTCCTACATGAAGGAACAATGGCCTATCAGCCTTAAGAACTCTTGAATGCACACACATTAGGGGACTATATTAGAAAATTACAAACTTGGGGACCTAATCATCCTAAGTTCATAGCAGATATGTGATGTTATCATCAGGTATTCCCGAGTTATGCTTCGATACCAACTTCTGTCACGCCCCAAAATCAGAAATCA
Source organism: Magnolia sinica (assembly GCF_029962835.1). NCBI lineage: Eukaryota > Viridiplantae > Streptophyta > Magnoliopsida > Magnoliales > Magnoliaceae > Magnolia > Magnolia sinica. The sequence goes on from NC_080574.1 coordinate 84,202,610, forward strand.
GGCTCACAAAATTCCTGATCACCAAATCCGGGGCCGACAGCCTCCATAGTACCCCATTCTTAGCTCCTGGCACCCATATGCCAGATTTCGATCTTGGGATCCTACAAGGAGGATTTTTAGTTTAAATTTTTTTGTAAGGGAGCATAACCACAAGCATAACCAAGTCACAAAATAACATCACCACATATCTACTATAATAAATCATTTGAGTACAATGTGGAAAGGAAAATACAAGTATAATCAAAAGCTCTAAGAAAATCTCACATATGCTCTTACCTCAGTGCTTCTGCAACCTAACATCACCTGCATGCAACGGTCATCCATAAGCTTACAATGAAGCTTAAAGGATGTGTGCATGTGTGCATAATGCATGTGCCAAGCATGCAATATCAGAGTAAGCAGAAATACTGGCAAGTCCATGAATGTTATCAGCCATACCAAGGCTATGCGATGCAAGGCCTACGTAGCCAAATGTCATATGCAAGATGCAAAGCATGCATGCCAGTCCTCATCAAGTCCACATGTCAATACAGTTCGTCTTTAGAATATCACGAGGGTCTAGTACACTCTACACCAGATTGCCGCCCAAACTCGACGCACAACCATGCAAGTGAAAAAGACCTCACTACCTACCTGGCCAATAGTCTACTCCGGCTCATCAATAGCGGATCCAATTACGAGCTGATCAGGCTCATCCTAGCTTTGCCCCCTACCCGTAGGCGGATAAGGCCACACCCCCTTCCACCCGACCATGACAAAGTGGGAGACGCTGCCACTAGTATTTGGCACTCGGGCACTCATGTATCCACTTGGTCTTAATGTTGGAGCAACCTCTTGGTCCATAAGGGTTTAGGGGCTTTCACCCACAGACATCCAAAGTGCCCATATGCTGAGTCCCAAATATTTTCGACATCCAATCTGGCCATCCACGATAAGCCTATGGAGGCCATAACCCTAAGGTCACTAGGGCATCAAGCGATCATGTCACAAAATGCGAGATGTATGAGTCATACCATCCAGTTATGCATCAAACCTGGCGTACCACGCGATCGTGTGGGGTAACTCCGTCTCGAAGGGAGTCCTATAAACATCTCAGCCCAATGCTATGATCAATCACTCCTCATAACATGAATACAAATGATGCGTATGGGCATGTATCATGATGTTATACTAAGCATGTTCCCAGTGTGTCCTATTATACTAAGTACACTATTATAATTATCAGATATCGCAGGCAATGATCAGCCTTAACTGATATGTCGCTTACAAGAGTAGGGACTAAACGATACTCCTTACTAGACATATAGAAGTCTATATGGAATAGCCCATTTTAGACTATCGTAACTTACTTAAGGTACTAACGTATCATATATCCTAACGCGCAGTCCACTGAAAGGACGGTGGGTCTAACCCATGGATTAAGGTAGTTCCCACATAGTGGATATACCAAATCTAATACTACATATTCTTCCAACTACAGCAAGGGGTGAAGATGTACTCTCAATGGATGGTCTAGGCATCATACTTACATCAAGAATGGGCCTCGTGGGTGAGTCTAATGGTTATATAACAAGGTGAGTTGAAAGGGTGATACTATGTACAACAAGTGGACTTCCTCACTCACTTTTATCATGCAATGAATTGGGCCTTCCTACGAGGCCCGATCCACACACAAGGTGGGATCCAAGGTTTAGATAATTCCTGCAAGGCATGGTGGAGAACACCATCATCAATGGGGGCCCAACGGTTTGGGTTAGCCTAATGGGTATCACTAACATAAGTGGGGACCCAATGGTTTGAGTTAGCCCAATAAGGTAGGGGTGGAAATGGGCTTAACAATGGGCCCTAGGAAAGTTTACAACAGTGGACATTTAACCACCATTGTCCTATGGTACGGTCCATTTGGGATTGGAATCGGAATCACAACGGGGCTCTTAGCCCTTCAATCATTAGAAGGACGGATGGTCCACATGTGTACCACATACATCATGGTGCACTTGCATAAGGTGGTCCATGGTCTGTTTAAATGAATGGATAGTGCGTATACAATACACACATCATGGTGGGCCTCACACACATAATGGGCCTCACACATACAATGGGCCTCTCATATAATGGGCCTCACACATATAATGGGCCTCACACATATAATGGGCCTCTCAAATATAAAGGGACTCACACATATAATGGGCCTCATACATTTCAATGGGCCTCATCACATGGGCCTCATATATACAACAAGTGGGCCTAGACATCAGCAAGTAGGCCTCACACATCAACAGGTGGGCCTACTCATTAGCATGTGGGCCAGTTGGACGGTCCACTGATGGACGGCTTGGATAAAATGCATACACATGGTGGGCTTGCCAACAGTCCAGCCAATGGATGGCCCGGATAAAACGCATTTATATGGTGGGTCTGCCAGCGGTCCATCCAATGGGTGGCCTGGATAAGACGCATGTACATGGTGGGTTTGCCAGCGGTCCAACCAATGGACGACCTGGATAAAACGCATCTACATGGTGGGTCTACCAGCGGTCTAGCTAATGGACGGCCTGGATAAAATGCATACACATCGTGGGTCCCACCGTCCCACGTGCTAGATGGTGTGAACAAAACATACATCAAGTGGTTCCCATCGTCCCACGTGCTGGATGGTGTGGGCAAAACATACATCAGGTAGGTTTTATCGTCCCACGTGTTGGACGATGTGGGTAAAACATACATCAGGTGGGTCCCACCGTCCCACGTGCTGGACGGTGTGGGAAAAACATACATCAGGTGGGTCCCACCATCCCATGTGCTGGACGGTGTGGATACAACACATCAGGTGGGTCCCACTGTCCCACAATCAAGCTGATATTGATGATTTCCCTTCTTCCAGGCTTGTCCAAAACAGACGACTAGGAGGGCCTTGCCCACTAAATGGATAGCGTGGATGCCAAACATACATCAGGTGGGGTCCATGTGAGTGGGCCACCCCACTTCCCAACTCAAGTTGATATTTGTGTTTTCCCTTCGTCCAGGCCGGCCCGAAGATGGGCAGTAGGGTGAGCCAGCTGGATGTGGCAGCGAGGTGAGCCCCATTTTTGGACAATGGGTTGGTCCGCTAAATGGACAGCGTGGATAAAATTCATACATCGAGGTCAGTCATCAACATGGGAGGGAGAGAGAGAGAGAGAGAGAGAGAGAGAGAGAGAGAGAGAGAGAGAACGTGTGTGAGGGAGGAACTCTGCCACTATAAGCTCCCCTCCAAACATTACAACATATACATCAAATAGGTCCCTCCACATGTGGGCCTACAAATATGCAATCAAGGTGGGGATACCATCCCCACCATAAGATCAAGGTTCTAGATGACCACTACACGTTGGCTACCAAAATAAGCATCATGGTGGGGTCCATGGAGAATGGCCCCATCATGGAATAAACATATATATCTTGGTGGGCCATTGGCCACACCTTGGCTCCAAAATGGGATCCCTGCCATTAACCGGTAGGCCCCACTTGGCCCATCATTAAAATTTATAATCTAATCCTATAAACACCCACTTATAGTTCTTCTTCTTGGTTCCTTGAACTCCTTAGCTCCTAAGCTCTCTTATCAATGGTGGATGATGAAGTTTGGATGGTTGGATGGTGAGATTGGGTGGTAAGGAGATGGGTCTTACTTGGGTCTTCTTTTTCTCTCCTTAGGATTTTTCTTCTCTTAGTTGCTAGGGATTTAGTTAGAGAAATGAGATGGGATGAGTGAAATGAGAGAGGAGTGGTGTGTAAGAAGAGATGAGATGGAAAGCGTGGGTTGTGTAAGAGGAGTGACATGAGAGTTGACTTTTGGATGAGAGAGGTATGGGTTGCCAAGCCTTGTTGGCAAGAGAGGGACGGGTTGCTTGTCTTGGTGGGAAGAAAGACATGGGCTAGTCATGGGTTGAAATGATGGTTGTACTTGACTAGTTGATCTGAAAGGATTGGTAGAGATTCCTCTCTGTGCGGTGTTACATTGAAATATACGCAGACCCACTACTTGTAGCCTGGGTATTGCATTGATGCGCAAGATGCGGCGTTGGAACCATGGCGACGGTGCGTTCGCAAGGGTATAAGTTTTGGGTTGAGTCGACTCAGATCTTCAGGATGTGACTTAGGGTCATGCGCACTTACTGTTTACAAGTCGCGAATCACCAAAATTCGACAAGGAGGATCGCAGGAGTTGGTGGAATGGTACGGTACTAAGATACAGGCCTTACAGTCAATGTTAGCTCATTAGCTAACCATTCATCCTTTGAAAAATTTTCATCACTAAGTTAGTCTGACAAGTTACCACAGCTGTCTTCCTCTTAGGACTTATTGACCAATTAGTTTGATCGAGAACATTTAAGCCCTGATTTTGTAACACATGAGAAAGTATTACTCCAAATGTGTTTACTGCTACATAGCCTTTGGGTATTGGAATTCTCCAGAAGGGCCTAGGGGCTTCTTTTTTTTTTTTTGAATTTTACCAAGGAGGTCTTATGTTCTCTTCTAACTTTATTCTTATCGTGGTCTGATGCCTTTGCCATCAACGTTTTTAAGTCTGGGTTAACCCTTCTAGCACCGCTGGAAATTTCAGAAGTGCGACCCACTTCCATATTCCTTCTCAAGTCACAGAGGATTTGACCATTCTTTGGCTCAGTGGTTCTATTTGTTGGCGATAAGTGGGAGCCATCTGTTGCGGTCGATGATGGTCGTTACTTCTAACTAGCCGAGAGGCCACATAATGACCTCTCCATCTTGGCTCAGGAGGATCCCCCATCCAGGAACAATTCTTCAAGCACACCGGTCTCATAGCTGAGAACCTCAACTAGCCTTTATAACAGTGTTCGACCGATTATCGTTCGAATGAGAGGGCTAGCGTTGTCCCCATACTGGTCGACGTGATACTTCTCCTTGATTGCTCAGTTCGAGATTGACCTTCAACCTTGGATGATTCCTCATATTAACCGTGACCATGTTGACCTCGAGGTTGGATGGGTACGGGTCTGTATCAATCAGCATGGCTTCCTTGCCTTTCTTAGGGAACTTCAGTGATCCATGATTGATGTGATCTTGGATAATGTTCCTGAACACAACAGATTTGTTAGTTGAATGAGACCGAGTTTCATGCCATTTGCAGTATTCAGTCTTTTACAACTCGTCGTTCGATGGTATCTTATGATTCATAGGTATTTTGATAAAATTTCTAGCCAACAGAATGTTAAATATTTCCTCAACTGTAGTGACGTCAAAGGTGTAAACCTTTGTAGCCTTCTATATAGTTGAAGCGGTCGATTCCACTTTGACTAATGCAGAACATACCAGTGACATCTTAGCCATCACCTTAGCAATTACGATCTTGTAATTCGTGTCATTGTAATACATCCCTAATGATGAGTTTTATTGCCTTGCTCCTTCTTGCAAGAGTTCCTTATAGTGAGAGACCTTTTTGATTAGGTCATATAAATCTATAAATTTTGTGCCTATGAACTTCATACGAAGTTTGTATTCAAGCCCACCTTGTGCAAGTTGCACAAATTCGGCTTCAGTCATGATGACCTTACAATATCCTTTTACACGCTTAAACCATGTGATATAACTCTCAGACGGCTCTTTAGACAATTGTAAAAAATGGGCGAGATCGGCTATAGTGATTTTTCTATTCTTAGAGAAGAACTAGGCGTGGAACTTCTCTTCCATTTCTTGCCAAGTGTGTACTGAATCTGGCAATAGGTTTGAATACCACATGAAGGACACCGTTGTTAGTGAATGACCAAATAACTGCAATTTATAATAATCATTGTTGGTCAATTCTCCACATTGTATTTTAATCGACCAACATGTTTGGTGGTCGATTAACTAAGTTTGTCTGAAGACAGGGCAAAGTCTGGTCGATAGTTCCTTGGCAATGGGTGTTGTCGATCTATCCACTTAGAATATGGTTTATGATAAACAGGGATAGTATTATGTCCGAGTACTTGACCAACAACTTATTGGACGATCTGGATAATTTGGTCACAATCCATCCATTGAGGTTCTAAAACTGGCAGTTGGTCGAGATGTCGAATCAATTCACATTATTCTAGAACGTAGGGAATTGTTGGGGATTAAATCCTCATGACAATTCATAATTCTGATTATTAGATATAAAGTTCCTATCCTCTCGCTCCGGTCGCCTAACTTCCACAAGAGGTGGAACATTTCTTATCTCCCGGACAAGGACCGGTGGCAAATTCCATTGTGGAGGCGGCATGAATGGCAGCAGAGCTGCATTGACAATAGAACTCCCCTTTGCGTTGTATTGCATTAACAATGGTGTTTGCTCTACCATCATAGCTATCAATCGATGCATGGCTTCAGTCAGGCTGGCCATATATCGATTAGTATTTTCAGCTTAAATACGAAATTGATATCTCTGGGCCCCTACATATTCTTGTATAAGTTGAATGCTCAACTGTACATCTCAGAGCACGACAACTATTGTGTCTGGAAGAACAGTCTGAGAAGTCGATGCCTCAAGGGCTGTTGGAGTTGGTATGACCTTGATTTCAACAAGCGTTGGACTATTGTTTAAATTCAATGCCTCAAGGGCTGTTGGAGCTGGTATGACCTTGATTGGAGGTAGTGCGGTTGGTGTAAAGGGATTGATCTCAGTAATACGAACACTTCTTCTATTTATAATTGGTAATATTACACCAGTTAGTTAGAGACAGGGTCCCACCGGGCGTGCCAAAAACTTGTTGCCATTGTTTTCATATGTAAGTGTGCGAGCATGCCATAATTAAAATTGCGGCTTCAATTCAAACCTAACAATTATGATCCTAAGCGCCAAGATAGGCACGCACGTAGTGTATGACCGAAACATGATGAGATCGGTCGCCTATTCAACTACTCATTCAATGTGTAAACAAGATCAGGCGATATTAAGAGGGTGGGATTTGTCCTCTAATGATGAGTTGCACCTTAGCCTTCTGTACGAAAGAACTTTTCAATACAGATAAAATGAAATGAGGAAGGGATTCTTACCGTCGATCATGAAAAACAACTGCAGAACGCCTTTCAGAGTGAAGGATTGAATCCATTGTGCCAGTGTCAACTCAAATCACAACTAAAGATTATAACTACTTGGTTAACGCTACGGATTACACTACGGAATGTAAATAGCAAGCTAATACTATAAAATGTAATTTGCTTGATAGGGAAAGTAAAGGGTTACATTATGGAATGTAAATTGACTAGTAATTGAAAATGATAATTAAAAGATAGATTTGGTTTGTTTGGGGTCGTATGAGATGACTTCTCTTGCTGAATTCATTTACTATTTATAACATTAATTTACCCATTTAGATCATTCTCACATTTTGACGATTACCATAACCATTCAGCACTACTTGACTTCCTGTATTTCTCCTTTTTCCATCCATTCTATAAATACTTTCACACGATTGCTTCTTCATCAGTTGCTCAAACAATGACACAACACCGTTTCATACGCTTCAGTTACTTTTAAAAAAAATTAAATTAAATTAAATAAATCATCTCCGTATATATTTGCAGTTTTTCGAATACACCATGCAATTCCGTACATATCACACGTATCTCATCCTGATTGGTTCTCAAAGGGAATGGCGATAACATGGATGAATAGGATTACCACACAATTAATGATTAATTAAAAGTAACTTTCTATTTCTTAGGATCTTATATGGATGTTTGTTGGTCACTTCGACTCATGAGTGATTAATTCGAAACAAAAGTGATTTTTTTTTTTTAATCTGGGGGCAGTTTAGTCATTTTCAAGATGCCCATCCAAAGGACGTCTGTAATTTTAAAAAACACGAATGGCATTTAAGTAGGCACCTCTGTATATACTCCCAACACCCTTCCCTCAACACCAACGCAACCACACCAAAACAAAAGAAAAAAAGACTAACACCTTCAATTATTCACTTACACTCAATGGCAATGGCTTTCAAGATGGTGAAGCAAAAATCATCTTCTTCCCCAATCTTATTTCATTATTCCTTTATGATAGTTTGATAAATGGTTTTTGGATCTTTTCTCTGTTGTTGTTGCTGCTGCTGCTGCTGCTGGTTATCTTAGGCGACTATGGGTATGTGTGTTTCGGATGAATGCCGGAATTCATTTATGGATATGAAATGGAAGAAGGTGCACCGATACATTGTGTTCAGGATCGATGAGAGATCGAGGGCAGTGCTGGTCGACAAGGTTGGTGGCCCAGACACTACAAGAAAAGGGGGCTTTTGCCTCAGTTCAAAATTGAGGCTAAAAAGGTTAAAAACTGAGGCTAAAGCCTTTAGCCTCAGTTTTGCCTCAGCTATCCAAACCGAGGTTGAAACCCCCGTGGCTAAAGGCTTTAGCCTCAGTTTTAGCAACCGAGGCTAAAATGACTTTTATAGCCTCGGTTCTTCAAGTGAGGCTAAAAGAATTTTTAGCTTCAGTTTTCTCGAAATGAGGCTAAATCAAAATTTTAGCCTCCATTGTTTCCAACTGAGACTAAATCTAAATTTTAACCTCAGTTGCCTCCAATTGAAGTTAAATCTATTTTTAACCTCGGTTCTCAACAACCGAGGCTAAAGCCTTTAACCACGGGAGTTGTAGTCTCAGTTTAGGTAATTGAGGCAAAACTGAGACTAAAGATAGATTTAGCCTTTGTTGGCATCAACCGAGGCTAAATTCGATTTTTAACCTCACTTCTCTATCAACCAAAGCTAACAATATCATAATCAACAAATGATTGAACCTGTGCATATTTCACCCATTTAACATTCATCAAGACAACAATCAGCACAATATCAACAAAACAATTAATGGTCTATTTAAAGTCTTCAAAACAAAATACAAATGCACATGAACTGCCACATAGCCTTCCACATGAACTGTTTCAGTAGGGTCCCCTTTTAGCTCCTCTCTCTGCAACCGTTGCCTTTCAACCTCTCCTTTGACAAGCTCCCCCTAAAAGAAATGGAAAGTAAAAGCTACTTAAGAAAACTTTTAAGTGAATTAAAGCTAATGCAGGAAACGTTTTGAATATATCCCAGTAACCATTGATGAGCTGACTTTGTTTTCCAATACATTTATAGTATATTCTAGCTCTTCCACAGACTTCTCTAACAGCTTCATCTCCTCCTCTTCAGCATAGTTCTTCCTTGCCTCAGCCATCTGAGATCGAAAGGGAAAACATTGAGAATCAAACATGACACAAGTAGGGGAAAAAAATCAGAAATAAGGTAATGATAACAAGAATTAGCAAGCACCTGTCGAGCTTTTATAGTAATTGCTTCATTTTCTTCAGCAACAACTTGTGCTATTTCTAGCTGCTCTTTCAAGACAAGTACCTCAGAATCAAGGCAATCCCTTCCCTTAGTAACTTCATTCAGATCACTCTTAAAACCTTCAAGGTTATGATTCATTTGCCCAAGTGAATCACTCATTTCAATAAGTTCTCAAATAGGATTCCTTCCAAATGTCAAATCGATTAAGCATTTTATCAGATTCCAAAAGGAATTCTGATGTAATTGAGCTCATAGCAAGAGTCTCCTGCCAATTGCAAAGCAGAGATGATGGCAGCGATTCTCTGACCCTTTTTGCTACATAGTGTCCCCAAGGGCCATGGCCATCAAACACACCACAGAACATCATGTCTTCTTGGCATCCGAATTCCTACAACCCATATAGAACCCACATTTTAAAAACAAATACATAACACTTCTCTAGAGAAGAATGCAGAGCAACCCTTTGCTCATTTATGGCATCTCCCAATTTTGGTAATTCAATGGAGCACAGGAAGCATTTGCGCAAGTATCTCATCAGGTCATTTATTGCACCAACTATAGCTACCATATCGAAAAAGAACAAAGTCTTACACAAATCTAACTCGGGTTAAGTAGAGGAAGAATGCACAACTGAGTTTCTTTATTATAATTCCAAGCCCAAGAGATAATATTGAACCAAAAGGAACCATCTGAAAACAGGATAAATAGGCCAATGTTCAATTGGTATTTTATAAACCTTTTTAACTTACAAATCTGTTCTAATTTATTAGACAATGACAGTTGTTCCACGACCAATATTCAATAAAAAAGACAGTTGTTCCACAACCAATATTCAATAAAGAAGACAGTTGTTCCACGGCCAACGTTCAAGAAATCATGATGGAAATTACATTCAGTTGACACAAGTACCAAAACATTAGATGAGTTAAGAGCAGAATTGAGACACAAGTACCAGAACATTAGATGAGACACATTCAGTTGACAAGGTAGTTTTGGCAACAATTGACTAAATACTAGAGACCAAACCTTTTCATGAGATACAGATTGTTCAGTACTGCTGTTTTGATCAAAACAAAGTTCAGAGATAGGAGATTGCACAATCCTGCATTAAAACAAATCTATAAATACCCCACACTTTCAGAAAAAAAAAAAGAGAGTAAAAAATATAAGTACAGGAGTACCAAACTGATTTTAACTATGTCCAAGATGGTAGGACACGACACAACGCATACTCGACCCCATTTTGATCAGGCTTGGTCCATTGGGTACCTTTTGGACGAAATCCAAATCAAACAGGAGGTAAAGCAATCAAAAGTAGAACATCCATATTGGAGACTGCAATACCTGAAAATGAAGCATGGGCACCTAAAATTAAGCAAACATATTAAAATGTTAAAGCCAAAAACACCAAGCTCTTTGCCAAATGACCAAAAAATACTAAACTGCATGAAGATATTGCCAAATGCAAAGGCAGTCTGAATCCAAGAAAAATGAGTACAGTAGCTCAGGAAAATAGCGAATATTAACAAAAGATATATGATACTTTTGCAGTGTAAGAATATGCTTTAGGATCTAAACATTCTTTCAAAACATTTAATAATATATTTGAGACTCATGAATATGAGTTTCTACTTTCTAATTTTTGTAAAAAGCAGGAGCAGGGAATCCCCTGTTTTTGAAAAAATAAGTAGTTGAAAAGAATCAAGAACCATAAAGATTTTTCTCTGTTGGTTTTGAGCTTGAAATACATTTTTGAAACCATAAATGTTTGTTTGAGCTTACTTAAGAAATCAAAACAGTCAGCTGCTCTAGGACTTCCCATCTCAGGAATTTCATTGCCAACTTCATTGCAAAAATTCTAGCCTTCAAATGCCACTCTCAATCCATCTCTTCTCATGCCTGGACCACCCACTGCTGAAATATACCTTTGTTCTGTAAAACAAAAGAAACTGAAAGAAAGCATTTTCATCATAATAAACAATACAAAAAAAAAATGGTTTTCCCTGGATCTTTTCATGCAAGTCTGCTGAGAAAGAGGGTCTGAATACTTCAGAAAAGGGATGCAGCTTGCAGGTGTTCGCCTCTTTTTGATTTTTTTAGTCCTTTTCATCATATGTAGATCTTTGTTGTGTTCTTTCTTCTTGCATTGGTTTCTTTCCTAACACTCTTATTAGTATCTACAAGCAAACAATTGAGAAAATTCATGAAAGATAGCTCCTGATTTTTATTCAAATAAATAAGATGTCAAGTAAAGGCAAGAACTCATCTGTTTTCATCAGACTAATGCAAAACCAGCAGATTCAACACCCTCACACTCATAAGCATCCTAAGCTAGTAATATGAGGCCCAACCCTATAAAACCCTAACAAATAGCACCAAATATAAAATTTTCAAAAAGATGTAAGTGCACTACCTGTAATCTGAAGTAATATCAACACTGATTTCAAATCCTTATGATCTAAAACTCTGCAAACTCTCAATACTAATTAAATGGAAGACCTAAAAATGGCACTTCCCTATTCTCACTAGTTGTGCATTTAATTGCACCTAATCATGAAATTTCATGATATTTGATGCAACCAAATGCACTCTAAACCATAAACCGATAAAAAAGAAATTTCAGATGAAAGAAAATGAAATTTGTGGCCCTCCCCTATAGTAGCCCCTTTAAAATAAGAATTCAGAATTACAGACAAAATCACATATAAAAACAGGAAATTCAAAACATAGAACCCATACCATGAAGGACCTGAGCTCATTCTTCATGTCAGCAATGCCATTCAGAATCTCAATCTTTTAGACATGACTAAGTTTGCTGAGAAAATTTAACTCCACTCCTTCCTGTTGCTCCAATTTCTCCTTCCTCTTTTCCTTTGCCACCTTTTCATATTCCTCAATTGAGTCCTCATCAATTAGATAGCCAATGCCCTTTTGGACATAGAATTCTGTGCAAGCATTACACCTGCAAAGAAGATTTCTCCATTTCTTAGAAAGAAACATGGGTTTTTTTCTTCTCTAAAACAAATGAGGCTTGACATGGATCCACTCCAAATATACAGTTGGGATTTGAAATGCTACCATGGGCTGCATCCTGCTTTAAAGCCACATTTTTCTCCAAATTCACTCCAAGCAGAGGATCTCTAAGGAAACAGTTATTAAAAAAACCTAACTATCCGATTTGGACTGAACAGAGCTCACTCTATATTGGCCTATTTATTTTATAATAAGAAATAGGCCTTGGACCGTTCTAGAGGCCGGTCGATTTTGCCCTCCATGTTTTCAGTGAGAACAGCGTATCCCAAATCGGTGCTATCAAATTGACGTGAACAAACTAACAATATTAACAATCTAGATTTAAAACGAATTCCTATTTCTGTAATCCGCACTCAACTTCGAATTCAACAGCATGTATGAAGCCCCATAAACAATCACAAACCTTCAGAAACACTAAATCTACAATCATCTCAAAGCAAAAACCCTATCACCGACGAAAGAAATGAAAATTCATACCGATCATTCGAGCTTTCAAGTTCGTCTCCCTTGGATAGTTTCTGCATTATGCTCGAGAGGGTCCAAGCTCCAGCATCGCCATCTGCTGAACATCTGGATGGGAGAACCCGACCCCGGGGCTTTTCCGGCGGAGTCTCCGTCCCAAAGACCTTCGGCGGGAGGTCTCTTGCAGTCGGAGCAACGGATTCCGCTGCCATGGAAGGGTTCTGCTTTAGCTGCTTCGGTGGAAACTGCGCCAGGCGGCGGCGTTGGAGAATCTCAGTATAGGAAGAGGAGCCGGAGCTAGGGTTTTCTATGAAAAGAAAGGATGGACGATCGAGGTGTGAAAATCCCAAGGGAAAACCTAGAAAGAGAACGAAGATCTCTCTCACTTGAGTCGGGGAAAAAGCAGCGCGCCTGCGAATTTATATTTCGAAATTAGACTTTTGACCTCGGTTCCTATACTGCCGAGGCTGAAAAGCAGATGTTTGGCCTCGGTTCCTATGCAATCGTGGCTAAGAAGTCCGGTTTCATTTTAACTTTTTTAATTTTTTTTCAAAATTTTCAATTATTTGAAATTTCTCAATTTTTAAAAATTTTTCAATTTTTTTCAAGATTCTCAAATTCAAAATTCTTTCAAAAATTTTCAAAATTCTTAATTTTTTTAAAATTCTCAATTTTTAAAAAAATTCATACTTTTTCATAATTATCATTTTTTTATTCTTAATTTTTCAAAAAAAATTCTTAATTTTTTAAAAGTTCTCAAAAATTTTAAAAATTCTTAGTTCTTTAAAAAATTCAAAATTCAAATCTTTTTCAAAACTCTCAATTTTTTCACAATTGTCAAAAATTTTAAAAATTATTAATTCTTTCAATATTCTCAAATTTTTTCTTTTAAATATTCTTAAATGCACACTTTTGGCCTCGGTTCTTATGCAACAGAGGCTAAAAAGTAGACTTTTGGCCTTGGCTACTATGCAACTGAGGTTAAAATGTAAACTTTTCGTCTCGGTTCTTATACAATTGAGGCTAAAAGGTAGACTTTTAACATCGGTTCCTGTGTAATCGAGGCTAAAAAAATAGACTTTTCACCTTGGTTCCTATGCAACTGAGGTTAAAAAGTAGACCTTTCGCCTCGGTTCTTATGCAACTGAGGCTAAAAAGTAGACCTTTCGCCTTGGTTCCTATACAACTGAGGCTAAAAATTAAACCTTTCGCCTCGGTTCCTATGGAACTAAGGTTAAAAAGTAGACCTTTCACCTTGGTTCCTATGCAACTGAGGTTAAAAAGTAGACCTTTGGCCTCGGTTCCTATGCAACTGAGGCTAAAAAGTAGACCTTTCGCCTCTGTTCCTATGCAACTGAGGCTAAAAAGTAGACTTTTCACCTCAGTTTCTATACAACTGAGGCTAAAGAGTAGATTTTTTACCTCAGTTCCTATGCAACTGAGGCTACAAATTAGACCTTTCGCCTCGGTTCCTATACAACTGAGGCAAAAAAGTAGATTTTTTACCTCGGTTCCTATGCAACTGAGGCTACAAATTAAACCTTTCGCCTCAGTTCCTATGCAACTGAGGCTAAAAAGTAGATTTTTCACCTCGGTTCCTATGCAAATGAGGCTAAAAATTAGACCTTTCGCCTCGGTTCCTATGCAAATGAGGCTACAAATTAGACCTTTCGCCTCGGTTCCTATGCAAATGAGGCTACAAATTAGACCTTTTGCCTCGGTTCTTATGCAACTGAGGCTACAAATTAGACCTTTCGCCTTGGTTCCTATGCAACTGAGGCTAAAAAGTAAACTTTTCGCCTCGGTTCCTATGCAACTGAGGCTAACAATTAGACCTTTCACCTCGGTTCCTATGTAATTGAGGCTAAAATGTAAACCTTTCGCCTCGGTTCCTATGCAACCAAGGCTAAAAAGTAAACCTTTCGCCTCGGTTCCTATGCAATTGAGGCTAAAAAGTAGACTTTTCACCTCGGTTACTATGCAACTGAGGCTAAAAAGTAGACTTTAAGCCTCGGTTCCGTAGCAACTGAAGCGAAAAATGAACTTTTAGCCTCAATTCCATAACAACTAAGGCTAAAAAACACATTTAGCCTCCATTTTTTCAACTGAGGCTAAAAAATTGAGGCTAAAGGCCTACTTTCTTGTAGTGAGACGAGGTATACGATGACCTTGCTGCATCCCTTCCGGACGATGATTGCCGATATGCCATGTTCGACTTTGATTTCGTCACCGTCGATAATTGCCAGAAGAGCAAGATATTCTTCATCGCATGGTTAGCTCTCTCTCTCTCTCTCTCTCTCTCTCTCTCTCTCTCTCTCTCTCTAACGCCCACTAAACCGTAGCCCATACGAGTCATGGGACGTATCCCCACAATCTCCTGCCATCAGGTAATTCAAACCATCGAATGGGTCTTCATCAAAAGTGATCCATGTTATCAGATGGCTAGAATCATTTGATAGTGGAGATTATCAGGAGATCGAACCGCTATGTTGGGGTCAAACATATGAACAGATTAGGTCACTGAGAAATGGGTCACACCTGTAAATTTCTCTTTTTTTTCTTTTTGCTTTTTTGTTTTCTTTTTTCTTTCCTGGAAAAGAAAAGAAAATCGACTTCCTTGAACCGAGTATCATATATTAGCTTCAAATTAGGAGGTAATAGATGAGATAGCAGCTAGACATCCGTCCTAATTTTAGTAATGGAGAAGAGCCTCAAAACTAAAAACAGGGAAATATAGATGGATCTCAAATGTGCACAGTTTTGGGTCGCAAAAAATAAAAAAATTAAAAAAAAATCATGGGCCCATTTTCAATCGGTAAGCCCGCTCACACCACCCTTTCAACATTATCATCATCGTCTACGCGTTATACTAACTAATTCGGGTGCGATACACAAATCCTCTTCTACCATTCCACCAAATAAGGAAATTGTTGACTTTTGATGGAGTCGGTGTGTTAATGATACTATAATCTCACCGTATGTAACCCGTGAACGCATCGTGGGACTTTCATAGGTAATTTTCCGGGGCGCGAATTAGCTGACCTAACTAGAGCGGGACGTTCCTGTCGGGGCATTGTGGGGTCCACCGTGATTTATTTATTTAATCCACACCGTTTATCTATTTTGAAAAATCGTTTTAGGTGACGAGCCTAAAATTGAAGGAAATCAAGTACTTTAGTAGGCCACATCACAGGAAACAGTGGTGATTGAATGCCTACTGCTGAAACCCTCTTGTAGGAAATAGAATTTTTGGATCAGGCTGATATTTTTTTTTCCCTTCATCCAACTCTATGAGAACTTTTGAACAAGTTGGATACAAAATAAAAATCATGGTGGGCCCTAGAAAGGTTTCAACGGTGGGGTCATTGTCACCACTGCTTCGTGTAGTGTGCTTCACTTGAGGTTTCGATCTGCCTCAAATTTTTTACCCAATGTCCTAAAATGATTTTTCAAAATGGATGAATGGTTTGGATAAATATACATATATCACTTTGGCCCTTCAACAGGACCATCCGTCTCTAGCTAGGTCGTGGTGGAGTATTACTCAAGCCGCGCTCAAATTTGCTTGGCAAAAGTTCCACGTGAGAACCACACGTGTGCAGAGAAATTGATGGCTAGGGATTCAATGTACATGGCCTTCTCACCTGAACAGTTCAGGATAGGAAACATAGGATCCCAGTGAGGACCATGCCCTACTGGAAACAGCACATATGTGCTACCTTGGCAGTTTTCGTTTTATATATATTATTGGTGTTAGTATCTATTTCTATTCCTTTTATTTATTCACGTATAATTTATTAAATATCAAGTTGAGTAGGAGTCGGGTCAAGTCCTTGAGGCAACCTGATACGGCTCAACATCAGGTCGAACTGAGTTTATGGTATTTCATGCTATAACAGTAACCTGTGTTTTTTCAATGAGAATCGCCTTGACTGTGTGATAAGTGGTTATAGACCATGCAAATGCTCAAGTCACTAATATTATTCAAGGTCAGCTGGACAAATGTGAACTTAGTTCAGCCCAATTAATCATTGGGCCTACAGAACGAGTGTAGCACAATTCCGTGACGCTTACCATATTAGGCTACATCACATCCACTTTATTCTACATTTCTCCCACTCATATTAGCCTGTGATCCCAAAAATGAGCTGTCACGCCCCAAACTCGGAAACCAGGCTCATAGAATTCCCGATCACCAAATCCGGTACTGACAGCCACCGTAGCACCCCATTCTTGGCTCCTGGCACCAATACACCAGGTTCTGATTCCTGGGACCATACCAGGAGGATTTATATATCACAAGTCTGGTTCATAATCAGCATACCCAAGATCATAACCATAGAAAATAACTATAGAAACTATATTACAAAATTCACTAAGAATTAAAACTTTTTACAATACATGGCTGAAATAGAAAAGGTACAATGATAGATAGAAAAAACTCGAAAAGAGACAGCTCCTTGGCAAGCTCCTGCTCCAGCACCTGCTACTGCTTAGCGTCGCCTACACGCACCAATCGTACATAAGCTTATAGAAGACTTAGAAGGCGGTGTAAGTGTGCGCAAGACAGGAGCCAAGGGTCCAATATCAGAGAATGCGAAAAAGCTGGCAAGACCATTGTAACGTCCCGAAAAAATCCGTACAAAGACCAGAGTACCACCTCAGGCAGAAATCACTAAGGACCGAATCCTTTAGAAATTAGACGAAAATTAATTATGTATTAAACTAAGTAATCAGTGGAATTAACTCGAACCACTTTCTATATGAACTGTAAGACACAAACCCATTAGAATCATTAACCCAATATTTCCGAGAAACCTAGGATCAGTCTCAAAACCCAGTTGCTCCCGGGAGCACGTTAAAACTTTGTATCGAATCTAGACTGCGCGTCGAAAGTCCGATAACCGCAAAACTATACGGTTGTGATCACCTTATTGGGCTTGACAACCATCATGGGAATCGAGTCTAAATAGTATCCAGAACCGCACAACTTGAGCCGGGTGCAAAGTGTGTGAGAAACACGAATATCTTTAGAAAATGACTCAAACTTAAGTGAATTGGGCCATTCGCTTGCAGGCCAAATTTAAGGTTTCAGACCATCAAATTCTGACCCAACTATAACCTTGGATCAGGGAAATTTCCCTACACATGTCAGTATACTTATGGCCTTGATCAAGTGACGATGACCGTTGAACTGAAACGGGTCCTTCACGATCGATCCACTAATTCGATCGAACCGAAACCTTAAGCTGACATAGATCCATTATTAGGGAACTTCCTTCAAACCGTATGCGAGCAATGGACCTCCAGATGAGCTCCGTTGGCCCGAAACATATGCCTTTTGGCTGTAACCCAAGTATACCATGGCCCTGGGGCCATTGACATCAGTTCTGGGCCTATATAAGGGCCTTAACCCACCCCTCTCTCATTCCATACGAATTCTCTAACCCTAGGAGAGAGAAGAGAGAAAAGAGGAGAAAAGAGTGAGAAGAAGAGAGAGAGATAGGGAGGTCGTTGCTGGGATTCACTCCCACAACTCCACACGCCGAATCGCCACCCCACCATCACTACACCGTCGATTTTGACTTCAATTTGGGTAAGAAATCCTAATCCTAATATTGATTAGGAATCCAAATAGAGTAATCGATGAAATAGCTAACCTATTTCGTGATTCAAGTGGCAGTTGTGACATAGATAAGGACGTAGTGTTCAAACTGAGTTCGATACAAGTTTACTGACGAAAGGTGCGAACTATAAACGTTTAGGTTATGGTTTTCAGAGCTTTCAATGTCAGCTAATGATTTAAGTCTGATTTGATTGCTGCCATATGATCTTAGTTACAACGTTTTCGATGAATTATACATGTGTAAACTATGTTGAATATATTATGTATTCCACGTGTTTGTTGAAATGTTTGAATGGATATGAAATCATGATGTAAGCTTGCCATGACTATTAATCTAGGATTCATGTTTGTTGGATATATGCCAATCCCCTTGCGACAGGACTTACCATAATATATGTCGTAACTACCTTAGTCCATGTATAATACAAATTGCATTCCATGTGTTTGTTGAAATGATTAAATGAAATTGAATTTATGATTTGTACTTGCCATAACTAAATAACCTATAATACATGTTCGTTGTATGCATGACAACTCCTTTATGAAAGGATTTGCCATAATATATGCTATAACTAATTTATGTCATGTATGTAGTAATGTGTAATTTAAGTGTTTGATAAAATGCTCAAATGAGATTTATTCTTGAATTGTTTGTTAAATGTTATTATGCTTAACATATATGACTACCCATTGCAATTGTGCATGATTAGGACTACTATGTAGTCCAGGCAATCGGTAACGGTTTCCAATTGAGTGGCCAAACTAGTTTCGCCATATTGGATACGTTCGATGAATCTGAGCCGTAAGGTGATTGTCAACAGTGGTTAGGCCACATGGAGGGCTTACGTGCTCCATGTCGATTAATTTAACATGCGCTCGTACCAATCGAACTTGTCAAATAACCTGATTGGCCTATTGTATGCTTAACTTGTATGGACGCTACTGCTTGGATCTAAGGTACCACTTACCAATGTAAAATCCGTTTCAACCATGGTACCAATCCGCTAAGACTCATGAGCCATGCATGGTGGTATGGGACACCATGGTCGAGCTGTTAGACTATGCTGGGGTGACGAGCCTCCCTGTAGTGACCAGTGAGAAACCCAAACTCGTGAGCCAAATACGGTGATATGAGACATTGTATTTGAGCTGTCGGCCTACCCCAGCGCAGCCTGGCTATGGTCCCCAGTTGGGTTGGTGACGAGCCTTCAAAAATAGACTGTCAGTTGGTAGGGCGTTAGTGGTGTGACCTCGAGTACAAAATAGGCCTACGTTGACGGTGACAAGCCTCTCGTAGCGACCTAAAGTGTAAACTCTCGAACTTGCTTATCGTATGTGATTAACTGGGATCAACGACCCTAGATGGATCATTATTTGAGTAAATGATATAAAGGGAGGTACCTTAGCTTCCCAAACCTGTTGTATGAATAAGTCTAATTAAGAACTTGGCTAACACGCACATGCACCGCATTGTATGTGCCTTTGGCGATGAGTTGAGCACAGTGGGAGTGTTGCATGCGCGACCGTGAGATGATGTCGCTGAGGGAGTGTAGGCGAGGGCATGCATCATTATAGCATATCATCCCTATATTAACAAGAGTACTCAGGACATGATTATTGTACTGTTTTATCATTACTACTTGACTGAATTGATAACATGTTAACATTTTCTTTATAGTTCCACTGAATTAGCTACTCATTCCCACCTAAGATGGTGATTTAAAACATCAACTAGACTCTGTTATAGATGCAGGTGGCAACGATGTCTACGCTGCTGATTTGGATTTCATAGACGAGGAGTTCTCCTATGTTCAGCTATCAGGTGGGTCTATGTAGACCATGTGCTGATCAATGGGATTACAGGGACTATAAGGATTAATTGGATATTTACATTTTCATATTTTATAAATTTTGGGACAATACATGTATATATTCGGCCTGAATCATACTCATACTCTGGGGATTGAGAAATACCTCTATACATTATATACCTATCTCAGTGTTCCACTTGCTTAACTTAATTATCTCTGAAGTATGATATATTGTTTTAGTATAATCCCACTTATGTTTGATGCTCTATTATGGACAACATTTAAACATCATTATCTATGTTGCATAAGTGATGCGTTGGAACTCGGGAGTTAAGCTTCTGCTCGACCCCCGATTTTCAAGGCGTTACAACCATAGATACCATCAATGCTATCAGTCATACCAAGGCTATGCTATACTAAGCATGAATGCTATCAGTCGTCACAAGGCTATGCAATGCAACATATGAGTACTGGGCGTCATACCAAGGCGATGCAATAAGAGGCCTACATAGTTAAATGCTATATGAAAGGTGCAATGCAATCATGCCAGTCCTTATATCAAGTCCACATATCAATATAGTTCCTCTCAAGGAAGTCACCGGGGTCAAATACACTACATACTGACTGCCGTCTCCCTAGCCGCGTAGACCATCGAGCATAAGAAACCTCACTACCTACCTGTGGATAGCCAATCACCAACAAGGCTCGACAATAGTGGACCCATTTACGAGCTGGTCAAGATCAGCCTAGCTTAAATGCCCTCCCACTCGGGCGGATAAGGCCACACCCCTTCTCAACCGACCACGTTACAGTGGAGACACGGCCTCAAGGTGTAGGCACTGTCACTCATATTTCCACTCGGTCTAGACATTAAGGCGTCTCCTGGTATCATGAATGTAAGACCTGTATCCTAGCCTGTAATGTTCCGTCGACTCTCGTGATCCTTCCTGTTGAATTCCTGCAACCTACGACCTATGATCGACATTTACGCATGACCCTAAGTCGCATCTTGTAGATTTGAGTTGGCTTAATCCGAGACTTGTACCATTGCGACCGCACCGTCGCCGCAATTCCAACGCCATGTCTTGCATATCGATCTGATACCCTGGCAGGGAGACGT
Source organism: Magnolia sinica (assembly GCF_029962835.1). Lineage (NCBI taxonomy): Eukaryota > Viridiplantae > Streptophyta > Magnoliopsida > Magnoliales > Magnoliaceae > Magnolia > Magnolia sinica. The sequence continues at coordinate 84,223,967 of NC_080574.1, forward strand.
GGGCCAACGTTTATTTTGAAGAAAACGCCGCGCGTTTGCAATCCCAAGAGAATCTCTACATCATGTCCCATCAATCAATCACTCAAATCAATCAATCAATCACCTCATGTCAAGTACAAGAGCAACCCATGCTTTCTTTCTCCATAAGTCAAGCAAACCCCAAAAGTCAACAAGTCTCTCACCTCACCCATCACTCACCTCACATCCATCACCCATCAATCTCTCTCCCTTCCAACCCCTTCTCTCTCTCTCTCTCTCTCTCTCTCTCTCTCTTTCTCAACACAAAATTCCAAGCAACCAAAGGGAGTACATGTCCATGCATTTCTAAGGAGAGAAAGAGTTGTGTGTGGCCCACTTCCTTTTCCAAAAACTTTCATCCTAGCCATTCATTTCTCATCTTCCACCATCAAAGTGAAGCACAAGGAGATCAGCTTTCCAATGGACCAATAAGATCGAACGGTGGGTGCTTTATAGGCTAGATTTTTCATGTTTTGATGATGGGCCAAGTGAGGCCTACCGATTGATGGTATGGATCTTACTTTGGACCCTAGGTGTGACCGATGGCCCACCTTGATTCTCATGATCATTCCATGATGGGGCCATTCTCCATGGACCCCAACATGATGTTTATTTTCTAGTTTTGATAGGGTCATCTCGGCCTTCCATTTTGGTGGAGAAGTAATCTCCACCGTTGATTCTTGATTTGGTGGGCCCACGTGTAATGAGACCCACTTGATGTATGTTGTTAATCATGCAAGGGAGGGCCCATAGTGTCGGGGTCCCTCCATCACACGTGTCCCTCTTTTCTCTCTCTCTCTTTTTCTTTTTATGAGATGATGTAGTTGTGTGGCCCACCCGGATGGACCTCACCATGAAGCATGTATATGATCCAAGCCATTTGTAGGTGGGGGCCACTTTTTATGTGTTGTATCCACATCATACATCATTTGGTGGCCCACCTAAGTAGGGTCCACCTTCCATGCTTGGAATGCCCAAACCGTCCAGCGTCCCTGGACGCTGGACGTTAAGTGAAAATACAAATATTAGCTTAGTTCAAAGCTCCTTGGGTGGACCGCTTATGTAGGCCCCACCTTGATGTATGGACTTAATCCACGTCGTCCATTCCTTTCCACACTTCATTTTAGGCGTTGAACCGAAAAATGAGGTTGATACAAGTATCTAGTGAGCCATAACGTTGAAAACAGTGTTATTCCGTTGAAATCTACCTTGATATTTCTATACACTGAAACACATTGAGTATTGGACTCATTTGGTTGGTCTCGAGCCATAGAATCCAATGGCCAGGGTGGATTCTTCCGATGTGGGCCCCACGCATGAAAAACCGTGAGATTTCACGATTTCAAAAAAAAATAAACAATGCAGCAGACGCAGCTGCTGCCAGAGGCGCGCAAGCAGCGCCTGCGGCATTTGGGCGGATGAACAGCAGGACCCATGATCCAGCCGTCTGCCTCACCATGATGTGTGTTTTGTATATCCACACTGTCCATTTTGTAGGCCTTTAAGGCAGTGAGCTACCTTCCAAAAATCAGCCACATCCAAAGCTCAAGTGGCCCACGTCATAGGAAGCAGTGGGGTTGAACCGTCTACCATTGATACCCATTTTTGGGTTCACAGAAGTTGGATCATATGAAAATTGTTTTTCCTTTCCATCCAGGTCCGTGTGACCTTACCCACGGGTTGGATTGCAAATAAACATTATGGTGGGCCCCACGTGGGACCACACCTCTATCTGGACGGTGGGCTGCACCATGAAGTATGTGTTTCACCTGCGCCTGTCCCCCACACCCCCCCCCCCCCTCCGGTACGTGCAGCGCTGGCCCCACCATTGATGTATTTGTTCTATCACCACCGTCCACACCACTGGATGGTGGGACCCCCTATGATGTATGTGTTCTCTCCACACTATCCATTCTTATGGGACCCACCATGATGCATGTGTTGCATCCAAACCGTCCAACCTTTTGGCAAGGTAATTTTAAGGCTTGAGTTCAAAAATGAGACAAATCCAGTATCAAGTGGATTATTGTTATTTGGCGTACAGTCCAGTTAATCTGTTGATATGATTCATTTATATATATATATATATATATATATATATATATATATATATATATATATATATATATATATTACATATGGACATACTCGTGGCCGTCCGTTGAGGCCCATTTGATATGCATATGGCCCATGTGATTAGGTCCATTTTGATGTATTCTAAGGCCCATGGGTTATGACCCATTGTAATGTACATAAGGCCCATTGGTGCAGCCCATTGATGTGGCCCACTTGATGAATATAAGGCCCATGTGATATGGCCCACCTTGATATTTGTAAGGCCCATTTGAGGAGGGCCACCTTGATATATTTGTGGCCTGTTGTTGAGGCCCACCTTGATATTTATAAGGCCCATTTAAGGAGGCTCACCTTGATGTATTAATGGTTTGTTGTTGAGGCCCACCTTGATATTTATAAGGGCCATTTGAGGAGACCCACCTTGATGTATTGGTGGCCTATTGTTGAGGCCCACCTTGATATTTATGAGGCCCATTTGATGTATTGGAGGCCCATGGGTCGAGGCCCAATGGGATGTACATGAGGCCCATTGAATGTGATTCCACCATGGTTTGTGTAATGATATTTATGGCGGGTCATGCCTTGGGAGCAATGTTGGTTTGACGTCCACATTGTAAGAATAATGTTGGTTAAATGTCCGCATTATAACTCCCCCTAGGGCCCATTGATAGGTCCCTACTTGTTGTGTGTAGGCCATCAAGGCCTATCTTCGTTGTGAGGATAGTTCATCACTATATAAAATGCTTAGTATAACTCCATGATTCATGCCCATACGCATCATATGTATGCCTGAAATGAGGAATGTTTGGTCATAGCATACGCCATTGGGCAGACTATTTACGGGACTCCTTATGAGACAGAGTGCCTACATTATCGCACCGTATGCGAAGGATCGCTGCATGACTGGATAATATGACTCATGCATCTCGCATATATGTGACTTGATCATTGTACGCCCTAGCGACATCAAGGTCGTGGCCTCCACAGACACATCATGGATGGCCAGATGGGACATCAGAAATGCTTGGTTCTAGCACTGTGGGCACGTATGATGTCCTTGGGTGAAAATTCCATAACCTCCTTGGTACCAGGAGATGCTCCAATGTCTAAACCGAGTGGAATATGAGCGTCGGTGCCTATACCATGAGGCTGTGTCTCCCACTGTCTCGTGGTCGGTTGGAAGAGGGTGTGGCCTTATCCGCCCGAGTGAGGGGGCTATAAGCTAGGCTGAGTATAACCAGCTCATAAATGGGTCCGCTATCGACGAGCCGAGTAGGTATTGGTGTAACGCCCTGAAATTCGGGGTTGAGTATAACTCAGCTCCCGAGTTCCAAAACATCACTTATGCAACATATTTAGTGATGGATGTATGTTGTCTGTATTAGTGCATAAAACATAGAATAGATTAAGCCAAAGTGCAGATATAATTCAGGGATAAGTGAAGAAAGCAAGCGAAAGACTTAAAGAAATATATGTGTGTACATGTGTGAATCCCTGAAATACATACACATACCAGGTCATAATGTAAGTGTTGCTATCAAAATTATAAGTATCAAATTACATCATTTAATTCCCAAAAGAAATCCCAGCATCCCTCGCATCAGAACAAGGCTCACTAGAACCCGTCTGAAAACTGCATAAAAGAGAAAGCAGCCTCATCATCCTCGATCTCCCGCTCTGCCTCAGAGGTCTCATCAACATCTGCAGCTAAGACAGAGTCTGGTGGGTGTTTAACACCGCCCCAGAACGTGGGAGTGAGTGATCAACTCAGTGAAACAATAAAGCAAAGGTTAACATGTTATCAGTTCAATCAAGCAGTAATGATAAAGCAGAACAATTAAACATGACCTAAGTACTCTTGTTAATGCAAGGATGTATGAAGAATGATACGTGCCCTCGTGCGTACACCCTCAGCGTCTTCATCTTACGTTACGCATAACATCACCTCAAAGTGCGCCACATCTACAAAGTACATGCAAATGCGGTGCATGAACATGATTACGAAGTTGTTATTAGTCTTTTTCATGCAGCAGGATTGGGAAGCTAAGGTACCTTCTTCATATCACCATCCAAACAGTGATCCATACTAGGGTCGTCAGTCCTAGGCATCTCATACGATCACATGGTTTCAGGTCGTTGCAAAGGGCTCGTCACCAATCAATGCATGCCTATCATACCATCGTTACTACACTAACGCTCGTCACCTCAATGCGGTATCCAGGTATGCTCGAGGTAACTACAAAGGGCTCATCACCAATCAATGTAGGCCGATAGCATGAATATAGTGTCCCATACCACCATAATCGGCTCACGAGTTTGGTTGCTCACTGGTCACTACGGGGATGCTCGTCACCCCAGCGTAGGCCGACAGCTCGACCACGGTGTCCCATACCACCATGTCCGGCTCATGAGTCTTAGCGGATCAAGGTACCGTGGTTAACAAGATTTCATCGGTGAGTTTGGTACCCTAGATTCAAACAGTAGCGTCCATACATGGTGAACATACATCGGACAATCGGGTTACTTGATGAACTTGACTAGCACGAGCGCACGTTGAGTTGGACGACATAGAGTGCGCAAACATTTCGCGTGGCCAAACCACTGCCGACAACTCTAATACAACTCGGGTTCGTCTAATCACGTCCTTCGTGGCGAAAGCAATCTCAGCCACGAACTTAAGGCCGATTACCGATTTCCTGGACTATTCATAGTCCCAAACACATTACACTACAACAGATATTCGTATTGAATGTAGAACAATAATGGAACAACTTCAACCATGTAGCATATGAGTACTTGAAGAATATCAACTTAACATGAATGTAAGCATAAGTAATGCTTGAACTTAAACAACAAGGAATGAGACTTGCATGAAGGAAATCATACACACTAGTGGGAGAGTTGAGAATCGCTTCTCAACGCCCATACTAGGTTGATATATCACACTTTAGATCATTCAGACATTTCTACAAACACTTAGAATACACAATACAACATACATGACGTATGTTGAAATACACACATTTGGACAATTCCTTTTACCAAGGAGTTGTCGCACATACCATTAGCATAAGTACACGACAAATAATCATGGCAAACACAGGTTCATATTTTATACACATACGGTACTTTATACATACACATAGAATACTCAAATCTCAATATAACACATGCATATCAGGAACACAAAATAAACATATCATTTGGCATGTGAAATCTCATCCATAACAAGAATAAACCATTCACTGGCATTAAAAGCCTTGAAAACCATAACCTATACGATTAAAGTCTGCACCTTAATCTAGAAAAGAACACCGAACTGATTTCAGACGATTTGTCTTCGTCAACGACGACAAGATAACCTAAAGTAAGAATAGGAATGAGCTACAACAACATAGACTATTCTAAGCTCTAAACCAGATTAGGGTTAGGTTAACTTACCCAAAGATGAACTCAGAATCGCCGGAATAACGATTCAAAAGTGAAGGTTTAAGGATGAAGAAGAACAGGAAAGAATCTAAGATGATTCACCAACTTCTCTCTCACTTTCTCTCTCTTTTCCTCTCTCTTTCTTAGCTAGGGTTAGGAAATTCGTATGAAAAAGAGAGCTAGGGTTTTAAGGTCTATAAATAGGCCTAACATTGATGAAATTAACCCCAGGGCCAAGGTATACTTAGGGTATAACCAAAACCGACCTCTCACGATCCAACGAAGCACTTCTGGTAGGCCTATTACCACGAAAGGTCGGACTTAAGCTTACTGACCATGGATCTAGGTCAAGCTGAGTTTTTGTACCGATCGGATCTTCAGATCAGCCATGGCGGACCACACTCAATTCAACGGTCACCGAAACTCGATCAGGTCCACAAGCACAAGGACATGCCTGGGCCACCTTCCCTGATCAGAGGGTGAAATTGGGTCAGAATCCAACGGTCAGATTGCTTAAAATCGTCGCGCAAGCGACACGACTTAGATTTCATAAAAGCTTAATAAATTTCCAACCGTTCTCACACTCTTCACTCCGGACTCAATCAAATCGACCCAGAACATCACATGGACTTGATTTTTGAGGTGAAGACCAAGTCCAACATGGTGACCACAACAGCCTAAGATCATCGCTATCGGACTTACGATGAGCGGTCCAGGTCCGATCCAGAACTTCTAAAAATTCCCAAGAACAACTACATTTAGCGATGAATCCCAGATTTCAGAGTAACATAGCGCTAACCATTCTACAGGTTTTGACTCCATGTAGATCCAATTTAAAGTGATTGATGCAAATTTCACAAGCAATCGAGTATAGCGCTAATCACCCCAAAAAGCTACTAAGGAAAGAATAGAGGTAGTACTCGGGTCTTGGCACAAAATTTTTCGGGTCATTACAATTGGCAGAGTGCTGGCTAGGCGGATAGTGAGGTCTCTTCTACTCACTGGGCTATGCAGCTAGGGAGGAGGCAGTCGGTGTGGAGTGTAATAGACCCTGGTGATTTTCCCAGAGAGCAACCGTACTGATATGTGGACTAATTGAGCAGGAATTGCATATTCATTCATTCATTCATTCATTATCCACTCGGGCTGGTGGTGTGTAACTATTTGTTACGTGTATCTTCGCATGACCAGGATTTCGGTTGGGCGCACGACTAGCATGAGATCAGGAGTTTACCACATTGAATCGGACTATCCAAATTTAAGTATGGGACTGGTTTGGATAGAAGTACCTTGTGGTGGACTCCGTAGCCTGTGATACTACATACTATCATCCCGACTTCACATTCCAGCATGTTCATTTCATTCGCACCGCATATTACATTGCATCTGCAGTACTTAGCATTTTGGGTTACTATGTTTTTGCACTTATATGGCCTAGATGAGGTTGATGGTATTCATGACTCGTCAGGATTTGCATATTGCATTGCATCATCAGCATCTATTATTGTCTTGTTATGTTTTGCATTGCATAGCTTTCGTACGGCTGATAGTACTCATGAACTTACCAGTATATTTTCGCTTACTCTGATATCGTATGATTCATGATCTTGTCAGTCTTTTCACTTATTCCAATGATGTATGATTTATGGGCCTTATGGTATACTTGACACTTATCTTGTGCACACACTTTTACCACCCTCTAAGCTTTTGTAAGCTTATGCACGATAGATGCATGCAGGTGGCGTTAGGTTGCAGCAGCGTTGAGCTTAGAGCGTGTAGCTATCCTCTGGAGCTTTGATTTCGATACATGTATTTCCCTTTTAGCATTGTATCCAAATGATTATATTAGTGGATATGTGATGATGATGTTGCCTTTATGATTTGGGTATACTTGTGGTTATGCTCCATATAAAAAAAAAATCATACTGAAAATCCTCCTTGTAGGATCCCAGGATCGGAATCTGGCGCATGTGCGCTGGGAGCCGAGAATGGGGTACTACGGAGGCTGTCAGCACCGGATTCGGCGATCGAAAATTTTGTGAGCCCGATTTCCGAGTTTGGGGCGTGACAATGAAGGTTTTGGGGCTTTCACCCAGGGACATTATAAGTTGCCACAGTGCTCAAGATAATATTTCCGGTGTCCAAATCTAACCGTCCACATTACCCTGTGGAGACTACGGCCCTGATGAAGCTAGGGCGAATCATCTATGCCATACGAGAATGCAGGATGCATGAAAACATGCCAGTCAACCATACATCAGTCCTGCGCATACAACGCTCATATAGGGCAACTCCATATCTTTGGGAGTCCCATAAACAATCTACCCAACGGCATAAGTCATGATCAGTCAATCCATACTCCAAGCACACATATGATTCACATGGATGAATCATGAAAGGTAACTACATGTGACATGAGACGATGTTGTACTCTCCTCTTACTAAGGTTAAGTCTAGGTACTTAGACAAAATCCTCAAAGGAAAGATACATATTACTAGTGGGGGGCCCAATGGTTTGGGGAAGCCCACAAGGTCTAAGCAAGCCATTCTATGGCCTAAGGGATAGGAACGGGTCCAAACAAGGTCTAAGGTGGACATCCAACCACCAAAGGATGAGAATGGACCTAACAAATAGGCTTAAGGTGGACATTTAACCACTAATGGGCCTAGAGGGGTCCACAATGGGAACATTTAACCACCATTATCCCCAAAAGAGCATCCCAATCAAGATAGCTAACTAAACCAAGGCCCAAGGCCCGAATAACATTGTGAAAACAAAATGGGCAGCCATACACCCACATTACAACACATAATGGGCCCCAAGAGAATGGCCTAAGGTCCTCATGAATAGCATGGACTCAATAAGGGCATAACATGGCCCAATTACATATCATTACGGGCCAAATGGAGCATTTATGGCCGAACCCTCATATACCACTAGATCCATGGATCAAATGGGCAGCCCATAAGCCTAAGGATACAAAGCCAAGGCCTAAATTATTTATGTGGGCCTCACAACATTAGCCCATGACTTGGCAAGGCCTAACCAACAAGTTATAAAGTGGGCCTTACAAGTCAGCCCATACTAGGGGTTTAAGAGTGGGCATTCAAGGTTCATTTGCTCAAGTTGGGCTCATAGATACCTCATTGGGCCTATAATATGATAAGGTCAGCCCTTGCACAATACTGGGCTCAAATGGAGGATCTCCAGCCCATCTGGGCCTATAGGACCATAAAAATCTTGTTCATACATGGTCCACAATATACAACATAGGATGGGCCTTACAAAGCATTAATTAAGCCCAAAATATACCTAAAAAAAAGGTTGATTTGTGTGTGTACTCAACACTTCATTTAGTGGGCCACACATCCTTAAAATGTTCCACAACAAGTGACATACACCACTTAATACATTGCTGGATTTTCAGCCCACCCAGCTTCCTGGGCTTGTTGAGGTCTAGCAGATATAAATTTTGGGGAAAAATAAATCTGATAGTGTCTCTTAGTCATCATAGTGGGCCCCAACAAATGGAGGGTATGAATACAATACACAAAAGGAGGTGGGCCTGCTGCTGAATTGCAACTCCAGTAGCAGCCCAAGAACGCTGGACGTCCAGGTGGGCCTGGGCGTCCCAAGGGCCTGGGCATCCTAAGAGCCTGGACGGCCTGGACAACATACAACAAGGTGGGTCCAATGGTGGGTATCCCTCCAGGGAGTGGTCCACATAAAAGTAGGCCACCCTAGGGAGGATGGCCAATGAATAAAACACGTACATCAAGTGGGCCACTAGGGTGGGACGACCAGCCCACCCCTTAGGTGTCCCAAGGGTGGGACGACTAGCCCCTTCCAAAGTCCAGGTGGGGCCCACTTTGGGATGTCCCACCTGGGACTGGTCCCCTACTAAGTGGGCCACATAAGGGATAGATGATTAAGATAAAAACATACATGAATGTGGGCCTGAGGTGGGGCGAATGGCCAACCCATTACTGGATGTCCAGCAAGGTGTTGTTATCCCAGCCCCTAAACACCCCAAAGTCTAATCAGATATGTGGCCCATAGCACATGGGGTTGTCCGCTATAAGGTGGGCCACAAATCAGGTGAATAGGAAGGCCACCACCACACAAAAGCCTAGGTAAACAACCATGAACAGCATGATCTAAAAAGATACAATAGAAAAATAAAATACTGATGTCTCTGTTTTGAGCACCTCAAAAGGGTGGGCCTAAGTCCTCCAAAAATTGAGGAAAGATATTTCTAACCTCCCCATACAAGTGTACTTCAAGGTGGAGTTCACAAAAGTGGCCCACCATTTCAAAAACTATTTTATATTTATGGTTTTCCAAACTGTAATGTTGCTGGATAGTCCAAAAAAATCTGGACTGTCCAGCCCACTTGAGCCACACCTTTGGGTCCTCAAACAAGGTCAGATAGGTGTGAAATTTAGTACACATCTAGGTGGGGTCCACACCTCCAGGAAAAGTATATCAAAGGGGTAGAAACAATCCTCAAACAGTCCACAGATATGACCTAAAACCATCTAGAAATTGTTCAAAAAATTTCTAGACAGCAGGATATACATGAAGTAAACTAAGCATGAGAACCAAAATAAGGGAAAATCACCCCATGAAATTAGTGTTATGGTCCACCTCAGAGGGCCACAAAAATATCTAGACATGTTCCTCACATAAAAATCCATTGCTTCTGCCCATAAAAGGGGAAACAGGTCATCAACATCCATAGAGTGGACAACCATAGGCGTCTGCTCTCTTTGGATGGTCTGGATGCTTCCAGGCCACAAGGTGGGCCACACACATCAGAGAATAAGAGATAATCAAAAGAAGGAAAAAAAAAGAATCGGCCACAAGGGAAGGGGCTCCGCCACATTGAGGCCCTTCCCCTCATCACAAACCACACCTCCACTAATATTGATGAAGGTACAATGATCTACACACGCATTCATCTTTCTAATCAAGATCCAATGGTGGAGATGCCATCTCCACTAAGGATCAATGGTCTAAATGACCCAAGGATCCTTCTAACTAAGAGAAAAGACCATGGCGGGGTTCATGGAGAATGGCCCCACCCATGGGCTATGCATGCAAGATAGGATGGGCAAATGGCCACACACAATAAGACATGGGGCCTCCACCATCATTTGGTGGGCCCCCCATGCTTCAAAACATGAGATGAAAAAGAAAAAAATGACAAAAGGAAATACAAATCTAAGTTCCTAAATACAAAGCACCCACCTAATAGATTTCCAAGCTACCACTACCAAGAGGTCCTCCAAGCACCTAGGAAGAAGGTTCAAAGGCTAAGATCTTTAGCTAAGGGCTGAATTATAGGGTTATAGGGTGGAGGGAGGGCTGGAGAATGGGCAAGAGGTGGGACATCCAAGCTTGCTAGGGAGAGAGAGAGAGAGAGAGAGAGAGAGAGAGAGAGAGAGAGATGAAATTGCAAGTGGGAGGGGTTTTTACCAAAACCCATGATTGCCTTGCTAGAAAAGAGGGGGAAATGATGACCTCTCTCTCTAGAGAAGAGGAGAAAGTCTAAGTTTCAGATTTTGATTAGAGCAAAAGGAGTTTTTTTTTTTTTTTTTCTTTTTCTTTTTCTTTTTTTTTTGCATGGGAGAGACAAAAAGGAGGCTACCTTGGTAAGAAAACCAATGATGACTTGCTAGCTAGGGACCTAGCTAGTCTAATAATGACCCTAGAGTGATGCAAGCATGCCTATGGATTTGTGCAACCTTAGGTGGGTCCCACAAATCGAGATCTACAGCCTAAAACAAGCACGACCCACATTTTATGATATACAACTCGGATTGCCACACGAGATGTGGCGTTGGAATCGCGACGACGATGCAGTCGCTAAAGCACTAGTTTCGGGTCGATCTGGGTCGGATTTATATGATGGAACTTAAGGGTCATCGTAAACGCAATCCATAGGTCGTAGGTCGCCGGAAATTCGAACGGTAGGACCGTGGGACCCGACGGAGCGAAATGGATACTAAGGTTAAGGGTTTTACTTAAACAGATCCAAAAATTCTTTGGACCCTAAGCATTCAATCCATGTTGTTTGGTGTAGTTTGGCCTAAATAAATTTTTAGCCTACCTCAGTTTTGGATCACATAACATAAGCAGGAGAAATTGTGATACGGACATGGCAGTGTGATTCACATAACTTTGTGTTACACGGGCTCCTTGTAACTGGTTGTACACGTAAGCTGTTTCCTTTTCCCACTTTATCATTATAAGCCAAATAGGCCCTGTCATTTGGTAGAGAGTGTGATCCATCCGGGTCTCTGGCTGGTTAGGTGAGCTGGTAGAGAGTGTGACCTCGTTTAATGAGCTGGAAGATGCGCATTTGATTTATCCAAGCTGGTAGATACGCATTTGAGTCATCCAAGTTTTGATTACTGTCATTTTTATTTTTTATTTTTTTGTAGTATGGGCCCTCACCTCGTGACCCGGATTGGTACTACCTACCGCCTGTCTTAGGCACAGGGAGGGACTCGGAGAGGCGCCCACTGCGATGTATGGATTTATCTACACCGTTCAGCTAGTTTTACATAGTATTTCAGGGTATAGAAACAAAATGAGGTAGATCCACGCCCCAAGTAAACCACAGCACAGGAAGCGGCAGTGATAATGATTTTCACCGTTGAAACCTTTGCAGGGCTACCGTGATTTTTATTTTTAATCTAACATGTTCATAAGACCACATAGACATGGATGAAGCGAAAACACAAATATCATCTTGATCCAAAACTTTCATGACTCTCAAGAAGTTTTTTATAGTGGGTGTTTAATCCCCATTGTGCATATATTTGAGCTCATACCTTCAAATGATATGAAAAATAGATGAGCGGTGTGGATAAACACATTCATCACGGTGAACCCCTTAGAGCCCAGCCTTTTACGAGCTCAGGACAGGTGGGGGTAGTACCCAATCCGCATCCCTCGCCAAGTCAGCAGTTTAGCCAGTCAATCAACTAGGCATGCACCAATAGTCTCTTGCATACACATCTGATACGATCATATTTATTTCATATAAATGAGAGAGTATTTTTACTAAAATGACTCTAACGTATGTTCATTCTCTTAAAGAATGTCCTCCCTTCCTATTTCCTTTTCTTTTGACCTGTTGATACCTTTTAAATTTATTTTTTTATTATTAAAATGTCCTTCTTCTCTTCATGACTTTCCTCACTACTTATGCGAGAAACTTTTTAGCCCTGATTACAATGCATAATGTGACATTATGTATGATTAGGCCTAGGGGTGCACACGGTTCGGTTTGGTCCAGTTATGGGGTGAAACCAAAACCGAACCGTTCCTTACGGTTCCAAGATTTTCAGAATCGGAACCGGACCGTTAGTACCCTAGAACCGAACAGGAATTGGACTGTGAAAACTGGTTCGGTTCCAGATCGGTTCCACGGTTCTGGGCTTTTTATAATCCAGCCCAATTGCATGTTCTATTTTATAATTTAGCCATTGTCCATTCGTGTTATGATCCACTTGATGAATGATTTAGATATTGTATATGGTATAAAAAAAATACATTTATGAAAACAAGCAAAGGGTGCATTATGAACCATAAATCATGAGTCAAATATACAACTAAAATATATTGTAAACTCACGGTTCCAAGTTTGGTTCCACAGATCGAATCCACAATTCATATTCACAGTTCGGATCCACGGTTCGGATCACGGATCGGTTCGGTTCTACATACTCCAAAACCCGAACCGAACCGAACTAAATGGTTCTTTAATTTTTGGAACCAGAACCGGAACCGTTGCACTCTGGAACCAGACCAAATCGGATCGTTTGGTCAGTTTCGGTCCGGTTCCACGGTTCTACCGGTTCGATGTGCACCCCTAATTAGGCCTACTTGAAGTCATATACAGTATGTTAATTTTCTTCATGACCCATCATTTCAGAGGGAAGACTTAAATTTCAATAGGATACAAGCTCTCTGTCCACAGCAGTGGATAACAGTAACCATTCACTCCTCACCATTTCCTTATGGTGTGGCTCACCTTATTATAGATGTGGATTATTCTTTGGCCCATGGCCTTAAGTTAAATTATGAATCCAATGGATGGAGTGGATTCAATACTTACCCCACGGTAGGCCCACAACCCTTAACACATAACAATCTAGACCCTTAACATATGACAACTTTGACCCTTAACACATGACAACCACGACTTAGGCTCTTAACACATGGTAATCTCGACTCATAACACATGACAATCACGGCCCAGACATTTAACACATGACAACCTCGACCCTTAACACATGACAACCCAAACCCTTAACACATGACAACCTTGAACCTTAACACATGACAACCCAAACCCTTTGACATAAGGAAGGGCATGATGTGGACGATTATCATTTTCCTTGAGCGATAACACCTTGAATCCACAGGGCCCTTTTAAATCTATAAGAGAAATAAAATAGTTTTTCCTTTGAGAATTTTATTGATAGCCTCCTAAAATAAGTTTGCATGCTTAAATAACCCTAAATAAACACTAAGACATAATTAAAAGAGACCTAAACAAATAAGGAAACAAATTATGAAAAATGCATAAGGCTTTACTATACGCTGATCGGACTGTCGATCGGTTGATTGATCGATAGGAATGGCCCAAAAACATCAAGAGACTAGAACTAAAAAATTATGTGCGTTTCAATCCGTCAACCCGATCAGCCAATCAATCAGTAGACTCAATTGACCTCAATCGATCGAACTATGTTGAATTTTATTGATTTTCCTTTACGAATTTTTCAGTCCATTTGTGTAGAAACGTGCTTGATCCACCTCCTACATTAGACGATCGATCAGTCGACTCAATCGACGGTCCAATCGAAGGATGGCGGCAACCTACGCGTTTTTCATATTTTGTTTCCTTATTTGCTTAGGTCTCGTCTAATTGCGTCTTAGGATTTATTTAGGGTTATTTAAGCATGCAAACTCAATTATTTTAGGAGGCTATCAATAAAATTCTTAAAGAAAAAACTATTTTATTTGTCTCGTGGATTCAAGAGGGCCTTGTGGATTTAAGGTGTTATCACTCAAGGAAGAAGGTGATCATCCTCATCATACCCTTCCCTGTATCAGTTTGAGTTAGGAATGTGCTTGATCCACATCCTACATCAGACCCCTTCCACTTGAAAAAAAAAAAATACTCGTCCCAGAGTTTTCCTCCTGTTCCAGTTCATGATACTTGTATAGGTCCGTTACATTGAGCGTACATAAGATCTCCATGTCTTTAGGAAGATCAATGACATGGGTGTTATCATTGATCTTAAGGAGTATAAGTACCAGCCTGATCTTCTTATTCTTCAGCTTGTTGTATGTCTCGGTTGAAAATTTCTCATTCCATAGATGAACCATGATATTATCGCCCACGTTAAACACCTTTAGGTGTTAATGTGTGTCAGTCATTTCCTTGTATTTGTCGTTGGATGCTTGTTACTTGGCCTGAGCATTAGCCTGTACATTTATGATTCGGTTCGCTATATGTTCTATAACAATGCTGATGCCTAGAAGCTTGGGTAATGGAACCAAATCAAGGGTATGCTTAAGTACTCGTTCGTACACAACTTCAAATAGAGCCTTTCTGGTGGAACGAATTTGCATATTATTGAACACAAATTTCACCTGAGAAGAGGAAAAATCCCATTGCTTGGGCTTATCACCCAAGATGCATTGTATAAGATTTTCGAGTGTACGATTCACCGTGTAAATATACCCATTTGTCTGCAAATGATATGCATTGTTGAACTGTAGCTTGATGTCGAATCACATCCATACATTCCTTCAAAAGTGACTAAGGAACTTAGCGTCATGATTTGCGGTGATAGATTTTGGGACACCATGTAGTCGTACGACATCTCGGAGGAATAAATTTACGACATGTGTAACATCGGGAGTCTTCTTGTATGGTATGAAATGAGCTATCTTGGAGAATCTGTCGACCATAACAAACACTGAGTCCATTCCATGCTGGGTCCGCAGAAGACCTAGCACAAAGTCCATGGACAAATCCTCCCAAGGGTCATCGGGTACCGGTGATAGAGTGTATTGACTCGTATTCTGTTACCATTGCTTAGATGCTTGACACATATGGCATTGCTACACAACCTTTCCAACATTCTATTTCAGCTGTGACCAATAGTACCGCTCCTCCAAGAGAGTTGTTGTCTTGTCTCACCCTAAGTGACCATCGAGGCCACCTCCATGTAACTTGTGAATGGCATGTCTTGCAACAAACTCCATTGAAAAGGAAACCATCCTGAATATGGAGGTCACTGGACTGACCCTCCTAACATCTAATCCACGTGTCCTTGAAGTCATCATCATCGATATATAGGCCCTCAAGTTATTTGAACCCGATAACCTCGCTGCAAGTCGACTAAGCGTATCAGCCACCTTGTTATGCAACTCGGCCATATAGTTCAGCATGAATGTGAATTCCTACAAGAAAGAAATCCACCTAGCATCAATACGGTTAACATTAGCCTAGCTGTTAATAAACTTAAGGGTCTAGTGGTCCATATAGAATAAATTCTCGTTGAATCAAATAATGCATCCAATGTCGTAATGCCTGAACTACTGTTTATAATTCTAACTCATATGTCGACCATTTCTTAGGAGCGTCACTAACTTTCTCATTGTAGAAGGCTACCAATCTACCCTCTTGAGACAGCACACCCCCAATGCTAACATACGAAGCATCACATTTAACTTCAAACAATTTGTCAAAGCTATCAAGTACAAGAACTAAAGTAGTGGACAACCTCTACTTAATTTCAACAAAAATTCTGTCAGCCTTGTCAGTCCACTAAAAATTTCTCTTCTTCATGCAGTCGGTGGTCAGTGCCACGATGGTATTAAAGTTCCTCCTGAACCAATGTTAGAATGTCGTCAACCCATGAAAACTTCACACTTCATGAATGTTCGTTTGAACCGGCCATTCTATGATAGCTTTCATATTCTCTTCATCCACACAGATGCCCATGGACATCACGACAAAGCCCAAAAATAAGAGGCTCCCTATCAAGAAGTTGCACTTCTTCAGATTGAGGTACAACTTGTTCTCTATGAGCACTTGAAGCACTAGTTTGAGATGCCCCATATAGTTTGCCTCGCTCTGACTGTATATCAAGAAATCATCGAAATAAACCACTATGAATTATCCAATGAATGGTTTCAAAACCTGGTTCATCACCCTCATAAACATACCAGGCACATTCAAGAGTTTAAAGGAGCTGACCAATCATTCATAATAAATAAATCCTCGGTCTAAAATGTTGTCTCCTACTCATCACCCAACTGAATACGGATTTGATGGTAACTGCTTCTCAAATCCGGTTTAGAAAACAATTTTGTCCCCTCTAGCATGTCCAACATATCGTCCAACTATAGTATAAAAAATTTATACCTTGCAGTTATCTTATTTATTGCTTGGTTGTCAATATATTTACACTAACGCCCATCCTTCTTAGGTGTCAATAGTGCTAGTACGACATATGGGCTCATACTTTCTTGCATTAAACCCTTACAGATTAATTCCTCCACTTGTCCTTGCAAAAATATTGCACTCTTTCGGGCTCATTTAATAATGAGGCCAATTGAGTAAGTTAGCCCCTAAGATAAGGTCTATATGGTGTTATATATCCCTCATGGGAGGCAACCCATTGGAAAGTTTATCAAGACAGATTATCTTAAATTCTTGCAACAACTGTTTCAGCTTCTCAGGAATAATCATAGGCTCTACCTCTTCACCATTCACAACCAATGCATAAAATTTTTCCATCTCCTTGGACTCCTCCACAAAGTCCCGTATGGCTTGGAGAGAGCGCCGTCCACTTTAAAAGCTTCAGGTTGCTTATCCGGGTCCATATGGGTGAGTATGATTTTTCGATCATCATTTATGAAAATGTATACATTATAGTCCTCTATGAGTGGTATCATGATCTGATTGCTACGGTTGACCGAGTAACATATGACATGCATCCATGTCAACTACGTCACATACTACTTGGTCCTTATAATGTTTATCAATTGAGAAAGAGATAGTACATTGTTCAATTACCTTCATCTTGCTGACCTTCTTAATCCAGCCAATTGTGTTTGAGGAATGTTTTTTCATTTTCATTTGCAACTTCTTCACCATGATTTCAGAGAGGATATTCTCACTGCTCCCACTGTCCATGATCACATCATAGACAGATTCACTAAACACCTTCTTCAAAAGATATTATGTCATTGTGGGTGTACCTCCTTTAACATGTATAATAGTCTTCTCACTACTAGAGATTCACTATGATTTTGCCAATCTGGTTTGTTCACTTCATCATTCACAACACATTTTACTTCATCAACCTCTAGGTCTTCTTCTGTATTTCCATTGCTTCCATTATTAATAGCTAGGTTAGACACTTACTGCTAACGACACGCATTTGATAGGTGAACCAGTTGGCCACATCAGTAACAATGGTCTGGCATTGGCTGATCATAGGGGTTCAGAATCCTGCTTGGACTTGTAGTAGTGGTCATTGCTCTTTGGAGTCTCGCTTATCCCCCCAACATGTTGTTTTCATTAGCTTGTTGTTCTCCCTACTAGGTACTTGTAGTGGCTACCCTATTAGCAGGATAGGCCCATGTGTTGGATTGTTCATGCTGCGTCCCCTCTCAGGTGCTCAGTTTGATCGCTTCGTTCATCATCCAAATAGGTTGCATCTGAACCTGATCCTAAATCGCAATATGCAAACTACCGTTGAATCGAGCAACTTTCTGTGATTCAGTCTCAATTAAATCATTTTGAGCTGCCAAATGGTAGAATTCCACCACATAATCTCTCACCGATCGGCTACCCTGTTGAAAATTTTGTATTGTTGGAACTCCAGTCCCCTTACAACACGTTGTTAATTGGGTTAGCCATACACTTCACATGTTAATTTCTAGCGATTCACATGACATCAGCAAACGATACAATTCTTTGATAAGAATCTACAATGCACTAGAATACCCTTGTTGACGATCCTTTACTCCGACAACATCTAGGGTTCCTCGAACAATGTGATATCTCACACGGAGTAAATCCTTGACCCTTCATCCTCTTACTAAGACTACAGAATGTTCTTGTGAATTATGGCCAATGCCAGAAATATAAGCAGTGATTTCAAATCTAGAGGTTAATCGTACTCTGGTAACTTTACGTAAGGCTGAGTTTGTTTTTTTGGGGGTGATAGTGAAAAAGTTGACAGATAAGTCACCCTTACTGTCACTCTACAAAACCATACATGAGATTTTCACCTCATACGACTCACTATTCAATTCTTTTAAAGTAAATAGATCATTTTCCTTGTTCGAGAATCTCATCTCTTCTTCTACTCCATCTCGAAGATCACTGGGAAGGAATCATATGTGCATCAACTGTTTCATCTGCTACCACGTGCGATTGGCACCTTCATTTGTCTCGTTCGGGTGAGTTAAAGCTGTTCCCACCAAGCCAAAGCTCCACACTTTAACTTGTAAGCCACAAGTTTAACTTTCTTCTCTTCAAGGATGTCTATGTAGTCGAAGAAGCGCTCAACTTCAAGCATGAAATCGAGAAAGTCCTCGATGTGCAATTCTCGATCTGACCAATCTACCCAATTACCTCCGCATTTAAGGTGTTCAAGGATCATGTCACCGATCTCCTCATCACTGGATCTCACATCCTTAAGCGGGACTCTATGATTCACTGCCAGCATTGCCCCATGATCAGCATGATTGTGAATTCCAGTGCCTACTCGAGGCAGATCATTGCCATGAACATGGAGTTGCCCTAAGGCCTCCATCATGTGGTCGAGAGCAACCTACAACCCTCACATGACTTACTGACTCCCCCTTTATGCCACCTTGAAAGCCTCGCTGTTAAAGGATAATTCTTTTCAGCACCATCTATGGGATTATTGCCTAATCCATCGTTAAAAGCCATCAATCCGAGGAAAAATCTTGCTTCGATACCAAACTGATGTAGGGAAGGGCGTGATGGCAACATGGTGGCATGGAGGCATGGACCTATTGTGAGACAAGTCATGTGTGTATGGAGGAATGGACCTACATCAGTTTGGTATCAGAGCGATGTTTGCATTCTTAAAGCTCACAAGAGAAATAACAATTTTTTCTTTGAGAATTTTATTGATAGATTCCTAAAATAAACAAGTTTGCATGTTTAAATAAACCCCCCAAAAAAAAAAAAAAAAAAACCCTAATATGCAATTAGAAGATACTTACACAAATAAAGAAATAATTTTAAAAAATGTGCAAGTTTCTACCATCCATCAATTGGACCGTTGATCGGTCAATCGATCAATCAGAATGCCTGAAAACATCCAAATACTAAAATTAAAAAATTATGTGATTTTCGATCTGTCGACCCGATCAATTAATCAATCGGTCAACTAAATTGACCTTGATCAATTGAACTATGCTTAATTTAGTTGATTTTTCTTTGGGCTTCTTCCGGTCCATTTGTGTTAGGAACATGCTTGATCCACATCCTACATCACCCTTAACAAATGATAACCACGACCTAGACCCCTAATACATGATGACTCCAACCCTTAACACATGATAACCTCGACTTTGGTTGACATGTGTTAAGGGTAAAGGTTAACATCACTATTCAACCAAGGCAATTCGTTACAAAATTTGGATTCTATATACTTTATTGTCCTCTACATGACAACCACAACCATCCCTCTTCACCTTAAATCCCTTCTGACAATCATTTCTCCTCATGACAATCACTTCTCCCCACGACAACAACCATGACTATCCCTCTCTATCCACAACCAAAAGTGGCTTCCATCTCTAAGAAAATGCTATTCCACAAAATAATAATAATAATAATAAATTCATTCAAAATGTCTTCCACAAATCAATGTCTTTCATTTTTAAAGAATGTGGTCATCGAAGCAAAAACAATACTCATTTTTAGGGCCAGAGAAGTTACCAATGCCTGTATGCCAGAGAAGCTGATGGTGGTGACCATATGCCAGAAAATGTAGTAAGATGATGGTTGTGGGTCCCACAAAAGACATGTTCAAAAAGGAAGAAAAAGAGTCCCAACAAAACAATGATGGGGTCCTCGACCTTACCTAAAGGGTCTTTGAACGACGTCTCTTTGGCCCTCCGTGGGGTACGTCTTGAATCCATTCTATTTATTGAAGTCATAATTTGATGAAATGCAATAATCCGAAGAATGACCTACATCCGCTGCCATGTGGACCACATCACAAGGAAACAATTGGCAATGAATGACCATTGTTATCATTTGTGGGGTCTTATGAGCCATGAAGATTCATATCTAAATAAGGTTATTGCATCCCCAAATAAATGGTCAACTACAAAGAGGATGAATGGATTGGATCTACCTTCCAGTAGACCCAATCATCACATGGTGACCAACAAATGCATTAGAATTTGTGCTACGAGGCTTCTCCCATGAAGAAAAGCAAGTACAGGGGCAGCTCATAAAGGCATGGGCATTTTGGTCCCGTAGAAAGAAAAAAATAATCTGTGAGGTAGGGGTGTACATCGAGTCAAACTAAGTCGAGCTAGCGTCATCTCGACTCGGCTTGGCCACTGGGTGACCCCAGCTCGAACTCGGCTCGGCTTGGTCCTCGACCCTGACTGGCCAGCTTGGCTCTGTGCGGTCAGCAGCTCGGGCCAGTTCGAGCCGAGTTCGAGCCAAAATCGAGCGTCTACAGCATTTTCACAAGCACATGCCGTGCACTTTCACTTTCTCACTGTATGTAAAACAATAGTAGCTGTTTACAAGTATTTCATCAAACACCTTATAGGCAACATCAAAATCAAGAAAAAATGGTATTTGTTTCATATACATACCTTCCTTGCCACTAGCCGACACTTCATTGAATCATTTCATCAAACACTTGGTGAGCAACATCAATATCAAAGTAACCGAGTCACCGAACTACTTCAATCTGAGTTCGATTCGAGTTGGGGTTCGATCTGAGTCGAGTTGAGCTCAAGCAAGCTCAAACTCGGTTCAAAAAATTTTTGAGCTAAAACATCAGCTCGATTCGGCTCAAACTTAGCTTCGAACCAAGTCGAATCGAGCTTTTTTTGAGTCAAGTCGAGCAAGCTAACTAAGCTAACTCGGTTCGTGTACAACCCTACTGGGAGGAGACCAAATAAAAAAAGAAATAAAAAGAGACTATTTTCTTGAAAAGGGCGTACCTTGAGGTCATTTTGATAAATAAAAAAAAATTCCATGTTATTATTATTGTTTTTGTTTTTGTTTTTGTTTTTATTTTTTTCCCTTATTGAACGGCCGATGTTGGGTTACTTGAGGGCGCCAACAGCTTCAAGGATAAGAGCGAAAATGTTGTACGCAACTTCAAAGGATGGATTGAGGAGAGTGCTGGAAGGAGTACACTACGAAGTGCAGGCCACAAATCCAACCGAGATGGGTATTGAGGTTATTAGAGACATGGTCAAATAGCCTGTCATTCTATATCTCATGCTACCTCCGTTTTAAAACTAATCTTCTTTTTCCTGTCTTTTATCAAATACATGTCTAACGTTGAAGGAGGTGCTCTCTCTCTCTCACTAAGGAATGGTTAGATGGTGTTGAAAAACCACCGTACGATTAATGGTGGCATGGAGGCATGGATCCATTGTGGGAGACGTCATGTGTGTATGACACCCAACTTGTTCATGAAGATCACGCTAATTCAATAATCAGGTGGGCCACCAGTCCCGGTGACATCAGGACACTGAGAGTGTCTCATCACCATGGTGCCGACCCACTGATGCATGGGTGGAATGTCATACACAACATAAGCTGGCCCCACACCATGGAAAACAATGTAAAATCCCCATATATATCTAATACAGATCCAAGTGGTGGATCCAACTGATGGTTGGATTGGGCTTATGTTTAGTATTTGTTCATAGCGGAAAGGTGCACCAGATGCACAGGTTGGATGAACACATCTCTGTGGGCCCCACACTGGATCGAGCTCCTTTTATGGTGGAAGGTAACTCCAAAAACCATTAAAAAGAAACTTCAGTTTCTCTGTGGGTTCACCGTGGTGTGTATGTACCATCCAACATGGCATCAACTTGGCCCACCGTGACAATGGAACACCCAAAAAAATCAGGCCAATTCATTTCCAACTATCAAGGCCCACCCGATGACGGTGTCCGCCTAATTTGTGGTTTCCCCTTTGAATAGGTCACCTTATTTGTGGTTTCCCCTTTGAATAATTCAATGCAATCGACTGTACCATAACTTACGGTTCATTCAAGGTGTACCGTGTCCACACGTGATTTGTATATGATAGCCACTCAGCCCATGGGTTGCGTCCTCTCATGTTTACTGGATAACCCAAAAAATCTGGGCAACCCAAAACTCAGATGGGCCGCACCATAAAAGCCATGCTAAAACACACATGACCTATAACTTCAAGTGGTGTGGACCACCTTGTTGCTGCTATTTCAATCTTGGTCATGTGATTAGTGCGGTCATGTCAAAATTGAATGTACGGCTCAATTCAAACCAAAGAGTTGCAACCCCAAGCGCCAAGATAGGCACATATGTCGGAAATCGGCCGTATATGAACGAGTTCTAATAAACTTAGTCGCATATTCAACTACTTGCACAATAATGCTTAAGATGATTAAGTGATATTTAGAGGGTAGGATACATCCTCCAAAAATGAGTCACACCTCCACCTCTTATACGAAAATACTTTTTTTTTTTTTTTGCAATACAGGTGAAATGAAAAGGAAATTCTTGTAATTAGCCATGGAGAAAAACCGCAGAATGCCTCTCTAAATGGAGAACTCTATTTGATATTCAAAATGAATCTAGCTAATGAGCATAGACTCGGATTACTGTTAAAGTTAACAACTACTTTGATTACTGTTACGGATTACACTAAGGAATGTAAATACCAAATAGAGGTAAAAGATTACACTACGAAATGTAAATGTTAGAAAAAGATAAGGATTATGTTCACAACCCCAAGTGTAGGGTCACGATGTGGTAATAACTCGGTGAGACCGAGGTTGAATCCACATGGACTAAACTTGTACGTATTCTAAAAATAACTAGAAATATAATTAGAAAAATATCTAAATTGAAATTTGTAATAGTTGAGAGTAATTGTGAATAAAATATCAATAATCAAAAGGAAACTACAAAGCCAAGGATCCACTTGTAGCTATCAAGATGCTACATTACTTGATTCAAGAAACCCAATTGGAATTGGAGTCCTATTTGAAAAGGCCAACCTATATGACCTAAAGGGGGGGTGAATAGGACTATGCCAAATTAAAATGATAATAGCGGAATTTAAATGAATAAAGGAAAGATAGCACTTTAAGCAAATCACAATACGGAAATGTAAAGCAACCTCAAAATTCAAGTCTTGAGAGGTTGATACAAATGTTGTTCTAAGGACAACCTTACACCATAAAAACCAAGGGTTTATGGCAGGACAACCTTACTAGAACGGTTTAAGTATCAATATCTCAAACTGAAGAGGAATAAAGAGTAAATAGCAAGAATGAAAGTCTAAACTATTACAATATTCCCTACAATGCTTGAAATGTAAATATTATAACATTCACATTCACACATACATCTCACAAACTTGAATGATTAAAGATATAGAAAATAAATCACACATCCACAGAACACAAAGAGTTATAGTGGTTCGCCTGTGTGTACACCAACTGTTAAACAACAGCCACACAGCTTGCTACTCCACTCCTAATATCCTCACACAAGGGATATTAGTGTTCACTATGAAAATAGGTTTTTCTCAGGTTCACCTAAAACCCTCACAATTGTGTCTTTCAAATGGGCTTATACAATTCAAAAACCCCACTCTCTGAGTTTTCTGGCTCTCCTCAGATAACCAACACTTAGAGATTTTTCTGGCTTAATCTCAAAGAAACTAAAAACATAGAAGATTTACGCAAATGTAAAATACCTGGATTTCTCCTTTTGTAGCAGCCCGAAAGAACCAAATTGGAGTAGAAGTTCGAATAGAGAAGTTCAATGTCCAATATTTACTTTGAAATAGTTCTAAGTTCTAATTTATTTTAAATTAAATCAAGTTGGGCTAGCTCTATTTGATTTTGATTTCAAGAAGTGGAATATCACAATTCCTCTTTCAAATTAGATTGAAAGAAACAAAATCAAATATAAAAAGCTAACAAAAGAGAATATTAAATATATACAATGTAGCTTAAAAAGAACACAAACTTATCTCTCAGAGTAATGCCTTGATTTTACTTGAATTGGATATCAGACTTTAAAAATCGTGCTCTATTTATAGTTGCAGAAATCGCATATTCGATTGGTCCTGTGGACACTACGACAGGTCGTAGGATTAACAATATTTTGAAATTTTGAGCGCGATCGGATAAAACCGTTCCACGACTGGTCGTAGGCACTTCACAACTGGTCGTGAGTCCTCCACGACTGGTCATGAGGAGCTAGGAATAGTTGCTGGAGTTTGAGTCGTAGCTGCGAGACTAGTCTTGAACAAGTTGACACTATTCACACGACCGGTCAAGCAGACTCCGGGACTGGTCGTAACTCAACTAAAAAATTTTAAAAATTTGTAACAACTTAGGACTTGTCTTGGAATTTCTTGAACTGGTCGAGCCAGTTCTATGTCTAGTTGAACAGAGTCCAGGACTAGTCTAAGAACAGACCAAACACTTATAAAATGATTCAATTTGAATTATCTATACAAAATGACCTACCCTAAAATCAATTTAAGGTCATTCATACCTTAAATATGCAATATGGACATTGAACCTTCATTTCTTCAAATGATGGATGATCTTTGAAGTTCATGAGACTTGAGATCTCGACACATGATGAAGCTTGAACTTGAGATCTTTGAAACCTTGAACTTTTAGTTCTTTAGTTGTATTTCACCTTGAGTCTTGAATAAGATCTCATAGCTTTAAAAGTCTAAAGCTTTAGAGAAGAGAACAATGTACTTGACCTTGCATTACTTGAAGTAGATCATTGTTCTTGACTTGAAGCATTGTCCTTGTACATGTGATGCATTGCCTTGAACATATATATCAATGTGCTACACAAGATACAAATTGTGGTTTTGGCACTAAAAAATTTGACAATTAAGGTAACAAATAAACATTGCACTTACAATCTCTCCCTTTGTCAAATTTATAAAAAAACACACTCCATTAAGAATAAGAGTAAGAGTAGCATCACATGCTCAATAAAGAACCATGCATTTATAAAAGAGAACCAGTTATAGCCTGGTTAAAGAATCATGCACTGGTTATCACAACTAGCACACATCATCATGAAGTAGGCAAAACTCCTCCTTACTTACTCCCCCTGAATAGTACACATAAATCCATAAAAATTATGCTACTACCCCACATCCATATCCATAAAAAATCAATCCAAAGAAATATTTATCCATTCCATATCCATAAAAAATCATTCTAAGTTCTAATTGATTTTAAATTAAATCAAGTTGGTCTAGCTCTATTTAATTTTGATTCCAAGAAGTAGAATATTACAATTCCTCTTTCAAATCAGATTAGAATGCAGAAACAAAATCAAATATAAAAAGCTAACAAAAGACAATATTAAATATGCACAATGTAGCTTAAAAAGAACACAAACTTATCTCTCATAGTGATGCCTTGATTTTACTTGAATTGAATATCAAACTCTGAAAATCGTGCTCTATTTATAGTTGCAGAAATCGCATCTTCGACTGGTCCTGTGGATACTACGACAGGTCATAGTGAAAAGGCCTAGCTATATGTCCTAGAGGGGGGGTGAATAGGACAATGCCAAATAAAACTTATAACAGCGGAATTAAAAAGAATATGATAACCAAAATAAATCACAATGCAAGAAAATAAAATAACCTCAAAATACAGATCTTGAGAGGTTTCTAAGGACAACCTTACACCAAAAACCAGAGTTTATGGTAGGACAACCTTATTTCTAGAAAGATTTTTGTATCAAATCTCAAACCAAAGAGGAATACAGAAATAAATACAAACTGAATTGAAATAAATTGTAATCATAAATGTATTGTTCTAGGGACAGCCATACACCATAAAAATGGCAGGGCAACCTTGCTGGAACAATTTTTAAAGGAAATTGAATATCAAGCTGATAAAGGAATAGCAGAAAATAAATTCTAAACTATTACAAAATTCTCACATTGCTTGAATTAAATGATTACAACATTCACCACCATACATACATCCCACAAAAGAATAATTAAAGATCAGAAGTATAAATCATTCAACCACAACACAAGGGATTATAGTGGTTCGCCTGTGTGTTCACCAACTGTTAAACAACAGCCACACAGAATGCTACTCCACTCCTAATATCCTCACATAGGGGATATTAGCGTTCACTAACAAAATAGGTTTTCCCAGGTTCACCCAAAACCTTTACAATTGTGTCTTTGTCTGTGGGCTTACACAATTAAAAACCCCACTTCGAGTTTTCCTGGCTCTCCTCGGATAACCAATACAACAAGATTTTTCGCAAATCTTGAAAGAAACCAAAACAAAAAGGAATTTACAAGTAAATGTAAAATACCCGATTATCTCCTTCGTTGTAGCGGCCCGGTAGAACAAGTCGAGTAGATGATTGAATGTCCAAGTTCAATGTCCAGTACTCAATTACAATGGTTCTAATTCTAATAGATTTTAAATTAAACCAAATAGGGCTTGCCTTAATTGATTTTGATTCCAAAGAAAGGGAATAATAATTCCTCTTATCAAATTAGATTGGAATAGCAGAAACAAAATCAATTAAATAAAGCTAAGGAAAGAGAATATTAAATAAGCACACTTAGCTTAGATGGAGCACAGAATTATCTCTCAGAAGTTCGATGAAGATTGGCTTGAATGGATTAATTAATTCGATGATTTCTTATGAGATTCGTGCACTATTTATAGGAGAGCAGATCGCGTCTTCGACTGGTCTAGGGAGCTCTTCGACTAGTCGAAGCAATAACAGATATTTGAAAAATCAGGCGTGATAAGCTTTGACCATTCTACGACTGGTCGAAGGTCTCCTTCGACTGGTCGTAGGTCACCTACTCGAAGGTCTTCGGTCGAAGAACCTAAAAACAACGGTGGATTTTGAGTCGAAGTTTTTTGATGGTCGAAGATGCGTCGACATCTGCTTCCTTCGATCGGTCGAAGCATTCTGGACTAGTCGAAGCCTAACAGATTTTATCTGAAATTTGTAACAAACTCACGACTGATCGAGGAATTTCTTAGACTGGTCGAAGAAACTCTAGGACTAGTCGAAGAAGGCCTAGGACTAGTCGAAGAACAGACCAAAGTTATGTAAAATAAACATTCGATTTATGTATCCAAAGTGACCTACTTCTAAGGTCAACCTAAGGTCAGTCAAACCTCAACCATGAAGTAAGGACATTGAAACATTAGGAACTAGTGACCTTGAAGTATGAGCCTTGAAGTCTTGATATCTTTACAAACTGCCTTGTACTCTTCTTGAAGTCTTGCAGCTTGAGTCTTGTCTTGTGAGCAGTTCTTGCATTCAAGATTTGTACTTGTGAGCTTTGCTTGTTGTGAGCTTAGCTTGTTTATGAATGTTGATCCTTAAGAGAGCTTCACTTATGCAAGTTATATATAACAGTGATTTTGGCACCACAAATTTGACAACAGACAGGGATATAAACTATAGCACTTACACATAGGACCAACAACATTTTGAAATTTTAAGCGCGATCAGATAAAACCGTTCCACGACTGGTCGTAGGCACTTCACAACTAGTCGTGAGTCCTCCACTGAAGAAGGAGCACGTATGGTAGGATCAAGTTGATGAAGGCCCTTGTTTAAGCACCTAAGATACTTACGCATATATTTAAATTACAAATCATGGGCAACATTCATGTTCTCTACCTCCTCCTTAAGTGCACGAAGACGAGCATCAAAATCGGATGGCTAATAGTCAGGATCATTTGCAGAGTCTGATTCAATTTCATAAAAAATGTCATCTATATTGATATCATCAGGAGGAAGATCACCACCTTCTTCTACATTCCCTGCTTCAGCTCCACCACCACCCACATCCACTTGTCCAGGAGCCAATTCCAATTTCATCTTGTTTATATTTGAATTATTGAAAATAAGATGATAAATAGGAGCCTGTCCAACAGACATAGAAACTAGCTTGTGAGTAGCTAACACTGTCATAAGATAGGCAAATACAATATCACTGTGTACAGGATGGAGACGAAATTGAATGATAAAATGACAGATCAAAGATGGAAGACAAACTTGAGTACCAGAGACGATGGAATGCAAAAACCGAACCATAAAGGAAGTCAGTTCTATTTTGTTACCAGAACGTGGATATAGATTTGAAATAAATATTCTGTGAAGAACCCTGTATCTGGGTAACAAGTACTTGGAAGCAAGCGCATTCCCCTTATGAGTCCATTGCACATCTATGTTATATAATGCTCTAGTGAGCATGCATTTTTCCGATTCTGAAAGTTTCTCAACTAGAGTGTGAATAGGAATACCCTCGTCATTAATAGGTATGTCCATTAAAGTTGAAATCAGATGACTGTCAATTTCAAATGGACCTTCTCTAGTCGCTATTGTAAACGTTAAATTCTTAGTCAAAAAATTAGAAAAGCAAGTAAACATAACCTGCACAATAGACTGGTATGCTGGCCCACCCCAATATAGGATGTTATCCCAACCTACAGATTGGAGAAGTGGAAGGAAACCAAAAGGAGCAATGTGTTCAATATACACAGGTCGCTCAACAATAACATTGTGTAATCGTAAATCTCGCACATGTGAGGGATCATCTTTGGTCCTTGTTAAAGGAGCCGATCTAGATGAGGAAACACTAGGAAAGTTTTCTTTTTCCCTCTAGCATCCATTTGCAACAAGAAAATCAAAGAAGCAAGGAGTTGCAAAAAATGTGGAATGTGTTTTCTCAAAAATAGATTTGGGTGAAAAAAACTCCAAAATCTTCAAGGAAACTTGAAATCAAGCACTCCAAGGAAGAAAATGAAGTGATATGCATTTAAATCTAGAAGGAAAATGAAAATAATGAACTAACCTTGAAGAATCAAGAAGTTGGGTATGACTAGTCATGCTACGGCCAGGTGGAAGAGGAAATGAGGAAGAAAGGGTTTTTTCTCAAATTAAAAAGTTCAACGCGCTACACGACTGGTCGTGGGTTGTCCTCAACTGGTCGTGCCACGACTGGTTGAGTACGTCCTCGACTGGTCATGCAAAGACAAAAACATGCATTTTTCACATAATTCTAAAATTTAAAATTATAATTTAAAAAATATATAAACTATAATACAGAAATGCATGAATAATCAATTTAAATTGCATATACCAATAACAAATTTCAATTTATTAAACCTACTTTTATCAAGCGGTTTAGTGAAAATGTCAGCAAGTTGAGTCTTGGTCGGAATGTAATATAAAGAGATTGTCTTTTCTTCCACTAATTCATGAATGTAGTGATATCTATTGTCAATGTGCTTGGTTCATGAATGCTGAATTAGATTTTTAAATATATTTATTACACTAAAATTATCACAATATAAAACCATTGAATCCTATACAATTTCGTAATCGCTTAACATTCTATTCATCCATATAAGCTGAGTACCTGCATTTCTAGCAACGATGTATTTAGCCTCAGCAGTTGAGAGCGATACAAAACTTTGCTTCTTGCTAAACCAAGAAACTAAACAATTTCGATATAGAAACAATCACCACTGGTTGATTTCCTATCATCGATATTTCTAGCCCAATCAGCATCAGTGTACCCTGCCAACTGAACACTAGAATCATATGGATACCAGAGACCCAAATCAGCTGAACTTGTAACATATCGCATAATCCACTTAACATCAGTTAGATGGGACTCTTTAGGATCAGATTGGTATCTAGCGCAAATACCAACACTAAAAGCAATATCAGGTCTACTTGCAGTTAAATAAAGTAAACTGTCAATCATACTACGATATAATTTAGGATCCACATTTTTACCTATAGAGTCTTTTGAGAGTCTTAAAGTTGTACTCATAGGAGTATCAAAATTTTTCCCATTCTCAAATCTAAACTTTTTAATTAAGTTTAAAGCATATTTGGTTTGAGAAATAAAAATACCATCAGGTTGTTGTTTTACTTGCAACCCTAGGAAATAATTCAATTCCCCAACCATGCTCATTTCGAACTTAGATTTCATTAAATCTACAAACTCAATAGTCATGTTAATACAGGTAGATTCATAAATAATATCATTAACATAGATCTGCACTATTAAGATATGATCGTTATGTTTCTTAACAAAAAGAGTCTTATCAACACTTCCATTAGAAAATTATGACTTAGTAGAAACATAGTCAATTTTTTGTACCATGCCCTGGGAGCTTGTTTCAAACCGCAGAGAGCCTTTTTTAGGCGATAGACATGATCAACATTCTTAGGGTCTTCAAAACCCGTTGGTTGTTTAACATAAACTTCTTCAAGCAGATCACCATTTAAGAAGGTACTCTTTACATCCATTTGATAAATTTTGAATTTATCTAAAGCAAGTAATGGATATAAATAGTCTAATTGATTCAAGACGAGCTACTGGGGCAAAGGTTTCATCATAATCGATGCCTTCAATTTGAGTGTACCCTTGTACAACCAGTCTTGCCGTGTTTCGAATTATATTACTTAGTTATCAAACTTATTTTTGAAAATCCATTTAGTTCCGATAATATGTTTATCTTTAGGTATAGGAACAAGATACCAAATATCATTTTTCACAAATTAGTTAAGCTCTTCTTGCATCGCTACTATCCAGTTTTCGTCAAAAAGAGCTTCTTTTACGTTAGCCGGTTCTATCTGTGATGTAAAGCACACGTAATTACATATATCTTCTAGTTGTCTACGAATGCGCACACCAGTGAGAGGGTTTCCAAGAATCTGAGTGGTTGGATGATCTTTAATAGTCCTTAGTTCAGAGATATTTTGACTTGATGAAGTATCTGGTTTGTCAATTAAAAGAACTTCATTATTATCTGAACTTGTGACAGGTGTATTCAAGTGATCATCAATGACTACATTAATGGACTCTTGAATAACGCCGGTCCTCTTATTCAGTACTCAATATGCTCAACTATTTAAAGAATATCCTAAAAACATCCCTACATCACTTTTAGTGTCAAACTTGTCCAGATTTTCACGGTCACGTAAAATATAGCACTTGCTGCCAAAAACTTGAAAGTATTTGACAGTAGGCTTCTTATTGAACCACATTTCATAAGCCGTTTTATCATAAGTTTTACTTGTATAAACTTAGTTGATTATATAGTATGCAGTATTTACATCTTCAGCCCAAAGATTTTTAGGGAGCTTCAGACTATTCAACATTACATTGCCATTTCATGAAGCACTCTATTTTTTCTTTCAACAATTCTAATTTTTTGTGGAGTTTTGGGAGCAGAGAATTCATGTGATATTCCCTAATTAGAACAGAATTTCTCAAAACTGCTATTCTCAAATTCTGATCCATTATCACTACGGATCTTACAGACTTGAGAACTTTTTTCTGTTTGGATTCGTTTGAGAACTCTTTTCACTTCATTAAGGGTTTCTGATTTATCCCTTAAGAAGGTAACCCCAGTGAATCTGGTATAGTCATCCACAATTACCAATATATATTTCCTACCACCTCGACTCTCCATTCTGGTTGGTCCTATAAGATCTATATGGAGAAGCTCGAGCGATTTTGAAGTGGCATTGGAGTTCACCTTTTTGTGAGTACTCCTAGTTTGTTTGCCAATCTGGCATTCGCCACATATTTTGTCTACTTTCTGTAATTTAGGTAGACCTCTTATCAGTTTTCTTTTGAACAATCTATATATATATTGTGGTAGTGTACGTGTCTAAGACATTTATGCTATAACTCAGTCTCATCGGTATCGACAATGTAACATGATTGGTTAGATGAGCTAGAATCACTAACGATATAGCAGTTTTTAGAAGTTCTACGACCAATTAATATTACAGAACCTTTTTGTTTAAAATTTCACAACCTTGGTTAGTAAATTTTACGCTATGATTTTTATCACATATTTGAGATATGCTTAATAAATTGTGTTTTAACCCTTCAACATATAACACATTCTCAAATAAGGAAATGTTAAAGAGTTGAACCATACCTTGGCCAATAATCTTGTAGTTGCTATCATCACCAAATGTGACTGAACCATCATCCATGTCTTTAAGATCGGTGAATAGACCATTATCACCAGTCATATACCTTGAGCATCCACTGTCTAAGTACCACTTTGAGTGACTTGTAGCTTTGAAAGCCATGTGGGCAACCAAGCAAGTAACCTTAGGAACCCATTTCATAATTGTTTTGGGTTTAGGAGTATAGTTGGTCTTCTTATGTTTTTAGTTGTTGTAAGAATGACCAACTGAGTTAGATTTTAAGAGCTTCTTAAGCAAGTCAACTAATTTTTCAGCTAAAGGGTTTCAATTCTGATTATTATATCTGATATGGTTACTTTTAGGTTTAAAAGATTGAAATGTTTTGGTATTTTTGGAAAACTTTTGATTAGAACTTTTCTCTTTTGAGTTTGAGGACTCTCCTTTTACAAACTTAGGAGGAGTATTCTTCTGTTTAGGAGGAATATCCCTATCGTAGCCCAAACCGGATCGATCGCCACATTTTCTTGATCCAGATAAAAGTTTTTCTAATTTTGGATCACCTTGGGCATACTTCCATGTATCCTTTAAACTCAAAAGTGAAGAAACTTCAAGTTTAAGTTTTTCATTTTCAGATTTCAGATTTTCAATCTGGGAGGTTTTGAATTCTAAATCGCATTTGCATTTTTCAAAACAATCTGAAATATGGAATTTTTCTAAAATAAGAGAATCAAAATTTTCTTTAAGCTTTGAAAACTTTTCTTTTTGAAGTTTTAATTTAACAACAATTTTATAACTTTCCTTGTAAAGTGCATTATAGGCATCTTGAAGATCTTCTTCATTTTCATGATCACTATTCAGATTTTCTTCACTAGTTAAATCATTATTATCTGAAAAAGTGAACTTGGCTAGAGTCATAAGGGCTTTGACTTCATTGCCCGACTCCGTTTCAGAATCTTCTGATTCAGAAGAAGCTTCAGAACCGGAAGATTCATCCCAAGTAACCAACATACTCTTCTTTTTGGGTTTATCCTTTTTAGGACACTTGTTTGCCAAATGCCCATATTCTTGGCAGTTGTAACATTGACTGTTTTTTTATGATTTCTAAGTTTTAGATTTAGATCTTTTCTTATCATTAGCTTTTTGAAAATCAACCCTCTTTTTACTTTTGAAAATTTTGTAAAACTTTTTCGCAGGAAGGGCCATATCATCTTCTAAGTTTTTTAAATCAGAATTGCTATTGTTTTCTTGAGAAACATTTTTAGAAGATTTAAGGGCAATAGATTTACATTTAGGAGCTTTAAAATTTAACTCTTAAGTTCGTAAAGACCCAATTAATTCTTCTACCCTCATATTATCTGTATCACGAAGTTCCTAGATCGTAGTTACCTCAGAATTGAACCGTTTAGGAAGTGAGCGCAGTATCTTTGCACATACTTTACTTTCAAGTATTTTGTCACCAAGACCCCACATAGAGTTCACAATGTCATTTAATCTAGTATAGAAGTCTATAAACATTTCATTTTCTTCCATATGTATTTTCTCAAATTTGGTTCTGAGGATTTGGACTTTAGATTTCTTAACAATTGATTTTCCCACGTATGTCATTTCTAAAATATCCCAAGCTTACTTTGCAAAATCACAAGATATAATTCTTTTGAATTCATCCGGTGATAGCGCGCAAGTGATTACATTAGTGCTTTTGCATTTGTATTACTCTCACTTTTCTGAAGTGTGGTCCAAGAAAAATAAGGTGTTACTCTCATTGATTTTGATCCATCAATACTAGTTACTTCTCTGGTAGGAGGGGTCCATTCTGTCACTGTGGCTTGCCACACACTCTCATCCATGGATTTTAAGAAAATTCTCATCCTGACTTTCCAATAGGCATAATTGGAGCCATCAAATGGAGGAGGCCTAGTGACTAAAAGGCTATCAAAATTTGACATCTTATAAATAGCTTAGATTGATTAGCTTAGGAAATAAATCCAAAAAATATAACAATTAAGGTGAGCTATTAGGCTCTGATACCACTTGAAAAGGCCAAGCTATATGTCCTAGGGGGGGGGGGGGGTGGGTGGGGTGAATAGGACTATGCTAAATTAAAATGATAATAGCGAAATTTCAATGAATAAAGGAAAGATAACATTTTAAGCAAATCACAGTACGGAAATGTAAAACAACCTCAAAATTCAAGTCTTGAGAGGTTGATACAAATGTTATTCTAAGGACAACCTTACACCATAAAAACCAAAGGTTTATGGCAGGACAACCTTACTAGAATGATTTAAGTATCAATATCTCAAACTGAAAAGGAATAAGAAGTAAATAGCAAGAATGGAAGTCTAAACTATTACAACATTCCCTACAATGCTTGAAATGTAAATATGACAACATTCACATTCACACATACATCCCACAAACTAGAACGATTAAAGATATAGAAAATAAATCACACATCCATGAAACATAAAGAGTTATAGTGGTTCGCCTATGTGTACACCAACTATTAAACAACAACCACACAGCTTGTTACTCCACTCCTAATATCCTCACACAGGGGATATTAGCGTTCACTATGAAAATAGGTTTTTCTTAGGTTCACCTAAAACCCTTTTAATTGTGTCTTTCAAATGGGCTTACACAATTTAAAAGCCCCATACTCTAAGTTTTCTAGCTTTCCTCAAATAACCAACACTTAGAGATTTTTCTGGCTTAATCTCAAAGAAACCAAAAACATAAAAGATTTACACAAATGTAAAATACCTAGATTTCTCCTTTTGTAGCAGCCCAGAAGAACCAAATTGGAGTAGAAGTTCGAATAGAGAAGTTCAATGTCCAATACACACTTTGAAATGGTTCTAAGTTCTAATTGATTTTAAATTAAATCAAGCTGGGCTAGCTCTATTTGATTTTGATTATAAGAAGTGAAATATCACAATTCCTCTTTTAAATCAGATTGGAATGCAGAAGCAAATTCAAATATAAAAAGCTAACAAAAGAGAATATTAAATATGCACAATGTAGCTTAAAAAGAACACAAACTTATCTCTCAAAGTGATGCCTTGATTTTACTTGCATTAGATGTTAAACTCTGAAAATCGTGCTCTATTTATAGTTGTAGAAATCGCATCTTCGACTAGTCCTGTGTATACTACGAAAAGTCGTAGGACCAACAACATTTTGACATGTTGAGCGCGATCGGATAAAACCGTTCCATGACTGGTCGTGAGTCCTCCATGACTGGTCATGACCTGCTCACGATTGGTCGTGAGGAGTCAGGAATAGTTGCTGGAGTTTGAGTCGTAGACGTCTTGAATGAGTTGACACTGTTCACACGACCGGTCGAGCAGACTCCAGGACTGGTCTAAGCTCAACCAAAAAATTCTGAAAATTTACAACAACTTAGGACTGATCTTGAAATTTCTTGGATTGGTCGAGCCAGTTCTAGGACTAGTCGAACAGAGTCTAGGACTAGTCTAAGAATAGACCAAATACTTATAAAATGATTCAATTTGAATTATGTATACAAAATGACCTACCCTAAAGTCAATCTAAGGTCATTCATACCTTAAATGTGAAGTAAGGACATTAAACCTTCATTTCTTCAGATGATGGATGATCTTTGAAGTTCATGAGACTTGAGATCTCGACACATGATGAAGCTTGAACTTGAGATCTTTGAAACCTTGAACTTGTAGTTCTTGAGTTGTATTTCACCTTGAGTCTTGAACAAGATCTCCTTGCTTTAAAAGTCTGAAGCTTTAGAGAAGAGAACAATGTACTTGACCTTGCATTACTTGAAGTAGATCATTGTTCTTGACTTGAAGCATTGTCCTTGTACATGTGATGCATTGCCTTGAACAGATATATCAATGTGCTACACAAGACACAGATTGTGGTTTTGGCACTACAAAATTTGACAATCAAGGTAACAAATAACCATTGCACTTACACTATCTTATCCAATTGAAAAATCAAATATCTAAACTTCTCATGGATCTAGTCCACACATGGAGTATTGTGATGATTGAAAGGAAATTCATGCATCCACTATGTCCAAGAGACGATGGTGAATCACGAGTTTTACCAATCTCACAATCTCAAAACAGGAAAAGAAAATATTCAAAGCTATCACAACATCTATTGTAAATTGAGTCATAATAAATCATAGAAAGTTGAAAATATTCTTTAAATTCAAACTAGAAATCAATGAAGTTCAATCATAAACAATAATCAAAGCAAGACAATCATCCCAACAAGTTACAAGCTTCACCTCTTAGCCTAAGCTAAGAGGTTTAGTTAACCATAAACATGATTGAAACTAAAACCTTTAAATAAAACATGAAAAATAAACAAGGAAGAAAAACTCTTAGGAGGCTGCTTGTTCACAACCCCAAGTGTAGGGTCACAATTTTGTAATAACTCGGTAAGACCGAGGTCAAATCCATAGGGACTAAACTTGTACGTATTATAAAGTAACTAGAACTAAAAAAAAAAATCTAAATTGAAATCTGAATAATTCAGAGTAATGGTGAATAATGTTGATCAAAACTTATGATTTAAAGGTGGGAACTAGGGTGATAAGGATCCACTTGTAGCTATCAAGATGATACCTTACTTGATTCAATAAACACAATTGGAACTGTAGTCCTATCATATCCAATTGGAAGATAAAGTAATTTAAATCAATTCTAAACTTTTCATTAACCTAATTCTCAATGGACAAGAATTGTGAAGATTAGAAAGGATTTCATCACCCTACCATGCCCAAGAGATGATGGTAAACAATGAAATTTACCAATCTCACTATATCAAAACAGGAAAAGAAGATATCCAAAGATACCACAACATCTATTGTAATTTGAGTCACAATATATCATAGAAAACTGAAAATATTCCCCTAATATCAAACTAGAAATTAATGAAGTTCAATAAGAACAAGAATCAAAGAAAAATAAATATTCCAACACGCTACAATCTTCACCTCTAAGCCCTAGCTAAGAGGTTTAGCCAACTATAGACATGATTGAAACCAAATCTCTTAAACAAAGCATAAAAAATAAACTAGGGAAGAAGAAAAACTTTTTGGTGACTGCTCCACCCTTATTATCACGCTCCAAACCCAAAAATCGGATTTATAGGAATTTCGATCGTCGAATCCGGTACCGACAGCCTCCATAGTACCCCATTCTCGGCTCCTAGCGTCCATACGCCAGATTCCGATCCTGGGATCCTACAAGGAGGATTTTTTTTATACATTTGACTCGTAATAAGCATAACCACAAGATTACCCAATTCACAAAGGTAACATCATCATCACATATCCACTAATATAAATTTTTGAATATACTGCTGCAAGGGAAATACATATGTTAAAATCAAGGCTCCAGAAGACTGCTGCATGCTCTAAGCTTAATACTGCTGCAACCTAACATCACCTGCACGCATCTATCATGCATAAACTTATAGAAAGCTTAGAGGGTGGTGTAAGTGTGAGTGCAAGGCAAGTGCCAAGTATTTAATACAATGTCATAGTCATACAATACCGAAAACACTAGTAATCCATAAATCGTACAATGTCAGAATAAGCAAAATACTGACAAGATCACGAGTCATACAATATTAGAATACGCAATACGAATCAACTATGCAAATGAGGAGTCATAGAGCACCAAATATCAGATGCAGAGGATGCAATGCAATATACAATCCTGATGAGTAACACAAATAGCGTTAGCTGTACCTAGACCATATAAATGCAGAAACACAATAACCCAAATTGCCATATGCCACAGATATATGCAATATGAGGTATGAATGGAGTGACTATGCTAGAGTGTGAAGTCGGGATGATAGTATGTAGTATCATAGGCTATGAGGCCCATCACAAGGGACTTCTATCCAAACTAGTCCCATATCTAATTTGGATAGTCAGACTCAATGTGGTAAACTCTGGATCTCAGGTTAGTCGCGTGCCCCAACCGAAATCCTGGCCATTGCGAATGTACACGTAACAAATAGTTACCACCACTAGCCCGAGTGGATCATGAATGAATGAATAAATGAGTATGCAACTCCTGCTCAATAAGTCCACAAATCAGTACAGTTCATCTCTGGAATCATCACCGGGGTTTAGTACACTCAAAATGGCACTGTCGCTCTTCCAGCCGCACAGTCCAAGTGAGAGTAAGAAACCTCACTATCCGCCTAACCAATAGTCTGCCAATACCTATTCGGCATGTCGATAGTGGACCCATTCACGAGTTGGTCAAACTTAACCTAGCAACGCCCCCTACACTCGGGCGGGTAAGGCCACACCCCCTCCCAACCGAGCACGACACAGTGGGAGACGTAGCCTCCTAGTATTAGGCACTCAGGAGCTCATGTATCCACTCGGTTTCGATGTTGGGGCGTCCTCTAGTATCAAGAGGGTTTATGAATTTTCACCTAGGGCCATCTATGGCAGCCCGATGCTAGAACAGATTTTCGGTATCCCATCTGGCCATTCACGATATGCCTGTGGAGGCTACGACCCTGATGTCATTAGGGCATACAGTGATCACAATGTAAGATGCATGAGTCACACAATCTAATTATGCATCACTCCTACGCATACCATGCGCTCAAGTGAGACAATCTCTGCCTATCAGGGAGTCTCATAACAACCTGCTCAATGACATATGCAATGATCAACAACATCTCATAACAAACATGTAGATGATGCGTATGAGCATGTATCATGATGCTATGCTGTTACATACTCATAATCATTATCAACAACTGGCATCGACAATCGACCTCGACAATGTGGACATTTAACTAACATTGCCCCTAAGGAATGACCCTCATGGATCCTAACATATAGTGGACCCATGACCTCACATAAGGGCCAAATATACAACATCATGGGCCTCACTAAAGAGTTTAATATACGTCATGATGGGCCGCTCACATGGGCCTAACATACATCACAATGGGCTCCATCGCCTAACCCTCAAATGCATCACAATGGGCCTCATCACATAAGCCTCATATACATCACATTGGGCCTTAAACACGAGCAGAATACACATCATAACGTGCCTCAAATACAAGCTGCATATACATCACATTGGGCCTTAAACATGGGCAGAATACACATCATAACAGGCCTCAAATACGAGCCACATATACATCACATTGGCCTCAAACACGGGTAGAATATACATCAAAATCAGAATCCATAATCAGCTACGATGATTGGCCTCGATCGATAATCACCCTATCGGCCATGACAATCGTAATCGACAATCGGCCATGATAATTGACCTCGACCGACAATCGGTCAATCGACCATGACAATCATAATCGGTAATTGGCCACGATAATCGGCCTCGATCGATTATTGGTCAATCGACCATAACAATCATAATCGGTAATCGGCCACTATAATTAGACTCGATCGATAATCGGTCAATCGACCACGACAATCATAATCTGCAATTGGTACCAATAATCAACATTGATAACCGGCACCGACAATCGGCATAAGGGAAGGTCACAATGAGGACATTTAACCATCATTGCCCATCAATGTGGTCATTTAACCAACATTGCTTCCAAGCAGTGGCCTACATAGAGTCAAACATATAGTGGGCCCCATGGCCCCACACAAAGGGCTAATATACATCACAATGGGCCTCACCCAATGGCGACATCACATGGGCTACACATACATCACTTCAAGACTCATCATATGGGCCGAAAATACCTCATAATGGGCCACGACATATGGGTTGGGAACACATCACAATGGCCATGGCATATGGGCCGGGAATATGTCACAATGGGCCACGACATATGGGTTGGGAACACATCACAATGGCCATGGCATATGGGCTAGGAATACGTCACAATGGGCCACGACATATGGGCTAGAATTACATTACAATGGGCCTCACTAAATGAGAGGTGGGCCCTGCACATGGGTCTCAAATACATCAAGTGGGCCACATTAATGGGCCATGCCAATGAACTTCATATACATCAAGTGGTCCGCATCAAAGGGTCGTAATACATGGTGTCACCTGTATGTCAGTTGGGCCACAATATGTGGGCTGGAAAATACATCTCATTGGACCTTACCTAGTGGGTTGTACTAATGGGCCTCGTATCCAACACATCAAGGTGGGCCTTGCACATATTAAATGGGCCCCAACAGATGGACAGTGTGCCTGCTATACACATCGAAGTGAGCCGCATAAGTGGACGACAAGATGAAATGCATACAACATAGTGGGACCTGCGAATACGCAGTAGGTGGGCTTATCGCCCAGTAAGTTGGATGGTGCAGGTCAAACATATACCTCGTAGTTGGCCCCACGACACGTCCAAATAGATGGTGCTAGAATACAATACATATATTAAGTTGGATCCCACCCCAGAAAAACAGATGGGCAGCGGGAATATACATGAGGTGGCTTACCACCGTCCTGGGGTAGATGGATGGATAGTATAAGACACATACATCAAATTGGAGTCCACCGTCCGACAAACTAGATGAACGGTGGATATAGAATGTATACACTAAGGTGGGTCCCATTTATTGGGGATGGATGGTACAGATATACATCATATGGGCCATAATCACATCATGTCAGGCCTTGCCCCTGGGTCTCAAATACTTCACAATGGGCTTTGCCCATGGGCCTCAGATTCAAGCAGGTGGGCCCTAACATATGTGCCTTAAATATAACACATGTGGGCCCTATCACATGGGCCTTAAATGTACATCATGATGGGCCTCGTGGATGGCCGGCACCAATGAGCCTCAAGTGGGCGTGGACCACACCAAAAATTATTTCAATAGTTAAAGGTGTATCCTGTGTATCAATGTGCACCATCATTTCATGGGGCACATGGCCCACTAATGATGATTGGCACTGTCCAAACATTGTCCAGAAAAAAATTAGCCC
Source organism: Magnolia sinica (assembly GCF_029962835.1). Taxonomy (NCBI): domain Eukaryota; kingdom Viridiplantae; phylum Streptophyta; class Magnoliopsida; order Magnoliales; family Magnoliaceae; genus Magnolia; species Magnolia sinica. The sequence continues at coordinate 84,265,734 of NC_080574.1, forward strand.
CGTCCAAACATTATGGGTAGTGTGGATATGGAACATACATCAAGGTGGGTTCCACAACACCGTCCAAACATTATCCAACACCGTCCAGACGTTCTGAATGGTGAGGATGAAATAAATACATCTAGGTGTGGTCCACCATCCAAATCTATTGGATGGGGTGCATACACTACATACATCAAGGTGTGGCCCACAGACGTACTGACATGTTAAGGGTATACTAACCAATCGTTATCACAACAGGTGGGTCCCACGTGGCAGGTGGGTCCACACGTGTGGGGCCCACCAGCAAAATGGATGGACTGTCGCGAATAAAATACATAATCATGGCGGGGCCAGTCCATGTCCAAGCAGTGGATGGCTTGGATGTAGTACAAACATCAAGGTGGTCCCACGTCCAAGCAATGGACAGCGTGGGGACCACATGTGTAGGTGTGTTCCACTGTCCAGAAATACCGGACGGTGTGGAAATATACATCTGGTGGGTCCACACGCTGGATACAACACCTACACTGGAGGGTGCCACGCGAGGCCCACTATAACGTCTATTTGCAATCCAACCTGTTGGTAAGGTCACACTTACCTGAATGAAAGGAAAAGCAAATTTCATATTGATACAAAACTTTCGTGACCCATAAAGGGTTTCAATGGTAGACGTCCAATTCAACACTGTTCCATGTGAGGTGGGCCACCTGAGTCTCGTATACGGCTGATTTTTGGGCGGCTCACTGCCCTGAGGGGGGCCCACCAAGTGCAAGGTGTTGATGTTCATCACACATCACATGGGGCCCATAGTTGTGGGTCCCAGCCCAACATAGCAGCGTAGGACATTGCTGCATCCAAAGGATGGTCAGCAGTAGCGCCTGCTGTTGCCTCAATTTTATTTTTTTTGGAAAAATATTTTCTCACGGTTTTTCGCATGTGGGGCCTACCTTAGGAAAATCCTACCCAGCCAATGGATTCTACGGCCCATGATCGACCAAATGAGACCAATATGCGATGTGTTTTTAGTGAATAAAAGAATCAAGGTGGGTTTTAACGGTAATAGCACTATTTCCTATGGTATGGCCCGCTTGATTATCGGATTAGCCTCATCATTTTTCGGCTCAACGCCTAAAATGGTCTGAGAAATGGAATGGACGGTGTGGATTATATACATACATCAAGGTGGGGCCTACATGAGTAGCCCACCCCAAACTTTAAAAAAAAATTGTTAGCTGTTAGTACACACCCATGTCAGTACACACACCCCATGTTAACCCCAGCCTACGTCCAGTATCTAGGGATGCTGGATGGCGTGGGTAGTGACAGACATCATGGTTGGTCTCACATGGATGTGGCCCACCTAATTGGATCGATCAGATATTTATGTTTTCCCCACGCCCAGCCTATGGGTTATGGGATGTCAGGTGAGCCCACTTGATACACAGCATGGATAAGTTGTATACTTCATGGTGGGGTCCACTCGGGTGGGCCGCATGGCCAAATAAACTCAAAATGAAAGAGAGAGAGAGAGAGATAAAGAAAGAAGCACCCACTTATGATCCTCTCCTCCTTTCGCCAAGGCATGCTAGAACCCCAATGGGCGAACTTCAATGGTTGAGATGGATCATGGATGGTGGAGTGGAGAGTTAGGAAGGTGGGCCACACTAGCTTCTCCTCTTAGAAGCCATGGACGTGGGTTGCTTGGAGAGAGGAGCTTGAAAAATGAGAGAGAGAGATGAGAGAGAGAGAGAGGTGCAAGAGAAGTGATGGGAGAGAGGATGGTGAGGTGATGGGAAAGTTGACTTTTGGGATTGCCTTTTTGTACTTGGGAATGGGGAGAGTAATGGGTGTACTTTTGACAAATGAGGTGATTGATGTGATAGATTATCTCAGGATTTGTAATGTGTGACATTTTCCTCGAACTGAACACGGGCCCACATCTCCTGGCCAGGGTACCGCATCGGCGTGCAAGACGCGACATCAAAACCGCGACGACGGCGCGGTCGCATTGGTATAAGTAGAGGTGGGCATCGAGCCGAGTCGAGTCGAGTTAGGCCAAGCTTGGCTTGGCTTGTCCATGGTGTACTCGAGTTCGAGCTCGAGCTCGAGCTCGGCCTCGAGCTCAACATTGAAGCTTGGCTTGTTTGCCAAAGCTGTCGAGTCGAGTTCGAGTCGAGCTAGTGGTTCGAGTCGAGTCGAGTTTACCTCGAGTCGAGCTCAAGCTTGTTCATATCATTCATCATAGGTTAAGTTATTAAAATTTTTGCTAAAAAATACAAATTAAATGCCACATTACTAAGACATAAATGATAACCTTTAAATACTATTAATATCATACCACAAAAAATATAATTTGTCCTCAACAATCAAAATCAACATCAATTTAAAATAGTTAAAATATATAAAAAATTGTTAGATCCGTTCATGAAAAATTTCAAAGCTTTTATTCCTTCAAGCATTCTGGCCCGCATTTTCAATTTCATTCTCCTCTTCATACTCTTCAGCATCAAAAGTGTTACCACCCCAAACTGGATGCAACCAATCTTGCGTACATATCAGTGCTTCAACTGTATTCGAGGCGAGTGAGCTTCGATACTTGCTAACTACCCTGCTGCCAGTGCTAAAAGCTGATTCTGATGCCACGGTCGAAATTGGAATTGATAAAATGTCTCGTGCCATTAACGAAAGTCTAGGGTATTCACGAGCTCGAGACTTCCACCATTGCAAAACATTAAAATCATTATCTTTTATCCTTATGACTTGTTCCTTTAAATACTTGTCCACTTTGGATTCAGTTTTTTGCGTATCCGTTTCTTCTTCGTCTAAAAAAGACATAAAGTCATGAAGTCGCTCGCCCACAGTAGAAGAACTATCCGCAGTTTGAGAAGTACCTATTGCACTTGATGGATCGGCCGAATTATCATCATATGATGCGAACAGCTCTTCAATTGCAGCATTAATAATGGCGGTCTCCGCTGAAACTCTTTCAGAATTGGAATAAAGCGATCTGAAAACAAATCTAACCATTACCATCTTACATCGTGGATCCAGGACAACTGCAATGCCCATTAACAAGTGGCATTCAGCCCAATACTTATCAAATTTCATCTGCATTGCTAGAGCCATCGCTTTTAAAAATTCTGGACCATCGGCAGCACATTTTTTAAGCGCATTCATAATGAAAATAATTTCAGGAAGAAATAAATTTACCGTGGGATACTTATTTCCTGAAAAAATCTTCGTGCAGTTGTAAAAAACTTTGAGAAACCTATGAACATCTTCAGCTTTCTTCCAGTCTTCATCACTTGGCACATATGCATACATTTTATCATGTGCCGCAAGTTCAGGGAATGCAACTTTAAATTGTAAAGCCGTATCCAACATTTCATAAGTGGAATTCCAGCGAGCCCAAACATCTTAACTTCAACTATTTTTTAAATTTCAAATCCAAACATTTGATTATATCATTTCGCGTACTCAATCTTGAAGGTGACCCCCCTTATATATTTGACGTTATCTCATATGTTGGTAACCGTGGAATCAATTGCTTTCTGCCCTTCTTGTACGATCAAGTTTAGTATGTTGGCGCAACATCTAACTTGTAATATTTTACCTTCAAAGAATAAATTTGCGGTTGCCTTAAATTAACTACTTAAGAAAGAAACTTAAGTGTCGTTGGACGAGGCATTATCTAAAGTAATTGAAGAAATTTTCTTTTCAATGCCCCACTCAACAAGACGGTTGTAAATGCAATCGGACAGTACCACACCGATATGAGGAGGAGGAACATGACGGAAGTTTAAAATCTTCTTTTATAGTTTCCAATCCGCATCAACGAAGTGTGCAGTCAATGACATATATCCCTTTCTCTGATTTGAGGCCGTCCACATATCAGATGTCAAACTTATTCTGGATACGGATTCCAGGAGAGCTTTCAAGTTAGCTTTCTCAATGGCATACATCTTCATGCACTCTCTTTTCACAGTATATCGAGAGGCCTTCTCACATCTGGGATTTAGAAATTTACAAAATCCCATAAAAACCTTGCTTTCCACCATGCTGAATGGCTTCTCATTGACTATCACTAACCTCGCAAACCACTCATTTAATTTATCCGGGTCATACTTATACGTTGAGAGTACAGCTTTAGAGTCGTCATCTTCAGAAATATTAAATGAAAGTAGTTGCTGGACTCCACCCTTCGATGTTCTTGGTTTCTTCACACATTTATCTAGATGCCTCTGATAGTGAGTTGTAGAAGAACCAGAATGCTTGCTATAAAGAGTCTTACAAAACTTGCATCTAATCTTGATAGAACCATCTGGTTGCGTGATCTCATCAAAAGATTCCCATATTATCGATCTTTTTTTTCCTTTCATAGAACCTGAAACTGTTTCAACTTTGTTTTCTAATTTTTCTTCATCCACGGAAAAAGAAGAATTGATTGACGCATCAGGGCCAGGAGTACTTGGGTTTTCTTCAGTAGTCATCTAAAAATCAAAAGTTAATAAGAGTAGGGTAAGATCATGGATTTTATAGGTTGAAGAAATCAGTCAATGACATTTTTATGTATATATAAATATATAATACAAATAATATCGAGCCCCTCCATAAACTGTAAGACACAAGTGTCTCAAATAATCTCCTAATAAATAAATTTACCAGGATACATACATAACACAATTTTATATTGTATTGTATGGAAAAAAAATAATTTGTATAATATTTTTTCTATTAATTTAATATTTTAGTAATGTAAAAATATTATTATTATGATCTTACCACTTATATTCAAATATAAAAATGGTTAGTCAAGTTACTTTTTTTTTTTTTTTTGTAAATCAAAGAGAGATTGTAATTTGTAATTATTGTATTTTTATGATATCTTACAGCCAGTAATTCTAACTAAGTCAATTACTGCCAACATAGTTGCCTTCCCATGTACTTTTTATACAATTGTCTAAATATTGATGACTTATTAACCAAACAAGTGGCATGCATGTATGTCAATCATGACCATCTAAAACAGCTCACTTAGGATACGGCCTTACCTATAAGGTTTGGACCATAGATGATCACCTTTTTAATTTTCCATTTGCTGGCCATACTTAGATAATCAAGACCATTTGATCAGTGTGACTATTGGGGGCCGTGATTTGGGCACCGTAGATCAACGTAAGTGTACGTCGTCGTGGATGAAAGAGAAATCATCACCTGCATTTAGTTTTTTCCCATGGGATCCACCCTCATTGAGTTACCATCCAAAAATCAGATTAGTTGAACAATCCTGGCCTTTGATTCTTGAACACTTGTTATATTATCTAATAATCTCAGTTTTCAGTTCATGATACATAAAATCCGGTACCCAATATTTGAATGGTTTCATTTGAATTATTTGTATACCAATGTAAACGGAGAGAGAGATGGGAAATTAATTGATACTCTGCTTGCCTGCCTATGACGCTTGATATGCAGTCACTTAAAAATGATATATTTTTGGAATATATTGACTCAAATTAAACAAATTAAATTGCAGAATCCATTTGATGGACAGTTAACATTATTTCTAGGCCCTTTAGAAATAATCAACAGCAAAGCTCCAACAGCTGTGGCCAATTTTGGAGATCAAAATCTCAAAGCCAATATAGGAGAGGGTCCTAAAGTAACCACATTCCAGATTCTTGTTTACTGAAAATCCAGTTAGGAAAGGTTTATTGGCACGATTCTGTTAAGATGATATATATGGAGTTCCAAAAAAGAGTTTGTGTTGTGTATGGTAACTACATTCTCTACTCATAGAGAGTGATTCAAGAAGAATTTCTTCATGGCTTATATTTCTAGTTTATAAAAAACTCAACTGTTTGGATGATGGTCATCTCATACGGCCATGTCTCCATGGCTGTAAACGATGGCAATGGCATGGTAACATACCATCTAGCATACGGTTTATGACGTCCTAAACCTTTTAAATGGCATTATGTGGTCGCCATTATATATAATGGTAGGTCAGCCCAAGCACTGTGGGCCCCACCATAATGTATGTGTTTTATCCATGCCGTCCACCCATTCTTTCATATCATTTTATGATATGAGCCCAAAAATGAGTTTGATCCAAATATAAAGAACCGTACAGTGTTAATTGAACGCCCACCGTTAAAAACTTTTTAGGATCCACAAAAGTTTTGGATCAAGCTAATAAATATTTTTTCCCTTCCTCCAAGTCTTTATTACCTAATCAATGGGTTAGATGTCAAATAACAATAACAGTTGGCCCTATGAGATTTTTAATGGTGTAATTTAATCACTACTGTTTTCCCATGGTGTGGTCCACCTGAGATTTATATCTACCTCAATTTTTTGTTCAAGCCCTAAAATTATATTTCAAAATGGATTGATGGCATAGATAAAACACATATATCATGGTGGGCCCACATAGCACCAACCACTATGCACACCAAATCCAACGCCGGAGTGCATGAATCCATTGCTCCAGCGCATACTCCAAGGAGGGCTTCACAGCCCATGCCTTGAATTGACGTTGCCAGAGCTCCTTTTGGCAGATTTCTATCTATTCTCTTGAATGGATTGGCTACTCATAGTCGGTGCTTTGTGGGCCCCATCATGATGTAAGTGTTTCATCCATTCCATCCATCTATTTTTCTACATCAATTTATGCTAATACTCAAAAAAAGAGATATATCCCGGTCTCAAGTGGACCACATTACAGGAAATAGTGTTGAATGAACTTCGACCATTAAAAACTTTTTGGTGGCAATAAAAGTATTGGATAAAGTTGATCTTTGGTTTTTCCCTTCATCTGGGTCTTTATGACCTAATCAACAGATTAGATGTCAAATAAACAGTACAGTGGGCCTTAAGAGGATTTAAATGATGGATTTCCAATCATTGTTGTTTTCCTGTGGTGTGGCCCACTTGAGATTTATATCCCTCTATTTTTTAGGAGAAAGACGTAAAATGATTTTTAAAAATGGATGAACGGAATGGATGGAGCATATACATCATGGTGGGGCCCACAAAGCACCGACCACCAGAGGCTGGTGTCAAGATGAGTAGCCTATCCGTATAACCGTATCCCTCCTCTGAACAAAACCTGCAACCCCAGTTCCGTCCATCCTCTCCACTTCCAACCCTCCTACAATTATAGGTATTCTTGGACCCACGCTACAGGCAGTTACATGAGACATCTAATCCATACACTCATCAGGTGGGGCATCAAGCGGGCCATCACGAACCCGATTCAAAATCCAAGCCACTCATCAGGTGGATCCCATTCTCCAACGGAATCAAAAAAGATGAAAAAAGAAGAAGAAGAACTCACCTTGTGATGTTGGTCGGGCGGGCGTGCGGCGAGCAGGGGCAGTGGGATGGGTGGGGACCGTGGGGTAGAGACGGAGAAAGAGAAGAAAAGGGAGGCAATCGTGCAGGTGGGGTGGGGACGTGGGGTAGGGTTTTTAGTTTTTAGTTTTTACCATTATATATATAATATTTAACAATATATAGAAACCTATTCCTAACGAGCCGAGTCGAGCTCGAGTTCGAGTTTCGAGTCGAGTCGAGTCGAGTCAAAATGGCCCATGGTCGAACTTGACTCGAACTCAAATCGAGCTACAATATTTTAGCTTGACTCGGCCCCGACTCAGCCATTCAAGCCAAGTCAATCCGAGCTAACTCGAGCCGAGTCGAGCGAGTTATTCGAGCTAGCTTGACTCGTGAACAGCTCTAGGTATAAGTATCGGGTCGAGCCGACTCAGATATACGGGACACGTCTCAGGGTCACGCACAAATGCTGATAACCGATCATGGGTCACCAGAATTCAACCGGGATGACGACGGAAGCCTACAGAACAATACGAGATAGGATACGGGCCTTACAGCTCTCCCCACCAAATAAAAATTTCATCCTCAAAATTTACAAAATAGACAAGAGAAGATGAATCATCATCAAGTATATATATGTGAAGGCACAATCAATCTGCAAAGGGATGAAGATAGCGGTCTCTAATCTCAACCTCGCACCCTTAAGAAGCATCATCAACCCTATGGTGACCCTACAAATCTTCGGATTATGCAGTCTCGCAATCTCAATGGTAGGCACTATGTCAAAAAAAAAATCTCTAAGTTATTCAAACTTGGGGATCTAATCATTCTAAGTTCTCAATAATCATAGAGTGCAGGGTAACTATCAGCAGATATGTGCTGTTGTCTCTAGGTATTCCCAAGTTATGCTCTGATACCAACTTCTGTCATGCCCCAAACCCAGAAATCGGATTCACTGGAATTCCGATCGTCCAATCTGGTACCGATAGCCTCCACAGTACCCTATTCTCGGCTCCTAACATCCATACGCCAGATTTCGATCTTGGGATCCTACAAGGAGGATTTTTTTTTTATACATTTGACTCGTAATAAGCATAACCACAAGATTACCCAATTCACAAAGGCAACATCATCATCACATATCCACTAATATAAATTTTTGAATACACTGCTGCAAGGGAAATACATATGTTAAAATCAAGGCTCCAGAAGACTACTGCATGCTCCAAGCGCAATACTGTTACAACCTAACATCACCTGCACGCATCTATCGTGCATAAGCATATAGAAAACTTAGAGGATGGTGTAAGTGTGTACACAAGGTAAGTGCCAAGTATTCAATACAATGCCATAGTCATTCAATACCGAAAATACTGGTAATCCATAAATCGTACAATGTTAGAATAAATAGAAATACTGACAAGATCATGAGTCATACAATATTAGAATACGCAATACGAATCAACTATGCAAATGAGGAGTCATAGAGCGCCAAATATCAGATGCAGAGGATGCAATGCAATATACATTCCTGATGAGTAACACAAATAGCGTCAGCCGTACCTAGACCATATAAATGCAGAAACACAATAACCCAAATTGCCATATGCCGCAGATATAATGCAATTTGTGGTGCGAATGGAGTGACCATGCTAGAGTGTGAAGTCGGGATGATAGTACGTACTATAGAAGGCTATGGGGCCCAGCATAAGGGACTTCTATCCAAACTAGTCCCATACCTAATTTAGATAGTCAGACTCAATGTGGTGAACTCTTGATCTCAGGTTAGTCGCGCGCTCCAACCGAAATCCTGGCCACTGCGAATGTACACGTAACAAATAGTTACACACCACCAGCCCGAGTAGATCGTGAATGAATGAATGAATGAGTATGCAACTCCTTTTCAATAAGTCCACAAATCAGTACAGTTCATCTTTGGGATCATCACTGGGGTTTAGTACACTCCAAATGGCACTGCTACTCTCCCAGCCGCATAGTTTAAGTGAGCGTAAGAAACCTCACTATCCGCCTAGCTAATAGTCTGCCAATACCTATTCGGCATGTCGATGGCGGACCCATTCACGATTTGGTCAAACTCAGCCTAGCAATGCCCCCTACGCTCGGGCGGATAAGGCCACACCCCCTCCCAACCGACCATGACACAGTGGGAGACGTGGCCTCCTAGTATTCGGCACTCCGGCGCTCATGTATCCACTCGGTCTCGATTTTGGGGAGTCATCTGGTACGAAGAGGGTTTACAGATTTTCACCCAGGGCCATCTATAGCAGCCCGATGCTAGAATAGATTTTCGGTATCCCATCTGGCCATCCACGATATACCTGTGGAGGCTACGAACCTGATGTCGCTAGGGCGTACAGTGATCATAATGTAAGATCCATGAGTCATATAATCCAATTATGCATCACTCCTACACATACCATGTGCTCAAGTGAGACAATCTCTGCCTATCAGGGAGTCTCATAACAACCTGCTCAATAACATATGCAATAATCAATCACATTTCATAACAAACATACAGATGATGCGTATGGGCATGTATCATGATGCTATGCTGTCACATACTCATAATCGGTATCAACAACCGGCATCGACAATCGACCTCGATAATGTGGACATTAAACCAACATTGCCCCCAAGGAATGACCCTCATGGATCCTAACATATAGTGGACCCACGACCTCACACAAGGGCCAAATATACAACACCATGGGCCTCACTAAAGAGTTTAATATACATCACGATGGGCCTCTCACATGGGCCTAACATACATCACAATGGGCTTCATCGCCTGACCCTCAAATGCATCACAATGGGCCTCATCACATAGGCCTCATATACATCACATTGGGCCTTAAACATGGGCAGAATACACATCATAACACGCCTCAAATACGAGCCGCATATACATCACATTGGGCCTTAAACACGAGCAGAATACACATCATAACAGGCCTCAAATACGAGCTGCATATACATCACATTGGACCTCAAACACGGGCAGAATATACATCATAATCAGAATCCACAATAGGCCACGATGATTGGCCTCGATTGATAATCGGCCTATCGGCCACGACAATCATAATCAGCAATCGGCCACGATAATCGACCTCAATCGATAATCGGTCAATCGGCTATAACAATCATAATCGGTAATCGGCCACGATAATCGACCTCGATCGATAATCGGTCAATCAGCCACGACAATCATAATCGGTAATTGGTACCAATGATCAACATCGATAATCGGCATCGACAATCGGCATAAGGGAAGGTCACAATGAGGACATTTAACCATCATTACCCATCAATGTGGTCTTTTAACCAACATTGCTTCCAAGTAATGGCCTACATAGAGTCAAACATATAGTGTGCCCCATGGCCCCACACAAAGGGTTAATATACATCGCAATGGGCCTCACCTAAGGGCCACATCACATGGGCTACACATACATCACTTCAAGACTCATCATATGGCCCGAAAATACCTCACAATGGGCCACGACATATGGGTTGGGAACACATCACAAGGGCCGTGGCATATGGGCAGGGAAGACGTCACAATGGGCCACGACATATAGGCCGAAATTATATTACAATGGGCCTCGCTAAATGGGAGGTGGGCCCTGCACATGAGTCCCAAATGCATCAAGTGGGCCACATCAATGGGTCATGCCAATGAACTTCATATACATCAAGTGGTTCGCATCAATGGGTCATAATACATGGTGTCACCTGTATGTCAGTTGGGCCACAATACGTGGGCCGAAAAATACATCTGATTGGACCTTACCAAGTGGGTCGAGCTAATGGGCCTCATATCCAACACATCAAGGTGGGCCTTACACATATCAAATGGGCCCCAACAGATGGACAGTGTGCCTGCTATACACATATCGAGGTGAGCCGCATAAGTGGACGACATAGATGAAATGCATACAACATAGTGGGCCCTGCGAATACGCAGTAGGTGGGCTTATCGCCCAGCAAGTTGGATGGTGCAGGTCAAACATATACCTTGTAGTTGGCCCCACGGCACATCCAGATAGACGGTGCTGGAATACAATACATACATTAAGTTGGATCCCACCCCAGAAAAACAGATGGGCGGCGGGAATATACATGAGGTGGCTTACCACCGTCCTGGGGTAGATGGACGGATAGTATAAGACACATACATCAAAGTGGAGTCCACCGTCCGAAAAACTGGACGAACGGCGGATATAGAATGTATACACTAAGGTGGGTCCCATTTATTGGGGTTGGATAGTACGAATATACATCATATGGGCCATAATCACATCATGTCAGGTCTTGCCCCTGGGTCTCAAATACATCACAATGGGCCTTGCCTATGTGCCTCAGATTCAAGCAGGTGGGCCCTAACACATGGGTCTTAAATATAAGACATGTGGGCCCTATCACATGAGCCTTAAATGTACATCATGATGGGCCTCATGGATGGCCCGCACCAATGAGCCTCAAGTGGGTGTGGACCACACCAAAAATTATTTCAATAGTTAAAGGTGTATCCTGTGTATCAATGTGTACCATCATTTCATGGGGCACATGGCCCACTAATGATGATTGGCACTATCCAAACATTGTCTAAAAAAAAATCAACACCGTCCAAACATTATAAGTAGTGTGGATATGGAACATACATCAAGGTATGGTCCACAACACCGTCCAAACATTATCCAACACCGTCCAGACGTTCTGAATGGTGAGGATGAAATAAAAACATCTAGGTGTGGTCCACCATCCAAATTTGTTGGATGGGGTGCATACACTACATACATCAAGGTGTGGCCCCACAGACCTGCTGATATGTTAAGGGTATACCAGCCAATCGTTATCACAACAGGTGGGTCCCACGTGGCAGGTGGGTCCACATGTGTGGGGCCCACCAGCAAAACGGATGGACTATTGCGGGTAAAATACATAAATCATGGTGGGGCCAATTCACGTCCAAGCAGTGGATGGCGTGGATGTAGTACAAACATCAAGGTGGTCCCACGTCCAAGCAATGGATAGCGTGGGGACCACATGTGTAGGTGAATTCCACCATCCAGAATATCGGACGATGTGGAAATATACATCTGGTGGGTCCACACTCTGGATACAACACCTACACCAGTGGGTCCCACGTGGGGCCCATCATAACGTCTATTTGCAATCCAACCTGTTGGTATGGTCACACTGACCTGAATGAAAGGAAAAACAAATTTCATATTGATACAAAACTTCCATGAGCCATAAAGGGTTTAAATGGTAGACGTCTAATTCAACACTGTTCCATGTGAGGTGGGCCACCTGAGTCTCATATACGGCTGATTTTTGGGGCGCTCACTGCCCTGAGGGGGACCCACCAAGTGCAAGGTGTTGATGTTCATCACACATCACATGGGGCCCATGGCTGTGGGTCCCAGCCCAACACAGCAGCGCAGGACGCTGCTATGTCTAGAGGACGGTCAGCAGCAGCGCCTGCTGCTGCCTCAATTTTTTTTTGGAAAACCGTTTTCTTATAGTTTTTCGCATGTGGGGCCTACCTTAGGAAAATTCAACCCAGCCAATGGATTCTACGGCCCATGATTGACCAAATGAGACCAATATGTGATATGTTTTTGGCGAATAGAAGAATCAGGATGGGTTTTAACGGTAATAGCACTATTTCCTATAGTATGGCCCTCTTGATTACCGGATTAGCCTCATTTTTCGGCTCAACGCCTAAAATGGTCTGAGAAATGGAATGGACGATGTAGATTATATACATACATCAAAGTGGGGCCTGCATGAGCAGCCCACCCCAAACTTTTATTTATTTATTTTTTTATTAACTGTTAGTACACACCCATGTCAGTACACGCACCCCATGTTAGCCCCAGCCTACGTCCAGCGTCCAAGGACGTTGGACGGCGTGGGTAGTCACAGACATCATGGTGGGTCCCACATGGACGTGGCCCACCTAATTGGATCGATCAGATATTTATGTTTTCCCCACGCCCAGCCTGTGGGTTATGGGATGTCAGGTGGGCCCACTTGATGGACAGTATGGATAAGTTGTATACTTCATGGTGGGGTCCATTCGGGTGGGCCGCACGGCCAAATAAACTCAAAATGAAAGAGAGAGAGAGAGAGAGAGAGAGAGAGAAAGAAGCACCCACTTATGATCTTCTCCTCCTTCTTTCACCAAAGCATCTAGAACCCCAATGGACGAACTTCAACGGTTGAGATGGATCATGGATGGTGGAGATGAGAGTTAGGAAGGTGGGCCACACTAGCTTCTCCTCTAAGAAGCCATGGACATGGGTTACTTGGAGAGAGGAGCTTGAAAAATGAGAGAGAGAGATGAGAGAGAGAGGTGTAAGAGAAGTGATGGGAGAGAGGATGGTGAGGTGATGGGAAAGTTGACTTTTGGGATTGCCTTTGTGTACTTGGGAATGGGGAGAGTAATGGGTGTACTTTTGACAAATGAGGTGATTGATGTGATGGATTCTCTCAGGATTTGCAACGTGCGGCATTTTCCTTGAACTGAATGCGGTCCCACATCTCCTGGCTAGGGTATTGCATTGGCGTGCAAGACAAGGCATCAGAACCACGGCGACGGCGCGGTCACACTGCTACAAGTCTCGGGTGGAGCCAACTCAGATATATGGGACACATCTCAAGGTTGCGTGTAAACGCCGATAACTGATCACGGGTCACCGAAATTCAACCGGGATGACCGCGGAAGCCTATAGAACAGTACGGGCTAGGATACGGGTCTTACCCTTATACTATGCTACTTGAGACCTTTCCAAATCCTAGAAGATGCTTTGGAGTATCCTATGAAGTCCTAATTATATTTCTCAAACTCCTAAAATAGACTTCTACACAAATTTTCAAAATAGACTTCACTCTACGCAGTTTCCTAAAATGACTCAGAGTTTCGAAATATGCTTTTTCAGGACAATTTCAGAAATATGTTTATTTTCAGGACAATTTCAGGATTCCTTTTCTTCACTTCAAATATTTGATTCTCTTCATTCCTCACTTGATTTTCTTGTATCTTCGGCATGTGAATTTTTCATTAATGACTTCCAAATCTCCAAATCTTCATTTAGTAATCTTTTGAGCATAAATCTTCCTTTTGACATCAATTTCACCTTAAGCTTTTGAAATCATCTCACACATGAAAACATGCATAATTAAATCGATTAGGCACTAACATGTTTATAAAACCAAGGTATAAATAGGGGGAAAATGTAATATTTCACACTCAACACTACTCCACTCTATGGATCTACTTATGAAAACCTAAATCATGTTTAGAACTCCTCAAAGAACCCGTATTTATAGCCTTTGTCAGAGCGTCTTTGAAAACAGCCTAAATTTTATGCACTCTATGCAACGCCTCCAACGTAACTTGAATCCAAAAAGTCATGCCTTATCGCACTGCGTAACACTTTTCGCACAGCGTAACTCTTCATGTCATCGAACATGCCTTTAATGTCATCGAAGGGTGTCCAAGTAATTAAGAATGTGTCCAGAGTGTTCTAATGAGTTGCTTTAGAAATTCGTAAAAATCTCGATGTCATCGAACAATCGAACAGGGCTTCAATGTCATCAAGAACTACATCTAATTTGTCTAGTAACCAAACTTGATTTTCATGTAATTCTTCGATATTATCGACCCATGGTCAATGTCCTTGAACACTGGCTTCGATGTCATCGACCGGCGGTCGATGACATAGATAGTGAAGTTTGGATTCTGTGAATTTCTGCACTTTGCACTTTGACTTCATTCCTTCTCCCCTTGGTTTCCTTAAATCATGGGGTCTTGAAATCTTCAATCTTGGTCTTCTAAGATCCATCTCTTGCCTTGGTGATTCTTGAGCATGAAATCCATGCTTTTAACATTCTTTTCAATCTAAGCTCTCAAATTCACCTTGCAATACAAACATGTATAAAATATACGCATTAAGCATTATCATGTTCATAAAACCAAGATATAAATTGGGAAAATATGCAACATTTTCTACTCAACACACCACCCTAACCAGCATTTTGCTAGTCTCGAGCAAAACATGCATGACATAAACTTCAATTCTCAATGTTCAAATCTCTTTCAGAAAATAATCTTGTGTGCAAACAAGTATGAATGAGTATAATTGAAAGAAGCGAGAGTGAAAATTTGAAAACCTAGAGCCGAATCACACGAGCAATTAATCAAATAGGTTCTTTATCAATTACTTAGGAGCATAAGTTCATATATTAACTTTTTCAATGTGATTTGTGAATTTCAACTTACTTTCTGTAAAAATACTATCATTTCATAATATTAATCATGCTCATCACCTTAGGATTAATTGAATAATCAAGTGTTGATTCCGAACTTATCCCCTTTTTCTTCTTTTTCCAGTTTTTTATTTTATATTGATGGTCCTTTTTTTAATTATTCTTCTTTTCATTCTTTTCATCTTCATTCTTTTTAGACTTTTCATTCTTTTCCAGCCTTTTCATCATACATGACCTTTTTGTCGATATCTCTGTTTTTTAATTGGTTCTTTTCATTTTTTTAAGGTGGATAAAATTTTCTAGACTTAATTCTCAACATCTATCAATGATTCACACACTAATAATCAGAAATTCTAGCATAATTCACAGAAAATAAATTGAATGTGTCTTGTGATTTAGATCGACATGATATTCAAACTTCCTCTTAATTAATTAAATGAAAGAACTTAAGTAATAGTCTACTTAGTTGATTAAACTCCAACAATTCAAAATTTAATCTTTATCTTATCATTATACTCAAGGCATTCTAAAGTGCACAAACTATTGCTTTCCAAACAGGTTTTTAATTGAAAAAATTGAAAATTTTTAAGATTTTTGCTCAAAGACTAAGAAAATACTGATTAGTTTACCAAATCCACTCCCCCAACCTAAAATCAACATTGTCCTCAATATAAAAGATATTAGCATGTAATGCACATGAGACAACGAAAAGAAAGGAAAAGTGATGAAAAGGTAGTACCTGAAGAAGGAAAATTGAAGCTTTTTCAAAGTTCTCAACATGTAGATGAGTTAGCATGAAGACTAAAATTATTGAAAAATAAACTATCTTAATCCTAAATTCTATGAAAACAATAAAGCTAATACACCTCCATTAGACTAGGAGGTCAATCCTAATACACAGGATCAATCAGAGGCATGGACATATCCTCTAAATCAAACATCTCAACAAATGGCTTTAGATGATGTCCGTTTACTTTGAAAACATTGTCATTCATCAGATTCTTTATCTTGACGGCCCCATGAGGATAAACAGTAGTAACAATGTAACAATGAAATGACCGGTCCAACGAGATCGAAGTTCTTCGAGTTCATTTAATTGAAGTTTGCGCAGTGAGCCAACATTGTCCAAGTTAAAATTCAGATTTTTGTAGCCCAATAGTCTCTATGTTCTAACTCCACAAGCAAGTGGAAAGCTTTCCCATAGATGAGTCTAAAGGAAGACATTCCAATGGGGGTCTAAAACGCTAACAGTAAGCCTATAAAGCATCAGTCAAGCGAATTGACCAATCTTACGATCATGGTTAACCATTTTTTTCAAAATTTGTTTGATTTCCCTATTAGTGATCTCAACTTGCCCGCTTATCTATGGATGGTATGAAGTGCTCATTTTATGAGAGATTTCATATTTCTTCATTAAGTTCTCGAATGGCCTATTACAAAAGTGCAATCCTCCATCACTAATGATGGCACGAGGTGTTCCAAACCAGGAAAAGATATTCCCTTTTAAGAATCTAATGATTGTACGATGATCATTGTTCCGGCATGGGATCTCTTCAACCCACTTAGTGACATAGCCTACTGCCAATAAAATATAATTATTACCTAAGGATTAGGGGAATGACCCCATGAAATCGATGCCCTAACAATCAAATGCTTCAATTATAAGAATTGGGTTTAGTGGCATCAGATTTCGATGGGACAATCCTCCCAATTTCTGACAACACTCACAAGCTTTGCAAAACTCATGAGTATCTTTGAACATAGTAGGCCAGTAAAAGCCGCACTGTAGAATTTTAGTTGTGGTCTTTTTAGCAGAAAAGTGACCACCACAGGCCTAAGAGTAACACAAGGGGGTAACACTCTGATGTTCATTGTTTGACAAACATCTCCTTAGAATTTGGTCCGGGCAATATTTAAGCAGATAAGGATTATCACAGAAAAACTTACATACCTCGACGAAAAATTTCTTCTTATCTTGCACAGTCCAATATGTTGGTGTGAAACCTGTGGCAAGATAATTTGCAATGTCAACAAACCAAGGTAATTGGGAGATTTTAAACAATTGTTCATCAAGGAACATGTCATTTATCAGTGTCGGCTCAAGGGAATAGGGGAGATCAAGTCTTGAGAGGTTGTCAACCACTACATTCTCTACTCCCTTTTTGTCTCCTATTTTTATGTCGAATTCCTGGAGTAGGAGGATCCATCTTATCAGGTGAGACTTGGTATCATTCTTAGAGAGAAGGTACTTTAGCGTCGCATGATCAGTGTAAATGATGATCTTGAATCCAATCAAGTAGGATCTAAATTTGGTCAAAGCAAATACTACGGCTAGGAGCTCCTTCTCCGTAGTAAAGTAGTTCACTTGGGCAAAATTTAGAGTTCTACTCGCATAATGAATTACATAGGGCTTCTTCTCTTTTCTCTGGCCTAACACTACCCCAATAGCTTAGTCAGATGAATTGCACATAATCTCAAAAGGGTTCCTCCAATCGGGTGACTGCATGATAGGTGCGGTAGTCAACATAGCCTTGAGCTTAGTGAAAGCTTCTTGGCATTGTTTAGTCCACTCGTATGGTGCATCCTTTTGAAGGAGATTATGTAAAGGATTAGAGAGATAACTAAAGTCCTTTATGAATCTTCTATAAAATTCGGTGTCCTAAGAAGGATCGCACATCACGTATTGTGGGATCTCGGTATTGAGTAACACCACTCGCGCACACGTGTCCCGATCCGCACCGTTGATAGACCATACACCACACCCCAGTACATCTAGCAACTCCACCAAAGTGATTTTTTCTGAATGACATTAAGAACTCTATCATGTGGACCATGTTGTCATTGTGGTCGCAATGGTGAAAGTCGTGCGTCAATCTGACACTCCGTTAGTGAGATATGACCCATCGAATGTACGATCCAAATTGCGTATCCTGTAAAATAAGTAACCTTTATCGTGTTAGGCCCACTGGACTTAAGCCCTTGTGGGCCTAAAGCCCACTTTTAGAACATGAAAATTATCACAAGATATGACAATCACTATATGACAAATAAGTAACTAACAAATATAAGACAAGCATTATAAGACAAAAATTGAGTTCTACCCCAAAATCCATCATTAACCCTCTCCTCGTGCCTTAAAAACTAATCATGGCCCATGTCCACCTTATCCTACACATGCATCCAATGCATGTCTTGATTTGTGCTACATCACTTTAAATAGCCAATTGCAACACTCAACTTCATCATTCACCATGCATCACCTACAACCCATAACCCTTATCCATTCATTAACCAATGCATGCCTAATTTTTTCCACCTTAGCCAATGCATTCTTAACACCATCCACCTCATCCATCCACTACCTATAGCATACACCACCTTCCACCTCACTTTTAGCACCAATAAGACCCCATAAACTTGCCACATCATCTTACCACCTCAACCCCCAATTCCCTATAAAAGAGCAGGAGCTCTCTTACACTCATTTCTTTGTCATACTTAGAAAATTCTGAGATTTTAAAAGAGAGTGAGAGAGAGTGGGGCCAAGGTGTGGCCCACCATCAATCCTAGATGAAGTGGACCACACATCATCATCCAATCATCCATCTATTTGAGGTGAGTCTACACCCATTCATTCTATCCTCCTCTTTCTTAATTTCATATTTTTAATGCATGTGGGCCCACTGGTGTGGATCCCCATGGTTTCATATATTACTGGCCATGGTGGTCAGCAAGTGGCCCACATCAGTATGGTCCACCATGATGAACATTATATCCACACCCTTCACTTGTAATCCCATTTTTATATATGCACAGTAATTTTAAAAAATCATATAAAATCAATCGTGCTAAGATCGGAGTTGAAACTTGGAAATAATATGAACGATAGTATGAGCTAACTCTGGGCCAAATTTCGTAGTCATCCAACAGTCCAATCATTCGTAGCATCAAGTTTACTTGGTTGCTATCCAGCAGCACATGCATGATTCTGATTTGCCAAGAACATACCCATTTTTAATTCCTTTAATGAATGTATTAAAAATATATGTTCCATTGGATTTATAGAAAATTGAACTAGCTTTCCAATAGTATATAATAAGCCTCAATTGGAGTTCGGATGGCTGAAATTTTGGCCTTATACGAAAGATATATTTGGGAGCTTGTTATGACCATTCTTGTGTGGGCTATATCTGTGATTCCAACCGTCAGGTGTATTTAATATTTGTTCTTAACTTACTTGAGATAGTAAATAATCATATGCATGGTCCCTATGGTCAGATTCTTTCATGAAAAAATTTTAAAAATTCTGAATCGACAGATACTTTCATAAGGATAAACCTTGAATTGTTTTGTATGGTCTAGATGAATCCAAGGCTCTATATGGTTGGAGATCTATATATAGTATAAATGACTTATTCTAAAACCATCCATTGGATCAGATTTTTCAAAAGAGAATCTGATCAATACATTTCATGTGCTACTTGATGTGTATGTTGGATATATATTGTACATAACATTCATCCTCTTATTGACCCACTTGGGTGTGGGATCACTTGTGATTTATTCATTTTATTAGTTCATCCAATCTGGAAACCCATGTACTAGTGGATGGTGAGGGATGTTGTCCCACTCTTATGTGAGGATGGTGGATTACCCATCCGTGGTATGTTCGTGATTCTTGGTGGAGATGTATCATGTGTTGTGGAGATGTACTCGTAGAAATGAGGGATGTTCAGCATTTGACTCATGCATTCATTCATCCACTATTCAATCGGGCTGGTGGTGCGTAAATAAATCATTATGTGCAGCTTCGCAATGGCTATAATTTCAGTTAGGAATGGGACTAACCTGAAATCAGGAGTTTACCACATTGAGTCTAGCTATCCAAATCTGGTATGAGACTGGTTTAGATAGAAGTCCCTTGTGATGAACCCCACAGCTTGCGATAACGCATACTATCATCCCGACTCCACACGCCAGCTTTGTCATTGCCTTTCCATCATATGCCATATAGTAGAAAATGGAATTTGATTATCTTATTCATGATAATTTGCTATTCTAATGATTCATGGTCACTTGTTGAGTGCCATGCCTATTATTGATGTCATATTTATGATAACATGTGTAGTTATATGACATGCTTAATTGATAACTTGCTCCCCTATGATAACATGATCAGTTGATAACATGCCTATGGTTGTTTTGGATGTCTTTATAGGAGCACCTTGATAAGCCGTGTTTTACTCCCTGCACGCAGTAGACTCACGAGCTATGGTTTACTCATACAGATGACTTACACTTTTTAAGGATGCATGTAAGAGTTGTTGGAGTTTGTTATTGTTTCTTTCATTGCTGTTGAGCTGGTGCACCATATTATGTGTGACATGTCGAACAGGTTCGTCTCTTCGATATGCGTTGATACCATATACAAAATGTGTAACCGCCTAAATAGATTAACCGTTCAGAAAAAAATTCCCCCCCATGAACTGGATTTAGTGTCGTGGAGTTCACTAACCGTTCACCAAGTCTTGTAAGTGGCGAGGAAATTGCTTCGACCCGAGTTCGGGACTTGGGAAGTAGTAGTGCCCCGGGTTCCGAATTTGGGGTATGACACGTATGTTCTTGGGTGGAGGTAGGTTAAAGATAAGATCTATATTTGCCTTATTACCTCAATTCCCTTAGACAAAATTATATGTCCAAGCACTATTCCCTTAGGAACCATAAAATGACACTTCTCCCAATTTAAAACCAAATTCTTCTCTTTACATTGCTTCAACACATTTTTAAGATTTTCAAGATACTCATTGAAGGATGGACCATATCCAATACATACAACTCTGGCTGGAGAAACTATCCAAATTTCAGTTGGAGAAATGGACAAACTGCTACACCTTAGGGGATCCTTAACCAATTTTTGGAACAAAGGAAACCTCAGGAGGGTCTGGTTTCAAAACACGTCCAAAATCAAGAGCTTTTCAGTAAAGGCACATTACAAACCTTCCAAGACCTTTCCAAGGCCATTCAACGAATTGAGTCACATATAATGACTGGGGAGAAAGGGGTGCTTCCAGCCCAACCTCTCCCCAATCCTAAACCACAATATGAAATTAGTGACCCAAGCTCTTCAAATCAAATAGAGTAAGCTAAGTCCATCACCACTCTTAGGAGTGGGAAGATAATTGACAAAGCTATTCTGGTAAGGGTTGAAAAGCCTAAAGATCCAAAAGTAGATGAGAATGATGGACCTAACATTGCTCCACATGGTTTAGAACCGAAACATCAAGGTAAGTCGAATGCTCCATTCCCCCAATAGTTAGTCACATCAAAACCTCTGTCTAACTCTTAGGATATTCTAGAGGTGCTTAAGCAACTGAAGGTCAACATCCCTTTACTGGATGCCGTTAAACAAATTCCTTCATATACCAAATTCCTGAAAGATCTATGCACCATCAAAAGACAACAAAACATATAAAAGAAGATCATTTTGATAGAAAAAGTGAGTGTCATCCTAAAGCAAGATGTGCCACAAAAATACAAGGATCCCGGTAGCCTAACCATCGCTTGTGTAATTGGGAACAACCAAATTGAGCATACACTTCTTGATTTGGGAGCGAACGTTAACCTGATTCCTTATTCGGTCTACGAACAATTGGGCCTTGGTGAATTAAAAACCACCAAAACTACATTGTAACTCGCTGATTGCTCAGTTCGGGTACCGAGAGGGATAATAGAAGATGTGTTGGTCCAGGTTGATAAATTCTACTATGTAGTAGATTTTATCATCCTAGACACTTAACCCATCACGGACATGAGCACTCAAATTCCTTTCATACTTAGCTATCAATTCCTTGCCACATCAAATGTAATTAATAATTGTAGGAATGGGGTCATGAACTTATCTTTTAGGAATATGATATTAGAGCTGAATATATTTTTCAATATGGGCAAACAGTCAAAGGATGATGACGATTCCCATGATATTAACCTGATTGCTTCTTTCGTGGAGGATAGAGCACTCCTGGCGCTATACTCTAACCCTGTAGAGATGTGCTTGGCCCACTCCCCTGATTTAGACCATGATATGATTAGGGAGATGGATGCCTTGCTTGATGATATGCCGGTACTTGAAGTTAACCGGTGGAGGCCGCAATTTGAGAAATTACCTCGAACTGATGTAGTGCCTCTACTGTCTAGCTTCAAAGCACTGAAGCTTGACCTAAAACCTTTGCACTCTGATCTTAAATATACCTACTTTGGTCAAGGTGAAATGTACCCGGTGGTAATTTCTTCCAACCTTGAACGAGAATAGGAGAGTATGCTTATCTCTACTCTCATAGAGCACAAAGGAGCCCTTAGATGGTCGATTGTGGACCTCAAGGGAATTGACCCTTTGATTTATACTTACCGCATTCATCTTGAGGATAATGCGAAGACCTCCCGACAACCATGTAAGGCCTGTGTCCTAGTATCATACTATTCCTTAGGACCCCACAATTCTCTCCGTTGAATTCCAGCAACCCTCAACCTATAGATAGCATTTGCGAGTGACGTTAAGTCGCATCTTGTAGACCCGAGTCAACTCAATCCGAAACTTATACCATTGCGACCGCCCCGTCGCCGTGATTCCAACACCGTATCTTGCACACCAATCTGATACCTAGACTAAGAGATATGACCCGCGCATAATCTCGACCATAGATTCCAAGTAAAGAAGATTCTCTACAAGAGAAATTATGATTATGACATCATCCTAGCCTACATAGCCTAAGATGACATTACCCTAGCCACCCATGCCTTGCTAACAATGATGACTAGCATGCCCATGCTCTCTTACAACACTATGATTACCTTACAAACTCATCATTACATCTATATACCTCTCTCTCTCTCCCTCCCATTCTCTCCCATCTTCCTCATTTGCAACCCAAGGAAGCCATGGACGTCTAAGTAAGGAGAGAAAAACCCAACATATCCAACCCTCTTCCTAACTAAATCTCACCCAATCCAACCATTGGAGCACCATCTCCACCATTAAAGGAGCACCTTAAGAGCTTTGGAATAGTAGGGAGCAAGAAGAGGAGAGGTGGGTGCATTCTTAAGCTAGATTTGTCCATTTTCTTACATAAGGACAAGTCTACCAATCAAGGTAGGGATCCCATCTTGGTCCCTAATGTGGCTAATGGCCCACCATGCTGCATGCATGTACCATGATGGGGTCATTCTCCATGGACCCCATCATGATGTTTCTTTGATATCTAGCATGTAAAAGGGGTCATCTAGATCCTTGATCTTGTGGTGGGAATGGCATCCCCACCTTGATTATTGATTTGAGGGACCACACATGGATGAGACCCATCTTGATGTATGCATGGCGTCTAGAGGGGCTCATAGTGGCGAAGCCCCTCCCACAACCGTCTCTCTCTCTCTCTCTTTATGATGTTGTG
The DNA here is from genome assembly GCF_029962835.1 of Magnolia sinica. Lineage (NCBI taxonomy): Eukaryota > Viridiplantae > Streptophyta > Magnoliopsida > Magnoliales > Magnoliaceae > Magnolia > Magnolia sinica. Next base: position 84,289,799 of record NC_080574.1, read on the forward strand.
TGGCCCACCTGATGATGAATGTAATATCTAGACCATCCATCTAGTGGGATGCCCACTGTCCAGCAAACAGGCCCATCTGCTACCTGTTTCTAGGCCTGTGTGGCCAGTCGATCACACAAGCTCGGATGGAGAGGAAAACACAAATATTAGCTTGATTCCAACCTCAGTGGGCCACTATGTGGACCCCACTTTAATGTATATATTTTATCCACGTAGTCCAGCAAGTGGATTGTGTTGTTGGTCGGCCGTCTGAATCTAGGAAAACCACAAATATCGGCTTGGTGCGGGGTCGTGTGGCCCACCCCATGGACACCACCATGATGCATTTGTATTCAGACCGTCTAGGGCCAGCAGGCCCACTGAGATGTATTTTATCCACGCTATTTGTCTAGTGGGCAAGCCCTGCTACCTATCCGTTTAGACAGGCCTGGACGTAGGGAAAATACAAATGTCAGCTTGGTCCGGCTGGTGGGCCACCTACATGGACCCACCTTGATGTATATGTTGTATCCCCACCATCTAGCAGCTGGGACGGTGGGACCTACCTTGATGAATGTGTTTTATCCACACCGTCCAGCAACCTAGGACGGTGGGAACCACTATGATGTATGCTTAAATCCACACCATCCATCAGGTTGGGATGGAGGGACCCACCATGATGTGCTCCATCCACATTGTCCAGTGGCCCAGTGGTCCCACCATGATGTGTTTCATCCATACCATCCATTTGCTGGACGCCCAAGTAGGGCCAACATCCTGCAGGGCTGGCCGTCCATAGGCTACAAGACCCACCTTGATGTTGTATTTTATCCATGCCATTTAGCCACTTTGTGGCCCATTTGGACAGGGCCCACCCTTTGGTGGGACGTCTACAGGTGGGCCCCACTTGTATATATTATATCCAGACCGTTCAACCATCCATGGATGTCCAGAAGGGGCTGGGACGGTGCTGGACTGGCTGTTCAGCAACAGGCCCACCTTAATGTATATGTTGTATTCATGTTATTAATCTGGTGGGGTCCACTATGATATATATGAGCCACCATGAGATATGTATTTCACCTAGATAGTCCATCTGTTGGATGCCCAGCAGTTTCAAATGGTTAAGAGGGCTAGACATGAGCAGGGGCCCAACTTGCTGCATGATATTGCTTATTATAAAGTTGTGAGACCCACCAGGTTGGAAGTGTAATGCATACACACTATACCTCTATTTTTTTGAGATCATGGGCCTCATTAGTGCCTTATAAGGTTCACTTTCCATCTGATTGAATGAGGACCAGATTGTCCAATTTTTTGGACGTCCAGCAGGCCCAGATGGTCTGGACGTCTAGCCTTAGAGCCCACTCTAATGTATGTGCTGCTCATCCATTATGATGGATTTTGTGGGCTATTTTGTAAGCCACTATGATGTATTTGTTGTACACCTTGCCCAACTATTTTCCAAAGCCTATGAGCTGCCCCATGAGACCCATTGTGATGTATATGAGGCCCAGGTGATGAGGCACATTATGATGTATGAGGCCTTTGTGTGAGGCCCATTGTAATGTGTAAGGCCTGGTATATGTGTGAGGCCCATTTTATGTGTGAGGACCATTTTATGTGCAAGGCCCATTGTACATGTGAGGCCCAATTGTGATGTGTGAGGTCCACCATGATGAACGAGATAATATGTATGTTGCCCATTCATTTTCTATCTAGTTTAAGGGTCATGGGCTCCGTTGTTAAATAGTTTCTATAGCGGGCCGCACTCTAGGAGGCAACAGTGGTTAAATGTCCACGTTATGAACCTCCCTAGGGCCCATTGTTAGGCTCATTCTCATCTTCTCTTAGTGGGCTAACCCAAACCATTGGGCTCCCATTATTGATGGTGCTTCCATCGCATCTTGTAGATTTGTCCAAGCCATAAAGCCCATCTTGGGCTTATTAGGCCCCATAGGAAGCCCAGTTTACTACATGATAGAGTGGGTGAGGAAGCCCACTTAATATACTTAGAGTCATCCTCTTAACATCCTTTATTATATGATTCACCCCACGAGGTCCATCCTTGATGTAGTATAATCTCTGGACCGTCCACTACCTATAGGTGAGTACATCATCACCCTTTGTTATAGATAGAAGAATATGTGGTATCAGGTTGGTATACCCACTGTTTAGAACTGATTCTCATGTATTGGACAAGATCCGCCATCCTTCTGAGGACCCCACCATGTGTTTAGATCGATTATTGCTTATATCCAATAATCTTGCTAGTGTACCTAGTCTAATAAGACACATTGAGAATATGCTTAGTATAGCATCATGATACATGCCCATATGCATCATTTTCATGCTTGTTATGAGGAGTGATTGATCATAACATATGCCATTGGGTTTGATATTTTTGAGACTCCCTGGGAGATGGAGTTGCCCCCACATGATCGCGTGATACGCGCAGGTTTGATGCATGACTGGATGGTATGACTCATGCATCTTGCATTTTGTGTGACATGATCAACACACTGAGAACATGCTTAGGATAACATCATGATACATGCTTATACACATCATTGGTATGCCTGTTATGAGGGTTGATTAATTATAGCATATGTCATTGGGTTGAGATGTTTTTGGGACTCCTTGTGAGATGGAGTTGCCCCACGTGGTCGCGTGGTATGCACAGATTTGATGGATGACTGATGATATGACTCATGCATCTCACATTTTGTGACATGATCATTTGGTGCTTTAGTGACATCAGTGCTGTGGCATCTGCAGGCTTATCACGGATGGTCAGATGGGACACTGAAAATGTTTAGGATTCAACGTATGGGCACTTGAGATGTCCATGGGTGAAAGTCCCGAAACCCCCGTGGCCAGGGGATGCTCCAACATCTAGACCGAGTAGATACATGAGCGCCCGAGTGCCGAGTACCAGTAGGTTGCGTCTCCCACTGTGTCGTAGTCGTTTGGAAGGGGGTGTGACCTTACCTACCTTGGTGAATGCGGCATAACTAGGTTGAGTTTGACCAACTCAAAAAATGGGTCCACTATCGATGAGCCAGGTAGATATTGGCAGATTACTAGCCAGGCGGATAGTGAGGTCACTTCCACTCACTTGGTTGAGCACTATAGGGCAACAATCTAGTATGGAGTGTACTAGACCCTGGTGATATCCCAGAGATGTACGATACTGATATTGTAACACCCTATTACTGTTACACATGTGGGCGGGCACACGTGGGCAGAAACTAATATGGGCGGGGCCTAAGGGCCTGGATGAGCTACCAGTGGTTGGCAGGCTACTGTGCATACAGTGGGGCAGAACCTTGTCCCACATCGGAAGCGTTATGGTGGTTATATGTGGACTTACTGAGTAGGAGTTATGTACTCAGCATTTGACTCATTCATTCATTCATTCACTATCCACTCGAGCTAGTGGTGTACAACCAAATCATTATGTGGACCTTCACAATGGCCAAGATTTCGGTTGGGCGCGTGACTAACTTGAGATCAGGAGTTTACCATATTAAGTATAGCTATCTAAATTTAGGTATGGGACTGGTTTGGATAGATGTCCCTTATGATGAACCCCACGGTTTGTGATACCATGTACTATCACCCCCACTACATACTCCAGCTTTGTCATTTCTTTTGTATTGGGTAGGAGTAACTTGGAGGGCATACCTTTCTCGATGCGTTGTATCTATTTTGTGATTTGGCAATATTGACGTTGTGTACCTTTAAAAAAAGCATTATACTTGTAACCATAGGGATTTATAATGGAGAATGTTGCTTAGTATTGCAATTACGGATCATCATGCATAGGTATTATTATTATTAAAAGAAAATCAGTCAAAAATCTTCCTTGTGGTGCGTTAAACTCGGGACTTGGTGTATGGAAGTCGAGTGCCGGATTCGGGGCATCATAGAAACTGTCTGTCCCCGGATTTGGGGTGTGACAGGGCAAGCTTCCCCTTGGCTTCAAAACGAACTACACCCTTCATGGGTGAGACATTGAGATACACACGATCCCCAATGGTAAACTCGAAGGTACAACATCGGTGATCTGCAAAACTCTTTTGCTGGCTCTGAGCTGTGCGCGTACTCTCCCTGATGATATCAATAGCATCTGATGTCATTTGCACAAGCTCGAGATATAGGAGACAACACTCTCCAACCTTGGTCCAACAACTCAGGGACTAACAAGGTTTGTCATATAATGCCTTAAAGGGAGCCATGCTAATAGTCACTTAGCAGTTATTATTGTATGCAAACTTAGCCAAACGTAGGTGCTCATCCCAACTACCCAAGAAATCCATCACGTAAGCCCAAAGTATGTCCTCAAGGATCTGGTTGACCCACTCGGTCTGTCCATTAGTCTGTGGATGATACGCGGTGCTGAACTTCAAAGCAAGCCCTATTGCCTTCTGAAAACTCCTCCAAAACTGAGACGCAAATCTTAGATCTCGGTCAGAAATGATCACCATGTAATCTCACAATCTCCTTGATGAATAATCCAACAAGTTGGTCCAAAGGCCAAGTCGCACGTTGAAATTACGGGTACACCACTACTAGTAAAGTATGGAATTATGTCCACGTGTTGTAGAGGAGGGTGAATAGGACTTTTCAAAATTTTAACCCTACTTAATGCAAATATTAACTTCTAAGCACTTGAAAATAGGATTAAATGATAAGTAAGCACAATAAAGAAAAGTAGGATAGTGAAACATATGAAAGTTACATTATATCAAACATGTTATATACGAATTTAAGCATATAATGAATCATCACAACCATAAGAAAAAGCATGCAACACAAACATAACGATATATAATGGTTCGGTTACATGCCTACTCCACTCCCTGCAGACACACTCAACCCATGAGTGTACCAGAATTCATTATCTAATGGTTTTAAATCAGGTTAACCATGAACCTTTATAACTTACACAAGGCAGTAGATCCTACACAAGGATTCTACATGTACTCTCCCATCGGAGGCCTAGAAAAGGTCTTGGTGAGTTTGAAGAAACCAAACTCTAAATCCTAATCCTACATAAGGAAGGTCCTTCAGACAAAATGGACTCTATTACTTACCTGTAAGTGAGCAAGCCCCATTTAACACATGATGATGAAGATCTTTCACTTGATGAAGATTCTTCATCTCACTTGAACTGCAACCCGTTGTAGATGCTCCAATTTAAGATGCCGAGGTTGTTGGGTCAAGGTTTGCGTAAATCTATTCTAGTTAATGATTGATCTTTAAGAGAAAGAGAAGATTCCCGAAGCTAAGCATTTAAAGATCACAACACAATGATTTACCATTAAAGAGTGTTGCTGGATCATCAATGAATGCTGGAGTTCATAGTTTAATCCAGGCAACGAATGTTCCAATGATTACCTTTAACCCATAGATTGAATGATCTTATGGGAAATAGGACTTGAGAGTAAGGGTATTAACTCTACCAATAATTCTCACAAAGCACTCTTTAATGCTCGCTGAAAGATCCAGGAAACAACCCCAAGTGATATTTAAAGTAAAATCTCAATGGTAAAAAAACTAGTAGAAATCTATCATTGTTGATGTCATTGAAGGGTTTTCGATGCCATCGAAGTTTCCTTCGATGTCATCGAACCTTCTTGGATGCCATCAAATTCTACACCAAGGTTTTTAAATAGCTGCTGGACAAATTTTGTCTGATGTCATCAATCATCATTCGATGCCATTGAAGGGGGATGACTCAATGCCATCGAGATTTTCTTGGAAAAATGCACTGAGGTTGCTCGACAGTTTGAGCACAATACCGATGTCATCGAACATGCTTCGATGCCATTGAAGTTTGAATTTTGATTGCATCGAAGACGGTTCAATGCCATTGAGAATAAAATTATTTTCCTTTGAATACTTTTTGGACAGATTTGTTCATATTTTGATGCCATCGAACAACCTTTTGATGTCATCGAAAGTGCTTCGATGCTATCAAGAAATATTGGATTTTCCTTGAAAGCTCTCTGGACAAACTGGTCCAAGTTTTAATGCCATCGACCATCCTTTGATGTCATCGATGACTTATCTTCAATGTCATTAAAGGTTCTTCGATTGTATCGAGAATATTAGAGTTCCTTCAAGGCTTCCAGGAGAGATTTGTCTTAAGTTTGATGTCATCGAAGTAGGTTTAATGCCAACGAAACTTAAGTTTCAATCTCATTGAACTCCCTTCGATCCAATTGACAATTTTTAGTTTTTTGCAAGTTTGTTGTTGGACTATTTGGCCACTGTTTCCATGCCATCAGACAGGTCTTCGATGACATCGAACTGTCTCGATTGCACTACGATGACATCGACATAACATGAAAATTTCCAATTTGATTCAATCTCCACAACCTTCAAGTTAACTCTATAACCATGCATACCAAAGGTTTTGTAAATATTATTTTGAACAAGTTTAAACCATTTTTAATGGGGTTAATACCTGATAAGGTTTGGTTAGTGATGCGAGGCTTAATTTACTTATGTTGCGCACTTAAACTTCTTCAACTTGGTGAGTCTTTGGTCTTGTATTCTTTATATGGGGCTCACTGGACTCTAAGACTCAACATTCATGTCAATTGACAAACAAGGGCACTTTTAATCTCCTCATTTATCAATTATAGGACAAAACACCTAACAAACCCTAAATGGTCTATACAACTCAACATTAACATACTATTACATTGCTTTTACAAAATATACAAATAATGAACTTGGTGCTGGAGTTGCTACTCCCCCTATCTTCATGCATCACTGTTAACAGCAAAACCAACATACACACATAATAATGGGAGTATGGTTCTCCCCCATGTTGTCAGTGATTGGAAAAGGGTTAACAATAAACAACATGCAGGCATCACTAAAGTTGGAGAACAATCACATTATATAATTGGAAGATAGAATAATACACGATAAAAAAATTATAAGAATGAAGTGCAAACAATCATGCCATCATATATATATATATATATCGCCCAAACATGGCATAAACATCCAAAATATCCAAAAACATACATAGCCGAAGCATGGCAACATCATCCACACACAAAAATACATACAATCTGATCAATGTATATGTCAATACAACCATATCAGACTGTCCTAGACATCCAAAAAGATATCTATGCCCAAGACCTAAACCCTAGACTAGCATAGCTGAACCAGAGACTCTAAACTGATGGACCGGCTTCATGTGGAGTAGAATCATTGCAACGGCATGTAAGGGCGTGAAGAATCTCCTGTGTAGTCTATTGTACTACCTCTAAAGAGTGTTGCAGGGCCTCTACAACCCGCTCCATCCGGGTGAGCCGCTCATCCTAATGATCCAAGCGCTGGATGATGGACTCTCGACGATCTCGAAAGCGCATGTGGTGCATGGGGTGGAAATCTAGTGTGCGTGGGAGATCGGGAGGCGGTCGAGTATCATCCTCCATTGGGAAGTCCGTCTCTTCAGCCTCGGTCTCACTTGGAGCGTCATCCTCCGGGGGTGTAGATGCCGATGCGGTCACTGGTTGCTCTTGGAGGTTCATCCTCCTTAAGTTGTCTTGAGTGAAGCGAGGAGCAGGACGCGGATGATCGGTCGTGGGCAAAAACCTCATCTCCCGAGACAATAGACAAATAAGATGAGGAAATGAAATGTGCATGTCTCAAGTCCCCTCAACTAGAAAGGCAATCTGATGGAGTATTGTAACACCTCGTACTTCTCAGTACTCGGGTGTCATCGTGTAACATAACTTAGTATAAATTCAAACCTAGATTATGTGAACATTTACCTTCATTCTATCCTTAATCCGACCATCAAAAGTAATCCCCATGCATTTATCAAAACATCCATCCTAGAGGTCAGAGCAACCCATACGATATGTCAAATAACTTGAAAGATGATTGCACAAATCTAATCATCTATTCGAAGGATTAGTTATTATACATCTTTAAATAGTCACAAGGCCCCAAATCAAAGGGTTTGACCATCAGATGACCATTGAACATGTGAGATCGGGTTATTAAACAGAAATCCAGAATATTTGACACGTGAACCAACCATCAAAACTGTCTAATGTGAACTAGGAATGGCCCTGATCTTAGATCCTCTCAACAACCCAGAACCTAAAATTATGAGATTCCCTATCCTTCTTGCCTATATTACTCAAATATGGGAATCAATCATTCACTCATACTGTCATGTCTGTTTCAATAAGAAACAAAAGCATTTCGTTAAGGGAATTATCATCCAATAATACCAAAGAAAATAGGAGAACAATCATAATCATAGATTCCATTAATTTTGAGTTTGTTTACATCCTCGTACTTCCCTTGATTCCGAAAACAAAGTACAATGAATCAACACAATGAATGAGTGGAGGATCAATTCAATGGCAATTTTTGGCAGCATTTCGGCATATTAGATATTCATCACAAAGATAGATGAGTTGTGCAGGCTTGAGGTCCTTGGTTTGGTTGAACGGTAAACACTTGTTGTCTTTCCATTCTCTCCTTCAGCTTTTCCACCTCATTCTGAATTCTTCTCTCCTTGCTCTTGATGTCCCTTCAAAACATATGGTTGTGCGAGTGAACCAGTTGCGCGAATGGACTTTTCCTTCTTCTGGAGCTCTCTAAACTTCATATTTTTCCCGCTTTCCCTTATGCTTCTTTATGAATTCGATGACTAGTGCGCGCAATCAGGAGATGCCAGTGCGCAATGGAGAATTTAAGTAGGGATACTGGCGCATAACATGGAGAGAAGTTAGAGACTGTACGAACTTGTATTATGGGGGACTTCTATTGTGCAGAACTTCTATTCTCCTCTTGCTCCGGGAGCTCCTTAAGCTTCTTTAACTTTTGTTCTCTCTAAATGAGGATAAGAGAGGGATATTTATAGGCTTTTCACTTGTGTGAAGGCTATTTCTGCACAACAACACTATTCATCACGTACAATGACACTACTCACAGCGTACAATGGGAACTGTAAGACCCGTATCCTAGCCCGTACTGTTCTATACACTTCTGCGGTCCTCCCGATCGAATTTTGGTGACCCACGATCTGCTATCGGCAATTGCACACAACCTTGAGTCATGTCCCATATCCCAGAGTCGGCTTAACCTGAGACTTGTACCCTAGCGACCGCGCCGTCACCGCGGTTTTGACGCCGCGTAGTATGCACCGAGGCGATACCCAGGCCAGGAGATGTGGGCCCGCGTTCAGTTCGAGAAAACGCCACGCATTTTCAATCCTAAGAGAATCTCTACAATATGTCCCATCAATCAAGTACACATCAATCACTTCATATGTCAAGTATATATCACATACTCCCTTACCAAAGCAACCCCAAAGTCAAAGCAACCCATCCCTTACATGTCAAGTACACCTCACCCATCACTCACACCCATCCCTCTCTCTCTCTCTTCACATCCCATCCTCTCTCTTTCTCTCTCATTTCTCCATTTTCAAGCAAGCTCCCAAGAGCAACCGTCCATGATTTTCTAAGGTGAGGAAGAAGTCATGTGTGGCCCACCTCCCTACCACCCAATCCAACCGTCTAATCTTCATCATTCTCCGTCAAAGTCGAAGTCGAGGAGCTTAGCTTGACATTGATCTAAGAAAAAGTGAAAAAGTTAGGTGCTTTTATTTATTGATTTTATGATTTGAAGGCCCACATATGTGGGACCCATCTTGATGTATGTATTATATAGGGAGGGCCCATAGTGGCGGGGTCCCTCCCCTCCTCACCGATTTCTCTTTTTCCCTATTTCGCTCTCTTTCTATCCCTTGTGATGGGTGTGTTCCACTTGATCCACGCCATACATGTGGTGGGACCCATCCTGATGTATGTATCCACACCATCCACTGGCTAGAATGGTGGACCCCACCATGAGGTATGTTTCTATCCAAACAGCTCATCTGCTGCTACCCAATAGCTGGAGCTACCATTGATGACAGCAAGCTCTGTAGGTCCTTCACAAGGTATGTGTTTTATATCCTTGGTGCTGGACACCGTACTAGACGGTGTCATGGCCCCCCAACTGTGATGTACGTGTATATCCACACCTTCCATTCATTTTCTATGGATGTGGGCCACCTCACATGTATGGCTCATGCGAGGGTGGGGCCCACCTGCAAGTATGAATTTCATCCAGCAATCCATTAATGGACAGTGGACGATAATGCCTTGCTGACCATTAACAACAAAAAAGATATATATATATATATATATATATATATATATTAATATATTATTATATTACAATGTACATATATGCATGCCAAGTCCCACGTGGGACCCACCATGCCATCTGTGTCCAATCGATGGACGGTGGGATTGCCATGAGGTATGTGCCTTGCATCCAAGCCGTCCAAGGCGTGGATGTTGATTGCTTATATATATATATATATATATATATCTATATATATATATATATAAAAGATATAATATTATAATAATATATATATACATGTTATATATACAGATATATATCTGGGTGGCCCATCCACGAGGGAACCCACCTGTCGTTGAAAAAGAAATGACTATTGTAATGCAGCAAATTCAGTGGCACCCACCTGATGCGTGGATTCCATCCACGCCGTCCGTCCATTTGGATGGGCCACACCGTCCAAATGGCTGGACGGTGGGCCACACCATGAGGTATGTTTATATCCTAACCATCCATCCCTGTGAGGCCCTACCACAACGATGTATGTGCTGGACGGTGGGAACCCACCTTCATGCATGTAATCTGTATCCACAATGTCTATCCACTCTGTCAGATCAGGTGGCCCCACAAACTCAGGTGGGCCTCACCACATTAAATGATGTGGCTCCAGATCTTTAGTGGCCCATATTTTAGGAAATAATGTGATTGAATGACCACCATTAAAAATCTCCTTGACCATTGTAATGTACATTTGCCATCTGACCAGCGTGTGCGGCCCACAAGGGACCACCCCATAATATATCTGTCCTCACTATCCAACTGCCTGGACAGTGGGAAAATCACAAATATCAGCTTGGTCCCAAGCTGTGGGCCACGTGTATGTGGGACCCACCTTAGTAAATGTATTTGCTGGTAGGGCCCTACTTTGATGATGTGTTGTATATTGCCAGCCGAGATATATGTGTTCTCCACGCAGTTCAACTAATCAACCAGGCCGTCCATCATGGCCCACCATGATTTATGTACTTTATCAGCTCTGTCCATCTATCCAGGATGGTGGGGTTACCTTGATGATTTGTTGTATTTGCATTGTTTGTCCATTTTGATGGACATGTGGTCCACCTTGATAAGGACGGGGGACCACCATGATGTATGTTTTATCCACTCTGTCCGTGGGACGTGTGACCCACCTTTGATGTATGCATCTATATCCACGCCGACCATCTGGTGGGGCCCATTTGCTACGAGGGCCCACCTGTGATTGATATACAGCCCATTAGTGCGGCTCACATGATATGACCCACTTGATGATATGGGCCCATTGGTGCAGCCCGTTGATGCTACCCACTTGGCTATATGAGGCCCACTTTTGATGTATTTGTGGCCCATCCATGAGGCCCACCTTGACGTACTGGTGGCCCATCTGTGAGGCACACCTTGATGTATTTGTGACCCACCCATGAGGCTCGCTTGTTGTGTATTTAAAGCCCATGGTATTAGGCCCATTAATGTGGCCCATTGATGCAGCCCACTTGATGTGTATGAGGCCCATTAGTGTGACCCATATCATATGTCCCACTGTGATGTGTTCGTGACCTTTGGTGAGGCCCATGATGATGTATATTAAGCCCTTGTGCGAGGCCGTGGCCCCACTATGTGCTTGGTTCTATGTGGACCACTCGGGAGCAATGTTGGTTAAATGGCCACATTGATGGGTAATGATGGTTTAATGTCCATGTTGTGACCTTCCCTTAGGCCATGTTCTTCCCATTCTCATCGAGACCAATTACCGATTCCGATTAACGTGACCGATTTGTTGATTCTAATTATCGATCGATTTCGATTGTCATGACCGATTGCCGATTTCGATTGACGTGATCGAATTGTCAATTCTTATTATTGATTGACTCTGATTGTCGTGACCGATTTTCGATTCTGATCGACGTGACCGATTTGTCGATTCTGATTATTGATTGATTCTGATTGTCATGACCAATTGTTGATTCTAATTGAAGTGACTGATTTGCCCAGTCTGATTATCGATTGATTCCGAGTGTCGTGACTGATTGTCGATTTCGATTGACGTGACCGATTTGCCGATTCCAATTATCGATCAATTCTGATTATCATGGCCAATTGCCAATTAGCGATCGAGGCCAATTATCATGACTGATTGTCGATTTCGGTTGACGTGGCTGATTTGTCGATTCCAATAATCAAAGCCAATTTTGATTGTCGAGGTCAATTCTGATTGTCAAGGCTGAGTATCGAGGCCGATTCTGATTGGTCGAGGCCGATTGTATAGGCCGATTTCGATTGTTGAGGCTGAGTATTGAGGCCGATTCTGATTTGTAGAGGCCGATTGTATACGCCGATTCTGATTGTCGAGACCGAGTGTTGAGGCTGATTCCGAGTGTCGATTCCGATTGTTGAGAACGATTTTGATTATCGAGGCCGATTGTAGAGGCCTATGTGATGAGGCCCATTGTGATGCATTTGAGGGTCAGGCGATGAAGCCCATTATAATGTATGTTAGGCCCATGTGAAAGGCCCATCGTGATGTGTATTAAGCTCTTGAGTGAGGCCCATGGTGTTGTATATCAGGCCCTTTGTGAGGCCATGGGTCCACTAAATGTTAGGCTCTATGTGGGCCACTCCTTGGGAGTAATGTTGGTTAAATGTCCACATTGTCGAGGCCGATTGACAATGCCAATTGTTGGTGCCAGTTATTGATATCTATTATGAGTATGTGACAGCATAACATCACGATACATGCCCATACGCATCATCTGCATGTTTGTTATGAGATGTGGTTGACCATTGCATATGACATTGGGCATGTTGTTATGAAACTCCCTAATAGGCGGAGATTGTCTCACATGAGTACACGGTATGTGCAGGATTGATGCATGACTAGATTATATGACTCATGCATCTTGCATGTGTGTTTTGATTATTGTATGCCCTAGTGACATCAGGGTCATAGCTTCCACAAGTATTTCGTGGATGGTTAGATGAGACACCAAAAATCTGTTCTACATGGGGTGCTATAGATATCCCTGGGTGAAAGTCCCTAAACCCTTTTGGTTACAGAGGTTGCTCCAACATCTAGACCGAGTGGATGCATGAGCACATGAGGGCCGTATAGCATTAAGTCGCATCTCCCACTGTGTTATGGTAGGTTGGAAGGGGGTACGACCTTACCTGCCCGAGATGAGGGGGCAATGCCAGGCTGAGTCTGACTAGCTCGAGGAATGGATCCACTATCGACGAGTCGGGCCCGATATTGGCAGGCGAATAGTGAGGTCTCTTCCACTCACCTTGTTACACGCGATGGGGCGGCAATCTGGTTTGGAGTGTAATAAACCTCGGTGATTTTCGAGAGAGGAACCGTACTATTATATGAACTGATTGACTAGGAGTTGCATACTCATACATTCATTTCATTCACTATCCACTTGGGCTGGTAGTGCATAACTAATTATTGTGTACCTTCGCATGGCCAAAATTTTGGTTGGGCGCGTGACTAATCTGAGATCAGGAGTCTACCACATTGGGTCTAACTATCTAAATTTAGGTATGAGACTGGTTTAGATAGAAGGCCTTTATGATAGACCCCGTAGCTTACGATACTACGTACTATCATCCTGACTTCACACTTCAACTTAGTTATTTCATTCGCATCGCATATTGCATTGCATCCTCAACACATAGTATTTGGCTTATTGTCTCTGCACTGCATAACTGATCTACATTACTTCATCAGTATATGATATTGGTTTATTATATTTTTACATCGCATAGCCTGGTTAAGGCTGATGGTATTTATGGGCCTATCAGCATGTCTTCGCATTATTCGGATATCGTATGATTTATGAACTTGCCAGTATTTCTGATATTGTATGATTTATAGGCTTATTAGTATTTCCGCTTACTCTAATTACTTTGATATTACTTACTTGGCACTTACCTTATGCACACACTTTCACTACCCACCAAGCTTTCTATAAGCTTATGCACGATAGATGTGCGGGAGGTGCTAGGTCATAGCAGCTTGAGCTTGGAGCATGCAATGATCTTCTAGAGCTTGATTTTCGACTTATGTATGTCCCTTTTCAGCATTGTACTCAAATGATTATATTGGTGGATATGTAATGATGGTGTTGCCTTTGTGATTTAGGTAATCTTGTGGTTATGCTTATTACGAGATAAATTTATGTTGGAAAATTCTCCTTATAGGATCCCAGGATCTGAATCTGGCTTGAATGGGGTACTACAGAGGCTGTCAGCACCAGATTCGGCGATCGGGAATTTTGTGAGCCCAGTTTCCGAGTTTGGGGCATGACAGGAGCTATTCACCACGCACAATGGCACTATTCATCGTGCACAATGACACTATTCACTACGCACAACGGTACTATTCACTACGCACAACGACACTATTAACCAGGCACAATAACACTATTCATTGTGCACAATGGTATTCACCGCACACAACGGCACTATTCACTTCGCAAAGTGGCACTATTCACCGTGCACAACGACACTATTCACTACGCACAACACTATTCACGCAGCTCCTCTCAATGGAACTTCTGATGATGCAAATGAGAGGGGGAGGGGGTATTTATAGGCTTTTCACACGTGTGAAGTCTATCTGTGCACAACAAGGTGCGCACAACACCTTCCAGTGCACAACACCTTCCAAAGCACAACAGCTTCAACCGCACAACACATTCCAGCGCACAATACACTATTCATCGTGCAACACTATTCACTGCGCACAACGCACTATTCACCGGACACAATGCACTATTCATCGCGCACAATGTACTATTCATCGCGCACAATGCACTATTCACCACGCACAACGCACTATTCATCGCGCAACACTATTCATCGCGAACAACGCACTATTCACCGCACAACACTATTCACGAGCATCACTATTCATGAGTAGCACTATTCATCACAGCACTATTCACGAGAGATTTAAGATAGAGAGAGGGTTGTGTAATGGACAGGGTTACCTATCTTTGTATCTTGATGCGCAACAAACCAAACTCCTTTTAACTTGTGTATTTTTTGTGCCCCAACAGATGCCCCCTCGATCCTTCTTTGATTGATTTACGTAATCAAATGGATGATCGATCTTCTTTTATACAAAAATCCTTTCAGTTCAGAGAAGAATTCTTCATGAAAATAAAGTTGGTTGCACAACGGAGAAGGATTGCTCGAATAGAAAAATGAAGAGTCGATCTCGAAAGAATCAAGCTCGGAGGAATCGTATTCAAATAAATTTTTGTCAAATGAATCATGATTGAAGGAATCGAGCTCGAATAAATTGTTCTCTCTTAAGATCTGTTGTTGCTCTCTTAAGATTTTGAAATAACCGATTCATACGAGAATTGAGTAGCTTCACGTTGATCTTTTCCAAATTGTAAGATTTTATAATTAAATCTTGAAAGGTCCATATATTCAGACCAACAAGTCCTAACGTAATGTCTGGTTTTATGCATTCTATACATAGCTTGACTTGCTCTTCTTCTCTGGCAAGTTGTGAACATGATGTCCCCAGGATTCTCCATCGACTGATGAATTCATCAACTGATTCGTCTTCTTGTTGGCGAGTAAAGTTTAATTTAGTCAAACTGACTTCTCATCATCTAAAGGCTTTCCCTGGTGAAGGATGATTCATATTTGCCGACAAGTCTTTGGTTTCTTTATACTTTGGTTATCCTGATATTGAAGGAGAAAGTGAAATCTGCATTGATCATACCATTGAGTAAAATGAACTGTTGTGATATGGAGTGACTGAGGTGAAACCGCGCCTTGTAGCATTTCACATAATTGACCCTTTTACCTATTTGGTAAGACGGTACTCCTTATGGGAGGAGGTCGAGCCCTTCGTCTTTTGGATGTCACTATCATTCATCTCTCATCTTCTCGCTGTGCTACTGACGGAGCAGAAACTATTTCGGACATCACTTGACATTGCCCATCCTTAATCGTAATTGGTTTAACCTTCTCTGGTACTTTCTGTAGTAATGATCTTGTATTGTCGATGTAATCTATTGAGAATCCGTTAGGTGTGAAGTAAACAACAACGTTAGTCAGGAGAAAAGTCATTGCAGTTGTGTAAGGACAAAATACTTGTTATTCAGAACAGAGTATCAATTATTTTAATTAAATAAAGTTGTACTTTATTTTAGAGATGAAGGGGAGGATGTTCACGTTCAGAGTCACCATTTTAGCGTCTATTTGACGTCAAACAGTGATAAAAGTTCTCTGAATATTTTTCAAGTTATCATTGAATAATAATAGTCCCTAGCAGAGTCGTCATTTTGTTTCAACAAAAAACAAAAGCATTTCGTTAGGGGAATTATCATCCAATAATACCAAAGAAAATGGGAGAACAATCATCATCATAGATTCCATTAATTCTGACTTTGTTTACATCCTCGTACTTCCCTTAATTTTGAAAACAAAGTACAATGAATGAGAGGAGGAGCAATTCAATGGCAATTTTTGACAGCATTTCGGCATATTTGATATTCATCACAAAGACAGATGAGTTGTGCAGACTTGAGGTCCTTGGTTTGGTTGAACGGTAGACACTTGTTGTCTTTCCATTCTCTCCTTTAGCTTTTCCACCTCATTCTGAATTCTTCTCTCCTTGCTCTTGATGTCCCTTCAAAACATATGGTTGTGCGAGTGAACCAGTTGCGCGGATGGACTTTTCCTTCTTCTGGAGCTCTCTAAACATCATATTTTTCTCGCTTTCCCTTATGCTTCTTTATGAATTCAATGACTAGTGTGAGTAATCAGGAGATACCAGCGCACAATGGGGAATTTAAGTAGGGATACTGGCGCGCAACAGGGATAGAAGTTAGAGACTGTACGGACTTACATTGTGGGGGACTTCTTTTATGTGGAACTTCTGTTGTGCGAAAACTTCTATTGTGCAGAACTTCTGTTGTGCGGAACTTCTGTTCTCCTCTTGCTCCGAGAGCCCCTTGAGCTTCTCTAACTTCTATTCTCTCTAAATTAGGATGGGAGAGGGATATTTATAGGCTTTTCATACGTGTGAAGGCTATTTCCGCACAACAACACTATTCACCGCTCACAATGACACTATTCACCGTGCACAACGGGAACTATTCACCGCACACAACGACACTATTCATCACGCACAACGGCACTATTCCCCGTGCACAGCTATAGTATTCACCATGCACAACGGTATTCACCACGCATAATGGCACTATTCACCTCGCATAATGGCACTATTCACCGTGCACAACACTATTCACGTAGCTCTTCTCATTGGAACTTCTGCTGATGCAAATGAGAGGGGGAGGGGGTATTTGTAGGCTTCTCACACGTGTGAAGGCTATCTATGCATAAAAGGGTGCGCACAACAGCTTCCAGCGCACAACACATTACAACGCATAATTCACTATTCATCGCACAATACTATTCACCATGACAATGCACTATTCATGGCGCACAACGCACTATTCATCATGCAACACTATTCATTGCACACAATGCACTATTCACAGCGCACAATGCACTATTCATCACTCACAACACACTATTCACCACGCAACACTATTCATGAGCAGCATTATTCACGAGAGATTTAAGATAGAGAGAGGGTAGCACAATGGACAGGGTTGCCCATCATGGAATCTTGACGCGCAACAAACCAAACTCCTTTTGACTCATGTACTTTTTGTGCCCCAACAATGTCATTAAATTAAGGAATCAATAGATAAATTCTACCCATGTTAACCTAAGGGCACTCAAAAACATAAATGATCAGTCTTGAGGAAGATCCGACCACTAGATTGTCGGAAATTATAAAAGACACACTAGAATTAATAATCGTGGGCCATCCGAGTTTAAGATCCGCACCACCGTGGGACAGGAGTCTTGATTATGCTGGTAGAAGTAGGTGGACGGTTCAGATTATACGAACCAGTATGGTGGGCCCCACTTTGGGTCTATGCATGTGCACAATATACACACACACCTGCAGTGCACCTGACCGTCAAACAAGTTCAAACCAGATTGATCCGAAACTTTCAAAAAAAGGAGAAATTATTCTCTATTTCCCGCCTGCTCATGTTTTAAACAAAAACCGTCTGTTTGTCTAAATCGTGGCCCACCATCAAAGACTGACGGAGTAATCCGAGCCGTCCAACTTGTAGGAGGGCCAAAGACGATCAAACCCTTAGAATTATATGCATATCCATACACACGTGTGCACATAAAAATGAGCACAAGTAAACCTACGCGTATGACATTTTCCTGAAAATGAAAAATCTTGTTTTTAGATGCCAGACTGGCAATCTATGCATGGGAAATTCTCCCATCCAAACTGCACATCAGGAGATTCCCAACCCTTCATTTTAGGGCGCGCATCTCTTTCTTTTTTTAAGAGACTTTAACCACCACCGCCGTTGGAATTAAACAATTAAGAAATGTTACTAACCACTCATTTAATGGGTCCCACAGCATTCTAGAGTCGCATCCACACCATCCAGGTGCAGTGGATCATAGGATCAACTATCCGAAGATGATCCACCATTAACGATTGGATCATCTTCCTTGTTGAACCAACTGACCCATCTCCTCTAGTGAGTCCCATTTCCCAATCAGAGTTGTCCATCTAATGGACCATATTATTAGAACATCTTTTGTAATGTCCGATCACAGCCATGCAAGCCAGATCTTGAGCTTTGTATGTGAACTCTCTCGATTAAAACAAATACACATAACTAATCCCATGATTAATTGGTGCATCTAAACCCTCTAGAAGAGGATTAATGAAGCCTTTAAAAAAGGCCGCTTTTAGGGCATCCTTTCCAAAAATGGAAAGATAAAGAGAGAGAGAGAGAGAGAGAGAGAAAAAAGGCGCTGCTTCTATTGCTGCATCGGGGTGAGTCAACTCGGTTTGAGTCGCGGTGAGTGCGGGCCGAGTCCAAGTTCTTCCCAGTCGAAAAGTGAGAGGAAGAAGAGAGGAAGAAGGGAATGGAGAAGAAGAGAGGGCTTGAGAGAGAAGCGGGTTGCCATTGGTGGGTGCCACCGAGTAAGAGTAAAGAAACAAGAAGAGAGAAAAGGAAGGAAGCACAAAGAATAAGGAAGAAAAGGGAGAAGCCGCGTTGCCGTGATTGTTGTGTTGAGTTGAGTCGACTGGACTCGAATCCTCGCACGTTTGAGCGAGTCTGGGCCCACTCTCATCCAACTGAAGATGAAAGAAACAAAGAAAGGAGAGGAACCAATGAGGATTCGAGTTGGATTACTACCGAGTCAAGGGAATACAACCCGTTGTAACAGAATCTGATCGAGTTCCACTGTGTTGGATCGACTTGCCGAGTCGAGAAAGAAGCGTGATGAGTCTGATCTGAGGCTAAAATCCTTGTTAGCCGACACAAGAACCAGAAAGGTAGAAGAAGGAAGAAGAATAGGAGGGAGAGAAAGAGAGAGAGAGAGAGAGAGAGATGTAGAGCACCAGAAGTCGTGGTGGCTACCGAGTTAACTCGGTTGAAATCGAGTCAGACTCGGTCAAGTTAAGTTTGGGCCTGGTCCAGACATTGTTGGACATTCAAGCAAAAATAGAATAAAAGCAAAAGAAAAGAAAGAAAGAAAGGGAGACGAGAAGGAAAGAGGGAGTATGTGGCTACCTCGACTCGTTAGTTAACATACAGGGCCTATTTGAGTAGACTCAGTTGGTGCTTGGACCCAAATCCAAGTTGGGTTGACTCAGTGGGATAGGTAAGAATCATCTCCATATCCTTAGCTCCTAAATTTATAATAGTTGAAAGTATTTAACTCCAACTTTTATTCGAACATGCAAGAATTCTAAATGCCTCTTGATTAGGACCGAGCCGAACCTCTTACGATTCAAATTGACTAGGATTCAATTTTAAGAAGCACACTAGCAACATGAACCAAACCATAAGGTGAGGATTACCTTTAAGCTTTTCTACATCATAATAAGTATCCTAGTTCATTTATTCCATTAATTGCTTAATTTAGTATTTAGTAAAAATGATGATGAATGCTAGTTTATGTTTGAGTGAATTCTTCTTAAATAATTAGTCATTGGATTTACATTCAAGTATCTAAACATGCTATAGATCACGATTATCTCTATACTAGTTTAAATGAAACATTTTATATGGATAAGTGTATTGAAATTGTTGTAGCTTGTTTTACCTCTTGTGATTATTTGATGATTTTTTAGGATATCCTCAAACTAGTGGCATATAGTGTAATGGACTAATTGAGATTATGTCGGACTTACCATATTGTGGATCACTTGTGCCTTTTTGGTGACAGTCCTTTTCTATTGCATCCTTGAATGGACTAATTGCTTTATATGGCTTTGATTGACTATTTTCCCTTTTGCGGCTTTAATGGATTATTTTATACAACTTTGCGATGGTAAGTTCCACTTGTTAGATAACAATTGGCCACTAGCTGAGTAGGTTACCTTTAAACATCTCATTTATTAGTCTCATGAGCCAAGGAAGGTGGAATGGGACACTATGCCTGAACTGTTGGCCTATGCTGGGTGACAAAGCCCCCATAGTGACCTTTGAGCTTTTTTAAAATGATTTTCTAAAATTGAAATAATAATAGTTGGGCTAAACATGCATTTTTTTAGCATACGGACTTTACCGGGTGGTTGATGCAAGACATGGAGTTTTTTGGGTCACTGTGGGTTGTACCAAAGAGTATTTTACCAGGTGATCCTAAATTAATGTCACGTGCATTCTTACCACTATGGGTTGTCCTTGTTGCATGGACTTTTTTGAGTGCCTAGTACTCCTTAGGGTGTACCTTCGATTACTTTTTCGCGAGACTAGTTCACATTGGGTGTCCTCGTTGCATAGTCTTTTCTGGGTGGCTAGTTCTCCTTGGGTGACCTTTTTGCCAGTTGGATGTGCATCCTCAGGTCTGTGAGCATATGCATGCATTCATGCATTTAAATAAGATTATCCCTGTGTAATTTATCTGATGAAAGCGTATCTGATGAACCTTATCTGATTTCTATGATAATCATTGTGAAATATTTGTTATACACTGTTCCTGATAGTTATGCTTAATTATTTTGATGATACGATAAATCTTGGGAGTTGTACCTCACTGGGATAGCCATTGACGCTATCAAACTGTATTTAATGTGCAGGATACGTGGATGATGTACGGGTTAACTATGGTGTGTCACATAGAGGGATCGATGACTATGCAGCTCTAGTTTCTAGCCTACTTTTATTATTTTTCTGTTCAATTTTTAGTTTCGAGACATTAGTTTGTATAAGTTTGCGGGCAGCCACTCGAATATTTGATTTTGTATATTTGGACTCCCTCTTATACTTGATCTGCTTATATTCCACTAAAATTACTAACTTTGATAAATGTAAAAAAAATAAAATGTAGGTGATATTTGAGCCAGTGTTAAAGGTTAATACTCGAGTTTTTGGAAAATGAGTAATGTACTCGGGTTCTGGGAAACGGGGTGTTACAAGATGGTATCAGAGAGAGTCTAGACAAACCTTGCCTTTGGGAAACAAACTTATATAAACCTCAAATTTCTCAAGTTAAAATGTTGGAAATTAGAGACTTAAACTTAGGTGAGTCCTACGTAGACTGGAGAATTTAAAAACAAAAAAAAAAAGTAAAGAACTAAACTTAGGTCCTATTTGAAATTATTTAACCATTGAATGTATTTCGAGTTCCCACTAGACTTAAAGAAAGTTTAAGAACATAGAAATCTAAACTCAAGTTCCCTTAAGAATTATTAGGATAACCATTCGAACTTATGTGAAGTTCCCTTTGAATTAAGGGAAATTGAGAATGTAGAGATCTGAGATTTTCGGTTCCTTGGAAAATCATCTAGATAATCATAAAACCTAAAAACAATACTTTAGGCCCCTTTGAAATTTCTAGATTTAGTTATTTGAATCTTAGAAACTAAACTTAGGCATAGTAGGAAATTCCCTACCCACCACATTCTAAGTTAGGTCAACTTTAAGAGCTCCATAAATTAAGAGATCACACTCGGAGTTGTAATTTGAATTCCCAAATACATGTCTTTAGTTAGGAACAACACTTCTCAAAAATTCTGGTGCTTAGAATTGATTAAAGGTGAAGTGATGAAACTTTGGGTAAGTTTTCAAACTTGGACTGGGCACATGGGGACTAGATTTAAGGATCAGGATAAATATAGTAAATTTTAAACTCGAAATTCCATGTAGAAACTTGGGTCCTGAAATTTTAGGTAGTACATTAGGTGATCAGAATGCGTAGAGAAAGTGTGTTGGTCATTTGGGTTTGTTTCACATAGATTCCAAACACTCTTTTCATGAAAATAGAAATTTTCATGATATTCCCCAATTGTTTAAAATAATCAGGACCCCGAACCAGTAGAAACATGTTTACGCGGAGTATGCGCGATCTCACTCAAATTTTAAAATCCTAGCAAATCTCAATGGACTCAATGCCTTAATCAAGCAGAAGATCGAGGCTCGCCAGGGTTAGGAATGATAGTAATGAACACACTACCTTGATCAGACAGAAGATCATTGTATCGGGCTCAGGCTTACTACAACCATCCTTTCGTGTGCCCTGAATAATAAAAATTTGAGTATCTCTTTTACTTGAGGATAGGGAGAGACTATTGTTGTGAATTTCAAAAATAGAAAAATAAATAAATGAATAAGTATTAAACGCCACCTGAATAAACTTTTTATGAAGGGAGTCAAGATGTTGGGATGTAGTTAGATATTAAAATAATTCCTAGTTTGGGTAGATACAAAAAAAAAAAGATTTCAAGTATTTAGTGGAACCTATATACGTTAATGGATTGATTATGATGGAAGTATAGGAGTTTTAGCAAAACTTAAATATAGTCTAATAAAATCTAGGTAATAATTGAACAATTGAGAAGATTTGTGATAAAGTACATGAACATGACAACCTTGTTATCTGGAATGTTAATTGGGATGTATGCTATCGAATCTTGAGGGCGAGATTCTTCTTTAAGGGGGGTAGATTGTAACAACTCCAATTTTGATGATTAGTTGTATGTATTTGTATACCCAAATATTCTTCAAAAGGAAAGTAGTGAAAGAGTAGAAACACAGTAAAATGGATATTCTCACTCCCAGTAATAACAGGAGTGAGGAATTTTGGGGATGAAATTCTTTTTAAGGGGGGTAGATTGTAACACCCTATACTTCTCAGTACTCGGGTGTCATCGTGTAACGTAACTTAGTATAAATACAAACCTAGATTATGTGAACATTTGCCTTCATTCTATCCTAAATCCAACCATCAAAAGTAATCCCCATCCATAAATTAAAACGTCCAACCTAGAGGTCAAAGTGACCCACACCATATGTCAAATAACTTGAGCGATGATTGCATAAATCTAATCATCTATTCAAATATTTAGTTCTTATACGTCTTTAAATAGTCACAAGACCCCAAATCAAAGGGTTTGACCATTGGATGACCATTAGACATGTGAAATCGGGTTATTAAATGGAAATCCAGAATATTTGACACTTAAACCAACCATCAAAACCATCTAATGTGAACTAGGAATGGCCCTGATCTTAGATCCTCTCAACAACCCAGAACCCAAAATTATCATATTCCCTATCCTTCTTGCCTGTATTACTCAAATATGGTAATCAATCATTCACTCATACTGTCATGTCATTAAATTAAGGAATCAACAGATAAATTCTACCCATGTTAACCTAAGGGCACTCAAAAAAATAGATGATCAGTCTTGAGGAAGATTTGACCACTGGATTGTAGGAAATTATCAAAAACACACTAGAATTGATAATCGTGGGCCATCCGAGTTTAGGATCCGCACCACCTTGGGACAGGAGTCTTGATTAGGCTGGTAGAAGTAGGTGGATGGTTCAGATTGTCTGAACTAGTCCAATGGACCCCACTTTGGGCCTATGCATGTCCATAGTACACACACACCCGCGGTGCACCTAACCATCAACCAGGGTCAAACCGGATTGACTTGAAACTTTCAGAAAAAAAAAAGGAGAAATTCTCCTCTATTTCTTATATGCTCACGTTTTAAACGGAGACCATCCGTTTGTCTAAATCGTGGCCCACCATCAGAGACCGATGGAGTAATCCGAGCCGTCCAACTTATAGGAGGGCCAAAGACGATCAAACCTTGGGAATTGTATGCATATCCATCACGAGTGTGCGCACAAAGACGAGCATAAGTAAACCTACGCATACGACATTTTGCTGAAAATGGAAAATCTTGTTTTTAGATGCCAGCCTGGAATCCATGTCTGGGAAATTCTCCCATCCCAACCAAACGTTAGGAGAATCCCAACCCTTCATTTTAGGGCGCGCATCTCTTTCTTTTTTGCAAGCGACTTCACCTGCTGCTGTTGGAATCAAACCATTAAGAAATGTTAATAGCCACTCATTTAATGGGTCCCACAACATTCTAGGGTCACATCCACACCATCCAAGTGCAGTGGATCATAGGATCAACCGTCCAAAGATGATCCACCATTAATGACTGGATCATTTCCCCGTTGAACCAACTAACCCATCTAGGGCCAAAGACGATCAGAGACCGATGGAGTAATCCGAGCCGTCCACCATTACAGACCGATGGAGTAATCCGAGCCATCCAACTTATAGGAGGGCCAAAGACGATCAAACCTTGGGAATTGTATGCATATCCATACACGAGTGTGCGCACAAAGACGAGCATAAGTAAACCTACGCATACGACATTTTGCTGAAAATGGAAAATCTTGTTTTTAGATGCCAGCCTGGAATCCATGTCTGGGAAATTCTCCCATCCCAACCAGACGTCAGGAGAATCCCAACCCTTCATTTTAGGGCACGCATCTCTTTCTTTTTTGCAACCTGCCGCCGCTATTGGAATCAAACCATTAAGAAATGTTAATAGCCACTCATTTAATGGGTCCCACAACATTCTAGGGTCACATCCACACCATCCAAGTGCAGTGGATCATAGGATCAACCGTCCAAAGATGATCCACCATTAATGACTGGATCATCTTCCCCGTTGAACCAACTAACCCATCTCCTCTAGTGAGTCCCATTTCCCGATCAGAGTCATCTATCTAATGGACCATATTACCATAACATCATTTATAATGTCCGATCACAGCCATGTAAGCCAGATCTTGGGCTTTGTATGTGAACTCTCTCGATTAAAACAAATACTCGTAACTAATCCCGTGATTAGTTGGCGCATCCGAACGCTCTAGAAGAGGATTAATGAAGCCTTTAAAAAGGCCGCTTTTAGGGCATCCTTTCCAAAAATGGAAAGATAGAGAGAGAGAGAGAAGGCGCCGCTTTTATTGCCGCATCGGGGTGAGTCGACTCGGTATGAGTCGCGGTGAGTGCAGGCCGAGTCCAGGTTCTTTCCAGTCGAAAAGTGAGAGGAAGAAGAGAGGAAGAAGGGAATGGAGAAGAAGAGAGGGCTCGAGAGAGAAGCGGGTCGCACCGCACTACTCGCTCGAGTAATGATTCCTGTGGCGAGATCGGGTCACAGTTAGGCTGAGTTAAGGTCTGGTCTATTTAAACCGAGCAAAAGAAAAGAAATAAGAAAAAAAAGAAGAAAAGAAGATGATGGAGAGAAAAGAAAGGAAGCACAAAGAAAGAGGAAGAAAAGGTAGAAGCCGCGTTGCCATGATTGTTGTGATGAGTTGAGTAGACTCGACTCGAATCCTTGCACGTTTAAGCGAGTCCAGGCCCACTCTCATCTAATTAAAGATGAAAGTAACAAAGAAAGGAGAGGAACCAACGAGGATTCGAGTTGGGTTACTGCCGAGTCAAGGGAATACAACCCACTGTAACAGAATCTAATCGAGTTCCACTATGTTGGATCAACTCGCGGAGTCGGGAAAGAAGCGTGATGAGTCAGGTTTGAGGTTGAAATCCCTGTTGGCTGACTCAGGAAGTAGAAAAGCAGAAGAAGGAAGAAGAATAGGAGGGTGGGAGACAGAGAGAGAGAGAGAGAGAGAGAGAGAGAGAGAGTTGGAGAGCACCAGGAGTTGTGGTGGCTACCAAATGACTCGGTTGAAACTGAGTCTGACTCGATCAAGTTAAGTTTGGGCCTGGTTCAGACATTGCTAGACATTCCAGCAAAAATAGAAGAAAAGCATAAGAAAAGAAAGAAAGAAAGGGAGAGGAGAAGGAGAGAGGGATTATGCATCTACCTCGACTCGTTGGTTAACACACAGGGCTGGTTTGAGTTGACTCAGTTGGTGCTTAGACCCAAATCCGAGTTGGGTTGACTCAGTGGGATAGGTAAGAATCATCTCCTTATCCTTAGCTCCTAAATTTATAATAGTTGAAAGTATTTAACTCTAACTTTTATTCGAGCATGTTGGAATTCTAAATGCCTCTTGATTAGGACCGAGCTAAATCTCTTACTATTCAAATTAACTAGGATTCAGTTCTAAGAAGCACACTAGCAACATGAACCAAACCACAAGGTGAGGATTACCTTCAAGCTTTTCTACATCATCATAATTATCCTAGTTTATTTATTCCATTAATTGCTTAATTTATTATTTAGTAAAAATGATAATGAATGCTAGTTTATGTTTGAGTGAATTCTTCCTAAATGATTAATCAGTGGGTTTACATTCAAGTATGAACATGCTATAGATAGCGATTATCTCTATCCTAGTTTAAATGAAACATTTTATATGGACAAGTGTATTGAAATTGTTGTGGCTTGTTTTACCAGTTGTGATTATTTGATGATGTTTTAGGATATCCTCGAACTAGTGGCATATAGTGTAATGGACTAATTGAGATTATGTCTTGGACTTACCATATTGTGGATCACCTGTGCCTTTGTGCCTTTTTGGTGACAGTCCCTTTCTATTGCATCCTTGAATGGACTAATTGCCTTAAATGGCTTTGATTGACTATTTGCCCTTTTTTGAATTTAATGGATTATTTTATACAACTTTATGATGGTGAGTTCCACTTGTTGGATTATGATTGGCCACTAGTTGAGTAAGTTACCTTTAAACATCCTATTTGTTAGCCTCATGAGCCAAGGAAGGTATAATGCGATACTATGCCTGAGCTGCCGGCATATGTTGGGTGACAAACCCCCCATAGTGACCTTTGAGCTTTCTTAAAATGATTTTTTAAAATTGGAATAATAATGGTTGGCCTAATCATGCATTTTTATGGCATACGGACTTTACTGGGTGGTCGATGTATGACACAGAGTTTCTTGGGTAACTATGGGCTGTACCATAGAGTATTTTACCGGGTGATCCTAAATTATTGTCATGTGCATTCTTACCACTATGGGTTGTCCTTATTTTATGGACTTTTTCAGGTGCCTAGTACTCCTTAGGGTGTACCTTTGAGTACTTTTCCAGGAGACTAGTCCACCTTGGGTGTCCTCATTGCATAGTCTTTTCTGGATAGTTAGTTCTCCTTAGCGACCTTTTTTTCAACTGGATGTGCATCCTTAGGTCTGTGAGCATATACATGCATTCATGTATTTAAAAAAGATTATCCTTATGTAATTTATCTGATGAACCTTATCTGATTTCTATAATAATCATTATGAAATATTTGTTATACATTGTTCCTGATAGTTATGCTTAATTATCATGATAATACGCAAAATCTTAGGGGTTATACCTCACCGGGATGGCCATTGACGCTATCAAACCGTATTTAGTGTGCAGGATACATGGATGATATACGGGTTAACTATGGTGTGTCACATAGAGGGAACGATGACTATGCAGCTCTAGTTTCTAGCCTAATTTTTTAATTTTTCTGTTCAATTTTTAGTTTCGAGACCAAATATTTGATTTTGTATATTTGGACTCCCTCTTATACTTGATTTGCTTATATTCCACTAAAATTATTAACTTTGATAAAAGAAAAAAAATGTAGGTGATATTTGAGCCACTGTTAAAGGTTGACACTCGGGTTTTTGGAAAACGAGTAGTGTACTCGGGTTCTGGGAACCGGGGTGTTACAAGTATAATGGTTGACAGGAATAGACGAATCCCTAAACAAACACTATAGAGGATGTCCAATATAAACGGGGTCAAGTCTACCCTATTGGTGCCACGAGGATAGACATTTGAACTGAAAATACCATGGAGGACATGAAATTTATGCTCTATGTGCTTTGAACATAAAGCGTTCCCTTCATGCTTGGGTACGTTTACGCCATTGCACAAGTATCGGGTGACCTCAGATCTAACCTCTAAAGAGTCAAAATCATGATCCGCTAGACCTTGTGGAGATGTTGACACACTGATGAGCTGTGTAATCATCGCAGTAGTGATACGGGTAGTAGTCTGACCAATAGTGACCTCACTAGACAGTGGGTCAAGGACTGGGGAATGACAATAAGCTAGGAATTGATACACTTGCTCATTCTGAGATATGCCACCAAAGTTGAGCATGTTGCTTCATCCAACAACCTCTAATATGGGCACAATCCTATATGGGCGAATGCAGTTCTTGTCAACCTGTCTTTCTAAAACCAGTTTTCACCCCTTAATTTTTATATAAGGCCTCCAGAGGGAGTGGAACTGCTGGGATTTGGATCTCAGGTTGGGGAGTCCCTCGGCATAGTCTCCTACCGTGACGCCGGAGATGACGATGTAGAGGGCTTCATTGGAGCTAGGGGCCTGTCCGCTCGTCGACGAGCATAAATTTTTGATCTTTTAGCTTGAGACAACTCCCTTTGGACAATGGTTTTTCCCTTATCCTTTGGCATAATGCAATATCAAGACGAAAAGCAGGATTTACCAAGAAAGAACACAATGAAATGCACAACTGAAAGGAAATCCCCAAATCTAAACTATAGACCTTGGCAACCCTAGACATTAAAAACATAAATGGAGGACAAGAAGGGGTGCCTTACCACAGTAGAAGACCAATGGAGGAAGGAAATTGATGGAAAAACATCCAATGGAGCTCCAAGGAAGAAGGGGAGAAGAAGCTATGTAAGGAAGATGAGAAATAGAATGAAAAACAAGAATCCCGCGCGCGCCCGTTTAAATACTGTCACAATTCTTTGATGTCATCAAAGCATTGTTGATGCCATCGAACTACTTCCAGATAGGTCGGATATGCGTGAAAGGCTTCGATGCCATCGAAGCATATTTGATGTCCTCGAAGACCTCTTCGATGTTATCAAAGGTGACATCGAAGCAGTCTGTCAGTTCAGATTTTTCTAGTTAAGCTTGGACAGATATATACAATGAGATGTACATACATATATACCAATAATCCATGATTTGTGCACTCAACAAAATTAACAAAATAAAAAAATATAAAAAAAAAATTTAACTATCAGATATATCAAAAAAGAATAATGAGGCCATAAATCCTCAAATATAACAGTTAAAACATATACGCCAATGATGAGATTAGACTACACATACTCTAATAGATTTTTGGAGGTCTCCAAATCTATTGGCATACAACGGTTTTGTTAGTATATCGGCAAGTTGTCGCTCGGTAGACACATAATCCAACACAATCACGTTTTCGTCTACAAGCTCATGTATAAAATGGTGTCGGATGTCAATGTGCTTTGCTTTAGAATGTTGAACTGGATTTTTTGAAATGTTAATGATGGTTGTATTATCACAAAATAGTGTCATTGTTGATTGGTCAATTTCATAATCTAACAACATTTGCTTCATCCAAAGAAGCTACCCACAACAACTACCAGCTGCAATGTATTCAGCCTCGGGGTAGACAAAGATATAGAGTTTTGTTTATTACTATGCCAATACACTAGACAATTGCCGATGTAAAAACAACCACTGCTGGTTAACTTGCGATCATCAATATTATTTGTCCAATCATCATCAAAATACCCTACAATAATAGTAGACGGGTCAAACGGGTACCAAAGGCTGAAATTGGTTGTCCTAGCCACATATCTTATAATTCTTTTAACTGCGGTTAAGTGTTGTTCACCACCCCAAGTATAGGGTTGCGATGTAGTAATAATCTCGGTAAGACCGAGGTTGAATCCACAGGGACTGGACCTTGTACGTTTTCTGAAAGTAACTAGAACTAGAACTAGAAGAAGATGTATCTAAATCAGGAAAATTTAAAAGAATAATGGTGAACTAATTAATTAAAACTTATAGAATTCAAAGGTGGGAAACTAGTGTTTCCAAGGATCCACATGTAAAGATCAGGGAGATCTATGCTTGATTCAAGAATACAACTGAAATCAAAGTCCCACCTTCATCCAATTGGAAGATAATTCATTAAAATCCAAATATAAACTTCCTTTGATCCAGTTCTCAAGAGATGAGAGGTATGAGAACTGGAATTGATTCCATCACAAAACCATGCCCATGAGACAAAGCAAACAGCAGAATTGAACCAATTCACAACCAATCTAAGAGATGTATGAACGTTAGGCAGGATTCCATCATCCAACCATGTCTATGAGACAATGGTGAACAACAAGGTTCCTAATTTCATAATCATAATAATGAGAAGAACATGCTCAAAGCTATCGCAGATCCATTGTAATTTAAGTTACAACAAACCATTAAAAAATAAAAGCATTCCTAATAATCAACTTAAAATCAAAGATACTTCAATTAAAACATGAATCAAAGCATAGAAAACAACCCATTACACTACAAGCTTCACCTCTTAGCCCTAGCTAAGAGGTTTAGCCTATCATAACCATGATTAAACTAATCTCTTAAAGGAAGGACATAAACAAAGCCAGGGAAAGGGAAGAAAAATAAAGAGGAAAGAAGAAGGAGAAACTCTCGGTGCCGGCTCCACGCTATCTCTCTCTCTCGCTTTTGCTCCCACACCCTAGGATGATCCCCTCTCACCTCTTTCTCTCTTTCCTTTTATAGAGCATGAAGGACGGTGGCTGGAAGTCGGTGCATGCGTAAAAACTTACGCAGCCAGCGAAAAATGCAAACTCAGTTGTATTTTATCTCATTTTGGGGTGAATGGCCATCTCAGCTGGTCATTTAGCTTTATAGCTAGGGTCTTGGCCACCCTCTGTAGCTTGTGGATGGTTCAGATCAATGGTCCAGTCGTCTCCACAATCACACAACAGCCCACAGAGGAAGTTGCATCTGGACGTGCGTAATTGGAAAGTTCTTGTGCTGAGATGCTCGGTGGATCCCACAGTGATGTTTTTGGAGAAATACACCCCGTCCATTGGATTCCTGGCTCGATTTCAGTTGAAAATGGGTGGTTTTGGTCGAGTTTTGGTGTGGCCCACTGTATCTTTGTTCTCGCTATTCATCCTGGGTTTGACAGTGATCTTAGTATGTACTCGTGCATGGGAGCATTTGGACTTCATGGCAGTGGTCGTCGCCCCCCTGGATCGAATGGACAGTTCAGATCGTCCATCAAGACAATGATGGTGGCCCACTACATGTCACAGCATCTGGACATGTGGATGTTATGTGTAAGAGAAGATGGAGTCGGGTCAACCAACCTTTGACCGAGATTCCCGGTCCGGTGTGCTGCCTGTGCACGTGCGCTGTGCACACGCACACGCTTAAGGTGGGGTCCATCGTGATGTTCATGATAAATCTGCTCCGTCCATCCATTTTTTTCATCTAATTTGAGGGGTTGAGACCTAAATAGAAGCATATCCAGATATCACGTGGGCCCCAAATCATCAATTTATGGTTAATCTTGTCCATTGGACCACTTCCACAATTATCTAAGGGCTGAATGTTGACGTGTACGGTTAATTTAGGGTCTTCGGGCCTCTTATAAAGTTTCGAGCCAAATGGATGGTGAGAACCTTGTGACTTGCATTCAGGATGATTTTCAGGCGTCTTTATCATTAATCACTTGATTTTCTCAAATCTTTGGCATGTGAATTCTTCAATCTTGGTCCCCTAAGATCCTTTCCTTGCCTTAGTGATTCTTGAGCATCAAATCCATGCTTTTAGTATCTTTTTTCAATCCAAGATCTTAAATTCACCTTGCAACAAAAACATGATTAAAATATAACGTTAAGCATTATCATGTACGTAGAACCAAGTATTAAATGGGGTCTAATATGCAATATTTGACTCTCAACAAGTGTGATTCTTTAGGATCGGACTAGAAACGCTCATACTTTAAAAGAAATGTCCGGTCGGCTCACTGTTAGGTAAAGTAAGCTCCCTATCATGCTACAATACAAGTGTTGATCCACACTCTTGTCATTTATATCTTTGAAAAGTTTTAGTGTGATGCTCATGGGAGTATGATGAGTACGGCTAGATTCAAGTCCAAATATTTGTACCAATTCCTTAGCATACTTGGTCTGACAAATAAAAATCTCATTATGCATTTGCTTCACTTCTAATCCTAAAAAGAAATTGAGCTCACCAACTAAGCTCATCTCAAATTCAAATTGCATTATATTAGCAAATTCATGAGTCATATCTTCATAAGTGGATAAAAAACAATATCATCCACATAAATTTGGGCAATTAGCAAGGCATTACCGATCTTTTGAGTAAATAGTGTTTTATCAACACTTCCCCTACAAAACTGGTGATCTAGCAAAAATTGCGTTAAAGGCTCATACCATGCTTGAGGTGCTTGTTTAAGACCATGGAGCGGTTTTCTCAACCTGTATACTTGTTGATGATATTTAGGATTAACAAATCCCTTTGGTTATTCAACGTATACTTTTTCCTCATGTACACCATTGAGGAAGGCGCTCTTCACATCAATTTGAAAGAGTTTAAATTTCAATGCACATGCAATGGACATGAGTATTCTGATAGACTTTAACTGCACTACTAGGGCAAATGTTACATGTAATACCCCGAAAATCGGCACCCGATTACATAGACTTTGATCCCAAGTTTGTAGGCATTAGCTTAATAAAATTCACATGTGTCCTAATTCAATTTCACATTTATTGCACACATAAATAATTAGAGTAAGTCATTTGAATTTAGCGGAAACAAAGCGAGGTAAGGATATCAAGATCCTTCAATATAGGGTTAATACCTAGGAGTTACATTTCTAAAAGTGGCAACCGCCATTGTGAGAATTCTTCAAATCACAACAATTACAATAGGAACAGAAGAATAACTCCCAGGTGGGAAGAAGCTAAGGATCTACTCGCCCCGAGCATACCACCGATGGGTCCTATTCCTGAGTTATCTACATATGTCAAATAGGAGGCATCAAATGCCAACATAATGAAGAAATATCCCAAAGATTGTTACTTGGGAAATTTTAGTGATTAGCAGGTTTACAATAAATGCATATTATGTACTCAAGCATGTTATCTTTAACGCACATTTACTAAACAAGTTACAAATGCTACCAACACAATAGAGCATAAGTAATGATACCATAATAAACAAATACTTTTATAATTTATTTGGTAAGTATATTAATGTGATGATGAAATGATGCATGCTCCTCACAATCCAACACTCCCTCACAAGTGACTTCCATGCCTATTTCACAAATGCCAACACTCCCTCACAAGCAACTCCAATGTGAAATCAAAACTTATCATAGGGTATGCATGATTAGCCAAGTGATTATTAGTCCCAGTTCATACAGTAGGTTGGCGAAGCTAGGATAATGCCATTATATCACGAGTCATTATCCAGATCATGTGGTTTGTTGTGGCATGTGGCGGTTCCTCACTAGTGTCCCTTGATCCAAATTAAGGCATTGACAAGGTACGAGTCATTACCTAATACTGAGTATAAACCATCAATTCAGAGGTGTGGGCTCGTCACTTAAAACTAAATAAATACGAAGGAAATGCGCTTGTCACCCAATTCCACTCATGCTCAGTCATTTAAATGGTACTCAGGCATAGAACCATCGGTCGGGTAATTTGACGGGGGTCGTTTGAACAATATTCAATCACCTTTATTAGTACTCAATGGTCACTATGGGGAAGCTCGTCACCCCAACATAGGCCGACAGCTTCAACATGGTGTCTCATACCACTATGTTCAGCTTATAAGTCTTTGGGATCGTAACACACTAATGGTTATGAGTAGACTAAATCAATGGTAATGGTGGTATTACAGATCTTATTGAATGTCATACAATCACCAAGAACAATAATGATCGAACTTGCATTAGACTGATACGATTAACTACGGAGGACCCCGAGCAATTCGGCATTGGGTGCAAAGCATCCCACATAGTTCCAACTACTATTGATCATCCTTATTCAACTCTGGTCAGCTGTATAAGCCTAGGATAGCCTCCCTAAAGAGTGTTATCTGCATATTTTGATAATTTACGAAGCTCAATCCACCGCAGCAACATGGTTCAACCATCCTAGTATTTCTAAGTGTTCAACATCTAAGAATTTTATAATATTAAGAGTTTTATGTCATTCTAGCATTTCATTGAGCATATTATCAATCAAATAGAAAATAAATGCATTTAATTATTCTAAAATGCCAAGTAGAAGCTTGGGGGTAGATCTTCACCTTAAAATCAAAACCATTGACTCAGATTCGGCCCTAACGTTGGGGAAAATGCTCCAAACCCTAATTCATCAACAAATTCATCATTAGTAATATGAATTTTAATATAATTAGGTTTTAATTAAGGGTTAAAGGTTTTACCTAACTTAGTTCGAGCAAATCCCAACTCGATTTGATGAGTCAGGGCCCGGGATTGATGTGCTACGACATCCACATGAGGCCATGCCCAAATATGACTCTCACAATAGGATGAGTCACTCCTAATCCAGTTCCGAGATCTCAAGTCCTAGCATGATTAAAGCATAGTATTAGAATTTTTGAGAAATGATGGAAATGAAAGAGGGTTTCCAATCCTAATAGCTCACAGGCGTCCTATCCCAAGGTGAACTACTTGTAAGGCCTCATGCATTCGATTCTCAAAGGAAAATCTTCATAAAAGGGTTTGCTATTTACCTCAAATTATTGCAGGTGAGATTTCGGTAATGTGGCGTGGTGTGACGATGTCACTAGCTAGTGGCGGCGAGGAGGATCCTTCAAACCAATTCCTCTCTCACACCTTCTCCCTTCTCTCCTCTTCTCCCTCTCCCTTTCTTGCAACTTAAAATTTGTATGTGAGTGAGAGAGTGAAAATAGGGGCTATTTATAGTGCCAGAATGTGTACAAATAGCCCCAGTGACCCCTTCTCCAATAAACTTTCCCTATGGGAGGTTGTTTTCAACTTACAGGGCCTTCCAGGGGCCCACTGGCTTATCTACACTATGGGATAGGTGCCCCATTATGGGATGTACATTTCATTACAACTGGATGGCAATCGGATGCTTCGATTAGCCGTGAGGGCCCCACTTGTGACGGACAATCATCGATGATTAATCTGGGCCGCAATTATATGGATATGTGTGGGAAATATCCTTAACTTAGAGATCAAGTTTAGTTGAAACCCAACGGTCGAAAAGTCACAACTTTGCAAAAGAGAAGAGAGCCTAATTCACTTAAATTTTTAGTTTCTGCCTAGGGCATTTGCACATCCCATGCACCTGGCCTTTTATCCAAGTTGAGTAATTCCAGATACTATCCCGACTCAACATCTGCGATGGACGTCAAGCCCGATAAGACGATCATTATTCTATAATTTCGAGTCTAGTGGCCCACTAATGAGCAGTCTAGGGCATTTCTGGAATGAATTGTATATGGAGATTTCTTGTGTGCAATGATTACGGTTTGGATTATCTAAGTTCATAGTGTGGCCTACTCATGATTAGTGAAAAATGGTAATTCAACTCTAATGACCCTAATCAAGAACTATAATTCAACTATACTCGAACCTATCTGAATGAGTAAAATATACCAAAAAATAGAAAATATTAATTTAATTAAATATGATAATTCCTAATATGATTAGAAGAAATTCCTAAGAAGTTATCAAGCACAAAAACTCTAAGATGAAAAAGATATGCATGGCACGTCAACAACATGTAGTTGCAGAAAATTTTCATTTTCAATATGTGTATTTCTTGTAAACTTTTGATACTTTTAATAGCCAAATTATTTTTAAAATTTTTATAATAGTTTATATTTTAATCTAATTTATTTATACCAAATTTCATCTCATTTTGAATTCTAAAAAATTTCTAAACATTCTGGGAGTACCAGCTGCCTGAAACCAATGATTTTGATACAATTTCCAAAACATACTAAACTTAACATACTTTAAGTTTTGTTTTTATTATTTATTTATTTTTTCTTGAAACTAGACTCATCAAGCTTTAATCTGGATTTTTACTCACCTCAATCGGAGTTATAACAAACTAGATATGAATTTTTAGATTCAATGCACTAAAACTGTCGAAATCCGAACGTGCAAAATATTGTTGAACAGAGTTACTCGGTTGCACCGATCCCACTCGGTGTAACCAAACCCTACTGTCTAGATTTTCTCAGTTGCTTGATGTTTACTCGGTGCAACCAGACCCTGTTGTACAGATTTTCTCGGCTGCTCCATGTTTACTCGGTGAAACTGAGCAGTGCTGCCCCAGTTGCCCCAGTTTGCTCAATGCAACCGAACCTTGCTATCCATATTCTTCAAAATTCTTGAATTTCACTTAGTCGGGTAGTTTTGGTGGATCCAAGGTCACTCCTTTTGGCCCTAAACAAGTTTGAACACACACGGACATGCACTCAAGTCCAAAAATCAAATGTACTGCCCAAGGGTCTAACCTTGCCTTGGATCCACTAAAACTGCCCTCAATTTGCGAATAACCTTGCGCAATGAGTCTTGCCTTGTTCCTTACCATATTCCTAGATTCATCAGATTTGTTCTTGAAAATCCATTTTGTTCCAATGATGTTTGTATCTTATAGCCTAAGGACAAGCTGCCACACCTCATTTCGTTCAAATTGTTGCAATTCTTCTTGCATCGCTGCAATCCAATATTCATCTTTAAGGGCTTCTGTAACATTCATAGGTTCAAATTTTGATGTGAAGCGAAGATTATTATTAATGGTCTCAAGCTATCGCCGAGTTTTCACACCGGCTTTGGATCTCCAATTATCTGATTGAGGGGATGATCCTTGATAACAGGTATGTCACCCAATGGCTGAGACACACATGGAGAAGTGGATTTTTTATCTGATTTACCTATCACGCATGGTTCCAAATCATCCTCCACATCAATGGTGGGACCCATTTTGTCATGTGGCTGGTCATCAACAACCACATTGACTGTTTCTTGGATTGTAAGGGTCCTTAAATTGTAGACTCCATAAGCATGCCTATTTAGAGAGTATCCCAAGAATATGTTGTCATCGCTTTTAGAATCAAATTTACATAGTTCCCAATCTCTAAGGATATAGTACTTACTACCAAATACATGAAAATATTTAACACTAGGTGGCTTACCACTCCAAAGTTCATATGGAGTTTTATTTAAACCTGCTATAAGTTATACACGATTAATTATATAGCAGGCGGTGTTGACGGCCTCAGCCCAAAAGCTTTTTGGCAAATTTTTACTATTGAGCATAACCGAGTCCATTTCTTGCAATACCATATTCTTTCTTTCAACCATTCCATTTTGTTGTGGAGTTTTTGGAGCTGAGAACTCATGCCAAATCCCATTTTCATCATAATACCTTTGGAATCGGTTGTTCTCAAACTCTCCCCCATGATCACTCATGATCCTATCAATAACATATCCTTTTTCGGTCTAGAGTCGCTTAGCAAGTTTTTTGCATTCTTCAAAAGTAACAGATTTTTTTCGTAAGAAATACGACCCATGTGAATCTAGAGTAATCATCTACTACCACCAAAAAATATGTTTTCCTTCCATGGCCCTCAACTTTAGTGGGACCTACTAGATCCATATGTAGTAACTCAAGTGGTTTTGAGGTTGATACGGTGGTTGTCTTCTTGTGTGAAACTTTTATCTGCTTTCCCTTTAGACAATCACCACACACAACCTTTTCTTTCTTACCGATCTTAGGAAGTCCTCTCACCAGATTTTTTGAGCTGAGTTGGGACAAATTTTGGTATTGTACATGGCCGAGTCTTTGATGCCACAATTCAGACTCATTATCCTTAGCCATATGACATCTTGTGGATGAGACATTTTTTCCACTTCTTTCTATTACATAGTAGTTATCACTTGTGCGGCGACCTATCATGATTAATTTACCTATATGGTCTGAGATCTCGCACACATCTTTAGAGAAAGTGACTGAGTGTTCTTTATCACATATTTGGAAATGCTTAATAAATTGTGTTTCAGTCCCTAAACACACATAAAATCCTCAATCTTAGGCAATCCAGGCACAACTAGCATCCCCCGTCCAACTATCTTGGCGGTGCTCCCATCTCTAAAAGTGACTGACCCACCATCAAACTCGGTGTAATTACAAAAGTGGGTCCTATCACCAGTCATGTACCTGGAGCAACCGCTATCAAGATACCATTTTAAGTTGTTGCTTGCTATAAGTGTGGTATGTATCACAAGGAAGATAGCTTTATTTTTCACTACCCATTTGCTAACAACCCTCTTTGGTGATGAAGTGCTCCTTTTGGTTTCTCCTTTAGGATGGTTGTTCCTAAGTGATTTGGATTTTTTGGGCAACTGATCCAGATTCGCCTGATTCATTAATTATTTAATTTTCTAATTCAATTGTACTACTTGTTTCAACAACTCCTCCATCCTTTTTGTCATTTTAGGAGGAGTAGAGAATTTTCTCCTTTCATTTGGAATTTATGTAGGAGTACTCTTTAGTTTCTGCATCATTTTTTTAGTTGGTTTAAAATTACCAATATTGCTTGAACCGGAAGTGGAATGGGGCTGTCTAAATGCTAGACATTCAAATTTAAAGTGTCCCATGTCTCCACATGAATGACAAATAGGAGGTCTTATTTGGTTGCTAGATGCAACTGTTTTCTTAATCATAGAAGGTGTAAGAGAAGGGCTAGATTTGTAATTTCCATACCTTAAACCTATAAGACCTGTAACCTCACGAGACCTTTGGTACACTTTTGCTTTGACAATGGTATGTTCCCGGCTGACCAAATCGATGAGTTTTGATCGCGACTCCATTTTAGTATCGCAATACCCTAAGACTTGTATCTTACCGACTGCGTGGGAGTTACGATTCCAACACTGCACGGCACACCCCATTTCAACCCTTAGATTAAAAATTACAATTTTGGCACAATCTGAGGTGAGCTGCGTAATGCACGCAGGCCCCACTTGCACAAATCCACATGTTGTCAAATCAATCAATCCATCAATCTATCAATCCATCTATCAATTAAGCCATCCATCACTCATGTCACACTCTCTCTATTAGTCAAACAAGCCCATGCCTTTCTCATGCAACCCATACCCCTACCTATTCTAGCCATCATTCTTTTTTCTTTTGCTCCCCATTTTACCCCTTCATCTTCCCCTTATTCCCTCCATATCCTAAAATCTCTACCAAAAAAACTCCCTAACTCCCTCTCATTTTTACCATTTTTTAACAACAGTAGAGAGGGATTACGAGAGAGAGAAATATTAGAAAGATTATAGAGAGATTAAAGTGAAAGAGAGAAAAGAAAGAAAGAGTAGAGAGAGAAAAAGAGAAACAAAAATGTTTAGGAGAGATTAGAAGGAGAGATTGAGAGAGGGTTATGAAGGATCAAGAGAGTAAGTGAAAGAGAAAAGTGAGATTAAAGAAGAATAGGGGGAAGAGGAGTTTGGTGGGCCATCCGATCGCCGATTCAAGACGATCCAATTGTCCATCCTTCTAAATGAGTGCATGTGAGGGTCAAAACCCTCCCCTTCTTTGTGATTTTTCTATTTTGGTGGGCCCACAAGGGTGGGATCTACCTTGATCATGTATTGAGTATGTGATGGATCCCATAGTGGCGGGGGGCCACCCTGAAGGCCATATTCCTTTCCCTTTCTTTTCTTACTTTCATGGTGTAGTGGGATCCACAAGTGGGCCATGTTATTGGAGAGCATGTTCCGCACGCTATCATAGTATGAACCACTTTGTGTGGCCCACCATTATGTTTACTTTCTATTTAAACAGTTGATTGTGTAAGCACACTTGGATGGTGAAAATACACCAAAAATTTGATGTGATCCAAAGCTTCTTGGCCCCACCATTAGTTGGCCATTCAAATGGATGGAGTGGATTTCTTAGGTGGGCCCTACCTCACCCTTAAAATACAAGAGAGGGAGAGGGGCAGTGGCACTGTTGCTGGACGCAACAACGTCTAGAGACAGTTCTCGCATTGTCTACCTTCCAAGGCCACCATGTGGGCTTCTCTTGTGGACCACATCATGATGTATATCTTTTATCCACACTGTCCATCTGATTTCCCTCCTCGTTTTAGGCGTTGAGCTCAAAAATGAAGTTAATCTGAATCCAAGGTGGGCCATACTACAAATAGTAAGGGGTTAGGTTACTCATTGTCATTACTTGCTTTACACAGGAGGTTTAGAGTGAGTTTTTCCTTATGAGACCCAAATTGATGTATTTCTTAGATCCACACCATCCATCCATCTCTTGGCTCATTTTTAGTCGTGGACTTTAAAAATCTAGCTGATCTAACCATCAGGTGGACCACACCGCAAGCGACGGTGGGGCTGGAAGCACCTCTTGAGTCAGCCATGTGGATGTGGGGTGGTGGCGTCCCAGTCGTGGACCCCACCTTGATGTATATGTTTAATCCCCACCTTTCACCAGTTTCTCCATATTATTTTAGGCCATGGGCCAAAAAATGGGGTAGATTCGAGCCTTGAGTGGATTGCAATATGGTAAACAAAGTCCAACTGTTGGAACTTTCTAAGGTCGACTATTGTGCGTGTAGGTGATGGACCTACCCAACATTGGACTCCTTTGTTCCATAGACAGTTGGCCGATATAATGGACGGAATGGATTATCCACTAGTGGACCCCACAGTAGAAAATAAAAATAAAAAAGAAAAAAAAGGGATCACTGGGCGTTATTGACCAGTGACATGAGGAGCGAAAGCCTCATTCGACTACCCCCACACGTGGACCCCACTATTGAAAAGGCCAAGCTATATGTCCTAGAGGGGGGGTGAATAGGACAATGCCAAATAAAAACTTATAACAGCGGAATAATAAAGAAAATGATAGCCAAATTAAATAACAATGCAGGAAAGTAAAACAACCTCAAATTTCATTTCTTGAGAGGTTGATACAAACGTTATTCTAAGGACAACCTTACACCAAAAACAGAGTTTATGGTAGGACAACCTTATTTCTAGAAAGGTCTTTGTATCAAGTCTCAAATCGAAGAGGAATACAGAGTTAAATACAAACTGAAATGAAATAACTTGTAATTAAAAATGTATTGTTCTAGGGACAGCCATACACCATAAAAATGGCAGGGCAACCTTGCTGGAACAACTTTCAAATGAAATTGAAAATCAAACTTATAAAGGAATAGCAGAAAGTAAATTCTAAGCTATTACAACATTCTCACAAAGCTTGAAATAATTACAACATTCACCACCATACATACATCCCACAAAAATTAATTAAAAGATTAAAAGAATAAATCAATCAACCACAACTCAAGGGATTATAGTGGTTCGCCTGTGTGTTCACCAACTGTTATACAACAGCCACACAAAAAGCTACTCCACTCCTAATATCCTCACACAGGGGATATTAGCGTTCACTAAAGATAGGTTTTCCCAGGTTCACCCAAAACCCTTACAATTGTGTCTTTGTATGTGGGCTTACACAATTAAAAAAACCCCACTTCTGAGTTTTCCTGGCTTTCCTCAGATAACCAAAATAACAAGATTTTTCTGGCAAATCTTGAAAGAAACCAAAATAATAGAAAGGAATTTACAATATGTAAAATACCTGAAAATCTCCTTCGTTGTAGCAGCCCGGTAGAACCAAATCAAAGTAGATGATTGAATGTCCAAGTTCAATGTCCAGTACTCGATTACAATGGTTCTAATTCTAATAAATTTTAAATTAAACCAAATAGGGCTTGCCTTAATTGATTTTGATTCCAAAGAAAGGGAATAACAATTCCTCTTTTCAAATCAGATTGGAATAGCAGAAACAAAATCAATTAAAATAAAGCTAAGGAAAGAAGATATTAAATAAGCACACTTAGCTTAGATGGAGCACAGAATTATCTCTCAGAAGTTCGACGAAGATTGGCTTGAATACTATAATTAAATCGATAATTTCTTCTGAGATTCGTGCTCTATTTATAGGTGAGAAGATCAGGTCTTCGACTGGTCTAGAGTGCTCTTCGACTAGTCGAAGCAACAACAGATATTTGAAAAATCCGGCGGGATATGCTCTGACCGTTCTACGACTGGTCGTAGCCCTCCTACGACTGGTCGTAGGTCACCTACGACTGGTCGTAGGTTTCCTTCGACTGGTCGTAGGTCCTGCAAAAGTTCGCTGGACTTCGAGTCGTAGATTGTACGACTGGTCGAAGATCAGTCGACACTGTTCCTACGACTGGTCGAACAGATTCCAGGACTAGTCGAAGGCTAACAGATTTTATCCGAAATTTGTAACAAACTTACGACTGGTCGAGGAATTTCTTAGACTGGTCGAAGCAAGTCTAGGACTAGTCGAAGCAGACCTAAGACTGGTCGAAGAACAGACCAATCACATGTAAAATAACATTCGACTTATGTATCCGAAATTACCTACTTCTAAGGTCATCCTATGGTCAAACAAACCTCAATCATGAAGTATGGACATTAAAGCATTAGGAACAAGTGACCTTGAAGTATCAGTCTTGAAGTCTTGATTTCAGCTTGAGTCTTGCCTTGTACTTTCTTTTCGGCTTGAGTCTTGTTTTGTGAGCAGTTCTTGCATTCAAGAGTCTTGTCTTGTGATCAGTTCTTTCATTCAAGATCTTGAGTCTTGTACTTGAGAGCTTTGCTTGTTGTGAGCTTAGCTTGTTCATGAAGTCATGAATGTTGATCCTTGAGAGAGCTTCACTTAAGCAGGTTATATAACACATTAGTGATTTTGTCACCACAAATTTGACAACTTACAGGGATATAAACTATAGCACTTACAATCTCCCCCTTTGTCAAATTAGTGACAAAACACATAACCAAACAAAAGTAAATCAACTGGTTAATACATGCAAATCAATATTCAACATTTAACATTCAACCAGTTTCAACATTCAACCAGCTCAGCTTCATTCAACAAGATCAACATTTAACATTCAACCAGTTTCAACATTCAACAAGATCAAACATATACTCCCCTTAACTCCCCCTGGGTAACATAACCACTGCTACTTCCCTCACAATCACATTAAGAACAAACCATTCTCCCCGTTTTTGTCACAATATGACAAAGGAGAACTAAAGAAAGGAAGTCATGAGAGGAAACATGAGGAAGTAAGAGAGTATAGCAAAAGAAATATTCAGAGCTACATAAAGATACTCAAGATAGCATCACATATATCCAGCATTACATCAAGA
The DNA here is from genome assembly GCF_029962835.1 of Magnolia sinica. Classification (NCBI taxonomy): domain Eukaryota; kingdom Viridiplantae; phylum Streptophyta; class Magnoliopsida; order Magnoliales; family Magnoliaceae; genus Magnolia; species Magnolia sinica. Next base: position 84,333,452 of record NC_080574.1, read on the forward strand.
ACAAATATTCAGCATAATACATAAATAGAATCCAACTCATACCCAAGCAAACAAGTGCTAAGTAATAAAGTTATTACAGACCAAAAAAAATCTCATAAAAACTAGTCAGAACTAGAACTTGATGAAGGAGCAGGAATAGAAGGATCAAGTTGGTGCATGCCTTTGTTCAAGCGCCTAAGATATTTGCGCATGTACTTGAATTGCAAATCATGACCAACAGACATGTTTTCCAACTTAACATTTATATCCTCAACTCTACCTTCTAATGCACTCAGACGTGCATCAACATCAGATGGTACAAAATCTGGATCATTAGCTGAGTCAGAATCCAGTTCCTCAAAAATATCATCCATATTAATATCAACACCTGCTTCTTCAGGACCACCACCAACACCACCACCTTGTTCAGGAAGCAAATCTAACTTCATCTTATTAATATTTGTATTGTTGAAGATCAGATGATGGATTGGTGCTTCATCAACAGGCATATCGACTAACATATGAGTAGCCAATACAGTCATAAAGTATGCAAATGGAATGTCACTATGACCAGGACGGAGGCGAAACTGAAGAATGAAATGACAGATTAAGGAAGGCAAACAAATCTGAGTACCATTTGAGATAGCATGGATAACACGAACCATAAATGAAGTTAGGTCAGATTTATTACCCGATCGAGGATACAAATTAGACACAAAGATTCTGTGAAGAATTCTGTATTTGGGTAACAAATACCTTGCGGGGAGCGCATTCCCTTTTTGAGTCCATTGAACATCCATATTGCACAAGTCTCTAGTGAGCATGCATTTTTCAGCCATTGAGGGTTTATCAGTTAAGTTATGAATTGGAATACCCTCATCATTCACAGGAATTTCCATAAGGGCTGAAATTAAATGACGATCAACGTCAAATGGCCCTTCTCTAGTAGAAATTTGAAAAGTTAAATTATCCTGTGAAAATGCACTAATACATGAAAACATGGATTGGGCAATGGACCGGTATGCAGGCCCACCCCAATGCAATAAGTTAGTCCAACCTACAGCTTCAAGCATAGGAAGGATGTCAAATGGAGCAATGTGATTGACATCAACAGGATGTTCAACGATAACCTTACGAGATCTAATGTCCCTAACAAATGATGGATCATCATTGGGAACAAGAAGATGACGTTTAGAGATAGGGGTTGATCTAGAGGAAGAAGAAGGACCACGTGAAGTAGTTTTCCTTCCTCTAGAAGCCATTTGCAACAAGGAATTAAAGGAATAAAGAAGTTGCAAAGGATTGAGAAGAGGGTTTGCTCAAAACAGATTTTTCACAACCCAAACCCCAAATCTCAATGATTTTCAAGATAGAAAGCTTCAAGAGAGAAAAGGAAGCAATCTTGACACAAATATGTAAGAAAAATGGATTTGGAACACTAACCTTGAAGAACTTGATGGATGGGTTCGACGAGTCGAAGTTCGGCTCCAAGGAGAAGAAAGAAGAAATGAGGAAGAAAGAGAAAAATCCCCAATTTGAAGTGAAACCCGTACTCCACGACTGGTCGTGAGTATCTACGACCGGTCGTAGTACGACTGGTCGTGTATACTCACGACTGGTCGTATAAACCCCAAAAATTCAATTTACTTGCAAATTTTACAAAAATTGAAATACAATCTAGCAAATATATACAATATTATACAAGAAGGCATAAATTATCAATTTAAAATGCACATGCCAAGATCAAATTTCATCTTTTTGAACCTGCTTTTATCAAGAGGTTTTGTGAAAATATCAGCACGTTGATCTTCAGTAGGAATATATTCTAGAGATATAACTTTTTCTTCTACTAATTCTCTTATATAATGAAATCTAATGTCAATATGCTTAGTACGAGAATGCTGAATAGGATTTTTTGAAATATTTATCGCACTGGAATTATCACAATGTAATAACATAGAATCCTGTTTAATTCCATAATCACTTAGCATTCGTTGCATCCAAACAAGCTGTGTACATGCATTACCAGCTGCGATATACTCAGCTTCAGCTGTTGAAAGTGATATAGAATTTTGTTTCTTACTAAACCAGGAAACTAGACAATTTCCAATGAAAAAACAACCACCACTGGTTGATTTTCTATCATCTAGATTACCAGCCCAGTCAGCATCCGAGTACCCAGCTAATTGAACATTGGTTTCATGAGGATACCAGAGACCAAGATTTACAGTACTTGCGACATATCTAATAATTCGCTTGACAGCAATCAAGTGAGATTCTTTTGGATCAGATTGATATCTTGCGCAAATACCAACACTTAGAGAAATATCAGGTCTACTAGCAGTTAAATATAACAAACTACCAATCATACTCCGATAAAGTTTTGAGTTAACATTTTTACCATTAGAGTCTTTTGATAGTTTCAGGGTAGTACTCATAGGAGTATCAAATTTTTTTCTATTTTCAAATCCAAATCTCTTGATTAGGTTCAAGGCATACTTAGATTGAGAAATGAATATTCCTTCAGGTTGTTGCTTTACTTGCAATCCAAGGAAATAAGTCAATTCCCCAACCATGCTCATTTTAAACTATGATTTCATCAAATCTGCAAACTCAGTAGTCAAGTCAGTACAAGTTGATCCATAAATGATATCATCAACATAAATCTTCACCATTAAGATATGATCATTATGTTTCTTAACAAATAGAGTTTTATCAACAGATCCCATTTGAAAATTATGAGTTAAAAGAAATTTCGTTAGTTTCTCATACCATGCCCTAGGTGCTTGTTTTAATCCATAAAGTGCCTTTTTAAGTCGATATACATGATTAGTATTTTTGGAATCTTCAAATCCCATTGGCTGTTCAACATAGACTTCTTCATGTAAATCGTCATTTAGAAAAGCACTTTTCACATCCATCTGATAGATCTTTATCTTTCTAAAACATGCAATGGATATAAATAGTCTGATAGATTCAAGACGTGCTACTGGTGCAAAGGTTTCATCGAAATCAATTCCTTCAATTTGAGTATAACCTTGTACCGCTAGTCTCGCCTTATTTTTGAATATCCATTTTATTCCAATGATGTGTTTAGGTCTTGGTACGAGATACCAAACATCATTTCTTATGAATTGGTTGAGTTCATCTTGCATCGCAACAATCCAGTTTTCATCAGCCAGAGCTTCTTTTACGTTAGATGGTTCAATTTGGGATGTAAAACATACATAATTACATACATCCTCAAGTTGTCTACGGGTGCGAACACCGGTGAGAGGGTTTCCAAGAATTTGTGTTGTTGGATGATCTTTAACAGTCCTTAACTCAGAATCAGTCTGATTCGATGAAGTATCGGGTTTATCAATGATTAGTACTTCATCATTATCTGAATTAGAGATTGGTGTGTTTAAGTGATCATCAATGACAACATTAATGGATTCTTGAATCACACCAGTTCTTTTGTTCAGAACTCTATAAGCTCGACTGTTTAAAGAGTATCCTAGAAAAATACCTTCATCACTCTTCGTATCGAACTTTCCCAAATTTTCATGATCATGTAAAATATAGCACTTGCTGCCAAAAACTCGAAAGTATTTAACAGTAGGATTTTTATTAAACCACAATTCGTAAGCCATTTTATTATTATCTTTGCTAGTGTATACTCGGTTAATAATATAGCAAGCTGTGTTAACTGCTTCAGCCCAAAGATTTTTAGAGAGCTTCATGCTATTCAACATAACATTAGCCATTTCTTGAAGCACCCTATTCTTCCTTTCTACAATTCCATTTTGTTGTGGAGTTTTGGGAGCAGAGAATTCATGTAATATTCCTTGGTCGGTACAGAACTTCTCAAAATTGCTATTCTCAAATTCAGATCCATGATCACTACGAATTTTACTGATTTGAGAGGATTTTTCAGTTTGAATCCTTTTGAGAACTTTTCTTACTTCTTCAAGGGTTTCAGATTTATCCCTTAAGAAGACTACCCAAGTGAATCTGGTAAAGTCATCAACTATTACCAAGATATACTTTTTACCACCACGACTTTCCGTTCTGGTAGGTCCTATCAGGTCCATGTGGAGAAGTTCGAGTGGTCTTGATGTAGTATTTGAATTCACCTTTTTATGTGAGTTCTTTGTTTGTTTGCCTATCTAGCACTCACCACATATTTTATATAATTTCTGAAGTTTGGGTAAACCTCTTACAAGTTCTCGTTTGCTCAATCGATATAGATTTTGATAATGTACATGTCCAAGACGTTTGTGCCATAAGTCGGTCTCGTCTGTATGGACCATGTAACATGTTTGATTAGATGAGCTGGATTCACTAATAATATAGCAATTTTCAGACGTTCTATGTCCAGTTAATATTACAGAACCCTTATTGTTTAGTATTTCACAGCTTTGATTAGAAAACCGAACATTATGATTATTATCACATATTTGTGATATACTAAGCAAGTTGTGTTTTAGGCCTTCAACGTACAAAACATTTTTAAACACAGGAAGATTAAAAAGTTGAACCGTACCTTGGCCTATAATCTTGCAGTTGCTACCATCACCAAATGTGACTGAACCATCAGTCATATCTTTCAGATCGGTGAATAAGGCTTTGTCACCTGTCATATGCCTGGAGCATCCACTGTCTAGGTACCACTTTGAATGACTTGTTGCTTTGAAAGCAGTGTGAGCAACCAAGCAGGTAACTTTAGGAACCCATTTCATAACTGTTTTGGGTTTAGGAACATAGTTGGTCTTCTTTTGTGTATACTTGTAGGAATGACCTATAGAGTTAGATTTTAATAGCTCCTTGAGTAAATCAACTATCTTTTCAGCTAGTGGATTTCGATTCTGATTAAAGTTGACATGGCTGTTTCTAGGTTTTTGAAAAGTTTTTGAATTTTTAGAAAAATCTTGATAAGTACTTTTCCCTTTTGAGTTTGAGGACTCTCCTTTAACAAACATAGGAGTATACTTTTGTTTAGGAGGTAGATTTTTATCATAGCCCAACCCGGATCGATCGCCACATTTTCTTGATCCGGATAACAGTTTTTCTAACTTTGGATCACCTTGGGCATATTTCCATGTGTCCTTTAAACTCAGAAGAGAGGATACTTCAGTTTTAAGTTTCTCAATTTCAGATTTTAAATCAACAATTAGAGAGTTTTTGAATTCCAAATCGCATTTTGATTTTTCAAAACAATCTGAAATTTGTGATTTTTCTAAGACAAGTGATTCAAAACAATTTTTGAGTTTAGAAAACTTTTCTTTTTGAAGTTTAAGTTTGACAGCAATTTTACAACTTTCCTTATATAGGGCATTGTAAGCATCTTGAAGATCATCTTCATTTTCACATTCACTATTCAGATTTTCTTCACTTGTAGAGTCATTATCTGAAAATGTGAATTTGGCTAGAGTCATAAGAGCTTTAACCTCATTGCCCGACTCAGTTTCAGAATCTTCGTTCAGAAGAACCTTCAGAATCAGATGATTCATCCCATGTAGCCAACATACCCTTCTTCTTGAGTTTGTCCCTTTTAGGACATCTATTTGCTAAGTGCCCATATTCTAGACAGTTGTAACATTGACTATCTTTCAAGGATTTTTGAGATTTGGGTCTAAACTTCTTTTTGTCATTTGATTTTTGAAAATCAACCCTTTTCTTGCTTTTGAAAATCTTATAAAATTTTTTAGCCAAAAGAGCCATATCATCTTCTGAATCAGAATTTTCTTCTGAATTACATTTAGAAGATTTTATTGCGATAGATTTACCTTTAGGAGCTTTAAAGTTTAACTCGTAGGTTTGTAGAGAACCAACTAGTTCTTCAACCCTCATATTATCCGTATCACGAAGTTCCTGGATTGCGGTTACTTTAGAATTGAACCGTTCAGGAAATGAGCGTAGTATTTTTGCACACACTTTACTTTCTGGGATTTTATCGCCAAGACCCCACATTGAGTTTACAATGTCATTCAATCTAGTGTAGAAGTCCATAAACATTTCATTTTCCTCCATATGAATTTCTTCAAATCTGGTTATGAGGAGTTGGACTTTAGATTTTTTGACAATTGTAGTACCCTCGTGTGTCATTTCTAATACATCCCAAGCTTGCTTTGCAGTATCACAAGAAATGATTCTTTTGAACTCATCCGGTGATAGTGCACAAGTAATTGCATTTAGTGCTTTAGCATTTGCACTACTCTCACTTTTCTGAAGGGTGGTCCATTGGTAATATGGTGTGGTTTTCATAGATTTTGAACCATCAACCCCAGAACTTCCATGATAGGAGGATTCCATTAAGTCACCGTGGCTTGCCACACATTTTCATCCATTGATTTGAGGAAGATCCTCATTCTGGCTTTCCAATAAGCATAGTTGGAGCCATCAAAGGGTGGAGGCCTAGTGACTGAAAGGCTATCAAAATTTGACATCTTAAATAGCTTAAATCGTTAGCTCAGGAATTAAGTCCAAAAAAAAAAGAGCTATTAGGCTCTGATACCACTTGAAAAGGCCAAGCTATATGTCCTAGAGGGGGGGTGAATAGGACAATGCCAAATAAAAACTAATAACAGCGGAATAATAAAGAAAATGATAACCAAATTAAATAACAATGCAAGAAAGTAAAACAACCTCAAAATTCAGATCTTGAGAGGTTGATACAAACGTTATTCTAAGGACAACCTTACACCAAAAACAGAGTTTATGGTAGGACAACCTTATTTCTAGAAAGGTCTTTGTATCAAGTCTCAAATCGAAGAGGAATACAAAAACAAATACAAACTGAAATGAAATAACTTGTAATTAAAAATGTATTGTTCTAGGGACATCCATACACCATAAAAATGGCAGGGCAACCTTGCTGGAACAACTTTCAAATGAAATTGAAAATCAAGCTTATAAAGGAATAGCAGAAAGTAAATTCTAAGCTATTACAACATTCTCACAAAGCTTGAAATAATTACAACATTCACCACCATACATACATCCCACAAAAATTAATTAAAAGATTAAAAGAATAAATCAATCAACCACAACTCAAGGGATTATAGTGGTTCGCCTGTGTGTTCACCAACTGTTATACAACAACCACACAAAAAGCTACTCCACTCCTAATATCCTCACACAGGGGATATTAGCGTTCACTAAAGATAGGTTTTCCCAGGTTCACCCAAAACCCTTACAATTGTGTCTTTGTATGTGGGCTTACACAATTAAAAACCCCACTTCCGAGTTTTCCTCGCTCTCCTCATATAACCAAAATAACAAGATTTTTCCGAAAATCTTGAAAGAAACCAAAATAATAGAAAGGAATTTACAATATGTAAAATACCTGAAAATCTCCTTCGTTGTAGCAGCCCGGTAGAACCAAATCAAAGTAGATGATGAATGTCCAAGTTCAATGTCCAGTACTCGATTACAATGGTTCTAATTCTAATAAATTTTAAATTAAACCAAATAGGGCTTGCCTTAATTGATTTTGATTCCAAAGAAAGGGAATAACAATTCCTCTTTTCAAATCAGATTGGAATAGCAGAAACAAAATCAATTAAAATAAAGCTAAGGAAAGAAGATATTAAATAAGCACACTTAGCTTAGATGGAGCACAGAATTATCTCTCAGAAGTTCGACGAAGATTGGCTTGAATACTATAATTAAATCGATAATTTCTTCTGAGATTCGTGCTCTATTTATAGGTGAGAAGATCAGGTCTTCGACTGGTCTAGAGTGCTCTACGACTAGTCGAAGTAGTAACAGATATTTGAAAAATCCGGCGGGATATACTATGACCGTTCTACGACTGGTCGTAGCCCTCCTACGACTGGTCGTAGGTTTCCTTCGACTGGTCGTAGGTCCTGCAAAAGTTCGCTGGACTTCGAGTCGTAGATTGTACGACTGGTCGAAGATCAGTCGACACTGTTCCTACAACTGGTCGAACAGATTCCAAGACTAGTGGAAGGCTAACAGATTTTATCCGGAATTTGTAACAAACTTACGACTGGTCGAGGAATTTCTTAAACTGGTCGAAGCAAGTCTAGGACTAGTCGAAGCAGACCTAAGACTGGTCGAAGAACAGACCAATCACATGTAAAATAACATTCGACTTATGTATCCGAAATTACCTACTTCTAAGGTCATCCTATGGTCAAACAAACCTCAATCATGAAGTATGGACATTAAAGCATTAGGAACAAGTGACCTTGAAGTATCAGTCTTGAAGTCTTGATTTCAGCTTGAGTCTTGCCTTGTACTTTCTTTTCGGCTTGAGTCTTGTTTTGTGAGCAGTTCTTGCATTCAAGAGTCTTGTCTTGTGATCAGTTCTTTCATTCAAGATCTTGAGTCTTGTACTTGAGAGCTTTGCTTGTTGTGAGCTTAGCTTGTTCATGAAGTCATGAATGTTGATCCTTGAGAGAGCTTCACTTAAGCAGGTTATATATAACATAACAGAGATTTTGTCACCACAAATTTGACAACTTACAGGGATATAAACTATAGCACTTACAATATGACTTATATGTTTAATCTACACTGTCCACCATCTACTTCAGATAATTTCATGTCATGGGCCAAAATTTGAGGCAGATCTGAGTCTCGAGTGGTGTTGAAACTCAAATATTGCATATTTTCCCCCATTAATATCTTAGTTTTGTGAACATGATAATGCTTAATGGTGTATTTTATACATGTTTATGTTACAAGGTGATTTTAAGAGCTTGGATTGAAAAGAATACTAAAAGCATGGATTTAATGCTTAAGAATTGTCAAGGCATAGAATGGATCTTTGGCAACCAAGATTGAAGATTCAAGACCTCAAGATCTAAGAAAACCAAGTGGAGAAGGAAGGAAATCAAAAGAACAAAGTGTTGTAATCCACTTCATTCATTTATGTCATCAACCATTGTTCGATGACATCGAAGCCATGGTTCAATGACATCGAACACAGCTCGATGACATCGAATTTTTACATGAAAATTAAGTTGGTCACTGGACATATTGGGAGCCATTCTTGATTACTCGAAGACTCTCTCGATGACATCAAGGAGTTTCTCGATGACATCGAACACAGCTCGATGGCACCAAATTTTTTGAAGAATTTTGAAGCAACTTGCTAGACTGTTTTGGACACCTTTTCAATTACTCGAGGACCTGTTCGATGACTCGAAGGTACATTGGATGACATCGAAGGAAGGATCGATGACACAGAGACTTATGTAGTGCAAAAGGAGAAAAGACACGACTTCCAGATTCAAATCACTTCGATGACATCGAAGGCGTTACGCAGAGTTACGTAGACTGTCTAAATTTGATACGATCTTATGATTTTGTGAAAACTAGCCAATAAATATGGGTTTCTTAAGTCTTTTTAGGATATCTAAGGATTTGAGGAGCAGAGCAAATGGGTGGAGCCGTATCGCAAGAGTTTCTTCTTCTCTTCTTCTTAGTTTTGAATACTTTCTTTGAGGATTTTAGATCCAATCATGTCTGTGGTTGGCTAAATTCCTTACCTAGGGCTAAGGGGTGAAGCTCGTATCATGATTGGGATCTTTTTCTTATTTGATTCTTGTTCTTGTTGAACTTCTATAATTCTAATTTGATATTTAAGGAATACTTTCAGTTTTTAATGGTTTGTTGTGACTCAAATTACATTAAATCTGTAATAACTTTAAGTATCTTCCTTTCCTGATTTGAGATTGTGAAGATAGTAAATCTTGTTGTTCACCATCGACCCTTAGGCATGGTTGGGTGATGAAATCTCTTTTAACCTTCACAATTCTTCTATATTCAATTGTGGGATTGGTATATCCTATTGCTTGTCATTGTCTCTAGGGCATGGTTTGGTGATGGAATCCCTTCCAATCCTCATAACTCTCATCCATTGAGAATTAGGTCAATGAAAGTTTAGATTGATTTTATTGATATATCTTCCAATTGGATAGGATAGGACTCCAATTCCAATCATGTTCCCTAAATCAAATAAGGAAACATACTAATAGTTGCAAGTAGATCCTTGGGCACCCTATTTCCCACCTTTGAATTTGTAATTTTTTCTTAAATTACTCACAATTACTTCTTTATATTCCAAATTTAGGTTTAGATCTTCTTCTAGTTCTGATTCTAGTTACTTTCAAAATACACACGAGTTTAGTTCCTGTGGATTCGACCTCGGTCTTACTGAGATTATTACTACATCGCGACTTTACACTTGGGGTTGTGAACAAGTGGGATGTACTGAGGTGAATAATGTACATATGTTGAAATCTTATAGGGCTTACTTTGGAGTCCTTGCTCATCCACATTGCCCAAACTAGAGTTTCTTGGACTCCACTCGAACTAGCCAAGATAGTGATCAGATTAGATCATCCACTTGGAGCCCACCTTAATAGTCTATGTAAAACATAATAATAATAATAATAATAATAATAATAATAAAGTTTATATATTACATGCACGTGGGCGGTAACCCATTCTTGGCCAACTTTGGGTCTCACAAGTGGGACCTTATTCTGATGTTTATATTAAATCCACACCGTACACCAACTTCTCAAGATCATTTTAGGCCATGGGCTAAAAGATGAGACAGATTCGAGTCTCAAGGGGGTAGTAATTAGGGAAACAAACCATTACTGTTGAAATCTTTCAAGGTCCACTATGGAGTCTTTGTTCGTCCAAAATAACCCAAATCAGAGCCCATTAGACCTGCTTAAGATGGACTACATGGTGAACGAAGTGGAAGATCCACATGGGGCCCACACTGAATGTGTATTAAAAAAATAACAAAAAGGGTAAAATAAAATGCCAACACCAAGTGGGCAGGCGAATGCCCATGCTGGGCATGGAAGTGGGGCCCACACGTGGGACCCTACATGATGTATGTATCTTATCCACTCCGTTCATCCGTCTTATCAGATCATGTTAGGCCATGGGCCCAAAACTCAGGCTGATCCAGATCTAAGGTGGGCCGCACCACAAGGAAATGTTGGGGTAGAAACCTCTTAGACTTGGCATTTCTTGGTTTTGAGATCCGTTGGACTTGGGAATCCCTGGTTTTGGTATCCCTTGGACTTGGGAATTCCTGGATTTGAGATCCCTTGGGTCTTTGGTTATGTTTGGCATCTTGGATTCAATCCCAAAATTAGTAGGTGTGTGAATGTTGAAACTATAGTTATATTAAATCCATTTAAGCATATACTTTGCTTGAACTGATGAAATCCCAGGACTCAGATGGGCCATGAGCATATGATCACATCCTAGTGACTAACCAATGATCTATAACCGTCGATTTATGTTAGTAATGATCAGACGGTGTAGATCATCCTACTAAAGTAATTATAGTAATAACATTGATAATCTGATTATTTTTGAGACATCATTAGTGGGCCATGTGCCAAATGGATTGGTAGCCTAGTGACACACGTGTTGTACATGTGAGTGTCCATCTGGATCACTTCTAATGGACCCCACCTTGGTGTATGTATTTTACCCATTCCTAATAGGCTATATGAGGAGTCGATTCAAGTCTTAAGTGGGCCATGCCACATGGACCTTTACATTTCTAGTGAGGCCTGCCATTTGGTTCCAACTCTTTACATATTATGTGCCAATTAAGGCTGATTATCTCATGAATGTCTGATAAAATGTTCATGTATTTAGCCTAGTAGGACACACTGATAACATGCTTAGTATAATGGATTTCATGCCAAATTATATGCTCGTACGCATCATTTGTATGCCTATGTTGGATGACGATTGTTCATAGTATATGTCATTCAACTTGAGACACTTAGGGGGCTTTATATGAAATAAGGTCGCCCCGCATGATTCGTGCGATATGCACAAGTTTGATGCATGCCTTAGATATTGTGATTCATGCATTCTGCACTATGTGTGACACATACATCTACTCCCTAAAGACACCAGGGAGGTGGTCCCATAGCCTTGTTGTGGCTAGCGGATGATGGACACCAGAAATTACTGAGGTTACAAGGCGTCATAGGCGTCCATGGGTGAAAGTCCCTAAACCCTGTGGTACCAGTAGGATGCTCCAATATCTAGATCGATTGGATTCATGAGTGCATGATGGCTAGATACCGGTAGGCCACGTCTCCCACTGTATCGGGGTCAGTTGGAAGGGGGTTTGACCTTACTTGCCTGGGTGCAGAGGGCTATATGCCAGGTTGAGTTTGACTAGCTTGTGAAATGGGTTCGCTATCGACAAACTGGGTGGTTTTTGTGTACCACTGATGAGGTAGAAAGTGAGGTCTTTTGCACTCGCTTGGTCTTGTGCGCGATGAGCGGCAACTAGTGTCGGAAGTGTACTAAACCACGGTAATGATCCAATTAAGAATTATTCTGACATGTAGACTAGTGGAGGATTGACATGTTACATTGCATCTTTAGCATATGACATTTAGCCATATAGGCCTTCCCATCGTATAGCCCAGGTATGGCTGATAGCATTTATAGAATTGCTAGTTTAGCCCTCCATCATTTCCGCTTACTTTGATTTTTGTATGCTTGGCACATCTATTGCGCACACACGCATGCACTCTCTAAGCTTCGTAGCAAGCTTATGCACGTTGTTTGCAATAGCATTGAAGCAGGAGCATGTGCCTGATCTTTTGGAATTTTGTTATATTATGTATTTCCCTTTCAGCATTGTACTCAAAGATTGTATTAGTGGATATGTGGTGATGATGTTTTGTGACTTGGGTACACTTGTAATTATGCTCCTTTACAAAAAAAATCAACCTAAAAATCCTCCTTGTAGGATCCCAGGATTGGAACCTAGCACATGGGAGCTGAGAGTCAAAATGGGGTACTATGGAGGCTGTCGGCACTGGATTTGGCGACCGGGAATTTTGTGAGTCTGGTTCTCGAGTTTAGGGTGTGAAAAAACCTTTCTTATCCCTTGAGTTTCTTCCCAAACCTAAAAGTCTATCTAGTTTCTCATCACTTTGGAAAAACCTATGACTAAGTTCAGCTGAATGTTTGGATTTTTCACATCTAGTTTCAATTTTTAGATTTTCATTTTATGATTTCAGTTTCCCATTTTCTTATTCTAGATGTTTAATCTTTTTATTCAAATCTTCAATTAAAAAACCATCATCAGATCCTTCCCTTTCAACCTTGGCATTGTCAACATAATACTCTTGTAAGTCATCAACCAATTTTATATTTACAGCTAACACTTCATGCAAATCAATTTGCAGTTGTTTGTTCTCATTGTTGGCTTGACCAAGCTTTCTAAGGATGCTCAAACTGTGAGTGAAGAGCATGGTCATATGCATCATGAATATTATCTTTTTCTTATCCTTCTCCTTCTCCTTCTCTTTCTTCTTTTTCTTCTTCTTCATCTGAGGAAGAGGCCTTTTCAATTTGTTGCTCATCTATTTCCTCATTGTTCCCTAGATTCGGGGTGACTGTAGTGGTGGAGGCCATGAGAATTTTGAAGGATTTCTAGTCTCCATCACTAACATAATCACTTCTATTTGATTCAGAGTCTTCAGTGTCATCCCATGTGGCCATCATAGCCTTCCCTTTTGATTTCTTTGAGGGACAATCGGTAAATAGATGCCCATACTTTCTAGGGGTGCACACGGGTCGATTCGGTCCGGTTCTGGGGTGAAACCGGAACCGAACCGTTGCTAACAGTTCTACGATTTTCAAAACCGAAACCGAACTGTTAGCACCCTAGAATCGAACTGGAACCGGAATCGGACTGTGAAAACTAGTTCAGTTTTAGAATAGCAACATGTTTCATACCAATCATATGCCATGGCAATGCAAAATGAACCTGAACACATCAGAATTTATTTCAGGGACAGTATGGCCAGGCTGTCATCCAATGGAATTCTGTATTACACAAATTAAGCATTCCACAATCGTAATAGCTGAAAATTCGTTGGAACTAAAGCAGTAGCTGAATAAGCGTAGTAGCATACTAGCAGTCCAATTACAAGAATAACATTCTATGAGTGTAGCATTCCAATCACAAGAATAACATTCTTGAGAATTCCACAAGCATAGTAACATTCCACAAGAATATAATAAGCAAGAATAAGTGTAGTAGCTGAAAATTCCAATCACAAAGATGTAATTTAAGGAACTAAAGTTCTAATACATCCAGTCTTATACTCTTTTTACATCTTATGCAACGAACTCTGAACGCAATCTTACATCTTAGAACAGAAAAGTGTAGCAACACATCAAAAATAGTAATATTAAAATGATGCAAGCCAATAAGAGAGGAAGAACTCACAATACTAAAAAATAGTCAATATTGGTCAATGTATAAACCCAAGTAAACTCAATATGAAAGTCCTAAAATAGAAGTTAGGGCTGAAAAAATGTCATAATTTATTAAATTCAAGAAGAACACAATAACTAGAAGTAAATTATATGACAAAATTAAATTGATCAAATGAATATTTACTGGATTTAAGAGCTTCAATTTCAGCCATATTTTCTTCAACTTGAATTGGGAGAGGTGAAGCACATAACCAATCTTGTGCACAAATTAAGCATTCCACAAGCTTAGGGGTAAGAGAACTGCAAAATTGATTTAGAACACAACCTCCAGTACTAAAAGCCAATTCGGAAGCAATGGTAGATACAGGAATGACTAAAATATCCCCTGTAACTTGAGAAAGAACTCTATACTTTGAGCTATTCACCCTCCACCAATTCAAAATTTCAAAGTGTGGATCATCCTTTTCACAAGATTCCTCCAAATATTTGTCCACTTCAGACTTGCCTCCATTACTCTCTTCTTCTTCCAAATGTTTTTGAGACTTTAATTTGAGAGAAATTAATTGCTCACTTGTACAAATAATTGATTGGTCAACATCCATGTCAAAAACGGTTTGACTTGAAGAAGAATTAACTAACTAAAGCTTATGATACTCATCATAAATACGATTGAATGCCTCTCTTATCTTCTTAATGAGCTAAATCACCATGGAAGGTTCGTAAACTTCATAATAACAAAACTTCTCATATTTTAATTTATAATAGGGATCCAACACAACAACAATCAATAACATCATATTCACCTTTTCAATATTTCCATAATACTTCTCAAATTTAATCTTCATTTTCTTAGCCATGGTATTTAAAGTAGAATCCATACCGATTGACCATTCAGATAAGAAACTTTCATTGCCACAAGCTTCATAAAAATATGAATTAGAAGTGACATATAAAGAACCAGACATGCGAACAGTCGCATCATAGAATTTATGCAAAAAAAATGTAAAAATCCGAGCATCATCCCAATCACTAGTGTTAGGTGGTCCATCATGAAGTTCTATGGTGAAATGTGGATCTTCTTCTTCTAATATCTCAAATACTTTTCAAAACTTTGTTGCAGCATCTAACATGAGGTATGTCAAGTTCCACTTAGTTTGAACATCTAGGCACAAATTTTTTTTATATATTATCCTCTCTTTCTCTACACATGCCTTGAAGGGTTGTTCTCTTTGTGTAGAACTCCTAACATACCTCACTACCCCACGTATTCGAGTTAATGAATCTTTTAATTCAATTAATGCATCTTTCACAATTAAATTAAGAATGTGTGCGCAACACCTCATGTGAAAGAATTCACCGCATAAAATGAAAGTATCACTCTTCTTAGACATCTTTCTCTTCATATATGAAATATCAACATCATTGGAACTCGCATTATCCACAGTAAGCATGCATAGTTTCTTTACACCCCATTCCATCAAACATGCCTCCACCGCTTAACCAATTTTCTCACCTTTGTGATTAGAAATCACACAAAAGTTTAAAATTCTTTTATGCAATTTTCAGTCTTTAATGAGCTGTAAGGAACATGTAAGAAAGATTCTACACTGAGGTCCATGAATCAATAGCGAGACAAATTTTATGATTTGAGTTCACTAATAAATCCTTCTATTTTTTTTCTCACTCACATACAATGTCAAACAATCACTTGCCATTGTAGTAAGTGACAATATTTTGAAATTAGGTTGCATCACACTACAAAAGTAACGAAATCCTTCATGCTCAACAAACTTAAAAGGCAACTCATCCACGATTATCATTTTTGCAAGTGCTTCTCTACATAGATCTTAGTCAAATTTCCAAACACCAAGGGTACTACCACCATCTTCTGATATTGAATGCATCAACAAAAGTTTTTGTTACTTGTCTTTATTATAGGAATTCTTGGGACACTTTGATATATGTTTTCTCTCAAAAAGCTAGTCCCATTCTCACTCGACCATGCATAGGATGAATTACAGTAGTTACATCTAACCCCTTTTACTTTTTCACCCCTGTCATTTACAATTTTGGTAAAATGATCCCAAACATCAGATTTACTACCCTTTTATTTAGGAATACATACCTTTACATGAGAGGGAGAATTAGAAATAGAGAGCTCCTGATGATCATTTATCTCTCCGGTATTGACATCTAATAGAATTAAGATATATAAAAAATAATAATAATAATTAGCAAAAATCAATAAAACACCCAACATTCAATAAAATATTTATAAAAAATCAACAAAATTGATAATTAGTAATTACCGTCACAGAGAATGATGATGAAGCCGTTGTTGAAATTCATAACGAGACGATAGAGAGATAGAAAGAAGTCAGCAGCGGTAAGGGGGCCGGTGATGGCTGGTCACCATGGAAAACAAAGATCGAGAGAGAGAGAGAGAGAGAGAGAGAGAGATGGAGAGAGATAGAGAGTTGCCATGGTGGACCAGCGGTGGTGAATGGGGAGTGAGAGAGAGAGAGAGGGACGACTAGCGAGAGAGGGATGGGCTGGACGGTCAACAAGAGAGGGATCTCACAAGATGGGTTGAACGGTCAGCAAGAGAGGGACGACAAGAGAGAGAGAGAGAGAGAGAGAGAGAGACGACAAGTGAGAGAGAGAGAGGGGGGCGGGGAAATAGAGATAGAGAGAGATGGTAAGAGATGAGAGTGCACAGGGGTCACAGCTGCACGCAGATAGAGTGAGAGACGGCGAGAGAAAGAGAGAAAGAAACATATGGTTTTTGTTTTTTGGTTTAAATCATAAGTTTCGGGTACACGGTTTGGGTCCACAGTTCGGATCCATGGTTCAGATCCACGGTTCGGGTATCGGTTTGGTTCAATGGTTCGGTTAACAGTTTAGACCAGTTCTACAAGCCCCTAAATCGAAACTGAACCGTATCCAATGGTTCTTGGATTTTGGAACCAAAACCAGAACCGGTGCAGTCTAGAACCGGACCAAACCAGACCGTTGGATCGGTTCCTGTCCGGTTCCACAGTTATACCAGTTCGTTGTGAACCCCTAATACTTTTGGCAATTTAACATTGGGGCTCCTTTGACCTTTTAGATGGTTTGCCTATTTAACACTTATGGTTCGGATATTTCTCCTTCTTGTTGAAAGTTCTTCCACGATTCTTGTTGAAGAATTTTTGGAACCGCTTGGCCAAAAGGGCCACCTCCTCATTAACATCATTATCATCACTATCCTCTAGGGCTAAAAGTTGGGCAGGTTCAACCTGACCGACCCATAATCGACCTGACATTGGGTTGGGCTTGGGCAGGATTTATTAGGTTTGGTTTCGGGCTTGGGCCATACAAATGCCAACCTGATAAAACTTGGGTTGGGCTCAGGTTGAGGTCTCGGGTTGCCCAATCTGACCTGAACCCGATCAGTATATAAGTTCCTTATAAGTTAATTATAATTAAGTGCAGATCATCTGTGTTGAAGACACATGAAATTCCAATGCCGTCGGGTTTCA
This sequence comes from Magnolia sinica, assembly GCF_029962835.1. Taxonomy (NCBI): domain Eukaryota; kingdom Viridiplantae; phylum Streptophyta; class Magnoliopsida; order Magnoliales; family Magnoliaceae; genus Magnolia; species Magnolia sinica. The sequence goes on from NC_080574.1 coordinate 84,351,199, forward strand.
TTGGTCCATGTCATTTTCGATGATTCAATTTAACACGATACACTAGATTTGTCTCTCCCAAATAGATTGGTTGATACACAATATGACTTTAAAGGAGCAGTTGTCCTATATTTTAGCTTGTTTGTTTAGAAAAATTATTCTTTACGATAAATAACTACATATATAATTAATAAAATTATAGGTATAAAAAATAAAACTTGTATTGAAAATATAATAGACTAATAATAGACTAATGTAATAATGAAAATATTAGCATATATCTACCCAACCAACCCGGCAAACCTGACCAAACCCACTTGGGTTGGGCTTGGGTAGAGAATTCTCAACCCGAGGTTAGGTTGGGTTGGGTTAGGGTTGAGGTATAGGAACATTGGGTTGGGATAGGGTTGAGCACCAACCTGACCCAACTCACTCGACTTTCATCCCTATTATCCTCTTCAGATTCACTTTGATTTTTAGAGGCTTTGAGGATAGTATGTTTGGATTTTGTGGGGGTTTTAAAGTGTAGCTCAAAGGTTTGTAGGGAACCTATGATTTCTTCTACTTTCATTCCATCGATATTTCTACACTCTTCTATTGTGGTGACTTTCGAATTGAAGCGTTCCGGTAGGGATCTTAAGATTTTCCTACAAAATATTTATACTGGAACCCTCTCTTCAAGTCCCCACAAGGAGTTACGTATATCATTCAGTTTTGTATAAAACTCCATAAATGTTTCATGTTCTTCCATCCTTATTGTAACGACCTTGGAATTTGTGTGCTAATCTTTCCTTAAGTAGTTGTTTTTGGGGTAATTAGCGCTATACTCAATTGCTTGTGAAATTCGCATCATTCACTTTAAATTGTATCTGCATGGCTCTAAACTTGTAGATTAGTTAGCGCTACGTTACTCTGAAACCTGGGATCCATCGCTAAATCCAGTTGTTCTGGGAAATTTTTGGAAGATCTGGATCGGACCTGGACCGAGCGTCGAAAGTCCGATGGCGATGATCTTAGGCTGTTGCGGTCACCGAGTTGGGCTTGACCATCACCTCGAAAATCAAGTCCATGTGATGTTCTGGGTCGATTTGCTTGAGCTCGGAGTGAAGAGTGTGAGAACGGTTGGAATTTAATAAGCTTTTTATGAAATCTGAGTCGTGTCGCTTGCGCGATGATTTTGAGCTATCTGACCGTTGGGTTCTGACCCAATTTCACCCTCTGATCAGGATAGGTGGCCCAGGCATATCCTAGTGCTTGTGGACCTGATCGAGATTCCGTGACCGTTGAATTGAGTGTGGTCCGCCACGGCTGATCTGAAGAGCCGGTCGGTATGAAAACTCAGCTTGACCTAGATCCATGGTCAAGGAGCTTAAGTCTGACCTTTCGTGGTTATAGGCCCACCAGAAGTGCTTCGTTGGATCGAGAAAGGCTTACTTTGGTTATAACCTAAGTATACCTTGTCCCTGGGGTTATTTTCATCAAGAATAGGCCTATTTATAGTCCTTAAACCCTAGCTCTCTTTTCCATACGATTTTTCTCTAACCCTAGTTTGGAAAGAGAGTGGAAAAGAGAGAGGAAGTGAGAGAGATAAGTTGGTGAATCATCTTGGTTTCTTCCTTGTTCTTCTTCATCTTTGAACCTTCACTTTGAATCGTTCTTCTGACGGTTCTGAGTTATTTTGGGGTAAGTTAATCTAACCCTAACCTGTGTTAGAGCTTAGATTAGTCTTGGTGTTGTTGTATCTCATTTCTATCCTTGCTTTAGGGTATTCTTCCGCCGTTGACGAAGACAACTCGTCTAAATCAGTTCGGTGTTTCTTTCTTTGCTTAAGGTGCGGACTTTAAGTGTATAGGTTATGGTTTTCAAGGCTTTCAATCCCAGTGAATGATTTATTCTTGTTATGGATGAGATTTCGCATGCCAAATGTTGCGTTTACATTGCTTTCCTGATATGCATGTGCTGTATTGAGATTTGTGTATTCTATGTGTATTTATAAAGTATCGTATACGTATAAAATATGCACTTATGTTTGCCATGATTATTGATCATGTATGTATGCTAGATGCATGTATGACATCTCCTTGGAAAAAGGAATTGTCTAAATGTGTGTATTTCAACATACGTCATGTATGTTGTTCCATGTATGCTAAGTGTTTGTAGAAATGCATGAATGATCTAAAGTGTAACTTATTACACTAATTGCGGGCGTTGAGAAGTGATTCTCAACACTCCTATTGATGCGCATGATTTCTTTTATGCAAGTTACATTCCAAGTTATTTAAATTCAAGCATCTCCTATGCTTACATTTATGTTAAGTTGATATCCTTCAGATGCGTATGTACCATGATTTGAGTTGTTGTTTCATTACTGTTTTACATTCCTCATGAGTATCTGTAGTAGTGTAATGTGTTTGGGACTATGCCTTAGTCCAGGAAATCGGTAATTGACCCTATATTCATGGTTAAGATTGCTTTCGCCACGTAGGACGTATTAGACGAACCCGAGCCGTATTAGAGTTGGCGGCAGTGGTTTGGCCACGCGGAGTGTTTGCGCACTCTATGTCGTTCAATTCAACGTGCGCTCGTGCTAGTCGAGTTCGTCAGGTAACCTGATTGTCCGATGTATGTTCACCATGTATTGGACGCTATTGCTTGAATCTAGGGTACTGAACTCACCAGTGAAATCCTAATAACTATGGTACTTGATCCGCTAAGACTCATGAGCCGGACATGGTAGTATGGGACACCGTGGTCGGGTTGTTGGCCTACGCTAGGGTGACGAGCCTCCCCGTAGTGACCAGTGAGCAACCAAACTCGTGAGCCAATTATGGTGGTATGGGACACTATATTCGTGCTGTCGGCCTACATTGATTGGTGACGAGCCCTTTGTAGTGACCTCGAGCATACCTGGATACCGCAAGGAGGTGACGAGCCGAATTGTGGTAGTAAGGGCATAAAAGGCGTGCATTGATTGGTGACGAGCCCTTTGCTACGACCTCAAATATATGACCATATGAGATGTCTAGGATTGACGACCCTAGTATGGATCACTGTTTGGATGGTGATATGAGGAAGGTATCTTAGCTTCCTAATCCGGCTGTGTGAAATGGACTAATAACAACTTGGTAATCATATCCATGCACCGCATTTGCATGTACTTTGTAGATGTGGTGCACTTTGAGGCGATGTCATGCGTAACGTAAGATGAAGAAGCTGAGGGTGTACGCGTGAGGGCACGCATCATATTGCATACATCCTTGCATTAACAAGAGTACTTAGGATTTATTTAATTGTTCTGCTTTATCATTACTGTTTGATTGAACTGATAACATGTTAACCAGTGCCTTATTATTCCACTGAGTTGATCACTCACTCCCACGTTTCTGGGGCGGTGTTAAACACCCACCAGACTCTATCTTAGGCTCTGATGTTGCAGACGTGGATGCGACTTCTGAGGCAGAGCAGGAGCTGGATGATGATGAGGCTGCCTTCTCATATATGCAGTTTTCAGACGGGTTCTAGCGAGCCTCGGTCTGATGTGCGGGATCATGGGATTATTTTGGGAATCTAAATGATGTAACTTAAAACTTAAATTTTGTTAAGTAACACTTTCATGTGATCTGGCTTGTATATGTATTTCAGGTATTTACACTTGTACACATACTTTTCTATAAGTCTTCAACTTGCTTTATTCACTTATCCCTGAATCATATCTGTGTTTTGGCTTAATCTATTCCATGTTTTATGCACTAATACAGTCAACATACATCTTTCATTAAATATGTTGCATAAGTGATGTTTTGGAACTCGGGAGCTGAGTTATGCTCGACCCCCGAATTTCAGGGCGTTACACTTATATTTTCAAATTGGACTGTTAGGAGCTGTTGTAAGTACTATGGTTTCCTACTCCTTTAGTTGTCAAATTTTGTAGTGCCAAAAACACAATCTATGTCTTGTGTAGCATGTTGATTTATATGTTCAAGACACTGCATCATAATGCTTCAAGCTAAGAACGGTGATCTACTTCAAGAAATGCTAGGTCAAGTACTTTGTCCACTTCTGTAAGCTTCAATGTTCAGAGTTTTTAAAGCTACATCGAAAAGATGAGTGCTTGTTCAAGACTCAAGATAATGTTTAACTCAAGATCAAGTACAACTCAAGAATGACAAATCCAAGCTTTAGAAGATCTCAAGTTCAAGCTACTTCATGTAGAGATCTCAAAGCTTCATAATCTTTAAAGGTTAACTATCATCTAAAGAAATGAAGACTCAATGTCCATACTTCATATTTAAGGTATGAATGACCTTAGATTGACCTTAGGGTAGGTCATTTTGTATACATAATTCAAATTGAATCATTTTATAGATGTTTGGTCTATTCTAAGACTAGTCCTGGACCTTGTTCGACTAGTCCTAGAGCTACCGCGACTAGTCTAAGAAATTTCAAGACCAGTCCTAAGTTTATTGTAAAATTTTAAAATTTTCTAGTTGAGCTACGACTAGTCCTGGACTCTGTTCGACCGGTCGTGTGAACAGTGCACGACGCGTCCTACAACCAGTCCAGGATTTACGACTCAAACTACAGCGAACAAACCCGGTACTTTACGACCAGTCGTAGGATGGTCATGACCAGTCGTGGAGGTATCACGACCGGTCGTGAACATACTATGACCAGTCATGGAACGGTTTTATTCGATCGTGCTCAAAATTTCAAAATGCAATTCGTCCTACGACCAGTCTTAGTGTCCATAGGACAAGTCGTAGATGCGATTTCTGCAACTATAAATAGAGCACGAATTTTAGAGTTTGATAATCCAATTCAATTACAATCAAGGCATCACTCTAAGAGATAAGTTTGTGTTCTTCTTTAAGCTACATTGTGCATATTTAAAATTCTCTTTTGTTAGCTTTTCTTATTTGATTTTGTTTCTGCATTCCAATCTAATTTGAAAGAGGAATTGGGATATTCTACTTCTTAGAATCAAAATCAAATAGAGTTAACCTAACTTGATTTAATTTAAAATCAATTAGAACTTAGAACCATTTCAAAGTGAGTATTGGACAATTGAACTTCTATATTCGAACTTCTACTCCGATTGGTTCTTCCGGGCTGCTACAAAAGGAGAAATCTAGGTATTTTACATTATTGTACATTTCCTTCTTTTTGGTTTTATTTGAGATTAAGCCAGAAAAATATTAATTTGTTGGTTATCTGAGGAGAGCCAGAAAACTCAGAGGTGGGGTTTTTGGATTGTGTAAGCTCATTTGAAAGACACAGTTGTGAAGGTTTTGGGTGAACTTGAGATAAACATATTTTGATAGTGAACGCTAATATCCCATGTGAGGATATTCGGAGTGGAGTAGCAATCTATGTGGCTGTTGTTTAACAGTTGGTGTACACACAAGCAAACCACTATAATTCTTTGTATCTTGTGATTTGAATGTTTGTTTAATTTCTATATCTTTTATCATTCAAGTTTGTGGGATGTATGTGTGGATGTGAATGTTGTAATATTTACATTTCAAGCATTGTGAGGAATGTTGTAATAGTTTAGAATTTATTTCTTGTTATTTCCTTTTAGTTTAAGTTTTTGATATTCAAATTATTCTAGTAAGGTTGTCCTGCCATAAACCCTTGGTTTTTATTGTGTAAGGTTGTCCTTGGAACAACATTGGTATCAACCTCTCTATTCTAGTATTTGAAGGTTACTCTACATTTTTGTACCATGATTTGTTTAAAGTGCTATCTTTACTTTATTCATTTAAATTTCGCTGTTAAAATTTTAATTTGGAATAGTCCTATTCACCCCCCCCCCCCCCTCTAGGACATATAGCTAGGCCTTTTCAGCTGTAGCTTTGAGCGTTTTACCATGCTTGTTCCTTCATGGGTAATTTCCAGCAGATCCCATGCTTGTTTCGATGTTTCACACATACATATGCGTTTAAACTCCTCTTGTGAAGCATAGTAAATCACATTCATTTCTTTGGCATCACATGTCTTCCATTGTTTTTCATAGTCAGTCCGAAATGCCCTCTGTTTTGGTCGAGATGTGGTAGTGCCATTTTCAAGTACAATTTGTTCCATTGGTGGCACATACTCACTCTCAACAATATCCCACACATCATCGTCTAAAGATTGTATTAAAATACTCATTCTAGCTTTCGAGTATACATAATTTAAACCATCAAAAGTTTGTGTTCTAGTGACCGATGTTCTCTCTCCTTTGGACATACTTCCAACTTCATCGAGGATCTCCATCTAGCTCGTTAAACCCTTCAAGAGGAACCCACTCTAGTACCAAATCGAAATTGTGAGTAAACCCTACTATTAAAGTACGGAGTTATGTCCACGTTTCTTAGAAGGGGGTGAATAGGACTTTTCAAAATTTTAATCCTACTTAATGCAAATATCAACTTCTAAGCACTTGTAAACATGATTAAATGATAAGCAAAAACAACAAAAAAAGTAGGATAGTGAAACATATGAAAGCTACATTATATCAAATATGTTGTGTGTAGAATTCAAGCATATCATGAATCATCATAAGCATAAGTAAAAGCATGCAATACAAACATAACAATATATAGTGGTTCAGTTATGTGCCTACTCCACTCTCGGTGAATGCACTCAACCCATGAGTGTATCATATTTCACTATCCAAGGATTTTAAATTAGGCTAACCATGAACCTTTACAACCTACACAAGGTTATCAAGAATGCCTACACAAGGCAATAGACCATACATAAGGACTCTATAGAAAATGCATACACAAGGCAGTAGATCTTACACAAGGGCTCTACATGTACTCTCCCGTTGGAGGCCTACGAAAGGTCTTGGAGAGTTTGAAGAAACCAAACTCTGAATCCAAATCCTACACAGGGAAGGGGCTTCAGACAAAATGGACTCTATTTCTTTCTTGTAAGTGATTGAGCCCCATTTAGCACATGATGATGAAGATCTTCCACTTGATGAAGATTCTTCATCTCCCTTGAACTGCAACCCATTGTAGATGCTCCAATTGAAGATGCTAAGGTTGTTAGGTCAGGGTTTAGGTAAATCTAGTCTAGTTAATGATTGATCTTTAAGAGCTAGAGAAGATTCCTAAAGCTAAGCATTCAAAGATCACATCACAATGATTTACTATTAAAGAGTGTTGTTGGATCATCAATGAAGGCTACAGTTCATAGTTCAATCTAGGCAACGAATGTTCCAATGATTGCCTTTAAGCCATGGATTGAATGATGATCTCTTATGGAAAAAAGGGCTTGAGAGTAAGGGTGTTAACTCTAGCAATAACTCTCACAAAGCTCTCTTTAATGTTCGTTGAAAGATCCAGGAAACAACCCCAAGTGATATATAAAGTAAAATCTCAACGGTAAAAAAAGGCAAAAATCTGTCATTGTCGATGTCATCGAAGGGTCTTCAATGCCATCAAAGTTTCCTTTGATGTCATCGAACCTTCTTCGATGCCATCGAACTCAACACCAAGGTTTTTAAATAGGTGTTAGACAGATTCTGTCCAATGTCATCGATCATCCTTAGATGTTATCGAAAGATGACTCAATGTCAATGAGATTTTCTTGAAAAAATGCAGTGTGGTTGCTGGACAGTTTGAACACAATACCGATGTCATCGAACATGCGTCAATGCCATCATAGTTTGAATTTTGATTACATCAAATACAGTTTGATGCCATCAAGAATAAAATGATTTTCCTTTGAAAACTTTCTGGACAGTGTCCATACTTCGATGTCATCGAACAAGAGATTTAAATTTTGATATCATCAAAAGTGCCTCAATGTTATTGGGAAATATTGGATTTTCCTTAAAAGCTCGTTGGAAAAACTAGTCTAAGTTATGATGCCATCGAACATCCTTCGTTGTCATTGATGACTTATCTTCGATGCCATCGAAGGTTCTTCAATTGCATCGAGAATATCAAAGTTCCTTCAAATCTTTCTAGAGGGATTTGGCCTAAGTTCGATGTCATCGAAGTAGGTTCGATGCCATCAAAACTTAAGTTTTTATATTATCGAACTTCCTTCGATGCCATCGACAATTTCTAGCTTTTTACAAGTTTGTTGCTAGACTATTTGACCACTATTTCGATGTCATCAGATAGGTTTCCGATGACATCAATGATGTCTCAATTGCACTTCGATGACCTCATTAGAACATGAAAATTTCCAATTTAATTCAATCTCCATAACCTTTAAGTTAACTCCATAACCATGCTTACCAAGGGTTTTGCAAATATTGTTTTGGGCAAGTTTAGACTATTTTTAATGGGGTTAATACCTAATAGGGTTTGGTTAGGGATGCGAGACTTAATTTACTTATGTTGCGCACTTGAACCTCTTCAACTTGGTGAGTCTTTGGTCTTGTATTCTTCACATGAGGCTCATTGGACTCTAAGACTCAACATTCACATTAATTGACAAACAAGGGCACTTTCACATGTATTGTAAGAAAATGAGTCAACTTTGGCATACAATTAACGATAACCTAAATGGCATTATGATCGTGTTGAGTTCTCGGTAAGCGCATGATAAAGGTTGTGGTCACGTGCTCCCACTTGCATGATGGGATGCTCAACGGCTGCAAGGGACCTGGAGGTCTCTAATGATTGTCCTTGACATGTTGCCAAGTGTCGCACATGGCCACAAACCTAGTGATCTGATGCTTCATTCTAGCCCAAAAGTATTGTCTCCTCATATCATGATATATCTATATGAAGTCGAGGTAGATAGTAAATCTTGATCAATGTGCCTCGGTAATTAGATCCCTGCGCAACTCTTGAATATCCAAAACACATAACTGGTCTCTGAAATGAAGTCCACCATCAAAACCAATCTGCCAATTCTTCTAACCCTTGAATGCAACCTCTGCTTGGTAATTGTGCAATCTTGAATCTACTTGCTGAGCCTCGATCACCCTCGGGATGAGATGGCTGAATCGATAAGCACGATAAATTTACGATGCAAGACTGCAAGCTTAACTCAAAGTCATACTCAGCAACATCTTCAAGCATCCTCCAGTCTTGGACCATCATATGTACCAACAGGCCCCGTGGTTGATGAATAAGGGCACCCACCACCACATTAGCCTTGCTGGAGTGGTATTGAGGATTGAAGTCATAGTCCTTCAGAAGTTTCATCCAGTGTGTTTCGACAGCAAATGAAAAGTATTTGATTTGGGAATTATCTTATTTAATAATAACAAACAAAGATAAAGAGAATTATCATCACAATGTATTTCATTTATTTTGAATTCGTTTACATTCTCTTTATCCCTTGATTCTAAGATAAAGTATATATAATGAAAATACAAGAATTGAGTAAATTTGGATATCAATTTTGACAGCATTTCAGATTGTAATGTGATCTTCTAATCTCATAAGTCATTGTGTGGAAATGATATTATCTCGATTGATCTTGTAGACTTGAAGAACTTTGGTCCCATGGCATGAATTAAGCTTTCCTTGATATCTTCAAGATGATAATTTAGTCATCAAAAATTTACTGTCCCTACAATGGACCTGTTGCCCGGGCAGCAGATTAATAGTCACATCTGGTTGCGTGGATCATCTATTGCATGGGCCAATTGTTGCATGCCACGCAACAGGTACTCCATGTACCTTGGCGAATTTTAAAGAATCTTCTCTCTTCCACTTTCTCTAGAAATCTTCCAATGAATGAAATAAAGAGAGTGGTGGGGTATTTATAGCCTTCCACATGTGTGAATACCCTTATCCGCGCAACAAACAAGCATGACATATGATTGCCTGGGCACTACCATTGCGCGCCGCGTAATGGCTCTTCCAAACTTCTGTTGCACGTCGCGTAATGAATAAATTTTCATCCTTTTCTTCTTTCTTCCTAATTTTTGTACACCAACAGATGCCCCATTGACCCTTCATTTGTTCTTCTTTATTAGATGAACTGGAGATTAACTTCCCTTTTAAAACACTTCTTCATGCAGCGTTGCACGCCACCAACACGTCCATTGCACTATCAGGTCCGCACAATGGACCCGAATCTGAACTATTATATATATGGAGGTTAACTCTATTTTAGTCACTTAGAAATTTTTGAGAGGAACCCTTTTTTGTGTGCTACCAAACTTTGTGTGCAACAGGGTTATCGCACAATAAGTCTTAGCAGGTAACAGACTAAGTGCGCAACAGACTCTGCGCACAATAGATCCATCTTCTTATAGACTTTTCTAAGTGCCTAGATTCTGCTGAATTTTTCTTCAATCTTCAATGGCCCGATCTAAGAGACCACATTCTTCTCATAGTGAACATATTGTCGAATCCTCAAACCTTCCATCTACAGAAGATTGCCTCCAAAAGAGAACTCAATCATCTAAAGATCATTCCTCTCTTTTCAAGATACCGGATCCTCCGATTATCAACTTCACTGACCGCATCTTGCTTCTCGTCGGCTCTATTCATACTGTTGTACTAATGGGAGAACTTGAAAGACAGCCAACAGAAGGTCATGAATTTGACTGGGAGAATTAGCTGAAGTCTATAGCTAATTTTTGTACCGACAGTACTCATCCTGAAGCTGTCGAATATTCCCCTCCTCCGTCCTTCTCGAAGAATAAGAAAAAGGAGAGCAAAGATGAAATTCTTTAGGAGAAGATAAGAGATCATAATAAGAAATGTTATCAGAACGTTTGGGATATGGTCAAATTTTAGGAAGATGTGATCAAATTCAAGAATCCTTATAAGGATGAGACCATCATCATTCCGATGAATCTTCATCGCCACCTCTCCATGATTCAAAGTGAACCCTCCAATCATATGACACAAAACTGATTGCTTTATGTTGCGAACTAGATCATAAAAGAGCCAAAGATTCTAGAAGGTTTCATTATGGATAGAGGACTCAAGCAAAAGACCGGGCAAATATTGTATATGCGATTCCTTATTCCATGCTATAATCCTCACACTTTATATACCACTCACTATTTCGAAACTGTCCGGCAGTGTTTTCGTGATAGAGATTATTTATGGAGTAAGGATGAATTCAGAACGCGCAGCTTTCTCTCCCATCGTCAATATTATAGTTCATGGGTTAAGGAAATTTTTAGAAATATAAGAGAGTCCTTGTTGATATCAATCTGTTCGTTGCCATAGAAGCCACTTTGGATTTCTTTCACAAGGACACCATGATTTATAAAGGATTTTTGAAGTACTGGTCATTTACAATAAATTCTTTTCATTTGCTAATCAGTGAAGTGAGCATTACCCTATGGGACCTGTAGGATGTGCGGAATTGTGAGCCCTCAAGATCTAACGGTCTACAAGATATGGAACCCCCACAAAGCTGAAGATGAACGGTCCAGATCTAGCGGTCCACCTAACTACTACTAGAGCAGATGGGTCTAATCACCCCTCTAATTCTACGGTATAGATGGCCCGGATTACTATCTATCACTTTGATCATCTCAAGGACAAGTGAAGCGGACAAACTTTATATATATCAATATTCCTCTTTTTACTCTCATTATTCCTCAATTTCTTTTCACAAGAGAGCCTTATCCTATTTGTAGGAAAGGATGAGGAGTTTGGATGAGACCAGATATTATCTAGTCTTATACCTATCTCCTCTTTTTAAATCCAAATTCAAACTTGAATTTGAAATCCATCTGCTAACGGAAGAGGCCGGAAGAGGCCTAAACTCATGGGACCCACCCACTCCTGATTGTTCACTAGTGGGCCCCACTGTCCTATGTCCAACATCTCCCACTGAATCACATTGTGGGATAGGCACAAAAAAGTCGTCCATCTAACTCACCTAATAATAATCAAAGCTAAAAATTGTGATCAAAAGAATTAGAGGCGTGGGACCAATTGGATCATCGTAATCTTCTCACAGGTGTTAAAGTACTAAGTGACCACTTAACTAGTACTCAATCACCCAAGCTTTGCAATGCCTGTCCTAGTTCACATGACCACACCGGATGAAGTTAACTCCCAATCTGGACTACTTGGCCAACATACACACTTATCCAACTTATCGAGTTATTTTGAAAACTTGATTTTTCACAAACTTCGACTAAAATCAATTTAAAGCAATACTATATATATACTTTTAAGAAAAAATATTATTTGTAAAAGTCTAATAAAAACAACTCGATACTGCCGGCGGATATTCTTCAAGTGCGTATTTATAGTTCTAGAAACTTGGTGTAGTGGTCACGGGATCTTCCCCACGCAGATATGTAATTTGAAATCAATCAAGCTGCTTTCCTATCGTAACTAAGTCTAGCCAATTAAGGACCTTTTGTCATAGTAGACTAAAGTAGCGACACTCAATCTCATCCTCCTATACACAAGATGAGGGTAGCTGAAGACATAAAGAGTCACCTACGGGACTGGCTACTTGCACATTGCAATGATTAGATCGAATCAAAGCAATCTATAGGTAAAAGGTCCCATCACGTGGCTACAATCCATGTCGTAAATTAGACAATACTAGGTATATGTTGGGTCTACAATACGCGGGATACTCTACATGAGGTACGACTCATCTCATAACCTCACAACCTAACTATTAATTCAGGCCATAACATTAATCGCATGAAAAGGAATAGTGTAATTATGTTATTCGACTTGATCAGTCTCATCTTTAATATTTTAAGATTGTAGGCGGATATGACTCACTCATATCTTTATCCTTTATTATTCATAATAAAGAGAAGTCCATACCTCAGTGTATGAACATCGCTCCAAATGTACCTCTCATATACATTCAAGGTTGGTCAACTCGTGCGAGTGGGTGACCGGCTTGCTAACAAAAAAATAGAAATCCTATATGATCTCATAGTAAATGCTGATGATCTACTTACCTAGTTAATATAAGTACTCAATACAAAAAAATGGAATGTTTTATTCATTATTGAAAGATCAAAGGTACTAAATACAAGCATATCACTCAAGCTTTCCTTAATCCCATCTACCTGACGTAAACCTAAAATAGATCTCTGGCTATAGGTTTCGTCATGAGATCAGCCATCATTTCCTTAATAGAAATGTAGTTGAGGGTGACCTCCTTATCTCTCACTTGATCACGGACGTAATGATACTTGATCTCGATGTACTTGGACTTCTAGTGGTGTTTAGGGTCCTTTGCCAAGTTAATGGCAGAAGTATTGTCTATCTTCAGCAATATAAGCTGACGAATGCTCGGTACAACACTCAGACCTAGTAAAAATCTATGAACCCATACACACTCCTGAACTACAGAACAACATGCAATGTACTCAACCTCCATAGATGAAAGAGCTGTGGATGTCTATTTCTTACTCGACCATGAGATAACTCCCCCTTCGAGTAAGAATACATATCCTGAAGTAGACTTTCCCTTGTTAGCGTCATTACCCCAAGCAGCATCAGAATATCCTTTGAGCTCGAGGTTTGTGCCTTCATAACATAACATTAGGTCTTTCGTTCCTCTGAGATAGCGGAATATACATTTGACAGCTTGCCAATGAGACTGTCCCAGGTTACTCTGATAATGGCTGACTATGCTAACTGCATAGCTAATATCTGGTTTGGTGTAAAGCATATCATACATTAAGCTCCCTGCTGCACTTGCATAAGGTACTGAGGACATAGCCAATTTCTCAGCTTCAGACATGATTTTTTTGTCTAACTTGGTAGATTTATCCACAGGGGTTTTAACGGCTTTTGAATTTTCCATCCTGAGTCGCTCTAAGAGCTTTTGTATATATGTGGCTTGAGACAAGCCTAAAAATTTCTTAGGGCGATCTCTGATGATTTTTACCCCAAGAATAAAGTTGGCTTCACCGAGATCTTTCATCTCAAAGTTCGAGAATAGCCAATCTTTAGTCAATATCAACAATTGCATGTCATTACCAGCTAGTAGGATATCGTCTACATATAGAGATAGTATCAGAAAAGATCTTCCAAACTGTTTCATGTATAAACAATGATCTTCTTCACTCATTGTGAATCTAAAAGTAGTGATGGCTAAGTGGAACCTCATGTACCACTGTCTTAAAGATTGCTTTAGCCCATAGATAGATTTCAACAATTTACAGACTTTCTTTGGATGTTTTTTGTCCACATAACCTATGGGATATTGCATGTATATCTGTAAGGCCCGTATCCTAGTCCGTACTGTTCCGTCAATTCCCGCGATCCTTCCCATCAAATTTCGGCAACCTGCGACATATAATCAATGTTTGCGCACGACTCTAAGTCATATCCCGTAGATTTGAGTCGGCTTAATTCGGGACTTGTACCATTACGACCGCACCGTCGCCGCGGTTGCAATACCGCGTCTTGTATACTGATCCGATACCCTGGCCAGGAGATGTGAGCCCACATTCGGTTCGAGGAAAACGTCACGCGTTGCAAAACCTAAGAGAATCTCTACAACATGTCACCTCAATCCATCAATCAATCCCATCAAGGTTAAGTACATGTCAAGTACACCATCACCTCTCACCCATCCTTAAGAAATCCCAAAAGTTAAAAAGTTCTTACACCATCTACCATAAAGTTAAAAAGTTATTACACCCATCACTCCCCACATCCATCACTCCATCACCCATATCTCTCTTTACAACCCTCTCTCTCTCTCATTTCTCAAACTCACCTTTCCCAATCAAGAAAAATCACACGTCCAAAGCTCTCCCAAACCTCCATGAGAGAGAGCTTTGTGTGTGGCCCACTTCCTACCCCCTCATCTTCCATCTCAACCATCCAAACTCCATCTCTTCTGTTGGAATCAAAGCTAAGGAGCAAAGGAAGCCTAGGGAGCAAGAAGAAGGCGGTGGGTGATTTTGGATTTCCATTTCTTTATATTTCTTTTTATTATGTAAGGGCCCACTTATGGTGGGACCCACCTTGATGTAGGCTTTGTATCAAAGAGGGGCCCATAGTGGTGGGGCCCCTCCATCCTCAGTGATGTCTCTCACTATCTCTCTCTCTATGATCATGGCCCACCTATAATATATATATTTTATCCATGCCGTCCACTGAGTGACCCACATGGAAGTCCGTTTGGACGGGCACAAATGAAGGATTACACTAATATCAGTTTGATCCAAGAGTGTGGCCCACCTGACGTGGGGCCACCATGTTGGGAAAGGCCATCCAAACCGTCCATTCATGTGGGGCTTACTTGATAGGTGAGCCCCTTTCACCCATGCCGTCTAGCATCCTTGGACGCTGGATGCTGCCACTTGCTTTAACACACACACATGTACTTATATGTGTATATACAATACATATATTATATATTCCATATATTATATATTATATAATATCTTATATTAAATGGGTGGGCCACTGCTCGTGAGACCCACCCACTGGCAGCTTTTGTGCATGGGATCACCATCTATCTGGTGGGACCCAGCATCTCACGAGGTGTGGGGACCACACGTGGTGTATGGGTCTTACCCACACCATCCATCCATTTCTTTTATATCTGGGTCGTCCATGTATGGATGGCCAGCAGCAGGGCATTGTCCCTCTTGGTGTCAACATCCAAGCCGTCTAGATGGTGGGACGCATCTGCCATTTGAAGTCAGCAGTTTTTGTGGGTCCCACATGAGATCCAGACCGTCCAGACGGTGGGACCCATATCCACGGCTCAATTGGTAGACGGAGTGAAAGATACCACATTTCAACGCTGACGTCTTGGCATTTATTCCAAGTACGGGTGGCTGCTAGGGAGTGACAGATACCTCAGTTCAACGCTGTGGTCGGTGGGGTCCATGGGACCCACCCACGTCATCCATCCAGCTTGGTGGGCCACACTATAGTGTATGTGTTTGATCCAAAACGTCCACCGCCTTTTGGATGGTGGGACCCACCCCACGTGTGAGCTACCATGATGTATGTGTATGTCAGGCCATCCAGGGCCTGGACTTTATGATATATTAAATATAATATTAATATAATATATTATATTATTTTAATATATAATATGATATATTATATATTATAATATATATATATGTGTGTGTGTGTTATATATATTCATAAGGGTGGGCCCTACGTGGAACCCACCTCTGTCCCCTTTATTACACAAAAGCTGCACAGTAGCAGATATATTTGTAATATATATTATATATTGTATATATATTCATAAGGGTGGGCCCTACATGGGACCCACCTCCGTTGTTCTTTTAACAGCATATGTTGCATGTACAGCAGCATTAGCTGCCCTGTGGCGTGTGGACCTACTGTTGTACACGGTTGCAAGTTCCGTGGGTCCCACCTGATCCATCCACGCTGTCTAATTATGCGACCCACCATGATGCATGTGTTGTATACAAACCGTCCAACCATTTGAAATATCATTTTATGGCATGAGCAAAAGAACGGGTTAGATCTAAGGTTCAAGTGGACCCCACCATTTAAATAGTTGACCGTGACATCCACCGTTCAAACTTCTAAGGGTCAGGGTAGTTTCCAATTAAGCTGATATTGTTTTCACTTCATTTATCCCTATGTTATCTTATGAATAGGTCAGGTCTTAAAATATATAAGGGCTGGCCCGACTTGATATATATGAGGCCCACCGGTGTGACCTATTTGATATACATGAAGCCCGATGGTGTGACCTATATAATGCGGCCCATGTGATGTGGCCCATTTAACATATGCAGCCCAGGTGCAAGGCCCGTTATGATATATTTGAGGCCCACCCATTGTGTATTCGAGGCTTGATGAGATGTATGTTGGCCTATATGACAAGGCCTATGTGACGTAAATGAGACCCATCGTGATTATACATAAGGCCATGGGCCACTATTCGTATGACTCTATATGGGCCACTCCTTGGGAGCAATGTTGGTTAGATGTCCACATTGATGGGCAATGATGGTTGGATGTCCACATTGCGACCGTCCCTTAGGCCTTGTTAGGCCCATTCTCATCATTCCCGTAGCATAAGTAACACACACAATTCAAAGACTGAGCCAAGTTAAAGAGAGTGACAAACTCAAAAACTAGTTAGGAGTAATAAAGTTATTACAGACAAGTAAACTTAAAAATGCTAATTTGACCCAGATGAAGGAGCAGGAATGGAAGGATCAAGTTGATGCATGCCTTTGTTTAAGTGCCTAAGATATTTGCACACATATTTGAACTTTAAATCATGAGCAACAGACATGTTTTCCATTTTAACATTTAGACCCTCAACTTTATCTTTCAATGTACTCAGACGTGCATTAAATGAAGAAGGCTCATAATCTAGATCATTTGTAGAATCGGACTCAAGCTCTTCAAAAATATCATCCATGTTAATATCATCAGGAGGAAGATCACCAGCTTCTTCCTTTTGTTCAGCTTCAGCATAGCCAACACCATCACCTTGGCCAGGAAGGTAATCCAGTTTCATCTTATTGATATTGGAATTGTTAATTATCAGATGATGGATAGGGGCCTCTCCAACTGGCATGTCGATTGACATATGTGTAGCCAACACAGTCATTAATTATCCAAAAAGAATGTCACTACGACCAAGATGGAGACGAAACTGAATGATGAAGTGACAAATCAAGGATGGTAAACAAATGTTAACACCTTTAACAACAGAATGAAGAATACGAACCATGAAGGACGTCAATTCAGATTTGTTACTCGACCGAGGATACAAATTAGACACAAAGATTTTGTGACGAATTCTGTATTTAGGTAACAAATACCTTGAGGGAAGCGCATTCCCTTTATGCGTCCATTGTACATTTAAATTACATAAGTCATTAGTCAGCATACGTTTTTCAGCGACAGAGGGTTTATCATATAAAGTATGGATAGGAATACCCTCATCATTCACTGGAATACCATAGGGGCTGAAATCAAATGTCGATCAACTTCAAATGACCCTTCTCTTGTGGAGATAGAAAAAGTTGCATTTTCCAGTAAGAAAGGCACATATGCATGCAAACATGGATTGGGCAATGGACCGGTATGCTGGCCCACCTCAAAGCAATAAGTTATTCCAACCTACAGATTGAAGCATAGGAAAAATATCAAAAGGAGCAACATGATTCATCTCAACTGGATGCTCAACAATAACATTACGCAATCGGATGTCCCAAACATAAGATGGATCGTCCTCAGGAGCCCTAAGATGACGCTTAGTGATAGGGACTAATCTGAAAGAAAAAGACGGACCATGGGACGTTGATTTTCTACCTCTAGAAGCCATATGCAACAATGATTTCAAGAATATAAAGAGTTGCAATGGATTGAGAAATGGGTTTTCTCAAATTAGATTTTTCAAAAGAAAATCCCCAAATCTTAACTAAATTCGAAATAGACAACTCCAAGAGAGAAATAGAAGCAATTTAGACATAAGTCTATAAGCAAAATGCAAATGGAACACTAACCTTGAAGATTTTGGAAGATGGGTTCGACTAGTCGTGTGTCGGCTCGTTGGAGAGTGAAGATGAAATGAAGAGGAAAGTGATTTTCCCTAAATTTTAAGTGAATCCACACGATTCATGACTGGTCGTGGGTATACACGACCGGTCGTAGTACGACTGGTCGTGGATACTCACAACTGGTCGAGTACAGGCCAAAAAATCTGATTTTTTACATATTTATCAAGATTTGAAAACTAAACTAGTAAATATATACAATATGATACAAATAGGCATAATTAATCATTTTAAAATGCACATGCTGAGATCAAATTTCATTTTGTTAAACCTGCTTTTGTCGAGTGGTTTCGTGAAAATATCAGCACGTTGATTCTCGGTAGGAATATATTCCAAGGATGTAACTTTTTCTTCTACTAATTCCCGAATATAATGAAATCTAATGTCAATGTGCTTAGTACAAGAATGTTGAATTGAATTTTTTGAAATATTTATAACACTGGAATTATCATAATATAATAACATAGAATCCTATTTAATTCCATAATCACTTAGCATACGTTTCATCCAAACAAGCTATGTACACGCATTACTAGCTGCGATATATTCAGCTTCAATTGTTGAAAGTGATATAGAACTTTATTTCTTGCTAAACCAAGAAACTAA
The DNA here is from genome assembly GCF_029962835.1 of Magnolia sinica. Lineage (NCBI taxonomy): Eukaryota > Viridiplantae > Streptophyta > Magnoliopsida > Magnoliales > Magnoliaceae > Magnolia > Magnolia sinica. Next base: position 84,370,220 of record NC_080574.1, read on the forward strand.
ACAGTTTTTGATATAAAAATAAAACCACTACTGGTTGATTTTCGATCATCAAGATTACCAGCCCAGTCAGCATCCGAGTACCCAGCTAATTGAACACTAGTCTCATGAGAATACTAGAGACCGAGATTAACAGTACTTGCGACATATCTTATAATCCTCTTGACAGCAGTCAAGTGTGACTCTTTAGGTTCAGACTAATATCTAGCGCAAATACCAACACTTAGAGCGATATCGGGTCTACTGGCAGTTAAATATAATAGACTACCAATCATACTCTGATATAGTTTCGGATCCACATTTTTACTTGCAGAATCTTTTGAGAGTTTTAAGGTTGTACTCATAGGAGTATCAAAGTTCTTACCATTCTCAAATCCAAATCTCTTAATCAATTCATAGCATATTTAGATTGAGAAATGAACATTCGATCAGGTTTTTGTTTTATTTACAACCTGAGGAAATAATTCAATTCCCCAACCAAGCTCATTTCAAACTGAGATTTCATCAAATTTGCAAACTCAATAGTCATGTCAGTACAGGTAGATCCATAAATGATATCATCAACATAGATTTGTACTAATAAGATGTGATCCTTATGTTTTTTAATAAACAGAGTTTTATCAACACATCCCATTTGAAAATTATAGCTTAATAGAAACTTTGTTAGTTTCTCGTACCATGCCCTAGGAGCTTGTTTTAAACCGTAAAGTACCTTTTTAAGATGATACACATGATCAGCATTTTTGGGGTCTTCAAAACCCATTGGTTGTTCAACATAGACTTCCTCATGCAGATCGCCATTTAAAAATGCACTTTTCACATCCATTTGGTAAATCTTAAACTTTCTAAAACACACAATGGATATAAAGAGTCTAATTGATTCAAGACGTGCTACTGGTGCAAAGGTTTCATCATAGTCAATACCTTCAATTTGAGTGTAACCTTGTACCACTAGCCTAGCCTTGTTTCTAATTATATTGCCAAGTTCGTCAGACTTATTTTTGAAAATCCATTTGGTTCCAATGATGTGTTTATCTTTAGGTCTAAGTACGAGATACCAAACATCAATTCTCACAAATTGGTTAAGTTCTTCTTGCATCGCAACAATCCAGTTTTCATCAGCAAGAGCTTCTTTTACATTAGATGATTCTATCTAGGATGTAAAACATACGTAATTGCATATATCCTCAAGTTGTCTACGGGTACGAACACGAGTGAGAGGGTTTTCAAGAATCTGTGTGGTTGGATGATCTTTAACAGTCCTCAGTTCAGAATTAGTCTGATTAGATGAAATATCAGATTTATCAATTACTAATACTTCATCATTATCTGAACTTGAGACAGGTGTGCTTAAGTGATCATCAATGACCACATTGATGGATTCTTGAATCACACCGGTCCTTTTGTTCAGAACTCTATAAGCTCGACTGTTTAAAATGTATCCTAAAAAGATCCCTTCATCACTCTTTATATCAAACTTTCCCAGATGTTCACGATCTCGTAAAATATAGCACTTGCTACCAAAAACTCAAAAGTATTTGATAGTAGGCTTTTTATCGAGCCACATTTCGTAAGCCATTTTATTATTACCTTTACTAGTGTAAACCCGGTTAATAATATAGCAAGCTGTATTGACTACTTTAGCCCAAAGGTTCTTAGAGAGCTTCATACTATTCAACATGACATTAGCCATTTCTTAAAGCACTCTATTTTTCCTTTCAACTATACCATATTGTTGTGGAGTTTTGGGCGCTAAGAATTCATGTAATATTCCCTGGTCACTACAGAACTTCTCAAAACCGCTATTCTCAAACTCAGATCCATTATCACTACGAATCTTACTGACTTGAGAAACTTTTTCAGTTTGAATCCTTTTGAGAACCTTTTTTACTTCTTCAAGAGTTTCTGATTTGTCCCTTAAGAAGACAACCCATGTATATCTGATAAAGTCATCTACTATTACCAAGATATATCTTTTCCCACCTCGACTTTCCGTCCTGGTAGGTCCTACTAGATACATATGGAGAAGCTCGAGTGGTCTTAATGCGGTATTGAAATTCACCTTTTTGTGTGAGTTACTTATTTGTTTGCCAATCTGGCATTCACCACATATTTTATCTAATTATTGTAGTTTGGGTAGACCTCTTATAAGTTCCCATTTGCTCAATCTATATAGATTTCGGTAGTGTACATGTCCAAGATGTTTATGCCACAAATCAATCTCGTCTGTTTGGACAATGTAGTATGATTGATTAGATGAGATGGATTCGGTAACAATATAGAAGTTTTCAGACGTTCTACGTCCAGTTAGTATTACTGAACCCTTGTTGTTTAGAATCTCACAGCTTTGATTACAAAACCATACACTATGGTTATTATCACAAATCTGAGATATACTTAAAAGATTATTTTTCAGCCCTTCAACATACAATACATTTTTAAACAAAGGAAGGTTATAAAGTTGAACCATACCTTGGCCCATAATCTTGCAGTTACTACCATCTCCAAAAGTGACTGAACCGTCAGTCATGTCTTTGAGATCGGTGAATAAAGCTTTGTCGCCTGTCATATACCTGGAGCATCCACTATTTAGGTACCACTTAGAATGGCTTGTTGCTTTGAAAACGGTCTGGGCAACCAAGCAAGTGACCTTTGGAACCCATTTCATAACCATTTTGGGTTTAGGAGGATAGCAGGTCTTCTTTCGATTATAAGAGTTATAAGTATGACCTAGTGAGTTAGACTTTAGAAGCTCCTTAAGTAGATCAACTATCTTTTCTGCCAAAGGACTTTGGTTTTGCTTTTTATAGTTGATGTCTTTTAGGTTTTTGAAAAGATTTAAAGTTTTTAGAAAACATTTGATCTTTCCCTTTTGAGTTTAAGATCTCTCCCTTTACAAACGTGGGAGAAATATTCTTCGGTTTAGGAGAAACACTCTTGTCATAGCCTAGACCAGATTGATCGCCACATTTTCTCGATCCAGATAAGAGTTTTTCAAATTTAGGATCACCTTGGGCATATTTCTAGGTTTACTTTAAACTCAAGAGAGAAGAGACTTCGTGTTTTAGTTGTTCATTTTCAGATTTAAGATTTTCAAACTGAGAGGTTTTAAAATCTAAATTGCATTTTGTCTTTTCAAAACAGTCTGAAATATGGGACTTTTCTAAAACAAGAGATTCATAAATTTCTTTGAGTTTAGAAAACTTCTCTTTTTGAATTTCCAATTTCACAGCAATTTTACAACTTTCCTTGCATAGGGCATTTTAAACATCTTGAAGATCATCTTCATTTTCATATTCACTATTCAGATTTTCTTCATTAGTCGAGTCATCATTATCTGAAAAAGTGAATTTGGCTAGAGTCATAAGGGCCTTAACATCACACCCTAACTCAGTTTCAGAATCTTTTGATTCAGAAGAAACTTCAGAATCAAAGGACTCATCCCAAGTAGCCATCATACTTTTCTTTTTTGACTTGCCCTTATTAGGACATTTGTTAGCCAAATGCCCATACTCATGGCAGTTGTAACATTGACCATCTTTTAAAGATTTTCTAGTTTTAGATTTAGATTTCTTTTTATCAAATGCTTTTTGAAAATCAACCCTCTTTTTACTTTTAAAAATTTTATAAAACCTCTTTGCCAAAAGAGCCATATCATCCTCAGAGTTTTCTAAATATAAGTTTAAATCATTTTTAGAAGTTTTTAAAGCAATAGATTTACCTTTTGGAGCTTTAAAGGTTAATTCATAAGTTTGTAATGAGCCAACTAATTCCTTAACCTTCATATTGTCCGTATCACGAAGTTCCTGGATTGCTGTTACTTCAGAATTGAACCGTTCAGGAAGTGAGCGTAGTATTTTAGCACATATCTTGCTTTCAGGAATTTTATCGCCTAGACCCCACATAGAGTTTACAATGTCATTTAATCTGGTATAGAAGTCCATGAACATTTCATTTTCTTCCATACGTATTTCCTCAAATTTAGTTGTGAGGATTTGTATCTTAGATTTCTTGACAATTGAAGTACCCTCGTGTGTCATTTCCAATATATCCCAAGCATGTTTTGCAGAATCACAAGATATAATTCTTTTGAATTTATCCAGTGACAGTGCACGAGTAATTGCATTTAGTGCTTTAACATTTGCACTACTTTCAGTTTTCTTAAGTGTGGTCCAAGAAAAATATGGTGTAATTTTCATAGATTTTGAACCATCAATCCCGGTTACTTCAGTGGTAGGAGGGGTCCATTCATTCGCTGTGGATAGCCACACACTTTCATCCATGGATTTGAGAAAGTTCCTCATCCTGGCTTTCCAATAGGCATAGTTGGAGCCATCAAAGGGTGGAGGCGTAGTGACTGATAGGCTATCAAAATTTGACATCTTTTATATAGCTGAGATCATTAGCTCAGGAATTAAATCCAAATAAAAAGCAATAAGAGCGAGCTATTAGGCTTTTATACCACTTGAAATGGCCAAGCTATATGTCCTAGAGGGGGGGTGAATAGGACTATGTCAAATTAAATTTAAATACTGCAGAATATGAAACAAAGAATAGATATACACCAACCACAGAATAGGAATGGAAAGCAACCTAAAATAGAGAAATAGAAACACAAATTGTTCTAAGGACAATCTTACACCAAAAACCAAAGTTTATGGTAGACAGCCTTATTTCTAGAACAAATATAGAAACAGAAGCTTAATGTAATAATAGATAGCAAAAAATATAATGCTGAAATGTAACTCTAAATTATTACAACATTCCCCACCGAGCTTGAAATGTAAAATTTACAACATTCTCATCCACACATACATTTCATAATTCTGAATGATAAAAGATAGGAAATATAAATCACACATCCACAACACAAAGAATTATAGTGGTTCGCCTGTGTGTTCACCAATTGTTAAATAATAGCCACACAGAATGCTACTCTACTCCTAATATCCTCACACAGGGGATATTAGCGTTCACTATCAAATAGGTTTTCACAAGTTCACCCAAAACCTTCACAATTGTGTCTTTTTCAAAGTGCTTACACATTTCAAAAAACCTCACTTCTAAGTTTTCTTGATCTCTTCAGATAACCAACAACTTTGAGATTTTTCTGGCTTAACCTCAAACAAAACCAAACAATGTAAATTACACAAATTGTAAAATACCTAATTTTCTCCTTCATTGTAGTAGCCCAGAAGAACCAAGTCAGAGTAGAGATTTGAATGTCCAAGTTCAATGTCCAATACTTACTTTATAATGGTTCTAGGTTCTAATAGATTTTAAATTAAAACAAAAGGGCTAGCTCTAATTGATTTTGATTCCAGAAAAAGGAAAACAACAATTCTTCTTTTCAGATTAGATTGGAATACAAGAAACAAAATCAATTAACAAAGCTAAAGAAAGAGAATATTAAATATGCACACTTAGCTTAAATGGAACACCGACTTATCTCTCAAAAGACCGAATTAATTTAGCTTGAAGTTCTTGTTTTATTCTGAGATTCGTGCTCTATTTGTAGGTGAGCAAATCACACCTTCGACTGGTCTAAGGACCTCTACGACTGGTCGTAGAACCAACAGATATTTGAAAAATTCAGGAGCGATAAGATTTGGCATTTTTACGACTGGTCGTAGGTGGTCTATGACTGGTCGTGGGTCTCCTACGACTGGTCGTAGGTTTCACACGACTAGTCAAAGCAAGTCAAATTTCAGCGCTGTACATTGAGTCGTAGTTCTACGATAGGTCGAAGATGCAGTCAACACTGTACCTACGACTGGTCGAATAGTCCCGAGGACTAGTCGAAGCCTAACAGAAAATTTCTGATTTTTATAACAAACTTACGACTGATCCATGAATTTCTTAGACAGGTCGAAGTAGTGCTAGGACTAGTTGAACAAAGTCCAGGACTAGTCTTAGAGCAGACCAAACTCACTTATAGAAAACATATGAATTATGTATCCAGAATGACCTACTCTAAAGGTCAAGTTAAGGTCAGTCATACCTCAGGGTGAAGTAAGGACATTGAACATAGGAGACAAGTGACCTTTGAAAGTAGTGAAGCTTGAAGTCTTGATGGAGCTCAAAATTGAAAGCTTCTTGAGATCATGTGGTAGAACTTGAAAGCTTCTTGAGATTCTTGACTTGTGAATAGTGCTTATCAACCTAAGTTGATCTTGAGTAGAGTATTGTTCTTCACAAATGCAAGCTTCATCACAGTGTCTTTGGCACCATAAATTTGACAACACAAAGGGCTATAAACTATGGCACTTACAATCTCACATAAGCGCATGGTATGCGTAGGATTGGTGCATGACTGGATTGTATACTCATACGTCTTACATTGTGTTGTGATTACTGTACACTCTAGCAACATCAGGGTCGTAGCATTCATAGGCATATCGTGGATGGCCAGATGGGACATCGAAAATATTTGGTTCGAGCATCGAGCTGCCATAAATGGCCCTGGGTGAAAATCCCTAAAACTCTCTTGGTACTAAAGGACGCCCCAACGTCGAGACCGAGTGGATGTACATGAGCGCCCGAGTGCCGAATACTAGGAGGCCGCGTCTCCCACTGTGTCATGGTCAGTTGGGAGGGGGTGTGGCCTTACCCGTCCGAGGGAGTAGGCATAGCTAGGTTGAGCTTGACCAGCTCAAGGAATGGGTCCGCTATTGATGAGTCGGGTAGGTATTGGTAGATTACTAGCGAAGCGGATAGTGAGGTCTCTTCCACTTACCAAGTTGTGCGCTTGATGGGGCGGCAGGTGGCGTGGAGTGTACTAGACCCCGGTGATGATCCTAGAAAGGAATCGTACTGATATGTCAACTTATTGAGTAGGAGTTGCATACTCATGCATTCGTTTCATTCACTATCCACTTGGGCTGGTGGTGTGCAACTAATTGTTGTGTACCTTCGCATGGCCAGGATTTTGGTTGGGCACGTGACTAACCTGAGATCAGGAGTTCACCACATTGAGTCTGACTATCCAAATTTAGGTATTGGACTAGTTTGGAGGAAGTCCCTTGTGATGGACCCCAAAGCCTGCGATACTATGTACTATCATCCCGACTTCACTCCAGCTTGGTCATTTCATTCGCACCGCATATTACATTGCATCTACAGTACTTAGCCTTTTGGGTTACTATGTTTCTTCATTGATATGACCATTAGTACTCATGCCTTGCATCGCATAACCTTGGTACGACTGATGGCACTCATAGACTTATCAGTATATTTTTGCTTATTTCGATATTGTATGATTTATGGCATTGTATCCTTAGCATCTAATATTTGGCTCGCTTTGACTCCTCATTTGCGTAATTGATTTGCATTGTGTACCCTAATATTATATGACTCATGGACTTGTCAATACTTTCGCTTACTTTGATATTGCTTACTTACCACTTACCTTGCGCACACACTTTCATCACTCACTAAGCTTTTTATAGCTTATGCACGATATATGCATGCAGGTGGCATCGGGTTGCAACAACATTGAGATGGGGAGCATGTAGCGGACTTATGGAGCTTTAATTTTTTTGACATATTTATTTCCCTTTTAGCACTGTATTAAACTGTTTATATTAGTGGATATGTGATGATGATGCTGCCTTTGTGACTTGGGTAAACTTGTGGTTATGCTTATTATGAGTTAAATGTACATTAGAAAATCCTCCTTGTAGGATACCAGGATCGAAATTTGACGTATGGACGCTGGGAGATGAAAATGGGGTACTACGAAGGCTGTCGGCACCAGATTCAGCGATCAGGAATTTTGTGAGCCCGGTTTTCGAGTTTAGGGCATGACATTATCTCTCCATCCAAGTCATCATTTAAGAATGTGGTCTTTACATCCATCTAATATAACTCTAAGTTTAAACTTGTGACAATGTACAAGATCATATGAATTGAGGAGAACTTTACAACAGGTGAAAAAGTCTCATCGTAATCAATACATTCTTTCTATGTGAAGCCTTTAGCAACTAATCATGCTTTGTACTTGTCCACTGTACCATCCGCCTTTCTTTTGATCTTTAGCACCCACTTATTACCTTTCACTTTGCGATTGGAAGACAGATCAACAAGTTCTCAGACTTTATTCTTCTCTATGGAAGTGATCTCTTCGTCCATAGCAGTCACCCAATCGGTCGAGTTAGAAGGTAATAATGCATTCTGATATGAATAAAGTTTGTCATCATCAACCGCAATGTAAGAGTATGTCTGCCCCTCAATATTAAAGTATCTTTAGGGAATCAATCCTCTTTTACTTCGACGTAACTCAGGAGACTACTGAGATGTTCTCCCACTATCCTGATGAATTATAGGAGCATCATTGTATTGAGAAGCAGAACTCCCACTCTTTTGAGATACATCGGGTATTTCAAAAAGTTCTATTAGAACTTTTGCTTCATTCATTGGGGTATCTATTTTCGATGAAGGTCACGTCCCGAGATTCTATCTCAATCCATCGTCCATGGTCCTCATAAACTAGAACGTGTCCCTTTGAATACATAGGGTACCTTATGAACATGCATTCAATGGTTTTACTATCAAGTTTACCTCTACGTGGAGTAGGTAGTAAAATATATCCCAAAGATCCCCAAAGGCGTAGGTTGGCAAGAGAAGGAATCCTCCCAGACCACATCTCATATGGGGTCTTAGGAATGGATTTGGATGAGACTCTATTAAGGACATAGATGGTTGTTAACAGTGCGTCCCCCAGAATGTGGTAGAGATTTTCTTATGTCATCATCGATTAACCATGTCCAATAGTGTCCTATTCTTTCTCTCTGCAACACCATTTTGTTGTGAAGTGTAAGCCATTGTGTACTGCCGAACAATGCCAACGTTTTCATAATATGATTTACACGTTTCAGATGTATACTCACCACCTTTATCAGATCGAAGGATTTTAATATTTTTCTCAAACTGATTTTCTACCTCAGCTTTATATTTAAGAAAATAATCAAAAACCTTAGATTTATGTGAGATGAGATACACATATCCATAGCGCAAGTAATCGTCAATGAAAGTGAAAAAGTATTGACATCCATTTCTAGCATGTACATTGAAGGGTTCATAGATATCTGAATGGATTATCTCTAATGGGCCCTTGGACCTAGCTGCTTTAGGAAATAGTTTTTTCGAAGTCTTCCCAAACAAATAATATTCACAAAATGGCAAATCAACTTTCGATAAGGTATTTAACAGACCAGAACGTACTAGTCTTGTAATACGATCCTTTCCGATGTGACCTAACCTCGCATGCCATTTTAGAGATTTAGATACTATAGTTTCATTCAAAATAGCACCTAAAGCAAGAGGTGCATTATCATTATCTATGTCCAGAATAAATAGATCTGAAATTAAATTTCTCCATGGAAAGATGAGGTTATTTAGTCTCAAAGAAACTCATGTCCCAAAAAAATGAATATCAAAACTATCAAATAATAACCTAGAAATAAAAATTAAATTTCGTCGTATGCCCGGTGCATAAAGAGTATCACGGAGGATTATTATTCGCCCTATGTGTGTAAGGGGATGGTAAACGTCAATCCCTAGTACATCTACAATAGCATTATTTCCCATAAACACCTAGTAACTTCCATTGACTACAGGTCGAAATTTCTCGAGTCCTCTACGACTTCGTGTCACGTACTTTGTTGCGCCTGAATCCAAAATGCACTCGTTAGATATAGTATCAATGGAAAGGATTTCAAAACAAATGCCTACATATAAAGTATCTAGTAACCTAGGAATTACCGTCTTTTTATGGGCACACTGCCGAGCATAATGACCAGAGTTTTTGCAAATGAAGCAGATAATGTTAGCCTTTTTCTACTTCTTCTTTCCATTCCCCTTCTTGAAATTTGGAGGTGTCATGGACTTTTGTTCTTGATTATGCTTTTTTATCTTCTTGCGAGCTTTAAACCATTTCTTGTTAGCTTTCCGCTTATGGGTCTTTACTGCAAATTCCTTGGCCGAACCTAGCTAAATTGCATTCATTTCAACCTTCGTACTAAATGGCCACAAAAGTCTTTGAACATAGTGACAGAATCAGTATGGTTCAGAATTTATTTGATTGGGGCCCAAGATTCGGGTGAGGAACGGTACATTGTTATTATCTTTTGATTTTCAGTCAATTTTCACCTAACATTCCTAAGGGCACCTATATTAAGCCTCTCATTCCTAACCAACCCTATCAAGTAATAAACCCCTTAAAAATGGTCTACCTTGCCCAAGAACCATCTTGGAAAACTCCTTGGCAAGCTTGACTTATAAAAAACTCAACAACAAATGGACTTGAACAAAGTATGTAAAATTGTTGTTGTCAATGACATTGAACACAGTTTGATGACATTGAACTTAAGCTTCCATGACATCGAACGTTGATCGATGTCATTGAATTTTAAGTTCCGATGACATCAAAAAAGTGCCACCTTAGTCCAGCACCCAGAGCCATATTACTGACAAATTCTTGATGACATCGAACCTAAAATTCTTGATGACATCAAACCTATCTCAATGACCTCAAAAAATAGGCACTCAATGTTCTAAGAAACTCACCAAGAAAATCCACATGTCATTGAACACCTTCAATGACATCAAATTTCAAACTTCGATGATAGCGAAGTACGTTCGATGACATCGAAAATTGAACCAAATTGTCTAGCAGGCTTCAACAATTTTCAGAGAAAATCCTAATGTCATCGAGCAAGCATTCGATGACATCAAAGATCCTCTTCTTTGATGACATCCAAGGCCACTTGATGACATCAAGTAGAATTGTCTAACACTTATATGAAAATATTAGTGTAGGGATTTGATATCATCGAAGGAGATTTGATGACATCAAAGCCCTTCAATGACATTAAATCTTAAAACATTTCTACCCATTTTTTATCGTTTGGATTTTTTCTTATAAATTTAAGGGCTTATTTCTTTGGTTCTTAAGTGAGAAAAAAAAAAGATTTGAGAAAGTTATTACTAGAAGAAAACCACCTACCCTCTTAAATCCCTTTTCATCATGGGAGTTCATCATTCAATCTTATCTTAAATGGATTGAAGAATGAACTCCAACATTTAAGGATCTTCTAGCTACTCATTTATTAGCAAATCATTGAGCTGGAATCATTTGAATGCCTAACCTTAGGGAATCTCATTTAAACTTAAAGACCCACATTCAATAGATAAGATTCACCAAATACGCTGACCCAACACTCGAAGACCTCCATTGGAGCATCTACGGCTGTTGCAAATTAAGGGCGTTGAAGACTTTTCATCACAAGGAAGGTCATTATCAACATCGTGCTAAAAAGGGGCTTACTCACTTATAAGTAAGTATCTAGATTCCTTTATGTCTGAAGCCCTTTCCTTGAGTAGGATTGGGATTCAGAGTTTGGTTTCAAACTCGCTAAGACCTTTCGTAGGCCTCCGATGAGAGAATACGTGCAGTGTCCTTATGTAGGACCTACTGCCTTGTGTAAGCATTATAGGTTGCCTTGTGTAGGCATAGAGTTTGTCTTGTGTAAACATTATGGGTTGCCTTGTGTAAGCACCTACGATTGTCTTGTGTAGGCACCTTAGTTAAGCTTGTGTGGGTTGTAAAGTTTATGGTTAACATGATTTAAAACTATTGCATAGTGAAATCTAGTACACTCTATGAGAGATGCATCCACCGGGAGTGGAGTAGTCACATAGCCGAACCACTATATATCACTGCGTTTGGATGAATGTTTGTGGATGTGTTGTTGTTATTAGATGTTATGTTTAAATTATGCACATTACATGTTTGATAAAGTGCAACTGAGATATATTTCACTATGTTAGTTTCTGCTTGTGAAGTACTTATCCATTAATCTTGCCTGTTACTATTTTAGAACTTAATAATTACATTAAGTACGATTAATCATTTGGAAAAGTCATATTCACCCCCCTCTAGGACACTTATACATAATTTTGTACTTCAGTTAGTGGTTTGAACATAATTTCATGAAGACGGAATATTCATCTCCCAAACCAAATGTGCACTGAACTTGGTCAAGAAATTTGGTTTTGAAAATGGTAGGAATTTTAACACTCCTATGAGTACAACACTTAGATTATCAATAGATGAATCAGATAAGAGTGTTGACTCTTAACTTTATTGCAGCATGATTGGTAGTGTACTTTACTTAACTGCCAACAGACATGCTATTTCTTTTAGTGTTGACATTTGTGTTAGATATCAATCTAACCCTACGGAATCTCATTTATCTGTTGTTAAATGGATAATCAGATATGTCGCGAGTACTATTAACTTAGGTTTGTGGTATCCACATGATACATTTATACAAATCACAGTATACACTGATACAGACTAGGTAGGTAATGTTGAAAGAAAATCTACAAGCGGTGGATGTTTCTATATAGGAAACTGTCTTGTATCATGGATGAGGAAGAAACAAAATTTTGTATCATTATCCACTGTAGAAGAAGAATGCATCACTGCAGGGAATGCTTGCACTCAACTTATGTGGATGAAACGAATGTTACTTGATTATAGAATTACTTAAAATATGATGAATTTATATTACGATAACACTAGTGTGATAAATATATCGAAAAATCAATTCAGTATTCTCGTACAAAACATATTGACATAAGATATCATTACATACGAGAATTAGTTGAAGATAAGACTATCATGCTGGAATATATTTAAACTGAGAAGTAGCTTGTAGATATACTGACTAAACCATTTAATAATGTCAAGTTCTTAAATTTAAAGCATGATATTGGATTGTGTTGTTAAATAATGATAATTCTATTTTTTACTTTTCTTTTTTGCATTTATTCTCTATTGTTTAATTGTAAATAATGTATGCATGAAAAGGAAAGAAAATATATATATATATATATAATTAAAAAGATTGGGATTTTCGGCCAGCCCAGTGTTAACCAAGCTACTAAGTGAGCCGAGTTCATGCTTAGGCTAGCTGAATTGGGCGTGTAAATCTTAAATGATGCGACTAACTCCCCTTCCTGAACAAAGAGGCAACTAGGAAGAAACTTAGGAGGAAGATGTTAATACGGATGACATTTTTAATAACATGGAAGCTTCTAAAGATACGACTGATTCTTGAGTATCACCCCTCTCAATTTCATAAGAGCTTGTCAACCTTATAAGATAATGTGGATGCTTTACAAGTATCTCAAGAATCATTAGTCCAAACTCAGAAAAAGAATATGAAGTGCATCAAAAAGTGCTTTCATAGATTTAGTAGGAGTTTGAGAATTAATGATCCGACGATGCCTGCTCCATCCTCTTCTGAGTCAGAGTGAGATTATTTTTGGTTTTTGCTGGGTATATAATAACTTTATATTCTGATGGTTTGGTGTGACTTGATACGCTGTTTTATATAGTGTTTCTTACTTTTTATGTGATGATATGCTTCTTTTGACTTGCATTAATGATATTCTTCCATTTCATTCATCTATCATCTAATAATGCTTCTTTATTATGATATCTTCCTTTATCAACTTATGACAAAAGGGGGGAGAAGTAAATGATATACGTGCATTTGTGATGCAGATGATACTAAAATTATAAAATCATGTAAACAATTGAAAATTCATGGATATATTTCTTATGAATGCTTGTGAATATACTTGAAAATATATTTGGATGGCATAGTTCTTGGTATATTTCTCAGGTGGAGCTACAGGTGGAGTATAGATGATTGTTGAAACTAGAGCTTCATTTTTTATGGTTCAGATCATGAGTTGTGATAGTTTGATGTATATGTATGGTATGATGTGATGTGTATGATGTATATGTATTTTGTCACGAAATTAATAGAGGGAAAGATTGTAAGTGCTTATATTTGTAGCATATAAGTTGTCAAATTTTGTAAACAAAGATACCAGTCAGATCGCAAGTACACTACAGTAGTCTATGGAAACTTGTGAAAATTGGTTTAAGATTGGCTCAACATCTCAAGACTTAAATGATGTCACTTAGTTTCAAGATTAAAGATCTCTGTATATACCAACCACCAGGTAGAATAACCCTAGAAAGACCATAGGTTAGGTGCTTTTGATAAATGATTAAAATGGGTTAACTTATGTATAAGTTCACTGAACTTCGGCCAACCTAACTTTAGGTTCGGCCAGGCCAACTTACTTCGGCTAACCTAACTTTAGGTTGGGGCAATTTTTCATATTTAAATATCTGAAAAATCTGTTACAAATTCGGCCAACTTAACTTTGGATTCGGCCAGCCTAACTTGAAGTTTGGCCAGCCTGAGGAAAGTTTGGGTCATTTTCCAGCAAAAGATTCTCGGATTTTGGAGGGAATTCGATCGACCAAATTTTGTCTTGGGCCAGCCGAATTTTGGATAAATCTTATCTTGTGCAATTTGATAACCATAGGAAAGGAATCGTTAGAATCTGCGCAGCTGAACCGATTCTTAGGTTAACCAAATTTCCAAACTTTTGGCTATAAATAGGGACTTTCTCTCATTCCATTTTATGATGAAGTTCACCCAAAAACTTTCTACAAGTAAGAGAGAAGCTCAGGTCCTCATCAAGCTATTTGTGCAGTATTTATAAATTTCATTTAACTTATTCAAATCCCTTTCTCAAGATGATCTCAAATACATTTTAGAGAGTTATCTATACTCCACATGAGAAATGGATAACTGAATCTATAGCATTAGGGTTTACATTTCTTAAAATACACTAGATCCCTATATTCTTTCTGATAGAGCATATATTGCCTCCTCTATAGTCAACAAAGAAGATCGCTACTTCAAACTTTGACTGCATCTTCCAATCATCATTTAAAGATAAGTGCATTGTCAATTACATTCTTTTATTTCGGTTTTTCTGAGATAGCCTGAAAATCTATGTGGGTTGATTTGTTATAGCTCGTGAAAACCACAAAAGGGGTTTTATTGTGATAGCCCATGAAAATCACAAGAACTGTAAAAGGTTGTTAAGGTGAACCTATGAAAACCTTAGTATATTGAAAGCCAAAATTATGAGGGTAGTAATTTTAGGAGTGAAGTAGGTGTGGGTTTAAACACCGAACCATAATAACCCCTTCTGCCTATGTGGTGATTGGTTATTTCATTATTTATGGTAAATGCTATATTTATTTCATTATTTGTGGTGAATGCTATATTTATGCTATTGTCTTTTGCTAGTTTGAAATTTTAATTTCAAAGACATTATGATATAAGGTTATCTTATAAATTATTTGGAATTAATGTTTCAATACTTTGTGCAATTGAGATTATTTATTCTGCTTTATTTCAAAGAATTTGGTAGTGTCCTATTGACCCCTCTTTAGGACATCGATAGCTCATCTTTCACTTTCTATATCAAATGGATGATTGGCCAAAAAATTTACTATGGCATATCCTTTTATGGATCTTTGAGGCACGTGCTTAAGATCAAATTCAGATAAGGTTAAAATCCATTTGCTAATTTGTCTATTTAAAATTAGACAATTTAACATATATTTTACTAAATCAGTCAATACAATTACATTAATTAACTTAGCCAACAAATAATGCCTTAACTTAGTGGCCATAAAGTACAACGATAGGCACAACTTTTCTATTGTAGAATATCTTCTTTCAGTATCAAGCAACGTCCAACTTAGGTAGTAAATTGCATGTTTTTTCAATCATCTTTATCTTGCACTAGCAAGGCTCCAATCAACTTTGCAGAAGCCGCGACATATAACTTGAGCAATCAACCCTTAATTTGTAACATCAACATCGGTGGCCTCATCAAGTATTCCTTGATTTTGTCAAAAGCTAACTGATGTTTATATTCTCATATAAATTCATCTCCCTATTTCAGCTTCACCAACAGAGAAAACAGGTTAGTCTTTCCTGCATAATTGGAAATGAATATGCGCATAAAGTTAACTTGATCGAGAAAACACTGAAACTCTTTTTTTTTTACCAATGACTGGGTGTCTATGATTGCTCATGCCTTGTTCTGATCTATTTCGATCCTCACTGATGTAGAAAAAATCTTAAGAAGTTACCAGCCAAAACCTCAAAAACACATTTAAGGGGGGGTTCATTTTCAGCCTATGGACCCTCATTCACTCAAATGATTTAGACAAATGGGCAAAATACTCTGCAACATCGGTCGATTAAACCACTATGTCATCAATGTATACTTCCATGAAATGGTCAATCATATCATGAAAGATAACATTAATTGCTCTTTGATATTTTTGAGTTAAATGGTGTAGCCACCCAACAAAAAGTTTTCAAAGGTCTCGAGCATCTAAATGTCATTTTTGGAACATCATCAAGCACTATACTGATTTAGTTATATCCTGAATGGTCATCCATAAAGGAAAATATCTAACACCTAACTAATTGGTTGATTAACTGATTGGCCATTAGCATTGGATATTCGTCTTTAGGCGTGGCTTGATTTAAATTTCTAAAATTAATACATACTCGGAGCTTACCATTTTTCTTAATGACCGAAAACACATTGGAGATCCACTCAACATATTTGCTAGACTTGACGAATCCTGCTTTCAACATTCATTCAATCTCCTTTTTTATTTTCTCGTTAACCTTTATTGTCATCCGCCTGGGTGACTGCTTGTGTGGTCAATACCCTTCCTTTATTGGTAACATGTTCTTGATCAAGTTTCAATCTAAACCAAGCATTTCATGGTAATCACACATGAAACAATAAGAAAACTCTCTGAGTATATCAATAAGCTCGGCCTGGACTTGCAGTTCTAATAGACCGCTTAAAAACGTCAGCTTGGGGTTTTGCTATGTCCCCATATTTACTTCAACTAGGGGATTCTGGACCTAAGCCAGAGAATCCTCTAGCTTTTCTGGAGATTTCTTCAAATGTTTGAGATCTATGCTATCTTTAACCAAATCATTGGCCAGTACTATAGCTTTGGCTAGGTTGACAAACCAGCCACTACAATGCTCACTCTAGCTTTCCTCGAGCTTCTTTATTCTGACCATGAACTCGGTCATCCTCCTATCTACTGATGGTGAACTTGTCATGGGATTTCTTCTATAATGCAATGTGGACCTAGCTGATAAGGTACTATATCCTTTGACAGCTCATCATCTAGGCATATCATGGTGGTTATGTCTTACACTATGTTTTTCGGATTAATTCCAATAAATATTCCAATTCAACTCCTATATTTATTCCTTCCAGTGAAATGCATCGATCCAACTTCATCTCCATATAGCTATGCCTCAATCACATTAGATGTAGCAAAAAATGGCTTGTTATTGTCCAACACCAATTCAACATTGTCCTAGTTTCAAAAAAAAATTACAAATTAATGCAGAGATAACGGGATGCATGAGAAAGAATGTATTAAATCCCTCCCTAAAAACGCATTATAACTAGATGAGGTGTCAACCATGAAGAAAGTCGATAACCCTTTCTTGGTTCCTACCATCAATTTGATAGGCAGGATGCCACGTGTTTTCATTATTCTACTGACAAAATTAGTAACCGTGACCTCAATTAGAATTAAGTCGACCTTGATTTTTCCCACTTTTGCATCATTCTGGTAGGAAGAATGTTCACAACTGCCCCATTATCAACTAGGACTCTTGCAAACTAGACATCCCTCTAAATGATCTGGGTCATAGTAATAGCGGGTCTTTTTATAACTACCTTCTCAAAAGATATGCCTGGCTCAATGGTGATAATTGATATACTTCTAGATCCCTCCCCTGGGTAGAATGAACCATGTTATATTATCACTAGAGTACCAATCTCCTCCGCGTCTCCTACCATCTCGTTGGGGTTGAGATGGCTTGGCCTAAAAATAGGATGGGAGTGTGATAACCATATCGCATTCCACCACGACTAGTGGCAATAATCCAAACCTTATTACATAATTTGGACATTGCCCCTGTCACGCCCCAAACTCGGAAACCAGGCTCCCAAAATTCCCGATCGCCAAATTCGGTGCCGACAGCCTTCGTAGTACCCCATTCTCGGCTCTCCACGTCCATACACCAGATTTCGATCTTGCGATCCTATGAGGAGGATTTTCCATTGTACATTCATCTCATAAGAAGCATAACCACAAGTATACCCAAATCACAAAGGCAACATCAACATCACCAAAAGAAAAGGAGAAAGAGAGAGAGGGAGAGAGATCAATGTAGTGAAGGGACCCGCCACTATGGGCCCCTCATATGATTACAACACATAAATCAAATTGGGTCCCATCATAAGTGGGCCATTAAATTAAAAATCAATGGTGGATCACCCACCTATCGGCCTCCTTCTTTGGCTCCTTGGACTCTTCTGCTCTTTGCCTTCAATTTTGATGGAGGTTGATGATAAATGAATGGTTGAGATGGGAGATGAGAGAGTGGGAAAGTGGGCCACACTTGGATTTGGGAGAGAGCTTGGACGTAGGAACTTTGTTGCTTGGGAGATTGTTTTGAGAAATGAGGGAGAGAGAGAAGTGATGGGATGATAAGGGATGAAGTGATGAGTGATGGGTGATGGGTGGAGTGATGGAGTTGTAAGAAAGAGATGGGTGAAGAGAGAGAGAGTTGACTTTGGGAATGGGAAAGGGATGGGTTGCTTGATTGTGGTATGGTGTGTACTTGACTTGATTGATTGATGGGACATGTTGTAGATATTCTCTCAGGATTCGCAACGCACTGCATTTTTCCTTAAGATGAACACGGGCCCACAACTCTTAGCTCGGGTATCGCCTCGGCGCGCGAGACGTGGTGTCGGAACCGCGGCGGCAGCACGGTCATAAGGGTACAATTCTTGGGTCGAGCTAACTCTGATATATGGGACATAACTCAGGATCACACACTGTTGAGGAATAAAAAAGAGAGGAGGTAGTAGAAAAGTTATTGAGCGAAATTAACTGTTATGTAGGAATCGTTGTGCGTAAAACATTACGCAGAATGAACTGTTGTGCACAAATCATTATGTGGAAATACAAATTGCAATAAAGATATCCGCACACTAACTTTCGCACAAAGATATCCACACATTAACTTCCACACAAAGATATCCGCACACTAACTTCTACACAAAGGATGTTCACACAAAGAAATCCGCACAAAGGAGTTTCGCATGAAGAGGACCGCACAATGATGATGTGGCATGTTCGCATGTGTGAGAAGGCTATAAATACCCCTGACCCATTAGTAAGGGGTCAGAAGCAACCAATCAAGAAGCAGGAGAAGATTTGAAGAGAGAGAGGTAGAGCTCCGCTCTCATTATGCGGAACAGGTGTTGTGCGGCGCACAACACCATTGGCGCACAAACACCATTAGTGCGCAATGGATGCCAGTGCACAACAAGCACCAGCACACAACAAACATCAGTGTGCAATGGATGTCAATGCACAATGGGTCTAGGTGCACAATGGGTCTGGGCGCACAATGGGTCCCTCTGAGTGCACAATGTGTCTTAGTGAACGGGGATTTTTGTGCACAGTTGACCTGGGCAATAGCCCATAATACATGAAGTTTCATCAGCAATACATGAAGTTTCATCAATCATTTTCTTAGTTTATATCATTTTTCTTTACTATTATCAAAAGTCTATTTTGGAATCAAAGGAGACAAGGATGTAAAAGAACTTGGAATAAATAAATAATGTGACTATTTTCTTTGTCTTCTTTTGTTAATTATTAAGTGAATAATGAAAGTTCCCAAACAAAATGCACTTGTTTCGTGTTCAAAACAAAATGGTGACTTTGTTGGGGAATTTTTTTTTTTTTTATGTTCACTTATATATTAACTTAAGAAACGCACGGAAAATAATCACAACTGTTTGGCGTCTTCAAGATGTCAAAATGGCGACTCTCAATGGGAACATCCTACCTTTCATCTCCAAAATAGAATACGACGTTATACAAGTACTAATTTTTATTATCATTTTATGAATGTGAACGACAGGAGAGGAAGAATATTGCAACCAATCAATCAATGGCAATCATTCAAGGAAACACAGTTTTCTACTTCACTACGGCAGGGTTTATTGTAGAGTATGCTGATAAATAAACTAGATGTCGCAAAGATAAAGCGGTAACAAGCAAGCAAACAGAATCACGGGCAACTGTTACAGTTGTAACTGCTTCGCCAGTAGCACAGGGAGAAAGAGATGAATGGATCGTCATCACTCGCAGGAGGACAAGGGCCCAGAATGTAACTACAGCAAGAACAAGTTCACCATTAAGAAGTTCTAGAGTACTGATAACACGTAATGTCGTTAGGAAGAATCCTGAACTCACCTATCCTGCGATATATCCCGAGTGAATGGTTCCGCAGTTAATGCCGTGCGACTTCCCGACTTTGGCCGTCCCAAGAGTCAGATGGACGAAAGAGTAGAAAGGCAAGACATTACTGGCAAGTTCACCAATATCTATATCACCCCATTCGATCAATGACAATGAGAGCATAGAAAAGTCGAATGAGACCCCCTCCTCCCCTCTCTCCATAAGTCCTCTTACGTCGACATGTTCCCACCCCACTCTAACTACAGCTTCATCGAAGAGTGGAGAAGTTGCAGTACATATGGCCGAAACAAATTAGGGGAGTATGCTAACTACAGAGGATCGCATGAATGAGATGGTAGAAGCACAAAGGGTATTAATGGAAGAATGTAGAAACCTCAGAGAAGACTTAGCGACTCTCGCACATATTGTAGCTCAGATAGCGGCTCCCCCAATGATGGGCATAATGAATGAACAAGAAAACCAACCCGAGGGCTTTCAACCATAGGGGGTAGGATCACGGGAATTTATCCTAGTAGCGAGAACCATAACACAAGACGAGGTAAGATAAGTCGTTGAAGAAGCCGTCACAGTAGAGAGAGAGCGTGAAAATACTAGCTGTTTCAGATATCGAACGTCGTATCCAAGAGAGGTGGAAGACATCATGTTCCCAGCCAACTTCAAACACCCAAATTTCTAGAAGTTTAATGGGGAAGGATCGCTAGAGGAACACTTAATGCACTTCATTACTAACATGGTGAATTTTTCTACAATACCACAGTATTGCTTACGATTGTTCGGATCATCCTTGACAAATAAGGCATTCCAATGGTATTCTAGTCTGACCCCGGGGTCGATACGTACATGGGAGGAAATGCAAGACGCCTTTGTGTCAAACTTCTTTTCCTCAAAGCATGATGTTAGTATTATGGAATTGGCTTCCGTGCGACAGAGGGACGGAGAACCGGTGGAAAAATTTATAGACAAATGGAAAACATTGGGAACTTTGTGTAGGCAGTTGCTAGAAGAAAAGGAACAGGTCAAGATGTGTCTGAACTCCATGGAAACGGGAATCGCATTTGGACTCACCAGTGCTAATATCAGAACTTTTCATGACCTGGCCACTAACGCTCATGCTTTAGAGCTGATGACTCAGAAGATGTCAACGTTTCACTCTGAAACACCCAGGAGGGCACCCAGTAAGATGACCACAAATATCGTTGATCATGAAAAGAGAGGCAAAGACACAAGAGACTCAAGAGATAAAAATTTAGAACGGAAAGAAGGATGAAATCAATCAAGAAACAGATACAATAGAAAAAGACCCAAGATGCTCAATTCTCACGAGGGGTTCGTGTTCGATAGGGAAGATGTTGTTCATATGATGAACCAACTGCTAAAATTCGGTACGATAGAATTACCAGAACCCAAACGCCCCGAAGATGTGACAAAAACCAGAGAGAGATTTTTGCCGTTATTATGGCCTGGTGGGACATCCAACAGAGAATTGTTATACATTGAAATGTATAATAAAATGAATAATAGATAGGGGTGAAATAGTGATTAGAAAAGAAAAAGAGAGGGGTACAATGGCAACAGTAAACATGCTCACGACCCAAGAAGAGGCCCGAGGAATGAAAGAGAAAAGGGATTATAAGACGACAAAGAAGGTAGCAGTGATGACGTTACGATCAGGAAATAAGATAACAAGCCACATGAAGCAGAAAATAGGGATTATAAGGAAAGAAGTCGTTGACAGGTAGAGCGATGATGATAAAAAAGAAAAGAAGAGTGAGACGGTGAAAGTGACCTATGATGTAGTGAGTCATTTAAAGGGCTTACCGGCTCGATTGAGCGTCTATGATGCGCTTCAGTTGTCAGCAGAATTTTAGCAGAGCTTGGTTCAAGCATTGTCCAATCATGATATCAGAGAAACCTTACTAGCAGAAATGAAACACGAAGAGAACAAAGACAAAGAAGACTATTTGCCAGTTGTTTCCTTCTCCGATGATGACCTGATTTGTGATGCAAGGCATAATATGCCGCTAATGATGGAAGGCCATATCCGTGGGAAGAAAGTTAAATGGATTATGATAGATAATGGCCCTGTGGTGAACCTCTTACCACTCTCGATGTTGAGTAAACTGGGTTATCGTTATTATGATATATGCCCTAGTAGAATGATGATATGGGGCTTCAATCAAGATGGGCAATGTGCACTTGGTAAAATTACAATGATGTTGGAGATAGGAGAGTTGACTACTGATGTCGTGTGCCACGTTATAAATGCGGTAACGACATACAATCTTCTCTTAGGAAGGCCATGGATACATCAGTACAGCATTGTACCCTCTACTCTGCATCAATGCTTCAAATACTGTAAAGATGGGATACAATATAAAGTAATGGCTAATGCAAAGCCTTATACAGAGGCCGAGTCCTTTGTAAACGCCAGTTATTATAAAGGGTTCACTAAAGAAGAAAGAAAGAATGATGAAAGCAAAGTCCTAAAGACCGTTCACGTGAAAGTGATGAAGGAAGAAATAGAAAAGGCAGAATCATCTGGGAATGCAGAAGCAAGGAAGAAATTCTTTTTTATGCCGAAACATCTGAGACAACCAGGGCAACCGCCACTAACCCTGTTATCACCTGAACAGTTGAAGGTTTTGCAATCCAATTATACAGTCCCATTACCGTATGTTGAAAGAAATAAGCCATTTTTGTCCGCTCGAGGAAGATTTCAGGTCAAGGCTAACGCGAAATATCCAGAACCAATAGACTTTTACACATCAATGGAAGCGAAGTCAAGAGAAGTGACCAAGAATAATGTGTACCGCGGTAGGCTGACACCACATGATCTCAAAAAATATAGCCCGGCAAGCAAGAAGATCATGAGAAACATGGGTTTTGATTATGAACAACCCACTGGCTTGAATCATGGGAGAGGAATTCAAATTCCTATTGGGGTCGGTCAGGAAAGACGAAGAAAATTTCAAGGTTGGGGGAAGAGTCATCGGTGAATGTGGTTACAACCGAGCAGATATTGGAAGAAGATCTTAAAACAGTTGAGCATCCTGAGATGATTCCGAAGCAAATGGAAGACGGGGGGTAGCCAACGATGGACAGTTTGTGGGAGATAAACTTGGGTACGAAGGAAGAGGTGAGGTACACATTCGTCAGCGCCAGTCTTTCTGAATAGGAGTCTGAAAAATACGTCCAACTTCTCAAGGAAAATAAAGACATCTTTGCTTTTCATATGCAGAGATGCCGGGTTTGGAGCCTTTTATAGCAATGCATCGATTAAATATTTCTAAAGAGAAAAGGCCGGTTAAACAAGCATAAAGGTGATTCCATCCGGACTTGGTTCCCCTGATAGAAGAAGAAGTGAATAAATTGATAAAAGTTGGGTTTATCAGGGAGGTCAAGTATCCCAAATGGATATCGAACATTGTCCTAGTGAAGAAGAAAAATGGATAAGTCAGGGTATGTGTCAACTTCAGAGATCAGAACGAGGCCTGTCCAAAAGATGATTTTCCTCTCCTGATAACAGAATTGCCGATTGATAATACGACTTAGTATGTTATCATGTCCTTCATGGACGTTTATGCAGGGTATAATCAGATTAGAATGGCACCCGAAGATGAGGAAGCCATAACGTTCAGAACTTCGCTGAGGATTTATTATTAAAAAGTTATGATATTCGGTCTCAAGAATGCCAGGGCGACATATTAGAGGGCGATGCAAAGTATCTTCCAAGACATGATGCACAAGCATGTTGAGTGTTATGTCGACGACTTGGTAGTTAGGTGAGGAGATCGTCAGGAGCATCGCGAACATTTGGCATCGATTTTCTGTCGACTCAAAAAGAAACAGCTAAAGATGAATCCAGCTAAATGTGCATTTGGGGTGTTTTTAGGTAAATTTCTCAGTTTTCTTGTCCGACATAGGGGCATTAAGATCGATCCGGGGAAAATTAGAGCCATTCAAAATATGCCGCCACCAAAGACATTAAAAGAATTGAAAATTTTGCAAGGAAAGTTGGCGTACATTCACCCTTTCATTTCAAATATGGTAGGGAGATGTCAGCCATTTTCCCATTTGATGAAGAAAGGCACAGAATTTGTATGGGACCAAGCCTGTTAGAATGCATTTCGCTCCATAAAGGAATTGTCGAAACAGTTGCCAGTATTGACAGCTCCAATAAAAGGGAAGCCGCTTATTTTATATATATATATATATATATATATATATCTGCAGCCGAGAATTCTTTAGGAGCTTTGTCGGCATAGGTGAATGAATCCAGGAAAGAGACCACTCTTTACTATTGATGTAGAGCGGGTCACGGATAGTTTCATGGCCAAGATGGATTAGAAAAGGCCCGTCAACGACAGAAATGATCCGGACCGTTGGACTTTAGATCGGGCGTATCTCACAATCCAGAATGAGTTATCAAGCGTAAAATATATGATTTTGGGGTAGAACGAGCTACTTTAGCCAACCAACCCTGCTATACTAGGTTATGCAAGCCGAATTTGTGAAATACCCCTGGATCTTCCCTATTTTAATTTCATTTTTACTATAAATAGTAAGTTTTAGTTTAATTATAACTCTTCATCCGTTGGGCTTTAGGAGTTACGTCCAACATGAAAAGAGCTTAGAATAATTAGGAGAATGGTTTGGTGAAGCCAAATAGGACACTTACTATTTTTGGCCGAAAACCTTGCGCACTAGTAGACATCACGACCATCTATAAATAGTAAGTTTACTATTTATAGTAAGTCACGGATTCTAGGAGTTTTAGTTGTAGTTTGATTCTGATTTGTTTCCCATTGCTTAGTACCCCTATTTAAAGGGTTGTGAACTCATTTCTATTGATCAATTAATCAATTTTGAATTTATTAGAATTTATTTCTATTTCCTGCTTTCTTTCCTCGTGGGTTCGAGAAGTCTCTGTGAGGAGTCCAGAGAAGCTCCGTGGATTCGGAGTAGTTATCCTCATCACGTTCATCCCTCCAACTATTTAAGCAAAACTCTGATCAGTGCAGAATGCAATTATTCTCCAATCGAGAAAGAATGTCTGGCGCTAATATTTGTGGTACAGAAATTGAGAGATTATTGTCTTTCCCATGACATAACTTTGATCTCAAGAACAGATTCGATAAAGTTTTTGATGTCAAGACCAATGTTGTCGAGGAGACTGGCCAAATGGATGTTGTTACTTTCGGAATATACTATTATGTATGAGCCGGTAAAAGCGGTAAAAGGACAAGCAGTGGCGAACTTCCTTGCAGTGCACCCTGTAGCAGAATGTGAAACCATCAGTGATGATTTTCCAGATGAACAGGTTATGTTGGCTGAGTCACAAAGCCCATGGTAGATATATTTTGATAGTGCTTCTCGAGCATCAGGAGCAGGGGCAGGAGTGATATTCATTACTCCTTAAGGTGATTTGTTACCTTACTCCTTCACATTGGGAGCTACATGCACAAATAATGAGGCCGAATAAAGAGCCCTCATCATTGGAATGGAAATGGCTCAAGAAATGAAGATAAAAACACTGTATATCTCCAGAGACTTTAAATTAGTCAAAAATCAATTGATGACTGAATTCAAGATAAGAAAGCAAGATCTTTTTCCATACTACCGAAAAGCACAACAGTTGCTAGAGCAGTTCTGTCATGTCGAAATCAAGCATATACCACAGTCTGAAAATGCAAGAGCAGATGCTTAGGCCAGCTTGGCAGTGGCTCCCTCCTACCCAAATAGAAGCCCTCTCTAAGTAACTATAGAAGAAAGAAGATTTTTGCCATCTTCAGAGGTCATCGATGAAATTATGGAGATACTTCTCATATCGTGTTTAGAGGTAACGACAAATAATTGGTGTTAACCTTTCATAGATTATCTCAAATATGATATCTGCTAGAAGATCCGGTGTAGAGAAAGCAAATCAAGCAAAGGTTAAGCAGATTCGTCATATGCAGCGAGATGTTGTATAGAAAATCTTATAATGGAATGTTGTTACGTTGCGTGGACAAACAAGAAGCAGGCCAAATGTTGCAAGAAGCACACTCTGGAGAATGTGGGGCACATCAAGGTGGCCAAAATTTATTCTATAGAATACATCGAATGGGGTATTATTGGCCTACAATGTTCAAAGATGCGATAGATTATGCGAAGTAGTGTCATAAATGCCAAATTCATGGAGATGTTATACACATCCTCCAAAAGGCCTGCATCAGTCAGTCACCTCTTGGCCCTTCTCTGCTTGGGGACTGGACATCATTGGTCCTATAAATCTGCCCTTGTCTAAAGGAAAGCAGTATATCTTGGCAGCGACAGATTATTTCTCCAAATGGGCAGAAGCAATTGCACTACGCAGTGTCAAAGAGAAAGATGTAGCTAATTTCATCCGGCACGTAATAATATACCGCCATGGTATTTCTAAAAAAATTGTTATAGATAATGGCACTCCTTTGAAAAATAGAGCCATGGAGAAGCTATGTCAGAAATTCAGATTTGTCATTCGTTTTCAACACCTTACTATCCATCAGCCAATGGATTAACAGAGATGTTTAATAAAAAAATAGTCAAGATATTGAAGAAAACGGTGACAGGAAACAAGCGTGATTGGGATGAAAGATTATAAGAAGCATTGTAGGCATATAGAACTACTCATCAGACAACAACAAGAGCAACACCGTATTCACTGATCTATGGTGTAGAAGCAGTGATCCCGATTGAAATACAAGTAGCGTCACTCAGAGTGGCAGTACATTAGTCCATTACAGATGATGAAAATATAAAAATAAGGCTAAAAGAACTGGATGTACTCGATGAGATACGTCTGGCAGCCCAACAGTGATTGTAGTCATATCAGGTAAGGATATCGGCCACCTTTGATAAACGAGTCAATTATCACTCTTTCAAAAAAGGGGATGTGGTGCTGATGTTAAAAAGACCTATAGTGGTCAACCATAGAACAGGGGGCAAATTTGAGCCCAAATGGGACGGACCATACATAATAAAAGAAGTATACTCCAATGGAGCATATAGAATCGTGGATCAAGATGGACAAGCTATCAGTATACTGGTCAATGCTTGCTTCATCAAAAGATATCAACCCTGAAAATACTACTGATTTTGACCCAGAATATTATCAGAATAATGATTATGTATCAAAAGGGGGCAAAAATAAACAAGATCATGGCTATGTATTGTCAGATGAATGAATGAGGAAGAAATTTACGAGCACGTCAAGGCTATGTATTATTAGATGAATGAACAAGTGTTGCGAAAAGAAAGTAACCATCGTCATTATCAAGCGAGCTCTACAAAACTCTGTTGAAATTGGTATCATCACTAAGCTAATATATTATGAACAACACATATGAATACCGTTGAAGATATTAGCAGAAGTGGTGATGTATCAATCTCAGTCAGAGATGTCTATCATCCTCACGATAACGATGGCCACCTACTATTGTCTTTTAAGGTAGCCTAGTCAAGCCCTAAAAGCTCGTGAAGGTCATCATATGCATACCCATGCAGGCAACGAACGGAGCCAATGACTAAAAGCCTAAAGGGCCAAAAAGTTCGTAACGGCCAGTCACGCGTGAGACCAATGCCATCTGTATAGCTTTCCGGTAGCGTCACGGGGAACGGAGGAAAATGCCCTCCCGTGAATGGGTCCGACCTTACAGACAGAAAATGCGGGCTGTAGTGTGAGCTCTTTGGCCATGTCTATAGATAGGCCAACCATGCGTAAGACTCCCCAGATCTTTGGCTTGATTTCAGTATTAACTTATGAGGAAGGGCTTAAACCTACTCATTGATGGACTGGCGGCCCTAAATTTAGTACCTTAAAGGTTGCCTTGTGAGCCCCATGAATTCTAGAGAGTTACTGCAGCCAACCCTATGCATAAATCCAACCGAGTTCACAGCCCCAGTAGTTTCACTAGGCCCCTCTGATGGATCGCGATTTGTGAACTCACCAGGCTGTGAGAAGTTCAGTGAACTTATGAGAGTTAAAGAGACTATCACGTGAGACCTGACTCCACTACTCAAGAGTCTAAATGTGTTGCTCTACTACTTAAGAGCTTAAACTGTGTGTGGCTATCTAACTAAATTGAAATCTAGTACCGCCCATCGAAACAAAAATCACATAGGAGATTCCTATACTGACAATCATAATAGGTGAAGATTTTGTTATTAGTTCTTCATTAAAATACCATGTTGAGGCTATTGCATGGATAAATATGCTTAAAAGGATTCATGATGTAGAAATTTATGAAAGAGCAAAATATCTTGAAATATCTCTAAAAAAAAAGTTGCAAGTTGTTTATACATCATAACACAAAAATGATATTTATATACAAGGCCTATAGATCTTCAGATATGTTCAAAATCCCTAAGTAATGTTGCAACTCTTCTTTCAATTGAGATTGTGCTACAGCAGTTGTGGACTTAGCTGCAAGGATCATGCTGGCCTGATCAGGAGCACCAACCAGTTCAGATTCCAAAGAAGCGGCAGCTTCCCCATTTTTGTCCGTTCAGCTTGTACAGTATCAATTAATTGAGTGTTTTTTTTAAGCTCTGCTTTGATCTGACAAATAGTTGAATCTTCTGCTTTCCACTAACTTTTCAGTAATAGAATCTCCCTCTCAAGAAGAGCAATCTGATCACCAATGATTACCTTATTTCTGTTGGAAACCTTCAATTTCTCATGGAGAGATTGATTAACACTATTACAATTAGCAAGGACATCATCCGCCTGAGAGAGTTTCTCCTTAAGAAGTGCCAATTCCTTCTGACGACTTAGAATTTCGAGAGCAATGACTATACTCCGCACTGCTTCTAAGTTCTTCTTGGAGTCATAAAACTGTGATAAGGAAGCATAGAGAGACTGAACATCAACATGTGACAGGTGAGTTGAATGAGTAAGAACTGCTAGAGCACTATCCAAAAAGGGCCATTGAGTTAGGTCTTTAAAAGCACTGACGATGATGAAAATTGCATTCTTAAAGAGCCCCAACATAAGAGGCGGCACCTTTTCCAAAGAGAGTTTGTCAAAAGCCGCAGTCACTAAGTTAAATCCTTCAGATCCACTGGGAGTTGGCACAACTAAAACTAAAAGATAAGAAGGGAATATAAGTTCAAAAGAAAATGTATGTATATTCAATGCTGATATAAAATAAACAATATATATATATATATATATACCTGCAGTAGGAGCAACAACAGAGGCAGCTGGAATAGAATGGGTTGTGGGTGCCGTAGAGCTGGGAACTTCCGTAGTCATAACAGCATTGAAAGAAAGTTCCTGAGCTCCTACAGTGCTTGAGTTAAGAGTACTTGGAGTAGGGACATCAATTGGATCAAAAAGAAATTCCAAACTTCGGGCCACCGACTGAATGGAAGAAGGACGTGTAGTAGGGGACTTGCTAGTCTGAGCGGGGGCATCAGATGTTTGAGGGACTGAAGGCAAAGTTTCTTCTAGACCAGGATAGAAGAAGTATGTTCGCCATTGTTACCTAAATATCGGATGGTTAAGCCTCTGCATCCCTTGAAGTTGATGTACTATGAGCAACCACATCAGCAGCTTCCATGATACAAGGGGAATATGAAGCATTAAAAGAAAGAAAGATGTTTCTACCAAGAGAATAACCATATTCTCCGTAATCGAGTTACTCTTCATTGTCTAGGGAGGTTTTTGGCATGGGATGAGAAGTATCAGGTTAAATGATTGGGGCATTAGGAAGAGAAGACTTAACTCCAACATTGCTATCTTCTCCAACATCTACCTCAGCATCAGTATCTGCGTTGAGTAAAGCATATCCTTCATCAGTTAGGCTTGTGGGTGAAGACGTATCCGCGCTTGCAGTATTCACCGAATATTCTGATGAACTATCTTCTTCCGATATGATTTGCTTTCCTTTATAGGAAGTCTTCATAGGAAGAAGACGTACACCTTAGGAAGGAGAAGGAATTGGTTGTGCCAAAACCCCAGGAGACAGTAGCACGAGAACGGGCCATGGGAGATGTAGCAATGACAATTGGACGCGTAGCTAGTGAAGTTGTAGCTATAGTACAATTGGTTGCGGTTTTTATAAGATCCACGATAGGGGTAACCATGGCAGTTGCATGTTCCACAGGCTGAGAAATTGTAGAAGAGACAGGTTCTGTAACCAGAGGAAGAACAGGAACAGGATCCGCAAGTTGATTTTCTCCTTCAGGAGTAGGGGAAGGCAGAATACCCCCTACAGTTTCAAATTCATTGTGAGGATTGGCTGATCTTTCTCTCTGATTTATCAAATCTAGAGGAGAACTAAAAGCAATCTAACCTTCTAGAGTGTTTGGAGGCTTTATCTCTCTGATGGGCTCTTCCACAGAAATCTTACGGTAAAGATATCATGAAACGTCGGCCTAATCTTTTTCATAAAAATAACCAATCCCTTGTTCCGGTTTGTAATTTCTCAAGCATGGGGGAGGGACCCAGATAGGACGATCCACCAAAAAGCAGTTGCATATTAAATAGTAATGATGACTCCACCATCGCATCCAGGTATACGAAGCTGTGACTCTGTGATTGTACCCCGGGAGGACAAATCGAGAACCAAATTTTCTAGTTAGGAGTTGCTTCCATATCAAAGCCCAATTATAAGGACTAACTCCATAACTCCTCATTGTTCGGGTGACCTCCTCGCTTTATTGGGGCATATCTTGATCATATCCAAACTATCTGGCAAATCAACTTGGATAGTACGGTTCTCGCCAGAACTCTAGTCCCTCTCGCAGTGGAAGATTGTAAGATCGAATACAGAGAAAGAAAGTCCTTTCAATGGGTTCCAAGTCATTGTTATCTTCCACATCTCTGTCTTTGGCCTGGTAGTCTAAGTAAAAAGGGAAGAAGTCGATAGATTCCATGTTGTCAATTTTATCAACTATCCACTCATATCCCTTCTTTATCATTTTTCTCTTCAAAAAATGCCACAAGGGTAGATGATCAGGATGGATATAAGCCTTCTTCGCATCATTGTATGTCCAGGAGAAATAAATACCGAGCCATCCAGAGAAGTAATACTATGGAGTGAAAGCGGATGAAACTCCTAGCGCCGAGCTTAAGCAGTGCGCCGCGACATGGCCGAAAGCTCTGTATAATGAACATAAGATAGGAGGGGCTAGGGAATATCTTTTTCTACCTTTTGCCAGCGCATCCACTGCCACAAATAAAGTCAGCCGAATAGAGTCTGAACTCTTTGAACTCAGAAGCATAACTAAGCTTAACCAGTAAGCCAGGAAAGCAGCTAATTCCTTTTCGGCGGTGAATTCGGTCGGGCCCCTTTTTTGTTACGATTAGCTTCTACTTCGGCACAATGACTGTTTGGGAACCTTGAAAAAAAGAAAAAAAAAAGAAAAGGAGAAAGACCAGTGAGCAATTCATATTTATAGGTAAGTATTATTTGAAAGAGAAGGAAAGTGTTAAAATACTTACACTAAGTATCGGGAAAAATGGGCTAGCCATTGAAGGGGAGAAATCTTATAAACATCAGCAAAGTAAGAGGTCTCCTAAAAAAGCTCGATGGTCATTGTTGTAATTTTGGGCACTCTGTTGGGTGCGACATAGGCAAACTCTTGGTTCAAAGGAACATATTCATCAAGAAAAGATCCAGAGATAGGAAAACCGACCATCCTATATAAATCCCACAAGGTGATACTCACTTCCCCTACTGGAAGATGAAAAGAATTCGTAGTGAAGACCAGTATTTCAGAAAGCCTTTGTAGATCATCGTGTCTTTTTGAAAGAATTCTGAAGTGGCTTCTATGGCATGATATATCCTTACCGCAGTAAGGGCGTCTTTATGTTTCTGCAAAATCGCTTTGGTCCAAGCACTGTAATATGGACGAACGCTTCAAAGACCTCATGTTCTAAATTCATCTTTACCCCACAAAGAGTCACGATGATGAAAATGTTGTTGAATTGTCTCGAAGAAGTGAGTGTAATATATGGAATGAGGGTCGTGACATGGTGTGAGAAAGTGCATGTATCTTACTTGCCCGGTCTTTTAGGTTAAGCCTTTATTTATGACATAGCCCTCGAGAATTTACGGCTCCTTAATCACCCAATTGGATACATATAAAAGCTAGTTCTGTGTCATGTAGTCTGTTGGTTCACTTTGAAGAATGGATCGGTGACGCTGAAGTTGTAGAGGAAGACCAATGGTCTCATCTTTATACGGGTTGCGAAATTTAATCGCTTCAATAGCCAGCTTGACTGAATCCCAAGCATTCTGAAAACATCTTTGGTTATGTTCTCAAATCTTCTCTTGGAAAGCTTCATCTTGGCTCTTCTCTCTTGTTCGTTTTGGAATGGATGGGGAAGGGGAAGCCTCTGCAGTAAAAGGACGGGTGTCATCAGTGTGATAGTTGGCCGTGCATTTCAACCAATCATCCTAATTAGATTCTTGTCCTGAAATGGGGGGTCCCTCTATCTCCTTCATAACTATGGCCATGCGGATATGCTCGGACAAGCGTTGAATATGATCAGCAAAGTTTATGATGACAGGAGCCAGCTCCTTGAAGACGGAGCTATAGTTCTTGCCAGAGGGGGGTCTTTTCTGGTTATGGGTCTCAGCAGATTGTGGGTTAGATAGCCCGACAATATTTAGCGAAGCAAGTGGTCTTTTTGAGCTTGCCATTAGAGATCTGTGCAGGAGTTGACAAAAAATTAAAGTTAGAAGGAAAGACTTATCAAGCTAAAAAGAGAAGTATAAGAGATTGCTGAGAAGAGAGGACAGATAAACTAGAAGTATAAGAAAAATGATCAAGTTCAAGTCATTGTGCACAAAACATTGCGCGTAAAACATTGTGCGCAAATCGTTTTGCACAAAATCGTTCCTCACAAAGTACTGAGCGTAAGAATATTGTGCGCTACCTGTAATGCACGGAATCTTAGCCAAGTACAAAAAGGGAGTTACGAAGTTAGTCTTGATTGTGCCGGAGCAAGTGTGGTGTGTAAAATGTTTTGTGTGGGAGCAGATGTTGTGCGCAAAATGTTTTGTGCGGGATGGTCATTATGCGACGCACAATGAGGTTAGCACACAAAGGTGTTGCTTGAGGTATAAACAGTATGAGGCAGCGGGAAGAGATGGCAGAAATGAAGATAAGTCCTGTATTTATAGGCGGAGTCTGGGCGATTGTGCGCAAACCATTGTGCATAAATCGTTGTGTGAAATTCACTGTGTGCAGATCGGTCAGCGCACAATAAAGAAAATAAACGCATAAAAAGGGAGGTCAAGTGTTTGAGAAGAATTGTTATTGATCCTGCATGTTTATTTTTGTAGGGTAAAAATAAAATGCAAGATCAAGGGGGCATCTGTTGAGGCATAAAAAAAGAGAGAAGGAGGTAGTAGAAAAGTCGTTGTGCGGAAAATGTTGTGCGGAATGAACTGTTGTGCGTAAATCATTGTCCAAAAATACAAATTGTAATAAAGATATTTGCACACTAACTTCCGTACAAAGATATCCACACACTAACTTCCACACAAAGATATCCGCACACTAACTTCCACAAAAAGGAATTCGCAGAAAGGAAGTTCGCACAAAGGAATCCGCACAAAGGAGGTTCGCACAAAGGAATCTGCACAAAGGAGGTTCACGCGAAGAGGACCGCATAATGACAACGTGGCAAGTTCGCACGTGTGAGAAGGCTATAAATACCCCTGACCTGTTAGTAAGGGGTCAGAAGCAGCCAATCAAGAAGCAGAAGAAGATTTGAAGAGAGAGAGGTAGAGCTCCGCTCTCATTGTACGGAACAGGTGTTGTGCAGCGCACAACACCATTGGCGCACAAATACCATTAGCATGCAATGGATGTCAACGCACAACAAGCGCCAATGCACAATAAACATCAGCGTGCAATGGATGTCAGCGCACAACAAGTGCCAGCGCATAATGGGTCTGGGCGCACAACAGGGCTGAGCGCACAATGGATCCCTCTGAGCGCACAATGTGTCTTAATGAATGGGGATTTTTGTGCACAGTTGACCTGGGCAATAGCCCACAATACATGAAGTTTCATCAGCAATACATGAAGTTTCATCAATCATTTTCTTAGTTTATATTATTTTTCTTTACTATTATCACAAGTCTATTTTGGAATCAAAGGAGACAAGGATGTAAAAGAACTTGGAATAAATAAATAATGTGACTATTTTCTTTGTCTTCTTTTGTTAATTATTAAGTGAATAATGAAAGTTCCTAAACAAAATGCATTTATTTCTTGTTCGAAACATGCGCAAACGCTGATAACAGATCGCATGTCACCGGAATTCGACGGAGAAGAACGTGGAGGCATATGGAATGGTACGAGGTAGGATACGGGTCTCACAACTCTCCCCTCCTAATAAAAATTTCATCCTCAAAATTTAAACTGCAAAACAACCAATCCAAAATTCACTAAGGAAGGGAAATCCTATCAGAACACAACATACCAACATAATTGAATACTTAAGAGATGGGGATAACGCCTATGAATCTCAGGCTCTTGCTCCCAAGATGCCTAATCAACAGAATGGTTACTCCACAAATCTTCGAATCCCGAATCAGAAATGATCAAAATCAGAATACTATGCAGCCTCACAATCTCAATGACAGAGAGCTATTATCAGATAATCTCTAAGTTATTCAAATTCGGAGATCTAATCATTCTAAGTTTTCAACAATCGTATAGTGAAGGGCAACTATCGGCAGATATGTGATGTTATCTCCAGGTATTCCTAAGTTATGCTCTGATATCAACTTCTGTCATGCCCCAAACTCGGAAACCAGGCTCCCAAAATTCCTGATCACTAAATTCGGTGCCGACAGCCTTCGTAGTACCCCATTCTCGGCTCCCAGCATCCATTCGCTAAATTTCGATCCCGGGATCCTACAAGGAGGATTTTTTAGTGTACATTCATCTCGTAAGAAGCATAACCACAAGTATACCCAAATCACAAAGACAACATCATCATCACTAAAAGAAAAGGAGAAAGAGATAGAGGGAGAGAGATCGGTGTAGTGGAGGGACCCCGCCACTATGGGCCCCTCATATGATTATAACACATAAATCAAATTGGGTCCCATCATAAGTGGGCCATTAAATTAAAAATTAACGGTGGATCACCCACCTATCGGCCTCCTTCTTTAGCTCCTTGGACTCTTATGGCCCTTGCCTTCAATTTTGATGGAGGTTGATGATGAATGAATGTTTGAGATGGGAGATGAGAGAGTGGGAAAGTGGGCCACACGTAGATTTGGGAAAGAGCTTGGACATAGGAACTTTGTTGCTTTGGAGATTGTTTTAAGAAATGAGGGAGAGAGAGAAGTGATGGGATGATAAGGGATAGAGGATGGGT
This sequence comes from Magnolia sinica, assembly GCF_029962835.1. Classification (NCBI taxonomy): domain Eukaryota; kingdom Viridiplantae; phylum Streptophyta; class Magnoliopsida; order Magnoliales; family Magnoliaceae; genus Magnolia; species Magnolia sinica. The sequence continues at coordinate 84,405,871 of NC_080574.1, forward strand.
GATGGGTGATGGGTGGAGTGATGGAGTTGTAAGAAAGGGATGGGTGGAGAGAGAGAGTTGACTTTGGGAATGGGAAAGGGATGGGCTGCTTGTACTTGTGGTATGGTGTGTACTTGATTAATTGATTGATTGATGGGACATATTATTGAGATTCTCTCAGGATTCGCAACGCGTAGCGTTTTTCCTCAAGATAAACGCGGGCCCACATCTCCTGGCCCGGGTATTGTCTCACCGCATGAGACGCAACGTCGGAACCATGACGACAGCGCGGTCGTAAAGGTACAAGTCTTGGGTTGAGCCGACTCTGATATACGAGACACGACTCAGGATCACGCGTAAATGCCGATAACAGATCGAGGGTCGTAGGAATTCAACCGAGAGGACTGCGGAGGTATACAGAATGGTACGGGTTATGTAACGACCTTGGAATTTTGTGCTAATCTTTCCTTAAGTAGTTGTTTTTGGGGTAATTAGCGCTCTACTTGATTGCTTGTGAAATTCGCATCAATCACTTTAAATTGTATCTGCATGGCTCTAAACGTGCAGATTAGTGAGCGCTACATCACTCTGAAATCTGGGATCCATCGCTAAATCCAGTCGTTCTGGGGATTTTTTGGAAGATCTGGATCGGACCTAGACCGCGCATCGAAAGTCCGATGGCGATGATCTTAGTCATTGCGGTCCGAGTTGGGCTTGGTCTTCACCTCAAAAATCAAGTCGATCGGATGTTCTGGGTTTGATTGAGTCTTGAGTGAAGAGTGTGAGAACGGTTGGAATTTAATAAGCTTTTTATGAAATGAAAGTCGTGTCGCTTGCGGACGATTTTAAGCATTCGACCGTTGGATTCGACCCAATTTCACCCTCGATCGGGATGGTTGGCCCAGGCATATCCTAGTGCTTGTGGACTTGATCGAGTTTCCGTGACCCATTGAATTGAGTGTGGTCCGCCACGGCGATCTGAAGAGCCGGTCGATACGAAAACTCACTGACCTAGATCCATGGTCGGTGAGCTTAAGTCCGACCTTTCGTGGTTATAGGCCCACCAGAAGTGCTTCGTTGGATCGAGAAAGGCGTGCTTTGGTTATAACCTAAGTATACCTTGACCCTGGGGTTATTTCCATCATTTTAAGGCCTATATATAGACCTTAAACCCTAGCTCTCATTTCCATACGAATTTTCTCTAACCCTAGCTTGGAAAGAGAGTGGAAAAGAGAGAGTTAGTGAGAGAGATTTGTTGGTGATTCATCTTGATTCTTCCTTGTTCTTCTTCACCTTTGAATCTTCACTTTGAATCGTTCCTCTGACGATTCTGAGTTCTTTTGGGGTAAGTTAAACTAACCCTAATCTGTGTTAGAGCTTAGATTAGACTTGGTGTTGTTGTATCTCATTTCTATCCTTATTTTAGGGTATTCTTGCGCCGTTGACGAAGACAACTCGTCTAAATCAGTTCGGCGGTTCTTTCTTCGCTTAAGGTGCGGACTTTAAGTGTATAGGTTATGGTTTTCAAGGCTTTCAATCCCAGTTAGTGATTTATTCTTGTTATGGATGAGATTTCACATGTCAAATGTTATGTTTACATTGCTTTCCTGATATGCATGTGCTATATTGAGATTTGTGTATTCTATGTGTATTTATAAAGTACCGTATACGTATAAAATACGCACTTGTGCTTGCCATGATTATTGGTCATGTATGTATGCTAGATGCATGTATGACAACTCCTGGGTAAGGGAATTGTCTAAGTGCATGTATTCCAACATACGTCATGTATGTTATTCCTTGTATGCTAAGTGTTTGTAGAAATGCATGAATGACCTAAGTGTAATTGATTACACTAAGTGTGGGCGTTGAGAAGTGATTCTCAATACTCCTATGGATGCGCATGATTTCCTTATGCATTTACATTCCAAGTTATTTAAATTCAAGCATCTCCTATGCTTACATTTATGTTAAGTTGATATTATTCAAGATGTGTATGTAACATGATTTGAGTTATTGTTCCATTATTGTTTTACATTCCATATGAATATCTGTAGTAGTGTAGGATGTTTGGGACTATGCCTTAGTCCAAGAAATCGGTAATTGACCCTTTGGTCGTGGTTGAGATTGCTTTCGCCACGTGAGACGCATTAGACGAACCCGAGTCGTATTAGAGTTGGCGGCGGTGGTTTGGCCACGCGGAGTGTTTGCGCACTCTATGTCGTTCAATTCAACGTGCGCTCGTGCTAGTCGAGTTCGTCAACTAACCCGATTGTCCAGTGTATGTTAACCATGTATGGACGCCACTGCTTGAATCTAGGGTACCGAACTTACCAGTGAAATCCCGTTAACCTTGGTACCACGATCCGCTAAGACTCATGAGCCGGACATGGTGGTATGGGACACCATGGTCGAGCTGTCGGCCTCTGGCTGGGGTGACGAGCCTCCCCGTAGTGACCGGTGAGCAACTAAACTCGTGAGCCGATTATGGTGGTATGGGACACTATATTCGTGCTTTGTCGGCCTACATTGATTGGTGACGAGCCCTTTGTAGTGACCTCGAGCATACCTGGATACCACAAGGAGGTGACGAGCCGATCTGTGGTAGTAAGGGCATGAAAGGCGTGCATTGATTGGTGGCGAGCCCTTTGCTACGACCTCAAACTATATGATCGTATGAGATGTCTAGGATTGACGACCCTAGTATGGATCACTGTTTGGATGATGATATGAGGAAGGTATCTTAGCTTCCCAATCTTGTATGAATTGGACTAATAACAACTTGGTAATCATATCCATGCACCGCATTTGCATGTGCTTTGTAGATGTGGCGCACTTTGAGGCGATGTCATGCGTAACGTAAGATGAAGACGCGGAGGGTGTACGCGTGAGGGCACGCAGCATATTGCATTCAGACTTGCATTAACACGAGTACTTAGGATTTATTTAATTGTCTCGCTTTATCATTCTTGTTTGATTGAGCTGATAAGCATGTTAACCGTGCCTTATTGTTCCAGAGTTGATCACTCACTCCCACGTTTCAGGACGGTGTTGCACACCCACCAGACTCTGTCTTAGGCCCCGATGTTGCAGATGTGGATGTGACGTCTGAGGCAGGCGAGCTGGATGACGACGAGGCCGCCTTCTCCTATATGCGTTTTGAGACGGGTTCTAGCGAGCCTCGTGCATTGCGCGGGATCTATGGGATTACTATTTTGGGAACTGAAATGATGTAACTTGTACTTATAAATTTTGATAAATAACACTTTTACACGATATGGTTGTATATGTAATTCAGGGACTTACACTTGTACACATATTTTACTATAAGTCTTACGCTTGCTTTATTCACTTACCCTTGAATCATATCTGCGTTTTGGCTTAATCTATCCCATGTTTATGTACTAATACAGTCAACATACATCAATCATTAAATATGTTGCATAAGTGATGTTTTGGAACTCGGGAGGTGAGTTATGCTCGACCCCCGAATTTCAGGGTGTTACAAGTTGGTATCAGAGCATGATCTGGATTAAACCGGACCTAGGTTATGGTCACACACCGCACGTTGTCGCCACTATAGTGTAATTGGGTGCGGGTCTATCATCGCTTTGTGTTTGTGCTCCGTAGTTTCTATCGGCGAAAGTTTCTTAAAAACCTTGCCGAGATCGAGTCTGTACCCTTACCTGATCACACACAGCGACCCGAAACCTGTTCTAGACCCTCTATTAATGAGTGTAGATGGTCTACCCTCCCATTATTCAGTTTTAAACCTTCCAGAAATCGCTGTTTGTATCAGATTTCTGTCAGAATGACCCGATAAGCTTCAAATTACACAAGGGGCCAATCGGGGCATTTTCTGTGGGACCCAGGGGGGGAACCACATCATTTGGACCAAGGAGGACCAGGAGGACCTCGCCAAATCGGCGAGGCATCGCCGATATGTCCAGAGACCGGCGATGCCATCGCCGGTTCGGCGGGCCAGGCGGGCCGGGCCGACGCGGGCCGATCGTCCATGAGGCTTGTGTGGCCCACCCCTCCACGGTTTCCATTTTAAAACCCTTCCTTTCATCTATTTCCTTCACAACACCCACCTCCAAGCTTTCCTTTTCTTCAACAACCTCTCCAAACTCTCTCAAATCTCTCCCAAATCTTCATCTTCCTTCCATTTTCGTGCAAACCCATCACCCCATTCTCAAATCTTCCATTCCATTGTTGATTTCTCCATCTTTCCCTCTCATTTGAGCCCTTTCATTCCCTTTTTGGCTCATAGTTGTGTGGAAGCTTCACCATCTTCCTATTTCTCTCTTTCTCTCATTTCTCATGGCCCTCTTTGAGATTGTGACGGCCATCTTTTCCATTTCTTCCCTTCTTTCCTTGATGGGGAAGAAGAGAGCGCCCGTGGATGAAGCCGGGCCGAGCCGCCCAACCCGTGCACGGAGGCCGAGAGGTGCCGCCGCTAGCACGTCCGCCACGCGAGAATTCCAGACGACGCGGGACCTCGATCCTCGAGCTCCTGTTGGACCTTGTTGGCGGAATTGTCGCATGGAGTCTATGAGGGGCGTAGAGTCCTTTTTGAGGCTCATGTTGATCCGCGGCTCTTTGGTGAGTTCTTTTTGTTGGAGCGCCTAGAAGGGGCTGGTTGGGGTCCCTTGTTCGAAGGCGAGTATCGCGCGAATGCTAGCACTGTTCGGGCCTTCTATGCCAACATTCTGGAGCCTTCGCTGGATCCTCTGCAGTTCAAGATTCCTTGTGGTAGCGGTCGAGTTGGAATTGTCAATGTTGCTTTGATATCCCGACTCTTGAAGGTGCCACTTGGGGAAGTGCATGCCAGGCGAGAAGAATGTGGACAGTGTGCGCGAGAAGGATCGTCGCACCCGCTCCTTGTGTGGTCGTCTGGTCGATTGGCAGCCGTATAGGCGTCTTTTGGCTTCTCTCATGTCGGACGACTTCCGTTTGCTTCACCACTTCTTTACGTTCAATGTGTATCCCTGGTGGAGCATCCGCAGCGAGTGCAGGTGCCTGATGGTAGCTTTTCTAGATCTGGTGGGCAGGATGCGAAGTTGTGTGTGCCGACGTCCGTCCTGCGTCAGATTATTCTCATCGCTCGTTCGAGTAGACGGACCGAGTCTCTTCCCTTTGGCCGCCTCATTTGCAAGATTGCACATGAGTTTGGCTATAGGCTTGGAGCCGAGAAACCGGTCCCTGTTCGTCATCTCAACTTGAGGACCCTTAAGGCGATGGAGGTTGGTTACAGTCGGCTTGCCTCGAGGGTGAGGCCGGTCGAGAGTGATGATGAGAGTTATGCCTGAAGGTGGTGCGGAGTCCGAGGAAGAAACAGAGCAAGACGAGGAAGAGAGTGGGGCACAGAGGATTCGAGTGATTGCTCTCCTCCTGTGGTGCCAGAGCGGGGCGCAGCGGTTGCCAGAGATGCCCGTCTTACACGGCTTGAAGAAGGGCAAGCTGCTTTACGCCAAGAGATGGTGGATCTTCGAGGCTTGGTTAAGCACAAGTTCAAGAAGATGTCCCGAACTTTGAAGTCTATCCTGTTTGCTTGGGGATAAGGGTGCTCCGCCTCCGTCTCCTGATTTCGACGAGTAGCATCGTCGTGGCCGTCTTTGCTTTGTTTGGTGTTTCTTTACGTGTGTAGCCGTTGTTGGCTTGTAGTTGGAGTTGTTGTAGTGTGGTAGTGTTAGTGGTTGTAGTAGTTGTGGTTGTTTGTAGTGTTAGATGTTGTTGTTTTCATGCTTTCCTAGTCGTGATTCATGTATTGCTTTGCACTACTTGTATTGCGACGATTTTGATTAATGGAATGCATGTGGTTTGTTTTGGTGTTGTGCTGTTGTGTTGTTGTTGTGTGGATGGATTATGTGACTTAGAATCTGACAGGTTGCATCCTTTGATTTAATGTAGGGATGCCTCCTAAGGGTTCGAAGGCTTCGGCCCGTCTTTCTCTGATTGAGTCGCTTGCGGGGTTCCTCCCTTGATCGATAGCCATCCAGATCCGCAGGCGGGTCCATCTCGTCCTTGGTGTTGGGTCGACACCTATGGCTCCTCCAGTCACACCCTTGGTTCTGAGCCGAGCCATGCACCTTCTTACGCTTCACTGTTGATAGGTTTGAGCGAGATGATGTTGTTGATCTGGCCGGCGATTTGGCAGCCGATACGGGCAGCGGCGGCGCAGCGGGAGTTCCTCTCCTCCATGGTTGGCATCTTTGCTCAACAGTAGGGGAGACTCCAACTGTTTCACCTATGCCTCCATCCGGGAGTGCCAGTGCGAGGGTTAGCGGCACATTCGAGCGATTCCAGCGCTTGAGACCTCCTACTTTTGCGGGTTCTCATGACCGAGGAGGCCGAGTATTGGATTGACCGCATCTCTAAGATGCTGAGGCCGTTACACTGCTCTGAGGTCGAGCAAGTTGAGCTTGCCACCTTCATGTTTGAGAAGGAGGCCGGTTTGTGGTGGGACAGTGTGCTTCGCATTGTCGAGGAGGACTTCGTGTGGTCGTGGCGGGCGTTTGAGGCGCGCTTCCACGAGAAGTATTTCCGGTTACGTAACGACATGAGAAGGAGAGTGAGTTCCTTCGCCTCCGCCTGTGAGGGTTGTCGGTTACGGAGTATGAGAACCGGTTTACGAGTTGGGGCGGTATGTTCCTTTGATCTGGGTGATCGGCCGATGAGGATGCGGCGTTTTCCTGAGGGGCTGGGACTGAGATCCGATCGAAGATTTCCTGTGCTGGCATTTCTTCATATGCGGAGCTAGTGAGCATGTCCTTGCGAGCGAGCGGGACGGAGATAGAGCGTCCCGCATGCGAGCATCGATGCCTCCTAGGCCGAGACCGGATTTCCAGTGGTGCACCTTTCCTTGGCAAGAGGCCGCGTGTTGATTCTCCTCCTTGGCGTTCAGCGCCGCCCGCTCAGGATGAGAGCTGATCTGAGATGTTCTTATTGTGGGAAGGTTGGGCACTTGGACCGTTTCTGCTTTTCCTATGCGAGCCGGTGGTTTTACTCCACCGCAGAGGGTTAGCCGTCCGATGCCTCGGTTATTTCTCCTCCTCCTCTTCGATCGCGCACTCATCCATCCTTCGGACTGCAGTTCCTGGCTTCGAGCCACCTCGGCGCCCATGGTTCCTCAAGAATCGTCGGCGAGCTCGTGTTCATGCGCTTTCGGCAGAAGCGTATGTCTGACTTGGTGCCGAGGTCCTTTGAGGTGACGAGCGCATATGGAAGGTATTCCCGTTTTGTGCTAGTGGATACAGGGTCCACTACTTCTCTTATTTCTTATGCGGCGATTAGGCGTTTGGGTTTGAGATCTGTTCCTATGCAGGAGTGACGCTTACTACCGCTACGGGGATGTCCTCTGCCTTGGGCAAGCGTTGTATGGATTGTTTGGTCGATCTGGGAAGTGGATCGATCCGTGTGGATTTGCTAGTCGCACTGCTTTATCACTACGATGTTATTATGGGTATGGATTGGCTCACGAGGATGCGGGCTGAGATTGATTGTGAAGCTAGATCAGTGACGATCCATGGACCTGAGGGCGAGATTGTTACTTTCCCGGTTCAGGTCAGTTACCCTATTCGTATTGATTTTTATTCTTCTCTGTTGGAGAGTTCGGCCGAATCGGCGTTGGTTAGTACGCCGGTAGTTCGGGAGTTTGAAGATGTGTTTGAGTCGATTCCTGGATTACCTCCTCAGCGTGAGATTGATTTTGCTATCGATCTTATGCCTAGTGCGGCGCCCATTTCTTTACCCACCTATCGGATGCCTCCGAGTGAAATGGAGGAGTTGAGGAAGCGAGATAGATGGTTTGCTAGAATTGGGTTTTATTCGGCCCAGTGTGTCTCCTTGGGGAGCACTTTTGTTTGTGAAGAAGAAGGATGGTTCCTTGCGATTGTGTATTGATTATCGCGAGTTGAATTTGGTAATCGTGAAGAATAAGTACCCTTTGCCCGGATTGATGATCTGTTTGATCGATTGAAGGGGGCACGGTACTTTTCGAAGGTTGATCTGCGGTCAGGGTATCATCAATTGCGCGTCAAGGATGGGGATGTGCAGAAGACGGACTAGCTCCGGTCATTATGAGTTCCTTGTGATGTCGTTCGGTCGTAAAACGCACCGCCGTGTTCATGGATCGATGAACAGGGTATTTCGGCCTTTCTGTTTCGATTCGTCATTGTATTTATCGATGACATCTTGATTTATTCGGCGAGCGGCGAGCACGAGGAGCACTTAAGAGCGGTTTTGGGTACTCTTAGGAGCATCAGCTTTTCGCACAATTCAAGAAGTGTGATTTCCGGAAAGAGGAAGTCAAGTTCTGGGACATGTGGTGTCCAAGGAAGGTATAGCCGTCGACCTTGCCAAGGTAGGTGCAGTGCAGGAGATCTCGACAAACATTCTTGAGGTGAGGAGTTTTCTTGGCCTTGCAGGTTATTATCGACGCTTTATTCGGGACTTCTCGAAGATTGCCAGGCCGTTGTCGTAGGTGACACGGAAGGATTTGAAGTTTGCTTGGAGTGAGCGGGCGGAGTTTTTTAGGAAGTGAAGGACAAGTTGACGTCCGCCCCTGTGCTAGTATTGCGAGCAAGGGGTTAAGTATATTATATATACGGACGCCTCTCGCGTTGGTCGGGTTGTGTCCTTATGCGGAAGGACAAGGTGATTGCTTATGCTTGGCGTCAATTAAGGAAACACGAAGAGAATTACCCTACGCACGACATGGAATTGGCAGCTGTCATCTTCGCATTAAAGCTTTGGAGACATTACCTTTATGGTGAGGAGTTCGAGCTCTTTTGCGACCACAAGAGCCTTAAGTATATTTTCACGCAGCGTGATTTGAATATGAGGCGGCGCAGCTGGCTGGCAACATTGCAGGCCTTCAAGTTCGATGTTTCGCACCATCCTGGTAAGGCGAACCTTGTGGCGGATGCGTTGAGTCGCAAGAAGGCTTTGGAGTTTGCGGCTCCGCTGATGATAGCAGAGTGGGAGATGTTGGAGTTCGTGCGCGATTTTGAGCAGAAGCTTACGGTGGTTGAGCCGTATGAGGTTATCGCACACATTCGTGTACAGCCCGTCATCGACGAGAGGATCGTTGCAGCTCAGGTAGATGATGAGCTCTTGGTGAAGATGAGGCAGCGGGTTGGTACAAATGAGAGCTCCGACTGGAGTGTTAGTTCCGATGGGGGCCTACGTTTTCGTGGCCGGTTATGTGTTCCTGACATCCCTGACTTGAGGCGTGAGGTTCTCGAGTTAGCCCATAGTTCTAAGCTTGCGATGCATCCAGTAGCACGAAGATGTATCGGGATATGAAGAGGTCTTATTGGTGGGACAATATGAAGGTCAAGATTTCTGAATTTGTTTCTCGTTGTCTCACGTGCCGGCAAGTCAAGGCAGAGCATCGCCGACCTCTGGGTTGCTGCAACCTGCCCATAGCGGAATGGAAGTGGGATTTCATCTCTATGGATTTTATTTCGGGTTGCGAGGACGAGAAAGGGATTTGACTCTATTTGGGTGATCGTCGATCGATTAACGAAGTCGGCGCATTTCTTACCGATCGAGTCACTTACTCTGCAGACGAGTTGGCTAGGTTGTATATCAAGGAGATAGTGCGTCTGCATGGAGTTCCCTTGGAGATTGTGTCTGATAGAGACACGCGTTTTACATCTATCTTATGGACTCGTATCCAGGAAGCAATGGGTGTGGAACTGAAGTTCAGCACCGCGTTTCATCCGCAAGCAGATGGGGAGACGGAGCGCGTGAATCAAGTCCTGGAGGATATGTTGCGAGCTTGTGTTTTGGATTTCAAAGACGGTTGGGATGATTGTCTTCAGGCCGAGTTCGCGTATAATAATAGTTTCCGGTGAGTATCGGCATGGCTCCTACGAGGCGTTGTATGGTCGCCCATGCAGAGCACCATTGTTGGGCCGAAATTGGTGAGCGTAGTTTGCTTGGCCCGAAGTTGGTGCGTGACTTGAGAGAAGGTTGACATCATTCGACGTCGACTTCTAGCAGCGCGAGGCAGAAGAGTTATGCGGATACGAGGCGTCGACCGCTTGAGTTCGTAGTGGGAGATCATGTTTTTCTGAAGGTCTCTCCTATGAAGGGAGTTTTGCGGTTCGGTAAGAAGGGGAAGCTGACGCCGAGATTTATTGGTCCATTTCAAGTTCTGGATCGAGTGGGAGCGGTAGCTTACCGCCTTGCTTTGCCCACACCTCTTGCGGGCGTGCATAACGTATTTCATATCTCTATCTGAAGAAGTACGTTCTGATCCTTCGCATATTATCGGTTGGGAGCAAGTGCAGTTAAGTGAGGATGCCACTTATGTACTGCAACCGACGCGTATTCGGATAGAAAGGAGCAGGTATTGCGTAGCAAGGTTATCCCTCTCGTGAAGGTGTTATGGTCGCATCATGGCGTAGAAGAGGCTACTTGGGAATCTGAAGCTGAGGTCAGGGAAGACCTACCCTCCGATCCTTGAGGATTATATGAAGGTATGAATTTCGAGGACGAAATTTTCTTTAAGGGGGGTAGATTGTAACGACCTTGGAATTTTGTGCTAATCTTTCCTTAAGTAGTTGTTTTTGGGGTAATTAGCGCTCTACTTGATTGCTTGTGAAATTCGCATCAATCACTTTAAATTGTATCTGCATGGCTCTAAACGTGCAGATTAGTGAGCGCTACATCACTCTGAAATCTGGGATCCATCGCTAAATCCAGTCGTTCTGGGGATTTTTTGGAAGATCCGGATCGGACCTGCACCGCGCATCGAAAGTCCGATGGCGATGATCTTAGGTTATTGCGGTCACCGAGTTGGGCTTGGTCTTCACCTCAAAATCAAGTCGATCTGATGTTTACGGTCGATATGATTGAGTTCGAAGTGAAGAGTGTGAGAACGGTTGGAATTTAATAAGCTTTTATGAAATCTGAGTCGAGTAGCTTGTGCGACGATTTTAAGCATTCGGACCGTTGGATTCGACCCAATTTCACCCTCGAATAGGATGGTTGGCCCGGGCATATCCTAGTGCTTGTGGACTGATCGAGTTTCCGTGACCGTTGAATTGAGTGTGGTCCGCCACGGCCGATCTGAAGAGCCGGTCGGTGCGAAAACTCAGCCTTAGATCCATGGTGAGTGAGCTTAAGTCCGACCTTTCGTGGTTATAGGCCCACCGAAGTGCTTCGTTGGATCGAGAAAGGCGTACTTTGGTTATTACCTAAGTATACCTTGACCCTGTGGGGTTATTTCCATCATTTTAAGGCCTACATATAGTCCTTAAACCCTAGCTCTCATTTCCATACGAATTTTCTCTAACCCTAGCTTGGAGAGAGAGTGGAAAAGAGAGAGTTAGTGAGAGAGATTGGTTGGTGAATCATCTTGATTCTTCCTTGTTCTTCTTCACCTTTGAATCTTCACTTTGAATCGTTCCTCTGACGATTCTGAGTTCTTTTGGGGTAAGTTAACCTAACCCTAACCCGTGTTAGAGCTTAGATTAGACTTGGTGTTGTTGTATCTCATTTCTATCCTTATTTTAGGGTATTCTTGCGCCGTTGTCGAAGACAACTCGTCTAAATCAGTTCGGCGGTTCTTTCTTTGCTTAAGGTGCGGACTTTAAGTGTATAGGTTATGGTTTTCAAGGCTTTCAATCCCGATTAGTGATTTATTCTTGTTATGGATGAGATTTCACATGTCAAATGTTATGTTTGCATTGCTTTCTGATATGCATGTGCTATATTGAGATTTGTGTATTCTATGTGTATTTATAAAGTACCGTATACGTATAAAATACGCACTTGTGCTTGCCATGATTATTGGTCATGTATGTATGCTAGATGCATGTATGACAACTCCTTGGTAAAGGAATTGTCTAAGTGCATGTATTCCAACATACGTCATGTATGTTATTCCTTGTATGCTAAGTGTTTGTAGAAATGCATGAATGACCTAAGTGTAACTGATTACACTAAATGCAGGCGTTGAGAAGTGATTCTCAATACTCCTATGGATGCGCATGATTTCCTTATGCATTTACATTCCAAGTTATTTAAATTCAAGCATCTCCTATGCTTACATTTATGTTAAGTTGATATTATTCAGATGTGTATGTAACATGATTTGAGTTATTGTTCCATTATTGTTTTACATTCCATATGAATATCTGTTGTAGTGTAGGATGTTTGGGACTATGCCTTAGTCCAGGAAATCGGTAATTGACCCTTTGGTGGTGGTTGAGATTGCTTTCGCCACGTGAGACGCATTAGACGAACCCGAGTCGTATTAGAGTTGCCGGTAGTGGTTTGGCCACGCGGAGTGTTTGCGCACTCCATGTCGCTCAATTCAACGTGCGCTTGTGCTAGTCGAGTTCGTCAAATAACCCGATTGTCCGATGTATGTTAACCATGTATGGACGCTACTGCTTGAATTTAGGATACCGAACTTACCAGTGAAATCCTATTAACTATGGTACTGATCCGCTAAGACTCATGAGCCGGACATGGTGGTATGGGACACCGTGGTCGAGTGTTTGGCCTACGCGGGTGACGAGCCTCCCGTAGTGACCGTGAGCAACTAAACTCGTGAGCCGATTATGGTGGTATGGGACACTATATTCGTCTTTGTCGGCCTACATTGATTGGTGCGAGCCCTTTGTAGTGACCTCGAGCATACCGGATACCACAAGGAGGTGACGAGCCGATCTGTGGTAGTAAGGGCATGAAAGGCGTGCATTGATTGGTGGCGAGCCCTTTGCTACGACCTCAACTATATGATCGTATGAGATGTCTAGGATTGACGACCCTAGTATGGATCACTGTTTGGATGATGATATGAGGAAGGTATCTTAGCTTCCCAATCCTGGTGTATGAATTGGACTAATAACAACTTGGTAATCATAACCATGCACAGCAATAGCATGTGCATTGAATATGACGCGCACTATGAGGAGATGACATGCGTAACGTAAGATGAAGACGCGAGGGTGTACGCGTGAGGGCACGCATCATATTGCATTCATACTTGCATTAACAAGAGTACTTAGGATTTATTTAATTGTCTTGCTTTATCATTATTGTTTGATTGAACTGATAACATGTTAACCGGTGCCTTATTGTTCCACGAGTTGATCACTCACTCCCACGTTTAGGGCGGTGTTTCACACCCACCGGACTGTCTTAGGCCCCGATGTTGCAGATGTGGATGTGACGTCTGAGGCAGAGCGGGAGCTGGATGACGACGAGGCTGCCTTCTCCTATATGCAGTTTTCAGACGGGTTCTAGCGAGCCTCGGTCTGTTGCGCGGGATCTATGGGATTACTATTTTTGGGAACTGAAATGATGTAACTTGTACTTATAAATTTTGATAAATAACACTTTTACACGATCTGGTTGTATATGTAATTCAGGGACTTACACTTGTACACATATTTTACTATAAGTCTTCCGCTTGCTTTATTCACTTACCCCTGAATCATATCTGCGTTTTGGCTTAATCTATCCCGTGTTTATGTGCTAATACAGTCAACATACATCATTCATTAATTATGTTGCATAAGTGATGTTTTGGAACTCGGGAGCTGAGTTATGCTCGACCCCCGAATTTCAGGGCGTTACAGGTTAGGATATGGGTCTCACAGCCCCCTAGCCATTTTCAAATTCTATTACCCATCAGCATTTGTGATAGTTGGTACAATACTTATAATTCTCCGTCAGAGCTACCTCTGCATTTTCAAGACTAGGTGGGTTTTTCTCCAGCTACCATGTTGTTTTCAGAAGCTCTTCAATCAACAAGTCATCATTTGAGAAGCACTCATCGCTGAGATATTCAGCCAAGCCCTCGAGATCTTCAATGTCTCTACTATGTTTTGCATTAATTGGCTGGCTTGCGATAGTTGAACCGTCTAAGGAAGGTTTCATGACCAAATCGATCGTGTTTGGCTTCACGACCAAATCGATCGTGTTAACATCCAACTAGTCATCTCTCAGGTGAGGAATTATCAATGTCTAGTGTGGCCTCTGGTTGCAGCTCATGTTTCAAGTGGGCTAATTCTCTTTGCTTGGCAGCTTGTTGTTGTTGCCAACACCATTTTTGAGTGCAAGCCATCCCCTCAGGCACGACTGAAAATTTAGGGTGACTTACCCTTCTATAGAACTCCTCCTGAGTAGGGAGAGGTCTAACTACTCTTCATCTTGACCTCTAGTTTAGGTGGAAATGGACTAGTATCGATAAGCATTTCTTCCTTATCCTTATCAATGAACTTTAACAATCACCGATCGACATTATCTTAGATAATATTCCAGAAAACCACACAATTGTTAGTAGAGTAGGAATGGATTTTGTGCCACGTTCAATATTCAATCTTCTTTAACTCTTTAATCGTAGATATTTTATATTTAATGAAAACTTTAATGAACTTCCCAGCTAACATGATATCTAAGATTTTGTCATCCCAGATAATATAAAAAATATGTATACATTTTATGAGTTTTTTGTATAGTCAGTGCAGTGACCTCAATTCTAACCAATGTTGAACACACAAATGGCTTCTTGGCCACTATCTTGGCCATAGCCACCACGTAGTTAGGATCATAGTAATATGTCTTAGCCGATAAGTTCTTTTATATCACTCCCTCTTAAAGAAGAGTTTCATATTGAGATACTTTCCTTATCAAATCATATAAATCTACAAATTCCATCTCGATAAACTTTTTACGGAGTTTGCATTCCAAACCATCCTGGGCAAGTTGTACAAACTCGACCTCAGTTGTGACCAACTTGCAAGGGCTCTTTTCTCTCTTGAATCGGGCAATATAATTTTCGATCGATTCACTAAGAAACTGATTAAATCGCGCAAGATCAGCCATAGAAGTTTTCTTGTCATTATAGAAGAATTGGACATGGAATTTCTCTTCCACATCTTTCCAGGTTTGGATATAATTTGGCAATAGGTTATAATACCGAGTAAAAGCCATTGCAGTTAAGGAATGACTAAATAATTGTAACTTATGATAGTCATTGTTGGCTAATTTGGCACATTGCATGGTAAATCGACCTATATGCCGTCATTGAAAAGTGTAAAGTCTAGTCAATAATTTATGGGTAATGGATATTTTTAGTCGATCCGTTCCAAATATGGTTTATGATATATCGGGATAGTAGTGCATCTAGAAACTTGGCCTGCCACATCCTAGACTAGTTACATAACTTGGTCATGATCCATACATTGAGGTTCAACTACTAGTGGTGAATCTGGACCTATTGGATATTATGGCCTATGCTAAGGCGGATTCCTAAGGAGAGGGTGCCCCTCATGCATCCATTGATTTCAAACTTCAGGAATGATGGTTCTGGCTTCCTACTTAGATTGCCTGAATTCAATAGGCAGAGGCACAACGCATATACCCTATGTTTGGGTAGGATGTGCACTCCTTGGTAGGGGAGGTACAAGTGGTACTGGTGCCAAATTTCCAACAGAACTACCCTCAACGTTGTAACACCCCAAAAATTGGGGGTCGAGTAGAAGCTTAACTCCCGAGTTTCAACACATCACTTATGCAACATGAATAATGATGATTAAATGTTGTCTATATTAGTGTATTTAACATGAGTGGGATTATACCAAATTAGCATATCATACTCCGGAGACAGTTAAATTATGCAAGCGGAAGGCTGTGATAAATATATAAAGCATATATGTGAATATAAGTCCCCAAAATATGAATGTCACCAGGTTAAATAATTACATGTATACCTCAAAAATTTACAAAATGATAAGGTGTAATGTTTAACTAGTCCGTATCCCTGTGATCCTTGCGACGCAACTCTAGGTCTATATAAACCGACTAGAGAGTTGCATGAAGGAGAACTCCTCGTCATCATAGAAGTCAGGCTCCGCCTCATAAGCATCGCCATCACCTGAACCCACAACAGAGTCTGGTTGGTGTTTTAAAACACCATCCCAGAGTGGGAGTGAGTGATCAACTCAGTGGAGTTATAAGGCAAAGGTTAACATGTTATCAATTCAGCCATGCAGTTATGATAAAGCAGTACAACAATCATGTCTGAAGTACTCTTGTTAATGTAGAAATGATATGCTGTAATGATGCATGCCCTCGCCTACACTCCCTCAGCGACATCATCTCATGATCGCGCATGGCAAACTCCCTAAACGTGTGCTTCCTCGTCAAAGCACATGCAATGCGGTGCATGATCATGTTACTCAATATTTAATTAGGTTTATTCATACAGTAAATTCGAGAAGCTAAGGTACATCCCTTTATATCAAATACCCAAACGATGATCCATATAGGGTCGTTAATCCTAGTATATCACATACGATAGGCAAGTTATAGGGCAACATCACCCCTGATTTAAAAATAGTGGACAGACAAGTTCAGGTCACTACGGGAGTCTCGTCACCTCAGCATAGGCTAGTTTATACTCGAGGTCACAACAGGAAAGGCTTGTCAACTTAGCGTAGGCTGACAGCTCGAATACAGTGTCCTATACCACCGTATTCAGCTCACGAGTTTGGTTTGCTCACTGGACACTACGGGGAGGCTCGTCACCCCAGCGTAGGCCGACAACCCGACTACGGTGTCCCATACCACCATGCCCAGCTCATGAGTCTTAGCAGATCGTGGTACGGAGGTTAAACGGGTTTTTCACTGGTAAGTGGTACCTTAGATTCAAACAGTAGCATCCATACATGGTGAACATACATTAGGCCAATTGGGTTACTTGACAAGCTTAACTGGTATGAGCGCACATTGCATTAATCGTCATGGAGCGCATACGTACTCCTCGTGGCCTAGCCACTATCGATAATCACCGTACGACTCGAATTCATCGAACGTATCCGTCGTGGCGAAACTGGTTCAGCCACTAATCATAAACCGTTACCGATTGCCTGGACTACGAATCAGTCCCAATCATACTCAAACACAATAGGAGTTCATATATGATGGTCAAAACAGCATGTGATAATCAATTCAAATATAAATCTCATTCAAGCACTTTAACAAACACATAGTGTACATGTTTCATGCATAGGCATCTCACCCATAAATCACGTAGTAGTAAGATAGGTTACATAAAGGAAACTATAACTACAAATAAGGTAATTGAGAATCCTATCTCAACACCCTCATTAAATACGTTTCAAAAAGCATTTTCTCATTTAAGCATTTTATCAAATACTTAGACTACACATATCGACATACATGTAATAAATTAGTTATAACGTATATTATAGAAATTCTTTTCACAAGGGAATTGTCACACATACAATAATCATGTATTCTCAATAAATTTGCATGCCAAGCACAAATCATTATTTCATGTTTATTTAAACATTTCAACAAACAGATAGAATGCATTATATTCAACGTAGTTCATGTATATGTGTAATATATGGAAAACATTACGTTTAGGCACATGTGACAGCAATCAAGTTAGTCATAAATCATTAACTGACATTGAAAGCCTTGAAAACCATAACCTAAACGTTTATAGTCCACACCTTCTGTTGGTAAACTCGTATCGAACTCAGTTCGAACACTATGCCTTTGTCGACGGTACAACGGCTACCTGAATCAATGAAATAAGTTAGCTATTTCACCGATCTACCTATTTAGATACCTAAAGCAGATTAGGATTAGGATTCCTTACCCAAAAGTGGAGTTGAAATCGTCAGTCGAAAGTGGTCGCAAAAGAGCTCGAACTCCTCACCGTAGAGGTAATGTCTCCAGAGCTTTAATGCAAAGATGATGGCCGCTAACTCTAGGTCGTGCGTAGGGTAGTTTTCCTCGTGTTTCCTCAACTGTCGCGAGGCATAAGTAATCACCCTGTCCTTCTGCATCAGAACACAACCCAAACCAACATGAGATGCGTCGGTGTATATCATATATTTGACCCCCTGCTCTGAAAATACTAGCACGGGTGCGAATGTCAACTTGTCCTTCAATTCCTTGAAGGCTGCTTCTGCCTTCTCGTTCCAAACAAACTTGAGATCCTTCCAAGTGAGCTGAGACAATGGTCTAGCTATCTTGGAAAAGTCCCTAATGAATCGACGGTAGTAGCCTGCCAGGCGAAGAAAACTCCTCACTTTAGTAACCGAACCGGGCTGTTCCCAGTCCTGAACTGCGGTCACCTTAGCAAGGTCCACAACTAACCTCTTCCTTCCAAAAGTCACACTTCTTATACTGTGCAAACAACTGGTTCTTCTTAAGAGTGTCAAAGACTGCTCGCAGGTGTTCCTCGTGCTCCTTCCGACTCTTAGAATATATCAGGATATCATATATAAATACGATGATGAATCAGAATAGATACGGCCAAAACACCCAGTTCATCAGATCCATGGACACGTCCGATGCGTTTGTGAGTCCAAATGATATCACCAGGAATTCGTAGTGCCCAAAACTAGTTATGAATGCTGTCTTCTGCACATCTTCCTCCCTGACAAGCAACCGGTGATACCCTGACTGTAAGTCGACCTTCGAAAAATACTGTGCCCTTTTCAACTGATCGAACAGATCATCTATCCTAAGCAAAGGATACTTGTTCTTCACTATCACTTGGTTCAACCTGCGATAATCAATACACAATCGCAACAAACTATCCTTCTTCTTCACGAACAACACGGGCACTCCCCAAGGAGATACACTCAGTCGTATAAAGCCTGAATTTAGTAAATCATCTGTCTCCTCAGTTCCTCCATTTTACAAGGAGGCATGTGATATGTCAGTAGGGAAATCAGTGTCGTACCAGGCAC
This sequence comes from Magnolia sinica, assembly GCF_029962835.1. NCBI lineage: Eukaryota > Viridiplantae > Streptophyta > Magnoliopsida > Magnoliales > Magnoliaceae > Magnolia > Magnolia sinica. The sequence goes on from NC_080574.1 coordinate 84,424,611, forward strand.
AAGGTCGATAGTAAAATCGATCTCGCGTTGAGGAGGTAATCCAGGTATTGTCCTGAATATATCTGTGAAATCTCAGACTACAGGTGTGTTGCCAAGTGTCGGACCATCAACATTCTCCAGTAAGGAAGCGTAACAACTCATGCGGCAGGGTAAACTGACCTAAACTGGAAAAGTAAAGGTCATGCCCTCAGGTGCACGGGCTGTCACCACTCTGGTATATCAATTGATCTCTGCCTTTATCTTGGTGAGTCAATCCATACCGAGGATAATGTCGTAATGGTATAATGGGGCAACGACCGGGTCAACGAGTATCGTCCTACTTCCTAAGTCTATCAAACAATCCTTACAAATCTTGGTAACGTCTGAAAAGGTCCCTGTGGCAGTAAGGATTCTTACCCCCTTCGTAGGGGTTGTTTCCAACCCCAGGCGCTTGACTGCCGCGCATGATATAATCGAAATAGTGGATCTGGTGTCCACCAATAAGAAGACTAGTGTACCTTGGATATGTGTTTTGACTTAGAAAGCCAATAGTGCTACAATGGCTATATCGGATGCCTCAGCTGCAAGTGAGTGCACACGAGCTTATTGAGAATGGTTCGGTTGCAGTGCCATAGGCCATTAAGGCAGCCTAAATTGAGGTGCAAGTGGTGTTAATTATAAAGGTTGAGCTGTGATGGCCTGAGGTAACTAACGATTGATCTTCTGAGGAGGCGCAAAACCATTGTCCCTCATCTTGGTGAAGAGTGTGGCCCGACCTCTTGTAGTAGGTGCACCACAAGTCTGCTCACCTCGATTGAACCGGTGGAGCCATAAGCCGAGGAGGCGAATCTGCTCATGGCCTCTTGCCGAGGACTGGTATGCTCAAGAAATCCGGTAGAGGTCTTGGACCTATGGGTGCACGCGTAAGAGATAGCCTGTCCCCATCCTGCTCAGCTCGCAGGGACATGCTCACTATCTCAACATAGTTGGAAATGCTACCATAACACATCCTCGTACGTATCTGAGGCCACAAACCCTCAGAGAATCACCGCATTCGCATCAGCTCGTTCACTAGGATCAAAGGAGCATACTTGGCCAGCTCCGTAAAACGGTTCTCGTACTCTATCACGGTCATTCCTCCCTAACGAAGGTGAAGGAAGTCACTCTCCTTCTCATTATGGTAGGTGAGAGGGAAATACTTTTCATGTAAGTGGGTCTCAAAAGCTTCCCATGTCCATACATATGCAGCAGGCACTGTCCGTAGGATGCCGTCCCACCAGAGACTGACCTCCTCCTTAAACATGTATGTGACCAACTCAACCTGCTCTGCCTCAGTGCAATGCAGTGGCTTCAGCATCTTAGAGATGCGGTCAAGCCAATACTTGGCCTCCTCAGGTCTGTGAGTACCTGCAAAAGTAGGAGGTCAAAAGCACCTGAATCGCTTGAACAAGCCGCTGGCACTCATGTGCCCAGCAGGGTGCATAAGTGATGCAGGTGGAACCACACTCATATTCTGGGCAAGGGCCCTTATTATGGTGCTCCAAATCTGCTGCTGCTGCTGTATAAGGAGCATCATCTGCTCCAACCTATCAGGAGGAGAAGCCACCTGAGGCATGTGAGGCATCGAGGTAGACGCATGGTTCTGCTCGAGAACCGGTGGTGTAACAGGTGTTGGCCCATTAGTGGGGCCAGTGGCCGGCTATAAATCCGGCATAGTCTCATGATTTAGGCCCAAACTGGGGTCCGTATGGCTATTGCTGAAGGGAGGTGCCCCATCACTCGATTCACCAAGTGTAAGATGTGTCGTACTCCGAGTGCTCTTAGGTGACATTCCCTATATACAACATAGGGTGCAACCTGGTTAAGCTTTAGCATAAAAACATACACTCATCCACACATCATTCACATTCTAAACCAAAAGAAACTTCATGCATTTCATTTACCAAAATTGTCACAATACATGAGGTATAGTCTTACATGGATCATGACAGAAGATGCATGTGAGCTAGTTTAAACAAGCTTTAAACATTAAAACATACTAACAACCAACCAAGCCTACAGAGGCTTGTACAAAAGAAGACTAACAACAAAGCAACTAAAAGACGACTACACATATGACTAGTCGTCCAAATCTGGTGATGGAGGAGGGGTGCCCTTGTCCTGTATACAACATAGGAGAGCCTTTAAGGTGTGAAACACCTTCTTGAATTTTTGTTTCATGAAGGCCCTATTCTCTTCAAGTTCGGCCCGGGTCTCTTTGACCTCCTATCATAGGGTGACTTGGCTCTCCTCAATCTAAGCCAAGAGGGCCTCGATGGCGGCCTGATCACGACGGTGCTCAGGTGTAGCGGGAGGAGGTTCCTCATCAAACTCCTGGGGCTCCTCTTCACCTTCTTGATCCCCCCTTCATCATTGCCTTCATCTTTATTGCCTTCCTCAGCACTTCCTTCTTCTTCGCCACCACTTCCTTCTTCACCTTCACTTCCTTCGACATCCTCGCTTTCTTCTTCTGTATTATCGCTCTGTTCCTCAAGTCGGGCTCGGCGTCGCCTAAGGCCAATACCCATGTTATCGAGCATGTTTACACTAATAATGTGGATTGGGGCGACATTATCCATATGGAGTCGGAAGCAATAATGGTGAGCAATCTTACATACAAGTCGGCCAAAAGGTAGCGAGGAGCTTTCCCTCGTAGACCACGCAGTGCTAATGATCTGGGATAGGACAAGTGCTGGCATGCACACCTTCTCTCCTTACCCAACTCTGAACAAAAAATCCACTATGAATCTTGTGCATTCGATGCGGTTACTGCACCTAGGATGCACGTTATACGTGCATATGTGGTGGAGCAGGCGGAAGTCGCTCGTCATCTTGGGTGAAGCGAGGCTATTTCCACATAGGAAACGTGTGCGAAGTCTTTTCACTCGCTCACTAGTGAGGTTCTTCTCATTAGCGTGCACCACACCTCTTTCAACTCCCATAATGTAGGCAATCTCATCCACACCAACTATAGCCGCCTGCCTTCCCAAAGGGATAATGAACTGGAGAGGCTTCAACAATGGATTCCGAATGAGGGCGTAAAAGGCGCACATAGTGGCTTCGCTTGCATGGTTGTTCCCCTCAAATATGGGACCCCACCCATTGTCTAGGAGAAAGTCGATGACTAGGTATGTCCCAAACAACTTTTCATCGACATGTGCCTCAAATACGACCTTGCAGTTGCGGAACATACCAAGATTGATGTCCGGTGGTAGTGATCTCTCCAATGGGACTAGAGGATCGAGGTCCCACTTAGACCTTCGCTCACTCCCGGCACTCGTACTGGCTTCGGCGTCCGCCCCTTTCATAGTATGGCATGGTCGGCTCGGCCCGGCCTCATCCGGGGCCACTCTCTTCCTTGTCATGAGAGAAAAATGTGTAGAGAGTGAGGAGATGGCGACGACAGATTAAAAGGGGGCCCTTAGAAGTGAAAATGCTTGAAGGATGAATTAGGTTTGTGGGTTTTTGGAGGGTTTGAGATGCCAAAGGAGAGCCTTTGTGCTCAATAGATGGAAATAGAAAAGAAAGGGAGTTGAAATTAATAGTTTCAAAGTAATGAGGGTGGATAGGTGTGATGGGTAGAGGATTTGGAAGATTATGAGACACAAAAGGGGGCTTTTGTGCTCAAATGAGTAAAAATAGTGAAGATGGAGGGATGAAATTGAGGAATGGAAAGGTAATGAGGAACAAAAGGGGAGATTTGAAGGTTGGAAGAGTGGGGAAGAAAGGATTTGAGAGGGAAAGGAGTTTTTGGAGGGTTTAGAAGGCTAAGGGGTGAAAGAAATGGAAAAAGGGGAGGTGAGGGGGGTCAAATAGTGGTCCCACACATGTGCACTGGCCCACCTGGCCGGGTGGTGGGTGGCGCACCACCGACCGGGTGGTGCCGCTGCCCGAGCGCTATGAAGCTAGGCGGTGCCACCAACCGGGCTCTATGAAGTCGAGCGGTGCCACCGATCGGGCTCTGGACCGGCAACGGTGGCCCCGCCTGGGGCCGGTGTCCACCCCTCCCCGAGGTGCCGAAAACACATGGGACCCCCCTAGGTCCCTCTGTAAATTATGGTGTGGCCCCCACATCCATTTGAAGCATTTTCAGACTTTAACTCGCACGTATTCACGCTTTTGGCATGCTTTGAGCGTGAGATTCTGAAAAGGTCAAGCTGTATGTCATAGAGGGGTGGGGTGAATAGGACTATGCTAAATTTAAATTAATAACAGCAGAATTTAAATAATAAGATAGCCTTATAAACAAATGAATTAAAAGATAGCACTTTAAACAAACTACAATACTGAAATGTAAAGCAACCTCAAATGTATGAGTATTGAGAGATTGATACAAATGTTGTTCTAAGGACAACCTTACACCAAAAACCAAGGTTTATGGTAGGACAACCTAATTCCTAGAAAGGTCTTTGTATCAAAAACTCAAACTAGATACTGAGGAATAAATAGCAAGGAAATGAAATCTAATCTATTGCAACATTCCCCACAATGCTTGAAATGTAAAAGATTACAACATTCACATCCACACATACATCCCACAATATTGAATGATAAAAGATATAGAAAATAAATCACACATCCAAACACAAAGAATTATAGTGGTTTGCCTGTGTGTACACCAACTGTTAAACAATAACCACACAGCTTTCTACTCCACTCCTAATATCCTCACATAGTGGATATTAGCGTTCACTATGAAATAAGTTTTTCTCAGGTTCACTAAAAACCCTCACAATTGTATCTTTCTAATGGGCTTACACAATAAAAAAACCCCCAATCTGAGTTTTCTGGATCACCTCAGATAAACCAAACAATGAGATTTTTCTGGCTCAATCTCAAAAGAAACCAAAAATAGAAGATTTACACAAATGTAAAATACCTGGATTTCTCCTTTTGTTGCAGACTGGAAGAACCAAGTCGGAGTAGAAGTTTGAATATAGAAGTTCAATGTCCAATACTCACTTGGAAATGGTTCTAGGTTCTAATTGATTTTAAATTAAATCAAGTTGGGCTAGCTCTATTTGATTTTGATTCCAAGAAGTGGAATATCACAATTCCTCTTTCAAATCAGATTGGAATGCAGAAACAAAATCAAATATAAAAAGCTAATAAAAAGAGAATATCAAATGAGCACAATTTAGCTTAAAATGAATACTAACTTATCTCTCAGAGTGATGCCTTGATTTTACTTGAATTGAATATCAAACTCTGAAATTCATGCTCTATTTATAGATGAAGAAATCACGTCTACAATTGGTCCTGTGGACACGACTGGTCATAGAACGAACTGATTTTTGAAATTTTGAGCGCGATTGGTTAAAACCGTTCCTCGACTGGTCGTAGGCACTTCACGACCAGTCGTGAGGCCTCCATGACTGGTCGTGACCTTCTCATGACTGGTCGTGAGGAGCTAGGAATAGTTGCTGGATTTGAGTCATAGCTGCAGGACTGATCGTGAATGAGTCGTGCACTGTTCACATGACCAGTCGAGCAAACTCCAGGACTGGTCATAGCTCAACCAAAAAATTTTAAAATTTTGCAACAACTTAGGACTGGTCATGGAATTTCTTGGACTGGTCGAGCCAGTGCTAGGACTAGTCGAATAGAGTCTAGGACTAGTCGAAGAACAGACCAAACACTTATTAAATAAGCAATTGACTTATATATCCAAAATGACCTACCCTAAGGTCAATCTAAGGTCTTTTATACCTTAACCATGAAGTATGAACATTGAACCTTCTTTTCTTTAGATGATGGATGATTGTAGAAGTTCATGATGCTTGTACTTGAGATCTTTTGAAGCTTGACTTTGTAATACTTGAATCATGCTTCACTTTGAGTCTTGATGTCACTTTAAAATTATTAAACTTTAAAGCTTAAAGGTGAATCAATGTACTTGATCTTGCATTTTTTGAAGTAGATCTTTGTTCTTGACTTGAACCATTGTCCTTTTACGTGTGATGCATTGCCTTGAACAGATATATCAATGTGCTACACAAGACACATACTATGGTTTTGGCATAACAAAATTTGACAATCAAAGGAGCAAAAACCCATAGCACTTACAATCTCCCCCTTTATCAAATTTGTGACAAAACACACTCCATTAAAAATAAGAGAAGCATTACATGCTCAATAAAGAATCATGCACCATATATATACAAGAGAGTATAATGCACTAGTTACAATAACCAGAACACATCATCAAGAAATAGTTAAAACACACTTCTTACTTACTCCCCCTGAGTAGAACACATAAAATAAATATGGCTACTATCCGCAATCCATATACTCATATCCATATCCATACCATTAGAAATAATAAACCATTCTCCCCCTTTTTGTCACAATATGACAAAGGAAGCAACAAAGATATGTAAAAAGGAAAAAGGAGCAAATAAATCAAGATATGAAAGATATAAGCAAGTAATGTTCATCCAACATAAATTAGCATAAATCAAGTTCATATAAGTAACCAACATAAACCAAGTTCATCCAAAGTCAGTCTCACAAATAGAAAGAAAACAAAGTATCATAAGAGTTATTATAGGCCATATGAGAAAATACTTAATCAGATCCAGAAGAGGGAGCAAGAATAGATGGATCAGTTTGGTGTAAACCCTTGTTCAAGCACCTCATATATTTACGCATATAAACAAATTGAGAATCTTGGGTTACACGTATCTGAGCCACCTGTTCCTCAAGAGAATGCAACCTCTCATTAAAATCAGAAGGCTGATAGTCAGGGTCAGGCTCAGAATCTGATTCAATCCCATTGAAGATATCATCCATATTTATATCATCTAGAGGTAAATCACTACCTTCTTCTTCATTCACTTCTTCAGCAGCACCACCACCACCCACATTCACTTGACCAGGCGCTAGTTCCAATTTCATCTTGTTTATATTTGAGTTATTGAAAATAAGGTGATGGATAGGAGCCTCTCCAATAGGCATAGTAACTAACATATGAGTGGCTAACACAATTCTAAGATATACAAAAGGGATATCACTGTGTCCAATATGGATATGAAATTGAATGATAGAATGATATATCAAAGAAGGAAGAAAAAATTTAGTACCAGAGATGACAGAATGTAAAATCTGAACCATGAAAGAGGTGAGTTCAGTTTTGTTACTAAAACACGGATACAGATTTGAAATAAAGATTCTATGAAGAACCCTGTATCTAGGTAACAAGTACTTGAAAGCAAGCGCATTCCCCTTATGAGTCCATTGCACATCCATGTTGCATAATGCTCTAGTAAGCATGTGTTTTTCTGATTCCGATGGTTTGTCAACTAGAGTGTGAATAGGAATACCCTCATCATTAACAGGTATGTCCATTAGAGCTGAAATCAAATGACAATCTATTTCAAATGGACCTTCTCTAGTTGCTATTGAAAACGTTAAATTCTAAGTCGAAAATTTAGAAATACATGCAAACATAGCTTGCGCAATAGACTGGTATGTCGGCCCACCCCAATGTAGAATGTTAGCATATCCTATAGATTGTAGAAGTAGAAGGAGTTTAAATGGAGCAATATGATCAATATCCACAGGTCGCTTAACAATAACCTTGCGTAATCGTAAATCCCACACATAGGAGGGATCATCTTCGGGTGACCGAAGATGGCACCTTATTAAAGGTGTCGACTTAGATGAGGAAGCACCATGGGTAGTTTTCTTTTTACCTCTAGCATCCATTTACAACAAAGAAATGAAGGAATCAAGAAGTTGTAAAAGATGTAGAGTGGGTTTCTTCAAAAACATATTTTGGAGAAGAAAACCCCAAAAACTTCAAGGAAATATGAAATAAATCACCCTAAGTAAGCAAATGAAGTGATAAACACTTGAATCCAAGAGAAAAATGAAAATAATGGACTAACCTTGAAGAATCAAGAAGTTGGGTACGACCGGTCGTGCTACGGCCCATTGGAGAGAAAAGGTGAAATGAGGAAGAAAGGGTTTTTTTCCAAATTAAAAGATCCAGCGCACTACACGACTGGTCATGGGACGTCCTCGACTGGTCGTGCAAAGACAAAAATATGTATTCTCCACATAATTTTAAAATTTAAATTTATAATTTAATAAATATATAAACTATAATACAGAAATGCATGAATAATCAATTTAAATTGCACATACCAAGATCAAATTTTAATTTATTAAATCTACTTTTGTCGAATGGTTTAGTGAAAATTCAGTAAGTTGATTCTCGGTCGAAATGTATTCCAATGAAATTATCTTTTCTTCCACTAATTCACAAATGTAGTGATATCTAATGTTAATGTGCTTGGTTCATGAATGCTGGATTGGGTTTTTAGATATATTTATTGTACTATAATTATCATAATATAAAACCATTGAATTTTGTACAATTCCGTAATCGTTTAACGTTCTATTCATCCATACAAGTTGAGTACATGCATTTCCAGCTGCAATGTATTCAGCCTCGGCAGTTGAGAGCAATACAGAACTTTGTTTCTTACTTTGCCAAGAAACTAAATAGTTCCCAATATAGAAATAACCACCACTGGTTGATTTCCTATCATCAACATTACCAGCCTAATCAGCATCAGTGTACCCAGCTAATTGAACATTAGTATCATGTGGATAACAAAGACCTAGATTAGCAGAACTTACGACATATCTTATAATCTGCTTAACAGTAGTTAAATGTGACTCTTTAGGGTTAGATTGATATCTAGCGCAAATTGCAATGCTAAAAGCAATATCAGGTCTACTTGCAGTTAAATATAGCAAACTACCTATCATACTGCGATATAATTTAGGATCTATACTTTTACCTATAGAGTCCTTTGAGAGTCTTAATGTTGTACTCATAGGAGTATCAAAATTTTTCCCATTCTCAAATCTAAACTTTTTTACTAAGTTCAGAGCATATTTGGTTTAAGAAATGAAGATACCTTCAGGTTGTTGTTTTACTTGCAACCCTAGGAAATAATTCAATTCTCCAACCATGCTCATTTCAAACTTAGATTTCATAAGATCTGCAAACTCAACAATCATGTTAGCACAAGTAGATCCATAAATAATATCATCAACATAGATCTGCACTATTAAGATATGATCGTTATGTTTCTTAACAAAAAGAGTCTTATCTACACTTCCCATTTGAAAATTATGACTTAGTAGAAACTTAGTCAATTTTTTGTACCACGATCTGGGAGCTGATTTTAAACCGTGGAGAGCCTTTTTTAGGCGATAGACATGATCAACATTCTTAGGGTCTTCAAAGCCCGTTGGTTGTTCAACATAAACTTCTTCATGCAGATCGCCATTTAATAAAGCACTCTTTACATCCATTTGATAAATTTTGAATTTTCTAAAGCAAGCAATGGATATAAATAGTCTGATTGATTCAAGACAAGCTACTAAGACAAAGGTTTCATCATAATCGATGCCTTCAATTTGAGTGTACCCTTGTACAACCAAACTAACCTCATTTCGAATTATATTACCAAGTTCATCAAACTTATTTTTAAAAATTCACTTAGTTCCAATAATATGTTTATCTTTAGGTCTAGGAACAAGATACCAAACATCATTTCTCACAAATTGGTTAAGCTCTTCTTGCATCGCAACAATCCAGTTTTCATCAGTAAGAACTTCTTTTATGTTAAACAGTTCTGTCTGAGATGTAAAACACACATAATTACATATATCTTCTAGTTGTCTATGAGTGCAGATACTAGTGAGAGGGTTTCCAAGAATTTGAGTGGTTGGATGATCTTTAACAGTCCTTAGTTCAGAGATATTTTGACTTGATGAAGTATCTGGTTTGTCAATTAGAAGAACTTTGTCATTATCTGAACTTGAGGTAGGTGTATTCAGATGATCGTCAATGACCACATTGATGGACTCTTGAATAACACCGGTCCTCTTATTTAGCACTCGATATGCTTTACTATTTAAAGCATATCCTAAAAAAATCCCTTCATCACTTTTGGTGTCAAACTTACTCAGATTTTCATGGTCACGTAAAATATAGCACTTGCTGCCAAAAAATCGAAAGTATTTGACAATAGGCTTTTTATCAAACCACATTTCATATGTCGTTTTATTATTTAACCTAATTGTATAAACCCAGTTAATTATATAGCAGGCAGTATTTACTGCTTCAGCCCAAATATTTTTAGGAAGCTTCATACTATTCAACATTACATTCGTCATTTCTTGAAGCACTCTATTTTTTCTTTCAACAATTCCATTTTGTTGTGGTGTTTTGGGCATAGAAAATTCATGTGATATTCCCTAATCACAATAGAATTTTTCAAAAATGCTATTCTCAAATTCTGATCCATGATCACTATGAATCTTACAGACTTAAGAACCTTTTTCAGTTTGAATTCGTTTGAGAACTCTTTTTACTTCATTAAGGATTTCTGACTTATCCCTTAAGAAAGCTACCCAAGTGAATCTGGTAAAATCATCCACGAATACCAGTATATATTTTTTGCCACCTCGACTCTCCGTCCTGGTTAGTCCTATAAGATCCATGTGGAGAAGTTCGAGCAGTTTGGATGTGGCATTGGAGTTCACCTATTTGTGAGAACTCTTAATTTGCTTGCCAATCTGGTATTTGCCATAAATTTTGTCTACATTCTGTAATTTAGGTAAACCTCTTATCAGTTCCCTTTTGCTTAATCTATACAAATTGCGGTAGTGTACATCTCCAAGGCGTTTATGCCATAACTCGGTCTCATCAGTATTAACCATGCAACACGTTTGATTAGATGAGCTAGAATCACTTACAATATAGCAGTTTTCAGAAGTTCTGCGACCAGTTAATATTACAAAACCCTTTTTGTTTAAAATTTCACAACCTTGATTAGTAAATTTTACGCTGTGGTTTTTATCGCATATTTGAGAAATGCTTAACAAGTTATGTTTTAAACCTTCTACATATAAAACATTCTCAAATAAAGGGAGGTTAGAAAGTTGAACTGTACCTTAGCCAATAATCCTATAGTTGCTACCATCACCAAATGTGACTGAACCATCAGCCATGTCTTTAAGATCGGTGAATAGACCTTTATCACCAGTCATATGCCTTGAGCATCCACTGTCTAAGTACCACTTTGAATGGCTTGAAGCCTTGAAAGCAGTGTGGGCAACCAAGCTAGTAACCTTAGGAACCCATTTCAAAACTATTTTGGGTTTAGGAGTATAGTTGGTCATCTTATGTTTGTAGTTGTTGTAAGAATAACCTACTGAGTTAGATTTTAAGAGCTCCTTAAGCAAATCAACTATCTTCTCATTTAAATATTTTTTATTCTGATTTTTATAGTTGATATGATTACTTTTAGGTTTGAAAGATTAATAAGTTTTAGCATTTTTAGAAAAGTTTTGATTTGAAGTATTCCTTTTTGAGTTTAAAGACTCTCTTTTCACAAACTTAGGAGGAGTATTCTTCTGTTTAGGAGGAATATTTCTATCATAGCCCAAACTGGATCGGTCACCACATTTTCTTAATCTAGATAAAAGTTTTTCTAACTTTGGATCACCTTGGGCATACCTCCAAGTATCTTTCAAACTCAAAAGTGAAGAGACTTCAAGTTTTAGTTTTTCATTTTTAAATTTAAGATTTTCAATCAGTGAAGTTTTGAAATCTAAATCGCATTTTAATTTTTCAAAACAATCTGAAATGTGGGATTTTTCTAAAACAAGAGAATCAAAATTTTATTTAATCTTAAAAAACTTTTCTTTTTGTAGTTTTAGTTTAACAGCAATTTTACAACTTTCCTTGTAAAGGGCATTATAAGCATCTTGAAGATCTTCTTCATTTTCATGATCACTATTCAAATTTTGTTCACTAGTTGAATCATCATGATCTGAAAAAGTGAACTTAGCTAGAGTCAAAAGGGCTTTAACTTCACTGCCCAACTCATTTTCAGAATCTTCTAATTCAAACGAGGCTTCAGAGCCAGAAGATTCATCCCAAGTAGCCAACATTCCTTTCTTTTTGGGTTTGTCCTTTCTAGGACACTTGTTTTCCAAATCCCCATATTCATGGCAGTTGTAACATTGACTATCTTTTAAAGATTTTCGAGTTTTAGATTTAGATTTCTTCTTATCATCAGATTTTTGAAAATCAACCCTCTTTTTACTTTTGAAAATTTTGTAAAATTTTTTCGCTAAAAGGGCTATATCATCTTCAAAGATTTCTAAATCAGAATTGCTATTATTTTCTTAAAAATATTTTTAGAAGATTTAAGTGTGATAAATTTACCTTTAGGAGCTTTACAAGTTAACTCATAAGTCTGTAAAGACTCAACTAATTCTTCTACCCTCATATTATCTGTATCACGAAGTTCCTGGATCGTAGTTACTTTAGAATTGAACTATTCAGGAAGTGAGTGTAGTATTTTTACACACACTTTACTTTCTAGGATTTTATCACCAAGACCCCACATAGGGTTCACAATGTCATTCAATCTTGTATAGAAGTCTATGAACATTTCATTTTCTTCTATATATATTTCCTCAATTTTGGTTGTGAGGATTTGGACTTTAGATTTCTTGACAATTGATATTCCCTCGTGTGTCATTTCTAAAATATCTCAGGCTTGCTTTGCATTATCATAGGATATAATTCTTTTGAATTCATCCGATGATAGTGCGCAACTGATTGCATTTAGTACTTTTACATTGGCACTACTCTCACTTTTCTGAAGAGTGGTCCAAGAAAAATAAGGTGAGATTTTCATAGATTAGATCCATCGATACCAATTACTTCAATGGTAGGAAGGGTCCATTCGATCACTGTGGCTTGCCACATGCTCTCATCCATGGATTTTAAGAAAATCCTCATTCTGGCTTTCCAATAAGCATAATTGGTGCCATCAAATGGTGGAGGTCTAGTGACTGAAAGGCTATCAAAATTTGACATCTTATAAATAGCTTAGATCGATTAGCTCAGGAAATAAATCCAAAAATATAACAATCAGAATGAGCTATTAGGCACTGATACCACTTGAAAAAGCTAAGCTATGTGTCCTAGAGGGGGTGAATAGGACTATGCCAAATTTAAATTAATAACAGCGAAATTTAAATAATAAGATAGCCTTTTAAACAAATGAATGAAAAGATAGCACTTTAAACAAACTACAATACTGAAATGTAAAGCAACCTCAAATGTATGAGTATTGAGAGATTGATACAAATGTTGTTCTATGGACAACCTTACAGCAAAAACCAAGGTTTATGGTAGGACAACCTGATTCCTAGAAAGTTCTTTGTATCAAAAATTCAAACTAGATACTAAGGAATAAATAGCAAGGAAATGAAATCTACTCGATTACATCATTCCTCACAATGCTTGAAATGTAAAAGATTACAACATTCACATCCACACATACATCCCACAATATTGAATGTTAAAAGATATAGAAAATAAATCACACATCCGAACACAAAGAATTATAGTGGTTCGCCTGTGTGTACACCAACTGTTAAACAATAGCCACACAACTTGCTACTCCACTCCTAATATCCTCACATAATGGATATTAGCGTTCACTATGAAATAGGTTTTTCTCAGGTTCACCTAAAACTCTCACAATTGTGTCTTTCTAATGAGCTTACACAATTTTTTTAAAAAAAATAACCTCACTCTGAGTTTTCTGGATCACCTCAGATAAACCAAGCAATGAGATTTTTCGAGCTCAATCTCAAAAGAAACCAAAAACAGAAGATTTATACAAATGTAAAATATCTAGATTTCTCCTTTTGTTCCAGCCCGGAAGAACCAAGTTGGAGTAGAAGTTCGAATATAGAAGTTTAATGTCCAATACACACTTTGAAATGGTTCTAGGTTCAAATTGATTTTAAATTAAATCAAGTTGGGCTAGCTCTATTTGATTTTGATTCCAAGAAGTGGAATATTACAATTCCTCTTTCAAATCAGATTGGAATGTAGAAACAAAATCAAATATAAAAAGCTAATAAAAAGAGAATATCAAATGAGCACAATTTAGCTTAAAATGAATACTAACTTATCTCTCAGAGTGATGCCTTGATTTTACTTGAATTGAATATCAAACTCTGAAATTCGTGCTTTATTTATAGATGAAGAAATCACGTCTATGACTGGTCCTGTAGACACTACGAATGGTCGTAGAACGAATTGATTTTTGAAATTTTGAGCGCAATTGGTTAAAATCGTTCCACGACTGGTCGTAGGCACTTCACGATCGGTCGTGAGGCCTCCACGACGGTCGTGACCTTCCCACGATTGCTCGTGAGAAGCTGGGAATAGTTACTAGATTTTGAGTCGCAGCTGCAGGACTGGTCGTGAATGAGTCGTGCACTGTTTACACGACCGGTTGAGTAGACTCTAGGACTGGTCGAAGCTCAACCAAAAAATTTTAAAAATTTGCAACAACTTAGGACTGGTCGTGGAATTTCTTGGACTGGTCGAGCCAGTACTAGGACTAGTCGAATAGAGTCCAGGATTAGTCGAAGAACAGACCAAACACTTATAAAATAAGCAATTGACTTATGTATCCAAAATGACCTACCCTAAGGTCAATCTAAGGTCTTTTATACCTTAACCATGAAGTATGAACATCGAACCTTCTTTTCTTTAGATGATGGACGATTATAAGAGTTCATGACGCTTGTACTTGAGATCATTTGAAGCTTGACTTTGTAATACTTGAATCGTGCTTCACTTTGAGTCTTGATGTCACTTTAAAATCATTGAACTTTGAAGCTTAAAGGTGAATTAATGTACTTGATCTTGCATTTTTTGAAGTAGATCTTTGTTCTTAACTTGAACCATTGTCCTTGTACTTGTGATGCATTGCCTTGAACAGATATATCAATGTGCTACACAAAACACATACTGTGGTTTTGGCACAACAAAATTTGACAATCAAAGGAGCAAAAACCCATAACACTTACAGATTCGCTGAATTATCGCCCAAACTCGTCGATTGACGGTTTAGAAAGGGATTGGGATCATTTTTTACATGATCTTGTACGCATATGGGGTAAAGTTCAATGGTCAGTTTCGCTTCAACGGTCATATGATCACCGATGGCGAAACTCGGAATCCTACAACTGTTTCTACATTTCATCGCACCCTCATAAGTTAAAGTACGTCAATGTGCATCGTGTTACCATAACTTAGGTCCAATTTAATCCAAATCATGCTTTGATACCAACTTGTAACGCCTAGAAAATTTGGGGTCGAGCAGAAGCTTAACTCCCGAGTTTCAACGCATCACTTATGCAACATAAATAATGATGATTAAATGTTGTCCATATTAGTGCATTTAACATGAGTGAGATTACACCAAATCAGCATATCATACTCCAGAGACAGTTAAATTACGCAAGTGGAAGACTGTGATAAATATATAAAGCATATATGTGATTGTAAGTCCCCAGAGTATGAACGTCACCAGGTTAAATAATTACATATATAACTCTAAAATTTACAAAATGATAAGGTGTAATGTTTAACTTGTTCGTATCCCTGTGATCCCTGCGATGCAACTCTAGGTCTACATAGACCCGCCAGAGAGTTGCATGAAGGAGAACTCATCCTCATCATCATAAAAGTCAGGCTCCACCTCATAAGCATTGCCATCACCTGAAGCTACAACAGAGTCTGATTGGTGTTTTAAAACACCGTCCTAGAGTGGTAGTGAGTGATCAACTCAGTGGAGCTATAAGGCAAAGGTTAACATATTATCAATTCAATCAAGCAGTAATGATGAAGCAGTATAATAATCATGTCCTAAGTACTCTTGTTAATGCAGGAATGATATGCTGTAATGATACATGCCCTCGCCTACACTCCCTTAGCGACATCATCTCATGATTGTGCATGACAAACTCCCTAAATGTGCGCTTCCTTGCCAAAGCACATGCAATGCGGTGCATGATCATCTTAGCCAATATTTAATTAGGTTTATTCATACAATAGATTCGGGAAGCTAAGGTACCTCCCTTTATATGAAATACCCAAACGATGATACATATAGGGTCGTCAATCGTAGTAAATCACATACGATGGGCAAGTTATAAGGTAAGTCACCCCTAATTTAAAAACAGTGGACAGGTAAGTTCAGGTCGCTACGGGAGGCTCGTCACCTCGGCGTAGGCCTAGTTTATACTCTAGGTCACTATAGGAAATGCTCGTCACCTTAGCGTAGGCTGACAACTCGAATACAGTGTCTCATACCACCGTATTCGGCTCACAAGTTTGGTTTGCTCACTGGACACTACGGGGAGGCTCGTCACCCCAGCATAGGCCGACAGCCCGACCACAGTATCCCATACCACCATGCCCGGCTCATGAGTCTTAGCGGATCGTGGTACCAAGGTTAAACGGGCTTTTCACTGGTAAGTGATACCTTAGATTCAAATAATAGCATCCATACATGGTGAACATACATTAGGCCAATTAGGTTTCTTGACAAGTTCGACTAGTACGAGCGCACGTTGCATTAATCTTCATGGAGTGCTTACGCACTCCTCGTGGCCTAGCCACTGTCGATAATCACCGTACGACTCGGATTCATCAAACGTATCCGTCATGGCGAAACTAGTTCGGCCACTGATCGTAAACCGTTACCAATTGCCTGGACTACGAATTAGTCCCAATCATACTAAAACACAATAGGCGTTCATATATGATGGTCAAAACAGCATGTGACAATCAATTCAAATATAAATCTCATTTGAGCACTTTAACAAACACATAGTGTACATGTTTCATACATAGGCATCTCACCCATAAATCACGTAGTAGTAAGATAAGTTACATGAAGGAAACTGTAACTACAGATAAGGTAATTGAGAATCCTATCTCAACACCCTCATTAAATACATTTCAACAAGCATTTTCTCATTTAGGCATTTTATCAAATACTTAGACTACACATATCGACATACATGTAATAAATTAGTTATAACGTATATTATAGCAATTCCTTTCACAAGGGAATAAAAAATCATGTATTCTCAATAAATTGTTATGCCAAGTACAAATCATGATTCCATGTTCATTCAAACATTTCAACAAACAAATAGAATATATTATATTCAATGTAGTTCATGTATATGTGTAATATATGGAAAATATCGCGTTTAGACACATGTGACAGCAATCAAGTCAGTCATAAATCATTAATTGACATTGAAAGCCTTGAAAACCCTAACCTAAACGTTTATAGTATGCACCTTCCGTCAGTAAACTCGTATCGAACTCAGTTCGAACACTATGCCTTTGTCTACGGCACAACGGCTACCTGAATCAATGAAATAGGTTAGCCATTTCACCGATCACCTATTTGGATACCTAAAGCAGATTAGGGTTATGATTCCTTACCCAAAAGTGGAGTCGAAATCGCCAGTATAGCGACACAGAAGAGGGGATTCAGCACGTGGAGTGGCGGGATTGAATCCCAGCAACAGACCACAACTCTCTCTCACTTCTCCTCACTTTTTTCTTCTCTTTTCTCTCTTCTCTCTCCTAGGGTTTAGGAAATTCGTATGGAATGAGAGAGGGGTGGGTTAAGGCCCCTATATAGGCCCAAAACTGATGTCAATGGCCCCAGGGCCATGGTATACTTAGGTTATAGTTAAAAGACATCTGTTTCGGTCCAACGGAGCTCACCTGGAGGTCCATTGCTCGCCTAAGGTCTGAAGAAAATTCTCTAACAATAGACTTATGCCAGGTTAAAGTTTCGGTCCGATCAGATTAGTGGATCGATCGCAGAGGACCAGTTTTAGTTCAGCAGTCATTGTCACTCGATCAGAGCCACAAGTACACTAACATGTGTAGGGAAATTTTCCTGATCCAAGGGTGTAGTTGGGTCAGAATCTAGCAGTCTAAAACCTTAAATTTGGCCTGTAAGCGAACGACCCAATTCACTTAAGTTTGAGTCTATTTTCTAAAGATTTCGCGTTTCTCACACACTTCGCTCCGGGCTTAAGTTGTGCGTTTCTGGATACTATTTGGACTTGATTACCGAGATGGTTGTCAAGCCCAGTAAGGCGGTCGTAACCGTATAGTTTCGTGGTAATCGAACTTTCGACGTGCGGTCTAGGTCTGATACGGAGTTTTAAGATGCTCCCAAGAGCAACTGGGTTTTGAGATTGATCCTAGGTTTCTAGGTAATGTTGGATTAGCTATTCTAATGGTTTTGGGTCTTGCAGTTCGTATAGAAAGTGATTCGAGTTAATTCGCCAATCAATTCAGTTTAGTGCTTAATTAATTTTCATCTAATTTCTAAAGAATTTGATCCTTAATGATTTCCGCTTGAGGTGGTACTCGGTTCTTTGTACGGATTTTTTCGATATGTTACAAACGTTCTATTAAGGTTGACAATGATAATCACCATCCAATTCAAGTTCTTAATCTAACTAGCCATCCACCTATTGAAGGATTTTGCCTGAATTTGTGATTGCTTTACCTGAGCTCGTTCTTGCTCGATTTGAGCCCTCCCTTGCTCCACGATATGTTGGATTCCCAATTGCATATCACGCAACTCAATCAATATCACCTCGAGAGGATCAATATCTGAGAGGATGATGTCCGATCCTTGTTTGGAGGATTGCGCATTGGGTTTAATGGTGACCCTAGGCGTTCAAGTGTTGGTTGCATATGCATTTCCTCGGATGGAGGGAACACAAAGGGTGTTGCAGGCTCATTAGCCCTAGAGGAGCTTTGGGTACCCCTTCGACTCATATTTTTGAAGTTGGCTAACTAAACTAAACACGCTTATATCACACTAGTATATACACCGGATCAGGTGTCCCATCGGGCGTGCCAAAAACTATTGCTCTCTTAAATTTAGAATTCGGTTTGTGGGAGTGCCAGAACTAACTGTGCAACTCAATTCTAACTAAACAACTTTGACTTGAAGCGCCAAAATAGTCAGATATGTCAAAATTAATAATATATGACCGAGATCTAAAAAGATCAGTCCTCTACTCAGTCATTTGCAAGATGTTGTTTAAAATGATCAGGAAATTATCAGAGGGTAGGGTTTGTCCTCTGAGAATGGGTTGCACCTTTCCTTCCATATGAAAGAACTTTCAAATATAAAAGCAAACAAAAAGGAAACACTTAAAGTTGACTGTAGGGAAAAACTACAAAAGTGCCTTTTTGAAATAGGAACTACTTGTATTGTAATGGAAATTTGTCCAGCGTATGAGCGTAGACTTGGTTCCACTAAGGATTACTACTACTCATAATGTAAGATTAGGCTACTAGTTCCACTATGGAATGTGAAGGACTGCTTATACTAAGGAACATAAAGGATTGATTATGCTAAGGAATATAAAGGATAATTGAAAGATTGATTTGATTTGTTTGATTAGGTTGGTATGAGACCCTTTTCTTCATCCAAATCCTTTGCTATTTATAAATCTCCTTGTGGTAGTCATGTAAATGCTTCTTCCCCACGTTCAGTTGATGATAGTAATTGCTTCGATGCCACTCCAGCCTTCCAAATTGTTTTTGGATACCTGCCCTGGTAACCTCCTCAACATCGCTTTTCTCTCAATCACATCTTGCATTCAATCTTCTCAGCCATGCTCTTTCTATTAACGACTTGTAGCACTTTAAGTAATATCAACTATAATTCTACAACATGTATTAGAAATATCCTCAAAGATCTTAATTGTGTTGTACTTAATGCAATAACACATATCCTTTCCTAATTAGTTGTTACACCCGACACCACCGCATTACATATGGGTGAATTGGTTGTTGGATACTTAGATGGCTAAAAATATTTAGTAGTCATTAGTCTTTGGGGGGGGCGGGGAGGCTAGATTCAGGGATTTGCCTGTTATTAGTGATGCGACTTATCTACAGTCCATACCATGTTTTGGCGCTTTAATTGGAGTTGAAATTATTTGAGATGTTCAGTATTAAGGGCAAGCATATGAACCATCTCTCTTTAACGGAGTATCAATTATAATAACGATTCGAGTTTTTTACAATACCGGTAATAAATTGTAAGCTCTCTTAATTAGACACTAGATTGGGGGGATCTGCCTGTTATTAGTGATGTGACCTATCTATAGTCCATGCCATATTTTGGCGCTTTAATGGGAGTTGAAATTATTTGAGATGTACTGTATTAAGGGCAAGCACATGAACCATTGCTCTCTACCAGAGTACCAATTATAATAACGATACGAGTTTTTGACAATACCGATAATAAATAGTAAGCTCTCTACCAAATTATCAATTATAGTGATGATTTGAGTTTTTGACAATACCAATGATAAATCGTAAGGGGCTCACGGGGGAGCGGATTAGGTGTCACCCGGGTAATACCTTGGTGCGTGTTACCCTCACCGTGGGTCCCACTTTAATGATTCGTTGTATATTCACTCTGTCATCTGTTTTTTCAGTCCATTTTAGGACGTGGTCACGTAAAAGAAATAGATCCGAATCTTAGGTGGACGATACGAAACACTGGTAATTGAACATCCCACCCTTAAGAATTTCCTAGGGCTACATTAATGCCCACTGTAATGTTTTTTTTTTTTTTCTATCCCAACTGTTGATAAGGTCAAACAAACCCAGATGATTGGGAAAATATAAAGATCCGCTTGATCCAAAACTCCTCGACTATAATTTTTTTTAATGATTATTCACCATTGTTTTCAATGGTATGGTCCACCTGAGATTTGAATCCTCTTAAGTTTTGGAATCACGTTCTAAAATGAGCCGAGAAAACAGATGGGCAGCATGGATTTATCAAGGTGGTCTCCGGGAAACACCCACTAAGCGTTTCCCACTAAGCTGTTACCCGGGTGACAGTTAATCCGATCCCAGGGCTCTAATCGTCGTCCAGACTCTATGCTAAAGTGACCATCTTTTAAAAAAAAAAAAAAAAAAACTATACACGTGTGCAGTTTATGGAATAATAACTTATTTATGCTGGCACATGTGTGGCCTGTACATAAACTTCATTACACACGTGTGCACTTTACAGAATAATAATTTATTTATTGTAAAAGTAAATCGTGTGTGCACTCTACGGAATAATAGTTTAATTATTGTAAAGGGGTCAAATCACAGGACCCTCTGCAATAAGCAGAGGGATCAAATCTTGGCATATGGGCCCCAGTATACAGCGACACAGTGAGCAGCTACAGACGGAAGACGAATTCCAGTTCCCAACGGGGGACATGGATTAAGTACAACCACCCGGTTAGAGAGTGACGGTTCTGACAGGGGCTCTATGGGGCCACCACGATGTATGTGTTTCGTAATTTGCCTATTCATTTTGACAGAGCATTTAAGGTTTTAAACCAAAGAGAGATCGAAAGTTTAATTAGACCACACCACAGAAGCAGCCGTGACAATGACATCAACGATTGAAACCTTCTTAGGACCACCGACGTTTATTTGCCATTCAACCTCTTTATAAGACAGACGGAACTAGACCAAGGGAATACATAAATATAAGCTTCATCCAAAACTTCTCCAGCCACAGAAGGTTTTCAACCGTAGATGTTCCATCCCCACTGTTTCCTGCGGAGTAGTCCACTTGAGCCTTATATCTTCCTCTCTTCGGGGCTCATGCCTAAAAATGATCCGTAGAACTGAAATGACGGTGTGTATGAAACAGATACATAAAGGTGGGTTCCAATGATCCCCTGCCAGGACAGTCCGTCTCTAGCTAGGTCCTGGAGGAGATAGCAATAACCCGCGTCCAAAATAGGAACCCGGGAACACCGGAGATGACGCGTTGAGTTTTCAACTGATTTCGGCAGAGCTTTGAAAAAGAAGGAAATATATATCGTGCACCAGAGGAAATGCCTACATCACTTGTTTTCAATTGGCACAAGTGGGCTATTATTTAGTGATCTAGACCATTGATCCCAGGATCCCCACCGTGGTTGAACAATGACCCAAAATTTTCTGGATAGGAAGATCCCAGTCTGGAGCAGATTTCTGCCGTATTTCTATTCTTAAACAATCCACTTTGCAAGGCACCAATGGCTAGATTAAAGGTTCTTATCCAATGACTTTTGAGCAGTACTCCGAAATTGGTGGCACATCAAATCAACTCCATTGCGTGGCCCCCTCCTGTAAAAATTAAAGACACGAGAATAATATGTGCATGTACGTAGGCGCAATTAAAGAGGCCCGACTGCAATCTCAATCCTTTCCAGCTCTAAAGTCGGCGTGATTGGGACCACACCCAAAACAAAAGTAAAAGGCCAAGTGTAAAAAGCTGCTAGTTCTCGGACTACTGAGGCGGTAGTCTTCCATCTTTGCCACGTCTAAGCAGGTCCACTGTGTATAAATCATATAACGGGTGATCCGTTTTTGTATAAAGATAATCCCAGATCCTCAGAATGATGGACTTGAAAGTAAACCATTTTGACCACTTAGAAGGCCGAATTGGTAGGGTAGTCTACGGAAAGGGAAATTGACCTAATTCACCTCGAAATTTGGGCAAATTACCTGAAATGTTAGGGCACTCCATGTATTCCCATAAGGGCCTTCTGACGGCTTTTGGACTTTGTTTCGAACGAAAATGCCTCTGACCTTGGTTGAGGACTTGTATAGTCCAGGAGTGAAGTAAAAGTCACCCGCTGTTGCAACCCCTAAGAAATGGACGAATCGGCTACTCCCCAGGACACCGACCAATGGTTTGTGCTCGGCCCTATGTGGGCCCCACCGCCACGTACATGTTTCATCCATGTCATCCATATATTTCTACAGATCATTTTATGGTAGGAGTCCAAAAACTAGCATAATCCAGTCACGGTGGGCCGTAAGAGGATTTTAATGGTGGATATCCAATAACTATAATTTTCCTGCAGTGTGGTCCACCCGAGAGTTGTATCACTCTCGTTTTTCGGTTCAACCCATAAAATGATATTTTAAACTAGATGAATGGTATGGACGAAGCACATACATCATGGTGGGGCCCACAGACCACCGATCACCAGCACCACAAGCATCGGAAGGGGCAAGTGTCGCATTTATTTTCCTTTGAAAGACCCTTTTCTTCTTCTTCTTCTTCTTCTTTTGTTTATATAGAGAAGCTAAGATCCAGGGACCAACAGCCAGAGAGTGACATTATTTCTCCTCTTCACATCTCTCGTCTTAATGTCTCTTCCACTATGAGGTTAGTATTTTATTTTGTTTCAACTGTAGGTAGGCATTTGCCAAGGTAAAGGAAGGACAGAGCCAAGAAGCCGAGGGCTACGGTTGTCACGTGAAACAAGCCAATCCGCATTCATGCATTTATTTGCTTTTTCATTCAAAATAATGGAGTAGATATTCGAAGAAACCATAGAGCCCCTATCACGTTCTTCCTTTATTCGTGATCTCTTTTGTTTCCTCAAAGACGTTCACGATCTTCCTGAAGCTCAACGGCCTCCACAGGAAGTTCTGAAGACAATTTTCGAAGTTCGCCAAATTGACAATTTCAATGGGCACCCAGCCAGCGGAAAAACGTTAGCTACTTCCATTTCCTTCTACCCTGTCCTTCGCAGCTCTTGCGTTTCTTCGGAATCATCAACGTTGAGCTGAAATACTTCCCATATAATATGACAACCACGACCGCTGTAACATGACATCCAAGACCATAATCACAACACAATAGGAAGAACAATCTCTTCAACCATCGCTGGTTGCCGGCTGAAGGGAGATCTTCTTCCTACTGTAAATGTCATTATGGTCGTAGTTGTCATGTTAAATCGGTCGTGGCGGTCTTGCTGGAAAGGAGGCCAAGATGCATTTATGGTGTTTATCATGTTAAATAGGTCGTGGCTTGCATGCTGCATGTGGCGCTTATTTCGGATAGTCACTCTGAATCCGAAAGAAAGGATCGTAGTTTTTAACCAACGAAGATGAGAGTGAGAAGGATGATAATATCCCCATTTGCAAACTTAAGTGGAAGAAACTTGCAGAATCTTGGCTTGCATGCCGAGCTTATTTTCTGAAAGTCACTGTATTATATGGGTCGTGGTTGTCATGTTGTATGGATTGTAGTTGTCATGGATCGTTTGTTTAATTTACAATGGATCGTGATTTTCAGGTTATATGGGTCAAGCGTAGCTTTCCCCAGTTTAGCCACCAGCCACGTATTGTCCTCCTTCGCCCATTCAAGATGAGCCTTTGTGGTTGTCGGTTCGGACTCAGCCGAGTCCAAACGAGACTGAATTAGCCTTCTTCTTGAGCATCATGTCCCTTAATTGGCCTTCTCCTACCAGGCCCTTCAGCTTCTCCTGTTCCTTGGTAGAAGTCTTCAAGAGCTCTTCCAACATGGCCTTCTCCTTTCAATCTTAGCCATCGCCTTTAGCCTCTCCCGAATTAACAGAAACATCGGCTACACCTGAGAAAGAAAAGAGTTAGAAAGTATAAAACAACAATCAGAGCCAACAAATCGAGTAAGCTTGAGAGCTTACCGTATAACAGACCAAGGCGTAGTCGTTGATGAACGACTCGGGAAGGCGAGTAAGAGTATTGGCGAATGATTTGCCGCCTAGTCGACTAGGAGAGACATATGATAGCCGAGTGAGAGTATCTTTGATCCCAAGGGGGGTCGTGGTTTGTAATGTAATATGAAATGTATTTGATAACAACAATATTCTCGAACGGGCCCTAGCGAGGTTTGGTCATGGTTTGCATTGCAGGTTGGTCGTGAAGATGACATGGGTCATGGTTCACATAAACAATGGGTCGTGTTTGT
Source organism: Magnolia sinica (assembly GCF_029962835.1). Lineage (NCBI taxonomy): Eukaryota > Viridiplantae > Streptophyta > Magnoliopsida > Magnoliales > Magnoliaceae > Magnolia > Magnolia sinica. The sequence continues at coordinate 84,449,345 of NC_080574.1, forward strand.
CACGGCATATGGGTCGTGGTTGTAATTTAACATCAACGATCCACTATTCATAATAACCACGACACAACGCAATACACAATCATGACCCACTATTGACCAACGTTTCATGGATCATTGTATCCTTTGATATGGGTCGTGGTTGTAATGTTGTATAGGTCTTGGTTGTGATGAAATTTGGATCCTTCACGTAATTATTAAAGGGTCGTGGTTGTCCTGTTATACGGACCGTGGTTTTTGTGCAATATGGTTTGTAGTTGATGTGAAGCATTGATTGTAGTTGTCATTTTGAAATGGGTTCGTGTTAATCGTTTTGCATGTTCATTGTTGCCTTGTTTCATGTGTCGTTGTTGACAACCACGACACTATTTTTTTGCACTACTCATTTACATGACAAACACGATCATTATATCATGAAAACCACGACCTATTGTATGTACACGATTGTCATCTATGTTCGTGGCTCAGATGCATAAATGCTCGTTATTATCATCCACCTTGGGTTGTTGTTGTCATGAAACATGGGTCATGACTGACATTGGATAGGTATTGGTTGTCATGATACATGGAACCGGCAATGGATTAATACGTAGGTCGTTGTTGTCGTTTTAAAATATACGTGAAGCATTGGTCGTAGTTGATCTGGGTCGTGTTTGTCGTGTTAAAATGGTAGTGCTTCGTAGTTGTAATGGTTCGTGGTTGTAGCAAACACGACGATCTTACGAGAAACATGACCCATGCAATATGAGAACCACGATCCACCTATCATGGGTGCCAAGACCAATCGCTAAGCTCACCATTTACTTTATGGGTCATGGTTTAAATGCACAAGAATTCATGGTTATCATCCACATTGCATTGTGGTTAACATGCACCAAAGTTCATGAATCAATAAATATATATATTACAGTTCAAATTACATGATCTCAAACATTTAAAAAAAATTATGATCCAATCATCGCGATAACCATGACCTGTATAACATGACAACCACGAACCCATATCAAAAGTCAACTACAACCAATGCTTCACGTTAACCACAAACCATATAAGACATTAACCACGATTTTTATTAGACAGCAACCCCAACCCATATATCATTACGTTCAGGATCCATATTTCATGAAAACCACGACCCATACAACATTACAACCATGATTCATATACAATGATAGTCACGACCCATGTATCATCTCTCGAGCGCGATCATAGGGCTTGTCTCTATCTGAGCACGACCTTATAATCTGAATCCCTCCGTCCCAACTTTTCTGAGTTCTATGCTGATTTAAAAGCCCTACAAAAGAACTTGATATTTTATCGATGAGCACCTACTTAGAGTTGGCGGACCTAGTGTGTAATGGCTTCTTTGGAATTTCAGGCTGATGTAATTTGTCTTCTTCTGAGTTACAGCCTGAAGTGAAAGTTCTATAAAAGAACTCGTTATTTTGTAGTATGACAACAACGATTTGTATAATACTGGAACAACTATCCATAAAACATGAAAACCACGACCCATAGCAACCGACACCACGACCTATGTAACGTTAACAACCACAATCCATATATCATAACAACCACAATCCATTTTACATGAAAAACACGATAAAAAAGCAGAGAGTCGACAACGATCCTATGCCTGGGTCATTTCTTGCCAACGTGAAGGATTATGGTTGTCATCTACGAAGGGTCGTGTTTGCCATTGTGTAAGGTAGAGATGACTTTGAGTAAGTTGTGACAACGAAAGCCCTCACCATATCTTGTTTGAAGCCCAAGTCCTTGGCCCACAACTCTGTATCGTGGTTATTATGTTATATAGGTCGTGGTGTTAATGTTCGATGTGTGATAGTTGATATGACGATATATATTGTGGTTTTCATTGTATATGGATCGCTGCAGTTATGGATCGTTATATTCAAATTTTATGGACCATTATGCCCTCGACACATAAACAGAGGTAACGATGAAAGGTGAGGTCGGCGTCATATTTGTGTTGTGCTTGTATGTCTCGTAAGATTTTGGTTATCTCTCGGCTATGGGACAGATCTTATGTAAATTTTTAATCTACACCGATTGTTAGTTGTTAGAGTATGTACTAATCTTTATCCAAAAATTTGAACCTTACAGGCGTAGTTGATTACACCAAAATAAACGGTTATAAGGCGTTGAGAACTACGTGGGCCGTACATCTGCCTGATTAAACTTATTTTTATGCTATGCCTTCATACACGTTCATTACATATGATGGTCAGTTTAGATGACATATATATCACTGTGGACCCTATATATCTTAGTTTGTACCGAATATGTCGCATGTACATATATTATGCATGCTAAATGCAGGAAATTCGCTTACAGTTCCAAATGCAGAAGATCAATTATCGATCATCTGATTCAAGTCTATGGGCCCATCATAAATCAAATCTAATCCGTTGGAATTGTTCATGGATGATGAATTTATTTGAAATTTTTGTTGTGACACGTATCGAGCCATCAGTGGCCCACATTGCGTAAAGATGACAAATTATGGGCTTTTACGGAAACTATTAGTTGAACTGTTGTGGTCCATTAGATTTGAATATTTTATCCATTGTTTGGGTTTCTTGATGTTACAAATTAAATGGATGGTGTGGATCAAAGAATATTTGCAATTCGATGTGACTTACGGAACACCGACTATATCTTGGATGCTTACGGACACTTTTATAGATGCTTACGTTTTCAAACGCAAAACATCAACAAGCTATCCCCATACGGATCACCGACTATATCTTGGAGCTTCTTCTCTGGGATCCCTTCACTTTTTATCCATAATCCTTGTTTTCTTTTTTACTGGTTTTGAATCTTCTTCGCTGGGCCCCTCCATCACCACTCAGCGAGCACATCTACAAGTTCAGTGCATCTCAATGTAAAGCAAGGTAATGGTTGACAGGGTCGGTGTATGGTTATTATGTTATGCGGGTCGTGGGTGTGAACCACGACCCAATGGATATGACTATAACGAAATGTATAGCATGACAATCAACACCAAATGGATCGTGGTTGACATGGTCAGTGTATTGTGGCCCACATGTTATGTGGGTCGTGGTTGTGAATCATGCCTCAATGTAGATAACATCAACAATATGTATGGTATGACAGCCACGATCATGGTCGTGATCATGGTTTGTTGCATAATGGATCGTGGTTGACAGAAGAGGTGTTGGGTACACCAGTGAAGAAAGTCAAACACTAATTTGACGTTGAATGATGAATGGATTGGTGCATTCGATGTTTCTTCTGCTTATTATCATCTATAATGGATTGGTGAATGAGATGGGTCGTAATTGTTCGTGAACAATTTGAAGTTGTATTGCACTTAGGGTCATAATTGTTTGTGAACAATTCGAAGTTGGTTGACATGCACAATGGATCGTTGTTGTATATGGGTGGTTGAACGTGGATGCCAAACAAGATCCATATATCGTGACAACCACGACCCCTATAACATCAGAACCATGACACATATCATCTTACAACCACGATCTGTTTAACATCATAACCACGACCCATCTAAAATGAAAACCATGGTCTATATCATCAACGACATAGTCTGTATGACAACCATGAAACTGTCATGTGATCTGATCCCGTCATTCACATATATGTTAGATCGTGGTTATTGTCCATGTTGGTTCTTAGTTCACAACCACAGCCCTGGTCCGATCCCCTGAAAAGCCTGCATGATATGTGTACATGACATAGCTTATGGATGGCTCGGTGCTTATGTGTTTCTCCCATGGCGTACATAATCCATGTCTTGCCGTACACGTTGAAATAACAATAGTGATTCAGGCAACATGACAAACACGATTCGTATAACATGGCAAATACAACCCATGTAACATTACAATTACGACCCGCATAACATGACAAACACGTTCCATGCAACATGAGACTACGACCCAAGCAATCCACGGCCCATATAACATGAAAAATCATGAGGCTTATAACATAAAACCCACAACCTAAGCAATCCACCACTCATTGACATTCAAGTTAAACGTCTCCATTCCATCCCTCATTATCTTTCACTTAATTCTAGGTGTCCTTCTTACAATCACGATCCATGTAACACAATCATGACCCAATGTTCAAGCGAACCACCATCACATGGAACGATCGTTGTTGTCATACACGTTGGGTTGTAATTCTCACACACGATCCATTGTGGAAGACAACCACGACCCTTTGTTCATCGCATCCACGACCATTCCCTTGGAATTCAACGCGACCCTCCGGAAACAGCGCCACATTCTTCTACTTCACGAAACCACATTAAAGTTGCTACTTCCCTGTAATCCATTGGGCACCGAGCGCGGACCTTTGTTATCCGTCTGACCGTATCGAATCTACGTGACCCTTTGGAATCGGCACCTTGACTATTGAATGGCCAGCCTATAAGGAAGTACTTTAGTGATACTTCCACAAGCCAATTCATGCATTTCTTTGCTCTTTCATACAAAATAATGGAGCAGATATGCAAAGAAAAAATAGAGCCCCTATCGCGTTCTTCCTTTATTCGTGATCCCTTCTCCTTCCTCAAGGACGTTCATGATCTTCCTGAATCTCAACGGCCTCCACTGGAAGTTCTGAAGACAACTTCCGAACTCTGCCAATTCAACAATTTCAACGGGCACCCAGCCAGCGGAAAAACGTTAACTACTCCATTTCCTTCTGCCTCCTCTTTGGCAGCTCTTGTGTTTCTTTTGGATCATCGCGCATATAATAAATACTCCCCATACAACATGACAACCACGTCCCCTGTGACATGACAGCTAGATCATGATCAGTCTCTTCATCGGGACCCAGGGAGATCTGTTGAAAAATACTTATGAGTATGTCTTGTTTAAGCCTAACCTTCTTAATAGAGTTTTCGTTTGGCCTAAAACAAGTCATCCTCCACAGAGTTTTTTGCATCGCTGGTTGTCGGCTGAAGAGAGATCTTCTCCTCACTGTAAATGTGATTATGGTTGTATTAGTCATGTTAAATCGGTCGTGGGTGTCTTACAATGGATCGTGATTTTCAGGTTATATGGATCGTGGTTTTGTAACGTAATATGGGATGTATTTGTCACGTTAGATCGGCCATGGCTGTCTCACCACTTACAATTGTCTTCAATGGGCACCCAGCAAGTTTTGGTCGTGGTTTACATGGTAAATTGATCATGAAGATGACATGGGTCGTATTTCACATCACGACATATGAGTCGTTGTTCTCATTTGACAACAATGATCCACTATTCATCATAACCACGACACAATGCAAGGGACATTCACGACCCACCATTGATGAAAATTTCCTAGATCTTGGTAACGTTTGATATGGGTCATTGCTGTAATGTTGTATATGTATTGGTTGTGATGAAATTTGGATCCTAAATGTAAGTATCAGATGATTGTGGTTGTCTTCTTATACCGAATGTGGTTGTCGTGTAATATGGTCCGTAGTTGATGTGTAACATTGATCGTAGTTGTCATTTGATATGGTAAGATCTTAGTCTCTTGCATTGATTTTCTTTTTTGCATTATTCATTTACAACTTGGTCATTATATCATGAAAACCATGACCTATTGTTATGTACACTATTTTCATCTTTTTGTTCGTGGCTCAGATGCATAAAGGCCCATGATTATCATCTACGTTAGGTCGTGTTTGACATGAAACATGGGTCGTGACTGTCATTGGATAGGTCATGGTTGTCATGATACATGGATCCTAAAATTGATTGATACATAGGTCGTTGTTGTCATTTTATTTTGGTTGTGCTATATGTGAATCAATGGTAGTAGTTGACCTGGGTCATCATTGTCATGTTAAATTGGTCATAGTTGACAGTTGTAATTGTTTGTGGTTGCCATCCATGATGTTTCGTCGCAAACAACCACGATCTTATGAGAACACGACCCATAGAACATGACAACCATGGTCCACCTGTCATGAGTGACACGACCCGTTGTTAAGCTCATCGTTTCCTCTATGGGTCGTGGTTCAAATGCACAATAATTCTTGGATCGTGGTTAACACGCTCCAAGGTTCATGTACCAGAAGTATATATATTACAGTTCAAATGACAATATCACAAATAATGTAAAATATAAACCAACATATTAAGTCATCATTAGCCTCGGCCTCAGCCAGCAGGGATGAAAGTGCATCGACGCCGGTTATGACCTATTCGTTGGCATCTAGAGCATTTGGGTGTTGTCCCATCTTCCGTGGGTCGTGGCTGTGAATCATGGTAGTAGTGCTATATGGGTCATGGTTATGCCAACATAGATCACAATAACAAACACAATATCGTTGTTGTAATTATTTATCAATATCTTGATTTTTTTACTGTTAAAAACTGAGTGTAGATATGTTGTCATCTTACTCATCGTCAGACATTTGGGACTAGGCTTCCCTTGTTGAATCACCACCAAGGTCTGGAAAAATGAAGATTAAGTGTGGTTTGTGTGGCGCAAAGTTTGTGAACAATACTAATCGGTTTCGGTTACACTTGTCATGTCGGGGTGGTGATGCAAAACCATGCCCCAATGCCCCCAAGGATGTCCAAAATCTTTTTTAAGCCCTGTTAGATTCGAATAGAGAACCTTCCACTCCATCCAAACATGTGCTTCTGGATCTAGTACACGAATGACATCCACAAAAGATGTAGAGGAGGATGTCAGATTAAAAGCTTTAGAGGAAGAACAATTCTAACTCGCCTTAAAACGCAGTATGAAAGAAATTTCTAGATTTCAGCGATATTCGAGTCAAAGACAACACAATGTTGAAGCCGGATCGAGTACGACAAACAAGAAGAAGAAAAAGAGTAACAAATTCAAATTCCTGACTCATCTCAGTGAATTTTATAGGGCATTGAGTACTACATACAATTCTTCACACAAAGAAAGTTTGAAATATCTAGTTCAAAGTGTAAAAGAGTATGAAGGAAATATCTCTTCGCCTTCCGACTCAGAGGAAGTGAACCAATATGTATATGAAAAAAATAGGTAACAGTTTCGATGGATTAAATGACAATATATGAAGGCACTCCTCTTATAGAGGTTATTAGTTGTAATTTTTCATTTTGAACAACGTAAGTATGTAATTATGAGATTTTTTTAATCATAAATTATGCATTTTATATATTTTATCGCTTTGTTCAACTTCGAAACTGACAATCGAGTGGTTAATATCAGTAGGATGTCGTGCGACTATTGGTTTTCCGATGTTAGAAATACCATTTTTAACATGCGATGCGAGGCCTATGTAGCCAAATGTCATATTCGAGATGCAAAGCAAGCATGCTAATACTCATCGAGTACACATATCAGTACAGTTCCTCTCTTGGATATCACCGAGGTCTAGTACACTCCACACTGACTACCGCCTCCCTATCCGCACATCCCAGCGAGTGGAATAGACCTCACTATCCGCCTGACCAGTAGTCTGCCAATACCTACCAGCTCGTCAATAGCCGACTCATTTGAGAGCTGGTCAAACTCAGTCTAGCTTATAGCTCCATCACTCGGGCGGATAAGACCACACTCCCTTCCAACCGACCACTACACAGTGGGAGACACGGCCTACTGGTATTCGGCACTCGGGCGCTCGTGTATCCACTCGGTCTAGACGTCGGAGCAACTCATGCTACCAAAAAGGTTCTGGGACTTTCACCCAAGGACATCCTAAGTACCCACAGTACTATAACCAAGTATTTCTGGTATCCAATATGGCCATCCACGATGTGCCTGTGGAGCCACGGCCCTGATGTCGCTAGGGCGTACAATGATAAAGATATATAAATGCAAGATGCATGAAGCACACTGTCCAGTCATGCAACAATCTTGCGCATACCACGCGCTCATGTAGGTAACTCCTATCAACGAGTCTCATAAATGATATGCCCAATGGCATATGCAATGATCAGTCACTATTCATATCAAGCATTCATATGATGCGTATGGGCATGGAGTTACACTAAGCATGTTATAAGGTGATGAACTATCCTCACAACGAAGATGGGCCTAGATGGCCTACACGCAACAAGTATGGGCCTATCAATGGGCCCTAGGGAGATTTATAATGCGGACATTAAACCAACATTATTCTTACAATGTGGACGTCAAACCAACATTACTCCCAAGGCATGGCCTGCCATAAAACATCATTACACAAACCATGGAGGCATCACACATTGCTAAGGACCCTAAGGACATCCCGTTGGGCCTCGACCCATGGGCCTTAGATACAATAAATGGGCCGCATCATATGGGCCTTTTATAAATCAAGTGGGCCATATCAATGGGCCTTATGTACATTGCAATGGGTCATAACCTCTGGGCCTTTGAATACATCACAATGGGCCTCATAATATGGGCCTCGTATATAACAAAGTGGGCCTCAACAACGGGCCACAAATACATCGAATGGGCCTCATAACATGGGCCTTATGTATATCAGATGGGCCACACCAATTGGGCCCCATATGTACATCAAATGGGCCACAACCAAATAAGAGTGGTGATAATGATTTCCACCATTTAAAGTTCCTAAGGCCCACCATAACATATGTTTCCCATCCAACCTGTTCATAAATTAACATAGTGATAGATGAAGTGGAAACAAATATCAGCTTAATAGGGAACTACTATGGCCCTTAGAAATTTTGAACGGTGGATGTCATTGTCCACTACTTAAAATGGTGGGGTCCACTTGAACTTTGGATCTGACTTATTCTTTAGCCCATGCCATCAAATGAGCTTTCAAAGTGGCTGGACGGTTTGGATGCAGCATATGCATCATGGTGGGTCCCACCATCCAGGTGTGGACGGTGTGGATAAAACACATAAATCATGGTGGGTTCCACCGTCCCACGCTGTGGACAGTTGAATAAGACACATACATCACAGTGGGTTCCACCGTCCGCCTGGATGGTGTGAATAAAACTCATACCTCACTGTGGGTCCTACGTGGGGCCCACCATAAGGTTTATATGCCATTTAATTCGTTGATTAGGTCGCAAGGACCTAGCTGAATAGAAAAAAATAAATTTTATACTGATCTAAAACTTCTGTGAACCCAAAAATGGGTTTCAATGGCAGACGGTTCAACCCCACTGTTTCCTATGACGTGGGCCACCTGAGCTTTGGATGTGGCTGATTTAAGGGGGGTGGCCCACTGCCCTAAGGGCCTACAAAATGGACGGCATGGATATTAAAAACACATCATGGTGGGGCCTACGGCTGGGACCGTGGTCCCTGGCTCGTCCGTCCACAGCGCAGCAGCGCCTGCTACTGACGTCAGCAGCAGTACGTGCTGCCTATTTTTATTTTTTGAAAAATTGGGTTTTTCTGAGGTTTTTTATGCGTGGGGCCCGCATCAGAAGAATCCACCCTGCCCACTGGTTTCTACATTCCATAACAAATCCATCAAGCCCAATATTGGGCATGTTTCGGCGTGTAGAAAAATTTAAGTGAATTTAAACGGTGAAAATCACTGTTTGCTAAGGTATGGCCCACTAGAAAGTTGGATCAGCCTCATTTTTCGGATCAACGCTTAAAATGATTTGGTAAATAGGATGGACGATGTGGATTGAATCCTTACATCCATGTGGGGCCTATACAAGTGGCTCACCCAAATAGCCTTGAGCCAATGCTAATATTTGTGTTTTTCCATTCAACGCCTGGACGCTGGACGGTTGTGCCTTTCAAGTGGGCTGCCCACGTGAGCCACCAAATGATGGATGGGGTGGACACAACACTTATAAAGTGAGCCCCACCTATAGATGACTTAGATAAAATACATGCCTCATGGTGGGGTCCATCTAAGTGGGCCACACGGCAACATCATAACACATTTAAAAAAATATGAAAAAGAGAGGGAAAGAGAGATAGAAAGAGAGAGGGACACGTGTGATGGAGGGCTCCGCCACTATGAGCCCTCCCTTGTATTTAATCATACATCAAGTGGGTCCCATAACACGTGGGCCCATCAAATCAAAGATCAACGGTGGAGATTCCTTCTCCACCAAAATGGAAGGTCTAGATGACCTCTTTCAAACTTAGAAAGTAAACATCATGATGGGGTCCATGGAGAATTCCCAATCATGGAATGATCATGATAATCAAGGTGGGCCATCGACCACATCTTAGGGTCCAAAGTGAGACCCATACCATCGATCGGTAGGCCTCACCTTGCCCATCATAAAAACATGGAAACTAGCCTATAGAAGCACCCACCGTTCGATCTTCTTGTCTATTGGAAAGCCGATCTCCTTGTATCTCACTTTGATGGTGGAAGATGAGAAGTGGATGGCTTGGATAAAGGATTTTGGGAGAGGAAAGTGGGCCACACAACTCACTCTTTTCTCACATGGAAGAGCTTGTACGTGGGATTTTTCCTTGCTTGGGAATGTGGGTTTGAGAAATGAGAGAGAGCGAGAGAGAGTTGTAAAGAGAGAGAGAGAGTAGCTTAGGTAGGCCATAATTTCTTGTAAGAGAGGTATGGGTGGTTAGCAATAAATGCTTGTAAGAAGGGCTAGGGTAGGGTGGCTAGCCATAAGTGCTCTTAAGAAGGGTTAGGGGTAGGTAGGGTCGCTATAGCTAAGGTAGGGTGACTATAGCTGGGGTAGGGTGGCTATAGATAGGGTGATGTCATCACTCTCATGATTTCCTAGGGATTGGTGCCACATTGAGTAGGTGGGTCCCCCAATATGTGGTCCACGACCATTATAATGCACAGTCCACATCTTATGATCTAAGCGCCGGATTGGCACACGAGATGCGGCGTTAGAACCACGGCAACGGTGCGATCACAGTGGCACGGGTCTCGGATTAAGCTGACTCAAATCTACAGAATATGACTTATGAGCACGCGCAAATATCGATTATAGGTCGTAGGTTGCCGGAATTCGACAGGAATGATCGCGGGAGTCGACGGAATAGTACGGATTGGGACATGGGTCTTATAGCTCTCCCCACCTAATAAAAATTTCATCCTCGAAATTTATACTATTATCACAGTTAATCATAACTCATAAGGGAATAGGAAAAATAACATCGTATATAATCAAAATACAATACAACACACAATCAAACATAAAAAAGATGGGGATAGCGCTCTCGAATCTCCGCCTTGCGCTCCCAAGACGCCTCATCCACACTATGATGGCCCCACTGCACCTTCACCAAGGGAATGACCTTAGTCTGGAGGACCTGCTCCTTCCAATCAAGGATACGAACTAGCTGGTCAATGTAAGAAGTGTCCTCACGAACCTCCAACGGCTGCCAATCAATAATGGGAATGATGTCTGACCCACACTTCCTCAACATGGAAACGTGAAAAATGTTATGGATGCCAGACGCCTGAGATGGCAAGGTAAGCCAATAGGCCACAGCGCCAACGCGCCCGGTGATCTCGAAAGGTCCTATAAATCTTGGGGCAAGCTTGCCCTTTGCTAAAAAATGAACCACACCCTTCATGGACGAGACCTTGAGATACACATGGTCCCCAACGGCAAACTCCAAGGGACGATGCTGACGATCAGCAAAACTCTTCTGCCGGCTCTAAGCTGTGCGCGTCCTCTGCCTAATGATATCGATAGCCTCTGACATCTGCAGCACAAGCTCAGGACCTAGGAGACGCCGCTCTCCAACCTCGGTCCAACAACTCAAGGATCTACACGGTCTGCCATATAATGCCTCAAAAGGAGCCATGCCAATGGTCGACTGATAGCTATTGTTGTACGCAAACTCAACCATTTGCAGGTGCTCGTCCCAACTACCCAAGAAATCAATCGCGTAGGCCCAAAGCATATCCTCAAGGATCTGGTTGACCCTTTTTGGTCTGCCCATCGGTCTACGGATGATATGCGGTGCTGAGCTGCAAATTAGTGCCCATCACTCTTTGGAAGCTCCTCCAAAACTGAGACGTGAACCTTGGGTCTCAGTCTGAAACGATTGAGACAGGAACAGCGTGCAGTCTCACGATCTCATCAACAAACATCTTGGCGAGTCGGTCCATATGTCAAGCCTCATGAATCGTAAAAAAATGTGCCAACTTCGTCAGACGGTCGATGACAACCCAGATGGCGTTATGACCGTGTTGTCCTCGGTAAACCCATGATAAAATCGGTAGATATGTGGTCCCACTTCTACATCGAGACGCTCAACGGCTGCAATAAACTAAGGGGTCTCTGATGATCGGCCTTGACACGCTGGCATGTGTCACACTCGGCCACAAAACTGGCTATCTAGCGCTTCATCCCCGCCTAAAAATACTGACGCCATATCGCGATACAACTTCGTCGAGCCAGGGTGGATAGAAAACCACGACTGATGTGCCTTGGTCATCAGATCTCTGTACAACTTAGGGATATCCGGGACACATAATCGGCCTCTGAAGCGAAGTCCACCATCAGAACCAATTTGCCAATCTGTCTGACTCTCAGATGCTGCCTCTGCTCAGTAATCCTGTAATGACTCATCTCCCTGCTGAGTCTCGATCACCCTTGCGACAAGATAGGGTTAAATCGACAGGCTCGATAACTGTACAATAGAATACTGCAAGTCTATCTCAAAGTCAAATGCAGACACATCCTCAAGCATCCTTGTAACGACCTTGGAATTTTTGTGCTAATCTTTCCTTAAGTAGTTGTTTTTGGGGTAATTAGCGCTTTACTTGATTGCTTGTGAAATTCGCATCAATCACTTTAAATTGTATCTGCATGGCTCTAAACGTGTAGATTAGTGAGCGCTACGTTACTCTGAAATCTGGGATCCATCGCTAAATCCAGTTGTTCTGGGGAATTTTTGGAAGATCTGGATCGGACCTAGACCGCGCGTCGAAAGTCCGATGGCGATGATCTTAGGCTGTTGCGGTCACTGAGTTGGGCTTGGTCTTCACCTCGAAAATCAAGTCGATCTGATGTTCTGGGTCGATTTGGTTGAGCTCGGAGTGAAGAGTGTGAGAACGGTTGGAATTTAATAAGCTTTTTATGAAATCTGAGTCGTGTCGCTTACGCGACGATTTTAAGCATTCTGACCGTTGGATTCTGACCCAATTTCACCCTCTGATCAGGATGGTTGGCCCAGGCATATCCTAGTGCTTGTGGACCTGATCGAGATTCCGTGACCGTTGAATTGAGTGTGGTCCGCCACAGCTGATCTGAAGATCCGGTCGGTACGAAAACTCAACCTGACCTAGATCCATGGTCGGTGAGCTTAAGTCCGACCTTTCGTGGAAAAAGGCCCACCCGAAGTGCTTCGTTGGATCGAGAAAGGCGTACTTTGGTTATAACCTAAGTATACCTTGACCACTGGGTTATTTCCATCATTTTAAGGCCTATATATAGTCCTTAAACCCTAGCTCTCATTTCCATACGAATTTTCTCTAACCCTAGCTTGGAAAGAGAGTGGAAAAGAGAGAGGAAGTGAGAGAGATTGGTTGGTGAATCACCTTGATTCTTCCTTGTTCTTCTTCACCTTTGAACCTTCACTTTGAATCGTTCCTCTGACGATTCTGAGTTCTTTTTGGGGTAAGTTAACCTAACCCTAACTGTGTTAGAGCTTAGATTAGACTTGGTGTTGTTGTATCTCATTTCTATCCTTATTTTAGGGTATTCTTGCGCCGTTGTCGAAGACAACTCGTCTAAATCAGGTGGGCGGTTCTTTCTTCGCTTAAGGTGCGGACTTTCGGTGTATAGGTTATGGTTTTCAAGGCTTTCAATCCCGGGTAGTGATTTATTCTTATTATGGATGAGATTTCACATGTCAAATGTTATGTTTACATTGCTTTCCTGATATGCATGTGCTATATTGAGATTTGTGTATTCTAAGTGTATTTATAAAGTACCGTATATGTATAAAATACGCACTTATGTTTGCCATGATTTTTGGTCATGTATGTATGCTAGATGCATGTATGACAACTCCTTGGGAAAAGGAATTGTCTAAGTGCACGTATTTCAACATGCGTCATGTATGTTGTTCCATGAATGCTAAGTGTTTGTAGAAATGCATGAATGATCTACGTGTAATTGATTACACTAAATGCGGGCGTTGAGAAGTGATTCTCAATACTTCTATGGATGCGCATGATTTCCCTTATGCATTTACATTCCAAGTTATTTAAATTCAAGCATTCCTATGCTTACATTTATGTTAAGTTGATATTCTTCGGATGTGTATGCACCATGATTTGAGTGGTTTTTCCATTACTGTTTTACATTCCATATGAATATCTGTCGTAGTGTAGGATGTTTGGGACTATGCCTTAGTCCAGGAAATCGGTAATTGACCCTATGGTCGTGGTTGAGATTGCTTTCGCCACGTGAGACGCATTAGACGAACCCGAGTCGTATTAGAGTTGGCGCGGTGGTTTGGCCACGCGGAGTGTTTGCGCACTCTATGTCGTTCAATTCAACGTGCGCTCGTGCTAGTCGAGTTCGTCAACTAACTCGATTGTCCGATGTATGTTAACCATGTATGGACGCTACTGCTTGAATCTAGGGTACCGAACTTACCAGTGAAATCCTAATAACCATGGTACCGATCCGCTAAGACTCATGAGCCGGACATGGTGGTATGGGACACCGTGGTCGAGCCGTCGGCCTACGCTGGGGTGACGAGCCTCCCCGTAGTGACCGGTGAGCAACTAAACTCGTGAGCCGATTATGGTGGTATGGGACACTATATTCGTGCTTTGTCGGCCTACATTGATTGGTGACGAGCCCTTTGTAGTGACCTCGAGCATACCTGGATACCGCAAGGAGGTGACGAGCCGATCGTGGTAGTAAGGGCATGAAAGGCGTGCATTGATTGGTGCGAGCCCTTTGCTACGACCTCAACTATATGATCGTATGCAATGTCTAGGATTGACGACCCTAGTATGGATCACTGTTTGGATGGTGATATGAGGAAGGTATCTTAGCTTCCCAATCCTGGTGTATGAATTGGACTAATAACAACTTGGTAATCATATCCATGCACCGCATTTGCATGTGCTTTGTAGATGTGGCGCACTTTGAGGCGATGTCATGCGTAACGTAAGATGAAGACGGCGAGGGTGTACGTGTGAGGGCACGCATCATATTGCATTCATACTGCATTAACAAGAGTACTTAGGATTTATTTAATTGTCTGCTTTATCATTCTTGTTTGATTGAGCGATAGCATGTTAACCGATTGCCTTATTGTTCCAGTTGATCACTCACTCCCACGTTTAGGCGGTGTTACACACCCACCGGACTCTGTCTTAGGCCCCGATGTTGCAGATGTGGATGCGGCGTCTGAGGCAGAGCGGGACTGGATGACGAGGCTGCCTTCTCCTATATGCGGTTTTGGACGGGTTCTAGCGAGCCTCGGTGTATTGCGCGGGATCTATGGGATGACTATTTTGGGAACTGAAATAATGTAACTTGTACTTATAATTTTGATAAATAACACTTTTACACGATCTGGTTGTATATGTAATTCAGGGACTTACACTTGTACACATATTTTACTATAAGTCTTCCGCTTGCTTTATTCACTTACCCCTGAATCATATCTGCGTTTTGGCTTAACCTATCCCATGTTTATGTGCTAATACAGTCAACATACATCATTCATTAATTATGTTGCATAAGTGATGTTTTGGAACTCGGGAGCTGAGTTATGCTCGACCCCCGAATTTCAGGGCGTTACAAGTTGGTATCAGAGCATGATCTGGATTAAACCGGACCTGGGTTATGGTCACACACCGCACGTTGTCGCCACTATAGTGTAATTGGGTGCGGGTCTATCATCGCTTTGTGTTTGTGCTCCGTAGTTTCTATCGGCGAAAGTTTCTTGAAAACCGTTGCCGAGATCGAGTCTGTACTCTTACCTGATCACACACAGCGACCCGAAACCTTTCCTAGACCCTCTATTAATGAGTGTAGATGGTCTATCTTCCCATTATTCATTTTTAAACCTTCCAGAAATCGCCGGTTGAACCAGATTTCTGTCAGAATGACCCGATAGGCTTCAAACTACACAAGGGGCCAATCGGGGCATTTTCTGTGGGACCCAGGGGGGGGACCACATCATTTGGACCAAGGAGGACCAGGAGGACCTCGCCAAATCGGCGAGGCATCGCCGATATGTCCAGAGACCGGCGATGCCATCGCCGGTCGGCGGGCCAGGCGGGCCGGGCCGACGCGGGCCGATCGTCCCTAGGCTCAATGTGGCCCACCCCTCCACGGTTTTCATTTTAAAACCCTTCCTTCCATCTATTTCCTTCACAACACCCACCTCCAAGCTTTCCTTTTCTTCCAAAACCTCTCCAAACTCTCTCAAATCTCTCCCAAATCTTCATCTTCCTTCCATTTTCGTGCAAACCCATCACCCCATTCTCAAATCTTCTATTCCATTACTGATTTCTCCATCTTTCCCTCTCATTTGAGCCCTTTCATTCCCTTTTTGGCTCATAGTTGTGTGGAAGCTTCACCATCTTCCTATTTCTCTCTTTCTCTCATTTCTCATGGCCCTCTTTGAGATTGTGACGGCCATCTTTTCCATTTCTTCCCTTCTTTCCTTGATGGGGAAGAAGAGAGCGCCCGTGGATGAAGCCGGGCCGAGCCGCCCAACCCGTGCACGGAGGCCGAGAGGTGCCGCCGCTAGCACGTCCGCCACGCGCGAGTTCCAGAGAAGCGGGACCTCGATCCTCGAGCTCCTGTCAGTAGGACCTTGTTGGCGGAATTGTCGCATGGAGTCTATAAGAGGCGTAGAGTCCTTTTTGAGGCTCATGTTGATCCGCGGCTCTTTGGAGAGTTCTTTTTGTTGGAGCGCCTAGAAGGGGCCGGTTGGGGTCCCTTGTTCGAAGGCGAGTATCGCGCGAATGCTAGCACTTTCGGGCCTTCTATGCCAACATTCGGGAGCCTTCGCTGGATCCTCTGCAGTTCAAGATTTCCTGTGGTAGCGGTCGAGTTGGAATTGTCAATGTTGCTTTGATATCTCGACTCTTGAAGGTGCCACTTGGGGAAGTGCATGCCAGGCGAGAAGAATGTAGACAGTGTGCGCGAGAAGGATCTTCGCACCCGATCCTTGTGTGGTCGTCTGGTCGAATGGCAGCCGAATAGGAGTCTTTTGGCTTCTTTCATGACGGACGACTTCCGTTTGCTTCACCACATCTTTACGTTCAATGTATATCCCAGGTGGAGCAACCGCAGTGAGTGTACGCGCCTGATGGTAGATTTCCTATATCAGGTGGGGCAGGATGCGAAGTTGTGTGTGCCGACGGACGTCCTGCGTCAGATTATTCTCATCGCTCGTTCGAGTAGACGGACCGAGTCTCTTCCCTTTGGCCGCCTCATTTGCAAGATCGCACATGAGTTTGGCTATAGGCTTGGAGGAGAGAAGCCGGTTCCTGTTCGTTATATCAACTTGAGGACCCTTAAGCCGATGGAGGTTGGTTCTAGTCGGCTTGCCTCAGAGGGTGAGGCGGAGTCTCAGAGTGGTGATGATGAGAGTTATCCTGAAGGCGGTGCGGAGTCTGAGGAAGAAGCAGAGCAGGACGAGGAAGAGATTGAGGCACGAGATTCGAGTGATCGCTCTCCTCCTGTGGTGTCAGAGCAGGGCAGCAAGTTGCCAGAGATGCCCGTCTTACATGGCTTGAAGAAGGGCAAGCTGCTTTACGCCAGGAGATGGTTGATCTTCGAGGCTTGGTTAAGCACAAGTTTAAGAAGATGTCCCGGACTTTGAAGTCTATCCTGTGTTGCTTGCAAGATAAGGGTGCTCCGCCTCCGTCTCCTGACTCCGACGAGTAGCATCGTCGTGGCCGTCTTTGCTTTGTTTGGTGTTTCTTTCTGTGTGTAGCCGTTGTTGGCTTGTAGTTGGTGTTGTTGTAGTGTTGTAGCTGTTAGTGGTTGTAGTAGTTGTGGTTGTTTGAAGTGTTAGATGTTGTTGTTTTCATGCTTTCCTAGTCGTGATTCATGTATTGCTGCACTACTTGTATTGCGACGATTTTGGTTAATGGAATGCTTGTGGTTTGTTTTTGGAGTTGTGTTGTGTTGTTGTTGTGTGGATGGATTATGTGACTTAGAATCTGACAGGTTGCATCCTTTGATTTAATGTAGGGATGCCTCCTAAGGGTTCGAAGACTTCGGCCGTCTCTCTTTGAGTCGCTTGTTGGGGTTCCTCCCTTGAGCGATAGCCGGTCAGATCCACAGACGGGCACTCTGAAGTCTGGTGTTGGGTCGACACCTATGGCTCCTCCAGTCACACCCTCGGTTCTGAGCCGAGCCATGCACCTTCTTCCGCTTCACCTGTTGATAGGTTGAGCAGATGATGTTGTTGATGCGGCAGCAGCAGATTCAGGCAGCAGCAGCAGGAGGAGTTCCTCTCCTCCATGGTTGGCATCTTTGCTCAGTGGATGGGGGCGACTCCACCTGTTTCACCCATGCCTCCATCTAGGAGTGCCTGTTAGTGCCCGCGGCACATTCGAGCGATTCCGGCGCTTGCGACCTCCTACTTTGCGGGTTCTCATAGGCGAGGAGGCCGAGTATTGGATTGACCGCATCTCTAAGATCTTGAGGCCGCTTCACTGTTTGCTCTGAGGTCGAGCAGGTTGAGCTTGCCACCTTCATGTTTGAGAAGGAGGCCAGTTTGTGATGGGACAGTGTGCTTCGCACTGTCGAGGAGGACTTCGTGTGGTCGTGGCAGGCGTTTGAGGCGCACTTCCACGAGAAGTATTTCCCGGTGACGTACCGACATGAGAAGGAGAGTGAGTTCCTTCGCCTCCACCAGAGAGGGTTGTCGGTTACGGAGTATGAGAACCGGTTTACTGAGTTGGGGTGGTATGTTCCTTTGATCCTGGGTGATCAGCCGATGAGGATGCGGCGTTTTTCTGAGGGGCTGCGACCTGAGATCCGATCGAAGATTTGCTGTGCCAGCATTTCTTCATATGCGGAGCTGGTGAGCATGTCCTTGCGAGCAGAGCAGGACGGAGATAGAGCGTCCCGCATGCGAGCAGCGATGGCTCCTAGGCCGCGACCAGATTTCCAGGCTGCACCTTTCCTCGACAAGAGGCCACGTGTTGATTCTCCTCCGAGGCGTTCAGCGCCGCCCGCTCAGCAGATGAGAGCTGATCTGAGATGTTCTTATTGTGGGAAGGTTGGGCACTTGGACCGTTTCTGCTTTTCCGGTATGCGAGCAGGTGGTTTTACTCCACCGCAGAGGGTTAGCCGTCCGATGCCTCAGGTTATTTCTCCTCCTCCTCTTCGATCAGCACCTGCTCATCCATCCTTGAGACTGCGGTTCTGGTTTCGAGGCCACCTCGGCGCCCATGGTTCCTCCGCCAGAATCGTCGGACGAGGCTCGTGTTCATGCTCTTTCAGCTGAAGCCCTATGTCTGACTTGGTGCCGAGGTCCTTTGAGGTGACAACGCATATTGAAGGTATTCCCGTTTTTGTGCTAGTGGATACAGGGTCCACTACTTCTCTTATTTCTTATGCGGCGTTAGGCGTTTGGGTTTGAGATCTGTTTCTATGCAGGAGTGACGCTTACTACCGCTACGGGGATGTCCTCTGCCTTGGGCAAGCGTTGTATGGATTGTTTGGTCGATCGGGAAGTGGATCGATCCGTGTTGATTTGCTAGTCACACCGCTTTATCACTACGATGTTATTATGGGTATGGATTGGCTCACGAGGATGCGGGCCGAGATTGATTGTGAAGCGAGATTAGTGACGATCCATGGACTTGAGGGCGAGATTGTTACTTTCCCAGTTCAGGTCAGTTACCCTATTCGTATTGATTTTTATTCTTCTCTGTTGGAGAGTTCGGCCGAGTCGGCGTTGGTTAGTACTGCCGGTAGTTCGGGAGTTTGAAGATGTGTTTGAGTCGATTCTGGATTACCTCCTCGGCGTGAGATTGATTTTGCTATCGATCTTATGCAGTGCGGCGCCCATTTCTTTACCCACCTATCGGATGCCTCGAGTGAAATGGAGGAGTTGAGGAAGCGAGATAGATGGTTTGCTAGAATTGGGTTTTATTCGGCCCAGTGTGTCTCCTTGGGAGCACTGTTTTGTTTGTGAAGAAGAAGGATGGTTCCTTGCGATTGTGTATTGATTATCGCAAGTTGAATGAATGCTGTGAAGAATAAGTACCCCTTGCCCGGGATTGATGATCTGTTTGATCGGTTGAAGGGGGCACGGTACTTCTCGAAGGTTGATCTGCGATCGAGGTATCATCAGTTGAGAATCAGGGATGAAGACATGGAAGACCGCTTTTAGGACCAGCTCCGGTCATTATGAGTTCCTTGTGATGTCGTTGATCGGCGACGCATGCCGTGTTCATGGATCGATGAAGCGAGGTATTTCGGCCTTTCTGTTTCGATTCGTCATTGTATTTATTGATGACATCTTGATTTATTCGGGGAGGACGAGCACGAGGAGCACTTAAGAGCGGTTTTGGGTACTCTTAGGGAGCATCGGCTTTTCGCACAGTTCAAGAAGTGTGATTTCCGGAAAGAGGAAGTCAAGTTCACGGGACATGTGGTGTCGAAGGAAGGTATAGCCGTCGACCTTGCCAAGGTAGGTGCAGTGCAGGACATCTCGACAAACATTCTTGAGGTGAGGAGTTTTCTTGGCCTTGCAGGGATATTATCGACGCTTTATTCGGGACTTCTCGAAGATTGCCGGACCGTTGTCGTAGGTGACACGGAAGGATTTGAAGTTTGCTTGGAGTGAGCGGGCGGAGTTCTTTTCAGGAAGTGAAGGACAAGTTGACGTCCGCCCCTGTGCTAGTATTGCGAGCAAGGGGTTAAGTATATTATATATACGGACGCCTCTCGCGTTGGCCCAGGTTGTGTCCTTATGCGAAGGACGGGGTGATTGCTTATGCTTCGCGTCGATTAAGGAAACACGAAGAGAATTACCCTACGCACGACATGGAATTTGGCAGTTGTCATCTTCGCATTAAAGCTTTGGAGACATTACCTCTATGGTGAGGAGTTCGAGCTCTTTTGCGACCACAAGAGCCTTAAGTATATCTTCACGCGGCGTGATTTGAATATGAGGCAGCGCGCAGATGGATGGAAACATTGAAGGACTTCAAGTTCGATGTTTCTTACCATCCTGGTAAGGCGAACCTTGTGGCGGATGCGTTGAGTCGCAAGAAGGCTTTGGAGTTTGCGGCTCCGCTAATGATAGCGAGTGGGAGATGTTGGAGTTCGTGCGCGATTTTGAGCGAAGCTTACGGTGGTTGAGCCGTATGAGGTTATCGCACACATTCAGTACAACCGTTATCGACGAGAGGATCGTTGCGGCTCAGGCGGATGATGAGCTTTTGGTGAAGATGAGGCGGCGGGTTGGTACAGATGAGAACTCAACTGGAGTGTTAGTTCCGATGGGGGCCTACGTTTTCGTGGCGGTTATGTGTTCCTAACTCCCTGACTTGAGGCGTGAGGTTCTCGAGTTAGCCCATAGTTCTAAGCTTGTGATGCATCCAGGTAGCACGAAGATGTATCGGGATATGAAGAGGTCTTATTGGTGGGACAATATGAAGGTCCAGATTGCTGAATTTGTTTCTCGTTGTCTCACGTGCCAGTAGGTCAAGGCAGAGCATCGCCGACCTCCTGGGTTGCTCAGCCCATGCCCAGCTGAATGGAAGTGGGATTTCATCTCTATGGATTTTATTTCCGGGTTGCCGAGGACGAGAAAGGGATTTGACTCTATTTGGGTGATCGTCGATCGATTAACGAAGTCGGCGCATTTCTTACCGATCGAGTCACTTACTCTGAGACGAGTTGGCTAGGTTGTATATCAAGGAGATAGTGCGTCGCATGGAGTTCCCCTGGAGATTGTGTCGATAGAGACACGCGTTTTACATCTATCTTATGGACTCGTATCCAGGGCGATGGGTGTGAAACTGAAGTTCGGCACCGCGTTTCATCCGCAAGCAGATGGGGAGACGGAGCGCGTGAATCAAGTCTGGAGGATATGTTGCGAGCTTGTGTTTTGGATTTCAAAGACGGTTGGGATGATTGTCTTCAGTGTATGCCGAGTTCGCGTATAATAATAGTTTCCGGAGAGTATCGGCATGGCTCCCTTCGAGGCGTTGTATGGTCGCCGTGCAGAGCACCACTTGTTGGGCAGAATTGGTGAGCGTAGTTTGCTTGGCCCGAAGTTGGTGCAGGTGACTTGAGAGAAGGTTGACATCATTCGCCGTCGACTTCTGACAGCGCAGAGCGGACAGAAGAGTTACGGTACGAGGCGTCGACCGCTTGAGTTCGTAGTGGGAGATCATGTTTTTCGAAGGTCTCTCCTATGAAGGGAGTTTTGCGGTTCGGTAAGAAGGGGAAGTTGGCCGAGATTTATTGGTCCATTTCAAGTTACGGATCGAGTGGGAGCGGTAGCATACCGCCTTGCTTTGCCCACACCTCTTGCGGGCGTGCATAACGTATTTCATGTTTCTATGCTGAAGAAGTACGTTCCTGATCCTTCGCATATTATCGGTTGGGAGCAAGTGCAGTTAAGTGAGGATGCCACTTATGTACTGCAACCGACGCGTATTCTGGATAGAAAGGAGCAGGTGCTGCGTAGCAAGGTTATCCCTCTCGTGAAGGTGTTATGGTCGCATCATGGCGTAGAAGAGGCTACTTGGGAATCTGAAGCTGAGGAAGACCTACCCTCCGATCCTCGAGGATTATATGAAGGTATGAATTTCGAGGACGAAATTTTCTTTAAGGGGGTAGATTGTAACGACCTTGGAATTTTTGTGCTAATCTTTCCTTAAGTAGTTGTTTTTGGGGTAATTAGCGCTTTACTTGATTGCTTGTGAAATTCGCATCAATCACTTTAAATTGTATCTGCATGGCTCTAAACGTGTAGATTAGTGAGCGCTACGTTACTCGGAAATGTGGGATCCATCGCTAAATCCGGTTGTTCTGGGGAATTTTTGGAGAATCTGGACAGACTGGACCGCGTCGAAAGTCCGATGGCGATGATCTTAGCTTGGGTCACAGAGTTGGGCTTGGTCTTCACCTCGAAAATCAAGTCGATCGGATGTTTAGGTCGATTTGGTTGAGCTCGGAGTGAAGAGTGTGAGAAGCGGTTGGAATTTAATAAGCTTTTTATGAAATGCGAGTCGTGTCGCTTGCGCGACGATTTTAAGCATTCGACCGTTGGATTCTGACCCAATTTCCCCTCTGATCAGGATGGTTGGCCCGGGCATATCCTAGTGCTTGTGGACTTGATCGAGATTCAGTGGCCGTTGAATTGAGTGTGGTCCGCCACGGTTGATCTGAAGACGATCGGTACGAAAACTCAAACTGACCTAGATCCATGGTCGGTGAGCTTAAGTCCGACCTTTCGTGGTTATAGGCCCACCGGAAGTGCTTCGTTGGATCGAGAAAGGCGTACTTTGGTTATAACCTAAGTATACCTTGACCATAGGGTTATTTCCATCATTTTAAGGCCTATATATAGTCATTAAACCCTAGCTCTCATTTCCATACGAATTTTCTCTAACCCTAGCTTGGAAAGAGAGTGGAAAAGAGAGAGGAAGTGAGAGAGATTGGTTGGTGAATCACCTTGATTCTTCCTTGTTCTTCTTCACCTTTGAACCTTCACTTTGAATCGTTCCTCTGACGATTCTGAGTTCTTTTGGGGTAAGTTAAACTAACCCTAATTTGTGTTAGAGCTTAGATTAGACTTGGTGTTGTTGTATCTCATTTCTATCCTTATTTTAGGGTATTCTTGCGCCGTTGTCGAAGACAACTCGTCTAAATCAGTTCGGTGGTTCTTTTTTTGCTTAAGGTGCGGACTTTAAGTGTATAGGTTATGGTTTTCAAGGCTTTCAATCCCGATTAGTGATTTATTCTTGTTATAGAAGAGATTTCACATGTCAAATGTTATGTTTACATTGCTTTCCTGATATGCATGTGCTATATTAAGATTTGTGTATTCTAAGTGTATTTATAAAGTACCGTATACGTATAAAATACGCACTTATGTTTGCCATGATTTTTGGTCATGTATGTATGCTAGATGCATGTATGACAACTCCTTGGGAAAAGGAATTGTCTAAGTGCACGTATTTCAACATGCGTCATGTATGTTGTTCCATGAATGCTAGGTGTTTGTAGAAATGCATGAATGTTCTACGTGTAACTATTACACTAAATGCGGGCGTTGAGAAGTGATTCTCAATACTTCTATGGATGCGCATGATTTCCCTTATGCATTTACATTCCAAGTTATTTAAATTCAAGCATTCCTATGCTTACATTTATGTTAAGTTGATATTCTTCAGATGTGTATGCACCATGATTTGAGTGGTTGTTCCATTATTGTTTTACATTCCATATGAATATCTGTCGTAGTGTAGGATGTTTGGGACTATGCCTTAGTCCAAGAAATCGGTAATTGACCCTATGGTCGTGGTTGAGATTGCTTTCGCCACGTGAGACGCATTAGACGAACCCGAGTCGTATTAGAGTTGGCGGCAGTGGTTTGGCCACGCCGAGTGTTTGCGCACTCTATGTCGTTCAATTCAACGTGCGCTCGTGCTAGTCGAGTTCGTCAACTAACCCGATTGTCCGTGTATGTTAACCATGTATGGGACGCTCTTGCTTGAATCTAGGTACCGAACTTACCAGTGAAATCCTAATAACCATGGTACGATCCGCTAAGACTCATGAGCGGACATGGTGGTATGGGACACCGTGGTCGAGTGTCGGCCTACGGGGGTGACGAGCCTCCCGTAGTGACCGGTGAGCAACTAAACTCGTGAGCCGATTATGGTGGTATGGGACACTATATTCGTGCTGTCGGCCTACATTGATTGGTGACGAGCCCTTTGTAGTGACCTCGAGCATACCTGGATACCGCAAGGAGGTGCGAGCCGATCTGTGGTAGTAAGGGCATGAAAGGCGTGCATTGATTGGTGACGAGCCCTTTGTTACGACCTCAACTATATGATCGTATGAGATGTCTAGGATTGAGGACCCTAGTTTGGATCACTGTTTGGATGGTGATATGAGGAAGGTATCTTAGCTTCCCAATCCTGCTGTA
Source organism: Magnolia sinica (assembly GCF_029962835.1). Lineage (NCBI taxonomy): Eukaryota > Viridiplantae > Streptophyta > Magnoliopsida > Magnoliales > Magnoliaceae > Magnolia > Magnolia sinica. Next base: position 84,474,401 of record NC_080574.1, read on the forward strand.
TGAATTGGACTAATAACAACTTGGTAATCATATCCATGCACCGCATTTGCATGTGCTTTGTAGATGTGGCGCACTTTGAGGCGATGTCATGCGTAACGTAAGATGAAGACGCTGAGGGTGTACGGTGAGGGCACGCATCATATTGCATTCATACTGCATTAACAAGAGTACTTAGGATTTATTTAATTGTCTGCTTTATCATTCTTGTTTGATTGAGCGATAGCATGTTAACCAAATTGCCTTATTGTTCCAGAGTTGATCACTCACTCCCACGTTTAGGCGGTGTTACACACCCACCGGACTTGTCTTAGGCCCGATGTTGCGAGATGTGGATCGCGTCGAGGCGGCGAGGCCGGATGGACGGCAGTGCCTTCTCCTATATGCGTTTGACGGGTTCTAGCGAGCCTCGGTCTGTTGCGCGGGATCTATGGGATGACTATTTTGGGAACTGAAATAATGTAACTTGTACTTATAATTTTGATAAATAACACTTTTACACGATCTGGTTGTATATGTAATTCAGGGACTTACACTTGTACACATATTTTACTATAAGTCTTCCGCTTGCTTTATTCACTTACCCCTGAATCATATCTGCGTTTTGGCTTAACCTATCCCATGTTTATGTGCTAATACAGTCAACATACATCATTCATTAATTATGTTGCATAAGTGATGTTTTGGAACTCGGGAGCTGAGTTATGCTCGACCCCCGAATTTCAGGGCGTTACAATCCTCCACTCCTGAATCATCATGTGCGCCACCAGGCCTCGTGGCTGACGGCTGAGGGCATCCGCCACCACGTTCGCCTTGCTCGGATGGTACTGGAGATCAAAATCATATTCTTTCAGGAGCTCCATCCAATGCCTTTGCCTCATGTTTAGCTCGGACTGAGAGAACAGATACTTCAAGCTCTTGTGGTCGGAGAAGAGCTCAAACCTCACCCCATAAAGATAGTGCCTCCACACCTTCAGTGCGAAGACAACTGCTGCTAGCTCCAAATCATGTGTGGGGTAATTCAGCTCATGGACCTTGAGCTGGCGAGATGTATAAGCCACCAGCTTCTCATTCTGCATCAGGACAGCACCCAAGCCGACTCATGAGGCATCAGTAAATACAACAAATCCATCACTCCCAGAGGGAAGAGTGAGGATAGGAGCGGACGTGAGATGGTCCTTCAGCTCCATAAATGCCTGCTCACAAGTGTCGCTCCAAACGAACTCTGTACCCTTTCGGGTCAACTTGGTCAATGGGGCTGCAATATGAGAGAATCCCTCAATGAAACGTCAGTAGTAGCCTGCCAAACTAAGAAAATTGCGGATCTTGGATGCATTCATGGGATGACCTCACTGTCGTACGACATCAATCTTCAAGGGGTCCACTGCGACACCCTGCCTCGTCACCACGTGACCGAGGAACTTTACCTCCTCCTGCTAGAACTCGCACTTCTCCAGCTTCTCATAAAGCTGGTGTGTATGGAGAGTCTGCAAGGTAATCTCCAGATGCCGCTCATGCTCCTCACGGGTCCTCGAATGTATGAGAATGTCGTCAATGAACACCACAACAAACTGGTCGAGATACGGACGGAAGACCTCGTTCATCAACTGCATAAACACTGCGGGCGCATTGGTCAGTCCGAAGGATATGACCTGGAACTCAAAATGACCATAGCGCGTCCTACAGGCTGTCTTCGGGATATCCTCATCTCAGACTCAAACCTGATGGTAACCGGATCTCAAGTCTATCTTCGTAAAGAACTGCGCCTCCTGCAGCTGATCAAATAAATCATCGATCCTCGGGAGTGGGTATTTGTTCTTGATTGTGACCTTGTTGAGCTCGTGGTAATCTACACAAAGCCTCAATGAGCCATCCTTCTTCACGAAGAGTACTGGAGCTCCCCACGACGAACTGCTCAGATGAATGAAGCCTAACTCACGCAACTCGTCCAACTGCTTCTGCAGTTTCCGTAACTCCAATAGTGTCATACGATACGGGGCCTTCGAAATAGGCACGATACTAGGCATGAGATCAGTCTGGAACTCGGTGTGCCGATGAGGTGGTAACCCCGGAATCTCCTGGAACACATTGGGAAAACCACAAACAACCGGCAGCTGGTCAATACTCAAAGCAGCTGGCTCCTCAACGGCACGCGATAACAGGCAAGAAAGCTGCTCCCCTCTGGGCTCGGCAACAAACTGGAACTCTAGCATGTCAGGTATACAAAACGTGACTATCTTCATGAAGCAGTCTAATATGGCGTGGTACTCGGTAAGCCAAATCTATGCCCAGGATGACATCAAACTTGGACATCGGCAATACAAACAAATCAGTAGGTAAAAAGATAACCCCAATCAGAACAGGGTAAGACGAGCAAAATCGGTCTAATACTGCAGTCTTCCCCAAGGGCGTCGATACTGAAAAACCCTTACGGGTAGACTCATCGGCAAACTGGTCGATCGGCAGAAAACATCGGTAATAAAAGAATGCGATGCACCAGAATCAAATAATACACGTCCAATACATGTAGAAACATGGAGAGTACCCTCGACGACTCCTCCTGATGACTAAGGGTCTTGCTGGGCGGCATAAAATCTGCCCTAGGCCTGTTGGGGGGTTGCAGGTCCCCTCTGAGGTCTCTTCCAATGCTGTTGTCGCTGTGGTGGCCTGATCTGCTGCCTCTACTACTGTGGGGGAGGCCCTAGAGGCTGGTGTTGTGGTTGCTGCTGTTGCTAGGGGGGCTGTCGCGGAGGCTAATGTGATGCCCTCGGCTGTTGCTACTGCAGATGGGGACACTCGTGCCTACGATGTCCTGTCCTACTGTATCCAAAGCACGTACCTGGGAACAGCCCCGGAGATGGTGCTGGGGGTACCACTGGTGCTTGGAATGCTAGGCGGGTCGTACGCCGCCGCTATAAACGACACTGCTGGTGGGAACTACTAGAGGGCGCCTTCCTCTTCTAATCTCCCCTTCGGTCACTGGCTCTCTACAAACCGCCCAATCTGACTTGTACATCTGGGCCCTCTCCACAATCTGCTCAATAGTCGGAAGCATGTGTCCAATCACACGGTTCCTGAGGGCAAGTAGTAAACCGTTCTTAAAACGGTGGGCCTTTTGGCCCTCATCATCAACAAGATACGTCGCGGATCTCTATAACGCGATGAAACGTGCCTCATACTGGGACACAGTCATGTCTCCCTGGATCAGAGTCTCAAACTCTAGTGCGTGCTGCTATCACACATGCTTAGGAAAGAACTTCCAGTCAAACTGATCTATAAAGTCCTCCCAAGTCCACTTGAAATCGGCCGCTATTGATCGGATTATAGATGCTGACCAATGCTGAGCTTCACCCTGGAGAAGGAATACAGCTAATGGAACTCGCTGCTGGGTCGTACATCTCATAGTGTCAAATATCTTCTCCACCTCGGAGCATCATATCTCTGCTGCGGTAGGGTCTGGCTCGCCCCAAAAACTGGGGAGATCGTGCTGTCGGAAGTTCTTAAGAAGCGCGCTCGCATGCTCCTGCTCGACCATAGTTGGCATAACAGTGAGATGCCTGGTTTGCCCCTGAAAGATAGCGGTCATCGTCTGCAGCATCCTCTGAAACTGCTATGGAGTCACGGGTGCTGTTGGGGCTGCGCCAGGCTCACACGGGGGAGCAGGAGTCGCTCGGGTCGCACTCCTAGGTGGCATGTCCTACAGGAAGGAACAAGGGCCTATCAGCCTTGAGAAATCTCGAAGGCATAAACGTTAAGGGTCTATGTCAGAAAATTGCTAAGTTATTCGGACTCGAAACTATTCATTTTAAGTTCATAGTAGATACGTGATGTGATCCTCAGGTATTCCCAAGTTTGCTATGATACCAACTTCTGTCACCCCCCAAACTCGGAAAACGGGCTCACAAAATTCCCGATCGTCGACAGCCTCTGTAGTGCCCCATTCTCGGATTTCGGTATTCACATGCAAGATTCCGATCCTAGGATCCTATAAAGAGGATTTTCAGTATGATTTTTTTTTGTAATGGAGAATAACCACAAGCATAACCAAGTCACAAAACAACATCACCACATATCTACTATATCAAAAACTTAAGTACAATGTGAAAAGAGAAATATAAGGTATCGAAAAGCTCCAAAATGATCTGATACATGCTCCTGCCTCAGTGCTGCTGCGATCCAATGACACCTGCATGCAATAGTCATGCATAAGCTTACAAAAGCTTAGAGGGTGGTTTAAGTGTTTGGGCAAGGCAAGCGCCAAGTGTATAATATCATAGTAATGTGGAAATATACGGTAAGTCCATGAATGCTATCAGTTGTGCCAAAACTATGTGATGCAAGGCATGAATGTTATCGGCCATACCAAGGCCATGCGATGCGAGGCCTATGTAGACAAATATCATATGCAAGATGCAAAACAAGCATGCCAGACTTTTAACGCCCTGAAATTTGGGGGTCGAGCATAACTTAGCTCCCGAGTTCCAAAACATCACTTATGCAACATATTTAATGATGAATGTATGTTGACTGTATTAGTTCATAAAACATCGAATAGATTAAGCCAAAAACATAGATATGATTCAGGGATAAGTGAATAAAGCAAGCGGAAGACTTATAGTAAAGTGTATACAAGTGTAAATCCCTGAATTACATATACAAGCCAAATCGTATGAAAGTGTTATTTAACAAAATTATAAGTATCAAGTTACATCATTTAAGTTCCCAAAAATAATCCCAAAGATCCCACGCATCAGACCGAGGCTCGCTAGAACCCGTCTGAAAACTGCATATAGGAGAAGGCAGCCTCGTCGTCATCCAGCTCCCGCTCTACCTCAGACGTCGCATCCACATCTGCAACATCAGGGCCTAAGACAGAGTCTGGTGGGTGTTTAACACTACCCCAGAAACGTGGGAGTGAGTGATCAACTCAGTGGAACAATAAGGCATTGGTTAACATGTTATCAGTTCAATCAAACAGTAATGATAAAGCAGAACAATTAAATAAATCCTAAGTACTCTTGTTAGTGCAAGTATGAATGCAATATGATGCGTGCCCTCACGCGTACACCCTCAGCGTCTTCATCTTACGTTACGCATGACATCGCCTCAAAGTGCGCCACATCTACAAAGCACATGCAAATGCGGTGCATGGATATGATTACCAAGTTGTTATTAGTCCATTTCACACAGCAGGATTGGGAAGCTAAGATACCTTCCTCATGTCACCATCCAAACAGTGATCCATACTAGGGTCGTCAATCCTAGACATCTCATACGATCATATGTTTGAGGTCGTAACAAAGGGCTCATCACCAATCAATGTACGCCTTTCATGCCCTTACTACCACAGTTCGGCTCGTCACCTCATTGCGGTACCCAGGTATGCTCGAGGTCACTATAAAGGGCTCGTCACCAATCAATGTAGGCCGACAGCACGAATATAGTGTCCCATACCACCATAATCGGCTCACGAGGTTAGTTGCTCACTGGTCACTACGGGGAGGCTCGTCACCCCAGCGTAGGCCGACAGCTCGACCACGGTATCCCATACCACCATGTCCGGCTCATGAGTCTTAGCGGATCAAGTACCATAGTTAATAGGATGTCACTGGTAAGTTCGGTACCCTAGATTCAAGCAGTAGCGTCCAATACAAGGTGAACATACATCGGACAGTCGGGTTACTTGACGAACTCGACTAGCACGAGCGCACGTTGAATTGAACGACATAGAGTGCGCAAACACTCCGCGTGGCCAAACCACTGCCGCCAACTCTAATACGGCTCGGGTTCGTCTAATACGTCCTACGTGGCGAAAGCGATCTCAACCACGAATATAGGGTCAATTTCCGATTTCCTGGACTAAGGCATAGTCCCAAACATCTTACACTACTACAGATATTTATATGAAATGTAAAACAGTAATGGAACAGCAACTCAAATCATGGTACATACGCATCTGAAGAATATCAACTTAACATCAATGTAAGCATAGGTAATGCTTGAATTTAAATAACTTAGAAAGTAACTTGCATAAAGGAAATCATGCGCTTCAATAGGAGTGTTGAGAATCACTTCTCAACGCCCACTACTAGTGTAATCAGTTACACTTAGGTCATTCATGCATTTCTACAAACACTTAGCATACATGGAACAACATACATGACGTATGTTGGAATACATGCACTTAGACAATTCCTGTTACCAAGGAGTCGTCATACATGCATCTAGCATACATACATGACAAATAATCATGGCAAACACAAGTGCATATTTTATACGTATACGGTACTTTATAAATACACTTAGAATACACAAATCTCAATATAGCACATGCATATCAGGAAAGCAATGTAAACGCAACATTTGGCATGTGAAATCTCATTCATAACAAGAATAAATCACTAACTGGGATTGAAAGCCTTGAAAACCATAACCTATACACTTAAAGTCCGCACATTAAGCAAAGAAAGAACCACCGAACTGATTTAGACGAGTTGTCTTCGTCAACGGTGTTAGAATACCCTAAAATAAGGATAGAAATGAGATACAATAACACCAAGTCTAATCTAAGCTCTAACACAGGTTAGGGTTAGGTTAACTTACCCCAAAAGAACTCAGAATCGTCGGAAGAACGATTCAAAGTGAAGGTTCAAAGATGAAGAAGAACAAGGAAGAATCCAAGATGATTCACCAACTAATCTCTCTCACTTTCTCTCTCTTTTCCACTCTCTTTCCAAGCTAGGGTTAGAGAAAATCGTATGGAAAAGAGGGCTAGGGTTTAAGGACTATAAATAGGCCTATTTTTTATGAAAATAACCCCAGGGTCAAGGTATACTTAGGTTATAACCAAAGTAAGCCTTCCTCGATCCAACGAAGCACTTCTGGTGGGCCTATAACCACAAAAGGTCGGACTTAAGCTCCTTGACCATGGATCTAGGTCAGGCAGAGTTTTCTTACCGACCGGCTCTTCAGATCAGCCGTGGCGGACCACACTCAATTCAACGGTCACGGAATCTCGATTAGGTCCACAAGCACTAGGATATGCCTGGGCCAACTATCCTGATCAGAGGGTGAAATTGGGTCAGAATCCAACGGTCAGAATGCTTAAAATCGTCGCGTAAGCGACACGACTCAGATTTCAATAAAAGCTTAATAAATTCCAATCGTTCTCACACTCTTCACTCCGAGCTCAAGCAAATCGACCCAGAACATCAGATCGACTTAATTTTCGAGGTGAAGATCAAGCCCAACTCGGTGACCGCAATAGCCTAAGATCATCGCCATCAGACTTTCGACGCCGGTCCAGGTCCAATCCAGATCTTCCAAAAATTCTCCAGAACAACTGGATTTAGCGATGGATCCCAGGTTTCAGAGTAACATAGCGCTCACTAATCTACACGTTTAAAGCCATGCGGATACAATTTAAAGTGATTGATGCGAAATTCACAAGCAATCGAGTAAAGCGCTAATTACCCCAAAACAACTACTTAAGGAAAGATTAGCACAGAAAATTCCAAGGTCGTTACAATCTACCCCCCTTAAAGAAAATTTCGTCCTCGAAATTCATACCTTCATATAAGCCTCAAGGATCAGAGGGTAGGTCTTCCTGACCTCAGCTTCAGATTCCCAAGTAGCCTCTTCCACACCATGATGCGTCCATAGCACCTTCACAAGAGGGATAACCTTGCTACACAATACCTGCTCCTTCCTGTCGAGAATACGCGTCGGTCGCAGTACATAAGTGGCATCCTCACTCAACTGCACTTGCTCCCAACTGATAATATGCGAAGGATCAGGAACGTACTTCTTCAGTATAGAAACATGAAATACGTTATGCACGCCCGCAAGAGGTGTGGGCAAAGCAAGGCGGTAAGCTACCGCTCCCACTCGATCCAGAACTTGAAATGGACCAATAAATCTCGGCGTCAGCTTCCCCTTCTTACCGAACCGCAGAACTCCCTTCATAGGAGAGACCTTCAGAAAAACATGGTCTCCCACCTCAAACTCAAGCGGTCGACGCCTCGTATCAGCATAACTCTTCTGCCTGCTCTGCGCTGTCAGAAGTCGACGTCGAATGATGTCGACCTTCTCAGAAGTCACCTGCACCAACTCTGGACCAAGCAAACTACGCTCACCAATTTCTGCCCAGCAATGTGGTGCTCTGCACGGGCGACCATACAACGCCTCGTAGGGAGCCATGCTGATACTTGCCTGGAAATTATTATTATACGCGAACTCTGCATACTGAAGACAATCATCCCAATTGTCCTTGAAATCCAAAACACAAGCTCGCAACATATCCTCCAGGACTTGATTCACGCGCTCCGTCTGCCCATCTGTTTGCGGATGAAACGCGGTGCTGAATTTCAGTTTCACACCCATTGCTTCCTGGATATGAGTCCAGAAGATAGATGTAAAATGCGTGTCTCTATCAGACACAATCTCCAGGGGAACTTCATGCAGACGCACTATCTCCTTGATATACAACCTAGCCAACTCGTCTGCAGAGTAAGTGACTCTGATCGGTAAGAAATGCGCCGACTTTGTTAATCAGTCGACGATCACCCAAATAGAGTCAAATCCCTTCCTCGTCCTCGGCAACTCAGAAATAAAATCCATAGAGATGAAATCCCACTTCCATTCAGCTATGGGCATGAGCTGCAACAACCCAGGAGGTCGGCGATGCTCTGCCTTAACCTGCTGGCATGTGAGACAACGAGAAATAAATTTAGGAATCTGGACCTTCATATTGTCCCACCAATAAGACCTCTTCATATCCTGATACATCTTCGTGCTACCTGGATGCATCGCCAGTTTAGAACTATGGGCTAACTCGAGAACCTCCCGTCTCAAGTCAGGGATGTCAGGAACACATAACCGGCCACGAAAACGTAGGCCCCCATCAGAACTAACACTCCAGTCGGAGTTCTCATCTCTACCAACCCGCTGCCTCATCTTCACCAAAAGCTCATCATCTGCCTGAGCTGCAACGATCCTCTTGTCAATAAGGGGCTGTACACGAATGTGTGCGATAACCTCATACGGGTCAACCACCGTAAGCTTCTGCTTAAAATTATGCACAAACTCCAACATATCCCACTCTGCTATCATCAGCGGAGCCGCAAACTCCAAAGCCTTCTTGCGACTCAACGCATCTGCCACAAGGTTCGCCTTGCCCGGATGGTACGAAACATCGAACTTAAAGTCCTTCAATGTTTCCATCCATCTGTGCTGCCTCATATTCAAATCACGCTACGTGAACATATACTTAAGGCTCTTGTGGTCGCAAAAGAGCTCGAACTCCTCACCATAGAGGTAATGTCTCCAAAGTTTTACTGCGAAGATGATAGCTAATTCCAGGTCGTGCATAGGGTAATTCTCTTCGTGTTTCCTCAATCGACGCGAAGCATAAGCAATCACCCTGTCCTTCCGCATAAGGACACAACCTAAACCAACGCGAGAGGCGTCGGTATATATAATATACTTAACCCCTTGCTCGTAATACTAGCACAGGGGCGGATGTCAACTTGTCCTTACCTCCTGAAAAGCTAACTCCGCCGCTCACTCCAAGCAAACTTCAAATCCTTCCGTGTCACCTACGACACGGTGTGGCAATCTTCGAGAAGTCCCGAATAAAGCGTCGATAATAGCCTGCAAGACCCGAAAACTCCTCACCTCAAGAATGTTTGTCGATCCTGCACTGCACCTACCTTGGCAAGGTCGACGGCTATTCCTTCCTTGGACACCACATGTCCCAGAACTTGACTTCCTCTTTCCGGAAATCACACTTCTTGAACTGTGCGAAGAGCCGATGCTTCCTAAGAGTATCCAAAACTACTCTTAAGTGCTCCTCGTGCTCTGCCCGCTCGGCGAATAAATCAAGATGTCATCGATAAAGACAATGACGAATCGAAACAGAATGGCCGAAACACCTGTTCATCGATCCATGAACATGGCTGGTGTTCGTCAGATCGAATGACATCACAAGGAACTCATAATGACCAAAGCTAGTCCTAAAAGCGGTCTTATGCACGTCCCCATCCTTGATGCGCAACCGATGATCCTGACCGCAGATCAACCTTCGAGAAGTACCGTGCCCCCTTCAACCGATCAAACAGATCATCAATCCACGGGCAAAGGGTACTTATTCTTCACGATTACCAGTCAACTGCGATAATCAATACACAATCGCAAGGAACCATCCTTCTTCTTCACAAACAAAACAGGTACTCCCCAAGGAGACACACTGGGCCGAATAAAACCCAATTCCAGCAAACCATCTATCTGCTTCCTCAACTCCTCCATTTCACTCGGAGGCATCCGATAGGTGGGTAAAGAAATGGGCGCCGCACCAGGCATAAGATCGATAGCAAAATCAATCTCACGCTGAGGAGGTAATCCAGGAATCGACTCAAACACATCTTCAAACTCCTAAACTACCGGCGTACTAACCAACGCCGAATCGGCCGAACTCTCCAACAGAGAAGAATAAAAATCAATACGAAGAGGGTAACTGACCTGAATTGGGAAAGCAACAGTCTCGCCCTCAGGTCCATGGATCGTCACTGATCTAGCTTCACAATCAATCTCAGCTCGCATCCTCGTGAGCCAATCCATACCCATAATAACATCGTAGTGATAAAGCGGTGCGACTAGCAAATCAACACGGATCGATCCACTTCCAAGATCGACCAAACAATCCATACAACGCTTGCCCAAAGCAGAAGACATCCCCGTAGCGGTAGTAAGCGTCACTCCTTACATAGGAACAGACCTCAAACCCAAACGCCTAACTGCCGCATAAGAAATAAGAGAAGTAGTGGACCCTGTATCCACTAACACAGAAACGGGAATACCTTCAATATGCGCTGTCACCTCAAAGGACCTCAGCACCAAGTCAGACATAGGCGCTTCAGCTGAAAGCGCATGAACACGAGCCTGCTGCTGACGATTTGGCGGAGGAACCATGGGCCGCTGAGGTGGCCTGAAACCAGGAACTGCAGGTCTGAAGGATGGATGAGCTGGCGCTGATCGAAGAGGAGGAGGAGAAATAACCTGAGGCATCGAACGGCTAACCCTCTGCGGTGGAGTAAAACCACCGGCTCGCATACTGGAAAAGCAAAAACGGTCCAAGTGCCCCACCTTCCCACAATAAGAACATCTAAGATCAGCTCTCATCTACTGAGCGGGCGGCGCTGAACGCCTCGGAGGAGAATCAACTCGCGGCCTCTTGCCGAGGAAAGGTGCACCCTGAAAGTCCGGTCGTGGCCTAGGAACCATCGGTGCTCGCATGCGGGACGCTCTATCTCTGTCCTGCTCTGCTCGCAAGGACATGCTCACTAGCTCCGCATATGAAGAAATGCTAGCACAGTAAATCTTTGATCGGATCTCAGGTCGCAGTCCCTCAGAAAAACGCCGCATCCTCATCGGCTGATCACCCAGGATTAAAGGAACATACCGCCCCAACTCAGTAAACCGGTTCTCATACTCCGTAACCGACAACCCTCCCTGGCGGAGGCGAAGGAACTCACTCTCCTTCTCATGTCGGTACGTCGCCGAAAAATACTTCTCGTGGAAGCGTGCCTCAAACGCCTGCCAGGACCAAACAAAGTCCTCCTCGATAGTGCGAAGCACACTGTCCCACCACAAACTGACCTCCTTCTCAAACATGAAGGTGGCAAGCTCAACCTGCTCGACCTCAGAGCAGTGCAATGGTCTCAGCATCTTAGAGATGCGGTCAATCCAATACTTGGCCTCCTCGGATCCATGAGAACCCGCAAAAGTAGGAGGTCGCAAGCGCTGGAATCGCTCAAATGTGCCGCTGGCACTAGCACTGACACTGGCACTCCCGGTTGGAGGCATAGGTGAAACAGGTGGAGTCGCCCCTACTGACTGAGCAAAGATGCCAGCCATGGAGGAGAGGAACTCCTGCTACTGCTGCTGCTGGTGCTGCTGCTGCTGAATTTGCTGCTGCTGCATCAACAACATCATCTGCTCAAACCTATCAACAGGTGGAGTAGATGAAGGTGCATGGCTCGGCCCAGGAACTGAGGGTGTGACTGGAGGAGCCATCGGTGTCGACCCAACACCGGCACGAGATGGACCCGCCTGCGGATCCGACTGGCTATCGCTCAAGGGAGGAACCCCAGCAAGCGACTCAATCAGAGAGAGACGGGCCGAAGTCTTCGAACCCTTAGGAGGCATCTCTACATTCAATCAGAGGATGCAACCTGTCAGATTCTAAGTCACATAATCCATCCACACAACAACACAGCACAGCACAACTCCAAAGACAATAACATGCATTCCATTAATCAAAATCGTCGCAATACAAGTAGTGCAGCAATACATGAATCACGACTAGGAAAGCATGAAAACAACAACATCTAACACTTCAACAACTACAGCAACTACAACCACCACAAACAACTACAACAACTACACAACTACAAGCCAACAACGGCTACACACAGAAAGAAAACACAAACAAAGCAAAAGACGGCCACGACGATGCTACTCGTCCGAATCAGGAGATGGAGGCAGAGCACCCTTATCCTGCAAGCAACACAGGATAGACTTCAGAGCCCGAGACATCTTCTTAAGCTTATGCTTAACAAAGCCTCGAAGATCAACCATCACCTGGCGTAAAGCAGCTTGCCCTTCTTCAAACCGTGTAAGACGGGCATCTCTGGCAGTCTGCTCTGCGCCCTGCTCCGGCACCACAGGAGGAGAGATATCACTCGAACCCTGTGCCTCAATCTCTTCATCGTCTTGCTCTGCTTCTTCCTCAGACTCCGCACCACCTTCAGCATAACTCTCATCATCAACGCTCTCAAACTCAGCCTCACCCTCTAAGGCAAGCCGACCAGAACCAACCTCCATTAGCTTGAGAGTCCTCAAATTGACATAACGAATAGGAACCGGCTTCTTAGCTCCAAGCCTATAGCCAAACTCATGTGCGATCTTGCAAATGAGGCGGCCGAAGGGAAGCGATTCGGTCCTTCTACTCGAACGAGCGATGAGAATAATCTAGCGCAGGACGTATGTCGGCACACATAACTTCGCTTCCTGCCCCACCTGATATAGGAAATCCACCATCAGGCGCGTACACTCGCTGCGGTTGCTCCACTTTGGATATACATTGAACGTAAAGATGTGGTGAAGCAAACGGAAGTCGTCCGTCATGAAAGAAGCCAGAAGACTCCTATTCGGCTGCCACTCAACCAGACGACCACACAAGGATCGGGTGTGACGATCCCTCTCGCGCACACTGTCCACATTCTTCTCGCTGGCATGCACTTCCCCAAGTGGCACCTTCAAGAGTCGGGATATCAAAGCAACATTGACAATACCAACTCGATCGCTACCACAAGGAATCTTAAACTGCAGAGGATCCAACGAAGGCTCCAGAATATTGGCATAGAAGGCCCGAACAGTGCTAGCATTCGCGCGATACTCGCCTTCAAACAAGGGACCCCAACCAGCCCCTTCTAGGCACTCCAACAAGAACAACTCACCAAAGAGCCGCGGATCAACATGAGCCTCAAAAAGGACTCTACGCCCCTCATAGACCCCATGCGACAATTCCGCCAACAGAGTCCTACTGAAGGGAGCTCGAGGATCGAGGTCCCGCTTCGTCTGGAACTCGCACGTGGCGGACGTGCCAGCGGCGGCACCTCTCGACCTCCATGCACGGGTTGGGCGGCTCGGCCCGGCTTCATCCACGGGCGCTCTCTTCTTCCCCATCAAGGAAAGAAGGGAAGAAATGGAAAAGATGGCCGTCACAATCTCAAAGAGGGCCATGAGAAATGAGAGAAAGAGAGAAATAGGAAGATGGTGAAGCTTCCACACAACTATTAGCCAAAAAGGGAATGAAAGGGCTCAAATGGGAAGGAAAGAAAGAGAAATCAGTAATGGGAGGGAGGATTTGAAAATGGGGTGATGGGTTTGCACGAAAATGGGAGGAAGATGAAGATTTAGGAGAGATTTGAAGAGTTTGGAGAGGTTTTTGAAGAAAGGAAGAGCTTGGGAGAGAGCTTTGTGAAGGAAATGAATGAAAGAAGAGGGTTTAAAGGTAAAACCATAGAGGAGTGGGCCACACTAGGCCTGAGATGCGTCGGCCCACTGCGGCCCGGCCCGCTGAGCCCGCTGACCCGCGATCCCTCGCCGAACCGGCGATGGCATCGCCGGTCTCTGGACATCCCGGTGATGCCTCACCAATTTGGCAAGTCCCTCCTCATCCCCCTTGGTCCAAAATGAGTAGTTCCCCCCTGGGTCCCACAGAAAATGCCCCGATTGGCCCCTTGCGTAGTTTGACGCCTATCGGGTCATTCTGACAGAAATATGGTGCAAATAGCGATTTCTGGAAGGTTTAAAGATGAAAAAAGGGAAGATAGACCGTCTACACTCATTAATAGAGGGTCTAGGAAAGGTTTCGGTTCGCTGTGTATGATCAGGTAAGAGTACAGACTCGATCTCGGTGAACGTTTCCAGAAAACCTTCGCCGATAGAAACTACGGAGCACAAACACAAAGCGATGATAGACCCGCACCCAATTACACTAAAGTGGCGACAATGTGCAGTGTGTGACCATAACCCAGGTCCGGTTTAATCCCGATCATGCTCTGATACCAACTTGTAACGCCCTGAAATTCGGGAGTCGAGCATAACTCAGCTCCCGAGTTCCAAAACATCACTTATGCAACATATTTAATGATGAATGTATGTTGACTATATTAGTTCATAAAACATGGAATAGATTAAGCCAAAAACACAGATATGATTCAGGGATAAGTGAATAAAGCAAGCGGAAGACTTATAGTAAAGTGCGTACAAGTGTAAATCCCTGAATTACATATACAAGCCAGATCGTATGAAAGTGTTATTTAACAAAATTATAAGTATCAAGTTACATCATTTAAGTTCCCAAAAATAATCCCAAAGATCCCACGCATCAGACCGAGGCTCGCTAGAACCCGTCTGAAAACTGCATATAGGAGAAGGCAGCCTCGTCGTCATCCAGCTCCCGCTCTGCCTCAGACGTCGCATCCACATCTGCAACATCAGGGCCTAAGACAGAGTCTGGTGGGTGTTTAACACCGCCCCAGAAACGTGGGAGTGAGTGATCAACTCAGTGGAACAATAGGCATTGGTTAACATGTTATTAGTTTAATCAAACAGTAATGATAAAGCAGAACAATTAAATAAATCCTAAGTACTCTTGTTAATGCAAGGATGAATGCAATATGATGCGTGCCCTCACGCGTACACCCTCAACGTCTTCATCTTACGTTATGTATGACATCGCCTCAAAGTGCGCCACATCTACAAAGCACATGCAAATGCGGTGCATGGATATGATTACCAAGTTGTTATTAGTCCATTTCACACAGCAGGATTGGGAAGCTAAGATACCTTCCTCATGTCACCATCCAAACAGTGATCCATACTAGGGTCGTCAATCCTAGACATCTCATACGATCATATGTTTGAGGTCGTAGCAAAGGGCTCGTCACCAATCAATGTACGCCTTTCATGCCCTTACTACCACAGTTCGGCTCGTCATCTCATTGCGGTACCCAGGTATGCTCGAGGTCACTACAAAGGGCTCGTCACCAATCAATGTAGGCCGACAGCACGAATATAGTGTCCCATACCACCATAATCGGATCACGAGGTTAGTTGCTCACTGGTCACTACGGGGAGGCTCGTCACCCCAGCGTAGGCCGACAGCTCGACCACGGTGTCCCATACCACCATGTCCGGCTCATGAGTCTCAGCGGATCAAGTACCATAGTTAATAGGATGTCACTGGTAAGTTCGGTACCCTAGATTCAAGCAGTAGTGTCCAATACAAGGTGAACATATATCGGACAGTCGGGTTACTTGACGAACTCGACTAGCACGAGCGCACGTTGAATTGAACGACATAGAGTGCGCAAACACTCCGCGTGGCCAAACCACTGCCGCCAACTCTAATACGGCTCGGGTTCGTCTAATATGTCCTACGTGGCGAAAGCGATCTCAACCACGAATATAGGGTCAATTTTCGATTTCCTGGACTAAGGCATAGTCCCAAACATCTTACACTACTACAGATATTTATATGAAATGTAAAACAGTAATGGAACAGCAACTCAAATCATGGTACATACGCATTTGAAGAATATCAACTTAACATCAATGTAAGCATAGGTAATGCTTGAATTTAAATAATTTAGAAAGTAACTTGCATAAAGGAAATCATGCGCTTCAATAGGAGTGTTGAGAATCACTTCTCAACGCCCACTACTAGTGTAATCAGTTACACTTAGGTCATTCATGCATTTCTACAAACACTTAGCATACATGGAACAACATACATGACGTATGTTGGAATACATGCACTTAGACAATTCCTGTTACCAAGGAGTCGTCATACATGCATCTAGCATACATACATGACAAATAATCATGGCAAACACAAGTGCGTATTTTATACGTATACGGTACTTTATAAATACACTTAGAATACACAAATCTCAATATAACACATGCATATCAGGAAAGCAATGTAAACGCAACATTTGGCATGTGAAATCTCATCCATAACAAGAATAAATCACTAACTGGGATTGAAAGCCTTGAAAACCATAACCTATACACTTAAAGTCCGCACCTTAAGCAAAGAAAGAACCACCGAACTGATTTAGACGAGTTGTCTTCGTCAACGGCGCTAGAATACCCTAAAATAAGGATAGAAATGAGATACAATAACACCAAGTCTAATCTAAGCTCTAACACAGGTTAGGGTTAGGTTAACTTACCCCAAAAGAACTCAGAATCGTCGGAAGAATGATTCAAAGTGAAGGTTCAAAGATGAAGAAGAACAAGGAAGAATCCAAGATGATTCACCAACTAATCTCTCTCACTTTCTCTCTCTTTTCCACTCTCTTTCCAAGCTAGGGTTAGAGAAAATCGTATGGAAAAGAGGGCTAGGGTTTAAGGACTATAAATAGGCCTATTTTTTATGAAAATAACCCCAGGGTCAAGGTATACTTAGGTTATAACCAAAGTAAGCCTTCCTCGATCCAACGAATCACTTCTGGTGGGCCTATAACCACAAAAGGTCGGACTTAAGCTCCTTGACCATGGATCTAGGTCAAGCAGAGTTTTCGTACCGACCGGCTCTTCAGATCAGCCGTGGCGGACCACACTCAATTCAACGGTCACGGAATCTCGATCAGGTCCACAAGCACTAGGATATGCTTAGGCCAACTATCCTGATCAGAGGGTGAAATTGGGTCAGAATCCAACGGTCAGAATGCTTAAAATCGTCACGCAAGTGACACGACTCAGATTTCAATAAAAGCTTAATAAATTCCAACCGTTCTCACACTCTTCACTCCGAGCTCAAGCAAATCGACCCAGAACATCAGATCGACTTGATTTTCGAGGTGAAGATCAAGCCCAACTCGGTGACCGCAACAGCCTAAGATCATCGCCATCGGACTTTCGACGCACGGTCCAGGTCCGATCCAGATCTTCCAAAAATTCTCCAGAACAACTGGATTTAACGATGGATCCCAGGTTTCAGAGTAACGTAGCGCTCACTAATCTACACGTTTAAAGCCATGCAGATACAATTTAAAGTGATTGATGCGAAATTCACAAGCAATCGAGTAAAGCGCTAATTACCCCAAAACAACTACTTAAGGAAAGATTAGCACAGAAAATTTCAAGGTCGTTACAGTACTCATCGAGTACACATATTAGTACAATTCCTCTCTGGAATATCAGCGGGGTCTATTACACTCCACACTAACTGCTGCCTCCCTAGCTGCACAGCCCAGTGAGCGGAATAGACCTCACTATTCGCCTAACCAGTAGTCTACCAATACCTACCCAGCTCGTCGATAGCGGACTCATTTGTGAGCTGGTCAAACTCAGCCTAGCTTATAGCCCCCTCACTCGGGCAGATAAGGCCACACCCCTTCTAACCGGCCATGACACAATGAGAGACACGGCCTACTGGTATTAGACACTCGGGCAGTCGTGTATCCACTCGGTCTAGACGTTGGAGCAACTTCTGGTACCAAAAATGTTCTGGGACTTTCACCCAAGGACATCTTAAGTGTTCTGGAACTAAGTATTTTTGGTATCTGATACGGCCATCCACGATGTGCCTATGGAGCCACGACCCTGATGTCGCCAGGGCATACAATGATAAATATATACAAATGCAAGATGCATGAAGTGCACTGTCCAGTCAAGCAACAATCTTGCGCATACCATGCGCTCATGTAGGTAACTCCTATCAACGAGTCTCATAAATGATCTGCCCAATAGCATATGCAATGATCAGTTACTACTCATATCAAGCATGCATATGATGTGTATGGGCATGGAATTACACTAAGCATGTTATAAGGTGATGAACTATCCTCCTAATGAAGATGGGTCTAGATGGCCTACGCGCAACAAGTATGGGCCTATCAATGGGCCCTAGGGAGATTTATAATGTGGACATTAAACTAACATTATTCTTACAATGTGGACGTCAAACCAACATTGCTCTCAAGGCATGGCCCGTCATAAAACATCATTACACAAACCATGGAGGCATCACACATTGCAATGGACCTTAAGGACATCCCGTTGGGCCTCGCCCCATGGGCCTTAGATACATCAAATGGGTTGCATCATACGGGCCTTTTATAAATCAAGTGGGCCATATCAATGGGCCTTATGTACATTGCAAAGGGCCATAACCTCTGGGCCTTTGAATACATCACAATGGGCCTCGTAACATAGACCTTATATATAACAAAGTGGGCCTCAACAACGGGCCACAAATACATCGAATGGGCCTCATAACATGGGCCTTATGTATATCAGATGGGCCACACCAATTGGGCCCCATATATAAATCAAATGGGCCACAACCAAATAAGAGTGGTGATAATGATTTCCACCATTTAAAGTTCCTAAGGCCCACCATAACATATGTTTCCCATCCAACCTGTTCATAAATTAACATAGTGATAGATGAAGTGGAAACAAATATCAGCTTAATAGGGAACTACTATGGCCCTTAGAAATTTTGAATGATGGACATCATTGTCCACTACCTAAAATGGTGGGGTCCACTAGAACTTTAAATCTGACTTATTCTTTAGCCCATGCCATCAAATGAGCTTTCAAAGTGGCTGGACGGTTTGGATGCAGCATATGTATCATGGTGGGTCCCACCGTCCAGGTGTGGACGGTGTGGATAAAACTCATAAATCATGGTGGGTTCCACCGTCCCACGCTGTGGACGGTTGGAATAAGACACATACATCATAGCGGGTTCCACCATCCGCCTGGATGGTGTGAATAAAACTCATACCTCACTGTAGGTCCCACGTGGGGCCCACCATAAGGTTTATATGCCATCCAATCTGTTGATTTGGCCGCACGGACCTGGCTGAATAGAAAAAAATAAATTTCATACTGATCTAAAACTTCTGTGAACCCAAAAATGGATTTCAATGGCAGACAGTTCAACCCCACTGTTTCCTATGACATGAGCTTTGGATGTGGGCCACCTGAGCTTTGGATGTGGCTGATTTAAGGGGGGTGGCCCACTGCCCTAAGCGCCTACAAAATGGACGGCGTGGATAATAAAAACACATCATGGTGGGGCCCACGGCTGGGACTGTGGTCCCTGGCCCGTCCGTCCACAGCGCAGCAAAGCCTGCTGTTAACGTCAGCGGCAGTAGGTGCTGCCTATTTTTATTTTTTGAAAAATTGAGTTTTTCTAAGGTTTTTCATATGTGGGGCTTGCATCGAAAGAATCCACCCCACCCACTGGTTTCTACATTCCATAACAAACCCATCAAGCCCAATATTGGGCATGTTTCAGCGTGTAGAAAATTTTAAGTGAATTTAAATGGTGAAAATCACTGTTTGCTAAGGTATGGCCCACCAGAAAGTTGGATCAGCTTCATTTTTTGGATCAATGGTTAAAATGAGTTGGTAAATAGGATGGATGGCATGGATTGAATCCATACATCCATGTGGAGCCCATACAAGTCGATCACCCAAATAGCCTTGAGCTAAGGCTAATATTTGTGTTTTTTCATTCAACGTCCAGCCTCCAGGGACGCTGGATGGTTGTGCCTGTCAAGTGGGCTGCCCACGTGAGCCACCAAATGATGGATGGGGTGGATACAACACTTATAAAGTGGGCCCCACCTATAGATGACTTGGATAAAATACATACCTCATGGTGGGGTCCATCCAAGTGGGCCACACGGCCACATCATAACACATTTTTTAAAATATGAAAAAGAGAGGGAAAGAGAGAGGGACATGTGTGATGGAGGGCTCTGCCACTATGAGCCCTCCCTTGCATTCAATCATACATCAAGTGGGTCCCATAACACGTAGGCTCATCAAATTAAAGATCAACGGTGGAGATTCCTTCTCCACCAAAATGAAAGGTCTAGATGACCTCTTTCAAACTTAGAAAGTAAACATCATGATGGGGTCCATGGAGAATGGCCCCATCATGTAATGATCATGATAATCAAGATGGGCCATCGACCACATCTTAGGGTCCAAAGTGAGATCCATATCATCGATCGATAGGCCTCATTTGGCTCATCATAAAAACATGGAAACTAGCCTATAAAAGCACCCACTATTTGATCTTTTTGGTCCGTTGAAAAGCCGATCTCCTTGTATCTCACTTGAATGGTAGAAGATGAGAAGTGGATGGCTTTGATGAAGGATTTTGGGAGAGGAAAGTGGGCCACACAACTCACTCTTTTCTCACATGAAAGAGCTTGGACGTGGGATTTTTCCTTGCATGAGAATGTGGGTTTAAGAAATGAGAGAGAGAGAGTAGCTTAGGGAGGCCTTGATTACTTGTAAGAGAGGTATGGGTGGCTAGCAATAAATGCTTGTAAGAAGGGCTAGGGGTAGGGTGGCTAGTCATAAGTGCTTGTAAGAAGGGCTAGGGGTAGGTATGGTGGCTATAGCTAAGGTAGGGTGGCTATAACTAGGGTAGAGTGGCTATAGCTAGGGTAGGGTGGTTATAAATAGGGTGATGTCATCACTCTCATGATTTCCTAGGGATTGGTGCCACATGAAGTAGGTGGGTCCCGCAATATGTGGTCCACGACCATTATAATGCACAATCCACATCTTATGATCTAAGCGTCGGATTGGCGCACGAGACACGGCGTTGGAACCGCAGCGATGATGCGATCGCAATGGCACAGGTCTCAGATTAAGGTGACTCAAATCTACAGGATATGACTTAGGATCGCATGTAAACATCGATTATAGGTCGCAGGTTGTCGAAATTCGACGGGAATGATCATGAGAGTCAATGGAATAGTATGGACTAGGATACGGGTCTTACACACCGCTTAGTGACAGGTGTTCTTCTTACAATCATGATCCATGTAACACAACCATGATCACACAGAACAATCATTGTTGTCATACACATTGGGTTGTGATTCCCAACCACTATCAATGTGGAAGACAACCACGACTCTTTGTTTGACCCGTCCACGACCATTCCTTTATAATTTAGTGTAACCCTCTAGAAACAGCACCACGTTCTTCTTCTTCACGAACTACTTCCCTGTAATCCATTGGGCACCAAGCACGATCCTTCATTATCTGTGCGACCGTACCGAATCAGCGTGACCCTTCGGAATTGGCGCCTTGACCATTGAATGGCCAACCTATAAGAGTGGTACTTTGGTGATACTTCCACAAGCTAATTCATGCATTTTTTTGCCCTCTCATTCAAAATAATTGAGTAGATATTCGAAGAAATAATAGAGCCCTTATCACGTTCTTCCTTTATTTATGCTCCCTTTTCCTTCCTCAAGGACATTTACGATCTTCCTGAAGCTCAACAGCCTCCACAGGAAGTTTTGAAAATGATTTTCGAACTCCACCAACTCGACAATTTCAACAGGCACCCAGCCAGTGGAAAAACGTTAATTGGGTCGTGGCTTTTGTTCATGTAGCAGAAATTAGAATAGTGGTGTTATGTTCCCCATTGTATGTTAAATGGGTCGTGGCTTGCATGCTACATGTGACGCTTAATCCGGATGCTCACTCTGAATCCAAATGAAAGGGTTGTAGTTTTTAACCACTGAATATGAGAGTGATTGTCAGTGAAATTGGTCATGACTGTCTTACAATGGATCATGATTTTCAGTTTATATGGTTCATGGTTTGTAATGTAATATGAGATGTATTTGTCATGTTAGATCAGTCGAGGCTGTCTTGCCATAAACAATTCTCTTCAACGTGCACCCAACGAGGTTTGGTCGTGGTTTACATGGCAAGTTGGTCGTGATGATGACATGGGTTGTGGTTGAATAATGGGTCCTTACTATCATGGCATATGGGCCGTTGTTCTCATTTGACAACAACGTTCCACTATTCATCATAACTACATCACAACGTAATGGACAATCACGACCCGTTATTGATCAAAGTTTCATTGGTCATGGTATTGTCATGGGTCGTGGTATCATTTGTATGGGTCGTTGTTGTAACATTGTATATGTATTGGTTCTGATGAAATTTGGATCCTGAATGTAAGTATGAGAGGGTCGTGGTTGTCTTCTTATACCGATCGTGGTTTTCGTGTAATATGTTTCATAATTGATGTGAAGCATTGATCGTAGTTGTCATTTGATATGGTAAGATCTTAGTTTCTTGCACTGATTTTTTGCACTACCCATTTACAACCACGATCATTATATCATGAAAACCATGACCTATTGTTATGTACACTATTTTCATCTTTCTGTTCGTGGCTCAGATGCATAAAGGCCCATGATAATCATCCACGCTGGGTCGTGGTTGACATGAAACATAGATCGTGACTATCATTGGATAGGTCTTGGTTGTCATGATACATGGATCCTGAAATGGATTGATACATAGGTCATTGTTGTCGTTTTATTTTAGTCGTGCTATATGTAAAGCAATGGTTGTAGTTGATTTGGATCGCGGTTGTCATGTTAAATTGGTCATGGTTCGCAGTTGTAATTGTTCGTGGTTGCCGTCCATGTTGGATTCTCGCAAACAACCACGATCTTATGAGAAACACGACCCATAGAACACGGCAACCCTGGTCCACCTATCATGAGCGTCATGACCCGTTGTTAAGCTCACCATTTCCTCTATGGGTCATGGTTCAAATGCACAAGAGTTTTTAGATCATGGGTGTGAATCATGGTAGCAATGCTATATGGGTCATGGTTATGCCAACATAAATCACAATAACAACCACAATATTGTTGTTGTAATTATTTATTAATATTCTAATTTTTTTATTATTAAAAACTGAGTGTAGATATGTCGTCATCTTACCCATCGTTAGACATTTGTGACTAAGCTTCCCTTGTTGAATCACCACCAAGGTCTGAAAAAATAAAGATTAAGTGTAGTTTGTGTGGTGCAAAGTTTGTGAACAATACTAATTGGTTTCGGTTACACTTGTCATGTCGAGGTGGTGATGTAAAACCATGCCCCAATGCCCCTAAGGATGTCCGAAATCTTTTTCATGCCTTGTTAGATTCAAATAGAAAACCTTCCACTCCATCCAAACCATGTGCTTCTAGATCTAGTACACGAATGACATCCACAAAAGACGCAGAGGAGGATGCAAGATTAAAAGCTTTGAAGGAAGAACAAGTCCAACTCGCCTTAAAACGCAGTATAGAAGAAGTTTCTAGATTTCAGCGATATTCGAGTCAAAGACAACACGATGTTGAAGCCAGATTGAGTACGACAAACAAGAAGAAGAAAAAGAGTAACAAATTCAAATTCCTGACCCGTCTCGGTGAATTTTATAGGGCATTGGGTACTACATACAATTCTTCACACAAAGAAAGTTTGAAAAATCTAGTTCAAAGTGTAAAAGTGTACAAAGGAAATATCTCTTCACCTTCCGACTCACAGGAAGTGAACCAATATATATATGAAAAAATAGATAGTAGTTCCAATGGATCATATGACAATACAGGAAGGCACTCCTCTTATAGAGGTTATTAGTTGTAATTTGTCATTTTGAACAATATAATTATGTAATTATTGAAGTCTTTTTAATCATAAATTATGCATTTTATACATTTTATTGCTTTGTTCAACTTCGAATTCCAATTGACAATCGATCGAATTGAAATTCAAATGAATCTCAATTTATAACTCGAACTCGGCTCAAAGCTCGAACTTGTAACTCGTTACTCAGCTCGAAAACCTGCTCGAACTTGTCTCAAATTCGATCGTCATTGGTTTGCCTAATGGTTGTTATGTTACATGGATCGTGGTTGTTACATTATATGAATTGGGGATGTCATAACATAAAAGGTTCATATAAAATGGTTCGTGGTTATCATGTTATATTGATTGCTGTTAGAACGTTATATGGGTCGTGGTTGCCACTCCTCTTTCCAACTATCCATGATCTAGCGTTAGATGACAACCACGATGCAAAGTGGATAAAAACTATGCTCCATTGTGCATGTGAAACATGATCCAACGTGTAGATAACCACATCAAATTCTTCGTCATATCCAGGACCCGTCCCTTCAGATTGAGCGCGAACACGACATTAAAAACCACAAGGTGGATGAATCGATACAAATGGTTTAGTAGAAAAAGGAAGAGAACACGTTAAAAACCATAACCGTGATCAAGAAATCATGACAACCACGATCCATATAACATGGTAACTACAAACCATATAGCATTCCAATCACAACCCATACAACGTGAAAAATGCGACCATACAAAATTGCAACTACGGCCTATTTAATACAGTAACTGCCAGAAGAGAATCTCAATGATGTGCAAGACTCTGCAAATTTCTTCCACTTAAGTTTGCAAATGGGGATATCATCATACTTTATTCCTTTCACTTCGGATTCAATGCGACCCTTCAGAATCAGTGCCACATGCAGCATATAAGCCATGACCCACTCGACGTTTAGGGCACCATGATAAAATTTATCATATGGCGCACTGATTCCAAAGTGTAGTGCTGCTGCGACATAGAAGCTAAGTACAAAAGGTAAGTATTCCTATGTCATTGCAGAGAACTATTATTCAAAAAAAATTTTCCGCTGGTTGGGTGCCCGTTGAAATTGTCGAGTAGCCAGAGTTCGGAAGTTGTCTTCTGAACTTTTTGTGAAGGCAGCTGAGCTTCTGGAAGATAGTCAACATCACTGAGGAAAGAGAATGGATCCCTAATAAAGGAAGAACACGAGAGGGACTCAATGGCTTCTTTGAATATCTCCTCCATTATTTTGAATGAATGAGCAAAGAAGTCTGAGGATGCGTAAGGTGATGTTAAATAATGATTATGATTTGGATTAGCTTGTGGACGTAATATGAATCCCAAGATCACTTTTATAGGCTGGTCATTCAATGGTCAAGGCGATGATTTCGAAGGGTCGCGTTGAATCTGAAGGGTCGCGGGGATTTCGAAGGGTCACGCTTTATCACTAACAAATTGTGTGGTGATGTCATAACATAAAACCATGACACATAAAGTAACAACCACGACTCATTTAACATGGTTCGTGGTTCTCGTGTTATCTTGGTCATGGTTAGAATGTCATATGGTCGTCGTTACCATTCCTTTTTTCAATGATCCACGACCCAGCATTGGATGATAACCGCGATCCAACATGGATAAAAATGCGATCCAATGTACATGTGAATCACGATCTAACATGGGAGATAACCACGACCAATTACTGTTCATATCCACGACCATTCCCTACAGAATGAGTTCGATCCTCCAAAAACAGATCCACATTCTATTTTATCAGGAGAGGACATTAACTCGCTACTTCCCCGCAATCCATTGAGTAGCGAGTGTGATCCTTCAAAATTCGCACGACCGTTCAGAATCAGCGTGACCCTTTGGGATCAACACCTTGACCATTGAATGACTTGTTACTTCCCCACAATCCATTAGGCACCGAGCGCGATCCTTCAGAATCCGCGCGACCGTTCAGAATCAGTGCGACCCTTCGAAATTGGCACCTTGACCATTGAATGACCACCCTATAAGAGCGGTACTTCATCCACAAACCAATCTGAACCTTGTTGCCACACCTTTCGCATTATGTCTTTTCTTTACTCTTCCATTCAAAATATAATGGAGGCGAAAGTGGAAGAAGCCATCAATTCCCTATCGCCTCCTTCCTTTAATGGTGATTTGATCTCTTTCCGCACGGATTCAACAATTTTCTTGCAGCTCAATCGCTTCCGCAGGAAGTTTTGAAGATGATCTTCATGGGTCTTTCGACCCTTAGTAATCAACGCGCCACATGATAATAACTGCTTCCCATACAACATGACAACCACGACCACTATAACATGACAATCAGGACCATAATCACAACACAATAGGAAGTACAGTTTTTTCCGTTGGTTAGGTACCCGTTGAAGAGATCTGCTCTTCGGATTGTCACCGTGAATATGGTTGTGGTTGTCATGTTAAATCTGACGTGGTTGTCATACTGGAAAGGAAGTAGTCCGACGATTCATTTACCGTGGTTGTCATGTTAAATGGGTCGTGGCTCGCATGTTGCATGTGGTGTTTATTGCGAAGGGTCGTGGTGAATACGAAAGGAATGGTCGCACTGAATTCGAAGGGAAGGTTGTAGTTATTAACTAGTGATGATGGGAGTGAGGAGGATGATAATATCCCCATTTTCAAGGTTAAGTGGAAGAGTCTTGTGCATCACTGAGCTCCTTTTCTAGTAGTAACTGTGTTATATGGATTGTACTTGTCATGAATTGTTGTTTTAATGCTATACTGGTCATAATTTTCATGTTATATTGGTCCTTGTTTGTAATTTTACATGGCAATATACACTAACAATCTTATGAAATTATAAGGATTGTGGTTATCAGCCGATATTGGTCATGGTTTGAATGACAAAAAGGTCATGAAGATGACATGGGTCATTATTGTCTGCTTATTTCATGTGGTACGACCAACCTATATGGGTCATGGTTGATGTGTTATATGGGTTGTGCTTGTCATGTTACGTGGGTCAGGTTTACTACCTTACATAGGTCGTCGCTGTCTGCTGATTTCATGTGGTGTGTTACACCTTATATGCTGGTCACACCACAAGAAATCTTCCGACAACCAAGGAAATGTAACGTAACAACCATGACCCACATAACATGACAACAACTACCATATAACATCGGAAAATGACCCATATAACTTAACAAATATGACCCATTTAAATGGGTCATGGTTCTCATCTTATATGCGTCGTGGTTCCTTTCCTCTTTACTCTATCCATGATCCTGTGTTGGATGACAACCATGATCCAACTGAATAAAACCACGATCAACTATGTATAAAACCTTTATCAAAACCTTATCTTATTACAACACCTAATGCAATTTTTTTCGGATTGCTTTGATCGATATTTAGAAAAGGCAACGAGTCCATCTCGCTTTCTTCCGTCACGGGTGATCCCTTCCCTTTCGTTAATGATCTCCACGAAGCTCAACTACCTCCACAGGAAGTTCTGAAGATAATTTCGGAGCTTTGGCAACACAACAATTTCAACTGGCACCTAGCTAGCAGAAAAACATTGTTGAAGAACAGAACTAACTAACTACCTTCTCTTTAGCAGCTCGCCACGTGATAATAACTACTTCCCATATATATTCACAACACTGATCCATTGTGCTTGTCAACCACGAGATCCAACTACATGGTCATAGTTGTGAACAACGATCTAGTGTGGATGACAACCACGTTCTAATGTGGATGAAAACCACAGTGCGTTGTTCTTGTGTACCATGCGATCCAATGATAGGGTCGTGGTTGACATATACAATGGATTGTGTTTTCCAACAACTATCCATCATGTATTACATCACCACCCAATGTTTGTCACATTCACGAACATTTGAGTTTGTCGTAGTTAGTATGGGTCGCAGTTTTAATGCTACATGGGTCGTGGCTGTCACGATATATGAATCGCCTTCCATCCACGTTCACCCGTATACAGCAACGATCCATGTGGATGTCAACCAACCTGGCTAACAAGCATGATCCATTGTGCATCTAAGTTACAATCACAGAACGGGGTCATTGTTGTCATACAAACTTTGTGATTGTTTCCAATCACGATCCATTGTGGATGTTAATCACAATACATTGGTCGGCATATCCACGACCCATCTCATTCACTAAACCATAATAGAAAATATGTATAAGAAACATCAAATACACCAATCCATTCAACATTAATTATAAATCAATATTTGACCCTCTTCGGTGGTCCACACATCATCTCTTCTTTTTTTTTTAGGTTGACAGCCTCATCTTCTGACTTCGTGAGTTGCAGACAGTCGTATGCAACTATGTTTTGAAATTTAATAATGTCTTCCTATGGAAAAAGAACAAAGTAATATTAAATCAAATGACAGAGCAATAAAGATTAAATGTAAATGATATATATATATATATATATATATATATATATATATATATATATATATATACACACCTTCATGAAGTCAATTTTGCGCATGCTGCTCAAGAAGTCTATATATTTTAGCATGAACATGCCACAATCATCCGAGTTGTCTTGTCCAGGTCTATCACTGATTGTCTTCAAACTCCATGGCTTCTCCCAGTTCTTAGATCCATTATCAAGAATATGAAATAGCCATCTCAGTCCGTCCGTTATCTGCACGACAATCAACTCGTTGTTCTCTTTCAACTCGGTACTCAGGCTGTTGTACAAAGTGACATCTCTCTTCTTCAGATTAACAATAGCCAAGAACCAGTGCTGGCCCCTCACATTGAGTGGGATGTATAACTATCAAGCATAAGAAATATACAACAGTTAGAAGACTTGCCTTTCTAAAATGAATAATATCATTTAAGTTCATATATATGTGCTAGTAAATAAGCTCTTACCACTTCATACTTCCATAGAGGCTTCGATTTACCTCGACCGTCGACTATTTCTATAGGCATTTCATTCAATTTGCCATTCTTAATGATGGTCTATCAATCCTTATGGTTGCCGGCTCCATAAGTTTGCAAATCACTGAGTTAGTCTTCCATGATTTACTGCTGATATATTAGAAAGGGTCAGAAACATAAATAATTAATGATGTTTTAGAGATAACTATGGACCTCAAATTCACATTACCATAAATATCAACGAGAGGAATGCGCAGTCTTGTTTACCTCGTAGTCACTTTTCCTGACGCACTTATAGGTAGCGTAGGTATATATCGATGACCTACACAATGAGGAAGTCGTGTGATATAATTTTCATACATCGATATTAAATAAATAAATAAAGAATCAGAACGTATTTAAAAACTTACCTCAGAGTCGACCCATGATTTTATGTCATAGATGCTCTTCAACCAGATAGGTGAATCTGATGATACTCTGACAACTCTCAACTCGTTGTCTTCAGCTTCAGTTAGAGCTTGGTGCAAATCCACGTACCCCTGACGACTCTCCTTTACAGGTAGAGCTCAGTGGGGTTCTACTGCATCACGGTGTGGTCTCCCTTCCTCACACACTTGCGAAGTAACGATGTTGAGTTGTAAGATATATTATCTATGCAATTCACAACATAATGCCCATTGAAAACCACGATCCAAATGCAATTTCACGTACAGTTTTCTTATTAGCTTCATCCTTTATTAGATTCATATCCTGGCTCAGCATAGCATGAAGCTCCTTCAGATTCAGAATTTCTTCTTCGTTGCTTTGCACTGGAGTGATTTTCTCCTGTAACACAAGCATATTATTTAATTTTTATGTATTTCAACACGTCATGTAGTGAAGTCATGCTGTCATCCATGTAGTGACGTGGATCGTGGTTGTTGTCCACGTAAGGTCAAGCTTCACAATTGTCCTAGTTCGTGAATCGTGTCTGTCATCCATACTATGTCGCTGTTCATATACAATCTACTCTGGGCGATATCCACGACAAATTATTACACGATAACCACGACTAATAGACGATAACAATGACCTGAATTGTGGGCATAACAAAATGGTCCTCATTAGATCGTGTCTATCATCTAAATTGGGTCATGCACCAGCCACCCACGACCCACTGTGGCTGGAAACCATGATCCATTAGTGAGTTAGCTCATCCTAGCCTCAACGGTGGAGCTGCTGACCTGTTATAAACCTGTATATTATAAGACATTAGACTCATAGTGACCTGCTAAATGTTAATAATCCAAAGGCAAACCACGTACATATTATCCTACATCGTCAACATTGGGTTGTAACGTCAACCATGACCCATATGGATAATAAACACGACCAATCGCACATGATAACAATGATCTGACCTTCATAATGACCACAATCAAATATGGAACACAACTACAACCAAAATTCAATTTCATATACCTTTATTGCTTGCATCTCCTCTTCAATATGCTTCATCTGCTCATTCATATATGCATTCTCTTCCTTGAGATCACCCATTGAATGGACATGGGCTTGTCACAACGACCGAAACTGTATCATAACCACGACCCAAAGAGGGACACAACAATGACCACTAAGATTCCAGAAAAATTCAACTTCACATACTTTCATCCCCTGTATCTCCTTTTCAAACTGCTTCATCTGCTCCAGCAGCGAAGCATTCTCCACGATCGGAGGGCTGGTCAAAAGGACATTGTCCTGTAATAAAATCATACACCAGAAATGAGCCAAAGCGGGACAAAACAACGACCAAATAAGATTCAGGATAAATTGATAAATTCAATTTCATGTACCCTCATTGCCTAGATCTCCGTTCTAAGTTGCTTCACCTGCTCTTGCAGTGAAACATTCTCTCTTACAAGAGGGCTGATCGAAGCAACGAATTCTTATAATGGAGTACTATATTATTATGTATTTCCCATTTATAATAACCACAACCCATAGTTCATAGAAACCACGACCCATTTTACACGAAAGCACGACTCTTGGCTGAAACATGGTAGCCACCAATGTTGGGTCATGTATTAACCACTACCCGATGTGCATGGCAGCCATGACCTTTATTGGATGGTAATAATGATCATATGTGGATGATAACCA
This sequence comes from Magnolia sinica, assembly GCF_029962835.1. Classification (NCBI taxonomy): domain Eukaryota; kingdom Viridiplantae; phylum Streptophyta; class Magnoliopsida; order Magnoliales; family Magnoliaceae; genus Magnolia; species Magnolia sinica. The sequence goes on from NC_080574.1 coordinate 84,505,521, forward strand.
CGATCCATTTTTCATTTACCTTCGTTGACTGAAACTCAACTATTAGCTGATTCATCTACCCTCGCTGTGAAGTAATGTCATCTTTGAGATGGCTCGTCCCATCTTCAAAATGTTGGAGATGGTCCATCCCATCATCAACAATTGTTGTTGTTGTGTTGTTGACCCATATTAAAATCATTATATAAGACAATACATTCACAGAGACCTATTAACGAATAATAAAACAGGGCAATTTCACATACATATTTTGTATTAATGTCGTCTCTCAACGACTTCACTTCTTCACGTAAAGAAGCATTATCTGCCTTGAGGTTCTTTATTTCTCCGCCAAACTCTTCCTTTATTCCTTCCAGTTCAGTGATAAGGAACTTAATCCGCTTATTAAGTTTCTTTATTACGGATCTTAATTTTTTTATTATCTCTCAATACGTTGCTAATATCTTCCTAGACGGAGGTTTTAACCTCTGCCCCAAATTCATTTCTCATTTCTGAGAGGGAGGCTGTAAGATCAGCCTCCACTTTATTTCTTATTTCATCCTCCACCACCGTTGTCACTATCGTGGGTGCTGCCCATCAAGCCTTGTCATTCGTATAAGTCTCATCTCTGCTTCTTCGACTGTCGGTTGAAGCTCTGAAGTTAGCATCACCTGCATGGGTAAAATTAATTTATTTATTAATTATAAACATACTACATAATTAAAATACATTACTCTTTAAATAACTCTTATAGATACAGCTGTGAAGATGGCGGATAAGGTGCGATATCTACCTGCTTTCTTCATATTCCAATTTAGGATTCGAGGAATCATTATAGGCAGTCTTCTATCTGCCCACTCACTATCACTAGTGAGTTTTGGGAATTGTTCATAGGCCCAGATCTGCTTAAGATCAATTATCATGCATTACATATCGATTGACATGTATGGAGTAAAAATTCAAACTTAGATTATGAACCAAGACAAGAATAATGTACTTGCAGGGCGAATGCGCATCCGCATAAGTTATATAATTTGGGGTACCAGCCAGTCGTTTGAATAATGCCAGATGCATTATTAACCCCTTTCTTCAAATAATCATACCCCACACTGCCCCAATGGTAGTTATTAAAAGAATCCAAGTCATCGACCATGTCGATAAATGTATCAACATAGTTATTCTTTTACGGAGATCCAACTAATAGATTCTCAACGTAAATTATTAGAGCCAGCTTCACCGCGTCCATATGTTCATCTTTATCGGCGAGTGACAAATTGGCTTCTTTCAGTTCTTTTTTACTAACACTACCTGCTCTCAGGTAGGTCTCCCTAATACCTCTTCCTCCCTCTACTCTTCTGGCCTCGGCACGACCGTCACCATCTATCCTAATTGGTCCAAACTTAAGACCCATTATTAAAGCAAAGTCGAGCTCAGTAAATTTTATCTTGGTGCTTGGAACATCAAATTTCAGATCACCAACATGCCTTTGCATTAGGCAATGCAAGATCTGGGAGTGTGCCCCCCACACAGTTAATGGAAAGTGAAGAAGAAATCCAAAATATCTCTCTAAATATATTTTGTCTATCAGGATTCTTCTCCATATCTACAATCATATGCTCCAAAAAATGATGGAGCACTTGGGAGAGACCCATGCCTCTACGAAGTCTAAGCACGTGGTCATCATTGGCTTCCCTCGACCTGCATTCCAATATGGTCATTGACTGTTAATCAATTAATAATAAGGTCTTGTAAAGTCTAACATGATCATAAATGAACTACATAGTTGATCGCTGATGTAACCAACAAAGGGTGATGGTTATCATGTGTTCTAAAGGATCAGGGTTGTCAAGCAGCACGATTCGTTGTTGTCATCTACTCTAGGTTGAGGTCGACGGTCAAGACCACCCACCCACAATGTGATCCACGATCCACCGTGCTGCCAACCACGATCCAATAGGCAAACTAACCACCCACCCACGATCGTGTCAACACGATCCATTGGGCATTTTAACCATGATCACAACTCACCATGATCATGATTGTCACGCTATACATATCGTTGTAGTCATATACAATAGGTCGTGGTTCACATTGACTTCCGACATAAACTGTCCCTGTCAACCACGATCTATTGAGTTGTGGTTCACATCTATGACCCACATAACATGTGAGCCATGATCTACTGGTCACATCAACAATGATAACAACCACGATCATGATTGTCATGCTATATAGATTGTTGTTGTCGTTTACAATTAATTACAACCACGATCATGGTTGTCACGCTATACGGTTCGTTGTTGTCATCTATGTGGGCATAACCACTACCCATATAGCATGACTACCATGACTCATAGCCTTAGCCCAAATAACATGTGAGCAATGATCCACTGTGCTTGTCAACCACGATCCATTGGGCATATCAACCATGATCACAACCACGTTGTTGTTGTCATGCTATACAAATCGTTGCTATCATATATACTGGGTCGTGGTTGACAACACTACACACATAACATATGAACAACAACATACTGTCCCTGTCAACCATTACCTTGCTTTACCATTTATAAGAACTGAGCTGCACTCAAATTTTATAGATGTACTCGCTGAGTGGCAATGGAGGGGCCCAGTGAAGAAGATTCAAAACTAGTAAAAAAAAGGGTAGGGATAAGAAGTGAAGCGGTCCCAGAGAAGATGCTCTAAATATATAAATATATAAATACATAATATATATAAAATCGGTGTTCCATATGGGGAGAAGCGATTGCTTTACACTATATACATTCCAAGCTCGGTTGTTTATAAGTCACACCGAACTGCCTTTTCTCTTATCCACACGGACCATTCTATTTGTAACGACAAGAAACAGAATTACCCAATAAATGATTAGAATATTTAAATCCAATGGACCATAACAGTTCAAACCAACAGGTTTCGTAAAATCCCATAATTTGTCATCTTTACGTAGTGTGGGCCACTGATGGCTCGATACGTGTCGCTATTAAACTTATCGAAGGAATCCATCAGCCATGAACTATTCCAATGGATTAGATCCGATTTATGATGGGCCTATGGACTTGACCAAGATGATCGATGATTGATGTTATGCGTTGGGAATCGTATGCGAACTTAGCGCCTTTTACACGCCATTTTAATGTAATGTATGTACATGCGACATATTTTTTCAGTACAAACTAAGATTGTGGGTTGTGGCCCATCGTGATGTTTGTGAGAAATCAACTCCGCCCATCCACTTTTAGAGCTCAGTTTAGGGCTTGGAACCATTAATGAACTGGATCTAAGGCTCAAATGTGCTGAAAACGTGAGGATTGAACTTCCACAGTTGAAATATTTATAGGGCAGCCGAAGTATTGTGTCAGGACAATATTTGTGTTTTCAGTTCATCCCATTAGGAAATATGTTATGAACAGTATGGATGACATGTAAACATAACTGTCGACCCCAGGGAAGTTTCAATGGTTGGAATTTCCCTACCCACATTTTCCTTTAACGCTGTCCACCTAAGTCATGGATCCTGCTCACTTTTTGTCTCAAGCCCTAAATTGATCTAGAAAAATGGATGAACGGGATAGATTTCTCAAAACATCAGGGTGGGGCCCACTTGGGATTCCAGCGAAGGAACTTCCTGTTAAAGGCATTCGCAGGAAAGCGCGCCTGCACCGACCTTAATTTTCATCATTACATCTTTTTACGTGTCGATGTCATATTGGTCCATAAAATTTGAATACACGATCCATATATCATGACTACAGCAAGCCATAAACAATGAAAACACGATATAAACCATCATGTCAACTACGACCCATCGAACATTAACACCACGACCATATAACATAGTTACAAAGTTATGGGCCAAAGAATTGGGCTTCAACATGCACCCCTGAACATGGGTCATATGTGTGACGGAATATGGTTCGTGGGTTCTAGTAGATATGGCTCGTTCATGTCATGTTATATGAGTCATGGTTTGCATGTTGGAAGGGTCGTGATTGTAAGGTGACATGGGTCGTGTAACAACCACGGACCCATTAAATGACAACCATGACCCATTATCAAGACAACCACGAACCCATTAATATGACAACCATGACTATAATGCCCTGAAATTCGGGGGTCGAGCATAACTCAGCTCCCGAGTTCCAAAACATTACTTATGCAACATATTTAATGATGGATGTATGTTGTCTGTATTCGTTCATAAAACATGGAATAGATTAAGCCAAATAGAAAATATAATTCAGGGATAAGTGAAGAAAGCAAGCGGAAGACTTAAAGAAATATATGTGTATATGTGTAAATCCCTGAAATACATATACATACCAGGTCATATTTCAAGTGTTACTATCAAAATTACAAGTATCAAATTACATCATTTAATTCCAAAAGAAATCCCAGCATCCCGCGCATCAGAACAAGGCTCTCTAGAACCCGTCTGAAAACTGCATAAAAGAGAAAGCAGCCTCATCATCATCGATCTCCCGCTCTGCCTCAGAAGTGTCATCAACATCTGCAGCTAAGACAGAGTTTGGTGGGTGTTTAACACTGCCCCAGAACGTGGGAGTGAGTGATCAACTCAGTGGAACAATAAAGTAAAGGTTAACATATTATCAGTTTAATCAAGCAGTAATGATAAAGTAGAATAGTCAAACATGTCCTAAGTACTCTTATTAATGCAAAGATGTATGAAGAATGATACATGCCCTCACGCGTACACCCTTAGCGTCTTCATCTTACGTTACACATGACATCGCCTCAAAGTGCACCACGTCTACAAAGCACATGCAAATGCGGTGCATGAACATGATTACCAATTTGTTATTAGTCCTTTTCATATAGCAAGATTGGGAAGCTAAGGTACCTTCCTCATATCACCATCCAAACAGTGATCCATTTTAGGGTCGTTAGTCCTAGGCATCTCATACAATCATATGGTTTGAGGTCGTTGCAAAGGGCTCGTCACCAATCAATGCACGCCATCATACCTTTGTTACCACAATAAGGCTCGACACCTCAATGCGGTATCCCGGCATGCTCGAGGTCACTACAAAGGGCTCGTCACTAATCAATGTAGGCCAATAGCACGAATATAGTGTCCCATACCACCATAATCGGCTCACGAGTTCAATTGCTCACTGGTCACTACGGGAAGGCTCGTCACCCCAACGTAGGCTGACAGCTCGACCACGGTGTCCCATACCACCATGTTCGGCTCATGAGTCTTAGCGGATCAAGTTACCATGGTTAATAGGATTTCATCGGTAAGTTTGGTACCCTAGATTCAAACAGTAGCGCCCATACATGGTGAACATACATTGGACAATCGGGTTACTTGACGAACTCGACTAGCATGAGCGCACGTTGGGTTGAATAACATAGAGTGCGCAAACACTCCGCGTGGCCAAACCACTGCCGACAACTCTAATACGACTCAGGTTCGTCTAATCACGTCCTACGTGGCGAAAGCAACCTCAGCCACGAACTTAGGGTCGATTACTGATTTCCTGGACTAACTCATAGTCCCACACACATTTCACTACAACAGATATTCATATCTACAATTTAGAATAGTAATGGAACAACATCCGAAATCATACGGTATGTAAGTATTTGAAGAATATCAACTTGACATGGATTTAAGCATAAGTAATACTTGAATTTAAACAACAAGGAATGTAACATGCATGAAGTAAATCCTACACATCAATAGGAGTGTTGAGAATCGCTTCTCAATGCCCGCAATTAGGTTAAAATGTAGCACTTTAGATCATTCAGACATTTCTACAAACACTTAAAATACATAATACAACATACATGACGTATGTTGAAATACACACATTTGGACAATTCCTTTTACCAAGGAGTTGTCGCACATACAGTTAGCATAAGTATACGACAAATAATCATGGCAATCACATGTTCATATTTTATACGCATACGGTACTTTATACATACACATAGAATACATAAATCTCAATGTAACACATGCATATCAGAAATGCAAAATAAACATAACATTTGGCATGCGAAAACTCATCCATAGCAAGAATAAACCATTCACTAGCATTGAAAGCTTTGAAAACCATAACCTATACGTTTAAAGTCCGCACCTTAAGCCAGAAAAGAACACCGAACTGATTTCAGACGATATGTCTTCGTCAACGGCGACAGGATAACCTAAGGCAAGAATAGAAATGAGCCACAACAACACAAGGACTATTCTAAGCTCTAACACAAATTAGGGTTAGGTTAACTTACCCAAGGATGAACTCAGAATTGCCGGAATAACGATTCAAAAGTGAAGCTTTAAGGATGAAGAAGAATAGGAAAGAATCTAAGATGATTCACCAACTTCTCTCTCACTTTCTCTCTGTTTTCCTCTCTCTTTCTTAACTAGGGTTAGGAAATTCGTATGGAAAAGAGAGCTAGGGTTTTAAGGTCTATATATAGGCCTAACATTGATGAAAATAACCCCAGGGCCAAGGTATACTTACGGTATAACCATAATAAGCCTCTCTCAATCCAACGGAGCACTTCCGGTGGGCCTATTACCACGAAAGGTCGGACTTAAGCTCACTGACCATGGATCTAGGTCAAGCTGAGTTTTCGTACCGATCGGATCTTCAGATCAGCCGTGGCGGACCACACTCAAATCAACGGTCACCGAATCTCGATCAGGTCCACAAGCACAAGACATGCCTGGACCACCTTCCCTGATCAGAGGGTGAAATTGGGTCAGAATCCAACAGTCAGATTGCTTAAAATCATCGCACAAGCAACACGACTCAGATTTCATAAAATCTTATTAAATTTCTAACCGTTCTCACACTCTTCACTCCGGACTCAATCAAATTGACCTAGAACATCACATGGACTTGATTTTTGAGGTGATGGCCAAGTCCAACATGGTGACCAAAACAGCCTAAGATCATCACTATCGGACTTTCGACGCGCGGTCCAGGTCCAATCCAGAACTTCCAAAAATTCCCAAGAACAACTGGATTTAGCGATGAATCCCAGATTTTAGAGTAACCTAGCGCTAATGATTCTACAGGTTTTGAGTCATGCAGATCAAATTTAAAGTGATTGATGCAAATTTCACAAGCAATCGAGTTTAGCGCTAATTACCCCAATAAGTTTCTAAGGAAAAAATAAAGGTAGTACTCGGGTCTTGGCACAAAATTTTTTGGGTCATTACAATCTACCCCCGTTAAACAAAATTTCGTCCTCGAAATTCATACCGTCTCATATTCCTCAAGGATCTGAGGGTAGCTCTTTCTAACCTCAGCTTCAGATTCCCAAGTAGCTTCTTCCTCACTATGATGCGTCCATAACACCTTCACAAGAGGGATGACCTTGCTATGCAATACCTGCTCCTTCCTGTCCAGAATACGCGTCGGTCGCAGTACATAAGTGGCATCCTCACTCAACTGCACCTGCTCCCAACTGATAATATGCGAAGGATCAGGAACTTACTTCTTCAGCATAGAAACATGAAATACGTTATGCACGCCCGCAAGAGGTGTGGGCAAAGCAAGGCGGTATGCTACTGCTCCCACTCGATCCATAACTTGAACTGGACCAATAAATCTCTGCGTAAGCTTTCCCTTCTTACCGAACCGCAGAACTCCCTTCATAGGAGAGACCTTCAGAAATACATGGTCTCCAACCTCAAACTCAAGCGGTCGACGCCTCGTATCAGCATAACTCTTCTGCCTACTCTGGGCTGTCAGAAGTCGACGTCGAATAACGTCAACTTTCTCTGAAGTCACCTGCACTAACTCTGGGCCAAGAAAACTACGCTCGCCAACTTCTGCCCAGCAATGCGGTGCTCTGCATGGGCGACCATACAACGCCTCATAGGGAGCCATGCCAATACTTGCCTGGAAACTGTTATTATACGCGAACTCTGCATACTGGGGACAATCATCCTAACTGTCCTTGAAATCCAAAACACAAGCTCGCAACATGTCTTCCAGGACCTGATTCACGCGTTCCGTCTGCCCATCTATTTGCGGATGAAACGCGGTGCTAAACTTCAGTTTCACTCCCATCACTTCCTGAATATGAGTCCAGAAGATAGATGTGAAACCCGTGTCTCTATCAGACACAATCTCCAAGGGAACTCCATGCAGACGCACAATCTCCTTGATATACAGCCTAGCCAACTCGTCTGCAGAGTTATGACTCTGATAGGTAAGAAATGCGCTGACTTCGTCAATCGGTCGATGATCAACCAAATATAATCATATCCCTTCCTCGTTCTCGGCAACCCAGAAATAAAATCCATAGAGATGAAGTCCCACTTCCATTCTGCTATGGGCATGGGCTGCAGCAGCCTAGGAGGTCGGCGATGCTCTGCCTTGACCTGTTGGCACGTGAGACAACGAGATACAAACTCAGCAATGTGGACCTTCATATTGTCCCACCAATAAGATCTCCTCATATCCTGATACATCTTCATGCTACCTGGATGCATCGCAAGCTTAGAACTATAGGCTAACTCGAGAACCTCCCGTCTCAAGTCAGGGATGTTAGGAACATATAACCGGCCACGAAATCGTAGGCCCCCATCAGAACTAACACTCCAGTCAGAGTTCTCATCTGTACCAACCCGCTTTCTCATCTTCACAAAAGCTCATCATCTGCTTGAGTTGCAACGATCTTCTCGTTGATAAGGGGCTGTACACGAATGTGTGCGATAACCTCATACGGCTCTTCCACCGTAAGCTTCTGCTCAAAGTCTCGCACAAACTCCAACATATCCCACTCTGCTATCATCAACGGAGCCGCAAACTCAATAGCCTTCTTACGACTCAACGCATTTGCCACAAGGTTCGCCTTGCCCGGATGGTATGAAACATCAAACTTAAAGTCTTTCAATGTTTCCATCCATCGGCGCTGCCTCATATTCAAGTCACGCTGCATGAAAATATACTTAAGGCTCTTGTGGTCACAAAAGAGCTCGAACTCCTCACCATAGAGGTAATGTCTCCAGAGCTTTAATGCGAAAATGACAACTGCTAACTCCAGGTCGTGCGTTGGTTAATTCTCTTCGTGTTTCCTCAACTGACGCAAAGCATAAGCAATCACCCTGTCCTTCTGCATAAGGACACAACCCAGACCAACGCGAGAGGCGTCAGTATATATAATATACTTAACCCCTTGCTCTGGCAATACTATCACAGGGGCGGACGTCAACTTGTCCTTCAGCTCTTGAAAAGCTAACTCTGCCATCTCATTCCAAGTAAACTTCAAATCTTTCCGTGTCAACTGCGACAACAGTCTGGCAATCTTCGAGAAGTCTTGAATGAAGCGTCGATAATAGCCTGCAAGACCCAGAAAGCTCCTTACCTCAGTAACTGAACCAGGCTGCTTCCAATCCTGCACTGTAGCTACCTTGGCAAGATCGACGGCTATCCCTTCCTTAGACACCACATGCCACAGGAACTTGACTTCCTCTTTCCAGAAATCACACTTCTTGAACTGCGCAAAGAGTTAATTCTTCCTGAGAGTATCCAAAACTGCTCTTAAGTGCTCCTCGTGTTCTTCTTGACTTGCAGAATATATCAAGATGTCATCGATAAAGATAATGACGAATCGGAACAAGAATGGCCGAAACACCCTGTTCATCAGATCCATGAACACGGTTGGTGCGTTCGTAAGATCGAATGACATCACAAGGAACTCATAGTGACCGAAGCTAGTCCTGAAAGCGGTCTTTTACACGTCCTCATCCTTGACGCGCAACTGATGATACCCTGACTGCAGATCAACCTTCAAAAAGTACCGTGCCCCCTTCAACTGATCAAACAGATCATCTATCCTGGACAAAGGGTACTTATTCATCACAGTTACCAGATTCAGCCTGCGATAATTAATACATAATCGCAAGGAACCATCTTTCTTCTTCATAAACAAGACAGGTGCTCCCTAAGGAAACACACTAGGCCGAATAAAACCCAAATTCAGCAAACCATCTATCTGCTTCGTCAACTCCTCCATTTCACTCGGAGGCATACGATAGGTGGGCAAAGAAATGGGCGCCGCACCAGGCATGAGATCGATAGTAAAATCAATCTCACACTGAGGAGGTAATCCAGGAATCGACTCAAACACATCTTCAAACTCCCGAACTACCGGCGTGCTATCAAACACTGAATCAGCCATACTCTCCAATAGAGAAGTATAATAAGTAAGATGAAAAGGGTAACTGACTTGAACTGGGAAAGTAACTGTCTCGCCCTCAGGTCCATGGATGGTCACCGACCTTGCTTCACAATCAATCTTAGCTTGCATCCTCATGAGCCAATCCATACTCATAAAACATCGTAATGAAAAAGAGGTGTGATAAAGAAATCAACACGGATCGATCCACTTCCTAGATCGACCAAACAATCCATACAACGCTTGTTCATAACAGAGGAAATCCCCGTAGTGGTAGTAAGCATCACTCCTAGCATAGAAACATTGCTCAAACCCAAACGCCTAACTGCCGCATATGATATAAGAGAGGTAGTGGACCCTGTATCCACCAACACAGAAATGGGAATACCTTCAATGTGTGCTGTAACCTCGAAGGATCTCGGCACCAAGTCAGACATAGGTGCTTCGGCTGAGAGCGCATGAACTCGAGCCTGCTGCTGACGATTCGGTGGAGGAACCATGGGCCGCTGAGGTGGCCTGAAGCTAGGTACTGCAGGTCTGAAGGATGGATGAGCTGGCGCTGAACGAAGAGGTGGAGGAGAAATAACCTGAGGCATCAGACGGGTAATCCTCTGTGGTGGAGTAAAACCATTGGCCCACATAAGCGAAAAGCAAAAATGGTCCAAATGCCCCATCTTTCCACAATACGAACAGCGAAGATCAGCTCTCATCTGCTGAGCAGGCGGCGCTGAACACTTAGGAGGAGAATCTGTTCGCAGCCTCTTACTAAAAAAAGGTGCACCCTGAAACTCAAGTCGCGGCCAAGGAACCAACGGTGTTCGCATACGGGACGACCTGTCCCCGTCCTGCTCTGCTCGCAAGGACATGCTCACCAACTCCGCATAAGAAGAAATGCTAGCACAGCATATCTTCAATCGAATCTCAGGCCTCATTCCCTCAGAAAAGCACCGCATCCTCATCGACTGATCGCCCAGAATCAAAGGAACATACCGACCTAGCTCAGTGAACCGGTTCTCATACTCCGTCACCGATAGCCCTCTCTAGCGGAGGAGAAGGAACTCACTCTCCTTCTCATGTCGGTATGTAACCGGAAAATACTTCTCGTGGAAGCGTGCCTCAAACGCCTGCCACGACCACTCAAATCCTTCCTCGACAGTGTGAAGAACACTGTCCCACCATAGACTGGACTCCTTCTCAAACATGAAGGAGGCAAGCTCGACCTGCTCAACCTCAGAGCAGTGTAGTGATCTCAGCATCTTAGAGATGCGATCGATCCAATACTTGGCCTCCTCGGGTCTATGAGAACCCGCAAATGTAGGAGGTCGTAAGTGTTGGAATCGCTCAAAAGTACCGCTGGCATTGGCGCTCCCAGATGGAGGCATAGGTGAAGTAGGAGTCACCCCCATTGACTGAGCAAAGATGCCAGCCATGGAAGAGAGAAACTGCTGCTGCTGCTGCTGCATCAACAGCATAATCTGCTCAAATCTATCTGTAGGCAGAGGGGACGAAGATGCACGGCTCGGCTCAGGAACCAAATGCGTGATTGGAGGAGCCATAGGTGTCGGCCTAACACCGGCATGAGACGGGCCCGTCTGTGGATCTGACTGGCTATCGCTCAAGGGAGGAACCCCAGCAAGCGACTCAACTAAGGAGAGACGGGCCGAAGTCTTCGAACCCTTAGGAGGTATACCTACATTCAACAGAGGATGCAACCTGTAAGATTCTACGTCCACATAATCCATCCACACAGCATTCACAGCACACTCCAAAGATAAAAACATGCATTCCATTAGACAAAATTGTCGCAATACAAGTAGTGCAGCATTACATGAATCACGACAGGGAAAGCATGTGAACTACAACATCTAGAACTTCAAACAACAACAAACAACTACAAACAACTCCAACTACAAAGCCAACAACGACTATACACAGAAAGAAATAACAAACAAAGCAAAGGATGACTACAACGACAACTACTCGTCGAAATTCAGAGATGGAGGCGGGGCACCCTTATCCTGCAAGCAACACAGGATAGACTTCAGAGTTCGAGTCACCTTCTTAAACTTATGCTTCACAAGGCCTCGAAGATCCATGATATCCTAGCGTAGAACAGCCTGCCCTTCTTCAAGCCGAGCAATACGGGCATCCCTAGCAGTCTGATCTGCGCTCTGCTCTGGTGTGACAGGAGGAGAGCTCTCACTCGTATCCTGTGCCTCAACCTCTTCCTCATCCTGCTCTGTTTATTCTTCAATCTCAGCACCACCTTCAGCATAACTCTCATCCTCATCACTCTCTGACTCATCCTCACTCTCTGAGGCCTGATGACGAGGACCAATCTCCATCTGCTTAAGGGTCATCAAATTAATATGACGAACAGGAACCGGCTTTTCTGCTCCAAGCCTATAGCCAAACTCATGTGCAAGCTTACAAATGAGGTAGCCAAAAGGAAGTGATTCGGTCCTCCTAGTCGAATGAGCGATAAGGATAATCTGACGCAAGATATACGTCAGCACACACAACTTCACTTCTTACCCCACCTGATATAGAAAATCTACCATCAGACGCGTACACTCGCTGCGGTTGCTCTACCTCGGATATACATTGAACGTACACATGTGGTGAAGCAAGCGGAAGTCATCCGTCATGTTGGTAGCCAGAAGACTTTTATTAGGCTGCTATTCGACCAAACAACCACACAAGAACCAGGTGCGACGGTCCCTCTCACGCATACTGTTCAAATTCTTCTCACTGGCATGCACCTCACCAAGTGGTACATTCAGGAGTCGGGATATCAAAGCGATGTTGACCGTGGCCTCCTGACCGCTACCACAAGGAATCTTGAACTGCAGAGGCTCCAGCGAAGGATCACGAATATTGGCATAAAAAGCTCGAACAGTACTTGCATTCGCGCGATACTCGTCCTCAAACAAGGGACACTAACCAGCTCCTTCCAGACGCTCCAACAATAAAAACTCGCCAAACAGCCGCGGATCAACATGAGCCTCAAAAAGGACCCTACGGCCTTCGTAGACTCCATGTGACAACTCCGCAACAAGGTTCTACCAATGGGAGCTCGAGGATCAAGGTCTCACTTGGTCTGGAATTCATGAGCGACGGTCGTGCTCGCGGCGGCACCTCTCGGCCTCCATGCACGGGTTGGGCGGTTAGGCCCGGCTTCATCCACAAGCGCTCTCTTCTTCCCCATCAAAGAAAGAAGGGTAGAGATGGAAAAGATGGCCGTGATAAACTCAAAGAGGGCCATGAGAAATGAGAGAAAGAGAGAAATAAGAAGAAAAGGGGAAGCTCCCACACACTTAAGATCCAAAGGAGGATGTGAGAGCTTAAATGAGAAGGAAATGGAGTGAAATCAGCAATGGGGGTGAGGGTTTTGAGATGGGTCAGATGGGTGTGCACGAAAATGAAAGAAGAAGAAGATTTGGAAGAGATTTGGAGAAGTTTGGAGAAGAACTTGAAGGGAAGGAGAGCTTGGGAGGGAGGATTGTGAAGAAAGTAGGGTTTAGAAGATGTTTAAACCAGTAAACTGTAGAAGGGTGGGCCACACTAGGCCATACATTCATCGGCCCAAGCCGGTCCGCTCGGCTTGGCCCGCTGATCGGCGAGGCCTCGCCGAACCAGCGATGACATCGCCGGTCTTTGGACCGACCGGTGATGGATCACCATTTAGGTGAGGTCCTCCTAGTCCCCCAACTCTAAAATGATGTGGGTCCCCCCTGGGGCCCACTGGAAATGCCCCGATCGGCCCCTTTGCATGATTCGACGCCTATCGGGCCATTCGGGCAGAAATCTGATACAAATAGAGATTTCTTGAAGATTAAAGGGTTAAAATGGGATGATAAACCATCTAGACTCATTAATAGATGGTCTAGGAGAGGTTTTGGGTCGCTGTGTGTGATCAGGAGAGAGCACAGACTCAATCTCGGTAATCGTTTTCAGTAAACTTTCACCGATAGAAGTAACGGAACACAAACACACAAGCTACGATAAACTCGCACCCAAATACACTAAAGTGGTGACAGCATGCGGTGTGTGACCATAACCCAGGTCCGGTTTAATCTAAATCATGCTCTGATACCAACTTGTAACGCCCTGAAATTCGGGGGTCGAGCATAACTCAGCTCCCGAATTCCAAAACATCACTTATGCAACATATTTAATGATGGATGTATGTTGTCTGTATTAGTGCATAAAACATGGAATAGATTAAGCCAAATAGCAAATATAATTGAGGGATAAGTGAAGAAAGCAAGCGGAAGACTTAAAGAAATATATGTGTATGTGTAAATCCCTGAAATACATATACATACCAGGTCGTATTTCAAGTGTTACTATCAAAATTACAAGTATCAAATTACATCATTTAATTCCAAAAGAAATCTCAGCATCCCGCGCATCAGAACAAGGCTCTCTAGAACCCGTCTGAAAACTGCATAAAAGAGAAAGCATCCTCATCATCATCGATCTCTCGCTCTGCCTCAGAAGTCTCATCAACATCTGCAGCTAAGACAGAGTTTGGTGGGTGTTTAACACTGCCCCAGAATGTGGGAGTGAGTGATCAACTCAGTGGAACAATAAAGTAAAGGTCAACATGTTATCAGTTTAATCAAGCAGTAATGATAAAGCAGAATAGTCAAACATATCCTAAGTACTCTTGTTAATGCAAAGATGCATGAAGAATGATGCGTGCCCTCATGCGTACACCCTCAGTGTCTTCATCTTACGTTATGCATGACATCGCCTCAAAGTGCGCCACGTCTACAAAGCACATGCAAATGCGGTGCATGAACATGATTACCAAGTTGTTATTAGTCCTTTTCATATAGCAGGATTGGGAAGCTAAGGTACCTTCCTCATATCACCATCCAAACAGTGATCCATTCTAGGGTCGTCAGTCCTAGGCATCTCATACGATCATATGGTTTGAGGTCGTTGTAAAGGGCTCGTCACCAATCAATGCACGCCTATCATACCTTCGTTACCATAATAAGGCTCGTCACCTCAATGCGGTATCCCGGCATGCTCGAGGTCACTACAAAGGGCTCGTCACCAATCAATGTAGGCCGACAGCACGAATATAGTGTCCCATACCACCATAATCGGCTCACGAGTTCAATTGCTCACTGGTCACTACGGGAACGCTTGTCACCCCAGCATAGGCTGACAACTCGACCACGGTGTCCCATACCACCATGTCCGGCTCATGAGTCTTAGCGGATCAAGGTACCATGGTTAATAGGATTTCATCGGTAAGTTTGGTACCCTAGATTCAAACAGTAGCGTCCATACATGGTGAACATACATTGGACAATCGGGTTACTTGACGAACTCGACTAGCACGAGCGCACGTTGGGTTGAATAACATAGAGTGCGCAAACACTCCACGTGGCCAAACCATTGCCGACAACTCTAATACGACTCAGGTTCGTCTAATCACGTCCTACGTGGCGAAAGCAACCTCAGCCACGAACTTAGGGTCGATTACCGATTTCCTGGACTAACTCATAGTCCCGCACACATTTCACTACAATAGATATTCATATCTACAATTTAGAATAGTAATGGAACAACATCCGAAATCATACGGTATGTAAGTATTTGAAGAATATCAACTTGACATGGATTTAAGCATAAGTAATACTTGAATTTAAACAACAAGGAATGTAACTTGCATGAAGTAAATCCTACACATCAATAGGAGTGTTGAGAATCGCTTCTCAACACCCGCAATTAGGTTAAAATGTAGCACTTTAGATCATTCAGACATTTCTACAAACACTTAGAATACATAATACAACATACATGACGTATGTTGAAATACACACATTTGGACAATTCCTTTTACCAAGGAGTTGTCGCACATACAGTTAGCATAAGTATACGACAAATAATCATGGCAATCACATGTTCAGATTTTATACACATACGGTACTTTATACATACACATAGAATACATAAATCTCAATGTAACACATGCATATCAGAAACGCAAAATAAACATAACATTTGACATGCGAAAACTCATCCATAGCAAGAATAAACCATTCACTGGCATTGAAAGCCTTGAAAACCATAACCTATACGTTTAAAGTCCACACCTTAAGCTAGAAAAGAACACCGAACTGATTTCAGACGATATGTCTTCGTCAACGGCGACAGGATAACCTAAGGCAAGAATAGAAATGAGCTACAACAACACAAGGACTATTCTAAGCTCTAACACAGATTAGGGTTAGGTTAACTTACCCAAGGATGAACTCAGAATCAGCGGAATAATGATTCAAAAGTGAAGGTTTAAGGATGAAGAAGAATAGGAAAGAATCTAAGATGATTCACCAACTTCTCTCTCACTTTCTCTCTCTTTTCCTCTCTCTTTCTTAGCTAGGGTTAGGAAATTCGTATGGAAAAGAGAGCTAGGGTTTTAAGGTCTATATATAGGCCTAACATTGATGAAAATAACCCCAGGGCCAAGGTATACTTAGGGTATAACCAAAACAAGCATCTCTTGATCCAATGGAGCACTTTCGGTGGGCCTATTACCACGAAAGGTCAGACTTAAGCTCACTGACCATGGATCTAGGTCAAGCTGAGTTTTCGTACCGATCGAATCTTCAGATCTGCCGTGGCAGACCACACTCAAATCAACGGTCACCGAATCTCGATCAGGTCCACAAGCACAAGGACATGCCTGGACCACCTTCCCTGATCAGAGGGTGAAATTGGGTCAGAATCCAATGATCAGATTGCTAAAAATCATCGCGCAAGCAACACGACTCAGATTTTATAAAATCTTATTAAATTTCCAACCGTTCTCACACTCTTCACTCCGGACTCAATCAAATTGACCCAGAACATCACATGGACTTGATTTTTGAGGTGATGGCCAAGTCCAACATGGTGACCAAAACAGCCTAAGATCATCGCTATCGGACTTTCGACGCACGGTCCAGTTCCGATCCAGAACATCTAAAAATTCCCAAGAACAACTAGATTTAGAGATGAATCCCAGATTTCAGAGTAACCTAGCGCTAATGATTCTACAGGTTTTGAGTCATGCAGATCAAATTTAAAGTGATTGATGCAAATTTCACAAGCAATCGAGTTTAGCGCTAATTACCACAATAAGTTTCTAAGGAAAAAATAGAGGTAGTACTCGGGTCTTGGCACAAAATTTTTCAGGTCAGTACAATGACCCATTAACACGACAACCACGAACCCATTCACATGATAACCATGACCCAAACTCCATCATACAATGACCATTTCCCCATACCTGGAATGTTCTGGGAAAAGGAAAACGACCGTTCCCCATCAGGGAATGTAATGTAATGGATTTACCAGTGAAAAAGGACCGTTTCCCTATATGGGGGTGTATCTATTTATTTGACCTTCTTGCAGATACTTAATACAGATCGTGAAGATCAAACATGGTATGGTGAGGACTTTCGTGGTCCAGTGAAGGGAGCTTACTGTAGGGCTCCCCTTGATCAAAGTCATCTCAACCTTCTATGCTGATAAACACGACCCTTCGTATATGACAACCACGTTCCTTCACTTTGTCAAAACACGACCTAGACAAAGGATCGTTGTTATAGTTTTTATTTATTGTGTTTTTCATGTAAATTTAATGGTGGCTGTTATGATATATGGATCGTGGTTTTCAAAGTAACATGGGTAGTGGTGTCGGTTGCTAAGGGTCATGGTTTTCATGTTTTATGGATTGTTGTTACTGTATTGTACGGATCGTTATTGTCATGCTACAAAATAACGAGTTATTTTGTAGAGCTTTGACGTCAGCTTGGAACCCAAAAGAAACCAGGTTACATCAGCCTGGAATCCTGAAGAAGCCATTACACACTGGGTCCCCCAACTGCGAGTAGGTGCTCATCGATAAAATTTTAACATCTTTTATAGGGCTTTTACATCAGCCTGGAACTCAAAAAAGCGGAGAGGGAACGATTTAGATTATAAGGTCGGGCTCGGATAGAGACAAGCCCTATAATCGCGCTCGAAACACGATATATGAGTCGTGATTCTCATTGAATATGGGTCGTGGTAATAATTTTATATAGGTCGTGGTTGTTATGAATTATAGATCATGAATGTAATGAGAAATGGGTCATGGTTGTCGTGTAATAAAAATCGTAGTTGTCGTGTTATATGGTTCGTGGTTGACGTGAAGCATTAATCACAGATGTCATTCGATATGGTTGTCATGTTATACGGATCATGGTTGTCATGTTGCATGGGTCATAGTTGACATTTAGAATGCCTCGTCATTGTCATTGTTTGGGTTGTGCTTTCATAAGATCGTGGTTGTCTGCAATGATCCATGTAACACGACAACCATGACCATGCAAACAATCGTCATTAACATAAAAGAGGGCCATTTACATAAAAAAAAAATGTAAACTTGTTATCCCCTCCAAGCAGAGGGACTATCTACTGAACTGGGGGGCTTAGCATCAACGACAGCCTCGGTGACAGGGGCATCTTGGGCAATCTCCGTAGCAGGAAGCGCGCTCTTGGGCATGTCTGCTATGACAGGCTCGGTGTCACCGGCGGTGTCTGCCATGAGGGCGTCAAAGTTGAGGGTCAGGTAAAGCTTCCTAACTTCGACCAAGCAAGCATTAAAGGCAGTCTCATAGCTGAAATAGTATAATTTATCCAGCTCCTTAGCCCTCTTAGTAGAGTCCTTGTATGTCGCCATTACCATGGCCGCTTGTGAGACCGCCTGAGCCTCGAGCTCTGCTCGTAAGGAAGCCTTCTCTGCGGACGTAGCAGACTCAAGGACCTTTCGCTGCTGGACTAGACAGTTTGCCGCCATCAGCAACTTCGACTCAAGCTCCTCTTTTGCCACTTCGATCCCCGACTCAGGCTTCAAGGCCCTGAACTCCAGGTCCTTGTTGTCCCGGTGCAAACTCCTGACTTTAGGCTTGGCCACTTCCAAGCAAGCTTGAAGTTGGTTGACTTCACCTTGAAGTGCAAGCTCACTCACCTGGCCTTCTGCAACAGCCTTCCTCCAGCTATGCAGTAGAGGTCTCCAGCCTCTTCTCGAGCACGACTCGTTAAGCATCTTGCTCAGCCTTCTCCACCACAAACTTGGCCCGCACCGCGTCCTGCTCAGCCTTTTCAGCCACAAATTTGGCTAGCTCAGCTTCGAGCTGATCCATCTCCTTCACCTGCAACATCTTCAATAGTGACTTGTAACATACAGCCACAAAATCATCCATGAAGCTGACGTGGTGGTGGGAAAGGGTGTTGGCGAATTGCGCCTTCGGTGTGTGCTTAGCTGCCTAAGGATTCAGCTGAGCCATGTGAAAACCGGGCGGCAGGACCCTTAAAGAGGGTGTGGAAGCTCCCCCTTTTGGAGAGGATGTGAAAGCTTCCCTCCTTGGAGAGGGTGCAGAAGCTCCTCTAACCCTGCTAACTGCAGAAGCATGGACAACTGCCTCAAGTGCATCTGGGTGGTCGACCATGGGCTCAGCATCAGCATGGGAAATCGTAGATAGCAAAGAGGCTTCTGCACCGAGGGTCTCCCCGACTACCTCCCTCCGTGACTTAGAAGGCCCCGCCTTGGGGGCTTACTCCTCTGCAGAATGTGATGAAATGGTGATGGCCTCGACTCGGGCAGGAGCTCCAACCTCCTTGACTCGGGCAGGAGCTCCAACCTCCGAAGCCTTAGGAACAGGGGTCAGAGCAGTAACAAGAGCAGCCTTTAGAAGGGCTGTAACAGGCACAGCCCTAGCCCAATCTACAACTAGAACGGCCTCGGTCTCAGCCTCAAGAGCCTTCCTCTTCTTCGACGCCGCTGTCATCCTTAGTTCAAAGGAGAGGATGACGTCCATCAGAAGGCACTGAGGTCACCTCCTCTTTAAGCTACCTGCCTCCATCCCCGTAAAAAAGAAGCATCAACGCCACAGGACACGTGGAATATTACAATATACCTGAGCCCATGCTTCAAGGTCAAAATCTTCCTAGCATTTAATGTCATTTAAAAGCATAGGGGTCTCTTCGATCCTCTGCTACACGTGGTGCCATTCCTTCACCCCGCCGCCTGTAAATCGTAACCGTCGTCATGTGTCCTTTCCCGAGAGGACGGAAGTCGAAGGGATTCAGCTGTTGCACCGCACGTGAGGTCAAAGAAGCGAATTGCATTAATTATGCCCTGATCATCCCAATCGAGCTCAGACTAAAAGAGTAAGGGGCTTATGTTATGTGGTAATCCAACTCAACGAACCACAAAACATATGAGCCACGATCCACTGGGCACATCAACAACAATCACAACCACAAAACATATGAGTCATGTTATATCAGCCGTGATTTGCATATTGGAAGGGTCATGATTGTAAGGTGACATGGGTCGTGTAATAGCCACGAACCCACTAATTGACAACCATGACCCATTATCACGACAACCACGAACCCATTAACATGACAACCACGACCCATTAACACGACAACCACGAACCCATTAACATGACAACCACGACCCAAACTCCTTCATTGAACGACCGTTTCACCATACCTGGAATGTTCTCAGAAGAGAAAAACTACTGTTCCCCAAATAGGGAATGTAATGATCGCGTTCGAAACACGATATATGGGTCGTGACTATTATTGAATATGGGTCGTGGTTATAATTTTGTATAGGTTGTGGTTGTTATGAATTATGGATCATGAATGTAATGAGAAATGGGTCATGGTTGTTGCCTAATAATAATCGTGGTTGTCGTGTTATATGGTTCGTGGTTAACGTGAAGCATTGATCGCAATTGTCATTCGATAAGGCTATCATGTTATACGGATCGTGGTTGTCATGATACATGGACCATGAATGATATGATATATGGGTCGTTGTTGTCGTGTTATATGAGTCGTGATATACGTGACGAACGGGTCATAGTTAATATGGGTCGTGTTCTCATGTTAAATTGGTCGTGGTTCACAGCTGTAATGGATCGTGGTCCTCATCCATGTTGAATCGTATTCGACAACAATGAGCGTATGAGGAACACGGCCCATACAACATGGAAACTACGATCCATATATACTGAGAACCATGACCCGTTGTTAAGTCCTTGATCCATTGTTAATGACAACCACGACCAATTCAACTTGCAGAACCTTGCGCACTACAACAATGATCCAGGCTACATGAAAATCACGATTAATATAACATAGCAATTATAATCCTTATAATATTACAATCACAACAATGTAGCATGAAAACCTTGACCCTTATAACATTGCAACCATAACTCATATAACACAATAACTGCTAGAAGAGAAGCTCATTGATGCGCAAGACTCTGCAAGTTTCTTCCACTAAAGTTTACAATATAATAAGAAGACGCGGCCCTTATAACCACGTTAACTGGTTGTGGTTGTCGTGACATGGGGATCGTTGTTGCCCTTACATATAGATCATGGCTTCCATGACGTATGGATCGCGTTTCTCTTAAGGCCGTTGTTGAAAACAATGATCGAGCATGGATGACAACCACGATCTATTACATAATGAACCACAAAAATATTAACACACAACAATGACCAATATTAACACGACCAACGATCCAGTTGTTCTTTTTGCAAATCTCTCAAAAATACTCTCATGATAACAATAAATTCACCGACGAACATGTTCTCCACATGTTCATAACTACCACACATATATATACATGGGATTTTTGATATCTATGTATGCAATGTCCTAACTTTGATGGGCAGATTTCCATACACTTCAACGAGAATAGATCAAAATGTGTAGATGAGCATATTTCCATACAATTCTAGCCCATTAGATAATTTCTCACAGCCAACCTCTCTATAAATACAACGGTGGGTAGAAAACTATCCACCCCTTCAGAAGGAGAGGGAGAATAACCTTGTGATGTTTTTCATGGTGCTCCATCCTCAGCAGTCCGTGGGATTAACTTGTTGACCATTGAATGGCTAGCGCGTTGAATGATAATATAAATGGTAGTGGATTGCTAATCAATAATAAGAATTTCTTACAAAATCTAACATGATCGTGATTGTACTACATAGTTGATCGCTGATGTAACCAACAAAGGGTCGAGGTTATCATGAGTTCTAAAGGATCGTGGCTATCATGCTACATGGTTCATTGTTGTCGTCTATGCTGGGTCGAAGTCAAAAATCAAGACCATTCACCATCTGATCCATGAGTTTCCGTATTGTCAACCACGAATGTGATTGTCATGCTATAGAGATCGTTATTATTATCTACATTGAGCCATGGTTCACATCCACGACCCAACGTTCATTCCATCCATGACCCTTCCCTTCAAAATCAGCGCCACATTCAAATGCAGAAAATTGCATTAATGACGATACCTACCTGGAATCCTTTGGAATCAAAGTGACCCTTTGGAATCACCACCCCCACATTAACCACTGGTTGAACAGCCTATAAAAATGGTACTTGGGTTACATTTTTTCAGAAGTCAGACCGAACCACAAGTCCTTCTCTGTCCTTCTTTTATGGGTGATCCCTTCCCTTTCTTCAGGAATGTTGACGATCTTCTTGAACATCAACGACCTTTAACTAAAATTCGGATGACCGTTTAGTGCCTATGAAAGATCAACGACTCCTCAACAGGTGTCTTTGGCTCCCTGGGTCTCCTTTGAAGAGAACTGTTCTTGATAATCGTGGCTTATAGTTGTCGTCAGCGATTTCAAGATTAACGTCTCCATCCCATACTATCTCTCGCTTAATTCCGTGTTCTTTTTGGAGATATCTCAAACTCGATTCTCATGGCAACAATAAGTTCACGATCCAAGTTTTTGACCAAAGAAGTGAGAGTGCGGTTGTCATGGGTTGTGGTTGTCATGTAACATGGGTCATGGTTATCATGTAATATGGTCGTAGTTGTCATGTTCATGGGTCACCTTTATTGCATGTTCACCATGACCCATAACATGGGATTTTTGATATCTACGTATGTCATGTCCTAACTTTGATGGGTAGATTTCCATACACTTCAATGAGACTAGATCAAAATACGTGGATGGGCACATTTCCATACACTTATAGCTCATAAGATCATTGCTCAACCACACCTCTCTATAAATACGATGGTGGGCAGAAAAATCTATACCCCTTCGGAGGAAGAGGGAGAGTAACCTTTCTGTGTTTTTCATGGTGCTCCATCCTCAGTCGTCCGTGGGATCAACTCGTTGACCATTGAATGACTATTAAAATACCACGACCCATATTTCATGATAACCATGACCCATAAAACATGACAACCATGACCATAATTAAAATATAATGTGAAGAACAGTTCTCTTCGAAGGGCACCCAGCGAGCTGTAAAGCACTTTTGGGAAGAACAGTTCTTCACATTGTATTTTAATTATGTTCGTGGTTGTCATGTTTTATGGGTCGTAGTTATCATGAAATGTGGGTCATGGTATTTCAATGGTCATTCAACGCTCCGATCATTTAATGGTCAACGAGTTGATCCCATGGACAGCTGAGGATGGAGCACCATGAAAAATACCGTAAGGTTACTCTCCCTCTCCCTCTGAAGGGGTGCAAAGTTTTCTACTTGCCGTCATATTTATAGGGAGGTGTGGTTGAGAAATTATCTTATGAGCTATTAGTGTCTGGAAATGTGCCCATCCACGTATTTTGATCTGTTCTCGTTGAAGTGTATGAAAATCTTCTCATCAAAGTTAGGACATGGCATATGTAGATATCGAAAATCCCATGTTATGGGTCATGGTGAACATGCAATAAATGTAGCCTTTCATAATATTGCTATGTTTTTCATGGTGCTCATTGGTTGTAGGTATCACGCTATTTGGGTCGTGGTGAACATCGGTCGTGGTTATAATGTAATATGGGTCGTTGTTATCATGTAATATTGGTCGTGGCGATAATGTAACATGCATCGTTGTTGTCAATGTAATATGGGTCGTGATTGTAATGTAATATGCATCGTGGTTTTCATGTATTATGGATCATGATTGTCATGTTAAATGGATCATGGTTCTAATGTGAAATGGGTCGTAGACCTAAAATCACAAGATAAACGGATGGGCGACACGAACAGTAATCATACTTCAATCCGGGCCCATATGGGTCGTGGTTGTCATTTTATATGGTTCGCGGTTGTTACATGTCCACTTCTAACAGTGGGTTCCATTATCCCCATTGTTTTCTATTATGGCCCCAGTCACTAGCCATGGTCCCAACCATGACGCATGTGTTACATCCATTCCGTTCATCTGCATCTACAGTGAAAGGCACGATTGTTCGTTTGTTTGTACAGATCATTTGTAGGCTTGATCTTAAAAATGAGAGGGATCATTTTAATAGTCTACGACGAGTCAATCATCACTATTCCATGTAATGTCCAACACCTGTGATTGGAGTATCATTCATTTTTGGACACCTACCATTAAATGATCTGGAGAAACGTATGGACGACATGGATGACACACATACGTGGTGGTGGGGCCCACAGACCACCGAGAACCAGCCATTGGCCAGTGCCCTGGGGAGTAGCCGATCGGCTACTTTCTCGGGGGTTGAAACCGAAGGTAACTTTCGCTTCACTCAAGGTCTGTGCGTCTCCTGAACCGAGGTCAAGGGCATATTTGTCCGGCATGATCGTTCATTTATCCTAACAGAACATTTTAGGGCTTGATCCAAAAGATGAGAGGGATCATCGACGATGCTCATTCACCACTATTTCCTGTTATGTGGTCCACTTTCTATTGGGATATAGCTCATTTTTATGGTTAACATAAAATGATCTTAAAATATATATGGACGACATGGATGAAATACACACATGATGGACAAGGAATGAGCACAAAAATGCGACAGATCCAACGCTCAAGTGGACCACAAGAAATAATAAGCTTGGTTGCATTAAAATGCACAAAGCATTAGATGTCAATTGCATTAAATGCAAGAGTCATCTGTGGTGTGGTCCATTTGACCGTTGGATCTACTTCATTTTTGTTTTGATGCTTAAAATAATCTGAGAAAAGGGATTGACGGCTTGGATGTACAGATACATCATGGCGAGCCCGCCCACAGAACTGCCCATTCAGAGCTAGGGACTGGCGGTGGTAGTACGCAATCCGCGTCTTTCCTTCTGACACAATTTTGTGATTGTTTCGGATGAAAATGCCCCTGACCTTGGTTCAGGAGACGTACGAACCTGGAGTTAAGCAGAAGTCACCTGCTGTTGTAGCCCTGAGCCATGGACGGATCGGCTACTCCCTGGGACACCGGCCAATGGCTGGTGCTCGGCGGTCTGTGGGCCCCACCACCACGTGTGTTTTTCATCCATGCCTTCCATATATTTTTCTAGATCATTTAATGGTAGGAGTCCAAAAATGAACAATACTCTAATCACAGGCGGTCAACATTACATTGAATAGTGATGACTGACCGTCGTAGACCATTAAAATGATCCCTCTCAATTAGACTAAGCCTAAAAATGATTTGCAAAAGATCGTGCCATTCACTGTGGATGTAGATTACCGGAATGGATATAACACATACGTCATGGTTGGGCCCATGGTTGGTTACAGGGAAGTAGCCAATCTGTTATCCTGTGGATTATATAGAAGAATATATGAGTGTTGGAAGGGCCAAATGTAGCCTTTCACCTGCACCTTTTACAGACCTTCTTCTTTTTTCATTTTTTATAGAAAAAGAAAAGAGAAGATCCAGGGGTCCCAATTGCTAGAGAGGCACATTGTTTGCCCTTGTCTGTAATCCTCTTCCACTAGGAGGTCAGTTTGCTAAGGTTTAGGATGATTAGAGTCAAGAAGTTTCCCATGCAAAGGATCATGGTACCGGATTCCCATGCACATTGGATCTTGGTTATCACATTATAATGATCTTGGTTGTCACTCTATAAGGATCGGATTCCCATGCACATTGGATCATGTTACATGGGTCATGGTTGGCAGATGTTATGGGTCATGGTTGTCATGTCAGGTGGGTGGTGGTCACCATGTTATAAGGGTCGTGCTTTTCACTGCCCTATGAACCACAACCCATTTTGGTTGAAAACCACAACCCTTTGAGTGGTTCCTAACTGTAAATCATGACACCTATATAACTGTGAACCATGACCCATATAACATGTCAACCCCGACCCATATAACATCTGTGAAAACTACGGCCTATGTAACATGTCAACCCCGACCCATATAACATCTGCCAACCACAACCCATATAACATGGGTCGTGGTTGGCAGATGTTATGGGTCGTGATTTTCATGCCAGGTGGGTGGTGGTCACCATGTTATAAGGGTCGTGCTTTTCACTGCCCTGTGAACCACGACCCATTTTGGTTGAAAACCACGACCATTTGAGTGGTTCCTAACTGTAAATCACGACACCTATGTAATTGTGAAGCACAACCCATATAACATCTGTGAAAACTACGACCTATGTAACATGAGAACCACGACCCATATCAGCTGACAACCATGACCCCTCTAACGTAACAGCCATCACCCTGACATGTGATCGTGGTTCACATGCACAATTGACCATTGTTGCCATCAAATGTGGATCGTGATTACGATGAACAATGGATCGTAGTTGTATATCGGTCGTTGAACGCGGTTGCCATAAAGGAAGAACATGGGAAGGACTCGATCCCTTCATTGAATATCTTATCCATTATCTTGACTGTAAGAGCAACGAAATCCATGAATGATTAGGGTGTTGGAATGGATCGTTGAACGTGGTTGACAACTACGATCCATATACCATGACAACCACGATCCATGTAAAGTGAGAATCACGACCCTCATCAGCTGACAACCACGACCCCTCTAGCTTAAAAACCATGAGCCATATAACATGACGACCACGCACCAACAATTTGGGCATTGTACAGTCCAGTGAAAGGCACGATCCTTATAACAACACAACCACAATCCAATGTGGGTCAAAACCACTTCCCCTCGAGTGGTTCATTGTTGTCATTGGGTCAAGACCACAACCATTTGAGTGGGTCGCTGTTGTCATTTACAGTGGGTCGTTGTCATCAACCACAACCCATTGTGGATTACAATCACGAACCAATGTGGATGATAACCCCGACCCATTTAAGCTGACAACTAGTATCTTGCATTACTCACAAGTTGGACCCATTCATTTTTTTTTTACAGTATAACCAATATTGGAAGGAGTATGGGTCGTAGGGCTATATTATGCTATTATGATGGAGAGAGTGTGTATGACAAGGGAATGTTTACCTATGATGGTGGAGACTCAAAGGGATTTGTTGTGAGTGATGATATCAGTTATCGACAGTTGCTAGATAAAATGCATCAGATTACGAAGACTGCATCGGATGAATTCGATTTGATAATTAAAGTTGTGTACGGTGATGCAATTCATGGATTCCTTCGCCCACATACAATTAAAGATGATGAAGATCTTGAAGCATACACGTTATTCGGTGGACAGACTCTTTCAACACAAATACCATTATATGTGGAGAAAGTGAGGCGTTGTGCTGTCGTTGAGAATTACAACAGAGATTATACATTACATTCGAACCCATCGTCTCTTCATTCGCAGCCTTTAGGCAATGATCAGATAGTCGATGATTCCGATATACCTGGCCCTTCAAGTAATGATAGATATCAAGACCGAGGTGTCAACGACTGTGATATAAGTGACCCTTCTTATAATAATACACATCATGATTTGGGGAATGATGATGACTGCGATATACCTAGCCCATCAAGTAGTGATAGACATCACGATCGAGAACTTGGCGATTGTGATATAGGTGGCCCTTCAACTAACAATACACAACATGATTTGGGAAATGATGACTGCGACATACCTGGCCCATCCAGTAGTGATAGATATCACGATTGGGAACTCAATGACTGCGATATAGGTGGCCCTTTAGCCAACGATACACATCATGATTTGGGGAATGATGATTGTGACATACCTAGCCCATCAAATAGAGATAGATATCATGATCAAGGAACAGCTGACCAGTGTAATCTTCAATCCCCATCCATCAATGATCCATCAGTTGATCCATCTAATGATGCTTTTGTCAATTCAAATCATCAAGGATACCTAGAATTTGTGGAGGATCCAAACAAAATATCTGTCAGGCAAGTGTTTAAAGACAAGGGTTGATTGCAATATTGTTTATGTAAATATGCGATGCGCTGCAAGTTCCAGTATAAGGTCTTGAAGTTTAATAAACTGATATATACGATTGGCTGCATTGTAGAAAATTATAGTTAGAAGATGCATGCTTTAAAGCTTAACGACAAAGGGATGTTCAAGATCAAGACTTACAACTCGAAGCATACCTATACCACGTCGTTTGAGGTGATACGCCACTCTGAGACAACGATCACGGATGATCGTACTGATGTAGTGACCTCAAAGAGGAAGGGAAGAGATCATTGCCAAGCTACCAGTTTGATAAGCAGTGAATTTGGCGTCGGTCGTATTAGTTCAGGACTGACCTACACAGCAAAGGAAATTCAATATCGTATGAGTGAGATGTACAGTGTTGAGATCAGTTACAAGAAAGTGTGGAAGGGTAAAGAGATTGTAACCAAACAAGTCTTGGGATCCTACGAGGGTTCTTATAATGATCTCTCGGTCTATCTTCACGAGTTGAGAAAGGCCAATTTAGGGAATATGACGGAGTTACAGGTGAACGAGGGGACAAATAGTTTCGAACAATGCTTTATTGCGATTGAATAGTGCATCAGAAACCTAAATTTACATGTTTGGAGGGTGTTGTGTGTTGATGCCGCGCATTTGATAGGAAGGTACAAGGGCGTTCTTTTCATGGTTACTGCATTAGATGGAAATAATCACATCCTCCCTGTGATGTATGGGATCGTAGAATCTGAGAACAATAGTAGCTGGAGGTGGTTCCTTGGAATTTTATCCAAGTCAATCGGGAATCTTCCAGGACTAGTGATAGTGTCAGATCGTCACAAAGGGTTAGTTAGTGAAGTCCCTAACATGTTCCCGCATGCGATTCATAAATATTATGCTCATCATGTACTTGGAAACATGAAGAAGGCATGCTTGGATGATTCTATGAGGGAATACTTTTGGGGTGCTGTTAAGACAAACCGGACATCCACGTTTTGGGAGATGATGCGATGCATTCAAATGTTGAATCCCATGGCGTATCAGTTCCTTAACGGTATAGAAAAAGAAAGATGGGCATCTGCTTTCTTTCCTAGCAAGCGGTATAATATTATAATGACTCGAAAAATTTTATGCAAAGACCCGAGTACTACCTCAAATTCTTTAGAAGATAAATGTGGGTTAACTAGCGCTAAACTCGATTGCTTGTGAAATTAGCACCAATCACTTTAAATTCGATCTGCAAGACTCAAAACCTGTAGAATCATTAGCGCTATGTTACCCTGAAATCTAAGATTCAACGCTAAATCCAGTTGCTCTAGAGAGTACTTGGAAACTTTGTATCGGACCTTGACCGCGTGTCAGAAGTTCGATAGCAATGATCTTAGACAACTATGATCACCTTATTGAGCTTGAAAATCATCTCAGAAATCAAGTCCAGACGATGTCCTGAGATGATTTGCTTGAGTCCGGAGTAAAGAGTGTGAGAAAGGTGAGGAATTGAATATGAATTTATGAAATCTGAGTCATGTTGCTTGCGCGCTGATTTTAAGCTTTCTAACCGTTGGATTCTGACCTAAATTTACCCTCAGATCAGGGAAGATGGCCCAGACATGTCAAAGTGCTTGTGGCCCTGATCGAGTTTCGGTGACCATTGAATTGAGATTGGTCTGCCACGGCTGATCTGTAAATTCGATCGGTACAAAAACTCAGCCTGACCTAGATCCATGGTCAGTGAGCTTATGTCTGACCACACATGGAAAAAGGACCACCAGAAGTGCTCTGTTGGACCGATATAGACTCGATTTGCTTATAACCTAAGTATACCTTGGCCTGGGGCTATTTTCATCAATATTAGGCCTATATAAAGACCTTAAAACCCTCACTCTCAAATTCCATACGAATTTTCTAAACCCTAGCTAAGAGAGAGAGAGGAAAAGAGAGAGAAAGTGAGAGAGAAGTTGGTGAATCATCTTGAGATTCTTCTCTGTTATTCTGCGTCCCTAAACCATCACTTCTGAATCGTTATTCCGGCGATTCTAAGTTCATTCTTGGGTAAGTCAATCAAACCCTAGTCTGTTTTAGAGCTTAGAATAGTCTAAGTGTTGATGTAGCTCATTTCATTCATGCCTTAGGTTATCTAGTCATCGTTGACGAAGACTTATCGTCTGAATCACATCTATTGTGCATTTTCTGGTTTAAGGTGCAGACTATATTCGTATAGGTTATGGTTTTCAAGGCTTTTAATGTCGGTTAATGGTTTTTTCTTGTTGTGGGTAAAATTTCACATGCCAAATGCGATGTTTATATTGCGTTCCTGATATATATGAGCTATATTGAGATTTGTGTATTCTATGTATAGGTAGAAAGTATCGTATACGTATGAAATATGAACATGTGTTTGCCATGATTAATTGTCATGTATTTGTGCTAGTTATATGTGTATCAACTCCTTGGTAAAAGGATTTGTCCAAATGTGTGTTATCACCAACACACGTCATGTATGTTGGAATATGTAGTCTAAGTGTTTGTAGAAATGTCTGAATGATCAAGTGTATAATATATTATCTTATTTATGGGCGTTGAGAAGAGATTCTCAACTATCTTATTGATGTGTATGATTTCCTACATGCAATTTACATTCTTTGTTGTTTAAATTCAGGCACTACTTATGTGTAAATCCATGTTAAGTTGATATTCATCAAATGCTCACATACTGTATGATTAGAATTGTTGATCTATTACTGTTTTGAATTGCTGGTATGAACATCTATTATACTTGAATGTGTTTGAGACTAAGAAATAGTCCAGGGAATCGTAATGAACCTTGAATTCGTGGCCAATGTTGTTTTCGCTACGAAGGACGTATTTGATGAACCCGAGTCGTATTAGGGTTGTCGGTAGTGGTTTGGCCACACGGAGTGTTTGCGCACTTTATGTTGTTCAACTCAACGTGCGCTCGTGCTAGTCAAGCTCGTCAAGTAACCCGATTGTCCCGGTGGATGTGCATCATGTATGGACATTATTGTTTGAATCTAGGGTACCAAACTTTCCAATACAATCCCGTTAACCATTGTACCTTGATCTGCTAAGACTCATGAGCCAGGCATGGTGGTATGGGACACCGTGGTCGAGCTGTCGGCCTACGCAGGGGTGACGAGCCTCTCCGTAGTGACCAGTGAGCACACCAGACTTGTGAGCCGATTATGGTGGTATGGGACACTATATTCGCGTTGTCGGCCTACATTGATTGGTGACGAGCCCTTTGTAGTGACCTCAAGCATACCTTGATACTGCATTGAGGCGAGGAGCCTTGGGTAGTAACTAAGGTATGATAGGCATGTATTGATTGGTGACGAGCCCTTTGCAGTGACCTAGAACCATATGATTGTATGAAATTGTCTAGGACTGATGACCTTAGAATGGATCACTGTGTGGAAATTGATATGAGGAAGGTACCTTAGCTTCCCAATCCTGCTATATGAAAAGGACTAATAACAACTTGGTAATCATGTTCATGCACCGCATTGCATGTGCTTTGGCGTCGTGGGCACTGCGGGAGGTTGTCATGCGTACAGTAAGATGAAGATGCTGAGGGAGTGCAGGTGAGAGCATGCATCATTTCTACATACATCCTTGCATTAACAAGAGTAATGAGGATGTGTTTGATTGTATTGCTTTATCATTACTGCTTGATTGATTTGATAACATGTTAACTTTTACTATATAGTTCCACTAAGTTGATCACTCACTCCCACATTCTGGGATGGTGTTTCAACACCAACCAGACTCTGTCTTAGATGCAGATGATGATGCGACCCCCGAGGCAGAGCAGGAGTACGAGGATGACGAGGATGCATTTTCTTTTATGCAGTTCTCAGGCGGGTTCATGTGAGCCGTGTCCTAATCTACAGGGATTCTGGATTTTCTTTGTGATAGATGATTTCATTTTGATACTTATATTTTGAAAACAAACACTTGTAATTATGACCTGGCAGATCATATATATCTCAGGGACTTATATAGATATACATATTATTTCTTTAAGTCTTCCGCTTACAGATTTCACCTATCCCTAGATTATGTTTGCAGTTTGGCTTAATCTACTCCATGTTTTATGCACTCATACAGACAACATACATCCATCATTACATATGTTGCATAAGTGATGTTTTGAAACTCGGGAGCTGAGTTATGCTCGACCCCCGAATTTCAGGGCGTTACACTTTCGTTGAGATTGTGCTAAAAAAATCTCTCTATTTTGTTTTGTCTGAAGTGATCCAGAAAACTCAGCATGTGGGGTTTTAAATTGTGTAAGCCCACTTGAAAGTTGACTGAAAATGATCGCCGAGATCGAGTCCGTGCACACTCCTGATCACACACAGCGACCCTAAATCTCTTTTAGACCATCCATTGACAGGTTTAGATGGTGTATCATTCATTTCCAGCCATTAGAAAGCCAGTAATAGTGAATATGTATCAGATTCTATTCATAGTGGCCCGATTAGAGTCGAATCGGACTAAGGGCCCAATCGGGGCATTTATAGGGGGACCCAGGGTGGGACCCACATCATTTTTTATCCTAGGGGGCAGGAGGCCCTCGCCCAAACGGTGAGTCCTCACTGGACTATCCAGAGACCGGCGATGAACTTGCCGGTTCCGCCGACGCATGTGAGGACTAGTGTGGCCCACTCCTCCACGGTTGCACATTTTTAACCCCCCCCCCCCCAAAACCCTCCTTCCTACATAAAGCTACCCTCTAAGGTTTCCTTTTCTTGAAGTTTCTCTCAAAAACCCCACAAAAATCCCTCCCTAAACCCTTTCTTCTTCCATTTTCGTGCATCCCCATTCTACCGATCTCAAAACCCACCTCCATTGCTATTTTTCCTCTCTTTTCTTTTCATTTGAGCACTCAAATCCTTCCTTTGAGTCTCAAATTCGTGAAAGCCTCACCATTCTTCCAATTTTCCTCTTTTCTCTCATTTTCCATGGCCCTATTCGAGCTTGTTATGGCCATATTTTCCATTCCCACCATTCTCTCTTTCATGGGGAAGAAAAGAGCTCCCGTTGATGAAGCCAGTCCTAGCTGCCCAACCCGTGCACAGAAGTTGAGAGGTGCCGCCGCGAGCACGACCGCCACTCGAGAGTTTCAGACAAAGTGGGTTCTCGATCCTCAATCTCCCGTTGGAAGAACCTTGTTGGCGGAGCTATCTCATGAAGTTTACAAGGGTCGTAGGGTCTTTTTTGAAGCTTATGTGGATCCATGGCTATTTGTAGAATATCTCTTATTGGAGCGCTTAGAAGGGGCCAGTTGGTGTCCGCTATTCGAGGGCGAATACCGCACCAATGTGGGTACTGTCTAAGCTTTTTATGCCCACATTCGAGAACCTTCGCTGGAGCCTTTGCAGTTCAAGATCCCTTGTGGAAGAGATCGGGAGGCCACAATCAACGTCACTTTGAAATCTCGACTTCTGAACATGCCACTTGGCGAGGTTCATGCAAATGAGAAGAATTTGAGTAGTGCGTATGAAAGGGATCACTGCACGCGGTTCCTGTGTGGTTGTCTGGTCGAATGGCAGCCTAACAGAAGCCTTTTAGCAACCAACATGACGGACGACTTTCGCTTGCTTCACCACATCCGCACATTCAATGTTTATCCAAGGTAGAGCAACCGCAGTGAGTGTACGCGCCTGATGGTAGATTTCCTGTATCAGGTGGGGTAAGGAGAGAAGCTATGTGTGCCAACGTACATCTTGCGTCAGATTGTCCTTATTGCTCGTTCGAATAGGAGGACTGAATCGCTCCCATTTGGCTGACTCATCTGTAAGCTTGCACATGAGTTTGGCTACAGGCTTGGGGCAAAAAAGCCGGTACCTGTCTGTTACATTAATGTGACGACTCTTAATTAGATGGATATCGGACCTCGTCGACGACAAGCCTTACTTGAATAAAGTGAGGATGAGACTGAGAGCGAAGAGGAAGAGAGTAATGGCGAAGATGGAGCTGAGATAGAAGAAGAAGAAGAGCAGGACGAGGAAGAAGTGGAGGCCCAGGACACGAGTGAGAGTTCTCCTCCTGCGGCACCAGAGCAGGGCACAGATCAGGCCGCCAGGGATGCCCGTATAGCTCGACTTGAGGAGGGTTAGGCTGTCCTACGGCAGGACATTATGAATCTTCAAGGCCTCGTGAAGCATAAGTTTAAGAAGGTGTCTTGCACTCTGAAGTCTATCCTATGTTGCCTGTAGGATAAGGGTGCCCCTCCTCCATCACCTGATTTTGACGAGTAGTTGCAGATGTAGTCGTCCCTTGCTCTATTTTGTTGCTTGTTATTATGTGTAGCCGTTATAGGCGTAGTAGTTTGGAAGTTATTTTGTGGTTTGAAGCTTAGTATGTATTAGCTCGCATGCTTTCTCTGTCGTGATCCATGTAATGCTGCACTTCTTGTATTGCGACAATTTTGTTAAATGAAATGCATGTTGTCTTTCCATGAGTTGTGATGTAAATGCTCTGTGGGTGGATTATGTGGATGTTGAATCTTACAGGTTGTATCCTCTGTTGGATGTAGGGTATGCCTCCTAAGGGCTCGAAGACTTCGGCCCGTCTCTCTTTGGACGAGTCGCTTGCTGGGGTTTTCCCCCTAGGCGATAGCCAGAAGGATCCACAGTCGGGCCCATCTTATTTTGGTGCTGGGCCGGACTCTCAGCCAGCTCCTAGCCCCGCTGCTGGGCCGACTCCTGTGATACCACCCATGGCTTCACCAGTCACGCCTTCGATTCCTGAGCCGAACCGTGCATTTGTGTCAACGCCTTATGCATCTTCGTCCGCTACGCCTCCTAATAGGCTTGAGCAAATGATGTTGTTGATGCAGCAGCAGTAGATCCAGCAGTAGCAGCAGTAATTTTTGTCTTCCATGGCTGGCATCTTTGCTCAGTCAATGGGGGTGACTCCACCTGCTTCACCTATGCACCCATCTAGGAACATTAGTGCTAGCAGCACATTTGAGCGATTCCAATGCTTACGACCTCCCACATTTGTGGGTTCTCATAGACCCGAGGAGGCCGAGTACTAGATTGACCACATCTCTAAGATGCTGAGGCCGCTTCACTGTACTAAGGCTGAGCAGGTCGAACTTGCCTCCTTCATGTTTGAGAAAGAGGACAGTTTATGGTGGGACAGTGTTCTCGGTACAGTTGCGGAGGGTTTTGAGTGGACGTGGCAGGCATTTGAGGCACGCTTTTACGAGAAGTATTTCTCGGTCACTTACCGACACGAGAAGGAGAGTGAGTTCCTTTACCTCCGTCAGGGAGGGATGTCGGTGACAGAGTATGAGAACCTGTTTACTGAGCTGAGTCGATATGCTCCATTGCTCCTAGAGGATCAGCCGATGCAAATGCGACATTTTTCTAAGAGGTTGAGGCCTAAGATTCGATCGAAGATGTGTTGTGCTAACATATCTTCTTATGCTAAGTTAGTGAGCATGTCCCTACGAGCTAAGCAGGACAGGTCATCCCGTATGCGAGCACCTATGGTTCTCAGACCACGACCTGACTTTCCGAGTACATCATTTCTTGGCAAGAGGCCGCGGGCAGATTCTCCTCTGAGATGTGTAGTGTCGCCGGCTCAGCCAATGCGTTCTGACTTGCGCTGTTCATACTGTGGAAAGATTAGGCATTCGGATCGTAATTGCTTTACGTGAATGCGGGACAGTGGATTTACTCCGCCACAGAGGATCAGCCTTCCAATGCCTCAGGTCATATCAACTCCACCCCTTCATTCAGTGCCAGCTCACCCATCCTTCAGCCCTTCTGTACCTCTCTTCAGGCCACCTCAGCGACCCATGGTTCCACCGCCGAATCACCCACATCAGGCTCAAGTTCACGCGCTTACAGCTGAAGCACCTGAGGCTGACTTGGCACCAAGATCTTTTAAGGTTACAACTCATATCCAAGGTATTCCCGTTTCCTTATTAGTGGATACTAGATCCACTACCTCTATTATATCATATGCGGTAGTTAAGCACTTGAGTTTGGGTACTATTACTATGAAGGGAGTGACACTCACTACTGCTACAGGGACCTCCTCTGATATTACCAAGATTTGTATAGGTTGTTTGATTGATCTAGGGAGCAGATCGATTCTACTTGACCTATTTGTCGCACCTCTATATCATTACGACGTCATTTTGGGCATGGATTGGCTCACGAAGATGCGAGCAGAGATTGATTATAAAGCTAGGCTGGTGATAGTCCATGGACCTGAGGGTGAGACATTTACTTTCCTTGTTCAGGTCAGTTACCCTTTCCGTTTTAGTTGTTATACTTCTCTGTTGGAGAGTATTGCTGGTTCAGCGCTTGAAAGCACGCCAGTAGTTTGAGATTTTAAAGATGTATTCGAGTCGATTCCTGGATTACCCCCTCGGCACGAGATTGATTTTACTATCGATCTCATGCCTGGTGCGACACCTATTTCATTGCCCACCTATCGCATGCCTCCGAGTGAAATAGAGGAATTGAGGAAGCAGATAGATGGCTTGTTGAAGTTGGGCTTTATTCGACCTAGTGTGTCCCCTTGGGGAGCACCTGTTCTGTTTGCCAAGAAGAAGGATGGTT
Source organism: Magnolia sinica (assembly GCF_029962835.1). NCBI lineage: Eukaryota > Viridiplantae > Streptophyta > Magnoliopsida > Magnoliales > Magnoliaceae > Magnolia > Magnolia sinica. Next base: position 84,542,468 of record NC_080574.1, read on the forward strand.
CCTTGCGATTATGTATAGATTATCACAGGTTAAATCAGGTGACAGTGAAGAATAAGTATCCTTTGCCCAGGATCGATGATCTATTTGATTAGTTGAAGGGGGCACGGTACGTTTCAAAGATTGATCTGCAGTCAGGGTATCATCAGTTGCGTGTTAAGGATGAGGACGTGCAGAAGACCGCATTCAGGACTAGTTTCGGCCATTATGAGTTCCTTGTGATATCGTTCAGTCTTACGAATGCACCGGCTGTGTTCATGGATTTGATGAACAGGGTGTTTCAACCATTTTTGTTCCGATTCGTCATTATCTTTATCGATGACATTTTGATATACTCTGCGAGTCGAGAAGAACACGAGGAGCACTTAAGAGCGGTCTTGGATGCTCTCAGGAAGAATTAGCTTTTTGTGCAGTACAAGAAATGTGACTTCTAGAAGGAGGAAGTCAAGTTCCTAGGACATGTGGTGTCTAAGGAAAGGATAGCTGTCGACCTCGCTAAGGTAGCTGTAGTTCAGGACTGGAAGCAGCCTGGTTTGGTTACTGAGGTGAGAAGCTTTCTAAGTCCAGCAGGCTATTATCGATGCTTCATATGAGACTTCTCGAAGATAACCAGATCGTTGTCTCAGTTGACATGGAAAGACTTGAAGTTTGCTTGGAATGAAAAGGCGTAAATAGCTTTTCAGGAGCTGAAGGACAAGTTAACGTTCGCCCCTGTGTTAGTATTGCCAAAGTAAGGGGTTAAGTATACGATATATACGGATGCCTCTCGCATTGGTCTGGGTTGTGTCCTTATGCAGAAGGATAGGGTGATTGCATATGCCTCGAGATAGTTGAGGAAGCACGAAGAGAATTACCCTACACACGACCTGGAGTTGGCAGTTGTCATTTTTGCATTAAAGCTCTGGAGACATTACCTCTACGGAGAGGAGTTCGAGCTCTTTTGCGGTCACAAGAGCCTTAACTATATCTTCATGCAGTGTGACTTGAATATGAGGCAACATCGATGGATGGAAACATTGAAAGACTTTAAGTTTGATGTCTCTTACCATCCAGGCAAGGCAAACCTTGTGGCAGATGCATTGAGTCGCAAGAAGGCTGTAGAGTTTGCGGCTCCGCTAATGATAACAGAATGGGACATGATGGAGTTTGTGCAAGACTTTGAGTAGAAACTCACGGTGGAAGAGCCCTATGAGGTTATCGCACACATTCGAGTACAGCCCCTCATTGATGAAAGGATCATTACAGTTCAGGAAGATGATGAGCTATTGGCAAAGATGAGAGAGCGGGTTCGTTCAGATGAGGACTCCGAGTGGAGTGTTGGTTCAGATGGGGGCTTACAATATCGTGGCCGACTATGTGTCCCAGACATTCCTGACTTGAGACGAGAGGTTCTCGAGTCAGCCCATAATTCTAAGCTTGCGATGCATCCAGGTAGTACGAAGATGTATCAAGATATGAGAAGATCCTATTGGTGGGACAACATGAAGGTTCACATTGCTGAGTTCGTATCTCATTGTCTCAAGTGCCAGCGGGTCAAGGCAGAGCATCGCCGACCTCCTGGACTGTTTCAGCCCATGCCCATAGCAGAATAGAAGTGAGACTTCATCTCTATGGATTTTATTTTAGGGCTACTGAGGACGAGGAAGGGACATGACTCTATTTGGGTGATCGTCGACCGATTGACGAAGTCGGCTCACTTCTTACCGATCAGAGTCACAAACTCTGCAGACGAGTTGGCTAGGTTGTACATCAAGGAGATTGTACGTCTGAATAGAGTTTCCTTGGAGATTGTGTCTGACAGAGACACATAATTCACATCTATCTTCTGGACTCGTATCCAGGAAGCGATGGGTGTGAAATTGAAGTTCAGCACCGCGTTTCATCCGCAGATAGACGGGCAGATGGAACGTGTGAATTAGGTTCTGGAAGACATGTTGCGAGCTTGTGTTTTGGATTTCAAGGACAGTTGGGATGACTGTCTCCCTTATGCAGAGTTCACGTATAACAACAACTTCCAGGCATCTATCGGCATGGCTCCCTACGAGGCATTGTATGGTTGCTCATGTAGAGCACCGCATTGCTGGGCAGAAGTTGGCGAGCATAGTTTGATTAGCCCAAAGTTGGTTCAGCTGACTTCAGAGAAAGTTGACATTATTCGATGTCGACTTCTGACAGCCCAGAGCAGACAAAAGAGTTACACTGATACGAGGCGGCGACCGCTTGAGTTCGAGGTTGGAGACCATGTATTTCTTAAGGTTTTTCAAGGGAGTCCTACGGTTTGGTAAGAAGGGGAAGCTCATGTCGAGATTTATTGGTCCGTTTCAAATACTGGATCGAGTGGGAGTGGTAGTGTACCCGCCTTGCTTTGTCCACACCACTTGCGAGCGTGCATAACGTATTTCATGTTTCTATATTGAAGAAGTACGTTCCTGATCCTTCTCATATTATCAGTTGGGAGCAGGTGCAGTTGAGCGAGGATGCCACATATGTACTGCAACCGACGCGTATCCTAGACAGGAAGGGGCAGGTATTGTGTAGCAAGGTCAACCCTCTTGTGAAAGTACTGTGGACGCATCACAGTGAAGAAGAGGCTACTTGGGAGACTGAAGTTGAGGTCAGAAAGAACTACCCTCAGATCCTTGAGGAGTATGAGAAGGTACGAATTTTAAGCACAAAATTTTTTCTTTAAGGGGGGTAGATTGTAATGACCCAAAAAATTTCGTGCAAAGACCCGAGTACTACCTCAAATTCTTTAGAAGATAAATGTGGGTCAACTAGCGCTAAACTCGATTGCTTGTGAAATTAGCACCAATCACTTTAAATTTGATCTGCAAGACTCAAAACCTGTAGAATCGTTAGCTCTATGTTACCCTGAAATCTAAGATTCAACGCTAAATCCAGTTGCTCTTGAGAGTACTTGGAAACTTTGTATCGGACCTGGACCGCGCGTCGGAAGTCCGATAGCGATGATCTTAGACAATTATGATCACCTTGTCGGGCTTGACAAACACCTTAGAAATCAAGTCTAGATGATGTCCTGAGACGATTTGCTTGAGTCCGGAGTAAAGAGTGTGAGAAAGGTGAAGAATTAAATATGAATTTATGAAATCTGAGTCGTGTCACTTGCACGCCGATTTTAAGCTTTCTGACCATTGGATTCTGACCCAAATTTACCCTCGGATCAGGGAAGATGGCCCAAACATGTAAAAGTGCTTGTAGCCCTGATCGAGTTTCGGTGACCGTTGAATTGAGATTGGTCTGCCATGGCTGATCTGTAAATTCGATCGGTACAAAAACTCAGCCTGACCTAGATCCATGGTCAGTGAGCTTAAGTCCGACTGCATGTGGAAAAAGGACCACCAGAAGTGCTCCGTTGGACCGATATAGACCCTATTTGGTTATAACCTAAGTATACCTTGGCCCTAGGGCTATTTTCATCAATATTAGGCCTATATAAAGACCTTAAAACCCTCACTCTCAAATTCCATACGAATTTTTTAAACCCTAGCTAAGAGAGAGAGAGGAAAAGAGAGAGAAAGTGAGAGAAAAGTTGGTGAATCATCTTGAGATTCTTCTCTGTTATTTTGCGTCCCTAAACCATCACTTCTGAATCGTTATTCCGGCGATTCTAAGTTCATTCTTGGGTAAGTCAATCAAACCCTAGTCTATTTTGGAGCTTAGAATAGTCTAAGTGTTAATGTAGCTCATTTAATTCATGCCTTAGGTTATCTAATCGCCGTTGACGGAGACTTATCGTCTGAATCAGATCTGTTGTGCATTTTCTAGTTTAAGGTGCAGACTATATTCGTATAGGTTATGCTTTTCAAGGCTTTCAATGTCGGTTAATGGTTTATTCTTGTTGTGGGTGAAATTTCACATGCCAAATGCAATGTTTATATTGCGTTCCTGATATATATGAGCTATATTGAGATTTGTGTATTCTATGTATAGGTAGAAAGTATCGTATACGTATGAAATACGAACATGTGTTTGCCATGATTAATTGTCGTGTATTTGTGCTAGTTGTATGTGTATCAACTCCTTGGCAAAAGGAATTATCCAAATGTGTGTTATCACTAACACACGTCATGTATGTTGGAATATGTAGTCTAAGTGTTTGTTGAAATGTCTGAATGAACAAGTGTGTAATATATTATCCTATTTATGGGCGTTGAGAAGAGATTCTCAACTATCTTATTGATGTGTATGATTTTCTACATGCAATTTACATTCTTTGTTGTTTAAATTCAGGCACTACTTATGTGTAAATCCATGTTAAGTTGATATTCATCAAATGCTCACATACTGTATGATTAGAATTGTTGATTTATTATTGTTCTGAATTGCTGGTATGAACATCTGTTATACTTGAATGTGTTTGGGACTATGAAATAGTCCAGGGAATCAGTAATAAACCTTGAATTTATGGCCGAGGTTGTTTTCGCTACGAAGGACGTGTTTGACGAACCTGAGTCGTATTAGGGTTGTCAGCGATGGTTTGGCCACACGGAGTGTTTGCGCACTCTATGTCGTTCAACTCAACGTGCGCTCGTGCTAGTCGAGCTCGTCAAGTAACCCAATTGTCCCGGTGGATGTGCATCATGTATGGACATCGTCGAAAGCATGAATGCATTGCTCGTAGATGCACGAGAGTACCTTGTCACCAAACTTCTCGAATCAATAAAGAGTAAAATCCAAAACTTCTTTCTCTGCCGACGAGACGAGGCATTGGCTTGTAACGGAATTTTGACTCCTTAAGCATCAAAGAGACTGTCCGAACTTTATCACGCGGATGTGCGAAAGACACAATGCATTGAGATTTCAGCGAATGAGTTCCAAGTGACCGCACAGGGAATGACCGATGTAGTGAATCTAAGAGAAATGAAGTGTACATGCGATGAGTTTAAAAAAATGTTGTTGCCTTGTGTTCATGTGATAGCGGCCTGTGATAAGTATCAGCTTGATATGTACAAATACTGCTCTCTATTCTACTTTAATGAAATATATCGCAAAACATACCAAGAGTCAATTTACCCAGTGCTTGACAGAACATAATGGAACACTCCGGAGGAAGTGAAGGTTTTATGTAAGAATATGAAGCCTTCAGAAATGAGAAGATCCGCTGGAAGACTGAAAAAGGTTCGCATTACATCACAGGGAGAAGATAGGACAACATCTAACTACTCTAGCTGCCAACGAATAAGTCATAATCGACGATGATGCACTTTCGTCCCTATTGGCTGAGGCCGAGGCTTAATATGTTGGTTTATTTTTTTTATTGCCTGTGATAATGTAATTTGAACTGTAATATATATATATATATGCTTATTAATTCATGAACCTTGGTGCATGTTAACCATGATCTAATGTGGAGAATAACCACGAATTGAGGTGCTTTTGAACCACGGCCCATAGAGAAATGGTAATCCAAACCGTTCATGGCATTATAATATATATAATTACTAATCCACGAACCTTGTGCTTTTGAACCATGACCCATAGAGGACATTGTGAGCTTAACAATGGGTCGTGGCACTCGTGCAGGTAGACCATGGTTGTCATGTTGTATGGGTCGTGTTTCTCATTGTATGTGGTTGTTTGTGACGATTCAACATGGACGACAACCACGAACCATAACAATTGTGAACCATGACCCATTTAACATGACAACGACGACCCAGATCAACTACGACCATTGCTTCACGATCAATGCAAGAAACTAAGATCTTAACAAATGACATCCACAATCAATGCCTCACATTAACTACGAACCATATTACACGACAACCACGATCGGTATAACAACCCAACCATGACCCTATAATACTTACAGGATCCAAACATCATAATAGCTAAGACATATACAACATTACAACAACGAGAAGTACGGAGTTATCCACTGTCAAAGATGAGGCAGAAAGAAATGGAGTAGTTAACATTTTTTCGTTGGCTGGGTGACCGTTGAAATTGTCAAGTTGGCGGAGTTCGGAAGTTGTCTCAGAACTTCCAGTTGAGATTCAGGAAGATCGTGAACGTCCCTGAGGAAGGAGAAGGGATCACGAATAAAGGAAGAGTGCGATAGGGGCTCTATTATTTCTTTGAATATATGCTCCATTATTTTGAATGAAAGGGCAAAGAAATGCATGAATTGGCTTGTGGAAGTATCACCAAAGTACCACTCTTATAGGTTGGCCATTCAATGGTCAAGACACCGATTTCGAAGGGTCATGCTGATTCGGTAAGGTCGCACGGATAACGAAGGGTCATGCTCGGTGCCCAATGGATTATGGGAAAGTGGTGACTTTAGTGCGATTGCGTGAAGAAGAAGACTATGGCGTTGTTTTCGGAGGGTCGCGCCAAATTCCAAGGGAATGGTCGTGGATGGGACGAGCAAAGGGTCATGGTTGTCTTCCATATTGATAGTGGTTGGGAATCACAACCCAATGTGTATGGCAATGACGATCGTTCCATGTGATCGTGGTTCTGTAGCACATTGGGTCATGATTGTGTTTAATGGATCGTGATTATAAGAAGAAAACGTGGAATTAATCGGAAGATAATGAGGGAACATGTTTATATAGGATCCATTCCATCCATTTGACAATGAATCATATCTTCACCATGTATCATAAATTTCATTGAGTAATTCAAAGAGAAGTACAGAGTTGTCCTCCACAACCATAATTACAATACAATATTACATGACAACCGCGACCATATTACGTTACAACAATGCCACAAATTACATGACAACCATGACCCATGAACATGTAGTTGCACTCTCACTTCTGTCACTGCTAAAAGAGACATGACAACTACTAACAGACATGACCATATAATGTAACAACCACAACCTGTTTAACCTGACAACTACGAACAATGTAAGACAACCATGACCGATTTAACTGAAAATCACTCTCATCTTCGGTGGTTAAAAACTAGTATCTTTTCCTTCGGATTCAGAGCGAGCATTCGGAATAAGCGTCACATGTAGCATGCAAGCCATGACCCATTTAACATACAATAAGGAACATAACTCCATTGTTCTAATTTCTGCTATATAAACAAAAGTCATGACCGATTTAACATGACAAATACGACCATGATGACATTTACAGTAGGAAGAAGATCTCCCTTCAGCCGGCAATCTTACGCCGAACCTCCGTTTGCAGATATTGCTTTCTTGATTACTCTGATTCGCCTTGTTGCTTCTCCTTTTTTGTGCTTCTCAGCCAAAACTAATCTCTCTGCTTCATCATTCCAACGTTGACATGCCAAAAGATCAGAGCACAAGGACATATAATAAGGCCCAGGCCAAAACTGCTGGCTCATCTGAAAATGACCAATTCTTACCTATCGGAAGGTCTTCAATCTATAGAGGTTATGACCCTTCACGATCAAAGGAAATAATGGTGGCAATGTCTTGACTCATTTGCTCCACATTATTTCTACATTCTCAATCATAGAAACAATGATAACCAAGTGAATATAGGTTTAAGACAATATCTTTGGCTGGGTGCAATCAGTCTTACAGTGAAAGTGTGTTGTTGCTTAGCTACACCATAACTTTCTTTCACAGCCCTCTCATCAATTGCCCACTTTCCCATTGGATTACTGCCCCTTATAATGATTAATCCACTCTGTCCATTCATTTTGAAAGACATGCCTACCATTTATTTGACTGGAATAACCCTGTGAACGGTTCAAATTTCCTATCAACATCATTGTCAGCTTCAAGAAGCTTTCAACGGTGGATGTTCTAATCCTAGTATTTCATTTTATGTGGCCCACCTGAGTTTTAAAGTCCTGATCAATTGTCAGATTTGAAAAAAGATGAACGGAGTGTCTTTACCATGCCCATCGAGCTTTGTAAATCTGATTCCGAAGGGAAGGGCCATGAAATGATGACCCATATAACACGACCCAATGTGTATGACAACCATGACCCTTTCAGTGATCGTGGTTAACATTCACATTGGATCGTGATATATGTGATGAGAGGGTCGTAGTTGATATGAGTAGTGTTGTCATGTTAAGTTTGTCGTGGTTTACAGCTGTAATGGATTGTGGTTCTCGTCCATGTTGGATCGTATTCGACAACCACGAGCGTATGAGGAACACGACCCATACAACATGGAAACCACGATCAATGTGTCATGAGAACCATGAAATTGTCGAGTTGGCTGAGTTTGAAAGTTGTCTTCAGAACTTCCAATCGAGCTTTAGGAAGATCGTTAACGTCCCTGAGGAAGGAGAAGGGATCACAAATAAAGGAAGAACGCGATAGGGACTCTATTATTTCTTCAAATATTTGCTCCATTATTTTGAATGAGAGGGCAAAGAAATGCATGAATTGGCTTGTGGAAGTATCACCAAAGTACCACTCTTATAGGCTGGCCATTCAATGGTCAAGGTGCCAATTCCGAAGGGTCACACTGATTCGGTACGGGCACACGGATAATGAAGGGTCGCGCTCAGTGCCCAATGGATTACGAGGAAGTAATGACTTAGTGTGTTTGCATGAAGAAGAAGAATGTGGCGTTATTTCCGAAGGGTTGCGCCAAATTCCAAGGGAATGGTCGTGGATGGGACGAGCAAAGGGTCGTGGTTGTCTTCCACATTGATCGTGGTTGGGAATCACAACCCAATGTGTATGGCAACAATGATCGTTCTATGTGATCATGGTTCTCTTGCACATTGGGTCGTGATTGTGTTTGATGGATCATGATTGTAAGAAGAAAATCTGGAATTAAGCGGAAGATAATAAGGGAACATGTTTATATAGGATCCATTCCATCCATTTGACAAGGAATCATATTTTCACCATATATCATAAATATCATTGAGTATTTCAAAGAGAAGTACAGAGTTGTCCTCCACGACCATAATTACAATACAATATGGGTCGTGGTGAACATGCAACAACCGCAACCCATATTACATTACAACAATGACACAAATTACATGACAACCATGACCCATGAACATGTAGTTGCACTCTCACTTCTGTCACTGCCAGAAGAGACGTGACAGTTGCTAATAGACATGACCATATAACGTAATAACCACGACCTGTTTAACCTGACAACTACGAACAATGTAAGACAGCCACGACCGATTTAACTGAAAATCACTCTTATCTTCGGTGGTTAAAAACTACGATCCTTTCCTTCGGATTCAGAGCGAGCGTCCGAAATAAGCGTCACATGTAGCATGCAAGCCATGACCCATTTAACATACAATAAGGAACGTAACTCCATTGTTCTAATTTTTGCTATATAAACAAAAGCCACGACCGATTTAACATGACAACTACTACCATGATGACATTTATAGTAGGAAGAAGATCTCCCTTCAGCCGAAAATCTTGCGTCGAACCTCTGTTTACAGATATTGTTTTCTTGATTGCTCTGATTCGCCTTGTTGCTGCTCCTTTTTGTGCTTCTCAGCCAAAACTAATCTCTCTGCTTCATCATTCCAACGTTAACATGCCAAAAGATTAGAGCATAAGGACATATAATAAGGCCTAGGCCAAAACTACTGGCTCATCTGAAAAAGACCAATTATTACCTGTCGGAAGGTCTTCAATCTATAGAGGTTACGACCCTTCACGATCAAAGGAAATAATGGTGGCATTGTCTTGACTCATTTGCTCGACATTATTTCTACATTCTCATTCATAGAAACAATGATAACCAAGTGAATATAGTTTTAAGACAATATCTTTGGCTCGGTGCAATCAATCTCACAGTGAAAGTGTGTTGCTGCTTAGCTTCACCATAACTTTCTTTCCCAGCCGTCCCAGCAATTGCCTGCTTTCCTATTGGACTACTGCCCCTTATAATGATTAATCCACTCCGTCCATTCGTTTTGAAAGGCATGCATACCGTTTATTTGACTAGAATAACCCTATGAATGGTTCAGATTTCCTATAAACATCATTGTTAGCTTCAAGAAGCTTTTAACGGTGGATGTTCTATTCCTAGTATTTCATTTTATGTGGCCCACTTGAGTTTTAAAGTCATGATCGATTGACAGATTTGAAAAAAAGATGAACAGAGTGTCTTTGCCATGCCCATCGACCTTTGTAAATCTGATTCCGAAGGGAAGGGTCATGGATATGATGACCCATATAACATGACCCAATGTGTATGACAACCACGACCCTGTCAGTGATTGTGGTTAACATGCACATTGGATTCTGATATATGTGATGAGAGGGTCCTAGTTGATATGAGTTGTGTTGTCATGTTAAGTTTGTCGTGGTTTACAGCTGTAATGGATCGTGGTTCTCGTCCATGTTGGATCGTATTCGACAACCACGAGCATATGAGGAACACAACCCATACAACATGGAAACCACGATCCATGTGTCATGAGAACCATGACCCGTTGATAAGTTCATGATCTGTTACTGATGACGACCATGACCCATTCAACTTGCAGAGCCTTCCGCACCACAACAACGATCCAGTTATTATGACAACCACGATCCGTATAACATGGCAATTACAACCCATATAACATTACAATCACGACAATGTAACATGGAAACATTGACCCTTATAACATTACAACCATGGCCCATATGACACAGTTACTGCCAGAAGTGAAGCTCAGTGATGCGCAAGACTCTACTAGTTTCTTCCATATAAGTTTACAATATAACAAGAAAACACGGTCCTTATAACCACTTCAACGGATCGTGGTTGCCATGACATGGGGATCATAGTTGCCATAACATATTGATCACAGTTTCCATGACGTATGGATCGTGTTTCTCTTAGCGTCGTGGTTGTCAATGACGATCCAACATGGATGATAACCATGAACGATTACATATGTGAACCACGAAAATATTAACACAACAACACCGAACAATATTAACATGACTAGTGATGCAGTTGTTCTTTTAGCAAATCTCTCATACGACCTATATATATATATATACACATACATGGGAGTTTCGATATCTACGCATGCCATGTCGTAACCTTTTTCCGCCGGTTGGGTGCCCATTGAAATTGTCGAGTTAGCTGAGTTTGGAAGTTGTCTTCAGAACTTCCAATCGAGCTTTAGGAAGATCGTTAACATCCCTGAGGAAGGAGAAGGGATCACAAATAAAGGAAGAATGCAATAGGGACTCTATTGTTTCTTCAAATATTTACTCCATTATTTTGAATGAGAGGGTAAAGAAATGCATGAATTGACTTGTGGAAGTATCACTAAAGTACCACTCTTATAGGCTGGCCATTCAATGGTCAAGGCGCCAATTCTGAAGGGTCGCGCTGATTCGGTACGGGCACATGGATAATGAAGGGTCGCACTCAGTGTCCAATGGATTATGGGGAAGTAACGACTTAGTGTGTTTGCGTGAAGAAGAAGAACGTGGCGCTATTTTCGGAGGGTTGCACCAAATTCCAAGGGAATGATCATGGATGGGACGAGCAAAGGGCAGTGGTTGTCTTCCACATTGATCGTGGTTGGTAATCACAACCCAATGTATATGGCAACAATGATCGTTCTGTGTGATCATGGTTCTCTTGCACATTGGGTCGTGATTGTGTTTGATGGATCATGATTATAAGAAGAAAATCTGGAATTAAGCGGAAGATAATGAGGGAACATGTTTATATAGGATCCATTCCATCCATTTGACAAGGAATCATATTTTCACCATGTATCATAAATTTCATTGAGTATTTCAAAGAGAAGTATAAAGTTGTCCTCCACGACCATAATTACAATACAATATGGGTCGTGGTGAACATGCAACAACCGCGACCCATATTACATTACAACAATGACACAAATTACATGACAACCATGACCCATGAACATGTAGTTGCACTCTCACTTCTGTCACTGCAAGAAGAGACGTGACAACTGCTAACAGACATGACCATATAACGTAACAACTACAACCTGTTTAACCTGACAACTACGAACAAGGTAAGACAACCACGACTGATTTAACTGAAAATCACTCTCATCTTCGGTGGTTAAAAACTAGTATCCTTTCATTCAGATTCAGAGCGAGCGTTCAGAATAAGCGTCACATGTAGCATGCAAGCCACGACCCATTTAACATACAATAAGGAACATAACTCCATTGTTCTAATTTCTGCTATATAAACAAAGCCACGACCGATTTAACACGACAACTACAACCATGATGGCATTTATAGTAGGAAGAAGATCTCTCTTCAGCCAAAAATCTTGCGCCAAACCTCCGTTTGCAGATATTGCTTTCTTGATTTCTCTGATTCGCCTTGCTGCTGCTCCTTTTTTGTGCTTTTCAACCAAAACTAATCTCTTTGCTTCATCAGTCCAATGTTGACATGACAAAAGAACAGAGCATAGGGACATATAATAAGGCCTAAGCCAAAACTGCTAGCTCATCTGAAAATGGCCAATTTTTACCTGTCGGAAGGTCTTCAATCTAAAGAGGTTACGACCCTTCACGATTAAAGGAAATAATGGTGGCATTGTCTTGACTCATTTGCTCCACATTATTTCTGCATTCTCAATCATAGAAACAATGATAACCAAGTGACTATAGGTTTAAGACAATATCTTTGGCTCGGTGCAATCAATCTGACAGTGAAAGTGTGTTGCTGCTTAGCTTCACCATAACTTTCTTTCACAGCCGTCCTAGCAATTGCCTGCTTTCCTATTGGACTACTGCCCCTTATAATGATTAATCCACTCTGTCCATTCATTTTGAAAGACATGCATACCGTTTATTTGACTAGAATAACCCTATGAACGGTTCAGATTTCCTATAAACATCATTGTCAGCTTCAAGAAGCTTTCAACGGTGGATGTTCTATTCCTAGTATTTCATTTTATGTGGCCCACCTGAGTTTTAAAGTCTTGATCGATTGTCAGATTTGAAAAAAGATGAACTGAGTGTCTTTGTCATGCCCATCGACCTTTGTAAATCTGATTCCAAAGGGAAGGGTCATGGATATGATGACCCATATAACACGACCCAATGTGTATGACAACCACGACCCTGTCAGTGATCGTGGTTAACATGCACATTGGATTGTGATATATGTGATGAGAGGGTTGTAGTTGATATGAGTCATGTTGTCATGTTAAGTTTGTCGTGGTTTACAGCTGTAATGGATCATGGTTCTCGTCCATGTTGGACATATTTGACAACCACGAGTGTATGAGGATCACAACCCATACAACATGGAAACCACGATCCATGTGTCATGAGAACCATGACCCGTTGATAAGTTCATGATCCATTACCGATGACGACTATGACCCATTCAACTTGCAGAGCCTTCCGCACCACAACAACGATCCAGTCATTATGACAACCACGATCCGTATAACATGGAATTACAACCCATATAACATTACAATCACGACAATGTAACATGGAAACATTGACCCTTATAACATTACAACCATGGCCCATATGACAAGTTACTGCTAGAAGTGAAGCTCAGTGATGCGCAAGACTCTACTAGTTTCTTCCATATAAGTTTACATATAACAAGAAAACGCAGTCCTTATAACCACTTCAACGGATCGTGGTTGCCATGACATGGGGATCATAGTTGCCATAACGTATTGATTACAGTTTCCATGACGTATGGATCGTGTTTCTCTTAGTGTCGTGGTTGTCAACGACGATCTAACATGGATGATAACCATGAACAATTACATATGTGAACCATGAAAATATTAACACGACAACACCGAACAATATTAACACGACCAGTGATGCAGTTGTTCTTTTAGCAAATCTCTCAAACGACCTATATATATATGTACATATACATGGGATTTTCGATATCTACGCATGCCATGTCCTAGCCTTTTTCCGTTGGTTGGGTGCTCGTTGAAATTGTCGAGTTGGCTAAGTTCAGAAGTTGTCTTCAGAACTTCCAATCGAGCTTTAGGAAGATCGTTAACGTCCCTGAGGAAGGAGAAGGGATCATAAATAAAGGAAGAACGCAATAGGGACTCTATTGTTTCTTCAAATATCTGCTCCATTATTTTGAATGAGAGGGCAAAGAAATACATGAATTGGCTTGTGGAAGTATCACCAAAGTACCACTCTTATAGGCTGGCCATTCAATGGTCAAGGCATCGATTCTGAAGGGTCGCACTGATTCGGTACAGTCACATGAATAATGAAGGGTCACGCTCGGTGCCCAATGGATTACGGGGAAGTAACGACTTAGAGTGTTTGCGTGAAGAAGAAGAATGTGATGCTATTTCTGGAGGGTCACGCCAAATTCTAAGGGAATGGTCATGGATGGGACAAGCAAAGGGTCATGGTTGTCTTCCACATTGATCGTGGTTGGGAATCACAACCCAATTTGTATGGCAACAATGATCATTCTGTGTGATCGTGGTTCTCTTGCACATTTGGTCATGATTGTGTTTGATGGATCATGATTGTAAGAAGAAAATCTGGAATTAAGCGGAAGATAATGAGGGAACATGTTTATATCGGATCTATTCCACCCATCTAACAAGGAATCAAATTTTCACCATGTATCATAAATTTCATTGAGTACTTCACTGAGACATATGGAGTTGTCCTCCACGACCATAATTATAATACAATATGGGTCATGGTGAACATGCAACAACCGCGACCAATATTACATTATAACAACGACACATATTATATGGCAACCACGACTCATTACAACCACGACCCATGCCAAACACGACCATTACACGTAACAACAGTGATCCATATAACATGACAACTATGACCCATGCAAACCATGTCCCATAAAACACAATCACTGCCAGATGAGAAGCCAATGTTGCACTCTCACTTCTTTCACTGCCAGAAGAAATGCTAAAGCTACTGACAAACAGGACCATATAATGTAACAACCATGGCCCATGTAATATGAAAGCTACGACCCATGCAAACCACGACCCATATACACACAGACACTGCGAGAAGAGAAGCTAAGCTACACGCTGACTTCTGTCACTGCTAGAAGAGAAGCTAAAGATGCACTCTAAATTTTGTCCCTACCAGAAGAGAAGCTAAAGCTGCACTCTGACTTCTATCACTGCCAGAAGATAAGCTAAAGATGCACTCTGACTTCTGTCACTGCTAGAAGAGAAGCTAAAGCTGCTGACAAACATGACCATAATTACAATACAGTATGAAGAACAGTTCTCTTTAACGGGCACCCAGTGAGCTGAAACACTCGGTTGAGAAGGTGTCTTAAGAATTTCCTGTGGAGGCCATTGATCTTCAGGAAGATCGTCAACATCCCTGAGGAAAGGGAAGGGATCACCCATAACGGAAGGATGTGAGAAGAAATCGATGGCTCCTTCAAGTATCTCCTCCATTATTTTAATTGAAAGAGCAAAAAAAATCCATAAATGCTTAAAGTGTTGCAATAGGATCCTGGTTCGGATTGGCTTGTGAAAATAATTTGAAACCTAAGTACCACTTTTATAGGTTGGTCAAACATTCCGAAGGGTCATGCTGATTCCAAAGGGATTATGGGGAAGTAGCGTAATGCAATTTTCAGAAAAAGAGTGTGGCGCTGAGTTCGAAGGGTCGCTCTCATTCCGAAGGGAAGGTTCGTGGATTCGAGGACCCATATAACACGACTCAGTATGTATGACAACCACGACCCTGTTGTGTGATCATGGTTAACATGTACATTGGATCATGGTTTTTATCCACGTTGGATCATGAATAAAAACATGAGAACAACGACCCATATGACACTAAAACAACGACCCATACAACATGAGCACAGCGACCCATATAACAACAGAACCACGATCCATATACCTATTATAGCACCATGAATAACAATATACTTGTTAAATTTTTCATGGCTCATAGTTGTCATGGATCGTGGTTCTCGTCCATGTTGGATCGTATACGGCAACCACGACCTAATGAGGAACACGATCCATACAACATAGAAACCACGCCAGGTATCATGAGAACCACAATACATACAACTTGCAGAATCTTGCGCACCACAAACACGATCAAGGCAACATGACAACCACGATCCATATAACATGGCAACTATAACCCATATAGCACTACAATCACGCCAATATAACATGGAAACATCGACCCATATAACATTACAGCCACGGCCCATCTAACACGGTAACTGCCAGAAGTGAAGTTTAGTGATGCACAAGACTCTGCTAGTTTCTTCCACCTAAGTTTATAATATAACAAGAAAACACGGCCCTTATAACCACTTTAACAGGTCGTGGTTTCCATGACATGGGGATCGCAGTTACCATGACATATTGATAGTGGTTTCCATGACATATGGATCATGTTTCTCTTAGTGTCATGGTTGTCAATGACGATCCAACATGGTGACAACTACAAACGATTACATATGTGAACCATGAAAATATTAACACGACAACAACAACCAATATTAACACAACCAGTGACCAATTGTTCTTTTTACAAATCTCTCAAACGACCAATATATATACACACACACACACACATGAGATTTTTAATATCTACGTATGTCATGTCCTAACTTTGATGGGCAGATTTTCATACACTTTAACGAGAACAGATTGAAATATGTGCATGAGTAGATTTTCACACTTATAGCTCATAAGATAATTTCTCAACCAAACCTCTCTATAAATAAATACGACGATAGGTAGAAAACTCTCCACCCATTTAGAGGGAGAGGGAGAGTAACCTTGATGTGTTATATGGGTTGTATTTGCCATGTTATACGAATCGGGTTTGTCATGTTGCCTGGATCATTATTGTTGTTTCAACATGTACGGCATGGAATGGATTATGTACGCCATGGACGAAACACATATGCACCAAGCCGTCCATGAGTTATGTCGTGTACATAATCTATGGTTGTCCGGTTACATGGGCCGTTGTTGTGACAGTATATAGATCATGGCTTGATGGCTATTATGGATTGTCTTTCTCTTGTAATATGAGTGGTGGTTTTCATGCTTAGGGGTCGTGGTACTGCACTCAGTTCCATTACTTCCCATAATGTACATATATCATGCAGACTTTTTAGGGGTCCGGATTAGGGTCGTGGTTGTGAACCACGAACAAACATGTGTGACAACCACGATCCAATGTAGACAATAATCACGATCTAACATGCATGTGAACCACAGGATCAGATCACATGACAGTTTCGCGATTGTCATGGAGACTATGTCATTGTTCTTATGGACCGTGGTTATAGTTGTAGACGGGTCGTGGTTATGATGTTAGAAGGATCGTGGGTGTAACATGATATGTGTCGTGGTTCTAGTGTTACAGGGGTCGTGGTTGTCCCCATATATGGATCGTGTTTGGCATGCACCTTCAACCACACATATACAACAACGATCCATTGTGCATGTCAACCAACGTGGCTGACAACCAAAGTGCAATACAACTTCGAATTGTTCACGAACAATTACCACCCATCTTATTCACCAACCCATTATAGATCCTAATAAGAAGAATAAACATTAAATACACCAATCCATTTATCATTCAACATCAAATCAATGTTTGGCTCTCTTCGCTGGTCTACTTGACGCCTCTTCTCATTGTTTTTTAGGAATGAAGCACCATTTGCTCTTGTCTGCTGCAGACAGTCATATGTAATCGTCTTTCTAAATTTTAGAATTTCCTCCTACAGAATCAGAACAAACTAATCTTAAAATAAAGTACAGATTGAATGTCGACAAATAAATATATACTTACATGCGTAAAGTCAATTACAGTCATACTGCACAAGAGGTCTATATATTTCAGCATGTATACGCCACATTCGTTTGAGTTCTGTTGTGTAGGCCTGTCAGAGGATGGCTTCACATTCCACAGCTTCTCCCACTTAACTAATCTGTCATCAAGAACATAAAACAACCACCTCAGTCTGTCCTATACCTGTGCAACAACCAGCTCATTTTTCTCTTCCAATTCGGTACTCAAGCTATCGTACAAAGTGACTTCTTTCTTCCTAGGATAAACAACAGCCATCAGCCAGTGTTGCCCCCTCACATTAAGATGGATGTACACCTATGAAGCATAAGAAATATGACAATAATTAAAGCATTACCCTTCTAAATATGGATCTAATCATGTAAGTCCATGTACATGTGCAAGAAACTAAGATCTTACCACATCATACTTCCATAGAGGTTTCGATTTACAGTCGACTATTTCTATAAGCAATTCAAACAACCTTACAGACTTCATAGTCTCATGATCCTTATGGTTCCCAGTGCCATAAGTTCGTAGTAGGTCAAGTTGTTGTTCCATGTATTGCTATTGATATATTGAATATTGTTAGAAACAAAAATAATTAGTGACGTTTTAAAGATAACTATGGTCCTTAAATTGACATTACCATAAATAGTGATGAGATGAATGCGTAGTTCTGTCTACCTCGTGGTCGATCATCCTGATGCGCTGATAGGTATCTTAGGTATAGGTCTATGGCCTACGTAATGAGGAGAATGTGTGATGTAACTATAATATCCATACATTGATATGAAACAATGAAGGAGAAAGGGTAGAAACTTACCTCAGAGTCGACCCATGAATTTAGGTCATAGACACTTTTTAACCAAACGAGTGAACCTGACTCTTTGACAACTCTTAACTCGTCCTCTTCGGCATCGGTTAGAGCTCGGTGGAGTTCACTGAGCCCCTGACGAGGCTCTATTATAGTTAGAGCTCTGTCTGGATCTACTGTATCACAACGTGGTCTCCCTTCCTCACTCAGTTGCGGGGTAACGATGTTGAGCTATAATAAAATGACATATTATCTATGGAGTTTATAATATAATGTCTGATTTAAACCATGATCCAAATGTAATTTTACGTACAATTGTCTTATTAACTTCATCCTTTAGCAGGTTCATCTCCTGCTTCATTTGCGCCCGTAGCGCAGCATTCTCATCTTTAAGATGGGTCATCCTAGCTTCAAAACTAGAGACTTGGTTGATCCCAGCCTCGAAATTGGAGCTATTAACCTATTATAAAATCGTAGAAGACATTACATACATAATGACTTGTTAACTATTAAACCAAAGATAAATCACGTACATATTTTGTATGTATATCCTAACTTGTCGACTTTGGGTCGTACGTCTACTTGACCCATGGTGGATGGTAACCATGACCAATCACACATGATAACAACGATCCAGCATTGATATTAACCACGATCCGAGGTGGAACACAACAATGACCAAATTTTCATTTCATATACAATTATTGCCTTTACCTCCTCTCTAAGCTTCATTCAAGTAAGCATTCTCATGCCTGAGAGGACTCGTTGAATGGGCAAGGGCATGTAACAGTGACCCGCACTGGATCATGACCACGACCAAAAAAGGAACACAACAATGACCAAATATGACAAGGGAAAATTTTAATTTTATATACCTTTATTCCTTGTATTTCCTCCCCAAGCTGCCTCATCTACTCCAGTAGTAAGCATTCTCTATGATCAGAGGGCTGGTCGAAGGAACATTGTCCTGTAATGAAATCATATATCAGAAATGGTTATTACGACCACTGGAGCCATGGAGGTTCATGGATGTCAACAACGATCCACTATGTATGATAATCACAATCTACATTGGATGGGAATAACGATCACGACAGATGATAATAACAATCCCCACTAAACGATAATTATGATCCACGTCTTGTAGAAACCACGTCCATTGTCTAGATAGAAGACTATCATGTTATAATGATCGCGACTCTTCCACGATTTAGTGTGCATATCAACCACGACCCCTGGTGTATGATAACAATGATTCAGGATATATTTAACTTCATATACCTTTATTGCCGGGATCTCCTCTCTGAGTTGCTTCACCAGCTCCTGTAGTGAAGAATTGATGTCCTCTCTAATTTGCTTCACCTGCTCCTATAGTGAAGCATTGATATCCTCTCTGATTTGCTTCACTTGCTCTTGTAATGAAGCATTGATCTCCTCCCTGAGTTGCTTCACCTGATCCTACAGTGAAGCATTAATCTCCTCTCTATGCTGCTTCACCTTCTCCTGCAGTGAAGCATTGATCTCCTCTCTATGTTGCTTCACCTGCTCATGCAATGAAGCATTTTCTGCACTGAGAGGGTTGATCGAAGAGACAATGTCCTATAATAAAATCACTATTATTATGTATTTCAATATGTCTTTCTATAAGGAACCCAACCATGATATCATATATGTGAACATGACATACTGTGGATGACAACAACGATGAACTAAGTGTCATGGTTATTACAAACAGTGGATTATGTTTCTCGATCGTATTAGGTCATAGTTGAAATATATGTGGGTGATAGCTACGATCAAGAATAGGGTTGTGGTTATTATCACCAATGGGGTGTGGTTGTCGTCCATGTTAAGTCGTAGTTCAACCATATGAACCATCGTGGATGAAAACCACGATCCACTGTGTGTGATAAGAACGATCCATATTTCATTTAAACCACTAACCATGTTACATGGAAACTGCCATCCTAGGCCATCAATGTTGGGTCGTGGACCCTAGACACATGAAAACCACGACCCTTCCTATATGATAATAATGATCCTGTGTGGATGACAACCATGATCCATTTTTCATTTTCCTTTACAGTGAGCTATTAACAAATAGGTTAGATGAAGCAAGGAGATTTCACGTACGTGTTTTGTATTCATATCATCTCTCATTAACGTCACTTCTCGTAAAGAAGCATAATCCTCTTTGAGGTGCTTTATTTATACTCCAAACTCATTAATTCACTTCAATTCACCCTTTATTCCTTGCACCTCAGTGGCGAGGAAATCAATCCGCTTATTAGATTTCCTAATTGTGGATCTTATTTTTTTTATTATCTTTCAATACATTCTCAAAATGGGCAAATTTTCCATCAAGCTCCGTTATTTTTTTCATTTCCAAGAGGGAGGCTGTAAGATCAGCCTTAGCTTTATTTCTTTTGTCATCCTCCATTGTCACTGTCGTGGCTGACCACAGAGCCTTGTCCTTCGTATGAATGTCATCGGCAGTTATACTCCTGACAACCTCGGTCTCTGCTTCTTCGACCATTGGTCGAAGCTCTAGTGCTAGCATCACTTGCAGGAGCAAAATTGATTTATTAATTATAAACATACTGCATGATTCAAATTACAATACTAATTAAATAAATCTTATCGGCACAGCTGTGAATATGACGGATATGGTTTCATATCTACCTGTTTTCTTTTGACCACAATTTAGGATTTGAGGAATCCTTGTAGGCAGTCTTCTAACGGCCCACCTATGGTCACCAGTGATTGATGGAACTGTTCGTAGGCCCAAATTTGTATAAGAACAATTATCATGCGTTACACATTGGTTGACTAAAATTGGAAGAAAAAGGGAACAATTCGAACTCAAAGTATGAATCAAGACAAAAATGACATACTTGTAGGGCATACATGCATCCGCATATGTTGTATGATTTGGGGTACTGGCCAGTCGCCCTTTCCCCATAATAATGCTAGACGCAGCGTTAACCCCATTCTTCAAATAATTATACCCCATACTGCCCCAGGGGTAGTTATTAAAATATTCAACCATGTCGATAGATGTATCAACATAGTTATTCTTTTGGGGAGATCCAACCAATAGACTCTCAACGCAAATTATTAGAGTTAGCTTCACCAGGTCCATATGTTTGTCTTTATCGATGAGTGACAAATAGGCTTTTTTAGTTTTTGTTTACTAACACCCCCTGCTCTTAGGTAGGTCTCCCTAATGCCTTTTCCTACCTTTGCCCTTCCGACCTCGGCACGACCGCCACCATCTATGCTAAGTGGTTCAAACTTAAGACCCATTATTAGCGCAAAATCGAGCTCTGTAAATCTTATCTTGGTGCCTTAAACATCGAATTTCAGATCACCAACATGCCTTTGCATCAGGTAATGCATGATCTGAGACTGTGCTGTCCACCTGGCCAATGGAAAGTCTCACAAAAATTCAAAACAAGTATCTCTAAATAGTTTCTTTCTATCGGGTTTCTTCTCCATATCTTCAACCAAGACTTTCAGAAAACTGACGGAGTACTTGGGAGAGACCTGTGCCTTTTCAAAGTCTAAGCATCTGGTCATGGTTGACTTGTTTCGACCTGCATTCCAATATGGTCATGGATTGTTAATTAATAATTCTAAGATGGTCTTGCAAAATCTAACATGGGTCATAATTGTGCTACACAGTGGATTGGGATTGAAATCCACAAAGGGTCGTATTTATAACGAGTTCTAAAGGAATGTAGTTATCATGCTACACGGTTCGTTGTTTTCATCTATGTTGGATCATGGTTGTCATCTGTGTTGGGTCGTGGTTGATAGTCATGCTATAGGGTTCGTTGATGTCATCTATGTGTCTATCACCAACAATCCGTTAGGCAAACCAACAACGATCGTGGTTGTTACGGCATACAGATCGTTGTTGTCGTTTACATTGAATCGTGGTTCATAGGCACGACCCATAGAAGATGTGATCCACGATCCAGTTCAACTATCAACTATGACCCATTATGCAACAAACCATGATCACGACCATGATCGTGGTTCTCATGCCATACATATTGTTGATGTCATCTGCGTTGAGTAGTGGTTCACAGCGACAACCCACATAACACGTGGGCCACGATACACTGACCCTGTCAACCGCGATCCGTTCAGCATATCAACACCAATCACAAAAATGATTGTGATTGTCATGCTATACATCTCTTTATAGTCATATACATTGGGTCGTGGTTCACAACCCCAACCCACATAACATACTAACCACCATACACCATCCCTGTCAACCATTACCTTGCTTTGCCATTTATATTGACTGAGTTGCATTGAACTTGTAGATGTACTCGTTGAGTGGTGATGGAGGGGCCCAGTTAAGAAGATTCAAAACCAATTTAAAAAAAAGAAGGAAAAGGGTTAGGGATAGATAAAAAGTGAAGGGGTCCCAGAGAAGAGGCAGCATATATATAGTCGGTGTTCCGTATGGGGACAAGCGGTTGAGTTATGCATTTCGAATCGTAAGCATTTGTATAAGTGTCCATTGATGTTCTGCGTTTAGAATGGAATCGTAAGCGTCCGTAAAAGCTTACGTTGATGTTCTACATTTGGAATGCAATCATAAGCGCCTGTTGATGTTCTGCTTTTGGAATGGAATCGTAAGCGTCTGTTGATTTTCTACCTTTGGGATGTAATCGTATACATCCGTAAAAGCATCCATAAGCGTCCAAGTTATAGTCGGTGTTCCGTAAGTCACATCGAAGTGCCTTCTCTTTGATCTGCACTGTCCATTTTATTTATAACATCAAGAAACCCAAAGAATGGTCAAAATATTTGAATCCAATGGACCACAACAGTTCAACCAATAGTTTCCGTAAAAGCCCATAATTTGTCATCTTTACGCAGTGTGGACCACTTATGGCTCGATACATGTCACTAAAATATTTTTTAAAGGAATCCATCAACCATGAACAATTCTAACGGATTCGATTCGATTTATGATGGGCCCATAGACTTGAACCAGATGATTGATGATAAATGTTATGCGTTTAGAATCGTAAGCGAACTTCCTGCCTTTAGCACGCTATCTTTAGTGTATGTACATGTGACATATTAATTCCGTACAAACAAAGATATATGGGGTCCACAGTGATATATATAAATGTCATCTAAACTAACCATCGTATGTAATGTACGTATATAAAGGCATACCATAAAAAAATAAGTTTTATCAGGTGGATGTACAGCCCACGTAGTTCTCAACACCTTCTAACCATTAATTTCGATGTGATCAACTGCGCGATATATATACAATGACGACCATGATATATATCGTCATGTCAACTATGACCCATCAAACATTAACACCACGACCCATATAACATTATAATCATGATGTAAAGTTGTGGGCCAGAGACTTGGGGTTCAAACTGGATATGGTGAGGGCTTTCGTTGTCACAACTTGATTAAAATCATCCCTACCTTGCACAATGACAACCACAACACTTCATAGATGACAACCACGATCCTTCACGTTGTTAATACACGATCGAGACAAAGGATCATTGTTGACTCTTTCTTTTTTTCTTTTTTTTAATCATGGTTTTCATGTAAAAAGGATTGTGGTTGTTATGATATATGGATCGTATGTTGTCAAAGTTACATGGATCGTGGTGTCAGTTGCTATGGGTCGTGGTCTTTATGTTTTATAGATCTTTGTTGTCATATTTTATGGATCGTTGTTTTCATGTTATATGGATCATGGTTTTCATGTTTTATGGATCATTGTTGTCATGTTATAAGGATCGCTATTGTCATGTTATAAAATATCGAGTTCGTTTGCCTGGAAACCAGAACAGGACATTTCACATCGAACTGGAATATGGATCGTGGTTGTAATGTTGTATAGGTCGTGATTATCATGAAATATGGATCCTGGTTGTCATGTTATATGGTTCGTAGTTTATATGAAGCATTGATCGTAGTTGTCATTTGATATGGAGTCATGGTTGTCATGTTATACGGGTTGTGGTTGTCGTGTTGCATGGATCGTGGTTGACGATTTGCATGCGTCGTGGTTGTCATATTTGTAATGGATCATGGTTGTCATGTTATACGGGTCGTGGTTGTCGTGTTGCATGGATCGTGGTTGACGATTCGCATGCGTCGTGGTTGTCATATTTGTAATGGATCATGGTTGTCATCCATACTGGATCGTTGTTGACAACTACGACACTGAGCAAAGCACGACCGATTATCATGAAAACCACGATCCATATAGCACGAAAACCACGACCTATGTTATGTAAACTATTCCGATCTTTGAGTTCATGGTTCATATGCATAAAAGCTCTTGATTATCGTCAACATTGGGTCATCTTTGTCATGATACATGGGTCCCCACTGTCATTGTATATGGGTAAGGGTTGTGAGGTTATATAGGTCGTGGTTGTCATGATACATGGACCCTGACTGGAATGATATGTGGGTCATTGTTGTTGTGTTATATGGGTCATGGTATACGTGAATCATTGGTCATAGTTGATATGAGACGTGGCTGTAATGTTAAATGGGTCGTGGTCACAGTTGTAGTGGATCGTGGTTGTCATCCTTGTTGATCCGGCACTGACAACCACGACCTAATGAGAAAGACGACCCATATAACATTTCATTTACGATCATATTGTCATGACAACTATGACCCGTTGTTAAGTTCATGTTTTCTTATATGGGTCATGGTTAAATGCACAATGGATTATGGTTAACATACACATTGGAAAGTTGTTAACATGCACCAAAGTTGATGAATCAATAAATAATAAGTATATATATTACAGTTCATATTACATTATCACAAGCAACAAAACCAATAAGTCATCATTAGCCTCGGCCTCATCCTCAGCCAGCAGGGATGAAGGTGCATCGACGCCAATTGTGACCTATTCATTTGCATCTCGATCTTTTGGTTGTTGGCCTAAATTCTAGCTGGGATGTAATTTGAACCTTTTTAGGTCTCCCATCAGATCTTCTAGTTTTTGGAGGCTTCATATTTTCACATAAAACCTTCACTTTATCTGAAATGTCCCGTTGTGTCTTGTGAAGCACTGTGTAAACTAACTGCACGTACACTTCATTTCTCTTAGATTCACTACATCGGTCATTCCCCGTGTGGTGATGCACTTCCTAGTTGCATCACCGTACACAACTTTAATTATCAAATCAAATTCAACCGACACGGTCTTCGTAATCTTAAGGTAATGAAGCACACTGGGTTGTAATCTTATGGTAATGAAGCACAATGGATCGTGGTTGTCATACACATTGGGTCGTGGTAATGAATCACATTGAGTCGTAGTTGTTCCAGTGCCATATCCCTGACGTGCACGACCCATAACAGCTGACAATCACAATCATGACAAGTGGAAGCCATGATCCAAATACCGTCACAAACATGATGCCATGGTTGTCTACCATTCGATGGTGGAGGTTTGATCAAGGTGTGCCCTACGTTATACTCCCTTTCACGTGACAACCGGAGCCCTCGGCTTCTCGACTCTGTCCTTCCTTTACCTTGGCAAATTCCTACCTATAGTTGAAACAAAATAAAATACCAACCTCGTAGTGGAAGAGGCTTTAAGACGAGAGAAGCGAATGGGAGAAACAACGTCGCTCTCTGGCTATTGGTCCCTAGATCTTGGCTTCTCTAGATAAACAAAAGAAGAAGAAGAAGAAGAGGGTCTTTCAAAGGTAAATAAATGTGACACTTGCCCCTTCCGAAGCTCGTGGTGCTGGTGATCGGTGATCTGTGGGCCCCACCATGATGTATGTGCTTCGCCCATGATGTTCATCTAGTTTAAAATATCATTTTATGGCTTGAACCGAAAAATGAGAGTGATACAACTCTCGGGTGGACCACACTATAGGAAAATTATAGTTATTAGATATCCACCATTAAAATTCTCCTACGGCCCACCGTGATTGGATTATGCTAGTTTTTGGACTCCTACCATAAAATGATCTATAGAAATATATGGATGGCATGAATGAAACATGTATGTGGTGGTGGGGCCCACATAGCGCTGAGCACCAGCCATTGTTGGTGTCCCAAGGAGTAGCCGATCCGTCTGTTTCTCGAGGGTTGCAACATTAGGTGACTTCTGCTTCACTCCAAGACCGTACAAGTCCTGAACCAAGGTCAAGGGCATTTTCATCCGAAACAAAGTCCAAAAGCTGTCAGAAGGCCCTTCTGGGAATATATGGAGTGTCATAGCGTTCTAGGTAAATTGCCCAAACTTCGAGGCGAGTACGATCAATTTCCCCGGTGACATGTGTTATAAAATATTGATTTTATAAAATATATTTTAAAATAAAATATAATAAAATATATTAAAATTTTTGTATAAAGTTTTTTAGGGGTTTTTTAGAATAGTCCCACATGGGAAAGGGAAGAGAAGATTTTGTGGTTTAATTAAAAACAGTGGAGTACCTTACGTGAATTGGAGCGAGACGTGTACGAGTCACGATGTGATTAAGTGGCTAAGGAGAGTGGTTGTTTGGAAGAGAGACTAGAGGACTGAGAGAGAAATCCTTCAATATATATAAAGGGGCTGAATATGACTATTACAGCAGATGTGTAACAGTTGTGCCATTAGTGCAGAAACAATGCTGTAACTACTGCATGGCTAGCCTAACAGCTAGAAAACAGCTAGCCAGCTCTCACAATAGTCAGTGTGCAGCTGCTGTTATGAGTCATGGACAACAGTCAAAAAATGGCTAGTTTTGTAATAGCTAGAATTGGCTTAATGGGAGTTAATTCCCTGGACCATAACCTTAGCCACAAATGCCTATATAAACAGGGTCTGGATGGGTTTCCAAACCATCTCTTAATCCACTCCAGCAAACCCATACGAACTGAGCTATAGCCACTCCTCTCCTATACTCCAATCACTCCAGCAACAATAGCAAGGTTGAACTATTGCTTAAAGAATAGACCAACGGTGTGGTCTAGAACGGTTCAACTGAACTAATAGCTGAAGAACTAGAAGAACAGACCAGTGCAATGGTCTTACTCAGAAATCTTCTTATCTCCTTTCTTTTTGGGATTTTTCTTTTTCTGTATTTCTGCTAAACTGTGTAACAGAGTTCTATTAGTGGGCCTTCATGTTTGCTGAACGCAGACCCACATCAGGCTCGTCGTATCCTAGAAGCAGTTTGCCTGTAACCTTTCAGCATACTCAATTCACTTGAGTAGGGGCAAATAACGCTTTAAGGACAACGTCCCAAACGTGCTTCAGCCCATCCTTATTTCAGCTCATTTTGATTTTCAGTTTTCATATTTTACAGAAAAATCTATTCTGTAAATTTTTGTAATAACATGCGGGGACGACCCTCATGTATATATTTTATATCCATTCCGTCTATTTAAATTTCCAACTTATTTTAGATAGTAGCAAAAAAAAAGTAAAGTACATCATGTATAAATAGATCACACCATAGGAAACAGTTGAAATAATAACACTCACCATTAAAACCTTCTTAAGGCCCACTATTACATTTATTTACCATACATCTTATTGATAAAGTCAAACAACTTTGGATGAAAAGTAAAAAAATAAAAACAAAAATAAAAACAAAAAACAAATATAAGCTTCATTGAAAACTTTTGTGGCTTCCAACAAAATTTTAATAATAGGCATTCAATTAGCACATCTCTTATGATGAAGCAAATCTGGGATGGAAAAATAGATGGATGGCTGGATGAAACAGGTACATGATGGTGGACCCTTACAAGCCTGCTACATAAGCTGATTTTCTGGTGGTATGATCACAAGCGATAACTTGTGACCCATGTGGTGGGATTTGCTTGGGCCACTTGTTGCTGTTAGAGATAGCTACTTAGCTGTGGCTTCAATGGGATCCTAGGATCCACTAAGGAGGGTGGATCCTTGACTTTGGGCCCACCTTGATGTATGTTCCTTGCATCCACGTTGTCCATTTGATTTTACAGATACTATACGGGTATGATGCCAAAAATGAAACAGATCCACATCTTAAGCGGACCACACCATGTGAAACATTAGTTTTTTAACATTAAAAATTCCTCCAGGGCTATACAAGTTTTGAATAAGCTGATATTTGTGTGGTCCCTTCATCCATGTCTTTGTGACTTTATCAATCAGTTGGATGGCAAATAAACAGTCCAGTGATCGACAAGAAGTTTCTAATGGTGGGTATTCATTTCTTCTAATGTGGTGCACCTGAGATCGAGATCTACTTTATTTTTGGTATCGTAACCTAAAATGATGTTAAAATGGATGGACAACATCATTGTAAGGTACATATATCATGTTGGGACCCATAGTCATGGATCCACCTATTAGTGCACTGATTTGTGAAAGTGCCTTTGTTTGTCAATTAACGTGACGTCTGACTCAAAAAGTCGAGTGAGCCCCACATTGAAGATTACAAGATTGAAGATTCAACATGGTGAAGATGTTCAAGGTATTTCTAAGGTAAAGTAAACCTCACATCCTATGACCAAAACACCAGGTAGTAATCCCTTTAAAAGTGATCCAATCTTACCTAAAACCAACTAGGAAAACATTTTGGTAAGGTTAATTAGAAAAAGAAAATTCAAGTTGCAAGCTAAACTGAACAGGAACATGTATGTTTTACAACAATAGATGACATCGAGAACCACTCGATGACATCGAAATTGTTTAATAACATCGAAAAATTGCCCCAAATTGTCCAGTAACCAAACCTAAATTTCTAGAGAAATTCTCGATGAAATAGAACAAGTTTCAATGACATCGAACATATGTTCGATGACTTCGAACCCATCTCGATGACATCAAAAAATGGGCAGACAATGTTCCAGCAAGCTCAAAAGGAAAATTAGTAAAATTCTCGATGAATCGAACAATGTTCAATGACATTAAAAAGGACTAGTTTTGTCCAGGAAGTTTTTAAAGAAAAATCTTAAAATCTTCGATGATATCAAAATTCAAATTTCAATGACATCGAAGTACGTTCAATGACATCGAGAAAGTGAACCAAATTGTCTAGCAAGATCCAAATGTTTTTAAAGAAAATCCCAATGACATCGAGCCAGCATTCGATGACATTGAAGGTCACCTTCGATGGAATCGAACGACACTCGATAACATTAAGCAGATCTCTACGACACTTATATGAAGATCTTAGTGCAGGGATTCGATATCATCAAAGGAGACTTCGATGACATTGAATCTTATCAAAAATCTGCCCATTTTTTTACCGTTGGGATTTTTGTCTATTTATTTGGGGGCCCACTTTCTTGATTCTTAGTGAGAAAAATAGTGAGATTTAAGAGAGTTATTACTACAGGAATACCACCTACCATCTTAAATCCATTTTCTCAGGGGAGTTCATCCTTCAACCCTATCTTAAATGTAATCATTGAAAAGTCAATAGATTGGATTGAATAATGAACTTCACCATTTAAGAATCTTCCAACGACTCATTCATTGGTAAACCATTGAGCTGGAGTCCTCTGAATGCTTAATATTTGGGAATCTCATCGACACTGAAAAACCCACATTCAATAGGTAAGATTCACCAAAATACATTGACCCAACACTGGTGACTTGCATTGGAGCATCTATAGTTGTTGCAGATCAAGGGAACTGAAAATCCTTCACCACAAAGAAGATCATTATCAACATGTGCTAAAACGGGGCTCTCTCACTTTTAAGTAAGTATCATGAGTCCATTGAGTCTGAACTCCTTTCCTTGTGTAGGATTGTGTTTTAGAGTTTGATTATACAAACTCGCCAAGACCTTTCATAGGCCTCTGATAGGAGAATATGTAGTGTGTCCTTGTGTAGGACCCATTTCCTTATGTAGGCATAGGTTACCTTGTATACGCTACTACTTGTGTCCTTGTGTAAGACCCATTGCCTTGTGTAGGCTCCTAGTTGTGTCCTTGTGTAAGACCGATTGCCTTGTGTAGACACCTAAGGATTTCTTGTGTAGGCTCCTTAGTTTAACCTTGTGTACATTATAAAGGTTCATGGTTAACATAATTTAAAACTATTGAATAGTGAAATCTGGTACACTCATGGGTTAAGTGTGTCCACCGGGAGTGGAGTACGGACGTAGCTGAACCACTATATATTGTTGTGTTTGGGATTATCTTTAAGCATCTGATTAATTATGCTTATATACTTTAAATGCTTAGTAATGATGCATGATTAGAAAGATTGTTTGAGATTGAAATGAAATGCATCCAACACACTCATATACACTATATCATCAGGCTAGTTATTATATATGCAAATCATTTGTAACCTATGTGATTAGATCCTCTGAGGCTTGGAAGCCTTAGAGTTACTTTGCCTTACTTAGCTTAATTTATTAATTAGTTAAGTCAGGCATTGTTTGTTCTTAATAAGTAAATATTATTAGAAAGTCCTATTCACCCCCCCTCCTAGGACACTTGAACAGTATTCCATACTTCGATTAGCAGTCTCAACCCCAATTTCAATTTGTGCATTTGTTTGTCAATCATGTGAGTCCATGTGTCATGTAGTCGATTGATCCTTTGAAAGCTGAAGACTAAAATGTTGGGGCACAAAAATACATTAAGTTCTCTAGAGACTGCCTTGTTGCACTGTCGCACAATAGAGGTGTGTTGCATGCTACGTAACATAGAGAATGGGTCAGGAGTGATGTTTTAGGGAGAGAATGCCCAGATTATCCAGGAAGCCTGTTGCGCACCGCACAATAGGAGTGTATGGCGCGCCTGCTTAACAACATTCTGTTGTGAGGATTTTAGGGTTCATACGTGTGAAAGCCCATAAATACCCCCGCCCTTCTTCATTTACAACAACAGAGAATATTGAGAAGCTCGGGAGCTCTTAGAGTCAAAGAATCTTAGCACTCAGTTATTTCGCGGGAGAGAAGCAAATAGGAAGACCTGTTATGCGCTCGCCTTATTGCGCACCTGCTTTATTGCGTGCCTGCACAATAGGGGATCTGTTGTGCACCCGCACAACAAGGAATTTTATAGCCTATATGTTTCCACAGTTTTATGAATTCCTTTGCGATTGGATCTCCTATATACATATTCTTCGATAAATGGGGCGAAGCGACCGCAATGCTGTCGAAATCACCATTGAATTACTTTTCCTTCCTCTACTGCATTTATTTACTGTACTTTGTTTCGAAATCAAGGGAAACATGAGGATGTAATATGAATATAAAATCAATAAATATATGATGATGAATGTTCTTCTATCTTTCCTTCGTTATTATTGAACATGAATATTCCAAACTGCGATACATTTGTTTCTTGTCGAAATAAAATGGCGACTCCGCTGAGGATCAAACCTAGAATCTCTGATTGGAATATATATGTTTCATACCAACTTTGGAATATCGGAAGAGCGCTTATCATCGAGTGCCGTCGTAATGGCTCCAAAATGGTGACTCTCATCAGGAACAACCTCCCCTTCATCTCTAAAACAGAGTACGGTTAGATTAATTGAAATAACTAACAGTTTGTTTGAATATCAGGTACTTCGTTCCTAAATCATCACAATGACATTCCTCCTGGCTACCATAATTGCCTACTTTACACCCAATGGATTCGTTGTGGATTATATCAACAATGTGCAATCACCATCTAAGAAAGAACTAGAGAAGGCCGAATCAATTATGACTAGAAATAGGCAACATCAGGTGATGTCTATAATGGTTTTCGCTTCACCAATAGTGCAATAAGATGATGAAGAATGGGTAGCAGTAACATCTAAAAGACAAAGGGTTCGATCTCCTTCCGTAAGAAGCTCGATCCCGACAAGTATGATGAGAAGATCGATCGTGCGAAATACCACAAGACGCAACCTCGCCTCAATTACACATTCATTTTACTCAAGGAGGACTGAAACTAGAGCTGGGCATCAAGTCGATCAGACCGAGCTAGGGCTGACCCGACTCGATCCGATTTTAAAATAGGCCTGACCCAAACTTAACTCGACTCGGTGTCGAGTCCGGCATGCCTGAACTGATCCGAATCCGAGTCTGTCCTTGACTAATCTGAACCAAGTCTAACCTAGTAAAAAGTATCGAGTCGGCCTGAGTTGGCACCAATTTGGATCGAGAGATGAGGGAGGGAGGGAGTGGAGAGAAGAGAGAGAGAGGAGGGTGATGGTGATGGCAGTGGGTGGTTGTCGGGCTTGGAAGAGGAGGGTGAGAGGGAGTGGAGAGGAGAGAGAGAGAGAGAGAGAGAGAGAGAGAGAGAGAGAGAGAGGATGGTTGTTACGTCCCAAACCTAGAAATTGGGCTCACAAAATTCTGGATCACCGAATCCGGTGCCGACAGGCTCTGTAGTACCCTCTTCTCGACTCCCAGTATCCATACATCAGATTCCGATCATGGTATCCTACAAGGAGGATTTTCCAATGTACATTTATCTTGTAAAAAGCATAACCACAACTTTACCTAAATTGCAAAGGCAACATCATCATCACATGTCCACTAATATAAACATTTGAATACAATGCTGAAAAGAAAATACATATATTGATAATTAAAGCTCCGTAAGACAGCTACACACTCCAAGCTCAATGCTGCAGCAACCTAATGCCACCTGCACGCATCTATCGTGCATAAGCTTATAGAAAGCTTAAAGGGTGGTGTAAGTGTGTGCGCAAGTTAAGTGCCTAGTATGCAATATCAGAGAAATGCAGAAACATGTCAATAAGTGCATAAATACCATCAGCCTTATCCAGGCTATGCGATACAAAAGCATAATTGTCCAATAACATATACTAAGGAAGCAATGTAGATCAGCTATGTAATGCGGAGACATAATAAGCCAAATATCATATACAAAAGAAGCAATGCAATATGCAAATCCTGATGAGTCCACGAATACCGTCAACCTCATCTGGGCTATACAATACAAAAGCATAGTAAACCAAATACTAAGTGTTAAGGATGCAATGCAATATGTGGTGCGAATGAAATGACCAAGCTGGAGTGTGAAGTCGGGATGATAGTGTGTGGTATCGTAGGCTATGGGGTCCATTACAAGAGACTTTTATCCAAACTAGTCCCATACCTAAATTTAGATAGCCAGACTCAATGTGGTAAACTCTTGATCTTAGGTTAGTCGCATGCCTCAACCAAAATCCTAGCCATTGTGAAGGTACACAACAATTAGTTGCGCACCACCAGCCCGAGTGGATAGTGAATGAATGAATGAATGATTAAAATGCTGAGTATGCATCTCCTCCTCAATAAGTCTATATATCAGTATAGCTCTTCTCTGGGATATCACCGGGGTCTAGTACACTTCACAATGACTGTCACCTCCCTAGCCACACAACCAGTGAGTGGAAAAAATCTCACTATCTGCTTAGCCAATAATCTGCCAATACCTACCCAGCTCGTCGATAGCGAACCCATTTGGGAGCTGGTCAAACTCAACTTATGTAACACCCTAAATTTCGAGGGTCGAGCAAAGCTCAACTCCCGAGACCCAACGCATCACTTATGCAACATGGATAATGATGTCTAAATGTTGTCCATATTAGTGCATTAAACATGAGAGGGATTATACTAAATTAGCATATCTTGCTCCAGGTGAAATTAAATTAAGCAAGCGGAAGACTTAAGTACGTGTATTTACATATGAAAGTGTTTCACAAACCGGAGTACGCATATGTACCGGGCTAAATATATATAAGTGTTGTTTCAAAATATACAAAATATCAAGATATAAATGTCCAACTAGTCCATATATCCCTGTAATCCCATCGAAGCAGCACGAGGTCTACATAGACCTGCCAGAGAGCTGAACATAGGAGAACTCTTCCTCCTCATCTACGAAGTCCAACTTCGCTCATATACATCCTCATCACCTACATCTATAATAGAGTCTGGTTGGTGTTTTAAAAGACCGTCCCAGAGTGGGAGTGAGAAATCAACGCAGTGGTACTATAAGGCATGGGTTAACATATTATTAATTCAATCAAGTAGGAATGATAAAGTAATACAACAATCACTTCCTAAATACTCTAGTTAATGCAAGAATGGAGTGCAGTAATGATGCATGCACTCACACAAAGCTCCCTCACAAGCGACAACATCAGCCATTCACACATGACAAACTCCCTCATTGTGCCCTTCATCTATAAAGGCACATGCAATGCGGTGCATAGTCATGTTAGCCGGGTTCTTAATTAGTCTTATTCATACAGTAGATTTGGGAAGCTAAGGTACCTCCCTTTAAATCATCTACCCAAACAAAGGATCCATCTAGGGTCGTCAATCTTAGTTAACCACATATGATAGGTAAGTTGTAGGGCATCACCCCTTAATAAAGAACAATGGATGAGCAAGTTCAAGAGTTTATACTCGAGGTCACTACGGGGAGGCTTATCACCTCAGCGCAGGCCGACAGCTCGAATACAGTGTCCCATACCAACGTATTCTGCTCACGAGTTTGGGTTGCTCACTGGTCACTACGGGGAGGCTTCTCACCCCAGCGTAGGCCAAAAGCTCGACCACGATATCCCATGCCACCATGCCCAGCTCATGAGTCTTAGCGGATTATGGTACCATGGTTGAATTGGGTCTTTTCATTGGAAGGTGGTACCGTAGATTCAAGTAGGGATGTCCACACATGGTAAACACATAATAGGCTAATCGGTTTTATTAGATAAGTTTGGTTGGTACAAGCGCACGCTGAATTAATCAACATAGAGCGCATAAGCACTTCACGTGGCCTAACTACTGTCAACAATCGTCGTACAACCTGAATTCACCGAACATATTAAATGTGGCGAGACTAATTCCGCCACTTAAATGGGAATTGTTACCGATTGCTTGGGCCAGGTTATAGCCCCAAGCTTACTCAAATCCAGTAGGTAAACACATGTAATAATCATAATAGCACTTAACAAACAATTCAAATACAATTCTCATTTGAGCATTTTTTCAAACACATTGAACATGTTACCAAATATTTGTATTTCATCCATAAATTGCATAATCAAAATTATAATTACATGAAGAAAGCTATACATATAGATAAGGTAATTGAGAACTCTATCTCGATACCCTTATTAAATACAAATCATCAATAATTTCTCATTCAGACATTTAATCAAACACTTAGACTACACAATACCAAATACATAGACTAGATTAGTTACAGCATATATTATGGCAAATCCTTACACAGAGTGATTGTAATACCAATGACAAACATGAATCCTAGGTTTACAGTCATGACAAGAACAAATCATAATTTCATGTTCATTCAATCATTTCAACAAACACTTTGAACGCATCGTAAACTCAACATAGTTCACACATGTATAATATATCGAAAAAGTCATAACTAGGACAATATGGTAGCATTCCAGTCAGAAATAAATCATTAGCTGACATTAAAAGGCTTGAAAACCACAACCTAAATGTTTATAGTCGGCACCTTTCGTCGAACTGCTCCTTTCGAACTCAGTTCCAATCCTACGTTCCTGAATACAGAACAACAGATACCTAAACAACAAAATAAGTTAACTATTTCGTTATTTATACAATTTGGATCCCTAAATCAAGATTAGGGTTAGGATTTCTTACCCAAATCGTAGTTGAAATGAATTGGTTAGCTAGATGTAAAGGCGATCTAGTGTGTGGAGTAGAAGGAAGGAATCGCTGCAGCAAACTCCAAGGATTTCCCCTCACTCCCTACTCTTTTCTCTTCCTTTCTCTCTTCTCTCTCCTAAGGTTAGAGAAAATTCGTATGGGATAGGTATGAGGTGGTTTGAGGGCTTTATATAGGCTCAGAAGTGATGTCAATGGCCCCAGGGCTATGGTATACTTAAGTTACAGCTAAAGGCTGCCTATTTCTGATAAATAGGACCCTTAAAAAGGTCCATTTCTCACTTACGGCGTAGGATAAGTTCCATGACCATGGATCTAAGCCATGTTATGATTTTGGTAA
Source organism: Magnolia sinica (assembly GCF_029962835.1). Classification (NCBI taxonomy): domain Eukaryota; kingdom Viridiplantae; phylum Streptophyta; class Magnoliopsida; order Magnoliales; family Magnoliaceae; genus Magnolia; species Magnolia sinica. Next base: position 84,579,005 of record NC_080574.1, read on the forward strand.
GATTAGATTAGCGGATCGACCATGGCAGACCCATGTCAGATCAATGGTCATTATTGCTTGATCAGGGCCACAAGTATATAGATATGTGCAGGAAAATTTCCCAGATCCATGGGCGAAGTTCGGTCAGAAACTGACGGTCTAAAATCTTCAATTTTGATTGTAAGCGAATGGCCCAATTCACTTAAGTTTCAAAGCCTTTTCTAAGGATAATCGCGTTTCTCACACACTTCACTCAGGGCTCAAGCTATGCATTTCTGGACACTGTTTAGGCTCAACTTCTACGATGGTTGTCAAGGCCAGTTGGACTGACATAATCCTATAGTTTCGCGGTCATCGGACTTTCGACGTGTGGTCCAGGTCCAATTCGGAGTTTCAACGTGCTCCCGAGAGCAACTGGCTTTTGGGATTTCTCCTAGGTTATTAAGTAGTGTTGAGTCATTGCTTTTAATAGTTTTGGGTCTTGTCATTTGTATAGATAGTGGTTCAAGCTAAATCCACTGCCTATTTAGTTTAGTATTTAAATAAATTTGCCTAAATTTCTATAGGATACGATCCTTAGGGATTTTTACCTGAGGTGGTACGCGAGCCTTTGTACAGAATTTTTCAATTCGTTACAATCTACCCCCTTAAAGAAAAATTTCATCCCCAAAATTAGTACCTTTTCATACTTCTCGAGGATCTGAGGATAGTTCTTACGGAGTTCGGCTTCTGTTTCCTAAATAGCCTCTTCTTCAGTGTGATGCGTCCACAGTACCTTCACAAGCGGGATAACCTTGCTGCATAGCATTTGTTCTTCCTATCAAGAATATGTGTTGGTCGCAGTACATAGGTAGCATCTTCACTCAATTGTACTTGCTCCCATTTGATAATATGGGAAGGGTTAGGAACATATTTCTTCAACAATGATATGTGGAATATGTTGTGCATGCCTGCGAGTGGTGTGGGCAAGGCGAGAAGGTATGCTACCACACCCACTCGATCTAGAATCTGGAATGAGCCAATGAATCTTGGCGTAAGCTTCCCTTTCTTGTTAAAATGGACTCCCTTCATTGGGAAAACTTTACGGAATACATGGTCCCCAACTTCAAATTCCAACTGTCGCTATCGGGTATCGGCGTAACTCTTCTGTCTGCTCTAGGCTGTAAGAAGTCGACGCCTGATAATGTCAATTTTCTCTGAGGTTGCCTGAACTAGATCTAGGCCAACCAAGCTCTTCTCACCAACTCCTGCCCAACAATATGGTCTTCGACATGGACGCCCATACAAGGCTTCATAAGGGGCCATGCCAATGCTCGCTTGGAAGCTGTTGTTATAAGCAAACTCGACATAAGGGAGACAATCATCCCAACTATCTTTGAAATCAAGCACACATGCTCGTAACATATCTTCTAATATCTGATTCACTCATTTCGTCTACCCATCAGTCTGTGGGTGGAACACGATACTAAACTTCAGTTGTACTCCCATTGCTTCTTAGATTTGAGTCTAGAATATAGACCTGAATCACTTGTCTCGATCCGACATAATCTCCATAGGAACTCCATGCAGCCGTACAATCTCCTTGATGTACAGCTTGGCTAAATCATCCGCTGAGTTCGAAACTCTAACCGAGAGAAAATGACCAATTTCGTCAATCGATCCACAGTCACCCAAATGGAGTCATGCCCCTTCCTCATCTTTGGTAACCCATAATGAAATTCATAGATATTAAATCCCATTTCCATTCAGCTATGAGCATGGGCTGAAGTAAACCAGGAGGTCGGCGATGAACGGCCTTAACCTACTAGCACGTGAGATAATGGGACACGAAGTCTGCTATCTGGGCCTTCATGTTGTCCCACCAGTATGAACGCTTCATGTCTCTATACATCTTCATACTACCTGGATGCATTCCCAACCTTGAATTGTGAATGGCATCTAAAACTTCCTTTCTCAAGTTATGACGGTTCGGGATGCATAAGCGGCCACGGTATTGTAAACCTCCATCCAAGGCGACTCTCCATTCGAATTCTTCACTCTCACCTGTCCGTTCTCTCATCTTCACCAACAGTTCGTCTTCTTTTCGAGCCACAATGATTCTGTCATCAATAAGTGGCTATACATGGATGTGTGCGATGCTCTCGAACGGCTCCTCTACTGCAAGCTTTAGTTCGAAGTCTCACACAAACTCTACTATATTTCATTCTTCCATCATTAGCAGAGCTGCAAATTCTATTGTCTTCTCACGGCTCAAAGCGCCGGCCACAAGGTTGGCCTCGACAGGATGGTAGGAGACCTAAAACTTGAAGTCTTTCAAGGTTTCCATCTAACGTCGCTGCCTCATATTCAGGTCTCTCTGTGTGAAGATGTACTTGAGGCTCTTGTGGTCACAAAAGTGCTCGAACTCCTCTCCATAGAGGTAATGTCTCCAGAGCTTTAATGCGAAGATGACCGTCACTAATTTCAGGTCATGCGTGAGGTAGTTTTCTTCGTGTTTCCTCAACTACCGCGATGCATAGGCAATCACTCTATCCTTTTACATAAGAACACAACCCAAACCAATGCGAGACATGTCGTGTATATAGTATATTTGACCCCCTACTCTGGCAATATTAGCATAGGTGCGGACGTCAGCTTGTCCTTTTATTCCTAAAAGGCTGCTTCTGCTTTCTCATTCTAGGCAAACTTAAGATCTTTTCGAGTGAGTTGTGATAACTGTCAGGCTATCTTGAAAAAGTCTTTAATGAATCGATGATAGTAGCCAGCCAGTCCGAGGAAACTCCTCACTTCTGTAATGGAACTAGGCTGCTCGCAGTCCCACACCACGGTCACCTTAGCGAGGTCCATGGCAATTCCTTCCTTAGACACCATGTGTCCCAGAAACTTGACTTCCTCCTTCTAGAAGTCGCATTTTCAGTATTGCACAAATAACTGATTCTTCCTAAGAGTATCGAAGACTACTCGTAGGTGTTCTTCATGATCTTTTCGACTCATGGAGTATATCAAAATTTCATCTATAAACACGATGATGAACCGGTAAAGATGCTGAAAGTGCTCGGGTTTGTCAATTAGCGTGATCGATGAGTCAGTAAGACAAAGGAGCCCCATAGGAAGATTGATCAAGCGTCTGCCTCAACTAGATGTGTGCCCGAACTCACCACAGGTAAATCTTAGCCACACATCCCATGCCCCAAATCACGAGTAATTAAAACCCTTAAAATTGAACAGAACACCTAAGGGTTTTTGGTTAAAAAACTTTTTCAAACTTTAGGAAAAACCTTTTAGCTTTTTACCTTTGTCGATTTATCGATACATACTTCGATGAAATCGAACCTTGTTATCGATGTCCTCGAAGTTCACTCGATATTATCGAAATGAGGACATAAGATGTCCAACAACCATAAAGATCTCTAGACGGAATTATCGATGTATCGATAGATGGTTCGATATCATCAAAATTTGAATCTTGAGTCCATCGAGTAGACTCGTTAAGATTGACATTAGATCTATTGTTTCTAAAGTTCTGCTAAGGCAAATCATGTAATCTTCGATATATCAAAGAGCTCCTCGATATCCTTGGAATTCAAATCTCGAGGATATCGGAAGCCTTTCGATGATATCGGATTGGGACACATTTCTATCCAACAAGTTTTTCAGGTTATTTTTCATGGATCGAGGGTCACTGGATAAAATCAATATTCAAATATTAATCATATCAAGGCATGGTCGATGTCATTGAATATGGACACAAACTGTCCAGCAAGCTTATAGGAAAATTCTTTGGAATTACCGATGAATTGACACTACCCTCGATATCATCAATATTCAAATTCCGATGATATCAAGTGATGCTCGATCATATCTTATACCTGAAATATTTCAAAGGCAAGTGCTCTCACATTTTCAAATGTCGAGGAATCGAACCTCATGTCGATGAAATCGGAGTTCGAAATCCAATGACATCGATGCACGTTCGATTTTCTCAACCAGCTGGCAAAAGGTTTCAAAAGCGTTTGACATTTGAGTTCATGTCATCGAGCTGCCACTCGATGCTATCGAGAGTATACGCTCGATGATATCGAACTTTGTCAAAAATGTGATCGCTTTATATCTGTTGGAACCTTTTGCCTATTTAATGAGAGCTTGTCCTTGGTTGTTGGTAGAGAAAATAGAGAGTTCTTTTGAGTGTTTAACCCTAGATCATATACCCTAAAGCCTTTTCTCTTATGGAAGTTCATCCTCCAATCCACCCTCATCATTGACATTCAATAGAGTGGATTGGGGAATGAACTTCTGCATTCAAGGATCCTTCAGCTACTACCTTAATGGTAAATCATTTAAGCTGGGATGCCTTGAATGCATAGATGATTAGAATCACTCTATCTCCCTTATAGGAAAACATTTAATAGAGTAGGATTCCATCATAACCTTGACCCAACCTGTCACCATGTATTGGTACATCTTCTAAGTTGCAGTTTAAGAAAGGAAAAGATTCTTCGTTAATAAAGGAGGAGATCTTTGACAATATGCTGAATGGGGCTCATCTATTTATCTGTAAGTCATTAGAGTCTAGTGGACCCTTGTGATCACTCTTTCTATAGGATTGGGTCTCAGGTGTTTCTCACCCCTTGCAAGTCCTCATAGGAGGCCTCCGGTGGGAGTGTACGTATGGGTGCTTTGTGTTGACCCTTGCTCTGTGGAGAGCATAAACTCTTAGGTCCTTATGTAGGTCCTTAACCTGTGTGGTCTAAAACTCAGGTGCTATGTGTTAACCCTAGGTCTTGGGAGTATAAACTTGTGAGGTTCCTTGAGTGGATCCTTGGCCTGTATTGTCTAAAATTGGGTCCTGTGTGTTGACCCTTGCTCTTATGAGCATAAAATGGTGTGGTTCCTTAGGTGGATCCTTGGCCTGTGTGGCCTAAAAGTTAGGTGTTGTATGTTGACCCTTGCTCATGGGAGCATAAAGTGTGTCGTGTAAACATGTTGTGTCAGTCTAAGTGTAGGTTATACTAGTTAGAGGTGAACCTGTTGTGAAACCTCCGTTAGCGAGATCCGATACACTCAAGGGTTAAGTGCGTCCGCCGGAAGTGGAGTAGACAAGTAGTCGAACCACTATAAAAATGATTGTGTTTGAGATTGCCATTGTCTTCCATTACTTACGTGATTTCCATATATGCCTTCATATTTCATTATTTGAGATCACATCTCACACAAAGTCACATCCATCATAAATTATGATTTCCATCTTGTTTATCTTTCAATTAGTTTTATGATTGGATCCTCTGATTGGCTTGGAAGCCATTAGAGTTGCTCTGAATAAATCCTGATATACTCATATTTACTCAGGATTAGATTGATAGGATTTTAAATAATCATAAAATATTAAAAAAATCCTATTCACCCTCCTCTAGGACATATTGGCATATTTTCACTTCAACTAAAGCGGTCATTACTGCAATTTCATTTGGTATCAGAGCGGGTCTCTCTTAAGGGCTTCCCCGCCTAGAGAGTGATCTTGACTGAATTTGGTTATATGGCCAAAAGAGAGGACTCATCGGTCATTAGACCTCCAGTATTTAATGGATCAAATTATGCATACTAGAAGGCTAGAATGCATTACTTTCTGAGATCTTTAGATCATGATGTTCGGGATATAGTTGAAAGAGGATATGTGCCACCAACTGAACAAGTAGTACTTGAAAATGGCACAGCTATCACCAAACCAAAATCTAAAGAAATGTGGACAACATTCGACAAAGAAAAACAAACATCTGAAGCTAAAGCTATGAATTCTATCTACCGTGCTGTGTCCTAAGACATTTTCAATCAAATCAGTATGTGTGGGATATCCAAAGAAGCATAGGATTTGTTGGAAACAACCCATGAAGGAACAAGCACTATGAAGAGATCCAAACTGCAACTCTTAACATCACAGTTTAAAAGTCTCAAAATGGAAGAGAATGACACCTTCATGGAGTTTTTCACAAAACTGAACATCATTTACAACTCCAAGGGTGCATTAGGTGAGATAGTTCCGGTCTTAAAAATCTGTAAGAAAATACTAAGATCATTACCGGAACGGTTCAATCCTAAAGTAACAACCATTGAAGAGTGTAGAAACATAAATGAAATGAAAGTAGAAGAACTAGTAAGTTCCCTACAAACCTTTGAACTACACTTCAAACAAACCCCTGAATCCAAAACTAGTGTCCTCCAAACTTCAAAAAATATAACAAATGAGGACATTGAAAGTGAAAGAGAAAAAGAAGATGAAGAAGTGGCTTTGTTGGCACAACGGTTCAGAAAAATTGTAACTGTCCATTTAAAGGAAGACAGGTGGACGACAAACATTCTGTAGGTAAATCTGGTAAAAAGACCAAAGAACCACAATACTATACCTGTCGGAAGTTTGGACACCTATCTGCTGAATGCCCAAATAGAAAAACTAAAGGAAAGGCAATGGTAGCCACATGGGATGATACAGAAGAGTCAAACTCAGAATCTAGCGACTCAGAGAGCGATGGAGACAAGAAATCTCTGAAAATTCTTATGGTCTCTACTGCCCTAATCATTCCCATCGAAACTGAAAATGATGAAGAACCACAAGCCACTGAATCATTTCCATCAGATAATGAGAAACTAAGAAAGAAGAAGAACAGGATAAATTACACACTGCTTACAATCAACTCTACATTCATAGCATCAACATCCTTAAAGGACTTGAAATATCTGAAAACAAAAAGGAATTGCTGCAAAAAGATCTGGATAAAACTTTGGAAATTAATACACATCTAATTAATTATTTACAGCAATATCATTCAGATAACGATAAACTAGAAAGAATCAACATCTTCCTTAAATCCGAGTCTGAAAAACTAAACAAACAGCTTGAGCTATTAAAAGATAAAAACATGCTTCTTCAAAAAGAAAATCACACACTCCTGTTTGATTTAGAACAATCAAAAAAGTCTGCTAAACTAAACTATAAATTTTCCCAAAGTGGAGAAAAATTAGAAAAACCTTTAGGGATGGGAAGACCAGGGAAAGACAAGAGTGGACTAGGATATGAAAAATTCAAAATAAGATCTAAAAATGTAGTAATAATATTTGAGAAATCAACAGCATCAGGAAGTAAAACAAAGACTACTCCTATTTGTCATTTATGTGGAGATTCTGGCCATTATAAATTTGAATGCATGTCTCTTAGGAGGACTCAACTCAATTCTGGTCAAAAACATAAAGGTAATTATTGACAAAGCAGAAGAACAATGTTAAATGTTAGGAGTCCACCTAGGAATATGGCTAGAAGTAATACACATCCATCACCACCCAGAATAGTAAGAGATCCTGTCACGAAATGGGTAGTGAAAGAGAAGAATAATTGCCTTGTTACTCACTTAAATCATATAACTGGCAATGATGTTGAGTGGTACCTAGACAACGTGTGCTCAAGACATGTCACAGGTAACAAATCCCTTCTTTCAAATTACTCAGATCTCAATGATGGGATAGTCACTTACGATGATGGAAGCATAGCTAAGGTAGTAGGATGTAGAACCATAGAAGGAATGGAAATGTTCAAAAAGGAGAATGCATTTTTCATAAAAGGATTGACCCATAATCTTTTAAGCATCTCTTAAATATGAGACAACAAACATGTGATTACCTTTGACAAACAAAAGTGCAAGATCCTGGATCTATCAGGAAAATCGATTATGGAAGGTCTTCGCACTAGTAACCACTGTTATGTTATCACTGGCAATGAAATGGTTGATTCATGTGTCCAGTAACAATTAAGCAAGGAAAAAATGTCCAGGTCATGCATCTAGATTTGGATAGTTGCTGAAAAGATGCAATTTTGCTGAACTTGTAATGATACATCTGAGGTCCCTCACCTCAATCTTTTTGTATATAAACATCTTGAGGTTTATAATTTTGATTTGTACAATGCTTGTACAAAATTTTGCTATGTATATGGATTGATTCAAAGATATACCATATTATACATGAAGGTTTGTTGAAATTCTGAAAAATGAAAAATATACATCCTCGACATGTCCGTCAATAAATCGTGTGGACTCTCGATTGAATCGACTAAGAATCGATATCTTCGACGCTTCTTTGGAATTAGAAGAGTCACATGATCGAGAATGTTATCGAAAACATCTTTGATAACATCGAATGGGGTATATCGATATAATCGAAACAAGTGTTAATGATATCGAAGGTCACCGCTCGATAAATAGCTGACGAGCGGAAAAAGCTCATTTTTTCTTCCCTACTCGATTTGTCTGGGATTTCCTTCTATGGCCTTCATAGTTTGTCTGCCTTAGGCCATCTAAGGTGTCTTAAATCAGGTATACTCTAACACATTCTCTTAATTCCTCAAAGTATACTTCGATGTGTTAGGGTTTTTCTATTTAGAAATCTCGGGTTGGTTCTCAAGATCCTCAGATTCTTCTTTTCTTTGACATTTCCTTCTGAGTTGTTCTAATGAGTAAGAAGAAAGGCAAGTCTCCTACCATCGGTGAGTCATCTTGGCCTATTAGAAAGAAATCTGTGGCTTCAAGAGAAAGAGGAAGGGCTCAGGCTCAACGGTCCCCAGCACGCCCACAAAGTTCCTCTACCCGGCAGTCGTCTCGAAGAGAAGCCCCGGCTAAAGCACCAGCACCACCACATACTGTTGTGGGTCCTCCTCCACAGATACTTGAAAAGTACTTAGGGAGGTGCCTGGTGTATGAGCATAGGATCGATAGGGAATGCATAAAACCCTACAATATAGAAGCTCTATTAGAGGCAATTAACTGGCTACCTCTTCTTGATTTCAGGGGTCCTTGTCATATAGAGTAGACCTATCGCTTCTTTGCATACTGTCACTCTCCAACACTAGAACCACCATCCATTACTGTCACTGTTGGAGATGATAGTTTTGAGATTACTGTAGAATCCATCGCTAGCATTCTTGGTCTAACTTTGTTTCTAGTTGGTTTGTCTGACTTTGATCTTGAAAATCCTATCACCCAGTCTACAATTACAAAATTCCTGTGTTAGGATCGAGATATCCCATGGTATCAAGGGAATGCTTTAAAACAAAAATATATGCATCCTCGATATCATGTCTTGCATGGGATATTCTGCTCAAATGCTTATCCTCGTGGACCTAATCGCACTGACCTTACCGGGTTCATGGTCATGGTTATGTACTGTGTTGCCACTGGAGTCAAACTTTGTCTGCCTACCTTAATCCTTCACCAAATAGCAAGTGTCATCCACTAGTCTAGAGCAGTATATTTGTCCTTTCCCCACATCATTCATGTAATCTACAAAACAATTGGTATTCCTCAAACAAATAATCTTCAGCGTCCTCTCCAACACTTTAACAAGCTCAATATACAAAAATTGGACCTTAAATTTCACGACTATGAGGAAGAGGAATCTGAGGAGGCTATTCATAAAGGTGGAGAAATGGGAGAAGGCACAGCACCAGAAGATCCTGTGAAGCCATAGCAAGTTCCAGATCTGAGTAGTTCGACTCAGACCCAACATGTCAAGTTTCACCAAGATAGGGTTGGTGCAACGTAGCGGGGACTGGCTCGGATAGAAGACAAGCTAGGGAGACATGATGCGAGGTTCTCAACATTGGAGAAGATGATGTCTAGTGTGCAACAATCGATGGAGTAATTGGTGGACTTAATCACCTACCGACGCGACGATATAACACCCTCTTCCTCCGCCCCACCATAGTGCTATCATCAAGGAGCTGTCACATACACCCTATTCTCATCTCCGCGTATGGGCATTGGTATCTTTTTGAATGCCCTATGATCACATGAGTGTATGTGATGGATTACTAACCTGTACAGTTTGACAAGTTTTTTTTTGTGCTTTTAGATATGTATATGCCCATGGATGGGCTAGATACTTGTGTTTGTCTTTAGGTGCTCATGGATGGGCTTGGTTTTTATTTTGTTTGGGATGGAGGTTATTCTACTGCCAACCTAGGGCAGTACATGTTTTAGATGATGTGTTTTATGGCTATTTATAATTCATCTATATTTACTACCATGTTTATATTTTGTAATCCCCTATTTTATCTGGTTTATATTGACTGTAGTGTGTGATGCGTGTGATGCTTGATCTTTATCTCCATATTTTCTACTTACTACATTGCTCTTCTTTGCCCTAATATGCATACATGTTTTCTATAATGAGATGTTCTTGTACATCTATCTATTATGCTTATACTATCTGACTTTTGGTTCTCCCATATGCTTCAACTTCAGTCAATATCCATTATTATATTATCCTTTGCCAATGACTGACAAAAAGGGGGAGAACAAATCCACACCCCGAAGGAAAAATTGTGTGAATCTGTTTTTGAATGATGGTGCAGGTGTTAGGGGGAGTAGCTACAAGAAGACGGGGGGAGATATCTGTTAGGGGGAATTGCTACTGAATGTGTGTGTACGCTCACTAGATAAAATTGTAAAATTGTGTAAAGTTCATGTACACACAATTTAAGGTGTTTGTCTAGAAGTTGTTCTAGGGTGTTTTGGTGTTTTGTCATGTAATTGACAAAGGGGGAGATTGAAAGTGCCCTGGTATATCAATTAGCGTGATCAATGAGTCAGCAAGACAAAGGAGCCCCATAGGAAGATTGATCAAGCGTCTGCCTGAACTGGATGTGTGCCCGAACTTGCCACAGGTAAATCTTAGCCTCACATCCCATGTCCGAAAACACTAGGTAATTAAAACCCTTAAAATTGAACAAAACACCTTAGGATTTTTGGTTAGAAAACTTTTTCAAACTTCAAGAAAAATCTTTATGTTTTCTACCTTTGTCGATTTATCGATACATGGTTCGATGAAATTGAACCTTGTTATCGATGTCCTCAAAGCTCACTCAATATTATCGAAATGAGGACATAAGATGTCCAACAACCACAAAGATATCTAGACGGAATTATCGATGTATCGATAGATGGTTCGATATCATCGAAATTTAAATCTCGAGTCCATCGAGTAGACTCGTTAAAATCGACATCAGGTCTATTGTGTCCAAAGTTCTGCTAAGGAAAATCATGTAATCTTCGATATATCGAAGAGCTCCTCGATATCCTTAGAATTCAAATCTCGAGGAAGCCCTTCAATGATATTGGATTAGGACACATTTCTATCTAACAAGTTTTTCAGGTTATTTTTCTTGGATCAAGGGTCACTGGATAAAATCGATATTCAAATATTGATCATATTAAGGCATGGTCGATGTCATCAAATATGGACACAAACTGTCCAGCAAGCTTATAGGAAAATTCTTTGGAATTATTGATGAATCGACACTGCCCTCGATATCATTGATATTCAAATTCCGATGATATCGAGTGATGATCGATCATATCTTATACTTGAAATATTTCAAAGGTAAGTGCTCTCACATTTTCAAATGTAGAGGAATCAAACCTTGTGTCGATGAAATCGGAGTTCGAAATCCGATGACATCGACGCACGTTCGATTTCCTCGACCAGCTGGCAAAAGTTTTCAAAAGCGTTTGACATTTGAGTTCGTGTCATCGAGCGGCCAGTCGATGCTATCGAGAGTATACACTCGATGATATCGACCTTGCTCGATGATATCGAACTTTGTCAAAAATATGACCGTTTTATATCCATTGGAACCTTTTGCCTATTTAAAGAGAGCTTGCCCTTGGTTGTTGGTAAAGAAAATAGAGAGTGCTTTTGAGTGTTTAACCCTAAATCATATACCCTAAAGCCTTTTCTCTTATGGAAGTTCATCCTCCAATCCACCCTCATCATTGACATTCAGTACAGTGGATTGGGGAATAAACTTCCGCATTCAAGGATCCTTCAACTACTACCTTAATGGCAAATCATTTAAGTTGGGATGTCTTAAATGCATAGATGATTGGAATCACTCTATCTCCCTTATAGGAAAACATTTAATAAAGTAGGATTCCATCAGAACCTTAACCCAACCCGTCGCCATGTATTGGTACATCTTCTAAGTTGTGGTTCAAAGAAGCAGATGATTCTTCGTCAATAAAGGAGGAGATCTTCGACAACGTACTGAATGAGGATCATCTACTTATCTATAAGTCATTAGAGTCCAGAGGACCCTTGCGATCACTCCTTCTGTAAGATTGCGTCTAAGGTGTTTCTCACCCCTTGCAAGTCCTCATAGGATTCCACTGGCGGGAGTGTACTTGTGGATGCTTTGTGTTGACCCTTGCTTTATGGAGAGCATAAACTCTTAGGTCCTTGTATAAGTCCTTAAACAGTGTGGTCTAAAACTCGGGTGCTGTGTATTGATCCTTGTTCATGGGAGCATAAACCTGTGCAGTTCCTTGAGTAGATCCTTGTCCTGTATGACATAAAATCGGGTGTTAGGTGTTAAACCTTGCTCTAGGGAGCATAAACTGGCGAGGTTCCTTGAGTGGATCCTTGGCCTGTGTGGCTTAAAAGTCAGGTGTTGTGTGTTGACCCTTGCTCATGGGAGCATAAAGTGTGTCGTGTAGACATGTTGTGTCAGCCTAAGTGTAGGTTGTACTAGTTAGAGGTGAACCTGATTAAAAACATCTGGTTTGAGGTGAACCTGTTGTGAAACCTTCGTTAGTGAGATCCGGCACACTCAAGGGTTGAGTGCGTCCGCCGAAAGTTGAGTAGACAAGTAGTCGAACCACTATAAAAATAACTATGTTTGAGATTGCTATTGTCTTCCATTACTAAGGTGATTTCCTTAAATGCCTTCATATTTCATTATCTGAGATCACATCTCACACATAGTCACATCCATCATAAACTAAGATTTGCATCTTGTTTATCTTTCAATTAGTTTTATGATTGAATCCTTTAATTGGCTTGGAAGCCATTAGAGTTACTCTGAAGAAATCTTGATACACTCATATTTACTCAGGATTAGATTGATAGGATTTTAAATAATCATAAAATATTAAAGTCCTATTCACCCCCCTCTAGGACATATTGGCATATTCCCACTTCAACTAAAGCGGTCATTACCACAATTTCAGATACGGCTGAAACACCCGGTTCATGAGGTCTATGAACACTGTCGGTGCATACGAAAGTCCAAACGACATCACGGAAAACTCATAATGTCCAAAACTAGTTCTGAATGCTGTTTTCTGCACGTCTTCATTCCTGACGCGCAACTGATGATACCCTGACTGCATGTCGATCTTAGAAAAATATCGTGCCCCTTTCAACTAGTCAAACAGGTCATCTATCTTGGGCAGAGGGTACTTGTTCTTGATCGTGACGTGATTCAACCTGCGATAATCAATACACAACCGTAGTGACATGTCCTTCTTTACAAACAACACAGGTGCTCCCCAAGGAGATACATTAGGCTGTATAAAGCCTGATTCCAGTAGATCATCTATTTGTCTCCTCAATTCCTCCATTTCACACGGAGGCATACCATATGTTGGTAAGGAAATGGGTGTCGCACCAGGCATAAGGTCAATAGTAAAGTCGATCTCGCGCCTAGGAGGTAGTCCAGGTATTGTTCTTAACACGTCCATGAAATCTTGGACTACAGGCGTGTCCCCAAGTGTTGGACCATCAACATTTTCCAATAAAGAAGCATAACAACTTATGCGGTAGGGCCAACTAACCTAAACTGGAAAAGTAAAGGTCGTACCCTCGGGTCCACGTGCTGTCACCAGTCGGGTTTCGCAGTCGATCTCTGCCTTCATTTCAGTGAGTCAATCCATGCCGAGAATGACGTTATAATGATACAGCGGGGTGACAATCGGGTCAATGCACATCATTCTGCTTCCTAAGTCTATCAGGCAACCTTTACAAAACTTAGTAGTGTCGGAGAAGGTCCCTGTTGTAGTAAGGACTCTCACCCCAACCATAGGGATAATGTTCAGCCCTAAGCGCTTCACTGCAATGTATGATATTGTCGAAATAGTGGACCTGGTGTCCACCAATAGAAATACAAGTGTACCTTGAAAGTGGGTAGTGACTTCGAAGGCTAAAGGCACTGTAGTTGCTGACTCAGATGCTTCATCTGCAAGTGCATGTACACGTGCTTGTTGAGAATGATTGGGTTGTGCTGCCATAGGTTGTTGAGGTGGCCTATTTCGAGGTACAGGTGTTTTGTAGAATGGATGTGCTGGTGGTGCGAATTGTAGGGGTGGAGCTGAAATAGCCCGTGATAGCTGGTGGTTGATCTTCTGAGGTGGCATAAAGTCGTTGTCCCTCATCTTGGTAAAATAACAAGTATCCATATGGCCCATCTTCGTACAGTAGGTGCACCAAGTATCCGATCGCCTCAGTTGGGTTGTTGGAGCCATTAGCCTGGGAGTCGAATCTGCACGAGGCCTCTTGCCGAGGAACGGTCGGTTCGGCAATTCAGGTCGAGGCCTTGGGCCCATGGGCATACGTGTCCGTAACAATTTGTCTCCATCCTGCTTAGCTCACAGGGACATGTTCACTAGCTCAGCATAGTTGGGAATGCTAGTGCAACACATCTTCGGGCGGATATCGGGCCGCAGACCCTCTGAAAGTCACGCACAGTCATCAGCTCATCTGCTAGGATCAGTGGAGCATATCTGGCCAGCTTTGTAAAGCGGTTCTCTTATTCAGCAATGGGCATCCCTCCCTATGGGGACGGTCTGTAGGATGCTGTCCCACCAAAGACTAGCCTCCTTTTCAAACATATAAGTAACCAGCTCTACTTACTCTGCCTTAGTACAGTGCAACGGCTTCAACATCTTCAAAATACAGTCTAACCAATACTCAGCCTCCTCGGGTTGGTGAGTTCCTGGGAAAGTAGGAGGACGGAAGCACTGAAGGCGTTCAAATAAGCCACTCGTGTTCATAGCCACAGTAGGCTATATAGGTGGCATAGGCGGTACCGTAGTCATGTTTTGGGCAATGGCCCCCACGATCATGGCCAATACTTGTTGTTGTTGCTGCAGCGGAGTATCATCTGCTCCAACCTATCAAGAGGAGAAGCCACCAGAGGCACGTGTGGCGTCGATGTAGACGCACGGTTCTATTCCGGAATCAGTGGTGCACAAGGTGTTGGCCCATTGGTGGGGCCAGTGGCCAATTGTGAATCCAGCATTGTCTCAAAGTTCGGGCCCAAGCTAGGGTCCGTCTGGCTATCGTTCAGGGGAGGTGCCCTATCAATCGATCCTCCAAGTGCGAAACGTGCTATATTCCGAGTGTTTTTAGGAGGCATCCCCTATATACAACATAGGGTGCAACATGTGTGAGTTTAGGATAATATCATCCTCATTCCCAAACATTCTACACATCTCAATTCAAAAGAAGCTTCATGCATTTCATTTAACCAAAATTGTCACAATACATGAGGTGTAGTACTACATGAATCATGACAGAAGATGCATGTGAGCTAAATTTAACAAAAGTTTTAACACTGACTATCCTAACACCAAACTAAGCCAACTAAGGATATTACATAGAAGAGCAAGAAACAGAAAAACAAACAGAAGACAATTGCAGCATATACCTAGTCCTTTTACTCTGGCAAAGGTGGAGGAACACCCTTATCCTACATACAGCACAGGAGGGCCTTTAAGGTGCGAGACATTTTTTTGAATTTCTGTTTCAGATAGGCCTGATTCTCCTCAATCCTGGCCATGCGTTCTTCCATGGTGGCCCAATCATGGTGGTCGTCGTGGGTAGTAGTAGGATGCTCCCTATCTGAGTCTTGGGCCTCCTCTTCTTCTCCCTGCTCTTCCTCTTCACTGCCTTCCTCACCACTTCCTTTTTCACTACCACTTTCTTCATCACCACCTTCTTCATCTTCCTCTTCACTTTCTTCTTCTATTTCATCGATATTCTCATCAAGTCGGGCTTAGCATTGCCTAGGGCCAATGTCCATGTTGTTGAGTGTGCTCTCACTGATAATGTTGATCGAGGCGACGTTATCCACATGGAGTGTGAAGCTGAAGTTTTAGGCGATCTTGCAAATAAGTCAGCTGAAAGGTAGTGAGGAATCTTCTCTACTAGACCGTGCAGTGCTGATAATCTGAGACAAATTGAAAGTAGGCAGGCATACCTTCTTCCCTTATCCAACTTTGCACAGAAAGTCTACCATGAGTCGATTAAATTCCGTGTGGTTACTCCACCTAGGATACACGTTGTACGTGCATATGTGGTAGAGCAGGTGGAAATCATTTGTCATCTTAATCATTACAAGGCTATTTCCTCACCTCACCGTTCAAGTTGGACGCAAAGGAAACATGTGCGATAATTTCTTTCTCATTCACTAGCGAGGTTTTTCTCACTAGCATGTACCACACCACGTTCAACTCCCATAATACTGGCTATCACATCCACATCTACTATTGCTTCCTACTATCTCAAAGGGATAGAAAACTAAAGAGGCACCAGTAGTGGGTTCCGTATGTAGGCATAGAAGGCACGTAAGACACTTTCACTTGCATGAATATTTCCCTCGAGTATGGGACCTCACCATTTTCTAGGAGAAAGTCAATGGATGGATAAATTCCAAACATCTTCTCATCAACATGTGCTTCAAATACGACCTTATAGTTGTGGAACTTATTGAGATTGGCGCCCGCCAGTAGCGATCTTTCCAATGGGATTTGAGGATCGAGGTCCTGCTTGGAACTTCGCTCTCACTCACCACTTGTACTAGCCTCAGCACTCACCTTCTTCGTAGTGCAGCGTGGTCGGCTCGGCCCAGCCTCATCTGAGGCCACTCTCTTCTTTCCCATGAGGGAAAGGAGTGTACAGATTAAAAGTGGAAAAGCTTGAAGGATGAGATAGGTTGGTGGGTTTTTGGAAGGTTATGAGACACAAAAGAGGGATTTTATGCTCAAATAGATCGAAATAGGGAAGATAGAGAGATAAAAATGATAGTTTCAAGGCAATGGTGGTGGGTAGATGTAATAGGTAGAAGATTTGGAAGATGGAAATGTATATATAAGGGAATTTGAGAGAGAAATGAGGGTTTGAGGGGTTTAGGGGGTTTGAATAACATGAAATGGGGGTAAAAGGGGGTTAGGGGAGTGAAATAGAGGGCCCCACACATGGGACAGGGCCCACCTAGCCAATCGGACGGCGGTGCGCCACCGCCCGCGTGGTGCCACTGCACGCCCGCTGTGAAGGCGGGTGGTGCGCTGCTGACCGGGCAGTGCCGCCACCCCCTCCTTAAACTGTCGGTGGTGGCTCCGCCTTGAGGTGGTGGCCACCCCCTCCCCGGGTGTTGTACATGTGTGGGGGACCCCTTGAGTCCCACCGAAAATTGAGATTTGGGTCCCCATGTCCGTTTGATGTGTTTTCTCGGTCCTACAAGCATGTATTCACGCCTTTCAGATGGTTTTGAGTTCAGGACTTGCCGAATCTTTGTTCAAACCCGTCCATTGATGGCCAAAAATGTATTAAGATCATTTCACATGATCTCGGACGCGTACGGGCTAGATTATAATGGTCAATTTCGCCCATCGGTGAAACTTGGGATCCTACAGTCATTTTTACATTTCATCATCCCCTTCGAAAGTCAAAGTGCGTCAGAGTGCGTTGTGTTACCATAACCTAGGTCCAATTTCATCCAAATCATGCTCTGATACCAACTTGTAACGCCCCGGATTTCGAGGGTCGAGCAAAGCTCAACTCCCGAGACCCAACGCATCGCTTATGCAACATGGATAATGATGTTTAAATGTTGTCCATATTAGTGCATTAAACATGAAAGGGATTATGCTAAATCTGCATATCGTACTCCAGGTGAAATTAAATTAAGCGGAAGACTTAAGTACGTGTATTTACACATGAAAGTGTTTCACAAACTGGAGTATGCATATGTACTAGGCTGAATATATATAAGTGTTGTTTCAAAATATATAAAATATCAAGATATAAATGTCCAACTAGTCCATGTATTCCTGTAATCCCATCGAAGCAGCATGAGGTCTACATAGACCTGCGAGAGAGTTGAACATAGGAGAACTCTTCCTCCTCATCTACGAAGTCCAACTCCACTGCATATACATCCTCATCACCTGCATCTATAACAGAGTCTGGTTGGTGTTTTAAAAGACTGTCCCAGAGTGGGAATGAGTGATCAACTCAGTGGTACTATAAGGCATGGGTTAACATGTTATCAATTCAATCAAGCAGGAATGATAAAGTAATATAACAATCACTTCCTAAATACTCTAGTTAATGCAAGAATGGAGTGCAGTAATGATGCTTGCACTCGTACAAAGCTCCCTCACAAGCGACAACATCATCCATTTGTGCATGACAAACTCCCTCATCATGCCCTTCATCTACAAAGGCACATGCAATATGGTGCATGGTTGTGTTAGCTGGGTTCTTAATTAAGCTTATTCATACAGCAGATTTAGGAAGCTAAGGTCCTTTAAATCATTTACCCAAACAAAGGATCTATCTAGGGTCATCAATCCTAGTTAACCACATACTATAGGCAAGTTGTAGGGCATCACCCCTTAATGACGAATAGTGGATGAGTAAGTCCAAGAGTTTATAGTCGAGGTCACTATGGGGAGGCTCGTTACCTCAGCACAGGCTGACAGTTCGAATAAAGTGTCTCATACTACCGTATTCGGCTCACGAATTTGGGTTGCTCACTAGTCACTATAGGGAGGCTCGTCACCCCAGCGTAGGCTGACATCTCGACCACAGTGCCCCATATCACCGTGCCCGGCTCATGAGTCTTAGCGGATCGTGGTACCATGGTTGAATTGGGTCTTTTCATTGGAAGGTGGTACCTTAGATTCAAGCAAGGATATCCATTCATGAAAAACACACAATAGGACAATTGGTTTTGTTAGATAAGTTCGGTTGGTACGAGCGTACACTGAATTAGTCGACATGGAGTGCATAAGCACTTCACGTGGCCTAATCACTGTCGACAATCATCGTACGACTTAGATTCACCGAACGTACCAAATGTGGCGAGACTAATTCTGCCACTCAAATGAGAATTGCTACCGATTGCCTGGGCCAGGTTATGGCCCCAAGCTTACTCAAGTGCAGTAGGTAAACACATGTAATAATTATAACAGCGTTTAACAAACAATTCAAATACAATTCTCATTTGAGCATTTTGTCAAACACATTGAACATGTTACCAAATATTTGCTTTTCATCCATAAATTGCGTAATCAAAATTATAATTACATGAAGCAAGCTATACATATAGATAAGGTAATTGAGAACCTTGTCTCGATACCCTTATTAAATATAAATCATCAATAATTTCTCATTCAGACATTTAATCAAACACTTAGACTACACAATACCAAATACATAGGCTAGATTAGTTACGACATATATTATGGCAAATCCTTACATAGAGTGATCATAATACCAATGACAAACATGAATCCTAGGTTTACAGTCATGACAAGAACAAATCATAATTTCATGTTCATTCAATCATTTCAACAAACACTTGGATGCATCGTATACTCAACATAGTTCACATATGTATAATATATCGAAAATTTCATAACTAGGACAATAAGGCAGCATTCCAGTCAAAAATAAATCATTAGTTGACATTGAAAGCCTTGAAAACTATAACCTAAACATTTATAGTCCACACATTTCGTCAGATTGTTCGTTTCGAACTCGGTTCGAATCTTACGTTCCCGCAGAACAATGGGTACCTAAACATTGAAATAGGTTAGTTATTTCATCGTTCATGCTATTTGGATCCCAAAATCAAGATTAGGGTTAGGATTTCTTACCCAAATCATAGTTGAAATGAATCGGTTAGCTAGATGTAAAGGTGATCCAGTGCGTGGAGTAGCAAGAAGGAATCGCTGCAGCAAACTCCAAGGATTTCCCCTCACTCCCTACACTTTTCTCTTCCTTTCTCTCTTCTCTCTCCTAGGGTTAGAGAAAATTCGTATGGGATAGCTATGGGGTGGTTTATGGGCTTTATATAGGCTCAGAAGTGATGTCAATGGTCCCAAGGCCATGGTATACTTAGGTCACAGCTAAAGGGTGCCTGTTTATGACAAATAGGGCCCTTAGGAAGGCCCATTTCTCACTTATGGCATAGGGTAAGTTCCCTGACCATGGATCTAAGCCATTTATGATTTTGGAAAGATCGGATTAGCGGATTGACTGTGGTGGAACCATGTCAGATCAACGGTCATTGTCGCTCGATCAGGGCAACAAGTATACAGATATGTGTAGGGAAATTTCCTTGATCCATGGGTAAAGTTCGGTCAAAAACTAACGGTCTAAAATCTTCAATTTCGCCCACAAGCAAATGGTCTAATTCACTTAACTTTTAATACCTTTTCTAAGGATATTCGCGTTTCTCACACACTTCACTCGAGGCTCAAGTTGTGCATTTCTGGACATTGTTTGGGCTCGATTCTCGCGATGGTTGTCAAGCCAAGTTGGACTGATATAATCCTATAGTTTTGTGGTAATCAGACTTTTGACGTACAGTCCAGGTCCAATTCTGAGTTTCAATGTGCTCCCAAGAGCAACTGGCTTTTGGTATTTCTCGTATGTTACTAAGTAGTGTTGAGTCATTGCTTTTGATAGTTTTAAGTCTTACCATTTGTATAGATAGTGGTTCAAGTGAAATCCGCTACCTATTTAGTTTAGTATTTAACTAAATTTGCCTAAATGTCTACAGGATACGATCCTTAGGGATTTCTACCTGAGGTCGTACGTGGGCCTTTGTACGGATTTTTCTGAGACATTACAATCTACCCCCCTTAAAGAAAAATTCCGTCCCTAAAATTAGTACCTTTTCATACTCCTCAAGGATCTAAGGGTAGTTCTTATGGACTTCAGCTTTCGTTTCCCAAGTAGCCTCTTCTTTAGTATGGTGCGTCCACAGTACCTTCACAAGCAGGATAACCTTACTGCGTAGCACTTGTTCCTTCTTATCAAGAATACGTGTTGGTCGCAGTATATAGGTAGCATCTTCACTCAACTATACTCGATCCCATTTTATAATATGGGAAGGGTCAGGAACATATTTCTTCAACAATGATACGTGAAATACGTTGTGCACGCCTGCGAGTAGCATGGGTAAGGTGAGACGGTATGCTACCACACCCACTCGATCTAAAATCTGGAATGGGCCAATGAATCTCGGCGTAAGCTTCCCTTTCTTGCTAAAATGATGGACTCCCTTCATTGGGAAAACTTTAAGGAATACCTGGTCCCCAACTTCAAATTCCAACTGTGGTCATCAGGCATCGGCATAACCTTCTGTCTACTCTAGGCTGTAAGAAGTCGATGCTTGATAATGTCTATCTTCTCTGATGTTACCTGAACTAAATCTTGGCTAACCAAGCTCTTCTCACCAACTTCTGCCCAACAATGTGGTACTCAACATGGGCGTTCATACAAGGCTTCATAAGGGGCCATGTCAATGCTCGCTTGGAAGTTGTTGTTATAAGTAAACTTGACATAGGGGAGATAGTCATCCCAACTGTCCTTGAAATCAAGCACACACGCTCGCAATATATCTTCTAATATCTGATTCACTCGTTCCGTCTGCACATCAATCTATAGGTGAAACGTGGTACTGAACTTTAGTTGTACTCCCATTACTTCTTGGATTCGAGTTCAGAATATAAACGTGAATTGCATGTCTCAATCCAACACATTTTCTGTAAGAACTCCATGCAGCCATACAATCTCCTTATTGTATAGCTTAGCTAAATCATCTGCTGAGTTCGAAGCTCTAATCAGGAGGAAATGAGCCGATTTCGTCAATCGATCCACAATCACCTAAATGAAGTCATGCCCCTTCCTCATCTTTGGTAACCCAGAAATGAAATCCATAGATATGAAATCTCATTTCCATTTAGGTGTGGTCATGGGCTAAAGTAAACCAGGAGGTCGGCGATGCTCGGCCTTGACCTGCTGGCACGTGAGACAACGGGACACGAAATATGCTATCTGGGCCTTCATGTTGTCTCACCAGTATGAACACTTCATGTCTCTATAAATCTTCATACTACCTAGATGCAATGCCAACCTTGAATTGTGAGCAGCCTCTAAAACTTCCCTTCTCAAGTCATGACGGTTCGGGATGCATAAGCGGCCACGGTATCGTAAACCTCCATCCGAGCCGACTCTCCATTCGGATTCTTCACTCTCACCTGCCCGTTCTCTCATCTTCACCAACAGTTCATCTTCTTTCTGAGCCACAATGATTCTGTCATCAATAAGTGGTTGTACATGGATGTGTGCAATGCCCTTGAATGGCTCCTCTACTGTAAGCTTCAGTTCAAAGTCTCGCACAAACTCTACCATATTCTATTCTTCCATCATCAGCAGAGCTACAAATTCTATTGTCTTCTTGCGGCTCAAAGCGTTGGCCACAAGGTTGGCATTATCAGGATGGTAGGAGACCTCAAACTTGAAGTCTTTTAAGGTTTCCATCCAACATCGTTGCCTCATATTCAGGTCTCTCTGCGTGAATATGTACTTGAGGCTCTTGTGGTCGCAAAAGAGCTCGAACTCCTCCCCGTAGAGGTAATGTCTCCACAGCTTTAATGTGAAGATGACCGCCGCTAATTCCATGCCATGCGTAGGGTAGTTTTTTTTGTGTTTCCTCAACTGCCGCGATGCATAGGCAATCACTCTGTCCTTTTGCATAAGAACACAACCCAAACCAATGCGAGACGCGTTGGTGTATATAGTATATTTGACCCCCTGCTCTGGCAATACTAACATGAGTACGGACGTCAGCTGGTCCTTTAATTCCTGAAAGGCTTCTTCTTCTTTCTCATTCTAGGCAAACTTATGATCTTGTCGAGTGAGTTGCGATAATGGTCGGGCTATCTTGGAAAAGTCTTTAATGAATCGGTGATAGTAGCCAGCCAATCCGAGGAAACTCCTCACTCTGTAATGAAACTAGGTTACTCCCAGTCCTGCACCGTGGTCACCTTGGCAAGGTCCATGACAATTTCTTCCTTGGACACCACGTGTCCCAGAAACTTGACTTCCTCCTTCCAGAAGTCGCATTTCTAGTATTGCGCAAACAACTGATTCTTCCTGAGATTATCGAAGACTGCTCACAGGTGTTCTTCGTCATCTTTCCGACTCTTGGAGTATATCAAAATTTCATTTATAAACATGATGACAAACTGGTACAGAACTGAAAGTGCCCTGGTTTGTCAATTAGCATGATCGATGAGTCAGTAAGATAAAGGAGCCTCATAGGAAGATTGATCAAGCGTCTGCCTCAACTGGATGTGTACCTAAACTCACCATAGGCAAAATCTTGGCCTCACATCCCATGTCCCAAAACACCAGGTAATTAAAACCCTTAAAATTGAACAGAATACCTTAGGGTTTTTGGTTAGAAAACTTTTTCAAACTTCAGGAAAAATCTTGAATTTTTCTACCTTTATCGATTTATCGATACATGATTTGATGAAATCGAACCTTGTTAGCGATGTCCTCGAAGCTCACTCAATATTATTGAAATGAGGACATAAGATGTCCAGTAAGCATAAAGATCTCTGGATGGAATTATCGATGTATTGATAGATGGTTCGATATTATCAAAATTTGAATCTCGAGTCCATCAAGTAGACTCATTAAAATTGACATCAGGTCTTTGGTGTCCAAAGTTCTGCTACAGAAAATCATGTCATCTTTGATATATCAAAGAGCTCCTTGATATCCTCGGAATTCAAATCTCGTGGATATCGGAAGCCCTTCGATGATATCGGATTAGGACACATTTCTATCCAATATCGGAAGCCTTTCGATGATATCGAATTAGGACACATTTCTGTCCAAAAATTTTTAGGTTGTTTTTCTTGGATCGAGGGTCACTCGATAAAATCGATATTCAAATATCGATCATATCGAGGCATGGTCGATGTCATCAAATATGGACACAAACTGTCCAGCAAGCTTATAGGAAAATTCTTTAGAATTATCGATGAATCGACACTTCCCTCGATATCATCGACATTCAAATTCTGATGATATCGAGTGATGCCCGATCATATCTTATACCTGGAATATTTCAAAGGCAAGTGCTCTCACATTTTCAAATGTCGAGGAATGGAACCTCGCGTTGATGAAATCGGAGTTCGAAATCCAATGACATTGGCGCCCGTTCGATTTCCTCGACCAACTGGCAAAAGCTTTCAAAAGTTGTTGACATTTGAGTTCATGTCATCGAGTGGCTAGTCAATGCTTTCAAGAGCATACGGTCGATGATATCGACCAAGCTCGTTGATATCAAACTTTGTCAAAAATGTGACCATTTTATATCCATTGGAACCTTTTGCCTATTTAATGAGAGCTTGCCCTTGGTTGTTGGTAGAGAAAATAGAGAGTGCTTTTGAGTGTTTAACCCTAAATCATATACCTTAAAGCCTTTTCTCTCATGGAAGTTCATCCTCTGATCCACCCTCATCATTGACATTCAATAGAGTAAATTGGGGAATGAACTTCCTCATTCAATGATCCTTCAGCTACTACCTTAATGGCAAATCATTTAAGCTGGGATGCCTTGAATGCATAGATGATTAGAATCGTTATATATCCCTTATAGGAAAACATTTAATAGAAAAAGATTCCATCATAACCTTGACCCAACCCGTCGCCATGTATTGGTACATCTTCTAAGTTGCAGTTCACGGAAGCAGAAGATTCTTCGTTAACAAAGGAGGAGATCTTCGACAACGCACTAAATGGGGCTCATCTACTTATCTGTAAGTCATTATAGTTCAGAGGACCCTTGTGATCACTCCTTCAGTAGGATTGGGTGTAAGGTGTTTCTCACCCCTTGCAAGTCCTCATAGAAGGCCTCTGGCGGGAGTGTACGTGTGGGTGCTTTGTGTTAATCCTTGCTCTGTGGAGAGCATAAACTCTTAGGTCCTTGTGTAGGTCCTTGACCTGTGTGGTCTAAAACTCGAGTGTTGTGTGTTAACCCTTGCTCTTGGGAGCATAAACTTATGAGGTTCCTTGAGTGGATCCTTAGCCCGTGTGGCATAAAATCGGGTGTTGTGTGTTGACCCTTGCTCTAGGGAGCATAAACTGGTGAGGTTCCTTGAGTAGATACTTGGCCCGTGTGGCCTAAAAGCTAGGTGTTGTGTGTTGACCCTTACTCAAGGGAGCATAAAGTGTGTCGTGTAGACACGTTGTGTCAGCCTAAGTGTAAGTTGTACTGGTTAGAGGTGAACCTGATTTAAAACCTCTGGTTTAAGGTGAACCTTTTGTGAAACCTCCGTTAGTGAGATCTATTACACTGAAGGGTTGAGTGCGTCTATGTAATGACCTGAAAAATTTTGTGCCAAGACCCGAGTACTATCTCTACTTTCCTTAGTAGTTAATTGGGGTAATTAGCACTAAACTCGATTGCTTGTGAAATTTACATCAATCACTTTAAATTTGATCTGCATAACTCAAAACCTGTAGAATCATTAGCGCTATGTTACTCTGAAATCTGGGATTCATCGCTAAATCCAGTTGCTCTTGGGAATTTTTGGAAGCTTTGGATCGGACCTGAACCGCGCGTCGAAAGTCCAATGGCGATGATCTTAGACTGTATTGGTCACCATGTTGGACTTGGCCATCACCTCAAAAATCAAGTCCAGATGATGTTCTGGGTCGATTTGATTGAGTCCGGAGTGAAGAGTGTGAGAACGGTGAGAAATTAATTAAGATTTTATGAAATCTGAGTCGTGTCGCTTGCGCGACGATTTTAAGCAATCTGACCGTTGAATTCTGACCCAATTTCACCCTCTGATCAGGAAAGATGGCCCAGGCATGTCCTTGTGCTGTGGACCTGATCGAGTTTCGGTGACCGTTGAATTGAGTGTGGTCCGCCACAGCTGATCTAAAGATCCGATCGGTACAAAAACTCAGCCTGACCAAGATCCATGGTCAGTGAGCCTAAGTCCGACCTTTTGTAGAAAAAGGCCCATCGAAAGTGCTCCGTTGGATCGAGAGAGGCCTATTTTGGTTATAACCTAAGTATACCTTGGCCCTGGGGTTATTTTCATCAATGTTAGGCCTATATATAGACCTTAAAACCCTAACTCTCTTTTCCATACGAATTTCCTAACCCTAGCTAAGAAAGAGAGAGGAAAAGAGAGAGAAAGTGAGAGAGAAGTTGGTGAATCAACTTAGATTCTTTTCTGTTCTTCTTCATCCTTAAACCATCACTTTAGAATCGTTATTCCGGCGATTCTAAGTTCCTTCTTGGGTAAGTTAACCTAACCCTAATCTGTTTTAGAGCTTAGAATAGTTTATGTGTTGTTGTAGCTCATTTCTATTCTTGTCTTAGGATATCTTGTCGCCGTTGACGAAGACATATCTTCTGAATCAGTTCGGTGTTCTATTTCTAGTTTAAGGTGCGGACTTTAATTGTATAGGTTATGGTTTTCAAGGCTTTCAATGTTAGTTAATGGTTTATTCTTGTTATGGATGAGATTTCACATGTCAAATGCTATGTTTATCTTGCGTTCCTGATATGCATGTGTTATATTGTGATTTGTGTATTCTATGTATATGTAGGAAGTACCGTATACGTATAAAATATGAACCTATGTTTGCCATGATTATTTATCGTGTATTTATGCTAGATGTATGTGTGACAACTCCTTGGCAGAAGGAATTGTCCAAATGCATGTATTTCAACATACATCATGTATGTTGTATTATGTATTCTAAGTGTTTGTAGAAATGTCTGAATGATCTAAAGTGCTACATATTAACCTAGTATGGGCGTTGAGAAGCGATTCTCAACTCTCCCATTAGTGTGTATGATTTCCTTCATGCAAGTCATATTCCTTGTTGTTTAAGTTCCAGTATTACTTGTGTGTAAATCCATGTTGGGTTGATGTTCTTCAAATGCTTACATACCACATGATTTGAGTTGTTGTTCCATTACTATTCTAGATTGTTGATATGAATATCTGTTGTGCTGGAATGTGCTTGGGACTATGAATAGTCCAGGAAATCGATAATCAGCCTTGAGATCGTGGTTGAGGTTGCTTTCGCCATGTAGGACGTGATTAGACGAACCCGAGTCGTATTAGAGTTGTCGGCAGTGGTTTGGCCACGTGGAGTGTTTGTGCACTCTATGTCGTTCAACCCAACGTGCGCTCGTGCTAGTCGAGTTCGTCAAGTAACTCAATTGTTTGATGTATGTTCACCATGTATGGACGCTATTGTTTGAATCTAGGGTACCAAACTTACCAGTGCAAATCCTGTAAACCGTTGTACCTTGATCCGCTAAGACTCATGAGCCGGACATGGTGGTATGGGACACCATGGTCGAGCTGTCGACCTACACTGGGGTGACAAGCCTCCCCGTAGTGACCAGTGAGCAACCAAACTTGTGAACCGATTATGGTGGTATGGGACACTATATTCATGCTGTCAGCCTACATTAATTGGTGATGAGCCCTTTGTACTGACCTCGAGCATACCTGGATACCGCATTGAGGTGACGAGCTTTATTGTAGTAACGAAGGTGTGATAGGCGTGCATTGATTGGTGACAAGCCCTTTGTAACGACCTAAAACCATATGATCGTATGAGATGATCTAAGACTGACGACCCTAGAATGGATCACTGTTTGGATGGTGATATGAAGAAGGTATCTTAGCTTCCCAATCTTGCTGTATGAAAAGGACTAATAACAACTTCGTAATCATGTTCATGCACCGCATTTGCATGTGCTTTGAAGACGTGGCGCACTTTGAGGCGATGTCATGCGTAACGTAAGATGAAGACGCTGAGGGTGTACGCGCGAGGGCACGCATCATTCTGTATACATCCTTGCGTTAACAAGAGTACTTAGGACATGTTTGATTATTCTGCTTTATCATTACTACTTGATTGAATTGATAACATGTTAACCTTTGCTTTATTGTTTCAATGAGTTGATCACTCACTCCCATGTTCTGGGGCGATGTTAAACACCCACCAGACTCTGTCTTAGTTGCAGATGTTGATGAGACCTCTGAGGCAGAGCAGGAGATCGAGGATGATGAGGCTGCTTTCTCTTTTATGCAGTTTTCAGGCGGGTTCTAGTGAGCCTTGTTCTGATGCGTGGGATTCTGGGATTTCTTTTGGGATTAAATGATGTAACTTGATACTTGTAATTTTGATAGTAACACTTGTAATACGACCTGGTATGTATATGTATTTCAGGGATTTGCACATGTACACATATATTTCTTTAAGTCTTCCGCTTGCGTTCTTCACTTATCCCTGAATTATGTTTGCAGTTTGGCTTAATCTATTCCATGTTTTATGCACTCATACAGACAACATACATCCATTATTCAATATGTTGCATAAGTGATGTTTTGAAACTCGGGAGCTGAGTTATGCTCGACCCCCGAATTTCAGGGCGTTACAGTCCATCGGAAGTGGAGTAAACAAGTAGTCAAACCACTATAAAAATGACTATGTTTGACATTGCTATTGTCTTCTATTACTTATGTGATTTCCTTAAATGCCTTCATATTTCATTATCTGAGTTCACATCTCACACACAGTCACATCCAGCATAAACTATGATTTGCATCTTATTTTTCTTTCAATTAGTTTTATGATTGGATCCTCCGATTGGTTTGGAAGCCATTAGAGCTACTTTGAAGAAATCCTGATACACTCATATTTACTCAGGATTAGATTGATAGGATTTTAAATAATCATAAAATATTAAAAAGTCCTATTCACCCCCCTCTAGGACATATTGGCATATTCTCACTTCAACTAAAGCGATCATTATTGTAATTTCAGATACCACCGAAACACTTGGTTCATGAGGTCCATGAACACCACCGGTGCATTCATAAGTCCGAACGACATCATGAGAAACTCATAATGCCCAAAACTGGTTCTGAATGTTGTTTTCTGCACGTTTTCATCTCTGATGCGCAACTGATGATAGAAAAATATCATGCCCCTTTCAACTGGTTAAACATGTCATCTATCCTAGGCAAAGGATACTTGTTGTTGGCCGTGACGTGATTCAGCCTACTATAATCAATACACAACCGCATCGACCTGTCCTTCTTCTTTGTAAACAACACCGGTGCTCCCCAAGGAGATACGCTAGGCTGTATAAAGCCTGATTCCAGCAGATCATCTATCTATCTCCTCAATTCCCCCATTTCACATAGAGGCATGCGATATGTTGGTAAGGAAATGGGTGTCGCACTAGGCACAAGGTTGATAGTAAAGTCGATCTCGCACCTAGGAGGTAATCCAGGTATCGTTCTGAACACGTTCATGAAATTTTGGACTACAGGCGTGTACCTAAGTGTCGGACCATCAACATTTTCCAATAAGGAAGCATAACAACTTATGCAGTAGGGCTAACTGACCTGGACTGGAAGAGTAAAGGTCATGCCCTCAAGTCCATGTGTTGTCGCCAGTAGGGTTTCGCAGTCGATCTCTGCCTTCATTTGGTTAGCCAATCCATGCCGAGGATGACGTCGTAATGATACAGCGGGGTGACGATCAGGTCAATGCACATCATTTTGCTTCCTAAGTCTAATGGGCAACGTTTACAAAGCTTAGTAGCATTGGAGTAAGTCCCTGTTGCATAAGAACTCTCACCCCAACCATAGGGATAGTGTTCAGCACTAAGCACATGACTGTAGTGTATGATATTATCAAATATTATACCCAGTGTCCACCAATGGTAATACAGGTGTACCTTGAATGTGGGCAGTGACTTCGAAGGCTAAAGACACTGTAGTTGCTAACTCAGATGCTTCAGATGGAAGTGCATATACACGTACTTGTTGAGAATGATTGAGTTGCGCTGCCATAGGTCATTGAGGTGGCCTATTTCGAGGTATAGGTGTTCTGTAGAATGGTTGTGCTAGTGGTGCGGATCGTAGGGGTGGAGCTGAAATAGCCTATGGCAGCTGGCGGTTGATCTTCTGAGGCGGCATAAAGCCGTTGTCCCTCATCTTGGTAAAATAGTAAGTATCTGTATGGCCCATCTTCTTATAGTAGGTGCACTAAGTATCCAATCGCCTCGGTTGGGTTGTTGGAGCCATTAGCCTAGGAGGCAAATCTATATGAGGCCTCTTGCTGAGGAATGGTTGGTTTGGCAATTTAGGCCAAGGCCTTGGGGCCATGGACATATGTGTCCAAGACAATCTGTCTCTATCCTGCTCAGCTCGCAAGGACATGTTCACTAGCTCAGTATAGTTGGAAATGCTAGTGCAACACATCTTCGTCCGAATATCTGGCCGCAGACCCTCTGAAAATCGTCGCATACTCATCGGTTCGTCTTCTAGGATCAGTGGAGCATATCTGGCCAGCTCCGTAAAGTGGTTCTCGTATTCAGCAACGATCATCCCTCCCTATCGAAGGAAGAGAAATTCACCCTCCTTTCCATTACGGTTAGTGAAGGGGAGATACTTTCCATGGAAGCAAGTCTCAAATGCGTCCCACGTCCACACGTGTCCTATGGGGATGGTCCGTTGGATGCTGTCCCACCAAAGACTAGCCTCCTTTTTAAACATATAAGTAACAAGCTCTACTTGCTCTGCCTTAGTACAGTGCAATGGCTTCAACATCTTAGAAATACAGTCTAACCAATAATCAGCCTCCTCGGGTCGGTGAGTTCCTGTGAAAGTAGGAGGACGGAAGTGCTGAAAGCGTTCAAACAAGCTACTCATGTTCATAGCCACAACAGGCTACATAGGTGGCATAAGTAGTACCGTAGTCATCTTATGGGCAATGGCCCCTACAATTGTGGCTAATACTTACTGTCATTGCTGCATCAGGAGCATCATCTGCTCCAACCTATTAGGAGGAGAAGCCGTCAGAGGAATGTGTGGCATCGATGTAGACACACGGTTCTGTTCCTGAACCGGTGGTGCACAAGGTATTGGCCCATTGGTGGGGCCAATGGCCGGCTGTGAATCCGACATTATCTCAAAGTTCGGGCCTAAGTTAGGGTCCGTTTGGCTATCGTTCAGGGGAGGTGCCATGTCAATTGATCCGCCAAGTGCGAGACGTGCTATATTCCAAGTATTTTTAGGAGGCATCCCCCATATACAACATAAGGTGCAAAATGTGTGAGATTAGGATAATATCATCCTCATTTTCAAACATTCTACACATATCAATTCAAACGAAGCTTCATGCATTTCATTTAACCAGAATTTTCATAATACATGAGGTGTAATACTACATGAATCATTACAGAAGATGCATGTGAGCTAAATTTAACAAAATTTTTAACATTGACTATCCTAACACCAAATTAAGCCAACAAAGGCTATTACATAGAAGAGCAAGAAATAGAAAATTAAATAAAAGACAACTACAGCATACGCCTAGTCCTCTGACTCTAGCGAAGGTGGAGGAGCACCCTTATCCTGCATACAGCGTAGGAAGGCCTTCAAGGTGCGAGACATTTTCTTAAATTTCTGTTTCAGATAGGCTTGATTCTCCTCAATCCTAGGCATGCGGGCTTCCAAGGCGGCCCAATCATGGTGGTCATCATGGGTAGTAGTAGGAGGCTCCCTATCTGAGTCCTGAGCCTCCTCTTCTTCTCCTTGCTCTTCCTCTTCACTACCTTCCTCACCACTTCCTTTTTCACCACCACTTTCTTCATCACCACCTTCTTCATCTTCCTCTTCATTTTCTTCTTCTATTTCATCGCTATTCTCATTAAGTCGAGTTTGGCGTTTCCTACGGCCAATGTCCATGTTGTTGAGTGTGCTCTCACTGATAATGTGGATCAAGGTGACATTATCCATATGGAGTCTGAAGCTGAAGTCTCGGGTGATCTTGCAAATAAGTTAGTTGAAAGGTAGTGAGGAATCTTCTCTAGTAGACCATGCAGTGCTGATAATCTGAGATAAAATGAAAGTAGGAAGGCATACCTTCTTCCCTTGTCCAACTCTATACAGAAAGTCTACCATGAGTCGAGTCATTCCGTGCGGTTACTCCACCTAGGATACACGTTGTACATGCATATATGGTGGAGCAGGCAGAAATCATTTCTCATCTTAATCGCTGCAAGGCTATTTCCTTGCCTCCACCACTCAAGCTGGCCGTAAAGAAAATATGTACGATGATTTCTTTCTTGTTCACTAGCGAGGTTTTTCTCACTAGCATGTACCACGCCACGTTCAACTCCCATAATACTGGCTAACACATCCACATCTATTATTATTTCCTACCATCCCAAAGGGATAGAAAACTGAAGAGGGTCCAGTAGTGGGTTCCATATGTGGGCATAGAAGGCACACACGGCACTTTCACTTGCATGAGTATTTCCCTCGAGTATGGGACCCCACCATTTTCTAGGAGAAAGTTGATGGATGGATACAGTTCAAACATCTTCTCATCGACATGTGCTTCAAATACGACCTTGCGGTTGTGGAACTTACCGAGATTGGCACCCACCGCTGGCGATCTTTTTAATGAGATTTGAGGATCGACGTCCCGCTTAGAACTTCGCTCTCGCTCGGCACTTGTACTAGCCTCGGCACTCCCCTTCTTCATAATGCGGCGTGGTCGGCTTGGCTCGGCCTCATCCGGGCTGCTCTCTTCTTTCCCATGAGGGAAAGGAGCGTACATATTGAGAAGATGATAGTGACAAGCTCAAAAAGAGCCATTAAAAGTGGAAAAGCTTGAAGGATGAGAGAGGTTGGTGGGTTTTTGGAAGGTTATGATACATAAAAGAGGGCTTTTGTGCTCAAATGGATAGAAATATGGAAGATAGAGAGATGAAAATGATAGTTTTAAGGCAATGGTGGTGGGTAGATGTAATAGGTAGAAGATTTGAAAGATGGAAACGTATATATAAGGGAATTTGAGAGAGAAATGAGGGTTTGAGGGGTTTAGAGGGTTTGAATAACGTGAAATGTGGGTAAAAGGGGGTTAGGGGAGTGAAATAGAGGGCCCCACACGTCGGACAGGGCTAACCTAGCCGATCGAACCGCGATGCACCGTGACCCGCGCAGTGCCGCCGCACGCCTGCTGTGAAGACAGGCGGTGCGCCACCAACCAGCCAGTGCTGCCACCCCCTCCCCAGACTGCTGGCGGTGGCCACCCCCTCTCGAGGTGTTGTACATGTGTGGGGCACCCCTCAGGGTCCCGTCGAAAATTGGATTTGGGTCCCCATATCTGTTTGATGTGTTTTCTCGTTCTTACAAGCACGCATTCACGCCTTTTGGATGGTTTTGAGTTTGGGACTTATCGAATATTTGTTCAAACCCGTCCATTAACGGTCGAAAAGGTATTAAGATCATTTCACATGATCTCGAACACGTACAGGTTAGATTACAATGGTCAATTTCGCCCGTCGATGAAACTTGGGATCCTACGGATATTTCTACATTTCATTGCCCCCTTCCTAAGTCAAAGTGTGTCAGAGTGCATCGTGTTACCATAACCCAGGTCCAGTTTAATCCAAATCATGCTCTGATACCAACTTGTAACGCCCCGAATTTCAAGGGGCGAGCAAAGCTCAACTCCCTAGACCCAACGCATCACTTATGCAACATGGATAATAATTTTTAAATGTTGTCCTTATAGTGCATTAAACATAAGAGGGATTATACTAAATCAACATGTCATACTCCAGGTGAAATTAAATTAAGCAAGCGGAAGACTTAAGTTCGTGTATTTACACAAGAAGTGTTTCACAAACCAGAGTATCATATATACCAGGCTGAATATATATAAGTGTTGTTTCAAAATATATAAAATATCAAGATATAAAAGTCCAACTAGTCCATTTGTCCCTGTAATCCCATCGAAGCAGCACGAGGTCTATATAGACCTGCGAGAGAGCTGAACATAGGAGAACTCTTCCTCCTCATCTACAAAGTCCAACTCCGCTGCATATACATCCTCATCACCTACATCTATAACAAAGTCTGGTTATGTTTTAAAAGACTATCCCAGAGTGAGAGTGAGTGATCAACTCAGTGGTACTATAAGGCATGTGTTAACATGTTATCAATTCAATCTAGCAGGAATGATAAAGCAATACAACAATCACTTCCTAAATACTCTGGTTAATGCAAGAATGGAGTGAAGTAATGATGGATGCACTCGCACAAAGCTCACTCACAAGCGACAACATCATCCATTCGTGCACGACAAACTCCCTCATCGTGCCCTTCATCTACAAAGACACATGCAATGCGGTGCATGGTTTGTTTTAGCAGGGTTCTTAATTAGGCTTATTCATATAGTAGATTTGGGAAGCTAAGGTACCTCCCTTTAAATCATTTACCCAAACAAAGGATCCATCTAGGGTCGTCAATCCTAGTTAACCACATACGATAAGCAAGTTATTGGGCATCACCCCTTAATGAAGAATAGTGGATGAGTAAGTTCAAGAGTTTATACTTGAGGTCACTATGGGGAGGCTCGTCACCTCAGCGCAGGCCGACAGCTCGAATGCAGTGTCCCATACCACCATATTCTACTCACGAGTTTCGGTTGCTCACTAGTTACTGTAGGAAGGCTCGTCACCTCAGCGTAGGCTAACAACTCGACCACGGTGTCCCATACCACCATGCCCAGCTCATGAGTCTTAGCGGATCATGGTACCATGGTTGAACTAGGTCTTTTGATTGGAAGGTTGTCCATACATAGTAAACACACAATAGGTTAATTGGTTTTGTTAAATAAGTTCGGTTGGAACAAGCGCACGCTGAATTAATTGACATGGAGCGCATAAGCACTTCACGTGGCCTAACTACTGTCGACAATCGTCATACGACCTGGATTCACCGAACGTATCGAATGTGGCAAGACTAATTTCGCCACTCAAACGGGAATTGTTACCAATTTCCTGGGCCAGGTTATGGCCCCAAGCTTACTCAAGTGCAGTAGGCAAACACATGTAATAATCATAACAGCATTTAACAAACAATTCAAATACAATTCTCATTTGAGCATTTTGTCAAACACATTGAACATGTTGCCAAATATTTACATTTCATCCATAAATTGCATAATCAAAATTATAATCACATGAAGGAAGCTATACATATAGATAAGGTAATTGAGAACCCTGTCTCAATACCTTTATTAAATATAAATCACCAATAATTTCTCATTCAGACATTTAATCAAACACTTAGACTACACAATACCATAGAATAGATTAGTTATGGCATATATTATGGCAAATCCTTACATAGAGTGATCGTAATACCAATGACAAACATGAATCCTAAGTTTACAGTCATGACAAGCACAAGTCATAATTTCATGTTGTAACGCCCCGAAAATTGGGGTTTGAGCAAAGTTCAACTCCCGAGTTCTGACACATCACTTATGCAACATAGAAAATGATGATTTAATGTCATCCATGTTAGTGCATTAAACATGAACATGATTAAGCTAAATTAGCATATCGCACTCCAGAGATGATGAAATTTAAGCAAGCAGAAGACTGTGATAGATATATAAAACATATAAACTGTTGTAGGTCCCTAGAGTGTGAACATGTTACCAGGTTAAATATATACATGTATACTCCCAAAATGGATAAAATGAATATACATGTGTGATCCAAAATATAAAATAATAAGTGTAATGACATCTAGTCAGCATCCATATAACCCCGTCGATCAGAACATGGTCTACATAGACCTACCTGATAGCTGCATATAGGAGAACTTCTCCTCGTCATCATAGAAGTCAAGCTCCGTCATGAAAGCCTCATCATCATCTGCAACTACAACAGGGTCTGGTTGGTGTTTTAAAACACCATCCCAGAGTGGGAGTGAGTGATTAAATCAGTGGAGCTATAAGGCAAAGGTTAACATGTTATCAACTCAATCAAGTAGTAATGATAAAGCAGTACAACAATCATAGCCTAAGTACTCTTATTAATGCAGAAATAGTATGAGATAATGATGTATGCCCTCACCTATACTCCCTCAGTGACATCATCTCACGATCATAGCATGCACCACTCTGGACACGTGTACTTCCTCGTTGCACCATGCAATGCGGATGCATGATCATGTTAACCAAGTTGTTATTTAAGCTTATTCATACAACAGATTCGGGAAGCTAAGGTTACTCCCTTATATCATTACCCAAATAATGATCCATTTAGGGTCGTCAATCTTAGTCAATCACATACGATGGGCATGTTCTAGGTCTCCACGAAGAGGCTCGTCACCTCAGCGCAGGCCTGGTTTATATACAAGGTCACTACAAAAAGGCTTGCTACCTTAACGTAGTCCTAATGTATACTCGAGGTCACTATGGGAAAGTCTCATCACCTTAGTGTTGGTCGACAGCTCGAATACAGTGTCCCATACCACCGTATTCAGCTCACAAGTTTGGTTTGCTCACTGGATACTACGGGGAGGCTCATCACCCTAGCGTAGGCCGACAGCTCGACCATGATGTCCCATACCACCATGCTCAGCTCATGAGTCTTAGCGGATCGTGGTACCAAGGTTAAATGGGCTTTTCACTGGTAAGTTGATACCTCAGATTCAAGCAGTAGCTCCATACATGGTGAACATACATTAGGCCAATCGGATTACTTGACAAACTCGACTGGTACGAGCGTACATTGAGTTAATCAACATGAAGCGCATATGCACTCCTCGTGGCCTAACCACTGTCGATAATCACCGTATGACTCGGATTTGTCAAACATATCCATCGTGGCTAAACAGTTCGGTCTCCAATCATAAACTATTACCGATTGCCTGGACTACATCGTATCTTCAATCACACTCTAAATAATAGCATTCACATGTGGTAGTCCAAGACAGCATGTGACAACCAATCTAGATATAAATCTCATTTGAGTGTTTCAACAAACACATAATGTACATGTTTATCATACATAGGCATTTCAACCGTAAAGCACGTAGTAGCGATATAGGTTACATAAAGGAGACTGTAACTAAAGATAAGGGAATTGAGAATCCCATCTCAACACCCTCATTAAACACATTTCAATAAGCATTTTCTCATTCAGGCATTTTATCAAACACTTAGACTACACATATCACATACATGTAATAAAGTTGTTATAACGTATATTATAGCAAATACTTTCACCAAGGAGTTGCCACACGCACATCAATAATGTATTATCAATCAATAATCATGGCAAGCACAAATCATAATTCCATATTCAATTAAACATTTCAACAAACACATAGAATGCATTAAAACAACATAATACACATATATATGTAATATACGGATAACATCGTATCCAAGCACATGTGATAGCAATCAAGTCAGTCATAAATCATTAACTGACATTGAAAGCCTTGAAAACCATAACCTAAATGTTTATAGTCTGCACCTTCCACCTATAACTCGTATCGAACTCAGTTCGAACACTAAGTCTTCGTCTACGGCACAACGGTAACCTATAGCATGAAATAGGTTAGCTATTTCACCATCTACTCGATCTGGATACCTAAAATAGGTTAGGGTTAGGATTTCTTACCCAACAACAGAATCGAAATCGCCGGTATAGCGACATGGGATATGCGATTCAGCACGTAGAGCGGTGGGAATGAATCCCAGCAACTCTCTCTCACTTTCTCTCACTTCTCCTGACTCTTTCCTTCTCTTTTCTCTCTTCTCTTTCCTAGGGTTTAGGTAATTCGTATGGAATGAGAGAGGGGTGGGTTAAGGCC
Source organism: Magnolia sinica (assembly GCF_029962835.1). Lineage (NCBI taxonomy): Eukaryota > Viridiplantae > Streptophyta > Magnoliopsida > Magnoliales > Magnoliaceae > Magnolia > Magnolia sinica. The sequence continues at coordinate 84,616,639 of NC_080574.1, forward strand.
CTTATATAAGCCCAGAATAAGTGTAAATGGCCCCAGGGCCATGGTTTACTTAGGTTATGGCCAAAGGGGGGCTGTTTCGGTCTAATGGAGCTCATCTGGAGGCCCATTTTCTGCGTACAGTTTGGAAAAAGTTTCCTGACATTGGATCTAGATCAGGTTAAGATTTTGATTTGATCAAATTTATGGATTGATCGTGGAGGACTAGTTTCAGTTCAACGGTTGTCGTCACTCAATCAGGGCCACAAATACTCTGACATGTGTTAGAAATTTTCCCTGATTCGAGGGTGTAGTTGGGTCAGAATCTGACAGTCTGAAACCTTAAATTTGGCCTGCAAGTGAATGACCCAGATTACTTAAGTTCGAATCTGTTTTCTAACGATATTCGCATTTCTCACACACTTCGCTCTGGGCTCAAGTTGTGCATTTTTGGATACTATTGGGACTTGATTTCCAAGATGGTTGTTAAGCCCAGTAAGGTGGTCATAATCGCATAGCTTTGCGTTAATCGAGCTTTCGACGCGCAGTCCAGGTCCAATATGAAGTTCCAAGATGCTCCCGAGAGCAACTGGATTTTAAGATTGATCCTAGGTTTTTAGGTAGTGTAGCATCAGCGATTCTACTGGTTTTGGGTCTTACAGATCGTATAAAAAGCAGTTCAAGCTAATCTGCTACCCAATTCAGTTTAGTACTTAATTAATTTTCATCTAATTTCTAAAGGATTTGGTCCTTAGTGATTTTTGCCAAAGGTGGTACTTGGGTCTTTGTACGAATTTTTCCGAGATGTTACACATATTCATTCAATCATTTCAACAAACACTTGGAATGTATCGTATACTCAACATAGTTTATACATGTATAATATATCAAAAATTTCATAACTAAGACAATATGGCAGCATTCCAGTCAGAAATAAATCATTAGCTGACATTGAAAGCCTTGAAAACCATAACTTAAATGTTTATAGTACGTACCTTTCGTCGGATTGCTCGTTTCGAACTCGGTTTGAATCCTACGTTCCTGAATACAGAACAATGAGTACCTAAACATTGAAATGGGTTAGCTATTTCATCGTTTATGATATTTGGATCCCTAAATCAAGATTAGGGTTAGGATTTCTTACCTAAATTATAGTTGAAACGAATCAGTTAGCTAGATGTGAAGGCGATCCAGTGCATGGAGTAGCAGGAAGGAATCGCTGCAGCAAACTCCAAGGATTTCCCCTCACTCCCTACTCTTTTCTCTTCCTTCCTCTCTTTTCTCTCCTAGGGTTAGAGAAAATTCGTATGGGATAGGTATGGGGTGGTTCAAGGGCTTTATATATGCTCAAAAGTGATGTGAATGGCTCTAGGGCCATAGTATACTTAGGTTATAGCCAAAGGGTGCCTGTTTCCGATAAACAGGGCCCTTAGGAAGGTCCATTTCTCACTTACGACATAGGGTAAGTTCCCTGACCATGGATCTAAGACAAGTTATGATTTTCGTACGATCAAATTAGCAGATCGACTATGGCGGACCCGTGTCAGATTTACAGTCGTTGTCGCTCGATCGAGGCCACAAGTATACAGATATGTGTAGGTAAATTTCCCTGATCTATAGGTAAAGTTTGGTCAGAAACTGACAGTCTGAAATCTTCAATTTCGCCAGCAAGCGAATGACCCAATTCACTTAAGTTTTAATGCCTTTTTTAATTATATTCGTGTTTCTTACACACTTCACTCGGCGCTCAAGTTGTGCGTTTTTAGACACTGTTTGGGCTCGATTCCCGTAATGGTTGTCAAGCCCAGTAGGACTGACATTATCCTATAGTTTTGCGGTTATCGGACTTTCGACGTGAGGTCCAGGTCTGATTTGGAGTTTCAATGTGCTCCCGAGAGCAACTAGCTTTTGGAATTTCTCCTAGGTTACTAAGTAGTGTTGAGTCATTGCTTTTGATAGTTTTAGGTCTTGCCATTTGTATAGATAGTGGTCTAAGCTAAATCCACTGCCTATTTAGTTTAGTATTTAACTAAATTCGCCTAAATTTCTACAGAATACGATCCTTAGGGATTTCTGCCTAAGGTGGTATACAGGCCTTTGTACAGATTTTTTCAAGATGTTACAACTTAGCTTACAGCCCTCTCACTTAGGTTGATAAAGCCACACCCCCTCCCAAGCGACCATGACACAATGGGAGACGCCACCTACTGGTATTCGGCACCCAGGCGCTCATGTACCCACTCAGTCTAAACGTTGGGGTCTCCCCTGGTACCAGAGGATTCTGAGACTCTGTCCCAAGGACATCTTATGTGCCCAAAGTGATAGAACTAAATATTTCTGGTATCCCATCTGGCTATCCATGATGAACCTATGGAGGCCACAACCCCGATATCGCGAGGGCATACAGTAGTCATATTACAAAATGTAAGATGCATGAGTCACACAGTCCAATCATACATCAATCTTGCACATACTGTGCACTCATATGAGACAACTCCGCCTATCAGGGAGTCCCATAAACATTCAATCCAATGGCACATTTAATGGTCAATCACATCTCATAACAAATATGTTAATGATGCTTGTGGGCATGTATCATGATGCTATGCTGTCACATACTCATAACTGGTATCGATAACTGGCATCGATAATTAACATCGATAATCGGCCTCGATAATCGACATCGATGATCAGCATCGGCCTCAATAATCGACACTGATAATCAACATCGATAATCAGCACCGACACAGTATTGATAATCGGCCTCGATAATCGTCATCGATAATCAGCACCGATAATCATCATCGATAATCGGCCTAACAAAGGGCATAAGAAAAGGTCACAATGTGGACATTTAACCAACATTGCTCCCAAGGAGTAGCCCACATATAACCAAATTATAGTGGGCCTACAGCTCACACAAGGGCTTAATATAATCACAATGGGCCTCACTCAAGGGCTTAATACACATCACGATGGGCCTCACTCATGGGCCACATATACATCACATTGGGCCTCATCATATGGGCCATAAATACATTATATTGGGCCTCAACGGATGGACCCCAAATACATCACATTGGGCCACACTCATAGGCCTCATATACATCACATAAGACCTCATTATATGGGCCTCAAATACATCAAATGGGTCGTAATACACGGGCCTTAGATACATCACAATGGGCCCCAACACATGGGCCGAGTATACATCATATTGGGCCTCAAACATGGGCCTCATATACATCACATCGGGCCTCAATAGATGGGCCACAAATTCATCATAGTCGGGCTTACGGGGTGGCCTAATCGATGGATGGCCTGGATTAAATACACATCACAGTGGGCCTGCGAGGTGGCCCATTTAATGGACGGTCTGGATAAAACACCTTCAGCATAGTGGGCTACACCTACCACTGTAAAAGTACGGATGGTGTGGATATAAAACACTGACAACAAGGTGGGTCCCACCCCCACATGTGCCACACGTGTGGGGTGGGCCAGATGGATGAGTGTATAAAATGCATACATCAATGTGGGATTTACACCCCAAACGGACGGACGGGCGGTTTTGATATAACATATATCTCATGATCAGGCCCACCTAATTGGGCTACTGATCCACCATCCTTAAATGGATGGTTAGGATGAAATACATACCTCATTAGGGTCCCACAGACCTTGCTGACATTAGGGGGCAGCATCAGATGCTGTGTGGGGTCACAACAGATGGACAGTGTGGTTGTAGGCCACATGCAGAGAGGTGGGTTCCCACCATCCAAGGTCTGGATAGTGTGGATGAAACCCATACGTCACGTTGGCCCCATCATATGGACGGCGATGATGAAACACATGCATCACGGTGGAGCTCCACGTGCTAAATACAGCATCTCATCGAGGTGGGCCCCACGTGTTATGCACGGATGGTGTGGATGAGATCCATACCTTAGGATCAGACCCACAGAACTTGTTGATGTAAGTACAATAGCTATTTGTTGTAGATACTGGCCCACCGTCCATCAGATGGACGGTTTGGATGAAGAACAGATGGACGGTGAGGGTATAAAACATATACATCACAGGTGGGGTCCAGCCGGGTGGGCCACACGCCTCATCATCACCATAAAAAAATATGAAAGAGAGAGAGAGAGAGAGACAGCGTAGTCGAGGGACCCCGCCACTATGGACCCCTCTTAGTTCACAACACATACATCAAAATGGGTCCCATCATGAGTGGGCCCTCAAATGAAAATCAACGGTGGATCACCCACCTATATCACTCCTTCTTTAGCTCCTTGGACTCCCAAACTCCATGGCTTTCCCTTTGATGGAAGATGATGATGATTGAAGGGTTAGGATGAAAGATCTTAGGGTAGGGAGTGGGCCACACTTGGCTCCACTCATGGACGTTCCTCTCCTTGAGAATTGCTTGAATGGAGTGAGAAATTGAGAGAGAGAGAGAGAGGTGATGTAAGAGTGAGTAATGGGTGATGGGTGAGTGTAAGAAAGGGATGGGTGGAGAGAGAGAGTTGACTTTGGGAATGGGAGAGGGATGGGTTGCTTGTACTTGACTTGTACTTATGATAGGATGTGTACTTAATTGATTGATGTGATGGGTTGTAGAGATTCTCTTGGAATTTGCAATGTGTGGCATTTTTCTCAAAATAAATGCGGGCCCACAACTCCTGGCCTGGGTATCGCATTGGTGCGCAAGTCGTGGCATTGGAACCATAGCGATGGCTCAATAGCAAGGGTACAAGTTTCGGATCGAGCCGACTCTGATATACAGGATGTAACTTAGGGTCGTGCATAAATGTCGATTACAGGTTGCGGGTTGCTTAAATTCGACAAGGATGACCATGGGAGTCTATGGAATGGTACGATTAAGGATACGGGTCTTACAGTGGTGATGCTGATGGGTGGTTGTTGGGATTTAAAGTGGTGGGTGGTTGCTGGGATTAGAAGAGGAGGAGAATGAGGGAGGAAGAGAGAGTTTGGGATCGTGTAAGGGTAGGGTCGGGTGTGATGTATAGGGTTAGAGATACTTAAAAATTAGGATTTTTTTATTTTATATATACCCGAATCCAAGTCGATTCGGTTTCGGATCGAGTCAAGTCTGACCGGATTGAGTTTTGGGTCAAGTCGAGTCGAGTTACTGGGTAACTCGAACTCGACTCGGTTTGAGTTCGGATTGGGCGAAGCCTACTCGGTTCGGACATACTCACACATTTTGTTTGGGTCGACTCGGCTCCAAACGAGTCGAACGAGTCAATTTAGGCGAGTTGAGTCCTCCCATACCCATCTTTAACTAAAACGCCTGTCACTCTAGAAGGTTTTGGGCACAACCAACTAGGACGGTAAAGAAATCTTCAGTAGAATCATTACGAGTTTAGACGAATAATGGGAAAACTTTTGTGGCACAATATTCCCTGTGATGAGTTCAATACGAACTCCTACATCAAGAATGTTGTGATTTGAAGAACTAGTTCTTTAAGACAACAACGCGCTAACTTCGAATCGAACAACGGTTCATCTTCTTCAAAGTCATTAATGATGTGACATTCACTTCATCCTTCAAGGTTAGAGCAATTGAAGAGCAAAGAAGTAAAAGTATTTATGGCAGGCATTAAGCAGTCCAATCAGTTTTCGCCAAAAAAACACTTGGTTGAAGAAGCCCATAATATTTCGACAACAATTGTCGTCGACAATACTGAACAACAAGCAGAAGGATCACAAGAAAAGATGGTCGTTGAAATCATTCATCAAGAAAAAGAAAAAGATCAAAAGAAAAGATTCTAGTATCATACACTGTATTCCTACAAAATAGAAGAGATATCGTTCCCTATCAATTTCAAATACCCGGATTCTCAGAAATTTGATGGAGACGAGTCGCCAGAAGAACATCTGATGCATTTCATAACGATGATGGGAAATTTCTCCGTAGTTCCTCAATATTGCTTGCGATTTTTCGGGTCGTTATTGACAAGAAAAGCCTTTAAATGGTATTCGGCTTTGGCTCTGAAATCTATTCATACTTGGGAACAAATGCAAGATGCTTTCATGACAAACTTTTTCTCTACTAAAAGAGAAGTCAGTTTGATTGAAATGGGTCCTATCTGCCAAGGGGAAGATGAACCAGTAGAAGAATTTATCGATCGGTGGAGAACTTTGGGGCCATCGTGTCGGCAACTTCTGGGAGAATTGGAGCAAGTCAAACTATGCTCGAGTGTTATGAAACCAGAAGTGGCGTTTGGCCTGATTAGTGTAGATAAAAAATCTTTTCGTGACCTCGTCATAAAGGCCCATACTCTCAAGCAAATTGCTAAGAAGTTGATTGATTCTGGTATAAAATCACTACGCTTAATGGAACATCAGCCAACATCGTTGGCAGAGAAGAGAAGAAGAAAAACTATTAGAATGAAGGAAGATGCAGTGGTGGAGAAAATAGGAACGGTTGTGCAATCAAGATGATGAAAGGACGAGATCTAGATGTCCTAGAGAGGGGGGGGCGTGAATAGGACAATACAAAATATTTCGATACATAATAAAACAAATATACTCAATTGCTTAGAGTATTTAATTCTTGATATCAAATAGTTCATAGGCAACCTTCACCTAAAAGATTTAAGAACGACAACCTTATTTCATGACATCTTTGAGATCAAAATATCAAACTTAGCAAGAGACAATCAATCACAAAGAAAGTATATAAAGAATAAATCAATCACCACAATGTGCAAGGTGTTATAGTGGTTCGGTGCTTAACTCCACTCTCAAAATTACTACCCTCAAAATCTTGGCTTTCACTATTTAAGGTTTTTCATAGTTTCACCTTAACAACCTTATATAGTCTGTGTGATTTTCACATGCTCACCACAATAAAACCCACTGGGTGACTTTCACAGGCTCACCACAACAAAACCCACTTTATGATTTTCATGGGCTCACCACAACAAAACCCACTTTATGATTTTCATGGGCTCACCACAAAGCAACCCTTCTGAGATTTTCGGGCTATCTCAGAAAAACCTAAATAAAAATTAAAGTAAAATAGTACTTATCTTCAATTGGCTAGTCGAAGACGTAACTGTAGCTTTGAATGCAATGATCTTCTTTCTTGGGATATAGATGAAGCCGTGTATGTGTTCAACCCAAAAAGAATGTAGGGATCTAATATATTTTCAATGAAATGAACAATACCCTAATGCCACAAATTCGATTCTCTAAATCTCAAGTAGAGTTTGGATTACTCTATTAAAATAGTTTTTAAAAAAACTTGAGAAAGAGAATAGAATTACTTAAATCAAATATAAGAATTACCACTCAAATAGCTTAAGGAGTCTTGGACTTTCACTCTTTTCTTAAGAAGATGGATCTATGTTTTTCGTTCTTTGAAAGAGTGAGAGAACCTCTATTTATATAGCCAAAGGTATTGAAAATTCAGCTAGCCAAATTCCAACAGATCTTTAGATTTCACAGGATGAAAATTTTCAAAACTTCGGCTGGCCCAAGTCAAAATTTGGCTGGCCGAATCTCAATGGCATCCGAAATCTTATCTAGCTGGAAACTTGACCGACCATCCTTTGGGATGGCCAAGCGATTAGGTTAAGCTGACCGAACCCATGGTTGGGCTGGTCGAACTTGCTCTGGAAAATTTATGTCTTGTTGTATACTTGCCTGAATAATGTTAGCTTGGCCGAACATGAGGTCGGCCTGGCCTGACTCCAATGTATTTTACTTAGAATAATATGTTATTGTGATATTATGTGAATGTAACGACCTTGGAATTTTTGTGCTAATCTTTCCTTAAGTAGTTGTTTTTGGGGTAATTAGCACTTTACTCGATTGCTTGTGAAATTTGCATCAATCACTTTAAATTGTATCTGCATGGCTCTAAGCGTGTAGATTAGTGAGCGCTACGTTACTCTGAAATCTGGGATCTATCGCTAAATCCAGTTGTTCTGGGGAATTTTTGGAAGATCTGGATCGGACCTGGACCACGCGTCGAAAGTCCGATAGCGATGATCTTAGGCTGTTGCGGTCACCGAGTTGGGCTTGACTATCATCTCAAAAATCAAGTCCATGTGATGTTCTGGGTCGATTTGCTTGTGTTCGGAGTGAAGAGTGTGAGAACGGTTGGAATTTAATAAGCTTTTTATGAAATCTGAGTCGTGTTGCTTGCGTGACGATTTTAAGCTATCTGACCGTTGGATTCTGACCCAATTTCACCCTCTGATCAGGATGGTTAGCCCAGGCATATCCTAGTGCTTGTGGACCTGATCGAGATTCCGTGACCGTTGAATTGAGTGTGGTCCGCCACGGCTGATCTGAAGAGCCGGTCGGTACGAAAACTCAGCCTGACCTAGATCCATGGTCAGTGAGCTTAAGTCCGACCTTTCGTGGTTATAGGCCCACCAGAAGTGCTTCGTTGGATCGAGAAAGGCTTACTTTGGTTATAACCTAAGTATACCTTGTTCCTAGGGTTATTTTCATCAAGAATAGGCCTATTTATAGTCCTTAAACCCTAGTCCTCTTTTCCATACGATTTTCTCTAACCCTAGCTTGGAAAGAGAGTGGAAAAGAGAGAGAAAGTGAGAGAGATAAGTTGGTGAATCATCTTGGATTCCTCCTTGTTCTTCTTTATCTTTGAACCTTCACTTTGAATCGTTCTTCTGATGGTTCTGAGTTCTTTTGGGGTAAGTTAACCTAACCCTAACCTATGTTAGAGCTTAGATTAGACTTGGTGTTGTTGTATCTCATTTCCATCTTTGTTCTAGGGTATTCTAACGCTGTTGACGAAGACAACTCGTCTAAATCAGTTCGGTGGTTCCTTCTTCGCTTATGGTGTGGACTCTAAGTGTATAGGTTATGGTTTTCAAGGCTTTCAACACCAGTTAGTGATTTATTCTTGTTATGGATGAGATTTCACATGTCAAATGTTATGTTTACATTGCTTTCCTGATATGCATGTGCTATGGCGAGATTTGTGTATTCTATGTGTATTTATAAAGTACCGTATACGTATAAAATATGCACTTGTGTTTGTCATGATTATTTGTCATGTATGTATGCTAGATGCATGTATGACAACTCCTTAGTAAAAGGAATTGCCTAAGTGCATGTATTTCAATATACGTCATGTATGTTGTTCCATGTATGCTAAGTGTTTGTAGAAATGCATGAATGATCTAAGTGTAACTGATTACACTAATTGTGGGCGTTGAGAAGTGATTCTCAATACTCCTATTGATGCGCATGATTTCCGTTATGCAGTTACATTCCAAGTTATTTAAATTCAAGCATTACCTATGCTCTCATTTATGTTAAGTTGATATTCTTCAAGTGCTAGTGTACCATGATTTGAGTTGTTGTTCCATTACTGTCTTACGTTCCATATGAATATCTGTAGTAGTGTAAAGTGTTTGGGACTATGCCTTAGTCCAGGAAATCGGTAGTTGACCCTGTATGCGTGGTTGAGATTGCTTTCGCCACGTAGGACGTATTAGACGAACCCGAGCCGTATTAGAGTTGTCGGCAGTGGTTTGGCCACGTGGAGTGTTTGCGCACTCTATGTCGCTCAACTCAACGTGCGCTCGTGTTAGTCGAGTTCGTCAAATAACCCGATTGTCCGATGTATGTTAACCATGTATGGACGCTATGCTTGAATCTAGGGTAACGAACTTACCAGTGACATCCTATTAACTATGGTACTTGATCCGCTAAGACTCATGAGCCGGACATGGTGGTATGGGATACCGTGGTCGAGCTGTCGGCCTACGCTGGGGTGACGAGCCTCTCCGTAGTGACCAGTGAGCAACTAAACTCGTGAGCCGATTATGGTGGTATGGGACACTATATTCATGCTGTCAGCCTACATTGATTGGTGACGAGCCCTTTGTAGTGACCTCGAGTATACCTGGATACCGCAAGGAGGTGACGAGCCGATCTGTGGTAGTAAAGGCATGAAAGGCGTGCATTGATTGGTGACGAGCCCTTTGTTATGACCTCAAATATATGATCGTATGAGATGTCTAGGATTGACGACCCTAGTATGGATCACTGTTTGGATGGTGATATGAGGAAGGTATCTTAGCTTCCCAATCCTGTTGTGTGAAACAGACTAATAACAACTTGGTAATCATATCCATGCACCGCATTTGCATGTGCTTTGTAGATGTGGCGCACTTTGAGGCGATGTCATGCGTAACGTAAGATGAAGACGCTGAGGGTGTACGCGTGAGGGCACGCATCATACCGCATTCATACTTGCATTAACAAGAGTACTTAGGATTTATTTAATTGTCCTGCTTTATCATTACTGTTTGATTGAACTGATAACATGTTAACCAGTGCCTTATTGTTCCACTGAGTTGATCACTCACTCCCACGTTTTTGGGGCGGTGTTAAACACCCACCAGACTCTGTCTTAGGCCCTGATGTTGCAGATGTAGATGTGACGTCTGAGGCAGAGCGGGAGCTGGATGACGACGAGGCTGCCTTCTCCTATATGCAGTTTTCAGACGGGTTCTAGCGAGCCTGGGTCTGTTGCGCGGGATCTCTGGGATTATTTTGGGAACTGAAATGATGTAATAGATACTTATAATTTTGTTACCAAACACTTTCATACGATCTGGCTTGTATATGTAATTCAGGGATTTACACTTGTACACATATTTTGCTATAAGTCTTCCGCTTGCTTTATTCACTTATCCCTGAATCATATTTGTGTTTTGGCTTAATCTATTCCATGTTTTATGCACTAATACAGTCAACATACATTCATCATTAAATATGTTGCATAAGTGATGTTTTGGAACTCGGGAGCTGAGTTATGCTCGACCCCCGAATTTCAGGGCATTACAAGTTGGTATCAGAGCATGATCTGGATTAAACCGGACCTGGGTTATGGCCACACACCGCACGTTGTCGCCACTTTAGTGTATTTGGGTGCGGGTCTATCATCGCTTTGTGTTTGTGCTCCGTAGTTTCTATCGGCGAAAGATTCTTGAAAACCTTCGCCGAGATCGAGTCTGTACTCTTACCTGATCACACAGCGACCTGAAACCTTTTCCAGACCCTCTATTAATGAGTTTAGACGGTCTATCTTCTCTTTTTTTCACCTGTAAACCTTCAAGAAATCGCTATTTGAACCAGATTTCTGTCAGAATGACCCGATAGGCGTCAAACTATGCAAGGGGCCGATCGGGGCATCTTTTGTGGGGCCTAAGGGGGGAACCACATCATTCAGACCAAGGGGGAGCAGGAGGGACTTGCCAAATTGGCGAGGCATCACCGGACTGTCCAGAGACCGGCGATGCCATCGCCGGTTTGGCGAGGGATCGCCGGTCGCCGGGCCGGGCCGACGCGGGTCGATCATCCATAGGCCTTGTGTGGCCCACCCCTCCATGGTTTCACCCTTATATCTTTTTCTTTTACCTATTTCCTTCACAAAACCCACTCCCAAGCTCTCCCTTTCTTCCAAAACCTCTCAAAATCCTCTCAAATCTTTCCCCAATCTTCATCTTCCTCCATTTTTCGTGCAAACCCATCACCCCATCTTCAAATCTTCCTTTCTATTGCTGATTTTTCCTTCTTTCCTTCTCATTTGAGTCCTTGCAATTCCTATTTGGCTAATAGTTGTGTGGAAGCTTCACCATTTTCCTATTTCTCCCTTTTTCTCATTTCTCATGGCCCTCTTTGAGATTGTGACAGCTATCTTTTCCATTTCTTCCCTTCTTTCCTTGATGGGGAAGAAGAGAGCCCCCGTGGATGAAGCCAGGCCGAGCCGCCCAACCCGTGCACGGAGGCCGAGAGGTGCCACCGCTAGCACGTCCGCCACACGCGAGTTCCAGACGAAGCGAGACCTTGATCCTCGAGCTCCCGTCAGCAGGACCTTATTGGCGGAGTTGTCGCATGGAGTTTATGAAGGGCGTAGAGTCCTTTTTGAAGCTCATGTTGACCAGCGGCTCTTTGGTGAGTTTTTGTTGTTGGAGCGCCTAGAAGGGGCTGGTTGGGGTCCTTTGTTCGAAGGCGAGTATCGCGCGAATGCTAGCACTGTTCAGGCCTTTTATGCCAACATTCTGGAGCCTTCGCTGGAGCCTCTGCAGTTTAAGATTCCTTGTAGTAGCGGTCGAGTTGGTATTGTCAATGTTGCTTTGATATCCCGACTCTTGAAGGTGCCACTTAGAGAAGTGCATGCCAGCGAGAAGAATGTGGATAGTGTGTGCGAGAGGGATCGTCGCACCTGATCCTTGTGTGGTCGTCTGGTCGAATGGCAGCCGAATAGGAGTCTTCTAGCTTCCTTCATGACGGACGACTTCCGTTTGCTTCACCACATCTTTACGTTCAATGTATATCCAAGGTGGAGCAACTGCAGTGAGTGTACGCGCCTGATGGTGGATTTTCTATATCAGGTGGGGCAGGAAGCGAAGTTGTGTGTGCCGACGTACGTCCTGCGCCAGATTATTCTCATCGCTCGTTCGAGTAGAAGGACCGAGTCGCTTCCCTTTGGCCACCTCATTTGCAAGATCGCACATGAGTTTGGCTATAGGCTTGGAGCTGAGAAGCCGGTCCCTGTTCGTCATATCAATCTGAGGACTCTGAAGCTGATGGAGGTTGGTTCTGGTCAGCTTGCCTCAGAGGGTGAGGCTGAGTCTGAGAGCGGTGATGAAGAGAGTTATGCTGAAGGTGGTGCAGAGTCTGAGGAAGAAACAGAGCAAGACGAGGAGGGAGATGAGGCACAGGATTCGAGTGATAGCTCTCCTCCTGTGGCGCCAGAGCAGGGTGCAGAGCAGATTGCCAGAGATGCCCGTCTTACATAGCTTGAAGAAGGGCAAGCTGCTTTACGCCAGGATATGGTTGATCTTTAAGGCCTTGTTAAACATAAGTTTAAGAAGGTGTCTCGGACTCTGAAGTCTATCCTGTGTTGCTTGCAGGATAAGGGTGCTCCGCCTCCATCTCTTAATTCCGACGAGTAGCTGTCGTCATAGCCGTCTTTGCTTTGTTTGGTGTTTTCTTTCTGTGTGTAGCCGTTGTTGGCTTGTAGTTGGAGTGTTGTAGTTGTTGTAGTTGTTATAGTTGTTTGTGGTGGTTGTAGTTGCTATGGCTGTTTGAAGTGTTAGAAGTTGTTGTTTTCATACTTTCCTAGTCGTGATTCATGTACTGCTGCACTACTTATATTGCGACAATTTTGATTAATGGAATGCATGTTGTTTGCCTTTGGAGTTGTGCTGTGTTGTTGTGTGGATGGATTATGTGACTTAGAATCTGACAGGTTGCATCCTCTGTTGAATGTAGGGATGTTATCTAAGGGTTCGAAGACTTCGGCCCGTCTCTCTCTGATTGAGTCGCTTGCTGGGGTTCCTCCCTTGAGCGATAGCCAGTTAGATCCACAGGCGGGTCCATCTCGTGCCGATGTTGGGTCGACACCTATGGCTCCTCCAGTCACACCCTCGGTTCCTGAGTCGAGCCGTGCACCTTCGTCTGCTTCGCCTGTTGATAGGTTTGAGCAGATGATGTTGTTGATGCAGCAGCAGCAGATTCAGTAGTAGCAGCACCAGCACCAGCAGCAGGAGTTCCTCTCTTCTATGGCTGGCATCTTTGCTCAGTCAGTGGGGGCGACTCCACCTGTTTCACCTATGCCTCCATCTGGGAGCGCCAGTGCCAGCGGCACATTCGAGCGATTCCAGCGCTTGCGACCTCCTACTTTTACGGGTTCTCATAGACCCGAGGAGGCCGAGTATTGGATTGACCGCATCTCTAAGATGCTCAGACCGTTGCACTGCTCTGAGGTTGAGCAGGTTGAGCTTGCCACCTTCATGTTTGAGGAGGCCAGTTTGTGGTGGGACAGTGTGCTTCGCACTGTCGAGGAGGACTTCGTGTGGTCGTGGCAGGCATTTGAGGCATGCTTCCACGAGAAGTATTTCCCGGTGACGTACCGACATGAGAAGGAGAGTGAGTTCCTTCGCCTCCGCCAGGGAGGGTTGTCGGTTACGGAGTATGAGAACCGGTTTACTGAGTTGGGGCGGTATGTTCCTTTGATCCTGGGTGATCAGCCGATGAGGATGCGGCATTTTTCTGAGGGACTGCGACCTAAGATCCGATCGAAGATTTTCTGTGCTAGCATTTCTTCATATGCGGAGCTGGTGAGCATGTCCTTGCGAGCAGAGCAGGACGGAGATAGAGCGTCCCGCATGCGAGCACCAATGGCTCCTAGGCCGCGACCGGACTTCCAGGGTGCACCTTTCCTCGACAAGAGGCCGCGTGTTGATTCTCCTCCTAGGCGTTCAGCGCCGCCCGCTCAGCAGATGAGAGCTGATCTTAGGTGTTCTTATTGTGGGAAGGTGGGGCACTTGGACCATTTCTGCTTCTCCCATATGCGAGCAGGTGGTTTTACTCCACCGCAGAGGGTTAGCCATCCGATGCCTCAGGTTATTTCTCCTCCTCCTCTTCGATCAGCGCCAGCTCATCCATCCTTCAGACCTGCAGTTCCTGGTTTCAGGCCACCTCAGCAGCCCATGGTTCCTCCACCAAATCGTCAGCAGCAAGCTCGTGTTCATGCGCTTTCAGCTGAAGCGCCTATGTCTGAATTGGTGCCGAGGTCCTTTGAGGTGACAGCGCATATTGAAGGTATTCCCGTTTCTGTGTTAGTGGATACAGGGTCCACTACTTCTCTTATTTCTTATGTGGCAGTTAGGCGTTTGGGTTTGAGATCTGTTCCTATGCAAGGAGTGACGCTTACTACCGCTACGTGGATGTCCTCTGCCTTGGGCAAGCGTTGTATGGATTGTTTGGTCGATCTGGGAAGTGGATCGATCCGTGTTGATTTACTAGTCGCACCGCTTTATCACTACGATGTTATTATGGGTATGGATTGGCTCACGAGGATGCGAGCTGAGATTGATTGTGAAGCTAGATCAGTGACGATCCATGGACCTGAGGGCGAGACTGTTACTTTCCCAGTTTAGGTCAGTTACCCTCTTCGTATTGATTTTTATTCTTCTCTGTTGGAGAGTTCGGCCGAATCAGCGTTGGGTAGTACGTCGGTAGTTCAGGAGTTTGAAGATGTGTTTGAGTCGATTCCTGGATTACCTCCTCAGTGTGAGATTGATTTTGCTATCGATCTTATGCCTAGTGCGTCGCCCATTTCTTTACCCACCTATCGGATGCCTCCGAGTGAAATGGAGGAGTTGAGGAAGCAGATAGATGGTTTGCTGGAATTGGGTTTTATTCGGCCCAGTGTGTCTCCTTGGGGAGCACTTGTTTTGTTTGTGAAGAAGAAGGATGGTTCCTTGCGATTGTGTATTGATTATTGCGAACTGGTAATCGTGAAGAATAAGTACCCCTTGCCCGGGATTGATGATCTGTTTGATCGTTGAAGGGGGCACGGTACTTTTCGAAGGTTGATCTGCGGTCAGGGTATCATCAATTGCGCGTCAAGGATGGAGACGTGCATAAGACCGCTTTTAGGACTAGCTTCGGTCATTATGAGTTCCTTGTGATGTCGTTCGTTCGAGAACGCACCGGCCGTGTTCATGGATCCGATGAACAGGGTGTTTCGCCATTCCTGTTCGATTCGTCATTGTCTTTATTGATGACATTTTGATTTATTCGCGAGCCGGCGAGCACGAGGAGCACTTAAGAGCGGTTTTGGATACTCTTAGGGAGCATCAGCTTTTCGCACAGTTCAAGAAGTGTGATTTCTGGAAAGAGGAAGTCAAGTTCCTGGGACATGTGGTGTCCAAGGAAGGAATAGCCGTCGACCTTGCCAAGGTAGCTGCAGTGCAGGACTGGAAGCAGCCTGGTTCAATTACTGAGGTGAGGAGTTTTCTGGGTCTTGCAGGCTATTATCGACGCTTTATTCAGGACTTCTCGAAGATTGCCAGACCGTTGTCGCAGTTGACACGGAAGGATTTGAAGTTTGCTTGGAGTGAGCAGGCGGAGTTAGCTTTTTAGGAGCTAAAGGACAAGTTGACGTCCGCCCCTGTGCTAGTATTGCCAGAGCAAGGGGTTAAGTATATTATATATACTGATGCCTCTCGCGTTGGTCTGGGTTGTGTCCTTATGCAGAAGAACAGGGTGATTGCTTATGCTTCGCGTCAGTTGAGGAAACACGAAGAGAATTACCCTACGCACGACCTGGAATTAGCAGCTGTCATCTTCACATTAAAGCTTTGGAGACATTACCTCTATGGTGAGGAGTTCGAGCTCTTTTGCGACCACAAGAGCCTTAAGTACATTTTTACGCAGCATGACTTGAATATGAGGCAGCGCAGGTGGATGGAGACATTGAAGGACTTTAAGTTCGATGTTTCTTACCATCCTGGCAAGGCGAACCTTGTGGCAGATGTATTGAGTCGCAAGAAGGCTTTGAAGTTTGCGGCTCCGCTGATGATAGCAGAGTGGGATATGTTGGAGTTCGTGCACAATTTTGAGCAAAAGCTTACGGTGGTTGAGCCGTATGAGGTTATCGCATACATTCGTGTACAGCCCGTGATTGACGAGAGGATCGTTGCAGCTCAGGCAGATGATGAGCTTTTGGTGAAGTTGAGGCAGCGGGTTGGTATAGATGAGAACTCCGACTGGAGTGTTAGTTCTGATGGGGGCCTACGTTTTCGTGGCCGGTTATGTGTTCCTGACATCCCTGACTTGAGACGTGAGGTTCTCGAGTTAGCCCATAGTTTTAAACTTGCGATGCATCCAGGTAGCACGAAGATGTATCAGGATATGAAGAGGTCTTATTGGTGGGACAATGTGAAGGTCCAGATTGCTGAATTTGTTTCTCGTTGTCTCACGTGCCAGCAGGTCAAGGCAGAGCATCGCCAACCTCCTGGGTTGTTGCAGCCCATGCCCATAGCTGAATGGAAGTGGGATTTCATCTCTATGGATTTTATTTCTGGGTTGCCGAGGACGAGAAAGGGATTTGACTCTATTTGGGTGATCGTCGATCGATTAACGAAGTCGGTGCATTTCTTACCAATCAGAGTCACTTACTCTGCAGACGAGTTGGCTAGGTTGTATATCAAGGAAATAGTGCGTCTGCATAGAGTTCCCCTGGAGATTGTGTCTGATAGAGACACGCATTTTACATCTATCTTCTGGACTCGTATCCAGGAAGCAATGGGTGTGAAACTGAAGTTCAGCACCGCGTTTCATCCGCAAACTGATGGGCAGACGGAGCGCGTGAATCAAGTCCTGGAGGATATGTTGCGAGCTTGTGTTTTGGATTTCAAAGACAGTTGGGATGATTGTCTTCAATATGCAGAGTTCGCGTATAATAATAGTTTCCAGGCGAGTATCGGCATGGCTCCCTATGAGGCATTATATGGTCGCCCGTGCAGAGCACCACATTGTTGGGCAGAAATTGGTGAGCGTAGTTTGCTTGGCCCAGAGTTGGTGCAGGTGACTTCAGAGAAGGTTGACATCATTCGACATCGACTTCTGACAGCGCAGAGCAGGTAGAAGAGTTATGCGGATACGAGGCGTCGACCACTTGAGTTTGTAGTGGGAGACCATGTTTTTCTAAAGGTCTTTCCTATGAAGGGAGTTCTGCGGTTCGGTAAGAAGGGGAAGCTGACGTCGAGATTTATTGGTCCATTTCAAGTTCTGGATCGAGTGGGAGTGGTAGCATACCGCCTTGCTTTGCCCACACCTCTTGCGGGCGTGCATAACGTATTTCATGTTTCTATGCTGAAGAAGTACGTTCCTGATCCTTCGCATATTATCAGTTGGGAGCAAGTGCAGTTGAGTGAGGATGCCACTTATGTACTGCGACCGACGCGTATTCTTGACAGGAAGGAGCAGGTATTGCGTAGCAAGGTTATCCCTCTTGTGAAGGTGCTATGGACACATCATGGTGTGGAAGAGGCTACTTGGGAATCTGAAGCTGAGGTCAAAAAGACCTACCCTCTGATCCTCGAGGATTTTATGAAGGTATGAATTTCGAGGACGAAATTTTCTTTAAGGGGGGTGGATTGTAACGACCTTGGAATTTTTGTGCTAATCTTTCCTTAAGTAGTTGTTTTTGGGGTAATTAGCGCTTTACTCGATTGCTTGTGAAATTTGCATCAATCACTTTAAATTGTATCTGCATGGCTCTAAGCGTGTAGATTAGTGAGCGCTACGTTACTCTGAAATCTGGGATCTATCGCTAAATCCAGTTGTTTTGGGGAATTTTTGGAAGATCTGGATCGGACCTGGACCGTGCGTCGAAAGTCCGATAGCGATGATCTTAGGCTGCTGCGGTCACCAAGTTGGGCTTGACTATCATCTCGCAAATCAAGTCCATGTGATGTTCTGGGTCGATTTGCTTGTGTTCGGAGTGAAGAGTGTGAGAACGGTTGGAATTTAATAAGCTTTTTATGAAATCTTAGTCGTGTCGCTTGCATGACGATTTTAAGCTATCTGACCGTTGGATTCTGACCCAATTTCACCCTCTGATCAGGATGGTTGGCCCAGGCATATCCTAGTGCTTGTGGACCTGATCGAGATTCCGTGACCGTTGAATTGAGTGTGGTCCGCCACGGCTAATCTGAAGAGCCGGTCAGTACGAAAACTCAGCCTGACCTAGATCCATGGTCAGTAAGCTTAAGTCCGACCTTTCGTGGTTATAGGCCCACCAGAAGTGCTTCGTTGGATCGAGAAAGGCTTACTTTGGTTATAACCTAAGTATACCTTGTCCCTAGGGTTATTTTCATCAAGAATAGGCCTATTTATAGTCCTTAAACCCTAGTCCTCTTTTCCATACGATTTTCTCTAACCCTAGCTTGGAAAGAGAGTGGAAAAGAGAGAGAAAGTGAGAGAGATAAGTTGGTGAATCATCTTGGATTCCTCCTTGTTCTTCTTTATCTTTGAACCTTCACTTTGAATCGTTCTTCTAACGGTTCTGAGTTCTTTTGGGGTAAGTTAACCTAACCCTAACCTGTGTTAGAGCTTAGATTAGACTTGGTGTTGTTGTATCTCATTTCCATCTTTGTTCTAGGGTATTCTAACGCCGTTGACGAAGACAACTCGTCTAAATCAGTTCGGTGGTTCTTCCTTCGCTTAAGGTACGGACTCTAAGTGTATAGGTTATGGTTTTCAAGGCTTTCAACACCAGTTAGTGATTTATTCTTGTTATGGATGAGATTTCACATGTCAAATGTTATGTTTACATTGCTTTCCTGATATGCATGTGCTATGGCGAGATTTGTGTATTCTATGTGTATTTATAAAGTACCGTATACGTATAAAATATGCACTTGTGTTTGTCATGATTATTTGTCATGTATGTATGCTAGATGCATGTATGACAACTCCTTAGTAAAAGGAATTGCCTAAGTGCATGTATTTCAACATACGTCATGTATGCTAAGTGTTTGTAGAAATGCATGAATGATCTAAGTGTAACTAATTACACTAATTGTGGGCGTTGAGAAGTGATTCTCAATACTCCAATTGATGCGCATGATTTCCTTTATGCAGTTACATTCCAAGTTATTTAAATTCAAGCATTACCTATGCTCTCATTTATGTTAAGTTGATATTCTTCAAGTGCTGGTGTACCATGATTTGAGTTGTTGTTCCATTACTGTCTTACGTTCCATATGAATATCTGTAGTAGTGTAAAGTGTTTGGGACTATGCCTTAGTCCAGGAAATCGGTAGTTGACCCTGTATGCGTGGTTGAGATTGCTTTCGCCACGTAAGACGTATTAGACGAACCCGAGCCGTATTAGAGTTGTCGGCAGTGGTTTGGCCACGCGGAGTGTTTGCGAACTCTATGTCGCTCAACTCAACGTGCGCTCGTGCTAGTCGAGTTCGTCAAATAACCCGATTGTCCGATGTATGTTAACCATGTATGGACGCTACTGCTTGAATCTAGGGTAACGAACTTACCAGTGACATCCTATTAACTATGGTACTTGATCCGCTAAGACTCATGAGCCGGACATGGTGGTATGGGACACCGTGGTCGAGCTATCGGCCTACGCTGGGGTGACGAGCTTCCCCGTAGTGACCAGTGAGCAACTAAACTCGTGAGCCGATTATGGTGGTATGGGACACTATATTCGTGCTGTCGGCCTACATTGATTGGTGACGAGCCCTTTGTAGTGACCTCGAGTATACCTGGATACCGCAAGGAGGTGACGAGCCGATCTGTGGTAGTAGAGGCATGAAAGGCGTGCATTGATTGGTGACGAGCCCTTTGTTATGACCTCAAATATATGATCGTATGAGATGTCTAGGATTGACGACCTTAGTATGGATCACTGTTTGGATGGTGATATGAGGAAGGTATCTTAGCTTCCCAATCCTGTTGTGTGAAACGGACTAATAACAACTTGGTAATCATATCCATGCACCGCATTTACATGTGTTTTGTAGATGTGGCGCACTTTGAGGCGATGTCATGTGTAACGTAAGATGAAGACACTGAGGGTGTACGCGTGAGGGCACGCATCATACCGCATTCATACTTGCATTATCAAGAGTACTTAGGATTTATTTAATTGTCCTGCTTTATCATTACTGTTTGATTGAACTGATAACATGTTAACCAGTGCCTTATTGTTCCACTGAGTTGATCACTCACTCCCACGTTCCTGGGGCGGTGTTAAACACCCACCAAACTCTGTCTTAGGCCCTGATATTGCAGATGTGGATGTGACGTCTGAGGCAGAGCGGGAGCTGGATGACGACGAGGCTGCCTTCTCCTATATGCAGTTTTCAGACGGGTTCTAGCGAGCCTGGGTCTGTTGCGCGGGATCTCTGGGATTATTTTGGAAACTGAAATGATGTAATGGATACTTATAATTTTGTTACCAAACACTTTCATACGATCTGGCTTGTATATGTAATTAAGGGATTTACACTTGTACACATATTTTGCTATAAGTCTTCCGCTTGCTTTATTCACTTATCCCTGAATCATATTTATGTTTTGGCTTAATCTATTCCATGTTTTATGCACTAGTACAGTCAACATACATTCATCATTAAATATGTTGCATAAGTGATGTTTTGGAACTCGGGAGCTGAGTTATGCTCGACCCCCGAATTTCAGGGCGTTACAGTGAAATAAACCTAACCTCGGGTCAATCTAAAGTAATACCACCTGATGGTTGACACATACAAAGTGTTTCAATCTTTGAACCAAGGCTTTAAAGTCTTGAGATGTTGACTCATCCTTGAGATGTTGATCGAGTCTTTATGAGGTCTTCATGAGTTGTCGAAGCATATCTTCATGAGTGCTTGTGCTACTTTCAGGACTAAGAAATTTAACAATCTTAATTGTGCTTAAGTATAATCAATTACAATCTCCCCCTTCGTCAATTTTGTGACAAAATGCAATCATGCAAAACTCATCATACAAACATACAGATCATCATGACGTACTACCACATCTCATAGACTCATCATATAAATATGATCTCTGGTTTAAAGGAACATCTGTACACCACCAGTGATACCATATCTTGAAGATCTTAATGCTCCCCTCTCAGTACTAGCATTCGTAACTTCCCATGAGCACTTAGTCACGTAGAATATATTTCCATACAATCCAATACTTTATCACATGACAAAAAAATATATAATTCCATACAACTGATGCATGTGAGTGAATGTGATATTCATTCAAGTGAGGAGTTGTGCTCATATCTCATATATCCATAACCATTTTCTCCCCCTTTTTGTCAGAAGTTGACATAGGAAGAAAAATTAAATGAAGTATGCAACATGAATATCAAGGATATAGAACATAAGAATAGAAGGTCATTTAATATTAGTGATAAAATCATCCAAAACAAATAAAGACAATTATCCAAATGTGCTTAAAGAAAGCCATGAAGGAGTGCATGAAATCCAAAGAGAGAATAATAGTTATTATAGACCATAAGTAAAATTACCAATCAGAACCAGAGGAAGGTGCAGGCATCTTAGGATCATTGATTTTCAAACTCCAATTAAATTGATGAAGGTACTTTTTCATGTACTTCATAGGTTGTTTTTGAGTTTAAAGTAATGAATCCTATGATACATGCAAGGCGTCCACCTTTCTCTCTAAACTCTCCAACCTATAAGAAAATTGCAAAGGTTGGAAATCTGAATCATTTGTACCAGTAGAAACTTCCAAGTCTGCGAAAGTTGTCATCTATGTTGATATAGCTTGCAGGATCCTCTTCCTGATTGCCTTGCTGCTCAGGCCTCATATCCAACTTCATCATGTTTAAGTTTGCATTACTAAAGGGAAGTTCAGATTCCAATGCTTCGATCACGGGAATTTGAACATTGAACAGTAAAGCAAGGGAAGTCATACGGAATGCAAAAGGAATGGAAACATGACGAGGATGGAAATGATATTGAATGATTAAATATGATATCAAAGACAGAGGACAAATGCGAATATCAGATGCAATAGAATGCATAATACGCATCATGAAGGGAGTAAGATCAGTCTTATTCCCAGCCCTTGAATAGAGTTTCAGCCTGACCATGTCATCGGACACGTTTGGAAAGTATAAGGTGGCTATAATCTCGTCAAACTCTTTCAGGTGTAGATAAGGATTTTCAGATTCAAGCCCATGAAATTTTGGAAGGAGTTTGATTACCCCTGGCTTGATATCCATATGTCTTGCATTTTCTAGAAAAACCATGCATGAGGGTGTACTCACCCCTGTCGGTGTAAATAATCTCGTAAAGTACATTCCGGGGGTGCTTGATGCACCTCATTCTCATCCTAGACTTCCTTAACCCTAAGTTGAAGTTATTGATTTATCAGTTGATTTACGGCCATCACTTCAATTAACTCTAAGGATCTCGAGTGGTGTCTAATCCTGCGATGGATAGATAACCCCTCAACCAATCCTCCTACACTCAAAAGATGTTGAGTGTTGTCACGGACCTGCTTGGGCATGAAACACTCTCAGCCCTCCAATTCAGATTCTAACCTAAACCTAAAAGAGAGTAAGGAAATAGAAAAAAAAAGAAAGAGAAATGGGATTAGAAAGAAGTTACCAATTTAGAAGTTCCTAATTAAAATCCTGCAAAACAAAACAAAATTAGTCAGTTTTTAAAAACAGAAATTCTAAAATTAGAAAGTTAAAAACTATTTTGGAAAGTAAACTAGTTTCTAAAAAGGAAAGTTAGTTTCTAAAAGCAAAAGAAATCCTAGAATTAGAAAGTTTCTAAAAATAGAAAACAAACCCTAAAAGAAAACAAAATAATTAGAAAGAGATTACCAATTAGAAAGTCTATATCAGGATCCTACAAAACAGGAAAGTTATGTTAGTTTCAAAAAACAAACAGAAAAACCTAATCCTAAAATTAGAAAATACTAATCCAAAAACTAGCAACTTTTAGAAAAATGCAATCATTAGTCCCCAGCAATGGCGCCAAAAACTTGTTCACAACCCCAAGTGCAGGGCTGCAATGTAGTAATAATCTCGATGAGACTGAGGTCGAATCCACAGGGACTAATCTCGTGTGTTTTCTGAAAGCAACTAGAACTAGAACTAGAAGAAGATAGAAATCTAATCTAGCATATGTGAGAGAATAATTATGAAACACTTAATGAAAAACTTGTGAAATTTAAAAGTGGGAAACTAGGGTTTCCAAGGATCCACTTGTAGAGATCAGGGCGATCTATGATTAATCCACGAACACAATTGGAATCAGAGTCCCATCTTCATCCAATTGGAGGATATCTCATTAAAAATCAAATCTAAACTTCCTTTGATCCAGTTCTCAATGGATGAAAGGTATTAGAACTAGAAGTGATTCCATCACAAAACCATGCCCATGAGATAGAGCAAACAACAAAATTTACCAATCCACAACGAGTCTGAGAGAATTGTGAGAGTTAGGGAGAATTCCATCGTCCAACCATGCCTAGGGGATGATGGTGAACAACAGGATTTCCTAAATTCACAATCTCAATAAAAAGAACATACTCAAAGCTATTGCAAATTCATTGTAATTTAAGTCACAACAAATTATTAAAAACTGAAAGTATTTCTTATAATCAAACTAAATTCAAAGAGAGTTCAACAACAGGAATCAAAACAATCGAAAACAACCCATGACGCTACAAGCTTCACCTCTTAGCCCTAGCTAAGAGGTTTAGCCAATCATAAACATGATTAATCTAGAATCTCTTAAAAACATAACAAACATAATTAAGAAAAAAGTGAAGAAAGAAAAAACTCTTAAGATGGCCTCTCCACGTTATCGATCTACTTCCGTTCTCCTCCTCTTCTTTTCACGTTCTCCCCTACTCACCTGTTTATATAGGCTATCCGTAAGTCGGCTGGGGTCAAAAAACTGACCCTGTTTCATACTTCCGCTTGCAGTGAAACCGGACGCAGGGATCTGTGTGACTCGTCAATCCTTTGGGACTCCTTTCTTTTGGCCTGGCTGTGATCAGATTTTCTGATCCCAGCCATGTGCGGCCACCTAATAGACGGTCCATATCTTTGTTCTTGGTTGCAGGGGGGTTGGACTCCACCTCACATAATCTGTTAATCGTTGGATCTATTTATCGAAGTGGTGATTGCGCTGGCCATCTTCGAATAGGATTCCTCTGAAGGTTTGGTTCGATGGGCCCTTTGTATCTGATGGACAGTTTTGATTCGTCCCTCTCCTTCGATGGTGGGCCCCACTGAATCCTCGAATCTCCTTTGGTTCGAATTTGTAGCTACGGAAATGGGGTCCCGACGCTGTCTGGATTGTAGACCAACCTGCGCACATGCAGGCCGTTGTCGATGTGTGAACTCGACTAAGGTGGGGTCGAAATCTCCCTTTGAACAGGATAGACGGTCCGAATTTTCCCCACGGATGATAATGGTGGCCCACCTCTCGCCCGAGCGGACGGTGCTGGCGGCTTCTACGAACATGGGAGACGTCTCCCTTCTAGATTCGGTTGGGTCAAATAACCCTTGACCGGATTCCCGATCCCGTGCGGTGCAGGTGTGCATCTTGTGTGCACTCACACGCCTCCAAGTGTGGTGTCCATGATGATGTAATGGGAAATCTGCACCATTCATTCGTTCTTCTAACTATTTTAAGGGGTTGATCCCAAATTTAAAGTAAATCCAGAGATCAGGTGGCCCAAAATTAATGGTTGAATTGTCCATTGGTTTTGGCGATTCCTGAGCATTAAATCCATGCTTTTAGCATCCTTTTCAATCCAAGCTCTTGAATTCACCTTGAAACACAAACATGGTTAAAATAAAACATTAAGCATTATCATGTTCATAAAACCAAGTAATAAATGGGATCTGATATGCAATATCTGACCCTCAATAGCTAGTCAAACCCAACCACATTCGCTCCAAATCTTCAGCTAGGTGTGGCCGAATTTCTTCTCACCCAACTGCGTCGACGAAAGTTAAGCCTACTATGGTCTTCGACACCTGGTGACCCATGTCATCTGTCAGGTCTTGATGATGAGGCTCGAGGGTACCACTCGAGGTTTAAAGAATTTCACCCAGGAGTCTGGGACCCAGTATAAAGAAACTCAAATTTCTAGTGCCCATATATACCAACCACGATGCCGCTGTGGTGGTTTCATCAATATAACCACGGTGTTGCTATGATGTTCAATCCATCTCATGAGGATGCAATGATAATCCACAAGCACACTATGCAGTATAATTACACTCAAGCAATGCTATGCATGTAAGCCACATATGCATACGAGGCAACCCTAATATACATCCGATCTGCAATCCATGCTCATCGTGGAAAAAATATACATGTAATATCAACATTGACATAAACATAAATTACAATGTAGCATCAAATAAGCTTTGGGGACTTCAACCCAGGGACTAAGCCCGCAGTCTCTCGGACCAGATAACATCCGCACATACTCCATCATGTGCACCTCGCACCAACATCCTCTACCGCATACTTCATCATGTGCACCCCGCACAAACATCCTCTACCACATGCATATGATCTCCATATGATCAAACTATGCACATGATGCACTCCTCATCCATGATGCATGTACATGTATGTGTGCGTATAGATGCAATATGGACAAATATCATTATACCAATCGAAAATGATCACGGTACCAACATGGAAAAATAGTGGTATAATGTGCACTCTCCCTCATGATCATGGGGCTATGCGAGTGTCCACACTTCCAAGTCACAAGTGTGCACCAACCACACGATAGCATAATTAGGATCAATCAGTCACTTGGCACCAATCGCATGGCCAAAATCTCATATAGTGTCACCACAATAGACTGTATATCAAACACGTCGAAGGAATTCACACATACCATAACATGTATCAAATCCACATATAAAGATCCAAGCATTTGATCATAAGCTAGCATTATAACACAAAATCATTACACCAAGCTACATGTATCACATCACATAATCATCGCACGCATGTCATCACCACATTCATAATTCGATTTCAATCCAACATCTCAACAAGTCTAGCTATCGTCTCAAGTGGATTAAGGCCCGGTTCATTGCCACACTTGAATGGGCTGGTTAGTGAGTTTCGACATCCCATTCTTCTGGCTTGTTGGGTGGTCCATTTGATTACCACAAATGGTTCATTCGAAGACTTAATCATAACTTATTCACAAGGCCCAAATGAGACTTGTCATACATACATCACAAGGAGTTTCATGCACTTACCAAGAAGCCTAAACATAGGCCTAATATGCACTTCTCATGGAGTCTTACGTTCTTAGTAAGAGGAAGTAACCTATGGGCCCGATAGGTTTACCGCTAATGGGCCCACAAGGCATCCACTCAAGGTGGGCTTTAAGGCTAATAGGCCCACTACTCTAATGACATCGTGAACATATTAGTGGAGTCCACAAATCAAGCCCAATAATATTAATAAGATGGGTTCAACAATCAATCTGGCACACGTCCTAAGTTCACATACCCAAGAGATTACATCATCGGCATAGTCCACAAGTCTGGAGTGACCACACAATTCTCATATGCCCACATGGTCCTGTGGCCACTCCATTATCAAAAGTCCATATGGTTGAGTGGCCACACAAATGTCACTCTACTTACCACAATAAAGGATTTAAGGTTAGATGGTTATGTACTTACATCATAGCTCACACAATGGGGCAACCGCTTTACTAAACTTTCACATGGTCAACTGGTAAATACCACAATTTCACATAGTTTAGTATGTATATGGTTATTATCATGACCTAGTGTCCACATTTCAAAAATATCCAAACATAATTGAACAATCATAATTATACACACGAATACAAGGCTACACTAATTATGCTAAGTCTTAGGCAACAACCGCCTCACACTTCACACAACTAATAATCCTAGTTTAATGTCACATGATGAATGGACTAAGGGCCCCATTTAATCACATCACATATAGTTTAGTGGTCCTTCTACCTTATTAATGAGCATAATATAAGGTCCATACTTATGTCATGCTATACCAAATTGAGGTCCAATTTATCATCAAGTTGTGTATCATAATTCACATGACTTGGAAACTCCACACGTACAATTTGATTATACATGATTCGAGTGGCCATGCCTATGCTCATAAGCATGTGGTTGAGTCATTGGATGGCCACCAATGCCACCTGATTTCATACGGTTAGGTGGCCTTGTGGGTATTTCACAATCATACAGTTAGATGACTACACATACTCCACCATTTCCTATGATTAGGTGGCCATACATACATCAAATACCCACATGATTAATGGGCCAAATAGGTATATGACACCCTAACACCACTAGAGTCTACATATTTGCTATAATTGAACATGTTTAAGGGCTTAAACATAAGTCACATGATCCGATGACTTAGTTTTACACTGCAATCACAATTCCATGAGGTCAAGAGTTAACCACACATCATAAAATTATCTTAATTAAGTGTCCTAACTGGATTCTACAACATCACATGATCACGTAGTTTGGGCCACATACAATCACAAGCTTGCACATGCAAGGTGGACCACATCAAATTACGAGATCCCATAATTCAGGGCCACAAAAGTCTTTATATCCTCTCCATCTAGGTTACGTCACCTTAGGAACAAGTCGAAAGACAAATAACCATCATTGCAGGCCCACCCGCCGGACAGTGCGGGCTACTAGCTTTGGGCCTGTTCTAAGTTTTGTACCATACTCTAAAACAAGCAGACATGTGGATGAATGATGTTGATATAAAGCACATGCCTCACATGGAATCTACAGTGAACCCATGATCTAGAAGTTTTGGCGACACATAAGCAATACGGTGGACCCGATAATGTCTTTTAAGGGCCTGTTTGGTTTTCCAATTATAACGGCAGTTGGGTGTAAAGACAGCATGATTACATCTTTACATGTATTAGCAATGATTGTTTGAATACCTGTATGTTGCTTTCCCATGCTTGTTTTTTGGTATTTTTGGGTGCAGTAGACGAAAATTCAATAGGAACCTGTTTGGATAGACAGTGTAGTAGTCACATCATTGCTTTTTTGCTGGTATGGTGTCCACCATCTCAGCTCTACAACAACTGTAATTAGTTGTTTGATTTTTACAGCAGTACTGAATATATGTGATTCCCCTTTCAGCAATTTGGTCAACATCTGGATGACTGGTTTCAATGGACCCAATCTTCGCATATGGTAAAACTTGATATCCAACACTATGTGTTGCCGATAGCATGATGATCTTCGTGATAGATTGTGTGGTCCACAACATATATCGAAATGCACCAAAACATATATCAACACTTTTGGGTGGGCCACATGATGAACTTTGTGATACATTGTGTGGTCCACAACATATGTCGAAATGCACCAAAACATATATCAGCACTATGTGGTGGACCACATGATGATCTTTGTGACATATTCTGGGTTCCACCACATATATTGAAATGCACCAAAATGTATATTAGCACTATTTGGTTCGCCTGTTTCAAAAGGACGTGTCTCAAGGTAGACATTGCAAGAACTGAATTTAGTAAGCAAGCATACTGGTAGAATAAACACAGGTACATGGGTCCCTTCAAATTCGGATTTGAAGGGTAATGAATGATCATATATAAAATTCACCAGAAACATGGATAAATAGATACAGGATTCAGAAGTAGACATATAAAGGTCAAGATGTACATGTTACACTTCACATTTTTAAATTGAAGTGTATCAGTGTACTCACACCACTAATGGATGGGTGTGGGATCAGTAACCCATTGTCAGTAGCAAGCGCTTGCTACTAATTCACTCTATGTGAGGAAATATGGGCCCCACTAAAGAAAATGATATTGTACTCCTGTAAATAAAACATGTCAGTAAGCAATTACCAAAACCACCTAGAGGTTAACCCATAAATTCTTAAACATCCACAAAATTTGTTCAAAGCAAACCACAGTCCTCCAGAAATTGTATAATAGTCAGTATTTAAAATAACCATTAACCAGAAAGCTAAAAACTAGTGCCACACAATAAGCTGATGGTGAGGATTAAAAGCAAGCAACCGAAGCTAATCCTAAGGAGGGCCTCAATTGACCCTTGCGTTTCTTCAATGTCATCTACCGGTGTGCCAATGCTAGCACACTTTGCATAGTAGTGGGATGGTGACGGGGAGCACCCTATAGAAAGGTTGTTGCAACTACCAATGCAAGGTCATTCAGTGTTTAACGTCCTCGTCTGATGGTCATTCTCGATGTCGGCCACTGGTTCATTGTGTTGCACCGGTTCATTGTGTTACACCGCATACTCACAGAAAGCAGTCCATTGAACATATGCCTCTGACGTGGACTTATATCCTTTGAAGCGGGCCATGGAAAATCCATACACCTGTTAGCGGCACTCCTCCCAAGTATAATACAGTCCGGGTCGATGTCCATTGCAGATGACATACATTTTCTTGCCCATCTGCAGACAATTGAAATACCAATAATTACAACTTGCAGATGGATGGATTATTACCATTAATCAAACATGCAATGATTGTTTTATACTTTACCAGGACCTATAGATAACTGATAATGTAACAAATCTGAGAATCTGAGAGCATACCTAAAGCGCTGATTTGACCAGAAAAAAGATTGGACAACTCCTATCGAAAGTGCAGATATGAACAAGATAGTCATATGGCAAACAATATATGAATGAGATAAACATCAGATAATGCAACATGGGCATCAACATGTAATGCAAATTAAAATGAAGAAAACGGTGGGATCATTCAGCTGCACCATCAACATCCAAAAAAAAAATATCATCCAAAATATTAAACATTTTTCCAACTAGTCACGAAAGCTAGCCCTGGACCAGAAAATTAAGTTTTGTCCAAAAGTCACTTGGCTGACAAGCCAAAGAAAACAGAAACCCATCAACGGTCAGGCGGATGGCAGTGTAATCAGTCAAATGACTGATCTAGTGCAAGTAGCATCAACACAAAGTCCAACTTCCTATGCTCAGAGAGTGAAAGGAACGAGGCAGATTGTTGTTCATCTTTAGATAGTATCTTCATGGCGCGTACGATCTCATGACTCGTGAGGCCTTCAATCTGCTCCAGAGTAGGCACAATCTAGGACATACATACCAAATCCTTCCCTTAGTGTATAGTTATAGCTAGTGACTTGACAGCTTGTGCAACATCACTCATTCCTTTGCCAATAACATCGCAAGGGTGATCATGTCTGGCTCTCTTCCTAGAATTAGATGTGCTTCCTATGTTCACTGAGTTGTTCCCATTGACATTCAGACTACGGGTGGCGACATGAGCTCCGTCACCACTGTGAAATGACCACTGGATGTTCTGTCCATTGTCCCCTATATCGTCACTCGACAAGACGAGTGTATCATCATTCAGATCAACCAATGTTGTTGGCGTAATGTCGGAATCACGGGACCTTCCCTTTCATGTAGTACTGGAAGCACGCGATCCGTTAGCACGATCATTTCCAAATAGGAAGGTGAGGTCATCGTACCTTCGCACCACCTTCCCTTGAATGTGTTGTGCATAGCGATGTGACTATTGACAATAACCAAGAAAAATCTGTATTACTAACAGAAATATCGATGAGATATTCTTTAAATCAACATTATGCTAAAGTAACAGACTAGTTCAAAAAGAATAAAAAATGTTGATGGTGTTGACTGGTCGAAAGGGTTTGGACCCTCAATGCCTTTACAAGCATGTCAGTTTTTTACGAAACTGAACAACTTATCGGTCTTGTGCATGGGGCATGCTCAAATAGGAAATTCAATTTTACAAAGCGATCATTACATATAACAACGTTAATCGTTGCTACTGTTTATGTGGATAACGAATTTCAGCATCCACACCAGTTATCAATGGGACTGACCAGTGGTGGCCATAAACCAATGGAGAAACTGATAAACAATAAATTATAATATCATACAATTCACAAAAGTAAAACATGATCACAACAGGGAAATATGAAAATAGCAGTAGTCAGAAATTATTTTCCTCATCTGTAGAGTAATATGAAGATGACAATAGGGCCCACTAGCTTTTGGTGGGGCCTATTTTCTATCTTTTCTTTTCCTTGGCATATTGTGCTGCCACCCACAATATCATTTTTTTATAAAGGGAGTTCAAAACTTACATGCATCGTAAGTTTTGAAGTTATCATCTGATATACATGGAAAACACATGCATGAATGCCATTCCATTTGATATTCACTGAAAATCTGTATGAGATGCAAGCCATTCATTAGATGGGCCCCACTGTTTATATGTATCTACACAAAAAAACTTATCGAGCTCCCCCAAAAATAACCATCTCTCATCCATGTTTCTGTTTAGGGATGAAAATTCGACAGAAGGTAATGAGAGGATTTTTAGTAATAATTGTCATAAACATCCTGCAAGATAGTAGTTAAACAGATGCTACACAGAAGGTAAACAGAGGACCACATCGTCCGCCCGGACATCCCATCGCACGACTGGTAACGAGTAAAGAGAGCATGTAGGACCACCCCATGATGGCATCATATGGCTTTTCCTTAAAAAGAGGCTAGATTGAAGGTAAACGGAGGACCAGAACGTCCGATTGGACATTCCATCTGCACGACTGGTAAAGAGGAAAGAGAGGTTGTAGGACCACCCCATTCTGGCATCATATGCCTTTTGCGGTTTATCGAAGGGATCCGCAAATGGCAAAGTCTATTTAAAAACTACTTGCCATGCAACCGATCAAAAGCTTGTCATACTCAAAATCCTACAGAGGCTTTGACGCACCTCAAACATTATATTATAGAAGAAAACACCTTCAAAACATATACTTTGTAGACCTCAGATTTGCTGATATTCATCAGAAAATCTCAAAAAAGTTACAAAAAACCCTCTCAAGCATGTAAAATACCAGCAATTGGAGCGTACCTGTTTCGATATCGGATGGCTGTTGTGGAATAATTTTGGGGGCATGTACAGACAACCCAAAATCTGAAACCTCAATAGAGGGATGGAGGTAATACAGAAGATATTTGTGTTCCCGACAGGTCACGCAGCGCTGAAGGTGGATGAAATGTCGTCTACCACTAAGATCTTTCCTTCTCTTTACTGTCGAGAAGAGGGAAAGAGAGACGGTTAGCATTTCCAAATAAATTGAGGAAGATAAGAAGATAACCATGCATGACAACCTTCCAACAAGATCGCCGGATCTCCAGCACAGTGATATCTGAAAAGGTCATCAGATGGGGTGGGATCTTACCGGACGACTGGTAGAAATGAACTTCAAGTCTTGGTGGGAATGAGATGAAGGTATGAAAAGCTGCCTGTGAAAATATAAGAACAATGCAATAGAGACCCCTTGTATCCTTTGCGTGGTGTCCCACGAACCACCATATGGTTTTCATTCTCTCAGACGGGCGTCAGGCACTTTCTCATCAAGTACCTACAATTTGCAGGGACTGACATATGAAATACCGCCGTATCCAGCAAAACATGGATTCGCTGATAATTGCAGCCGATTATGTTGATATTCAAATGGGTGTGAATTGTCATTATTACCCTTTTCACCCGAAATGTTGGTATTCAGTAAAACCAAATAGGGCCTAAGGGTAAATGCTATTGTCTTATGGACATGGTATACTGAGATTTGCATCTAATTTACTTTGAGTTAATATGAAGGGTTGGGTCCATTGAAATGGTGGGGTCCACTTCCCAAATGGCCATAAAATGGATGAATGGTGTAGATATGCAACACATACACCTAAGTGGGCTACTCATTCACCAATCCATGGTGGGCCTGAGGCTTAAAATCAAGTTAATCTTTGGCTTGTGTGGGCCACACCACACACAAAAGTTGAGAGAGTTACCCTCCGTTAAAACATTTATAATTATTTGTTGGGCCACCGGGATGTGGTTCACGAATCCAGCCCATCCATTATGTGTGTCCCACTTGGTTAAGGGATTAGACCAAGTTTCAGATGCATCCAAATTTCAGGTGGACCCCAGCAAGTGCTTTTATATGTGTTAGCCATATCCCCACATGATTTTAGATGGTGTGGGCCACCTGAGTTCCATGTACGGATGATTTTTGGGGCAACCCATTATTTAAAGGGGACCCATTAAATACACGGTGTAGATGTTCGACATACATCACGGTGAGACCTCTAGTGGGACCCACCATCCCTACCAACGTCCAAGCAGTAGGATGCTGATAGCAAGTGGTGTCCAGCCCTTGCTTATTATTATTATTGTTGTTGTTTTTCTGAGGTTGTTCATAGGTGAGGCCCACATTAGGATGATCCACTCCATTTATTGGGTTCTCTGGCTCATGGCAAGCCCAATGAGCCCAATATTCAATATGTTTAGGCATACAGAAACATTACAGCGGGCCTAATAGATTTTTAATGGTAATTGTCACTTGTCACTACTATTTCCAATGGTGTGGCCTACCAGAGCTTTGGATTGGCTTCATTTTTCAACTCAATGCCTAAAACGACCTGGGAAATTAGATGGACGGTGTGGATCAGATACATACATCATGGGGGGTGGTGTTGTGGTCCCACAGCCCTTTACCCATTTTAAGTGTTAACCTATAGAGAGCCAAATTATATATATATATATATATATGTATATGTATATATATATATATATATATATGTATATATATATATATATATATATATATATATATATATATATATTTGAATGAGTGTACACTATGTGCATGAGTGTGTGTGTGTGTGAGAGAGAGAGTTTGGCTAGCCCAATGGGCCACACTTGGACAGTTTGGATGGCATACAAATATTTTAGTGGGGCCCACTATCAATGGGTCCCACATGAAGTATAGAACAATTCAGTTTTGTATGTTTTCTCCTATACATCCACACCATTAATCATATCATTATCATCATTATAATTATCTTCACCATCAATCATATTATCTTCATCATCCACACTACCTCTAACATTAGAGCATCATCTTCACTATCCATAAACATAATGAAATCAAAATAAGAATGAGTGGGGAGGGTGTACTCACCTTAATGGACTAGATGGATGGAAGGGATGGGATTGATGGCCCACCAAGATCACTCCTCTCTCTCTCTCTCTTATGGTAGGAAAAATGGTGAAAATGTCAACGGATGGAGGGGTATTTGTAGATAAATGCATAAAAATGTGGTTAGGTTAGGTTAATGTGATTATGGTTAGCTTAGGCTAGGATTATGGAAAATTTTGCATGATTAGGACTTAATGGTGTATTAAAGGGACATGGGGTATTATGGTGTGATGAGGTCATGTATAGGATATGGTATGGAGAAGAGTTGACCTTGGACACACATGAGAGAGGGATGGTATGGGTGTGTAACATCACACACATGGGTAGAGATTCTCTCACCCATGTATAGCATGGTGCATGTGTGCATAACATGTGTTCTGCACATGTGTGGAATGTAATATATGGTGCCATGCGTACATGATATACCAGCAGTGTATCTCACTAACATAGAGTTGTATAGATGCACGGGTGGTACCTCCGCGTCGTAGCGATGGGGCGATCGATATGAAATAGGTTTCGAGGCCTTGAGGTTGTAAGTGCTATAGTTTATATCCCTGTAAGTTGTCAAAATTGTGGTGACAAAATCTCTGTTATGTTTTATATAACCTGCTTAAGTGAAGCTCTCTCAAGGATCAACATTCATGACTTCATGAACAAACTAAGCTCACATCAAGCAAAGCTCTCAAGTACAAGACTCAAGATCTTGAATGAAAGAACTGATCACAAGACAAGACTCTTGAATGCAAGAACTGCTCACAAGACTCAAGCTGAAAAGAAAAAGAAAGTACAAGGCAAGACTCAAGCTGAACTCAAGACTCAAGCTGAAACTCAAGCCACTTTCATGATTGAGCTACTTCAAGGTTTAGTCTACATCAAGACTTCAAGGCTCATTCTTCATGGTCTCTTGTTTCAATGTCCATACTTCATGATTGAGGTTTGTTTGACCATAGGATGACCTTAGAAGTAGGTCATTTCGGATACATAAGTCGAATGTTATTTTACATGTGATTGGTCTGTTCTTCGACCAGTCTTAGGTCTGCTTCGACTAGTCCTAGACTTGCTTCAACCAGTCTAAGATTTCCTGGATCGATCGTAAGTTTGTTACAAATTCGGATAAAATCTATTAGCCTTCGACTAGTCCTGAAAACTACGACTAGTCGTAGGACAGTGTTTCTGCATCTTCGACCAGCCGTAGAATCTACGACTCGAAGTCCAGAATGAAGGTTTTCGAGTCCTACGACCGATCGTAGGTGACCTACGACTCGTGGGAGAGCTACGACCATCGTAGAATGGTCTCGTTTATCCCGCCTAACTTTTCAAATATCTTAGAGCTTCGACTAGTCGTAGAGCACTCTAGACCAATCGAAGACCCGATCTTTTCACTTATAAATAGTGCACGAATCTCGAAGAAATCATCGATTTAATTATAGTATTCAAGCCAATCTTCGTCGAACTTCGAGAGATAATTTTGTGCTCCATTTAAGCTAAGTGTGCTTATTTAATATCTTCTTTCTTAGCTTTATTTTAATTGATTTTATTTCTTATATTCATCTGATTTGAAAAGAGGAATTGTTATTCCCTTTCTTTGGAATCAAAATCAATTAAGCCAAGCCCTATTTGGTTTAATTTAAAATCTATTAGAACTAGAACCATTGTAATCGAGTATTGGACATTGAACTTGGACATTCAATCATCTACTTTGATTTGGTTCTACCGGCTGCTACAACGAAGGAGATATTCGGGTATTTTACATATTGTAAATTCCTTTCTATTATTTTAGTTTCTTTCAAGATTTGCCAGAAAAATCTTGTTATATTGGTTATCCGAGGAAAGCCAGGAAAACTCAGAAGTGGGGGTTTTTAATTGTGTAAGCCCACATACAAAGACACAATTGTAAGGGTTTTGGGTGAACCGGGAAAACCTATTTTTAGTGAACGCTAATATCCCTGTGTGAGGATATTAGGAGTGGAGTAGCTTTTTGTGTGGCTGTTGTATAACAGTTGGTGAACACACAAGCGAACCACTATAAATACTTTGAGTTGTGGTTGATTGATTTATTCTTTTAATTATTATTATTCTTTTTGTGGGATGTATGTATGGTGGTGAATGTTGTAATTATTTCAAGCTTTGTGAGAATGTTGTAATAGCTTAGAATTTACTTTCTGCTATTCCTTTATAAGCTTGATTTTCAATTTCATTTGAAAGTTGTTCCAACAAGGTTGGCCTGCCATTTTTATGGTGTATGGCTATCCCTAGAACAATACATCTTTAATTACAAGTTATTTCAATTCGTTCATATTTGTTTTTGTATTCCTCTTCGATTTGAGACTTGATACAAAGACCTTTCTAGAAATAAGGTTGTCCTACCATAAACTCTGTTTTGGTGTAAGGTTGTCCTTAGAATAACGTTTGTATCAACCTCTCAAGATCTGAATTTTGAGGTTGTTTTTCTTTCTGCATTATTATTTAATTTGGCTATCATTTTCTTTATTATTCATGTTATAAGTTTTTATTTGGCATTGTCCTATTCACCCCCTCTAGGACATATAACTTGGCCTTTTCAAGTGGTATCGAGCCTAATAGCTCCTTTTTAATTCTTGGATTTAATTCTGAGCTAACGATTTAAGCTATTCGATGTCAAATTTTGATAGCCTTTCGTCACTAGGCCTCCACCCTTTGATGGCTCCAACTATGCTTATTGGAAAGCCGAATGAGGATCTTCCTCAAATCAATGGATGAAAATGTGTGGCAAGCCACGGGATCGAATGGAATCCTCCTATCATGGAAGTTCTGGGGTTGATGGTTCAAAATATATGAAAACCACACCATATTACCAATGGACCACCCTTGAAAAGTGAGAGTAGTGCAAATGCTAAAGCACTAAATGCAATTACTTGCGCACTATCACCGGATGAGTTCAAAAGAATCATTTCTGTGATACTGCAAAGCAAGCTTGGGATACATTAGAAATGACACACGAGGGTACTACAATTGTCAAAAATCTAAAGTCCAACTCCTCACAACCAGATTTGAAGAAATTCATATGGAGGAAAATGAGATGTTTATGGACTTTTACACTAGATTGAATGACATTGTAAACTCAATGTGGGGTCTTGGCGATAAAATCCCGGAAAGTAAAGTATGTGCAAAAATATTACGCTCACTTCCTGAACGGTTCAATTCTAAAGTAACCGCAATCCAAGAACTTCGTGATACGGATAATATGAGGGTTGAAGAACTAGTTGGTTCTCTACAAACCTACGAGTTAAACTTTAAAGCTCCTAAAGGTAAATCTATCGCTCTAAAATCTTCTAAATGTAGTTCAGAAGAAATCTGATTCAGAAGATGACATGGCTCTTTTAGCTAAAAATTTTACAAAATTTTCAAAAGCAAGAAAAGAGTTGATTTTCAAAAATCAAATGACAAAAGAAGTTTAGACCCAAATCTCGTAAATCTGTGTGAGTTAGTCAATGTTACACCTGTCTAGACTATGGGCACGTAGCGAATAGGTGTCCTAAAAGGGACAAACCCAAGAAGAAGGGTATGTTGGCTACATGGGATGAATCATCCGATTCTGAAGGTTCTTCTGACTCAGATTCTGAAACCGAGTCGGGCAATGAGGTCAAAGCTCTTATGACTCTAGCCAAATTCACATTTTCAGATAATGACTCTACAAGTGAAGAAAATCTGAATAGTGAATGTGAAAATGAAGATGATCTTCAAGATGCTTACAATGCCCTATATAAGGAAAGTTGTAAAATTGTTACAAACTTAAACTTCAAAAAGAAAAGTTTTCTAAACTCAAAAATTGTTTTGAATCGCTTGTTTTAGAAAAATCACAAATTTCGATTGTTTTGAAAAATCAAAATGCGATTTGGAATTTAAAAACTCTCAAATTGTTGATTTAAAATCTGAAATTGAGAAACTTAAAGCTGAAGTTTCCTCTCTTCGAGTTTAAAGGACACATGGAAATATGCCCAAGGCGATCCAAAGTTAGAAAAACTTTTATCCAGATCAAGAAAATGTGGCGATCGATCCGGGTTGGGCTATGATAAAAATCAACCTCCTAAACAAAAGTATACTCCTCCTATGTTTGTTAAAGGAGAGTCCTCAAACTCAAAAGGGAAAAGTACTTATCAAGATTTTTCTAAAAATTCAAAAACTTTTCAAAAACCTAGAAACAACCATGTCAACTTTAATCGAATCGAAATCCACTAGCTGAAAAGATAGTTGATTTACTCAAGGAGCTATTAAAATCTAACGCTACAGGTCATTCCTACAAGTATACACAAAAGAAGACCAACTATGTTCCTACACCCACAACAGTTATGAAATGGGTTCCTACATTCACCGGCTTGGTTGCTCACACTGCTTTCAAAGCAACAAGTCATTCAAAGTGGTACCTAGACGGTGGATGCTCCAGGCATATGACAGGTGACAAAGCCTTATTCACCAATCTGAAAGATATGACTGATGGTTCAGTCACATTTGGTGATGGAAGAAGCTGCAAGATTTTAGGCCAAGGTACGGTTCAACTTTTTAATCTTCCTGTGTTTAAAAATGTTTTATACGTTGAAGGCCTAAAGCACAACTTGCTTAGTATATCACAAATATGTGATAATAACCATAATGTTCGGTTTTCTAATCAAAGCGTGAGATATTAAATAATAAGGGTTATGTAATATTAACTGGACGTAGAACGTCGAAAATTGCTATATTATTAGTGAATCCGCTCATCTAATCAAACATGTTACATGGTCCATACAGACGAGACCGATTTATGGCACAAACGTCTTGGACATGTACATTATCGAAATTTATATCGATTGAGCAAACGAGAACTTGTAAGAGGTTTACCCAAACTTCAGAAATTAGATAAAATATGTGGTGAATGCCGGATAGGCAAACAAACAAAGAACTCACACAAAAAGGTGAATTCAAATACCACATCAAGACCACTCGAACTTCTCCACATGGATCCGATAGGACCTACCAGAACAGAAAGTCATGGTGGGAAAAAGTATATCCTAGTAATAGTTGATGACTTTACCAGATTCACTTGGGTAGTCTTCTTAAGGGATAAATCCGAAACCCTTGAAGAAGTAAGAAAAGTTCTCAAAAGGATTCAAACTGAAAAATCTTCTCAAATCAATAAAATTCGTAGTGATCATGGATCTGAATTTGAGAATAGCAATTTTGAGAAGTTCTGGACCGACCAAGGAATATTACATGAATTCTCTGCTCCCAAAACTCCACAACAAAATGGAATTGTAGAAAGGAAGAATAGGGTGCTTCAAGAAATGGCTAATGTTATGTTAAATAGCATGAAGCTCTCTAAAAATCTTTGGGTTGAAGCAGTCACAGCTTGCTATATTATTAACCGAGTCTACACAAAAAAGATAATAATAAGACGGCTTACGAATTGTGGTTCAATAAAAAGCCTCTTGTTAAATACTTTCGAGTTTTTGGCGAAGTGCTATATTTTACGTGATCGTGAAAATTTGGGAAAGTTCGATACGAAGAGTGATGAAGGTATTTTTCTAGGATACTCTTTAAACAATCGAGCTTATAGGGTCTGAACAAAAGGACTGGTGTGATTCAAGAATCCATTAATGTTGTCATTGATGATCATTTAAACACACCAACTTCTAATTCAGATAATGATGAAGTACTAATCATTGATAAACCGGATACTTCATCAAATCAAACCAGATTCTGAGTTGAGGACTGTTAAAGATCATCCAACCACACAAATTCTTGGAAACCCTCTCACCGGTGTTCGCACCGTAGACAACTTGAGGATATATGTAATTATGTATGTTTTACATCCCAAATTGAACCATCTAACGTAAAAGAAGCGCTCATGAAATCTGGATTGTTGCGATGCAAGATGAACTCAACCAATTCATAAGAAATGATGTTTGGTATCTCGTACCAAGACCTAAAGATAAACACATCATTGGAACAAAATGGATTTTCAAAAATAAGTCGATGAACGTGGAAATATAATTAGAAACAAGGCTAGACTGGTGGTACAAGGTTATACTCAAATTGAAGGGATTGATTTCGATGAAACCTTTGCACCGAGCACGTCTTGAATCTATCGGACTATTTATATCCATTGCATGTTTTAAAAAGATAAAGATCTATCGATGGATGTAAAAAGTGCTTTTCTAAATGGCGATTTACATGAAGAAGTCTATGTTGAACAACCAATGGGATTTGAAGATTCCAAAAATACTGATTATGTGTATCGGCTTAAAAGGCACTTTATGGATTAAAACAAGCACCTAGGGCATGGTATGAGAAACTAACGAAATTTCTTTTAACTCATAATTTTCAAATGGGATCTATTGATAAAACTCTGTTTGTTAAAAAACAAAATGATCATATCTTAATGGTACAGATTTATGTTGATGATATCATTTATGGATCAACTTGTATTGACTTGACTACTGAGTTTGCAGATTTGATGAAATCACGTTTGAAATGAGCATGGTTGGGGAATTGACTTATTTCCTTGGATTGCAAGTAAAGCAACAATCAAGGAATATTCATTTCTCAATCTAAGTATGCCTTGAATCTAATTAAGAGATTTGGATTTGAGAATGGCAAGAATTTCGATACTCCTATGAGTACTACCCGAAACTATCAAAAGACTCTAATGGTAAAAATGTTGACTCAAAACTTTATCGGAGTATGATTGGTAGTTTGTTATATCTAACTCTGCTAGTAGACCGATATTTCTCTAAGTGTTGGTATTTGCGCAAGATATCAATCGATCCAAAAGAATCTCATTTGATTGTCAAGCGGATTATTAGATATGTCGCAAATATTGTAAATCTCGGTCTCTGGTATCCTCATGAAACCAATGTTCAATTAGTTGGGTACTCTGACTGGGGTGGTAATCTAGATGATAGAAAATCAACCGGTGGTATTTATTTTTCATTGGAAATTGTCTAGTTTCTGGTTTAGTAAGAAATAAAATTCTATATCACTTTCAACAATTGAAGCTGAATATATTGCAGGGTAATGCATGTACACAGCTTGGTTGGATGCAACGAATGCTAAGTGATTATGGAATTAAACAGATTCTATGTTATTACATTGTGATAATTCCAGTGCGATAAATATTTCAAAAAATCCTATTCAACATTCTCGTACTAAGCACATTGACATTAGATTTCATTATATAAGGGAATTAGTAGAAGAAAAAGTTATATCTCTAGAATATATTCCTATCGAAGATCAACGATGA
This sequence comes from Magnolia sinica, assembly GCF_029962835.1. Taxonomy (NCBI): domain Eukaryota; kingdom Viridiplantae; phylum Streptophyta; class Magnoliopsida; order Magnoliales; family Magnoliaceae; genus Magnolia; species Magnolia sinica. Next base: position 84,658,361 of record NC_080574.1, read on the forward strand.
TATTTTCACAAAACCTCTTGATAAAAGCAGGTTCAAAAAGATGAAATTTGATCTTGGCATGTGCATTTTAAATTGATAATTTATGCCTTCTTGTATATATTTGCTAGATTAAATTTCAATTTTTGTGTAAATTGCAAGATATTGAATTTTTGGGTTTATACGACCAGTCGTGAGTTACACGACTAATCATACTACGACCGGTCGTAGATAACCACGACCTCGTGGAGCACGAATTTCACTTTAAATGGTATCCATGCTATCTCAAATGGTACTCAGATTTGTTTGCCTTCCTTAATCTGTCATTTCATTCTTCAGTTTCGCCTCCATCCTGGTCATAGTGACATTCCATTTGCATACTTTATGACTGTATTGGCTACTCATATGTTAGTCGATATGCCTGTTGATGAAGCACCTATCCATCATCTGATCTTCAACAATACAAATATTAATAAGATGAAGTTGGATCTGCTTCCCGAACAAGGTGGTGGTGTTGATGGTGGTCCTGAAGAAGCTGGTGTTGATATTAATATGGATGATATTTTTGAGGAACTGGATTCTGACTCAGCTAATGATCCAGATTTTGTACCATCTGATGTTGATGCACGTCTGAGTGCATTAGAAGATAAAGTTGAGAATATTAATGTTAAGTTGGAGAACATGTCTGTTGCTCATGATTTGCAATTCAAATACATGCGCAAATACCTAAGGCGCTTGAACAAAGGCATGCACCAACTTGATCCTTCTATTCCTGCTCCATCTTCAAGTTCTAATTCTGACTAGTTTCTATGAGACTTTTGGTATGTAATAACTTTATTACTTTGCTCTTGTTTGATTGAGTTTGAGTTGGATTCTATGCTGTTGGATATTTGTTCTTAATGTAATATTTATGCTGAATATAAGTGATGCTATCTTGAGTATCTCTATGACTCTTTTGCTATACTCTATTTCCTCCTCATGTTTACTCTCATTCCTTTATTTAGTTCTCCTTTGTCATCTTGTGACAAAAAGGGGGAGAATGGTTTGTTGTTAATGTGATTGTGAGAGGAGTAGCATTGGTTATGTTACTCAGGGGGAGTGGGGTGTCAAGAAGAATGTATGTTGATTATTGATTTGCATGTATTATCCAGTTGTTTTACTGTTTATCTTGGTTATGTGTTTTGTCACTAATTTGACAAAGGGGAGATTGTAAGTGCTATAGTTTATATCCCTGTCTGTTGTCAAATTTGTGGTGCCAAAAATCTCTGTTATGTTTTATATAACCTGCTTAAGTGAAGCTCTCTCAAGGATCAACATTCATGACTTCATGAACAAACTAAGCTCACATCAAGCAAAGCTCTCAAGTACAAGACTCAAGATCTTGAATGAAAGAACTGATCACAAGACAAGACTCTTGAATGCAAGAACTGCTCACAAGACTCAAGCTGAAAAGAAAAAGAAAGTACAAGGCAAGACTCAAGCTGAACTCAAGACTCAAGCTGAAACTCAAGCCACTTTCATGATTGAGCTACTTCAAGGTTTAGTCTACATCAAGACTTCAAGGCTCATTCTTCATGGTCTCTTGTTTCAATGTCCATACTTCATGATTGAGGTTTGTTTGACCATAGGATGACCTTAGAAGTAGGTCATTTCGGATACATAAGTCGAATGTTATTTTACATGTGATTGGTCTGTTCTTCGACCAGTCTTAGGTCTGCTTCGACTAGTCCTAGACTTGCTTCGACCAGTCTAAGAAATTCCTCGACCAGTCGTAAGTTTGTTACAAATTCCGGATAAAATCTGTTAGCCTTCGACTAGTCCTGGAATCTGTTCGACCAGTCGTAGGAACAGTGTTTCTGCATCTTCGACCAGTCGTAGAATCTACGACTCGAAGTCCAGCGAAGGTTTTCAGGTCCTACGACCAGTCGAAGGAAACCTACGACCAGTCGTAGGAGAGCTACGACCAGTCGTAGAACGGTCTGCGCTTATCCCGCCTAATTTTTCAAATATCTGTTAGAGCTTCGACTAGTCGTAGAGCACTCTAGACCAGTCGAAGACCTGATCTTTTCACTTATAAATAGTGCACGAATCTCAGAAGAAATCATCGATTTAATTATAGTATTCAAGCCAATCTTCGTCGAACTTCTGAGAGATAATTTTGTGCTCCATTTAAGCTAAGTGTGCTTATTTAATATCTTCTTTCCTTAGCTTTATTTTAATTGATTTTGTTTCTGCTATTCCAATCTGATTTGAAAAGAGGAATTGTTATTCCCTTTCTTTGGAATCAAAATCAATTAAGGCAAGCCCTATTTGGTTTAATTTAAAATCTATTAGAACTAGAACCATTGTAATCGAGTACTGGACATTGAACGTGGACATTCAATCATCTACTTTGATTTGGTTCTACCTGCGCTACAACGAAGGAGATATTCGTATTTTATATATTTTAAATTCCTTTCTATTATTTTGGTTTCTTTCAAGATTTGCGGAAAAATCTTGTTATATTGGTTATCCGAGGAAAGCCAGGAAAACTCGAAGTGGGGGTTTTTTAATTGTGTAAGCCCACATACAAAGACACAATTGTAAGGGTTTTGGGTGAACCAGGGAAAACCTATCTTTATTGAACGCTAATATCCCCTGTGTGAGGATATTAGGAGTGGAGTAGCTTTTTGTGTGGCTGTTGGATAACAGTTGGTGAACACACAGGCGAACCACTATAAATCCTTTGAGTTGTGGTTGATTGATTTATTCTTTTAATTATTTTTATTCTTTTTGTGGGATGTATGTATGGTGGTGAATGTTGTAATTATTTCAAGCTTTGTGAGAATGTTGTAATAGCTTAGAATTTACTTTCTGCTATTCCTTTATAAGCTTGATTTTCAATTTCATTTGAAAGTTGTTCCAGCAAGGTTGCCCTGCCATTTTTATGGTGTATGGCTGTCCCTAGAACAATACATCTTTAATTACAAGTTATTTCAATTCAGTTCATATTTGTTTTTGTATTCCTCTTCGATTTGAGACTTGATACAAAGACCTTTCTAGAAATAAGGTTGTCCTACCATAAACTCTGTTTTTGGTGTAAGGTTGTCCTTAGAATAACGTTTGTATCAACCTCTCAAGATCTGAATTTTGAGGTTGTTTTTCTTTCCTGCATTATTATTTAATTTGGCTATCATTTTCTTTATTATTCCGCTGTTATAAGTTTTTATTTGGCATTGTCCTATTCACCCCCCCTCTAGGACATATAGCTTGGCCTTTTCAGAGGTTCCGGTCAGTCGGGTGTGTACTATGCATGGCTAGTTCAGGTCTCGCCAAGGGTGTCAATCATCGTGCACATAAGCATAAAAAATGTACAGTATGGATAGGGTCTTACAAGTAGATTTGGAAGTTTTACATTACCTCTTCTGATGATTTTGCAATTACTACCATCTCTAAATGTAACTGAGCCACCATTGATTTGATTGATGTCTGATAGAATCACCTTGTCACCTATCATGTGTCTAGAACATCCACTATCCAGATACCATCTTGAATGGCTACTTGGTTTGAAAGCTGTGTGGATAACAAGACACTGATCTTTTGGAACCCATTTCATTATAGTTTTGGGTTTAGGAGGATATCTTATTATTCGTTGTGTTTGGGATTAAGAGTTTTTCTTGTTTCTGCTTACTCTATTATTTTCAGAGTTGGATTTCAAGAGTTCTTTGAGCAAGTCCACTATCTTATCTGCTAGAGGAGGATTATTATTTCTCCTTTGATTTTTATGGTAGTTGGCATTAGGTTTCCAATTAGAAGACTTTTGAAAGGATTTTTCATTCTTCTTTACTTCCTTTATAGTTTCTCCTTTAGAATTTGAAGATCCACCTTTTATAAATATGGGAGTAGAATTTTTAGATTTTTCTGTGTGACATTTAATATATAGCAAACCAGATTTGCCACTACTTTGGCGAGATGCAGTTAATAATTTTTCAAGTTTCTAGTTTCCTTGTGTGTATATCCAAGTATCTTTTAAAGTCTTAAGGGAAGTAAGTTCTAATTTTAAATTTTCATTTTCAGTTTTGAGATTTTGAATTTGAAAAATTTTCAAACTTAAATCTAGTTTGGTTTTCTCAAAACAATCAGAAAAATGAGATTTTTCCAAATTAGACTTTTCAAGTTCTAATTTCAATTTAGCAAACTTTTTTTTTTTTGAATTTTTAGTTTAGCCACAATCTTACAACTTTCTTTATATAGGGCATCATAAGCGATTTGAAGATCATCTTCATTTTCAAAATCACTTCCAGGTGTTTCATAGTTAGAAGTTTCACATTCATCTGAGGAAGTGCTCTAGCTATGGTCATGAAAGCCTTTTGATCTTTCTCAGTTTCTTGGACTGATTCGTTAGTTTTTGAATTAGATTCTGATTCTGATGACTCATCCCAAGAGGCAATCATGCCTCTTCTTTTAGATTTATCCTTCTTAGGACATTTTGAAGCTACATGCCCAAATTCAAAACAGTTGAAGCATTGGGTGTCTTTAGATTTTAATTTCCAAACATTTTATTTTCCTTTTCTTTTGTCAAAAGGTTTTTATAGATCTGATCTATTTTTATTTTTAAAAAAAAATTATAAATTTTTTTAGCCAACATAGCCATATCATCCTCATTCTCATCATTTTCAAAATCTATGTCTTTGGATATAGATTTAGAAGATTTAAGGGCTATGGATTTGTTTTTAGGAGCTTTGAAATTCAGCTCATAGGTTTATAGAGATCCGACTAATTCCTCAACCTTCATATCATTGGTATCCCTCAATTCTTGAATAACAATAAATTTAGAATTAAACCTGTCAGGAAGTGATCGTAGTATTTTTACGCACACCTTATTTTCAGGGACTTTTTCTCCAAGACCCCACATAGCGATGAATTAGTCATTTTCTTCCATACGGATTTCCTCAAACTTTGTTATAAGGATTTGAATCTTAGACTTTTTTACAATGTTAGTCCCATCATGTGTCATTTCGAGAATGTCACATGCTTGTTTTGTTGTATCACAAGAAATGATTCTTTTGAATTCATCCGATGATAGAGCACAAGTAATAACATTAAGGGCTTTTGCATTTGCACTACTTTCACTTTTCTGAGTTGTCATCTAAAAAGTATAGGTAATTTCTTTCATGGACGTGGTTCCATTTTCAGTTACTACTTCCATCATATGAGGAATCCATTGGGTCATAGTGGCTTACCACACACTTTCATCAATGGACTTGAGGAAAATCATCATCCTTGTTTTCCAATAAGAGTAGTTTAAGCCATTAAAGGGAGGTGGCCTGGAAATGGATAGACTATCAAAATTTGATATTCCAATAGCTCTGGATCTAACTCTAGGATGTTAATCCCAAAAAGAGCAACCCACTCTGATACCACTTGAAAGGACAGGCTATAAATGTCCTAGAGGGGGGGGGGGGTGTGAATCGGACAATATAAAATATTTCGACACAATGCGGAATAATAAAACAAATATACTCAATTGCTTAGAGTATTTAATTCTTGATATCAAATAGTTCATACGACAACCTTCACCTAAAAGATTTAAGCACGACAACCTTATTTCAAGACGTCTTTGAGATCAAAATATCAAACTTAGTGAGAGATAATCAATCACAAAGAAAGCATATAAAGAATAAATCAATCACCATAATGTGCAAGGAGTTATGGTAGTTTGGTGCTTTACTCCACACCTAATCCATCCCAAAATTACTACCCTCATAATTTTGGCTTTCAGTATTCAAGATTTTCACCAGTTCACCTTAACAACCTTATATAGTCTGTGTGATTTTCACATACTCACCACAACAAAACCCACTGTGTGATTTTCATGGGCTCACCACAACAAAACCAACTTTATGATTTTCACAGGCACACCACAAAACAACCCTTCTGAGATTTTCGTGCTATCTTAAAAAAAATTAAAATGAAAGTAAAATAGTACTTATCTTTAATTGGCGAGTTGAATACGTAATTGTAGCTTTGAATGTAGGGATCTTCTTTATTTGGATATAGATGAAGCTGTGTATGTGTTCAACCCAAAAAAAATGTACAGATCTAATATATTTTCAATGAAATGAACAATAACCTAATGTTGTGAATTCGATTATCTAAATTTCAAGTAGAGTATGGATTACTTTATTAAAATAGTTTAAACAAACTTGAGAAGAGAATAGAATTAGCTAAATCAAATATAAGAATTATCGCTCAAATAGCTTAATGAGGCTTGAACGTTTACTCTTTTCTTGAGAAGATGGATCTATGTTTTTTGTTCTTTGAAAGAGTGAGAGAAAACCTCTATTTATAGCCAAAGGTATTGAAAATTCGGCTGGCCCAATTTTAGGTTTGGCTGGCTGAATTCCAACGATTGCGTTCCAATGGATCTTTAGATTTTGCAAGATGAAAATTTTCAAAACATCGGCTAGCCCAAGCCAAAATTCGACTAGCTGAATACATGGCTCGGCTGGCCGAATCTCAATGGGATCTGGAATCTTATCTCGCTGGAAACTTGAACGAACGTCCTTCAGGATAGCCGAGCAGACAAGTTAAGCTGGTCGAACCCAAGGTTGGGATGGCCAAACTTGCTCTAGAATATTTATGTCTTGCTATATATTTGCCCAAATAATGTTAGGTTGGCCGAAAGTAGTTAAGATAGCCAAACCTGAGGTCGGGCTAGCCTAACTCCAATGTATTATACTTAGAATAATATGTAATCATGATATTATATAAAATACACATAACTTAGGGTCAATCTAAAGTAATACCACCTAATGGTTGACGCATACAAAGTGTTCTGATCTTCGAACCAAGTAAGGCTTTAAAGTCTTGAGATGTTGAGTCCTCCTTAAGATGTTGATCGAGTCTTTAGGTAGTCTTCATGAGTTTTCGAAGAGTATATTCATGAGTGCTTGTGCTCCTGTCAGGACTACGAAATTTGACAATCTTAATTTTGCTTAAGTATAAGCACTTACAGATGACATATAAAAGGTCTAGACATTATAAGGGCCATATGAAATATTCATTCTCAAAGGAAGACATACTTCCTATGATGAATCAATTGTTGGCTATAAGGAGTATCAAGTTACCTTGGTTGAAATGCCCTGGAGAAATGGGGAAGACAAGAGATAAGGATTACTGTCATTATCACCGTATACTCGGGCATCAAACTGAAAGTTGTAATGCCCTTAGAAATATGCTCCAAAAGATGATCGACAAAGGTGAAATTGTTATGGTAATATGATAGAAGGTAGAAAGCAACGAATCAATACAATTACCATTAAAAGTATTAGTGATTTTCTAAGAAAAGAAGTAGGGTTCTAATGTTGGCACTGTCCATCATGCTTATGCACAAGAAAATGGGGCAATATGGCTATATAACAGCCTAATAAGAAGAATAGTCTTATAACAACACAATCTGCAATCATATATCTTCACAAACTATCATTCTCTAATTAAGTAAGGACAAAGAATGATTAATGAATAGAGAAGTCAAAGAAAGATACGACCTCCAAATATTCCTTTAAACATATCCCTCCAAGCAACTAGACAGGACTCCCAATCCTTTGATCCTAGAAGAGGTAATCGTTGATTTTATGAGATTATAATTATCGGTAATAATTTTGTAGGTCGATGTTTGGGCTAAAATCATCACCTCAACTGAATTATTATCATTGTTGATGCAAAAATATGGACGTCCTCCTTAGACATCTTGGTACCTGCAAGAAGACAGATGGAGACCTTGACTGTAGCAAGGGAACCTCCGATGCCAAAGTCAAATAGGCAAGCTAGGTCTAATCGAACATAGGGTTTTAGGGTGGTGAGTTGTGCGTACCTTTCACCATTGGGGATGCTCCTATTTATAGGTGGGAGAGGGCGGTGGAGCAGAAGGCAATCTCTCCATTTGGTAGGTGCGTATTGTAGATGGATTCAGATCCATACATATCATGAGGATCTTCTGAGATCATTAGCTGAGATCTCAAGCAAATTCATGTTACGGTCACCTTCTTAGATCTTTGGCTGGGATCTCGGTTAAACACTGTTGCGGTCGTCTTCTTAGATCCTCCCAAATGCCTTGAGTGGGAGAAGGCTGCTATTGCTGACCATGTTGTCCTTCCTAGCTGTACTGAACCATATGGTATAGACCTAATGCTGGAAATCATCAGATGGGAGAAAATACTAAAAATGGGTGGAACCTACCAATATGAACTTATCCACCAGGTCTTTCAATGTTGTCATTCCATTTGTGAAGATCCACTGAGCATCAGTCTCAGAGTTGGAAATCAGAACAAAAATATCCATCTAGTGCTACTCGGACTCGTGTTGGATGTGGAAGTCACACGGGTACCGGTCACAGAATGCAATCTGAGTGCATTAGAGGTGTGGGGAGAGATAACACGTGCTCTATGTAATGGTCTCACTATTCTTAGAACTGAGGGAAACCTTCTCTGTGTTAACCATCTTAAGACTACCTATAAGATCATGCACGACATTTTTGGCACCAATGTGTATCCATGTAACATCTTGGGAAAAAATCTCTCTCCTTTCATGCTCAACATCTTGTATAACATTTATCTAAAGATTCCCGTGTGCCTGCCTGCTCTCATTTTAGGACAACTGATTAGCATTGTCAAAGGAGAAGGCCTTGCCACACTACCTTTTCCATCCCTCATTTGTAAGCTTGTAAAATTTTTGGGACTTCCGTCCACATCCGTTGCAATACAACAGGAGGTATGTTTCAATGATGATACTCTTCAGCTATTACTTCTAACCACCTCCTCTCGATCTGTTAGTCCTCCTCTGCCAATTCATGACATTGAAGACAGTCGGCATCCGACTCCATGGGGCTCGAATCGCACACCTCTCAAGAGTCCAACCTCAGTCAATCGCTAGAGGCACAATCAGACCGAAATTGGGTAATACCTGCTACGAGGACAAGTCGATATCGAAGAGCGTATTCACAACTGCGAGAGGAGCCAGATTGGGATTGAGGACAAAATTGATGCACTCCAGCACACTACTCAGCAAGTTCTTGCCTTGCTGACAGATGGAGAACCTCGAGCACCTTAGTTGCTAATGGAGTAGTTGGTATGGATGTGCCCCCAAACGGACGATGTGGTTAAAATTTATTTTTTCCTGTGAATGGGGGACAAATGCTAGTTGTTTGTGGTTGTATAGCCCAAGGTTGGGCTAAATCTTTTGGATTGATCGCCCTCTAGATGAGGAGAATCCTTTGTTTTTGTGTGCCCATGGATGGGATAGATGATATATTTTTTGGATGCTTATATATCCTGCCAAGCTTAGGCAGTTCTTTTTGAATGCTCATATGAATGAATGACAATTTTTCCTTGAGCTTAAATATTGCTTATTTATGGGATGAATGGTATGAATATTATGAATAGTGATTGCTATTTTTGAACTTAAATGATTCCCTCTTGTTCCTCATATGACCGTAAAAGTATGCATGGATGGTTTCCATACTCTATTCTCAAATGCATCTATGATTCCTCTGCCTCTTACTGATTATGCATTTTAGAGATGTCATTATCTGTTATGAACTGAAATATTTATTGGTCTATATTGATTCTCCCAGTCTTTTCAGCTTCAACTTCAATCAATATGCTTGAGTTTGGTAAATTCTAACCTTTATCAATGACTGACAAAAAGGGGAGAACAAATCCCACCATGAGAACACTGCTTGGTATATGGTTTTGAGCATGGTGATGCAGGTGATAAGGGGAGCAGCTGCCTGGATCAAGATTGTGTGTAAACTCCACAGTTTCTTTGTAAAATTGTGTAAAGTTCATGTACACACAATTTAGGATGTTGTTCTAGGTGTGTTATCGGTGTTTTGTCATATAATTGACAAAGGGGGAGATTGAAAGTTCCCTGGTTTGTCAATTAGCGTGAGTGTTGAGTTAATGAGTCAAGTGGGCCCCACATGAAGATTGTTCAAGACATTACCTCAAACGGATGTGTATTCAGAGCTCATCACAGGTAAACTTAGCCTCACATCCCAAATCCTAAAACACTCAGGTAAACAAACGCCTTAAGAAAAACTTAGAACAACATAGGTGTTGAAAGTCTAAAAAATAGGTTTCAAAATGGAAAATTCTCTAAGTTTTCAGCTAAGTTCGATATCATCGATTATTAGTCGATACAATCGAACACTCAGTCTCGATGATATCGAACCGGTATTGATAACATCGAATTGAGTCCTCTTTATGTCCAGCAACCACAAAGTACATTGGACAAAATATTCAATAAATCGAAAGTACTATCGATAACATCGAATTTCAAATATCGATGATATCGAAGGACAGTCGATGATATCGAAAGTCTCAGAGCTCTATCCAGTAAAGACTTGGAAAATCTTTTTGATATTGCTCGAGGAATCGAAGGACAATCGATATCATCGAAATTCAAATCTCGATAATATCAACACAGTATCAATGACATCGAAATGGGACAAGTTGATTCTAGAGAGTTTTTTGAAAGAAAAACATAAATGTTCGAGGAATCGAAACCGACATCGATAGCATCGAAATTCAAATCACGACGATATCAATATAGACTCGATTTGATCGAATTAGGAAAAAACTGTTCTAGCAAACTTGAAAAGGAAAATCTTATGTGAATAATCAAGGAATCGATATTAGCTTGATATGATCGTAATTCAAAAATCGATGAAATTGATATGGGATTAATATCATCGAATTGAGTCAAAAAATGTCCAGTGAGCTTTCTTAAGATATTCATTGAAAAGATTGATAAATCAAAACCACTGTCAATGATATCAGAATTCAAAATTCGATATCATCGACACATGTACGATGCCATCAATCTTCAGTCAAAAAGTTTCGGGTATGTGCTTTAGTTGAGTTTGCATCATCGAACCCTGGCTCGATGGAATCGAAAGTATACATTCGATGACATCGAGTCAGGATCGATGAGATCGAACTCAGTCAGACTTGACATATTTAGTACCATTGGGACTTTTTGCCCATATATAGGAAGCTTGCTCTTGGTTGCATAGTGAGAAAAATAAAGAGAGCCATGAGAGAGTTTTGCATACTAATTACCCTAAGCTCTTTTTCTCATGGAAGTTCATCCTTCAATCCACCCTCATCATTGATATTCAATAGAGTGGATTGAGGAATGAACTTCCTCATTCAAGGATCATCCAGCTACTATCTTAATGACAAATCATTGAGCTGGGATACCTTGAATGCTTGAATGCTTGGAATCACTCCTTCTCTAAAATAGGAAAACATTTAATAAAGTAGGATTCCAACATAACCTTGACCCAACACGTCACCTTTATTAGAACATCATCAAGTGCTGCGGATCAAAGGAGCTGAAAAATCTTCATTATCAAGGAGGAGATCTTCATCGACGTGCTTAATGGGGCTCACCTACTTATCTATAAGTCATTAGAGTCTAGAGACCCTATTGATCATTCCTTGTGTAGGTTTAGGTCACAGGTGCTACTCACCCCTTTCAAGTCCTCATAGGAGGCCTCCAACGAGAGAGTACGTGTGGGTGCTGTGTGTTGACTCTTGCTCTTGTGTAGGGCATAAACTCTAGGTTCCTTGTGTGGATCTTTGGCTTGTGTGGCCTAAAACGGAGGTTCCTTGTGTGGATCCTTTGCTCTTTTGTAGGGCATAAAACTTAAGTGCTTTGTGTTGACATTTGCTCTTTTGTAGGGCATAAACTTGTGCCTCTGTGTAGGCATGTTAGGTACCCTGTGTAGGTCCTAGAGTCAGCCTTGTGTAGGTTGTACTGGTTTGAGGTAAACCTGATTTGAAACCTCCGTTAGTGAAATCCGAGACACTCAAGGGTTGAGTGCGTCCGCCGGGAGTGGAGTAGGCATATAGCCGAACCACTATAAAACGACTATGTTTGAGATTATTATGTATATATTCTCATGTTATTTTTACTTTGAGAGATCGCATGTTGTATGATTATTTAGAATTGATAAGTATCACATCTCACACACAGTCACTCAGTGCATCCATCATAGACTAAATTTATATACTGTCTAGATATTAAATAGTCTTGTGATTGGATCCTCTATTTGGCTTGGAAGCCATTAGAGTTAAATTAAAGATATCTTAATAATTATTATATTAGATCAAGATAATGGTAATAGGATTTTAAATTGTCATAAAATTTAGAAAGTCCTATTCACCCCCCTTTAGGACACTTTGACTTATTCTTACTTCTACTAGAGCGGTCATTACCGTAATTTCAGATTTGTGGCGCTTCCTGGGGAGTTGAGTTGGCCAGTGAGTGGAAGCATTCCACGTGCCCAGACATTCTTATTAAGGAGTTGTTTTGTTCACAATAATGAGTATGGCCATTAAATGCTGCAGGGTTGAGTTGACTATAAAAGTGGGTGCCCTAGCGCTACCCAGGGCTATTTGCCATGTTGCCTTTCTTCTTTTCCCAAACCTAAGGCGATTTTCGGTGATATCCAATCTTCTTCATTTTCTTTGGTGAGGCTCCGTTCCCCCTTTTCATTTTTCTTTTTCTTCTAAGTTCTGACTTCCAGTCACTGTCCATAAAAGAGGGATGTCAAGATCATCAAAACAGCGGGGGGATTTGCCCAGGCATGATGGTGGGCTAAACGTTCTTCACCCCATATTAAACCCACCATCACCGTTAATGATGATGAGTGACAGGGACTTCCAGATGTCCCATGAGTCGAGGATGACCACCCTGTCCTTAGCCAAGCAACCAGAGGACACCGAGGGGTTGTTCCGATGATAGAGGAAACTAGTGGGTCCTCGTCATAGCCGGAGGAGTAGGGGCAATAGAGTCGAGGCTGAGGGTGGCCAACCTAGTACGGATCAGGTTGGGGTATCTGTAACGACCTTGGAAATTTTGTGCTAATTTTTCCTTAAGTAGTTATTTTTGAGGTAATTAGTGCTATACTCAATTGCTTGTGAAATTCGCATCAATCACTTTAAATGGTATCTGTATGGCTAAAAACTTGTAGATTAGTTAGCGCTATGTTGCTCTGAAATCTAGGATCCATCCCTAAATCCAGTTGTTCTGGAAAAATTTTGGAAGTTCTGGATTGGACCTGGACCGCACGTCGAAAGTCCGCTAGCTATGATCTTAGGCTATGCGGTCACCATGTTGGGCTTGACCATCACCTCGAAAATCAAGTCCATGTGATGTTCTGGGTCGATTTGATTGAGTTCGGAGTGAAGAGTGTGAGAACAATTGGAAATTTATTAAGCTTTTATGAAATTTGAGTCGTGTCACTTGCACGATGATTTTAAGCTATCTGACCGTTGGATTCTGACCCAATTTCATCCTCTTATCAGGGAAGGTGGCCTAGGCATATCCTTGTGCTTGTGGACCTGATCGAGATTCCGTGACCGTTGAATTGAGTGTGGTCTGCCACGACTGATCTAAAGAGCCGGTTGGTACGAAAACTCAGCTTGACCTAGATCCATGGTCAAAGAGCTTAAGTCCGACCTTTCGTGGTTATAGGCCCACCAGAAGTGCTTCGTTGGATCGTAAGAGGCTAGTTTTGGTTATACCCTAAGTGTACCTTGACCTTGGGGTTATTTTCATCAATATGAGGCCTATTTATAGTCCTTAAACCCTAGCCCTCTTTTCCATACGAATTTTCTCTAACCCTAGCTTGGAAAGAGAGTGGAAAAGAGAGAGAAAGTGAGAGAGAAGTTGGTGAATCATCTTGGATTCTTTCCTATTCTTCTACATCCTTGAACCTTCACTTTGAATCGTTATTCTGACGATTCTGAGTTCATCTTGGGGTAAGTTAACCTAACCCTAATCTGTGTTAGAGCTTAGATTAGTTTTGGTGTTGTTGTATCTCATTTCTATTCTTGCTTTAGGTTATTCTGTCGCCGTTGACGAAGACAACTCGTCTGAAATCAGTTCGGTATTCTTTCCTTGCTTAAGGTGCGGACTTTAAGTGTATAGGTTATGGTTTTCAAGGCTTTCAATGCCAGTTAATGATTTATTCTTGTTATGGATGAGATTTCACATGCCAAATGTTGTGTTTATGTTGCATTCCTGATATGCATGAGTTATATTGAGATTTGTGTATTCTATGTGTATGTATAAAGTACCGTATACGTATAAAATATGCACTTGTGTTTGCCATGATTATTTGTCATGTATGTATGCTAGATGTATGTATGACAACTCCTTGGAAAAAGGAATTTCCCAAATGCTTGTTTTTCAACATACGTCATGTATGTTATACCATGTATTCTAAGTGTTTGTAAAAATGCCTGAATGACCTAAAGTGTAACTTATTACACTAATTGCGGGCGTTGAGAAGTGATTCTCAACACTCCTATTGATGTGCATGATTTCCTTCTTGTTAGTTACATTCCATGTTATTTAAATTCAAGCATTACTTATGCTTACATTTATGTTAAGTTGATATTCCTCAAGTGCTTATGTACAATGATTTGAGTTGTTGTTTCCTTTACTGTTCTACATTCAATTCATATGTCTGTTGTAGTGTAATGTGTTTGGGACTATGCATTAGTCCAGAAAATCGGTAATCTGCTTCATGATCGTGGCTGAGGTTGCTTTCGCCAGGTAGGGCGTATTAGACGAACCCGAGCCGTATTAGAGTTGTCAGCAGTGGTTTGGCCACGCGGAGTGTTTGCGCACTTTATGTCGCTCAATTCAACGTACGCTCGTGCTAGTCGAGTTCGTCAAGTAACCCGATTGTCCGATGTATGTTCACCATGTATGGACGCTACTGCTTGAATCTAGGGTACCAAACTTACCAGTGAAATCCTAATAACCATGGTACCTTGATCCGCTAAGACTCATGAGCCGGACATGGTGGTATGGGACACCGTGGTTGAGCTGTCGGCCTATGCTGGGGTGATGAGCCTTCCCATAGTGACCAGTGAGCAACTAAACTCGTGAACCGATTATGGTGGTATGGGACACTATATTCGTGCTGTCGGCCTACATTAATTGGTGACGAGCCCTTTGTAGTGACCTCGAGCATACCTGGATACCGCAATGAGGTGACGAGCCGAACTGTGGTAATAAAGGTATGAAAGGCGTGCATTGATTGGTGACGAGCCCTTTGCTATGACCTGAAACAATATGATCGTATGAGATGTCTAGGACTGACGACCCTAGAATGGATCACTATTTGGATGGTGATATGAGGAAGGTATCTTAGCTTCCAATCCTGCTGTGTGAAAAGGACTAATAACAACTTGGTAATCATGTTCATGCACCGCATTTGCATGTGCTTTGTAGATGTGGCACACTTTGAGGTGGTGTCATGCGTAACGTAAGATAAAGATGCTGAGGGTGTACGCGTGAGGGCACGCATCATTTTGCATACATCTTTGCATTAACAAGAGTACTTAGGATTTATTTAATTGTTCTGCTTTATCATTACTGTTTGATTGAACTGATAACATGTTAACCAGTGCCTTATTGTTCCACTGAGTTGATCACTCACTCCCACGTTCTGGGGCGGTGTTAAACACCCACCAGACTCTGTCTTAGGTTCTGATGTTGCAGATGTTGATGCGACTTCTGAGGCAGAGCGGGAGATGGATGATGATGAGGCTGCTTTCTCCTATATGCAGTTTTCAGACGGGTTCTAGTGAGCCTTGCTCTGATGTGCGGGACTCTGGGACTATTTTTGGGATTTAAATGATGTAACTTGATACTTGTAATTTTGATAAGTAACACTTTCATACGACCTGGTTTGTATATGTACTTCAGGGATTTACACTTGTACACATATATTTCTATAAGTCTTCCGCTTGCTTTATTCACTTATCCCTGAATTATATCTGTGTTTTGGCTTAATCTATTCCATGTTTTATGCACTAATATAGTCAACATACATCCATCATTAAATATGTTGCATAAGTGATGTTTTGGAACTCGGGAGCTGAGTTATGCTCGACCCCTGAATTTCAGGGCGTTACAAGTTGGTATCAGAGCATGATCTGGATTAAACCGGACCTGGGTTATGGTCACACACCGCACATTGTCACCACTTTAGTGTATTTTGGAGCGGGTCTATCGTAGATTTTTTGTTTGTGCTCCGTAGCTTTTATCGGCGAAAGTTTCTTGAAAACCTTCGCCGAGATCGAGGTTGTGCTCTCTCCTGATCACACACAGCGACCCGAAACCTTTCCTAGACCATCTATTAATGAGTTTAGATGGTCTACCTTCCCTTTTTAACCGTTAAACCTTCAAAAAATTTTTATTTTATTCAAATTTCTGCCAGAATGGCCTGATAGGCGTCAAATCATGCAAGGGGCTGATCGGGGCATTTCCTGTGGGGCCCAGGAGGGGAACCACACTTTTCCAAGCATGGGGGACCAGGAGGACCTCGCCCAAATGGTGAGGCATCACCGGTCAGTCCAGAGACCGGCGATGCCATCGCCGGTTCGGCGAGGGCTCGCTGATCAACCGGCCAGGCGGGCCGGGCTGGGCCGGCGCGGGCCGATGGTTCTAGGCCTAGTGTGGCCCACCCCTCCACGGTTTTCAGCTTAAAACCCTTCCTTTAACCTATTTCCTTCACAATCATCCCTCCCAAGCTCTCCCTTTCTTGAAAACCTTCTCCAAATCCTTCCAAATCTCTCCCAAATCTTCTTCTTCTTCCATTTTTCGTGCAAACCCATCGCCCTATCTCAAAACCCTCATTCCCATTGCTGATTTCCCTTTCTTTCCTTCTCATTTGAGCTCCTACTTTCCTTTTTGGGCTCTCAAGTGTGTGGAAGCTTCACCATCTTCCTATTTCTCTCTTTCTCTCATTTCTCATGGCCCTTTTTGAGATTGTGACGGCCATCTTTTTCATTTCTTCCCTTCTTTCCTTGATGGGGAAGAAGAGAGCGCCAGTGGATGAATCCGGGCCTAGCCGTCCAACCCGTGCACGGAGGCCGAGAGGAGCCACCGCGAGCATGTCCGCCACTCGTGAATTCCAGACCAAGCGGGACCTCGATCCTCGAGCTCCCATTGGTAGAACTTTATTGGCGGAGTTGTCGCATGAAGTCTATGAAGGCCGTAGAGTCCTTTTTGAGGCCCATGTTGATCCGCGGCTGTTTGGTGAGTTTTTGTTGTTGGAGCGCCTAGAAGGGGCTGGTTGGGGTCCCTTGTTCGAAGGCGAGTATCGCGCGAATGATAGCACTGTTCGAGCCTTTTATGTCAATATTCTTGATCCTTCGTTGGAGCCTTTGCAGTTCAAGATTCCTTGTGGTAGCGGTCAAGTGGGTATTGTCAATGTTGCTTTGATATCCCGACTCTTAAATGTGCCACTTGGTGAAGTGCATGCCAGCGAGAAGAATGTGAACAGTGTGCGCGAGAGGGATCATCGCACCCGATCCTTGTGTGGTCATATAGTCGAATGGTAGTCGAATAGGAGTCTTCTGGCTACCTACATGACGGACGACTTCCGTTTGCTTCACCACATATTTACGTTCAATGTATACCTAAGGTGAAGCAACCGCAGCGAGTGTACGCGCCTGATGGTGGATTTCCTATATCAGGTGGGGCAGGAATCGAAGTTTTGTGTACCGACGTACGTCCTGCGCTAGATTATTCTCATCGCTCGTTCGAGTAGGAGGACCGAGTCGCTTCCATTTGGCCACCTCATTTGCAAGCTTGCACATGAGTTTGGCTATAGGCTTGGAGCTGAGAAGCCGGTTCCTGTTCGTCATATTGATCTGAGGACTCTTAAGCAGATGGAGATCGGTTCTGGTCGGCATGCCTCAGAGAGTGAGGCTGAGTCTGAGAGTGATGGTGAAGAGAGTTATACTGAAGGTGGTGCGGAGATTGAGGAAGAAACAAAGCAGGACGAGGAAGAAGATGAGGCACAGGATTCGAGTGATAGCTCTCCTCCTGTGGCGCCAGAGCAAGGCGCAGAGCAGACTGCCAGAGATGCCCGTCTTACACGGCTTGAAGAAGGGCAGGCTATTTTACGCCAGGATATTGTTGATCTTCAAGGCCTTGTTAAATATAAGTTTAAGAAGGTGACTCGAACTCTGAAGTCTATCCTGTGTTGCTTGCAGGATAAGGGTGCCCCGCCTCCATCTCCTGATTCCGACGAGTAACTGTCGTCGTGGCCGTCCTTTGCTTTGTTTGTTGTTTTCTTTTTGTGTGTAGCCGTTGTTGGCTTTGTAATTGGAGTTGTTGTAGTTGTTGTGGTTGTTTGAAGTGTTAGATGTTGTTGTTGTTTACATGCTTTCCTAGTCGTGATTCATGTATTACTGCACTACTTGTATTGCGACGATTTTGATTAATGGAATGCATGTTGTTTGTCTTTGGAGTTGTGCTGTGTTGCTGTGTGGATGGGTTATGTGACGTAGAATCTGACAGGTTACATCCTCTGTTGAATGTAGGGATGCTTCCTAAGGGTTCGAAGTCTTCGGCCAGTCTCTCTTTGATTGAGTCGCTTGCTAGGGTTCCTCCCTTGAGCGATAGCCGGTCAGATCCATAGGCGGGTCCATCTCATGTCGGTGTTGGGTCGACACCTATGGCTCCTCCAATCACGCCCTCGGTTCCTGAGCCGAGCCGTGCGCCTTCGTCTGCAACACCTGCTGATAGGTTTGAGCAGATGATGCTGTTGATGCAGCAGCAGCAGATTCAGCAGCAGTAGCAGGAGTTCCTCTCTTCCATGGCTGGCATCTTTGCTCAGTCAGTGGGGGCGACTCCACCTGCTTCACCTATGCCTCCATCTGGGAGCGCCAGTGCCAGCAGCACTTTCGAGGGATTCCAGCGCTTGCGACCTCCTACATTTGCGAGTTCTCATAAACCCGAGGAGGCCGAGTATTGGATCGACCGCATCTCTAAGATGCTAAGACCGCTGCATTACTTTGAGGTTGAGCAGGTTGAGCTTGCCTCCTTCATGTTTGAGAAGGAGGCCAGTCTGTGGTGGGACAGTGTTCTTCGCACTGTCGAGGAGGATTTTGTGTAGTCATGGCAGGCGTTTGAGGCGCGCTTCCACGAGAAGTAATTCTTGGTTACGTACCGACATGAGAAGGAGAGTGAGTTCCTTCGCCTCCACCAGGGAGGATTGTCGGTGACGGAGTATAAGAACCGGTTTACTGAGTTGGGTTGGTATGTTCCTTTGATCCTAGGTGATCAGCCGATGAGGATGCGACGTTTCTCTGAGGGATTGAGACCTGAGATCCGATCGAAGATTTGCTGTGCTAGCATTTCTTCTTATGCGGAGCTGGTGAGCATGTCCTTGCGAGCAGAGCCGGACGGGGATAGATAGTCCCGCATGCGAGCACCAATGGTTCCTAGGCCGCGACCAGATTTTCAGGGTGCACCTTTCCTCGGCAAGAGGCCGAGAGCAGATTCTCCTCCGAGGCGTTCAGCGCCGCCCACTCAGCAGATGATGAGCTTTTGGTGAAGATGAGGAAGCGGGTTAGTACAGATGAGAACTCCGACTTGAGTGTTAGTTCTGATGGGGGCTTACGTTTTCGTGGCTAGTTATGTGATCCTGACATCCCTCACTTGAGACGGGAGGTTCTCGAGTTAGCCCAGAGTTCTAAACTTACGATGCATCCAGGTAGCACGAAGATGTATCAGGATATGAGGAGATGTTATTGGTGGGACAATATGAAGGTCCAGATTGTTAAATTTGTTTCTCGTTGTCTCACGTGCCAGCAGGTCAAGGCAGAGCATCGCTGACCTCCTGGGTTGTTGCAACCCATGCCCATAGCTGAATGGAAGTGGGATTTCATCTCTATGGATTTTATTTCTGGGTTGCCGAGGACGAGGAAGGGATATGACTCTATTTGGGTGATCGTCGATCGATTAACGAAGTCGGTGCATTTCTTACCGATCAGAGTCACTAACTCTGCAGACGAGTTGGATAGGTTGTATATCAAGGAGATAGTGCGTCTGCATGGAGTTCCCCTAGAGATTGTGTCTGATAGAGACACGCGTTTTACATCTATCTTCTAGACTCGTATTCAAGAAGCGATGGGTGTGAAACTGAAGTTCAGCACCGCGTTTCATCCGCAAGCAGATGGGCAGACGGAGCGCGTGAATCAAGTCCTGGAAGATATGTTGCAAACTTGTGTTTTGGATTTCAAAGACAGTTGGGATGATTGTCTTCAGTATGCACAGTTCGCGTATAATAATAGTTTCCAGGCGAGTATCGGCATGGCTCCCTATGAGGCGTTGTATGGTCGCCCATGCAAAGCACCACATTGCTGGGCAGAAATTGGTGAGTATAGTTTGCTTGGCCCGGAGTTGGTGCAGGTGACTTCAGAGAAGGTTGACATCATTCGATGTCGACTTCTGACAGCACAGAGCAGGCAGAAGAGTTATGCTTATACGAGGCGTCGACCGCTTGAGTTTGAGGTTGGAGACCATGTTTTTCTGAAGGTCTCTCCTATGAAGGGAGTTCTATGGTTCGGTAAGAAGGGGAAGCTGACGCCGAGATTTTTTGGTCCATTTCAAGTTCTGGATCGAGTGGGAGCAGTAGCATACCACCTTGCTTTGCCCACACTTCTTGCGAGTGTACATAACGTATTTCATGTTTCTATGCTGAAGAAGTACGTTCCCGATCCTTCGCATATTATCAGTTGGGAGCAAGTGCAGTTGAGTGAGGATGCCACTTATATACTGCGACCGACGCATATTCTCGACAGGAAGGAGCAGGTATTGCGTAGCAAGGTTATCCCTCTTGTGAAGGTGCTATGGACGCATCATGGTGTGGAAGAGGCTACTTGGGAATCTGAAGTTGAGGTCAGAAAGACTTACCCTCTGATCCTTGAGGATTATATGAGGTATGAATTTCGAGGACGAAATTTTCTTTAAGGGGGGTAGATTGTAACGACCTTGGAAATTTTGTGCTAATTTTTCCTTAAGTAGTTGTTTTTGGGGTAATTAGCGCTATACTCGATTGCTTGTGAAATTCGCATCAATCACTTTAAATGGTATCTGCATGGCTCAAAACTTGTAGATTAGTTAGTGCTATGTTGCTCTGAAATCTGGGATCCATCGCTAAATCCAGTTGTTCTGGGAAATTTTTGAAAGTTCTGGATCGGACCTGGACCGCGCGTCGAAAGTCCGCTAGCGATGATCTTAGGCTGTTGCGGTCACCATGTTGGGCTTGACCATCACCTCGAAAATTAAGTCCATGTGATGTTCTAGGTCGATTTGATTGAGTTCGGAGTGAAGAGTGTGAGAATGGTTGGAAATTTATTAAGCTTTTATGAAATCTGAGTCGTGTCGCTTGCGCGATGATTTTAAGCTATCTGACTGTTGGATACGGACCCAATTTCATCCTCTGATCAGGGAAGGTGGCCCAGGCATATCCTTGTGCTTGTGGACCTGATCAAGATTCTGTGACCGTTGAATTGAGTGTGGTCCGCCACGGCTAATCTGAAGAGCCGGTCGGTACGAAAACTGAGCTTGACCTAGATCCATGGTCAAAGAGCTTAAGTCCGACCTTTCGTGGTTATAGGCCCACCAGAAGTGCTTCGTTGGATCGTAAGAGGCTGGTTTTGGTTATACCCTAAGTGTACCTTGACCTTGGGGTTATTTTCATCAATATGAGGCCTATTTATAGTCCTTAAACCCTAGCCCTCTTTTCCATACGAATTTTCTCTAACCCTAGCTTGGAAAGAGAGTGGAAAAGAGAGAGAAAGTGAGAGAGAAGTTGGTGAATCATCTTGGATTCTTTCCTATTCTTCTACATCCTTGAACCTTTACTTTGAATCGTTATTCTGATGATTCTGAGTTCATCTTGGGATAAGTTAACCTAACCCTAATCTGTGTTAGAGCTTAGATTAGTTTTGGTGTTGTTGTATCTTATTTCTATTCTTGCCTTAGGTTATTCTGTCGCCGTTGACGAAGACAACTCGTCTGAAATCAGTTCGGTGTTCTTTCCTTGCTTAAGGTGCGGACTTTAAGTGTATAGGTTATGGTTTTCAAGGCTTTCAATGCCAGTTAATGATTTATTCTTGTTATGGATGAGATTTCACATGCCAAATGTTGTGTTTATGTTGCATTCCTGATATGCATGTGTTATATTGAGATTTGTGTATTCTATGTGTATGTATAAAGTACCGTATACGTATAAAATATGCACTTGTGTTTGCCATGATTATGTCATGTATGTATGCTAGATGTATGTATGACAACTCCTTGGTAAAAGGAATTGTCCAAATGCTTGTTTTTCAACATACGTCATGTATGTTGTACCATGTATTCTAAGTGTTTGTAGAAATGCCTGAATGACCTAAAGTGTAACTTATTATACTAATTGCGGGAGTTGAGAAGTGATTCTCAACACTCCTATTGATGTGCATGATTTCCTTCTTGTTAGTTACATTCCATGTTATTTAAATTCAAGCATTACTTATGCTTACATTTATGTTAAGTTGATATTCCTCAAGTGCTTATGTACCATGATTTGAGTTTGTTGTTTCCTTTACTGTTCTACATTCAATTCATATGTCTGTTGGGTTGCTTTCACCACGTAGGGCGTATTAGACGAACCCGAGCCGTATTAGAGTTGTCGGCAGTGGTTTGGCCACGCGGAGTGTTTGCGCACTCTATGTCGCTCAATTCAACGTGCGCTCGTGCTAGTCGAGTTCGTCAAGTAACCCGATTGTCCGATGTATGTTCACCATGTATGGACGCTACTGCTTGAATCTAGGGTACCAAACTTATCAGTGAAATCCTAATAACCATGGTACCTTGATCCGCTAAGACTCATGAGCCGGACATGGTGGTATGGGACACCGTGGTCGAGCTGTCGGCCTATGCTGGGGTGACGAGCCTCCCCATTGTGACCAGTGAGCAATTAAACTCATGAGCCGATTATGGTGGTATGGGACACTATATTCGTGCTGTCGGCCTATATTGATTGGTGACGAGCCCTTTGTAGTGACCTCGAGCATACCTGGATACCGCAATGAGGTGACGAGCCGAACTGTGGTAGTAAAGGTATGAAAGGCGTGCATTGATTGGTGACGAGCCTTTTGCTATGACCTGAAACCATATGATCGTATGAGATGTCTAGGACTGACGACCCTAGAATGGATCACTGTTTGGATGGTGATATGAGGAAGGTATCTTAGCTTCCCAATCCTGCTATGTGAAAAGGACTAATAACAACTTGGTAATCATGTTCATGCACCGCATTTGCATGTGCTTTGTAGATGTGGCGCACTTTGATGTGGTGTCATGCGTAATGTAAGATGAAGATGCTGAGGGTGTACGCGTGAGGGCACGCATCATTTTGCATACATCTTTGCATTAACAGGAGTACTTAGGATTTATTTAATTGTTCTGCTTTATCATTACTGTTTGATTGAACTGATAACATGTTAACCAGTACCTTATTGTTCCACTGAGTTGATCACTCACTCCCACGTTCTGGGGCGGTGTTAAACACCCACCAGACTCTGTCTTAGGTTCTGATGTTGCAGTTGTTGATGCGACTTCTGAGGCAGAGCGGGAGATGGATGAAGATGAGGCTGCTTTCTCCTATATGCAGTTTTCAGACGGGTTCTAGCGAGCCTTGCTCTGATGCGTGGGACTCTGGGACTATTTTTGGGATTTAAATGATGTAACTTGATACTTGTAATTTTGATAAGTAACACTTTCATACGACCTGGTTTGTATATGTACTTCAGGGATTTACACTTGTACACATATATTTCTATAAGTCTTCCGCTTGCTTTATTCACTTATCCCTGAATTATATCTGTGTTTTGGCTTAATCTATTCCATGTTTTATGCACTAATACAGTCAACATACATCCATCATTAAATATGTTGCATAAGTGATGTTTTGGAACTCGGGAGCTGAGTTATGCTCGACCCCCGAATTTCAGGACGTTACAGTATCACATTCCAGACTCTGTGGTACTCCGAGCTCCCGTTCCTGCCAAGCTTTCGTGCGAGCCTTGGGTAGGAGAGGTGGCCATATTCCTAGTCACCCTCCAGTCTGGCCTGAGGCTCCCTCTCCAACGCATAGTTAAGAGAGTCCTCTTACGTTTAAGGTTGGCCCCTAGGCAGATAATCCCAAATGCTTAGAGGGCGCTAGTGGGGTCATTCATCCTTTGGTTCAAGCTCGACTAACCCGAGCTGACTGTGGATGAATTTCTCCACTTTTATTAGGTGAAGTCCAACCCCCACCATGAGGGTTGGTGTTACTTTTTCACCTAGCCGAGGACTGGCAGGGGGATAATTACGGATGCCCAGACCTCAAACAAGGGTTGAAAGAGTAAGTGGTTTTGGGCATTGGAAGACTAGGAGGCTCTAGTGAGTAACGGGTTGCGCTCTTGGGTTCCGACATACTTCACCAAACCAGCTCAGTATATCTAAACTGCTTTTCCCTTAACTTATTTTGCCTACCTTGTTTTCGATCGTGATCGTTTTTGGTAGTTGTGCCTAAGTACCCTGTTGGAGTGGGCCAAGAGGAGCTTGCTTGGACAGTAGATGTGAGGTCTGTAGACGCCGAGCTGAGATCTTGGAGGCGGCTGATCACGCTTGAGTTGCTTCTCAAATCAGATCTTTCTTTATTCATAACAGGTATATTCTTAGAAAACATTCAAAGAATCATTTCATTCTTATGCGCTTGTTGATCACTTCCTTTCATCATGTAGGAGTGCCCGACTAGAGAAGCTCGAAGCGCAAGGCCCCTTCCATGGCCGAGGTGGCCCAGAAGAAGCAAAGGCCGACCCAAAAGAAGAAGGGAACTACAGCCTCGTCGTCCTCTGCTGGTCGGGAGGGCATCGACGTTGTCCCAACCACTATTCATGCAACTAACCCTTCAGGTCCACCAACGGTCTCAGAGGTGGTCGGGGTCACTATGGGGGTGACCTTCGCTATTCAAGACCGACTTTCTGAGGTTCGGGGGGCTCATGATGGTGAAGCTCAGTCCCTCTCACCTCAGTGGATAGTCCATCTGGTAGCTGAGGTGGTGAGGGTCAGGGACCTCTCAGGTCAGCCTATGCCTCGACAGAGGGACTCCTGCCCTGGATAGATCAGCACATTCCAGATGTTGTGTTCACTAGGGTGATGGACATGCCTTCGGACGGTGTTGTGGGTCGGTTGGTAGCACTTTTCTATAGGGTAGGTCGTTTCTTTCGCAATGGCCGTCTTTTGTTACTTAATGATTTTTCATGTCTTTTAGCATGGATTTAATTTCATTTCACCCCTTCTCTTCTTAATGCTCGTCGTGAGATATTACATGGCAAGACGGAGTGCAAGAAGGCAGACCGGCTCTATAGTAGAAGAGAGTTGAATCCAAGCAGCTCAACTCCAAGAACGTTACTCTTAAGCCCTAAGTGGAGGGGGCGAAGACTGAGTTGGAAGTGTCAAAATCACTTCTTAAAGAAGCTCTGGAGAAGGGTGCCCGGTGGAAATCCGATCTAGGTGAGTTAAGGCACTCCTTCGATGTGAAGATAAAGGAGGCCCAGGAAGCTATTCCGGTGGCTCAGGTGGCAGCCATGGAGGATTTTAAGGCCTCTGAGGAGTTTGAGGAGGACATGGATGCACTTTTTAGATTTATGTACGACAAGTGCCTTGAGGATATTAAGGAGTCGTATCCCAAGCTTGAACTGACTTCATTCGAGAATAGCCCTACTGAAGAGCTGACTCCTTCGATTGAGCATTAAATCTTCTCTTTAAGCGTTCTTTTCTCCTTAGCTCACAAAATCACCTCGCAAGAGAAAATTATGAAAATAGATCAATCCAATCAGGTGGTTACATGATGGGGGTGCTTGTCAACATGAATTTTATCTTGGTGAAAGCTTTTTGGCATTCCTCGTTCCACTCAAAAGGAGTTTTCTTTTGAAGAAGGTTACACAAAGGATGAGAGATGAGGATATTGTCCTTTATGAACCTTCGGTAGAATCCGGTGTGTCCTAAGAAAGATCGCACGTCATGTATGATCTTAGGTGGTGGTAAGTTAGAGATTAACTCAATTTTGGCTTTATCCTCCTCAATTCCATTAGACGATATGATGTGTCTAAGGACTATTCCTTTATGAACCTGTGGACGCTGGAGGGTAGATTTCCCCATGGGACAGGAGATCGACTCTCTTTTCTACTGGTTGCTTCGCTCGAGGGCTTTCGTTTAGAGGTAAGAGGGTGTTATATTTGACCAGAGTAGCCACTAAGTAATTATTATGATTCTACAATCAATTAAACCTTATACAAATGCTAGGGATTGAGAACCCAAATATTCTTAACCTTAAGATAACTTGTGAGTTTATCTTCCAGAGATTTCGAGTAAGGGATCGTGATTACAGAGAGGGAAAGTGTTAGGCTCCCACTCTGCCCATACGAATGTACAATCTTCACTTCATAAGATCTTACTAATTTTTTAGGAATGGAACTACTTCTCACATTCAAAAATGTGATACAATGCAATGGCAATGGTGATTGGTTGGTCCGAATTTCCGATGGGCAAGATCTGATTATATTGGCAAGCCGCAGAGCATACATTCGAAATGATCAAGTGTAGGTGCAAAGGAGGATGTATGAGATGTTTGATGTTATATTAATGCTTATAATAAATAACGGCCAACTGCCTAAGGTTTCTGTTGGACCTACTCTTATTATACCAGCAAGCCTCAGAGCATACGCCCACTAGTTAAATGTGAGAAAATGATAAAATGCAATGTAATATTGATTTATATGTGGAGCAAGGGGCTTAAGAAGGGAATGAATGTTGCATGATATTAATGTTATAGTTTGATGAAGCTAATTAAAGCTTGAATGTTTGGATGAACGGTAGTGTCACAAGGCTAGATCAAGTGGCTTAGATTTAAACTTAGGTGGCACAGGAGGCTTGGACTCTAGTTAGGCTGGGCTAGACCAAGGTTGGATCTCTCTCTCTCTCTCTCTCTCTCTCTCCTTGGTAGAGGGATGGCGAAATGGCTAAATGTAACACCCCGGATTTCGAGGGTCGAGCAAAGTTCAAATCCCGAGATCCAACACATCACTTATGTAACATAGATAATGATGTTTAAATGTTTTTCATATTAATGTATTAAACATGAGTGGGATTATACTAAAACAGCATATCATACTCCAAACATAATTAAATTAAGCAAGCGAATGGCTAAAATATATGTGTTGAAATAAGTAAGCGATTTACAGCCTCTAGAGTATAATGATGTAACAGGGTTCAATATATACAAGGTTTGCTTCAAAATATACAAAATGTTAAAATGTAGGTGTCCAACTAATCCATGTGTCCCTATAATCCCATCGAATTAGCACGAGGCCTACATAGACCCGCCTGATAGCTAAACATAGGAGAACTCCTCATCTATGAAGTCTAACTTAGCCGCATAGACTCCATCATAACCTGCATCTACAATAGAGTCTGGTTGGTGTTTTAAAACACCGTCCCAGGGTGGGAGTGAGTGATCAACTCAGTGATACTATAAGGCAAAGGTTAACATGTTATCAAGTCAATCAAGCAGTAATGATAAAGCAGTACAACAATCATATCCTAAATACTCTTGTTAATGCAGGGATGGTAGGCAGTAATGATGCATGCCCTCGCACGAAGTTTCCCCACAAGCGACTCCGACAACCAAGTTCGCGCATGACAAACTCCCTAAAGTGCAACTTCCTCACCAAAGCACATGCAATGCGGTGCATGGTCGTGTTAGCCGAGTACTTAATTAAGCTTATTCATATAGTAGATTTGGGAAGCTAAGGTACCTCCCTTTATATCATTAACCCAAACGAAGATCCATCTAAGGTCGTCAATCCTAGTTATCCAAATGCGATAGGCAATTTGTAGGGCATCAATCCCATTGAAAAACAGTAGATAGGAAAATTCAAAAGTTCATACTCGCGGTCACTACAGGGAGGCTTGTCACCTCAGCATAGGCTGACAACTCGAACACGGTGTCCCATACCACCATGCCCAACTCGCGAGTTTAGGTTGCTCATTGGTCACTACGGGGAGGCTCATCACCCCATCGTAGGCCGACAGCTCAACCATGGTGTCCCATACCACCATGCCCAGCTCATGAGTCTTAGTGGATCGTGATACCATGGTTGAAACGGGTCTTTACATTGGTAAGTGGTACCTTAGATTCAAGTAGTGGTGTCCATACATGGTAAATACACAATAGGTCAATCAGTTTACTTGGTAAGTTCGATTGGTTCGAGTACATGTTGACTTAATCGACATGGAGTGCATAAGTACCCCTTGTGGCCTAACCATTATCAACAATCGCCGTGCAACACAGATTCGTCGAGTTACCCAATGTGGCAAGACTAATTTCGCCACCTATACAAGGATTATTACCGATCGCTTGAGCCATGTTGTAGCCCCATTCTTACTCAGATGCAATAGATAGATATACGTGATAATCATATCAGTATTTAACAAATAATCCAAATAAAACTCTCATTTGAACATTTCATCAAACACATTGAACATGTCACCAATCACTTGCATTTTATCCATAAATTGTGTAGCAGTAAGTATGATTTCATGATAGAAACTTTACATATGATTAAGGTAATTGAGAATCCTATCTTAATACACTTAATAAATACAAATCATCAACATTTTCTCATTCATATATTTTATCAAACACTTAGGTTACGCTTCTCCAAATACATACACTAGGTTAGTTACACCAAGTGTTTTAGCAAATCCTTATATAAAGAGATTAGCATGCATATAATAATGATGAATCCTAGATCAGTAGACATGGCAAACACAAATCATATTTTTATGTTCAGTCAGAGATTTCAACAAACACATGAGATGCATATTTTGTTCAACATAGTTCACACATGTATATTGTATCGAAAATGGTGTAACTAAGATCGTATGGCAGCAATCAAGTCAGACATAAATCATTGCTGACATTGAAAGCATTGAAAACCATAACCTAAACATTTATAGTCCGCACCTTTCATTGGAATACTCGATTCGGACGCAGTTCGAATTCTACGTTCCCGAAAGCGGAACATCGGGCACCGAAGCAATGAAATGGTTATCTATTCCATCAGTTACTCTATCTGGATTTCTAAATCAAGATTAGGGTTAGGATTTCTTACCCAAATCGTAGCTAAGATGGATCGTGTAGTGTAATAGGAAGGCGATTTAGTGCGTGGAGTTGTGGGAAGGAATCTCAGCAATGATCTCCCGAACTCTCGCTTCTCCCCTCTCTCTTCTCTTCTTTTCTCTAGAGAAATTCGTATGGAATGGGAATGGGGTGGTTTAAGGGCTTTATATAGGCCCAGAACTGATGCAAATGGCCCCATGCTATGGTATACCTAGTTTGTATCCAAAGGGCGTCTGTTTCGGGCAAACAGGGCATATCTGGAGGTCCATTACTCACTTGAGGGTAAGTCCCCTGACAATGGATCTATGCCAGGATGTGTTTTCGGTGCGATCGGATAAGCGAATCGACCGTGAAGGACCTGTGTCAAATCAACGATCGCAGTCATTCGATCGGGGCCACAAGTATTCAGATATGTGCAGGGAAATTTCCCAGATCCATGGGTAAAGTTCAGTCAGAAACTGAAGGCCTGAAATCCTCAATTTTTCCTGTGAGCGGATGGCTTAATTCACGTAAGTTTCAATACCTTTTTTAAAGATATTCGCGTTTCTCACACACTTCACTCAAGGCTCAAGTTGTGCATTTCTAGATACTATTTGGGCTCGATTCTCGTGATGGTTGTCAAGCCCAATAAGATGGTCATAACCCTATAGTTTCGCAGTTATCGGACTTTCGACGTATGGTCCAGGTCTGAGACGGAGTTTTAATATGCTCCCGAAAGCGACAAGCTCTTGAGGTTTCTCCTAGGATTTTATATAGTGTTGAGTCAGTGATATTAATGGTTTTGGGTCTTGCCACTTATGTAAATGGTGGTTCAAGGTAAATCCACCAAGTAATTTGTTTTAATGCTTAATTAATCTCCATCTAATTTCTACATAATATGGTCCTTAAGGATTTCTACCTGAGGTGGTACTCGGGCCTTTGTACAGATTTTTCTGAGACGTTACAATTTACCCCCCTTAAAGAAAAATTTTATCCCTGAAATTAGTACTTTTTTGTACTCCTTGAGGATCTGAGTGTACTTCTTACGAACCTCGACTTCTGTTTCCCAAGTAGCCTCTTCCTTAGTGTGGTGCGTCCACAGTACCATCACAAGCGAGATCATTTTGCCGCATAACACTTATTCCTTCCTATCAAGAACATGTGTTGGTCGTAGCACATAGGTAGCATCTTCACTTAGCTGTACTTATTCCCATTTGATAATATGGGTAGGGTCAGGAACATACTTCTTCAACATCAACACGTGGAATACGTTGTGCACACCTGCAAGTGGTGTGGGCAAAGCGAGACGGTACGCCACCACACTCACTCGGTCTAGAATCTGAAATGGGCCAATGAATCTCAGCGTGAGTCTCCCTTTCTTGCCAAATCAAAGGACTCCCTTCATTGGGAAAACTTTCAGAAATACGTGGTCCCCAACCTCGAACTCTAGCTGTCGCCGTCTGGTATCGGCGTAACTCTTCTGTCTACTCTGGGCTACAAGAAGTCAATGCTTGATGATGTCAATCTTCTCTGAGATCGCCTATACTAAATCTGGGCTAACCAAACTTTTCTTGCGAACTTCTGCCCAACAATGTGGAGCTCGACATGGGCGTCCATACAGAGCGTAAGGAGCCATGCCAATGCTCGCTTGGAAGTTGTTGTTATAAATGAACTCAGCATAGGGGAGACAGTCATCCCATCTGTCCTTGAAATCAAGTACACAAGCTCACAACATACCTTCTAATATCTGATTTACCCGTTCTATTTACCCATCAGTCTGTGGGTGGAACAATGCAGTCTCATTGCTTCTTAGATTCGAGTCTAGAAAATAGACGTGATTCGCGTGTCCCAATCCAACACAATCTCCATAGGAACTCCATGCAGCCGTACAATCTCCTTGATGTACAACTTGCCTAATTCATCTACTGAGTTTGAAACTCTAATCGGGAGGAAATGAGCCGATTTCGTCAATCAGTCCACAATCACCCAAATGAAGTCATGCCCCTTTCTTGTCTTCAGTAACTCAGAAATGAAATCCATAGATATGAAATCCCATTTCCATTCAGCTATGGGCATGAGCTGAAGTAAACCAGGGGGTTGGCGATGTTTAGCCTTAACCTGTTGGCACGTGAGACAACGAGACACAAAGTCTGCTATCTGTGCCTTCATGTTTTCCCACTAGTATGAACGCTTCATGTCTTGATACATCTTCGTACTACCAGGATGCATTGCCATCTTTGAATTGTGAGCTGCTTCTAGGACTTCCTTTCTCAAATCATGGAGATTTGGGACGCATAGGCGACCATGATATCGTAAACTCCCATCCGAACTAATTCTCCATTCGGATTCTTCACTATCACTCGCTCGTTCTCTCATTTTCACCAACAGTTCATCTTCTTTCTTAGCCTCAATGATTCGGTCATCAATAAATGGCTGTAAGTGGAAGTGTGCGATGCTCTCGAATGGCTCTTCCACTGTCAGCTTTTGTTGAAAGTCTCGCACAAACTCTACCATATTCCTTTCTTCTATCATCAGCAGAGCTATAAATTCTATTGTCTTCTTGCGGCTCAACGTGTCGGCCACAAGGTTGGCCTTGCCAGGGTGGTAGGAGACCTCAAACTTGAAGTCTTTCAAGGTCTCCAACCAACGCCATTGCCTCATATTCAAGTTTCTTTGCGTAAAGATGTACTGAGGCTCTTGTGGTCGTAAAAGAGATCGAACTCCTATCCATAGAGGCAATCTCTCCAGAGCTTTAATGTAAAGATGATTGCTGCCAATTCCAAGCCGTGCATAGGGTAGTTTTCTTTGTGTTTCCTCAACTGTCGTAATGCATAAGCAATCACTCTATCCTTTTGCATAAGTACACAACCCAAACCAACACGAGATGCATCAGTGTATATAGTATTTCTGACCCCTTGCTCTGGCAATACTAGCACAGGTGCAGACATCAGCTTGTCCTTTAATTCCAGAAAGGCTGCTTCTGCTTTCTTATTCCAAACAAACTTAAGATCTTTTCGAGTGAGCTGTGAGAATGGTCGGGCTATCTTGGAGAAATCCTTAATGTATTGGCGATAATAGCCGGCAAGTTCGAGGAAACTACTCACTTCTGTAACTGAGCCGGGCTGTCCTAGTCCTGTACCATGGCCACCTTGGTAAGGTCCATGGCAATTCCTTCCTTGGACACTACGTGTCCCAGAAACTTGACTTCCTCTTTCCAGAAGTCGCATTTTTGGTATTGTGCAAACAACTGATTGTTCCTAAAAGTATCGAAGACTTCTCGTAGGTGTTCTTCATGATCTTTCCGACTCTTGGAGTATATCAAAATGTCATATATAAACACGATGATGAATTGGTATAAATACGACCGAAACACCCAATTCATGAGGTCCAAGAACATGGCCGGTGCATTTGTAAGCCCAAATGGCATCACGAGGAACTCGTAGTGCCCAAAACTAGTTTTGAATGTTGTTTTCTGCACGTCTTCATTTCTGACGTGCAACTGATGATACCCGGATCGTAGGTCAATTTTGGAGAAATACTGTGCCCCTTTCAACTGGTCGAACAAGTCATCTATCCTGGGCAGAGGATACTTGTTCTTAACGGTGATGTGATTCAGTTTGCGATACTCAGTACACAATCGCATCAATCCGTCCTTCTTCTTTACAAACAACAAAGGTGCTCCCCAAGGAGATACAATTGGTCATATGAAACCTAAATTCAACAGATCATCCATCTGTATCCTCAACTCCTCCATTTCACATGGAGGCATGCGATACGTCGGTAAAGAGATAGGTGTCGCACCCAGCACTAGGTCGATGGTAAAATCAATCTTGTGCTGAGGAGGTAGCCCAAGGATCTTTCTAAACACATCCGTGAAGTCTTGGATTACTGGCGTGTTCCCAAGTGTTGGACCCCCAACATTTTTCAATAAGGAAAGTAACAACGGACGCGAAAGAGGCAACTGACCTAAACTGGGAAAGTGAAGGCTATGCCCTCGGGCCCATGTGCTGTCACTAACCAAGTTTCACAATCGATCTCTGCCTTCATTTCAGTGAGTCAATCCATGTCGAGGATGACATCGTAATGATATATCATGGTGACAATCAGGTCAATGCACACCACCTTGCTTCCTAAGTCTACTAAATAACTCTTACATAGCTTAGTGGTGTCAGTAAAAGTGTCTACTGCTGCGATAACTCTCACCCCAACTATAGGGGTAGTATTCAACCTCAAACACCTAGCTGTAGAGTATGATATTATCGAAATAGTGGACTCGGTGTCCACCAATGGAAATACAGGTGTACCTTAAATGTGGGCAGTGACTTCAAAGGCTAAAGGCACTATAATTGTTGACTTAGTTGCTTCAGCTGCAAGTGCATTTACACGTGCTTGTTGAGAACGTTTGGGTTGCGCTACCATAGGTCGTTGAGGCGGCCTATTTCGGGATACGGGAGGATGGTTATACAACTGTGCTGGTGGCACAGATTGTAGAGGCAGAGCCGAAATAACTTGCGGCATCTGGCGATTGATCTTCTGAGGTGGCATAAAGTCATCGTCCCTCATCTTAGAAAAGCAAAGGGGCTCGTTATGGCCCGTCTTCTTACAGTAGGCGTACCAAAGATCTGATCATCTCTGATAGGCCGGTGGAGCCATAAGCTTGGGAGGCAAATCCACACGTGGCCT
Source organism: Magnolia sinica (assembly GCF_029962835.1). NCBI lineage: Eukaryota > Viridiplantae > Streptophyta > Magnoliopsida > Magnoliales > Magnoliaceae > Magnolia > Magnolia sinica. The sequence continues at coordinate 84,692,076 of NC_080574.1, forward strand.
CTTGCCGAAGGATGGTCAGTTTAGCAATTCAGGTCGAGGCCTTGGGCCCACTGGTATACATGTTCGAGCCACTCTGTCCCCATCCTGCTTAGCTCACAGGGACATGTTCACTAGCTCAGCATAGTTGGGAATACTAGTGCAACATATCTTAGTGCGGATATCAGGCCATAGACCCTCTAAAAATCACCGCATTCTCATTAGCTCATCTACTAGGATTAATGGAGCATATCTGGCCAACTCCGTAAAACGGTTCTCATATTCAGCTATGGTCATCCCCCCTTGTCAAAGGTAAAGAAATTCATCCTCATTTTCATTACAGTAAGTGAGGGGGAAGTACTTTCCATGGAAACGGGTCTCAAATGTGCCCCATGTCCACACATATCCCGCGGGGACGGTCCATAGGATGCTGTCCCACCAAAGACTAGCATCCTTCTCAAACATATACGTAACAAGCTCCACTTGCTCTGCCTCATTACAGTACAACACCCCGCCTCCTCGGGTCGATGAGTACCCGCAAATGTAGGAGGGTAGAAGCACTGAAATTCCTCAAACAAGCTACTAGCAGTCATAGTCCCAGTGGACTACATGGGTGGCATAGGCGGGACCATATTCATGTTCTGGGCAATAACCCCCGTAACAGTGGCAAAAAACTGTTGCTATTGCTACATCAGGAGCATCATTTGCTCCAACCTATCAGGAGGAGGAGCTGCATGAGGCATGTGTGGTGTCGACGAAGGCGAACGATTTTGTCCCAGAACCGGTGGTCCATTTAGTGTTGGCCCATTTGTAGGGTTAATGGTCAACTGTGAACCGGCATTGTCACAAAATTTGGGCCCAAGCTAGGGTCCATCTGGCTATTGCTTAGGGGAGATGCCCCATCAATTGATCTGTCAAGTGCAAGACATGCTATGTTCTAAGTGTTTTTAAGAGGCATTCCCTATATACAACATAGGGTGCAACATGTGTGAGATTAGGATAATATCACCCACTTTTTCAAACATTCTACACATTCCAAATCAAAAGAAACTTCATGCATTTCATTTAGCCAAAACTTGTCACAATACATGAGATGTAGTATTACATGAATTATGACAAAAGATGTATGTGAGCTAATTTAGCAAAAAATTTAACACTAACTACACTAACATCCAACTAAGTCGTCTAGGGCCATTACAAAGAAAACAAGAAACAAAGAAAACCATGCAACACATGACTAGTCCTCTGACTCTGGCGAGGGTGGAGGCACACCCTTATCCTACATACAGCACAGGAGGGTCTTCAAGGTGCGAGACATTCTCTTGAATTTCTGTTTTAAGTAAGCCTGATTCTCTTTGAACTCCTGTTTCAGGGCGGCTTGGTTCTCTTCAATCCTGGCCATGCAGGCTTCTAAGGTAGCCTGATCATTGCGGTCTTCATGTGTAGCAGGAGGTTCCCCATATGAATCTTGGGCCTCCTCTACCCCTTCCTTCTCTTCCTCCCCACTTCCTTCTTTATCCTCACCGCTTTCTTCCTCGCTGCCTTCTTCCTCACTGTCTTCTTCCCCTGCATTTCCTTCCTCATCTTCACTTCCATCTTCCTCTTCACTTTCTTCTTCTATTTCATCCCCATACTCATCGAGTCAGGCTTGGCATTGCCTAGGGCCAATCCCCATATTGTTGAGCATAGTCTCACTGATAAAATGGATAGGCACAAGAATATCCATATTTAGCCTGAAATTGAAGTTACGAGCAATCTTGCAGATAAGTCGGCTAAATAGGAGTGAGGCATATCCTTGAGTAGAGCGTGAGGTCCTGATTATCTGAGACAAGACGAAGGTAGGCAGGCACAGCTTATCTCCCTGTCCAGCTCTGTACAGGAAGTCCACCATAAGGTGAGTGCATTCTGTATGGTTACTTCACCTAGGATACACGTTGTACGTGCATATGTGGTGGAGTAGGCAGAAGTCTGCTGTCATCTTAGTCGATGCGAAGCTATAGTCTCACCTCCAATGAGCTAGTCGGCCACAAACAAAATGCGTGCAGCGATCTCTCTCTCGTCTACTAGTGAGATGAGTTGCACTTGCATGTACCACACCACGCTCAATTCCCATAATACGGGCTATGACATCCACATTGATTATGGCTTCTTGCCTCCCCAAAGGAATAGTAAACTGAAGAGGCTCCAGTAGTGGGTTCTGTATGTGGGCATAGAAGGCTCACACAGTGCCTTCACTCGCATGAGCCTTCCCTTCAAACATGGGACCCCACCCTGCCTCCAATAGGAGGTCAATAACCGGATTCAATCCAAATAGTCTCTCATCAACATGAGCTTCAAATACGACTTTGTGGTCATGAAACTTACCAAGTCCAATGCCCGCCGGTAGAGATCTTTTGAACGGGATTTGAGGATCGAGGTTCCGTTTTTTTCTTCTCTCTCTCAGCACTCACCTTCTTCCTCGAGCAGGTTGGACGACTCGGCCCAGCCTCATCCGAGACCGCTCCTCTCTTTCCCATAAGGGAAAGGAGCGTTAAGATGGAAAAAATGGCGGTGAAAAGCTCAAAGAGAGACATGAAAGTGAAAAAGCTTGAGAGTGAAGTGGATTTGGGAAGTTTGAGAGTTATGAGGCACAAAATTATGGGTTTTGTGCTCAAATGTGGGGAAATAAGGGGGATAGAGAGTTGTAAGAGGTGGTTTTAGGATAATGGTGGTAGATGGATGCAAGATGTGGAAGAAGATGGAATATTGAGTGTATAAGAAAAGAACTTTGAGAGGGAAAGAGGGGTTGTAGAGATTTGGGGTGTTAAAAGGGTGAAAATAGGGTGTAAATGGGCAAAGGGAAGAAAAAAGGGGCTTTAGAAGGTGGTCCCACACATGGGTGGGCGCCACACTATCGGTCGGTGGGTGGCGCGCCGCCGCTGCCACGGTACCACCGCGGCCTGCTGTGGAGCCAAGTGGTGCGCTGCCGCCCGAGCGGTGCCACCGTACCCCCCTGGGGTATCCGGTGGTGGCTCCACCCTGGGGTGGTGGCCACCCCCTCTCGGGGTGCCGAAAATGCGCGGGGAACCCCCTGTGTCCCATTCGAGTCCCTAAGCCCGCAGAGTCCACTTTCATCATTCAACAAGCACTTATTTACGCCCTATAGCTTGTTTAAATTTTGAGATTTGTTGATTTATAATTCAAACCCATCGATTGACGGCCTAAAAGGGACTGAGATCAATTCACATGATCTCGGACGCGTACGGGCTATGCTACTATGGCCAATTTCGCTCGCTGGTGAAACTTTAGGATCCTACGATCATTTCTACATTTCATTACCCCCTTCCTAAGTCAGAGTGCATTTAGAGTGCATCGTGTTACCTATAACCTAGGTCCAATTTAATCCAAATCATGATCTGATACCAACTTGTAACGCCCCGGATTTCGAGGGTCGAGCAAAGTTCAACTCCCGAGATCCAACACATCACTTATGTAACATGGATAATGATATTTAAATGTTATCCATATTAATGTATTAAACATGAGTGGGATTATACTAAAACAACGTATCATCTCCAGACATAATTAAATTAAGCAAGCAGAAGACTAAAATATATGGATTGAAATAAGTAAGCGATTTACAGCCTCCAGAGTATGATGATGTAACATGGTTTAATATATATAGGGTTTATTTTAAAATATACAAAATGTCAAAATGTAGGTGTCCAACTAATCCATGTGTCCCTGTAATCCCGTCGAATCAGCACGAGGTCTACATAGACTCGCTTGATAGCTGAACATAAGAGAATTCCTCCTCCTCATCTATGAAGTCCAACTCAATCGCATAGACTCCATTATCACCTACATTTACAACAGAGTCTGGTTGGTGTTTTAAAACACCATCCCAGGGTGGGAGTGAGTGATCAACTCAGTGGTACTATAAGGCAAAGGTTAACATGTTATCAAGTCAATCAAGTAGTAATGATAAAGCAGTACGAAAATCATATCCTAAATACTCTTGTTAATGCAGGGATGGTATGCAATAATGATGCATGCCCTCACACGAAGCTCCCTCACAAGCAACTCCGACAACCAAGTTCGCGCATGACAAACTCCCTAAAGTACAACCTCCTCACCAAAGCACATGCAATACGATGCATGGTCGTGTTAGCCGAGTACTTAATTAAGCTTATTCATACAGCAGATTTGGGAAGCTAAGGTACCTCCCTTTATATGATTAACCCAAACGAAGATCCATCTAGGGTCGTCAATCCTAGTTAACCACATGCGATAAGCAAGTTGTAGGGAATCAATCCTATTGAAAAGCAGTAGATAGGCAAATTCATAAGTTTATACACACGTTTACTATGGGGAGGCTCGTCACCTCAGCGTATGCTGACAGCTCGAACACGGTGTCCCATACCACCATGCCCGGCTCACGAGTTTGGGTTACTCACTGGTCACTACGGGGAGGCTTGTCACCCCATCTTAGGCCAACAGCTCGACCACGATGTCCCATACCACCATTCCCAGCTCATGAGTCTTAGCGGATCATGGTACCATGGTTGAAATGGGTCTTTACATTGGTAAATGGTACCTTAAATTCAAGCAATGGTGTCCATACATGGTAAACACACAACAGGCTAAATGGTTTACTTAGTAAGTTCGATTAGTACAAGTACACATTGACTTAATCAACATGGAGCACATAAGTATCCCTTGTGGCCTAACCACTGTCGACAATTGCCGTGCGACACAAATTCGTCGAGTTACCCAATGTGGCAAGACTAATGCAACCACCTGTACAAGGATTGTTACCGATTGCCTGGGCCACGTTGTAGCCCCAATCTTACTTAGATGCAATAGATAGACACATGTGATAATCATATCAGTATTTAACAAATAATCCAAATAAAGCTCTCATTTGAACATTTCATCAAACACATTGAACATGTCACCAAGCACTTGCATTTTATCCATAAATTGCATAGCGGTAAGTATGATTTCATGAAAGAAACTTTACATATGATTAAGGTAATTGAGAATCCTATCTTAATACACTTAATAAATACAAATCATCAACATTTTCTCATTCAGACATTTTATCAAACACTTAGGTTACACTTCTCCAAATACATAGACTAGGCTAGTTACACCATCTGTTTTAGCAAATCCTTGTACAAAGATATTAGCATGCATATAATAACGATGAATCCTAGATCAGTAGACATGGTAAACACAAATCATATTTTCATGTTCAGTCAAACATTTCAACAAACACATGAGATCATATTTTGTTCAACATAATTCACATATGTATATTGTATCGAAAACGGCGTAACTAAGATCATATGACAGCAATCAAGTCAAACATAAATCATTGTTAACATTAAAAGTATTGAAAATCATAACCTAAACATTTATAGTCCACACCTTTCATCGGAATACTTGATTCGGATGCGGTTCGAATTCTACGTTCCCGAAAGCGGAACGTCGGGCACCTAAGCAACGAAATAGGTTAGCTATTCTGTCAGTTACTCTATCTGGATTTCTAAATCAAACTTAGGGTTAGGATTTCTTACCCAAATCGTAGCTGATATGAATCATGTAGTGTAACAGGAAGACGATTTAATGCATGGAGTTGTGGGAAGGAATCCAAGCAATGATCTCTCGAACTCTCGCTTCTCCCCTCACTCTTTTCTCTTCTTTTCTCTCCTCTCTCCTAGGGTTAGAGAAATTCATATGGAATGGGAATGGGGTGGTTTAAGGGTTTTATATAGGCCTAGAATTGATGCAAATGGCCCCAGGGCCATTGTATACCTAGTTTGTATCCAAAGGGCATCTGTTTCGGGCAGACGGGGCTCATCTGGAGGTCCATTACTCGCTTATGGCGTAGGGTAAGTTCCCTGACAATGGATCTATGCCAAGATGTGTTTTTGATGTGATTGGATAAGCGGATCGACTGTGAAGGACCTGTGTCAGATCAACGGTCGTAATCATTCGATTGAGGCCACAAGTATCAGATATGTGGAGGAAAATTTTCATAATCCATGGGTGAAGTTCAATCAAAAACTGACGGCCCGAAATCCTCAATTTCACCTATGAGCGGATGGCCCAATTCACTTAAGTTTCAATACCTTTTGTAAGGATATTCGTGTTTCTCATACACTTCACTCAAGGCTCCAGTTGTGCATTTCTGGATACTACTTGAGCTCGATTCCCACAATGATTGTCAAGCCCAATAAGACGGTCATAACCCTATAGTTTTATGGTCATCGGACTTTCCACGTGCGGTCCAGGTCCGATACAAATTTTCAATGTGCTCCCGAGAGCAACAAGCTCTTGGGGTTTCTCCGAGGTTTTTATATAGTATTGAGTTAGTGATATTAATGGTTTTGGGTCTTACCATTTGTGTAAATGGCGGTTCAAGCTAAATCCACCAAGTATTTTGGTTTAGTACTTAATTAATCTCCGTCTAATTTCTATAAAATACGGTCCTTAGGGATTTCTGCCTGAGGTGGAACTTGGGCCTTTGTACGGATTTTTCTGAGACGTTACACTAAAGCCCTAAGGGATGAGGAGGGATGCTTGAAAATGGGAGTAGATGCTTGAAATGAGAACGTGAGGAGGCTATTTATAGCCTCCAAACCTGAATTTGTTTAATTGTTGGTAATCTTATGGTTAAAAGGTGGTTGAAGAGTTAGGATTAGAGATTGCCACATGGCATCATCTCATGGGTTGGATGAGGTGTTAAAAGGATAATTTTGGGTAAGGATGTAGGCATCAAAGTAAATATACCTCAACTGCACAGTTAAGGTCTAAAAAAGGGAGATTTCACATTCTTGAGGGACACCACCCTAACGAGGGGGAGCACCACATGGTAGGTAGCAAGATAGTTGTCGCCGGTCCCTACTTAGACTCCTTGCTTTGGTAGGCAACCTCCTCCAAGCGTGTGGAGGCTCTATTATAAAGGTTGCTACTTTCTGGTTGTGCATATCTCTTGGATTGGGCTTACTTTTGGGCTTGAGTTAAGGCTTGGTTTTAAGCTTAATTAGGTGAGTTGACTGGTTTTTGGGATTGGGTAGGTTGACATGGTGAGTTAACTCAACGAATTGATTGGGTGAGTTGACTCGTTGATCTGACTTAAGGCTTTACAATTTAGAATTAGGCTGACTAGATTGACTAGGTTTACTAGGTTGAATGGGCTGAGTTTAGGGTTTAGAATTGGGGTTTCTAGGGTTTAGGCTTCTAGGGTTAGGGTTTAGGATTAGGGTTTGGTTGACCATCTATCAATTCAAACTCAATCAACTTATCAGCTTAGGGTGGGTTGTCTACAGAACCATAAAGTGACATTTTTTCCAATAAAGCACAAGGTTCTTTTCTTCACATCTATTCAGCACCAATTTTAAGTACTTAAAGCACTTGTTGAAGGAATGACCAAAGACAGAGAAGTTATCCATAAAGACCTCTAAAAATAGCCCCACCATGTCAAAAATATATATATATATTAAACATGCATTGCTGAGATGTGGCAGGGGCATTACATAATCCGAATGGCATCATTCAGTAGGTAAAAGTGTCAAAGGGACATGTAAATGTAGTCTTTTACTAGTCTTTAAGGGCTATCTCTATCTAGTTATATCCTTAATATCCATCCAGGAAGCAATAGTATGAGTGACCTGATAACCTTTCTAAAATTTGATCAACAAAGGGCAAAGAAAAGTGGTCCTTCTTCATGACGGTATTCAGCTTCTGGTAATCAATGCACATTCTCTAACTAGTAGTGACTCTATTTGACACGAGTTCATTATTCACATTATCTTTTATGATAATTCTGGACTTCTTGGGCACCACCTGAGTTGGACTCACCCATTGGCTATCAGATATAAGATAAATAATACCCATATCTAATAGCTTTAACACATTAGCCTTAACCACGTCTTTCATATTTTGATTTAAACAGTGTTGTGGTTGTCTAGATGTTTTTGCATTATCTTTGAGGTGGATGCAGTGGATACAAATCAGAGGATCAATTCCCTTGAAATCCGCAACAGTCTATTCAAGAGTTCCCTTATTCTTTTTTAGAGTAGAAATCAACTTACTCTCTTGTTCCTTGTACAAGTGGGAAGAAATTAACACTAGATATGTCCCATCTTAACCCAAATAGACATATTTCATATGAGCAGGCAAAGGTTTTAGGTCAAACTTTGGTGCCTTGGCAGTAGACAATAGAAGCTTTAAGTCGGTTAAGGGTAATGGTTCAAATTCAAGCCTCCACTGGTTAATTTCAAGTACCGGTATTGCATCATGCAAGGCATTCATCTCTCGAATCATATCATCATCAAGATTAGTGGAGTGGGCCAAGTATGCCTCTAAGGTGTCAGAGTATAAAGTTAGAAGAGACTTGTTTTCTATGAATGAATCATCGTGGATCTCATGACCATTCTCCTATTGCTTGCACATTGAACACATTCAACTCAAGTGTCATATTTTCAAAGGACAACTTCATAATTCTATTCCTATAGTTGATTATGGCATTTGATGTGTAATATCCCAAATTTTCGTGGCCTGAGTACATTCTCCTACCCGAGAATTTTGGGTGTTAATAATGTATAAATAGGATGCTTTAAAAATCAAACCATAATTTTTTTCATTTAGATCAGATCTAGTTACATTCATGAAGGTAACCATTCAAGAGAATAAAATCAACTGTATTTATTATTTCATTTGAGTAAAAGAATTTAACAAATAATCAAATGCTCTCTCAATGAGAGCTTGTTACATTATCGAGTTTGTAGTGAAAATATAAAACTAAATCATAAAACTATCTTCTTATTTATTCAGTATAATATTCCATATGGAGATGGTCCTCTAGGTCTTCAATCTGTACATCACATGCATCATCTGTTTGGTTGAAGAGGGTCAATGCCCTACTCATAGTGATGGTTATTCTTTAAGATTAACAATAATTCAAGAGATTCATAAAATTAATGTAAGGGTTTTGATACATCTCGTACTCCACCATTACAAGAGGTATCAGTATGCACAACCAATATATATGAATGTATGCTTAGCAGATTGTGTGCGGCTCATCATACATAGTGATCATCACAATATGAAATATAATTCATGGAAAACTCGACTCGCCTCGCATCCCATAACTATAGAGATTCACCGGTGTGTCCAACATTAATGTGGATTTATACGAACATCTCAGTGTGACACAACAACGCGGTTGGAGATTTACATAACATGATGTGTTCATGGAGCGACTATTTGTGACATCCAATCCTGAAAAGTAATGTAACACGCATGGTGATTTACTTACATAGATTGTGCACCATGCCAACGAATCCACGGAATTACTTGCCTACCAAGAGGACTGCTACCCGTAATGCATTACATCCATGATAAATATTTGAATCACTAGTTGTGATACCTCTAACACATCACTTGCAATGATAGAGAAATAACTTGAATCATAGGAGTTTTGGAATTCCAAGACACATGCCCAAGCCATAAAGGTAGATAGCACAAGGCTAACAAAATAAGGAGGAGAGTAGCAATGACTAACTCAACAAAGAAGAGAGTAGCAATGGCTAAATCAATAAAAGAAGAGAGTAGCAATGGTTAACTCGACAAAAGAGGAGATAGCAATGGCTAACTTAATAAAAGAGGAGAGTAATAAGGGCTAACTCAACAAAATTAGTAAAGGCAATGGCAAGGCTTGTATCCATCGCCCCACATAAATTAATAAAAATCACACATAATTAAAATCACACGTAAACAAAATTCCCAAAGGATAAATAATTATTGGTGGTAAATTAAATAATTGTAAAGAGAGAATTATAGTAACATGAAAGCATGGTATGTAAAAGAAAAGATAAATCATATCAACTTAAATTACTGTAAGCTTAAAGGAATCCCTCACATTAGCCTTAGATCCCAACCCTAAGTAGATATCCATGTAGGAAAACTTCTACATGAAAAGCTTCTAAATGAATCACGACATTGCTTGAGCAAGAGGGAAACACCATGCATTTGGAGAAGGAAGAGGGTGTCTAGGCTTCTACTTCTCCTTCTCTTTCTTTCTCTTTCTCTTTCTTTCTTTTTCTTTTTCTTTTTCTTTCTCTTTCTCTCTCTTTCTCTTTCTCTCTTTCTCCTTCTCCTTAGACTTTTGGGAGGTGGGCGTGTGAGAGAAGAGGGGACGCACAATCCTTTTATAAAGGAGTGGGCGTGTGAGAGGGGTGTGTTTCCCATCTCACTTGGATTGGGTTTCTCCAGTTTGGATTTTTTTGACGATCTTTCTATAAATCTAATTCATCCATTATGTCAAGGTCTTCGAATAGAGCCGGGTATATGACTTTCTTGGTGATCCGAAATTTAGATTGGCCTATCTTGAAAATTCTCCCTACGGGTGTCAAAACAAACTTTATTTCAATTAATGGTCCACACTTGATGATCAGGGCCCAATTTTAGAAAAATTTTGTAGTCATTTTAGGCAAATGGTTGGAAAAAAATTTAGTGGTTGATCGATGGTGGAAAAAGCCTAAATCTAAAATTTCACCTTTTGTACCAAAAAGAAGGAACTGACTTCAACCTTCAACGGTCTAGGATCATATATCGGGGCCTAAATTTTGTATAACCTCTTAGTCATATGAGACCAAATTGTGGTCCAAATGTTAGTTGCAATGAACGAAAGAAAGTGGTTAAATTGGAAGATACAAATTTATAAGCAGTAGGTAGGCCTTGACAAAACAACTTCGTGCCTAAGGAAAAGCCTATCAAAGCGGGGTCTTCATATTTCACACTTGGTTTATTTGATGAGCAATCCAAGTCATTCATGTGAAGGGAAATATCCTACTACGACTACCCATAAGGTTTCTTCACTCGATGGATACCAAAATCAACGGTTATGGGGATGATTTGTCAATTGGGTCACTTTTACAATGATCTGAGGGCCGAAATTTGACAAGTATGGTTAATTTATGATACATAGGCATAGTATAAAATTTCACATCAAACGGATCTTTGAAACCGTGTGATCTATAATTCAGGGGTCTAAGTTAATGGCATTTTCATAATTACTGCTGATATGAGAGTTTTAGGAAATTTAATAGTTCTATATGGTTAGAGCCACGTTTTTAAGTAATTTTAACAAAAGAACTTATATTTAAATCATTATGAAAAATGAATTATTCACCAAACTAATTAAAGGAATGTGCATATATTAACTAACATAATGGATGGTCAGATGACATCTTAAAAATAGAAAAACTTGATGGTTAGTACTCTAATTATGTATGTACGTGGGTGTACGGTCTGTTTTGTAAACAGATGATCACAAGTGAGTTTTTGGAGTGATCAAGAGGTATAACATGTATACCATTAAATTCAAATGACTTGTTCACTCGTGTAAGTTTCTCGGATTGTAGTTTTTATGGTGGGTTAAGCATATTCATAGGTGGCGAACAAGATGAACGGATTATAATCTCAATTTGATATGTGTACGAGCGGATACAAAGATGAAGTAGCTAGTTTACTATAGTCAGGTGGTCCAAACTCAGAGTGGATGGTTAGATATCTTTACCTAGCGATGAATAGTTGACTGAACGATCGATTATGATGGACAAGTGAGAATACTTAGGTATATGATGATCCTATCTCAAAATCAACGGTCAGATGGCCTCAGTTATGAATGGAGATTTTTCTCAATAGTCAGATTCATGTTAGAGAATGGATGTAAGGCTAGGATAGTTAGATTGGTATCGTACACATGTACATAATAAGTTAAATTTCATGATAACACTCAAGAACTTTCAATATTCAGGTATTGAAAAGTTCACGGTGTTACATGATATGTTTAGGAATGGGTGGCCAAGGATGATAGGAATTCGAGTGCTACCATCAACAACCGATTGCATATTTAAAACAATAAAGTCTACTGGATAGTAGAATTTATCGACTTAGACAAGCAGGTCCTCTATCATCCCTCTTGGTATACGAATTAGCGATTGGCTAGTTGTGGGTCTTGGTCCTAAACCAAGTTATTAGTAAACCGAATAGGGAATCATATTTATACTTTCCCCCAAATCAAGTAAGGAATGTTTAATCTGGTGGATCCCAATCACGCATGAGATGGTTAGGCTACTAGGATCTTTATATTTTTGGGGCACATCCTATTTGATGATGGCACATCGCATCCAACAAAGGGATGTTGATTTTCACCTATTTGAGAACCTCTAAGATATCTTAAGTATTAGGTAGAGGTCTAGTTGAGATCAATCTTTATGGGAATGGAGCCACATGCTTATACTCTTGTTCTAGTTCTTTCTCATGTGAAGTGTTACTTGGCTCATCATCAGTTTTAGATTCTTCTGAGTCCTTAGGCTTCTCAAACCTCGTCAAGATGCTTTTATCAATCTTTTTTCCCTTTTAAGAGTAGTGATAGCCTTTACTTGCTCCATATGTTCGGTAGAGGAGCTAGGGTCACTTATCTCACATTAAGGTTTTGGGTCAGGTAGAGGTTAGCTGGAAGAGTCTCATTCTCCCTAACAGTTAATTGTGACTATAATCTTTAAATGGACAATGCAAACATTCCTAGTTATGTTTTAATATCCTAAAATGCATGCATAACACTCTGATTCATTTGTTATTGATCGTTCCACATTTAGTCTGGATCCTCTTGGGTCTTTTTCTGTGTTAAAAATAGGATAAGGATCGAAGGAATAGGCCCTTGAGGATTTTTATTAGCATTAGTCGTTGGTACATTCCTCCAACTGAGATTCGGGTGGTTTCACCAACTAGAATTATGTGTTTAAAATTACAGCACTGAAAATCCTTTGATAATTGTTCATGGAATTTAATTTATCATGTTACAACTCTTGAAAAGTAGGAATTGTAGGACACCCCTGCATCAAGTGTATGTTGCTTGCACAAATACTGCAAATAGTTTCAAGGGTCACCTCAGGTTTGACCGTTTCCACCTTCTTCAATTCCATGGCCTTGATTTTTCTTGCGAGGCTAGGTACCCTAGCATTGACATCGACATCTTCCCTTAAGTCGTACATTCCACCATTTTCCTTGGGCTAAGTCGACTTGGGATGGGTCAACTTGGCTGAAGTATCCCATGATTGCGTGTTTTCAGCTAACATATCAAAGTAGTTCCACAAGTCACCGGGATCTTCATTCATGAACTCCACATTGAACATCATCTTTATGAATTGGCTCATGGGTGAAGTCAGTTCATCATTAAAAAAAAAATTATTACTAGCCAAATTTCATAGCCATGATTTGGGTTGGCACTTATAAGTTCACATAAACCTTTCCCAACATTAGAAGAAGGTTTCTTCCTCTTGTTGTAAAAAGTTCATAATGGCCCTTCTAAGAGTATTAGTTTTATGAACTGAGAAAAACTTTTGAAGGAACTCCTTGGTCATCTCAGCCCATGTCCCAATTGATCTCGGCCTTAAGGAGTGAAGCCATAACTTAACCTTCTCCTTTAATTAAAATGGAACAATTTCAGTCCTAGGGTATCATCCGACACATTATTGAAGTGTAAGGTGGCTACAATCTCACCAAACTCTTTGAGATGTAGGTATGGACTTTCAGAATCTAATCTATAAAATTTTAGAAGTAGTGGAATCACTCCCAATTTGAAATCCACATTTCCTAAATTATGTGAAAAATCACACAGGAAGGGTGCTCATCCTAGCTGGTTGTAAATAATCACGCAAAGTTCTAGATGGAGGACCATTGTGCACATCATTCTCATCTTGTTGTTCTTCGGCACACCAATGGGGTTGATTCTTAGCCATGTTCTTAGCCAATTCAGAGGATCTTAGGTGTTATCTAACATGTTAATGGAGAGACAATCCTTCAACTAGCCCCAGTGTCATCACGAACCCACTTGGGCATGAACCACTCAAAACCTAATTCTAAACCTACTTCTACATCAAAATTTATTTTATTTTTAAAAAAAAACATAAATAATCTAAAGTAAGATGGTTGGATGTATAGTACCCGATTAACGATTCTAGGTTAGATTTTAGGAAACAAAATAACAAAAGAAAAGCAATATTAATATCTGAATTTTTGGAAAAAAAATTTAAAAAAAAAAAACTAACCTAAAAAATGCAAAGAAAACTCATCTAATCCTAAACAAACTCTAACCCTAAAGTATTTTAAAAAAAAAACGCAATTGAATTCCATGACAAGGCACTAAAAACTTGATTGATCCAAAAGGATGACAACCCCAAGTGCAAGGCTGGGATGTAGTTTTAACTCAATGAGACCGAGATCAAATCCTCAGGGAATTATATTTATGTGTTCTCAAAAGTACTTAAGAACTATAATTAAAACTAAAACTAACTATGGAATTTGAATTAGAAGAAGTAATGATGGAAACTAGGTAATGTAAAGAAGAAAACATTAGAGCATCAAGGATCCACTTCTAGCTATTTTCAATGCCTAATTTACTTTATTCAATCAAAGTCATATCCTATCCACCCGGATAATAGAGCAGTTAATTCATCATTCACGAACCAAAATAGATTCGAACTCCAATTGATTAAGTCCCCACATAAAGCACCAATTTATTGATTACAAGGAATTCAAAGTATTTATAGTTTATGATAGATCAATGATTTTTATAGATTAATTCCTTACAAAATAGATAACCTAACAATCTTAGCCTTACTAAGCATCCAAAGTGCCCAGAATCGACAATGGATTAAAGCAAAATAAAACTGAATCTTTATTAAAACTAAAATTAATAAATTATTCAACATTCAAACCAAATAACTTAAATCAAAGTAAACTAGAACATTAAAAGTAACTACAAGCTTCACCTCTTAGCACTAGCTTAGAGATTTAGCCAACCATTGTCATTGTTGAACCAAACTAAAAAATATATAAAAATAAATAAATTAGAACTGATAGATTGAAGAAAAATGATGGATCTGCAGAAGCTCCGTAACTCATTACTCTCTCTCCTAAACCCTAATTCGTATATAAACAACTAAATCACCCCCTTAAATAAGGAAAACTTCACACTGATTTTGGACCAACTTCAAATTTATGTACTTTTCTTACACTTCGGTCGCACTAACGATAGCCTTCGGTCACACTGAACATCACTTCAGTCACACTGAATTAATTCTCAATTATAGCTGAATTTCTTCAAAATACATCTGAAGTCTCTATCCCCCTTAACTCACACCAAACCCTCCTTCGGTCGCACCGAACTATCAAACAGAATTAAGTTTCAGTTGAATCTTAATTAAGTATAAAATCACAGTTTCTTGCTGGAGTGTTTTAGGCACTTTCAATCGGACCGAACCAACCTTAGCTGGGACCAAATAGTCTGTTATTTCTATTATTGTGCTATGTGATTTTCTAAACTTTTCTCTTCTTTACACTTAGTTTTCTTGAATCGTTGGTACTTGAATTCTTCAATATTGTCCTCCATAGATCTAATCCTTCACTTGGTCATTCTTCGAGGATTGAATCTTTACTTTTAATCATCCTTTTCATCTTAGCACTCCAAATTACCTCAGATAACAAAACACACATAATTAGATCAATTTAGTACACCTATGCTTATAAAACCAATGCACAATTAGGGAGAAATATGTAATATTTCACGCTCAACACTCCACAAGACATATTAAGTCCAAACACATCTCATAGGAGCTTGTCTCATGCCCCACTTCAAGATAGGTAATGTGGACAAAGTGGTGCCTAATGAAAGAGAAAATGGCCATTCAAGATGCAAACTTCAAGGGTGAGCATACAAATAGTTTTAAGGTGGAAAATGAAACATCCCAAGTCATAATTGACTCATCTCACCGCCAATGATGAACCTTGTAGGGTGCCACTACAAAACCAACCTCTTTAAAAATAAATGGCAACAATGAAATGATCAAAGTTCTACTAATGTGGCAAATGCGAAGAGTCAAGTGCAAGTCCCTCCAAGCACCAAAGAGCCCATAAGCCCATTTCAAAGGAAAAGTCAAGAGGGGAGATCAAGGATGTCCCATTTCTTACACTTACAAGTGGTTTCCTATGGACTAGTCAAGTGTTAGTGCACTTATTTATGCATCTTATTTTTCTATCACATGAGTCTGTGTGTCATGTACTCGGTTGAGCCCTTAGAAGTTGAAGAGTGATGACACAAGTGGACATGAGCATCAATGAGCAAAGAACATGTAAATGAGGTCCCTTGGTGACCCTAACCCTTGACCCAAAACAACCCCCTGAACCTCTAAATGATCTTGACTTAATATGTAAACCTTGCTGATCATCCATTAGCCTTAAGATCCTAATTAGAACATGGTTAGTAAGGCTAGAAGAGGTGCTAAGATGCTATGAAATAGTATTCCTAAAATAGCAGTTTTTAAGTCAACTTCGATCCCATCGATAGGTTGTCGATGAGACTTGATCTAATCGAAGCTCCACTCGATCATATCAAAAAAAGAGTCTAGCAACCATCAGAGAAAATTCTGGATTTTCTTAATGAGATTGACAAAGGGTTCAATCACATCAAAGGTCATTCGATCCCATCGAAGGCCCTTTTAATCATATTGAAATAGCCGTTAGCTAGCTGTTTTATAGCTATTGCAAATTGATTTCTTATAAAAGGGCATTTGGTTCTTTGGCATCATGATGGGTTTTTTGTGTAATAGAAGCCTAAGTGACTCTATGATCATCTCCCTCATCCTAATCCTCTATGTTCATGAGATCTAAGTTATCTTCCTTATGATTCATCACCTGAAAGAGGATTCCAACCTCAATGTTGATGATTAACTTGATCTCCACCTTGTTCTAAAGATTGGACTTGAACCAATAATCAAATCTTTGTCTAAATTTTTTTTTAAAAAAAACCATTTAAGTGATTCTTCTAGGACTATTCATTTCCATTAGTTGTAAGAGATTCACCCAACCTCCTATCACCTTGGTTACCTCAAAGGAGCACTACATGCAAAGTGTTTGATCTTGTAGATAAAGCGTTGCCAAAGCATCAACATCATGATCAAGGGAGCAAATGGGAGTTAATCGAAGCACAGGAGTGCATCGATCAAGTAACCCAAGATGGCGCATCTATGGGCCTCAATTCGGTAAGTGAATTGTCATTTAGTGAGTCCATGTACACTCCTTCCTTATGTAGGATTGAGTGTAAGAGTTTGATTGCCAAACTCGACTAGGTTCTTACGTAGAACCTAAATCAAAGTCCTTGTGTGGGCCACCGGACACGGGTGTGTATTTGCTAGTCTTTGAGGGAGCCGCTTTTGGGAGTAAACATAGGTCCTTGAATTAGGACTGAGGTTGTTGGTTTGCCGATAGAAAACCAACTCAATTCTCTTGTAGGAGCCTCTGACAAGAGTGTACGCTAGGGTCCTTGTGTAGGGCTATAAAGGTCAGAAGCGAACCTGATTTAAAACCTCCGATAGTGAAATCTGGTACACATATGGGTTGAGTGCGTTTACCGGGAGTGGAGTAGGGAAACCAAATCACTATACATGCAGGTGTTTGGGATTATCTTTGAGCACTTATTTAATTACGCTTATGTAATGAATTGATGAATTATATGTATACATGATTTGATGAATGTTACGATTTGATAGGTATCACATCCCACACACACATGTACACTATCTTGTTTATAGACTAGTTGCTTGATTGCCACATCTTTTATAGTCTATGTGATTAGACCCTCTATTGGCTTGGAAATCTTAAAGTTAATTTCCTTACTTAGCTTGAATGTATATTAACTTAAGTTAGGTAAATGTGTTTTAAAATGCATAATTTTATTTGGTCTTAATTGCCCCCACCCCCCTTTCTAGGACAACCATCATTTTGTAGCTCCTATATGCCTCTGTACGCATAGTCATGGTATCATATTCCATGCAATTTCATCAAGTCCATCTATGAACAAAGATGGCACATGCCACATTAACATGTATAAATGAACTTGAGAATTCCAAGTCAAGGCCCATAAGAGGTGGCCAATCGAATGATTTTCTCAAAGTGAAGCCATAAAAAGGATTTGGGACTTACATAGACATCGAGAAGCTAAGCTCTTATATGGGCCACAAAAGCTATTCAAGGACCACTAAAGAAAACCAAAGGGCTTAGCTATGTTAGCCCAAGGTATTTGAGCCCAAAGGACACTAAAAGTGCAAGCAAATCTAAGAGTCTCAAAAGAAGGATTAGTAACTTGCCTCACTTAGGCCCAACATGGAATCTTAAGCTCACTTGAACATAAGAGCCTAAATGTAGTGTAGGTTACACTCTCTTACCCGTAGGATTTCTGAAAGATGAGTTATCGATGTCCTGGGGGTCAGATGAGTTATCGATGTCCTTGGGGGTGTGTGTGTGTGTGTGTGTGTGTGCGTGTGTGTGTGGGGGGGGTGAATAGGACAATACCAAATTCTTCAAAATAAAGTGTACTAAAAAATCTCAATCACCCAAGTATTGAAACCTTGACTCCAAATAATTCGTAAGACAACCTTCACCTAGAATTTTAGGCAGGACAACCTTATATCATGATGTATTTGAAATCAATATTTCAAACTAGCAAGAGAAAATAAAATAAATACATCATTCACCAGAAAAAAATAAAATAAATATGACATTCACCACAAATAAAGAAATAAGCATTCACCACAAGGCACAAGGGGTTATAGTGGTTCGGTGCTTAAACCCACACCTACTCCACTCCCAAAATTACTACCCTCATAATTTTGGCTTTCACTATTTCAAAGTTTTCACAGGTTCACATTAACAACCTTATACAGTTCTTGTGATTTTCACGGGCTCACCACAATAAAACCTCCTTTTTTATTTTCACAGGCTATCACAAATCAACCCACATAGATTTCCAAGAAATCTCAAAAAAAACCCAAATGAAACAATAATAAATACAAGGTACTTATCTTGAAACGATGATTGGAAGATGCAGCTGAAGCTTAATGCAATGATCTTCTTTCTTGGGATTTGATGAAGTAGTATATTGTCAACCAGAAAGAGTACAGGGATCTAATGTATTTTCAAATAATAAAAGAAACCTTAATTGTTGCAAATTCAATTTTCTAAATCTTAAGTAGAGTTTAGATTACTCTCTTAAAAACGTTTAAAGATAACTTGATAAATAGAATAGAATAAGCTAAACAAGAATAAGAATTACCACATAAATAGCTTGAGTAGGGCCTGAATTTCTCTCTGACTTTGAGAAGGATTTTCTCTAATTTTTGTTGTACAAATGAATTAGAGAAGGCCTCTATTTATAGCCAAAAGACTTGGAAATTTGGCTAGCCTAAGAATAGGTTTGGCTGGCCGGATTCCAACGATTCTATTCTAATGGCTATTAGATTGTGCGAGATAAGATTTATCCAAAATTCAGTTGGCCTAAGGTAAAATTTGGCTGGCTGTGTCTCCACTTCGGTTGGCCAAATTCTCTCAAAATTTTGAGAATCCTTTGTTGGAATTTGACCCGAACTTTCTCGAACTGGCCAAACTTAAGTTAGGCTAGCTAAAACTAAATACAGGCCGGCCAAATTTGCAATAGATTTTTTCATATATTAAAATCTAAAATTTTTCTCGAACCTGAAGTTATGTTAGCCGAAGAAGTTAGGTTGGCTGAACCTAAAGTTAGGTTAGCCAAACTTCAGTGAAATTACACCAAAGTTAATCCAATTTGAATAATTTTCGAAAGCACCTTAGCTAAGGTCTTTCTAGGGTTATATTACATGTTGCTTGGCTAATAAAGAGATCTTTTAATCTTGATAAACTTGAAACCGAGTGACGTTTTAAGATGATAAGCCAATGTTGAGCTGATCTTGAGATGCAAGGCCGATCTTGAGCTGATCCTCACGAGATGCAGTATAGTTGCAATCTGACCGGCACCATTGTGTATCTTTGTCTTATGAAATATGACAACCTTATGTGTGATAAACATTTAAGCACTTACAATTTCCCAAGGATGTTTAGGCCATCGTAGGGAATTTGAAGACCAAAAATCTGATGTGGGCTATTCCTATTTCAATGGGCCCAACCACTTTCAAAGAAAAGAAAGAAAAAAAAAGGCATGGAAGCATGAAAGAATAGCATGAAAAGGGGGAACTAAAATGGAACTTGGGCCCACCCAAATTCACACGGGGCCCAAGGAATCAATTTGGAACTATTTTTTACACAACAACATCCCCCACATGTAGCTTGATGTACATGGAAGGGGTATTATTTGTACATGTGGGAAGGTGGGAATAAAACAAAGTAAAAAAAAAAAATGAAAAATGAAAGAATGGAAACCTTTTTGTTGCAACTCCATACACCACATAGGTCTTGGGAAGCCCTTATTGTCTACCACTCCACACCACACTCTGATCTTCAAAGGAGCTCCTATGGAGAAAAGAGAAAGGAGGTATAAGAAAAATGTGGAAAGAATGGACCTTACCTTTAGATTTACCTCTTCCCACCAAAGGAGTACCACCCTTGTTGTCCAAACTCCCCAGAAATCCCAACTCAAAATTAAAAGAACGAAGGAAAAGAAGAGAAGAAAGAGAGCTTGAGAAGGAAAAAAGAAAGAAAGAAACTATGGGAAATAAGTAGGATGCAAGGGCCACCAAAGCCCATAATATATAGAAGAAGAGGAGCCACCCCATTACCTAGCACCTGGAAGAAAATAGGGGGAAAAGGGAGGACTGACGGTGGCCAGCTTGCCGACAGTCCCCCTTTTTTTTGTGAAAAGACTTGGCCTAGCTCTCTTCCCTTACGAAGAGAGGGGCCTTAGGAAGATCTCATGTAAGGAATCTTACACAGTTTGAAGTGATGAAAGAGAGAGAGAGAAAGAAAATGATGAAGATGGTGTGAAAATTCAAATTTTAATTCAAAATCCTATATCTCATGAGAAATTGAGGATAAATTGAAAATAGGATGTGGAAGAGAGAAAATCCTAAGCCATTTCAAAGCTTTCACAAAAATATTTCCAATAAAAACTATCATCGACCGCGACCGTTGATTCGTGATCCGATGGACCGGTTCATTTTCAAAAATGTTACAAAAATATATTTCAATAAAAACTAACATCGATCACAGCCATTCGATTTGTGATCCGATGGATTGGATCATTTAAAAAAAAATTTCCAAAAAAAGTACTCCAATAAAAACTAGCGTCGATCGAAACCATTCGATTTATTATCCGATGGACCAGATCATTTTTTAAATAAAATTTAAAAAAATATTCTAATAAAAAATGGCATTGATTGTGACTGTCTATTCACGATCTGATGAACTAGATCATTTTCAAAAATATTACAATAAAAATCGACATCGATCACAACCGTCGATTCACAATCCGATGGACCAGATTATCTTTAAAATTTTCACAAAAATATTTTCAATAAAAACTGTTATTTATCATGACTATTGATGCATGATCCGATGGACTAGATCATTTTCAAAATTTTCACAAAAATATTCCAAGTAAAAACCGACATCGATCGTGACCATCGATTCGCGATCCAATAGACCGAGTCATCTTCAAAAATCTCACAAAAATATTTTTAATAAAAACCAACATCAATCATGATTATCGATTCATGATCTAAAGGACCAGATCATCTTAAAAAATTTCACCAAAATATTTTCAATAAAAATTGACATTGATCGCGATCGTTGATTGGCGATCCGATGGACCAGATCAGTTTTAAATATCTTTTAAAATATTCCAATAAAAACTAGCATCGATCGCGATAGTCAACTCGGGATCCAGTGGACCAAATCATCTTTTGAAAAGACCAAAAATATTTTCAAATCTTAAAAAAAAAGTCACAATCAAAATATAAGAATGCACAGGACGACAAACTTGATTAGTCGTAGATTGGAATTTTAATCGCCAATGTGCAAGACGACGGACTCAATTGGTTACAAATTAGAATATTAACCACCAATGATGGATAGATATACACCATCCATAATAAAAGCTAGATGGAATTCAAAACCAACGATCCCGATTAGCCCCATAACAATTTACCCTATGAGACGATGGAACCGATCAACCATCCCTGATAAATCAGACTCTTGATCACAAACACTAATCAAACCTGGATCTCAATCTTGATTGTGACAACCAAAACCCAAGCAATAAAACACAACATCCACAATCCCCACCAAGTTAATTTAGATCGCAACCATCATACACACCAAGCTCTTTCATGTTTTAAATAAAAACTAGCTTAATTGAAGTCCCATAGTCATCCCAGTGGAGACAATGAAGTAAGATGGACACATTTCAAAATACTCTCACAATAAAAATCCCCACGAACTATTACTCCCCAAAGTGAGGCTACTTTCAAAAATCTCAAAAATATTTTCAGAATAACTTGCCAGACTTCTGAGGCACTAACCAATCTTCCATATCTCTAGCTTGGAGTCCATAAAAAATCAAATAAGATCCAATATCTCATGGTTTCACAAAAGATTATTGGATCCAAATGCACATCAAAGTATGATCAGATTGAACTCTAGTGTTAGATCCATCGTATCAAATGATAATGCTAAAGAAAGATGATAGGCTAAGACTGGTACAAAGAAATCATCTAAATAGAGAAAAAGACAAATCGTAACCTAGGTGTCAAGACTAGAAGATTTCATGGAAAAATGTCACTCACACATACCTAGGTGTAAATGCCCGCGGAACTTGATTAAGTCCAACTCTGCATAGTGAGTTCCCTGTAAGGTCGTAGAAAGTGCAGGGCAACTAACCACTTTAACGATCAAGAAAAATAAGTACTTGTGGGGTGATTTGGCAAGCAATGGACATTTTAATTTAGGTCAGTACCCTCGTTAGGCCACAAATAGTGAAGGGGCTTTACCAAACCTTTCTGATGTTAGTATCGATCAGGAGCAAAAGGGTTACGATTTGTTGCTCGTAATGCCTCAAAAGGTGTAAGGACAATCGTAATGTTTTCCTCAAAGGATAGCATTGAAATATGTGCAATTTATCTATTTCCAAGCAACCAGCTGACACAAACACAAAGGCTAGCAATGAATCCAGACTGCATTTCACAATTGACCGGCAAAGTTGTGGTGTCCACTCGCTTTGGCATTTGGTTGCACACAACCTCTGCCAAAGAGGGGCATCTATAGACACCCCACCTCAGGCCGATAAGCTTACTAAGTTTGAACCAATGGATGGCCAACTAAAACCCTAACCCTATAAGCCTAAACCCTAGGAACCCTAATCTCAACTCAGTCAACCCATTTAACCTAATCCTAAACCCTAGGAACCTAGAACCCTAGAGCCTTGAGTCAACCCAACGAGTCAACTCAATGAATTAACTCATCCAGTCAGCCAACCCAGTCAACTCACCTAGTTAAGCCCAAAACCAAGCCTGAATCAAAAGCCCAAATCAAGCTCAATCGGAGTACAGTGCGCAACGAGAGTACAACGTCCTTCACGGTAAAGCCCCCACACGAGTGGGGGAAGGTTTCCTGCCTAAGCAAGGAGTCCAAGTAGGGAATGGTAGAGCCGACTTGCCGCCATCCGCATAGCACTCCTCTTCGGGCTGTTCTCCCTTAAGTGTGTGGAGCCCCTTTTCTCCAACCTCTACATGTGTGACTGATGTGTATTTACTCGGATGCCTATCTCCTTACCCAAATTTACCCTTTTACCACCTCATCCAACCCATGAGATGATGTCATGTGGTAATATCCGATCATAGCTGATCAACCACCTTTTACCCCTGAGCTTTGCAGGAATTACAAGAAAACTAGGGTTTGGGGCTATAAATAGCCCCCTCCCCTTCCCGTTTCAAGTATCCAGTAAATCTAGTAGATCCACTCCCATTTAAAAACCTCCTCATCCATTAGGGATTTAGGCATCTAGTCATCCCATCCCTCCATCGAGGAGAGTGAGAGTAAGAGAAAGAGAGTCTAGCCCTAGTCTAGCATAGCCTGGCCAGAATCTGAGTCTCCTAAGCCACCTAGTTCTAATCTGAGCTACTTAATTTAACATTTGCGACACTACCATTCATCTAAGCATTCAAGCTTTAATTACTTTAATTAGTTTAATCTAAGCCTGAGCCTTAACATCAAACAACATTCGTTTCCTTCTCAACCCCATTGCTTCTCAAATACATCATCACTGCATTACACTTTATTATTTTCTCGTATCTAATTGGCAGGCGCATGCTTTGTGGCTTGCCGATATTATTGGAGCCTACCCACCAGAAACCTAGCCGGTTAGCCGTTGTTTTAGCATAAGCATCAACATAACATTAAGCATCCTAGACATCACATTTCCATATACTTTGCACCTTACACTTGGTCAGTTCGAATGTAGGCTCTATGGCTTGCCGATATAATCGGATCCTTCTCATTAGAAATTCAAATCGATTAGCCATCATAAACATTACATTTGTGGGATCCTGGCCCTTTGTAACACCACTCATTCATACGTGTCCTAATCCACACTATTAATAACCATCCACCACACCCCACCCAAGTGATTTATCCCATATTACCTTGATACCTCTATCATAATGACTGCATTGTCTCTGCGGTCACAACGGTAAAAACTACGTGTCAATCTGACACCTGAGCGTAAAGATATTCCCTTTTGATCGAAACCCTGAAAATGTGCAGATCTACATGTGGCCCACTTACTGCGGGGCCCACCTGAGTGGGGCCACTCCCAACATACTCTCCCAGGTAGTTGTACTTTATAATTTCATTTCACCTTCTCCCATGAGCAATTATTTCTCTTTTGAAAAATCAATGCATGTATTTATGGATTTTTCTTTTAATTCAACTTAATACATTTACTTTCTTCTTATTTTTGTTGAAAATGTAATTATTTCATTTTGAAAAATCCTATAAGCCATAATGACCATCTCCCATGCTTCCATCTCTACCAAGAAATCCCTCCATTGCTGGAAAAAAAAAGGAAATGGAGAGAGGAGGGAGAGAGACATCCCTCCATAGACACCCACTATGGACTCCCCCTCCCCTTGCTCCTCCATGCCCCCTCCCATTTTCTTCTTCCCTTTCTTCCTTCCTTCAGCCAAACACCCTCAACCTCCATCAGAGAGAGTTGAGAGATCTAAGAGAAGAGAGAGTGGTGGGACGTGAGAGAAGAGGAGGAGGTCGGCCCTCCATCTAGCCGTCCATCATTTTGATGCTTAAGGTGAGTCTATGCCATCACCTCCTTTCTTCCCCCTCCTTTCTTTCCTTTTCCTTTCTTTATATTTTGCATGAGTGGGGCTTACTATGTAGGGCCCCTGTGTATGCATGTTGCTTACCATGAAAGTGGCTAGGTGGCCCACCAAGGGGTGGAGACCGTTGTGCTTGTGAGAGGTCCCAACTAGATCGGCTTTTAAAGTAGTGGGAGAAACACACATTTTGTGGGCTATTGTGGGCTATTATGGGTCCCTACTAGATTGGAGGCCCACCCATGGTGCGTGGATACATGTGTTGCTACCATAGGGAAGATTTGATAAGGCCGATTGACCGTGGACCCCACTTGATGTGTGTGTCTCATCCTTGTACATGGCGGTAAGGTGGGCCACATGGATGGCCACACCTTGATGTTTATTTTCTCTAGCTTGTTTGTGTGTCATGGAAGTGGGGATCACTAATCATGAGGCCTCATCATGATATTTGCACGCCATTCAAACCATAATTGTGGTCCATGAGTTGCGGGGTCCACTCATTAAGTATGTATTGTGTAATTCACGCCATCCACCCCTTCCTTTCTCTTCTTTCGTTATATCTTTCTTTTTCTTTCTTCTTTCTAATTGAGAGGGGCCCATTGGACATGGGACCCCACACATGCATTTTTTCACTGACTATGGGAGGTCAACAGGTGGCCCACACGTAATGGGACCCACCATGATGTGTGCTTTATCCATGTCTTCCATCCGCCCATAGTGGGTCCACCAGTGTAAGTGTTATAGTTAATAGCCCCTTTTTATTGTCAAATTTGTGGCGCCAAAGACACTGTTATGAAGCTTACATATGTGAAGAACAAAGCTCTACTCAAGATCAGCTTTGATTGACAAGCACTGTTCACAAGTCAAGTTCTTAAGAAGCTTTCAAGTTCAACCTCAAGATCTCAAGAAGCTTTCAAGTTTGAGCTGCATCAAGACTTCAAGCTTCATTACTTTCAAAGGTCACTCGTCTCTATGTTTCAATGTCTTTACTTCACTATTGAGGTATGACTGACCTTAGGTTGACCTTTAGAGTAGGCCATTTAGGATACATAATTCATATGTTTTAAATAAGTGACTTTAGTCGGTTCTAAGACTAGTCCTGGACTTTGTTCGACTAGTCCTAGCACTGCTTCGACCTGTCTAAGAATTTTCTGGATCAGTCGTAAGTTTGTTGCAAAATTCAGAAATTTTTTGTTAGGCTTCGACTAGTCTTAGAGACTGTTCGACTAGTCGTATGAACAGTGTCAACTGTTGCTTTGACCAGTAGTAGACCTATGACTCAAAGTACAGTGTTGAATTCGGCTAGCTTCGACTAGTCATGAGAAACCTACGACTAGTTGAAGGAGACCTACGACTAGTCGTAGACCACCTACGACCAGTCGTGAAACCGCCAGATCTTATCGCGCCTGAATTTTCAAATATCTATTGGTTCTACGACCAGTCATAGAGATCTTTAGACCAGTCGAAGACGTGATTTGCTCACCTATAAATAGAGCATGAATCTCAGAATAAAATAGGAAATTCAAGATAATTTAATTCGGCCTTCTGAGAGATAAGTCCGTGCTCCATTTAAGCTAAGTATGCATGTTTAATATTCTCTTTCTTTAGCTTTTCAAATTGATTTTATTTCTGGTATTCCAATCTGATCTGAAAAAGGGAAAGTTTCATTTTTCCTTTTTCTGGAATCAAAATCAATTAGAGCTAGCCCCATTTGGTTTAATTTAAAATCTATTAGAACCTAAAACCATTATAAAGTGAGTATTGGACATTGAACTTTGACATTCAAATCTCTACTCTGACTTGGTTGTTCTGGGCTGCTACAACGAAGGAGAAATTCAGGTATTTTATGTTTAAGTAATTTACTGTCATTTGGTTTTCTTTTGGGACTTGCCAGAACAATCTCATTGTATTGGTTATCTGAGGAGAGCTAGGAAAACTCAGAAAAGGATTTTTTTTTTAAATTTTGTAAGCCCACAGAGAAAGACACAATTGTGAAGGTTTTCGGTGAACATGGAAAACCTATCTTTGATAGTGAACACTGATATCCCCTATGTGAGGATATTAGGAGTGGAGTAGCTGTGTGGCTGTTTATTAACAGTTGGTGTACACACAAGCGAACCACTATAATCCCTTGTGTTTTGTGGTTGTGTGATTTATATTTCATATCTTTAATTATTCATTTGTGGAATATATATGTGGATGTGAATGTTGTAATCATTTTATTTCAAGCTCAGTGGGGAATGTTGTAATAAGTTTAGATTTATATTTCTGCAATTTATTCCTTGCTATCTCTTTATCAGTCTGAGCTTCAGTTTCTCTATTTGTTCTAGTAAGGTTGCCCTGCCATTTTTATGGTGCATGGTTGTCCTTATAACAATCAATATTTTTAGATTGCATTCCGCATTTGTGTATTGATTTATTTATTTGGCTATCTCTCTTTCTTTATTTCTGCTATATTTATTTTAAATTTGGCATAGTCCTATTCACCCCCCCCTCTAGGACATATAGCTTGGCCATTTCAACTAGATGTATGTGTTTCATCATCTATGCCATCCATTTACCTTGTCGTGTGGCCCAACAAAGTGGGACCCACTTGCGATGTATGTGGTTTCATCCTTATGTACATTATTGTTGCTAAGTTGGGATAGTTTCCATTTTAGAAATTTGATCTCTGATTTTATAAGTTTTTGGCCAACTTTGGGTGCATGCGATGGGTCCCACGTGCAAGATATGTGGGTTCTACCACCTGGACTTCCTAGCCTATACCCATATATGGAGGACTAATGTTTTAGTTGGATCTAAACAGACCTCACTTAATCGGGAACGAGATCCTAAAATGGGACTGGGCAGAGTTGCGCAGAATATTTCTGTGCTGAAATTTCGAGCACCAACGTTTATCCTTGTGCCAAATATTGTATATACACATTTAGTAGGCCATACCATTTGGGTTTTGATGCCTATACATAGAACTATCATCTGGATATTTTCTCCTTCGGAAGTGGGCCTCACGTGGGTCTTAAACTGACTCGAAGATGGCTAAAGAACCAACCCTGTACAAAAAATCTATTTGATAGAAGTTTCACGTGGGGCCACATTCGTGGGGTCCACCACCTTCCCAAATAATCCAATAGAGTTCTAAACCATGAAAATGAGTTAACTAAACCCTGGACATGAACCCTTAGGTGGTGTTGGACCCAAAATCTTAAGTGGGCCTTTTCCTTGCGGGTTGTATCTTTGTATAGTAAGGCTCACCCTATGTATGTCATAAAGTGATTGTCGCTAAACCTTTTGATTGGGTGATAGACATCCTTTACTGCCCATCCATCTCTCTTAGACTATCTATGTCCTTGAGCCATCCAAATGAGGCAACATAAGGCTCATGTGGGTCTAATACTAAGGGAAATGGTTGGGAATGACAAGACAAACCTTGGGAACATTCTTAGGCCCGTTAGGCATTCCAATTGCGTTATGGGCAGCGTGCCTTGTACACTACTACCAGTCAGCTAGGCCACAGTTAATTGGGCCCATTTGGATTATATAAGTTATAGTAGACGAGCCTTCATATCTTACTTGTGAATGAGGTTTGTTGGCCCAACATGACATGCGATCTTTGCATTATTGGCATGTGGGTCTTATGTTTGGGATTGTAATTTTATCTCCTAGTTGATGTTGGAGTTGTGGGGCCCAATTGTGTTACAGGATCCACCTTAGAGGTATGTATCCATGTATACTTCCCTCGGTGTGGGACCGTTGTCCACTACTAAACCAAACTTAAACCTAAGAGGGCCATACAACAAGAATGTTAAATCAATGAAAAGCCCATTAACCATACTTGTTAAATGAGGCACAATTGTGTGATGAACTTGCCCCTTTAGCTAGTAGGGCCCACTTAGTTGTGGAATTAGATCCACACCATTGAAAGCCTTGTGGTTGGACGTTTATGCCTTTGAGTTGCCCTATTGATTCACTAAGTGGGACTCACACCTGACCTATATACCCCATGCCTCTCGTGTAGTCCAAGGTCAATGTAGAAGTCACGCTAGGTGGGACGCACCTAATAATGGTCGAGATGATGATACACGTGTAACAACACGATAACAATGATGGTGAGTTGCTGGTTGAAATGATAGATATGATTTAATGGATGGTGAATTTTGGCATATGCAATGATAATGGATGAGTAATTATTTATGGTACTTATGACATTTCTTATGTTAATCATGAAGCAGAAATGTTCCTAATGGTAATGATGATGATATTATGTATATATATGCATGATGACTAAACATACTAGTTGACCACCATGCTTGATATCCAAGTGATAATAATGCATTATTTATTGTCATGATGATAACATGGATAAGATAACCATGTTTTACTTGATGTATGGATGATGATAAATAAATGATGTCGGTGAACGTAAGGATAACCTCATGCATGACAGACAACTAATGCCTAGGGCATGTATGATAATGATGGATGATGGCCATGATATTGATGATGCATGTGAATCCTTATATGATGTCTACTCCTTGCACATGCTTGCATGATGTAAGTTGTGACAATGAATTTGATGTTGAATGATGCTTATGATAACGATGATGTAAGCGAGAACTTGTGTACCACCAATACCTATGCACCTTATGTATGTGCATGATATATGTGAGCCATGGTGGCCATTTGTTAAGTATTCACAAGAGGTGTGAGGCCTCAGTGTGCTATTGAGGACACTTAAACGTATGGGCATTTACGTAAAATTGGCTATTCTTGTGTTAGGCCTAGTGCCTTGAGCTTATGAAAGCCTACCTTGCCCATGGAACTTCGGATGTAAGTTGGTTTCAAGTAACTATTACATGAGAGGCGAAGTGAACACACTTCCATTGTCAAGGGAAGGATGCTTTAATTATTGTTAGCTTACTAGTCTATTTGGCCAATTGGCACTATTGTTAAGTGAAACCCATGAGGGCATGAGATGATAATGGCATGTGATGTAATGTATGGTAAATGCATGTGATGTGTTGTGATATGTGGATGATGTGTGATGTGTAGCTCACTCATAATGATTATGGCATGTGTTATGCAGCCAATATGTGATGGACATGGCATACATCGTGTAGCCTATACACATGGTTGGGTCTCATAAGACCAGATTATATATTGATGATTAAATCTTAGTTAGGCCCAAGTTAAGGCCCATTGTGATTAAGGATGCACATGGACATCCTCAATGGATATTGGACAATGACCCGAGGGTTTACTATTTAGCATCCATGTGCCATAACTTGGCAAGTTGATCTATTTTTCCTTTAATAATTTGATATACCTAGTTGATTCATAAGCATCCATTTTATATACATGCATGAACACATCATGAAAATTGAGCTCTTGTGTTAATCCATAAGCATGGACGAGATCTAGAGGAGTTAGGAGACTTTGGATATTGTTTTGATTTGGGCACTCGTGTTGTCCATATGATTGGATGAGATGCATCAATGTACTATGTTTGGACCCTCATGTTTGTTCGTATGGTTATTTAGGGCTCTCGTGTTGGTTTGTATGGTTATTTGGGGCCCTAGTGTTGGTCCTTGTGCTTGGATGAAAGTCCAGAGGAGTTGAGGTATGTACATGCCATTGTGAATATACACTTGATTGTGTGGGATTTCATGGATGGCATATTTCATGAGCGGATGTTTTATATGATGGCGACGTGATGGCTAGTTTGGTGAGATAATTGTGTTAAGGCCTTGTAATGGCCCAAGTATTGATATTGTTGAGAAGTTTTGAGAAGGGTGCGCTATGGCCACCCAGGCTTAGATCCCGATATTGGAGAAGCCTATCCTCTAATGAACCGGTTAAGATTGGTCAATCGGGTCCTCTTCCATCATGTGTCAAGTGGGGGTGAGCACAGTATGATGAGTGCAAGAGTTCTTTCCACTACCGGAACTGGGTAGGGAATGGGTGTGACAAGCCTACCATCGTATAACGAGTCAAGGTGGGTGGTATTCCAACTGCTAAGGCCAGGTAGGGTAAAACAAATCAAGGTCCCCCATTGTTAAGCCGATGGCTAGTTGGGTAGGTGTTGACAAACCCAGTACTTTACTTTTTGAAAATGATTGTCCCTCTTATATGAGGATGGTGGTTTACCCGTGTGGTATGTTCGTGGTTCCTGGCACTACCAAAAAATAGGGCAATGCCAATGGCTAAAAATCATCGACAATGACCTTCCCCGATGACTAAAAGTCATTGGACAGTCTATCAAGAAAGGGGGCGTGGGCGTTGCTCACTGACGGATGCAAACTGTCGGCGTTTTCGATGACTGAGGGTGACGGTTTTAGCCGTTGGCGTTTCTAACGGCTAAGGGCGACGGCCAAAACCGTTGACATTTTCGACGACAAAAGCCGTCAGTGTTTCTCAATAATTAAAAATTAATAATGAAAATTAACTTCCTACTCAACACATCCAAAACTAGATATGCCCATTTCTCCAAAGCCCTAAAGCAACCAACCTATTTGAGAAGGTAAGTCTACACAAGAAAAGGAAGAAATCAAAATCAGATATATCATCCAAATTCCAAACATAAAAAATTTGTATTTCCATAAACACCATTAGTGTCAAGGTAAAGATGGAGGCATTACAAGGAATACACATTTTGGCACGAGAATACCAAAGTTTCTTTCTCCATTTTACAGACATCACCTATATATTCATATATTGGGAAATATTTTATGTGCATTCGCCCAAAATAGACGAATCTAATCGACATTCAAATCATGTTTATGAGAGCAATGCACTGCCAGAAACAAAATCAAACTGACTAATACATGGTTTGAACAAAGCATTTTTAAAATAATAATTGAAGGAATATAATAAGAATGATGAGATCATTGCTAAGTTACCAATGAAGAATTTTTATTTAGAGCTTGATTACCATTTAATAGTGTTAGACCTGTGTTCTATCCTGCTAAGAAAGAAGCTCTTGACCTGTGCCATGATGAGCTGCAGACGGCCAGACAACTGTAATAGAGGTTGAATAGCTGCACATTTGGACTTTGTCATCTGCAATAGTCAGTTACAGGAATTTAGTGGGCCACTCTTGCGTATCCAGCAACGAGAGACAAGAAACATAACTTTGCTTCATTACACTACCAAAAAACAGGGCAACGCCGATGGCTAAAAACCGTCGCAATGACTTTCCCCGATGACTAAAAGTCGTCAGACAGTCCATTGGGAAAGGGGGCATGGGCGTTGCTCGCCAACAGATTTAAACCGTCGGCGTCTTCGACAGCTAAAACCATCTGTTTTCGACAGCCGAGTGCGACGGATTTAGCCGTCGGCATTTTCGAAGATTTGATTTAGCCATTGGCATTTCCGACAGTCATTCGCCAACAGCTAAAACCATCAATGTTTCTCATTAATTTCAAAAAATTATAGTAATGAAAATTAACTACTTAATCAATGCACACATCCAAAACTAGATATACCCATTTCTCCAATGCCCTAAAGCAACCAGCATATTTGAAAGTCTACACAAAAGAAAAGGAAGACATCAAAATCAGATATATTATCCAAATTCCAAACATATAAAATTTGTATTTCCATAAAACACCACTAGTTTCAAGGTAAAGATGAAGGTACTATGAGGAAAACACATTTTGGCATGAGAATACCAAAGTTTCTTTCTCCATTTTATAGACATCACCTATCTATTCATATATTGGACAATATTTTATGTGCATTAGCCCAAAACAGACGAATCTAATCGACATTCAGATCATGTTTATGAGAGCAATGCACTGCCAAAAGCAAAATCAAACTGAATAATACATGCTTTAAACAATGTATTTTTAAAATAATAATTAATGGAATCTAATAAGAATGATTAGATCATTGTTGAGTTACCAATGAAAAATTTTTATTCAGAGCCTAATGATCGTTTAATAGTGATGGACCTATGTTCTGTCCCACTTTGTCAACCTGAAAACATAAGAGAGAATATCAATCAGTATACAAGGAGACTACTATTAAGGATAAGAAGAAAAAAGTTCTTGACCTGTGCCATGATGAGCTGCGGACGACCAAACAACTGTAATAGAGGTTGAATAGCTGCACATTTGGACTTTGTCATATGCAATAGCTAGTTATAGGAATTTAGTGGGCCACTCTTGCATATCCAGCAACGAGAGATGAGAAACATAACTTTGCTTCATTAATAGATAAAGAGTTGCTATAAATGACTTTAAGATCATATACCTCGCATAAGGTATCAAGCATACATGCAGAAGGCTCCTAAGATATTACATAGTGACTGTGGTTCACTAATATACTGCATATCCATGGAAGAACGTATTTTCCATTGCCTGACCTATTGAAAACAAATGTTTAAATTAAGATGTAATCAAATTGAGAAGCAGGTTGCTCTGAAAATTTTGTAGCTTATTCTACAAAAGTTCCAGGTGGGGACCACCATCATGTGTGTGGCATCTAACCCATCCAGCGGGGTCCCCCAACCCATTAGGGGATTTGTTGCATGGGGCATCCTTTGAACTATTTATTTATGAGATGGCCATACTGCGAAGAATTACAAAAAAGTATAATGCTCCCCAATCTTGTAATTCTAAAAGATCCAATATATTTAACCCTCTTCTAATTCTAAAATGGCATCACCCCACTCAATCTCAGATCATTCATGAGAAATGCTCCAGTGCTCTCAAAGCACTATAAGTTATACTGCTCCTAGTTGCATGGGACACCTGGACTATCCAATCCATCAATCTAGACTGATCACTAGGTCCAGTGCACATTTCATGAGCAATTAACCATGAAAGCATCCTTAGAAATATGTTCTGGCTTGACAAACAGTTGAGATTGTAAGTGTTATAGTATCTAGCTCCTATGATTATCAAATTTTGTAATGCTAAAACATCTTGGAATCTGTCTTGTGTAGCGCATCGATATATTCAAGACAGTGCAAGAACAATGGTCTTTACTTCAAGAACTTCAAATGCAAGATTACATGTTCATGTTCGAGTACAGCTTCAAGTGTGAATTCAATGTTTCAAGATTCATAGTTCAAGCTTCAAGTCAAGACAAAGTTCCTATACTTTGAACCTCAAGCTCAAGCTTCAATGTTAGTCAAATTTAAGCTTCAAAAGGTCTTAAGTTCTAGCTTCTATATATGTCAAGATCTCAATCTTCATGAACTTCAAAGATCATCTATCAACCGAAGGAAAAGAAGATTCAATGTTCATACATCATGTACAAGATTTGAATGACCCTAGATTGACTATAGGGTAGGTCATTTTGAATACATAATTTAAATTGAGTCACTTTATAACTGCATTGGTTGTTTCTCGACTATTCTTAGACTAAGTTCAACTAGTCCTAGCACTGGCTCGAACAGTCTAAGAATTTCTCGACTAGTCCTAAGTTTGTTACTGATTTTTGGAAATTTTTGTTAAAGACTCGACCAGTCCTAGAGACTGCTCGACCGGTCGTGTGAACAGTGCTCGACCTATGCGCGACCAGTCCTGCAGGCTCGACTCAAAGTCCAGCAACTAAATTGGATTCCACACGACTAGTGGTGGACAGGACTCGACCGGTCGAGCAGACCTTACGACTAGTCGTGGAACGACCTTATCTTATCGTGCCTAAACTTTCAAAAGTTTGTTGGTCCTATGACCAATCGTGCTGACCTCATGATCAATCGAGAGTGTGATTTCTACAACTATAAATAGAGCACGAATTTTAGAGTTTGATATTCAATTCAAGCAAAATCAATACACCACTCTGAGAGATAAGTTAGTGATATTCTTAAGTTATTTAGTGCTCATTATATATTCTCTTCAATTAGCTTTCTTTGTATTTGATTTTGTATTCTGCATTCCAATTTTATTTGAAAGAGGAATTGAAGTATTCCCTTTCTTGGAATTAAAATCAAATCAAGCGAGCCCAAGGTGATTTAATTTGAAATCAATCTAGAACCTAGAACCATTTCATAAGTGAGTGTGGACATTGAACTTCTAAGTTGAAATTCTACTCCGATTTGGTTCTTCCGGGCTGCACCAAAAGGAGAATATCAGATAAGTATTTTACAGTTTTGTAAATTCATTATTTTGATTTCATTGAGATTGTGCTAGAAAAATCTCTCTGTTTTGGTTTGTCTGAGGTGATCCAGAAAACTCATGTGAGGTTTTTGAATTGTGTAAGCCCACTTGAAAGGCACAATTGTGAGGGTTTTAGGTGAAACTTGAAAAACCTATTTCATAGTGAATGCTAATATCCACTGTGTGAGGATATTAAGAGTGGAGTAGTTGTATGGCTGTTTTTCTAAATAGTTGGTGTACACACAAGTGAACCACTATAATTTCTGGTCTTGTGGTTGATTGATTAGTTCTTTTTGTGGATGTTTGTAATTTCCCTTTTTGCACTTGTGGAGAATGTTATAATTTCTTTTATGCAAGTGTGGGAATATTGTAATAGCTTAGTTATTTTCTTTGCTATTTATTTCTTTATTCCTGTGTATCAATTTGAGTTTCTGATACATAGACCGTTCTAGGAATCAGGTTGTCCTACCACAAACCTTTGGTTTTTGGTGCAAGGTTATCCTTAGAACAACATCTGTATCAACCTCTCAATACTTGTACTCTTGAGGTTGTATTTAATTTCAGCATTGTAAGATTGTTTATTGCTATCAGTATTTATATTCGTTTATATTCAACTGTTAATTTTTTAAATTTGGCATAGTCCTATTCACCCCTCCCCCCTAAGACTTAATAGCTCGGCCTTTTCAAGTGGTATCAGAGCCAAATAGCTCGTTTTAATTGTTATTTTTTTTGGATTAATTTCCTAAGCTAATCGATCTGAGCTTTGTAAGATGTCAAATTTTGATAGCCTTTCAGTCACTAGGCCTCCACCATTTGATGGCTCCAATTACGCCTATTGGAAAGCCAGGATGATAATTTTCTTAAAATCCATAGATGAGAGCATGTGGCAAGCCATAGTGACTAATTGGACCCCTCCTACCACTGAAGTAACTGGTACCAACGGATCCAAATCTATGAAAGTCTCACCATACTTTTCTTAGACCACTCTTCAGAAAAGTGAGAGTAATGTCAATGCAAAGGCTCTAAATGCAATCACTTGCGCATTGTCACAAGATGAATTCAAAAGAATTATATCCTGTGATGCTGCAAAGCAAGCCTGGGATATTTTAGATATAACACACGAGGAAACAACAATTGTCAAGAAACCTAAAGTCCAAATCCTCACAACCAAATTTGAGGAAATACGTATGGAAGAAAGTTAAACTTTCATGGACTTCTATACAAGATTAAATGACATTGTTAACTCTATGTGGGGTCTCGGTGATAGAATCCCAGAAAGCAAAGTCTGTGCAAAGATACTACGTACACTACCTGAACGGTTCAATTTAAAGGTGACGGCGATCTAGGAACTTCGTGATACGGATAATATGAGGGTAGAAAAATTAGTTGGTTCTTTACAGACTTATGAGTTAACTTTTAAAGCTCCTAAAGGTAAATTCATCGCTCTTAAATCTTCTAAATGTATTTCTCAAGAAAATAGTAGTAATTCTGATTTAGAAAATTCTGAAGATATATGGCCCTTTTAGCTAAAAAGTTTTATAAGATTTTCAAAAGTAAAAAGAAAGTTGATTTTCAAAAACCTAATGAAAAGAAAAGATCCAAATCTAAAACCTTGAAATCTTTAAAAGACAGTCAATGTTACAACTACCATGAATATGGGCATTTAGCGAATAAGTGTCATAAAAAGGACAAACCTAAAAATAAATGTATGTTGGCTACTTGGGATGAATCTTCTGGCTCTAAAGCCTCTTCTGAATCAGAAGATTCTGAAACTGAGTCGGGTAATGAAGCCAAAGCCCTTATGACTCTAGCAAAGTTCACTTTTTCAGATAATGATGATTCAACTAGTGAAGAAAATCTGAATAGTGATCATGAAAATGAAGAAGATCTTCAAGATGCTTATAATGCCCTTTACAAAGAGAGTTGTAAAATTGTTGTTAAACTTCAACTTCAGAAAGAGAAGTTTTCAAAACTTAAAGAAAATTTTGATTCTCTTGTTTTAGAAAAATCTCACATTTCAGACTGTTTTAAAAAAACTAAGGGCGACTTAAATTTCAAAACCTCCCAAGTTGAAAACTTAAAATCTGAAAAAGAAAAGCTAAAACTTGAAGTCTCTTCACATTTGAGTTTAAAGGACACATGGAAGTATGCCCAAGGTGATCCTAAGTTAGAAAAACTATTATCCAAATCTAGAAAATGTGACGATCGATCTGGATTGGGCTATGACAAAAGTATTCCTCCTAAACATAAGAATACTCCTCCTAAGTTTGTGAAATGAGAGTCTTCAAACTCAAAAGGGAAAAGTCTAAATCAAAATCATCCTAAAAATGGTAAAACTTTTCAATCCTTAAAACCTAAAAGCAACCATATCAACTATAAAAATCAGAATCATAATCCTTTAGCTGAGAAAATTGTTGATTTACTTAAGGAGCTATTAAAATCTAACTCAGTGGGTCGGTCTTATAACAACTACAAAAATAAGAAGACCAATTATACTCCTAAACTCAAGACTGTAATGAAATGGGTTCCTAAGGTTACTTGCTTGGTTGCCCACACTGCTTTCAAAGCTACAAGGTATTCAAAGTGGTACCTAGACAGTGGATACTCTAGACACATGACTAGTGACAAGGGTCTATTCACCAATCTTAAAGACATGACTAATGGTTCAATCACATTCGGTGATGGTAGCAACTGCAGGATTATTGCCCAAGGTATAGTCCAACTTTTTAACCTCAATTTATTTGAGAATATTTTATATGTAAAAGGGTTAAAACACAACTTATTAAGCATCTCTCAAATATGCGATAATAATCATAGTGTAAAATTTACTAACTTGGGATGCGAAATTTTAAATAAACATAGTTTTGTAATATTAACTGGTCGCAGAACTTCTGAAAACTTCTACATTGTAAGTGATTCTAGCTCATCTAATATATCATGTTACATGGTCCATAATGATGAGACCGAGTTATGGCATAAATGCCTCGGACATTTATACTACTGCAACTTGTAAAGATTGAGCAAAGAGAATTAGTAAGAGGCATACCCAAAATACAGAAAATAGATAAAATATGTGGTGAATGCCAGATTGGCAAACAAACTAGGAGTACTCACAAAATGGTAACTCCAATGTCACATCTAAACCGCTCGAACTTCTCTACATGGATCTTATTGGACCAACCAGAACGGAGAGTCGAGGTGGCAAAAAGTTCATACTGGTAATTGTTGATGACTTTACCAGATATACTTAAGTAGTCTTCTTAAGAGACAAATCAAAAACTCTCGATGAAGTAAAAAGGGTACTTAGACGTATCCAAACTGAAAAAAGAGTCTCAAGTCTATAAGATTCGTAGTAATCATGGATCAGAATTTGAGAATAACGATTTTGAGAAGTTTTGCAGTAATCAGGGAATATCACATGAATTCTCTGTGCCCAAAACAACATAACAAAATAGTATAGTAGAAAGAAAAAATAGAGTGCTTCAAGAAATGGTAAATGTAATGTTAAACAGTATGAAGCTCCTTAAAAATCTTTGGGTCGAAGCCGTAAATACTGCATGTTATATAATTAACCGCATTTATACTAGAAAATCAAATAGTAAAATGGCTTATGAAATGTAGTTTGATAAGAAGCCTACTATCAAATACTTTTCAGTTTTTGGCAGCAAGTGCTACATTTTATGTGACCGAGAAAATCTAGGTAAGTTTGACACCAAAAGTGATGAAGGGATATTTTTAGGGTATGCTCTGAATAGTCGAGCATATCGGGTTCTTAATAAGAGTCCATTAATGTGGTTATTGACGATCACTTGAAAATACTTGTCTCATATTCAGAAAATGATGAAGTACTTTAATTGATAAACCAGTTTCTTCATCAAGTCAAAATAACTCTGAACTGAGAACTGTTAAAGATCACCCAACTAATCAGATTCTTGGAAACCTTCTTACTGGTGTGCGCACTCGTAAATAGTTAGAAGATATGTGTAATTACGTGTGCTTTACATCTCAGATAGAATCGGCTAATGTAGAGAAGCTCTTACTGATGAAAACTGGATAGTTGCGATGCAAGAAGAGATTAATCAATTTGTTAGAAATGATGTTTGGTACTTAGTTCCAAGACCTAAAGATAAACACATTATCGAAACTAAATAAATTTTCAAAAATAAGTCTGATGAACTTGGTAATATTAGTAGAAATAAGGCTAGGCTGGTTGTACAAGGGTACACTCAAATTGAAGGCATCGATTATGATGAGACCTTTGCCCCAGTAACTCGTCTTGAATTAATCAGACTATTTATATCCATTGCATGCTTTAGAAAGTTCAAAATATACCGAATGGATGTAAAGAGTGCTTTCCTAAATGGCGATTTGCATGAAGAAGAGTATGTTGAACAACCAAAAGGTTTTGAAAACCCTAAGAACGTGAATCATGTCTACCGCCTAAAAAAAGCTCTCTACGGTTTGAAACAAGCTCCCAGGGCATGGTATGAAAAGTTGACTAAGTTTTTGCTAAGTCATAATTTTCTAATGGGAAGTGTTGATAAGACTTTGTTTGTTAAGAAACATAATGATCACATTTTAATAGTGCAAATTTATGTTAATGATATTATTTATGGATCTACCTGTGCTAACATGACTATTAAGTTTGCAGATCTTATGAAATCTAAGTTAGAAATGAGCATGGTTGGGGAATTGAATTATTTCCTAGGGTTGCAAGTTAAAAAGTAACCTGATGGTTTCTTTATTTCTCAAACCAAATATGCTCTGAACTTAGTTAAAAAGTTCAGATTTGAGAATGGAAAATTTTTTAATACTCCCATGCGTAATACTTTGAAACTCTCAAAGGACTCTATAGGTAAGAGTGTGGATCCCAAACTATATCGTAGTATGATTGGAAGTTTGCTTTATTTAACTGCAAGTAGACCTGATATTGCATTTAGCGTAGGAATTTGCGCTAGATATCAATCTGACCCTAAAGAGTCACATTTAATTGTTGTTAAACGCATTTTGCAATATGTCGCTAATTCAGCTAATCTTGGTCTCCGATATCCACATGATACTAGTGTTCAATTAGCTGGTTACACGGATGCTGATTGGGCTGGTAACATTGATGACCAAAAGTCAACTAGTGGTGGTTGTTTCTATGTTGGGAACTGTTTAGTTTCTTGGCAAAGTAAGAAACAAAGTTCTGTATCGCTCTCAACTGCTGAGGCTGAATACATTGCAATAGGTAATGCATGTACTCTGCTTGTATAGATGAAAAGAATATTAAGCGATTACGGAATTGCACAGGATTCTATGGTTTTATATTGTGATAATTCCAGTGTAATTAATGTATCTAAAATCCAATCCAACATTCACGAACTAAGCACATTAACATTAGATATCACTACATTCGTGAATTAGTGGAAGAAAAGATAATTTCTTTGGAATACATACCAACCGAGACTCAACTTACAGACATATTCACAAAATCGCTCGACAAAAGCAAGTTTTCTAAATTAAAATTTGATCTTGGTATGTGCAATTTGAATTGATTATTCATGCATTTCTGTATCATAATATAAATATATATATATATATATATATATATATATATTTGTTATTTTATGTTTAAAATTTCAAATTTCAAGAAATTTGCATATTTTTTGGCTATGCACGACTAGTCGAGTGCATACTTGACCAGTCGTGGTACGACCGATCGAGAATGTACTCGACCAGTCGTGTAGCGTGAGATGGTGCTTTATTTGGGGAAAAAAATCCATTTTTCTTCATTTCGGGTTTCTTCTCCAACGGGTCCTAGGTCGACCGGTCAAACCCATCTCCTAGTTCTTCAAGGTTAGTGCTTTGTTTATGTTTTCCTTATAGATTCAAGTTCTTAATATTCTTTTTTATCATTGGTGTGATTTATTTCTTGATTCATAGTGGTTTTTGGAGTTTTCTTTTCAAAAATCTGATCTAGTGAAAACCCACTCTACTTCTTTTGCAATCTCTTTGTTCTTTTATTTCTTTGTTGCAAATGGAAGGTAGACCCAAAAAGAAAAGTTTTCGTGGTCCTTCAACTTCTAGGTCGACTCCTATCACAGTACGCCACCTTCAGTCACCCGAAGATGATCCATCTTATGTGCGGGATATTAGGTTGCGCAATGTTATAGTTGAACGACCTGTTCATGTTGAACATCTAGCTCCATTTGATATCCTTCCTCTCCTCCAATCTATAGGATGGGATAACATTCTACATTGGGATGGG
Source organism: Magnolia sinica (assembly GCF_029962835.1). NCBI lineage: Eukaryota > Viridiplantae > Streptophyta > Magnoliopsida > Magnoliales > Magnoliaceae > Magnolia > Magnolia sinica. The sequence goes on from NC_080574.1 coordinate 84,733,592, forward strand.
CCGATATACCGATCCATTGCCCAAGCTATGTATGCATGTATTTTTAATTTTTCTACTGAAAATCTGACGTTCATTATTACAACTAGAGAAGGTCCAGTTGAAGTAGACCGACATCTGATCTCTAATCTAATGGACATACCTATCAATGATGAAGGTATTCCCATTAGCACTCTAGTGGCTAAACCGTCTGAATCTGAGAAGCGTATGCTTACTAGAGATTTGTGTAATATAGATGCGGAATGGAGTACTAATGGAAATGCGCTTGCCTCAAAGTATTTGTTACCCAGATATAGAGTCCTTTATAGGATATTTATTTCCAATGTTTATCCTCGTTCTAGTAACAAAACCGAACTCACTACGTTTATGGTTCGAATTCTTCATTCCATTGTTTTTGGAACCAACGTATGTTTTCCTTCCTTAATTTGTCATTGTATCATTCAATTTCGTCTCCATCCTGGACACAATGACATTCCCTTCGCCTATCTTATGACTATGTTGGCTACCCATATGTTAGTGGTTATGCCTGTTGGAGAAGCTCCCATTAAACACCTAATCTTCAATAACTCCAATATAAACAGAATGAATCTGAGGTTGGCCGCAACCCAAGTCAATGTGGGTGTTGGTGGAGTTGATACAGTAAATGAAGAGAAAGGTGATTTACCTCCAGATGACATCAACATGGATGATATTTTTGATGAGATCAAGTCTGATTCAGCAGATGATCCTAATTATCAGCCATCTGACTTTGATTTACAGTTGCTCTCACTTGAGGAGAAGGTAGAGAAAAGGAATGTGTCTCATGATTTGATTCAAATATATGCACAAGTATCTTAGGCGCCTTAATAAGGGACTTTATAAACTTGATCCTACCATACCTGCTCCTTCATCGAGTTCTGATTAGTTTTTGCTTATCTTGGTTTGTAATAACTTTAATGATACTTAGATTTCTTTTGTCTTATGAGGTTGTACTTGGCTTTACTTGGTTTAACTTGGTTGTACTTGGTTTAATTTGGTTGGTTATGCTTGAACATGACTTGCTTATGGATTTATTTATTGTTATCTTGCTCCATTATTCCTCATCATTCTTCTTATTCTTCCTTATATATCTACTTCCACTTCTATTTATTGGTTCCCTCCTTTGTCATATTGTGATAAAAAGGGGGAGAAATCTGTCATGCTTGTGATATATGGCATGTGGATTGTGGATGGATTGTGGATAGGTTATGGTAGCCGCCCATCCAATTTTTTTTTGTGGTAAGGGGGAGTACGTAAGGGGGAGTATTTTTGGTGGAATTGATGCGAATTGATTCGTTTTGTTTTGATCTGTTTATAACTGGTGCATGATTCTTTAAGTAGATTGTCACTAGCTTCTTTTGATAACTGGTGCATGATTCTTTGTGCGTATAATGCTTATGTTATTATGAAGTGTGTTTTGTCACAAATTTGACAAAGGGGGAGATTGTAAGTGTTATGGTATCTACCTCCTATGATTGACAAATTTCGTAGTGCCAAAACATCTTGGAATCTGTCTTGTGTAGCTCATCGATATATTCAAGATAGTGCAAGGACAATGGTCTTTACTTCAAGAACTTTAAATGCAAGATTACATGTTCATGTTCGAGTACAACATCAAGTGTGAATTCAATGTTTCAAGATTCATAGTTCAAGCTCCAAGTCAAGATAAAGTTCCTATACTTTGAACCTCAAGCTTCAATATTAGTCAAATTCAAGCTTCAAAAGGCCTCAAGTTCAAGCTTCTATATATGTCAAAATCTCAAGCTTCATGAACTTCAAACATCATCTATCAACCAAAGGAAAACAAGATTCAATGTTCATACATCATGTACAAGGTTTGAATAACCTTAGATTGACTATAGCGTAGGTCATTTTGAATACGTAATTTAAATTGAGTCACTTTATAAGTGCAATGGTTGTTTCTCGACTAGTCTTAGACTAAGTTCGACCAGTCCTAGCACTAGCTTGACCAGTCCAAGAATTCCTCGACCAGTCCTAAGTTTGTTACTGATTTTTAAAAAATTTTGTTAAAGCCTCGACCAGTCTTGGAGACTACTCGACCGGTCATGTGAACAGTGCTCAACTAGTCCTGTAGGCTCGACTCAAAGTCCAGCAACTAAATTGGGTTCCACACGACCAGTTGTGGACAGGACTCAACCGGTCGTGGAGACCACTCGACTAGACGAGCAGACCCTACGACCAATCGTGGAACGACCTTATCTTATCGCGCCTAAACTTTTAAAAGTTTGTTGGTCCTACGACCAGTCGTGTCAACCTCAGGACCATTCGAGAGTGCAATTTCTAAAACTATAAATAGAGCATGAATTTCAGAGTTTGATATTCAATTCTAGCAAAATCAAAATACCACTCTAAGAGATAAGTTAGTGATATTCTTAAGTTATTTAGTGCTCATTACATATTCTCTTTAATTAGCTTTCTTCGTATTTGATTTTGTACTCTGCATTCTAAATTTATTTGAAAGAGGAATTGAAGTATTCTCTTTCTTAGAATCAAAATCAAATCAAGCTAGCCCAAGATGATTTAATTTAAAATCAATCTAGAACTTAGAACCATTTTATAAGTGAGTGTGGACATTGAACTTCTACGTTGAACTTCTACTCCGATTTGGTTCTTCCGGGCTGCATCTAATGGAGAATATCAGATAAGTATTTTACAGTTTTATAAATTCATTATTTTGGTTTCATTGAGATTGTGCTAGAAAAATCTCTTTGTTTTGGTTTGTCAGAGGTGATCCAGAGAACTAAGAGTGTGGGGTTTTTAAATTGTGTAAGCCCACTTGAAAGACACAATTGTGAGGGTTTTAGGTGAACCTTGAAAAACCTACTTCATAGTGAACGCTAATATCCACTGTGTGAGGATATTAGGAGTGGAGTAGTTGTGTGGCTATTTTTCTAAATAGTTGGTGTACACAAGCGAACCACTATAATTTCTGGTCTTGTGGTTGATTGATTATTTCTTTTTGTGGATGTTTGTAATTTCCCTTTTTGTATTTGTGGAGAATGTTGTAATTTCTTTTATGTAAGTGTGGGAATGTTGTAATAGCTTAGTTATTTCCTTTCCTATTTATTTCTTTATTCCTCTGTATTTGTTTGAGTTTTTGATACATAGACCGTTCTAGGAATCAGGTTGTCCTACCACAAACCTTTGGTTTTTGGTGCAAGGTTGTCCTTAGAACAACATCTGTACCAACCTCTCAATACTTGTACTCTTGAGGTTGTATTTAATTTCAGCATTATGAGATTGTTTATTGCTATCAATATTTATATTCATTTATATTCAGCTGTTAATTTTGTAATTTAGCATAGTCCTATTCTGTAACGCCTTGAAATTCGGGGGTTGAGCATAACTCAGCTCTCGAGTTTCAAAACAGCACTTATTCAACATAATTAATGATGAATGTATGTTGTCTGTATGAGTTCATAAAACATGGAAATAGATTAAGCCAAACAGCAACATAATCCAGGGATAAGAGAAAAATGCAAGCGGAAGACTTAAAGAAATATATGTGTACATGTGTAAGTCCCTGTGATATGTATGCCCTGCCAGGTTATAATTACAAGTGTTTATATTCAAAATACAAGTATCAAAATGAAATTCATCTATTCCCAAAAGAAAACCCAGAATCCCCGTCGATCAGGACATGGCTCACATGAACCCGCCTGAGAACTGCATAATAGAAAACGCGTCCTCATCATCCTCGAACTCCTGCTCTGCCTCAGGGGTCATGTCATCATCTGCATCTAAGACAGAGTCTGGTTTGTGTTGAAACACTGCCCCAGAATGTGGGAGTGAGTGATTAACTCAGTGGAACTATACAGTAAAAGTTTACATGATATCAAATTAATCAAGCAGTAATGATAAGGCAATACAATTACACACGTTTAAAGTACTCTTGTTAATGCAAGGATGTATGTATAAATGATGCATGCCCTCGCGTGCACTCCCTCAGCGTCTTCATCTTACGTTACGCATGACAACCTCCCGCAGTGCCAACAACTACTACACACATGCAATGCGGTGCATGAACATGGTTACCAAGCTGTTATTAGTCCTTTTCATACAGCAAGTTTGGGAAGCTAAAGTACCTTCCTCATATCAATTCCCAAACAGGGATCCATTCTAGGGTCGTCAGTCCTAGGCAATCTCATACGATCATATGGTTCTAGGTCATTGCAAAGGTCTCGTCACCAATCAATGCACGCCTATCATACCTTAGTTACTACTCTAAGGCTCGTCGCCTTAATGCAGTATCATGGTATGCTCGAGGTCACTACAAAGGGCTCGTCACCAATCAATGTAGGCCGACAGCGCGAATATAGTGTCCCATACTACCATAATCAGCTCACGAGTCTGGTGTGCTCACTAGTCAGTACGGGGAGGCTCATCACCCCAGCGTAGGCCGACAGCTCGACCACGGTGTCTCATACCATCATGTCTGACTCATGAGTCTTAGTGGATTAAGGTACAATGGTTAACGGAATTTCATCGGTAAGTTTGGTACCCTAGATTCAAGCAATAGCGTCTATACATGGTGAACATACATCGGGATAATCGGGTTACTCGACGAACTCGACTAGCACGAGTGCACGTTGAGTTGCACGACATAGAGTGCGCAAACACTCTATGTGGCCAAACCACTGCCGACAACCCTAATACGACTCGGGTTCGTCAAACACGTCCCCATGGCGAAAGCAACCTCGGCCATGAGCTCAAAGTCTGTTACCGATTTCCTGGACTATTCCATAGTCCCAAACATATACAACTATAACAGATATTCATATCAACAATTTAGAATAGTAATGGAACAACAATTCAAATCATACAGTATGTGAGCATTTGAAGAATATCAACTTAACATGGATTTCAACATAAGTAGTGCTTGAACTTAAATAACAAAGAGTGCAAATTGACTATAGGAAATCATACACACCAGTAGGAGAGTTGAGAATCTCTTCTCAACGCCCGTAAATAGGATAATGTATTACACATTAGACCATTCAAACATTTCTACAAACACTTAGACTACATATTCCAACATATATGGCATATGTTGGTAATAACGCACATCTGGACAATTCCTTTTACCAAGGAGTTGACACACATACAACTAGCACAAGTACATGACAAATAATCATGGCAAACACAGGTTCGTATTTTATATGTATACAATACTTTCTACATACACATAGAATACACAAATCTCAACATAACTCATATATATCAGGAACGCAATATAAACATCGCATTTGGCATGTGAAATTACACCCACAACAATAATAAATCATTATCTGACATTGAAAGCCTTGAAAACCATAACCTATACGAATATAGTTCGCACCTTAAACCAGAAAGAACGCACAGAACTGATTCAGACGATACGTCTTCGTCAATGGCGACTAGATAACCTAAGGCAAGAATAGAAATGAGCTACATCAACACATAAACTATTCTAAGCTCTAAAACAGATTAGGGTTTAATTAACTTACCTAAGAATGAACTTAGAATCACCGGTATAACGATTCAGAAGTGATGGTTTAGGGATGTAAAGCAACAAGGAAGAATCTCAAGATGATTCACCAACTTCTCTCTCACTTTCTCTCTCTCTTAGCTAGGGTTAGAAAATTCGTATGGAATAGAGAGTGAGGGTTTTAAGGTCTTTATATAGGCCTAACATTGATGAAAATAGCCCCAGGGCCAAGGTATACTTAGGTTATAACCAAATCAGGCCTCTCTCGATCCAACAGAGAGCTTCCGGTGGTCCTTTTTCCACGTGCGGTCGGACTTAAGCTCACTGACCATGGATCTAGGTTAGACTGAGTTTTCGTACCGATAAGATTTACAGATCAGCCATGGTGGACCAATCTCAATTCAACGGTTATCGAAACTCGATCTGGTCCACAAGCATTACGACATTCCTGGGCCACCTTCCCTGATTCGAGGGTGAAATTGGGTCAGAATCCAATGGTCAGATTGCTTAAAATCGTCGCACAAGCGACACGACTCAGATTTCATAAAATCATATTTAATTTCTCACCGTTCTCACACTCTTTACTCCGGACTCAAATAAATCAACCTAGGACATTATCTGGACTTGATTTTTGAGGTGATGGTCAAGCCCAACAAGGTGACCATAACTGCCTAAGATCATCGCTATCAGACTTTCGACGCGCGGTCCAGGTCCGATACAAAGATTCTAAATATTCCCGAGAGCAACTGGATTTAGCGTTGAATCCCAGATTTCAGAGTAACATAGCGCTAACGATTCTACAGGTTTTGAGTCATGCAGATCAAATTTAAAGTGATTGATGCTAATTTCACAAGCAATTGAGTTTAGTGTTAATTACCCATAATAAAACTTCTAAAAAATCTGAGGTAGTACTCGGGTCTTTGCACGAAATTTTTCAGGTCATTACAATCTACCCCCCTTAAAGAAAAATTTCATCCTCGCAATTCGTACCTTCTCATATTCCTCAAGGATCTGAGGGTAGCTCTTTCTGACCTCAGCTTCAGTCTCCCAAGTAGCCTCTTCTTCACTATGATGCATCCATAGCACTTTCACAAGAGGGATGACCTTGATATGCAATACCTGCTCCTTCTTGTCCAGGATACGTGTCGGTCGCAGTACATATGTGGCATCCTCGCTCAACTGCACCTGCTCCCAACTGATAATATGCAAAGGATCAGGAACGTACTTCTTCAACATAGAAGCATGAAATACGTTATGCACGCCCGCAAGTGGCGTGGGCAAAGCAAGGTGATATGCTACCGCTCCCACTCGATCCAGTATTTGAAATGGACCAATAAATCTCGGCGTGAGCTTGCCCTTCTTACCAAACCGCAGAACTCCCTTCATAGGGGAGACCTTAAGAAATACATGGTCTCCAACCTCAAACTCAAGCGGTCACCGCCTAGTATCAGCGTAACTCTTCTGCCTGCTCTGGGTTGTCAGAAGTCGACGTCGAATAATGTCAACTTTCTCTGAAGTCACCTGCACCAACTCTAGGCCAATCAAACTACGCTCGACAACTTCTGCCCAGCAATGCGGTGCTCTACACGGGTGACCATACAACGCCTCGTAGGGAGCCATGCCGATACTCGCCTGAAAACTGTTGTTGTACGCGAACTCTGCATAAGGGAGACAATCATCCCAACTGTCCTTGAAATCTAAAACACAAGCTCGCAACATGTCTTCCAGAATCTGATTCACACGTTCCTTCTGCCCATCTGTCTGCAAATGAAACGCGGTGCTGAACTTCAATTTCACACCCATCGCTTCCTGGACATAGGTACAGAAGATAGATGTGAATCGCGTGTCTCTGTCGGACATAATCTCCAAGGGAACTCCGTGCAGACGTACAATTTCCTTGATGTACAACCTAGCCAACTCATCTGCAGAGTTTGTGACTCTGATCGGTAAGAAATGAGCCGACTTCGTCAATAGGTCGACGATCACCCAAATAGAGTCATGTCCCTTCTTCGTTCTCAACAGCCTTGAAATAAAATCCATAGAGATGAAGTCCCACTTCCATTCTGCTATGGGCATGGGCTGAAGCAGTCCAGGAGGTCGGCGATGCTCTGCCTTGACCTGCTGGCATGTGAGACAATAAGATACAAACTCAGCAATGTGAACCTTCATGTTGTCCCACCAATAGGATATTCTCATATCTTGATACATCTTCGTGCTACCAGGATGCATCGCAAGCTTAGAATTATGGGCTGACTCGAGAACCTCCCGTCTCAAGTCAGGAATGTCTGGGACACATAACCGGCCATGAAATCGTAGGCCCCCATCTAAGCCAACACTCCACTCGGAGTTCTCATCTGTACCAACCCACTCTCTCATCTTCGCCAAAAGCTCATCATCTACCTGAACTGCAACGATCCTCTCGTCAATGAGGGGTTGTACTCGAATGTGTGTAATAACCTCATACGGCTCTTACACCGTAAGTTTCTGCTCAAAGTCTCGCACAAACTCCATCATGTCCCATTCTGCTATTATTAACGGAGCCGTAAACTCTATAGCCTTCTTGCGACTCAACGCGTCTACCACAAGGTTCGCCTTACCCGGATGGTAAAAGACATCGAACTTAAAGTCTTTCAATGTTTTCATCTATCGGCGTTGCCTCATTTTCAAGTCACGCTGCGTGAAAATATACTTAAGGCTCTTATGGTCGTAAAAGAGCTAGAACTCCTCTCCATAGAGGTAATGTCTCCAGAGCTTTAATGTGAAAATGACAGCTGCCAACTCCAGGTCATGTGTAGGATAATTCTCTTCGTGTTTTCTCAACTGTCTCGAGGCAAATGCAATCACCTTATCCTTCTGCATAAGGACACAACCCAGTCCAACGCGAGAGGCGTCAATATATATCATATACTTAACCCCTTGCTCTGGCAGTACTAGCACAGGGGCGAACGTCAACTTGTCCTTTAGCTCCTGAAAAGCTATTTCTGCCTTTTCATTCCAAGCGAACTTCAAGTCTTTCCGTGTCAACTGAGACAACGGTCTGGCTATCTTCGAGAAGTCGCGTATGAAACGTCGATAATAACTTGCTAGACCCAGAAAGCTTCTCACCTCAGTAACCGAACCAGGCTGCTTCCAGTCCTGAACTGCAGCTACCTTAGTGAGATCGACAGCTATCCCTTCTTTGGACACCACATGCCCTAGGAACTTAACTTCCTCCTTCCAGAAATCACATTTCTTGAACTGCGCAAAAAGCTGATTCTTCCTGAGTGTATCCAAAACTGCTCTTAAGTGCTCCTCGTGCTCTTCCCGACTCGTAGAGTATATCAAAATGTCATCGATAAAGATAATGACGAATCGGAACAAAAATGGCCGAAACACCCTGTTCATCAGATCCATGAACACGGCCGGTGCGTTCGTAAGACTGAACGACATCACAAGGAACTCATAATAGCCAAAACTAGTCCTGAAAGCGGTCTTCTGCACGTCCTCATTCTTGACGCGCAACTGATGATACCCTAACTATAGATCAACCTTCGAAAAGTATCGTGCCCCCTTCAACTGATCAAATAGATCATCGATCCTAGGCAAAGGATACTTATTCTTCACAGTCACCTGATTCAACCTGTGATAATCAATACATAATCGTAAGGAACCATCCTTCTTCTTCACAAACAGAACAGGTGCTCCCCAAGGAGACACACTAGGTCGAATAAAACCCAAATTCAACAAGTCATCTATCTGCTTCCTCAATTCCTCCATTCCTCCATTTCACTCGGAGGCATACGATAGGTGGGCAAAGAAATGGGTGTCGCACCAGGCATGAGATAAATAGTAAAATCAATCTCGCGCTGAAGGGTTAATCTAGGAATCGACTCGAACACATCTTTAAAATCCCAAACTACAGGCGTGCTTTCAAACGCCAAACTAGCAATACTCTCCAACAGAGAAGTATAATAACCAAGACGAAAAGGGTAACTGACCTGAACTGGGAAAGTAACTGTCTCGCCCTCAGGTCCATGGATTGTCACCAACCTAGCTTCATAATCAATCTCTGCTCGCATCTTCGTGAGCCAATCCATACCTAAAATAACATCGTAATGGTATAGAGGTGTGACAAAAAGGTTAACAAGAATCGATCTACTCCCTAGATCAATCAAACAACCCATACAACTCTTGTTCATATCAGAGGAGATCCCTGTAGCGGTAGTGAGCGTCACTCCTTTCATAGTAAAAGTGCCCAAACTTAGGCGCCTAACTGCCGCATACGATATAAGAGAGGTAGTGGACCCTGTATCCACCAACAAACAAACGGGAATACCTTGGATGTGAGCTGTAACCTCAAAGGATCTCGGTACCAAGTCAGCCATAGGCGTTTCAGCTAAAAGTGCGTGAACTCAAGCCTGCTACTGGCGATTCGGTGGAGGAACCATGGGCCGCTGAGGTGGCCTAAAGCGAGGCACAGAAGGTCTGAAGGATGGGTGAGCTGGCGCTGACCGAAGAGGTGGAGGTGATATAACCTGAGGCATCGGACGACTCATCCTCTACGGTGGAGTAAATCCACTATCCCACATTCGTGAAAAGCAATTACGATCCGAATGCCCCATCTTCCCACAATAGGAACAGCGAAAGTCAGATCGCACCTGCTGAGCGGGCGGCTCTAGACGCCTCGGAGGAGAATCTGCCCGAGGCCTCTTGCCGAGAAATGGTGTACTCTGAAAGTCAGGTCGCGGTCTGGGAACCATAGGTGCTCGCATACGGGATGACCTGTCCCCATCTTGCTCTGCTCGCAGGGACATGCTCACCAACTCAGCATAAGAAGATATGCGAGCACAGCACATCTTTGATTGGATCTCAGGCCTCAACCCCTCAGAAAAATACCGCATCCGCATCGGCTGATCACCCAGAAGCAAAGGAGCATACTGACCCAGCTCAGTAAACTGGTTCTCATACTCAGTCACCGACATCCCTCCCTGACGGAGGCGAAGGAACTTACTCTCCTTCTCGTGTTAATATGTGACCAAAAAATACTTCTCGTGGAAGCCTGCCTCAAACGCCTGCCACGTCCATTCAAACCCCTACGCAACTGTGCGGAGAACTGCACCTCACCAAGCGGCACATTCAGAAGTTGGGATATCAAGGCGACGTTGATCGTGGCCTCTCGATCTCTTCCACATGAAATCTTGAACTGTAAAGGCTCCAGTGAGGGATCTCGAATGAGGGCATAAAAAGCTCGAACAGTACCCACATTGGCGCAGTATTCCCCCTCAAACAAGGGACACCAACCGGCCCCTTCCAGGCGCTCCAACAAGAGAAATTCGGCAAATAGCCGCGGATCTATATGAGCCTCAAAAAGGACCCTACGCCCTTCATAAACTCCATGAGATAGCTCTGCCAACAAAGTTCTTCCAACGGGTGCTTGGGGATCGAGGTCCCACTTGGTCTGAAACTCTCGCGTGGCAGCCGTGCTCGTGGCGACACCTCTCGGCTTCTGTGCACGGGTTGGGCGGCTAGGCCCAGCTTCATCAACGGGCGCTCTCTTCTTCTCCATCAAAGAGAGAATAGAGGAGATGAAAAATATGGCCGTTACAAACTCAAATAGGGCCATGGAAAATGGGAGAAAAGAGAGAAATGGGAAGAATGGTGAGGCTTCCACACACTTAAGACTCAAAGGAAGGATTTGATTGCTCAAATGAAACGGAAAGAGAGGGAAAACTGTAATGAAGATGGGGTTTTGAGATGGTGAGATGGGGATGCACGAAAATGAAGAAAGGAAAGGTTTGGAAAGTGATTTTTGTGGGGTTTTGAGGGAGATTTCAAGAAAAGGAAAGCTTGGAGGGTGAGTTTGTGAAGGAATGAAGGTTTAGAAGGGGTTAAAATCGAGAAATCCTGAATAAGTGGGCCACACAAGACCCCATGAGCGTCGGTTCGAGCCGGCCCGGCCGGCCTGGCCCGTTGGGCGGGGAGGGCTCGCCGAACCGGCGAGGTCATCGCCGGTCTCTGGACCTTCCAGCGATGACTCACCATTTGGGTGAGGTCCTCCTGGCCCCTATACTTCAAAATGGTGTGGGTCACCCCTGAGTCCCCCTGGAATTGTCCCGATTGGGCCCTCAGTCCGATTCCATGCATATCAAGCCACACTGATTAAGATCTGATACAAATGTAGGTTTACAGACATTTTAATGACTGAGATGGGATGATATACCATCTAAACTCGTCAATGGACGGTCTAGAAGAGATTTAGGGTCGCTGTGTGTGATCAGGAGTGTGCACAGACTCGAACTCGGCGATTGTTTTCAGTAAACTTTCGCTGATAGAAGCAACGGGACAACTAACACAAATTCTAAATTAATCTCGCACCCTCCTACACTAAGGTGGCAACAGCGTGTGGTGTGTGACCATAACCCAGGTCCGGTTTAATCTAAATCATGCTCTGATACCAACTTGTAACGCCCTGAAATTTGGGGATCGAGCATAACTCAGCTTCCGAGTTTCAAAACATCACTTATGCAACATAATTAATGATGGATGTATGTTGTTTGTATGAGTGCATAAAACATGAAAATAGATTAAGCCAAACTGCAACATAATCCAGGGATAAGTGAAAAACGCAAGCGGAAGACTTAAAGAAATATATGTGTACATGTGTAAGTCCCTGTGATATGTATGCCCTGCCAGGTTATAATTACAAGTGTTTATATTCAAAATACAAGTATCAAAATAAAATTCATCTATTCCCAAAAGAAAACCCAGAATCCCCTTCGATCAGGACATGGCTCACATGAACCCACCTGAGAACATAATAGAAAATGCGTCCTCATCATCCTCGAACTCTTGCTCTGCCTCAGGGGTCACGTCATCATCTGCATCTAAGACAGAGTCTGGTTGGTGTTGAAATGCTGCCCCAGAATGTGGGAGTGAGTGATCAACTCAGTAAAACTATACAGTAAAAGTTAGCATGATATCAAATCAATCAAGCAGTAATGATAAGGCAATACAATTACACACGTCTAAAGTACTCTTGTTAATGCAAGGATGTATGTATAAATGATGCATACCCTCGCCTGCACTCCCTCAGTGTCTTCATCTTACGTTACGCATGACAACCTCCCGCAGTGCCAACAACTACTACGCATATGCAATGCGGTGCATGAACATGGTTACCAAGCTGTTATTAGTCCTTTTCATACAGCAAGTTTGGGAAGCTAAAGTACCTTCCTCATATCAATTCCCAAATAGGGATCCATTCTAGGGTCGTCAGTCCTAGGCAATCTCATACGATCATATGGTTCTAGGTCGCTGCAAAGGGCTCGTCGCCTTAATGCAGTATCATGGTATACTCGAGATCACTACAAAGGGCTCGTCACCAATCAATATAGGCCGACAGCGTAAATATAGTGTCCCATACCACCATAATCAGCTCACGAGTCTGGTGTGCTCACTGGTCACTACGGGGAGGCTCGTCACCCCAGCATAGGCCGATAGCTCGACCACGGTGTCCCATACCACCATGTCTGGCTCATGAGTCTTAGTGGATTAAGGTACAACGGTTAATGGAATTTCATCGGTAAGTTTGGTACCCTAGATTCATGCAATAGCGTCCATACATGGTGAACATACATCGGGATAATCGAGTTACTTGACGAACTCAACTAGCACGAGAGCACGTTGAGTTGCACGACATAGAGTGCGCAAACACTCTGTGTGGCCAAACCACTGCTGACAACCCTAATACGACTCAAGTTCGTCAAACACGTCCCTCATGGCGAAAGCAACCTCGGCCATGAGCTCAAAGTATGTTACCGATTTCCTGGACTATTCCATAGTCCCAAACATATACAACTATAATAGATATTCATATCAATAATTTAAAACAGTAATGGAACAACAATTCAAAGCATACAATATGTGAGCATTTGAAGAATATCAACTTAACATGGATTTCAACATAAGTAGTGCTTGAACTTAAATAACAAAGAGTGTAAATTGACTATAGGAAATCATACACACTAGTAGGAGAGTTGAGAATCTCTTCTCAATGCCCGTAAATAGGATTACGTATTACACATTAGACCATTCAAACATTTCTACAAACACTTAGACTACATATTCCAACATATATGACATATGTTGGTGATAACGCACATCTGGACAATTCCTTTTACCAAGGAGTTGACACACATACAACTAGCACAAGTACACGACAAATAATCATGGCAAACACAGGTTTGTATTTTATACATATACAATACTTTCTACATACACATAGAATACACAAATCTCAACATAACTCATATATATCAGGAACGCAATATAAACATCGCATTTGGCATGTGAAATTACACCCACAACAATAATAAATCATTATCTGACATTGAAAGCCTTGAAAACCATAACTTATACGAATATAGTCCGCACCTTAAACTAGAAAGAACGCACAGAACTGATTCAGACGATATGTCTTCGTCAACGGCGACTAGATAACCTAAGGCAAGAATAAAAATGAGCTACATCAACGCATAGACTATTCTAAGCTCTAAAATAGATTAGGGTTTGATTAACTTACCTAAGAATGAACTTAGAATCACCGGTATAACGATTCAGAAGTGATGGTTTAGGGATGTAAAGCAACAAGGAAGAATCTCAAGATGATTCACCAACTTCTCTCTCACTTTCTCTCTCTCTTAGCTAGGGTTAGAAAATTCGTATGGAATAGAGAGTGAGGGTTTTAAGGTCTTTATATAGGCCTAACATTAATGAAAATAGCCCCAGGGCCAAGGTATACTTAGGTTATAACCAAATCAGGCCTCTCTCGATCCAACGGAGAGCTTCCGGTGGTTCTTTTTCCACGTGCGGTCGGACTTAAGCTCACTGACCATGGATCTACGTCAGACTAAGTTTTCGTACTGATCAGATTTACAGATCAGCTGTGGCGGACCAATCTCAATTCAACGGTCACCGAAACTCGATTAGGTCCACAAGCACTATGACATGCCTGGGCCACCTTCCCTGATCCGAGGGTGAAATTGGGTCAGAATCCAACGGTCAGATTGCTTAAAATCGTCGCGTAAGCGACACGACTCAGATTTCATAAAATCATATTTAATTTCTCACCGTTCTCACACTCTTTACTCCGGACTCAAATAAATCGACCCAGGACATCATCTGGACTTGATTTTTGAGGTGATGGTCAAGCCCAACAAGGTGACCATAACTGCCTAAGATCATCGCTATCAGACTTTCGACGCACGGTCCAAGTCCGATACAAAGATTCCAAATATTCCTAAGAGCAACTGGATTTAGCGCTGAATCCCAGATTTCAGAGTAACATAGCGCTAACGATTCTACAGGTTTTAAGTCCTGCAGATCAAATTTAAAGTGATTGATGCTAATTTCACAAGCAATCGAGTTTAGCGTTAATTACCCACAATAAAACTTCTAAAAAATCTGAGGTAGTACTTGGGTCTTTGCACGAAATTTTCTGGGTTCCCCCCCCCCCCCTCTCTAGGACTTAATAGCTCGGCCTTTTCAGAAATCATTCAATTGGACTAACTGAACTGATGCAACTAGGAGCACTATAACTTTACAATGCTCTGGGAGCACTAGAGCATATCTCAAGACTCAATATATTTAAGATAAAAATAGGGACTGAATACCTTGACCTCCATGTAGCCTCTAAGACCTTCAGAGACTTATTCGTATCATTAATAGAGGTGATTCCCTTAATCATTAATCTAGAATTTAGCATATCCAAATTGCCTATGGTATCAACTTGTGATCACTCAGAGGTTTCCTTAAAAAAATTATTGTCTAACGAAAAAAATATATTATTTGATCAAATAAATTCCACCAACTAGTTATCATATAGATTTCACGAGGAATGCAGAAATATCTACAGATTGGAAATTTTCAACCCTTTAATCAGTAGCCTACAAACTGACAGTTAATAAAATGATAGTAGGCCAACAAAGCACACAAGGATTTCTGGGGTACTCCCCATACAAGGTGGGGTCCATCAGACCAAAGTTCTAGATCGGTGGACAGATTCAGAGCATGCACATGCCATAATTCCTCACATTTAGGACTTAAAAATTAATATATTTAGGGGCATGATTTATTTGTTCCCAAAAAATCCATAGACACCTACCCTACATAAACAATAAAGAGTAGAGTTTAGACTTTGACTTGAGACATCCCTAGCCTTGAATGGGGATCACACCAAATGCTCAAGGATGCAGCATGAAGCATGCAATAGACCTCATGTTTTGAATACCAATTCCCCAAACTTAGGTCCACCAATTCATTGATCGCGTATTCTTCGAGTAAGGGGCGTGCCTAAAACATGAACAAAGGGTAAGCACAATAACCAAAGGAATGTAGTGCATGTGTAATAAGAGATGTTCCTTCCCAATCCCTCAAACCCCAAAACTACACTCATGCCTGTTATTTACCCATTCAGTTAGGCATTGCTAGCCCTTGGGCCAGTTGATGTCCACAGCTTTCCACCCTATAACAAGCTCCACAAGTACCACTCTAAAGGAATAGATGACTGCTTTTTCTATAATTTGCCCACTTTGGGTGTACTCTGAAATTACCCTAGTTTGTCAATTAGTATAACGCCCTGAAAATTGGGGGTCGAGTAGAAGCTTTGCTCCTGAGTTCCAACGCATCACTTATGCAACATAGATAATGATAATTAAATATTGTCCGTATTAGTGCATTAAACATGAATGGGATTACAGCAAATTAGCATATTATACTCCAGAGACGATTTGATTATGCAAGCGGAAGACTGTGTTAAAATATAATGCATATAAGTGGTTGTAAGTCCCCCAGAGTATGAACATGATACCAGGTTAAATAATTACATGTATAGTTCCAAAATATACAAAATAAAAAGTGTGATTTTTAACTAATTCATATCCCTGTAGCCTCGTCGACGCAACTCCAGGTCTACATAGACCCGCTAGAGAGTTGGATGCAGGAGAACTCCTCCTCATCGTTATAGCAGGCCGGCTTTAACTCGTAAGTCTCGCCATCATCTGAAACTACAACAGAGTCTGGTTGGTATTTTAAAACACCGTCCCAGAGTGGGAGTGAGTGATCAACTCAGTGGAGTTATAAGGCAAAGGTTAACATGTTATCAATTCAATCAAGCAGTAATAATAAAACAGTACAATAATTATGTCCTAAGTACTTTTAATAATGCAAGGATGATATGTATTAATGATGCATGCCCTCGCCTGCACTCCCTCTGCGACATCATCTTAGAGTCGCGTATGTTGAACTCTCACTGTGCTCAACTCCCACGCTAAAGGCACATGCAATGCGGTGCATGGTCGTGTTAACTAAGTTCTTAATTAGACCTATTCATACAGCAGATTTGGGAAGCTAATCACATACGATAGGCAAGTCATAGAGCAACGTCAACCCTGATTTAAAAACAGTGGACATGCAAGTTTAGGTCACTATGGGAGGCTCGTCACCTCGGTGTAGGCCTAGTTTTACTCGAGGTCACTAAGGGAAAGGCTCGTCACCTTAGCATAGGCCGACGACTCAAATACAGTGTCTCATACCACCGTATTTAGCTCACAAGTTTGGTTTGCTTACTAGACACTACGAGGAGGCTCGTCACCCCAGTGTAGGTCGACAGCTCAAACACAGTATCCCATACCACCATGCCCAACTCATGAGTCTTAGCAGATCATGATAGCAAGGTTAAATAGGCTTTTCAATGGTAAGTGGTACCTTAGATTTAAGCAGTAGCATCCATACATGGTGAACATACATTAGGCCGATCGGGTTACTTGGCAGGTCTGATTGGTATGACCGCACGCTAAATTGATTGACATAGAGCGCATACGCACTCCTTGTGGCCTAACCATTATCGATAATCACCGTATGATTCGGATTCATCGAACGTGTCCGTGGTGGCGAAACTGATTCAGCCACTCGATCGGAAGTCGTTACCGATTGCCTGGACTACATTGTAGCCCCAATCACACTCCAAAACAATAGCACTCACATATGGTAGTCATAATAGTATTGAATAAACAATCTAAGAATTACAACCATTCGAGCATTTTATATAACACATAGTGAACATGACATCATACACATGCATTTCATACATAAATCACGTAATTGGATTTAGGTTATAAGAAGGAATCTATACATGTAGCTAAGGTAGTTGTGAATCTTATCTCAACACCCTTATAAAATACATTTTAATCAGTATTTTCTCATTCAGGCAATTTATCAAACACTTAGACTACACATTAACATACATATAATAAATTTATCATAACATATATTGTAGCAAATCCTTCCACAAAGGAGTTGCCACACATACAACAATCATGTATTCTCAATCAATAATCATGGCAAGCACAAGTCATGATTCCAAATTCATTCAAACATTTCAACAAACACATGAAATGCATTATATTCAACATAGTTCATATAAATGTATAATACATGGAAAACATCGCATCTAAGTACATGTGACAGCAATCAAGTCAATCATAAATCATTAACTGACATTGAAAGCCTTGAAAACCATAACCTAAATGTTTATAGTCCGCACCTTTCGTCAGTACGCCTATTACGAACTTGGTTCGTACACTACGTCTTTGTTTACAGCACAATGGCTACCTATAGCATGAAATAGGTTAGCTCTTTCATCGATCTACCTATTTGGATACCTAAAACAGATTAAGGTTAGGATTCCTTACCCAAAAATGGAGTCAAAATTGCCGGTATAGCGACACAGAAGAAGGGATTTAGCACATAGAGTGGCGGGAATAAATCCCAGCAACAAACCACAACTCTCTCTCACTTCTCCTCACCTTCTCCTTCTCTTTTCTCTATTCTCTCTCATAGGGTTTAGAAAATTCGTATGGAATAAGAGAGGGGTGGGTTAAGGCCCTTATATAGGCCCACAACTGATGTCAATGGCCCCAGGGCCATGGTATACTTACGTTATAGCCAAAGAGTGGCTGTTTCGTGCCAATGGAGCTCATCTGGAGGTCCATTGTTTGCACACGGTCTAGAGAAAGTTTCCTAACAATGGATCCATGTCAGGTTAAGATTTCAGTCTGATCAAAATTGTGGATCGACCGTGGAGGACCAGTTTCAGTTCAACGACCATCGTCACTCGATCAGGGCCACAAGTACACTGACATGTGTAGGGAAATTTCCCTAATCCAAGGGTGTAGTTGGGTCAGAATCTGACGGTCTGAAACCTTAAATTTAGCCTGCAAGCAAACGGCCAAAATTACTTAAGTTTGAGTTCATTTTCTAAAGATATTCACGTTTCTCACACACTTCGCTCCGGGCTTAAGTTGTGCATTTCTGGATACTATTTGAACTTGATTCTCGAGATGTTTGCCAAGCCCAGTAAGGCGGTCATAACCGTATAGTTTCGCATTAATCAGACTTTCGACGCACGGTATAGGTCTAATACGGAGTTTCAAGATACTCCCGAGAGCAACTGGGTTTTGAGATTGATCGTAGATTTCTAGGTAATATAGAGTTAGTGATTCTACTGGTTTTGGATCTTGCAGTTCGTATAGAAAGTGATTCAAGCTAATTCGCCACTTAATTCAGTTTATTACTTAATTAATTTTTATCGAATTTCTAAAGGATTCGGTCCTAAGCAATTTCTGCCTAAGGTGGTACTTGGGTCATTATATGAATTTTTTCGAGACGTTATAATCTACCCCCCTTAAAGAAAAATTTTATCCTCGAAATTAGTACCTTTTCGTACTCCTCGAGAATTTGAGGGTAGTTCCTGAGGACCTCGACTTCTATTTCCCAAGTAGCCTCTTCCTCAGTGTGATGTGTCCATAGCACCTTCACAAGCGGGATAACCTTACTATGCAACACCTGTTCCTTCCTGTCTAGGATATGTGTCGGTCACAGTACATAAGAGACATCTTCACTTAACTGTATTCGCTCCCATTTTATAATGTGGAAAGGATCAGGAACATATTTCTTCAGCATCGTTACATGAAATACGTTGTGCACGTCGGCGAGTGGTGTGGGCAAAGCAAGGCAGTACGTTACCACACCAACTCGATCTAGTATCTGGAATGGGCCAATGAATCTCGATGTGAGTTTTCCCTTCTTGCCAAACCAAAGGACTCCCTTCATCGGAAAAACCTTTAGGAATATATGGTCCCCGACCTCAAACTCTAGCAATCGCTGCCTCGTATCGACGTAACTCTTCTGTCTACTCTGTGCTGCAAGAAGTCGAAGCCTAATAACGTCGATCTTCTCTGAGGTCACCTATACTAACTCTGGGCCAATCAAACTCTTCTCGCCAACCTCTGCCTAACAATGCAGTGCTATACATGGACACCCATACAGTACATCATAGGGGGCCATGCCAATACTCGCCTGAAAGCTGTTGTTATAAGTGAACTCAGCATAAGGAAGACTGTCATCTCAACTGTCTTTGAAATTAAGCACACAAGCTTGCAGTATATCTTCCAACACCTGATGCACCCGTTTAATCTGCCCATCCGTCTGTGGGTGGAACGCAGTACTGAACTTCAGTTTCACACCCATTGCTTCCTGGATACGAGTCCAGAAGATAGATGTGAATTGCGTGTCTCGATCCGACACGATCTCCATAGGAACTCCATGCAGACATACTATCTCCTTGATGTACAGCCTGGCCAGATCATCTGCTGAGTTTGGAACTTTAATAGGAAGAAAAAGAGCCGATTTCGTCAATCGATCCACAATCACCTAAATGGAGTTATGTCCCTTCCTCATCTTTGGTAAGCCCGAAATGAAATCCATAGAGATGAAATCCCATTTCTATTCAGCTATGGGCATGGGCTGAAGTAAACCAAGAGGTCGGCGATGCTCGGCCTTGACCTGCTGGCATGTGAGACAACGGAATACATAGTCTACTATGTGGGCCTTCATGTTTTTCCACCAGTACGACCGTTTCATATCTCGAAACATCTTCATACTACCAGGATGCATCGCCATCTTCGAATTATGACCAGCTTCGAGAACTTCCCTTCTCAAATCATGAAGATTTGGGACGCATAGGCAGCCATGATAACGTAAACCCCCATCCATACCAACTCTCCATTCAGAGTTTGCATCATCACAAGCTCATTTCCTCAACTCTATTAACCATTCATCTTCCCCCTAAGCCACTATGATTCGGTCATTGATAAGTGGCTGCACATGAATATGTGCAATGCTCTCAAACGGTTCCTCTACCGTAAGTTTCTGCTTAAAGTCTCGCATAAATTCTACCATGTTCCACTCGTCTATCATTAGCGGAGCCGCAAATGCTATCATCTTCTTACGGCTCAACGCGTCTACCATAAGGTTGGCCTTGCCAGGATAGTAGCAGACCTCGAACTTGAAGTCTTTCAAGGTTTTCATCCATCATTGCTGCCTCATATTCAGGTCTCTCTGCGTGAATATGTATCTGAGACTCTTGTGGCCGTAAAAGAGCTCGAACTCCTATCCATAGAGGTAATGACTTCAGAGCTTTAATGCGAAGATGACAGTCGCCAACTCTAGGTCGTGCATAGGGTAGTTTTCCTCGTGCTTCCTCAACTGTCACGAAGCATAACCAATCACTCTGTCCTTCTGCATTACAACACAACCCAAACCAACACGAGACACGTCAATGTATATCATATATTTAACCTCTTACTCTAGTAATACTAGCACAGGTGCAGATGTCAATCTGTCCTTCAGTTCCTGAAAGGCTGCTTCTGCCTTCTCATTCTAGGCAAACTTGAGATCTTTCCGTGTGAGCTGAGACAACGGTCTAGTTATCTTGGAAAAGTCCCTAATAAATCGACGATAATAACCTACCAGGCCAAGGAAACTCCTGACTTCAGTAACCGAACTGGGCTGCTCCCAGTCTTGAACTGCAGCGACCTTAGCAAGGTCCACAGCTATTCCTTCCTTAGACGCTACATGTCCTAGGAACTTGACCTATTCTTTCCAGAAGTCACACTTCTTGTACTGAGCAAACAACTGGTTCTTCCTGAGCGTATCAAAGATTGCTTGCAGATGCTCCTCGTGATCTTCCCAACTCTTAGAGTATATTAGTATGTCATCTATAAATATGATGACGAATCGGTACAGATACGGCCGAAACACTCAGTTCATCAGGTCTATGAACACGGTGGGTGTGTTTGTGAGTTCAAATGACATCACAAAGAACTCATAGTGCCCAAAGCTGGTTCTGAATGCTGTCTTCTGCACGTCTTCATCCCTGATGCACAACTGATGATACCTTGACTGTAAGTCTATCTTTGAAAAATATTGTGCTCCTTTGAACTGATCGAACAGGTTATCTATCCTTGGCAAAGGATACTTATTCTTCACCATCACTTAGTTCAATCTACGATAGTCAATACACAATCGCAGCGATCCATCTTTCTTCTTCACAAATAGTATAGGTGCTCCCCAAGGAGTACGCTAGGCCGTATGAAGCCTAAATCCAACAGGTCATCAATCTGTCTCCTCAATTCCTCCATTTCACATGGAGGCATGCGATACGTGGGTAAGGAAATGGGCGTCGCACCAGGCACAAGGTCGATAGTAAATTCGACCTCATGCTGGGGAGGTAATCTAGGTATCGTCTTAAACACTTCCCAGAAGTCATCGACCACAGGCGTGTTTCCAAGTGTCAGACCATTACGATATTTCAATAGGGAAGAATAACAAAGAACCCGGAAGGGGCAACTGACCTGAATGGGGAATGTAAAGGTCATGTTTTCGAGTCCGTGTGTCGTCACCAGTCAGGTCTCATAGTCGATCTCGGCCCTCATTTCAATAAGCCAATCCATGCCGAGGATGACGTTGTAATGGTATATCGTGGTTACAATTAGGTCAATGCATATCGTTCTGCTCCCTAAATCTATCAAGCATCCCCCACACAACTTAGTGGCTTCTGTAAAAGTTCCTGCTGCTACGATAACTCTCACCCCAACCATAGGGGTCATATTCAGCCCTAAGGTCTTGACCATAGAACACGATATCATCAAAATAGTGGACCCAGTGTCCACTAACAGAAATACAGGTGTACCTTGGATGTGGGTAGTGATCTCAAAGGCTAAAGGCAATTTAACTACTGACTCAGATGCTTCAGCTGCAAGCGCATGTACTCGTGCCTGTTGAGAACAGTTCGACAGCGGTGTCATAAGCCATTGAGGTGGCCTAAATCGAGGTACAGGTGGCCTATAAGAAGGCTGTGTAGGAGGTGTTGATCATAGAAGTGGAGCCGAGATAGCTAGTGGCATCTAACGATTAATCTTCTGAGGGGGCATGAAGCCGTTGTCCCTCATCCTAGTGAAGCAATAAGTGTCAGAATGGCCCAACCTCTTGCAGTAGGTGCACCATACATCAAGTCACCTCGGCGATGTCGATGGAGCCATAAGCCGAGGAGGAGAATCTGCACATGGCCGGTCTGCTCGACAAATCTGGTCAAGGCCTAGGAACCATGGTACATGTATACGGGATAGCCTATCCCCATCCTTCTCAGCTCACAGGGACATGCTCACTAGCTCAGCATAATTGTTAATGCTAGCGCAACACATCTTTGAGTGGATCTCGGGCCGCAAACCCTCAGAAAATTGCCGCATCTTCATCGGCTCGTTCGCTAGGATCAAAGGAGCGTATCTGCCCAACTCCATGAACCTATTCTCGTATTCCACCACACTCATCCCACCCTGTCGGAGGTGAAAGAACTCTTCATCCTTTTCATTATGGTAGGTAAGAGGGAAATACTTCCCGTGGAAACATGTCTCAAAAGCCTCCCATGTCCATACGTAACCAGGAGCAACGGTCCGAAGGATGCTATCCCACCAGAGACTGGCTTCCTTCTCGAACGTGTAGGTGACCAACTCAACCTGCTCTACCTCAGTACAGTGCAGCGACTTCAGCATCTTAGAGATGCAGTCAAGCTAATACTCGGCCTCCTCGGGTTTGGGAATACCCATAAAAGTAGGAGGTTAGAAGCGCTGAAATCGATCGAACAAGCCGCTGGCACCCATGTTTCCAGCAAGGTGCATAGGTGGTGTAGGCGGAACCACTTTCATGTTCTGGGCAAGGGCCCCAGCAATAGTGGTCCAAAGCTGCTACTGCTGCTATTGCTACATAAGGAGCATCATCTACTCCAGCCTATCAGGAGGAGGAGCCTGATACATGTGGGGCATCGATGAAAACGCATAGTTCTGTTCTAGAAGCGGTGGTGCAAAAGGTGTCCGCCCATTTCTGGGGCCAGTGGCCGACTGAGAATCCAGCATAGTCTTGTGATTCGGGCCCAAACTGGTGTCTGTGTGGCTATCGCTTTGGGGAGGTGCCCCGTCAATCGATTCGCCAAGTGTAAGGCGTGTCATACTCCGAGTGGCCTTAGGTGGCATTCCCTATACACAACATAAGGTGCAACATGTGCAAGTTTTACATAACAACACTCAATTTCTCAAGCATTCTATACATTTCATAGCGAAAGGAGCTGCATGCATTTCATTTAACAAAATTTATCACAATACATGAGATGTAGTTTTTTTTTTCACATGGATCATGACCGAAGATGCATGTGAGCTAAATCTAACAAAGCTTTAAACACCAAACATACTATCAAATCTACCCTACTACTAACCCTATCAAGGTTATAATATAGGAAACAGGAAAGCAAAGAAAACCCAAAGATGACCACAACATAGGACTAGTCGTCAGAATCTAGCGATGGAGGAGGAGCACCCTTGTCCTGCATGCAGCACAGGTGAGCCTTCAAGGTGCGAGATACCTTCTTAAATTTCTGTTTCATGAAGGTCTTATTCTCTTCAAGCTCGGCCCAGGTCTCTCTGACCTCCTGTCGCAATGCGACCTGGCCCTCCTCAATTTGAGCCAAGCGGGCTTCTAAAGTAGTCTGATCGCGGTGGTGCTCATGTGTAGTAGGTGGAGAGTCCCCATCAGAGTCTTGGGCCTCCTCTTCTTCCTCTTATTGCTCTTCCTCTTCCTCACTTCCTTCTTCTCTTTCATTTACATCCTCTTCTTCGTCACGTTCTTCCTCTTCACTTCCCGTGTCATCCTCACTCTCATCGAGTCGGGCTTGACATTGTTGTGGCCCAATACCCATGTTGTTGAGAGTAGAGTCATTGATGAAATGGATTGGCACAAGCTTTTCTGAGCCAGGTCTGTAGCCAAATTCATGAGCAAGCTTGCATATAATTCTACCGAATGGGAGTGAAATGTCTGTCCTAGGAGAACGTGTGGTCTGAACTATCTATAGTAGTACATACGTATGCAAGCACAACTTGTCTCCTTACCCAGGTCGGTATAGGAAGTCTACCATCAAACGCGTGCATTCGCTGCAATTGCTCCACCTAGGATACACATTGTATGTGAAGATGTGGTGGAGCAGGCAGAAGTCAAGAGTCATCTCGGACGCCAGGAGGTTATTACCTCGATTCCAGTGGATCAGTCAGCCATAAAGAAATCACGTGCGATGATCTCTTTCACACACGCTCCTAAGATTTCTCTTGCTAGCATGTACCTCTCCACGCGGCATCTCCATGAGTCAGGCTATCAAGTCCACATTGACAATGGTTTCCCACCTTCCCACGGGGATAGAGAACTATAAAGGCTCCAGCAATGGCTCTCGTATATGGACGTAGAAGGCTCGAATAGTGCTCTCATTCGCACGGGACTTTTCCTCAAATATGGGACCCCACCCAGCGTCCAACAGGAGATCCATCCCCGGATAAAGCCCAAATGATTTCTCATCCACGTGTGCTCCAAAAAGAACCCTATCGCCTTGAAACCTTCCATGTGCCATATCCGCTAGTAGAGCACTTTCGAGAGGAATCTGGGGATTGAGATCACGCTTCATCCTTAGCTCCTAATCAATGCTTGTGCTAGCCTCGGCGCCATTCTACCTCCTTGAATGGGGTAGGGCGGCTAGACCCGGCTTTATCCGTGGAAGCCCTCTTCTTTCCCATGAGAGAAAGAAGTGTGAAAAGTGAAAATATGGCCGCCACTAGCTCAAAAAGAGTGTTGACCCTTGCTCATAGGAGCATAAACAGTTTCATGTAAACACATTATGTAAGCCTAAGTGTAAGTTGAACTGGTTAGAGGTGAACCTGATTTAAAATCACTGGTTTGAGGTGTACCTATTATGAAACCTCTTTAGTGAGATCCGATACACTCAAGGGTTGAGTGCGTTTTCCAGTAATGGAGTAGACAAGATGTCGAACCACTATAAAAATGATAGTGTTTTAGATTGCTATTGTCTTCCATTACTTATGAGATTTACTTAAATACTTTCATACTTGATTATCTGAGATCATGCCTCACACACATAGTCATATCCATCATAAACTGATTTGCATGTTGTTTATCTCTCAAATAGTTTTATGATTGGATCCTCTACGGGACTTGGAAGCCAGTAGAGTTACTCTGTAGTAATCCTAATGTATGCTTATTTTTAGGATTAGAGTGATAGGATTTTAAATTGTCATAAAATATTAAAAATTTCTATTCACCCCCCTCTAGGACATATTGGCATATTTCTACTTCAACTAAAGCAGTCATTACCATAATTTCATACTCTATGCGAGGTACCTAGCAGAAGAACAAGTGCTAATTTCATTTTATTCATCATTTGCCAACAAAAAGAATAAAAGGAAAAAAAGGTTATTGTTATCCTCCTAGATTTACCCAAAGGTTCCAATCACTCTTGTTTCCTTAATAATTTATATTTCTCTGATGTAAACCCGTTCCTTGCATTAAAAATTTTTTACTAGACTTAAAGATAAGTTGAAATCTTCTTAGAAGATCCAATAATGCATAACCTATGCCACAAGTATGTTTTGTTATATATGGATAATAAAGTCTTTCTTGTGGATCTGCCAAGCACGATTAGAGGTGAATCCCATAATCATTAATCTAGAATTTAGCATATCCAAATTGCCCATGGTATCAAATTGTGATCACTCAGAGGTTTCCTAAAAAAATTATTTTGTCTAACCCAAAAATATATTATTTGATCAAACAAATTCCACCAACTTGTTATTTGGGGTGATTGTCAGGAACCATTGTTGCAACAGTTATGCTTTGAAAGTAGAAGAAAGACAAGAGTTCAAGTTCCTAAAAGGAACAGAAAACATCCCTCCAGATTCAGGGCATTGGTGTGTGGGAGATTATCATGCCTTGCCGTTTCAGACTTTTTTTTTCTAATGATAGCCAATACCCTCAATGCTACAGTTTGATTACAAAATGCTCCCAAAATGCAGCAATAGATAAATCTAGAAGAGGCCCATTTGTAATGGCTCTAACAAGTCCAAAGGAATGGGTAATTCTATCATGAAATTATTCAGGTAACATAATTCTTCCTCACAATTTTAGGATATGCATGGTTGGGTTAAATTGAGGACATCTGACAATCTCATGAAAAAACTCAGTAGTGTTTCATAATTTTCTGCACACATGTATCTTACCATGGATACCAAAGGACCTACCATAAAGATGGGAATCATGTGTCCATTACAGATACATTCATAAACTAGAAACCTTTTCCTATCCTCGACACAGAACCCGATCAACATAACAACGTTTCGGTGTTGTGCACAACTCAGAATTTCCACCTCTGAGCAGAACTTGTGATCCCCCTAAGAACTTCCAACATAAATTAATGAGGTCTAGAAGTCAGGCCAGTGCATGAAGGTTCAGTAATCGGGCCTTTGATTCTACGTCCAAGCCTGGCCATTAACATCCCAAACAGCTCTGTTCTCCAGCTTGGGTTATTTGAGAAGCAGAACAAGGATAATCAATGTGAAAACCTATAAGTGTTATGTTTTCTAGCTCCTATGATTGTCAAATTTTGTAGTGCCAAAACATCTTGGAATCTGTATCATGTTTAGTTCGTCTTCAAGTTCAAGATGATCCATTTCAAGATTCAAGCATCACAAGTATAAGAGTTCAAGAACAACATCTAGTGATAGTTCAAGCTCTTAAGCTTCTAGTAAGCTCAAGGTGAAATGCAACTCACAAGTAACTCAAGTTCAAGCTTCAAAAGTACCTCAAGTTCAAGCTTCAAAGTGTTTCAAACTCAAGCTTCAACGTGTTACAAGTTCAAGCTTTAACATACTTCAAGATGTCAAGCTTCATATACGTCAAGATCATCTATCAACCAAAGCAAAAGATGTTTCAATGCTCAAACCTCGCTTATAAGGTATGAATGACCCTAGATTAACCATAGGTTAGGTCATATTGATTGCATACTTAAATTGGGTCACTTTATAAGTGTATAGGATGTTTCTCGACTAGTCTTAGCCTATGTTCGACTAGTCCTAGTACTGGTTCGACCAGTTTAAGAATTTCCTCGACCAGTCCAAGGTTTATTACTAATTTTTAGGATTTTTTGTTGGATCCTCGACCAGTCTTGGAGACTGCTTGACTAGTTGAGTTAACAGTGCTCGAACAGTCGAGTGAACAGTGCTCGACCAGTCGAGCAGGCTCGACTCAAAGTCCAGCAACTAAATTGGGTCTCACACAACTAGTCGTGAACAGGACTCGACCGGTTGTGCAGGCCACTGGACCGGTTGAACCTCCCACTCAACCAGTCGTGAAACAACTTTATCTTATCACGTCTGAATTTTTAAAAGTTTGTTGGTCCTTTAACCAGTCGAGCTGACCTCTGGGCTAGTCGAGTGAGTAGTTTCTGCACTTATAAATGAGCACGATTTTCAGAGTTTTTCAATTAAATTCAAGTAAAATCAAGACACCACTCTGAGAGATAAGTTTGTGATATTCTTAAGCTATTTAGTGCTCATTTAATGTTCTCTTTAATTAGCTTTTTACATTTGATTTTGTATTCTATATTCCAATCTTATTTGAAGAAGGGATTGAAGTTTTCCTATTTCTTGGAATCAAAATCAAATCAAGCTAGCCCAAGGTGATTTAAATCTAAAATCTATTTAGAACCTAGAACATTTTCATAAGTGAGTGTGGACATTGAACATCTACATTAAACTTCTACTCCGAATTGGTTCTACCAGGCTGCATCAAAGGAGAATATCCAGATAAGTATTTTACATTTCTGTAAATCTATTCTTTTGGTTTCTTTGAGATTGTGCCAGGAAAAATCTCTTTCTTTTGGTTTGTCTAAGGTGATCCAGAAAACTCAGAGTGTGGGATTTTTGAATTGTGTAAGCCCACATGAAAGATACAATTGTGAAGGTTTTAGGTGAACCTTGAAAATCCTATTGCATAGTGAATGCCAATATCCACTGTGTGAGGATATTGGGAGTAGAGTAATTGTGTGGCTGTTTTTCTAAACAGGTAGTATACACACAAGTGAACCACTATAATTTCTGGCCTTGTGGTGAATGATTGATTGTGGCATTATGTGGATGTTATAATTTCCTTTTTAAGCATTTGTGGAGAATGTTGTAATCTTTTTATGCAAGTGTGGGAATGTTGTAATAGCTTAGTTATTTTCTTTGCTATTTTATTCTTTATTCCTCTATATCAGTTTGATATTTTAATACACAGACCGTTCTAGGAATTAGGTTGTCCTACCATAAACCATTGGCATTTGGTGTAAGGTTGTCCTTAGAACAACATCTGTATTAACCTCTCAATACTTTTATATTTGAGGTTGTTATTCATTTATGCTTTGTGGGATTGTTTAAGTGCTATCTTTATTTACTTTTATTTATTTTTACATTTAATTTTTAATTTGGTATAGTCCTATTCCCCCCCCCCCCCCCGGACTCTTAGCTCTGCCTTTTCAAGTGGTATTAGAGCCTAATAGCTTGCTTTAATATATATTTTTGGATTAATTTCCTGAGCTAATCGATCTAAGCTTTTTAAGATGCCAAATTTTGATAGCCTTTTAGTCACTAGGCCTCCATCATATGATGGCTCCAATTATGCCTATTGAAAAGCTAGAATGAGGATTTTCTTAAAATCCATGGATGAGAGCGTGTGGCAAGCCATAATGACCAATTGGACCCCTCCTACCACTGAAGTAACTAGTACCGACGGATCTAAAACTGTAAAAGTATCACCTTACTTTTCTTGGTCCGCTCTTTAGAAAAGTGAGAGTAGTGCCAATGCAAATGCTTTAAATGCTATAAATTGCACACTATCACCGGATGAATTTAAGATAATTATATCCTGTGATACTGCGAAGCAAGCCTGGGATGTTTTGAAAATGACACATGAGGGAACAACAATTGTCAAGAAATCTAAAGTCCAAATCCTCACAACCAAATTTGAGAAAATACGTATGGAAGAAAGTAAAACTTTCATGGACTTCTATACAAGATTGAATGACATTGTCAACTCTATGTGGGGTCTTGGTGATAAAATCCCAGAAAGTAAAGTCTGTACAAAGATACTGCACTCATTGCTTGAACGGTTCAATTCAAAGGTGGCTGCAATCCAGGAACTTCATGATACGGATAATATCAGGGTAGAAGAATTGGTTGGTTCTTTACAGACCTATGAGTTAAACTTTAAAGCTCCTAAATGTAAATCCATCGCCCTTAAGTCTTCTAAAAATTTTGAAGATGATATGGCCCTTTTAGCAAAAAAGTTTTACAAGATTTTCAAAAGTAAAAAGAGGGTTGATGTTCAAAAACCTAATGAAAAGAAAAGATCTAGATCTAAAACTTAGAAATCTTTAAAAGATAGCCAATGTTACAACTGCCATGAATATGGGCATTTAGCAAACAAATGTCCTAAAAAGGACAAACCCAAAAAGAAAAGTATGTTGGCTACATAGGATGAATCTTCCTTCTCCGAAGCTTCTTCTGAGTCCGAAGATTCTGAAACCGAGTCGGGTAATGATGTTAAAGCCCTAATAACTCTAGCCAAGTTCACTTTTTCAGATAATGATGATTCAACCAGTGAAGAAAATCTAAATAGTGACCATGAAAATGAAGATGATCTTCAAGATGCTTATAATGCCCTAACAAGGAAAGTTGCAAAATTGTTGTAAAACTAAAACTTCAGAAAGAAAAGTTTTCAAAACTTAAAGAAAATTTTGATAATCTAGTCCTAGAAAAATCACACATTTCAGATTGTTTTGAAAAAACTAAGTGCGACTTAGATTTCAAAACCTCCCTTGTTGAAAACCTAAAATCCGAAAAATGAAACTAGAAGTCTCTTCACGTTTGAGTTTAAAAGACACATGGAGGTATGCCCAAGGAAATCCTAAACTAGAAAAACTCTTATCCGAATCTAGAAAATGTAGTGATCAATCTGGATTAGGCTACAACAAAAGTATTCCTCCCAAACATAAGAATACTCCTCCCAAATTTGTGAAAGGGGAGTCTTCTAACTCAAAAGGAAAAAGTCTGAATCAAAATTATTCCAAAAATGCTAAGACTTTTCAAAGTTTAAAACCTAAAAGCAACCATATTAACTATAAAAATCAGAATCATAATCCTTTAGCTGAGAAAATTGTTGACTTACTTAAGGAGCTCTTAAAATCTAACTCAATGGGTTGGCCTTATAACAACTTCAAACATAAGAAGACCAACTATACTCCTAAACCCAAAACTGTAATGAAATGGGTCCCTATGGTTACATGTTTGGTTGCCCACACTACTTTCAAAGCTTCAAGCCATTCAAAGTGAAACCTGAACAGCGGATGCTCCAGACATATGACAGGTGACAAAGGATTATTCACCAATCTTAAAGACATGACTGATGGTTCAGTCACATTCGGTGATGGTAGCAACTGCAGGATTGTTAGCTAAGGTACGGTTCGGCTCTTTAACCTCCCTCTATTTGAGAATGTTTTATATGTAGAAGGGTTAAAACACAATTTATTAAGCATCTCTCAAATATGCGATAATAATCAGTGTAAAATTTACCGGTGTGTGAAATTTTAAATAAAAATGGTTCTGTAAAATTAAATGGTTGCAAAACTTCTAAAAATTGCTACATTGTGAGTGATTCAAGCTCATCTAATCTATCGTGCTACATGGTCCATACTGATGAAACCGAATTGTGGCATAAATGCCTCAGACATGTACACTACCGCAACTTGTATAGATTGAGCAAAAGAGAGTTGGTAAGAGGTCTACCCAAAATACAAAAAGTAGACAATATATGTGGCGAGTGTCAGATTGGTAAACAAACTAGGAGCACTCATAAAAAGGTGAACTCCAATGCCACATCTAAACCACTAGAACTTCTCCAAATGGATCTCATTAGACCAACAAGAACAGAGAGTCGAGGTGGTAAGAAGTACATTCTGGTAATTGTTAATGACTTTACTAGGTACACTTAGGTAGTCTTCTTAAGAGACAAATCAAGAACTCTTGATAAGGTAAAGAGGGTACTTAAATGTATCCAAACTAAAAAAGAATCATAAGTCTTTAAGATCCGTAGTGATATGGTTCAAAATTTAAAAATAGCAATTTTGAGAAGTTTTACAGTGATTAAGGAATATCACATGAATTTTCTACACCCAAAACACCACAATAAAATGGTGTAGTAGAAAGAAAAAATAGAGTACTTCAAGAAATGGCGAATTTAATATTAAATAGTATGAAACTCCCTAAAAATCTTTGGGCCGAAGCCGTAAATACTACTTGTTATATAATTAATCGCATTTACACTAGAAAATTAAGTGGTAAAATGGCTTATGAAATGTGATTTGATAAGAAGTCTACTGTCAAATACTTTCGAGTTTTTGGCAACAAGTGCTACATTTTACGTGACCAAGAAAATCTGGGTAAGTTTGATACCAAAAGTGATGAAGGGAAATTTTTAGGGTATGCTCTAAATAGTCGAGGGTATCAGGTTCTTAACAAGAGGACTAGTGTAATTTAAGAGTCCATTAATGTGGTTATTAACGATCACTTGAATACACATGTCTTAAGTTTAAAAAATGATGAAGTTCTTTTAATTGATAAACCAGCCTCTTCATCAAGTCAAAATAACACTGAACTGAGGACAGTTAAAGATCATCCTTCTAATCAAATTCTTGAAAACCCTCTCACTGGTATGCGCACTCGTAAACAACTTGAAGATATGTGTAACTACGTGTGCTTTACATCTCAGATAAAACTGACTAACGTAAAAGAAGCTCTTACTGACGAAAACTAGATTGTATCTCAATCAATTTATTAGAAATGATATTTGGTACTTAATTCCAGGACCGAAAGATAAACACATTATCAGAACAAAATGAATTTTTAAAAATAAGTCTAATGAACTTGGTAATATTATCAGAAACAAGGCTAGGCTAGTTGTACAAGGGTACACTCAAATTGAAGGCATCGATTATGATGAGACTTTTATCCCAGTAGCTCGTCTTGAATCAATCAAACTATTTATATCCATTGCGTGCTTTAGAAAGTTCAAAATATATCAAATGGATGTAAAGAGTGCTTTCTTGAACGGCGATTTACATGAAGAAGTGTATGTTGAACAACCAATGGGATTTGAAGACCGTAAGCATACTAATCATGTCTACCGCCTAAAAAAGGCACTCTATGGTTTCAAACAAGCTCCCAAGGCATGATATGAAAAGTTGACTAAGTTTCTATTAAGTCATAACTTCATAATGGGAAGTGTTGATAAGATATTGTTTGTGAAGAAACATAATGATCACATATTAATAGTGCAAATCTATGTTGATGATATTATCTATGGATCTACCTGTGCTAACATGACTGTTGAGTTTGCAGATTTTATGAAGTCTAAATTTGAAATGAGCATGATTGGAGAACTAAATTATTTCCTAGGGTTGCAAGTTAAACAGCTACCTGATGATTTCTTTATCTCTCAAACTAAATATACTCTGAACTTAATTAAAAAGTTCAGATTTGAGAGTGGGAAAAATTTTGATACTCCAATTGGTACTACTTTAAAACTCTCAAAGGACTTTGCAGGTAAGAGTATAGATCCTAAGTTGTATCGCAGTATGATAAGTAGTTTGCTTTATTTAACTGCGAGCCGACCTGATATTGCATTTAGCATAAGAATTTGTGCTAGATATTAATCTGACCCTAAAGAGTCACATCTAATTACTGTTAAGCGGATTATGCGATATGTTGCTAGTTCAACAAATCTTGGTCTCTGGTATCCACAAGATACTAGTGTGCAATTAGCTGGTTACACGGATGCTGATTAGGCTGGTAACATTGATGATTGAAAATCAACCAGTGGTGGTTGTTTCTATGTAGGGAACTATTTAGTTTCTTGGTTAAGTAAGAAACAAAGTTCTGTATCGATCTCAACAGCTGAGGCTAAATACATTGCTGGTGGTAATGCATGCACTCAGCTTGTGTGGATGAAAAGAATGCTAAGCGATTACGGATTTGAGCAAGAATCCATGGTTTTATATTGTGATAATTCAAGTGCAATCAATATCTCTAAAAATTCAATCCAGCATTCACGAACCAAGCATATTGAAATTAGATATCACTATATTCATGAATTAGTACAAGATGACAATTTCTTTGGATTATATTCCGACCGAGACTTAACTTGCAGACATATTCACAAAATCGCTAGACAAAAGCAGGTTTGCGAAATTAAAATTTGATCTCGGTATATGCAATATGAATTGATGATTCATGTTTTTTTATATCATAATGTATATATTTATTATGTTGAAATTTTTAAAATTTAAATTTTATGCAAAATTGCATTTTTTGTGAGGTGCACTACCAGTCGAGTACATACTCGACCAGTCGTGGCACGACCGGTCGAGCATGTACTCAACCTGTCGTGTAAATCGAGTTTGACCATTTATTTGGAAAAAAATCACTTTTTCTTCATTTAGGTCTTCTTCCCCAACGAGCCCTACCTCGACCGGTCGAACCCATCTTCGATTCCTCCATGGTTAGTGCATTGTTTTCATTTTTCTTCTAGATTAAGTCCTTTACACTTCCTTTTCTTCATTGTGTGGTTTATTTCATATTTTATGTTATTTTTAGGGTTTTCTATTAAAAATTCTGATCTACTAGAAACCTATTTTACCTCTTTTACAATCTCTTTATTCCTTGATTTCTTTATTGTAAATGGAGGGTAGAACCAAGCAGAAAAGATCTCGTGGTCCCTCTTCCTCTCGTTCGACTCTTATCACGGGGCGCCACCTTCGGTCACACGAGGATGATCCCAATCATGTGCGGGATATTTGATTATGCAATGTGATAGTAAAACGGT
The DNA here is from genome assembly GCF_029962835.1 of Magnolia sinica. Taxonomy (NCBI): domain Eukaryota; kingdom Viridiplantae; phylum Streptophyta; class Magnoliopsida; order Magnoliales; family Magnoliaceae; genus Magnolia; species Magnolia sinica. The sequence goes on from NC_080574.1 coordinate 84,768,273, forward strand.
CTGTTAATCTTGTTCATGTGACACCATTTGATATTGTTTCTCTCCTTCAATCTGTAGGTTGGGATAACATACTACATTGGGGTGGGCCAGCATACCGCTCCATTGCGTAGGCTATGTATGCTTGCATTACTAATTTTTTTACTAAAATTCTGATATTTACTACTTTGACCAGAGAAGGTCCAATTGATGTGGACCATCATCTTATTTTTGGTTTAATGGAGCTTCCAGTTAATGACGAAGGTATTCCCATTAGTACTCTAGTGGCAAAACCATCTGAAATGAGAAGCGAATGCTCACTAGAGATTTATACAATATAGAGGCGGAATGGAATACTGGGAATGCGCTCGCCTCCAAGTTTCTGTTACCCAGATACAGAATCCTTCATAGGATTTTCATTTCGAATGTCTATTCTCGATCTAGTAACAAAACCGAACTTACTACATTCATGATTTGTATTCTTCATTCTATCATTTCTAAAGTCTCTATATGTCTTCCTTCTCTAATTTGTCATAGCATCATTCAATTCCATCTCTATCCAAGTCACAGTGACATACCCTTTACTTATCTTATGACTATGTTAGCCACCCATGGTCTAGTGGCTATGCCTGTTGGAGAGGCTCCCATTACCCAACCACCATTCAACAACTCTAACATTTACAAGATGAATTTGATGTTAGCCCCATGCCAAGTTGATGTGGGTGCTAGTGGAGCTATTGCCACAAATGCAGAGGAAGGTGATTTGCCTCCAGATGATATCAATTTGGATGACCTTTTTGATGAAATTGAATTCAATTCTACTACTGATCTTGATAATCAGCCATCTGAGTTTGATGTGCGTTTGCGCTCACTTGAGGAGAAGGTTGAAAGTATGAATGTGTCTCATGAAATGTAATTTAAATATATGCACAAGTATATGAAGCGCATTAACAAGGGACTTCATCAAATTGATCCTCCATACCTACTCCTTCTTCGGGTTTGGATTGGTATTTGAATATGTGTTATATAATAACTTTTAAGACTTGAATTTCTCTTATTTTATGGGCTTGGACATGCTTGAACATACTTTCTTATGGATTTAATTAACTTGATTATCATATATTCTCTTCTTCCTCATTATTCTTCTTGTACTTCCTTATTTATCTACTTTCATTATCATTTATTGGTTCCTTCCTTTGTCATATTATGACAAAAAGGGGGAGAATTTTATCATGCTTGTGATATGTGGAATCGTGCATAGGTCGCATTTTTTTACAGTAAGGGAAAGTTTTGATGAGAGTATTGATGCGTATTGATTTGACCTGTTTATAACTGGTGCATGATTCTTTATAGTGTGAATTATGCTTATCTTATTTTAATGAAGTGTGTTTTGTCACAATTTTGACAAAGGGGGAGATCGCAAGTGCTATGTTTTCTAGATCCTAGGATTGTCAAATTTTGTAGTGCCAAAACCTCTTGGAATTTGTATCATGTTTTGTTCGTCTTCAAGTTCAAGATGATCCATTTCAAGATTCAAGCATCACAAGTATAAGAGTTCAAGTACAACATCTAATGATAGTTCAAGCTTTCAAGCTTCTACTAAGCTCAAGGTGAAATGCAACTCACAAGTAACTCAAGTTCAAGCTACAAAGTGTTTCAAATTCATGATTCAAAGTGTTATAAGTTCAACCTTCAACATACTTCAAGATGTCAAGCTTCATATACTTCAAGATCATCTATCAACCGAAGCAAAAGATGTTTCAATGTTCAAACATCGCTTATAAGGTATGAATGACCCTAGACTGACCATAAGTTATGTCATATTGATTGTCTACTTAAATTGGGTCACTTTATAAGTGTATAAGCTGTTTATCGACTAGTCTTAGCCTATGTTCGACTAGTCCTAGTACTGGCTCGACCAGTCCAAGAATTTCCTCGAACAGTTCAAGGTTTGTTACTAATTTTTGAAATTTTTGTTGGATCCTCGACCAGTCCTGGAGATTGCTCGACCAGTCGAGTGAATAGTGCTCGACCAGTCAAGCAGGCTCGACTCAAAGTCCAGCAACTAAATTGGGTCCCACACGACCAGTCGTGAGCAGGACTCGACCGGTCGTGAAGGCCACTCGACTAGTCGAACCTCCCACTCGACCAGTCGTGGAACGACTTTATCTTATTGTACTCAAATTTTCAAAAATATGTTGGTCCTTCAACCAGTCGAGCTGATATCTGGGCCAGTCGAGTGAGTAGTTTCTGCACTTATAAATAGAGCATGGTTTTCAGAGTTTTTCAATTGAATTCAAGCAAAATCAAGACACCACTCTGAGAAATAAGTTTGTGATATTCTTAAGCTATTTAGTGTTCATTTAATATTCTCTTCAATTAGCTTTTTACATTTGATTTTGTATTTTATATTCCAATCTTATTTGAAGAAGGGATTGAAGTTTTCCCATTTCTTGGAATCAAAATCAAATCAAGCTAGCCCAAGGTGATTTAAATATAAAATCTATTTAAAACCTAGAACCTTTTCATAAGTGAGTGTGGACATTGAACATCTATATTAAACTTCTACTCTGAATTGGGTCTACCGGGCTGCATCAAAGGAGAATATCCAGATAAGTATTTTACATTTCTGTAAATCTATTCTTTTGGTTTCTTTAAGATTATGCTAGGAAAAATCTCTTTCTTTTGGTTTGTCTGAGGTGATCTAGAAAACTCAAAGTGTGAGGTTTTTGAATTGTGTAAGTCCACTTGAAAGACACAATTGTGAAGGTTTTAGGTGAACCTTTAAAACCCTATTGCATAATGAACACCAATATCCACTGTGTGAGGATATTGGGAGTGGAGTAGTTGTGTGGCTGTTTTTCTAAATAGTTGGTGTACACACAAGGGAACCACTATAATTTCTGGCCTTGTGGTGAATGATTGATTGTGGCATTGTGTGGATGTTGTAATTTCCTTTTTTAACATTTGTGGAGAATGTTGTAATCTTTTTATGCAAGAGTGGGAATGTTGTAATAACTTAGTTATTTTCTTTGCTATTTTATTCTTTATTCCTCTGTATCGGTTTGATATTTTGATACACAGACCGTTCTAGGAATCAAGTTGTCCTACCATAAACCATTGGTTTTTGGTGTAAGGTTGTCCTTAGAACAACATCTATATCAACCTCTCAATACCTTTACATTTGAGGTTGTTATTCATTTCTGCTTTGTGGGATTGTTTAAGTGCTATCTATATTTACTTTTTTTTATTTTCACATTTAATTTTTAATTCGGCATAGTCCTATTCACCCCCCCTCTCAAGGACTCTTAGCTTGGCCTTTTCAAAACCTATATTAGACCAAAAGAAATGTTACTTCAAGAACATTGTCAAATAGATCATTCTAGATGCATTTTTTAAAAAACTAATAAAAACTTTCTAAAATAGCTGAAGCATGTGTCTTTGACTCTTTGCTTAGTAGTAAAGGTAGAAAAAGCATGGAAGAAATATAATACAATTCAAAATGAACAATGAGATTAAGTAACTTAGGTCGGTGCGCAATCTAGAGTTGTTCTTTTCCAAAGCACATGAGGAAAGGTTGGAGAAAGACAGACGATCATGTGAGAGCTTCTCTTTTCTCATCCAAAGTTATTGTGATGCTACTTGTATGCAACAACTGAATGATGAGAATAGACAGAAGGCAAAACAGTTAAAAACTAAATCCCTTTAAGGAAAATGACAAACATGATCCATTTAATTCCACAAAGAAAAACCATTTTCTCATTTTAATCTTCCAAAATGCAGACCCTATCTCTAGATGTAGCAAATCTCAATGAAAAAGGGAAAAAATATCCATAGAAATGAATTGAAACACCTTAAGAACCACTGAAATAGATCTCAATCCCTAAAACAATACAAAATCAAGAGAACTGTAATGAATCGAAGAACAAAAGCAACATATCTCAAGCCTTAAACAGTATAACTACCAAATACTGAAATCTTCTGAGAAGTAGAAACTATATCACATGAATGCAAAGAAAAATGGAAAAAGAAAAAGCATCTTCTCACATCAATCTTTTGAAATCCAAACCGTAGCTCTAAATCTAGTAAATCTGCACCATAACCAGTAAAAAACAACCTCACAAAGCGTAGAGATCGAGATACCTAATGGGTTATCGAGTTGTTGCGGCTGGAGAGAGCCCAAAGCAACCGTGAGAGAGAGAGAACAGGAAGAGAGAGAGAGAAAGAGAGAGAGAGAGAGAGAGAGAGGAGAGGGAGGGGATTAGGGCAATAGAGAGACAGAGGAGAGGGATTTGGGTGAGAGAGGGAGAGAGAGAGAGGGAGAGCGAGAGTAGCGGATTTGGGACGCGAATTGCATCCTACCCCCACCCAAGCGGTAATACGTCTGGGCAGGGCTCTATGGGGCTCACTGTGATATAATTTTTTTATCCACATCATGCATCACTTTTATCAGATCATTTTAAGGTATGATGCAAAAAAAAAAAAAAATTAACAGGTCCACGGGTCTAGTGGACCACACTAAAGGAAGCTGTAATGATAATGACACCCACCGTTGAAACCTTTCTAAGGGCCACCGTGATGGTTTTTTACCATCCAACGTATTCATAAGGTCATGTAGATATGGATGAAGTGAAAAAATATATATATAAGCTTGATCTGAAACTTCTCCATCTCCCAAGAAGTTTTTAATGGTGTATGTTCAATCCCCACTGTGTGGTCCACTTAAGCCCTAGAACTATCTCATTTTTTGGATCATACCTTAAAACGATCTTATAAAAACGATGAACAGCGTGGATAAAACACTTACATCACAATGGAACCCATAGAGCCCTACCCGGACGGATTATCGTCCGAGTGGGGGTAGGACGCAATCCGCATCTACAGATTTAGGTGAGACGGAAAGTGGATGGCATACTAGTGTTCTGAATAAACTTTGTGGGACCCACCTTTATACATTAGATAAATCCACTCCATCAATCCACTTTAAAATATAATTTTATGTCTTCAGACCAAAAATGAAGCATATCGAAATCTCAAGTGGAACAAACCACAGGAAATCATTATTCCCATTATTTTAATGGTCGATGCTATGTGGCCCCATCATAATCTATGTGTCTTATCCACACCGTCCATCCATTTTTATACATCAATTTAAAAATCCATCCCAAAAATTAGGCAGTAAAAAATCTCAGGTGGACCATACCATGGGAAAACAATAGTGATTAAACGTCTACCATTAAAAACCTCCTAGGGCCCGGACGCGGATTTCCTGCTAAAGCCTTTCGCAAGAAGTTCCTGCGCTGGTATGCAAGGTGGGATCCACCATGATGTATATGATAAATCCAACCCGCTCATCCATTTTTCGAGCTCATTTTAGGACATGCCACCAAAAATGAGGAGTATCTAAAACTCAACTGGGCCATACAAGATGAAACAGTGGGGGAGAGGAATTCCTACTATTGACACATTTTTAGGCTCCATCTTGATGTTTATATGCCATCTAAACCGTTTATAAGGTCATTTTCACTCGGATGAAGTGAAAATAGTGAAAACATAAACTGACACAAAACTTTGGTAGCCATACAAAATTTATGTAACCCCAAAAGGGTTTCAATTAGGGGTGTACATCGAACCATTAAAACCATGTAACCGGACCGGAACCGTTGGATCGATCCGGTTTGGTCGATTCTATGGTACTAACAGTCCAGTTCTGGTTCCAAAATTCTCAGAACCATTGATTATGAATCGGTTCCAGTTTAGGGCCCTGTAGAACCGAACCGAACTATTGCTCCGAATTGTTACACGAACCGTAGATCCAAACCATGACATAAACTATGGATCCAAGCTTTAGTTTAAAACAAAAAATAAAAAACCCTAAAGGCTTTAGCACCCCCTACCCTCTCGCCCCTCTCGTTGAGCGCCCTACCCCTGTGGCCCTGCCCTATCGTTGACGCCAACTGAGGACTGCCGCCCTCCCTTAGTCCCTTTACCCTCTCTCTCTCAGTCTCTCTCTCTCACTCACTCTCTCTCTCTCTCTCTCTCTCTCTCTCTCTCTCTCTCTCTCTCTTTCTCGTTGGGAACAAAACTAATCATGCATATAACATTCTTTTGGGAAGTTACAGCGGCTGTAATCAGTTTTTGCCATCATCTCTTTACTTTTTGGTTGCTTTGGAATACTTGCTTAATGTTTTGTCATGATGGATCATAAATGCAGAACTTCTTACTAGTATTAGAAAGGAAATGGTAGCTGGAAGGTTGCCTTCTAATGTTGCTGCCAAGATGGAGGAAATATATCATTGTGCTTCCTATTTTACACAGGCTCTTGGAACCATCCATGCCAAACTAGCTTTGCATTTGTGATGGTGTGTATTGCAAAATGCATACATCCATGTCTAAGGGTCTGAACAACTGAATGCTGCCTTTGATTGCATTTTGTACTTGTAGCTTCTTGCTATTCAGAAGTTGAGAGAATGGCCTCTAGCCTCTAGGTGGTGGTGGTGGCTTTGCTGGCATTGCAGCTGCTCACACTCTTCACTTGCTTTGGATAAAAATGCCTGGTGCTAGATTTATTTACTTAGCTTTCAATTGACTTTCATTTCATCAAGTTTAGATTTTCTAGAAAGGAAAAAGCTTGGAAATCAATGGACTAGAATTCTTGTTCACCTTGGAGATAATTACAACTGTTTGGATAAGAGCCCTTCTATTATGTAGTTAGATTCTGACAGCTTTTTTATTGCATGCATTGCTTGGTTGGTATGAAAACAACTTTTTTATATCTTGGTTGGTATGAAAACAACTTTTTTATATCTTGGTTGGTATGAAAACAGATTGTAAACAGGGTCAAAGTTGTATCTTGTTTCTTGCAACTTTTTTGTTGCATGCATTGTAAGATATCTATTAAGCTTTGGAAAGCTAGGTGAATCAGCAGGAAAAAGTAGTGGAAATGAACAAATTATGATTAAGTTCAGTTGTTCATCCAAACATAGTTCATAATTAGGATCATCTATTATTCATTTCGATGGTAGCAATGATGCATATTTGAATGACATACCGTTTTGCTATATCTTTCCTAAGATGATGTTTCTTATGTGATTTGAGAGAGTAATCTGTTTGATAATCATCAAGCCTTATCTTTGGGCCCTTCAAGGTTGAAACTCAATCCACATTTTTGGGATTTTTGAAGAATTGATCATCATTTGTTTCTTTAAAGAAGAGTATTGTTACTGATCAGGTGTATGTGTGTAGACAATATCAATAGGACAAGTCACTACACTCCTGATTGTATGGTTCCAAGACCTTAATAGTATTGTTAAAAAGGTGCAATTGGGCTGGAGTTTAAAAAGCCCAGAACCATGGAACCGATCTGGAATCGAACCGATTTTCACGGTCCGATTCCAGTTCAGTTCTAGGGTGCTAACGGTCCGGTTCCGGTTCGAAAAATCTTAGAACCATAGGGAATGGTTCAGTTCCGGTTTCACCCCAAAACAAGACCGAATCGAACCGTGTGCACCCCTAGTTTCAATGGCAGTCGTTCAATCCCCCACTACTTTTTATAGTGTGGTCCACTTGATTATTGAATCTGTCTTATTTTTCGGCTTAAGCATTATGACTAACTCTCCAAGTGAATGGACGGTTTGGATATAACTCATGCCTTATGATGAGACCCACAGAACTTAGTGATGTCACCATACAATGTAGTGTGATACACCAACCAACCACTTTTGAACTGTGCGCAGGACGGAGCCAGAGATGACGGTCCAGTCATGAGCCTCGTGGAGCCCACCATGATATATGTTGTTTATCCACTCCGTTCATCCATTTCTATAGTTTATTTTATAGCATGATCTAAAAAAGGAGGCAAGTTGAAGCTCTAAGTGGGACACCATGTATCAATGGTAGACGCACAAAATTTATCGTTTCCTCTGGTGTGGTCTACTTTGGCCTTTGACCTACCTCATTTTTTTCTAGTATACTTGAAATGAGCTTTGAAAGTAAATGGACGGCTTAGATAAAACACAAATATTGTGGTGGGCATTATACTTTAATTTTTTGCTAGTGTGTAAGTGCTATAGTTTATATCCCTGTCCGTTGTCAAATTTGTGGTGCCAAAATCACTGTTATATATAACTTGCATAAGTGAAGCTCTCTCAAGGATCAACATTCATGAACAAGCTAAGCTCACAACAAGCAAAGCTCACAAGTACAAGGATTAATCTTGAATGCAAGAACTGCTCACAAGATAAGACTCAAGCTGCAAGACTTCAAGAAGAGTACAAGGCAGTTTGTAAAGAAATCAAGACACTTTCAAGATTGAGCTACATCAAGATTTCAACTACATCAAAACTTCAAGGCTCATACTTCAAGGTCACTAGTTCCTAATGTTTCAATGTCCTTACTTCATGGTTGAGGTTTGACTGACCATAGGTTGACCTTAGAAGTAGGTCATTTTGGATACATAAATCGAATGTTTATTTTACATAAGTTTGGCCTGTTCTTCGACTAGTCCTAGGCCCTCTTCAACTAGTCCTAGAGTTGCTTCGACCAGTCTAAGAAATTCCTCGATCAGTCGTGAGTTTGTTACAAATTTCGGATAAAATCTGTTAGGCTTCAACTAGTCCAGGAATCTGTTCGACCAGTCGAAGGAACAGTGTCGACTGCATCTTCGACCAGTCGAAAAACTTCGACTCAAAATCCAGCGATGTTTTTCAGGTTCTTCAACCAGTCGAAGGTGACCTACGTCCAGTCGAAGGAGACCTTCGACCAGTCGTAGAACGGTCAAAGCTTATCGTGCCTGATTTTTCAAATATCTGTTATTGCTTCGACTAGTCGAAGAGTTCCCTAGACCAGTCGAAGACACGATCTGCTCACCTATAAATAGTGCACGAATCTCAGAAGAAATCATCGAATTAATTAATCCATTCAAGCCAATCTTCGTCGAACTTATAAGAGATAATTCTATGCTCCATCTAAGCTAAGTGTGCTTATTTAATATTCTCTTTCCTTAGCTTTATTTAATTGATTTTGTTTCTGCTATTCCAATCTAATTTGATAAGAGGAATTGTTATTCCCTTTCTTTGGAATCAAAATCAATTAAGGCAAGCCCTATTTGGTTTAATTTAAAATCTATTAGAATTAGAACCATTGTAATCGAGTACTGGACATTGAACTTGGACATTCAATCATCTACTTTGATTTGGTTCTACCGGGCTGCTACAACGAAGGAAATAATCAGGTATTTTACATTTAATTATAAATTCCTTTCTTTTTTGGTTTCTTTCAAGATTTGCCAGAAAAATCTTGTTGTATTGGTTATCTGAGGAGAGCCAGGAAAACTCAGAAGTAGGGTTTTTTAATTGTGTAAGCCCACAGACAAAGACACAATTATAAAGGTTTTGGGTGAACCTTGGAAAACCTATTTTGTTAGTGAACGCTAATATCTCCTGTGTGAGGATATTAGGAGTGGAGTAGCATTCTGTGTGGCTGTTGTTTAACAGTTGGTGAACACACAGGCGAACCACTATAATCCCTTGTGTTGTGGTTGAATGATTTATACTTCTGATCTTTAATTATTCTTTTGTGGGATGTATGTATGGTGGTGAATGTTGTAATCATTTAATTCAAGCATTGTGAGAATTTTGTAATAGTTTAGAATTTATTTTCTGCTATTCCTTTATCAGCTTGATATTCAATTTTCTTTAAAACTTGTTCCAGCAAGGTTGCCCTGCCATTTTTATGGTGTATGGCTGTCCCTAGAACAATACATTTGTGATTATAATTTATTTCAATTCAGTTTGTATTTATTTCTGTATTCCTCTTCGGTTTGAGATTTGATACAAAGATCTTTCTAGAAATAAGGTTGTCCTACCATAAACTCTGGTTTTTGGTGTAAGGTTGACCTTAGAACAACATTTGTATCAACCTCTCAAGATCTGAATTTTGAGGTTATTTTACTTACTTGCATTGTGATTTATTTTGGCTATCATATTCTTTTTAATTTCGTTGTTATAAGTTTTATTTGGCATTGTCCTATTCACCCCCCCTCTAGGACATATAGCTAGGCCTTTTCAAGTGGTATCAGAGCCTAATAGCTCTTTTTTAATTCTTGGATTTAATTCCTAAGCTAACGATTTAAGCTATTTAAGATGTCAAATTTTGATAGCCTTTCAGTCACAAGGCCTCCACCCTTTGATGGCTCTTTATGCCTTTTGGAAATTCAGAATGAGGATCTTCCTCAAATCAATGGATGAAAATGTGTGGCAAGCCACAGTGACTGAATGGAAACCTCCTATCATGGAAGTTACTGGGGTTGATGGTTCAAAATCTATGAAAGACACCATATTACCAATGGACCACTCTTCAGAAAAGTGAGAGTAGTGCAAATGCTAAAGCACTAAATGCAATTACTTGCGCACTATCACCGGATGAGTTCAAAAGAATCATTTCCTGTGATACTGCAAAGCAACCTTGGGATATATTAGAAATGACACACGAGGGTACTACAATTGTCAAAAAATCTAAAGTCCAACTCCTCACAACCAGATTTGAAGAAATTCATATGGAGGAAAATAAAATGTTTATGGACTTTTACACTAGATTAAATGACATTGTAAACTCAATGTAGGGTCTTGGCGATAAAATCCCAGAAAGTAAAGTGTGTGCAAAAATATTACGCTCACTTCCTGAACGGTTCAATTCTAAAGCAACCGCGATCCAGGAACTTCGTGATACAGATAATATGAGGGTAGAAGAACTAGTTGGTTCTCTACAAACCTACGAGTTAAACTTTAAAGCTCCTAAAGGTAAATCTATCGCACTAAAATCTTCTAAATGTAATTCAGAAGAAAATTCTGATTTAGAAGATGATATGGCTCTTTTAGCTAAGAAATTTTATAAGATTTTCAAAAGCAAGAAAAGGGTTGATTTTCAAAAATTAAATGATAAAAAGAAGTTTAGACCCAAATCTCGAAAATCTTTGAAAGATAGTCAATGTTACAACTGTCAAGAATATGGGCACTTAGCAAATAGATGTCGTAAAAGGGACAAACCCAAGAAGAAGGGTATGTTGGCTACATGGGATGAATCATCTGATTCTGAAGGTTCTTCTGAATCAGAAGATTCTGAAACTGAGTCGGATAATGAGGTTAAAGCTCTTATGACTCTACCCAAATTCACATTTTCAGATAATGACTCAACAAGTTAAGAAAATCTGAGTAGTGAATGTGAAAATGAAGATGATCTTCAAGACGCTTACAATGCCCTATGTAAGGAAAGTTGTAAAATTGCTGTCAAACTTAAACTTCAAAAAGAAAAGTTTTCTAAACTGAAAAAATGTTTTGAATCACTTGTCTTAGAAAAATCACAAATTTCAGATTGTTTTGAAAAATCAAAATGCGATTTGGAATTCAAAAACTCCCTAATTATTGATTTAAAATCTGAAATTGAGAAACTTAAAACTGAAGTATCTTCTCTTCTGAGTCTAAAGGACACATGGAAATATGCCCAAGGTGATCCAAAGTTAGAGAAACTTTTATCCGGATCAAGAAAATGTGGCGATCGATTCGGGTTGGGCTATGATAAAAATCTACCTCCTAAACAAAAGTATACTCCTCCTCTGTTTGTTAAAGGCGAATCCTCAAACTCAAAAGGGAAAAGTACTTATCAAGATTTTTCTAGAAATTCAAAAACTTTTCAAAAACCTAGAAGCAGCCATGTCAACTTTAATCAGAAACGAAATCCACTAGCTGAAAAGATAGTTGATTTACTCAAGGAGCTCTTAAAATCTAACTCTATAGGTCATTCCAACAAATATACACAAAAGAAGACCAACTATGTTCCTAAACCCAAAACAGTTATGAAATGGGTTCCTAAAGTTACCTGCTTGGTTGCTCACACTGCTTTCAAAGCAACAAGTCATTCAAAGTGGTACCTAGACAGTGGATGCTCCAGGCATATGACAGGTGATAAAGCTTTATTCATGGATCTGAAAGATATGACTGATGGTTCAGTCACATTTGGTGATGGTAGCAACTGCAAGATTATAGGCCAAGGTACGGTTCAACTTTTTAATCTTCCTGTGTTTAAAAATGTTTTATATGTTGAAGGCTTAAAACATAACTTGCTTAGTATATCTCAAATATGTGATAATAACCATAATGTTCGGTTTTCTAATCAAAGCTGTGAGATACTAAACAATAAGGGTTCTGTAATATTAACTGGACGTAGAACGTTTGAAAATTGTTATATTATTAGCGAATCTACCTCATCTAATCAAACATGTTACATGGTCCATACAGACGAGACTGATTTATGGCACAAACGTCTTGGACATGTATATTATCGAAATTTATATGGATTGAGCAAACGAGAACTTATAAGAGGTTTACCCAAACTTCAGAAATTAGATAAAATATGTGGTGAGTGCCAGATAGGCAAACAAACAAAGAACTCACACAAAAAGGTGAATTCAAATACCATATCAAGACCACTCGAACTTCTCCACATGGATCTGATAGGACCTACCAGAACAGAAAGTCGTGGTGAGAAAAAGTATATCCTAGTAATAGTTGATGACTTTACCAGATTCACTTGGGTAGTCTTCTTAAGGGATCAATCTGAAACCTTTGAAGAAGTAAGAAAAGTTTTCAAAAGGATTCAAACTGAAAAATCTTCTCAAATCAGTAAAATTCGTAGTGATCATGGATCTGAATTTGAGAATAGCAATTTTGAGAAGTTCTGTACCGACCAAGGAATATTACATGAATTCTCTGCTCCCAAAACTCCACAACAAAATGGAATTGTAGAAAGAAAGAATAGGGTGCTTCAAGAAATGGCTAATGTCATGTTGAATAGCATGAAGCTCTCTAAAAATCTTTGGGTCAAAGCAGTCAACACAACTTGCTATATTATTAACCGAGTCTACACTAGCAAAGATAATAATAAAACGGCTTACGAATTGTGGTTCAATAAAAAACCTACTGTTAAATACTCGATCAGTCGAAGTGCTATATTTTACGTGATCGTGAAAATTTGGGAAAATTCGATACGAAGAGTGATGAAGGTATTTTTCTAAGATATTCCTTAAATAGTCGAGCTTATAGGGTTCTGAACAAAAGGACTGGTGTGATTCAAGAATCCATTAATGTTGTCATTGATGATCACTTAAACACGCTAATTTCTAATTCAGATAATGATGAAGTACTAATCATTGATAAACCTGATACTTCATCGAATCAGACTGATTCTGAGTTGAGGACTGTTAAAGATCATCCAACCACACAAATTCTTGGAAACCCTCTCACCGGTGTTCGCACCCGTAGATAACTTGAGGATATATGTAATTATATATGTTTTACATCCCAAATAGAACCATCTAACGTAAAAGAAGCTCTTGCTGATGAGAACTGGATTGTTGCGATGCAAGAAGAACCCAACCAATTCGTAAGAAATGATGTTTGGTATCTCGTACCAAGACCTAAAGATAAACACATCATTGGAACAAAATGGATTTTCAAAAATAAGTCTGACGAGTGTGGAAATATAATTAGAAACAAGGCTAGACTAGTGGTACAAGGTTATACTCAAATTGAAGGGATTGATTTCGATGAAACTTTTGCACCAGTAGCACGTCTTGAATCTATCAGACTATTTATATCCATTGCATGTTTTAGAAAGATAAAGATCTATCAGATGGATGTGAAAAGTGCTTTTCTAAATGGCGATTTACATGAAGAAGTCTATGTTGAACAGCCAATGGGTTTTGAAGATTCCAAAAATACTGATCATGTATATCAGCTTAAAAAGGCACTTTATGGATTAAAACAAGCACCTAGGGCATGGTATGAGAAACTAACGAAATTTCTTTTAAGTCATAATTTTCAAATGGGATCTGTCGATAAAACTCTGTTTGTTAAAAAACATAATGATCATATCTTAATGGTACAGATTTATGTTGGTGATATCATTTATGGATCAACTTGTACTGACTTGACTTTTGAGTTTGCAGATTTGATGAAATCACAATTCGAAATGAGCATGGTTGGGGAATTGACTTATTTCCTTGGATTGCAAGTAAAGCAACAACCTAAAGGAATATTCATTTCTCAATCTAAGTATGCCTTGAATCTAATCAAGAGATTTGGATTTGAGAATGGCAAGAATTTCGATACTCCTATGAGTACTACCTGAAACTCTCAAAAGACTCTAATGGTAAAAATGTTGACTCAAAACTTTATCGAGTATGATTGGTAGTTTGTTATATTTAACGCTAGTAGACTGATATTTCTCTAAGTGTTGGTATTTGCGCAAGATATCAATCGATCCAAAAGAATCTCACTTGATTGTCAGCGAATTATTAGATATGTCGCAAGTATCGTAAATCTCGGTCTCTGGTATCCTCATGAGACCAGTGTCCAATTAGTTGGGTACTCTGGGATGGTAATCTAGATGATAGAAAATCAACCGGTGGTGGTTGTTTTTACATTGAAATTGTCTAGTTTCCTGGTTTAGTAAGAAACAAAATTCTATATCACTTTCAAAAGCCGAAGATATCGCAGCTGGTAATGCATGTACACAGCTTGTTTGGATACAACGAATGCTAAGTGATTATGGAATTAAATAGGATTCTATGTTATTACATTGTGATAATTCCAGTGCGATAAATATTTTAAAAAATCCTATTCAGCATTCTCGTACTAAGCACATTGATATTAGATTTCATTATATAAGGGAATTAGTAGAAGAAAAAGTTATATCTCTAGAATATATTCCTACCGAAGATCAACGAGCTGACATTTTCACAAAACCTCTCGATAAAAGCAGGTTCAAAAAGATGAAATTTGATCTTGGCATGTGCATTTTAAAATGATTATTTATGCCTACTTGTATTATAGTGTATATATTTGCTAGATTAAATTCCAATTTTTGTATAATTTGCAAGAAATATGAATTTTTGGACATTTTTCGACCTATCGTGAGTATACTCGACCTGTCGACCTACGACCGGTCGTAGATACCCACGACCAGTCGTAGAACTCTTGAATCACTTAAATTTGGGAATTTTTGCTTTCTTCCTCATTTCGGTTTTCTTCTCTAATGAGCCGTGCTTCGACTTGTCGAACCCATCTTTCATGTTCTTCAAGGTTAGTGTTCCAAATTACGTTTTTCTTACAGATTTGTGTCTAGATTGTTTACTTTTCAAGCTTGAAGCTTTGTATTTTGGATTTCATTGAGATTTGGGGTTTGAATTTTGAAAAATCTGTTTTGAGTAAACCCACTTCTCAATCCTTTGCAACTTCTTAATTCCTTGATATCATTGTTGCAAATGGCTTCTAGAGGTAGAAAAACTACCTCCTGTGGTCCTTCTTCTTCCTCCAGATCGACCCTTATCTCTAAGCGTCATTTTCTTATTCCCAATGATGATCCATCATATGTTAGGGAAATTAGATTACGTAATGTTATTGTTGAACATCCTGTTGATGTTAATCATATTGCACCTTTTGACATCCTTCCTATGCTTGAAGCTGTAAGTTGGGTTAACTTATTACAATGGGGTGGGCCTACATACCGGTCCATTGCCCAATCCATATTTACATGTATTAGTGATTCCTCACAGGATAATTTAACTTTTAAAATATCTACTAGAGAAGGGCCTTTTGACATTGATCGTCATTTAATTTCAGCCCTTATGAACATTCCTGTGAATGATGAGGGTATTCATATCCATAACTTAACTAATAAACCCTCAATGTCTGAAAAACGCATGCTCACTAGAGACTTGTGCAACATGGATGTTCAATGGACACAAAAAGGGAATGCGCTTCCCGCAAGGTATTTGTTACCCAAGTACAGAATTCTCCACAAAATCTTTGTGTCTAATCTGTATCCTCGTTCGGGTAATAAATCTGACTTGACTTCGTTTATGGTTCGTGTTATCCATGCTATTTCCAATGGTACTCAGATTTGTTTACCATCCTTAATCTGTCATTTCATTCTTCAGTTTAGACTCCATCCTGGTCATAGTGACATTCCTTTTGCCTATTTAATGACTGTATTGGCTACACATATGTTAGTCGATATGCCGGTTGATGAGGCACCTATCCATCATCTGATTTTCAACAATACTAATATCAATAAGATGAAGCTGGATCTACTTCCTGAACAAGGTGGTGGTGGTGGTGGTGGTGGTCATGAAGAAGCTGGTGATGACATTAATATGGATGACATTTTTGAGGAACTGGATTCTGACTCAACAAATGATCCAGATTTTGAACCATCTGATGTTGATGCTCGTCTGAGTGCATTAGAGGATAAAGTTGAGAATATAAATGTAAAGATAGAAAACATGTCTATTGCTCATGATTTACAATTCAAGTACATGCGCAAATATCTTAAGCAATTGAACAAAGGCATGCACTAACTTGATCCCTCTATTCCTGCTCCGTCATCTGGTTCTGGTTCTGACTAGTTTATATGAGACTTCTGGTCTGTAATAACTTTATAACTTAGCACTTGGTTGACTGATTTTGAGTTGGATACTATCTATGTTTTATGCTGGATATTTATTCTATGTGAAGCTATGCTGAGTATCTCTATCACTGTTTTGTTATACTCTCATAACTCCTCATGTTTACTCTCATATATCCCTTTATTTAGTTCTCCTTTATTGTTATTTCCTTTGTCATATTGTGACAAAAAGGGGGCGAATGGTTTGTTCCTAACGATGTGATTGTGAGAGGAGTAGCATTGGTTATGTTACTCAAGGGGAGTATGTTTGAACTAGTTGAATGAAACTGGTTGAATGTTGAATGTTGAATATTGAATATTGATTTGCAGTTGTTTTACTTTATGATTCATAACTCTTTAACCAGTTGTTTTACTTTATGTTTATCTTGGTTATGTGTTTTGTCACTAATTTGACAAAGGGGGAGATTGTAAGTGCTATAGTTTATATCCCTGTCTGTTGTCAAATTTGTGGTGCCAAAATCACTGTTATATATAACTTGCATAAGTGAAGCTCTCTCAAGGATCAACATTCATGAACAAGCTAAGCTCACAAGTACAAGGATCAATCTTGAATGCAAGAACTGCTCACAAGACAAGACTCAAGCTACAAGACTTCAAGAAGAGTACAGGGAAGTTTGTAAAGAAATCAAGACACTTTCAAGATTGAGCTACATCAAGATTTCAACTACATCAAGACTTCAAGGCTCATACTTCAAGGTCACTAGTTCCTAATGTTTCAATGTCCTTACTTCATGGTTGAGGTTTGACTGACCATAGGTTGACCTTAGAAGTAGGTCATTTTAGATACATAAATCGAATGTTTATTTTACATAAGTTTGGTCTATTCTTCGACTAGTCCTAGGCCCTCTTCAACTAGTCCTAGAGTTGCTTCGACCAGTCTAAGAAATTCCTCGATCAGTCGTGAGTTTGTTACAAATTTCGGATAAAATCTGTTAGGCTTCGACTAGTCCAGGAATCTGTTCGACTAGTCGAAGGAACAGTGTCGACTGCATCTTCGACCAGTCGAAAAACTTCGACTCAAAAT
Source organism: Magnolia sinica (assembly GCF_029962835.1). Classification (NCBI taxonomy): domain Eukaryota; kingdom Viridiplantae; phylum Streptophyta; class Magnoliopsida; order Magnoliales; family Magnoliaceae; genus Magnolia; species Magnolia sinica. The sequence goes on from NC_080574.1 coordinate 84,785,794, forward strand.
CCAGCAATGTTTTTCAGGTTCTTCGACCAGTCGAAGGTGACCTACGACCAGTCGAAGGAGACCTTCGACCAGTCGTAGAACGGTCAAAGCTTATCGCACCTGATTTTTCAAATATCTGTTATTGCTTCGACTAGTCGAAGAGCTCTCCATAGACCAGTCGAAGACGTGATCTGCTCACCTATAAATAGTGCACGAATCTCAGAAGAAATCATCGAATTAATTAATCCATTCAAGCCAATCTTCGTCGAACTTCTGAGAGATAATTCTGTGCTCCATCTAAGCTAAGTGTGCTTATTTAATATTCTCTTTCCTTAGCTTTATTTAATTGATTTTGTTTCTGCTATTCCAATCTAATTTGATAAGAGGAATTGTTATTCCCCTTCTTTGGAATCAAAATCAATTAAGGCAAGCCCTATTTGGTTTAATTTAAAATCTATTAGAATTAGAACCATTATAATCGAGTACTGGACATTGAACTTGGACATTCAATCATCTACTTTGATTTGGTTCTACTGGGCTGCTACAATGAAGGAGATAATCAGGAATTTTACATTTAATTGTAAATTCCTTTCTGTTTTGGTTTCTTTCAAGATTTGCCAGAAAAATCTTATTGTATTGGTTATCTGAGGAGAGCCAGGAAAACTCAGAAGTGGGGTTTTTTAATTATGTAAGCCCACAGACAAAGACACAATTGTAAAGGTTTTGGGTGAACTTGGGAAAACCTATTTTGTTAGTGAACGCTAATATCCCCTGTGTGAGGATATTAGGAGTGATATTAGGAGTGGAGTAGCATTCTATGTGGCTGTTGTTTAACAGTTGGTGAACACACAGGCGAACCAGTATAATCCCTTGTGTTGTGGTTGAATGATTTATACTTCTGATCTTTAATTATTCTTTTGTGGGATGTATGTATGGTGGTGGATGTTGTAATCATTTAATTCAAGCATTGTGAGAATTTTGTAATAGTTTAGAATTTATTTTCTGTTATTCCTTTATCAGCTTGATATTCAATTTCCTTTAAAAGTTGTTCCAGCAAGGTTGCCCTGCCATTTTTATGGTGTATGGCTGTCCCTAGAACAATACATTTGTGATTACAATTTATTTCAATTCGGTTTGTATTTATTTCTATATTCCTCTTCGGTTTGAGATTTGATAAAAAGATCTTTCTAGAAATAAGGTTGTCCTACCATAAACTCTGGTTTTTGGTGTAAGGTTGTCCTTAGAACAACATTTGTATCAACCTCTCAAGATCTGAATTTTGAGGTTATTTTACTTGCATTGTGATTTATTTTGGCTATCATATTCTATTTAATTCCGCTGTTATAAGTTTTATTTGGCATTGTCCTATTCACCCCCCCTTTAGGACATATAGCTAGGCCTTTTCATGATGAGCTGCAGACGGCCAGACAACTGTAATAGAGGTTGAATAGCTGCACATTTGGACTTCGTCATCTGCAATAGTTAGTTACAGGAATTTAGTGGGCCACTCTTGCGAATCCAGCAACAAGAGATGAGGAACATAACTTTGCTTCATTAATAGATAAGAGTTTCTATAAATGACTTTAAGATCATATACCTCACATAAGGTATCAAGCATATGTACGGAAGGCTCCTAAGATATTACATAGCGATCGTGGTTCACTAATATACTACATATCCATGGAAGAACGTATTTTCCACTGCCTGACCTGTTGAAAACAAATGTTTAAATTAAGATGTAATCAGATTAAGAAGTTGGTTGCTCTGAAACTTTTGTAGCTTATTCTACAAAAGTTCCAAGTGGGGACCACCATCAAACCACCAAAATCCCTACTTAGGAACAGTTTTCAACCGTTGCTAAATAGGGCGTCGCAAAAAATTTATTTGTCATCCATGCTTTTGAAGGGAAAACACAAATATCAGCTTGATCACATTCAATCACCATTATTTCTAGCGGTGTGGTTCATCTGGGATTTGGATCCACTTCGTATTTTGGGCACATGCCCTTAAATGAGTTGGCAAAACGAATGTGGATATACCACACATACATCAAGGTGGGGCCCATGGTCATGGCCTGACCAAACTCGATGTTTCCCCGACTTACCTGACCAAATCATCTCCTGAAAATCAAGTGGATATTCTGTAAAAGCGAATTGAAAGTAGCTAATGCTACTACGCTGATGCCCCAAGGCAGTTTTCTCCAAACACATCTTGGAGAATTGTGCTTCTGTTGGATAGTATTGCTCAATCAGCTATCTTCTTCCTCTGTTGTTTTTTTCTCTCACATGCTATGGGAAGGAGATTATTTTTAGGGTAATTTCTGCTAGAGAAAAACTTTGATACTCTGTTAGTGTGACAGATGATATGCAGGGCTCTTTAAAATTATTTAAAATTGCAATCATGGCATAAAAGTAATTCAAATCAAACTGTACAAATTATGGTCCTAGTTTGCATGTATCTTGAACCAAAAATTACATTTATTTGGTCGGTGCCACAATTAAGTTGGTTTCATTTGAGTTAATGTCTGCCACCTATATATCAAGCATGACAAAGTATCAAATAACTCTCCCCTTTTCATTATGTGATGCAATCCATATCTTAAAGATGCAACAAATACAGACCCAAATGGAATTAATCATCGTAGCTTGGAGAATTCGAGCATGCACTTAGCAAGCACAAGGAATAAAGGAGACTAGCCCTTGACTTTAATCCAATACTAATTACTTCAACTAGAAAAATCTATAACAACAAAGAAAATCAATTTTTAAGGCGTGTTTGGATGCACTGGTGGATTGAATTGCAAGCATTCAGTTTAATCAAGAGGAAAATGACAATAAGTAATGATTTTTGGTATTATCATATATGAGGGATCACCTACCACCACCTATAGGTTCAATCAACCTACAGCCCATTTTTACAATCATTTTCTTTTGAAGATACGGTATTTTCAACAATAAAAATGGATGCAAGAAAATTTCCGACAGTGAGAGATTGGTTGGATTGTACTTCCAGTTGTAGGTGATCAGTTCCCGTATTCACATTAGCCCTCAACTGTAAGTTATGTTCTCTTCAAATCCAACTTGGAAGGAACAAAATTGAAATTTGAAGTTCATAATGACATTGTGAAAGCTGAAGGAGGAAACTACAAAAAATCAATGCCTTTATAGCCATATTAGCCTTGTATTAATGTTGTTATGGCCTATACCAGCCTCTATCAGATGATACAAACCTTTTCTTTAGGCATCCCAATTGACATTCCTAATGCTATTCCTACAGGTAACCATCCCATTTTTTTTAATTAAAAGTACCCAAAGGTCTTCTAGGAATTGTTTTCCAACAAGGGCATGAGCAGGCATGAGCATTACACAAATGAAAATTGCTGTGAACTTCAAAGATCAAAGATCATAAGGGAAGACATAATTCAGTCAGCATTAATAACAAATTCTGCTTGCAGAGTTCACCGGCTGAAGAGTCAATTGAGTGTAAATCTCATTAGTATCTCTCTCTGCCTGTAGTTCCAAGTAATATATGCACAAAGATTGAGGATAACTTGTGCCTAAGAACACTGCACAAATTTTTAACATGAAAGAGAAAAGTTTGCTTAAAATAAAATTCATAATTAACTAAAACAAAATAGTTATAAATCCTGGAAAACAAAAGTAAAAATTGAACTGAATAAGAAACCAAAAATAAATGATTATCACCTGAGGGTTTAGAGCAACCCATAATCATGGAATCTAGGCTCCATGAAATTTGTCAGATCCTGATTGGTCCTCCGGCCTTCAGGGTGTGAGGTGTTCTTAGAAAGAATGATGTAACTATTGAAATGACCTTCTCAGGATCCTCCAGGTGGGATTGTTCTAATGGAGTATAAGGGAAGGAGCTTGGCAAATTAAAAGGTGCTATTTGATGTTATTTTGTGGTGAGAAACATACATTCCAAGCGTCCATAAAAGTTGTGGCAACGAATGGCTTCTTGGCTAGAAATTTTGTTTGCTCAGGAGAAGAATCTAACACGATCACCAACACGTCCATAAAAGTTGTGGCAAGATCTCCTGTAAAAAGAATGTGTTTCCTTTACCTTAAGTTACTTCTCTTATTCAATGAAGTTCAGGAAAAGAAACACTCAAAGCAGTTTCACAAACAATAAGCACTAAAGAAGAAAATTTTATTGATGAATAATAGTAGTTTGAGAAAACCAAACACAAAAATCTGTCCCTCAGAGACAAGGCCATCCAGATAAACTCTAGATCTTACATCAAAACATAGAGAAGGATAGTAGGTGAAGTTAACTAACAGGTGTTGAAATACAAAAATGTTAGAGTCACAAAGGATTACCATTCCAGTTGTAGATTTTGAAGATAGAAACGTATGGTGCTTCAACTGTGACAAGCCAAAATCACAAACCTGAAAAATGTGCCACTAGATATCAAAACTTTGGGTAACTCCTTAGCCACGAAAGCATTCTTAATTTGATCAGCACGAGTACACAAACTAATTGAATAAAATCAATTGACAATACAGGAAAAACAGTTGGGGTGGTTGTTCATCATGGTGAAAGTGCTAGTAATAACACAACATAGGTACATAATTAAGGTTGTCCTTAATAGCTCAGGACTTCCTCAATGCATATGATACATGTAAAAGTCAAAAGACAGTGAAGACTCTCTTTAAATATCATATGGGGAAATAAATGAATATAAGCTTGCCTTGGTTGATGGACATAGATCAAAAGCTTGCATAGTTGTTCTTTGTAACTATAAGGTTATACCCCATCTGGAAGAGTTTGATAGCATAAATCATTGAATATTACATGGGCTTATCTATACGGTTTCCGCATGAAGATAGAAAATCAAATAAACAAAAATAAATTGTGGCAGCATGGACAATCAAACAAGGCAACTCTCCATTTGGATGCACCCAACTTGCTCTGCCATCTTGACTATAATCAAAGCATGGTAGTGGCAATTATGCATAAATAGAAATTAAAAAGAACTCAATCTGCGTAGAACAAGCATTAGGAACATTGAGATAGTTGAGATTTTCAAATTAAATGGCCTTTTTAATACTCTTTAAGCTTTTCAAAGTAGATGCCACAACAACAAATGGTCCTGTATCAAGAACTTCAACAATCATTTTACATTACATCAAGCTTGAAAGCACCAAATAAGCTGAAGTATTTTGCATTATGAGTAAAAGAAGTAACTTTCAACAAAACCAGACCAACATTCTCTACTAATCAAGTGAACATTGAATGAATGCATTAACCAAGCCAACATTATCCGCCCTACAAAAGTATGTCCTCCTCAAGCACAACTATTGCACAAAGCTTTTAGATCAGAAAATCCTCCCTTCAAGCACAACTACCATATTTCCAATCAAATATATGAGTTTTATGCATGTGTGCATCTGTGCATGCATGCATTTGTTTACATGTGTTTTGCTTTAGATGTAACTGCATCAACAATACAGAGCGCACTGATTTGTGAACTACAATAGATATTAATACTCTAGGCTAAAGAAATAAATGCATGCAACCATCTTAAATGTAATATTAATACTCTAGTATAGCTAAAATAGTTGTCAGGATATATTACAGAGCATTATCTAATAAAATAGAGAAGCATTGGATGTACTTTTCTACAACAGAAAAGGCTACCAGGTTGGACATGTTCCGTGTATAGTGTTGTCATCCAAGCTTCAGGTCCCATTCATCGTTCTCATTTTTCTCATTTAGCAAATGAAATCCAGCAACTATTAGTTAACATTTTGCTTAAGCTTGTTCTTTTATTGTTACAGATAACTGTTGCTGAGGCATATATTAGTGGAAAAGGAATAGATCCAGTGGATAATACACGACTTTCATCTTCTGATTTAAAAAAAGGCAAGTATGCATCCATTCCAAGTTGCCAAATCTCAAGCAGTTGGTGTGCACAAGTGATCATTACCATTCAAGAGGTACACCATGGATTAGCCACGGGCATATTATGCATCCATTCCACATTGGCAAATCTTGATCAGTTGGTATGCACAACTGATCGTTACCATTCAAGAGGTACACCATGGATTAGCCACGGGCAGAGTATGCATCCAATCTATGTTGCCAAATCTCGACAATGTAATCAATGCCAACCGGAACCATGGCCCAATAAGAAGAAAAGAGAAAAAGCAATTACAAATGGAAGGGATTCTAGAATAAAAACAGCAAGCAGAGGACCGATCAGCAAGAAAAATTAGGGATTTCGAGAGAAGCTCACCTATTTGAGATGGTTTTGCACGGCATGAAGAAATTCTTCAAGGATTCAGAGCTCTAGCGAGGAAGATTGCGCTTGAAAGGGCATGTAAGTGCTATAATGTTTAAAGCACTCTTCACACCTTGTTTGTCAAATTTCGTTTAGTCAAAACTCTTATCAAGTGATCTTCAAGTATGATTCAAGATCAAGGTTCAAAACAAGTTCAAGATCTAGTAAAAGATCAAACTCAAGATCAAGTTAAAGATCAAGCTCGAAAGACAACATGAAGTCAAGATCTACTAATGATCTAGTAGAAGATCAAGCTCCTTAGAGAAGTTCAAGTCTCTAATCTACTTCAAGACAATGAAGTTCAGTCCAAACAGGTATTATAAACCCTAGAAAGACCTTAGGTTTAGGTGCTTTCAAAATATATTTAAAATTATGTTTTTGTAACGCCCCAGATTTCGGGGGTCAGGCAAAGCTCTACTCCCGAGATCCAGCACATCACTTATACAATATGGATGATGATGTTCAGATTCGTCCATATTAATGGGTTAAGCATGAGTGAGATTATACTAAAACAACATATCATACTCTGGATATAATTGAATTAAGGAAGCAGAAGACTGAAACATATATATTTAAATATGTGGGTGTTTTACTAACTCCAGAGTATGAGTATGTAACTAGGCTGAATATATACAAGTATTGTTTCAAAATATACAAAAAGGGGAAATGTAAAGTGTTCAACTAAGCCAAAATCCCAATGTTCCCTGCGTATCAGCACGAGGTCTACATCGACCCGCCTGATAATTGAAAGTAAGAGAACTCCTCCTCATCCATGTAGTCCTGCTCCATAGCATAGACTTCCTCAGTACCTGCATCTAAACCATAGTCTGGTTGGTGTTTTAAAACATCATCCCAGGTGGGAATGAGTAGCTAATTCAGTGGAACTATAAACCAAAGGTTAACATGTTATCAATTCAGTCAAGCAGTAATGATAAAGCAGTACAACAATCAGGTCCTAATTACTCTTGTTAATGTAAGAATGGTAGGCGATAATGATGTATGCCCTCACCTGCACTCCCTCTGTGACATCATCTCACGATCGCGCATGCTACACTCCCATTAAATGTGTGCTTCCTCTCCAAAGCACATGCAATACGGTGCATGATCGTGTTAACCCAGTTCTTAATTAGGTTTATCCAAACAGCAAGTTCGGGAAGCTAAGGTACCTCCCTTTATATCATTAACCCAAACAATGATCCATCTAGGGTCATTAATCCTAGTTACTCACATACGATAGGCAAGTTTACGAATTTATACTAGCGGTTGGTACGAGAGGCTCGTCACCTCAGCGTAGACTTGATTTATACTCGAGGTTACATCATCGACACCCTACTAACTGGCAGTCTATTTTTGAAGGCTCATACTAACCCGATTGGGGACCATAGCTAGGCTGCACCGGCGTAGGCCTGTTTTACACTCAAGGTCACTACGGGAAGGCTCTCCACCTTAGCGTAGTCCTAATGTATACTCAAGGTCACTATGAGAGGCTCGTCACTTGATCGTAGGCCGAAAGCTTGAATACAATATCCCATACCACCGTATTTGGCTCACAAGTTTGGGTTGCTCACTAGTCACTATGGGGAGGCTCGTCACCCTAGCGTAGGCCGACAGCTAGACCATGGTGTCCCATACCACCACACCCGGCTCATGAGTCTTAGAGGATCGTGGTACTATGGTTGAAACGGGTCTTTACATTGGTAAGGGGTACCTTAGGTTCAAGTAGTAGCGTCCATACATGGTGAACATACAATAAGCCCATCGGGTTACTGGACAAGCTCGACTAGTACAAGTGCACGTTGAATTAATCGACATGGAGCATGTAAGTACTCCATGTGGCCTAACTACTATCGACAAATAGCGTACGACTCGGATTCATCGAATGTGTCTTGGGTGGCAAAACAACCTCGGCCACTAATTCGGGAATCTTTACCGATTGCCTGTCAAACACAATAGGCATTCATATGTGATAGTCAAACAGCATGTAACAGTCAATTCAAATATAAATCTCATTTGAGCATTTCAACAAACGCATAGTGCACATGTTAACATACATAGGCATTTCATCCATAAATCACGTAGAAGTAAGATAGGTTACATGAAGGAAATGTAGTTATAGATAAGGTAATTGAGAATCCTATCTCAATACCCTCTTTAAATACATTTCAACAAGCATTTTTTCATTCAGGCATTTTATCAAACACTTAGAATACACATATCAATATACGTGTAATAAATTAGTTATAATGCATATTGTAGCAAATCCTTTCACAAGGGAGTTGTTGCATGTACAACAATCATGTATTCTCAAACAACAATCATGGCAAGCACAAATCATAATTCCATATTCATACAAACATTTCAACAAACCCATGGAATACATTTATTTCAACATAATTCATATATATGTGTAATACGCGGAAAACATCGCATCTAAGCATATGTGATAGCAATCAAGTCAGTCATAAATCATTAACTGACATTGAAAGCCTTGAAAACCATAACCTAATGTTTATAGTCTGCACCTTTCGTCAGTTTGCTCGTTTCAAACTCGGTTCAAATCCTACTCTTTCGTCTACAGAACAACGGGTACCTAAATCATGAAATAGGTTAGTTATTTCTTCAAATACCCTATTTGGATCCCTAAAACAAGATTAGGGTTAGGATTTCTTACCTAAATCATAACCGAAGACGATCATGTAGCGATGGTGGGGAGGTGAATCAGCATGTGGAGTTGTGGAAGAGAATCCCAGCAACGATCTCCCAGACTCTCCCTTCTCTCCTTACTCTTTTCCTCTCTTTTCTCTCTTCTTTCTCCTAGAGTTTGGAGAAAATCATATGGAATGGGAATGGGGTGATTTAAGGGCTATATATAAGCTCAGAATTGATGTCAATGGCCCCAGGGCCATAGTACACTTAGGTTATAGCCAAAGGGTGGCTGTTTCGGGCCAATGGAGTCCATCGAGAGGTCCATTGCTCGCATACGGTCTGAGGCAAGTACCCAGATAATGGATCTAAGTCAGGTTAAGATTTTGGTCCGATCGAATTTGTGGATCGACCGTGGAGGACTCGTTTCAGTTCAACGGCTATCGTCACTCGATCAGGGCCACAAGTACGTTGACATATGTAAGAAAATTTTCCTGATCCAAGGGTGTAATTAGGTTATAATCTGACGGTCTGAAGTCTTCAATTTCACTAGTGAATGAATGTCCCAATTCACTTAAGTTCTGGTTCACTTTCTAAAGATATTCGCGTTTCTCACACACTTCGTTCAGGGCTCAAGTTGTGCATTTTTGGATACTATTTGGGCTTGATTCCCAAGATGGCTTTCAGGTCCAGTAAGGGGGTCATAACCGTATAGTTTCGTGGTAATCGGACTTTCAACGCACGGTTCAGGCCCGATACGGAGTTTCAATGTGCTCCCTAGAGCAACTGGATTTTAAGATTGATCCTAGGTGTCTAGGTAATGTTGGGTTAGTAATTTTAATGGTTTTGAGTTTTATAGTTTGTATAGAAAGTGGCCCAAGCCAAATCCATCAATTGTTTAGTTTAGTACTTAACTAAATTCTGCCCTAATTACAACAGAATAAGGTCCTAGGGTAGTTATATGCCCATTTTTGAAACTTTTAGTTAATATATTATTTTAATTATTTTTATTATAGTTCATCATCAAGTATACTTCATCTCCACCAAATTTCATTAGATTTCATATTGTAGAAAATTTCTAAAAACTCTAGAAGTAGCAGTTGTCCGAACTAATAATTTTTAGATAGTTGTCACATCAACCTAGATTTAACTATATTAAAATTTTTATTATATACTTCATCTCCACCAACTTATTTTTATATGAAACTAGACTTATCAAGCTTCAATTTGCCTTTTGAATCACCTAAATCAGAGTTATAACAAGGGAGATATGACTTTTTGAAGTTGATCGAAAAGTAAAGAAAATTTACGGTGAGTGTCCACCAAAACTTGGTGCACCGGCGTCGCGCTGCCTGCCTGTTGTGATGTTTGGTGGTGGTTTTACCACACGATTCTTGAAATGAGTGTATCTTGCAAATCGGAATGAGTTATTCGACATGAAATATATGATTTTGGGGTAGGAGAAGCTGCTATATCCAAATAACCTATTTATTTTATGAGATTCCATAAAGTTAATGGTCAAAAATCTATTTTATTTATTTATTTACTATTTATAGTAAATTTTTATTTAATTATTGCTCTTCATCATTTAAACTTTAGGATTAATGTTTAATATGAAAGTACTTAGAAAATTTTAAGAATAAGGTGGTGAAAAATGAGATTTTTGAAGGAAATGTGTTAAAAAGGGATTTGAGACTTTGGGATTGGGTTTTTGAGAAGTTGATAAGGTGTTATGATAGACCCATTACCCAAGGACATCCATTTTTAGGTTGGTAAAAATCCGACATGTTACAGTTTTTATGCTTGTATTTGGTTGAGTTTCGACCAGCCAAAATTTTGGCTCAACCAGGCAAAGATTTTCTCAACTAGTCCTAGTACAAACCGAGTAAAAATAGAATTTTGGTTACATCTTCGACTAGTCGAGTGGTCTGCTCGACCAGTCGAAGGACAATCTGTAAGTGCTATGTTGTAAATCTAGCACCCTCTATTGTCAAATTTTGTTGTGCCAAAACACTTCAGAATGTTTGACTTGTTTTGATAGATGAAATGTTTACCTTCAAGTTCAAATAGATGGAAAGTTCACCTTCATTCAAAGATGAGCTTCATGTTATCTACATCGACATTTAGTGTGCTACAATTATGCATGTTCAACTACTAGAACAAGTTGAAGTTCACCAAGTCCAGGTACTCAAGTCCAAGTGCACTATCTCAAGCTCAAGTTCGAGTGCATCACATCCTCAAGCTCAAATACATTTGATCAAACTTAAGTCTCAAGTCACATGCTCAAGACACAAGTTCGAGACACAAACTCAAGTATACGAGGTCAAACTTCATGTGCTTCAAAGTGACCTATCTACTAAAGCCACTGATGTTTCAATTTTAATACTCACATTTAAGGTATAAATGACCCTAGAAAACCTTAGGATTAGGTCATTAACGTTGCATGTTTAATTTGGGTCATAGTACTTATTTTAGGCATTGCTTTGACTAGTCCTAGTCATTGTTCGACTAGTCCAGGTACTGGCTCGACCAGTCCAGGGTTTTTCTCGACCAGTCCAGAATTTTACTCAAAAAACCGGATAAGGTTGTTTAGTCTTCGATCAATTGAGCACCCTGCTCGACCAGTCATGGAGACCTGCTCGACCACTCAAGCAGGGCTCGACTCGAACTCCAGCAACGCCAATTTACTTCACTCGACCAGTCGAGCGAGCCACTTAACTAGTCGAGAGTTTGTTTTATCCGATCGCGCCAGAAAATTTGAAAGTTGATTCTGCCAAGACCAGTCGAACCGAACCTTAGACCAGTCGAGGGAACCAAATTACAGCTTATAAATAGAGGACATTTCTCAGATTTTATCATCAATTCCAAGCTAATTCAAGCCATCATTGAGAGACTTGTCCCTACTATTGTGAAGCTATTGTGAGGTATTTATAAATCATTTTAATATCTTTTTGGTTTCTTAATTTCTTAATCTCTTGATTCCATTCTACATAATATAAATGGGATTTTGATTTAATCCTTTGTGAGATCCAAGAAATTGAATCCAAGTAACCTAAGGTTAGATTTAATTTAAAATTCATCTAGACCTAGAACCCCTTCTTCTGTGAGATTAAACATTGAACATCTTCATCTATAAAGAGGCAGATCTACCAGCTACATCGAAGACCATTCATCAGATAAGTATATTTCATTTATTATATTGTGGTTTATAAGATTGCTAGAAAATCTTTCATTTTGGTTTTGACTGAGATAGCCAGAAAATCTTAGTGTGTGGGGTTTTTAATTGTGATAGCCCATTGAAAACACAATTGTAAAGGTTTTAAGGTGAACCTTGAAAAACCCTCTTTCTTAGTGAAAGCCAATATTCCATGGGTTGTGGATATTAGGAGTGGAGTAGGTGGCTGTTTGAGAACAATTGGTGTACACCCGAACCACTATAATTCTCAGAGTTTGGATGGTGATGATTATAATAATGGTGATGTATGTGATGTGCTGAATGTTGTATTTATTTTCATGTACATGTGGTGAATGTTGCAGTAGCCTGATTTATTTTCTTTGCCTCTATATCGGTTTAAGTTTTTGATACTTACCAACGTTTTAGAAATCAGGTTGTCCTACCATAAGCCATTGGTTTTTTGTGTAAGGTTGTCCTTAGAACAACCTTTGTATCAACCTCTCAATACTTGTGCATTTGAGGTTGTTTTTGATTTCTGCTATCTGTGTTATCTTTCGCATTTATTTTTTATTTGGCATAGTCCTATTCACCCCCCTCCCTCCTCTAGGACTTGGGGCTCACCCTTTTCAAGTGGTATCAGAGCCTAATAGCTCATTCCATTGGATTAATTTCCTGAGCTAAGCGATGTCGAGCTCTTAATATGTCAAATTTTGATAGCCTCTCTATCACTAGTCACCTTTTAATGGCTCCAATTATGCTTATTGGAAAGTCAGGATGAGGATCTTTTTGAGGTCCATCAATGAGAGCGTGTGGCAAGCCACAGTGACTAGATAGAACCCACTTACGTCTGAAGTTCTAGGCACCAATGGAACTAAGTCTGTTAAAGAAACACCGTATTATATGTGGACTACTCTTCAAAAAAATGAGAGCAGTGTCAATGCCAAAGCTTTAAATGCAATCACTTATGCACTATCACCAGATGAGTTCAAAAGAATTATATCTTGTGATACTACAAAACAAGCCTGAGATATCTTAGAAATGACACACGAGGGTACGACTATTGTAAAAAAGTCAAAACTTCATATCCTCACCACTAGGTTTGAGGAAATACATATGGAAGAAAGTGAATCGTTCATGGACTTCTATACAAAATTGAATGACATAGTCAACTCAATGTGGGGTCTTAAAAATAGCATCCTAAAAAGAAAAGTTTGCACAAAGATACTGGATCACTTCCTGAGAGATTTAATTCCTAGGTGACAGTCATTCAAGAACAGAGAGACATGGATAATATGAGGGTGGAAGAGCTTGTTGGTTCTCTACAAACCTGCGAGTTAAATTTCAAGGCTCCAAAAGGTAAGTCTATAGCCCTTAAATCATCTAAATGTATTTCTCAAGATAATAGTAATAATTCTGATTGTGAAAACTCAGAGGATAATATGGCCTTATTAGCCAAGAAGTTTTATAAGATTTTCAAAAGTAAAAAGAGAGTTGATTTTCACAAGCCCTCTGAGAAGAAAAAGGGTAAATCTAAAAATTGGAAATCACTAAAAGACAGCCAATGCTTCAACTGCCATGGATATGGGCATCTAGCGAATAAGTGTCCAAAGAGGGACAAACCAAAGAAGAAAGGCATGTTGGCCACATGGGATGAATCGTCCTGCTCTGAAGCCTCTTTTGAGTCGGATGATTTAGAACTCGAATCTACTAGTGAGGTCAAGGTCTTAATGACTCTAGTTAAAGTCACTTTCACAGATAGTTGTGATACATTAGAATATGAAAATCTGAGGAGTGACCCTGAAAATGAAGACGATCTTCAGGATGCCTACAATGCCCTATACAAGAGTTGTAAGATTGTTGTCAAACTTAAACTTCAAAAAGAAAATTTTCTAAAATTAAAAGAGGATTTTGAAAACTTAGTTTTAGAAAAGTCGCATATTTCTAATTATTTTGAAAAAACTAAATGTGATTTAGATTTCAAAACATCTCAGCTTGAAAACCTAAAATCAAAAAATGAGAAAGTAAAAATGGAAGTCTCTTCCATCTTGAGTTCAAAGGATACTTAGAGGTATGCCCAAGGAGACCCTAAACTAGAAAAATTACTAACTGGATCAAGAAAGTGTGGAGTAGATCAGGTCTGGGCTATGATAAAAACATGCCTCTGAAAAATAAGATTACAACTCCTAAGTTTGTTAAAGGAGAGTCGTACAACTCAAAAGGGAAAAGCTTAAATCAAAATAGTTTTAAAAATCCTAAAACTTTTCAAGCTACCAAACCTACCATATTAATTTTAGAAATCAGAATTATAACCCCTTAGCTGAGAAGATTGTGGATTTACTTAAGGAGCTTATGAAATCTAACTCGAATGTGAGAGTTAATAACAATTTCAAGCGAAGGAAAACCAACAGCGCTCCAAAACCTAAAATGATAATGAAATAGGTCCTTAAGGTTACATGTCTGGTTGTCCACACTGCCTTCAAGGCTTGGAGTCAATCAAAGTGGTACCTAGACAGTGGTTGCTCTAGACACATGACAAGTGACAAAGATTTGTTCACCAACTACAAAGAAATGACTGACGGTTCAGTCACATTTGGTGACGAAAGCAACTGCAGAATAATTGGCCAAGGTACGGTTTAACTTTTCAATCTTCCTCCTTTTGAAAATGTTTTATTCGTAGAAGGTCTTAAGCATAATCTTTTAAGTATTTCACAAATATGCGATAATAAACATAGTGTCAAATTCACTAATCAAGGATGTGAGATCTCTAATGAGAAAGGTTATGTGATATTGAATGGTCGAAGAACATCTAAGAATTGTTATATTGTAGGTGATTCTAGCTCGTCTAAATTATCATGCTACATGGTCCAAACCAATGAGATCAAATTAGGGCATAAACGACTTAGACATGTAAACTACTGGAATTTATATAGACTGAGTAAGGCCGATCTAATAAGAGGTCTACCCAAATTAAAGAATGGACAAAATTTATGGGGAATGTCAAATCGGGAAACAAACAAGGAGTAGTCACAAGAAAGTGAACTCCTTTGCCACATCTAAACCCCTTAAACTCCTCCACATGGATCTTGTTGGACTAACTTTAACGGAGAGTCGAGGTGAAAAGAAATACTTTCTAATAATTGTGGATGACTTTACCAGATATACATGGGTAACTTTCATGAGAGAAAAGTCTGAAACTCTCAATGAAGTGAAAAGGATACTGAAGCGTATCCAAACTGAAAAGGAAACAAATATCTCTAAAATCTGAAGTGACCATGGATCAGAGTTTGAGAATAGCAATTTTGAGAAGTTCTGTAGTGATCACGAAATATCACATGAGTTTTCTGCACCTAAGACACCTCAACAAAATGGGGTTGTTGAAAGGAAAAACTGTGTGCTTCAAGAAATGGCTAATGTTATGTTAAATAACATGAAGTTACCTAAAAATCTATGGGTTGAAGCTGTGAATACTGCATGTTATATAATAAACCGTGTTTATATCAAAAAATCAAAAGATAAAATAGCATGTGAACTATGGTTTAACAAGAAGCCCACAGTTAAATACTTTCGAGTTTTTGGCAGTAAGTGTTATATTTTCCGTAACCGGGAAAATTTAGGGAAGTTCGACACTAAAAGTGACGAAGGAATTTTCCTAGGGTATGATCTAAATAGTCGAGCGTATCATGTTCTCAACAAGAGAACGGGTGTCATTCAGGAATCTACAAATGTAGTTATTGATGATCACCTGAATACACCATCTATAAGTTCAGAAGATGATGAAGTCAATTGTAACGACCTTGGAAATTTTTGTGCTAATCTTTCCTTAAGTAGTTGTTTTTGGGGTAATTAGCGTTATACTCGATTGCTTGTGAAATTTGCATCAATCACTTTAAATTGTATCTGCATGGCTCTAAACTTATAGATTAGTTAACGCTACGTTACTCTGAAACCTGGGATCCAACGCTAAATCCAGTTATTCTGGGGAATTTTTGAAAGATCTGGATCGGACCTGGACCGCGCGTTGAAAGTCGGATGGCGATGATCTTAGGCTGTTGCGATCACCGAGTTGGGCTTGACCATCACCTCGAAAATTAAGTCCATGTGATGTTCTGGCGATTTGTTTGAGCTCGGAGTGAAGAGTGTGAGAACGGTTGGAATTTAATAAGTTTTTTATGAAATCTGAGTCGTGTCACTTGCGCGACGATTTTAAGCTATCTGACTGTTGGATTCTGACCCAATTTCACCCTCTGATCAGGGAAGTTGGCCTAGGCATATCCTAGTGCTTGTGGACCTGATCGAGATTCCGTAACCGTTGATTTGGGTATGGTCCGCCACGGCTGATCTGAAGAGCCGGTCGGTACGAAAACTCAGCCTGACCTAGATCCATGGTCAATGAGCTTAAGTTCGACCTTTCGTGGTTATAGGCCCACCAAAAGTGCTTCGTTGGATCGCGAGAGTCGGGTTTTGGTTATACCCTAAGTATACCTTGTCCCTGGGGTTAATTTCATCAATTTGAGGCCTATTTATAGTCCTTAAACCCTAGCTCTCTTTTCCATACGAATTTTCTCTAACCCTAGCTTGGAAAGAGAGTGGAAAAGAGAGAGAAAGTGAGAGAGATAAGTTGGTGAATCATCTTGGATTCTTCCTTGTTCTTCTTCATCTTTGAACCTTCACTTTGAATCATTATTTTGACGGTTCTGAGTTCATTTTGGGGTAAGTTAATCTAACCCTAACCTGTGTTAGAGCTTAGATTAGTCTTGGTGTTGTTGTATCTCATTTCTATCCTTGTTTTAGGGTATTCTTTCACCATTGACGAAGACAACTCATCTAAATCAGTTCGGTGTTTCTTTCCTTACTTAAGGTGCGGACTTTAAGTGTATAAGTTATGGTTTTCAAGGCTTTCAATGCCAGTTAATGATTTATTCTTGTTATGAATGAGATTTCACATGCCAAATGTTGTGTTTACGTTGCTTTCCTGATATGCATGTGTTATATTGAGATTTGTGTATTCTATGTGTATGTATAAAGTACCGTATACGTATAAAATATGCACTTGTGTTTGCCATGATTATTTGTCATGTATGTATGCTAGATGTATGTATGACAACTCCTTGGTAAAAGGAATTGTCCAAATGCATGTATTTCAACATACGTCATGTATGTTGTTCCATGTATGCTAAGTGTTTGTAGAAATGCATGAATGATCTAAAGTGTAACTTATTACACTAACTACAGGCATTGAGAAGTGATTCTCAACACTCCTATTGATGTGCATGATTTCCTTTATGCAAGTTACATTCCATGTTATTTAAATTCAAGCATTTTATATGCTTACATTTATGTTAAGTTGATATTCTTCAGATGCATATGTACCATTATTTAAGTTGTTGTTCCATTACTGTTTTACATTCCATATGAACATCTGTAGTAGTGTAATGTGTTTGGGACTATGCATTAGTCCAGGAAATCGGTAATCGACCCTATAATCGTGGTTGAGGTTACTTTCGCCACGTAGGACGTATTAGACGAACCCGAGCCATATTAGAGTTGTCGGCAGTGGTTTGGCCACCCGGAGTGTTTGCGCACTCTATGTCGCTCAATTCAACGTGTGCTCGTGCTAGTCGAGTTCGTCAAGTAACCCGATTGTCCGATGTATGTTCACCATGTATGGACGCTACTGCTTGAATCTAGGGTACCGAACTTACCAGTGAAATCCTAATAACCATGGTACCTTGATCCGCTAAGACTCATGAGCCGGACATGGTGGTATGGGACACCGTGGTCGAGCTGTCGGCCTACGCTGGGGTGACAAGCCTCCCCGTAGTGACCAGTAAGCAACCAAACTCGTGAGCCGATTATGGTGGTATGGGACACTATATTCGTGCTGTCGGCTTACATTGATTGGTGACGAGCCCTTTGTAGTGACCTCGAGCATACCTGGATACCGCAAGGAGGTGACGAGCCGAACTGTGGTAGTAAAGGCATGAAAGGCATGCATTGATTGGTGACGAGCCCTTTGCTATGACCTCAAATATATGATCGTATGAGATGTCTAGGATTGACGACCCTAGTATGGATCACTGTTTGGATGGTGATATGAGGAAAGTATCTTAGCTTCCCAATCCTGCTGTGTGGAAATGGACTAATAACAACTTGGTAATCATATCCATGCACCGCATTTGCATGTGCTTTGTAGATGTGGCGCACTTTGAGGCGATGTCATGCGTAACATAAGATGAAGACGCTGAGGGTGTACGCGTGAGGGCACGCATCATATTGCATACATCCTTGCATTAACAAGAGTACTTAGGATTTATTTAATTGTTCTGCTTTATCATTACTGTTTGATTGAACTGATAACATGTTAACCAGTGCCTTAATGTTCCACTGAGTTGATCACTCACTCCCACGTTTCTGGGGCGGTGTTAAACACCCACCAGACTCTGTCTTAGGTTCTGATGTTACAGATGTTGATGCGACTTCTACAGCAGAGCGGGAGATGGATGATGATGAGGCTACTTTCTCTTATATGCAGTTTTCAGACGGATTCTAGCGAGCTTGTTCTGATGCGCGGGACTCTGGATTATTTTTGGGAATTTAAATGATGTAACTTGATACTTATAATTTTGTTAAACAACACTTTCATACGACCTAGCTTGTATATGTACTTCAGGGATTTACACTTGTACACATATTTTTCTATAAGTCTTCCGCTTGCTTTATTCACTTATCCCTGAATCATATCTGTGTTTTGGCTTAATATATTCCATGTTTTATGCACTAATACAGTCAACATACATCCATCATTAAATATGTTGCATAAGTGATGTTTTGGAACTCGAGAGCTGAGTTATGCTCGACTCCCGAATTTCAGGGCGTTACAAGTTGGTATCAGAGCATGATCTAGATTAAACCAGACCTGGGTTATGGTCACACACTGCACGTTGTCGCCACTTTAGTGTATTTGGGTGCGGGTCTATCGTAGCTTTTGTGTTTGTGCTCCGTAGTTTCTATCGGCGAAAGTTTCCTGAAAACCTTCGCCGAGATCGAGTCTGTACTCTCTCCTGATCACACACAGCAATCCGAAACCTTTCCTAGACCATCTATTAATGAGTTTAGATGGTCTATCTTCCCTTTTTAACCCTTAAACCTTCAAGAAATCTCTATTTTAATCAGATTTCTGCCAGAATGGCCCGATAGGCGTCAAATCATGCAAGGGGCCAATCGGGGCATTTCCTATGGGGCCCAGGGGGGAACCACATCTTTTGGACCATGGGGGACCAGGAGGGCCTCGCCGGACTGTCCAGAGACCGGCGATGCCATCGCCGATTCGGCGAGGGATCACCAGCCAATGGGCCAGGCCGGGCGGGCCGGTGCGGGCCGACGCTTCCTTGGCTTAGTGTGGCCCACCCCTCCACGGTTTTCCCTTAAAACCCTTTTCTTTTACCTATTTCCTTCACAAACACCTCTCCTAAGCTCTCCCTTTCTTAAAAACCCTCTCCAAATCCTCTCAAATCTCTCTCAAATCTTCTTCTTCTTCCATTTTTCGTGCAAACCCATCACCCCATCTCCAAATCCTCCCTCCTATTGCTGATTTCTCTTTCTTTCCTCCTCATTTGAGCTCTTGCATTCCCTTTTTGGCTATTAGTTGTGTGGAAGCTTCACCATCTTCCTATTTCTCTCTTTCTCTCATTTCTCATGGCCCTCTTTGAGATTGTGACGGCCATCTTTTCCATTTCTTCCCTTCTTTCCTTGATGGGGAAGAAGAGAGCGCCCGTGGATGAAGCCGGGCCGAGCCGCCCAACCCGTGCACGGAGGCCAAGAGGTGCCGCCGCGAGCACGTCCACCGGTCGTGAATTCCAGACGAAGCGGGACCTTGATCCTCGAGCTCCCGTTAGTAGGACCTTGTTGGCGGAGTTGTCGCATGGAGCCTATGAAGGCCGTAGAGTCCTTTTTGAGGCTCATGTCGATCCGCGGGTCTTTGGTGAGTTTTTCTTGTTGGAGCGCCTAGAAGGGGCTGGTTGGGGTCCCTTGTTCGAAGGCGAGTATCCCGCGAATGCTAGCACTGTTCGAGCCTTTTATGCAAGTATTCTTGATCCGTCGCTAGAGCCTCTGCAGTTCAAGATTCCTTGTGGTAGCAATCGTGTGGGTATTATCGATGTTGCTTTGATATCCCACCTCCTGAATGTGCCACTTGGTGAAGTGCATGCTAGCGAGAAGAATGTGAACAGTGTGCGCAAGAGGGATCGTCGCACCCGATCCTTATGTGGTCATCTGGTTGAATGGCAGCCGAATAGGAGTCTTCTGGCTACCTACAAGACGGACGACTTCCGTTTGCTTCACTACATCTTTACGTTTAATGTATATCCAAGGTGGATCAACCGCAGCGAGTGTACACGCCTGATGGTGGATTTTCTGTATCAAGTGGGGCAGGAAGCAAAGTTGTGTGTACCGACGTACATCCTGCACCAGATTATTCTCATCGCTCATTCGAGTAGAAGGACCGAGTCGCTTCCATTTGGCCGTCTCATTTGCAAGCTTGCACATGAGTTTGGCTATAGGCCTGGAGCTGAGAAGCCGGTTCCTGTTCGTCATATCAATTTGAGGACTCTTAAGCTGATGGAGGTTGGTTCTGGTCGGCATGCCTCAGAGAGTGAGGCTGAGTCTGAGAGCGGTGGTGAAGAGAGTTATGCTGAAGGTGGTGCTGAGATTGAGGAAGAAACAGAGCAAGACGAGGAAGGAGATGAGGCACAGGATTCGAGTGATAGCTCTCCTCCTATGGCGCCAGAGCAGGGTGCAGAGCAGACTGCCAGAGATGCCCGTCTTACACGGCTTGAAGAAGGGCAGGCTATTTTACGCCAGGATATTGTTGATCTTCGAGGCCTTGTTAAACATAAGTTTAAGAAGGTGACTTGAACTCTGAAGTCTATCCTGTGTTGCTTGCAGGATAAGGGTGCTCCACTTTCATCTCCTGATTCCGATGAGTAGCTGTCGTCGTGGCCGTCTTTTGCTTTGTTTATTGTTTTCTTTCTGTGTATAGCCGCTGTTGGCTTGTAGTTGGAGTGTTGTAGTTGTTGTAGTTGTTGGAGTTATTTGTGGTTGTTTGTAGTTGCTGTGGTTGTTTGAAGTGTTAGATGTTGTTGTTTACATGCTTTCCTAGTCGTGATTTATGTATTGCTGCACTACTTGTATTGCGACGATTTTGTTTAATGGAATGCATGTTAATTTGTTAGTCGCACCGCTTTATCACTACGATGTTATTATGGGCATGGATTGGCTCACGAGGATGCGAGCTGAGATTGATTGTGAAGCTAGATCAGTGACGATCCATGGACCTGAGGGCGAGACTGTCACTTTCCCAGTTCAGGTCAGTTACCCTCTTCGTATTGATTTTTATTCTTCTCTGTTGGAGAGTTCGGCTGAATCGGCATTAGTTAGTACGCCGGTAGTTCAGGAGTTTGAAGATGTGTTTGAGTCGATTCCTGGATTACCTCCTCAGCGTGAGATTGATTTTGCTATCAATCTTATGCCTGGTGCGGCGCCCATTTCTTTACCCACCTATCGTATGCCTCCGAGTGAAATGGAGGAGTTGAGGAAGCAGATAGATGGTTTGCTGGAATTGGGTTTTATTCGGCCTAGTGTGTCTCCTTGGGGAGCACCTATTTTGTTTGTGAAGAAGAAGGATGGTTCCTTGCGATTGTGTATTGATTATTGCTGGTTGAATTTGGTAACTGTGAAGAATAAGTACCCTTTGGCTAGGATTGATGATCTGTTTGATTAGTTGAAGGGGGCACGGTACTTTTCAAAGGTTGATCTGCAGTCAGGGTATCATCAGTTGCGTGTCAAGGATGGGGACGTGCAGAAGACCGCTTTCAGGACTAGCTTCAGTCATTATGAGTTCCTTGTGATGTCGTTTAGTTTGACGAACGCACCGGCCGTGTTCATGGATCTGATGAACAGGGTGTTTCGGCCATTCCTGTTTCGATTCGTCAATGTCTTTATCGATGACATCTTGATATATTCGGTGAGCCGGGCAGAGCACGAGGAGCACTTAAGAGCGGGTTTGGATACTCTTAGGAAGAATCAGCTTTTCGCATAGTTCAAGAAGTGTGATTTCTGGAAAGAGGAAGTCAAGTTCCTGGGACATGTGGTGTCCAAGGAAGGAATAGCCGTCGACCTTGCCAAGGTAGCTGCAGTGCAGGACTGGAAGCAGCCTGGTTCAGTTACTGAGGTAAGGAGTTTTCTGGGTCTTGCAGGCTATTATCGATGCTTTATTCAGGACTTCTCGAAGATTGCCAGACCGTTGTCGCAGCTGACACGGAAAGATTTGAAGTTTGCTTGGAATGAGCAGGCGGAGTTAGCTTTTCAGGAGCTGAAGGACAAGTTGACGTCCGCCCCTGTGCTAGTATTACCAGAACAAGGGATTAAGTATATTATTTATACTGAAGCCTCTCGCGTTGGCCTGGGTTGTGTCCTTATGCAGAAGGACAGGGTGATTGCTTATGCTTCGCGTCAGTTGAGGAAACACGAAGAGAATTACCCTACGCACGACCTGGAGTTAGCAGCTGTCATATTCGCATTAAAGCTTTGGAGACATTACCTCTATGGTGAGGAGTTCGAGCTCTTTTGCGACCACAAGAGCCTTAAGTCTATTTTCACGCAACGTGATTTGAATATGAGACAGCGCAGATGGATGGAAACATTGAAGGACTTCAAGTTCGATGTTTCTTACCATCCGGGCAAGGCGAACCTTGTGGCAGATGCGTTGAGTCGCAAGAAGGCTATTGAGTTTGCGGCTCCGCTTATGATAGCAGAGTAGGATATGCTGGAGTTCGTGCGCGATTTTGAGTAGAAGCTTATGGTGGTTGAGCCGTATGAGGTTATCGCACACATTCGTGTACAGCCCCTTATCGACGAGAGGAACGTTGTAGCTCAGGTAGATGATGAGCTTTTGGTGAAGACGAGGCAGCGGGTTGGTACATATGAGAACTCCGACTGGAGTGTTAGTTCTGATGGGGGCCTATGTTTTCGTGGCCGGTTATGTGTTCCTGACATCCCTGACTTGAGACGGGAGGTTCTCGAGTTAGCCCATAGTTCTAAACTTGCGATGCATCCAGGTAGCACGAAGATGTATCAGGATATGAAGAGGTCTTATTGGTGGGACAATATGAAGGTCCAAATTGCTGAATTTGTTTCTCATTGTCTCACATGCCAGCAGGTCAAGGCAGAGCATTGCCGACCTCTTGGGTTGTTGCAGCCCATGCCCATAGCTGAATGGAAGTGGGATTTCATCTCTATGGATTTTATTTCTGGGTCACCGAGGACGAGGAAGGGATATGACTCTATCTGGGTGATCGTCGATCAATTAACGAAGTCGGCGCATTTCTTACCGATCAGAGTCACTTACTTTGCAGACGAGTTGGCTAGGTTGTCTATCAAGGAGATAGTGCGTCTGCATGGAGTTTCCCTGGAGATTGTGTCTGATAGAGACACGCGTTTTACATCTATCTTCTGGACTCGTATCCAGGAAGCGATGGGTGTGAAACTGAAGTTCAGCACCGCGTTTCATCCGCAAACAGATGGGCAGACAGAGCGCGTGAATCAAGTCCTGGAAGATATGTTGCGAGCTTGTGTTTTGGATTTCAAAGACAGTTGGGATGATTGTCTTCAGTATGCAGAGTTCGCGTATAATAATAGTTTCCAGGCGAGTATTGGCATGGCTCCCTATGAGGCGTTGTATGGTTGCCCGTGCAAAGCACCACATTGTTGGGCAGAAATTGGTGAGCGTAGTTTACTTGGCCCGGAGTTGGTGCAGGTGACTTCAGAAAAGGTTGACATCATTCGACGTCGACTTCTGACAGCGCAGAGCAGGCAGAAGAGTTATGCTGATACGAGGCGTCGACCGCTTGAGTTTGAGGTGGGAGACCATGTTTTTCTGAAGGTCTCTCCTATGAAGGGAGTTCTGCGGTTCGGTAAGAAGGGGAAGCTGACGTCGAGATTTATTGGTCCATTTCAAGTTCTGGATCGAGTGGGAGCGGTAGCATACCGCCTTGCTTTGCCCACACCTCTTGCGAGCGTACATAACGTATTTCATGTTTCTATGCTGAAGAAGTACGTTCCTGATCCTTCGCATATTATCAGTTGAGAGCAAGTGCAGTTGAGTGAGGATGCCACTTATGTACTGCGACCGACACGTATTCTCGACAGGAAGGAGCAGGTATTGCGTAGCAAGGTTATCCCTCTTGTGAAGGTGTTATGGACGCATCATGGTGTGAAAGAGGCTGCTTGGGAATCTGAAGCTGAGGTCAGAAAGACCTACCCTCTGATCCTTGAGGATTATATGAATGTATGAATTTCGAAGACGAAATTTTCTTTAAGGGGGGTAGATTGTAACGACCTTGGAAATTTTTGTGCTAATCTTTCCTTAAGTAGTTGTTTTTGGGGTAATTAGCGCTATACTCAATTGCTTGTGAAATTCGCATCAATCACTTTAAATTGTATCTGCATGGCTCTAAACTTGTAGATTAGTTAGCGCTACGTTACTCTGAAACCTGGGATCCATCGCTAAATCCAATTGTTCTGGGAAATTTTTGGAAGATCTGGATCGGACCTAGACCGCGCGTCGAAAGTCCGATGGCGATGATCTTAGGCTGTTGCGGTCACCGAGTTGGGCTTGACCATCACCTCGAAAATCAAGTCCATGTGATGTTCTGGGTCGATTTGTTTGAGCTCGGAGTGAAGAGTGTGAGAACGGTTAGAATTTAATAAGTTTTTTATGAAATCTGAGTCGTGTCACTTGCGCGACGATTTTAAGATATCTGACCGTTGGATTTTGACCCAATTTCACCCTCTGATTAGAGAAGTTGGCCCAGGCATATCCTAGTGCTTGTGGACCTGATCGAGATTCCGTGACCGTTGATTTGGGTGTGGTCCGCCACGGCTGATCTGAAGAGCCGGTCGGTACGAAAACTCAGCCTGACCTAGATCCATAGTCAATAAGCTTAAGTCAGACCTTTCATGATTATAGGCCCACCAAAAGTGCTTCGTTGGATCGCGAGAGTCGCGTTTTGGTTATACCCTAAGTATACCTTGTCCCTGGGGTTAATTTCATCAATTTGAGGCCTATTTATAATCCTTAAACCCTAGCTCTCTTTTCCATACGAATTTTCTCTAACCCTAGCTTGGAAAGAGAGTGGAAAAGAGAGAGAAAGTGAGAGAGATAAGTTGGTGAATCATCTTGGATTCTTCCTTGTTCTTCTTCATCTTTGAACCTTCACTTTAAATCGTTATTCTAACGGTTCTGAGTTCATTTTGGGGTAAGTTAATCTAACCCTAACCTGTGTTAGAGCTTAGATTAGTCTTGGTGTTGTTGTATCTCATTTATATCCTTGTTTTAGGGTATTCTTTCGCCATTGACGAAGACAACTCGTCTAAATCAGTTCGGTGTTTCTTTCCTTGCTTAAGGTGCGGACTTTAAGTGTATAGGTTATAGTTTTCAAGGCTTTCAATGCCAGTTAATGATTTATTCTTGTTATGGATGAGATTTCACATGCCAAATATTGTGTTTACGTTGCTTTCCTGATATGCATGTGTTATATTGAGATTTGTGTATTCTATGTGTATGTATAAAGTACCGTATACATATAAAATATGCACTTGTGTTTGCCATGATTATTTGTCATGTATGTATGCTAGATGTATGTATGACAACTCCTTGGTAAAAGGAATTGTCTAAATGCATGTATTTCAACATACGTCATGTATGTTGTTCCATGTATGCTAAGTGTTTGTAGAAATGCATGAATGATCTAAAGTGTAACTTATTACACTAACTGCGAGCGTTGAGAAGTGATTCTCAACACTCCTATTGATGTGCATGATTTCCTTTATGCAAATTACATTCCATGTTATTTAAATTCGAGCATTTCATATGCTTACATTTATGTTAAGTTGATATTCTTCAGATGCGTATGTACCATGATTTAAGTTGTTGTTCCATTACTGTTTTACATTCCATATGAACTTCTGTAGTAGTGTAATGTGTTTAGGACTATGCATTAGTCCAAGAAATCGGTAATCGACCCTATGTTCGTGGTTGAGGTTGCTTTCGCCACGTAGGACGTATTAGACGAACCCGAGCCGTATTAGAGTTGTCGGCAGTGGTTTGGCCACGCAGAGTGTTTGCGCACTCTATGTCGCTCAATTCAACGTGTGCTCGTGCTAGTCGAGTTCGTCAAGTAACCCGATTATCCGATGTATGTTCACCATGTATGGACGCTACTGCTTGAATCTAGGGTACCGAACTTACCAGTGAAATCCTAATAACCATGGTACCTTGATCCGCTAAGACTCATGAGCCGGACATGGTGGTATGGGACACCGTGGTCGAGCTGTCGGCCTACGCTGCGGTGACAAGCCTCCCCGTAGTGACCAGTGAGCAACCAAACTCGTGAGCCAATTATGGTGGTATGGGATACTATATTCGTGCTGTCGGCCTACATTGATTGGTGATGAGCCCTTTGTAGTGACCTCGAGCATACCTGGATACCGCAAGGAGGTGACGAGCCGAACTGTGGTAGTAAAGGCATGAAAGGCGTGCATTGATTGGTGATGAGCCCTTTGCTACGACCTCAAACATATGATCGTATGAGATGTCTAGTATGGATCACTGTTTGGATGGTGATATGAGGAAGGTATCTTAGCTTCCCAATCCTGCTTTGTGGAAATGGACTAATAACAACTTGGTAATCATATCCATGCACAGAATTTGCATGTGCTTTGTAGATGTGGCGCACTTTGAGGCGATGTCATGCATAACGTAAGATGAAGACGCTGAGGGTGTACGCGTGAGGGCACGCATCATATTGCATACATCCTTGCATTAACAAGAGTACTTAGAATTTATTTAATTATTCTGCTTTATCATTACTGTTTGATTGAACTGATAACATGTTAACCAGTGCCTTAATGTTCCACTGAGTTAATCACTCACTCCCACGTTTCTGGGGCGGTGTTAAACACCCACCAGACTCTGTCTTAGGTTCTGATGTTGCAGATGTTGATGCGACTTCTGAGGCAGAGCGGGAGATGGATGATGATGAGGCTGTTTTCTCTTATATGCAGTTTTCAGACGGGTTCTAGCGAGCTTGTTCTGATGCGCGGGACTCTGGATTATTTTTGAGAATTTAAATGAGGTAACTTGATACTTATAATTTTGTTAAATAACACTTTCATACGACCTGGCTTGTATATGTACTTCAGGGATTTACACTTATACACATTTTTCTATAAGTCTTCCGCTTCCTTTATTTACTTATCCCTGAATCATATCTGTGTTTTGGCTTAATCTATTCCATGTTTTATGCACTAATACAGTCAACATACATCCATCATTAAATATGTTGCATAAGTGATGTTTTGGAACTCGGGAGCTGAGTTATGCTCGACCCCCGAATTTCAGGGCGTTACATCAATATCATAGACAAACCTAACTCCTCATCTAGTCAAGTCAACACTGAACTTCGATCAGTTAAAGACCATCCTACTGATCAAATACTAAGTAACCCTCTCACTAGTGTGCATACACGAAAACAATTAGAAAGCATATATAATTATATGTGTTTTACTTCCCATATTGAGCTGGCCAATGTAAAGAAGCGCTTGCTGATGAAAACTGGATAGTAGCCATGCAAGATGAACTGAATCAATTCATTCGAAATGATGTGTGGTATTTGGTTCCTAAACCAACTGATAAACATATCATTGGAACCAAGTAAATCTTTAAAAATAAAAATGATGAGTTAGGGAATATCATAAGAAACAAGCCAAGACTGGTTGTACAAGGGTACACACAGATAGAAGGGATCGATTATGATGAAACCTTTGCCCCAGTAGCTCGTCTTGAATCCATCAGATTATTTATATCCATTGCATGTTTCAAAAAGTTTAAAATTTATCAAATGGATGTCAAGAGTACTTTCTTGAACAGTGATTTATATGAAGAAATTTATGTAGAACAACCAAAGGGTTTTGAAGACCCTAAACACACTGATCATGTGTATCGCCTGAAAAAGGCACTCTATGGTTTAAAACAAGCTCCAAGGGCATGGTACGAGAAACTGACCAAGTTTTTACTAAGTCATAACTTCGTTGTGGGGAGTGTTGATAAAACTTTGTTTGTTAAGAAAAATAATGAACACATACTTATAGTGCAGATATATGTTGATGACATTATCTATGGATCTACATGTTCTAACCTATCTATTGAGTTTGCAGAGTTGATGAAGTTCAAGTTCGAAATGAGCATGGTTGGAGAACCGAATTACTTCCTAGGTCTACAAGTGAAACAACTTAAAGATGTTATTTTCATTTCTCAAACCAAGTATGCTCTAAACTTGGTTAAGAAGTTTGGTTTTGAAAGTGGTAAGCACTTTGATACTCCTATGAGTACAACTCTTAAGCTTTCTAAAGATGCATCTGGTAAGAGCATAGATCCTCGGTTATATCGTAGTATGATTGGTAGTCTGTTATATTTAATTGCGAGTCGACCAAATATTGCATTCAGCGTAAGTATTTGTGCAAGATATCAAGCAGATCCTAAGAAATCACACCTGATTGCTATCAAGAGGATTATTAGGTATGTAGTAAGTACAGTTAATTTAGGTCTATGGTATCCACATGATACTAATGTTCAATTAGTTGGATACTCGGATGCTAACTGGGCTGGGAATATAGACGATAGAAATCCACTAGCGGTGGTTGCTTTTATGTTGGGATCTGCTTGGTTTCCTGGCATAGCAAGAAATAAAGTTCCGTATCCCTATCCACAGCTAAGGTTGATTATATCGCAGCAGAAAATGCCTGTAATCAGCTTGTGTGGATGAAAAGAATGTTAAACAATTACGGTATTGCGCAAGACACAATGATTCTATATTGCGATAACTCTAGCGTAATCAATATCTCTAAGAATCCCATCCAGCATTCCCGTACCAAACATATTGACATTCGATATCATTATATTCAGGAATTAGTGGAAGAAAAAGTTATTTCATTGGACTATGTGCAGACTGAAAATCAACTTGCTGACATATTTACTAAACCACTTGACAAAAACAGCTTTTCTAAATTAAAAATGAATATTAGTATGTGTAATTCTACTTGAGATTTTCATGATTACATGCTTGTATTTTTGTATTTTTTTATAATTTATTTTTATTTTAAAATTATAAAAATATGCAAATTTTTGTGCTCTCACGACCAGTCAAGCACATATTCACATGTACTCGACCAGTCGTGGTGCGCGGGCCAACACCCGTTTTTAGGGTGAAAAATCATTTTTTCTCCAAAAAACTCATCTTCCTCACTCGACCCTTCTCCGACCCATCGAACCCACCTTCGATTACTATTTGATATGTGCATCATTTTCATTTTTCCTTTCGGATTTGGGTTCTTTGATTGTCATTTAGCTTGATTCTTGCTTTTATTTCAAGTTTCCTTGTGATTTCCTTGGAGTTTTAGGAAAAAATCTGTTGGGTTTGAAACCCTTAAATCCTTTCTTGCATTTTCTTGTTTACTCTTGTAATGGAAGGTAGACCAAAGAAGAAACCTACTAGAGCATCTTCCTCTCGTTCCATTTTGGTGCATACTCTTTAACCACCAGAAGATGACCCAGAATATGTGCGGGATATCTATCACCGCAACATAATTGTTGAGCGGACCGTCAATGCAAACCATCTTTTTCAATTTAACATTATTCCCCTCCTTGTTGTTGTAGGATTGGAAACATTCTGAATTGGGGTGGACCTGCATACCGCTCCATTACGCAAGCAATGTATGCATGTAAAGGTGATGTTTCTATTGAAGATTTGACCTTCACTATCATGTTTAGAGAAGGTTTATATAAAGTAGATCGTCACTTAATTTCTGAGTTGATGGACATTCAAGTGAATGATGAAGGCATTCCTATTCCGACATTGGCTGAAAGATTGAATGAGTCAGAAAAATGTTTATTAACTAGAAATTTATGCAACATGGACTTGGAATGGAGTTCTAGGAATGCGCTCCTGGCCAACCCAGATAAAGAGTACTACATCGCATCCTTATTTCTAATGTTTACCCTAGATCAAGTAACAAGGCCGAACTGACTACCTTTATGGTGTGTATTCTTTATTCTGTTGTGTCTGGCATTCCGATGTGTCTTCCTTCATTAATCTGTTATTTCATTATCCAATTTCAAATTCATCTAGGGCATAGTGATATTCCATTTTCTTATTTAATGACCACCCTTGCTTTACACTATTCTGTGGTCATGCCACCTGGAGAAGCTCTTACTTCTAATCTTCCATTCAACAATTCAAATATCAACCAGATGCATTTGAAGTTAGCACCAAGCCAAATAGATAGGGATGCTGGAGAAGTTAAAAAATAAGTTGGAGAGGAAGATGCCCTGCCAATTGATGCCGATATGGATGATATTTTTAATGAACTGGAATCTGATGACGTTGAGGCTGATCCTGATTTTCAGCCTTTTGGTTTTGATGAGCACCTTAGAGTCTTAGAAGAGAAGCTAGATGGATTGACAATATCCTAAGAAAATTAAATGAAGTATATGTGTAAGTATTTTAGACGCATAAATAAGGGATTACACCAGATTGATTCATCCATTCCACCTCCCTCTTCATCTGGTTCTGATTAGATCTCTTTATTTTGTTGGACTTGTATTAACTACTTAACGTTACTCTTCTTGGTGACTCTTGTATTTGGACTTGTTTAACTTTGTGTGATGTGGATACTCTATTCTATTATGTTTTAATTTGTTAACTTTCACATTCTTTCTTGCTCTCTTCACATATTTAGATACCACATTCACATATTTTTCATCTTTCTTCCTTTGTCATTTTGTGACAAAAAGGGGGAGAAATTGGGGTAGTATATGATTGTTTATTTCTTATTTTGTTTGTTATTATGTGGTTTTGGAGTGAATGTAGAGATGTGGATATGCTTGTGGTATTGTGGAATTTTTTTTGGATATGTGTATGTATATCTTAATACAGGTCTCTACTGAGCTCAAGTTGAGGGGGAGTTGATTGAGTGGAAGTTGTGATTATTAGATTTAATGTGAACTGAGTGAATCTGTGTATTATAATAGGTTAATCTTCTGTAAGTTGGTTTTGTCACAAATTTGACAAAGCGGGAAATTGTAAGTGCTATGTTGTAAATCTAGCACCCTGTATTGTCAAATTTTGTTGTGCCAAAACACTTCGGAGTGTTTGACTTGTTTTGATAGATGGAATGTTCACCTTCAAGTTCAAATAGATGGAAAGTTCACCTTCATTCGAAGATGACCTTCATGTTATCTACATCGACATTTAGTGTGCTACAATTATGCATGTTCAACTACGAGAACAAGTTGAAGTTCACCAAGTCCAAGGACTCAAGTCCAAGTGCACTATCTCAAGCTCAAGTTCAAGTGCATCACATGCTCAAGCTTAAGCTCAAGCTCAAGTTCAAGCTTAAAGCTCAAGTTCAAGTTTAAATACATTTGATCAAGCTTAAGTCTCAAGTCACATGCTCAAGGCACAAGTTCGAGACACAAACTCAAGTATACGAGGTCAAGCTTCATGTGCTTCAAAGTGACCTATCTACCGAAGTGACCGATGTTTTAATTTCAATACTCACATTTAAGGTATACATGACCCTAGAAAGACCTTAGGATTAGGTCATTAACATTGCATATTTTAAGTTTTGCTTCGACTAGTCCTAATCATTGTTCAACTAGTCCAGGCACTGGCTCGACCAGTCTAGGGTTTTTCTCGACCAGTCCAGGGTTTTTCTCAAAAAACTGGATAAGGTTGTTTGGTCTTTGACCAGTCGAGTACCTTGCTCGACCAATCGTGGAGACCTACTCAACCATTCGAGTAGGGCTCGATTCGAACTCCAGCAATGCCAATTTACTTCACTCGACCAGTCGAGCGCTATGCTCAACTAGTCGAACTGGCCACTCGACCAGTCGACAATCTATTTTATCTAATCGCGCCAGAAAATTTGAAAGTTGGTTCTGCCAAGACCAGTCGAACCGAACCTTAGACCAGTCGAGGGAACCGAATTGCAACCTATAAATAGAGGACATTTCTCAGATTTTATCATCAATTCCAAGCTAATTCAAGCCATCACTCTGAGAGATTTGTCCCCACTAATGTGAAGCTATTGTGAGGTATTTATAAATCATTTTAATAGTTTTTTGGTTTCTTAGTTTCTTGATCTCTTGATTCTATTCTACTTAATATAAAGGGAATTTTGATTTAACCCTTTTTGAGATCCAAGAAATTGAATCCAAGTAGCCTAAGGTTAAATTTAATTTAAAATTCATCTAGACCTAGAACCCCTTCTTCTATAAGATTAAACATTGAACATCTTCATCTACAAAGAGGCAGTTCTACCGGCTACATCGAAGTTCATTCGTTAGATAATTATATTTCATTTATTATATTGTGGTTTATAAGATTGCTAAAAAATCTTTCACTTTGGTTTTGACTGAGATAGCCAAAAAATCTCAGTGTGTGGGGTTTTTAATTGTGATAGCCTATTAAAAACACAACTGTAAAGGTTTTAAGGTGAACCTTGAAAAACCTTCTTTTTTAATGAAAGTCGATATTCCGTGGGTTGTGGATATTGGGAGTAGAGTAGGGTGGCTGTTTAAGAACAGTTGGTGTACACCCGAACCACTATAATTCTCGGAGTTTGGATGATGATGGTGGTGGTGGTGGTGGTGGTGGTGATGTATGTGATGTGCTGAATGTTTTATTTTCATGTACATGTGGTGAATGTTGTTATAGCCTAATTTATTTCATTTTCCTCTATATCGGTTTGAGTTTTTGATACTTACCAACATTCTAGAAATCAGGTTGTCCTACCATAAGCCATTGGTTTTTACTGTAAGGTTGTCCTTAGAACAACGTTTGTATCAACCTCTCAATACTTGTGCATTTGAGGTTGTTTTATATTTCTGCTATATGTGTTATCTTTTCAAATTTATTTTTTATTTGACACTCCTATTCACCCCCCGTCTAAGACTTGGGGCTCGCCCTTTTCACAATCTTCGACTAGTTGAGAGTTTCTCACTTCGAGTCTAGCAAGTAAATCAGTTCGGATTTTCTCTCCTTCAACCAGTCAAAGACCATGTTCGACTAATCGAGCAGAGCCTTCGACTAGTTGAAGATTTATAAATCATTTTATAGATTTTTTATTTAATTCCTTAATCTCAAGCTCTATCATTCTGATTCTAAAAAGAGAGTGAATACTCTTCTTATTGAGAGTTAAAGGACTTAATACTGAAAAAGGTGAGCTCTCAGTCCTAAAGAGGGGGTGAATAGGACTATGTCAAATAAAAAATAAATACAAATAGCTGAAATAAATAGCAACCTTAAATACAATAGTATTCAGAGGTAGATACAAACATTGTTCAGAGGACAACCTTACACCAAAAACTAAGGTTTATGGTAGGACAACCTGATTTCTTGAATGCAATAAGGATCAAAAACTCAAACCAATACAAGGAGCAATAGAAACAAATCTAGTTACTACAACATTCACCACAAATACATGAAATAAATATAAGCATTCACCATATACATCATCCCCATCCAAACTCGAAGAATTATAGTGGTTTGGTGTGTACACCAATTGTTCTAAAATAGCCACACCTACTCTACTTTTGATAATCACAACCCACGTGATATTGACTTTCACTATGAAAGAAGGTTTTCCAAGGTTCACCTTAAAACCTTTACAATTGCGTTTTCAATGGGCTACAACAATTAAAAACCCCACGCTGAGATTTTCTGGCTATCTTAGTCAAAACCATAATAGAGATTTTCTGGCAATCTCAAAAACCAAAAGTGGTAATTAAAAATACTTATGTAGATTCTCTTTGAATGTAGCCTGGAAGAACCGCTTCTTGATGATGAAGATGTCCAATGTTCAATCACTCAAATGGAAGGGTTCTAAGTCTAAATTATTTTTAAATTAAATTAACCTTGGGCTACTTTGATTCAATTTCTTAAATCTCAAAAAGGGTAGAAAAGAATTCCCTTTTATCAAATCAGAATGAAGTAACAAGAGATCAAGAAATTAGAAATAAAAAAACTATAAAAAAAAATCTTAAATTACCATATAATAGCTTAACAATCACGGGGACTTATCTCTTAGAGTGGTGCTTGAATTGGCTTGAAATGAATGAAAAAAGCTGGAAAAAATTCCTCTAGTTAGAGGCTGAAAAACAGTTCCCTCGACTGGTCTAAGGTCAGCCTTGAAACAGCCTAGCTATATGTCCTAGAGGGGGGGTGAATAGGACTATACCAAGTTAAAATAATAACAGCGGAGTAAAAGAGTATAATAGACAAATAAAGGAAATTAATTCACGATGCTGAAATAAAAACAGTCTTAATAATCAAGTATTGAGACGTTGATACAAATGTTGTTCTAAGGACAACTTTACACCATAAAAACTAAGGGTTTATGGCAGGACAACCTTATTTCTAGAACGTTCTTTGTATCAAAAACTCAAACTGAAAAGAAAATAAAAGAAATATCAAGAAATAAATTCTAAGCTATTACAACATTCCCACAATGCTAGAAATGTAAATATTACAACATTCACATCCACACATACATCCCCCAAATCTGAATGATAAAAGATATAGAAATTAAACAAACATTCAAATCACATGACACAAGAAATTATAGTGGTTCGCCTGTGTATACACCAACTGTTAAACAACAGCCACATAGCTACTCCACTCCTAATATGCTCACACAGGGGATATCAGTATTCACTATCAAAATAGGCTTCACAGGTTCACCTAAAACCTTCACAATTGTGTCTTTTAAATGGGCTTACACAATTCAAAAACCCCTCTTTCTGAGTTTTCTGGCTTTCCTCAGATAACCAGTACAATGAGATTTTTCTGGCGAATCCCAAAAGAAACCAAAAGGAATGTAAATTATAATAATGTAAAATACCTGAATTTCTCCTTTCTTTTGAAGCAGCTCGGAAGAACCAATCGGAGTAGAAGTTCGAATATAGAAGTTCAATGTTCAATACTCACTTTAAAATGGTTCTAGGTTCTAATTGATTTTAAATTAAACCAGTTGGGCTTAGCTTTATTTGATTTTGATTCCAAGAAGATGGAATACAGAAATTCCTCTTTCAAATCAGATTAGAATGTAGAAACAAAATCAAATGCATAAGCTAATAAAAAGAGAATATTAAATATGCACAAAGTAGTTTAAAATGAACACAAACTTATCTCAGAGTGAAGCCTTGAATTTTCTTGAATTGAGTTATCAATCTCTGAAATTTGTGCTCTATTTATAGATGCAAAAACCTCGTCTAGGCTGGTCTTGAAAACACTTTGACTGGTCGTAGAACCAACGGGATTTTGAAATTTTGAGCGCTATCTGAAAAAACTGTTCTACGACTAGTCTTAGGATGTCCACAACTGGTCTTAGACCATCCATGACCGGTCGTAGCAGACCCAGGACTGGTCGTAGAAAACCAGCATTGGTTGCTATAATTCGAGTCGTAGAACCAGGACTGGTCGTGGGACGAGTCGTGCACTGTTCACACGACCGGTCGACCAGGTCTCAGGACAGGTCGTAGCATAACCAAAAAATTTTAAAAAATTGCAACAACTTAGAACTGGTCGTGGAATTTCTTGGACTAGTCGAACCAATGCTAGGACTAGTCGAACAAGGTCCAGGACTAGTCTCAGAACAGACCAAATTATATAAAAAGATTCAACTTGAATTATGTATACAAAATGGCCTACCCTAAGGTCAAACTAAGGTCTATCATACCTGGGACATGAAGTATGAACATTGAAACTTCATTCAATCAGAAGATAGTTGACCTTTGAACCTTATCAAGCTTGAGATCTTTACTTGATGTAGCTTGATCTTGAGATCTTCTAAAGCTTGGATTTGTCTTCTTAGGTTGTACTTCATTTTGAGTTGAACATCCTCTTTAGACTTGAACAAGCACTCTTCTTATCGATGTAGTTCTAAATATTGAAGCTTATAGAAGAGGACCAAGTACATGACCTTGCATTTCTTGAAGTAGATCACCGTACTTGACTTAAAGCATTGATGCAGTGTCTTGAACATTCATATAACAACAAACTACATAAGAAACATATAGAGGTTTTGGCACAACAGAATTTGACAACCAAAGGAGCATAAGACCATAGCACTTACAATCTCCCCCTTTGTCAAATTTGTGACAAAATGCACTCAAATAAAAATAAGAGAAGCACAACACATACTTAACAAAGAATCATGCACCAGTTATAGCAGAAAACTAGTTACAGCCTAGTTAAAGAATCATGCACCAGTTGTCATAAACTAACACACAACATTCATCTAGAGGCACTCCTCTATACTTACTCCCCCTGAGTAGCATACATAAAAATTATAAATCTGCTAATGCTGCTACTAATCCATATCCATCTCCATTTCATAACCATAAGCAATCAAACTAAAAGCTTCTCCCCCTTTTTGTCACAAAATGACAAAGGAAGAATAAATGGACACGAATAATAAATAGGAGAGTAATAGATGAAATAACTAGGTAAATATAAGAAAAAGATAAGCACAAGTAAAATCCACATATCATAATCCAGTTCAATCTAAAGATAGATAAAAATAGTCTTACAAACTGAGAGAGAGCAAAGAAGTATTGAAGTTATTACAAACCATCAGAGAAAAACATTTAGTCAGATCCAAAAGAGGGAGCAGGAATAGATGGATCAATTTTGTGTAAACCCTTAGTAACACGCCTCATATACTTGCGCAAATAAGAAAATTGAGATGATTGTGTTACACGTAATTGAGCTATCTCTTCCTTAAGAGAATTCAACCTCTCATCAACATCAGAAGGCTAAAAATTCGGATCATTTCCAAACTCTGATCCCAGTTCATCAAAAATATCATCCATATCAACATCGTCAGGAGGAAGATCTCAGCTTCTGCTTCATTCCCTGCTTCAACACCACTACCACCAATATCCACTTGGCAAGGAGCCAATTCCAATTTCATCTTGTTAATATTTGTATTGTTGAATATAAGATGATGGATAGGTGCCTCTCCAACAGGCATAGCCCCGAGCATGTAAGTGGCTAAAACAGTCATAAGATAGGCAAATGGAATATCACTATGACCTGGATGGAGACAAAACTGAATGATGGAATGACAGATTAAAGAAGGCAGACAGATGTTTACACCAGAGATGACAGAATGTAAAACACGAACCATAAAAGCAATTCATTCTGTTTTGTTACCAGAACGCGGGTACAGATTTAAAATAAAGATTCTGTGAAGAACCTTGTATCTGGGTAACAAATACTTTGAGGGGAGCGCATTCCCTTTATGAGTCCATTGCACATCCATATTATACAGTTCTCTAGTGAGCATGCGTTTTTCTGATTCTGAGGGTTTTTCAGCTAAAGTATGAATGGGAATACCCTCATCATGAATAGGAATGTCTATAAGGCCAGCAATTAGATGACGATCTACATCAAATGGACCTTCTCTAGCATCAATTTTAAGTGATAAATTCTCACTAGAAAAATAAGAAATGCATGCAAACATGGATTGAGCAATAGATTAGTATGCAGGCCCACCCCAATGTAAGATGTTATCTCATCCTATAGATTGGAGTAGAGGTAGGATACCAAAATGAGCAATATGGTTAAGATCAATAGGACGTTCAACAATGACTTTGCGCATACGCAAATCTTGTACATCGGAGGGATTATTTTCGGGTGACCGAATATGGTGTTGAGTGATAGAAGTTGATCTAGAAGATGATGGACCACGGGAAGTTTTCTTTTTCCCCTAGCATCCATTTGTAAGACAAGACTTAAAGAAACAAATAGATACAAAAGATTTGACGTGGGGTTTTGATAAATCAGATTTTTCAAAAGAAAACTCCAAAATTGCAATGAAAGATCAAATAGATTACTCCAAGAGTGAAAATGAAGTAATATTAACTAAAATCTACAAGAAAAATGCATAAAACCCACTAACCTTGAAGAACAATGAAGATGGGTATGACTGGTTGGGCGTCGGCTTGTTGGAGAGAAAAGTGAAATTGAAGAAGAAAAGGTTTTCCCCAAT
The DNA here is from genome assembly GCF_029962835.1 of Magnolia sinica. Taxonomy (NCBI): domain Eukaryota; kingdom Viridiplantae; phylum Streptophyta; class Magnoliopsida; order Magnoliales; family Magnoliaceae; genus Magnolia; species Magnolia sinica. The sequence goes on from NC_080574.1 coordinate 84,824,061, forward strand.
TTTAAAAGATTCACCGAGTTTTACGATGGGTCGTGGATGTGCTCGACTAGTCGCGACACGACCAGTCGAGTACACACACGACTGGTCGTGTACCGAAAAAAATAAGCATTTTTCATAACAATTTGAAATTTAAGCCATTAAATTATCAAATAAATATATATATATATATATACACACACACACACACTATGATACAAGTATGCAAGAATATTTAATTTAAATTGCACATACCAAGATCAAATTTCAATTTACTAAATCTGCTTTTGTTGAGCGATTTAGTGAAAATGTCAGCAAGTTAAGTCTTGGTCGGAATGTATTCCAAAGATATTATTTTATCTTCCACTAATACACGAATGTAATGATACCTAATGTCAATGTGCTTGGAACGTGAATGTTGGATTGGATTTTTAGAAATATTTATTACACTGGAATTATCACAATATAAGACCATAGAATCTTGTGCTATTTCGTAATCACTTAACATATGTTTCATCCAAACAAGCTGAGTACATGCATTTTTAGCTACAATGTATTCAGCCTCAGCAGTTGAGAGTGATACGGAACTTTGCTTCTTACTAAACCAAGAGACTAAAAAATTTCTAAGATAAAAATAACCACCACTGGTTGATTTCCTATAATTGATATTCTCAGCCCAATCATCATCAGTGTACCCAGCCAACTGAACACTGGTATCATATGGATACCAAAGACCCAAATTTACAGAACTTGAGACATATCGAATAATCTGCTTAACCGCAGTTAGATGTGACTCTTTAGGGTTTGACTGATATCTACCACAAATACCAACACTTAAAGCAATATCAGGTCTACTAGCAGTTAAATAAAGTAAACTACCAATCATACTTGTATACAATTTAGGATCCACATCTTTAACTGTAGAATCCTTTGAGAGTCTTAGAGTTGTACTATAGGAGTATCAAACTTCTTACCATTCTCAAATTCGAACTTTTTAATCAAGTTCAAGGCATACTTGGTTTGAGAAATAAAAATACCATCAAGTTGTTGTTTTACTTGCAACCCTAGGAAATAATTTAATTTCCCAACCATGCTCATTTCAAACTTAGATTTCATTAAATCTACAAACTCAACAGTCATGTTAGTACATGTTAATCCATAAATAATATCATCAACATAGATATGAACCATTAAGATATCATCGTTATGTTTCTTAACAAAGAGCATCTTATCGACACTACCCATTTGAAAATTATGATTTAGTAAAAACTTAGTCAATTTTTCGTACCATGCCCTGGGAGCTTATTTAGACCATATAGAGCTTTTTTAAGACGGTATACATGATCGGTAAACTTAGGGTCTTCAAACCCTGTAGGTTGTTCAACATATACTTCTTCATGTAAATTGCCATTCAAAAAGGCACTCTTTACATCTATTTGATAAATTTTAAACTTTTTAAAGCATGCAATGGATATAAAAAGTCTGATTGATTCAAGGCGAGCAGCTGGGGCAAAGGTTTCATCGTAATCAATCCCTTCTATTTGAGTGTACCCTTATACAACCAGTCTTGCCTTGTTTCGAATAATATTCCCAAGTTCATCAGACTTTTTTTTGAAAATACACTTTGTTCCAATAATATGTTTATCTATAGGTCTAGAAACAAGGTACCAAACATCATTTCGAACAAACTGATTAAGTTCTTCCTGCATAGCTACTATCTAATTTTTGTCAGAAAGAGCTTCTTTTACGTTTACTGGTTCAATCTGGGATGTAAAATACACATAGTTACATGTCTTCTAATTGTCTACGAGTGCGCACACCAGTGAAAGGGTTTCCAAGAATTTGAGAGGTTGGATGATCTTTGATAGTCCTTAATTCAGAATTATTTTGACTTAATGAAGTATCTGGTTTGTCAATCAAAAGAACTTCATCATTATCTGAACTACGGGTAGGTGTATTCAAGTGATCATCAATGACCACATTAATGGACTCTTGAATCACACCGGTCCTATTGTTCAGAACACGATATGCACGACTGTTTAAAGAATATCCTAAAAAGATCCCATCATCACTTTTTGTGTCAAACTTTCCCAGATTTTCACGGTCGCGCAAAATATAGCACTTACTGCCAAAAACTCGAAAGTATTTGACAATAGGCTTCTTATCAAACCAAAGTTCATAAGCAGTTTTATTATTAGATTGACATGTATAAACTCCGTTGATAATATAGCACGCAGTATTTATGGCTTCAGCCCAAAGATTTCTGGGAAGCTTCATACTATTCAACATTACATTTCCCATTTTTTGAAGCACTCTATTTTTCCTCTCCATAATTCTATTTTGTTGTGGTGTTTTGGGTGCAGATAATTCATGCGATATTCCCTGATCGCTACAGAATTTCTCAAAACTGCTATTCTCGAACTCAGATCTATGATCAATACGGATCATACAAACTTGAGAACCTTTTTCACTTTGGATCCATTTGAGAATCCTTTTTACTTTATCAAGGGTTTCTGATTTATCCCTTAAAAATGCTACCCAAGTGAATCTGATAAAATCATCCATGATTACCAGTATGTATTTTTTGCCACCTCGACTTTCTGTCCTGGTAGGTCCTATAAGGTCCATATGGAGAAGCTCGAGTGGTCTGGATGTAGCATTGGAGTTCACCTTTTTGTGAGAGCTCCTTGTTTGCTTGTCATACTGGCATTCACCACATATTTTATCTACTTTTTGTAATTTAGGTAGACCTCTTATTAGTTCTCTCTTGCTCAATTTGTATAAATTATGGTAGTGTATATGTCCAAGGCATTTATGCCATAATTCTGTTTCATCGGTATGGACTATGTAGCACGAATGATTAGATGAGCTACCATCGCTTATAATATAGTAGTTTTCAGAAGTCCTGTGACCAGTTAATATTACAGAACCCTTTTTGTTTAAGATTTCACAACCTTTATTAGAAAATTTCACTCTATGATTGTTATCACATATTTAAGATATGCTTAACAAGTTGTGTTTTAGCCCCTCAACATATAAAACATTCTTAAATAAGGGGAGGTTATAGAGTTGAACCGTACCTTGGCCAATAATCTTACAGTTGCTACCATCACCAAATGTGACTGACACATCAGTCATATCTTTAAGATCGGTGAATAAAGCCTTGTCGCCTGTCATATGCCTGGAGCACCCACTATCAAGGTACCACTTTGAATGGCTTGTAGCTTTGAAAGCAATGTGGGCAACCAAGCAAGTAACCTTAGGAACCCATTTTATAACTGTTTTGGGTTTAAGAGTATAGTTGGTCTTTTTCTGTCTGTTGTTGTAAGAATGACCTATTGAGTTAGATTTTAAGAGCTCCTTAAGCAAATCAACTATTTTTTCAGCTAAAGGGTTTTGGTTTTGAGTTTTATAGTTGACATAATTGCTTTTAGGTTTTTGAAAAGTTTTAGCATTTTTAGAGAAACTTTAATTAATACTTTTCCCTTTTGAGTTAGAGATTTCTCCTTTCACAAACTTAGGAGGAGAATTCTTCTGTTTAGAAGGTATATTCTTATCATAGCCCAACCCGGATCTGTCGCCACATTTTCTAGATCCGGATAGAAGTTTTTCAAACTTTAGATCTCCTTAGGCATACCTCCATGTATCCTTTAAACTCAAAAGTGAAGAGTTTCAAGCTTAAGTTTATCATTTTTAGATTTAAGTTTTTCAATCAGGGAGGTTTTAAATTCCAAATCACTTTTAGTCTTTTCAAAACAATCTGAAATATGGGATTTTTCTAAAACGAGAGACTCAAAATCTTCTTTAAGTTTTAAAAACTTTTCTTTTTGAAGTTTTAGTTTTACGACAATTTTACAACTTTCCTTGTATAGGGCATTATAAGCATCTTGTAGATCTTCTTCATTTTCATGATCACTATTCAGATTTTCTTCACTAGTTGAATCATCATGATCTGAAAAAGTGAACTTGGCTAGAGTCATAAGGGCTTTAACTTCATTCCCCGACTCAGTTCCAGAATCTTCTGATTCAGAAGAGGCTTCAGTGCCAGAAGATTCATCCCAAGTAGCCAGCATTCCTTTCTTTTTAGATTTGTCCTTTTTAAGACATTTGTTTGCTAAATGCCCATATTCTTGGCAGTTGTAACATTAACTATCTTTCAAAGATTTTCATGTTTTAGATTTCGGTTTAGATCTTTTCTTATCATTTAATTTTTGAAAATCAACCCCCTTCTTACTTTTGAAAATCTTGTAAAACTTTTTCGCTAAGAGAGCCATATCGTCTTCAGAATTTTCTAAATCAGAATTTTCTTGAGAAATATATTTAGAAGATTTAAGAGCGATAGATTAATCTTTTAGAGCTTTAAAGTTTAACTCATAGGTTTGTAAAGAACCAACTAGCTCTTCACCCTCATATTGTCCATATCACGAAGTTCCTAGATCGCGGTTACCTTAGAGTTGAACCGTTCAGGAAGTGAGCATAGTATCTTTGCACACACTTTACTTTCTGGGATTTTATCACCAAGACCCCACATAGAGTTTATAATGTCATTCAATCTTGTATAAAAGTTCATAAACATTTCATTTTCTTCCATATGAATTTCCTCAAATTTGATTGTGAGGAGTTGGACTTTAGATTTCTTAACAATTGATGTACCCTCGTGTGTCATTTCTAAAATATCCCAAGCTCGCTTTGCAGTATTACAGGATATAATTCTTTTGAACTCATCCGGTGATAGTGCGCAAGTGATTACATTTAGTGCTTTTGCATTGGCACTACTTTCATTTTTCTGAAGAGTGGTCCATGAGAAATATACTCTCATCGATTTTGAACCATCGATACCAGTCACTTCAGTGGTAGGTGGGATCCATTCATTCACTATGGCTTGCCACACACTCTCATCCTTTGATTTGAGGAAAATCTTCATCCTGGCTTTCTAATAGGCATAGTTGGAGCCTTCAAATGGTGGAGGCCTAGTGACTGAAAGGCTATCAAAATTTGACATCTTATATATACCTTAGATCGTTAGCTCAGGAAATGAATCCAAGAATAAAGAATTAAAAATGAGTTATTAAGCTTTGATACCACTTGAAACGGCCTAGCTATATATCCTATACGGGAGGGTGAATAGGACTATACCAAGTTAAAATAATAACAGCGAAGTAAAAGAGTATGATAGCTAAATAAAGGAAATCAATTCACGATGCTGAAATAAAAAGCAGCCTTAATAATCAAGTATTGAGATGTTGATACAAATGTTGTTCTAAAGACAACCTCACACCATAAAAACCAAGGGTTTATGACAGGACAACCTTATTTCTAGAACGTTCTTTGTATCAAAACCTCAAACTGAAAAGGAAATAAAAGAAATAGCAAGAAATAAATTCTAAACTATTACAACATTCCCACAATGCTAGAAATGTAAATATTACAACATTCACATCCACACATACATCCCCGAAATCTGAATGATAAAAGATATAGAAATTAAACAAACATTCAAATCACACGATACAAGAAATTATAGTGGTTTGCCTGTGTGTACACCAACTGTTAAACAACAGCCACACAACTACTCCACTCCTAATATCCTCACACAGGGGATATCAGCGTTCACTATCAAAATAGGTTTCAAGGTTCACCTAAAACCTTCGCAATTGTGTCTTTTAAATGGGCTTATACAATTCAAAAATCCCTCTTTCTAAGTTTTCTGGCTTTCCTCAGATAACCAGTACAATGAGATTTTTCTGGCGAATCCCAAAAGAAACCAAAAAGAATGTAAATTACAATAATGTAAAATTGAAAAGGCCAAGCTATATGTCCTAGAGGGGGGGTGAATAGGACAATGCCAAATAAAACTTATAACAGCGAATTTTAAAAAGAATATGATAGCCAAAGTAAATCACAATGCAGTAAATTAAAATAACCTCAAAATTCAGATCTTGAGAGGTTGATACAAACGTTATTCTAAGGACAACCTTACACCAAAAACCAGAGTTTATGGTAGGACAACCTTATTTCTAGAAAGATCTTTGTATCAAATCTCAAATCGAAGAGGAATACAATAATAAATACAAACTGAATTGAAATAACTTGAAATCAAAGATGTATTGTTCTAGGGACAGCCATACACCATAAAAATGGCAGGGCAACCTTGCTGGAACAACTTTCAAATGAAATTGAAAATCAAGCGATAAAGGAATAGCAGAAAATAAATTCTAAACTATTACAAGATTCTCACAAAGCTTGAATTAAATGATTACAACATTCACCACCATACATACATCCCATAAAAATTAAATAAAGATTAGAAGAATAAATCAATCAACCACAACACAAGGGTTTATAGTGGTTAGCCTGTGTGTTCACCAACTGTTAAACAATAGCCACACAAAAAGCTACTCCACTCCTAATATCCTCACACAGGGGATATTAGCGTTCACTAAAAATAGGTTTTCCCAGGTTCACCCAAAACCTTTACAATTGTGTCTTTATATGTGGGCTTACACAATTAAAAAAAAACCCCACTTCTGAGTTTTCCTGGCTCTCCTCAGAAAACCAATACAACAAGATTTTTCTGGCAAATCTTGAAAGAAACCAAAATAGAAAGGGATTTACAATTAAATGTAAAATACCTGATTATCTCCTTCGTTGTAGCAGCCCGGTAGAACCAAATTAAAGTAGATGATTGAATGTCCAAGTTCAATGTCCAGTACTCGATTACAATGGTTCTAATTCTAATAGATTTTAAATTAAACCAAATAGGGCTTGCCTTAATTGATTTTGATTCCAAAGAAAGGGAAATTCCTCTTATCAAATCAGATTGAAATAGCAAAAACAAAATCAATTAAATAAAGCTAAGGAAAGAGAATATTAAATAAGCACACTTAGCTTAGATGGAGCACAGAATTATCTCTCAGAAGTTCGACGCAGATTGGCTTGAATGGATTAAGTAATTCGATGACTTCTTTTGAGATTCGTGCACTATTTATAAGTGAGCAGATCGGGTCTTCGACTAGTCTAGAGAGCTCTTCGACTAGTCGAAGCACTAACAGATATTTCAAAAATCCGGCAGGATATGCTTTGACCGTTCTACGACTGGTCGAAGCTCTCCTACGACTGGTCGTAGGTCTCCTTCGACTGGTCGTAGGTCTTGAAAAACTTCGCTAGAATTCGAGTCGAAGATTTTTGACTGGTCGTAGATGCAGTCGACACTGTTCCTACGACTGGTCGAACAGATTCCTGGACTAGTCGAAGCCTAACAGATTTCATCCGGAATTTGTAACAAACTCACGACTGATCGAGGAATTTCTTAGACTGGTCGAAGCAACTCTAGGACTAGTCGAAGAAGGCCTAGGACTAGTCGAAGAACAGACCAAAATCATGTAAAATAAACATTCGGTTTATGTATCCGAAATGACCTACTTCTAAGGTCAACCTGTGGTCAATCGAACCTCAATCATGAAGTATGGACATTGAAACATTAGGAACAAGTGACCTTGAAGTATGAGCCTTGAAGTCTTGATGTAGATCAATCTTGAAATCTTGATGTAGCTCAATCTTGAAAGGGTCTTCAGTTCTATACCAACTGCCTTGTACTCTTCAGCTTGAGTCTTGTCTTGTGAGCTTAGCTTGTTCATGAATGTTGATCTTTGAGAGAGCTTTACTTATGCAAGTTATATATAACATAACAGTGATTTTGGCACCACAAATTTGACAACAGACAGGGATATAAACTATAGCACTTACAATCTCCCCCTTTGTCAAATTAGTGACAAAACACATAACCAAGATAAACAAAAGTAAAACAACTGGTTAATACATGCAAATCAACATTCAACCAGTTTCAACCAGTTTCAACATTCAACCATTTTCAACATTTAACAATTTTCATTCAACAAGATGAAACATATACTCAAGATCAAACATATACTCCCCCTGACTCTCCCTGAGTAACATAACCAATGCTACTCCTCTCACAATCACATTAAGAACAAACCATTCTCCCCCTTTTTGTCACAATATGACAAAGGAGAACTAAATAAAGGAATTCATGAGAGTAAACATGAGGAGGTAAGAGAGTATTGCAAAATAGTGATAGAGATACTCAGCATAGCATCACATAGAATAAATATCCAGCATAAAACATAAATAGAATCCAACTCTAAATCAGCCAAGTGCAAAGATATAAAGTTATTACAGACTAGAAGTCTCATAAAAACTACTCAGAACTAGAACTTGAAGACGGAGCAGGAATAGAGGGATCAAGTTGGTGCATGCCTTTGTTCAAGCGCCTAAGATATTTGCGCATGTACTTGAATTGCAAATCATGAGCAACAGACATGTTTTTCAACTTTACATTTATATCCTCAACTTTACCCTCTAATGCACTCAGACGTGCATTAACATCAGATGGTACAAAATCTGGATCATTTGCTGAGTCAGAATCCAGTTCCTCAAAAATGTCATCCATATTAATGTCAAACCAGCTTCTTCAGGACCACCACCACCACCTTGTTCAGGAAGCAGATCCAACTTCATCTTATTGATATTAGTGTTATTGAAAATCAGATGATGGATTGGTGCCTCATCAACAGGCATATCAACTAACATATGTGTAGCCATTACAGTCATAAAATAGGCAAATGGAATGTCACTATGACCAGGATGGAGTCGAAATTGAAGAATGAAATGATAGATTAAGGATGGTAAACAAATCTGAGTACCATTGGAAATAGCATGCATAACACGAACCATAAACGAAGTCAAATCAGATTTATTACCCAAACGAGGATACAGATTAGACACAAAGATTCTGTGGAGAATTCTGTATTTGGGTAACAAATACCTTGCGGGGAGCGCATTCCCTTTTTGAGTCCATTGAACATCCATGTTGCACAAGTCTCTAGTGACCATGTGTTTTTCAGACATTGAGGGTTTATCAGTTAAGTTATGAATTGGAATACCCTCATCATTCACAGGAATGTCCATAAGGGCTGAAATTAAATGACGATCAACGTCAAAAGGCCCTTCTCTAGTAGATATTTGAAAAGTTAAATTATGCTGTGAGAAAGCACTAATACATGTAAACATGGATTGGGCAATGGACCGATATGCAGGCCCACCCCAATGCAATAAGTTAACCCAACCTACAGCTTCAAGCATAGGAAGGATGTCAAAAGGTGCAATATGATTAACATCAACAGGATGTTCAACAATAACATTACGTGATCTAATGTCCCTAACATATGATGGATCATCATTGGGAACAAGAAGATGACGTTTAGAGATAGCGGTCGATCTGGAGGAAGAAGAAGGACCACGGGAAGTAGTTTTTCTACCTCTAGAAGCCATTTGCAACAAGGATTTCAAGGAATAAAGAAGTTGCAAAGGATTGAGAAGTGGGTTTATACAAAACAGATTTTTCAAAATCCAAACCCCAAATCTCAATGATTTTCAAAATAGAAAGCTTCAAGAGAGAAAAGGAAACAATCTAGACACAAATCTGCAAGAAAAATTGATTTGGAATACTAACCTTGAAGAACTTGATGGATGGGTTCGACAAGTCGAAGCTCGGCTCCAAGGAGAAGAAAGAAGAAATGAGGAAGAAAGGAAAAAAATCTCCAATTTAAGTGAAACCCGAGTTCCACGACTGGTCGTGGGTATCTACGACCAGTCGTAGGACGACTGGTCATGTATACTCACGACTGGTCGAAGAAACCCCAAAAATTCAAATTACTTGCAATTTCTACAAAAATTAAAATTCAATCTAGCAAATATATACACTATAATACAAGTAGGCATAAATAATCAATTTAAAATACACATGCCAAGATCAAATTTCATCTTTTTGAACCTGCTTTTATCGAGAGGTTTTGGGAAAATGTCAGCTCGTTGATCTTTAGTAGGAATGTATTCTAGAGATATAACTTTTTCTTCTACTAATTCCCTTATATAATGAAATCTAATGTTAATGTGCTTAGTACGAGAATGCTGAATAGGATTTTTTGAAATATTTATCGCACTGGAATTATCACAATGTAATAACATAGAATCCTGTTTAATTCCATAATCACTTAGCATTCGTTGCATCCAAACAAGCTGTGTACATGCATTACCAGCTGCGATATACTCAGCGTCAGCTGTTGAATTTTGTTTCTTACTAAACCAGGAAACTAGACTATTTTCAATGTAAAAACAACCACCACTGGTTGATTTTCTATCATCTAGATTACCAGCCCAGACAGCATCCGAGTACCCAGCTAATTGAACATTAGTTTCATGAGCATACTAGAGACCAAGATTTACAGTACTTGCGACATATCTAATAATTCGCTTGACAGCAATCAAGTGAGATTCTTTTGGATCAGATTGATATCTTGCATAAATACCAACACTTAGAGAAATATCAGGTCTACTAGCAGTTAAATATAACAAACTACCAATCATACTCCGATAAAATTTTGAGTCAACATTTTTACCATTAGAGTCTTTTGATAGTTTCAGGGTAATACTCATAGGAGTATCGAAATTCTTGTCATTCTCAAATCCAAATCTCTTGATTAGATTCAAGGCATACTTAGATTGAGAAATGAATATTCCCTCAGGTTGTTGCTTTACTTGCAATCCAAGGAAATAAGTCAATTCCCCAACCATGCTCATTTCGAATTGTGATTTCATCAAATCTGCAAACTCAGTAGTCAAGTCCGTACAAGTTGATCCATAAATGATATCATCAACATAAATCTGTACCATTAAGATATGATCATTATGTTTTTTAACAAACAGAGTTTTATCGACAGATCCCATTTGAAAATTATGACTTAAAAGAAATTTCGTTAGTTTCTCATACCATGCCCTAGGTGCTTGTTTTAATCCATAAAGTGCCTTTCTAAGCCGATATACATGATCAGTATTTTTGGAATCTTCAAAACCCATTGGCTATTCAACATAGACTTCTTCATGTAAATCGCCATTTAGAAAAGCACTTTTCACATCCATCTGATAGATCTTTATCTTTCTAAAACATGTAATGGATATAAATAGTCTGATAGATTCAAGACGTGCTACTGGTGCAAAGGTTTCATCGAAATCAATCCCTTCAATTTGAGTATAACCTTGTACCACCAGTCTAGCCTTATTTCTAATTATATTTCCACATTCGTTAGACTTATTTTTGAAAATCCATTTTGTTCCAATGATGTGTTTATCTTTAGGTCTTGGTACGAGATACCAAACATCATTTCTTACGAATTGGTTGAGTTCATCTTGCATCGCAACAATCCAGTTTTCATCAGCAAGAGCTTCTTTTACGTTAGATGGTTCAATTTTGGGATATAAAACATACATAATTACATATATCCTCAAGTTGTCTACGGGTGCGAACACCGGTGAGAGGATTTCCAAGAATTTGTGTGGTTGGATGATCTTTAACAGTCCTCAACTCAGAATCAGTTTAATTCGATGAAGTATCGGGTTTATCAATGATTAGTACTTCATCATTATCTGAATTAGAAATTGGTGCGTTTAAGTGATCATCAATGACAACATTAATGGATTCTTGAATCACACTAGTCCTTTTGTTCAGAACCCTATAAGCTCGACTGTTTAAAGAATATCCTAGAAAAATACCTTCATCACTCTTCGTATCGAATTTTCTCAAATTTTCACGATCACGTAAAATATAGCACTTGCTGCCAAAAACTCGAAAGTATTTAACAGTAGGCTTTTTATTGAACCACAATTCATAAGCTGTTTTATTATTATCTTTGCTAGTGTAGACTCGGTTAATAATATAGCAAGCTGTGTTGACTGCTTCAGCCCAAAGATTTTTAGAGAGCTTCATGCTATTCAACATGACGTTAGCCATTTCTTGAAGCACCCTATTCTTTCTTTCTACAATTCCATTTTGTTATGGAGTTTTGGGAGCAGAGAATTCATGTAATATTCCTTGGTCGGTACAGAACTTCTCAAATTTGCTATTCTCAAATTCAGATCCATGATCACTACGAATTTTACTGATTTGAGAAGATTTTTCAGTTTGAATCCTTTTGAGAACTTTTCTTACTTCTTCAAGGGTTTCAGATTTATCCCTTAAGAAGACTACCCAAGTAAATCTGGTAAAGTCATCAACTATTACTAGGATATACTTTTTCCCACCACAACTTTCTGATCTGGTAGGTCCTATCAGATCCATGTGGAGAAGTTCGAGTGGTCTTGATGTGGTATTTGAATTCACCGTTTTGTGTGAATTCCTTGTTTGTTTGCCTATCTGGCACTCACCACATATTTTATCTAATTTTTGAAGTTTGGGTAAACCTCTTACAAGTTCTCGTTTGCTCAATCTATATAGATTTCGATAATGTACATGTCCAAGACGTTTGTGCCATCAATCAGTCTCGTCTGTATGGACCATGTAACATGTTTGATTAGATGAGCTGGATTCACTAATAATATAGCAATTTTCAGACGTTCTACGTCCAGTTAATATTACAGAACCCTTATTGTTTAGTATTTCACAGCTTTGATTAGTAAACCGAACATTATGGTTATTATCACATATTTGTGATATACTAAGCAAGTTATGTTTTAAGCCTTCAACGTATAAAACATTTTTAAACACCGGAAGATTAAAAAGTTGAACCGTACCTTGGCCTATAATCTTGCAGTTGCTACCATCACCAAATGTGACTGAACCATCAGTCATATCTTTTAGATCCGTGAATAAAGCTTTGTCACCTGTCATATACCTGGAGCATCCACTGTCTAGGTACCACTTCGAATGACTTGTTGCTTTGAAAGCAGTGTGAGCAACCAAGCAGGTAACTTTAGGAACCCATTTCATAACTGTTTTAGGTTTAGGAACATAGTTGGTCTTCTTTTATGTATATTTGTAGGAATGACCTATAGAGTTAGATTTTAAGAGATCCTTGGGTAAATCAACTATCTTTTCAACTAGTGGATTTCGTTTCTGATTAAAGTTGACATGGCTGTTTCTAGGTTTTTGAAAAGTTTTTGAATTTTTAGAAAAATCTTGATAAGTATTTATCCCTTTTGAGTTTGAGGACTCTCCTTTAACAAACATAGGAGGAGTATACTTTTGTTTAGGAGGTAAATTTTTATCATAGCCCAACCCGGATCGATCGCCACATTTTCTTGATCCGGATAAAAGTTTCTCTAACTTTGGATCACCTTGGGCATATTTCCATGTGTCCTTTAAACTCAGAAGAGAAGATACTTCAGTTTTAAGTTTCTCAATTTCAGATTTTAAATCAATAATTAGGGAGTTTTTGAATTCCAAATCGCATTTTGATTTTTCAAAACTATCTGAAATTTGTGATTTTTCTAAGACAAGTGATTTAAAACAATTTTTGAGTTTAGAAAACTTTTCTTTTTGAAGTTTAAGTTTGACAGCAATTTTACAACTTTCCTTATATAGGTCATTGTAAGCGTCTTGAAGATCATCTTCATTTTCACATTCACTATTCAGATTTTCTTCACTTGTAGAGTCATTATCTGAAAATGTGAATTTGGCTAGAGTCATAAGAGCTTTAACCTTATTACCCGACTCAGTTTCAGAATCTTCTGATTCAGAAGAACCTTCAGAATCAGATGATTCATCCCATGTAGCCAACATACCCTTCTTCTTGGGTTTGTCCCTTTTAGGACATTTATTTGCTAAGTGCCCATAATCTTGACAGTTGTAACATTGACTATCTTTCAAAGATTTTTGAAATTTGGGTCTAAACTTCTTTTTATCATTTGATTTTTGAAAATCAACCCTTTTCTTACTTTTGAAAATCTTGTAAAATTTCTTAGCTAAAAGAGTCATATCATCTTCTGAATCAGAATTTTCTTCTGAATTACATTTAGAAGATTTTAGTGCGATAGATTTACCTTTAGGAGCTTTAAAGTTTAACTCGTAGGTTTGTAATGAACCAACTAGTTCTTCTACCCTCATATTATCCGTATCACGAAGTTCCTGGATCACGGTTACTTTAGAATTGAACCGTTCAGGAAGTGAGCGTAATATTTTTGCACACACTTTACTTTCTGGGATTTTATCGCCAAGACCCCACATTGAGTTTACAATGTCATTCAATTTAGTGTAAAAGTTCATAAACATTTCATTTTCCTCCATATGAATTTCTTCAAATCTGGTTGTGAGGAGTTGGACTTTAGATTTTTTGACAATTGTAGTACCCTCGTGTGTCATTTCTAATATATCCCAAGGTTGCTTTGCAGTATCACAGGAAATGATTCTTTTGAACTCATCCGGTGATAGTGCGCAAGTAATTGCATTTAGTGCTTTAGCATTTGCACTACTCTCACTTTTCTGAAGAGTGGTCCATTCGTAATATGGTGTGACTTTCATTGATTTTGAACCATCAACCCCAGTAACTTCCATGATAGGAGGATTCCATTCAGTCACTATGGCTTGTCAGACATTTTCATCCATTGATTTGAGGAAGATCCTCATTCTGGCTTTCCAATAGGCATAGTTGGAGCCATCAAAGGGTGGAGGCCTTGTGACTGAAAGGCTATCAAAATTTGACATCTTAAATAGCTTAAATCGTTAGCTCAGGAATTAAATCCAAGAATTAAAAAAGAGCTATTAGGCTCTAATACCACTTGAAAAGGCCAAGCTATATGTCCTAGACGGGGGGTGAATAGGACAATGCCAAATAAAACTTATAACAGCGGATTTTAAAAAGAATATGATAGCCAAAGTAAATCACAATACAGTAAATTAAAATAACCTCAAAATTCAGATCTTGAGAGGTTGATATAAACGTTGTTCTAAGGACAACCTTACACCAAAAACCAGAGTTTATGGTAGGACAACCTTATTTCTAGAAAGATCTTTGTATCAAATCTCAAATCGAAGAGGAATATAATAATAAATACAAACTGAATTGAAATAACTTGTAATCAAAGATGTATTGTTCTAGGGATAGCCATACATCATAAAAATGGCAGGGCAACCTTGCTGGAACAACTTTCAAATGAAATTGAAAATCAAGCGATAAAGGAATAGCAGAAAATAAATTCTAAACTATTACAAGATTCTCACAAAGCTTGAATTAAATGATTACAACATTCACCACCATACATACATCCCACAAAAATTAAATAAAGATTAGAAGAATAAATCAATCAACCACAACACAAGCGTTTATAGTGGTTCGCCTGTGTGTTCACTAACTGTTAAACAACAGCCACACAAAAAGCTACTCCACTCCTAATATCCTCACACAGGGGATATTAGCGTTCACTAAAAATAAGTTTTCCCAGGTTCACCCAAAACCTTTACAATTGTGTCTTTGTATGTGGGCTTACACAATTAAAAAAACCCCACTTCTGAGTTTTCCTGGCTCTCCTCAGAAAACCAATACAACAAGATTTTTCTGGCAAATCTTGAAAGAAACCAAAATAGAAAGGGATTTACAATTAAATGTAAAATACATGATTATCTCCTTCATTGTAGCAGCCCGGTAGAACCAAATCAAAGTAGATGATTGAATGTCCAAGTTCAATGTCCAGTACTCGATTACAATGGTTCTAATTCTAATAGATTTTAAATTAAACCAAATAGGGCTTGCCTTAATTGATTTTGATTCCAAAGAAAGGGAATAACAATTCCTCTTATCAAATCAGATTGGAATAGCAGAAACAAAATCAATTAAATAAAGCTAAGGAAAGAGAATATTAAATAAGCACACTTAGCTTAGATGGAGCACAGAATTATCTCTCAGAAGTTCGACGAAGATTGGCTTGAATGGATTAAGTAATTCGATGATTTCTTCTGAGATTCGTGCACTATTTATAAGTGAGAAGATCGGGTCTTCGACTGGTCTAGAGAGCTCTTCGACTAGTCGAAGCAATAACAGATATTTGAAAAATCCGGCGGGATATGCTTTGACCGTTCTACGACTGGTCGAAGCTCTCCTACGACTGGTCGTAGGTCTCCTTCGACTGGTCGTAGGTCCTGAAAAACTTCGCTGGAATTCGAGTCGAAGATTTTTGACTGGTCGTAGATGCAGTCGACACTGTTCCTACGACTGGTCGAACAGATTCCTGGACTAGTCGAAGCCTAACAGATTTCATCCGAAATTTGTAACAAACTCACGACTGATCGAGGAATTTCTTAGACTGGTCGAAGCAACTCTAGGACTAGTCGAAGAAGGCCTAGGACTAGTCGAAGAACAGACCAAACTCATGTAAAATAAACATTCGGTTTATGTATCCGAAATGACCTACTTCTAAGGTCAACCTATGGTCAATCAAACCTCAATCATGAAGTATGGACATTGAAACATTAGGAACAAGTGACCTTGAAGTATGAGCCTTGAAGTCTTGATGTAGATCAATCTTGAAATCTTGATGTAGCTCAATCTTGAAAGGGTCTTGAGTTCTTTACCAACTGCCTTGTACTCTTCAGCTTGAGTCTTGTCTTGTGAGCTTAGCTTGTTCATGAATGTTGATCTTTGAGAGAGCTTCACTTATGTAAGTTATATATAACATAACAGTGATTTTGGCACCACAAATTTGACAACAGACAGGGATATAAACTATAGCACTTACAAAAATACCTGGATTTCTCCTTTTCTTTGAAGCAACCTGGAAGAACAAATCGAAGTAGAAGTTCAAATATAGAAGTTCAATGTCCAATACTCACTTTAAAATGGTTCTAGGTTCTAATTTATTTTAAATTAAACCAGTTGGGCTTAGCTTTATTTGATTTTGATTCCAAGAAGATGGAATACAGAAATTCCTCTTTCAAATTAGATTAGAATGTAGAAACAAAATCAAATGCATAAGCTAACAAAAAGAGAATATTAAATATGCATAAAGTAGCTTAAAATGAACATAAACTTATCTCAGAGTGAAGCCTTGAATTTTCTTGAATTGAATTATCAATCTCTGAAATTCGTACTCAATTTATAGATTCAAAAACCTCGTCTACGACTGGTCTTGAAAACACTTCGATTGGTCGTAGAACCAACAGCATTTTAAAATTTTGAGCACTACCTGAAAAAATTGTTCTACGACTAGTCTTAGGATGTCCACGACTGGTCTTAAACCATCCACGACTGGTCATAGCAGACCCAGGACTGGTCGTAGGAAACTAGCATTGGTTGCTGTAATTCGAGTCGTAGAACCAGGACTGGTCATGGGATAAGTCGTGCACTGTTCACACGACCGGTCGACCAGGTCTCAGGACAGGTCGTAGCATAACCAAAAAATTCTAAAAAATTGCAACGACTTAGGACTGGTCGTGAAATTTCTTGGACTAGTCAAACCAGTGATAGGACTAGTCGAACAAGGTACAGGACTAGTCTTAGAACAGACCAAAATTATATAAAAAGATTCAACTTGAATTATGTATACAAAATGGCCTACCCTAAGGTCAAACTAAGGTCTATCATACCTGGGACATGAAGTATGAACATTGAAACTTCATTCAATCAGAAGATGGTTGACCTTTGAACCTTATCAAGCTTGAGATCTTTACTTGATGTAGCTTGATCTTGAGATCTTCTAAAGCTTGGATTTGTCTTCTTAGGTTGTACTTCATTTTGAGTTGAACATCCTATTTAGACTTGAACAAGCACTCTTCTTATCGATATAGTTCTGAATATTGAAGCTTACAGAAGAGGACTAAGTACATGACCTTTCATTTCTTGAAGTAGATCACCGTACTTGACTTAAAGCATTGATGCAATGTCTTGAACATTCATATAACAACAAACTACACAAGACACATATAGAGGTTTTGGCACAATAAAATTTGACAACCAAAGGAGCATGAGACCATAGCACTTACAAGCCTAAACTAGTCCTGGGAGCAACCAAATTTCAAAAATTCTGGCGCAATCGGATAAAACTGACCCTTGAGTGGTCGAGTGGCCTGCTCGTCTGGTCGAGCATGGTACTCGACAAGTTAAGTGGGGCTTAAAATAGTTGCTGGAGTTCGAGTCAAGTCCTGCTTGATTGGTCGAGCCAGTCTCCACGACCGGTCGAGCAGGGTGCTCGACTAGTCGAGGACCCACTAGAAAAATCTAAAATTTTGAATTTAAACCTAGACTGGTCGAGCCAGTGCCTAGAGTAGTCAAACATTGACTTGGACTAGTCAAAGCAAAGCCTATAGAAAGCACAATGACCCTTTTTAAATATGCAATATGAATGACCTAATCCTAAGGTCTTTCTAGGGTCATTTATAGCTCAAAGGTTGAACATTGAACTTGTCGCTTTGGTAGATCTGGTAGATCTTCTTCTTGAAGTACTTGAAGCTTGATCTTGTATACTTGAAACTTGAACATTTTCTTGACCATGAAGTGTACTTGAACTTAAAGTAGCACTCGAACTTGGTCTTAAACTTGATCATGTACTTGAGCTTGGTCTTTGAACTTGAATATGAACTTTAACTTGACCTATGAGCTTCATGAAGCACTTGAACGTGATGTAGGACTTGAAGGTGATCTTTTCATCACTTAAAGAAGTCCATCATACCTAAGTGGTTTGCCACTACAAAATTTGACAATACAAGGTGATAGACATACAACATAGCACTTACAAATATAAGTAGCCATTGGTTTAAACTTAATTAAAATCAATAGAACCCTGGATCTTTTCTATCAGATTGAACATTGAACATTCGACATTCCAGAAAAGTGGTTCTTCGGCTATAGCTTTTTCTACGGTGAAGATAAGTATACATTTACATTTTGTATTTGATTTTTCTGAGATAGCCAAAAAATCTCAGTGTTGATTTTTTTGAGATAAGCTAAAAAATCTCATTGAAGGTTTTTTGTTTGTGATAGCCCGATAAAATCACAACTGTATTAGGTTTTAAGGTAACCCTGAGAAAACCTTATTCATAGTGAAAGCCAAGATTATGTGGATAGTAATTTTGGGAGTGGAGTAGGTGTGACTATTTGAGAACAGTTGTTGACACACTGAACCACTATAATTCTTAGTATTTGCGGCGAATGCTTTTATTATTTTTATGGTAAATGATTGTAATATTTATTTTATTTAGTCTTGCTTAGTTTGGAATTTTGATTCTTATCACATTTGTGAAATAAGGTTGTCCTACCTAAACTTGTTTGGGTGAAGGTTGTCCTACGAATCAGTTTGAATCAACGTTTCAATACTAGTGCAATTGAGATCTCTAATTTATTTATTATTTAGCCTTTATTCAATTATTTGGCATAGTCTTATTCATCCCCCCTCCCCCAACCCTCTATGACTTCTTAAGCTCTCCTTTTCAAGTGGTATAAGAGAGGATTGCTCTATTTTTTGGATTAACTTCCTTGAGTTTAGATCCAGATATTTATTATGTCAAATTTCAATAGTTTATTTATTACCAGGCCACCTCTTTTTTATGGCTCTAATTATTCATACTAGAAACCCAGGATGAGGATTTTTCTAAAATCCTTAGATGAAAGTATGTGGCAAGCTATTGTGACTAAATGAAAGCATCCTATGACTGAAGAGTAGCCGAGGATGGATCCAAATATATGAGAGAAACTGCATTCTATTTACGGACTGCAGGTCAAAAAAGTGAAAGCAGTTCTAATTTTAAAGCCTTAAATGCCATAACTTACGCTCTATCGCCTGATGAATTCAAAAGAATTATTTCACGCGACATAGTTAAGTAAGCATGGGATATTCTTGAAATTAAATGACACATGAAGGAACTACTATAGTCAAGAAATCAAAAGTTCAAATCCTCACTACTAGATTTGAGAAAATTCGTATGGAAGAAAATAAAACTTTCATGGACTTCTATACGAAACTAAATGACATAGTAAATTTCATGTAGGGTCTAGGAGATGGATTCCCAGAAAGGAAGGTTTGCGCAAAAATGCTGCGATCTCTTCCTGCCAGATTCAATTCTATAGTTACTACTATTCAAGAATCAATGGATACTGATCTTATGAAAGTTGAGGAGTTAGTTGGCTCTCTTCAAACATATGAGTTGAATTTTAAGGATCTTAAAGCTAATAGTTTTAATTCTGATTCTTTAAAAAATGAAGATGATATGGCAATGTTAGCTAAGAAATTTAATAGAATTTTCAAAAAAAAGAAAAGATCAGATTTTCAAAAATCAACTGATAAAAGAAATGGAAAATCTAGTTCTTGGAAATCTAAAACTAAGGACAGTCAATGTTTCAACTATCATGAATATGGGCACCTAGCAAGTAAATGTCCTAAAAAGGATAGATCAAAAGGAAAGGTCATGATAGCAACTTGAGATGAATCATCTAACTCTGAAAGTTCTTCTGAGTCTAATGAATCAGAATAAGAAAATACAAATGCAAATGATGTGAAAGCCCTTATGACCATAGCCAGAGTCACTTCCTTAAATAGTTGTAATATATCTAACTATGAAAATCTTAGGAGTGACCCTGAAAATGAAAATGAAGACAATCCTCAAGATGCCTACAATGCCCTATACAGAGAAAGTTGTAAAATCGATGTCAAATTAAAAATTCAAAAAGAAAAATATGCTAAACTAAAAGAAGAACTTGAAAACACAGTTTTAGAAAATTCTCATTTTTCAGATTGTCTTGAAAAAATAAAATTAGATTTAAGTTCTATATCTTCTGAATTGCAAAATCTCAAAACTGAAAATGAGAAACTAAAACTTGAAATTTCTTCTCTTCTGAGTTCTAAGGAAACTTGGAAATATGCCCATGGTAACCAAAAACTGGAAAAATTGTTAACCTCTTCTAGAAAATGTGGTGACAAGTCTGGTATGAGTTATATTAAATGTAATTCTTTGAAATCCAAAGATTTTGCTCCTATCTTTATAAGAGGAGAATCCTTGAACTCTAAAGGTAAGACTTTAAGAGATTTCAATCATAATGATTTCAAAAACTCAAAACCCTTTCAAGTTCCTAAAATTAATAAAAATACCTTCAGCTATAAACATCAAAGAAATAATAAATCACCCTTATCTGAAAAAATTGTGGACTTGCTTAAAGAGCTTTTGAAATTCAACTCAAATGAAAATGGAGTTCATAAAAGAAGGAGAAATCCTAACTCTCAAATGCAACGAAAATCAAAACATACTCCTAAACCTAGAACCGTGATGAAATGGGTTCCAAAGGTTAGATGTCTTGTTGCCCACACAGCTTTCAAAGTCATTAGCCATCAAGATAGTACCTGGATAGTGGGTGTTCAAGACATACGACAGGCGAAAAGGGGATATTCACGAACATCAAAGAAGTAAATGGCGGCTCAGTTACCTTTATTGATGGAAGCAACTACAAAATAATAAGACAAGGTACTGTACAACTTCCTAACTTACCTCTCTTTGAAAATGTGCTTTATGTTAAAGGATTAAAACATAACCTCTTATGCATATCTCAGATCTGTGATAATAAAAACAGTGTGAAATTTTCATATCACGGATGTGAGATTACAAATGAGAAGGGTAGTGTAATATTAAATGGTCGCAGACCTCTGAAAATTACTATGTAATTGATAACTATTGTTCATCAAATCATTCATGTTACGTGGTCCAAACAGACGAAACTGAACTATGGCATAAACTTCTTGGACATGTTAACTATAGAGAACTATATAAGTTCAGCAAAAGAGATCACTTACGTGACTTACCCAATCTCAAAAAGATAGAAAAAATCTGTGGCACATGTTAAACTGGTAAACAGATCAGGAGTAGTCACAAGAAAGCGAACTCCTTAGCCACGGCCAAACCTCTAGAACTACTCCACATGAATTTAGTAGGACCAACTAGAATGGAGAGTATAAGTGGAAAGAAGTATTTTCTAGTCATTGTTGGTGATTACACTAGATATACATGGGTAGCCTTTTTAAGAGAAACAATAGATACTCTCGATGAAATTTTTTTAAAAAAAAAATTAAAGTATATTCAGACTGAAAAAGAGATGTTTGTGGTCAAAATTAGAAGTGATCATGGCACCAAATTTGAGAATAACAATTTTGAGAAGTACTGCAATGATCATCGCATATCACAAGAATTCTCTAATCCTAAAACACCTCAACAAAATGGAATTGTTAAAAGGAAAAACAGAGTTTTATAGGATATGGCTAATGCAATGCTAAATAGCATGAAACTACCAAAAAATCTATGGGCTGAGGCTGTTAATACTGCTTGCTATATTATAAATCGTGTTTACATTAGAAAAGTAAAAAATAAAATAGCTTATGAACTATGGTTTAATAAAAAGCCCACTATCAAATATTTTCAGAATTTTGGAAGTAAATGTTTTATTTTACGCGACCGAGAAAATTGGGAAAAATTTGAAGCTAAGAGTGATGAGGGAATATTTCTAAGCTATGCACTAAATAGTTGTTATGATAACTCTAAATCATTTGGATGGTTTGGATAACTCTATATTATTGTCACTATTGTTATGAACGAGTCACCACTATTTTAAATCAAATACAAAACTCACACTGTTTCACTATATAATAAAAACGTGAACTTGAGCTTTGGATCTGGCAGGGCTCTATAAGCCCCACCATAATGTTTGTGTTTTATCCATGACATCCATCCATTTTTCAACATCGTTTTAGGCTTGATCCCAAAAAATTAATCTGACATAAATCTCAAGTGGACCACACCACGAGAAAACAATAGTGATTGAACATCCACCATTAAAAACCTTCTTTTCGCCAACGGATTATTGTATTAAAATCCTCCTAAGGCCCACTGTACTGTTTATTTGACATCCAATTTGTTGATTAGGTCAAACAGACCTAGATGAAGGGAAGAAACAAAGATCTACTTGATCCAAAACTTTTATGGCCCCCAAAAAGTTTTTAATGATCTATGTTCAATAAACACTATTTCCTGTAATGTGGTCCGCTAGAGATTTGGATATACCTCATTTTTGGGCTCATACCATAAAATTATCTAGAAAAATATATAGACAGCATGGATGAAACACATACATCATGGTGGGTCCCACAGAACACCGGCCACGCTAGTGTTAGGGGAGTAGCCCATCCTTTTCTGTCGTGGGAAGACGAGCGCTGACGTTCCTCGACCTCCGAGTTGTATGAACGGTTGAAATGAGATCAAAGTTACATGGGCCCCACAATGATGTATTTATCATATCTACATTGTTCATATATTTGGAGAGATCCTTATAGATCTTGATCCAAAAAATGAGTAATTTTCAAGGTTCAAGTGGACCACACCACGAATAGCAGTGGGACAATGATCTCACCATTAAAAACATTTGTCGGACCCACCGTAACGTTTACTTTCCATCCAATCTGTTCATAAGATCACACAGACCTAGATGAAGAGAAAAACAAATATCATATTGATCCAAAATATTTGTGACCCCCAGAAGGGTTTTAATGGCAGGCGTTCAATCCCCTACTACTTTTTACAGTGTGGTCCACTTGATTTTTGGATCTGTCTTATTTTTCTACTCAAGCCTTACGAGGAACTCACCAAGTGGACAGACGGTTTGGATATAACTCATACCTCATGATGGGACCCATAAAACTAATTAGTGACGACAACACACCGGGTACGTTGCTGGTGCGTGGTACAACAACCAATCCGCTTCCAAACTGGGCAAGGCGGAGCAGACGCAGATTTCTTGCAAAAGCCTTTGCAAGAAGTTCCTATGCTGGGAACCTAGGTGGGGCCCACCGTGATGTTTTTCAGCAATACACCCATCCATCCGTTTTGTAAGCTCATTTTAGGACCTAAGATAAATAAAAAATGAGCTGGATCCAATACTCAAGTGGACCAAAAACGTGAGGATTGAATGTACACAGTTGAAATATTCATGGGGCTACATAAGTTTTGAATCAGGCTAATATTTGTATTTTCAGTTCATCTCAGTAGGAATGACATTATGAACGAGATATATGGCATGTAAACATCACTTTCGACCCCAGGAAGGTTTTAACGGTAGGAATTTCCCTATCCACCTTTTCCTTTAGTGCAGCCCACTTGAGTCTTCGTTCTTGCTCACTTTTGGTATCAAGTGCTGAAATTATCTCATAAAAACGAATGGACGGGGTGGATTTCTCACAAACATCATGGTGGGCCCCACCTAGGTTTCCAGCGCAGGAACTTTAGGCGAAAGGCTTTAGCAGGAAATCTGCATCCGAGCGGAGCCAGAGACGGATGATCAATTTAGGAGTCGTGGAGCCCACTATGTAATGTATTTTGTTCATCCACTCCATCTATCCATTTCTATAGTTTATTTTAGGGCATAATCCTAAAAAGGAGGTAAATTGAAGCTCCCACTGGAGCACACCACTTATCAATTGTATATGCTTAATCTCTATTATTTCCTACTGTGTGGTCCACTTGGGCCTTTAATGTACCTCTTTTTTGGTTTATGCCTTAAACTGAGCTTTTAAAATGAATAGACGACTTAAATTAAACACAAATATTGTAGTGGGCTCCATAATCCACTTTTTTTGTTAATGCACTCGCTATTAATATTCTCTTACCTTTGCTGATAGCTTATTATGATTCGCCGACAACTTATTATGATTCACTGACAACTTTTAGCCATCAGGGAAACCAATAGATGGTCGTCGGCGTTGATCATCTTTTTGGTAGTGTGATGAAGATGTATTATGTGTTGTGGGGATGTACTCGCAGAAATGAGGGATGTTCAGTACCTGACTCATGCTTTCATTCATCCACTATTCACTCAGGCTGGTGGTGGGTAAATAAATCATTGTGCACCTTTACAATGGCCATGATTTCAGTTAGGTATGAGACTAACCTGAGAGCAAGAGTTTACCACATGGAGTCTAGCTACCCAAATCAGGTATGGGACTGGTTTGGATAAAAGTCCCTTATGATGAACCCCATAGCTTGCGATACAGCGTACTATTATCCAGACTCCACACATCAGCTTTGTTATCCATTCTCCATCATATGCCCTATAGTAGAATATGGAATTTGATTATCTTATATATAATGATTGGATATTCTCATGATTCATGGTCGCTTGTCGAGTGGCATGCCTAACGTTGATGACAAGATTCATGATAACTTGTCTAACATTAATAACATGCTTGATTGGTAACATGTTCACCTATGATAATAAGCTTGGTTGATAATATGCATATGGTTGTTTTGGATGTCTTTACAGGAGCGCCTTGATAAGCCGTATTTTACTCCCAGCACGCAGTAGACTCACGAGTTGTGGTATGCTCATACAAATGACTTACACTTTTTTAGGATGCATGTAAGAGTTGTTGGAGTTTACTATTGTTTCCTTCATTACTATTGAGTTGGTGCACCATATTATGTGTGATATGTCAAACAGGTTCTCTTTGATATGCGTTGATATTATGTACAAAATGTGTAACCGCCTAATCAGATTAACCATTCAAAAAAATCCTTCGCCATGAGCTGGGTTTAGTGTTCGGTAAGTTTGTTAATCGTTCACCAGGTCTGGTAAGTGGTGAGGAAGTTCTCCGACCTGAGTTTAGGACTTCCTCAGAAATTACTCAAATCTTGTTAAGTAGATATTGTACATCAGTACGAGTAGAGTGTGTGCCTAACACCTTCCCTCTCTATAACCATGATCCCTTACTTAGAATCTCTGGAACACAAACTCAAGAGTTATCTTAGGGTTAAGGATCTTCGGGTTCTCAATCCTAAGCATTTCTACATAGTCTAATCAACTTTATGATCCAAATAATTGGTTAGTGGCAACTTTGGTCAAATATAACACTATCTTAACTCCCAAGAAAAAAAAAGCCCTCGAGAAAGGCAATGCGTGGAAAGAGAGCCGATCCTCCCACCGGGGATCCAAGATCCACAACATCATGATGAACCTAGGATCGAGCTCCGAGATGGTGACTGTGATGTCGTTTGGGTCTTCCCTAAAGCATTAAAGTTCTTCGGGTACTTGCAGATTGAGTGGGATGTGGACAATGGTTCAATCAATGAAGGGAAATATCTATCCCCTGCCAGGGTCCTTATCAATCTACTCAATCAGTCTGCGTAGTTGATCCTCTAGGGCGGAGTTCACCTTGTCACTGGGATGGATGATCCCTGCATTGATGTGTCTGATTGGTGTGCAAATGAATGGATTGTCTTTCTCTTCGTAGACTCATTCTTTTATAGGATCTTGTTGCCCTTACTTCATATTTGAAGTAGGTTAATATCCTGATCTGGTCCGCCTGAATTTTCTCAAACAACAATGACTCAGGTCAAGTCTTGGTATTCAAGGTGATAGTAGAAACTTTGGTACTCCCCAAGAGAGAAGATATTGTTTAATCCCATATGACACAGGTGGAAAAAGGCATGCTCGAATGCTATAGATAGGGGTGTACACAAACTGAGTTAGCTCGATTACCTCTCTCGACTTGACTCGAAAAAGCTCGATTTGAGTCAAATTGATTTTTTGAGCTCAAAAAAATTTTGATCCGAGTTCAAGTTTACCCGAGCTCGACTCGACTCAGATCAAACCCCAACTCGAATCGAACTCAGATTAAACTAGTTCGGTGACTCGGTTACTTTGATATTGATGTTGCTCACCAAGCGTTTGATGAAATGACTTAACAAAGTGTCGGCTAGTGGCAAGGAAGGTATGTATATGAAACAAATATCATTTTTTCTTACTTTTGATGTTGCCTATAAGGTGTTTGATGAAATACTTGTAAATAGTTGTTGTTGTTTTACGTATTGTGAGAAATTGAAAGTGCACAGCATGTGTTTGTAAAAATGTCGTATGTCACGCCTCAAACTCGGAAATCGGGCTCACAGAATTCTTGATCTCCGAATCCGTTGCTGACAACCTCTGTAGTACCCCATTCTCGGCTCCCAGCGTCCATACGCCAGATTCCAATCCTGGGATCTTACAAGGAGGATTTTCAGTATGATTTTTTTTGTAAAGAAGCATAACCACAAGTGTACCCAAATCACAAGAACAACATCATCACCACATATCCACTATAAATCAAAAACTTTGAGTATAATGCATAAAGGAAAAATACAATATAGAGATATTAAAAACTCCAGAAGCTCAGCCGCACGCTCCTACCTCAACTCGACTGCATCCTATCGACACCTGCACGCATCTATCATGTAAAAGTTTATAAAAAGTTTAAAGGGTGGTGTAAGTATGTGCGCAATATAAGTGTGCTCAGAATATAAGATCAAAGTAATGCGGAAACATGTCGGCAAGTCCATGAGTCATACAATATCAAAGTAAGCAGAAATACTGACAAGTCCATGACTCATACAGTATCAGAGTAAGCAGAAATACTAACAAGTCCATGAGTCATACAATATCAAAGTAAGTAGATATACTTACAAGTTCATGAGTCATACAATATCAAAGTAAGTAGAAATACTAACAAGTCCATGAGTCACACAATATCAGAGTAAGCAATGCAGATCGTCTATGCAATGTGGGGTCATGGTAAACCAAATACCATATGCTAGGGATGCAATGTAACATGCGGTGAGAAAGAAATGAACAAGCTAGAGTGTAAAAATCGGGATGATAGCACGTGGTATCACAGGCTATGGGGTCCATCACAAGGGACTTCTATTCAAAATAGTTTCATACCTAAATTTGGATAACCAGACCTAATGTGGTAAACTCCTGATCTCAGGTTGGTCGCGTGCCCCAACCAAAATCCTGGCCATCACTAAGGTACACATAACAATTTGGTGGTGCACTACCAGCCCGACTGGGTAGTGAATAAAGGAATAAATGAGTCAAATGCTGAGTACGCAACTCCTACTCAGTAAGTCCACATATCAGTACCGTACATCTCTGGGTTCATCACCGGGGTCTAATGCACTGTACGATAACTTGCTACCCCATCAAGCACACAATACAACTGGGTAAGTGGAAGAGGCCTCACTATCCGCCTACCAATATTGGGCTAGCTCATCGATAGCGGACCCATTTATGAGTTGGTCAGACTCAGCCTAACATTGACTACTCCCTCAGGCAGGTAAGGCCACACCCCCTCCCAACCGACCACGACATAGTGGGAGACGCGGCCTACTGGTATACGGCCCTCATGCACTCATATATATCCACTCAGTCTAGACGTTAGAGCATCCCCTGGCCTCGGGGGTTTAGGAAATTTCACCTAGGGACATCTACCGCACCCATATGCTAGAACTAAACATTTTCGGTGTCCCATCTGGTCATCCACGATATGCATATGGAGGCTGCAGCCCTGATGTCGCTAGGGTGCCAAATGATCATGGCACACAAATGTGAGATGCATGAATCATACTATCCAATCATGTAGCAGTCCTACGCGTATCGCGCGCTCATGTGGGCAACTCCTCCTATCAGGGAGTCCCATAATAATCTGCCCAATGGCATATACTATAATTAATCACTCCTCATATCAAGCATACATATGATGCGCATGGGCATGAATCATGGAGCTATACTAAGCATGCTTTACGATGATGGTATACTCTCCTCATATCAAGGATGGGCCTAAATGGCCTACTCATATCAAGAATGGGCCTAATAATTATGGGGGGGCAATGGTTTGGGTTAATCTACTAAGGGAAGATGAGAATAGGCCTAACAATGGGCCTTAGGGAGGGTTATAATGGGGACATTTAACCACCATTGCCCTTACAATGTGGACATGAAACAATCATTGCTCCCAAGGCATGGCCCATTTAATACCAACTAGGAAGATGGATGGGCATCATAAACATCATTACATACATCATGGTGGAATCACATATCCTAATTGGGCCTCATATACATCACATTATGCCTCACACAAGGGCTTCACATACATCACATTGGGCCTCACTCATGGGCCTCAAATACATCACAATGGGCCTCACCATCTGGGCCTCAATTACGTCTCAATGGGCCTCACCATCTGGGCCTCAATTACATCACAATGGGCCTACATAGCAGGTGAGCCTTAAACAGCTAGTAGGTGGGCCTGCATATACAATAAGGTGGGCCCTGTACATATGGTAGGTGGACCCTGCATCCAGCAATAAATGAACAGACGGCATGGATATGGAACACATACATCAAGGTGAGTCCCACCGTCCACGTTGGACAGTGGAGATGCAACACATACATCAATCAGGGCCTCATGGACAGATGGGGTAAATAAAGCACATACATGATGGTGCATCTAGCACCGTCCCATGCTAGACGGTGCGGACAGTACATACATCATGCTGGGTCCCACATGTGTGGGTACATCACATACATCACCGTCCAGGGTCCACCGTCCAAGGTCTGGACGGTGTGGATATCACACGTACAACATGGTGGCCACGGACGGACAAGGTGGATATAACGCATATATCATGTGGGCTCCACCAGCTGGAGATGGACAGCATAGATAAAACACAAATATCAAGGTGGGCCTCACCCCCCACATGTGTAGGGCGGGTCCCACTTGAAATTTAGATCTATCTCATTCTCTGTGCAATGCCATAAAACAATCTCTACAAATGACTGGACGGTATGGATATAACACATACCTCATGATCAGACCCATAGAGCTTGCTAACAATAATCCAACAGTTATATAAAACGGTGGTCCCCACCGTCTAGATGGATGGTGGGATAAAATACATAAATCATGGTGGTCCCACGTGTGGACGGTGGGTAAAACACCTACATCAGGTGGTCCCACGTGGGTGTGGACACACGTTCTGGATCAAGCAAATATTCATATTTTGCCTCAGTCCAGACCCCAATGTTTGGACGGTCTGGATGCAACACGTATGTAACGCCATGAAAATCGGGGGTCGAGCAGACGCTCAACTCCCAAGTTCCAATGCATCACTTATGCAACATAGATGATGATGATTAAATGTTATCCGTATTAGTGCATTAAACATGAATGGGATTATACCAAATCAGCATATCATACTCTAGAGACAATTAGATTACGCATGCAAAAGACTATGATACGTATATAAAACATATAAGTTGTTATAAGTCTCCAGAGTGTGAACATGTTATCAGGTTAAACAATTACATATATGATTCCAAAATATACAAAATGATTAAATATAATGTCATCTAATCCATATCCCTGTAGCCCCGATGACGCAACTTCAGGTCTGCATAGACCCGCTAAAGAGTTGCATGTTGGAGAACTCCTCATCGTTGAAGAAGGCTGGCTCCAACTCGTAAGCCTCACCATCATCTGAAACTATAACAAAGTCTGGATGGTGTTTTAAAACACCATCTCAGAGTGGGAGTGAGTGATCAACTCAGTGGAGCTATAAGGCAAAGGTTAAAATGTTATCAATTCAATCAAGCAGTAATGATAAAGCAGTACAACAATCATGCCCTAAGTACTCTTGTTAATACAAGGATGGGATGCAATAATGATGTATGGCCTCGCTTGCACTCTCTCTGCGACATCATCTCACGGTCGCACATGTAACACTCCCGATGTGCTCAACTCCAACACCAAAGGCATATGCAATGCGGTGCATGTGCATGATTAGCCAAGTTCTTAGTTAGACTTATTCATATAGCAGGTTTGGAAAGCTAAGGTACCTCCCTTTATATAATTGACCTAAACAATGATCCATCTAGGGTCGTCAATCCTAGTTAATCACATACGATAGGCAAGTTCGCAAGTTTACACTATAGGTTGCTACGGGAGGCTCATCACCTCAGCATAGGCTTAAATCATACTCGAGGTCACTATGAGGCTCGTCACCTGATCATAAGCCTATTTTATACTCAAGGTCACTACGGAAAAGGCTCGTCACCTTAGCGTAGGCCGACAGCTCGAATACAGTGTCCCATACCACCGTATTCGGTTCACAAGTTTAATTTGCTCACTGGTCACTATGGGGAGGCTCATCACCCCAGCGTAAGCCGACAGCTCGACCATGGTGTCCCATACCAACATGTCCGGCTCATGAGTCTTGGCAAATCGTGGTACCAAGGTTAAATGGGCTTTTCACTGGTAAGTTGGTACCTTAGATTCAAACAATAGCGTCCATATATGGTGAACATACATTAAGCCAATCGGGTTACTGGACAAGCTCGACTGGTACGAACGCATGTTGAATTAATCGACATAGAGCGCGTAAGCACTCCGCGTGGCCTAACCACTATCGATAATCACCGTACAACTCGGATTCATTGAACGTGTCTGTGGTGGCTAAACTGATTTAACCACTCGATCAGAAGTCGTTACCGATTGCCTGGACTACATCGTAGCCCCAATCACACTCCAAAACAATTGCATTCACATGTGATAGTCAAAGACAGCATGTGACAATCAATCTAAAAATAAATCTCATTTGAGCATTTTAACAAACACATAGTGCACATGTTATTATACATAGGCATTTCATCTATATATCACGTAGTAGTAAGATAGGTTACATAAAGGAAACTGTAACTATAGATAAGGGAATTGAGAATCCTATCTCAACACCCTCACTAAATGCATTTCAACAATGATTTTCTCATTCAGGCATTTTATCAAACACTTAGACTACACATATCACATACATATAATAAATTAGTTAAAACATATATTATAACAAATCCTTTCACAAGGGAGTTGCCACACGTACAACAATCATGTATTCCTAACCAACAATCATGGCAAGCACAAATCATAATTTCATATTCATACAAACATTTAAACAAACACATGGAATGCATTAATTTCAACATAGTTCATATATATATGTAATACGCGGAAAACATCGCATCTAAGCATATGTGATAGCAGTCAAGTCAGTCATAAATCATTACTGACATTGAAAGCCTTGAAAACCATAATTTAAACGTTTATAGTCCGTACCTTCCGTCAGTAAACTCATATCGAACTCAGTTCGAACACTATGCCTTCGTCTACGGCATAACGGCTACCTGAATCACGAAATAGGTTATCTATTTCATCGATTCTTCTACTTGGATACCTAAAAAAGATTAGGGTTAGGGTTTCTTACTAAAAAACGGAGTCGAAATCGTCGGTATAGCTATACAGGTTGGATGATTCGGCACGTGAAACGGTGGGAATGAATCCCAGTAACTCTCTCTCACTTTCTCTCACTTCACCTCACTCTTTCCTACTCTTTTCTCTCTTCTCTCTCCTACGGTTTAGGGAATTCTTATGGAATGAGAGAGGGGTGGGTCAAGGTCCTTATATAGGCCCAGAACTGATGTTAATGGCCCCAGGGCCATGGTATACTTAGGTTATAGCCAAAGATTAGCTGATTCGGGCCAACGGAGCTCATCTAGAGGTCCATTTCCTGCATACGGTCCGGTGAAAGTTCCTTGACAATGGATCTATGTCAGGTTAAGTTTTCAGTCTGACCAGGTTTGTAAATCGACCGCAGAGGACTAGTTTTAGTTCAACGGTCATCGTCTCTCGATCAGGGCCACAAGTGCACTAACATGTGTAAGAAAATTTCCCTGATCCGAGGGTGTAGTTGGGTCAAAATTTGACGGTCTAAAACCTTAAATTTGGTTTGCAAGCGAACGGTTCAATTCACTTAAGTTTGAGTCTATTTTTTAAAGATATTCACGTTTCTCACATACTTCGCTCCGGTCTTAAGTTGTGTATTTCTGGATACTATTTAGACTTGATTCCCAAGATGGTTGTCAAGCCCAGTAAGGCGGTCATAACCGTATAGTTTCGCGGTAATCGGACTTTCGACGCGCGGTCAAGGTCCGATATGGAGTTTCAATGTGCTCCCGAGAGCAACTGGGTTTTGAAATTAACCCTAGGTTTTTAGGTAATGTAGAGTTAGCGATTCTGCCGGTTTTAGGTCTTGCAGTTCTTATAGAAAGCGATTCGAACTAATTTGCCGATTAATTCAGTTTAGTACTTAATCAATTTTTGTCTAATTTCTACATGATTCGATCCATAACGATTTCTACCTGAGATGGTACTCGGGTCTTTGTACGGATTTTTTCGAGATGTTACAACGTACTTCAGGTGGGTCCACATGGTAGCCCACCAATCAAGCTAATTTTTGTATTTTGCCTCTCATCCAAGCCCGTCCAAGAAGGATGGTGTGGATGATACATCATGGTGGGAGTTCCACTGTCCACAATCTGGACAGCATGGATATAACACTTATGTCACGATGGATTCCCACCGTCCATGGCTGGACGGTGTGGATCTAATCCATTCATCAAGGTAGGCCGCAACAAGGAAAAAGAGGGAGAGAGAGAGAGAGAGAGAGAGAGACGGAGTGCGATGGAGGGGAGGGGCTCCACCACTATGAGCCCTCCCTAGGCGGGCCATGTAGATACAATACATATATCAAAATGGGTCCAAAATTATGTGGGCCCTAAATCATAGAAAATCAACGGTGGAGATCCCTTTTTCCAAAAAAAATGCAAGGTCTAGATGACCTTTCTCAATGAAAAAAATAAACATCATCATGCGGTCCATGGAGAATGGCCCCATCATAGGATGATCATGTGAATCATGATGGGCCATCGGCCACACTTAAGGTTCAAAGTGAGATCCATACCATCAATCGGTATGCCCCACTTAGCCCATCATCAAAGACACAATCTAATCCTACAAATCACTCATCGATTGCTAATCTTCTAGGATCCTTGGAATGCTAAGCTCCTTGGCTACAACTTTGATGGAGGATGATGAAGATGGAAGGGCTAGGATGAGAGATGAGGGGGGGTAAGAAGTGGGCCACACTTGCTCTCCTTGGGAAGCTTGGACGGTCCTCTCTCTTGTAATCGGTAGAGAATGAGAGAGAGAATAGGATTTGTTGTAAGGGAGATGGGATGGGAGGAATAGGTGTTGTAAGGAGGGTATGGGCTTAGTTGACTTCATGAATGGGAGAGAGATGGGTTTCATGCTTTGTTGTTAAGCGAGGGATGGGTTGTACTTGACTTGTACTTGATTGATTGATTGATGTGATAGATGGTAGAGATTCTTTTCTCGGGATTTACAACACGCGGCATTTCCTTGAAATAAACGCGGGCCCACAACTCCTGGCCTGGGTATCGCATCGGCGTACGAGACGCGGCGTTGAAACTGAAGCGATGGCGCGGTCGCAATAGTACAAATCTCAGGTCAAGTCAACTCAGATCTACGAGATACGACTTAGGGTCGTGCGCAAATGCCGACTACAGGTCGCGAGTTGCCAGAACTCAACATAGAGAATCGCGGAAGTCTAAGGAACGTTACGAACTAGGATACGGGCCTTACACCGTAGAGGCTCGATTTTGGCTCGAACGGGCCCGAGCTACTGATCAAACCGAGCCGAGCCAACCAATCAGGCTCGAAGACCGAGCCAAGCCGAGTTCAAGATGGTGTACGCTAGTGGCCGAGCTGAGTCGAGCAGAGGCCAGCTCGACTTGGTTCGACTCGGTGTACACCCCTAGCTACAGGAGGCTTGGACGGGGACCATGTGGTTGCCAAACATGGAGCCGAGCCACCATGAACCAGCTTTGGGCATAACAGACCATCCATGTATCAGTTTTGCACATAATCCAACCTTCATGGTCGGGTTTAAGGTGAATTACCTTTTTAAAATGAAAAATGGGTCCAAGGGTACTTTAGAAACCATGCTCCTCTGTTGTCCTGCCACTTGTATGCCCCGTGTCAGCCAGGGCTTGCCCTTAGTCATACAGGTGTTTCGATTAGAGCCCAATTGAAATCGATGAGTAGGATTAATCTAGTTTAGAGTGAGATATCTACATGATCATGCATTAAAATGAGCTTTCAACACGGGTAGACGGTTAAACGGTGTGAATTAAGGCATATACATCACTGTGAGCCCCATAGTCAGGGTCCTACTCGCCTGGGTGGATCCGAGGTTTCACCTAATCCACTCTCAGGTATTGTGCAGTATGCCACACACCACCAACCTTGGTGGTGTGTTCCCCTAGCAAAGTTTTATAGCCCCACCATGATGCCTGTGTTACAGGCACACCGTCCATCCATTTGTGGCATCATTTTAATGCATGATCTTGAAAATAAGGCAGATCCAACCCTCAAGTATACCACACCACACAAAAGCAGTGGGCACAGCGATACCCACCGTTGAAACCTTCTTAAGGCCCACCATGATCTTTGTTTGCCATCAAAGATGTTTATAAGGTCAAACAGACTCGGATGGAGGGAAAACACAAATATCACCTTAATCCAAAACCACTTAGCCCCAAACTAATTCTCAACGATAGGTATTCAATCTCCACTTCTTCATGTGGTATGGTGCACTTGAAGGTTGGATCTGCCTCGTTTTATCCCACATGCCTCAAAATGATCTCCAAAAATGAGTGAACGGTATGGATATAACACATACATCATGCTGGGGTTCACAGAACTTTGCCACGTGAACACACCACGCAATCCGCATCATGCTTGGCAAGGCAATCCACCTCCTCCTTAGTCGGTCGCGATCGGCGGCGGGACCTACCTCTTCAACAGTTTCAATCGAATCAGGCGGAGTACGGATTAGCTTTAATAGTCCGCGTACTAAAGGAAAGGGTTGAAAGACAAAGCCCTGACCGAAGAAAGCACAAACACGAAAAAGAAAAAAACACATCATAGCTGTACATTAATGGCTGGGACCTTTTCACCATTTCTCATCATCACCTTGAGTAATCTTGTTTTCTAAGAAAGAAATGCCGTGAGGTTCGGCACAAGTGAGATTAAAGAAGGGATTCGCAGCACACGTGGCAATTTAGAATACATGTGAAGGATCAAGTCCATTGAGAAAGTACTGTGTGGACATAACCTTTATGAAGGTCGACACATATCTGAGGCTTTTTTATTTAATTTGGTAAGAGTTGTTACTTCTCACTGTGCGCCAGAGCATTTTCGCGGTAGTCCCACCTAAATGAATGATCCAGATCAAGTAATCAAGTTACAACTCATGTTGTGTATGACCATTTCTCTCTGATAAATATACACATACCAATTCTTACCATGTTTTTAATGATCCAGATTGAATTAATCCCAAATATTTCCTGCAGTTTTTTTTATTTTAGCAGTATAACAATTTTCTAATTATGGTACGGTACGGAAAAATATGTTTTTTCAAAGAGCATTTGGTGACCGTGGTCAGGAGAAGAGCACTGTATTCCGACGAAGTTCACGATTTTTTTATTTTATTTTTTTTGTAACACACGCACACGCAAACCCACACACTCAGGCCATAGTGGAGTTTCACGATTGAACTGCGGCCTGGGCCACGGTTTACTCAAATGAAACCGTCCAAATCTGTCCACTAGTTCAGATGGGACATAGCTCCAAAATTAGATAGGTTGGATACTCATACCCTCCAACCAATAACATATTTTTGTTGAATTTGAGACTCATGTTAGCTTAATTTTAATCTACCATTTCATGGCCATCAACTAGAAAACTAGAATCAGCCGTTTAGTGCAGTTATATGAAAGGGAAAAAATAAAAATAAAAAATGGGACCCACTATTTGAACGGGTGGATTGAGGTCCATGTATACCAACTGGAAAGTGCTTGTGGGCATGCGTTTAGAGTGCACTACTCGGCCAATGGATCAAATATTTAATCTTTTGTCTCTTACAACGGACCACAGCCCATTTTCTCTAATAATAAATAAATAAATAAAAAATTTATTCCGTGGTAAACATTTCCACCCACAGCCTTTTTAAGCCCACTCGTTTTTTACCTTCCAAGAATACTCCCCAGCTGTACGGCGCCATTTCTCAGGTCGAAAATGCCCCTGCTTTCCTTCATGAGGCGGATCGCCTGGTGCTCGAAGGCGAGCGCTTACGCTCCTCGAGCTCCAAGTTGTACGAACGGTTCAAAAGATATCAACGTTGCATGGGCCCCATAGTTATGTATTTATTATATCCACAACGTTCATCCATATTTCGAGATCATTTCGGAGCATTATCAAAAAAAAAAAATCATACCCAAAGATCAACTGGACCACACCACAACGAGCAGCGGGAGAATTGATTTTCACCATTAAAAGTTTTGTAGGCCCATCATAACATATATGTTCCATCCAATCTATTCATAAGGTCACAAAGACCTGGATGAAGAGTAAAAAGAAATTTCATAATGATTCAAAACTTCGGTGACCAATGAAAGGATTTCAATGGTAGAAGTTCAATCCTCCACTGCCTTTTACGGTGTGGTCCCCTTGATAGGTAGATCTGACTTATTTTTCGTCTAAAGCGTTAATACGAGTGGTGTGCCAAATAGATGGACGGTTTGGATATAATTCATACATCATAATGGAACCCACATAAACAGTGATAGGATTACAACAGAAGGAAAAAAAAAAAGAAACCAACCTTGATCCGGTCGACCGGGCCGTCGGCCCCAGTTCGCTGTCCCACTGACCCGGTCAACCCCAACTCGTTGTTCCACTTTATAATTTTATTTTATTTTTTTATTTTTTTATTTTTATTTTTTAGCTACATTTTTCTCAAATACATAATTATGTAAATATTTACATATAAGTATATAAAAATATTTTTCTATCTCTTAATTCATTTCTTTCTCTATTTATTTAATAAGCATATCTCCTAAACTAGAATGAGTTACTTAACATATATGATTTTGGGGTAGGAGAAGCTAATTTAACCAACCAACATAGTAATTTTCCAAAAATCCATCGGGTCGATGCTTAAAAATCCACTTCATGGTCAACACTTCACTTCACGGCCATTTTCACGCACTTTGGGGTCAATTCAGTTAACTTTACTGTCACTTTCATGCATTTAACGGTCATTCCCAGTGATTCCGTGTTAATTCATGGTCAATTCGACGCACTTCACGGTCAATTCACTTCACTTCACGGCCATTTCCACGCACTTCGCGGTCAATTCACTTCACTTCACCGTCATTTCCATGCATTTCACAATCATTCCCGGTGATTCTGTGTTGATTCACAGTCAATTCGACGCACTTCACAGTCAATTCACTTCACTTCACGGCCATTTCCACGCACTTCGCGGTCAATTCACTTCACTTCACCGTCATTTCCACGCATTTCACGGTCATTCCCGGCGATTCCGTGTTCATTCACGGTCAATTCGACGCACTTCACGGTCAATTCACTTCACTTCATGCCCATTTTCACGCACTTCGCGATCAATTCACTTCACTTCATGCCCATTTCCATGCATTTCACGGTCATTCCCGGCAATTCCGTGCTGATTCACGGTCAATTTGACGCACTTCACGGTCAATTCACTTCACTTCACTTCACGGCCATTTCCACTCACTTCGCGGTCAATTCACTTCACTTCACTGTCATTTTCATGCATTTCACGGTCATTTCCAGCGATTCCGTGTTGATTCACGGTCAATTCAACACACTTCACGGTCAATTCACTTCACGGCCATTTCAACGCACTTCACAGTCACTTCACTTCACTTCGCCGTCATTTCCATGCATTTCACGGTCATTCCCGGTGATTCCGTGTTGATTCACGGTCAATTCGACGCACTTCACGGTCAATTCACTTCACTTCACGGCCATTTCCACGCACTTCGCGGTCAATTCACTTCACTTCACCATCATTTCCATGCATTTCACGGTCATTCTCGGCGATTCCGTGTTCATTCACGGTCAATTCGACACACTTCACGGTCAATTCACTTCACTTCACGGCCATTTCCACGCACTTCGCGGTCAATTCACTTCACTTCATGCCCATTTCCATGCATTTCACGGTCATTCCCGGCAATTCCGTGTTGATTCACGGTCAATTCGACGCACTTCACAGTCAATTCACTTCACTTCACCGCCATTTCCACGCACTTCACAGTCAATTCACTTCACTTCACCGTCATTTCCATGCATTTCACGGTAATTCCCAGCGATTCCATGTTCATTCACGGTTAATTCGATGCAGTTCACGGTCAATTCACTTCACTTCACGGCCATTTCCACGCACTTCGCGGTCAATTCACTTAACTTCACCGTCATTTCCATGCATTTCACGTTCATTCCCGGCGATTCCGTGTTGATTCACGGTCAATTCAACGCACTTCACGGTCAATTCACTTCACTTCACGGCCATTTCCACGCACTTCGCGGTCAATTCACTTCACTTCACACCCATTTCCATGCATTTCACGGTCATTTCTACGCATTTTACGGTCAATTCGCTTCACTTCACGGTCATTTCCATGCATTTCACGGTCATTCCCGGTGATTCCGTGTTGATTCACGGTCAATTCGACGCATTTCACGGTCAAATCCCGTCACTTCACGGTCATTTCCATGCATTTCACGATCAATTCGCTTCACTTCACGATCATTTCTACGCATTTCACGGTCAATTCGCTTCACTTCACTATCATTTCCATGCATTTCACGTTCATTCCCGACAATTCCGTGTTGATTCACGGTCAATTCGATGCACTTCACGGTCAATTCCCTTCACTTAAGAGTCAATTCAATGCATTTCACGGTGAAGCGAAGGGAATTGACCGTAAAATGCATTGAATTGACCATGAATCAACACGGAATCGGTGGGAATGACCATGAAATGCATGGAAATGACCGTGAAGTGAAGCGAATTGACCATGAAGTGAAGGGAATTGACCGTGAAATGCATGGAAATGACCATGAATCAACACGGAATCGCCGGGAATGACCGTGAAATGCATGGAAATGACCATGAAGTGAAGCGAATTGACCGTGAAATGCGTGGAAATGACCGTGAAGTGAAGGGAATTAACCGTAAAATACTTGTCCAGATGATGATAGCGGTCCGTTCTCTATTAACCCATGGAATAATATACCCTCTAAATCACTACTGTCTCCTCCCCCTTCATGCAAATAGAGATTCTCAATTGGAAGATGGTGGCTCACCTCCTCCCCTTCAGATCTTCCACCAGATGATGAAACTAGCCCTTTCTCTATTGATGAAAATGATGTCTCTAAA
The DNA here is from genome assembly GCF_029962835.1 of Magnolia sinica. Lineage (NCBI taxonomy): Eukaryota > Viridiplantae > Streptophyta > Magnoliopsida > Magnoliales > Magnoliaceae > Magnolia > Magnolia sinica. The sequence goes on from NC_080574.1 coordinate 84,863,899, forward strand.
TTGGCATGGAAATAAGAAGCTCAAGTGGGCCACATGATACAAAACAGTGGATATTGAATGCCTATATGAAGGAAACAGATGGGGTCGACCGGCTATGACCCGGTCGACCCCAACTCTCTGGACATTACCCAGTCGACCGGGTTATGACTTGGTCAACCCCATTTATGTGAATTTTACGCATATGGGGTCGACCGGGTCACAACCCGATCGACCGAGTAACTGTCCAGAGAGTTGGGGTCGACCGGGTTATACCCGGTCGACCCCAACTGTTTTCTGTCGTGTAAGCATTCAATATCCACTGTTTTCTATTATGGGTCACATTGAGCTTTGGATCTACTTTATTTTTGGGTACATGATCTTAAATCATTTAAACAAATGAATGAACAGTATGGATATATGAAATGCATTCTGTAGCGAAGCATAAATTCTTTTATTGAAGCTTAGATTCATTTCCGGCGATTCCGTTTAGATTCATGGTCATTTCTATGCACTTCATGGTCAATTCGCTTCACTTCACGGTCATTTCCATGCATTTCACGGTCATTCTCGGCAATTCCGTGTTGATTCACGGTCAATTCGACGCATTTCACGGTCAAATCCTGTCACTTCACGGTCATTTCCACGCATTTCACGGTCAATTCGCTTCACTTCAGGGTCATTTCCATGCATTTCATGGTCATTCCCGGTGATTCCGTGTTGATTCACGGTCATTTCCATGCATTTCACGGTCAATTCCTTTCACTTCACGGTCATTTCCACGCATTTCACGGTCAATTCGCTTCACTTCACGGTAATTTCCATGCATTTCACGGTCTTTCCTGGCAATTCCGTGTTGATTCACGGTCATTTCCACGCATTTCATGGTCAATTCCTTTCACTTCACGGTCATTTCTACGCATTTCACGGTCAATTCGCTTCACTCCATGGTCATTTCCATGCATTTCACGGTCATTTAACAAGAATTCGCTTCACTTCACGGTCATTTCCATGCATTTTCTCTCTTTTTTTCATTTCTTTCTTTCTTCATTTAACAAGAATGTCTTCTAAACCAAAATTAGTTACTTGACGTACCCTATATGATTTTGGGGTAGGAGAAGTTACTTTAGCCAACCAACCTGGTTATTTTTTAAGATTCCATCAGGTCGATGGTCGAAAATCCATTTCATTCACTTCGCGGTCAATTTCAATCCGTTCGCGGTCAATTTCATTCATTTCATTTACTTCGCGATCAATTCCATGCATTTCAGGGCCATTCCTGGCAATTCCGTGTTGACCGTGAAGTGAATCGAAATGTCCATGAAGTGAAGCGAATTGACCATGAAGTGCATGGAAATGGCCGTGAAGTGAAGGGAATTGACCATGAAGTGCATCGAAATGACCGTGAATCTAAACAGAATCGCTCGAAATGACCGTGAAATGCATGGAAGCAAAATGACTGTGAAGTGCATGAAAATGATGGTGAAGTGAAGTGAATTGACCGCGAAGTGTGTTGAAATGGCCATGTAGTGAAGTGAATTGACCGTGAAGTGCGTTGAATTGACCGTGAATGAACATGGAATCGCTGGGAATGATCGTGAAATGCACGGAAATGACGGTGAAGTTAAGTGAATTGACCGCGAAGTGCGTGGAAATGGCCGTGAAGTGAAGTGAATTTATCGTGAAGTGCATCGAATTGACCGTGAATGAACACGGAATCGCCGGGAATGACCGTGAAATGCATGGAAATGACGGTGAAGTGAAGTGAATTGACCGCGAAGTGCGTCGAAATGGCCTTGAAGTGAGGTGAATTGATAGTGAAGTGCGTTGAATTGACCGTGAATGAACACGGAATCGCCAGCAATGACTGTGAAATGCATGGAAATGACGTTGAAGTTAAGTGAATTGACCGCGAAGTGCATGGAAATGACCGTGAAGTAAAGTGAATTGACCGTGAAGTGCGTCGAATTGACCGTGAATGAACACGGAATCGCCGAGAATGACCGTGAAATGCATGGAAATGATGGTGAAGTGAAGTGAATTGACTGCAAAGTGCGTGGAAATGGGCGTGAAGTGAAGTGAATTGACAGTGAAGTGGGTCGAATTAACCGTGAATGAACACGGAATCGCCGGGAATGACCGTGAAATGCATGGAAATGACGGTGAAGTGAAGTGAATTGACCGCGAAGTGCATGGAAATGGCCGTGAAGTGAAGTGAATTGACCGTGAAGTGCATCGAATTGACCGTGAATGAACACAGAATCGCTGAAAATGACCGTGAAATGCATGGAAATGACGGTGAAGTTAAGTGAATTGACCGCGAAGTGCGTGGAAATGGCCGTGAAGTGAAGTGAATTGACCGTGAAGTGCGTCGAATTGACCGTGAATGAACATGGAATCGCCGAGAATGAACGTGAAATGCATGGAAATGACGGTGAAGTGAAGTGAATTGACCACAAAGTGCGTCGAAATGGCCATGAAGTGAAGTGAATTGACTGTGAAGTGCGTCGAATTGACCGTGAATCAACACGGAATTGCCGGGAATGACCGTGAAATGCATGGAAATGGGCATGAAGTGAAGTGAATTGACAGCGAAGTGCATGGAAATGGCCGTGAAGTGAAGTGAATTGACCGTGAAGTGCGTCGAATTGACCGTGAATGAACACGGAATCGCCGAGAATGATCGTGAAATGCATGGAAATGACAGTGAAGTTAAGTGAATTGACCGCGAAGTGTGCGGAAATGGCCGTGAAGTGAAGTGAATTGACCATGAAGTGTTTCGAATTGACCGTGAATGAACACGGAATCGCCGAGAATGACCGTGAAGTGCATGAAAATGATGGTGAAGTGAAGTGAATTGACCGCGAAGTGTGTCGAAATGGCCATGTAGTGAAGTGAATTAACCGTGAAGTGCGTTGAATTGACCGTGAATGAACATGGAATCGCCGGGAATGATCGTGAAATGCACGGAAATGACGGTGAAGTGAAGTGAATTGACCGCGAAGTGCGTGGAAATGGCCGTGAAGTGAAGTGAATTGACCGTGAAGTGCGTCGAATTGACCGTGAATGAACACGGAATCGTCGGGAATGACCGTGAAATGCATGGAAATGACGGTGAAGTTAAGTGAATTGACCGCGAAGTGCGTGGAAATGGCCGTGACGTGAAGTGAATTGACCGTGAAGTGCGTCGAATTGACCGTGAATGAACACGGAATCGTCAGGAATGACCGTGAAGTGCGTCGAATTGACGGTGAAGTTAAGTGAATTGACCGCAAAGTGCGTGGAAATGGCTGTGAAGTGAAGTGAATTGACTGTGAAGTGCGTCGAATTGACCGTGAACGTAAACAGAATTGCCGGATATGACCGTGAAATGCATGGAAATGGTCGTGAAGTGAAGAGAATTGACCGTGAAGTCCTTGGAAATGGCCGTGAAGTGAAGTGAATTGACTGTGAAGTGCGTCAAAATGACCGTGAACGTAAACGGAATTGCCGGATATGACCATGAAATGCATGGAAATGGCCGTGAAGTGAAGAGAATTGCTCGTGAAATGCTTGGAAATGGCCGTGAAGTGAAGTGAATTGACCGTGAAGTGCGTCGAATTGACCGTGAATGAACACGGAATTGCCGGATATGACCGTGAAATGCATGGAAATGGCCATGAAGTGAAGAGAATTGATCATGAAATGCTTGGAAATGGCCGTGAAGTGAAGTGAATTGACCGTGAAGTGCGTCGAAATGACCGTGAACGTAAACGAAATTGCCAGATATGACCGTGAAATGCATGGAAATGGCCGTGAAGTGAAGAGAATTGATCGTGAAATGCTTGGAAATGGTTGTGAAGTGAAGAGAATTGACTGTGAAATGCGTGGAAATGACCGTGAAGTGAAGGGAATTGACAATGAAATGCATGGAAATGACTGTGAATCAACATGGAATCACTGGGAATGACCATGAAATGCATAAAAATGATCGTGAAGTAAATGAAATGAACGAAATTGACCGCGACCGGATTGAAATTGACCGCGAAGTGAATGAAATGAATTTTCGGCCATCGACGTGATGGAATCTTGAAAATTAACTAGGTTGGTTGGCTAAAGTAGCTTCTCCTACCCCAAAATCATATAGGGTACATCAAGTAACTAATTTTGGCTTATAAGATATTCGGGGCATACCACGGCTATGGCTACGGTTATAATCCGTAGCTATAGAAAACCCATAGTCTTAAGTCCCTGGTTTTTTTTTTTAAATTTATTATTATTATTTTTTTATTTTTTGCTGTTGTAATCCCCACTGCTTTTTGTGGGTCCCATTACAATGTATGTGTTATATCCAAACCGTCCATCTATTTGGTGAACTCGTATTAAGGCTTGAGACGAAAAATAAGACAGATCTAGCGATCAAATGGACCACACCGTAAAAGGCAGTGGAGGATTGAATGTCTACCATTGAAATCCTTTCAGTGGTCACAGAAGTTTTAGATCAAAATGATTTTTTTTTCCCCCTTCATCCAGGTCTTTGTGACCTTATGAATAGATTGGATGGAAAATATATGTTAATGTGGGCCCTATGAAATTTTTAACAGTGAAAATCAAGTTTCCCGCTGCTATTTGTGGTGTGGTCCAGTTGATCTTTGGATATGATTCTTTTTTCCGATAATGCTCTGAAATGATCTCGAAATATGGATGAACGGTGTGGATATAATAAATACATCATTGTGGGGCCCATGTCGACGAGCGTCAGCGCTCGTCTTCGCACCCCAGCCAATCGGCCTCCGGAAGGAATGAATGACGGGGGTATTTTGGTCCCTTGAAAAGTCGGCCGTACACAGGGGAGTATTCTTGGAAGCTTAAAAAGAGGTGGGCTTCAAATGGCTGGCGGGTCATAAATGGGTCGTACAGTAGGAGATTTCTCTTTCCACCGCTCATTTACTCATATGCCGCCAGACATTTGAGTGCGAGAACGTGCCCTTGCTCCACTGATAGCGGTGGTACAATTAGGAAGAGTTTCATGACTGCCAATATGTAAGGGTCTCCATCATCCTTCCATCTGGACCACCCGATTCAAGGGCTGTCTTTTTTAATGGGCTAGATCTTAAATTCACACCAATTTTAACCGTCCAATCAGATGCATGGAGATGAACAGAGAAAAAAATGTGAGCAAAGGGTCAGGATCTCTGGATCTATTGTATTTATCTATTTATTTATTTGTGGTTATGGCCCACATACCAGGGACTTCTGCAATCGGCAGTTTCTGATCAAGTAGCACATTCACCTATCATGAGATGGTCCCTAAACCAGGCTATTCTAATCTTCTGTGCCTCAGGCCATCAGCACCATGCATGTGGTCGGTGTGGGAAATGATTCAATATCCAAAGCAAAATAGGAGTAACCCCCTCGGTAAAATGGAGAGAGGGAGAGAAGGCCCCACTATTCCTGCATCACTGCAGTCCGCGAGACTATTCAATAAAAGTAGCCCCGCGGGGAGATGAGAGGCATCCAGCTAGGTACCTACGCTAACTGAGCGTTACGTGGGAAGCAAGCATGAGATCGCCGCTTCATGCTCATCAGGGAGCCCAAAAATCAAAAAAAATTAAGGGATAAAAACTCGAGTGGGTCGCACCATAAGGAACAGTTGGGATATAGACACCCGCCATTATTTATGTGTAGGGTTCACCACAGTATTTGGTATTTATACGTCGAATCTATTCATTTGATTCAAAAGTTTTCAAAACTCAGGTGAACTCGGTTAGGGGTGCAACTCGGTTAGGTTGGGTCAGGTTAAAGGTCGACCTAAGCCTATCTAGACTTGTACCCGACAATACCGCAATATGTCCCAAACCAACCAAAATTCAAACCCAAGATTCCCAACTTAAACCAGAACTAAATGCATGTTATTGTTCTTAACATGACTCGAATTTGCTCAACCCTAACCCAACTTAAGTTCAAATCAGGTTAGTGTATTCCATGGCCGGAACAATCTCCCTATAGTTGCACCCGACAACCCCTACACAAAAAAAAAAAAAAAAAAAAAATCAGATCTGAAGAAAAATCTAATGAGTATGGGACAAGGAACATGAACATAGCCACCTCTCATCTCGCAGAAGTTGACAATCTTGCCGACTCTATCCAAGGCACACCTTTCACTCATCACCGGGGACAACAACAACAACCCAAATGAAACATGTGATACTCGAATCAAAATCAACAAATGGGTGAGGCCCAAGAGCCTAGGCAATTCACTCCCTTGACACAATCATATAGTAATATCTTAGCCATGCTAATCCATATGAAACTTCTTACCCCACTGCAGCCTACATCTCCGGCAAACCATTTGCTACCAGACTATAATGAAAATGAGTATTGAGCATTTCACAAAGCCAGGGTTATACATTGAAACATAGTTTTTCTCTAAAATGTACGGTCCAAAACTTAATTGACTAAAAGAAAATCATGATTGCAACCCCTAACATGACTACCAATAACAACATTGTAACACCCTGGCCGTCCAATACTCGGCTTTCGTACGTCCTTGGATATTACTTGAAAAACCTTTTGATTTAGTATAGCATTCGCACGTGCACACGCATGCGCAAGCCTGACACATAGGAGAATTTAGCATGACCCCAAACATAGGAGCCTAAACTCAAGTGGAATTTGCACCCAGCTCACCAATACTGCATAACCATATGTGGGACCTGGATTCTCGGATTCCCGATCCAGTAGGGTAGAACATTCGATTAGGAAGGACCTACCCTAGAAGCGCATCAAATTGAATATTCAAATCAGGGATTTGATAAATGCGACATATTTGATCGGTCCCTAGTGCCCTTACAATTGAGCCTTTGTCTGATCCTACCAAGGGCTCAAATTCCTAAGCCTGGGATCGGCAATGAACCATCTCACCTCATCTGTGGGGTCCAAGAGTGGTGAACCTGGCCAAAACAGGGCCACTTGACCCTTGTTGGATTAATCAGTTTGAGTAGTGCTAAATCAGGTCAGGTTTGGCATCTGTCAGTCTGATAGACCGACTGTCAGTTCCTATCGATCCAATTGACATTTATCATCAGTCCGATCAACAGCTCGCTTTAAGTTGAAAATTTATTTTGGGTTATAAATAGTCATTTCCCCTCATTTTCCCCCTAGTCATAAAATGAGCAGAGAGAGAGTGGAGAGGGAGTTTGCGAATATGCGGGAAAATTAGAGCAGATCACAAGTCATCTCGAATCATCTCTGATTGGCTCGCGTTCCTTCTACATAAATCTTGAAGCCCTCCTCACCACGTAGCGTTGTCCAACTTCGAGTGGAAGTCGTGTGTGAGGTGTGACATCGTTAGGCGTCGAATTCATGTCAAATTCCACTACCCTAGCCAATCAATGAACCTTGATGTAAGTAAACCCTCTTTGAATCCCATAATTAAACCCTAATTTAGAGAAAAATAGTGTAAAAACACCTAATCGAAGTTGTATCTTAAGTTAAAACGCCCTTCAAACTTTCTTCAAAATTTTTAGTCTTGCAATAGTCTTAACATTCGAGAACTATGTTAATTGATCTATGAATCATGTATCAACCCTTATAACCCACCTTATATGTGTTAAATTATGGATAACTTTCTAAATTTATAACATGCTTAGCTCTCTGTAAGAATCATGTATGTGCACACATAATATGCTTAGTACCTTATTTTAAGTCAATTCGCACACCTACACTATAACATCTTGAATTTTCACTATTTTAGATTACCAAAAATCTTTTAAATTTTTTTTTATAACTAGCCCACGTCATCACTTACTGACCCTTGACGCTTGAGGTGAGCCTATACATAGATGATACCAGAAAAAGCACCGCACAAATTCAATTAATCAACCGTATGAAGCCAACGAATCTGCCTAATCACTTAAACCTCAAGTCTAGCCTCGTAAATTGTTCATCTAGGGTGCAAATCTAACTAACCTATCACTGACTAATCAAGACAACCATAATTAAATTAAAGATCTACCGACGACTGTCGATTACAAATGGGGCCCTCGCGGTAAATTAAGTCATCCGTATGCCGCCAAATTCGGACTAATCGTTCATCCGACAATGGGGCACTTGCCCCATGGCACGAATGTGCCAGGGGACCACTGGAATGGCCCTAAGGATCAAAATTCAGCCCACTAGGGGCATGCATATTAGAAAAAGGACCTCCATGGCCATTTGGACACAATTTTTAGACTATTTAAGCCCAAAAATCATACTCCCTCACTCCCATACGAATTTTTCTGTTGCAAGGGAGAGAGGGAGTGGGGAGAATGGAGGAAGGAGCTCCTTAGGGAGCTGATTTGGGGAAAATCTCCGTTGCTGCTGCCTACAACGGACACCATGAACCCGCCCCACCATAGAGAGCGGCCCACCGACGATAAAAAGGTAACCATCCAGCCCCTTTCGCAAATTTTAGCATCTTAGTTCACTTGCATGCACTCTAACATGCAAATTCCATTGGCGCAGGGCTCCGATACGCCAACCTATGGAACCAAAACCTTAGGAGCGTCTCCGCAAACTGTCAAACTATTCCTAAGTGCAGACCATTATCCTTAGGTGGCCAATTATCGAACTTAAGCTGAAGTTAATGATTGTGTTTGTTGAATTTACTTTACATGAGTGATTCATAAGGAATTTGTTAGTAGTTACTTCTTTGCAATCTGCCTAAGCATGTTTAGAGAAATTGATGCTTAATCTCATGCCAAATAGACTAAGTCATTTGAATATTGCCTTCTTTCCTTGCTTTCCCTTCTTATCATGTGAAATTGAAATTAGATCATCCCCAAATCTGAAACAATTTGGGGGAAATTGTGTTGTATGTGTTTCATACATTTAATTTGGCTCAAATGTTCGTTGTTGTTTGCATGCATATATAAATTTTATACAAATAGGAGTAATTTATGATCTTTCTATATTATTAAGAAATTTAAATCCTATATACATGCATGTTTAAACTTCCTGTAACTAGGAGAAGATCATAATATTCTCTATGATGCTAAGCAATCTAAATCTTGATTACATGCATGCCTGAATTTTTCTGAAACTAGGAGCAGTTCATTATCTTCTTTAAAATGTTAAGTAATTTAGATCCCTTTCTGGGTTGGCCAGTGGAACTACGAGGCCCGAATTGGCATCACCACTGATTGGGCCGCCTAACAACCAATCTGAACAATTTAGGTCAAACACAGATAGCCAGCAGTAGTTGGACTACGTGGGATGCTCGCACATAATGTTAGGTGTTCCGCAGTTCGCCTGAATTGAACAAATTGGCCCACTAACTGACCAACCATATTTGTTAACCATGTATGATCGTGCCTGTTTAAACCTGAGACACCCTACGCCCATGTAGCGCCCACTGGTAACAATTATGATGCAATCCACAAGTCTCGGGAGCTGTGCATGGTGGAATGAGACACTATGCTCAAGTTGTCAGCTTACACTGGGGTGATGAGCCTCCTCGTAGTGACCGCGAGTAATCCAGAGTACAAACCCGCCTTGTGAGCCGGGCATGGTGGAATGAGACACTATGCTCGAGCTGTCGGCCTACGCTAGGGTGACGAGCCTCCCCGTAGTGACCGCGAGTGATTCAGCTTACAATCCGCTTTCATATGTGTTATCTGGGAGTGAACCGAAAAGGATCGAGGATCGCGGGCACAAGGCTGGCTAGGCCCCACGATTGTGATAGGGCATTGACTCCGTTAGGGTGTCCCAGTTTTTCCAAACTGTTGGATGAATGAACGTAACTAAATACTTGGCTAACATATTTACATCGCATCGCATTAGTTAGGTTGGCAACTCGGCAGTCGAGGTCGCATTGAGGGAGTGTTGGGCATTGCGAACGTAAGATGGTGTCGCTCGAGGGAGTGTTGGATGGCGAGAGCATGCATCATATCATAATAACATGCATATGCATTAAAAAGAGTAGCTAGGAGCTTTGTGTCTATATGCTTTTCATTAATTGCTCCTATGGAATTAATAACTTGCGTGAATAATTGCTAATGGAACCCATTGAGTTAATCGCTCACTCCTACTCTAGGACGGTGTTTTAAAACACCAACTAGACTGTATCTTAAATGCAAGTGTCACGGAGCTCGACGCGCTGGATGGGGTGAGTATAGACGAGGAGGAGTAGCTCTCCTACTTTCAGCTTTTGGGCAAATCACCATAGGTCGTCCTAAGACTAGTGATAGGGCCTTAGGACAAGGGGACATTTGCACATTATTTTGAACCATATATTTTGTTGGGACATTTTTCGTATATCACGCATACTATTTCATTTTGTTGATCATACATTTTATTAGTCGCACTTTAATTCAGTAATTTAGTCATGGTTTAGGTCGCATGATCCGTTTAATTTCTCAATTGCTCATGTATCAATTAGATTATATTCGTATTTTGTCAATTTGTAAGACATAAGCGGCACCCGGGATGTCGGGAGTCGAGTATCGACTCGATCCCCGAAATTCGGGGCATTACACTCACCCTCTTAAGAGGTTGATTCCCTCAAATGTAATATGCTTATCCCTTGGCATAAAAACACATAACATGCTTAGCACATTCCTTAGGTTGAATCGCACACACGCACTCGATGACATACTTAAATTTTCCTAGCCCTCTCACATGCCTCATAGATTCCATGTTAACATGTATTAGGGTAAGTTCAGAGTAAGTTTAGGAGTTGACATGTTAAAGTGTTTGGAATCAAGAGCCCTGGTGACAGGAGCTCATGTGTGATATTCACAAAGATTACAGGTGATTATGAGTTGGCTCATGAACCCGATTGTCCCGTCGATGATTCATATAGTTGTGATGCATATATGAGGTTTCACCTTGGACTAATGGCCGCCTTGGATTAAATGGAATTTGTTGTGATCTCACCATCCACAAATTTATTATGCCTGGTCAGCTTTGTTTGGGGAAGACCCCTTTGTGGATTGTTGTTCACAAACCCCAAGTGTAGGGTTGTGAAGTAGTAATAACTCGATGAGACAAAGGTCGAATCTATAGGGAATGGGGAACACGGCCTAAAACTAATTCAAATCTAATAGTTTTCTAGATTTTTAATCCAACGAATGACTTAAGAGTGAAAACAATTAAATAAAAGACTAAGGATCCAAGAATCCACTCATAGCAATCACAACACCCAATTTATTGATTCAATGGATAACTCAATTGGAATCGAAGTCTTATCCTGTCCAATCGAAAGATGATTCCATTAAATCATTCATAAACATTAATAAGAATATGATTTCAATTAATAGGTTCTCTCATGAAACACTCGGACATCAATCACAGGGAATTAAAAGTATTTAATACACCTTTAGGCATCATTGGATCAATCAATTATATAGATTGATTCCTTCTCTCATTCAGACTAAACAATTGTTAAATTAAAGCATTCATTATATTGAAGTGCACAACAAATTTAGAAATAAACAACTTAAAGACTTATAGTAAATCCAAACCAAATCAATCTACTATCATCATTCAAATTAATGTTATTGAATCTAATAAAATTAACTACAAGCTTCATCGCCCCAAACTCGGAAACCAGGCTCACAAAATCTCCGATCGCCGAATCCAGTGCCGACAACCTCCGTAGTACCCCATTCTCGGCTCCTAGCGCCTATACGCCAGGTTCCGATCCTAGGATCCTACAAGGAGGATTTTCAGTATAAATTTTTTTGTAATGAAGCATAACCACAAGCATAACCAAGTCACAAAACAACATCACCACATATCCACTATATCAAAAACTTTAAGTACAATGCGTATGAAAGGGAAATACAATATAATGAAAGTAAAAGAAACTCCAGAAGCTCGGCCGCACGCTCCAAGCTCAACGCTGCTGCAACCTAACGCCACCTGCACGCATCTATCATGCATAAGCTTATAGAAAGCTTAGAGGGTGGTGAAAGTGTGTGTAAGGCGAGTGCCAAGTATACAATATCGAGTAATGCAGAAATATGTGGGTAAGTCCATGAATGCTATCAGCTATACCAAAACTATGTAATGCAAGACATGAATGCTATCGGCCATACGAAGGCCATGCGATGCGAGGCCTATGTAGCCAAATGTCATATGCGAGATACAAAGCAAGCGTGTTAGTACTCATCAAGTACACATATCAGTATAGTTCCTCTCTGGATATCACCGGGGTCTAATACACCTCACACTGACTGCCTCCTCCCTAGCTGCACAGTCAAGAAAGTGGAAGAGACCACACTATCTGCCTGACCAGTAGTCTGCCAATACCTACCCGGCTCGTCGATAGTGAACACATTTGCAAGCTAGTCAAACTCAGCCTAGCTTATAGCCCCCTCACTCGGGCAGATAAGGCTACACCCCCTTCCAACTAACCACGACACAGTGGGAGATGCGGCCTACTGGTATTCGGCAGTCGGGCTCTCGTGTATCTACTTGGTCTAGATGTTGGAGCATCTCCTGGTACTAAAAAGGTTCTGGAATTTTAACCAAGGCTATCTTAAGTGCCCACAATGCTAGAGCCAATATTTTCAGTATCCCATACGACCATCCATGATGTGCCTGTGGAGGCCACGGCCCCGATGTCGCTAGGGCGTGCAGTGAATCACGACACACTGCGAAATGCATGAGTCACACCGTCAGTCATGCATCAATCTCGCGCGTACCACGCGCTCATATGGGGCACTCTGTCTCATAAGGAGTCCTGTAAATGTCTTAGCCCAACGGCTTATGCTATGATCAAACATTCTTCATATCAAGCATACATATGATGCGTATGCGCATGAATCATAGAAGTGTACTAAGCATGTTATAAAGTAATGAACTATCCTTACACCGAAGATGGGCCTAGACGGCTTACACATAACTAATATGGGCCTACCAATGGGCCCAAGGGAGAGTCATGATGTGACATTTAACCAACATTATTACAATGTGGACGTCAAACCGACATTGCTCCCAAGGCATGGCCCGCCATAAAACACCATTACACACACCATGGAGGAATCACACATTGCAATGGACCTATATACATCTCATTGGGCCTCGACCCATAGGCCATAGATACATCAAATGGGCCACCTCATATGGGCCTTATATAAATCAAGTGGGCCGCATCAATGAGCCTTGTATACATTGCAATGGGCCATATCCCATGGACCTTTGAAATACATCACAACGGGTCTCATAACATGGGCCTTATGTATATCAGATGGGCCACACCAACGGCCACAAATACATCAAGATGGGCTTAATAACATGGCCATTTATATTAAATGGGCCGCCCCAACTGGGCTCTATGCATATCAAATGGGCCATACACAAGATAAGTGGTGATAATGATTTCCACCATTTAAAAATTCTTAAGGCCCACCATAAATATGTTTCCCATCCAACCTAATCATAAATTAACATAGTGATAGATGAAGTGGGAAACAAATATCAGCTTAATGGGAAGCTACTATGGCCCTTAGAGGTTTTTGAATAGTGGGCGTCATTAACCATTACTTAAAATGGTGGGGTCCACTTGAACTTAGATCTGCCTCATTCTTTAACTCATGCCATAAAATGATCTTTCAAAATGGATAGACGGTTTGGATGCAACATATGCATCATGGTGGGTCCCATTAGGATGGATGGCATAAATATAACACATACCTTGTGCATGGGGCCCACATGGCCTGGGAGGCCAGGGGATGTCAACACAACAGCTATTACGCTGCTATGTGCGTGCGCCAGCCAATCCACTTGTAAGTGGGTCCCACGTGGGGCCCACCATAATGTTTATATGCCATCCAGTCCATTGATAAGGTCACGTGGACCCAGATGAAGAGGGAAAACAAATTTCATCTTGATCCAAAACTTCTGTGGACTCAAAAATGGGTTTCAATGGCAGACAGTTCAACCCCACTGTTTCCTGTGATGTGGGCCACCTGAGCATCAGATGGGTCTGAGCTTTAGAGGGGGCCCACTTCAGGAAGTGGCCCACCCTTTGAACGGTTTAGATGTCAAACATACATCATGGTGGAGTCCACAGCTGGGATCGTGGGTCCCAGCCCGTCCGTCCGTCCGCTAGCGCAGGACACTGCCTGCGGGTCCTGAGGCAGCAGTAGCATCCTGCTGCAGTGATGTTTTATTATTTTTTTTAAAAAAAATTGATTCTTTGCGGTTTTTCGCAGGTGGGGTCCACATCGGCAAAATCCACCCCACCCATTGGATCCTACAGCCCATAATAAATGCAACAAGCCCAATATTAAGCATGTTTCAGTGTATAGAAACATCGGAGTGAACTTTAACGATGAAGGCCGCTGTTTTCTATGTTTTGGCCCACCAGAAAAATCGGATTGACTTCATTTTTTAGGTCAACGCCTAAAAGGAGTTGGGAAATGGAATGGACGGCGTGGATTAGATCCATACATCAAGGTGGGGCTTGCATGAGTGGCCACCTCAATGCTTTGAAGCAAGCTGATATTTTTATTTTTCTGCTGCTGTAATACACCCCACCGTCAGCGCACACTTCTTTGTCTAGCCACGTCCAGCATCCCTGGACGTTGGACGGTCCGCATAAACACATTTTAAGGCGGGCCCCACTTACTAGATGGCTTGGCTAAAACACATGCTTCATGGTGGGGTCTATCCGGGTGGACCACACAGCCACCCCATCACACATAAAATAATAAAAAAAGTAATAAATGAAAGAAAGAGAGAGAGAGAGAGAGAGAAAGAGAGTGGAATAGAGTGGGACGCGTGTGATGGAGGGCTCTGCCACTATGAGCCCTTCCTTGCAAGAAATCATACATCAAGCGGGTCCCAATACAGGTGGGCCTACCTGTCACGCCCCAAAACTCGGAAACCGGGCTCACAAAATTCCCGATCGCCGAATCTGGCGCCGACAGCCTCCGTAGAACCCCATTCTCGGCTCCCAGCGCCCATTCGCCAGGTTCCGATCCTGGGATGCTACAAGGAGGATTTTTAACATCAGTTTGATTCGTAATAAGCATAACCAAAGGCATAACCCACAAACAACGACCAAAAACTCCATCACATTTCCACTATAATCAAAAACTTTACAGGTACAATGAGCATAAGGGAAATACAATGATGATAGACAAAAAAAAGAGCTCCAAAAGATCAGTCACGCGTCCAAGCCTCAGCGCTGCTGCGATCGAACGTCACCTGCACGCAACGGTCGTGCATAAGCTTATAGAAAGCTTAGAGGGTGGTGAAAGTGTATGCTTAAGGTGATAATGTAGTCATGCAGAATCAGAGTAATGCGGAAAATGCTAATGAATGCTAAGAATTTCATTAGCCGTACCAAGGCCATGCGGTGTAAAGAATGATGTCGGCCATACCAAGGCCATGCAATGCGAAATGTAAGTCAAGCATACAAATCCTCATCTAAGTCCACATGTCAATACGGCTCAAATCTGGAATATCACCGGGGTCTAGTACACTCCAAGCCAGATTGCCGCCCCATCGCGCGCAATAAGGTGAGTGGAAAAGACCTCACTATCCGCCTGCCAATATCGGGCTCGGCTCGTCAATAGCGGACCCATTCCTCGAGCTGGTCAGACTCAGCCTAACATTGCCCCCTACTCTCGGGCGGGTAAGGCCGCACCCCCTTCCAACCGACCACGACACAGTGGAAAGCGCAACCGTCTGGTAATCGGCACTCAGCGCTCATGCATCCACTCGGTCTAGACGTTGGAGCAACCTCCTGGTACCATAAGGGTTTAGGGACTTTCACCCAGGGATATCTATCGCACCCCATGTAGAACAGTATTTCCGGTATCCAATCCTGCCAACCACGATGCATCTGTGGAGGCTATGGCCCTGATGTCGCTAGGGCGTACAGTAACAATATCACACAATGTAAATGCATGAATCACACTATCCAGTCATACAGCAATCCTGCGCGTATCGTGCGCTCATGTAGGGCAACACCCCCTGTACGGGAGCCCTTAAACAATCTGCCCGAAGGCTATGCTATGATCAGTCATTCCTCATATCAAGCATACGTATGATGAATATGATCATGAATCATGGAATTAAATATGTTATATGGGGTGGATGATGTTCATAATGAAGACGGGCCTAGACGGCCTACACATTACACATATGGACCTATCAGTGGGCCCAAGGGAAAGTCATAATGCGGACATTTAACCACACTACACTTACAATGTGGACGTCAAACCAACATTGCTCCCAAGGCACGACTGCCACAAATATCATTTCATAAGTTATTTTGGGATCACACATTGCAATGGACCTTAGGTACATCCATTGGGCCCTTAAATACATCAAATTAGCCAAGTCATATGGGCCTTATATTCATTAAGTGGGCCACACCAATGGGCCTTATGTACATTGCAATGGGCTATAACCCGGGGGCTTCAGAACATATCAAATAGGCCTAAGCTTATGGGCCTTACACGTGTCAAATGGGCCTCGACAGTTGGGCTCCATATGTACATCAAATGGGTCTACTCACCTGGGCCTTATATGTATCAAATGGGCCTCACCAATTGGGCCCCATGTGCACATCAAATGGGCCTCAACTCATTGGCCCCATTACATCAAATGGGCCTCGACCCATGGGCCCCTAATATATTAAATGGGCCTCGACCCATGGACCTTATATATATATCAAAGTGGGCCTCAACCATGGGTCACAAGTACTGAGGTGGGCCTTACCTATATATCAAGGTGGGCCTAAAAAAAATATACATATAATATAGTATATAATATATATATACATAATACATATAATATTATATGAAATATAATATTATATATATATATATATATATATATATATATATATATACACACACACATACACACACGCACACATCACAGTGAGCCCACACACTCATCACAGTGGGCCCGCCACTCACCACAGTGGCTCTACGCCCACCGTCCAGGCGGACGGTGGGAATGAAACACATACATCAATGTGGGCTCCATGTGGGGCCCACCATAATGTTTATATCCCATCCGGACCGTTGATAAGGTCCAGCAGACCTAGATGAAGGGTGAAAATAAATTTCACCCTGATCCAAAACTTCTGTGGGCCCAAAAAGGGTTCCAACGGTATAATCCAATTCACACTGTTTCCTTTGAGGTGGGCCCACGTCAGGTAGGGGCCCACCATATGAACGGTTTAGGTGGCATATAAACATCAAGGTGGGGCCCACGGCTACAGCCGTGGGTGGCTGTACACGGACACGTCCGCCCGGACGCTGGCGCAGGCAGCGCCTGCTGCGCTTCTGACGCAGCAGCAGCAGCAGCTGCTGCTGTTGTTATTTTTTTTTTTGATTTATCGTTTTTCCATGGATTTTGCAGGTGGGATCCACCTCTTGCAGATCTGCTCCGTCCAATGGCTTCCCATGCCTCGCGACAGTCAAAATAAGCCCAATATTGGACCTGTTTCAGCGTATAAAAGGGTTAGGAAAGGTTTCAATGGTGCAAACCTCCATTTGCCACGGTATGGCCCGCCTGAAGGTCTGATGGATCCCATCTTTTAGGTCAACGCCTAAAAAGGGCTTAGGGAAGGAATGGATGGTGTGGATTTAATACATACATCAAGGTGGAGCCTGCACAAGTGGGCCATCCCCAAACCAAGCTAATTTTTTTTTTCTTTTACATTTCCCATGAAACGTCCAGCGTCCCTGGACGCTGGACTCTACAAATATACTAGAGGTGGGCCTTGCTTATGTGGGCCGCCTCATGGAGGATGGCGTGTATACTACACACAAAGTGGGCCCCACTCGTAGGTGAGTTGGATGGAATACATACCCTATGGTGGGGTCCATTCAAGTGGGCCACACAACCTCTTCATCATACAACAAAATAAAATAAAATAAAATAAAATAAAAATAAAATAAAAAGGGAGAGAGATAGAGAGTGAAACCGCGTGATGGAGGGACCCCCGGCACTATGGGCCCTCCCTTGCACTAAATCATACATCAAGTGGATCCCATTACATGTGGGGTCCATGGAATTGAAATCCAACGGTGGAGATCCTTTCTCCACTAAAATAAATGGTCTAGATGACCTTAAATATGCAAGAAAGTAACATCATGATGGGGTCCATGGAGAATGGCCCCATCATGGAATGATCATGATGATCCAAGTGGGCCATTGGCCACATCATAGGGTCCAAAGCGAGATCCAAACCATTGATCGGTTGGCCTCACTTGGCCCATCTTAAAAACATCAAGAACTATCCTATCCAAACACCCACCGCTAGATCTTCTTGCTCCCTTGGCTTCCTTAGCTCCTTGTGCTACCCTTTGATGGAGGAAGATGAAAAATGGATGGTTGAGATGAGAGATGAAGGGGTGGGAAAGGTGGACCTCACAAAGGAAGTTTTCTCACCATGGGAGGACCATACGTATGGGACTTGCTATGGGAGAGTTTGAATGAGAGAGAGACTTGTAAGGGAGAGAGAGAGAGGGAGTGAGATGGGTGATGGAGTGATGGGGGATGGTTTGGGTTGAAAATTGTGAAAAGGTGTATGGTTGTTGTTGAAATTTGGAAAAGAGGAGTGGTGAGGTGGAAAGAATGGTGGACTTTTGAAAAAGGTGGGGATGGGTTGATGTACTTGAGGTAAGGGATGCTTTAATGGTTGATTGATGGGACTAATAGTAGAGATTCCCTCGAAATCCGCAACGCGCGGTGTTTCTTCGGAATAAACGTTGATCGGCATCTTCTTGCCTGGGTATCGGTTCAGTGCGCAAGTCACGGCGTTGGAACCGCGGCGACGACGCGGTCGCTATGATATAACTTTCGGACCAAGCCGACGTCGGTGCGCGGGACCTGGCTTAGGATCGTGCGCAAATACCGAATACGGTGCGAAGGTTGCCGGAATTTGACCGGAAGGATCGCGGAAGCTAACGGAACAGTACGGATTAGGACACGGGTCTTACACTACCAAACCAAGGATCAACGGTGGAGATCCCTTCTCCACCCAAAATGGACGGTCTAGATAACCTCTTTTCATGCAAGGAAAATAAACATCATGATGAGATCCATGGAGAATAGCCCCATCATGGAATGATCATGAGCATTAAGGTGGGCCATCGGCCACACCTAGGGTCCAAAGTGAGATCCATACCATCAATCGGTAGGCCTCACTTGGCCCATCATCAAAACATGAAAAATCTAGCCTAATGAGCACCCACCGTTCGATCTTCTCTATCCGTTGGAACGCCAATCTCCTTGTGCTTCACTTTGATGGAGAGGATGAGAAATGAAGGGTTAGGATGATGGATTTTTAGGATGGACAGGTTGGCCACCAAAATCACTTTTTTTCTCACTTGGGATGGCTTGGAGGTCCACTTTTTTTCTCTTTGGTTGCTTAGAAATTGTGTAGAGAGAGAGAGAGGATGTAAGGAGAGAGAGTGATGGATGGGTGAAAAGGTGAGTGATGTGTGATGTGTACTTGACATGTATGGTTGTGTAAGAGAGAGGGTGAGAAAGAGTTGACTTGGTGGTTACTTGGGGATGGGGTGAAAGGTGATGTGTACTTGATATGAAGTGATTGATTGATTGATGGGACATGTTGTAGAGATTCTCTTGGGATTGCAAACGCACAGCATTTTCTTCGAAATAAACGCCAGCTCATATCTCTTAGCCAGGGTATCGAATCAGTGTGCGAGATGCGACATCGAAACCGCGGCGATGGTGCGGTCGCAATGGTACAAGTCTCAGATTAAGCCGACTCAATTCTACAGGATACGACTTAGGGTCGCGCGCAAATATCGATTATCGGTCGTAGGTTGCCAGAATTTGACAGGAAGAATCGTGGGAGTTGACGGAACAGTACGGGCTAGCATACAGGTCTTACATTAGCTAAGAGATTAGCCAACCATAAACATGATTGAACTAAAACTAAAATAGAAAAACATAAAAACTAACTAGAAATGAAGGTTTGGAGAGGGGAGAGGACTCCTTGAAGCTCTACAACTCCTTCCTCTACTCCTACCCTAATTCATGTTTAGAAACTCATAAACCAGCCCTTTATATATGCTTTGATCGGATCAACTTCAAAACTGACTCAAATTTAACCAGCTATTGCAGCTTCGATGGCATCAAAGTCTTATCATAGAGTTCGAATGAAATTAAAAAATTGTCCAACAACGAACTTTCGAATCTGCATATTTGAATCTACTGTACTAAATCTAGATTTTCAAAAAGTATTCTCTATCTTATCCTAATACTCACAACATATTCAAATTTACAACATAATTATCTTCAAAAAGAGTTTTGAAACTAAAATTTTTAAAAAAATTTACTCAACACAACACTAAGAAAATAGTGATTAGATCCATCTAATCTCACCCCCAACCTAAAATCTACACTATCCTCAATGTAAGAAGTATGCAATAAAACCAAAGTGAGACAACGAAAATAAATGAGGAATAAGTTAGAAAGATAGTACCTGAGAAAGAGAATTGAAATGGTATGGAGTCTTCATCATCTAAAGGGATTAGTTCTAAACTAAAGCAATCATAACTATCATAATCCTAAGAAATTGGTAAATTCCTAATCCTAATTATCAATTATCCTGAGGCATCGATTCTTCCTCTAGCAAGTATCTCAACTGATTTATCAGCAAGCTTTTCAATAAGATCATTTAAAAACCTACTTTAAAGTAAGTTTTGATGTCCTGGACCATCATCATCTGGAGAAATTTGAGCATCTCATCAAAGATGTCCTTCTTAGTGTAATGAGCTATCCAAAGAATGTATAATTCACCTGTAGTAGAGAATTTTTCAATATTAGTATACCATGGTGAATAAGAGACTACAAACAGTTTAATATCAAAAAAGTTTTTAACCAGCGTAGTCTCCATAAAATCTGAAGTGTCAAACTTCGGTTCGGAATTCAACTCCTCCACCCATAATGGTAAACATTCAACATTGGTGAAAGGATGGTTTTGAAAAAAAATTATCTTCCCAGTCAGTGTCAAGCACCAGGACACAATCCCACAAGGCATTCAATATGTCTCTAATCATATGATCGTTTGAATCTGTAAAGTGTGCAAAGCATATGGCCAGAGGTTTGCAATTTTTAGTTGAAAGAGGCTCATCATCTTCAAATGTATCAATCAAGTTTACCTCATGGATCACATCCTCATCCTCTTGTGGTTTGTGTAAATTAAACACGTTCAGTTTTAAGGTCATATTCCCAAAAGATATTTTCATGATCCCATTCCAGCGATTAATTATGGCATTAGCAGTAGCCAGAAATGGTTGGTCTAATATGACAAGGATTTGAGTACTCACATTTATAATTAGGTGTGTATCTAAGACAATGAAGTCTACTGGGTAGTAGAATCTATGTACTTAGACCCAAAACATCTTCTACCACACCTCCCGATATTCTAGTTGAGCGGTCGGTCAATTCTAATGTCGTCTTGGTGGGCTTCAACTCACTAAGGCCCAATTGCTCGTATACCAAGAATGGTATCAGATTTACACTTGCCCCAAGGTCTAAGAGTGCTTTATCAACCTAAAAGTTTTCAATTACACATGAGATCGTAGGACTTATAGGATCCTTGTATTTTGGGAGAGTGTTTTGATTTATGATGGCACTCACCTGTTCAGTCAAGAATGCCTTTTTCTATACGCTCAACTTGTGCTTTACCGCACATAAATCTTTTAAGAATTTAGCATAAGATGGGAACGTCTAATCACATCCAACAAGGGGATGATGATCTTGACTTGCTGAAAAACCTCTAAAATATCTTGATTTTCACTTGGCCTTTTTGATGTATTGAGATGTTGGGGGAAACAGTGCCATGGGTTTGTATTCCTGCACTGGCTCTATGTCATGTGAAGCACTACTAGATTCACCATCATCCTTTGAGTCTTTGGACTTCTTAGGTTTCTCAACCTTCTTATGAATCTCCTTGTCAATATCTTTTCCACTTCTCAAGGTGGTGATTGATTTAACATGTTTAACATGTAGGGTTAAAGAATTGGGATCACTTATCCCAACTTGTCCCTTAGAGTTAGGTTGAGGTTGGGCCGAAAAGGTCCCTTTCTCCCTAACATTTATTCGTGTCTCAATTCCTATAACTAAAGTTCTGAGTTCATTTATGGTTTGCAGTTGCCCTTGCATGAATGTATTCAATGAATCCTTAAGAGTTAACTTGGATGGGGGTCCATTAGAGGGCTCTTGGGGATTATTCGTTGCATTCGCAGGTAGTCTGTTCCTTCAACTAAAATTCAGATAGTTCCCCAATTGGGAGTGTGCGTGTTGGAATTTGTTGCACTGAAGGGATGTTGATATATGTTTGTAGCATTTGCTTAAGTATGCAACATTTCTTAGAATGCGGGTATTGTTGGACAATCCTTTGTTAGGTGTACATCACTTTCATAAATACCGCATACGATTTCAATGGCCGCTTTGGGTCAGATCATCTCCTTCCTATATTTTAAGGCCTCAGTTTTCCTTATGAGATCAACCAACCTTACACTAACATCTTCCTCCTTTTTGAGCACATGTACTCCTTTCTCTCTTGGCACTGCTTTGGGATTACTATCTTGATTAGATGTATCCCATGATTGGGCATTTTCGGTTAGCATATCCAAGTAATCCCAGGCATCTTACAGTTCCTTACTCATAAATTCACCATTACATATTATCTCTACGAATTGTCGCACATTTGGATTCAATTCGTCATAATAAAAAAAATAATTGTCTGTTAAATATCGTAGCCATAGTGTGGGCAAGTGAGAAGTAAGTCCTTGTACAGTTCCCAACACTGGAAGAAAGTTTTATCTCCTTTTTGGGAGAAGTTCATTATGTCACGTCTAAAAGTATTGGTTTTATGAGCCGGGTAGAACTTTTTAAGGAACTCCCGGTTCATCTCATCCCGTGTGCCAATGGATCTTGGCCTTAAGGAGTGAAGCCATGATTTGGCCTTCTCCTTTAGAGAGAATGGAAACAATTTTAGTCTAATCATGTTAGGAGGAATATTGTTAAAATGTATGGTTGTGATAATCTCTTCGAATTCTTTTATGTGTAAATATGGACTTTCTGAATTGAGTCCATGGAATTTAGGGAGTAACTCGATCATCCCTATCTTGAAGTCTACATTTCCTACATTAGTTGGGAAAATCATGCAAGAAGGTGCACTTTTTCTCGCCGGTTGTAAATAATCTCATAAGGTCCAAACTACTGGAACTTGGAGTACCCCATTTTCATCACGCACCATCCTAATTGGTGGTGTGTGACGCACATGATTCTCATCAACATATTGTTCAATTTTGGCCATAGTTCCAAATGGTGTTTTAGGAGTATTTAGATATTTTCTAACTCATCTATGGATTGTGAGCCCGTCAACTAAACCTCTTTCACTCAGAAGTCTGATTGTATGGTCCCTTACCCACATGCGCATGAACCATACAAAATTCGAATTCTAACCCTAAGTCCCAAGTCCTACAGTAATTATGAAAGTAAATAGAGGGAGAGAGGAAGGATGTTACCTGTAGAGAATACCTAGACCTAGGACCAAGAATCCTACATCACCAAAACAAGTGAACAATGTTAGTAATGTTAGAAGATATAAAATAAAACAAACATAAAAAAGAATACTAAAATTTAGAAAGATCTAACCTGAACAAAAATAAAATCTAAAAAACATAAATCTAATTATGTTCAACGCCACTCCACAGCAACGGTGCCAAAAACTTGTTCACAAACCCCAACTGCAAGGTTGCAAAGTAGTAATAACTCGATGAGACCAAGGTCGAATCCACGAGGAATGGAGAACATGGCTTAGAACTAATCTAAGTCTAATGGTTTGTCTAGGTTTTTAATCTAACGAATTAATTAAGAGTAAAAGCAATTAAATAAAAGACTAAGGATCCATGAATCCACTCATAGCAATCACAATACCGAATTTACTGATTTAATGGATAACTCAATTAGAATCAAAGTCCTATCCTATCTAATTGGAAGATGATTTAGTTAAACCATTCATAAACATTAATAAGAATATGATTTCAATTCATAAGCTCTCTCATGAGGCACTCAGACATCAATTACAGGGAATTAAAAGTATCAAACATACCCTTAAGCATCATTGGATTAAACAATTATATAGATAGATTCCTTCTCTAATTCAGGTTGAACAATTGTTAAATCAGATCATTCATTGTACCCAAAGTGCACAACAAATCCAGAAATAAACAACTCAAAGACTTAGAGTAAATCTAAACCAAATCAATCTAATATCATCATTCAAATTAATGTTATTAAATCCAATAAACTAAATACTGAAATTAACTACAAGCTCATCCATTAGCCTTAGTTAAGAGATTAACCAACCATAAACATGATTGAATTAAAACTTAAATAGAAAAATATTAAAACTAACTAAAATCGAAGGTTTATAAAGGAGAGAGGACTCCTTGAAGTTCTACAACTTCTTGCTCTACTCCTTCTACCGTAATTCGTGTTTTGAAACTCCTAGAACATCCCTTTATATAGGCTTTGATTGGAACAATTTCAAAATCGACTCAAATTTACGCAACTATCGCAACTTCAATGGCATCGAAGTCCCATCGAAGAGTCCGAATGAAATTGAAAAACAGTCCAACAATGAACTTTTGAATTTGCAAATTTTCTCAATGTCATTGAACATTCTTTGATTGTATTGAACTTGCCTTTGATTTTATTGAACATCTCCTTGATGGCATCGAAGAATTCTTAAATATATCTATTCGTCATTATTTTTTACACGGTGTGCGAGCGTGCCAGAATTGGATTTGTGACTCCAATTCAAACCGAACAACAATGACCCCCAAGCACCGAGGTAGGCAAACACGTAGTGTATAACCGAGGTTTGAGGAGATTGGTCCCTTATTCAACCACTTGCACAATGTATAAATTGGATCAAGTGATTTTCAAAGGGTGGGGTTCATCCTTTGATGATGGTTCACTCCTTTGCCTTTCGTATGAAAGACTTTTTAATACAGATAATGAAAACGAGAAAGGGATTCTTATAGTTGGTCATGAAGAGAAGCTGTAAAACACCTTTCCAATTGATGATACGAGGTCGAATGCAGAATTTTGATGCCATATTTATCGGTCATTGCTCGCACTTCCTTGGCCGAGTCCATGGTAATGGACTCTGGTATCCCAAAATGATGGATAATATTAATTTCAATAAAACCAATGATTTATCTATGACCGATTTTTCTCATAGGCTTGGCCTCTACCCACTTGGTAAAGTAATCAGTCGCTACGATGATGAATAAATCTACGCGAGTTGAGGGTGGGTGAATTTAGCCGATCAAATTGATTGCCCATCCTCGAAACAGCCATGACTTTATTACGTAATGTATTTTGGTCGCAGACACATGTTGGACCAGTCCATTCCTTTGCATGCCTCACAGCCCTTCACATATTGGATGTCGTCAGCCATCACTTTGGCCAAAAATATCCATAACACCTGAGTGTGAGCTTCATCTTTCTCCCTTCCCTATGGGCCCCACAAATCCCTTCATGGACCCCCTCCATAACTAACATAACTTCTTTCTTTGATAAGAACCAAAGTAAAACTCTGTCAGCTCCTTTTCGATACAGTTCACTATCGATCATCACATAATTTACGGTCGACCTTCATATACTCCTGTCAATTTTGGTACGTGGGCTTTGTAAATAGCCCACGAGAGGAGCCCTCCAATCGTCTTCCTCTACTTTTATTTAGCAAACTTCCATCACATCCTCCCTCTGAAATATAAAACATAAGGATTTCCTTTGGACGAAGATGGTCCGACCAGCTGATCCTCTTAAGACTTCAAGTCCCGCAGATAACCGTACCATTTCGTTGGCATCCACATTACATTCCCAATTGACATGCATCAACTCAACCTCTTCAAATTGGTCAAGTAACTAGACCATTAAGGCATAGTATGGTAATAAAGATGGAATGACATACTTAAACAGTCCTGCCATCTGATTTATTACCAATTGTGAATCTCCAACAATAGTCATGTTTCTTACTTGTAATTTTAATAACAATTCTAGGCCAATTATCATAGCTTCTTATTCATCTTGATTATTAGTAAGTCGAATTCTAGTTTGAAAGAAAATTCCTGCCGATTCCCATTAAGGCGACCAAAATGACTCCGACCCCAAACATATCATGTGACCTTGACCCATTGAAGATTAATTTCCATGGCGTGAGTTGCACATAATATAGATTTAGGATCCTTGGGGGAATTTTCTCCCCAAGATCCGAAGGATGGTCGGCTAAGAAGTCAGTTATGGCTCGACCTTTCACTGCTTTATGTGGCACGTAACGTAGATCAAACTCAAATAAAGACAACACCCATTTATCGATTCAACTGCTTAAAATCATTTAGTTTAGCATATATTTCACTAAATTGGTAATTATTATTACACTCACTCTCTCAGCCAATAAGTAATGCCTCAACTTAATGGTAGTGAAATACAATGATAAGCATAATTTCTCCATGGCCAAATATCGTCTTTCGGTATCGAGCAGCATTCGACTCAAGTAATAGACCGCCCGCTCCTTTCGCATGTCATCATCTTGTGCTAGAAGAGCTCCGATCAAGAAGATTAAGGAGTTTAACAAGCAACATCTATAGAACTCTTGGGATAGTGTTAAAGCATCACAAAGTTTAGTCAAAGTTCACAGTCCATTTAGAGATGAGATGATCGTAATCCCCCTCACTTTTCGTCGCCATCATTCTATTCTTCAGAGTGAGCCAACAGATATGATAGCCGACAATCGAATTCATTTCCATGCTCACTAGGCTATGAAGGAAACTGACATCTTAGAAGGTTCTTTAGTTGAACGAGGCTCTAGGCAATGAGTTAGGAAGATTTCTCTAATGCACTACCTGATGCAAACTTATAACCCACTTAACCTCTTCCTAACACAAAATTTTGAGGCACTGAAGCAGAGATACCATATTCTTGATACCCTTACTCTCTGGGAAATGATGAATTTCACACTCATGGCGTTCTCAAACTATGTGCATACTACAATGCATGGGCTAAGATCATCATCAAAAGACATTCCAATACATTATTAAGATAGGTTTGTTGGATGTCATTGAAGTCACCTCTGATATTTTTCACAAGGATGTCACTATCTTTAAAGGATTTTTAAATTATTGGTTCCCTACTTATTGAGACTTAAATATTGAATATTTAACCCTTCAATTACATTAGTATTACTAGCATTTAATTGCTAATTTGATTTAATTATACACGTTTTTGTCATACGAAGTGATTTGGAAGCTTATGATGAATATGCACTTAAAATGATGGATTTAGAACTCAAAAGAAGATAATGATGAATTGGATATTTCGAAGTCATTAATGAAGAATTCACATGATAAAGATCCAAGGAAACCAAGTGAGGAATGAAGAGAATCGAAGAATTGAAGTGAAGAAAATGAATCCTGAAATTGGCCTGAAAAAAGATATTCTGAAATTCTGAGGCCAGAAAAACAGTCCTGAAATAATTCCTAAAATAGACTTCGATGACATCGATAAATTCAGAAATTTTGGGCTCAACTCGCTGGACAGTTCTGGACGATTTTTGATGACATCGAAGCCACTTCGATGACATCAAAGGTGACATCGAAGGTGTATAAATTTGAGGTTGTGCAAAAGTTTGAGTTGCAAAACTATTTAAAGGAATCCCTAAGCTACTTCAAATCATCTTCTAGGGTTTGGAAAGGGAGAAAAGGCATAGGCGAAGTGCCGACAACGTTCTTCCACTTTGATTTCTTTATGGTTCTAGTAGATCTTTCTAGTTTTTCTTTTTGTTTTTCTTCTAGGATGTTAGTCTTCTCAGGCTAATCTCTTAGATAAGGCTAAGGGATGAAACTTGTAATTTATTTTGATGTTTAGTTTTCTTTGATTCAAGTTTATGTTAAACTTCTATTATTCTTAGTTTGAATAAAGGTATATTTCCAGTATTCTATGGTTTATTGTGATTGAAATTACAATAGATACTGTGAAAGCTTTTGATATTATCTTATTGGACTTAGAATTGTGTGATTTGTGAAATTTCATTGTTCACCATCGTCTCCTGGGCATGGTGGATGATTAAGTTCCCTGCAATCATTACAATTAGACAAATATTTGAGAACTAAACTAATGGAAAGTTCAGATTCTATTTTAACTACTCTATCATCCGATTGGATCGGATAGGACTTCGATTCCAATTGAGTTATCATTGAATCAACTAGATTAAATATTGAGATTGTTATAGGTGAATTCCTAGATCCTTAGTCTTTTATCTTTATTATTTCAAAACCTTTTTCTAATCACTAGATTAAAAGCCCAAACCAACCAAGTTAGACTTAGATGAGTTCTAAACCGTGTTTCCCATTCCCTGTGGATTCGACCTCGTTCTCACCAAATTATTACTACATTGCAACCCTACACATGGGGTTGTGGACACTACTACTAACTGCTTCGATCTCGTAATCAGTGAAGTCAGCATCACCCTTTAGGACCTATATAGAATGGCCAACCTTCTGATCAATTATCATTTCTTCGACGAGTACATGCCAACTAATGAAGAGTTTGCACACTTTTCTTCAATTAGCTGCACTCCTCATATTACAAAGACCACCATAGAGTTTTTTAAGACAATGGCTAAATTCTTAGATGTCTAGAAGATAACCGATCCCACATGGCTTACACATTTCACCCTGTATCTTCGATAAGTTCCTAACCTATGTCTTTCTTATTTTATATTATTTTTGTGGCCCTCATGTCTTTTAACTTTCCCTTTCACAATATCTCTTATGACACCAGTAAAGATTTGGAGAATATTAGGCAAAAAAGTAAACATTCTGGTGGCTTCTCCAAGTTGTGAGAACTTACCGCATTTTTAGTCTATTTGTTGGGCTCAATAGTTCTTCCTAGTTCTAAGTGGGCTAATGCCATTAGACTGCCTTTATTTGTAGTTTCTAGATCCATGGTGGAATGGAAAAAATATTCCATAGCCCCCTAGTACTTTGTTCTCTATATCAAGCTTTCAGAGATGTCGCGACCCATTGCAAATGTCCTACTATTAGAGCTTCTTCAGTATATGCACCATGTCATTATTTCGTAGGCTAGCTTGGTGTATATTTTCCATGGATTTAAGAAGAATCAGATCAAGCTTATGTCAAGTTTGATCGCCTTCCCTTATGGCAGTATCAACAGAGAAAAATGATTTTAAAAAAGCCCTATAACTAGATCGTGGACAAGATAAAGAGCGTCAAATCCATCTCTTTCAATCAATTCTTGATCACCAACTGCATGGAAAAAAAAGATATGGTGGATGATACTTCTTTTATACAAGTCGAACAACATTTCTTTATTTATATCTGATCGCGTAACCTGCCCCTAAGAGAGAGCAGTAAATTCTGGTGTGAACCCAATTATCCAAGCAGATTCGCATGCCAATTCAGGTTTGATCAAACAATACTAGAAACTTGAAAAGAGGTAACCCAAATTTTGCGGGGTTATGAAACTGGTCCTTACAATTGGGCCTTCATATGAAAGCAATTGCTCATGGTGTGTACATGTGCTCATTTCGTACTATCGGGCTACAACGATTCCTTTAAAGCCTCATAGGACTAGATGCGCTAGTGGGTACACCGTATTATCTAGTGCGTAACAACTATTCCCTAAATCATTCTGTACAGATCCCTTTACCTTGGTTCAAGAATGACAAACCTGATCAAGGTATCAGTTATATGTTAAAGAGGGATGATCCCCCTGCCCAAGGTCAAACTCGCATCATGATATTTTTGGAAGAGCCCATTAGCCATATTAAGCCTGTCAATACTTTAGGAGGCTGGATATCCTATGAGATTCCTTTGGACAGATGGATGCTTGAAGAACAACAAATTACTAAAGTAACTCCTAATCCGTAAGGAGAATGCAACGAACCAACTTCATAGGTACCAGTAGCTAGACTCTATACACCTACTGGAGAAATGCCAGAAGAACAGGTGAGAACTAGGCCGAAATCTTTGACTATCTCTCCCACTATGAGTCCGCCAGGCAAAGTTTTTCACCACCAGCCACCCACTCTCAAGTGTCAACTCCTCCTCCGGCTAGGCAAAGTGGGTAGAGTGCTTCTCCAACTCTTGTAGAGTCAAGATCATAGGTGATCAAAACTACTTCATCCAACAAAGGCAAATAGGTTATGATAGAAGAACCTATTCAAGAAGAGACTTTTAAAGAAAGTGAGGATGCTGAATCAACTGCCAGTAGTATCTCAAACGAAGAAACACTCTTCAAAGGATGATAACACAGAAGAGGACATGGAAGTTAATATTAATGACATCGAAAATAAAGATATCACAGTTGCCTAAGAAAACCCTTGGGACATAGCAGCTGTCACGCCCCAAACTCGGGAACTGGGCTCACAAAATTTCCTGCCGCCGAATCTGGTGTCGACTGTTCACAACCCCAAGTGTAGGGTCGTGATGTAGTAATAATCTCGGTGAGACTGAGGTTGAATCCACAAGGACTAATCTCGTACGTTTCTGAAAAGAATTAGACTAAAAGAAGAAAAAGACCTAAATCTGAATTATGGAATAATTTGAGTAATTGTAATATTGTAGAATGAAACTTGTGAATTTAAAGGTGGAAACTAGAGTGTCAAGGATCCAATTATAGCTATTGGGATGTTACCTTACTTGATTTAAGAGATCCAATTGGAATTAGAGTCCTATCTTATCCAATTGGAAAGAGAGATGATTAAATCTCTGAACTTCTCATTGATCTAGCCTCAATGGAAGAGGATTGTGAAGATTTGGAAGGGATTTCGTCACCAAACTACGCCTAAGAGATGATGGCAAACAACAAGATTTACCAATCCCATAATCTCAAATAAGAAAAGAAGATACTCAAAGTTATCGCAGTGTCTACTGTAATTTGAGTCACAATAAACCATTGAAAACTAAAAATATTCCTTAAAATCAACTAGAAATCAATGAAGTTTAATATAAACATGAATCAATGAAAAGGAAACATTCCAATCACATTACAAGCTTCACCTGTTAGTCCTAGCTAAGAGATTTAGCTAACCATATACATGATTGAACTAAGAACTCTTAAACAAAGTATAAAAACAACAAAGAAACAAGAAGAAAGACTCTTGGCGGTGGCTCTCCACCCTTTTACTCCATTCCTTAAACCCCAAAAGATACCTAAGAACATCCTAGGGACTCCTATTTATAGTTGTGAAGCCCCATCTTACGCAAATCCTTGGAATTTTTGAAAATCGTCTTGAATTTATGCACTCCGCATAAGTCCCGCATTACGCTTTGGTCGGACCGAATTAAGGTTAAAATTCACACTTTCTCGCTAGACAATTCTACACAATTTCAGTCGAACCGAAGTTGACTTCGGTTGGACTGAAGTTAATGCTGAAAAATCTTGTGCAGAAAATCTGTCAAATTTAGGTCAGACCGACTCCAACCGAAGCATCAGTTGGACCGAAGTTGGCACAGGTCGGACTGAATTATCTTGTTTTCTTGTTGGACTATTTTTTACAATTTTGGTCGAACCGAAGTTAGCTCGGGTCGGACCGAAATGTCCTGTTTTCTGCTGTGGATTCTGTTTTCTTTTAAGTTATTTCTTCATCCTTTGTACTTAGTTTCCTTGGATCTTTGACATGTAAATTCTTCATTCTTGGTCTCCTAAGATCCATGTTTTGCCTTGGTGATTCTTGAGTATTAAATCCATGCTTCTAGCATTCTTTTCAATCCAAGCTCTTAGATTCACCTTGCAACACAAACATGTGTAAAATATACCATTAAGCCTTATCATATTTATAAAACCAAGATATAAATGGGGAAAAGTACACAATATTTAACACTCAACACCGACAGCCTCCATAGTACTCCATTCTCGGCTCCCAGCTCCCATGCGTCAGGTTCTGATCTTGGGATCCTACGAGTTGGATTTTTAGGGTGAATTTTTTTGTAAAGGAGCATAATCACGAGTGTACCCAAGTCAAAAAACATCATCACCATATATCCACTAATATAATCTTTGAGTACAGTGTTGAAAGGAAAATACATGATATAACAAAACTCCAAAAGATCGGGCACATGCTCATACTTTAATGCTGTTATGGTCTAGCATAACCGGCACGTAACGAATGTGCATAAGCTTACTATGACGCTTAGAGAGTGCGTGCCTATATGCACAATGCGTGTGTCAAGCATATAATTATTAAAGTAAGCGAAAATGATGGAAGGCTAAATTGGCAAGTCCATAAATGATGCTAGCCATACCAGGGCTATGCAATGCAAGGCCTATATAGCCAAATGTCATATGCTAGAGATGCAATGCAAGCATGCCAATCCTTAACTAGTCCACGTATCAGTATGGTTCGTCACTGAAAATATCACCGGGGTCTAGTACACTCCAACACTACCTGTCGCCCCATCGCGCGCATGACCGAGTGGAAGAGACCTCACTATTCGCCTTGCCAATGGTATGTCAATGCCCACTCTGCTCGTCGATAATGGACCCATTTACGAGCTGGTCAAACTCAACCTAGCTTACATCCCCTACCCTCAGGCGGATAAGGTCACACCCCTTTTCAACTAACCACTACATAGTAAGAGACACGCCCTACTAGTATTCGACACTCGGGCACTCATGTTATCCACTCAGTCTCAACGTTGAAGCATTCTACTGGTACCACAAGGGTTTAGGGACTTTCACCCAAGGACATCCATAGCACCCTAATGCTGGAATGGATATTTTCAATATCCAATTTGGCCATCCACGATATGCCTGTGGAGCCCATAACCCTGTTGTTGTTATGGCATAAAGTGATCCCGACATACAAGATGATAAGTGCATGAGTCATACCATTAAAGTCATGCATCAAACCTGCCCGTACCGCGTCACTACTAGAAAAATGGGCAAAGGCTACAGATTAAATTCGTAACACGACCATCGTCGTAGGTGCTGAGCCAATAGGTCTCAAACCTATGGCTACGAACTTAATCTGTAGCCATAGCTTAATAGTTATGGATATAATCTGTAGCAAATATTTCTGTAGCCAAAAGCACCTAAAGCTACGGATATTATTGGTAGTTAAAAGTGGTGTTGGATCCATAGCAATATGCTGAATTTTATAACACCTACGGTTGTCAGATTAACAGCTACGGTTAATATCCGTTGTTATAGCCTACATATAAAAAAATTTATAATCATTCATTCATTCAATTACCACCTACATAATCATTCATTCATTCATTCAATTACCACCTGCATAATCATTCATTCAATTACAATCACATGGTCTCATTTGATGGATCTGAGTCAAAAGATTCTGGAAAAGGAAATGCAAAATTATGGTGTTGGGGATAACCTATGATGATGCCTATGCTACTACTGTCCAACAAAATCACATGGTCTCATTTGATGGATCTAAGTCGAAAGATCCCGTAGTAATCAATCAATTTCTGGAGCTGGAAGATCTTTCAGTGGAAGATGAAGCTTCATGTACTAATGGTGAAGAGTTATAAGACCATTTAGCAATGGTGAACCAAGAACCATTCTCTAGCCTCATATGAGCTGCCTCAGATTGAAGCAAGGTAAGAGAAACAATTTAATTTCAGTTGCGGATGACTTCCATGGCCAGCTGGTGAGCAGTCTTGTTCTGAAGCTTTGCAAGTTCATTCATGGCTTCATATGTGTCTTTGTCAGCAAAAAGCTTTAGATTAAACCGTGCCGGTGCCATTGTTATGCCCTCTCATTTCTCAACTGTCTCTTTCAGTTTGTCAAAGCCCTGCATAAGACAGGAAGAAACTTAATGTATGCTTACTTTGCCGATATAGAACTGTTCGGATTTTCTGTTAGTTGCCCCAGGAATGATATGTAGATGAAAATGGGGCAAAACCTGTAAGTGCTATAGTCTATATCCCTGTCTGTTGTCAAATTTGTGGTGCCAAATTCACTGTTATAAATAACTTGCATAAGTGAAGCTCTCTCAAGGATCAACATTCATAAACAAGCAAAGCTCACAAGACAAGACTCAAGCTGTAAGACTTCAAGAAGAGTTCAAGGCAGTTTGTACACTTTCAAGATTGAGCTACATCAAGGTTTCAACTACATCAAGGCTTCAAGGCTCATACTTCAAGGTCACTTGTTCCTAATGTTTCAATGTCCATACTTCATGGTTGAGGTTTGACTGACCAGAGGTTGACCTTAGAAGTAGGTCATTTCAGATACATAAACCGAATGTTTATTTTACATGAGGTTGGTCTGTTCTTCAACTAGTCCTAGGCCTTCTTCGACTAGTCCTAGAGTTGCTTCGACCAGTCTAAGAAATTCCTCGATCAGTCGTGAGTTTGTTACAAATTTCGGATGAAATCTGTTAGGCTTCGACTAGTCCAGGAATCTGTTCGACCAGTCGTAGGAACAGTGTCGACTGCATCTACGACCAGTCGACAATCTTCGACTCGAAATCCAGCGAAGCTTTTCAGGACCTACGACCAGTCGAAGGAGACCTACGACCAGTCGTAGGTGACCTACGACCAGTCGTAGGAGACCTTCGACCAGTCGTAGAACGGTCAAAGCATATCCCGCCGGATTTTTCAAATATCTGTTATTGCTTCGACTAGTCGAAGAGCTCTCTAGACCAGTCGAAAACACGATCTGCTCACCTATAAATAGTGCACGAATCTCAGAAGAAATCATCGAATTAATTAATCTATTCAAGCCAATCTTCGTCAAACTTCTGAGAGATAATTCTGTGCTCCATCTAAGCTAAGTGTGCTTATTTAATATTCTCTTTCCTTAGCTTTATTTAATTGATTTTGTTTCTGCTATTCCAATCTGATTTGATAAGAGGAATTGTTATTCCCTTTCTTTGGAATCAAAATCAATTAAGGCAAGCCCTATTTGGTTTAATTTAAAATCTATTAGAATTAGAACCATTGTAATTGAGTACTGGACATTGAACTTGGACATTCAATCATCTACTCTGATTTGGTTCTACCGGGCTGCTACATCGAAGGAGATAATCAGGTATTTTACATTTAATTGTAAATTCCTTTTTGTTTTGGTTTCTTTCAAGATTTGCCAGAAAAATCTTGTTATATTGGTTATCTGAGGAGAGCCAGGAAAACTCAGAAGTGGGGTTTTTTAATTGTGTAAGCCCACAGACAAAGACACAATTGTAAAGGTTTTGGGTGAACCTAGGAAAACCTATTTTGTTAGTGAACGCTAATATCCCCTATGTGAGGATATTAGGAGTGGAGTAGCATTTTGTGTGGCTGTTGTTTAACAGTTGGTGAACACACAGGCGAACCACTATAATCCCTTGTGTTGTGGTTGAATGATTTATTCTTCTGATCTTTAATTATTCTTTTGTGGGATGTATGTATGGTGGTGAATGTTGTAATCATTTAATTCAAGCATTGTGAGAATGTTGTAATAGTTTAGAATTTATTTTCTGCTATTCCTTTATCAGCTTGATATTTAATTTCTTTTAAAAGTTGTTCCAGCAAGGTTGCCCTGCCATTTTTATGGTGTATGGCTGTCCCTAGAACAATACATTTGTGATTCAATTCAGTTTGTATTTATTTTTGTATTCCTCTTCGGTTTGAGATTTGATACAAAGATCTTTCTAGAAATAAGGTTGTCCTACCATAAACTCTGGTT
The DNA here is from genome assembly GCF_029962835.1 of Magnolia sinica. Taxonomy (NCBI): domain Eukaryota; kingdom Viridiplantae; phylum Streptophyta; class Magnoliopsida; order Magnoliales; family Magnoliaceae; genus Magnolia; species Magnolia sinica. The sequence goes on from NC_080574.1 coordinate 84,899,581, forward strand.
TTTGGTGTAAGGTTGTCCTTAGAACAACATTTATATCAACCTCTCAAGATCTGAATTTTGAGGTTATTTTACTTTCCTGCATTATGATTTATTTTGGCTATCATATTCTTTTTAATTCCGCTATTATAAGTTTTATTTGGCATTGTCCTATTCCCCCCCCCCCCCCCCCCCCCCTCTAGGACATATAGCTTGGCCTTTTCAAAACCAAGCATTGAGACACTGCTGATATAGAAATTTTCTGTGATAGTATTCTTTTAAAAATGATTAGACATTCGCTAAATTTTAGATCCCAAAACCCATGAAATAATTCAAGTTGCAAGTATGGCTGAAAGAAATTCAAATGTTGTAAATAATATGACCCAAATACAAACTTGGGTACTCACCAGGCGGGTTGTGAAATTGCCGAAAGATTCTCCCTGTTGGCGTTTGTGCCTCTAGTTGTAGAACAATGGCTACAAAACCTTTTCTAGATCATGAATCTTCACCTTATTCATGAAATATTTTGCTAGTGAGGTTTGGTTAGGCGTTCCCCTGAGCCAGACCTGTTTGAAACATGCAAAAGTACCCCATCATTCATCCTTCTAAAATAAGTCCTATTTAGATATCCTGTAATGGATCTTTAGAAGGACATTTTAGTGTTCCTGCTTGTTTGGGATTTTCCCCATTTTTGGGGGCGGACAGGACATGTCGTGCTCAAATCACCAACTTCATGGTACCTATCCTTGTAAAAGAATATAACTCATCTATGATACATTTGTTTCTAGGGTTTCAACAAAATCAGCATTTAAACTACCTGGTACATGTTGGGTCCATCACTAACCAGTCCAAGCTTAGCCATATAAGGTCTGGCACAACCATTAGGGCATCTAGTTACCCTTATTAACACTGACTCATTGTACTTGAGGCCAACCTGTAACAACAAAACACCATTTTTAAGTGTCTGGGTGACCCCATGGAAAAATAGGTTTGATGCATATTTTCTGTTCAATTTTGAATTACAAACAAAAAAAGAAAAAAAAATGTGCATGACAGTAGTGCGGGACATGCCATTGTAATTATATTGAGTGAATCCACATACCTAGGATTCTGTTCACATAAAAGCTAGTCAAGACCTACTATGAATAAAAGACATTTGCAACAAGTAAACAAGTAACAAGAGCAGCAAACTCTCAAATTCTCACTCAAACTTGTAAATTTTTCATCAGAAATTCTAAAAGGAATGAATTTACAAAATCTTCATCTATCCATCCTCTATTCATTATCCTGATTAGTTTCATTCTCTTCATTTTGTTTAATTTTAGCCCTAGCATTAGATACTTGAATCTTTTCTAAAGTTGACAATTTAGTTCTAAGCAAAGTTGGACCTCATGCAACCAACCTGAGTTGAAGAATTTACGAGTGTCGCCCACTGCAGACAAGAATGCCCATTAAATGTAATCTATGAAAAACTAGATACAATAGCCAGCAAGTTCAAACCAGAAAAAGCCTACCATAATAGTAACCAAGTTATCCTTCAGCTAAGACAACCACATTAGCTTTAGCTACTAAGATACAGATTATGGGTAGGTAGAAACCCAATTATCCTTCAGCTAATGACAACCAACCTGAATTCACACGTTCACTGCAAGGCCCACCTGATGGACAGGACCTATATTTGAAACAAGCACAAATCAACTACACAGCACGAGAAGACTTATTTCCGCAAGCATAGGGTATTTTCCTGCTATTATGGTAAGCCTAAAACAAGTGGAGAAATTTTCAAAAGCAATATTTCAAAAGCAGGATTTATAAAAACAACATTCCTTCCTAAAAAGCATAAATCCTGTAAAAAGTTTGTTCAAAACAAAACAGAATCACAAATTTAAAATAAATAAATAAATAAGTTAGGTAAAACAGAGTATATATCCTCTTCCCCTTAGAACATGTAGACAGACGAAACTCTGGATAAAAAACAGCCACTTAGCCAACAGAGACTGGCAGCATCTGAACCAAACAAGAACATATATCATGTACCTCATCATCATCACTTTTGAATTCTCCTGTTGTTGTTCTTTAGGAGTTAGTAGTGAAGAGTCATCATCATCATCACAGCCACCACCTTGTCCCAGCAATTTTTGTTGGCTTTAGGAGTCCTGTTTCACCAATCATTCCTATTTAAGGCCTAGATCAGAAACAGGAACTCTAATGATTGCTTGGTGAAAGTTTAAAACAATTGAGGATGATATGAATTGGATAAAGTCTTCAGAAACTAGCTGTTCAGACCATATGGAGATGAATACCTGTAAACTGCTTGTACCGCAAGCTTCAACTCTGACGGTGCCACCGGTGACTGCTGCACCTGCTAGGAAATAACTTGCACTAGACGCATCGCCTTCAACATACTCATTTCCAAGGGACCTGTTTGAACATGCCATTATTTGTGAGTATGTTTGTCCATGGTTAATTTTCCTGGTCCATCACCAGACTTGCAAGACTGTCTGAAGTTTGAGATCAAACTTACTTGTACTTTTGACTACCCTTGACTAGGAATCAGTCCCAACTACCACTGTGCTCCATAGTGACACCAAAGCGTTCCATCAGTTTCAATGTCATCTCAACATAAGGAACATAAATTAATTTATCTAGTATCTCAATTTCCACATCTCCCAGAGCCAAAGGAGCGGCCATGAGCAATGCAATCAGGTACTGGCTACTGATAGATCCAGAAAGCTTCACCTGCAAATGGGAGGAGTGTAGGATATTACATCAAGAATCATCAACTGCTACATGAAACTTGGATTCCAATCCAAGGGGAGAATCTAGGAAAGATGTTCCATATGTATCAGTGGGAAAGCTTCAATTGACACAAATGACAACAAATTCCCAACTTTCTAATGGAGAAATATAGTAAGGAAATCCATTCAAGTCTTTAGGTCTTATTTTGGATTGTATTCCTCAGTAGTCAGTACAGAACATATAAAAAGCATGCCTATGCATCATTGATGGCTTCCATGATGCACAGAATGGCTAAAGCACTGAGCATTTAACATAACAGAAATGAAATGGTGTGGGTTCAAATCCCACTCTTAACAGAAGAATGAATGGGGCATATTTGTTTCAAATTGCCTGGTAGTAGTAAGTGATGAATGAAAAGGAATGAGCTTTCAAATCCAGTACACAAAGAATTGAGATACCATACCTCGAAGTAGCAGACATGAGAAGGCATTGGCAACGTTGAGGGACATGTGGGATAAGGGCTTTTAAGTCATCTTCATAGCCATATGACAAAAGCAGATCTTCCTGGAATCAAATATAAATCAAGTATTATTCTTGCAAGAGAAACCACACATACACACAAAAAAAAAAAAAAAAACTGCACATTCCATAGTTGAATAAGAGAGGAGACAAGTAGGTAAAACTTAACATCAATAAAACTATGATACCATCCAATACAATCTGAAATGCATTTAGATGAAAAAGATAAATATGGAGAAGCTTTTCAAAATTAACAAGATTTAAAAATTAAAACAATTTGAGCTTCAACTAATATGAAGCATGCGCAAGTGTCAAGTTTCTAAACCAAAAACCAAACAACAAGCTAGGCACCATATAAACCTCTTGGACAAATTCAACCTGACACTAAAGTTTGGAGATGCTAAGCACAAAGTTATATCATGCTAAAAATAAGAATAAGAGTGATTTTCTCAGACAATGGGTGGTAAGTGTGTGAAATGGAATGAACTGAAAAGGCATTTAGAAGAAATTAGCATACCCCAAAACCAGTGTCCAATGCAGTCTTGGCAGTTCTGTTGGTAATTGGGATCACAGGAGCAAGTTTTTTGATGAGCCTCAGCAATGACCGGTGTTTACTTACCTAGAATGGACCAAACTGTTGGATTGGTTGGGATCAGAACTCATCACTGAAACAGGATGGGTTTTGGTTGGGACTAAAACTCCTCAGTGAAATGGGTCAGTTCACCAAAAACACAAGAATACCATTTTATTTAGAACATGAAAGTTCACCAGTCAAAGCTCAAACACAACATGCATTCACAAGAGTCCATACAGGTCAGGCAACCAGATCAAAATCAAATTGAACTTGAACTCAATGATGTTCTATAAGGAAATAATCAATACTTAACATGCATTTGACTTAACACAACACAACATAGATTAATACTAGAGGGCAAAATATGCAACAAGACCATGAAAAAGAAAAACAAAGAATCCACTAATCTAAATCGCAGAAGCCCCATACCTACTAGTAGCTTACCTCCAACAAAAGAGGGCATATTTTGACATGAATGGGCAATGTGGACACAACCATGAGACTTCATCACTCCATAAAGTTAAACATCTGTTAGATGTCTTTCTCCACAATATATCCACGTAATAAGGGCCAAGTGAATAGCCAGGCAACATGTGAACAACAGATTGATGTTTAACAACAGCGTCAATTATAACTTGTAAATGCGTTTGGTTTATAAAAAGTACGTAATGCAGACCAAAAAAAAATGATGTGCTAAACATTCTTTAAGGGATTTAATCAAACATATGATGTGCAGGTGTAAGATTTATATGGATGAAGGAGATACATTTATTTTTTCAATTTAAACTATTTCAAAAATTTGATCTTTGATACTTTTTCTTATACTTATTACGTATAAGGCTAGGGCCAATACCAAAGGAATTTTAGTTCCATTACGGACAAGCCCATGGTTTAGGGAACCATGGCCAAGGTAGGACCAACCACGGTTCATTGCCACCCACCCAAGTGGGCACAATCGTTACAATGTTAAGATATTAGACTAAAAAGGATTGGCTTCTACAAACCACCTAAACTCGATTGGGTCAAGTTGGACACCTTGGATAGATATCTGTGTCTAGTAACTTTTTTGTCAAGCTAGAACAGGACCTGCTTCATTAACCCCAAATGCCAATCTTTTTGGTGTTTTTGCCTGAAATGGAGATGCAGTACAAAAATAAATTGTAAAATTTGTATAAAATGATATTCAAATATTTAATTATAATATATGAAATAAATGTCTAGTTGTAATGAAAGTAGAAAGATACTTAGGATGGATGTTCTATGTAATGTTCTCCACGAAAATCTCACTTGATGCTTGTCTTTAAGCTCATATTTAAAAGCCTTGGAAAATAATGCTTACAAGGAGATTCAAATGCATGAAGAGCTTGATGGGAGTGTCTTCTTCACCTGCAAATCTTATAAGATGAGATGCAGAAAATATGAACATCCATAGACAGCCATATACTAATAACACAACATAAAGATCATACATTTATCAAAGATCTATCCATTATCACCCACATTGACATTTCATAGTTCAATGTAATCATCATCATTAAATTAGAATGTTTCCAACTGAATCAGAAGCAATTGGACAAAGTGGAAATGTGTCTCTAGAGTGATGGGTCATCACTGTATGCCACTGAAACTTAGGGCCTGTTTGGATTTGTTGAAATATAAATTAAGGACTTCATTTGTTTTTGTAAATTTCCTGGAAATGTGGTTTCCATTTCACCAAATGCCCCACATGTGCAAAATTCTAAAATCCCTAATTTGTAAAATCAGAAAAACCCCAATTCAGGGTCCACATTCAAATCTGTAAGCCCTAGAATCCCCAAATCCCTAAATGAGGGTCCACATAGAATTAAGAATCCACAAATTACTAAATCCCCAAATCCCTAAATCGGCATTGAGATTACGAGAGATTGAGAGAGAGGGAGGGAGGGAGGAGGGAGGGAGAGAGAGAGAGAGAGAGAGAGAGAGAGAGAGAGAGAGGGTGTGTGTGAGTAAGGCATTTGGCAACAATAGATCGTGGTTAGAGAGAGAGGGCGAGGGAAAGGGAGAGGCTGAGTGCGAGAGAGAGAGAGAGGGTGAGGGACCCTGGGAGATGGAGAGAGGGCAATGGAAATGGGGTTTTAGGAGGTCTGCATGTGGAAGAAAAGGGCGGACGGAATTGGATTTCATTTTGGGCGAGGGGCGCGTGACGGACGGCCCTTAAGCCGTGAGTTTTAGGACCGTGGGGCCCACCGTGATGTATGTTATTTATCCTCGTCCATTAATTTTAAAATATTATTTTGAGGGTTGATGCAAAAAATGAGTTAGATCGAAGCTGTAAGAAGACCACATTACATATTAACAATAGAAATTTAATTTTTATATTTTCTTATTGTGTGATCCACTTAGATCTTTAATCTACATAATTTTTGGCCTAATCCACTGAAATTTTATATAAGAATTTATAGATAGCTTAGATCAAACACATATATTTCAATGGGCCCCATGCTTTAGCACCATCAATATCTAATACAGCTATGATGAGGAGGTAGGCTTTAGGTACGGATCAATTAGGTTTTAGGCACAGATTAGATCTATAGTATAATTACTATGGATTAAATCTGTAGCCAAAAACTTTCAAAGTTCATAGCCTTTGCTCAATTTTTTGGTAGTGCGTGATCATGTAGGGCAACGCTATCTCATATGGGGTCCCCTAATTATCTCAGCCCAAAGGCATATGCTATGATCAATCATTACCCATAACATAATACAAATGATGCATATGGGCATATATCGGGGCATGGTATCATTATACTAAGCATGTTCTCATTGTGTCCTACCAAGCTAAGTACATTAGCATGTTATCAGACATATCAGGCAATAATCGACCTTAATCGCCACATCATATACAGAGAGTGGGAACTGAACGGCAGGCCCCACTAGAAATATAGAAGTCTATGTGGTGTGGCCCATGTTAGACTAACATTAGCTCTTCATATATCCTACAAGGCATGAATAAAATATATATAACAAGGCGAGGTCCATTGGGAGTCAGACTGCCGCCCGTGGTAGTCAGACTACCCCCCGAGCCTGGTTCGAGCCAGATTCATGTGTGTGGGTTTTGTGTGGTGCTTTGGTTTGTCTGGTGGTCTCTGTTTTGGGTTCCTGGGACTCAAAGTGGTGGATTTAGGTATGGTTAGAGGATTCTGGCTAGGGTATAGGGTATAGGTGAGGCTGTATGTGTGCTAAACGATTTGGATTGCGGTTTCAGGTTATGGATTGGGAGTTTAGGGACTTTTGGGTCATGGTTTGGTTTAGGCTGGGATTAGGGTTTGGTTCAAGGTATGACCATAGTTCCTCGATAGTCTTAGCCTTCTCAAGATGTTAGCCTAGGTGGGGTGTCTACAGATGCCCCTCTTTGGCCGAGGTTGCAAGCAACCGAAGGCCAAAGCAAGTGGACACCCCACCCTTCTGGTCAGAAAGGATAGTGATTCGAATCTGTTGTCTGCCATTGCATCGTTATCAGTTGACTATTTGGAAAAAGATGACTTGCACACATCACGAGGGTTGAGGAAAATGGTGTGATTGTCTCCTGCGCATCCGTCGTGGCTTTACGGATCACCAATCACAACCCTTTCACATCAGATTGTTAACAATATTGGAGGGTAAGTCTGAAAAGTAAGGGCCTCTGCGCATTTGTCGTGGCTTTACGAGGATTCCCGTATTATTAGGTCTGTCATTCCCTTTGCTACATAATCACCTTAGGAGCATTTGTTCCATTTGATCGTCAAAGTGTTTAGCTGCCCTGCGCGTTGGTGCGGCCTTACGGGGAACTCACTATGCCGACTTGGACTGGATCAAATTTTTTGAACATCCCGGACTAGGTATGTGTACGTAACCTTTTGTCGTGCAGTCTGCTGATTCTGATACCTTAGTTACAATGGATTGTTGTCACTTTGAGTTTGATTATTCTTCCCAGAGATGGATCCACTCATTTTACTAGCATTTGTACGACTGTCCAGATATAGAGATCGGGACAATCGTACATGTATCATGTACAGATTCAATAATCCTCTAGGGAAACCGGAAGGGATCGAATCTTATTTAGCTATTTGCACTGACCGCAACTGGAGAATATGGAAGATTCCTCAGTGTACTGCGCGCCACGTGCATTTTTGAAAAACTTTTGAAAACTATCTCTTTGGAACTAGACTCCTTGAAGATTTTATTTGAAAACACATTTTTTTTTAAAAACATCTGTTCAATCTTGTGGGTGGGCGTCATCATTCGGTTTTCATTTGTAAAAAGGTCAGATGGCCTCCTCTAATAAGTTTTTGAAATATTTTTGGATTTTGGAAAGATCGGTCCGATCTTTTTGGTGGTTGAGATCATCCAGTTTTTTTTTTGAAAGGGTCATCCTCTGTAGAGCTAGACTCCCTAGGGATTTTTTTTTTTTGACAAACCTTATTTACACATTTTTTCTATCCGTTCGATCTCGTGGGAGGTGCATTTCGTGGACCCAGCCTTTTGAAGTGGACCTTACCTAATCGATGACTGAAAGTGGGCCTGGGCGGTAGTCTGATTACCGCCCGTTGACTTTTGCCATCCCGTTCTATCCTGTCAGGTGCTACATCGATGTAAGAATGTCAGATCTGACGGCGGTGGTTGGAGTACCGCAGGCGGTAATCGGAGTACCGTCTCCGTTCCCATTTTCCTCCAGCGAACTCCCTCTTCTCTCTTCATTCCTTTTACTTCTCCTCTGTTATTCTCGTCTACTCTAGGCTGTCTGATCTCTCTTTTTGTCCCTTCCTTTTTGCCCCTTTTTCTTTATCCTCTTCTTCCTTTTGTCTTCTTCTTTTCTTTTTTTTGGAGTTATTATGACTAATCCTGATGAAGGGATTGATGGGTTTATGAGTGAGGTTGGTGGGTCGATAAATGATGGAAGGGATCCATTTATGGATGAGTTAATGGAGGTAGGTGGATGAGTGATGGATTCCTTTGAAGAGGTAAATGCCATTTATGGCTACGATCTTTCCTCTAATAATGGTGGCTATGGGGATGGGTTGATGGGATTGGATGCTCTTGATGGGTTTACACTATATGGTTCACCGGGATTTGTGGATGCTGATATGATGAGGGTGGATGGTTTAAAGGGTGAGGATGATGTGATGATGGCAACCGATGGTTTGATTGATGGAGGAGTGGTTATGGGTGGCATGGATGGTGGTATGGTAATGATGGATGGTTTGGATGATAGTGGTATGGTGAGGATAGACGGTTCGAATAGTATGGATCAAGCTTGGGTAGGTGGCGGGTTACATCTTAGCGGCTCGGATGGCTTGGATTTAACAGGTGATGGACCTCTTGTGGATGGCCTAGGTCAGATATTTGGCGCGAATTTCGAGGTAGTGATGGGACAGCCAGCTTCTGTCGAGCTCCAGGGTACAGATCCTGTCAGCTACTGGGGTACTCTAGGCATTGCAGCTCCCGGGGCTTGTTCATTTCAGACTGCTCCTGATGTGGCAGTTGTCGGCGATTCGGGCCAGCCCGTTGTAGCTTTCCAGGACACCTTGCGTGATGCGATGGGCGAGGCGGGCTTCTTTCACCATCTCGAGATAAACTTGTTGGACAAGGGCATGCCCATTTTTTATGATTCGCCGATAGATCCAGGGTTTCAGATTGTAGAGGGTGTGCCTGTTCAGACCTGTCGGTTGCAGCCACGTGGTACTTGTTCTGAGTGGTTGCATATCTAGATTGACAGCTTGACCGAGTCTGAGATCTTTGAGCTGAGCTCCTTGGGCTTCCGGGAGGTTCTCCATTTCTACTGAGTTCGCCTAGATTGGCGACTGTTGAGTGTGGCATCACACGACTGGGTTCCGTCTCTGAACCTGTTTTCCTTCAATGATCTAGAGCTAGGCCCATCACTGGAGGAGTTCTCATGCTTGTCTGGTCTTCCTCTCTCCCGAGAACCTGACATTCCTTCTTCTGAGCCGGTTCGTTCTTCTGATCTGATTTTCTGGTTTGGGTTCCTTATGGCTCTTCCTACTGCGGAGGGTAGGGTTGGTGAGCTTTTACTTGTGGTCTTGTATGATCGTTGTTCTACTTCACGAGGTGCCCCTGGATCCGATCACCAGCTTCAGTGTTTGAATGCACTGATATTCTTTGTCCTAGCTAAGTTGCTTTTCTCGGGTTGTCGACAGTCATCGTTGGTAGCTTTGCTGGATGTATTCCGCCGTGTCCTACATCGTAGGAGCATTACCTATGTGGTGTTGGCGGAACTCTTTTTAGGGCTGACCGAGTGCTCCCTTGGACGTACCCATATCCTCCGAGGTTGCTACTCATTCCTTCAGGTATTTCCCTTCTTCCCTTTCCTTTACTTAGCATGATTATCTGCCTGCATCCTGAGCTTGACCCATATTTTCTTGAAGGTTTGGTTGTGGGGACACTTGTTTATGACTCCTCAGCTTCTATGGCCGGACTCTCGTCATGGTGACGTGCTACGCTTGTTGTTTGACGGCCTTCCACTATGTGCTAAGGCTACTAAATCGCTTTATCGTTGCATGCTTACTCAGCTTCGAGGGTGGGAGATCAGTTGGGAGGCTTCCTAGCTCCGTCACTCCCCCTTAATATGTAGCTCGGCTCGTACTCCTTTACTGTTGCTGGGGCTTCGGGGGTACTGCTCTTACCACCCTGTGCGCTTTCTTCGGCAATTTGATTTTTGGCAAGATATCCTAGACTTTGCCTTTTCTGGATTTAGGCATGCCCCTCTTCCATCTAATTTGACCACTCTGTACAGGCGTGTCTGGATTTCCTGGTAGGGCTCTTTGGATGCAACGATGCTAGAGCTCGAGTCTTGGGCTCCTCCCTTGGCCACAGTGCCGTATCAGCAATGGGTAGCCGAGCAGTCACTTTATCTTCAAGTTCCCGGATTGCATTTAGCGGATGAGACTGCTGATCAGGATATGGTGGGTGATACTGCTTCTTCCTCTTCATGTGTTGTTGACTCATTTGAGGCCTTTGAGGAGCGACCTTTCATTAATCCTTCCTTCTTGCTTGCCACACATGGTCATCTGATTTTTGAGATTGCTGTCCTTCATCACACATGTGAGGATATGGCTCGTCGACTGGCAGAGGGACGGCGGTATGATGATAGCATGTTCACGGTGCACCATCTGAAGAGGGATGAGGTCTTTTACCTGCGCATGGAGGTAGAGAGGCTCAGGCAGAGATTATCGCTATGCGAGAGGTAGGAGCTTACCTATGGCTCTTTAACGTTGATCAACTGCTTGCATGCATGAAATCCTTTTTTGTGTTTTTTTGGCTTTGGTGAAGAAAAACAATGTGCTTGTAAGAAAAACTTTTTAAAGAAAAGAAAGAAAATTTTGTTTGTGCCAAATTTGCCCATGTTTGCCTGGGTTTGGATTTATGCTTTGGATGATTGGGATCAGAATCTTAGGCTCAGCCCACATTGCGCGCAGTGTTCTAGATCGTGTTCCTAAGGTCTTGGTTCCCTGAGAGGGTGTCTGGAATCGCATCCCCGGATTTGAACAGAGTTTGATAGAGAACTGATCCGCAGTTGATCTTTCCTTTATATCTTACTATGGTGCTTGCTGCCTTGACTTCTTTTGTGCCTACACTTATTTTTATTTTTTCCTTTTTCTAGCCATTTTTTCCCGTAACGTCCTTTCGAGTTTTCACTACGTCCGGCTCTTCCCGTCGTTTTTACCCATGGTGTCCTTGCAGATTTTCACTATGTCCCGGGTTTTTGATCTTACTTACCCCTTGGCAGCTGTGCTGTTTTTACCCTTGGCGCCTTTTCAGGTTTTCGCCAAGTCCGTTACATGCTCATTGTTTTTACTTGAGGCGCCCTTTCGGGTTTTCACCTCGCCCTTTTTGCTTAGACATGTCCTTCTCTCTTTTTTTTTTAGTGCTGTGGGAGTTGGAGAGACCTCTTTCATAGCCGGCCAACTGGTTACCTTCTTGTCCTTATCTTTAATTACAATCGTAGGCTGGTTTCTGGTTGGGTTATTTGGGGATGTGGTATAGGCTTATTCTCTCCTTTCTGGGTCTTCTTTTTGAGATCTTCTTTTCTTTTTATCTTTCTTTTTTTTCTTTCTTTCTGCTTTCCCACTTTTTTCTTCTCTCTTTTTTTTCTTTTGTGGGAGAGAAAATTGATGTTTCTGATGGGAGAGGTGGCAGATACATTTTTTATTTTTAATGGGGGAGTGAGGGATGCAGCTTTGCGATTTTTAATCATTGACAAGGTTAAGTATGGTTACCCACGATAGATTTTCACGTTATCGGCGTTGATGGGCTCGAAAAGATCCTCTCCTTTCAGATTAGTGAGCTAGAGAGCACCTCCTGGGAGTACTTCCCGAATGATTAGCGGTCCTTCCCACGAGGGTTTGAACTTTCCTTTGGGATCTGGTAGATGCGGTGGCAAGATACACTTCATGACCATGTCACCGACCTTGAAACTCCTCTTCCGGACCCTCTTATTATAGGCCCGCGTGATCCTTCTTTGATAACATTGGGAGTAGCTTAGGGCTCGCATGCGCTTTTCATCTACCAGATGCAGTTGATCATATCTTGCTTGTTGCCACTCACCTTCCTCGACTTCGCTTTCCAGCAATATCCGCAGTGATGGGATTTCAATTTCGACTAGCAGTACTGCTTCCATTCCGTATATGAGTTCGTAAGGAGTTGCGCCTGTAGCAGACCATACAGACGTCTGCTAAGCCTAGAGTGCATAAGGCAGTATTTCTGACCAATCGTGATATGTCTTCACCATCTTCTCCAGCATGCGGATGATGGTTTTGTTGGCGGCTTCGACCCCACAATTCATTTGAGGACGGTAGGGGCTTGATCGATGGCGTTGAATCTTGAATTTATTGAGGAAATCGTCCATCCTTTTATTGACAAACGGAGTTCTGTTGTCAGTGATGATAGCCTGAGGGACCCCATAACGGCTAATGATGTTGTTCTTCATAAACTTGACCACATGAGATGTTACGATGGTGGTGTATGATGTTGCCTTTATCCACTTGGTGAAGTAGTTTACCGCCACCAAAATGTATTCATACCCATTTGAAGCTTTGGGGTTGACCTTGCTGATAATATCCAGTCCCCATACAGAGAAGGGCCATGGTGCCGTCAGGTTGTAGAGTTCAGAAGCAGGGGCATGGATCTGGTTTGCGTGCTCTTGACACTTGAAACATTTCCTAACGTGTTTGCAGCAATCTGTCTCCATCGTAAGCCAATAATAGCCAAGTCATAAGATCTTCTTTGCCATCATATGTCCATTCATGTGTGGGCCACATAGTCCTTCATGGATTTCTAACATGATCTATGCTGCTTCTGTCTCATCCACACAGCGGAGAAGGACTTAGTTGAAGGATCGCTTGTAAAGAATGCCCCCAGTGATTGCGAACTGTGCCGCTAGACGTTGGATGGTGCGTCAATCAACTGGCATTGCTCCTTCCGAGTACTTTTGATGTTCGAGGTATTTCTTGATGTCCGTGTACTAAGGCTGATCATTTGAAGGAGGTTCTACTTCATTAATCTGTAGGCAGAATGCGGGCTCCTCCTGGAGGTCGACGGTGAGTTCCCATTTAGTAACTCCTTTTGGGATCTCCAACATTGAGGCGAGGGTAGCCAGAGTGTCTGTGAACTGGTTCCTGGCTTGGGGCATGTAAGAGAATGTGATCTCTTCGAATTCATCGGTTAAATTCTGCAGATACACATGATAAGGGATCAGCTTTTCATCTTTGGTCTTCCAATCGTCATTTATTTGATTAATGATGAGTTGTGAGTCACCGAAGACTCGTAACTTCTTCACGTTAAGGATGATGGCTTCTCTGAGGTCAGCGATACATGCCTCATATTCAGCTACATTGTTGGTATATTGGAATGCCAGTCGCCTGGATATGGGAATTGGGACGTCATCGGGGGAGTAGAGTATGGAGCCTACTCCACTTCCTTTTGAGTTTGCGGCTCCATCGAAGAAGAGTGTCCACTCTCCTGCCTTTCTTCCTTCTTCCTCCTCAATCAGGAGAATATCCTCGTTAGGAAAGAAGGTCTTCAATGGTTGATAGTCCGGCAGAGAGGGGGCTGCTAAGTGGTCGGCCAATGCTTTCCCCTTGATTGCTTTCTGGGTGACATAAGTGATGTCAAACTCTGAAAGCAATAGCTACTGTTTTGCAATCCTACCTGTTAGTGCCAGCTTTTCGAACAAGTATTTCAACGGGTCCATGTGAGCGAGCAGAAGGATCGGATGAGCGATCATATACTGTCGTAGTCGTTGTGTTGCCCAGACTAGGGCGAGGCACATTTTCTCTAAGCTAGAATATTTGGCTTCATAGCTTGTGAATCATCGGCTTAGATAGTAGATTGCTTGCTCTTTTCTTCCTGTGTCATCGTGTTGGCCAAGAACGCATCCAATTGCTTCTGCTACGACGGAGATATATAGTAGTAATGGCCTACCCGGAGTAGGTGGCATGAGCACTGGAGGATTTAGCAGGTATTTTTTTATCTTGTCGAAGGCCACTTGGCAATCGTCATTCCATTCTTTTGGCGAGTTCTTCCGTAACATCTTGAATATGGGCTCACAGACCAGAGTGAGTTATGCGATGAATCAGCTGATATACTAGATCCGTCCAAGGAAGCCCCGAATTTCCTTTTCAGTCTTAGGCGACGGCATTTCGATGATTACCTTGGTCTTAATCTCATCCACCCGGATACCATCTTTGCTGACAATAAAACCTAGTAGCTTGCCCCTGGTTGCACTGAAGACACACTTTTGTGGGTTGAGGCGGAGCTTGAATTTTTCTAGCCTGTTGAAGAGCTTCTCAAGGTCTTTGAAGTGTCCATCGATTGTGCGAGACTTGACGATCATATCATCCACATAAACTTTCATCTCCTTGTTTATCATATCATGAAACAAGGCAGTCATGGCTCGTTGATATGTAGCTCCGGCATTCTTCAGTCCGAAGGGCATAACTCGATAGCAGAAAGTTCCCCATGGTGTGATGAAGGAAGTCTTCTCTCGATCTTCGATAGCCATCTTAATTTGGTCGTAACCGGAGAAACCATCCATGAAAGAGAAGATCTTGTGTCCAGCAGTATTATCTACCAGTGTGTCGATGTGAGGTAGATGAAAGCCATCTTTAAGGCTTGCTTTGTTAAGATCTCTGAAGTCGATGCACATCCTAACTTTTCCATCCTTCTTTAGAACTGGTACAATGTTTCTGAGCCATTCCAGGTAGTTGAAGACTACCAAGAATCCCACGTTGTATTGCTTAATGACTTCATCACAAATCTTTAGGGTCCATTCTGGCTTCATTCTTCGCAGCTTCTGCTTAATAGGCTTCATTTCTGGCTTTGTTGGCAAATGATGCACCACCAGATCTTCATCGAGGCTTGGCATATCCTCGTAAGAGAAGGCAAAGTTGGACAACCTTTGTTTTAGAAACTCGATCATCCTCTGCTTATATTCCAGGGATAATGATCTTCCGATATGCACCTCTCTAGGGAGTTCTGCAGATCCTAAGTTCACAACCTCAAAGTCGTCTGCTACAATATTAGCCTTTGTTTCAAACTTTTTGAGAGAATTCTCGAATTCGAGAGTTGTATCATCATTTCCCTCATCTGGGGCTTCATCCAAACCCATGAGTTCGAAGTCCAACTCTAGATCGAAATCATACGAGTCGACCTCAAACTCCTGCAAAGTGTACGAGGTGTTTGGCACAGTGATTTTTGAAAGTTTTTCTATTGTTTTTGTATTTTGAAAATTTTCTGATGTTTTGTGGTTTTGAGGAATATCTGATTTTTTTGTATTTTTGGGAATATATGATGTTTTTGTGTTTTGAAAATTTTCTAATTTTTTTGTGTCACCAAGGTGTCCCGAACAGGACGGTGTTGCGAACCATGATTGGTCTTGCCCTAGTTCGGGATACCAACTGCTATTTATATTAACATTTTTTTTAGGCCGGCATCCATGAATGGTTCTCCGGCTGATTCGATCGTTAGGGGGACAGTTGTCCATGGTGATTTTTTCCCCCGTCCGATCCTATTGTTTTGTTTTATCTGTTCCTGTGGTCATCTGTCCTAATGACCATGATATCCGCTGGGCTGGGCTCAGAGTCAGAATCTGATTCAATCTCTTCGCCTAGGAGTTGGAGTCCTTCTAGCTCCTCAGGTTCGTCTTATGATGGGACCTTAATGTTCGTCCAATCAAGGGCAGGCCATTTTCCCTTGTCAACCCAATAGATGGGCTGCTTTTGCCCCTTGTGTCGTTGATCTGGTGGTGGGGATGTGTCCCCCTAATTGTGGGTGGGTATAGGTGTCTCCCTGTTCTTACTTGTATTTCCTTCAAGGGGCACTCCTGGTTCTGGATCTTTTGTGGGTGGACCTATTTCCACACCCCTAGCTTCATGTGATGGGTCTGGGGGTTTTGCCTTGGCTTTAAAAGTGCTTTTGATGCCCTGAGGATCCTATTCCACCTTATTGGTGGCTAGATGGACTCCAAGTTAGCATGTTCTGTGAGTTTGAGTGGCTGGAGTTGGTCCTCAAGGGACCTCATCGTGTCTTCACAAACTGTCCCAGCCTTTATGAACTTGATGGGTGTGCACTTAAACGGTTGACCCTTTTTTTGGCCTTTCAACCTGATCCTCTTGTGTCAGCTGATATCCCAACCCCTGTCTCTGCATGTTGACAGGTGCTGGTTTTATCACCATACCTTTGCCATGGAACTCGGTACGGTAGTTCAGGATTAGCCGTTCGGCAGGAGGAATGACATATTCAGCAGCAGGAGGGCGTGGGTTGGTGATTGCATTCACATTTTTGAATTCAAAGCTATGATACGATATGTCACCTTCTGCATGCTAAATGTCAATCACTGGGATGTCGGTTTCTAGGATATTGACCATCACCGGTAAGATGGTTTCTGGCTCGGCCAACACTGAAATGATTCGATTTCCCGAAGGGAATTTAACCCTTTGATGGAGGGTGGATGGGATGGCTCCAACGGCATGGAGCCATGGTCGCCCCAACAAAAGGTTAAATGAGGCAGGAATGTCGATGACCTGAAACGTGACAAGGGTCATGTCTGGTCCGATTTGTAATTCAAGGTCGATTTCTGCCTCAACCTGCCTTTAGGAGTTGTCGAAGGCTCTAACGCTCATGGTGCCTGGCCTGAAAGAGGACGATTCTATCCCCAACCTTTCGGCAATCCTCAAAGGATAGAGATTCAGGCTAGATCCGTTGTCTATGAGCACAAGTGGGACTTTGAAATTCTTATGACGGGCAACTATATTTAGTGAGTGTCCATGTTCATGCCCTTCAGGTGGTAGTTTCTCATCCGAAAAAGTGATGACTCGTGGTGCGAGGAGTTGTCCGATCATACTTGCCACCATTTTGGGAGGTACATCAGGAGAGATATAGGCATCATTCAATGTTTTCGCAAAGACTTCTTAATGCGATCTTGATGTGCATAGGAGTTCCCAGATAGATATTTGTGTGGAAATGGTTTTAAGTTGAGTTGCTATGTCATAAGCAGCATTGGTCTTGCAAGTGGTTCCCGACAAAGTTCCCCGGGTTTCTTTCGGATTCTGATTATTTCTCTTGAAATACTTCTCGTTGTTACCCACTTCATCGCATTCTGGGTAATGCCATGGGACTGCTTTTGGGTCGTAGGAGGGAACCGTCCTTCCTTCAAGGAATATTAGCGGTTCTTGTGGATGGGGAGTTGTGGCTGGAATATTTTGTGATGGATCCGATGAATTTTCTTGAGGTGCTACCAAGTCCTGACTGGTTTGAAAGCAGAGTTTTCTTCCCCTTTTTGATGTGTGGGAAGGATCCTCTGGGCATGTGCCAGCTGGTGAGGCATCAGGAATGTTGGGGCTTGAACCAAGGGTGCCCCTTGCGAGGTTAGCAGGGTTAGATCAGGGAGGCCTATCAGGAGGACAATGGGTTCAGGATTTGACCTTTTTGGATGTACCGAGGATGGAGTTGAATGTGCTCCTTTGGGGGTAAGATGCTGAAGGTGTGACCTGTTGGGTGCTGCTTCAAGGAATACAAGAGGTGGTGTTGATGGTGCTGCAAGAGGCTGAGTGGCTAGTACTGCTTCCAGAAAAACAAGAGGTTGAGTTGCTGGTGTTACTTCAAGGAATACCAGAGGCCCAGGCGATGGCGCCTGTTGATATCCCCATACCCGGTTTGTTGTGTCGGGCATGATTGCTTGTATGGAATAATGTGGAGAGGAGTATGCGGGTTGACCTCCTTCGATGTGGTTGACAGTAGAGGTGCTAGATGTGCTAGGTCCTACTTGATGCGATGACAAGAGGTTTTGGAGAATGTTGGCTTGGGCCGTATTGCTAGCCTGTGGGGTGATGGCGATTTTCTGACTTTCGATCAAATCTTGGACCGCGTGTTTCAAAGTGAAGCAGCGGTCCGTTAGATGGCCAGGAGCCTGATGGTATGCGCAGTATTGATTTTCGTTGTAACCAGGTGGCAAAGGGTTAGGGGGAAGTCGCGGTTGGAGTGGTGTTAGAAGCTGCTTTTGCATTAACATAGTCAAAACCTGACTGTATGTTTATGCTAAAGGGGTAAACTTCCTTCCTAACATTGCCTGTTTGTATGGTCCTGATGCATTCCCCCTAGGTTGTTGTTGTTGTTGTTGAGACGGTTGTGCCTAATATCCTTGTTGGGTCAGCTGGGGTTGGTTCTGCCTATTTGGTTGTGGCTGGTACTGCCTGTCTTGACGTGGCTCTGGTTGTCGAGCATACTGGTTGCCCTGAGTATTAGGGACAATGTTGTTAACTTCTGTGGTACACTGCGTGAGAGCAGTGCTGTTTCTATTCTCATATCCAATGGGTTTCCCCTCGACTTTGTTTCTCTTGATTGAGGGGGCCTGGTGTGGCCATGGGGAAATGGTCCCAGCCTTGATTCCAGCTTCGACTTGTTCTCCGGCTCAGATGAGTTGGGAGAAATTTACATATGGATACCAGATTAGATATCCTGAAATGCTGGGATTTGCTGAATGTACAATCATGGATATCTGCTCCTCGTCATCGATGAGGTTTCTCATTCGAGCTACCATGGCTCACCACCGTCCTACGTATGTCGATAAAGATTCATCACTTTTTTGTCTTAAGGCAGCCAGGTCAGATCTTCTTGGAGCCATATTCAGGTTATATGAGAACATGTCAATGAATGCCTGGGAGAGTTTTTCCTAGGTTCTGATTTGATGGCTGTCCAGTGAGGTGTACCAATACAAGGTGTCACCCTTAAGGGATTTCTGGAAGAGCTGTATCAAGGCTCCATCATTCCCTACTATTGCATTGAGTTTCCCATAAAATGCTTTTAGATGTGCTGTGGGGCACCCGCTACCGTCATACCTTTTGAATTGTGGTACCTCGAAGTTCAGAGGTACCAGGGCATCTGGGAAGGGATAAAGGCCCCTGAACTTGGTGGATGGGTGATCCACCCCTTGCTGTCTCTGGAGCTGATTTTGCACCATCTGTAGTTGCTCTCGTAATTCCTCAATCTCAGACTTACTTTGAGGATGGTATCTTGCCCCTTACTGTAGGGCTTGTACTGCTTCTTCTTCGTATGGATCAAGATGGGAGGTTGTTGGAAAGACGGTGGACTTCCTGTGGCGGGAGGAAGCTGGAATTGAACGCCGCTCCCTTTCGAAGGAGGGTGTGATGTCCGGAAATGGCTCCCACCTGGGGTATCTACCAAATCCGGAATGTTACTCCCGTTAGGGGGAGTGAGTTGGACTCGAAATTGGCCCCCTTCATGGGCATCCGTCATTTCTTGTCTGTGGTTCCCATGAGGGGGAACTTGTGTTGTAACCGGGTTATTGTGATGTGCTGAGTAGAGATGTGCAGGAGGGTTGCTCCCAATTGCGGGCTGTTGTTGATCTTGTGCTGACTCTTCTGGGAGAGGAAGCATGGGATTTACTGGAGGAATGATGGAGAAGGCAAAAGGGGTTTGAGGGAGTGGACTATGTTGTACATTAGGTTGGGTTGCCTGTGTATTCGGTGTGACACTTGGTACTAGGTGAAGTAGTAACTCTTGCATTGCTCGAAGACTTTGGACCATTTCTTGCATGGTGTTGTTGGCTTGAGGGTCTATTGGGCTACTAGTGGTAGCAATGCGAAATCGGCGCCCACGCTAATTTGAAATGTTATGGATTTGGTGGTGGGGGATTAGGCTGATTTGTGAATGTTGGAATCGCCACTAGCCAATAAAACTCAGAATCCCGCAGTCGGTTAGAACCTATGGAATATGTAGGGTTGGAGAAATCTGAAGACTTTCCTACCTTAGAGTGACTTCTGATCTGCGATCCAGGATTCCGGGTAAGGGACCTCAATTACAAAGAGGGAAGGGGTTAGGCACCCTCTCGGCCCGTACAAATGTACGATCTCTACTTAGTGTGGTAAAATAATCTCAAGGGATGATGATGATGCTATGGTCATGATGGGACTAGTCACGCGTGGATTTCTGTTGTAGCAAGATTCGAGATTTTGGCAGGCCACAGAGCATACATCCAACAATGTGTCTAGAAGGCGGATGTGATGATGCTTATGCAAAGAGGTAAGAAAAATGAACTAGATCACTAGGAATTTCTGATGTGACAGGATCTGATGTACGGCAAGTCACAGAGCATACATTCACTAGAGATCTAGAGAAGCAGGGAGGTTGAGAAGGGAATAGATGTCATGATGAATGCTTGTAAGATGATGGATCTTTGGCTTGATTCTTGAATAGGCTAGGATATAGACTGAACCATGATCAATTTGGGTTAGGCCTATGGATTGGATGGGTTGAGAGGAGGGCTAGGGGGTGGCTGGAAAAATCAGAACTTTGAGGGTTTGGGAGCTCCCTCCCTTTCCCTCACTCTCTTCTTCACTCTCTCTTTCTCTCTCACTTTCTCTCTCTCTTTCTCTCTCTCTCTCTCTCACTCTCTTAGTTGTTGTGTTATGGTGTGTGGAAATGAGAAGAGGAGAGGGCTATTTATAGCCTTCTCCAATGGTTGAATGGTAAATAATGGGTTTGAGAGGGTTAAAAGCTAAGGTGGCAAGTGGTGGCTGGTGGAGAGGAGAGAGATGCCACATGGCATGCTCTCATTGGCTAATGGGGTTGGTAAAATGGTAAATAAGCTCGGATTGAGGGGTAATTCCAGGAGAAAGTTGACTTTTGGACGCTGGGACAGCTGTCCACACAAGGGCCACGAGCGGTGGCAGCTGAAGTATCGCAGGCGGCAGTCAGACTGCCGCTCGTGGTAGTTAGACTACCGCCCGAGCCTGGTTCAGGCTGGATTCGCGTGTGTGGGTTTCGTGTGGTGCTCTGGTTTGTCCGATGGTCTCTGTTTTGGGTTCCTGGGACTCAAGGTGGTGGATTTAGGTATGGTTAGAGGGTTCTGGCAAGGGTATAGGGTATAGGCGAGGCTGTATGTGTGCTGAACGGTTTGGATTGCGGTTTCAAGTTATGGATTGGGAGTTTAGGGACTTTTGGGTCATGGTTTGGTTTAGGCTGGGATTAAGGTTTGTTCCAAGGTATAACCATGGTTCCTGGATAGTCTTAACCTTCTCAAGATGTTAGCCTAGGTGGGGTGTCTACAGTATTACACACACCCAAAGACGGCGGTCTCATGGGCCAGGGATGGTGGTAATGGGATACTATACCCGAGCCGTTGGCCTACGCTGGGTCTTATGCTCCGCGTAGTGACTGTGAACTTACTCAAAAATAGCTAATTGTAATTGGACTAATAATGGGCTGGCAAATCATGCATACATAACATACTATGACGGCTTGGATCATTATGCCCATACGATTACGCCGCATGTTGCGCTAATGACCAGCCGATCGATTTATGATGATGACTTGGATCCTCATGCCCATGCAATTACGCCGAGTATTGCGCTGACGACCAGTCACATCGATGAGTGACAACCCCAATGTCCGTCCGGATGTTTTTCCCGGGACATAAGGCATCTGGATGTTTTTCCCGAGCCGACGTTGTATCATGCATTTAATAAGACTACATATACTATGTTTTGGATTACTTGTGTACTTTTATGCTATTCCTTGTTTAGGGCAGCGGTGTGTAATCTTGAGGGGAGATGAGCTGGCCACTCATTCATCAATGTTCAACCGTACAGAGGACACAGGTACGGGAGACGTCGAGGACGTGGTAGGTCTGGAGGCGGTGGTGTCCGAGGAGGAGCCTTATGATGAGGAGTTGCAGTAGGAGGCGGCAGCCTACTACGGGCTAAATCAGTAGTTTAGTCATTTATTCTATTTCAATACATTTGGGTTTTAAGGAAACTTAAGGTTTTGTAAGTAGCCCCCAGCTGGGTGGGCCCGAATATTATTCCTATATATTTTGAGGCCATATCTATGACATGATTTTCATTCCCGCTATATCACACTTTGATTTATTAGTTGATCATCGTTATCAATAACTAACTCCTGGGTTCTTGGAATCTGAGTCATGTACTCGGGTTCTGAAAATCGGGGTGTTACAGTGTGTGCGGCTCATCATACGTAGTGATCATCACAATGTGGAATATGTTTCATAGAAATTCCGACTTGACCCGCCTCCCATAAGTACAGATATTCGTCGACATGGCCAACGCTACCATGGATTTACGTGAACATCCCGAGGCACACAACATATGAGTCAGATGAATTACGTAACACGATTTGTTCATGGAGCAACTATTTGCAACATCCAATCTCGAAAGTGATGTAATACGTATTGTGAATTACTTACATAGATTTGTGCACCATTATTAAAAAACCCATGGAATTACGCGTCAACCAAGAGGGTCTCTATCCAGAGCGCATTACATCAATGATAGAATAATTGAATCACTAGTTGTGATACCTCTTAACACATCACTTGCACTTATAAAGGAATAAACTGAATTATGAGAGTTTTGGAATACCAAGATACATGCCTAACCCTTAAAGGTAAATAATACAAGGCTAACAAAATATAGAGGAGAGTTGCAATAGCTAATTCAACAAAGAGGAGAGTGACAATGGTTAACTCGATAAAAGGAGAGTAGCAATGGCTAACTCAACAAATAGAAGAGAGACAATGGCCAACTCAATAACAACGAAAGTGGCAATGGCGAACTCAATAAAGAGAAAAGTAGCAAGGGCTAACTTAACAAATTGATAAAGGCAAGGCAAGGCCTGTATCCATCGCTCCACATAAATTCATAAAGATCACTTGTAATTGACATTATATCATAACTTCCAAAATGGTAAATAACTATTGATGATAAATTAAATAATTGTATGAATGAAATCATAACAACCTGAAAATATAGTTGTAACAGGTAAGTTAAAGCATATCAACTTAAATTATCATAAGGTTAAAGGATAAAAACCCTCACCTTTGGTTGTCTGCTTGTTTACCACCGAATGAAATGTTATCACAATTTATGGTTTTTATCTTGTCCTAATTCACAGGGTTAAGAATAGGTTAGATTCCTCGGGTTAAGGTAGTACTAGGTACGACTGACTTGTCGTTCCCAAGAGAAAATCCCGTTTTATATTCTGGTTTTGGACGTGCCACATGACACAATGGTTTCACCGAGTTGACTCGGTTTGACCGGGTAGAGTATTTCCGTATCTTGCTGTTTGGAAACAAGAAACAGAAAAGAAAGGAGCAGAAAAAGAAAGAAGAAGGAAGGAGGGTGCGTAGATTTGCGCATACCTCCTGAAATCTAGCTCGGAAATCTCTTCGGCGAGACCGGATCTTTGCTGGGAAGGTCGGAGTTTCCCTCTAACCTCTCTTCCTCCTCCCTCATTACTGTGAAACGCTGGAGACGTTCCTTCTTCCCCTATTTTCTTTCCTTCTTTCTCCCCTTCTCTTTTTCCCCTCTTGCTCTGATTTCTTTTCTCTCCCATCGTCTAACGAGGGAGACCCTTTTATAGGTGTAAGAGTCTCTAGATCCTTCCTGCGTAAGGTCGTTTGCGTATACGAAAGGGGTCGGGCGGATTTTCTTTACGCACTCCGTTTCTGCGTAGCAGGAGTCGGCATGAGTTGAGATTTCCTTCTGTTTATTTCTGCTGACGTGCGTAGGGTCAGAATCTCCCTCCCAGTGATTTGAACGGTTCAGATCGAAGCCTGGATCCAGTGTCTAATCGCACTACGTCTAGGAAATTCTGGTCGTGCTGGTTTTCTCGCCGATTACGTTTGCTGCGGAAGGGGACCCATCTGCGTCATTGGTGGGACCCTAGATTTCGGACGTCTTGGAAATCCACTCCTTTCATTAGATTTTCCATGAAATCCTAACCTAGGGGCCGGTGATGTAGGCTAAACTCTGGTTGGCCATAGCGTCGTTCATGGTGCGATTCTCTAAACGATCGGATGGATGGGGTTTTCTTCTGGCCTCCTCCCGGAGCTTTCTTGCAGGTTTCTGATAAGAGACTCCGTCCGCATCTGATGGACGGTTCCGATCATTCATATGAGTCGAACTGGTGGGCCATGCATGGTACCAGCGGCCTATCGTTTGAATCCCATGCTGCGGGAAAACGAGGGAGGTCTCTCTCACTCTCTCTCTTCGCAACTTGCGGGTCAAACGTGGTTTGATCGTGCGAGTTCCTCTGGTGCTCCGTGGTTGTGCGTGCTCCATGTACACGACCCTTGCGTGTGGGGTCCATGGTGATGTTTGGGCATATCCATCCCGGCCATACGTTTTGCCAGTCTTTAATATGGCTAGCCCTATGGTATGGGGTGTATACGAGTTTCCATTATTAGTAGACTGTATCCCCTAATCTGAATTGCGGGTCATTATAGGTCCACTATGACGATCATTGAGAAACCCACTCCAATCATTTGGTGCAGCTTGGTTAGGTTAGCCAAGATCTCAAAAATGAAGTGGATCCAATTTTTAGGGTGGCCGCATAGGAAAGTTCACGAAAGCTAGAAGAAGGGAGCTTGTATGTTAATTACAATTTTGCCCTTTTCTAGTTCTAACTTCCGCAGTCCATGATGTCTCGATGCATGATCCGATTGGGGTGAATCTTCGCCACATCTCGCCATTTTACATGCTCTTTTTAACACCCAAACTTGGGCCTTGATATTTTAAGCATGGCCAAGAGAAATATTTTAATGGGTTATTACATTCCGTAATTCAAAACAATGTTTATACACATCTAATAGAGAAATAAACCGGCAATTTTCACATATATCTTACGATCTTCAAAATGATTAGTCCCATTTGGCATATATGTGTATGATAGATGGTTAGATGATGAGCCAAATTAAAGTAATTAGATGGTTATGATATTAATTATGTATATGAGTTATTGTATGACATTTTATAAAAAGATACATACGAAATAGTTTTGGGATGTGGTCTATGTTAAGAATGTACACCGTAAGATTCAAGTGACTTGTTCATGTGTGCATGATATTTAGATTGTAGAATAGAAAATAGGTTAAGGATATTTATAAGTGACGAATAAGATGAATGGATTAAAATTTTCATTTGATATGTGAACAAACAGATATAAAAATCTGGTAGTTAGTTACTTTACTACGATCAGGCAATTCAAAATCAAAGTGGATGATCAAAGATCTTTATCTAGTAATAAATGATTGATTGAATAATTGGTTGGATGAACTACAGAGTATTTTAGAATATATATAAAAGCCTCGAGTTCACTGAGTTGTATAAGTGTAGACAAGTGGGTATTTGTGAGTCCCAATGGTATGTATAAGTGTAAAACCTATCAAAAAGGTTAACTGTGGGTCTAGGTATTCCTATAAATGTGTATATTACTTGAGTTTTAATGGTAATACTAGAGAGCTTTCAATTTTTAGTTATTGAAAAGTTCAGGATGCTACAGGAGACCATGAATCTATATTCAATAATAAACTCCTTTTCATGTGTGTAATTAGGCATTGTATAATTATGCAAATACGTTCATGAAGTGGACCAAACATGTGTCATTGATTGATGTTAAGGAACCACAATCCTAATGCGTAAAACATCCCATACTCTGGGACAGTCACATAAAATCAACTCCTTGAATCAAGGTTTACCTTGAAGCTGCACTTGAGAACAAAACTTGACCGTATCTATAAATTAAGTGGGCCACATTGTTGCAAATAATGGGAATGAGAAGCCAACCGTAGGCTTGTAAGTGGAGCCACAATGGTGCGTATCTTTTGTGTGTGTGGAGCCACAATGGTGGTGTGTATCCATCTTTCATCAAACCCATTAATCAGGTATGAGCCACCAAGACCAATAAAGGATTAAAAAAAAAACCAGCCATCTAAACTAATTCAATGCAGTCCATAGTCCACAATCTTAAGAGGGAGAGAGAACGATTTTAGTTTGTTCCTGTTGGTGTGGGCCATACCAGCCTTTTTATAGGGTCATCTTTTTTCTTTATGTATGGTTAAAATAAAGTGTTCAAAACTGATGAGCAGAGTATTATACAAATACAAAATGCTAGGCTCAAGGAGCATTGTTGTTTTTTAGGTACTCCGTAAAATAGACAATTCTGTCACATGGCAGTCACGTGTCAGTCAAATAAAACTTACTCTCTCTTTAGTGGGGTCGAGTCGCCAGACACCTGTGCTCGTTAACCACCACCACTACTTCTTTAGAATAATGCTTTGGGTGCGGTTGGAGCTTCGAGGACAATCTAAAACCATTGGAACTACTTACCAAAGCCAACCGGTTTTATCCTTAGGGCCTGTTTGGGAGCATGGATTTGGAGCTGTAACGTCTCGAAAAAATCCGTACAAAGGCCCGAGTACCACCTCAGGCAGAAATCACACAGGACCAAATCCTTTAGAAATTATGCGGGAATTAACTAGTGCTAAACTAGCTTATCTGTGAAATTAGCACTAATCACTTTAAATATGATCTGCAAGACCCAAACCATGCAGAATCATTACTGCTACATTACCTTAAAACTTAGAATCAATCTCAAGTCCCAGTTGCTCTCGGGAGCACATCGAAACTCCATATCGGACCTGAACCGCACGTCGAAAGTCCGATAACTACGAAACTATACGAATATGACCGCCTCGTTGGACTTGACAACCATCCCAGAAATCAAGCCTAATAATATCCAAAAACGTACAACTTGAGCCCGGAGCGAAGTGTGTGAGAAATGCGAATACCTTTAAGAAATAAACTCAAACTTAAGTAAACTGAGTCGTTCACTTGCAGGTGCAAATATAAGAATTTTGACTGTCGGAATCTGACCCAATTACACGCTCGGCTTAGTAAAAATTGCCAACACAGGTCAGAGTACTTGTGGCCCTAATCGAGTACCGGTGACCGTTGAACTGAAACTGGTCCGCCATGGTCGATTTGGAAACCCGATTGGACTAAAAACTTAGCCTGACCTAGATCCATGGCCAGGGAGCTTAAGTCCGACCACATTCAGCAAAGAGGCCTCCAGAAGTGCTCCGTTGGATCGGAACAGACATTATTTGGTTGTAACCTAAGTATACCTTGGTCCTGGGGCCATTCCCATCACTTCTGAGCCTATATAAAGGGCTTAAACCCCCTCTCTCTCTCTCTCTCTCATTCCATACGAATTTGGAAAAACCTAAGGGAGAGAAGAGAGAAAACAGAAGGAAAGAGAGAGAAAGTGAGGGTGAGAGTTGGAGTTCGTTCCTCGGATTCGATCCCGCTACTCCACGCACTCAACCACCCCATCTGTATCGCTATACCGACGTTTTCGATTCCGTTCTTAGGTAAGAAAAACCTAACCCTAACCTGTTTTAGGGTTTCAAATCTTGTAAGTGATGAAATAGCTAACCTATTTCATACTGTAGGTTGCCATGGTGCCATAGACAAAGACTTAGTGGTTAAACTGAGTTCATTACGTGTTTACCAGTGTAAGGTGTGAACTATAAATGTTTAGGTTATGATTTTCAAGGTTTTCAATGTCAGTTAATGATTTATGACTGACTTGAATGCTTTCACATGCTTAGATGCGATGTTTCCCGCACTTTACACACATATATGAACTATGTTGAATATAGTGAAATCCATGTGTTTGTTGATATGCTTGAATGAATATAGAATTATGATTCGTGCTTACCATGATTATTAATTGTGAATGCATAATCATTGTATACGTGGCATCTCCTTATGAAAGGATGTGTTTTAACTAAGTTATTACATGTATGTAATATGTGTAGTCTAAGTGTTTGACAAAATGATTGAATGAGTAAATGCTTATTTATGGTATGCAATAGGGCGTTGAGACAGGATCCTCAACCCCCTTATCTGTACTTATGGTTACCTTATGTAACCTATCTATTATTACGTGATTTGTGATTAAATGCCTACGTATATTGACATGTACACTGTGTTTGTTAAAATGCTCATATAAGATCTCTATGTGAATTGATTATCACATGCTGTTCTTGACTATCACGTGTGAAATGAATTGTTTGGAGTGTGTTTGGGACTATAGTATAGTCCAGGCAATCGGTAACAGGTCTTGGGTTGGTGGCTGAGGTTGTTTCGCCACACCGAATGTGTTCGACGAATTCGAGTTGTACTTGAGTTGTCGACAGTGGTTAGGCCACGCGGAGTGCTTACGCGCTCCATGTCGATCGGCTTGACGTGCGCTCGTACCAGTCAAGCTCGTCAAGTAACCTAATTGACCTGATGTATGTTCACCATGTATAGACGCTACTGCTTGTGTAAGACCTGTACCCTAGTCTGTACCGTTCCGTTGGCTTCCGGGGTCCTTCCGGTCGAATTCCGGCAATCCTCGACCCGTATCCGACATTTGCGCGCGATCCTAAGCCGAGACCTGCATACCAAAGTCGGCTCAACCCAAGACTTGTATCATAGCGACCGCGCCGTCTCCGCAGTTCCAACGCTGCGACTCGCGCACCGAACCGATACCTAGGCTAGAAGATGTGGGTCTGCGTTCATTCCGAAGAAACGCCGCGTGTTGCGAATTTGAGGGAATCTCTACGATATGTCTCATCAATCAATCAATCAAGTACACTCCATACATCAAGTATAAGTCAAGTACATGCAACCCAACTCTCTCTTTTCCGTAAGTCAACTCTCCCTCTCCCTACCCATCCCTCTTTTACCAATTTTCAAACCAAACCATACCTCCCATCACCTTTTTCTTACAACCACCACATCAACCATCCTTATTATCTCATCACTTCTCTCTCTCCCTCATTTCTCAAAAAACTCTCCCAAGCAACATCCCACGTCTAACCTCCCTCTCTCTCCCAAACCACAAGTGTAGCCCACCCTCTCATCTCTCATCCCCACCATCAAAATTCCATCATCCACCGTTAAAAGCTAGGCATAGGAGCTAAGGAGCCTAAGGAAGCAAGAAGGAGGCCTAGAGGTGGGTGATCTACCGTTGTTTTCAATTTTAAGGGCCACTTGTTGTGGGACCCACTTGATGTATGTGTTGTATCAATGGAGGGCCCATAGTGGCGGGGTCCCTCCTCTATATCACTGTATCTTTCTCTCTCTCTCTCTCTTTCTCTCTCTCTCTTTCCTCTCCCTAAAATGAAGTGGGCCCCACCAAATCATGTTAAATCCACTCCATTCATCAACGGTGAGGCCCACCACATTTAGGCGAAATCTATCATCCATTTTTGGGATGGTGGGAAGTCTCACATGCTATATATAACATATTATAATTATTTTATAATACAACTATATATATATGTGCAAGGTGGTGGGCCACGTACATGTGGGACCCACCATGGTGCATGTGTTGTATCAACACTATCCGGCGTCCAGGGACGCTGGACGTGCAGCCTTGAACGGGTGTGGCTAACGTGGAGTATGTGCACTAACATGGGTGTGTACTTGCAAGCTAACAAAAAAAAAGAGAGAAGAAAATGGTGGGCTACTCATGCAGGCCCCACCTTGATGTATGTGCTCAATCCAAGCCGTTCATCCTTCTCCCCCACTCATTTTAAACGTTGAGCCGAAATTTGAGGGCAATCAAATTCTCGGACGGGCCATACCTTAAGAAACAGTATTATTACCTGTAACATTTCAAAAAATTTCATGCAAAGACCCGAGCACCACCTCAATCAGGATTCTCTTAGGACTCAATCCTTTAGAAGTTAAATGTGAATTAACTAGTGTTAAACTCGATTACCTGTGAAATTAGCACCAATCACTTTAAATTTGATCTGCAAGACCCAAAACCTGTAGAATCGTTAGCGCTACGTTACCCTGAAACCTAGGATTCAACGCTAAATCCAGTTGCTCTCGGGAGTACTTGGAAACTTTGTATCGGACCTGGACTGGGCGTCGAAAGTCCAATAGCGATGATCTTAGACAATTATGATCACCTTGTTGGGTTTGACAATCACCTCAAAAATCAAGTCTAGATGATGTCCTGAGACGATTTGCTTGAGTCCGGAGTAAAAAGTGTGAGAAAGGTGAAATATTTAGAAATTAAATATGAATTTAAGAAATCTGAGTCGTGTCGCTTACGCGCCGATTTTAAGCATTTTGACCGTTAGATTCTGACCCAAATTCACCCTCGGATCAAGAGAAATATCCTACATATGTCAATGTACTTGTGGCCCTAATCGAGTGACCATGACCGCTAAACTGAAACTGGTTCGCCACGGCTGATCTGTAAATCCGATCGGTACAAAAACTCAGCCTGACCTAGATCCATGGTCAGGGAGCTTAAGTCCGACCGCAAGTGGAAAAGGGGCCACCGAAAGTGCTCCGTTGGACCGAAATAGACCCGATTTGGTTACAACCTAAGTATACCTTGGCCCTGGGGCTATTTCCATCAAATTTAGGCCTATATAAAGACCTTAAACCCTCACTCTCAAACTCCATACGAATTTTCCAAACCCTAGCTAAGAGAGAGAGAGAGGAAAAGAGAGAGAAAGTGAGAGAGAAGTTGGTGAATCATCTTGAGATTCTTCCTAGTTACTCTGCGTACCTAATCCATCGCATCTGAATCGTTATTCCGGCGATTCTAAGCTCATTCTTGGGTAAGTCAATCAAACCCTAACCTGTTTTGGAGCTTAGAATAGTCTAAGTGTTGATGTAGCTAATTTAAATCATGTCTTAGGTTATCTAGTCACCGTTGACGAAGACTTATCGTCTGAATCAGATCTGTTGCGTACTTTCTGGTTTAAGGTGCGGACTATGTTCGTATAGGTTATGGTTTTCAAGGCTTTCAATGTCGATTAATGGTTTATTATCGTTGTTGGTGCAATTTCACATGTCAAATGCTGATGTTTGTATTGTGTTTCTGATATATATGAACTATATTAAGATTTGTGTATTCCATGCATATGTAGAAAGTATCATATACGTATGAAATACGAGCATGTGTTTGCCATGATTATTCGTCGTGTGTTTGTGCTAGTTGTATGTGTATCAACTCCCTGGCGAAAGGATTTGTCCTAATGTCAGCCATCACCAACATACATCATGTATGTTGGAATATGTAGCCTAAGTGTTTGTAGAAATGTCTGAACAAATAAGTGTGTAATATATTATACTTTTTATGGGCGTTGAGAAGAGATTCTCAACTATCTTAATGATGTGTATGATTTCCTCCATGAAATTTACATTTTTTGTCTGCTTAACTTAGACGCTACTTATGTGTAAATTCATGTTAAGTTGAAATCCATCAAGTGCTCACATGCTTGTATGATTGGAATTGTTGATCCATTACTGTTCTGAATTGCTGGTATGAATATCTGTTATAATTGAATGTGTTTGGGACTATGAAATAGTCTAGGGAATCGGTAACAAGCTTTGAGTTCGTGGCTGAGGTCGCTTTCGTCAGGTAGGACGTATTTGACGAACCCGAGTCGTATTAGGGTTGTCGGCAGTGGTTTGGCCACACAGAGTGTTTGTGCACTTCATGTTGTTCAACTCAACATGCGTTCGTGCTAGTTGAGCTCGTCAAGTAACCCGATTGTCCCGGTGGATGTTCACCATGTATGGACATTATTGTTTGAATCTAGGGTACCAAACTTACCAGTGCAATCCCGTTAACTATGGTACCTCGATCCGCTAAGACTCATGAGCCGGGCATGGTGGTATGGGACACCGTGATCGAGCTGTCGGCCTACGCTGGGGTGACGAGCCTCCCCGTAGTGACCAGTGAGTAATCCAGACTCGTGAGCCGATTATGGTGGTATGAGACACTATATTCGTGCTGTCGACCTACATTGATTGGTGACGAGCCCTTTGTAGTGACCTCGAGCATACCTTGATACTACATTGAGGCGACGAGCCTTATTGTAGCAACTAAGGTATGATTAGGCATGCATTGATTGGTGACGAGCCCTTTACAGTGACCTAGAACCATAATATCGTATGAGATTGTCTAGGACTGACGACCCTAGAATGGATCACCGTTTGGGAATTAATATAAGAAAGATACCTTAGCTTCCCAATCCTGATATATGAAAAGGACTAATAACAATTTGGTAATGATGTTCATGCACCACATTGCATGTGCCTTGGCGTTGTGGAGCACTGCGAGAGGTTGTCATGCGTACCGTAAGATGAAGACGCTGAGGGAGTGTAGGCGAGGGCATGCATCATTTCTACATACATCCTTACATTAACAAGAGTAATTAGGACATGTTTGATTGTATTGCCTTATCATTACTGTTTGATTGAATTGATAATATGTTAACTTTTACTGTATAGTTCCACTGAGTTGATCACTCACTCCCACGTTCTGGGACGGTGTTTCAACACCAACCAGACTCTGTCTTAGATGCAGATGATGATGCAACTCATGAGGCAAAGTAGGAGTATGAGGATGATGAGGAGGCGTTCTCCTCTATGCAGTTCTCAGGGGGGTTCATGTGAGCCGTGTCCTGAGCTACGGGGATTCAGGGTTTATTTTGTAATGGGTGATTTCATTTTGATACTTATATTTTGAAACAAACACTTGTAATTATGACCTGGCAGAGCATACATATCTCAGAGACTTATATAGATATACATATGTGTTTCTTCAGTCTTCCGCTTGCATATTTCACCTATCCCTAGATTATGTTTGCAGTTTGGCTTAATCTACCCCATGTTTTATGCACTAATACAGATAACATACATTCATCATTTCATATGTTGCATAAGTGATGTTTCTGAAACTCGGGAGCTGAGTTATGCTCGACCCCCGAATTTTAGGGCGTTAATTACCGTCCAAAACCCGCGTTGTTATTTTACTCACCCAATCCTAATGGATATTGGACTCTGTTTGACTGTATCAAGCCGGGGAATACAATGGGCGGGACAAATTTCCTCGATGTGGGCCCCACTTGTGAAAAACCACAGGAAAATTGGTTTTTTTTTAAAAAAGAAGAAAACAAGCAGCAGTAGCGCTGCTGCTGTCAGAGCGCGCGCCTGCTCTTGGCGGACGGACGGGCTGGGCCTCACGGTCCTAGCTGTGGGCCCCACCGTGATGCGTTTCCAACATCAACGTCGTGCATTGGGTGGACCCTTAGGGCAGTGGCCCCCCTACCAAAAATCAGCCGTATACGGAACTCAGGTGGGCCATACCATCTAAAATCATGTGAGGACATGCCTAAAACATATAAAATCACTCAGTGGGGCCTACCTGAAATTTGGATGCGGCTGAAACTTGGTCTGAACCCTCAGTCAAGTGGGCACACATAATGGGTGGGCTGGATTTGCGAACCACATTCCAGTGGGCCCAGTTTTCCCAGGTCCACGTGACCTTTTTAAATAGGTTGGATATCAGATAAATATCACGGTGGGCCTAGGTCACGTGTGACCTTATCAAAGGGTTGGATGGAAAATAAACATTACGGTGGGCCCCAGTCCCACCCCAGGTCCACGTGACCCTATCAACAGGTTGGCTGGAAAATAAACATCACCGTGGGCCCCCTGGTCCACGTGACTTTATGAATAGTTTGGATGGCAATGAACATCACAGTGGGCCCTAGGTCTGAGTGACCTTATGAACAGTTTGGATGTCATATAAACAGTACAGTGGGCCCTAGGTCTGAGTGGCCTTATGAACAGTTTGGATGTCATATAAACATTACCGTAGGCCCCCAGGTCTGAGTGATCTTATCAATGGGCTGGATGGAAAATAAACATTATGGTGGGCCCCACATGGGACCCACTAATGCATGTATTGTAATCCACACTTTCCATTAGTGTGGACCCCACCATAAGGTATGTACTTCGTCTATGCCGACCATCCTCTCCATCCCTATGGGATCCATCATGATGCGTGTGTTTCATCCAAACTGTCCAACCATTTTGGAGATAATTTAAGGCCCATTGTTGAGGCCCATCTTGATATATTGGTGGCCCTTGTTGAGGCCCACCTTATATATATATATATATATACACACACACACACACACACACACCATTGTGATGTATGTAAGGCCCATGGGTTATGGCCCATTGCAATGTACGTAAGACCTGTTGGTGCGGCCCATTGATACGGCCCGCTTGATGAATATAAGGCCCATATGATGCCGCCCAATTGATGTACTTAAGGCCCAATAGGGCGCAATTAGGTCCATTGCAATGCGTGATTCCTCCGTGGTGTATATAATGATGTTTATAACGGGTAGTGCCTTGGGAACAATGATGGTTAGAAGCCCACATTGTAAGGATGATGTCGGTTAAATGTCCGCATTGTCACTCTCCCTAAGGCCCATTGATAGGCCCATACTTGTAGTGTGTAGGCCGTCTAGGCCCATCTTCGTTATGAACAGAGCCCATCATCACATAACATGCTTAGTATAGATCCATGATTCATGATCATACGCATCATATGTATGCCTGATATGAGAAGTGACTGATCATAGCATATGCCTTCGGGCAGATCGTTTATGGGCTCCCTGATAGGCGGATTCGCCCCACATGAGCACTCAATACGCGCAAGATTATTGCATGTCTGATAGTATGATTCATGCACTTGCATTTGTGTGATTGTGATTATTGTATGCCCTAGTGACACCAGGGTCATAGCCTCCACAGACATATCGTGGGTGGCTAGATTGGATACCGAAAATATTGTTACTAGGCATCGGGGCGCCATAGATGTCCCTGGGTGAAAATTTCTAAACCCGATGGTACTAGAGGATGACTCCAACGTCGAGACCGAGTGGATATATGAGCGCGCGAGGGCTGAATACCAGGAGGCCGCGTCTCCCACTGTGTCGTGGTCGGTTGGAAAGGGGTGTGGCCTTACTCGCCCAAGGGTAGGAGCAATACTAGGTTGAGTTCGACCAGCTCGTGAATGGGTCCGCTATCGACATGCCAGATAAGTATTGACAGACTATTGGCCAGGTGGATAGTGAGGTTTCTTACGCTCACTTGGACTGTGCGGCTAGGAGAGCGGCAATGCCACTTGGAGTGTACTAAACCCGGTGATTATTCAGAATGAGAACTGTACTGATATATGATGAGGATTGGCATGCTTGAGTTGCATCTCGCATTGCATGGCCGTGTTATGACCGATAGCATTCTTATCTTGCACCGCATAGCCTTGGTATGGCTGATTGCATTCATGTACTCATCAGCATAATTTCGCATTACTCTAACCTTGTATTCTGAGCACGCTTATATTACGCACATACTTACACCACCCTCTAAACTTTCTATAAGCTTATGCATGGTTGATGATTGCAGGTGATGCCAGGACGCAGCCGTAACATAGTAGTAGCAGGAGCGTGCAGACGAGCTTTTAGAGTTTCTATTTTTTACATTATTTTGTATTCCCTTCAGATGCATTGTACTTAAAAGTTTTTTATCATAGTGGATTTTGTGATGGTGTTCTTGTGGTTATTGTTCGTAAGTTATGCTTATGGTTATGCTCATTATGAATTAAATTGATATTAGAAATCCTCCTTATGGGATCCCAGGATCGGAACCTGGTAAATGGGTGTCGGGAGCCGATAATGGGGTTCTACAGAGGCTATCGGCGCCGGATTCGGCTATCGGGAATTTTGTGAGCCCGGTTTCCGAGTTCGGGGCGTGACAGCTTCAACCTAAGGTACCAAACTCACCAATGAAAATTCTTTTAACCTTGGTACCTCGATCCACTAATATTCATGAGCCGGGCATGATGGTATGGGACACCGTGGTCGAGCTGTCGGCCTACGCTGGGGTGACGAGCCTCCCCGTAGTGACCAGTGAGCAACCTAAACTCGTGAGCCGAATACGGTGGTATGGGACACTGCATTCGAGCTGTCGGCCTACGTCTAGGTGACGAGCCATTCGTAGTGACCTCGAGCATACTTTAAGACTGTGCTGAGGTGACGAACCTCGCCGTAGTAAGCAAGAGTATAAACCAGACATGCATCGAGGTGACGAGCCCTTTGTAGCGACCTGTAACTGCAACATCGTATGAGATTAGCTAGGACTGACAACCCTAGAATGGATCATTATTTGAAAAATGATATAAGGGAGGTACCTTAGTTTTCCAATCCTGCTGTATGAAAAAGCCTAATAAGAACTTAGTAATCACGCTCATGCACCGCATTGCATGTGCCATTTGGCGTTGGATAGAGCACTGAGGAAGTGACTGACATGCTGTGACCATGAGATGAAAATCACAGAGGGAGTGCAGGCGAGGGCATGCATCATTATTATATATCATTTTTGCATTAATCACAGTACTTAGGGATGTTTGATTGTATTGCTTTATCATTACTGCTTGACTGAATTGACAACATGTTAACCTTTGCTTTATTGTTCCACTGAGTTGATCACTCACTCCCACGTTATGGGGATGGTGTTTTAAACACCAACCAGACCCTGTTTTAGTTTCAGATGATAACGATGCTTACGAAGCGGAGCTGAAATTTTATGATGATGAGGAGGCATTCTCATATATGCAGTATTCAGGCAGGTTGTCATAGACCGTTCTGATCGACTGGGCTTTAGGGCTTATAATTGTAGTGGACCATCACTTTTTGGATTTTTGTATTTTGAAACAACACTTGTAATTATTTGACCTGGCAATGCGTTCATACTTTGAAGACCTACAATGGTTTATACATTTTATACACTTATTACAGTCTTCCGCTTGCGTAAATTCAACCGTCCCTGGAGTATGATTTGCTGATTTAGCTTAATCTCATTTATGTTTTATGCACTAACATGGACAACATCAAATCATCATTATCTATGTTGCATAAGTGATGCGTTGGAACTCAGGAGTTGGGTACCTGCTCGACCCCGATTTTCAGGGCGTTACAGGAGCCCCCAGGATTCGGAACCCTCAGGATTAGAACCCCCTAGATTTGCAATCTTCCTAGTGTGTTTGACACCCTAGAGTGTGAATCAACTTTAATCCAAAAGAACCTATTCATGATATATTTATAGGGGTTTGAATTTAACGACTAAATCAACTTTAATATCTCTAATTAGTGAGATATGTAATTTTTGACACAATGGTTGTGATAAGCCCGCTAAAATATATACTTTGCCTGAAAATGATGAAATTCCAAGTCTCGGAAGGGCCACAAGCACAAGATCATGTCTGAGTGACTAACCAATGATTTTTAATCGTTGATTTACATAAACAATGTTTGGACGGTGCTGGACAATGTTTGGATGGTGCTGATTTACATGGACAATGTTTGGACGATGCTGATCATCATTAGTGGGCCATGTGCCTAATAGAATGAGTGTACAGTGACACATATGTTACACCTGCAATTATTGAAATGATTTTAGGTGTAATCCAAGCTCTCACCATGGATTACAAACCCCCTCAAAGAGGGCATTGGAAACCTCCTAGATTTGAAACCCCCGGTTACTTTATGTTGCCAAACAACCAGGGGATTTGAAACCCCCTCAAATCTCCTTCAATCTTCACCAATCCACAGTGCCAAATGACCTCTTAGGGCCTGTTTAGCTGGATGGATCCCATGGGATTAGGAGGGATGGGATGGATTTTAAGGTAATGATGGTGGTGTCAGTGGATTGGTTTAAGATCCATGTGATTGCTATATCCCGGGACAAGTTCACTGAGTCTGTTTGGCACACCCAGCAAATCCCGAGATTTTACCTTCCAATCCCTTCCAATCCGTCCAACCAAACACCCCCCAAGCACAATTGAACGATATTAGGAGGGATGTGATCAATTTTAAAGTAATGATGGTGATGTCAGTGGATTGGTTTAAGATCCATGGATTTGCTATATCTCGGGACAAGTTCATCGGGTCTGTTTGGCTCGTTTGGCATATCCCGAGATTTTACCATCCCATCGCTCCTAATCCCATGGGATCTGTCTAGCCAAACATGCCCTTAGGCCTTGTTTGGGAGAGTGGATTTGGAACCCCCAGATTCGGAACCCCCAAGATTAGAAACCCCTTGGATTTGCCGTCCTCCTAATGTGTTTGGCACCCTGGAGTGTGAATAAACTTTAATTGAATAGTATCTATTCATGGTATATTTAGGGGTTTGAATTTAATGACTAAATCAACTTTAATATCTCTAATCAGTGAGATATGTAATTTTTGACACAATGGTTGTGATACGCCCGCTGAAATATATACTTTGCCTGAAAATGATGAAATTCCAAGTCTCGGATGGGCCACAAGCACAAGATCATGTTTGAGTGACTAACCAACGATTTTTAATCGTTGATTTACATGGATAATGTTTAGATGGTGCTGATTTATATAGACAATATTTGGACGGTGTTAATCATCATTAGTGGGCCATGTGCCCAGTAAAATGATAGTGTACAGTGACACATATGTTACAACTGCAACTATTGGAATGATTTTAGGTGTAATCCACGCTGTCACCGTGGATTACCAACCCCCTCGTGGACGAGATTCCCGGATTTGAAACCCACCTCTTATGCTATCTCATGCCTTTTGTGCGATGGCAACAGCGCCATGTTTGAGAGAGGCTACTTTGGTTATCGGGATGGCCGTACATGCCTGGAGAGCGGCTGTGATCTCCCACACGTGTGTCGAGATGGAATATTTGCCGTTCATCGCGTATCAATTCAACGTACTCCTGTCGCTAACCCGCAGACCGCTCATTCAAATCTCTTGGCAACGGAGCTGATCGCATACACGTGTCAAATGTGTCACGTGACGCACGCGAGTAGTCTTTCAATATTCCCCTTTCTTTGAAAAAAATAAAATACAATAAAAAGTAAAAAATAAAAAATAAAATCACAGGAAACACCTCTGTAAAATAATCCATTCGCCTTCTTTTCTGTCGGCATCCAACATAAACACTTATCCTCTCCCACTCGCTCCACTTCCACTTCCACTCTCTCTCTCTCTCTCGATGGCCAGTTCCACTTCCTTCCCATCTTCCCTCTTTCTCTTCATCTTCTTCTTCTCCGCTCTCCTTTCTCAAACCCTTTCCATTCCATCTCCACCACACAAGACGTACATCTTCCGCATCGACGCTCAATCCAAACCGTCCATCTTCTCCACTCACTATCATTGGTACACCTCCACCTTCGCTCCCCCAACCCAAATCCTCCACACCTACTCCACCGTCTTCCATGGCTTCTCGGCTACTCTCTCTTCCTCCCACGCTGCATCTCTCCTCAGCCATCCATCCGTCCTGGCCGTCTTCGAAGACCGCTCCCGCTCCCTCCACACCACCCGATCCCCTCAATTCCTCGGCCTTCGCAATCAGCGCGGCCTCTGGTCCGATTCTGACTACGGCTCCGATGTGATCATCGGCTTCCTCGATACCGGCATCTGGCCCGAGCGCCGCAGCTTCTCCGATCTCAACCTTGGCCCCGTTCCTGCCCGCTGGAAAGGCCAGTGCGAGTCTGGCGTCCGCTTCTCACCCTCCAATTGCAATCGGAAGCTAGTCGGCGCTAGGTTTTTCAATCAAGGCCATGAGGCTGCTGCTAGATTAGCTGGTGGCACTGGTGTGAATGCCACCATCGAGTTCCGCTCCCCACGGGATGCTGACGGACATGGGACCCACACTGCATCAACTGCTGCGGGCCGTCATGCGTTCCAGGCCAGCATGGCAGGTTATGCAGCTGGGATTGCCAAAGGCGTCGCACCCAAGGCAAGGATTGCCGCCTATAAGGTCTGCTGGAAGGACTCTGGTTGCTATGACTCCGATATCCTTGCTGGATTTGACCATGCTGTTGCAGACGGTGTCGATGTCATCTCGATATCTATTGGTGGCGGCAATGGTGCAACATCACCATATTACCTCGATCCAATAGCTGTTGGGTCATATGGTGCTGTCTCCAGAGGGGTGTTTGTGTCATCGTCAGCTGGGAATGATGGGCCTGCTTTAATGTCAGTGACCAACCTTGCGCCGTGGCTCACAACTGTTGGAGCTGGTACAATTGACCGGAATTTCCCAGCTGATGTGATTCTTGGCAATGGGCGCAAGCTCAATGGTGTGTCCCTGTATTCTGGTAAACAGCTTGTGGGGAAAATGTTCCCACTGGTTTACCCTGGTAAATCTGGTGGCCTTTCATCATCTCTCTGTATGGAGAATGCACTTGATCCGAGGGTTGTAAGGGGTAAGATTGTGATCTGTGACCGTGGTAGCAATCCACGTGTCACTAAGGGATTGGTGGTTAAGAATTCTGGTGGTGTTGGGATGATCCTTGCCAATGGGATCTCCAACGGTGAGGGCCTTGTTGGCGACCCGCACGTCCTGCCAGCATGTGCAGTTGGTGCTGATGAGGGCGATGCTGTCAAATCCTATGTCTCATCAACTGTGAATCCAATGGCCACGATTGTATTCCGTGGCACAGTTGTAGGTGTCAAGCCAGCGCCAGTGGTGGCGTCGTTCTCTGCCCGAGGCCCCAATGCGCTGTCTCCAGAAATCCTCAAGCCAGACCTCATCGCACCCGGTGTAAACATCCTGGCCGCCTGGACTGATGCGGTGGGTCCCACTGGGTTAGATTCTGATACCCGGAAGACGGAGTTCAACATACTGTCTGGGACGTCGATGGCATGCCCACATGTGAGTGGGGCTGCAGCGCTGCTCAAGTCAGCTCATCCAGAATGGAGTTCGGCTGCTGTCCGTTCTGCTCTGATGACAACGGCTGGCATAAACGACAACCGGTTCCAACTCATGACTGACGAGTCAACTGGGAAACCCGCCACACCATATGATGTCGGTGCAGGTCATTTGAATCTAGACCTTGCCATGGATCCTGGTCTAGTCTATGATATTGGAAATCAAGATTATGTGAACTACTTATGCTCCATTGGATACAACCCAAAAACAATTCAAGTGATCACGCACATGCCGGTGACTTGCCCGCTGAAAAAGCCATCACCAGGGAATCTGAATTACCCATCAATTTCGGTTATCTTTGATGGATCAGAATCAGGGTATGTAAGCAAGATGTTTATCCGAACAGCAACGAATGTGGGTCCTGTGAATTCGATTTATAAGGTGAAGGTGGAACTTCCTGCGAAGGGTGTGGTGGTGAGTGTGAAACCAGCTAAGCTTGTTTTCTCAGAGTTGGTGAAGAAGCAGAGCTTTGCTGTAACTGTTTCAGCCAATTCAAAGAATCTGAGTTTTGATGAATCGGATGTGATTTATGGATTCTTGTCTTGGTTGGATGGGAAGCATGTTGTCCGATCACCAATTGTTGTGACGCGTTTTATGCCTTTGTGAGTTGTGATGGGGAAGTGTTTATAAGGTGGGAGATCCTTCGGTTCGAGTATCTTGTCAGCTGGGGTTCTCATATGTATCGGGTTCAGTAGCTGTTTAATGTTCTTGAGAGGGTAAGAAAGTGACCATGTTATATGGGCTAGAGTGAAGGTTCTTATTTTCTCTTTTCTCCTCCTTTGAGCAGATTAGTTAATTTTTTACAGAAGCTTTTGTAATGCATGTTTGTATCTTTAACTTAATTTAATGAAGAATGTATTGTGTTGCACTTGGAGAGTGAAGGAGTGATAAAGATCGAATCTTTTATGAGATGCATTGATGGATGTTGTATAAAGGTTAGGCGTTGGTGTCCGCTTACTAAATGGCTCTTTAGTTTAAGTGGTTCTGCCTGATGTTGCAGCCACTTAATTGCACCATTGTTTGATGGTCTTTTGGGGAATGGACATTTGATACTTTAGTAGTGCTTGTATGTATGGACTAACCTGGAGCTCATGTTGTACTAATTTCATGTTTATCTGATCCCGCCCTGTCATTTATTGCTTTTTTCCACAGGAGTCCATTTTTTTTCTTCATGCAGATTCATAGTTCTTGTTTGGAGATGGACTGTTGTACTCTGGAGGCAAATTGTGACCGCTACACTGACTGCTCCTAGAGAAATCATCCTATGGGGCCAAATAAAAAGCAATGACAACCAGTAATGTCCTCAATCTTTTCAGCTGTCTCTTTCATTTATCTTTCTTTTTTATTTGTGGCAACATAGTAGGTCAACCACTATAGTTTTTGTTTCACCTCCGCATCATTGGAGACTGGTAGGGATTTGTGCAATTTCCATGTCATGTTGTTATTTATTTTCTCATACTGTCATTTGTTAAAACTGTAAATTAGATCCTAGGATACCACAGTTGTAAAACATACATAAAATCATATTCTATAAAAAGTGATGAACCGGGAGTCCAGGCCGATTCGATGGAACCAGTGTTCGAAGTATTGGTATTGCTACAAGTTTCGCTGGCCGACGATACAGAAACAATATCAATATCGTCGATAATATCACTGATAACCGGAAATGCGGGGAAATATGGGAAAAACGGTGGAATTTTCAGTGAAACTTCAGGAGATGTTAAAATGTACATATTTGTATATTTAGAAATAAAAAAAAAATTGCAAAAAGAATACATACATAACATGTTTCCATTTAATGGGGCCTTAAAAGCATGTGTTGTTATAAGAAATCAGTCCAACCATCCCATCCGGTCTATTTAACCATCCAAACATCCATCGATATTGCAAGATATCAACAACACATGATATTTCATCAAGAAATCATCAATAATTGGAAAGGAAACGAAAGATTGTGTTCTCAATATGGAACCAGTGTTCGAAGTATCGGTATTGCTACAAGTTTCGCTGGCCGAGGATATGGAAACAATATCGATATCGTCGATAATATCACTGATAACCGGAAATGCGGGGAAATATGGGAAAAATGGTATAATTTTCATTGAAACTTCAGGAGATGTTAAAATGTACATATTTGTATATTTAGAAATAAAAAAAAAATTGCAAAAAGCATACATACATAACATGTTTCCATTTAATGGGGCCTTAAAGCATGTGTTGTTATAAGAAATCAGTCCAACCTTCCCATCCGGCCTATTTAACCATCCAAACATCCATCGATATTGCAAAATATCAACAACACATGACATTTCATCAAGAAATCATCAACAATTGGAAAGGAAACGAAAGATTGTGCTCTTAATATCGCTCATGTTGCAATATTGATAATATCGAGATATTATCAATATGACAAATTGAACACTACATACAACTAGTGTTCGAAATATCGGTATTGCGTTACGTATCGCATTCTTGGTATACATATATGTATTGGTTATTGCATGGGATATATCGGTGGTATCATGTAATGTCTCGCTGTTGTTGGAAACATGCGGAAACATTGGGAAATTAGTTGAATTTTTAATGAAACTTCGGTGATTGTTAAAAAAGACATCAATACACACTTGTAAATCAAAACATTACAAAAAACAAGTACACACAATAGGTTTTCTTTGTATGGGGTCCTAATCTATGCGTTGTCTAACTGAATTGATGCAAGTATATTCAATGTCTATTCATATACTTTAAAAATGTAAGAAAACGTGTGGAAACACAAGCAATACATTCAAAAGCAAAAGAAGAATCACTAGATTAGGTTACATACATGTTTGATTGGATTTTGGACACAGATTGCAAATGGTTTGCGAGAAATTGGGAAATCTTGATTTTTTTCGAATTTTCCGCAACTCGGCCAATCTCCCCCAAATCTTGAAATCGAAGCTCCCAATCCATGATTTTTTTTATTTTTTTTTTGAAAAATCATGGATTTGTAACTATTTGACACTGATTTAACTTGATTTACGGAAAATAAAATGATCGAAATTCGAAAATGCTCACCAGATCGAACATGTGGGATATATCGCACTATTTGTGTGTTTCGTATCGCATTGGTGGGATACAAGATTTATCGTGGGATATATCGGCTAATACTATTGATATTTAAAACATTGCATATAACCATGTGCCCATGAAATTTTTTTGAAATAAATAAAATTTTGATGATAACAATATGTTGGTGATATTATTGAAATATTGTTGATACACTTATGATACA
The DNA here is from genome assembly GCF_029962835.1 of Magnolia sinica. NCBI lineage: Eukaryota > Viridiplantae > Streptophyta > Magnoliopsida > Magnoliales > Magnoliaceae > Magnolia > Magnolia sinica. Next base: position 84,943,649 of record NC_080574.1, read on the forward strand.
AGCATTACCTAGAATTTACATAGTCGAAAATATTAGCGCTACATTAGTGATATTGATGCATTGACAATACAAGTGACACTTAGAATTTACATAGTTGAAAATATTGGCAATTATATTAGCGATATTGATACGTTGGTGATAATTAACGATACATTGCTAATACCTGGAATTTCTGATACTACCAGCGTTATCGGTATCGCTTCCAGTGTTATCGGTATCGCTGAGCTGGAGATAACGATAATATCGAAGATATTTCGAACACTGGATGGAACTGACAGGTGGCGACAAAAGGTCTAGTTAAAGTCCTCAAAGGTAGCCTACGTGTCGGTAGAATCTTATTTAGCAATTCACATGTAATACATGTATTCACTGTTGTTTGCGAAAAACATCTCATTCATTGTATAAATTAGAATTATTTATGGATTTATAATCTTTGATGTATAAAACATGTATAATACACATTTGTACATATTCACATATAATAATACAGTTGTAATTAAAAAAGGAAATTTTACAAAAGACTGCTTAATTAATATGGAATTAACATTTCGGTACCTTTTAAAAAAATGTTTACAAAAAGCTACCTCATTAATCGTGCAGGTATCATTCCACTACCTTCCGTCATGGGCCGCAGTGTGAGGAAATGGGTCTGTGGCTTGGTAGGCTCCACTATGATGTTTATGTAAAATCTACCCCGACCACTAAGTGCTTCTGATGCAGGACAATTAATCACTTGCTCTAAAAGCTCGAATTGTTAGAGTATGGCGAATTAATCCCTTTATCTCATAGCCCAGGTCCCACATCTCATGAGTTAGGACCTCGGCCGAACCCCCCTCGTGGGCTCGTGGGCCCCAAATCACATGGGCCGCCCACCTCGAGTGTGTCCCTGCATCCCACAGGGTACCCCACTCGAGCCCGGTGTGAAATGCCCCTGCATTAATCACCCCCGGTGAGGAGTCTCGAACACGAGACCTCCCCTGTGGGCCCCAAATCACATGGTTCACCCACCCCGAGTGTGTCTCCACATCCCACGGGCTACCCTACTTGAGCCTGGTGTGAAAATGCTCCTGCATTAGCTTCACCCCATGTTAGGCCAAGAACCCAAAAATCAGCTCCATTTATGATTCAAGTGGGCCATAGAATTGGAAACAGTGTACAGGGCAATGCTCACCCTCCAAACTTTTTCCATTAGTATGACCCAAGTAAATCACGTATGGGTATGATTTTTGGGCCACAGACGCAAACTTTTGTGTGGAATCCAACAGTTAGAGTGGATTTCATATCATTATCACGGTGGGCCCTGTAAAAATCAAGGGTGGACGTCTCTCTTCTAATTGTTTCCTTTGGTGTGGCCCACCATAATCATAAGTTGACCTGATATTTTTGTCTCGAAGCCTAACATGGGACTAAATAACTAATGGCTGGAGTGGATCTTACTAAGGTGTTTCGTTGCGGTAACGATGGGCATAACGGTCCCCACCGTTACCGATACGGCCGATACGAGGTGTATAATGGACATTTTTTTTTTGTCAGAAAAATATGGAAATATGTCCATTAAATCCGGAATATTCTAAATATTCCAAATATGTATTCATTTATAATTTTGAACATGTTTATGGTGGTGTAATGGCCCAAAATTTGGTGAGAAGTTGTATTGGATTGTCTAATGAATTTATGAACCTGACAACCTAGAATTGACTGCAAAACTCATATATTTAATTTTGTAACTATCTAATATCAATGATAGATATATTAGAGTGAATGTAATATCAAACTATCTTACATATGTAGGTGTTTGCAATAATTTTTCATAATTTATTCTATATTAAGTTATTAACATACCTGAGGAGTGAGGTCTTCAAACTTGCATAAATTATAATGTTCATTCTATTTTAAAGTCTTCAACATGTCAAAGACTTCTCCTATCCCGTGATTCCTGTCCTGTCATCCTCTAGTTAAGAATATAAAAAAAAATTAATAGTGTCTGATATACTCCCCTACAACTTGATTAAGAATTACTTGATTGGTTATTAGGGGATTTATTTTAAGTACAAGTTCAGCAGTGTCAAGTGTGTGCTTGCTTGGTGAATGTGCGGTAATGGACTAATGAGTATATAACAATACTTACCTTAATAAAAATATATACTTACAGTTACCATAATAAAATCCACGAGTCACTACTATTCACACCAAAATGAAAATTTGCTTTGTTATGGTTGCTTGACCTCCACCTCCATGTCATCATTATCGTCATCATTAGGCTGTGGCTATGGAATATGTGTTGCATATCCATAATATCCAGTGCTAGGGGGAAAGACCAGGTCAACGAAAATAGAGGATGACTGATCCTGACTAAGCAACGACTATGAATCCGAGTAAGGATATCCACCAGTGCCCGTCGAATAGCCGTACTGGTGCCCGTACTCAGGCTGTTGAGAATCTTGAGATTGAGAATGTGTTTGTGATGAGTAACTTGGATATGGATATGGATATATATAATCACATGGATATGTATCAGGAGGACTGCTCCAACATGAATGTGATGGAATTGGCTTAGTATAACCATAATCCCATTGGCCATAAGAATAGCCGATCATAATGCCTAGGACCATGGGTGTGCTGATGTTACGGACCTCCCGGTGCACCACTAGACCTAGCCTCCTCCTGCTGACTATATCGTGGCTCAGTACACTCATAAGTCCGACCTCGTGTACCTTGTCACTGTTCATCGGCCTTGCCATCTGTAGACGACTGTATGGTGTGCTGAGCAACACCATAAGTGCCAGTATCAGGGGCGTCATCACCATCATCAGCATGATCATCCGACTCGGTCTCGCTGCTACTGCTCGTACTCTTCCGTTGAACTTGAGCTGGACTTTGCATGAAAGCTGCCCCTCTTTCTGGGTCTAACACAGCTGTACAACTCTCTTGCTTTGCACCGTGGTATTATTAAGTCATCAATTTCCAATTCTTCACTATCCTCTTCAATATGTTTTTCCCTTGCTTTCAACCAAGGTGGAAGTGGGTTGTCCTCATCATAAATATTGTCTAAGTTTATTGGACAGTAGTGCGTGTCACCGGCGCCTGTAATGCTCCTATGATGTCGTCTCATTCGTAGCCTCATGCTGTAGTGTATGAAGACAAGTCTATCCAACGTCCTAGTCTACAATCTATTCTTATTCTTTGAATGAATAAGTGCAAAACAACTCTAATTTCTTTCGCAACTAGAAGATGTTGTCTGGCTCAAAAATTTTACTGCAATTTTTTGGAATGCCTTCATACTCTCTTCGAAATTCATCCACCATTTAACCGGTTGCAACTTAAATACTGGATGTTGTGCAAGAGCATCTCCAAAGTTACCCTGGCGATTTCCAAATGTATCTAATTCATTCAACACATTTATATATGTATTTAAGTCAGGCTCTAATCTCTTTATCACATTCTTTAGCCTGATACGATCTTCATTATCTGCAACAAATGATTGGGCATATCTGTACCTAGGATTTAGGTAGTTGCCTGCTGCATGAAAATCGTGATGGAGTTGTGTTGTCTATCTCTTGTCGATCATCTTCCAATAAGACTCCCAGCTTGTATAATCACGTTGAATTGCAAACTTCGCCTTATCTATGACATTGTAGAGAAAGCCCATGGTAGGATGGAGTACCCTCATTAGTGGCTCCATCACCTTTAGAAGATCCTCTTGACCTTCTTCCAATATTTGTTGTCCTATATGGTGTTCACAACTTCAACCGGTGTCCCAGATGTCTTCTTCTCATGTTTTGTGTGGAGCCAATCTTGGGAAGCGAACATCACACTCAACTCTCCCCTATACTGGTATAAACTCTCTAAGGCTATAAAGTTTGTTGCGAATCTAGTCGCAGCAGGACTTAGCAAATCTCGTCCCTTCGTGAACTTTCTCATTATTGCGACTACTTGATTATGATTGTGAATAAATGTTGTCACATGTCTTACCCTTTCGACCATTTCCCTAACACTCTTCTTCTTCCCAATATCTTCTAATATAAGATCAATACAATGGGTAACACATGATGAACAAAATATATGTGATCTCTTTATCATCAACTTATGTCTTGTAGCCTTATATGTTGCTTCGTCATCTATTACAATCTGCACTACATTCTCTTCTCCAATCTCATCTACCACTTTATCCATTAGGGAAAAAGTATAATTAGAATTTTTTGTTTTGGCCGAGGCATCAATTGACTTATGGTTTGTAAGTGGCAGTACACCGTGAAGTTGATCATGTTGCATCTGGTTGGGCCAGTCCAACCATCGCACATGATCGTGCATCCTTTGGCCTGCCATATGGGTTAAAAGGTAGTCACGTATGCTTTCACATCCACACACTCTGCATCTATCCATTTCCCCATAGTAGCTTTAATTCATTGCATGCTTCTACATCAATTACTACTTGGCAGTATGGAGAATTGGCCGTGTTAGGAGGTATGTTGGCATATATAAATAATGTTGTTGTTGCCCTACCTAGCTTTTCAATGGAAGTTTTACTCTACATTTGTTTTATCTTCTTTTGTTTAGTTGATTCTTTCCTAAACAGGATTGGATCAATAGAGGGTCTCCTGGGCTCATTTACTTCTTCGTCCAAATGTACAGGGGCATCACGTGAAGATGCTTTCTGTCGGCCCCAAAACATGTCGTAATCCACCCAACCTACCACCACCCCCACTTATAGATGCAGTCACAGTCCCAGTTGCACTCTCACTCCCCCACCCTGTATTACGTATAGACCCCCTCGTGCCAAATATGCGCCGACATTCTTCCTCTTCACGAGCAAAACACAAGCTCTCTCTTCTAAATATAATTACTTCCCGATCTGAATCTTTGTCAGAATCAATAATATTTTCATCACGAACGCCCATATATTCAGGACCAAACACCTCCTGTCGGGCCGCATCCAAAATCTCATCTTTCTTATTCTGCCTAGCAGCACGTTTACCCTTTGACTCATCCAAACTGGCTTGCATTAAGTTCATTATCTCTTTTGGTACTCTAGTACATCCCGCAATTTGACCCTTTTGATGTGCGAAATGTTTTTTTGGTTGCGTAATTCCACCAGTTTTGTGACCTCTCACAATAGTTACACTTCATTTGGTGCCTAGTACCACCTACCCTTTGACAATGTTGCCATCCAATATCCTCGCTTCCTTGTTGGCCAGACCCAGACATTTTCTAAGTTTAAATACAGTTTTTATAAGAGAATGAATTAATTAATTTAAATCTTGAAACTTAATGTTAATAAATTAATAAAATAAAGTTTAAACTTCTGAATCTAATCAATAAAGAAGAAATTATGTTCTAAACCTTACAAAGCTCCAAAACCTATTCAAAATAAGAAAATATAAACATAAAGTTACTAATCTAAAAATAAATTTATATATATATATATATATATATATATATATATATACATATATATAATCAGTTGCATTATCTATTAAATGTACATTGGTATGTTCTAATATGATTAACACATCATATTCAACCATTAAAACATAAATATATCGAAAAAAATCATTTTTCGTAATTTTAAAAAATTGGCTAAAAATTGTCCGAAAAACAATAATAATAATAATAAAATTAGTTGCATAATCTGTTAAATGCACATTGGTATGTTCTACTATGATTAACGCATTATATTCAACCATTAAAATAGAAATACATTGAAAAAAAATGATTTTTCGTAAATTTTAAAAATCAGTCGAAAATAGTTCGAAAATAAAATAAAAATAAAAAAGAAATAAAATCAATTGTATAATCTGTTAAATGTACATTAATATGTTTTATTATCATAATACATAATATTCAACCATTAAAACATAAATACATTGAAAAAAATAATTTTTCATAATTTTTAAAAATCGGTCGAAAATAGTTCGAAATATATATATATATATATATATATATATATATATATATATATATATATATATATAATCAGTTTAACTCGAGTTAGCGAATTCCAGCTATGCAATTTTTGAGTGTCTGCGTATCAACATCATGCGATGTCACAGTATCAAAAAAAGATTTTTCGTAATTTTTAAAAATCGGGCGAAAATAGTTCGGAAAAAAAAATATATAAAATCAGTTGCATTATATGTTAAATGCACATTGGTATGTTCTGCTATGATTAATACATCATATTCAACCATTAAAACATAAATACATTGAAAAAATGATTTTTCATAAATTTTAAAAATCGGCCGAAAATAGTTCGAAAATTAAAAAATATATATAAAATCAGTTGCATAATCTGTTAAATGCACATTGGTATGTTCTACTATGATTAATACATCATATTCAACCATTAAAACAGAAATACATTAAAAAAATGATTTTCGTAATTTTTAAAAATTAGCTGAAAATAGTCTGAAAAAAAAGAAGTAAAAAAAAATATAAAATCAGTTGCATAATCTATTAAATGCACATTAGTATGTTCTAATATGATTAACACATCATATTCAACCATTAAAACAGAAATACTTTCAACAAATATATCGAATGCATTAATTTCAACATAGTTCATATATATATATATATATATATATATATATATATATATATATATATATATATATATATATATATATATATATATAATCGTAAGCCATCCTACATTAATAAACATCTTTTTTTTGAAAAAAAGAGAGTATAAATATCTATTTTTGTAGATTTTTTGAAAAATGGTCTGTGGAGCTTTGATTGAACAAAATCCTTGAAATAACTTGTTTTGATCCTCAAATTCAAGCTAAGTGTGGTCAGAATTTGTAGTAGAATGGTTTAGGAAGAATTTTGGAAGAGAAAAGTACCAAAAAATGAGAAAAATCGCAACTTAAAATGGAAAATAAAAGTTACCGTTTTCTGACTGTTATGGGCTGTAACGAATGTTACGAGTCAAAAAAGGGGAACCGTTACGACCACATAACACGTAACGGTACTAGCCGTTACCGTTACGTATCACCTGTAATGGAGGATAGGTAACCGATTTTGCATACCTTGGATCTTACATAAACATCATGGTGGGCTCGATAAAATATCAAGAGCAACGTCCTTACAATTCACCTTTTTCCCATGAATAATCTCTATAAATGGGGAGATGGACACTGCGACTCGATTTGGGGCCCACTGGATGTATATGAGAAATATACTCTGAGCATTAGACGCTTAATCCCAATTCAGGCCCAAAGCCAAAAAATCAAGCTGACTCATGATTCAAGTGGGCCACACCAATGAAAACAGATGGAAGAGAGACTTCCACCCTTGATTTTTACAGGTTGCACCGTGATGGTTATTTGAAATCCACTCCATCCATTAGATGCAACACCAAAATTTAGGTGTAGGGCATAAAAATAAGGCCCATCCGTGATTCAGGTGGGCCATACCGAGGGAAACAGTTTGGAGGGTGATTATTGCTCCGGTCACTGTTTCCAATAATGGGTCCATCTGAATGACGAATGGGGCTGATTTTTGGATCCTTGTCCGAACATGAGATGATGCACTTGGTGGTTGGGGTAGATTTTACATAAGCATCACGGTGGGGCCTACCCAAGGAGCCAACCCATTTGCTCCCTCACCCACCCAACCTGCTATTAAAGAAATGTAACAGAAGGTAGTTAAATGATAATTATATCGATTAATGAGGTAGCTTCTTGAAAAATGTAAATTCCATATTAATTAGGTAGGTTTTTTTTTTTTTTTTTTTTTTTTGTAAAATTCCCTTAAGAAAAACCCTAACTTCATGCAAATTAGTGAGTTGCCACATGGGTGTACTTCCCTGTTTTTTTGTTGCCTGTAACCCACCAACCTCAACTCCTTTGAATCAAACGGCAGTTGCACTCTCCTCCTAAGGGGCCACCATCAAATTGAACAGTGTCACCAATCACCCAAGCCAACAACGGTAATATTTCAGTATCTGGCCCCCACCCTAGCCCACACTCTCGGTCTTCTTGTTGTTATTCTTCGTCTTCTTCCCTTACCCTGTCATGGGGTTTATGAATGTTGATGACAACTTGCTACAAAAGCAAAGACGAAAGGGGAGATTTTTGATAATGTAGTAGATTGTAATACTTGATGGTCAGACACTCAGAAATTGTACATGCGGGGCATGCAATAACTCGGATTAAACTGACTAAATTGTCAAACCCATTGTCGCTTAGTCAAAGTCCCAAAATCAGATTAGTTGAGCAATCGTAACCTTTGGTTTGTGGTCACTTGTTTATTGAAATAGGATTATTGGATTTATTTTTTTTCCAGTTCTAACCATCCAATAAGTGTCCACAATCTGATAGCCAGATAATTGAATAAGCCTAATTTCTTCTTGAGAAAATCCCCGCGCTCTGTGTAGAAGTCCAATATAGCAAAAATCTTGTCATGTTCTTCTTGATCCGGAATCATTCTCTCCAAGACCTCAGGAAAGCCTACCATATGCATTGCTACTGCCTCCATTCAATCGATGGAAGCTAAGAACACGACCGGATTAAGGATATAGGCAGCATAATACAATGGAGATGACATTTGACTACCTCATCTTTTATTTGTAATGTTTAAGTTATGCTTTTAATCGAGATTTTTATAGTTAAAGTGATCCATGATTTTTTTCTTAGCCCTCTCCATCACATTATAGATGTAGCCCATTGGTGGCTTCTCATCTTTGGCCACCAATCGTAACAAACCTATTAAGGGTTCCGATGGTTTTAGTGCCTTTAGCACTTGTGTACAAAAAGATTGTGAGAGGATGATTTATTGGACTAGCTTCCCTTTAGTCTTCTTTGTCTAAGGCCCATTATTCTAATCGGTCGACACTACAAAGCTTCTAAGTTCGGCCTTTTTTTTAAAATAATTTTTTTAAAATATAAGTATATAACCTTCGAAGTGTTATTTACGAAGGTTGTTGCGAATTGGGTAAAAGTTGGACGAACCAAGTTACACCTAATGTGTTTTCTCATTTGATAGAGAAGAAAAGCATGTTTGTACATAAAGACTGTGATTCTTCTAGCCCTATAAATCACTTTATTGTACAACTTACCTATATCTTCTAACATTTGATCTATACAATATGTTGTGCATGGGGTCTAAAATAAATGGCGCCTCTTCTCCATAAGAAGGCAATCGGCGACTGTATAAGTGGTTGCATTGTTCGTGATAATTTGGACAACATATTCCATCCCTACTTTCTCAACTACACTATCTAACAATTTGAACAAATAGTCGACTGTGTGGGAATGGATTGATGCATCCACGGATTTCAAAAATATTGTCCCAATTGGACAATTCACTAGAAAATTTATTAGTGTCTGACTCGATCCATTGGTTCATCCGTCGACCATTAGATTATAATCATATATTTTTTTTTTTATATCTCTTTGTATTTGACAAGTAAAATCAACCTCAGTTTTGAGGCATGTTTCCCTCACTTTGTGAAACGAAGGAGGCTTAAGCCCACGTCCAAATTGACTTATTACTTCCACCATAACTTTTAAGCTTCTTAATTTCACAATGCTAAAAGCAACATCGACTTGGTATAACCATTTAACAGTGCACGGTTTTCGTCTCCCAATTCTCATATCTGTTTTCAAGTGTTGTTTAAGCTAGTCCTTTTCCTTTTCCTCTTTGGTCGACGGATGTCCCCACTGCTTTTTGGTGTGGTCCATGTAAGCTATGGATCTTCCTCATTTTTGGGCCCATGCCATAAAATGATCTCACAAAAAGGATGGGCGGCACAGATATAACACATACATCACGATGGGGGTCCACAAAACTTGTTGACATCAACACACTAGGAAGGTCAGGTCGGTGGCTTGTGATATTTCCATACAATGTCTCCACAGATGGTGGATTTTGCTGCATCCACATTCAATCCAAAAGTAATTTGAAAGTAAAGATTTACTTTACACACACACACACACACACACACACACGCATCCCAAACATGGCATTAGAAAACATGGGATAAACCCAATCCACAAACAATACCTTGCACGTGCATTTATTGCAACTTTTACAATTCCATCCACCTTAATCCCACCTAATACAGCTACCCAAACAGGCCCTTACACACTTCCATTAGAATGAGTTTCCAATCTCTCCTTCCATACATGGCCGTCGATTCCTCCTCTTGTAACTAAAGCACATCAGCTTTATGAGAGTGAACTGGTTCTTTAATGGCAATTTTTTTTCAACATTCCGAACTACCTAGTATTCCATGACATTAGATTCATTTGGGCACAATTGCAATATCAATCTCTCCCCTTGAAGGAATCCTCATCATCATAAATTGTGGTTCAATTTTAAATTCTGGAGTTCCATAAATCTCTTTGGTTCCTTGATGGCTGAGATAACACAAGCAAAACTGACTAGTTTTCTTTTGCACTTAATTCTATGAAGAATGGTTCTGAAGCGTTCTTCTCCATTCATATTGACCCCAATTGTCATCACTCACACTGCAAGTTTCTTTTGACCCATGACAACTCATCCGGATCCCTCTCATCATTCAACGTAGGAACTGGACCTTCAAGGGAGACGAGAACAACCATTTACTTCACCCACTAGAAGCCAGACTGACTGCTAGATGGAGACCTTTGCCAGATCAATAGATGCTGCCCCCCTGACAATCGCTCACTTGGCTCTGAAAACAGTTTTTTCTTGGACTCATAACACTTGGTTCTCAAAACTGGTGTGTCTTGGAGTGACAACTGCACACTTGGTTCTCAAAATTGTTGTTTCTTGGACCCACTTCACTTCTTGTGAGTTCTCTCTCTGCCTCACAGGTTAGTTTTGGGGGTCCAACCTCCAACAAAGTCTCATCTGTGTACCCTGACTCTGTCGCAGAAAGCTCCTCAAAAGAAGCAGCTTCCAAGACAGTGATAGCTTTGACTAGACGAGGCACCCTTGGTGATGATAGAGGAAGAATGCCACCACACTCTAGTCCAGCCTGATACCTTCAGACTTGTCATCAACCTTGAATGATGGCATAGGTACTCGAAGAAGAGAAGGGTTAGCTGAGAAATCAACATATGAAAAGGAGTTGGAGAAGCAATTCCTCTAGAGAAAGCATTTCATTTAGAGGAAACAATTGATTTGCCACACCTGTCTTGGAGCTGCTCTTGCCAACTGATACACTGATGTAGGACAATTAACCACTTGCTCTAAAAGTTCGAACTATTAGAGTATGGCGAATTAATCCCTTTATCTCATAGTCCAGGCCCCACATCTCATGGGTTAGGACCTCGGCCGAACTCCCCTCGTGGGCTCATGGGCCCCAAATCACATGGGCCGCCCACCCCGAGTGTGTCCCCGCATCCTACGGGCTACCCCACTCGAGCACAGGGTGAAATGCCCCTACATTAATCACCCCTGGTGAGGAGTCTCGAACACAAGACCTCCCCCGTGGGCCCCAAATCACATGGGTAACCCACCTCGAGTGTGTCCCCGCATCCCATGGGTTACCCCACTCGAGCCCGGTGTGAAAATGCCCTTGCATTAATCACCTGAGGAGTCTCGAACACGAGACCTCCCGCTCTGATACCAATTTGATGCAAGACAATTAACCACTTGCTCTAAAAGCTCAAACTGTTAGAGTATGGCGAATTAATCCCTTTATCTCATAGCCCAGGCCCCACATCTCATGGGTTAGGACCTCGGCCGAACCCCCCTCGTGGGCTCGTGGGCCCCAAATCACATGGGCCGCCCACCCCAAGTGTGTCCCCGCATCCCACGGGCTACCTCACTCGAGCCCGGTGTGAAATGCCCCTGCAATATACACGCTTCTCTTTGACCAACTTTACATTGGCTTGACCGCAAGAAACACATGCAACACATATAGTCACCCTTCACCAACTCCCTCAAAGATAACTCTCCTTTCCAGCTATTTATTCTTCTTTTGTGGACTTGAGTAGGATTGAAATCTGCATTCCACCTCAATAGGGCTTCCATGTTGACAACAACCATAGACAACCTATTGGAAATTATAGCTGGACCAATAGAAATTCCAGACCCCTTTCTAGCTCCATTGCATCTGATTAATCTTCCCCAGCGTAATCCTTCAGAGGAGACCACATCACCACCTTCTTCACATCTCTGCAACTTCCCTTCAAACACACGCTTTTCGCTCTAGCTGAACTACCACCATCTTGATGAATCATGAGAGGACCAAAAGAAGACATTTTCCCATCTATCAAGCTTTTGGGGATTGATTGCTCAGTTCAGATTAGTGCTGAGGCTTCAATGGCAGCAAAAACAGGCAAGGAGAGCCCCCTACTTCCATATCTACCTTCCCCACCACTACATCTACCTTAAGCAGCACCTTGATCCTGGCAGACATGAGAAATGATCTTTCCGACATCATCTTGTCTATTTCTTGGCCCCTTTCGAATCAAGACCCCAACTCACTAATGACTAGTTCAATCCAAGCATGCACAGGAATGGCAAACACCCTAATCCAGCAACCTCTATTTAAGCCGACCTCCGTCCAATTTAGACAAGGACCTCTCTTGCTGCAAAACTTGGTCTCTAGAGAAGTCACCAACTCCTCTATCTAGCTCAAGAGAGGAAGCTATCTGGTGATGCTGGCCTCACAATAGAAATCCTTGAAGCACCAAAAGAGTATTTTATTAGAGCAGCCACAACTCTTGGTGTAAGCATTACCATGAGAGCAGACTGCAGGCCAGGTCCTTGACTCTTCTATCAGCAATAGGTTTAGGCACCTTAATCACATCTTCTCCAGTTATGCTTGCAGGGCTGTCCAAACCTGTCATCTTATGGAACAAGGGATCCTCAACCTGACCACTTTCTCCACTTTCTTGCCACTCTGCTTACCCCAAACAGCTTGGCTGAAGGAAGAACCGAGAGTTTCTACTTAACCCCCTCTATCTTCATGTGTCTAGTCTTTGCATACATTAATATATCTGCCACCTACTAATCTGCTATCATTACATCGATTGCCATGTATGTTTCATCCAAGTACCAAAATCGAACGAAAGCAAAACCCACGGTTCACGCCTGTGTCTTTCTTCTATGAGATGAAAACATCCACGATGACTCCAAATCTTCCATAAGTGTCCTTCAGTTCATCTGTAGAAATCGAAAATGGGATGTTGCCGGCAAAGATGGTAAATGAACCTTTTTTTTTCCAACAGTTTTCGACAGTCATCCAACCCCCTTCTTTGGCGTCCATCCGACACCATTGCAGACTTCCCCTATTGACCCCTTTCTAAGACAAGGAAATTCTCTCTCTGGGAGTTGACAACCAAGGGAGGGAGAGGCAATAAAATTGTCTAACTCGTTTGATGAGAAATTACTGTCCAACCAGCGGCACGTGGTTTTTCACTAACTGAAAAAATCAGCTCAATCCATATCAGGTGGGCCACAGCATAGTAAACAATGAATGCTTCCAATATGATGCAAGTATGGTCCACTTTGGTTGGATTGGGCTGATTTTTGCCAAGGCGATGCTCATAATGGGAATGACCTTTTGGAATGGTTTGATGTCACTATCACATGACACGATGGAAATTATCTGCTGGTTGGATGGTAACTTAGTAGTCCAACCTGTTGGACATGAGCGTCCCTTTCACGCACACACAAACTCAGTGGTAAGAAAAGGTTTGAAGATGTCCTTGATAGAGTGGGATGAGGCCTAGATGATGCATGTGTGTATCTATATGTGCATGCATGCAAGTATGCATGTTTTGAAAGTCATATTATTCCCAAACATATCCATCGCTGACCTTTTGGCTTTTCATTTTCTTGTAATCGAAGTTTTTACTCATATTTTTTCAGTGTATACCCCGAATTATCCCTGAACATCTGGCGTACTGTATTTTATCATATGCCAAATTGCTATGGGTAGAATCATTTCCATTTATTCAAGAGATGGATAATCCAGCGAAACTGGAAGGAGGTTGATTTCCACTGTTCTGGTCATGCCCTGTACATGGTGATTGATCCTGTCTATGATATTTTATCGCCGCACTAAGCCTTTGGACTGGAAGTATAAAATGGAGGATGCAAACATGCAAGAGGTATGCTGTCCATGTGTGCTTCAACTTTACAAAGTTGGTTGACAGTCTTATTCTCTCTCTTGTTCATAATCACTAACGAGTTCAATCCAGATAAATCTAGAGCACTTCTATATGGTTGCAGTAACTCTTCCACAGGGAGTTATGCGCTATCATTGCCTGTCCCAAGCTCAGATAAAGGAGGGTTGCGTCAGGTTGGCAGCCGGTGTCAAACTTTGGCCACATCTATTTTTCATTAATCCTGACAATATGATGAATTCTATATGGTTGCAGTTATTTAGAAGTTCTTGTACCTCAGCCCCTCAGATGAAAGATATCACTATGGCAAGTTTTTTTCCCCCCATAATCAAGTGGTCTTCTACCCCTCTATTGAGCTGCCCAATAGCCACCTCACATGGCATTCTCTATAAATGCCACCATTCAAGGTGGTTATTCAGCCACTTCCTTCGCCCATAGGCTGCCAAGTGGCAATGACTTATACCCTGTAGTCCTAGGAACTAACAACACCCTCCCTGGAGCTTCTGATAGTCACCTCACATGTCATTCTCCATGCATGCCATCATTCTTGGAAGTGGCACTTCTTAGTTTAGCCTTTGAAGAGTTTGATTCATATGACCCTCTCCATGATTTAATAAAGTGAGCTTCTCTTGTACTCTTTACCTCATCTTCTTGTTTTTGGATGGGAATGAAGTTGTTTGACACATTAGTCTAGATACCATGCCTTGAGGTGTGTAGTATACCCATTTGTGCATGCGGTTTTGCGGTGGGGTGCGTCAGATGGTGTGTGCTTCATGTGTGGTGGAATATGTGTGATGGAGTCACCACTGGCCAAAAATCTTGGAATCTACGATAGGCTAGACTCCGTATGACTGTGCTGACCCAAGGGTCAACGAATGGTTTAGATTTTAATTATTGCATATGGTCTACGTCCGTAGATTCTGAGTAAAGGCCTCAGTGACGGAAAAGGAAGGTGTTAGGCACCATTCTCCACCCATACAAATGTATGCCTCTGTGATTTTGGGATTTAAGCTCTAAAATTATTTCTTGAAAGTAAATAAAGAAATAAAATAATTAAAAAAAACAAAAACAAATATGTAGCAGGGGGTGTATGAGATGGAGAATGTAGTTGTGCAATAAATATAAAGTAAAAGAAAGCAGTTAAAGAACCACTCAGATTGATTAGGAGCACCAGAGATGTGAGTGGGGAAGGAAGAATAGCGACACTCTTCTGTAGGAATAGATGATCAAAGCTCTTACGTCCCTAAACCTGCTCCTGTGAAATCTAGATTGCAAGATGATGGGTCTTTTATGGGTAAATTCTGTGGGGAAGGCTAGGGTATGGCTAAGCCATATGTTGTGGGCAATGTTTTCAGTATTAGTATCGAGAAATGTTTTACCCTTGGGATGTGAAAATATATTGGGTATTGCATGGGAAATAATGAATGTATTGTGTAAATGTATCACTGTCCTTGGGAAACATTTGGAAATTGGTCGAATGTTTCAATAAAACTTCAAGGGATGTTAAAAAAAAACATCGTTAAACATGTAGGAATCAAAATATCATTAAAAAACTGCACATAATAAGATTACTTTGTATAGGGTCCTAAACCTTCCTTTTTTTTTTCTTTTTTTTTTCTTTTTTTTAAAAAAAAAAAAAAAAAAATTTACACACGCACACACACCCCCACACACTCACGCCATAGTGGAATTTCACCACCTATGGGTACTCGAACCCTTGACTAGGTGTTGAAACTCCTTAGAGTCGACCACCGGAGCAAGAGTAAGGACCCAATTTAAGTGATTCGAACTTACAGGGTCCTAAACTTGTGTTGTCTGATAGAAGTGATACAACTATATTCAAAATCAATTCATCATTTATAAATCTAAGAAGACATGTATGACAACACTAGCAATACATTAAAAATTTTCAAAAACTTCCATCAATCTATAGATCAGCCTCCAACTCCTCTAATGTGAATTTTCCACTTTATTGCAAGTTAAATAGGTGAAATGGGGGAAATTTCAGGTTTTCTAAAAGTTCTCCCATTTTCCTCAAATTCGCATGAAATCCATGATTGAGAACATGGATTTCCATCTTCGTTGTAACAATTCTAAGTGATTTGTAGAGAGAGAGAGGGAGAAATCCATGATTGTAAAGTTTTTGTATTCTCGTATTTTTTGTTATTCATTACCCTTTGAGAGAGAGAGAGAGAGAGAGAGAGAGAGAGAGAGAGAGAGAGAGATTAAAATCGAAGATTCTCACTGGCCCACCTACCCTCCACTCTTAATTTTCACACCACAACCACCTTTTCCCTCCAAAAAATTGAAAATGGTTGGTCAATTTCTGGTTAGGAAAGGATTAGAAGCAAGGCATTTGAGAGAACATGTGAATTTATAGGGTGGTTTTTTGAGATTTTTTTCTTGGTTTTTCGAAAAGGGGTATCGGTTGGAATGTGTCGACAATACATATTGATGGTATCATCGTTACATGGAAGAATATGACTATCATATACTGAAAATATCACAATGTATCAATATTTACATGATGGATTGCGATACTTCAGGAGAGTTGTAATACTTCCGGGCAGTTTGTTATTGCTGACCATCAATACTGATAGTATCGACCGATACTATTGATATCACAAACACTAGTTGTGGGTTTTTTAGGATGGATGGTACGGATGGATTGATGGGATGGCTAAGCTAGGTTATCCTAAAGCTAAAGCTAAGGCTAAGGCTAAGGCGAAGGTGTTTCTTTCCCTCCCCCACTCTCTAGGACTTGGATTCCTGTTGAAAATGAGGGGGTTGAGGCGTTTAAATAGGTGAAGGTGATGGCATTCCAGTAATTTGAGTGAAGGATGGGGGCAAAATACCACTTGGTTTCTTATGATAGGCTCTTGGAAGCTCTTGGGACGTGGCATTTTCCCATTGATTGGTAGGGGTAGTAGGTTTGGTAATTTGGGTGAAGGTCATGGGTAAAAAGGTAAAAGAATTCTTTTTTGGTATTTCTTTTGAAAATGAGGTTGCAAAGGGCGTAAGATAATTGCAGGTATTATAGGAAAATTAGAAATGATGTTGTAATTGGGTTAGTTATCAAAAGCGAAAATCGAATTTCTGCAAGGGATAATTCACCCGATCTTGACATCTGACTGATTAGTCGTTGATTGTGGAGATTGCTGGAAATTTAGTAGAAAATTTTTATTTGGCCCGAATTTCGAGGCTCAATTGACTTGTTGCTGACCTAGGGACACTTAACTACTTCCAAAGGAGAAAAGAGGAGAGTGGAAATTGGTTTTCCCCTACCTCCTTCTGACTTGATTCCCGATGCACAATCCATTTGTGATTCATTGTAGGGTTGTGTGTTATCTCCTGGGTAGAAAAAGGTGCCAGTATAATTTGGATTTTTTATGGCGTCCAAGTGTGATTTTGGCCTCATTCTAGTGTTTGGACGAGGCTTTGGGTTCGGATTGGGTTAGGGTTGTTTTAGGTGGGCCTATTGGGACTTTATATTGGATTGGGTCCCAAGGTTTCTGGTTTCCTAGGGTTGCAATTCGTTTGATTTCATTGTGATCAATCATTCTGTGGCCAAGTGGGGTATCTACTTATGCCTGCCTCTCTTTGGCGTATGAGGTGCAAAATTGAATGCTCAAGCGTACACCCCACCATTTCGATCAAGGCTTAGAAGTGGTTTAATCCATTCCAGCTTAAGTGTATGTGTTAGTTGATCGTCCAACAAAAGGTAACTTGGGTGCATCCGAGGGCGACGGGAGTGAGGTAGTTGCCCTATGCATTTTGCAGACTTATGAGGATCCAATTACAACACTCCAATCATGATTGGTACTCCGTTCCACAGTTGCTTTTGGATTGTTTGCGAGTTTTGATATCGAGTGAGGTACTTACCGCATTATGTGGCCCATGGGGGGATCTAACTACTTCACTTTTATTGAGGATATCCCTCTCTTCCCAGTTTCCGTAGCATTACCTGTGAGTCTAGCTATCGAAATGGGGTAGTTGCCCTGCCCTTTCTACAGCCTTACAAGGATCCAACTATAACATTGCGATTGTTAGACATTACGGGCGACCCGGGTTACTTTTGCTTGTAGTCCTTTGATTTCAACACTACTTAATGGGCTCTTCCATTAATGACGGTTGGTTGCCTTGACCAGAATGGTTCCATATACTACTTTTACATTGCTGATGTTGATATGATAGGACTGACATTGATAGTTTAGGCCAGCCTCATTTGGGCTGCTTCTGAGTTCAGAATAATTGGAAAATTGGGAAAACCAATTCCAAGCTGCTATTGCACTAGTGCACATCAACAAGTATGGAAGACTGCTTAGTGCCTTGGATGCCATGCACATTTGTATATTTGGAAAACATTTATTTGAAAAATATTTATTGCTTGCAAACTTATTGCAAGAGGCTCCCTTTTACGAAACACTCACTAGGGATTTTTTAGAAGTTGTTTTTTATGATATATATATATATATATATATTGGCTTCACTGGGGAGACCCACTGGGGATTTTATTGAGGACTATCTTTTGTGATTTTTCTAAGATCTTTGGAAAACTATTTTTTATTTGAGAAAATTCCATCCAGGATTGCAACTTGGGTGATCCGTGGGGAAATTTATTAGGTTTATTTTTTTATGATTTTTCTGTGATTTTCAAAAAACTATTTGTTTTATTCGAGACATCACTTGAAGATTATGATTCGGCGATCCACTAGGGAATCTTAGAAAATCCATTAGGAAATTTTGAAAGTGCAGGCTGTTTATTAGAACCGGTGATTTATTGGAAAACCCAAGACAATACTCCATCGGGGATCATTATGATGATGATGATGATATATATATATATATATATATATATATATATATATTTTTATTTTTATTTTTTATTTTTTATTTTTTTTATTTTTTTTTTTAAATTTTGGCATGTGCAATGGAAATTGGCTTCCTGTTGCCATATTTACACTTGATGGAACCTTGGGAATCTCATCCATCTACATATAGGGGGTCCTTGGATATTCTGGGAAGGCGGCCCCACTTCAACCCTGACTTCTTGGAGGTGACCCATTGCCATGTGTTGACCGAGGTCTCACACTTGTCACACCTCTAAGAGACTCAAGCCGAGCAGATTTCTTCCTTGCAGCGGGAGGTTTAGGGGATATTGCCTGTCAAATTTCAGCATGACGAGGCTTAATTGTATGGTAGAAGAGCAGGCTTGCGAGGAGAGGCACTTTCATTCTTTGCATGGGGAGGAGGTTTGGAGAGATGACAAGACGATAGGCGCTCCTGAAAGCGCCCGAGGGTTGTTGGTGCTAACAATAGGGACTCTTGGGGTTTTATATTTTTTATATCGAAAGCCTTGTCTGTCCTTGTTGTTCAAGTTTTTATTAAACCTTTTAGTAGGCATATGTATGGTTGTTATTTTTGCAAAAAGAAGAAACTTTTGTGTGGTTATTTTGAAGAAAATTATGCATGTTTGAATGAAGATTTAGACTTGTTATTCCTTTGGGGCAGGATTACTTGACTCAACAGTTTGTCTTTCCCGATTTTCAAATCGAGAACCGGGATTCTGAGACCTTAAGGAAGTGCACACCGGAGTCTTGCCCTTGAGGAATTTCCAGGGATGAAAGGAGCTTCCAAACCGGGGCTGTTACTTCTGCATTGTTGGGCCTACATTACCCTGCTTTCTATTTTTATTTTTATTTTTTTCTGGCTATTATTGTCCACAGCACCCTTTTGTGTTTTCTCTGTGTCCACCCTGCCCGTCATTTTTTACCATGGTACCCGTTGCTAGTTTTCACCAAGTTTTTTGAATTTGATCTTGCCTACCCCTTGGCAGATGTGCGGTCTGTACCTTTTTTACCTCTAGCGCCCTTTTAGGTTTTCAGTCCGCTTGTGTGCCCGACTGTTTTACTCAAGGCGCCCTAATCAGGTTTTCATTTCACCCATTCTTGCATGCCCCTGTAGTTGGTGGCATGGTTCCTTTATTGTCAGCTGTATGAGAATGACTTTCCCCACCTTCATTATTGGATATGACCACAAAGCAACCTGAGCATTGACTTGGCCATTGTCAAGGGACTTTATTGGGTTAGAGCAGAGTTTAGGTTATGGTGGGTTTATTGGATGTCCAGAGGAATTGATACATTATTGCTTTGATTTTGTTTTTACTTGCATTTATTTTATTTTTCTACTTGGGCTACTATTTTTCTCCCTTTGTATTCTTGTCATTTTTTCCTCGGATTTTGAATTTTTGAATTTTATTCACCTGGGACACTTATTGCGGCCTTAGGATTTAGGTGTAGGTTATGAACAAGTAGGGTTTGTTGAGAATTGGGATTAGGTGGTTAGTGAGGGAAAACAGGAAGGTTGCTTAGATGGTCAGGTGCCTTTAATGATTGTTGCTTTGTGGTCATATCTATTAATGTCGGCGATCGAGCTACCGTGATAGACTTTGATGTGATTGACGCTGTCTGGCTCAACATCTTCTCCCTTGTTAATAATGCAAAGGGCGCCTCCCGAAAGTATTTATCAGATGACAAGAGATCCGTCCCACGTGGGCTTGAATTTGCCCCAAAGTTCTAGCAGATGAGGTGGCAGGATCCGTTTCATCACCATCTCTCACCGTGAAGATTCTCTTCTTAACCAGCTTGTTGTAGCTTGCACGATTCTCTTCTGGTAGCGTTGTGAGTGGCTCAATGTGCACATACACTTTTCATATGGGTATAGTTGATTGTATCAAGCCTGTTGACATTTACCTTTTTAAACCTCGCTCTCCATCAATATCTGCAGTGATGGGATTTCAAAGTTGACTAGCAAGACTGCTTGCATTCCATATGTTGATTAGTAAGGAGTTGCACCCGTTGCAGTTTGTACAGATGTCCGATAAGCCCAAAGTGCATATGCAATCATTTTCGACCAATCTCAATCAGTCTTGACCATCATCTCGAGTATGCAAATGAGCGTCTTGTTTGCGCCCTCAACTCCACCATTCATTTGCATATGGTAGCGACTTGACTGATACCTCTTGATCTTGAATTGCTCTAGGAAGTCGTCCACCTTCTGATTTATGAAGGGCATCCCATTGTTGGTGATGATGGCATGTGGGACTCCATAACAGCTAATGATGTTGTTCTTCAAGAATTTCACCATGTGGGCTGCTAGTACTATAGTAGTGTAGGAAGTTGTCTCCCACTTTATAAAGTATTTTACTGCCATGAGTATGTACTTGCAATTGTTGGATGCTTTTGGTTTTACTTTCCGGATGATGTCAATACCCTACATAGAAAATAGCCATGGCATTATCAGGTTGTAAAGTTTTGATGTAGAGAATAGCCGTGCCGTCTTGTTTGTGACCTCGACTGCACCATTCATTTGCATATGGTAGGGACTCGACTGATACTTCTTGATCTTGAATTGCTCTAGGAAGTCGTCCACCTTCAGATTTATGAAGGGCATCCCATTGTTGGTGATGATGGCATGTGGGACTCCATAATAGCTAATGATGTTGTTCTTCAGGAATTTCACCATGTGAGCTGCTAGTACTAGTGTGGGAAATTGTCTCCCACTTTCTATAGTAGTTTACTGCCATGAGTATGTACTCGTGATTGTTGGACGCTTTTGGTTTTACTTTCCAGATGATGTCAATACCCTACATAGAGAATGGTTGTGGCATTGTCAGGTTGTAAAGTTTTGATGTAAGCGAATGGATCCAATTCGCATGCTCTTGACACTTGAAGCACTTCTTGACATGCTGGCGGCAGTCTATCTCTGTTGTCAGCCAATAATAACAGAGTCGCACAATCTTCTTCACCGCCATATAGTCATGTTTGGCCCACATATACTTTTGTGGACTTTTGTCATGATCTTAGCTGTTACTGCTTCATTCACGCATCGTAGCAGGATTTTATTAAAAAGACTGCTTGTATAGGATATTGCCACCAGTAGTGAATTGTGCGGCTAAATGTTGAATGGTACGATGATTAGTAGGCATGGCATCTTCAAGATATCTGCTCTTCCAAGTACTGTATTTTTAAATAAATGCACCATGTATTGTAGGATATATTGAGTGTCAGTATTTAGTACATAGAATGTACTAGTAAGTGATATAAATTATAGAAGTATTAGTAATTTCTTTATTTATTATTTTATATGAACTGATTTTTAATACTGACAGCGCATAGTTTAGTACCCTATACAAAGAAAACTTATTATGTACTTAAATTTTTTATTTTTTTGAGTTCTAAGTGTGTAATGATGTCATTTTTAATATCCCTTGAAGTTTCATTGAAAATTTTGATCAATTTCCCAATGTTTCCCAAAAACAACAATACATTACGCGATACATCCAAGATTTCTCATGCGATCCCCGATATGTTCCGTATTCTAAGGGTGTACATTCATCGATACCGATACTGAAAACATTGCTCTTTATAGGTGACACCCAGGGGTTAGGATGTCCAAGGCACTCTCTCTACTCCTCTAGGATAAGATCTATATACAAGGATTCAGGCTTTTAGATATGCACACAGTTATGGTACACCTCACCCCTATAGACTTCTTATATGCCCTACTACATGTAAAATCCATGATCCTGCCTGTTTATGCACCGAAGTTGACAAAATCCCTCCACCAATCATGCCCATCCACCCTTGATCCAATACCCATGAAATCAATTGGTAGACCACAAGATCTTAACCATTAAATATCCATCAAGTGCGATTAGAATATTTTCAACAGTAAAATCAAAAGATTGACGGTTGAAAACATTTAAAACCATGCAAATGTCGGGCCCACCTAAAACAAACCTGATGGATGGTCTGATCATCAAGATCTAAGAAATAAAAGTGTTCCTAGACAACCAGTGGATCCCATGTTGGATCATATGGACATCAACCGTTCCTAATATATGTGCCCAACAACACCCACATGCAAGCCATTGAATTGACTTTGTGAGGAATGCCATTCCTAAATTGGAACAATTAACCTTTCTGGAAATTTCCATGAAGATTCCTCTATAGCAAACCTTATCCTTTTTACTACAATGACAATCTTGTCCCTGCATCCTAGGACTGAGATCAAAACACCTTACCCTTGCTAATGCCATGATTATTCTCAAAATTTACCAGTTTGCCACTCCAAGAAGCTATAAATAGCCATACATTTGAAGAGAAAAAGGCATTTGGTCCTTATATTCTGATATTGAATTCAAGAGAATAGAGAGGGAAGTTGTAGAGAAGAAAAATGGAGTTTAAAGGAAGAGAGAGTGAGAATACATGCTCAGGTAAGTCTCTTCCAGTTTTGTTCAATGGAGACTACTGCTTGTACCAGTCGAAATGCTCGAATCGTAAAAATCAGACGTAGATGATTTGAAATCAAGGCCAAGCAAACGGCAGTTTGGGGAGGATTTGTCTTTCTATGTTGATTTCCTTTCGTTTACCGCAGAGACCGTGAATTTGGGCAAGAGGAGGTGCCTTATTCATTCTTCTCTTGTTATCAAGTCCCCTACCTAGGATTCTCTGGGTAGATTAGTTTATAGGAATCATTTTCCGTCTTTCTTTTGTAGTTCTAGCTCTCTACACAACTTGTTTCCAAAGAGCAAGTGATGACTCCAAATTTGAATCAATCCATTGCAGATACCACTGTTACAAATATACACGTTATGATGCATCCATCATAAGAAATTCAGCTCTAGGTGGGGGTGAGGGCATGGAGTTGCTACATCCTTCAGCAACAGAGTCCGAGAAGGCTGCAATCTCCACCAAAGAGAGAAAAATAGATGCAGAGAGAGAATGAATTAGGGCCACACACCCTTCTCTTCTGAACCAGTTGGGTTCAGCCGTTTCTTGATGCTGTGAGAAGTTGAAGCCTCCTTAAAAATCTGGATCAGGTGGATCCAACAGGCCAGTTGGGTCAACATCATTAGTCTCGAGGTGATGAGCGACGAAGTTGTGATCAATATTTTTTAATGCCGTGATGAAAATCCCTGCTGTGAATTGCTGGGAGGACTGTTGAGATCACCACGAGTAGAATCTTTTTTTTTCTCTTCCTTGCTGCGATCAACATCTTTGATCACAGTGCCTCACTTGATTGCTGAGTATTGCTGGACCATTTGTTGGGCCCGATCAGCGCCCTTGTTTCCAGAATGTCATGGGCTCTATTTGTAGTTCTGTTGCTGATAGGATCACTGGTCTTGTGTTACTGATTGGATGCTGCTCCCAGTTCTTATAACCCATCTGCACTGATAGACGCTGTCTGCTTTGTGGCCCATTGTTTTGATCATCTGATCAATGATCTTTTGCTATCTGATCATTTGCATTGCTGTGGCCCGTTGCGTTGCTGATCTGATTTGTGATCATTGCTGTGGTCAGCGTACTGGCCCACCTAGATAAGAATTGAATAACATGCTGCATGGTCTGAAGTGCCACTGATCCAATGTGCCCCTACATCCCTTGCCATGTTGCAGGAGCCTACGACCTCATCAAGTGCTGTTTTTTTTTTTTCTTTCTCCCAGTATCCGCCTGTTCTGGGCCTTGCAATTGGTGAGACTGTTGACTGACTGGTCTCTCTTCAAAATTTAGGCCGTTGATCTGAAAACAGCATCTGGACCATCCTGCTGGGCCGTGTTTTTTCTTCTTCTTTTTTTTTTTCTTTGGGCCCTCTGGATCCTGTTTCGTTGCTGGCCGTTTGATTGGAAGGTTCACTGGGCGCTGCTGATTGCTGTGGACTACTTGTCAACAACAGTCGGACAGTCTTAATTTTTTTTTTGTTAGCTTGTTAGTACACCCCATTGTCAGTTCACACTTCACTGTTAGTCACCCCCACTAGGGATCGATACCAAGACCTCAGTGTTGAAATGAGGTATCTTTCACTCAGTCTACCACTTGAGAGACAGTTGTTGCTGGGCCTATTTGTTGCCAGGAAATTGCTGGACAGTGTTTACTCATCTTATTTTGGGCCTGATCTCAAAATCACTGGACCCACCATTAAGCTCATTTGATTATTGACCTTGCTGTTATTGCAAGGCCAGACTCTCACTGCTGTTAAACCGTGGCCGTTGTCGACCACTGCATTGAGATCAGCGGCCCATTAAATTATTGTTGCTCTTGAGTTCAGTATGGCCAGCTGATGGGGACATCACACGCACATGCGCACGCACGCCGCCCCCTACGCACGTATGCAAGGAGAGGGAGGGCCCCACCGTCGATCTGGTTTGATGACGACGTCCTGGGAGGGCTTCCTAATTAGAAGACGAAATTTTGGTTCATTAGAGTGGGCTTGATAATCAAGTAAAGCCTGTCATGGGATCTCATGATCGGGGCCCACTAGTCGGATTGATTTCATATTTTAGGTTTTGATTATTTATGTTATTTAGAATATCATGAACGCTTTAGATTTCTTTGGTTAGTTTTTGTTTTGGTTTACTTCATCGCCAAGTAATAGGTTGCGCACATGGCGCGAGTTTTGGGGTATAGGGTTTTCTCTATAAATAGACACCCCTTGTAGTTCTTTTGATTCATTGAAGTTGAATGACAATTCTTGCGTGTTTTTCTGCTCTCTGAGTTTCTGAGTTGTGGAAAAATTCAAGTGGGTGCGAAGCCCTCCCTTTTCGAAGGGCTAACTATCGTGGTGCAAAGCCATGTTTATCCCAATCCGCTCCTCCATCTTATTTCAGACATTCTATGATTATCTTCGCTTCAAATCCGCTTGTTTTGCAATTGTTCGTCTCTATATAGCCAGTTCCAGAATTTGGCCCCGCAGGAAGGCTGAAACTTTTACGGAGCACCGCGCCCTGACCGCACATCGGATTGCGACGAAACTTGGAGAGTTTGAGGTTCCCCCCTGGCCGACCAAGGTCAAGGAAGCAGTTTGGGGATTCGGGCCCCCACCACACGTGCGGCCAGTCTACTGCGCACGTGTGTCAGGCCCTGGCCCGCTGTCCGCTCGCGGGATTTATCTCCTGGTTCAGGTTTTCTCTTATTTTTCCCTTTTCATACATATTTTCATAAACCCTAACCCTAAATTGCATTACACTTAATTTATTTGTCCTTTTAAAAAAAAAAAAAAAAAAAAACCCAAGGGTTCCTTGAGTTGAAATTAGTAAATCCGTTGGATTAGGGACTGATTACTATGCATGTATGGATGATTATTTCTTATTTTTGAGTATCGTTTGGATCATAATTTTTATTGATCCAGGCCTAACATGTGTAGGCCTGGACCCGCATAGATTCCCCTTAATTGAATGTTTGGACTTTCATGTGGGATATGGAATTTGTGTAATTGTTTCTGAACTAACGTGATCTTAAGCCTGAAATTTCGCACATCATATTTGAATTTCATGTCCTGCATCACTAGCATATTACTACTTATGTAACTGCATTTGTGACTCATACGTTGCCATAGATTATCACTATGTTTGAACAATATGGCTGATCGACAAATCCCTGCTGAAAGTATTGGGACCACTACCTTCTCCACTTCCCACCTCAGGTAATGCTCTTGTTGCCGTCTTGGGGTTGTCACCTTGGATAATTGACTTAAGAGCTACCGACCATATGATAGTTACTCCATCCCTCACATCTTTTCATACCTCAATTTCTTGCTCCCCAATCTCCCTGGTCAATGGATCCTTGTCTAAAGCCCTTGGAAGAGTAGCCTCTCCCAGTGCTAACACTATTACCTTATCCTCAGTTTCATACGTACAAGATTTCCCTCATAGCCTACTTTCTATGAGTAAACTAACCACATCATTACAATGTTCGGTCACCTTTTATCCTACCTATTAGGTGTTTCAAGATCTCAAAACAAAGGGGATACTTGGTAGGGGGCATGAACTGCAAGGATTATACTACTTAGAACCTCAAATTATCCAAGCTGCCCTCGGTGTCAACACCACTCCATTGCAATGGCATGCCTAGTTTGGTCATCCCTCTGTCTTCCTTGAAAACCCTGTTCCTTCTTTGTCATCCGTTTCCTCTATTGAATTTGAAGCTTGTCAATTAGCCAGACACACTAGAACTACCTTTTTGTCTCATCTTGATAAGAGGAGTTTATCTCCATTTGATCCGGTTCATACGGATGTTTGGGGTCCAATTCAAATATCTAATTTTCATAATTTCAAGTATTTTGTTACATTTATTGATGATTATTCAAGAATTACATGGGTATTTATGATAAAAGATCGTTCTAAAGTGCTTGAAATATTTAAAATCTTTTGTTTGGAGATTTGTATGCAATTTAACACATAAATCGAATGTATTTGGTCCACTAATGCACTTGAGTACCGCTCATAGTGTGTTGTAAAGACCGTTATGGGGCCATAAAGGTAATAGTGACAACTGTTGCACGTTATGGGTTGTAACAGTCGTGACGACCATTATGGAAAAAATGAGCATTAATTGCAGTTAACGGCCCGTTACGGCCCCTATAAAGGTTGCAACAGCCTTGTAATGGTGTGTTACGGGACAAATATAGGTTTTTCGGATTTTTTTCAACGTTATGGGGTAGATACATGTTTTTTGGGTTTTTTTCTTTCAATAAAAAAGATGTCGTAGCAACTGTTACTACTCGTATCGTAAAGATAATAGTGGTGGCCATTATGGCCACTATTACCGTTATGAAATACATTTGTACTGCTCTACTTCCTTTTAAGATCTCTTAAGTTTCACTGGCATTATCCATCAGACCTCCTATGCTTATACTCTTCAACAAAGCAGAGTTATTGAAAGGAAAAATAGATACTTGTTAGAAGTTGGATGAGCCCTTTTACTCATTTGCATGTTTCCTAAACACTTTTGGATTTTATTTTTTTTTTCATACTTATCATCTCATCAACCGAATGCCCTCCATTCTCCATTGCAAAACTCCTTTTTCTTTATTTTTCCAGAAGCTTCACCTTTTCCTCTACCCACTCGAGTATTTGGTTGCACTGTGTTTGCTCATATCCTACAAGCTGGTTGTGATAAACTTGATGCCCAAGCCACCAAATGTGTTTTCTTAGGATACTCTTGCACTAAAAAATGATATAAATGTTTTGATCCATCAATAAGTGGAATCTTTGTTAATGCAAATGTAACCTTCTTTGAAGATAAACCATTCTTCTCCTCGCCTCCTAGTCAGGGGGAGCATTATGCATAGATCACCCAATTACTTCTCCTTTTGTGCTCCTCCCACAAACCTTCCCCAGCATCTAGACACGTCAATGTCACCTCCTGGAACTACTCGAATGGTCTCCAGTTCACATCCACCACCGTCTCCCTTGAAAGCGGATCCCGAACCTCTGCCACCTTCATATTTACACATTCCGATAGCTCTTTGTAAAGGAACTTGCTCTTGTACCCTTCACCCCATTTCCAATTACGTTTCATACCATCACGTACTTCCATTTGCCCATACCTTTGCCATGTCCCTGTCCAAGGTGGTCATTTCCACATTCCATCATGAGGTATTAGCTCACCCTAGGTGGTCATTTCCACATTCCATCATGAGGTATTAGCTCACCCTAGGTGGTCATTTCCACATTCCATCATGAGGTATTAGCTCACCCTAGGTGGCAAAGGGCTATGGAAGACGAAATTGCCGCTATGCATAGGATTGACACTTGGGAATTGGTCCCCCCACCTTGTGGCAAATGGTCCATGGGCTGTCAATTGTTTTTTTTTTTTTTCCTGTAAAATATCTACCTAATGGCTCAATTGAATGTCTGAAAGAAAGATTGGTGGCGAAAGGATATACTCAAACACTAGGCCTAGACTATGAAGAAACTCTCCTCAGTTGCTAAGTTAAACTCTATTCGGGTGTTGATTTCTGTGGCCGCAAATAGATCTTGGCCATTCAATCAATTGGATATCAAAAATGCTTTTTTGAATGGTGATTGGACTGAAGAGGTTTATATGGAGCAACCTCTTGGCTTTGTTGCTCAGGGGGGATTACCATTATAGGAGAGAGAGAGAGAGAGAGAGAGAGAGAGAGAGAGAGAGGAGGATTGAATTGGGAGGGGCCCAAGGTGACAGTTGGGGCCCCTCTCCTAGGATACCTTAATCTCCCTCTCATCAAAAGAACTCGTCCTCGAGTTCACCTTAGAGATCATCTTCCACAACTCTTTGTCAATACATTTACACCAAGCATTTTTGGATCGTAGTTTGTTCTTCCATCGAACCAAATATTAGGTGTAGGTACCTCACCTAGAACTCATGGACCATCGGTAGAATGTTGCTCGACCATGAAAGCCTCACACTTCAATAACCGATTTTGGGGCTAGCAACTCCATAATTGCTTTGATCTTGTCCTCGTCAACCTTGACACCTTGAGATGAGACAACACAGCTTAAAAGGCTACATTGTCAGTCAGGAATGCACACTTCTTGAGATTAACATAAAGCTCTTCCATTAAAAGAACTAAATATAAGAATATCATCAAAATAAACAATTACAAATTTTTCAATAAAATGCCTCAACTTGATTCATGAGTCTCATGAATGTACTTGGTGCATTT
Source organism: Magnolia sinica (assembly GCF_029962835.1). Taxonomy (NCBI): domain Eukaryota; kingdom Viridiplantae; phylum Streptophyta; class Magnoliopsida; order Magnoliales; family Magnoliaceae; genus Magnolia; species Magnolia sinica. Next base: position 84,973,204 of record NC_080574.1, read on the forward strand.
GACAATCCAAATGGCATGTCAAGTAATTTATAAAGGCCATCCCAGGTTTTAAAAGTTGTTTTTCATTCGTCACCCGGTTGGATATGAATTTAGTAGTATCCACTTTAAAGAGTCAATTTTTGTAAATACCTTTGCACCATGTAACATGTCATCAAGTCGAGGAATCGGGAAGCAATATTTTATGGTTATTTTATTGATGGCTCTGCTATCAACACATTCTCCAAGTTCCATCTTTCTTAGAGATAAAGAGGGTAGGTATGGCACATGGACTTGGGCTTTTTTGGATAAGTCCTTTCTTTAATAACCCTTCCACTTGTCTTCGGAGTTCGGCGTACTTCGTAGGGCTTATGTGGTAATGTGGCAAATTGGGCAATGTAGCACCTGACACCAAATCAATTCGGTGTGGATGTCATGCATCGACGGTAACTAGTGTTCGAAGTATCAGTATTACTACAGATTCCGTTTGCCGAGGATACAAAAACAATATCAACATCGCTGATAATATCATTGATAACCGGAAATGCAGGGAAACATAGGGGAAACATGGGGAAAATGATGGAATTTTTCAATGAAACTTTAGGAGATGCTAAAACATACATATTTGCATATTTAAGAATAAAAGAAATTGCAAAAAGAATGCATACATAATTAGTTTCCATTTGATAGGGTCTTAAAAGCATGTGTTGTCCTAAGAAATCAGTCCAACTATCCCATCCATCCATGCAACCATCCTATCCATTCATCTAACCAAACATCCATCGATATTTTAGAATATTTGCCGAGAAATTGTCGACAACTGGAAAGGAAACAAAATATTGTGGTATCTATATCGTCCATGTCACGAATTGTGATAACCATAATATCACAATATTATCGGTCTTATCATCTAAAAATTGAATACTGCATACATGATACAACCATGCTCGTATAAAAAATTTAAAATGGAATTTTTTTTAACCAATTGATTTTTGGCGATATCGATACATTGGCAATATTATCAAAATATTACCGATACACTAGTGATATAAGCGACGCTTGGAATTTACATCATCGAAAATATTAGCGATACATTGGTTATATCAATACATTGACAATGCAAGTGGCACCTGGAATTTACACAGTAAAAATATTGGTGATACATTAGCGATATCAATACATTGGCGATACTTGAAATTTCTGATATTACCAGTGTTATCAACATCGCCGAACTAGAGATATGGATAATAGTAGGGATATTTATATAAGATCGGGGATACTTTGAACAATGGCAGTAACCCATCAAGAAGCTCTTCGGGCATGACATCGGAATTTTTTTCTAAGAGTTCCACCATGCGTTTGGGTAATTCTCTAATTTCTTCCTTAAGGATGTCTTGAGACAGAAGGGCATAGATACGAGTCATTTCCTTACAAGTTTTCTTACAATGTTTTAGAGACACAAGGAGGGTTTTCCTTAAAGGAGTCAATACATACTTTACCCTATTGAGAAAAAATGAATAAACATTTTTACTCCCATCACGATGAACATCCCGACCATGTTACCATGGGCTCCCAAGTAATATGTGGCAATCATTCATAGGTAAGGGATCCAACCAAAGTTCATGACAATACTTACCAATTGAGAATTTTGCCAAACACCTTTCGTTGAGGGACTTAACCTCCTTTCTTGAACCAAGAGATCTTGTAAGCGTTACGATGCTTTCACATGTCAATTTTAATTTATTAACTATTTCTTTAGCCATCATATTTTCATAACTACCCGAATAAATCAAAACCAAACATTTATGGCCATAGGCAATGCAAAAAGTATGAAAAATATTACCACATAGTCAATGGTCATTTTCTTAGCTTTTAGGGATGGTCAAGACTCGTCTTATGAAAAGGCTTTTAACACCACTATTGGGGTATAGTTTTTATAGAAGTTGTAGATAGAGAGATGAGAGAGGAGGAAAAGTTGAGAGAGAGCTCAAAATGTGAGTTGCCTCTTTTTCTTATTCTGTTTATATATAGAGTTTCTCCTATTTACAAATTACATCATAACCCCCTAATAAATATAAAATTACACATAAGACTCTACTTTCCATATTTACAGCTAAACCCCTACATAACAAATAAATGTTCCAACACTTCCCCTCAAGTTGGTGTATGAATATCTATCATACTCAACTTGCTCGAAATCTATTGCAACATAGGAGAACTAAACACCTCTGTGAAAATGTCGACTAACTACTCAGTTGATTTGACGAACGGAATGCACAGCATTCGGGTGAAAATCTTCTCTTGAATGAAAGGAGATCTACTTCAATATGTTTCGTCCTTTCATGGAGGACTGAATCAGATGCAACGTGGATGGCAGATTAGTTATCACAGTAGAGAGTAACAGCAGAATTGATAGGGAAACCAACCTCCTCCTGATGTAGGAAGAGTAGCTATTGGGAGCACTACTGGTTGTCTCAACTTTCTACGAACATAGGCGAGAATATGCTTAGGCACCTTAGGAAGAGGAACGGACTTGTTAACCATAGGCAAAAGGTAAAGGAGCATGTGGGGCAACTAAATCCGGAGGATTGGACATGGTAGAGAAAAAAGGACAATCTTCAAAGAATGTGACATCCATGAACACAAAATACCTTTTAGTGCATGTATCATAACACTTATAGCCATTGTGCTGAAGAAAGTACCCAAGGAAGATGCATTTGATGGAACGATTAGCAAACTTGTCTCAAGATGGATGTAGAGAGTGAACAAAACAAATGCACCCAAAAAACCTTGGGAGGAATACCAAAAAGAGAACAACCATGCTTGAGTGTATGAAAATGAGTCTTGCCACTTTAAGACACGAGAAGGCATGCGATTGATTAAATAGCAAGAAGTCAGCAAAGCAACAAACCACTATGATTTAGGAACTTTCATTCCAATCAGAAGAGAGAGAATAACTTCCAGAAAATGGCGATTCTTGCACTCAGCCACTCCATTTTGTTACAAAGTGTAAGCACATGAAAATTGATGAAGAATGCCATTTTCTTTAAGATAAGATGTGATACTCGCCACGATTATCACACCAAATAGATAGAATATTGCAATCATACTGAGTCTTAATCAGTTGATGAAATGACTTGAACAAGTGCGGAAATTCATGACGTCATTTCATCAAATAAACCCAAGTAACATGAGAAAAATCATCAATGAAAGTCACAAAGTGTGAAAAAACCATCAATCGAAGTAGCATGGCTAGGACCCCAAATATCAGAATGTATTAAAGCAAATATTTTATTAGAACGATGTGAAAGTGCAAGAAATGAGGTCTGAACATGCTTGTTAAACGTACATTTCACATTGGAAAGAAACATCATTTAACTTATTAAACTTGGGAAGAAAAAATTGCAAAGTCTTAAAAGACACATGACCAAGTTGCGCATGCCATAAGGCAGCCGACTCCTAACTAGACTCAAAACAATGAGAAATAGAAGTAAAAGAACTCGATGAAGCATCACTCCTAGCCAAGGTGTCCCGTATCGGTATCGGTTGGCGTAACGGTGACCTCCAAAACCGATACGGATACGGGGGCGTAACGGTCCGTAACGGCGCAAAATTATTTTTTTTTGCCAAAAAAATATGAAAAAAATATGGATTAAATCCGGAATATTCAAAGCATTCCAAATATGCATTCATTTATAAATTAGAACATGTTTATGGTGGTGTAACGGTCCACTCTTTGGTGAGAAGTTGTATCGGACTGTCTGATGAATTTATGAACCAGATAACTTGAATTTGACTACAAAATTCATATATTTAATTTTCTAACTATCTACTATCAATGATAGATATATTAGAATGAATGTAATATGAAAATATCTTACATTTAGGTGTTTGCAATTATTTTTGAGGGCCAAAATTCATGCGTAAATAGAATATATATATATATATATAATGGCACCCCAAATATGTAAAATGCACACTAACATGTTCTATTATGATTAACACATCATATGACATCATTAAAACAGCAAAAGAATCATTAAAAAATGATTTTTCGAATTTTCAAAAAAAGGGCCGAAATAAATGCGTAAATAGAAAAACATATAAAAAAAAATATAAAATGGCACCCCAAATATGTAAAATGCACATTAACATGTTCTACTATGATTAACACATCATATGGCATCATTAAAACAGCAAAAGAATCATTAAAAAATGATTTTTCGAATTTTCAAAAAAAGGGCCGAAATAAATGCGTAAATAGAAAAAAATATAAAAAAATACAAAATGGTACCCCAAATCTGTAAAATGCACATTAACATGTTCTACTATGATTAACACATCATATGGCATCATTAAAATAGCAAAAGTATCATTAAAAAATGATTTTTTGAATTTTAAAAAAAAGGGCCAAAATAAATGTGTAAATAGAAAAAAATATAAAAAATATATAAAATGGCACCCCAAATCTGTAAAATGCACATTAACATGTTCTACTATGATTAACACATCATATGGCATCATTAAAACAGCAAAATAATCATTAAAAAATGATTTTTCGAATTTTCAAAAAAAGGGCCAAAATAAATGCGTAAATAGAAAAAAATATTAAAAAAATATAAAATGACACCCCAAATCTGTAAAATGCACATTAACATGTTCTACTATGATTAACACATCAAATGGCATGATTAAAACAGCAAAACAACCATTAAAAATTGATTTTTCGAATTTTAAAAAAGGGGGCCAAAATTCATGCGTAAATGGAAAAAAATATAAAAAAATTATTAAATGGCACCCCAAATCTGTAAAATGCACATTAACATGTTCTACTATGATTAACACATCATATGACATGCTTAAAACAGCAAAACATATTAAAAAAAGTATAAATACCTATTTTTGATGAATTTCTGAAAAATGACCCACCGAGCTTTGATTCAAAAAAATCTGTAATATAATGTGTTTTTATCTCAAATATCTAGCCAAGGTTGGTCGAAATTAGCAGTAGAAGGAGTGAGAAACAGTTTGGAAGCAAGAGGTTTCAAAAAAACAGTAAAAACAGAGCTTAAAATGAAAAAAATAATTACCGTTACAGGCCCGTTACGGGCCCGTATCGGCCGATACGACCCCGAAATGCGTAACGGTTCTCACCGTTACCGTTATGTATCGGCCATTACGGCCGATACGTAACCGTTTTGGCACACCATGATCCTAGCAGACAACTCCCCTTGATGTAGAAAGTAGAGATCACCACACTCATGGCCCACACTAATAGTCTTTGTATTCAAGTCCTGAAAGATGCCATGAGAAGGGAAGAAAATCACACAACAGTTGACGGCTTTTGTAAGGCTATGAACAAAGATCAAATTTGCATGAAATTTAGGAATAAAGAGAACATTTGACAAGGTAAGATTGGGAAAAAAAGACACTGAGCCAATGCATTCTACAGGAGTAAGTCCCATCAGCTAGACGTACTAGACGGTTGCAAGTAAAGGAACTAGATGGAATAAGACAAGTGTGCTCACCAGTCATATGATCTGATGCCCCCGAATCAATAATTCAGGTCGCAGAAGTGGAAGAGGCATGGAGTGCAGTACCTGTGGTTGCAATGAAGGAGGAGGCAGATGGCTGTGAAGCAGAAGAGGCGGGAGGCACGAACTAGGTTTGAAGCATCTGAAGGCGTTGAAGATCTATAACATCGGCTTTGGTCATGGTAATTGTGTCTAACTAATCGGAGACGGGAGAGATGTCAAGAGGACAACCACCAGAAGAGTCAGGTATGGTCCCAATCTCATCAGAAGCAGCAACATGAGCAGTAGGATGTCCCATGTAATTTGAAGCACCGATCCCGGGTGTGTCCAGAATGATTGCAAAGGGTGCACATAAACCTGCCATGACCACGACCTTGTCCTTTGATAAAACCACCTCAAGAATCTAAACCACCACTTCGGTCACCGGATGGGACGATGGTGGAGGTAAATGTAGTCATCTCCTGAGTAGCAGCGTGTGTTAACATCACCCACTTATGGGCCTCCTCAATATGAACAATGGAATATGCTGCCTGAAGAGAGGGAAATGGAGTTGTAGCAACAAGTTGGGTCCGGAGGGCCTTATATTCACTATTCAATCCAGTAAAAAAATTATATGTTTTTGCTTCATCTTCCCGAATCCTCACAATCTTTGCACTGTGGCTATCTGGAAGCTCATTCATGGGATGCAGATGACTCAGTTCTTCCCAACGACTCTTTAGTGCACCAAAATATTCAATAACTAACAAATTCTCTTAGGTGAGAGAATAGAGTTCAGTGGTCAACTAGAAGATACGGGGCTTGTTAGATATGGTCCCATATGTCTCATTGAGGGATTTCCACGAATCCGTAGCAGAATCATAAAAGAAATAGGAAGAGGCAATATCTGGTTCCATAGAGTTGAGGATCCAACCCATAACAATAGCATTTGAGGATTCCCATGTGTCAATCTGTGACGATTGTGACGAATCACCAGATAAGTGGATCCAACCCATTTGAGGACCAAGTAAGACTCTACATTGCATATTTACAGCTAAAACCCTACATAACAAATAAATGTTCCAACTGGGATCACATACCTCTTGGTAGGTCTCATTATCATCTTTGGAATCGTAAACAACTGCATCATCATTTTTTTTATTAGATTCAATTAGTTGCCAACTTTCTTTTGAAGACACTCATAAGCTAAATGTCTTTTCTTTCCACATTGAAAACATGTGTTTGATTGGGTCCCATTGCAATTTCTCTCTTGTGAGGTAGCCACACGTTCTTTAGTTCCCCATCTTGTGGGTTGGGACATTTGTTAGACCGTTTGATAACCTTCTTGTCTTTAGAAGTTCCAAAATTAGAGGTTTTCTCAAACCACTTAAAAGAGGCCCTACTCAATTTGCATTCTGCCTCTTAAGGCCATTTGGTAGGCTTCCTCTTCTTCAAGACTACTTCAACGGTGTAAAACTATCTCATCATGGATAGATGATTTTAACCCACTTACATATCTAGCTGCCAAGTGATCATTGGTTTCTTGCAAATCCACTTGGCTTAAATATTTATAAAACTCTTCGGTGTAATTGGCCACACTTTTATCACTCTTTTGCTAGAAGTAGTGAAACTTTCGGTATAAAGTTTGAGAATTATTGAGAGGGAGGAATTTATCATCCAATTTAACCTTCATTTCGGCCCAAGTATTAATTCTTCGATTTCCCTTTTGCTCACAACTTAGTTGGTATTGTTGCCACCAAACTAAAGCGTGACCTTTGACATTTGTAGCTATGAATTCGACTTTCCTCTTTCGATAATTCTTTTCACTTGAAGAAAGTTTCCAAAGAAGCAATCCAATCACAATAAGTTTCAGGATTGAGTTTACCATCAAAATTGGGTACATCTACTTGGATGCTTTTATCAGCATTTTCAAGAGCTCATGCAAGACACTCCATTCCCTATGCTGGCTATGGCAGAGGTTGTTGTGATGGGGCTCTAATAGAACTTGAGGAATCAGAGTGGTTTTCTACATGAGAAATGTCGAATGGTTGTCCCTTATATGTAGGACCTATTGGAATACTTGTACAGGCTTGTGTGGAAAAGTCTTCACAAAACCTCATCCATCATGCGTTGTAGATTATTATTGTCCTACTTCTATTCTCCAACACGTGGGCCAAAATTAGAGCCATTCTAAACGACGTCAACTTGTGTGTGAGATTCGATCTCAATAAAGTGGAAGTGGCTAGCGACTCGAAGTGTGTCATTGCAGCCCTTTCGAACGACTTGCCCCTTTCTTGGACCATGTGGTACCGGATGACCAGGATCAGGGCCCTCACTCTTTCGATCGAAGTTCGCTTTGCCCATTGCCCTAGAGAGGCCAATTTCCCCGCTGATGACCTGGCTCGCCCAGGGAGTGCGGGCCAAGTGGATCGGTTTTTCCAAGCACTGGAAGATCTTCCTGCCAAGATTAGAGGTCTCCTTTTCTTAGACAGAACTGGCCTGGGTAGCATCCGTGTAGGCTACTTTGCGGCCCTAGGCAGATTTGTGTATTTCCCGCAATCTTTTACGATAGGCGGGCAGGCGGGCCCCAATCGCGGGCCTGCCCGAATCCTTTCCTGTAAAGTTTTTGCTATATATATATATATATATATATCAAAATTCCTCTATAAAAAAAAAAAAAGAAAAACCTTCATCGCAAACGTGGACATCTTGAATTGAAGTCATCCGTTCTCCCATATTTCCTCTTCCTTTTGCCATAAGAAATCAAGCCCGATGCAAGAACCGAACTTGTTGTGATACCAAATGGTGCCAATCTAACGGATAGGAAAATAAAAAAAATCCTCAAGCAAATGGTAGAGAAAAGAAAAAGAAAGAAGAGGGTTGCTTTGATTGAAATTGGAGGTGATACTATACCATAGATGGCTTAGGGGTTCACTCACCCAAATACAAGAGGACTCACTCTCAAAGATGATCAAAAGATCTCACAAAAAGGGAAAATTAACCTTTTTTCTTTTTTCTTTTTTTTTCCGATTGCAAAACTATTTTTATAGAGGGGGAATTATCATTAGAGGAGAGGGAGAATACCACAATGCTTCCATGAATAAGCATTGACTCTTCCAGATAATTTCATGCTCCACATGATGTACACACCACACTTAATGAAACAATCAGCCCACACGTTCCAACTGAACATGAGAGGAGCGATGATCATGAACACAACATTCACCCTCTCACATGTGTACCATTATAAAGGCCGGCACACCAAAAAAAAAAAGGAAAGGAAGAAAGAAAGAAAGAAGAAACCCAAAGTTTCTTAGAGAACTTTCAGCACAAGGGAGATTAAAAGCAAAGATGAAAAGAAAAAGAAGAATTTATGAGAAAAAAGGGATAAAAGAGAAGAAAGTGGTGCAAATTAGAGTGCAGTCCACTCTAATACCATGTAGAATTATGTAGAAGTGTAAAGAAATAGTGATGACAAAGAAAAAGAAATGGAGAGAGAATGAATTAGTGCCACACACCTCTAATATCTCCCTTTTATACCAAGGGCCTGTTTGTTAAATCTGAAGGCTGAAGTCTGAATCTAAAGTCAGAAAACTAGTATTGAATCTAAAACAACGTGTTTGTTAACTAACATCTCAAATATTTGAAATATGTTAATTTGACACATTTGCCCTTGTGAAACAGTCATGATTGAATCCTACCATTAAAAACTTCATCGATTCGATCAGAATGTTTATTTGCCAACATGTTGATAAGGTCGAAAACGCCTAGATAAAGAGCCCACACAAATATCATCTTAATCCCAAGCTTTTGTGGCTTGCAAGAAATTTTTGATGGTCATTTACCACTTTTTCCTGTACTATGGTCCCATATGAGATTTGGATCTGCTTCATTTTTTGGATCATGCCCAAGAATGAGCTTGCAATACGGATGGACAGCATGAATGCAGTCACATAATCACGGTGGGCCTCACAGTCGGGGGTCCCACCCACCATGGTGGATCCGGATTGTATACTAACGATGTCACTAGCCCCTAGCTATTGGGTGGTATTGTGTGGCCCCCATTACATTGTATGTGTTTTATCCACGTTGTCCATCTATTTTTCCAAGTCATTTTAGGGAATGATCCCAAAAATGAGGATGAACCAAATCTCATGTGGCCTAGAACTTTCTTGGCCCATTAATGGTCACTCACCACTATTTCTTATGGTATGGCCCACTTGATAATTGGATTTGCTTCATTTTTTGTATAATGCCTTAAAATGATTTGAAAAAACAGATGGACAAAGTGGATATAGAATACATCCATCATGGTAGGCCCCACGGTTATGGCCAAGGTCGGTGTTCACAACCTCAAGTGTAGGGTCGCGATGTAGTAATTATCTCGGTGATACCGAGGTCGAATCCACAGGGACTAATCTCGTACGTTTCCTAAAAGTAATTAGAACTAGAACTAGGGGAAGATCTAAAACAGAAATTTGAATTTAAAGGAGTAATTGTGAATAAGGTTTAAACTATCAATTGAAAGTGGGGACTAGGGTGCCAAGAATCCACTTGTAGCAATTGAGATACCACCTTGCTTGATTCAAGAGATCCAACTGGAATCAGAGTCCTATCTTATCCAATTGAAGAAAGAGATGATCGAATCTTTGAACTTCTCATTGATCCAGTCTCAAAGGAGGAGAATTGTGAGTATTTGGAAGGGATTTTGTCACCCAACCATGCCCCGGAGACGATGGCAAACAACAGGATTTACCAATCCCATAATCTCAATTAAGAAAAGAAGATATTTAAAGTCATCGCAGATCTATTATAATTTGAGTCATAACAAACCATTGAACACTGAAAATATTCCTTAAAATCAACTAGAAATCAATGAAGTTCAACATAAACATGAATCAAAGCAAAGTAAACATCTCGATCACCCTACAAGCTTCACCTCTAAGCCCTAACTAAGAGGTTTAGCCAACCATAAACATGATTGAACTAAGAACTCTTAAACAAAACAAAAAGACCAACTAAGAAAGAAGAAAAAACTCTCGAGCAGTGGCTCCACCCTTTGCTCCACTCCTCAAACCCTAGAAAATGCCTTGGAGCATCCTAGGAACTCCTATTGATAGTTGGGCAACTCCAACTTTTGCACCGAGTTGGAAAAGTCCGGAAACTGCCTCAAATTTACGCAATCCATGCAAAATCTGCGTAACCTTTGACTAATTGAGGGCAATCTTCGACTGGTCGAGGACAGCCTTCGACTGGTTGAGGATCGCGCGAATTTAAAAGATAATATTGCTGGAGTTCGAGCCGAAGTTTCATAGACTAGTCGAGCCAAAGCCAAGGTTGGTCGAGCCAGTGCTTAGGCTAGTCGAGAATCACGCACATTCACTTCAAATCTTCGATTTTCTTCATTCCTCACTTGGTTTCCTTGGATCTTTGGCATGTGAATTCTTCAATCTTGGTCTCCTAAGATCCATCCTTTGCTTTGGTGATTCTTGAGCATCAAATCCATGCTTTTAACATTCTTTTCAATCCAAGCTCTCAAATTCACCTTGCAACACAAACATGTATAAAATATACCATTAAGCAGTATCATGTTCATAAAACCAAGATATAAGCAGGGGAAAATATGCAATATTTGACACTCAACAGTCGGTGGCGTGACACACCACGCAATCTGCTTCCCCGTCATAATGTGTGTTTTATCCACTCCATCCATCCATTTTCCAAATCATTTTAGGGAATGATTCCAAAAATGAGGATGATTTGAATCTCATGTGGCCTACAACTTTCATGGATGATTAATAGTCACTCACCACAGTTTCCTATGGTATGGCCCACTTGATAATTGGATTTTCTTCATTTTTTGTATAATGCCCTAAAATGATTTGAAAAAAATGGATGAACAGACTGGATATAGAATACATACATCAAGGTGGAGCCCACGGTAAGGGCCAAGGTCAGTGGTGTGTGGCACACCACACAATCCACTAAACCCCCAAAATCCGGGAGCAGATTAGGTGAGATCGACATGGGTGGGACCCCTAACTGTGGGGCTCACAATGATGTTTGCATCTTAAATCCACACCATCCAACCATTTTGAAAGTTCATTTTAGGGCATTATCCCAAAAATGAAGCCAACACAAATTTTATGCAGACCACACCATAGGAAGCAGTCGTAATTTAATCCTCACCATTAAAAACTTCATGGATTCCAGTAGATTGTTTATTTGCCATCTAACCTGTTGATAAGGACACAAACACCTAGATGAAGAGACCACACAAATATCATCTTGATCCAAGGCTTTTGTGGCCCACGAGAAGTTTTTAATGGTCAATCACCACTATTTCCTGTACTATGGTCCATGTGGGATTTGGGGCTACTTCATTTTGGATCATGCCCTAAAATGAGATTTCAATATAGATGGACGGTGTGGATGTAGTCACATACATCATAGTGGGCCCCATAGTCAGGGGTCCCACCCACCTCAGTTCCGAGGTCTCACCTAATCCGCTCCCCCTAAATTCAGGTAGGGATTGCATACTACCTCCACTCGGATCTAACTAAAGATGAATGGTCCTGTCAAAGGGCTTTATGGGGCCTACCGTGATATATATGTTTTATCCACACCATCCATCCATTTTTCCATATCATTTTAGGGAATAAGACCAAAAACAATACATTTTTAAGGCTTAAGTGGGCCACACTACAAGAAACTGTGGGACTTGGGTGCCAACCATAAAAAATTTCTTAGGACCACAAAAGCCTCTGATCAAGCTGATTTTTGTGTTTTCCCTTCATCTAGGTTTGTGTGACCTTATGAAGAGGTTAAGGTTTTAACGGTAGTCATTCCATTCCCATTGCTTTCTATGGTGTGGTCGACTTGAGCTTTGGATGTGTCTCAGTTTTTGGGATCATGCTCTAGGACAATATAGAAAAGTTGATGGGCAGTGTGGATCTAACACATAAATCATAGTGGGCCTAGAGAAGTGTCACACGTTAAAAGTTGGGTTGCGTATCACCTAAAGGAGAAAGCGCAGGGCAATTGTGGATTTTTAAAAAAGAATTTGCAGAGTACATTTTGGATTCACCATTAAGTTAGACCTCTATTTCTGAAAAAAATCATGAAAAATTATGGAGCGCTTTCCACGTTCAGTGTTAACAAACTGCACTAAACGCCGAGTGCTTTCTGGATTCTCCACTAAGTAAAAAAATTTAGTGTTAACAAACAAGCCCTAAGTCAAAAAATAAAAAAATAATTTAAAAAAATAAAAAATCCCAAAACTACCCCTCACTTACAATATGGCATTTTAATATTTAAGTGTACTTTATTGACTAAATAAAGAGAAATGGAGACTAAATTCAAGACTAAGTAGGCCGTAACCATACCAGTGTAGGGCCCCTTATTTCATTCATCCAGGTGGGCTATACAGTTCTACGGCCCACATCCACAGTCATTAACAGTTACAAACTTTCTTCATTGGTTGGCATGATGGGATATGGCGGTTGCTCTTTCTTGTGTTTTCATTGTTTGTATCCTCCATGATAACTCGTACTTCTTTGATAGTAGACTTGGTCACTGAGGATGTTGGGTTATTGCTAGCGGCTCTGTGAGTCAGTCTTCATAACTTCCTATGTTTGTTACTTTGTGCATTTTGTCATGATTCTTTGATCTGTGTGATCAGATTGTCATTGCAAATCTGGTATTGGACTAATGTTTCCATCTCAACTTTAACATACTCAGAAATCAGAATTCGTGGATCTGATCGTTCAACTGTCAGTCACTCGATCTTGGTTTCTGATCCATACACCATTTCACCTTCTGACTCATCTATAGATTCACCAGTCGATTCATTGGTAATTTGCTTTGATGGATCCACTTGTGTATCTATCAAACAGTCACACAGAGGGTTCTGTGTTCACCAACCATGTTGGATTGCAACACCTTTAGACTGGTTTTCATTTAGATTTCCATACACTATTGGCTGAGATTCTATCTTTATTTTTACGCAGGTTATCAACATAGGCTTGGTTGATTTCGTGGAGAATTCTCATTGCTTAATTTAGTCTATCCCATCTTTTGTTGTTTTCTTGGGGCACCTTTCAATATCCCATTTGTCACTTTGTCTTCTTTGATTCCATATATGGGTTCTTAGTTCTTACTCTGAAGATTCATCTTCGGATAACTATCATATTGTGGTGGAATATGACTAGGAGATGGATATTGGTATGGACCGTCATCGTGGTCATTGGGAAATTGATACGGATTGGGGGATAAGATGAATAAGGATGATAGCAATAAGCATAGTCTGGATAGGAAGATAGATGGATTGGGGCAATAGAAAGAGGGATAAAAATGACTGAGATAGGCACAGGAGACTGCATAGGAACTGCTGCACGAAGCGTCTACGTGGATTTGTGTGATAGGAAAATGCACAAATATGACTTCTTCGTGGATTGGTGTGATAGGAAAATGCACAATGATGACTGTAATAGGCATGGGAATCGACATAGGAACTGCCTTAAGAAGTATAGGAAATTACCACAAGAGTTACAGGCATCTCAACAAGAACAGGTTAACTGGGAAGGTGGAAGGACAACTTATGGGTTTTCTGAAGGACTGGTTGAGGCCTGCAGGTGGACAGATTAGGGGACAGTTTTGAGTTGAAAGGTTTATGGGCAGGTCTGATACCAAATTGATGGGGTGATTAAAGGCTGGTAATAGGCAGACTGGCTGTCGGTTTTGGCCTATGGTGGGCAGGTTCTATGGGTCAGATAGGTAGGCTTTAGTTGCAGTCGGATAGATAAAAAGGATCGGGATTAGGACTGTTTAGGTGCACTGGTTGGGGTAGTAGAGTTCAAGTTGCTTGGAAATAAGTGCAGTTTAGGGATGGGTCTGGGGCCCTATTATAGGCAGTGTTAACTGGACTGGCATGGATGACAACTGTCGAGGTGTCCTAAACTGTTTGGCACAGCAAAGCCCAAAAATCTACGAACAAGGACGCTTTCGTACAAAATAAATAAAATTTAACAAATTAGATGAATCGATTAACAAATACAAGATAAAATAGGTGATAAAAAATAAAAATTGAAGTTTCTTTTTTTAAAAACACGTACACATTCTAACCAAAACCACCTAGTAGTAGTCGAAACTACAAAAACCAATTAACAACATAAAAAATCATACAGTAATCCCGACACAAAATAGTATCTTGTATGAGTGGTATAATGAACATCATTTGCTCTATAAAGATTCATAGAATGCAGGGAAAAGAACATAAAATGCAACAAGAACAAGGCTTTGTTTTTTTTTTTTTTTTTTTCATTTTCTTTTACATGGACCATTCACTTACTTTAGAAATGAACTTACAGCTAGATTTTCTTTTGAAATAAATTTAAACCTAGAGTGATAGAGAGAGTAATATGAATAGTTTCTTTGACACCAAAACAATGGAGGCATGCTTGTAGGCAAGGATCACAGACGAATTGTGGGTGGAAGTTATGGTTAAAATCTTGGTTGCTTCAGGTTCTTGAGGCATCCAGGACCATAGACGAGTAATCAAGGATGCATCCAGGCCACACGAGTTTTTCTTAATAGACCAGGCCATCAAAATGCATGTCAGGCCCATGTCAGGTCCATCCAACAATCCTGATCACAGACCAGAAAAATGCAACCATCCAGATTGTTTATCTGGGCTATCCAACTATCCAGATCATAAATATGGACCTCACCCGAGGTCCTGGTTGCTCTGATGGAAGATTGGGTCCATCCAAAACGGTCCTGATTAGTGTTTCTTAACCGAGATCAGCTGCCAGGATTGAGTATGTGGTCCACAAGATTAATTTGATGGCCTCGATGAATCCACATGTAAAATTAGATGGTCTGCATGCCCACAAGGGGTTTTTTGGTGTTTTTGGGGAGATCGTTTTACATTTGGGATCATTTTAATCATTATTTTCCTTTTCTGGATTTGAAATTTAGATGTAATTCGCTATTGATTACGATATGGTTTAGATCTAAAATTAGTAAAATGTCCACATTGCTGAGATTTCTTTAGATCTCTAGCTTTTGTAGTGTACTTTCCTAGGTTTTTTCGATTTCAATCTTGGGAAACAGAGCCTAATTTTTATTCATTTGAAATCATCACTCTCTAACTTGCATGGCTTGTCGGTCTTACATAGGCTACAAAACAATCTAATAAGATTCTAGAAAGAATCTTCTAGAAAAGCTCTCTAACCCCATTGGTTCGCATGTATCGTTTTTAGAAATAGTCTAATAACACTTGCAACCAAAGGAGGTATAACCTAATAAGAAACTACTGAGAAACTCAAAAGTGAAAAACACCAACTTATATAATGTATGTAATCATTTTGAAGTTTGAGGCAGCTGCAACCATCTCGATTATAATGCTATATGGAGTGTGCAAACACTGGGAGAGGGTTCTGTGGGGTCATTTAAAAGGATATAGTTGGACTAATGGAACCCACAGTCCAACTGACATTAATTGAATCCATCAGGTTAGATCTATGGCCTGGCAGTACAATCGGACCACTGGATCAGTCTTGATCAGTCATCCAAGGTCTTAACTTGGTCCAATATAACCATCAGGATCCATGGTCTGATCCAGATGGATGACAAGGCAATCTATACCCTTGATGTGGTCCAAATATTCAATTTGGACACCAGCAATGGGACCATTATTAGTCTCCTAGATGGTTGGATGGTCTTGCATCACCAATCCTATAAAAAGATCCCATATTTGTGGAATGCACAGAATCCCGAGGGAGCCCTTACAACTTGGGGATGTTGTTGTTCTGTTTTGTACGAGTTTCTAGCTTTGCCACCCTTAGTAGCTAAAATCCAAGCCCAAGTTCTCTACTGGAAATCCTTCTTATTTTTGCCATCAGGGTATGCTAATACAAGGGATGGTCTCTCACGATCATAGAAGCTAGTGCGTGGATAAGAAGCTTTGATATTTTTGTTGAAGGGCAGCATGATGAAATTGCTTGGATTGCTATTTCTAATGGAAAATATTCCTTCTCCTTAGGTTGGTTTGTACTCTCTTCAGCTCAATCAGTGACTTAGTATTATTGGATTTGGTTTGAAGGTCAAACTAACAAGCAATCCTTCATCAGCTGGTTGGCTATAGAGCAGTGGCTGAGCTCCTGTGAGATGCTCAATAGCCAGCCAGTTATGTTGATTCAATTAACAGCCTTCATCAATCTTTGATGGGAAGCCATGCCCATCTCTTTTTATACTGCTCATTCTAACGCTGGATTTAGCACTGAAATCCTCAAATTGCAGGGTCCACTCATCAACTAAATATCTTATCCAAGGTTAAGTGTGATTTTATGAAATTGAATCCTAGGTTCTCAGCTGACTTGGGCTGCTTTTAAGGTTTGCTTCATCCACTGTCATCTCTTGGGAGATTGATGGGAATTTTTCCAGTAGAATTAGAGGTGGGTGGAGGGAGTGGAGATGTGCCCTTAAGAGTGTTGTGTCATCATCACATGCTTTTGAAACTTAAGGAAATTTTTATAAGACAACCATTCAAGCTGTATTGGGCAATTTTGGAGAATTAGATGGTAGTATGAGCAGAAATTGAATGCCACATGGATGGGGATGTTGAGAGGATGTGTGGGAAGCATAATAAGGATAAAAATAAGTGTGTGCTCATCAGAAGCAAGATAGGAGTAGTCCCAATTAGAGAAAATGATGGGATTGCAGATTGAGAAGGGTATAGGGATTGGAGACCAGAGTGACAAATCTCATTCTTGGTAATTTCTCGGCCTAGGAATTTCTCCGAAGATTTCAAAAATTTTTTTTTTTTTTTTTTTTCGCATGGTATTATCGTTGGAAATAAAATATTAAAAAATATTTATTATAAAGTAGCAACTATTTCTAAAATTTAGAAAATATAGGTATGAAATGATCTATTTTAACTTTCAAATAAATTTTGCAATAAAACCCCAAAAATTAAAACCTAAAGAGATTTTGAACTTCTCATTATATTATCACAATAATATCGTTTGA
Source organism: Magnolia sinica (assembly GCF_029962835.1). Lineage (NCBI taxonomy): Eukaryota > Viridiplantae > Streptophyta > Magnoliopsida > Magnoliales > Magnoliaceae > Magnolia > Magnolia sinica. The sequence goes on from NC_080574.1 coordinate 84,990,720, forward strand.
TGAAAATTTCTTAATAATATCTCAAAATCATGGTGATGTTTGTCACGTTGTTAGAGACAGCTTCAGTAAAAAGAGAACATAGATTTGTCGTTGAAGGGCCTAGAAAGAAAGGAGATGAGGACCTAAAAGGATTTGGTTGGAGGTGGTGAGAAGGGATATGACAAATTTTTCAATCACGCCTTAGGAATGATTGCTAAAACATAATTAACAAAGTCAATTTGAAGTAGTTGATGAGTCTAAATGATGAGGATGATGGTTGAAGGTAGATTCATCTTCCCTCACCATGTGAAGTTGGGTGAGTGGCCCATGAGGCGGGACCCATGTGAAGTTGGGCCCACGAGGGGGTTTGGCCGAGGACCGGACCTGGGCTATGAGACATAAATAAAGGGATTGATTCGCCACGCTTTATCAGTTCGAGCTTTCAGAGCAAGTGGGTAGTTGTCCTGCGTCAATCTCCTGAAGAGAGCTAATGTTGCCATCAATTCTATTGACCATTAACCAAACTAGGAGCTTCCTCTCTATCTTGTGTTTTATTGTTCCTGCTTAATTTCCATAATTTGTTAGTGATTTTTTTTAAAAATTCTTGATCAAGAGGGTATGGTAGCCACTTTCTTCTCTTAGTTTCTTGTATGTGTCTGTTGAATCCAACTTATCTATGGAGGTAGGAAAAGGTATTTTATGGCACTAGATGTGTGTGTTGTGATTTGTAGGCACTAACTTCTCCTGAAAGAATGAGCTGGATGTCTGTAGACGCCCCACCCTAATAAAACTATGCATTTGGAACCGAACTGTAAACCGATGGCAACCCAAATCCGTAACTATTAGGAAACCAGCAGCCAGGAATCCTGTTAGGTATTCATTCATCCCCAAAAGTCTGCAAGGCAACACCATAACCCAATCCGAAGTGACACAGGGCCCCGGCAGGACGATCCAAACCAACGGATCAAGCCGAATGAAAATTGCTTGCCAGTGAAAATTGGATTTTTACTGGCACCTCTTGACCCATCAAGGGCCACCTATGGACACCTGGGATAATTGAGCAAGTCGCAAGTGCAGAAGTACAAGTAGCTAGGTAGTGGAAATCCAATTTCTGCTACTCTAGTAAAAGTCAACTAATCTTCCCAAAGGTTGTGCACAGATCCATAGGCAAGGAACATTGACATCCCGGTTCCTTCGAACATCAGTTGGATGCTCATATCACTTTTTGCACCTTTTTAAAAAATATATATATATATAAAAATGAAATTACAAGCTTTATCGCTTCCCTAGCCAACCAATGGGTGCTAAATATAAAGCAACCAATCAAACCCTACCATGTGGCATTTTTGCTCATTAACTTCTCGTTATTTGCAAGAATGCCATGATATCACCTATAAATACACACCACCACCCCAACCCCCCCCCCCCCCTCATTTCACACATCTACAAACCATTACTCTCTACCAAGGAGAGAGAGAGAGAGAGAGTAGGGAGCATCCACCCAATCAAGCCATCCATTCCATCCCAAGCCTAGCCTATACATCCCTTTAAGCCATTGCAACTGTTCAACTCGACCAGAGTAGGGTCGGGATTTCAGATCCACAATCATCTTCTCTAAAGAGGAGTGTCATAGCTCTCATATCTCTTCTCAAATCTCCCACATGCACAAGATGTTCTCTTACTATACATTTACTTGTTGCACAACTTCCTTCTCATACACCCCCTGCTTCTCCACGAGTGTTTCTTTAGGTGTATGCTCCGTGTCTTGCAGAGTTCTTGGATTTTGACACTTTAGAAACCTAGAGTCATCTAATCTTGTGTCATTTATTTCAATAATCATATCCTCGATTATGGTTGATCAAAGCAAGTTGCCTCCACAATCATAGCCGTAGTTAAGCTTTACTAGTACATATTTTCCTTTTTAATGACCATGCCTCATCAAATCATTGCCGAAGTTGAGTAGTCACCTAGGTGGTGGTTAGAGTTGAGCAATCGGATTCTGTCTGACTTCGGATTTTGTCCATAACAAATTAAATAATATGGTATCCGGAATCCTTAAATCCCAAAAATCCCACAAAGTAGAGGCTTCATGTGAGTGTGGGTTGAGAAGGGTGCCTAACCCCTTTTCTGTTCCCGAGGTCGTTACTTGAAATCCCTGGTCGCAAGCCAACTACAGGAGTCATTCAAGTCGAGGGGTTTTGATTCCTCAACCCATTATGCTTCTACGGTGTATAGCCAATCGTAGATTCTAAGACCAAAGGCTAGTGGCAACTCAAGTTAAACCTTTTTTCATCACATACCATTATATCCACCCCACAAGCAAACAAGAAGCACCATCGACGCCGACGAGAAGGCGAGGGTAAGGGGCTGCTTCCCCGCCCATGTTGTATCCCCAATGTCCAACAAGATTCTAGTTTTATTTTTGATTGATTGCATGGTTTGCGTGTATTGTCATATTAAAGTAAGTTCCTAATCTATTGGATGTAACTTGCATAATTACTTGGATTGCAAATTGCAGTATTTTGTTTGCATTGAGGATAAACTATTTATTCATGGTTTAAGGGCTTGTTTGGATGTGCCCTGGAATGAGGAATGATAACAAAACTTGTTTATTTTGTCCCATACAATTTTATTTTTTTTCCCACTGAGTTTGCGAAATACCAGCAATGTACCATGGATGCATTAAATGATCCCTTCTATCAAAATGCACCTTGAAATGAGAATGAGATGCTAATAACCCACGGCTTATGATCACCCCAAAACAAGAATGGGATTGTAACAACCCCATGACTTGTTATCACGCTATCCTATGTGGTACTGCAGAAGTTGCATTGGAAGTTTTGTTATGAATGATTGAGGAAAGTTTATTGCTGCCTTTTCTTATTTCATCCAAATCTGCACAAGTCACTTGACTGAGATCACTGCTTTAGTTTCAGGAATCCAGCTTGCAATTGAACAGAGATAACAGCCAACACATCAAAGGCAACTTCAATATCGCCATATAGAAACTTTAGAGAGGACCTAAGGAAATATGAACAGGTGATGACAATTCAAAATTAGCAGCACATGGATTGCATCATGGAAGGCATATCACATGCAGCATAAAAGTAGTGTTGCCGCCAATACCACAGTAGCTATGGAAACAAGCCATTTTATCTAGCGGAATTGGTAAAAAATACTGAACAATTGGCATGATTATCTATCTAGAGATGTATCTTCTTGCTCCTTTTTTAATTGCCATAGCTTCTTTTCTTTCTTTTTTTCCATGAAGAAAGGAAAGAGGGCGGTTTCTCTGGGATGATTTTTTTTTTGGCGGTCTATTGCTTATACTTGTTGCTTTGTTCAAATAATAAGGCAGATTCATGTTTTCCATGACATCCATGGACTCTACAATCTGATTTTTCAATTCCTCCTTGACGTGTGGGAATTTCACTCATTCTGTAATGATATGGTCGTGGCTTGATGATCCAGACCGTTGATATGATGGGCTCTGCTGTGGACAGAGGATTGCCCAAATATCTCCCAGATTGTGAGATATTATTCTTTTGATCAGTAGCACACAAGCAGTTGGCTACGAGAAAATACAGAAGAATCAGGAGGACCAAAGATTGGATGATCACCATCTCCCATGGACATTCACATCGAATGTGGGGCCCATCAGATCAGTGCTCTGGATCAGCTAAGTATGGCCCTGACTATTCACAGCATGGTGAATCAAGATCCATTCGTTTTTACTCGAAAAGAGTTGGGAGGTTGGACATAATTTTACTCGTTACGAGGAATGCTTGAATCATCCGCACAAGGAAATACCAACTGCACTCGATGTGAATACCTGGACTATGTATACAGTATCCGTGATTGGATGATCTTTAACTGCTCATGCTCCGCTTTTTTCGACTATCATTTGATGCATGATATGAAATTCAGATATGATGTGTAAGATTTCAAATTTAAGATCGCATAGTTCATAAATAATTACACAAATTCCACATCCCACACAGAAGTCCAAATATTCAATTAAGGGGAATCTATGTGGGTCTAGGCCTACACACGTTAGGGCTGGATCAATAAAAATTATGAAACAAATAATACTCAAAGGGAAATAGAAATCATCCACACATGCATGACAATCAATCCCTGATTCAAGGAATTCACAAATTTCAAATCAAAGAATCCTAGGGTGAGAAAAGAGATAAAAATTGAGGATTTAGAGCAATCTGGGGTTAAGGTTTATAAAATTAGGGATGAAAAGAGGAAAACAAGAGAAAAACCTGACTCAGAAATAGCTCCTGCGTGCAGACGGTGCCCCGGGGCTGACGCACGTGTGCAAATGGGCCGGCCGCACGTGCGATGAAGGCCCGCCTTCCCAAATCGGCTTCTTGGCCTTGGTTGGCCAGGCTGGGGCTGCAAAACATCCAAATTTCACGTCGATCCGGGCTGTGGTCTGGGCGTGGTGCTCCATCAAAATTTCAGCCCTCCTGTAGGTCTAGATTTTGAAAATTGGTTGTGGAGGGATGAACAACTGCAAAACAAACGGATTGGGTGTAAAGATGGTTATGGGAAGGATGAAATAAAATAGAGGGGCGGATGTGGATAAACATGGCTTCGTAACACGGGAGTTAACCCTTCGAAGAGGGAGGGCTTCTCACCCACTTTAATCTCAGTCCTTCGAAAAGGGAGGGCTTCGAACCCACTTTAATTTTTTCACAGCTCAGAAACTTAGAGAGCAGAAAAATCACATAGGAATTTTTATTCAACTTCAATGAATCAAAAGAACTACAAGGGGTGCTTATAAATAGGGAAAATCCTATATCCCTAAAATCGCGCCATGTGCGCAACCTCTTACTTGGCGATGAACTAAAATAAAAACCAAACAAAGAAATCCAAAGCGTTCATGATGTTCTAAATAATAACAATAAGGAAAACTTAAAATATGAAATCAATCCGACTAGTGGGCCACAATCACGAGATCCCATGATGGGCGTTTCTTGACTATCGGGCCTACTCTTTTGAATCAAAACTTTATCTTCTAATAAGGATGCCCCCCTCTAAACGTCGTCATCGAACCAGATCGACGATGGGGCACTCCTTCGTACGCACGTGCATAGGGAGGGTGGTGTGCGTGCACGATGTCCTCATCAACTCTCTCCGACTGTGAAGATTTCGCCACTGGCGAAATAAAACTCCTGAACCGCTCTGAGATGTCAGGATCAAGTCTGTAAAGCTCTTTCTCAGTGAGTCACGTGCTGTCTGAAGCTGAGCGTGACTTCCATTTAACCATGTACTTCTGAAAACCGCCATCCGACGTGAAAACTATTTTATGGTCCAGGTGTTCACTCCCCAAGTATAAGGTCGCGATGTAGTAATAATCTCAGTAAGACTGAGGTCGAATCCACGAGGACTGAACCTTGTACGTAATTTGAAAGCAGCTCGAACTAGAACTAGGCGAAGATGTAATCCAAATCAAGTGAATGTAAGAGAAGAATGGTGAATAGATTAATTAAAAACTAATAAATTTGAAGGTGGTAACTAGGGTGCCAAGGATCCACTTGTAGCAATTGAGAAGCTACCTTGCATAATTCAAGGACATAACTGGAATCAGAGTCCTATCTTATCCGGTTGTTAAGAGGAGATTTGTCAGATCTCTTAACTTCTCATGGATCTAATCATCAATAGATAAGAATAGTGAAGATTTGGAAGTGATTCCATCACCAAATCATGCCCAAGAGACTATGGCAAACAACAACAATTTACCAATCCACAACCAGTTTAAGAGAAGTATGAACGTTAGAAAGGATTCCATCATCCAACCATGTCCAGGGGATGATGATGAACAACAGGGTTCCTGTCATGCCCTAAACTCGAAAACCGGGCTCACAAAATTTTCAATCGCCTAATCCGGTGCCGACATCCTCTGTAGTACCCCATTTTCGGCTCCCAGCGCCCAACGCCAGATTTCGATCATGGGATCATATAAGGAGAATTTTCTAACGTACATTTATCCCATAAGAAGCATAACACAAGTATACCCAAATCACAAAGATAACATCATCATCACATATCCACTAATATAATTAGTTGAATACAATGTTGAAAGGGAAAAATACATATAGCAAAAATAAAATCAAAGCTCTGGAAGACAGCTGCACGCTCTAAGCTCAACGCTGCTGCGATCAACGTCACCTGCACGCATCTATCGTGCATAAGCTTATAGAAAGCTTAGAGGGTGGTGAAAGTGTGTGCGCAAGACAAGTGTCAAGCACACAAATATAATGCCATAATTATCAATATCGAAAACATTAGCAAGATCATGATTCATACGATATCAGAGTAAGCGAAAATACTGTCAAGTCCATGAGTCATACAATATCAGGGTACGCAATACAGATCAACTATGCAAGTGAGGAGTCATAAAGAATCAAGTATCAGATATCGAGGATGCAATGCAATATGCGGTGCGAATGACCATGCAGGAGTGTGAAGTCGGGATGATGGTACATAGTATCGCAAGCTATGAGGTCTACCACAAGGGACTTCTATCCAAACCAGTCACATACCTAAATTTGGATAGTCAAACACAATGTGGTAAACTCCTGATCTCAGGTTAGTCGTACGCCCCAACTGAAATCCTGGCCATTACGAAGGTACACGTAACAAATAGTTGCGCACCACTAGCCCGAGTGGATAGTGAATGAATGAATGAATGAGTATGTAACTCCTACTCAATAAGTCCACATATCAGTACTGTTCATCTCTGGGATCATCACTGGGGTCTATTACACTCTACGTCAGCTTGCCGCCTTTATCCAAACGCACAACTAGGTAAGTGGAAGAGACCTCACTATCCACCTGCCAATATCGGGCCTGGCTCGTCAATAGCGGACCCATTCCTCAAGCTGGTCAAACTCAACCTAGACATTGCCCCCCTCACTTAGGCGGGTAAGGTCACACCCCCTCCCAACCGACCACGATACAGTGGGAGACACGGCCTACTGGTATATGGCCCTCATGCACTCATATATATCCACTCGGTCTCAACGTTGGGGCGTCCTCTAGTACCAAGAGGGTTTAGAGATTTTCACCCAGGGCCATCTATGGCAGCCCGATGCTAGTAACAAATTTTCGGTGTCCCATCTGGCCATCCACGATATGCCTGTAGAGGCTACGGCCATGATGTCGCTAGGGTGTACAGTAATCATAACAAACAATGCAAGATGCATGAGTCATACAATCCAGTCATGCATCAATCTTGTGCATACCGTGTGCTCATGTGAGACAATCTTTGCCTATCAGGGAGTCTCATAACAACCGACACTATGACATATGCAATGGTCAATCATATCTCATAACAAATATGCAGATGATGCGTATGGGCATGTATCATGATGCTATGCTGTCACATACTCATAATCAGTATCAATAATCGTCATCGACAATCGACCTTGACAATGTGGACATTTAACCAACATTGCTCCCAAGGAATGACCCATATAGAGCCTAACATATAGTAGACCCATGGCCTCACACAAGGGCCAAATATACAACACCATGGGCCTCACTCAAGAGCTTAATACACATCACGATGAGCCTCTCACATGGGCCTAATATACATCACAATGGGCTTCATCGCTTGACCCTTAAATGCACCATAATGAGCCTCATCACATAGGCCTCATATACATCACATTGGGCTTTAAACACAGGTCGAATGCACATCACAATGGGCTTCAAATTTGGGCCACATATACATCACATTGGGCCTCAATATCCGGCCTCGACAATCGGAATCGGAATAGGCCTTGATAATCGGAATCGGAATCGGCTTCAACAATCGGCCTCAACAATCGAGATCGGTCTCGATAATTGGCCACGACAATTGAAATCGGTATCGATGAGAATGAGCCTAACAAGGCCTAAGGGAAGGTCACAATGTGGACATTAAACCATCATTGCCCATCAATGTGGCCATTTAACCAACATTACTACCAGGCAGTGGCCTATATAGAGTCTAACATATAGTGGGCCCATGACCTCACATAAGGGCCACATATACATCACATCGGGCCTCGACACATGGGCCATAAATACATCACATCGGGCCCCAACACATGGGCCAGGTATACATCATATTGGGCCTTATATACCACTCAATGGGCCATGCCAAAAAGGGTCATAAATACACAACAGGTGGGCCCTGCACATGGGCCTAACATACATACCAGGCAGGCCTTGCACATGGGCCATTAATACATCTTAATGGGCCACGACCCATGGGCCTTAAATATAATACGTGGGCCGCACCAATGGGCCGCACCAATGGGCCTCATATACATCAAATGGGTCGCATCAATGGGCGGCATAGATATACAATACATACATACAAGGTGGGCCACATGTGCCATCAAGGTAGGGCCCACCATAACATTATTTTTCCATCCAATTTGTTCATATGGTCACAAAGACCTGGATTAAGAGGGAAAACAATTTCCATATAAATCCAAAACTTCTATGACCCAAAAGGGGTTTCAATGGCGGACATTCAATCTCCACTAATTTCTGTAGTGTGGTCCTCCTGATAGATCTGCCTCATTTTTAGTCTCAAGCCTTAAGTCGAGCTCACTAATTGGATGGACCATTTGGATGTAATACATACATAAAGGTGGGCCCACCCACAACCAAAACAGATGGACAGTGTGCAATACATACATCAAACGGGGCCACAGAAACTGCTGACGCAAGAGCAACAACAGCTGCGTGTGGGGTCCACATAGATGGATGGTCTGAATATAACACAGGCCTCATGATCAGACCCTACAGAACTGCATCAAGGCAGCAGCTAGGTTCCCACCGTCCAAACATCTGGACAGTGCGGATTGAAACAAATACATTAAGGTAGGTCCAACCCACCATCCCACATGGACGGCAGGGATGGGACACACACATCAGGGTGGCCCACCGTGCAAGTAATGGACGGTGGATACAACACTTACATCATTGTGGGAGCCATCGTCCATGGGCTGGACGATGGATGCAACACATGTGTCAGGTGGGGTCCACGTCCCAGGGATGGACGAACGGTGAGATACAAAACATTCATTATAGGTGTGTCCATGTAAATGGATGGACGGTGTGGATGACGTCCACACAGCTGGGTCCCACAGACCCTGCTGACGTCAATAAAGCAGCTATATACCTGCGTATAAGCAGCTGCTGCTATTTCAAGGCAGCACATATGGGTCCCATGTAGGGCCCACCATAACATATATTTATATAAAATATATTATATTAATATATTATTATTATTATTATTATTTTAAAGTTGGTGAGTACACCCCACTGTCAGTTTACACTTCACACGTCCAGCGTCCCTGGACGCTGGACAGTTTGGATACAACACATTTAATGTGGGCCCCACCTACGGATGTGCTATCAGGGGGGTGGGCCTGCCCAGGTGGGCCACCAAATGGCTGAGTGGTGTGGATAAGACATACATCAAGGTGGGGTCCACGTATGTGGGCCGCCCCACTTAAGGATCCAATTGATACTAGTGTTTTCCTTTCAACCAAAACGGCGGTAAGGTGGGCCCACTTACTACATGGCTTGGATAAACTACATACTTCATGGTGGGGTCCATCTGGGTGGGTCACGTGGCCACATCATCACAAAAAAAATGAAAGAGAGGGAGAGAGAGAAAGAAAGAGGCGAGTGATGGAGGGACACCGCCACTATGGGTCCCTCTTTAAACAATGCATACATTAAGATGGGTCCCACCATATGTGGGCCCTCTAATCATCAAAATCACACAAAAAAAATCACCAACCTTAGATCTTGGACTCCTACTTCTACCTTTGTGATCTAGAGCTCCAAGGGAATGATTTCAATGGTCGAGATGATCTTTGGATGGTAGAGATGGGAGATAGAAAGTGGGCCACACAAACTCTATCCATGGAGCTTGGACGATTGCTCTCATGGGGTTGCTTGAGAAAATGGAGTGAAGAGAGAGAGAAAGAGGAGTGATGGAAGGGAGAGGTGGGTGATGGATAATGGGTGATGGGTGGTATGGGTTGTGTAAGAGAGAGTTGACTTGGGGAATGACTTATGTAGTTGGGGATGGGATGGAGTGATGGGTTGTACTTTGATTGATTAATGAGATTGATTTGACATTTAGTAGAGATTCTCTTGCTCGGCGTTTTTCCTTGAACTGAACGCGGGCCCACATCTTCTGGCTCGGGTATCGCCTCGGTGCGCGAGACGTGGCGTCAGAACCGCAGCGACGACACGGTCACTAGGGTACAAGTCTCGGGTCAAGCCGACTTCAGTATGCAGGACTCGGCTTAGGATCACGCGTAAATGGCAGATACAGGTCGAGGGTCACCGAAATTCGACCGGGAGGACCACGGAAGCCTATATAACGGTACGGTCTAGGACACAGGCCTCACAGCTCTCACCACCTAATAAAAATTTCATCATCGAAGTTTATAGAACAGACAAGGGAAAAAGAAACATCATCAAGTATATATGTCAAGGCATAATCAATCTACAAAAAGATGAAGACAGCACTCTCTAATCACAATCTCGCCCTCCCAAGATGCATCATCAACACTATGGTAACCCCACCAATCTTCGGATCCCATATCAGAGATGATCGAAACTGGAATACTATGGAGCCTCACAATCTCAACGGTAGGGAGCTATATCAAAAAATATCTAAGTTATTCGAGCTCAGGGACCTAATCATTTTAAGTTCTCAACAATCATAGAGTGTAGGGTAGCTATCAGCAGATATGTGATGTTATCTTCAGGTATTCTGAAGTTATGCTCTGATACCATCTTCTGTCAGGCCCCAAACTCAGAAACTGGGTTTAAAAAATTTTCGATCGCCGAATCCGGTGTTGACAGCCTCCGTAGTACCCCATTTTCGGCTCCCAATGCCCAACGCCAGATTCTGATCCTGGGATCCTACAAGGAGGATTTTTCAACGTACATTTATCCCATAAAAAGTATAACACATGTATACTCAAATCACAAAGACAACATCATCATCACATATCCATTAATATAATTAGTTGAGTACAATGCTGAAAGGGAAAAATACATATATCAAAAATAAAATCAAAGCTCCGAAAGACAGCTGCATGCTCTAAGCTCAACGCTGTGCGACTAACGTCACCTACACACATCTATCATGCATAAGCTTATATAAAGCTTAGAAGGTGGTGAAAGTGTGTGCGCAAGATAAGTGCCAAGCACACAAATATAATGTCATAATCATACAATATCAAAAACATTAGCAAGATCATGATTCATACGATATCAGAGTAAGCAAAAATACTGTCAAGTCCATGAGTCATACAATATTAGGATACGCAATACAGATCAGCTATGCAAGTGAGGAGTCATAAGAGTCAAGTATCAGATACCGAGGATGCAATGTAATATGCGGTGCGAATGACCATGCAGGAGTGTGAAGTCGGGATGATGGTACATAGTATTGCAAGCTATGGGGTCCATCAAAAGGGACTTCTATCCAAACCAGTCCCATACCTAAATTTGGATAGTCAAACACAATGTGGTAAACTCCTGATCTCAGGTTAATCGTATGCCCCAACTGAAATCCTGGCCATTGCGAAGGTACACATAACAAATAGCTGCACACCACCAGCCTGAGTGGATAGTGAATGAATGAATGAATGAGTATGCAACTCCTGCTCAATAAGTCCACATATTAGTACTGTTCATATCTGGGATCATCACCGGGGTCTATTACACTTTACGCCAGCTTGCCGCCCCTATCCGAGGGCACAACTAGGTAAGGGGAAGAGACCTCACTATCCGCCTGCCAATATTGGGCCCGACTCGTCGATAGCGGACCCATTCCTCAAGCTTGTCAAACTCAACCTAGACGTTGCCCCCCTCACTCAGGCGGGTAAGGTCACATCCCATCCTAACCGACCACGACACAGTGGGAGACGAGGCCTAGTGGTATACGGCCCTCATGCGCTCATATATATATCCACTCGATCTCAACATTGGGGCGTTCTCTGGTACCAAGAGGGTTTAAGGATTTTCACCGAGGGCCATCTATGGCAGCCCGATGCTAGTAACAGATTTTCAGTGTCCGATCTAGCCATCCACAATATGCCTATGGAGGCTACGACCCTGATGTCGCTAGGGCGTACAGTAATCACAGCACACAATGCAAGATGCATGAGTCATACAATGATTGTCAAATTTTAGAGTGTCAAAACCTCTCAGTTTGTAGTGCCAAAATCTCTCTTGGAATCTATGTCTTATTCAACTCATAATGAAGTCTGTGCATCTCTCAAGAACAAGGGTCATTTGTACAATAACTTCAAGGGTACTTATTCATATTCATGTACAACATCAATTGTGAATTTAAAAGCTTTTAAGAAGAATTCAAGAATACCAAAGCTTCGTACAAGTCAAGACAACGTTCCTAGACTTTGAAAGTTCAAGATACTCAAGCTTTATTATTAGTCGTTCTCAACCTTCAAGAGTCTCAAGTTCAAGCTTTATCCTTTAACAAGGTCTCAAGCTTCGTGAACTTCAAAGAACTTCTATCATCTGTAGAAAAGAAGTTTCAATGTTCATACTTCATGACTAAAGGTATGAATGACCTTAGATTGACCTTAGGGTAGGTCATTTTGAGTACATAATTCAATTATATCATTTTATAGGTGAATGGTCTATTTCTCACCTAGTCCTGGATTCTGTTCGACTAGTCCTAGCACTGGCTCGACCAGTCCAAGAAATTTCACGACCAGTCCTAAGTTTGTTGCAGATTCTTGGAATTTTTTCTTAAGCCACGACCAGTCCTAGAGACTGCTCGACCGGTCGTGTGAACAAAGCACGACTCGTTCACGACCCGTTCACGACCAGTCTTGCAGCTATGACTCAAAGTCCAACAACTGCTTCTGGTTCCACACGACCAGTCGTGGACAGGTCACGACTAATCGCGAAGGTCTCACGACCAGTCGTGAAGGTCCTACGACCAGTCGTGGAACGACTTTATCCGAACACGCTCAAAATTTCAAAAATCAGTTGGTCCTACGACCAGTCGTAGTGTCCACAGGACCAGTCGTGTACGCGATTTCTTCACTTATAAATAGACGACGAATTTAAGAGTTTTTCATTCAATTCAAGCTAAATCAATGCGATACTCTAAGAGATAAGTTATTCATTATTTTAAGCTATATTGTGCTCATTTAATATTCTCTTTTATTAGCTTTCTTTGTATTTGATTTTGAATTTTCGCATTCCAATTTTATTTGAAAGACGGATTGAGGTATTCCCATTTCTTGGAATCAAAATGAAATCAAGTTAGACCAAGGTACTTTAAATCTAAAATCAATTTAGAACCTAGAACCATTTCATATGTGAGTATTGGACATTGAACTTCCACGTTAAACTTCTACTCCGATTTGGTTCTGTCGGGCTGCATCGAAGAGATATATCCAGGTATTTTACAGTTTTGTAATTTCCTATGTTTTGATTTCTTTAAGATTAAGCTAGAAAAATCTCTTAGTTTTGGTTATCTGAGGTGATCTAGAAAACTCAGAGTGTGGGGTTTTTTAAATTGTGTAAGCCCACTTGAAAGACACAATTGTGAAGGTTTTAAGTGAACCTGGAAAAACCTATGTTCATAGTGAACGCTAATATCCACTGTGTGAGGATATTAGGAGTGGAATAGTTGTGTGGCTGTTGTTTAACAGTTGGTGTACACATAGGCGAACCACTATAATTCTTTGTGTATTGTGGTTTCCTTTCTTTATTCTTTTTAGTTCAAGATTATGGAATATATTTGTGGATGTGAATGTTGTAATCTTTACATTTCAACATTGTGGGGAATGTTGTAATAATTAGATTTCCTTTCTTGTTATTTCCTTTTTATTCCTCTTCAGTTTGAGATTTTGATACACAAATCGTTTTAGTAAGGTTGTCCTGCCATAAACCCTTGGTTTTTATGGTGTAAGGTTGTCCTTAGAACAACATTTGTATCAACCTCTCAATACTAGAATTTTGAGGTTGTTGCTTCCTTTGATTATTTGTAATTCATTTTGTTATCTTATTATTTAATTCTGCGGTTAATTTTTAATTTGGCATTGTCCTATTCATTCCCCCCCCCCCCCCTCTAGGACATATAGCTCGGCCTTTTCAAGTGGTATCAAAGCCTAATAGCTCGTTTCTAATTATTCTATTTGAATTTATTTCCTGAGCTAATCGATTTGAGCTATTTAAGATGTCAAATTTTGATAGTCTTTCAGTCAATAGGCCTTCACCATTTGATGACTCCAATTATGCCTATTGGAAAGTCAGAATGAGGATTTTTCTAAAATCCATGGATGAGACCGTGTGGCAAGCCATAATAACTGAATGGACCCCTCCTACCACTGAAGTAACTGGTATTGATGGATCCAAATGTATGAAAGTTACACCTTACTTCTCTTGGACCATTCTTCAGAAAAATGAAAGTAGTGCCAATGTAAAGGCTTTAAACGCCATAACTTGCGCACTATCACCGGATGAATTCAAAAGAATTATATCCTGTGATACTGCAAAGTAAGCCTAGGATATTTTAGAAATGATACACGAGGGAATAACAATTGTCAAGAAATCTAAAGTCCAAATCCTCACAACCAAATTTGAGGAAATACGTATGGAGGAAAGTGAAACATTCATGGACTTTTATACTAGATTAAATGACATTGTTAACTCTATGTGGGGTCTTGGTGATAAAATCTCAGAAAGTAAAGTCTGTGCAAAGATACTACGTTCACTACCTGAACGGTTCAATTCAAAGGTGATTGCGATCCAAGAACTTCGTGATACGGATAATATGAGGGTAGATGAGTTAGTTGGTTCTTTACAAACCTATGAGTTAAACTTTAAAGCTCTTAAAGGTAAATCCATCGCGCTTAAATCTTCTCAATGTATTTCTCATGAAAATAGTAATTCTGATTTAGAAAATTCTGAAGATGATATGGCCCTTTTTAGCTAAAAAGTTTTACAAAATTTTTAAAAGTAAAAAGAGGGTTGATTTTCAAAAATCTAATGATAAGAAAAGATCTAAATCTAAAACTTGGAAATCATTAAAAGATAGCTAATGTTACAACTGCCATGAATATGGGCATTTAGCAAACAAGTGTCCTAGAAAGGACAAACCTAAAAAGCAAAGTTATGTTGGCTACTTGGGATGAATCTTCTGGCACTGAAGCCTCTTCTGAATCAGAAGATTCTGAAACCGAGTTGGGTAATGAAGTCAAAGCCCTTATGACTCTAGCCAAGTTCACTTTTTCAGATCATGATGATTCAACTAGTGAAAAAAATTTGAATAGTGATCATGGAAATGAAGAAGATCTTCAAGATGCTTACAATGCCTTATAAAAGGAAAGTTGTAAAATTGCTGTAAAGTTAAAACTTCAGAAAGAAAAGTTGTTGAAACTTAAAGAAAATTTTGATACTCTTGTTTTAGAAAAATCCCACATTTCAGATTCTTTTGAAAAAACTAAATGTGATTTAGATTTCAAAACCTCCCTTATTGAAAATTTAAAATCTGAAAATGAAAAACTAAAACTTGAAGTCTCTTCACTTTTGAGTTTAAAGGATACATGGAGGTATGCTCAAGGAGATCATGTAAGTGCTATAGTTTATATCCCTGTTTGTTGTCAAATTTGTAGTGCCAAAATCACTATTATACTCTGTTATACATAACTTGCATAAGTGAAGCTCTCTCAAGGATCAACATTCATAATCAAGCAAAGCTCTCAAGTACAAGACTCAGGATCTTGAATGAAAGAACTGATCACAAGACAAGACTCTTGAATGCAAGAACTGCTCACAAGACTCAAGCTGAAAAGAAAAAGAAAGTACAAGGCAAGACTCAAGCTGAACTCAAGACTCAAGTTGAAAGTCAAGCTGAACTCAAGACTCAAGCTGAAACTCAAGCCACTTTCATGATTGAGCTACTTCAAGGTTTAGTCTACATCAAGACTTCAAGGCTCATTCTTCATGGTCTCTTGTTTCAATGTCCATACTTCATGATTGAGGTTTGTTTGACCATAGGATGACCTTAGAAGTAGGTCATTTCGGATACATAAGCCGAATGTTATTTTACATGTGATTGGTCTGTTCTTCGACCAGTCTTAGGTCTGCCGACTAGTCCTAGACTTGCTTCGACCGATCTAAGAAATTCCTGGATCGATCGTAAGTTTGTTACAAATTCGGATAAAATCTAGCCTTCGACTAGTCCTGGAATGCTCGACCGATCGTAGGAACAGTGTCGACGCATTTCGACCAGTCGTAGAATCTACGACTCAAAGTCCAACAGAAACTTTGCAGGACCTACGACCGGTCGAAGGAAACCTACGACGATCGTAGGTGACCTACGACCGATCGTAGGAGGGCTACGACGATCGTAGAACGGTCGAGCTTATCCCGCCTAATCTTTCAAATATCTGTATGGCTTCGACTAGTCGAAGAGCACTCTAGACGATCGAAGACAAGATCTTTTCACCTATAAATAGTGCACGAATCTCAAGAAATCATCGATTTAATTAAAGTATTCACGCCAATCTTTGTAGAACTTCGAGAGATAATTTTGCGCTCCATCTAAGCTAAGTGTGCTTATTTAATATCTTCTTTCCTTAGCTTTATTTTAATTGATTTTGTTTCTGATATTCCAATCTGATTTGAAAAGAGGAATTGTTATTCCCTTTCTTTGGAATCAAAATCAATTAAGGCAAGCCCTGTTTGGTTTAATTTAAAATCAATTAGATCTAGAACCATTGTAATCGAGTACTGGACATTGAACTTGGACATTCAATCATCTACTTTGATTTGGTTCTACCGGCGCTACAACGAAGAAGATATTCGTATTTTACATATTGTAAATTCCTTTCTATTATTTTGGTTTCTTTCAAGATTTGCCGGAAAAATCTTGTTATTTTGGTTATCTGAGGAGAGCCAGGAAAACTCCGAAGTGAGGGTTTTTTAATTGTGTAAGCCCACATACAAAGACACAATTGTAAGGGTTTTGGGTGAACCTGGGAAAACCTATCTTTAGTGAACGCTAATATCCCTTGTGTGAGGATATTAGGAGTGGAGTAGCTTTTTGTGTGGCTGTTGGATAACAGTTGGTGAACACACAGGCGAACCACTATAAACCCTTGTGTTGTGGTTGTTTATTTTATTCTTTTAATTTTTTTTTATTCTTTTTGTGGGATGTATGTATGGTGGTGAATGTTGTAATTATTTCAAGCTTTGTGAGAATGTTGTGATAGCTTAGAATTTACTTTCTGCTATTCCTTTATAAGCTTGATTTTCAATTTCATTTTGAAAGTTGTTCCAGCAAGGTTGCCCTGCCATTTTTATGGTGTATGGCTGTCCCTAGAACAATACATCTTTAATTACAAGTTATTTCAATTCAGTTCATATTTGTTTTTGTATTCCTCTTCGATTTGAGACTTGATACAAAGACCTTTCTAGAAATAAGGTTGTCCTACCATAAACTCTGTTTTTGGTGTAAGGTTGTCCTTAGAATAACGTTTGTATCAACCTCTCAAGATCTGAATCTTGAGGTTGTTTTTCTTTCCTGCATTATTATTTAATTTGGCTATCATTTTCTTTATTATTCCGCTGTTATAAGTTTTTATTTGGCATTGTCCTATTCACCCCCCCTCTAGGACATATAGCTTGGCCTTTTCAGATCATAAGTTAGAAAAACTATTATCCGGATCCAGAAAATGTGGTGACCGATCCGGTTTGGGCTACAACACGTACTCCTAAACATAAGAATACTCCTAAGTTTGTGAAAGGAGAGTCTTCAAAATCGAAAGAGAAAAGTTCAAATCAAAATTATTCTAAAAATGTCAAAACCTTTCAATCCTTAAAACCTAAAAGCAACTATATCAACTATAAAAATCAGAATCGTAATCCTTTAGCTGAGAAAATAGTTGATTTACTTAAGGAGCTCTTAAAATCTAACTTAATGGGTCGGTCTTATAACAACTACAATCATAAGAAGACCAATTCTACTCCTAAACCCAAAACAGTTATGAAATGGATTCCTAAGGTTACTTGCTTGGTTGCCCACACGGCTTTCAAAGCATTAAGCCATTCAAAGTAGTACCTAGACAGTGGATGGTCTAGGCACATGACTGGTGACAAAGGTCTGTTCACCACTCTTAAAGACATGACTGATGGTTCGGTCACATTTGGTGATGGTAGCAACTGCAGGATTATTGACCAAGGTACGGTTCAACTTTCTAACCTCCCTTTATTTGAGAATGTCTTATATGTAGAAGGTTCAAAACACAACTTATTAAGCATTTCTCAAATATGCGATAAAAATCATAGCATAAAATTTTCTAACCTAGGGTGTGAAATTTTAAATAAAAACGGTTCTGTAATATTAACCGGTCATAGAACTTCTGAAAACTGCTATATTGTAAGTGACTCTAGCTCATCTAATTTATCATGTTACATGGTCCATACCGATGAGACTGAATTATGGCATAAATGCCTTGGACATGTACACTCCCGTAACTTATATAGATTGAGCAAAAGAGAGTTAGTAAGAGGCTTACCCAAAATATAAAAAATAGATAAAATATATGGCGAATGCCAAATTGGCAAGCAAACTAGGAGCTTTCATAAAAAAGTGGACTCCAATGCCACATCTAAACCACTCGAACTCCTCCATATGGATCTTATTGGACCAACTAGAACGGAGAGTCGAGGTGGCAAAAAGTATATTCTGGTAATTGTTGATGACTTTACCAGATATACTTGGGTAGTCTACTTAAGAGACAAATCAGAAACTCTTGATGAAGTCAAAAGGGTACTTAGACGTATCCAAACTGAAAAATAAACTCAAGTTGTAAGATCCGTAGCGATTATGGATCAGAATTTGAGAATAGCAGTTTTGAGAAGTTTTGTAGTGATCAGGGAATATCACATGAATTTTCTGCACCCAAAACACCACAACAAAATGGTATAGTAGAAAAAAAAATAGAGTGCTTCAAAAAATGGCTAATGTAATGTTAAACAGTATGAAGCTCCCTAAAAATCTTTGGGCCGAACTCGTAAATACTACATGCTATATAATTAACCGTGTTTATACAAGAAAATCAAACGGTAAAACGGCTTATGAAATGTGGTTTGATAAGAAGCCTACTGTCAAATACTTTCGAGTTTTTGGCAGCAAGTGCTATATTTTGCATGACCGAGAAAATCTGGGTAAGTTCGATACCAAAGTGATGAAGGGATATTTCTAGGGTATGCTCTGAATAGTCGAGCATATCGGGTTCTTAATAAGAGGACCGGTGTGATTCAAGAGTTTATTAATGTGGTTATTGATGATCACTTGAATACACCTGTCTCAATTTCAGATAATGATGAAGTACCTCTAATTGATAAATCAAACTCTTCATCAAGTCAAAACAACTCTGAACTGAGAACTGTTAAAGACCATCCAACTAATCAAATTCTTAAAAATCCTCTCACTGGTTTATGCACTCGTAGACAACTTGAAGATATGTCTAATTACGTGTGCTTTACATCTCAGATACAACCGGCTAACGTAAAAGAAGCACTTACTGACGAAAACTGGATAGTTGCGATGCAAGAAGAGCTTAATCAATTTGTAAGAAATCATGTTTGGTACTTAGTTCCTTGGTCAAAAGATAAACATATTATCAGAACTAAGTGAATTTTTAAAAATAAGTTTGATGAACTTGGTAATATAATTCGAAACAAGGCTAGACTGGTTGTACAAGGGTACACTCAAATTGAAGGCATCGATTATGATGAAACCTTTGCCCCAGTAGCTTGTCTTGAATCAATCAGACTATTTATATCCATTGCTTGCTTTAGAAAGTTTAAAAATTATCAAATGGATGTAAAGAGTGCTTTCTTTTAAATGGCGATTTGCATGAAGAAGTGTACGTTGAACAACCAACGAGTTTTGAAGACCCTAAGAATGCTGATCATATATACCGTCTAAAAAAAGGCTCTTTATGGTTTAAATCAAACTCCCAGGGCATGTTATGAAAAATTGACTAAGTTTTTATTAAGTCATAATTTTCTAATGGGAAGTATTGATAAGACTTTATTTGTAAAGAAACATAATGATCACATTTTAATTGTATAGATTTATATTGATGATATTATTTATGGATCTACCTATGCTAACATGACTGTTGAGTTTGCAGATCTTATGAAATCTAAGTTCGAAATGAGCATGGTTGAGGAATTGAATTATTTCCTAGGGTTGTAAGTTAAACAACAACCTGATGGTTTCTTCATCTCTCAAACCAAATATGCTCTGAACTTAGTTAAAAAGTTCAGATTTGAGAATGGGAAGAATTTTAATACTCCTATGAGTACGACTTTAAAACTCTCAAAGGACTCTATAGGTAAGAAAGTGGATCCTAAATTGTATTACAGTATGATAAGTAGTTTGTTATATTTAACTGCAAGTTGTCCTGATATTGCATCTAGCGTAGGAATTTGCGCTAGATATCAATATGACCTTAAAGAGTCTCATTTAACTGCTGTTAAGCGGATTATATGATATGTCGCAAGTACAGCTTATTTGGGTCTTTGGTATCCACATGATACTAATGTTCAATTAGCTAGGTACACTGATGCTAATTGGGCTAGTAATGTTGATGATAGGAAATCAACCAGTAGTGGTTGTTTCTATGTCGGGAACTATTTAGTTTCTTGGCAGAATAAGAAACAAAGTTCCATATCGCTCTCTACCGCTAAGGCTGAATACATTGCAGCAGGAAATGCATGCACTCAGCTGGTATGGATGAAAAGAATGTTAACCGATTATGGAATTACACAGGACTCTATGGTTTTATATTGTGATAATTCCAGTGCAACCAATATATCTAAAAATCCAATCCAACATTCACGAACCAAGCACATTGACATTAGATATCACTACATTCGTGAATTAGTGGAAGAAAAGACAATTTCTTTAGAATACATTCCGACCGAGACTCAACTTGTTGACATTTTCATTAAACCGCTCTACAAAAGCAGGTTTAATAAATTGAAATTTGATCTTGGTATGTGCAATTTTAATTGATTATTTATGCATCTCTGTCTCATATTGTATACATTTGTTATTTTAAATGATTAGAATTTTAAATTTTAAGAAAAATGCACATTTTTGGCTGTGCACGACCAGTCGAGTACATGCTCAACCAGTCGTGGTACGACCGGTCGAGCACGTATTGAACCAGTCGTGGAATCGCGAATTTTACTTTAATTTGGGGGAAAACCCCTTTTCTTCCTCATTTGTGCTTCCTCTCCAACGGGTCTAACCACGACTGGTCGTACCCACTTTTCTAGATCTTCAAGGTTAGTGCGTTAATTCCATTTTTCTTATAGATTCAAGTCCATATCACTTCCTTTTCATACTTGGAATGATTTATTTCTTGTCTCTTTGAGATTTTTGGGGTTTTCTTCTCCAAAATCTAATCTAGAGAAACCCCTCTCTACATCTTTTGCAACCTCTTGATTTCTTGTATTCCTAGTTGCAAATGAATGCTAGAGGTAGAAAGAAAAGTTCTCGAGGTCCTTCAACATCTAGATCGACACCTATCACAAGGTGCCACCTTCGGTCACCTGAATATGATCCTCCCTATATGCGGGATTTGAGGTTACGCAATGTAATAGTTGAGCGACCTGTGCATGTTGAACATCTTACTTCTTTTGATCTCCTTCCACCCTCCAATCTGTAGGATGGGCTAACATTCTACATTGGGGTGGGCAGGCATACTGGTCTATTGCGCAGGCTATGTTTGCATGTATTTTTAATTTTTCAACTGAGAATTTAACTTTTGTTATAGTTACTAGAGAAGGTCCATTTGAAGTTGACCGATATCTGATTTCTGACTCAATGGATATACCTGTCAATGATGAAGGTATTACAATTAGCTCTCTACTTGCTAAACCTTCTGAATCAGAAAAACATATGCTTACAAGAGCATTGTGTAATATAGATGCGCAATGGAGTCAAAATGGGAATGTGCTCGCTTCTAAGTACTTGTTACCCAGATATAGAGTCCTTCATAGGATATTTATTTCCAAACTATATCCTCGTTCTAGGAACAAAACCGAACTCACCACTTTCATGGTTCGAATTTTGCATTCTATCATCTCTGGTACATCAGTTTGTCTTCCTTCTTTAATCTGTTATTCCATCATACAATTCCGTCTCCATCTTAGTCATAGTAATATCCCCTTTATATATCTTATGACTATGTTGGCCACTCATATGTTAGTGGCTATGCCTGTTGGAGAGGCTCCTATTCATCACCCTATTTTCTACAACTCTAATATAAACAAGATGAATTTGAGGTTGGCTGATGGCCAAGTCAATGTGGGTGGTGGTGGAGTAGAAGCAGTGAATGAAGAAGAAAGCGATTTACCTCCAGATGATATAAACATGGATGATATCTTTAATGAGATTGAATCAGATTTTGAGGCTTACCTTGACTATCAGCCTTCTGATTTTGCTGAGAAGTTGCATTCTCTTGAGGAATAGGTGGCTCAGATTCGTGTAATCCAGGATTCTTAATTTGCTTATATGCGTAAATATATGAGGCGCATTAATAAGAGTTTACACCAAATTGATCCATCTATTCCTGCTCCCTCTTCTGGATCTGATTAGTATTTTCTTATCTTGGTTTGTAATAACTTTAATGATACTTGCTTTAATTTTGTCTTTTAAGATAGTACTTGGACTTGATTTACCTTAGTTGTACTTGATTGACTTTGGTTAATTATGGTTGCGCATGACTTGCTTATGGATTTGATATTTTGTCTGTCTTGTGGTATCATTTATTCCTCAATACTTTTCTTATTCTTCCTTCTTTATCTACTTCCATTTCTACTTTTTAATTCTTTCCTTTGTCATATTATGACAAAAAGGGGGAGAATTTTGGCATGCTTAATATATGGTGATTGTGGTATATATTGATATATTGGCATGTGGATTATATATAGATTATGGATATGTAGCTTTTCTTTGTGAATGGGGGAGGAGTTAAGTAAGGGGAGTATTGGCTGTAACTGGTTTGGTTTCTTTTGATAACTGGTGCATGATTCTTTAACCAGGCTGTAACTGGTTTCTTTTGATAACTGGTGCACGATTTTTTGTGCGTATATTGGTTATGTTACTATGGAGTGTGCTTTGTCACAAATTTGACAACGGGGGAGATTGTAAGTGCTATGGTTTTCTAGCTCCTATGATTGTCAAATTTTGGAGTGCCAAAACCTCTCAGTTTATAGTGCCAAAATCTCTCTTGGAATCTGTCTTATTCAACTCATAAGGAAGTCTATGCATCTCTCAAGAACAAGGGTCATTTGTACAATAACTTTAAGGGCAAGTGTACTTGTTCATATTCATGTACAACATCAATTGTGAATTTAAAAGCTTTCAAGAAGAATTCAAGAATGTCAAAGCTTCATATAAGTTAAGACAACGTTCTTAGACTTTGAAAGTTCAAGATACTCAAGCTTTATTGTTAGTCGTTCTCAACCTTCAAGAGTCTCAAGTTCAAGCTTTATCCTTTGACAAGATCTCAAGCTTCGCGAACTTTAAAGAACGTCTATCATCTGAAGAAAAGAAGTTTCAATGTTCATACTTCATGACTAAAGGTATGAATGACCTTATATTGACCTTAGGGTAGGTCATTTTGAATACATAATTCAATTATATCATTTTATAGGTGAATAGTCTATTTCTCAACTAGTCCTGGACTCTGTTTGACTAGTCTTAGCACCGGCTCGACCAGTCCAAGAAATTCCACGACCAGTCCTAAGTTTGTTGTAGATTTTTAAAAATTTTTGTTAAGCCATGACCAGTCCTGGAGACTGCTCGACCGGTTGTGTGAATAGTGCATGACTCGTTCATGACCAGTCCTACAGCTACGACTCAAAGTCGAAAAACTGTTTCTGGTTCCAAACGACCAGTCGTGGAGGTCCCACGACCAGTCGTGGAGGTCCTACGACCAGTCGTGCAAAGGCTTTATCCGATCACGCTCAAAATTTTAAAAACAGTTGGTCCTACAACCAGTTGTAGTGTCCACAGGACCAGTCGTGAACGTGATTTTTTCACTTATAAATAGACGACGAATTTCAGAGTTTTTCATTCAATTCAAGCTAAATCAATACGGTACTTTGAGAGATAAGTTAGTCATTATTTTTAGCTATATTGTGCTCATTTAATATTCTCTTTTATTAACTTTCTTTGTATTTCATTTTGAATTTCCGCATTCCAATTTTATTTGAAAGAGAGATTGAGGTATTCCCATTTCGTGGAATCAAAATGAAATCAAGTTAGCCCAAGGTACTTTAAATCTAAAATCAATTTAGAACCTAGAACCATTTCATATGTGAGTATTGGACATTGAACTTCTACTCCGATTTGATTTTGCCGGGCTGCATCAAAGAGAATATTCAGGTATTTTACAGTTTTGTAATTTCCTATGTTTTGGTTTCTTTGAGATTAAGCTAGAAAAATCCCTCAGTTTTGGTTATCTAAGGTGATCCAGAAAACTCAGAGTGTGGGGTTTTTTGAATTGTGTAAGCTTACTTGAAAGATACAATTGTGAAGTTTTTAAGTGAACCTGGAAAAATCTATTTTCATAGTGAACGCTAATATCCACTGTGTGAGGATATTAGGAGTAGATAACAGTTGGTGTACACACACGCGAACCACTATAATTCTTTGTGTATTGTGGTTTCCTTTTTTTATTCTTTTTTATTCAAGATTGTGGAATGTATTTGTGGATGTAAATGTTGTAATCTTTACATTTCAGCATTGTGGGGAATGTTGTAATAGTTTAGATTTCCTTTCTTGCTATTTTCCTTTTTATTCCTCTTCAATTTGAGTTTTTGATACACAAATCGTTCTAGTAAGGTTGTCCTGCCATAAACCCTTGGTTTTTATGGTATGAGGTTGTCCTTAGAACAACATTTATATTAATCTCTCAATACTAGAATTTTGAGGTTGTTGCTTCCTTTGATTATTTGCAATTCATTTTGCTATCTTATTATTTAATTCTGCTGTTAATTTTTAATTTGGTATTGTCCTATTCACCCCCCCTCTAAGGCATATAGCTCGGCCTTTTCACCCACCCACAACCAAAACAGATGGACAGCGTGCAATACATACATCAAACGAGGCCACAAAAACTGTTGACGCAAGAGCAACAACAGCTGCATGTGGGGTGCACATAGATGGACGGTCTGAATATAACACAGGCCTCATGATCAAACCCTACAAAACTTGCTACATCAAGGCAGCAGCTGGGTTCCCACTGTCCAAACATCTGGACGGTGCGGATTGAAACAAATACACCAAGGTAGGTCCGACCCACCATCCCAAGTGGACGACAAGGATGGGACACACACATCTGGGTGGCCCATCGTCCAAGTAATGGACGGTGGATACAACACTTAAATCATTGTGGGAGCCACCATCCATTGGCTGGACGGTGGATGTAACACGTGTCAGGTGGGGTCCACGTCCCATGGACGGACGGACGGTGAGATACAAAACATTCATTATAGGTGGGTCCATGTAAATGGATGGACGGTGTGGATGACGTCCACACAGCTGGGTCCCACAGACCCTGCTGACGTCAATAAAGCAGCTATATAGTTGCGTATAAGCAGCTACTAATGTTTCAAGGCAGCACAGGTGGGTCCCACGTAGGGTCCACCATAACATATATTTATATAAAATATATTATATTAATATATTATTATTATTATTATTATTATTATTATTATTATTTTAAAGCTAGTGAGTACACCCCACTGTCAGTTTACACTTCACACGTCCGGCGTCCTTGGACGCTGGACGGTTTGGATACAACACATATTTAAGGTGGGCCCCACCTATGGACATGCTACTAGGGGGGTGGGCCCTGCCCAGGTGGGCCACCAAATGGCTGAGTGGTGTGGATAAGACATATATCAAGGTGGGGTCCACGCATGTGGGCCTCCCCACTTAAGGATCCAACTGATATTAGTGTTTTCCTTTCAACCAAAACGGCAGTAAGGTGGGCCCACTTACTACATGGCTTGGATAAAATACATACTTTATGGTGGGGTCTATCCAGGTGGGTCACGTGGCCACATCATCACAAAAAAAGATGAAAGAGAGGGAGAGAGAGAAAGAAAGAGGCGAGTGATGGAGGGACCCCGCCACTATGGGTCCCTCTTTAAACAATGCATACATCAAGATGGGTCCCACCATATGTGGGCCCTCTAATCATCAAGATCACATAAAAAAATCACCCACCTTAGATCTTGGACTCCTCCTTCCACCGATGCGATTTAGAGCTCCAAGGGAATGATTTCAATGGTCGAGCCCAAGGCAAAAGGCCTATCTTATATACAAGAAAACTTTTTTCCTTGGCAAATCCGATTTGTGACTAAACTCACAATTCAAAGGTATCAGAAATTTCAAATTTGGAGGGAAATCAAAATATTTGAAATTCTTCTCCCTTAATATATATATATATCTATATATATATATATATATATATATATATATATATATATATATATATATATATATATATATATATATAATTTGAAACAAAATACAATACTCTTCACGACAGCTCCACTTCTGTCAGACAAGGCTTTGTTGCTCTAAGTTGCCCTTTTTATCTTAAATAGCTTGACTGCGTTTCTTATATATTGACCACAACATTCTATCAACCATCTACTCACAATACTCTGTCAACCATCCACTGGCGTGTAGAAATAAATTTACGCCAGCTGTAATCCTACTCCCAATATTGAAGATTCTTTTATCCACCTCCTATTCCTCGTGCAATGACACATTTCACGCTCCTATTAGCTTTCTTATAATGATCAGAAATAGGGTACAACACAAAGCCCATGTGTAGAACACTACTGAAAAAGATGAAGATACTGACGTCCACCACCGTTGAAACCTTTCCTGAGCACACAATGCTGTTTATTTGTGATCCAAGCTGTTCAAAAGTTCAGGCAGACAGGGATGAAGTGTAGTAAAATAAAAAAAATATTAGCTTGATTCAAAAATTCTTGTCCCCAAGAAGTTTTCAATTATAGGCATTGAATTCCCATTCTTTCCTACGATGTGGTATACTTTTGAGCTCATGCCCTGAAAATGATCTGAAAAAATGGATGGACGGTGGATAAACGATAACACAGATACATCATGGTGGCCACTCAGACTTTACTGAGCAGCCTAGTAAAATAAAAAAATATCTGCTTGATTCAAAAATTCTTGTCCCCAAGAAGTTTTCAATTATAGGCGTTGAATTCCCATTCTTTCCTACGGTGTGGTATACTTTTGAGCTCATGCCCTGAAAATGATCTGAAAAAATGGATGGACGGTGGATAACCAATAACATAGATACATCATGGTGGCCACTCAGGCTTTACTCAGTAGCCTATAGCAGGCTCAGTTGATCAGGACAATCAAGAAGAACTGAGCAACGGCCAAGATTCATCCAACAATTGATGCCGCATCCTCACGTTCAGAGGCAGAGATCCAAGTAGAGAGTCTTGACAGACAAATGGTGGGTCAGGTATCTCTCCGACTGGACCCTCATCATCCTGCTAATGTGTGGTTAGGTAGGGATTTTTATTTGTCCCCACTTACCTATCATTGGGTTTTGAGGATACTCGAGGAGATCTGCCTAGAAACCATATGGTCTGTTTGTAGTTTCATGTTTTGCAGTTTTAGATTCGGACTTTGTACTGGTGTAGCTGGTCGATCAGTTGTTGTTTGGACCCCTTAAAGAGATTTGGAGTTAATATCACCTCTCGCGGTGTGGCTATCTTTCATTTTTTTTTAAAAAAAAAATGCAGCATCCTCACGTTTAGGCGTGTAACACCAAATTGTGGTAACGGATTAGGTGTCACGGGCATAACACCTTCCGTATAACGCCTTGGTGGGTGTTACCCTTACCGTGGGGCCCACCTTGAGGATGTGCTATATATCCAGCGCCATCCATCCTTTTGCCAGCCCATTTTAGGAAGTAGATCCAAATCTCATGTGGATCAGATCACACCAAAGGAAACAGTGGTGATTGAACGCTCACCATTAAAAACTTTCGAGGGCCCACCTTAAGTAGATACGTAATGCTCATCCAACCCGTTGATAAGGTCAACCAGACTTAGATGGAGGGAAAATGAAAAGATCAGATTGATCCAAAACTTTTATGGCCCCAAAAAGTTTTTAATTTTCATTCACCACTTTTTCCAGTGGTGTGGTCCACCAGAAATAGATTTGAATCTGCCTAAGTTTTGGGATGACTTCGTCAAATGAGCTGAGAAAATGGATGGACAGCTTCGATATGCAACACATTTATCAAGGTGGGCCCCACGTGATAATGATAACACCCACTTAGGTGCCACCGGGTAACATCTAGGGGTGTACACTAACTGAGCTAGCTCGTTAGCTCGCTCCACACGACATGCAAAAGCACGATTTGGCTCAGTTTAAAGCTGAGTTTGAGATGATTTTTGGAGCTCGAAGATGAGTTCAAGCCGACTCAGATCAAACCCAGCTCAAATCGAATCCCAGTTTGGTGACTTGGTTACTTTGATATTGATGTTGCTCACAAAGTGTTTGATGAAATTACTCAGAGAAGTGTGGCTAGTAGCAAGGAAGGTAGGATGGGATTAAAAAAATGTAATTATCCGTGTGGCAAGGATTGTTCCCTGTGTTACCGTGGGATAAGTTTAATTCCATGCTATTTTTGTAATACAATGGTACATTAAATGGATATACTCACCATTATTTGAAACTATTGAGAATAACACATATGTGTTATATCTAAACCGTTCATCTGTTTTGTAACCTCATTTTATAGCATGGGCCTAAAAATGAGACTGATCCAAAACTTATGTGGCCCCAAAGTAGTTTTCAAAGGTAGGTATTCAATCCCCGCTGCTTTCTATGATAGGGTTCACTTGAGCTTTAGATCTACCCGATTTTTTAGCCCATGCTCTAAAATGATCTCAAAAAATGGGTGGACGGTGTGGTTATAGCCCACACATCACGGTGGCACCTACACAATTTGCTAATGATTGAGTGGAATTGGCACAGGAACCAATGCAATTCCATCTAATATAATTCCAAGCTTTTCCATTCTTCCCAAACATTGAGTGGAATTGGCACGATCTTATTTAATACCATGCGCCGAATGCCCCCGCCCCCCCCAAGAGATTTTGAAAGGTGCAGTCCAGGTGTTTGTAAAAATGCTGTGATGGCGGACTTAGCTCGTCCTTGACTCGAACTCGGCTCAAACTCTCCCAAGCTGCTGACTAAACTGAGCCGAGCTGGCCAGTCAGGCCCGGGGACTAAGCCGAGACTCGATTACACCCCAAGAACTAACACCTAATCCGCTCCCTTCCTATTCCAGCCTTACGTCTGTTGTGGATTCTCGCCATTGCTGTGCGTAGATGAATTAGGAATATTTTCAATGGCTCAGATTCAACTTCGTAAATTCGGCAGTCAGGATTAGAGCTGTACACGAGTCGAGTCGAGTCGAGTATCGCCCTACTCGTACTTGGCTCTTAACGCCCGAGTGCTGCTCGTACTCGGCTTTACTCAGCCAACGAGCATGGACTCTCTGCTCATGCTCTACTCGCCCGAGTACAAGCCGAGTATGAGTAGTAAACGAGTCGAGTCGAGTCTGAGTTTTCGAGGCGAGTTCGAGTACGAGCATACAATACCTTGCCTTCCCAAACTTGGAAGGAATAGAACTATGCAGTCCCTAGCCCCATCAAATGTAAAAGCTTGCTATTTTATTATTATGACTTAGAAGGAATAGAACTACGCAGTCCCTATACCTGGGATTTGGGATTATTATTATTATTATTATGATTTTTTATTTTTTATTTTTTTTTTGTTAGCCCATTAGACTAGTACACCTACACCCACTGTCAGCTCACACTTCACTGTTAGCCACCCTCTCTAGGGAATCCATAGCAAAACGAATATTTAGGAAAAACACAAATATCAAGTTAATCCCAAAACTATGTTAAACAATTTCTATATTAACATATATTAAATAATTTCTAAAAATAAAAAATCAAACCCACACATTACCGGGCGAGCTGGGCAGGAACGACCGGCAGCTGTATGCAGGGCAGGGCGATGACGGACGAGTGGCAGCCTGGTAGGGATGAGCTACGGCACCAGACGAGTGGCAGGGACTAGCTCCGTCACTGGACAGGGGCACCGGACAGGCCGCAGGGACGAGCGGCAGGGTCTAGCACCGCCGGACAGGGGACAGGGGCGAGTGAGAGAGAGAGAGAGAGAGAGAGAGAGAGAGAGAGAGAGAGAGGGAAGAAGAGGGACGAGCGTTCGGAGAGGGAGGGGAGACAGAGAGAGGGGGGGTTTTTTTTTTCAAACAGGCTGGGGAGGGAAGAAGGGTTTGGACGCTTGCTGGTTGAAAATGACGGGTGGGTGGGGTAGGGTATTTTTTGGGCGCTCGGCTGCTCGCTGGTTGAAAATGACGGGTGGGTGGGGTAGGATTTTTTTTTGGCAGGCTTATATATATGGGTACGAGTCGAGTACGAGTCGAGTACCGAGTCGAGCACCGAGTCGAGTACCGAGTCGAGTACCTCTAGACTCGTACTCTACTCGTAATGTAAACGAGTCGTGGAAACTCGCTCGTACTTGGCTCTAACTCAGACGAGTCGAGTATCGAGTCGAGTATTTCGAGTCGAGTCGATCGAGTACCCGAGCTTAGCCGGCTCGTGTACAGCTCTAGTCAGGATCATGGCTTGTTTATGACAGCAATGCGGAGATGGACGGTTCAAATCTCTGAAACCATTTCATCACGCGGGCCCAGGAGACACATATGGGCGGCCAGGCGAACTAAAGGGAGGAAAAACAAAGACCGCGGATGGCCTGCGACAAGAAACTGGCTGGGCCTCACACCGATGTATGTGAGAAATCCACCCCGTCCGTATGTTTTCCCGTATAATGTCACGAAGTAGGCACAAAACTAAGGCAGATCCA
The DNA here is from genome assembly GCF_029962835.1 of Magnolia sinica. Classification (NCBI taxonomy): domain Eukaryota; kingdom Viridiplantae; phylum Streptophyta; class Magnoliopsida; order Magnoliales; family Magnoliaceae; genus Magnolia; species Magnolia sinica. Next base: position 85,021,783 of record NC_080574.1, read on the forward strand.
AAACCCAAGTGGCCCGTACAATAGGGAAAAGTAGATAGGGAAATGCCTACCATTAAAACCTCCCGGGAGTCCACCCATCCATTAAGATCAAAAGGTCATTTCTATTTGGATGAACTGAAAACACAAAAATATTAGCCCGATTAAAAAATTGAGGCCTCACAAATGTTTCAACGGTGGACGTTCACTCCTCATTGTTTCCTGTCATATGGCCCACTTTAGATTTGGATCTGCCTCATTTTTGGGCTCATCTAATGACATGAGGTGGAAAAACGGATAAACAGGGTCGATTTATCACAACATCAGGGTGCCCCCCCCCGGATGTTGTGATAAACAGTGGGTGTCATTATACTGCAGCTTTCTTTGGTGTGGTCCACTGGAGCTGTGGACCTGCTTCATTGTTTTGTTCAAAGCTTAAAATGATATGAGAAAAGCGATAAACGGCGTGGATAAAATACTTACATCACGGTGGCCCCACACAAACCTGCCCGTACAGATTACCGTTCGGGCCGGGTAGGACGCAATCCGCGTCCCACAAACGCCTATTTCCTGCCAAATCCTTTCGCATAAAGTTCCTGTGCTCGAAATATAGGTGCGGCCACCGTGATGTTTTTGAGAAATCTACTCCGTCCATCCGTTTTGTGAGCTTATTCTAGGACATGAGGCTAAAAAATGTCTCAGAACCAATACTTAAGCGGGCCGAAAACGGGAGTATTGAACATCCATAGTTGAAATATTCGTCAGGCCACAGAAGTTTTGAATCAGGCTAATATTTGTGTTTCAGTTCATCTCAGTAGGAATGACGTTATGAACGGTATGGATGGAATGTAAACATCAATGTCAACCCCAGGGAGGTTTCAACAGTAAGAATTTCACTACACACCTTTTCCTTCAGTGCGGCCACTTGAGTCTTGGCTACTGCTCGTTTTCTGTTTTAAGTACTAAAATGAGCTCACAAAACGGATGGACGGAGTAGATTTCTCAAAAACATCACGGTGGGCCCCACTTAGGTTTCCAACGCAGGAACTTCGTGCGGAAGGCTTTCCAGGAAATCCGCGTCCGTCGCAAGCAATCCGCGAAAATAAAAATAAAAAAAATCATATATATATATGAGGACTCTTAACGGCTTTTTTCTCACTTTCCATAAAACGAAACCCAACGTCTATTTTCTCACTTTCCATAAACGAAACCAAATCACAGCACTTTTCTTTCTTCTTCTTCTTCTTATTTTTTCTGCTGTCTAGAGAGAGAGAGAGAAGAGTACTGCTGCAATCAAAGAGAGAGGTTGAGAAAGATGTCTTCCTCTTATCATCCTAACGTATCTGATACGGACGTGAGAATGTTGAAAGTTAGAACGTGGAGAACAGAAGAAGGAGAAGAACCAACAGCTTACTTCCAAATTCATCTCCTAACTAAGCATTCCCTTCTTTCCAATTCAAGAAGCGGATTTCCTTTCACTGTCATCCATCAAAGAGAATCTCCCGTCAGCCTCGCATTCTTTCAAATTCAAATGTCAAGCATGGAAAATCCTGCTACCTCTTATCATTGCATCTTCCACATGCTTTGCACGGTTGGCGCCGATCCGTCCCACATCGAGAATTTGATAGACCATATCTCGATTTTATGCCGAGAGAGTGCAGAAGAGACGGTACGTAACGGTCTCAGCTCAATGGAGATCCTGATTCGCATAGAGGTTCAATTGAGGGAATTTTACGACTCAGACATTGCGTTTCCTCTGGATACATTGGGGGAATTTGGCGATCAGGACAGTGCATTGGATCTGGCCATGATGGAATCGATGAATGATGCTGATGATGCACGGGCCATGGCTCATGGGTCCAGATCAACGGTTGAGATTGAAGCTTTATTGGAAACTTGTCAAATTGACAGATGGGATTATACGAAGGATTGTAGCATTTGCTTGGAGCTTTTGAGTGAGGAGGTCGTCCATATGCCCTGTTCACACTTATTCCACAGAAGTTGTATTGGGAGATGGTTGGAAATTAGTGATTTGTGCCCCATGTGTAGAGCTATTATTTGAGAATTGAGATGAGATCTTTTTTTTTTCTTTTTTTTTTCCATTGGAAATTATTGTTCTATTTTAAAAGTCCAAGTTGTTTTCCCCTTTATATTTTGTAATTAATAGATGTAACTTGTTTCAATATGGAATGAGTTTTTTTTTTTTTTTCTATGAATGGTATGGATTGTTTCTTTCTTTATGCAAATTGTATTGTAGAAAACTATTATAAGATATGTTAATAGTAATGTGATCCACCTCCCTTAGAAGTGACATATTTATCTTAGTTAAACTCATGGAATAATGGATTGTTGAAAATATAAGGAATTTAATCTTAATCATATATATGAATATGAATGGGAAGCCATTCCTATTGACTAATGATTTTTCTAATTTTATCAAGAATTATGTATTGGAGTAGTTTAACTCATTTCAACTATTCTATTACTCCACACATCTCCACACTTAAAGAATTTCTATATACTCAAGATTAGGATCTGAACCGATCCCAATTTATATTGGATTCACTGGTATGCTCAGATCCAAATCATCCAACGATTAATAAGTTTGATAAATTTATAAGGCCCACTTAATAAAAATTTTATATTCTCCCACTTAGGCCATATTGATTAATATTAAACTTTTGAAAAAGAAATTCTTTTAAAATTTAATAAAACATTTATTTGAAACATTCTCATAGGCAGCCATTAAATTTCGAAATCACTATCATTAAATGATGATACGGGCAATGCTTCTTAAATCTTGTGGTAGTCACAACATTTAATCTTTACGAAATGAGATAAATCACTGTTACAAATACTAGCAATTCCAGCGACATATATCTCGAATATGAAAGTGTGGTACGAAGATTGCATGCCTAATGTGATCACAACAATAAGAAAATAACTCATATGATGTGTTGATGGTGATATGACCCAAATCCTTAAGACCTAGCCATTTGATCATACACCGTTATGTGGGCATTGTCATGGATGTTATTCCCACTTTGTTAAAAGAAACAACTCACACAACAATTGGGACACATTGTCCTGGCCCACAATCGGCAAGTGATAGAATCACAGTTCTACAGTCAACGAGACAGAGGTCTTCTGATACAACAAACTGTACATTCTTTCTGTGGCAGGTATTGACTGGAGAACTGGACCAGCTAGCCAGGACCGAAGGAGCTAGCTGTTGTGGATGAAGAAGTGCGTGCTTCTATAGCAATACACAAATATCTGTCATTTCAGTGGGGACCATCGATTGGAAACGTGGCCACTTAAAGAGACCTAACATGTGTAGCATAAAACATTACATATCATGAAGAATACAGCATTTGACGAGATTTATGATTATTGAGGAAAACTAATATCATTTGCAAATCTCTCTTGCAAATCCATGGAAACATCTGCTGTATATGGTAGGCCCCATCATAGAAGGGCCATTGAACAAAAAAACTGCATCTGTGCATGAAATGATAGTCAAAAAAAGCGGAGCAGGAGCAGTCAACGATCATCCAATCACGGATGCTGTATACATAGACCAGATATTCACATTGAGTGCAGTTGGTATTTCCGTGTGCGGATGATTCAAGCATTCCTCGTAATGAGTAAAATTATGTCCAACCTCCCAACTCTTTTTGAGTAAAAACTAATGGATCCTGATTCACCATGCTATGAGTAGTCAGGGCCATACTTAGCTGATCCAGAGCACTGATCAGGTGGGCCCCACATTGGAAGTGAATGCCCATGGGAGATAGTGATCATCCAATCTTTGGTCCTCCTGATTCTTCTCTATGTTCTTGTAGCCATCTGCTTGTGTGCTGCTGATCAAAAGAATAATATCTCACAATCTGGGAGATATTTGGGCAATCCTCCGTCCACAGCAGAGCCCATCATATCAACGGTCTGGATCATCAAGCCACGACCATATCATTACAGAATGAGTGAAATTCACACTTGTCAAGGAGGAATTGAAAAATCAGATTGTACAGTCTATGGATGCATGGAAAACATGAATCTGCCTAGTTATTATTTGAACAAAGCAACATGTAAATCATCCAAGAGAAACCAACCACTTTCCTTTCTTCATGAAAAAAAAAAAAAAAAGCTATGGAAATTAAAAAGGAGCAAGAAGATACATCTCTAGATAGATAATCATGCCAATTGTTATACCGATTCTGCTTAATACAATGGCTTGGTTCCATTGCTGCTGTGAGATCGGCTGCTGCACTACTTTTATGTTGCATGTGATATGCCTTCCATGATGCAATCCATGTGCTGCTAATTTTGAATTTTCATCACCTGTTCATATTTCCTTAGGTCCTCTCTAACGTTTCTATATGGCGATATTGAAGTAGCCTTTGATGTGTGGGCAGGTTATCTCTGTTCAATTGCAATTTGGCTTCCTGAAAATAAAGCAGTGATCTCAGTCAAGTGGCTTGTGCAGATTTGGATGAAATAAGAAAAGGCAACAATAAACTTTCCTCAATCAATCATAACAAAACTTCCAATGCAACTTCTGCAGTATCACGGAGGATAGTGTGATAACAAGTCATGGGGTTGTTAGCATCCCATTCTCGTTTTGGGGTGAATTTTAGGTGTGATCATAAGCCATGGGTTGTTACCATTGCATTCTCATTTCAGGGGTGGATCTTTGGTGTGATCGTAAGCTGTGGGTTGTTAGCATCCCATTCTCATTTCAGAGTGCATTTTTCTAGAATGGATCATTTAATGCATCCATGGTACATTGCTGGTATTTCGCAAACTCAGTGGAAAACAATTGCATGGGACAAAATAAACAAGTTTCGTTATCATGTGTATAAAAATACTACCTTTTTTCTTAGAGAAGAAGAATCTAGAAGCAGATCCGAAGAAATGCCTTTCACGAAGCTAGGGAAGTAGAATACGAAAAAAATTCACTGTCCAACTGTCAGATATAAGTCATAGTGTTCCAATAGTTCTTTAAACCACCTGCAAGAAAAACAAAAACAGGAGATGAGAGAGAATGAGTAAAGGCAGAAACGTAGTGGAGGAAGACTGTATGAGGAACAACGAAGACTAGAGCTTCTTTGGGCGCATACAACATATCCTCCAGCAAACAGATCCCCATAGAACCCAACTGAACCACTAACAACATGCCAGGAAAAAAAAAAAAAAAAAACCTCCTTTTATCAATTACTCTAGCCATCTGATTATGGATAGGAAATGAATTCATATTGATTATAATTGAGGTCTAGTTAGTGACCCTCTGTCCATCATTGAAGGCCCAACTTTTTGCCTATCCATATAAAAATATATATATATATGACATCACCATGCTGTATTGAGCATTGTCAGATGAGTCATTTGTAAGAAACAAAAGATAGTTGAAATAAGAGATAGCCCATGGTTCTCATTCAACATGTGTGATGGCTTGATGAGTGGACCTGTCCAAAATGAGTCAGGTCCACTCTTCAGAAGGTCCACTCCAAACTAGACTACTTTTAAAGTGTGCTGATTATCTAACCACAGGTTAGTGACGATGAAGTCGCTTTCCTAACAAACAGTGATCCTGAAAAGGAAAAGGTTATTCTGTCATTGTGGTTTGATAGACTGAAATTGTTTGCGGTCACTGACATGAGAAGGGTTGCAGATACTTTACAAAGGTTCTGTTTCATCTCATTTATTGTTATATTGTTAAGATGATTTCTATCAAATTTTTACTAGAATCCCTACTTTATATCCTGATTATGAAATTCCTTCCTTTTTGTGTTATATAGTTTTAGGAATCCAAAGAAAAAGTGGATGGATTTTCCATTAAATATGGTCATCAATAATAGAAATACTGAACCATGATTCCGATGAGGCATGAACACACAGCTAAGGAATGGCGGAACAGGATTCATGTAGGCTGTATCTGACCACAATCAGTGGGATAAGGCTTAGATGGTGATGAATAAGGTTGTCTTTCATATACTGTTGAATTGAATTGAATTGCTGTCATTGGTCAATAAGGTGGCACTGACCAAATTTCAACTACCTTCCCAAGTATTCAAATTGAGGTCCTAGCCTCCAACTTGCAGTTATGTTAATTAGATTTCGATGTCATGTAACTGCCAATTGAGGACTACTTCTTCATTATGAATACTAAGGAAGGTTGCGGTTGTTTCCTTCACAAGAACTAATTATTGTGCAAATCAATTCAATATTGAATCGAAAAGTGGCTGAAGATACAGACATCATGGTAGGATTTTCCATGCATTTTGCAAGCCATGGTTAAATAGAAGAGCTCGACAGACATGAGGAATGATTTTGATACAATGCAGTGGAGCTTGTAAAACAGAAAATTAGGAATACCTTAACAACAACAAGAAGAATCTCATACAGAATGTCTAAAAGCCATGACTCGAAGTTATCAATAACTAAGGATCTCTTGTCCTTCTTGTCAGGCTCTATATTTTCCTTTGCTATTGTCTCGTTCTCTGCTACATTGCTACAATACGATTCTTGAGAAGATTCCTCCTCTTCTTCAATTGTGGAAGTGTATTCAGGTAACATGGGCTCCAGTAATTGGGCATGAACTCCAACGTTTAGAATCAAATCAAAAGCCTGAAGACTAGAAGCCAATCTTGGTGAATTAAGCATCTCCTAAAAGAGATTAAAAAGCACTTGAGAAAATTTGGCTCCATTTATCATAGGCAGAAGTTGAGATGTGATCAATAGAACACCTCTAGCTTAAAAAGCGTTAAGGGAGCAGTGGTCCGAGAATCCAAGACATACCTGCAAAAGGGGGGAAAAATAGAATCAGATTTTCAATTATCTCATGATTCTCAAGACCACTTAATAAAGCATATGGATAATTCAAATTTAAGTTAAAACAACCAAATGACCTCAATAATTACAGAGCTAGGCTACAACTGAACAATGATAATCTAGGCTACAGAAAACCATCTAGGCTACAGAAAATGACCTCAATAATTACAAATTGACCAAAACTGATGCAGAAAACTATGGATAATTTGAATTTAAGTTAGCACAACCAAATGAAATAACCACAAAGAATACTTGCTAGTTTCTGACAAATTATCAAATCAATAAACAGTGTGGAAGGAAAATTCATTCATATAAACACAAACATCATATAAACAGCCAAGAAGTCATAAACTTAAAAAAATTTAAAATCACGTCCACACATATATCAACAAAGAAATTTTGAATTAGGAAAGTTTTGAAGCACAAACATAAAAAGACCATATGTATGCAATGGACCGGACGATCCTAACTGCCCACTTCGCCCTCCCTTGCTCCCTCCCTCAAGGTGGTGACTTCCACCCGAGATTTTGTTCGATCCTTAAGTTTATAAAACAATGAAGGAACCAACACACCCAACCGCCCACTTAATAGACTTTTTTTTATTGTAGAATGTGCATTGTTGCCCATTTAGCTTTCACTATTCGCTTGTAGGATGTGCTCGCTGGTTGTATCCAATCCTCCAATCAATGGAAATTTTGAGCCATGGTCCATGCATGGTGAGAAACCTGGGGTTTATAGTTGGACAATCCTTCTAACCGGGTTCCACTTCCACTTTGGATAGTGATTCAAACTCATACTCTGCTCAAGTATCCTGGCTGCTTATACTCGCAACCATTTTGAAATAGACTCTTCTGCACCCAAATCCATTGCCTCTTCGCTTCATGCTTCGTGCAACTATAGGTCCGCCAGTTTGATAGATGCAATCAAACAAGGTAACCTCATATGTGGTGGAAGTGTGAAGAATACTAGACTAAGGTGTGAGAACACTACACATCGAAAATAAGTGACCTAAGTGACACATCAATGATACAGAACACGTACATTCACGTCAATCCAAACCACCCAAATTGCAGGCCCAACTGTGGATGGACCATCATCCAAAAACCACACTGATCAGATGAACTCCACTGCCCAATCGATGGATGTTGCCCAGGGCGATTAAAAAAAAATCCCCAGGAATCCTAATTCCATAGGCGAAATCTGGCGGTAGAGATCAAGATTATCCAATTGATTCCATTCCTGGGCTAACGCACCATCCACAAAGCAGCCCACAATTTGGACTATCTTGATCACGAATAACGAAATTGACCTTATAGTGAAATGTGGGACAAATACTGCACCATCCACAAAGTGGCCCACAATTTGGACGGTCTTGATCACAATAAATTACCAAATTGACCTTATAATGAAATGTGGTGAAAATGAGGGAAGAGGGAAATGCCGGTACCTGCATGTAGCGCGGGAGTATCCTTTGGAGTGGCCTTGAAGAGAACGAAAGATGTATCAAACGGTGAGGGATGCAAGTAAGAGCCGACCTCGACCTCTCGAGCTTCGGCGATTAAGGGTACGATGGGAAGTATGGAGATTAAAGTGATTCCCTTGAGAAATTCTCGTCTGTAGAGGAGATTTTGATGCCATACGTGAGAGATTTTGGGGGGATTTGAAGGGATGGAGAGGGGTTTAAAAGAAGAAGAAGAAGAGATTTTCAGAGTAGAGAAAATGGGAGTTGCTGAAGCGGTAGCCATGAAGAGAGAGAGAGAGAGTTAGGGCAGGGAGAAGAGAGAGATGGGGGTGGGGAGAGAGGGAGAGAGTCGGGGCAAGGCCGGATTGATGAAAATATGGGTTAGGGTTTTGTCATGTTATATTTATATGGATTTTTTTTACCAGCGCTCGGTATTAGTTAGCACCGGCAAAGGATCCCCGCCAACGTCGGCTTTGCTCTGTTTTGTTGTAGTGACTATTCTATTACTCCACACATCTCCACACTTGAAAGAATTCCTATATACTCAAGACTAGGATCTAAACCGATCCCAATTTATATTGGATTCACTGGTATGCTCAAATCCAAATCGCCCAACGATTAATAAGTTTGATAAATTTATAAGGCCCACTTAATAAAATTTTTATATTGACCCACTTAGGCCATATTAATTAATATTAACTTTTGAAAAAAAATTCTTTTAAAATTTAATAAAACGTTTATTCGAAACCTTCTCATAGGCACCCATTAAATTTTGAAATCACTATCATTAAATGATGATATGGGCAATGCTTCTTAAATCTTGTCCATTACGACCACTAATATCATATCATAGTAGTCATAACATTTAATCTTTAAGAAGTGAGATTAATCACCTAATGGGGACATCACGCGCACACGCACTTCCCCCTATACACGTACGCAAGGAGGAGGAAGGCCCCACCATCGATCTAGATCGATGACGACGTCCAAGGAGGGCCTCCTAGTTAGAGAACTGCGTTTTGGTTCCTCGGAGTGGACCCGATCGGCATGCGAATCCCACCATGGGTTCTCATGATCGTGGCCCACTATTCTAAATAATCTAGTACTTTGGGTTTTGCTTATTATTGTTATAAGGAATATCATGGACGGTTTAGATTGCTTTGATTAGTTGTTATTGTTGATTACTTCGTCTCCAAGTAATAGGTTGCACACATGGCGCGAGTTTTAGGGTATAGGGTTTTATTATAAATAGTCACCCCTTGTAGTTTTTTTTTCTCACTGAAGATTAATAAAATTGCTGGGTTTTTATGTTCCTCTAAATTTCTGAGTTGTGAAGATTCAATTGGGTGCAAAACTCTCCCTTCCTTGAAGGGCTGACTACTGTGGTGCAAAGCCACACCTATCCCGATTCGCCCCACCTTCTTCCATCCATATTTATCTTCTCCTACAAGCATTCCATCTGCAAATCCATCAATATTTGCAAGCGTTTTTCTCTCTACAATAGATTTCCAGAATTTGGCCTTGTAGGAGGGCTGAAACTTCGGCGGAGCACCACGCACAAACCGTGCATCGGATCGAGTTGAGATTTGGGGGATTTGGAGTCCATCCCTCGCCAACCAAGGCCAAGGTGGCGTTTTTCTAAATAGTGGGCCCCACATATGTGCGTCCGGGATCACACGCAGGTGCGTCTGGGCCATTGTTGCTGTCCACACGTGCGGTACTTCTCTGGTTTATCTCTCTCCTCTCTTTCACTCCTCTTTCACCCAAAATCTCTAAACCTAGCCCTAAATTACTCAAATCCCCAATTTTATGCCCTTTCTTCAACCTTAAGGTTCCCCGAGTTGAAATTTTTGAATCCCTTGGATTGGGGGAATTATTTCTGTGCATGTGTGGATGACTTTGCCTTCATTTGATTCTTGTTTGGTCTATAATTTTTATTAATCCGGCCCTAGCATGTGTAGGCCTGGATCCACGTAAAATTCCCCTTGATTAAGTGTTTGAACTTTTGTGTGGGATGTGGAATTTTGTGTAATTGTTCCTGAACTAGTGTGATCTAAAGCCTAAAAATCTTACACATCATACTTGAATTTCATGTCCTGCATCATCACCATTACAAATACTAGCAATTCCAATGACATATATCTGGAATATGAAAGTGTGGTACGAAGATTGCATGCCTAATGTGATCACAACAATACAAAAATAACTCATATGATGTGTCAATGGTGATACGACCCAAATCCTTAAGACCTAGCCGTTTGATATGGATGTTATTCCCACTTTGTTAAAAGAAACAACTCACACAACAATTGGGACCCATTGTCCTGGCCCACGATCGGCGAGGGATAGGATCACTGGTCCACAGTCAACGAGACAAAGGTTTTCCACGAATATCTGTCATTTCAGTGGGGCTCATCGATTGAAAACGTTGCCACTTAAAGAGACCTAACATGTGTAGCATAAAACATTACATATCATGAAGAATACAGCATTTGACCAGACTTATGATTATTGAGGAAAACTAATATCATTTGCAAATCTCTCTTGCAATCCATGGAAACATCTGCTATTTATCATTACAGAATGAGTGAAATTCACACATGTCAAGGGGGAATTGAAAAAACAGATTGTACAGTCTATGCATGCATGGAAAACATGAATCTGCCTAGTTATTATTTGAACAAAGCAACATGTAAAATCATCTATGAGAAACCAACCTCTTTCCTTTCTTCATGGAAGAAAAAAAAGAAGCTATGGAAATTAAAAAGGAGCAAGAAGATACATCTCTAGATAGATAATCATGCCAATTGTTTTACCAATTCTGCTTGATACAATGGCTTGGTTCCATTGCTGTTGTGGGATCGGCTGCTACACTACTTTTATGCGACATGTGATATGCCTTCCATGATGCAATCCATGTGCTGGTAATTTTGAATTGTCATCACCTATTCATATTTCCTTAGGTCCTCTTTAACATTTCTATATGGTGATATTGAAGTTGCCTTTGATGTGTGGGTAGGTTATCTCTGTTCAATTGCAATTTGGCTTCCTGAAAATAAAGCAGTGATCTCAGTCAATGTAACGCCCCGAAAATCGGGGGTCAAGTAGAAGCCCAGCTCCCGAGTTCCAACGCATCACTTATGCAACATAGATAATGATGGTTAAATGTTGTCTGTATTAGCACGTTAAACATGAATGGGATTACACTAAATCAGCATATCATACTCCAGAGACAATTAGATTACGCAAGCGAAGACTGTGATAGATATATAAAGCATATAAGTGATTGTAAGTCCCCGGAATATGAAAGTCACCAAGTTAAACATTTAATCTTTAAGAAGTGAGATAAATCACCGTTACAAATACTAGCAATTCCAATGACATATATCTAGAATATGAAAGTGTGGTACAAAGATTGCATACCTAATGTGATCACAACAATACAAAAATAACTCATATGATGTGTCGATGGTGATACGACCCAAATTCTTAAGACCTAGCCATTTGATATGGATGTTATTCCCACTTTGTTATGGATGTTATTCCTACTTTGTTAAAAGAAACAACTCACACGACAATTGGGACCCATTGTCCTGGCCCACAATCGGCTAGGGATAGGATCACTAGTCCACAGTCAATGAGACAGAGGTTTTCCACAAATATCTATCATTTCAGTGGGGCTCATCAATTGGAAACGTGGCCACTTAAAGAGAACTAACATGTGTAGCATAAAACATTACATATCATGAAGAATACAGCATTTGATGAGACTTATGATTATTGAGGAAAACTAATATCATTTGCAAATCTCTCTTGCAATCCATAGAAACATCTGTTGTACATGGTAGGCCCCATCATAGAAGGGCCATTGAATATAAAAAACTGCATAAGTGCATGAAATGATAGTAAAAAAAAAAACGCAGAGCAGGAGTAGTTAATGATCATCCAATCATGGATGCTGTATGCATAGACCAGATATTCACATTGAGTGCATTTGGTATTTCCTTGTGCGGATGATTCAAGCATTCATAGTAATGAGTAAAATTATGTCCAACCTCCCAACTCTTTATGAGTAAAAACTAATGGATCCTGATTCACCATGCTGTGAATAGTCAGGGCCATACTTAGCTTATCCAAAGCACTGATCTGGTGGGCCCCACATTGGAAGTGAATGTCCATGGGAGATAGTGATCATCCAATCTTTGGTCCTCCTGATTCTTCTATATTTTTTTGTAACCATCTGCTTGTGTGCTTCTGATCAAAAGAATAATACCTCACAATCTGGGAGATATTTGGGCAATCCTCCGTCCACAGCAGAGCCCATCATATCAACGGTCTGAATCATCAAGCCACGACCATATCATTACAAAATGAGTGAAATTCACACACGTCAAGGAGGATTTGAAAAATCAGATTGTACAGTCCATGGATGCATGGAAAACATGAATCTGCCTTGTTATTATTTGAACAAAGCAACATGTATAAGCATTAGACTGCCAAAAAAAAAATTTCATCCAAGAGAAACCAACCTCTTTCCTTTCTTCATGGAAAAAAAAAAGAAGCTATGGCAATTAAAAAGAAGCAAGAAGATACATCTCTAGATAGATAATCATGCCAATTGTTCAGTATTTTTTGATAGGAAGTGCGGAAGAGTGAGCCCTTAAGATCTGACAATCTACACGATATGGAACCTCCACAAACTGAAGATAAACGGTCTAGATCTAGCGGTCCGCCTAACCACTACTGGAGTAGATGGGTCTAATCACCCCTCTGATTCTACGATATAAATGGCCCCGGATTACGATCTATGGCTTAGATCATCCCAAGGACAAGCCTAACGGAGAAATTTCTATATACCATTATTCCTCTTTTTACTCTCATTATTCCTTAATATCTTTTCACGAGAGAGCCTTATCCTATTTATAGGAAAGGATGGGGAGTTTGGATGAGACCAGGAATTATCTGGTCTTATCCCTATCTCCTCTTTTTAAATCTAAATTCAAACTTGAATTCGAAATCCATTGATTAATAGAAGAGGGCGGAAGAGGCCTAAACTCATGGGACCCACCCACTAGTGATTGCCCACCAGTGGGCCCCACTGGCCTGTGTCCAATATCTCGCACTTAATCACATTGTGGGATAGGCACAAAAAATTTATCCATCTAACTCACCTAATAATAATCAAAGCCAAACATCGTGATCAAAAGAATCAGAGGCGTGGGACCAACTGGATCACCGTAATCTTCTCACAGGTGTTAAAGTATTAAGTGACTACTTAACTAGTACTCAATAACCCAAGCTTTGCAATGTCTGTCCTAGTCGGCATGACCACACCGGATGGAGTTAACTCTCGATCTAGAGTACTCGGCAAACATACGCACTTATCCAACTTATCGAGTGATTGCCCACCAGTGGGCCCCATTGGCCTATGTCCAACATTTTTTACCAATTCTGCTCGGTACAATGGCTTGGTTCCATAGCTACCGTGGGATCGGCTGTAGTACTACTTTTATGTTGCATGTGATATGCCTTCCATGATGCATGCAATCCATGTGCTGCTATTTTTGAATTGTCATCACCTGTTCATATTTCCATAGGTCCTCTCTAAAGTTTCTATATGGTGATATTGAAGTTGCCTTTGATGTGTGGGCAGGTTATCCCTATTCAATTACAAGTTGGCTTCTCGAAAATAAAGCAACGATCTCAGTCAAGTGGCTTGTCCAGATTTGGATGAAATAAGAAAAAGGCAGCAATAAACTTACCTCAATCATTCATAACAAAATTTCCAATGCAACTTCTGCAATATCAGAGAGGATAGCGTGATAACAAGTCATGAGGTTGTTAGCATCCCATTCTCGTTTTGGGGTGAATTTTAGGTGTGATCATAAGTTGTGGGTTGTTATCATTGCATTCTCATTTCAGGGGTGGATCTTTGGTGTGATTGTAAGCTTTGGGTTGTTAGCATTCCATTCTCATTTCAGGTTGCATTTTTCTGGAATGGATCATTTAATGCATCCATGGTACATTGTTGATATTTCACAAACTCAATGGAAAACAATTGCAAGGGGTAAAATAAACAAGTTTCGTTATCGTTCCTAATTCCAAGGCATATCCAAACAAGACCTTAAACCCTGAATAAATAGTTTTATCCTCAATGCAAACAAAATACTGCAATTTGCAATCAAGTAATTTGCAAGTTACATCCAATAGATTAGGAACTTCCTTTAATATGACATTACACGCAAACCATGCAATCAATCATAAAGAAAACTAGAATCTTGTTGGACTTTGTGGAAACAACATGCGCGGGGAAGCAGCCCCTTACCCTTGCCTTCTCGTCGGCGTCGATGATGCTTCTTATTTGCTTGTGGGGTGGATATCATGGTACGTGATGAAGAGGCCATTGTACCACTCCTGTTTGGTTTTGTTTGCTTTTAATGGGCTATTTCCTGTTGGTTACTTTGGTCTTCCTGTTGTACGTTCTTGTGCATCAATATTCTCGAGATTTTGGTTTTTTAAAATCTCTATTGACCATTATGGCCCTTGATGGGGTGGAATGGCAGAACATGATTCATGTAGCCGACCCCAATTAGTTTGAAAGGTTTAGATAATTGATGATTACCAATGTCTAGACTTAAAATTGAAATTTTAAAATTTTAGATGTGTTGGGGGCCTTGCACAAAGCCTTAGAATCTAGCCTCCCAAATCAAACTAGAATTATGGGATAATAAAGCAATGAAATAAATTAAAGCACAAACCACAAGACACAAGAGATTTTTACGTGGAAAACTCTCTAAGAGGTAAAAACCATGGGACCTCATCCAGATCAACAATCCACTATGAAGTAGAATGTTACAACCCTCTTCACTCATGCAGGAGTGGATAAACAATTAGAGAATAAAAGAAAAACAAAGAGATCTCACCGATCACGAGGACATAGAAGCGCTAAGATGTTGAGTGCACAGTAGATCACCTCTATGAGCAGAACCTCCCTTCCACAAGCTTCCTCTCTCTCTCTATCTCTCTCTCTCTCTCACCTTTGATAGCCCTAAACCCTTTAGCAAACCCTTGCAAAGCTTTAGGAAACCCTCTTGCATTACCTAAAAAAGTCCTAGGCACCCCTATTTATAGTTTAGGCAACTCCCTTTCACACCTCTTGCGAAACTGCCTCAGATTTCCGCAGTCCGCACAAGATCCGGACTCGAATTTACGTAACCTCAACTGGTCGAACAGAGTCCTCGACCAGTCGAGCGGCCCACTCGACCAATCAAGCACATCCCTCCACTGGTCGAGCACCCCGGAGAAAATTCATCAGATGGTCGCTGGACTTTGAGTCGAGCCCCACTTGACAGGTCGAGCAGCGCAGTGAAATACTCTGAATTTTCAGCCCGCTTCACTGTCTCTCCTCTGAAATGAGGAGGAAAACCCCATCAAATCTCCCCCTTTCTGACTCAAGAGGAATTCACCTTCTTTAAGCCAGTCTAGTTTATACAAACCTCAAACTTGTCCTTGAGCAAAGCCTTGGTCATCATGTCTAACCCATTATTATCCATGTGAACCTTCTCAAGCTGTAACACCTTCTATTCCAAAGTATCCCTGATCCAGTGATACCGAATCTTCATGTGCTTCGACTTGGAGTGCTGACTTGAATTCTTGCTCAAGTGTATAGCACTTTGACTATCGCAATAGACCATGTGTTGCTCCTGCTTCGGGCTAAATTCCTGTAGGAACCTCTTCATCCAAAGCATCTCTTTACATGCCTCTGTGACTACAATGTACTCGGCCCCTGTCGTCGACAATGCTATGACCTTCTTTAGCTTGCTCTGCCAAGAAACCGCTCCCCCTGCAAACATGAACATGAACCCCGATGTAAACTTCCTGGAGTCTATGTCGCTTTCCATATCTGTATCCATGTAGCCCTCTAACACAGATTTTTCGTCACCATAGTATAGGCTCAACCTGAATGAGCCTCTTAAATACTGTAGTATCCACTTCACTGCTCCTAATGTTCTTTACCAGGATTGGCAAGAAATCGACTGACAACACCAACCGTATATGCTATGTCTGGGCATGTTCATACCATAGCATACATCAAACTTCTTACAGCTGACGCGTAGGGTGTCTTCTGCATCTCTTCCACCTCTGCCTTCATCTTGGGACACTGTCTGTCGCTCAATCTGAAGTGACCATTCAGTGGAGTATTGACCAGCTTCGTTGCATTCATACTGAACCACTCTACGACTTTCTTAATATACCACTCTTATGACAGTCAAAGCTTCCTGCTACTTTTATCACAAGTTATCTCCATTCCTAGGATCTGTTTAGCCAGACCCAAGTCTTTCATCGCAAATGACTTGCCCAACTCCTGTTTCAACCTGTCGATCTTCTTAATGTCTTTTCCCATTACGAGCATGTCATCAATATATAACAGCAAAACTAAAAAATCACCATCTAAGAACTTGCGCTTAAACACACAGTGGTCCAACTCCGTTCTGTCATACCCATGCTTCAACATAAATGAGTCGAACTTCTTGTACCATTGTTGTGAAGCTTGTTTTAGCTCATACAAGCTCTCCGTCAGCCTATACACCATATTCTCTTTGCCCTTGACTTTGAACCCCTCTGATTGGTGCATGCAGATCTCTTCTTCCAGGTCACCATGAAGGAAGGTAGTTTTAACATCCAACTGCTCTATCTCTAGATCCATGCTAACCGCCCACCCAAGCAACACCCGTATAGATGTCATCTTCACCACTGGTGAGATTATCTCCTCGAAGTCTATGCCTTTCCTCTGACCAAACCCTTTCACCACAAGTCTAGCCTTGAACCTCATCTGTGAATTCTTCTGCTCAACCTTCTTTCTGAACACCCACTTGTTGCTCAAAGCTTTATTGCCCTTAGGCAATTTCACCACATCATAGGTGTGGTTCTTATGCAAGGATTCCATCTCCTCTTGCATAGCTTTCAACCACTCCTCCTTATGCTCATCGGCTAGGGCCTCAGAATAATCTTCTGGCTCTCCCCCATCAGTCAGCATAATGTACTCATGCGGTGAGTACCTCTTGGATGATTGTCTGTCCCTGGATGACCTCCTCACCTGTGGCTCAACAGGTGGATCAAGTGGGGGCTGCTCCGCCGGTCCATCTTCTATAGGAACTCCCTCATCCTCTACACCTTGTTGTACTCCCCCATCATCAAGCACCATGGGAGAAATAACCGGATCTATATCCTCTAGCTCACCTGAACTAGGCTGGTTCTTCTCTAGCTTACCAATGTCTTCTATATACTGATCTTCAAAGAATACCACATCTCTGCTCCTGACGAGCTTCTTCTCAGTCGAATCCCACAATCTGTACCCCAAGAATACACACTGCCTGATCTTCGTGTAGAGCTTGGACCTCTCGTCCTTTGGTACGTTAACGGATGCCCTGCATCCAAACACCCTAAGATGACTGTACGATGGATCATGTCCAGTCCACACCTTCTCAGGCACTTCTCCATTCAACGGGGCTAATTGAGACCTATTTATCAAATACACTGCCGTGTGCATTGCTTCTCCCCAGAACGTCTTGGGCAACTTCGCATGGGATAACATGCATCTGATTCTCTCTATAATGGTGAGATTTCTTCGTTCAGCTACACCATTATGCTGGAGGGTCTTGGGAACTGTCTGTTCATGCCATATACCCAAGGAATTGTAATACTCATGAAAGTCACCGATGTATTCACCACCATTGTCAATGTGGATGCACTTCAATGATCTACCTATCTCTCTCTCGACCATAGCATGAAACAATTTAAACATACCAAAGACCTCGTCATTGGATTTCAAAGCATAAACCCAAACCCTCCTAGATGCATCATCTATAAAAGTGACGAAATACATTGCCCCACCCCAGGTTTTTGTCCTCATAGGACCACAAATATCAGAATAAACCAAATTTAATACATGCACTTTATTAACATGAGAAGCATATTTAACAAATGAAACTCTATGTTGTTTCCCTGATAAACAATCAATACAGGTTTTGAGAGGTATACCTGTCACATCTGGAAGGAGCCGCTTCCTCATTAATAGCTGAAGCCCTTTTTCACTCATGTGGCCTAGATGCCTGTGTCACATGTCAATAGCTGAATCTTTCGCTGCGTTCAACCCACCCTTGCACACACTGACACTTACCTTGTAAAGGGTGCAACACTTCTTTCCTCTTGCTGCGATTAACAAACCCTTGATGACCTTCTAGCGCCCACCAGCAAATTAGCTTTCATAGCCATTATCATCCAACCTTCCCGTCGATATCAAGTTGAGGCAAAGATCTGGAATGTGCCTCACATCCCTGAGAACCAATGTGTAGCCCACATCGGTCTTTACATAAATACCACTGACCCCTACAATCTTTGATATGCCAGAATTTCCTATCGTCACGGTCTCATAGTCACCTGACTTGTAGCTTATGAAGAATTCCCTGCGTGGAGTCGCATGAAAAGAGGCTCCCGAGTCAATCACCCAGTCGGTGTCCTGACTCGTAGCCGTGAGACAAACATCATGATCTGCTGAAATAATAATTACAACATTGCCATCTAAAGCAACCGCAGTAGAGTCTGATTCATGTTCCTTCTCATTTCCTTTTCCTTTCTTGTCGTTCTTCTTACTACGACATTCATGCTTGTAGTGGCCCTTCTTGCCACAATTCCAACATTCAACATCCTTCCTGATACTTGAGTTGCCTCTTGATTTATCTCGAGCCTTCCCGCCCTTCCTGTTCTTTCCTCTCCCCCATTCCTGTGTCACAAGGGCCTCTTGCTGAGTAGACCCCTGAGACTTCCTCCTTGTCTCCTTATTGAAGAGACAACTAGTTACCTGTTCCATGGATACCTTTCTGTCTGGCGCGGAGTTACTTAGAGACACCACCAATGTTTCCCAACTGTCAGGCAATGAACTAAGCATTAGCAAAGCATGCAATTCATCGTCCAGGACCATCTTCATAGCAAAAAGATGGTTCACTATATTGCTGACCTCATTCATGTGCTCAGCCACAGAACCACCATCTTTGAACTTGAGATTCACAAGTCATCTTATAAAGAAGATTTTATTACCAACTGTCTTCTTCTCAACACATGGTGGAATACAAAATCATCCAGCCAATGTCTAATAAACCCCACTGCCTTCTGGTCCAACTTCTTCCAATCATAATCAAACATATCATTGGATTCTGCTGATATGCCTAAAATTGGAGAATATAAGTCTTTGCTATAAAGCAAGTCCTCCATCTTAGCTTTCCATATGGTCCAGTTAGAACCATTGAGGTTGATCATCCTTGATGAGCCACCTTCCATAATTCAAAACCGATCCCACTCCGTTCAATGAACTTGGCTCTGATACCACTTTGTTGGGGGCCTTGCATAAAACCTTAGGATCTAGCCTCCCAAATCAAACCAGAATTATGGGATAATAAAGCAATGAAATAAATCAAAGCACAAACCACACGACACAAGAGATTTTTACATGGAAAACCCTCAAAGAGGTAAAAACCACGGGACCTCGACCAGATTAACAATCCGTAATGAAGTAGAACGTTACAACCTTCTTCACTCACGTAGGAGTGGATGAACAATAAGAGAATAAAAGAAAAACAAATAGATCTCACCGATCACGAGGATATAGAAGCGCTGAGATATCGAGTGCATAGTAGATCACCTCTACTAGCAGAACCTCCCTTCCACAAGCTTCCTCTCTCTTTCTCTCACTCTCTCACACCTTTGATAGCCCTAAACCCTTTAGCAAACCCTTGCAAAGCTTTAGAAAACCCTCTTGTATTACCTAAAAAAGTCCTAGGCAACCCTATTTATAGTTTAGGCAACTCCCTTTCTCACCTCTTGTGAAACCGCCTCAGATTTCACTATTCACACAAGATCTGGACTCGAATCTGCGTAACCTCGACTGGTCAAGCAAAGTCCTCAACCGGTCAAGCGGCCCACTCAACCAGTTGAGCACTTCCCTCGACTGGTCAAGCACCCTGGAGAAAATTCATTAGATGGTGGCTGGACTTTGAGTCGAGAACCACTCGACCGGTCAAGCGCCACCCACGACCAGTCGAGCATCCCACTCGACCGATCGAGCAGCGCGGTGAAATACTCCAAATTCTCAACCTGCTGCACTGTCTCTCCTCTGAACTGAGGAGGAAAACCCCATCAGGATGCACCAGATATAGGTACATTTCAATGGAGATAAATGAATAATGGGGAATTAAGTCCTGTCGTGGTTCCCCACAACTTTTACAATCCTGACTAACATCAAGGCTGTCTTTGGATGTAGAAGTGAGATTTTATTTTATTTTTTTAAGAGAATGTAGAAGTGAGATTGAATGCAAAGAAATCAATTTGAAATGAAGAAAGATTAATGATGTTCCTAGTGTTCATAATGAGGAAGCCACCCTCAAATTGCATTTACATATCTTCAAGTTCAATTTATTATTTTAAATTTCTTTGCTTAAAAGAATTTCCAAAAATGAAGATGCATTTTTTATACGAAAGAGGTCTTTCTTTCCAATACAACACAAAAGTGGTTTTCGAAATTCTACTATGTATAAATTCTGAAATTGCGCCCCTAAAAAAATTAGAAATTTGAAAATTGCAAACTATTCTCTACTCCAGAAATGGCTATGAACAGACCGCAGCCTGAAGTAACTTAATTGCAATTTGGAGCCTGGCATAAATGTGAACGTTAACGAAAGAAGTTAACAATTTTATAATCTCTACTTCAATAGACTAGTAAATGTAATTCAATTGGATAATGTATCCACACACACCGCATCACCAAACTGCAGTGGGCATCGCTTCCAAGTCAACATGGTAGGCTTGGTAGTTAGGGACTAGGGCAACACGGTAAATAGAGCCCACATTATGTGGGCTTCTGTTTTGCCACCTTTCTCACCCAAAGTGCAAAATGCGATATGCATGCGATGGTCTCAAGTATATCTCAATTGTCACTTGATGCTAGTGTAGACCTTAGGAAGTGGGATTCCCACTTCTAAATGTTTTTTTAAATTTTTATTTTTAGGTTTGAAAAGCTAGATTTTCCAAATGTAATCTATCTATATAAAATGGCATGCTTGCTTCAATTGTAAAGCCTCCTGCCTTCAAGCCCATACTTGCTATCTTTTCTTTTTCTGCATTAACTTTTCTTCCTAGCTTCATTTTAGAACTCATTTAACCTGTCAACATGTGGATGCAATGTCCTTTTATTTGAGAATGTGCTTAACATGCAATTGGAGTTAATCTAAAATCAGCTCAAAATACTTCTCCCCAACTCATTTTCTACTCAACTGTAGTTTATATATATATATATACCCACATATGTCTTCTTTTGCTATGTCCTACACTCAATGACAACGTTGTTGATCTCATAATATCTGCGTTCACCATCATGATTTGCTCATGCTCTTAACCATTGCATGCCTTCTGATTGCATCCATGAGGTAGCTGGTGGTATTTGGGGTAGTTTGCAACAGTTCCAAGCATCACTTCTAATTTAATATGTCAGTGGATGGCTTTATTTTGAACTTTCGGTGCATTTTCAATTGGCATGAAATATGAAACTGAAATGGACGGGTTAATGTTTTCTGCTTTTGTGCCCCAAAAATTGTATTTTGTTCATTACACATACCGCTTGAAGCTAACAAAATATTATTTGGCTGAAAGCATTCTTCTTGCTCTATTCTGTTTTTTCTTTCTTTCTTTTTTCTTCCAAACATTACATTTCTCTTAGTCTAAACCATTTTCTAACTTCTTTGTTTCTTTTGATATCTGGACAGGCTCCACTATATCTGGGAATACGTGCCGGAGGAGAAATGTTGCTTTTGTTCTAATTTTGCCCCTTCTGAATCTCCTGAAGTTGCTTTCTGCAAAGGTGTTGAGTGCAATGATAATGTTGGCCAAAGCCATAAGCAAGCTCGTTGTTCGGTCTCCATGAAGGTTTGCCCTTCAACTCTACTGTGGTTTTGTGTATGCTGCCAAAGGTGGGCTTCTAAACTGGCACCTCGGGCTTTGTTTACAATGTCTAAATTCCCTTTAGATCTTAAGTGTCTGGTGATTGTTAGTATATATTATCAAATTATTTGGTGTCAAGTTAAAGTCTTATTTGGCTCTTTTAGAATCTAATAAGCTCAATTGAGACTTGGAAATTCCAAATGAGTAATGTGTTTTTTCATTTTCATTCTTATTTTAAAGACTACAGTGGTTCAGTGAGTGAAAAACATAGATGATGCTTAAAGGCTTTATTTTTTTGTAATTTTTTGTAGATGATGAGCTTTTATTAGTTGAAAAAAGGTTAATAAAATCCTTGATGAAGTCATGAAGACTTTCGTTCCATTTATGCCATATGGGGCAAAGATTGTGATTCAATCCTTTTTGTTCTTGTTTTGAAGCTAAACAAGGAGGGAGTATTGCTTTTGCGAGGATTGGGTTCCAAACTCTCCAAGGATGTACCTTCTGATCTTTAGAGGCTTAGATGCAAGGTAATTGTCGGCTCTGTTCTTACTGATATTTTGATACTAGGGGTTTTGCCTTTAACCCCTCATGGGAAGCTCAGATCATGCACGTCTGTCATTTTCACATGCGTGCTTGCTTGTGAATGGGTAGTGCTCCAGATGTGTATGGGCTTGTCAAACCTCCCAATTGAAGAAAAAAATTCAGCACCCAACCCAATTGAGCATGTCAATTTATTAGTTTCTCTATTTTTTTGGTGCACGAAATGGCATGTTTGATTTCATATTTAAAATTTTGCAGGTAGCATTTCATTCATTGCGGTTCTCTGCCCCCATTATAGAGCTTGGGAACAAGCTTGCAAAGAGGATTGTTGGATCTGTCCCAAATCTGGATTGTTGGATGTCACAAAATCTGGTCAATCTTAGACCGCTGGACAGTCCATAAATCTTAGAGCTCATTTTGATACGGAAAGTACAAGATTCACAATTTTGGATGCTCAATAAAGGCCACAATTATTAGATCCTAGTATGTCTTCATATGATATTTATGAGAGTTATTAGCATTAGTTGTCCATTTGATGAGAGCAACATATCTTGAATGTCTACTAGAGCCATTGGTCAAGGCTAAAGCCCATAAGGTTCTACCAACCTTGCCCAAGCTCTTAATTGTCCAGCTGTTGCACACTTCTTTAGCCAACAACAGGAGTACCATCTGAATATCAAAATTTATACAAATCAGAAACCACAGCATACGTGTGAATTGGAAATGAAAAAAAAAAGATCGACATGCAGTGATTAATCATATGTCAATCTCTGTGTTGTAGGTGATCTACTGTGATCTACTGTGAGCACCTTATTACAACAGACTCAATGGATCAGGTTCTTTTTGTGCATTGCCGATAACGAACTACAAACCTGGCAACTGTGCTTAGGAGTCTAAGTAGTTCAAGTAAATACATTTTTCATGAATAAGAAACCATCCATCTTGTTGATGTGCTTTTTTGCTTATACGATGTGTTTGTTGCAACTTTGGTTGGTAGATATTGAAAAGCATATCAATCTTAAAAGAGGACTTTGGGTTATAGAAGCATTTACTTTCTTTTGCTCAAGAATTTGCATTTGACTTCTGCTACTGTTGGCCTTGTGAGAATATTGTGTATATGAGTTGTCATGGGTTATCATTAGTTGTAATATACTATGTATAGAGAAACTCTAAATAGGCTTCCTTGTATAGACTTGTAGAGTGGTTATTTAAACTCAACTTTGGGTTGAAGCAATACAAATAAAAACTCAAGGAGAATTCTCCAAATTCTTGAGCTATCATGGTATCAGAGCAACACATCCAAACCATCGATCCTTTAGTCCTCTGCTATTGCGGTCCTTATCATCACCTCTAGTCCAGAGGTTGCTTGTGGTCATGCCCACACTGTTGCTGCATTTTCATTGCAACAACCCATCTATCTTCCCACTTCTAAATCGATCAGCCTTCATCACCAGCATCAAACCCCGGCTCCTCCATCCACTCGCCTATGTCGAATGGCAACCAGTCATCTTGATCTTTGCGCCTAAAATTCTCTGTCACGCATATCATCTTCCCCAGCCCTCCACTTGCAAAACCCCTATCACACCCATCATATTACCCATCCATCTCGGATCGCTGCCCACCTTGATTGTCCAGCAGTCCCCTGCCAGAACAATTAATTCAAGATTTGGCATCCCTGCTGCCACTACTTTTTTGTTCAGATATGGTGTCGCTGTTGTTCCGATCCGGCATCACTATCCCTACAGCTGCAAGCGTACCTGTCGCCAGCAACCTCCTAATCAACCATCATTTTTTGCAATCATTTGCAACAAGAAATTTTAACAACTTAGCCGTTGTACACACTACCTCTGCTCGCCAGGTCCGGTCCTGCACCCGTCTCTGCATCACCAGAAATTAGCGGTACACTTCTTCTCTGTGGTTTTTTTATGGCATCTATGAATCCCTCCAATAAGATCGAAACTATCCGTGTTAGGTTGGATGGGAAAAAATTTTCCTTGTAGCAGTTTCAATTCAAGCATTTTCTAGCTGGAAAGAGCCTCTACGGCTATGTGGATGGTTCTATGGGCAAACAAAATGATGAAATGGAACTCCTACCTTGGACCACCAATAATTCGAAGGTGGTCACATGGATCCTTAACAGTGTTGAGAGCAACATTACAATTAACCTCACATCATTCAAGACAACATCCGAAATATGGGCTTACTTGAAAACGTGTTATCAACAATCAAATCGTTCCTATCGCTATCAAGTAGAGTATGTGCTGTCAAAATTAGAACAAGGAGCTTTGAGTATTTAAGATTTCTATTCTAAATTTACCTCTCTTTGGCATGAGATTCAACTTATGGATCCAGTTATTCCCACTGCGGCAGTAGAGACGGTAAAGATACTTTGCAGCACAAGTAAATTGATGCAATTTCTATATAAACTCCATCTGGAGCTTGAGCCAACCTGAGCCACTCTGATGAACCAGCCTCAACTTCCATCTCTTAAGGAAGCTCTATCTGATTCGATGGCAGAAGAGACAAGTTTGAAAACCCTTGCTTCCATGAGAGAGGTTGTTCCTGATGCTACCCTCATTACTCGTAATTTTTTAGGAAAGTCACGAGATTTGTCAAAAGTTAAATGTTTTAAGTGTAATGGATTTGGTCATGTGGCTACTCATTGTCCCAACAAGAAAGCAACTTTGAAATCCTCTAGACCAAGTACTCAAATTTGTCAATACTACAAACAAGGACATGATATAGCCAATTGTCCGACTTGCCCTCCTCTACCCCCTCACTACCATCGATGTGGACGTGCATTTCTAGCTTTCTCAGCTGAGAAGCCTAACTCATCATCTATGGCCCGATCGATGCAGCCTAATCTACTTTCCCCCGAACAAATTTAGCAAATCCTTCAAGCAATGGGTTCTACAAGTTCGATAGATAATATCGATCCTAGAAATCTCTAGTATATAGACTCAGGGGCATCTAATAATATGATTGGTGACCTTTCTTGTCTGACTGATTGTGTCCCCTATAAAGAAGTGGGTTCCATCTACACTGCGGATGGGAACCATTTATCTATCTCTCATATCGAGTCCTTGAAAGTCTCACCTTCATCATCTCGCAATTTCCTCCTTCGCAAAGTGTTTTATGTTCCTAAATTATCTGCCAACTTGGTTTCAGTTGCTCAACTAGTGGAAAACAACTGTTCGGTTTTATTTTCTCGGTCAGGTTATTTTATAAAGGATCTGGAAACAGGGAAGCTGATTGGGAAGGGCCATAAGAGAGGAAGGTTGTTCACTTTGGAGTTCGATCCCCGAGTTGTCTCATCGTGTTGTTTTTTCTTCCATCTTCTCATGATATTTCTTTTGATAATAAATATTAGAAACTTTGGCATAGTCGTTTAGGGTAACCAAATTCTAAAAACACGCTTTTCTTATTTAGATCTGCTCTTTTGAATGGTGAAATAAATATTAGTCCCATTTCAAAAAAAAAAACCATTTAAGCCTCATCTATGTTTTTCACTCACTGAACCACTGTAGCCTTCAAAATAAGAATGAAAATGAAAAAAACACATTACTCATTTGGAATTTCCAAGTCTCAATTGAGCTTATTGGATTCTAAAAGAGTCAAATAAGATTTTAACTTGACACCAGATAATTTGATAATATATACTAACAATCACCAGAGACCTAAGATCTAAAGGGAATTTAGACATTATAAACAAAGCCCGAGGCACCAGTTTAGAAGCCCACCTTTGGCAGCATACACAAAACCATAGTGGAGTTGTAGGGCAAACCTTCATGGAGACCGAACAACGAGCTTGCTTATGGCTTTGGCTAACATTATCATTGAACTCAACACCTTTGCAAAAATCAACTTCAGGAGATTCAAAAGGGACAAAAGTAGAACAAAAGCTACATTTCTCCCCCGGCATGTATTCCCAAATATAGTGGAGCCTGTCCAGAAATCAAAAGAAATGAAGAAGTTAGAAAATGGTTTCGACTCAGAGAAAGGTAATGTTTGGAAGAAAAAAGAAAGAAAGAAAGAAATAGAATAAAGCAGGAAGAATGCTTTCAGCCAAATAATATTTTGTTAGCTTCAAGCAGTATGTGAAATGAACAAAATACAATTTTTAGGGCACAAAAGCGGTGAAACATTAACCCGTCCATTTCAGTTTCATATTTCATGCCAACTCAAATGCACAAAAAGTTCCAAATAAAGCCATCCACTAACATATTAAATCAGAAGTGATGCTTGGAACTGTTGCAAACTACCCCAAATACCACCAGCTACCTCATGGATGCAATCAGAAGGCATACAATGGTTAAGAGCATGACCAAATCATGATGGTGAATGCAAATATTATGAGATCAACAATGTTGTCATTGAGTGTAGGACATAGCAAAAGAAGACATATGTGGGTATATATTAAAAAAAAAAAAAAAAAAACTACAGTTGAGTAGAAAATGAATTGGGGAGAAGTATTTTGAGCTGATTTTAGATTAACTCCAATTGCAAGTTAAGCACATTCTCAAATAAAAGCACATTGCATCCACACGTTGACAGGTTAAATGAGTTCTAAAATGAAGCTAGGAAGAAAAGTCAATGCAGAAAAAGAAAAGACAGCAGGTATGGGCTTGAAGGCAGAAGGCTTTATAGTAAAAGCAAGCATGCCATTTTATATAGATAGATTACATTTGGAAAATCTAGCTTTTCAAACCTAAAAATAAAAATAAAATAAAAACATTTAGAAGTGGGAATCCCACTTCCTAAGGTCTACACTAACATCAAGTGACAATTGAGATATACTTGAGACCATCGCATGCATATCGCATTTTGCACTTTGGGTGAGAAAGGTGGCAAAACAGAAGCCCACATAATGTGGGCTCTATTTATTGTGTTGCCCTAGTCCCCAACTGCCAAGCCTACCAAGTTGACTTGGAAGCGATGCCCACTGCAGTTTGGTGATGCAATGTGTGTGGATACATTATCCAATTGAATTACATTTACCAGTCTAATGAAGTAGAAATAATAAAATTGTTAACTTCTTTCGTTAATGTTCACATTAATGCCAGGCTCCAAATTACAATTAAGTTACTTCAGGCTGCGGTCTGTTCATAGCCATTTCAGGAGTAGAGAGAATAGTTTGTAATTTTGGAATTTCTATTTTTTTTAGGGGCGCAATTAGGGAATTTGGGAATTTCTGCACCGTAGAATTTTGAAAACCACTTTTGTGTTGTATTGGAAAGAAAGACCTCTTTCGTATAAAAAATGCATCTTGATTTTTGAAATTCTACTATGCAAAGAAATTTAAAATAATAAATTATTTTTATCATAGCCGGAGCCAAATGCAGCCTTAAAGTTGAACTTGAAAGATATGTAAATGTGATTTGAGGGTGGCTTCCTCATTATGAACACTAGGAACATCCTTAATCTTTCTTCATTTCAAATTGATTTCTTTGCATTAAATCTCACTTCTACATCCTCTTAGAAAACAAATTTCACTTCTACATCCAAAGACAGCCTTGATGTCAGTCAGGACTGTAAAAGTCGTGGGGAGCCACGACAGGACTTGATTCCCCGTTATTCATTTATCTCCATTAAAATGTACCTATATCAGGTGCATCCAAAATTTTAAATTTTCAATTTTAAGTCTGGACAATGGTAATCATCAATCATCTAAACCTTACAAACTAATTAGGGTCGGCTACATGAATCATGTTCTGCTATTCCACCCCATCAAGGGCCATAATAGTCGATAGAGATTTTTTTAAAAAAATAATAAATAATAATTAAAAAAAAACCTAAATCTCAAGAATATTGATGCACAAGAACTTACAACAGGAAGACCAAAGTAACAAACAACAAATAGCCCATTAAAAGCAATCAAAACCAAACAGGAGTGGTACAGTGGCCTCTTCATCACGTACCATTATATCCACCCCACAAGCAAAAGAGAAGCATCATTGACACCGACAAGAAGGTGAGGGGAAGGAGCTGCTTCCCCGCGCATGTTTTATCCACAATGTCCAACAAGATTCTAGTTTTCTTTATGATTGATTGCATGGTTTGCATGTCATGTCATATTAAAGGAAGTTCCTAGTGAGGATCATGTTAAATAAGATGATTGTGGTCATTGCCCATTGTTTGAGCATGGTGAGGAATGCCGATATTGTAACAGTGGTTCATCATGGATACATTGTGGAGAAAGGTACTTTGTCTACCATTTTATGGAATTCCATTTTCTTTTTCTTTATGTAGATTTTGATGATCAAAACCTGAGACTAGAAAATGAAGCAAAACCTTTCAGGTTTCATGTCAAAATTGTAGATAAATATTCTCGTTCCGTTTATCAGGTTCTCATCAAAGTCGATAAAAGATGCAGAAGGGGCTTATTAGGATTGTGTGGTGGGGATTTCAATTGCAAGCTTTCCTTGCATTGACAATGGCAGCAATTGTAGTTTCGCAGACCAGTGCTCTAGCTCCATATGTCACCAAAGCCAGGGAATCAACTGCTTCTATCTTTCAAATTATTGACAGGAAATCCATTATTGGCACCATTGGAATCTTCATTGTTGATCCTCTATCTGTAACCCAATGGAGCCTTCTAGTTTTGTGTTTATTTTTCTATACAGGTCATCGGTAAGATTCATGGCAGTTAGTTTTCTTGTGCCATAACTGATTCCTTTTGGCAGCTAAATAGTAACTTCTCTTATTGCTTCTTAGTATAGGTTAGTTTATTGTTTAGGTGCTCTATTATTTTTACTGTTGTAGTGGGTCTACGGATTCATGATGTTTTTGGTACTTCTCACGGAAAGACTACAATATCATACATTTCGTTAGTTTGGTGGTCATGGTTGATAGTAAGATTATATATTTTTCTATTCTCTCCATGCATGGTTTGGAATTTCATTGTAAGATCTTTGGTTGTTATTAAATTGTTATTGGGAAAGGTTACAATTGCTCAAATTTTATTGAATCTAATGATGTTGTGAATTACTTGAATGGAAATTTGACTTTGTGAAAATTGTAAAATTAGAAGCTGAGTGTTAAAAAACTTTGTTCAATGGTCGGAATTGGATAATCAGATAATGTTTTCATGTTTTATTTGTGAATTAGATCATGTGTACTTGGTGTTTTATTTGTGAATCAAATCATCCTGATCTATCATACCCCTTTTTATCTTTTAATCGGGTATGAAATACTCAATTGCTCTTATTATTTTCCTATTTTCTGCAAATTTCTGGTTCTCTCCTATTTGACTTCTTGACACATTTATTCTCTTAAACTTGCAGAAGGAGACTTTGGCAGTGACCGTTGCAGATGGGTACTAACGTTGCTTGGTTGAAATGATGTGTGGACCAAGAGGCTGGATATACTTAGCTGTATCGGCCAAGGTACGAGCGGACCACATTGAGGAACTTGTAATGTATTCTGACAATATTCAACTTGTTGTAAATATTGTATATCTTATTGTAAACTCGTACAATATTTTTTTCATATTTATTTTTAATTATATTGCAACATTCTTCGGGTTTCAAATACTAAAAAAAATATAGGTTCCAATCAAAAAAAAAAATTTATTGGCTTTTGCTAGTAGTCGCATGGCTTTTACCGGCCCTTCCTAAATAAAGGTTCAAAATCATTCCTAAATAAGAAAAAATATTGTTCCCAAAAATGAAGAAGATATAGAAAAGTGCCAAAATTGAAAATTTGCGACGGTTTTCAACCGTCCCTAATTTCTTGCGACGCCTTATTTTAAGAATGGCTGAAAACTGTTCCAAAATTGAAATTTTGCGATGGTTTTCAACTATTCCTAATTTTTTGAGATGCCCTATTAAGCATCGGTTGAAAACCGTTCCTAAATGGTTCAAGAACAATTTTAAAACGTTCTTAAATAGGGATTTTGGTGTAGTGACATTACATGCAAACTGTGCAATCAATCATAAAGAAAACTACAATCTTATTGCTCATTATTGATACAATACGCGTAGGGATGCAGCCCCTTACCCTTGCCTTCTTGTCGGCGTCAATGATGCTTCTTGTTTGCTTGCAGTGTTGGAATTATCTCCAATATTATCGATATATCTCCAATATTATCTTTATCTCCAGCTCAGTGATACCGATAACGCCAGTAATATCAGAAATTCTAGGTATTGGCAATATATCGCCAACGTATCAATATCACTAATATAATCGCCAATATTTTCAATTTTGTAAATTCTTGGTGTCACTTGTATTGCTATTGCATTAATATCACCAATGTAATGCCAATATTTTTGACTATCTAAATTCTAGGTAATGCTTGTATTATAAGTGTATTGATGATATTTCAATAGTAAATTTTTATTTTCACTTTTTTGCATGGGCACATGGTTGTATGTATTGTTCAATTTATCATTAATAATATCTCGATATTATCGATATCACAACATACACAATATTGAGACCACAATCTTTTATATCATTTCCAATTGTTGATGATTTCTCGGTGAAATATCATGTGTTGATATTTTGCAATATTGACGTTTGTTTGGATGGTTAAATATGTCGTATGGGATGGTTGGACTGATTTCTTACAACAATACATGCTTTTAAGAACCCATTAAATTGAAACTTGTTATGGATGCATTCGTTTTTGTAATTTTTTAATTTCTAAATATGCAAATATGTTCATTTAATATCTCCTGAAGTTTCACTGAAAATTCTACTGTTTTTCCAATATTTCCCCTAATTGTCAGTTATCAGCGATATTATCGGTGATATCAATATTGTTTCCGTATCCCTGGCCAGCGAAACTTGTAGTGATACCGATATTTCGAACACTGTTTGCTTGTGGGGTGGATATAATGGTTTGTGATGAATAAAGGTTTAACTTGAGTTGCCACTAGCCTTTGGTCTCAGAATCTACAATCGGCTATGCATCGTAGAAACATAATGGGTTGAGGAATCAAAACCCCTCAATTTGAATGACTCCTGTAGCCGGCCTGTGAGCAGTGATTTCGAGTAAGGACCTCAGGGACAGAAAATGGGTTAGGCACCCTTCTTTACCCGCACTCACATGCGGTCTTTACTTTGTGGGATTTTTTGGGATTTAAGGATTCCGGATACCTTATTATTTAACTTGTTGTGGACAAGATCCGAAGTCGAATAGAATCCGACTACTCAACTCTGACCACCACCTACGTGACTGCGATAGCTCAACTTCGATTGTGATTTGAGGAGGCAATGGTCATTAAAAAGGAAAATATGTACTAGTAAAGCTC
Organism: Magnolia sinica; assembly: GCF_029962835.1. Lineage (NCBI taxonomy): Eukaryota > Viridiplantae > Streptophyta > Magnoliopsida > Magnoliales > Magnoliaceae > Magnolia > Magnolia sinica. Next base: position 85,053,835 of record NC_080574.1, read on the forward strand.
AACAACGGTTATGATTGTGGAGGCAACTTACTCGGATCAACCATAACCGAGGATATGATAATTGAAATAAATGACACAAAAGATTATATGACCCTAGGTTTTTAAAGTGTCAAAGATCCAAGAACTTTGCAAGACATAGAGCATACACCTAAAGAAACACCCGCGGAGAAGCAGGGGATGTATGAGAAGGAAGTTATGCAACAAGTAAATGTATAGTAAGAGAACAACTTCTACATGTGGGAGATTTGAAAAGAGAAATGAGAGCTACGACACTCCTCTTTAGAGAAGATGATTGTGGCTCTTAAATCACCAGAACCTTTTCGTATTTTATCCATTTCGAGGATTCCACAATCGCTCTCGATTAAGAGGCTAACAACCCTATTATGGTGACTCCACAAAGTTCCCACAAAGTCGTATATTCCCACTCTGCACCGACATCAGCTAGCTAACCTACACCATCCTTAGAATCAACTGCACAGTCAACTTCCAGCACACCCAGTAGGTGTCGTGTGTTGATTTTGGATGAAGGAGAAGAACAACCTCGGTCATCTACAACTTCTCTTGGTTGAGCAACAACCATCGAGGCTCTTGTAACTGATGACACTACTGATCCCTTGCCTATGCCAATAAAAATGTCAACAACACTACCTTCAGCACCCGACAAAACATTTATTTTTAAAGAATTACTCTCCTCCCTCGATCAGGTACTCAACAGTGACATCATAGTGGTTGAGTCTCCAGTGCATTCTTCAAAATTTTAGCAACTTCAAGAGGAATTATGAACTCCCATGTGCTTAGGGGCAGCCAAAATCATCTCTATAGGGTCAGTCAAGAGTCTTCTAGTTCTCATTCACCGTTAGCAGGTATTTTCTCGCTTGGATGAAACCCTCTCGACCAAGATGCATGTGCTTCATGAGTTCCTAGACTTAGTACAAGGTATCAGCACATCATCACTACGATCGACAGGATTCAAGATAAGCATTCAGCTGCAACCCTTAAAGCGAATGAAGTTTTTGCTGCTAGAGAACAACTCCCATCGGCGTCTGTAAGAAACCAAGACTCAATACCTCCTTTCCACATGCAAACCCCATTTGAATGAGAGAAATTCCCTCCATTGCATTAATCGAGATTTTACATGGATATTTTGCTTGTTATGAATTAAATGTGCTATTATTATGATATTTATTATTATTATTATTATTATTTATTTTATTTTATTTTTTCTTTTTTTTTTAGGTGCGCCCTCACTGAGTTGAATCTACCAACTCAATCCTCTTGTTGGGAAAACAATTGTAAACTATGTAGGTGACGATCCAAAGAAAGAGCAAGAGCTTCAAGGTGAGAATTATGATGCTTCGTGGTAACGGATGGCGGACGATGAAGCCAAAGTGACTTGATAGAGAGATTATTGTTTTACTTGGTTTAATTTTAAGATTTGTAATAAGTCTCATGGAAGGATCGAGCATGTAATATATTGATGTAACGACGATGAATGGAACTTAGAGTAGTTATGTAATGGAATGAGATTTAATTTTTTTCTATCATTTATACCGCGATTGCCATGAAAACATGAATTTATAAGATTGTAAAGAGTATGCGGAGTATTTATACTCTGACATACTCATATTATTACCCTAGAATTCAGTTTTTCGTGTGGACCATGAGAGTCAAAATCTCAAGCTATTACATAAATTCTCTCTATTCCTTCCATTTTTGAAAATTAGACTAACTAGGATTTAGGAAGCCTATATTTGACTAATCTTAACCATCAAATTTCGAGAGGCATCACCCTTGAATCACATTACCAAGAAAACACGCACTCTTGACAGTTTTGACTGCGAAAACCTTGTTGTTGATGCAGAAACTCCAAACCATTGATCTCAACCATCAAAATCATGCTTTTATGCCTTTCAATAGCCACACAATCCTCCATTCACTAAGAAACCTAGTTCCAAATGTAGTTTCAATTGTATCCATCGAAAATAATGTATAATAGCCCAAATCCTTGTATGCAGGAACACACCAATCAAACTGATATAGACCTTTGAAATATGGACCCCACAAGCATCCTTAGGCGAATCTAGACTGTATATGACAATCAGATCACAGAAAGAACAAATGGATCAAAATCTATCATTAACGCTCCATCATCTTCTCCACTAAAAATGCCGACGATCAATCCTTGTAAAACCCCCAATTTCAAATCGATTTCATGCATTTTGTGGCCCATTAGATCGCATGTGATCACTGAAAACTGACCAAGTGTTCACAACCCTAAGTGCAGGGTCGTGATGTAGTAATAACTTGGTGAGACTAATTGCAAGACCCATATTTTATACCGTACCGTTCTGTAGGCTTCTGCGGTACTCCCGGTCGAATTCCGGCAACCCTCGACCTGATACCGACATTTGCTCGCGGTCCTGAGTCATGTCCCTTATATTTGAGTCAACTCGAACCGAGACTTGCATACTTGCGACCGCGCCGTCGCCGCGGTTCCGATGCGGTGTCTTGCACGTCGAGGCGATACCCAAGCCAGGAGATGTGGGCCCGCATTCAGTTCGAGAAAAACACCACGCGTTACAAATCCCAAGAGAATCCATCACATCAAATGTCAAGTACACTCCCATCACTCACCATCACTCACACCCATCCCCAAGTACAACCACCCTCCCCAAAAGTCAACATTTTCTTACAACAAAGTACCTACTTACATCACTCACCATCCCTCTCTCCCATCACTTCTCTCCCATCATCTCTCTCTCTCTCATTTCTCCCAAGCTTCTCATTTGTCCCAAGCTCCATGGGAGCAACTCACGTCCATGGCTTCCATGGGAGAGAGTGTGGCCCACCTTTCTACCACCCGATCCCACCATCACAAGCTCATCTCAACCATTGAAATTGTCCCTTTGGGACTCTATCATGCATTGGCGGAAGAAGGAAGGAGAGATCTCGAGGTGGGTGATTTTATTTATTTGATTTGTGATTTGAGGGCCCACATATGTGGGACCCATCTTGATATATGCATGTGTATGGAGGAGCTCATAGTGGCGGAGCTCCTCCCATCTCCACCGTTTTTTTTCTCTCTCTCCCTCTCTCTCTCCTTCCATCTCTTTGTGATGATGTGTGTGGCCCACCTGTGTTATAGTATGTGGATCTGACCGTCTAGCAGGTGGGGTTGCCTTGCTGTCCACCCTGCTGGACTGTCAGTCCGGTTGGGCCGTTTGGATGGTTGAAAAACACCAATATCGGCTTGATCTTTAATCGTGTAGAACTCGCTTAGATCCCACTGTAATGTATGTATTTGATCCATGTTATCCATCCTCCGGATCATGAGCCAGTGGGCCAGATGGACTGTGACCTGCTGCACCCGCTGCTGTCCAACAGTAGGCGTTGCTGCCAAATAAAAAGACAAATAGCAGCTTGATCCAAATTGTTGTGGCCCATCCACATGGCACACAATGTATGGGTTTTATCCCACGCTGCCCGTCCACCAATGTGGGACCCACTCCACACGTGCTGCACGTGTGGAGGTGGGGCCACCAGATGTATGCATTGTATGTCGTCCATCCAAACGTCCAGCGTCTGGACGCTGGACTGGATTTAATGTATCTTTATATAATATATATATATATAATATATTTTATTATATATACGTGGTGTGTCCCATGTGGGACCCACGTTGATGTATTTATTATATAATATGTTTAATATAATATTATATTAACACGTGATTTAATATATATGGATATATTGTATATATGTGGTGAGCCGTGGACCCACGTTGATGTACCTGCATCTGCACCGTCCCTCTGGACGGTGCTTGTGAACCCACCTTGATGTGTTACTCTATATCCTCAGCCGTCCATCTGTTGGGTCCACCCGTGTGGGTGGGACCCACCTTGGTGTGAGTGTCTTATCTCCACACCGTCTATTTGTTTGGGCAGCAGCTGCAGGTCTAATCATGAGGTACTATGATAATCCAGGCCGTCCGTCCGTTTATTTTGGGTGGATCACACGTGTGGGCCCCACACCAGTAATAACAGTTGCTGTTGTGTCAGCAAGTTCTTTGGGTCCCACACGGTGTATGTGTCTCATCTATACCGTCCAACCATTTGATCTGGACCACCATGACATGTGTTTTATATCCAGGCCGTGGGTCCTGGGGCCTGGGCAGTAGCCTGATCATGAGGCGTGTGTAAAATCCACACCGTTCGCTCAATTGGCAAGCCCGTCTTAAGGGCTGAGACTAAAACGAGGCGGATCTATTTGGTGGACCACACTGCAGAAAACAGTGAAGAGACGAACATATGCCATTAAAATCCTTTTTCAACTACAGTAGTTTTAGATCAAAATGATATTTGTTTTCCTCTCAATCAGGTCTTGATGACCTCATGAACAGACTTGATGGAAAATAAACGTGGCGGTGGGCGTTAAAATTTTTTTAAAACGGTGAAAATCATTATTTCTACTATTATTTGCAGTATGGTCCAGTTATGATTCATTTGGGTCAAACTCTAAAATTGATATCTAAAATAGATGACTGGTGTAGATGATGCGGCCCATTAATGCGGCCCACTCGTTGTATATGATGCCCATTGGTACGGCCATTGATGTGGCCCACTTAATGTATATCGAGGCCTATAGGTTACGGCACATTATGATGTACATTGAGGCCCATGGGTCATAGCCCATTGTGATGTATTTGGGGCCCATGGGTTGTGGCCCATGGTGACGTATATTAGGCCCGTATGAGCGGCCCATTGTGATATATTTTCGGGCCATGCTTGAGGACCATTGTGATGTATTTTCGGCCCATTTGATGTATATGAGGCCCATTGGTGCGGCCCATTAATGTGGCCCACTTGACGTATATGAGGCCCATTGGTGCGACCCATTGATGCGGTCCACTTGATGTATATTGAAGCCCATGAGTTGTAGCCCATTATGATGTATTTGAGGACCATGGGTCGTGGCCCATGGTGATGTATATTAGACCCTTGTATGAGGCCATGGGCCCACTGTTTTCTCAACCCTGTGTGGGCCACTCCTTGGGAGCAATGTTGGTTGAATGTCCACATTGATGAGCAATGATGGTTGGACGTCCACATTGTAACCTTCCCTTATGCCTTGTTAGGCTACTCTCATTAATGTCGATTACCGACTCCGATTTGTCGTGACCGATTTGCCGATTCTGATTATCGATCGATCCGATTGTCGTGACCGAATTGCCGACTCTGATTATCGATCGATCCCGATTATCGACTCCGATTACCGTGACCGATTTGCCGATTCTGATTATCGATCGATCCAATTGTCGTGACCGATTTGCCGACTCTGATTATCGATCGATCCCGATTGTCGAGACCGATTACCGACTCTGATTGCCGTGACCGATTTGCTGATTCTGATTATCGATCGATCCGATTGTCGTGACCGATTTGCTGACTCTGATTATCGATTGATCCCCATTGTCGAGACCAATTATCGACTCCGATTACCGTGACCGATTTGCTGATTCTGATTATCGATCGATCCAATTGTCGTGACCGATTTACCGACTCTGTTTATCGATCGATCCTGATTGTCGAGACCGATTACCGACTCCGATTGTCGTGACCGATTTGCCGATTCTAATTATCGATCAATCCAATTGTTGTGACCGATTTGCCGACTCAGATTATCAATCGATCCTGATTGTTGAGACCGATTATCGACTCCGATTGCTGTGACCGATTTGTCAATTCTGATTATCGATCGATCCGATTGTCGTGACCGATTTGCCGACTTTGATTATCGATCGATCCCGATTGTCGAGACCGATTACCGACTCCGATTGCCGTGACCGATTTGCCGATTCTGATTATCGATCGATCCAATTGTCGTGACCGATTTGCTGACTCTGATTATCGGTCGACCCCGATTGTCATGGCCGATTGCCAATTCCGATTGACGTGACCGATTTGCCGACTCTGATTATCGATCAATTCCGTTTGACCAATTGCTGATCTCGATTGACAAGACCGATTTACCGATTCTGATTATCGATCAATTCCGATTGTCGTGACCGATTGCCGATTCCGATTGACGAGACCGATTTGTCGATTCTGACTATCGATCAATTACGATTGTCGTGACCGATTGCTGATTCTGATTGACATGACCGATTTGATGATTCTGATTATCGATCGATTTCGATTATTATGACCGATTGCCGATTGACGTGACTGATTTGCCGATTTCGATTATCGATCGATTCCGATTGTCGAGGCTAAGTATCGAGACCGATTCCGATTTGTCGAGACCGATTGTATAGGCCGATTCCGATTGTATAGCTTAATTCCGATTTGTCAAGGCCGATTGTATAGGCCGATTCCGATTGTCGAGGCCTATGTGATGAGGCCCATTGTGATGCATTTGAGGGCCAGGCGATGGAGCCATTGTGATCTATGTTAGGCCCATGTGAAAGGCCTATCGTGATGTGTATTAAACCCTTGAGTAAGGCCCATCGTGTTGTATATTAGGATTTTATGTGAGGCAGTGGGCCCATTATATGTTTGGCTATATGTGGCCATTCCTTGGGGGGAATGTTAGTTAAATGTTCTCATTGTCGAGGTCGATTGTTGATGTCAGTTATTGATACCAATTATGAGTATGTGACAGCATAACATCATGATACATGCCCATTCGCATCATCTGTATGTTTGTTATGAGATGTGATTGACCATTGCATATATCATTAGCAGGATGTTATGAGACTCCCTGATAGGCAGATGTTATCTCACATGAGTGCACGGTATGCGCAGAATTGATGCATGACTGGATTGTATGACTCATGCATTTTGCATTGTGCGTTGTGATTACTGTACGCCCTAGCAACATCAGGGTCGTAGCCTCCACAGGCATATCGTGGATAGCCAGATGAGACACCGAAAATCTGTTCTACATGGGGTGCTATAGATATCCCTGGGTGAAAGTCCTTAAACCTTCTTGGTTTCAGAGGTTGCTCCAACGTCTAGACCGAGTGGATGCATGAGCGCATAAGGGCCGTATACCAATAGGCCGCGTCTCCCACTGTGTCGTGGTCGGTTGGAAGGGGGTACGGCCTTACCCGCCCGAGAGGAGGGGGCAATGCTAGGCTGAGTCTGACCAGCTCGAGGAATGGGTCCGCTATCGATGAGCCGAGCCCAATATTGGCAGGCGGATAGTGAGGTCTCTTCTACTCACCTTGTTACGCGCGATGGGGCGGCAACCTGGTTTGGAGCGTAATAGACCCCGGTGATTTCCCAGAGAGTAACCATACTAATACGTGGACTCATTGAGTAAGAGTTGCATATTTATTCATTCATTCATTCACTATCCACTCGGGCTGGTGGTGCGCAACTAATTGTTGTGTACCTTCGTAATGGTAAGGATTTCGGTTGGGCACGCGACTAACCTGAGGCACGCGACTAACCTGAGATCAGGAGTCTACTACATTGAGTCTGGCTATCCAAATTTAGGTATGGGACTGGTTTGGATAGAAGTCCCTTGTGATGGATCCCGTAGCCTGCGATACTATGTACTATCATCCCGACTTCACATTCTAGCTTGGTCATTTCATTCACATCGCATTGCATCTTCAGCACATAGCATTTGGTTTACTGTGCTTCTATATTGCATAACATAATTAAGGTTAACGATATTCGTGGACTCGGTATATGATATTTGGCTTACTATGTCTCCCCATTGCATAACTGATCTACATTGCATCCTCAGTATATGATATTGGTTTATTATATTCTTGCATCGCATAGCCTAGATAAGGCTGATGGTATTTATGGGCTTATCAACATGTTTTTGCATTATTCTGATATTGTATGACTGGTGGACTTACCAGTATAATTCCGCTTACTTTGATATCTTATTTTGTCAGTATTTATATTTATTCCATTGTATGATTTATAGCATTATATTGCATACTTGACACTTACCTTGTGCACACACTTACACCACCCTCTAAGCTTTCTATAAGCTTATGCACGATAGATGCGTGCAGGTGATGTTAAGTTGCAGCAGTGTTGAGCTTGGAGCGTGCAGCGGTCTTTGGAAGCTTGATTTTCGATTGATGTATTTTCCCTTCAGCATTGTACTCAAATAATTATATTAGTGGATATGTGATGATGATGTTGCCCTTGTGAATTGGGTAATCTTGTGGTTATGCTTATTATGAGTTAAATGTACGTTGAAAAATCCTCCTTGTAGGATCCCAGGATCGGAATCTGGCGTATGAACGCTAGGAGCCGAGAATGGAGTACTACGGAGGTTGTCGGCACCGGATTTGGCGATCGAGATTCCTGTGAATCCGATTTCCGATTTTGGGGCGTGACACTAATGTTGAATCCACATGGAATAGGGAATAGGCCTAGAACTAATCTAATTCTAATGGTTTTTTTGGGTTTTTAATCCAGTGAGATGAAAAGGGTTTTAAATAAGAAAAAATGACTAAGGATCAAGGAATCCACTTATAGCAATTACAATATCTATTTTATTGATTTAACGATTATAACTTAATTAGAATCGAAGTATCCAATCAAAATATAGAATGGTTTAACCATTTATAAACGATGTTAAAATATGAATTCAATTGAACAATTCTCTCATGAAGCACTCGGACATCAATTGTAGGGAATCGAAAGGATCCAAAACACTTTTAGGCATCATTGGAGCAATCAATGATATAGATTAATTCCTTCCCTAGGTCAAGGTAAAACATTGTTAAATCAAGCATTCATCACACCCAGCATGCACAACAAATCAAGAAATAAATAACTTATACAATTTAAAGTAAAATCAAATCTATTCAATCTAATATCATAATTCTAACCATTATTTGTTGAATCAAATAAACTAAATAAAGCAATGAACTACAAGCTTCATCCCTTAGCCTTTAGCTAAGATATTAGCCTCACAAGACTAATATCTTAGAAGAAAAATAAAAAGATCAACTAAAACCCATGAAGAAATTGAAGTGTGAGAATGTTGTCGGCACTCCACCTAGGCCTTCTCTCCCTTTTAACCTAAAACCCATGACTAAGGATCCTAGGGACTCCTATTTATAGTTGTGGAAATCTAACTTTCGTACTGACTTGGAAATTTCACAAACCGACCTTAGATTTATGCACTTCTGTTATGCTTCGGTCGCATCGAAGTCGCATCTAAAAAAGTCGTGCAGAATTTGTTAAATTTAGGTAGGTCCGAAGTTTGCTTCGGTGGGACTGAATTAAGGTTAAAAATCTCACTTTCTTGTTGTACTGTTTGTATAAATTCGGTGAGACTAAACCGAACTTCAATGGGATCGAAGTTTGTTTTTGAAATTATTTCAGGACTTTCTCCTTTTAGACTGGGTATTTCAAAAAATATGATTTTCCTGGTCAATTTTCAGGATTCATTTTCTTCACTTCAAATCTTCGATTCTCTTCATTCCTCACTTAGTTTCCTTAGATCTTTAGCATGTGAATTCTTCATTAATGACTTCCAAATCTCTAATTCTTCATTATTTTCTTTTGAGCTCTAAATCCATCATTTTAAGCGCATATTCATCATAGGCTTTCGAATCACCTCGCATGACAAAAATTTATATAATTAAATCAAATTATCAATTAAATTCCAAGATAACTAATGTGATTGAATGGCTAAATATGAAATATTTAAGTTTCAACAAACCCCCCCCCCCCCCCCAACCAGCATTCTGCTAGTCCTGACCAAAACATGTGAAAGATATTTCAAGAACTAATGATAATTTCCATAAGCTTAAGCAATTCTCAAAACAGTCTAGATTTTAAAAATCCAAGGTATTTCAATGTAAAGCATAAATTATATCTAAGATCTAACACTAGGTAAATTTACTAATCAAATTCAAAGCTTTAATCTATAATTAAACAATTTCTAAACATTGAGTTCCATGTGCATAATGAAATATAGACTTAACACAACTAAAGATTTTAGTTTTCTACATTACTGATAACGTTGATAATTCAACGAACATTCAGGATAATCAAAACCTAAACCAAAACTTGCCTTACAGTTCAACCTTCCACTTATCCAGCTTTTAATTTTTCCATTGATGGCTTTCACACTATTTTCATTCTTTTTTTCTTTACAGTCCATTCAACAAACTTCGATAGGTGGCCCTTTTCGATGACAACTATTTTTTTTTTAGGCTGGGTATTTTCTTTCTATCTTTTTCTCATTTCAATTCTTCTCATTGAACATGATGGACAAATTTCTCAGGTTTGGTTCCTATCATTCTTAATAATAACAATTCAATATCAACTAAAACTTTTAGAGATGTAAGCTAGATGTGATATGTAAAATCATGACTCAATCAATGTTTAAAAACTTTTAATTTAAATATTAATAACTCAAACTTAACTTTAAAAATCTATTAAATAACTAAAATTCAAGTTTCAAAAATTTTCAACCTTAAGTATCTTATCATTCTAATCTATGGATTATCTTTAAAATACTTAACTTCACAAAAAAAATTTGAAGCTAAAAAATTCAACAATTCAGCACAAATCTAGAGAATTTTTCAAAGGAAACCCCACCCCCAACCTAAAATCTACATTATCCTCATTGTATAAACATATGCAATAAAAGCAATGTTAAGAGCGCAAAAAATAAAGAAGAGTACCTAGCAACTCATCATATGATCATTGCGATGTTTCATAAGAATCATGGATTCAACAATGCAAATACTTAGGCATTTCATCAAACATGTGAGCCTCAATAGAGTAATATAATCATTAGAGCATTTAATCAAACATGGAACATCAATAAATTAACACATTCAATTGAGCATTCAAAAAACAAGTGAGCATCGTTAGAATAACACTTTTAATCACCTGGTCATTTTATCAAACATGTGGGCATACATAAACAACCAATGACACATACTACAATCAAACATTAAATATGGACATGCTAGCTATTTACAAACCATTTAGTGCAATACATCATTAACTGGGACCCTCAAGGGTCGATAAATGGAAACTAAGGCATAACGGTCTATACCTTTGCAATGATTTGCCCGACTCAAAGCTCTCTTAAGATTAGGAATTTGGGAAAAATGATTTCTATACCACTTTAGAAGCAATTAGGTAAGATTCATGCAATTTAATTTAGAAAAACCTACGTTAGAAAGTAGGATTCGTTTCTTACCTTTCGATCGTGAGTGAGATGGATTCGGTAGAGGAGAACAGTCGAGGCTATAGGCATGACAAATTGAGGAGAGAAAGTCAGAAAGAGTTTAATCCAAGAGAGGAGAAGTGAAAAGTGAAAGGCGAGAAGCACTGACCTAAAAGTTAGTTATATATCGGTTGTGAGATGTGAGCATTAGTGAAAATGTAATCATGATTCATCGTACGATATGCGATGTGTCACATGGACAGCCTAGAAGAGTGAGACAAAAGGATATCTCTTAATACGGCATTGATCGAGTAGAATCAATCAGGAAGTAACACGTCGATTAACAGCAAATTGCATTTATGATATCGGGCAACGGAACAACATCATTATCACAGTTTTTCCAAAGGTGAAGCTACATGGGGGGGGGGGGCAATGTTGTACCCTATTTCTGGTCATTATGAAAAAGTCAACAGGAGGGCGACATATGGCATTGTAGGAGGAATATGAAGTGGATAAAAAGGGCGATCAAGGGAAACAAAGCCTTAGCCGACAGAAGTGGAATCGCCGTAAAGAGAAACATACTAAAAGAAGGATCTAGAAAGGAGAATAATCTATAAAGGCTTTTGGGCTGCAGTAATTATTACAATAGTGGAAGATAAATCTGGAAGAATAAGCTACAATAAAAATCTATAAATAGAATAGGAATGTGATAGGGAAAGATATCTTAAACAATCAAATATCCAACAATAAACCAAAATTAGTCAAATTTATCAAATTTATCTTTTATCTCAGCTTATCCTAGGAATAACCGTAATTCTTAGCTATAATCTTTAGTTGTAATCCAAGTCCACGCTCATACACTGGATTTGTTCTTTATCCAATATGAAGCAGTTCTTTCAAGAGACGCATTTTTGCAGTTGCACCAAATGATCAATTATGAGTTTTTCCTTTTATTTGATTTGCACTTGTAATTTGAAAGTCCTATCTTGGGGAGGGCACAGAGTAACTCATCTTTAAAGGAAGAACCTCACCCTTCAAATATCACCTGATCATTATAAACTTTTGCAAGTGGCTGAGTAAGAAACCAATCTTCTCAGAATCTGGTCATATACATTCATATTGGATGTATTTGCTTATTTTGGCGCTTAGGGTCAAAGTTGATCAGTTTGGATCGAGTCATTGTATCGATTCTAGCATGCCCACACAACCAAAAATAAACTGAGTGACTAATATTTTTTAGCATGCCCGGTGGGACAACAAACTGCTTGGTTGCCATAAAAATTCATTTTGCACCAGCCGTGTTACAATTTTAACATGCACCAACATTTTTTGGCATGCCTAGTGGGACTCAAAAATACTTATGGTGGATTCATTTAATCAAAGGGTGTTTATACAACACTTCTCAGATCCTTTTGGTTTAAAGTCATAAGTGCATAAGGATTCTTGTAAAGTGTGAACGTGTTATGCACGAAGCTTCTGAACGATTCCATATACTTGGTTTCTGCTCTAAAATGTTGGGTTGGAGATTGATGTTGAGACTTAAATATTTCATATTTAACCCTTCAATCACATTATTTATATTGGCATTTAATTGATAATTTGATTTAATTATATACGTTTTTATCATGCGTGGTTATTCGGAAGCCTATGATGAATCTGCGCTTAAAAGGATATATTTAGAGCTCGAAAGAAGATAATGAAAAATTGGAGATTTAGAAGTCATTAATGAAAAATTCACATGCCAAAAATCCAAGAAAACCAGGTGAGGAATGAAGAGAATCGAATATTTGAAGTGAAGAAAAGGAATCCTGAAAATTGGCCAGAAAAATCATATTCTAAAATTCTGAGTCTAAAAATAGAGTCCTAAAATAGTTTCAAAAATAGACTTCGGTCCCACCATAATTCGGTTCGGTTCGACCGAAATCACACAAAACAGTCCAACAAGAAAGCGAGATTCTCAGCCTTAATTCAGTCCCACCGAAGCCAACTACAGTCCCATCGAAATTAACTTTGGTCCTACCTAAATTTGACAAATTCTACATAGCTTTTTCAGATGCGACTTCGGTGCGAATGAAGACAACTTCAGTGCGACCAAAGCGTAATAAAAGTGCATAAATCCAAGGTCAGTTTACGAAATCTCTAAGTGTACTAACATTGAAAATTTTTCTGTCATAGGTGAATATTTTCCACTTTAGATACTTCAAGGGATTAAAAGAAGATTTTATGCTGAGGTTTCTAAATTTCTCTGGACATTCATATTCTAGGACATCTAAGCCTATTGCAAAAAGGGCTTTTGGATGATCTTATTGAGAAACCTACTGAGAAATTTATCGAAATACTGGTCGAAGGAGGAACCTTGTTTACATAACTGAGTAGTTTTTCCTTGCTTTCTATTTTAGGATTAAGAATTTATTACTTTCTTAGGATTAGTTTAATTTATATTAATTTAATTTAGTTGCTGGAACATCTTTTAATAGGAAGATTGCACTAACCCATCTGTCTGTCGCCTTCCAGGTACTTTTCATCTACTCTTTATTTTTGTTGCTCTTAATATTGCTCTTATTGCATATGTTTATGCAATGAGGACAATGTAGATTTTAGGTAGAGAAGGCAAACCTTTCTTTGAAGGGCTTGTGAAACACTGTTTCTCAAGCAGAGGAATCACTGCACCACATGCTATTCTGTTCTCTCCATCAATACAGGTCTCCAAACTTTCTTGGGTTAATACATTTTCTTCCAATTGGACTAAAAATGCAGTTTCATGTGGCTCCAAAGCATCCATCTTCTGCATTTCTTCAAATTTCTTTTGCTCTGCGTCCTCTTGTACCTTTATATGTTCTACAGCAACAAAAGGAAACACCTTGGCATCCTTCTTGCCAGTACCTGCTTTAGGCTTCTTGAAGCCCTTGGTCTAAAGGCCTGATAACTCAAGAATTTGGAGAATTCTTCTTGAGTTTTTCTGTATTGCTTCAACCTAAAGTTGGGTTTAAATAACTACTCTACAAGTCTATACAAGGAAGCCTATTTAGAGCTTCTTTATACATAGTATATTATAACTAATGATAACCCATGACAACTCATATACACAATATTCTCACACCACCTTTCAAACTAATGTGGGATAATGAACCAACATCAGTTTGCCATAGAGAAACCTATGACAGGATGAGGTCATAGTTTTGGTAAATAAATCAGCTAATTGTAGCTCTATTGTCACATGAGGAAGAGAAATGATTCCAACTGTGTATTTTTCTCTCACAAAGTGGCAGTCAACTTCAATGTGTTTAGTGCGTTCGTGAAATACTGGATTAGAACCCAACTGAATAACACTAAGGTTGTCAGCATGTAATGGAGTTGGCAAAGAAATGAATCCCAAGATCTGTCAACAATCCTCGGAACCAAGTGATTTCACTACATGCCTCTGCCATTGCACAGTATTCAACTTTTGTGCAAGATCTAGATACTGTAGTTTACTTCTTATACTTCCAGCTAACCAATGATTGTCCTAAGAAAACACAATAGACAGTAGTGGACCGTTGTGAAATAGGACAACCTGCCCAATCTGCGTCAGAGTGAGCAGATAATTGTAGATCATACGATGATGGAAAGAGAAGTGCCTGATTGAGGGTACCTCGAAGGTATCAAATAATAAGATGAACTGTCGTCATATGCAATGTGCAAGGTGCCTCAACAAACTAGCTAACAACATGAACTGCATGTGAGATATCAGGACGAGACATAATGAGATAGACTAAGCTCCCCACCAGCTACCTATAGGATGTAACATTTGAGAGAAGGTCTCCATCATCTTTCCTATACTTGACATTTAATTCCAAAGGAGTCTCATGGGTCTTGTTATCTATAAGGTTTGCTTGCTTGATCAAATCACAGGAATACTTCCGTTGACACATGGGATAACCTCGAGTATTATGAGAAATTTCAAGACCCAAAAAATATATTAATGACCCCATATTCTTCATATGAAATGAGGAGTGAAGTAATGATTTGAGATCGACAATACCTTGGACGTCACTGCTTATGATGGGAATATCATCAACATAGACCAATAAAGCAACAAGACCCGAATTAGACTTGAGAATAAACAGTTATGAATCATATTGCCTTTAAGAATAGCCTGTTGTCGTTAACACCCCATGAAAATTTTCAAACCACACTCTTGGTGCTTGTTTGAGCCCATTTAAAGCTTTAGATAGCTTGCAAACTAAGCGTGGATCCTTAGACTTATAACCGGGAGGTTGCTTCAAGTAAACTTCTTCTTTGAGATTCCCATAAAGGAAAGCATTCTTGACATCGAGTTGATTAAGTTGCCAACCTTTAGAAGAACTTATAGTGATCAGGGAACGGACCGTTTTCATTTTTCTCACTACAGCAAATGTCTCATCATAATCAACTTCATACTCTTGTTTATAGCCCTGAGCCACTAGCCGAGCTTTGTAACGATCTAAGCTCCCATTGAATTTTAATTTCACAGTATATACCCATTTGTTGTTTATTACTTGCTTCCCCTTAGGTAATGGAACTAGTGTTCACAACCCCAACTATAGGGTCGCGATGTAGTAATAATCTCGGTGAGACCGTGGTTGAATCCACAGGGATGAATCTTGTATGTATTCTGAATTAACTAGAACTATAACTAGAAGAATATTTAAATCTAAATCTGAATAATTAAGAGAGTAATTGTGAATAATTGTGATTAAAACTTGTGAATTTTAAGGCGGGAACTAGGGTGTCAAGGATCCATTTGTAACAATTAAGATGCTATCTTAGTTGATTCAAGAGACACAACTGGAATCAAAGTCCTATCTTATCCAGTTGGAATGAGAGATGATCAAATCTCTGAACTTCTTATTGAACTAGCCTCAATGGAGGAGAATTGTGAGGATTTGGAAGGGATTCCATCACCCTACCATGCCTAGGAGACGATGGTGAACAAGAGGATATACTAATCCCACAATCTCAAATAGGAAAAGAAGATATTCAAAGCTATTGTAGCATCTATTGTAATTTGAATCATAATAATCCATAGAAAACTAAAAATATTCCTTGTAATCAAACTAGAATTCAATGAAGTTCAACATAAACAATAATCAAAGCAAGATAAACATCTTAATCACGCTACAAGCTTCACCTCTTAGCCTTAGCTAAGAGGTTTAGTTAACCATAGACATGATTGAACTAGAAACTCTTAAACAAAACATAAAAACCAACTAAGGAAGAAGAAGAAAAACTCTTGGCGGCGGCTCTCCACCTTTTTGCTCCACTCCTTAAACCCTAGAAGATGCCTTGGAGCATCCTAGGAACTCGCCTTTATAGTTGGGGAACTCCAACTTTCGCACCGAGTTGGAAAAGATCGGAAACCGCCTCAAATTTACATAGTCCGCGCAAAATCTGCTTAACCTTCAACTGGTCGAGAGAAATCTTCGGCTGGTCAAGAGTCAAGTTTAACTAGTTGGGTGAAATCTTCAACTAGTCAGATTTCACGCGAATTTAAAAGATAATGTTACTGGAGTTAGAGCCGAAGTTCTCGGGCTAGTCGAACCAAACTCGGGCTAGTCGGATCATAACTTGGGCTAGTCGAACCAGAACTCGGGCTAATCGAACCAGAACTCAGGCTAGTCGAATTTCACGTGAATTATTTTTCTTCACTTCAAATCTTCGATTCTCTTCACTCCTCACTTAGTTTCCTTGGATCTTTGGAATGTGAATTCTTCAATCTTGGTCTCCTAAGATCCATCCTTTGCTTTGGTGATTCTTGAGCGTTAAATCCATGCTTTTAGCACTCTTTTCAATCCAAGCTTTCAAATCCACCTTGCAACACAAACATATATAACACATACCACTAAGTATTATCATGTTCATAAAACCAAGATATAAATGGGGGAAAATATGCAATATTTGACACTCAACAACCAGCGTTTAAGTAGGATTCTCCTTGAGTGCCTGAATCTCATCATCCATTGTCTTTACCCAACACGGTTGTATATATGCCTGAGAATAAGAAGTAGGAACAACCAAAGAATCTAATCCAAAAAACAAGGCATGATGAGAGGCAAAAAGATTTAATCGATAGGCAGGAATAGACGGACGGCTGGAACGATGTAATTGGATCGCAATGGAAGGCGGGACAGTTACCTGCACTATAGGAGATGAGGACACCTGATCGGAAGTAGGAGCAGTTGTGGGAGAGGACCCAAGAGAGATAGGCTTCACACGGCATTGGTAGACCTACAAAGGAGGAGAGGAAGAAGGAAGCATAGAATGATTTTCTTTAAAAGAGGACATATGAGAAATGAAAGATGGAACAATGGTAACTGATGGAGATGCACGAACAACTTTATAGTAAAGTGAATTTTCAAAGAATGTGACATGTCTAAACACACGAACACAACGAGCACATGGATCATAACAACGATACCCTTTCTGATGCCTCTCATATCCAAGAACTACACATTTAACTGCTCTGGGGCTGAGTTTAACCCATTTTCGTTCTGGAAGATGAACAAAAGCAATGAACACACGAACACAACGAGCACATGGATCATAACAACGATACCCTTTCTGATGCCTCTCATATCCAAGAACTACACATTTAGCTGCTCTGGGGCTGAGTTTAACCCATTTTCGTTCTGGAAGATGAACAAAAGCAATGCATCCAAACACTCTTAACCAGCTATAATCGGGATCTTTATCATGAAGAAAGAACGTGGGAATTTTTCGATTAGCCAAAACACTAGAAGGTAATCGATTGATCAGATACATAGCTTTTACTTCAGCCCACAGAAATTTTGGGACACGTGCATATTCCATCATGGTGGTTGCAACCTCAGTCATGTGCCGATTCTTGCGTTCTGCTACTCCATTCTGCTCCAGTGTGTGAGGACACGTTTGCTGGTGTAATGTACCATTCGAACTTAGAAAAGTCTCAAACTTGGAAGACATGTACTCTCCCTAGAGTCAGACCGTAGAACTTTAATTTTCTTTGTAAATTGGGTCTCCACATATGATGAAAATTGTCTGTTATATGAGAATGCTTCAGACTTGTGCTTCATGAAATAAATCCAAGTGTGGCTTGAAAAGTCATCCACAAAGATGATGTAATACAATGAACCACCAGGAGCCATAATGGGAGATGGACCCTACACATCAGTATGAATGAGATCAAATAGATTTTGAGTACGAGAGTTACTCAATGAAAATGGCAATGCAGTATATTTACATACTTTGCAACTAACACAGTTCGTATCAATAAAAATGGGACTAATATTTATTTCATCATTCAAAAGACCAGATCTAAATAAGAAAAGCATGCTTTTAGAATTTGGATGCCCTAAATAGCTATCCCAAAGTTTTCAGCATTTATTAGCAAATGAAATATCATGAGAAGATGGAAGAAAAAACAACGCAATGAGATAACTTTGGGATCGAACTCCAAAGTGAACAACCTTCCTCTCTTATGGCCCTTCCCAATCAGCTTCCCTGTTTTCAGATTTTGTATAAAACAATCAGACCAAGAAAACAAAACCAAACAGTTATTTTCTACTAGTTGAGCAACCAAAACCAAGATAGCAGATAATTTAGGAACATAAAACACTTTACGAAGGAAGAAATTGCGAGGTGATGAAGGTGAAACTTTCAAGGACCTAATATGCGAGATAGATAAATCGTTCCCATCCACAGTGTAGATGGAACCCACTCCTCTATAGGGGACACAATTAGTCAAACAAGAAAGGTCACCAGTCATATGATTAGATGCCCCTGAGTCAATATACCAAAGATTTCTAGGATCAATATTACCTATCGAACCTGAAGAACCCATCGCTTAGAGGATTTACTGAATTTGTTCGGGGGAAAGAAGATTAGGCTGCACCGATAGGGCCATAGATGATGAGTTGGGCTTCTCAGTAAAGGAAGCCAGAAATGCACATTCACGTCGTTGGTAGTAACGAGGTAGAGGAGTGCGAGTCGAGCAATTAGCTATATCATGTCCTTCTTATTTGCAGTATTAGCAAAACATAGTACTTGGTCTAGAGGATTTTAGAGTTGCTTTCTTGTTGGGACAATGAGTAGCCACATGATCAAATCCATTACACTCAAAACATTTAACTTTCGACATGTCTCGTTACTTTCTTGAAAAATTGCGAGTGATGAGGGAAGCATCGGGAACAACCTCTCTCATGGAAGCAAGGGTTTTCAAACGTGTCTCTTCTACCATCAAATCAGATAGAGCTGCCTTAAGAGATGGAAGTTAAGGCCGATTCATCAGAGTGGCTTGGGTTAGCTCAAACTATGGACAGAGTTTATATAGAAATTGCATCAATTTACTTGTGTCGCGAAGTATCTTCACCGTTTCTACTGCCGCAGCAGGAATAACTAGATCCATAAGTTGAATCTCATGCCAAAGGGAGGTAAGTTTAGAATAGAAATCTTGTATACTCAGAGCTCATTGTTCTAATTTTGACAGCTCATACTCTGCTTAATATCGACGGGCAAGATTTGATTGTTGATAACAAATTTTCAAGTAAGCCCATATTTCGGATGCTATCTCGAATGATGTGAGATTAATTCCAATGTTGCTCTTAACACTGTTTAGGATTTATGTGACCACCTTTGAATTATTGGTGGTCCTAGGTAGGAGTTCCTTTTCATCATTTGGTTTTCCCATAGAACCATCCACATATCCGTAGAGGCTCTTTCTAGCTAGAAAATGCTTGAATTGAAACCGTCGTAGGGAAAAAAATTTCTCATCCAACCTAACATGGATAGTTTCGATCTTATTGGAGGGATTCATGGATGCTAAAAAAAACCACGTAAAAAAAGTGTACTGTTGAATGGTGATGCAGAGACGGGTGCAGGACCAGATCTGGCGAGCAGAGGTAGTGCGTGCAATGGCTGAGTTGTTGAAATTTCTTATTGCAGATGATTGCCGGAAATGATGGCGGATTAGAAGGTTGTCAACGACAGGTACGCCTGCAGTGGCAGGGACAGTGACGCCGGATCGAAACAGCAGCGGCACCGGATCTAAACAGAAAAACAGTGGCAGCAGCGATGCCAAATCTTGAACGATTCTGGTAGGGGACCGTTGGACGATCGAGGTGGGCAGTGATCTGTGCCGGATGGGTAATATGATGGGCGTGGCAGGGGTTTTGCAGGTGGAGGTCTGGGGAAAATGATGTGCGTGATAGAGAGTTTTGGGCCAACGATCAAGATGACTGGCTGCCGTACGACATAGGCGAGTGGATGGCGGAGCTGCGGTTTGATGCTCATGATGAAGGCATCAGTTTGTAGTTCATTATCTACAATGACAAAAAGAACCTGATCCATTGAGTTCAGTTTGCCATCAGTTCAATCTGCAATGTCGATTTGCTAAGTTGGAGACTACATTCACTAAATACATGAATCTAATACATTCAGTTCAGAACATTGCTTTAAATCTTATTACTTTTCTTCTGTTCTAGTCTTATCAAGCACAACTTTCAAGTCATTTGCATTCCAAGTTGTAGTTACATGGAAATCCGTTGCCCCTTGAAAATACCCGCATTTATCGATTCCCATTTTGCACATTTCAGTTAGTTCATACAAGAAAGTGATGAGTAATCAAGGGACTAGTGATGAACAATGGGTCAGGTTAGTATGGGACAGTTCTGCTCCAATGAAAGTGAAAGCCTTTCTGCTGGTTAGTCTGTTGTAATAAGGTGCTCACAGTAGATCACCTGCAACACAGAGACTGGCATATGATTAATCACTGCATCATGTGTGAAGCTGACTAGGAGAATGTTGATCTTCTTCTTTTTTTCATTTCCAATTCACGCATATGTTGTGGTTTCTGATTTGTATAAATTTTGATATTCAGATGGTACTCCTGTTGTTGGCTAAAGAAGTGTGCAACAGCTGGACAATTAAGAGCTTGGGGCAAGGTTGGTAGAACTTATGGGCTTTAGCCTTGACCAATGGCTCTAGTGGACATTCAAGATATGTTGCTCTCATCAAATGGACAACTAATACTAATAACTCTCATAAATATCATATGGAGACATATTGGGATCTAATAATTGTGGCCATTACTGAGCATCCAAAATTGTGAATCTTGTACTTTCCGTCTCAAAATGAGCTCTAAGATTTATGGACTGTCCAGCGGTCTAAGATTGACCAGATTTTGTGACATCCAACAATCCAGATTTGGGACAGATCCAACAATCCTCTTTGCAAGCTTGTTCCCAAGCTCTATAATGGGGGCAGAGAACTGCAATGAATGAAATGCTACTTGCAAATTTTCAAATATGAAATCAAACATGCCATTCTGTGCACCAAAAAAAATAAAGAAACTAATATATTGACATGCTCAATTGGGTTGGGTGCTGAATTTTTGTCTTCAATTGGGAGGTTTGACAAGCCCATACACATCTGGAGCACTACCCATTCACAAGCAAGCACGCATGTGAAAATGGCAGACGTGCATGATCTGAGCTTCCCATGAGGAGTTAAAAGGCTAAACCCCTAGTATCAAAAGATCGGTAAGAACAGAGCTGACAATTACCTTGCATCTAAGCTTCTGAAGATCAGAAGGTAGATCCTTGTAGAGTTTGGAACCCAATCCTCGCAAAAGCAATACTCCCTCCTTGTTTCGCTTCAAAACAAGAACAAAAAGGATTGAATCACAATCTTTGCCCCATATGGCATAAATGGAACGAAAGTCTTCATGACTTCTTCAAGGATTTTATGAACCTTTTTTCAACTAATAAAAGCTCATCATCTACCAAAAAATATAATAATAATAATAAAACCTTTAAGCATCGTCTATGTTTTTCACTCACTGAACCACTGTAGTCTTTAAAATAAGAATGAAAATGAAAAAACACATTACTCATTTGGAATTTCCAAGTCTCAATTGAGCTTATTAGATTCTAAAAGAGCCAAATAAGACTTTAACTTGACACCAGATAATTTGATAATATATACTAACAATCACCAGAGACCTAAGATCTAAAGGGAATTTAGACATTGTAAACAAAGCCCGAGGTGCCAGTTTAGAAGCCCACCTTTGGCAACATACACAAAACCACAGTGGAGTTGTAGGGCAAACCTTCATGGAGACCGAACAACGAGCTTGCTTATGGCTTTGGCCAGCATTATCATTGCACTCTACACCTTTGCAGAAAGCAACTTCAGGAGATTCAAAAGTGAGAAAAGCATAACAAAAGCTACATTTCTCCTCCGACACGTATTCCCAGATATAGTGGAGCCTGTCCAGAAATCAAAAGAAATGAAGAAGTTAGAAAATGGTTTAAACTAAGAGAAATGTAATGTTTGGAAGAAAAAATAAAGAAAGAAAGAAAGAAAAAAAAAATAGAGCAGGAAGATTGCTTTCAGCCAAATAATATTTTGTTAGCTTCAAGTGGTATGTGAAATGAAGAAAATACAATTTTGGGGGCACAAAAGCGGTAAAACATTAACCCATCCATTTCAGTTTCATATTTCATGCCAACTCAAATGCACAGAAAGTTCAAAATAAAGCCATCCACTGACATATTAAATTAGAAGTGATGCTTGGAACTGTTGCCAACTACCACAAATACCACCAGCTGCCTCATGGATGCAATCAGAAGGCATGCAATGGTTAAGAGCATGAGCAAATCATGATGGTGAACGCAGATATTATGAGATCAACAACGTTGTCATTGAGTGTAGGACATAGCAAAAGAAGACAGATGTGGGTATATATAAAAAAGAAGAAAAAAGGAACTGCAGTTGAGTAGAAAATGAATTGGGAAGAAATATTTTGAGCTGATTTTAGATTAACTCCAATTGCAAGTTAAGCACATTCTCAAATAAAAGCACATTGCATGCACATGTTGACAGGTTAAATGAGTACTAAAATGAAGCTTGGAAGAAAAGTTAATGCAGAAAAAGAATAGAAAGCAGGAATGGGCTTGAAGGCAGAAGGCTTTACAGTAGAAGCAAGCATGCCATTTTATATAGATAGATTACATTTGGAAAATCCAGCCTTTCAAACCAAAAAGAAAAACATTTAGAAGTGGGAATCCCACTTCCCAAGGTCTACACTAGCATCAGGTGACAATTGAGATATACTTGAGACCATCACATGCATATTGCATTTTGCACTTTGGGTGAGAAAGGTGGCAAAACAGAAGCCCACATAATGTGGGCTCTATTTACCGTGTTGCCCTAGTCCCCAACTGCCAAGCCTACCATGTTGACCTGGAAGTGATGCCCACAGCAGTTTGGTAATGCAGTGTGTGTGGATACATTATCCAGTTGAATTACATTCATCAGTCTAATGAAGTAGAAATAATAAAATTGTTAACTTCTTTCGTTAACATTCACATTTATGCCAGGCTCCAAATTGCAATTAAGTTACTTCAGGCTGCGGTCTGTTCATAGCCATTTCAGGAGTAGAGAATAGTTTGCAATTTTGGAATTTCTAATTTTTTTTAGGGCCACAATTTGGGAATTTGGGAATTTCTACACAGTAGAATTTTGAAAACCACTTTTGTGTTGTATTGGAAAGAAAGACCTCTTTCGTATAAAAAATGCATCTTGATTTTTGGAAATTCTGCTAAGCAAAGAAATTCAAAATAATAAATTATTTTTATCATAGCCCGAGCCAAATGCAGCCTTAAAGTTGAACTTGAAAGATGTAAATGCTATTTGAGGGTGGCTTCCTCATTATGAACACTAGGAACATCATTAATCTTTCTTCATTTCAAATTGATTTCTTTGCATTCAATCTCACTTCTACATCCAAAGACAGCCTTGATGTCAGTCAGGACTGTAAAAGTCGTGGGGAGCCACGACAGGACTTGATTCCCAGTTATTCATTTATCTCCATTGAAATGTACCTATATCAGGTGCATCCAAAATTTTAAAATTTCAATTTTAAGTCTGGACAATGGTAATCATCAATCATCTAAACCTTACAAACTAATTGGGGTCGGCTACATGAATCATGTTCTGCTATTCCACCCCATCAAGGGCCATAATAGTCGATGAAGATTATAAGAAAAATAAAAATAAAATAAAATAAAATAAAATAAAATAAAAAACCTAAATCTCGAGAATATTGATGCACAAGAACTTACAACAAGAAGACCAAAGTAACAAACAGCAAATAGCCCATTAAAAGCAATCAAAACCAAACAGGAGTGGTACAGTGGCCTCTTCATCACGTACCATTATATCCACCCCACAAGCAAACAAGAAGCGTCATTGACGCCAACGAGAAGGCGAGGGTAAGGGGCTGCTTCCCTGCGCATGTTTTATCCACAATGTCCAACAAGATTCTAGTTTTCTTTATGATTGATTGCATGGTTTGCGTGTAATGTCATATTAAAGGAAGTTCCTAATCTATTGGATGCAACTTGCATAATTACTTGATTGCAAATTGCAGTATTTTGTTTGCATTGAGGATAGAACTATTTATTCAGGGTTCAAGGACTTGTTTGGATATGCCTTGGAATTAGGAATGATTACGAAACTTGTTTATTTTGTCCCATGCAATTGTTTTCCTCTGAGTTTGCGAAATACCAGCAATGTACCATGGATGCATTAAATGATCCATTCTAGAAAAATGCACCCTGAATTGAGAATGGGATGCTAACAACCCACAGCTTACGAACACACCAAAGATCCACCCCTGAAATGAGAATGCAATGATAACAACCCACAGCTTATGATCACACGTAAAATTCACCCCTAAACGAGAATGGGATGCTAACAACCCCATGACTTGTTATCACGCTATCCTCTCTGATACTGCAGAAGTTGCATTGGAAGTTTTGTTATGAATGATTGAGGAAAGTTTATTGCTGCCTTTTTTCTTATTTCATCCAAATCTGGACAAGCCACTTGACTGAGATCACTGCTTTATTTTCAGGAAGCCAACTTGCAATTGAACAGAGATAACCTACCCACACATCAAAGGCAACTTCAATATCGCCATATAGAAACTTTAGAGAGGACCTAAGGAAATATGAACAGGTGATGACAATTCAAAATTAGCAGCACATGGATTGCATCATGGAAGGCATATCACATGCAGCATAAAAGTAGTGTTGCAGCTGATCCCACAGTAGTTATGGAACCAAGCCATTGTATCGAGCGGAATTGGTAAAAAATACTGAACAATTGGCATGATTATCTATCTAGAGATGTATCTTCTTGCTCCTTTTTAATTGCCATAGCTTCTTTTTTTTTTCCATGAAGAAAGGAAAGAGGTTGGTTTCTCTTGGATGAATTATTTTTTATTCTGGCTGTCTAATGCTTATACATGTTGCTTTGTTCAAATAATAACAAGGCAGATTCATGTTTTCCATGACATCCAAGGACTGTACAATCTGATTTTTCAATTCCTCCTTGACATGTGTGAATTTCACTCATAATCTTAGTCTAAGCTAACTAAGATCACATTAATTGAATTTAACCACATTTTAACAATTTCTCTACATATAATCCTTCATCCCTTAGCATTTCACCATTTTTTCTATAGAGAGAGAGAGAGAGAGAGAGAGAGGAGTGATCTTGGTGGGCCATCAACTCCATCAATCCCATCCTTTCCATCCATCTCAACCATCAATTCCATCCATTCCATCCATCTAATTCATCAAGCTGAATACACCCTCTCCACTCTTGGTTTGTTTTCTTTTTAGTGGTGACGATTTGATGATAATGATGTGATTAATGGTGTGGATACATAGGAGAGTACATACAAAAAGATGATAAAAAAATGGTAATGATATGATGATAATGTGTTTAATGGTGTAAATTCATGGGAAAATACATATAAAAAGATTAATAATAATAATAATAATTTATCATAGACTTTATGTGGGACCCATTGATAGTAGGCCCCACCAGAATTTTGCAGGCCATCCAAATTGTCCAAAGTGTGGCCCATTGGGTTGGCCACATACTCACACATACACACACGTGACACACACCACAGTAAAATAAATAAATTAATAAATAAACAAAAAAAGAAGTAGAATGGATGCTAATTGCTGCCAGCGTCCCAACAAGCAGTGTCCAGCTGCTTTTGAATATAAGGGGCTAGGGGGTGGGTTCACAATGGGCCCCACCCATGATGTATATATTTAATCCATGTCATTTATCCGATTCTCTAGCTCATTCTAGGCATTGACCCCAAAAATGAAGTCAATCCAAATCTTTGGTAGGCCACATCATCAAAAACACTATTTTAATAGTGATAAACCGTTAGGGCCTACTGCGATGTTTCTGTGCGTCAAAATTTATTGAATATTGGGCTTGATAGGTCTGTCTCGGGTCATAGAATGCAACAGATGGACTAGATCATCTTAATGTGGGCCCCACCTATGAAAAACTACAAGAAAACAAAAAAATATATATATATAAAAATACAGCATTCGAAGTTGTTGTTGTCAGCGTCCAGGTGACACTACAGCAAGCAGCGTCTTGTTGCTGTGTTGGGCAGGGACCGTGGGTCCCAGCCATAGGCCCCACCATGATGTATATCGAACATCATTACCGTGCATTTGATGGGTCCCCTTTAAATGGTGGGATTCGCCAAAAATCAGCCACATACGGAACTCAGGTGGCCCACACCATCAAATATCATGTGAAGACATGTTAAAACATATAAAAGTACTTTCTGGGCTCACCTAAAATTTTGATACATCTAAAACTTGGACTGACTCCTCCACCAAGTGGACACACACAATAGATTGACTGGATCTCTCAAGTGACCCACCTTGATGAGAAATATATAAAAAGAAATAAAAAAAAAATTAAAAAAAAAAATAAAGAGGGGCATGGAGGAGGTGACGTCCTCCCTGGACGTCCAAGAGGGCGGTGATCATGGCCACACCATAATATATGTGCTAAATCCACACCATTCATCCATCTTACTAGCCCCATTTATTATATGGTCCCAAAAATTAGGTCGATTAGAAGTTCATGTAGGCCATGCCACTTGGACAGTGGAAACTGTACTCAAAATACTTAGATTTTTCTGGGGCCCACCTTGGTGATGAAAGTTATATCTGGGTCATTCATCCACTCCTTCAGACCATTTTAAGTCATGAGAAAAAGAATGAGGCAAATCCACACCTTAGGTGGGCCACACTATAAAAAACAGTGGGAATAAAAATCCCTACTATTAAATCCTTTGAGTTCCACCGTGATGTGCAACTGCCGCTAAGTTGGGTCAGCCATTAGACCGTGGAGCCAACTCGTTACATGTATTTTATATCCAAGTCGTCCATGACCATCCATGTGTTATGAACCCCACCCGACATATATACCTTATATCCATGTCATTTGTCTAATGGGTGGTATGTGATGTTGTTTGTTGTACAAATTGTTCATGGGTTGAACCCCACCATGTCAATGGGACCCACAATTATACAAAATATAATAATAATAATAATAATAATAATAAGAAAAGGGAATTGCATGCTTACTAATGAAAACTTTCCTGGACATAATGTGATGCATGTGAAGCCCACCTAGGTGCATGTGTTGTATACCCACACTGCCTATATTTTCCAGTCACTTGGGAAGTGGGCCCACCTCCTGCCCGTGGACACAATATGAAGTAGAACTCAATTGTAGATGGGCCACGCTGTAAGTAAAAACAGTAGTAATAACCATTGGAAATTCTTAGGCTCTAGTTTGCCCCTTCTATATGCTGGTATGCTTCCTTGACCATGGACTCCACCTTGTAGTATGATCTAGATCCATGCCATTCATCGGTTTATCCTTATCATTTTAAGGTATGATCCTATAGACTAGTCAGCTCCAAATCTCATGCCACAGGAGCAATATTGATCACTTGTCCACCGTTAAATGTTTCCTAGAGCTGCAGTAATGTTTGTGAGAAATCTATCCGTCTATTCTTTTTTTAACCGATCATTAGGCCACTAAGATATATGTTTTACCAACTATTCATATATATATATTACTAGCTATTCATCTATTCATCTATTTTGTTAGATTATTTTAGAGTGTGGGGCGGCCTATATATTTATTGCAATCTAAGTCGTTTCCATGGTACCCATTGTAATGGTTATTCCTCATTTAGATCGTTAGTTGGTAGAAATCATGTAGATCACTATACCATAGGAATTTGGGATTTCGGGTGGCCCAACTAGTAGTGTAGATTGGTGGAAGTTGTGTGGACCACCACATGTGAGTGCTTGATTTTTATAGCCTACCTAACTGTATGGAATTGGGGCAATTGTATGACTACTTGTCTAAGTAGATTTATGATTGTTGTGTCCCTTAACCATATGATCGCTGACGGAATGAATGACAGCTAGATTTCACAAAATGGTGTTGAATATGTAGCTCATAAATCTTGTGATTATGCGTGATGTGGATAATCGTAAATCATATGGGTATGTGGGGAATGTGTGGCCCAACCATATGATTATGTGGTGCTTAGGTGACTGGTAAACTATGTGAAATTGTGGTACCGGCCGCCTGACTATGTGAAAGTTTAGTAAAACGGTTGCCCCATTAGTGCAACCCATTGATGTAGCCCACTTGATGTGTATGAGGCCCACTGATGCAGCCCACTTGATGCATATGAGGCCCATTATGATATATTTGAGGCTCATATTTATGGTCTATGTGCCAAGGCCCAATGTGATGTATATGAGGCCTATGTGATGAGGCCCATTATGGTGCATTTGAGGGCCAGGTGATGGAGCCCGTTGTGTTATATATTAGGCCCATGTGAGAGGCCCATCGTGATGTATGTTAAACTCTTGAGTGAGGCCCATGGTGATATATATTAGGCCCTTGTGTGAGGTCATGGGTTAACTATATGTTAGGCTCTATGTGGGTCATTTCTTAGAGGCAATGTTGGTTAAATGTCCACATTGTCGAGGTCGATTGTCGATGCTGGTTATTGATACCGATTATGAGTATGTGACAGCATATCATCATGATACATGCCCATACGCATCATCTGTATGTTTGTTATATGATGTGGTCGACCATTGCATATATCATTGGGCATGTTGTTATGAGACTCCCTGATAGGCAGAGATTGTCTCACATGAGCGCACGGTATGCGCAAGATTGATGCATGAATGAATTTTATGACTCATACATCTAGCATTGTGTGTTGTGATTACTATATACCCTAGCGACATCATGGCCGTAGCTTCCACATGCATATCGTGGATTGCCAAATGGGACACCAAAAATCTGTTACTAGCGTCGGGTTGCCATAGGTGGCCCTGAGTGAAAATCCCTAAACCCTCTTGGTATCAAAGGACGCCCCAACGTTGAGACCGAGTGGATATATATGAGCGTATGAGGGCCATATACAAGTAGATCACATCTCCCACTGTGTCGTAGTTGGTTGGAGGGGGTGTGGCCTTACCCACCTGAGGGAATAGGCATAACTAGGCTGAGTTTAACCAGCTCGTGAATGAGTCCACTATTGACGTGCCCGGTAGATATTGGCTAACTACTGGCCAGGCGGATAGTGAAGTCTCTTCCACTTACCCAGTTGTGTGCTTGATGGAGCGGCAAGGTAGTGTAGAGTGTACTAGACCCCAGTGATGATCCCAGAGATGAACAGTATTGATATGTGGACTTATTAAGCAAGGGTTGCATACTAATTCATTCATTCATTCACTATCCACTTGGGTTGGTAGTGCGCAACTATTTGTTACGTTACCTTCGCAATGGCCAGGATTTCGATTGGGGTGCGCGACTAACCTGAGATCAGGAGTTTACAACATTAAGTCTGACTATCCCAATTTAGGTATGGTATTGGTTTCGATAGAAGTCCCTTATGATGGACCCTATAGCCTGCAATACTATCTATTATCGTCCCGACTTCACACTCCAGCATGGTCATTTCATTCATACCGCATATTGCATTACATCCGTGGCATATGACATTTTGGGTTACTATATTTCTACATTTATATAGTCTAGATATGGCTTACGATATTCGTGAACTCATCAGGAATTATATATTGCATTGCATCCTCCACATCTGATATTCCACTCTTTATGACTTATCATTTGCATAGTTGATCTGTATTGCGTACTCTGATATTGTATGACTCATGGACTTGTTAGTATTTTCGCTTACTTTAATATCGTATAATTCATGATCTTGCCAGTATTTCCGATATTGTATGATTATAGCATGACAATATGATGATGATGATGTAATTACGGATGCATGTAATACGGTTATGGCTGTGGTATAGGAGAAATGAAAATATGACTTAGTGATACTGGTAGCATTGACTCGAAGTGTTCCTATGTTGCATATGCATTGCATTGGCATTGACATCATACTTTACACACTACATGCCTTTCACCATACATGATTTCTTTGTAGCATATTTATCTTACTTGCATGTAGGACACACTGCACACACGAGTGTACTCACTAGGCTTTTTGCCTAAGCTTCTTATTTTCCTTTTTTTCAAGGCTAGAGTAGCTTGGAAGACATACTTGCCTAAGTAGATTTGAGAATGTTGACATTATGTACCTTTTGGAAAGCATTGTACTTGTAACTATTAGGATTTATAATGGAGAGTGTTGCTTGGTATTTTGATCATGGATCTTCATGCTCAGGTATTATTATATGCATATAAAAAAAATCAATTAAAAATCTTCCTTGTGATACGTCAAACTCAGGATTTGGTGTATGGAAGTCGAGTGTCGGATTCGGAGCATCACGGAAGCTGTCTGTCCCCGGATTTGAGGCGTGACAGCTTGCATTGAACGTGCAGCACCACACCCCTTTATATAGTGGCTTGCTACTATGTGAAATACCTAATATTCCCTCATTATACCATTAAATACATTTAATCTATCAATTTCTAACGTATGGAAATCCACCAGCCACAACATGTGGAAATTGTAAAAATTCCAATAGCCATAATGCGTGGCTTTTTAGATGCCATGAAAACTTCCAGAGGTTGCTAGAGCATCTAAACCATCCATTTGGTTTAGACGTTCCAACAGAAAAGAAATCCGCTTCTTGAATTGGAAAGAAGGGACTACTTAATTAGGAGATGAATTTAGAAGTAAGCTGTATGTTCTTCTCCTTCTTCTGTTCTCCATGTTCTAACTTTCAACATTCTCACGTCCGTATCAGATACGTTAGGATGATAAGAGGAAGACATCTTTCTCAACCTCTCTCTTTGATTGCAGCAGTACTCCTCTCTCTCTCTCTCTCTCTCTCTCTCTCTAGAGAGCGGAAAAAATAAGAAGAAGAAGAAGAAAGAAAAGTGTTGTGATCTGGTTTCGTTTATGGAAAGTGAGAAAATAGACGTTGAGAGTCCTAATATATATATATATATATATATATATATATATATATATATATCTTTTTCGCGGATTGCTTGCGATGGATGTGGATTTCCTTTTGAAAGGAAGTTCCTGCGCTAGAAAACCTAGGTGGGGCCCACCGTGATGTTTTTGAGAAATCTACCCCGTCCATCAGTTTTGTGAGCTCATTTTAGGACTTGAAATGGAAAGCGAGCAGTATCCCAGACTCAAGTGGGCTGCACCGAAGGAAAAGGTTTGTAGTGAAATTCTTACTGTTGAAACCTCCCTGGGGGCCATAAAAGTCTTGGATTAAGTTGATCTTTTTATTTTCCATTCATATAGGTCTGGTTGACCTTATCAACGGGTTGGATGGAAAATAAATATTATGGATCTGCTTAAGGAGGGCCCTAGGAAGTTTTTAACGGTGGTCGTTCAATCACCAATGTTTCATTTGGTGTTATCTTGATCCACATGAGATTTGGATATACTTCCTAAAATGAGCTGGAAAAAAGGATGGATGGCGTTGACATAACGTCCTCGAGGTGGGCCCCACAGTAAGGGTGTTACCCCCGTGACACCTGATCCGCTCCCAAAGAGGAAGACATGCTTTTACATAGAGTTGTACATGAACTGAGTTAGCTCGGTTTGTTTGCTTGACTCGACTCAAAAAAGCTCAATTCGACTTGGTTTAAAAGTGAGTTCAAGTCGAGTCGAGCTGATTTTTTGAGCTCGAAAAAATTTTGAATTGAGTTTGAGCTTGCCCAAGCTTGACTTGACTCAACTCGGATCAAACCCCAACTCGAATCAAACTAATCCGGTGACTCGGTTACTTTGATATTGATATTGCTCACCAAGTGTTTGATGAAATGGCTCAATGAAGTGTCGGCTGGTGGCAAGGAAGGTATGTATGTGAAACAAATACCATTTTTTCTTGATTCTGATATTGCCTACAAGGTGTTTGATGAAATACCTATAAACAATTGTTGTTGTTTTACATGCAGTAAGAAATTGAAGGTGCACTCCATGTGTTTGTGAAAATGCCACACAAGCTCGAACTCGGCTTGAATTGGCCGGAGCTGCTGACCAAACCGAGCTGAGCTGGCTAGTCAGGCTCGAGGACTAAGCCGAGTTCGAGCTAGGGTCTGCTAGTGGCCAAGCCGAGTCGAGTTGTGCCAAGCTCGACTCGGTTCGACTCATGTACACCTCTACTTTTACCCCCCTAGTTACCAAGTCGAAAAGGTGTGCATATACCAACTAGATCAGTCCCGTTCATCGTATCGTGCACCACACTTAGTGCTGCACGTCCAAATGTTAGGTTGCTGCATCGGTTATTGGACAAATCTTGGCCGTTGCTCAGCTTCCGGCTCCCCTTTGAATATCCAATTCCTCCCTTTTGTTCTGCTTAGGTGGAGTAATCCGAACTCTCGATATGATATAAAAGAGGATTGCAGCTTGTGTACACAACACAACGAACTCACACGGACATGCAGAACGAGATCTACTTACTTATGGATCTCGTTAGTTTGTTCAACCCATGGGATAGGTGTGTATCTTGTTTGTGATAAATGCTTCCTAATTCCTCTGAAAAGAATATTGGAACATGGTTACGAGTGGATCCATTGGATCTGCATTGGGTTAGAATCTCATTTTAACTCACTCTCCCACCTAATAAGTGACGGCCCCATTAGTCTGGGCTGAGATAGGGACAAGGAGTAAGGATTGAAGTCCCCCTTAGCTTTGCCATACATTAATTGGTAGTAAAACATCAATTTTCTTGTTAAGACCCAATTCTATCTTTAGAGATTTCTCAAAAGACTTTCTTACGAAATTTCATTATATCATCTATAATTGCCTTTTGGTTTAGATGCTCTTCTTGATTGTCCTGAACAACTGAGCATGCTATGGTGTGTTGAGTAAACTTTGAGTGGCCACCATGATGTATCTGTGTTATCGGTTATCCATGTTGTCTAATCGTTTTTTCACATCAATGTTAGGGCATGAGCTCAAATTTGAAGCACATACAAAGCTCAAGTATACCGCACTGTGGGAAAGAGTGGGAATTGAACGCCTATATTTGAAAAAAAAATTGGGGCTAAGAAATTTTAAATCAAGCTTTTATATATATATATATATATATATATATATATATATATATATATATATATATATATATACACACACACTTCATCCATGTCTGCATGACCTTATGAACAGCTTGGATCACAGATAAACATCATTATGTGCTCATGGAAGGTTTTAACCATGGACGTCATTATCTCCATTGTTTTATGTGGTGTTGTATATTTAGCTTTTTGTTGTAGCCTATTTATGGTCATTATGAGAAATCTAATAGGAAGGTGACATGTGACATTGCATGAGGAATGAGAAGTGAATAAAAGGATCTTCAAGATTTGGAGCGCTTTTTGCGGGAATACAACTTTCATAAATCTAGTTCACACACTGGTAGATGGTTGACAAAGTGTTGTGAGTGGATGGTCGACAAAGTGTTATGGTCGACATATAAGAAAAACGATCAAACTATTTAAGATAAAAAGAGTAGGGCAACAAAGTCCTGGCAGACAAAGGTGGAACCATCATGGAGAGAAACATGCTAGAAGAATGATTTATAAAAGCTTTTAGAATACAGTAACCGTTGCAGTAATGGAAAAAGGATATGAAAAAATAAGCTACAACAAAAATCTATAAATAATAGATGAATGAGATAGGGAAAGATATCTCAAATAATCAAATATCCAATAACAAACTAAAATCAAATTTATCAATTTATCTTTTATCTAAACTTATCCTAGGAGGAATAGTAATTCTTAGCCATAATTTTTAGCTGTAATCTAAGTCTATGCTCATTGTAAACACCCCACCCTAGGTAGATAAGCTGATTGAGTTTGAACTGATAGGTGGACAACTAAACCCCAATCATAAACCCTAACCCTATAAGTCTAAACACTGAGAAACCTAGTCCTAAACCCTAAACTCAACCCATTCAACCCAATCAACCCAGTCAGCCTAACCCTGAACCATAAGAACCTAAAACCCTAGAGCCTTGAGTCATCTCGGCGACCCGATCAACTTACCGAACCCTATAACCCAATCAACTCACCTAGTTAAGCACGTTTCATCAGTGGTCACTCAATCCTCACTTTTTTCTCTCGTGTGACCCACTTTAGTTTTGGACCTGCTTCATTTTTAATCGCATGTCCTAAAATGGTTTGAAAAAATGGATAAATAGGGTAGATTTCTCACGGACATCAAGGTGGCCCCACCTAGCTTCCCAATGCAACAACTTCTTGTTTATTGGACGGTGCCCTGTGGGCCCCTCCATGGTGTATATTTCTATCAACGCCATTTGTCCATTTCTCAAGATCATTTTAAGGCATGAGCCCAAAAATAAGAGAGATGAAAGTCTTTGATGGACCACCCCACGAGAAATCAACGGTGATTGAACACCACCATTAAAAAATTATTGAGGCTCACTGTAATGCTTATTTGCCATTCAACACGTTGATTAAGTTAAAAAAAACATGAATGAAGTTAAAAACACAAATATTAGCTTGATCCAAAACTTTTATAGCCCCCAAGATTTGTTTAATGGTGAGTGTTAAATCACAATAGTTTCCTATGGTATAGTCCACTTGAGATTTTTATCCATTTTATTTTTGGGCTTATGCTCTAAAATAAGCTGGAAAAATGTATGGACAACATGGATTAAACACAACCATCATGCCAGGTCACATAAAGCAACATCCAATAGCCAGTGTCATTTCCTCTCCAAAACATGTCGGGGCATATAAGTTCGGGTCAAGTTGATATCATGTCTTCCCTTTATCCAATCTACTGCCCTATCAATAGATTAGATGGCCCTCATGAACATTAGTGTGGGCCTTAGGAAGTTTCCAATGGTGGGTGTCAATATTCTTACTTTCATTTTGATTTGCCCTTTGCACGAACAATTAGGGTTTTAACTGCGGGTGACTAGAATGGGTTATGGAGGGAATAGAGAGAACATGAGAGGGAAGAGATGCGCAACGGGAGAGGGGGAGATGATTAGTTGGCCCATTGATGTTTTTACCTAATGAGAGGGAACATAAGAAGGTTTAATCAAATGAAAGAGAATGAGGGTAATTTTGTCATTTTAAAAATATAGTTCCTAAACTGTATATAACACTATCAGTATATGATGGCAAGTGACTGCATGTCTAACATTGCAAACCAGCCTTGTTTTGACCCATGAATTTGAAATACCCTAGATTTGGAATCCTCTGGTTGTGTTTAGCACCTGGATTCATAATATCATGTAATCCAAAAGTAGCTATATATATATATATATATAAAAGATATTTGAATTTAATTGCTAAATCAACTTTAATATCCATAATTAGTATTCACATGTAATGTTTGACACAATGGTTATAGTAAGCCCACTGAAATATATATTTTGGTCGAAAATAATGAGATTCCAAGTCTCAAATGGGCCATAAGCACAAGATCACATCCGAGTGATTAACCAACAATTTTTAACCATTGATTTACATGGATAATGTTTGGGCGGCACATATCATCATATTAAAGTAATTTTAGTGTAGTTGATAATCCGATTGTTTTGGAATATCATGAGTAGGCCATTTACCTAATAGATTAGTAGCCCAGTGGCACACATGTTACACGTGAGACTCTTAGACTCTTGGAAGGATTTTAGAGCTAATCCTCGCTTCCACCCTGGATTTCAAATCGATTTGAAATTCCCTTGATCTCCCCCAAAACACCGTCTAATGAGAGAGCCTCCCTCTTAGACACATGTTATCGTGATAATACCGTCTAATGAGTTTCCCGCGATTTCAAAACATCGTCAATAATTGCCCCACTGTCCCAAATAACAAGAGAGCCTTCCTCTCCCGCCCATTTCTTTAAAGCTTCAATTGAAAAGCAGAGAGAGGAGAGACAGCGAAAGCAAAAAACGGAAAAGGAAAGTCCCCCATAGCCATGGATTTCCAGTTCAAGACAACTCCTTACACGGTCACGGTTCGGCGAAACCCACACCGCAAGGCTAGACAAACCCCTTCAACAGCCAACGCTCCAGATCCCTCCACGTCATCCTTACCTTTTGCCATCACTGACATCCCCCCACTCCCTGCCATTGACCTCGACACTCCATCTCCTTCCAAATCATCTGAGCCTGCACATGCCCCCGAAACCCTTAGAGTCTTTCTCCGAATCCGGCCCGTCATCGTCAGTCCTCCTGGGGAGAAGAAGAAGACCCCTGCTGCCAGCGGCAATGCAGCGTCACGACCAAAAGGTTTTCCAGAGAAAGAGAAGAAGAAGAAGAAGAAGACGGCATCAGCGAAGAACAATGTTTGTTTATCAGTGAATGATACAGGATCCGTGACGATCACAACACCGTCGTCCATGATTGATGTGAAACGCACAAAGACCGAAACCTATGATGGTTTCACTCATGTATTCTCCCCGGATTCTCTCCAGGTATTGTTCTTGTTGCTGCTGGTGTTAGGGCTAGACCACGTTGATTGCATTTGCAGAGTATGTGTAGATCAATCTGGACTGTCCTAATCACAGGGCATGATGTGGATGGAGCGTAGGTTGAAATTCATACTGATCTATTGCGTCAAACCATCCAATTGGAGTCCGTGAAATGGATGGTTAAAAAAAAACCATTGTCGGTCCAAATCCAATGCGTGAATTATCACCTATTTCAGTCTCCAACCCGTATTCTAATTTTGGGTTTCTATTTTAGTTTTGTCCTTCTATTGTTATGACAAATATAATTGGGGCGTGGCACAGCAAATTGACATGTGGCATAATAGTCCATGGTCCTGACTCTGATCATCAGGTGGGCCCTGCTGCCGTTCAAGCATGGGAGAAATTTTCACTGACTGGAC
The DNA here is from genome assembly GCF_029962835.1 of Magnolia sinica. Lineage (NCBI taxonomy): Eukaryota > Viridiplantae > Streptophyta > Magnoliopsida > Magnoliales > Magnoliaceae > Magnolia > Magnolia sinica. The sequence goes on from NC_080574.1 coordinate 85,091,236, forward strand.
AATCTTAGCTGTACAATCACCAACGTGTGATTTGAGAGCAGAAAAGGATATCGGCAACAGCTGCGTTGAATGCAAAAGGTCCACTTGGATGGCTATGATCATCCATTCCATGCAGTTTGCTGAAAGTGATCCATCCACAGTGGGACCCACCTGAGCAATGGTCCATTTAGCTGAATGCTTTTCCATGTTTCTAATTTGAATGAAGCACAGTAATTAAAGAAATTTGTTTGCTGCGCTCGGGTTAGGTTTCACACATTGTTATAATTATTGCAATTTATAATTTTGAACCTCTATAAGCAGAGGGAAGTCTACGAGCGGGTGATGGATCCTCTGGTTACCGATTTCATCGGTGGAACGAGCAGGCTGTTGGTGGCAATGGGACCCACAGGTTCTGGAAAGACCCATACTGTTTTTGGCTCTCCAAGGGAACCCGGTATGGTGCCTCTCGCACTTCAGCGGATTTTCAATGACAGCAGTGGCATTGGTGCTTCCAAGCTGCCAAGGTAATTGCGATTTATCACAGCATTTTGTCACTGTCATATAATAGTTTCTTGTTGTCCTTCTCTTTTTCGTGCTGATCTTGGGCTTGTCCATGTTGTGAAGTCTTGATACATATAGTCCAATCATAATTTATTCTAATGTGATGATCGGTTATTTGCTTCTTATAAATCACGACTGCCCATTTGCATGCCAAACACTTGTCATGCCTGTAAAAATCTACACTCAATTGCATTTCTGAATCTACAGAAAGATAACAGTGAATAAGGTAGAGTTTCATTTCTGGAGTTGTCTGTTCATGTACCTGACTGAATTGCAACCTTTTTCTTTCCATTTCATTTCCCACTCATATTTATGCCCTCTTCTTAATTTTACTTTGTAGTAATCAAATATCTGCTAGGATTCAGATGTTCTTTAGAGTTGATGCCGATTTTCTATTGTAAAGAAGGCAAAGATGTGTACATGGCCTATTCATGCAAAGAAGGCTGCCAGCAGATTGACACCTCAATGGTGTCACAGTTCTTATGCAAGATGAAGTCTTCCTGTGGTGGTATAAAAAAGAGAGTATTTTATGCCATTTTCTTATGTAATTTTAATCTTATAGCTATTAACACAATTGGAAAGTAGAGAGATGCAGTGTATACTCCCCCAACCCTGTTTGTTATTTGCTTGCGTTGCACATACATACAAATGGCGCACATGTTTGAGATTGGTTTGATCATTAGGTGTGCCCAACTGAGGCCCAAAAGGAAGGCTGGTTAGGTTATCTGAACCTCTGGTTTGAGCATTGAATGTGGTTGTTGTCAGTGTTTCTTTCCCATCATCCTTTTTATTTTTATTTTGTTACTCAAATGCAGTTGGGGTTGTCTAGTCAACCTGATGTTTGGGCAGGGATGTCCTGCCCATCACTTGAGTGGAGTGTTTCCTAAACATGCATGCGGTTGAGTAGGGATGGGCGAGTATGCTTGCCAGCCCTCTGCAAACTAGCTTTTGGAAGTCATATTGTGTTTATATTGGTCAGTGCTGCATGCTTATTGTCAGAAAGTATGGAGATACATGTTTATATGGACGTGTAGATGGTTAGATGAATTATTCCCTTCTCTATCTGCATTTCATGAAATTAAATTTAAGATATTATTAGTTCTTAGTGGGTGATTTTTCAGGTCATACTATTTGTCTATGTTTGAGATATACTCTGAACGAGGAAAAGGGGAGAGGATATTTGATTTGTCTCCAGATGGTGGAGATCTGTGCCTTCAACAGGCAACTGTAAAAGGTCTTCAAGAGGTCATTATCCATTCTGTTTTTTTATTGATCCTGTCTTGTCTGGGATTTCTATGAGGTAATTTATTTTGCTGAATGCTGATGAGGCTTAAAAACATGTGTGGTTCTTGTTTGCAGATAATGGTTTCTGATGTCACACAAGCCGAATGTTTAATTGCCCGTGGAATGCTGAAACGTGCAACTGCTATGACAAATGCAAATAGCCAGTCGAGGTATATAGAAACATTAGTACCATTCTAGCTACGTGCCTTTGAAATTTCAAAGAAAAATGAAGCAACTATTAAATTAGGCATGCTGTTTTTCTTTAATTTGTCTCTATTTTATGGAGGTGTCGTTGCCTTAGCTGAGCATTGGTTCTATAGATTGTCAGTGTTGAATGAAGAGGTTTATGGTTATGGCATTTGAATTTAGAATGTGGTGCAAAAGCATTGAGAGTGAGAGCCCTCTTCATCGCTGTCAGTTTTGCAGGTCCTTTAAAGAAGAATTTCATATTAGAATCAATTCTTTATTGGCCATCAAGGTATCCCACAACAGATATGTAACGGCTGTTGTGCATCGGTAATGGTGGTGCCTGATTGCCCGTTATGTGATATGGAGGCATAACGGGCACCCCAATAAAATTTGGCTGTAATGGGCCGTTATGAGGATATAGTAGCTGTTACGGGGTGTAACTGCTGTTACACCTTGTAACGGTGAGATTCCCTCGTAACGGTAAAAAAATGGCCACTTTTTTCCCCTTTATAACAGGGGGTTGTTTGGGGTTGAAAGTCCAACATTTCTTGGTTGTTTTGAGTTTCCTAGAGTGTTGGTAAGGCAATTTCAATTGTGTGTGCACTCATTGGCCATTAAAACTTACAATTGAAGGGGGGTGGATAGATTGAAGCTTGAGTGGGCCATTTTGGGAAAAAAATGGGTAAATGTCCTCTTTTTTTTTTTTTTGTGTGTGTGTGTGTGTGGATTGCATATACAATTACATGCACTAGATCAATTGTTTGCATATACAATCACATGCACTAGATCGGTTGTTAGAATGCCTTTTTATATTTTAATTGAATTTTATACTTTCGGTTGAATATTAGAATGAATAGTGGCAGCTTTAAAAAATTATAAAAAAATTTTTTTTTTTTTTTTTTTTTTTTCTTTTTTCCCCAAATTCAGTGGTTTATGGTTGGAATGCATGTTCAATAATTGCATATACAATTACAAGCATTAGATCAGTTGTTTGAATGCCTTTTCATGTTTTTATTTGAATTTTTAAATTTCGATTGAACATTGTAATGAATAGTGGCAGTTTTTGAAAATTAGAAAAAAATGTCTTCTTTTCCTAATTCGATGTTTATGGTTGGAATACATGTACAATGATTGCGTATATGATCACATGTGTTACATTAGTTGTTTGAATGCATTTTTATATTTTTAATTTTGGTTGAATTTTCGAATTAATAGTGACAATTTTAAAAATTAAAAAAAATGGTTTTCTTTTTCCCAAATTCGATGGTTTATTGTGGGAATACATTTACAATGATTGTATATACAATAACATGCATTAGATCAGTTGTTCGAATGCCTTTTTATATTTTTAGTTGAATTTTCAAATTTCAGTTGAATATTGGAATGAATAGTGACAATTTTTAAAAATTAGAAAAAATGATTTTTTCCTGAATTCGATGCTTTATGGTTGGAATACATGTACAATGATTGCATATAGAATCACATGCATTAGATCAGTTGTTTGAATGCCTTTTTATATTTTTATTGGAAATTGTAAAATTTGTAATATTTTTGTATTTATAACACATTGTCCATGTTTATGTAATTATAAATAAATAATTATCTTATTATTACATTCATCATTGATACCCATATTATCTTATTTATATTGAATCATTGATAAAAAAGATATTTAGGAAATGAAATATAGGACTTTTCCAGCCAATCCAAGCCTGTTAGGTTCATGAAATCAGCAGATAGGAGAGTGGAACATTAAGCCATCGTAAACATGTTCAAAACCAGAAAAGAGTATATATTTGGAATCCTCTAAATATATGGGATTTCCCCATATTTTCTTTTCACAATTTTTGGCAAAAAAAAAAAAAGCAACCGTTACGGCTACGTAACGGTGGGGATTATTACACCCACTGTTACGTAATACCTCGCTGGCCATAGATTTTTCATGCGCTCTTTGAGCGCCTGATTGAATCTATTTGTTCCTCGTACTATCTAATATTAATGTCTTTACATCCATTTAGTACAATATTTCCGATATATGCTTCTAGGTGGCTAGTTTCGAGATTTGGTCGGTATGTCTTGATTCTCTCAGGAGGATATTTTGGTTTATTAAGTAATAACTGAGCATGCAAAGTTTCTTTTGCTGAAGTAAATTAATAAAAGTTCATTGCACTTTATCATCTTACCAAGTTAATGGCGACATATATCAGCATCAAAACTACGTAACTGTATTCTTGCGTACTTTTTATCATCTAAGGTAGTCAATCTATTTTTGACCTCAGCAATTAATCTACCATATTTTAAAATTTAGTCCAATCCACTGAAGTGTTTTTAGTTCTTGAAAAGTCTCTTCTTTTCATATACAGCTGAGTCTGTTTAGCTATGCTGTGGTGGAAGGTGTGATGAACCAACATAAGTTCATTGTAATGAAGCATAAGAATAACCTTTATACAGAAGGGTACTTAAGGAAAAAAAAACTAATGAAAATAGGGAATAATGACAGTTTGATTTTTGAAACCTGCAGATATTTTGGAGGCAACCATGAAATTATAGGAACTGGTATGGCATAAATGAATATTGTACAAAAGCAGGCGCCTCAATTAGTTTTCATTATATGGCGAAAAGGTTCAAATGGGTAATCTGACTGACAGTCAAAAGTGGGTCTTTTACCATAAAAGGGAACTTAAAATTTGCACAAAATTTAACTGTAATATTCATTTCTTATCATTCTCTGGTTCATTTCAAAATATCTCCATTCGCCATGCATAACAAGTGATTTCTTGTTTAGAAGCCTGGAATATAACTTCATGTAAGCCATGTACTCTCTGTTCATTCCCTCACATTTATGTAACATAGTTTGTTATTCCTCTAACTGATAACGTTTGCATTTAAGGTGCGAAAACAGCAAGAAACCATTATACAAAATATATTGACAGCGTCTTCACTATAGTAAATTTTGAAAGAATGCATTCATATGTATTATGGCATGCTGAAATGTGTTGGGTTTCTACCCAGTTGCCAATTTTCCATATGATGTCAAGTTTCCTTGATGTTTTCTAGTAAAGTCATTGATTGTTTTAATATTGGGGCATGCTGTTTGCTTGCAGTCGATCACAGTGCATCATTAACATTCGCAGTGCCTCTAAAAGTGCTGATAATGAAGACGAGTTTCTTGCAGACAATGCTGTTTTGACTATAGTTGACCTGGCCGGTGCTGAGAGAGAAAGGAGAACGGGAAATCAGGTTCCTATTGTTCATCATAATTTTCTTTCATTCAATCAAATCCGGTTTACTTGTCTCTTTATTTAAGGGCCTGTTTGCATTGCTGCCATAAAAAAGAATTGGAATCACCTTTAATAGCGACCTTCCATGTCATGACATTATTCACCAAACTTCATATGCATATACAACACAACAGAATGGGGTAGCAGAACATAAGAATTGTCAATTTGTCATTCACTTGAGGTTGCTAGAGCCTTTTTGTATTTGAGTGATGTAGCCTTAATTGCATCCTACTTAATAAATTAGAAGCCTTCATCTATCCTAGATTGAAAGTTACCTCTCTCTGTCTTGTGTCCACACATTCCTACCTACTTTCCTCCCAAGGTGCTTGGTTGTGTATTGCTTTGTACATTGGCTTGATCATGTTAATGACAAGTTTAAACCAAGGGCTATCAAGTGTATCTTTCTTGTGTACCTCTGTACTCAACAAGGATACAAATGTTATATACCTTTCTCTCGGAGATGTTATGTGTTAGCCAATGTCACATTTTTTGAATAAACTCCATATTTCTTTGAGGAAGGAGAGTCTTTACAGTTTGAATAGAGCTCCATAACTACTCTTACCATTGTATCAGATAGGGCTGAAAGTTGGGCGGGTTCAACCCGACCGACCCGACATTGGGTTGGGTTTGGGCAGGATGTATTGGGTTTGGTCTTGGGCTTGGGCCATACAAACGCCAACCCGATAAAACTTGGGTTGGGCTCGGGTTGAGGTCTCGGGTTGCCCGACCCAACCTGAACCCGATCAATATATAAGTTCCTTATAAATTAATTATAATTGAGTGCAGATCGTTTGTGTTGAACGCACAGGACATTCCAATGCTGTCCGGTTTCATTGGTCCATGTCATTTCCGATGACTCAAGCTAACAAGACACACCTGATTTCTCTCTCCCAAATAGATTGCTTGATACACAATACGACTTTTAAAGGAGTAGTTATCGTATGTTTTAGCTTGTTTGTTTAGAAAAAATGTTCTTTACGATAAATAACTACATATATAATTAATAAAATTATAGGTATAAAAAATAAAACTTATATTGAAAATATAATAGACTAATGTAATAATGAAAATATTAGCATATATCTACCCGGCCAACCCAACCGAACCCGCTTGGGTTGGGCTTGGGTTGAGAATTCCTAACCCGAGGCTGGGTTGGGTTGGGTTAGGGTTGACGTATAGGAACCTTGGGTTGGGCTAGGGTTAAGCACCAACCGGACCCAACCCGCCTGACTTTCAATGTCTGTGCAACATACATATTGGCCTTTGCAGGTTTACTCCAGACGTTTCAAACGTGGAGATGGATACGCATGATAATGGCTTCTACCAATTCTTCAAATCCATTAGAAGATCATTATTCTTCTAAGTCCTTGCCTCCACCATCAGTTGAAGATAATCTACCGATTCTTCTTTGTAACGGTATTCATTTATGGATGGAGTATCTAATTTCTTTGTTTTATTTCTTGGTGTATCTCCATCATTTCAACAATTTGCTTCGTCTCTGTCTATTTCTCGTTCTTTTTAGAAGGTTCTGAGTAGTGATTGGTGGAAATGGGCTATGAAAGAAGAAATGGTGACACTTTATCGTAATCAAACTTGGATGTTAACTGAAATGCCTGTTAGAAAGTGTGTAGTTGGTTGCAAATGGGTGTATACGACAAAATACAACCTTGATGGCTTAGTAGATAGTTTAAAAACTTGGTTAGTTGTCAAAGGATACTCTTAGATCCTTAGTGTTGATTACTTAGAGAACTTCTCACATGTGGCAAAGCTTCTCTCAGTGTGAGTAGTTATTACCATTGCCGCAAATTTGGATTGGCCATTATATCGGCTTGATGTGGAGAATACTTTTCTTCGTGGTGATCTAGTTGAAGAAGTTTACATGGAGCAACTCTCTGGGTTTGTTGCTTATGGGAGTCAGATAAGGTACGCTGTCTCAAAAAATCAATTTATGGGTTGAAACAGACTCCAAGAGCTTGGTTTGACAAGTTTAGTAAAGTGGTATTTGAGTTCGGGATGAAGCGTAGCTAGGTTGTCCATTCTTTTTTTTTTTTTTCCAGCAAAGTTAGACATGCACTGTTGTGTTGGTTGTATATGTAGACGATATTATTGTCATATGCAATATAGGTGATGACAAGTTGAAGAAATTCTTTCAGCATATTTCTATGCGAAGGGCTTGGGTCGTTTTTTATATTTCTTGGGCATTGATGTGGCTAGATCTAAGGTGGGCATCAACTTGTCATAACAAAAATATGTGATGGATTTACTGGATGAGACAGGTCTTATAGGAGCCAAGCCTGTTGAACTCCCATGGATAAAGTAAAAAACTTGGTGTGGATCAGGGTGAATTAATTGGCGATCTAGGGAGATATTGTCGACTTGTGGAAAAATTAATTTATGTAATAATTACCCGACTTGATATTACATATCTTGTCAGCATGGCTATCAGTTCATGTAGGCTCCTTGGGTTTCTCATATGGAGGCCATGCTTTGTATCCTCATGTACTTAAAGGGAGCTACAAGTCGTGGTATCCTCTACAAGCAAAGTGGTCATCTTTGAGTGGAAGGATATTCTGATGTAGATTGAGCTAGTTCTCAATTTGATAGGTGATCCACATCTTGGTAATGTACTTTTGTATGTGGTAATCTTGTTACATGGAAGAGTAAGAAGAAAAGTGTTGTGGCCCGTTCAAGTGTTGAGGCGAAATACAGGGCAATGACCCATGTTATATGTGACCTTTTTTGGTTAAAAATATTAATGGGTGAACTTGTTTTTATAGTTGGGGTTCCTATGAAACAGTCTTTTATATTGCCAACAATCCTATCTATCATGAGAGGACCAAGCACATTGAAGTTGATTGCCACATCCTCCCAAGATCAACTAACAAATATATTTATGAAAGCTCTATGTTGTACTCAATTGGATCATCTCTTTATCAAGCCGCACATTCATGTTATATATCCTCAAGCTTGATGTGGAGTGTTATTGAATGTGAATGTGGGCCATTTTATTTTCCCATCTTAGGCTCATCTAGGTTTAGGACGTAATGGGTATTTTTTCTTTTCTTATTAATGGCATTCTTGTAAATATTGAAAACTATATTAGTAGGTTTGAGAGGTGGGGATTTGGGAACCCTAATCCTCATTCTCTCTCCTTTCTTATCTTTTTCTTCTTCTATTTCCTGCTTTCTCAATCTGTTCACAGAGTATGTGTCTCTTTTTAGTTGTTTGAAGGCCATTTTAGATAGATTGGAGAGGTTATTTTTTTAATTAATTATTTATTTTTCCCTAGAAAAGGAGCAGAAGAGAATTTTTTTTTTCATTTGTTGAAGTGGAAAGAGGTGTGTTCATGGTGTGTCGTAGAGGCCGTTATGGGGCAGTAAAGGTTGTTACTGTTGGGGAATCGTGGAAGCGCACAGAGATGAATCAAGCAAAGTACTCCAATTGCACAACCAAGTTCAAACACAACAAACCGAATTTTATGTGGAAAAACCCTTGTGGGAAAAAACCATGGCATAAAGCGACAGTAATGCACTATGAAAGCAGAAAATTACAAGAGATAAAGATTATCGAATTGAAAAAGCCTTGAATCTCCCTCAGAAGCCAATCTCTATGCCCTTGAAACTAAGGTGTACCGTTGCGGTAACGGTGGGCGTAACGGCCCCCACCGTTACCGCTCGTATCAATCGATACAGGGCCGTAAGGCTGATACGGGCCCTTTGCCGGTCTTTTTTTTTTTTTTTTTGTAACAAAAATCTGGAAAAATATCCATTAAATCCAAAAAATTCTAAATATTCCAAATATGCATTCATTTATAAATTTGAACATGTTTATGGTGGTTTAACGGTCCACTCTTTGGTGAGAAAGTTATATCGGGCTGTCTGATGAATTTATGAACCTAACAACCTGAAATTGACTGCAAAACTCATATTTAATTTTCTAACTATATAATATCAATGATATATATATTAGAATGAACGTGATATCAAAATATCTCAATGTGTAGTTGTTTGCAATTATTTTTCATAATTTATTATATATTAAGTTATTAACATACCTGAGGAGTGAGGACTGGAGACTTGCATAAATTGCAATGTTCATTCTATTTTCAAGTCTTCAACATGTCAGAGTCTTCTTCTATCCCGTCATCCTCAAGTCAAGAATATAGTAGTGTCTGATATACTCTCCTGCAACTTAAAGGATTACTTGATTGGTTGTTAGGGGAGTTATTTTAAGTACAAGTTCGGCAATGTCAAGTGTGTGTTTGCTTGGTGAATGTGTGGGTAATGGACTAATGGGTATATAACAATACTTGCCTTAATAAAAATATATACTTACAGTTACCATAATAAAATTCACGAGTCACCACTCACCACCAAAATGAAAATCTGCTTTGTTGTGGTTGCTCGACCTCCACCTCCATGTCATCATCATCATCAGGCTACAACTGTGGAATATGTGATGCATATCCATAATATCCAGTGCCAGAGGGAAAGACTAGGTCAATGAAACCAGAGGATGACTGATCCTAACTAGGCAACGACTCCGACCCCGAGTAAGGATATCCACCAGTGTCCGTCGAATAGTCGTACTGGTGCCCGTACTCAGGTTGTTGAGAATCTTGAGATTGAGAATGTGTCTGTGATGTGTAACTTAGATTTGGATATGAATATGTATAATCATATGGATATGGATCAGGAGGACTACTCCAACATGAATGTGACAGAATAGGCTCCATATAACTATAATCCCATTGGCCATAAGAATATCCATCGTAATGCCCGGGACCATGAGCCTGCTGATGTTTCGGACCTCCCGGTGTACCATTAGACCTAGTTTCCTCTTGCTGGCTGTATTGTGACTCAGCAAACTTATAAGTACGACCTCGTGTACCTTGTCGATGTTCATCGGCCTTGTGATCTGTAGACGGCTGTATAGTTTGCCGAGCAATATCAGAAGTTGGACCAACATCATGGGCGTCATCACCACCACCAGTATGATCATCCGACTCGATGTCGCTGCTGCTACTGCTCGTACTCTTCCGTTGAACTTGAGCTGGACTTTGCATGAAAGTTGTCCCTCTTTTTGGGTCCAACACAGCTGCACAACTCTTTTCCTGTGCCGTGCGTATTATTGGGTCATCAACTTCCAATTCTTCATTATCCTCTTCAATATGTTTTTCCGTTGCTTCCAACAAATGTAGAAGTGGGTTGTCCTCATCATAAATATTGTTTAAGTTTATTGGACAACAATCCATGTCACTGGTGCCTGTAATGTTCCTATGATGTCGCTGCATTCTTAGCCTCATGTTGTAGTGCATGAAGACAAGTCTATCCAACGTCCTCCAATTCCTTTCATAGCTCACTGAAGATGTTGTCTGGCTTAAAATTTTTATTGCAATTTTTTGGAGAGCCTTCGTACTCTCTTCGAAATTCATCCACCATTCGGCCGGTTGCAAACTAGATATTGCATGCTCTGCAAGAGCATCGCCAAAGCTACCCTGGTTATTTCCAAATGTATCTAATTCATTTAATGCCTTTATTTGCATATCTAAGTCAAGCTCTAATCTCTTTATCACATTTTTTAGCTCGACATGAACTTTATTATCTACAATAAATGATTGGGCATATCTGTACCTAGGATTTAGATAGTAACTTGTTGTATGAAGATCGTGATGGAGTTGTTGTGTTGTCAATCTCTTGTCGATCATCTTCCAATAAGACTCCCAGTTTATACAATCACGATGAATTGCCAACTTTGCCTTATCCATGGCATCGTAGAGGAAGCCCATGGTAGGTGCTTCGTCGGTTTCAACAAGACAGAGTACCCTCATTAGTGTCTCCATCACCTTTAGGATCCTCTTGACCTTATTCCAATATTTGTTGTCCCTTATGGTGTTCACAACATCAACTGGTCCCTGATGTTTTCTTCCCATGTTTTGTGTTGAGCCAATTCTGAGAAGCGAACATCTCACTCAACTCTCTCTTATACTGGTATAAACTCTCCAAGGCTAAGTTTGTTGCGAATCTAGTCGCCGCAAGCCTCAACAACTCTCGTCCCTTCGTGAACTTCCTCATTATTGTGACTACTTGATTATGGTTGTAAATAAATGTCGTCACTTGTCTTGCCCTTTCGACTATTTCCCTAACACTCTTCTTCTTCCCCAATATCTTTCAATATAAGATCAATACAATGGGTAACACATGATGACCAAAATATATGTGGTCTCTTTATCATCAACTTTTGTCACGCAACCTTATATGTTGCTTCGTTATCTGTAACAATCTGCACCACATTCCCCTCTCCAATCTCATCCACCACTTTATCCATTAGGGAAAAAATATAATTAGAATTTTTTGTTTCGGCCGAGGCATCAATTGACTTATGGTACACAGTTCCCAAGTGGTAGTACACCATGAAGTTGATCATGCTGTGTCTGGTTGGGCCAGTCCAACCATCACACATGATCATCCATCCTTTGGCCTGCCATATGGGTTTAAAGGTAGCCCACTCATGCTTTCCATTGGATGATATTTTCATACAATATCTTGATGCGAGGTAATCTCCAAAAGAGGCAGCAACACCTTTCTAAATTTTGTTTCATGTGTAAGGCGACGAAGGAGATGGTAATCACCTGTTTATTTAGGAATCATGTTTAGATCTATATTCATAGCTATGGCTACATTATGAAACACTTGTATAGTGGACTCACACACACAGAACCACACACATGTTTTGCGGGACTCTATTCTTACCTTTTCTTTATCTTTTAGCTTGCACCTCAATATCCTCTAGGTTAAGGGTCCTCTCGTCTAACTTACTTCTTTATGATATCATTGTCTCTATTCGCAATCTTTTTAGGGCATGTGGCATGTTCATTTTGTTGGCTAAATGGGTGGGTTGGCAAACTATGGTTCTTTACATCCGGTTTGTGTTTGGTATTGTTTCTTGGTGGTCATGTTTTTTTACTAGCTGAGCACTTGTAATAGTTGTAATAGTTTAGGTGATAGAAATGTTTTGCTCAAATTTTCACGCACACATATTTTCCTTCTTCACGGGTTTTTCTATTAATTCTGTAGAGCACTTCGGTTATCTTTTCATTGATATTTGGACTTGGGCATGATTTCTTGTTGTTGTGCATGACAACTTCTGTGTTCTGCAGGGGGCAAGGTTGTTAGAAAGCAACTTCATAAATAATACATCCATGGTTTTTGGTCTGTGCTTAAGAGTATGTGGATTTTTACATGTTCTTGCCTCCTTTACTATGTTTTCTTTGATGGTTATTTAGGGGATGGAAAATCTTTGTGTTCATTGTTTTTCTGTTTCCAGTCTTTGCTAGAGCACCAAAAGAACCCAAAAAGACCACCACATAAGCACTTCCAGAATTCTTTGGTAAAATTTCTTTGTTCTCCGTTTGGTTTCATATATCCATGTATATCCTTTACTCTCTCTCTCTCTCTCTCTCTCTCTCTCTCTCTCTCTCTCTCTCTTTTTTTCCATTTTTCTAAAACTATATAACTAGCATTTGATTATGATTTTTTTTCCCAACTTTTCAACTACTACTGTAAAGCATATAGAAATGCTACAATTTCTTGAGTATTCCACTTTTTGAAGTTGGTCCGTAAAAGATGTTACCTTCTTTTTGAACAGCTGACCAGGTATCTAAGAGATTACTTGGAAGGGAAGAAGCGGATGACTCTTGTATGTGGCTTCCTTTTTCTTTTCTCCCTGATTTACAATTTAAATTCTATTTTTTATTCGTTCGCAATTTCATGCACTATTGTTAACTTTTCATATCTATGTTTGATTGTTCGAATACAAGGTTTTGTTACTTTAGATAAGTTCTTTTTTCATTTTTGTGCCCCCAAGTATTTCCAGTTACATAACTGATACTATGACTTGGCAGTTTCTGTTGAAAGAATCATAGTGCAGTTCATGACTTCACTCAAGGATCAATTAACACTTCCTATGTGATATTATGTTGCAAATCTTTGATGAATGTAACCTTCAGCCAGTTGTTTATAAAGAAACGCTTCTAACCAAACTTCTTCACCTTTTGAAGCTCTTTGGAGGCAGAAGAGCGACAATTACTTTGTACTGTATTTTCTGTCATCTTTTCACTCTTAGCCTTTGGATTGAATTTGTAAACGTCATAACAATGGGAGCAGTTGTTCTGTAACTGTAAATTATAAACCACCACAGACATTTATCCTTGTCTGTAAAAAACTATAGTGATGAGAACACCTCCCCTAATATGTTTAATTCTTCTATAATTCCTTAGCAGTAGACATATTACAATGTTGTCATTCCCCTTGCAGCAGTTCTCTAGCAACTTCACTAAATGTGTTTCTGATGGTATCACAGGGAAGACAAGGATAGAGTGATAATTCACTATCATCTTTAAAATTGCATTAACTTGTCCACTGCACGTGGCATATGTATTTTTGTCAATCCAGACTGTCCAAACCATAGCTCCCATTATGGCCTGAAACATTGATACTAAGTAATTAATTGGTGGTTATCAAATTGATGGGTAAACCAGATGGTGAAGATTGACTAGTCAGCGTGTTTTTTGGGCTATGCCCCATCTATGGTGGGCCAATGGACGAGTGTTTCAACTTCCTGAAGTTTGCAATGTATGACCCAAATAGGTGCTATAAATTTCCTCAAAAATCCCACGCCAACTATTCAAAACAAAAAATTGAAATAGATTTTTTATCTGATTGTTTCCTATATCTGATAAAACACCTCCAAAAATTTGTCAAAAGTTCTTGAAAAATTATTACAAATTCTCTAAAATCATACTCTACTAGGTGCTATGGTTTTTCTTTAAGGGTGTTAATGGTTAGGTATGGGCCCATGGCTCTCTTGGTTTTGGTTATGGGCCTATGGTCCACAAGTTTCTTAGTGTTTTTAGTCTTAGGATATTGATGGGGACATCAGATGACCTACTCGAGTGTACCAGAGACGAAGATGATCACCCACTTCAGCACAACTTTATTCTTGGATGGGAGACGAGTTCCAGATGGGGCTCGTCAGGCCATTTTGAAGACCCCACTTGCATTGGACGTGCATCAAGAAGACCTCACCTTGGGATGATGCATGTGGGCTGCTTAGGAGACTATTTTAGTCATAGGATTTCTATTTTGTATTGATCCGACCATTGAATCTTGTCGATCAGGCCATCGGGCCACCAGATCTTTTACATCTGGCCCCTTGGACTCTGATCTTGCTTTCTTTATGGTTTTTGGTATTTTTAAAAGTTATTTGATGGTTGAGATTGATAATATATGTTTAGTTTTCTTATTTTGGACAATGGGCCACTTTACTTAAGTGAGTGGCATAGTTGTAATTATGCTGGATTTTAATTTCGAATTTTTTATTATAAAAGCACATGAGGGGTGGAGTTCCAACCCTAGTGGTGTTATTGAGAAGGAAAAAAAGAAGAGTGGAGCTCTCTTGTGTGAAGGAATTTTCCTCCTTATTTTCTAGGGTTTTTTTATTTAAAAAAACCCTCTCTTCCAATTAAATTGTGGAACGGTAGAAGCTTGTTTGGTAGTGGATTCCAAGGTACATCCTCTTCTTCTTCTTTGAAAGGTATTCTCTTCTTCTCTTGTCTTCCTCTTTTCCCTTCCATTACAACCTTCTAAACCCTAGATCTTCAACTTCTTATTTTCCCCAATTTTTAAAAACTCTAATTCTAAAATCCCCAATTCCCATGAACCCTAATTCTCTATAATTTAGATTTTCCCCTTCCTAGCCCTAATCATAAAGCCTACTAGTCTTTCCCTTGAGTGTGAAACGTGCCTACGCTAGATTGGAAGTCCCTACTTCCAACTGGGCCACTCTTGAACTATTTTATATTTTCGTACACCGTGTATGTGAAAACCTAGGATCTTCATGTTATAAATCTGAATTTTTGAATCTATTATGAGGATATTCTTGATTTTACATGTTGATTGCTGAAATTAATGTGTAATTGATCTCTTATCGTGCATCCTAGGATAGTTTCCATCATCCTGCATCAAATTTGGTATCAAAGCCTAGGTCTAGCGTAGGGTAGGTCTTCGACAAAATTCCCATACCCATAGTAGAGCATATAGGTCACATATAGCTTGCTGAATTTTCTGCTTGGGTGTTTCAAAGCAGGGTGTCCCACATCCGTTACGATACGGCCGTATCAGCCGATACGTAACGTTAACGGCCGACACCGTTACGTGATACGGGGTCGAAACGGGCGCCCCCCCAATTCTGTGACCGTAACGGCCGTTACGGGCCTAAAGAAAAAAAAAAAAGAAAAAAAAAAACATACCTTTTTTTTTTTCTTTCTTTTCTTCTTCTTCTCCTTCCTCTTCTTCTTCTTCTCGGATTGCTACGGCTGCGGCCCTGCGCGCGTCCTTCTTCTTCTTCTTCCCTCTCTCTCTCTCTCTCTCTCTCTCTCTCTCTCCCTTCTGTCCCTCTTTTTCTTTTCGGTTTCCCTCTCTGGTATCGAAAAAAGAAATTGGAAGCGGATTGGCTGGTGTACGACAAACTAGCTATATAGCTGCTGTAGGTACGTGTCATGCTAAGACGAGCGTTGAAACTCCTCGAGCTCCAAGTTGCACGAACGGTTCAAAGGAGATCAAAGTTACATGGGTTCCACGGTGATGTATTTATTATATCTACACCGTTCATCTATTTTTAGAGATCATTTCGGAGCATTACCCAAAAAATGAATTATATCCAAAGATCGTCTGGACCACACCAAAAATAGCAGTGGAGATAATGATCTTCACCGTTAAACAATTCGTAGGGCCCTTATTTTCCATCCAATCCGTTCATAAGGTCAAAAAGACTTGAATGAAGAGGAAAAACAAATTCATATTGATCCAAAACTTCTGTGATCCCAAAAAGGGTTTTGATGGTAGACGTTCAATCCTCCATTGCTTTTTGCAGTGTGGTCCACTTGATAACTAGATCTGTATTATTTTTCGTGTCAAGCCTTAAGACGAGCTCATCAAATGAATGGACGGTTTGGATATAACACATACCTCATTATCAGACCCACAGGACTTGTTGACGTCAATACAACAACTATATAGGTGTAGTACAAGTTACGCGGTACGCTGTTATCGCTCCACGTGCCGCGTGGGCCCCACCATGATGTATGTTTTTTATCCATGCCGTCCATCCATTTTGCCACATCATTTTAGGTCATGATCCAAAAAATTAGTAAGATCCAAATCTCAGGTGGACCACACCATAGGAAACAGTGGTTATAGAATGCTCACCATTAAAAATTTTAAAATTTCTTAGGGTCCACTATAATGTTTATTTTCCATATAACCTATTAATTGGGTCACACTGACGTGGATGAAGGGAAAACACACATGTCAGCTTGATCTAAAACTTTTGTAGCCCGCAATAAATTTTTAATGGTGGACGTTTAATTATTGTTGTTTCTTATGATGCGGTCCACTTGAGCTTTGGATTTGCCTCATTTTTGGGCTCATGCCCTAAAATTATTTGGCAAAATGGATGGATGGTGTGGATATAACACATTCATCACGGGTGAGGCCCAAAAAACTTTGACACTCGTCTGCTACAGTTCACAATCCGAGTCCCACCTAATTCGGGCCCTTAAAAAATTGTACACGAGACATGTATTTACTTAAAATTTACCAATTAAATTATGGACTATAGTTGCTAACTCACAATGCCAAAATCAAATTGTTTGAATAGTTTTAATTCTTAATTTGTGGACGCTTATTTTTTAAAATTAGGCCTTTTGATTTTTTTCATGATTCACTATCCAATAAATGTCCACCAATTCATAAGTGGGATAATGCTAATAAATTGCATGAATTTGAGGCTGATTTGGGGCATGGATTGGTCCTCCAAGTCAGCCCCAAATTGGCAACACTATCTACCTGAATTTAATTTCATTTTTTAAAAGAACTATTGGGAGAAATGATATTAAATTGTTAAGTATATAAATTAGATATTTAGAAAATTAAATATATAAATTTTGTAGTCAATTTCAGGTTATCTGGTTCATAAATTCATTAGACAGTTCGATACAACTTCTCACCAAAGAGTGGACCGTTACACCACCATAAACATGTTCCAATTTATAAATGAATGCATATTTGGAATGCTTAGAATATTCCAGATTTAATCCATATTTTTAAAAAAAATATTTTTTTGGCCAAAAAAAAATAATTTGCACTGTTACGGGCCATTACGCCCCCATATTGCCGTTACACCCTCGTATTCGTATCGGTATCGGAGGGCACCGTTACGCCAACCGATACCGATACAGGATACCTTGTTTCAAAGTCATATGTTGTTGGAATTTTCAGATTTAGTGGCTTTAAGACACATAATTGCTGAATTTTCAATTTTAGTCTTATTAGAATTATTCTAGAGTTGTCATAGGGTTTAAGGCACATAGGGTCATCATACATAAAGTACATGTGCATCATATAGTGTCACATTGGACGTCATCAAATCTGATTTTTGCATCGGATTCATCATATAGTACACACATCTAGATTGTCTCTCATTACGGTCATTTAGCGTATGCAAACGCGAACTGGTTGTGGTTTTGGTCTATTCCCTACCATGAATCCGGATCAAATTGCTGAGGCTCTGGAAAAGATTAACTGCTGTTTGACGGCCATTGAGACGCACAATAAGACCATTGCCGCGCAATTGACTGCCAGCAACCAGCGTATCGCGCGGCTAGAGGCTACCTCTCACGATACTCTTGTCACTGGGGAAGACTACCAGTCTCAGGCAGGAGAGCCAGTAGATGAGGACCCAGTTGAGCAGGGTTCAGTCCCAGTAGAACCCATTAGGGGTCGCAATAGGAACGTTGGTCAGGGAGTAGGTCATGTAGGACCGCGCGCTCATGCGCCCCGTAGAGAGTCGCGAGATCTTTACGACCCTGAGGATAGGGTTATGAAGAGCGTCAAAGTCGATGCTCCCAGTTTTGATGGTCACTTGAACCCAAAGCATTTCCTTGACTAGCTAGCTGACATGGACCACTTCTTCGAGTGGCATGATATGTCAGATCACCGTCGAGCGAGGTTCGCTAAGATAAAGTTGACGGGTCAAGCCAAGTTGTTCTGGATCAATACAGAACGGAAGGTAGATCGGCGTGGAGATGAACCCATTACATCAAGGGTTGAGATGAAAGAACTTGAAGAAAAATATGTCCTGCTCTCCTACCGCGATCGTCTTTTGGACCAGTGGCAGTCCTTGAGGCAAGGGTCGATGTCTGTATCGGATTACATCAAGAAATTCGAGGAGTACATGATGCGATGTGATGTCGATGAGTCCCCTGCTGTGACCCTGTCTCGTTTTAGGACTGGCCTGCGCCCTGAGATTAGGCGTGAGCTCATCCCTCATGATGTTGGTACACTAGAGGAGGCCTACCTCAGGGTAGAGGAGCTTGAGCGATACCTAGTGCAACCGACCATGAGGCGGTTTGGATCTCGTGATTCCAATGGCCGGGTTGCTCCTCAGGGAGCCAAACCTAACCTTGGGAGCCAGACCAAAGCCCCAACTGGTGCTCCCACCTATAGCAGAGATGTTAAAGGTAGGGATCTAGTTAGCACTAGTTCGAAGGGAAGTGTGCACATGCAGTGTTTCCGTTGTAATGGTTATGGTCACCTCTCAAAGGAATGCCCAAACAAAGAAAGAGGTAAAGCTCTTATGATAGATGAGGCAGATGAGGATGACGGGGACAATTGCAATGTAGAGGATCTTGAGCCTGATGTTGGTGCTAGTGATGAGGAGTTTGATGATCAGGAGACCCACACTCTCGCAGTAGTCAGATGCGCCTTTAACCAAGCTAAAGAAAATGATGATTGGCGCAGGAACACGATCTTTTATACTTATACCAAGTGTGGAGAAAAGAATTGTAAAGTGATCGTGGATAGTGGCAGTTGTGCCAACGTGGTCTCTACTAGCACCGTGAGTCGACTGGGCTTGAAAGCCGAGTCTCACCCTTAACCCTACAGAGTGTCGTGGGTTGATGAGTCCTCCATTCCGGTTTCACAGCGATGTTGTATCCCCATCCAGTTTGGGTCGTATAAGGATTCGCTGTGGTGTGATGTGGTTCCCATGGATGTTGGCCACATCATCTTGGGTAGGCCCTAGTTATTTGACTTGGACGTTACAATATTTGGTCGCTTGAATATTTGTACATTCATGTTTGAGGGGAAGAAAATTAGGTTGAATCCCCTTCCACCCAAGAGCATACTGGGAAAGAAGTAGATCACCAAGAAGGGTGAACTTTGAGGAAGTCCAAACCTAAGTCTCTTAATATCATTAATGCAAAAGAAGTTGAAAGAGAGGCTAGGGAGGATTTGGAGGTGTATGCCCTCGTGACTAGAGAGGCTTCACCCCAGGATGGTGTAGAGTTGCCTAGTGAGGTGATTTCGTTGATGGATGAGTTCAGTGATGTCTTTCCCGACGACCTCCCAAATGAGCTTGCACCTATGAGGGACATTCAACATGCCATTGATTTTGTCCTCAGGTCGACTCTCCCAAACCTTCCTCATTACAGAATGAACCCCACGGAGCATGCAGAATTTAAGAAGCAAGTTAATAAGCTTCTTAGGAAAGGGTTCATTTAGGAGAGCATGAGTCTATGTGTTGTGCCCGTCTGCCCTTCTGACGCCTAAGAAGGATGGCACGTGGCGTATGTGTGTGGATAGCAGGGCCATCAACAAGATTACCGTTAAGTATCGGTTTCCTATACTACGTCTTGACGATATGTTGGACATGATGGCCAATGCCACAATTTTCTCCAAAATAGACCTCAAGAGTGTGTATCACCAGATCCGTATTTGCCCAGGTGATGAGTGGAAAACGGCCTTCAAGGCGAAAGATGGGCTGTACGAGTGGCTAGTCATGCCTTTTGGGCTGACCAATGCCCCAAGCACATTTATGCGGGTGATGACCCAAGTGTTGAGACCCTTTATGGGGAAGTTCGTGGTTGTGTACTTTGACGACATCCTTATTTATAACATGACTAAGGAACAACATCTCCACCATCTGAGGCAAGTGCGTGGGATCCTTAGGGCAGAGAAGTTATATGCCAACCTCAACATGTGTTTGTTTTTGTCTAGTAGTGTCATCTTCTTAGGTTTTATCGTGTCATATGAGGGCATGTCTGCGGATCCCGAGAAAGTCAAGGTCATATTTAGTTGGCTTGAGCCGCGTAATATTTATAAGGTGCATAGATTCCATGGTTTAGCCACCTTTTATAAACAGTTCATTAGAGGGTTTAGTTCCGTCATGGCTCCCATTAACGATTGCATAAAAAAAGGGGAGTTCTAATGGATTAAAGCAGCCTCTAGGGCGTTCAAGGAGATTAAGGTCAAGATGACTGAAGATCCTGTTATGCGACTTTCAGATTTTTACAAGGCTTTTGAGGTCGCATGTGATGCTTCTGGTGTAGGTATAGGTGGAGTGCTTAGTCAGGAAGGGCACCCTGTCGCTTTTTTTAGCGAAAAATTGAATTAAGTGAAACAAAAGTATTCTACCTATGACAAGGAATTCTATGCGGTAGTGCAGTCCTTGCACCATTGGCGACATTATCTATTACCACAGGAGTCTTATTTTCTGACCATGAGGCTTTGCGCGATCTCAACTCACAAAAGAAGTTGAACCCGAGGCATGCTAAGTGAGTCCAAATTCTCCAAGAGTACACTTTTGTATTGAAGCACAAGGCCGGGGTTGAGAATAAACCTGCCGATGCATTGAGTCGTAGGGTTGCGTTACTTCGCTCCATAAGCGTTGAAGTCACTGGGTTTGAGCATTTTAAGGAAGATTATCCTAGTTGCCCGGATTTTGGAGAGGTGTATGTATCATTGTTAGATGGTCAGTTTAGGGGTAGTAGTGAGTTTGTCCTAGTCAGTGAGTTTTCGTTTAGAGGTGATAGATTGTGTATACCCTGTAGTCCCTCCGTGACTTTCTTGTTTGTGAGCTTCATGCTAGAGGGGTACCTGGTCATTTTGGGCGTGACAAGACTATTGCCCTTGTAGAAGAGCACTTTTATTGGCCAAGTCTCCAGCGAGATGTGGCTAACATCATAGGGCTCCCCAAGACGATTAAAAAGCACGATTCCATTTTTGTAGTTGTGGACCGTTTTTCGAAAATGGCTTACTCTCCCATATTCTAAAACGTTTAATGCCACTGACGTGGCGAAGATATTCTTTAAGGAGATAGTTTGTCTACATGGTTTGCCGAAGACCATTGTGTTAGATCAAGATGTACGATTTATGAGTTATTTTTGAAAAACTTTATGGCACATGATGGGGACTAAGTTACAGTTCTCTTCGGCATACCATCCTCAAACTGATGGTTAGACGGAGGTTGTCAATCGAAGCTTAGGAAATCTGCTACGATGTTTGGTGGGAGACTATATTAGGACCTGGGATGCGGTTTTGCCCATAGCCGAGTTTACATACAATAATTCCATCAATAGGTCCACAGGAATGAGTCCATTTGAGATAGTATTTGGGTACAAGCCTAGAACGCCTATAGATCTCATACCCATGTCTGTTTCACATAGGCCATCTGAGTCCGCAGACACATTTGCACGACATTTTCATGATTTGCATAGTGAGATCAAGAAGCGCATTAATGCTAGTAATCAACATTATAAAATCTCTGCAGATTCACATCGTAGGTTTAAGGAGTTTCATGTGGGTGACTATGTCATGGTCCGCATTAGGCCCGAACGATTCCCACAGGGAACCGTGAGGAAATTGCATGCCCGTAGTGCAGGTCCATATAAAATTTTGACAAGAGTGGGCCCTAATGCGTATGTGGTGGATCTTCCATCTGACATGGGCATTAGTGCAACATTCAACGTGGAGGACCTTGTGCCTTGTGATGGACCCACACAACTATCTTCTATCCCTCCTGCAAACCTTTCTCCTATCCCAGATGATGGTGTCCCTGACCCTATCCCCAACCCATGGCCTTTACTAGACTTTACTTCCCACACATTGCCTTCTCTTCCATCACTACCTAGTTGGAAAGAAGAGATCGAGGATGTTCTGGATCACCAAGCAGTCTCTACTCGTCATGGAGGATATCAGAAATACCTCGTGAAGTGGAAGTACAGGCCAGAGTCAGACAACACCTGGATTACAAAGGCAGAGTTCCAACGCATTGATCCTGACCTCCTCGAGCGTTATCACAACTTTATTTCGCCAGTTGCGAATTCTTCTCAGCCGAGGAGAATTGATGGGGACATTAGACGACCGACTCGAATGTACCAAAGACGAAGACGATCACCCACATCAGCACAACTTTATTCGTGGATGGGAGACGAGTTCCAGATGGAGATGGGGCTCGTCGGGCCATTTTGAAGACCCCACATGCATTGGACGTGCATCGGGAAGACCCCACCTTGGGATGATGCATGTGGGCTGCTTAGGAGACTATTTTAGTCATAAGATTTCTATTTTGTGTCTATCCGACCGTTGGATCTTGTCGATCAGGCCATTGGGCCACTAGATCTTTTAGATCTGGGCCCCTTGGACTTTGATCTTGCTTTCTTTATGGTTTTTAATATTTTTAGGAGTTATTTGATGGTTGAGATTGATAATATATGTTTTAGTTTTCTTATTTTGGACAATGGGCCACTTTACTTAAGTGAGTGGCATAGTTGTAATTATGCTGGATTTTAATTCCGAATTTTTTTATTATAAAAGCACAGAGCTCTCTTATGTGAAGGAATTTTCCTCCTGGAGCTCTCTTGTGTGAAGGAATTTTCCTCATTATTTTTTAGGATTTATTTATTAAAAAAAAAACCTCCCCTTCCAATTAAATTATGGAAGGGTAGAAGCTTGTTTGGTGGTGGATTCCAAGGTACATCCTTCCTCTTCTTCTTCGAAAGGTATTCTCTTCTTCTCTTGTCTTCCTCTTTTCCCTTCCATTACAACCTTCTAAACCCTAGATCTTCAACTTCTTATTTTCCCCAATTTTTAAGAACTTTAATTCCAAAATCTCCAATTCCCATGAACCCTAATTCTCCATAATTCAGATTTTCCCCTTCCTAGCCCTAATCATAAAGCCTACTAGTCATTCCCTTGAGTGTGAAACGTTCCTACGCTAGCTTGGAAGTCCCTACTTCCAACTGGGCCACTCTTGAACTATTTTATACTTTCGTACACCGTGTATGTGAAAACCTAGGATCTTCATGTTATAAATCTGAATTTTTGAATCTATTACGAGGATATGCTTGATTTTACATGTTGATTGCTGGAATTAATGTGTAATTGATCTCTTATCATGCATCCTAGGATAGTTTCCATCATCTTGCATCAGATATGCTGCACATAAAGTTTATTGTATAGGGGTATTTTTGTCATATTTACTTTAATAAAAGAGAAAAGGGGTGGGGTGGTGCAACCCTAACCAATTCCTTTATTTCTTCATCTTTTCTTCTCTCCTCTCTTCTTTTTCATTTTTTCTTCTCTTTTTCAATCTCTATACCAATTTACATGGTATGAAAGCCTCGTTAGGAGTGGTTCAAGCCTCGCAATCTTCTCCAATCCACCCCCAAGTTGCTGGATTTAACTTTGGGGATCTTTCAGAAATGTAGGGGGCTGATTAGGCTTTAAGGTAAAGCAAGTTGCTATTTTTTGTGTGTGTGCAGAAAACATGTTTTCCGTGTCGTTCTTCAAATAGAAGGAAAACACCCTTAAAAAAAAAGGAGCACAGGCGCCTTGACGGATAATGAAGTCTTGCTGATTTTTCATGACGTGATTTTTAAAGTTGTTCTTTTATGTTGGTTTCATTGTGTAGATGCAGTTTTTGGTTGAATATTCCTACCCAGAAAGTCGTATCCGATGTAGGAACTGTTTTGACCTGAATTAGAGTTATTCTGGGCTAGAAATTTCTATGTTATGTGATTTTGGACATATAGTTGTGTGTGGATCTGGCGTTTAAAATTAGGGTTCTTCATTGGTGGTAAAGTAAGTTTATTGTGGAATGTATATGGAGCCCAAAAGTGTAGTTGGTGGTTCCTCGTCTCTTGGGGAAATGCAGGGTCCTCCTTCAATGCATTTATAGCCTCTGTCAAGTTGAACGGGAAGAATTATCTTCTATGGGCCAAGCCTATCGAGGTTTTTCTCTTAGCCCACGAAAAGGATCAAAATCTCACATATCCTAAATCAGAGGAATCTAACCCTAAATATAGACAATGGATGCATAAGGATGCCCATATTTGATCTTGGTTATAGAATAGCATGGAGTCTGAAGTCAGCTCTAATTTGGTGTTCATTGTTGATCTTTGAGAGGAAGAAAAAATGAATGGAAGAGGAGAAGAGAGGAAGAAAGAGGAAAAGGTGTGAGAGAATGGGATGCTTCACAACAGCCCCACATGCCTCACCTTTTGTTTTATTATACTAGGGCTTTCACTTAAAAGGTGAAATTACAAAATACCCTCGATACTTAAAAGAGCTAAAGACCCAAGTACACACAACCCCAATGCACAAAGATTGAACCCACAATGCATAAAGGCTGAACCCAAACAAGATGATCACACGTGTGATGGACATGTCACATGTGTCCACAAGTGTGATCATTCTAACACTCCCCCTCAAGCTGGAGCATATATATCATAAATGCCCAGCTTGTCAAAAGACCTGTCTAGATGAGCTCGACTTAAAGCCTTTGTGAACATGTCGGCAACTTGATCTTCAGATTTAAATAAAGGGGTTGATATTTCCTTGTTTGCGAGCTTCTCTTTGATGAAGTGACAGTCCACTTCAATGTGCTTGGTCCTCCCATGATAAACTGGATTATTGGCGATATGTGACGCAACTTGATTATCATAATATAGATTCATGGGAGTATCAACCACAAAAACCAACTCACACATCAATGTCTTTAGCCACACAAGTTCACACGTGGTATGGGCCATGGCTTTATATTCTGCTTTTGCACTAGAACGAGTAACAACTTGTTGCTTCTTGCTTCTCTAGGTAACGAGATTGCCTCCTACAAAGGTACAATAACTTGTAGTGTATTGCCTATATGAAGGAGATCCATCCTAGTCTGCATAAAAAAATCCTTCCACTCTAAGGTGTCCATTCACTTGCAGAGAATTCCACGACTTGGGGCACCCTTCAAATATTTAAGTATGTGGAACACAGCTTTCATATGAGATACATGAGGGGCGTGCATAAACTGACTAATTACATTGATTGGATAAGTAATATCTAGTCGTGTAATGGTTAAATAAATCAATTTACCAACTGGTGATATCTGCTTGGATCATCAAACATGTCTTCATCATCTGCACTTAAGTTAGAGTTTGTATCCATGGGAGTTGTAACTGGCTTAGCCCCTAATAAACTTGTCTCTTCTAACAAATACATAACATATTTCCTTTGTGATAAATTAATTTCCAATTTTGACCGAGCTACCTCAATACCAAAAAGTATCGAAGGTAGCCTAAATCCTTTGTACAAAAGTGTTGCTGCAAGAATTTCTTCAACTTAGATATGACTTTACCATCATTTCCAGTAATGATGATGTCATCCACGTAAACATTAAGAACTGGAGTGTCTGTCTCACTCTGGCTAATAAAGACTGAGTGATCAACTTGATTGCGTTTCATCCCAAACTGAATTACCGCATTACTGAATTTGTCAAACCATGCGTATGGAGATTGCTTTAAACCATAGATTGATTTTCTTAGCTGAGAAACTTTATCAAACTCCCCCTGAGCAACAAAGCCGGGCGGTTGCTCCATATACACTTCTTCAAGCAAATCGCTATGAAGAAACGCATTCTTCACATCCAGTTGATATAGGGGCCAATCCGAATTTGCAGCAATAGATATCACCACGTGATTTGAATCAAGCTTGGCCACCGGGGAGAAGGTTTCAGAGTAGTCTACTCCAAAAATATGAGTATACCCTTTTGCCACCAATCAGGTCTTTAAACGATCCACACTTCCATCAAACTTGTACTTCACTGTATATACCCATCTGCACCCTACTGCATGTTTCCTTGCAAGTAACTTGGCCAAAGTCCGAGTTTGATTTTGATAAAGCACAACTATTTCTTCTTCCATAGCTCTTTTCCACCCATCAATATGAATAACCTCCTGAAATAATCTAGGGACAGACACAGACGACAAGGACAAGGCAAACTGCTAAAATGAAGGTGATAGACCATTTAACGAAATAAAATTGGAAATAGGATGTAGAGTACAAGAACATATACCCTTTCGGATAGAAATAGGTTGATCAGCTTCATTTAGCAAGTCTGGTGGAGACTGAAGAGGAGGATCTTCTAATGGATTGGTAGAACTGGTGGAGGGCACATTACTAAGCACTTCAGTACTTCTCTTAGAATGTCTGGAGTAGACCTGCAACGGTGGTGGATTTGGATGTGACTCGGTGGCTTGCTTTTCAGGTAAATTTGTGTCCGTCACCACATGAAGAGTGGTAGAGTGTTTGGAAAGTTGCAATGTCTTCCTATTATCTGAGAAGTATGGGGTATTTTCAAAGAAGGTGACATCCATAGACACATATAGTCTACGAGTGATAAGATTATAGCATTTGTAGCCACGTTGAGTATTTGAGTACCCTAGAAACACACATTTACAACTTTGGGTTCAAAATTATCGGAGACATGATCAAATTGAAGTACAAAACATACACATCCAAAAATTTTAAGAGGAAGAGAAAAAGAAGGATGTTGGGGATACAAGACGGAAAAAGGAGTTTTACCTCCTAATATTGATG
Organism: Magnolia sinica; assembly: GCF_029962835.1. NCBI lineage: Eukaryota > Viridiplantae > Streptophyta > Magnoliopsida > Magnoliales > Magnoliaceae > Magnolia > Magnolia sinica. The sequence continues at coordinate 85,118,294 of NC_080574.1, forward strand.
ACGGTATCCGATTTATAAGCTAACATGCAGCTAAAACGACATCACCCCAAACACTCTTTGGAACCTTAATGTTCAATACTAATGCCCTAGCCACTTCAAGCAAATGATCGGTTTTATGCTTCGCAACTCCATTTTGCTGTGGTGTGTGTGTGCATTGGATATTTGATGAATGATGCCATGAGATAAGAGATATGAGTGAAAAAGATTTGATGTATACTCCTTGGCATTATCTGATCTTAAACACGGATGTTAGCATCAAATTGAGTTTGGATTTGTGCATGAAATTGTTTAAAACACATAAACACTTTATAACGATCTTTCAACAAATATAACCGTGTCATTCTAGAGCAATCATCCACAAAGATGATAAAATATTTAAAGTCAGATAAACTAGAAATATAAACGGGCCCCCAGACATCTGAACGTATTAAATAAAATGGTTTATCACCAAGGTGTCCCGTATCGGTATCGGTTGGTGTAACGGTGCCCTCTGAAATCGATATGGATACGGGGGCGTAACGGCGCAAATTTTTTTTTTTGCCAAAAAAATATGAAAAAATATGGATTAAATTCGGAATATTCTAAGCATTCCAAATATGCATTCATTTATAAATTGGAACATGTTTATGGTGGTGTAACGGTCCACTCTTTGGTGAGAAGTTGTATCGGATTGTCTGATGAATTTATGAACCAGATAACCTGAATTTGACTACAAAATTCATATATTTAATTTTCTAAATATCTAATTTATTTACTTAACAATTTGATATCATTTCTCCCAATACTTTTAAAAAATGAAATTAAATTCAGGTAGATCGCGTTGCCAATTTGGGGCTGACTTGGAGGACCAATCCATGCCCCAAATCAGCCTCAAATTCATGCAATTTATTGGCATTATCCCACTTGTGAATTGGTGGACATTTATTGGATAGTGAATCATGAAAAAAAAACCAAAAGGCCCTATTTTAAAAGATAAGCGTCCACAAATTAACAATTAAAACTATTCAAACAATTTGATTTTGGCATTTTGAGTTGGCAATTACAGTCCATAATTTAATTGGTAAATTTTAAGTTAATACATGTCTCGTGTACAATTTTTTAAGGGCCCGAATTAGGTAGGACTCAGATTGTGAAGTGTAGCACACGAGTGTCAAAGTTTTTTGGACCCCACTCGTGATGAATGTGTTATATCCACATCGTCCATCCATTTTGCCAAATAATTTTAGGGCATGAGCCCAAAAATGAGGCAAATCCAAAGCTCAGGTGGACCGCACCATAAGAAACAATAATAATTAAACGACTATCGTAAAAAATTTATCGAGGCTACAAAAGTTTTAGATCAAGCTGACATGTGTGTTTTCCCTTCATCCACGTTAGTGTGACCCTATTAACAGGTTAGATGGAAAATAAACATTACAGTGGACCCTAAGAAATTTTTAATGGTGAGCATTCTATAACCACTGTTTCCTGTGCTGTGGTCCACCTGAGATTTGGATCTTACTAATTTTTTTGAATCATAATCTAAAATGATGTGGCAAAATGGATGGACGGCATGGATAAAATACATACAACATGGTGGGGCCCATGTGGCACGTATACAATTTTATTAAATTGTGCAACGTGCTGCGTAATGCGTACCAGTCCATTCATTTGACGCAAGCAAGTCCTGTGGGTCTGATCATGAGGTATATGTTATATCTAAACCGTCCATTCATTTGACGAGCTTGTCTTAAGGCTTGACACGAAAAATAATACAAATCTAATTATCAAGTGGACCACACTACAAAAAGCATTGGGGGATTGAACGTCTACCGTTGAAACCCTTTTTGGGATCACAGAACTTTTGGATCAATATGAAATTTGTTTTTCCTCTTCATTCAGGTCCTTTTGACCTTTTGAACAGATTGGATGGAAAATAAACGTTGTGGTGGGCCTACGAATTTTTTAACAGTGAAAATGATAATCTCGCTGCTATTTTTGGTGTGGTCCAGACGATCTGTGGATACGATTCATTTTTTGGCTAATGCTCTAAAATGATATTTAAAAATAGATGAACGGTGTAGATATAATAAATACATCGCTGTGGAGCCCATGTAACTTTGATCTCCTTTGAACCGTTCTTTCAACTCGGAGCTCGAGGACTGTCAGCGCTCGTCTTAGCATGACACATACCTATTACAGCAGCTAAGCTGTGTGGTACACCTGCGAAAAAAAAAAGGGGAGAGAGGGAAACCGAAAAGAAAAAAGAGGGAAAGAAGAGAGAAGAAAAGAGAGAGAGAGAGAGAGAGAGAGAGAGAGAGAGAGAGAGAGAGAGAGAGAGAGAGAGAGAGAGAAGAAGAAGAAGAAGAAGAAGAAGAAGAAAAAGAACCGCAGCCGCAGCCGTCTGAGAAGAGGAAGAAGAAGAAGAAGAAAAGAAACGAAAAAGGTAAGTTTTTTTTTTTGTTTTTCAAGGCCCGTAACAGCCGTTATGGTCACAGAATTCCATAATGGCCGTTTCAACCCCGTATCGCGTAACGGTGTCAGCCGTTACCGTTACGTATCGGCCGATACGCCCGTATCGTAACGGATACTTACACCTTGTTTATCACTAACTTTATCTTCACGGGAAAGAAAAGACACTCTATGGTGCTTTCTTAACTCACAAGCTTCACATTTTAACTTAGACACATAGGACAAAGGTGGGATGAGACTCTTCAAATTAGTTAAGAATGGGTGCTCAAGCCCGGAATGCCATTGATGAGGAGAGATGTTAGTTCACAATACTGCTCCATCTCCGGTCGTTCCACCCTTGAGATAATAGAGTCCATTAGATTCATGCCCTCCACCAATCATCCTCCTCGCCTTTAGATCCTGAAACTCACAATAAGAAGGATAAAATTTGACAGAGCAATTTAGCGATTTGGTTAGTTTACTTATAGATAATAGACTCAACTCAACAAAAACTTCAGAATATACAAAATTGAAGACAAGGAGAGATTTGATGTAAGACACATAATGCCTTCACCAGATACATTGGTTAAAGTGCCATTAGCCAGGATGACATATGAAAAATGGGTTGTTAGTTCTATTGACTAATACTGTATTATTAATGTATAAAAATGAGTGAATTATGTAGATTTTTGTGTGTGTATATAGATCATTAGTGTGGTGGAGCACAATAGTATCTTTTCCTTTTTTTTTTTTTGTTTCGTGTTTTTGTTCTGTTTGTTTTTTACATTAGTCTTAACCAAAGAAGAGAGATGGGTGGGCGTCTAGACTTGTCACACTAGTAGCAGGTAGGGCAACAACTTGGGTTTGGGTCAACTCGACCTCGATTCCATGTCGGATTGTCAAGGTCTTTGGGTTAGGTTTGGGTTGAAAAATGCTAGCCCGATTGGAATTCAAGTTGGTTTCTAGTTGAGCAAATTCGGGTCAGGTTGGGTTGGTTCGGGTTAGGTCGAGTAAAAAGTACTTCAGGTTGGGCAACTCGGCTTGGGTCGGGTTGTGGGTTAGGTTCTCTAGAGGTCGGGTTGGACTTGGGTTGTCCCTTAACTTGCCCCTACTTGCCCGAATTGCACCCCTACGAGTAGGAGCCCTTGGCCCTCTTAGGAGCATTGGCCAACATCTCTAGGGCCGACCAACCTTTCACGTGAGCAGATATGCTTCTCTAACATGATTTAAAGGTTCCACTTGATCTTTGACATCTTTCATCTTTTCATCCTTCTTTTGTTGTTGATCCCACCCCCCCCTTGATTTATGACAATATGAGGTATTCCAATTTTTGTTGTTGTTTGAGATTAAGCATCTGATTGCACTATGGTGTAGACTAGATGAGGGGAGATCATAAAGGCTCGGTGTTAATGGGGCCCAATCTAAGTGATCCTCGGTAAGGGAAAATAGAGATTACTAGGAATGGTCTCAATCTACCATATTGTATATTAGAGGGAAGAGAAAACTTGGATAATGGGAAGGAGCCCTAATTTGACGACCCATCCCTTGATGACGGGAAAAGTGACAACATGGTGGTGATGTCATGACTCCTTCATTCCATGCAAGATGCAACTAAATATTAGCCATGGTCTCATGTTCAACAAGATTGCAAAAGAGATATGGGACAATTGCGAAGATGTATATCCAATGGGATAATAACAGGAAGCTAGGAGCCCTCATTTGATGACCCATCCCAAGGTGAATGGAAAATTGACTACATTATGGTGATGTCTTGGCTCATTCATTCCATGCAACTAAGAATTGGCCATGGTGTCATGTTCAAGAAGATTGCAAAAGAGATGGAATGCAGTTATGGAGATGCGTACCGAATGGGAAAATGTTGCTCACTTTTATTAGCTGCATCATGAGCTTAGGGATATGCAACATTGAAATATGATTGTTAAGGAGTATTTTGCTGCTATGAGATGGATGTGCGAAGTACTAGATCATTCTAAACCTCTGGTTCTCTCTGCTGAAGAAATGTAGAAATTGGCTGAACATAATATCTTTGAATTTCTTGTTGGCCTTCATCTTGATCTTAAGTTGTAGAGGTTTAGATTCTTGAAGGACATCCTCCCCTCTTTCGAATTTGTTTATTACTACGTTTGTGGTGAGGTAAGCAAGAGAGTTGATTGTGTTTTTTTGCCTTGAAAAGCTAATGATGACTATGATCATTGATTTGGATGACCACCTACATTTATTATATACCATGGATGCGCTAATCAATGCGCGGGAAACTTCAATTGTTTGTCATTATGTGGGTTATAGAGAGGGTTTCCTCTAGTTGTCTTGTGGGAAGATGAGATTGTGCACAATGGCCATTGACCGAAGGAGAGTTGTTGTTCATGGATCTCATTAGCCTGAATGTCCATTACTACTTTAGCATGATTGAGATTTGGGCAACCCATGATCATCTTTTGTGGTCATCCTGTTTGTTGGGAACCAATGATGAGTTGGGATTGATAGTCTTTACCAGCGAGCTCTTGGTGCATTGCACTACCCCACATGGGAGTATTCACTGTGCCTGTGGGTTCTTAGTTCTAGGCTTGATTGGACACTTACATTGGAGGATTGCATCATTTTTTATTTGATAGACCCATCATTTCGGTACTAGCTTTGACTAATCCTTAGACTTAAGGACGCATGTGGATTTCGAGGTTCCAGTGTTGTGTTCTTTGGCTCATGCCATAGGTTTAATTAGTGGTTGATGTATGGGTGTTGTTGGGCGCATGCATCAAGATGCAGTTGAGGCCCATATCTTTCAACATGGGATCCACATGCTCATTTGGGAACTCATTAGTGGCTTTTAGATTGTCCATCAAGTGGTTTTTAACTATGCTTGTCACTTAAAAAGGTTTAAGATGTTCTATCAAAGGTTTTTGACTGTTGATCTTGTTTAATTGTTAAAAATTGTTTTGTTGGACTTGATGAATATTCAATGGTTAAGATCTTGAGGTCCATCTCTTAGGCTAGCATGGATTTATGGCCAAGGGTGGATGCAAGTGGTAGTGGAGTGATTTTGGTCAATTTGGGTACATGGATAGGCGGAATTACAAACTTTTGGTGATGCGGGGCATACCAATATATGTATGAGTGAAGAGCATCATAACAGGTTCATCTCTCTAAAACCCTGACTCCTTGTAAATAGATCCTATCCCGAGGAGAGGAGAAAGAGAGAGCTTGATGCAAGACATGAAATTTAAATATGATATGTAAGATTTCAGGCTTAGATCATACTAATTCAGAACAATCACATAATAATTCCACATCCCACACAAAAAGCTCAAACATTCAAGTAAAAGGGAATCTGCATGGGTCTAGGCCTACACAGGTTAGGACTGGATCAATAAAATTATGGACCAAACGATGCTCAAAGGGAAATAGAATTCAACCACACATGCACAACAATCAGTCCCTAATCTAAGGGATTCCCCAATTTCAATTCAAGGAGCCCTAGGGTGAGAGAAGGGGCAAATAAGTTAGGGATAATGCAATCTAGGGTTAGGATTATGAAAAAAGGTATGAAAAGGGGGAAAATAAGGAGGAACCCTGAACATGGGATAGTCCGTGCGTGCGGACAGTGGGCCAAGGCCTGACGCACGTTCGCGGGAGCATGGCCGCACGTGCGAGCGTGGCCCGATTCCCCGAACCGACTCCTAGGGTCTGGTCGGCCAGGGGAGGACTCTAAAACCCTTGATTTTCAGCTCGATCTGAGATGCGGTTTGTGCGTGGTGCTCCGCCGAAGTTTCAGCCTTTCTGCAGGGCCAGATTCTGGAAACTGGCTGTAGGGAGAAGAAATGCTACAAAAACTGGCGGATTCGAAGTGAGGATGATTATAGAAGGGGGAAATATGAATGATAGAGGGTAGGGGCGGATGAGGATAGATGTGGCTTCGCACCACGGTAGTTAGCCCTTCGAAAAGGGAGGGCTTCGCACCCACTTGAAAATTTCCACAACTCAGAAACTCAGAGAGTAGAAAAAAACTTGCAGGAATTTTTTATTAAACTTCAATGAATCAAAAGAACTACAAGGGGTGCCTAGTTATAGGAAAACCCTATACCTTAACACTCGCGCCATGTGCGCAACCTATTACTTGGCGATGAAGTAAACCAAAATAAAAACCAATCAAAGAAATCTAAAGCGTTTATGATGTTCTAAATAACATAAATAAGCAAAACCTAAATTATGAACTTAATCCGACTTGCGAGCCCCGACCACGAGATCCCATGATGGGCTTTACTTGACTATCGGGCCCACTTCAATGAACCAAACTCCGTTTTCTAAATAGGAGGTCCTCCCTGGACGTCGTCATCGAGCCAGATCGACGGTGGGGCCCTCCTTTTCCTTGCGTACGTGCATGGGGGGGGGCGTGCGTGCGCGTGATGTCCCTATCAGAGCTTGGACGTCTCCTCACCTCCTCTGGATATTTGGAGAGGAAAGGAGAGAAAGATAAGACGAAAAGGAGAAGAAGAAGAGACAAAATGCTCTCTTGCTCTAATGCGGACATCAGACCATTCAAAACATATCAACGCAGGAGGCGTGCGCTACCTATGTCATTGTGGTTAGATGACGGGTACGGGTCGGGTCTCTAGAGGTTGAAGACCTTACACATGTGTTCGTGACGTGTGTAAGTTGCTTGAAGGAAATATTTGGACCGTTGGATCGTCTTGGCCCACCTTTATTGTGTTATCATCGGGGTCCATTGGACATCTTGGATTTGAGTTTATTTTATGCACATTTTATTTATTTGAGTTTTGAGACAGTGCGCGTACAATTTTTTGTAAATATACCTTTTCAAAATAGAGCTTTTGTAAATATATCTTTTTAAAATTGCCTTCGGACAACTAAAAGGAGACATAATCACTATATGGACAGATTGGGAAAGGAAGAAAGAGAAGAAAAAGAGAAGAAAGAGAATGAGAGAGAGAATGATGATAAGGGTTTACACATCACATCCCCACCCCTCTCAAATCTATTAAAATATTTTTCAATATTTACTAGAATGCAATTAATAAGAAAAGTAAAAATATCCATTATGTCATAAACCTAGATGAGCCTAAGAATGGGCATTATAGTAGCCCACATTCACATTCAATAATGATCCCCATCAAGCTGGAGCATATATATCATGAATGCCCAATTTGATAAAGAGACGATCCATTTGAATACGACATAGAGTTTTCATAAATATATTTGTCAGTTGATTTTGGGACTTAACGAATGGCATGCAAATTTCCTTAGATGCAACTTTCTCTCAGATGAAGTGGCAATTGACTTTGAAGTGCATGGTCCTCTCATGATAGACAAGGTTGTTGGCAATGTGAGAAGCTACTTGATTATCACAGCACAACTTCATAGGAACCTCAACTATAAATTCAAGTTCACTCATTAATGTTTTTAGCCTTATAAGCCCACATGTTGCATGGGGCATTGCTCTGTATTCTGCCTTTGCACTTGAATGGGCCACAACACTTTACTTTTTACACTCTTCCATGTAACAAGATGACCATATACAAAGTACAATACCCAGATGTAAATCGCATATTAGATGGACAACCAGCCCAATTTGAACCGGAATATCATTTCGCTCGAAGATAACCATTCCGCTTGTAGAGGATACCACGACCAGGTGCTACCTTTAAATACCCGAGAATACGAAGAATGAGCTTCATATAAGGAACCCAGGGAGACTGTATAAACTGACTAACTACACTGACATGATATGTAATATTAAGTTAGGTAATTGTTAGATAAAATAATTTTCCCACAAGTCGATGTTATCTTCTTGGATTATCAATTAATTCACCTTGATCCACACCAAGTTTTTAATTTGTACCTATGGGAGTTTCGACAGTCTTGGCTCCTAAAACACCGGCCTCATCTAGTAAATCCATCATATATTTTCGTTATGATAAGTTGATGCCCTCCTTTGTCCTGACCATCTCAATGCCCAAGAAATATCAAAGACGATCCAAGTCTCCTTCGCATAGAAATGCTGCTGTAAGAATTTCTTTAACTTTTCAACACTTGTGCTATCACTGCTTGTTACAACCAACACAATTGTGGGTGTCTCACTTTGTCGAACAAAAACATAATGGTCATCTTGGCTATGTTTCATTCTGAACTCAACACCACTTTACTAAACTTGTCAAACCAAACTCTTGGAGACTTTCAACCCATAAATTGATTTCTTGAGACGACAAACATTATCTAACTCATCTTGAGCAACAAACCTAGGTGTGCTTCATGTAAACTTCTTCAACTAGATCTCCATGAAATAAAAAAAGCATTTTAACATCAAGCTGATATAATGGCCAATCCCAATTTGCAGTGATGGAAATAACTATTCACACCATGTGATGCTTTACCATAGGTTAGGTCTCTGAGCAGTCGCTCCAAGGTCCAAGAGTATCCTTTGGCAACTAACCGAACTTTTAAGTGATTCACTAAGCCATTATGGTTGTATTCTATCTCATGCACCTATCTGCATCCAATTGCATGCTTTCCAGGAGACAATTCATTTAACGTCTAAGTTTGATTATGATAATTTGCAACCATGTCTTCTTTTGTAGCTCATTGCCACCCATACAACTCAACCTCCTGAAAAGAACAAGGAATGGACATAGGCGGTAGAGACAGTAAATTGTTGAAATGGTGGAGATAAACTATTGAATGAAATAAAGTTGGAAATGGGATGTTGCATACATGAACGAATATCCTTACGAAGAGCAATTGGTAGATTACATTCATTTGATGGTGGAGGTAGGCAAGCACTCAAATGAATGACGATCTTCTGACGGATCAAGAGGATTAGTAGAAGTTATGATCATATGTACTCCATCTCCACGTTTGGAACATTTGGAGTAAACTTGCAAACGACGATTGAGAAATATGGAGTTTGTTCAAAGAATGTGACATCGATTGACACATAATGTCTCCGGGAGAGGATTATCACATTTGTATCTCCGTTGGGTATGGGAGTACCCAAGAAAGATACACTTGATAACCCTTGGTTTAAACTTGTCATGAACATGATCAAGTTGATGCACATAACATACACAACCAAACACTGTGGGAGGAATCGAGTAGGAGGGAATATGAGGACAACTCTTCAAAAAAAAAAAAAAAAAAAGAGTATGAGGACACAAGATAGAGAGAGGTGACTTTCAATTTAGGATAGATGAAGGCACCCAATTTATTATGTAGCATGCAGTTAAGAATGCATCACTCCAAAATGTTTTTGAAACCCTCATATTCAACAATAAGGCTTTAACAATCTCAAGTAAATGACAATTTTTATGTTCTGTGACACCATTTTGTTCTGATGTACATGCACATGAAGTTTGGTGAATAATGCAATGAGATGAAAGGTATGAATGTAATATTCTCTAACACTATCTGGATGTAGAACAAAAACCCTAGAATTGTGATGCAGGACATGGAAATTAAATATGATATGTAAGATTTCAAACTTTAGATCATACTAATTTAGAAACATTCACAAAACTTCCATATCCCACATAAAGTCAAGCATTCAATCAAGGGGAATCTACAAGGGTCCAAGCCTACAAATGTTAGGGCTGGATCAATTAAAATTACAGACCAAACAATGATTAAAGGAGAGTAGATTCATCCAAACATGCAAATGATTATTTCCCCAATCAAAGGGATTCACATGTTTCAATTCAGAAAACCCTAGGGTTGAAAAAGGGGAATAGAAATTGGGATTTAGGATAATCTAGGGTTAGGGCTAGGGAAATATAGTTAGAGAGGAGTGAAAGAGAGGAAAGAGAGAACCTGGGATCAGTCCACGCGTGTGGGCAGCAAGCGGGCCTAATGCACGTGCGTGGATTGTGGCCCGCACGTGTGTGGGGCCCACGAACCCAAAAGGGGTCAGCAAGGGGTTGGTCGGCCAGGGGTGGGCCACCCACACACCAATTTTTAGATCGAACAGATGACTGGTTTGAGCACAGTGCTCCGCCGAAGTTTCAGCCCTCCAGCAGGGCCTAATTCTGCAAATTTGCTATAGAAGGAAGATTGGCTGCAAAAAGGGATGGATTTGGAGATGGGATGGCTGTGGGAGATGATGAATATAAAGGGTAAGAGGTGCGGGCAGATTGAGATGGGTGTGGCTTCGCACCACGGTAGTTAGCCCTTCGAAGAAGGGAGGGATTCACACCCAATTAGATTTTCACAACTCAAAGAATTAGAGAAGCAAGAAAACGCAGAATTTTATTAATCATCTTCAATCAATAAAAACCTGTAAGGGGTTGCCTATTTATAAGAAAACCTATACCCCAAAAGTCGTGCCATGTGCGCACCCTATTACTTAGAGACGAAGTAACAAAAATAACAACTAATCAAAGCAATCTAAACCGTCCATGATATTCCTAATAATAATAATAAGCAAAACTCAAAGTACTAGATCATCTAGAGTAGTAGGCCACGATCATGAGATCCAATGGTGGGATTCACATGACGATCGGGTCCATTCCAAGGAACTAAAACACAATCCTCTAACTAGGAGGTCCTCCCTGGACGTCGTCATCGATCCAGATCGATGGTGGGGCCCTCCTCCTCCTTGCGTGCGGGGGGGAGGGAAATTGAATTGAGTTGGTGCTTCTGTATGAAATTCTTTAAAGCAAGAAAACACTTTTGATCAATGTTTCATCAAATATATCTATGTCAGACAAGAATAATCATCCATAAAAATAATAAAGTATTTGAAAATAGATAAATTAGTAAGATGAAACGATCTACAAATATTAAAATGTACTTCATTAAAAAAGGTTTATCACTTGTTTTGTCTAGATAATGAAGAAAAGATACTTTATGGTGTTGACTCAACTCATGGGCCTCACACTCTAACCTAGACACATGCGACAGTGATGGGACTAGACTCTCAAATTGCTAAAGGAGAGATGTCCAAGCCTGGAATGCGACTGAAGAGGAGAGATGTTTGTCCACAATGCAAGTCTAGTTATTCCACGATTGAGGTAATAGAGTTAATTTGCTTCATGCCCTCCACTAATCATCCTCCTTGTCATTAGATATTCGAATTCGCAATAAGAAGGATAAAATGTGATAGAACAATTTAAGGACTTGGTTAGCGTACTCACTGATAACAAACTCAAAGGAAATTTAGGAATGTAAAGTACTGATGACAATGAAAGCGACGTAGTAGGATAAGCTGTAGCCAACCTAGACACACGGGTTGAAGTACCATTTGTTAATGTGACAAAAGACATGGATGATGACAGTACCAACTGAGATAACATTCTATGCTTATCGGTCATATGATCGGAAGCTCCTGAATCACTTAGGGTACACTATCAGATGATGCAAGACAAACAATACTTGACCGCATGAGGGTAGTTGTAGATGATGATGCATTGGTGGTGTGATCTTTCAAAAGTCTAGTATATTATTCCTTGGACAGTGTAACAATATTATGAAGTATTGGGCTCAAAAGTGGAGGAGATAGGCTTGGAAACATAACCCTTGGTGCCATCATCAAACGAATGAACTTGAGTCGCTCAGGTAGGCTTACTAATAGGATCCTAACATTGTCCATTGTGTGGTTACTGTGACCATAGTGGGTGCATTGTCAATTGCCACAACCATGTTTGTGGCTACCGCTAAAATCTGTACCACGACCTGCAAAGAGACCTTCCCCTGTATCTCTACCACCACTACTTCTTCTATCTCCTCTATCATTTGCAGACATAAATGCAAAACGATTTGATGAAGATGAGCTCAATACAATAATCACATGTTGAACACGAGCAAAAGCCTCAGTAGTAGATGGGATCTCACTACCTCCAGAGGAATTTGAGCTCAGGCAGGCTCAAACTTAGGAAGAAGATCAGAAAGAAATTTGGTAACACAAAATTCCTCTCTTTGTCATCGCATAGTCCCATAATTTGTAGATAGGGGCCAATATACGTTTAGTTCCTCCGTCATGCCTCGTAAGGCAGAATAATACTCTTCGACTCTCTTATTATTATTATTATTATTATCTGAAGTAAAGCTAGTTCTTTTTCCCTAAATGCATCCCCTTAAAGTTATCCCAAACTTCCTTCGCTGTCTTGTATGAGATAACATTTGCACTAATTTCAGGCTCCATACTATTCCCTAACAAAGCCTTAATTTTGGCATCCCCTGCCACAAAATCTTCTTACTCTATTGAACTTTCGTAAGGTTTAGGGAAGTTGAAAATTTCCTTTTACTCGTAGGGAATACCTCTACTAAGGTGGTCCACTATAGGTAGTTTGCCCCATTAAGTTTAGTCAATGTAATATGAAAGCTCATTGACTCGGATGGAGGCAAAAGTTTCTTGGCTTCATTCTTGACATCCATTGATTGAGGAGAACTGAAACACTCAAGGAGGAAAAAATAACTTTAACTTACCCTGCACATAATTAGAAACTGTTGTATATCAAAGAACACAATCACTTGGAACTTCTTATTTCAACACCTTCACACATGCATTGATTTTTTAACCATTGCAATGCTCACCTTTGGCACATATTTCGATCTCAAATCTGATAAAAAATCTGTCCATAAACACATGATGCCCCACTTTTGTCCATTACGATGGATCAACATGAAAATGGGCCTCACACACATTTACGGGACATGATCACCCTGCCCACCATATGGTGGTTGAGAGATTCAAGTTGATCAGCGCCCAACGACCTTAGATTTTCACCTCAAAACAATACAAGGAAAAAGAAAAGAGAAGAAATGTTGAAGAAGAAGGAAGAGATTGATGTCCGGATCAATTTCACTCTAATACCATGTGGACGAATTGAGACAGGAGAAAAGAGAAGCAATGAGATAAAGGGGAACAAGGATTAGAGTTCACACTTCCACCTCTCTTAGCAAAAATACCCATTATGTGCTAAACCTTGATGGGCCTAAAAATGGGCCCTATAACAACCCATGTTCACATTCAATAACATGTTCAAAATCCAAACCGTCACCAGACTCAACAGCACGAGAAATGACTGCCAGTGAAATTTCATGCCTTCTTGATGCCTATGTGGAACAAAATCTTTACTTGAATATCATCAGTTGACTTTCGACAACGACTGGCATGTGTGTCAGCGCCTGTCAGGAGAGCTCATTAAAACTCATTCTCATTTTGCATCCAAACACGCCCTCATGGTTTTCTTTGGGATGTGACTCCACCCATTATTTTCCTTTTGTTTATTCTATTTTCTGTTGTAAATGAAGAGATCGTCAAATTTGTGGCATAATTTTGGAGGCTTTTATCTTCCAATTGGTGCGTAATCTTAGTTTAATTAGGGCTATCCCAACTGAAATGTCAAGATCTTGCAGAGGAAAGTGGGTCCAATCATCAAGTAAAAGCTTCTATTCGATAGGACCACCTTGGATTACTTGTGATTCTAACTTATAACAAAATATACCTACACTTTAAGGATCTCAGATCCGTGTAATTTGTTTGCATATTGGCCTGCCAATAGTTGGCTGGAATGAATGGACTGTCCACATTACTTATTGTTCTGGCCCATTTGTCCACTACTACTTTTGTTGGCACACACTGCTAATACACAATTATTTCTATTTTTTTCTTGTGATAACATGGCTTTACTTCACCTAGACTATCAAACTAAGGATAAGTTGCATTGTGACTAAAAGTTCCATAGCTAACTATTTGATACGTGGCTTGTAAGACAGATGTTCGTTAAAAAAAAAGACCAACATTTAAATGGTAAGGATCACCTGATCACTGTGATTTCTAATTTGTGGCCTGACTATAGTTGACAGGAACAAATGGACTCTCCAGGTCGATGATCGGACAATCCCATGTGTGCAATACAACTAATTTTTTAGCTTTTGATACAACTAGTCATATAAAATGACTTCCATTTGTATTACTGTTAACATAGTTTTACCTACCAAATGAAGAAGAAGAAGAAGAAGTTGCATTGTAATTTGACATCCTTGGCTTATCAAATTTTTGGAGTAAATAATCTACTGAGCTGAGGGTCATTTTTCGTCTTGGATTGTGGAACACCATCATGATTTCATTTTCAAATTGATCAAGCAAACATATTCAGTGAAGGCTTTCAATTTTATTTATCTATTTTTGGCTTTGCAGATCTTAACCGTAAAGCCAGGAGAGGATGATCATCTTGATACATCGTATTTGCTGAGACAGGCTTCACCTTATGTGAAAATCAAGTATCTGTTCTTTAATTCTCCTGTTTATCCATTCCTTTCTGTTAACCATTATTCTGATCAAATTTCTATTGCGACTCTTCATCTCATTTCAGTATTGAAGAAATTTCAAAATTATATTTTGGACACCATTTTTGTAACCGAGCAAGTATAAATGATGTTTCTCTGAATTTTTCATTGAAAGAAATCTCAGTTATGTTGGCCATTTTACATGGCACTTCTTAGACAAAGTGACAGATATTTACTTTTATTTTATAAGTTCCTTTTAAAAAAAAATAAAATTACATTTGGAATGCTGAAAAATAATGAGGTTGTTTTCAGATCACCTTCAACACTAATTGTGTTCCTCTTCGTGTCTTATAGTGAGAGTTAGCATGGATAAAGAACTCCTTGCACTGCCTGGTGCTTTCTTTATTGCCTCAGGAATATCGATGAATTTTTGTGTCACGATATTTATAATCTACCTGGTGCTCTCGAAAGGCTTTCATTAATTCCAAGAACAGTAAATTCCAGGCCGTGATTTGACACAAGCCCTTAATTTACATTCATTGGAAAGAACCCTTGATTAAAAGTAAAAAAAAAAACCAAGTATATCCTGTTCTGTGATACAACAATATGCAAGCCATTCATGCATCCTAATCAAATGTCCTTCATCATCAAAGTGTTAAAGCATCAATTAGGATGGAGCCTTCGTCTCCTTCAAGGATCTTGATA
Organism: Magnolia sinica; assembly: GCF_029962835.1. Taxonomy (NCBI): domain Eukaryota; kingdom Viridiplantae; phylum Streptophyta; class Magnoliopsida; order Magnoliales; family Magnoliaceae; genus Magnolia; species Magnolia sinica. The sequence continues at coordinate 85,133,684 of NC_080574.1, forward strand.
GTCTTTGGCGAGTTGGCACCTTGTATAGTTTGATGGTGTGTGGACTTTTCTAGAGAAGCATAGCTTCATATGGCCTCGTAACCGGGTAGCGTACATCCTGTATGGCAATGGGTGGCTATATATTCAGCTAGACAGTTTCTTAACATGTTATTGAGGTGGGGACTAAGAATATTGACACTGCCATGGTCTCATATGTCATTTGCAGAATATGATAGTGTGATGGCCATGCTTGAGACATTTTGAAACCTTGGACAGAGATGGTGCATTGCCATTTTGTTGGAAAACAATGAGTCAACGCGAGATGAAGTGCCACTTGTGTCACGCCCCAAAATCGGATTCCAACTCCATTCGTTGGAACTTGAATTCAGAGGTGACAACCTCCATTGTACTGCGATTTCGGCTTGTAGCTTACATGTGCCAAGTTCTGAAAGCGGGATCCCATTATGAGGATTTAGGAAAAATTATAAAACCAAGCATAACCCAAAGAACTCCACAAGCAACATACATCTCCACTAAACAATGGTTCAAGGTACAATGCTGATAAAGTAAATACATGATATAATAAAATTCAAGGAGCAGGCGCGCGCTTTAGCCTTAATACTACTGATATGCTCTAGCTTAACCTGTAGCGTAAACAAACGTGCATAAGCTTCCTACGAAGTTTAGTAGAGTGCATGTGTGCGTGTGCAATGCATATGACAGATATATCGCAATAATATCCTAATCAATATCAGAGTAAGCTGCAAAGATGTAAGGAGAACTATGCTAATGTCAATTCGTGTACCATACCATAACCATACCAAGGTTATGCATATATGCTATGAGATATTATCAACATAGGTGTATCTAGTATACCAACTAAACATGTTATCATTGAAGCATGTTATGATATAAAGGAAAAAGAGTTCATGATGAATGATCGAGTCGTAATGCGTAGTATCGTGTGCCGATAGGGGCCTTGCAGCCAGAGTTACAACACATGTTAGTCCCATAACCAACATGTGAAGTAATTCCAAGATGATAGACTCCTGATCCCGAATAGTCCCATACTTATTGGGGACCGTGACCCACGATTGTATGTCACTTAAATTGTGCTTACACATCCAAAATCCTGAATGCATGAATTCCATATGCGATGCAACATGCCAATCCTGATGTCTAATCCACATCTTAGTACGGTTCCCATCTAGAACTACTAAGGTCTAGTACACTCTGACACTGGCCCGCCACCCCATCGCGCGCATGACCCAGTGAGTGGAAGATACCTCACTATCTGCCTTGTCAGTGGTATGCCAATGCCCACCCGGCTCGCCGATAGCAAACTCATTTCGCGAGTTGGTCAGACTCAACCTAGCTTATAGCCCCCTTCACCCGGGCGGATAAGGTCACACCCCATTCCAACCGACCCCGACATAGTGGGAGACGCGACCTATTGATATTTGGCACTTAGGCGCTTATGTTATCCACTCGGTCTTGACGTTGGAGCATCCTGCGACCACATGGTTTATGGACTTTCACCTAAGGACATCCAAGCGCCCAAGTACTAAAACATATTTCCAATGTCCATACCTACCAACCACGATATGTCCGTGGTGGCTACAATCTTGATGTTGCTAGTGTGTAGATGCAAGTGTCTTGTGCAAATTTGTAAATGCATGAATCCATTATTCAAATAATGCAACCATGTCATGCAAGCCGTGCATACATGCAGGGTGACCCTATCTTATACGGCTCCCCTAAAATGCCATAAGCTGTAAGGGCATCAGACAACCTTGGTGTACAAAGGCAAGCTAAAACCATGAATGGACCATCATCCAAGTGATGCACACATGATACAGATGAGATATGATAATGTACAATCATAACCACTATGCATGAGGTGTGTAATACCACATCAAACATAAAGCAAGGCTAAATTAATACAAAGCAATGCTAACTCAAATGTAAGAGCAATGCTACATCTAACATAAAATAAGTGGTGCATCAATATAAATAAAGCGCCATATCAATGTAAAGGAAGTACCATAGCAATCATAAGCGTAAACATCACACAAATCACTGATGTAATGCTACATAAATCATCAAGGAAGTGTCATATTAGCACAAATGTAAAACATCACACCACATGATAAGGGAAATACATCATTCACAACAGGTGGAACCCACTTGGAAACCAAGTCTTTTGTGGCTCATAAGTCTCTACTTGAGCGGTCTTTTATGCCAATGGGCCCACTCAACAACCCTGCACAAAAGCGGTCAAAACATGCTACTATCAGCATCCAAATGGGACGATCATCGTAGGTTCTACAAACGATCATAGTAGGCCTGAGATGGACATCAAAGTGGGACCTACGACCATCCCTAAGCAAGGCCTAAGAGGGCGGCCCACAATCTTCAATAATGAGCCTATACGGGCTAAATCATAAGCAACGTGTGGGACCCGAACGGCGGGCGCCACATACATCAAGGATGGGTCCCAAGGTGAGACGACACGACTACATGGGCCTATGACGCCAATACCACACATACAATAAGGTGGGTCCACGACGCGAGTACAACACGTACACTAAGATAGGCCCGTGGCGCGAATACTACACTAAAAAAGTCGGCTCATAAACTGCCCGAATACAATGCATACACCAGGTGGGCCTACGGTGTGGGCATAATATATACATTAAGGTAGATCCACGGTAGTACAATGCATACAACAAAGTGGGCGTAAAGTTGCCATACAACTCATACATCAAGCTGGGCTTCAAGGTGCCCTACAAGTACAACTCATGTGTCGAGGTGGGCCTCAATACATACATCAAAGTAGGCCCATGGTTAGATACAACACGTATCAGAAGGTAGGCCTACAACGTGGCCATACCTTGTACGTCAAGGTGGTCCATGGCATGGGCCACAATACATGCATTAAGGTAGGGCCACATTGTGGGCACAACATACATATCAAAGCGGGCCCTATGGTGCATCACAATGGGCCTCACTCTTTGGTGGGCCCAAAACAGTTGGAGGGAAAATAGGCATAACAGTTGGAGGGCAAATAGGCATTGCGGTAGGCCCTAGAAATGTTGCAATGGTAGGTAACTTCACACCTGCTAATACATGCAAAGTGGTGCACTAAATCATCCACGCAGTTGGGATCATTCCCTAAAACGAGCCGGCAAAACCGATGGGCGACGTGGGTCTACAACACATTCATCTCAGCGGATCCCACAGTGTGGCCCATAGCGTGGTCGCAAACATACGTCAAGTGGTCCTAAGAAAGGTTCCAATAATGGGCGCCCCAAACAACCCCGTGTTGGGCGGTGCGACCCACTTAAGATTAAGATCTGATTAATATTCGGGACCAGGCACTGAAATGAGATGTTAAAACAGATGGGCGAGTGGGATATACAACCCATCATCAAGGTGGGCCACCAAAGCGGGCCTATTAGATGGGTGGCGTAGATAACACATACATCATGGTGGGGTCCACTGCAGGCCCCATATGCTGTGCAATGAGCCAAAATTACAATGGGCCTGGTGAAGTTGGCAATGGTGGACGTCAATCGCCGTTGTTCCTGGAGTGCGGCCCAGCTGAGATTGGATTTGCTTCATTTTTGAGATTACGCTCAGAAATGAGCTGACATAACAAGATGGACAGGGTAGGTATAAAACACATGCACCATGGGTGGGGTCCACAACCCTTGGCCTGCTAGTGATTGGACATCACTGGGCCCAACACCCTGGACAGTCCAATCGTTGGACTGGTTGGGGGGCTAGATGGTGGATAAAACACAAACATCATGGTAGGTGTCTACAAGGTAGGTTTCAACGGTATGTGTCATTGTCTTACGAATTCCTGTGGTGTCACGCCCCAAACTTGGTGAACGAGCTTACAAAATTCCTGAGCTCCGAATCCGGCGGTGACAACCTCTGTACTACCCCATTCTCGGCTCTCAGCTCCCATATGCCAGGTTTTGATCATGAGATTCAACAAGGAGGATTTTCAAGGTGATTTTTTTTTTTTTTTTTGTACATGACCATAACCACAATTGTACCAAAATGAAAGACATGACCACATTTCTACTATAATATTAGTTCGAGTACAGTGCTAGAAGGGAAATACATAATATAACAAAAGTCCAAAAGATCAGACACATGCTCCTGCATCAATGCTGCTGCGGTCTAGCATAACCTGTACGTAAATAGCGTGCGTAAGCTTACTACGAAGCTTAGAGAGTGCGTGCATGTGTCAAGCATACAACTGTCAGAGTAAGCGGAATGATGGAGGAGGGGGAAATCCATAAATACTATCAGCCATATCTAGGCTATGTAATGCAGAGGCCTACAGGGCCAAATGTCATATGCTAAGGACGTAATGCAACATGCCAATCCTGATGTCTAGTCCACATCTCAGTACAGTACCCATCTGGAATCATCGGGGTCTAATACACTCTGACATCGGCCTGTCGCCCCATCGCGCGCATGACCTAGCGAGTGGAAGAGACCTCACTATTTGCCTCGTTAGTGGTATGCCAATCCCTACCCAACTCACCGATAGCAGACCCATTACACGAGTTGGTCAGACTCAACCTAGCTTATAGCCCCCTTCACCTGGGTGGATAAGGTGACACCCCATTCCAACTGACCTCGACACAGTGGAAGACGCGACTTACTGGTATTTGGCACTTGGGAGCTCATGTTATCCACTCGGTCGCGATGTTGGAATTGCAGTGCCCGTGTGGTTGATAGGGTACAAGTCTCGGGTCGTTGTGATACTTAAACACGATTGCGATAAAATCTCACCGATTTGGTCTGCTGGAATGTGCCGGCATCGAAAACGAAGCGTACAGAGGGTTAATTATGGTATGGGTCTTACATGCGGTGGCTAATCACCACCATTCCCTAAGGTGTGGTCCACCTGAGATTTGGACCGTCTTGATTTACAGAATCCTGTCCCATTGTGATCTTTCAAGACAGATGGATTAAGCACGTACAACAATGTGACCCATCTACTGGATGGTCAACGTGGATATAAAGTGCTTGCATTAGGGTGGGCCCTGCCGTAAAATGATCTGTCAAATGGAGGGACGGCTAGGATAAAACACATACTTCATGGTGGTATCCAAGGGTTCCAACTCCCCCAGCTACAGGTCAGTGGGTCCCACGTTAGTTGGCCTTGCCCTGCACAACTTGGAAAATGGAAGGACAGTGTGGATATTCAGTGGGTTCCACACGTGTAGCAGGTGGGCCCCCGATAAGTTCCAACGGTGCGTGTCATTTCACCATTGTTTCCAGAGGTGGGGCCCACTTGATATTTAGATCCACTTCATTTTGGGCTCCTAAGGTGAGCTGGCAAAGTGGATGGACAGTGTGGGACAGTCACACGTCTAGGGAGTTTTCAGCTGTGGGTGCTCCCACTGTTGGGTGAGGTGGGACCCACAAAAGCTTTGGATCAAGATGATATTTTTGCGGGTTCCACACCCAGGTCACTTGTGAGCTTGTGAAAAGGTTAGATGGTAAATAAACATCATGGGCGGACGTAGGAAGGTTTCAATGGTGGACGTTACTGTCCCCACTGCTTTTTGTGGTGTGGTCCACCTGAGATTTGGATGTCTCATTTTTGGGCCCATGGCCTAAAATGACTTGGTGAAATAGATGGACGGTGTGGATTAAACATAAACATCATGGGTGGGTCCCATGTGGTGGGCTACCTTGTCCCTCCCGTTTTGAGCAACCAGCAGCGTTGCTGCCGATGGCACAACAATGTCTTTGGACGACGTTGTGGCCAACGTCAGTGGCAATTTCCCCCCTTGTTGTATTATTTCTATTTATTTTCTCTTTCTTTTTTTGAATTCCCTAGCAGGTGGTGTCCGCACGAGAGATCCGCTTCTTCCATCAGGTTGACCAGCTCATAGAGGGCCTAATGAGCTTTGGGTCAAACTGAAATTTGTGTTTTTCCTTCATCTAGATCAGTGTGACCTCATCTACAAGTTGAATGGCGAATAAGCACCAAGGTGGACCACACAATGTGGCTCATGATAGCCTGCGATGCACGCTTCCTCATAGCGTGGCCCACTTTTGGGTCCCACACCAGTCCACTAACTACATAAGAAAAATGGAAAGGAAAAGGGGAAAGAAAGAAAAAAAAATGAAGGGAAGGGGAAACCGACCATCGGGGTGGGCTCCCGCCGTTGTGGGGTTCGCCACACACACCATAAATACACAAGGTGGGTCTCACCCTTGTGGGCCCACCAAAATGAAAGGAAAAAGGAAAAAAGGGGGATTTCATCCTCCCTTGCACTCACTTTGACAGACGGATGGAGTGCGATCGAAAGGTCCACCAAGTTCCATTCAAAACTCCTCTAATCCCTCTATAACTCTCTCAATCTCTTTTAATGTCTTTATTTTTCTCTCTCACTCTCTCTCTTTCTTTCCTAGTCTCTCTTTTCTTTTCCTCCCTTTCCTATCACTATCTTCCTAGCTACCATTGGTGGATACGTATGGGGCTTGGGAGTGCTTAGGGTAGTTGTAGAGATTTGAGGGATAGAGAGGGAAGAAGGGAAAGAGAGAGGGGTAGGAAGGGGATATGAAAAAGGAGAGAGGGATGGAGTGGTATGGATCATGGAATGGGTAAGTAATGGGAGGCATGGGCTAGGGATGGTCTTTGTTGACTAATGGGGAGAGGGAGGGAGGTGGGTAGGGGCATTCTTGGTAGTTTAGGGTGAGAAGGGGGGCTTTGTAGGGTATTTTGGTCTTTTGGTTAAGGGTTGTTGGAATGGGTATGGGTAAGGGTGTGAGGGTAGAATGGGCATTTAGAAAAGTCTCCTTTATGAGATTCTCTCCAAGATTCCTTGCAAGTGGGCCCCACTCGCCATGCGTACATGCATCATAATGCGTGCCTGCCTCGATTTGTGCACAGCTATGCATCTCAAACCGAGTATTGGAACCGAACTTGCCGCGTGGCATTGGAATCACGGTGCCCACGCCCCACGGGGTCGTCAATGTATAGGTCTCGGGTCATTGCGGTACTAAAAATACGGTCGTGAGCAAAGCTTGTTGATTCGGTCTGTCAAAGACATGTCGACATTGAAGACGAAGCATACAATCGGTTACTTAGGGTACAGGTCTTACAACCTGGAGCAAGATCATTGGGGATAACAGCGTAGGAGGTTTTGTTTGGTTGGCACATAGTTATCAACTTGTTGGGCAGGACCAACTGCCAGGGCCTTGGACAGCCAGCGCGTGATTGCTTTTAGGGCCCTAGATAGTTGGCGCAAGGCCACTACTAGTTTTAGATAGTTGGCATGAAGCCATGCTGTTGGAGGCATTCCACCACTCTGTTAAGAAGGGGAAGAAATGATGAGTCTTTAGACTCTGTGGGGAAAGAATGACTAGTCTTGTTCTCACCTTGTCTCATCTCTTGCAATGAAAGAGAGGGGGAAAGGAGCTTTCAAGTAAGAATCAATACTAAGAGAGCTTGAATCTTTAAAGAAACATAAGTGTTGGAAATGAGCACACAAAAGGGGTATACTCCCTGGGGGGATCTCATATGCCTTCAAAAGGGTAGTTAGGCAATTATTTCCGGCTCAAATGATGGTTATGGACACGTTTTGCAACATTATTGGTTGACTGCATTGATTTCCATCAAGTCAGAAGTCAGGGTGAGGAGCAACTTATCATTTTGTGTGACTCTTGAATCGTTCTATGTTGACCACAAGAGATTAGCACGAAGTGATCTTTTACTAGGAAGAACTCATGTCGCACCACTCTAGCACTTGGCGCGAAGTGGAATTGGACATTTTCTTGGAGCATTGTAGAAATTATCATGCGCCAGCTGTTGGTTGTCAGTGCGTGATAGGAATATGGTCTCGTGCTGGGTCTCAGCTATCAATGTGAGATGGCTTATACATTTTGTTGAGTCTGGAAGTTAGCACGAGATGGACTTGGTCCTTTTTTGAAGAATGTTGAAAGTGTGGTCTGATGCTATCTCTGGGCTGTCGGCAGGAGATGGGCTTTGTGATTTCGCACCACCCTTGCTTTGTGCAAAACCTCATTACATGTCCACTCTATTGGTTAGTGCCTAATGGAGCTTTTTAAGCCAAATTATAGTTGCACAATGCGTGAAGCAAAGCGACAACAATGTCGGGTGTGGGAATGGGGAAGCATCTCTTTCAAAATCCAAACAAATATAAATATTTAGGAAGAGGGTGCATGAGTGAGAGTCCAAAGCGTGGATTCAAAGCGGGAGCAAGACACCTAGTTAGAAGGATATGCAACTAAGAGCTAAATCTCTAATTTCAACATGGAGGGTAAGTTAGAAACAATGGTTTGCACAATTTAGTCGGTTAAATTTTGAGTTAATATATGCCACGTGTGCCACTTCAAGTGCATGTGTATCGAGAATCATACCAACCAATGTAGCAAATAGGTGTTAAGAGAGTCTTCGACTCTCTCCTTCTCCTCTATGCAATGATTCACATTCAAAGAGAGACTGATGCTTTGGCAAAATGTGATGGTTGATATGCATGCGCGAAGAAATTGTGCATGTGGTGCACAAGTGACTCAAATCAAACGGTCCAAATTGTGCTACATAGTTTAACATGGACTATAAAATCAAACTAGACTAACTATTAGGTCAGGCATGGGATGGGTCGCTTTCATATCCCACACTAGTGAATAAAATTGACCGTTCAAATTAGAGATTAAGATTGTTTGACGAATCTGATTTTTGAATCAGTGTATCGCATGCGTACTTATTTTAAGCACCTGAGTATAAACAATCATGCTCTTTCAGAGTATCAATAACTCTTAGAAAAATGCTGAATTAAATATTGAGATGGTTGTCATCAGGCAAGCATTTAACTTTTGGTCCGACTCCTATTGTAGTTCAACACCATTTTAGAAAATGGTAGTCACTCTTTAACACAACAAATGCTTAACAAGGCCCATTATATGAGTGGCATTGATGGCCATGTCCAAATCATGTTAGTGGTATGGATAATTGAATATGTAAAAATGTGTCCCGAATCCCGATTCTACAAAACATGACTCGCTCGAGTCAAATTTTAATAGTGGACTGAGTTGAGTCCAAGTCCTGGGTTTGCTAACGTTGGCCTATAATCCCTCTCACGGTCAACCCCCTACTATCCCACCTTCATCCCTTTCTTTAATACTTCAACAACGGTTGTAGCTTCTTTGGGGCATTAAGGCAACCACAATGTATTGATGGGCCCCTGACGGGTTTTCCTTTAAATGGGACACCCACGGCTCTTCGACACACGCCCGTAATACGTGCATTTGGACCTGAATTGGTTATCAATAAGTGGGTCAACGTGTTGCAAACCAATGCTCGATTGCCTCCCTTTTCCACTCAGTTCTTACCTACACGACCATATTAAAGAAGGAGAAAGAAACAACAATAAGTAACATCTCTTAATTTTTAGAATATTTTCAATTTTTGTTAGATTTTTTTTTTCTTTCATTTTTAAAAATAAATATTCCATTAATATGTATCTAATTCACTGATATATGTTACACACATTAATTCATTAATAAATCATCAACACTCAATTTGTATTAAGTGCAATTAATTTTTAATTTTTTAATTAAAGTATATTTTATTTTCGTAAATAACCACAAAAGTGTGGTTAAAATGTTCATCAGCCTACACCCATAAATTTACACACACATCAGCCTATAATGATAGATTATCATATTATATATATATATATTTAATTATTTATGCTTTTTTAATTAAAAATAAATTTTTACAAAAATTATGAAACCATTAACAATCCATAGGTCGGTCTACAACCAGTGTCCAATGAATTTTTGGCACCATGCTTCTAATTTAAATGGGTGAAAATGAAAGATTTGTGGATTTTCTCCAAATTCGATAATCGGATCTTCAAATTATTGATTTTGTATACAAATCATGCGTAATCATGGCTTACTAACCTATTTCTACAAATTATGAGCAAAAAATTGAGCTTAGAACGAAGCACATCACAAGTTCGTGCCGTATGGGTTTCTAGCATTTCCACTCTTTGATCCCAATTTACTCGCTAAATATGAGATTTCCTTTGTAACAACTTGAAAGTAGTTACCTAAATCCATTCTAGAGGAGACCCCCTGATGCAGGACCGATGTATGAACTAAATAACATGTGAGATCAAGTAACAAAATTAAGACAATTAACAAAAAAGCACAAGCATTGCCATAATCATCACGGATACCATGAAAACCAAAAGAACATCATGTATAATCCAAGCCCAAGTTACAAATATCGTCACACAAGATCATTAAGTAAAAGGAAAATATGATCTAATGGATGTAGGGACCTCCAATTAGCATAGGGTATAATCTATTTCAAAGTAGAAGACCTAATACAACCAAGGGTAAAAATTAGGGTTTGGGTAATTTGGTAAAGTAGGAAAGTTAGGGATTTTATATTTAGGGTTAGGGTTTTGGGAATGGAAGAAAGGGGTTTTGATATAAGGACGGTCGAAAACCAAAAGGGGTAAGGTGTGACTGTAAGGCCAACCCGAAGGATTCACACGTGTGGCGTGGGGTGGATGGGTTTAGGTCAATCAAGGTTTTGGATTGTAGATGGGTAAATGAAAGATGAGTTTAGGAGAATATGAGGGCTTAGGATGTGAAAATCAAAGAACTTGAAGAAAATACCTTGATGGAAGGGAAAAAAGATGATGGTGAGGGGATAGATGGAGACCTTGCACCTTCGTTGATGAAGATTAGCCTCGCACCAATCTCCCTTCCAAATCACATGGAAGTATCTTCAAATCTCATGAAGATAGAAGAAGAAGAAAGTAAGAGTTCTCTCTCTCTCTCTCTCTCTCTCTCTGTGTTTTTTTTTAAATCACAAAATCCAATGAGGGAGAGGGTCACATGCTCACCCTCTTTTATAGTTCGAAGAGAGTTCAAAAATTATAATAAACACCTTGTTTTGTGAATTTTGACGAAAATAGCCCTATTCTAACTAAAATCAACTAAAAACACTCATAATGGTGTCCAAACATAACATAAACAAAACTAAAACCTATAAGATGATAAAATCTAAGAAAAACTAGTTTGGACAATCCATAATCAACGGCCCGATCATGTGATCCAATGGCCCGATCATCACGTCCATCCAATCCAACGGTCTGGATCACTCCATAAAGCAGCCCATGTGCATCTTTCCAGTGTGGGTTCTTCTAGATGCTCGCACATGCACATGGGGTCTTCAGCATGATCACGGGTACTCGCCTAGCCACAGGGAAATCAGTGCGGCCCGCCTCCTCTGATTACATATGCGAAGGTGTACGCGTAGTGATGTCCTCATCACCCCCACAAAGAAATCTAAGAGAAATTTGACTTTTTATATTATTATTATTATTATTCCTGATTTCAAAAGAGCTGGATATGTTGTCCATCTATTGTTTATACATGTTACGTGTATCAATTATAATTGGAATATATATGAAGGGGCTAGACGAAATCGACCGATATATTGTCGATATCGCGATATCGATGATGTTTTGGTTGATAACTGAACTCCCTAGGTATACATTGTGCACGTGTGATATTAACTATATTATAAAACGAGTAAAATGCAACCAACTGATATTATTGACTTAAAACACAATACAATTAGCGAAGTAAATCGCATAGTCATTCCTATTTTATATAAAATGGGATCTGTCACACGGATGATCAAGTGGGTTCTATCTTGGCTCTCCTTTGATGCATGTTCTGATGTGAGGTCCAATATTTGATCCCAGCTGATTGCTTGAATTGTCTGCATCATTTCTCCTACCTACAATGATAATAGGATCCCACTGCAGGAATATACACGTTGTAGATAACTGCAAAGAGCTCAGCGAGGGAGGCGATTTCATGAGCTCTTCAATGGGAATTAGGCCACCTTTCGATTTCATTCGCTTACCTGTAAAACACATCCCCCTACTCTTGCCTCTTTGTTCCAAGCTACCCAAAAAGAGCATTGGAACTCTTGGTAAGCAGTTTGTCCCCACACCACATTCAAAGTAGATCTTGCCACCAGTCCTGAGTCTCCTGACTATATAAAAACTTCATATATTAATGAAACTATGATATAACTTATGACTTTATACATAGACCACACCCCTGAACCACGTCTCTTATTTGCTTTATTGATATGCCAACTATTTCTTTGTTTGCCATATTTAGTAATAAGAATTTCCATCCATAACGCCTACTCATGTGCTGATTGTCCACCACCATTTCCCTTGAAGAGGCACATTTGTTTCTGTTAATGATGATGGATGTGGGCTGTATGATTGGCCCACATCCATCATCATTAATTCCATTAGCCTCCTGAATCTTGATACCCAGGCTACCTACCCCCTTATGTTTGCATACTTCTTTCCATTCCACTTGGTGATACCAGTGATTTAAACATTGAAACCGGGTTTCAATGTATCATACTCTTGGGATGCATAAACATACCGGTATCACATGGGAAATATTGCATGTATTGCGGAATGTATCGCTGTTTTTGGGAAACATTGGGAAATTGATTGAATTTTTCAAGGAAACTTGAGGGGATGTTAAGAAATTACATTATTACAAACTTAGAACTCAAAAGATCACAAAAAACAAGCATACGTAATAAGTTTTCGTTGTATAGGGTCCTAAACTATGAGCTGTTTGACAGAATCAATGTTGTCATATGCGATCAAATATGCCATTTTGGGTCCTTGGACTGCATATGGCAGTGGCATAGGCAATTTTTGGACTGTTGGAGCTTATGTGATTATGCCATCACATAGCATAATCTCTCTCTTTCTCTCTTACTCTCTCTCATCATTCTAATACCCTTATTCTTAAGTCTTACTCTCTTACTACTCTCATTCTCACTTTTTTTTAGTATATTCAATTATGCATTCATTTGAGTATTAGTAATTAATCTAATACTTGGGGGATTTTCATTAAGGATTCCCTACACAACTTCAAACTACCCAAACGTGAATAATCTAATACTTGGGGGCATTCATTTGAGTAGTTGTTAGTTGATTTCATTTGAGTGTATGTTATGCATTCATTTTTTCATATAATTTTCATTTGAAGAGTGTAATAGATGTAATAGATATAACCAAACTTTAATGAAGTTGGTAATAAGATTTAAAAAAAACAGTTCTGTACACTTGTAGCATTTTTACATTTTTTTTTTCATAAAATTTCTATTTTCTCCTTAAATTTTCTGTTTTCTTTTTCAAAAGATTTATGTTTTGGGCTTGTGTAACACGTGTTATGCCATCACATATGCACACAACTTCCTACTGTAGCACGTGATCACTAATGTGATTTGACAACATTGTATAGAAGTGATGCAGTTATATCCAAAACAATGTTTTAAACAGTGGTAGCGTGTTGTGTAGCATTCAACCCTTTGTAGTGTGTAGCGCAACTACACGATACTTCAATTTTTTAATTTAAAATAGAAAAAATATAAAAATATAAAAATGCCTAAAAGATGATTCAATTTTTCAAGTATAAGCATGTTCAAACAAGTTATTAATCATTATTTATCAAAAGCCAATTCACATACATAAACCAAATCAAATCATTATCACATCAACAACTTTTTAAGCAAACTATAATTAATAATATGTAATTGAAACTACAAGTCACAAGTATGAGAAGAAATTAAAATCCCACAGGTTGAGAGTATTAAGTACAAAATAGAAAATATAATTACCTTTAAAAAAAATACAAAATATAATTACCATTTACAAAAAAAGGCGTAGCGCACACTACATACGCTAGGTGCACGCTACATACGCTACACGTACGCTACGACTCCTGTAGCTTACACTATAGGGGATTTATGTTATTTGCAAATGCTACCTAGCGTCGTAGCTACGCTACGCTACAGGTGCTATTCAAAACACTGATCCAAAATGAGTTCATATCATTGAATCATACAAGACAAGTACGTAAACACAACCAATACATTTAGAAACCAAAAAGGAAGTACAAGTTATATTGTATTGATACAATAAATGTATTTTTTGAAAGACTAATGTAGTACATTTGTTAAAAATATATATATTTTTTACAAACATTCCAAAAAATTTCATGAATTTGTAGATCAGCCTACAAGCATTTCACATGATTTTCCACCCTCTAATTGCAAGTTAAATGGGTTAAATCGTGGAATTTCAGAATTTTCCTAAATTCCATTATTATCCCCAAAATCTACAACCGGTGGTAAGAATCCATGATTGAACATGCAAAACATGCAAAATCATGGATTAGTAACTTGGTTCCACTGATTACAAACCATTTAAACAAGAAAAAACACTTTAAATAAAAAAAAACTCATCGATTGGGTTTCGGCTGGTCTTGTCTTTCCAATCTCGATTTCCCCACCCAAATCATCTTTTTTTTTTTTTTACAATCAACTCTCAAGGACTGGTTGAAATCCTCTTTGGAATCTAATCCCCAAAAAAATTGGGAAAAATGGATTTTTAGCGTTTTTTTTTTTTTTTTTAAATTTTTCACAAAGGGAATTTTTCTCTCATTTTGTTGAATATATATATATATATATATATATTGCATGTATCGATGATATTCGAGAACTTTATACTATAATATATTCAAAATATTGGATGTATCAATGATATTCGGGAAATTCATACTGTAATATATTCAAAATATTGCAATGTAGCGATATATCGTCGACATTAGCAATATTTTGTGATATTTTTGGTGATATGGGGGAGTTTGATAAATCCCTCCTAATTTCGTATCACCGGAGTGTGATACCGATAGTATTGGAAGATATATCGGCTGATACTATCGATATTTAAATCACTTTGATACCTATGGGATCTTTTGCCATTCTTTTAGAGGAAATCCTATTGAAGGCATTCAATTATGTCAATTACTTCAAATTGTTGTTTGGGTCTTTAGGCTAGGAAGTTTAACATTTTAGTTTGTCTAGTTAGGGTCTTTCCCATGCTTCTAATAAAATGATTGGTTTCTATTGTTGTTTTTTTCCCCTTGAATAATGGTGCATATATGCTTGTAAGTTGTAACTTTCTCAATTGAACTTGGTCATCAGAAGTTTGCATGTTTTTTGTTTAAGGCTTGTGCATGGGAGCATCATTCTGGATTGGGAGTTGGGATGTGAGAATCCCACTGTAGAGTAACATGTTAAACAACTCCAAAGATAAATATCATGATCACAAATTAAGGCAGATCTTGAAGTCTATCAGTGCACAAATTCAACTTTTGAGCTCATGATGTACCAAGTGTACACATTTGTTAGCATCGTATCTATTTATTTCTTTTTTATTTTTGCCTAATAATTTTCTGGCTTCATCCTAGTTTCTGTCTTTTTATTTATTTAGGTTCTTGTCATACCGAACTAATTTATTTTGATATTCTTGCCTACATTTAGGTTTAATAATGTTGAAGAACTACCCAACATGCCTTGTTCGAAGAGGCATATTCCAATTACAAAAATAGAGCAACGTAAAAGAAGGAAGTGCAATGCTTTGGAAGCTTCTGTGGTATTTTACTATCTCACTCATATTTGTCATCTTTGTTGTAGGTGTACTCGGGGGAAGTAGAATCATATCATGTTGTGGTTTTCTTTTCACTGGAACTTGTAATTTACTACTTAGCCTAACTAGTAAGTCCTAGAAACCACATTATTTGATATATATATATATTCCTTTTTAAATTACTAGATACTAAGGAAGACTTCTACCAGGATAGAATGAAAGCCACAAGTTGCATTTGGTTGGTTTCATGATGGATCATTTTACAGTTCACATGAAATATTAACTCTATGGTTTCGTTCTTTAATGTGGCTTCAAATCTTATTGGAACTTAGGAATGCAATTGCTTTCATGATGAATCATTTTTAGAGTTCATGTGAAATAGAAACTTTTATTGTTTCTGTTTGGAAGAGGGTCATAATGTGGTTCATCCTTTGTATGTGGTTTCCATTCTTGTAGTATCCCTTTTTATAGGTAAAGGTATTGAATGGGAGAATAAACACAACTCCTCTCTTCTCCTTCTCTAGATTCCTTTCTCCAATATCATGACTAATCCTTCTTCATTATTCCTCCCTCATCTTTCCTGTTTATTCTCCATCATTCTTTTATTATTTGATGTTGAGAGTCCACCGATCAAAAAGATGGAACTTAATGTTAGGGAATGGGGTAGAACATACATCTTTATTCTCTTTGCTGTAGATACTTCTTATGCATCCGAACGTGCTCCTGTACACTAGAGAAACTGGAAGCGAGATTCGCTATCAACTCTAGTAGTGTATGCATAAGCTGTTGCATTTTTCTTTGAATTGCTTTAGTCATGTTTGGGCATGTTCCAAAGAAGAGTGACAACACAAAGTATTATGATATTCTTGATGTTACAAAAGGTGCAAGTCAAGATGAACTAAAGAAGCATATAAAAAGCTTCCATAAAGAATCACCCCGACATGGGCAAAGACCCTAAGAAATTTTAAGAGTTGGCTTAGGTTTTGAAAGTTCTTAGTGATCCTGAGAAAAAAAGAAATCTATGACCTTCAAGAGGGAGCGGGAGGAGGCAGTGGTTCTCACAATCCTTTTTGATATATTTGAATCCTTCCTTGGAGGAGGAGCTTTTTGTGGTTGTATATCAAGAGGATGAAGGCAAAAACAAGTAGATGATACAGTTCACAATATGAAAGTTTCTTTGGAAGAGGTGTGTTTGTTGGTGGTAGAATTGTATAATGAAATGTTGCAAGACCTGTCTCTAAGTTGGAATGTGCTGTGTCCGAAATGGGAAGGCTCAGAGTGGGGCATCAGGACGATGCTATGGATGCCAAGGGATTGGAATTAAAATCTTGAATTGATTCATTGGGCTGGGCATGATCCAGCAATGCAGAATGTTTCTAACAAGCGTAGCCCAGTTGAGATTATAACGAGAAGGACAAATGGACTCAATGGGAAGGGAACAAAGTAACTCAGGAGAACAAGGTGATGGAGGTCCGCATTGAAGGGAATGCAACATGGTAAAAAATCATATAACAGGGAGAAGCGGAGGAATCTCCTGATACAGTAATTTACAACATCATTTTTCTTTGCAACTAAAGGAGCATCCTTAGTTTAAATGTAAGTTTGATGATCTTTACATGGAGCACACTCTCGGCTCAAGAGTAAAGCTGTACACGAGCCGAACTGAGTCGATCTTGGCCCAGCTCGGCTCGACTCTGCCGGGCTCGGCTAGACTCTGCCTGGCTCAGCTAGCAGGCTATGCTAGCTTGAACTCAACTCAGCTCGATCCTCGAGCCTGACTGGCCAGCTCAGCTCGGCTCGGGCCAGTTCGAGCTGAGCTTGAGCTCGATCTTTTGAGCCGAGTTTAAGTTCGAGCGTACGAGCTAAGTAGGAGCCGTTCCTTAGACGGAACGCTAATCATAACAATCCGGGGGGAGGGGTCCTTGAGGAGTCGTCGTTGGCTTAAGAAACCAAAGAAGTTCTGCACGCAGATCCCGAGTAGGAGCAGCGTTCGGAACTTCGAAGTACCATTCACATGAAGCTCACAGAGCAAATTCGTTGAAGCCTAGGTTTTAGGGTTTTTAATATCCATAATATATATATATATATATATATATATATATATATATAATATTTATATAAAGTAAACTCGATCCGAGTTGAATCGATTCAAACTGAGTCAAGTTCCAAGCCGAGTTCAGTCAAGCTTGGACTTGGCTCGAAATTTTTTTGAGCTAAAAAAACCAGCTCAACTCGGCTCAAACCCAGTTTCGAGCCGCGTCGAGTCGAGTTTTTTCAAATTGAGTCGAGCGAGTTAACCGAGCTAACTCGGTTTGTGTACAACTCTACTCAAGAGAGGCTCTTTGTGGCTTCCAATATGCCTTAATTCATCTCGATAGGAGGCAACTGCTCGTCAAATCAAATCAGGGCGAAATCATTAAGCCCGGCTTATACAAAGCGATTAATTATGAAGGGATGCCCATTAGTGGCTCTTCATGAATGACCTTTACATCCACTTCGACATGGACCTTCTAGATTCTTGAATCCTTTCCCTCAATCAGTGGCGTACATTGAAGACAATCTTATAGACAAAACTGGGAAACCCCTTGTTAGGAATGGAAAGTGTCTTTACAGATAACTAAGAATATCTTGACAAATAACTAAGAATATCTCTAATATAAGCAGCTGCCTTGTGTAAGTTTGTGTATGACTACATTGCATACAGTATTATAATCCCCAACACCTTTAGTGTTAGTAGTGTTTGCCCTTGAAATCCAACTTGATTCTTTTGTTGATTGGAATTAGTTCACGTCTTACCTCTTATGATGAATGGAACTTGGTTGTTATTGACCTTTATGCTTATGTTATTGTTTGTTACGATACAATTGTGCATGGGAACATTTTTCTTATGGGTATTAGTTGATCTCCTAGGGTTAATTCTGAGTTGGTTTCGTGGTGAAATAGTAATGGACACATCAGCCAAGTTTTTGGTCATGGGAGAGTTGTTTCCGGTTTTTGAGTACCTTAAATTCCGTAACCACTCTGGGACATTGTATCACCTAGATCTAGTTTATGGTTATCCTGTGTGCTGATTAAATTGGTGACGAACCGGGATTGCTTAATCTCCACCATCAGGTCATCTGTTGTATCTTTGTTTGGGCCCTTCATCACGTGGGAGTGTGGATGTTCATCAGTATATGGGCTCTAGAGTCAGGCCCGATAGGATATTTGTATTGCAGGATCACATCGATCTCCTAACTAAGAGTCCCATCATGTTCATGTTAGATTGACTTGTTTGTGCACTAGCTTGGACTTAGCCTAAGACTTGAGGACACAGAGGGTGATCTTAGTTGTGATGTGATGGCTTTGACGCATCTAGTGATACCATAATACATGATTGGCATATGAATGTGGTTGGCCACATGCATTAATGCTGAGAAACTTTTGTTATCCAATACATGATCCACCATCTTTGTGGACACCAATTAGTGGTTTAGATCTTGGTCATCATAGTTCCATCAAGCTCATCTTTTTGGGATCACACTTTTGGATGTTTTCATATAGTTTTTTGAAGCATTTCAACCGTTGGATATTCTGTTTAGTTACTAATTCGGTTTTATTGAGCTTGATGGAAAACTAGTGGTTGTTGTTCTTAAACATGTAATTGAGCGAGAAATAGGAGAAATGAGAGAAACAAAGAGGAGAAAGAGGGGGGACTACAATAGCGTCCACATGCCCCCACCTCTATTCTCTATTAGATTAGGGTTTCACTAATTAATTTAAATCACAGGTATGCCCTTCGTGCTTTAAGTTATTACAGTACATCAGCACATATGCCTAAGACTTAAACCGACACATGTTAGGCCTAAAAACCAAACCAAATCACATAAGCCTACAAGACCACATGTGTGACACGTGGGACCACACGTGTGATCGACATGGGCCATTCGCACTCCCCTTCAAGCTAGAGCATATATATCATGAATGCCCCGAGTGACGAAGAAGTGATTTAGATGAACACAACTTAGAGCCTTTGTAAATATGTTTGTCACTTGATCTTGAGACTTGACGAATGACATGTGTATTTCTTTGCTAGCAACCTTTTCCTTGATAAAGTGACAATCTACTTTGATGTGCCTAGTTCTTTCAATAGAAGATGGTTTGATGATTATAGTGTGGAGAAAAGAGGAGAAGAGTGAGAGCGGAGGAGGTGGAGAGTTTGGGGAAATGTTTTGTGTTAGCAAACATGCCCGAACACACAATGTTTTATTAGAATAGAGCATATAGTACACTGCAGGAGAAGAGGAAAGTGTGCACATGCACTTACATTAAAAGAGCTACTAACCACACAGACTATACAGTAACTGATGGGGACATCATGCACACGCCCCCTCTACGCACATTTTCGAGGAGGAGGCGTGCCCCACTTTCGATTTGGATTGACGACGACATCTTTGGAGGGCCTCATAATTAGGGGGCTGCGTTATGGAGCATTGGAGTGGACCCGATCATCACATAGATTCTACCATTGGATCTCATGATCGTGGCCCACTACTTTGATGATCTAGGATTTTGAGTTTTGACTATTTTTGTTATTAGAAATTTCATGAACGGCTTTGATTGCTTAAATTAGTATTTATTTGCTTTAGCTTTGGTATTAGTGCGCACACATGGCGCAAGGGTAATTTTATCTTTTTTGGATTTAGGGTTTTCTTATAAATATAGCAATCCCATGTAGGTATTGCAATGATGTTTTATGAATAAAAATTCCTGCGTTTCTTCCTCTCTCTCTCTTTGGGTTGAAGAATCGAATTGTGTGCGAAGCCCTCCCTTCCTCGAAGGGCTAACTACCGTGGTGCGAAGCCACATCCGCTCCAAATCATCTCCACCTTCTTACGCACCACATCCATCACCCTCTACACCCTTTCCACCTTCAGATTCACCCACAATCCAAGTTTTCTCCTACAGCAGTGCACAAACAAAATTTCAGATTTTGGCCCATCTGAGGGGCTGAAACCTTGGCGGAGTACTACGCACACACCTTGCGACGGATCGACGTGAAACTTGGTATGGAGGCAGCCCATCCCTGGCCGATCCCAGCCTAGAAGTCGGTTTCCGACTTTGTGGGCCCCACACACCTGCGGACGACTTGTCATACATGTGCGTCCAGGCCCATTTGCTATCCAGCGTGTGTGGCTCATCCCAGGTTCCTTTTTTCCTTTATTTCCTTCTCTTTTGACTAAAAAAACTCCTTAATCCAAATCCCTAACCCTAAAGAGTCCCAAATCCCAATTATCCCCAATTTTCAAACCCTAGATTTTCCCCCAAATTGAAACTTAGTGAATCTCTTGAGTTGGGAACAATCCTTTGTAAGAATGGATGATTCTTACCCTGCTTTGGGCTTGTTTGGCGTATAATTTTATTTGATCCAGTCCTAAAGTTGTGTAGGCTTGGACCTCCATAGATTCCCTTTTTTGAATGTTTGATAGTATGTAGGATGTTGAATTTTGTGACTGTTTAAAATTGGTATAATTTCAAGCTTGATCTCTTGCATTCCATATTTAATTTCATATCCTGCATTACTAACACTCTCTAGACTTTCATAATAAACCGGGTTGTTAGGAATGTGTGAAACAACTTGATTATCACAATACAACCTCATAGGGATATTAACTATGAACCCGCGCTTGCACATTAACGCCTTTAGCTAAATGAATTCACATGTTGCATGGGCCATTGCCTTGTATTTTGCTTCAATGCTTGAACTAGCAATTACGCTTTGCTTCTTACTTCTCCGTGCAACATGATTACCCCTTAAGTGTAGTAATCCATTGCAGACCGCCTGTTGGATGAAGAGCCAGCCTAGCATTTGAATACCCTTCCATTTGAAGATGGCCATTTCACTTGTAGAGAATACCATGACTAGGAGCTCCCTTTAAATATCTGAGGATGCAAAGTATGACCTCCATATTGGGAATACGAGGAGCTTGCATGACTTAACGGACTGGATAAGTGATATTCAGTTGGGTAATCGTTAAGTAGTTTAGTTTTCCAACAAGTTGGCGATATCTTCATGGATCATTGAGCAATTTCCCTTGATCCACACAACTTCTGATTTGTATCCATGGGAGTTTTGGTGGCTTGGCTCCCAAAAGACCTCTCTCTTCCATTAAATCCATCACATATCTTCGTTGTGATAAGTTAATGCCCAACTTCGACCTTATCACCTCAATACCCAAGAAGTATCGAAAGTGACCTAAATCCTTTGTATAGAAGTGTTGATGTAAAAACCTCAACTTGTAAATACCCATACTGTCACATCCGGTGGCGATGATATCATCCACGTACACAACCAACATAATAACACCTTCCTCACTTTGTCTTACAAAAACAGAGTAGTCAACTTGGCTATGCTTCATCCCAAACTCACCTTCCGAATCGTCGAGCCAAGCTTGTGGAGATTGTTTTAAGCCATATATTGACTTCTTAAGGTCTCATACTTTGTTGGACTCTCCCTAAACAACAAAGCTAGGCGGTTGCTCCAGAGACTTCTTCAACAAGATCTCCATGAAGAGAGGCATTCTTCATATCAAGTTGATACATTGGCTACTCCAGGTTTTGACAACGGAGAGAACAACATGTATATAGTGAAGTTTGGCCACAGGAGAAAAAAAGTCCATGAGAAGTCCACTCCTAAGGTTTGAGAATACCCTTTTGTAAGTAATTGAATTTTTAATCGATCTAGTAAGCCATCCGGGTTATACTTCACCTAATACACTTATCTACTCCCAACTATGTGCTTTCCTGCAAGTAGTTCAGCTAATGTCCAAGTTTGATTTTGATAGAGTGCAACCATACCTTCTTCTGTAGCATGTTTCCACTCATCATTGTCGAGAGCCTGAGTACGGAACAAACACGGATGACAAAGATAGCAAATTGTCAAAATGAAGGAAAGAAGCCAACAAAGGAAACAAAATGAGATATAGGATGTTGAGTCACCCTCATTTGACTGTACTGGTGATGACTTAAAGGGATGATCTTCTAATGGGGTAGAAGGATTGATAGAGGACATTTTTGTATGCACTCCATCTCCTCTCTTGGCACATCTGAACTAAGGCAAATCTACATGTTGTACAAGAACCTCTTCCATTAATGAAGTCGTGTCTAGCATAATGGGTAAAGTAGTATAACATTCTTCAAATTGCAATGACCATCCTCCCTCAAAGAAATATGGAGTATGTTCAAAGAATGTAGCAACGGTTGGCACGTAGCATTTACGAGTATCAAGATTAACATTTGTATCCTCATTGGGTATGAGAATACCTAAGAAAAATGTAATTCATAGCTTATGATTCAAATTTGTGGGGGAATGGTCAAACTTTTGTATGAAACACAACCAAATACCTTAGGAGAAATCGAAAATGTTTGACTATGAGGACATAAGATAGAGAAAGATATTTTCCATCGAAGACTGATGAGGCATCCAATTTATTAGATAGCATGGAGTCAGAATTGCGTCATTTCAAAATGTTTTTTGAACCTTCACCTTCATAGTTAATAACAATGCCCTAGCGACCTCAAGTAAATGTCAATTTTTACAGTTTGCTACTCCATTTTGTTGTGGCGTGTGTGCACTTGAAGTTTGATGAATAATGCAATGGGATAGGAGATATGAGTCAAAGTCATGAGATACATATTCCCTAGCATTGTTGAACATAGAATATATAATTTGGCATTGAATTGAGTTTGTACTTGGATATGAAATTCCTTAAAACAAGAGAACACTTTCGAACGATCCTTCATTAAGTATAACCATTCATTCTAGAGCAATCATCCACAAATATAACAAAGTATTCGAAATCAGATAAACTAGTAGCATGAACTGGACCCCAAACATTAGAATGTATCAAATAGAAAGCTTTATCACTTCTTTTATCCACATGAGGAAGAAATGACACTCTATGATGCTTACTTGACTCGCAAACTTCACACTCTGACCTAAACACATACGACAATGACGGGAAAAGACTCTTTAAGCTACCTTGACCAAGCTTGGAATGCCATTGATGAAAATAGACATATGTTCATAATGCAACTCTAGTTATTCCACCATTGAGCTAATAGATTCCCTTCACTTTATGTCCTCCACCAATCATCCTTTCCATCTTTAGATATGAAATTCACAATAAGAATGATAGAATTTGGCAGAACAATTTAAGGATTTTGTTAGTTTACACATTGACAATAAACTCAAGGGAAATTTGCGAATAAAAAGTACTAACAATAATGAAAGGGCTAGGTAGGACAAGCAGTACTTACCCCAGATACATGTGTTGAAGTATCGTCTGTTAATGTTATAAAGGAAATAAACAGACTAGACTAGTTCAGATAACGCGCTGTGCTTTCCTGTCATATGTTGGAAGTTCCAGAGTCAATGACCCAAGGAACACTCTCAGAAGAAGCAACACAAATTGTACCTGACTAAGCAAGAGAGATGAGGTATGAGTGAAGTGCTCGATCAGATGGTTGGCATACTCTTCCTTGGATAGTGTAGTTGTGTCATTGGAAGTACTCGACTCTAAATGGGTGGAGATATACTTGTAGACATAATTTCAGAACCATCTTCCAAAGAGCTAACCTAATTTGCTCAAGTTGCTTTATCAACACGATCCTAGCATCCTAGCATGTATCAGCTATGTGGTTACTAAGATCACTATGAGTATACTACCAATTACCACGGGCACGACCAAAATATGTGCCACAACCATCCCATGTACTCCTGCCTCAAAAAAGACCTCCTCGGGAATCTCTACCATCAAATTGTCCTCTATGATTATGACCAGTGTTCGAATTGTCTCCGATATTATCGAAATATCTCCGATATTATTTTTATCTCTAGCTCAACGATACCGATAACACTGGTAGCGATACCAATAACGCTGGTAGTATCAGAAATTCCAGGTATTAGCAACGTATCGCTAAGTATCGCCAACGTATCAATATCATTAATGTAATTGTCAATATTTTCAACTACGTAAATTCTAGGTGTTGCTTATATTGCCAATGCATCAATATCGCCAATATTTTCGACTAAGTAAATTCTAGGTAATGCTTGTATCATAAGTGTATTGACAATATTTCAATAATATTGCCAACGTATTGATATCATCAAAGTTTTGTTTATTAGGAAAAAATCAATTTTTTTTTTCATGGGCGCATGGTTGTATGTAGTGTTCAATTTGTCATTGATAATGTTGATAGTATCTCGATATTATCGATATCACAACATGCGAGACATTGAGACCACAATCTTTCGTTTCCTTTCCAATTGTTGATGATTTCTTAGTGAAATATCATGTGTTGTTGATATTTTGCAATATCAATAGATGTTTGGAAGGAAGGTTGGATGGTTAAATAGGTCGGAGGGGATGGTTGGACTGATTTCTTACAACAACACATGCTTTTAAGGCCCCGTTAAATGGAAACTTGTTATGTATGCATTCTTTTTGTGTGTGTGTGTGTGTGTGTGTGTGTGTGTGTGTGTGTGTGTAATTTCTAAATATTCAAATATGTACATTTTAACATCTCCTGAAATTTCGTCGAAAATTCCACCGTTTTTCCTATGTTTCCCTGCATTTCCGGTTATTGGCGATATCGATATTGTTTTTGTATCTCTGGCCAGCGGAACTTGTAGCGATACCGATACTTCGAACACTGATTATGACTACCTCAACTTCCACCATCTTCTCTACTAGATGCAGAGACAAATTAGACTAATCAAATGAGGATGAACTTTGCATTTATATTAGTTGTAAGCTAAACTCGGGCAAATGCGTCCATGGCGGATGAAATCTCACTGCCTTCAAGGATATGAGTTCAAACTCAAGACATAACAAAGAGGAATTTAACAACATGAAATTCCTCCCTCCGTTGTTGCATGGTCTCATAATATGTGGTTGGTATACATTCAGTTCTTCGCACATGCCTCTCATGGCTGGTAATATTCTCCCACACTCTTTATCTCCTTGTTAGGGAGAAAATATTTTGGAGTAACTCATAGATACGGGTTAATTTCTTCTCACGTGAATACATCTTACTCAAGTTTTCTTATGCTACTTTGGCTGTCTTGAAGAAGATGACATTCACACTGACGTGAGGTTCCATACTATTCTACAACAATGCTCTAATATGGGCATCTTCCGCCACCCAATATTCATATTTTGTTGAGTCTTTTGCAGGCTTGAGTGAAGTCAAATATTTTAACTTTTTCTTACATGTAAGAAAAACTTCTATGAATGTGGCTTACTATAGGTAATTTGCTTGTTAAGTTTAGTCGATGTGATTTCCAGATTTGTTGACTTGGATAGAGACAAGAGATTACTGTTGCTTCATTCTTGACATCCATATTCAGAGAAATAAAAAATCGAATGCACGAGGGAAGAACTTTTCAACTTAGTCCTTCCCACCACGCACTTCAGGATGACATACATCCACAGACAATCAATCGGAAAAATTACTTGCTTCACGTCTTTCACTCATACACTTGATCTTTATTCTTGGCCATTAACAACTTCCACACACAACTATTGTCTTCAAATCTTATCATTTTCTTTTATTCTTATTGTAAATCTGCTTATAGATGCACAAGGCCCACCTTGACCCATCGTAGTGGTAGAATATGAAAGTGGGCCTCACACACCTTCATAGAACATCATTACACCACTCACCAAGTGGTGGTACAATTACGGAATGGATTTAGGTTAGATCAGCCCCAAACACATTAGGATTTGACCACAAGAAGAAAGAATAATAGAAAGAAGAAGAAACTGGAGAAAAAGTAGATGAGACAAGGTATTGGATCAACAATGCTTTGATACCATGTTATTAAACACGTATGGAGAGATTGCAATAGCCTCCACATGGCCCCAACTTTGTTCTTTATTAGATTAGTGCTTCAATAATTAATGCAAAATTACAAATGTGCCCTTCACCCTGTAAGTCATTACAGTACATCAGCCCATTGGCCTAAAACTTAACCAACGCATGTTTAGGGCCAGAAACCAAACCAAATTACATAAGAACTGATGTTGGGCCTCTAGACCACACGTGTGATCAATATGGCCCATCAATGGTTGTGATCTATTAGTTATCCACCTCTTAGTCTAGCATGGGATTAAGATAAGAATCAGTAGCCACAATGGAGGGATATGTTTCGTTTTGGTGCATGGATAGTGTTGGGATCCAAAAAGTACAAAATTCTTCTTAGTACAAGGATGGTGTGACCGAGACAGACGAAGAAAGAGGTGGCACGGCCTAACAATCACATTGGTGCGGACATATAGCGCGACCCTAGCCCAAGTCCTCTCTAGGCCCTTGCCACGTGGACCGGTTTGAGCTCAGATCCTGCCATGTCATTAGCCAAGCCTCTTAGTGCGGTACATGTACCACGTGGCACAATTTTGAACCAATTAGAAAGTGACACATCATCTTCAAACTTCCAAAGAAGTCTATAAATACCCCATGAGGACCTTTTCTCTCACTACAATTCCTCATTTTCACTTTTATTTGCTATCTTCCCCTTGCTCTCCTCATTTGGGATGGTGTGGCCCATGTTTTAGATAGTGTAGTGTATAGTGTAACGGTCAACTCTCTATAACATGTTGCGTTAGCTGCATAACGCATAGCGTAAGCTACACGATACCTAAATTTTTTAATTCAAATAATAGAAAAATATGATGAAATTTACAAAATGCATAATTCCAATGAGTTCTTGACTGTGAATCTGGATCATCAACCACATATTTGCATGCAAAATATCTCTATTTCTTTGCCTTCAAACATCTCTAAGTGTGACCTCTTTTTTTTTTTTTTTTAAATTATTGAAACATCACAAATTCACAATATGCACCACAATTTGGATGGTCTAGATTGATCCAAGTGCTCTATCCATGATATGGACCACAATTTGGATGGTCTGGATTGATCTAATGTAGTGCCACATGTGATGGGGATGAGTCAACACCATTTTAAAATAGGTGTTGAACTAGCATAGAAGAAAAACTAAAAAAAAGGAGATTTCATGTAGCATATGCTACTTGCGCTACACACAACGCCACGCTACATGCTCTATAGCTTACACCACATGCGTCGTAGCTTATGTTACCAAGGAGCTACGCTACCTGCATATGCTACATATCATTTTAGCTACGCTATGCACGACTGAAAACACTCGTGCGGCCTTTCCCAAGTGACATTCAGAAGAAACTTCAAAGTTTCTTCCATCTTTGAGGAGGGCGTGGCTGGCATGGCCACGCCAGCCTCCCAACTGAGGGAGAAGCCGTGCCAAGTCTCCCAAGGCTATGATCCTTGGAGTTGGCTGATTTAACTAGCCTGCATGCTGTCTAACCAGATGGCGCGACCATACCATCACCTATAAGAGCGTTATTTGGCTTCTCT
Source organism: Magnolia sinica (assembly GCF_029962835.1). Lineage (NCBI taxonomy): Eukaryota > Viridiplantae > Streptophyta > Magnoliopsida > Magnoliales > Magnoliaceae > Magnolia > Magnolia sinica. Next base: position 85,161,661 of record NC_080574.1, read on the forward strand.
TTTCATCTTCATGAAATATTTCCATAACTTCTCATGATATCCAATTATCGAGGCATTGACCCTAGCTTTATAATCATTCCCATGGTGATTCAAACGTACCATTAAGAGAGATACTCCCAATTCTCCAATCCAGTACGAATTTGTGGATATCTCCCATATACATAATTCAATATAGTGCTATGGCAATGTCCCTTCAATATGCAAATAATGCGTTCTTGAAAACAAATATAGTGCTATACTCCTGTCTAGGAGACTTACATGTGACCAGTGTATAACCCTTTATCTCGTATCCGCTACATTATCATGTATTCGTACTAGAAAGGAGATCATGAATAAGGGTTCTCACTCTAATATCTCACCATGTGAGGAGGCCATAGAGCCCGAGTTATAGATCGAGCAGACGATCTTTAGACTATCAAGATACTGTGATCTTGCATGCATATTTGCATATCATGCATTCTTTGCATTCAATTAAATATCACCGTTTTGTCACCATAGATGTATTGGTCACTATTTTGCCACCATATTGTATTTTACCCTAAAATCAAGGGTAATCCAAAGCGATGTAATTAAGGGTTTGTGGTCAATCACAGCCTGGAATGTAATAAGCACCCATATAATAGTAAAAGCTTTCTAAGTATATGTGCTCTCCTGTCTTTTGTGAATTTGGCGATGCAATGAGAATATTTTACAGATGCGTTGTGAAATGAATGGCAATGAATGTGATTCCCAGTGCAATATTTATCCAATATTTGCATCTGATCCAAATCGCAAGCAACAAAGAGGCGACGATATTGGGGATCAAACCCAAAATTTTTGGTTTTACTCTAAGTAGTATCAGAGCCATGGTGTGCCGTAAAGGCCGTTATGTAAAGGTAACAGTTGCAATCGTTACCCATTACGGGGTTGTAAAGGCTGTAATGACCGCTACGAAAAAATGATCTGCAAAGGCCGTTACAGTCCCCATAATGGCCCGTTACGCCCCTCGTATGGGGCCGATATAGGTTTTTTGGATTTGTTTCAGTAAAAAAAAAAAAAGAGACCGTAATAGCTGTTATGGCCTTTGTAACGGCCGTTACACCTCGTATCGTAAAGTTAACGATGGTGGCCGTTATGGCCATCGTTACTGTTATGGAATACCTTGACTAGAGCTTCAGGAAATTGGCTTTCATAAATGTTTGCAAATATTCGTAAAGCATTTGCCAATGTAGGAGAGCACACATAGATGGAAAGCTCTTTGGCATCGCTTGCGTCTCCTAAGAGGTGACTCATAATGGGTGCATTCCTACTTTATTTATCCGAAGGTAAAGTACGAAGATCTATTTCATAAATATGATGTCTTATTTGTACAATGACTAGGGGAGTCTGAGCATTGCACCATTACCTATCATACAACAGTTACAGGAGTAGGCAAAAGCAAACAAGCCATTGGTGGCAAGAAGGCGTTTGTCCTTTTCGTCAGATAGAGGAGCGATGCCATCTTCATTGCACGATCTATCTATATGCCGATATCAGTCACCTTCCCTCTCGCAATCTCAATCGTTGGGCTCAAACATGTTGTCGTCAACATAAATGTGCCAAATTCCTCTTGTGACTGTTCCATCGACAAAAGAGACACATAGCCCGACTATTTTGATAAAGGTGATCTTCCCAAATAGGGAGGAAGTTGCTGAGTTAGGTGAATCATCGATGAGCGAGTCTTTAGTGAAGATATTGCAAATGCAAACAATAATGATGGAGCAATTCAAGGCAATGCAAGATGCCCTAGCTATCCTTACACACCAAGTTGTACAATTGTCAATTTCTCATCCTGTAGGGAGTGAAATGACATCGGGGCGTCATATCAAGAGGGTTATTGATGAAATGCCCAGACAAGAATGTGCGCGTCAACGAAACCGTTTCTGGTAAAAAAGACTAACGTGTCGATGTCAGTTCCCATTCATGATGCAACTGAAGGTAAGCTAAAGCAAGTAGTGTTGGACTTGGTTAAGCAAGAAAAAGACAGGAAGGCAAGCTCCATTGTCGAACTCCTTACGCAAAAGAAGTGGAAAATATTCCTTTCCCGAATAATTACAGACAACTCGAGTTTTAAAAATTCGATGGGATGAGTTCCTTGAAGCAACACCTCGCGCACTTTGTCACCACTATGGGTGACCTTACATTAGTATCCCAATGCTGTATGCAATTGTTCGGGTCCTCTCTCACTGGTAAAGCCTTTACGAGGTATGTTTCACTCGCTCTGGGTTCATCCATTCATGGGAATCCATGCAGCGTATGTTCATAACCAAGTTATTTTCATCCGATAGGGAAGTTAGCCTCTCAAAATTAGTGCTAACTAGGCAAATGAGACTATTGAACAATTTGTTCATCATTGGAAGGTGCCGAGGCTTAGGGCTTGTTTGATTTTTAGGCACAACTGTAATTACCATGTAAATGGGTAATAATTATTTACCTAGGTAATTACCACATCTTTCCCAATGCAGATGTGACAACTTACTTTTCTAACACTTAAATCGAGAAATTTACAAAATCAATGTGGGGCTCATTGTGATGTGACTTATCCACACCGCTCATTTGTTATGCCAGCTGAATTTAGGGCATGAGCAAAAAAATGAGGCAGATCCAAAGCTCAAGTGGACCACACTACAGGAAACAGCTGGAATCGAACACCTACCATTAAAAACATGTTGGGGTCCTTAAAAGTTTAGAATCAAGTTGATATTTATGTTTTCCCCTTATTTATTTGGCGAAAAACTCTGTTTATCACTCTTGTACTAAACATATTGATGTTCATCATCATTTTATCCGACATGTGCTTTAGGAAGGAGGCGTGATTCTAGAGAAGATCTACACAAGCGTGAATCCAGTTGACATGCTTACGAAGGTACAGAGAAGTTCAAGTTCTGTATGACTTCTCTCGGCTTGGGGAAGGCTTAAAGATGTTGGAGTGTGCACAAAAAGCGATGACGAGGATAGAGTTTGTTGTCAGATGTCTTCTATTAGTCTGTAATTGGGTCTGTCGATGGCATCGACAAACCACTCAATCCCATTGATAGCCCACTCAATCCCATCCAGAAAATCTCGTTTTTTGGTCTTTGCTCGGTGGACAATTTTTTGCGTCTTAATTGATCTGATCGAAGGCAATGGTTTGTTGATGACACTCGAGATGATTGAAGCTCTCATCAACCGATTTGTGTAGTTTTGCGGTGTTGTGGGTTTTGTTTCGTAATTTGGTTTTAATCCTATTTAAGGGTTTGTAATCGGGGATTAGGGTGAAAAAATGTGCTTAGGGATTTTGGTGAGCAAAGTGAGTTCAAAGCTAGTGTTTTTTGTGGTTTTCGAGGTGTATTCTCGGATTAGTAAGCTCTTCCATCTCTTTTAACATTGATTTCATAGTGGATTCGCTGTCACTTTGTGCCGTGGTTTTTTTTCCCGCGAGGATTTTTCCACATAAAACCTTGTATTTTCTTTGTGCTTGGTTTGTTTAATCTCTAATTGTTTGATTCTAACTCGGGGTTGCTTTTGCGCGTCCCCCTAACAAGGGTTGTCTATAGCATTGGGAATTTAAGATGAAACCATATTGTTACACCTCTCTCAGGCTTGAAGCTTTGATGAGTTTGAGGATGGTTTACTTAAAATACTATCAACGAATCCCAACTTTTTTTTTTTTTTTTCCCATTTAAAACATTTTTATGGCCCTTTTCCAGGTGGTGTAATTTTCTCCGATGAGTGGAGAGTATACAAGGATGGCACCTAGGTGGTCAAAAGAATGCAAAAAAATAAGAGGGTGGCACATTGTTGATTAGGCTTGGCATGCTAGATGACATGTCGATGACAATAACTCTCACAAAAGCGAATCATCGAGTGATTAGGAAAGATAGCACTTGAAATATGATAATGCGGCTGGAAGCTAAGTAAGGGGAAAGGGGTTGTGAGCTGCAGATGATGACGAATATCAACTTGGAATCATGGCTGATGGTGACTGCTTTTGGATTGCCACAAATAGAAGAGACCTGCTGGATTGGTGTCTTGGAACGGAAGAAGGGGCCTAATCAATAAATGACTGTGTTGTTGTTGTTGTTCACGTTGCTGAAGAAAAGGGTGAAATCTTTAAAAAACATGATTCGATGACTCAGAATTTGTTCGAGAAGAAGAGCGTCGGTGACGCTGCAAGTGGCTGGTGATGAATATCGTTAGTGAGCTTGTGTCGACAATGGAGGTCGCCACAGTGATGGTCGATAGATCACCTTTGATTTGTGATGTTAGGGCCATATGGTAGATTTTGGTGAGTGTGATTGGCAAGAAGGTGCGGCATTAGTCATGATGGGAGATATTGGGAAAGGAGGAGATGATAGAGCTAATGTCTAATGGGGGCCCAACCATTAATCAATGGGGATGGATTTTCAGCAGGTTAGGGATGGGTTGTCGGTTTGCGGTTTTGCGGGTTGGAGAAGTGGACATAGCAAGAAAAGACGCGTTATAGATGTTGTAGCGGATTTGCAGGTGTGGTTATGGCTCGTCGGAATTAACGAAAACAACAATAACAGTAAATGAAGATGGTGATGCTACCACTGTCTAGTCACTGTAGTTGTATTGCTTACAATGATGATGAATGAATCAGAAGCCCTATATTGGGTGTTGTGATACCATGACAAAATTGGAAAAATAGGAAACAAGTGGAGAATTATTGCTTTATTTCTCTATATTTGTAAAATAGCAGAAATAGAGATGGAATATAGAAGAAGAAAGAGAGAGGGGAGTATAAAGATAGTAGTATGGACTGAAGTTAGGGTTCACACTCCTATCTCCTTTTATATAATGAAAGTTTCATAGTTACAAAAAACGCCATTTATAACAAAAGCGAAAGTTCCCTCTATGTCTTAGACCAAAATAACCCATCTAAGTGGGCCTATGTAGGCCCAGATCACATTCATTAACACCCCCTCAAGCTGAATCGTAGATATTATCTATGCCAAGCTTAGAATATATATGTGTAGCGTGGGTGGAATGAAGTGCCTTGGTGAACACATTAGCAAGTTGGTCTTGAGATTGAACATATGGAGTAAAGATTTTGCCACTGGAAACTTTCTCACAATGAAATGACACATGACTTTGATGTGTTTAGTTCTTTCGTGATAGGTTGGATTGTTTGTTATGTGTGAATAAACCTGATTGTCAAAATAACTGCATAGGTAGGTGCACTGTAAATCCCATTTCTAAATTTTTTTCCTTGATCCACATTAACTTACCGGAGGTATGATCCATTGCTTTGTACTCTTCTTTGCGACTTGATTGGTTTACCACACTGCTTCTTGCTCTTCCATGTGACTAGATTTCCTCCCACAAATGTACAATATCCAGTAGTGGTCGATCGTCTATCTGCTAAAGAATCTGCTCAGTCTGCATTTGAATATCTCGTGATGCGAAGATGACCATTTTGTTTATACAAAATTCTTTTACCTAGTGCTCCTTTAAGGTAACAAAAAATTCAAATAACTGCTTCTATATGAGGCGCTCTTAGAGAACTCATAAATGGCTTACCATACATTACATAGAATATGTTTGATCGAGTAATAGTTAAGAAAGTTTTCCAACGAATTTTTTCTCCCTCGGATCCCACACTGCATCTCCTTGATCATTTACAAGCTTGTGATTAGGATCCATTGGAGTGTCAACTAGCTTGGTCCCAGAAGATTCATCTCCATGAGTATATACATAATAAATTTCTATTGAGATAGACTAACTCCTTTGGATCTGACTACTTTATACCCAGGAATTATAGAAGGTGACCTAGATCTTTTGTGAGAAACTGCTCTTGAAGGTAGTTCTTTAGTTCTTCAATACCCCTATTGCTTCCTGTAACAGCCCACGCCCACACTGTATGATATTGTCCGCTCTGGGCACTGCCCGCACTGTTTTGTTCTCGGGGTAGCCCCCAAAAGGCCTCATACAGTATAGGGTGACAACTCCACATATAACCACCACAACTTCAGACGACACTTCCGATGTGGGACAAAGTTTCACCTTCACTGTGTGCACAGTAGATTGCCAACACAGTAGCCTGCTAGCCACCTTGGGGCCCGCCCATATGTGCGCCCGCCCACGTGTGCCCGCCCACATGTGACCACAGTGACGGGGCGTCACAATATCCCCCACCGAGGGCAGAGCCGTCCTCCTCTCTGATACCATTTGTAACAGCCCACGCTCACACTGTATGATATTGTCCGCTCTTGGCACAGCCCGCACGGTTTTGTTCTCGGGGTAGTCCCCAAAAGGCCTCATACAGTATAGGGTGACCACTCCACATATAACCACCACAACTTCAGACGACACTTCCGATGTAGGACAAAGTTTCACCTTCACTGTGTGCACAGTAGCCTGCTAGCACAACAGCTTGCTAGCCACCTTGGGGCCCGCCCATATGTGTGCCCGCCCACATGTGACCACAGTGACGGGGCGTCACACATTCAGTAACAACAATATCATTCACATATACTACTAGCATAATGAGACTTGAGATCGGTGTTGTCAAAATCGTTTTTGTATCACAAATCGTAATAGGGGTTGAATTGTATCGAATCACAAATTGTATCATAAATCATAAGATCCTTTTAGTAAAATATAAATAAATAAGAAAGAAAATTAAAAACTTAGCAATCGTCCTTTTGCCATCAATATGCACCAAGTAATACCATGTCATGATAATGTTAAAGGATTCTTATCCTTCCTTTCTTTTTTGTCTTTCAAGAAATTTTTCGTAAAAAACCAGACAAGGATACTTTAATAATTTAAGTTCTTGTTACCTTTCTTGAATAAATAATCATATTGGAAACGCGGCATTTGATTTTATAGATTGACAAAAAAAGATATTTTGATTTTTAACCATTATTCCATAATAAATATAAGTCAACATGATCGTAACCATCCATAAAAGCAATCCGTATAAGTCATACATCAATTTGGTGTTTCAACCAATTAAGAAGTAAGAGGTCATAAAAAAAGCTCTATGATTTAATGTTGAAGAGAATATATATAAGTTATTCTCTTATAAAGAACAAAATATAATAATTTACCTTTTCTAAATGATTCATTTTTTCTAAATGATTCTTAAAGCTCTCACCAATTTAAAAACATAAAATGAAAGCTAAGTGAAGCTTAAAATAGAAGAAAACAGTTATAATTTCAATCGTAAATCGGGATTTGAATTGAAAATCATAGCATTCAAATAATAAAATCGTAAGATTCATATAAAAAGGGATTCAAATCATTTGCTTAAGATCCAACTCAAATCGTAAATCGTAAATTGTGAATTGTAGGATTTTGACAACACTACCTGAGATACCCTTTCATACAAAAACGGAATGATTAATATGACTTCAAATAAAGCCATAGTTTAATGCAACCTTACTAAACTTATCAAACCATGCACGTGGAGACTATTTTGACTTATAAATTGCCTTTCGCAATTTACACACTTTGTCAAACTCCCCTAAGCAACAAATCATGAAGGTTGCTCCATATTAACTTCCTTTGCATAATCATCGTAAAAGAAGGCATTTTTTTATATATATGTCAGGTTCGAAGATGGACCGTCCATGATTAACAACTACTGACAGTATAATTTGAATATAATGCAACTTGACTATAGGGGAGAAGGTTTCATTGAAGTCAGCATTAAGTGTTTGAGTGTACGCCTTAGCAACTAGGTGAGCCTTTTACCATCAACCGTACCATCAGGATGAAACTTGATTGCGTAGATTCATTTGCAACCCACATCATGTTTACCAGTCGAAAGAGCGGTAAGTTTCCAAGTGTCATTCCGATGAAGTGCATCCATCTCTTCCTCCATAGTCTCCGTGAATGCTGCATCACTTTAAAGACTCTTTAGAACATTCATGTGATTTAAGAGAGCATGAGTTACCTCAAAGAAGTGGCGATTTTTACATTTTGCAACCCTATTTCGTTGTCAGGGTGTGTGTGTGCATGATATTTGATGTAGGATTCCTGTTTTAGAAAAAACTGATTAAAAGCCTGGGATATGTACTCCTTGGCATTATTAGATTGAAATACAGACACTTTCGAATTAAACTAATTTTACTTCCATATAGAAAGTCATAAAAATAGAAAATAATTCAGCTCTATCTTTCATTAAATAAAGCTATGTCATTCTCAAACAATTATTAACAAATGTAACAAAATACTTGAACCCATTCCTATTCGATATTTTAATTGGACCTCAAATATTTGGATGAGCTAAAGAGAAAGGAACAGAACAACGCTTCTTAACACAGTGGAAAACTAGCACTGCGATGCTTACTCAACTCACACACATCACACTCTTGACATGACATCGACGACAAGGAAAATGACACCCTTAAGAATCTTCAATGATGGATGAGCAAGACGGCAGTGCCACTGATAAGCCAAGATGTCTTTTTGTGCTGTTGCACCCACAACGTCACAATCAAGATAGCACAACCCCTCATGCTTATGTCCCCTACCAATCTTCATCTTCGTCTTTAGGTCTTGAAAAACAAAATGTGAAGGATAGAAAGTGACACAATAAATAAGGGATTTTGTATGTTAACTAATAGATAGAAAGCTTAAAGGAAATTTTGGAACAAAATAAAGTTGAGGATAATGAAAGAGAGGGACTTTTATGAATGGTAGCCATTCCAAATACTTTGGATTGGGTACCGTTTGCCATAATGACTAAAGAGCCTGTTAATGACCTATCAATAGACGAAAACACACTACATTGATCAGTCATATGGTCGGATGCTCTAGGGTCAATTACTCATGAGGTATGAGACATGGATCATAAAAAAGCTATACCTGAAGTCACAAATGCATTCGTAGGGGTGCAAGTAGCTGCAGAAGTAATAGGAACAAACTAATTCTATAGATTGTTCAGCAACTGAGAATTTTCTTCTTAAGTAAGAGTAACCATCTCACCAACCATACATGTTTGTGGAGCAGTGGATGTAAAATTAGCTCATGCAAGCTTTCCATGGAGGTCCCATCATTTTTTGACAGAATGATTAAAGAGACTACAATACATGCACTTCTTAAATCTGCGACCTCAGCCACAACCACCTACCTTGTCACCACGACCACCTCTTCCACTATAGCCACCATTGCGACCCCTACCAGAGAACGGTGCTGGAGTTGAGTTATCATTGGCTCCACTTGTAGAGCCCAAAGATACATCCTAGAGGCATGCATACACCTTGTTTAAAGATGACACATCTTAGTCACCCAAAATTTGTGCACAAATTGGTTCATACTCACGTTTCAAGTCAGAGAAGAACTTGTCCATGCAGAACTCTTCACATTGCTGATGCAGTTTTTCTAACTTAGTAGTCAGGTGCTGATACACATTTAACTATTCCCATGTTCCTATGAGTTTGTAATAGTATTCTCCCAATGATTTATTTCATTGTTTGAACTTGAATATTTCCTCATATAACTGATAAGTATGGGAGATCTTTTTATCAGATGAATACATCTCTTGTAGAGCATCTAACACTTAGCTGTATCTAGAAACATGTAGGGTTCCATACTATTCTATAACCAGGTCATAAGTTGGACGTTTTCCTCGATCTATCAGTGATAAGGGCTAGATTCTTCATCAGGTTTCTCTATGGTTAGTTATCTTAATTTTCCCTTGGTTGTGAGAAAAAACTTGGATTGACTTTGATCAATGTAAATAATGTCTCATTTAATTTAGGGCTTGTTTGGCATCTCTACTCTAATCTAATAAGAGCTTTTCAAATAAGGCTACTCTGATAAGCTCCTTTTGTTTTAGTTCTTGTTTTAAATAAGCTTGTTTGGTAAAATCATATTTTCAAACAAAAAAAGCTCTTATTTGAAATAAACACGTTTGGTAAAATGTTCAAATAAGATTTTTTTTAGGGGTAGTTGATGTCATTTGTAAAGATTACAACAACTCCATTATAAGAGCAATCCAGATGGTTTTGGTGGACCTCATCATATATTGACCGTGCCCCAAATGGCTAAAGAATGAATGGCTATAGCCTTAATGTTTTAAGACATTTGGGCCGTCCACTATGTCGGGCATTGGATGTGGATCCTCCATCATATGGAGCCCACCTTTGATGTGGATCGTCCATTGTGTGAGCCAAACCTTTAAAGTGGGTCGTCCATTATGCGAGGCTTGTCTTGGATATGGACCATTCATCATTAGGGGTTGACCTTTGACATAGGCCATCCATTATGTGGGGCTCACCTTGATGTATGGCATCCATCATGTGGGGCTCCTCTATGTCCACAACCCATCACATGAAATCCACATTTGATGTGTTCATTGTGTGGACCTCACCTTCGAAGTGGGTTGTCCATCATGTGGAGCCCACTTTTGATGTCCACCATCCATCGTGTGGGGCACACCTTTTATGTGGATCATCCATCATGTTGGGCCACTTTGGATATGGGCCGTCCATCTGCGAGACCTTGGATGTGGACTGTCCATTAGGTGGGGCCCAGTTGATGTGGACTGTCCATCATGAAGGGCCACAGTTTGATGTGGCCCATCCATCATGCGAGGTCCACTTCGTCCATTATGTGGGCCACCTTGATGTAGTCCATTCATTATGTGTGCCCCCACCTTCAATACGGGTCGTTCATTATGCGGGCCCGCCTTTGATGTCAATTGTCCATCACGTGGGCCCACCTTTGATGTCCATCATTCAGCATGTGGTCCCACCTTTGATGTGGCCCATCCATCAAGTGGGGCCCACTTAACGTGGGTGGTCCATCATGTTGGGCCACACTTTGATGTGGACCATTCATCATGTGGGGGCCACCTTCAATTAGGGCTGAAAGTCAGGCGGGTTGGGTCGGGTTGGTGCTCAACCCTAGCCCAACCCAAGGTTCCTATACCTCAACCCTAACCCAACCCAACCCAACTTCGGGTTGGAAATTCTCAACCCAAGCCCAACCCAAGCGGGCTCGGTTGGGTTGGTCGGGTTGATACATGCTAACATTTTTGTTATTACATTAGTCTACTATATTTTAATACACGCCTTATTTTTTGTACATATGATTTTATTAATTATATATGCAGTTATTTATCACAAAGAACTTTATTTTTTCTAAACAAACAAGCTCAAATATAAGACAACTACTCATTTAACAATCAAGCATATCAAATTTCAAGTATTATCAAATATCAACAACATATCAATTTTCTTCAAATAATATCATAAGTAAGAAAGAAAACATAGTAGAAACTATAAAGACAAGAACATAGGTCCAAAAAATGGAAGATCCAAGTTGTACATATATGATTACTTTTCGAATCCAACAGTGGATGGCTCACAAGATACTGAAACACAATAAATAAATATTATATTAATTCATCAATAAGATAAAAATATATTTATAAAAACACCACTAAAGTAAAAGTTTAGTTTAGTTACTTGATTCATCATCTTCTAACTCTTCCAATTTTTCTTCAATATCGATTGGAGTTGATGAAATCCGTAACCAATCTTGTGTACATATCAAAGATTCCACAATATCAGGTGTCAATGAACTCCGAAATGGATCAAGAATTCGACCCCCAGTACTAAAAGCCGACTCTGAAGCAACGGTGGATACCGGAATTGCAAGTATATCACGAGCCATGTGTGAGAGTACGTGATACTTTGAAGAACTTACCTTCCACCAATCTAAAATGTTGAAATTGGACAAATTTACTTCAACATCTTCTTCAAGATATTGATCAATCTCAGATTTAGTGGCAATAACTTGTTCTTCTTGCAGAAATCTGAGATATTCTTGCCTAACATCCACAATATGCCCAACAACTCCATCAGAAGGAGTATCAATGCTCTTTTGCATTAATGCATTATCTTCGGCTGAATCTAGAGTTGTTGCAAAAGAATTGTATTGCTCAAAGAGACGATTCATAATATCTTTAACTTTCTCAATCATCTCCTCAACCTTTTCCATTGGATACAACTTGGAATAACAAAACTTCAAATACTTTAACTTATAACAAGGATCCAAAACCACAACAATCACTAACAATATATTAACACAATCAAAGCCCCCCCAATACTTTGCAAACTTCATTTTCATCTTTAATCCCATGTCAAGAAAGCTCAAATCTTCGCTTACGGACCATGAAGATAAGAGTCCTTCAATAGCATAAATCTCATGAAATTATCCATTTGCAGTAACATACTTCGAACCAATAGACATTTGGTGACATTGTAAAAAGTTTTTAGAAACTTGCATAATACATTTGCTTTAACCCAATCTGCATTTGTAGGCATCCACTCACCAATGTCTTTTTGATATTGCTAGTCATTTTCTTCCATTCTCTCAAAAGCCTTTTGGAACACTAAAGCAGATTCCAACATGAAAAAAGTAGAGTTCCATCTGGTGGCAACATCCAAGCAAACAACCCTTTTACTGGTTATTCTTTCTTCTGCCACACAACGTTTGAAATCTTGAAGTCGAGAAGGTGAACTTCTAACTTGTTGTACACAATGACGGATACGAATGATTGCTTCTTTAAATTCGTCGATACCATCTCTCACAATCAAGTTTAAAACATGTGCACAACAACGCACATGAAGGAACTCACCATCTAACAGCAACCCATTCCGTTTAGCTAGTTTTCTTTTCAATGAATGAACTGCCACATCATTTGAACTTGCATTGTCTACTGTGATGGTTTGTATATTCTGTAACCCTCATGTAATTAAACAAAGCTCAACTGCATTAGCGATGTACTCACCACTGTGAGGCGTTGGAACCACGCAAAAGTTAATAATTTTTTTCTAGAACTTCCAATCTTTATCTATATAATGTGCAGTGAGGCACATATATCCAAGATTTTGGATGGATGTCCACATATCAGTGGTTATACAAACTCTTTGAACCGACTTCTCAAATTCGCCCTTCAACTTAACCTTCTCGCACTTGTATAACTAAAGACAATCTTTCCTCAAGGTGATGCGTGACAAAATCTGAAACTTTGGTTGCATTACTTGACAAAAGTTTCTAAAACCTTCACGCTTGACAAAATTAAACGGCAACTCATCAACTATTATCATACGTGCAAGGGCTTTTCTACAAGCTTCTTGATTAAAACTCCAATTTACAATCCCACTGCTCCCACCATCTTTCTCTACTAAGATTGCCAATGTTTGTTGTTTTGGATCTTTATTATTTGGATATTTCTTACATTTATCCAAATGTCTCCAAAGTGCAGTAGTGCCTTGCTTACTATCGGCTCGATATTCTTGATTATAGTAATTGCAAAATGCTCTCCTCTTTTGTTTCTGACTTCTCAACTTTTTTAAAGTGTTCTCATATTCCTGAGACATTATTGTGTGTCGCTGTCGTCTTCCTTTTCTTTTTTGATGTCACTTGTTCACTAACTGTAGAACTACCCGTAACATCAACAGGAGCATTACTATTACCCATTCTAGATATCCACTTATATATCCTGATATTAAAAGAATTAAAAATAAAAATAAAAAATCTGTAATAAGAGACATGTTGAAAATAAGTCATCAATATTAATCATATGCATTTTATATTTCATGATATTATTACCAAAAAAAATTAAATCTTTACATGTGTTGCGCGCATATGCTGATCATGACCGTGAAAAATATCAAAATAATTTCAAACGCAGGAAAAAAAAGAAAAAAAAAAAAGAAAAAGAAAGAAAGAAAGAAAGAAAAACGATCAAACCAACCTTTGTATGATGCAGAGAGAGAGAGAATAATAGTTTGATGGTGATACATAGTTACATACCTTGTGAGATGTCCTCTCTCTCAGTCTCTCTCCGGCGCAAACAAGCTCCTTGACTCCCTCTCTCACTCGTACGCCTGAATTTCTCTCTCCAAAATAGTTTGCCTATTACACACCATGACTTTTAGCATGTGAAACTTCTTGGGGCCCAATAGTGATTTAGGTTTTACATCCCCACATTGTCCATCGATTTTTACATATCGTTGTTGAGCTTGAGCCCCAAAATGAGACATCCAAAGCTCAAGTGGACCACACCAAAGAAAGCAACGGGGATTAAATGACTACTGTTAAAAACTTTTTGGGGCCATAGAAGACTCTGATCAACCTGATATTTGTATTTTAACTTATTCTAGGTGTGTGTGATATCATGAACAGGTCAGATGAAAAATTAGCTTCAAGCTTGGCCCTAGGAAAGTTTCAACGGTAGTTTGTTCAATCTGTATTGCTTTTTGTGGTGTGGTCCACTTGAGCTTTGAATGTGCCTCGTTTTTGGGGTCATGCTCTAGAATGATCCATAAAAATTGATGGATGGTATGGATGTAAAATACAAATCATTGTTGGGCCAAAGAACTACCACACGTTAAAAGTCATGCGGTGGATCAAGCAATTAGGATAGAAGTTACGCAGTGGGAACGGATTCACTACTCAATGGTTCAATGGTTAGTGGTTGGTGTTCTGTGGACCTCAACATGATGTATGTGTCTCATCCATGCCGTCCATCCATTTTTCCAGATAAATTTATGCTATCAGCCCAAAACTGAGGTAGATCAAAATCTCATATGGGGTCACACAGTGTCGATTGAAATCCTACCATTAAAAACTTTTTAAAATTTTCTTGGGGCTACAAAAGTTTTGGATCAAGCTGATATTTGTTTTTTGCCTTCATCCCGGTCTCTATGACCTAATCTATAGGTTTGATGTCAGATAAACATTACCGTGGGCCCCAGGAGGTTTTTAACGGTAAATCTTGAATCACTACTATTTTCCCATGGTGTGGTCCACTTGAGATTTTGATCCGCCTCAATTTTAGGTTGATGCCATAAAAATAGATGGACGGCATGGATGAGACACATACATCATGTTGGGGTCCATAGAGCATCGACCACTGGCCATTGGCAATAGCCAATCCGTTTCCGCTGCCGTGGAGCATGCAAACGGAGGCGGATTTCCCGCAAAAGCCTTCCGCAAGAAGTTTCTCTGCAAGGATTCCGGGTGGGGCCCACTGCCATGTTTATTAGAAATCAAACCCGTCCATCTGTTTTTTGAGTTTATTTTAGGACATGTGACCAAAATTAAGATGGATCCAAAACTCAAATGGGCCACACGAGAGGAAACGGTGGAGATTTAGTGACCACTGTTGAAATATTTATATGGCTATAAAAGTTTCATAGGTCTAATTTTTTAGTGTTTTTATTTCATCCTAGTAAAAATGACCTTATAAACGGTTTGAATGGCATATAAACATCAAGGCAGAGCCTAGAAAGGTTTTAATGGTAGGAATTTCTTTTCCCACTGTTTCATCTTTTATGGCCTAGTTGAGTTTTGGATCCTCCTCATTTTTGGTCCAATGTCCTAAAATGAGCTAAAAAAATGGGTGGACGGGTTGGATTTCTCATAAACATCACGATGGACCCCACATTGCATCCTTGCACAGTATCTTTATGCGAAAGGCTTTCGCACTGTATCCGCATCCCATGCAATCTGGGAGAGAAAATCTGGCGCATGAGAGAGAAACATCCGACGCCGCATGGGAGAGAGAAATCTTTTATCGGAAATGACATGCAATGAAGGCTATCCCATTAATTTATTATATATTTATGTTATAATTATCGGGTTCGGGTCGAGCAACTCGAGACTTCAACCCGAGCCCGACCAAAATTCCATCGGGTTGGTGTTTCTATAGCCCAAGCCCGAGTCCGAACCCGCCATATCCTGCCTGAGCCCGACCCATCGTCGGGCCGGTCCCGGGTCGGTCGGGTTGAACCCGCCCGACTTTCAGCCCTACCTTCAATATGGGTCATTCATCATGCGGACCCACCTTTGATGTCCACCATCCATCATGTGGGTCCCACTTTTCCTGTGTACTGTCCATCATGTGGGGCACACTTGATGTGGATAGTCCATGCGGGGCCACATTTTGATGTGGGCCATCCAGATGTGGGACCCACCTTTGATGTTCGCCATCGATCATGTGGGTCCTACCTTTGCTATGGACCATCCATCATGTGGGGCCCAATCTTTAATATGGGTTGTTCATCATGTGGGCCCACCTTTGATGTGTGGTTCCACCTTCAATGTCCACCATCCATCATGTGGGTCCCACCTTTGATGTGGGTCGTCCATCATGTGGGCCACACTTTGATGTATCGTCCATCATGTGGGGCTCACCTCGATGTGGACCATTCATCTTGTGGAGCCCCACCTTCAATATGGGTTATTCATCACATGGGCCTACCTTAAAGAGATTGTAAAGAGAAGAGAAGAAGGCAAGATGAGAATTATTTAAAAAGTTTAAAGGACAAATTGTCAAAAAATTAACCAAAAATGTCTACCCACTGAAGCCAAATAAGCTCTTAAAGAAAAAGTGAACTCCCCATCACTTATTTTTTAAGAGCTCATTTGCTAGTTTCTAAAAAAATAAGCTCCAAAATTATGACTTCACCAAACAATCTATTTCTAAAAAATATTTCTAAAATAAGAGCTTATTTTTTTTAGAATAAGCAAATAAGCTCTTATTAGTAGAGAGGCCAGACGGCCTCTTAGTAGAAGTTATCTGGACTCCTAAAATATTACATGGGTTTGTAAATCTAGATTTCGGTTCACTTTTCATCTCCATAACAAATAAAAAAAGAGTACCTCACAAGCACAAACATGGGCCGACCTAGTACAATTGAAGAGCACCACCCTTGAACACTTCACACGATATACACGTCACCCTAGATAGAAGAATCTATACACACGTCCACTTCTTCCACAAAGAAATATAGTCATGAACACGACATCCAACACAGGCAAATAGCTCACACATGATGAACAACCGAACCATTACAAAAGGCTCGACACACAAAAGAAACAAAAAAAGAAATCTTAGCTTTCTTAAGAAAATTTCAGTACAGGCAAGATGAGGGACATCAAGGCAAAGAAAAGAAGAAATTTGGAGATTTGGAGAAAAAGAAGGATTTAGAAATAATGAAGCTTTGATATCATGTAAAATAGTGGAAAGAGAAATGGAATAGAGACGAAGAAAGAGAGAAAAGATAGGAGAATGGGTTAAAGTTAGGGTTCACACCCCCTCCCCCTCTTATATTATGAATTTTTTTTGTAAACTATAGAAATCCCATTAATAACAAAAGCAAAAAATCTCTTTATGTCCTAGGCCAAAATAACCCATCTAAAGACTTGTTTGTTAACTCTGAAAAATATTACTTAATGCGGAATTGAGAAAATGCTCAGTGTTCAGTATTGTTTGTTAACGCCTAATTCGGAAAGCACCATGTGATTTTTCATTGATTTTTTTTTTTAGCGACAGGGGTCTAGCTTAATGGTGAATACGGAATACGCTCCATGAATTCTTCTATTAAAAAAATTCTCCTTCCAAAATTACCCTCCTCAAGTTGCTACGGAGTTTTTTTTTCCCTTCTGGATAGTTTGCGTAATACGTAACCAAACTTTTAACATGTAGAACTTCTTTACGTCCCACCGTGATTTATGTGTTAGATCCACACTGTCCATCAACTTTTTTAGATCATTCTAGAGCATGAGCCCAAAAATGTGGCACATAAAAAGCTCAAGTGGACCACACTATAGAAACCAATGGAAATTGAATAACTATTATTGAAACCTTCCTAGGACCCAATTCAATGTTTATTTCCCATATAACTTGTTCATACGGTCACATAGACCTGGATAAAGAAGGGAAAACACAAATATCAGCTTGATCAGGGCCTTCTGTGGCCCTGAGAAATTTTCAAAGTTAAGCACCCAATTTCCACTATTTCTTGAAGTTTAGCCCACTTGAGCCTTATATCTATCTCTTTTTTTGTCTTATGCCCCCAAATGATATGGAAAAGTGGATAAAACATATACATCACGGTAGAACCCACAGAGCCACCCTTCTCCAGCCCCGGAGGTGGCATTGGTGGATCCCATGCGGATGGACGCGGATTTCCTGCTAAACCCTTTCTCGGGAAGTTCTTGCACTGAGATGCAAGGTGGGGTCCACCGTGATGTTTATTAGAAATCCAAACCATCCATCCATTTTTCGAGCTCATTTTAGGACATGCGACAAAAAATGAGGAGGATCCGAAACTCAAGTGGGCCATACGAGATGAAATAGTGGGGAAAGGAATGCCTACCATTGAAATCTTCCTAGGCTCCACCTTGATGTTTAAATGCCATCCAAGCCGTTTATAAGGCCAGTTTCACTGAGATGAAGTGAAAACACTAAAAACTTAGACCGATACAAAACTTTTGTGGCCATATAAATGTTTCAACGACAGTCACTAAATCCCCACTGTTTCCTCTCGTGTGGCCCATTTGAGTTTTGGATCCACCTTATTTTTGGTCGCATGTCCTAAATGAGCTCTAAAAACGGACGGATGGGTTGGATTTCTCACAAACATCGTAGTGGGCCCCACCTAAAATCCTTGCACAGGAACTTCTTAGGAAATGATTTCGTAGGAAATCCGCGTGCCATGCGGATTGCCCACTGACACTGCCAGCAGTGAGGAAGCTAGTGGACAATGGTCTTTCTGCTCCATCATAATATATATGTTTTATCCACACCGTTCATCTATTTTTCCCGATCATTTTAATGCATTGGCCTAAAAATGAGACAAATCCAAATCTCAAGTGGACCACACCATAAGAAAACAGTGGTGATTGAACGCACACCATTAAAAACTTCCTAGGCCCACTGTAATGGTAAAAGGGAAAGCACAAATATTAGGTTCATCCAGAACTTTTTTTGGTCCCTACAAAGCTTTTAATAGTGGGCATTCAATCACCACTATTTCCTATTGTCTAGTCCACATGAAATTTGCATCTTCCTCATTTTTTGGATCATTCCCTAAAATGATCTGAAAAAAAAATGGATGGACGGTGTGGATAAAACATATACATTATGGTGGGGCCACACAACACTGAGCCACCTCACTGTGGCAGTGTCAGTAGGCAATCCCCATCTAGATCCACCACGTTACTACCAACGGCACAGTGACAGGAGGCAATCCACATCTGGATCCACCCTACTAAAGACGGACAGTCATGTCAGGGGCTCTATGGGGCCCATTGTGATCTATATATTTTATTCGCATCATTCATATATTTTGAAAGATCATTTTAAGGCATGATCCGAAAAATGAAACAGATCTAAGGCTCATGTGAATCACACCACATGAAGCAGTGGGGATTTAAAGCCTACTGTTGAAAATTTCTGGGGGCCAAAAAAGTTTTGGATCAAGTTGATATTTATTTATTTTTCCTTCATACAGCTTTATGTGAACTTATAAACAGGTTAGATGGAAAATAAACATCATGATGGGTCATATGAAGTTTTCAATGGTAGGAGTTAAATCCCCACTGCTTCATGTGGTGTGGTCCACTTGAGCCTTTAATCTATCTCCTTTTTAGGCTAGTTGTAAAAAATGATCTGTCAAAATAGATGGATGGAGTGGATTAAAGATTTAGATCATGGTGGGCCCTATGAAGACCCTGATATGACCGTCTATCTCTAGGTAGGTCCTAGGAGGATGCAAATTTACTACGAAGGCCTTTTAAATGAAGTTCCGGTGGTGGGATGCAAGGTGGGGCCCACTATGATGTTTGTGAGAAATCCATCCCGTCCATCTGTTTTGCAAACTCATTTTAGGACATTCCACAAAAAAATGAGGTGGATCCAAAACTCAAGTGGGACACACGAGGAAAAATTGGGGAAAGAAATTCTTGCCATTGAAACCTTTCTGGGCTTGACCTTGATGTTTATAGGCCATCCAAACTGTTTACAAGGTAATTCCCATTGGGATGAAGTGAAAACATTAAAAAACTTAACCTGATACAAAACTTTTGTGGCCAAATGAATATTTCAATGGTGGTGACTGAATTCCAACTGTTTCCTCTCGTGTGGCCCACTTGAGTTTTTGATCCACCTAATTTTTGGTGGAAAGTCCTAAAATGATCTCACAAAACGGATGGACGGGGTGGATTTCCCACAAACATCATGGTGGACCTGGATGAAGAAGGGAAAACACAAATATAATGATGAAAATGTTCTTTTGGAGATAATATCGAATCAAAGAATGATATGCCTAAAGTTGAAGGAGTATTTGGAGACTTTGAACAAACTATTATGTCCAATATGTGAGACGCAATTGCCGCCACACTTATACATGCAAATCATATATTTGTTTTTGCTTTGTTTTTTATGTATAATGATATTTTAATTTTCTATTAAGTACTTTAGTTTATTTGAATTAAATGGATGTTAACTTAATGATTTTAGTTTCGTTTAATAAAAATTAAATTCTTCATAATGTAAAACATATCCAAACAGGAGATAGGGGCAAATGTGTCAAATTAACAAAATTCAGACATTTTAGACGTTTGTTAACAGACAGGTTGTTTCAAATTCAGTACTTAATTTTCAGACTTCAGCAACAGTTACCAAACGAGTTTTTTGACTTCAGATTTAGACTTCATATACAGATTTCAGATTTGGGCTTCAAATTTTGGATTTAGGCTTTAGACTTCAGATTTAACAAACGGGGCCAAAGTGTGCGTATGTAGGCCCATATCACATCATTAATGGATTTCATTAAAATACAACAGGTTCATAAAGACTAGAGAGAAAATCAAATCTTTAATCAAAACCCTAATCAGATCTCTAATGAAATCTGGTATAAAAATTCAAATAAAGAAAAAAAAAATACCACAGGCTGGAGTTTCCTTATACCAATATTTGTCACTAAAGTTAAAAACTCCAAAATTTTCATTTTAGATAACTAAAGAATATCCTGCGATCGGTCCTTTTAGTCATCACTGTGGACATAGTTTTGCAGTTCAATATGATAGTTAGCATTATGATCTCTGAGCTTTTGAATGGGAAAAAAGTTTGTTTTTAATTGAATTGTCCTCTATTCAAGTATATTTTTATTACAATTTCTCAAGTTATGGGGTTTCTTGCAGATTGATGGAGTTAAGGGTGCTAGAGATGGACATCTAATTCCTGAGAAAGGTTTGAATCATATCATGCAACTTCTAAGTTTCAGTGTTGCTAATCTCCTCATCCTCATGCCATTTGAACTCTATTAACGGGAACATAACAATAATATTCATTGCTTATTCTTCAGAAGCAATTTCAGAGAAGCTCCAAGAACTTGAACCCCTGCAAGTTCTGGTCTCATCTCCACCATCTGTCAAGGCAGAAGTGCACAAGTGTGGACCACTTAGTGGCGAGTATTTTGATGAGTCACGAAGGAAGGAAAGGAATGATCGAGTTATGCGAGATTTTGCCAAGGCTTTATGGAATGTTTTAAAGGAATATAAGAAAAAACTTGAGGTAATGATCTTACAAGTGTGGCATTTGGTGTTAAACGTATCAGTTGCATTACTCCAGGAAGCTGCTGTCTCTGACTCTGGTCTCTAAGATACAAGTATGGGTATGCCACGTTTAAATCATGAGTGCTTTTATACTTGGTTATAAATCACTGCATACAGATATAGCATGGATCTGGCACCCATTTTGAAGCATCCAATTATATTAGGATGTCAAGAGGCAGAAGTTCTGATTACCTTTATGTCTACATTGGATATTCCATCACAACTCTTATTTATTGCTTGGTTTAGTTCTCGCACTTGCTTTGTTGATTTTGAGTAATTCCAGAATCGTTGAAATTTCTATTAGTCGATTATGGCCATATTTCTTTTATAATTCAGACCAAGTCCATATGAAGTCTGTTCAAGTTTAAAAAATATTGCATGTTATCCCATTTACAGCTTTTGATGCACAACAGGTATCAGAGAATGAAGTCCAAAGTCTAAAAGAAAGCCTTACAAAGGAAAAGATTCGAGCCCTGGAGCTGGAAGAAGAGTTGAAGGATTTGAAGTCCTCTTGTTCATTTGATATCCGACTTTCATCGGAGGCACCTTCTGGTCGTAAACTGGATGCTGCCTCTGCTATTTGTGCAACTGGGTCACTGCATTCAGCAGGAGAATGGCCCACAAATGATCATGGTTTTCTTGAAGAGAACCTCACACCAAAGGTGGGCATTAATGTTTCTTGAGATGGTATAGAAGTGACACTTTGTGATAAACACAAAAATATTTTTCTAGTTTCTCGTATTTATTGCTGGTCATAGGCCAGCCATTTAAAGTGAAAAAGACTAATAAATAATAAATCTTCCTTTATTTTTAGGTAAATGATACAAGTTTATTTGCTGCCGACACTGCTTGTCTAAATCTGAAGGGTTCTGAGAGTAACAACAATGTGGAGATAGATTGCGGCTCTTCAGGGGAGAATCCGAGGATACCTTTAATGGTTGATATATACTGCGGGCTGGATTTTACTATTCTCAAAACATTTTCTTGCATACTTGTAGGAATAATCTGTTATTTTGTGGACTGAGAGCCTGTATTTTTGTCAGATGGAAACTTCTGATACAGCAGTTATTGATTCAAGTTTCTCTACGAAAAAAGAATTCAAAAGGCAAAGCTATCAGGTTAGATCTATAAGGTACCACATTTGAGTTAGAAAGAAAAAAGAGGAACTGAATTCTGTAATTTTGATATTTTTTACTTTCTTTCTTTAGTTTGTTTTGAAATGAGTTAATTAACAACTTTAACATATCTATGGATCAGAAAGTTGACAGCTTTCCTGGAATTGTACGTAATGCTGGAGATTTGATAGGACCAGAACATTCGGAAGTTGATTATGTCTCATCTATTACAGAAGTGACAGGTTTAATTTCTAGAAAAAACTTCCTTTTTGTACAGTTCTGTTGTCTCTGCTTGATCTTGACGATGAGGGATTTTTCTAACTGGAAATTGCTGGTCTAGTTGATCATTTTGAACTAAAGATGGATTGCTTGACAGAAACAGGTTTCTGTACTTCAGGGCCATTGGCCAGCTCTTCTCAGTCTCTTGTTCTGGTAGAAGAGAGCAGCTGTGGATTGACATCGACGATGGAGCAAAACACATTAATCAGTGGAGACGAAAATGTGAGATTCTTAGTTCTAGTTTCAAATCTTTACTGGAATGTGTTTATCTTTCTAGTTACTTATTTGCTTTCAAATCTTTATGCATTGCTTTGGGGTAGAGGATTTATCGCCTTCTCCGGTCTTGATGCATCACGACATGAATGCTTGTCCTTATGTTCCCAACCCATATATGGCCTGGGACTCAGATGTGGTTTGACGGGCGTCACTGTGGATGATGAATCCCCAAAAACCTCCAGACTGGGAGATCTTCACAATCAATAACCTGTCTTTTTTAGACCGTTGCTGTGATTTCTTAACTGTCTATTGGTAGTCCACAAATTGAAAGGTTGCCAATCTGGAAGTTTTGTGCATTTCCATCCATGATTGGGCCCATCAGATCAACAGTTTGGATTGCCAAACTGTGGATGTTACTCATTCAGACTGGCATGAATGCTGTTGATTTCCTGATGTAATTGGACCTAATAATTTCTCTTTGGAATGATGCCATAAAGCATTTGATATATGTGATGAAGTTGATTTTTTATTTTATGATTATTTTATGAAGCTTCTATATGTTTGATCTTGAAACAAAAACATGAAAACAGGATATGATTCTGTTGGATTTAGAACTTCATGCATCAAAACAGCCTTTATCTTGTTAACAAGCATAGAATAAGGAAAATGGGAAAAAAGAAAGAAAATGACAATTCGTAAGTGACTATATGTGTGATGTTCGTTTGATAGGCTTCTTCTCTAAACCTTAACATGGATCTGTTGTGAAATAATCTGAACTCTGGTGATCATACAAACAGGGCAACTAGTGATTAGTTTGCAATAAATTATCAATTTGTTTTAGTCAGGAGGTTATGGTTCTAGTTTCAATTATCTTTTGCCAATAATAAATGCTCAGCCGCCCATTTGAAATGGGAAAGACTTAGAACTTATCTTTTCCTTTTCTTTTTCTTTCATTAAAGGTAAGAGCAGCATATTTGTTTGGTGTGGATGCTTGTTATCCAAACCCAAAGGCTTCTGAATGCCACATTAATGTGAAGGTACCTGACACCTCTGTAGGGCAGAATTGGAAGTTTTCTTTGCAGGTAGGTATCTTTTGACAGCTGGTATTTACCATTGCCATCAATTTTCCTTGCATACTATAAGGAAGGGCCTATATTTTCCCCAGATGGAAAGTTATGATGCAGTGGTTCTTGATTCAAGATTGTCTATAGAGGACTTCAGAACACAGAGCAATGAGGTAAATCCAGTAATAATGGATTACACTTGTAGTAAACTAAGAAAAAAGGAAAGTTAACCAAACTCTATTGGCGTTGTTCATCTACAATTCCTCATTAGACTACATCTTTAATTAGTTCACAGTGAAACTACCTAACTATCAGTCTGTGACTCAGAATCTTGACAGCTTTACTGCAAACAGCTATGATGCTGAAAATTCGGAAGGAGTAGAGTATTTGGAGGCCAATGACATCTCATCTGTTACAGATCAGATAGGTTTGATTCCAAGGATTGCTTCTTTTGTTTCTGTTTGATCATGGTCCAACATTGATGGTCTATCCAATAATTTCAACTAAAGGTGGATTCCTTAACAGAAACAGGTTGTACTCTATTTCCATTGGCCACCTGTTCTCAGCCCCATGCTCTTGTTGGAGACAGCAGCTGTACATTGACTTCATCAATGGAGCAGAACACATTAACCAAGGAACAGAAAAATGTTAGATCATTAACTATACTACCAAATTATTATTATTTTTTTCTTTCAAGTTATTCATTGCTTTCAAATCTGCAATTTATGTTTTGTGTAACATTCTGTAGCATTTGAAGTAAGAAACTGATTGATTATATATGTTTCTATAACCTGCATCCTTGGATCTCCAGACAGAAACCCAAAACAGGATGCTGCATCTAGAAATGATGCAAGAAAACAGCTGTCAATATGCTTACTCCTAGCAAGCAGGTTTTAATAAATTGGGAAAAGCATACTACTCCCAGATGAGAATATTTGTAATGATTGTTGCAAAAAGCTTTGCATTTTAATCTAACTTCTCTTCAATTGTGCATATTCAACTGTAATCCATTGTTCTTTTATAAATTTGTGTGAAATCTGAATCTTCAATTCTAGCCTACCCTGAAACTATTCAAACAGCTTGAATGGTCAGGTCAATGGGGGCAACCAATCATTGTTTTGATTTTTAAGTTTTTGTAACCTTTATCTAAATTCACATTCATTTCTTGCAAAAATAATTCAAATGTAAAAGAAGCTGCATGTCTTGATCAAGTAAAATCCTTGACGAATTTTAGAACCCATCAACCAATAATTGGTAAGATATTTATATAATTATATTCTTGTCCATGTTTGCAGTGAAGCATTTAAGAAAAAATGATAAAGAAAAGTGTTTGCAGTGAATTATTCTCACTTTTGAAAACATATCAATAGCATAGTCAGAATGTTAGTTTAGATTCATATTCCGGCTCTTAAGCTCAGCAACTAGAGCATGGACTGGATCAAGCATCAATGCTCTGGCCAGAAAATATAACTCAGAAAGCACAAAGGATGCTTGAAACAGTCAAACGACGTAACAAAAACTTGAGGAAGTTTGTGGTCATGAGGCATTTGGATATGTACCGTATGCATGCAATCCTTAGAAGTGTGGCCCATAAATTTTATATTCAGAATGCTGATATGATGCTCCACTGTGGATGGTGGACAACCGGAAAACTACATAGACTAAAGATTTTACTTCTGAACCATTGATTTTTTTTTTTTTTGTACCGTGAATTTCTAGGCCACCTGCTGAAGGGTAGGTTTTTCTAATTTTGTATTTTTTTTTTTTGTTCCTGATTGGCGAGGCCCATCAAGTGTTCTGACTGGGCACCATGTATACTGATTGGGAGCATCGAAATGTTATACAGATCCTTCCTAATCAAGGTCTTATAACTGTTGAAACTTGATCCCTGTCAGAGGAAAGCCCTCTCTTTATATATTAAGTGAATGACAAAATTATATAAACTACTTTTAGGGCCTGTTTGGATTCATGAAAAGCATGAGAAAGGAAATAGTGTTTATTGGGAAACTTTATTTCCAGAATATTGTGGGAAAGGAAATATCGTTTTCCTAGTTTTTTTTTTTTTTTTTCAATAAGATTTTCATAGAAATTTAGAATCTATTTTCTAGTTTGTTATTTGGCAAAACAAAAAATTTTCGTGAAAAAAATCTTAAATAGTCACTAGCATGTGTTAGATTAACAAATGTGGCACATGTGGGATGCTTAGAGATGAACAATGGCACATGTGGCAAACACAACATATGTGGGCACTTTAAGCTAAATTGTGGCACACGTGGTACATGTGAGGTGCTTGAAGTTGTACAATTGCACATATGGCACAAGACACATATTGGTACATTTGACATGTGGGCGCTAAAGCTAGATGATGGCACTTGTGCACATTGGTACCATTGGCACATGCCATATTTGGAGAATTGAAGATGGACAATGGCATGTGCCATATTTGGAGGATTGAAGATGGACAATGGCACGTATGACACATTGGTGCATGTGGGGCACAAGTAAGATGAATGGTGGTACATGTGGCACAATAGCCCATGTGGGGTGCAAGAGAAGATGGATGGATGGTGGCACATGTGGCACATTAGCACATTGGGGGCTCTTTACACATGTGGGGCACAATATAAGATGGATGGTGGCACATGTTGCATAGAGGCACGTGTGGGGCATGACTGAAGATGAACAATGTCTCATTTGGCGCATGTGAGGCGATTGAACATGGATAGGGGCATGACTGAAGATGGAC
The DNA here is from genome assembly GCF_029962835.1 of Magnolia sinica. Classification (NCBI taxonomy): domain Eukaryota; kingdom Viridiplantae; phylum Streptophyta; class Magnoliopsida; order Magnoliales; family Magnoliaceae; genus Magnolia; species Magnolia sinica. The sequence continues at coordinate 85,188,471 of NC_080574.1, forward strand.
AATGTCTCATTTGGCACAAGTGTATTCACTGGAGATCCTAACTTAGAGTCAACTTTTTAGTCACAAGATTTCACATGCAATATTCACCATAGCACAGTACTCAGCCTTTGCATTGGATCACACAACAAATGTTTGCTTCTTGGTTTTCTACGTATCAAGTTTTCTTTTGAGGAAAGGGTATAATATCCCTTTGTATAACGATGATCATCAAGAGAACCTTCCTAGTTTGCATCTGAATAACTTTCAACATTCAGATTATTATAACAACTAAATAGGATGCCATGACCTGGAGAAGACTTGATGTAGTGAAGAATGCGATGAACAACTTCAAGATGGCTGGAGCAAGAGCATGCATGAATTGACTCAAAGTCTTTCCCATCATCAACATGAAGCTTTTTAGCTAATCAAGTGTTTTGATGGCAAGATTAGTAGTAGGAGTCAAAAGATTAAGAGCATATTTTGGCTAAGATAAACAATACCCTTGTTCGAACAAGAGACTTCAATGCCCATAAATATTTTAACAGACCCCAATCTTTGTTAAAAAACTTGCTCAGATAGATCCTCAATTCAGAAATCCCACTTGCATTATCAACTATAATAATAATATTATCTGCATACACATTGACAATGATAGTCTTGGACATGTTGCTTAACAAACATTGAGTGGTTTGGCTAAGTACGAGTAAATCTAAAACCTATCAAGGCCCAACTAAATTTCTCAAATAAGACATGAGGGGCCTGCTTCAAACCGTATATCGCCTTTTTAAGACAAGCCTTATTTTCTTTCCCCTTCTGAGCAAAACTAGGAAGATGAAGCATATAAATTTCCTTATTCAAATCACCATTCAAGAAGGCGTTCTTAACAATAAACCGATGCAAATGACCAATTAAGATTAGCAGTAATAACATGAATTGAGTTCATCTTCGCAACATGAGCAAACGTCTTATTGTAATTCTCACCATATGCCTGTGTAAAAGCCTTTAACAACCAGGTGAGCTTTTTATTTTGTTATACGACCATCAAGGTAGTATTTTAGGGCATATACCCAGTGACAATCCACTTGAGTCTTCCCAACAAGTAGTCATCTCCCATGTATGATTCTTCTTTAGAGCAACCATCTCCTCCTTCATGGCCTGACGCCATAGAGGAGAAGAGCCTCCTTATAATTTTTTGGTATAGTAGAAGAAGAACACTCAAGGATAGAAACAAAGAACTAGTGTTTAGGAGGCAAGGAATGATAGGAGACAATTTTGAATGGGATGATCAGTACATTGTCTTTTAGCTTTCTTGATAGCAATAGGAAGATTCAGGGATAGTTCTAAGTATGGATCTGAATAAATGGGCAAACAAGTAGGAATACGATTAATACTTGAGTTCAAAGGAGCCTGCTTTGTGGTGGACTGTGGGAAGACATGTCCGGACATTCCTTCTTTCATAAACCTTCAAATTTGGTTTAGTTGACTGAGAATCAGAACCTATGCTATCTACACCATTATTAGATTGAGCACATGCCCCTGGAATAGATGAAATAGAAAGAATTGGATCAGGGTCAAGAGCAGGTATAGGAAGAACCATACCCTATTGTTTTTCACTATCTTTAGAAAAATGTGGAATGCTTTCAAGAAACTTGACATCCATAGAAACATGATGTTTATTTATTTATTTATTTATTTTTAATTTTAATTGATCGGATCAAGGGTAATTATTATAAACATAACAAACACACCCAAAGACTTACAATGGAATTTTAGAAATAAAGTAGAATGTTGAGAAATTTTGAAAAGATGGTCGACCCCCAAGAATTGTAGTAGGTAAATGATTAATTAAATAATAGGCAGTAAGAACAACATTCGACCAAAAAACTTAAGAAGAGGCATATATATGAGAATAACATGAATAATTTCTAAGAGATATTTGTTCTTTCTTTCAATAATTCCATTTTGTTGCAGAGTATGTATACAAGTCGTTTTAGAGTTTATATCATGCTCATGAAGATAAGACAACATTGAGTGAGAAAGGTATTCCTTTGCATTGTCAGTACAAAGGTTTCCTATATTTGTATTAATCTGATTTTTAACATACGCAAGAAACACTTTGAAAATTGAACCAACCTCATCTATGCTTTTCATTAAATAAATCGATGTCATACAAGAAGCATCGTCAATAGAGGAGACCAAGTATTTAAATTCAGTAGAATTAATTGGAATTGGTCCCCACACATTAGAATGAATTAATGAAAAAAAATATATATTTATCTTTCTTTCCACAGGGGAATAAATTGACATATGATGTTTAGTTAAAACACAGGCTTCACATTGAGAATTCTTGATATCCCCAGACTCAACCGACTGATGACAAAGACTATAAAACTGAATTAGAAGGATGACTAGAATGGCAATGCCAAAGATAAAGCTCTTTTTTAATATATATATATATATATATATATATATATATATTATGACATTCATTTAAATTGACTTCAAGTATTCAAATGAAGAATTATAGTCCATCTTTCTCAATTTCACCACCACGTAGCTCCTTCATCTTTACATCCTGAAAGATAATGATCAGAAAAAAATGTTGTTACAATTTAGATCCTTTGTAATTTGACAAACAAATAATAAACTGGAAGCAATATTTGGAACCAATAAGACAGGACAGAGAACGATGGTGAAGCAGAAATATAATCTCCTTTACTCTAATAGGTGTCAAGGTACCATCTGCCAACTTCACACGGCGTAAATAAGACTCTGAAGTAAATGAAGAAAAAGAGAGATGTGCCTGTTATATGTTCCATAGCCCCCAAATCAATTTTCCAATGGTTGAACGCATAGGTAGTGTGAAGAGCAAATAATGTATTACCTTTTTTTATCCAAAGATGTAGATGGAGAGGCATTATTCTGTGTGGCATCCCTTATAGGCAAAATACTCAAGAACCAAAAGGAATACTGCAATAAATTTCAAATAAGGAATACTCAAAATCAACAAATCATTAAGAAACCAAAAAAAGGGAGGGGTGTTCTTACAGCTGAATTATTAAAGAAAGCAAATATAGAAAAATCTAGGGTTACCACAAAGGAGATTCTTGTAAATTTAGAATAAATCCAAAAAACTGTCCAAACCATAATGATCAACAAACCCTTATTGCTGCAATCCTGTTTCAGTAAATGTAGAAGAAAAGCAATCCCAAAAATCTGAAGAATATGAATGTCCAGCAAATTGAAATCAGTCAAACATGTTTTTGATCCAACCAAAGGGAGCAAATCAGTCTAGAATTTCCAACAGAACCATATTGTTGTTTACGATAAAACGTAGCAGCCTTGAATCTTCAAAGACTTGATCAGTCAGAATTTCCAGCAAAAACTTCCAAAAGCTTCCACAAGATCTCTAGACACCATAGCCACAGGACCACCCGTCACAAATCACATACAATCATGTGATTAAAAGATTAATACCTCTCAAACCAAGAGAGATTATATGAAAAGAAGAGAAGAGGAGATTAAAAGAGGAGGAAGAGATCAAGAGATAAGAAACCCTAGGGACCTTCTTGCTTTGATGCCATGTTAGAGGAAAGAAAGAACTTGGGAAGAAAAGAAGCTTAGAGAGGCTTTGATGTTCGACCCTCTTTCTTTATATATTAAATGAATGAGAAAACTACATAAACTACCCTTAGAGGAAAGGGTAAAAAAGGAACAAAAATTGAAGAGAACTAATAAAAGGGAAATAAGAGGCCCACGACCCAAGTCAGGCCCAAGTAAAGGGAATGGCCCATGGCCCTTAGGGATATGACCCAATTATGTCAACAATGCCTGCTATGAATACTTAACCTACATCAACTTAACTGGGGAGAAGTCCAGGAATGGGATTTTACATGAAGAAAAAGGGATATCTTGGTCCTATTTATTTTTTTTAGACATCAATAGCAAAAACTTTCTAAAGGCTTGATGATGATGATCAATAACTAAATATGGGTAGCTAAACCTACTATATGATATTTTTAATCACATGTCTTAGCTTTTTATGCCCTAACCTCCTAGACACAAATAACTAGTTCATCTAGGGAGAAATAATTGTATTGCATGAAGAAATTATTTCGAGCCTCTTCAATTTCTATTAAAGAAAAAAAAAATGATGAACACACCCTCTATATATATATATATATATATATATATATATATATATATATCTTTTTTGCTTTAATACATTGGAGAGACAAAATAAAAATAAAAAATACCACCAGTTTTGAGGTCCAAAATGCATAAATGCATCATATTATATCATAATTAGGCCCTACCTCAACTAGTTAGGGTTGGCTAATGCATCATATTGTATCGGAACAAGGAAAAAGTATGCTAGAAAACAAGATCATTAATTAAAAAAAAAAAAAAAACCTTCATACTGGTATTTGCTAAATCAAATCCGAAGATTTGGAATCAAATTGTAGAAATTCACCAAATGGTGAAGAAGACCCCTAACTTACCATGCATACATATGCATACCCAAAATCTTGAGTCCTTAATAACAGTGTAGGAACATGAGTAATCACAGGTGTAGATCTAGTGCTTGTATTTATGTTGCGTCTCTATGAAATAAGGTGCATGTTAAAGCCTCTAGCGTGGGGTTAGCTAGACTTAAGGTGTTCCGTATCCATTACGATATGGCCGTAAAGGCCGATATGTATAGGCAATGTTCGAAGTATCGGTATCGCTATAAGTTTCGCTGGCTGGGAATACCGAAACAATATCGATATCGCCGATAATATCGCTGATAAATGGAAATGCGGGAAAACATGGGGAAAATAGTAGAATTTTCAGTGAAACTTCAGGAGATGCTTAAAATACACATATTTATATATTTAGGGATTAAAAAATTGCAAAAACAATGTATACACAATATTATAGTCTAACCATCCAGTCATCCATCCAACATCCATCTATATTGCAAAATATCGATAACTCACGATATTTTGCCAAGAAATCATCAACAACTAGAAAGGAAACGAAAGATTGTGGTCTAGATATCGTGCATGTTGCGATAACGATAATATGGAGATGTTATCAATATTAGCAACGACAAATTGAAAACTGTATAAAACAATGTGCTCATAAAAAAAAATAAATTAAAATAGATATTTATTTATTTATTATTATTAATAAACAAACTTTCTGTGATATCTCTACATTGGTGATATTATTGAAATATCGCCGAGACACTTGTGATACAAGCGTCACCTAGAATTTACATAGTCAAAAATATTGGCGATACATTGGCAATACAAGCGACGCCTGGAATTTACATAATTGAAAATATTGGTGATATCAAGTGGATTGTCTAGGTGTCCCATTATAACTAGGAGCATTATAACATAGTGCTCTTAGTTTTGGAAGTATGTGCCCTTGAAATTCAACTTGGTTCTATTTTGGGGGGGGGGGGGGGTTTGGATATTGCTGCAGAGCAATGATACTGGATCATTTCTTCTTTGCAAGGGGGGGGAGGTGGGTTTGGATATTGCTGCAGAGCAATCATACTGGATCATTTCTTCTTTGCAAGTGTATCTTTAACTTATAATCTTCACTGCTTATGCTAACTAACCAGTTAACATGCTTGTATTTTTCTATAGCAGGCGGCGGACTCATGCATCTCACCTGATGAAGATGTAGCATGCAACGAAAGAAATGCCAGGGAGGTTCCACAAAGTGAGATGGAACACCACTCTTGCAAACCTCTGAATGCAGAAAAACCTAGAAGGTTAGACCTTGCATATCATAGTAGCAGCTGCATTTTGTCAGTTATATCTACTCTTAGCAAAATCTGTTTCAGCCAGTTCATTCAACGCTACCATTGGGGCCAAGCCATGATGCAGGAATCATGCTGATCGGATGATTCATTGTCCTAAGTTCCTAACCCTAGGAAGGAGGCCAATTTGTTACAACCGTTTGTTTTTACCAGCCGTAGATCGCATTGCTAGACTCATCAAACCAAAGTGCTCCTTTGGAATCATAAGCAATTCAAAGTGGGGTCTAGGGATTGATGATTGGATCTATTTTGTTTATCTGCTCAATCTTGACTGTCCATTTTACACACTATTGATCAAATGCTTAGGATCATACAGTTGGTGTATTTTTGCACCACGGCTTGTCACTTTTTGTATGAAAGAATGGACAATTCAGATTGGTGATTATCATCATCGTAAACCTTCCTAACTACTTGAGGTCAGCTACACAAATCCTGTTCTGCCTTCCCACTCTATCAAGGGCCACAACACACTACCATGAGATTCAAATGTCATATTGTCAGGATTCATGATGAAAGTTGTGGCAAAGTTATGTCATATAGGTTGATTAAAATAAACAAGTTGTTCGTTCATCTTAATCTGTTTATTAATAACCAGGAGACTGCTGCCGGCATCATCAATTCTAGTAAAGGAAGTTGGTGGCTTTCACATGGAGGATGAAAATCCAAAGGTGAGGCCTCTCCTTAATTTTTATAAACAACCTTGTTGCCCTTTGCTTATTATTCGTTGCCTTTTTTCTTGTGCATTTCCTTTTCCCTGTGAACACCAATATGTTGTTTTAAATGACGAAGAATGCTGATTTAGCCCTGGGGGGTGGGATATGGGAGTCATATATCAGTAAGTATGAACTGATATTTTTCAAAAGAAGTTAGTTTACCCCACAGTTGACAGTAAGCACTCATTTTGTCTTGAGATAAGAGGGGGAAATGTACTTTTAGTATTTTTTGTTTTGGCTTTAAGTGGGAGTCTAACAAAGTCCTTCCATGTATGGAATCAATGTATCTGGTCTTCAATCCTTCTGAAAATTTACATCATGGTTGATGGACAGAGAAGAGGCGAAAAGAAACCAAGCATGGAGGAAAGAGAAAAGACACAAGGTAGTGTTTCTCTGATCCGGTTGTTGAGGAGCAATCTCTATCTGTGATTGCCAGAACCGAAGTGTATGTATAATTCTATTAGCCCGGAGAGCGGTTTTCTTGTTTTGCTGCCTCAATCTTTTCAACTGGAAGAGTTGCACTTGTTTACAGATGTTCTATGTCATCTGCAGAAAGTTTCAGTAAACATTTTGAAATATTACTGACATCTGTGTGTGAGTGCATTGGCTTGGAGCTGTGTGCTTGCATGTGGCTGTGTGCATGTGCATGGGCAGGTGCAGTCATACAAGCATGCAGATGTATTCGATACCTTATGTGGATGTGTTTTTGGATGCACATGTATGAACCATCACTCTTTTCACATGTGCTGTGTTCAATATGTTATGCCATTACTCAGTATGATAGTGTGATTTCAGTAGTATGAATTACTTATGCCGAACCTTGAAGATTGAAACATAAGTGATGGGCTGAACCTAAATGGAGCCTGTTTTTGTGCAATAAAAATAATAATAGCACAAGGTTTTCCCTGTTGGAAGTAGAAGACCTCCCACATGCAGTAGACACAAGAGACAACCATATGTGCAAAGTAGTCTATTATGTTAGATAGATATTTAATATGTGCAATAAATTAAATTCCTAGCATACAATCTATTCATTCATCCATATAAAAATAAACGAATCAATCACAAGCATAAATAGAATTGCATACACATTAACAATCGTAAACACAACGATATATAATAGTTCGGCTAAATCCCTACTGAACGCCCAAATAACGAACTTAAACTCGAGTTTTCCGAATTTCACTATCTCACATAGTTTTCCATACGTTCACCACAAACCGTTACAATCCTACACAAGGACCCACGTACAAACCCATCAATGGCTCACATAGAGACTTCCACGTGCACACCCGTCGGTGGCTCACATAGAGAGTTACACATACATACCCATCGGTGGCTTACATAGAGACTTAATCGAGTTTGGATGACAAATTCTATATCCAAATCTACGCAAGAATTGAGTGTACAATGGACTCAAAACAAAACTCTTACTAGTTGGATGAGCCCTGTTGATGGTACATTTTTTGAGATGCTTCTTCACACTTGAATCAGCTTCCCTTCAGCTCCCTCGATCTTTGAAGTGGGTCTTGTTCAGCTCCTAGATTAGCAACCTTACAATGCATCTTCTTATTGAGAATAGCAAGGTAATGGGAGTGTTGTATGGTGGTAGAATCTCATACAACTAATGGGGTGGTTGATTTCAATTGGGAATTCACGTATATAAGCATTCTAGAGGATGATAGACAAATGATTTACCTGTGGATTAATGTCTAACATCTAAAGCATGCAAGAGAATATGTACATCTTCAAGTTAAGCTTGAAATGCTCATATAGAGTAATGAATCACAAGGAAGATGGCATGAACTCAATGGATTAAAGCCTAAGAGAGTTGATTAAGAGTTGTATGCATAGAGACTCTAAAACCTTAAAAAACCCATCTATTTTGCGAAGGTCCGAGTGCTCATTTTATAAGAAAAGTGCTCCAATGGATCTTTAATGGCTAGTCATTGATCCGTCGATTCAATCGACTTGAATTGACATTGTCGATTTGATCGACAGTTCATTGAACTTGAACCAACAGTAAACGTGTCCAGCTTTGAATTTAGAACCATTGCAGATAGTCTGGGTCCAAACGTTCACAACCTGATTACTAAACTTGTTGTGCCTGGGACCACTCAAAATCAACCAAATCTAACAGGGGCCCAAGTTTTTCATGTTTTGATTTTTGACCATCCTAAAATGGACCCAACCAAACAGACCCAGATCCAGGAAAATGATTAATTACCAAGTCCCAAGGAAAGAGGGGATTGGAAATTATAATTACTAAGTGTAGTTAATACATTATCTGCCTATGTAAAGTGGTAATTTTGCAGCGTCCAAATGGTTAATTAGTAATTGGTAATTACATAATTCTGAATTGAAAATAAAATATATTAGAATAAATTCAAATTTCCTCCTCTTTCCCATTCTATAGAACAATACCATAGTTGTAAAATGCTGTCACTCCACTTGAAAATAGGCCAAGTCAATGTAGCCAAGTCAGTGAAATTCGTTGATGAGGTCAACTTGATTCAAACTCAGGCATGACTAGAGGACTTGGCTTGCTTACTCAGTTGAACCGAGTCACTGATGAGTTAAATATGTTTTCAAATAAGAAGATGCAAGCGGTTGGTGGATTTGAACCCATGACTTCAAACAAGCAAGACAACTTCGTCTTCTAGCCTCTCTTTTTTATTTTTATTTTTTTTATTTTTTATTTTTAAATTTTAAATTAATGGAAAGAGCACTTTAGATTTCGCAACTTCCCATTTTTTTTTTTTCTATAGATGGATTGATTGCGTACAAGTAGGAGCATAATCATTCCTTTGTTAGCTATTCACACCATCCTTTGAGATAAATTGTATTGATAATGACCCCTTAACCAATTTTTCCATTCATTCATTCTAGAATCCGGAAGTTTCTTAGACCTTGATTTGGCATCCAATATTCCTGGTGTCCCAAAATGGTCCTTTATTCTATCCTTAAGAAAAAGATATGCTCCGCAATATTGAAGTACATATCTCAAGTAATACTTATTAATAACTTGGATTTGTGAAAAATTGTAAAATACATATGCTTGGGACAAGGAAAATAAGTCACAATAAATCTGTGATTTCTTATTACTAATATTAGAAAGCGACTTTTTGATAGTCGAAATAAAGTGAATTGCATTTTGATTTGTTTCATCAATTCCTTCTTTATTTCTTTCATCATTGTAAATTTCTTTGTCAATAATTTTTTTTGTTGATTCAAATTCAAGGAAAAGTTGTGCATTTATTCTGGGAATATTAATGTTACATAGAAAGATATCCATATAGATTCTTTCAATGAAAGATTTCATAAAATAGTGCCATTTACGTATTAATCGGGCACCTCCTCTTTTTGATATCTGCCAAATATGTTTCTGTGATTCCGATCTTTTATCATCACAACCTGTCTCGTTAGGACTAATCTTTCTATTTGGAGTTAGAAATATTTTTCTCTTGTCTTTTGTAATCCTTTCTATTTTATTTCAGATTGTGGTTGTCCTATCAGCCAGATCCTTCATTTTTACTTTTATTTCCTCTTTCAGTGAATAATTTGTTCAATCCACAGATCTAATTCGAATGATCGATTCATGGTTAATCTAATTACTAATTATAGAATCTTTTCTATTTTCATTCGGTTCATATACTTTCCTCAATCCAAATAAGAAAATTGGATTTACTTTTGCAAACTCTTTTATTATTCTTTTTATAAATAGAACTGTTTTGAGAATCCATCTTGTTTTTTCTTTTAAGACCCTTGGAAACCATTTTGTTCTTTCTCCTATTGCCATTGATTTCTCCGATATCAAAAGAGTATTCATTAGCAAGTCACTCTTTCAAGGACGCCTTTTCAACTGCCTATTTGCCTCACATATCTTTTTCTTGTCTTCAGGTTGTAAGATTACCATGAATCGATTGTAGCTTTCATATCCCAAAAGATATCTATGATTGGACAATCACAACGAAATCACAACGATAAAAATTAAAGGCATGCAGAATGGATGTTAAGCATTAAACTGTCTCATCCATTTTGCAGGCCCTTGCTGGAATGGCTCTGATCAAATGATGAGAATCCACAGTGGGTCCCGCCCATAATAAGATGATTGCTTGCATCAAGTCTCTATGCCAAGCAGGGTGGGTAGGGTCAACTCGAAGACTGACTCAGCCCTATGTCAAAACTGGGTTGGGTGAAGTTCAAGACTTGACTGGGTCTCTAACTGTCTTGTCTTTACTTGATATTTTAATAAGTACATTTTTTAAAATATTACTTAATGCATTTAAAATTGCCTTGCACTGATGTAGTAATTAAAATATCCAAAACCAAGCACTACCTGGTAGTGGTACCGTAGCACACACTGCCTAGCGTCTTCATGTTTTGAAGATGAGGCTGCCTCTTCCAAGATTCACGCTTAAAAGCTTTTCTTCTTCTTCTTCTGCAGATTCACGCTTAAAAGCTTTTCTTCTTCTTCTTCTCTCTCTCTCTGTCTCTCTCTCTCTCTCTTCTTCTTCTTCTTCTTTTTGGTGGGTTTTGAAAAAAGGGCCATTGAGTCAGTTGAGTCCTGCCAAGTTGTATTGAGTCGGCCGAGTTATTGAGCTGACTTGATGAGTCTTGCCGAGATGAAACTCAGCTTGAATTCTCACTGAGTTGAGTTGACTTGGCTGAGTTTCGAGTCAACCTACCAATTTTTAGAACTATAATAGCTTGCTGAGATCATGCATGTAGATGCTTTGGCCCAAGAATCAGTTCAGTCCACTAGTTGAGTGGGCCAAAACCTACTAAACCAATGTACGGGTTAGAAAAATAGGCTGAAGTTTTCTAACCCATTCACCTGTTTCTAATACCGTGACCTGCTTACTGAGTTGAGTAGATTCATTTTTGGGCAAGAACATAGGCATGGCTGGACCCACCTAATGGATGGCCTCGATATTGCAGTCGCCTGCAATGCGGGTGCAAGTGGTGGCAATGTAGAAAGTGGCCTTAACAAAGCTCATTTAGCAACTAAGTTCCATTGTGGTTTACTTTGATTCAAGCTGTTATAAAAATCTGCTACGTTAGTCAATAATAATGAGAAATGCTCCAATTCTCTGAGATCACTATTAGTTGCAATGGGTCATTTTGACGGTCTACTTTATCAATCTCAACTCTCCATTAATTCTAGAACACATTTCCTGAGTTACAACGTGAAAAATCACACCAATAGGATTATCCAAACCATCTTTTTTTTTTTTTTCTTTTTTTCTTTTTCTTTCTTTCTTTCTTTCTTTCTTTTTCTTTTTCTTAAGCCATGAATGGAATGGCTACGATTGCCTAATAAAAGCGATACATTTCAATCATAAGCAATCCGTGATGGATTGAGCCTTAACAAATAAAAGGATCAAAATTTTGATACGACCCACTTTTTGTTTAAATGATCTTGGCCATTAATATTAAATGCTACTGATCAGATGGTTAAGATTGTCAGATAGATGTGATGTTTGCATGGCAGCCCATTAAATGGTCCCTGAGCCTAAAAAACGGTCTAGATCAATGGATTAGATTGTGTCCCAATGTAACTTATAGTGCTCTAAGAACACTGAAGCATGTCTCAATAATCGTTAAAATTCCATTCTCACGTACAACGCGAATGTGATGTTACTATTTAAAGAAGAAAAGATCATCAAAAGGTCCACTTGAAGTTATGACACAAGCGGAAACCAGCTTCGATGCTTACTCTATAGAAATCATTCGATCATTTAAACTAGGTTTTTATGCATGCCAACAGATGCCTGCCCGTGTGGCCCACTTGATACCAAAAGTATTTTTAGGATACTGATCAATGGATATTTTTACTTGATCATCTCTCATTATAGTTATTTGTTCAATGTATGGACAGCTAGGAGCATCTGTGAAGTGTCATTTTCCTGGGTTTTGAACCATCTGCACTGGATAATAGGATTTGGATGGTTATAGATTGAGCTAAATCTATGTTTCGTGCGATGTGGAAGTGTGCGTCTGTATAGATACTGACACTAAAATTCCTATGGTGCGACTTATGTTATGTACCTTTGAACGTGGGTGGTTTTGGGTAAGTGACATACATCTTACTTTGAGACATTAAAGGTTGATTATAGCGAAATCATCTAATCTATCGATCATCATGCGTCACTGATGCAACAAAACTCTCTCTCTCTCTCTCTCTCTCTCTCTCTCTCTCTCAAGAGATTGCATGGAATAGACCCATTAGATTGAGAGTTTCAATACCGATAGTACCCTGTATTAATTGAGGCCGTCCCTATAGCGTTTCCAGTTCATCGTGATGGACTCCATTACAACGTATCATCGATCTCCTTGTTGGACTCCATTGGATGGACTATATATAATCATGGCATTAGAATGAACAGTGGACAACAAAAATTATTTTTACAAGTCCGTACATATCATCGACTAATTAGATGGCTACGATCTTCCAATAGGTGTAGGGTCCTCACTCATGCCTCGGTGGTAGACTCACAAGAGTTACAACACGGGGTCATGGGTCATGAGTAGCCATTGTGGTGAAATTTCACGGCGTAAAGGTTTTGCACTACTTTCCGGATTCCTGATTCAATCAAGAATTCCATTGAATTTCTCATTTCCACTCTTTCTTTTCTGTAACCTACTGTCATGGTCCACTTAAGTTTTGGAATTGAGATCATGTTCTAACTTGAGCTGAACTGATGGATAAGGTGGATTTCTTATGAATCCCACTGGGTCTCACGTAGCTACGGACCACTAGAACTTCCTACAGGCCTGACTGGTGCAAGCAACAGATGTCTCATTTTTCAGCCAAAATAAATCAATTGGAAGTAGGGATTAAGAAAATAATATATTTTAGGATTGTTTGTGGCTAAAAATGCATTCTATGGAACTTGCCATGCTGGCAAACTAGGAGTGTTAAGTTTTCTTTCTCTATGGGAACGTTTAATGTACATTTCTCTATCTATAGGTATTGATAACACCACCTCTTTCTAAAGTACAAGGGCATTTTTGGTTTTTCAATTATAATGGTAAATGACTATAAAAGGTTAATGATTATTTACTCTTGTAATTTCTTGCCGGTGACATTACTTACGTTTGCTTGCAATGATGATTTTGTTATATTGTTTGTTTCTATAGACACTCCATCCCAGGCCGATAAGTTGATTGAGTTTGAACTGATAGATGGTCAACCAAGCCCCAATCCTAAACCCTAACCCTGGAGGACTCCAATCCTAAACCCTGAAATCAATCCATCTAGCCCATTCATCCCAATCAACCTGGCTAACCCACTCAACCCAGTCGACCTAATCCTAAACCCTAGGAACCTAGAACCCTGGAGCTTTGAGTCAACTCGTTGAGTTAACAACCTAGTCAACCGACCTAATTAAGCCCAACCTTCCTTATGAGACCTGCCAACCTTACACTAACACCATCCTCCTCTTTGAGCATATGTATTCCCTTCTCTCTTAGCACCACCTTAGAATTATTAGCTCAGTAGGATGTGTCCCATGATTGGGTATTTTCAGCTAGCATATTAAAGTAATCCCATGTATCCTCCGTATCCTTGCTCATAAATTTACCGTTAGACATCATCTCTACGAATTGGCGTATGTTTGAGCTTAAACCATCATATAAAAAGCCAATCACCCTCCAAATCTCGTAGCTATGGTGCGGGCAAGCAAGAAGTAAGTCTTTGAACCGTTCTCAACACTGGAAAAAAGTTTTAACTTCCTTTTGGGAGAAGTTCATAACATCACACCTGAGAGTGTTGGTTTTATGAATCTAAAAGAGCTTTCTAAGGAATTCCTGGATCATCTTGGCCCATTTGCCAATAAATATCGGCCTTAAGGAGTGGAGCCATGGCTTGACCCTCTCCTTCAAAGAGAATAGAAATAGTTTCAATTTAATTACATCATAGGGAACATTGTTAAAGTGTATAGTTGCGACAATCTCGTTGAACTCTTTCAGGTGCATGTATGGATTTTCTTAATCAACTCTATGGAATTTAGGGAGTAATTGGATAACCCCCGGTTTAAAATCCATATTTCCTGTTTTGGTTGGAAAAATAATGCAAGAAAATGTACTTTTTTATTGCCAGTTGTAAATAATCATGTAAAGTCTTAACCAGTGGAACTTGGTGTATATCATTCTCATCACGCTCCGTTCTAACCAATGGTGTGTTCCGCACATGATTCTCATCAAAATTTTGTTATGTTTGAGCCATGATTATCGATGATGTTTCAGGAATATTTGTGTGTTTTCTAATTCGTCGATGGATTGTGAGCCCACCAACCAAACCTCATTCGCTTTGAAGTCTCAATGTATGATCCTTTACCCAATTGGGCATAAACCACATAGAACCCTAATCTAGAAAACCTACCCTAAATCTTACAACAAAATAAAAATTCTACATCAATTAAGAAAGCAAGTAGAGGGACTGAGGAAGGATGTTACCGATATGGAAGAATTAGAACTCAAAGATCCTACAAAACATAAATAAGTAAACGATGTTAGTGATGTTAGAAAATTTGAAATAAAACAAACCCTAAAATAAAAATATGAAATTGACGCCCTAAAAATAAAATCCTAGGTTAGAATTAGAAGTCAAAACCCTAACCTAAGCCTAAGTATTCTCAACACAATTTCCTCGGCAATGGTACCAAAAACTTGATTGAACCCAAGGGCTGACAACCCCAAGTGCAGGGCTGCGATGTAGTAATAACTCAGTGAGACCAAGATCAAATTCACAGGGAATATGGTGGGAAACAATTGAAACTAGACTAAAGGTAACGACTGGTCTGGGTTTATAATCCAGTGAAGAAAAAAGGATTTAAAACAAATAATAAAAGATTAAAGATCTAGGAATCCACTTATAACAATCACAATATCTAATTAACTAATTCAATTCTTATGACTCAGTTGGAATCGAAGTCCTATCCTATCCATCGGAAAATAATTCTATTAAACCAATCATAAATAGCAATAAAACATATTTTCAGTTGAATGATGTAACACTTGGATCTCAATCGCAGGGAATTAAGAGCATCTATTGTAACCTAGGTCTACAATAGATCAATTAATTATACAAATTGATTCCTTCTCTAATCAATTCAAGCATTTGCTAAATCAAAGCATTCATTGTAACTGTAGTTCACAATAATTCTAAAAATAAACAACTCAAAGACTTTAAAGTAAAACCAAATCAATTCAATCCAATGTCATCATTCAAACCATTGTTGTTGAATCAAATAAACTAATTATTGTAATTAATTACAAGCTTCATCCCTTGGCCTTAGCTAAGAGATTAGCTTAGCGTGGTTAACATCCTAGAACAAAAGGAAACATTAAAAAAAAAAACTAACTAAAACTAAAGAATGGAAGAAGAATAGCTCTGTAGAAGCTTTGTCACATCTTGGTCTCTCTTCCAAGCCCTAATTCATCCTTAAAATGGCTTAAAACACATCCATAAATAGGAAAATTCCACACCAACTTTGGACTGACTTTAAAATTTTACAGTTTTGTTCTGATTCGGTCGCACTGACGATACCCTTCGGTCGCACCAGACATAAATTCCGTTGTAACCGAAGGGGTCTTCCTGTTGGAATGGAATTTCTTCAAAACACATATTTAAAGTCTCTGTCTCCTTTAGGTCGCACTGAGCCTACCTTCGATGGCACCTAACAATTGAGCTGAATTAAGTCTGAAAGACATTGTTTCTTCCTGGAATGTTTTTGGCACCTTCGGTTGGACCGAACTTACCTCAGGTGGGCCTGAACAGTCTGTTATTTCTATTATTAAATTGTTAATTTTCTGACTTTTTTTCATCCTTGGTACTTAATTTTCTTGGATCTTCCACACTTGAATTCTTCAATATTGTCTTCCAAACATTCAATTCTTCATTACCTTTGGGCTTGATCTCCTTTTGAGCTTAAAGCATCCATTTAAGCACGATTTCATCTTTGAATCAAAATCACCTCGCATGTAGAAAATATATCTTATTAGATTAATTTAATACTTGAATGCAACCGAAACTAGTGCAATTGAGGGGTTAAGTTGTAACGCCCCACATTTCGGGGGCCGAGTAAATACTCAACTCCTGATATCCCAGGTGAAACTTATGTTTTGCGGAAGAGGGATTCTACAGTTCGTTTCACCTGATATTTGAGCAGTTCATAGAATTAAAACAGACTATGTGATGCACTCTAGAATAAATGTAAATTTTAATGCAAGTAAATCAGTTAACAAGTAAAATACGTCTATCTAGAGTACGAGACTACAATTGAGAAAAATTTACAGTTTCAAAAATACAAAATGTGTCGACTCTAAAATCTCATCACTTGCCCTAAGCTGACCTATTGTGGCCCGCCCAGTAGCTGAAAATACAAGAGCTCCTCCTTTGAGTCCACAGACGCGTCCTCCAGCATGTTGGACTCCATGGTATCTACATCTATGATAAGGTCTGATTGGTGTTTTAAAGCACTGTCCCAGAGTGGGAGTGAGTAATCAACTCAGTGGTTCCATTAACATCAAGTTACACAAATTATCAATTCTACAAGCACAATTAATGAAAAACAACATAAACATACAGTCCCTAGATACTATTGTTAACACATGTGCATGTTATTATGATATGATGCATGCCTTTGCAGTCCAACACTCCCTTATAGTGACTCCAACTCCTCATTTGCAAATGGCTAACACTCCCTCATCATGCGACCTTAACTCTCGAGTCGCCACAACCTGTACTAATGCAATGCGATAAGTGATCATGTTAGCCGAGCATTTAGTGAAGTTCATTTATTCAGCCAGGTTGGGGAATCTGAAACACCTCCACTAAATCAATGGCCCTAACCCGATCACTAGGTCCAGGCTGGCCGTAGTGGCCCCGTGCCTGTAATCCTTAATCCATATTAGGGTTTACCACCCAGACGACAACTTTCCAATCAATGTGAGGCTAACACTGGCCCGAACGATCACTTAGGACTCGGATGACATAGTCCGGACACACAGGGTTAGGCCGCCCATCAACAGGTGGAGGGAGACCACAAATGATGTAAGGGTCGTCACCCAAACGCAATTGTGAAACGGTCGCGGCATCATTATGGTTTAATGTATTAGGCTCATAGCCTTATTGGTTGCTAATTAGTCATTACGGGGAGGCTTGTTGTCACGCCCCAAACTCAGAAACCGGGCTCACAAAATTTCCAATCGCCGAATCGGCACTGACATCCTCCGCTGAACCCCATTCTTGGCTCCCAGCGCCCATTCGCCAGGTTCCGATCCTGGGATGCTACGAGGAGGATTTTTTTTTTAACATCCGTTTGATTCGTAATAAACATAACCAAAGGCATAACCCAAAACAACAACCAAAAACTCCATCACATTTCCACTATGATCAAAAACTTTACAAGTACAATGAGCATAAAGGGAAATACAATGAAGATGAACAAAAACTCCAAAATGATCTGCCACGTGCCCAAGCCTCAGCGCTGCTGCGATCCAACGTCACCTGCACGCAACGGTCGTGCATAAGCTTATAGAAAGCTTAGAGGGTGGTGAAAGTGTATGCTTAAGGTGGTAATGCAGTTATGTAGTATCAGAGTAATGCGGAACATGCTGATGAAAGCCAAGAATACCATAGCCGTACCAAGGCCATGCAGTGCAAAGGATGTTGTCGGTCATACCAAGGCCATGTAATGCAAAATGCAACTCAAGCATACAAATCCTCATCTAAGTCCACATATCGATACGGCTCAAAATCTAAAATATCACCGGGGTCTAGTACACTCCAAGCCAGATTGCCTCCTCATCGCGCGCAATAAGGTGAGTGAAAAAGACCTCACTATTCGCTTGCCAATATCGGGCTTGGCTCGTCAATAGCGGACCCATTCCTTGAGCTGGTCAGACTCAGCCTAGCATTGCCCCCTACTCTCGGGCGGGTAAGGCCGCACCCCCTTCCAACCGACCACGACACAGTGGAAAGCGCAACCGTCTGGTAATCGGCACTCAACGCTCATGCACCCACTTGGTCTAGACGTTGGAGCAACCTCTTGGTACCATAAGGGTTTAGAGACTTTCACCTAGGGATATCTATAGCACCCCATGTAGAACAGTATTTTCGGTATCCAATCTTGCCAACCACGATACGTCTGTGGAGGCTACGGCCCTGATGTTGCTAGGGCGTACAGTAACCATATCACACAATGCGAATGCATGAATCACATTATCCAGTCATATAGCAATCCTGCACGTATCGTGTGCTTATGTAGGGCAACACCCCCTGTACGGGAGCCCCTAAATAATCTGCCCGAAGGCATATGCTATGATCAGTCATTTCTCATATCAAGCATACGTATGATGCATATGATCATGAATCATGGAACTAAACATGTTATATGGGATGGATGATGTTCATAACAAAGATGGGCCTAGACGGCCTACACATTACACGTATGGGCCCTAGGGGAAGTCATAATGCGGACATTTAACTAACACTATACTTGTAATGGGGACGTCAAACCGCCATTGCTCCCAAGGTATAACCCGTCGTAAACATCATTACATAAATCATGTTGGGATTGCACATTGCAATGGACTTTAGGTATATCCCATTGGGCCTTTAATACATCAAATGGGCCGTATCATATGGGCCTCATATTCATCAAGTGAGCCACATCAATGGGCCGCACCAATGGGCCTTATGTGCATTGCAATGGGCCATAACTCGTGGGCCTTAGAATGCATCAAATGGGCCTAATCTTATGGGCCTTATGTGTATCAAATGGGCCACACCAATTGGGCCTCATATATACATCAAATGGGCCACAACCCATAGGCCCCAATACATGTTAATGGGCCTTAAACCATGGGCCCCTAATACATCAAATGAGCCTCGACTCATGGGCCTTACATATATATCAAAGTGGGCCTCAATCATGGGGCACAAGTAAACTGAGATGGGCCTTACACATATATCAAAGTGGGCCTCAACCATGGGCCACAAGTAAACTGAGATGGGCCTCCCACCACCAGTATATTATATATAACATAATATATAATATGTATATATAGTACATACAATATTATATATAATATAATATTATATATATATATACATATATATATATACACACACACGTACACACCCACACACGCACGCACACGATCACACCCACCATCCCTGGACGGTGGGGATAAAGCACAAACATCACAACGGGCTCCACCGTCCGCTGGACGGTGACAATAAAACACCTATCATGTGGGCTCCATGTGGGGCCCACCATAATGTTTATACCCCATCCAACCCGTTGATAAGGTCAAGTAGACCTAGATGAAGGGTGAAAACAAATTTCACCCTGATCCAAAACTTCTGTGGACCCAAAAAAAGGGTTTCAAGGGTAGAGTTTAATTCGCACTGTTTCCTATGATGTGGGCCACCTGAGTCCTGGATCAGGCTGATTTTTGGAGTGGGCCCTGAAAAGGCCAAGCTATATGTCCTAGAGGGGGGATGAATAGGACAATGCCAAATAAAAACTTATAACAGCGGAATAATAAAGAAAATGATAGCCAAATTAAATAACAATGCAGGAAAGTAAAACAACCTCAAAATTCAGATCTTGAGAGGTTGATACAAACGTTATTCTAAGGACAACCTTACACCAGAAACAGAGTTTGTGGTAGGACAACCTTATTTCTAGAAAGGTCTTTGTATCAAGTCTCAAATCGAAGAGGAATACAGAATTAAATATAAACTGAAATGAAATAACTTGTAATTAAAAATGTATTGTTCTAGGGACAGCCATACACCATAAAAATGGCAGGGCAACCTTGCTGGAACAACTTTCAAATGAAATTGAAAATCAAGCTTATAAAGGAATAGCAGAAAGTAAATTCTAAGCTATTACAACATTCTCACAAAGCTTGAAATAATTACAACATTCACCACCATACATACATCCCACAAAAAGAATAAAAAATTAGAAGAATAAAACAATCAACCACAACTCAAGGGATTATAGTGGTTCGCCTGTGTGTTCACCAACTGTTATCCAACAGCCACACAAAAAGCTACTCCACTCCTAATATCCTCACACAGGGGATATTAGCGTTCACTAAAGATAGGTTTTCCCAGGTTCACCCAAAACCCTTACAATTGTGTCTTTGTATGTGGGCTTACACAATTAAAAAAACCCCACTTCTGAGTTTTCCTGGCTTTCCTCAGATAACCAAAATAACAAGATTTTTCGGGCAAATCTTGAAAGAAACCAAAATAATAGAAAGGAATTTACAATATGTAAAATACCTGAATATCTTCTTCGTTGTAGCAGCCCGGTAGAACCAAATCAAAGTAGATGATTGAATGTCCAAGTTCAATGTCCAGTACTCGATTACAATGGTTCTAGTTCTAATAGATTTTAAATTAAACCAAATAGGGCTTGCCTTAATTGATTTTGATTCCAAAGAAAGGGAATAACAATTCCTCTTTTCAAATCAGATTGGAATATACGAAACAAAATCAATTAAAATAAAGCTAAGGAAAGAAGATATTAAATAAGCACACTTAGCTTAAATGGAGCACAAAATTATCTCTCAGAAGTTCGACGAAGATTGGCTTGAATACTATAATTAAATCAATGATTTCTTTTGAGATTCGTGCTCTATTTATAGGTGAGAAGATCAGGTCTTCGACTGGTCTAGAGTGCTCTTCGACTAGTCGAAGCCATAACAGATATTTGAAAGATTAGGCGGGATAAGCGCAGACCGTTCTACGACTGGTCGTAGCCCTCCTACGTCTTTCACGACCGGTCGTAGGTTTCCTTCGACGGGTCGTAGGTCCTGAATATCGTTGGACTTCGAGTCGTAGATTCTACGACTGGTCGAAGATCAGTCGACACTGTTCCTACGACTGGTCGAACAGATTTCTGAACTAGTCGAAGGCTAACAGATTTTATCCGGAATATGTAACAAACTTACGACTGGTCGAGGATTTTCTTAGACTGGTCGAAGCAAGTCTAGGACTAGTCGAAGAAGCCCTAGGACTGGTCGAAGAACAGACCAATCACATGTAAAATAACATTCGACTTATGTATCCGAAATGACCTACTTCTAAGGTCATCCTATGGTCAAACAAACCTCAATCATGAAGTATGGACATTGAAACAAGAGACCATGAAGAATGAGCCTTGAAGTCTTGATGTAGACTAAACCTTGAAGTAGCTCAATCATGAAAGTGGCTTGAGTTTCAGCTTGAGTCTTGATTTCAGCTTGACTTTCAACTTGAGTCTTGAGTTCAGCTTGAGTCTTGCCTTGTACTTTCTTTTTCTTTTCAGCTTGAGTCTTGTTTTGTGAGCAGCTCTTGCATTCAAGATCTTGAGTCTTGTACTTGAGAGCTTTGCTTGATGTGAGCTTAGCTTGTTCATGTATGTTGATCCTTGAGAGAGCTTCACTTAAGCAGGTTATATATAACAGAGTATAATAGTGATTTTGGCACCACAAATTTGACAACACACAGGGATAGAAACTATAACACTTACAATCTCCCCCTTTGTCAAATTAGTGACAAAACACATAACCATAATAAACAAAAGTAAAACAGCTGGTTAATACATGCAAATCAATAATCAACATTTAACATTCAACCAGTTTCAACATTCAACAAGAAACAAGATCAAACATATATTCTTCTTGACACCCCACTCCCCCTGAGTAACATAACCAATGCTACTCCTCTCACAATCACATTAACAACAAACCATTGTCCCCCTTTTTGTCACAATATGACAAAGGAGAACTAAATAAAGGAATGAGAGTAAACATGAGGAGGAAATAGAGTACAACAAAAGAGTCATAGAGATACTCAAGATAGCATCACAGATATCCAGCATAAATATTACATTAAGAACAAATATCCAGCATAAAATCCAACTCAAACTCAATCAAACAAGAGCTAAGTAATAAAGATATTACATACCAAAAGTTTCATAGAAACTAGTCAGAATTAGAACTTGAAGATGGAGCAGGAATAGAAGGTTCAAGTTGGTGCATGCCTTTGTTCAAGCGCCTAAGATATTTGCGCATATACTTGAATTGCAAATCATGAGCAACAGACATGTTCTCCAACTTAACATTAATATTCTCAACTCTACCTTCTAATGCACTCAAACGTGCATCAACATCAGATGGTACAAAATCTAGATCATTAGCTGAGTCAGAATCCAGTTCCTCAAAAATATCATCCATATTAATATCAACACCAGCTTCTTCAGGACCACCACCACCTTGTTCAGGAAGCAGATCCAACTTCATCTTATTAATATTTGTATTGTTGAAGATCAGATGATGGATAGGTGCTTCATCAACAGGCATATCGACTAACATATGAGTAGCCAATACAGTCATAAAGTATGCAAATGGAATGTCACTATGACCAGGATGGAGGCGAAACTGAAGAATGAAATGATAGATTAAGGAAGGCAAACAAATCTGAGTACCATTTGAGATAGCATGGATACCATTTGAAGTGAAACCCGTGCTCCATGACTGGTCGTGGGTATCTACGACCGGTCGTAGTACGACTGGTCGTGTATACTCACGACTGGTCGTACAAACCCCAAAAATTCAATATCTTGCAATATACACAAAAATTGAAATTTAATCTAGCAAATATATACAATATTATACAAGAAGGCATAAATTATCAATTTAAAATGCACATGCCAAGATCAAATTTCATCTTTTTGAACCTGCTTTTATCAAGAGGTTTTGTGAAAATATCAGCACGTTGATCTTCAGTAGGAATATATTCTAGAGATATAACTTTTTCTTCTACTAATTCCCTTATATAATGAAATCTAATGTCAATATGCTTAGTACGAGAATGCTGTTATAAGTTTTATTTGGCATATTTATCGCACTGGAATTATCACAATGTAATAACATAGAATCTGTTTAATTCCATAATCACTTAGCATTCGTTGCATCCAAACAAGTGTGTACATGCATTACCAGCTGCGATATACTCAGCTTCAGCTGTTAGAATTTTGTTTCTTACTAAACCAGGAAACTAGACAATTTCCAATAAAAAAACAACCACCACCGGTTGATTTTCTATCATCTAGATTACCAGCCCATTCGAGTACCCAACTAATTGAACATTGGTTTCATGAGGATACCAGAGACCGAGATTTACAGTACTTGCGACATATCTAATAATTCGCTTGACAGCAATCAAGTGAGATTCTTTTGGATCAGATTGATATCTTGCGCAAATACCAACACTTAGAGAAATATCAGGTCTACTAGCAGTTAGATATAACAAACTACCAATCATACTCCGATAAAGTTTTGAGTCAACATTTTTACCATTCGAGTCTTTTGATAGTTTCAGGGTAGTACTCATAGGAGTATCGAAATTCTTGCCATTTTCAAATCCAAATCTCTTGATTAAATTCAAGGCATACTTAGATTGAGAAATGAATATTCCTTCAGATTGTTGCATTACTTGCAATCCAAGGAAATAAGTCAATTCCCCAACCATGCTCATTTCAAACTGTGATTTCATCAAATCTGCAAACTCAGTAGTCAAGTCAGTACAAGTTGATCCATAAATGATATCATCAACATAAATCTGTACTATTAAGATATGATCATTTTGTTTTTTAACAAACAGAGTTTTATCAACAGATCCCATTTGAAAATTATGAGTTAAAAGAAATTTCGTTAGTTTCTCATACCATGCCCTAGGTGCTTGTTTTAATCCATAAAGTGCCTTTTTAAGCCGATATACATGATCAATATTTTTGGAATCTTCAAATCCCATTGGCTGTTCAACATAGACTTCTTCATGTAAATCGCCATTTAGAAAAGCACTTTTTACATCCATCTGATAGATCTTTATCTTTTTAAAACATGCAATGGATATAAATAGTCTGATAGATTCAAGACGTGCTCTGGTGCAAAGGTTTCATCGAAATCAATCCCTTCAATTTGAGTATAACCTTGTACCACCGGTCTAGCCTTGTTTCTAATTATATTTCCACACCCGTCAGACATATTATAGAAAATCCATATTGTAACAATGATGTGTTTATCTTTAGGTCTTGGTACGAGATACCAAACATCATTTCTTATGAATTGGTTGAGTTCATCTTGCATCGCAACAATCCAGTTCTCATCAGTAAGCGCTTCTTTTACGTTAGATGGTTCAATTTGGGATGTAAAACATACATAATTACATATATCCTCAAGTTGTCTACGGGTGGGAACACCAGTGAGAGGGTTTCCAAGAATTTGTGTGGTTGGATGATCTTTAACAGTCCTCAACTCAGAATCAGTTTGATTTGATGAAGTATCAGGTTTATCAATGATTAGTACTTCATCATTATCTGAATTAGAAGTTGGTGTGTTTAAATGATCATCAATGACAACATTAATGAATTCTTGAATCACACCAGTCCTTTTGTTCAGGACCCTATAAGCTCGACTGTTTAAAGAGTATCCTAAAAAAATACCTTCATCACTCTTCGTATCGAACTTTCCCAAATTTTCACGATCACGTAAAATATAGCACTTGCTGCCAAAAACTCAAAAGTTTTAACAGTAGGCTTTTTATTGAACCACAATTCGTAAGCCGTCTTATTATTATCTTTTTTTGTGTAGACTCGGTTAATAATATAGCAAGCTGTCTGCTTCAACCCAAAGATTTTTAGAGAGCTTCATGCTATTCAACATGACATTAGCCATTTCTTGAAGCACCCTATTCTTCCTTTCTACAATTCCATTTTGTTGTGGAGTTTTGGGAGCAGAGAATTCATGTAATATTCCTTGGTCGGTACAGAACTTCTCAAAATTGCTATTCTCAAATTCAGATCCATGATCACTACGAATTTTATTGATTTGAGAAGATTTTTCAGTTTGAATCCTTTTGAGAACTTTTCTTACTTCTTCAAGGGTTTCAGATTTATCCCTTAAGAAGACTACCCAAGTGAATCTGGTAAAGTCATCAACTATTACCAAGATGTACTTTTTACCACCACGACTTTCCGTTCTGGTAGGTCCTATCAGGTCCATGTGGAGAAGTTCGAGTGGTCTTGATGTGGTATTTGAATTCACCTTTTTGTGTGAGTTCTTTGTTTGTTTGCCTATCTGGCACTCACCACATATTTTATCTAATTTCTGAAGTTTGGGTAAACCTCTTACAAGTTCTCGTTTGCTCAATCGATATAAATTTCGATAATGTACATGTCCAAGACGTTTGTGCCATAAGTCAGTCTCGTCTGTATGGACCATGTAACATGTTTGATTAGATGAGCTGGATTCACTAATAATATAGCAATTTTCAGACGTTCTACGTCTAGTTAATATTACAGAACCCTTATTATTTAGTATTTCACAGCTTTGATTAGAAAACCGAACATTATGGTTATTATCACATATTTGTGATATACTAAGCAAGTTATGCTTTAGGCCTTCAACATATAAAACATTTTTAAACACTGGAAGATTAAAAAGTTGAACCGTACCTTGGCCTAAAATCTTGCAGTTGCTTCCATCACCAAATGTGACTGAACCATCAGTCATATCTTTCAGATCGGTGAATAAGGCTTTGTCACCTGTCATATGCCTGGAGCATCCACTGTCTAGGTACCACTTTGAATGACTTGTTGCTTTGAAAGCAGTGTGAGCAACCAAGCAGGTGACTTTAGGAACCCATTTCATAACTGTTTTGGGTTTAGGAACATAGTTGGTCTTCTTTTGTGTATACTTGTAGGAATGACCTATAGAGTTAGATTTTAATAGCTCCTTGAGTAAATCAACTATCTTTTCAGCTAGTGGATTTCGATTCTGATTAAAGTTGACTTGGCTGTTTCTAGGTTTTTGAAATGTTTTTGAATTTTTAGAAAAATCTTGATAAGTATTTTTCCCTTTTGAGTTTAAGGACTCTCCTTTAACAAACATAGGAGGAGTATACATTTGTTTAGGAGATAAATTTTTATCATAGCCCAACCCGGATCGATCGCCACATTTTCTTGATCCGGATAACAGTTTTTCTAACTTTGGATCACCTTGGGCATATTTCCATGTGTCCTTTAAACTTAGAAGAGAAGATACTTCAGTTTTAAGATTCTCAATTTCAGATTTTAAATCAACAATTAGTGAGTTTTTGAATTCCAAATCACATTTTGATTTTTCAAAATTATCTGAAATTTGTGATTTTTCTAAGACAAGTGAATCAAAACAATTCTTGAGTTTGGAAAACTTTTCTTTTTGAAGTTTAAGTTTGACAGCAATTTTACAACTTTCCTTATATAGGGCATTGTAAGCGTCTTGAAGATCATCTTCATTTTCACATTCACTATTCAGATTTTCTTCACTTGTAGAGTCATTATCTGAAAATGTGAATTTGGCTAAAGTCATAAGAGCTTTAACCTCATTGCCCGACTCAATTTCAGAATCTTCTGATTCAGAAGAACCTTCAGAATCAGATGATTCATCCCATGTAGCCAACATACCCTTCTTCTTGGGTTTGTCCCTTTAGGACATCTATTTGCTAAGTGCCCATATTCTAGACAGTTGTAACATTGACTATCTTTCAAAGATTTTCGAGATTTGGGTCTAAACTTCTTTTTGTCATTTGATTTTTGATAATCAACTCTTTTCTTGCTTTTGAAAATTTTGTAAAATTTTTTAGCTAAAAGAGCCATGTCATCTTCTGAATCAGAATTTTCTTCTGAACTACATTTAGAAGATTTTAGAGCGATAGATTTACCTTTAGGAGCTTTAAAGTTTAACTCGTAGGTTTGTAGAGAACCAACTAGTTCTTCAACCCTCATATTATCCGTATCACGAAGTTCCTGGATTGCGGTTACTTTAGAATTGAACCGTTCAGGAAGTGAGCGTAATATTTTTGCACATACTTTACTTTCTGGGATTTTATCGCCAAGACCCCACATTGAGTTTACAATGTCATTCAATCTAGTGTAAAAGTCCATAAACATCTCATTTTCCTCCATATGAATTTCTTCAAATCTGGTTGTGAGGAGTTGGACTTTAGATTTTTGAAAATTGTAGTACCCTCGTGTGTCATTTCTAATATATCCCAAGCTTGCTTTGCAGTATCACAAGAGATGATTCTTTTGAACTCATCTGGTGATAGTGCGCAAGTAATTGCATTTAGTGCTTTAGCATTTGTACTACTCTCACTTTTCTGAAGGGTGGTCCATTGGTAATATGGTGTGGTTTTCATAGACTTTGAACCATCAACCCCAGTAACTTCCATGATAGGAGGATTCCATTCAGTCACTGTGGCTTGCCACACATTTTCATCCATTGATTTGAGGAAGATCCTCATTCTGGCTTTCCAATAAGCATAGTTGGAGCCATCAAAGGGTGGAGGCCTAGTGACTGAAAGGCTATCAAAATTTGACATCTTAAATAGCTTAAATCGTTAGCTCAGGAATTAAATCCAAGAATTAAAAAGGAGCTATTAGGCTTTGATACCACTTGAAAAGGCCAAGCTATATGTCCTAGAGGGGGTGAATAGGACAATGCCAAATAAAAACTTATAACAATGGAATAATAAAGAAAATGATAGCCAAATTAAATAACAATGCAGAAAGTAAAACAACCTCAAAATTCAGATCTTGAGAGGTTGATACAAACGTTATTCTAAGGACAACCTTACACCAAAACGAGTTTGTGGTAGGACAACCTTATTTCTAGAAAGGTCTTTGTATCAAGTCTCAAATCGAAGAGGAATACAGAATTAAATATAAACCGAAATGAAATAACTTGTAATTAAAAATGTATTGTTCTAGGGACAGCCATACACCATAAAAATGGCGGGTGGAACAACTTTCAAATGAAATTGAAAATCAAGCTTATAAAGGAATAGCAGAAAGTAAATTCTAAGCTATAACAACATTCTCACAAAGCTTGAAAAAATTACAAAATTCACCACCATACATACATACCACAAAAAGAATAAAAAAATAGAAGAATAAAACAATCAACAACAACTCAAGGGATTATAGTGGTTATCCTGTGTGTTCACCAATGTTATACAACAGCCACACAAAAGCTACTCCACTCTAATATCCTCACACAGGGGATATTAGCGTTCACTAAAGATAGGTTTTCTCAGTTCACCCAAAACCCTTACAATTGTGTCTTTGTATGTGGGCTTACACAATTAAAAACCCCCACTTCTGAGTTTTCCTGGCTTTCCTCAGATAACCAATATAACAAGATTTTTCTGGCAAATCTTGAAAGAAACCAAAATAATAGAAAGGAATTTACAATATGTAAAATACGTGAATATCTCTTGTTGTAGCAGCCTGGTAGAACCAAATCAAAGTAGATGATTGAATGTCCAAGTTCAATGTCCAAGACTCGATTACAATGGTTCTAGTTCTAATAGATTTTAAATTAAACCAAATAGGGCTTGCCTTAATTGATTTTGATTCCAAAGAAAGGGAATAACAATTCCTCTTTTCAAATCAGATTGAAATAAGCTGAAACAAAATCAATTAAAATAAAGCTAAGGAAAGAAGATATTAAATAAGCACACTTAGCTTAAATGGAGCACAAAATTATCTCTCAAGTTCGACGAAGATTGGCTTGAATACTATAATTAAATCAATGATTTCTTTTGAGATTCGTGCTCTATTTATAGGTGAGAAGATCAGGTCTTCGATTCTAGAGTGCTCTTCGACTAGTCGAAGCCATAAGATATTTGAAAGATTAGGCGGGATAAGCGCAGATACGACCGGTCGTAGCCCTCCTACGACGGGTCGTAGGTCACTGGTCGTAGGTTTCCTTCGATCGGTCGAAGAACCTACAAAGGTTCGGTGGACTTCGAGTCGTAGATTCTACGACTCGAAGATCGAGTCGACACTGTTCCTACGATCGGTCGAAGTCATTTCTGAACTAGTCGAAGGCTAGATTTTATCCGGAATATGTAACAAACTTACGATTGATCGAGGATTTCTTAGATTGGTTGAAGCAAGTCTAGGACTAGTCGAAGAAGCCCTAGGGCTAGTAGAAAAGACCAATCACATGTAAAATAACATTCGACTTATGTATCCGAAATGACCTACTTCTAAGGTCATCCTATGGTCAAACAAACCTCAATCATGAAGTATGGACATTGAAACAAGAGACCATGAAGAATGAGCCTTGAAGTCTTGATGTAGACTAAACCTTGAAGTAGCTCAATCATGAAAGTGGCTTGAGTTTCAGCTTGAGTCTTGATTTCAGCTTGACTTTCAACTTGAGTCTTGAGTTCAGCTTGAGTCTTGCCTTGTACTTTCTTTTTCTTTTCAGCTTGAGTCTTGTTTTGTGAGCAGCTCTTGCATTCAAGATCTTGAGTCTTGTACTTGAGAGCTTTGCTTGATGTGAGCTTAGCTTGTTCATGTATGTTGATCCTTGAGAGAGCTTCACTTAAGCAGGTTATATATAACAGAGTATAATAGTGATTTTGGCACCACAAATTTGACAACACACAGGGATAGAAACTATAACACTTACAGGCCCACGTCAGGGAGTGGCCCACCCTATGAACGGGTTAGATGATAGATAAACATCAAGGTGGGGCCCACGGCTACAGCCGTGGGTGGCTGTACGTCCGCCCGTCCGGGCGCTGTGCGCAGGCAGTGCCTGCTGTCGTCTGACACAGCAGCAGCGCCTGCTGCTGCTGGATTTTTTTTTTTATTTCTGATTTTTCTTGGTTTTCACAGGTGGGGTCCACATCTAGACAATCCACTCCGTCCAATGGCCCTTCATGGCCCCAGACAAGTAAAACAAGCCCAATATTGGGCATATTTCGTTGTATAAAAGTATTAGGGAAGGTTTCAATGGTGAAAACCACCATTTGCTACGGTATGGCTCGCCAAGACCTCGGGTTGACACCATTTTTTGGTTCAATGCCTGAAATGAGGTTGAGAGGGGAATGGACGGCATGGATTGAATATATGCATCAAGGTGGGGCATACATGAGTGGGCCACCCCAAAGCTTGGGAACAAGCTGATATTTGCATTTTTCCTTTTGTCCAGCGTCCAGAGACGCTGGACGGTTTGGTCTGGCAATAGTGAGGTGGGCCCTGCTTAGGTGGGCCACCAAATGGGGTATGGTGTGGGTACAATACACACAAAGTGGGCCCCACTTGTAGATGGTTTGGATGGAATACATACCTTGGGGTGGGGTCCATTTAAGTGGGCCACACAACCTCATTATCATCACACATAAAAAAAAGAAATAGAGAGGGAGAGAGAGGGATAGAGAGTGGGACCCGCGTGATGGAGGGACCCCAACACTATGGGCCCTCCCTTGCACTAAATCATACATCAAGTGGGTCCCCTTACACATAGGCCCATTAAATCAAAATCCAACGGTGGAGATCCCTTCTCCACTAAATTAGACGTTCTAGATGACCCTAAATATGCAAGAAAAATAAACATCATGATGGGGTCCATGGAGAATGGCCCCATCATGGAATGATCATGATTGTCCAAGTGGGCCATCGGCCACATCTTAGGGTCCAAAGTGAGATCCAAACCATTGATCGGTTGGCCTCACTTGGTCCATCTTAAAAATATTAAAAACTACCCTATCAAAGCACCCACCGCTTGATCTTCTTGCTCCCTTGGCTTCCTTAGCTCCTTGTGCTTCTCTTTGATGGAGGAAGATGAGAAATGGATGGTTAGGATGGGAGATCTAGGGATGGAAAGGTGGACCACACTTGTAGCTTGGAAGAGTTGGAGAGCTCATACGTATGGAATTTTTTTCTTGCTTTGGGAGAGTTTGAAAATGAGAGAGAGAGACTTGTAAAGGGAGAGAGAGAGAGGGAGTGATGGGTGATGGAGTGATGGATGTGGTGGTGATGGGTGTAAGAGCCCCTTTTTTACTTTTGTGGCAAAAGTTGTAAGAGAAGGTATGGGCTTGTAAGATCTTTTTGACTTTTGGGGCTTATTTGGGAATGGGTGAAAGGTGATATGTACTTGACAGATGGATGGGTTGATTGATTGATGTGACATCTTGAAGAGATTCTCTCGAAATTTGCATGCGCGGCGTTTTCCTCGCACCGAACGCTGGCCCACATCTCCCGACCAGGGTATCGCCTCAACGCGCGAGTCTCGGCATTGGAACCGCGGCGACGACGCTGTCGTTAAGGTACAAGTTCTGGGTTGAGTCGACTCGGGTTGACGGCATGAGAATCAGGGTTGCGCGCAAATACCGGTTAAGGGTCGAAGGTTGCCGGAATTTGACTGGAAAGACCGCGGAAGCCTATGGAACGGTACGGTCTAGGATACGAGGCTTACACTTATCACCCCAGTGTAGGCCGACAGCACGGACACAATGTCCCATACCACTATGCCCAACTCTTAAGACTTGGGTATTGCATCACTAACGGTTATCAGTAGGCCTCTCTAGGGTATGGGGATGCTCCAGATTCAAGCAAACATGATGATACATGGTGAACACACATGGTTAGTCGGCTATTAGTCTAGTTTGGTTAACTCAGGCGAACCTTGGCGAAATCGGCATTGAGTGCAAGCATCCTGTATAGTCCGACTATTGTCAATTATTCGCGTTCAGCCCGGGTCAATCGGACTAGTTTAGGGCGGCTGACTCAATTATGACTGCTCTCATAAATTTATGGTTTTCCAGCCAACCCAATTAACCAAATAGTTGCAATTAATCAATATACTAATAAATTAATTATCATAGTTATAGGAAATTGTACAAACAACAATCGGAAAAATTCTACTTTATTTGGGCATTTTATCAAACATACAGGTGAATAATAGGAAGTGTGAGCAACAAATCTAGCAATTTCAACTTATTCTAGCATCCAATCGAACATATAGGCTTCATTACACATGGATAATAATTCATGAAAAGTAAACGGGCCATACAAGTACGCACAGGTTAACATGCATTCATCCATTCATAGCATAAATCATTAATTATGACATGAGGTTTGATAAATAACAACCTAGGATAATGGTCTGCACCTTAGAGTGCTACGTCGACTTTCGGACCCACTCCCAAGGCTAGGGTCCTGTGGATTGGCTTGTCAGTGCCCTGCGCCAATGAGATTAACTTGCAAGGGCATATGCAATTGGCCTCTAAGGTCCAAATCATAAGAAATGGCTCAATGGTTACCTCTATTTGTCGATGGGATAATTCCAGCCATGCGATGTAGTTGCGGTTACATCGCGGGCTAGTGGGGATGGGCGAATGCTCCAATCTACCCCCTCTTACACCTTCTCTCATTCTCCTCTCCTCTCTCTCCCCTCTTTTACAAGTAAAAATTCGTATGGGAGTGAGAGAGAAATTTTTGGGCTTTTATAGTCTCAGATTTTGTGTCCAAATGGCCCTGAGGGCCTCCTTTTCCATTATACTTGCCCATAGTGGGCCGGTTTTGGCCCATGGGACCCCTTTGGGGGCCCGCTAGCTCATCCGCACCAAGGGACAGGTGCCCCATCATAGGATTCGCTATAAGTCAAAATCGAGTGGAGATCAGATACTTCGATCAACTGCGGGGACCTCATTTATGATGGATGGTCGTCGATGATCGATCGGGGACACGCCTATACGGAAATGGGCAGGAAAATATCCTTGACTCGTACCTTAAGTTTGGTCACAATCTAACAGTCAGAAGGTTGCAACTTTGTGAAACAATGAGGGGTCTATTTCACTTAAGTTTTCAGGTTTTAGCCTATGAGATTCGCATGCTTCAAGCACTTGGCTTCTGACCTAAGTTGAGCAGTTTTGTGCACTTTCTTGGTTTACCACCCTCAATGGACGTCAAGCCCAGTGAGATAAACATTATTCTATAGTTTCGCAACTAGTGACCAACTAACGAGCGGTCTAGAGCTCGTTTGGATAATCAAGACATTTCTGGAATGAATTAGGTATTAAGATTTCTTGTGCGTAATGATTAAGGTTTGGATTAGCTAAGTTCAAAGTGTGGCCTACTTGCCACTAACAGAAATGATGATTCATTCATAATCACTATAAAACATCGGTTCTTATACTAGTCGAGTAACTAAGTCAATTTGGTTCATTAATTAAGATTTGACCCATAATCGTCTTGGCCTTAGGTAGATCTTTAATTAGTTGCGGTTTTCTTGTTTACTCAATGATAGGTCGTGTCACACCCCAAACTCAGAAACCGGGCTCACAAAATTCTTGATCGTCGAATCCGGTGCCAATAGCCTCCGTAGTATCCCATTCTTGGCTTCCAACGCTCATACTCCAAATTCGGATCATGGGATCCTATAAGGAGGATTTTTCAACGTATGTTTATCTCATAAGAAGCATAACTACAAGTTTATCCAAATTACAAAGGCAACATCATCATCACATATCCACTAATATAAATAGTTGAATACAGTGCTGAAAGAGAAAATACATATATCGAGAATCAAAGCTCCAGAAGACAGTTACACGCTCCAAGCTCAACGCTGCTGCGACTTAACGCCACCTACACGCATCTATCATGCATAGGCTTATAGAAAGCTTAGAGGGTGGTGTAAGTGTGTGCGCAAGGTAAGTGCCAAGTATGCAATATCAGAGCAATACAGAAACATGCTAGTAAGTTTATAAATACCATCAGCCTTATCTAGGCTATGCGATGTAAAAATATAATAACTCATTATCATATAATGAGGAAGCAATGCAGATCAGTTATGCAATGCGGAGACATAATAAGCCAAATATTATAAACTGATGATGCAATGCAATATGTAAATCCTGACGAGTCCATGAATATCGTTGGCCATATCTAGGTGAAGCATCAAACCTGCGCATATCGCGTGATCATGAGGAGGCAACTCCGTCTCACAAGGAGTCCCATAAACATCTCAGCCCAATGACATATGCTTTAATCAATCATCCCTCATAACATGTGTACGAATGATGGGGTCCACAGAATGACGACAAATCTATTCCAAATATCAAGATAGGCTCTAGACAGTGGATACACCAAACCTGATATTGCATATCCTATCGTCTACAGCAAGGGGTGATATAGACTGCTTTACCGAAGCTCACTAATTTAAAACGCGTCACGACAGTTAAGGAAGGAATCCAACTTATAGCCACCACAACATCGGACGATGCTTCCGATGTGGGACAAAGTTCTGCCTTCACTATGTGCACAGTAGCCTACTAACCACTGGTAGCTCGCCCAGGCCTGATAGGCCCCGCCCACATCAGTGTCCGCCCACGTATGCCCACCCACATGTGATCACAGTGACGGGGTGTCATAATATCCCCCACCGAGGGCATAGCCGAGTCTAAGTACAATAAATGAGCTTCCTTACCCTCTCTATTATGCTATAAACTGGACTTCCCTATGAGGCCCAATATATACACAAGGTGGGCTCCAAGGTATGAGTAATTCTACAAGGCATGGTGTAAGGTATCATCATTAATGGGGGCCCCACGGTTTGGGTAGCCCAAAGGGTATCACTAACATCAAGGTGAGCCCAACAGTTTAGGATAGCCCAATAAGAGAAGATGGAAATGGGTTTGATAATCTAACTTACAATGGGGAAAGGGCCTCATACAATCACAACGGGCCTCATACAATCTCAATGGGCCACATCTCATGGGCCTAATACACATCACAATGGGCCGCATCACATGGGCCTGATATACATCACAATGGGCCTCATCTCATGGGCCTCTCATACATCATAATGGACCTCATATACTTCATCATGAGCCGCATCACATGGGCTTCATATACATCACAATGGGCCTCGTTACTCGGGCCATAACGGGCCCTGCATACGGCCATAATGGGCTTCACATATGGCCACAATGGCCTCACACTCATTAAGTGGACCCTGCATATAGCAGGTGGGCCTGCATCTAGTAAAAATGGACAGACGGCGTGGTTATAAAACACACATCGAGGTGGTCCCCACCGTCCAAGTCATTGGGCGGTGTGGATATAAAGCACATATATCATGTGTGGATCCCACCGTCCCATCTGCTGGACGGTGCAAATACACATCACATAAGTGGGTCCCACTGTCTGGGCCAACGGCGTGGACATGCAACACACATATCTGGTGGCCCCACGTCCATATTACTGGACGGTATGGATGCAACGCATTCATCAAAGTGGGGTCCATGATCTGGACGGAGTGAATGAAGCACGTACATTATGGCAGGCCCCACGTGCATATTACTGGACGGTATGGATATAAAATACCTACATCAATCTGTGCCCCACCCGTCCAGTAAAATCGACGGATGGCTGAACATCAGATACATCACGGTTGGGCTCCACACAGCCTGTCGAGATGGAAGGTGTGGATATAAACACATACATCAAGGTGCGCCCCATACCGCACCGTCCAGATGGACGGTGTGGAT
The DNA here is from genome assembly GCF_029962835.1 of Magnolia sinica. Taxonomy (NCBI): domain Eukaryota; kingdom Viridiplantae; phylum Streptophyta; class Magnoliopsida; order Magnoliales; family Magnoliaceae; genus Magnolia; species Magnolia sinica. The sequence goes on from NC_080574.1 coordinate 85,224,379, forward strand.
ACAAAATACATAAATCAAGGTGGGTCCCACCTGCCCACACATGTCACATGTGTGGGGTAGGCCCACCCTTAAAACAGATGGGCGGTGTGGAGAAACACATACATCTTGGTGTGGCCCACGTCCTCAAACGGACGGACGGTTAGATATAACACAACCTCATAATTAGACCCACATCTCAAGGTGGGTCCCATAACATGTGGGCCCTAAATAAAAAAAATTTAAAATCTAGAACTATGAACACCCACCGTTGGATCTTCTTGACCCTTAGAATCCTTGGCTCCTAAGCTCTCCCTTTGATGGAGGATGATGAGGACTGAAGGGCTAGGATGTGAGATGACGGGGTAGGAAGTGGGCCACACTTGGCTTCTCCTCTCCTTAGAAATTGCTTGGATGATTCCTCTCTTTGCTAGCATGGAATGGAGTGAGAAATGAGGGAGAGAGGAGTGGTGTGTATGACATGGGAAGCACGGCTCTCATTGCCTTTTGGGATGAGATGAATGGGCTAAGCATGGGTCTCATTGGCTTGGTGAAGAGAGAGGTATGGGTGAGTGATGGGTTGTACTTGACTTGATTGATGTGATTGATTTGATAGATTCTCTTGATTTTGTAAATGCGTGGCGTTGTTCTGAAATATGAGCGGGCCCATAACTCCTGGCTTGCGTATCGCATCGGCGCGCGAGACGCGGCGTTGGAACCGCGGCGACGGCGCGGTCGCAACGGTACAAGTCTCGGGTTGAGTCGACTCGGGTTGATAAGGTGTGACTCAAGGTCATGCGCAAACATCGATTACAGATCTCGGGTCACCGAAATTCAATAGGGAGGACCGCGGGAGTCTACGGAACGGTACGGTCTAGGATACGGGTCTGAGAGGTTGGCTAGACTCGGGCCCTATGTGAACAAATCACGGGGCTAAACTCGATGTTTAAGTGATCGGACAAATTTGTTGGCTTTCTACGATTGATTAATCTTATTTGTATGGTTTTTTATTGGTACCACCCGTGTATAGGCTCACTTCGAGCATACTTATGTAACATCCTGAATTTTTACTTTTTTGGATTGTAAAAAATCCTTAAATTATTATATATATATATATATATATATATATATAAAACTAGCCTACGTCACCACTTACTGACCTTTGATATATATATATATATATATATATATATATATAATTTAAGGATTCTTTGCAATCCAAAAAAGTGAAAATTCAGGACGTTACATAAGTATGCAATATTTAGGTGATGTCAATTGTCCAGCAAGCTTTTTGAAGCAAGCTTTTTGAGAAAATTTGGAGTTTCTCAATTTAAGCTCGATGGATCGAAGTCCTATTGAAATCCACTCGATAGGATAGAAGGACCTATTGATGGGATCGATTGGAGCTGAATTTTTAAGTTTTCAATTTCTCTTTTAATCTTCACTTTCTCCACTCTAGTATTTAGTTTCCTTATACGTTTGACTCTTTGAGATTTTCACTTTAAGGCTCCAAACTTCAATTCTTCATCTTGATTTTTTTTAAAAGCTTTAATTCCATCATTTTAATTACATTTTCATAGTTGGTTCCGAAATTACCTCGCATGTAGAAAACATACATTAATATACTAAATTAACACTTAAATGCATGAGAAACTAGTGCAATTGAGAGGATAAATATGTAATATTTAAGTCTCAACAATTAGCTGAAACATATGCCGATATATGTGCCCATCAATCGCAAAATACAATCCTTGAACGAATTTCACATAAGATTAAACTTCTTCACGCAACAAGAGACGAAAGAAAGATATGAAGACTTTAATGCAAATAAGATTTCAAATATCATCACCTAAAAGTAATTACTCCAATTCAGATTTAAGAGTATCTTCGACGGAAATTTCATGTATTGTGGGTAGAGTGACACTGTAACGTCCAACACCCTGTTAAAATATTGGCTAACTAATTCTATGGACCTTACGAAGCGATGCCTTATAACTCAGTTTCAAACACTATGTCCCAACGTCTAGAGAAACATTTTAAGTTGTTCTTCCATACTGACATGCTTCGCATCAACTATGAGATTTTTGTCCCTAAGAATTTGCAAAGGTTAAAGAAGGTTGTCCAGCATATTCTCAATTAGGAGATATAGTCAGTATCAGCAACCTTAATTATATTGTCTATTACTTGGATACATTCAAAATCCCCTTGTTGGCGTGGTGCGTGAAATAGATATTTTTAGTAGTACCTGCATTGCCCCGAATTTTTGCAACTAGAGTATATACTCGTGCCTAAGAATTTCGAGTGTTAATAATGTGTAAATTGGATGCTTTAAAATTTTCACCTTATCTTTTTTATTTACATCACATCCTGTTACATTCACGAGAATAAAATAGACTATTTATTATTCCATTAGGGTAAAAAAGAGTTCAACTAATTTTCTAATGCTCTCTTAATGAGAACTTATTACATTGTCTTAAAGTAAGTAGTGGAAAAATAAAAGCAAATCATGTGTTATTCTTCTTCGCTATTCGAACATATCTTCCATAGAACGGTCGTTGTCCATATTATCAACCTGTAATTTACTTACAACATCTGTATGGTTGGAGAGGGTCAATGCCCTACTCATAGTGATAGTTATCTTTTAAGATTAATAATAATTTAAGAGACTCATAAGAATAATGTGAGGGTTCCGATACATCTCGTACTCCACCACTACGAGTGGTATCGATATGCACAACCAATATACATAAATGCATGCCTAGCATAGTGTGTGCGGTCCATCATACGTAGTGGTCATCACAATATTGAATATAGTTCATAGAAAACCTGGCTTGCCCCGCATCCTATACTACAGAGATTCATCAGCGTGTCCAACGCTACTATGAATTTACGTGAACACCTCAAGACGGCACAACACACGGATCAGATGAATTATGTGACACGATTTGTTCATGAAGTGACTATTTATGACATCCAATCCCCGAAGTAATGTAACACGTATTATGGATTACTTACATCGATTTGTGCACCGCCACTCAAAATCTATGGAATTACGTGTCGACTAAGAGGGTCACTACCCAGAATGTATTACGTCCACGATAAAATATATGAACCACTATATATGAAGCCTATAACACATCACTTGCATCAATAAAGAAATAAATCGAACCATGTGAGTTTTGAAATTTCAAGACACATGCCCAAGCCATAAGGGGAGGTAGCAGAAGACTGACTTAATAAATGAGAAGAGTAGCAATTAGCTAACTTAATAAAAGAGGAGAGTATCAGATAGGTTAACTCAACAAAAATAAGGGGAGAGGAGCAAAAGGCCAGCTCAATATAGAGTGGAAGTATGCGTCGCTCTTCAAATTGGCAAAGCGCAAGGCTTGTATCCATCACCCCACATAAATTCATAAAAATCACGCGTAATTAAAATCATACCTTAACCATAATTTTCAAAAAGATAAATACTTGATAATGGTGAATCAATTAATTGCATAGAAAATCACAGTAATATTAAAGTATGCAAAAAGAAGATAAATCATATCAACTCATATTAATGTAAGCTTTAAAAGAATTCATCACTTTAGCCTTGGATCTAAACCTTAGGTAGATGTCCATGTAGGAAAGCTTTTACATGAATCATGACATCGCTTAAGTAAGAGGGAGACACCACACGCGTGGAGAAGGAAGAAGACGATGGGCATTTATGCTTCTCTTTCTCTCCTCTTTGGATGTTTGAGAGGTGGTATGTGAGTGGACAATGGAATGTACATCCCCTTTATAAAAGGAGTAGGCGTGTGAGAGGGGTATATTTCACATCCCACTTGATTGAGTTTCTCTAATTTGACCTTTTTTGGTGATCTTTTTTTAAATCTAATTTGTTTAGTGTGTCGGGATCATCGAATAGAGTTGGGGTATATGATTTTCTTGGTGATCCGAAATTTAGATTGGTCTATTTTGAAAATTCTCCTAACAGGTGCCAAAACGAAGTTGATCTCAATTAACAATCCATATTTAATGATCAGGGCCCAATTTTGGAAGAAATGTGTAGTCAGGATAGGTAAACAGTTGGACAAAAGTTGATGGTTGATCAATAGTAGAAAGGCCTAAATCTGAAATTTCACCTTTTGCACCAAAATGAAGGAATTGGAATCAAGATGGTTATCGTTCAACAGTGTAGGATCATAAATCAAGGTCTAATTTTTTTATAATATCGTATTCATATGAGGCCAAAGTATGGTCCAAATTTGAGTTGTGATTGATAGTGTAAAGTGGGTCAATCAGAAGCTCCAGATTTAGAAAAAGTTGGTAAGCCTAAAACGGATAACTTCGCGGCTAAGTAAAAGCTTACCAAGGTGGGGTTCTCATATTTCACACTTAGTCTATATGATGAAAAATTTAAGTCATTTACGTGAAGGAAAATATCCTACCGTGACTACCCACGAGCTCTCTTCATTCGATGGACACCAAAATCAACGATTAAGGGGCTGATTTGTCAATTAGGCTACTTTTACAATGATCTAAGGGATGAAATTCTACGTATATGGTTAATTTATGATAAATAGGCATGGTATAAAATTTTACATGAAACGGATCATGGGAACCATGTGATCTAGAATTCAAGGGTATAGGTTAATGATATTAAGTATTTACGATTTTGCCATCTTTTATTTCTCCAACCTCCACCGTCTGTAATGTTGGACTACACTATCCAAATGCATTGAAATTTGACAAACATTATTTTTTTCATTTTATTTTCATCGCCCCATTTTGGGCCTTGATTGCTTACAAATGACCAAGATGCCTTTTTAATGGGCTATATCGCCCCGAGGACTAAATCAACGCTTTCATATATCTAATAGAGAAGTTAGCTGTCAGTTGTGGCATATACCTTATGATCTTTGAACTGAGATGTTCATTCTGATATTTAGGTCGCCCGTTTGGCGGATCCAAATATGATGGATGGTTAGATGACATGTTAAAAAAAAAACTTGATTGTTAGTAATTTAATCATGTATGTAGGTGTACAATCATTTTTGTAAACGGATGAACACAAGTGGATTTTTAGAGTGATCAAGAGGTAGAACATGTATACTGTTAGATTTAAGTGACTTGTTCATGTGTAAGTTTCTCAGATTATAGTTCTTATAGTAGGTTAAGCATATTCTTAGGTGGTGAACAAGAATGAATCATAATCTCAATTTGATATATGTATGAGTAGATGCAGATATCAAGTAGTTAGTTTACTATGATCCGGTGGTCCAAACTAAATGTGGACGGTCAGATATCTTTTCCTATTGGTGGATAGTTGATTGAATGGTTGGTTGTGGTGGACAAGTGGGAATACTTGGACATACAATGATCTTGTCTTAAAATTAACGGTCAGATGGCTTGATCTATGGATGAAGATTATTCTCAATTGTCAGATTCATGTAAGAGAATAAATGTAAGGTTAGGATAGCTAACTTGGTATCGTACACATGTACATACTAAGTTAAACTTCATGGTGACACTCAAGAACTTTTAATACTCAAGTATTGAAAAGTTTGAGGTGTTATAGTAGTCCCCCACATTTATAATAGCTATCGATGTGCCTATTATTATGGCAAAGATGGCCATGTCTTCCTCAGTCCATTTTCGCCATCAGCCATTAAAATAGTCTATAATACAATAGTTTATGTGATTAAGGGAAGAGGCAACATCATTAGTCAATTTTTTTTTTCATGTGATTAAGGAAGGAGGCAACATCATTAGTCAATAATTTCATCTATAGAAATTATTTTGCTTATTTCATACACTTGATTTTGTTTTTCTTCTTCAACTCAGTGGCATCAATTTAGTCTAATGGATTTTATCCTGTTTATTCAAACATGCGTGTGTTTGTAAGCATGTTTTGATTTCAGTCTCTATTTTATAGATATAATTATATATTAACTTGAGCACATAGATAAGCATTACTACATGTTCTATTTGAAGATAAACTCAGACTCTATTTGGCGACAAAGTTGGCTCCGACTCTATAGCTCAATTGTAGTCAAACTCTATTTCAAGTCTAAGAGCAGGGATTGGCTACACATATCATGTGGATAAAGGGAAAAATACAAATATCTATTTTTTTTCCCAAAATATCAATGGCCCACGAGATATAGCCCTTTGGCACTTCAATAGTCAATGTTTGTCATTTGTCACTACTTTTAAAGGTAGATGAATCTGATCAATCGTGACAGGAAGAGAGATGGAAGAAATTTTGGAAGGGGTGGATATACAACAAATATATGAAGGTTGGCCCCACTCAATCGGGGCATGTAAAAAGTACAACAAGGTGGGTCCCACCCAATTGCATTATACAACAAATAGATTATGCTGGGCCCCACATACTAATCTTTATACAACAGGATCATGAAGGTGGGTCCCATAAATACAACACCCATTTGGTCCCACTTTCATATGCATGCAGAGAGAGTTAGATTTTCTCTTAAAGCATTTCATCACTTCATGGGTCCTAATGAAGAGGGACATGGATTTCCCTTCTTATGTTCATACTCTTTCTTTACAGTATGATTTTCTCTGATTGCATTGAGGTCTCATAAGAGGCCCATTGTGTTTTGTCTGAAATTTCAACACACGATCACAATACATGCAACAAGTGTAAGGCTCGTATCATAGTCCGTACTGTTCCTTAGACTTCCACGATCCTCCTCGTCGAATTCCGGTGACCCGCAACATGTAATCGGCGTTTGCGCATGACCCTAAGTCGCATCTTGTAAATCTGAGTCGACTCGACCCGAGACTTGTACCGTTGTGACGGCATCGTCGCCGCGGTTCCAACACCGCGACTTCCGCACCGATGCGATGCCCAGGCCAGGAGTTGTGGGCCCGCGTTTAATTCGAGGAAACGCTGCGCATTGCAAATCTCGAGAGAATCTCTACAATCCATCACATCAATCAATCAATCACAAGTCAAGTACATCCCATCATAACCCATCACTCACCTATACCTCTCTCTTCACCAAGTTAAATGAACCCATACCTAGCCATTCCTTTCTTACCAACAAGTCAAGGCAGCCCATACCCCATGCCGCCTCATGCCCCCAAAAGTCAAGAGAGCCCATACCCTCTATGTCACCTCTTCTTACAACATCCCCTCTCTCTCTCATTCGTTACCCATTTCCCAAGCAATATAAGAGAAGCAACCGTCCAAGGAGAGAAGAGCTAAGGAGAACCTAGGTATGGCCCACTTCCTACCCTCAAAACTCTCAATCCAACCCTTCAATTCTCATCTTCCACCATTAAAGGTTGAGCTTAGGAGCTAAGGAAGCCAAGGAACCAAGAAGATTAGCAATCAATAGGTGTTTTATTGGCTTAAATTTATGTTTTGATGATGGGCCAAGTGGGGCCTACCGATTGATGGTATGGATCTCACTTTAGACCCTAGGTGTGGCCGATGACCCACCATGATTCATATGTTCATTCCATGATGGGGCCATTCTCCATGGACCTCATCATGATGTTTATTTTCCTAGTATGAAAAAGTCATCTAGACCTTATATTTTGGGGGAGAAGGGATCCCCACCCTTGATTTTGATTGGTGTGCCCACATATAATGGGACCCACTTGATGTATGTTTGTAATGCATGGAAGGGAGGGCTCATAGTGGCGGAGCCCTCCATCACTCGTTCTCTCTCTCTCTCTCTCCTTTTCCCTGTCGTGGACCCCACTGTGATGTATAGGTTTTATCTCCACCGTCCATATGGTGGGGTCACCCTAGCCAGGGGCCTAATAGACAGGCTGTTGTACAGCAGGCCTAGATGTTGTCATTTAAAAAATATATATATTATATATGATGGGCCCCACGTGGGGCCCACTTGATGTGGAACCGGATTGGCTAGTGTACCTTGCACTAGCTATGTAGCTGCTGCATTGGTGTTAGCAAGTCTGTGGTTCTGATCATGAAGTATGTTAATTCCAACCGTCCGTCCATCCCTGGGACGGTGGGACCCACCTTGCACGTGTGAGGTCTCCACCGTCCAACTGGACGTGAACCCCGGCCGTGATGTTTGGGTCTTATCCTCACACCTCTATTATTGTATCCTTCACGCCGTCCGTCTCTATGGGGACCACCGTGATATAAGTATTTTATCCCACTGTCCATCTGGACAGTGGGAATCCCCAATTATATAGCTACTGTATTTACCTTAGCAAGCTCTTGGGTCTGAGCATGAGGCATGTGTTATATCCCAACCATCCATCTGTGGGGCCCACACATGATGTATGTATCTTACATCCACACCGTCTAGCGGTCTGGATAGCGGGACCCACCTTTAATGTATATGTTTTATCTTCATCGTCCAGAGGTTTTTGGACGATGGGGATCCACCTGATGTACGTGCTGGCAGCACGTAGCCCCACCAAAATGTAAGTGTTTTATCTACATCGCCCACCCATGCGGCCTACCATGATGTATGCGTTGATCCATACCGTTTCCAGATCATTTTAAGGCCTGGGCCTCAACGGCCGGGCCCAGTTGGCAGTCAGCAAGTTCACTTGCTGCTGGACCAATGTCCAGCAGTAGCCGGGCCGAGGCCCACCATGATATATGTGTTTTATCCTTGCCTTCCATCAACTATTTAAGGCCATGGGATGTGGCCCAAGGTGATGTACATGAGGCCCATGTTTGAGGCCCAAATGTGATGTATTTGAGGCCCAAATGAGATGCATTTGAGGCCCAGGTCATGAGGCCAATTGTGATGTATTTGAAGCCCGTATATGAGGCCCAGGTGATGAGGCCAATTGTGATGTATTGGAGGCCCGTATATGAGGCCCATTATGATGTGTTTGAGGCCCAGGTGATGAGGCCCAACGTGATGTATGTGGGCCCATTGCAATTGTATGAGGCTCGCCATGATGTAAGTGTTATATATACTCTATCTATCCATTTTAGGCCGTGGACCCCGCCGCCTTATGTAGGCCAACCATATATGAGTGATGTGTACATGCGACCCATCCATTTCCTAGGTATTTGGAGGGCCGAGGGCCCCGTTACGATTCTGATTTCCAAATGGACCGCACCTAGACAATAGTGGCTAAAAGTCCACCGCTGTAAACCTCCCCAGGGCCCACTGTAAGCCCACTTTCACCTTTACCCCATCAGGCTATCCCTAACTGTTGGGGCCCCGCTTAATTTAGTAATACCCATTGGGCTAACCCAAACCGTTGGGCCCCCACTGATGATGGAGTTGCCACCATGCCTTGTAGTAATTACCCTAACCTTGAGTTCACCTTATGCATAGATCGAGCCCATAGAAAGGCCTAGTTCATTGCATGATTTAGGGTGAAGAAGCCCACTTGTTGTACCTAGTTTCACCCTCCCAATTACCCTTGCCATAGATGGAAGAATATGTAGTACCAGGTTGGAATTTCCACTACTTAGAGCCTATCTTGGTGGTTGGCCTAGATCCATCGTCCATCTGTGGACCCGACCATGTATTTTGGTCGATTATTGTTTATATCTGATAACTATGTTAGTGTACTTAGTATAATAGGACACACTGAGAACATGCTTAGTATAATATCATAATACATGCCCATATGCATCATTGTATGCCTGATATGAGGAATGATTGATCATAACATATGCCTTTGGGCTGAGATGTTTATAGGACTCCCTGTGAGACGGAGTTGCCCCACATGATCGCGTGGTACGTGCAGGTTTGATACATGACTGGAAGGTATGACTCATGCATCTCTCATTTGTGTGACATGATCACTATACGCCCTGGCGACATCAGGGCAGTGGCCTCCACAGGTACATCGTAGATGGCTGGATTGTATACCGAAAATACTTGGTTCTAGCACTGTGGGCACATAGGATGTCCTTGGGTGAAAGTCCCAGAACCTTATGGTACCAGGAAACCCTCTAACGTCTAGACGAAGTAGATACATGAGCGCACGAGTACCGAATACCAGTAGGTCGCGTCTCCCACTGTGTCGTGGTCGGTTGGAAGGAGGTGTGGCTTTATTCGCCCGAGTGAGGGGTTATAAGCTAAGCTGAGTTTGACCAGCTTGCAAATAGGTCCGCTATCGACGAGCCGGGTAGGATTGGCAGACTACTGGTTAGGTGAATAGTGTGGTCTCTTCCACTCACTGGGTTATATGGCTAGGGAGGCGGCAGTCAGTGTGGAGTGTACTAGACCCAGGTGATATCCCAGAGGGGAACTGTACTGATATATGTACTTGATGAGGATTGACATGTATACTTTGCATCTTGTATATGACATTTGGCTATGTAAGCCTTGCATCACATAACCTTGGTATGGCTGATAGCATTCATGGCCTTGCCAGTATTTTCGGTTACTCTGATATTGTATGCTTGGCTTACGCATTGCTTACACACTTACACCACCCTCTAAGCTTTTCATAAGCTTATGCATGACCGTTGCGTGCAGGTAGCGTCAGATCACAGCAGCGCTGAGGTAGGAGCGCATGACAGATTATTTTGGAGCTTTTTGATCATCCTGTATTTTCCTTTCCGCATTGTACTCAAATGTTTCATTATAGTTGATATGTGATGATGTTGTTTAGTGACTTAGTTATGCTCCATTATAAAAAAAATCATACTAAAAATCTTCCTTGTAAGGTCCCAGGATCGGAATCCAGCATATGGGTGCTAGGAGCCGAGAATGGGGCACTACGGAGGCTGTCGGCGCCGGATTCAGCGATTGAGAATTCTGTGAGCTCAGTTTTTGAGTTTAGGGCATGGCAACAAGAGGGACAGGGGAGCTTACCTATTTCATTTTCAAAGCTTCCGGTTGCAGTCAATTGAAATGCGGGAGGAGCCCTTTGTGTTGTCAAAAAGTGATGTCTTAAATCTTCTGGGATGCTTGACCAGTCATGGGGCTGGCTCGAATAGTCGAGGATCCCTTCGACCAGTCGAAGACTGTTCGACTCGAAGTCCAGCGACAATGTATTTGGATTTTCAAGATGCTCGACCAGTCGAGGGACGGGTTCGACTAGTCGAAGGTTACGCAGATTACGCGCGAACTACATAAATTTGAGGCGATTTTTAGACTTTTCCAAAGTTGGTGCATAAGTGGAGTTTCCTAAACTATAAATAGGGGTCCCTAGGACCTTTCTAAAGTATTCTAAGGCTTCCTAAAGGTATTCTAAGGGTTTCTAAAATAGTTCTAAGGTTATCAAAGGGTGTAGCAAGGGTGAGATTCGAGGTTGTTCGAATCGGGTAAGTCCTCTCTCTTTATAATTTCTATTTTCATAGTGGATTTCGTCGCTTCATGCCATGGTTTTTTCCCGAAAGGGTTTTCTATGTTAAATCTTTGTGTTCTCTTGTGATTGCTTGGTGCTCTTGGATTGCTATCCTAGATCTATATCTGTGTGATTTTGTAGCATAAATTCCAACAAGTGGTATCAGAGCAATCGTTGGGGCACAGATCTGAATTTGCAGGATTAACAATAATGGGAAGTACTGGGTAAGATATTGAGAAGTACGTAGGCAAAAATAACTTTGAGTTATGGAATATCAAGATGATCAGTTCCTTAACCAAGCAAGGCGAGGATGGTGCTCTTGAGGTAAAAAAGTCTACCATGACTAATGATGAATGGAATACTCTTGATAAGAAAGCCTTGTCCTCAGTCCGTTTATGTCTCATGAATGAGATTCTATATAATGTTTTGAGGGAGAAAACTGCGGTTAGTTTATGGTGAAAGTTAGAGGATATTTATGCGAAAAAATCCTCTGAAAATCGCCTACACTTGAAGCGGCAGTGGTATAACTTCAAGATGGTAGAGGGTGGAGATCTGGAGGCTCACATCAGCAACTTTAATAAATTCATTTGCAAATTGCTGGATATGGAGGAAGTGATCAAAGATGAGGAATAAGCATGTATGTTGCTGAATTCTCTTCCGGCATCGTATGAGTCATTCAAGGACACAATGTACACCATAAATAAAATCCTGAGTGTCGACGCCGTTATCTCAGCCCTTCAAGGGAAGGCCATGAGAAAGTTAAACAGTAACATAGGGACATCTTTCGATGCATTGATTATGAGAGGAAGGAATTCTGAGCGAGGTACAGAATCTTCAAGACCTAGATCCAAATCCAAGGGCAAGGGCAAAGAAAAATTAAAGTGTTGGAACTGTGGGATGTCTGGACACATGAAGAAGGATTGTACCAATCCTAAAGTGAAGAAAGAAAATTCAGCGGCTTCTTCCAAGGAGGTCAATGTTGTCACATTTGATGAAGAGATAAGTGGTGGTAATGTATTGTTTGTATCCATGATCGGACACTTGCACGGCAATCATTGAGATGAGTGGATCCTTGACATAGGAGTATCATATCACATGACTCCTCATCGGAGTTGGTTCACCAGTTACAGAGAATGAGATGGTGGACAGGTTTTTATAGGTAATGACAATACCTGTAATGTTGTGGCTATTGGTATGGTGAGCATCAAGATGTTTGGTGGCATTGGGGAGACTTGTGTCTATGTTACTTCTAAAAAAGATGAAGGCCTCTTTCTTAGACTTAAGCAGGGCTGGAAAATCATTGTTAAAAGTGAGTATAAATTCACCGGCCATAGATGAGGATTCGACGGCCGGCTGTATATGAGGATTCGAAGGGATAGGGTGCCGTCTCGCAACACTCGCCCACCCATCTCCGACCAAATTGTACACGATTCGGCTCCATCTCAACACTCTCGCCCTTCCATCAGCAAGCAAAACAGCCCAATCAGAGGAAGATCGCCACAACGATTCTCTAGACCTAGGTTTTCAAAAAAACCCAATGCCAGTCACAACTTCAGCTTGTTCGTGGCTAATATCCCATTTGATTGTTCCACTGAAGATCTATGGTCGATTTTTAATGGATATGGGAGGGTTCTAGATGTATACATCCCCATGCTCCCTGGCCTGAGGAAACCCAGGGGCTATGCTTTCGTCTGTTTTCTTTATAAGTAGGATGCTAAAGCAGCTATGGACATCTTGAACAATAGGCGTATTGATGGGAGAGTGGTCATGATTCAATGGACGAAGTCTAGGGCTGCCCCTCCAGTGCTAGATATACAGAGTTCCCCAAATCCAGAACAGGGGAACAACCAATCGAGACCCCCAACGGCTAAGGGCTCAGCCTCTGAGAGTGGAAGAGGCCCCGATGTGGTTAATCGTTTCACTTTTGTTGCCGACCTGAGAGTGGTGGCACAGAAACTACAGGATCTCAAACTAGGGTTGATGGGAATAGCGACGAACCCAAATCTATCAATTCTACAGATTCTTGAGACTATCAGAGTCTCCAAATTCACTTCATCCTCGATCGACGTTACTAGGATCTCTCCGGATAGCTTCCTTTTTGTTCTCAAATCGAAGGATGAACACAGGACGTTTTTGGAAGATGAGGAACTTCACAAGCTCATGGGGATAGATGAGCTTTTCCCTTGGGCCCCTGACGTGGTGCTCGGAGGAGAGGATGTGTGGCTTAAACTCTTCGACATTCCAGCTCACACATGGATGGAAGCTGTCATCTTAGATCTGGGCAATTTTTTCTACAAGGTTGTCCAGATTGACACGAATAGCAGATTTAGAATCTTCCAGGTCTTTGCTCGTGTCAAGGTTATACTTCGTCCTGGGGTTAACCTGAAACGAGTGCTGGAATTGATGGTCATAGATAGAGCTTTCCCAATTTATGTTGAATTGGAGCACATAGGATCGGTTGGTCTTCCCTCCGGAAGCAAGGGCAAAGGAAATTCACCGGAGAGCATGAAGGAATGGGTAGAGAGAAGATTTGCGACATCCTCTCATACTCGCCCACCAGATGCTTGTGATCATGATAGACTAGCCATTCAGATCTTCCACCAGAGCCAACAGTGCCTTCTCCCGCCTACTGAAGAGGACAGTCAAAACTCCAACCCACACTCCACAGATGTTTGTTTATATGTCGCTGAAGAACCCTCGGCCTGTGAAGTTCATCCTACCTGTGAGGTCAACCATATATCAAATCCTCCCATCTCCTACCACCTACCACCCAGCTCCGATCTTCAGTGCCTGGAGTGCATATTTCATGAGAATCAAGGCATTGATAGAGAATGCTCTAACCCAGCGGAGAAGCCATCTCAACAACCTCCACCCAATCAGACCTTACCGCAGCTCTCATCCAAAGTAAACCCAGATTGCCCTCCTGAATTACGCCCTCTATCAGACGGCAAGGAGGCCGAACAAACAGTTCAGATAAACCCACCTCCGACAAACCCATCTAAGTCCAATTCTCCAACCACAAACAGTCAGCTACAGCCTAACGAATCGGCTCAGAGAATGGTTAACCCTATAACATTGCACTATCGATCGATATCGGAGGGTAGATCCCCTCTAAAAAGAAGTCCAAAAAACTCAGAAAGCAGGTCTGTAACACCCTGGTTCTTAAAACCCGAGGATAGACGCTTCTCATTGAGAACCCGAATATTACGTTATAAAATGGACTAACATACATCTAATTAGTAGCAAATCTCATAATGTAAAACAAGATAACTACCACGTAAACTAGAATATCAAGAGTAACAACAAGGAAGTTTAATACATGTAAATGAGAGCGAAATGAAATCCCACAATAGGGGAAATATTTTTACAACTCAAACAAAACATATGGTTTGAAATATGAAAACATGTAAATCCTAAAATATCAGTTGGGCTCCAACGGCTCAACAACATCGGCATACAGGCCCTCCTCTCCATACTCCTCATCAGCCGCACCAGGGGTCCCATCATAAGTGTCATCCTCTTCTATCATACCCGTGTCTATTTGGTGCAACCACACTATTGGGTGAGTGAAAACTCAGTGGGAATTCCCTGCAAGGATTCATGCATACCATATTATTCCAAAATAGTTTAAACTAAACATATTCAATCATAGCTAGGATAATGTGAATTTAAACGTAAATGTATGGATGTATGAATATATGCTCGAGTCACAGATCTGGGGATGCACATCCAGCTGTCAAAACAAAGGGGTCGCCCAAGGCGAACTAATCACCCGGAAAAATACTCAAAGGTACGCCCAAGGAGAACTAGTTGCCTAGAAAAGACCATGCAGACCGTCCACGGTAGATCATCTACCTAGAAAAAGCCATGTAAGAGAGTGCACCCAAGGATATCTCCTAGAAAAATACACGGGGTACACCCGAGGAGTGTCTAATCCTGGAAAAGCCTCGTGAAGAGAAAGAGCACCCAAAGTGACACAAATGCACATGCCCTGAGAGTTTAACCGAAGTAACAAGAGTTACAGTAAATTAAACAGAGTGTGGCTTACATTGATCATTCGGAAAAGCTCATATGTCATGCGTGAATGTCATGCACCATGATACTCATGTAACTCCACAATGTTAACAAGGTTATTTATCAAAGATCCGAATATACTAAATATCCAAACACAATCACAACTATCCACATTTCTCATGGAAAATAATATCCCATAAATAACTTAGATTTATAAGATGAGATCTAATGACCCTTGTCATTTCTTGTGGGATTATACTCAACATCATGCAATTACCAAGCTATCAAAGCCAGTATAAAGCCAAGTTTTAACTCCAGAATTATCAAATATGAGGTATGAGTAATGGAATTAATGTATTAATTCATGCTCATCATATTCATATGGAAAACTAGAGAATTAACTTGCTCATAATGGTATTCAAATTGGAACAAACCTAACTAGGTGAGGGTGAATGGAGCAAACTTAACATTAGAGTGGGAAACTTGAGTTCTTAACAAATAGAAAAGTACTTGAGTGACTACAAATGGGTTATAATGAGCGTGATACAATTTTCATGAAATGGATTAGAGTCACACATTCTAAGGTATCCCCACATGCATATCCAGATCAATTCCTAGTAAAAAGAAGCACAAGTACTATTTACACAATTATAGTATCTCTATACAAATAAGTTTAAACAACCTTATAATTTAATGAAATGAATAAAGCCATGTGGGATATCCCTCACCTTGAGTGAATGCTCCCCTTGATTCGAGACGTTCTTACAGGGTGGATGTATGGATCCTAAATTTTAAGTGAGTATATGACTAATCCTTGAATCTTACAATTAGTCTACTAATTAGATAAACTTTGATTTCTACTTACTTGATTGGACAAGTTGGAGGCAGAAGTGCCTTATGAGAAAATCAGTTGCTGGTTGCACCTGAATAATTTGTTATCGGTTATCAGTGAGTCACGACTGAGTTAACTTGATTGGGTTTCTCAACCAATAACTAGTTGAGTTTGCTTCAAGAGTCTTGTTAACAACCGAGTTAGATTAAAAATCCATAGAGCTCTAGGCTTCTCAAATCATCTACAGATGATTGGAGTCAACCAAACTCAGTTAGGGACTCGTCGTATCAGCCCACCACTGAGTACAGAGTTGACTCAGTAGCACAACTACTGAGTTTACTCACACACAAGTTGAATGTAGATCTAATCGACTGAATGAGTTTGATTGTTATACCTGTCTGCTATTGTTGCTGAGATTGCAGCCCGACCACGCACTCAACGACGACTGACTGGAGTTATGAATCTGGTTTTGAAGGCGGTCACTGAGTCAACACAATAACAGGCCGTTTTGAGAGAAGTTTTGCCGGAACTAGTTGAATGCCATACCTGTTTTAGGGAATGGTCTCCGCAGCTAGTGTAGGGAGGATAGGGCAGATCTCAGGACGAGTTTGATCGGGTCGGGATGCTGATTTCTAGAGCCTGACTAGGTTTGTGAACTCATCCAGAGCCACTGAGTCTCAGCATTGAGTTGATCGGGTCGGATCTGGTTCGGTCAGATGGTAACTAAATCGAATCAATTCCAAAATCGGACATGCTATAGGTTGAGGGAGTTTTCTCCTCCCAACACATACACTCACTCAGAAACGGCTGATTCAGAACCGCTCGGCTCACTATCTGGTGTAGCTGGATCGAGTTGCAATGGAAACCTACAACTCACATCAGAGCCGGTCCACGTTCTTCCCTATTCCCTCTCACTATCTTCCTCTTCTCTTTCAGTTTTCTCTCCTCTCTTACTATCTCTCAGAACTGAACGACTCGGCTGAGTCGAGTTGCTACCGAACCAGCAACTCGCTCAGACAGCGTTCCAACTCTCCCACTCCCTTTCCCTTTCCATTTCTTTCTCTCATCTTCCTTGGGATTCGTCCTAAACTCAGGTTATTTATAGCCTTTCCGTTTCTGGGTGGTTCTACAGCTAATCACAAAGATTAGCGTGTTGGTTAATGCAAAGCAACTGAGAATGACTTACCCATCGGATCTCCCAATGCATTGGATATTATGCACGAGCCGATTTTATTGTCCCTGATAGACATTAAATGTGGTGGAATACACGATGAACGGACCAGATCAGTGAATGGGTCTGATTAGAAGAAAGTGGGTCTCACAGTTAGTTTGAGGAAGATGGTCGGCTGAAAATGGCATTTTCCTATTGGACGGGTGATTCATTGATCTGAGACGTTCAGAAGGTCTTGATGTGGTCCATCAAGCTTGAGGGGTCCATTCAACGGTGGGTGTGGACGGTATTTGTGATAGCTGTCTCAAAACGAAGTCGGGGCGAGTCGTAGTTGCGTCTCGTCGAAGTTACATCTCTCCTTACGAGATTTTCACGCAGCCCAAACTCGGACGTCTCAGATAGCTTGGACGAAGCTTCTAGAGGGCGAGTGATAGCTGGGATTGATCGTTGCTAAAAATGGAAAAGATTCTTTCAGCTTTCTGCCGAATAGATAACCATAACCGGAAATGTCAGGGATGACGGGGCTGCTGCTGAGTACGTGGCTACCCACCGACGACTCTCAACGGTTGGATCTGCCAGAGAAGCGGCGGACGCGAATACACTCTCCCAGTCAGCATCTTTCTCTAGCATTGTTTAACCGATCGTTGACAGGGTAGGCATAGGTGATTTTCAATCACAGTATTAAACGTGAATAGGGTCGGTGGGACCCTGCCTATCGAATGGACTGTTCGGATCTAGATTCTGTATTCGGAAGGATGGCTATTTGCACCGTGAAACGGATGGTCGGGTTTGAACGCGTGACGGGCGGGAGGATTTTCTTTTGAAATTCGTTGGAGCTTTGGTTTTCATCGGGTCAACACTCGTTTGACCCGATGTTTAGGTGTTGTGCACGGCGTATGCACATTATCTGTGCACACGCACAGATCGAATGTGGGGTCCACATTGTGATCTGTGCAAATTAGCACCGTCCAATTGTTTTGAAAGGCTCAATCAGGGTCTTAGGCCAAGTACCAGGCATGTTCAAGGCTCAGGCGGTCATATCAATTATTTTGAGTGTTTTTCAATGGTTGGATTTGTTCTAAGTCCGATTCACACTGGAGTACAAGGTTTTTGTGACTCGTTTAAAGGATAATTTGTGGTATATTCAATGGCCCAATAACTTGGTTATGATGGTCAGTGTTGGATTCCTATATTGAGTGATGTGAGCCTAACCATAGAGGGATCTAGTGATACATGCTAACTATTTCACGATGATTGCATTAGTTCAGGGTACCTATAATATGAAATTAGGAATTTTTAAACAATGATATTAAGCGATCCAATAGTTGGATGGCTTGATTACCGACATTAGAGTCTTCTAGTTTGATCTGAGTTAGAATTTGTAGTTAATCATATGGTTTACTTAAAGTGTTCAAGTGATGATTGAGTGTGGATTATAAATCTTAGTTATTGCGGCATGATGAATGGCAAGTTTAATGAACAGGGTTTTGTTATTGTCGATGGATGATTTATTCCACTTATCAAGAAGATAGAGATCCTAGATGACGTGCTAGTCTTATTTGAAATTCAATGGAGGGATGGTCCAACCTATGGATGATGGTTGGCGGTTGGATCATCATGTTGATGTACTCTATGGTTGAAGGATCAAAGGCCAGCTCGAAGTACCTTGCAGGTACGTTGTGGTTTAATGGTCAAGATGGATAGATTGGGGATAGCTAGGTGGAGGTGTGTGGTCTAAATTACATGTCTCTATAGTAACATCCAAGTATAAAAATTTCGGGGTGTTACAAGGCCTTTGCGGAAATCCCTCTAACTATTCCACAATCTGCCAGGGACATGCTTTCATCCCACCCTATCCTACCAACATCATCACTATTTGCAATGTCTCTGAGCAAACTTAGGCTTTCAAAATGTGTTTTCACAGATCGTCCTCCAGGGCTTGACAGACTAGCCTGAAGATCGACCACTCGCCTTTCTTCACCTCAGCGTTCAGATCAGATGGACATGATGGATCTGCTTTCTCAGATCCTAGAGCTCCTCTTCTTACATGACATCTAGAGATCAGAACCCCCTTTGAAAATACCAGCGAAGCAGCTTCAGTTCAGTCTCAACATCAGTCTCTAAGCTAGGCGAATTCCACTACCACTTTGAGAAGAACCAGAATCCTTTACGCCAAGGGAAACTGGGAGTCAAGGCTTAGGAGACTCAAGAGAAGGGCCATTAACTCAGGCTGTGTCACTGATGGATAAGATCCTTGTGTAGAATGCTCGGGGGATTGGCAATCAGTGCACAATCCGAACAACCAAACGACTCATCAGCAAGCACAATCCATGGATATTGGCAATTCTTGAGCCTATGCTCAGAGATGACAGAAGAGTAGGGGTTGGCCTATCATTAGGCTTCCACTCTTCCTGCTCTAATGATGTGGAGGGTGGAAAAATCTGGATTTTTTTTAACAGCCAAATACCCATATCAATTGTCAATATAATAACCAATCCTATCATTTGTAGCTACCCTGCAGAATTTTCAGACCTCTATCAACATAACGGTGGTTTATGATAGCTGCGTTAGAAGCCAGAGAAGGACTCTATGGAGCAACTTGACTTCCCTCTCTTCAGCCATCCAAGGCCCCTGGGGGCATGTGGGGATTTCAACGTAACAATAGAGGATGCGGAGAGAAGAACCCGCAGAGAGGCGGACAGGGCCAGCTCCTTAGAGTTTGCAGATGCGATCAATAATGTGGGTTTGATTGACGCGGGTTTCTCGGGGAACCATTTCACATGGAGCAACAACCAAGGGGGTTCAGCTCATGTGTGGGCGAGGCTAGATAGGGTATTATTCAATGAGCATTGGTCCAGGCTATTCCCTAGATTCCATACAGTTCACCTTCCTTGGGTCAACTCGGATCACGCCCCTCTCCTCCTCGTTTTCCCTCGCTAATCCTCAGGTGCCCCTAAACCATTTTGTTTTCAGCAAATGTGGTTTCAGCATGACTCGTTCCAGCAGGTTGTCAGAACGGCTTAGGAGAAAGAACGCTCACATCACCCCCTTTACAATGTTCTTACAAAGCAGAATTCAGTGAAACAAGCGCTGAAGATATGGAATAAAGAGTCCTTTGGCAACATCTTTAATCAGTTGGCCCAAGCAAAACGTTCACTAGAAGATATAGAAGGTCGAATGCAAGCTTCGAACCACAACTCAGGGCCGGATAGCGCGCTCCAAGCAGAGCTCAACTCAGCAGCGGTAAATCTCAGCCATCTTGAGCTAATGGAATAATCCTTCTGGTGGCAGAAAGCAAGGAGCAGCTGGTTAGAAGCAGGAGATAGAAACACAAAGTTCTTCCACACTGTGGCCACGGAGAGACACAGAAAGGTAGAAATCAGAAGCATTGAGCTGCACTCAGGTCAGATTATTGAAGACCCAACAAATCTTAAGAGGGCTATAACCGATCATTTTTCTCAGCAGTTCACGGCTATCCTCAGCCCCATAGACCCCCAGCTTCTGGATGTCATCTCTTTAGTCCTTTTAGGGGAAGACAACATCTCCCTTATGGCCCCTTTGTCGCTGGCGGAAGTCCATCAAGCGGTCTTGGCTATCCCCAAGGATAGAGCAGCTGGTCCAGATGGGTTTTCTGGTGCCTTCTACTCTGGCCGCTGGGATATCATTGCTCATGACATCCACAAGGCCGCAATACACGTTTTCAATGGCAGCAAAATCCCTTGAACCATCACCACCACCTTGATCTGTCTGATCCCGAAATCCCCCACTCCAAAGCACTTGTATGAATTCTAGCCAATTAGTCTTTGTAACTGCCTCTTCAAAACTATTGTGAAGATCATTGCGACTAGGTTAAACAAGCATTTACCCTCCCTTATCTCCTCGGAACAAGGGGTCTTCATCCAAGGCAGGTCTATGGCCGAAAACATTGCCCTTTCTCAAGAACTGTTCAAGGAAATCAATCGAAAGTCACGAGGTGGTAACATTGTGCTGAAGCTAGACATGGAAAAGGCTTATGACAGTGTAGATTGGACTTTCCTCAAAATGGTCCTGCTAAAATTCGGTTTCTTCACCTCCCGGGTAGAGTTGGTGGAGAAGTGTTGGGCTAATAATTGGTTTTCAGTGTTGCTAAATGGGGAGTCAACAGGCTTCTTCCGTTCATCTTGAGGCCTCCGCCAAGGAGACCCACTCTCTCCTAGCCTTTTCATCCTGGTTGCTGAAGTGTTAAGTAGAGGTTTAAAGTTGTTGGTGAGTCGGGGCCTGGTCTAACCTTTCAAGCTTAGAAGGGGATGCCCCATCATCTCTCACCTCTTGTACGCAGATGACACCCTTCTATTCCTCAATGGAGGTTTATGTTCTATTCGAGCTACTAAATCTTTCCTCATGTCCTACCAAGACGCTTCAGGTCAACGCATTAACCTCACCAAAAGCTCCTTCATCAGCGCATCCAATCTGCCAGCCTCCAGAGTGCGGTCCATCGAAAGAGGTCTTGGGATCTCCAGATCAACTTCAGCATTCTCCTATCTGGGTGTCCCAATGGCAATGGGCAGACTCAAATCCAGCTCTTTCAAACCTCTGATGGACAAGATTGAAGGCAGAATCAAGGGTTGGCGGGCTAGATGCCTCCCCAGGCAGACAGGGCGGTGCTCATCAGTCACGTGCTGGGCAGCGTTCCAATCCATGCGTTAGCGGTTGCCCATGTTCCTCCTTAGGTTCTCTCCCATCTAGAAACTCAATTTGCTAGATTTTTTTGGGGATGGGCTGAGGGCAAGAACAAGTTCCATTGGAAAAGCTGAGAGTTGATTTCCTTGCCAAAGGAAGAAGGCGGCTTAGGTATCCGTAAACTGTTTGAGGTCATGGAGGCATTCCAGTTGAAGATGGCGTGGGCAATTGGCTTCAGGGAAGCAAAGAGTTTGTGGAGCAAATTCATGTCAGCCAAATATGAGCAAGATCTTCTCCTGTCAATCGGCTCAGCCCTGTGGCTTGCGCATCCCCGATCTGGAAGTGCATTCTGAAGCTGCTCCCTTCTCTAGAACCCCTGGTTCACAGGCAACTGGGCGATGGGGAGAGCAACTTATGGTATTCTAACTGGACAGGTCTAGGTCTGCTTCACCAGATAGCCATCAGGCCCATTCCAGCAGCCTTGCGAGTAATGAAGATTAAGCAGTTCCTTGGTATATTCGGCCCTCTCCCTTCGTCAGACGTTTTCAACTTCCTGCCACAATATGTGGTGGATTTCATTTTTTAAGTTGGCTTTTACTTAACTTCCGGCCCGGATAAACCCCTTTGGTCATTCTACACTTCCGGTTCCTTCTCAGTTAGATCAGGTTGGGAGAAATTCAGAGTGTTTGCCCCTCATAAAGGCTAGGCCCAATGGGTCTGGCATGCGAAGCTTCCCCCCAAAGTCTCCTTACTGGTCTGGAAAGTTCTAAACAGAGCAGTCCCGATTGATGAAGCAGTCCAATCGAAGGGTATTCATCTAGCCTCTAGGTGCCTTTGTTGTGATGCCAGCAATGCCCAGAGCCAAACGACCCGAGCCACTGAATCCATCCAGCACCTCTTCCTTGACAGCAAGTTGGCGCAGTCCGCATGGACCTTTTTCGGCAACAGGTTTGGTGTAGATATGATTGGTACCTCATCGGTAGAGAATTGGCTAGCCCATTGGTGGCTATCTCCATCTTTTAGGTCATCAGTCCTCTTCATTTGAAATCTGGTTCCTTGTTTCATCATTTGGGAATATGGAAGGTCATAAATGCTGCAGTGTTTGACGGAAGATCTCCTTCTCCTTCAGCGATTATCTCTCGCATCTACTGGTGGATTGCGCTCATCGGTAAGGACAGCCAAGTGACCAATCTCCTCTCCCTTGTTTCTTCCAGCGCACCCAACCAGCAGGTTCCTACCAGGTCCTCTCCCATCAATTCCTCCCTAGTAGTGAAATGGAGGAGACCACCACGTGGTTGGGTTAAGGTTAACATTGATGGGTTGGCCAGCTGCAACCCTGGTATGTCGGGCGGTGGAGGCATTTGTAGAGACGACTAGGGTGGGCTGTTATTTGCGTTCTACGAGGGTTATGGTATGGGCTCCAACATAAGGGCCGAACTCCGAGCCATTCACAACGGTCTGTTCCATTGTATTTTCAGGGGCCACAGGTTTATTATCATAGAATTGAACTCGAAGCTGGTCATAGATTTCCTTCTAAGCGCTGCCTCCCCAAGCTGGAAATGAAACTACTAGCTTTCTCGAATTGAGAATCTCAGGCTCTCAGGCCAGGTTCTTTTCACTCACATCTTCAGAGAAGGCAATGGTCTAGCCGATGCCATGGCTAGATCAGGCAGTTCAAGTCAAGCTTCGGCGGTGGTGGACAGATTAGATGCCCTTCCTACACTGGTCAGGGGATCCCTTTTCCTAGACGGAGTGGGGCTAGGTTCGACCAGAGACTGCTAGGCTAGCCAGGCTATGGTCTTGGTCGGCCAAGCCCTCGCCCCTTTCCTTTTGTCTTGTTTCTTTTGCCTTGTTTTCCTTTTGTTTTGGCCTCCCCTAGGCTCTTACGATAGATTGTCCCAATGTCCTTTTTGTCCTAGGACAGCAGCCTAAAGTGTAATTTTTTGTATATATATATATATGTATATATGGAAAGCATCCTTTAAAATAATAATAATAAAAAGTATCAAGATGTTTGATGAGATGGAGCGTACCTTGACTAACGTTAGGCACGTTCCTGATATGAAGAAAAGTCTGATTTCTCTCGGTGCACTCAAGGCTATAGGGTGCAAGTTCATTGGTATTGATGGTGTCTTTAAAGTTTCAAAAGGGACACTCATGGTTATGAGAGCGCAAAGGCACGGTAACCTTTACAGGTTGATTGGGAGCACTTCAGCAGGTGGAGTGACAGCAGCTATTGCAGATTTCACGTCTCTATGTATGTGGCATGCTCCTCTGGGCTACATGAGCGAGCAGGGCATGAAGGTACTATTTGATAATTGTTTGATTCCAGCATTTAAAAACTCTGATTTAGATATATACGAGCATTGTATATATGGAAAACAATCTAGATTATCTTTTAAATCTGGAAAACATATATGTAAAGGAGTGCTTGATTATGTGTACTCTGATGTATGAGGGTCATCACCAGAAATTTTCGTTAGAGGGTCGTCATGGTTTGTTTCATTCATTAACGACTACTCCAGGAAAGTTTGGGTTTACTTGATGAAATGTAAATTCTAAGTTTTCACCATATTTAAATAATGGAAGGTAATGGTGGAAAAACAGTTAGGGCGAAAAATAAAAGTTTTAAGGACTGACAATGGTGGAGGATTTACTTCCACTAAGTTTAATGATTATTGCAATATGAAGGGATCATCAGGCACAACACAGTGCGCCACACGTCCGAGCAAAATGGTGTAGCTGAGCGAATGAATCGGACTCTCTTGGAGAGGGCCAGGTGCATGTTAAGTAATGTTACGTTAGGAAAGAACATATGGATAGAGGTCGTTAACATGGCTTGTTATTTGGTGAACTGGTCTCCTTCAACGAAAATTGAATATAAAATCTCAGAGGAAGTATAGAGTGGTCAGAAAATTAACTACTCAGATCTATGCATATTTGGCTGTGAGGCTTACTCTCATGTACCGTCAGTTGAGAGAGATAAGCTAGACTATATAGCCAAAAAGTATATCTTTGTTGGCTATGACATTGGTGTGAAAAGTTACAGGTTATTTGATAAGGTCACACGCAAGGTCATCACTAGCCGTGACGTTAGGTTTGATGAAAGCTTCATATTTCGCAAGAATAATCAGGAGGAGCAAAAGGAACCTGAAAGGTTAATCGTAGACATCCAGATTGACACAGATAATACTCAAGCAGAGACAGATGCGCAGACAGAGGTACAAGAGTAGGTGGAGCAGCCACCTTTAAGGAGAAACCCACCGCGTGATCGCAGGTTACCGGCAAGATAAAAGGGCGACTCTAATATTGCATATGCCCTCATTACAGATGAGCGGGGCCCGTCTACTATTCAGGAGGCTCTTGATGAGCCTAATGTAGAAAAGTGGAAGGTGGATATGGATGATGAGATGGATTCGGTGCACAAAAATCACACATGAGAGCTGGTGGAGCTTCCAGTGGGCCAAAAAGTGATTGGATGCAAGTGGTTATTCAAAAGAAAACAGGATAGATACAAAGCTAGATTGGTAGCGAAGGGTTATGCTCAGAGAAAAGGAATCGACTTCACAGAGATATTCGCGCCAGTAATTAAGCAGGTGTCTATCGGATTCTTGTTGGCGTTAGTTGCACAATACGATCTCGAGCTAGAACAAATGAATGTCAAGACTGCATTCCTGCACAGGAGTTAGAAGAGTAGATCTACATAAAGCAACCAAAAGGCTACGAAATTAAAGGGCAGAGAAAAAAGTTTGTAGGTCAATGAGGTCGTTATACAGCATGAAATAGTTGCCTAGGCAGTGATATAAAAAATTTAATTTTTTCATGGTGAGTCAGAAATTTACTCGGAGTGAATACGATCACTGTGTCTATTACAAGACATTGAGTGATGACAGATTCATCATCCTAGTATTGTATATTGATGATATGTTGATCGCCTATCATGATATGTCTGAAATCAACGTACTGAAGACTCAGTTATTAGGGACATTCGAAATGAAAGATCTGGGGGCTGCAAAGAGGGTTCTCGGCATAGTATTCATAGAGATAGGAAGAGGAGTAAGCTTTGGTTATCATAGGTAGAATACCTTGAAAAGGTATTGATCAAAGTATGGGATGGACTAGGCAAAGCCAGTAAGTGTTCCCCATGCAGCTCACTTCAAGCTTTCCTCAGAACAACGTCCTAAATCAAATGAGGAAAAGCAAGTTATGTCTCGTGTGCCTTATTCGAATGCAGTTAACAGTTTAATATATGTCATGGTCTGTACGAGATCAGATATTTCACAGGCAGCCGGTGTTGTGAGTAGAAACATGTCAAACCTCGGCAAGCAACATTGGGAAGCGGTGAAATGGCTTCTTCGATACATTCGAGGTACGAAAGATTACGTCTTAACTTTTGAGAAGACGGAGACAAAATTGGTAAGGTATGTAGATTCAGACTACGTAAGCAGTGTGAATTTCAGAAAGTCTACTTCAAGATACTCATTTGTACTAACAAGTGGAGCAATCGGTTGGATGTCGAAACTTCAGTTCGTGGTGGCTCTTTTCATGACCGAAGTAGAATATAAGCAGTGACGGAAGCATTTAAGGAAGGTGTTTAGTTAAGAGGTATGATAAATCAGTTGGGACTTCAGCAGGAGGCTGTGCCGGTTAACTGTGATAGCGAGAGCGCTATTAATTTAGCTAAAAATTTTGTTTATCACTCACGTACTAAACACATTGATGTTCGTCACCACTTTATCCGACAGGTGCTTGAGGAAGGAGGTATAACACTAGAAAAGATTCACACCAGCATGAATCTAGCGGACATGCTCAACAAGGTTGTTTCTACAGAGCAGTTCAAGTTCTGTGTAACTTCTCTGGGCTTGGCGATGGCGTAAAAGAAGGATGAAATGTGCACGAGAAGCGTTGATTGAAGCTATGATGCAATGTAGAGATAAGAGAAGAGGGCAACAAGATACAAGTTTAAAGATTGAAGACATGGTGGAGATTGTTGTCAGAAAGTGATGTCTTAAATCTTCTGGGATGCTCGACCAGTCGAGGGGCTGGCTCGACTAGTCGAGGATCCCTTCAACCAGTCGAAGACCGTTTGACTCGAAGTCCAGCGACAATGTATTTAGATTTTTGGGACGCTCAACCAGTCGAAGCCTTGACTCGACTAGTCGAAGGTTACGCAGATTGCATAAATTTGAGGCAGTTTCTGGACTTTTCCAAAGTCGGTGCGTAAGTGGAGTTTTCTAAACTATAAATAGGGCTCCCTAGGGCCTTTCTAAAGTATTCTAAGGCTTCCTAAATGTATTACAATGGTTTCTAAAAGGGTTCTAGGGTTATCAAAGGGTGTAGCAAGGGCGAGATTTGAAGTTGTTCGAATCGAGTAAGTCCTCTCTCTTTGTAATTTCTATTTTCATAATGGATTTCTGTCGCTTTGTGCCGTGGTTTTTTTCTGAAAGGGTTTTCCACGTTAAATCTTTGTGTTCTTTTGGTGCTCTTGGATTGTTATATTAAATCCATATCTGTGTGATTCCGCAGCACAAATCCCAACACTTGCCATTCATGATTGTTTGTAAAGAAATTGGATGAGAATAGAAGAAGGAAGAGGGCTAGTTCTAGTTAACAAGCTGACATAGGTCGAAGAGATCCATTTACAGTTGAAGAAGTGCTTGGAATAGAAGTCATAAAAAAACTTACCGCATCGTTGGCAGTTCAAACATGGGAAGAGAAAGCCCCTTTGGTGTTTTAGATCATCTTTAAAGAAAGATGAACAACAAAAGAAGGAAGAGGGTTAGTGCTAGTCAACATCTACTTCCATTAGTCGAAATGAAAAGGATGGAGAGGTGCTTGAAATTTCAAGAGCAAAAAACCCACCCTAAAGTCACTCGAGCAGAGATGAAGACGAGCAACGAAATGAGCTTCATATATCTTTGGTAGAGTGTGGGGAGTACCAATTCAGGTGCCAGTTAGTAGGCTGACATGATGGGGTTTTCCTCCTCAGTTTAGAGGAGAGATAGTGCAGCAGGGTAAAAATCGGAGTGTTTCACCGCGCTGCTCGACTAGTCGAGTGGGCTACTCGACCGATCAAGGGTGGCACTCGACCAGTCGAGGGAGGCTCGACTCAAAGTCTAGCAACCAATTGAATTAATTCCTCCGATGTGCCCGACCAGTCGAGGGAGGTGTGAGACTCGTATCCTAGCCCGTACCATTCCATAGGCTTCTGCAGTTCTCCCGATTGAATTTCGGCAACCTGCAACCTGTAATCGGTATTTGCGCGTGACCCTGAGTCACGTGCTGTCAATGTAAATCGGCTCAATACGAGACTTGTACCCTTGCGATCGCGTCGTCGCCAAGGTTCCAACACTGCGTCTCACATGCCGATGTGATACCCAGGCTAGGAGATGTGGGCCAGCGTTTATTCCGAAGAAATGCCGCACGTTTCAAATTCTGAGAGAATCTTTACAATCCGTCACATCAATCAAGTCAAGTACATCATCCATACCCCCATGTCATCTCACCCTATCACAAGTACAAGCACCCATTCCCTATTTTCCTCAAGTCAACTCTCTCTCTCCCCACCCATTCCTCTTTTATCCAAATTTCAACCAAACCCATACCTTCCCATCCCCATTCCTTACAACACTCATTCCACCATTCCTTATCAATCCATCATTCCTCTCTCTCTCTCTCTCTCTCTCTCATTCTCTAACAATTCTCCAACTCCCACGAGAAAGCACCCAACGTTTAAGCTTTCCCAAAGCCAAGTGTGTCCCACTTTCCTACCCTCTCATCTCCCATTTCAACCCTCCATTCTTCATCAACATCCATCAAGATCAAAGACAAGGAGCATAGGAGTCCAAGGAGCTAAAGAAGGAGGTCACATGTGGGTCCACCGTTGAATTTCATTTAGGGCCCAGTTGTGATGGGACCCATGTTGATGTATGTGTTGTAGGCTAGAGGAACCCATAGTGGCGGGGTCCCTCCATCACACGACTCTTTCTCTCTCTCTCTCTTCCCTGTTTGCGGCCTGCCAGGATGCAAGTATTTTATGCACGCCGTGCATTTAGTGGACTACGTTGTTGTCCAAGCAGGGCCCACATCGTTGCCACGTTCGGGGCCCACCACTGGCTGTCCATTTGGACTAGCCCGGACTGAAGGTGAAGCAAATGTCAGCTTGACATTGCTGGTGGGCCACACATGAGGACCCACCATATGCATGTATTTCATCCAGCTGTCCAATCCATGGACGCTGCTAGAAGGTCTGGTAGCTGTGAGACCCACCGTTGCACATGTACCCTCCCAGCCGTCCATCCATCAGACGTGGACCCCACCATGGCAGAGTGTGGGGCCCACCTTCATGTGTTGTGATCCTACACCGTCCATGCATATGTGATCCACATCAGGTGTGGGTTTTATTCACATCGACCGTCCAGCGTCCAAGGCCTGGATGTTGGAATTCTTTCAAAAAAAGAAAAAAAATAATAATAATAATAAAAAAATATAAATATAGATATTATAATAGTATAATATATAGTATACAATATATGATGGTGGGCCCCACGTGAGACCCACTTAGATTTGGGAACGGATTGGTTGGTGCGTCTCACACCAGCTTATAGCTGTTGTATTGCAGCAGGAAGTCCCGTGGACCCCACACATGATATATGTGTTTCATCCATGCTATTATCAACACCGTCCATTGTTGGACGGTGTCATGTGGAGCCATCGTGACGTATGGGTTTAATCCACATCGTCCAGATGTTTGGACGGTGGGACCCACACCATAATGTATATGTTATATCCAACCAATGTCCATCTGTTTTACATCTAGACCGTCCAGCTACTGGATGAGCAGCCCGGGGCTGCTGTATTGACACCAGCGAATTCTGTGGGTTTTGTCCACGCCGTCCATTTGCATGGACCCCACATGATGCTTGTGTTTTATTCACATCGTCCATATATGTGGACCCCACCTATATACCTGTTGTACTCAGGTCAGCAAGTTCTATGGGTCCCATGTGTTGTATGTGTTGGAACCATCCATCCACCATAGGGCCCACGTGATGTATTTGTTTCATCCACACCGTCCAGACAGTGCTGGACGGCGTTGGACAATGGTTAGATGGTGCTGATTTACATAGACAATGTTTGGATGGTGCTGATTTACATGGGAAATATTTGGATGGTGTTGATTTACCTGGACAATGTTTAGATAGTGCTAATCATCGTTAGTGGGCCATGTGCCCCATGGAATGATAGTGTACGGTGATACACATGTTACACCTACAACTATTGAAATGATTTTTATGTGGTCCAAGCCCATTTGAGGCCCATTGGCGCGGCCCATCCATGAGGCCCATCATGATGTATTTTTGGCCCATGTGATGGGGCCCACCTGTTTTGTATTTGAAGTCCATTGATGCGGCCTACTTGATGTATATATTTAGCCCATTGGTGCGGCCCATTAATGTGGCCTACTTGATGTATATGAGGCCCATTGGTGCAGCCCACTTGTTGTATATGAGGCCCATTGGTGTCGCCAATTGATGCAGTCCACTTGTTGTATATGAGGCCCATTAGTGCGGCTCATTGATGTAGCCCACTTGATGTGTATGAGGCCCATTAGTGCGGCCCATTGATGCGGCCCATTTGATGTGTATGAGGCCCATTAGTGGGGCTCATTGATGCAGCCCACTTGATGTATATGAGGCCTATTAGTGTGCTCCATTGATGCAGCCCACTTGATGTGTATGAGGCCCATGTGCAGGGCCCACCTTTGATGTATATTAGGCCCATGTGTAGGCCCACCTATTTTGTATTTGAAGCCCATGGGTTGTGGCCCATTGTGATGTATTCGAGGCCCATGGGTTATGGCCCATTATGACGCATTTGAGGCTCAGGTGGTGCGGCCCATTATGATGTATTCAAGGCCTGTGGGACGTGGCCCATTGTGATATCTTTTCGGCCCATATGATGAGGCCCGACTTGATGTATACAAGGCTCGTTGCGATGTATATTAGGCCCATGTGATGTGGCCCATTGTGATGTATGGGGCCCACTGTGATGCGGCCCATTGTGACGTGTATGAGGCCCGATGTGTTGTATATGAGGCCCATATGATGAGGCCCAATGTGTTGTATAAGGACCATGTGATGCGACCCACTTGATGTATGAGACCCTTGTGTAAGTCCCATTCAGACTGTATTTGACCCATTGTGATTGTATGAGGCCCAATGAGACGGTATGTGGCCCATTAGTGAGCCCCATAGTGATGTGTATTAGGCCTTTGTGTGGGGCGATGGGCCCACTTTATGTTTGGCTCTATATGGGCCACTCCTTGGGAGCAATGTTGGTTAAACATCCACATTGATGGGCAATGATGGTTAAATGTCCACATTGTGACATTCCCTTAGGTCCTTTGTTAGGCTAATTATTAAGGCCGATTATCGAAACAATTGTTGATGCCGATTGTCGATACCAGTTATCGATACCAATTATGAGTATGTGACGGCATAGCATCATGATACATGCCCATACACATCATCTGCATGTTTGTTATGAGATGTGATTGACCATTGCATATGCCATGGTGAAGGTGGTTTTTGGGACTCCCTGATAGGTGGAGTTATCCCACATGAGCGCACGATATGCGCAGGATTGATGCATGATTAGACTCCGTGACTCCTGCATCTTGTATTGTGTGATTGTGATTACTGTATGCCCTAGTGACATTAGGGCTATGGCCTCCACAGGCATATCGTAGATGACCAGATGGGACACCGAAAATGTTTGATTCAAGCATCTGGGCACTTTAGATGTCTGTGGATGAAAGTCCCTAAACCTCCGTGGCCAGGAGATGCCCCAACGTCTATACCGAGTGGATACATGAGCGCCCGAATGCCGAATACCAGTAGGTCACGTCTCCCACTGTGTCGTGGTCGGTTGGGAGGGGGTGTGGCCTTATCCGCCTGAGTGAGGGGTCTGTAAGCTAGGCTGAGTTTGACCAGCTCCCAAATGGGTCCGCTATCGATGACTTGGGTAGGCATTGGTATACTACTGGCAGGCGGGTAGTGAGGTCTTTTCCACTCGTTGGGCTACACGGCCGGCCGGGGCGGTAGCCAGCTTGGAGTGTACTAGACCCCGGTGATGATCTTAGAGATGTACAGTACTGATTTGTGGAGCAGGAGTTGCATACTCAGCATTTTACTCATTCATTCATTCATTCACTATCCACTCGAGCTGGTGGTGCGCAATTATTTGTTATGCGTACCTTCGCAATGGCCAGGATTTCAATTGGGGCGCGCGACTAACCTGAGATCAAGAGTTTATCACATTGAGTCTGACTATTCAAATTTAGGTATGAGACTAGTTTGAATAGAAGTCTCTTGTGGTGGACCCCGTAGCCTGCGATACTACATACTATCATCCTGACTTCATACTCCAGTTTGGTCATTTCATTCGCATCGTATATTGCATTGCATCCTCAGCACATAACATTTGGTTTATTGTGCTTCTGTATTGCACAACCTTATTAATGTTGATGGTATTCGTGGACTTGGTATCTGATATTTAGCTTACTATGTCTCCACATTGCATAGCTGATCTATATTGCTTCCTTAGCATATGATATTGGCCTATTATGTCTTTACATCGCATAGTTTGGATAAGGCTGATGATATTTATGGACTTACCAGCATGTTTCCGCATTACTCTGATATTGTACGATTTATGGATTGCCAGTATTTCCACTTATCCTGATATTTATATGCTTGGCACGTGCATCGCACACACTTTCACCACCCTCTAAGCTTTCTATAAGCTTATGCACGATAGATGCGTGCAGGTGGCGTTAGGTCGTAGTAGCGTTGAGCTTAGAGCGTGCAGCGATCTTCTGGAGCTTAGATTTTCGATATATGTATTTTCCTTTCAGCACTGTATTCAAATGTTTATATTAGTGGATATGTGATGATGATGTTGTCTTTGTGATTTGGGTAAACTTATGGTTATATTTCTTACAAGATAAATGTATGTTGGAAAATCCTCCTTCTAGGATTCTAGGATCGGAACCTGGTGTATGGGCGTTGGGAGCCGAGAATAGGGTACTACGAAGGCTGTCGGCACCGGATTTGGCGATCGGGAATTTTGTGAGCCCGGTTTCCGAGTTCGGGGCATGACAGGAGGTGCTCTACCGGTCGAGGACCCTGCTCAACCAGTCGAGGCTATGCAGATTTAAGTCCGGATCTTGTGCGGACTGTGAAAATCTGAGGCGGTTTCGCAAGAGGTGCGAAAGAGAGTTGCCTAAACTATAAATAGGGGTTCCTAGGGCTTTTCTAGGTAATGCAAGGGAGTTTCCTAAAGCTTTGCAAGGATTTTCTAAAGGGTTTAGGGCTATCAAAGGTGTGTGTGTGTGTGTGAGAGAGAGAGAGAGAGAGAGAGAGAGAGAGGAAGCTTGTGGAAGGGAGGTTCTACTCATAGAGGTGATCTACTATGCACTCGACATCTCAGCGCTTCTACGTCCTCGTGATCGGTGAGATCTCTCCATTTTTCTTTTATTCTCTTATTGTTCATCCACTCTTGTGTGAGTGAAGAAGGTTTGATCCAAGTAGTGTGTGCTTGTGATCGGTTGTAACGTTCTACTTCATAGTGGATTGTTGATCTGGACTAGGTCCCGTGGTTTTTACCTCTTTGAGGGTTTTCCACGTAAAAATCTCTTGTGTCGTGTGGTTTGTGCTTTGATTTATTTCATTGCTTTATTATCCCATAATTCTGGTATTTTTAGGGAGGCTAGATCTTAAGGTTTTGTGCAATGGCCCCCAACAAAGTGGTATCAGAGCGAGGTTGGTTGAACGGAGTGGGATAGGTTTTGAATTATGAAAGGTGATAAACGGGCTCTTATTAAAAATTACAAAGACATGGTAAAAAATCAAAGTTTTGAAAGACGGAAGTCCATTGGGTCCTACCCTATCTGTCTCTAGCTAGGAATGGGTAGATCTACGTGGGGTCCATCATGATGTATCTGTCTATCCATGCCGTCCATCCATTTTCTCAGATCATTCTAAGGCATTAGCCCAAAAATGAGGTAATTCGAACACTCAAGTGGACCACACCAAGATCTTCCTCATTTTTGGGCTCATACCTTAAAATGATATGAAAAAATGGATAGACAATGTGGATAAACGGATACATCACTGTGGGTCTCCACATAGATCTACCAACTAGAGACGGACCTACACAATCCACTTCTGTGAAAGACTTGCAAAAACAAGGACTTTAAGCAAGGAATGGACTTTTCAAACTCTCAAACAGAAGTAACTTAGGGTGTGTTTGCATGATAAGTTGCTTAACATAAGCTATTTATGCCTCGAGTAGTATGTTTTAATTTTTACTTAATCAGTTGATAACAATGTTTAGTAAGTATGTTTTTAAAACACCTCACAAGAAAAAGTCTGACATTGCCATAACCATGGGCCCACTTTAATATATATGTTAGATCCATATCCACTCTGTTCATCTATTTTGCCCGGTCATTTTAGAGTATCGGCTCAATAATAAACCAGAACCAAATCTCAGGTGGACCACACCATGGGAAAAAATGTTGATTGAACGCTCACCATTAAAAACCTCCAAAGACCCACTGTAATGTTTATTTCCTATCCAACTTGTTGATAACGTCACGTAGACTCAGATGAAGGGTAACACAAATACTGGCTTGATCCAAAACTTTTGTGGCCTCCAAGAAGTTTTTAATGGTGGGCGTTCACTCATTATATTTGGTATGGTATGGTCCACCTAAGATTTGGATACGCTTCATCTTTTGGATCATGCACTAAAATGAGCTGGCAAAATGGATGGAAGGTATGGATATATAACCATACATCAAGGTGGGTCCACACGACCTGATTCAATAGTTTGTCCCTATTAACCTAATATGCTCGGCTACTCTTGTTGGAGGCAGATTGATGGGTCTAGGTTGACCGTGATGTTTCTTAGAAATCCACAGGGGCCATCCATTTTACCAGATCATGTTAGCTTATGGGCAAAAAATGAATCAGATCAAAAGCTTAAGTGGGACACATTGAAGGAAACAATGGAGATTGAATGACCACCATTGAAATTCCCAAAGCCTACAATGCTGATTATATGCCATCCAAACAGGTCATAAGGTCATTTCCACATCCATGTGAACATATGAAGAAACAGGTGGATAAGTGAATATTTCAAAATTTTCAATCTATGCATCGTGACTATTTCAATATTGCAGGCTCAATACTACTGTTTCAAGTAGTGTGGCCCACTTGATTATTGAATTTGTCTCATATTTGGGCCCATAGCTTAAAATGAGCGGGAAAAAATGATGGACATGATAGGTTTCTCAAAAACATCATGGTGGAAAACTCTGGTTTTTTAAGGTGCTGCATTGGGATGGTGGGATTGCAATAATAGTGTTTCAAGCTGCCTTGGATGTATTTGAGTTTGGGATCTTCGTTATATTCGGGCCTACTGATTAAGAGCAGTTGAAAAAACTGGTGGATAAGTTGGATTCCCAAAAACATTATTATGGGCTACACAATAATGGGTACAGTTTCAATGGTTGGCATTTAATATCACTATTATAAGTTGTGTGGCCTACTTGAGTGCTAGATTTACATCATATTTGGGCCTACCACTTAAAATGAGATGAATAAAATAGTTAACAGAGGGAATTTCTCAAAAAACATCAGGTATTGATTTCCTATCATGGCACATCCATTCATCATGATTAGACCGCACTCTTGGTAATGGTATTTTAAGTTACTTTTTGTAAGTTAAAAATGAATTAAAAAAATAAGTTATTTTATTTAATAAGCTATTTATTTGTTGATTAACTAAATTAACTTAATTAAAAAAAAGTAGCATATTATTTTATTTTTTTATTAAAAAAAAAAAAAAAGAAGCCTTACTTGGTTATCCAAACAGGCCCTAAAAGTAATAAAGTTTGACTTTGAGCTAAAATTAAACCCCTTAAAAGCAACCCTTATTATGTGAAATGATTCCAAGGCCAATGGATTGACTGGCCGGAGGTCATAGACCACGTCATTAACTTTTCAATAATATCTTATAATAACGATTCTGATGACCGGTCGCCAAGATGTAGTCATCGGAATCTATAATGGGGGTGGGTAGTTTTTGCCCAAGTTTGGCTCATCCAGCCGATCCTGGTGCTCCATAGAGTCATCAGCGACAATTTTCTAGAGTATTCCACATTTCTTTCTCTTTCTCTTTCTGTCCACGTAGCTCAAATCCTTTTACATCAACTCTCTTCTTCCTCTCTCCACCTTACACTTGTCATCATCCAACTAGTGTTTTTAAGTGGTTTTAAATGATGTCGACCAAAACTCTTGATGCTCTGTTGGCGCCTTGGGGTGGTACTCATTTTCAAAAGGCACTGGTACAGCACACGCGCGCGCGCGCGCACACACACACAAAAAAAAAAAAAGAAAAAAAAAAAAAAGGTCTTTCTAAAGCTTGCAGTCCATGATAGTATTGTAACAAGAGTATATGTTTTAAGGAGTAAAACTTATGCACTGTTAAAAGACAGGACAAGGACCTTTTATATTAAAAGACCAACACTTGTATTAGTCCACACTCTTCGTATGAATTGCTATTTTATATGCGGGGATAGTGGCACTTAGATGTGGAGTCATGTTGCAATGATCCAAACCATCACATGATGGGCTCAAAACTATCTTTTGGATCACTGGCCCAAAAAAAATAAAAAAAGGTTCAAGGAAAAATCTCAGATTTTTTAAGTAATCTAAGATATATATATATATATATATATATATATATATATATATATATATATATATATATATATATGAATGCTCAGCTACATACCGGTTCGCACGTCATTACGTGCAAACCTTCCTATCAACCGTCGGATAAGGTAGGCAATCTGGATGAAGGCGTTCTTAGTGCAAGCTTGAAAGAGCGAGTTTCCTTCTCTCGCACGCCTTTTCGCCGTATTCTCTAACTCTCCGAAAGATGCGACGTAAGCATTTTCACATGAAATTCTTCCGTTGGGATGCTAGGTGGGTCCCACCAAGATGTTAGTGATAAATCCACGCCGTCCATACATTTTTAAAAATAATTTTATGGTATGAACCCAAAACTGAGGTAGATCAAAATCTCAAGTGGGCCACACAGTGTTGATTGAACTATCACCATTAAAAACTTCCTGGGGCTACCAAATTTTTGGATCAAGCTGATATTTGTTTTTTTTCCATCATCCAAGTCTCTATGACCTAATCTACAAGTTGGATGTCAAATAAATATCACGGTGAATCCTAAAAAATATTTAACGGTGAGAATCATTATCACCGCTGCTTCCTGTGGTGTGGTCCACTTGAGATTTGGATCTGCCTCAGTTTTGAGATAATGCCCTGAAATGATAAGGAAAAATGGATGGACGGGGTAGATTTCTCAAAAACATCATGGTGGCCCCACCTAATTTTCCAGCGCGCAAAAGGCTTTTGCAGGAAATCCCATTTGAAAAAATAACACTACAGATTTCCTGCAAAAGCCTTACATAGGAAATTCCTACGCTGGAAACCTAAGTGGGACCCACCGTGATGTTTTTGAGAAATCCAATCCGTCCATCCGTTTTATGAGATCATTTTAGGACATGCGTACAAAAACGAGCCGAATCGAATACTCAAGTTGGCCGAAAACGTGAAGATTGAACTTACACAATTGAAATATTCGTACGTCACAGAAGTTTTGAATTAGGTTAATATTTGTGTTCTCAGCTAATCCTAGTAGGAATGA
Source organism: Magnolia sinica (assembly GCF_029962835.1). Taxonomy (NCBI): domain Eukaryota; kingdom Viridiplantae; phylum Streptophyta; class Magnoliopsida; order Magnoliales; family Magnoliaceae; genus Magnolia; species Magnolia sinica. The sequence goes on from NC_080574.1 coordinate 85,262,088, forward strand.
CGTTATGAATGATATAGATGGCATATAAACATCACCGTCGACCCCAAGGAGGTTTCAACGGTAGGAATTTCCCTACCCCTTTTCCTTCAGTACAGCTCAATTGAGTATTGTATCCTGCTCACTTTTGGTCTAAGTCCTAAAATGAGCGCCAAAAACGGATGAACGGGATTGATTTCTCACAAACATCATGGTGGGCCCCAACTAGATTTCCAGCGAACTTTACAAATTGGGTGCGTCATTAGGGGACGCGAATTAGATAGATGTTGAGTAGCTGACGGGGATTGGATACTGACAAAAACCGAGTAGCCACACTCACTACTGAAGTGACATCACCAAGTTCTGTGTGCCCCACATGATGTATGTGTTGTATCCCCACCGTCCATACATTCGGAGAGATCATTTTAGGATATGGTCCAAAGAAAGAGGTAGATCCAAGGCTGGGGTGGACCCCACCATAGAAAATAGTGGTGAGCGTGACACCCACCGTTGAAACCTTCAAAAGGTCCACCATAATTTTTATTTGAGATCCAATCTGTTCACGTGTTAACACAGACATGAAAGAAGGGAAAACACAAATATTAGCTTGATCGAGAACTTTTGTGGCCCTTAGAACTTTTTAATGGTGGGCGTCACTCTCCCCACTATTTTTTGTGGTGGGGTCCACTAGATCTTTGGATCTAACTCATTCTTTGGATCATGGTCTAATATGATCTCTCCAAATGGATGGGCGTTGTAGATACAAAACATACATCATGGTGTGGCTCACAAAACTTGGTGATGTCACTTCATGAGGGAGTCTGGTTACTCAACCTATCAGTAGCTAATCCGCACCCGTCATTAGGGAGGTGAGGGACGCATATCCCATCCTACCTTCGGCCATCTATGAGAACATGTGGTGGCTTTAAGTGGCCACCGTGATGTTTTCTATGGTCTTATCCACACCATTCATCCATTTTTATTTATTTATTTATTTTTATCATTTAAAGCTATTAGCCCAAAAATGTGGCAGATCCAAGATAGATGTGGGCTACACAGTGGGGATTAAACCCTTACCATTGAAAAATTCATGGGGGCCAAAGAAGTTTTGGATGGAGCTGATATTTGTGTTTTCTCTTCATCCAGATCTATGTAAATTTATGAATAGGTTGGATGGCAAATATAAATCACGGTGGGCCCTAGAAAATTTTCAACGATGAGAATTATTATCACCTCTGCTTCCTATGGTGTGGTCCAATTGAGCCTTGTATCTATCTAAATTTTGGTTCTATGCTATAAAATGATGCTGAAAAATGGTTGAATGGTGTGGATAAAACCCATACTTCATGGTGGCCACTCAAAGCTCCTGCCCGTTTTGAGCTGGGTTGGGGCAGGGTAGGACGCATTAAGAGTAATTGAGGGTCCTCTGTTGGCCCCACTTGAGATTTGGATCTGCCTCAGTCTTGAGATAATGCCCCGAACTGATAAGGAAAAATGGATAGACGGTGCGGATTAAACCCATACATCACGTGACCACTCAAAACTCTTGCCTATTCATACATTTTTCCTTATCATTTCAGGGCATTATCCCAAAACTAAGGCAGATCCAAATCTCAAGTGGACCACACCACAGGAAGTAGTGGTGATAATGATTCTCACGTTAAATATTTTTTAGGGCCCTCCGTGATATTTATTTGACATCCAACCTGTAGATTAGGTCATACAGACCTGGATGATGGAAAAATAAAAATAAAAAAATAAAAAAAACAAATATCAACTTGATCCAAAAATTTGGTAGCCCCAAGAAGTTTTTAATGGTGAGAGTCCAATCAACACTGTGTGGCCTCCTTGAGATTTTGATCTACCTCAGTTTTGGGTTCATACCATAAAATTATTTTTAAAAATATATGGACGACGTGGATTTATCACTAACATTTTGGTGGGACCCACCTAGCATCCCAACGAAAGAATTTCATGTGAAAATGTTTCCGCCGCATCCTTCAGATAGTTAGAGAATAGGGTGAAGAGGCGTGCGAGAGAAGGAAACTCGCTCTTTCAAGCTCGCGCTAAGAGCACCTTCATCCAAACCATCTATCTTATCCGACAGTTGATAGGAAGGTTCGAACCAGTGCGTAGCCGAGCGTTCCTATATATATATATATGGTATTTTGCTACATGTGCAACACATGCCACCAATGATCTTCAGGTGCCCCACTTGTCAAAGTGTCACTTGCCACCGTCATCACCATGCATCCCTCATTTGCCAATGTGCCTTTGTGCTAGCATGCAACATGTGACATCGTCCAACTTTAAGCATTTCACATGTGCCAAATGTACTATTATCCAACTTCAAATTCCCCACATGTTCAACCAAGTTCATTTGCAAGTGTGCGTGCCTCACAGGCTAAAATGCGGCATATGTAATATGCATGCATCAATCTCCACCTTCCAGCACCCCAAACGTGCCCAATGTGCCACATTTGCCACAATCCATCTTCAACTTTGCACATGTATCACCTTTCCATCTTCAAGTATATTTTTCATTTAAAAAAAAAAAAAATGTTTTTTTCCACGCAACAATATAGAAATTGAGGAACTTTTTTTCAAAACCCTTGGGGAAAAAAAAAAGAGGGGAAAAATATATATATTTTCCTTTCCACAGTATCATAGAAATGACGTTTCTCGGAAAACATAAATTCCTCCATTTTATTTCCACAAATCCATGTAGGTGAATTCAATTGCTTAACTTTGAATGACAAATAAAAGAATATTACATTCTTTGAACCATGCAAATGGCTTATCAATGACCCACAAACGGTATAAAAGATGGCATTGCTTAACTTTGAATGACAAATAAAAGAATATTACATTCTTTGAACCATGCAAATGGCTTATCAATGACCCACAAACGGTATAAAAGATGGCTCAAATTTCTACGTGTGCTAAATGTATCCACATTATCAAGTGTCCATATTCATCCAATACCTATGGGGTCCACTAATTGAACATGTTGGATGACTGTGTGTACATATGCCACCCTGAACTGTTGGTGAATGTCTGATTATGACCCACAAAATTCTACCAGGCTCTGCGACTCCCCCCTTTAAGAAACTATAAGATTCAGCCTCACAAAAAATGTAAATGAGACTTAAAAAAGGACCCTAGAATTAGACCCAAAAATAAAAATGAAAAATTTACGAATCAAAAGATATCGCACTTTAAAGATTACCACTTGCAAATTGAGAATATCTATTGTAACAGGAAATGGAAAAAATAAAATCAGAAGAGAATTCTTCACCAGTGCCACTGATTATTCTGCACCTGAACTGCAGAAATCAAACTTAAATCCACTTAAGAGTCAATGCTGATCATTTTGCCCTCTCGCAAAAATTGCAACAGCTGTAAGTAGTCTTGTTAGCTACAACTAGATCCAAACATTCACATGGAAGACCCAATTCACTCATCTTTTCTGTTAGAATTATTTATGAGAGGCAAAGTACATGAATACTTCTTTCACTGGGTACAAATGGCCCTACAATGCAGCAAAAACAGCTAACCCCACACCCCCCCCCCCCCCCCCCCTCTTTTTCTGGCAAAATCTATATTGGACACTATAATGTCTACCTTTCCAGCCTTATTCAATTTGTGTGTGTAATTCCTGCCAACGGCCCCCTATGGGCCCTTCCATCATCTTCTGGGCCAACCAAGTGAAACATCCATCCTGTTTATCTATAAGGTGCCCCACGAGCCCCAAATTCATTGGGGAAAAAAAAATCTGACCCAGCCATCCAGAAACTAATTCCATGACATCTCTCATTTGTAACCAATCATGTTCAGTCCCCACCCACATTCTGGTTCTTTCTGTTTCACTGGCATTACAACAGCATCAGGCTGCCAGGAAGACTTCATCCGCTCCTCCTCCAGACCACTGTGACCTTGAAAGAGTAGCTGCCTCAAGCTTCCCACTCCCCTACTCTCACTATCCACCGATGTCATGCCTGAATTCAAATCAATTCCTGGCCTAGAGATGCCGATTCCACTCAAACCTGATTGCGAACTCATTAGGTTCATAAGAAAAGGCGGTCTGGAAAAGTCCTGGGGAAAGGCAGCTGTGGAGCCCATTACTTGTGGTACGACAGTGGCTCCTCTCGAGTCCAAATATGGGTTGGAACCACCAGGTCCATAAAATTGTGGAGGGAGGGGCATGGTGAGCCCCATCGCAAGGCCATTGTAGCCAAATGTTGCAGGTGACGCAGGTTCATAAGCCAGCACAGGTTGTGCCCCTGAACCACCACCAAACCTTGCCAAAGTAAGACCAACTGTGGAAGATTCCACGCCCTGCTCGTTCGCTAGAAAGGACCGAGTTCGATTGATATCCATTCTCGATCCCATGATTGAAACAATGGGATTGTCCAATTTCAAATTTTCATATGCTCTCACATCTTGTGACAACGATTTGTTGAGGCTCTGCTGATGATCATGAGAACTGCGGGGATCGAAGAATGAAGGGTTGTTATTTAAATCAAAGTTTCTCAGGGAAGGGTGTCCCAGTGATGAGGCTGAAGCAGGAGATCTGCTGCAATTGCTATTTTGGTGGTATTGGAACCGACCCTCCACCTTCCAATCTGATGATGGATATGGGCATGCGTCCTCATTGTCACCAAGACGGTTAAGGTCCAAGTATAGCCTGTCTGCCTTTCTTGAATTAACCTCAACAGATGAATCGGGAAGGCCTGATGACAGTAAGATGTTTTTAGCTGATATCAGGTCAACCGCTGCATCATCGTCGCCCTCGGCCACATTGAGATCGATTTTGAGGAAGTCTCGTCTCTGCTTTGAAAAGTTGCTGCCAGCCTTTATCATAGACACATTTTCACCATCTGGGGTTCTTTGAGGGGATGCTGGATGGAAGGAACTTGTTGATGCAGACCGCTTCCACCCCAGTTCCCCTTCAAAGTGCAGAGCAGCAGCAGCTGATCCGGAAGGTCCTTCCAAAGCAGAAGAAACAGGGATGGTTGCAGTTGAGGTGATCGGCTGATTAGTAACAGGAACTGCTGGGAATTCGATTTCCTCAGCATCCTCGTTCAGGTCGAAATTGCATCTGCCTTTGTCAATCTTATCAACTGATTCTTGTGCGATAGCAGTGGAATGAGGCGATTCTGAGACATCCCTATAGCCTTCTTGCTCAGTACTAATGATGTTTGAAATTCTTAAGCGCTTCACTTCACCAGAAGATCCATCGTCAGCAAGGTCGTGTCCGCTCAACGATTCATTCTCATCTAGTGGTTCCATCATGGGTTCATCCTGCTTGATTTTGACAGAATCAGGGCTACCAGGCAGCAAGGTTTCTCCCTCCGAGCTTTTCTCTGAAGAAGAGGTGCAGAAAGTCTCTATATAATCAACAACTTCTCGCTCCACTTCTTTAGCGACTTGCCGAGCAACTTCCAATGCATCATCCACCCCATAATCGAATTCCATTTCCAATTTTTCCTGACAGCCCATCTCATTCGATTCTTTGGCATTCATCACCGCTTTAAAGATGTTGCTGCAGATGACAGGACCCTTTCTTCTCCTCACCTTCAAATCTGACTTGCTAACCAGCTTTTGATTGTTGACGCCTTTCTCCAAACTGTCTTTCCTCTTAGAGGAAGTTTCTGGACCTGACCCACTGCAACTAGCAAAATCCAGCAAAACCTTATCATAAAATTCGCCATCTTGCCCCATAGATTTGCGCTTGATTGTGCTTCTTTTATAGTTTGATGGCCCGCTCTTATGCTGGGGCCCAAGTATACCATTACTATGCAGAAGATCAGGTGACACAGGGTTCCTTGCACAAGATTCACCCTCATTTTCATCAATATTACATGATAGAGGTCCTGTCACACATTTCTCAGCATTTGCAGGAGAAGAGGACGAAGAAGCAACTTCTTTTAGTCCGGAAGAAGTAGAAACAGCACATGTTTCTTCCTTGCTGACTCTGCATAGGCTACCTTCCTTGATATTCATCTTAATATTCATTTCCTTCATGTCATCATTGATATCTTTTGTCTCCAAAACATCAGAAGACCTATCGTCTGTTTTTCCATTGGTTGGAACTAAAGAATTGTGTAACGCAACAGAGTTTGTCCCTTCTCCAAGACATTCAGAGGATCTGTCAGCAACAGACGAGCTTTCCTGAAGAGTGTTTGGCAATAGAGAGGAGCCCAAAGCATTCATGTCTCCTGGAGACCCATTTGCACTTGCTCTATTTGATGTGATCTGAGGCGGATCTTGGTTAGATGTTGGGGCACTTGCATCATCAATGATCTCTGGCCAGGAAATATCTGTGCATCTTGAAGCACTTGAATGCTGCATTTTACTCTCAGCAGGATCTACCTCACAATTTCCTTCCTCAATACCTTCGCGAGGAGATACTTCAAAACCAGGGGATTTTGAGCATCCACCCTCTCCAGCTATTTTCATGTCACTTGAGGACTTGGCGTCATCTTCATGACATGCCCCACCTGTCTCCATATCCTGGTGATTTGGATCTTTATCCCTAGCCTGATTCCATCTATCAAACAAAGTTCTTGCCCTCTCCTGGACTTTCAAGCTCCTGTTGCCAAGGAGATGTTTGACAGTTTCCACAATTCCTGAAGCAGTTAAGCTCTCATCTAGAGGCAGCTTCTCAAGTGCTCCTAGCACTGCACTGATTGATTCTTCCACAAAACTGTCACTTGTGCCACCACTACACTTTTGAGCTTCCTGGAGCCATTGGTCGAGAAACCTACGCCCGTCTAACTGAAGAAAATGATTAAGGCAACCATTGTTCTCTGTCGCTGATAAGGTACTTGCTACAATTGACCATTGTCTGGATGCATTACCTACATTCTTCATAATAATTTCACTCTGCCTCTGCATAACAGCAACCAGCTCTTCGACTCTAGCAAGGTTTGTGAGTCCACCTTTCATCTCAGTTGGGGTGAAGAAATCTTCTAACGTCATATTGCCTTCATGCACCAGCTAGGTACTTCCAACACGCTAATACTCTTATCATCTGCTGTTTCTGAAATACACATCTTAAATTTGATGAGTTGGCTAAAAAATATTAATGTTCATTGATAACTAATACCAAATAATCCTGAAAGCAAGGGATAAGGTGAGGTGAGCAACAAGTTTAGTGAACAACAAGATATGTCACATTCCAGGATGAAAAACCAAGCACTGATTATTTTAGAATTCATGTAGTTGGTGTGTGATGGATGCAAGCAATTGAAGGTCAAACATAGAAATGAAATTCAAGAGCACTATGAGCAGATACGAGTTCCATTACCAATCAAATCATGTCCATGCAGCTCTATTATCACATAGATGTTTATTCAGTTCTAGTGCCAAACAAATAGTGTTCATTCAGTTCTATTACAAAACAAATAGTGCTCATTCTTAAGAAAATGGACCCTTTTTTTTTTGGGGTGAACTTATATATATATATATATATGTCAGAATTGAACCATACAAGAGATACATCAGACTAAACTACTAAAGTTGGCATACCCAATCAGAAAACAGTATCTGCATCAAGGATAACCCAACATTGATGGGGACATCAGAGGACCTACTCGGATGTACCAAAGACGGAGATGACCACTCACATCAGCGCAGCTTTCTTTGTGGATGGGTAACGAGTTCCAGATGGGGCCCTCCGAGCCATTTTGAAGACCTCACATGCATTGGACGTGCATCAGGAAGACCCCACCTTGGGATGATGCATGTGGGCTGCTTAGGAAACTATTTTAGTCATAGGATTTCTATTTCGTGTCGATCCGACCGTTGGATCTTGTCGATCAGGCCATCGGGTCACCAGATCTTTTACATCTGGGCCCCTTGGATTCTGATCTTGCTTTCTTTATGTTTTTTGTTATTTTTAAGAGTTATTTGATGGTTGAGATTGATAATATATGTTTTAGTTTTCTTATTTTGGACGATGGGCCACTTCACTTAAGTGAGTGGCATAGTTGTAATTATGCTAGATTTTAATTTTAAATTTTTTATTATAAAAGCACGGGGGGGGGGGCTTCCAATTAAATTGTGGAAGGGTAGAAACTTGTTTGGTGGTGGATTCTCCAAGGTACATCCTTCCTCTTCCTCTTCTTCGAAAGGTAGTCTTCTTCTTACATCTTTCCCCTCTCTTCTTCGAAAGGTATTCTTCTTTTTCTTCTTCTTCTTCTTCTTCTTCTTCTCTTATCTTCCTCTTCTTTTTTTTTTCCTTTTTTTTTTTTTTTATTATCATTACAACCTTCTAAACTCTAGATCTTCAATTTCCTATTTTCCCCAATTTCTAAAAACCCTAATTCCAAAATCCCCAATTCCCATGAACCCTAATTCTCCATATTTCAGATTTTCCCCTTCCTTAACCCTAATCATAAAACCTACAAACCTGTTCATTGAGTGTGGAACGTATCTATACTAAATTGGAAGTTCTATCCTTCCATCGGTCCTAGTTTTAATTGATTTATGTGATTTCTTAGCATGCGGGCATGTGATTTAGGTTAAATCAAATTTTATTTCCTATTGTTTACTCTTAATTACTTGGTAGGTTAACATATTTTGTTAATTGAATTACTTTATGGACTCTTTCATAATCTCCATGTTGCATGCTAGCATTAAATCATGTGTCCTGCATCAAATTTGGTGTCAAAGCGCATAGGTTTAACATAGGATTTTTGTGTTGCATCTAGGTTAGGGTCACATCTAGGGTTAGTAGAGCATTCATTGCATATAAGATCATATTGCTGAATTTTTGTTTGAGTATCTTATTGCTTAAATTTCAGTTCACGGCCCCACTTATTCCATTGCTGAATTTTCAGCTTGTAATTTTCGAATTACACATGTGCTGAATTTTTAGTTTGGCACCCTCGGATTACTATCTTGCTGAATTTTCAACAAAAGATTTGAGGATAGCGACTTGCTGAATTTTCTGGTTAGTGTGTCTGGTGTGATCTCTCAGTTAGTACTATCATTGTCATCACGTTGTCCTAGGACCTAGGGTTTCCTTTAGAGAGTCCTTCTGTATGCCCACTCGTCCAGGACGTGGTTTTGACCTACATCCCACTATGAATCTAGAGCAGATTGACGAGGCCCTTAACGCTATCAACAACCATCTGACGGCTATTGAAGTGCATAATAGGACCACCACAACTCAATTGACCGTGATCAATGCACGTGCCAATCGGCTTGAAGCCTCCATTCAGGCAAACCCCGACACTCGGGAAGATGTCCAATCACAAGTCAGGGATCAAGTTGAGACTATGCCACTTGCAATTATTAGCCGCGCCTTAAGCCAAATTGTAGGAAGTGATGATTGGCGTAGGGATTCAATTTTCCACACTTATGCCAAGTGTGGTGGCAAAAATTGCAAGGTGATCATTAATAGTGGCAGTTGCATCAATGTGGTATCTACTCGCACCGTGGACCGCTTAGGTATGCTAGCCGTTCCTCACCCTCAGCCCTATCGAGTCTCATGGGTTGATGCATCTTCAATTTTGGTTTCTCAGCATTGTCCTATTCCCATCCAGTTTTGTTCTTATACGGACACGTTGTGGTGTGATGTTTTGTCTATGGATATAGGCCACATCATTTTGGGCAGGCCTTGGTTGTATGTAGGGTTGTTCACGAGTCAAGCTAGCTCGAAAAGCTCGCTCGACTCGGCTCGAGTCAGCTCGGATTGACTCGGCTTGAATGGTCGATTCGAGCCGAGCCAAGCTAATTGTTTGAAGCTCGAGTTGAATTCAAGCCAAGTTCCAGCAGGGGGCATTTTAACTCGACTCGACTCGAAGCTCAAACTCGAGCTCGACTCAGCTCGCTTAATAAATATATTAAATATTATATTATATTATATAATATATATATATATATATTATTAATATAAGTTTTAAGTTTAAACTTAAAAATAAAAAACAAACCCTAGAGTCTCTACCTGACCGCATGCACCCCCTTCCCTTTCCCTTTCTTCTCTTTCTCTGCCCGCTGCCAGCCGCATGCCCGCCCCAACCACCACCACTAGTTTTCATTTTAGCTCCACAATAGTATGATTTCAATCTCTTGAGATCTACTTCGTAGGCGAGAAACCCAAGAAATTCGAGACGGGTTCTTCTCAGATTTGTTAGAGCTTCAAGGAAATCCAATGATTTGATTGGCTAGAGCTCTTAACTTGGATTTCTGATCTTTGTTCTGCTCTGTTTCTTTTCTAGTACTTGGATTTCTGCTGGTGGAAGAAGATCAAGAACAGAATGGTTCTTATAGGTTTCTTCATCCGATTCTAAGCTTTGTTTGGTTTTTTTCATCGGGTTTTGCTTTGATTCTCTTAAGATTTTTGAATTTTTCATCATGGAGGAGGATCAAGAACAGAATCCATTACTCTCTCACCCAACAAGCTCGAGCTCGACTCGAGGTAAACTCGACTCAACTCGAACCACTAGCTCGACTCGAACTCGACTCGACAGCTTTGGCAAACAAGCCAAGCTTCAATGTTGAGCTCGAGCTCGAACTCAAGTACATCATGGACAAGCCAAGCCAAGCTTAGCCCACCTTGACTCGACTCGGCTCGATGCTCACCTCTAGTTGTATGACATGGACGTAACACTATTCGATCGCTCGAATACATGTTCGTTTTTGTATAGAGGCAAAAGGATTGTCTTGAAGTCTCTCCCGCCCAAAAGCATCCCTAAAAGGGAGGCTGTCAAGACATGTGGTCCTGAAGATGTGACGAAACTCCAACTTGAGTCTCTTCCTATAGTTAATGCCGAAGAGTCTGAATGAGAGACTAAAACTGATTTGACGTTGTATGCACACGTGGCAAGTAAGGTCACACCTAAGATTATTATGGAGATGTCTCCTGAGGTTACACCCAAGGGTAGTGTAGAGTTACCATCTGAGGTGAGTCCGGTATTGGAGGAGTCCAGTGTTGTTATTCCAGAGAGTATACCGGATGAGTTTATACCCGTGCGGCCATGTACAAACATGATATGGAGAAGCTGATGGTTGGATTAGATCTTACAAGACATAACAGTGGACCCCACATAGCCCTGTCATTGTTACCGAACTCAACTCGAGCTTGAGGCGAGTCGTGACGCGGAAGTAGTGCCTATGTGGTATCGGTGCAGAAACGGAAACTGGGAGAGTATCTTCTCCAGATTTTCTCGGTGCAAAAACGGAAACTGGGAGAGATCTTCTCTAGATTTTCTCGGTGCAGAAACGGAAACTGGGAGAGATCTTCTCCAGATCTTCTCGGTGCAGAAACGAAACTGGGAGAGATCTTCTCGGTGCAAAAACGAAAACTGGAAGAGATCTTCTCAATGTAGCAACGGAAACTGGGAGAGTTCTTCTCCTTCAAATTCTCTAACCCAGGAATGATTCTAGCCATCCATCTTAGTTCCTTAGTGCACAAGCATATGCAAAGACAGCCCGAAGCCATGTTTCACGGCGCCTTCAATGGCCGCGAGCGGCAACTCGTCGAAAGCGTTTTCTTCCAAACCCAGGAACGGTTCTAGCCATCCATCTAGTTCCTTAGTGCACAAGCAAATGCAAAGACAACCCAAAGCTGTGTTTCACGGTGCCTTCAAAGCCCGCGAGTGGCAACTTGCCGAAACCGTTTTCTTCCTAACAAACTGATTAAAGGGCGCTCAAATACGCCATGTAAGTACGTCATCTTGCTCGCAAGAATGCCACACCGAGTTGAGTTCGAGTGGTGGTCCGAGCTGAACCAAGTTGAGTTCGGGCCAGCTCAGACTTGGCTCGAAATTTTTTCCAGCTCCAAAATTCAGCCTGACTCGGCCTGAACCCAGTTTCGAACCGAGTCAAGTCGAGATTTTCCGAGTCAAGTCGAGCGAGTTAACTGAGCTAACTCAGTTCGTGTCCAACTCTAACCGGTCATCACTTGTCAGGGTTCTTCAACTCCCATCAAGTTTGACCTCCCAAAAAAATAAACACGCATCTAGTTTGGCCAAATATAACTGTCAATGGATGCAACACAACAGCAGGGTTAAACTAGTAAGGTAGGTGTAACTGTGAAAAGGATCTTCTATAATGACAGCACTACAATAACTAGTTATGCAGCTTCACTAATCATTATCAAGCCATAGAAAATGTTCTTCTCATGATGCTCAGACATTCTTCTTGACTCCACACAAACTTTGGATTCAAGGTAAACAGCAGCATCCCGCATCATGCTTTAAGCTCTAAAGAACCTAGAAAGGCTTCCTCTAGAGATTCCTTATGATATCTCCCAAGAGATGCTAACCATTGCAGATCACCTTCAAAACTTACGGGTGGAAATTGACTTCATGCTCTTGGAGTTGTATAGCTGTTGTTGGAATTGGAACCACATTCTCCCTCTTGGCTCCACCCTTCTAGTTTCTCTTTTTGGCTTCACCATTCTCGTGTTTCTTTTATTATGGCTTCACCAGTCTACTGTTTCTTTCTTCTTGGCTTCACCCTTCTAGTTCTTTTTTTTTTTTTTTTTTCCTGCTTAATATATAGTGCTCCATTTCTAATTTCCTTTAATTGGACGGCACACGCACACACACAATTAGATCACACATGCACAAACACACACACACAGAGGGAAAGATGATTACATGCAATCAACAGTATGGGAGCCTCCCATTCCGTCCAACAGGGTGTGCCCACTGTAATGTGTTTCAAATATCCACCCCATGCATTAGTTGCACCCTCTGTTTTTTAGGCCAAGGGCCAGAAAATCAGCTCGGTCCATAACTCAGGCAGGTGGGTCATACTAGACGGAAGAGTACAGAGGGGATGGCTAGGGTAGGTTTCTATGTGGGGTCTCCAATAATCTGTATATGCCATCCGACCAATTCATTGTGTTCAATTGTCACGCCCCCAACTCTAGAAACATGGTTAGAACTAACCCTGGACTCGAGTTAACGGGTCATAGCCTTAGGAAAAATACCTTAACAAGCACATTCATGATACACATTCACATTTCAATCACAAACATATAAGAAACCATCATAAATTTATTTAACTTAGTATAATGTGCTTTCCAAATCCACAACCACGACATCAAATAAAAGATAAATACTAATAACAACAATCATAAGACCATCATGGTCCGAACTGAGAATCAGAATAATCATCTAAACTAAAACACTTGTCCGGCCACTCTCTGATCTTCCTGACTTTTTCCTCATCCTAAAAGTCAATCAATTAAAGGGGTGAGCTTTCCACAGCTTAGTGAGATAGCTCCTCAACAAGTGAACTATATGATTTTCAAAGATAAGCCAGGAATTTAAATACGAAAGATATAAGAATTTAAAAGAAATGGATGCATGATGTAAATGCATGCTCATTTTTCACAGTATTCAGTGCACTTTTCTTTGTGAACACCAGGGCCAATTTTATTACAACTGGCCAGGTAAAATACTCTCAATCCATATACTAACATTTCTCTAGTTGGACAGCTAGGAGCCTTAAAATTTAGTTACTTGGATTACACAAATGAGTCTAAACTTATAATGCGAGGGCATTTTCACACCGAGCTCGAGTGGGGTGGCCTATGGGATGCAGGTGCACACTCGGGGTGGGCAGCCTATGGAACCCATGGATTTGGGGCCCGTGTGAGGTGGAACCCATGGATTTGGGGCCCACAAGGGTTCGGTCGAAGACCTAACCCATGGATTTGGGGCCTGGGCTATGAGATAAAGGGATTAATTCGTCACGCTCTATCACTTCGAGCTTTTAGAGCAAGTGGTTAATTGTCCTGCATCAACTTACTTCCCATTGGACAGCCAGAAGTCAAATCCCTATTCGTCGTTCCTCTTCCTAGCATGGGTGACGAGTGTGCGGGCATGCCAGAATTGGGATTACGGTTCCAATTCAAACCAAACAACAATGACCCCGAGCGCCAAAGTAGGCAGACATTGTGTATGACCGAAGTCTAAGGAGATCGATCGCCTATTCGACCACTCGCTCAAAGTGTAAATTGATCAGGCGATAGTTAGAGGGTGGGGTTCGTCCTCTGATAACAGGTTTCTCCTTGCCTTCCATACGAAGGGACTTTCTTAATGCATGAATAGCAGAATGCAAAGTGATAATTTGAAAATTCGACCGCTAAAGAGTATTCAGATTCTGGCTATCGACTACTGTATTTATGCTACAGATTATACTAGAGAAAGCAAGTGCAATAAGTAAATGATTACTCTAAAGGAAAGGAATTACTTGATAGAAGCTGCGATTACACTATGGAATGCAAATTTGACAGGACAAGATAATTTGAAGATAATTGATTTGTTTGGGTTAGTGTGGGACAATTTTCTTGTTAACATTTTCTTCTATTTATAGTTTTGATCCAAGCATTTTGGATCCTTCTCACGATCTGACGGTTACCATAACCGTTTTTTGCCCATGCTCTACTTCCAGATTCTTCCCACAATCTAGTCTTTCTTGAGTCTTTAACCCCTATTCAGCATTCGTGGTGACTCGACCGTTGGCTGATTTAATCATTCGGTCGCTTGAATTCGGTCGCTCCGCAATGATTACTTGTCATGTGCAAAACACGTGATACCACTCACTTGAAATTCGGTCGCACATTCTCATTGCCGTCTTTCGTTCATTAATCTTCATACACATGTGACCCACACGAATCTGACCGAAACAGGATCCGGTCAAATCGGGTACAAACAATCCCGACATGATCTATAACCTAGATTCGAAGGGAGACCCTCATTGGTACCACTTAGGAGCAGGCACTTTCAACCCCGAGGACCTCAAAATGTTCCCCTCTATTTTAAATCACTCAGAATAAGTCCTCACTACTCTGAATCAATCCTCACCCTCTCATCTAGCATCCATAAATGATTATGATGAATGCGTAACATAATCGCATATGCCATTTTACAAACATAACTCTCTAAGTATACCTTCCAAAATAGTACTTTCTAATAAAATATATTTCCAATCATGACTTTCTAAATATAGAATAATTGTGTGATGTATGCATGCAAGACGAGATGTCAGTGCCTACTTGAATCAGAACCACTCACCCAAATTGACTCGCAATTGTGGGTAAAACACCCTTCGGTATGTCCGTAGCGCTTGACGCACTCTTGTTTCTTTTCGTTTCAAATATTCTTAGGTAAACATTTGGAAAAGTATTTCTTATGATGTTTCCGTTCTACCATTTCTATTTTTGAAATTTTTATATAAATAACTTTCCTAATATGAACTTTCCTATTTAAGAAACTTTTAAAATAGAACCTTCCTAATTAGGATTCGAATCTGACAATTTTAATAGGAAATCTAGCTTTATTTGGTTGAAATAGAATGGACCAACTATTAAACAAAATGGGGTTTATCCAATAGTCTATCTTATACCAACTTAATTGTACTAACAGCTCACCCCTAGCATGTAAATTCCAAGGGATTACCGGTTTGATCTTATTCTAAATTCTTAAGTCTTATTTACACTTGGGTTGATCATTTTAATCAAGGTCGATCGTCACACAGGCTTGACAGAAACTAAACCACGGGTCAGGTCAAAGGGAAACTCTCTGTTAATAAGGGCTCAACAGAACTTATGATGACCGCACAAAGGGGTTGATTGGATAGTCCTGGTCTGAGCATCCAATCAACCCACAATTTGGGCTATTTTGATAGGCCAATCTTAGCCGTTGATGCTCGATTTTTTTGATGGCCTTAGGGGTGAGATTAGGTCTAGATTTAACGACTTAGATGACCTATCTAATTAATTCATTTTGGGCCATCTACAAATCAGATCCAAAGGTGCACACTAATCCTTGAAAACTAAAGGCGATCGAGGTCCAAAAGTAGTCCTACTCTTGATCGCTTCCTAGAGTTCAAAGGTCGGCCGTTGCTGGTCCATCTTCAGGTCCAAAAAGATCATAATTATGACTAGAATAAAGATAAAATACATTGATCTAAGCATTTACAAGAACAAAAAATAAAAGTAGATTTCCTTCGCAAATTAACACTTTCCACAAGGATCAAAATAACTTGATTTCTTCAATGACCAAAACCTATATTTTGCTTGGAGTGTTTTGGGTCATTAGTGGGCCCCACTTATTGATCAAAAGGGTGGCCCCAAGGGCCTCCACAATGCTGCCTGAAAATGGTCCATTTTGAGCCCTCAAAGGGGACTGTAAGTGGGCCCCACACACTGCCCAAAGCATGGCAGCGTGGGCCCCACTTGCTGGTCTTTTTTGGACCATAATTTTCCAGTACAATGGGCTCAACTAGGCCCCACTTGGATCTCAAAACATGTCGGCAAATTTAATCTCACAAAATGAATAATATCAAAGGCATTTATCCGTTAATTTTCACACTGTACTAATAATCAAAATAAAAGGATTTTATAAGGAGAATATTATCGACTTATTGAGGGATCTTGCAGCCATTAGTGGGCCCCACTTTTAATCCAAAAGATGGCCCCAAGGGCCTTCATATCACTGGCCCAAAACCAGCTGAACACTGGACCGTGAGTGGGCCCCACACGCTGCCCAAAATGAGGCAACATGGGCCCCACTTGCTGGTCTCTTTTGGACCATTAATCTATGGCACAAAAGGGATTGGCGGGCCCCACTTTGGTTCCAAAGTATCCCAGTAACTTCAATTCTACCGATTTCTACTTTTGTCAAAAGATCGGGTCCGATCTAGCCATCTATCATACCAACCGTTGTACGAGCTGTTCGTAAAGATCGGGTCCGATCTAGCCATCTATCATACCAACCGTTGTACGAGCTGTTCGTAGGGTGTATGGGCAATTATTCAAGGATTTTTAAGGGCCTTGATTTGCTTGATGTTGGACCTTATAACCCAATCATCAGATCAGCCCCCGAATGGTTCAATTTCGGGCCGTTCTTAGACCCCGATCACAAAACAATGTAAACTATAATATAGAAAATTTTAAAGATTTTTATAGGTGGGGCTACTTACTATAGGATGGGGATTAGAGGCTGGAAGGTTAAAAGCAGTGTTGAGGTCCAACCCTCTCAGTTTTCCCATTTGTCTGCAGGTTAAAAGTAGTGTTGAGGTCCGAAGTAACTCCCATACCCTTTTGAAAACTTTTCTAGAACTATGACGTAAACCTCAAGTCCTTATCACATACAATCGACATTGGAACTCCTTGCAACTTCACGATTTCATCTATATATAACTTTGCCAACTCATCCAAGGTGGAGATAGCACGCATTAGAAGGAAAAGCACAGACTTAGTAAATCAGTCCACTATTACCCAAACGGCGTCATGATGGCGCCATGACTGTTACGTGCCCAAAGCAATCTCATTAGTGACATGCTCTCACTTCCACACCGGAATCGATAATGGTTGCAGCACTCCTACTGGCCTCTAATGCTCGGCCTTGACTTGCGGGTACGTGAGACATAAAGACACATATTCGGCAATCTCCCTCTTCATATTCTGCCACCAATACTATCTATGTATATCCTAATACATCTTGATTCCTCCAGGGTGGATTCTATACTTGGTCCGATGAGCTTCATCCATCACTTCCTTCTTCAATTTTGCTATGTCTAGGATGCACAATCTTCCTTGAAATCTCAACCCTCCATTTGCACCAGTTTTCCATTTTGGACTCTGATCATTTGATGCCTACTCTACTTGTTCTTAAATCCACATGATGTAGGATGAGTGAAACTAACCTAGGATGCAAGATGTGAGATCAAATTCGCACCAATTTCAGCATTTAACATATAAAACCAAACATATCCACATAATAAATTCAAAAAATTCAGATTTGTAACACAAGGGGGCTTAGGCTATCACATACGCAGTGCACGAAAATATAAAGTATTACAAGAGTGGCCCACTTGGAAGTAGGAACTTCCAATCTAGCACAGGTAGTACAACAACCACGTAAGAAAACAATGACGCCAATAAAATTGGGTTTGGGGAAGGGATTTATAATATAATATAATATAATTAAAAAAATCAGATTTTCGTTAGGGTTTTGGAGTCTAGGGATTGAAATGTGGGATTTTTTGGGAATTAGGGATCTATGGATTAGGTAGGGTTTGGAGGGGAATCAATGAGGGAAGGTACCAAAAGGGGGCCTGCACGTGGCAGCCCGTACGGACGCACGTGCGTGCGTGTCCACGTATGGATGGGCAAGGGAAAAGGGAAAGGAGGTGGATTGGGTAGGGTTCTGATGGGTTTAGAAGAGATGTAAGGGAAGGAGAAGAACAAAAAGAGAAGAAGTAGAGTACCTTGTTGGAGAAGAGAATGAGGAAGAAAACACCTTGGAGGAATCCACTACCAAGCAAGCTTCTACCCTTCCACAATTCGATTAGAAGGAAGGGTTTCTCACAAACCCTAAAACAAAGAGGAAAAACACCCAAGTAAGTCCTCTGATGTCCCCATCAACTCTCCCCGGTTGAGAAGAATTCGCCACTGGCGAAATAAAGTTTTGGTAATGCTCAATGAGGTCGGGATCAATGCATTGAAACTCTGCCTTTGTAATCAAGGTTTTGTTTAACTCTGGCCTGCTTTTCCACTTCACAAGGTATTTCTAATATCCTCCATGGCAGGTAGAGACCGCTTGATGGTCCAGAACATCCTCGATCTATTATTTCCGTCTAGGTAGTGATGGAAGAGAAGGTAATAAGTGGGAAGTAGTCTGGTAAAGGCCATGGACTAGGATCGGGGTTGGGGACACCATCATCTGGGGTATGAGAAAGGTTTGCAGGAGGGCTAGAAGATGGAGGTGTGGGTCCGTCACAAGGCACAAGGTCCTCCATGTTGAATGTTGCACTAATGCCCATGTTAGATGGAGTATCCACCACATACGCGTTAGGGCCCACTCTTGTCAAAATTTTATATGGACCAGCACTATGGGCATGCAATTTCCTCATGGTTCCCTGTGGGAATCGTTCAGGCCTGATGCGGACCATGACGTAGTCACCAACCTGAAACTCCTTAAATCTACGATGTGAATCTGCATAGATTTTATAATGTTGATTACTAACATTAATGTGCCTCTTGATCTCGCTATGCAATTCATGAATATGTCGTGCAAATGCTTCCACGGACTCAGATGGCCTATGTGAGACGGACATGGGTATGAGATCTATAGGGGCTCTAGGCTTGTACCCAAATATTATCTCAAATGGACTCATTCCTATGGACCTATTGATGGAATTGTTGTATGCAAACTCAGCTACGAGCAAAACTGCATCCCAAGTCCTAATATGATCTCCCACCAAACATCGTAGCAGATTCCCTAAATTGCGATTGACAACTTCCGTCTAGCCATCAGTCTGAGAAATGTACGCTGAAGGAAACTGCAACTTGGTTCACATCATGTGCCATAGAGTTTTCCAAAAATAACTCGTAAACCGCACAATCTCAATCTGACACAATGGTCTTCAACAAACCATACAAACGAACTACCTCCCCAAAGAATATCTTAGCCATGTTAGTGGCATCAAATATTTTGGAACATGGAAGAAAGTGAGTCATTTTCAAAAAAGGTCCACAACTACAAAAATGGAATCGTGCTTTTTAATCATCTTGGAGAGCCCAAGCATGAAATCCATGCTAATATCAACCCATGGGGCATGGGGGGTTGGCAAAGGTGTATATAAACCGGTGTTTTGCTTCCTCTGCTTTGCAAGCTGACAAGTCTTACATTCAGTGTTGTCATGTGCGGTCGCATTTGCGAATATGCGATCGCATATGCGCATATGTGGGCCGATCGCATATGCGGCAGTGGCATATGCGATCCCTGCACATATGCGATCGCATATGGCACATGTGCTAGCATATGTGATCGCATACTGCATATGCGATCGCATAATGGCCAACGGTCAGATTTTTGACCATTTTTTGACCTTTTTTTTTAAAAAATACGGATTTTTACTCTATAAATATGCATTCTAAGCATTCCTACTTGCAAAAAAAAACTCAAACTCTCTCTCTATTCTCTATTTCTCTTACTACATCCTCTCTTACATTACATATTTCTAATTCTAACTTCTAAGTACTTTACAATCTACATTCTACATTCCACTCCTCTCCATCCATATTCCATTTCCATATTTCTTTTCTTTTCTTTCAACTTTCAAGAATCAAGAATCAAGGAAGGGTACAAGAATCAAGAATCAAGAATCAAAAATCCAAGATACATCATACATCATACATCATACCATTACCATCCATATTCAAGAATCAAGATTCAAGAGTCAAGAGACTCCTCCTCACTCCTCTAGTCCTCTCCAATCTCCATCCATTAAGTTTTCTAAATTCTAAGTTTCTAAGTCTAAGTTTCAAACAACTTCTTTCTATCATTTTTTTTTTTTAATTTTTTTTTTTATATTTTGTTTGTTAATTGGTTTGTTACTCTGTTAATTGTTAGTTGTTACAACTTACAATACAAGTTACAAGTTTGAAGTTACAACTTACAACTTACAAGTAACAAGTTACAACTTACAAGTTACATCTTACAAGTTACAACAAGATTTCAAGATCAATACTCAAGTGAAGGGGCAAAGGTGAAGAGAAGACAAGTAGACAACTTAGAGTCGAATTTGGAAGTTGAAAGTTGGAAGTTGGGAACCTCTTTTAGATTTGTTACATTTGTAAATTGTAATTTTACTTTTATTTGTGTAAATCTCTCTCTCTCTCTCTCTCTCTCTCTCTCTCTCTACAAGTGTAAGTGTGTAACTTAACTCTCTCTCTCTCTCTTTTTCTCATTTTCTTTTCCCTCTTCTTCTCCCTTTGGACCCTTTCTACAAGTGTAAGTGTGTAACTCAGCTCTCTCTCTCTTTTTCTCATTTTCTTTTCCCTCTTCTTCTCCCTTTCTACAAGTGTGTAACTCAACTCTCTCTCCCCCTCTTCTTCTCCCTTTCTAGTTTCTACAAGTGTAAGTGTGTAAGTGTAACTCTCTCTCTCTCTCTCTCTCTCTCTCTCTCTCTCTCTCCCCCTAAGTCCCATCTCTTTAGGCTCTTTACTCTTTACTCTTACTTACTTCTCTTAGATCTACTTCTTTCTTACTTCTTAGTCTCTTACTTTACTTTAGTTTTCTTTTTATTTGTAGTTTACTTTCTAGTTTCTAGTTAGTAGCTAGCTAGTTACTTTTTAGTGCTAATACACACACCACCATCCACCATCATAATGTCTTCTTCCCAATCTTCCTCTTTGAAGCCCAAGTCGAATGACCCGGTTTGGAAGTATGGGCACTACCGTAGTGCTACTGAAAAGACTCACATAGTATGTGAGTTATGTGGATTTGTGAGTTCCGGTGGCATTGCAAGGCACAAGCAACACCTTGCAAGCATGCGACAAAATTACTCCAGAAATCCAAAGGGAGATCGTGGAGTATATGGAAAAACAATCAAGAAAGAAATGCAATAGTGCCTTACGTTAGGAGAAATATATGGAACAAGATGCATATAAAGATATAAATGTAGTAAATGTAGATGAAGCTAGTCTCTCCCCCTACTTCGACAGGCTGGTCTAGACCACAAGTACAACCATCGAAAAGAGCCCGAGGGCATGGGTACATAGATAGATGGTGTAGACCACACCTCGAGGATGTGGTCGACCAAAAGGGTAGAGGGAAAGGTCCGGCTCAAACAACTTTAGAGAACCGGTATAAACAAAAAGATAGGAAAACCACAATTCAATATATTGCTAAGTGGTTTTACCAAACCGGTGTTGCTTTCAATGCCATTAAATCGAAAAGCTTCAAAGTAATGATTGAGGCTATAGGTCAATTTGAACCTGGGCTTAAACCTCCTTCATATTATGAAATGAGGGAGACATGGCTAAAAACTGAAGTTGAATATACACAATCCTTCATAGCTAAATATAGGGAATCATGGAAAATATATGGTTGTTCACTAATGGCCGATGGATGGACCGATAAATCCGGTCGGTCTCTCATTAACTTTTTGGTAAATTGTCCAGCTGGGACAATGTTCTTACAGTCAGTGGATGCGTCGGGCCATTCGCACACAGGAGAATATTTGTTTAACTTACCAGATAGTGTAGTTGAAGAAATAGGTGAGGATTACGTTGTACAAGTAATTACAAATAACGAAGCCTCTTATGTAATGGCCGATCATCTTCTTATGAAGAAGAGGCGACGTTTATTTTGAACCCCCTGTGCGGCCCATTGTATTGATCTTATGTTAGAAGATATAGGTAGATTATTTATAAATGTGATTGCAATGGCTAGAAGAATCACAGTCTTTATGTACAAACACGCCCTTCTTCTCAATCGAATAAGAAAACACATTGGGGGTAACTTGCCACGTCCAGCAGTCACCCGTTTCGCTACAGCCATTTTAACACTACAAAGGCTACATGCAAAGAAATCAGAACTTAGAAGCTTTGTAGTGTCGGCCGATTTTACAAGTGGGCCTTGGTCAAAGAAGGCTGAAGGGAAACGGGTTCAACAAACAATTCTTTCTCAAAATTTTTGGACTTAAGTGGTAAAGGCGCTAAAATCATACAAGCCCTTAGTCACTATGTTGCGATTGATGGACAGGGATGAGAAGCCCGCAATGGGCTACATATATGATACGATGGAGAGTGCGAAAAATAAGATCATGGACCATTTTAACTATAGAGACCGTGATTACAGGCCAATTTTAGATATTATAGATAGAAGATGGGGCAGCCAAATGTCATCCCCATTGTATTCATCTGCTTACATCCTTAACCCAACCTGTTTATTCGCTTCTACTGATCCAGCAGAAGCACTAACTATGCATATAGTTGGATTTATTGATGTCTTGGAAAGAATGATTCCAGATAGAGGAGAACAGGACAAGATCTCAACTTTGTTGGACTTCTACACAAAAAGTGAAAGGATATTCTCAAGGGATATCGTAATAAAACATCGGACAATGAAATTACCTAGTAAGTACTTCTATGAATGAATGTTAGTGTACTATCTACTGTGTACTGAACTCTTACAAAAAGTTTTTCTACAAAGTGTCTCTAAGAGACTAAGACTATAACCCATACTTAAACTGTTTTTCTCAGCTGACTGGTGGGCTGCCTATGAAGTGGAACCGAACAGGAAGTATCTAGCTCTAAAGAAGCTGGCTATGAAGATTCTTGGACTCACGTGTTCTGCTAGTGGTTGCGAGCGCAATTGGAGCACGTTTGAGGCGGTAAGTTTAGACTGTTTAGTTTAAACAGTCTAAATAGTCTAAACTTTAATTGTTTTGTTTTTTTGTAAACTTTAATTTTTTAGTGGCCTAAGCTAAATTAATTACCTAAATAGCTAATGTCAAATGCGCTTTCTTTCTTGCAGATTCATACCAAGAAAAGGAATCGCCTTGAAAGCTCAACGACTTGGTTTTCATTCAATACAATAAAAAATTGCGAGAACGATTCCAAAGTAGGAAAGAAAAGCCTGGCTTCTTTGACCCTATCTGCTTAGATGAGTTGGATGTAAATAACGAGTGGCTCGTAGAGACAGAGGACTTAGTATTTGCTGGAGAGGATCTGACATGGGCACAAGTTGAAGATGCCGCATATGGATCGACACCTGGTGAAGCTAGTAGTACCACTCGAAGGCGAAGGACGGGGGGGGGGGGGGGGAGCCGGGGGGCGAGTAGTAGCCGTTAACTCGTTGATGAGATTGAGGAGATTGAAGAAGGAGAATGTGATAATGATGATCAAATTGAAGATCATCCACCATTGGATGTTGATGAAGTATTAGTACGTACAGATGACGAAGAAATGGAAGAAGAAGTGTATGTGGAAGAAGGAGATGACCCGACTGATGATGATGGAGGTGGTGGTGGACCTGGTGGTGATGTGCTACAATGGATGCTAAATCAATGTATATGATTAATGATTATTGATTAGATAAATAATAAATACATAACTTCTTAATTTTGTTTAATGCTTGTCTCATAAGTCTAAGTGTGTTGATGTTGATGTTGTTGATTGTTGATAATTTGATATATTATGTATTGTATGATTTGTATCATGTACATGTAGTGTTAAATGTTGAATATGGATATTTGATATTTGATATTTCATATTTGTTATTGTTATTTGTTAAATGTAACTAAAATGTTAATTGTTAAGATTTAAGAAGTTAACTATATTGTAATTTGTAAATTGTAAATGTATGATGTATCATTATCAATTTATCATACATTCATATGTATGTAATTGGTTGGTTTTATTTTTTTATTTACTTAAATTAAATGTATTTCATGTCCCAATGACATATAATAATTTATTCTGATTTTTCTGATTTTTTTAAAAAATTTTCTGATTTTTTTAAAAAAAAAATTGAAAAAAAATGCGAAAAAATAAAATAAAATATGCGACCGCATATGCGATTGTGCGATCGCATATGCGCACACGCATATGCAATCTCACAAGATCGCATATGCTATTTGACAACATTGCTTACATTGCCCTATAATGCTAGCTACGTCTCGTCTGAGACTTGACCAACAAAAGTGCTCCTCTATAAGGGCAATAGTCTTATCATGCCCAAAATGACTATCTATCCCTCCAGCATGAAGCACCTAGACAAGAAAGTCACGGAGGGATGTACAGGGTATACACAATCTATCGCCTCTAAACAAAAACTCACTGACCAGGACAAACTCACTATTACTCCTAGACTGACCATCTAATAACGATGTGTATACTTCCCTAAAATCTGAGAAACTGGGATAATCTTCCTTTAATCGTTCAAACCCAATGACTTCGATGTTCATGGATTGGAGTAACATAACCCTATGACTCAACGTATTAGCAGGTATATTCTCAACCCCGGCCTCGTGCTTCAACACAAAAGTGTATTCCTGAAGAAATTGGACCCATTTGGCACATGGTGTGCTATAAAGGCCATTACGAGGCCATAAAGGCCGTTACGTAAAGGTAATGGTGGCAACCATTACACGTTACAGGATCGTAACAGCCGTAACAGCCGTTATGAAAAAAATGATCCGTAATTGCCGTTAACGGCACGTTACATCCCCTATAAAGGCCATAATAGCCCCATAATAGTCTATTACGGGACATATACAGGTTTTTCATACTTTTTAATCAACATTACGAGGCGGATACATGTTTTTGGGGATTTTTTTAATAAAAAATAAAAATAAAAAAGAGAGACCAAAACGGCCGTTACGGGGCCATAACAGCCGTTATGCCCCATATCGTAAAGGTAACGGTGGTGGCCGTTACGGCCACCATTCCCCTTACGAAACACCTTTGGCATGTGTCGGGTTCAACTTCTTTTGCGAGTTGAGATAGGGCAAAGCCTCATGGTCAGAGAATAAGAATAACTCATGAGGTAATAAATAATGTCACCAACGACGCAAAGACTGCACTACCGCATAGAATTCTGTCATAGTTAAATACTTTTGTTTCGCCTCATTCAGCTTCTTGCTAAAGAAAGCAAAATGGTGCCCTTCCTGACTAAGCACTCCACCTATACCTACACCAGACACATCACAAGTAACCTCAAAAGCCTTGGAAAAATCCGGAAGTCGCATGACAGGAGCTTCAGTTATCCTGACTTTGATCTCCTTGAATGCCCTAGAGGCTACTTTAGTCCACTGGAACTCCCATTTTTTAATGCAATCGGTAATGGGAGCCATGATGGAACTAAACCCTCTAATAAACCGCCTATAAAAGGTGGCTAAGTGATGTAGGACAATTAACCACTAGCTCTAAAAGCCCGAACTAATAGAGCATGGCGAATTAATCCCTTTATCTAATAGCCCAGGCCCCACATTGCATGGGTTAAGACCTCGGCCGAACCCCCCTCGTGGGCCCCACATCATATGGGTACTGCCTCACACGAGCCACCCATCCCGAGTACCCTCGCATCCCACAAGCTACCACACTCAAGCCCGGTGTGAAAATGCCCATGCATTAATCACCTCTGATGATGAGTCTCGAACACGAGACCTCCCACTCTGATACCACTTTGATGCAGGACAATTAACCACTTGCTTTAAAAGCTCGAACTGATAGAGCATGGCGAATTAATTCCTTTATCTCATAGCCCAGGCCCTACATCGCATGGGTTAGGTCCTCAGCCGAACCCCCTTCATGGGCCTTACATCACATGGGTGCCACCTCACACGACTGGGGCCTACCTCACACGGGCCGCCCACTCCGAGTGTGTCCCCGCATCCCACAGGCTACACCACTTGAGCCCTATGTGAAAATGCCCCTGCATTACTAAGCGAAAGCTACTCACCTCGTGAATATTATGCAACTCAGGCCAACTGACTATAGCCTTAACCTTCTCAAGATCCGCAGACATGCCCTTAAATGACACGATAAACCTAAGAAGATGACACTACTAGACAAAAACGAACGCTTCTCAAGGTTGGCATACAACTTCTCAGCCTTCAGGATCCTACACACTTGCCTCAAATGGTGGAGAAGTTGTTCCTTAGTCATGTTATAAATAAGGATGTTGTCAAAGTACACAACTAGAAACTTCCCCATGAAGGGTCTCAACACCTGGGTCATCACCCGCATAAATGTACTTGGGGCATCGGTTAGCCCAAAATGTATAATTAGACACTTGTACAACCAATCCTTCGTCTTTAAGGCAGTTTTCCATTCATCACCTGGGTGAATACGAATCCGATGATACCCACTCTTGAGGTCTATTTTGGAGAAAATTGTGGCATTGGTCATCATGTCCAACATATCGTCTAGAGGCAGTATAGGAAATTGGTACTTAACGGTGATCTTGTTGATGGCTCTGCTATTCACACACATACGCCACGTGCCACCCTTCTTGGGCGTTAGAAGGGCGAGCATTGAACATGGATTCGTGCTCTCCTGAATGAACCCTTTCTAAGAAGCTCATCAACTTCCTTCTTGAGTTTCGCATGCTCTATGGGATTCATTTTGTAATGAGGAAGGTTTGGGAGAGTCAACCTGAGGACAAGATCAATGGCATGTTGAATGTCCCTCTTAGGTGGAAGTTCATCTAGGAGGTTATCAAGAAAGAAATCATTGAACTCCTCCATCACCGAAATCACCTCACTAGGCAACTCTACACCAACCTGGGGGGTAGCCTCTCTAGTCACAAGGGCATACACCTCTGAATCCTCCCTAGTATGTCTTTCAAATTCTTTTGCATTGATGATGTGAAGAGACTTAGGCTTGGATTACCTCAAAGTTCCAGGATCACCCTTCCTGGCGGTCTCCTCCTTTTCCGGTATGCTCTTGGGTGGAAGATGACTCAATCTAATTTTCTTGCCCTCAAACATGAATGTACAAATATTTGAGCGACCGAATATTATAATGTCCAAGTCAAATAACTAGGGCCTACCCAAGATGATGTGGCCAACATCCATGAGAACCACATCACACCACAGTGAATCCTTATACGACCCAAACTGGATGGGGATACAACATTGTTGTGAAATCGGAATGGAGGACTTATCAACCCACAACACTTTGTAGGGGTAAGGGTGAGACTCGGCTTTCAAGCCCAGTCGACTCACAATGGTGAAAAAGACCACATTGGCACAGCCGTCACTGTCCACGATTACCTTACAATTCTTTTCTCCACACTTAGTATAAGTGTAAAAGATTGTTCCTACACCAATCATCATTTTCTTTAGCTTGGGCAAAGGCGCATCTGACTACTACGAGAGTGTGGGTCTCCTACTCATCAAACTCCTTATCACAAGCACTAATATCAGGCTCATGTTCCTCTACATTGCAATTGCCCTCGGCATCCTCATTTGCCTCATCTATTATTAAGATCTTTACCTCTTTCTTTGTTCGGGCATTCTTTTGCAAGGTGACCATAACCATTGCAGCGAAAACATTGCATGTGCTCGCTTCCCTTCGAACTAGTGCTAACTAGACCCTTACCTTTAACATCTCTGTTATATGTGGGAGCATCAGTTGGGGCTTTAGTCTGGCTCCCTTAGGAGCAACCCTGCTACTGAAATCAAGAGATCCAAACTGCTTCATGATCGGTTGCACTAGGTATCGTTCAAGCTCCTCTACCCTAAGGGTCTGTTTGGGCAATGGGATTGGAAGTGATTAGGTGGGATGGGATTCATTTGGTCCTGTGCCAATTCCACTCCATGTTTGGGAAGAATGGGAAAGCTTGGAATTACATTAAATGGAATTGCATTGGGTTCTATGCCAATTTCACTCAATGTTTAACAAGTTGTGTAGGTCCCACCATGATGTGTGGGCTATATCCACACCGTCCACCCATTTATCGAGATTATTTTAAAGCATGGGCGAAAAAATCAGGTAAATCTAAAGCTCAAGTGGACCCCACCATAGAAAGAAATAGGGATTGAATACTTACCGTTGAAAACTTCTTTGGGGCCACATAAGTTTTGGATCTACCTCATTTTTAGGCCCACGCCATAAAATGAGGTTACAAAACAAATGAACGGTTTAGATATAACACGTGTGTTATTCTTAGCAATTTCAAATGATGGTGGGTATATTCATTCAATATACCACCATATTATCAACAAAGCACGGCATTAATTTTATCCCATGGTATTAGGGGACAATCCCTGCCATGCGTAATAATTATGTTTTTTGAATCCCATCCCACCTAATCCCTTCTAATCCCACCGCCCAAACAGACCCTAAGATAGGCCCCCTGTAGTGTACCAACATCATGAGGAATGAGCTCACGCCTAATCTCGGGGTGCAGGCCCGTCCTAAAACGAGACAAGGTCACAGCAGGGGACTTGTCGACATCATATCGCATCATGTACTGCTCGAATCCCTCAATGTAATCCGATACATGCATTGACCCTTGCCTCAAGAACTGCCACTAATCCAAAAGGCGATCACGGTAGGAGAGCGGGACATTTTTTTCTCTAAGTTCTTTCATCTCAACTCATGATGTAATGGGTTTATCCCCACGCCGCTCTGCCTTCCGCTTTGTATTGGTCCAGAATTGCTTGCCTTGACCCGTCAACTTCATCTAAGGGAACCTTGCTCGATGGCGATCTGAAATGTCATGCCACTCAATGAAGTGGTCCATGTCAGCTAGCCAATCAAGGAAATGCTTTGGATTCAAGCGACCATCAAAATTGAGAGCATCGACTTTGATGCTCTTCATAACTTGTTCCTCAAGGTCACAATGATCCCGCGACTTTCTACAGGGCGTGTGAGCGCGCAGTCCTACAAGACCTACTCCCTAACCAAAGTTTTTATAACAATTCCTAGTGGATTCTACTGGGACTGGACCTTCTTCAATTAGGTCCTCATCCATTGGCTCTCTTGCCTAAGACTAGTGGTCTTCCCCAGTGATGGGGGTATCGTGAGAGGTAGCCTCTAGCTGCATGATACGTTGGTTGTTGGTAGTCAATTATGCAGCAATGGTCCTATTGTGTGTCTCAATGGCCATCGGCCGACAGTTAATCTTTTTGCAAGCCTGGCAATCTAATCCAGGTTCATGGTGGGGAATAGACCAAAACCATGACTGTATTACGTTTGCATACACTAAACGACCCTAATGAAAGGCGACCTAGTTATATGTGTACTATATGATGAATGCGATGCAAAAATCATTTTTTCCATCTATGGCCAAAATACAAGATTTTTACTCAACTTAATATGTGCCACCTCACCATGAGGGGGCCTTGATGCCTATAAAAAGAGGTTCATGCCACCCCCTCCCGACGTGAGGACTATAGAGAGAGAGTAGGGGTATGGCCACCCTTAATCGTGTGTGGTCACCCTTAATCCCCGTCATATAGTAAGTAGACCACACTGATAAGAATCTTTAAATTTTTCTATGTTATATTGTAAGTTATTTTGGAATCGGGGTATAAGATCGGCCCGAAATCAAACCATTCGAGGGCTGATCTGATGGATCCAGTGATAAGGTCTGACATCTAGCAAATCAAGGCCCCTATAAACTCTTGGACGATGGCCCAGACACCCTATGAGCAATCCATAAAATGGTCGGTTCGATGGACGGCTAGATCAGACCCGATCTTATGATAAAAGTAGAAATTGGTAGAGTTGAAGTTATTGGGGTACTCCAGAACCAAAGTGGGGCCCGCCAATCCCTTTTTGTGTCATAGATTAATGTTCCAAAAGAGACCAACAAGTGGGCCCACGCTGCCCCATTTTTAGCAGCATGTGGGGCCAGGGTACTCTAGAACCAAAGTGGGGCCTATCATTCCCTTTTCGTGTCATAGATTAATGTTCCAAAAGAGACCAGCAAGCGGGCCTATGCCGCCCCATTTTGGGCAACATGTGGGGTCGGTCAAGCGCTCGGGTTGGTTGAGGCTGGTTTTGGGCAAACGATATGAAGGCGCCCTTGGGGCCATCTTTTGGATCAAAAGTGGGGCCCACTAATGGTCCTAAGATCCCCCAGCAAGTCAACAATATTCCCTTTATAAAATCCTTTTATTTTGATTATTAATGCAATGTGAAAATTATCAGATAAATGCCTTTGATATTATTATTATTTTTAGATCAAATTTGCTGACGTGTTTTAGGATGCAAGTGGGGCCCACCTAAGACTCGTACCAGAGAATTATAGTCCAAAAAACCAGCTAGTGGGGGGCCCAAGTTGCCACGTTTTAGGCAGCATGTGGGGCCCGCTTGTGAATCCCTTGAGGGCCCAAAAGGGTCCGTTTTCGGGCAGCAGCATGAGGCCCTTAGAACCACCCTTTTGATCAATAAGTAGGGCTCATTAATGGCCCAAAACACTCTAGCAAAATACAACTTTTGATCATTGAATAAATCAAATTATTTTGATCCTTGTGCAAAGTGTTAATTTGCAAGGAAAATCTACTTTCTTTTTTATCTCTTGTAATGCTTAGATTAACATGTTTTATCTTTATACTAACGATAATTATGATCTTTTTAGACCCTTCTCGAACCCCAAGATAGAAAAGCAATGGCTCACCCTTGGAGTTCAAGAAGCAGTCAAGAGTAGGACCACTTTTGGACCACAATCACATTTAGTTTTCAAGAATTAATGTACACCTTTGGATTTGATTTATTGATGGACCAAAATGGACTAATTGGATAGGTCATTTAAGCCCTTAAATCTGGATCCAATCTCACCCTTAATGCCATTAAGAAAATCGAGCGTCAATGGCTAAGATCAAGGCAACAAAACGGACCAAACTGTGGATTGATTGAATGGTCAGATCAGGACCATCCAATTAGCCCTTTTGTGTGGTCATCATAAGTTCAGTTAAACCCTTGTTACGAACCGAGAGTATCCTTTTGATCTAACCCGTGGTTCAGTTTCTCTCGGCCCCGATTCAAGCCTGTGAGAGATAATCTAACGTAGGCAACACATGAATGTGTGAATGACCCTAATTAAAATGATCAACCCAAGTGTAAATAAGACTTAGAATTTAAAATAAGATCAAACCTGTAATCCTTTAGAGTTTAGATGTCGAGGATGGGCCATTAGTATGATCAAGTTAGTCCAAGATAGACTATCAGAGAAACCTCGTTTTATCTAATAGTTGGCCCATTCTATTTCTCAACCAAATAAAGCCAGATTTCCTATCATAATTGTCAGAATTGGATCCTAATTAGGAACTATTTTAGGAAAGCTTCCCAAATAGGATAGTCCATATTAGGAAAACTATTTATAAAAAGTTTCTTAAAATAGAAATGGTAGAACGAAAGCATTATAAGAAGACATAATTTTCCATACGTGCACCTAAGAAGATCCATGACAAAGAAACAAGAGCGCGTAAAGTGCTATGGACATTCTAAAGGGTTTTTCACTTACAATTATCAATCGATTTGGGTGAGTGGTTCTTCCATGCATATATTGCAGGGTTATTCTATATTTGGAAAGTTCCTATTTTAGAAAGTTATATTTTTTGGAAAGTTGTGATTGGAAATATCTTTTATCAAAAAGTACTATTTTGGAAGATTTATACTTGGAAAGTTATGTTTGGAAAATGACACCTGTGATTATGTTACGCATTCATCATGAACATTTTATGGGCACGAGATGAGAGGGTGAGGATTGATTCAGAGTGGTGAGGATTTATTCTAAGGGCCCGTTTGGCCAGTCGGATTGGAAGGGATTGGATGGTATTGGAAGCGATTGGAAGTTAAATCCCGGGATTGGCCTGGTGTGCCAAACAGAGTCGGTGATCTGATCCCAATCCCACGGATCTTAAGACAATCCACTAACAACACCATCATTACCTTTAAATCCCATCCAATCCACCCTAATCCTTTCAAATTTGCCTAGGACGTGTTTGGTTTGAAGGATTGGAAGGGATGGGAAGGTTTAATCCCGGGATTGGCCAGGTGTGCCAAACAGATTGGATATAGCAATCCCAGGGATCTCAAGACAATCCACTAACAACACCATCATTACCTAGAAATCCATGCCATCCACCCTAATACCATTCAATCCCTTCCAATCCACCCAGCCAAACAGGCCCTAAGTGGTTTAAAATAGAAGGGAACATTGAGGAGTCCCAGGGTTGAGAGTCCCCACTCCTAAGTGGGTACCAATTATGGTCTCCCTTGGAATCTAGTTTACAGGTTATGTCAAGATTGACCTCTGGCTGTCCAATGGGAAGTTTATACTCCTTTTGTGGAATCCAGATTGCTAAATTTTAAGGCTCTTAACCATCCAACTTAAGAAATGCAAGTATGTGGATTAAGAGTATTTTGCTTGGCCAACTGTGACAGAATTGACCCTGGTATTCACAAAGTAAACTGCATCGAGTATTATGGAAAATGAGCATGCATTTACATCATGCATCCATTTCTTTTAAATTCTTACAAGTATATCTTTCGTATTTAAATTCCTGGCTTATCTTTGAAAATCATATATAGTTCACTTGTTGAGGAGCTATCTCACTGAGCCGTGGAAAGCTCGTACCTTTAATTGATTAACTTTCAAGATGAAGAAAAAGTAAAGCAGATCAGAGAGTAGTTGGACGCTTATTTAGCTTAGATGATTATTTTGATTCTTAGTTCGGATCATGATGGTCTTACGACCGTTGTCATTAGTATTTATCTTTTATTTGATGTCGTGGTTGTGGATTTGGAAAGCACATTATCCCAAGTTAAATTAATTCATTATGGTGTCTTATATGTTTGTGATTGGAATGTGAATGTGTAAGGTGAATGTGATTGTTAAGGTATGTTTCCCAATGTTATGACCCATTAACTTGAGTCCAGCGTTAGTTCTAATGATGGTTCCGAAGGTGGGGGCGTGATAACAATCCACTTGGATGAAGAGACAAACAAAAAATAAGACCATTCCAAAACTCATATGGTAGAACAAGACACGTCAGGACTAAATGGAAATGAGTATCCATGGTCTTCAAATTTATTTACGCCTCCAATAGAGATATCCCCCTGAGATGTCTCTAAAAAGGACATATCCAAAATAAAAGGAAATATGACGAAGAAGAGATTATCTAAAAGAGGCTTAGATCAATTTTATCTTTTCCGGAGATTCTTTCTATACGGTGCAACTTCCACTATGGGTTGAGGCATATTACCCTTTTGGTAACAAGAGTCCATTGCGCTCATCACGAGTCCCTATCTCATGGTCAATTCCATAGTTATCTGATGACTAATGAAATGAAGGCACGTGTCACCTTCATGTAAACCTCCCTCAATTTGACTGATTATCCAAATCAAGGGCCATGCACCCTAACTTGGAAACATCTCAGTTGTTCATTTAAGCCCACTTCCATTTTATCCTATCGCACGAGGTTAGTTTACCCTTCATCCCTGGCTATTATCGATGATCAAGGGCTATTTGACCACCTTATCCATCCAGTCCAACATCTCCCACTTGACTAATTGGCCCGATATGTTATCAGTCATATCTTAGACCCATGGATAATGTCTTCTAGAATCTTCATCAATCAATCCCTTTGTTAAGGAGTGCAATAATGCCTCCTCCATTGTGTATATGGCCACACAACTCAATTTTCTTTTACTTGACTAGGAAACATCTCTGAAGAGGAGTACATGTCCTAAAGAAGATAAGCTAAAATCTAATTCCATTACGAAAATCGCATCAGAGTATCCTATTTGATATAAGTAACAACTTGGTAGATCTACTCCCACTATTCAAAGCATGTATACATGGCCAAAAATTTATAACTATGTTAAACATCTATTGTAGCTAAACAATTAGAGAAACCCATTAATGGCCCTATCACCCTTAACAAATATATCATTATTGCATCAATGGAAGCTGGACAAAGATCACATGATTATTTATAGCAAGGCTAGATTGCATCACCATAAATCTATTATATCTAATTAGATTTGTTTAGAAATGCTATCACAAAATGTGCATACATGTATAAAGGGTCTACACATTAGTAACCACCAAGCACTTCATGCACGTCTCATGACTTTCGCAAGCCTAACTTTGTCCATAATCAATCATGCACATGAATTTGAACAACACATGCTTTATTCATATAAATTATAATACATGCATTTGTGCACCATGTGCATTCTTGTGTAAACTTGTGCATATGAGCAATGTTCTAAATATCAGTATCGCATTACGTATCGACTATCGCATGGGATATATTGGTTGTGTCACGTAATCTATCACTATTGTTGGAATCACGGGGAAACATGGGACATTGGTCGAATTTTTTAATGAAACTTCGGTGATTGTTAAAAAAGACATCAATACACTTGTAAATCTAAACATTACAAAAAACAAGTGCACATAATAGGTTTTCTTTGTATGGTGTCCTAATCCATGCGTTGTAACTGAATTGAGGCAAGTATATTCAAAGTCTATTCATATAATTTAAATGTAAGAAGATATGTAAAAACACAAGCAATACATTCAAAAGCAAAAGAAGAATCATTATATCAGGTTACATACATGTTCGATTTTATATTTGGACACAAAGATTGCAACCAATTTGCAAGAAATCTGAAATTTTTGATTTTTTTCAATTTTCCACAACTCAACCCATCTCCTTCAAATCTCGAAATATAAGCACTAAATCCATGACTTTTCATGCATAACATGAAAAATCATAGATTTGTAACAATTTGAGACTGATTTAAACCAATTTACAGAAAAAAAAGAAAAAAAGAATCGAAAATAAAAAATGCTCACCAGATCGAACATGTAGGATATATCCCACTACTTATGGGTTTCATATCGCACAAGTGGGATACAAGATATATCGTGGGATATATCGGCCGATATCGTCAATACTTAAAAACATTGCATATGAGCAACACATACATATGCACAACATGCGCACTCATTCTTGAATCTTATGTATTTATCAGCTATTGCATCTTATACACATATCTACGTGCATTCCCATGCATACAGCATTCGTATATAATGTGCCTATTGTGCACATTCAATAGGCCCTATTATATGTTCCTTCATACAAACTCAATTGTAAATTGTAATCAACCTTTGTAATATTGTTAGATAGCGCTTGATTGTAATCAACCTATGTAATAGTCTATTACATAGCTCCAATGGGAGCTTTGTGCTCTTATTGCCAATCCCAAGCCCGGATAAAGGAGGTTGTGGCAGGTTGACAGCCAACGTCAAACTTATGCCATAGCTTCCATCTTTTGAATCTGAATTATGTGTGTGTAGTCAACCCCAATTAATTGGGATAAGGATTAGATGATGATGATTTACTCCCCCATACATGGGGCCCACACATGCTTATGATGATCATGTGTGGAGATCACGCCGACAAACATTGGCTCATGTGTCCATATTTGTTTGATTGTCTATCTACCATTAACTATCACCTACTCATGTATTTATCATATGAAAAGAAAAAAATAAAAAACAAATATATATATATATATATATATTGGTAGGATCCTGACAGAATCATATAATTCCCTTGACAAGAGTCTAGTTGGTTAACATGATCACCAAACGATTCGCTTAGAGAAATAATTCATACCATCAACATTGGCTCGTGTGTCCATATTTGTTTGATTGTCTATCTACCATTAACTATCACCTACTCATGTATTTATCATATGAAAAGAAAAAAAAAAAAAAAACAAATATATATATATATATTGGTAGGATCCTGACAGAATCATATAATTCCCTTGACAAGAGTCTAGCTGGTTAACATGATCACCAAACGATTTGCTTAGAGAAATAATTCATACCATCAACCAGTGTTTTAAATAGCGGTAGTGTGATGGGTAGCGCTCACCCCTCTATAGCGTGTAGCGCAAATACGTAACGGGTAGCATAAGCTACACGATACTTCTATTTTTTAATTTAAAAATATGATAAATATAATAAATAGTGGAATAACAAAGGAAAAAAATATAAAAATGCCTAAAACATGATTCATTTTATCAATTATAAGCATGTTCAAAAAAGTTATTAGTTATCATTTATCAAAAGCCAATCCACATATATAAGCCAAATCAAATAATTATCACATCAACAACTTTCAAAGCAAACCACTTTAATTAATAATGTCTAATTGAAACCACAAGTACAATTATGAAAAGAAATAAAAATCCCATAGGTTAAAAGTATCAAGTACAATATAAGTGTCACATTCCTCAACATTAGAAACAAAGAAAACGTGAAAAAAATAATAATAAAATAAAATAGTAAAAAAATATATTGTAGCTTACACTACGGACACTACGCGCTACGTAGCTGTAGCGTACGCTACGATGCTTGTAGCGTACGCTACAAGGGATTTACGCTATTTGAGACGCTACGTAGCGTATGCTACGGGCGCTATTTGAAACACTAACATCAACACATGCATATGTGCATTTCATGGACGAATGCAAACTGATGCATCTTAGTGCGACTCGTGTACATGCAACTATATGAAACATGTCTCATGAAAGCAGAATCAGTTTGGCAACAGATGCACAAATGTTACACATTCAAACATATGCATACATGATCCACATGTCAGTGCATGTACACGTGGTGCACATGCAAGTGCATGCTACATAGCACACTCATGCATACAATCCAAAAGACAGTTATCTAAACATGCATATGGCCTAAGATATAATCATCTTAACACACATACCGATGCATTTATTGATCATGCCCTGCAACTTGCAGCCGTCTTTCATATATGTGGCTCATCGTATGATCATATATTTGCCCTGTCAAACAACTAGCCGACTACGCATGTAACCTCTTATGCCTCCATCTTCTCATGCAAATATCCTGCCATACTATGAATTTACATGCACATCAATCACCTAAACACACATTCGGCCAATTAGTTTTCTAGAACTTGGCCCATCAGAAAAACTAATCATGCACTAATATTAATGGGCTAACAATGACGATACCCCATGTCAACATGGAAAACCACCTGCAAAAAGGGGGCCATGGTTTGTAACATACTTCAAGCAGACAAGTACACTATGTTATGCATGTTAACTTCCACCAATGGCCTTATCCAAATATATCATGGGCCAGAAACATGTCTGATTAATGATGCAGGACATGAAATTCAAATATGATGTGTGAGATTTCAGGCTTAAGATCACGTTAGTTCAGAAACAATTACACAAATTCCATATCCCACATGAAAGTCCAA
The DNA here is from genome assembly GCF_029962835.1 of Magnolia sinica. Taxonomy (NCBI): domain Eukaryota; kingdom Viridiplantae; phylum Streptophyta; class Magnoliopsida; order Magnoliales; family Magnoliaceae; genus Magnolia; species Magnolia sinica. The sequence goes on from NC_080574.1 coordinate 85,299,615, forward strand.
ACATTCAATTAAGGGGAATCTATGCGGGTCCAAGCCTACACATGTTAGGGCTGGATCAATAAAAATTATGAACCAAACGATACTCAAAGATAAGAAATAATCATCCACACATGCAAAATAATCAGTCCCTAATCCAAGGGATTCACTAATTTCAACTCAAGGAACCCTAGAGTGAAAAAAAAGGGGGCAAATAAATTTAGGGTAACGTAATTTAAGGTTAGGGTTTATGAAAATAGGTATGCAAAGGGGAAAATAAGAGAAAACCTGAACCGGGAGACAATTCCCGCGAGCAGACAGCAGGCCAGGGCCTGACGCACGTGCGCAGTAGGCTGGCCGCACGTGCGAGCAGGTCCCACACCTGGAAACCAATTCCTTGGCCCTGGTCGGCCAGGGGTGGGCTATAAACCCCCAAAGTTTCAGGCCGATCCGAGCTACGGGCTGTGCACGGTGCTCCGGCGAAGTTTCAGCCCTTCTGCAGGATCAGATTCTGAATACTGGCTGTAAGGAGAAGATCCGCTGCAAAACTGATGGATTCGAGGTGATGATGGCTATATAAGGTGAGATATATGGATGGAAGAAGGTAGAGGTGGATAGGAATAGATGTGGCTTCACACCACAGTAGTTAGCCCTTCGAAAAAGGAGGGTTTCGCACCCACTTGAATTTTTTCACAACTCAGAAACTCAGAGAGTAGAAAAAGAACTTGCAGGAATTTTTATTAAACGTCAATGAAATCTAAAAAACTACAAAGGGTGCCTATTTATAAAAAAACCCTATACCTCAAAACTCGCGCCACGTGCCCAACCTATTACTTGGTGATGAAGTAAACTAAAATAAAAACCAATCAAAGAAATCTAAAGCGTTCATGATGTTCTAAATAATATAAATAAACAAAACCTAAAGTATGAACTTAATCCGACTAGTGGGCCACAATCATGAGATCCCATGATGGGCTTTACTTGGCTATCGGATCCACTCTCTTGAATCAAAACTTCGTCTTCTAAATAGGAGGCCCTCCCTAGACGTCATCATCGAGCCAGATCAACGGTGGGGCCCTCCCTCCTTGCGTACGTGCGTGGGGGCGGCGTGGGGGCGCGTGTGCGCGTGATGTCCTCATCAATTAATGTGGGGTTTATATTTGGAGATTAGCCAAGGAATGTGGAACCAACCTTACACAGACCCTTGATGACATAATTTAACTAAATAACGAAAAGAAAGAGAAAGATGGAATGGACTGACCTAATTTGATTAACTACCCAATATGAGTAAAGCTTCTAGTGATGTGGCGGTCATATCTTGATATTCTCTTACTTGCCTGATTTGGTACTTACTGGGTTTGATCTGCTCCCATCTAGATCAAGGATTCAACTAGATCAAGCATATATCTCGGGTTAGGGCTCGGGTTGGGTCAGGTCATTGGTTGACAGAGCTTAAAGTCAGGTTGGGCTCAAGTGGATCCCCAACCCAATCTAACCTGCCCAAGTTGCTCCCTAATTTTGTAATGTGTGTGGAAGATGTGACAAAATAGGGGGAAGATAGGGGGTTTAATGTCGAAGATATGATTCAAGATTTTGGGGCTATTAATATATTTGTTTTTTCTATTTTGCGCCAAATCTTTGTTGATGAGATTTTTATCATCTTGAATAAATTATTAATTGATTTGTGAGAATCGAATGCCTACCGTTAAAAACTTCTCGGGGCCCTTAGAAGTTTTAGATCAAGCTTATATTTATGTTTTTCACTTATCCATGCCTATGTGACCCCATGAACGGGTTAGATGGTGAATAAACCTCAATGTGGGCCAGTTAAAGAATCAACTTTCAACGGTGGACAAATTAAGTCCATTGTTTCCTTTCATGTGGGCCATTTGAGCATTGGATCTTCCTTATTTTTCGGCTCATGCCTTCAAATATTTTAATAAAACAGATGGACGACACGGATATATCATATACATCATGGTGGGGCCCACGGATTTAAGTCAAACATTTTTGGACCGGTTTTCTAAGTGGATTACTCACCCATCTTCAGACAAGTGAAAAAGTAATAATTACCTATTTACCAGGAATTTACCAGTATCATGGAAAATCAAACAGGCCCTATAAGTTTAAAGGATGACATTGGTTTCCAACTCGAGGACAAGTTCTTTTGAAGGTGGGAAGAATTGATGCATCCAATACCACACATGAGGAACAAAATGATGCCTAGGCTACACAAGATGTTCAATAGAAAGATCAAACCATCAAAACACATATCATGCCCAAAGCAAGCCCATCCAATAATCTTGATCATGCATTGAACCTATCCAACTGTCCAGATAAAAAAATTGGACCATTTAATTAATCTGAACTATTTCAAATATTCAAATTGATCAAATCATGGATCTGGACTTGATCCAAGGTCAACTGATATGTGGACCCAATAGTCTGATTGGTTTATGCGGCCTACTGTATCAATACAATTAGAGTAGATCAATGGAACGCACGCGTCTTGGAGTAATGACATATTTTGGGTATTTCCTAGTTTATAGTCTCCTTATTTCCATCTTAGATAGATAATCTTTTGAATAGTTGTCTACTTTCTTGTTTTCATGTGTCAAACTAAGTTTAAACCAAATGTAGGACTGTTTTGAAGATCAAACACAACTTTTTAATGGGATTCAATGAACTGAAGCGAAGTGGACCATTTTAGGAAACATCACAAGGGCTAAAAAATCACATTTTTTTCATTTTTGCATCTTCATTTTATTCTACTTATATATTGCGTTCCCTGATCCACCAAATCATGCCTGACCTATGTTCGATTGGGGCCTATTTGGTCAACTTTCAACATGGCAAGTTCAAATGGCATAATTACTAAAGAATATCCTGTTACAGCATCAAATGCATGTCTATATATATATATATATATATATATATAGGACCTCACTCTTTTTAGAAATTTACCAATAACTTTTGAGATTTTTCTCCCAAAGGAAAAAAGTTTTGGTCATTATAGGGCCATATTGGCAAATACAAGGGCCGTATCAACCGATATGATCCATATCAAAATCAGCCCTACTAATACTTCGCTTTCGACTACTTCTCATTGAATGTGGGCAATTGTATTTCACCTTACACATCCAGTTTTAGGCCCACAATCCAAGGCTTAGGGCCTGCTTGGATCTTTGACTACCATAGTAATGTGGTGGAAAACTCACATCATTACACCTTACCATTGATTGGATATAACCGGCTGTCAAATCATGGTAATCCTTCGGAATCGCCCCAGAACTTGGATTGGCGGAGATGTGTTGACATGGCATAGTTCCGTGGGCCCCACCATGATGTATGTGTTGTATCCACACATCCATCTTGTGAGATCAATTAATGGAATGAGACAAAAAAAAAAAAAAAAAGAAAAAAAAAAAAAGAAGGTAGAGCCAAAGTGGAAATGGACCACACCACAACAAACAGTGGGGATTGAATGCCTACCATTGAAAACTTCTTGGGGTCCACAGAAGTGTTGGATCAAGCTAATATTTGTGTTTTCCGTTCATTCAAGTCTGTGTGACCTTATGAACAGGTTGGATGGCAAATAAATATCCTAGTGGGCCCTAGGAAGGTTTCGATGGTGGGCGTCATTGTGCCCACTGCTTTCTATGGTGTGGTCCACATGAGCTCTAGATCTTCCTCATTTTGGGGCTCATGCCCTAAAAGGATGGTGTAAAATGGATGGACGGTGTGGATATAATGCATATTGAAAATTTTACATCCACACGTATCCTGCCACGGTGGAACTTTACATGCATATCCATGGTCGGAAGTGAAGCTGCAAGAGTGGTATTGCATGCAGGCTACAGCGAATACCCTGTTTTAGTTCCAACTACATTGGTAATGATAATCATTACCCATTTACAGCACATTATGGTAGCAATCACTAATCCAAGTAGACCCTTAAGGATCTTCCAATATAGAAGATTTTCAAGGCATCCCCATCACAAGAAAGCCCATCAGATGTAAAAATAATGTGGCTCACCAAGCTGTAGTTGCCTATGCATAGAACCATGAAAAGGATAACCAAATCTCTCATGAATGTACCCAAACAAAAAATGAAATGGCACATTGTTTGGCCAAGGCATTCTTCGATCAAAACAAAGTTATTTTAGGGCCTGCTTGGCTTTGCTACAAAAAAGTATTTTTTATGAATTTTTTTTAAATTCACTTTTTTAGGTTTTAAGTATGTTTGGTCAACCACTTGATTAATCAATTTTGGAAAAACAACTTTCCAAATTTGCACTTTTTTCCTGCAACGAGTAGCCCTCCGTTTCCTACGATGTCGTTCTGCTTCTCTAAACTTGCAAAAAGGACTCAAAAAAACAAAGCTCTCTTTCTTGTTGGAAGGTTTGTTAGTTGCACACAAATGTAGAGCCATACACTTCCACGCATGTGCCATCATGAAACGTAGGTCCGAGATCAAATCCATCCGCCACTTGGTCCAACCATGTTTTCCTTAAAATTAATTTGGTCCAATCAAAAGGCAAGCCTCATTATTGGAAATAGGTGGATGGGATAGAAAACTTCAGTCAATTGTTTTAGAGCCATACATTTATATTGCAAATTGTGGCCCAGCCCACCTGATTCGTGGATCAACCTAATTCTTGGGCTAGGGCATCAATGTGCCTTTCTAATGGATGGAGGGATGGGATGTTGGACCTACATGCCATGATGGCAAAAGTGTGGTGTGTGCATGAGTTGTATTGCACACACACATGGGCTTAGCAAGTCTCATCTCTAGAGAAGCCAGACGTTCCTATAACCCCTGCTTGCAACACCGTGGGGCCCATGGCGATAATTGTGCAGTATCCATTCCCGTCCATCCATTTTGCCATATTATGTCAGGGTATGACTCAAAAACGAGGTAGATCCAAGACTTAAGTAGACCATGCCACAAGAAACGATGGGAATTCAACGCTAACCATTGAAACATTTGTGAGGAAATTGTTTTTCTTATGCACGTCTACCAACCATGAACTTTTTTATATAAGCAATTCTCAAAAAACAAATCTAGAGAATTGTTTTCTAAGAATCAATTCTACAGATGCTATAAGCAATGCCAAACAGGCCCTTAAATTGAAATTTAGGACTACACAAATCTGCTGACTTTTCAAGTGCATCCTATGCCATCCTAAAATTTTCCCAAAGTAAATAATATCTGACTCCAAAGATTAGTAATTTCACGTAATAAAAAACGACTAAGCAAAAGGAAAAATTGTCCAACCATAAGCTATATGTTTTTACATGAACCCATCCCGCCATATTATTAAAGAGCCCGACCACATTAAAGAACATTAAAGAAACTAACTTCAAGAGCTTGCCTTTCAAAGGCCATGGGCACTAATTCAGGGTGGGCCTTTTTTTTTTTTTTTACCTTTTTTGTTTGGTTCACTTTTACATTATTTTAAACATTTTCATATCTTTTTTTCTAAGAATGATTCTAATTCTAAAAACAATAGAGTAGGCACAAAGCATCACGTGATAAATATATAAACGACATGTTACGGTATCTTTTCCTAAATGAAATCCGGCCAAATAATAGATTGAACCTAAAAAATAATTTAAAAAATAGAAAATATGAAATTGTAGAAAAAGAGACCTGAATGTAATACAGATAAAATAACTCAAATTGCTGAATACGAATAAAAAATAAATTCCTAACTATAGATGCATTCATGTCGAGAATTAACTTCACATATCATCACTTTATTCTCTAAATAAATTACCAATCAAACCGACGTGCAAAAATTAGACAGAAAGGAGAATGAATTAAAACCACCGCTTACTCGAAACCACATCAACCATGAAATATCAAGCAACTCAATTAGACAAATTCTCTCTGCTAATTTCTCCACAAAGTAAATGAATCAAGAAATAATAAAGCAGAACTCGGCCAACAACACCAAATCAATATAAAGATGATGATATCAACATCATTCCAAGAAAACACAACGAAAGATGAAAAATAGTGCAGGAGAAACCAAAACCCTAAATATAACAGTACAAAATTCAAACATTCGACACAAATTCCAACGAATCTCTACAAAAAAAAATAAAAAAAAATCTGGAAAATCTGGAAAAAAAATCGAAACGAGATGATGAAACGCTGAAAAATGAGTAATCGAATTACCAAAAAGAAAAATAAAAAGGAATCAACAACCAAAGCACGTAGAATTAAAACCCTAGCTCCATCTAGATGTGGACGCGACAATAAAAATAAAAAATAAAAAATAAAAAAGAAGAAGAAGAAGATTCGAGAAGAGAATTAGACAAATAAAAATAAAAATTGTCAGAAAAGTCGAAATAAAAGAATTTAGTGGGATATTCAAGGGTGGAAAGGAGGCGGACGTTACCGAGCCAAGAATGCGCGGGAGCTTCTTAAACTTCAACCCCAAGGTCTAATCCTTAACCTACAGAAGCTTCGGTTCTTTCCTTTTTCTTTTTCTTTTTCCTTTCTTTTTTTTTTTTTTTTTTTTGAAATTTCCTTTTTGTTTTCTTTCTTCTACAGCTTCAGAGCAGAGGGAACGGAACCTTCATTCTTCTCCTCGTGCTTTTTTTTTTTCTTTTCTTTTCTTTTTCTTTTTCTTTTTCTTTTTCTTTTTCCTTCTCTCCCTCTGGTGTTACACGTGCCGCACGTGTCAGTTTGTCAGCCGTCCCGACGCAACTTGACTGTGGTCGAAGGTTTCGTGGTTGGCTGGAGATGGACCGGCCTTGCCGTCGCTTTCGTGCCCTCAAGAAATAGGCCTACGGTTCTGTGCTCGTTCGGTACAGCTCTTAGTTTTGGAAACGCGTATACCCGACTGTCAGCGCGCGCGTGGAGAGCGGAAGAGGATTGCGTCCGGACGCGGATTGGGTACGACCCCGCCTTACATAATGAGAGACGAACGGTCATGTAAGGGACTCTGTGAGGCTTCTATATGTTTTATCTACGCTACCCATCCTTTTTGACGTATCATTTTAAACCCTGAGCGAAAAAAGAGGCAGATTGAATGCACAAGTGGACCACACCACACCAAGCAAGGGGATTAAATTCATTCGGTTGAAAACTTCCTAAGGCCCAAGGTAATGTTTGTTTGCCATCATAGACATGCATGAAGGGAAAATTTAAATATCAGCTCAATTCAAAACTTCTGCATCTCTCTTCAAAAGTTTTCAACCGTAATCTTTCAATCCCACTGCTCCCCGTGCGGTTGTCCACTTGAGCCTTCAATCTGCCTAAAATTTTTAGACTCATGGCTCAAAATAATTTATCAAAATGGATGAACGGCATGGATAAAACATATTGTGATGGCCCTGTAGATCCCCTCACAGGACATTCGTCCTTAGCTAGGTCTGCGTCCAGGTGGGGGTTGTACCCAATTCGAGCCCATTGCATCCTGCACCATGTATGAGTTTTATCTACGCCATTCATTCATTTTTCCTATCATTTTAGAGTCTGAGCCCAAAAATGAGGTAGGCTCAAGTGGACCCACAGTGGGAACCATTAAAAACTTCCTTGGGGCCACTTTTTGATCAAGTCGAAATTTACTTTTTCCCTTCATCCTAGTTTGTTTAACCTTATGAATAGGTTTGGATGGAAAATAAACATCACGATGGGCCTTAGGAAGGTTTCAACAACGATGTCATAACCTATGGCCAGCTAAGCACCTTATGGTAAACTAAGGAATCAAAGATTCCCTAGCTTGAATGACTCATGCAGTCAACCTACACCCAGAGATCCAAAGGCCTTAGTGAGGGATAAGGAATGGGTTAAGCACACTTCTTTTCCTGAACTGAATTTGTTGGGATTTATGCTGCGGAATCACACAGATCTAGATCTAGGATAGCAAGCCATTGGTACCAAGCAAACATAAAAGAACACAAAAATTTAACGTGGAAAACCCTTGTGGGAAAAAATCACAGCACAAAGCGACAGAAAATTCCACTATGAAAGCATAGATTACAAAGATGGAGGATTTACCCGGATTGAGCAATCCTCAAATCTCACCTTCTTTCCACCCCTTGAAACCCTAGAACTCTTTTAGAAATACTTAGAACCTCTTAGAATACCCTGAAATACCTCTCAATCTCACATACACCCATTTATATAGGTTTAGAAAGAAGTAGAATCAGAATATGAAACAAAAATCGCAGAATCTGTGTTCCCGCAAATGAATCTGCGTAAACCTTCGATGTCATCGAAGGTCCTTCGATGACATCGAAGAATAACCAAAACTGTCTAGCGATCATCGAAGGTCCTTCGATGACATCGAAGAACAACCAAAACTGTCTAGCAACCAGGGGTGAAAAATCCCAAAAATACTCGATGGCATCGACCGGCTTCGATGTTATCGAACCATGCTAACTGACAGATTTAAGACATTTGTTTACAACAATCTCCACCATGTCTTCAATCTTCAAACATGGCTCATTGACCTCTTCTCTTTATCTCTGCCTTGTATCATAGCTTCATCAACGCTTCTTGTGCACACTTCGTCTTTCTTTTATGCTATCGCTAAGCCCAGAGAAGTTGCACAGAACTTGAACTTTTCTTTAGGAACGACCTTGGTAAGCATGTCTGTCGGATCTGAATCCACATGCCCAACCACCTTTACTCATATCTTCTCAAAAGTAAGACATAAATCTTTTGTACCTCGAATGTATTGAAGTAACCATCTCACCGCCATTCAATGTTGTTTGCTCGGGTATTTGCTCATAACACCAATTGCTTGTGAAATAACCGGTCTAATACAGACCATGGCATATACTGTCAACCGCATTCGAATAAGGCTCATGAGACATTACCTGCTTTTCCTCATCTATTTTGGAAAATGTCTTAAGGAAAACTTGAAGAGAGTCGGGTACGGAACGCTCACCGGCTTTGTCTGGTCTATCACACACTTGATCAATACCTACTCAAGGTATTTTGCTTGAGATAACAGAAGCCTACTCCTCTTTCAGTCTCTATTATATCAATGCCAAGAACCCTCTTTACAGCCCCCCATCCTTCATCTCGAATGTCCTACTTAACTGAATCTTTAGTACGTTGATTTCAGATATGTCATGATTGCCGATTTACATATCATCAACATACAATTTTAGACTCACCATGAAGAAATTAAATTTTATACCACTGCCTAGGCGACAGGTCGTACAACAACCTCCTGCAAACCTTTTTCTCAGCCCCTTTAACTTTGAACCGCTTTAGTTGTTTCATGTAGATTTGCTCTTCTAATTTTTCGTACAGAAGTGCAGACTCCACGTCCATCCTTCCAGTTCAAGATCGCATTAGCTAACCAGCGCCAATCATGGATCTAATAGACACTTGTTATACCGTTGGCACGAATATCTCTGAGAAGCCGATCTTTTCTCTCTGAGCATAACCCTTCGCTACCAACCTCGCTCTGTATCTATATTGTATCCTCCTGAAGATCCACCTACATCTAACTGCTATCTGGCCCACTGGAAGCTCCAACAGCTCCCATGTGCCGATCTGGTACAACGAGTTCATCACATCGCCCATAGTAACCTTTCACTTCTCAGCACCAAGTTCACCTAGAACCATCTGAATAGAAGACGGATCCCCTGCGATATTGGAGTCGTCCATGTACCTTGCCGATCACCTGCGATTATGCTGTGTGATTCTTCTGACAGGTGACTGCTCTACCTACTGTATCTCTGACCGCGCGTCTCAGCCTTCATGCCTTGCTCGCTCATGTGGCCACGCCCAACATGCCACACATGTACAGCGGTGGAATCCGCTACAGCCATTGCAGCTTCACCTTTTGAAATGCTCCTAATCAACTTGTAAACATTATCGAGTCGTTGCACTCTCATGATCACCCGTGCCTCCTTAGATACTTTAAGGACACCATCAATACTTGTGAACCCGCAGCCTATAGCCTCGAGTGCACCGAGAGAAATCAGGCTCCTCTTCATGTCAGGAACGTGCTTCACCATAGTCAGGGTACGCTCTGTCCTATCAAACATTTTGATACGCACCATACCAACAGCCACAACATTACAGGCACTGTCATTATCCATAAACACTTGTCTATCATCGCACATTCTTTAACTGGTGAACCAACTTTGATAATGAGTTATGTGAAAAGATGCCCTAGTGTCTAAATTCCACCCGTCCTTACTATCATCGTAAGAGTGTTTGATCATAGACACAGACAAAACATCACCATCACATCCACTCGATCCATCTGACGTGTCAGCGTTAACCTCCTTGTATGAAGCCTCAAAGCCTTCTCTCTTAAATTTAGGATTTGTACAATCCTTTTTCACATGTCCTTCCATCCCATAATTTTAGCACTTTAACTTACCTTTACTGTAACACCCCGAAATTCGAGGGTTGAGCAGAAGCTCAACACCCGAGTTCCGACACATCACTTATGCAACATAGAAAATGATGATTTAATGTTGTCCGTGTTAGTGCATTTAAACATGAACGGGATTAAGCTAAATCAGCATATCATACTCCAGAGACGATTAAATTTAAGTAAGCGAAAGACAGTGATAGATATATAAAACATATAAACTGTTGTAGGTCTCCAGAGTGTGAACATGTTACCAGGTTAAATGTATACATGTACAATTCCCAAAATATCCAAAATGAATATACATGTGTATCCCCAAAATACAAAATGGTAAAGTGTAATGGCATCTAGTCATCATCCCTAGAACCCCGTCGATCAGAACATGGCCTACATAGACCCGCCTGATAACTGCATAAAGGAGAACTCCTCATCATCAGCGAATTCAGGATCCGTCACGTAAGTCTCGTCGTCATCTGCAACTACAATAGGGTCTGGTTGGTGTTTTAAAATACTGTCCGAGAGTGGGAGTGAGTGATCAATTCAGTGGAGCTATAAGGCAAAGGTTAACATGTTATCAATTCAATCAAGCAGTAATGATAAAGCAGTACAACAATCATATCTTAAGTACTCTTATTAATGCAGGAATGGTATGCGATAATGATGTATGCCCTCGCCTACACTCCCTAGCGACATCATCTCACGATTGCGGCATGCACCACTCCGGACACGTGCACTTCCTCGCCAAAGCACATGCAATGCATGTATGATCATGTTAGCCCATTTCTTAATTAGGTTTATTCAAACAGCATATTCGAAAAGCTAAGGTACCTCCCTATACATCACTTACCCCAAACAATGATCCATCTAGGGTCGTCAATCTTAGTTAGTCTCATACGATAGACAGTTCCAGGTCACCACGAAGATGCTCGTCACCTCAGTGCAAGCCTGATTTATACTCTAGTTTACTACGAAAAGGCTCGTCACCTCAACGCAGACCTAGAGTATGCTCGAGGTCACTACGAGAGGCTCGTCACCTGATCGCGGGCCGACAGCACAAATACAGTGTCCCATACCACCGTATTCGGCTCACGAGTCAGGGTTGCTCACTGGACACTACGGGGAGGCTCGTCACCCCAGCGTAGGCCGACAGCTCGACCACGGTGTCCCATACCACTATGCTCGGCTCATGAGTCTTAGCAGATCGTGGTACCAAGGTTAAACAGATTTTCATTGGTAAGTGGTACCTTAGATTCAAGCAGTTGTGTCCATATATGGTAAACACACATTAGGCCAATCGGGTTACTTGACAAGCTCGATTGGTACAAGCGCGCGCTAATCTAATCGACATGGAGCGCATACGCACTCCGTGTGGCCTAACCACTGTCGATAGTCACCGTACGACTCGGATTCATTAAACGTGTCTGTGTGGCGAAGCTAAGTCAGTCACTTGATTGGAACCTGTTACCGATTGCCTGAACTGCGTATCAGTCCCAATCATACTTCAACACAATAAGCATTCATATATGGTAGTCAACATAACACTTCACGACCAATTCAAATATAAATCACATTTGAGCATTTTAACAAACACATAGTGCATATATCATCATACATAAGTATTTCATACATGGATCACTAAGCCTAATGTAAATTACATGGAGAAATTTATTCGAATAGCTAAGGTGATTGAGAATCTTATCTCAACACCTTTAATAAATACATTTCATCAAACAACTACTCATTCAGACAATATAAACACTTAGACTACACATTACAACATACATGTAGTGTATTAGTTATAACATATATTATGGCGAATCCTTTCACAAAGGAGTTGCCACACATACAACGATCATGTATTCTCAATTAATAAGCATTTCAAGCACAAATCATAATTCCATATTCATTCAGACATTTCAACAAACACAAAATGTATTATATTCAACAACATGAATGTATAATATACGGAAAGTGTCATATCTAAGCACATGTGACAGTAATCAAGTCAGTCATAAATCGTTACTGACATTGATAGCCATGAAAACCATAACTTAAATGTTTATAGTCTGCACCTTTCGTCGATATACTCGTATCGAACTCAGTTTGAATACCACGCCTTTGTCTATGACACAACGGTTATCTGAATAACAAAATAGGTTAGCTATTTCGTCGATTCATCAACTTGGATACCTAAAACAGATTAGGGTTAGGATTTCTTACCCAAAACGGTATCGCCGGTATAGTGACATTGATGGGGTGATTCAGCACGTGGAGTGGCGGGAATGAATCCTAGCAACAATCTCAAGCTCTCTCTCACTTCTCCTCACTCTCTCCTTCTCTTTTCTCTCTTTTCTCCCTTAGGGCCCGTTTGGCCAGTTGGATTGGAAGGGATTGGATGGTATTGGAAGGGATTGGATGTTAAATCCCAAGATTGGCCTGGGGTGCCAAACAGAGTCGGTGATCTGATACCAATCCCATGGATCTTAAGACAATCCACTAACAACGCCTTTATTACCTTTAAATCCCATCCAATCCACCCTATTACTTTCAAATTTGCCAGGGATGTGTTTGGATAGAGGGATTGGAAAGGATGGGAAGGTTTAACCCGGTATTGGCCGGGCGTGCCAAACAGACTGGATATAGCAGTCCAGGATAGAACAATCCCATGGATCTCAAGACAATTCATTGACAACATCATTATTACCTAGAAATCCATGCCATCCACCCCAATACCATCCAATCCCTTCCTATCCACCCGGCCAAACGGGCCCTTAGGGTTTATAGAATTCGTATGACATGGGAGTGAGAGTGTTTAAGGTCCTTATATAGGCCCAGAATTGGTCTCAATGGCCCCAGGGCCATGGTATACTTAGGTTATAGCCAAAGAGCGGCTGTTTCGGTCCAACGGAGCTCATCTGGAAGCCCATTTGCTGCGTACGGTTTAGGAAAAGTTCCCTGATATTGGATCTAAGTCAGGTTAAGTTTTTGATCCGATCGGATTCATGGATCGACCACGGTGGACTTGATTTAGTTCAACGATCGTCGACACTCGATCAAGGTCACAAGTACATTGACCTGTGTAGGGAAATTTTCCTGATCTGAGGGTGTAGTTGGGTCGGATTCTTACGGTTTGAAACCTTATGTTTGGCCTGCAAGTGAACAACCCAGATTACTTAAGTTTGAATCTATTTTCTAAAGATACTCGCGTTTCTCACACACTTGGCTCCAGGCTCAAGTTGTGTGTTTCGGGATACTATTTGGATTTAATTTCCGAGGTGGTTGTCAAGTCCAGTAAGGCAGTCAAAAGTGTATAGTTTCGCGTTATTTGAACTTTTGACGCGCGGTCCAGTTCCAATACGGAGTTTCGCGATGCTCCCGAGAGCAATCAGGTTTTGGGATTGATCGTAGGTTTCTAGGTAATGTAGCGTTAACGATTTTACTAGTTTTGGGCCTCGTAGTTCATATAGAAAGCAGTTTAAACTAATTTGCTTATTAATTCAGTTTAGTACTTAATTAATTTTAGTCTAATTCCTAAAGAATTTGGTCCTTAGTGATTTCTACTTGAGGTGGTACTTAGGTCTTTGTACGGATTTTTTTGAGACATTACAATCTACCCCTCTTAAAGAAAAATTTTATCCTCAAAATTAATACATTTTCGTACTCCTTGAGAATCTAAGGGTAGTTCTTGCGAACCTCAGCTTCCGTTTCCCAAGTAGCCTCTTCCTTAATATGATGTGTCCATAGTACCTTCACAAGTGGGATAACTTTACTGCGCAGCACCTACTCCTTTCTATCTAGGATACGTATCGGTCGCAGGATATAAGTAGCATCCTCACTCAACTGTACCTGCTCCCATTTGATGATGTGGGAAGGATCAAGAACGTATTTCTTCAACATCGAAACGTGAAATACGTTGTGCACGCCTACGAACGGTGTGGGCAAAGCAAGGCAGTAGGCTACCATACCCACTCGGTCTAGTATCTGGAATGGGCCAATAAATCTCGGCGTGAGCTTCCCCTTGTTGCCAAACTGAAAGACTCCCTTCATAGGAAAAACTTTCAGGAACACATGGTCTCCAACCTCGAACTCTAGCGGTCGCCGCCTTGTATCGGCATAGCTCTTCTGTCTGATCTGTGCTGCAAGAAGTCAACGATTGATAATGTCGATCTTCTCTGAGGTCGCCTAAACTAACTCTGGGCCAATCAAACTCCTCTCACTAACCTCTACCCAGCAATGTGATGCTCAACAGGGACGCCCATACAGTGCCTCATAGGGGGTCATGCCAATACTCACCTGGAAGCTGTTGTTATAGGCGAACTCAGCATAAGGAAGATAGTCATCCCAACTGTCCTTGAAATCAAGCACGCAAGCTCGCAACATGTCTTCCAACACCTGATTCACCCGTTCTGTCTGCCTGTCAGTCTGTGGGTGGAACGCGGTACTAAATTTAAGTTTCACACCCATTGCTTCCTAGATATGAGTCCAGAAGATAGATATGAATCGCGTGTCTTTGTCTGACACGATCTCCATAGGAACTCCATGCAGATGTACTATCTCCTTGATGTACAGTCTGGCCAAATCGTCAGTAGAGTTCGAAACTCTAATAGGGAGAAAATGAGCCGATTTCATCAACCGGTCCACGATCACCTAAATGGAGTCATGTCCCTTCTTCATCTTCAGTAACCCTAAAACGAAGTCCATAGAGAAGAAATCCCATTTCCATTCAGCTATGGGCATGGGCTGAAGCAGTCTAGGAGGTCGGCGATACTCTGCCTTGACCTGCTGGCACGTGAGACAATGGGACACATAATATGCTATATGGGCTTTCATGTTGTCCCACCAATACGAGCGCTTCATATCCTGAATATCTTTATACTACCAAGATGCATCGCCATCTTCGAATTGTGAGCGGCCTCTAAAACTTCCCTTCTCAAGTCATGAAGGTTTGGAACGCATAGGCGGCCATGATAATGTAAACTTCCATTCGTACTAAGTCTCCATTTAGAGTCTGCATCGTCATTAACTCGCTTCCTCAACTCCACTAACCATTCGTCCTCACCCTGAGCCACTATGATTCGGTCATCGATGAGTGGCTG
Source organism: Magnolia sinica (assembly GCF_029962835.1). Classification (NCBI taxonomy): domain Eukaryota; kingdom Viridiplantae; phylum Streptophyta; class Magnoliopsida; order Magnoliales; family Magnoliaceae; genus Magnolia; species Magnolia sinica. The sequence goes on from NC_080574.1 coordinate 85,315,045, forward strand.
CACATGAATATGGGCGACGCTCTCGAACAGCTCCTCAACCGTAAGCTTTTGCTCAAAGTCTCGCAAAAAACTCGACCATATTCCATTCATCGATCATCAGCGGAGCCGCAAATGCTATAGTCTTCTCGCGGCTCAACACGTCTGCCACAAGGTTGGCCTTGCCGGGATAGTAGGAGACCTCGAACTTGAAGTCCTTCAAGGTTTCCATCCATCGTCACTGCCTCATATTCAAGTCTCTATGTGTGAATATATATCTAAGGCTCTTGTGGTCACAAAAGAGCTTGAACTCCTCTCCATAGAGGTAATATCTCCAGAGCTTCAATGCAAAGATGACGGCCGCTAACTCAAGGTCATGCGTAGGGTAGTTCTCCTCGTGTTTTCTTAATTGTTGCGATACATCAGAACACAACCCAAACCCACACAAGAGGCGTCAATGTATATCGTATACTTGACCCCTTGCTCTGGCAATACTAGCACAGGGGCGGACGTCAACTTGTCCTTTAGTTCCTGAAAAGTTGCTTCTGCCTTCTCATTCGAGGCAAACTTAAGGTCTTTCCGAGTCAGCTAAGACAACGGTCTGGATATCTTGGAAAAGTCCCTAATGAATCGACGGTAATAGCCAGCGAGTCCCAGGAAACTCCTCACCTCTGTAACCGAACAGAGCTGCTCCCAGTCCTGAACCGCTGCCACCTTGGCAAGGTCCACAGTTATCCCTTTCTTGGACACACATGTCCCAGGAACTTCACTTCCTCTTTTCAGAAGTCGCACTTCTTGTACTGTGCAAACAACTGTTTCTTTCTTAGCGTATCGAAGACTGCTCGTAGGTGCTCCTTGTGATCTTCTCGATTCTTGGAGTATATCAAGATGTCATCTATAAACACAATGATGAATCGGAACAGATACGGCCAAAACACCCCGTTCATTAGGTCCATGAACACGACCGGTGCGTTTGTGAGTCCAAACGACATCACAAGGAACTCGTAGTACTCAAAACTGATCCTGAAAGTTGTCTTCTACACGTCCTCATCCCTGACGCGTAACTGGTGATACCCTGCCTGTAAGTCGATCTTCGTGAAATACTGCACCCCCTTCAACTGATCAAATAGATCATCTATCTTGGGTAAATGGTACTTATTCTTCACTGTCACTTGGTTCAATCTGAAACGGCCAAGCTATATGTCCTAGTTGGGGGGGGGGGGGGTGAATAGGACTATGCCAAATTAAAACTTTAACAACGGCATTTAAATGAATAAAGGAAAGATAACACTTTTAAACAAATCACAATATGAAAATGTAAACCAACCTTAAAATTCTAGTCTTGAGAGGTTGATACAAATGTTGTTTTAAGGACAACCTTGCATTATAAAAACCAAGGGTTTATGACAGGACAACCTTACTAGAACGGTTTAAGTATCAATATCTCAAAATGAAGAGGAATAAAAGTAAATAACAAGAAAAGAAGTCTAAACTATTACAACATTCCCCATAATGCTTGAAATGAAAATATTACAACATTCACATCCACACATACATCTCACAAACTTGAATGATAAAAGATATAGAAAATAAATCAAACATCCACAAAACACAAAGAGTTATAGTGGTTCGCCTGTGTGTTTACCAACTGTTAAATAATAGCCACACAGCTTGTTACTCCACTCCTAATATCCTCACACAGGAGATATTAGCGTTCACTAAGAAAATAGGTTTCTCAGGTTCACCTAAAACCCTCACAATTGTGTCTTTCAAATGGGCTTACACAATTCAAAAACCCCACACTTTGAGTTTTTTGGCTCTCCTCAGATAACCAACACTTAGAGATTGTTCTGGCTTAATCTCAAGGAAACTAAAAGCATATAAGATTTACACAAATGTAAAATACATGGATTTCTCCTTTTGTAGCAGCCCGGAAGAACCAAATCGAAGTAGAAGTTCGAATAGAGAAGTTCAATGTCCAATACTCACTTTGAAATAGTTCTAAGTTCTAATTGATTTTAAATTAAATCAAGTTGGGCTAGCTCTATTTGATTTTGATTCTAAGAAGTGGAATATCCCAATTCCTCTTTCAAATCAGATTGGAATGCAGAAATAAAATCAAATATAAAAAGCTAACAAAAGAGAATTTTAAATATGCACAATATAGCTTAAAAAGAACACAAACTTATCTCTTAGAGTGATGCCTTGATTTTACTTTGATTGGATGTAAAACTCTGAAATTTGTGCTCTATTTATAGTTGCAGAAATCGCATCTACGATTGCTCCTGTGGACACTACGACTGGTCATAGGACTAACAATATTTTGAAATTATGAGCGCGATCGGAAAAAATTGTTCCATGACTGGTCGTAGGCTATCCATGACCAGTCGTGAACCCTCCACTACTAGTCGTGAGAAACCAGAATTCGTTGCTATAGTTTGTGTCGTAGCTGCTGGACTGGTTGTGAACGAGTCGACACTGTTCACACGACCTGTCGAGCAAACTCCAGGACTAGTCGTAGCTCAACCAAAAAATTCTAAAAATTTGCAACAACTTAGGACTGGTCTTGAAATTTCTTGGACTGGTCGAACCAGTTCTAGGACTAGTCGAACAAAGTTCAGGACTAGTCTTAGAACAGACCAAACACTTATAAAATGATTCAATTTGAATTATGTATATAAGATGACCTACCCTAAGGTCAATCTAAGGTCATTCATACCTTAAATGTGAAGTATGGAGTTGAGTCTTCATTTCTCCAGATGATGATTGACCTTTGAAGATTATGAAATTTGTGATCTCTATACTTGATGTAGCTTGAATATAAGATCTTCTAAAGCTTGGATTTAAATTATACTTCATCTTGTATTTTAGTCTTGAGTTGTACTTGATCTTGAGTTGTACTTGATTCTTGAACATGAACTTGTTTTTTGATGTAGCTCTTGTAGCACTTGAAATACTCTGGACTTTGAAGCTTACAGGAGTGGACAATGTACTTGACCTTGCATGTCTTGAAGTAGAGCTTCATTCTCAACTTGAAGCATTGTGATGCAATGCCTTGAACATATAAATATTCTCATGCCACACAAGACACAGAAAGTGTTTTTGGCACCACAAAATTTGACAAAACAAAAAAGCAATCAACCATAGCACTTACAATCTCCCCCTTTGTCAAATTTGTGACAAAACACACTTAACAATAATATGACCAATATGCACACAAGAATCATGCACCAGTTATAAAAGAAAACCAAGTACAGCTTGGTTAAAGAATCATGCACCAATTATCATCAACTAGCACACATCATCATGAACCTTCTTACTTACTTCCCCTAAGTAGCACATATATAACCATAAAAATAATGCTACTATCTATATCCATAAGCAATCAATCCAAAGCTTGAAATATTTCTCTCCCTTTTTGTCAAAATATGACTAAGGAAGAAAATAAGAAATGGAAAAGGATAATAAACAAGAGAGTAATAAAGGAATTAACTAGGCAAGATATGAGAGATAAATAAACAAATTTAAAGTTCACATATCATTTACCAGCAAAAATCAAAGTTAACCAAAGTCAGTCTCACAAACTGAAAGAAAACAAAGTTGTATAAGAGTTATTACAAATCATTGGATAAAAATACCAAATCAGATCCTAAAGAAGGAGCAGGTATGGTAGGATCAAGTTGATAAGGGCCATTGTTTAAGCGCCTAAGATACTTGTGCATATATTTAAATTGTAAATCATAGGCAACATTCATGTTCTCTACCTTCTCCTCAAGTGCATGTAGACGAGCATCAAAATCAGATGGCTCATAGTCAGGATCATTTGTAGAGTCTGATTCAAGTTCATCAAACATGTCATCCATATTAATATCATCAGGAGGAAGATCGCCACCTTCTACATTCCCTGCTTCAGCTCCACCACCACTCACATCCACTTGGCCAGTAGCTAATTTCAATTTCATCTTGTTAATATTTGAATTGTTAAAAATCAGGTGATGAATAGGAGCCTCTCTAACAGGCATAACAACTAGCATGTGAGTAGCTAACATAGTCATAAGATATGCAAATGAAATATCACTGTGTCCTGGATGGAGACGAAACTGAATGATAAAATGACAGATCAAAGATGGAAGACAAACTTGAGTACCAGAGACGATGGAATACAAAACCTGAACTATAAAGGAAGTCAGTTCTGTTTTGTTACCAGAACGCGTATACAGATTTGAAATAAAGATTCTGTGGAGAACCCTGTATTTGGGTAACAAGTACTTTGAGGGGAGCGTATTCCCTTTATGAGTCAATTGCACATCCATATTGCATAGTGCTCTAGTGAGCATGCGTTTTTCTGATTCTAAGGGTTTCTCAACTAGATTATGAATAGGAATACCCTCGTCATTAACAGGTATGTCTATTAGAGCTGAAATCAAATGACGGTCTATATCAAATGGACCTTCTCTAGTATCTATTTTAAACGTTAAATTCTCAGTTGAAAAATTAGAAATGCAAGCAAACATATCTTGTGCAATAGATTGGTATGCTAGCCCACCCTAATGTAAGATGTTAGCCTAGCCTACCACTTGGAGGAGTGGAAAGATATCAAAAGGAACAATGTGTTCAAGATCAATAGGTCGTTCAACAATGACATTGCGCAATCGCAATCTCGCACATGTGCGGGATCATCTTCGGGTGACCGAAGATGGCGCCTTGTTAAAGGAGTCAATCTAGATGAGGAAGCACCATGAGAAGTTTTCTTTTTTCCTCTAGCATCCACTTACAATTAAGAATACAAAGAATCAAGAGATCACAAAGGATGTAAAGTGGGGTTTAGCTAGAACAATTTTTTAAAAAGAAAACCCCAAAACCTCATTGAAACACAAAATAAATTACTCCAAGAGTGAAAATGAAGTAATATTGACTAAAATCCACAAGAAAAATACAAATGATGCACTAACCTTGAAGATCTAGGAAGGTGGGTACGACTAGTCGGGCGTCGGCTCGTTGGAGAGAAAAGATGAAATGAAGGAGTTTTTTCCAAATTTTAAAAGGTCCAGCGCGCTACACGACTGGTCGTGGGTCGTCCTCGACCCGTCGTGCCACGACTGGTCGAGTACGTCCTCGACTGGTTGTGTACCGACTAAAATATGCATTTTTCACATATTTATGAATTTTAAAATAAATAAATTAACAATTATATATGCTATAATATAGAAATGCATGATTAATCAATTTAAATTGAACATTCTAAGATCAAATTTCAATTTATTAAATCTGCTTTTGTCGAGCGGTTTAGTGAAAATGTCAGTAAGTTGGTTCTCGGTTGGAATGTAATCAAAAGAGATAGTCTTTTCTTCCACTAATTCACGAATGTAGTGATATCTAATGTCAATGTGCTTGGTTCGTGAATGCTAGATTGGATTTTTAGATATATTTATCGCACTGGAATTATCACAATATAAAACCATTGAATCCTGTGCAATTCCGTAATCGCTTAACATTTTATTCATCCATACAAGCTGAGTACATGCATTTCCAGCTGCGATGTATTCAGCCTCAGCATTGAGAGCAATACAGAGCTTTGCTTCTTGCTAAACCAAAAAACTAAATAATTTTCGATATAGAAACAACCATCACTGGTTGATTTCCTATCATCGATATTTCCAGCCCAATCAACATTAGTGTATCCTGCCAACTGAACATTAGTATCATATGGATACCAAAGACCCAAATTAGCTGAACTTGCAACATATCACATAATCCGCTTAACAGCAGTTAGATGAGATTCTTTAGGGTTAGATTGATATCTAGCGCAAATACCAATACTAAAAGCAATATCATGTCTACTTGTAGTTAGATAAAGTAAACTACTAATTATACTGCGATATAATTTCAGATCTACATTTTTACCTATAAAGCCCTTTGAGAGTCTTAAAGTTGTACTCATAGGAGTATCAAACTTTTTTCCATTCTCAAATCCGAACTTTTTAATTAAGTTCAGAGCATATTTGGTTTGAGAAGTAAAAATGTCATCAGGTTGTTGTTTTACTTGCAACCCTAGGAAATAATTCAATTCCCCAACCATGCTCATTTCAAACTTAGATTTCATTAAATCTGCAAACTCAACAGTCATGTTAGTACAGGTAGATCCATAAATAATATCATCAACATAGATCTGCACCATTAAGATATCATTATTATGTGTCTTAACAAAAAGAGTCTTATCAACACTTCCCATTTGAAAATTATGACTTAGTAAAAACTTAGTCAATTTTTTATACCATGCCCTGGGAGCTTGTTTCAAACCGTAGAGAGTCTTTTTTAGGTAATAGACATGATCAGCATTCTTAGGGTCTTCAAAACCCATTGGTTGTTCAACATAAACTTCTTCATGCAGATCGTCATTTAAGAAGGCACTCTTTACATTCATTTAATAAATTTTGAATTTTTTAAAGCAAGGAATGGATATGAATAGTCTGATTGATTCAAGACGAGCTACTGGGGCAAAGGTTTCATCATAATTGATGCCTTCAACTAGCCTTGTTTCGAATTATATTATCAAGTTCATCAGACTTATTTTTGAAAATCCACTTAGTTCCGATAATATGTTTATCTTTAGGTCTAGGAACAAGATACCAAACATCATTTCTCATAAATTGGTTAAGCTCTTCTTGCATCGCTACTATCCAATTTTCGTCAGTAAGGGCTTCTTTTACATTAACCAGTTCTATCTGGGATGTAAAATACACGTAATTACATGTCTTCTAGTTGTCTACGAGTGCGCACACTAGTGAGAGGGTTTCCAAGATTTGAGTGCTTAGATGATCTTTAACAGTCCTTAGTTCTAAATTGTTTTGACTTGATAAAGTATCTGGTTTGTTAAATAAAAGAACATCATTATTTAAACTTGGGGCAGGTGTATTCAAGTGATCGTCAATGACCACATTGATGGACTCTTGAATCACACTTGTCCTCTTATTCAGTACACGATATGCTCAACTGTTCAAAGAATATCCTAAAAAGATACCTTCATCACTTTTAGTGTCGAACTTATCTAGATTTTCACGGTCACGTAAAATATAGCACTTGCTACCAAAAACTCGAAAGTATTTGACAATAGGCTTCTTATTGAACCACATTTTATAAGCCGTTTTATTATTAGATTTACTTGTATAAACTCAATTGATTATATAGCAGGTAGTATTTACAGTTTTAGCCCAAAGATTTTTAGATAGCTTCATACTATTCAACATTACATTAGCCATTTCTTGAAGCACTCTATTTTTTCTTTCAACAATTCCATTTTGTTGTGGTGTTTTCGGTGCAGAGAATTCATGTGATATTCCCTGATCGCAACAGAATTTCTCAAAACTGATATTCTCGAATTCTGATCCATGATCACTACGAATCTTACAGACTAAAGAACCTTTTTTCCGTTTGGAGTCGTTTGAGAACTCTTTTCACTTCATCAAGAGTTTCTAATTTATCCCTTAAGAAGGCTACCCAGGTGAATCTGGTATAGTCATCCACGATTACTAGTATATATTTTTTGCCACTTCGACTCTCAGTCCTGGTTGGTCCTATAAGATCCATATGGAAAAGCTCGAGTGGTTTTGATGTGGCATTGGAGTTCACCTTTTTATGAGTAATCCTAGTTTGCTTGCCAATTTGGCATTCGCCACATACTTTGTCTACTTTCTGTAATTTAGGTAGACCTCTTATCAGTTCTCTTTGGCTCAATCTATATAAATTGCGGTAGTGTATATGTCCAAGGCGTTTATGCCATAACTTAGTTTCATCGGTATGGACCATGTAACACGATTGATTAGATGAGCTAGTATTACTTACGATGTAGCAATTTTCAGAAGTTCTATGACCAGTTAATATTATTGAACCATTTTTGTTTAAAATTTCACACTCTAGGTTAGAAATTTTAACACTATGATTTTTATCGCATATTTGAGAAATGCTTAATAAGTTATGTTTTAAACCTTCTACATATAAAACATTCTTAAATAAGGAAAGGTTGAAAAGTTAAACCGTATCTTGGCCAATAATCTTGCAGTTGCTACCATCACCAAATGTGATTGAACCATCAACCATATCTTTAAGATTGGTGAATAGACCTTTATCACCAGTCATATGCCTTGAGCATCCACTGTCTAAGTACCACTTTGAATGACTTGTATCTTTGAAAGCCGTGTGGGCAACCAAGCAAGTAACCTTAAGAACCTACTTCATAACTGTTTTGGGTTTAAGAGTATAGTTGGTCTTCTTATGTTTGTAATTGTTGTAAGAATGACCCACTGAATCAGATTTTAAGAGAATTCTCATCCTGGCTTTCCAATAGACATAACTTATTAAGAGAATTCTCCTCCATTTGGAGTCATCAAATGGAGGAGGCCTAGTGACTGGCTATCAAAATTTGACATCTTATAAATAGCTTAGATCGATTAGCTTAGGAATTAAATCCAAAAAAATAACAATTAGAACGAGCTATTAAGCTCTAATACCACTTGAAAAGGCCAAGCTATATGTCCTAAAGGGGGGGGGGGGTTGAATAGGACTATGCCAAATTAAAACTTTAACAGCGGAATTTAAATGAATAAAGGAAAGATAACACTTTTAAACAAATCACAATATAGAAATCTAAAGCAACCTCAAAATTCTAGTCTTGAGAGGTTGATACAAATGTTGTTCTAAGGACAACCTTGCACCATAAAAACCAAGGGTTTATGGCAAGACAACCTTACTAGAACGGTTTAAGTATCAATATCTCAAACTGAAGAGGAATAAAAGTAAATAGCAAGAATGGAAGTCTAAACTATTACAACATTCCCCACAATGCTTGAAATGAAAATATTACAACATTCACATCCACACATACATCTCACAAACTTGAATGATAAAAGATATAGAAAATAAATCACACATCCACAAAACACAAAGAGTTATAGTGGTTCGCCTGTGTGTTCACCAACTGTTAAACAACAGCCACAAAGCTTGCTACTCCACTCCTAATATCTTCACACAAGGGATATTAGCGTTCACTATGAAAATAGATTTCCCGGGTTCACCTAGAACCTTCACAATTGTATCTTTCAAATGGGCTTACATAATTCAAAAACCCCACACTCTGAGTTTTCTGGCTCTTCTCAGATAACCAACACTTAAAGATTTTTTTAGCTTAATCTCAAGGAAACCAAAAGCATATAAGATTTACACAATTGTAAAATACCTGGATTTCTCCTTTTGTAGTAGCCGGAAGAACCAAATCGAAGTAGAAGTTTGAACAGAGAAGTTCAATGTCCAATACTCACTTTGAAATGGTTCTAAGTTCTAATTGATTTTAAATTAAATCAAGTTGGGCTAGCTCTATTTGATTTTGATTCTAAGAAGTGGAATATCCCAATTCCTCTTTCAAATCAGATTGGAATGTAGAAACAAAATTAAATATAAAAAGCTAACAAAAGAGAATTTTAAATATGCACAATGTAGCTTAAAAAGAACACAAACTTATCTCTCAGAGTGATGCCTTGATTTTACTTTGATTGGATATAAAACTCTGAAATTCGTGCTCTATTTATAGTTGCAGAAATTGTAGCTACAACTGGTCCTGTAGACAATACGACTAGTAGTAGGACCAACAACATTTTGAAATTATGAGCGCGATTGGAAAAAATCGTTCCACAACTGGTCGTAAGCTATCCACGACTGGTCGTGAACCCTCCACGACTAGTCGTGACTTGGCCACAATTGGTCGTGAGAAACGAGAATTCGTTGCTATAGTTTGAGTCGTACCTGCTTGATTGGTCGTGAACGAGTTGACACTATTTAGACGACCGGTCGAGAGACTCCAGGACTGGTCGTAGCTCAACCAAAAAATTTCAAAAATTTGCAACAACTTTGGACTGGTCTTAGAATTTATTGAACTGGTCGAGCCAGTTCTAAGACTAGTCAAACAAAGTCCAAGACTAGTCTTAGAACAAACAAACACGTATAAAATGATTCATTTTGAATTATATATACAAAATGACCTACCCTAAGGTCAATCTAAGGTCATTCATACCTTAAATGTGAAGTATGAACTTGAGTCTTCATTTCTTCAGATGATGATTGACCTTTGAAGATTATGAAACTTGAGATCTCTATACTTGATGTAGCTTAAATATAAGATCTTCTAGAGCTTGGATTTGAATTATACTTCATATTGTATTTTAGTCTTGAGTTGTACTTAATCTTGAGTTGTACTTGAGTCTTGAACAAGAAGTTGTCCTTTGATGTAGCTCTTGTAGCTCTTGAAATACTCTGGACTTTGAAGCTTATAAGAGTGGACAATGTACTTGACCTTACACGTCTTGAAGTAGAGCTTCATTCTCAACTTGAAGCATTGTGAAGTAGTGCCTTGTACATATAAATATTCTCATACTACACAAGCACAGTAAGTGTTTTTGGCACTACAAAATTTGACAAAACAAAAGAGCAATGAACCATAACACTTACAGAATCTGCGGTAATTGATACACAATCGCAGTGATCCATCTTTCTTCTTCACAAACAACACGGGTGCTCCCCAAAGAGATACACTCGGTCGTATGAAGCCAACATCCAACAAATCATAGATCTATTTCCTCAATTACTCCATCTCACATGGAGGCATGCGATAAGTCGGTAATGAAATGGGTGTCGCACCAAGCACTAGATCAATGGTAAAATCAATCTCGCGCTGAGGAGGCAATATAGGTATCTTTCTGAACACATCCTCAAAATCTCGAATGAGTGCCGCTATGATCCTTCAAGAGCGCAGCATAACAAAGAACCCGAAAGGGGTATCCGACCTGAACGGGGAAAGTGAAGGTCGTGTTTTTGGGCCCGTGCGCCGTCACCAGTCGGGTCTCGCAGTCGATCTCGGTCCTCATTTCAGTAAGCCAATCTATACCAAGGATGACGTCGAAATGGTATATCGTAGTGACAATCAGGTCAATGCATATCGTCATGCTCCCTAAATCTATCTAGCAACCCTCACACAACTTGGTGGCATCTGTAAAAGTTCCTAGTGCTGCAATAACTCTCACCCCAACCATCGGGGTCGTATTCAGTCCTAAGCGCTTGACTGCAGAACATGATATCACCGAAATAGTGGACCCGATGTCCACTAACAGAAATACAGGAGTACTTTAGATGTGGGCAGTGACCTCGAAAGCTAAAGGCATCGTAGCTGCTGAATCAGACGCTTCAGTTACAGGAGCATGTACTCACGCCTGCTGAAAATGGTTGGGCTGTGGTATCATAGGTTGCTGAGGCGGCCTAAATCGAGGTGCAGGCGGTCGAAAAGATGGGTGTGCTGCTGCTGACCATAGAGATGGAGCTGCAATAGCTTGAGGAAGCTGGCGGTTGATCCTCTGAGGCAGCGAGAAGCCGTTGTCCCTCATCTTGGTGAAACAATACGTATCAACATGACCAGACCTCTTGCAGTAGGTGCACCATAAGTTTGCTCGCCTCAGCTGAGTCGGTGGAGCCGCAAGCCTAGGAGGCGAGTCTGCACGGGGTCTCTCGCCAAGGAAAGATCTGTTCGGCAAGTCTGGTCGAGGCCTAGGAACCATAGGCACACGTATACGGGACATCCTGTCCCCATCTTGCTCTGCTGTCACGCCCCAAACTCGGAAACCGGGCTCACAAAATTCCCGATCACCGAATCTGGCGCCGACAGCCTCCGTAGAACCCCATTCTCGGCTCCCAGCGCCCATTCGCCAGGTTCCGATCCTGGGATATTACAAGGAGGATTTTCAACATCAGTTTGATTCGTAATAAGCATAACCAAAGGCATAACCCACAAACAACAACCAAAAACTCCATCACAATTCCACTATCATCAAAAACTTTACAAGTACAATGAGCATAAGGGAAATATAATGATGATGAACAAAAACTCCAAAATGATCAGCAACGCGTCCAAGCCTCAGCGCTGCTATGATCCAACGTCACCTGCACGCAACAGTCGTGCATAAGCTTATAGAAAGCTTAGAGGGTGGTGAAAGTGTATGCTTAAGGTGATAATATAGTTATGCAGTATCAGAGTAAGGCGGAACATGCTGATGAATGCCAAGAATACCATTAGCCGTACCAAGGCCATGCGGTGCAAAGAATGATGTCGGCCATACCAAGGCCATGCAATGCGAAATGCAACTCAAGCATGCAAATCCTCATCTAAGTCCACATATCAATATAGCTCAAAATCTGGAATATCACCGGGGTCTAGTACACTCCAAGCCAGATTGCCGCCCCATCGCGCGCAATAAGGTGAGTGGAAAAGACCTCACTATCATCCTGCCAATATCGGGCTCGGCTCGTCAATAGCGGACCCATTCCTCGAGCTGGTCAGACTCAGCCTAGCATTGCCCCCTACTCTCGGGCGGGTAAGGCCGCACCCCCTTCCAACCGACCACGACACAGTGGAAAGCGCAACCGTCTGGTAATCGGCACTCAGCGCTCATGCATCCACTCGGTCTAGACGTTGGAGCAACCTCTTGGTACCATAAGGGTTTAGGGACTTTCACCCAGGGATATCTATCGCACCCCATGTAGAACAGTATTTCCGGCATCCAATCCTGCCAACCACGATATGTCTGTGGAGGCTACGGCCCTGATGTCGCTAGGGCGTACAGTAACCATATCACACAATGCGAATGCATGAATCACAATATCCAGTCATGCAACAATCCTGCGCGTATCGTGCGCTCATGTAGGGCAACACCCCCTGTATGGGAGCCCCTAAACAATCTGCCCGAAGGCATATGCTATGATCAGTCATTTCTCATATCAAGCATACGTATGATGCATATGATCATGAATCATGGAACTAAACATGTTATATAGGATGGATGATGTGCATAACGAAGATGGGCCTAGACGGCTTACACATAACACGTACGAGCCTAACAATGGGCCCTGGGGAAAGTCATAATGCGGACATTTAACCAACACTATACTTGCAATAGGGACGTCAAACCGCCATTGCTCCCAAGGTACAGCCCGACGTAAACATCATTACATAACCCATGTTGGGATCGTACATTGCAATGGACCTTAGGTACATCCCATTGGGCCTTAAATACGTCAAATGGGCCATATCATATGGGCCTTATATTCATTAAGTGGGCCACATCATTGGGCCGCACCAATGGGCCCTATATGCATTGCAATGGACCATGACCTGTGAGCCTTAGAGTGCATTAAATGGGCCTACTCACATGGGCCTTATGAGTATCAAATGGGCCACACCAATTGGGCCCCATATGTACATCAAGTGGGCCTCAACCCATTGGCCCCATTACATCTTAATGGGCCTCGACCCATGGGCCCCTAATGCATTAAATGGGCCTCGACCCATGGGCCTCGCATATACATCAAAGTGGGCCTCAATCATGGCCCACAAGTGAACTGAAATGAGCCTCCCATCACCAGCAAATTATATATAATAAAATATATATAATATATATTTAGCACCTGCAATATTATACATAATATAATATTATGTACATATATATACACACACACACACACACACACACATATATATATATATATATAAATATACATACACACATACACACCCACACACACACCCGCAGACATCACAGTGGGCTCAACACAAACACACACACGCACACACCCACACACGCACGCAAGCATCATGGCTGGCGGACGGTGGTCATAAAACACATACATCACTGTGGGCTCCATGTGGGGCCCACCATAATGTTTACATTCCATCCAATCCATTGATAATGTCCCGTGGGCCCAAATGAATAGGGAAAACAAATTCGGCTGGATCCAACACTTCTGTGGCCCAAATCAGGGATTTTAATGGCAGACTCTCAACCTCACTGTTTTCTTTCGTGTGGGCCACCTGAGTTTCGGATTAAGCTGATATTTTGAGTGAGCCCTCTTCAGGGAGGGGCCCACCTCATGAATGTGTTGGATGACAAGTAAACACCAAGGTGGGGCCCACGGCTAGGGCCGTGCTTGGCTGTACACCCGCCGTCCGCCCGCTGGGCGTTGGCGTGCAGGCAGCGCCTGCTGCCCTCTCTGACACAGCAGCAACGTTGCTGTGTTGCAATTATTATTATTATTATTTTTTAAGGTTTTTGTTAGGATTTTGCAGGTGGGGTCTATGTTTTGGTAATCCACACCGTCCAATGACATTCCATGGCTCAGCACGAGCAAAACAAGTCCAATATTGGACATATTTTGGCGTATAGGAAATCAGGGGAGGTTTCAATGGTGAAAACCATCATTTGGTAGGGTATGGCCCGCCTGAAGGTCTGATAGATCCCATCTTTCGGCTCAACGCCTAAAAGAGGCTTGGGAAAGGAATGGTTGGTGTGGATTGAAGACATACATCAAGGTGGGGCCTACATGGGAGGGCCACCCCAAAGCTTAGTTAGAAGCTGATGTTTGTGTTTCTTCCCAGCAAACGTCCAGCGTCCCTGGACGCTGGACTTGGCATATCCGTTGGGGGGTGGCCTTGCTTAGGTGGGCCACCAAGTGATGGATGGCATGGGCACTACACATGTAAGGTGGGCCCCACTTATAAATGGTTTGGATAAAATACCTACCTCATGGTGGGGTCCATTCAAGTGGGCCACATAACCTCGTTATCATCACAAAAATAAAATAAAATAAAATAAAAGAGAGAGGGATAGAGAGTGAGACCCGCGTGATGGAGGGACCCGGGCACTATGGGCCTTCCCTTGCACTAAATCATACATCACGTGGGTCCCATTACATGTGGATCCATGAAATTGAAATCCAACGGTGGAGATCCCTTCTCCACTAAAATAGACAGTCTAGATGACCCTAAGCATGCAAGGAAATAAACATCATGATGGGATCCATGGAGAATGGCCCCATCATAGAATGATCATGATGATCCAAGTGGGCCATCGGCCACATCTTAGGGTCCAAAGTGAGATCCAAACCATTGATCGGTTGGTCTCACTTGGCCCATCATAAAAATATCAAAATCTACCCTATCAAGGCACCCACCGCTTGATCTTCTTGCTCCCTTGGCTTCCTTAGCTCCTTGTGCTTCTCTTTAATGGAGGAAGATGAAAAATGGATGGTTGAGATGAGAGATCTAGGGATGGAAAGGTGGGCCACACATGTAGCTTGGGAGGAAATGGGAGAGGCTCATACGTATGAATTTTTGTTGCTTAAGGGAGAGTTGAAAATGAGAGAGACTTGTAAGGGAGAGAGAGAGGGAGTGATGGGTGATGGAGTGATGGATGGGAGAGAGGGATGGGTGTAAGAAGCCTTTTTGACTTTTTTGGCAAAAGTGGTAAGAAAGGGTATGGGTGGTGTAAGAACTTTTTGACTTTGGGGTTTGCTTGGGAAAGGATGAAAGGTGATGTGTACTTGACATGATGGGATTTATGGGATTGATTGATGTGACACCTTGTAGAGATTCTCTCGGGATTCGCACACGCGGCGTTTCTTCGCATCGAACGCTGGCCCACATCTCCCAACCAGAGCATCGCATCAGCGCGCGAGTCGGGGCATCGGAACCGCTAGGGTAAAAGCCCTGGGTTGAGTCGACTCGGGTTGACAGCACAAGAATCCAGGTCGCGCGCAAATACCGGTTAAGGGTCGAAGGTTGCCGAAATTCGACCGGAAAGACCGCGGAAGCCTATGGAACGGTACGGTCTAGGATACGGGGCTTACATCTGCCCTTAGAGACATGCTCACCAGCTTAGCATAGTGAGCTATGCTAGTGCAGTACATCTTCGAGCGTATCTCGGGTCGTGGACCCTCAGAAAATCATCACATATGCATCAGCTCATCCGCTAATATCAACGGAGCGTACCTAGCCAGCTCCATGAATCTATTCTCGTACTCCACAACTGTCATCCCTCCCTGTCGGAGGCACAGAAACTCTCCCTCCTCATTGCGGTAGGTGAGAGGAAAATACTTCTCGTGGAAGCGCGTCTCAAAAGCCTCCCACGTCCATACATAATCAGCAACCACGGTCCGCAGGATGCTGTCCCACCAGATGCTGGCCTCCTTTTTGAACATGTACGTGACTTGTAAGCCCCGTATCCTAGACCGTACCGTTACATAGACTTCCGCGGTTTTTCCAGTTGAATTTCGGCAACCTTCGACCCTTAACCGATATTTGCGCGCGACCCTGATTCACATGCCGTCAACCCGAGTCGACTCAAACCAAGACCTTTACCATAGCGACCGCGCCGTCGCCGCGGTTCCGATGCCGCGACTCGCGCGCCGAGGCGATACCCTGGTCAGGAGATGTGGGCCCGCGTTCAGTTCGAGGAAAACACCGCACGTTGCAAAACCCAAGAGAACATCACATCAAATCCCATCAATCTTATCAATCAATTACACATCACCTCACATGTCAAAGTACAACCCCATCCCTAAGCAACCCCCCAAAGTCAAACTCTCTCTTACACAAAGTACACCCACCACATCACTCACCCATCTCTCTCTTTCAATCTCTCTCTCTCTCATCTCTCTCCCTCATTCTCTCCAAGCAACCGGCCATGGCTTCCATGGGAGAGAAACTAGTGTGGCCCACCTTCCTACCTTCCATCTCCACTATCCAAGTCCGATCTCAACTGTTGAAGTCCATCCATTTGAGCTCTAGCCTGCATTGGCGGCAGAATGAAGAAGAGATCTAACGGTGGGTACTTCTATTTCTCTCTCTCTCTCTCTTTCTCTCTCTCTTCTCTTTTTCCCTGATTTGTGGCCCACTTGATGTGGGTATGATGATCCAGACTGTCCAGCAGGTAGGACGGCCTGCTGTCCCGTTGTGGCAGGCCCATATGAAGGACAAACATAAATATCGGCTCGATCTAAGACTGTGAGGCCCACCCCGGTGAGTCCCACTGTGATGTATGGGTGTTATTCCCACCGTTCAGCTTCACGGTCCAGATCTCAGCAGAGCAGCAGCAACGCTGTCCCTTGCTGACCGCCTGGATGCAGGGAAAATACAAACATCAGCATTGATCCAAGCTGGTGGGGCCACACTCGTGGACCCCACCCTGATGTATGTTACTGTCCACCGTCCAGTAGGTCTGGACGGTGGAGAAAGCACAGAAGTCTGCTTGATTCAGCAGCGCGGGTGGGCCAGTGACCCTCACACCAGCAGGGTCTAGTGATCCAGACCGTTCATTCATGTGGAGCCCACCTTGCGTGTATATATTTGAACCAGGCCACCCATCCATGTGTGAACCACACGTGAGGTATATCCATGCTGTCCATGGCGTGGACGGTGGGGGCCACTTTGATATATGTGTCTACATCCAGGCCGTCCGTCCAGGCCTGGATCTAGATGTCTAGACGTTGTTCCCTTTAAAAAAAAAAGGAAGGGGAAATATTATATATTATGTAATATAATATTCATATTATGTATATATGGGATGGTGGGCCCATGTGGGACCCACCTTTAATTTACGTTATATACACCGTCCAGATATATCTGGATGGTGGATCTGGAGTATATATATAAAATATTATATTATATTATATTATATAATATATAATACACTAATATTATATTAATGTATATATTATGGTGGGCCACTCCTACGTGGGGCTCACCTTTAACATAGGTGATCTGCACCGTCCAGATGGATCTGGATGGTGGGCAGCCACTTCCTCTCTGTGTGTGAAATGTATATTCATATATATTATATATTATATTATATTTAACTATGTAATATATAATATATATTATACTAAAGGTGGGCCACTATGTGGACCGCACCATGATGTATGATTTTGCCTGCACCGTCCAGTTGTTGGACGGTGCAGCAGGTATGTAATCTTGACCGTCCATCCAATGGACACGGTCTTGGATCCTCACCGTGATGCGTGAGTTGTATCCTTACTGTCCATCTATTATATGGCCACCGTGACGTATGGGTTTTGCTACGTCTGTCCACCATGCTGGACGGGTGGGACCCACTACTTGAGGGATGTGCTATACCCAGCCGTCCATTCATTTGGCTAATTCGTCTCTAGCTTGAGACCAAAAATGAGACAGATCCTGGTATCAGATGGACCACACTGCAGAAAATAGTGGTGTTGAACGTCCACCATTGAAACCCTTCTTGGGCCACAGAAGTTTTGAACCAATATGACATTGTCTTCCCTCACTGTTCAGGTCTATGGGACCTTATGAACAGTCTGCATGGGAAATAAACGCCATAGTGGGTCCCGTGGGATTTTAACGGTGGAAATCATTATCATCAATGTTATTTGTAGCATGGCCCAGATGATTTTTTTGATATGATTGGGCAATGCTCTATAACGATCTCAAAACAAAAAAAATAGATGAATGGTGTAGATGGTGTGGCCCAAGTAGTGCGGCCCACTTGTTGTATTTGAGAGGCCCAATATGATGTATTTACGACTCATTTGTTAATGCCCACTGAGATGTATTGGGGCCCATGGGTTGAGGCCCATTGTGATGTATTTGGAGCCCATGGGTAGAGGCCCATTGTGATATATTTGAGGCCTATGGGATGTGGCCCCTTGTGATATATGTGTGGCCCGCGTCAGAGGCCCATTGTGATCTATATGTGGCTCATTAGTGCGGCCCATTGATGTGGCCCATTTGATGCATGTGAGGCCTATGTGCAGGGCCCACCTGTTATGTATTTGAGGCCCATGTGCAGGTCCCACCTGTTGTGTATTTATGACCCTTTTTGGCATGACTCATTGAGTTGTATATAAGGCTCAATATGATGTATAACTGGCTCATGTGTTAGGGCCCTATGTGATGTATATGTGGCCCTTGTCTGAGGTCATAGGCCCACTATATGTTTGACCCTATATAGGCTACTGCTTGGGAGCAACGTTGGTTAAATGATCACATTGATGGGCAATGATGGTTTGATGTCCACATTGTGACCTCCTCTTATGCCCTTTGTTAGGCCGATTGCTGATTCTGATTGACGTGACCGATTTGCAGATTCTGATTGTCATAACCGATTGCCGACTCTGATTGCCATGACCGATTTACCGATTCTGATTATCGATCGATCCGATTGTCGTGACCAATTTGCCGACTCTAATTATCGATCGATCTCAATTGTCGAGACCGATTTACCGATTCTGATTATCGATCGATCCGATTGTCGTGACCGATTTGCCGACTCTGATTATCAATCGATCCCAATTGTCGAGACCGATTGCCGACTCCGATTACCGTGACCGATTTACCGATTCTGATTATCGATCGATCTTGATTGTCGTGGCCGATTGCCGACTCCGATCGACCGATTTACCGATTCTGATTATCGATCGATCCAATTGTCGTGACCGATTTGCCGATTCTGATTATCGATCCGATTGTCGTGACCGATTTGCCGACTCTGATTATCGATCGATCCCAATTGTCGAGACCGATTGCCGACTCCGATTGCCGTGACCGATTACCGATTCTGATTATCGATCGATCCAATTGTCGTGACCGATTTACCGATTCTGATTATCGATCCGATTGTTGACCGATTTGCCGACTCTGATTATCGACCGATCCCAATTGTCGAGACCGATTGCCGACTCCGATTGCCGTGACCGATTTGCAGATTCTGATTATCGATTGATCCGATTGTCGTGACCGATTTGCCGACTCTGATTATCGATTGATCCTAATTGTCGAGACCGATTGTCGACTCCGATTGCCGTGACCGATTTGTCGATTCTGATTATCGATCGATCCGATTGTCGTAACCGATTTGCCGACTCTGATTATCGATCGATCCCAATTGTCGAGACCGATTGCCGACTCCGATTGCCGTGACCGAATTGCCGATTCTGATTATCGATCGATCAGATTGTCGTGACCGATTTGCCGACTCTGATTATCGATCGATCCCGATTGTCGAGACCTATATGATGTATATGCGAACCATAGTTGAAGCCTACGTGATGTATTCATGGCCCATGGGCAAGGCCCATTATTGTGTATTCGTGGCCTATGGGCAAGGCCATTGTGATATGTATTAGGCCCATGATGTATGACGCGTTTGATGTATTCATGACCTACGTGTAGGGCCCACATGTCATGTATTTAAAGCCCATGAGGAGGGCCCACCTGTTGTGTATATGTGGCCCTTGAGTAAGGCCCATGGTGTTGTATATTGGTCCTTGTATGAGGCCATGAGTCTACTATATATTAGGCTTTATGCGGGTCATTCCTCGAAGGCAATGCTGGTTAAATGTCCACATTGTCGAGATTGATTGTTGATGCCGATAACGAGTATGTGACAGCATAGCATCATGATACATGCTCATACGCATCATCTGCATGTTTGTTATGAGATGAAGTTGATCATTACATATGTCATTGAGCATGTTGTTATGAGACTCCCTGATAGGCGGAGGTAATCTCACATGAGCACACGGTATGCGCAGGATTGATGCATGACTGGATTGTATGACTCATGCATCTTGCATTATGATTACTGTACGCCCTAGCAACATCAGGGCCGTAGCCTCCACAGGCTTATCGTGGATGGCCAGATGGGATACCGAAAATCTGTTCTACATGGGGTGCTATAGATATCCTTGGGTGAAAGTCCCTAAACCCTCTTGGTTCCAGAGGTTGCTCCAACGTCTAGACCGAGTGGATGCATGAGCGCATGAGGGCCGTATACCGTTAGGCCGCGTCTCCCACTGTGTCGTGGTCGGTTGGAAGGGGGTATGGCCTTACCTGCCCGAGAGGAGGGGGCAATGCTAGGCTGAGTCTGACCAGCTCGAGGAATGGGTCCGCTATCGACGAGCTGAGCCCGATATTGGCAGGCGGATAGTGAGGTCTCTTTCACTCACCTTGTTGCGCGCGATGGGGCGGCAACCTGGTTTGGAGTGTAATAGACCCCGGTGATTTTCCAGAGAGGAACCATACTGATATGTGGACTTATTGAGTAGAAATTGCATATTCATTCATTCACTATCCACTCGGGCTGGTGGTGCGTAACTATTTGTTACGTGTACCTTCGCATGACCACGATTTCGGTTGGGCGCGCGACTAACCTGAGACCAGGAGTTTACCACATTGAGTCTGACTATCCAAATTTAGGTATGGGACTGGTTTGGATAGAAGTCCCTTGTGATGGACCCCGTAGCCTGCGATACTACGTACTATCATCCCGACCTCACAATCCAGCTTGGTCATTTCATTGCATCGCATATTGCATCCGCATGCATATGGCATTTTGGGTTATGTTTTCTATACTTATATGACCTAGACAGATTTAGCAGGATTTACATATTGCATTGTATCCTCGGCATCTGATATTTAGCTCTTTATGACTCCTCATTTGCATAGCTGTTTTATATTGCGTATTCTGATATTGATTGACTCATGAACTTGTCCATATTTTCGCTTACTCTGTTATCATACGATTTACGATCTTGTCACTATTTCTGTTTACTCTGATAATTCATGCCCTTGTCAGTATTTCTACTTACTTTGATGATTCATGATTGTTGTCAGTATTTCTGCTTATTCTGATATTGTACGGTTTATGGATTACCAGTATTTTCGGTATTGTGTGATGATGGCATTGTATTGAATACTTGGCACTAACCTTGTGCACACACTTACACCATCCTCTAAGCTTTCAATAGGCTTATGCACGATAGATGCGTGCAGGTGATGTTAGGTTGCAGCAGTGTTGAGCTTGGAGCGGGCAACGGTCTTCTGGAGCTTGATTTTCGATTGATATATTTTATTTTTTTTCTTTAGCATTATACTCAAACGATTATATTAGTGGATATGTGATGATGATGCTGTCTTTGTGAATTGGGTAATCTTGTGGTTATGCTTATTATGAGTTAAATGTACAAAAAAAATCCTCCTTGTAGGATCCCATGATCAGAATATGGTGTATGGACACTAAGAGCCGACAATGGGGTACTACGGAGGCTGTCGGCACCAGATTCGGCGATCGGGATTCCTATGAATCCGATTTTCGGGTTTGGGGCGTGACATGACTAGCTCAACCTGCTCTGCCTTAGTGTAGTGCAACGGCTTTAGCATCTTAGAGATGCAGCCGAGCCAATCCTCGGCCTCCTCGGGCCCGTGAGTACCCACAAAAGTAGGAGGTTGGAAGTGTTGAAATCGCTCGTATAAGCCGTTGACACTCATATTTCCAGCACGTTGCACTGACGGTGCAAGCAGGACCGTGTGTATATTCTGAGCAATAGCCCCCGTAATGGTGGCAAAAAACTGCTGTTGCTGCTGCTGCATCAAGAGTATCATCTGCTCCAACCTGTCAGGAGGAGGAGCCAACTGAGGCACTTGTGGCGTCAAGGTAGACGCGTGGTTCTACTCTAGAACCGGTGGTGCAACAGGTGTCGGCCCATTAGTGGGGCCAGTGGCCAGCTGAGAATCTAGCATAGTCTCGTGAATCGGGCCCAAACTGGGGTTCATATGGCTATCGCTTAGGGGAGGTGCCCCGTCAATCGAGTCGCCAAGTGTAAGACGTGCCGTACTCCGTGTGGCCTTAGGTGGCATCCCCCTATATACAACATAGGGTGCAACCCGTGTCAGATTCAACATAAGGACATACAGTCACCCACACATCATTCACATTAAAAGTAGAAGAAACTTCATGCATTCTATTTACCAAAATTGTTACAATACATGAGATGTAGATTCACATGAGTCATGATAAAAGATGCATGTGAGCTAATTTTAAACAGGCTTTAACCACTAAACATACTAACAACCAAACAAACCTACTAAGGCTAGCACAAAAGGGAGACTAACAACAAGTAAGCTAAAAGACGACTACATATGCGACTTGTCGTATGAATCTAGCGACGGTGGAGGAGCGCCCTTATCCTGCATACAGCACAGGATAGCCTTCAAGGTGCGAGACACCTTTTTGAACTTTTGTTTCACGAAGGCCCAGGTCTCGCTGACCTCCTGTCGCAAGGAGACCTGGCCCTCCTTAAGCTGCACCAAGTGGGCTTCGATAGTAGCCCGATCACTGCCACGCACCTGTGTAGCAGGAGGAGAGTCCCCATCAGAGTCTTGGACCTCCACTTCTTCTTCTTCCTGCTCCCCTCCTTCATCACCGCCCTCATCTCCGCTGCCTTCCTCACCACTTCCTTCTTCTCCGTCACCACTCTCTTCTTCACCTTCACCTTCCTCGACATCTTCACTTTCTCCTTCTGTATCATCGCTCTGCTCCTCAAGGCGAGCTTGGTGTCGTCTTTGGCCAATGCCCATGTTGTCGAGTGTGTTTTCGCTGATAATATGGATCGGGGCGATGTTATCCATCCGGAGTCGGAAGCAGTAGTGGCGGACAATTTTGCAAATCAATCGACCAAAAGGTAGTAAGGAGCTTTCTCTCTCAGATCGCGCAGTGCGGATTATTTGGGATAGGACAAGCGTAGGCAGGCACACTCTCTCCTTGCCCAACTCTAAACAAGAAATCCATCATGAATCTTGTGCACTCGGTGTGGTTACTCCACCTAGGATACACATTATACGTGTATATGTGGTGGAGCAGGCAGAAGTCGGCCGTCATCTTGGATGAAGAGAGACTATTTCCCCGCCTCCAATGCTCGAGTCGGCTGCATAGGAAACGTGTGTGGAGTCTCTTCTCTTGCTCACTAGTGAGGTTCTTCTCACCGGTCATCCACACCAACTATGATCTCCTGCCTTCCTAGATGGATAGTAAACTGGAGAGGCTTCAATAGTGGGTTCCGAATGAGGCCGTAGAAGGTGCGCATGGTGTGTTCACTCGCATGAGTGTTCCCTTCAAATATGGGACCCCACCCATTATCCAAGAGAAAATCGATGGCTGGATACATCCCAAACATCTTCTCATCGACATGTGCCTCAAATACGACCTTGCGGTTGCTGAACTTACCAAGGTCGATGTTTGGTAGTAGCGATCTCTCCAATGGAATCTGAGGATCGAGGTCCCGCTTGGACCTCCGTTCACGCTCGACACTCGTACTAGCTTCGGCGTCCGCCCTCCTCGTAATACGGCATGGCCGGTTTGGCCCGGCCTCATCCGGGGCCGCTCTTTTCTTTCTCATGAGAGAAAGGAGCGTAGAGATTGAGAAGATAGCGGTGACTAGCTCAAAAAGAGCCATTGAGTTGACAAAGCTTGAAGGGTGAGATGGGTTTGTGAGTTTGGAAGGATATGAGACACCAAAGAGGGCTTTTGTGCTCAAATGTGGAGAAATAGGGAAGATGGAGAGATGAAAATGAGGAATAATGAGGTAAGGTTGAACACACAAGAAAAATGGGCAAAGGCTACGGCCAAAAACCGTAGCTAAAGATGTTTTGCTACGGATCTAATCCATAGCACATCCGTCGCTATTGGTGGGATAGTTAAAGGTCAAAAAACCTATGGCTATGGATTTTATCCATAGCAATAGATGTCAATCGCTACGGACAAAAGCCGTAGCTATAATTTCTGTAGCGAAATGTAGTTATGCCTACAGATTGAATCCATAGCAATAGATATCAATAGCTACAGATAAAGGCCGTAGCTATAATTTCTGTAGCGAAATGTACCTACGGCTACGGATAATAGCTACGGTTTTCAGAACAATAGCTACGACTAAAATCCGTAGCATTTTGAAAAATTTTAAAAATATAATAATGATGCCTGTTTCCATTGCAAAAACCTGCAGTGATTGATAACTCATCTAAGCTTAATGCTGATAGGAATAGTACATAAAATGCAATCAGGAAAAAAAATGATGCATTTATTACGAATGGCAATCAAATCATACAATGCATCCTACATTCACATTTCTAAATAAACAATACTTCACTGTGCTCAACCTATCATAAGAAGATAGAGCTTCTTCTTTCCCTGAAACTGCAGATGTAACTTCTGTGGACTTTGATGCAAGATCAAGTTCTGAAACCCTTTCCTTAAGAAAGTGAATTTCATCCTTCAATGACTTCTTTAGCTTGTTAGCCTGTATAAAATAGCATTTGTAGACACAATCAAATAAGCATGCCTTTGTACACATCTCAAAAGAAAGAAAGACAAAAAAAAAAAAAAAAAAAACACTGAAAACAGGGATTGCAACTTTGAAACAAATGAGCTTTAGGATACAGGGATGTACCTCAGCCTTGAATTTTTCATGAGTAGATTCAATTTGCTTTAATGCAACTTCATTCACTTGTGCTATTTCTTTATACTGTAAAAAAAATATCATAAAATATTTAAATCCTTAAGAGTATCAGATAATAAATCCAAGTAAAAAATCCAAACCACCTGTAGCATGTGATCCTTGTTGGCTTGTGCCTTCCCTTTCAGTTTTTCCATCTCTTCCTTTGCTTTCTGCATGTCCTCAATAAGCTATTACATATATAACTAACAAAATTGGAACATACTTGTAAAAACATTACATAGTAAGAGAGAAAGACATGAGTAAGAAAAAGAGGAGAGAAAAGTCAAGCCAAAATGTTTCTCATATATATATATATATATATATATATATATATATATATATATATATATTAGGTTATAGGTTTAGGTTTAGGTTATAGGTTATAGATTTAGGAATTCGGGTTCGGGTTCAGGTTTAGGTTAAGGTTATAGGTTTAGGTTTAGGGATTTGAGAATAGGTTATAGGTTTAGGTTTAGGTTATAGTTATAGGTTTGGATTTAGGTTTAGGTTTAGGTTATAGGTTTAGATTGAGGTTATAGGTTATAGGTTTAGGAATTCGAGTTCGGGTTTAGGTTTAGGTTAAAGTTAAGGTTAAGGTTATAGGTTTAGGTTTAGGGATTTAAGAATAGGTTATAGGTTATAGGATTAGGTTTAGGTTTAGGTTATAGGTTATAGGTTATAGGTTTAGGGATTTGAGAATAGGTTTAGGTTTAGGTTATAGGTTTAGGTTTAGGTGTAGGTTATAGGTGGGTTATGGGTTATAGGTTATAGGTTTGGGTTTAGGTTTAGGTTTAGGTTTAGGTTATAGGTTATAGGTTTATGTTTAGGTTATAGGTTTAGTTTATAAGTTATAGGTTTAGGTTTAGGTTATAGGTTATAAGTTATAGGTTTAGGTTTAGGTTAAGGTTATAGGTTTAGGTTTAGGTGTAAGTTATAGGTAGGTTATAGGTTTAGGTTTAGGTTTAGGTTATAAGTTATTTGTTTATGTTATATGTTTAGATTGAGGTTATAGGATATATGTTTAAGAATTTGGGTTCGGGTTTAGGTTTAAGTTAAGGTTAAGGTTATAGGTCTAGGTTTAGGGATTTGAGCATAGGTTATAGGTTATAGGATTAGGTTTATGTTATAGGTTATAGGTTTAGGTTATAGGTTTAGGTTTAGGTTTAGGGATTTGAGAATAGGTTTAGGTTTCGGTTATAGGGTTCGAGTTCAGGCCTGTAGTGATGTTTATTTATCATCCAACCTGTTCACAAGATCACACAGACAGTGATGAAGGAAAAAAATAAATATCAGCGGTTCCCACCTTCTAGGGACCCGCGCTCAACATCTGGATAGCTCCGACGCACGTCCGGATCTGCTTCATCAATTTCGAGATAATAAATAAACACGGGCTTGTCCAAATGGCCAGGCCACCTATATTGTTGTCCATAGAAAATGAACAGGTTCATCATAGTCATAACAGCGGTTCCCACCTTCCAGGGACCCCCGCTCAACATCCGGATATCTCCGACACAAATACAGAAACAAACTAATTAGGAACTTACAACAACAAAAGGTTCCAGGTCTTTTGGTCCAGAGGTGATCCACAATAAAAGGTACTATTTACCATGAATTAAAACCATGTATTATCCATACCTTGATTGGACTCACTACAAGGGTAATTTTTCAATGATGGCCCACTGCTTCTGATAATCACTGCATGGGTAAGAAAATTACAAAAAGTAAGGCTCATGAGATGACATATGTACAAATAGTGACAAGACTAGCTACCTAATGACTTTTGAACTTGGGCTTGAACCTTGTCTAACATCTCTCATATTTGAACTTTCAGAACTCCCATGCTGCAAATCTAAGCTACCTGAAGACTGGACTACCTTTCCTTCTCTACTCTATAAGCCAGCTGGACTGCCTTTCCTTTTGACGACCCCTTCTCGTGCTTTCTCTTGCTTTTTAACACAAGAGACATGCATCAGATCTCATACACTGGCAAGAGGGAGATAAATTAATAACAAAATGTGCAGATGTAAAATATTGAGCATTTGTAAAATAAGGAGCAATAGCAAGATGGAGGGTTTAGAAGCTCACTGAACAGCTCTGTATTTTTTGTTGCCGTATTTCAGGTAAGGGATGGAGTTCTCGAGTAGATTTTCCAATACCTGAAAATATTACTCTATTCATAAGTTCGATAAGAAGCAAGAAATAATAAGGAGCTGCTAACCCCACATGTCCCAACTAAGGTTTCATATCTATAGCCTATACCACAGTCCTTAAAACTCTTGGTTCCAAAGGTCCATTACTTAGTTTATGTGCAATTGTACAATGTACATGCATGGTGTGCCAGTGCCACCCTGACGAACAACTAGTATCTTCTACAGTGTGTCATTGTGGAACATGTGCCCTGCTAGAGTAGCTTTGGGAAGGCTTTGAGAAGTGTTTGCAGCTGTACAATAGTCTGTCTACTTTGATGTGGAAGCAGTCGACCCCAAAAAGAATGCTTCACATGTACAGAATATTGAAAGCAACAACAGTTTTCTTATTGTGATATCCATGCAAGGAAGTGAAAACAACAGAAGAAATGTCAATACAAACTGATAAGAGTCAATAGACCATTGGCTAGCCATTTTCTGAGGCCAGGCCATTTACCACCATTTCCAAGTGGTGGTGACTCATCCATGACAACTGCTGCCTATTGTGAAAACCAGGGAACAGAATGAAAACAACAGAATAAATGTCAACATTGATGTGGATGCAGTCGACCATGAACGAGTCAATTTTTGGGACAAGATGGTTCCCCACCATATGCTAAACAGTGGTAACTCAGCCACCATCCAGATTGCCTGTCCCGTTGTGGATGGAACATAATCTGAAAATTATAAAGACAATCCTAACAACCCAATTGGTGGCACCATCTAATTGACAACTAAAATCAGTTGGTCAGGGTTCCAAATACAATGGCAAACTTATATGGTTAAGATCTCATCCAATGAGCGTGATTTTTGGACTGTACTCTATCCCTAATAAGGCATGTGATTTGGATGATTGTCATAGACGTGTGTCCCCATGTGTGGTGATGAATCACCACCATTTACAAATGGTGGTGATATGTAGACTGTACGTACAGCCCATTGTTTATTAATTCCATCCAGCTTAAGGAAATATTTAGAAGGGTTATGTTTTGTAAATTATCCAGCAATAACTACCACAACCAAATCAAAATCTGACACAAAGTATTGAACAACCTTATGCTGTAAGCACTAGCATTAAAGGTTCCTTGTACGTCAGTAAACTTTTTCAAAAGTATCTAAGAAAGAATTTGAGTAATATGACTTACCTGAAGGATACGTAGAAACAGTCCGCTTTGGGTCATAGCTCCCAAACAGAAGCAAGTCATGGAAGACCACCTCTTTTCGTAATTTGCATTGCTAAAGAGTTCAAACTTCTGTACATACCGGATGCATCCAATCCCAACAATATTTAAGCATCTGAATTACTTAAGAATGTGTTTGGATGTACCGTCATTTAAGCATCTGAATTACCTAAGAAGCATCCAATCCTCATGACAATAAAGAATTTGGGAATCTTAACCTGACGGAAACTATATGCTTTGTCGATACTCCAACTGTTTGGTATTCTCTAACAGCACCTGTGAACAAAACAACAAAACACCCGTGAGCAAAGACTAACAAATTGGATGAAATTGCATGCTCTTGAGAGAGTGAGAGGGGGGGGGGGAATCATCTTGTGCCAAGGGCATTTGAATGCAAAAGCAAATTGAAGTACAAAGAAGTAGTTTAATGAAGAGGAAATGACAAAATCATGTGTCATGATGAAGTAGCCCTCAGATTCCAATTCTAACTTGAAAGTAACATAATTGCAATTTGGAGCCCAGATCCTCAATATGGATGCTAAGGACATAACAGTTTCTTCTTCTTCTTTTTTTCCCCTCTTGATTTCCACCTTTGCAGCTGAATAATTGCATTTCAAGCAATAGTGCTTCCAAATGCACCCTTAAGTAACACAAGAAAATAAAATAAAATAAAGATGATCTCGACTCATAAGTTAAATGAATTGACTGCTTCTTACTTCCCGAATGTAATGAGCAACTGCTTTGCATCCTTCTGTTGTGAGTTCCATGACATTTTCAAAGATATCCATGGGTAGTTTTACATCCATCTGAAATTTGAGCAATATGGGTGTGATAATCACGTGGTAAAACTTTAATAAGAAAAAAGGGTTCGGAGAAACAATGACAAAGAAAAGGAAAAATAGGCAAGCAGAAAGGCCATAATGTTCTGCTGCCCATAGCTGGTGTGCGGTGCACATTTCAGGATGGAGGCCAGGAGGATGGCAATTCCAACGTATTCTTCACAGGACCTTGGATAAGATGGTGTTTCATGCATGAACCAATAACTACCATAAAACCATCCAACCAGCATGGTAATATATGCATATACAAATGCATGTACATGTAACATATACGCACGTAAGAGGTTTGCTATTTCAAGACTTGTACAATTCAGATCCAAGCCTCCCATCAGGTGGGTCCCACCATGTAGATGCCCCAGCCCGAAAATAAGGCCTTGAGTCATTGGCTGTCACACAGACCAAGCTAAACCATGCATTTTTTCACAACATTGCGGCCCACACGACGAGTGGACCAGCCTGATTTTTCAGGCAACACATGTATGTGGTGGGATTGACCTGATGGGGGGCTTGGATCTCACACAACTTGCCACATGGGCACATGTAGCTTATATGACTGAATGTGTCAAGCAGGAAAATGGGTATTTTTGTTTATTTTTCAAAGAAATGAAAAATCCCAAATAAATGTAACCTTCCTTACTAAACAAACAGAACTCAAAATATAAAATAATATAAGAACATACAAGTTTCAAGAGAGAGAGTCTGTGAATGACCAAAAGGATACCCTTCTTTCAAAGAAAACTCTCTCTCTCTCTCTCTCTCTCTCTCTCTCTCTCTCTCTCTATTTTTCTTTTTTCTTTTTTCTTTCTTCTCACCTTGATTACTACAAGCAAAGGTATCCTCAGTGGAGTTGCCGGAAACCTTAGCATTAGGACGCATACCCTTCAAATTCAGGCCATCCCCAGAAGAACTCATCTCTATTTTTCACTCACCAACCCTTCCCAACAAAACCCAATTCCCCTTTTCTCCAAAAAAGAAAAGAAAAAACAAAATCCATGTAATTTACTGCAAATGCAATACAAACAGATAAAACCCAAAAATGAAAAACCCAATACAAATAGAAGAAGATGAAGAAGAAGAATACAGAGAGAGAGAGAGAGAGAGAGAGAGAGAGAGAGTAATAATTTTATTTGAATATGAAATATAGGCTAGTCAGAGAGAGAGAGAGAGTAATAATTTTATTTGAATATGAAATATAGGCTAGTCCTTCCCATCTTTCATTATTTCATGTCATTATGGAATAGGTAGGTTACTTGAGAAAGGATGTCCAGGTTAATAGCTTCATGAATATCTTGCTACTTGAGAAAGGAATTCCATGTATCTCATGCCCATCAGAATATCCTTTGATAATCCAATCTTCTTCCACGGTTTTGCTGGGTCTATCCCTTTCCACCGTCTCCAGCCCACATGCTTGGCCCAAACCTTCTCCTCCAAGTCCATTATGAATTTCATTGTTATCAGGCTCCACTGGAAAATTTTCATGCTGTTGTGGTGGATATACAAAGTGACTGGACATGAACATTCCAGGAGAGGATTTCTCCTCATCATTGGTGACTACCTCATTCTTGTAATCATAGAACGACTTGGATCCTTTTGGCCCAGGTGCAGCAGCATATGTTGATGCAGTCAGTGACACAACTTCCCAATCATTCCCACACGAGGAAGTTTCATCTCCATCACTTTGATCACCCTTCATTTCTAAAAAAAACTAGCTTCCCTACAATCATGTGGTCTTAAAGGTCAGCATTCTGCTAACTAAGTAGTTAGGAGAACACAAGATGGATAATTAACAGCAAAACAGCTAATCTCAGTAGAGTGCTAATGCCACAAAAGAAAATAACCCTTTCTCAAAATGCAAAAAAAAGGTTCCTACAAACCATCCCTTTTCATATTAAACCCATTTGGAGATTAAATCATGGAATGAATAAGTACATACATGAAAGATAAAACCCATAATAAATCAGATAATTAGTTGGAAACCAAACTATCCATAAAACATAACTTCCTGAAAATATGATGTTTATGCTGAAAATAATTGATAGAAAGCAATATAAACAATTCTCAGAGTCAAACTCATTGATAGAATTGGAGTCCTATAAATAAGCCTTTGGACATCAGACTATTCAATGAAGTTAAAACCCACCGTGCAAAAAACCAAACCCACCTCCCTCCACTGAATGAAAAAGAAAACAAAAACCACAAATAAACCTTTTGATGTCGGAACAATTGACAAGTGCAAGAAAATTAACACCACCGTATTTATAAGAATAGCCTAAGTATCAACATCATGAGTTCATCATTCTCCAAAATACCAAAGTTCC
This sequence comes from Magnolia sinica, assembly GCF_029962835.1. NCBI lineage: Eukaryota > Viridiplantae > Streptophyta > Magnoliopsida > Magnoliales > Magnoliaceae > Magnolia > Magnolia sinica. Next base: position 85,346,718 of record NC_080574.1, read on the forward strand.
GACACATCACCCTCTTTAGGTTAGAATATATCAAGATAAATATTATAAAAATTGGAAAAAAGACCAAAACCGTTCAATTCTCATTAATTAGCAGAAAAAATATCACAAAACCACTTCATACGAATCTATCGCATCAATCACAAGAAGTAAATCATTTGACATAACATCACTGGAATCCAATGAGAATAGAAAATTTACTTTCTAAACATATTATCCTGTTTTCATGATGTATCATCAAACTACAGTAAGAAACAATGGCTATTTCCAAGCAATACAATTCTCTCTTAATATGAGGATAAAAAATGAGAAAAAGAAAACAAAAACAAAAACAAAAACAAAACAAATTCACATACATAAAAAATGACCGTCAAGGTTTATTTACAAATAGAACTTTTTACCATGTCATTATAAAGATAATTAACACAAGCTCTCCAATAATTTTTTTGGGAAAGCCTTAATCCTTTTCCCATTACAGATTTTAGGAAACCTCTACTTCCAATATTGTTTCTCTATAATCTGCGGATTTGTAGATCTATAAACAAAAAAACCTAAATCTCCATTTGAGAGAAATGAGTACCTGTCGGGGAAGATGTGAAGGGCGGGAGCTGTTGGCCGCACCAGATCTGGAGACAATGATGGTGGCAATGGAGACGATGCACCGAGAGGGAGACGGAGAGGGAGAGGGAGAGGTAGCACGAGACAGGGAGAGGGAGATGGAGAGGGAGAGGTAGCACGAGACGGAGAGGGAGATGGAGCAAGAGACGGAGAGAGATGGAGCACGAGATAGGGAGAGGGAGAATGGAGAATGAGAGAGGGAGAGGGAGAGGGAGATGGCGCACGAGACAGGGAGATGGAGAGGGAGAGGTAGCACGAGACGAAGAGGGAGATGGAGCACGAGACAGAGGGAGGGACGGATTGGGGAACAGAAAGAGAGAGAAGGAGGAAGATGACAGGATGGAGCAAAGATCGGGAGAGAGATATGGTAAGGGAATGGAGAGAGACAAATGGAGCGATTTTTGGGCGCGCGCTCAAGTTTTTGGGCGTGGATGTGACAAGACGGACCATGAACGGTCCCATCAGAGGCTTCGTGATGTATTTTCTTTATCCATTCTTTCCAATTTTAATAAATAATTTTACTATGTAATGTCAAAAATAAAGTAGATTAAAGGCTCAAGTGAACCACAACTTAGGAAGTACATGTGATTTAATCTCCATATTTCCTACCATGTAGTCCACGTTAGCCTTCAATATAGCTGATTTTGGGTTTCATGACTTATAATAATATTTCAAAATATATGGACAGCTTAGATATAACACATATATTTTTTTAGGCCCTATATAGCCCCTTACACGACCATTAATTATTAATGGTGTGGCACCTTTTTAGCTATGGGTTAAAACCGCAGTAAACATAACTACGATTTATATCTGTAACAAAAAATTAAAGTGCTCTGTAGCCTTTACCCCTGCTCTTGTTAGTGACAAGATTGAAGATTTGAGGGTTGGAAGTATATGGAAGAAAGGATTTGAGAGGTAATGGAAGCTTTGGAGTGTTTAAGAAGGGAAATGGAGTTGAGAGGGGCATGAAATGGGACAAAACAACCTAAAAGAGGATTTAAGGAGCAGTGGGGTGGTCCCACACGTGTGCACAAGCCCACCTGGCCGGGCGGTGGGCGGCGCGTCGCCGATCAGGCGGTGTTGCCGCCCGGGCGCTGTAGAGCTTGGCAGTGCGCCGCCGACCGGACTCTGGTCCGACCACGGTGGCTCCGCCTGGGGGCGGTGTCTACCCCTCCCCGCGGTGCTAAAAACATGTGAGACCCCTCTTGGGTCCCTCTGTAAATCACGGTGTGGCCCCCACTTCCATTTGAGGTGCTTTCGGACTATAACTCTCACATATTCAGGCTTTTAGTGTAACTCCCTATCCATTCCGTACCATTTTCCATGCATATGTGCATGATGATCGACACCCTTAGCTAGACCTAGATTGGTCGTTCTTAGTACACACCCAACTGATCGGAACCCCAAGACCCCTAAACCTATCTCATATCAACCGCCTCGTCACTGCGATCGCGTAGGTACCACCCATGCATCTGTATGATACTCCGTTAGTGAGCTACGCCGTGAAGAATAATAAGTGTATCATGTGCGCATAGCGTCATGTATTTCGTTCCACACATGTGCACATCACATGCCATGCACACATGTACATGCCACACATGGGTGAGAGAATCTCTACCTATGTGTGTGATGTCACACACCCATACCTCTCATCTCTCATGTGCATGAAAAGTCAACCTTTCTCCATGTCATACATTATACATGACATCATCACACCATGCCATCCCATGCTCCTTTAATCCACCATTAATTACAAAGCATGAATTAATTACCATAATCCTAGCCTAAGCTAATATTAATTACATTAGCTTAACTTAACCAAAATTTTATCCATTTCTTTATAGATACCCCTCCATCCCTTAACATTTCACCATTTTCCATAAAAGAGAGAAAGAGAGAGAGAGAGAGAGAGAGAGAGAGAGAGAGAGAGAGAGAGAGGAGTGATCTTGGTGGGCCATCAACTCCATCAATCCCATCACTTCCATCCATCTCAACCATCAATTTCATCTCAACCATCCATCTAATTCATCAAGGTGAGTACACCCACTCCACTCTTAATTTGTTTTCTTTTTTATTATTTGTATAATTGTTAGTAATGAAAATTTGAGGATGTTGATGTGATCAATGGTGTGGATATAGAGGAGAATACATATAGAAAGATGATAAAAAAAATAGTGATGATATGATAATAATGATGTGTTTAATGGTGTGGATTCATGGAAAAATACATAAAACATATAAAAGATTAATAATAAAAATAATTTATTATAGACTTTATGTGGGACCCATTGATAGTGGGCCCCACCAAAATGCTTGTATGCCATCCAAACTGTCCATGTATGGGGCCAACTCTCACACACCACAAAAAAAGGAAATAAAAATAAATAAATAAATAAATAAATAGATAAATACATAAATAAATAAAATATATATGTGTGTGTGTGTGTGTGTGTGGGTGGGTGGAGGATGGACACTGACAGCGTCCAGGAAGAACTGCAGCAAGGAGCAGCGTGTAGGTTGCTTTTACAAAGGAAGGGGGGATGTGGGCCCACAACACCCCCCAACATGATTGATGTATTAAATCCACGCCGTCCATTCAATTTTTCAGATCATTTTAGGCGTTGAAACGAAAAATGAAGCCAATCCAGTTCTCTAGTAGGCCATACCATAAAAAATCATGTGAAGACATGCTAAAACATATAAAAGTACTTGCTGGGGCCCAATTGAAATTTTTATGCATATGAAACTTGGACTGAACCCTCCACCACGTGGGACACACACAACAGATGGACTGGATCGTCCTGTTGTGGGCCCCATATATGAAAAACAAAAAAAAAACAACGAAAAAAAAACAAAAAAAAAAAAACAACAGCGGTGACGCTGTTGCTGCCAGCATCTGACGCTACAGCAAGCAGCGTCTCTACTGACGCTGGAAGGAGGTGGGCCCCACCACAGGCCCCACCTTGATGTATGTTGAACATCAGCACCGTGCATTTGATGGGTCCCGTTTAAAAATGGGTCACCCCCAAATTTCAGCCGTACACATAACTCAGGCGGCCCACACCATAAAAAAATATTAATAATAAATAATAATTAGGAAAAAAAAAGATTTGGATCAATTTGATCATGAGGTATGTGTTATATCCAAACCGTCCATCCATTTGGCGAGTTTGTCTTAAAGCTTGAGAAGAAAAATAAGATAGATCTAACTATCAAGTGGGCCACACTACAAAAGTGGCAGGGATTGAATGTAAACCATTAGAACCCTTTTTCGATCAGAAATTTTGGAGCAGTATGAAATTTTTTTTTCCCCTTAATTCAGGTCTTTGTGACCTTATGAACAGATTGGATGGAAAATAAACGGTATGGTGGGCCCTGTAAATTGTTTAACGGTGAAATCATTATCTCCACTACTGTTTGTGGTGAGGTCCAAATAATCTTTGGATATGATTTATTTTTGGATGATGCTATAAAATGATCTCAAAAAAATAGAAATAAAAATAATAAAAATAAAAATAGAAGAACTATGTATATGTAATAAATACATCTCTTTGCACCCATGTAACCTTGATCTCCTTAACTGTATGTACAACTCGAAGCTCGAGTATGTAAATTACTTGTTAGGTCCACCTGAAATTTGGATGTATTTGAAACTTGGTCTGACCTCTCAACCAAGTGGGACACACATAATGGATGGGCTGGATTTATGAACCACACCTCTGTGGGCCCAACAAATAATTATGAATATTTAAGGGAGGGTAACCCTCTCAACTTGTGTATGGTATGACCCACTTTGATATAGGTGTTATGCCACTTAATCGACCATGGTTATGACGTGATTTATATTTAAGATCCTCATTGTTTAACTATTTTATCAACTCTTTTGACGATATGTTACCAAGACTTAGGCCCATCCAATGATTAAATAGTCGTACATTCTAAAATAATGCAAATTAAACTCTCATCATTGAAAATTCGTTATGGGCCATCCTGACAATGTATTAGATATTCAACCCATCCAGCCCATATACCGGGTTCCCTTTAGGCCATTGTCCCACAGAACAGTCAATCCAACCTGAATTGGACCATACAATACAAGGCTGTGAGGATAAGTAGTTAACTATTGAATCCAACCTAAGGCCACCATGGTGTATCTATTTAATCCATGCGGACCATCCACTTCCTCATATCATTTTAGGACTTGGACTAAAATCAAAGCAGACCTAAGTCGTAGGTGGGTCACACACAACTCAACCTCATGGGAAATCCTCATGGACTCTACTGCATAGGACCCATATGAATTCCATTGATATGTGAGCCCAAAAATGTTAAGGCCCATTTTGAGTGAACGCCATGTGAGCCCATCAGTGGTAGCCTTGTTTGGGCCAACCATTGGACCTCTTCGATAAGAGTTTGTAATCTCCATGTGTGGAATGTATGACGAACTGGTATTGTAATGATGATTAATCCTTTAAATGGGCTGATTGTGGACATCCCTTGATCACTTGGCACTTAGGTTAGAGTGCAGCCCCAAGTAATAAGATCATGTTACTTGTGTTTAAACCCTTAAAAACATGTTTAATTATAACAAATATATAGACTCTAGTGATGTGAGGGTGTGATATTACCTGTTTGGCCCATTGATCATGTGGGTATTTGCTTTATGTAATAGCTACCTAATCATAGGCAATGGTAGAGTACATGTAGTATATGTAGTCATCTAACTGTGTGAATGTGAAATACGTACAAGGCCACCTAACCGTATGAAATCAAGTGGCATTGATAACCATTTAACAACGTAGGTTTGTACTTATCGACATAGATACCACCACTTGAATCACATATGACCAAGTTGCACACTAAACTGAATGTGATTTAGGGTTATATTACCCAAGCTAATGCTATCAAGATCCTGGATTTTTATACGATGTGATCTTTAAACCATAAATGGTATGATGAAATGTGGCTTTGGCCCTTAACCATGTGACACTGAATATGAGCCATTATCTATGTGACGTGTGAAGCAGTTGTAGTATAAGACTTATTATAATTGGTGTAGCCATGTATTTGTAGCCTATGGGCAAGGCCCATTGGGATATATTTTCGGCCCATACGATAAGGCTCATCCTGATGTATTTCCAGCCCATGTGATGTGGCCCATAGTGACGTGTATTAGGCCCAGGTATGTGGTCTACCCGTGAAATATATTTAAGGCCACTTGCAATGTATTCGAGGCCCATGGGCGAGGCCCAATGTTATATATTTGAGACTCATGGGCGTGGCTCATTGAGATATATTTTAGGCCCATGGGTTGTGGCTCATTGTGATGTATTTGAGGCCCATATGTAGGGCTCACCCCTTGTGTATTTGAAGCCCATGGGTCGTGAAGCCTGATGTAGTGTATTCATGGCCCATGAGCCGAGGCCCATTGTGATGTGTAGTGCACATATGATACGGCCCAATGTGATGTATATGTGGCCCATGAGTGAGGCCCAATGTGATGAATGTGTGGCCCTTGTGTGAGACCCAAAGCGATGTATCTAAGGACCGATGTGATGTGTGATTTCACCGTGATGTATGTATTGATGTTTATATGGGCCATTCCTTGGGGGCAATGTTGGTCAAATGTCCACATTGTCGGAGTTGATTGTTGAGGCCAGTTATTGATACTGATTATGAGTATGTGACAACATAGCATCATCATACATGCCCATACGCATCATCTGCATGTTTGTTATGAGATGTGGTTGACCATTGCATGTGTCGTTGAGCAGATTGTTATGAGACTCCCCGATAGGCAGAGGTTATCTCACATGAGTGCACGGTATGCGCAGGATTGATGCATGACTATATTGTATGACTCATGTATCTTGCATTATGTGCCCTAGTGACATCAGGGCCGTAGCCTCCACAGGCATATCGTGGATGGCCAGATGGGACACCGGAAATGTTTGGTTCTAGCATACGAGCGCCATAGATGTCCCTGGGTGAAAATTCCTAAATCTCCGAGGCCAGGAGACGTCCCAATGTCGAGACCGAGTGGATACATGAGCGCTCAAGTGCCGAATACCTGGAGGCTGCGTCTCCCACTGTGTCGTGGTCGGTTGGGAGGGGGTATGGCCTTACCCGCCCGAGGGTAGGGGGCATTACTAGGTTGAGTTTGACCAGCTCATGAATAGGTCCGCTATCGACGTGCCGGATAGGTATTGGTAGACTATTGGCCAGGTGGATAGTGAAGTTTTTACGCTCACTTGGACTGTGCTGCTGGGAGAGAGACAGTGCCATTTAGAGTGTACTAAACCCCGATGATGATCCCAGAGAGGAATTGTACTGATATGTGGACTTATTAATCAGGAGTTATATACTCATTCATTCACTATCCACTCAGGCTGATGGTGCACAACTATTTGTTACGTGTACCTTAGCAATGGCCAGGATTCGGTTGGGGTGCGCAACTAACCTGAGATCAGGAGTTTACCACATTGAGTTTGACTATCCAAATTAGGAATGGGACTAGTTTGGATAGAAGTCCCTTGTGATGGACCCCGTAGCCTGCGATACTACGTACTATCATCTCGATTTCACACTCCAGCATGATCATTCCATTCGCATTGCATATTGCATTACATCCACGACATGCGACATTTTGGGTTACTATGCTTTTGCATTTAGATACGACTGACAGCATTCGTGAACTCATCAGGAATTGTATATTGCATCCTCGGCATATGATATTTGGCTCTTTATGACTCTTCATTTGCATAGATGATCTGTATTACGTACTCTGATATTGTATGACTCATGGACTTGTCAGTATTTCCGATATTGTATAATTATGACATGACAATATGATGATGATGATGTGATTACGGATGCATGTAATATGGTTATGGCTGTGGTATGATTTTCTTGTAGCATATTTATCTTGCTTGCATGTAGGACACACTACACACACGTGTGTACTCACTAGGCTTTTTGCCTAAGCCTCCTATTTCCCATTTTTTTCAGGGCTGGAGTAGCTTGGAAGACTTAGCTTTCTCGATGCATTGCATCTATTCTTCGATTTGGCAATGTTAACGTTACGTACCTTTTGTAAAACATTATACTTATAACCATTGGGACTTATGATGGAGAGTGTTGCTTAGTAATTTGATCATGAATCTTTATGCTCAGGTAATATTATATATAGATATATATACATCAAAAAAAATTCAATCAAAAATCTTCCTTGTGGTGCGCTGAACTCGGGACTTGGTGTATGGAAGTCGAGTGCCGGGTTCGGGGCATCATGGAAGCTGTCCGTTCCATGGTTTGGGGCATGATATTTAGCGTGGGATTCACCAAGTCATCGCCCAAACCCGTCAGTTGATGGTCTAGGAAGGGGTTGAGATCATTTTACATGATCTTATACGCCTACGGGGTGAAATTCAACAATCAGTTTCGCTTCAACGATCATAAGACCATCGACGGACGAAACTTGGGATCCTATGATCACTTCTATATTTCATCGCTCCCTCCTAAGTCAAGTATGTCAGTGCGCATCGTCTTACCATAACCCACGTCCAGTTTAATCCAAATCATGCTCTGATAACAACTTGTAACGCCCCAAAATCTGAGGGTCGAGCAGAAGCTCAACACCAGAGTTCCGACATATCACTTATGCAATATAGAAAATGATGATTTAATGTTGTCCATGTTAGTGCATTTAAACATGAATGAGATTAAGCTAAATCAGTATATCATACTCCAGAGACGATTAAATTTAAGCAAGCGAAAGATTGTGATAGATATATAAAACATATAAACTGTTGTAGGTCTCCAGAGTGTGAACATGTTATCAGGTTAAATGTATATATGTACAATTCCCAAAATATCTAAAATGAATATACATGTGTGTCCCCAAAATACAAAATGGTAAAGTGTAATGGCATCAAGTCATCATCCCTGGAACCTCGTCGATCAGAACATGGCCTACATAGACCCGCCTGAAAACTGCATAAAGGAGAACTCCTCGTCATCAGCGAAGTCAGGCTCTGTCATGTAAGCCTCGTCATCATCTGTAACTACAATAGGGTCTGGTTAGTGTTTTAAAACACCGTCCCAGAGTGGGAGTTAACAATTAACTCAGTGGAGCTATAAGGCAAAGGTTAACATGTTATCAATTCAATCAAGCAGTAATGATAAAGTAGTACAACAATCATATCCTAAGTACTCTTGTTAATGTAGGAATGGTATTCGATAATGATGTATGCCCTCGCCTATACTCCCTCGGCGACATCATCTCACGATCACGGCATGCACCACTCCGGACACGTGTACTTCCTCGCTAAAGCACATGCAATGCATGTATGCTTGTGTTAGCCCATTTCTTAATTAGGTTTATTCAAACAGCATATTCAGAAAGCAAGATACCTTCTTATACGTCACTTACCCTAAACAATGATCTATCTAGGGTCGTCAATCCTAGTTAGTCTCATACAATAGGCAGTTCTAGGTCACCACGGAAAGGCTCGTCACCTCAGTGCAGGCCTGGTTTATACTCTAGTTTACTACGGAAAGACTCGTCACCTCAACGCAGACCTAGAGTTTGCTTGAGGTCACTACGAGAGGCTCGTCACCTGATCGCAAGCCGACAATAGGAATACAGTGTCCCATACCACCGTATTCAACTCAGGAGTCTAGGTTGCTCACTGGACACTACGGGGAGGCTTGTCACCCCATCGTAGGCCAAAAGCTCGACCACGGTGTCCCATACTACCATGCCCGGCTCATGAGTCTTAGCGGATCGTGGTACCAAGGTTAAACAGGTTTTCATTGGTAAGTGGTACCTTAGATTCAAGCAGTTGCGTCCATACATGGTGAACACACATTAAGCCAATCAGGTTACTTAACTAGCTCGATTGGTACGAGTGCATACTAATCTAATCGACATAGAGCGCATACGCACTCCGTGTGGCCTAACCACTGTCGATAGTCACATACAACTCAGATTCATCAAACATGTCCATGTGGCGAAGCTAAGTCAGCCACTTGATTGGAACCTGTTACCGATTAACTGGACTGCGTATCAGTCCCAATCATACTCCAACACAATAAGCATTCATATATGGTAGTCAACGTAACACTTCACGACCAATTCAAATATAAATCACATTTGAGCATTTTAATAAACACATAGTGCACATATCATCATACATAAGTATTTCATGCATGGATCACTAAGCCTAATGTAAATTACATGGAGAAATCTATTCGAGTAGCTAAGGTGATTGAGAATCTTATCTCAACACCTTTAATAAATACATTTCATCAAACAACTCATTCAGACAATATACCAAACACTTACATTACAACATACATGTACTGTATTAGTTATAACATATATTATGGCGAATCCTTTCATAAAGGAGTTGCCACACATACAACGATCATGTATTCTCAATTAATAAGCATGGCAAGCACAAATCATAATTCCATATTCATTCAGACATTTCAACAAACACATAGAATGCATTATCTTCAACATGATTTATATATATGTATAATATACGGAGAGCATCGTATCTAAGCACATGTGACAACAATCAAGTCAGTCATAAATCATTACTGACATTAATAGCCTTGAAAACCATAACCTAAACATTTATAGTCCGTACCTTTCGTCGATATACTCGTATCGAACTTAGTTTGAATACCATACCTTTGTTTATGACACAACGGTTACCTGAATCACGAAATAGGTTAGCTATTTCATCGATTCATCAACTTGGATACCTAAAACAGATTAGGGTTAGGATTTCTTACCCAAAACGGAATCGATATCGCCGGTATAGCGACACTGATGGGGTGATTCAGTACGTGGAGTGGCGGGATTGAATCCCAGCAACAATCTCAAGCTCTCTCTCACTTCTCCTCACTTTCTCCTTCTCTTTTCTCTCTTTTCTCCCTTAGGGTTTATAGAATTCGTATGACTTGGGAGTGAGAGGGTTTAAGGTCCTTATATAGGCCCAGAATTGGTCTTAATGGCCCCAGGGCCATGGTATACTTAGGTTATAACCAAAGAGCGGCTGTTTCGGTCCAATGGAGCTCATCTGGAGACCCATTTTCTGCATACAGTCTAGGGAAAGTTTCCTGACATTGGATCTAAGTCAGGTTAAGTTTTTAATCTGATTGGATTCATGGATTGACCGCGGTGGACTTGATTCAGTTTAACAGTCGTCGACACTCGATCAGGGCCATAATTACAATGACCTGTGTAGGAAAATTTTCCTGATTCGAGGGTGTAGTTAGGTCGGATTTTGATGGTTTGAAACCTCATGTTTGGCCTACAAGCGAACGGCCCAGAGTACTTAAGTTTGAATCTATTTTCTAAAGATACTGGAAGCAGCCTGTTTCAGTTACTGAGGTAAGGAGTTTTCTGGGTCTTGCAGGCTATTATCGACACTTCATTCAGGACTTCTCGAAGATTGCCAGACTGTTGTCGCAGCTGACATGGAAGGATTTGAAGTTTTCTTGGAATGAGAAGGCGGAGTTAGCTTTTCAGGAGCTGAAGGACAAGTTGACGTCCGCCCCTGTGCTAATATTGCCAGAGCAAGGGGTTAAGTATATTATATATACTGACACCTCTCGCATTGGTCTGGGTTGTGTCCTTATGCAGAAGGAGAGGGTGATTGCTTATGCTTCGTGTCAGTTGAGGAAACACGAAGAGAATTACCCTACGCACGACGTAGAGTTAGCAGCTGTCATTTTCGCATTAAAGCTTTGGAGACATTACCTCTATGGTGAGGAGTTCGAGCTTTTTCGCGACCACAAGAGCCTTAAGTATATTTTCATGCAGCGTGACTTGAATATGAGGCAGTGTCGATGGATGGAAACATTGAAAGATTTTAAGTTCGATGTTTCTTACCATTCGGACAAGGCGAACCTTGTGGCAGATACATTGAGTCGCAAGAAGGCTATTGAGTTTGCGGCTCCGCTGATGATAGTAGAGTGGGATATGTTGGAGTTCGTGCGAGATTTTGAGCAGAAGCTTACGGTGGTTGAGCCGTATGAGGTTATCACACATGTTCGTGTACAGCCCCTTATCGACGAGAGGATCGTTGCAGCTCAGGCAGATGATGAGCTTTTGGTGAAGATGAGAAAGCGGGTTGGTACAGATGAGAACTCCGACTAGAGTGTTAGTTCTGATGGGGGCTTACGATTTCGTGGCCGGTTATGTGTTCCTGACATCCCTGACTTGAGACGGGAGGTTCTCGAGTTAGCCCATAGTTCTAAACTTGCGATGCATCCAGGTAGCACGAAGATGTATCAGGATATGAGGAGATCTTATTGGTGAGACAATATGAAGGTCCATATTGCTGAGTTTGTTTCTCGTTGTCTCACGTGCCAGCAGGTCAAGCCAGAGCATCGCCGACCTCCTGGGTTGCTGCAGCCCATGCCCATAGCAGAATGGAAGTGGGACTTCATCTCTACGGATTTTATTTCTGGGTTTCCGAGAACGAGGAATGGATATGATTCTATTTGGGTGATCGTCGACCGATTGACGAAGTCAGCACATTTCTTACCGATCAGAGTCACAAACTCTGCAGACGAGTTGGCTAGGCTGTATATCAAGGAGATTATGTCTGATAGAGACACGCGTTTCACATCTATCTTCTGGACTCGTATTCAGGAAGCGATGGGTATGAAATTGAAGTTCAGCACTGCGTTTCATCCGCAAACAGATGGGCAGACGGAGTGCGTGAATCAGGTCCTGGAAGACATGTTGCGAGCTTGTATTTTGGATTTCAAGGACAATTGGGATGATTATCTTCAGTATGTAGAGTTCGTGTATAATAATAGTTTCCAGGCGAGTATCGGCATGGCTCCCTATGAGGCGTTGTATGGTCGCCCGTGTAGAGCACCACATTACTGGGTAGAAATTGGCGAGCGTAGTTTGCTTGGCCCGGAGCTGGTGCAGGTGACTTCAGAGAAAGTTGACATCATTCGACGTCGACTTCTAACAGCCCAGAGTAGGCAGAAGAGTTATGCTGATACGAGGCGTCGACCTCTTGAGTTTGAGGTTAGAGACCATGTTTTTCTAAAGGTCTCACCTATGAAGGGAGTTCTGCAGTTCGGTAAGAAGGGGAAGTTGACGCCGAGATTTATTAGTCCATTTCAAGTTCTGGATCGAGTGGGAGCGGTAGCATACCACCTTGCTTTGCCCACATCTCTTGCGGGCGTGCATAACGTATTTCATGTTTTTATGCTGAAGAAGTACGTTCCTGATCCTTCACATATTATTAGTTGGGAGCAAGTGCAGTTGAGTGAGGATGCCACTTATGTACTGCGACCGACGCGTATTCTCGACAGGAAGGAGCAGGTATTGCATAGCAAGGTTATCCCTCTTGTGAAGGTGTTATGGACGCATCATGATGTGGAAGAGGCTACTTGGGAATCTGAAGCTGAGGTCAGAAAGAGCCACCCTTTGATCCTTGAGGAATATGAGAAGGTATGAATTTTGAGGACGAAATTTTCTTTAAGGGGGGTAGATTGTAATGACCCTGAAAATTTTGTGCTTATCTTTCCCTAAGTAGTTGTTTTTGGGGTAATTAGCGCTATACTCGATTGCTTGTGAAATTTGCATCAATCACTTTAAATTGTATCTGCATGACTCAAAACTTGTAGATTAGTTAGCGCTATGTTACTCTGAAATCTGGGATTCATCGTTAAATCCAGTTGTTCTGGGGAATTTTTGAAAGTTCTGGATCGGACCTGGACCGCGCATCGAAAGTCCGATGGCGATGATCTTAGGCTGTTGTGGTCACCATGTTGGGCTTGACCATCACCTCGAAAATCAAGTCCAGATGATATTCTGGGTCGATTTGTTTGAGTTCGGAGTGAAGAGTGTGAGAACGGTTGAAAATTTAATAAGATTTTATGAAATCTGAGTCGTGTCGCTTACGCGACGATTTTAAGCTATCTGACCGTTGGATTCTGATCCAATTTCACCCTCTGATCAGGGAAGGTGGCCCAGGCATGTCCTTGTGCTTGTGGACCTGATCGAGATTCAGTGACCATTGAATTGAGTGTGGTCCGCCACGGCTGATTTGAAGATCCGGTCAGTACGAAAACTCAGCTTGACCTAGATCCATGGTCAGTGAGCTTAAGTCCGACCTTTCGTGGTAATAGGCCCACCGGAAGTGCTTCGTTGGATCGTGAGAGGCTGGTTTTGGTTATACCCTAAGTATACCTTGGCCCTGGGGTTATTTTCATCAATATTAGGCCTATTTATAGACCTTGAAACCCTAGCTCTCTTTTTCATACGAATTTCCTAACCCTACCTAAGAAAGAGAAAGGAAAAGAGAGAGAAAGTGAGAGAGAAGTTGGTGAATCATCCTAGATTCTTTCCTGTTCTTCTACATCCTTGAACCTTCACTTTGAATCGTTATTCTGGCGATTCTGAGTTCATCTTGGGGTAAGTTAACCTAAACCTAATCTGTGTTAGAGCTTAGAACAGTCTTGGTGTTGTTGTATCTCATTTCTATTCTTGCCTTAGGTTATTCTGTCGCCGTTGACGAAGACAACTTGTCTGAAATCAGTTCGGTGTTCTTTTCTGGCTTAAGGTGCGGACTTTAAGTGTATAGGTTATGGTTTTCAAGGCTTTCAATGCTAGTGAATGGTTTATTCTTGCTATGGATGAGATTTCATATGCCAAATGTTATGTTTACTTTGTGTTCCTGATATGTATGTGTTACTTTGAGATTTGTGTATTCTATGTGTATGTATAAAGTACCGTATGCGTATAAAATATGAACATGTGATTGCCATGATTATCTGTCGTGTACTTATGCTAATTGTATGTACGACAACTCCTTAGTAAAAGGAATTGTCCAAATGCTTGTATTTTAACATACGTCATGTGTGTTGTATTATGTATTCTAAGTGTTTGTAGAAATGTCTGAATGATCTAAAGTATGATATATCAACCTAGTATGGGCGTTGAGAAGCGATTCTCAACTCTCCCACTAGTGTGTATGATTTCCTTCATGTTAGTTACATTCCTTGTTGATTAATTTCAAATATTACTTATGTGAAATTCCATGTTAAGTTAATATTCTTCAAATGCTTGAGTACCACATGATTTGAGTTGTTGTTCTATTATTATTCTGAATTGTAGAGATGAATATCTATTATAGTGGAATGTGTGTGGGACTATGCATTAGTCCAGGAAATCGGTAATTGACTCTAAGTTTGTGGCTGAGGTTGCTTTCGCCACGTAGGACGTGATGAGACGAACCCGAGTCATATTAGAGTTGTCGGCAGTGGTTTAGCCACGCGGAGTGTTTGCACTCTCTATGTCGTTCAACCCAACATGCGCTCGTGCTAGTCGAGTTCGTCAAGTAACCCGATTGTCCGATGGATGTTCACCATGTATGGACGCTACTTTTTGAATCTAGGGTACCGAACTTACCAATGAAATCCTATTAACCATGGTACCTTGATTCCCTAAGACTCATGAGTCGGACATGGTGGTATGGGACACGTGGTCGAGCTGTCGGCCTACGCTGGGGTGACGAGCCTCCCCATAGTAACCAGTGAGCAACTAAACTCGTGAACCGATTATGGTGGTATGGGACACTATATCGTGCTGTCGGCCTACATTGATTGGTGACGAGCCCTTTGTAGTGACCTCGAGCATACCTGGATACCGCAATGAGGTGACGAGCTGAACTGTGATAGTAAAGGCGTGAAAGGCGTGCATTGATTGGTGACGAGCCCTTTGCTACGACCTCAACTATATGATCGTATGAGATGTCTAGGATTGACGACCCTAGAATGGATCACTGTTTGGATGGTGATATGAGGAAGGTATCTTAGCTTCCCAATCCTGCTGTATGAAAATGACTAATAACAATTTGGTAATCATGTTCATGCACCGCATTTGCATGTGCTTTGTAGACGTGGCGCACTTTGGGGCGATGTCATGCATAACGTAGGATGAAGACGCTGAGGGTGTACGCGTGAGGGCACGCATCATTTTGCATACATCCTTGCATTAACAAGAGTACTTAGGACATGTTTAATTGTTCTGCTTTATCATTACTGCTTGATTGAATTGATAACATGTTAACCTTTGCCTTATTGTTCCACTGAGTTGATCACTCACTCCCACGTTCTGGGGCAATGTTAAACCCCCACCAGACTCTGTCTTAGCTGCTGATGTTGCAGATGTTGAGGCGACCTCTGAGGCAGAGCGGGAGATGGATGATGATGAGGCTGCTTTTTCTTTTATGCAGTTTTCAGACGGGTTCTAGTGAGCCTTGTTCTGATGCGCGGGATGTTGGGATTTCTTTTGGGAACTAAATGATGTAATCTAATACTTGTAATTTTGATAGTAATACTTTCATTACGACCTGGTATGTACATGTACTTCAGGGATTTGCACTTGTACACATATATTTCTATAAGTCTTTCGCTTGCTTTCTTCACTTATCCTTGAATTATATTTACTATTTGGCTTAATCTATTCCATGTTTTATGCACTAATACAGACAACATACATCCATCATCAAATATGTTGCATAAGTGATGTTTTGAAAATCGAGAGCTGAGTTATGCTCGACCCCCAAATTTCAGGGCGTTACATTCCCATTACTCGAACTTTTGACGCACGGTCCAGGTCCGATACGGAGTTTCACGATACTCCCGAGAGCAACCGGGTTTTGGGATTGATCCTAGGTTTCTAGGTAATGTAGTGTTAGAGATTCTACTAGTTTTGGGTCTCGTAGTTCGTAAAGCAGTTTAAGTTAATCTGCTTATTAATTTAGTTTAGTACTTAATTAATTTTCGTCTAATTCCTAAAGAATTTGGTCCTTCGTGATTTCTACCTGAGGTGGTACTCGGGTCTTTGTACGGATTTTTTCGAGACGTTATATTTACCTTTGCCCATGGGCCTAGATCTTGACCCTGAAGATCCTGTACCTTTCTCAGAATTCTTGTCCCTCATTATCAGTGCATCGAAAGATGTCCCCATGTCATTACTACGCTTTCTCATGGCCTTCCCTTGAAGAGCTAAGATAATGGTGTCGACACTTAGGGTTTTTTTTACTGTACAAATCATGTCCTTGAATGACTCATACGATGCCAGAAGAGAATTCAACAACATACATGCTTGTTCTTCATCTTTGATCACTTCCTCCATATCTAATAATTTACAAACCAATTTATTAAAGTTGCTGATGTGGGCCTCTAGATCTCCACTCTCTGCCATCTTAATGGTATACCACTATGACTTCAAGTGCAGGCAATTTTCGGAGAATTTTTTACATAGACATCCTCTAACTTCGCCCATAACTTTTTCGCAATTTTCTCCCTCATGACATTGTAGAGAACCTTATCCGTGAGAGATAAATGGATGGAGGCTAAAGCATTACTATCAAGGGTCTCCCATTCTTCATCCTTTATAGTCGGTTTCCGCTCCTCAAGAGCCTTAGCTTCACCATGCTTGGTTAATAGGCTAATTATCTTAACCTTCCATAACTCAAAATTATTTTTGCCTAAGTACTTCTCAATATCAAACTTGGCGTTACCCATTATTACTAATCCTTCAGATTCAGATCTGTGTCCCAACGATTGCTCTGATACCACTTTTGGATTTATGCTGTGGAATCATAGATTTAGATCTAGGATAACAATCCATTAGTACCAAGCAAACACAAAAGAACACAGAGATTTAACATGGAAAACCCTTGTGAAAAAAAACTACAGCACAAAGTGACAGAAAATTCCACTATGAAAGCACATATTACAAAGATGGAGGACTTACCCGGATTGAGCAATCTTCAAACCTCACATTCTTTCCACCCCTTAAAACCCTAGAACCTTTTTAGAAATACTTAAAACCTCTTAGAATAGCCTGGAATACCTCTCAATCCCGCATACACCCTTTATGTAGGTTTAGAAAGAAGTAGAATCGGAATAGGAAACAAAAATCGCAGAATCTGCGTTCCCGTAAATGAATCTGTGTAAACCTTAGATGTCATCGAAGGTCCTTCGATGACATCAGAACAACCAAAACTGTCCAGTGACCAGGGGTGAAAAATCTCAAAAAATACTCAATGGCATCGACCGGCTTTGATGTCATCGAACCATGCTAATTGACAGATTTAAGACATCTGTTTACAACAGAATTGTGGTCTTTACTTTGTAGGATTTTAGAGAATTTTTAAGGATTATGGAGCTCTAAAGACCGTCACTTAACCATAGCCATGATCATGGAAATGATGCACCGAACGCCAGTCATGATTGAGGAATCAGTGATAACTTGAACGTAAAGAAAAAATTAAGATCAATCCTTAGTTTCTAATGAGCAGTGATCTTTCAATATGTCAAGGTATATAGAATGCACAGAGTAGGATCAACTAGTAATTAAAATAAATGCAAGCATTTGGGTGTATGCGAAAGAATATATTACAGTGGAAAATGAATGAGATAAATGATAATTAGTGACTTACCTAAAGTGTTACACCCGTTAAAATTGTGAGAGATGAAGAAGAACCCAAACACGCGTTAAAAATGTAGTTCCTTAATCTCAGTAGAGCAATTCAGATGGGATAGTTCACCGAATGGCAATGGCATTTTTAAAAGAATTGATGGACCCACTATCACATCCAATAGTAAGAAGACTAGACCGAGTGATGATAGACTGACAGTATGAAGCATGACCTCGTGCACACGATCAGAAGTTGTTTCCATATTAGTGCCCAGTTGTATGGCCCAACACCATAACTCATCATGATTTTAGTAACATCACCGCAGTCTTTTAGGATCGTTTGTTACTAGTTGAATTGGCAAGCGAACCTACTAGGATAGTAAAGTTTGCGCCAAAACTCGCTACCCTCTATCAAAGGGAGGCTACTAGATCGGATGTAGATAAAGAATATGCGCTCACTCGGGGAAAGCGAGTTGTCATCAATAGCTTCTTAGTCTTCGGGAATGTTGGAGATAGGGAACTGAAAGAAGGAAATGGATTTCGTTCTCTCAATCTTGTCCACGACCTAGTCATGTCTTCTTAATCATCTTACGCCTTTGATAATGCCAGAGTGGAAGACGATCTGGGTTCACATATGCCTTCTTCAGTTCATCATAAGTTTAAGGGAAGTATACACCAAGCCACCCTACGAAGTAATGCCAAGGTGTATGGCCGAAAAAGCTCTGACTGTCGGGCTTTTGCAGTGTGTAGTTACGTTACTGAAGGCACGGTACAGTGAATAGAGGGCTGAGGGAGCAAAGGAGTACTTTCTGCGCTCCGTCATTGCTCTTGCGACCACAAATAGAGTTGGGTCTGGTGGCATCAGCCCACTTTGAGTTAGGGAGCACCACGCGGTTGAGCCAGTAGGCTAAAAAGGCAGTCAGTTCACTGGAAGCATTGTACTTAGTAGGACCCTTGATCTTCTGTCGGAGGCTGTTAAGTTCTTGTGAGTGGTTTCCCGCAAAGCTGCAAAGCCAAAAAGAGTAATATGGTTATTAAAAAGGTGATGATGAAATATGTAAAAGATTTAAGTAGAGCAAGAGAAGATAGAAGACCTACCGCAAATCCTTGGTGAAAAGAGTGAGCTAAGTGAGGTGTGGGACTTTGCGGATATCAGGGAACTTTGCCATTTCTTTGAAAAGTTTGATGCCAGTCTTCGAGACTTTTTATTGACGGTTGATGGGCAAAAAATGCATGAACTCCTCGTTTGTAGGCACATACTCGTCGAAGAAATGACCTATTATTAGAAGACCCACCAACTTGTGCAGGTCCCATAGTGTGATGTTGATTTCACCCAAAGGCAGGTGAAATGAGTTGGTTAATGGGCACCAATAGTTGAGGAAGCCCTTGAAGATAATCACATCTTTGCAAAAATAATCAAAGGTGACTTCGATCGCATTCAGGTGGTTGATTTTAATTAGAACTTTTGAGTGCTTCTTGATTATGCCTTTGGCCCACGCGTTGTAAAAGTTGTGGGAATACAAGAAGCCCTAAGTCCTGAACTCATCCGTTCCTCATAAAGATTGCTTGGTGCACTGTTTTGAAGTAGTGAGTGGGGAAGAGATGACGGGGGTTGTGACACAGCATCAAGAATCGTATTGGGGAAATTTTGCCGGTGTTTGACAGAAACCCTTCTCTACTAAATGACCCTCTAAAATTGGTGGCTCCCTTATGGCCTAATGGGCTGTGTAGAGAATCTTGTTATGCATCATTTGATCGGTAGGTTCACTGTAGAGGATCAAAAGTTGGTGGCACAAGTTCATGGGGATGATGATCATCTTATCCTTACATGGATTGTTGAACCTAATCATCTCCTGGTAGACCTTTACACAGTCCTATATGTTTTGGAGACACTTCTTGTTAAGCTCTTTGATTTTTTCATGGAGTTGTTGTCCTTTGCTCTTTGGTTTCTTTTTCTTTGTGAAAGTAGGAGGTGGAGTGGATTCTCTATTGGACGGTCTTGAACTGTTCGTTCATAGATTGGAGGTGGCCTTTACCCAATTCTCTCAATCTGTCTCTTGACCCTCTCAGGGAGGTTTTTCTACATCACCCATGATCATGGCTTGACAGAAAAAGAGCTATGCGGTCTGATAAGTCTATTATCGGAAGGCTAGGCTCCTTGAAAAAAGAGGGGTGTTTGACCGTAGTCTTGACCCTCTTGCTGGGGTGGTCGTCAGCTTGAGGGGATTGGAGGTTTTAGGGTTTAGACCTTTGAGAAGGGGTCGTATGCTCTTGGGAGGTGCTAGAAGATCTCTTGCCCTTGCCATAAAGTTGGGATGCAATGGAGAAATGGAGTGAAATTTTAGCAAAATCTAGATACTCAAAAAAGTTTTTGCCGAAGCAGATGAGTGTTGCATGGTCGCATAATGCAAGACAGTTGCGCGGTCGTGTAAGAAGAGTCTGTTATGCAGTCGCACAATGAAATGGTAGAGTACAGGTAAAGAATTAGAAATAAAGTCAATCGAATGGAGAAATGGTTGACTTATATAACAAACAGGACCTGATAGCCTGTTATGCGGATCCGATCGTGCAACATAGTTTGCATGGTCGCACAATGGGAAAATAAAGAATTTGTGTAAAAAGGGTTCGATACCCCATTTAATTTTGTGAGACATAACCAAAGGAGGATCGATGGGGCATATGTTGGAGCACAGAAAATTTTTTTTGACTAAGATTGCTCTATTCCGTGACCGCACAACAGAGATGAGTTGCATGGCCGCGCAATGAAGAAGAGGACTGCAGGATGGCTGCCAGAAGGGTAGAATGATTTCTTGTGTGGGAGACCTGTTACACAATCGTGCAATAAGATTAAGTTGTGTGACTGCACAATGGAGGCTTGTTATGCGAATTCTATAGTTCACATGTGTGGAGGCCTATAAATACCACTTCCCTCTTTCATTTGAGGCATTAGTAAGAAAGGAACACCAAAGAAATCAGAGAGATATTTGAGAGTTTTCAGATCCGAGAGTTGCAGTATTCAGGTATCCCGCGGTGCGCCACGGGAAGAAAGAAGGAAAAATATGTGAGGAGCAGAAGGCTAACCTATTGCACGGCCGTGCAACAGGGACTGTTTGCATGACCGCGCAACAGGAGTCCCCGACATATTATATGCTATGTGTCTTTGCAGACACATCCGAGATTCATCCTCTTATGCACATATTCTATGTATATTGGTGTAAAGCGAGGGTTTCGAACCCGTATAACCGCATAACTCTTCTGTCATTGCGACAGGTGTCATATATATCGAGATACTGCCGAAATTATTATTGAACCATTCTCAATAACACTAAATAAATGTACTTTATTTTAGAATCAAGGGCAATGTAAGGGATGCAATAAGAATTCAGATTAATGAAATTAAATGATTATGATTGTTCATTGATTTTCCTTTTGTATTATTGAATGTGGATATTCCAATCTCCAACTCATGTTTCTGGTCGAAATAGAAGGATATTACTCGATGCGATGAACTAGATTAGGAATCCTACAAAATAGAAAACAGAAAAACCAATGTTATTGATCTATATAAAAAATTCTAGAAAAACTCTATTAGAATTTCTGAAATTTATAACCCTAAAACAAAAGAAAACCTTAGGTTAGAACAAAAATTCAAAAACTAAATCCTAATATAAACCTAATGTATTCTTAGTGCAATAAAATTCCCCGGCAACGACGCTAAAAACTTGCTAAATAATCCCAAGTACAGGACTTCACAATAGTAATAACTCGGTGAGACCAAGATTGTTCCACAAGGAATTATGGTTAAGAACATAATTAGAACTAAACATATTGTCTGGGTTTTTATTCCAATAAAAGAAAAGCAAGTTCAAACTATAACTAAAAATAACTAAGTTTCTAGGAACCCACACTTAACAAATTCTGAGACTTAATTAATCTTCTTCAAGCATATAACTCAACTAGAACTGGATTCCAATTTGTTCTAATCAGAAGACAACTCTGTAAATTAAATCACAAAAATCCAATAAGATAAATGAATTGAGATAAATTGATCTCTCATGAAGATATAGGCAATTGATCGTAGGGAATCAAAAGGATCTATTGTACCCAGAGTTCATAATAGATCAATCGATTTTATAGATCAATTCCTTCTCCAATCTAGGAATTCAATCAAAACAATCACAATTCAACATTTAAAACCAATAATACTTGAATTAAAAATGAATTAAATAACAAAATTCATCAAGAGGTTTATCCCTTAGCCTTAGCTAAGAGATTAGCCTAGCATGGCTAACATCTTTAAGAAAGACAAACTAGGAAAGAAGGATTGAAGAAGAAGAACGATGCCAGAAGAGCTTCGCCTTCACTTGGTATCTCCCCACAACCTAATTCGTATCTTAAAAAGCCTAAAAACATATCCTTATATAGGAAATTTCCTAACTGAATTAAAATTTACGCGGTGGCGCGAACCATTGATCGATCGATCGAGTTATTGATTGAGCATTCCCAAAAATGTCTAGTGATCGAATTAAAAAATTTGTTATTTGGTCGATCGATCAAACTCCCTATGCAATTAATCAAACATGACAAAAAGTGTTTAGAGAGTTCTAGTTATAATTTTAAATTCTTTCGAGTCTTGCACCCGATCGATTGAGATGCATCAGGATTCCTCGATTGATCGAACCCCGTCTTTGATCAATAATGTGCTGAAATTCTTCATTCAATGTACATGTCTTTGGTCGCTTCTCTCAGCCTCAATACTTGATTTCTTTGGATCTTTGACACTTCAGGTTTTCATCTTTAGCTCCAAATCTTCAACTCTTAAATGCATATTCTTTCAGACTTTAATTTAACATTTTATGCTTGTATTCATCTCTGGCTTTGAAATCATCATGCATGTAGAAAACATTAATAATTAGATCAACTAAACACTTGAATGCAAAAAAAAAAACATTATATTGGATTTAGCGATAGCTTTCAGATATGTATTCTCTCACTATGCGGAGTGTGATAGTATGTATCTTTAGTTGTCTTCTGATGATGATTAGTCAAGAGTTGAATCAGTTCGCAAGTTCCTTATGATGTAATGAAGAAATTTTTAGGAAGCAAGTATCTAACCATATATTTCTGATGGAACTTTGGAGGGTAAAAGATGTTTTGCACAGAAGCAGTAATGGACCAAACTTTTTTACAATTAATGACCATGGGTATGCAATTAATGTTTGATAAGTATTGGTCTGAGTGCAGTCTGGTAATGGCTGTTACAATTGTTCTTAATCCTTGATACAAGATGTTCACAATTATATTCATATTTAATAAGTTGTATGGTGAGAAGAGTGTTACTGAGGTCAATAAGATTCGTGATGCAGTTGATGATTTGTACAATTTCTATGTACAAACTTTGGGCGCCACAAAAGATAATACTGCAACCGTAGGCCTGTGTACTCTTGAAGTGGGTTATACTTATACTGTTGATGAACAATGAAAGATGATCAATGATTTCATGTGTTTCCTGGCATTAGTTGAGACTTAAACGTAGACTATTTGAACTTGTGATACTTATATAGCCGCTCAACTAAATGAATTTGTGATACTTGTCTAGCCCCCCTAATTATGTAATTTTATGATACTTATGTAGCCACTTAACTATGTGAATTTATGATACTTGTGTGGCCACATTGTTGAGACTTAGATATTGCATATTTATCCTCTCTAATATCATAAGTTCACATGGTTAAGTGACTACTTAAGTATCATAAGTTCACAGAGTTAGGTGGCCACACAAGTATGATAAATTCATATAGTTAGGTGGCCACACAAATATGTCAAATTCACATTGTTAAGTGACCAAACAAGTATCAAATAGTTAAATGGCTACATAAGTATCACAAATTTACATAGTTAAGCGGTCACACAAATATCACAAGTTCACATAGTTAAGTAGCCACACAAGTATCATAAGTTCACATAACTAAGTGGTCACACAATATCACAAGTTCACATAGCTAAGGGGCCATAGAAGCATCATACGTTTAGATAGTCAAGTGGTTATGTAAGTATCACAAATTCACATAGTTAAGTTGACAGACAAACATCATAAATTTAAATAGTTAACTGACCACATAAATATCACAAATTCACATACTTAAGTACTCACATACATTACAATTCATATAGTTAAGTGGTAACATGTAACACCTTGGATTTTTGCCAGCTGGGAATTGAATGTCCTTGGGCAGTACCTTTGATTTATCGACTTGAGTGCATGTCCATATGTGTATTTTCACGTGTTTGGGACAAAGGATTGACCTTGGATCCACAAAAACCACCCGACTGAGTGAAATTTGAGAATTTTGAAGAATATGGATAGTAAGGTTCGGTTGCACCGAGCAAATTGGGGCAACTGGTGATAGAACCGTAATCTAGCCTGGCCTATTCCGTAGGCTTTTGTGGTCATCCTGGTCGAATTTTGGTGACTCACGATTTGTAACAGGCGTTTGCGCATGATCTTGAGTCGTATCTCGTATTCTAGAGTCGGCTCGACCCGAGACTTGTACCCTTGCAACCGCACCATCGCCAAGGTTCCGACGCTGCGTCTCGCATGCTGAAGCGATACCCGGGCCAGGAGATATGGGCCCGTGTTCAGTTCGAGAAAAATACCGTGCTTTACAATCCCAAGAGAATCCATCACATCAAATGTCAAGTACACATCCCATCACTCGCATCACAACCACCTTCTCCAAAGTCAACTCTCTCTCTTACAACCCATACCTAGTCAAGTACACCCATCACTCACTCCCCATCACTCCATCACTCACACCCATCTCTCTCTTTTACAACCTCTCTCTCATCTCTCTCTCTCTCTCTCATTCTCCCAAGCAACCCCAAAGGAGAGAACTGTCCAAGCTCTCCATGAGAAGAGCTAGTGTGGCCCACCTTCTTACCATCCAATTCCACCCTCTATGATCAATCTCAACCGTTGAATCATGTTCCATTTGAGCTAAAGATAAGGAGAAGTCCAAGAAAAAAATAAACGGTGGGTGTTCATCATCTCATTTTTTTTGGATTTAGGGCCCGCTTGTAATGGGACCCACCTGATGTATGCATTGTATTTAGAGGGACCCATAGTGGCGGGGTCCCTCCCATCTCCGCCGTCTCTTTCTCTCTCTCTCTCTCTCTCTCCCTCTCTTTCCCTATTTCCTTTTTCTTTTGGTGTAGTATGTGAGAAGCCCCACACCGTCCAGTGGACAGACCCACTGTGATGTCTTCCATCCACACCATCCAATTGCTCTGGACGGTGCTGGACACCGTGTGTAGGTGCTGCCCTACCCCACCTTGATGTATTTGTTTTGTCCACACCGCTAGATTGTCTGGACGGTGCTGGACAGTTTGGACGACGCTGTAGTGGGCCACCTTGATGTATGTGCTTTGATCCACACCGTCCACGCTAGTTGGGATGGTGCTGGACTAGCTGGATGTATGTATTATAGCCATGCCGTCTAGCTGGGACAGTGGTAGCCCACATTGATGAATGTATCCTCATCGTCCAGATAGTCTGGATGATGGAGCCTGCATGATGCATATTGCATCCACGTGGTCCAGCAGGTGGGACCCACGTGATTTATGCATTGTATCCTCATTGTCCAATCCAGTAAAGGACGGTGGGACACCACCTGATGTATGTATTTTATATACACCGTCCATTAGGTGGACTCCACTATGATGTATGGGTCTTATCCACACCGTCCAGATGGCTGGACAGTGGGACTCACCCTTGATGCATTTATTCTATACCCACCCTGTCTATCAGGTGGACCACACTGCAACCAGTGAGGGATTGAATGTCTACCATTGAAACCCCCTTTTGGGAGTGCAGAAGTTTTGGATCAGTATGAAATTTATTTTTCCACTTAATCCCGGTCTTTGTGACCTTATGATCAGATTGGATGGAGAAT
Source organism: Magnolia sinica (assembly GCF_029962835.1). Lineage (NCBI taxonomy): Eukaryota > Viridiplantae > Streptophyta > Magnoliopsida > Magnoliales > Magnoliaceae > Magnolia > Magnolia sinica. The sequence continues at coordinate 85,372,761 of NC_080574.1, forward strand.
AACATTATGGTGGGCCCTACCTTGATGACACATGTGGCCCACCTTGTATGTATGTTTTGTATATACAGGCCGCCCACCTGTTTGTGCACCCATCAGGTCCAGCATGCAGCTGGGCTAACCATCCAAAGTGGCCCACTTGCTGTGTAATTTACATCCATGTTGTTCATATTCATCTGGTGGGGCCCATTTGGGAGGTGCAGGCCCACCTGCTGGCTGTACAGGGCCCACCTGCTATGAGGCCCATTATGATGTACATTGGGCCTTTGTGTGAGGCCTATGTGATGAGGTCTGATGTGATGTTTATATGGCCATGAGTGAGGCCCAATGTGATGTTTATGCAGCCCGTGTTCAAGGCCCATGTGATATATTTGAGGCCCATGTAATGGGGCCTATTATGTATTTGAGGCCCATGTGCAGGGCCCACATGTTGTGTATTTTAGGCCCGTGTGAGTGGCCCATAGTGATGTGTATTAGGCCAGTGTGAGCGGCCCATAGTGATGTGTATTAGGCCCATGTGAGCGGCCCATAGTGGTGTGTGTTAGGCCCATGTGATGTGGCCCATAGTGATGAGTGTTAGGCCTATGTGATGCAGCCTATAGTGACGTGTATTAGGCCCATGTGAGTGGCCCATAGTGATATATTTTAGGCCCATGTGATGTGGCTTATAGTGGTGTGTGTTAGGCCCATAGTGATGAGTGTTAGGCCCATGTGATGCGGCCTATAGTGATGTGTATTAGGCCCGTGTAAGCGGCCTATAGTGATGTGTATTAGGCCCGTGTGAGTAGCCCATAGTGATGTATTTTAGGCCCATGTGATGTAGCCCGATGTGTTGTATATGAGGCCCATATGATGAGGCCCGATGTGATGTATAAGGCCCATGCGATGCAGCTTGCTTGATGTATGAGACCCTTGTGTAAGGCCCATTGAAATTGTTTGTGGCCCATTATGATTGTATGTGGCCCATTGTGATTGTAGGTGTCCCATTGAGATTTGTAGGTGGCCCATTATGATTGTATGTGGCCCATTGTGATGTATTTGTAGCCCGTATGGCGAGGCCCAATGTGGTGTATATGTGGCCCTTGAGTGAGGCCCGATGCGATCAATGTGCGGACCGATGTAATGTGTGATTTCACTATAATGTATGTAATGATGTTTATGTGGGCCACTGCTTGGGAGCGATGTTGGTTAAATGTCCACATTGATGGGCAATGATGGTTAGATGTCCACATTATGACCTTCCCTTGGGCCCATTGTAAGGCCCATTCTTGTTAGGAGTAGGTCATCTAGGCCTATCCTTGATATGAGGAGAGTACACCATCATCATATAACATGCTTAGTATAACTTCACGATCCATGCCCATGCGCATCATATGTATACTTGATATGAGGAATGATTGATCATAGCACATGCCATTAGGTAGTTTATTATGGGACTCCATGATAGGAGTTGTCCACATGAGCGCGCGGTACGCACAGGTTTGATGCATGACTGGATGGTATACTCATACATCTCGCATTTGTGTGATATGACCACCGTACGGCCTAGCGACATTAGGGCCATAGCCTCCACAGGTATGTCGTGGATGGCAAGATGGGACACCAAAAATCTGTTCTACATGGGGTGTTATACATATCCCTGAGTGAAATTCCCTAAACTCTCTTGGTTCCAGAGGTTGCTCTAACGTCTAGACCGAGTGGATGCATAAGCGCATGAGGGCCGTATACCGTTAGGCCGCCCCTCCCACTATGTCATGGTTAGTTGGAAGGGGGTGATACCTTATCTGCCTGGGAGGAGGGGGCAAAGATAGGATGAGTTTGACTAGCTCGAGGAATGGGTCCGCTATCGATGAGCCGGGCCCGATATTGACAAGTGGATAGTGAGGTCTCTTTCACTCACCTTGTTGCTCGCGATGGGGCGGTAATCTGGTTTAGAGTGTACTAGAACCCGGTGATGATCCCAGAGATGTACGGTACTGATATGTGGACTTACTGAGCAGGAATTGCATACTCATTCATTCATTCATTTACTATCCACTCGGGCTGGTGGTACACAACTATTTGTTACATGTACCTTCATAATAGTCAGGATTTTAGTTGGGGCGCGCGATTAACCTGAGATCAAGAGTTTACCACATTGAGTCTGACTATCCAAATTTAGGTATGGGACTAGTTTGGATAGAAGTCCCTTGTGGTGGACCCCGTAGCCTGCGATACTACGTACTATCATCCCGACTTCACACTCCAGCTTAGTCATTTCATTTACATCACATATTGCATTGCATCCTCAGCATATAACATTTGGTTTACTATGCTTCTGTATTGCATAACTTGATTAAGGTTGACGGTATTCGTGAACTCGATATCTGATATTTGGCTTACTATGTCTCTGCATTACATAGCTAATCTACATTTGTAAGACCCGTGTCCTAGTCCGTACCATTCCGTTGGCTTCCGCGGTCCTTCCGGTCAAATTCCGGCAACCTTCGCACCATATCCGGTGTTTGCGCACGATCCTAGGCCAGGTCCCGCGCACCGACGTCGGCTTGATCCAAAAGTTGTATCATAGCGACCGCGTCGTCGCCGCGGTTCCAACGCCGTGATTTGCGCACCAAACCGATACCCAGGCAAGAAGATGCCGATCAGCTTTTATTCCGAAGAAACACCGCGCGTTGCGGATTTCGAGGGAATCTCTACGCAATAAGTCCCATCAATCAACATTTAATGCATCCCATACATCAAGTACATCACCCCATCCCCTCTTTTTTTCAAAGAATCTACCCTCTTTCCACTCACCACTCCTCTTTTTCCCATTTTCAACATCCACCATACCCCTTTTTCAACTTTTCAACCCAAACCATCCCCCATCACACCTCACCCATCCTTATCACCCCTCTCTCTCTCATTTCTCATATCTCTCCAAGCAACCCCCCCTAAGCCTCAAACATCCAAGCTTCCTCTCCCTCTCAAGTGTGGTCCACCTTCCATCATCCATCTACACCCTCCCATCTCTCATCCACACCATTAATCCCCCATCATCCACCATCCAAGGCATATGCAAGGTGCATTTGAAGCCAAGGGAGCAAGGAGAAGGAAGATAAGGTGGGTGATCCACCGTCATTTCTCCTATTTTTTTTGGGCCACATGTGGTGGGACCCGTTTGATGTATGCATGTATGAAATGGAGGGCCCATAGTGGCGGGGTCCCTCCTCTATCTCACCGTGTATCTCTCTCTATTTCTCTCTCTTTCCCTCTCTTTCTCTCTTCCTTAGAATGAAGTGGGCCCCACCAATATATTAAATCTACTCCATCCGTCAAATAGGGAGGCCCACCTCATTTTAGGAGAGATCCCCCCCCTATTTAGAGTAAATGATATATTATAATATTTTATTAATATTTATATATATGGTAGGCCATGATCATGTGGGACCTACCTTGATGAACATGGGCCACTCACACGTGGGACCCACCATGAGGTAGTGTTTATCCAAATCGTCCAACGTCCAGAGACGCTGGACATTGGCTGAACTAAAAAAAAAAAGAAAAGAAATTTCTTTGGGTTTTGGGGCGGACCGCTCATGCAGGTCCCACCTGGATGTTTGTGCTTAATCCACGCCGTCCATCCCATTCAGGGGATCATTTTAGGCGTTGAGCCTAAGGATGGGACTAATCCAATTTTTTGGTGGGCCAGAGCATACGAAAACAACTTCCTTACCGTCAAAAATCACCCTACCGTCTCTGTACTCCGAAAAATACCCAATGTTGGGCTCGTTGGGTTTGTTTTGAGACCTAGCAATTGATAGTTGGGACGGATCCACCTGATGTGGGCCCCGCACTCGAAAAACCCCAAGATCATGGATTTTTCAAAAAAAAAAAAAATAAGGGCAGCGCCTGCTGCCACTGACACAGCCCGTGACGGGCGGGCGGCCAAGAGGCAGGGACCCACGGCTCCATCCGTGGGCCCCACCATGATGTATATTTTGTATCCACACCGCCCATTTGGTGGGCCACTATCTGACGTGGACCCCCCTCTAAAAATTAGGCCAATCCAACGCTCGGGCGGCCCACATCACAAGAAACAGTGTGAATTGAACTCTGCCATTGAAACCCTTTCTGGGTCCACAGAAGTTCCAGATCAAGCTGAAATTTGTTGTTCCCCTTCACCCTGGCCCGTGTGACCTTATGAACGGATTGGATGGAAGATAAACGCTATGGTGGGCCTCACATGGGACCCACAGTGATGCATGTGTTACATGCCCACCGTCCAGACGGACGGTGGGGCCTACTTGATGTATGTGTTCGTCCGCACCGTCCTCCTGGACGGTGGGACCCCCCTCCCTGCTGCACGTGAATGTGCACGTGTGTGCACGTGTGTATGCATGTGGGTGTGTGTGCACGTGTGTATGCATGTGGGTGTGTGTGCACTTGTGTGAGTGTGTGTGGATATACATACATACATATATATATATATATGTATATATATATATATAATATTATATTATTATTATATATAATATTGTATATATTTACATATATTAATATTATATAAAATATATATATATATATATGATGGTGGGCCTCTATGGGCCCCACCATGATGCATGTGTTGCATCCAAGTTGTTCAACCATATGGCCGTTGTTGAGGCCCACTTGATGTGTACTTGTGGCCGTTGTTGAGGCCCACCTGGATGTGTATTTGTGGCCATTGTTGAGGCCCACCTTGGTATATACATAAGGCCCATGTGATTCGACCCATTTAACGTATTTAAAGGCCCATGGGTTATGGCCCATTGCAATGTACATAAGGCCCACTAATGCGGCCCACTTGATTTATATAAGGCCCATATGAGATGGCCCATTTGATGTATCTGAGAACTATGGGTCGAGGCCCAATGAGATGTATATTGGTCCATTGCAATGTGTGATTTCCTATGGTTTGTGTAATGGTACTTTATGGCGGGCTATGCCTTGGGAACAATGTTGGTTTGACGTCCACATTGTAAGGATAATGTTGGTTAAATGTCCGCATTGTCACACTCCTTAAGGCCACTGATAGGTCCATACTTATACTCTGCAGGCCGTCTAGTGTTTAGTATAGATCCATGATTTATTATCATACGCATCATATGTATGACTGGTATGAGGAGTGATTGATCATAGCATATGCCTTCGGGCAGACTGTTACGAGCTCCCTGATAGGCGGAGTTGCCCTGTATGAGCGCATGGGTTACGCAGGACTATTGCATGACTGGTAGTGTGACTCATGCACTTGCATTGTGTGATTGTAGTTACTGTATGCCCTAGCGACACCAGGGCCATAGCCTCCACAGACACATCGTGGGTGGCTGGATTGGATACCGAAAATGTTTGGTTCTAGCATACGGGCGCCATAGATGTCCCTGGGTGAAAATCCCTAAACCCGATGGTACCAGAGGATGACTCCAACGTCGAGACCGAGTGGATATACGAGCGCATGAGGGCCGAATACCAGGAGGCCGCGTCTCCCACTGTGTCGTGGTCGGTTGGAAAGGAGTGTGGCCTTACTCGCCCGAGGGTAGGGGCAATACTAGGCTGAGTTTGACCAGCTCGCGAATGGGTCCGCTATCGACGTGCCGGATAGGTATTGGCAGACTATTGGCCAGGCGGATAGTGAGGTTTCTTACGCTCACTTGGACTGTGCGGCTAGGAGAGCGACAGTGCCATTTGGAGTGTATTGAACCCCGGTGATTATCCAGAATGAGAACTGTACTGGTATATGATAAGGATTGGCATGCTTGAGTTGCATCTCGCATCGCATGGCTGTGTTATGGCCGATAGCATTCATATCTTGCACCGCATAGCCTTGGTACGGCTGATTGCATTCATGTGCTCATCACCATGATTCTGCATCACTCTGACCTTGCATTTTGAGCACGTTTATATTGCGCACACACTTACACCACCCTCTAAGCTTTCCATAAGCTTATGCACGATTGATGCGTGCAGGTGACGCCAGGACGCAGTCGCAGCCATAGTCTCGCCTTAGTTGGAGCGTGCAGCCGAGCTTCTAGAGTTTTGTTTCTTTCGTGGCATTGTATTTCCCCTTTCTGCCGCATTGTACTCAAAAGTTTTTGATCATAGTGGATTTTGGTGGCGGTGTTCTTGTGGTTATTGTTTGTGGGTTATGCTTTTTGTTATGCTCATTATGATTCAGACTGATGATTTGAAACCCTCCTTGTAGTCTCCCAGGATCGGAGCCTGGTGAATGGGTGCCGGGGTCCGAGAATGGGGTTCTACGGAGGCTGTCGGCGCCGGATTCGGCGATCGGGAATTTTGTGAGCCCGGTTTCCGAGTTTGGGGCATGACCACATTGCTTCCTTAGTATATGATATTAGCTTATTATGTTTTTTCATCGCATAGCTTGGATAAAGATGATGGTATTTATGAACTTTCCAGTATGCTTTTGCATTACTTTGATATTGTATACTTGGTACTTATCTTGCGCACACACTTTCACCGCCCTTTAAGCTTTCTATAAGCTTATGTACAATAGATGCGTGTAGGTGGCATTAGGTCATAGCAGCGTTAAGCTTGGAGCGTGCAGCCGTCTTCTGGAGCTTTGATTTTCGATATATGTATTTCCCTTTTAGCACTGTATTCAAATGTTTATATTAGTGGATATATAATGATGATGTTGCCTTTGTGATTTGGGTATACTTGTGGTTATGCTTCTTACCAGGTAAATGTACGTTGGAAAATCCTCCTTGTAGGAACCCAGGATCGAAATTTGGTGAATGGGCGCTGGGAGCTGAGAATGGGGTAATACAGAGGCTGTTGACATCGGATTCGGCGATCAGGAATTTTGTTAAGCCTGGTTTCCGAGTTTAGGGCATAACAATCGGGGCAACACTACTCAGTTGCATTGAGTAAACATTGAGCAATAGCAAATTTGGACAGTAGGGTTTGGTTGAACCGAGTGGGACTCGGTGTAACCAAGTAACTCTGTTTAGTAATATTCTGCACGTTTAGATTTTGATAGTTTCAGTGTACTGAATTCAAAAATTCATATCTATTTTTCTACAACTTCGATTGAGGTGATTTAAAAGCCAGATTGAAGCTTGATGAGTCTTTTTGGAAAAATAAAAAAATAAAACTTAAAAGAGGTTAATTTTAGGAAGTTCTGTAAACTGTACCAAAATTCTTAGTTTTGAACAGCTGGTACTTTCGGCATTTTTAGATTTTTTTAGAACTCGAAATATAATGAAATTTGGTGGGGGCTAAAGTATACTTGATGACGAACTACTTGAAAAATAATAAAAATAATATATTAACTAAAAGTACCAAAAATATTATATGAAATATACGTATTTAAACTGAAAATTTCTACAACTACACGTTGTCGATGTACTGCGCATATCTTTTTCATGTTAGAGTTTTTATGCTCGATGTCTTCTTAGGAATTTTTTTTTTCTAATCATACTAGGAATCATCCTATTTAATTATATTAATATTTTCTTTTTGTTGTATATTTTACTAATTCGAATAGCTTTGAGTGTAGTTGAATTATGGTCCTTGATTAGAGTAGAGTTAAATTACCATTTTTGCTAATTACAAATATGTCACACTATGAATTTAGCTAATCCAAACCCTAGTCATTATGTATGAGAAATCTCGTTGCCCAATTTGTCTAAAAAATATCTTGATTATCCAAATAAGCTCGAGATTGCACGTTAGTGGTCGCTAGACTTAAAACTATAGGATAACGACCGTCTTACCATGCTTGACATCCATTGTAATGTCTCAAAAAAATCCATACAAATACCCGAGTACCACCTCAGGCAGAACCACTTAAAGACTTTATTCTGTCATAATTAAGGTGAAATTTAGTTAAGCACTAAACTGAATAATTGATGGATTAAGTTTGGGCCACCATTTCCATAAATGAGAAGACCTAAAATCATTAATACCATTGACTCAACACTACATAAAGACCTAGGAAAAATCCCAAGAGCCTGTCGCTCTCGGGAGTAAATTGAACCCCGTATCAGACCTGGACCGCATGTTGAGAATCTGATGACCGTGAAACTATAGGATTATATCCATCTTACTCGGGTTGACAACCATCGTGGGAATCGAGCCCAGAGAGTGTCCAGAAACGCATAACTTGAGCCCTGAGTGAAGTGTGTGAGAGATGCGAATATCTTTAGAAAATGTATTGAAACTTAAGTGAATTGGCCCATTCGCTCACGCGTGAAATTGGAGATTTTGGACCATCAGTTTATGACCAAACTTCACTTATGGGAAAGTGAAATTTCCTTGCCCATATCCATATACTTGTGGCCTCGATCGAGTAAGTACGACCATTGATCTGACATGGGTCCTCTACGGTCAATCAGCTTATCCGATCGCACCGAAACCACAACTTGGCATCGATCCATTATCAGGGAACTTACCCTATGATGTAGGTGAGTAGCGAGCCTCCCCATGAGCCCTGTTTGTCAAAAATAACTGTCCAAAGGGTATAACCCATGTATATAATGGCCCTGGGGCCATTTGCATCACTTCTGGGCTTATAAATAACCCTTATATCACCTCACCCCTCTCATATACGAATTTCCCCAAAACCCTTAGGGAGAGAGAGAGAAAGGAAGAGAAAAAAGGAAAGAGAGAAGAAGGATTTTTGGTGATTGATGTTGTGATTCTCTCCCACTACTCTATGCACTGAATCACCTTCCTGTTACGCTACACACTCAGTTTCGGCTACGATTTTGGGTAAGAAACCATAACCCTAATCTTGTTTTAGAGATCCAGGCTGATTACTTGTCGAACTAGCTAACCGTTTACATTATTTAGGTGCCCGACATTTCGTTTTCGGGAGAGTGGAATTCGGACCGAGTCTGAATCGAGTATTCTGACGAAAGGTGCAGACTATAAATGCTTAGGTTATGGTTTTCAATGCTTTCAATGTCAGCTAATGATTTATATCTTACTTGATTGCTACCATATCGTCTTAGACACACTGATTTCGATATATTTTACATGTATGAACTATGTGAACAAAATATGCATCCAATGTGTTTGTTGAAATGTTTGAATGAACATGTAAACATGATTTGTGCTTTCCATGACTACTAATCTAGGATTCATTGTTGTCATATTCATTGTTGCCAAAATATATGTTGTAACTAACCTAGTCTATATATTTGGTGAAGTGTAGCTTAAGTGTTTGATAAATTGTCTGAATAAGAAATTGTTGATGATTTATATTTATTAAGGGTATTGAGATAAGATTCTCAATTACCTTATTCATATGTATAGTTTCGTTCATGTAATTTTATTTGCCTCTACGCGATTTATGGATAAAATGCAAGTCTTAGGTAATATGATCAATGTGTTTGATAAAATGCTCAAATGAGAAATTTGTTTAGATTGTTTGTTGAATGTTGACATGATTATCACATGTGTCTACCTATTGCATCTGAGTAAGATTGGGGCTACAACCTAGCCCAGGCAATCGGTAATAGTTCCTATTCAGGTGGTTGAATTAGTCTCTCCACATTGGGTATACTTGATGAGTCTGGGTCGCACGATAATTGTCGACAGTGGTTAGGCCACGAGGGGTGCTCATGTGCTCCATGTCGATTAAGTCACCATGTGCTCGTACCAATCAAACTCACCTAACAATCCGATTGGTCTATTATGTGTTTACTATGTATGGACGCTATTGCTTGAATCTAAGGTACCCCCTACCAATGTAAAGGCCTACTTTAACCATGGTACCATGATCTACTAAGACTCATGAGCCGGGCATGATGGTATGAGACACCGTGTTCGAGCTGTCGGCCTATGCCGAGGTGATTAGCCACCCCGTAGTGACCGCAAGTATAAACTTTTGAATTTGCCTATCGACTGCTTTTCATTGGGAGTGATGGCCCTTTGACTAGGAGTGATGAACCTAGATGGATCCTTCTGTTCGAGTCAATGATATAAAGGGAGGTACCCTAACTTCCCAAAATCTGCTGTATGAATAAGCTTAATTAACTACTGGGCTAACATGACCATGCATTATACTGCATTAGTTAAGACGTTCTTTAAAGGCGTGGAAGTCGCACAAGAGGCAGTGATGTCATATGTGAAATTTGGTGTTGGAGTCGCTTGTTGAGGGAGCTTTGATGAGAGGTCAAACATCATTACTTGTATTCCATTCCTGCATTAACAAGAGTAGTTAGGAAGTGATTGTTAATTTACTTTATCATTACTGCTTGATTGACTTGATAATATGTTAACCTTTGCCTTATAGTACCACTGAGTTGATCACTCACTCCCACCCTGGGACGGTGTTTTAAAACACCAACTAGACTCTGGTTTAGATGCAGGTGATAATGAAGTTTATGCGATGGAGAAAGACTTTATGGATGAGGAGTTATCCCACTTTCAGCTCACAGGCGGGTCTATGTAGACCTCATGCTGATACGAGGGGAACACTGAGACATTTGGTTTAGTTGGACATCATACAGTTCCACATTTTGTATATTTTGAAACAATACTTGTTATATTCAACCCAGTTACATACTCATACTCTGGGGATTGTGAAACACTTACACACTAATTATATTTGGAGTATGATGTGCTGTTTTAGTATAATCCCACTCATGTTTGACTCATTAATTTGGACGAAATCTGAACATCATTATCCATGTTGCATAAGTGATGCGCTGGATCTCGGGAGTAGAGCTTTGCTCATCCCTCGAAATTCAGGGTGTTACAAGTTGGTATCAGAGCATGATTTGGATTAAACTGGACTTGAGTTATAGGTAACATGACGCACTCTGATGTACTCTGACTTAGGAAGGGGGCGATGAAATTAGAGACGATCTTAGGATCCTAAAGTTTCACCGATGGGCGAGATTGAATACTGTGGTTTTAGCCCGTACGCATCTTAGATCATGTGAATTGATCTCAGTCACCTTTAGGCCATTAGTCGATGGGTTTGAGTCGTACTTGACAAGCTTCGAACTCAAAACGGATCCAAATGGCGCGAATACATGCGCGTTGGACCGAGAAAAGTGGACCCTACGGGCCTAGGAACCTCACCTGTGGTGTTTGGTGGGGCCCAGGGGGTCCCAATCACCAATCTGTGACCAGGGGGGGTGGCCACCGCCCCAGTGCAGAGCCATCACCGGACAGCCCAGATGGGCACCACGGCACCGCTTGGTTGGCAGCGCACCGCCGACTCCCACAGACAGGTGCGGCGGCACCGCGGTGGCGGTGGTGCACCACCGTCCGGCCGGCCTAAGTGGGTCCCTCCCACATGTGGGGCCCCTTTTATTAGTACCTTTGCCCTATTCCTCCCCCATTTCACCATTTTCAACCTCCCAAATACTTCCAAACCTCTCAAAAATCATCTTTCTCCCTCAAACCTCCATTTTCATACGTCTAAAATCTCCATTTCCCTTACATCTTCCACCCCTCCACCACTATCTTTATAAAGCCATCTCTTACATCTCTTATTCTCCCTTATTCACACCCATTTGAGTAGAAAACTCTTCTTTTTTATGTCTCAAAACCTCCATACGTTCAAACCCATTTCATTCTCTAAGCTTTTCCTTCACAATGGCCCTCTTTGAGCTTGTCACCACCATTTTCTGTATCTCAATGCTCCTTTCCCTTATGGGAAAGAAGAGATCAGCCTTGGTTGAAGCCGGGCCTAGTAGTCCAAGCCGTTCTAAGAAGAAGATGAGTGCTGAGACAAGTGCAAGCACCGAGCGAAGGTCGAAATAGGACCTCTACCCTCGAATCCCGATATAAAGGTCTCTACTGGTGGGCGCCGAACTCGGTAAGTTCTGTGATCGTAAGGTTGTGTTTGAAGCTCACGTTAATGAGAACTTATTTGGATTATATCCCGTGATCGATCTCCTCCTGGAGAATGGGTGGGGTCCTATATTCGAAGGAAAGACTCATGTAAGTGAAGGCACCGTACAAGCCTTCTATGCTCACATACGGGACCCAACTCTATAGCCTCTCTAGTTTATCATACTGTTGGGAAGAACTCAAGCTAGGGTCGATGTGGATATCATGGCATGTATCATGGGAATAGAACATGGAGTTGTACATGCCAGTGATATAAATCTCGCTAGTGAACGAGAGAGAAATCGCCGCACACGTTTCCTTTGCGGCCAACTTGATGAGTAGAGGCGAGGGAATAGCCTCGCATCGACTAATATGATAGAGGATTTTTGCCTGACTTCTTGTACCGGGTCAGACAGGGAGAAAAAGTGTGCCTGCCTACTCTTACCTTAACTCCGATAATCAATATTGCACAATCTACTCGAGGAGACGCCTCACTCCCTTTCAGCTGACTCATTTGCAAAATCGCGCGCAATTTCAGATTCAGACTCCATCTGGATAACCTCGCCCCGATCCATTTCATCAATGAAACTACACTTAACAATATGGGAATAGGCCTTAGGTAATGCCAAGCCAGAATTAATGAGTATGAGGATGAGATAGAAGAAGAGATTGAAGGAGAGGAAGGCAGTGAGGAAGAGGAAGGAACTGAAGAAGAGGAAGGCAGTGAGGAAGAGGAGAAGGAAGAAGAAGAGGAGGCCCAAGACTCAAACAGGGGACATCCTACTACACATGAGGACCGTCATGACTGGGCCACCTTAGAAGCCCGCATGGTCAAGATTGAAAAAAACCAGGCCTATCGAAAGAAGAAGTTCAAGGAGTGTCACGCCTCGAACTCGGAAACCGGGCTCACAAAATTCCCGATCGCCGAATCCGGCGCCGACAGCCTCCGTAGAACCCCATTCTCGAATTTCGACACCCATTCACCAGGTTCTGATCTTGGGATACTACAAGGAGGGTTTCAAATCATCAGTCTGATTCATAATGAGCATAACAAAAGCATAACCCACAAACAATAACCACAAGAACACCACCACAAAATCCACTATGATAAAAAACTTTTGAGTACAATGCGTCTGAAAGGGAAAATACAATGTAACAAAAGAAACAAAACTCCAGAAGCTCGGCTGCACGCTCCAACTACGGCGAGACTATGGCTGCGATTGCGTCCTGGCGTCACCTGCACGCATCAATCGTGCATAAGCTTATAGAAAGCTTAGGGGGTGGTGTAAGTATGTGCACAATATAAGCGTGCTCAAAATGTAAGGTCAGAGTAATGCGGAATCATGGTGATGAGCACATGAATGCAATCAGCCGTACCAAGGCTATGCGGTACAAGATATGAATGCTATCGGCCATAACACGGCCATGCGATACGAGATGCAACTCAAGCATGCCAATCCTCATCATGTATCAGTACAATTCTCATTCTAGATAATCACCGGGGTTTAGTACACTCCAAGAGGCACTGCCACTCTCCAAGCCATACAGTCCAAATGAGCGTAAGAAACCTCATTATCCCCCTGGCCAATAGTCTGCCAATACCTATCCGGCACGTCGATAGCGGACCCATTCACGAGCTGGTCAAACTCAGCCTAGTATTGCCCCCTACCCTCGGGCAAGTAAGGCCACACTCCTTTCCAACCGACCATGACACAGTGGGAGACGCGGCCTCCTGGTATTCGGCCCTCATGCACTCATATATCCACTCGGTCTTGACGTTGGAGTCATCCTCTGGTACCATCAGGTTTAGGAATTTTCACCCAGGGACATCTATGGCGCCCATATGCTAGAACCAAATATTTTCGGTATCCAATCCTGTCATCCACGATGTGTCTATGGAGGCTATGGCCCTGAAGTCGCTAGGGTATATAGTAACTACAATCACACAAATGCAAGTGCATGAGCCACACTATCAGTCATGCAACAATCCTGTGTGTATCATGCACTTATATGAGGCAACTCTGCCTATCAGGGAGCCGGGAAGACCGCGAAAGCCTATGGAACGGTACGGTCTAGGATACGGGGCTTACAAGGCATACATATGATGCGGATGATCATGAATCATGGATCTATACTAAACATGTATAAAGAGATGAGCTCTGTGTATAATGAAGATGGGCCTAGACGGCCTACTTACCACAAGTATGGGCCTATCAGTGGGCCTTAGGGAGAGTTATAATGTGGACATTTAACCAACATTATCAATGTGGACGTCAAACTAGCATTGCTCCCAAGGCGTGGCCTGTTATGAATGCTAATATATATGCTATGGTGGAGTCACGCTACAAGGGACATTATGTACATCTTATTGGGCCTTGACCCATGGGCCTTTAATACATCAAATGGCCTTAAACATGGATCTCACATATATCAAGGTGGGCTTTCAATGACGGGCCACAAATGCATCAACATGGGCCTAGTCACATAGGCTTGGCATATATCACAATGGGCCTCATAATATGGGCCTTACACAAATCAAGGTGGGCCTTGTATGTTTTAAGGTGGGCCTCAACGGACGGCCCACGAACACACCAAGATGGGCCTTTTCACATGGTCTCAAAATATTTTTCCAAAATGATTGGACGGTTTGGATGAAACACATGCATCATGGTGGGGCCCACACTAATAGAGGGTGTGGACTACAATACATACTTAAGTAGGTCCCAAGTAGGGCCTACCAAAATGTTTATTTTCCATCCATTCCATTGACAAAGTCACTCAGATCTTAGGCCCACAGTAATATTTATTTTCCACCCAACCTGAGCCCAATGTAATATTTAATTGCCATCCAACCATTCATAAGGTCACTTAGACCAGGTAGGGTCCACTGTAATATTTATTTGCCACACTACCCGTCCAAAGGGTCATGTGGACCTGGGGTAGGGCCCACTGGACTGGGGCCCACTGGAATGTTTACTTTCCACCCAAGCTGTCTGTAAGGTCACACGGCTAGGGGGCCCATGGTGATGTTTATTTACATCCAGCCTATTTAAAAGGTCACGTGGACCTGGGAAAAATGGGCCCACCAAATGTGGTTCCCAAATCCAGCCCACCCATCATGTGTGTCCCACTTGGCTGAAGGTTCAGACCAAGTTTCAGCGGCATCCAAATTTCAGGTGGGCCCCACTAAGTGTTTTTATATGTTTAGGTATGTCTTCACATAATTTTAGATGGTATGGCCCGCCTGAGTTCCGTGTAAGGCTGATTTTTGGGATGGACGGTTGGTCCATGGGGACCCATCAAATGCACGGTATTGATGGCTGAAATGCATCAAGGTGGGGCCCACAGCTGGGGCCGTGACCCCCAGCCCGTTCGTCCGTCAGTGGCCAGCGCAGCCGCAGGCGTTGCCTGCGTCTTCTGACAGCAGCAGCGCTGCTGCTTTCTATTTTTTTTTTAAAACTGGGTTTTCTGTAGTTTTTCACAGGTGGGGCCCACATTGAGGAAATCTGCCTCGCCCATTGCATTCCCCGGCTCGATATAGTCGAACAGAGTCTAATATGCAGCTTGTTTCTAGCGAATAAAAAGATCCAGGTAGTTTTCAACGGTAAACACTACTGTTTCCTATGGTATGGCCCACCAAGGAAAGGGATCGGTTTCATTTTTCGGCTCAACGCCTAAAATGATCTGGGGAACGAAATGGACGGCTTGGATTATGCATGTACATCAAGGTGGGGCCTGCATGAGTGGCTCACCTCTCCCTTCTCTTTGGCTAGCTTGGTAGTACATTCCCATGTCAGTTAACCCTTCACTGTTTGCCAACATCCAGCGTCCAGGGACGCTGTACGGCATATATAGACACATTATTGTGGTGGGTCCCACGTAGATGTGGCCCACCAACATATATGCATATAATATATATATTATATTATATATATAATACATATTATATTATGTATATTATATAAAATATAA
This sequence comes from Magnolia sinica, assembly GCF_029962835.1. NCBI lineage: Eukaryota > Viridiplantae > Streptophyta > Magnoliopsida > Magnoliales > Magnoliaceae > Magnolia > Magnolia sinica. Next base: position 85,388,559 of record NC_080574.1, read on the forward strand.
CATATATATATATATATAAATTGCATTGGGCCCATCCAAACAATGGATGGTGCGGATCATCACTTGCAATAGAGTGGGCCACACCGTCTGATGTAGATGGACGGGGTAGATATAACACGTATTGGTGGGATCCACAACATCACAAAGAAAGAGAGAGAGAGAGAGAGAGAGAGAGAGAGAGAGAGAGAGAGAGAGAGAGAAATATACGGTGAGATAGAGAGGAGGGACCCCGCCACTATGGGCCCTTCATTGATACAACACATACATCAAAATGGGTCCCACAACAAGTGGGCCCTAAAGATCAAGATTTCAACGGTGGATCACCCACCTCTAAGCCTCCTCCTTGCTCCCTTAGCCTTCTATGCTCATTGCCTTGCCTTTTGATGGAGGTTGATGGAAGATTGATGGTGTGGATAAGAGATGAGAGGGTGGGCTACACTTGTGGTTTGGGAGAGAGGAAGCTTGGACGTGGGATGCTTGAGTTGCTTGGAAGATTTTGAGAAAATGAGAGAGAAAATAAGAGGATGGGAGTGATATGAGGTGATGGAGTGATGGGTGTAATTAATGAAGCATGGGTTGGTTTGAAAAATGGGTAAAAGAGGGATGGGTGAAGAGAGAGAGAGAGTTGACTTTGTGGAGAAAGAGGGATGGGTTGTTGTACTTGGGTAAGGTGTGACTTGACTTGTACTTGACATTGATTGATTGGACATATCATAGAGATTCCCTCGAGATTCGCAACACACGGCGTTTCTTCGGAATAAACTCAGCTCGACATCTTCTAGCCTGGGTATCGGTTCGGTGCGCAAGTCACGGCGTCGGAACCGCGGCGACGACGCGGTCGCTATGATACAAGTTTCGGATCGAGCCGACATCGGTGTGTGGGACCTTGCTTAGGATCACGCACAATCGTCGGATACGGTGCAAAGGTTGTCAAAATTTGACTGGAAGGATCGCGGAAGCCAACAGAACGGTATGGACTAGGACACGGTCTTACAAGGAGAACTAGGCCTATCTGAAACAAAAGTTTAAGAAAATGTCTGGTGCCCTAAAGGCCCTCTTGTGCTGCATATAGGATAAGGAAGCACCTTCGCCTTCACCAGAATCGGAGGACTAGTCATACGTTTGTAGTTGTTTTTCTTGTTCTTTTGTAATAGCCTTAGTTAGGCTTGGATGGATGCTAGGTTAGTAAGTATTAAAGCCTTTTATTAAATTAGGTCACATGCATTCTCTATCATAATTCATGTAATGCTACATTATACGTATTGTGACAAATTTTGGTTAAATGAAATGCATGAAACTCCTTTGTTTAGAAATGTGTTTGGAGAAAGTGGAAAATGTTATCCTAATCCTATAAATGTTGCACCCTATGTTGTATATAGGGAATGACTCCCATAACTACTCGGAACATGGCACGTCTCCCACTTGGCGGAATGATTGACAGGGTCTCTCATCTGAGTGGTAGCCAAACGGACCCCAGTTTGGGTCCAGGTAATGATACGATGCCAGATTCACAACGGGCCACTGGCCCCACAAATGGGCCAACACCGAATGCACCACAAGTTCTACATCAGAACCGTGCATCTTTGTCGATGCCACACATGCCTTAGGTGGCCTCTCCCCCTCATAGGTTGGAGCAGATGATGCTCCTAATGCAACAACAATAAGAAGTTTTGGCCACTATAGCGGGGGCCATTGCACAAAACATGAATGTGGCCTTGCCTGTGCCACCCGTGCAACCTACTGGAACTATAACTACAAGTGGCCTATTTGACCACTTTCAGTGCCTCCGTCCTCCCACTTTTGTGGGTACTCATAGACCCGAGGAGGCTGAGTACTGGTTGGATCGCATATCCAAGATGTTGAAGCCATTGCATTGTAATGAAGCAGAGCAAGCCGAGCTTGTTGTGTATATATTTGAAAAGGAGGTTAGTCTTTGGCGGGATAGCATCCTATGAACCGTTCCTCCAGGATTTCCATGGACGTGGGACGAGTTCGAAACCGTTTTCAGGGAAAGTACTTCCCCCTCACTTACCGTAATGAAAAGGAGGACGAATTTCTTCACCTCCGACAAGGAGGAATGACTGTGGCAGAATATGAAAACCAGTTCATGGAGCTAGCTAGATATGCTCCTTTGATTTTGGCAGACGAGCCGATGAGAATGCGACAATTTTCAGATGGGCTGCAGGCAGATATCCACACCAAGATTTGTTGCGCTAGCATTCCCAACTATGCTGAGCTAGTGAACATGCCCCTGCGAGCTGAGTAGGATGGCGAAAGAGTGTCTCGAACACGTATGCCAATGGGGCCGAGGCCTTGGCCCGAACTACATAACCGGCCAGTTCTCGGCAAGAGGCCACGTATAGACTTGCCTCCCAGACCAATGGCTCCACTGGCCCAGCAGAGACAAACTAACTGTTGGTGTACTTATTGTAACAAAGGGGGCTATACTAATCCGTTTTATTTTACCAAGATGAAGGACAACGGTTTTACGCCACCTCAGAAGATCAACCGCTAGCCACCACTTATTATATCGGCTTCACCTCTACGATCTGCACCACTGGCACAACCATTTTACCAACCTCCCGTATCTCGAAATAGGTCACCTCAATGGCTTATGGCAACATAACCTAATCGTCCACAACAAGCTCAAGTACATGCACTTGCAGCTGAAGCATCTGAATCAGCGGCTGCAGTACCATTAACCTTTAAAGTCACTGCCCGCATCCAAGGTACACCAATTTTTCTATTGGTGGACACTGGGTCCACTATTTCAATGATAGCATACTCTATAGTCAAGTGACTAGGGTTGAGCACTACCCCTATGGTTGGGGTGAGAGTCATCGCCACAGTAGGAACCTTCACAGACGCCATTAAGCTTTGTAAGAGTTGCCCGATAGACTAAGGAAGCAGAGTGGTGTGCATTGACCTGATTGTCACCATGATATTTCATTATGACGTCATCCTCAGCATGGATTGGCTCACCGAAATGAGGGCAGAGATTAACTGTGAAACCAGATTGGTGACAGCCCATGGGCCCGAGGGCACGACCTTCACCTTCTCAGTTCAGGTCAGTTGTCCTTATCAAATTCGTTGTTACGCTTCCTTATTGAAAAATTACGATGGTCCGTCACTTGGGGACACGCCAGTAGTCCAAGAGTTCAGGGATGTGTTCAGAATGATCCCTATACTACCTCTTCAGCACGGGATCGACTTTACGATGCCTATCTCTTTACCGACGTACCGCATGCCTCCGTGTGAAATGGAGTAATTGAGGAAGCAGATAGATGACTTATTGGATTTGAATTTCATACGGCCGAGCGTATCTCCTTGAGAATCCCTGTGTTATTTGTGAAAAAGAAGGATGGATCGCTACGGTTGTGTATAGATTATTACAGGTTAAACCACATCACAGTGAAGAACAAGTATCCTCTGCCCAGAATAGATGACCTGTTTGACCAGTTGAAGGGGGCGCATTATTTCTTTAAAATAGACTTCCAGTTCAGGTATCATCAGTTGCGCATCAGGAATGAAGACGTGCAGAAAATAACATTCAGGACCAGTTTCGGGCACTACGAATTCCTCATGATGTCGTTTGGACTTACAAATGCACCGGCCATATTCATGGATCTCATGAATCGGGTATTTCGGCCATATCTGTACTAATTCGTCATCGTATTTATAGATAACATTTTGATATACTCAAAGAGCTGGAAGGATCACGAAGAATACCTGTGAGCTGTCCTTGATACTCTCTGGAAGAATCAATAATTTGCACAGTACCAGAAATGCGACTTCTGGAAGGAAGAAGTCAAGTTCCTGGGACATGTGGTTTCCAAAGAAGGAATTGCCGTGGACCTTGCCAAGGTGACCACGGTATAAGACTAGGAGTAGCCCAGCTCAGTTACAGAAGTGAGGAATTTCCTTAGACTTGCCAGCTATTATCGTCGATTCATTAAGGATTTCTCCAAGATAACCCGACCGTTGTCTCAACTCACTCAGAAAGATCTTAAGTTTGCTTGGAATGAGAAAGTAGAAGCAGCCTTTCAGGAATTAAAGGACAAGCTGACGTCTGCACCCATGCTTGTACTACCAGAGCAAGAGGTTAAATATACTATATACATCGACGCATCTCGAGTTAGTTTGGGTTATGTACTTATTCAGAAAGATAGGGTGGTTGCCTATGCCTTACGACAGTTGAGGAAACATGAAGAAAAATACCCCACTCATGATCTGGAATTGGTGGCAGTCATCTTTGCATTAAAGCTCTGGAGACATTACCTCTACGGAGAGGAGTTTGAGCTCTTTTACGACCACAAGAGCCTTAAGTACATCTTTACGCAAAGGGAGCTGAATATGAGGCAATGACGTTGGATGGAGACCTTGAACGACTTTAAGTTTGAGGTCTCCTACCATCTTGGTAAGGCCAACCTTGTGGCCGATGCATTGAGCCGCAAGAAAACTATAGAATTTGTAGCTCCACTGATGATAGAAGAGTGGAATATGGTGGAATTCGTCTGGGATTTCGAACAGAAGTTGACAGTGGAGGAGCCATTTAAGAGCATCGCACACATCCACGTGCAACCACTTATTGATGACCAAATCTTTGTAGCTCAAAAAGAAGATGAACTATTAGTAAAGATGAGAGAACATGCAAGTGACAGTAAATAATCTAAATGGAGGGTTAGCTTGGATAGAAGTTTGTGATATCGTGGCCACCTATGCATCCTGAACCGTCACGACTTGAGGAGGGAAGTTTTAGAGGCCACACATAATTCGAAGATGGTGATGCATCCGGGTAGTACAAAGATGTATTAAGACATAAAGCGTTCGTATAAGTGGGACAACATGAAGGTCCAAATAGCAGACTTTGTATCCTGATGTCTCACGTGCCAACAAGTTAAGGCTGAACATCGCCAACCCCCCGGTTTACTTCAGCCCATGCCCATCACCGAGTGGAAGTAGTATTTCATATCTATGGATTTTATTTCCCGGTTATCGAAGACAAGAAAGGGGCATGACTCCATTTGGGTGATTGTGGACTAATTGACGAAATCAGCCCATTTCCTCCTGATTAGAGTTTCTAATTCGACTGATGATCTAGCCAAGTTGTACCTCAAGGAGATATTATGACTACACGAGGTTCCTATAGAGATTGTTTCGGACCGAGACACACGATTCACGTCTATTTTCTGGACTCGAATCCAAGAAGCAATGGGAGTGAAATTGAAGTTCAGTATCGCGTTCTACCCACAGATCGATGGGCAAATGGAACAGGTAAATCAAATACTTGAGGACATGTTACGAGCATGCGTACTTGACTTCAAGGACAGTTGGGATGACTGTCTCCCTTATGAAGAGTTTGCTTATAACAATAGCTTCCAAGTAAGCAATGACATGGCTCCCTACGAAGCTTTGTATGGGCGCCCATGTCGAGCTCCACATTGTTGGGCAGAAGTTGGCGAGAAGTGCTTGGTTGGACCAGACTTGGTTCAGGCGACCTCAGAAAAGATTGATATTATCAGGTGTCGACCCCTTACAGCCCAGAGTAGATAGAAGAGTTACGCTGATATGAGGCGGAGACAGTTAGAACTTGAAGTTGGGGACCATGTATTCCTTAAAGTTTTTCCAATCAAGAGAGTCCTTCGTTTTGGCCAAAAGGGAAAACTCACGCCAAGATTCATTGGCCTGTTCTAGATTTTAGATCGAGTGGGTGTGGTAGCATACTGTCTCGCCTTATCCACACCACTTGCAGGCGTGCACAACGTCTTTCACGTATCAATGCTGAAGAAATATGTTCCTGACCCTACCTATATTATCAAATGGGAATAAGTGCAACTAAGTGAAGATGCTACTTATGTATTATAGCCCACACGTGTTCTAGATAAGAAGGAACAAGTGCTACACATCAAAATTATCCCACTCGTGAAAGTGTTATGGACACACCACACTGAGGAGGAGGCTACTTGGGAAATGGAAGCCGAAGTCCGTAAGAACTACCCTTAGATCTTCAAGTATGAAAAGGTACTAATTTTGGGGATAAAATTTTTCTTTAAGGGGGGTAGATTGTAACGTCTCAAAAAAATCCGTACAAAGACCCGAGTACCACCTCAGGCAGAACCACCTAAGGATTGTATTCTGTCGTAATTAAGGTGAAATTTAGTTAAGTACTAAACTGAATAATCAGTGGAATACGTTTGGGCCACTATTTCCACAAACAAGAAGACCTAAATACATTAATACCACTGACTCAACACTACATAAAGACCTAGGAAAAATCCCAAGAGCCTGTCGCTCTCGGGAGTACATTGAACCCCATATCGGACCTGGACTGCACGTCGAGAATCTGATAACCGTGAAACTATAGGATTATGTCTGTCTTACTGGGCTTGACAACCATTGCGGGAATCGAGCCCAAATAGTGTCTAGAAATGCACAACTTGAGCCCTGAGCGAAGTGTGTGAGAGACGCGAATATCTTTAGAAAATATATTGAAACTTAAGTGAATTGGGCCATTCGCTCACCCGTGAAATTGGGGATTTCGGACCGTCAGTTTTTGACCAAACTTCACCTATGGAAAAGAAAATTTCCCTGCCCATATCTGTATACTTGTGGCCTCGATTGAGTAAGTACGACCTTTGATCTGACACAGGTCCTCCACGGTCGATCAACTTATTAGATCGCACTGAAACCACATCCTGGCATCGATCTATTGTCAGGGAACTTACCCTATGACATAGGTGAGTAGCGGGCCTTCCCATGAGCCCTGTTTGTAAAAAATAACTGCCCAAAGGGTATAACCCATGTATATAGTGGCCCTGGGGCCATTTGCAACACTTCTGGGCTTATAAATGGCCCTTATATCCCACCCCTCTCATATACAAATTTCCCCAAAACCCTAAGGGAGAGAGAGAGAAAGGAAGAGAAAAGAGGAAAGAGAGAAGAAGAATTTTTGGTGATTGATGCTGTGATTCTCTCCCACTACTCCATGCATTGAATCACCTTCTCGTTATGCTACACACTCAGTTTTGTCTACGATTTTGGGTAAGAAACCCTAGCCCTAATCTTGTTATAGAGATCTAGGCTAATTACTTGTCGAACTAGCTAACCGTTTACGTTATTTAGGTGCCCGACATTCCGTTTTCGGGAGAGTAGAATTCGAATCGAGTATTTCGATGAAAGGTGCAGACTATAGACGCTTAGGTTATGGTGTTCAATGTTTTCAATATTAGGTAATGATTTATGTCTGACTTGATAGCTACCATATCGTCTTAGACATGCCGATTTCGATATATTTTACATGTATGAATTATGTTAAACAAAATATGCATCTCATGTGTTTGTTAAAATGTTTGAATGAATATGTAAACATGATTTGTACTTTCCATGACTACTAATCTAGGATTCATTGTTGTCATATGCATGTTGACCTCTCTGTATAAGGAATTGCCAAAATATATGTTGTAACTGGCCTAATCTATATATTTGGTGAAGTGTAGCTTAAGTGTTTGATAAATTGTCTGAATGAGAAATTGTTGATGATTTGTATTTATTAAGGGTATTGAGATAGGATTCTTAATTACCTTATTCATATGTATAGTTTCCTTCATGTAATCTTATTTTCTTTTACGCGATTTATGGATAAAATGCAAGTCTTAGGTACATAAAATCTAAAGACTGAATTAAGGCACTTTACATTTTTGAAATGTCTTCATTTCGTATACGCATGGTTTCAGCCTCCCTTCATTGCATGGATTTGGCACATTATCTTTCTTTACGTCAATTCTCCTGTAATTGGGCTCTGATTTAATGTTGCATGAACGTTCGGCCTTACTCACACCCTCAAATGTAACACTTACAGACGGTATCGACCGTTGATTAGGTAATGGACCCTTGCAAAAAACCAGGGCGCCGTGCACTCCCTAAGTGAGCCACAAATACAAGTTGAACTTTAGACCGTTATACTGATCTCTCTTTTCCAAACTGTCCATATTTTCCTGGTACAAGTGTGATCCATCAGGGACCAGTATTATTTTGTAACTCCTAAGAAGCTTTCAACAGTGGCTGATTAATCCCCAACTATTTTCTTTGATGTGGTCCAGTTGAGCTTTGGATCTGCATTATTTTTAGGCTCATGCCATAAAATGAGCTGTCAAAACAGATAGACGGCATAGATAAAACACATACATTATGGTGAGGCCAACAAAGCTTGGGCAACGTCATGCTACAGGGATATCCCGTGGTGAGCAATCTGCCTCCAACAAAATAATCTGCCTGGTGCTCATCATTACATTGATTTTGTAGATTTGGAAATACGATTTTATTGAATATTTTGATTTCTTTCTTGATAAGAATATTGGGTGCACACGCATCTCTCGACTGCATACAAAATATACGGGATATGCCAGCATACATCATTTTACACCATGCAGATAATAGGGACTTGAATTTTGATTTGGGAAGAAGATTCAGTTAAAAAATAAATAATTAATTAGTTTTGAAAAGTGAATTTATATGCCATGCATCTCCCTGATTTGGAAATGGATTGGCTACTCCCCTGCCACCAGCCCAATTGCTGGTGGTCAGTGCTATGTGGGACCCACCATGATGTATGTGTTTCATCCATGCTGTTCATCCATTTTTAAAGATCATTTCAGAGCGTTATCCCACAAATGAGAGGGATATAAATCTCAGGTGAACCACACCACAGGAAAACAATAGTGATTGGATATCCACCATGATGCACTATTTATTTGACATCTAATTTGTTGATTAGGTTACACAGACCCAGATGAAGGGAAAAAACAAAGATCAGCTTGATCCAAAACTTTTGTGGCTCCTAAAAGTTTTTAATTTTAGAGGTTCATTCAACACTGTTTCCTGTAATGTGGTACACTTGAGATTGGGACATACCTCATTTTTGGTCTCATACCATAAAATGATCTAGAAAAATAGATGGATGGCATGGATGAAACACATTCATCATGTGGGGTCCACAGAGCACCGACCACCAGCCATTGGCTGGTGGCAGGGGTAAGTAGTTGTAGGTGCGTGTCACGTGAAGACGAGCACTGACGCTCCTCAAGCTCCGAGTTGTACGAACGGTTCAAAGGAGATCAAAGTTGCATGGGCCACACAATAATGTATTTATTATATCCACACTGTTCATCAATTTTTCGAGATCATTTTAGAACATTAGCCAAAAAATGAATCATATCCAAACATCATCTGGACCACACCAAAATTAGCAGCGGGATAATGATTTTCACTGTTAAAAAATTCGTAGGGCCCACCATAACATTTATTTTCCATCCAATCTGTTCATAAGGTCACGAAGACCTAAATTAAGAGGAAAAATAAATATTGATCTAAAACTTCTGTGACCCCAAAAAGGATTTCAATGGTAGACGTTCAATCCCCCATTGCTTTTTGCAGTGTGGTCCACTTGATAGTTAGATCTATCTTATTTTTCTTCTCAAGCCTTAAGACGAGCTCGCAAAATGGATGGATGGTTTGGATATAACACATACCTCATGATCAGACCCACATAACTTGCTGACGTTAATACAGCATCTATAGCTGCTGTATTGACGTCAGTAAGTTCTGTTGTAGCTGCTGTATTGACGTTAGCAAGTTCTGTGGATTTGATCATGAGTTGTGTTATATCCAAACCATCCATCAATTTGGCGAGCTCGTATTAAGGCTTGAGACAAAAAATAAGACAGATCTAATTATCAAGTGGACCACACTGTAAAAAGCAGTGGGGGATTGAACGTCTACCATTGAAACCCTTTTTGTGGTCACGGAAGTTTTTTATCAATATGAAATTTGCTTTTCCTCTTCGTTTAAGTCTTTGTGACCTTATGAACAGATTGGATGGAAAATAAACGTTATGGTGGGCCCTACGAATTGTTTAATGGTGAAAATCATTATCTTCGCAGCTATTTGTGGTCTGGTCCAGATGATCTTTGGATATGATTCATTTTTTAGATAATGCTATAAAATGATCTCTAAAAATAGATGAACGGTATAGATATAATAAATACATCACTATGGGGCCATGTAACTTTGATGTCCTTTGAACTGTTCACAGTTGACAAAATCACAAATTTACGACAGACCAAATTCGTCGTAAAACCAAATAAATGACAGATTTCATCCGTTGCTTGGTCCGTCATTGTGTACTGGGTTGTTTTTTTACGACGGATAAGATTCATCGCATATTACCGACAGATAAGATTCATCGCAAAAATAAAAAACTGTCGCTGAAATTCAGAAAAAACTAGAATTATTCGTCATTAAAAATATTGGCGACGGATAAGGTAGGTCGCTAATATGAGGAGAGGGACGGACCTCAATTTCGTCATCCATTGTTAACTTAGAAATTAGCGACGGATTTGGTCCATTGCTAAAATATCTGCGAATTAAAAAAAATTATCAAATTTGTTTGTATTTTTTTTTTTGAATCTTTGTAATGCCCTGAAATTCGGGGGTCGAGCATAACTCATCTCCTGAGTTCCAGAATATCACTTATGCAACATATTTGATGATGGATGTATATTGTCGGTATGAGTGTATAAAACATGGAATAGATTAAGCCAAACTGCAAATATAATTCAGGGATAAGTGAAGAACGCAAGCGGAAGGCTTAAAGAAATATTTGTGTACATGTGCACATCCTTGAAATACATATACATATCAGGTCGTGTTATAAGTGTTGCTATTAAAATTACAAGTATCAAATTACATCATTTAATCCCAAAAGAAATCCCAGCATCCAGCGCATCAGAATAAGGCTCACTAGAACCCATCTGAAAACTGCATAAAAGAGAAAGCAGCCTCATCATCCTCGATCTCCTGCTCTGCCTCAGAGGTCGCATCAACATCTACAACTAAGACAGAGTCTGGTGGGTGTTTAAACACTGCCTCAGAACATGGGAGTGAGTGATCAACTCAGTGGAACAATAAAGCATAGGTTAACATGTTATCAATTCAATCAAGTAGTAATGATAAAGTAGAATAATCAAACATGTCCTAAGTACTCTTGTTAATGCAAGGATGTATGTAGAATGATGCGTGCCCTCACGCGTACACCCTCAGCGTCTTCATCTTACGTTACGAATGACATCGCCTCAAAGTGCACCACGTCTACAAAGCACATGCAAATGTGGTGCATGAACATGATTACCAAGTTGTTATTAGTCCTTTTCATACAGCAGGATTGGGAAGCTAAGGTACCTTCCTCATATCACCATCCAAACAGTGATCCATTACAGGGTCGTTAGTCCTAGATCATCTCATACGGTCATATGGTTTTAGGTCGTAGCAAAGGGCTCGTCACCAATCAATGCACGCCTATCATACCTTCGTTACTACACTAAAGCTCGTCACCTCAATGCGGTATCCAGGCATGCTCGAGGTCACTACAAAGGGCTCGTCACCAATCAATGTAGGCCGACAGCATGAATATAGTGTCCCATACCACCATAATTGGCTCACGAGTTTAGTTGCTCACTGGTCACTATGGGGAGGCTCGTCACCCCAGCGTAGGCCCACAGCTCGACCACGGTGTCCCATACCACCATGTCCGGCTCATGAGTCTTAGCGGATCAAGGTACAACAGTTTGCAGGATTTGCACTAGTAAGTTTGGTACCCTAGATTCAAGCAATAACGTCCATACATGGTAAACATATATTGGACAATTGGGTTACTTGACGAACTCGACTAGCACGAGCGTACGTTGGGTTGAACGACATAGAGTGCGCAAACACTCCGTGTGGCCAAACCACTGCCGACAACTCTAATACGACTCGGGTTCGTCAAATCACATCCTTTGTGGCGAAAGCAGCCTCAGCCACAATCTCAAGGCTGATTACCGATTTCCTCGACTATTCATAGTCCCAAACACATTCCACTATAACAGATATTTATAATGAATTTAGAATAGTAATGGAACAACAATTTCAACCATGTAGCATATGAGTATTTGAAGAATATTAACTTAACATGGATTTACACACAAGTAATACTTGAAATTTAAACAACAAGGAATGTAACTTGCATGAAGGAAATCATACACACAAATAGGAGTATTGAGAATCGCTTCTCAATGCCCGCAATTAGGTTAATATGTAGCACTTTAAATCATTCAGACATTTCTACAAACACTTAGAATACATAATACAACATACATGACGTATGTTGAAATACACGCATTTGGACAATCCCTTTTCGCAATGAGTTGTCACGCATACATCTAGCATAAATATATGATAAATAATCATGGCAAACACATGTGCATATTTTATACGTATACGGTACTTTCTACATATACATAGAATACACAAATCTCAATATATCACATGCATATCAGGAACGCAACATAAACATAACATTTGGCATGTGAAATATCATCCATAACAAGAATAAACCATTAGTTGGCATTGAAAGCCTTGAAAACCATAGCCTATACAATTAAAGTCCGTACCTTAACTAGAAATGGAACACCGAACTGATTCAGACGAGATGTCTTCGTCAACGGCGACAAGATAACCTAAAGCAAGAAGAGAAATGAGCTACAACAATACAAAGACTATTCTAAGCTCTAACACAGATTAGGGTTAGGTTAACTTACCCAAGGATGAACTTAGAATCGCTGGAATAACGATTCTATAGTGAAGGTTTAAGGATGAAGAAGAACAGGAAAGAATCTAAGATGATTCACCAACTTCTTTCTCACTTTCTCTCTCTTTTCCTCTTTCTTTCTTAGCTAGGGTTAGGAAATTCGTATGGAAAAGAGAGTTAGGGTTTTAAGGTCTATATATAGGCCTAACATTGATGAAAATAACCCCAAGGCCAAGGTATACTTAGGTTATAACCAAAATAGGCCTCTCTCGATCCAACGGAGCACTTCTGGTGGGCCTTTTTCCATGAAAGGTCGGACTTAAGCTCACTGACCATGGATCTAGGTCAGGCTGAGTTTTCGTACCGATCGGATCTTCAGATCAGCCGTGGAGACCACACTCAATTCAACGGTCACCGAAACTCGATCAGGTCCATAAGCATAATGACATGCCTGGGCCATCTTTCCTGATCAGAGGGTGAAATTAGGTCAGAATCCAACGGTCAGATTGCTTAAAATCGTCGCACAAGCGACACGACTCAGATTTCATAAAATCTTATGTAATTTTCACCATTCTCACACTCTTCACTCCGGACTCAATCAATTCGACCCAAAACATCATCTGGACTTGATTTTTGAGGTGATGGCCAAGTCCAACATGGTGACCAATACAGCCTAAGATTATCGCTATCGGACTTTCGACGCGCGGTCCAGGTCCGATCCAGAACTTCCAAAAATTCTCAAGAGCAACTGGATTTAGCAATGAATCCCAGATTTCAGAGTAACCTAGCGCTAACTATTCTACAGATTTTGAGTCATGTAGATCAAATTTAAAGTGATTGATGCAAATTTCACAAGCAATCAAGTTAAGCGCTAAATACCCCAATTAACTACTAAGGAAAAATAGAGGTAGTACTTGGGTCTTGGCACAAAATTTTTCGGGTCATTACAGTCTTACACCTGATAGTCATTCAAAAAATAATTCACATGATTGCTTAATAAGAATCCCATTCACAAAATTCAAAATAATTCACCAAATTCACAACGAATGTTTTGTCAACTTGTACAATCCAAAATATCAAATGTAAAGGGTGTGAATGGATGAATGGCATGGATAAACACATGCATGAATGTGTGGCCCACATGTCACTACACCAAAATCCCTCTTTAGGAATGATTTTCAACCATGGATTGAACATGTGCACCATTTTGCACAGCACGTGAAGCAGCAACGACAATGCTTGATTCAGAATTAACAGTTGTTGACCGTGCTCTAGACTTCCCTCCTTGCACATTACTAGACTTCTTAAAGCTTTAAAAAAAACAACAACAACAACAATAACACAAATGAATAACAAATAAAGCAAGCAAGCTGTTGTAGTACCCATCTACAAGAAAAAAACAGAAGCAACTTGTTCTAGCTTTTATACTTTGCTGCTAATTGGAGATAATGACTAGAGTATAATCAAAACCTGCCACAACCTGTGGAACTTCAAAGCCAGTCAAAGCAATCTATGTGTGAATCATTTCATTATCCTTGAATTAATTTAATCAATAACTAAGTGGAAATAGATGCTCAATTGTTTAGAAGAGAAATCAACTACCTTAGAAGAGAGTAGTTTTTCCTTTTGATGTATGCTTTCATATAGACCAACAATAGGCTACAATTTAAGTTTTTGATTCCAAGCTTCTAGCAGCCTGTAATCAATTAAAGATTAACCTCTAGGTAATCTATGCTAAAAAAAATGTAAAGCACATAAAGAATATAGTTCCAAATTTACATGCCAACAAATAGTAGGGTCATTCAAAACATGCATCAATATGTCTTAAAAGAATGTCAATCCTATAATAAACGTGGAACAAAAAGTGTAGTACTTGCAGCAGTTCCTTTTCACGAGAAGTCTTTCACTGCCAAAATTGCTCTGCCTCTTGCTTTATCTTGTGTTGCAATTGGACCTGACATTTCAAAAGCTATTTAGCCCTAACATACCCTGAAATCACATGACAAACTATAACATACTGGATTAGAATGAGAAAATTTTATGAAAACCAATAGTCAGGAAAACCTTTTATGCCTTGATAGACTATTTCATCTTGTAAACATTTTTCCTAAATCATGGTGGGCCGCTCACAACCCTTTGCTAAAAACAGGCTATGAGCGGCCCACCATGATTTATGGGTTTATCAACATCGTACATCAATTTTGTCATGTCATTTTAGGATGTAAACCCACAAATGAAATAGATCCAAAGCTCAAGTGGGCCACACTAGGATAGATATGCATCATTAAAGATTTCTTGGGAGCTATAGAAGTTTTGAATAAAGCTAGTAATGTTTCGCCTTCATCCAAGCCTTTGTGACCTTATGAATAGCTTGGATGGCAGTTAAATGTCGTGGTGGGTCCTAGGAAGGTTTCAACCACAAGCATCATTATCACCAATGCTTCCTATTTAAATAAGGTATTTAATAAAAGCTAATGAGAATAGATCAAATACAACTCCCACAATCTGTAAAGTATAATAGTTTCTTGAAATCTTAAAATAAAGTGAAAGCATCACTAAGTTGTACCACTACAGGGATCCAGTGTGTATTTCATTGAGAATGATAGGAATAAATAGCTCTACATATTTATCCTATACCATAACACAATACTAGGTCAATCAAACTAATCAATAACAAAGACTAGACTAGCAATCCTGTTGCCCAACTATGATTACTAATCAAGAGTGTGGCTCATTTGCAGTAATTTCACAAGAAAAGATAATTGATATGATTAGAAGCCTACTAAAGTTTTTTTTTGTGTGTGTGTGTGTGTGTGTGTGTGTGTGTGTGTGTGTGTGTGTGTGTGAAAGAAGCCTACTAAAGTTTTAGATTGTTCTTTCCCTACTTACATTTCATTTCATTGGTCCACATACAATGATGGTCTAGTTGTACTCAAATTACCATGAAAGGGAGTAACTAAATAATGAAGCCAAAGAAGTTGCAAATAATAATTACAGACATAATTGTACTTCTCTATACGTCAACCATACACGCCTTATGTAAAATCGTATGGATTCTTCCAGCTGTACAGTTGATTGTACGTGATGTTCATCTGTATGAATGTCAATACAGGCCTCAAATCAAAACATGGATTATATACAACATATGGCTGTATATGTTGTACAGTTTGCATATAAACCTCAAATTGAACTAGTTGTTGATTGTTATATTTTCATATGCTCATCAGACTTGATGACTGTTATATTTTCATATCTGAATTCTAGCTTCTATGTTTTATCTGCAATTAGAAGAATTTTCTTAGGAATTGAATTCCGGATCTGCTGCAAAGAGTTCCTAATTTAGGTGTAATAAACTTTCTTGTTTCTGCATACGGTTCCCCATTAGAGTTTGGGTTCAACTTCCTTGTGAACAGGATATTCGATCTCCTATTTCTTCTCCCTCTTTCCCCAGTCTACCACATACAATGGCCTTGAAAGTGACCACGCTGCATGGAAAAAATAATTAAATTAGTATCAGATGACAACAGTCAGAAATTTCTAAAAAGTCGTAATGTCAAATCATGGAGGTGTTATTGTTGAAAGGGGACGGTTAAGTATTTTTCATTTTTAACCATCTAGAAAGGGGGCATTTGGACCATAAGTTACTTTACATAAGCTACTTATGCCTAAAGTAGCTTATCTTAGTTATTATTTATTTAGTAGATAAGTATGTTTGGTGAACAACATACTTATCAGTCAAAAAGGAAGTTTCTAATTTTCAGGTAGGCTCTATCCAGTTGAATGGGATACCCACGTGCCATATTTGAACAATATTATCATGGCTCTGCAACTTCACAACTTCAACCATTGTGGATCTTGATGTCAGATGGACTTCTTTGGCTAACTTTGAAATTATATCTCTGTAGATATCCAGGCCACTAGGCCCCTTTCCAATTAAAACTACAATTTTAACAAAGATAAAATTGGAGAACTTTAAATAATTCCACAGCAATATTCATGCGTTCTCATTTCTAAATGAGACTCTGTTGATATCCAACCATCCATTGGTGGTGGATGGAAATCTTATACACAACTAAGTTTGTTTGGAAATGGCAGAACCCATTGAAGCTGAAGCTTAATTCTAGCTTAACATTCTAAGAAAGTTAACAAAGAAACTACAAGAACATCTGCATGTCAGTCTTCAATTGAATTATCTTTGACTCTACGTCCATAGCCTCTTGTTCCTTCGCTAGCATCTTTTCAGTTTCTTTCAATTGAAGTTGCATCCCTTCCAATTGCATTTCTTCAATCTTCTTTTCTAGTAAACCCACCATAGCCTATAACAAATTAATGTTGAGTGACATAAATTTCACAAGTAGACATGCAAATGAATGTTAACCCATGGAATTTAGGCAAACTAATCTGAAATGCTATATTATTCACAAAAAACTCTTTCATCCTTGAAATGGCAATCCCACCTTCAGTTTTTCAGTTTCAATGGTAAGTTTATCCAACATCACATTATCAATAACTGGGACCTCCTACATGACAGGAATTTGATCTGCTACTTTTTTTTTTGCAACCTCTTGTTCCATCACTAGCATCTCTTTAATTTCTTTGAATTGAAGTTGCATAAGAAGGGAGAAGTGTGTCTGCATACTATGTTGTTGGTAATAATTTTTCCTTCAGGTAGGAAATCAACTTGAATGTCTCCTTTGCCTCAACCTGCTAACGGATTTCATACCTTTATTGTCACTCCCAAACTTGGTAATCGGGCTCACAGAATTCCCGATCACCGAAATCGGTGCCGACAGCCTCCGTAGTACCCCATCCTCGGCTCCCAGCACCTATACGCCAGATTTTGATCTTGGGATCCTACAAGGAGGATTTTCCAACGTACGTTTATCTCATAAGAAGCATAACCACAAGTTTACCCAAATCACAAAGGCAACATCATCATCACATATCCACTAATATAAACAGTTGAATACAGTGCTGAAAGGGAAATATAAGGTAAATGTCAAAAGCTCCAAAAGCTCTGCCACATGCTCCTGCCTCATCGTGATCATGTCCTATCATCACCTGCACGCATCTATCATGTATAAGCTTATAGAAAGCTTAGAGGGTGGTGTACGTGTATGCGCAAGATAAGTGGCAATCACACAAATATCAACGTAAGCGGAATCTGGCAAGGCTATAAGTCATTCAATATCAGAGTAAAGCGGAAGCATGCCGATAAGTCCATAAGTACTATCAGCCTTATCTAGGCTATGCGATGCAAAAACATAAAAAGTCAATATCATATATTGAGGAAGCAATGTAGATTAGCTATTCAATGCAGAGACATAGTAAGCCAAATATTATATACTAAGGATGCAATGCAATATACAAATCCTGATGAGTCCATGAATACTACCAGTGTCATCTAGGCCATATAAATGTAAAAACATAGTGACCTAAATGCCAATGCCACGGATGTAATGCAATATGCAGATCTTGACGAGTCCATAATACCATCAACCTCATTTGGAATATGTAATACATGAGCATAATAAACCAAATGCTATGTGCTGAGAATGCAATGCAATATGCAGTGCGAATGAAATGACCAAGCTAGAGCGTGAAGTCGGGATAATAGTACGTAGTATCGCAAGCCATGGGGTCTATCACAAGGGACTTCTATCCAAACCAGTCCCATACCTAAATTTGGATAGCAGACTCAATGTGGTAAACTCCTGATCTCAGGTTAGTCGCGCGCCTAACTGAAATCCTGGCCATTTCGAAGGTACACATATTAAATTAGTTACGCACCACCAACACGAGTGGATAGTGAATGAATGAATGAATGAGTACAATGCTAAGTATGCAACTACTACTCAATAAATCCACATATCAGTACCGTACATCTCTAGGATCATCACCGGGGTCTAGTACACTCTACGCCACCTGCCACCCCATCAAGCTCACAACTGGGTAAGTGGAGGAGACCTTCACTATCTGCCTACCAATATCAGGCCTGACTCATTGATAGCGGACCCATTTATGAGCCGGTCAGACTCAGCCTAACATTGCCTACTCCCTCAGGCGGGTAAGGCCACATCCCTTCCCAACCAACCACGACATAGTGGGAGACGCGGCTTACTGGTATACGACCCTCATGCGATCATATATATCCACTTGGTTTAGACGTTGGGGCATCTTTTGGTACCAAGAGGGTTTAGGGACTTTCACCTAGGGACATCTATGACACCCCATGTAGAAAAAAAATTTGGTGTTCCATCTGGCCATCCACGATATGCTTGTGGAGGCTACGGTCCTGATGTCGCTAGGGTTTATGGTGGTTATATCATAAAATGCGAGATGTATGAGTCATACCATCCAGTTATGCATTAAACCTGCGCGTACCACGCGCTCATATGGGGCAACTCCGCCTATCAGGGAGTCCTATAAACAACCTGTCCAATGGCATATGCAATGGTCAACCGCATCTCATATCAAACATGCAGATGATGCGTATGGGCATGTAAAATGATACTATACATGATTATCAAACATAATAATAATTGATCTCCCACAATCACAATGGCCCTCTCACATCGCAATGGGCCTCATCTAGTCACAACAGGTCTCATACAGTCACAATGGGCCTCATACCATCACAACACAATGGTCCTCACACATCGCAATGGGCCTCATACATTCACAATAGGCCTCGTACCATCACAATGGGCTTTACATGGTCACGATGGGCTTCACACAATCACAATGGGACTTACACGGTTACAATGGGCCTCAGGTAATCACAATGGGCCTCACATAGTCATGATGGGCCTCATATAATCACAATATTATGCTAACACATACTCAATGCATATACCAACATAGTCGTAATTGATGATCGGCCTATATATATGGTAAGGTCCATAGAAGGACAACAGATCTAATCCATAATATGAGGATCGATCCTTGACAGTGAATATACCAAATCAGATAACACGGATCCCTCCATCTTCGGTGATGTTGTACTCTCCTCATATCAAGGTTGGGCCTAAGTGGCTTACCTATATTCCTAAGGATTCGGAGTGGGCTTCTTTCGCTATACTATCATATGGCCCACTAGATGCCCTAGGGGGGCCTAAATAAGTCCTAAATGAACTCCAAGATTAAAAGGAAATAATCCTATGAGTAACCAATGGGGCCCCAACGTTATGGCTTAACCCAATATGAATAGGTGGGTCATGCAAACAGCAATGGGGCCCAATGATTAGGGTCAACCCACTAAGAGAATGATGAGAATGGGCCTATCAAGGCCTAAAGGAAGGTCACAATGTAGACATTTAACTATCATTGCCTATCAATGTGGACATTTAACCAACATTGCTCCTAAGGAGTGGCCCACATAGAGCCACATGTATAGTGGGCTTATGGCCTCACACAAGGGCCTAATATACATTACCATGGGCCCACTCATGGGCCACATATGCATCACATTGGGCCTCTTATACGAGTCCAATATGGTTGTGGGCCAATGGCCTCACATAAAGGCCTAATATACATCGCCATGGGCCCCACTCATGGGCCACATATGCATCACATTGGGTCTCATCATATGGGCCTCATATATATCAAATGGGCTGCAATACATCAAATGGGCCACAATACATGGGCCCCGAATATGTCACAATGGGCCTCTCATACGGGTCCAATATGGTTGTGGGCCCATGGCCTCACACAAGGGGCTAATATACATCGCCATGGGCCCCACTCATGGGCCACATATGCATCACATTGGGCCTCACCATATGGGCCTCATATATATCAAATGGGCCGCAATACATGGGCCTCATATACATCAAATGGGCCACAATACATGGGCCTCATATACATCAAATGGGCCTCAATACATGGGCCGCACCATCTATACCATTCATCTATTAATAGATCATTTTAGAACATTACCTAAAAAAATGAATCACATTGGAAGATCATTTAGACCATACCACAAATGACATCAGAAATGATGATTGAAAGATCATCTGGACCATATCATAAGTGACAGTGGTGATAATGATTTTCACTATCAAACTTCACAGGGCCCACCATCACGTTTACTTTCCATCCAATCTGTTTATACAATCACAAAGACCTGAATCAAGAGGAAAAATAAATATCATATTGATCCAGAATTCCTATGATCCCTAAAGGATTTTAATGGTAGCCGTTCAATCTTCCACTGTTTTCGACAGTGTGGTCCACTTGATATATGGATCCGCCTCATTTTTGGTCTTAAGCCTTAAGTCGAGCTCAAAATTTGGATGTACAGTTTGGATGTAACACACACACTAAGGTGGCCCACCGTTCAAGCAATGGATGGTGGATACAACACTTACATTATACAGGGGCCCCAGCATTTGCTGACGTTACCACAATAGCTACATGCTACTGGGGCCCACAGAATTGACAACAACACATCAGCTATATCACTGGTGTGGGTACTCTAGCAATCTCATCCATCAGGTGGGTTCTACATGGGGCCCACCACATACATATATATAATATTATATATATATATATATATATTTAAAGATCTATAGCATCCATCCAGCGTCCAGATAGATGGACGGCTGGATAAAATACGTACATTGAAGTTGCCCACTGTCCAAGCAATGGACGGTGTGGATCCACACATACATCATGGTCAGGGGTCCCACGGACCTGCTAACATCAATACACAGCTATATGGCTGGTGAGGTGGCCAGGCTCATTGTTCAGATGGACGATCTGGACTACACTAGAGGTGGGTCCCACTAGATAGACAGACGATGTGGATTTACCCCACTTACAACCACCATATAGCTGGTGTACGGTAAGCCAGCCAATCTACTTTCTACAAAGGTGGGGCCCACCATAATATATTATATATATTATAATATATATTATTAATATTTTATTTATTTATTTTTTAATCATGCTAGTGTCCAGGCCCTGGACGGCCTGGACATCGTACACGGATGGACGGCTTGGATAGAAATCCATCCGTCTGGTGGGTCCACACGTGTGGCCCACTTCACTCTACAAAGAGGCTAATATTTGTATATTCCCTTCATTAGGGGGGGTGTCCAAAATGGATAGCCAAGGTGGACTGGTCCGCTGGACGTTGGCAAGGTGGATCGCACGGGTGGCCGGCATGGATATAAAATACACACATCATGTGGTGTCCACAACACAAGGGGGAGAGAGAGAGAGAGAGAGAGAGAGAGAGAGAGAGAGAGAGAGAGAGAGAGAGAGAGAGAGAAACGGCGTAGTGGAGGGACCCCGCCACTATGGGCACCTCTTGATCACAACACATATATCAAAGTGGGTCCCATCATAAGTGAGCCCTTAAATGGAAATCAAGGGTGGACACCCACCTATTGGCCTTCTTCTTTAGCTCCAAGGAATACTAATCTCCTAAGCTCCTTCTTTGATGGAGGATGATGAAGTTTTGATGGTTGGATGGGAAGATTTGGTGGTAGGATGATGGGTTCTCTCTTGGTTTCTTTTCTCTCCTTAGGATTTTTCTCTCTCATGGAGGCTTGAGATTTGGTGGAGAATGGGATGGGATGGAGTGATGTATGGGAGAGAGGGATGGTATTGTAAGAAAGAGATGAGTGGAGAGAGAGAGAGAGAGTTGACTTTGGAAATGGGAGAGAGATGGGTAGGGTATGGGTGTTGTAAGGGGAGTGATGAGATATGTACTTGACTTGAGGTGATTGATTGATGTGATGGGTTGTAGAGATTCTTTTGGAATTCGCAACGTGTGGCGTTTTCCTCGAAATAAATGTGGGCCCACAACTCTTGGCCTGGGTATCGCATCAGTGCACGAGACACGACCTTGGAACCACGGCGATGGCACGGTCGCTAGGGTACAAGTTTCGAGTCAAGCTGACTTAGATCTATGGGATGTGACTTAGGATTGCGTGTAAACGTCGATTACAAGTCACGGATTGTCGAAATTCGACTGGAGGACCGCAGAAGCCTACGAAACGGTACGGTCTAGGATACGAGCCTTACATTTATGCTCTATTTAGGTGGAGTCTTAACAAGGCTTGTTTGTAAGCTACATTTACCTGCAGTAAGCATTAATTTTTGGTAAGAAACCAATACCAAAATTAAAACACTAAAGTAAATAAAAAAGTACCACTACAACATAAATTCAATACAAAGTAAACAAAAATATACAATCATTAGGAGTGTTATTGATACTCTGGCTATATATCAAAGTATTCCTCCAACCAGGAACATTGAAAAAGAATAATATTTAATACATAAAAGCCAATAGCTTCACCACAGAAACTGGAATACCAGTCCATTTAAATTAGTGACAATTCAAAAAATAAATTACCCAAGTTGAAATATTGTTGGAAAATATTTTTTTTGCTCAAAGAAATCAAAGTTGGAAAACTAAAACAAGAAACAATATAGTTGCTGCAAATTCAGCATGGTACCTAGCTTAATTTCAAAATGAAATCATAGTTTGCTGGGAAAAATTTAGTAAGAAAACTAGGGTATGAATAAGTATAGTTGATGATTAAAATTCAATGAAAGATACTAAAAATCAAACTAGAAAAATTAGCTTTAAAAATAAGATTAAGAGAAATAAAAAAAAATTAGCACAATCAGATTTCGCTGCCCACTCTTCAGCAGGAAAGGTCTGAGTTTGAAGATTGGATAAAATCAAATTTTGGTTGTCCAAAATCCAACGGATTTTCATAATCATGAAACCAACAAATCACTTATTGGTGAAAAAAGTTGCTTCCTTTAAAATTTCGTAAGAAGCCATACAAAATCAGCACATGTTGTTGACAAAATGTGTAGTAAAATCATAATTGGTGTAGTCAAAGATTCAGTAAAAAATCATATCCTTAATCTTGCTGACTATAAAATTAACACATGCTGCTGACGAAAGTTATGAAAAAAAATAATAAGATCTATTAGAAAGATGGGTGATGATTTTTTTTAAGGAGAGGTCTTAGAATGGAGGAAAGTTCAGTCACAATCCTAGCTTAGTAGTAGCTTGAGTGCAGTCTTGTTAATAATTGTCCATTTCCATAATACAATATGGGAATCCTCTTTGTGTGTGTTGCCCTTTCCTATAACTTCCCTCAATATAATTCATCAAAATTAGTTGAAAAAAGAGTATAATTACAAAAAAAAAAAAAAACATTTTTGGAATAGCTTTTTTCACGAAATTGTTGCTTGCATGACCATTATGCAAAGAATGTAAATTTTTATTTTTTATTTTTTATTTTCAAAAGGAAGGGTCATGCCCCTATATCTTTGTTAATATGAACAGATGATGTACAAACTAGACTTTCAAGTGGGCTCCACACAAAACACTAGGCCTCACATATCATATCGCCTAATCAGTAAACATTAAATGGAAAAAACGAAAGGCTATAACTACCCTGAAGAAAACAGAGCTTCATAACTGGCCTCTCCTACCAATAGAACATGAACTTCCCAAGCAAAACATGGACTAAATCAACTCAAAAAACTGCACGACACTGCTGCATAGCTGAGAGCCGCTAATCATCATGTCGCTAGCCACAGAAAACTGCATCACACTGTAAACAGCAGACACACTCAACAGCCTTGCAGCACACCCGTAAGCATACATTAATTCAACTAGAACATAATAAGCATCAGTCATCTACAACAAAAATGTTAAACATGCACCAAACAGCCTAATGTTCACCAGGAACAACATACCATTAAACCAAGAAGCGCTCCTACCTAAAGCCCACCAGAGAATGCAAACTATAACCCAACCACTTCCCAGCATCCGAGCACAACAGGCTATCTTCACGTGATTGAAGGATAGACAGCTGCACAGGCAACAACCTAACATCTGCCAGAAAAGGATACGTGGCTGTAGCACAACGCCAATCAACTATAAAACAACATGCTCCATTAATCATTGATTGACCCATTTCTCCCGTCAGTAGACTCCAACTCAACCTAATAGAACTAACTCAATTTAAAAGAGTCATTCATCAAAGGGTTATGATATTGCTATAAAAGAGTTTTTATGTTTTGTTTGTGGCCCATCCAACCATACAAATAACATGGCTTCATCCAAAAAGGGTCTTGGTTGAAGCATTTCTTCAAATGATTAGAGTGCAGATTTCTATACAAAAATAAAAACTAAACACTTTAAATATAATAAGAGGTAGTATATGGCCATCATGCATATAATCAAAATCATAACCCAAGTCTGGAACATCCCAACGTTTTAGAAGTAGAAACAGAAACGAAAAGATACCAATGATGGATTGCACCACCTTCTCAATCTTGGGCCCAGTTCTACAGCCACCTACTAATAGACCACCATCATGTTGAATTAAATGAGAAATGAAGCATCTCTTGATGAACAAAATGCAAGAAAAACTACCAGAATTCCAATTACGAAGTGTAGAATGGGCCCTAGGGTTCTGATCTAGAGATCCGAGGACATAGATTTGTAGAGATTAAGGGTCGAGATTCAAGGGGAAGAGAGAGAGAGAGAGAGAGAGAGAGAGAGAGAGAGAGAGAGAGAGAGAGTGTGTGTGTGTGTGTGAAGGGGAGAGAGACTTACTACAGATCTGAGAAGGAGAAGGGAAGATCAGGCAGATTCCATCGTCTTCATTCTGTGTAATGGCCAACATCAACAGAGAGAGAGAGGGGGGGGGGGGGTGGGGTGTTTGAAGCAGAGACTCCTTAAATCTCAAAAGGTTTGAGAGGGGCACGGATTGGCTACTGACAAGTTGAGTAGCGAGACTGCTACTGAAGTGACGTCACCAAGTTCTGTGGGCCCCACCATGATGTATGTTTTGTATCCATGCCGTCCATCCATTTGGAGATCATTTTAGGGTAAGATCCAAAGAATGATTCACATCCAAAGCTCCAGTGGACCCCATCAAAGAAAACAGTGGGGAGAGTGATACCACCGTTAAAAACTTCTAATGTCCACAAAAGTTTTATATCAAGATGATATTTGTGTTTTCCTGTCACGCCCCAAACTCGAAAACCGGGCTCACAAAATTCCTGATCGCTGAATCCGGCGCCGACAGCCTCCGTAGTACCCCATTCTCGGCTCTCAGCGTCCATACACCAGATTTCGATCCTGAGATTCTACAAGGAGGATTTTCCAATGTACATTTATCTTGTAAGAAGCATAACCACAAGTTTACCCAAATCACAATGACAATATCATCATCACATATCCACTGATATAAATAGTTGAATACAGTGCTGAAAGGGAAATATACATATATCGAAAATCAAAGCTCCAGAAGACTGCTGCACGCTCCAAGCTCAACGCTGCTGTAACCTAACGCCACCTGCACGCATCTATCATGCATAAGCTTATAGAAAGCTTAGAGGGTGGTGTAAGTGTGTGCGCAAAGTAATTGCCAAGTATGCAATATCAAAGCAATGCAGAAACATGCCAGTAAGTCCATAAATACCATTAGCCTTATCCAGGCTATGCGATGCAAAAATATAATAAGCCATTATCATATAATGAGGAAGTAATGTAGATCAGCTATGCAATGCGGAGACATAGTAAGCTAAATATCATATACTGAGGATGCAATGTAATATCAAATCCTGACGAGTCCATGAATACCGTCAACCTCATCCAGGCCATATAAATGCAGAAACATAGCAACCCAAAATGCCATATGCCGCGGATGTAATGTAATATGTAGTGCGAATGAAATGACCAAGCTGAAGTGTGAAGTCGGGATGATAGTACGTATATCGTAGACTATGGGGGTCCATTACAAGAGACTTCTATCCAAACTAGTCCTATACCTAAATTTGGATAGATAGACTCAATGTGATAAACTCCTGATCTCCGACTGGTTGCGTGCCCCAACCGAAATCTTGGTCATTACGAAGGTATACAGAATAATTAGTTGCGCACCACCAGCCCGTGTGGATAGTGAATGAGTAAAATGATGAGTATACAACTCTTGCTTAATAAGTCCATATATCAGTACCGTGCATCTCTGAGATCATCACCGGGGTCTAGTACACTCTACACTGGCTGTTGCCTCCCTAGCCGAATAACTATGCAAGTGGAAAAGACCTCACTCCCTCCTACCAGCAGTATACCAATGCCTATCTGGCTCATCGATAGCGGACCCATTTGGGAGCTGGTCAAACTCAGCCTAGCTTACAACCCCCTCACTCAAGCGGATAAGGCCACACCCCCTTCCAACCGATCATAACATAGTGGAAGATGCGGCCTAATAGTATACGGCCCTTATGCGTTGATGTATCCACTCGGTCTAGACGTTGGAGCGTCTCCCGGCCACGGAGGTTTAAGGACTTTCACCCACGGACATCCAACGTGCCCAGATACTCGAACCAAACATTTTCAGTGTCCCATTTGGCCATCCACGACATGTATGTGGAGGCCATAGCCCTGATGTCGCTAGGGCATACGGTGGTCATATCACAAAATGCGAGATGCATGAGTCATACTATCTAATCATGCATCAAACCTGTGCATACCGTGCTCTCATGTGGGGTAACTCCATCTCTCTATGAGTCCCATAATAATCTGCCTAATGACATGTGCTATGATCATTCACTCCTCATATCAAGCATACATATGATGTGCATGGGCATGGATCGTGGAGCATGTTATATGATGATGATGTACTCTCCTCATATCAAGGATGGGCCTAGACGACCTACTCATATCAAGAATGGACCAAACAAGGCCTAAGGGAAGGTCATAATGTGGACATTTAATCATCATTGCCCATCAATGTGGACATTCAACCAACATTGCTCCCAAGGAGTGGCCCTCAAAGGGCCAAACATATACTGGGGCCCACGGCCTCATATAAGGGTCTCACATACGACATAATGAGCCTCACATATCACAATGGGCCACATTACATGGGCCTCATATACATCAAGTGGGCCGCATTGCATGGGCCTCATATACATCACAATGGGTCGCATCAATGGGCTTTATATACATCAAGTCGGGCCCACCATTCTAGGTGAACTATCTACACCATACATCTAGTTTTAGAGATTATTTTAGAACATTACCCAAAAATGAATCATATCGGAAGATTATCTGGACTGTACTACAAATAATAGCGGAGATAATGATTTCCACTGTTTACGATCACAGGGCCCACCTTAACGTTTATTTTTCATCCATTCTAATCATACGATCATAAAGACCTGAATTAAAAGGGAAAAACAGGTCTTGTATTGATCCAGAACTCTTGTGACCCCAAAAAGTTTCAATGGTAGTCGTTCAATCCACTGGTTTTTGTAGTGTGGTCCATCTGATAGATGGATCTGTCTTATTTTTAGTCTCAAGCCTTAAGATGAGCTCACAGGTGGGTGGATGGTTTGGATCTAACACAATTCTCATGGTCAGGTCGTTGCTGGCCCACCAGCAGATAGATGATCTGGATTTAAGACATATACATCAGTGGTGGGCCTCACATAAGATGGACAGCGTGGATGTAAACAGATGAGCGGCGTGGATGTAAAATAGGTGGACGACGTGGAATACACCACATAATTCATGTGGGCCCCACAAAACTTGTTGACGTCCGTCAGCCAAATAGATGGACGGTGTTGATAAAATCACATATATCACGTGTTTCCATGTGTGGGGCCCACGCTGCTGGGTAGCAGGGATAAAAGACTTACATCATGGTGGATCCCACCGTCCTTGCTGGACGGTGTGGATGCCACACGTGTGGTCTGGCTCCACCATCCAGAAAATATTGGACGGTGTGGATATAAGATACATACATCGTGTGTGGGCCCTACAGAATTTGTTGACGTAATGGGACCCACAACACTTGATAGCGTTAATACAACAACTATAATGCCGGTGTGAGGTACTCCAGCCAATCCACATCCACCATCCATGGATTGGATGGTGTAGATGCAACACATCAAATCAAGGTGGGCCCCACACGTTGCCATGGTGGGGTCCACGTCCAATGGATGGACAGTTAGGATGTAACATGTACTTCATGTTCAGACCCATGGAACTTGCTGACGTCTCCAGCAGCTATCAGCTACGTGGGCTGGCCCACCGTCCATTAGACGGACAGTCTGGATAATAAACAGATGGACAGTGTGGGTGAGATCCATACAGCAAGTGGGTCCCACGTGGATGGGCCACCCATATATATATATATTTATTTGTTTATTGTGTATATATATATATATATATATATATATATATATACATATATCATGCCAATGTCCAGGCCCTGGATGGCCTGGACAACATGCTTAACGGGGTCCACGGATGGACGGTTTGAATGCATCTACATCAAGGTGGGGCCCACATCAGCGTGGCCCACCTAATGAATCAAGTTGATATTTGTGTTTTCCCATCTCAAGGCCGTTCAACTGGACCGCCAGTCTAGCAGGGTGGACAGCAGGGCCATCCTACCTGCTAGATGGTCTGGATCGCCCTTAGGTGGGCCAGCAAATCAGGAAAAAATAGAGAGAGAGAGAGAGAGAGAGAGAGAGAGAGAGAGAGAGAGAGAGAGAGAGAGAGAGAGATCGGTGAGATGAAGGGGCCCCGCCATTATGGGCCCCTCTAGGTTACAAAACATACATCAAAGGGGGTCCCAAATAGGATCCACACCAACAATCGGTAGGCCTCACTTGGTCCATCACAAAAAGCACAATCTAAAGCTATAAACACCCACTGATTCCAGTTCTTTTAGGCTCCTTGGACTCCTTAGCTCCTAGGCTTCGATTTTGATAGAGGATGATGAAGATTGAAGGGCTAAGATGAAAAATGCGAGGGTAGGAAGGTGGGCCACACTCTTAGCTCTCTCTTGGAGCTTGGACGGTCACCTCTCCTTGGGTTGCTTGGAATAATTGTGGAGAAAATGAGAGAGAGAGGAGATGTAAGGAGAGAGGGATGGGTTGTTGTAAGGAAGGTTGACTTTGGGGATGGGAGAGAAAGGGTTCCATGCTTTGTTGGTAAGAGAGGCATGGGTGTTGTACTTGATTGATTGATGGGATTATTTGATAGATTGTAGAGATTCTTTTCTTGGGATTTGCAACACATGACGTTTCTTCGAGATAAACGCGGGCCCACATCTCCTGGCCTGGGTATTGTATCGGCGCACGAGACGCGGCGTTGGAACTGCAGCGACAGCGCGGTCGTAAGGGTATAAGTCTTAGGCCGAGCTGACTCAGATCGACAGGATGTGATTCAGGGTCGCACGCAAATGCTATTTACGCGTCGTGGGTCGCCAGAATTCGACCAGGAGGACTGTGGGAGTCTACGGAACGGTACGGTCTAGGGTACGAGTCTTACATTTCCCTAATGTCTTTATTAACTTTTGAATAAGTTGGATTTTGAAAAAACATCATGGGGGGCCTCAGGAAGGTTTCAACGATGGGCATCAATCTTCCTACTGTTTTCTTTGGTGGGGTCCACTAAAGCTTTGGATCTGCCTCGTTCTATGGTTCATGCCTTAAAATATTTATCCAAATGAATGGACGTTGTGGATACAACACATATATCATAGTGGGGTCCACAGAACTTGGTGACGTCACTACAGTAGCCAATCTCGCCACTCAACCTGTCAGTATCTAATCTGCATCCCTCTCTCAAATGAGAGGGGGCTGGGTGACATAAGCAAGTTTTGTGGGTCCTATCATGAGGTATGTGTTATATCCAAACCGTCCATCCATATGGCGAGCTCTTCGTAAGGCTTGAGACAAAAAATAAGATAGATCTAACTATCAAGTGGACCACACGATCGAAAGCATGTGGGGGATTGAATGTCTACCATTGAAACCCTTTTGGGGGTTACAAAAGTTTTGGATCAATGTGAAATTTGTTTTTCCTCTTCATCCAGGTCTTTGTGACCTTATGAACAGATTGGATGGAAAATAAACGTTATGGTGGGCCTTATGAATTTTTTAACGGTGAAAATCATCACCCCTGCTAGTATTTGTGGTGTGGTCCATTTAATTTTGGATATGATTCATTTTTTTAATAATTATCTAAAATGATCTCGAAAAATGGATGAACGGTGTGGGTTGATCCCAAATTTTCAGTAAATCCAAAACTCAAGTGGACCATGCCACACAAAACAGTGTGGAACAATGATTTCCACCATTTGATACCTTCCTTGGGCCCACAGTAGTGTTTATTTGCCATCCAACCTGTTCATAATATAAAAAAGAAATGAATGAAGAGAAAACACAAACATCAGCTTGATCCAAAACTTTTATGGCCTCCTAGAATTTTTCAATGGTAGAGGTTCAATCACAATATTTCCTCTGGTGTGGTCCACTTGAGCTTGGATATGCTTTCTTTTTATTCTTTAGACCTCAAATTATTTGTTAACATGGATGAACAGAGTGGATAAAATAAATAAATAACGGTGGACCCCACAGAGTTTACTCTGGTAAGGGTAATGAGTAACTCACCCAAATGTAGTGGAGAGGGGTTTCCTTAAAACATTCATAATCATATATTGGGCCTGCCTAAATGTGATTCACATATCCAACCCACTCATTATGTGTTTCCCACTTGGATGAGAGGTCAGATCAAGTTTCAGCCGCATCCAAAACTCATGTGGGCCCCACCAATTGCTTTTATATTTTTTAGGATGTCTTCACATAGTTTTAGATGGTATGGCCCACCTGAGTTTCGTATACGGATGATTTTTGAGATATCTCATAACCTTAAGGGGACACATCAAATGCATGGTGTTGATGTTCGACACACATCATGATGGGGTCCACAAAACTTACTAACATCAATTCTTACGTTCTCACGAGGTCAATGAGTTATCACAATTTTGACCAGAATATTTGACCCATTTTACATGTCTGGTCTATTCAATCTATTTTACTGATTAATACCCTCAATTTAACTAGTTACTCGCCTCGATCAGGCTACATATGAGAAAGATACTGGGCATACAAGATTGATAAACAATTTGAGTGAAATTTGATTTAAACATTTGAAGTTACTTACTCTTCAATCTGGACTGATTAGATTGTCCAAAAATGGTTAAAGGTTCAATTAGTGGATGTGCCTAATAATTTAGTAAAAAATATATTTTTTTTCATAGATAATTTTCAATTTCTATTTAAAAATCACATTTTTTTTCAAAATGTATATTTTTTTACTCTTAATTTTTCTTTGAAAACTTTTAACAAATATCATTTTTATTATAAAATATTTCAAAAAAAATTTTAAATACAAATTCTGAAATTTTATTTTCAAAATCTCAAAAATTTTGTCAGAATTTTTTTATTTTTGTCAAAAATTTCAAAATGCTGATTTTTTTTCTTCAAAAGCATCATTTTGTTTTCAAAAAATTTCAAAATGATATATTTTTTTTCTTTCAAAATCTTAGTGTTTTTATAAATAACTTTTTCTTCTCATTTCAAATTTTGAACATTTTCAATTATTTTTCAATATCACAAATTTTTTCAACTTATTTATTTTTCATTTCAATATGTTTGTTTTTTGTTAAAGTATTGATTTTTTAATATTTAAAATTTTCAATTCTTTTGAACTTCTCCTTTTTTTTTAAAAAGTATTTTTTTTAAACCTGTCAACTTTTATCGAACTTATCAATTTTATTTTATTTTTCAAAATACAAACTCTCATTTTCTTTTTCAAAATATTTTCATTTTCAACGTTGTCAAAATTTTCACATTTTTAAAAATCTTTTTAATTTTCTTTTTTAGGATATTATTTTTTTCTCAAAATCAAACTCCTTTTTTTTTTTTTTTTCAAAATTATCAACTTTATTCAATATTCTTTTTTTTCCCCATAAAATAGATTTTTATTAAATCACGATTTTCTTTTTTCAAAATCTCAAATTTTCTCAAACATTGTTAAAATTTTTAAACTTCCCAATATTCTTTTTCATGTGATATTACAAATCATTTAAATATTAGTTTTAAATTAAAAAATAATAATAATTTCCATTCATTTGATATTAAAACTATATATATATATATATATATATATATATATATATATATATTGCATTCAATCAATTGTTAAAAAATAATCTTAGATACAAATATGTATAATTAAACTACTGAAATTCTATTAAAAAACAATTCTTAGACTACAAAAAAACATAATTTTCCACCATATTCTAAAAACAATGAAAAAAAATAAATATTTAAGGCAAAATTCCTTTTACGATGGACCATGATCTGTCGCAAAAGCAACTAAAAACCGTTGCGAAGTGCTATGTTGGGCGGGAATTTGCAACTGATCATTTTCCATCGCAAAATCAAAATTTGCGATGGATTAAATCTGTCACAAATTTATGATGGACCACAATCCATTGTAAATCAGATTTTAGTGATGGATTTTGGTTTGTCGCGAAATTCTACGACTTATGAACCACAGATTTTCGAGAAAGGATTGGTGACGGACTTTGTCCGTTAGCGACGGATTAAATCCGTCGTTAAACCAAGCAATTTTTGTCATCCGTCGTAAATTTGTAATTTTGGCGTAGTGTCGTACAACTTGGAGCTCTAGGAGAGTCAGTGCTGTCTTTTTACGACAGTACTTATAGTAGCTATATAGCTCATGTGTGTCACACCAGCCAATCCGCTTCTATGGCAGGGGGAGCAGCTAATCCGTTTCCCCCTGATTTGTGGTTTACCGTACTACAATCCAGCTTTATTTATTTCATCATTCAGCAAGACCAGTGCCACCATGCCATATAACATTCTTGTCATAGAGCCGGGCGGTTTATCAGGTTTTACGGAACAAAAATATAATACTAGTCTACTAACCAAGTAGATGACAGACCTAGATTAGGTACTACTGCCAGACTTGGATTAGGGAGAGACCCCTACAGTACTGAGCCTAGTACTTAGTGGGTAGAAAATCTCTATGGTCCTACCATGATGTACGTGTTTTATCCACATGGTCCAGTCATGTTACGTTTTCATTTTAGGGTATGAGGCCAAAATGAAGTAAATCCAAATCTCAAGTGGGCCACATAAATGAAATAATGTAACATCATTTTTGCCAACTAAGAATTGGATGTCTTGGGCGTTACCTTTAATTTCTCAATTTAAGTGCATGTAGGCGCATGCATTCACGTATGTTTGAGATCAAAAGGAGTGGTGTTGTGTCTATCAAAACTATTCAAAAAAGTTTTAGTTCAAAATTTATAGAGCGTGGACGAACTCCGGTGGTGCCACTACCAAAAACATGAGTCATGGGAAAGACCCCGACGGTTTCATCACCAGAAACCACCGCCATCAAAATTGGATAGAAGGCAGTGGTGCCACCACCACCCCCTTGTTAAGCACTGTTGTATTTTCTACAACTGGTAGTTTTTATAAACTTCAAAATTATATTTTTTTATTATTATTTTACAACTCCGATTGACAGAATTCAAAAGCCAAATTGAAGCTTGATTCGTTTAATTTTACAAAAAATAAAAAAATAATTAAAAACTAAACGCAAAGGAAGTTTATTTAGGACATTTTGGAAATTATACCAAAAATCATTAGTTTCAAGTAACTAGTACTTCTAGAATTTTAATAATTTTTCCAAAACTCAAAACTGAACAAAATTTTGTGGGGATAAAGTAGACTTGGTGATAAACTATTATAAAATTTTTAAAATTAATTTAGTAACTAAAAGTATAAAAAACATTACAAGTAATAGACCTATTAAAACTGGAAAAAATTATGTAACTACACATTGTTGATGGGTCACACATATCTTTTTCATCTTAGAGTTTTGGCATTCAATGTCTTCTCAGGAATTGCTTCTAATCATGCTAAAAATTATCCCATGTGGTTAAATTTAAATTTTCTATTTTTTGTATATTTTATTAATTCGAGTAGTCTCTAGTATAGTCGAATTAGGGTTCTTGATTAGGGTGATCAAATCCGAATCACTATTTCTGCTAATTTTGGAATGGGCGCTCTATGAACTTAGCTAATCCAAATCCTAATTATCATACATAAGAAATACCGCTGCCCAGTTTATTCAAGAAATGTCTAGGATTAACCGAACTAGTTCTACATAGCCCGTTAGTGGGCTATTGAACTCGAAACTATAGAAAGATGTCCGTCTTAGCAGCCTTGGTGTCCATTGTGGGACATCGAGCCGAGATCGTATCCTGAATCGCTCAACTTGAACTCATAAGGTCGGTACATGAGATATGTGAATATTATGAAAATTAATCAAGAACTTAAGTTAGTTATTTGTATCTAGTCTTTAATAAAGTTGTGGCTTTCGGACCGTTAGATCGTGATCAAATAAAGGGCAACAATAATCTGAGTCAATACACTTCACATATTCGTATAGCCTCGGTCCTGATCGACGATCGGTTCGACTTTTGATTATATGCATCGATCAATGCATCCAAATGGTGGGCGATCACATCCATACGTATATCATCAATAGGGTCAACTATCCTACGGTGGAAATCAACCCCTACGCCCCGTACTAGACCCCAAAGGTTAGAAACACCCTCACATATCCCTTAGGGTCATTCACACTATTTCTGGTGCTATAAATGGAGCATTTAGGGACATCCCTTACTCCCATCTAAATTTTGCCCAAGAAAGAAAGAGAGAAAGAAAGAGAGGAGAAAGAGAGAAAGATGAGGGATATCTTGGAGTGTTCTTAATGATTTTCCTTTGATCAAGCCCTAACCTCATTTGTTCTCCTCAGTCGAATCCATCCCACTCACGAACGAGAGGTAAGAAATGAATCTTACTTCCCAACCTATGTTTTTTTTTTTTCCGCATTGAATTGCATAAATTTCACCTAATTTCTTCAAAATTAGTGTATGATGTATGAATCATTTTCCCCAAATCCCTAACCTTGGGTTCTCTAAGTTGCAGATTCCTTCTTAAAGGTACATACCATTATGCCTAGGTTGCCATTTATCAACCCTTGAGGGTCTCAGGTAATGATGTCTTGTTGATTGATAACATATCCATATTTTCAATTTGATTGTAACATGTGTTATTTGTTATTTATGAATGCTCACATGTTTAATGAAATGCCTAAGTGATTGAATGTGTTGTTCTATTAATACTCACATATTTGATGAAATTCTTAAGTGAATGTATTGCTCTATTGATGCACATATATTTGATGAAATGCCTAAGTTGATGTATTATGCCACTGCTGCTCATATGTTTGATTAAAAATGCGTAAGTGGACATGTCGTTGAATCCATGCTTCATATGAAATCTCACTATGACTGCATGATGAATTGTTAAGTCTGTAGCATTTTTAGGATGCTTATAATGCTAGGATAGTTGGTTAACCACCCGAACTAAGGTGTGGCTCGAGTTAGGTTGGCCACCTAGGCATGTTCGATCGACTCAGGTCAAACATGGATGACTGACAGTAGTTAGACTACACGGGATGCTCACACCTAATGATGGTTGCACCGTAGTTCTCCAAGTTAATCAAATTACCCTAATAGTCGACTGACCATGTGTGTTCACAATGTATGACAACGACAAATAGAATCTAGGATACCACATTCCCATTGAATGAGTCTACTTATAACCATTAACGATATGATCCACCAGACTCATAGGCCAAGCATGGTGGTATGGGAAATTGTGTCCATGCTGTTGGCCTACACTAGAGTGACAAGCCCCCCTCCCCCTCCCCGTGGTGACCAATGAGTAATCAAGAAGGCTATGAGCATATTACATCAAACCGGAATGATGTCACGACTACCCCATAATTAGATTTGGACGACATCTCTTGCATCAATTGTGGACATCCTCCACATGTCGATGGGGTTCCTAACCTGTGCCTCTGGGCTATTTCTTACGCGTCCTTTGTGATCGGTTGGGCCAGTTGGTTGGGCTAGTGTTAGTCCCTCATTGGCTGGGAGTTGTCGCTTAGGTAATGAGCCCATAAATGGATCAAGGGACATAGGTGAGGAGCCACTTTGCCTGCCCCAAGCCTCATGATCTGGTTGAGACCAAGATAAAATGAAGGTACCCTAGCTTTCCCAATATGTTGGATAAATGAAACTTAATTACTACTTAGTTAACATACGCATTCACTGCATTACATTAAATAAGATTTTACAATTTAGTGTTGGGTCGCTTGTGAGGAAGTGTTGGCATATGCAAAATAGGCATCAAAGTTTCTTGTGTGGGAATGTTGTTTGGAAAGAGCATGTATCATGTCATATCTTCAAATGCACATTTAACAAGAGTATTTAAGAAGTGATTGATTTCTTGTTTCATCATTGCTTGCGTTGATTGGGTTAATAACATGTGTAACTTAGAACTAATGGAACCACTGAGTTAGCTACTCACTCCCACTTAGGACGGTGTTGTAAAGCACTAACCAGGCTTATTGTTTATGCAAGTTCTATTGAGGCCTCCAATGGGTAGGCTTGAATTAGGTTGTACTTTCATCATGATGTCTTAGGAGTGCAGGGTGAAAATGAAAGACCTTGCAATTATTCAATTTTGTGCTTGTATATTTTGGAATCCTCGACTGGGTGTCCTATTTATGTTGATTTTATTGTATATTCATTATGGCTTGTATAATCCCCATTTTAGACGATTACCACTATTAGAATTATATTTTTTACTGTTAGCCATATATTTCTGGATTTTTCATTATATTTACCTCGCATTGGATTTGCTAAGTTGAATTGTGTTACTCTGATTATTCGTGTGTGGAATAAATGTAAATTTGAATAGGGTCACACGTGCATTTTCATTTAGTTCACACCCAAGAACTCAGGACTGGGGTCTTTGTACTCGGGTGCAGATTTTTAGGGCATGACAAGCAATGGGGATAGTGATTCCCACATTGAAACCTTTGTAGGACCCACCACAATGTTTGTCACGAAAACCTTAATGAAAGGAAAACATAAAAATGAAAGCCGATTGCGTGTTGTGCCACCACCGATCTTGGTGGTGCGTTAATGTCACTAAGTTCCATGGGCCCCACCATGATCTATATTTAATATATGCACCATTCATCCATTTGACTAGATCATTTTAGGTCATGAGCATAAAAATGAGACAGATCCATAGCTCAAGTGGACTGCCCCACATAAAACAGTGGAGATAATGATTCCCACAGTTGAAACTTTTCTACAACTAACCATGATATTTATTAGTCATCCTACCTGTTTATGAGGTCACGTAGACTTGGATGAATGTGAAAAACAAATATCAACTGATCCAAAACTTTTGTGACCCTAAGAAATTTTCAATGGTAGATGTTCAATCTCCACTGCTTTTTGTGGTTTGGCTCACTTGAGCATCAGATCTGCCTCATTTTGTGCCCATTTCCTAAAATGATCCCATAAAATGGATGAACGGTGTGACATAACACATACATCATGGTGGGGATCACAAAACTTGGTGGTGTCAACACACCACAGAGATCAGAAGCAATCTGTTTCCCATAAAAATCAGCTTAATCCAAACTAATGTGGCCCACTAGAAGTTTTCAATGGAAATCATTCAGTTACCATTGTTTCTCATGACATGGTCCACTTGACCTTTAAATCTGCCTAATTTTTGGATGATGCCCTAAAATGAGATGTCAAAATGTATACATAGTGTGGATAAAACACATAAATCATGGTGGGGCCCACAGACCTTTGATTAGACAAGCACCCATTTGGGTATAAGAGGGGTCACTATGAGAATCTGTCTCCTACCCCACTTATCTTATTTAGGAATTGATAGGGGATTTGAGGGGTAATCGTGATGTATGGTTTATATCCACACCATCCATTCATTTTTCCATATCCTTTTATGGTACAAGCCTGAAAATGAGGAAGATCCAAGGTTCAAGTGGATCACAAAGTGGGGATTAAACAGCTACCGTGAAAGCTTTTTTGAGAGCCACATAAGTTTTCGATTGATTTAATATTTTTGTTTTCCCTTTATCTAGGTCATGAGGCCTTATGAATAGGTTAGATGAGAATTAACCATCATGGTGAGCCTTAGGAAAGTTTCAATAGCGGGTGATAATCACTGCTTCCTATGGTGTGGTCCACTTGAGCCTTGAATCGACCTTTTTTTAGGTTTCTATCGTAAAATGATATTGCAAAATGGATGGATGGTGTGGATAAAATGTCACGCCCCAAATTCGGAACCCGGGCACTACTACTTCCCAAGTCTCGAACTCGGGTCGGAGCAACTTCCTCACCACTTAATGGACTTGGTGAATGGTTAGTGAACTCCACAACACCAAATCCAACCCATGGCGAGGATTTTTTTTTGAACGGTTAATCTGTTTAGGCGGTTACACATTTTGTACATGGTATCAACGCATATCAAAGAGACGAACCTGTTCAACATGTCACACATAATATGGTGCACCAGCTCAATAGGTGAAGGAAATAATAGCAAACTCCAACAGCTCTTGCGTGCATCCTGAAAAGGTGTAAGTCATCTATATGAACAAACCACAGCTCGTGAGTCAACTGCGTGCTAGGAGTAAAATATAATTTATTAAGGCGCTCCCGTAAAGACATCTAAAATAACCATAAGCATGTTATCAACCGAGCATGTTATCATAGATGGTGTAACGCCCTGAAATTCGGGGGTCGAGCATAACTCAGCTCCCGAGTTTCAAAACATCACTTATGCAACATATTGAATAATGGATGTATGTTGTCTGTATGAGTGCATAAAACATGGAATAGATTAAGCCAAACTGCAAATATAATTCAGGGATAAGTGAAGAACGCAAGTGGAAGACTTAAAGAAATATAAGTGTACATGTGCATATCCCTGAAATACATATACATACCAGGTCATATTACAAGTGTTGCTATCAAAATTACAAGTATCAAATTACATCATTTAATCCAAAAAGAAATCCCAGCATCCCGCGCATCAGAACAAGGCTCACTAGAACCCGTCTGAAAACTACATAGAAGAGAATGCAGCCTCATCATCCTCGATCTCCTGCTCTGCCTTAGAGGTCTCATCAACATTTGCAGCTAAGACAGAGTCTGGTGGGTGTTTAAACACCGCCCCAGAATGAGGGGATGAGTGATCAACTTAGTGGAACAATAAAGCAAAGGTTAACATGTTATCAATTCAATCAAGCAGTAATGATAAAACAGAATATGCTAATATTCCTAGAGGGGGGCGAATAATGACTAGTGAAATTGCGGTAATGACAGCTTTAGTTGAAGTGAGAATATGCTAATATGTCCTAGAGGGGGGGGGGGGGGGAATAGGACTTTTTAGTATTTTATGGTAATTTAAATCCTATCAATCTTATCCTGAGAAAATATTCATGCATCAAGATTTCATCAAAGTAACTTTAATGGCTTCCAAGACAAATAAAGGATCCAGTCATAAAACTATTTGAAAGATAAAAAAGATGCAAATCATAGTTTATGATGGATGTGACTGTGTGTGAGGTGTGATCTTAGATAATCAAATATGAAAACATTTAGGGAAATCACACGAGCAATAGAAGACAATAACAATCTCAAACACAGTTGTTTTTAAAGTGGTTCGACTACTTGTTTACTCCACTTTTGGCGGACGCACTCAACCCATGAGTGTATTGGATCTCACTAATGGAGGTTTCACATCAGGTTCACCTCAAACCGGAGGTTTTAAATCAGGTTCACCTCAAACCAGTACAACTTAATCTAAGCTGACTCGAACGTGTCTACACGACACAAGTTTATGCCGCACACAGGAGCAAGGGTCAACACACAACACTCAAATTTTATGCCACACAGGCTAAGGATCCACATAAGAAACCTACAAATTAATGCTCCCATGAGCAAGGGTCAACACACAACACCCAAGTTTTAGACCACACAGGTCAAGGACCTACATAAGAACCTAAGAGTTTATGCTCTCCATAGAGCAAGGGTCAACACAAAGCACCCCCACGTATGCTCCCGTCGGAGGCCTCCTATGAGGACTTGAAAGGGGTGAGAAACACCTTAGACCCACTCCTATAGAAGGAATGATCATAAGGGTCCTCTGGACTCTAATGACTAACAAATAAGTAGATGAGCCCCATTAAGCACGTTGACGAAGTTCTCCTCCTTTGACGACGAAGAATCTTCAGCTCCCTTGAACCGCAACTCAGATGATTTACCAATGTAAGGAAACGGGTTGCGTTAAGGCTATGATGGAATCCTACTCTATTAAATGTTTTCCTATAAAGGAGACAAAGTGATTCCAATCATCTATTTATTCAAGGCATCTTAGCTTAATGATTTACCATTAAGATGGTAGCTGTAGGATCCTTAAATGCGGAAGTTCATTCCCTAATCCACTCTATTGAATGTCAATGATGAGGGTGGATTGGAGGATAAACTCATATAAGAGAAAAGGCTTAGGGTATATGATCTAGTTTAAACACTCAAAAGCTCTCTCTATTTTCTCTACTAACAACTAAGGGCAAGCTCTCATTAAATAGGCAAAAGGTTTCAACGAATATAAAACGGTCATATTTTTTACAAAGTTCGATATCATCGAGCAGGTTCGATATCATCAAGCGTATACTCTCGGTAACATAGACTGACCGCTCGATGATATAAACTCAAACTGTCAAATGCTTTTGAAACTTTTTACCAACTAGTTGAGGAAATCGAACACGCATTGATATCATCGAATTTTGACCTCCGATTTCATCGACGTTAGGTTCGATTCCTCGACATTTGAAAATGTGAGAGCACTTGCCTTTGAAACTAAATGAGTATAAGATATGATCGAGCATCACTCGATATCATTGAAATTTAAATGTTGATGATATCGATGACAGTGTCAATTCATCGATAATTCCAAGGAATTTTCGTATAAGCTTGTTGGACAGTTTATGTCCTATTTTGATGACATCAACCTAACCTTGATATGATCAATATTTGAATAACGATTTTATTGAGTGATCCTCGATCTAAAAAAAATAACCTGAAAACTTGCCGAATAGATTTGTGTCCCAATATGATATCATCGAGATTTGAATTTTGAGGATATCGAAGATCCCTTTGATATATCGAGAATCACATAATTTTGCCTTAGTAGTATTTTGGACACAACAAAACAGATGTTGATTTTATCGAGTCGACTCGATGGACTCGAGATTCAAAATTTGATGATATCGAATAATCTATCAATTCATCGATAATTCAGTCCAGAGATCTTTGTGGTTGCTGGGCTTCTTAAGTCCTCATTTCGATAATATCGAATGAGCTTCGAGGACATCGATAATAGGGTTGGATTTAATCGAGCCATGTATCGATAAATCGACAAAGATAGAAAACTTAAAGATTTTCCTGATTTTGAAAAAAAGTTTTCTAACTTTCTATTCAATTTTAAGAGTTTTATATACCTGGTGTTTTGGGACATGAGATGTGAGGCTAAGGTTTACCTTTGGCGAGTTCGGGCACACATCCTGTTGAGGCAGACGCTTGAACGATCTTCCTATGGGGCTTATTTGTCTAGCTGACTCAACGCTCACGCTAATTGACAAACCAAGGCACTTTCAACCAGCACGAGGGCCCAAATCAAAACAATATCCAAAATCTCTCAACTCCTCTGGATCATGTCTAGGCATATGGAATAACACAAGAGCTTTAATTTCATAATGTGTTCATGCAAGCATATAAAGTGGATGCTCACAAATCAACCATGTGTATCAAACTATTAGGTTGGTACCAACATAACAATGGTAGGATAAATCAAATTGCCAAGACACGACACATAGAAACTTGACAATAAACCTTCAAGTCACGGCCCATTGTCCATGGGAATATTCATCTACACCCACAATTCCTTCTTAATACGGGCCGGATCACAGACTTTGTACCCATAAGCAATGGGACTTAACTTGGGCCCAACAAAGATTCAATCATCAATTCATAATCCGGTCTTAGAAGACCTATGTTGTGTTTATGCTACACATTTCATACCACATCCATCACATATTGGTTGCATAACACATGTAATAATCATCGTGTGTGATCTACACATCACACATCATCCACATATTACAGCATATCACATACTGTAATTGTCACGTCCCAAACTCGAAAAACGGGCTTACAAAATTCTCGATCGCCGAATCTGGCGCCGACAGCCTCCGTAGTGCCCCATTCTCGGATCCCGGCACTCACGTGCCCGGTTCCAATCTTGGGATCCTACAAGGAGGATTTTCAGTATGATTTTTTTTTTTGTAATGGAGCATAACCACAAGAATAACCAAGTCACAAAACAACATCATCGCATATCCACTATATCAAAAACTTTAAGTATAATGCAGAAAGGAAAATAAAGGGTGATCAAAAACTCCAAAATGATCTGATGTGTGCTCCTGCCTCAACGCTGCTCGATCCAAGGCCACCTGCACGCAACAGTCGTGCATAAGCTTACAAAAGCTTAGAGGGTGGTGTAAGTGTGTGCCTAAGGCAAGCGCCAAGTGTACAATATTATAGTAATGCGAAAATATGTGGTAAGTCCAGGAATGCTATCAGCTGTACCAAAGCTTTATGATGTAAGACATGCATGCTATCGGCCATACCAAGGTCATGCGATGCGAGGCCTATGTAGCCAAATGTCATATGCGAGATGCAAAGCAAGCATGCTAGTACTCATCAAGTACACATATCAGTACAGTTTCTCTTTGGGATATCACAAGGGTCTAGTACACTCCACATTGACTGCCACCTCCCTAGCCGCATAGCCTAGCGAGCGGAATAAACCTCACTATCTGCCTGACTAGTAGTCTTCCAATACCTACCTGGCTCATCGATAGTGGACTCATTTGTGAGCTGGTTAAACTCAGCCTAGCTTATAGCCCCCTCACTCGGGCAGATAAGGCCACACCCCCTTCCAACCGACCACGACATAGTGGGAGACGCGGCTTACTGGTATTCAGCACTCGGGTACTCTGTATCCACTCGGTCTAGATGTTGGAGCAACTCCTGGTACCAAAAAGCTTCTGTGATTTTCATCCAAGGACATCTTAAGTGCACATAGTGCTAGAACCAAGTATTTTCGGTATCTGATACGGCCATCCATGATGTACCTGTGGAGCCACGACCCTGATGTCAGTAGGGCGTATAATGATCAAGTCACACATATGCGAGATGCATGAGTCACACCGTCAAATCATGCAGCAAGCCCGCATGTACCGCATGCTCATGTGGGGCACTCCGTCTCATAAGGAGTCCCGTAAATGTCTCAGCCCAATGGCTTATGCTATGATCAAACATTCCTTATATCAAGCATACATATGATGCATATGGGCATGAATAAAGGAGCTATACTAAGCATGTTATAAAGTGATGAACTGTCCTTACAATGAAGATGGGCCTAGATGGCCTACACACAACATGTACGGGCCTATCAATGGGCCCTAGGGAGAGTTATAATGCGGACATTTAACCAACATCATTCTTACAATGTGGACGTCAAACCATCATTGTTCCTAAGGCATAGCTCGCCATAAAGGTCAACACATAAATCACGGTGGAATCACATTAAATGGGCCTCATGTACATCCCATTGGGCCTCGACCCATGGGCCTCCAATACATCAAATGGGCCTCATAAATATCAAGGTGGGCTTCAACAACAGCCCACAAACACAT
The DNA here is from genome assembly GCF_029962835.1 of Magnolia sinica. Taxonomy (NCBI): domain Eukaryota; kingdom Viridiplantae; phylum Streptophyta; class Magnoliopsida; order Magnoliales; family Magnoliaceae; genus Magnolia; species Magnolia sinica. The sequence continues at coordinate 85,432,790 of NC_080574.1, forward strand.
CGAGGTGGGCCTCCTCAAATGGGCCTTATGAATATCAAGGTGGGCTTCAACAGACGGCCACAAATATATCAAGATGTATAATATATATATATATATATATATATATATATATATATATATATAAATGAATTATATCTAAAGATGAACTGGACCGCACTCCAAATAGTAGTGACAATGATTTCCACCGTTAAAAATATCCTACAGGGCCCACCGTTATTGAATGGAACTACCGTGACCCTTAAGAAGTTTAAATGGTGAATGTCATTGTTCCCACTATTTTTCGTGGTGGGGACCCACTTGAACTAGGGATCTGACTCATTCTTTAGCCCCTGCCATAAAATGGGCTTCCAAAATGGTTGAACGGTTTGGATGCAGCACATGCATTATGGTGGGTCCCTTAAGGATGGATGGTGTGGAGAGAACGCCTACCTCATTGGGGTCCCACGTGGGGCCCACCATAATGTCTATATGCCGTCCAACCTGTTGATAAGGTCACGCTTACCTGGATTAAAGGAAACACAAATTTCATATTGACCCCAAACTTTTGTGGTACCCAAAGAGGGTCTCAATGGCTGACATTCAATCACCGTTGTTTCCTATGATGTGGGCCACTTGAGTTGTGGCTGGATGGTGTGGAAAGAACACGTACATCACGGTGGGTCCCATCGTCCAGTATCGTGGATGGTGTGGACAAAACACAGACACCATGGTGGGTTCCACCGTCCACTACCGTGGACGGCCTGAACAAAACGCATGCATCATTGGGTGGGTTCTACATGGGGCCCACCATAGCATTTTTTTTTGTCATCTAATCCATTAGTAAGGTCACACAGACCCATATGAAGAGGAAAAACAAATTTCATATCAATCCAAAACTTCTGGGGCACCTAAAAGAGGTTTCAATGGCAAACGTTCAATCACACTGTTGCCTGCCGTGTGGGCCACCTGAGCTTAGTATATGGCTGATTTTTGGTGGGGGCCCACTGCCTTAAGGGACCTACCAAATGCATGGTGTGAATGTTCTACCACATCACAGTGGGGCCCACAGTTGGGACCCGTCCTTGGCCCAAACGCAGCAGCATCAGCAGCAGCAGGCGCTGCCTAAATATTTTTTTCCTTTCTTTTAAAAAATGAATTTCTAGAGTTTTTCGTATGTGGGGCCTGCATCAGGTGAATCCAACCCAACCATTACATTCCATGGCTCAAGACAGACCAAACAAGCCCAATATTCAATATGTTTTGGGGTGTAGAAAGATCAGAGTGCATTTTAATGGTGAAAACCACTATTTTTTAAGCTATGGCCCGCCGGATAGTCGGATTGACTTCATTTTTTGGCTCAACGCCTAAAATGAGCTTGGGAATGGAATGGATGGCGTGGATTAAACTTATACATCAAGGTGGGGCCTGCATGAGGGGCCCTTCCCAAAATTTTGAAACAAAGCTAATATTTGTATCTCTAGTTAACGTCCAGCGTCCGTGGACGTTGGACGGTTTAGCTCCACACGTATTCAAGGTAGGCCCTGCTCAGGTGGACCACCAAATGGTAGATGGTGTGGGTGCAATACATATATGAAGAGGGCCCCACCTACAAATGGTCTGGATAAAAAACATACCCCATGGTGGGGTCCATTCGGGTGGGCCACACAGCCACATCATCATACACAAAAACAAATGAAAAAGAGAGGGAGAGAGAGAGAGAAAGGGACACGTGTGATGGAGGGACCCCGACACTATGGGCCCTCCTTATGCATTCAATCATACATCAAGTGGGTCCTAATACATGTGGGCCCACCAAATCAAAAATCAATGGTGGAGATTTTTTCTCCACCAAAATGGAAGGTCTAGATGACCTCTTTCAAACTTAGAAAGTAAACATCATGATGGGGTCCATGGAGAATGGCCCCATCATGGAATGATCATGATAATCAAGGTGGGCCATCGGCCACATCTAAGGTCCAAAGTGAGATCCATACCATCAATCGGTAGGCCTCACTTGGCCCATCATCAAAACATAAAAATCTAGCCTATAAATCAGCCACCGTTCAATCTTCTTGGTCTGATGGAACGCCGAGCTCCTTGTGTCTCACTTTGATGGAAGGTGATGAGGATTGAATGGTTAGGGTGAAGGATTTTTGGGATGAGAATGGGCCACACACAACACACTCTTTTCTCTCACTTAGGAAATGCTTGGACGTGTACTCCTTTTGGTTGCTTGGAATTTTGTGTTGAGAAAGAGAGAGAGAGAGAGAGAGAGAGAGAGAGAGAGAGAGAGAGAAGGGGTTGTGAGGGAGAGAGAGTGATGGGTGATGGATGTGAGGTGAGTGATGGGTGAAGTGAGAAACTTGTTGACTTTTGGGATTTGCTTGACTTGTGGAGAACGAAAGCATGGGTTGCTCTTTTACTTGACATGAGGTGATTGATTGATTGATTTGAGTGATTGATTGATGGGACATGATGTAGAGATTCTCTTGGGATTGTAAACACGTGGTGTTTTCTTCGAAATAAACACGGGCCCACATCTCCCTGTCAGGGTATGGGATCGGTATGTAAGACGCGACATTGGAACAGCGGCGACGGTGCGGTCGCAATGGCACAAGTCTCAGATTAAGTCAACTTAAATCTACGGGATACGACTTAGGGTCAAGCGCAAATGTCGATTATAGGTCGTGGATTGCCAGACTTCGACGGAAAGGATCGCGGGAGTCAACGGAACAGTACGGACTAGGATATGGGTCTTATAGCTCTCCCTACCTAATAAAAATTTTATCCTTGAAATTTAAAATAGAATAGACCATTACAGAGCTCACCAAGGGAGGAAAATATTATCAGAACACAATATCCCAACATAGTCAAACACCTAAGAGATGGGGACAACGCCCACGAATCTTTGCCTCTTGCTCTCAAGACGCCTCATCAACACTACGATGACCTCACTGAACATCAAATCCTGGATTAGAAACGATGAAATAGGGATACTATGTAGCCTCACAATCTCAACGGTAGGGAGCTATATCCGAAAATCTCTAATTTATTCAAACTTGGGGATCTAATCATTCTAAGTTCTCAACAATCGTAGAGTGCATGGTAGCTATCAGTAGATATGTGATGTTATCTTCAGGTATTCCCAAGTTATGCTCTGATACCAACTTCTATCACACCACAAACTCAGAAAATGGGCTCACAAAATTTTCGATCATCGAATCTAGCGCCGATAGCCTCCGTAGTGCCCCATTCTCGGATCCCGGCACTCACGTGCCCGATTTTGATCCTGGGATCCTACAAGGAGGATTTTCAGTATGATTTTTTCATAATGGAGCATAACCACAAGCATAACTAAGTCACAAAACAACATCACCACATATTCACTATATCAAAAACTTTAAGTACAATGCAGAAAGGAAAATACAGGGTGATCAAAAATTCCAAAATGATCCGATGTGCGCTCCTGCCTCAGCGCTACTCGATCCAAGGCCACCTACACGCAGCGGTCATGTATAAGCTTTCAAAAGTTTAGATGGTGGTGTAAGTGTGTACACAAGGAAAGCACCAAGTGTACAATATTAGAGTAATGCAAAAATATGCGGTAAGAAGATGAATGCTATTAGCTGTACCAAAGCTATATGATGCAAGGCATGAATGCTATCAGCCATTCCAAGGCCATGTGATGCGAGGCCTATGTAGCCAAATATCATATTGGGATGTAAAGCAAGCATGCCAGTACTCATCAAGTACACATATCAGTACAGTTTCTCTCTAGGATATTACCGGGGTCTAGTACACTCCACACCGACTGCCGCCTCCCTAGCCGCACAGCCTAGCGAGCGGAATAGACCTCACTATCCGCCTGACCAGTAGTCTACCAATACCTAACTGGCTTATCAATAATGAAATCGTTTGCGAGCTAGTCAAACTCAGCCTAGCTTATAGCCCCCTCACTCGGGCGGATAAGGGCACACCCCCTTCCAACCGACCACGACATAGTGGGAGATGTGGCCTATTGGTATTCGGCACTCGGGCACTCATGTATCCACTTGGTCTAGATGTTGGAGTAACTCCTGGTACCAAAAAGGTTCTGGGATTTTCACCCAAGGACATCCTAAGTGCCCACAATGCTAGAACTAAGTATTTTCGGTATCCGATACAGCTATCCATGATGTACCTGTGGAGCCACGACCTTGATGTCTCTAGGGCGTACAATGATCAAGTCACACATATGCGAGATGCATGAGTCACACCATCAAATCATGCAGAAATCCCGCGCGTACCGTGCGCTCATGTGGGGCACTTCGTCTCATAAGGAGTCTCGTAAATGTCTCAGCCCAACGGCTTATGCTATGATTAAACATTCCTCATATCAAGCATACATATGATGCGTATGGGCATGAATCATGGAGCTATACTAAGCATGTTATAAAGTGATGAACTGTCCTTATAATGAAGATGAGCCTAGATGGCCTACACACAACAAGTACGGGCCTATCAATGAGCCCTAGGGAGAGTTATAATGTGGACATTTAACTAACATTATTCTTAAAATGTGGATGTCAAACCATCATTGTTCCCAAGGAATAGCCCGCCATAAAGGTCAACACATAAACCACTGTGGAATCACTTTCAATGGGCCTCATGTACATCCCATTGGGCCTCAACCCATGGGCCTCTAATACATCAAATGGGCCTCATAAATATCAAGGTGGACCTCAACAACAGGCCACAAACACATCAAGGTGGGCCTCCTCAAATGGGCCTTATGAATATCAAGGTGGGCCTCAACAGATGGCCACAAATATATCAAGTTGTAAATAATATATATATATATATATATATATAAATGAATTATATCCAAAGATGAACTGGACCGCACTCCAAATAGTAGTGATAATGATTTCCACCGTTAAAAATATCCTATAGGGCCCACCGTTATTGAATGGAACTACCGTGGCCCTTAAGAAGTTTAAACAGTGAATGTCACTGTTCCCACTATTTTTTTGTGGTGGGGACCCACTTGAACTAGGGATCTGACTCATTCTTTAGCCCCTGCCATAAAATGGGCTTTCAAAATGGTTGAATAGTTTGGATGCAGTACATGCATCATGGTGGGTCCTATAAGGATGGACGGTGTGGAGAGAACGCCTACCTCATTGGGCTCCCACGTGGGGCCCACCATAATGTCAATATGCCGTCCAACCTGTTGATAAGGTCATGCTTACCTGGATGAAAGGAAATACAAATTTCATATTAACCCCAAACTTCTGTGGTACCCAAAGAGGGTTTCAATGCTGACGTTCAATCACCGTTGTTTCCTATGATGTGGGCCACTTGAGCTGTGGCTGGATGGCGTGGATAGAACAAGTACATCATGGTGGGTCCCACCGTCCAGTACCGTGGACAGTGTGGACAAAACACAAACACCATGGTGGGTTTCACCGTCCACTACCGTGGACGGCATGAACAAAACGCATGCATCATTGGGTGGGTTCTACGTGGGGCCCACCGTAGCGTTTATTTGTCATCCAATCCGTTTGTAAGATCACACAAACCCATATGAAGAGGAAAAATAGATTTCATATCAATCGAAAACTTTTGGGGCACCCAAAAGGGGTTTCAATGGCAGACATTTAATCACAATGTTGCCTGCTGTGTGGGCCACCTAAGCTTAGTATATGACTGATTTTTGGTGGGGGCCCACTGCCCTAAGGGACCTACCAAATGCATGGTGTGGATGTTCTACCACATCACGGTGGGGCCCACGGTTGGGACCCGTGGTCATTGGCCCAAACACAGCAGCGTCAGTAGCAGCAGGCATTGCCTAAATATTTTTTTTTCCTTTCTTTGAAAAAATGAATTTCTGGGGTTTTTTGTACGTGGGGCCTGCATCAGGTGAATCCAACCCAGCCATTGCATTCCATGGCTCAAGACAGACCAAACAAGCCCAATATTCAATATGTTTTGGGGTGTAGAAAGATCAGAGTGCATTTTAACGGTGAAAACCATTATTTTCTAAGCTATGGCCCACTGGATAGTCGGATTGACTTCATTTTTCGGTTCAATGCCTAAAATGAGCTTGGGAATGGAATGGACGGCATGGGTTAAACTTATACATCAAGGTGGGTCCTGCATGAGCGGCCCTTCCCAAAATTTTGAAACAAAGCTAATATTTGTGTCTCCAGTTAACGTCTAGCGTCCCTAGACGCTGGACGGTTTGGCTCCCCATGTATTTAAGGTAGGCCCTACTTAGGTGGACCACCAAATGGGAGATGGTGTGGGTACAATACATATATAAAGTTGGACCTACTTACAAATGGTTTGGATAAAATACATACCCCATGGTGGGGTCCATCCGGGTGGGCCACACAGCCACATCATCATACACAAAAACAAATGAAAAGGGGAGGGAGAGAGAGAGAGAAAGGGACACATGTGATGGAGGGACCCCGACACTATGGGCCCTCCCTATGCATTCAATCATACATCAAGTGGGTCCCAATACATGTGAGCCCACCAAATCAAAAATCAACGGTGGAGATTTCTTCTCCACCAAAATGGAAGGTCTAGATGACCTCTTTCAAACTTAGAAAGTAAACATCATGATGGGGTCCATGGAGAATGGCCCCATCATGGAATGATCATGATAATCAAGGTGGGCCATCGGCCACATCTAAGGTCCAAAGTGAGATCCATACCATCAATCGGTAGGCCTCACTTGGCCCATCATCAAAACATAAAAATCTAGCCTATAAAGCACCCACCGTTCGATCTTCTTGGTTCGATGGAACGCCGAGCTCCTTGTGTCTCACTTTGATGGAAGGTGATGAGGATTGAATGGCTAGGATGAAGGATTTTTGGGATGGGAATAGGCCACACACAACACACTCTTTTCTCTCACTTAGGAAATGCTTGGATGTGTACTCCTTTTGGTTGCTTGGAATTTTGTGTTGAGAAAGAGAGAGAGAAGGGGTTATAAGGGAGAGAGAGTGATGGGTGATGAATGTGAGGTGAGTGATGAGTGAAGTGAGAGACTTGTTGACTTTTGGGATTTGCTTGACTTATGGAGAAAGAAAGCATGGGTTGCTCTTGCACTTGACATGAAGTGATTGATTAATTGATTTGATGATTGATTGATGGGACATGATGTAGAGATTCTCTTGGGATTACAAATGCGTGGTGTTTTCTTCGAAATAAACACCGGCCCACATCTCCCTGCCAGGGTATGTGATCGGTATGCAAGACGCGACATTGGAACCGCGACGATGGTGCTGTCGCAATGGTACAAGTATCGGATTAAGCTAACTCAAATCTATGGAATACTACTTAGGGTCACGCGCAAGCGTCGATTATTGGTCATGGATTGTCGGACTTTAACGGGAAGGATTGCGGGAGTCGACAGAGCAGTATGGACTAGGATACAGGTCTTACAATAATCATCTCATGCCCTCATGGGCGTCACTTAACAATAGTGCCAATTGGCCAAATAGACCTGCAAGCTAACATTAATCAAAACATCCTTCCCTTGACCATGGAAGTGAGCTCACTTGGTTTCTCATCCAATGGTTGCTTGTAACCAGCTTACATTACAAGTTCCATGGGCAAGTAGGCTTTCATAAGTCCAAGGCACTTGGCCCAAAACAAGAATAGCTAATTTTACACAAATGCCCATATGTTTAAGTGTCCTCAATAACACACTGAGGCCCCACACCTCTTGTGAATACTTAACAAATGGCCACCATGGCTCACATATAGCATTCACATACATAAGCTACATAGGTTATGGTGGTAAACAAGTTCTCGCTTGCATAATTATTATCGTAAGCATTATTCAACATCAAATTCATCATCACAACTTACATCATGCAAGCATGTGTATGAAGTATACAACATATAAGGATTCACATGCATCATCAATATTATGGCCATCATCCATCACTATCATACATGCCCTAGGCATTAGTTGTCTGTCGTGTATGAGGTTATCCTTACGTTCACCAACATCATTCATTTACTATCATCCATGCATCAAGTAAAACATGTTTACCTTATCCATCTTATTATCACAATAATCAATACGTGCATTATTATCACTTGGATATCAAGCATGGTGGTCAAGTAGCATGTTTTGTCATCATGCATATAAATATATAATATCATCATCATTACCATGAGGATCATTTCCACTTCGTGATTAACATAAGAAATGTCATAAGTACCACACATAATTACTCATTCATCATCAATGCATATGCTAGAATTCACTATACATTAAATTATATCTATCATTTCCACCAACAACTACCTTCATCATTATCAAGTTACCATACATGTATCATCACCTCACCCATCACTAGGTGCATCTCACCTAGTGTGAATTTCACATTGACCTTGAACTAAAAGCAAGGCATGGGGTCATATAGGTCAAGTGTGAGTCTCACTTACTGAATCAATAAGCTAACTCAAAGGCATAAATGTCCAACCACAAGGCTTTCAATGATGTGGATTTAATTACACAACTAAGTGGACCCCACACATTCCATCATTAACTAGAAACAATGCACAATCTCAAACACAAGGACAACACGCTAACATCTTTCATGTCATGGCCCACTAGCCAAATACATGACAAACCAAGAAAAAGCCCAATTATCCAGTTTATGCAATGTAAAATAGGTCTCTCTAAGTGTGGTCCACTTGACTAGAGGTAGTATGCAAGGCACGTTGCCCAGTAGGCAATGGGCTTGCCCAACGGGTTCAAGGAAGGTTACCATTGTGGGCTTCTCACTCCCCAATGATTTCTCTTAGTGCCGAGCCTGCTTGGACCTTAGGGTTACATCATTTAGATAGGCCTAAGGCTACCTATATCTTAAGTGAACATTTAGACAGCAAGATCTCTCCATTAAATATTTTACAAGTTATATAACATCCATTTACAAAACATGCTAAGTGGTCCTCATTACATGAAAGGTAAGGCCCATACACGATAGCCCATACTAGATGACCCACTTAAAGTTTGTAGCCTAACAACACCCGGGAGTTATTTTTTAGAGTTCAGATGCTACATTAAATGCTTTAGGAAGGTGGTGGACCCCACTGATGTGGCCCCACATAAATTTTACATCAAATAGATTTTCGTACAATGTTGGTTTCTGGCAATCTTCAATTCAGAATGATGATCATACGAGACCCACATCTGGTGAAAGGAATGATTCATATGTTAGCTCTATGCATGGGCTTTAAAAAGTATAAGGTGAGCCTCATTGGTTTGCTATATACAATTTATGGTGATGTCCCAAACATAGATACTTGCGAGAAATGTGCAAGAAACCTAGTGCAGAATTAGTTTTGGCCCAATTTTGAGTACGTCCCATGATCACAAGGGACCACCTTTCAGTGTGTCGTCTGGTGCCTGTGGCAATACTATATATGTAATTAAAAAATTATAATCTAGGACCAACTGTTTGTGCACACATAATATTTGGTATAGGGCCAAACATAGGTATTTTAATTTTCTGCACAACTGTGCCTTGCCCCATTTTGGGATCCACTCCCTGATCATATGAGGTTTGATTTGGCACAAGTAAAATATAATTTCTTTATTCATTGATATATATTAAATGTTCCAAGTGGTTCCCTACTCATATCTTGTGCGTGGGGTCCACTACAGAGGCTCAAAGTTGGTACAAAATACAAAAATAATCAGACAGTTTTCAGCAATAGGGTCTGTCACAACTTAGGGCCCAAGTTCCAAACACTTGGGGATCATTCCTGAAACAAAGGTGGGATATCACGGCTCACTTATATAGGGTTAAACATCCCTCAAAGTGGGACCCTTAACTACAGAGTGTGAGGCCCACCACAAGGTGTCAAAGAGGCCTACATGCAATAAAGTTAAGTGCTTAGAAAATTTCCGCAAACAGAAAGTGCAAAGGAAATGAAATAGATCCAATGGCAAGTGGGGCCCACATGCTAAAAAACCACATATAAGAGACATACAACAACGTACATGGGTTTCCAGATTAGATGAACTAACAAAATGTATAAATTACAAGTGATCCCACACCCAAGTGGGTCAATAAGAGGATGAATGTTATGTACAACATATATCCAACATACACATCAAGTAGCACAGGAAATGTATTGATCAGATTCTCTTTTGGAAAATTTGATCCAATGGTTGGTTTGGAATAAGTCATTTATAATCTATATAGATCTCCAACCATATAGAGCCTTGGATTCATCTAGACTATACAAAACAATTTAAGGTTTATCCTTACAGAAGTATCTGTCGGTTCGGAATTTCCTAACTTTTATAATGAAAGAATCTAATGATAGGGACCATACATATAATTATTTACTATCTCAAATAAGTTAAGAACAAATATCAAATGCATCTGACCGTTGGAATCACAGATATGACCCACACAAAAATGGTCATAACAAGCTCCCAAATACATCTTTCGTATAAGGCCAAGATCTTAGCCATTCGAACTCTGATTGAGGCTTATTATATACTGTTGGAAAGCTAGTTCGATTTTCTACAAATCCAAGAGAACATATAATTTTAATACATTTATTAAAGGAATTAAAATGGGTACATTGTTGGCAAATTGGAATCTTGCATATACTACTCGACAACAGCCAGGTAAACTTGATGCTATGGATGATTGGACCATTGGATGGCTATGAAATTTGGTCCAGAGTTAGCTCATATTGTTATTCATATAATTTTTAAGTTTCAACTCCGATCTTAGCATGATTGATTTTATACAATTTTTAGAAGTTGTTGTCTAGATACAAAAATGGGATTACATGTGAAGGGTGTGGATATAATGTTCATCATGGTGGACCATACTGACATGGGACACTTGCTGACCACCATGGCCAGTAATATATGAAATGATGGGGATCCACACTAGTGGGCCCACATGCATTAAAAATGAAATTAAGAAAGGGGAGGATGAGGAGGAGAGGGTGTAGACTCACCTTAAATGGATGGATGGATGGATGATGATGATGTGTGGTCCACTCCATCTAGGATTGATGGTGGGCCACACCTTGGCCCCACTCTCTCTCACTCTCTTTTAAAATCTTAGAACTTTCTCAGTATAACAAAGAAATGAGTGAAAGAGAGCTCCTACTCTTATATAGGGAATTGGGGGTTGAGGTGGCAAGTTTATGGGGTCTTATTGGTACTAAAAGTGAGGTGGAAGGTAGTGTATAGTATAGGTAGTAGATGGATGAGGTGGATGATGCTAAGCATGCATTGGCCAAGGTGGAAGAAATCTAGGCATGCATTGGTTAATGAATGGATAGGGGTTATGGGTTGTAGGTGATGCATGGTGAATGATGAAGTGGATTGTTGCAATTGGTTATTTGAAGCGATGTGGCACAAATTAAGACATGCATTAGATGCATGTGTAGGATGAGGTGGACATGGGCCATGATTAGTTTCTAAAGCATGGGGAGAGGGTTAATGATGGATTTTGGGGTAGAACCTAATTTTTGTCTTATAGTGCTTTTATTATATATGTTAGCTACTTATTTGTCATGTATTGATTGTCTTATCTAATGATAATTTTCATGTTCTAAAAGTGGGCTTTAGGCCCACATGGGCCTAAGTCCAATGGACCTAACACAATAAAGGTTGCTTGTGTTACAAGATACGCAATTTGGGTCGTACATTCGATGGGTCGTATCTCACTAACGTCGGATTGACGCACAGTTTTCACCATTGTGATCGCAAAGATGATGCGGTACACATGATAGAGGTCTCAAGGTCATTCAGAATAAATCACTTAGGTAGGGTTGCTAGATGCACTGGGGTGTGGTGTATGGTCTATTAACGGTGCGGATCGGGACATGTGTGCGCAAGCGGTGTTACTAAATACCGGGATCCCACATTCTAACCACCTTATAAAAATTTCATCCTCGAAATTTTGAACTCAGGTCACATCCAATCACTTCAAACAAAGGAACAACATAATCCCAAAGAGTGTTGCAAAATCATCATTCAATCACAACATCACAATAGGGTACAACAATCAGGAACACCTCAATTAAACATCAAACAAGAAGGAATGAAAATCATGGAACGGGAGTCCTACTTTCAAGTTCATATATTCTTCGAACTGGAATTGCAAATGTTCCTAAGTTCTTAAACATCAGAGTACACACATGTTTCCCATGAATTATTGCTCTGATACCAGGTTTGTCACAGCCCAAATTCGAAACCCGGGCACTACTTCTTCCCAAGTCCCAAACTCCGGTTAGAGCAACTTCCTCGCCACTTATTGGACTCGGTGAATGGTTAGTGAACTCCACGACACCAAATCCAGCTCATGGTGGGGCATTTTTTTTCTGAATGGTTAATCTGTTTAGGCAGTTACACATTTTATACATGGTATCAACGCATATCGAAGAGACAAACCTGTTCGACATGTCACACATAATATGGTGCACCAGCTCAACAGGTGAAGGAAACAATAGCAAACTCCAATAGCTCTTGCGCGCATCCTGAAAAAGTGTAAGTCATCTGTATGAGCAAACCACAGCTCAAAAGTCAACTGCATTCTGGGAGTAAAACATGGTTTATTAGGGCGCTCTCGTAAAGACATCTAAAACAACCATAGGTATGTTATCAACCAAGCATGTTATCATAGGTGAGAGGGTTATCAATCAAGCATGTCGTATAACTACATAGGTTATCATAAACATGACATCAATAATAGGCATGCCATTCAACAAGTGACCATGAATCATTAGAATAGTCAATCATCATGAACAAGATAATCAAATTTCATTTTCTACTATATAGCATACAATGGAAAGGTAATGACAGAGCTGGCATGTGGAGTCATGATAATAGTACACGGTATCGAAAGCCGTGGGGTTCATCACAAGGGACTTCCATCCAAACTAGTCCCATACCAGATTTGGATAACTAGAGTCGATGTGGTAAACTCCTGATTTCAGGTTAGTCCTATTCCTAATCGAAATTGTAGCCATTGCGAAGGTGCACATAATGATTTATTTGCGCACCACCAACCCGAGTGAATAGTGGATAAATGAATGCATGAGTCAAATTCTTAACATCCCTCATTTTGTGAGTACATCTCCACACCACATGATACATCTCCACTAGGAATCACGAATATACCACGCGTGGGTAATCCACCATCCTCTCATAAGAGTGGGACAACATCCCTCATTTCTGTGAGTACATGTCCACAAGACATGATACATCTCCATCAGAAATCACAAATGTACCACACATGGGTAATCCACCATCCATACATAAGAGTGGGACAACATTTCCAAAAAGCAAAGTATTGGGCATGTCAACCCCTACCCATCTATCCATTGGCTTAATAATGGGGGATGCTGATTTGTTTTACCCTACCCGGCCTGAGCAGTTGGAATACCACCCACCTCGACCAGCATATGACGGTAGGTAGGCTCGTCACACCTCTTCCTTTCCTAGTCCCGGCGGTAGAAAGGACTCTTACACCCATCATACTATGCTCACCCCCACTCGACACACAATGAAAGAGGAATCGATTGGCCAATCTTAGTGGGTTCATTGCAGGATAAGCATCTTCAATATCGGGATCTAAGCCTGTAACGCCCTGAAATTCGGGGGTCGAGCATAACTCAGCTCCCGAGTTCCAAAACATCACTTATGCAACATATTTAATGAAGGATGTATGTTGACTGTATTAGTGCATAAAACATGGAATAGATTAAGCCAAAACACAGATATGATTCAGGGATAAGTAAATAAAACAAGCGGAAGACTTATAGGAAAATATGTGTACAAGTGTAAATCCTTGAAGTACATATACAAGCCAGGTCGAATAAAAGTGTTATTTAACAAAATTATAAGTATCAAGTTACATCATTTCAGATCCCAAAAAATAATCCCAGAGATCCCGTGCATCAGACCGAGGCTCGCTAGAACCCATCTGAAAATTGCATATAGGAGAAGGCAGCCTCGTCGTCATCCAGCTCCCGCTCTGCCTCAGACGTCGCATCCACATCTGCAACATCAGGGCCTAAGACAGAGTCTGGTGGGTGTTTAACACCGCCCCAGAAACGTGGGAGTAAGTGATCAACTCAGTGGAACAATAAGGCACTGGTTAACATGTTATCAGTTCAATCAAACAGTAATGATAAAGCAGGACAATTAAATAAATCCTAAGTACTCTTGTTAATGCAAGGATGTATGCAACATGATGCGTGCCCTCACGCGTACACCCTCAGCATCTTCATCTTATATTACGCATGACATCGCCTCAAAGTGCGCCACATCTACAAAGCACATGCAAATGCGGTGCATGGATATGATTACCGAGTTGTTATTAGTCCATTTCACACAGCAGGATTGGGAAGCTAAGATACCTTCCTCATATCACCACCCAAACCATGATCCATACTAGGGTCGTCAATCCTAGACATCTCATACGATCATATAGTTGAGGTCGTAGCAAAGGGCTCGTCACCAATCAATGCACGCCTTTCACGCCCTTACTACCACTGTTCGGCTCGTCACCTCCTTGCGGTATCCAGGTATGCTCGAGGTCACTACAAAGGGCTCGTCACCAATCAATGTAGGCCGACAGCATGAATATAGTGTCCCATACCACCATAATCGGCTCACGAGGTTAGTTGCTCACTGGTCACTACGGGGAGGCTCGTCACCCCAGCGTAGGCCGACAGCTCGACCACGGTGTCCCATACCACCATGTCCGGCTCATGAGTCTTAGCGGATCAAGTACCATAGTTAATAGGATTTCACTGGTGAGTTCGGTACCCTAGATTCAAACAATAGCGTCCCTACATGGTAAACATACATCGGACAACCAGGTTACTTAACGAACTCGACTAACACGAGCGCACGTTGAATTGAACGACATAGAGTGCGCAAACACTCCGCGTGGCCAAACCACTGCCGCCAACTCTAGTACGGCTCGGGCTCGTCTAATACGTCCTACGTGGCGAAAGCAATCTCAACCACAAACATAGGGTCAATTACCGATTTCCTGGACTAATGCATAGTCCCAAACACCTTACGCTACTACAGATACTCATATGGAATGTAAAACAGTAATGGAACAACAACTCAAATCATGGTACATACACATCTGAAGAATATCAACTTAACATAAATGTAAGCATAGGAGATGCTTGAATTTAAATAACATGGAATGTAACTTGCATAAGGGAAATCATGCGCATCAATAGGAGTATTGAGAATCACTTCTCAACGCCCACAATTAGTGTAATCAGTTACACTTAAATCATTCATGCATTTCTACCAACACTTAGCATACATGGAACAACATACATGACGTATGTTGGAATACATGCACTTAGACAATTCGTTTTACCAAGGAGTTGTCATACATGCACCTAGCATACATACATGACCAATAATCATGGCAAACACAAGTGCATATTTTATACGTATACGGTACTTTATAAATACACATAATGTACACAAATCTCAACATAGCACATGCATATCAGGAAAGCAATGTAAACTCAACATTTGGCATGTGAAATCTCATCCATAACAAGAATAAATCACTAACTGGGATTGAAAGCCTTGAAAACCATAACCTATACACTCAAAGTCCGCACCTTAAGCGAAGAAAGAACCACCGAACTGATTTAGACGAGTTGTCTTCGTCAACGGCGCTAGAATACCCTAAAACAAGGATAGAAATGAGATACAACAACACCAAGACTAATCTAAGCTCTAACACAGGTTAGGGTTAGGTTAACTTACCCCAAAAGAACTCAGAACCGTCAGAAGAACGATTCAAAGCGAAGATTCAAAGATGAAGAAGAACAAGGAAGAATCCAAGATGATTCACCAACTTATCTCTCTCACTTTCTCTCTCTTTTCCACTCTCTTTCCAAGCTAGGGTTAGAGAAAATCGTATGGAAAAGAGAGCTAGGGTTTAAGGACTATAAATAGGCCTTTACTTGATGAAAATAACCCCAGGGTCAAGGTATACTTAGGTTATAACCAAAGTAAGCCTTTCTCGATCCAACAAAGCACTTCTGGTGGGCCTATAACCACGAAAGGTCGGACTTAAGCTCCTTGACCATGGATCTAAGTCAAGCTGAGTTTTCATACCGACCGGCTCTTCAGATCAGCTGTGGCGGACCACACTCAATTCAACGGTCACGGAAACTCGATCAGGTCCACAAGCACTAGGATATGCCTGGGCCAACTATCCTGATCAGAGGGTGAAATTAGGTCAGAATCCAATGGTCAGATAGCTTAAAATCGTCGCGCAAGCGACAGGACTCAGATTTCATAAAAAGCTTAATAAATTCCAACCGTTCTCACACTCTTCACTCCGAGCTCAAGCAAATCGACCCAGAACATCAGATGGACTTGATTTTCGAGGAGATGGTCAAGCCCAACTCGGTGACCACAACAGCCTAAGATCATCGCCATCGGACTTTCGACGCGCGGTCCAGGTCCGATCCAGATCTTCCAAAAATTCCCTAGAACAACTGGATTTAGCGATGGATCCCAGATTTCAGAGTAACGTAGCGCTCACTAATCCACACATTTAGAGCCATGCAGATACAATTTAAAGTGATTGATGCGGATTTCACAAGCAATCGAGTAAAGTGCTAATTACCCCAAAACAACTACTTAAGGAAAGATTAGCACAGAAAATTCCAAGGTCGTTACAAAGCCCGGGGTGGCCATAACGTACCCTTCTCAAAACTTCTCAACAATATCAATACTTGGGCCATCACAAGGCCTCAACAAAATCATCTTACTAAACTAGCTGTCACGTGGCCAACATATAAAACATCTGCTCATGAAATATGTCATCCATGAAAGCCCACACAATCAAGTGTATAATCACAATGGCATGTATATACCCTAACTCCTCTGAACTTTCATCTAGGCATAGGGACCAACACGAGGGCCCAAATACTACCATACGGACCAACACAAGGGCCCCAAATAACCATATGGACCAACACGAGGGCCTTAAATAACCATACGGACCAACACGAGGGACCAAACATAGTACATTACATCTCATCCTCATACGAACCAATATAAAGGCCCAAATCAAAACAATATCCAAAATCTCTCAACTCCTCTGGATCATGTCCAAGCATATGGAATAACACAAGGGCTCCAATTTCATGATGTGTTTATGCATGCATATAAAATGGATGCTCATAAATCAACCATGTGTATCAAACTATCAGGTTGATACCAACATAACAATGGTAGGATAAATTAAATTGCCAAGGCACGACGCATATAAACTTGACAACAAACCTTCAAGTCACAGCCCATTGTCCATGGGAATATTCATCTACACCCATAATCCTTTCTTGATACGGGCCAGATCACGGCCTTTGTACCCATAAGTAATGGGCCTTAACTTGGGCCCAACTAAGATTTAATCATCAATTCATAATCGGGTCTTATAAGACCTACGTTGTGTTTAAGCTACACATTTCATATCACATCCAACACATATTGGCTGCATAACACATGCAATAATCATCGTGTGTGAGCTACACATCATACATCATCCACATATCACAACATATCACATACCATAATCATCTCATGCCCTCATGGGCGTCACTTAACAATAATGTCAGTTGGCCAAATAGACCAACAAGCTAACAATAATCAAAACATCCTTCCCTTGACCATGGAAGTGAGCTCACTTGGCTTCTCATCCAACGGTTGCTTGTAACCAGATTACATCCTAAGTTCCATGGGCAAGTAGGCTTTCATAAGTACAAGGAACTAGGCACAACACAAGAATAGCCAATTTAATGCAAATGCCCATAGTTTAAGTGTCATCAATAGCACACTGAGGCCCCACACCTCTTGTGAATACTTAACAAATGGTCACCATGGCTCACATATAACATTCACATACATAAGGTGCATAGGTTATGGTGGTACACAAGTTCTCGCTTACATCATTGTTATCAGAAGCATTATTCAACATCAAATTCATCGTCACAACTTACATCATGCAAGCATGTGCACAAAGTACACAACATATAAGGATTCACATGCATCACCAATATTATGGCCATCATCCATCACTATCATACATGCCCTAGGCATTAGTTGTCTGTCATGCCCGAGGTTATCCTTACATTCACCAACATCATTCATTTACCATCATCCATGCATCAAGTAAAACATGGTTATCTTATCCACGTTATCATCATGACAATCAATACGTGCATTATTATCACTTGGATATTAAGCATAGTGGTCAACTAACATGTTTTTTCATCATGCATATAAATATATAATATCATCATCATTACCATGAGGATCATTTTCACTTCATGATTAACATAAGAAATGTCATTAGTACCACACATAATTACTCATCCATCATCAATGCTTATGCCATAATTCACCATCTAGTAAATCATATCTATCATTTCAACCAACAACTCACCATCATCATATCACCCATCACTAGGTGCGTCCCACCTTGTGTGATTTCCACATTAACCTTGGACTACAAGCAAGGCATGGGATCGTATAGGTCAAGTGTAAGTCTCACTTGGTGAACCAATAGGCCAAGGCATAAATGTCCAACCACAAGGCTTTCAATGGTGTGGATCTAATTCCATAACTAAGTGGGCCCCACACATTCCACCATTAACTAGAAATAATGCACAATCTCAAACACAAGTACAACATGCTAACATCTTTTATGTCATACATCATATTGGGTCCACTAGCCAAATAAACGATAAACCAAGAAAAAGCCCAATTATCCAGTTTATGCATTGTAAAATAGGCCTCTCTAAGTGTGGTCCACTTGACTAGAGGTAGTATGCAAGGCATGCTGCCTAGTAGGCAATGGGCCTACCCAACGGGCTCAAGGAAGGTTACCATTGTAGGCTTCTCACTCCCCAACGATTTCTCTTAGTGTAGGGCCCACTTGGGCATCAGGGTTACATCATTTAGATGTGTCCAAGGCCACCTACATCTTAAGAGAACATTTGGACAACAATATCTCTCCACTAAATATTTTATAAGTTATATAACATCCATTTACAAAACACTCTAGGTGGTCCTCATTACATGAAAGGTAAGGCCCATACAAGATAGCCCATGCTAGATGACTCACTTAAGGTTTGTAGCCCAATAACACCCGAGAGTTATTTTTTAGAGTTCAGATGCTACATTAAATGCTTTGGGAAGGTGGTGGACCCCACTGATGTGGCCCCACATAAATTTTACATCAAATAGATTTTCGTACAATGTTGGTTTCTGGCAATCTTTAATTCAGATTTATGATCATATGTGACCCACATCTGGTGAAAGGAATGATCCATATGTTAGCTCTATGCATGGGCTTTAAAAAGTATAAGGTGACCCTCATTGGTTTAGTATATAAAATTTATGGTGATGTCCCAAACATAGGTACTTGCGGGAAATGTGCAAGAAACCTAGTGTAGAATTAGTTTTGGCCCAATTTTGAGTACATCCCTTGATTACAAGGGACCACCTTTCAGTGTATCATCTGGTGCCCGTGGCAATACGATATATGTAATTCAAAAATTATAATCTAGGACCAACTTTTTGTGCACACATAATATTTGGTATAGGGCCAAACATAGGTATTTTAATTTTCTGTACAACTGTGCCTTGCCCCATTTTGGGATCCACTCCCTGATCATATGAGGTTTGATTTAGCCCAAGTAAAATATAATTTCTCTATTCATTGATATATATATATATATATATATATATATATATATATATATATATATATATAAAATGTTCCAAGTGGTGCCCTACTCATATCTTGTGCGTGGGGTCCACTACAGAGGCTCAAAGTTGGTATAAAATACAAAAATAATCAGACAATTTTGAGCAATGGGGTCTGTCACAACTTAGGGCCCAATTTCCAAACATTGGGGATCATTCCTGAAATAAAGGTGGGACATCACAACACTTATATAAGGATTAAACATCCCCAAAGTGAGACCCTTACCTATAGAGTATGAGGCCCACCACAAGGTGTCAAAGAGGCCTACATGCAATACAGTTAAGTATTTAGAAAATTTTCGCAAACAGAAAGTGCAAAGAAAACGAAATAGATCCAATGGCAAGTGGGGCCCACATGCTAGCAAACTATATATAAGAGACACACAGCAATGTACATGGGTTTCTAGATTGGATGAACTGATAAAATGTATAAATTACAAGTGATCCCACACCCAAGTGGGTCAATAAGAGGATGAATGTTATGTACAACATATATCTGACATAGACATCAAGTAACACATGAAATGTATTGATCATATTTGTACTATATATAGATCTCCAACCGTACGAGCCTTGGATTCATTTAGACTATATAAAGCAATTCAAGGTTTATCTTTACGAAAGTATCTGTCAGTTCGAAATTTCTTAAATTTTATCATGAAAGAATCTGACCATAAGGACCATACGTATGATTATTTACTATCTCAAGTAAGTTAAGAACAAATATCAAATACATCTGACCAGTGGAATCACAGATATGCCCACACATGAATGGTCATACAAGCTCCCAAATACATCTTTTGTATAAGGCCAAAATCTTAGCCGTCCGAACTCCGATTGAGGCTTATTATATACCGTTGGAAAGCTAGTTCAATTTTCTATGAATCCAATGGAACATATATTTTTAATACATTCATTAATGTAAGATCCGTTTCCTAGTATTATACCTTCCGTCCAACTCCCGCGATCCTCCCCGTCGTATTTCGACGACCCGCAACCTGTATACAACATTTGCGCACGATCCTAACTTGCATCCCAAAGATCTGAATCAACTCAACTCGAAACTTGTACCATTGCGACCCCACCGTTGCTGCGGTTCCAACGCCGCGTCTTGCACACCAATGCAACGCTTAGGCTAGGAGTTGTGGGCCCACGTGTATTTCAAGGAAACATCACGCGTTGCAGAATTCGAAAGATTCTAGTTGGGAGAGAATCTCTATACTATCTAGCATATGCCTAGCCTATGCCTAGCCTATGGGTCATCATAGCCTAGCCACCTATGCCTATCCCCCATTATTGCTAGCAACCATGCTTCCCTCTCTCTCATCCAAAGTCAAATCTCCATGCATGCTTCTTACACCACCATCATTACTCACCATCATCACTCCTCTTACATCTCTTACACAACCCATCGTAGCTCCCATCCCATGCCTTCTTACTCTACTCTTCGCCCTCATTTCTCTACCCATTCTCTAGCAACTATTGTAGAGAAAATCCTAGGGGAGAAGGAGCACCCCAAGCTCAGCCCATTTCTTACCCCAATCTCATCATCCCAACCATCTAAATCCCATCTTCCACCATTAAAGAGGAAGCTTAAGAGCCAAGGATTCCAAGGAACCAAGAAGGAGATCAAGAGGTGGATGTTTATAGGGTTAGATTTTTTTTTTTTTTTTTGTGTTTCATGGGACAAGTGAGCCCTACTACTTAATGGTAGAGATCCCATTTTGGACCCAAGGTGTGATCAATGGCCCACCATGATATGTACATGTATTCCATGATGGGGCCATTCTCCTTGGAGCCCACCATGATGTTATTTTGATATCCTATTGCAAGAAGGTTATCTAGACCTTGAACTTGGTGGTGGGAATGAGATTTCCACCCTGGATTTTTGATTGAGGGCCCACCTATTTTAGGACCCATTTGATGTATGTGTTGTAGAACAACGAGGAGTTCATAGTGGCAGAGCTCCTCTCACCACCCGTCTCTCTCTCTCTCTCTCTCTCCCACTTTCAATCTTGTTGTGGCACACCTGATGATTGCACGGATGATCCAGACCGTCCAGCAGGAGGTTCGACCTTCCTATCCAGATTGTTGGACACCTGGACGGCCCACCTTGCTACCCTGTTGTGGCCCGTGTGACCGACCGGTAACACAGGCCCAAATGAAGGGAAAAACTAAAATATCAGCTGGATCCCCAGCTACATGGCCTCATGCGTGGACCCCACCTTAATATATGTACTATATCCACACCATCCAGCCTGTGAGATCATCTCAGGCCCGAGTCCAAAGTGGATAGACCCAACAGCCAGCAGCCCACTGTAATGCACTGTTTTATCCACCCTATCCAGTTATTTTTGGTGTAAGTGCGGGATCGACCCACTTTTTAAACAGCCCACACCTAAGTGGGGACCCACCATGATGTATGGGTTGTGTTCACACAGCCCCTGGGGCCTGGCGAATGAGGCCAACAAATTCCCAAATTCCAAATCCAACTTGTGACATATATATATATATATATATATATATATATATATATATATATATATATATATATATATATATATATATATATATATATATATATTATCCACTCCATTCTCCCATTGTGTGGCCCATTTAGACGAAGCCCACACCTCTGGTGGACCATCCCCAGATGGGGCCCACTGTATATGTTTCAAGCAAGAAACAAAAGTGTTTTGTTTGGGGAAATTTATTCACTTTATAATTAACAGAAGAAGGCAAGAAAGATAATCACTTTATTCATTTATTTATTCCAAGTTCTTTTACATCCCATTCTCCTTTGACTCCAAAATAAAACATTTACAAATTATAATAAACAGCAGATATTTAATCATATCAAACATCATGCTAAAAGCCACTGAAAGGGTCCATTGTGCACTGGAGCTTTTGTGTGCTGGAGGCTGAAGCCTTTGTGCGTTGGAGGCTTTGTGCGCTGGAGGCTGAAGCCTTTATGCGTTGGAGGCTTTGTGCACTGATGGACTTTGTGGGTAACAAGTCTTTGCGTGTAGCAAGCCTTTCTGTGCAACAAGCATTGTGCACCACACAATGGACAGCAAACTCGACTCGACTCTACCTCCTCTCTTTTTGGTCCACTCCTCTCCAATTGGTAGCTAATGACCCCTTCAGAGGGGTCGAGGGGTATTTATAGCCCTCTCACATGTGTGAATGTGCCATGTCAGCATTGCGCCTCCCCTTTGTGTGCTCCTCTTTGTGCGGACTCCTTCGTGCGCTCCTCTTTGTGCGGACTCCTTTGTGCGCACTTCTTTGTGCGGACTCCTTTGTGCGGTAATCTGGTTCTCAATGCTAATTTCCACACAAGGCTAATTTTCAACCATTTTCCATACAACGATTGATTTCCACACAACAGCTATTTTCAACTATTTTTCGGACAACAGCTATTGCTTCCTTCTTTCCTCTCACTCATTTTTATGCCTCAACAGATGCCCCCTTGATCCTGCATTCTTTTCATACCTGTAAAATAATGTAGGATCGACAATAATAAAATTAATTTCACCACTCTTATTTTCATTTCCGCTATTGCACGCATTACCATACCCCTGACACACAGTCACTCTTTAGATTGTGCTCATGCATTGGTTTGCGCACAATGGTCAGCGCATAACTACTAGCATACAACAGGTCATTCTTCACCTATAAATACAAAACTTCACCTTTTCAATCCATTCTCCTTTGCTACTCGCTGTGTTAAGTTATTTTCTCAACTAGACCATTGTGCGCTAACCTCGTTAAGCGTTGCATAATACCTTTCTTGCACAACAGTCTTCTACGCGCAACGTCTTTCCGTGCTTAGCACCCTTCACACAAAGACAGGTAACCTTTTTGCGTGCAACTTCTATCGAAGCAAGGACCCAATCAGTTTATGCACTAAGTCATGCGCACAATAATTCTATTATTCTTTACACACAAAGACGGGTGCACCACAGTTCTATCTGTCTGCGCACAAAGATGGGCGCATAACAACCCTATCTGTCTACGCACAAAGATGAGCACACAACAGCCCTATCTGTTTGTACACAAAGATTAGCGCACAACCCTATCTGTTCATGCACAAAGATTGGCACACAATGCTTTATCTCCAATTTTTTTTTTTAACTTTGACAAATCTTTCTCTTTAGTTCTTATTTTTCTGCTAACTCCCTGTGCAGGTTCTAATGGCTGGCTCATCAAAGAGACCTCACACTTATGTAAACACTGTAGGACCTTCCGATCCTCAGCCAACAGAGTCCCATACTCACAAAAGGCCTAGATCTGAAGATTATTCCACCTTTTACAAGGAACCGGCCCCTATCATTATCAATTTCACTTATCGTATTTAGCGTCTATCCGACCACATTCGAACGGCTGTTCTAATGCGAGAAATAGAGGGTCCCCCAACAGAGGGACAAGAGTCAGACTGGGAGGATTGGCTGAAGTCCACAGCCAACCTTTGAACAGATGTCACCCAATTATCTGCCACCGAGACTTCCCCTACTGTGGCCTTAACTAAGAAGAAAAAAGGGAAAAGCAAAGATGAAACCTTCCAAGAGAAGATCCGAGAACATAATCAAAGACACTTCCAAAATGCTTGGGATTTGATCAAATCTTATCCAAACTCGATTAGATTCTGCAATCCTTATAAGGATCAAACCATCACCATTCCTTTGCTCCTTCACCATCATCGCTCCATAATTTAGAGTGAACCGACTAACTTCATGCCATAAAACAGGCTTTGGTACGTGTCAAACTGGGTAATAAAAGAGCCAAAACTCCTTGAAGGATACCTAACAGAGAAAGGGTTGGTCCAAAAAATTGGGCAAATAGCATACATGTGCTTCCTCATACCATGTTACAATCCTCACGACTTATACCCCACCCACTTTTTCGAAACAATCCAACAACGCTTCCGTCACCGTGACTCTCTGTGGGGTAAGGAAAAGTTCAGAACCCGGGGTTTTTGGATAGATCGTCCATACTACAGTGTGTGGACGAAGGCAATTTTAAAGAAATATGAATATGTCCTTGTTGCAGCCAAGGTCTACTACGCCATATAAGCTACCTATGAGTTTTTTCACAAGGATACAATGATCTACAAGGGTTTTCTAAAATATTGGTCTTCTACTACAAATTCCTTCCACCTCCCTTTTGGGGAGGTAAGCATCGGTTTATGGGATTTATTCAGAATGGTTGGCTTACCCATTACTAGAACTTTCTTGGACGAATACATTCCCATGAATGAAGAATTTGCTTACGTGGCCCCAAACAGGATCCCCAAGATTACTTCTTCAACAATCGCACTTTTTAAAGAAATGTCTTATTTTCCAAACATTCATAAGATATCTCCCCTTTCATGGCTCGCACACTTTTCACGATATTTAGTGTTAGTATCCTTATCATTCTCTTCATCTCTCACATAATACCTGTTTATTTGTATACATTGCTAATCCTTCCTTCTTCCCCCTTTTAGATTTCCTGGTAGTCACGGTCCAGAACTAGAAGCTAATCGGAAAAAGATAAGGGGCCCTACTGAATTTACTGTCGAAATTGAATTGGCTACTTTCCTAGCCTACTGGCTGAGCTTGATTATGCTTCCAAGTTCAAAAAGCTCAGATTCCATTCGACCCACCTTGTTTTTCGCGGCCGGCGCAATGGCAGAGGGTAGAAAAAATATTCTTTAGCTCCTCCGGTATTATGCTCACTATATCGAGCTTTTGGACATGTTGCAGTGCATTGCTCAAGCCCAGCACTAGGAGTCTCATCTTCTTTCACTCCTTGGCATTATTTTTTTGGTTGGTTAGGCATCTACTTTCCTTGGACATATAATGATCTAGAAAAAGCCTATGTCCATCCTGATCATCTACCTTTATGGCATTTCTAGAGGTGAAAAATGATAAAGAAAACATATGACTGGATAGTAGACAGGATTGACAATCTAGAATTCATTGACTTCTTTCCTTTCTACTTAGATCATCAGGCCAAAGATAGGGACGTTGAGGACAACAACAATTTGGACCCTATCGAGCGAATCTTTTTCATATGCATCCATTCTTGCAGTCTTCCTTTATGAGAAGTGGTAGAATTTTGGAGAGAGTCGTATTACCCCAATCGGTTTGCCAGGCAATTTGGATACGACCAGACTGTGCCACAAATAGGAGAAGATGTTACCGGGTTATGTGAAGCTATGGAGTTGGCCCCTATAACTGGGCATTGATATGGAAGCCACTTTTGACAAGGAACCTTCGTTCCCGATTCATTCTCCCAGGATATAACCATCGAGTGATAGCCTCATACACCTGGATGCGATGGTGGGCACACCATTACTATTTGGTACGCAATTATTTTCCAGTGGACCGTCCCATTTGGATTTCTCCTCCACGTTTGAGGAACTATAGGCCGGAACAGGGAATAGGTTATTTTTATGAGAAAGATCAAGCTGTTGTTTCTGGAGAACTCTGCCACAAGATTTCCTTAGAAGAGCTTATCAGAGAAATAAAACCATCAAACACCCTAGAAGGCCAGTTTGCATTTGGCTCTCCTTTAGATTTGATAAAGCGAGGAATACAGCCCCTTGCTCCTCATGAGGAGTTTGAGACTGTGGGTGGTACTCTGCCTTCTCCAACTCCCGAAAGAGGAGATCAACCTATTCATGGTACTTCTGCCACCCATGCTATCACAGAACCTGCGATCGTTGCTGCTCCTTCCAATATTGTTTGCACTACCACGAGCCCCTCAACAGTTGTAATCTCTCCAGTAGCTCGTCACACTACAACCTCAACTTCTCCTACTGCAAATCAAGCTACCACGTCTCCTATGACCAGATCTCGTGCTAAATCATTGTCTCCCGCTGCTTTGGCCTAACCATCTCCTTCTCCAGTTTGAAGTACATGCCTTCTTCCCACGAAAACTGTTTATAAAGAAAAATAAATGATATCAGTGGAAGACAGTTCTTCAGAATACTCGGCTAACACTGACAATGATGATCTTTCTTCTTCTACAAGTTTAACTGACGAAGGGGATGCTTTGCTGAATGCGGATACTGAAGCTAAAGTAGACATTGGGGAAGGAGGAGATGTCAGGGCCAAATCTCTACTTCATGATATTCCAACTTATCCAAATGTTCCTCTCCCAACCACAATGGATTCTTTAGAAGAGGAGCAACTTGACTATGGAGAATACGAATGTTCCCCTAGAGCGAATATCTTCTTCTCCTTAGATGCCACATATTCTCCGCAGATTGTAGAGACCACTAGCACAACTACTCATGGAGCACCAATGTTAATAGAGATAAAAGCTCAATCCTCAAGACTTCTAATGGAAACAGAAGATGCTCCTCTTCGTCACAGCATAAAGGAAACTTTGCCAGCCACAGCTGCACCACTTGATTCTCCTCCTCATGTAGATAAATCTCTCACAATGCGTCCTTCCTTTATTCAACTAGTGGCTCAGAGTTTGGAATTCTTTTCGGACCCTGTTGACGTGCAGACCCCAACAACTGTTGATTCTAGTACAAGAGGGGCTCAGGAACTCTCCTTCAATGTTGCTACAACTACAAATACACAAGGATCTATAGTTCCTTTAACCTGTTCTGCTCAAACTACTCTTGTCGTTGTTCTTGAATGAGGTACATATATATACGTATATATTTTCTTATTTGATGTATCCTCTTTTTTTTTTCTAAACTCACAATCTTCTTTTCCTTCTTGTTCAGCCACAATCATGCTAACCCCAAGTGGCTCTGAGGGCTCTAACTTAGTGGCTACAGTCTTTGATGGACTTTCATTGGAGAAAGTATCACCTCTCATGTTAGGATTATTCAAGAACGCACTCTTGGTCATCATTAATGCTTTCAAAGACCCAACTCAATGGCCTTTCTTAGATAGTGCTTTGGCTGTTCTTGCTCACTCTGCTCGCCATGCAAATGTCAACATTCAATTCCTCCATGATTGTCTATCAGAATTCTATAATTTGACTAAAAATTTAGAAGCCGCTCGAAGTGTCATTGTTGATCCAGAAATCCTCAATCGTCAGAAAGAATTGACATCACTTAAGGAGCAACTTTCTTGTTCAGATGACGTTCTTGCTACCTATGAGATTACCGGCCAGTCTCTCCATGAGAAGCTAAAAATTTCTGATAGAAATAAAGCGATTATCGATGATCAAATTACCCTTCTTGAGAAAGAGATAATACTGCTTAAGGGTAAGAAGGAAACAAAAGAATTGATTATTCATCAAGTCAGAGAAGAACTTGAAGCCAATATCCACGCCATTGATCTTGTAAAGACTTAACAGATGAAAAATTAGGAAACTGTCGCTCTTTTAGAATCAGAATTGGCCGACATTCCTGATCAGGTTAAGATCATTCTAGAGGCTGAGCAAACAACTTCTGCAATACATCTTCGGCTAAAAGAGGAGTTACAGCGCTATGTAACAACATTGAATATAACTGAGCATCTATAAAGAAATTTCATATTATATTGTGATGCATATGTTTCTTTATTCCTTTTGGTAATGTAATATATGAACGAACTATAGTATTTTAATGAATTTGCATTCTTCTTTTCATATACTAAATGGCGACCTTATGTGGCATTTTATTTCAATGGGCGGAGCTACTTTGTTTTGAAGTCAGTAGAGTTAGTTCACACACAATTTAAGCTCTTAAGTAGTGGAGCAAGCAGTTTCTTAGACTCATGTGGGAGTCAGGTCTCACGTGATGGTCTCTGTAACTCTTAGGAGTTCATTGGACTTTTCATAGCCTGGTGAGTTTACAAACTGCGATCCATCAGAGGGGCCCAGTGAAGCTACCGGGGCCGTGAACTCGGTTCGAATTACACACAGGGTTGGCCGCAGTAACTCTTTAGAGTTCACGGGGCTCATAAGGTGACCTTTGGAGTACCAAATCTAGGGCCGCTAGTCTGTCAATGAGTAGGTTTAAGCCCTTCCTCATGAGTTAGTACTGAAATCAAGCTAAAGATCTGGGGAGTCTTACGCATGGTTGACCTATCTATGGACATGGCCAAAGAGCTCACACTGCGGCTCACTTTTTCTTCGTCTGCAAGGTTGAGCCCATTCAAGGGAGGGCATTTTTCTCCATTCCCTATGACGTTGCCGAAAATCTATACAGACGGCATTGGTCTCACGCGTGACTAGCCGTTGAGGACTTTTTGGCCTTTCAGGCTTTTAGCCACTAGCTTCGTCACCTATCCGCATGGGTATGCGTACGATGGCCTTCGTAGGATTTTTAGGGCCACGGGCTTCTCGCCACTACCTGAAGGATGAAAATGATAGGCCTTGAGCGTAGTTGGCCATTTTAGGGCTTGGCTAGGCTGCCTTGAAAGATAATAGTAGGTGGCCATCATTGTTGCTAAGATGATAGACATATCTGCCTGAGATTGATAATACGTCACCACTTCTACTAATATCTTCAACAATAATCATATGTGCTATTTATAATATATCAGTTTGGTGACGATACCAATTTCAACAGAATTTCGTAGAACTCGAATGATGATGACGATGGGCACTTTCTTCGCGCAATGCTTGTTGGTACATAATCTTTATATGCTTGCAAATTTCTTCTTTATTCAGTCATCTGATCTTCTTGCCCCCTTTTTATACAGAATCATTATTCTGATAATATTCTGGATCAAAATCAGTAGTGTTTTCAGGGACGATATCTTTTAATGAAGCGAGCATTGACTGGTATAGTGATACCATGTCCATCTTGATTCATGACTCTATATGCGCCATTGGAGTATACTTCTTTTATTATGTATGACCTATCCCATTTGTGCTTGAATTTGCCCCCTGTTCGGTGGGTGACCACTATAAGTCTTTTTAACATCAGCACCATATCCCCTTTTTTAAAGAGTGATATTTAACTCATTTATCAAAGGTGGCTGATACCCTTGCCTGATATGATTGCAATTGCTGCTGGGCTACCAGGCGTTTCTCATCAAGTAAATCTAGCTCTTTCAGCCTTATTTTCATCATCTGTAATAGACTGATGTACAGCCACTCTAAGTGACGCTACTTGTATTTCAATCGGGATTACTGCTATTACACCATAGACTAGCGAATATGGTGTCACTCTTGTTGCTATCTGGTGAGTAGTTCTGTATGCCCACAATGCTTCTTGTAGCTTTTCATCCCAGTCATGTTTGCTCCCGGTCATTGTCTTTTTCAGTATCTTGACTATCATTTTATTGAACGCGTCTGCTAATCCATTGGCCGGTGGGGTTGAAAATGAATGATGAATGCTGAATTTCTGACATAGCTTTTCCATGCCTCTATTTTTAAAGGGAGTGCCATTACCTGTAACAATCTTCTTTGGAATACCATGGCAGAATATTATCGTGTGCCGGATGAAATTGACCACATCCTTCTCTTTAACATTGCGTAATGCCACTGCTTCCGCCCACTTGGAGAAATAATCTATCGCTACCAACATATACTGCTTTCCTTTAAACGAAGGTGGATTTATAGGACCAATGACGTTAAGTCCCTAGGCTGAGAAGGGCCAAGAGGCAACTAACTGATGCAAGTCTTTTGGAGGAACGTGTATCACGTCTCCGTGAATTTGGCATTCATGACACCGCTTCGCATAATCTATCGCATCTCGGAACATGGTAGGCCAATAATATCCCATTTGATGTATTCTATGGAATAAATTTCGGCCAGCTTGATGTGCCCCACATTCTCCAGAGTGTGCTTCTTGCAAGGTCTGGCTTGCTTCTTGTTTGTCTAAGCAGTGTAACAACATTCCATTGTAAGATTTTCTATATAATACTTTGCTGCATATTATGAATCTGCTTGACCATTGCTTAATTTGATGTCTCTGCGCTGGATCTTTTGACAGGATGTTATATTTGAGATAATCGATGAAAGGCTGATGCCAATCATCAGTTGTTACCTCCAAACATGATATAAGAAATGTCTCTGCAGTTTCATTAATGATCTCTGAAGATGACAAAAATCTTCTTTCTTCTATAGTTACTTGGAGAGGGCTTTGATTTGTGTAGGATAGAGCTGCTGCCAAGCTGGCCAAAGCATCTGCTCTTGCATTTTCAGATCGCGGTACATGCTTGATTTCGACATGACAGAACTGCTCCAGCAACTGCTGCGCTTTTCAGCAACATGGTAAAAGTTCTTGGTTTCTCACTTCGAAGTCAGTCGTCAATTGATTTATAATTAATTTAGAATCTCCAAAGATGTGCAGCGTTTTTATTTCCATTTCTTGAGCCATTTCCATTCCAATGATGAGGGCTCTGTATTCGACCTCATTATTTGTACACATACTACCCAACGTGAAGGAGTAAGGTAACAAGTCACCTTGAGGAGTAATGAATATCACTCCTACCCTTGCTCCTGATGCTTGAGTAGTGCCATCAAAATACATTTGCCACGGGCTTTATGACTCAACCAACATAACTTGTTCATCTTGAAAGTCATCAGTGATGGCTTCACATTCTACTACAGGGTGCACTGCAAGAAATCTGCAACTGCTTGTCCTTTTACCGCCTTTGCCGGCTCGTACGTAATAGTATATTTCGATAGTAACAACATCCATTTAGCCAATCTCCCAGACAACATCGATCTTGTCATCAAAAACTTTATCAGATCTGCTCTTGAGATCAACATTATGTCATGAGAGAGAAATAATGTCTCAATTTCTAAACCGCAAATATTAACGCCAGACATTCTTTTTCGATTGGAGAGTAATTACACTCCGCGCCCGTCAGAGTTCAGCTTAAATAGTAAAGAGCAGTTTCCTTCCTAGATTCATTCACCTGAGCCAAGAAAACTCCCAAAGAATTCTCAGCTACAGATATATACAAAATTAATGGCTTCCCTTTTATCAAAGCTGTCAGTACTGGTGGTTGTTTCAGCAATCCCTTTTTTGAGTCAAATGCATTATGATAAGCTTGATCCCACACAAACTCTGTATCTCTCTTCATCAAATGGGAAAATGGCTAACATCTCCCTACTAGATTTGAAATGAAATGGTGAATATACACTAGCGTTCCCTGTAAACTTTTCAATTCCTTTAATGTCTTTGGTGGCGGCATATTTTCAATGGCTCTGACTTTCCCTTGATCAATCTCAATGCCCCTATGCCGGACAACAAAACCAAGAAATTTACCCATGGACACCCTGAATGCACATTTAGCTGGATTCATCTTTAGCTGTTTCTTTCTGAGTCGATGAAAAACCGCTGCTAGGTGTTGTCGATGCTCTTAATGATCTCCTGACCTAACTACAAAGTCATCGACATAACACTTAACATGCTTGTGCATTATGTCTTGAAAGATATTCTGCATTGCCCTCTGATATGTTGTCCCGACATTCTTAAGACCGAACGGCATAACTTTATAATAATAAATTCCGAGTGACGTTCTGAATGCTTTAGCTTCTTCATCTTCTGGTGCCATTCTAATCTGATTATACCCTGCATAGTCGTCCATAAAGGACATGATAGCATACTGGGTCGTACTGTTAATCAGTAATTCAGTGATCAGGAGAGGAAAATTGTCTTTCGGATAGGCCTCATTCAGATCACTGAAGCCAACATACACCCTGACTTGTCCGTTTTTCTTTTTCACGGGGACAATATTCGATATCCACTTGGGATACTTGACTACCCTGATAAACCTGACTTTTATCAACTTACTGACTTCTTCTTCTATCAGGGGAAACAAGTTCGGATGAAATCACCTTTGCACTTGCTTAACCGGCCTTTTCTCTTTAAAGATATTTAATCGGTGCAGTGCTACGGAAGGTTCTAAACCCGGCATCTTTGTATACGTCCAAGTGAAGACGTCTTTATTTTCTTTGAGGAGCTGAAAGTATTTCTCAGACTCTTGCTCAGAAAGACCGGCGCTGATAAATGTGTTCCTTGGCTCTTCTTCAGTACCAGGTTTATCTCTCGCTAACTGTTTATTGTCGGCTGCCCCCCGTCTTCCATTTGCTTCAGAGCCATTTCAAGATGCTCAACTGTTTGAGGACCCTCTTTTGATAATTGTTCAGTTGTAACCATATTCACCGATGACTCTGCCCCCAGTCCTTGAAATTTTCTTCTCTTTTCCTGGCCGACCCCAATAGGAATTTGAATTCCTCTCCCATGATTCAAGCCGGTGGGTTCTTCGTAATCAAACCCCATACTTCTTATAATTTTCTTCCTTGCCGGACTATACTTTCTGAGGTCTTGCGGTGCTAGCCTACCGCGGTACACGTTATTCTTGGTCTCTTCTCCTGCCCTCACTTCCACTGAAGCATAAAATTCTATTGGCTCCGGGTGATTTGCGCTAGCCTTTACCTGAAACCTTCTTAGGGCGGCCGAAAATGGCTTATTTCTCACAACACATGGCAATGGTACTGTATAATTAGACTACAAAATTTTCAACTGTTCAGGTGATAACAAAGTTAGTGGCGGCTGCCCTGGTTGTCTCAGATGTTTCGGCATAAAATAGAATTTCTTCTTTGCTGCTGCAGTCCTAGATGATTTTGCCTTTTCTGTTTCTTCTTTCACCACTTTTGCTTGAATGTCCTTTAAGACTTTCCTTTCATCATTCTTTCTTTCATCTTCGGCGAACCCTTTATAGTAACTAGCATCCACAAAGAAGGATTCAACATCCGTATATGGTTTCGCATCAGCCATTACTTTATACTATATTCCATCTTTACAGTATTTGAAGCATTGATGCATCGTAGAGGGTACGATGCTGTATTGATGGATCCATGGCCTTCCTAGGAGAAGATTGTATGTCGTCACAGCGTTTATAACGTGGCATATGACATCAGTAATCAACTCTCCTATTTCTAGCGTCACTGTAATCTTACTAAGTGCACGCTACCCATCTTAATTGAAGCCCTGTATCATCATTCCACTAGGGTGTAGGTCAGAACGACGGTAACCTAATTTACTCAACATCGAGAGTGGTAAGAGGTTCACCGCAGACCCATTATCTATCATAACTCGCTTGACCTTCTTCCCACGGATATGGCCTTCTATCATTAGTGGCCTGTTATGCTCTGCCTCATAGATTAAATCATCATCGAAAAAGGAAATGACTTGTAACGCCCCGACTTTTCAGGACCTGAGTACACGACCCGTTTCCTAAAAACCCGAGTGTTAACCTTAAAGAATGGTCAAATTCGAGTATATATATTTTTTCTTTCGTCAGAGTAAGCAAATGAGCGTATTGTGGACAAATCGACATAAAGAAAAATTTCATTATCATTCAAATATTCCCATAATGACTTATACAAACCAATGTCTCCAAAATTTACAAATACAAGAATTACATGATCTGATATATGAGAAAATAATAGAAAGCATATAAATATAAGCCGTAAGATCACACAGCTCCTCCAAGCATACAGTCAAGCATTCCTGGTGATCGTACCCTACTCCTTATCAAGTTTGAACATGCATATCACTTAAGCCACCTGTACTACCTGTACGGTTTTATATTTGATGGATGAGTGGCCAACTCAGTGTGAATTCTCCTCAAGATTACACACCGCGGCATTAGGTAAGAAATAGTATAAAACATACAGAAAACTAAAACAGAGTAAATGCAGTCTTGTTAGATGCATGGATGCATGAATGTAATGATCAACCTGGGTAAAACATCCAGACGGCCTGTGCCCCGGGTAAAACATCTAGATAGGCAATGTCCCAGGAAAAACATCCGGACGGACATTGGGGTCGTCACCCAGGGATAAGACTGGTCATCAGCGCAACATTCAGCGTAATCGCAGGGCATGATAATCCGAGTCAATATCATCATCGAATGACTGGTCATAAGCGCAACATTTAGCGCAATCGCAGGGCAGAGTGATCCAAGTCAATATCGTCATCGAATGACTAGTCATAAGTGCAACATTCAGCGTAATCGCAGGGCAGAGTGATCCAAGTCATCGAAATATGCCATGTATGCATGATTAGCCAAGTCATTATTAATCCATTTACAACCAGCCAATTTAGGTAAGCTCAAAGGTCACTACGGGGAGCACATGGCCTAGCGTAGGCCGACGGCTCGGGCATAATGTCCCATTGCCACCATCCCTGACCCATGAGACTACCACCTTAGGATGTTTAATGGAACCCCATCGACTAGTGGCCAATCACATTACAATATATGGGGCTTACCATCGCATGGTTGTATAGAATAAAATATCGAACCCATATAGGAAAAATACTAGAACAAAGCCACATAGGGCGATATCAAAGTAGGCCACATAGGGCGAGTATTAGAACTGTGCGATAAAAGACCATCCTTGAAAGCCATTGGACACAACAACTCTGGATGGTAGGCCCACATCAATGATCTATCTAGATCATCACTCAATAACCACCAAGTCGAAGGTCCATTACGATCACAACTAGTCAAGTTACATCCCAAGTATGGGTGTACATTCATATGTGGGAATTTCCTACTAATGTACTAGTTTAAGTTCCATAAGCAATCCACAAAAAGAAATCCACAAGCATGAACAATTATACAGGATAATCATAAAGCATGTAATACATCAATTCAATTTCCACCAGCTAACACATGTGATTATAAAGGGAGATATCAATTATGAATTTAAATAAAAACTATAACTTAAGCTAATGAGAAGATGGAAAGCTCAAGGGGAAGAATCATCACCTTATGTTTTGAATCGCCTTCTAGTATCGCTAAGTGCTTGTGCCCTTAGAATTATATCCTACCACAAATCATGAACTTGTATAATTAGGTCAAAGTTCTAATCACTACCTAGGGTTTAAGATCATAACCTAGGTTTAACTTTTAGGGTTTTAATGTAGAGTTAGGGTTTTCGTCTTAGGGTTTAGTTATAGGCTTTAGATTCTAGGATTTGAATCCTATATTATTATTAATATTATTATTAGCATTATCATCGTACAATGTGCCAATTAATATTCATAATAGGAGTATCAATCCATCCATATTAATAATGACGGTCCATAAATATTGAATGTACCGCCACTATCTAATGACTAAA
This sequence comes from Magnolia sinica, assembly GCF_029962835.1. Lineage (NCBI taxonomy): Eukaryota > Viridiplantae > Streptophyta > Magnoliopsida > Magnoliales > Magnoliaceae > Magnolia > Magnolia sinica. The sequence continues at coordinate 85,468,614 of NC_080574.1, forward strand.
TGATAACAGAACATTTACTAATGATAATATAACAATGACTGATACTAATGATTTCAAAACAACCATATATACCCGATATTAGGTAATGTGACACTATTAATCATTTTGATGAAAATACATAATATGTTCTACCCTTAAGAATAATTTTAATAATAATAGAGTAAAATATTAATATTTAATAATAATAATCTTTATACACAATATCTAACATTAGTGTAGATAATTTGCTACAGGCCATACATCTCTAATATTAGAATTCCTAATAATGATAATTATGGCGATGCTTTAAAATGAGTCTAGTGTAGGTCTAAAGGGCCCCATGTATCATATTATTATTTGGGCTAGCACTAGAGAGACCAGGCTCACCAGACTTTTGCCATAATAGGGCAGCCCAGATATTGGGTCTAATCTAAACCCAAGTGGGACCAGCCCACTGCACCTTATGGTGAGGCCCACTGGATGGTGATTTCAGCCCAACCTGCTAGATTTCTCCACCCCAGAATGTGGGTTATCCCTGGGATGATTTCAGCTCACTTCTGGGCCCAAGGTAAGGTTAGATTTTTGGCTAGCTCATGACTCAGATCATGGCCTGATCTCAGGCCGTTTTTAGGCCTGATTGAGGGTCCTATGGAGGGCTTTTTCAGCCCAAGACATGGCTGATTTCAGCCCTTGATTGAAACCCATGCAAGGACCAGCTGCAGTCCCACTAACGGCCCAAGATGATGGCTGAGGCCCACCCCAGCCTAAGGCTGATCACGGCCCTGATTGTGGCCCATAGTATATATGGTGGGTCCCATGTGCGGCCCACTATGATTTATGGTAGGGCCCACTGAGTTTGGTTCAGGCCCCAGTAGTGTGGCTAGGCTTGGCCAAAATCGCGGCCCAAGTTATGGCCAAATTTTGGCCCAATTGAAATGGTTGGCTTGGCCCCCTATTGCAGCTGGACACAACCCAAGCCTCAGCCCAAATCAGCGGCTGGGCTTTAATACAAAACTACGGTCTATCAGGAAATTTGGTGCGGCCCAACCCAGGGCTGATTGGAGACTGGAACCGAGCCCAAGGACGGCCCAGCTGAGCCTCTTTGAGGCCTGATCTTAGCCCAGTATCTGAGGCCGATTTCAACCCAAACGTGGCTGTTTTCAGCCCAGCACACTGATTGGCCTCAGCATCACTCTTAGTCGTTGGTTTCGGTCCACACACGGTCATGCTGATGTTCTTATTTAGTTCAGTTAATGGCCTGCTTCTCGGCCCAGATCAGAGACAGTTTCTGGCTAGTGTAACTAATAGAGGTGGAGTACTAGCCTTACCTGGGCCTTGAGCTTTGATGGGTCAGATCAGCAAATAAACCATCTACAGGGCGGTAGTGGTTCTAGCCTGATGGGTCTTCCCAGATCCTACTGCTCCAGGATGGTCGTCAGGGGTCGAGCGGTGATCAGGAGGCCCACCTAATGGGTTATATGGCCATACAGCTCGAATGGTGTAGGTTTCCTATCGAGGAAGAAGACTGGTGGAAATGGCAGATTCCTCCCCTATGCTCCTTTCTTCAATCCGAAGACATGGGAGGATTCCTAGGGGTTCAATAGAGCTTGTAGATGCAGGAAATCGATGGTGGGAGGGCATTTATCCGATGGGTTCGAAGGGAGAAAGAAACAGCTATTTTTCTCGGGCTGCTGCGGGAATGGTGGTAATAGGGCATTTCTCTTTCTTTTGTAGGGATTTCATCACCCTCAGGACCGTCGGATTGGATCGGAAGGCTCGGATGCAATCCTGCCATCCGGTTTTCTAAAACCGTGGGAAGGATATGTGTCGGTTTTACATAGAAAACCCTAGCACATGAGCAACGGACGGACGGTTGGGATATGTTTCAGTGAAGGGCTGGGATTGGAGGATGCCTCCCATCGCGCGGATCATTGAGCTGGCTGGGAGAGGGCAGTTTCCCCTTTAGGAAACATGGTTGTATGCAGCCTGCTTGCACCCGTGAATGTTCATCTGTATGCGCATTAACCCATATAAAACTTCCTTGGTTTTGGTCAGAGACATGCTCTGAATGTGATGGATGGCTTGGATTATCAAGATGAGCCATGAAGGTGGGCCACTGATCAAGGGAAATGGGTGCCCGACCGTCCACTAACAAGAGCAGTCAAAGGGAGAGAAAATCTTTCTTTTTGGAGAGATTTCGGGCCAGCGCCAGCTGACCGAGCAGACACACCTGGTGCACGGCGGGTACGGGTGCACTAGGTGCACTCGCACCCCGTGTGGTGTACACCATGACGTTTGTGACTAATCCACACCGTCCATCCATCTTGGAGGCTCTAATCAAATCTTTTGACCAACAATCAGGCAGATATAAAGTTTAGGTGGGCCATACTAGTTGATTCCTAGATTTAATGGTGGTTTTCCATTGATCTAGCAGTCGGATAATCCCGAGATTGAACGTCAACGGTTAAAAGACCCTAGTGGACCATTTTTAAGGCTTCCATCATATATTACTAGCCATTCTAATATAAATATAAATTTTATTATCATTATATATTACTTTTAATTACAATGACTAAAATCTTATATAAATAACATTTTAATATTAACATACTACTATATACGTGCTATTGATCACACATTCATTACATATAATTCATAATATACAATATCATATTATACATATAAATGTGCAATATCATATTTGATTAAATTTATATTTGTATTTAATAATATTTTTAAATGATATACAATTCTATAAAAGTATCTAATGATTTTTACATACATACTTATAAAATATATTCAATGCTACATTATTATTTGTAATTTGATTTTATGTTGTGAAATTATTATTCCTTATGTTTATTTAATATAATATTATTTTCATAATATTTATATACATTAAATACGTACATATCATTTTAGCATGAAATTTTAAATCTTTACAAAGTACATACACTTCGTAACATATATATTTAGGTTGCATTATTTATATATTTATATTAGATTAATTTACATGGTAACACTCGAGTACTAGAAAGTACGGGGTGTTACACGACTGGCAAGCAGTTTTTTCGCTCATTGTACTCTTCGCGTTCTAGTTCTGCCAATAAAGTTTCTCTGACATCGTGATTGGACAATGCTTGGACCAAGCTCTGCTGAAATTTCTCTGACAACTTAAGCGCATCATAGATGCTTAATGAGCCGGTACCCTTTAAATGACTCACTACATCATAAGTCACTTTCGCCATCTCACTCTTCTTTTCTTTCCCGTCATTATCATTCTACTTTTCAATGACTTCTCTCCTTACAATCCCTGCTTTTTACTTCAGAAGGCTGGTTATATTCCTTCCTGATCACAATGTAATCACTGTCACATTCTTTGTCGTCTTGCGGTCCTCTTCCTTTCTCATTTCGCGGCCCCTTTCTCAGATCGTAAGCATATTCACCATTGCCATTATACCCCTTTCCTTGTCTTTTCCAATTACTATTTCACCCCTGTCTATCATCCGTTGTATTATGCACTTCAATGTATAACAATTCTCCGTCGGATGTCCCACCAGGCGATGATAGTGGTAAAAATTTCTTTCTCTGATTTTTGTCACATCTTCAGGGCGCTTAAGTTCTGGAAATTCATTCGTACCGGCTTTTAACAGTTAGTTCATCATGTGAATGACATCTTCCTTGTCGAATGAGAACCCTTTGTGAGAATTGAGTATCCTTGACCTCTTTCCACTGTATCTATTTCATGATTGGTTCCATTCTTCTTTTCATTCCATCCTCTTTTCCCTTAAGTCCCTTGTATCTTTGCTTCTATTATCACGATCGATGGTATTTACGGCCATTCTGCTGGGCACTCTCCCAGTTATCTCATGGTGAAACGCTAGCATCTTGCGGGTCATCACTTCCAAAGCATGAGCCTTGGTGGCCAGGTCACGGAAAGTTCTGATATTGGCGCTGGTGAGTCCAAACGCGATCCCTGTCTCCATAGAATTCAAACACATTTTGACCTATTCTTTTTCTTCCGACAGTTGTCTACATGAGGCTCCCAATGTTTTTCATCTGTCTATAAGCTTTTCCACTGGCTCTCTTTCTCTCTGCCACACGGAGGCCAATTCCGTAATACTAATATCACGCTCCGAAGAGAAGAAGTTTGACATAAAGGTGTCTTGCATTTGTTCCTAAGTACGTATCGACCCTGGGGCCAAACTGGAGTACCATCGAAATGCCTTGTGTGTCAGTGATGACCCGAACAATCGTAAGCAATACTGCGGTATCGTATAAAAATTCTCCATACTAGTAATGAAGTGCATTAAGTGTTCTTCTAGTGATCCCTCCCCATTAAACTTCTGAAAATCTGGATGCTTGAAGTTGGCTGGAAATGAGATATCTTCTACCTCTCTTGGGTATGGCGTTCGGTACCTTAAATGGCCAGTATTTTCATGTTCTCTTTCTATTCTGACGGCTTCTTCAATAACTTGTCTCACTTCGTCTTGTGTTATGGTTCTCGCAGCTGGGACGGACCCTCGTGATCCTGCCCCCTGTGGTTGAAAACCTTCGGGTTGATTTTCTTGTCCGTTCATCGTGCCCATCATTGGAGGAGCTGCTATCTAGGCTACATTATGTGCAAAGGTTGTTAAAGCCTCTCTGAGATTTTTGCATTCTTCCATTAGTGTTCTTTGCACTTTTGCCATTACATTCATACGATCTTCTGTAGTTGGCATATCGTCGTGATTTGTCCTGGCCATATGTACTGCAGCTTCTTCACTCTTTGACGAGGCTGTAGTTGGAGTAGGGCGAGAGTACATTGACGTAATAAGGCTTACGAAGGGAGGAGAGGATGGGGTTTCATTCGACTTATGGACACTTTCGTTGTTATTGATTGTAACGCCCTGAAATTCGGGGGTCGATTATAACTCAGCTCCCGAGTTCCAAAACATCACTTATGCAACATAATTAATGATGGATGTATGTTGACTGTATTAGTGCATAAAACATGGAATAGATTAAGCCAAAACACAGATATAATTCAGGGATAAGTGAATAAAGCAAGCGGAAGACTTATAGAAAAATATGTGTACAAGTGTAAATCCCTGAAGTACATTCACCAACCAGGTCGTATGAAAGTGTTACTTAACAAAATTTCAAGTATCAAGTTACATCATTTAAATTCTCAAAAATAATCCCAGCATCCCGCGCATCAGAACGAGGCTCGCTAGAACCCGCCTGAAAACTGCATATAAGAGAAAGCAGCCTCATCATCATCCATCTCCCGCTCTGCCTTAGAAGTCGCATCAACATCTGCAACATCAGAACCTAAGACAGAGTCTGGTGGGTGTTTAACACTGCCCCAGAACATGGGAGTGAGTGATCAACTCAGTGGAACAATAAGGCACTGGTTAACATGTTATCAGTTCAATCAAATAGTAATGATAAAGTAGAACAATTAAATAAATCCTAAGCACTCTTATTAATGCAAGGATGTATGTAAAATGATGCGTGCCCTCACGCGTACACCCTCAGTGTCTTTGTCTTACGTTACGCATGACAGCACCTCAAAGTGCGCCACATCTACAAAGCACATGCAAATGCGGTGCATGGATATGATTACCAAGTTGTTATTAGTCTATTTCATACAGCAGGATTGGGAAGCTAAGATACCTTCCTCATGTCACCATCCAAACAGTGATCCATTCTAGGGTCGTCAATCTTAGTCGTCTCATACGATCATATTTTTGAGGTCGTAGCAAAGGGCTCGTCACCAATCAATGCATGCCTTTCATACCTTTATTACCACAGTTCAGCTCGTCACCTCATTGCGGTATCCAGGTATGCTCGAGGTCACTACAAAGGGCTCGTCACCAATCAATGTAGGCCGACAGCACAAATATAGTGTCCCATACCACCATAATCGGCTCACGAGTTTAGTTGCTTACTGGTCACTACGGGGAGGCTCGTCACCCCAGCGTAGGCCGATAGCTCGACCACGGTGTCCCATACCACCATGTCCGGCTCATGAGTCTTAGCGGATCAAGGTACCATGGTTATTAGGATTTCACTGGTAAGTTCGGTACCCTAGATTCAAGCAGTAGCGTCCATACATGGTGAACATACATCGGACAATCGGGTTACTTGACGAACTCGACTAGCACGAGCGCACGTTGGGTTGAACGACATAGAGTGCGCAAACACTCCACGTGGCCAAACTACTGCCGCCAACTCTAATACGGCTCGGGTTCGTCTAATACGTCCTACGTGGCGAAAGCATCCTCAACCACAATCTTAAGGCCGATTACTGATTTTCTGGACTAATACATAGTCCCACACACATTACACTACAACAGATATTCATATGGAATGTAGAACAGTAATGGAACAACAACTTAAATCATGGTACATAAGCACTTGAAGAGTATCAACTTAACATAAATGTAAGCATCAGTAATGCTTGAACTTAAATAAATGGAATGTAACTTGCATAAAGGAAATCATGCAATCAATAAGAGTGTTGAGAATCACTTCTCAACGCCCGCAATTAGTGTAATAAGTTACACTTTAGATCATTCAGGCATTTCTACAAACACTTAGAATACATGATACAACATACATGACGTATGTTGAACAACAAGCCTTTGGGCAATTCCTTTTACCAAGGAGTTGTCATACATACATCTAGCATACATACACGACAAATAATCATGGCAAATACAAGTGCATATTTTATACATATACGGTACTTTATACATACACATAGAAAACACAAATCTCAATATAACACATGCATATCAGGAACGCAATATAAACACAACATTTGGCATGTGAAATCTCATCCATAGCAAGAATAAATCATTAACTGGGATTAAAAGCCTTGAAAACTATAACCTATACACTTAAAGTCTGCACCTTAAGCAAGGAAAGAAACACCGAATTGATTTAGACGAGTTGTCTTCGTCAACGGCACTAGAATACCCTAAAACAAGGATAGAAATGAGATACAACAACACCAAGACTAATCTAAGCTCTAACACAGATTAGGGTTAGGTTAACTTACCCCAAGATGAACTTAGAATCGTCAGAATAACGATTCAAAGTGAAGGTTCAAGGATGCAGAAGAATAGGAAAGAATCCAAGATGATTCACCAACTTCTCTCTCACTTCCTCTCTCTTTTCCACTCTCTTTCCAAGCTAGGGTTAGAGAAAATTCGTATGGAAAAGAGAGCTAGGGTTTAAGGACTATAAATAGGCATATAATTGATGAAAATAACCCCAGGGCCAAGGTATACTTAGGGTATAACCAAAACCAGCCTCTTACGATCCAACGAAGCACTTCTGGTGGGCCTATAACCACGAAAGGTCGGACTTAAACTCACTGACCATGGATCTAGGTCAGGCTGAGTTTTCGTACCGACCGGCTCTTCAAATCAGCCGTGGCTGACCACACTCAATTCAACGGTCACAGGATCTTGATCAGGTCCACAAGCACAAGGATATACCTGGGCCACCTTCCCTGATCAGAGGGTGAAATTGGGTCAGAATCCAATGGTCAGATAGCTTAAAATCGTCGCGTAAGCGACACAACTCAGATTACATAAAAACTTATTAAATTTCCAACCGTTCTCACACTCTTCACTCCAGACTCAATTAAATCGACCCAGAGCATCACATGGACTTGATTTTCGAGGTGATGGTCAAGCCCAACATAGTGACCGCAACAGCCTAAGATCATCGCTATCGGACTTTCGACGCGTGGTCCAAGTCCAATCCAAAACTTCCAAAAATTCCCCAGAACAACTGGATATTGCGATGGATCCCAGATTTCAGAGTAACATAGCGCTAACTAATCTACAAGTTTTGAGCCATGCAGATACAATTTAAAGTGATTGATGCGAATTTCACAAGCAATCGAGTATAGCGCTAATTACCCCAAAAATAACTACTAAGGAAAGATTAGCACAAAATTTCCAAGGTCGTTACATTGATCGATCGGGGCGATATGGTCATTGGTTAGCTTGTTAATAACGCCTTAGCTTTCTGCTCTCTCGTCCATCTGACCCTTGGGGTGGTTAAAGCCGAGAAGTCGAGCGACGCTAACTGTGGAACTATTCACTCGGGATATATTGTAGGGGGAGTGAGTTTAGGAGTCCTCTTAGTAATATTATGTGTTACCGGTCCCCAAACTCTTGTTAGTGGTGAATTTGTTCTCGCCGTAGTTACACCTTGGGTCCTTGTCCTTGTCCTCCTGCGAGTGACGACGGTCCATTCATCTCTTTCTTCCTATGCTACTGGTGAAGCTGTTATGACTATAACAATTGCTTGTGATTCTGTTTATTGGCTCGGTACTGCTTTATCTTTGCTACCCTCAGTTTGTTTATTGACATACTCCACGACAAACCCTGTCATAGTGAAGTAGAAAACTGCTTTTCCTTGAATGATTGCCATTGCTTGATTGGTTGTGGTATTCTTTTCTCTTTGTTCTCCTTCTCCCAATGATAAAAAAAGAAAAGAAGAAAAATAAAAAAACAAAATTGATACTTATATTAAGTTGTATTCTATTTTGGAGATGAAAGGTAGAATGTTCCCATTGAGAGTCGCCATTTTAGCACCTCGAAAGCGCCAAACAGTCACGATTATCTCCCTTACAATTCTTACGTTAATATTCAAGTGAAAAAAAATATTCCCTAGCAGAGTCGCCATTTTGTTTCAAATAAGAAACAAAAGTGTTTTGTTTGGGGAAATTTATTCACTTTATGATTAACAAAAGAAGGCAAGAAAGATAATCACTTTATTCATTTATTTATTCCAAGTTCTTTTACATCCCATTCTCCTTTGATTCCAAAATGAAACATTTAAAAATTGTAATAAACAGCAGATATTTAATGATATCATATATCATGCTAAAAGCCACTGAAATGGTCCATTATGCACTGGAGGCTCTGTGCGCTGGAGGCTAAAGCCTTTATGCGCTGGAGGCTTTGTGTGCTGATGGACTTTGCGGGCAACAAGTCTTTGCGCACAACAAGCCTTTGTGCGCAACAAGCATTGTTTGCCGCACAATGGTTGTTCCATACAACGGACAGTGAACTCAACTCTACCTCCTCTCTCTTTAGTCCACTCCTCTCCAATTGGTAGCTAATGACCCCTTCAGAGGGGTCGAGGGGTATTTATAGCCCTCTCACACGTGTGAATGTGCCATGTCAGCACTGCGCGCCCCCTTTATGCGAACTCCTTCATGCACTCCTCTTTGTGCGGACTCCTTCGTGTGCTCGTCTTTGTGAGGACTCCTTTGTCGCACCTCTTTGTGCGGTAATCTGGTTTTCAATGCTAATTTCTGCACAAGGCTGATTTTCAACCGTTTTCTACATAACGATTGATTTTCGCACAATGGCTGTTTTCAACTGTTTTCCACATAACAGCTACTGCTTCCTTCTTTCCTCTCACTCATTTTTATGCCTCAATAGTATATATGTGTTCTATGCAGACCGTCCATCTGTGGGATGCCCAAATAGGGCCAGCGGCCTAACAGGGTTGACCGTCTAGCAACTGCAGGGCTACCATGATATTTGTATTTTATCTACGCCATCCAGCCATTTTGTGGCTCACCTGGATAGGGTCCACCCCCCTGGTATGACGTCTGCAGGTGGGGCCCACCTCATGTATGTATTTTATCTATGTTGTCCACTCACTCGACATCCAGCTAGGCTAGCAACATGCTGGTGGGCTGACCAACAGGCGGCCCAACCCATTGTATGTATTATATATCCAGCTTGGTCATCAGCCAGTGGGGCCCATTGATGATGTATGAGTCCCACCTTGTGTAAGTGTTTTACCCAGGCTGTCCATTAGTTGGATGCCCAACAAGCCTAGCCGCTGGTGGGCTGGCCGTCCAGCAGGCAGCCCACCATACTGTATGTATAGTATATCCTTACTGCCCATTGCTGAGGGGCCCATTGATGATGTGTAGGGCCACCACGTCCTTCACCAGACATTCTCAGGGCCCACATAAGGGTGGGGGCCCAGAGTTGATGAATCAGATCCAAATCTAAGGTGGACGCCCACCAGGGAATAGCTGGGCTAGGGCATCCCACCATGGGCAACCTTGTGAGGCCCGCCTTGATGTATGTGCTATACACGTTGTCCATCCATTTTTCAAATTATTATAAGGGTTGTGGGCCTCGTTGTAGTTCATATTTTAAACCCAAGTGGACCGCACACTAGGAGGCAATGGTGGTTAAATGTCCATGTTGTAAACCTCCCTAGGGTCCATTGATAAGCCCGTTTCCACCCTTACCTTATTGGGCTATCCAAAACTGTTGGGCCCCCATTGATGTTAGTGTTACCCGTTTTCTCCAATTGGGCTACCCTAAACCGTTGGGCCCCATTATTGATGATGCTTTCCACCATACCATGTAGGAGAGTTCATCATCACTCCTTACCACAGATGGAAGAATATGTAGTATCAGATTGGTATATCCACTGTCTTAATAATTGGATTAGATCCGTCATCCTTCTGTGGACCGCATCATGTGTTTAGGCTGATTATTATTTATATCCAATAATCATGCTAGTGTACTTAGTTGAAAAGGTTGAGCTATATGTCCTAGAGGGGGGGGGGGGTGGGGGATGGGGTGAATAGGACTATGCCAAATTTAAATGATAACAGCGGAAATTAAAAAATTAAAGGAAAGATAGTACTATAATCAATTCACAATACTGAAATGTAAAGTAACCTCCAATGTATGAGTATTGAGAGATTGATACAAATGTTGTTCTAAGGACAACCTTACACCAAAAACCAAGGTGTATGGTAGGACAAACTGATTCCTAGAAAGGTCTTTGTATCAAAAAATCAAACTTGATACAGAGGAATAAATAAATAGCAAGAAATTGAAATCTAAGCTATTACAGCATTCCCCATAATGCTTGAAATGTAAAAGATTACAACATTCACATCCACAAATACATTCCACAATATTAAATGATAAAAGATATAGAAATTAAACCATACATCCAAACACAAAGAATTATAGTGGTTCGCCTATGTGTACACCAACTGCTACAACAGCCACACAGCTACTCCATTCCTAATATCCTCACACAGTGGATATTGGCGTTCACTATGAAAATAGGTTTTTTCAGGTTCACTTAAAACCCTCACAATTGTGTCTTTCAAGTGGCTTACATAATTTAAATACCCCACACTCTAAGTTTTCTTGATCTCCTTAGATAACAAAACAATGATATTTTTCTGGCTTAATCTCAAAAGAAACCAAAAACAGAAGATTTACACAAATGTAAAATACCTGGATTTCTCCTTTTATTGCAGCCCGAAAGAACCAAATCGGAGTAGCAGTTCGAATAGAAGTTCAATGTCCAATACTCACTTATGAAATGGTTTTAGATTATAAATTGATTTTAGAGTTTAAAGCACCTTGAGCTAGTTTGATTTGATTTTGATTTTAAGAAATGGGAATACCTAAATTCTTCTTTCAAATATAATTGGAATGCAAAAATTCAAAATCAAATGCAAAGAAAGCTACTAAAAGAGAATATTAAATGAGTACAATATAACTTAAATAAATGACTAACTTATCTCTCAGAGTATCGTGTTGATTTAGCTTGAATTGGATATCAAACTCTGAAAATCGTGCTCTATTTATAAGTGCAGAAGTCACACCTTCGACTGGTCCTGTGGACACTACGACTAGTCGTAGGACCAACAGATATTTAAAATTTTGAGCGTGATCGAATAAAACCGTTCCACGACTGGTCGTAGGCCATCCATGACCAGTCAAGGGACCTCCACGACTGGTTGTCCAGTGCTAAAATAGTCGTTGTAGTTTGAGTCGTAGCTACAGGACTGGTCGTGAATGAGTCGTGCACTGTTCACACGACCGGTTGAGCAGTCTCCAGGACTGGTCGTGGCTCAACAAAAAATTTCAAAAATTTGCAACAATCTAAGGACTGGCCAGTCCGAGCCAGTGCTAGGACTGGTCGAAAAGAGTCCAGGACTAGTCTAAGAATAGACCAAAACACTTATAAAATAAGTAATTTGAGTTACGTATCCGAAATGACTAATCCTAAGGTCAATCTAAGGTCTTTCATACCTTAAACATGACGTATGAACATTGAACCTTCTTTTCTTCAGATGATAGACGATCTTTGAAGTTTATGAAGCTTGATATTGGGGCACATAATGAAGCTTGAACTTGAGATCTTTTGAAGCTTGATTTTGTAGTACTTGAGTTATACTTCACCTTGAGTCTTGAGTATGAACAGTTCACTTGTCTTTCAATGTCGCTTTAAAACATTGATCTTTAAAGCTTACATAAGGGAACAATGTACTTGATCTTACATTTCTTTGAAGTAGATCTTGTTCTTGTCTAAAAGCATTGTCCTTGTACATGAATATCAATGTGCTACACAAGACACAGATTGTGGTTTTAACACTACAAAATTCTATAATCAAAGGAGCAAGAGACCATAGCACTTACAATCTCCCCTTTTGTCAAATTTGTGATAAAATACACTACATAAAATATAACCAATATACACTCAAAGAATCATGCACCAGTTATCAAAAGAAACCAGTTATCATAAACTTGCATCAACACTACTCCCCCTTACTAAACACCTCCCCCTTTCATAAATAAAAAACTACATATCCTCAATCCATGCCAATATATATATATATATATATATATATATATATATATATATATATATATATATATATATATATATATATATATATATATATCAGTATATATCACAAACACCACATTATCCATATATTAGGCACGCCAAAACTTCTCCCCCCTTTTTGTCACAATATGACAAAGGAAGAAATCAAGATATGGAAAAAGAAACAAAAGAGGAATAAGGGAGCAAATAAGTTAAGATATAAGCAAATAAAGTGCATATAAAAGTAACCAACATAAACCAAGTTCATCCAAAGTCAGTCTCACAAACTGAAAGAAAGAAAAGTATTATAAGAGTTATTACAGGCCATATGAGAAAACACTTAATCAGATCCAGAAGAGGGAGAAGGAATAGATGGATCAATTTGGTGTAAACCCTTGTTAAGGCGCCTTATATATTTGCACATATAAGCAAATTGGGAATCTTGGGATACATGAATTTAAGCTACCTGTTCCTCAAGAGAATGTAACCTCTCAGCAAAATCAGAAGGCTGATAGTCAGGGTCAGCCTCAGAATCTGATTCAAGCTCATCAAATATATCATCCATGTTAACATCATCGGGTAAATTGCCTTCTTCTTCATTCACTGCTTTAGCTCCACCACCACCCACATTCACTTGACCATCAGCCAATCTCAAATTCATCTTGTTTATATTTTTGTTGTTGAAGATGAGATGATGAATAGGAGCCTCTCCAACAGGCATAGCCACTAACATATTGGTGGCCAACAAAGTCATAAGGTATGCAAAAGGAATATCGTTGTGGCTAAGATGGAGACGGAATTGGATAATGGAATGACAAATGAATGAAGGAAGACAGACATTAGCACCAGATATGATGGAATGCAAAATCCGAACCATGAAAGAAGTAAGTTCGGTTTTGTTACCAGACCGAGGATAAACATTTGAAATAAAAATCCTGTGAAGGACTCTGTATCTGGGTAACAAGTACCTTGAAGCAAGCTCATTTCCATTCTGACTCCATTGCACATCTATATTGCATAATGCCCTAGTAAGCATGTGTTTTTCTGATTCAAAAGGCTTCTCAACTAGAGAACTAATAGGAATACCCTCATCATTGACAGGTAAATCCATTAGGCCAGATATCAGATGACGATCAACTTCAAATGGGCCTTCTCTAGTAGCAATTTTAAAAGTTAAATTTTCTGTAGAGAAATCAGAAATGCATGTAAACATAGACTGTGCAATAGACTGGTATGCCGGCCCACCCCCATGTAGAATGTTATCCCATCCTACAGATTGGAGAAGTAGAAGGAGATCAAAAGGGGCAAGATGTGCAACATCGAGTGGTCGCTCAACAATCACATTGCACAACCTCAAATCCCTCACATAGGGAGGATCATCTTCGAGTGATCGAAGGTGGCGCCGTGTGATAGGTGTCGATCTAGAAGATGATGCATCATGAGAAGTTTTCTTCCTACCTCTAGCATCCATTTGCAACTAAGAATACAAAAAATTAAGAGAATACAAAGGATGTAGAGTGGGATTTTGCTAAATCAGATTTTACAAAAGAAAACCCCAAAAACCTTAATGAATCACAAAATAAATCACTCCAAGAGTGAAAATGAAGTAATATGGACTTGAATCTACAAGAAAAATGCAAATAATACACTAATCTTGAAGATCTTAGAAGGTGGGTACGACCGGTCGGGCGTAGGCTCGTTGGAGAGGAAGAGCAAATGAGGGAAAAAGGGGCTTTCCCAAAATAAAAGCATCAGCGTGCTACACGACTGGTTGTGGGATGTCCTCGATCAGTCGTGCCACGACTGGTCGAGTACGTCCTCGACTGGTCGTGACAGACAAAAACATGCATTTTTCACATAAATTTGAAATTTAAACAAATGAATTAATAATTATATATGCTATAATACAGAAATGCATGAATAATCAATTTAAATTGAACATTCCAAGATTAAATTTCAATTTATTAAACCTGCTTTAATCGAGTAGTTTAGTGAAAATGTCAGCAAGTTAAGTCTCAGTCGGAATGTATTACAAAGAAATTGTCTTTTCTTCCACTAATTCACGAATGTAGTGATATCTAATGTCAATGTGCTTGGTTCGTGAATGATGAATTAGATTTCTAGATATATTAATTGCACTGGAATTATCACAATATAAACCCATTGAATCCTGTGCAATTCCATAATCGCTTAACATTCTATTCATCCATACAAGCTGAGTACATGCATTTCCAGCTGCAATGTATTCAGCCTCAGTAGTTGAGAGCGATACGGAACTTTGTTTCTTACTAAACCAAGATACTAAATAGTTTCCAATATAGAAACAACCACCACTAGTTGATTTTCTATCATCGATATTACCAGCCTAATCAACATCTGTATAACCAGTTAATTGAACACTAGTATTATGTGGATACCAAAGACCCAGATTAGTTGAACTTGCGACATATCGCATAATCTACTTAATAGCAGTTAAATGTGACTCTTTAGGGTCAGATTGATATCTAGCACAAATTTCAATGCTAAAAGCAATATCAGGTCTACTTACAGTTAAGTAAAGTAAACTGCTAATCATACTACAATATAATTTAGGATCCACACTTTTACCTGTAGAGTCCTTTGAGAGTCTTAATGTAGTATTCATAGGAGTATCAAATTTTTTCCTATTCTCAAATTTGAACTTTTTAACTAAGTTCAGAGCATATTTGGTTTGAGAAATAAAAATACCATTAGGTTGCTGTTTAACTTGCAACCCTAGGAAATAGTTAAATTCCCCAACCATGCTCATTTCGAACTTAGATTTCATAAAATCTGCAAACTCAACAATCATGTTAGTGCAGGTAGATCCATAAATAATATCATCAACATAGATCTGCACTATTAAGATACGATCGTTATGTTTCTTAATAAACAGAGTTTTATCAACACTTCCCATTATAAAGTTATGACTTAGTAAAAACTTAGTCAATTTTTCATACCATGCCCTGGGAGCTTGTTTCAAACCGTAGAGAGCCTTTTTTAAGCGATAGACATGATTAGTATTTTTAGGGTCTTCAAAACATATTGGTTGTTCAACATACACTTCTTCATGCAGATCGCCATTTAAAAAGGCACTCTTTACATCCATTTGATAAATTTTGAATTTTCTAAAGCAAGCAATGGATATAAATAGTCTGATTGATTCAAGACGAGCTACTGGAGCAAAGGTTCATCATAATCGATTCCTTCAATTTGAGTGTACCCTTGAACAACCAGTCTAGCCTTGTTTCAAATTATATTACCAAGTTCATCAGACTTATTTTTAAAAATCCACTTAGTTCTAATAATGTGTTTATCTTTAAGTCTAGGAACCAAGTGTCAAACATCATTTCTAACAAATTGATTAAGCTCATCTTACATCGCAACTATCCAGTTTTCATTAGTAAGAGCTTCTTTTACGTTTGCCGGTTCAATCTGAGATGTAAAGCACACATAATTACATATATCTTCTAGTTGTCTACAAGTGTGCACACCAGTGAGAGGGTTTTCAAGAATCTGAGGGGTTGGATAATCTTTGACAGGCCTTAGTTCGAAGTTATTTTGACTTGATAAAGTATCTAGTTTGTCAATTAGAAGAACTTCATCATGATCTGAACTTGAGGTAGGTGTATTCAAGTGATCATCAATGACCACAATGATGGACTCTTAAATAACACTGGTCCTCTTATTCAGTACTCGATACGCTCGACTGTTTAAAGCATATCCTAAAAAGATCCCTTTATCACTTTTGGTGGCAAACTTACCTAGATTTTCACGGTCACGTAAAATATAACACTTGCTACAAAAAACTTAAAAGTATTTAACAGTAGACTTCTTAACAAACCACATTTCATAAGCCATTTTATTGTTTGACTTACTTATATAAACTCGATTGATTATATGGCAGCCAGTATTTACAGCTTCAGCCTATAAATTTTTAGGGAGCTTCATACTATTCAACATTACATTTGTCATTTCTTGAAGCACTTTATTTTTTCTTTCAACAATTCCATTTTGCTGAGGTGTTTTTGGCACAGAGAATTCATGTAGTATTCCCTATTTACAACAGAATTTCACAAAATTGCTATTCTCGAATTCTGATCCATGATCACTACAGATCTTACTGACTTGAGAACCTTTTTCAGTTTAGATCCGTTTGAGAATCCTTTTTACTTCATCAAGGGTTTCTGATTTATCCCTTAAGAAGGCTACCTAAGTGAATCTGGTAAAATCATCCACGATTACCAGTATGTATTTTTTACCTCCTTGACTCTCTGTCCTAGTTCGTCCTATAAGATCCATATGGAGAAGTTCGAGAGGTTTGGATGTGGCATTGGAGTCCACCTTTTTATGAGCACTCCTAGTTTCTTGCCAATTTGGCATTCTCCGCATATTTTGTCTACATTCTGTAGTTTAGGTAGACCTCTTATCAGTTCTCTTTTGCTCAATCTATACAAATTACGGTAGTGTACATGTCCAAGGCGTTTATGCCATAAATCAGTTTCATCGGTATGGACCATGTAACATGATTGATTAGAAGAGCTGGAATCACTTACGATGTAGCAGTTTTCAAAAGTTTTGCGACCAGTTAATATTACAAAACTATTTTTATTTAAAATTTCACACCCTAGGTTAGAAAATTTTACACTATGATTTTTATCGCATATTTGAGAAATGCTTAATAAGTTATGTTTTAAACCTTCTACATATAAGACATTCTCAAAAAAAGGGAGGTTAGAAAGTTGAACCATACCTTGACCCATAATCTTGCAATTGCTACCATCACCAAATGTGACTGAACCATTAATCATGTCTTTAAGAGTGGTGAACAGACCTTTGTCACCAGTCATGTGCCTGGAGTATCCACTGTCTAGGTACCACTTTGAATGGCTTGATGCTTTTAAAGTAATGTGGGCAACCAAGCTAGTAACCTTAGGAACCCATTTCATAACTGTTTTGGGTTTAGGAGTATAGTTGGTCTTCTTGTATTTGTAGTTGTTGTAAGAATGACCTACTGAGTTAGATTTTAAGATCTCCTTAAGTAAATCAACTATTTTCTCAGCTAAAGGATTTCAGTTTTGATTTTTATAGTTGATATGGTTACATTTGGGTTTTAAAGATTGAAAAGTTTTAGCATTTTTAGAAAAATTCTGATTTGAATTCCCTTTTGAGTTTGAAGACTCTCCTTTCACAAACTTAGGAGGAGTATACTTCTATTTAGGAGGAACATTTTTATCATAGCCCAAACCGGATCGATCGCCACATTTTCTTGATCCAGACAAAAGCTTTTTTAACTTTGGATCACCTTAAGCATACCTCCATGTATCCTTTAAACTCAAAAGTGAAGAGACTTCAAGTTTTGGTTTTTCATTTTCAGATTTAAGATTTTCAATAAGGGAGGTTTTGAAATCTAAATCACATTTAGTTTTTTCAAAACAATCTGAAATGTGGGATTTTTTTAAAACAAGAGAATCAAAATTTTCTTTAAGTTTTAAGAACTTTTCTTTTTGAGGTTTTAGTTTAACAACAATTTTACAACTTTCCTTGTATAGGGCATTGTAAGCGTCTTGAAGATCTTCTTCATTTTCATGATCACTATTCAGATTTTCTTCACTAGTTGAATCATCATGATCTGAAAAAGTGAACTTGGCTAGAGTCATAAGGGCTTTAACTTCATTGCCCGACTCGGTTTCAGAATCTTTTGATTCAGAAGAGGCTTCAGTGCCAGAAGATTCATCCCAAGTAGTCAACATTCCTTTCTTTTTAGGTTTATCCTTTTTAGGACACTTGTTTGCTAGATGCCCATATTCATGGCAGTTGTAACATTGACTATCTTTTAAAGATTTTCAAGTTTTAGATTTGGATCTTTTCTTATCATTAGATTTTTAAAAATTAACTCTCTTTTTACTTTTAAAAATTTTGTAAAAATTTTTAGCTAAAAGGGCCATATCATCTTCAGAGTTTTCTAAATCAGAATTACTACAATTTTCTTGAGAAAAACTTTTAGAAGATTTAAGGGCAACTGATTTACCTTTAGGAGCTTTAAAAGTTAACTCATATGTTTGTAAAGAGCCAACTAATTCTTCTACCCACATATTGTCCGTATCATGAAGTTCTTGAATCATGGTCACCTTTGAGTTGAACCGTTCAGGTAATGAGTGTAGTATTTTGCACACACTTTACTTTCTGGGATTTTATCGCTAAGACCCCACATAAAGTTCACAATGTCATTTAATCTTGTATAAAAGTCCATGAACATTTCATTTTCTTCCATATGTATTTCCTCAAATTTGGTTGTGAGGATTTGGACTTTAGATTTCTTGACAATTGATGTACCCTCGTGTGTCATTTCTAAAATATCTCAAGCTTGCTTTGCAGTATCACAGGATATAATTCTTTTGAATTCATCTGGTGATAGTGCGCAAGTGATTGCATTTACTGCTTTTTCATTGGCACTACTCTCATGTTTCTGAAGAGTAGTCCATGAGAAATAAGGTGTTACTCTCATAGATTTTGATCCATTGATACCAGTCACTTCAGTGGTAGGAGGGGTCCATTCAGTCACTGTGGCTTGCTACACGCTCTCATCCATGGATTTTAAGAAAATTCTCATCTTGGCTTTCCAATAGGCATAATTGGAGCCATCAAATGGTGGAGGCCTAGTGACTAAAAGACTATTAAAATTTGACATCTTATATAGCTTAAATCAATTAGCTCAGGAAATTAATCCAAAAAGTAATAACAATTAAAATGAATATTAGACTCTAATACCACTTGAAAAGGCCGAGATATATGTCCTAAAGGGGGGGGGGGGGGAATAGGACTATGACAAATTAAAATGATAACAACGGAAATTAAAAAATTAAAGGAAAGATAGCACTATAATCAATTCACAATACTAAAATGTAAAGAAACCTCAAATGTATGAGTATTGAGAGATTGATACAAATGTTGTTCTAAGGATAACCTTACACTAAAAACCAAGGTTTATTGTAGGACAACTTGATTCCTAGAAAGGTCTTTGTATCAAAAACTCAAACTTGATACAAAGGAATAAATAAATAGCAAGGAAATGAAATCTAAGCTATTATAACATTCCCCATAATGCTTGAAATGTAAAAGATTACAACATTCACATCCACAAATACATTCCACAATATTGAATGATAAAGATATAGAAATTAAACCATACATCCAAACATAAAGAATTATAGTGGTTCGCCCTGTGTGTACACCAACTACTAAACAACAACCACACAGCTACTCCACTCCTAATATCCTCACACAGTGGATATTAGTGTTCACTATGAAAATAGGTTTTTCCAGGTTCACCTAAAACCCTTACAATTGTGTCTTTCAAATGGGCTTACACAATTCAAAAATCCTACACTCTGAGTTTTTTGGATCTCCTCAGATAACCAAAACAATGAGATTTTTCTGGCTCAATCTCAAAAGAAACCAAAAACAGAAGATTTACACAAATGTAAAATACCTGGATTTCTCTTTTTGTTGCAGTCTGGAAGAACCAAATCGGAGTAGAAGTTCGAATAGAAGTTCAATGTCCAATACTCACTTATGAAATGCTTCTAGATTCTAAATTGATTTTAGAGTTTAAAGCACCTTGGGCTAGCTTGATTTGATTTTGATTTCAAGAAATGGGAATACCTCAATTCCTCTTTCAAATATAATTGGAATGCGAAAATTTAAAATCAAATGCAAAGAAAGCTACTAAAAGAGAATATTAAATAAGCACAATATAGCTTAAATAAATGACTAACTTATCTCTCAGAGTATCATGTTGATTTAGCTTGAATTGGATATCAAACTCTGAAAATCGTGCTCTATTTATAAGTGCAGAAGTCGGGCCTTCGACTGGTCCTATGGACACTACGACTGGTCATAGGACCAACCGATATTTGAAATTTTGAGCGCGATCAAATAAAATCATTCCACGACTGGTCGTAGGCCATCTACGACCGGTCGAGAGACCTCCACGACTGGTCGTGACTTGTTCACAACTGGTCGTCTAGTGCTAAAATAGTCACTGTAGTTTGAGTCGTAGCTACAGGACTGGTCGTGAATGAGTCATGCACTGTTCACATGACTGATCGAGCAGTCTCCAGGACTAGTCGTGGCTCAATAAAAATTTCTAAAATTTTGTAACAATCTTAGGACTGGTCGTGGAATTTCTTAGACTAGTTGAGCCAGTGCTAGGACTGGTCGAACAGAGTCCAGGACTAGTCTAAGAACATACCAAAACACTTATAAAATAAGCAATTTGAGTTATGTATCTGAAATGACCTACCCTAAGGTCAATCTAAGGTCTTTCATACCTTGAACATGACGTATGAACATTGAACCTTCTTTTCTTTAGATGATAGACGATCTTTGAAGCTCATGAAGCTTGATATCGCGACACATAATGAAGCTTGAACTTGAGATTTTTTGAAGCTTGATTTTATAGTAGTTGAGTTATACTTCACCTTGAGTCTTAAGTATGAACAGTTCACTTGTCTTTCGATGTCGCTTTAAAACATTGAGCTTTGAATCTTACAGAAGAGAATAATGTACTTGATCTTGCATTTCTTTGAGGTAGATCTTGTTCTTGTCTAGAAGCATTGTCCTTGTACATGTATATCAATGTGCTACGTAAGACAGAGATTGTGGTTTTAAAAATACAAAATTTGACAATCAAAGGAGCAAGAGACCAAATCACTTACATTAGTCTAGTAGGACACACTGAGAACATGCTTAGTATAACATCATGATACATGCCCATACGCATCATTTGTATGCATGTTGTGAGGAATGATTGATCATAGTATATGTCACTAGGCTGAGTTATTTAGGGGACTCCTTATGTGACGGAGTTGCCCCACATGTTTGCACAATATGTGCAGGTTTGATGCATGACTAGATGGTATGACTCTTGCATCTCTCATTTTGTGTGACATGATCACTGTATGCCCTAACAACATCAAGGTTGTGGCCCACAGGCATATTGTGATGGCAAGATTGGATATAAAAAATATTTGGTTCTAGCACTATGGGCACTTATGATGTCCCTGGGTGAAAGTCCCAGAACTCTTATGATACCAGGAGGATGCTCCAACGTCGAGACCGAGTGGATACATGAGTGCACAAGTGCCGAATACCAGTATGCCACGTCTCCCACTGTGTCATGGTCGGTTGGAAGGGGGTGCGGCCTTATCCACCCGAGAGTAGGGGGCAAAGCTAAGCTGAGTTTCACCAGATCATAAATGGGTTAGCTATCAACGAGTCAGGTAGATATTGACAGATTATTGGCCAGGCGGATAGTGTGGTCTTTTCCACTTGCATGGTTGCGTATCCAGTCTGGGCGGCAATCTGGTGTAGAGTGTACTAGACCTCGGTGATATTTCAGAGATGAACTATACTGATATGTGCATCTTGATGAGGACTGGCATGCTTGCGTTACATCTTGCATATGACATTGGCCACGTAGGCCTTACACCGCATAACCTTGGTATGGCTGATAGCATCCATAACTTATCAGTACTTCTGCTTACTCTGATATTTGTATGATTAGCACATGCATTGCACACACATACACCACCCTCTAAGCTTCGTAGTAAGCATATGCACGACCGTTGCGTGCAGGTGACACGAGGATGTAGCTGTGCTGAGGCAAGAGTGTGTGGCGATCTTTCTAGAGTTTCGATATACTTGTATTTCCCTTTTCGCATTGTACTCAAATGTTTTTTTTAATTATAGTGGATATGTGGTGGTGTTGTTTGTGACTTGGCTATGCTTGTGGTTATGGTCCTTTACAAAAAAAATCATATTAAAAATCTTCCATGTAGGATCCCAGGATCAGAATTTGGCATATGGGTGTCAGGAGCTGAGAATGGGGTACTACGGAGGCTGTCAGCGCTAGATTCGGTGATTGAAAATTCTGTGAGCCCGGTTTCTGAGTTTGGGGCGTGACAATTAAAGAAATTAAAAATGGGTCCATTGTTAGCAAATCGGAATCCTGCATGTGCTGCTGGACAGCAGCCAAGTAAACTTGATGCTACGGATGCTTGGACCATTGGATGGCTATGAAATCTGGCCCAAAGTTAGCTCATATTGTGGTTTATATTATTCTCAAGTTTCAACTCTAATCTTAGCATAATTGATTTTTTATGATTTTTAGAAGTTGTTGTCCAAATATAAAAATGTGATTACATGTGAAGGGTGTGGATATAATGTTCATCATGGTGGACCATACTGATGTGGGCCACTTGCTGACCATCATGGCTAGTAATATATGAAATGATGGGGATCCACACTAGTGGACCCACATGCATTAAAATATGAAATTAAGAAAGAGGAGAATGTAAAGAGGGGGTGTAGACTCACCTCAAATGGATGGATGGTTGGATGATGATGTGTGGTCAAATCCATCTAGGATTAATGGTGGGCCACGCCTTGGCCCCACTCTCTTTCACTCTCTTTTAAAATCTTAGAACTTTCTACGTATTGCAAAGAAATGAGTGAAAGAGAAATCCTACTCTTATATAGGGAATTGGGGGTTGAGGTGGCAAGATGATGTGTAAGTTTATGGGGTCTTATTGGTGCTAAAAGTAAGGTGGAAGGTGGTGTATGGTATATGTAGTAGATGGATGAGGTGGATGGTGCTAAGCATGCATTGGCCAAGGTGGAAGAAATCTAGGCATGTAGTGGTTAATGAATGGATAGGGATTATGAGTTGTAGGTGATGCATGGTGAATGATGAAGTGAAATGTTACAATTGGTAATTTGAAGTGATGTGGCACAAATTAAGACATGCATTAGATGCATGTGTAGGATAAGGTGGACATGGGCCATGATTAGTTTCTAAAGCATGGGGAGAGGGTTAATGATGGATTTTAGGGTAGAACCTAATTTTTGTCTTATAGTTCTTTTCTTATATGTGCTAGCTACTTATTCCTCATGTAGTGATTGTCTTATCTTATGATAATTTTCATGTTCTAAAAGTGAGCTTTAAGCCCACATGGGCTTAAGTCGAATGGGCCTAACACAATAAAGGTTGCTTATGTTATAGGATACGCAATTTGGGTCGTACATTCGATGGATCATATCTCACTAATGGAGTGTCAGATTGACGCACAGTTTTCACCATTGCGATTGCAACGACAACGCAGTTCACATGATAGAGGTTTCAAGGTCATCTGAAAAAATCACTTTGTGGGGTTGCTGGGTGCACTGGGGTGTGGTGCATGGTCTATCAACGGTGCAGATCAGGACATGTTTGCGCGAGCAATGTTACTAAATACCAGGATCCCACATAAAACCCACGCATCATGATCACCCCTTAAAGCCTCCATCCATTCCTAGCAAGGGACCAACGAATGTAATACTCAAATTGGCAGTACCCATCTCGATACTAGTCAGTGTCAAAAATGCTCCTTAAGCCCTACCATGAAGTTTGTGTTTTATCTATGCTATCCATTCATTTTTTCAGCTCATTTTAGGACATGAACAAGAAAACGAGGCATTCAAATATCATACCATGAGAAATAGTGGAGATTGAACATCCGTAATTAAAAACTTCATATAGCCCATTGTGATGTTTATTTGTCATCCAAGCTGTTGATTAGGTCACACAGACCTGGATGAAGGGAAAATACAAATATTAGCTTGATCCAAAACTTTTGTGGCCTAAGACGTTTTTAATAATTTTGGGGGCTTAATCACCACTATTTGTCTAGCTGGGATTTAAGTCTGCCTCATTTTTGGGTTCATGTCCTGAAATGAGCCGAGAAAGTAGATTGGTGGCATGGATAAAACACATACATTATAGTGGCCCCATAGAGCATTTTCTAGCACCAACCACTACCTAGGTGGTACTGGAGAGGTTACTATTGAATTCGAATCTATGGAGTACACTTGGTGAAATAGTGGAAGATTTGACATGGCATTTTCACTTATGAGCATACCATCCTGATCTTTAACATGGCATTTTATTGTTGCTAGCTACTTAATTAATGGGCTAGATCCATATGTTGTCAGTGATTGATGCTGTTGAGTGTGAAATATTGCATATTTCCCCCTATTTATACCTTGGTTTTATAAACACGATAGTGCTTAATCGATCTAATTATGCATGTTTTCATATGTGAGGTGATTTCAAGAGTTTAAAGTGAAATTGATGCCAAAAGGAAGATTTATGTTCAAAAGATTACTAAATGAATATTTAGAGATTTGGAAGTCATTAATAAAGAATTCACATGCCAAAGATCCAAGGAAACCAAGTGAGGAATGAAGATAATCAAAGATTTGAAGTGAAGAAAAGGAATCCTAAAAATTGTCTTGCAAAAAACATATTCTTGAAAATTGTCTTGAAAAAACATATTCTGGAATTCTGAATTTAAAATAGAAAAGACTTGAAACAGACCTTCGGTCTAACCGAAGTGCAATTTTGGTCTAATCGAAATTACACAAAACAGTTCAACGATAAGCAGAATTTTCAGCCTTAATTCAGTCTGACCAAAATTGTGTAGAATTATCCGGTGAGAAAGTGCAATTTTCAGCCTTAATTCAGTTTGATCGAAATCGTGAAGAATTGTCCAGCAAGAAAGTGCGATTTTCATCCTTAATTTGGTCTGACCGAAGCATAAATTTTTGTGAAACTTTGAGGCAGTTTTAAAGTCAGTTCAAGTAAATACTATAAATATGGGTCTATTAATTGTTTCTAAGCACGAATTATGGTTGGAAGAGTGGAACAGAGTGTAAGGCCCGTATCCTAGCCCATACCATTCCGTAGGCTTCCGCGGTCCTCTCGGTCGAATTCTGGTAACCCGCGATCTGTTATTGGCATTTGCACGCAACCTTGAATCGTATCCCGTATTTCAAAATCGGTTCAACCCAAGACTTGTACCCTAGCGACCATCGCCGCAGTTTTGATGCCGCATCTCGCACGCCGAGGTGATACCCAGGCTAGGAGATGTGGGCCTGCGTTCAGTTCGAGGAAAACGCCATGCGTTGTAAAACCCAAGAGAATGTCTACCCAAATGTTACATCAATCCCATCAAGGGTCCAGTACAAGTCAAGTACTCACATCACTCAACACTTCACTCAACCTATCACAACTCATACCCCTCTTACACAAGCTACCCCAAAAGTCAACAAACTCTTACACAACCCATCTCTCTCCCATCTATCGCTCACATCTCTCACCTCTCCCATCTCTCTCACATCTCTCATCTCTCTCATTCTCAAGCAACCCAAAAAAATCCAACGTCAATGTTCTTTCAAACCTCTAAGAAGATTTGTGTGGCCCACCTTCATACCTCCCATCTCCACCATCCAAATTCCATCTCGACCATTGAATCGCATCCCTTGGAGCTCTAGAATGCGTTGGTGGAAGAAAGAAGAAGAGATTTTGAGGTGGGTTAATTCATGAATTGATTTTTGTGATTTGAGGGCCCACTTGTGGTGGGACCCATCTTGATATATGTATTATATAGGGAGGGCCATTAGTGGTGGGGTCCCTCCCCTCCTCACCGCCGATCTCTCTCTCTCTCTCTCTCTCTCTCTCTCTCTCTCTCTCTCTCTTCTTTGGTTGTTTGATGGCCCACCTGATGCGTGGTGGAGATGCAAGGCATCCATCATGGTGGAGCCCACCTTGGTGCACGTGAGAAATCCACTCTGTCTAGTAGTTGTGGGACCCACGTGGTATGTGTTATCCCCACACCATTAATCCATGGGACCCACCTGCAGCAGTGGGGACCACCACGCTGTATGTGTACCATGTCCAGGCCGTCCGTCCAGGGCTTGGACGTTGGCAGATTCAATATAATATATATGTATATATAATATAGTACATATATGTATATTATATATATATTACCATATGGTGGGCCCCACCTCTGTGGAAACGGATTGGCTGGGATGCCTCTCACAAGCTGTATAGGTACTGTACTCAGCACTTTTGTGGCTTGATCACGAGGCATGTGTTAATCTCAAACCGTCCATCCATCTTGCTGTCCACCATCGAGTCTGTTGGACAGTGGAACCCACGATTATATATATGTCTTATGCACGGTGACCGTCCATCTCTAGATGTGGCCCGCCATGATGTATGTGTGATGCCTACACCGTACAGACCTCTGGACAGTGGGGCCAGTTTTGATGCATGTGATGTACATCTATACCATCCATCTATGGGACATGAACCCCACCTGACACGTGTGGCCCACATCCTCGTGGGACCACCGTGATGTATGTGATTTATCCTCACCTTCCATTGTTTGGGACGGTGGGAACCCACTTGATGTATGTTTTTCATCCTGCCCGTCCATCCTTGGACGTGGCCTACATTGATGCATGTGTTCTTCATCAGCATCGTCCATCTGGACGGACTACGTGGGGCGCACTGTGATGTATATGTAATCTACGTCATCCATCTATCAAGTGGACCGCACTGCAAAAATCAGTGAAAGGTTGAACGTCCACAATTAAAATTGTTTTGGGGGCCACATAAGCTTTGGATCGATATGAAATTTGTTCTTCCTCTTAATTCAGGTCCATGTGACCTTATGAATAGATTGGATGGAAAATAAACATTATGGTGGGCCCCGTGGATTTTAATTCATGGAAATCATTATCTTCACTACTATTTGTGGTGCAGTCCAGATGATATTTTGATAGGCCCATCTTGATGTAAATGCGGCCTGTTGTTCCAGCCCATCTTGATGTGTATGAGGCCTGTTGTTCTGACCCATCTTGATGTATATGGGCCTGTTGGTATGGCCCATATGATGTGGCCCACTCGTTGTATATGAGGCCCATTGGTGTGGATATTGATGCGGCCCATCATGATGTATATTGAGACTCATGTGTATGTAATGACTCGGAAAATTTTGTGCCAAGACCCGAGTACTACCTCTATTTTCCTTAGCAGCTATTTGGGGTAATTAGTGCTAAACTCGATTGCTTGTGAAATTTGCATCAATCACTTTAAATTTGATCTGCATGACTCAAAACCTGTAGAATCATTAGCGCTAGGTTACTTTGAAATCTGGGATTCATCGCTAAATCCAGTTGTTCTTGGAAATTTTTGAAAGCTTTAGATCGGACCTGGACCGCGCGTCGAAAGTCCGATAGTGATAATCTTAGGCTGTATTGGTCACCATGTTGGACTTGGCCATCATCTCAAAAATCAAGTCCAGATGATGTTTTGGGTCGATTTATTTGAGTCCG
The DNA here is from genome assembly GCF_029962835.1 of Magnolia sinica. NCBI lineage: Eukaryota > Viridiplantae > Streptophyta > Magnoliopsida > Magnoliales > Magnoliaceae > Magnolia > Magnolia sinica. The sequence goes on from NC_080574.1 coordinate 85,496,514, forward strand.
GAGTGAAGAGTGTGAGAACGGTGAGAAATTAAATAAGATTTTATGAAATCTGAGTCGTGTCGCTTGCATGATGATTTTAAGCAATCTAACCATTGGATTCTGCCTCAATTTCACCCTCTGATTAGGAAAGATGGCCCAGGCATGTCCTTGTGCTTGTGGACCTGATCGAGTTTCGGTGACCATTGAATTGAGTGTGGTCCGCCACGGCTGATCTGAAGATCCGGTCAGTATAAAAACTCAGTCTGACCTAGATCCATGGTCAGTGAGCTTAAGTCCGACCTCTCGTGGAAAAAGGCCCACCAGAAGTGCTCCATTGGATCGAGAGAAGCCGGTTTTGGTTATAACCTAAGTATACCTTGGCCCTAGGGTTATTTTCATCAATGTTAGGCCTATATATAGACATTAAAACCCTAACTCTCTTTTCCATACGAATTTCCTAACCCTAGCTAAGAAAGAGAGGAAAAGAGAGAGAAAGTGAGAGAGAAGATGGTGAATCATCTTAGATTCTTTTCTATTCTTCTTCATCCTTAAACTATCACTTTAGAATCATTATTCCGGCAATTCTAAGTTCCTTCTTTGGGTAAGTTAACCTAACCTTAATCTGTTTTAGAGCTTAGAATAGTTTATGTGCTGTTGTAGCTCATTTCTATTCTTGCTTTAGGTTATCTTGTCGCCGTTGACGAAGACATATCGTCTGAATCACTTCGGTGTTCTATTTCTGGCTTAAGGTGCGGACTTTAATTGTATAGGTTATGGTTTTCAAGGCTTTCAATGCCAGTGAATGGTTTATTCTTATTATGGATGAGATTTCACATGCTAAATGTTATGTTTATTTTGCATTCCTGATATGCATATGATATATTGAGATTTGTGTATTCTATGTATATGTAGGAAGTACCGTATACGTATAAAATATGCACATGTGTTTGCCATGATTATTTGTCATGTATTTATGCTAGATGTATGTGTGACGACTCCTTGGCAAAAGGAATTGTCCAAATGCGTGTATTTCAACATACGTCATGTATGTTGCTCTATGTATTCTAAGTGTTTGTAAAAATGTCTGAAGGATCTAAAGTGTAATATATTAGCCTAGTATGGGCATTGAGAAGCAATTCTCAACTCTCCCACTAGTGTGTATGATTTCCTTCATGCAAGTTACATTCTTTGTTGTTTAATTTCAAGTATTAGTTATGTGAAAATCCATGTTAAGTTGATATTCTTTAAATGCTCATGTACCACATGATTTGAGTTGTTATTCCATTACTATTCTAAATTGTCGATATGAATATCTGTTGTAGTGGAATGTGTTTAAGACTATGGAATAGTCCAGGAGATCGGTAATCGGCCTTGAGTTCGTGGCTGAGGTTGCTTTCGCCACGTAGGACGCGATTTGACGAACCCGAATCGTATTAAAGTTGTCGGCAATGGTTTGGCCATGCGGAGTGTTTGCGCACTCTATGTCGTTCAACCCAACGTGCGCTCGTGCTAGTCGAGTTCGTCAAGTAACCCGATTGTCTGATGTATGTTCACCATGTATGGATGTTATTGTTTGAATCTAAGGTACTAAACTTACCAGTGCAAATCCTGTAAACTGTTGTACCTTGATCTGCTAAGACTCATGAGCCAGACATGGTGGTATGGGACACCGTGGTCGAGCTTTCGGCCTACGCTGGGGTGATGAGCCTCCCCGTAGTGACCAATGAACAACCAAACTCGTGAGCCGAGTATTGTGGTATGGGACACTATATTCGTGCTGTCGACCTACATTGATTGGTGGCGAGCCCTTTGTAGTGACCTTGAGCATGCCTGGATACTGCATTGAGGTGACGAGCCTTATTGTAGTAACGAAGGTATGATAGGCGTGCATTGATTGGTGACGAGCCCTTTGTAACGACCTAAAACCATATGATCATATGAGATGATCTAGGACTGACGACCCTAGAATGGATCACTGTTTGGATATTGATATGAGGAAGGTACCTTAGCTTCCCAATCCTGCTGTATGAAAAAGACTAATAACAACTTGGTAATCATGTTCATGCACCGCATTTGCATGTGCTTTGAAGACGTGGCACACTTTGAGGCGATGTCATGCGTAACGTAAGATGAAGATGCTGAGGGTGTACACGTGAGGGCACGCATCATTCTACATACATCCTTACATTAACAAGAGTACTTAGGACATGTTTGATTGTTCTGCTTTATTATTACTGCTTGATTGAATTGATAACATGTTAACCTTTGCTTTATTATTCCACTGAGTTGATCACTCACTCCCAAATTCTGGGGCGGTGTTTAAACACCCACCAGACTCTGTCTTAGTTGCAGATGTTGATGAGACCTCTGAGGCAGAGCAGGAGATCGAGGATTATGAGGCTGCTTTCTCTTTTATGCAGTTTTCAGGCGGGTTCTAGTGAGCCTTGTTCTGATGTGCAGGATTTTGGGATTTCTTTTGGAATTAAATGATGTAATTTGATACTTGTAATTTTGATAGTAACACTTGTAATGCGACCTGGTATGTATATGTATTTCAGAGATTTGCACATGTACACATATATTTCTTTAAGTCTTCCGCTTGCGTTCTTCACTTATCCCTGAATTATGTTTGCAGTTTGGCTTTAATCTATTCCATGTTTTATGCACTCATACAGACAACATACATCCATCATTTAATATGTTGCATAAGTGATGTTTTGAAACTCGGGAGCTGAGTTATGCTCGACCCCAGAATTTCAGGGCGTTACACTTATGAAATGGTTCTATATTCTAAATTGATTTTAGATTAAATCACCTTGGGCTTTAGTGTATTGGGGTGTGAGTTTATCGTAGATTGTGTGTTTGTGTTCCGTTGCTTCTATCGGTGAAAGTTTACTGAAAACGATCACCGAGATCGAATCTGTGCTCTCTCCTGATCACACACAGCGACCCAAAATCTCTTTTAGACCATTTATTAATGAGTCTAGATGGTTTATCTTCCCATCTCAACCCTTCAATTGTCAAGAAATCTCTGTTTGTATCAGATTTCTGCTCGAATGGCCCGATAGGTGTCGAATCGGACAAAGGGGCCGATCGGGGCATTTCCAGGGGGACCTAGGGGGGACCCACATCATTTGAGAGCTAAGGGACCATGAGGACCTTGCCTAAATGGTGAGCCATCACCGGACGGTCCAGAGACAGGCGATGTCCTCGCCGGTTCGGCGAGCCCTCGCCGATCAGCGGGTCGACGCTCGTGTGGCCTAGTGTGGCCCACCCTTCCACGATTTGTTGATTAAAACCTCTTCTAAAACCTACTTCCTTCATAATCCTCCCTCCTAAGCTCTCCTTTTCTTTAAGTTCTTCTCAAAATTCCACCAAATCTCTCCTAAATCTTCTTCTTCTTCCATTTTCGTGCACATCCATCTAACCCATCTCTAAACCTCACCCCCATTGCTATTTACACCTTCTTTTCTTCTCATTTGGGCTCCCAAATACTTCTTTAGGATCTCAAGTGGGTGAAAGCTTCACCATCCTTCCCATTTCTCCCATTTCTCTCATTTTTCATGGCCCTCTTTGAGTTTATCACGGCCATCTTTTCCATCTCCACCCTTCTTTCTTTGATGAGGAAGAAGAGAGCACCCATGGATGAAGACGGGCCTAGCCGCCCATCTCGTGCGCGGAGGCCGAGAGGTGCCACCGCGAGCACGACTGCCGCTCGTGAATTCCAGACCAAGCGGGACCTTGATCCTCAAGCTCCCATTGGAAGAACCTTGTTGGTGGAGCTATCTCATGGAGTCTATGAAGGTCGTAGGGTCCTTTTTGAGGCTCATGTTGATCCGTGGCTATATGGCGAGTTTCTGTTGTTGGAGCGCCTGGAAGAAGCTGGTTGGTGTCCCTTGTTTGAGGGCGAGTATCGCGCGAACGCAAGTACTGTTTGAGCTTTTTATGCCAACATTCGTGATCCATCGCTGGAGCCTCTGCAGTTCAAGATTCCTTGTGGTAGTGGTCGGGAAGCCACGGTCAGCGTCGCTTTGATATCCCGACTCCTGAATGTACCACTTGGTGAGGTACATACCAGTGAGAAGAATTTGAACAGTATGTGTGAGAGAGATCGTCGCACCCGATTCTTGTATGGTCGTCTGGTCGAATGGCAACCTAATAAAAGTCTTCTAGCTACCAACATGATGGATGACTTCCGCTTGCTTCACCACATGTGTACGTTCAATGTATATCCAAGGTGGAGCAATCGCAACGAGTGTACACGCTCGATGGTAGATTTTCTATATCAGGTGGGGCAAGGAGCGAAGTTATGTGTGCCGACGTACATCTTGCGTCAGATTATTCTCACCACTCGTTCGACTAGGAGGACCGAATCGCTTCCATTTGGCCGCCTCATTTGTAAGATTGCACATGAGTTTGGCTATTGGCTTGGGGTAGAGAAGCCGGTTCCTGTTCGTCACATTAATCTGACGACCCTTAAGCAGATGGAGATTGGTCCTCGTCGACAGGCCTCAGAGAGTGAGGATGAGTTAGAGAGTGATGAGGATGAGAGTTATGCTGAAGGTGGAGCTGAGATTGAAGAAGAAACAGAGCAAGACGAGGAAGAGGTTGAGGCACAGGATACGAGTGAGAGCTCTCCTCCTGTGGCACCAGAGCAGAGCACAGATCAGGCTGCCAGGGATGCCCGTATCACTCAGCTTGAGGAAGGGCAGGCTGTTCTATGCCAGGATATCATGGATCTTCGAGGCCTTGTGAAGCATAAGTTTAAGAAGGTGACTCGAACTCTGAAGTCTATCCTGTGTTGCTTGCAGGATAAGGGTACCCCACCTCCATCTCCTGATTTCGATGAGTAGTTGTCGTTGTAATCGTCCTTTGCTTTGTTTTGTTGTTTCTTTCTGTGTGTAGCCGTTATTGGCTTTGTAGTTGGAGTTGTTTGTAGTTTTTTGTTGTTGTTTAAAGTTTTAGATGTTGTAGTTCACATGCTTTCCCTGTCGTGATTCATGTAATGCCGCACTACCTGTATTGCAACAAATTTTGTTAAATGGAATGCATGTTGTTTATTGTTGAGGTTGTGCTGTGAATGCTGTGTGGATGGATTATGTGGACGTAGAATCTTACAGGTTGCATCCTCTGTTGAATGTAGGGATGCCTCCTAAGGGTTCGAAGACTTCGGCCCGTCTCTCCTTGGTTGAGTCGCTTGCTGGGGTTCCTCCCCTAAGCGATAGCCAGACGGATCCACAGTCGGGCCCGTCTCATGCTGGTGTTGGGCCGACACCTATGATTCCACCTATGGCTCCTCCAGTCATGCCTTCGGTTCCTGAGCCGCAGCAGCAGCAGATTCAGCAGCAGCAGCACCAGCAGTGGCAGCAGCAGCAGCAGCAGCAGTAGTAGTTCCTGTCTTCCATGGCTGGCATCTTTGCTCAGTCAATGGGGGTGATTCCGCCTACTTCACCTATGCCCCCATCTGGGAGCGCTAGTGCGAGCGGCACTTTTGAGCGATTCCAGTGCTTACGACCTCCCACATTTGCGGGTTCTCATTGACACGAGGAGGCCAAGTATTGGATTGATCACATCTCTAAGATGCTGAGACCGCTGCATTGTTCAGAGGTTGAACAGGTCGAGCTTGCCTCCTTCATGTTTGAGAAGGAGGCCAGTCTATGGTGGGACAATGTTCTTCACACTATCGAGGAAGGATATGAGTAGTCATGGCAGACATTTGAGGCGTGCTTCCATGAGAAGTATTTCTCGGTTATATACCGACATGAGAAGGAGAGTGAGTTCCTTCGCCTCCGCCAGGGAGGGCTGTCGGTGACGGAGTATGAGAACCGGTTTACTGAGCTAGGTCAGTATATTCCTTTGATTCTGGGCGATCAGCCGATGAGGATGCGGCATTTTTCTGAGGGATTGAAGCGTGAGATCTGATCGAAGATATGCTGTGCTAGCATTTCTTCCTATGCGGAGTTGGTGAGCATGTCCTTGCGAGCAGAGCAGGACGGGGACAGGTCGTCCCGTATGCTAGCACCTATGGTTCCCAGACCTGCACCTTTTCTCAGTAAGAGGCCGCGGGCAGATTCTCCTCCTAGGCGTTCAGCGCCGCCCGCTCAGTAGATGCGTGATGATCTTCGCTATTCGTATTGTGGAAAGATGGGGCATTTGGAATGTTTTTACTTTTCGCGTATGCGGGCCAGTGGTTTTACTCCACCGCAGAGGATTAGCCGTCTGATGCCTCAGGTTATATCACCTCCACCTCTTCATTTAGTGCCAGCTCATCCATCCTTCAAACCTACAGTACCTAGCTTCAGGCCACCTCATCGGCCCATGGTTCCTCCGCCGAATCGTCAGCAGCAGGCTCGAGTTCATGCGCTCTCAGCTGAAGCGCCAATGTCTGACTTGGTGCCGAGATCCTTCGAGGTTATAGTGCACATTGAAGGTAGTCTCATTTCTATGTTAGTGGATACAGGGTCCACTACCTCTCTTATATCATATGCGGCAGTTAGGCATTTGAGTTTGAGTACTATTTCTATGAAGAGAGTGATGCTCACTACCACTATGGGGATTTCCTCTGCTATGAACAAGCGTTGTATGGATTGTTTGGTTGATCTAGGTAGTGGATCGATTCGTGTTGATTTCTTTGTCGCACCTATTATTCATTACGATGTTATTATGGGTATGGATTGGCTCACGAGGATGCTAGCAGAGATTGATTGTAAAGCAAGGTCGGTGACAATCCATGGACCTGAGGGCGAGACAGTTACTTTCCCAGTTAAGGTCAGTTACCCTTTTCGTCTTGATTATTATACTTCTCTGTTGGAGAGTATGACTAAATTAGTGTTTAAAAGCACGCCTGTGGTTCGGGAGTTCGAAGATGTGTTTGAGTCGATTCCTGGATCACCTCCTCAGCGTGAGATTGACTTTACTATCGATCTCATGCCTGGTGCGGCGCCCATTTCTTTGCTCACCTATCGTATGCCTCCGAGTGAAATGGAGGAATTGAGGAAGTAGATAGATGGTTTGTTGGAATTGGGCTTTATTCATCCTAGTGTGTCTCCTTGGGGAGCACTTGTCTTGTTTGTGAAGAAGAAAGATGGTTCCTTGCGATTATGTATTGATTATTGCAGGTTAAATCAGGTTATTGTGAAGAATAAGTACCCTTTGCCCAGGATTGATGATCTGTTTGATCAGTTGAAGGGGACACGGTACTTTTCGAAGGTTGATCTGTAGTCAGGGTATCACCAGTTGCGCGTCAAGAATGAGGACGTGCAGAAGACCACTTTCAGGACTAGCTTTGATCACTATGAGTTCCTTGTGATGTCGTTCGGTCTTACGAACGCACCGCCCGTGTTCATGGATCTGATGAACAGGGTGTTTCGGCCATTCTTATTCCGATTCGTCATTATCTTTATCGATGACATCTTGATATATTCTGCGAGTCAGGAAGAGCACGAGGAGCACTTAAGAGCGATTTTGGATACTCTCAGGAAGAATCAGCTTTTTGCGCAGTTCAAGAAGTGTGATTTCTAGAAAGAGGAAGTCAAGTTCCTTGGACATGTGGTGTCCAAGGAAGGGATATCTGTCGAACTTACCAAGGTAACTGCAGTGTAGGATTGGAAGCAGCTTAGTTCAGTTACTGAGGTAAGGAGCTTTCTGGGTCTAGCAGGCTATTATCGACGCTTCATACGAGACTTCTCAAAGATAGCCAGACCGTTGTCGCAGTTGACACGTAAAGATTTGAAGTTTGCTTGGAATGAGATGGCGGAGTTAGCTTTTCAAGAGCTGAAGGACAAGTTGACATCCGCCCCTGTGCTAGTATTGCCAGAGCAAGGGGTTAAGTATATTATATATACTGATGCCTCTCGCGTTGGTCTGGGTTGTGTCCTTATGCAGAAGGACAGGGTGATTGCTTATGCTTCGAGACAGTTGAGGAAACACGAAGAGAATTACCCTACGCACGACTTGGAGTTAGTAGCTGTCATTTTCGCATTAAAGCTCTGGAGACATTACCTCTATGGTGAGGAGTTCGAGTTCTTTTGCGACCACAAGAGCCTTAAGTATATTTTCACGCAGCGTGACTTGAATATGAGGCAGCACCGATGGATGGAAACATTGAAAGACTTTAAGTTCGATGTTTCTTACCATCCGGGCAAGGCGAACCTTGTGGCAGATGCATTAAGTCGTAAGAAGGCTATAGAGTTTGTGGCTCCACTGATGATAGCAGAATGGGACATGTTGGAGTTTGTGCGAGACTTTGAGCAGAAACTTACGGTGGAAGAGCCGTATGAGGTTATCACGCACATTCGTGTACAGCCCCTCATTGATGAGAAGATCGTTGCAGCTCAAGCAGATGATGTGTTTTTGGCGAAGATGAGAAAGCGGGTTGGTACAGATGAGAACTCCGACTGGAGTGTTAGTTCTGATGGGGGCCTATGACTTCGTGGCCGATTATCTGTTCCGGACATTCCTGACTTGAGACGGGAGGTTCTCGAGTTAGCCCATAGTTCTAAACTTACGATGCATCCAGGTAGCATGAAGATGTATCATGATATAAGAAGATCTTATTGGTGGGACAATATAAATGTTCATATTACTGAGTTTGTATCTCGCTGTCTCACATGCCAGCAGGTCAAGGCAGAGCATCACCGACCTCTTGGGCTGCTGCAGCCCATGCCCATAGCAGTATGGAAGTGGGACTTCATCTCTATGGACTTTATTTCTGGGTTGCCGAGAACGAGGAAGGGACATGACTCTATTTGGGTGATCGTCGACCGATTGACAAAGTCGGCTCACTTCTTACCGATCAGAGTCACAAACTCTGCAAACGAGTTAGCTAGGTTGTATATCAAGAAGATTGTGCATCTGCATGGAGTTTCCTTGGAGATTGTGTCTGACAGAGACACGCGTTTCACATCTATCTTCTAGACTTGTATACAAGAAGCGATGGGTGTGAAATTGAAGTTCAGCACCGCGTTTCATCCGCAGACAGATGGTCAGACGGAATGTGTGAATCAGATCCTGGAAGACATGTTGCGAGCTTGTGTTTTGAATTTCAAGGACAGTTGGGATTATTGTCTTCAGTATGCAGAGTTTGCGTATAATAACAGTTTCCAGGCGAGTATTGGCATGGCTCCCTATGAGGCGTTGTATGGTCGCCCGTGCAGAGCACCACATTGCTGGGCAGAAGTTGGTGAGCATAGTTTGCTTGGCCCGAAGTTGGTGCAGGTGACTTCAGAGAAAGTCGACATTATTCGACGTCGACTTCTGACAGCCCAGAGTAGGCAGAAGAGTTACGCTGATACGAGGCGGTGACCGCTTAAGTTTGAGGTTGGAGACCATGTATTTCTCAAGGTTTCTCCTATGAAGGGAGTTCTGCGGTTCGGTAAGAAAGGGAAGCTTACGCCGAGATTTATTGGTCCATTTCAAGTTCTGGATCGAGTGGGAGCGGTAGCATACAGCCTTGCTTTGCCCACACTTCTTGCGGGCGTGCATAATGTATTTCATGTTTCTATGCTAAAGAAGTACGTTCCTGATCTTTCGCATATTATTAGTTGGGAGCAGGTGCAGTTGAGCGAGGATGCCACATATATACTGTGACCGACGCGTATTCTAGACAGGAAGGAGCAGGTATTGTGTAGCAAGATTATCCCTCTTGTGAAGGTACTATGGACGCATCATAGTGAGGAAGAGGCTACTTGGGAATCTGAAGCTGAGGTTAAAAAGAGCTACCCTCAGATCCTTGAGGAATATGAGAAGGTATGAATTTCGAGGATAAAATTTTCTTTAAGGGGGGTAGATTGTAATGACCCGAAAAATTTTGTGCCAAGACCCAAGTACTACCTCTATTTTCCTTAGAAGCTATTTGGGGTAATTAGTGCTAAACTCGATTGCTTGTGAAATTTGCATCAATCACTTTAAATTTGATCTGTATGACTCAAAACCTATAGAATCATTAGCGCTAGGTTACTCTTAAATCTGGGATTCATCGCTAAATCTAGTTGTTCTTGGGTATTTTTGGAAGCTTTAGATCGGACCTGGACCGCACGTCGAAAGTCCGATAGCGATATCTTAGGCTGTATTGGTCACCATGTTGGACTTGGCCATCACCTTAAAAATCAAGTCCAGATGATGTTCTGGGTCGATTTATTTGAGTCCAGAGTGAAGAGTGTACGAACGGTGAGAAATTAAATAAGATTTTATGAAATCTGAGTTGTGTCGCTTGCACAACGATTTTAAGCAATCTGACTATTGGATTATGACCCAATTTCACCCTCTAATCAGGAAAGATGGCCTAGGCATGTCCTTATGCTTGTGGACCTGATCGAGTTTCGGTGACCGTTGAATTGAGTGTGGTTCGCCACGGCTGATCTGAAGATCCGGTCAGTACGAAAACTCAGTCTGACCTAAATCCATGGTCAGTGAGCTTAAGTCCGATCTCTCGTGGAAAAAGGCCCACCGGAAGTGCTCCGTTGGATCGAGAGAAGTCGGTTTTGGTTATAACCTAAGTATACCTTGGCCCTAGGGTTATTTTCATCAATGTTAGGCCTATATATAGACCTTAAAACCCTAACTCTCTTTTCCATACGAATTTCCTAACCCTAGCTAAGAAAGAGAGAGGAAAAGAGAGAGAAAGTGAGAGAGAAGTTGGTGAATCATCTTAGATTCTTTCCTGTTCTTCTTCATCCTTAAACCATCACTTTAGAATCGTTATTCCGGCGATTCTAAGTTCCTTCTTTGGGTAAGTTAACCTAACCTTAATCTGTTTTAGAGCTTAGAATGGTTTATGTGCTGTTGTAGCTCATTTCTATTCTTGCTTTAGGTTATCTTATCGCCGTTGACAAAGACATATCGTCTGAATCAGTTCGGTGTTCTATTTCTGGCTTAAGGTGCGGACTTTAATTGTATAGGTTATGGTTTTCAAGGCTTTCAATGCCAGTGAATGGTTTATTCTTGTTATGGATGAGATTTCACATGCCAAATGTTATGTTTATGTTGCGTTCCTGATATGCATGTGATATATTGAGATTTGTGTATTCTATGTATATGTAGGAAGTACCGTATACGTATAAAATATGCACATGTGTTTGCCATGATTATTTGTCGTGTATTTATGCTAGATGTATGTGTGACAACTCCTTGGCAAAAGGAATTGTCCAAATGCGTGTATTTCAACATACGTCATGTATGTTGCTCTATGTATTCTAAGTGTTTGTAGAAATGTCTGAATGATCTAAAGTGTAATATATCAACCTAGTATGGGCGTTGAGAAGCGATTCTCAACTCTCCCACTAGTGTGTATGATTTCCTTCATGCAAGTTACATTCTTTGTTGTTTAATTTCAAGTACTAGTTATGTGAAAATCCATGTTAAGTTGATATTCTTTAAATGCTCATGTACCACATGATTTGAGTTGTTATTTCATTACTATTCTAAATTGTCGATATGAATATCTGTTGTAGTGGAATGTGTTTGGGACTATGGAATAGTCCAAGAGATCGGTAATCGGCCTTGAGTTCGTGGCTGAGGTTGCTTTCGCCACGTAGGACGCTATTTGACGAACCCGAGTGGTATTAGAGTTGTCGGCAGTGGTTTGGCCACGCGGAGTGTTTGCGCACTCTATGTCGTTCAACCCAACGTGCGCTCGTGCTAGTCGAGTTCGTCAAGTAACCCGATTGTCCGATGTATGTTCACCATGTATGGACGCTATTGTTTGAATCTAGGGTACCAAACTTACCAGTACAAATCCTGTAAACCGTTATACCTTGATCCGCTAAGACTCATGAGCCGGACATAGTGGTATGGGACACCGTGGTCGAACTTTCGGCCTACGCTGGGGTGACGAGCCTCCCCGTAGTGACCAGTGAGCAACCAAACTCGTGAGCCAATTATGGTGGTATAGGACACTATATTCGTGCTGTCGGCCTACATTGATTGGTGACGAGCCCTTTGTAGTGACCTCGAGCATGCCTGGATACTACATTGAGGTGATGAGCCTTATTGTAGTAACGAAGGTATGATAGGCGTGCATTGATTGGTGACGAGCCCTTTGCAACGACCTAAAACCATATGATCATATGAGATTATCTAGGACTGACGACCCTAGAATGGATCACTGTTTGGACATTGATATGAGGAGGTACCTTAGCTTCCCAATCCTGCTGTATGAAAAGGACTAATAACAACTTGGTAATCATGTTCATGCACCGCATTTGCATGTGCTTTAAAGACGTGGCGCACTTTGAGGCGATGTCATGCGTAACGTAAGATGAAGGCGCTGAGGGTGTACGCGTGAGGGCATGCATCATTCTACATACATCCTTGCATTAACAAGGGTACTTAGGACATGTTTAATTGTTTTGCTTTATCATTACTGCTTGATTAAATTGATAACATGTTAACCTTTGCTTTATTGTTCCACTGAGTTGATCACTCACTCCCACGTTTTGGGGTGGTGTTTAAACACCCACCAGACTGTCTTAGTTGCAGATGTTGATGAGACCTCTGAGGCAGAGCAGGAGATCGAGGATGATGAGGCTGCTTTCTCTTTTATGCAATTTTCAGGAGGGTTCTAGTGAGCCTTGTTCTGATGCGCGGGATTCTAGGATTTCTTTTGGGATTAAATGATGTAATTTAATACTTGTAATTTTGATAGTAACACTTGTAATGCGACCTGGTATGTATATGTATTTCAGGGATTTGCACATGTACACATATATTTCTTTAAGTCTTCCGCTTGCGTTCTTCACTTATCCCTGAATTATGTTTACAGTTTGGCTTTAATCTATTCCATGTTTTATGCACTCATACAGACAACATACATCCATCATTTAATATGTTGCATAAGTGATATTTTGAAACTCGGGAGCTGAGTTATGCTCGACCCCCGAATTTCAGGGCGTTATAGTGTAGGGCCATATGTTATGTATTTGAGGCCCATGAGCAGGGCTCACCTATTGTGTATATGATTTCGATTTTGATTGTCGAGGCCGATTATTAAGGCCGATTCTTATTCTGATTATCGAGGCCGATTCCGATTTCGATTCCGATTGTCGAGGCTAATTTTGATTCTGATTGTCGAGGCCGATTCTGATTACAATTATCGAGGCCGATTGTTGAGGTCGAGTCTGATTCTGATTGTCGAGGCCGATTCCGATTGTCAATTTCAATCACGATTATTGAGGTTGATAGTCAAGGCTGATTCTGATTCTTATTGTTGAGGCCGATTGTCGAGGCCAATTTTGATTATTGATTCCGATTTCGATTGTCGAGGTCGATTTTGATTCCAATTGTCGAGGTTGATTATCGAGGCCGATTCCGATTGTCGATTCTAATTCCGATTGTTGAGGCTGATTCTGATTCTAATTGTCGAGGCCGATTTCGATTGTCATTTCCGATTTCGATTGTCGAGGCCCAATGAGATGCATATGCTGCCTGTGTTTGAGGCTCATTATGATGTACATTTGGCCCATGTTTGAGGCCCAATGTGATGTATATGCGGCCCGTATTTGAGGCCCGTTGTGATGTGTATTCAGCTCATGTTTAAGGCCTAATGTAATGTATTTGAGGCCTATGTGTTGAGGCCCACTGTGATGCATTTAAGGGCCAGGCGATGAAGCCCATTGTGATGTAGATTAGGCCCGTGTGAAAGGCCCATCGTGATGTGTATTAAGCTCTTAAGTGAGGCCCATGGTGTTATATATTTGGCCCTTGTGTGAGGCCATGGGTCCACTATATGTTAGGCTCTATATGGGCCATTCCTTGGGGGTAATGTTGGTTAAATGTCCACATTGTCGAGGTTGATTGTCGATGCAGGTTATTGACACTGATTATGAGTATGTGACAGCATAGCATCAAGATATATGCCCATACGCATCATCTGCATGTTTGTTATGAGATATGATTAACCATTGCATATGTCATGGTGCCGGTTATTATGAGACTCCCTGATAGGGGGAGATTGTCTCACATGAGCGCACGGTATGTGTAGGATTGATGCATGACTAGATTATATGACTCATGCATCTTGCGTTGTGTGATGTGATTACAGTACACCTTAGCGACATCAGGGCCGTAGCCTTCACAAGCATATCGTGGATGGCCAGATGGGACACTGAAAATCTGTTCTACATGGGGTGCTATACATATCCCTCGGTGAAAGTCCCAGAACCCTCTTAGTTCCAGAGGTTGCTCCAATATCTTGACCAAGTGGATGTATAAGCGTATGAGGCTTGTATACTGTTAGGCCGCGTCTCCCACTGTGTCGTGGTCGGTTGGAAGGGGGTACAGCCTTACCTGCCCAAGAGGAGGGGGCAATGCTTGGCTGAGTCTGACCAGCTTGAGGAATGGGTACACCATAGACGAGCCGGGCCCGACATTGGCGGGCAAAAAGTGAGGTCTCTTCCACTCACCTTGTTGCGCGCGATGGGGCGACAATCTGGTTTGGAGTGTAATAGACCCCGGTGATTCCCTAGAGAGGAATTGTACTGATATGTGGACTTATTGAGCAAAAATTGCATACTCATTTATTCATTTATTCACTATCCACTTAAGCTGGTAGTGCATAACTAGTTACGTGTAACTTCGCATGGCCAGGATTTTGGTTGGGTGCGCGACTAACCTAAGATCAGTAGTTTACCACATTGAGTCTGACCATCCAAATTTTAGTATGGGACTGGTTTGGATAGAAGTCTCTTGTGATGGACCCCATAGCCTACGATACTACGTACTATCATCCCGACCTCACACTCCAGCTTGATCATTTCATTCGCATCGCATATTGCATCTGTAGGCATATGGCATTTTGGGTTGTTATGTTTTCTGTACTTATATGGTCTAGACGGACTTAACAGGATTTACATATTGCATTGTACCCCCGACATCTGATATTTCACTCTTTATTACTCCTCATTTGCATAGCTGATCTGTATTGTGTACTCTGATATTGTATGACTCATGGACTTGTCAATATTTTCGCTTACTCTGATATCGTATGATTCACGATCTTACCAGTATATTTCTGCTTACTCTGATAATTCATGATCTTATCAGTATTTTCGCTTATTCCATTATTGTATGGTTTATGGCATTATATTACATACTTGGCACTTACCTTGCGCACACACTTTCACCACCCTCTAAGATTTTTATAAGCTTATGCACGATAGATGGATGCAAGTGGCATTAGGTTGCAGCAGCACTGAGTTTGGAGCATGCAGCAGACTTCTATAAATTTAATTTTTGATGTATACATTTCTCTTTCAGCATTGTATTCAACTGTTTATATTAGTGGATATGTGATGATGATGTTACTTTTGTGATTTGGGTAAACTTGTGGTTATGCTTCTTACAAGATAAATGTACGCTGAAAAATCCTCCTTGTAGTATCCCAGGATCGGAATTTGGCGTATGCGCGCTGGGAACCGAGAATAGGGTACTATGGAGGCTGTCGGCACCGGATTCGGTGATCGGGAATTTTGTGAGCCCGATTTTTGAGTTTGGGGTGTGATAGAAGTTGGTATCAAAGCATAATTTAGGAATACCTGAGGATAACATCACATATCTGCTGATAGCTACACTAAATTGTGTGATTGTTGAGAACTTATAATGGTTAGATCCCCGAGTTCGAATAACTTAGAGATTTTCTGATGTTGCTCCCTTCCGTTAAGATTGTGAGGCTGTATAGTATTCCAATTTCGATTATTTTCGATCCAGGATCCGAGGTTCAGTGGGATCATCATAGTGCTGATGAGGCGTCTTGAGAGAAAGAGGCTGAGATTTGTGGGCATTAGCCCATCTTTTAGGTGTTTGATTATGTTAATATGTTGTGTTCTGATTATATCTATAGCAATAGGATATCCCTCCCTTAGTGAGCTCTATATTAGTTGTGTTGTGGTTTAAATTTCGTGGACAAAATTTTTATTAGGAGGGGAGAGCTATAAGGCCCGTATCCTAGCCCATACCATTCTGTAGGCTTCCACAGTCATCCCGGTCAAATTCCGACAACCCTCGATCTGTTATGGGCATTTGTGCACAACCCTGAATCGTATCCCATATTTCAGAATCGGCTTAACTCAAGACTTGTACCCTAGCGACCATGCCGTCGCCACGGTTCTGATGCCGTGTCTCGTGCGCCGAGGCAATACCCAGGCCAGGAGATGTGGGCCCACGTTTAGTTCGAGAAAAAAGCCGCGCGTTGCAAAACCCAAGAGAACCTCTACCCAAATGTTACATCAATCCCATCAAGGGTCAAGTACAAGTCAATTACTCACATCACTCAACCCATCACAACCCATACCCCTCTTACACAAGCTACCCCAAAAGTCAACAAACTCTTACACAACCCATCTCTCTCTCCCATCAATCACTCATATCTCTCATCTCCCATCTCTCTCACATCTCTCATCTCTCTCATTCTCAAGCAACCCAAAAAAAAATCCAACATCCATGCTCTTTCAAACCTCCAAGAAGCTTTGTGTGGCCCACCTTCCTACCTCCCATCTCCACCATCTAAAGTCCATCTCGACCGTTGAATCGCATCCCTTGGAGCTCTAGAACGCATTGGTGGAAGAAAGAAGAAGAGATCTTGAGGTAGGTGATTTTATGAATTGATTTTTGTGATTTGAGGGCCCACTTGTGGTGGGACCCATCTTGATGTATGTATTATATAGGGAGGGCCCATAGTGGCGGGGTCCCTCCCCTCCTCACCACCGATCTCTCTCTCTCTCTCTCTCTCTCTCTTTTCTTTGGTTGTTTGATGGCCCACTTGATGCGTGGTGGAGATGTGGGGCAACCATCATGGTGGAGCCCACCTTGGTGTACATGAGAAATCCACTCCATCTAGCAATTGTGGGACCCACATGGTATGTGTTATCCCCACACTGTTCATCCATTCATCCATGGGACCCACCTGTAGCAATAGGGACCACCACGTTCTACGTGTACCACATCCAGGCCGTCCGTCTAGGGCCTGGACATTGGCAGATTCAATATGTAATATATATATATATATATATAATATATGGTTGTTTGATGGCCCACTTGATGCGTGGTGGAGATGTGGGGCAACCATCATGGCGAAGCCCACCTTGGTGTACGTGAGAAATCCACTCCATCTAGCAATTGTGGGACCCACATGGTATGTGTTATCCCCACACTGTTCATCCATTCATCCATGGGACCCACCTGTAGCAGTAGGGACCACCACGTTCTATGTGTACCACATCCAGGCCGTCCGTCTAGGGCCTGGACGTTGGCAAATTTAATATGTAATATATATATATAGAGTACATATATGTATATATTATATATATATTACCATATGGTGGGCCCCACGTGGGACCCACCTATGTCGGAACAGATTGGCTGGGATGCCTCTCACTAGCAGTATAGCTACTGTACTCAGCAGTTTTGTGGCCTGATCACGAGGCATGTGTTAATCTCAAACCGTCCATCCATCTTGCCGGACGGTGGAACCCACCATTATATATATGTCTTATGCACGCCGACCGTCCATCTCTGGACGTGGCCCACCATGATGTATGTGTGACGCCTTCACCATACAGACCTCTGGACGGTGGGGCAAGTTTTGATGTATGTGATGTACATCTATACCATTCGTCCATGGGACATGAACCCCACCTAACACGTGTGGCCCACATCCTCGTGAGACCACTGTGATGTATGTGATTTATCCTCACCGTCCATTGTTTGGGATGGTGGGAACCCACTTGATGTATGTTTTTCATACTGCCTGTACATCTTTGGACGTGGCCCACATTGATGCATGTGCTTTTCATTAGCATTGTCCATCTGGATGGACTACGTGGGGCGCACCGTGATGTATATGTAATCTATGCCATCCATCTTCAAGTGGACCACACTGCAAAAAATCAGTGAAAGGTCGAACGTCCACCATTGAAATTGTTTTGGGGGCCACATAAGCTTTGGATCGATATGAAATTTGTTCTTCCTCTTAATTCAGGTCCATGTGACCTTATGAATAGATTGGATGCAAAATAAACCTTATGGTGGGCCTCATGGATTTTAATTCATGGAAATCATTATCTCCACTACTATTTGTAGTGCGCTCCAGATGATATTTTGATAGGCCCATCTTAATGTAAATGAGGCCCGTTGTTCCGGCCCATCTTGATGTATATAAAGCCCGTTGTTCCAACTCATCTTGATGTATATGGGCCCGTTGGTATGGCCCATATGATGCGGCCCACTCGTTGTATATGAGGCCCATTGGTGTGGCTATTGATGCGGCTCATCATGATGTATATTGAGACCCATGTGTAGGGCCCACATGTTATGTATTTGAGGCTCATGAGTAGGGCTCACCTGTTATGTATATGAGGCCCATTAGTTGTATCTGAGGCCCATGGGTCGTAGCTCATTGAGATGTATACTCGGCCCATATGTCTTAGCCTATTATGATGTAATTGAGGACCATAGGTCTTGGCCCATGGTGATGTATATTAGACCCGTGTATTCGGCTCGTCATGATGTGTATTTGGCCCTTCAGTGAGGCTCACCATGATGTACATTAGGCCATTGTGTGAGGCCATGGGCCCACTATACGTTTAGCTCTATGTGGGTCACTCCTTGGGAGAAATGTTAGTTAAATGGCCACATTGATGGGCAATGATGGTTTAATGTACACATTATGACCTTACCTTAGGCCTTATTCGGCCGATTGTCGAGGCCGATTGTTGAGGTCGATTCTAATTTCAATTGTCAAGGCCAATTCCGATTTCGATTGTTGAGGCCGATTTCGATTGTCGATACCAATTTCGATTATCCAGGCCGATTGTTGAGGCCGATTTTGATTCCAATTGTTGAGGCCGATTATCGAGGCCAATTCTGATTGTCGATTCTGATTCCAATTGTCCAGGCCGATTGTTGAGGCCGATTTCGATTTCGATTTCGATTATCGAGGCCATTTCCGATTGTTGATACCAATTCCGATTGTTGAGGTGAAAAGGCCAAGCTATATGTCCTAGAGGGGGGGTGAATAGGACAATGCCAAATAAAAACTTATAACAGCGGAATAATAAAGAAAATGATAGCCAAATTAAATAATAATGCAGGAAAGAAAAACAACCTCAAAATTCAGATCTTGAGAGGTTGATACAAACGTTATTCTAAGGACAACCTTACACCAAAAACAGAGTTTATGGTAGGACAACCTTATTTCTAGAAAGGTCTTTGTATCAAGTCTCAAATCGAAGAGGAATACAAAAACAAATATGAACTGAATTGAAATAACTTGTAATTAAAGATGTATTGTTCTAGGGACAGCCATACACCATAAAAATGGCAGGGCAACCTTGCTGGAACAACTTTCAAATGAAATTGAAAAACAAGCTTATAAAGGAATAGCAGAAAGTAAATTCTAAGCTATTACAACATTCTCACAAAGCTTGAAATAATTACAACATTCACCACTATACATACATCCCACAAAAAGAATAAAAAAAAATTAAAAGAATAAAATAAACAACCACAACACAAAGGATTTATAGTGGTTCGCCTGTGTGTTCACCAACTGTTATCCAACAGCCACACAAAAAGCTACTCCTCTCCTAATATCCTCACACAGGGGATATTAGCGTTTACTAACGAATAGGTTTTCCCAGTTCACCCAAAACCCTTACAATTGTGTCTTTGTATGTGGGCTTACACAATTAAAAACCCCCACTTCTGAGTTTTCCTGGCTTTCCTCAGATAACCAATATAACAAGATATTTCAGGCAAATCTTGAAAGAAACCAAAATAATAAAAAGGAATTTACAATATTTAAAATACCAGAATATATTAATAGTTGTAGCAGCCCGGTAGAACCAAATCAAAGTAGATGATTGAATGTCCAAGTTCAATGTCCAGTACTCGATTACAATGGTTCTAGTTCTAATAGATTTTAAATTAAACCAAATAGGGCTTGCCTTAATTGATTTTGATTCCAAAGAAAGGGAATAACAATTCCTCTTTTCAAATCAGATTGGAATAGCAGAAACAAAATCAATTAAAATAAAGCTAAGGAAAGAAGATATTAAATAAGCACACTTAGCTTAAATGGAGCACAAAATTATCTCTCAGAAGTTCGACGAAGATTGGCTTGAATACTATAATTAAATCGATGATTTCTTTTGAGATTCGTGCTCTATTTATAGGTGAGAAGATCAGGTCTTCGACTGGTCTAGAGTGCTCTTCGACTAGTCGAAGCCATAACAGATATTTGAAAGATTAGGCGGGATAAGCGCAGACCGTTCTACGACTGGTCGTAGCCCTCCTACGACTGGTCGTAGGTTTCCTTCGACTGGTCGTAGGTCCTACAAAGGTTCGCTGGACTTCGAGTCGTAGATTCTACGACTGGTCGAAGATCAGTCGACACTGTTCCTACGACTGGTCGAACAGATTCCAGGACTAGTCGAAGGCTAACAGATTTTATCCGAAATTTGTAACAAACTTACGACTGGTCGAGGATTTTCTTAGACTGGTCGAAGCAAGTCTAGGACTAGTCGAAGAAGGCCTAGGACTAGTCGAAGAACAGACCAATCACATGTAAAATAAACATACGACTTATGTATCCGAAATGACCTACTTCTAAGGTCATCCTATGGTCAAACAAACCTCAATCATGAAGTATGGACATTGAAACAAGAGACCATGAAGAATGAGCCTTGAAGTCTTGATGTAGATTAAACCTTGAAGTAGCTCAATCTTGAAAGTGACTTGAGTTTCAGCTTGAGTCTTGATTTCAGCTTGACTTTCAACTTGAGTCTTGAGTTCAGCATGAGTCTCAACTTGAGTCTTGCGTTGTACTTTCTTTTCGGCTTGAGTCTTGTTTTGTGAGCAGCTCTTGCATTCAAGATCTTGAGTCTTGTACTTGAGAGCTTTGCTTGATGTGAGCTTAGCTTGTTCATGTATGTTGATCCTTGAGAGAGCTTCACTTAAGCAGGTTATATATAACATAACAGTGATTTTGGCACCACAAATTTGACAACAAACAGGGATATAAACTATAGCACTTACAATCTCCCCCTTTGTCAAATTAGTGACAAAACACATAACCAAACAAAAGGATAACAACTGGTTAATACCTGCAAATCAATATTCAATATTCAACATTCAACCAGTCATTATCATTCAACAAGATCAAACATATATTCTCCTTGACACCCCACTCCCCCTGAGTAACATAACCAATGCTACTCCTCTCACAATCACATTAACAACAAACCATTCTCCCCCTTTTTGTCACAATATGACAAAGGAGAACTAAATAAAGGAATGAGTACAGCAAAAGAGTAAACATGAGGAGGAAATAGAGTACAGCAAAAGAGACATAGAGATACTCAAGATAGTATCACAGATATCCAGCATAAATATTACATTAAGAACAAATATCGAGCATAGAATCCAACTCAAACTCAATCAAACAAGAGCAAAGTAATAAAGTTATTACATACCAAAAGTCTCATAGAAACTAGTCAGAATTAGAACTTGAAGATGGAGCAGGAATAGAAGGATCAAGTTGGTGTATGCCTTTGTTCAAGCGCCTAAGATATTTGCGCATATACTTGAATTGCAAATCATGAGCAACAGACATGTTCTCCAACTTAACATTAATATTCTCAACTCTACCTTCTAATGCACTCAAACGTGCATCAACATCAGATGGTACAAAATCTGGATCATTAGCTGAGTCAGAATCCAGTTCCTCAAAAATATCATCCATATTAATATCAACACCAGCTTCTTCAGGACCACCACCACCACCACCTTGTTCAGGAAGCAGATCCAACTTCATCTTATTAATATTTGTATTGTTGAAGATCAGATGATGGATAGAGGCCGATTCTGATTGTAGATACTAATTTTGATTGTCGAGGCCGATTATTTAGGCCGATTTCAATTCCAATTATCGAGGCCAATTATCGAGGCCTATTCCGATTGTCGAGGTTGATTGTTGAGGCTGATTTCGATTCTGATTATCGAGGCCGATTATCAAGGCTGATTCTGATTTCGATTGTCGAGGCTGATTATCAAGGCCAATTCCAATTGTCAATTCTGATTTCGATTGTCGAGGCTGATTATCGAGGCCGATTGTTGAGGCCAATTTCGATTTCCATTGTCGAGGCTGATTCTGATTATCGAGGCCGATTGTTGAGGCCGATTTCGATTTCCATTGTCAAGGCCGATTATCAAGGCTGATTCCGATTGTCGATGCCGATTCCGATTGTTGAGGCCGATTGTTAATTCTGATTCCTATTGCCGAGGCCGATTCTGATTCAAATTGTCAAGGTCGATTATCGAGGCCGATTTTGATTGTCGATTCCGATTCTGATTATCGCGGTCGATTCTGATTATCGCGGTTGATTCTGATTATCGCGGCTGATTCCGATTCTGATTCTAATTGACGAGGCTGATTCCGATTGTCGATTCCGATTCCAATTTTTGAGGCCGATTTCGATTATCGCGGCCGATTCTGATTCTAATTGATGAGGCTGATTCCGATTGTCGATTTCGATTTTGATTTTTGAGGCAATTTCGATTGTCGAGGCCTAATGAGATACATATGCGGCCGGTGTTTGAGGCCCATTGTGATGTGCATTCGGCTCGTGTTTGTAACACCCTGAAATTCGGGGGTCGAGCATAACTCGGCTCCCGAGTTCCAAAACATCACTTATGCAACATATTTAATGAAGGATGTATGTTGACTGTATTAGTGCATAAAACATAGAATAGATTAAGCCAAAACATAGATATGATTCAGGGATAAGTAAATAAAACAAGCGGAAGACTTATAGGAAAATATGTGTACAAGTGTAAATCCCTGAAGTACATATACAAGCCAGGTCGAATAAAAGTGTTATTTAACAAAATTATAAGTATCAAGTTACATCATTTCAGATCCCAAAAATAATCTCAGAGATCCCGCGCATCAGACCGAGGCTCGCTAGAACCCATCTGAAAACTGCATATAGAAGAAGGCGGCCTCGTTGTCATCCAGCTCCCGCTCTGCCTCAGACGTCGCATCCATATCTGCAACATCAGGGCCTAAGACAGAGTTTGGTGGGTGTTTAACACCGCCCCAGAAACGTGGGAGTGAGTGATCAACTCAGTGGAACAATAAGGTACTGATTAACATGTTATCAGTTCAATCAAACAATAATGATAAAGCAGAACAACTAAATAAATCCTAAGTACTCTTGTTAATGCAAGGATGAATGCAATATGATGCGTGCCCTCACGCGTACACCCTCAGCGTCTTCATCTTACGTTACGCATGACATCGCCTCAAAGTGCACCACATCTACAAAGCACATGCAAATGCGGTGCATGGATATGATTACCGAGTTGTTATTAGTCCATTTCACACAGCAGGATTGGGAAGCTAAGACACCTTCCTCATATCACCATCCAAACAGTGATCCATACTAGGGTCGTCAATCCTAGACATCTCATACGATCATATGTTTGAGGTCGTAGCAAAGGGCTCATCACTAATCAATGCAAGCCTTTCATGCCCTTCCTACCACAGTTCGGCTCGTCACCTCATTGCGGTATCCAGGTATGCTCGAGGTCACTACAAAGGGCTCGTCACTAATCAATGTAGGCCGACAGCACGAATATAGTGTCCCATACCACCATAATTGGCTCACAAGTTTAGTTGCTCACTGGTCACTACGGGGAGGCTCGTCACCCCAGCGTAGGCCGACAGCTCGACCACGGTGTCCCATACCACCATGTCCGGCTCATGAGTCTTAGCGGATCAAGTACCATAGTTAATAGGATTTCACTGGTGAGTTCGGTACCCTAGATTCAAGCAATAGCGTCCATACATGGTAAACATACATCGGACAATCGGGTTACTTGACGAACTCGACTAACATGAGCGCACGTTGAATTGAACGACATAGAGTGCGCAAACACTCCGCGTGGCCAAACCACTGCCGCCAACTCTAATACGGCTCAGGCTCGTCTAATACGTCCTACGTGGCGAAAGCAATCTCAACCACGAACATAGGGTTAATTACCGATTTCCTGGACTAAGGCATAGTCCCAAACACCTTACGCTACTACAGATACTCATATGGAATGTAAAACAGTAATGGAACAACAACTCAAATCATGGTACATACGCATCTGAAGAATATCAACTTAACATAAATGTAAGCATAGGAGATGCTTGAATTTAAATAACATGGAATGTAACTTGCATAAGGGAAATCATGCGCATCAATAGGAGTATTGAGAATCACTTCTCAACGCCCACAATTAGTGTAATCAGTTACACTTAGATCATTCATGCATTTCTACCAACACTTAGCATACATGGAACAACATACATGGCGTATGTTGGAATACATGCACTTAGACAATTCCTTTTACCAAGGAGTCGTCATACATGCATCTAGCATACATACATGACAAATAATCATGGCAAACACAAGTACGTATTTTATACGTATACGGTACTTTATAAATACACATAGAATACACAAATCTTAATATAGCACATGCATATCAGAAAAGCAACGTAAACACAACATTTGGCATGTGAAATCTCATCCATAACAAGAATAAATCACTAACTGGGATTGAAAGCCTTGAAAACCATAACCTATACACTTAAAGTCCGCACCTTAAGCGAAGAACGAACCACCGAACTGATTTAGACGAGTTGTCTTCGTCAACGGCAAAAGAATACCCTAAAACAAGGATAGAAATGAGATACAACAACACCAAGACTAATCTAAGCTCTAACACAGGTCAGAGTTAGGTTAACTTACCCCAAAAGAACTCAGAACCGTCAGAAGAACGATTCAAAGTGAAGATTCAAAGATGAAGAAGAACAAGGAAGAATCCAAGATGATTCACCAACTTATCTCTCTCACTTTCTCTCTCTTTTCCACTCTCTTTCCAAGCTAGGGTTAGAGAAAATCGTATGGAAAAGAGAGCTAGGGTTTAAGGACTATAAATAGGCCTTTACTTGATGAAAATAACCCCAGGGTCAAGGTATACTTAGGTTATAATCAAAGTAAGCATTTCTCGATCCAACGAAGCACTTCTGGTGGGCCTATAACCACGAAAGGTCGGACTTAAGCTCCTTGACCATGGATCTAGGTCAAGCTGAGTTTTCATACCGACCGGCTCTTTAGATCAGCCGTGGCGGACCACACTCAATTCAACGGTCACGAAAACTCGATCAGGTCCACAAGCACTAGGATATGCCTGGGCCAACTATCCTGATCAGAGGTGAAATTGGGTCAGAATCCAACGGTCAGATAACTTAAAATCATCGCGCAAGCGACACGACTCAGATTTCAATAAAAGCTTAATAAATTCCAACCGTTCTCACACTCTTCACTCCGAGCTCAAGCAAATCGACCCAGAACATCACATGGACTTGATTTTCGAGGAGATGACCAAGCCCAACTCGGTGACCGCAACAGCCTAAGATCATCGCTATCGGACTTTCGACGCGCGGTCCAGGTCCGATCCAGATCTTTCAAAAATTCCCCAGAACAACTGGATTTAGCGATGGATCCCAGATTTCAGAGTAACGTAGCGCTCACTAATCTACACGTTTAGAGCCATGCAGATACAATTTAAAGTGATTGATGCGGATTTCACAAGCAATCGAGTAAAGCGCTAATTACTCCAAAACAACTACTTAAGGAAAGATTAGCACAAAAATTCCAATGTCGTTACAATCTACCCCCCTTAAAGAAAATTTCGTCCTCGAAATTCATACCTTCATATAAGCCTTAAGGATCAGAGGGTAGGTCTTCCTGACCTCAGCTTCAGATTCCCAAGTAGCCTCTTCCACACCATGATGCGTCCATAGCACCTTCACAAGAGGGATAACCTTGCTACGCAATACCTGCTCCTTCCTGTCGACAATACGCGTCGGTCGCAGTACATAAGTGGCATCCTCACTCAACTGCACTTGCTCCCAACTGATAATATGCGAAGGATCAGGAACATACTTCTTCAGCATAGAAACATGAAATACGTTATGCACGCCTGCAAGAGGTGTGGGCAAAGCAAGGTGGTAAGCTACCGTTCCCACTCGATCCAGAACTTGAAATGGACCAATAAATCTCGACGTCAGCTTCCCCTTCTTACCGAACCGCAGAACTCCCTTCATAGGAGAGACCTTCAGAAACACATGGTCTCCCACTACAAACTCAAGCGGTCGACGCCTCGTATCAGCATAACTCTTCTGCCTACTCTGCGCTGTCAGAAGTCGACGTCGAATGATGTCAACCTTCTCAGAAGTCACCTGCACCAACTCTGGGCCAAGCAAACTACACTCACCAATTTCTGCCCAACAATGTGGTGCTCTGCACGGGCGACCATACAACGCCTCATAGGGAGCCATACCGATACTCGCCTGGAAACTATTATTATACGCGAACTCTGCATACTGAAGACAATCATCCCAACTGTCCTTGAAATCCAAAACACAAGCTCGCAACATATCTTCCAGGACTTGATTCACGCGCTCCGTCTGCCCATCTGTTTGCGGATGAAACGCGGTGCTGAACTTCAGTTTCACACCCATTGCTTCCTGGATACGAGTCCAGAAGATAGATGTAAAATGCGTGTCCCTATCAGACACAATCTCCAGGGGAACTCCATGCAGACGCACTATCTCCTTGATATACAACCTAACCAACTCGTCTGCAGAGTAAGTAACTCTGATCGGTAAGAAATGCGCCGACTTCGTTAATCGATCGACGATCACCCAAATAGGGTCAAATCCCTTTCTCGTCCTCGGTAACCCAGAAATAAAATCCATAGAGATGAAATCCCACTTCCATTCAGCTATGGGCATGGGCTGCAGCAACCCAGGAGGTCGGCAATGCTCTGCCTTGACCTGCTGGCACGTGAGACAACGAGAAACAAATTCAGCAATCTGGACCTTCATATTGTCCCACCAATAAGACCTCTTCATATCCTGATACATCTTCGTGCTACCTGGATACATCGCAAGCTTAGAACTATGGGCTAACTCGAGAACCTCACGTCTCAAGTCAGGGATATCAGGAACACATAACCGGCCACGAAAATGTAGGCCCCCATCAGAACTAACACTCCAGTCGGAGTTCTCATCTGTACCAACCTACTGCCTCATCTTCACCAAAAGCTCATCATCTGCCTGAGCTGCAACGATCCTCTCGTCGATAACGGGCTGTACACGAATGTGTGCGATAACCTCATACGGCTCAACCACTGTAAGCTTCTGCTTAAAATCGCGCACGAACTCCAACATATCCCACTCTGCTATCATCAGCGGAGCCGCAAACTCAATAGCCTTCTTGCGACTCAACGCATCTGCCACAAGGTTCGCCTTACTAGGATGGTAAGAAACATCGAACTTGAAGTCCTTCAATGTTTCCATCCACCTGCACTGCCTCATATTCAAATCACGCTATGTGAAAATATACTTAAGGCTCTTGTGGTCGCAAAAGAGCTCGAACTCCTCACCATAGAGGTAATGTCTCCAAAGCTTTAATGTGAAGATGACAGCTGCCAATTCTAGGTCGTGCGTAGGGTAATTCTCTCCGTGTTTCCTCAACTGACGCGAAGCATAAGCAATCAGCCTGTCCTTCTGCATAAGGACACAACCCAGACCAACGCGAGAGGCGTCAGTATATATAATATACTTAACCCCTTGCTCTGGCAATACTAGCACAGGGGCAGACGTCAACTTGTCCTTCAGCTCCTGAAAAGCTAACTCCGCCTGCTCACTCCAAGCAAACTTCAAATCCTTCCGTGTCAGCTGCGACAACGGTCTGGCAATCTTCGAGAAGTCCTGAATAAAGCGTCGATAATAGCCTGCAAGACCCAGAAAACTCCTCACCTCAGTAATCGAACCGGGCTGCTCCCTGCACTGCAGCTACCTTGGCAAGGTCAACGGCTATTCCTTCCTTGGACACCACATGTCCTAGGAACTTGACTTCCTCTCTCCAGAAATCACACTTCTTGAACTGTGCGAAAAGCTGATGCTCCCTAAGAGTATCCAAAACTGCTCTTAAGTGCTCCTCGTGCTCTGCCCAGCTCGCTGAATAAATCAAAATGTCATCAATAAAAACAATGACGAATCGAAACAGGAATGGCCGAAACACCCTATTCATCAGATCCATGAACACGGCCAGTGCGTTCGTCAGACCGAACGCCATCACAAGGAACTCATAATGACCGAAGCTGGTCCTGAAAGCGGTCTTCTGCACGTCTCCATCCTTGACGCGCAACTAATGATACCCTGACTGCAGATCAACCTTCGAAAAGTACCGTGCCCCCTTCAACCGATCAAACAGATCATCAATCCTGGGCAAAGGGTACTTATTCTTCACAGTTACCAAATTCAACCTGCGATAATCAATACACAATCGCAAGGAACCATCCTTCTTCTTCACAAACAAAACAGGTGCTCCCCAAGGAGACACACTGGGCCGAATAAAACCCAATTCTAGCAAACCATCTATCTGCTTCCTCAACTCCTCCATTTCACTTGGAAGCATATGATAGGTGGGTAAAGAAATGGGCGCCGCACCAGGCATAAGATCGATAGCAAAATCAATCTCACGCTGAGGAGGTAATCCAGGAATCGACTCAAACACATCTTCAAACTCCTGAACTACCGGCGTACTAACCAACGCCAATTCGGCCGAACTCTCCAACAGAGAAGAATAAAAATCAATACGAAGAGGGTAACTGACCTGAACTGGGAAAGTAACAATCTCGCCCTCAGGTCCATGGATCGTCACTGATCTAGCTTCACAATCAATCTCAGCTCGCATCCTCGTGAGCCAATCCATACCCATAATAACATCGTAGTGATAAAGCGGTGCGACTAGTAAATCAACACGGATCGATCCACTTCCCAGATCGACCAAACAATCCATACAACGCTTGCCCAAAGCAGAGGAAATCCCCGTAGCGGTAGTAAGCGTCACTCCTTGCATAGGAACAGATCTCAAACCCAAACGCCTAACTACCGCATAAGATATAAGAGAAGTAGTGGACCCTGTATCCACTAGCACAGAAATGGGAATACCTTCAATATGTGATGTCACCTCAAAGGACCTCGGCACCAAGTCAGACATAGGCGCTTCAGCTGAAAGCGCATGAACACGAGCCTACTGCTGACGATTTGGCGGAGGAACCATGGGCCGCTAAGGTGGCCTGAAACCAGGAACTGCAGGTCTGAAGGATGGATGAGCTGGCGCTGATCGAAGAGGAGGAGGAGAAATAACCTGAGGCATCAGACGGCTAACCCTCTGCGGTGGAGTAAAACCACCAGCTCGCATATGGGAGAAGCAGAAACGGTCCAAGTGCCCCACCTTCCCACAATAAGAACATCTAAGATCAGCTCTCATCTGCTGAGCGGGCGGCGCTGAATGCCTCGGAGGAGAATCAACTCGCGGCCTCTTGCCGAGGAAAGGTGCACCCTGAAAGTCCGGTCGCGGCCTAGGAACCATCGGTGCTCACATGCGGGACGCTCTATCTCCGTCTTGCTCTGCTGGCAAGGACATGCTCACCAGCTCCGCATATGAAGAAATGCTAGCACAGCAAATCTTCGATTGGATCTCAGGTCTCAGTCCCTCAGAGAAACGCCGCATCCTCATGGGCTGATCACCTAGGATCAAAGGAACATACCGCCCCAACTCAGTAAACCGGTTCTCATACTCCATAACCGACAACCCTCCCTGGCGGAGGCGAAGGAACTCACTCTCCTTCTCATGTCGGTACGTCACCGGAAAATACTTCTCTTGGAAGCGCGCCTCAAACGCCTGCCACGACCAAACAAAGTCCTCCTCGACAGTGCGAAGCACACTGTCCCACCACAAACTGGCCTCCTTCTCAAACATGAAGGTGACAAGCTCAACCTGCTCGACCTCAGAGCAGTGCAACGGCCTCAGCATCTTAGAGATGCGGTCAATCCAATACTCGGCCTCCTCGGGTCTATGAGAACCCGCAAAAGTAGGAGGTCGCAAGCACTGAAATCGCTCGAATGTGCTGCTGGCACTGGCACTCCCAGATGGAGGCATAGGTGAAACAGGTGGAGTCGCCCCCACAAACTGAGCAAAGATGCCAGCCATGGAAGAGAGGAACTCCTTCTGCTGCTGCTGCTGCTGCTGCTGCTACTGAATCTGCTGTTGCTGCATCAACAACATCATCTGCTCAAACCTATCAACAGGTGAAGCAGACGAAGGTGCACGGCTCGGCTCAAGAACCGAGGGTGTGACTGGAGGAGCCATAGGTGTCGACCCAACACCGGCGCGAGATGGACCAGCCTGCTGATCCGACTGGCTATCGTTCAAGGGAGGAACTCCAGCAAGCGACTCAATCAGAGAGAGACGGGCCGAAGTCTTCGAACCCTTAGGAGGGATCCCTACATTTAATCAGAGGATACAACCTGTCAGATTCTAAGTCACATAATTCATCCACACAACAACACAGCACAGCACAACTCTAAAGACAAACAACATGCATTCCATTAACCAAAATCGTCGCAATACAAGTAGTGCAGCAATACATGAATCACGACTAGGAAAGCATGAAAACAACGACATCTAACACTTCAACAACCACAGCAACTACAACAACCACAAACAACTACCACAACTACAACACTACAACACTCCAACTACAAGCCAACAACGGCTACATACAGAAAGAAAACACAAACAAAGCAAAAGACGGCCACGACGATGCTACTCATCAGAATCAGGAGATGGAGGCGGAGCACCCTTATCCTATAAGCAACACAGGATAGACTTCAGAGTCCGAGACATCTTCTTAAACTTATGTTTAACAAGGCCTCGAAGATCAACCATATCCTGGCGTAAAGCAGCTTACCCTTCTTCAAGCCATGTAAGACGGGCATCTCTGGCAGTCTGCTCTGCGCCCTGCTCTGGCACCACAAGAGGAGAGCTATCACTCGAATCTTGTACCTCAATCTCTTCCTCGTCTTGCTCTGTTTCTTCCTCAGACTCCGCACCACTTTCAGCATAACTCTCTTCATCACCGCTCTCAGACTCAGCCTCACCCTCTGAGGCAAGCCGACCAGAACCAACCTCCATCAGCTTGAGAGTCCTCAAATTGATATAACGAATAGGAACCGGCTTCTCAGCTCCAAGCCTATAGCCAAACTCATGTGCAATCCTGCAAATGAGGCGGCCAAAGGGAAGCGACTCGGTCCTTCTAATCGAACGAGCGATGAGAATAATCTGGAGCAGGACGTACGTCGGCACACACAACTTCGCTTCCTGCCCCACCTGATATAGGAAATCCACTATCAGGCGCGTACACTCGCTGTGGTTGCTCCACCTTAGATATACATTGAACGTAAAGATGTGGTGAAGTAAACGGAAGTCGTCCGTCATGTAAGAAGCCAAAAGGCTCCGATTCAGCTGCCATTCGACCTGACGACCACACAAAGATCGGGTGCGATGATCCCTCTCGCGCACACTGTCCACATTCTTCTCTCTAGCATGCACTTCACCAAGTGGCACTCTCAGGAGGCGGGATATCAAAGCAACATCAACGATACCCACACGACCACTACCACAAGGAATCTTGAACTGCAGAGGCTCCAACAAAGGCTCCAGAATGTTGGCATAAAAGGCCCGAACAGTGCTAGCATTCGCGCGATACTCGCCTTCAAACAAGGGAACCCAACTAGCCCCTTCTAGGCGCTCCAACAAGAAGAACTCACCAAAGAGCCGCGGATCAATATGAGCCTCAAAAAGGACTCTATGCCCTTCATAGACTCCATGCGACAATTTCGCCAACAAAGTCCTACTAACGGGAGCTCGAAGATCGAGGTCACGCTTCATCTGGAATTCGCGTGTGGCGGACGTGCTAGCGGTGGCTCCTCTCGGCCTCCGTGCATGGGTTGGGCGGCTCGGCTCGGCTTCATCCACGGGCGCTCTCTTCTTCCCCATCAAGGAAAGAAGGGAAGAAATGGAAAAGATGGCCGTCACAATCTCAAAGAGGGCCATGAGAAATGAGAGAAAGAGAGAAATAGGAAGATGGTGAAGCTTCCACACAACTATTAGCCAAATAGGGAAAACAAGGGCTCAAATGAGAAGGAAAGAAGGAAAAATCAGCAATGGGAAGGAAGATTTGAAGATGGGGTGATGGGTTTGCATGAAAAATGGAGGAAGATGAAGATTGGGGAGAGATTTGAGAGGATTTGAAGAGGTTTGTGAAGAAAAGGAAAGCTTGGGAGTGGGTTTTGTGAAGTAAATAGGTAAAAGGAATGGGTTTTAAGGTAGAACCATAGAGGGGTGGGCCACACTAGGCCTAAGATGCGTCGGCCCGCTGCGGCCCGACCCGCTGAGCCCGCCGAACCGGCGATGGCATCACCGGTCTCTGGACAGTCCGGTGATGCCTCGCCTTTTTAGCGAGGCCCTCCTGGTCCCCCTTGGTCTAAAACACGTGGTCACCCCCCTGGGTCCCACAGAAAATGCCCCGATTGGCCCCTTGCGTAGTTTGACGCCTATTGGGTCATTTTGACAGAAATCTGATCCAAATAACGATTTCTGAAAGGTTTAAAGATGAAAAAGGGAGGATAGACCGTCTACACTCCTTAATAGAGGGTCTAGGAAAGGTTTCGGGTCGCTGTGTGTGATCAGGTAAGAGTACAGACTCGATCTCGGCGAAGGTTTTCAAGGAACTTTCGCCAATAGAAGCTACGGAGCACAAACACAAAAGCGATGATAGACCCGCACCCAAATACACTAAAGTGGCGACAACGTGCGGTGTGTGACCATAACCCAGGTCCGGTTTAATCCAGATCATGCTCTGATACCAACTTGTAACGCCCTGAAATTCGGGGGTCGAGCATAACTCAGCTCCCGAGTTCCAAAACATCACTTATGCAACATATTTAATGAAGGATGTATGTTGACTGTATTAGTGCATAAAACATGGAATAGATTAAGCCAAAACATAGATATGATTCAGGGATAAGTAAATAAAACAAGCGGAAGACTTATAGGAAAATATGTGTACAAGTGTAAATCCCTGAAGTACATATACAAGCCAGGTCGAATAAAAGTGTTATTTAACAAAATTATAAGTATCAAGTTACATCATTTCAGATCCCAAAAATAATCCCAGAGATCCCGCACATCAGACCGAGGCTCGCTAGAACCCATCTGAAAACTGCATATAGAAGAAGGCAACCTCGTCGTCATCCAGCTCCCGCTCTGCCTCAGATGTCGCATCCACATCTGCAACATCAGGGCCTAAGACAGAGTCTGGTGGGTGTTTAACACCGCCCCAGAAACGTGGGAGTGAGTGATCAACTCAGTGGAACAATAAGGCACTGGTTAACATGTTATCAGTTCAATCAAACAGTAATGATAAAGTAAAACAACTAAATAAATCCTAAGTACTCTTGTTAATGCAAGGATGAATGTAATATGATGCGTGCCCTCACACGTACACCCTCAGCGTCTTCATCTTACGTTACGCATGATATCGCCTCAAAGTGCGCCACATCTACAAAGCACATGCAAATGCGGTGCATGGATATGATTATCGAGTTGTTATTAGTCCATTTCACACAGCAGGATTGGGAAGCTAAGACACCTTCCTCATATCACCATCCAAACAGTGATCCATACTAGGGTCGTCAATCCTAGACATCTCATACGATCATATGTTTGAGGTCGTAGCAAAGGGCTCGTCACCAATTAATGTACGCCTTTCATACCCTTCCTACCACAGTTCGGCTCGTCACCTCATTGCGGTATCCAGGTATGCTCGAGGTCACTACAAAGGGCTCGTCACCAATCAATGTAGGCCGACAGCACGAATATAGTGTCCCATACCACCATAATCGGCTCACGAGTTTAGTTGCTCACTGGTCACTACGGGGAGGCTCGTCACCCCAGCGTAGGCCGACAGCTCGACCACGGTGTCCCATACCACCATGTCCGGCTCATGAGTCTTAGCGGATCAAGTACCATAGTTAATAGGATTTCACTGGTGAGTTCGATACCCTAGATTCAAGCAATAGCGTCCATACATGGTAAACATACATCGGATAATCGGGTTACTTGATGAACTCGACTAACATGAGCGCACGTTGAATTGAACGACATAGAGTGCGCAAACACTCCGCGTGGCCAAACCACTGCCGCCAACTCTAATACGGCTCGGGCTCGTCTAATACGTCCTACGTGGCGAAAGCAATCTCAACCACGAACATAGGGTCAATTACCGATTTCCTGGACTAAGGCATAGTCCCAAACACCTTACGATACTACAGATACTCATATGGAATGTAAAACAGTAATGGAACAACAACTCAAACCATGGTACATACGCATCTGAAGAATATCAACTTAATATAAATGTAAGCATAGGAGATGCTTGAATTTAAATAACATGGAATGTAACTTGCATAAGGGAAATCATGCGCATCAATAGGAGTATTGAGAATCACTTCTCAACGCCCACAATTAGTGTAATCAGTTACACTTAGATCATTCATGCATTTCTACCAACACTTAGCATACATGGAACAACATACATGGCGTATGTTGGAATACATGCACTTAGACAATTCCTTTTACCAAGGAGTCGTCATACATGCATCTAGCATACATACATGACAAATAATCATGGCAAACACAAGTGCGTATTTTATACGTATACGGTACTTTATAAATACACATAGAATACACAAATCTCAATATAGCACATGCATATCAGAAAAGCAACGTAAACACAACATTTGGCATGTGAAATCTCATCCATAACAAGAATAAATCACTAACTGGGATTGAAAACCTTGAAAACCATAACCTATACACTTAAAGTCCGCACCTTAAGCGAAGAACGAACCACCGAACTGATTTAGACGAGTTGTCTTCGTCAACGGTGAAAGAATACCCTAAAACAAGGATAGAAATGAGATACAACAACACCAAGACTAATCTAAGCTCTAACATAGGTCAGAGTTAGGTTAACTTACCCCAAAAGAACTCAGAACCGTCAGAAGAACGATTCAAAGCGAAGATTCAAAGATGAAGAAGAACAAGGAAGAATCCAAGATGATTCACCAACTTATCTCTCTCACTTTCTCTCTCTTTTCCACTCTCTTTCCAAGCTAGGGTTAGAGAAAATCGTATGGAAAAGAGAGCTAGGGTTTAAGGACTATAAATAGGCCTTTACTTGATGAAAATAACCCCAGGGTCAAGGTATACTTAGGTTATAACCAAAGTAAGCCTTTCTCGATCCAACGAAGCACTTCTGGTGGGCCTATAACCACGAAAGGTCGGACTTAAGCTCCTTGACCATGGATCTAGGTCAAGCTGAGTTTTCATACCGACCGGCTCTTCAGATCAGCCGTGGCGGACCACACTCAATTCAACGGTCACAGAAACTCGATCAGGTCCACAAGCACTAGGATATGCCTGGGCCAACTATCCTGATCAGAGGGTGAAATTGGGTCAGAATCCAACGGTCAGATAGCTTAAAATCGTCGCGCATGCGACACGACTCAGATTTCAATAAAAGCTTAATAAATTCCAACCGTTCTCACACTCTTCACTCCGAGCTGAAGCAAATCGACCCAGAACATCACATGGACTTGATTTTCGAGGAGATGACCAAGCCCAACTCAGTGACCGTAACAGCCTAAGATCATCGCTATTGGACTTTCGACGCGCGGTCCAGGTCCGATCCAGATCTTCCAAAAATTCCCCAGAACAACTGGATTTAGCGATGGATCCCATATTTCAGAGTAACGTAGCGCTCACTAATCTACACGTTTAGAGCCATGCAGATACAATTTAAAGTGATTGATGCAGATTTCACAAGCAATCGAGTAAAGTGCTAATTACCCCAAAACAACTACTTAAGGAAAGATTAGCACAAAAATTCCAAGGTCGTTACAGTGTTTGAGGCCCTATGTGATGTTTATGCGGCCCGTATTTGAGGCCCGTTGTGATATGTATTCAGCTCGTGTTTAAGGCCCAATGTGATGTATATGAGGCCTATGTGATGAGGCCCATTGTGATGCATTTGAGGGCTAGGCGACGGAGCTCATTGTTATATATGTTAGGCCCATGTGAAAGGCCCATCATGATGTGTATTAAGCTCTCGAGTGAGGCCCATGGTGTTGTATATTTGGCCCTTGTGTGAGGCCATGGGTCCACTATATGTTAGGCTCTGTGGACCATTCCTTGGGAGCAATGTTGGTTAAATGTCCACATTGTCGAGGTCGATTGTCGATGCCGGTTATTGATACTGATTATGAGTATGTGACAGCATAGCATCATGATACATGCCCATACGCATCATCTGCATATTTGTTATGAGATATGATTGACCATTGCATATGCCATGATGCCAGTTGTTATGAGATTCCCTGATAGGGGGAGATTATCTCACGTGATGCATGGTATGCGCAGGATTGATGCATGACTGGATTGTATGACTCATGCATCTTGCATTATGTACTGTGATTACTGTATACCAACTTTAGGGTCGTAGCCTCCATAGGCATATCGTGGATGGCCAGATGGGACACCAGAAATCTTTTCTATATGGGTGTTATAGATATCCCTAGGTGAAAGTCTCAAAACCCTCTTAGTTCCAAAGGTTGCTCTAATGTCTAGACCAAGTGGATGCATGAGCGCATGAGGGTCGTATACCGTTAGGCCGCCTCTCCTACTATGTCGTGGTCAGTTAGAAGGGGGTACGGCCTTACCTGCTTGAAAGGAGGGGGCAATGCTAGGTTGAGTCTGACCAGCTTGAGGAATGGGTTCGCTATTGACGAACCGGGCCCGACATTGGTAGGCAAATACTGAAGTCTCTTCCACCCACCTTATTACATGCGATGGGGTGGCAATCTGGTTTGGAGTGTAATATACTCCGGTGATTCCCCAGAGAGGAACCGTACTGATATGTGAACTTATTGAGCAAGAATTGCATACTCATTCATTCACTATCCACTCGAGCTGGTGGTGCGCAACTATTTATTACGTGTACCTTCGTATGGCCAGGATTTCGGTTGGGTGCGCGACTAACCTGAGATCAGGAGTTTACCACATTGAGTCTGACTATCCAAATTTAGGTATCAAACTGGTTTGGATAGAAGTCCCTTATGATGGAACCCGTAGCCTGCGATACTACGTACTATCATCTCGACTTCACACTCCAGCTTGGTCATTTCATTCGCATTGCATATTACATCCACAGGCATATCGCATTTTGGGTTGTTATTTTTTTGTACTTATATGGCCTAGACAAACTTAGTAGGATTCACATATTGCATTGTACCCTCGGCATTTGATATTTTGCTCTCTATTACTCCTCATTTGCATAGCTAATCTGTATTACGTACTCTGATATTGTATGACTCATGGACTTGTCAGTATTTTTGCTTACTCTGATATCGTATGATTCACGATCTTACCAGTATATTTCTGCTTACTCTGATAATTCATGATCTTGTCGGTATTTCTACTTATTCCGTTATTGTATAATTTATGGCATTGTATTGCATACTTGGCATTTACCTTGCGCACACACTTTCAGCTTTCTATAAGCTTATGCATGATAGATGCGTGCAAATGGCGTTAAGTTACAGCAGCACTGAGTTTGGAGCATGCAGTGGACTTCTGGAGCTTTGATTTTTGATATATATATTTTCCTTTCAGCATTGTATTCAACTATTTATATTAGTGGGTATGTGATGATGATGTTTCTTTTGTGATTTAGGTAAACTTGTGGTTATGCTTCTTACGAGATAAATGTACGTGAGAAAATCCTCCTTATAGGATCCCAGGATCGGAATCTGGTGTATGTGCACTAGGAGCGAGAATGGGGTACTACGGAAGCTGTCGGCACTAGATTCGGCGATTGAAAATTTTGTGAGCCTGATTTTCGAGTTTGGGGTGTGACACAAAGTGTTGAAGAGCTTCAAGGAGTCCTTCCTCAATCTTCTTCTTCTATTTAGTTTTTATGTTTTCTATAAGATTTTTTGTTTCAATCATGTCTTTGGTTGGCTAAGAGGTGAAGCTTGTAGCGTGTTGGGATGTTTATCTTGCTTTGTTTCTTGTTTATGTTGAACTTCATTGACTTTTAGTTTGAATTTAAGGAATATTTTCAGCTTTCTATGGTTTTTATGACTCAAATTACGATAGATGTTGTGATAGCTTTGAATATCTTCTTTTCTATTTTTAGATTGTGTGATTGGTAAAATTCATAATTCACCCTTGTCTCCTGGGCATGGTGGATGGATGAATTCCCTTACAATCATCACAATACTCCTTCATGTGTGAACTAATTTAATGAGAAGTTCAGATTATGCTTTAATTGCTTATCTTCCAAATGGATAGGATAGGACTTCGATTCTAATCGTGTTTATTGAATTAAGTGAGGTAGTATCTTGATAGCTACAAGTGGATCCTTGGTACTCTAGTTCCCTTTCAATTATTGATAATTCATTTGTAATTATTCTCAACTATTCCAGATTTTAATTTAGATCGTTTTCTAGTTCTAGTTATTTTCAGAATACGTACAAGTTTAGTCCTTATGGATTCGACCTCAGTCTCATCGAGTTATTACTACATTGCAACCCTACACTTAGGGTTGTGAATAGGTTTGTGGCGCCGTTGTCAGAGATGACTGCTGCTTTTTTTTTAAATTAATTAGTAATAGAATTAGTTTAGGATTAGGGTTAAGTTTTTGTTTCTAGGTTATAATTTTCTGAATTTATTTATTAGAACTAACTTTGTTTTCTGTTTTGTAGAATCATATCATAGCAACTCTAATCACGTAACCTCTCTCTAACTCTCCCTTATCTTTTTAGATTTCTTTTGCTGTAGTTTTTAGTTTCCTTTATCTTAAGTTCTAGTTGTTGATTGCTTGAGGGTTGTAAGTGTAAGACCCATATCCTAGCTCGTACTATTTTGTAGGCTTCCGCAATCCTCCCGGTTGAATTCTAGCGACCCGCGATCTATTATCGGTGTTTACACCTGATCCTGAGTCATGTCCCGTATATCAGAGTTGGCTCGACTTGAAACTTGTACCCTTGCGACCATACCGTCGCCGCGGTTCCAACGCCTCATATTACGCGTTGAGGCGATACCCGGGCCAGGAGATGTGGGCCCGCGTTCAGTATGAGGAAAACACCGCGTGTTGCAAATACCGAGAGAATCTCTATGACCCATCACATCAATCAAGTACACTCTCCATACCCCAATGCCACCTCACCCTATCCTAAGTACATGCACCCATCCTTCTTTTTCCCAAGTCAACACTCTCTCTCCCCACCCATTCCACCTTTACACCAAAGTCAAACCAACCCATACTTCCCATTCCCATTTCTTAGAACACCCACTCCATCCATCCATCACTCCTCTCTCTCTCTCTCTCATTTCAAACTCATTCTCCCAAGCAACCATGGGAGGTGGACGTCCAAGCTCTCCATGAGAAATAGCTAGGTGTGGCCCACCTTCCTACCATCCAATCCCACTCTCCATGATCGATCTCAACCATTGAAGTCCATCCATTGGAGCTCTAGCATGCTTTGGCGGAAGAAGGAATAGGAGATCAAAAGTGGGTGCTTTCATAGTGTTAGATTTATATGTTTTTACTTGGATTTGATGATTTGAGGATCCACTTGTAGTGGGACCCATCTTGATGTACGCATTGTATGGAGGGGCCCATAGTGGTGGGGTCCCTCCACCATCCAACGTCCCTCTCTCTCTTTCTCCCCTTCTCTCTCCTTCTTGAGATGCCATGTGGCCCACCTAATTTATGTGTTTCATCTAGTCTTCCAGCTGGTACGGTGGAGCCCACTTGATGTATATTTTGCATCCACACCATCCATTGTTGGATGGTACTGTGAGGGACACCAAGATGTATGGGTTTTATCCTGACCGTCCAGCCTCCTGGACATGGTCAGGGGCCACCATTGATGCACGTGTTTCATCCGTCCATCCATCTGGGTGGGACACACCCTACACGTGGGGCCTATCTTGATGTGGGAAAGCAGATGGGGCTGGTGTACCTACAGCAGCTAAATAGCCGTTGTATTGACGTCTTCAGGAATGGTGGGCCCATCATGTGGTATGTATTATATCCCTACTGTCCATCCATGTGGACCCCACCATGATTCATGTGACACCATGTGAGGTGACCACGTGTGTGGACCCCACCACGATGCATTTGTTATATCAAGACTGTCCATCCATACGTCCAGCATCTGGATGCTGGACGCTGGATAGGATCTAATATAATAATAATAATAATAATGATAATAAATAAATAAATTAATAATATTATTATATATTTGAGGATGGCCCATGTGGGACCCACCTTCGTGGAAGTGGATTGGCTGGATGTACCTGCCTGGTACGTGTGGCGCCCACACGTGTGGCCAGATATGATGTATGTGTTTTATCCTACCATCCAGTGGGTGGGACGGTGGTGATCCAGGTTGTCCAGCCTCACACGTGGTGTGGGACCCACATGACATGTGTTTTATCAATACCGTCCATCCAGCAGCAGATAGCTGCTGGACTGATGTCAGCAATTCTGTGGGTCCATCCTTGATGTATGCATTGTAAATCCACATCGTCCATTCCTGGACGATGCTAGTAGGCCCGACCATGTTGTATTTATTTCATCCACACCGTCCAAACCATCTGGACAGCATTGGACCAGATTGGACAGTATTGTCCATTGTATAGACGATGATGTCCAATGTTTGGATGGTGCTGATTTACGTGGACAATGGTTGGATGGTGTTGATTTACATGGGAAATGTTTAGACAGTGCTGATCATCATTAATGGGCCATGTGCCTCTTGGAATGATAGTGTACAGTGATATACATGTTACACCCACAACTATTGAAATGATTTTTGGTGTGGTCCAAGTCCACTTAAGGCCATTGGTGCGGCCCATCCATAGGGCACATCTGCCTTGTATTTGAGGCCCATGTGATAGGGCCCACCTACCTTGTATTTAAGGCCCATATGTTAGGGCCCACTTGTTGTGTATATGAGGCCCATGAGTGAGGCCCATTGTGATGTGTTCGAGGCTCATGTGATACGGTCCTTGTGATGCGACCCACTTGATGTATATGAGGCCTATTGATGTGGCCCAATGATGCGGCCCACTTGATGTATTGAGGCCCATTTGAGCGATGCCCGATGTAATGTGTATTGGCCCATTGTTGCGGCCCATTGTGATGTATGTTCGTCCCATTATTGCGGCCCATTATAATGTATTTCTGGCCCATATGTCATGGCCTACTATGACGTATTTTCGGCCTGATATGAGGTATATGTGGTCCTTGTGATGTGACCCAATGTGATGTATATGGGGCCCATTGCGCTATATATATGACCCTTGTGTGAGACCATGGGCCCTGTAAAGGCCAATGCTTAGGAGCGATGTTGATTGAGTGTCCACATTGATGGGCAATGATGGTTAAATGTCCACATTGTGACCTTCCCTTAGGCCGATTCTGATTGTCGAGGCCGATTCCGATTATCGAGGCTAATTATTTTATCGAGGCCAATTCCGTTTATCGAGGCTGATTCTGATTATCAAGGTCGATTTTGATTATCGAGGCTGATTGTCGAGGCTAATTCCAATTGTTGTGACCGATTTCAATTGTCGAGGCCGATTCCATTTATCGAGGCTGATTCTGATTGTCGAGGCTAATTGTTTATCGAGGCTGATTCTGTTTATCGAGGCAGATTCCGATTGTCAAGGCCGATCCCGATTTCGATTATCAAGGCTGATTTGGATTGTCGATACCGATTTCGATTGTCGATTCAAATTCTAATTGTCGAGGCTGATTTTGATTATCGAGTCCGATTGTTGAGGCCAATTCTGATTGTCGAGGCCGATTCTGATTGTTGAGGCCGATTCTGATTATCAAGGCCGATTCCGATTGTCAAGGCTGATTGTTGAGGCCGATTTTGATTATCGAGGCTGATTCCAATTGTTAAGGCCGATTTCGATTATCGAAGCCAATTTCGATTGTTGCGGCCGATTGTTGAGGTCGATTCTGATTGTTAAGGCTGATTCCGATTGTCGAAGCCGATTGTTTATCGAGGCCGATTCCAATTATCGAGGCTGATTTCAATTATCAATTCTGATTGTTGAGGCCGATTGTTTATCGAGGTCGATTCTGTTTACCGAGGCCGATTCCGATTGTCGAGGCCTATTGTTTATCATAGCCGTTTCCTTTTATCGAGGCTGATTTCGATTGTCGAGGCCGATTGTTGAGGTCGATTCTGATTATCGAGGCAGATTCCAATTGTCGAGGCCAATGTTGAGGCCGATTTCGATTGTCGAGGCCGATCCTAATTCTGATTATTGAGGCAGATTCCGATTGTTAAGGTTGATTGTCGAGGTCAATTATCGAGGTTGATTTCGAGTGTCGAGGCCGAATATTGAGGCCAATTGTCGAGACCCAATGTGATGTATATGTGGCCCGTATTTAAGGCCAATGTGATGTATATGCGGCCCGTATTTGAGGCCCGTTGTGATGTGTATCCAGCCCGTGTTTAAGGCTCAATGTGATGTATATGAAGCCTATGTGATGAGGCCAATCATGGTGCATTTGAGGGTCAAACGATGGAACCCATTGTGAGGCACATTAGGCCCATGTGAGAGACACATCATAATGTGTATTAAGCTCTTGAGTAAGGCACATGGTGTTGTATATTAGGCCCTTGTGTGAGGTCATGGGTCCACTATATGTTAGGCTCTATGTGTGTCATTCCTTGGGGGCAATGTTGGTTAAATGTCCACATTGTCGAGGTTGATTGTCGATGTCGGTTATTGATACTGATTATGAGTATGTGACAGTATAACATCATGATACATGCCCATACGCATCATCTGCATGTTTATTATGAGATGTGATTGACCATTACATGTATTATAGTGCTGGTGGTTTATGAGACTCCCTGATAGGCGGAGTTATCCCACATGAGCGCACAGTATGCCAAGGATTGATGCATGACTGGACTACATGACTCATGCATCTCGCATTATGTGATTATGATTACTATACGCCCTAGTGACATCAGGGCTGTGACCTCCACAAGTATGTCGTGGATGGCCAGATGAGACACTGAAAATGTTTGGTTCGATCATCTAGGCACTTTGGGTGTCCGTGGGTGAAAGTCTTTAAACCTTTGAGGCCAGCAAACACCTCAATGTCTAAATCGAGTGGATACATGAGCACCCGAGTGCCAAATACCAGTAGGTCACGTCTCCCACTGTGTCGTGGTCAGTTAGGAGGGGA
The DNA here is from genome assembly GCF_029962835.1 of Magnolia sinica. NCBI lineage: Eukaryota > Viridiplantae > Streptophyta > Magnoliopsida > Magnoliales > Magnoliaceae > Magnolia > Magnolia sinica. Next base: position 85,539,807 of record NC_080574.1, read on the forward strand.
TGTGGCCTTATCCGCCCAAGTGAGGGGGCTGTAAGCTAGGCTGAGTTTGACCAGCTCCTAAATGGGTCTACTATCGATGAGCCGGGTAGGCATTCATATACTACAGGCAGGTGGGTAGTGAGGTCTTTTCCACTCGCTAGGCTAAGCGGCGGGCTAGGGCGGTAGCCATCTTGGAGTGTACTAGACCATTGTGATGATCCCAGAGATGTACAATACTGATATTCGGACTTATTGAGCAGGCGTTGCATACTCATTCATTCACTATCCACTCGGGCTGGTGGTGCACAACTATTTGTTACATGTGCCTTCGCAATGGCCAGAATTTCAGTTGGGGTGTACGACTAACCTGAGATCAAGAGTTTACCATATTGAGTCTAACTATCCAAATTTAGGTATGAGACTAGTTTGGATAGAAATCCCTTGTGGTGGACCTCGTAGCTTGTGATACTATGTACTATCATCCCAACTTCACACTCCAGCTTGGTCATTTCATTCGCATCGCATATTGCATTACATCCACAGGCATATGGCATCTTGGGTTATTATGTTTTTACACTTATATGGCCTAAACGGACTTAGCAGGATTTGCGCATTGCATAGCTGATCTACATTGCCCCCTCAGTATATGATATTGGCTTATTATGTTTTTACATTGCATAACCTGGATAAAGTTGATGATATTTATGGATTGCCAGTATTTTCGTTTACTCCAATATCTATATGCTTGGCACTTACCTTGTGCACATACTTATACCACTCTCTAAGCTTTCTATAAGCTTATGCACGATAGATGCGTGCAGGTGATGTTAGGTTGCAGCAGTGTGGAGCTTGGAGCATGTAGCTGACTTCTAAAGCTTTGATTTTGACATGTGTGCTTTCCTTTCAGCATTGTATTCAAATATTATATTAGTGGATATGTGATGATGATTGTTTTTTGTGATTTGGATAAAGTTGTGGTTATGCTTCTTACGAGATAAATGTACGTTGAAAAATTCTCCCTGTAGTATCTTAGGATCGGAACCTGACAGATGGGCGCTGAGAGCCGAGAATGGGGTACTACGGATGCTGTCGGCACTGAATTTGGAGATCGAGATTCCTGTGAATCTAATTTTTGGGTTTGGGGCGTGATAGTGAGTGTTTCAATCCCAAGTGGGTTCGTGATAATACTCTCTGTCTCTTGAGTGTAGGAGGATTAATTGAAGGGTTGCCTATCCATCACTAGATTAGACACCACTTAAGATCCTCTGAATCAGTAGAAGTGATGGCTGATCCATCACTTAAGCAGATTAGACACCACTTAGGATCCTTTAAGTCAGTAGAAGTATTGGCTGCACATCAACCTCAACACCCAGTTAAGGAGGCCCAGGATGAGAATGAGGTGCAGCACGCACCCCCGCCTCGTACTCTACGTGATCATTTACAACCAGTGGGGGTGAGCACACCTTCTTACATGATATTCCCATTGAATGCAAGAACTATGGATGTTAAACCGGGAGTAATTCAACTCATTCCTAAGTTTCATGGACTTGAATCTGAAAGTCCATACTTGCATATAAAAGAGTTCGATGAGATAATAGCCACATTACATTTTCTAAACATGTCCGAGGACACAGTTAGACTAAAATTGTTCCCTTTCTCCTTGAAAGAAAAGGCTAAGTCATGGTTGCATTCCTTAAGACCACGGTCTATTGGCACATGGGCTGAGATGACAAGGGAGTTCCTAAAAAGGTTCTTCCCGTATCATAAGATAAATACCTTAAGGAAAGCAATCATGAATTTTGTGCAAAAAGAGGATGAGATCTTCTTCCAATGTTGGGAGTGATATAAGGATCTTATGAATTCATATCCAATGCATGGCTATGAAACATGACAGAAAACAAGCTTCTTCTATGAAGGATTGACCTCGCCTATGCGTTAATTTATGGAGATGATGTGTAATGGGGAATTCATGAACAAGGAAGTCGATGATGTGTGGGATTATTTTGATAAACTAGCTGAAAACGCGTAATCATGTGATACCTCCCCAAGACCCACCACTTCTAAGCCTACTCAATCAAAGGAAAGGGGAGGAATTTATGTTTTAAAAGAGGAAGATGATATAAATGCAAGAGTGGCCAATCTCATAAGAAAAGTCGAGGCCATGGAACTTAAGAAGGCAGAACCTATCAAACCTGATAAGGTTGTGGAAGTTATTTGTGGTATTTGTGCTTGCAACATACAACTAACAATTGTCCAACAATTCTTGATTTTTAAGAGATTGAATGCGCAATCGAATGCGTGAACAACTATTAAAGACCTTTCAGTAGACCCACCTCGAACACATACAATTTCAGTTGGAGGAAACATCCAAATTTAAGTTGGAGGAATGGACAAATGGCTAACCTACAAGAGGCCCTTACTCAACTCTTAAATCAAAAGAGGCCTCAGGAAGATCTGGTTTTAAAACACATCCAAAACCAAGAGCTTTTCAATAAAGGCACATTACAAGCCTTTGGTTTTGGAGAGAGAAAGAAGGGCAAGAATTGAGAGAGAAGGAAGGAGAGAAGGTGTGGATGTTCAACCGAGTTAACTCAGTTGAGTCCAGGTAGATTTTGGTTCTGGGTTGTCCCAAATCCCTTGCCCAGCCTTCCAGAGAGAAAAAGCAATAAAGAAGGAAAGAAAGAGAAAGAGAAGGAAAGAAAGAGTGAGAAAGAGAAAGAGAAGAAAAGAAAGGAGGAGTGTTCATCTGTCGCCTAGCCACTTGAGTACACAGCAGGTTTTTCTGGCGTCCCAAAGTAAAGATCTCCTAATCTTTTCCATGTAAATCCCTGGTAGATCTCCTGATCTTTTACATGTAAATCCCTAGTATTTCCTTCAAAGATCATCTAGATCTAGCCTAACCGAGTCAACTCGGTGAGAAGAATCGACTAAAGGTTAGGATCTAATCTAGTTGATCCTTTATTTTCTTTCAATCCAACCTCCTAAGACTTACTAAACCTAATCCTAAACTAACATAAATAATCCAAACCTGGTGAATTAGAGTAAAATTTGGCCCTAAAGTACGTCTTTGAGCAGCTAACTTAGTAAGATACGATCTAACGTCCAATGGTGAGGGTTTTTCCTTTAAGTTTACCTTAATTTAAGTTGGTATGATTTAATTGCCTTTATACATGTTTCTATGTTATTATGATTCTTTCCCTACTATCATATAATTTTACCACCATCAATTGTTTATCTTGTGAAAATTATGGTATGACTTCGATTACATGTGATCTTTATGAATTTATGTGGGCGATGGATACAAGCCTTGCCTTTGCCTTATTAATTTTGTGAGTTGGCCCTTGCCACTCTCCTTATTATTGAGTTGGCCATTGCTACTCTCATTTTCGTTGAGTTAGCCATTGCTACTCCCTTTATTATTGAGTTGGCCATTGCCACTCTCCTCTTTGTTGAGCTAGCTATTGCTACTCTCCTATATTCTTTATTAGCCTTGTGTTATTTAGCTTTAAGGCTTGGGTATGTATCTTGATATTCCAGAACTCCCAAGATTCAATGGATTTCTCTCTTTGGTGCAATTACTATGTTTGGAATCCCCCTTTTAGTGATCAAATAAATATCGTGGACATAATGCATTTTCGGTAGCAGCCCCTAGGGCAACACATAATTCCATGTTTCATGGGTAGTGGTGCACAAATCAATGTAAGTAATTCGTAATACGTATTACATCACTTCCGAGATTGGATGTCGCAAATAGTCACTCCATGAACAAATCGTGTCACGTAATACACCCACTCATGTGTTGTATTCGTCTTGAGATAACCACATAAATCCATGTTAAACGTGGGACATGCTGGGGAATCTCCGTAGAATGGGATGTGGGGCGAGCTGGATAATTCTAAAAAAATTTTCACATTGTGGTGATCGCTAAATGTGATTAACCGCATATACTTTACTGGGCATGCATCTCATGTAGATTGCTTGTGCATATGATACCTCTTGTAGTTGTGGAGTACGGGGTATATCAGAACCTTTACATTGCTTTTATGAATCTCTTGAATTATTGTTAACCTTAAAGGATAACCATCACTATGAGTAGGGCGTTGACCCTCTCCAACCGTACAGATGATGTAGTTGACATACAAAATTAAGACCTAGAGGACCATCTCCCTATGGAAGATTAAACTGAAAGAATAAGAAGATAGTTTTATGATTTAGTTTTATACTTCCGCTGCAAACTCAATAAATGTAATAAATCCCATTGAGAGGGCATTTGATTATTTACTTAATTCTTTTACTCTGATGAAATAATCAATGCAATCGATTTTATTCTCATGAATGTTACCTTAATGAATGTATCTAGATGTGATCCGAATGAAAAAAAAAGGAAGAATAAGGTGCGATTTTTAAAGAATCCAATTCATTTATTAACAACCGATTTTCTTGGGCTCGAGTATGAACTCTAGCCGTGAAATTTCAGGATGTTACACTTTTTCTGCTAAAAAGATTTTCTTTTGTATGTTTTGTCATCTTTTGGTAGTGCATAGTGTCATGCCTCAAACTCGGAAACCGGGCTCACAAAATTTTCGATCGCCGAATCTAATGCCAATAGCCTTCATAGTATTCCATTCTCGGCTCCCAGCATCCATACGCCAGATTCTGATCCCGGGATCTTACAAGGAAGATTTTTCAATGTACTTTTAGCTCGTAATAAGCATAACCATAAGTTTACCCAAATCACAAAGGCAACATCATCATCACATATCCACTAATATAAACATTTCAATACAATGCTGAAAGGGAAATACATACATCGAAATCGAAGCTCCAAAAGTCAGCTATATGCTCGAAGCTCTACGCTGCTGCAACCTAACGCCACTCGCACGCACCTATCGTGCATAAGCTTATAGAAAGCTTAGAGGGTGGTGAAAGTGTGTGTGCAAGATAAGTGTCAAGCACATAAATACAACGCCATAATCATACAATTTCGAAAATACTGGCAAGATCATGAATCATAAGATATCAGAGTAAGCGGAAGTATATTGGTAAGTCCATGAGTCATACAATATCAAAATACAGAATGTAGATCATAATGAGCTAAATATTAGATGCCGAGGATGTAATACAATATGCAAATCCTGATGAGCCACGAATACCATCAACCTCATCTAAGCCATATAAATGCAAAAATATAGTAACCCAAAATGCTAAATGTTGTGAATATAATGCAATATGCAGTGCGAATGAAATGACTAAGCTGGAGTGAAGTAGGGATGATAGTACGTAGTATCGTAGGCTATGGGGTCCATCACAAGGGACTTCTATCCAAACCAATCTTATACCTAAATTTAGATAGCAAGACTCAATGTAGTAGACTTCTGATCTCAGGTTAGTTGCAGCCCCAACTGAAATCCTTGCCATTACGAAGGTACACAATAATTAATTGTACACCACCAGCCCGAGTGGATAGTGAATGAATGAATGAATGAGTATGCAACTCCTGCTCAATAAGTCCACATATCAACACCATACATCTCTGGGATCATCACCGGGGTCTAGTACACTCCAAACCAGATTGCCACCCATTGCGCACAACCAGGTGAGTGGAAGAGACCTCACTATCCGCCTGGCTAGTAGTGAGCTAATACCTACCCGGCACGTCGATAGCGGACTCATTTATGAGCTGGTTAAACTCAGTCTAGTTTTGCCCTCTACGAATCGGGCGGATAAGGCCACACCCCCTCCCAACCAACCACAATACAGTGGGAGACACGGCCTACTAGTATTCAGCACTTAGGTGCTCATGTATCCACTCGGTCTAAACATTGGGGCGTCTCCTGGCCACAGAGGTCTAGGAACTTTCACCCATGGACATCCAAAGTGCCCAGATGCTCGAATTAAATATTTCTAGTGTCCCATCTGGCCATCCACGACATGCCTGTGGAGGCTATAACCCTGATGTCGCAAGGGTGTACAGTAATCACAATCACATAATGCAAGATGCAGGAGTCACGCAGTCTATCCTGCATATACCGTGCGCTCATGTGGGATAACTCCACCTATCAGGGAGTTCCATAAACCGCTTGCACTATGGCATATGCTGTAAGACCCGTATCATAGTCCGTACTATTCTGTAGATTCCCACGATCCTCCCTGTCGAATTCCGATGGCCCGCGACCTGTAATTGGCATTTGCGTTCGACCCTAAGTCACACGTGGTCAACCCGAGTTGACTCTATCCAAGACTTATACCGTAGTGACCGCACCATCGCCGTGGTTCTAATACCACGTCTCGTGCGCTAAGGTGATACCCAGGCCAAGAGATGTGGGCCCGCGTCCAATTCAAGGAAAACACCGCACGTTGCTAAACTCAAGAGAATCTCTACCCTAATGTCACCTCAATCAATTAATCAATCCCATCAATGGTCAAGTACATGTCAAGTGCTCACATCACTCAACCCATCACTCAACACATCACTCAACCCATCACAACCCATACCTCTCTTACACAAGCTACCCCAAAAGTCAACAAACTCTTACACAACCCATCTCTCTCCCATCCATCACTCCATCACCCATCTCTCTCTACTCTCTCTCTCTCTCTCTCTCTCCCTCTCTCTCTTTTATAAGGTCGAGTGCTGGTGGTACGTTATTCGTCAAATGGTGAAAATTTTAAACAAACCAAGAAATTTTATAGGGCCGCAAGCAATTTATGTGCTAGCCTTTCGTTGTTGGAAGATCATGTGCTAGGATTCTGTGTAGGTCCCACTATGATGTTTGTGATAAATTCAACCCATCCATCCATTTTTCAAAATCATTTTAGGACATGCAACCAAAAATGAGGAGGATTGAAATATTAAATGGGCCACATGAGAGGAAACAATGGGGATTTAGTGAACACCGTTGAAACATTCATATGACTACAAAAGTTTTGTATTGGTTTATGTTCGTGGTGTTTTTCATTTCATATCAGTGAAAATGACCTTACAAACAGTTTGGATGGAATATAAACACCAAGGTGGAGCCTAAGAAGGTTTCAACGGTAAGCATACCTTCTATATATGTATATGGTATTTATATATTAGAATATTATATTATATTATAATATTATAATATGATATAATATTATATTATATATATACATATAGGTGTTTGACCATACATGTAGGCCCCATGTGGGACCCACCTATTTTGGGAAAGGGGATTGGCTGGGGTACGTTTACAGTAGCTATACGGCTGCTGTAATGACGTCACACAGCAACGTGGGGTCCGCCTTGATATATGTTGTATATCCCCACCGTCCATGGGCTGGGACAGTGGGTCTGATCGTGAAGTGTGTGTTATATACACACCGTCCATTGGTTTTAAATCCGAACCATCCATCTGCCAGGGACGTGGGTCCCATTGCTATTTAACGTCACCAAGTTCTATGGGTCCCACATGTGGATGTGTTCCATCCAAACGTCCATCCATTTGACAAGCCCGTTTTAAGGCTTGGGACTAAACTAAGGCAGATTCAAATCTCTGGTGGGCCACTACATGGACACTACCATGATGTATTATTTCATCCACACCATCCAAATTATGTTGGACGGTGCTAGACAATGTTTGGACGGTGTTGTCCAAATGTTTGGATGTGCTGGATGATGTTCGGATGGTGCTGAGTACATGGGAAATGTTTAGATGATGCTGGGTACATGGGAAATATTTGGATGGTGTTACTCTACCTGAACAATGTTTGGACAGTGCTGATCATCATTAGTGGGCCATGTGCCTCATGGAATGATAGTGTACAGTGATACACATGTTGCACCTACAACTATTGAAATGATTTTGGTGTGGACTAAGCCCATTTGAGGGCCATTGGTGTGGCCCATCCATGAGGCCCATCATGATGTGTTTTTGGCTGATGTGCGGGGCCCACCTATTTGTATTGTTAGGCCCAGACACGTGGCCCATTTGATGCATATGAGGCCCAAGCAAGGCGGCCCACTTGTTGTATATGAGACCTACGTATGAGGCCCATGGTGATGCAATTACGGCCCATTTGATGAAGCCCATTGTGATAGGTTGGAGGCCCATAGGATGAGGCCCATTGTGATGTATCCGAGGCCCATGGGCGTGGCCCATTGAGATGCATTATGGCCCATGGGCGAGGCCCAATATGATGTATTCAAGGCCCATGGGCGAGGCTCATTATGATATATTTGAAGTCCATGGGCGTGGCCCATTGTGATACGTTCGAGGCCCTTATATGAAGCCCAACGCAATATATGAGATGCCCATGAATGAGGCCTAATGTGATGTATGTGCGGCCATTACGTTGTGTATGAATCTTTTATGTGGGCTACTCCTTGGGCGCAATGTTAGTTAGACGTCCACATTGATGGGCAATGATGGTTGGATGTCCTCATTATGACCTTCCCTTAGGCCTTGTTAGGCCCATTTATACCATTCTCTAAGTGGGTTAACCCTAATTGTTGGGCCCATTTACATGTTCCATCTATTCTCATTAGGCTATCCCAAGATGTTGGGCCCCCATTGGTTGTTAGTGGGATTACTCCTTTTATTTTGAAGTCCATCTAGGACTCATTTGGGCCCCCTAGGGTATCTAGCAGGCCATGCAATAGTATGGTGAAGGAACCCTTTTCGGATCCTTAGGTTTGTGGGTAGGCCGCTTAGGCCCAACCTTGATATAAGGGGTGATACATAATCATCATATAATATGCTTAGTATAGATCCATGATACATATCCATATGCATCATCTGCATGCTTGTGATGAGATGAGTGATTGATCATAGTACATGCCTTTGGGCAAATTGTTATAGGACTCCCTGGTAAGGGGAGTTGCCCACATGAGCACACGGTACGCACATGATTACTGTATGACTGGATTGCATAATTCATGCATCTCGTATTGTTTGACATGTATACTATATGCCCTGCGACATCAAGTCCTTAGCCTCCACAGGCATATCGTAGTTGGCATGATTGGACTCCGGAAATCTTGTTCTACATGGGGTACTATAGATATCCTTGGGTGAAATTCCTTAAATCCTTATAGTACCAGGAGATTACTCCAATGTCTAGACCGAGTGGATGCATGAGCGCTGAGTACCGACTACCAGAAGGTTGTGCTTTCCATAGTGTCATGGTCAGTTGGAAGGGGGTGCGGCCTTACCCTCCCGAGAGGAGGAGACAAAGCTAGGCTGAGTTTGACCAGCTCTAGGAATGGGTCCACTATCAACGAGCTGAGCCCCATATTGGTAAGCAGATAGTGAGGTCTCTTCCACTCACCTTATTGCGCACAATAGGCGGCAATTTAGTTTGGAGTGCACTAAACCCCCGTGATATTCTAGAGTTGAGTTGTTTTAGTATGTGGACTCAGATGAGGATTGGTTTGCTTGAGTTTCATCTCGCATCGCATGACATTGGTATGGCCGACATTCTCATGCCTTGCATTGCATGGCCTTGGTATGGCCAACATCATTCATGCCATGCATCGCATGGCCTTGGTATGGCCAATAATATTCATGTGTTCATCAGCATATTCTGTATTACCCTGATATTGCAGAATTATATTACTACATTGCGCACACACTTTCACCACCCTCTAAGCTTTCCGTAAGCTTATGCACGATCATTACGTGCAGGTGATGTTAGATCGCAGCACGCTGAGGCAGGAGCGCATAGCAGATCATCTTAGAGCTTTTGTCTATCATCATTGTATTTTCCTTGATACGCATTGTACCTATAAGTTTTTTATCATAACAGAAATATGATGGAGTTTTTGGTTGTTATTTGTGGGTTATACCTTTGGTTATGCTTATTATGAATTAAAGTGGTGTTGAAAATCCTCCTTGTAGGATCCCAGGATCGGAACCTGGTAAATGGGTACCAGAAGCCGAGAATGGGGTACTACGGAGGCTGTCGGTGCCGGATTCATCGATCGAGAATTTTGTGAGCCCGGTTTTCGAGTTTGGGGCGTGATAGAAGTTAGTATCAGAGCATAACTTAGGAATAACTGAGAACAACCTCACATGTCTGCTATGAGTTTGGAATGATTAAGTCCCAAGTTTGGATAGCTTAACGATCTTTTGTTATAGACCCTTAACGTGCGTGCCTTCGAGAGTTTTCGAGGTTAATAGGCACCTTTGCTCTTTCCTGTTGGACATGCCGCCCAGGAGAGTGACCCAAACGACTCCCGCTCTACCACCTGAGACTCTCGCTCCACCACCTGTGACTCCTGCCCTACCACCTACGATCCCCACTCTACCAGAGATTCCTACTCCCCAACCTGAGGATACCGCTCCTCTACCAGAGACTAGTGCGGATCTGACTGTACCTGTAAGTACCTCCCAGTTACAGCAGATGTTGTAGGCTGTGATGGCCACCCTTCAGGGGCAGGGTAGGTACCTTGTCATTTTGCCAGCCCAGGCAGAGCAGGAGCACGCAAGCACCCTTCCTCGAGAGTTTCGACAACTCGATCCCCCGCGTTTTCAAGGCGAGCCAGACCCGACAGCAGCTGAGAGATGGCACTCCGATGTGGAGAAGATATTTGATATGATGGGATGTACGGCCCAGCGGCGGGTTCAGTTAGCTGTATTTCTTCTCCAAGGAGAGGCTGAGCACTAGTGGACATCAGTCGCCTGAGTAGTAGGTGCTGATTTTGAGTGGACCTAGGAGGATTTTATAGATCGGTTTGATCGACAGTATTTTTCTGATCACATCAGACGACAGCGAGCGTTGGAGTTTAAGGCCCAGGTGCAGGGTGATATAACGGTGGCTTAGTATGCGGCTCATTTTGTAGCACTGTTCAAATTTATGAAATACTTGGTAGATGATGAGGAGCGGAGAGCCCGCCGTTTCAAGGATGGCTTGCGTTATGGTCTTCGAGGTCGTGTTATTGGGCATGAGCTCCTGACTTTTGAGGAGGTGGTACGAAAGGCCTAGATTTTTTAGGCTGATTGGGCCGGTTCTCAGAGTGATTGCGGTCAGAGGAGAGATCTGAAGAGGCAGGCTCCCTCTGGTGACTCCCATCAGCATCGACCATGACAGCAGAGGCGCACAGGTCACCCAGCCTTCCGAGCACCAGCACCACCTCTGAGGCAGTTCACCGACACCTGGTTTGGGAGCGGTGCGACGGGGCACTGTATCTGGGAGTTTTCCCACCCCCAGAAGTAACAGCAGTTGAGAGATTCACAGCAGCCTCAACTACATCAGCAGCATAGACCCCCACAGCAACAGTGACAGCAACCCCCACCACCGAGGCCCCCTCAGTAGTAGCATCAGCACAAGCCTCCGAGGCCACAATAGTAGAGGTAGCAATTTGGCCACCTTAGCGACAGCAGCAGTAACAGCACACTCAAAGGGGATAGGCACCTCCCCAGCTTGCTTAGGTTAGGTTTCATGTGGCTCAGCAGGACCCACAGTCCTCCGGAGGAGTCGTCGAGGGTATACTTTTAGTTTCTGCATGCATTGCATTTATATTGCTCGACTTTGGTACATCGCATTCCTTTGTGGCAGAGAGTTTCTGCCGATCGACTGGTTTGCCATTGGAGTCTGCTTATGAGGGCTTATTAGTATTAACTCCCTTGGGGAAGACTGCAGTATTGGGCCGATTTTACTCGTCTTGTCTCGTTCTAATTGGGGATATCTTTTTGCCTGCCGATCTGTTTGCATTACTGATGTCTAAGTTTGATATTATCCTGGGCATGGATTAGCTTGCCGAGTACCACGCCGTATTTGATTACTCCGCCAGGACAGTCACATTCTGAATACCTGACTTGTCACAGTTCCAGTTCATTGTCGAGCCCAGAGGAGAGTCGTTATCTTGTATGATGTCATGTACCATAGAGGAGCCCATAACAGTGAGCATCGATCAGTTACCTGTGGTTTGCAATTTTCCCGATGTGTTCCAGGAGATTTCGAGATTACCGCCTCACCGACACACCAAGTTTCAAATTGATCTCGTGCCCGGTACTGTGCCTATTTCGAAGGCCCCGGATCATATGACATTGTTAGAGTTGCGAGAACTGCAGAAGCAGTTGGACAAGTTATGTGAGTTAGGCTTTATCCGTCGGAGCAATTCATCGTGGGGAGCATCGGTGTTCTTCATGAAGAAGAAAGATGGCTCGTTGAGGCTCTACGTAAACTACCGCAAGCTCAACAAGGTCACGATTAAGAACAAGTACCCGCTCCTGAGGATTGATGATTTGTTTGATCAGCTGCAGGGTGCACAGTTCTTTTCAAAGATTGACCTGCGTTCCAGTTATCATCAGATTCGGGTCCAAGAGGAGGACATCCTGAATACGGCTTTCAAGATGCGTTATGGTCATTTTGAGTTTTAGGTCATGTCCTTCGGACTGACCAATGTGTCCACGGTATTCATGTAGTTGATGAACGAGCTCTTCCATCCGTATCTCGATCAGTTTGTTGTAGTTTTCATCGATGACATTCTGATCTATTCGAGGACTTGTGAGGAGCACGAGCAGCACCTAGAGATTGCCTTGCAGACCCTCCGCACACACCATTTCTATGCGAAGTTGGAGAAGTGCGAGTTCTGACAGGAGGAAGTGAAGTTCCTCGGTCATGTAGTGACAAGGGAGGGCATCATAGTGGACCCCTCAAAGGTTGAGGCAGTGCGTCAGTGAGACCAGCCCACGAGCGCGTCCAAGATCCGTAGTTTTCTTGGTTTGGTGGGCTATTACCAGCGTTTCATTAAGGGCTTCTCCCATATTACAACTCTGTTAACCAGGTTAACTCGGAAGGGCTCAGAGTTTGTTTGGGCGACACATGTGAGTAGGCATTCACAAAGCTGAAGAACCGTCTGACGTCCGCACCTATCAGTGATGGATTTGTAGTTTTTACGGATGCCTTGCATATTGGTTTCGGTGTTGTCCTGATGCAGCACGGGAAACTAATGGCCTTCATGTCTCGCCAGCTCAAGGTCCATGAGCAGAATTACCCCACACATGATTTGGAGTTGGCAGCAGTTGTCTTCGCACTGAAGGTGTGGAGGCACTATCTCTATGGGGTTAGGTTTGAGTTATTTTCTGAACACATGAGCTTGAAGTACCTTTTCTCACAATTTGAGTTGAACATGAGGCAGAGGCGCTAGATGAAGCTCTTGAAGGACTATGATTTCGATCTTTAGTACCACTCGGGCAAGGCGAACGTGGTGGTGGATGCCCTAAGCCATCAGCCACAAGGCCTGGTGGCGCATATGATGATTCAGGAGTAGAGGATGCTTGAGGATATAGCAGAGTATGATTTTGAGTTCAGTCTGCAGTCTTCTATCGTGCAGTTATCGAGTTTGTCGATTCAACCCTCTCTTGTCGTAAGGGTGATCGAGGCTCAGTAGGCTAATAAATCGTTGCAGAGTTATATGCTTGAGGCGGCATCTGAGACTCAGTCAGATTGGCAGATTGGTTCTGATGGTGGACTTCGCTTTACAAGCTGATTATGTGTCCTGGATGTTCCTGAGTTGCGCAAAGACCTTATGACCAAGGCACATCGATCGTGGTTTTCTATCCACCCTGGCTCGACGAAAATGTACTGTGACATGAGGCGACAGTATTTTTGGGCGATGATGAAGCGCCAGATTGCCAGTTTTATGGCCGAGTGTGACATATGTCAGCGTGTCAAGGCCAATCATCAGAGACCCTGTCACTCCCCAAACTCGAAAACTGGGCTCACAAAATTTCCAATCGCCATATCCAGTGCCAATAGCCTCCGTAGTATCCCATTCTCAGATCCCAACATCCATACGCCAGGCTCCGCTCTTGGGATCCTACAAGGAGGATTTTTTAACATACATTTATCTTATAAAAAGCATAACCACAAGTTTACCCAAATCATAAAGGTAACATCATCATCACATATCAACTAATATAAACATTTGAATATAATGCTGAAAGGGAAATACATATGTCAAAATCAAAGCTCCAGAAGTCTGCGGCATGCTCCAAGCTCAATGCTGCTGCGACCTAACGCCACCTGCATGCATCTATCGTGCATAAGCTTATAGAAAGCTTAATGGGTGGTGAAAGTGTTTGCATAAGGTAAGTGTCAAGTACGCAATATTAGAGTAATCAGAGTAAGCGGAAATACTGACAAGCCCATAAATCATAAAATATCAAAATAATGCGAAAACATGCTGATAGGCTCATAAATACCATCAGCCTTATCCAGGCTATGCGATGCAAAAATATAATAAACCAATATCATATACTAAGGAAGTATTGTAGATCAAATATGAAATGCGGAGATAGTAAGTCAAATACGATGAGTTGAAGATGCAATACAATATGCGATGTGAATGAAATGACCAAGCTGGAGTGTGAAGTCGAGATGATAGTACGTAGTATCGCAGGCTCCGAGGTCCACCACAAAGGACTTCTATCCAAACCAGTCCCATACCTAAATTTGGATAGTCAAACTCAATGTGGTAAACTCCTGATCTCAGGTTAGTCGCGTGCCCCAACCAAAATCCTAGCCATTGCAAAGGTACATGTAACAAATAGTTGTGCACCACCAGCTCGAGTGGATAGTAAATGAATGAGTATGCAACTCTTGCTCAATAAGTCCACATATCAGTACAGTTCATCTCTGGGATCATCACCGGGGTCTAATACACTCTACATGCAAATCGCCGCCCACTGCTGCATGACCATACAAGTGGAAGAGAGCTCACTATCTACGTAGCCAGAAGTCAGCCTTATCGGGCATGTCGATAGCGGACCCATTCACGAGCTGGTCAAACTCAGCCTAGATATGCTCCCTTCTCTCGGGCAGGTAAGGCCACACCACCTCCCAACCGACCATGACATAGTGGGAGACGCGGCCTCCTGGTATTCAGCACTTGGGCCCTCATGTATCCACTCGATCTCGACGTTGGGGCGTCTCCTGGCCTCGAAGGTTTAGAGATTTTCACTCAAGGCCATCTATGGCAGCCCGATGCTAATAACAGATTTTTCAGTGTCTCATCTGGCCATCCATGATGTGCTTGTCGAGGCTATGGCCCTGATGTCACTACGACGTACAGTAATCTCAATACACAATGCAAGATGCATGAGTCATACAATCCAGTCATGCATCCATCCTGTGCATACCGTGCGCTTATGTGAGATAATCTCTGCTTATCAGGTAGTCTCATAACAACCTGCCCAATGACAAATACAATGGTCAACCATATCTCATAACAACCTGCCCAATGACATATGCAATAGTCAACCACATCTCATAACAAACATGCAGATGATGCATATGGGCATGTATCATGATGCTATATTGTCACTATAAAGCCCTGAAAATTGAGGGTCGAGCATAAGTCCAACTCCTGAGTTCCAACGCATCACTTATGCAACATAGATAATGATGATTAATTATTGTCTGTGTTAGTACATTAATCATGAGTGAGATTATACCAAAACAGTAGTTCATACTCCAGATCAATTCATATAACGCAAGCGGAAGACTGGAAAATGTATATAGACGTGTATGAACTAAAAAGATCACAATCGGGCTCCAAAATATGAATACATCACTGAGTCATCATATACATGTAATAGTTCAAAATAGTTTAACTACAAAAATAAACCCTGTAGCCCTGTCGATCCGGATGGCCTAAGCGAAACCACCGAAGAACTGCATATATGAGAACTCATCCTGATCATCAGAGTAATCGGGCTCCTCCTCCTGAGTTGCATTGTCATCTGCAACTAAGAAAGAGTCTCGTGGGTGTTCAGAACATTGTCCCAGAATGTGAGAGTGAGTGATCAACTCAGTGGAACAATAAAGTAAAGGTTAACATGTTCTCAATTCAGTCAAGCAGTAATGATAAAGCAATACAATCAAACATCCCTAAGACTCTGATTAATGCAAGGATAAAATGTAAGCATGATGCATGCCCTCGCCTACACTCCCTCGTGCGACCCCATCTTACCGTCGTGGCATGCTTTCTTCCCTCTGTGCTCTTCAACCCGGGGCACATGCAGTGCAATGACATGAGCGTGATTACCGAGTAATTATTAGTCCTTTTCATACAGCAAGAATGGGAAGCTAAGGTACCTCCCTTATATCAATTTCCAAATAATGATCCATTCTAGGGTCGTCAATCCTAGTAAATCTCATAAGATGTTACAATTCTAGGTCACTGCAAAGGGCTCATCACCTTATCAGTGCAGGCCTAGTGTACTCTTGTTGCTACGTAAGGGCTCGTCGCCTCTACGAAGTCTTAGTGTACACTCGAGGTCACTACAAAGGGCTCGTCACCTTATCAGTGTAGGCCGACAGCTTGAATACAGTGTCCCATACCACCGTATTCAGCTCATGAGTTTGGGTTGCTCACTGGTCACTACGGGGAGGCTCGTCACCTCAGCGTAGGCCGACAGTTTGACCATGGTGTCCCATACCACCATGCCGGGCTCATGAGTCTTAGCGGATCGAGGTACCAAGGTTTAAAAGGGTTTTCATTGGTGACTTTGGTACCTTAGATTCAAGCAGTAGCGTCCATACATGGTGAACACACATCTGGTCAATCGGGTTACTTGACGAGCTCGATTAGTATGAGCGCACGTTGAGTTAATCGACATGAAGAGCATGAGCACTCCGTGTGGCCTAACCACTGCCGAAAACCCAAGTACGGGTCGGATTCATCGATCACGTCCTATGTGGCGAGACAACCTCAGCCACCATATCACGACCTGTTACCGATTGCCTTGACTATTCCGTAGTCCCAAATACATTCAATTATAACAGATACTCATACGAGCAAATCAGAACAGTAATGGATCAACAATTCCAAATACAAGCATGTGAGCATTTGATGGATTTCAACTTAAACATGAATTCACACATAAGCAATATCTAAGTTAAATAGACAAAGAATGTAAGTTACATGGAGGAAATCATAGACATCATTAAGGTAGTTAAGAATCTCTTCTCAACGCCCATATAAAGTACAATTTATTACACACTTGCTCATTCAGACATTTCTACAAACACTTAGACTACATATTCCAACATACATGACGTATGTTGGTGTTAACACGTATTAGGGCAAATCCTTTCGCCAAGGAGTTGTTACACATACAACTAGTACAAACACATGACAATTAATCATGGCAAACACACATTCAAATTTCATACGCATACGATACTTTCTACATATACATGAAATACACTAATCTCAATATAGTTCATATATATCAGAAACACAATATAAACATCGTATTTGCCATGTGAAATTGCACCCACATCAATAATAAACCATTAACCGACATTTAAAGCCTTGAAAACCATAACCTATACGTTTATATTCCACACCTTTCGCCGGTAGACTCGTAACGAACTCAGTTTTAAAGCTAAGTCTTTGTCTACGGCAGATTAGCAACCTATAGCTTAAATTAGGTTAGCTATTTCATAACTTACACTATCTAAAACCCTAAAACAGATTAGGGTTAGGTTTTCTTACCTAAGAACGGAATCGGAATCACCTGTATAGCGATACAGGAGTGGCGGTTAAGTGCGTGGAGTAGTGGGATCGAATCCCAGGAAGAATCTCTAACTCTCACTCTCACTTTCTCTCTCTTCCCTTCTCTTTTCTCTTCTCTCTCTCCTAGGGTTTTATCAAATTCGTATGGGGTGAGAGGGAGAGGGTTTAAGGTCCTTATATAGGCCCAGGTTTGATGGGAATGGCCCCAGGGCCAAGGTATACTTAGGTTATATCCAAATACGGACCGTTCCGGTCCAACAGAGCACTTCTGGTGGCCCCTTTTCCAAGTGCGATTGGACTTAAGTTCCCTAACCATGGATCTAGGTCAGGCTAAGTTTTTGTTCCAATCGAATTTACAAATCAGCCGTGTCGGACTATTTTCAGTTCAACGGTCATGGTCACTCGATCAGGGTCACAAGTACACCTACATGCATGGGATATTTCTCCTGATCCGAGGCTGTATTTAGGTCAGATTCTGACGGTCTGAATCCTTATATTTGGCCCGCAAGCGACACGACTCAGATTACTTAAATTTTGATTTTTATTTCTAAATATTTTCACGTTTCTCACACACTTTGCTCCGGGCTCAAGTTGTGTATTTCTAGACACAATCAAGACTTAATTTCTGAGGGAGTTGTCAAGTCCAATAATGCGGTCATATCCGTATAGTTTCGGGGTAATCAGACTTTCGATGTGTGGTCCAAGTCTGATACGGAATTTTGGTGTGCTCTTGAGAGCAACTGGGTTTAAGAATGGATTCTAGATTTCAAGGTAATGTACCGTCAATGATTCTGCACGTTAAAGGTTTTACAGATCATATTTAAAGTGATTAGTGCTAATTTCACAAGCACTCTAGTTTATCACTTGCTATCATTAACCTAATTTTCTAAAGGTTTTGTCCTGGGTAATTTCTGCCTGAGGTGGTACTCGGGTCCTTGTACGGGTTTTTCCGAGATGTTACAATCTACCCCCCTTAAAAAAATTATCCTCGAAATTAGTACCCTTTCGTACTCCTCAAGAATCTGAGGGTAGTTCTTTCGAACCTCGGCTTCTGTTTCCCAAGTAGCCTCTTCTTCTGTGTGATGCGTCCACAGCACTTTCACAAGTGGAATGACCTTTCTACACAATACCTGCTCCTTCCTGTATAGGATATGCGTCGGTTGCAGTATATATGTAGCGTCCTCGCTCAACTGTACCTGCTCCCATCTGATAATGTGGGAAGGATTGGAAAAGTATTTCTTCAGCATAGAAACATGAAATACGTTATGCACACCCGCAAGTAGTGTGAGCAACACAAGGCGGTACGCCACCGCCTCCACTCGATCAGGTATCTGGAATGGGCCAATGAATTGAGGCGTAAGCTTTGCCTTCTTGCCAAAACGAAGAACTCCCTTCATAGGGAAAACTCTGATGAACACATGGTCTCAGACCTCGAACTCTAGCGGTCGCCGCCTCGTATCGACGTATCTCTTCTGTCTGCTCTGTACTGTCAGTAGTCGGCACCTGAAAATGTCGATCTTCTCTGAGGTCGCCTGTACTAACTCTGGGCCAATCAAGCTTTTCTCGCCAACCTCTGCCCAGGAATGCGGCACTCTGCACGAGCACCCATACAAGGCCTCATAGGGAGCCATGCTAATACTCGCCTGGAAGCTGTTGTTATAGGCGAACTCTGCATAAGGAAGACAGTCATCCCAACTGTCCTTGAAATCCAGAACACAAGCCCGCAACATATCTTCCAGAATCTGATTCACCCATTCCGTCTGCCCGTCAGTCTATGGGTGGAATGCAGTACTGAACTTCAACTTCACACCCATTGCTTTCTTGATACAAGTCCAAAAGATAGATGTGAATCGCGTGTCTCGATCCAACACGATCTCCAAGGGAACTCCAAGCAGACGTACAATCTCTTTAATGTACAACCTGGCTAACTCGTCTGCAGAGTTTGAAACTCTAATAGTGAGGAAATGAGACGATTTCATCAACCAGTCCACGATCACCTAAATGGAATCATAACCCTTCCTCGTCTTCAGTAGACTTGAAATGAAATCCATAGAGATAAAGTCCCACTTCCATTCTTCTATGGGCATGGGCTAAAGCAAACCAAGAGGTCGGCGATGCTCTGCCTTAACCTGCTGGCATGTGAGACAACGGGATATATAATCTGCTATGTGAGTCTTCATATTGTCCCACCAGTACGACCTCCTCATGTCACGATACATCTTTGTACTGCCTGGATGCATAGACATCCTAGAATCGTGAGCGGCCTCAAGAACTTCCTCAAGTCAGGGAGGTTCGAGATGTATAGGCAGCCACAATAACGTAAGCCCCCATCTGTACCAACACTCCACTCTGAGTCCTCATCGCTGCTTGCTTGCTCCATCATCTTCGCCAACAACTCATCGTCTGCCTGAGCCGCGATAATCCTGTCATCAATGATGGGCTGTAGTCGAATATGTGTAATACCCTCATACGGCTCCTTCACCTTGAGTTTCTGCTCAAAGTCTCACACGAACTCTACCAAGTCCCACTCTGCTATCATCAACAGAGCCATAAATGCTAATGCCTTCTTGCAGCTCAGTGCGTCTGCCACAAGGTTAGCCTTACCAGGATAGTAAGAAACCTCGAATTTGAAGTCCTTCAAGGTCTTCATCCATCGCCGCTACCTCATATTCAGGTCCCGCTGAGTGAATATGTATCTGAGGCTCTTGTGGTCGCAAAAGAACTCGAACTCCTCTCTGTAGAGGTAATGCCTCCAGATCTTCAAGGCAAAGATAACGGCAGCTAATTCCAAGTCATGCGTAGGGTAGTTTTCCTTGTGTTTCCTCAACTGTCGTGACAGGAAGGCAATAACCCTATCCTTCTGCATCAAAACACCACCCAAATCGATGCAAGACACATCCGTGTATATTGTATACTTGACCCCTTGATCTGTCAATACTAGCACAGGGGTGAACGTCAACTTGTCCTTCAGCTCCTGAAAGCTGCTTTCGCCTTTTCATTCTAGGCAAACTTCAGATCCTTCCATGTCAACTGAGACAAAGGTCTAGCTATCTTTGAGAAATCCTGAATAAATTGGCGATAGTAACCTGTCAGATCAAGGAAACTCTTCACCTCAGTAATCGAACCGGGCTGCTTCTAGTCCTGAACTGCAGCTACCTTAGCAAGGTCCATAGCTATCCCTTCTCTGAACACCACATGTCCTAGAAACTTGACTTCTTCTTTCCAGAAGTCACACTTCTTATACTGTCCAAACAACTGGTTCTTCCTCAGAGTATCCAAGACTGCTCGCAGGTGTTCCTCCTGCTCTTCCCGACTCTTGGAGTATATAAGGATGTCATCAATAAACACGATTACGAATCAAAAAAGGAATGGCCGAAATACCCTGTTCATTAAATCCATGAACACGGTTGGTACGTTCATAAGGCCGAACGACATTATGAGAAACTCATAGTGTCCAAAATTGGTCCTGAAAGCCATCTTCTGCACGTCTTCATCCTTGACGCGCAACTAGTGATACCCCGACTGCAAGTCAATCTTCGAGAAATACCTTGCCCCCTTCAACTGATTGAACAGATCATCTATCATGGGCAAAGGATACTTGTTCTTCACCGTCACTTGGTTTAACCTGTGATAATCAATACACAATCGCAGTGAACCATCCTTCTTCTTTACAAACAATACGGGCGCTCCCCATGGAGACACACTGGGTCGTATAAAACTAGCATCTAGCAGATCATCAATCTGTTTCCTCAGTTCCTCCATCTCACATGGAGCCATACGATACGTCGGAAGTGAAATTGGCGTCGCACTAGGCGCTAAATCAATGGTGAAATCAATTTCGTGCTGAGGGGGTAGTCTGGGTATCTTCCTGAACATGTCTGAGAACTCTTGGACCACAGAAGTGTCCTTAAGCGCTGGACCATGAGCGTCCTCCAGCATGGAAGCCTAACAATCAATGCGATGGGGCCAACTGACCTACACCGGAAAAGTAAAGGTCGTGCCCTCTAGTCCATAAACTGTCACCACTCTACAATCGCAGTCAATCTCTGCCTTCATCTCTATGAGCCAATCCATACAGACAATGACATCATAGTGATGTAATGGGGTGACAATCAAGTCGAGGAGCGCTGTCCCACTCCCTACATCTATCGAACACCCCTTACAGATCTTGGTAGCGTCTGAGAAAGTCCCCGTGGCAGTAAGGATTCTCACCCCAACCATGGGACTAGTTTCCAACCCTAGCCGCTTGACTGTTGCGCATGATATGATAAAGACAGTGGACCCGGTGTCCACTAATAAAAAGACTGGAGTACCTTGGATATGTGATGTAACATCAAAAGCCATATGTGGCAAAGGTGCTGCCTCTGATGCCTCTGCTGTAAGTGAATGCACCCAAGCCTGCTGAAGACGATTGGGCTGAGGTGCCATAGGTTGTTGAGGCAGCCTAGATCGAGGTGCAGGGAGCCTGAAGGAAGGATGTGCAGGTGCTGTCTGTAGGGGTGGAGCCGATAGAGCCTGAGGGTGAGGACAATTGATTCTTTGTGGCTGTGAAAACTCACTATCTCTCATGCATGCAAAACAGCTCTCCGTAACATGACCTGGTCTCCCACAATACGTACATGTCACACCAGGTCGCCTCATCGGAACTGGTGGCGCCACGATCCTGGGAGGGGAGTCGGTACAAGATCTCTTGCCGAGGAATGGCCTGCTCGGCATATCTGGTCGTGGCCTAGGGATCATAAGCCCATGAGAACGTGACAATCGATCTCCATCCTGCTTCGCCCGCATAGACATGTGTATAACTCAGCATAGGAGGGTATGTTAGCACAACACATCTTTGAGAAAATATCAGGTCACAGGCCTTCTGAAAAATGCCGCATCTACATCTGTGCGTCAGTAAGCACTATAGGGACATACCTGCCCAATTCCATAAACCAGTGCTCGTACTCTGTCACGAACATGCCTCCCTGTCTGAGGCGTAAGAACTCATTCTCCTTCTTGTGCCGGTACGTCTGGGGATAGTACTTCTCATGGAAGCAGAACTCGAAAGCTGCCCACGTCCATACATAGTCAACTGTAATGGTCCACAGGACACTATCCCACCACAAGCTGGCCTCCTTTTCTAACATAAAGGTGGCCAACTCGACCTGCTCTAGCTCTGTATAGTGTAGCATCCTCAGCATCTTAGAGATGCGGTCTAGCTAATATTCGGCCTCCTCGGGTCTGTAAGAACCCGCAAATGTAGGAGGCCGCAAGTGCTCGAATCGCCCGAGGAGGCCACTCATACCTAAGTTCCCCGTAGGGTATATAGTAGGCGCAGGTGAAGGCACACCCTCATCCTAAGCGAAAGGCCCTATAGTCCCAGCATAGCGTACAGATGGTGAAGGTGGAGTCGCACTTTCACCTTGAGCTAGGGCCCCTGCAATAGTGGCCAAGAGCTACTGGTGCTACTAGTGCATCATCATCATCAACTGCTCCAACCTATCAATAGGTGGGGCCGACTGAGGCTCATGCCGCATCGAAGAAGATGCATGATTTTGCTCACGAACCAGTGGTGTGTATGGTGGCGGCCCAACTGTAGGACTAGTAGAAGGCTGAGGCTCAGGCATAGTCTCAGGAACCAGGCCCAAACCAGGGTCCGTACGACCTTCACTCTGGGGAGGTGCCTGGTCCATCGAATCAATAAGTGATAGGCGTGCCATGCTCCACGTGACCTTAGGTGGCATTCCCTATATAAAATAGGGTGCAACTTACGTAAGATGTAGCATAGCAATACACAATCCTTTAAGCATTCTACACAACTTCATAGCAAAAGAGACCGCATGCATTTCATTTACCAAAATTTATCACAGCACATGGAATACAGTGTTACACGAATCATGATAGAAAATGTATACAAAAGCAAACATCCTAATACAACAACAAAACAAGCTACAGGGTGACGGCTTAGATGACTAGGCATCCGAGTCTGGCGACGGAGGAGGGGCACCCTTATCCTATAGGCAGCACAGGATGGACCTCAAAGTGCGAGTCACTTTCTTAAACTTGTGTTTCACGAGGCCCCGAAGATCCATTATATCCTGTCGTAGGACAGCCTGACCTTCCTCAAGTCGAGCTAAGCGAGCTCGAATAGTGCCAAGATCTGGTGCCGTAAGAGGGGAGCTCTCATCCGTATCCTGGGCCTCCTCTTCTTCCTCGCTCTTCTCTTCTTCTATTTCAGCTCCTCCTTCTTCCTCACTCTCATCAAGTCGGGCTTGTCGTTGTCGTGGCCCAATTCCCATCTGATTGAGGTCGCTTCATTGATGTAATGGATCGGCACTGGCTTTTCCGTCCCAAGTCTGTAGCTAAACTCATGTGCAATCTTGCATATGAGTCGGCCGAATAGGAATGAATTTGACCTCCTGTTAGAGCGTGTGGTGAGAACTATCTATCGCAGAACATACTTAGGCACACACAGCTTCTCTCCCTACCCCACTTGATACAGGAAATCTACCATCAGGTGCATGCACTCGCTGCGGTTGCGCCACCTGGGGTAGACGTTGAACGTGAAGATGTGGTGAAGTAGACGGAAGTCGCCAGTCATATTGGTTGTTAGAAGGCTATTATTGGGTTACCACTGAACCAGTTGGCCACAAAGGGTCCATGTACGATGATCTCTTTCAGGTGCACTCCTTAGATTCTTCTCACTTGCATATACCTCGCCAAGAGGCACATTCATAAGCCGAGATACTAAATCAACGTCAATTGTGGCTTCTCGATCTCTTCCATAAGGGATCTTGAACTGCAAGAGCTTCAGCATAGGCTCTCAAATGTGGGCATAGAAGCTTGGACAGTGCCCACATTGGGGCGGTACTCGCCCTCAAATAGCGGACCTCACCAGGCCTCTTCCAGGAGCTCGAGCAAGAGGTATTCCCCAAATAGCCTTACATCCACATGAGTTTCAAAAAGGACTCTACGGCCCTCATAAACTCCATGCGACAGCTCCGCCAATAGAGTCCTTCTGATGGGAGCCTGGGGATCAAGATCCTGTTTAGTCTGAAACTCCCGAGTGACGCTTGTACTCGCGGCGGCACCTCTCGGTCTCCTCAAACGAGTAGGGCAACTAGTCCCAGCTTCTTCCACAGGAGCTCTTTTCTTTCCTATGAGAGAAAAAAGGGCAGAAAGGGAGAAAATAGCCGCCACAAGCTCAAAAAGAGCCATTGAAATGGAAGGAAAAGTGGGCATAGGATGGGTTATGGGATCACCAGATTGTTGAAGCACACAGTGGTATTTGTGTGTTTCAAAAAGAGAAGGAATGAAGAAAGTTAAAGGAATAGGGAAGATTAGAAGAGGGATTGTTGGGTTTTGAAATCTTGAGCTACAAAAGGGGGATGTGTAGGCTCAAATAAAAGGGAAATAAAGAGGGAAAATGATGGAATCAAGTAGGTTAGTGAGCTTACACGAATTTGAGACTCAAATGGAGGGTTTAAGAGCTCAATTGAGAGAATGGAATGGGGTTTGTAGTGGTGGTAGAGGGTTTTTAAGGGGGTAGTGCAAGGGTTTCATGAAAATGAGGAAAGGAGTGCTTGAAGAAGGGGTTTGAGTGAAAAATCTGAAATTTTTTAGAGAAAAGGGAAGCTTAGGGTGGTGGTTTATGAAGAGGAGGTGACATGGGAGGGCTTTTAATCAACCCCACCTGCATGCATGGGCCCTACAACACCCAGGAATGATCGGCCCGAGCTGACCTGCCTGGCCATGCCCGTTTGGCTATGAGGCCTCACTGGCCACTAGACTTTTCGATGAGGGCTCGCCCTTTAGGCAAGGTCCTCCTACCCCATGGGTCCCAAAAAGATGTGGGTCCCACCTTGGGTCCCCGTGGAAGTGTGTCGTTTGGCCCCCGACTCCGTTTTGACTCGTTTCGGGTCATTTTGAACACTTTCTAATCTAACCTCGTCTTTTCTCGATTGTTGAAGGCTGGGATTGGGTAAATCATGGTCTAAACTCATCGATTGATGGTCTGGGGATGATCTGGGGTCGACTCAAGCCATCACGGATGTGTACAAACCCGATCTCGGTGATCGTTTTCTGTGAACTTTGCCAATTGGCGAAATTGGGGAAACCTAAGCTTATTTCTACATTTTTCTCGCACCCACCTAGGTCTAAATGCATTAGCATATGTTGTGTGACCATAACCCAGGTCTAGTTTAATCTAAATCATTCTTTGATACCAACTTGTAATGCCCTAAAAATCTGGGGTCGAGCATAAGTCCAACTCCCGAGTTCCAATGCATCACTTATGCAACATAGATAATGATGATTAACTGTTGTCTATGTTAGTGCATTAATCATGAGTGGGATTATGCTAAAATAGTAGATCATACTCCAGATCAATTCATATAACGCAAGCGAAAGACTAAAAAATGTATATAGACGTGTATGAACCAAAAAGATCACAATCGGGCTCCAGAGTATGAATACATCACTGAGTCATCATATACATGTAATAGTTCAAAATAGTTTAACTACAAAAATAAACCCTATAGCCCCGTCGATCTGGATGGCCTAAGCGAAACCATCGGAGAACTGCATATACGAGAACTCATCCTGATCATCACAGTAATCAGGCTCCGCCTCCTGAGTCGCATCGTCATCTGTAACTAAGAAAGAGTCTGGTGGGTGTTCAGAACACCGTCCCAGAATGTGGGAGTGAGTGATCAACTCAGTGGAACAATAAAGCAAAGGTTAACATGTTCTTAATTCAGTCAAGCAGTAATGATAAAGCAATACAATCAAACATCCCTAAGTACTCCGAGTAATGTAAGGATGAAATGTAAGCATGTGCATGCCCTCGCCTACACTCCCTCGTGTGACACCATCTTACGGTCGTGGCATGCTTTCTTCCCTCTGTGCTCTTCAACCTGGGGCACATGCAGTGTGATGACATGAGCGTGATTACCGAGTTATTATTAGTCCTTTTCATACAGCAGGATTGGGAAGCTAAGGTACCTCCCTATATCAATTCCCAAACAATGATCCATTCTAGACTTGTCAATCCTAGTAAATCTCATACGATGTTACGGTTCTAGGTCGCTGCAAAGGGCTCTTCACCTTATCAGTGCAGGCCTAGTGTACTCTTGTTACTACGTAAGGGCTCGTCGCCTCTACGTAGTCTAAGTGTACGCTCGAGGTCACTACAAAGGGCTCGTCACCTTATCAGTGTAGGCCGACAGCTCAAATACAGTGTACCATACCACCATATTCAGCTCACGAGTCTGGGTTGCTCACTGGTCACTACGGGGAGGCTCGTCATCCCAGCGTAGGCCGACAGCTCGACCACGATGTCCCATACCACCATTTCCAGCTCATGAGTCTTAGCAGATCAAGGTACCAAGGTTTAAAAGGGTTTTCACTAGTGAGTTTGGTACCTTAGATTCAAGCAGTATCGTCCATACATGGTGAACATACATCGGGTCAATCGGGTTACTCGATGAGCTCGATTAGTATGAGCGCACGTTGAGTTAATCGACATGAAGTGCGTGAGCACTCCGTGTGGCCTAACCACTACCGACAACCCAAGTACGGCTCGGATTCATCGATCACGTCCTATGTGGCGAGACAACCTCAGTCAGGACCTGTTACCGATTGCCTGGACTATTCCATAGTCCCAAACACATTAAATTATAACAGATACTCATATGAGCAAATCAGAACAGTAATGGATTAACAATTCCAATCATACAAGCATGTGAGCATTTGATGGATTTCAACTTAAACATGAATTCACACATAAGCAGTGTCTAAGTTAAACAGACAAAGAATGTAAGTTACATGGAGGAATCATACACATTGTTAAGGTAGTTGAGAATCTCTTCTCAACGCCCATATAAAGTATAATTTATTACACACTTGCTCATTCAGACATTTCTACAAACACTTAGACTATATATTCCAACATACATGACGTATGTTGGTGCTAACACATATTAGGGCAAATCCTTTCGCCTAGGAGTTGTTACACATACAACTAGCACAAACACACGACAATTAATCATGGCAAACATACGTTCAATTTTCATACGCATACGATACTTTCTACATATACATGGAATACACTAATCTCAATATAGTTCATATATATCAGAAACGCAATACAAACATCGCATTTGGCATGTGAAATAACACCCACATCAATAATAAACCATTAACCAACATTGAAAGCCTTGAAAAATATAACCTATACGTTTATAGTCCGCACCTTTTGCCGGTAGACTCGTAATGAACTCAGTTTTAAAGTTAAGTCGTTGTCTACGGCAGATTGGCAACCTATAGCATAAATTAGGTTACCCATTTCATAACTTACACTATCTGAAACCCTAAAACAGATTAGGGTTAGGTTTTCTTACCTAAGAATGGAATCGAAATCGCCTGTATAGCGATACAAGAGTGGCGGTTAAGTGCGTGGAGTAGCGGGATCGAATCCCAGGAAGAATCTCCAACTCTCACTCTCACTTTCTCTCTCTTCCCTTCTCTTTTCTCTTCTCTCTCTCCTAAGGTTTTATCAAATTCGTATGGGGTGAGAGGGAGAGGGTTTAAGGTCCTTATATAGGCCCAGGTTTGATGGGAATGGCCCCAGGGCCAAGGTATACTTAGGTTATCTCCAAATACGAACCGATCCGGTCCAACAGAGCACTTCTGGTGACCCCTTTTCCACGTGCGTAGGACTTAAGCTCCCTGACCATGGATCTAGGTCAGGCTGAGTTTTTGTTCCGATCGAATTTACATATCAGCCTGGCGGACCAGTTTCAGTTCAACGATCACGATCACTCGATCAGGGTCACAAGTACACCTACATGTGTGGGACATTTCTCCTGACTCGAGGGTGTATTTGGGTCAGACTCTGACGGTCTGAATCCTTATATTTGGCTCACAAGCGACATGACTCAGGTTACTTAAATTCAAATTTTTATTTCTAAATATTTTCACGTTTCTCACGTATTTTGCTCCAGGCTCAAGTTGTGCATTTCTAGACACAATCAAGACTTGATTTCCGAGGAGATTGTCAAGTCCAGTAATACGGTCATATCCATATAGTTTCAGGATAATCGGACTTTCGACGTGCGATCCAGGTCTGATACGGAGTTTCGGTGTGCTCCCGAGAGCAACTGGGTTTAAGAATGGATTCTAGATTTCAGGGTAATGTAGCATCAATGATTCTACACATTTTGGGTCTTGCAGATCATATTTAAAGTGATTAGTGTTAATTTCACAAGCACTCTAGTTTATCACTTGCTAACATTAACCTAATTTCTAAAGGTTTTGATCCTGGGTAATTTCTGCCTGAGGTGTACTCGGGTCCTTATACGGGTTTTTTCGAGATGTTACAGTCACATACTCATAATCAGTATCAATAACCAGCATCGACAATCGACCCCGACAATGTGGACATTTAACCAACATTGTCCCCAAGGAATGGCCCACATAGAGCCTAACATATAGTGGACCTATGGCCTCACACAAGGGCCAAATATACAACACTATGGGCCTCACTCAAGAGCTTAATACACATCATGATGGGCCTCTCTCATAGGCTTAATATACATCACAACGGGCTCCATCGCCAGGCCCTCAAATGCACCACAATGAGCCTCATCACATAGGCCTCATACACATCACATTGAGTCCTAAACATGGGCTAAATACACATCACAACGGGCCTCAAGTACGGGACGCATATACATCACATTGGGCCTCGTTAATCAACCTTAATATCCGGCCTCAACGCAAGGTGGGGTCTATAGATGGACAGCCAATGATGGAACAATTAAAATCAATGGCGCCCAAGCGTTTGGGTTAACCCACTAGAGAATGGTGAGAACGGGCCTAACAAGGCCTAAGGGAAGGTCACAATGTGGATGTCCAACCATCATTGCCAATCAATGTGGACATTTAACCAACATTGCTCCTAAGGAATGGCGCCCATAGGGCCAATCGTATAATGGGCCCACGGCCTCATATAAGAGCCTAATATACATCATCATGGGCCTCGCTTATGGGGTATATACGCATCACATTGGGCCTCACTCATGGGCCAATATTTATATATATATATATATATATATATATATATATATATATATATAACATCTGGCCATATCAAATGGGCCGAATCAAATGGGCCGAATCAGATGGGCCAAATCAATGGGCCGATCAAATGGGTTGAATTAAATGGGCCGAATGAATGGGCTGATCAAATGGGCCGAGTTGAATAGGCCGAGTCGAATGGGGTGAGTCAAATGGCCGAGTCGAATACACCATGCATCCATTGCTAAGGATTATTATAATGCATAAAAAAATGAATCATATCCAAAGGATCATCTGGACCATACCATAAATGACAATGATGACAATGATTTCCACAATTAAATTCCAATGGCCCACCATAGTTTTTATTTTCCATCCAGTCTATGCATAAGATTGCAAAGACCTAGATATAGAGGAAAAACAAATATCATATAGGTCCAGAACCTTAAAATCCCAAAGGGTTTTCAATGGTGGGCGTTCATCCCATTGTTTTTTGCAGTGTGGTCCACTTGATATAGATCTATCTTATTTTTAGTCTCAAGCCCAAGGACGAGCTCATAAAATGTATGGACGGTTTGGATAAAACACATGCGGCATGGTGGGCCCATGTCCAATCTGATGGACGGTTGAATATAGAATACATGCATCAAAAGGGGGCCTAATGTCCCACCATATTGACAGTGTCGATAAGACCCATACATCACGTGTGGCCCCCTCAAAATTGGATGGACGGTAGGGATATAACACACGCATCATGGTGGGACCATTCCAATGGATGGACAGTCTGGACATCAAACCTATTGCACCGTCTAACAACTGGACAGTGCAGATGCAACCATACATCATGGTGCAGTGCGGTCCACATAGTGGCCCACTATAATATATATTATTAATATATAAAATATTATATAATATAATATTATATACTATATATGTCTGCACATGGCAGCAGATTACCCATACTCATCGTCCAGATGCAACTGGATGGTGTAGGCTTCATGATAAAGGTGGGTCCCATGTAACAGTGGCCCACCACAGCATTCAGATATAATATATTATATTATATTATATAGTATATATATATAATATATGTATTATATATACATATATATATACGTGTGTGTGTGTGAAGCTGTGTAAGCGGCAGCGTCCAGCGTTCAGGGATGTTGGATGGCCTGGATGAAAGGGGCCCACCTAATATATTAGGCCCCACATGAATGGATGGTTTGGATGTAACATATACATCACAGTGGCTACTTAAAGCTCCTGCCCGTCGCAACTATAAATGGATGGATTGATGGTTGATGTGCAACACAAACATCAAGGTGGGGTTTCCACTCCATCGTCCATATGATGGACTGCATGGATAGTATCATGCATCAAAGTGGGCCACTAGATGGGAAAGCAAGAGATAGAGAAGGAGAGAGAAATTGGTGAGATGGAGGGATACCGCCACTACGGGCCCCTCTCTTTACAATACATACATCAAGTGGGTCCCACAATAAGTGGGCCCTTGAAATAAAAATCAACGGTGAATCACTCACCTATTGCACTCCTCCTCGATCCTTTGGACTCTTATGCTCCTTATCTTCAATTTTGATGGAGGTAGATGATGAATTAATGGTTGAGATGGGAGATGAGAGAGTGAGAAAAATGGGCCACACTTGGATTTGGGAGAGAGCATGGACTTTTGGAATTTTTGTTGCTTGGGAGTAAAGAGAGAGAATGAGAGAGGGAGGGAAGTGATGGGATGAAAAGAGATGGAGTGATGGGTGATGGGTGGAGTGATGGAGTTGTAAGAAAGGGATGGGTGGAGAGAGAGAAAGAGTTGACTTTGGGAATAGGAAAGGGATGGTTGCTTGTACTTGTGGTATGGAGTGTACTTGACTTGATTGATTGATTGATGGGACATGTTGTAGAGATTCTCTCAGAATTCGTAATGCGCGATGTTTCTTCGAAATAAACATGGGCCCACATCTCCTAACCTGGGTATCGAATCGGTGCGAGAGTTGCGGTGTTGGAACCACGGCGACAGTACGGTCGTTGGGGTGCAAGTTTTGAGTCGAGCTGACTCCGATATGTAGGACTAGGCTAAGGATCATGCGCAAACATCGGATACAGGTCGAGGGTTGCCGAAATTTGACCAGAAGGACCGTAGAAGCCTACGGAATAGTACAGGCTAGGATACGGGTCTTACAGACCCCCTGGTCTATTGCAGCCATTGAGCATCCCGACGTGGAAGTGGGAGCACATGTCAACAGATTTTATTATAGGCCTGCCGAGGACTCAGCGTGGTCATGATGCCATCTGGGTTGTTGTGGATTGTTTGACAAAGTCGGCACATTTTCTTGCGATGCATGCAATTTGGTCTATGGACTAGCTTGCGATGTTATTCATCGAGGAGATTGTGAGACTGCATAGCATTTTAATCTTGATCATTTCTGACTGAGATCCGAGGTTCACATCTCAGTTTTGGGGGAGCTTTCAGATGGCGATGGGGACTGATTTGCAGCTCAGCACTGCGTATTATCCGTAGACCGATGGCTAGACCGAGAAGGTCAACCAGATCCTTGAGGATATGTTTCGGGCCTGCGTGATTGATTTCGGGGGTAACTAGGATAAGCATCTATGATTGGCTGAGTTCATATACAACAATAGCTATTAGGCAACCATTGGCATGGCTCCTATTAAGGTACTGTATGGCAGACTATGCAGATCACTGAGTTATTGGACCGAGGTCGGAGAGCATTATCTCCTAGGTCCCGAGCTTGTGCAGCAGACGTCAGAGTCTATCGATATCATCAGACAGAGGATGCGCACTGCTTAAAATCAGCATAAGAGTTTTGCTAATCATCGGCATCGTTCCTTAGAGTTTGCTGTAAGGGACCATGTGTATATCAAGGTCCACCAATGAAGGTTGTGGTTCGTTTTGGAGCAAAGGGTAAGCTTACCCCGAGATTCATAGGACCTTTTGAGATCACTAGGCACGTTGGCACCGTGGCCTATTGGCTTGCCTTGCCATTTCAGTTGTCTGACATCCACAACATTTTTCATGTCTCTATGTTGAGGAAGTGTGGATCAGACATCATTTCTGTTCTTGATTGACAGCTGTTAGAGGTTCGGGAGGACGCTTCCTACATTGAGTAGCCAGTTCGTATCCTTGATCGGGAGGAGCATGTCCTCTGGACCAAGGTCATTCCATTGGTGAAGGTTCAGTGGGATCACCATTCTATTAAGGAGGCATCTCGGGAGTGCGAAGCTGAGATTCGAGAGCGCTATCTCCATCTCTTTGATGATTGATTATGTGTTATAGTTTGTATGTTGTCTCCCATTTTATATGATGATGTTATATTTCTTCTTTCTTATGAGTTATGTCTAGTTGGATGATTATGTAAATTTTGAGAATGAATTTTTTATTTGGAAGGGAGAGTTGTAAGACCCGTATCATAGTCTGTACCATTCCGTAGATTCCCGCAATCCTCCCTGTCGAATTCCGACGACCCACGACCTGTAACATGCATTTGCGCATGACCCTGAGATACACATGCTTAACCTAAGTCGACTCAACCCCAGACTTGTACCCAAGCGACCGCGTCGTCACCGCAGTCCAATGTTGTGTCTCACGTCCCAAGGCGGTACCCAGGCCAGGCGATGTGGGCCCGCATTCAATTTGAGGAAAACACTGCGCGTTGCTAAACCCAAGAGAATCTCTATCCTAATATTATCTCAATCAATCAATCAATCCCATCAATGGTGAAGTACATGTCAAGTACTCACATACTCAACACATCACTCAACCCATCACTCAACACATCACTCAACCCATCACAACCCATACCTCTCTTACAAAAGCTACCCCAAAAGTCAACAAACTCTTACACAACCCATCTCTCTCTCCCATCCATCACTCCATCACCCATCTCTCTCTCTCTCTCTCTCTCTCTCTCTCTCTCTCTCTCTCTCTCCTTACAACCCATTCTCTCTCATTTCTCAAACCTATTTTTCCAAGCAACTAAGAATCCCACGTCCAAGCTCACCTAACCTTCATGAGAGAGTTTTGTGTGTGGCCTACACCCTAACCCTCTCACCTCCCATCTCAACCATCAAAACTTCATCATCTTACGTTAAGATCAAAGCTAAGGAGACTACCTTTCCAAGGAGCCAAGAAGAAGAGGACGGTGGGTGATCTTGGACCCACATTTTTACCTTTTTTTGTGATTTAAGGGCCCATTTGTTGTGGGACCCACTTAATGGATGTATTGTTCAAGGGTGGGCCCAATAGTGGCGAGGTCCCTCCCCTACACGTTCCCTTTCCTCTTTCTCTCTCTCTTTGTATGATGGCTTGCGGCCCACCTATAATGTGTGTATTTTATCCATGTCATCCAACAAGTGGTCCACCTTGATCCCGAATTGGGGCCTGCGTGACCGGACAATCACACAGGCTCGAATGAAAGGGGAAAATAGATATAAGCTTGATCTAAATCTGGCGCCCACTATGTGGGTCCCACAGTGGCGCCAACCGGTGGGCTGGACACTGTATACATATAATATATATATATATATATATATATATATATATATATATATGTATATGGTATGTATATATTAGAATATTATATTATATTATAATATTATAACATGATATAATATTATATTATATATAAATATACGTATAGGTGTTTGACCGTACGTGTGGGGCCCATGTGGGACCCACCTATTTTGGGAAAGGGGATTGGCTAGTGTATGTTTACTACAGCTGTACAGCTATTGTATGATGTCACCTAGCAACGTGGGGTCCACCTTAATATATGTTGTATATCCCCACCGTCCATAGGCTGGGACGGTGGGTCTGATCGTGAAGTGTGTTATATACACACTGTCCATCGGTTTTAAATCTAAACCATCCATCTGCCAAGGACGTGGGTCCCATTGCTATTTAATGTCACCAAGTTCTGTGGGTCCCACATGTGGATGTGTTCCATCCAAACCGTCTATCCATTTGGCAAGCCCATTTTAAGGCTTGGGACTGAACTGAGGCAGATTCAAATCTCTGGTGGGCCACTATGTGGACACCACCTTGATGTATTATTTCATCCACACCGTCCAGATTATGCTGGACGGTGCTGTCCAAATGTTTGGACGTGCTAGACGATGTTTGGATGGTGCTGAGTACATGGGAAATTTGGATGGTGCTGATCTACCTGGACAATGTTTGGACAGTGTTGATCATCATTAGTGGGCCATGTGCCCCATGGAATGATAGTGTAAAGTGATACACATGTTGCACCTACATCGATTGAAATGATTTTGGTGTGGCCTAAGCCCATTTGTGGACCATTGGTGCGACCATCTATGAGGCCCACATGATGTGTTTTTGGCTCATGTGCGAGGCCCACCTCTTTGTATTGTTAGGCCCAAACATGTGGCCCATTTGATGCCTATGAGGCCCAAACAGGGCGGCCCACTTGTTGTATATGAGGCCCATGTATGAGGCCCATGGTGATGCAATTATGACCCATTTGATGAAGCCCATTGCGATAGGTTAGAGGCCCATGGGACAAGGCCCATTGTGATGTATCCGAGGCCCATGGGCGCGACCCATTGAGATGCATAATGGCCCATGGGCGAGGCCCAATATGATGTATTCAAGGCCCATGGGCAAGGCCCATTGTGATGTATTCGAGGTCCGTGGGTGTGGCCCATTGTGATACATTCGAGGCCCTTGTATGAAGCCCAATGCGATATATGAGAGGCCCATGAATGAGGCTCAATGTGATGTATGTGTGGCCGTTACATTGTGTATGAATCCCTTATATGAGCTACTCCTTGCTCAATGTGATGTATGTATGGCCGTTACATTGTGTATGAATCCCTTATATGAGCCACTCCTTAGGAGCAATGTTAGTTAGACGTCCACATTAATGGGGAATGATGGTTGAATGTCCTTATTGTGACCTTCCCTTAGTCCTTGTTAGGCCCATTCGCACCATTCTCTAAGTGGGTTGACCCTAATTGTTGGGCCCCATTTACATGTTCCATCTATTCTCATTGGGCTATCCCAAGATGTTGGGCCCTCATTGGTTGTTAGTGGGAATACTCCTTTTATTTTGGAGTCCATCTAGGACTCATTTGGGCCCCCTAGGGCATCTAGCGGGCCATGCAATAGTATGGTGAAGGAACCCTTTCTGAATCCCTAGGTTTATGGGTAGGCCACTTAGGATCAACCTTGAATAAGGATAGATAAATGATCATCATATAATATGCTTAGTATAGATCCATGATACATGTCCATACACATCATCTGCATACTTGTGATGAGATGAGTGATTGATCATAGCACATGCCTTTGGGCAGATTGTTATGGGACTCCCTGGTAAGGGGAGTTGCCCACATGAGCGTGCGGTACATGCATGATTGTTGTATGACTGGATTGCGTAATTCATGCATCTTGCATTGTGTGACAGGTATATTGTACGCCCTAGCGACCTCAGGGCCTTAGCCTCCACTAGCATATCGTGGTTAGAAGGATTGGATACCGAAAATCTTATTCTACATGGGGTGTTATAGATATCCCTGGGTGAAATTTCCTAAACCCTTATGGTACCAGGAGGTTGCTCTAATGTCTAAACCGAGTAGATGTATGAGCGCCGAATGCCGATTTCCAGAAGGTCGTGCTTTCCACTGTGTCGTGGTCAGTTGGAAGGGGGTGCGACCTTACCCACTTGAGAGGAGGGGGCAAAGCTAGGCTAAGTTTGACCAACTCGAGGAATGGGTCCGCTATCGACGAGTCGCACACGATATTAGCAGGCGAATAATGAGGTCTCTTCCACTCACCTTGTTGCGTGTGATGGGGTGGTAGTTTGGTTTAGAGTGCACTAGACCCCGGTGATATTCTAGAGTCAAGCTATTTTGGTATGTGGACTCAGATGAGGATTGGTATGCTTGAGTTGCATCTCACATCTCATGGCCTTAGTATGGCCGACATCACTCATGCCTTGCATCGCATGGCTTTGGTATGGCAGACATCATTCATGCCTTGCATCGCATGGCCTTGGTACGGCCAATAGTATTCAGTATTCATCAGCATAATCCGCATTACTCTGATATTGCATAATTGTATTACTACATTGCGCACACACTTCACCACCCTCTAAGCTTTCCGTAAGCATATGCACGACCGTTGCGTGCAGGTGATGTTGGATCGAAGCAGCGCTGAGGCAGGAGCGCATAACAGATCATCTTAGAGCTTTTGTCTATCATCATTGTATTTCCCTTGATACACATTGTACCTATAAGTTTTCGATCATAGTGGAAATGTGATGGAGTTTTTAGTTGTTGTTTGTGAGTTATGCTTTTGGTTATGCTTATTATAAATCAAACTTATGTTGAAAATCCTCCTTGTAGGATCTCAGGATTGGAACCTGGTAAATGGGTGTCAAGAGCCGAGAATGAGGTACTACGGAGGCTGTCAGTGCCGGATTCAGGGATTGAAAATTTTGTGAGCCCGGTTTCCGAGTTTGGGGCATGACATATGCAGTGGTCAATCACATCTCATAACAAACAAGCAGATGATGCGTATGAGTATGTATCATGATGCTAAGCTTTCACATACTCATAATCGGTATCAATAACGGGCCTCAACAATCAGCCTCGATATCTGTCCTCGATAATCGGCCTCGACGATGGGCATCGACAATCAGCCTCGATATCCATCCTCGATAGTCGGCCTTGACGATCAGCCTTGATGATAGACCTCGACAATCAGAATCGGCCTCAACAATCGGCCTCGGCAATCGAAATCAGTCTCGATAATCGGCCTATACAATCGAAATCGGCCTCGACAATCGTAATCGGCCTCGATAATCGGAATCGGCCTAGATGATCGAAATCAACCTCGATAATCGGAATTAGCCTCGGCAATCAAAATCGGCCTCGACAATCGGAATCGGTCTCGGTAATCGAAATTGACCTCGACAATCGGTCTCGACGATCGGAATCGGCCTCAATAATGAGCCTATATAATCGGAATTGGCCTCGACATCTAGCCTATACAGTCAGAATCGGCCTTGATAATTTGAATTGGCCTCGACAATCACCCTCGACGATCGGAATCGGCCTCAATAATCGGAATCGGCTTCGACAATCGGAATCGGTGAGAATGGGCCTACAAAGCCTAATGGAAGGTCACAATGTGGGCATTCAAGCATCATTGTCCATCAATGTGGACATTTAACCAACATTGCTCCCAAAGAGTGGCCCACATAAAGCCAAACATATAGTGAGCCCATGGCCTCATACAAGGGCCTAATATACATCACACTGGGCCATAAATACATCACATCGGGCTTCATCAATGGCCACAATTACATCACAACGGGCCACATACAATCACAATGGGCCACATACAATCTCAATGGGCCTTACACAAGGGTCTCATACATCAAGTGGGCCGCATCACGTGGGCTTTATACATCACATCGGGTCACATCATATGGGCCTCATATACAACACATCGAGCTAAATCACATGGGCTTAATACACATCACTGTGGGCCTCATCATATAAGCCGGAATACATCTCAATGGGCCTCATCAGATGGTCCATAAATACATCACATCAGGTCTTGCCCATGGGCCTCGAATACATCATAATGGGTCACAACCCATGGGCTTCAAATACATAATAGGTGGGCCCTACACATGGGCTTAATATACATCACAGGTGGGCCCTGCACACGGGCCTCATATACATTAAGTTGGCCACATTACATGGACGGCAAAAATGGGCCTCGTATACATCAAGTTAGGCCCTCCGTTCTAGGTGAACTAGCTACACCATACATCTATTTTTAGAAATCATTTTAGAACATTACCCAAAAATGAATCATATCGGAAGATCATCTGGACAACACTCCATATAGCGGCA
This sequence comes from Magnolia sinica, assembly GCF_029962835.1. Classification (NCBI taxonomy): domain Eukaryota; kingdom Viridiplantae; phylum Streptophyta; class Magnoliopsida; order Magnoliales; family Magnoliaceae; genus Magnolia; species Magnolia sinica. The sequence continues at coordinate 85,578,265 of NC_080574.1, forward strand.
GAGATGATGATTGGAAGATCATCTGGACCACACCACAAATAACAGTGGTGATAATGATTTTCACTGTTAAACAAATCACAGGGCCCACCATAAAGTTTATTCTCCAGCCAATCTGATCATAAGGTCATAAAGACCTGGATTAAGAGGAAAAACAAATTCCATAATGATCCAGAGCTTCTGTGACCCAAACGGGTTTCAATGATAGATGTTCAATCCTTCATTATTTTCTGTAGTGTGGTCCAACTTATACACGGATCTGCCCCATTTTTAGTCTCAAGCCTTAAAACGAGCTTGCCAAATGGATGGACGGTTTGTATGGAACTCATCCGTCATGGTGGGGCTGCTGGCCGTTAGCAGATGGACGGCCCTGTAAGTGACTAGACGGAACGGATATACCTCAAATACATCACGGTTGGGTCCCCACAGCACGTCCAAATGGACGAGGTGGAATATAAAACATACATCACGTGGTTTCCCAAAGATGGATGGACGGTTTGATAAACAACACATAAAGGTGGACCACTGCACGGACGGTGCAGATACAACACCGTATCATGGTGGGGCCGTACATGGCACCATCCAGATGGATAGTGCAGATGAAACACATACATTTATGGTGGGCTCACGGATGCATAGCGTGGATGAAGCACATACCTCACGTGGTGTCCATGTGGACAATGCACACATCAGGTGGGTTGCATGGCCACGGTGGAGACCCACCATCCCTACCATGGACGGTATGGATAAGAACATATAAATCAAGGTGGGTCCCACCCCCACACATGTCACATGTGTGGGGTGGCCCCACGTCCCAAATGCATGGACGGAATGTATAAAACACATACCTCATTGTAGGGTCCACTGTTTTCAAACGGATGGATGCCTAGGATGTAAGGCACGTATATCAAAGTGGGTCCCATCCCACACGTGCAGCGTGTGTGGGTGTGCCCCACACACGAAAAATGGATGGATGCATGGATAAGTACATATATCATGGTGGTTCTGCACAGCACCGTCCAGATGGATGGTTTGTGCATAAGTACATCTCGGTGCGTCCCACCTTGATGGAGGTTTGGATGAACCATATACATGTGTGGGTCCCACGGAACTTGGTGACATCCTCAGCAGGACAGTGAGACGGGTCAGCCAATCTGTATCCAAAGTAGGTGGGTCCCCACGTGGGCTGTTGGCGTGGATGAAACCCACACTCCTAGTGCATGCGTGCTACACAGCACCATCCAGATGGACGATGCAGATTTAAAATAATTACATCAAGGTGGGTCCCATGTAGGGCCCACCATACTATGTATTATAATATATATTATATATTATATTATCATATACATCAAGGTGGGTCCCATGCAGGGTCCACCATAATATATATTATAATATATATTAAATTTATATTATTATTATTATTATTATTATTATTATTATTAACAACCATCCAACGTCTAGGGCCCCACATCAAGCCATGGACAGTATGGATGTCGTGGGTAAGACATGTACATCATGTGGGCTCCACACGTGTGTGGCCCAACAAAGTATCAAGTTGATATTTATGTTTTCTCTTCATCCGGGCCCAGCCGAAAACAGGCAGCAAGGTGGGCCCCCGGATGGACAGCGGCGTGGATAAAATACATACATCGAGGTGGGCCACTAAATGGAAAATAGAGATAGAGAGAGAGAGAGACACGCGTGCTACGGAGGGACCCCACCGCTATGGGCCCTCCCTTTAATTACAACACATACAACAAGTGGGTACCATTAAATGTGGGCCCACCAATCAAAATCAATGGTGGAGATCCCTTCTCCACCAAAGTGCAAGGTCTAGATGACCATAAAAATGGAAAATAAACATCATGATGGGTCCATGGAGAATGGCCCCATCATGGGATGATTTTATGGATCAAGGTGGGCCATCAGCCACACCTAGGGTCTAAAGTGAGATCCATACCATTGATCGGTAGGCCCTACTTTGCTCATTAACAAAATACAAATCTAAGCCTATGAGAACACCCACCTAAGATCTCTTCTTCCTTCTTCCGCCAATGCATGCTAGAGCTCCAAAGGAACAATTTCAACGATCGAGATGATATTAGGATGGTGGAGATGGGAGGTAAGAAGGTGGGCCACACTAGCTTCTATCATGGAAGCTTGGACGTGGATTGCTTGGAGAATGAGGGAGAAAGACATGAGAGAGAGAGAGAGAGATTGTAAGAGATGGGTGTGATGGGTGAGGGATGGGTGAAAGGTGATGGATGTACTTGACATGTAAGGGATGTGTAAGAAGGAGAGTTGACTTTGAGGATGGGTATTGTACTTAGGGATGGGTGTGAGTGATGGGATGTGTACTTGACATTTAATGTGATGGATTCTCTTGGGATTTGCAACGTGCGGCATTTTCCTTGAACTGAACGCAGGCCCACATCTCCTAGCTCAGGTATCGCCTCAGCGTGCGAGAGCGGCGTCAAAACTGCGGCGACGGCGCGGTCGGAAGAATACAAGTCTTGGGTCGAGCTGACTCTTGAATATGAGATATGATTCAGGGTTGCCTGCAAATGCTATCTACGCATCACGGGTCACCGAAATTCGACCGGGAGGACTGCGGAAGCCTACGGAACGGTACAAGCTAATATACGGGTTTCACAGCTCTTACCTCCTAATAAAAATTTTATCCTCAAAATTTAAACCACAATACAACCAATACAGAGCTCACAAAGGGAGGAAAATCCTACCACTATAGATATAATCATCAAACACCTAAGAGATGGGGACAATGCCCACAAATCTCAGACTCTTGCTCTCAAAATGCCTCATCGGCACTATGATGACCCCACTAATCTTCAAATCCCGAATCAGAAATGATCGAAAATGAAATACTATGCAGTCTCACAATCTCAATGGTAGGAGCTATATCAGAAAATTTCTAAGTTATTCGAACTCGGGGATCTAATCATTCTAAGTTCTCAACAATCATATAGCGAAGGGTAGCTATCAGCATATATGTGATGTTATCTTCAGGTATTCCCAACTTATCCTTTGATACCAACTTCTGTCATGCCCCAAACTCAAAAACCGGGCTCACAAAATTCTCGATCGTCGAATCTGGTGCCGACAGCCTCTATAGTACTCCATTCTCGGCTCCCAGCGTCCATATGCCAGATTTCGATCTTGGGATCCTACAAAAAGGATTTTCCAACGTACTTTTATCTCATAATAAGCATAATCAAAAGTTTACCCAAATAACAAAGGCAACATCATCATCACATATCCAGTAATATAAACATTTGAATACAATGCTAAAAGGAAAATACATATATCGAAATCGAAGCTCCAGTAGTCAGCTACATGCTCGAAGCTCCACGCTGCTGTAACATAATGCCACCTACATGCATCTATTGTGTATAAGCTTATAGAAAGCTTAGAGGATGGTGAAAAGTGTGTACACAAGAAAAGTGTCATGCATACAAATACAACGTCATAATCATACAATGTCGGAAATACTAGCAAGATCATGAATAATAAGATATCAGAGTAAGTGGAAACATACTGGTAAGTCCACAAGTCATACAATATTGGAGTACAGAATGCATATCATAATGAGCTAAATATCAGATGTCGAGGATGTAATACAATATGTAAATCCTGACAAGTCACGAATACCATCAACCTCATCTAAGCTATATAAATGCAGAAACATAGTAACCCAAAATGCTAAATGTTGCGAATGTAATGCAATATGCGGTGTGAATGAAATGACTAAGCTGGAGTGAAGTCGGGATGATAGTACGTAATATCGCAGGCTATGAGGTCCATCACAAGGGACTTCTAACCAAACCAGTCCTATACCTAAATTTGGATAGCCAGACTCAATGTAGTAGACTCCTGATCTTAGGTTAGTCACGCGCCCCAACCAAAATCCTTGTCATTATGAAGGTACATAATAATTAGTTGTGACCACCAGCCCGAGTGGGTAGTGAATGAATGAATGAATGAGTATGCAACTCCTAATCAATAAGTCCATATATCAACATCGTACATATCTAGGATCATCACCGGGGTCTAGTACACTCCAAACCAGATTGTGGCTCATCGCACGTAACCAGGTGAGTGGAAGAGACCTCACTATTCGCCTGGCCATTAGTGAGTCAATACCTACCCGGCACGTCGATAGTAGACGTATTTATGAGCTGGTCAAACTCAACCTAGTTTTGCCCACTACGAATCGGGCAGATAAGGTCACACCCCCTCCCAACCGACTACGACACGTTGGGAGATGCAGCCTACTGGTATTCGGCACTCGGGCGCTCATGTATCTACTCGGTCTAGATGTTGGGGCATCTCTTGGCAACGGAGGTTTAGGGACTTTCACCCACGGACATCCAAAGTGCTCAGATACTCGAACCAAACATTTTCGGTGTCCCATCTGGCTAACCACGACATGCATGTGGAAGCCATAGCCCTGATGTTGTTAGGACGTACAATAATCACAATCACATAATGCAAGATGCAAGAGTCACGCAGTCTAATCATGTATCAATCTTGCGCATACCGTGTGCTCATGTTGGATAACTCCACCTATCAGGGAATCTCATAAACCACCTATACTATGGCATATGCAGTGGTCAATCACATCTCATAACAAACATGCAGATGATGCGTATGGGTATGTATCATGATGCTAAGTTGTCACATACTTATAATCGGTACCAATAACCAGCCTCAACAATCAGCCTCGATAATCGGCCTCGTTATCTGTCCTCGATAATCGGCTTTGACGATGGGCCTTGACAATCGGCCTCGATATCCATCCTCGATAGTTGGCCTCGACGATCGGCCTTAACAATCAGCCCGATAATTAGACTATACAATCAGAATTGACCTCGATGATCGAAATCGGCCTCGACAATCGAAATCGGGCTTGTTAATCGAAATTAGCCTCAATAATCGACCTCGACGATCAGAATCGACCTTGATAATCGGAATCGGCCTCGACAATTGGAATCGGCCTCGACAATCAGAATCGGCCTCGACAATCGAAATCGGTCTCAATAATCAAAATTAGCCTCGACAATTGGTCTCGACGATTGGAATCGGCCTCGGTAATCGGCCTATACAATCGAAATTGGCCTCAACAATTGGAATCGGCCTCGACATCCGACCTATACAATCAAAATCGGCCTCGATAATTGGAATCTGCCTCGACAATCGGCCTCGACGATTGGAATCTGCCTCGATAATAGTAATCGGCCTCAACAATCAGAATCGGTGAGAATGGGCCCAACAAGGCCAAATGAAAGGTCACAATGTGGACATTCAAGCATCATTGCACATCAATGTGAACATTTAACTAACATTGCTCACAAGGAGTGGCCCACATAAAGCCAAATAATAGTGGGCCCATGGCCTCATACAAGGGCCTAATATACATCACACTGGGCCATAAATACATCACATCGGGCTTCATCAATGGCCACAATTACATCACAACAGCCCCCATACAATCACAATGGGCCACATACAATCACAATAGGCCACATACAATCACAATGGACCATGTACAATCACAATGGGCCATATACAATCTCAATGGGCCTTACATAAGGGTCTCATACATCAAGTGGGCCGCATCACATGGGCCTTATACATCACATCGGGCCTCATCATATGAGCCTCATATACAACACATCGGGCCGCATCACATGGGCTTAATACACATCACTGTGGGCCTTATCATATGGGCGCGAAATACATCTCAATGAGCCTCATCATATGGGCCATAAATACATCACATCAGGCCTTACCCATGGGCCTCGAATACACCACAATGGGTCACAACTCATGGGCTTCAAATACATAATAGGTGGGCCATACACATGAGCCTAATATACATCACAAGTGGGCCCTGCACATGGGCCTCATATACATCAAGTCGGCCACATTACATGGGCCGCAACAATGGGTCCTATATACATCAAGTCGGGCCCTCCGTTCTAGGTGAACTATCTACACCATACATCTATTTTTAGAGATCATTTTAGAATATTACCCAAAAATAAATCATATCGAAAGATCATCTGGACCGCACTCCAAATAGTGGTGTAGATGATGATTGGAAGATCATCTGGACCATACCACAAATAACAGTGGTGATAATGATTTTTAATGTTAAAAAAATCATAGGGCCCACCATAAAGTTTATTCTCCATTCAATCTGATTATAAGGTCATAAAGACCTGGATTAAGAGGGAAAACAAATTCCATAATGATCCAGAGCTTCTGTGACCCAAACGGCTTTCAATGATTAATGTTCAATCCTCCATTATTTTTTGCAGTGTGGTCCACCTGATACATGGATCTGCCTCATTTTTAGTCTCAAGCCTTAATACGAGCTTGCCAAATGGATGGATGGTTTGGATGGAACAAATCCATCATGGTGGGGCTGTTGGCTGTCCAGCAGATGAAAGGCCCGGTAAGTGATTGGACGGTACGGATATACCTCACATACATCACAGTGGGGTCCCCACAACCTGTCCAAATGGACGGGGTGGAATACAAAACATATATCATGGTGGTTTCCCACAGATGGATGGACAGTTTGATAAACAACATATCAAGGTGGACCACTGCACAAACAGTGCAGATACAACACCGTATCATGGTGGGGCCGTACATGGCACCTTCCAGATGGACAGTGCAGATGAGACACATACATTTATGGTGGGCTCATAGATGCACAGCGTGGATGAAGCACATACCTCACGTAGTGTCCACGTGTGGACAACGCACAAATCAGGTGGGTTGCATGGCTAAACGGCCTGGATGACCAAATACATCACGATGGAGACCCACCATCCCTACCATGGACGGTGTGGATAAGAACATATAAATCAAGGTGGGTCCCACCCCCACACGTGTCAAACGTGTGGGGTGGCCCCACGTCCCAAATGCATAGACGGAATGTATAAAACACATACCTCATTATAGGGTCCACCGTTTTCAAACGGATGACGTCTAGGATGTAAGGCACGTATATCAAAGTGGGTCCCCTCCCACACATGCAGCGTGTGTTGGTGGGCCCCACACATGCCAAATGGATGGCTGCATGTATAAGTACATATATCATGGTGGTTCTGCATAGCACCGTCTAGATGGACGGTGGTGTATAAGTACATCTCAGTGCGTCCCACCTAGATGGACGGTTTGGATGAACCATATACATGTGTGGGTCCCAGGGAACTTGGTGATGTCCTCAGCAGGACGGTGAGATGCATCAGCCAATCCATATCCAAAGTAGGTGGGTCCCCACGTGGGCGATTGGCGTGGATGAAACCCATACGCCTGGTGCGTGCGTGCTACATAGCACCATCCAGATGGACAGTGCAGATTTAAAATAATTACATCAAGGTGGGTCCCATGTAGGGCCCACCATACTATATATTATATATTATATTATAATATATATCAAGGTAGGTCCCATGCAGGGCCCACCATACTATATATTATTTATATTTATATTATTATTATTATTAACAATCATCCAGCGTCTAGGGCCCCACATCAAGCCATGGATGGTATGGATGTCGTGAGTAAGACACGTACATCATGTAGGCTCCACACATGTGTGGCCCACCAAAGTATCAAGTTGATATTTATGTTTTCTCTTTATCTGGGCTCACCCGAAAATGGGCAGCAAGGTGGGCCCCCGGATGGACAGCGGCATGGATAAAATACACACATCAAGGTGGGCCACCAAATGGAAAATAGAGATAGAGAGAGAGAGACGCGTGCTACCGGGGGACCCCCGCCACTGTGGGCCCTCCCTTTAATTATAACACATACAATAAGTGGGTCCCACTAAATGTGGGTCCACCAATCAGAATCAATGGTGGAGATCCCTTCTCCACCAAAATGCAAGGTCTAGATGACCATAAAAATGGAAAATAAACATCATGATGGGGTCCATGGAGAATGGCCCTATCATGGGATGATCTTATGGATCAAGGTAGGCCATCGGCCACACCCGGGGTCCAAAGTGAGATCCATACCATTGATCGATAGGCCCCACTTTGCCCATCAACAAAATACAAATCTAAGCCTATGAGAACACCCACCTTAGATCTCTTCTTCCTTCTTCCGCCAATGCATGCTAGAGCTCCAAAGGAACAATTTCAACGGTCAAGATGATCTTAGGATGGTGGAGATGGGAGGTAGGAAGGTGGGCCACACTAGCTTCTCTCAAGGAAGCTTAGACGTGGATTGCTTAGAGAATGAGGGAGAGAGAGAGGTTGTAAGAGATGGGTGTGATGGGTGAGGGATGAGTGAAAGGTGATGGATGTACTTGACATGTAAGGGATGTGTAAGAGGGAGAGTTGACTTTGGGGATGGGTATTGTACTTGGGGATGGGTGTGAGTTATGGGAGCGATGGGATGTGTACTTGACATTTAATGTGATGGATTCTCTTAGGATTTGCAACATGCGGCGTTTTCCTCAAACTAAACGCGGGCCCACATCTCCTAACCCGGGTATCACCTCAGTGCGCGAGACGCGGCGTCGGAACCGTGGCGATGGCGCAGTCATAAAGATACAAATCTCGAGTCGAGCCGACTCTAGAATATGAGATACAACTTAAGGTTGCATGCAAATGCTATCTACGCGTCATGGGTCACCGAAATTCGACCGGGAGGACCGCAGAAACCTATGGAACGGTACAGGCTAAGATACGGGTCTCACAGCTCTCCCCCTAATAAAAATTTTATCCTCAAAATTTAAACCACAATACAACCAATACAGAGCTCACAAAGAGAGGAAAATCCTACCATTATAGATATAATCATCAAACACCTAAGAGATGGGGACAATGCCCACGAATCTCAGCCTCTTACTCTCAAAATACCTCATCGACACTATGATGACCCCCACTAATCTTTGAATCCCAAATAAAAAATGATCGAAAATGAAATACTATGCAGTCTCACAATCTCAATGATAGGGAGCTATATTAGAAAATTTCTAAGTTATTCGAACTTAGGGATCTAATCATTCTAAGTTCTCAACAATCATATAGCGAAGGGTAGCTATCAGCTAATATGTAATGTTATCTTCAAGTATTCTCAAGTTATCTTCAAGTATTCGAACTCAGAAACCAGGCTCACAAAATTTTTGATCGCCGAATCTGGTGCCGACAGCTTCTGTAGTACCCCATTCTCAGCTCCCAGCGTCCATACGCTAGATTTCGATCCTGGGATCCTACAAGGAGGATTTTCCAATGTACTTTTATCTTGTAATAAGCATAGCTACAAGTTTGTCCAAATTGAAAAGGCAACATCATCATCACATATCCACTAATATAAACATTTAAACACAATGCTGAAAGGGAACTACATATATCGAAATTGAAGCTCCAGAAGTCAGCTACATGCTCGAAGCTCCACGCTGCTGTAACCTAATGCCACCTACATGCATCTATCGTGCATAAGCTTATAGAAAGCTTAGAGGGTGGTGAAAAGTGTGTGCACAAGAAAAGTGTCAAGCACACAAATACAATGCCATAATCATACAATGTCAGAAATACTGGCAAGATCATAAATCATAAGATATCAGAGTAAGCGAAAACATACCGGTAAGTCCATGAGTCATACAATATTAAATTACAAAATGCAGGTCATAATGAGCTAAATATCAAATGACGAGGATGTAATACAATATGCAAATCTTGACGAGCTACAAATACTATCAACCTCATCTAAGCCATATAAATGCAGAAACATAATAACCCAAAATGCTACTGTTGTGAATGCTTAATTGTCTTTCCACTCCTAAGAGTAGTGATAGACTTAGCTTACTCTATTTGATTTAAAGAGCTTGGGCCACTAATTTCATATTGCAGTTTTGGATTTGGTAGAGGTTGGGTTGGAAGAGTCCCTTTCTCTCCAATTGTTAAGTGTGACTCAATCCGTTGAATGGCCTTAGTAAGGTCTTGAAAGGCATGTAATGTGCCTTGATTAAAAAGTTCTTGATTTTGGATATGTTTTAAAATCGGATCCTCATGAGGCCTCTTTTAATTTAAGAGTTGAGTAAGGGCCTCTTGTGGGTTAGCTGTTTGTTCATTCCTCCAACTAAAATTTGGATGTTTCCTCCGGTTGGAATTGTATGATTCGAAGTGGGTTCACTGAAAGGTCTTTGGTAGTTGTTCACGGCATTTGATTGCTCATTCATTATTTCTTGAAAAGTAAAAATTGTTGGACAATTTTCAGTTGTATGTATATTGCAAGCACAAATACCACAAACAACTTCCATAGCCTTATCAGGTTTGACAGGTTCTGCCCTCTTAAGTTTCATGGCCTCGACTTTTCTTATGAGATTGACCACTCTTATATTCATATCATCTTCCTCTTTTAAAACATAAATTCATCCCCTTTCCTTTGATTGAGTAGGCTTAGAAGTAGTGGTTCTTAAGGAGGTATCCCATGATTGTGTGTTCTCAGTAACTTTATCAAAATAATCCCACACATCATCGGTTTTCTTGTTCATGAATTTCCCATTACACATCATTTCCACAAATTGGCACATGGGTGAGGTCAATCCTTCATAGAACAAGCTTGTTATCCACCATGTTTCATATCCATGTTGTGGACATGAATTTATGAGATCCTTATATCACTCCCAATATTGAAAGAATGTCGCATCCTCTTTTTGCGCAAAATTCATGATTATTTTTCTTAAGGTATTCATTTTATGATACGGAAAGAACTTTTTAAGGAACTCCCTTGTCATCTCAGCCCATGTGCCAATAGACCGTGGTCTTAAGGAATTTAACCATGACTTAACCTTTTCTTTTAAAGAGAAAGGGAACAATTTCAATCTTACTGTGTCCTCAGATACATGTGGGAAGTGTAATATAAATATTATCTTATCGAACTCTTTCATATGCAAGTATGGACTTTCAAATTCTAGTCCATGAAACTTAGGAAGGAGTTGAATCACCCCTGGTTTAACATCCACGGTTCCTACATTCAATGGGAATATCATGCAGGAAGGTGTACTCACCCCCGTCGGTTGTGACTAATCTCGTAGAGTACGAGGTGGGGTGTGTGATGCACTTCATTCTCATCCTAAGCCTCCTCAACTGGGTATTGAGGTTGATGTGTAGCCATCACTTCTACTGACTCAGACGATCTTAGGTGGTGTCTAATCTTATGATGGATAGGTAACCCTTCAACTAATCCTCCTTCACTCAAGAGACAGAGAGTGTTGTCACAAACCCACTTGGGCATGAAACACTCGCAGCCTTCAAATACCTAAACAACTAGAATCTAAGAAAAAGAAAGCTAAAACTTATGGCAAATAAGAAATCTAAAAAGATAAGAGAGAGTTGGAGAGAAGTTACCTGATTAGGGTTGCTATGTTAGGATTCTACTAAACATAAAAGAAAGTTAATTTCTAAAAATAGAAAATCCTAACCTAAAAACACAACAGAAATTAACCCTAATATTAACCTAATTCTAATACCAATTAATCTCAGAAAAACGTAGCCGTAGTCCCTGGTAACGACAAACTTGTTCACAACCCTAAGTGCATGGTCACAATGTAGTAATAACTCGGTGAGACCGAGGTCGAATCCACGGGGACTAAACTTGTACGTATTCTGAAAATAACTAGAACTAGAACTAGAATAAGATATAAATCTAAATCTAAAATAAAAGAGAGTAATTATGAATGGGATTTCAATAATCAAAAGGAAACTGGAGCGCTAAAGATCCACTTGTAGCTATTAGGATGCTACCTAACTTGATTCAAGAAACATAATTGGAATTGGAGTCTTATCCTAACCAATTGGAAGATAAAATAATTGAAGCATAATCTGAACTTTACATTGAATTAATTCACACATGAAGGAGTATTGTGATGATTGGAAGGTATTCCATCATCCTACCATGCCCAAGAGACGATGGTGAACAACAGGATTTACCAATCTCACAATCTCAGAATGGAGAAAAGGATATTTAAAGCTATCGCATCATTTATTATAATTTGAGTCACAATAAACCATAAAAAACTAAAAATATTTCTTAAATTCATTCTAGAAATCAATAAGGTTTAAGAAAAATAAGAATCAAAGTAAGAAAATCATCCCAACACGCTACAAGCTTCACCTCTTAGCCCTAGCTAAGAGGTTTAGCCAACTATAGACATGATTGAAACTAAATCTCTCAAATAAAATATTAAAAATAAATAAGAAAAGAAGAAAAACTCTTAGGAGGTTGCTCTACCCTTTGGCTCTACTCCTTGTAAAATAATTCATATTTAGAACTCCTCAAAGAACCCATATTTATAGCCTTTGTCCGACCGTCTGTGAAAATCGCCTCAAATTTACGTACTCTGCATAATGCCTTCAATGTCATCGAACAACCTTTGATGTCATCGAACATAAATCAAATCCGAAAATTGTGCCTTTTCACACTGTGTAACGCCTTTCGCATTGCGTAACTTTTCATGTCATCGAACAATCCTTTGATGTCATCGACCAGTCCTTTGATGTCATCGAAAGGTGTTCGAGTAATCGAGAATATGTTCAAAGTGTTCTAGCAAGTTTCTCCAGAAATCTGCAAAAATCTCAATGTCATTGAACTGCCTTCAATGTCATCGAACAGGTCTTCAAGCAATTGAATAGGGCTTTGAGGTCATCGAGAAATGCATCTAATATGTTTAACAACCAAACTCAATTTTCATGTAATTCTTTGATGTCATCGACTCGTGGTCGATGACATAGACAGTGAAGTTCAGATTCACTAAATTTCTTCACTTTGCACTTTCGACTTCCTTCCTTCTCCACTTAGTTTTCTTGAATCTTGGGGTCTTGAAATCTTCAATCTTGGTCTTTTAATATCCATCCCTTTCTTTGGCGATTCTTGAGCATCAAATCCATGCTTTTAAAATTCTTTTCAATCCAAGCTCATAGATTCACCTCGTAATACAAACATGTATAAAATATACCTATTAAGCATTATCATGTTCATAAAACGAAGATATAAACAAGGGTAAATATGCAATATTTGACACTCAATAAAGTCACCCACTATTGACTTGTTCGGTCGACCAGGGTTGAACACGGACGATTGACAGTAGTTGGACTACGTAAGATGCTCGCACCCAATGTCGGTTGAGCCGGTGTGCCCCAAGTCGACCGAACCAATCTTAAAGTCGACCGACCGCTTGGAATTGTGATGTGTGATAACACTGAATGGAATCTAAGATACCCCTGTTTCCATTGGATGAGTCTACTCATAACCATTAGCGGTATGATCCACTAGACTCATGAATCGGGCATGGTGGTATCGGACATCGTGTTCGAGCTATCGGCCTATGCTGGGATGACGAGCCTCCCTGTAGTGACTAATGAGTAATCAGAAGGCTATAAGCTTATTATATCAAACTGGAATGATGATGCGACTGCCCCAAAATTGCATTTGGGTGACAACTCTTACATCAATTGTGGGCGCCCTCTACCTGTCAATGGGCTGCCCAACCCTGTGCGTCTGGGCTATGTCATTCAGGTCCTGAGTGATCGGTCGGGCTAGTGTTAGCCACACGTTGATTGGGAGAGTTGTCATTTAGGTGATAAACCCGAATATGGATCAAGGGACATAAGTAAGGAGCCACTTCGGCCATCCCAAGCGTAGTGATTCAATTAAGACCATGATAAAATGAGGGTAACCTAACTTCCCCAATATGCTAGATAAATGAAACCTAGTACTCAACCAACATGCACATTCACCGCATTGCATTAGATAGGACTTGCAATTTGGCATTGGGTTGTTTGTGAGGAAGTATTGGCATATGTGAAATAGGGGTTAAAGATGCTTGAGAGGGAGTGTTGTTTGGAAAGAGCATGCATCATATCATATCTTTATATGCACATTTAACAAAAGTATTTAAGAATTGTTTGATTTCTTATTTTATCATTACCTGTACTGATTGGGTTGATAACATATGTAACTTAGGACTAATGGAACCACTGGGTTAGCTACTCACTCCCACCTGGGACGGTTTTTTAAAACACTAACCAGGCATTGTTGTTGATACAGGTGCTATCGAGGCCTCCGGCAGATAGGTTTGGGTTGGCTTACACTTTCACCGAGATGCCTTGGGAGCATTGGGTGAAACTAGAAAATGTTGCCTTTATTTAATTTTGTGCTTGTATATGTTAAAGTCTCTAATTGGGTGTACTCCGTATGTTAATTTCGTTGTATCTTCATTGTGGCTTGTATAATCCTCATTTTAGGCAATCACCACTATTGGAATTGTATTTTTGACTATTAACCCTATATTTCTGAATTTTTATTGTCCTTACCTCGCTTTGGATCCGCTAAGTGAATTGGATTACTCTTATTATGCTTGTGTGAAACAAATGTGAATTTGAATGAGGTCACACGTGCATTTCATTTGGTTCACACTTGGGAACTCGGGACCGAGGTCTCTGTACTTAGGTACCGATTTTTGGGGCGTGACAGCTAAATAAACTACCTAACTTTTAATTCTTTTGTTGCTCTATATGTTTGATCGTGCTAAGTCTAGTTCACTTTGACATGCACCTTTGACCATTTTCCTCTACGGGGCTCTCAACTTAAGGACCTTTCCCTAGTTGTACCTCGAATGCAGCCATGGGACAGGCAAAATTGACTGAATTTCAGACCTATAGGAAGATGTCTAACGATCCCAGCTAAACAGTGCGGTATCCTATGGTGTAAATTTGCATTTTCATATATATATATATATATATATATATATATATATATATATATATATATATATATATATATATATATATATATATATATATGTTTTAAGCAAATGGCACCACACTCTTACCATGTTGGGGGACTACGTAAGCATACAGGGATGAATCAAGCAAAGTACTCCAATCACACAATCAAGTTCAAACACAAACAATCCGATTTTAATATCAAAAATTCCTTGTGGGAAAAAAACCATGGCACAAAGTGATAGTAATGCAATATGAAAGCAAAAAATTACAAGAGATAGAGATTACCCGATTCGAACAAGCCTCGAATCTCCCGTACAAGCCCCTAAAACCCTTTGGAACGAATTAGAAAGCTCTGAGATACCCCATATTCCCGATTACACACACACACACACACACACACACACACACACACACACACACATATACAAGAATCACAATCGAAATAGGAAACAAATCCCACACTTACACGACTCTGTGTAACTCTATGCGATCGTTTGATGGCACCTTCGATGACATCGATGAACTATCGATGGCATCAAATATCTTCGATGTCATCGAACTAAACACAAAACGTTCCAGCTATAAAACATGGATTTTTCAAATTTTTTCAATGGCATCGAAGTCTGCTCGATGGCATCGAGCTGTTATCGATAGACCTATTGATTTTCATATTTAAGACATCAATCAACAATCTTCACCATGTCTTCAATCTCCAATCTTCATAGCTCTTTTTACTTTATCTCTAATTTTTCCTTGCATCACAACTCCACCATCACTTCTTGTGCACACAGTCTTGCATTTACACATTCACCAAGCCCATAAAAGTTACACATAACTTGAACTTCTCTGTGAGAACCACCTTAGTGAGCATGTCCGCTGGATTCACGCTGGTGTGAATCTTCTCTAGAGTCATGCCTCCTTCCTCAAGCACTTGTCGAATAAAATAGTGATGAACATCAATATGTTTAGTACGTGAGTGATAAACAGAGTTTTTATCCAAATTGATCTTGCTTTCACTGTCACAATTAATCAACATGTACTCCTTCTGAAGCCCCAACTGATTTATCATCCCTCTCAACCAAACACCTTCTTTTAATACCTTCGTCACTACCATGTACTCAGCTTTGGTTGTGGAAAGAGCCATAATAGACTAAAGCTTCAACATCCAATTGATCGCTCCACCTGCTAGCACAAATGGGTAGCCAGAAGTCAACCTTCTAGTATTCACATTGCCTGCGTAATCTAAATCCACATAGCCTACTAACTTAGCCCATGATTTCTCAAAAGATGAGACGTAGTCTTGCATACCTTGAATGTATCAAAGTAGTCCTTTCACTACTTCCTAGAGTTTCTTTACGGGGTTAGACATGTATCTGCTGACAGCACCCACCGCATGTGAAATATCCAATCTAGTACAAATCATGGCATACATTAAACTGTCAACCGCATTCGAATAAAGCACATGAGACATATCGTACTTTTCTTCATCAATTTTAAAACATATTCAGAAGAAAGCTTAAAATGAGCCACTTGAGGAACACCGACCAGCTTTGCCCTATCCATCACATACTTCATTAACACCCTCTCAAGGTATTCTATCACGACCCAAAGTCGAAAACTGGGCTCACAAAATTTTTGATCGCTGAATCCGGTGCTGACAGCCTCCGTAGTACCCCATTCTCGGCTCCCAGCGCGCATGCGCCAGATTCTGATCCTGAGATCCTACAAAGAGGATTTTCAGTATGATTTTTTTTGTATGGAGCATAACCACAAGTTTACCCAAATTACAAAGGCAACATCATCATCACATATCCACTAATATAATCATTTGAGTACAATGCTAAAAGGGAAATACATATGACAAAAATCAAAACTCCAGAAGACCACTGCATGCTCCAAGCTCAACGCTGCTGCAACCTAAGACCACCTGCACGCATCTATCGTGCATAAGCTTATAGAAAGCTTAGAGGGTGGTGAAAGTATGTGTAAGGTAAGTGTCAAGTATACCATAAAGTCCATAAATCATACATCATCGGAATAAGAGAAAATACTGACAAGATCATAAATCATATGATATCAGAGTAAGCGGAAATATACTGGTAAGTCCATGAGTGCTATCAGTCGTACCAGGGCTATGCGATGCAAAACATAATAAGACAATAACAGATGCTGAGGATGCAATGCAATATACAAATCCTGACAGCCACAAATACCATCAACCTCATTTATGCCATATAAGTGCAAAAACATAGTAACCCAAAACGCTAAGTACTATAGATGCAATGTAATATGCGGTGCGAATGAAATAACCAGGCAGGAACGTGAAGTCGGGATGATAGTACGAAGTATCACAAGCTATGGGGTCCATCACAATGGACTTCTATCCAAACCAGTCCCATACCTAAATTTGGATAGTCAGACACAATGTGGTAAACTCCTAATCTCAGGTTAGTCATGTGCCCAACCGAAATCCTGGCCATGCGATGTACACGTAACAAATAGTTACGCACCACCAGCCCGAGTGGATAGTGAATGAATGAATGAATGGATATGCAATTCCTACTCAATAAGTCCACATATCAGTACGGTTGCTCTCTGGAAAAAATCACCGGGGTCTATTACACTAGACACCGACTGCCTCCTCCCTAGCTGCATAGCCCAGTAAGCAGAATAGACCTCACTATCCACCAAACCAATAGTCTGCCAATACCTACCAGGCTCGTCGATGGCAGACCCATTTACGAGCTGGTCATACTCAGCCTAGCTTATAACCCCCTCACTTGGGCGGATAAGGCCACACCCTCCTCCCAACCGACCATGACATAGTGGGAGACGCGGCCTACTGGTATTCGGCACTCGGGCACTCATATTCCACTCGGTCTAGATGTTGAGGCTACTCCTGGCCTCGGAGGTTCTGGGATTTTCACCCAAGGACATCCTACGTGCCCATAATGCTAGAACCAAATATTTTTAGTGTCTCATCTGGCCATCCACGATGTGTCTGTGGAGGCCACGACCCTGATGTTGCTAGGGCGTACAATGATCAAGTCGCATATATGCGAGATGCATAAGTCACACTATCCAGTCATGCAGCAATCCTGTGTGTACGGTGCGATAATGTGGGCACTTCATCTCATAAGGAGTCCCGTAAATAGTCTACCCAATGGCGTATGCAATGATCAATCACTACTCATATCAAGCATACATATGATGCGTATGGCATGAGTAATGGAATTATACTAAGCATGTTATAAAGTAATGAACTATCCTTATAATGCAAGTGGGCCTAGATGGCCAACACATAACAAGTATGGGCCTATCAATGGGCGCTAGGGAGAGTTATAATGCAGACATTTAACCAACATTAATCTTACAATGTGGATGTCAAACCAACATTGCTCCCAAGGCATGGCCCGCCATAAATGTCATTACATAACCCATGGTGGAATCACACAATGCAATAGACCTTGTATATATCCCAATGGGCCTCAATCCATGGGCCTCAAATACATCAAATGAGCCTCATCATATGGTCCTTATATATGTCAAGGTGGGCCTCAATAATGGGCCTCATACACATCACGGTGGGCCTTAATAACGGGCCTCATACACATCAAGGTGGGCCTCAATAATGAGCCTTGAATACATCACAATGGGTCTCAACCCATGGGCCCCAAATACATCACAATGGGCCTCAACCCATGGACCCTAATACATCACAATGGGCCTCAACCCATGGGCCCTAATACATCACAATGGACCTCAACCCATGGGCCCTAATACATCACAATGGGCCTCAACCCATGGACTCCAAATACATCACCATGGGCCTCAAATACATCAATGGGGCCTCATCATATGGTCCTCATACACATCACGGTGGGCCCCAATAACAGGCCTAATCACATAGGCCTCATGTATATATCAAGGTGGGCTTTAATGGACAGACACAAATAAATCAAGATGGGCCTCATACATATACCAAGGTGGGCCTCAATGAACGGCCACAAATAAATCAAGATGGGCCCCATACATATACCAAGGTGATTTCAGTGGTAGAGTTTCAATGCTCACATTGCCGTGTGGTCCACTTGATAAATAGATCTATCTTATTTCGTTTCAAGCCTTAAAATGAGCTTGCCCAAAAGGTTGGATGGCTTGGATGCAACACATGCATCATGGTGGGTCCCATATAGACGGATGGCATGGATGAAACAGGTGGGTTCCACGAAGGGCCCACCATCAGATATATATTATATATAATTTATATTATATACAATATAATATATACACACACACAGCACACCAGGTGCAGGCCCCACATGTGGGGTGGGTCCCACCATCCAGTACTATGGATGGTGTGGATAGAACACATAAATCATGGTGAGTTCCACCGTCCACGATCAGTGGACGGTGAGAATGAAACATATACATCACTGTGGGTCCCACGTGGGGCCCACCATAATGCTTATTTGTCGTCCAACCTGTTGATAAGGTCACGCATGACCCGAATGAAGAGGAAAAACATTTCCATATGACCCAAAACTTCTGTGAACCCAAAAAAAGGATTCCATGGCAGCCATTCAATCACCATTGTTTCCTATGATGTGGGCCACCTAAGCCATGTATACAGCTGAAATTTGGAGGGTGGCTCACTGCCCTAAGGGCTTACGAAATGGGTGGTGTGGATACATAAACACATCACAGTGGGGTCCATTTTTTTGGGGTCCACGGTCGGCCAAGGACCGTCCAGCGCAGCAGCGCCTGCTGCTCTTACAGTGGCGGCAGGTGCTACCTTCTTAGTTTTTTGTTTTGTTTTTTTTTAAATCATGGTTTTCTTGAGGTTTTTCTGTGGTAGGGCCCGCATCAGGGGAATCCACCCCGTCCATTGGCTCCCATGGCTCAAAACAAGCTAAACAAGCCCAATATTCGAGGCGTTTTGGTGTATAAATTCGTCAGGTGATTTTTCAACGGTAAAAGTCATAGTTTGCTATGCTATGGCCCACTAGAAATTTGGATCCACTTCATTTTTTGGCTCAACGCCTAAAATGATCTAAGGAATGAAATGGACGGCTTCGATTGAAAACATACATCAAGGTGGGGCCTGTGGGAGCGATCCACCCCAAAACCAAAAGAAATCTCCCCCCCCCCCCCCCCTTTTTTCACAATTCACATCCAGCGTCTATGGACGCTGGACGGCTTGGCATGAACATATATGTAAGGTGGGCCCTGCTCAGGTGGGCCACCAAATATGGATTGGTGCGGATATCACACTTATAAAGTGGGCCTCACCTATAGGTGACTTGGATAAAATACATACCTTATGATGGGGTCCATCTGGGTGGGCCACGGGCCATTTCATCACATTAACAAAAAGAGAGAGGGAGAGAAAGAGAGAGATCGGGAGACACGCGATGATGGAGGGACCCCGACACTATGGGCCCTTCTTTGCATGATTTAAAACATACATTAAGTGGGTCCCATTTCATATGGGCCCACCTATCAAAATCAACGGCGGAGATCCTTTCTCCACCAAAATGAAGGGTCTAGATGACCCTATCCATGCAAGGAAAATAAACATCATGATGGGGTCCATGGAGAATGGCCCCATCATGGAATGATCATGAGGATCAAGGTGGGCCATTGACCACATCTTAGGGTCCAAAGTGAGATTCATACCATCGATCGGTAGGCCTCACTTGGCCCATCATAAAACATGAAACTAGCCTATACAAGCACCCACCGTTCGATCTTCTCGGTCCGTTCGAAAGCCAGTCTCCTTGTGCTCCACTTTGAAGGAAGGTGATGAAAGGTGAATGGCTAGGATGAATGAGTTTGGGGTGGAAAGTGGGCCACACACATGCTGTAACGTCCTAAAATTCAGGAGTCGAGCATAACTCATCTCCCGAGTTCCAGAACATCACTTATGCAACATATTTGATGATGGATGTATGTTCTCTATATGAGTGCATAAAACATGGAATAGATCAAGCCAAACTGCAAATATAATTCAGGGATAAGTAAAGAACGCAAGCGAAAGACTTAGAAAAATATATGTGTACATGTGCAAATCCCTGAAATACATATACATACTAGGTCGTGTTACAAGTGTTGCTATCAAAATTATAAGTATCAAGTTACATTATTTAATCCCAAAAGAAATCCCAGCATCCCGCGCATCAGAACAAGGCTCACTAGAACCCGTCTGAAAACTGCATAAAAGAGAATGCAGCCTCATCATCATCGAACTCCGACTCAGCCTCAGAAGTCGCATCAACATCTGCAATTAAGACAGAGTCTGGTGGGTGTTTAAACACCACCCTAGAACGTGGGAGTGAGTGATCAACTCAGTGGAACAATAAAGCAAAGGTTAACATGTTATCAATTCAATCAAGCAGTAAGGATAAAGCAGAATAATCAAACATATCCTATGTACTCTTGTTAATGCAAGGATGTATGTAGAATGATGTGCGCCCTCACGCATACACCCTCAGTGTCTTCATCTTACGTTACGCATGACATCGCCTCAAAGTGCGCCACGTCTACAAAGCACATGCAAATGCGGTGCATGAACATGATTACCAAGTTGTTATTAGTCCTTTTCATCCAGCAGGATTGGGAAGCTAAGGTACCTTCCTCATATCACCATCCAAACAGTGATCCATACTAGGGTCATCAGTCCTAGACAATCTCATACGATCATATGGTTTTAGGTCGTAGCAAAGGGCTCGTCACCAATCAATGCACGCCTATCATACCTTCGTTACTACACTAAGGCTCGTCACCTCAATGCGGTATCCAGGTATGCTCGAGATCACTACAAAGGGCTCGTCACCAATCAATGTAGGCCGACAGCACAAATATAGTGTCTCATACCACCATAATCGGCTCACGAGTTTGGTTACTCACTGGTCACTACGAGGAGGCTCGTCACCCCAACATACGCCGACAGCTCGACCACAGTGTCCCATACCACCATGTCTGGCTCATGAGTCTTAGCAGATCAAGGTACAACGGTTTACAGGATTTTCACTGGTAAGTTCGGTACCATAGATTCAAGCAATAGCATCCATACATGGTGAACATACATCGGACAATCGAGTTACTTGACAAACTCGACTAGCACGAGCGCACGTTGGGTTGAACGACATAAAGTGTGCAAACACTCCGTGTGGCCAAACCACTGCTGACAACTCTAATACGACTCGGGTTCGTCTAATCATATCCTTTGTGGTGAAAGCAGCCTCAGCCACAATCTCAAGGCCGATTACCGATTTCCTGGACTATTCATAGTCCCAAATACATTCCACTACAATAGATATTCATAATGAACTTAGAACAGTAATGGAACAACAATTTCAACCATGTAGCATATGAGTATTTGAAGAATATCAACTTAATATGGATTTTCACATAAGTAATACTTGAAATTAAACAACAAGGAATGTAACTTACATGAAGAAAATCATACACACAAATAGGAGTATTGAGAATCGCTTCTCAATGCCCGCAATTAGGTTAATATATAGCACTTTAGATCATTCAGACATTTCTACAAACACTTAGAATACATAATACAACATACATGACGTATGTTGAAATACACGCATTTGGACAATTCCTTTTGCCAAGGAGTTGTCACACATACATCTAGCATAAGTACATGACAAATAATCATGGCAAACACATGTGCATATTTTATACGTATACGGTACTTTCTACATATACATAGAATACGCAAATCTCGATATATCACATGCATATCAGGAACGCAACATAAACATAACATTTGGCATGTCAAATCTCATCCATAACAAGAATAAACCATTAGCTGGCATTGAAAGCCTTGAAAACCATAACCTATACAATTAAAGTCCGCACCTTAACTAGAAATGGAACACCGAACTGATTCAGACGAGATGTCTTCGTCAACGGCGACAAGATAACCTAAAGCAATAATAGAAATGAGCTACAACAACACAAAGACTATTCTAAGCTCTAACACATATTAGGGTTAGGTTAACTTACCCAAGGATGAACTTAGAATCGCCGGAAAAACGATTCAAAAGTAAAGGTTTAAGGATGAAGGAGAACAGGAAAGAATCTAAGATGATTCACCAACTTCTCTCTCACTTTCTCTCTCTTTTCCACTCTCTTTCTTAGCTAGGGTTAGGAAATTCGTATGGAAAAGAGAGCTAGGGTTTTAAAGTCTATATATAGGCCTAACATTGATGAAAATAACCCCAGGGCCAAGGTATACTTAGGTTATAACCAAAATAGGCCTCTCTCGATCCAACGGAGCACTTCCGGTGGGCCTTTTTCCACGAAAGGCCGGACTTAAGCTCACTGACCATGGATCTAGGTCAAGCTAAGATTTCGTACCGACCGGATCTTCAGATCAGCAGTGGCTGACCACACTCAATTCAACGGTCACCGAAACTCGATCAGGTCCACAAGCATAATGACATGCCTGGGCCATCTTTCCTGATCAGATGGCGAAATTGGGTCAAAATCCAATGGTCAGATTGCTTAAAATCGTCGTGCAAGTGACACGACTCAGATTTCATAAAATCTTATTTAATTTTCACCGTTCTCACACTCTTCACTCCGGACTCAATCAAATAGACCCAGAACATCATCTAGACTTGATTTTTGAGGTGATGGCCAAGTCCAACATGGTGACCAATACAGCCTAAGATCATCGCCATCGGACTTTCGACGCGCGGTCCAGGTCCGATCCAGAACTTCTAAAAATTTCTAAGAGCAACTGGATTTAGCAATGAATCCCAGATTTCAGAGTAACCTAGCGCTAACTATTCTACAGATTTTGAGTCATGCAGATCAAATTTAAAGTGATTGATGCAAATTTCACAAGCAATCAAGTTAAGCGCTAAATACCCCAATTAACTACTAAGGAAAAATAGAGGTAGTACTCGGGTCTTGGCACAAAAATTTCCGGGTCATTACACATGCACTTGCTCTCTTGAAAAACCATGGATGTCCACTCCTCTCTCCTTGCTTGGTTACTTGGAAAATGTGAAGAGAGAGAGAGAGAGAGGGTTGTAAGGAGTGATGGATGTGAGGTGAGTGATGTGTGAGGTGAGTGATGGGTTGACTTTAGTGGTTGCTTAACTTATGGAGAAAGAAAGCGTGGGTGCTCTTATACTTGACATGAGGTGATGGATTGATTGATTAATTGATTGATTGATGGGATATATTGTAGAGATTCTCTTGGGATTGCAACGCGCGGTGTTCTCTTCGAAATAAACGCCGACCCA
The DNA here is from genome assembly GCF_029962835.1 of Magnolia sinica. Taxonomy (NCBI): domain Eukaryota; kingdom Viridiplantae; phylum Streptophyta; class Magnoliopsida; order Magnoliales; family Magnoliaceae; genus Magnolia; species Magnolia sinica. The sequence goes on from NC_080574.1 coordinate 85,602,314, forward strand.
CATCTTTCGGCTAGGGTATCGCATCGGTGCATGAGTCGCAGCGTTGGAACCGCGGCGACAATGCAGTCGCAATGATACAAGTCTCGAATTAAGCTGACTCAATTCTACAGGATATGACTTACGGTCGCGTGCAAACGTCGATTATATGTCACAGGTTGTCGAAATTTAATGGGAAGGATCGCGGGAGTCGACAGAATAGTACGGACTAGAATTATGGGTCTTACAGCTCTCCCCACCTAATAAAAATTTCATCCTCGAAATTTAAAACATGACACAACCAATACAATGTTCATAGGGGAGGAAAATCCTATCGCTACAGATATAATCATCAAACACCTAAGAGATGGGAACAACGCCCACGAATATCAGCCTCTTATTCCCAAGACGCCTCGACAGCACTATGATGATCACATTGAACCTCAGATACTGGAACAGAAACGATCAAAACTATGCGGCCTCATAATCTCAACGGTAGGGAGCTATATCAGAAAATCTCTAAGTTATTCGAACTCGGGGATCTAACCATTCTAAGTTCTCAACAATCATAGGATGACAGGCAGCTATCAATAGATATGTGATGTTATCTTCAGGTATTCCCAAGTTATGCTCTGATACCAACTTCTGTCACGCCCCAACCTCGAAAACCGGGCTCACCAAATTCCCGATCGTCGAATCCTATGCTGACAGCCTCCGTAGTACCCCATTCTCGGCTCCAGCGTGCATGCGTCAGATTCCGATCTTGAGATCCTACAACGAAGATTTTCAGTATGATTTTTTTTGTATGGAGCATAACCACAAGTTTACCCAAATTACAAAGGCAACATCATCATCACATATCCAATAATATAATCATTTGAATGCAATGTTGAAAGAAAAATACATATGACAAAAATCAAAACTCCAGAAGACCACTGCACGCTCCAAGCTCAACGCTGCTGCAACCTAACGCCACCTGCACACATCTATCGTGCATAAGCTTATAGAAAGCTTAGAGGGTGGTGAAAGTATGTGTAAGGTTAAGTGTCAAGTATACTATGAAGCCCATAAATCATTCATCATCGGAATAAGCAGAAATACTGACAAGATCATGAATCATATGATATCAGAGTAAGCGAAAATATACTGGTAAGTCCATGAGTGCTATCAGCCGTACCAGGGCTATACGATGCAAAACATAATAAGACAATAATAGATACTAAGGATGCAATGCAATATACAAATCCTGATGAGCCACAAATACCAAGAACCTAATCTAGGCCATATAAGTGCAAAAATAAAGTAACCCAAAATGCTAAGTACTACAGATGCAATGTAATGTGCGGTACGAATGACCATGCAGGAACGTGAAGTCGGGATGATAGTACGAAGTAGCATAGGCTATGGGGTCTATCATAATGGACTTCTATCCAAACTAGTCCCATACCTAAATTTGGATAGTCAGACACAATGTGGTAAACTCCTAATCTCAGGTTAGTGTCGCGCCCAACCGAAATCCTGGCCATGCGATGTACACATAACAAATAGTTACGCACCACGAACCCGAGTGGATAATGAATGAATGAATGAATAGATATGCAATTCCTGCTCAATAAGTCCACATATCAGTACAGTTGCTCTCTGAAAAAAATCACCGGGGTCTATTACACTTGACACTGACTGCCTCCTCCCTAACTGCACAGCCCAGCGAGCGGAATAGACCTCACTATCCGCTTGACCAGTAGTCTGCCAATACCTATCCGGCTCGTAGATAGCGGACCCATTTACGAGCTGGTCATACTCAGCCTAGCTTATAGCCCCCTCACTCAGGCGGATAAGGCCACACCCCCTCCCAATCGACCACGACACAGTGGGAAATGCGGCCTACTGGTATTCGGTACTCGGACGCTCATATTCCACTTGGTCTAGACGTTGGGGCTACTCCTGGCCTCGGAGGTTCTGGGATTTTCACCCAAGGACATTCTAAGTGCCCATAATGCTAGAACCAAATATTTTCGGTGCCTCATCTGGCCATCCACGATGTGTCTGTGGAGGCCACGACCCTTAAGTTGCTAGGGTGTACAATGATCAAGTCGCATATATGCGAGATGCATAAGTCACACTATCCAGTCATGCAACAATCCTATGCGTACGGTGCAATAACATGGGCACTTCGTCTCATAACGAGTCCCGTAAATAGTCTACCCAATGGCGTAAGCAATGATCAGTCACTACTCATATCAAGCATACATATGATGCGTATGGCATGAGTAATGGAATTATACTAAGCATGTTATAAAGTAATAAACTATCCTTACAATGCAAGTGGGCCTAGATGGCCAACACATAACAAGTATGGGCCTATCAATGGGCGCTAGGGAGAGTTATAATGTGAACATTTAACCAACATTAATCTTATAATGTGGACGTCAAACCAACATTGCTCCCAAGGCATGGCCCACCATAAATGTCATTACATAACCCATGGTGGAATCACACAATGCAATAGACCTTGTATACATCCCAATGGGCCTCAAATACATCAAATGAGCCTCATCATATGGTCCTTATATATGTCAAGGTGAGCCTCAACAACGGGCCTCATACACATCACAGTGGGCCTTAATAACGAGCCTCATACACATCAAGGTGGGCCTTAATAACGAGCCTTAAATACATCACAATTGGTCTCAACTCATGGGCCCCAAATACATCACAATGGGCCTCAACCCATGGGCCCTAATACATCACAATGGGCCTCAACCCATGAGCCCTAATACATCACAATGGGCCTCAACCCATGGGCCCTAATACATCACAATAGGCCTTAACCCATGGACTCCAAATACATCACCATAGGCCTCAAATACATTAAAGGGGCCTCATCATATGGTCCTCATACACATCACGGTGGGCCCCAATAACGGGCCTAATCACATGGGCCTCATGTATATATCAAGGTGGGCTTCAATTGACAGACACAAATAAATCAAGATGGGCCTCATACATATACCAAGGTGGGCCTCAATGGACGGCCACAAATAAATCAAGATGGGCCCCATACACCAAGGTGATTTCAGTGGTAGAGTTTCAATGTTCACATTGCCGTGTGGTCCACTTGATAAATAGATCTATCTTATTTCGTTTCAAGCCTTAAAATGAGCTTGCCCAAAAGGTTAGATGGCTTGGATGCAACACATGCATCATGGTGGGTCCCATATAGACGGATGGCATGGATGAAACAGGTGGGTTCCACGAAGGGCCCACCATCAGATATATATTATATATAATTTATATTATATACAATATAATATATACACACACACAGCACACCAGGTGCAGGCCCCACACGTGGGGTGGGTCCCACCGTCTAGTACTATGGACAGTGCGAATAGAACACATAAATCATGGTGAGTTCCACCGTCCACGGTCAGTGGACGGTGAGAATGAAACATATACATCACTGTGGGTCCCACGTGGGGCCCACCATAATGCTTGTTTGCCGTCCAACCTGTTAATAAGGTCACGCATGACCTGAATGAAGAGGAAAAACATTTCCATATGACCCAAAACATCTACGAACCCAAAAAAAGGATTCCATGGCAGTTATTCAATCACCATTGTTTCCTATGATGTGGGCCACCTGAGCCACGTATACGGCTGAAATTTAGAGGGTGGCCCACTGCCCTAAAGGCTTACGAAATGGGCGGTGTGGATACATAAACACATCACAGTGGGGTCCATTTTTTTTGGGGTCCACGGTCGGCCAGGGACCGCCCAGCGCAGCAGCCCCTGCTGCTCTGACAATGGCGGTAGGTGCTGCCTTCTCAGTTTTTTGTTTTTTTTTTTTAAATCATGGTTTTCCTGAAGTTTTTCTGTGGAAGGGCCCGCATCAAGAGAATCCACCCCATCCATTGGCTCCCATGGCTCAAAACAAGCCAAACAAGCCCAATATTCAAGGCGTTTTGGCGTATAAATTCATCAAGTGATTTTTCAATGGTAAAAGTCACAGTTTGCTATGCTATGGCCCACCAGAAATTCGGATCCACTTCATTTTTCAGCTCAATGCCTAAAATGATCTAAGGAATGAAATGGACGGCTTGGATTGAAAACATACATCAAGGTGGGGCCTATGGGAGCGGTCCACCCCAAAACCAAAAGAAATCTCCCCTTTTTTTACAATTCACGTCCAGCGTGGACGGCTTGGCATGAACATATATGTAAGGTGGGCCCTGCTCAGGTGGGCCACCAAATGATGGATTGGTGTGGATATCACACTTATAAAGTGGGCCCCACCTATAGGTAACTTGGATAAAATACATACCTTATGGTGGGGTCCATCTGGGTGGGCCACGGGCCATTTCATCACATTAACAAAAAGAGAGGGAGAGAAAGAGAGAGATCGGGAGACACGCGATGATGGAGGGACCCCTACACTATGGGCCCTCCTTTGCATGATTTAAAACATACATCAAGTGGGTCCCATTTCATATGGGCCCACCTATCAAAATCAACGGTGGATATCCTTTCTCCACTGAAATGGAGGGTCTAGATGACCCTATCCATGCAAGGAAAATAAACATCATGATGGGGTCCATGGAGAATGGCCCCATCATGGAATGATCATGAGGATCAAGGTGGGTCATCGGCCACATCTTAGGGTCCAAAGTGAGATCCATACCATCGATCGGTAGGCCTCACTTGGCCCATCATAAAAATATGAAACTAGCCTATACAAGTACCCACCATTCGATCTTCTCGGTCCGTTGAAAAGTCGGTCTCCTTGTACTCCACTTTGATGGAAGGTGATGAAAGGTGAATGGCCGGGATGAATGAGTTTGAGGTGGAAAGTGGGCCACACACATGCACTTACTCTCTTGGAAAACCATGGACGTCCACTCCTCTTTCCTTGCTTGGTTACTTGGAAAATGTGAAGAGAGAGAGAGAGAGGATTGTAAGGAGTGATGGATGTGAGGTGAGTGATGTGTGAGGTGAGCGATGGGTTGACTTTGGTGGTTGCTTAACTTGTGGAGAAAGAAAGCATGGGTGCTCTTGTACTTGACACGAGGTGATGGATTGATTGATTGATGGGACATGTTGTAGAGATTCTCTTAGGATTGCAACGCGCGGTATTCTCTTCGAAATAAACGCCGGCTCACATCTTCCGGCTAGGGTATCGCATTGGTGCATGAGTCGCAGCGTTGGAACCGTGGCGACGGTGCGGTCGCGTCTTGGATTAAGCCGACTCAATTCTACAGGATATGACTTACGGTCGTGCACAAACGTCGATTATATGTCACAGGTTATCGAAATTTGACGGGAAGGATCGCGGGAGTCGACGGAACAGTACGGACTAGGATTACGGGTCTTACATATTCTTTCTAAGATAACCAAAGCCCGGTCCTTTTCCTATCTTTGTGTATATCAATGCCGAGAACCCTCTTTGTAACCCCTAGATCTTTCATTTCGAATGTCCCTAATAACTGAGTCTTCAGTAGGTCAATCTCAAACATGTTGTGACTAGCAATAAGCATGTCATTGACATACAATAATAAGATAATTAACTTCCCATCATTCAGTATCTTGTAATAGACACAATGATCATATTTACTCTAGGTAAACCTCTGATTGACCATGAAAGAATCAAACTTTTTATATCACTACCTATACGACTGTTTTAAGCCTTACAATGACATTTTCAACCTACAAACTTTGTTCTCCACCCCTTTTATTTCAAAGCCTTCTAGTTGCTTTATGTAGATATGTTCTTCCAATTTCCCATGTAGAAGGCATTCTTCACATCCATTTGCTCCAGCTCAAGATCGTATTGAGTGACTAACGCTAACATCAATTTGATAGATACTTGCTTCACAACCGGCATAAAAATCTCAATGAAGTCGAAACCTTCCCTCTAAGTGTATCTCTTCGCTACCAACCTTGCCTTGTACCTATCATGTTTCTTCTTGAAGATCTACTTGCACCCGATCGCTTTATAGCCAATGGGAAGCTCCACCAGCTCTCACGTCTCATTCTTGTACAAGGAGTCCATCTCATCATCCATCACAACTTTCCACCTTTCGGCATCTAGCTCATCAAGTGCCTCCTAAAGAGTAGACGGATCCACCTCATCTGTAATGAGGATATGCAACATTTGAGTCATTCATGTATCTTGCCAGTAACCTATGATCCTGCGGTGGATTCCTTCTCACAAGTGGTTGCTTCACCTGCTCTTATACCTATGTCTATGTCTCTGTCTCAGCCTGTATCTCATCTCTGTCTAATTAAATGTCACCACCAACTTTTCAGGTTCCTTGTTCTCATCCTTATGGAACAAGAATCCTTCATCGAATTTGACGTTACAACTAATGATAATTTTCTATGTGACCCGTTCATACATCTTGTACCCCTTCATACCATCACCATATCCAATAAAGATGTATTTTTTGAATCTTTTGTTTAGTTTATCTCTCTCAACTAACAGTATATGAGACTAAGTGTCACAACTAAATACACGTAGTCTGGAGTAGTCTACCTACTAACCACTCCACACTTCCTATGGAATTTTACATTCAATGGTCCTAGAAGAGAACTGATTCATCAAGTAACAAGTCATGTTAACGGCCTCAGTCCATAGGTCCTTGCCCAACCCAACATTACTGATCATGCATCAGGCCCTCTCCAAGAGACTCTGATTCATCCGCTCAGCCACACCATTATGCTCTAGTGTGTGGTGCACTATGTTGTGCCTTACAATCCCTTCATCCTTATAGTATTGATTGAATTCCCCATTGTTATCTACCATTAATACCTTCACTTTCGCCTTGAATATTTTTCTACCATTGCCTTCCAATGATTGAAGTTTATGAAAACATCGGATTTATTTTTCATAAAATAAACTCATACCTTCCTAGAATAGCCATCAATGAACGTTATGAATCATAACAACCCTCCACCAGAAACCATGAGTGACAACCCCCATACATAAGAATCCACATAATCAAGAACACCCGTACATACATGTCTTCAAGATTTAAAAGATAACCTTAAATGTTTACCATATATACAATACTTGCATATACTTAAATCAAAAATTTTAAAAGCTGAAATTAAACAACAGTCAGAAAGTACTATTATGCCTCGCTCGCTCATGTGGCCCAATCCTGTATGCCACATATGCGCAGACGTGGAATCTGCTACAGGCGTTACAGCTTCACCCGATGAAGTGCTTCCAATCAACCTATAAAGGTTCCCGTTCCTCAGTGCCTTCATGACTACGAGTGCGCCCTTTGAAACTGTAAGGACTCGTTAAAAACCAGTGAATCTGCACCTAAGTGCCTCCAGTGCTACAAGAGATCAAGCTCTTCCTCATATCAGGAACGTGACTCACATTAGTCAAGGTACGCTCTATGCCATCAAACTTATTAATACGCACCTATCCAACACACACAACATTACAGGTATTATCGTTTTGCCCATAAATACCTGACCACCATCACACTCTCTGTAATTGGTGAACCAATTCCGATTAGGAGTCGTGTGATATGATGCCCCAATATCGAAAATCCACTTATCCTTGCGTTCATCGTATAAGTGTCCAACTATGAACACTAACAACACATCATAACTACTTGTACCTACATCAGACTTTACAGTGTGGCATCCTTGGATGAAGCCTCTAAGTTCTCTTTCTTGACCTTAAGATTTGTGCAATCCTTCTTCATATGCCTAGACATCTCACAATTCCAGCACTTTAACTTCCTTTTGCCTTTGCCTTTGGATTTGGACCTCGATCAAGAAGATCCATTGTCCCGCTCAGAATTTCATCCCTCGTAACCAGTGCATCAGTAGAGGCACCCACATCACCGCTTTTTTTCTCTTCGTATTTCCTTGAAAGGTTGAGATAATGGTATCGACGCTAATGGTCGATCTACCGGTGCACAACGAGTCCTTGAATGACTCATATGATGTTGGGAGAGAATTCAATAGGATGCATGCCTGATCCTCATCTTTCATCATTTCTTCTACATCTAGCTATTTACAAATAATCTTGTTAAAGTTACTAATGTAGGGCATCAACATCAGTCCCATCTGCTATCTTCATATTAAACAACTGTAACTTCAATTACAGGCAATTCTCAATAGATTTCTTCGCATAGATGTCTTCTAAGTTCACCCATGTACTTGTTGTAGTTTTATCTCTCATGACATTGTAGAGGACCTCATCTGTTAGGCACAATTGGATAGAGGTTCTTACTTTCTTATCCATCTTGTTTCGTTCTTTATTTATCATGGATCTCGGCCACTTCTCAAGGAGTGCATCATCTAATGATAGGATATTCGAGGGGAAGAATCTCATATTCGTGTCATCAGCATCAGGATCTTCAAACTCAACCAATGTTGGTGCAAGGACACCCCTAGCTTGGTCAAGATCCTGTGAGTGTTGTTCTCTGCTGAATGGAAAGAAGTCCTTAAGTTAGAATCCAAGAAAGAATCAGTCAGTGACTCCATGGAAGCCTCGTCTGCTAGTCAGTTCAAAGGTAAATTCGATGGATGTTCATTTCGAAATCCTGGATTTTCTCGTTCTGTTGGAATTTCCATATTCGAATTTCGCGGAAGCTACATCACTTCTTTAGATAATCAAGTTTTTGGATTGATTCAATCTCGTTACGGATATTGTTCAAGGAGATTCTATAAGTGCCATCAGGTGGGCATGGTCGGGAAGGAGGTCTGGGATCTCTGCAGAGGAAAGCAAAGTTCCTTTTCTCATGCAAATAGAGCAACGAACGAGGTGGCTGATTATCACAGGAAGCATGGTGTGTGCAAACAGACCTTGATGATCTCTGATTGTAGTTGCATCATCTTAATTTAGATTTGGCCCTGTTTTCCTTTTTGTGCTTGTTTTGTTCTGCTGCAAATCTCTGTTTACCCTTAAAAGGACACACGGAAAATGGCACCATGAGGTCATGGGAGTTTCCCATGAGCTATGTGGGCCCACCATGATGTGTGATGGCAATCCACGCCGTGCATTTGGTAAGTTCTCTATGGACATTCATGCAGTGCATTTGGTAGATCCCCTCTAGGTTATGGGATGTGGCAAAAATCCGGTACTTAGGTAGACCAAACCATCTAAAATCATGGAAAACCATGCCTAAACATCTAAGAAGCACTTGGGGCCCACTTAAGTTTTGGAATGGCCTAAGATTTGGTGTGACCCTCATCCAAGTGGAACACACACAATAGATGGATTGGATGTATGAACCACATCTTAATGGCCCTATAAACAATCACCAATGTTTGAATGGGTTGGCATCCACTCTCAACTGTTGTCTATGGTGTGGCCCACCTAAGTCATGGATTGGCCTGATTTTCAGGTCCATAGCTCACCATGGAAGGATGCATTTGATTAATGGAATGGATGTCCATCACACTCATCACGCCGGCGCCCATATAGCTAAACCTCAGGGGAAGCTTGCCATGAACACGGTCTCAAGTCCAACCAGTTGGGCAGGAAGTTATGGTCCGCCTAGAGGGTAAGTTCAACCTTTCAATGTGCACACAATATCCAACCCATTTAATAGGTTGTGATCACCATAAAGACCACTTTGACAAAAAATTAGCAACATCCACTCATTGAGTGATCCACAATTGTATTTTGATATTGATCAATGGCTAGATATTTCTTTTTATAATGTGACTCTCCTTATATTGGACTTTAGACCTCTCTCTTTCTCTCTCTATACACACACACACAACTATGCTACATTCGCATGTGCGCCTTAGCATCTAGCATTTCTTCTCTACTCTTTCAATAAAGCTTCAATTTTGAATACTATAAGAGAGAATAAACACATTCCCTAGCCAAAATCATGTGGCACCACATCGAGCATGCTAAGCCCTGGGTTCTTCGTCAATCCCTTCAGTCTCATGCTCAATCTCAAAGCCTCAGCCTCCTCAAACCTTCCAAGAGATGCATAGAGATTCGAAAGTAGCACGACCTGGCCCGAATCTTCAGGATCTAACTGGAACACCTTATTGGCTGCCAGTTCTGCAAGCGTAACATTATTATGGATCCGACACCCACCCAGCAAAGCCCTCCAAACATTCAAATCCACCTCCCCAGAAACATTGTTGACAAATTCATTCACATCCTCAAAGCGCCCTGCACGAACAAGCATGTCTACTACACACCCAAAATGTTCTTCTCTCGGTCTAATCCTCTTCTCATTCACCATTTGACTAAAAGTCATCAACCCTTCATCCACCAATCCCGAATGGCTACAAGCATTCAACACACTAAGATATGTCACATTATCTGGCTCTTCACTACTTTTCACCATTTCATGAAAGAGTGAGACAGCAGCTACTCCATTGCCATTAATTCCATATCCTGATATCATAGCATTCCATGAGACTATATCTGGACAAGCGATCTCTCTAAATACATTATGAGCAATCTCTACATCTCCACACCTTGCATAAGTCATCAGAAGGCTATTTTGAATTGAGTTGTATTGAAGAAACCCAGCTGCAAATACATAGGCATGTAACTGCTTGCAGAGCCCTAAGCCAGCTAGTTCGCCACAAGCTGTTAGTGCACCAACCAAAGTTATTGAATCAAGATCAAAATTTTCTTTGATTCTCATTGTAAGTAGCAATCTCAGTGCCCCTCTAGGCTGCCCATTCTGCACATACCCTGAAATCATCGCAGTCCAAGAAACCAAACTCTTTTCGACCATACAATTGAATACAGTTCTTGCAGAGTCCAAATCCCCGCACTTGGAATACATTACAATTAGAGAATTCGAAACAGAAAGCTCCAAGAAAAACCCAACGACCATGATCCAGCTGTGGATTAATCTCCCTCTCATCAAATCTCCCAAAAGACCACAAGCCGCTATTATATTAACTGCAGCCACTGTATCAGGATGAATGCCATAATCTCTCATTTGAGAGAACAGTTTCAAACAGTCAGAAGCACGCCCACACCGCACGAAAGAAGCCATCATTGTTGTCCAACTAATAACATCCTTAAAAACCATATTTTGGAAAAATTCAGCCGCAACGTCTAAATTTCCCAAACTCAAATACATGTCGAGAACTGAATTGAGAATGTAGACATTCAAATCGAGCCCGATTTTAACAATGTAAGCATGCACACTCTTGCACAGGCTAACTGACACAATAGCAATACAACCCTGAATAACACTCAACATGGTCACAAAATTGGGTACCAGACCAAATACCCGAATTTTGTTAAACAGTAATAGAGCTTCTTCAAATAGTTCATTACGGACGTAACCGGAAATTAATGCATTACATGAAATCAAACTCAGTTCATCCATCTGCTTAAATAATTTATAAGAATCAGCAATATTCCCACATTTAGCGTAAGTATCTAACATTGCAGTCCCAACAAATGAATTGTACTCCAGCCCAGTTTTCACAACTCGACCATGGACAGCACTCCCAAGGTTTAGGTTCTCCAAGCCAGCCGAGCAAACAAGAATAGCAACCAAAGTGAAAGAGTTGGGAACAACACCTGAAACCTGCATCTGTGAAAAGAGTTTCAGAGGTTCCAAATAAAACCCGTTTCTTGCATACCCATAAATCATAGTTGACCAGGAAACAACATTCTTATCAGGCATTTCGCCGAACAGTTTCTGCGCATCCGTAATTCTTCCGAATCTGCAGTAGTAGCTCAACAGTTTGGAGGTGAATGCGGTGTCTGGTCTGCGGCCAGTGACGAGAAGGAGCAAATGGGTTTTTCGTAGGGATTCAAGGGGGGCGGGATGATAGATTTGGCAAGAAGAGAAGGAGATGTTGAATTGCATAAGAGGGGGTATGACTTTGAGATGGGTTTTGGTTGAATGCGAGACAGATTTTAAAGTAATGGAAATAACCATTTCCCATATGGACATGCTCATGAAAATCAACGGCTAGTTTTCCTTCATGTGGTTATAATAGAATATATCAGGAAAATGTTAAGAACTCTGAGAAATCCACTCTTTGACAACAGTTGAAACGGTCTTCTGGAAATTGCCATTATTAATCCTCAAATGAATAAATATGCATGTAGATGTATGGGAGTCACTGTGCCTCTACACCGTTTACCGTACGCGTGGCATCACTAGGACAGTTAATACTATGGCTCCACCCCTCAAATTCCTTTGATCAGACAATCCTGACCATCTAATTATGGTTGCAATCATAGGAACTGTCTACCCGCCCATTCGCTCGGAGAAACTGCCAACGGACTGATATTTTGTCTGAGATCAGTAAGGGTGGAAATGGACCGGGTATCCCGCCGGACCCATCATAGGCCTATGGGCTGGGCTATGGCCTTGCATAGCCCGATCAATTCCAGGTCAGGCTTGCCTGGGCAAACCAACTTTATATGCAGATCCGTTATATCCTACAAGTATTTAAACCACTCGTGTTAAACATAGATTGTTGATTTCAGTTTTCCAAAATGTCCATTTCTTTGTGCATGCGTAGCCCACTTGACCAATGGATGAATTACAGGCCCTCAATCTGAAAAATATGGTTCTATTAACTTTCAGGTCAGGTAAAAATTTTTGTGCTTGGGCTTGAGCCAATTTTCCAGGCCTATGTTAGGCTTGGGCCGTCAGTCCTTGGCCAAAGCCCACCAGCCCTATAGGAACTGTAGCGACAGCACAGCAAAATAAATAAAATTCCTAGCTGACCACCGCAGGGAAGAGCTGCGAAGTAACCCAATCCTTATTTATTTAAAATTGACTAAGATTATGAGGAGTGCCTCCTTTGACATGCCTGTCCCAAAAGCTGGCCTGATCGAATAGGCTAGTGAATATTCACAAACGTCATCGTCTGGCGAAGATCTTGTACATCCGTGCGTATTGAGACTCTCAGGGAACAAAATATATCATATGCCTATCTTGCATTAGGGGGCAAAGAGGCATCGTTTGATCCTAAACTCGAGATATTAATGCAAGCCCACAATGTAGCTAGGCCTATTCAAGCTGACTGTAGGGCCTAACCCACTTAGGCCCACTATATTGAAAGTGCCTTAGTTTATTAATTAGCGTGATTGTTGAGTCAGTTAGACTGCAGAGCCTCATAGGAAGATCGATGAAAGCGTCTGCCTCAACCGGATGTGTGCATGAACTCGCTACAGGTAAATCAAAGCCTCACATCCCATGTCCCAAAACACCAGATAATTAAAACCCTTAAAACAAATTAGAACATCATAGGGTTTTGAGTTAGAAAACTTTTTTAGAATTTAGAAAATCTCCAAGTTTTCTAGCTCTGTCGATTTTATCGATATACTGATCGATATTATCAACATGCGCTGTCGATGTCCTCGATGACTAAACGATATCATCGAAATGAGGACAAAATATGTTCAGCTACCACATACTTATCTAGACGGAATTATCGATGTATCGATATACCTATCGATATCATCGATATTCGAATCCGAGTCTATCGAAGTTGACTCGATAAAATCGATAGCAGAGCAAATGAGTCCCTGTTTTTTCTAAGAAAAATCATAAGATCATCGATATATCGAAGTATTCCTCGATATCATCGGAATACAAATCTCGATGATATCAGAAGGCCTTCGATGATATCAGTCTTGGACTCACAGATATCCAACAAATAATTTAGGATAATTTATCTTTGATCGAGGGTCACTCGATAGAATCGATATTCAAATATCGATGATATCGAGGCCGAGTCGATTGCATCGAGAATGGACATAAACTGGCCAGCAAGCTTAACTGGAAAATCCTTTGGATTTATCAATGCATCGACCCGACTACCGATATCATCGACATTCAAATTCTGATTATATCGAGTATACCTCGATCATATCTATTGACCTGAAATATTTCAAAGAAAGTCTCTCTCATTTTTCAAATGTCGAGGAATCGAACCTTGTATCGATACTATCGGAGTTCGAAATCCGATGTTATCGACACCTGTCTCGATTTCCTCGACCAACTAGCAAAAGGTTTCAAAAGCGTATGACATTGAGTTAGTGTCATCGAGCAGCCAGTCGATGCAATCGAGAGTATATGCTCGATGATATTGACCCTACTCGATGATATCGAACTCTATCATAAATGTGACCGTTTTATATCTGTTGGAACTTTTTGCCTATATATAAAGAACTCGTCTTTAGTTGCTAGTAGAGAAAGAAAAGAGTGCTTTTGAGTGTTTTACCTTAGATTATTTACCCAAAGCCCTTTCTCTCAAGGGAGTTCATCCTCCAATCTACCCCTCATCATTAATATTCAATAAAGTGGATTGGGGAATGAACTTTCGCATTCAAGGACCCTCCAGCTACCACCTTAATGGAAAATCATTAAGCTGGGATGCCTTGAATGCATAGATGATTTGAATCACTCTATCTCTTTTATAGAAAAATATTTGAGAGTAGGATTCCATCATAACATTGACCCAACCCGTCACCATGCATTGGTATATCTTCTGAGTTATGTTTCAAGGAAACAGAAGACTCTTCATCAACAAAGGAGGAGATCTTCGTCAACGAGCTAAAAGGGACTCATCTACTTATATGTAAGTTATCAGAGTCCAGAGGACCCTTCTGATCATTCCTTTGTAGGATTGGGTCTAAGGTATTTCTCACCCCTTGCAAGTCCTCTAGGAGGCCTCCAATGGGAGTGTACGTGGTGGGTGCGTTGTGTTGACCCTTGCTCTGTGGAGAGCATAAACAGTTAGGGTCTTATGGAAGATCCTTAGCCAGTGTGCCTAAAAGCGGGTGTGTTGTGTTGACCCTTGCTCGTGAGAGCATAAACAGTTAGGGTCTTATAGAAGATCCTTGGCCAGTGTGCCTAAAAGTGGGTGTGTTGTGTTGACCTTTGCTTGTGAGAGCATAAACAATCAGTCTAGGTGTAGGTTATAAAGGTTAAAGGTGAACCTGATTTAAAACCTTGGGTTTGGGGTGAACCATGTGAAACCTCCTTGGTGAAATCCGGTACACTCAAGGGTTCAGTGCGGTTACCGGGAGTGGAGTAGACAAGTAGTCGAACCACTATAAAAATGACTGTGTTTGAGATTACTATTGACTTATATTTTGTGTGATTTCCTTTAATATCTTCATATTTGATTATCTGAGATCACATCTCACACACACACACACAGTCATATCCATCATAAACTAGTTTGCATATTGTTCATCTTTCAAATAGGTTGTGATTGGATCCTCTACCGGGCTTGGAAGCCAGTAGAGTTACTCTCGAGTAATCCTAAATGTATGCTTGTTGTTAGGATTAGAGAGATAGGTTTTTGAATTGATATAAAATTATTAAAAAGTCCTATTCACCTCCCTCTATGACATATTAGCATATTCCTACTTCAACTAAAGCGGTCATTACCGCAATTTCAATTCGTATCAGAGCGGGTCTCTCTTTAAGGGCTTCACCGCCTAGAGAGTGATCTTGACTGAAGTTGGGAATATGGCCAAAGGAGAGGGCTCATCGGTCTCTAGACCTCCAGTATTTGATGGATCAAATTATCCATATTGGAAGGCTAGAATGCACTACTTTCTAAGATCATTGGATCATGATGTTTGGGATATAGTTAAAAGAGGATATGTGCCACCATCTGAACAAACAGTACTTGAAAACGGCACAACTATCACCAAACCGAAATCTAAAGAGAAGTGGACAACATTTGACAAAGAAAATTAAACTGCTAAGGCTAAAGCTATGAATGTTATCTACTGTGCTGTGTCCCAATATATTTTCAATCAAATCAGTATGTGTGAGACATTTAAAGAAGCATGGGATTTGTTGGAAACAACCCAAGAAGGAATAAGCACTGTGAAGAGATCCAAACTACAACTTCTAACATCACAATTCGAAAGTCTTAGAATGGAAGAGCATGAGACCTTCATGGAGTTCTTCACAAAATTGAATATCATTTGCAACTCCATGGGTGAATTAGGTGAGAAAGTTCTTGTAATGCCCTGAAAATCAGGGGTCGAGTAAAAGTCCAACTCCCGAGTTCCAACACATCACTTATGCAACATATTTAATGATGATTAAATGTTGTCTGTATTAGTGCATAAACATGAATAAGATTAAGCCAAAACTGCAAAACATAATCCAGGGACAGTTGTAATACGCAAGCGGAAGACTGAAATAAATATATATAAGTTTACAAATCAGTATAAGTCCCCAAAGTATGTGTGCATTGTCAGGTCAAAAATTACATGTATTGTTTCAAAATGTAAAATATCAAAAATGTAACAGTCCACTACAAGTATAACCCTGAAGCCCCCGCCGATTAGAGCGGTCTATGTGAACCCGCCTGAATAGTGCATGTAAGAGAATGCCTCCTCATCATCCTCAAAGTCCGGCTCCGCCTCGCAGGCTGCGTCATCATCTGAACTTACAACAGGGTCTGGTTGGTGTTTAAAGCACCGTCCCGTAACGTGGGAGTGAGTGATCAACTCAGTGGAACAATAAAGCAAAGGTTAACATGTTATCAATTCAGTCAAGCAGTAATGATAAAGCAATACAATCGAACATTCCTAGATACTCTGATTAATGCAAGAATGGTATGAATAAATGATGTATGCCCTCGCCTGCACTCCCTCAGCGATCTTCACCTAACGGTCGCGCATGTCAGTCACTTCCTCGTGCTCTCTACACATTGTCAAACGACACATGCAATGTGGTGCATAAGCGTGATTACCAAGTTCTTATTAGTCATTTTCATACAGCAGGATTGGGAAGCTAAGGTACCTCCCTTATATCAATTCTCAAACAATGATCCATTCTAAGGTCGTCAGTCCTAGTAAGTCTCATACGATGTTACAGTTCTAGGTCGCTGCAAAGGGCCCGTCACCTGATCAGTGCAGGCCTAGTTTGTACTCTTATTGCTATGGAAAGGCTCTTCGCCTCTACGCAGTCTCAGAGTACACTCAAGGTCACTACAAAGGGCTCATCACCTGATCAGTGTAGGCCGACAGCTCGAATACAGTGTCTCATACCACCGTATTCGGCTCACGAGTCTGGGTTACTAACTGGTCACTACGGGGAGGCTCGTCACCCCAGCATAGGCCGACAGCTCGACTACGGTGTCCCATACCACTATGTCCGGCTCATGAGTCTTAGCGGATCGAGGTACCAAGGTTTTAGAGGGTTTTCACTAGTGAGTTTGGTACCTTAGATTCAAGCAGTAGCGTCCATTCATGGTGAACATAAATTGGGTCAATCGGGTAACTTGACGAGCTCGACTAGTACGAACGCACATTGAATTGACCGACATGAAGTGCGTAAGCACTCCGTGTGGCCTAACCACTGCCGACAACCAAGGTACGACTCGGGTTCATCGAACACGTCTTATATGGCGAAATCAACCTCAGTCACCTATTCAATGCTTGTTACCGATTGCCTGGACTATTCCGTAGTCCCAAACACATTCGATTATACAGATAATCATACATGCTAATCAGAACAGTAATGGATCAACAATTTCAATCATACCAGCATGTGAGCACTTGATGGATTTCAACTTAAACATGAATTCACACATATGTAGTGTCTAAGTAAAACAGACAATGAATATAAGTTACATGGAGGAAATCATGCACATTGTTATGGTAGTTGAGAATCTCTTCTCAACGCCCGTATAAAGTACAATATATCATACACTTGTTTATTCAGACATTTCTACAAACACTTAGACTACATATTCCAACATACGTGACATATGTTGGTTATAGCACGTATTAGGGCAAATCCTTTCATCAAGGACTTGTTACACATACAACTAGCATAAACACATGACAATTTATCATGACAAACATACGTTCAAATTCCATACGTATAAGATACTTTCTACATATACACGGAATACACTAAACTCAATATAGTTCATATATATCAGAAACAGGAAATAAACATCGCATTTAGCATGTGAAATAACACCCACATCAGTAATAAACCATTAACCGACATTGAAAGCCTTGAAAACCATAACCTATACGTTTATAATCCGCACCTTTCGCCGGTAGACTCGTAACGAACTCAGTTTTAAAGCTAAGTCTTTGTCTACGGCAGATTGGCAACCTATAGCATAAATTAGGTTAGCTATTTCATAACTTACACTATTTGAAACCCTAAAACAGGTTAGGGTTAAGTTTGCTTACCTAAGAACGAAATCAAAATTGCCTATATAGCAACACAGGAAAGGTAGTTGAGTGCGTAGAATAGTGGGATCGAATCTCAGGAAGATTCTCCAACTCTCACTCTCACTTTCTCTCTTTTCCTCTCTCTTTTCTCTTCTCTCTCCTAGATTTTTTCTCAAATTCGTATGGGATATGAGAGAGGGGGTTTAAGGTCCTTATATAGGCCCAGGTTTGATGGAAATGGCCCCAGGGCCAAGGTATACTTAGGTTATGTTCAAATACAGACCGTTCCTGTCCAACGGAGCACTTCTAGTGGCCCATTTTCCACGTGCAGTCGGACTTAAGCTCCCTGACCATGGATCTAGGTCAGGCTGAGTTTTTGTTCCAATCGGATTCACAGATCGACCGTGGTGGACCAGCTTCAGTTCAACGGTCATGGTCACTTGATCAGGGCCACATGTACATCGACATGTGTGGGACATTTCTCCTGATCCGAGGGTGTATTTAGGTCAGATTCTGACGGTCTGAATTCTTATATTTGGCCCGCAAGCAACACGACTCAGATTACTTAAATTCGAATTTTTATTTCTAAATATTTTCACGTTTCTCACACTTTTCGCTCCAGGCTCAAGTTGTACATTTCTAGACATAGTTAGGATTTGATTTCCGAAGGGGTTGTCAAGTCCAGTAATGCGGTCATATCGTATAGTTTCAGGGTAATCGGACTTTCGACGTACGGTGCAAATCCAATACGGAGTTTCAAGATGCTCCCGAGAGCAACTGGGTTTTGAGATGGATTATAGATTTCAGGGTAACGTAGCGTCAATGATTCTACACGTTTTGGGTCTTGCAGATCATATTTAAAGTGATTAGTGCTAATTTCACAAGCACTCTAGTTCAACACTTGCTAACTTTAACCTAATTTCTAAAGGTTTTTGGTCCTGGGTAATTTCTGCCTGAGGTGGTACTCGGGTCTTTGTACGGATTTTTCCGAGACATTATAGTTCCGGTCCCAAAAAATTGTAGAAAAATACTAAGATCACTACCAGAATGTTTCAACCCTAAAGTAACAACTATTGAAGAGTGTAGGAATATTGATGAAATGAAAGTAGAAGAACTGGTAAGTTCCCTAAAAACTTTTGAACTACACTTCAAACAAACCCCTAAAACCAAACACAACTATCCTAAAAACTTCAAAGAAAACAACAAATGAGGACAGTGGAACTGAAAGAGAAGATGAAGATGAGGAAGTGGCTTTGTTGGCTCAACGGTTCAGAAAATTCTTCCAGAGAAACCGTGGTCGTCCTTCCAGAGGAAGAAAGGTAGACAACAAACCTTTTTTAGGTAAATTTGGTAAAAAGGCTAAAGAACCACAATGTTATGCTTGTCTGAAGTACGGACACATATTTACTGAATGCCCAAATAGAAAAACAAAGGGTAAAGCAATGGCTACCACGTGGGATGACACAGAGGAGTCAAACTCAGAATCTAGCAACTCAAAGAGCGATGGAGACCAGAAATCTTTGAAAATCCTTATGGTCTCCACTACCTCAATCATTCCCATCGAAACTGAGAACGAGCCAGAACCGCAAGCCACTGAATCATTTCCGTCTTATAATGAGGAAACTGGAGAAGAAGAAGAAGAGGAAGAAAAGGATAAACTACAAGATGCCTATAATCAACTCTACATACATAGCATAAATATCCTTAAAAGACTCGGAGTAATGGAGAACAAAAGTAAGCTGCTGCAGAAAAATTTAGGTAAAACATTGGAAATCAACACACAATTAGTAAATGATCTACAGCAATATCATTCAGATAATGATAGATTAGAAGGAATTAATACCTTCCTTAAAACTGAATCTGTAAAATTAAACAAACAGGTTGAACTATTAAAAGACAAGAATATGCTCCTTCAAAATGAAAATCATACACTATTGTTTGATTTAGAGGAATTCAGAAAAATCGCTAAGCTAAACTATAAGTTTCCCCAGAGTGGTGAAAAGCTAGAAAAACATTTAGGTATGGGAAGACCTAGAAAAGACAAGAGCGGCTTAGGATATCATAAATTAAAATTAAAATCTGGAAATGCAATACCAATAACTAAAAAATCTGCTGCTTTGGGAAGTAACACAAGAACTACTCTAGTGTGTCATTTGTGTGGTGATTCTGGTCAGTACAAGTTCGAATGCATGACACCTAGGAGGACTCAACATATCTCTGGTCAGAATCATATTGGTAATTTCAAACCAACTAGAGAAATGCAGAATGTCAGGAGTCCACCTAGGAATATGGATAGCTGTAATACACATTCATCACCACCCAAAATGACTAATAGAATGAAAGAGTTATTTAATCAAATGGACAAATTAAATAAGAAAACTAAATCCATCACAGTTAAAAACTCTGCCATGAAATGGGTAGTAAAAGGGAAGAACTAGTCTAGATCATGCATCAAGATCTTTACATTCACTGAAATGATGCAATTTTATTGAGCTCTTAATTATATATCTGAGGTTCCTCTCCTTAAATTTTTGTATATAAACATCTTAATGTTTATAATTTTGAGTTGTACAATGGTTGTACAAAATTTTGTTGTGTATAGTGTTGATTTGTAGATATACTAAAAGTATACATGAGAGGTTGACTAGATGCTAAGGATTGAAAAAACTCATCTTTGATATGTTTATCGATAAGTCATAAGCATTGTCGATCAAATCGATCAATAGTTGATATCATCGACATCTCTTCAGAATTTGAAAAGTCACATGATTGAGACTATCATCGAAGCCATTGTCGATAACATCGAATGAGGATCATCGATATCATTGAAACACTAGTCGATAATATCGAAAGTTGCCGCCCAATATAAGACGGTGGAGCGGGAAAAGGGCAATTTTTCACTCTCTTTTTTGTCTTCTTCCCTGCTCGCTATTCTCAACCGGACAGCTCGGAGCCTCGTCGGACAGCCCCAAACGTTCCATAAATCTGGTAATACCCTTCTATACGTCAAGATTTCATTTTTTTTGGGTATCTCCTTTTCAGTTGGGTTTTGTTCGTCTTTCCCAAAACTTTCAAATCCTTTTTTTTGTCCAAATGGGAAAAGACAAATGAAAAGTATCTGGACCGGGTGAGTCGTCGAGATCCTCTGGACAAAAAGTGCTTGCTCCAAAAGAAAGAGCAAGGGTTCCAGAATGTGGGACCCCAACAAGGCAATGCACTAGACAGGGATCGCATAAAGGCTCCCAGTTAGAGGCCCCAGCACCTCCACCAATTAAAGTAAATCCAGTCTTGGCAAAGTTCACTGGGAGAAAGTGTTCATGAGAGAAAAGTCAATAGGAGTTGTCTAATTCCATACAACCTGGAACCTCTGCTTGCTACCATAGATTGGTTGCCTGTTCTTGATTTGGCGGGCCTTGTCATCTTGAAAGAACATATAATTTCTTCGCTGCCTGTCATTCTCCAGTATCTGACCCACTATCCATCACTATGTCCGTTGACGGTGACGATGTGGTGATCACCCCTGAGTCAATTGTAGGTATTTTAGGTCTTACCCTATCGTCTGTCAGACTTTCGGATTTGGATCTGGAAAAAATTAAAATTCGGTTTATGGTCACAAAGTTCCTCTGTCATGGTCGTGACGTCCAGTGGCACCAAGGCAATGCTCTAAAAGCCAAATTCATGGAACCTCGATTTCGGATTTTTCATGGTATCTTTGCTTCGAACATCTATTCTAGAGATTCCAACAGGACCGATCTTACGGGTTTCATGACTATGATAATTCATTCAGTAGCCTCTGAAGTCAAGATCTGTTTGCCTACTCTTATCGTGCACCAGTTAGTTTCTAAAAACAGAAAAGGAAAGTTTCTAATCCTAAAAATAGAAAGTAGAAAAACTCTAATCTTAAACTAATTCCAAAACTAGTTAATCTCAGAAAAACGTAACCGTTAATCCCCAGCAATGGCGCCAAAAACTTGTTCACAACCCTAAGTGTAGTGTCACGATGTAGTAATAATTTCGGTGAGACCGAGGTCGAATCCACAGGGACTAATCTTATGTGTATTCTGAAAGTAACTATAACTAGAACTAGAACTAGAAGAAGATGTGAATCTAATTCTGAAGTAATTGAGAGAGTAATTGTGATTACAGTAATTAAAACTTAAGAATTCAAAGGTGGGAACTAGGGTTTCCAAGGATCCACTAGTAGAGATCAAGGAGCCCTCTTACTTGATTCAAGTCACATGATTGGAATTGGAGTCATATCCTATCCAATTGAAAGATATACAATTAAGATCAATTTGAACTTTCTTTGACCTAATTCTCAATGGAGGAGAATTGTGATAATTAAAAGAGATTCCATCACCAAACCATGCTCATGGGACGATGGCTAACAACAGGATTTACCAATTCCACAATCTCAAAATTAGGAAAAGAAGATACTCAAAGCGATTGCAGATCTACTATAATTTAAGTCACAATAAACCATTAAGAACTGAAAGTATTCCTTTAAAATCAAACTTAGAATCAAAGAATGTTCAACATAAACATGAATCAAATTAAAAGAAACATCCCATCATGCTACAAGTTTTACCTCTTAGCTCTAGCTAAGAGGTTTATCCAACCATAGACATGATTGAACTAAAGTCTCTTAAGAAAAGCATAAAAACAAGTTAAAGAAGAAGAAGAAGAACTCTCGGACAGCGGCTCCACCCTTTTACTCCACTCCTCAAACCTTCGAAGATGCCTAGGAACATCCTAGGGACTCCTATTTATAGTTGTGCAACTCCGACTTTTGCACCGAGCTGGAAAAATCTGAAAACTGCCTCAAATTTATGCAGTTCGCGCAACATCTGTGTAACCCTCGACTAGTCGAGGACAACCTTCGACTGGTCGAGGGTCACCTTCGACTGGTCAAGGATCGCGTGAAATTAGAAGTTCATGTTTCTGGAGTTCGAGTCAAAGTATCTTCGACTAGTCGAGGAAAAGCTTCGACTAGTCGAGTTAGAGCTTCGACTAGTTGAGAATTACGTAAATTTTATTCAAATCTTCGATTTTCTTCATTCGTCACTTGATTTTCTTGGATCTTTGGCATGTGAATTCTTCATTTTTGGTCTTCTAAGGTCCAACCTTTGGCTTGGTGATTCTTGAGCATTAAATCCATGCTTTTAACATTCTTTTCAATCCAAGCTCTCATATTCACCTTGCAATAAAAACATGTATAAAATAGACCATTAAGTACTATCATGTTCATAAAACTAAGATATAAATGGGGGATAATATGCAATATTTGACCCTCAACAGAGTCCTAGCTAATTACAAGTTGTTTTTATATAAAAACGAAGAAAATCTAAAACTCTAAAAATAAGAAAATATTAAAAAATCGAAATTACTAAAAATAGTAATTTTTCCTTAAATATTATTTTTGAGCTGAAAGTGTACGTTTCTGATGAAACGAATAGATGCTTGGATTGGTTCACCTCAAATGGCCCGTTTCAGTAAAGATTGATAAGTTATGCACCATGTAATGATACTCGAATCAAAAGTTACGGCCAATTTATGTTCACCTTCTTTTAGTCCAACCATGCTAGGAATGTATCTGTGTCACGTTCTACATCAGACCACTCTACTTCGAAAAAACTCTTCCTCAAGTTACTCAAGGGACTTCGCTCATGGTACTAAAATAATTTTTTACGCTAAAGTTTTCAGGTCTTTTCCTTGTACTTTGCATTAGACTCTTGGGCTGACATAATACATGTACTCATGATCTCCTTGACTCAACCAGTATGGATCAGTTCCTTTATTTGTGCTTGCAAAGTCTCGCATCCTTTCTGATAATGTGGACAATTAGGTAGAGCGGAGCATTGATTCCCAATAAAGGTCGGATGCGCTCAAAGAATGAATTTATGCTTTTCACTCCTGGTTTGGTTCCGGAACCAGAGGCTAATAATAGCTAAAAGAGGGAATAGGGGTGGAACGAATGGTTAGGTAGAAGCTTGGGAGTATATAGTCCCCTCAGATAACCTATCGTCTGATGATTGTCACTATTGGATCCCCCTTTCAAGGGGCTTGTTCCTGAGACAAGATTAATGTGGTTTTGTATATCTCTAATGGAAGGAAACTTATTAGGGAGTTCATCGAACACAATCGCCTTAAACTCCTACAACACTGGTTTCAAATCCTCTGGGTTGTTCACAAGTTTCATATAATTTTCATTTTCAACTAATGCATCTACATCTCTCGTCTCCTTAGATTGCTTAACAAAATCATGTTTAGTTAAGAGAGATTGTTCCTCAACTTTAGAAGTCTTGGATTGGTTCTCTACTCCCATAGGGACGAGGATAAAGTTTCTACCATATTTAATAAATATAAATACGTTATCATGGCCTCTATGTGCAATATTAACATTATATTGCCA
The DNA here is from genome assembly GCF_029962835.1 of Magnolia sinica. Classification (NCBI taxonomy): domain Eukaryota; kingdom Viridiplantae; phylum Streptophyta; class Magnoliopsida; order Magnoliales; family Magnoliaceae; genus Magnolia; species Magnolia sinica. Next base: position 85,626,847 of record NC_080574.1, read on the forward strand.
TGGTCGACCAAGTAACATGTGACAAGCTTCCATGTCGACCACATCACAAAGTACTTGATCCTTATAATTTTTACCAATTGAAAATGAGACAGTGCATTGTTCGATTACCTCTGTTTTATTGACCTCCTTGATACATCCAATCGTATATAAAGATAGGTTCCTTTCTATTTTCATTTCCAACTTTTCCACCATTATTTTTTACATAAGATTCTCACCGCTCCTGACATCGATGATCGCATCATAGACTTTTTGGTTTATAGTGCACCTCATTCGAAAGATATTTTGCTGATGTAAATCTATCTTTACCTTTGGTATGTACAACAGCTTCTTCACGATCAAAATGGTGGCCTGCAATTCACCATCATCAGGTGGTGCTCTACGAAAATTGAAGTTTTGTCATACAGGGACCATGGACAGTTGAGCATTGCCTTGGGCTCAGGGCAGAATTAGCGCATCCGTAATACAATGGAGGATTGTCTGCAACCCTTGCAGGGTCAATTGACTCCCCGGTGGAAAGCTTCCATTCTTTCCAAAAGATAATGAATCATTGTATCACCGTCCACAATATTTTAGTCCATACCTACGTTATTTGCCATCAATCCGAGGAGAGTCCTCGCTCTGATACCAAACTAATGCAGGGAAGGACGTGTTGAGGTCGAGCACCGTCTTCCTCAAGGGATAACTGTTCCGAATCCACAGAACTTCTCTGGACTCACAGAGATACCTCGAATCCACGAGGAGAGATAGAAAATAAAAGATAATTTTAATGAAATTCGTAATTTGATTGAAAATTGTCTAATATGTATGTCCTGTTACATTATTAATATAGAAAAAAAAAAAAAACCCAAAATTCGTAATTACAAAAAATAGCAAAATTCTAACTCTAATAAAAATCTTAATTTTAATAAAAATTTTCTAAAGCCCAATTTCTAAAAATAAAAATTACAAATAAACTTTTACTAAAAGAGTCTTAACATGATTACAAGTTATTTCTAAAAAAGAACAAAATGTAAAACTCTAAAAATAAGAAAATATTGAAAAAATCAGAATTACTAAAAATGGTAATTTTTTTCTTAAATTTCATTTTTGAGCTGAAAGCGCATGTTTTATGACAAAACGGATAGACGCGACCAACTTTGTGTGTCGGCTCACCTTGGATGGCTTGTTTCAGTAAAGATTGATAGGTTACGCGTCATGTAACGGTACTCGGATCAAAAGTTACAGCTAATTTACGGTTCAACTTCTTTTGGTCCAACCATGCTAGGAATGTATCTGTGCCACGTTCTACATCGCAGACTCATGTAGGTTCTTATGTAGGACCGTATAGCCCAACACAGGTGAGTACGTATGTAAGTCCTTATGTAGGACACCGACATAGGTGTGTACGTGGGTAAGTCTTTGTATAGGCCATTAATATAGGTGTGTACATGGTAAGTCCTTACGTAGGCCACCGACATAGGTGAGTACGTGGGCAAATCATTGTATAGGCATCCGATGGGAGTGTTCGCTTGTATAGGTTAGAGGTAAACCCGATTTAAATTCTTCGATAGTGTATACCGATACAATCAAAGAGTGTGCGTCCGCCGAGAGTAAAGTAGGGAAACCGAACGACTATTCATCTTGTGTTTGTGATTGTCAATTACACACATTTTTATTCATGCTTATGCATTTGATTAAGAAATCATATGAATGCATGAATTAAATTTTATGTCAAGCACTTGTAACGCACACATAAGCTTATTATCAATTATAGATTAGTTGCATAAATGGCATAACTTGTATAATCTATGTAACTGGACCTTCTATTAGCTTGAAAGCTTTAGAGTTATTTGTCTTACTTAGTCTAATTAACATATTAATTTAGGCAATTATGTTTTAACTAGTAAAATTTTAATTAATCATGATCACTCCCCTCTAGGACATAGCTAATAATTTCATGGCTCCGCCAATATTTTATATGTTGTGATAGACTATTCCACGCAATTTCAGGTGATACCAACTTAACTTTTGACACGTAAGCACACCAACAAAGTTAAGGGAATACTCCTTTAAAAAAAAAGACTATTGGACAGAAAATTAATTAAAAACCGAAAAGAGCATTTGCTTAATAGAAAGGCGCCATAATGCACACGTGTTTTTCCACCCATATATTTAACCAGCACAGGACATCTAAACCATTATAAAGTTAGGATCACCATGAAGGTCAACTAAAAATCAATGCAGATTAGGCTTATATGAGTTGAAAATGCACACTAAGTCAGACCATGGCAGTCACTTCTTTGAGTAGGTCTCACTTGATGATTGGCGTGGCATGAATTTTTACACTCATTTTGAAGATGAGGCCCACTGTTTGGATTGCTCCGATGTCTACAAAAACCACAAGTAGAAGCAAAAAATTTTTAAATAATAGACAAAGTATCTGGTGACTGGAGATTTATCATGCATATATGTTTTTCCACTGACATGTAATCTGTGTACATTTAAGCCGTTCAAGAAGATCTTGTTCCTGAAAACTCAAAAGACAATCGACTCAGGGCAAACAAGACAACGACAAGGCTCAAGTGTACCACAGTGGGGATTATACTAATACCGTCGAAAACTTCTTCGACCTTCCTGGGTGCCACGGTTGAAAAGTTAGAGCCTTGCCCTTTCGGTCCGCAGGATTAAATTCTATAAAATTGCATGCATTAGATGGAATTAACACCATTATTGCAGTGCTTGGCATGCCTTGAAATATCATGATATTTTGACCATTGCTTCGGATCAGATTCTTCTTTTGAAAAAAATTCTGTATTAAGCAAAACTCATGTGTAGTGGACCATGAATTGTAATCAATGGACCATATTCATAACTAACGTCAGTCACTTGCACACATATAACTTGAATGCCACGTGCAAAAGGCACATTTAGATGGACTACATGGATAAAACGCGTGCTGCCCACCAAGAACCGGGCAAGGGTCCGAATGCAATGCCATCCATCCCACTTATTCCCAATCTTTTCCGTCTCCAGACCAAATGCTAGATAGATTTTACATAGGACTAGTCGCAATTCCATCTTACCAAATCCCTCTTAAGCCCATGTACTAAAGAGGTGCCTGTCCGGAACAGGAAAGTACCCTATCCGCCTCGATCAACTCATTTGGCGGGGCAAATATGCATGTCGAGTAAGACCGTCAGTCGTTACTACTTTTCATAACGTGACCCACCTGATGAGTGGAAGGCCAAACTTTCTACAAGAACCTCTGGCCACTGATGGTGCCATCTCTCTCTCTGGTTCTCCTTTCCCCTCTCATTACTCTTCTTCATCTGCAACTGGTCAGATCCCAACACCAAATGTCAACTCAAAATGTGACGTTAACAGGTTCAGTACGTACAGAAGTCTATTTAAATTTGGTCTGACCTGTGAATCTCAACCGAACACGTGTCACCCATAGCTCACAAGTAGCAAAACCTTCTGCTACCGTGCCAAATGTAGCCAGCAAAAGGTAGATGATAGAAGTCACGTGCATGAGGTAATAAAAATGTAGAAAAAAGATAAAGAAAAACATGTAATTACTAACACATTCACACCAAAAGCGGAGTGGTTTTACCCTCGATGCGCCCTCCCATTTTGTGAGATTTTATTACATACATAGACTATTAGTAGGAACATGAAATTAATAAAAATCAAAGGGAGAGGAGAGCAGGTGGAGGTGATGGAGGGTTAGCCAGCATGTGAACCACCTCCCTCATGGTGGGTCTGGAAGCACTCTTCTCTTCCACGCATAGCATGGCTACCTTGAACAGGTTGGTCACCCCACAGAGTGGGTAACCTGTAAGCCTTGGGTCCACCACTGCTAGCACTGCCGCTGATGCTGCATCCTTGTTCGATCCATCTGATATTTCGGATGTCGTCTTTTGGACCCACCTCACTATGTCCACTCCATCCCCGAACTCACCCCCCACTGGCTTTCGCCCTGTTATCAATTCCAGCAGAACCACTCCAAAGCTGTACACGTCGCTTTTCTCGTCCACCCGTAGAGTGTATGCATACTCTGCGGGTTAAGGCAAGATTAAAACTCCAGAAAATAAAAAATAAAAATAAAATTAATATTGAGAGAGAGAGAGAGAGAGAGAGAGAGAGAGAGAGAGGTGGCCGTTGTTGATCCGGCCAAAACCAAGCCTAAAAAACTTTCGAAAGCAGCAAGCTGTGGGGCCACTGTGATTCATGTATTTTATCAGATAATTTCAGGGGCTTGAATAAAAAAAAATGAAGTACATCCAAAAGCTAAAATGAAGTATATCTAGAAGATTATGTGAACCGTACCACACTGTAGAAAACAGCACTGAAAGATCATTGAGGCTACATAAGTTTTATATCAAGCTAATATTTTTGATTTCCCTTCATCCATGTCCGTGAAATCTTATGAACAGGTTGGATGACAAATAAACATCACCATAGGCCTTAGGAAGGTTTCAATGGTGGAAATCAATACTCCTGTTTCCTGTGGTATGGTCCAATTGAGCTTTGGATATGCTTAAAATTTGAACTCAACCCCTACAATGATCTGAAAAAAATGAACGGACGGAGTTAATAAAGTACATGCATTAACGTGGGCCCAACACAGTTTACTCAGTAAGGTAAGAACGTACTCAGAACGCAATCCGATTTCAACACTTTCAAACTCCTGACACAAGCCAATCCAACAAACTAGACGTGTGGGGCCCAACTTGAGGTGATCCAACTCATTGACATGGTTGGCCACGTCCACGACAGACTGCTTATAAATTTCGCGGATGAGTGAATGGAGGGTGGATGGGTTGGCAGTGTCCGGTAGGCCTGACCACGAAGGACAAGAGCTTGACTCGCAGAAAAGTGGACCCACCACAATTAATAGGTCAAAACTTTTGTCTTCTTAATGACAGGTCCATGACAAATACAGTCCGCAAAGGGACAAATGCTATCAGCGAAATTATAGATTCAGAGGGGAGCGGACTGCCTCTGCCTCTGGCCGTAGGAAGTCTTGGCCCTGAGAAATCCACTTTGACCATCAGTTTGATTATAAAGATAAGGCAGACCTAAAAGTCATGCAAGCCACAAAAAACAATACGGAGGGAACCAAAACGTCCACGGTTGAAAACTTCCCCGAGCCAACCATGATATTTACACGCCTCCCAAACCGTTCATTGGGTTATTACCATACAGATAAACTGAACGCAAAGATATCATACTGATACAAAACCGACATGGCCCCCACAAGGTCTCCAATGGTTGGTGTGAAAAGATATCATCAGGTACAAAACTTATGTGGCCCCATTTTCCAATGGTGGGCGTTTAATCCCGCATTTTTTTTCACTTTTTCGTCGTCTGGCCTACATGAGTTTGGGATCTACCTGAGTTCTAGACTCGTGTCCTGTTTTGGACTGTTGCGAAACTGACGGAGTGAATTTGCCATGGGTACCCTCTAAAAAAAAATTGTTTTGGCCATCTGTGGACCCCACCTCCAGCGCGAACATGGTACAGAAGTGAAAGATCGCAACCGTCCGTCGGGTGTTAGAAGCTATTAACTTCAATTTCCTTACCAAAAACTAACCTTGACAGGTTACCCGGACTCGGATTTGGAAGTAATCCCTCCAAGACGGAGGGTGCAAGAATAGCTGTGAACCCCTCATGATGCATGTATTTTATCTTCCACCGTCCATCCATTTTGCCATTTCATTTCAGGGCATGAGCCTAAAAATGAGGCAGACCCAAAACTTAGGTGGAACATACTTACTGAAAAAATGTAATCAACCACCGTTAAAAACTTATGGTGGGCCACAAAAGTTGTAAGATGATGTCAGTGCTTTCCCTTCATCCACATCTCTGTGACCTAATAAACGGGTTGAATGTCAAATAAACATTATAGTGGGACTAGAAATGTTTTCAATGATGGGTGTCCACCTGATTTTTGGAGCTGCCTCATTTTTGGGCTCATGTGCTGAAAAATGAGACGGCAAAATGCGCATGGATAAAAACACATTAATCACAATGGTCCCGCAGAGCACCAACGTCGCTTATAGAGGGGTCACTGCGAATCCGAATCCAGGTTACCCATGCATCGCTAGTCAGATAGATCTTTCGGACGGGCCGCACCTATTAATAGCCCATTATTATCCAAAAGACTAATGGGCAACACCAATGGAAACAATGTAAAACTGATAGAATTAAGGGGCTAATTTTCTTATTCTCTTCATCCTCAGGTGTCATGTCTGACTACCGGGTTCGATGAAAGATGCCATCATGGTGGCGCCCCAACACAAACCCCTGGTTGGCATCCATCCCCATTGTTCACGTGAGTGGTGGATCTCGCTGAGTTTTTTATTCCTCCCATTTCCTAGAATCGACGATAAAAAGGTGATGTACGGAGTCGATTTTACGGAAGCGGATTGGCTGGTGTACCACACACCACCGACTTGGTGGGTATGTTGACGTCACCAAGTTCTGTGGGTACCATATTAAGGTAGGAGTAATATCCTAACCATCCGTCCACTTGGCGAGCTCGTGGTAAGGTTTGATACTAAAAATAAGACAGATCCAACGATCAAGTGGACCACACTCCAAAAAGAAGTGGAGGATTGAACGTTTACCCTTATGGGAGTCAATATGATATTCTTTTTTCCTCTTCATCCAAGTATCTGTGACCTTACGAACAGCTGGAAAATAAACTTCTTAACATCATTGTCCCTACTGCGGTGTGGTCTACGTGAGTATTAGATATGATTCATTTTAGGTATCAAGATTTAAAATGATTGCCAAATGGATGAGCGGTGTGAATATAATAATTACATAATTCTGGGGCACATATATTTGATCTCCTTTGAACGGAAACGGATTGGCTACTCCCCCTGCCATCAGCCCCGTGGCTGGTGGTTGGTGCTCTGTGGGCACCACCATGATGTATGTGTTTCATCCATGCCGTTCATCCAATTTCACAGATCATTTTATGATATGATACAAAAAAAAAATGAGTTATATCCCAATCTCAGGTGGACCACATTACAAGAAACAGTGTTCAATGAAAGTCGACCATTAAAAGCTTTTTGGGGGCCATAAAAGTTTTGGATCAAGCTGATCTTTGTTTTTTCCCTTCATCTGAGTCTGTATGACCTAATCAACAGATTGAATGTCAAATAAACAGTACACTGGGCCTTAGGAGGATTTAAATAGTGGATATTCAATTACTACTGTTTTCCTGTGGTGTGGTCCACCTGAGATTTATATCCCTATCATTTTTGAGACAAAGCACTAGAATGATCTTTAAAAATGGATGAAAGACCTACGTCATGATGGGGCCCACAGAGCACCCACCACCAGCCACGGGGCTGGTGGCAGGGAAGTAGCCAATCCGTTACCCTTTTGAACCGTTCGTACAACTCGGAGCTCGAGGAGAGTCAGCGCTCGTTTTCGCATGACACGTAACGACACTAGCTAGGTTAGTGGTGTGTGGGACACCAGTGGGTCCCACAGCTGCCTATTCCAAAAAAGTAAACAAAAAGGACGGACAAGGAAGAAGAAGGAACCTGGTGCTATGTAGCCGTAGGATCCGGCGATGGAAGACATGCACTCGGACGCACCCGCATCCTGCAAGAACTTGGCGAGTCCGAAATCCGCCACATGCGCTTCAAAATCCGAATCCAGCAGTATATTGTTCGACTTAACGTCTCGGTGTATTATCAGCGGCGAGCAGTCGTGGTGCAGATAACACAGCCCTAAGGCCGCTTCAAGCGCGATCCTATACCGCGTTTCCCACTGCAAATGCGCGCCTTTGCTCCCGTGCAACAGCTCCCCTAAGCTCCCGTTCGGCATATACTCATACAAGAGCAGATTCGTGTCCTTGTTCGACACGAATCCCAGCAATCTCACGATGTTCCGGTGCCTGATCTTCCCTAGAGTCTGTATCTCGGCTGAGAACCCTCGATCATCCCTTCCGCTCCGGCCCACCAGCTTCTTTATCGCCACATACACCTCCCCCGCCATCGAACCCCTGTACACCGTCCCCGCCCCGCCTTTGCCGATGATGTTGTCGTCTTTCAAGCATTCGACTACATCTTCAGCAGTGAATTGCAGCCGCTGGAATGCAGTCAGCTTCCAAGCCTTTGACTTGCGGAGCTCCTTCCATGAACTCCTCATCTTCACGATCGCCGCTGTCGTTGCCGCTATAAGAGCCAACACGAGCATTCCTATCACGAGGAATATCTTAGACGAATTGAGCGGCGGGGACAACTTCTTGGAGTCCTTGGATGGTGAGGTGCACAGCGAGAAGTGGGGCCGGCCGCAGAGACTGGGATTTCCGACGAATGAACTGTCATTGAATACTAGAAACTGACCGCCAACCGGGATGACGCCGGAAAGATGGTTGTAAGAAAAGTCAAGAGACGTTAAGCTCCGCATCCGCTGCATTTCAGCTGGAATCCTGCCTGTCAATCCGTTTCGGGATAGGTTCAAGGTGTTGAGGATTACTAGATTCATAATTTCCTCCGGAATTTCTCCGCTGAGATTGTTTCGACTAAAATCAATGGCTGTCAGCGACGTGCATCGAGCGAGTTCAGATGGAATTCGCCCAGTTAGCTCGTTTCCGCTCAGATTCAGCTTCTCCAGATTCTTGAAATCTCCCATTTCTGGCGGGATTTCGCCGGAGAAGTGGTTGAGTTCCAGTGATAGCGTCTGGAGCCCACGGAGATTACGGATCGACGATGGGATTCTTCCAGTCATTCTATTGTTCGACAACGTCAGCATGCCAAGCATCTCGCCGGACATCTCCGCTGGAAGCTCCCCAGAGAAGTAGTTGTCGCCAAGCTCGACCATGTCAGCCTGAGGGAGGTTGAAGAAGCCGGCGGGGATGGTTCCGTTGAAGAAGTTCTTGGCGAGCCTGACTCGGGTGAGCGATTTGCAGCGGCCGAGTTCTTCTGGAATCTGCCCGAAGAAAGAGTTATCCATCAACATCAGCTTCTTCAACACTCCACCGAAACACAGGTCGCGAGGAATCGTACCGGTGAGCCGGTTCGACGCGACGTCGAGCTGGGTCAGCTTCCCGTTCCGGCCGAGTCGCTCCGGTAGCTCTAACGTGAAGTTGTTCTCCCAGATCTGCAGAACCTCGAGATTGGGAAGCTCGGCGATCCACGGTGGCACGCGACCGTAGAGATGGTTGCGGAAAAGGTTTAAGAGCTTGAGCTGCTGGAGCTCGGCGAAGCTCTCAGGGATCTCCCCCGTCAGCTCATTGATGGAAAGGTCGAGAGATTTCAGGCTCACCAGCCCGGACAGCTCCTCTGGGATCTGACCCACCAGCCGGTTTATCTGCAGAAAAAGCGTATGGAGCTTCTTCAAGTTAGCTAGGCTAGGCGGGATGGGGCCGGAGAGATTGCAGCTGCTCATATCTAACAAATGCAATGAAGTGAGCGTTCCAAACTCGGGTGGGATGCCCCCTTCGTAGGAGTTGAAGTAGCCGATGTAGAGCTCACGGAGATTGGAGAGGCGGCTGAGGGTGGGCGGAACCCGTCCGGAGAGAGCGTTTCCGTTGAGGCCGAGATATTCGAGCGTCTGTAGGTCTGAGTAAGAAGCGGGGATCTGACCGTAGAAGAAGTTTCCGCCCAAGTGGAGGTGACGGACTTTCTTGAGGTGAACTATACCAACAACGGGTAGGGGGCCGGAGAAGTTGTTGTTGTAGGCGTCCAAGATCTCAAGGGCTTGAGGGAGGTTGGAAGGGAAAATGCCAGAGAAGTTGTTGTTGGAGATGTTGAAGACTCTGAGGGAAGTAAGGTTGGAGAGGTCAGATGGCAAGGAGCCTGTGAGATTGTCACAGGAGAGGGTGAGGTTGATTAGGTTGGGAAGGAGGGAGATTTCTGTGGGGAAGTTGACGAAGAGTGGGATAAACGATATGTTTAGGGCTATCACGTGAGAATCGGAGTCGCACGTGACGCCGGTGAAGGAGCATGGGGAGGGTAAGGTGGGATTCCAGTCGGAGAGGGCTGATTTGTTTGTGGGGCCCAGCAGAGATGATTTGAGCTTGATTAGTACGTCGAGTTCGGACAATGAAGAAGCGGAGGGAAAATTGAGGAGGGAGAAGAAGAAGATGGAAATGAGGAGGGCTTTCATGTTGGCTCTCTCGCTCTCTTTTTGGGGTTTGTTTTTGGAGCGAGAAGGGTGTGGGGTGGGGAATAAAAAGGAGATGGTTTGGGCGCGGGTGGTGGTATGAGTGATCGGGGTAAATGCCTGCTCTCCGTGGTCGCCTCACACGTGTAGATTAAACGTACGTGTGGGAAACGGGAGATACTTGTCCAGCTATTTACGGTTGCGATTAACTTACGGACGCTGCCGTACTTTGGGCCTACTATGATCCATGTATTTTATCCATCCTGTCCATCCATTTTTTTTTATTTTTTTTTCGGGATGTTTTTATAATATGTAATAAAAAATAATGCATAACTAAATCTCAACTAGAGTACGGCAAAGGTAGGTAAAAACTTTTTAAGGCCTGAGAGTTTTTTTTTTATGAAGCTGATATTTGTGTTTTACAATCATTTAGGCCTTTGCCACCTATTTAAGGGATCGGATGGGGGGTAAACATCATTGTAGGTCCGGTATAAAATTTTAAGAGTAGACCTTCAATGACCATTAACTTTAATAGGACCTGGTTCACAAGAGATTTTGCTCATTAACTGCATTAATGATATGGAAAAATGGATGGATGGGATAGATGAAACACATACATTATGGTGGGACCCATCGAGCACGAACTAAGTAGCCTCTTCGCTATTACCCTATTTGTAGGCCATCCATGTCCGCTATTTACATCCTGCTTCTAAAAAAAATCACCAAGAGGATTAGTAGGTGGACCACAGGTGCCTAACGGATGAGGGATGAGGGATCAAGGAAAATTGGCCAATGGTTCATATGTTTATGAATGAGAGCTGACTCTCTTGATAACCCTACTTCATGTGCATGGAATCTGCCTCAGCAAACGAGGATGCATGCATGGGTTAACACTGTAGTAGTTTCCTTCACCCTGGCCTACTTTGATGTATTTATTGTATATTCATGGATCCATATCCATATTGTTTTTCAGTTTTTTTGGCTCATTTTAGGATATGGTCTAAAAATATATAGTAGACGTGAATCCGAAGTGGACCACACAAGTGGTTATCGACCATTGAAAATATCATGACCCACCTCATTGGGCTTACCCCAAACCGTTGGGCCCCCATTATTGCTGGTGTTTCCATCATGCCTTATAGATTTGTCCTAGGTCATAGAGCCTACCTTGTACATATCGGGCCCACTGGGAAGCCCGGTTTGCTACGTATCGGAACGGGTGAGGGAACGGGTGAGGAAGCTCACTCCTTGTCCCTAGGCCCATCCTTGTCATAAGGAGAGTATATCATTACCATATATGGTAGGATCTGCAATGTTAGATTTGGTATATCCATAGTTGAGGGTTAACCTTCATGTTATAGATCTGTTGTCCTTCTATGGACCCCACTTTATATATAGGCCAATAATCGATTCCGATTATGAGTTGTGATAGCATAGTATTATGATACATGCTCATACGCATCATCTGCATGCTTGTTACGAGGAGTGACTGATCATATCATTATGCCATTGGGCAAGTTATTTATGAGACTCCCCGATAGACGGAATTGTCCCTCATGAGCGCACAGTACGCGTCGGATTGATGCATGACTAGATTATATGACTCATGCATCTTGTATTGTGTGATATGGTTACTATGTATGTAAGGCCCGTATCCTAGCCCGTACAGTTCCTTAGACTTCCGCGATCCTCCTAGTCGAATTCCAGCAACCTGCGACCTATAATCGGCGTTTGCACGCGACCCTAAGTTGCATCCCATATATCTAAGTCGACTCAACCCGAGACTTGTACCCTAGCAACCACGCCATCATCGAACGCCGCGACTTGCGTGTCGATGCGATACCCAAGTCATGAGTTGTGGGCCCGCGTTTATTTTAAGGAAAACACTGCGCATTGCGAATCTCGAGAGAATCTCTACCCAAATATCACATCAATCAATCAATCACAAGTCAAGTACACAACTCATCCCTCTCTTACACAAGCCATCTCTAAAGTCAACTCTCTCTCTCTCTCTCTCTCTCTCTCTCTCTCTCTCTAACACACACACACACCCATCTCTCTCTTATACCACCATCCCTCTCTCCCATCCATCACTCCATCCCATCTCGTTCTCCACTATTTCCAAGCAACCAAGAGAGAAAAAGACTAAGGAGAGAAAGAGAACCCAAGATCAAGGCCCACCTTCCTACCCCCAAATCTCTCATCCTAGCCATTCAAACTTTATCATCCATCCTTAAAGAGGAAGCCAAGGAACCTAGCATTCGAAGGAGCCTAGAAGATTAGCAATCGGTGGGTGTTTTGTAATATTAAATTTTAGTTTTTGTGATGGACCAAGTGGAGCCTACCAATTGATGGTATGGATCCTATTTGGGACCCATCTTAATGTATGTATTGATGCATGTATTAGAGGGGCCCATAGTGGCGGGGCCCCTCCATCACACCGTTCTCTCTCTCTCTCTCTCCCCCTCCTCATTTCATTTTTTTATGTGACGATGTATGTGGCCCATCTGATGTGTCCAACAATCTAGACTGTCCATATTTTTTTGGACGTCCAGCGAATGGGGCCCGCCTTGCTACCCGTTTTTGAGCAAGCCAGGATGAAGGGAAACAAACAAATATCAGCTTGATCCAAGTCCTGGTGGACCACGTCCCCGTGAGACCCACCAGATGTAATGTTTAATCTAAGTCGTTCGTCCGCTGGACGTCCGGCTGGCCTGGACCAAATGAAAACATAAATATTAGCTTTTCCAAAAGTTGGTGGGTCCCACACGTGTGGACCCACTTAATATATGTATCTTGTATCTGGGCCGTCTATCTACTGAACGGCCAGCAACTATTGCTGTTGGATTGACGCCAGCATGCCCTGTGGTCTCATCACGAGATACGTGTTATGTCCATACCGCCCATCCATTTGGTGTTTATGTGGGGCCCACCCCACACCCACACGTGCTGCATGTGTGGGATGGGACCCAACTTGATGAATGTATTCTATATCCACACTGTCCATTCATGGACATGCTGTGTGGGGCCTGCCTTGATGTATGGGTCTTATTAGCACCGGGCCCACCTTGGTATATGTGTTTTATCTCAGCCATCCATCACGTGGACCCCATGATGTATGCGTTCTTCCAACCGTCCATCTATATGGACGTTAGCAAGTTCGGTGGATCCCATCTGATACATGTGTTGTATCCACCGTCTATTTGTATGGACCACACGTGATGTATGAGTTTTATTTGTACCGTCCATTTGTTGGGGACCCCACCTATATAGCTATTGTATTGACGTCAGCAAGCCCCATGGGTCTGATCATGAGGTATGTGTTATATCCAAAACATCCATCTCTGGGACATGGGGCCCACACGTGTGGCATCCATGCCGTCCAGTCCCTAGACGGGGGACCACCTTGTTGTATGAGTATTATCAACACCGTCCAAACATGTGGACCCCACCTTAATGTGTGTGTTTCATCTCCACCGTCCAGCGTGGGATGGTGGGGCACACCTATTGTATGTATTGAATCCGGGTCGTCCATTAAATGGGCTGCCTCGTAGGCCCATTGTGATGTGTACTTAATCCAGGCCGTCCATCGATTGGACTGCCCCGCAGGCTTAATCATGATGTATTTGTGGCCCTTGCGTGAAGCCTAACTTGATGTATATGTGAGGCCCATATGATGAGGTCCAGTGGGATGTATGTGAGGCCTATATGATGAGGCTCATTGTGATGTATATGAGGCTTATGTGGTGAGGCCCATTGTGATGTGTATTAGGCCCATGTGATGTGGCCCATGTGATGTGTATTAGGCCCATGTGATGCGACCCATTGTGATGTATTTAAGGCCCAAATATGAGGCCCATTATGATTTATTTGAGGCCATGAGTGAGGCCTATTGTGGTGTATTTGAGGCCCAAGTATGAGGCCCAATGTGATCTATATGAGGCCCATGAGTGAGGCCCAATGCGATGTATATAAAGCCCTTGTGTGAGGCCTAAGGTGATGTATATGAGGCCCATTGTGATGTGTGATTCCACCAGAATGTATGTAATTATGTTTATGATGCCCATCCATGTTCCTAGTTGATATTAAATGGGTCATGCCTTAGGAGCAATGATGGTTTAACGTCCATATTGTAAGAGCAATGATAGTTAAATGTCCACATTGTAACTCTCCTTAGGGCCCATTGTTAGGCCCATTCTTATCTCCCCTTAATGGACAAACCCAAACTGTTGGGCCCCTATTGATGATTATATTACCCATCTTTCTCTTGAGTAGGTTATCCCAATCCGTTGGGCCCCCATTTGATAATGATGCTTTCCACCATACCTTATAGGACCACCCAAGCCTTGGAGCCCATCATGTGTTCGTACCAAGCCTTCCATAGGGAATATGGCCCACCTAGATGTATGTGTTTGTCCAAGCTTAGCAACCCAAGTCCGAGGCCCACTTAGATGATGAGCAGGACCGTTTGTAGGGTTATGTAGTCCTGGATGTGTGGATCCTACCAAGGGCCGCCTTGTATTCGTAGCAGGCCCTCATAGGAAAGCCCAGTTATCATGATAAAGGGAGTGAGGAAGCCCACTTGTTGTATACCCACTTGACTCGCCCCATGAGACATATCTTATCCTTGTAACCAGTTACTAGGACCTCAGTGTCACGTATATATCGTCTATTCTGTTCATTTACTTCTTTGGGACAAGTGCGAGGCCTATCCTTGATGCTAGCACACCATCAACTCTTGTCGTATAAGGGATAATATGTGGTACCAGATTTAGTATATCCACTGCGTAGAGCTTATCTCAATGTATAGGTTAGACCCACCGTCCTTCTAGTGGACCCTGTCTTGGGATATATGATATATTAGTGCTTTGGGAGGCTAATCTAACATTGGACATACCACATGGACTCGTATAGTTATAGAAGGGGCATGTCGTTTAGCTCCTACTCTTTGTATGTGATATGCTGGTGATGGTTGATTGTGGATTATTGTTGTCTACCCTATTAGATAATCATGCCTATGTACTATAACACCCTGAAATTCGGGGGTCGAGCATAACTCTGCTCCCGAGTTTCAAAACATCACTTATGCAACATATTTAATGATGGATGTATATTGTCTGTATGAGTGCATAAAACATGGAATAGATTAAGCCAAACTGCAAACATAATTCAGGGATAAGTGAAAATCGCAAGCAGAAGACTTAAAGAAACATGTGTACATGTGCAAGTCCCTATAATATGTATACTCTGCCAGGTCATAATTACAAGTGTTGTTTTCAAAATATAAGTATCAAAATGAAATCATCTACTACAAAGAAAACCCAGAATCCCCGTAGATCAGGACACGGCTCACATGAACCCGCCTGAGAACTGCATAAAAGAAAATGCGTCCTCGTCATCCTCATACTCCTGCTCTGCTTCAGGGGTCGCGTCATCATCTGCATTTAAGACAGAGTCTGGTTGGTGTTGAAACACAGTCCCAAAATGTGGGAGTGAGTGATCAACTCAGTGGAACTATACAGTAAAAGTTAACATGTTATCAAATCAATCAAGTAGTAATGATAAGGCAATACAATCAAACATGTCCTAAGTATTCTTGTTAATGTCAGGATGTATACAGAAATGATGCATGCCCTCACCTGCACTCCCTCAGCGTCTTCATCTTACAGTACACATGACAACCTCCCACAGTGCCAACGATTCCAACGCACATGCAATGCGGTACATGAACATGATTACCAAGTTGTTATTAGTCCTTTTCATACAGCAGGATTGGGAAGCTAAAGTACCTTCCTCATATCAATTCCCAAACGGTGATCCATTCTAGGGTCGTCAGTCCTAGACAATCTCATACGATCATATGGTTCTAGGTCGCTACAAAGAGCTCGTCACCAATCACTGCATGCCTATCATACCTTAATTACTACCCTAAGGCTTATCGCCTCAATGCAGTATCAAGGTATGCTCGAGGTCACTACAAAGGGCTCGTCACCAATCAATGTAGGCCGACAGCACGAATAAAGTGTCTCATACCACCATAATCGACTCACGAGTCTGGTGTGCTCACTGGTCACTACGGGGAGGCTTGTCACCCCAGCGTAGGTCGATAGCTGGACTACGGTGTCCTATACCACCATACCCGGCTTATGAGTCTTAGCGGATCAAGGTACAATGGTTAACGGAATGACATTGGTAAGTTTGGTACCCTAGATTCAAACAATAGCATCCATACATGGTGTACATCCACCGGGACAATCGGGTTACTTGATAAACTCGACTAACAAGAGCGCACGTTGAGTTGAATGACATAGAGTACGCAAACACTCCGTGTGGCCAAACGACTACCGATAACCCTAATACGACCCGGGTTCGTCAAACACGTCCTACGTGGTGAAAACAACCTCGGCCACGAACTCAAGGTTTGTTACCGATTTCCTGGACTATTTCATAGTCCCAAACACACTCAATTATAACAGATATTTATATTAACAATTTAGAACAGTAATGGAACAACAATTTTAATCATACAATATGGAAGCATTTGATGAATATCAACTTAACATGGATTTACACATAAGTAGTATTTTAAGTTAAACAACAAAGAATGTAAATTGCATGTAGGAAATCATACACACCAATAGGATAGTTGAGAATCTCTTCTCAACACCTGTAAACAGGTTAATATATTACACACTTGATTAATCAGACATTTCTACAAACACTTAGACTACATATTCCAATATACATGACGTATGTTGGTGATAACACACATTTGGACAATTCCTTTCACCAAGGAGTTGACACACATACAACTAGCACAAATACACGATAATTAATCATGGCAAATACATGTTCGTATTTCATACGTATGCGATACTTTCTACATATACATAGAATACACAAATCTCAATATATCTCATATGTATCAAAAACGCAATATAAACATCACAGTTGGAATGTGAAATTGCACCCACAACAATAATAAACCATTACCCAACATTGAAAGCCTTGAAAACCGTAACCTATACGAATATAGTCCGCACCTTAAACCAGAAAAAGCGTACAGATCTGATTCAGATGATAAGTCTTCGCCAATGGCGACTAGATGACCTAAGGCATGAATAGAAATGAGTTACATCAACACTTAGATTATTCTAAGCTCTAAAACAGACTAGGGTTTAATTAACTTACCTAAGAAGGAACTTAAAATCGCCGGAATAACGATTCAAAAGTGATGGTTTAGGGATGCAGAGTAACAAGGAAGAATCTCAAGATGATTCACCAACTTCTCTCTCACTCTCTCTCTTTTCCTCTCTCTCTCTCTCTCTCTCTCTCTCTTAGCTAGGGTTAGAAAATTCGTATGGAATTGAGAGTGAGGGTTTTAAGGTCTATATATAGGCCTAAAATGGATGAAAATAGCCCCAGGGCCAAGGTATACTTAGGTTATAACCAAATCAGGTCTATTTCGATCCAACGGAGCACTTCTGGTGGTCCTTTTTTCACGTGCGGTAGGACTTAAGCTCACTGACCATGGATCTAGGTAAGTCTGAGTTTTCGTACCGATTAGATTTACAGATCAGCCGTGGCGGACCAATCTCAATTCAACGGTCACCAAAACTCGATCAGGTCCACTGGCACTATGACATGCTTGGGCCATCTTCCCTAATCCAAGGGTGAAATTGGGTTAGAATCCAACGGTCAAAAAGCTTAGAATCGGCGCGCAAGCGACACGACTTAGATTTCAAAAATTCATATTTAATTTCTCAGCTTTCTCACACTCTTTACTCCGGACTCAAGCAAATCGACTCAGGACATCATCTGGACTTGATTTTTGAGGTGATGGTCAAGCCCAACAAGATGATCATGATTGTCTAAGATCGTCGCTATCGGACTTTCGACGAGCGGTCCAGGTCTGATAAAAAGTTTTCAAGTACTCCTGAGAGCAACTGAATTTAGCGTTAAATCCAAGATTTTAGGGTAACATAGCGCTAACGATTCTGCAGGTTTTGGGTCCTGCAGATCAAATTTAAAGTGATTGGTGCTAATTTCACAAGCAATCGAGTTTAGCGCTAATTAATCCACATTTAACTTCTAAAGAATTTGAGGTAGTACTCGGGTCTTTGCACGAAATTTTCAGGTCATTACATGTACTTTATTACATCATGATACATGTCCATACGCATCATATGTATGCTTGTTATGAGGAGTGATTGATCATAACATATGCCATTGGGTTGGTTTACTATGGGTCTCCTTGTGAAACAGAGTTGCCCCACATGAGCGCACGGTACATGCAGGTTTGATGCATGACGGGATAGTATGACTCATGCATCTCACATTTTATGATATGACCACCGTATGTCCTAGCGACATCAGGGCCATAGCCTCCACAGGCATATCATGGATAGACAGATGATACACCGGAAATCTTTTTTTACATGGGTTACTATAGATGTCCTTGGGTGAAATTCTCTAAACACTCTTGGTACCAGAGGATGCTCCAACATCTAGACCGAGTGAAAATATATGAGCACATGAGGGCCGTATACCAGTACGCCTCGTCTCTCATTGTATCGTGGTCGGTTAGAAGGGGGTGTGGCCTTACTCGCCCGAGGGAATAGGCAATGTTAGGTTGAGTCTGACCAGCTCATAAATGGGTCCGCTATCGACGAGTCGGGCCGATATTGGTAGGCGTATAGTGAGGTCTCTTCCACTTACCAGTTGTGCGCTTGATAGGGCGGTATGTGGTGTAGAGTGTAGTAGACCTCGGTGCTGATCCCAGAGAAGTAAGGTACTGAATGTGGACTTACTGAGTAGGAGTTGCATACTCAACATTTTACTCATTCATTCGTTCATTCACTCTCCACTCGGGCTGGTGGTGTGTAACTAATTTTTTATGTGTACCCTCGCAATGGCCATGATTTCGGTTGGGTATGCGACTAACCTGAGATCAGGAGTTTACCACATTGTGTCCAACTATCCAAATTAAGTAAGGGTCAGTTTGGATAGAAGTCACTTGTGATGGACCCCATAGCTTGCGATACTACGTACTATAATCCCGACTTCACGCTTTAGCTTAGTCATTTCATTCGCACTGCATATTGCATTGCATCCTCAGCACATAGCATTTGGTTTACTATGCTTCTGTATTGCATATCCTGAATAAGGTTGATGGTATTATGGACTCGCCAGGATCTACATATTGCATTACATCCGTGACATATGACATTTGGGTTGTTGTGTTTCTACATTTATATGGCCTAGATGAGGATGATGGTAATCGTGGTTCGTCAGGAATTGTATATTGCATTGCATCCTCGACATCTGATATTTGGCTCTCTATGACTTCGCATTTGCATAGTCGATCTACATTGCATACTCTGATATTATATGACTTATGGATTTACCGGTATTTCCACTTACTCTAATATTTGTGTACTTGGCACTTATCTAGCGCACACACTTACACCTCCCTCTAAGCTTTCTATAAGCTTATACACAACCGTTGCGTGCAGGTGACGCTAGGTCGCAGCAGCATTGAGGCAGGAGCTTGTAGCAGATCACTTTGGAGATTTTGTTATTTATGTATTTCCCTTTTAGCATTGTACTCGAATGTTTATATTAATGAATATGTGATGTTAATGTTGTCGTTTGTGACTTGGTTATGCTTGTGGTTATGCTCCTTTAAAAAGAATTATACTAAAAATCCTCATTGTAGGATCCCATAATCGGAATCTGGCGTATGGGCACTAGAAACCAAGAATGTGGTACTACGGAGGCCGTCGGTATTGGATTTGGCGATCGGGAATTTTGTGAGCCCGGTTTCCAAGTTTGGGGCATGACAGTGTACCCTAACGACATCAGGGTTATGACCTCCACAAGCATATCGTGGATGGCAGGATTGTATACCGAAAATACTTGGTTCTAAGCACTAGGGCCCAATGATGTCCTTGGGTGAAAGTCCCCGAACCCTTTTGGTACCAGGAAGATGCTTTAACTTCGAGACCGAGTGGATGTATGAGCGCACGAGAGCCATATACCAGTAGGCCGCGTCTCCCACTGTATCGTGGTCGGTTAAAAGGCGGTGTGACCTTACCCGCCTGAGTGAGGGGGCAATGTCTAGGTTGAGTTTGACCAACTTGAGGAATGGGTCCGCTATCGATGAACCGGACCCGATATTGGCAGGCGGATAGTGAGGTCTCTTCCACTTACCCAATCGTGTGCTCGGATAAGGGAATCAAGCTGGTTTAGAGTGTACTAGACCCCAGTGATTATCCAGAGTAAGAACTATACTAATATATGATGCTCTAGAGATGAGCTGGATTGATATGTGGATTCAGATGAGGATTGGTATGCTTGCGTTGCATCTTTCATATGATGCTTGCGTTGCATCTTGCATATGAAATTGGCCATGTAGGCCTTGCATCGCATCATAGCCTGGATATGACCGATAGCATTTATGCCTTGCATCGCATCAAAGCCTTAATATATCCGATAGCATTCATGTCTTGCATCTCATAGCCTTGGTTCGGCTGATAGTATTTATGGATTCGTCAGCATATTCCGCATTACTCTGATATTAAATTCTGAGTACGCTTATATTGCACACACACTTACACCACCCTCTAAGCTTTCTATAAGCTTATGTATGACCGTTGTGTGCAGGTGATGTTAGGACGCAGTTGAGCTGAGGCAGGAGCGTGTGGCAGAGCTTTCGAAGTTTTCTTTTTGGTATCTTTATCTTGTATTTCCCTTTATGCATTGTACCTTAAAAGTTTTTTTATCATAGTGGAAATGTGATGATGTTATTGGTTGTTGTTTGTGGGTTCTGCTTATTATGAAATAAATTCATGTTGAAAATCCTCATTGTAGGATCCCAGGATCGAAACTGGTATATGGGTGCCGGGAGCCGCGAATGGGGTACTACAGAGGTTGTCGGCGCTGGATTCGGCGATCGAAAATTTTGTGAACCTGATTTTCGAGTCTGGGGCATGACAGGAGTTGGTATCAGAGCATAACTTGGGAATAACTGAGAACAACATCACATGTCTGCTATTAGCTTAGGACGATTAGGTCCCAAGTATGTAATTTTCTAGTTTGGTTCCCTAACGTTTGAGCCTTCGAGGGTTCTCAAGGCTGATAGACATCTTTGTTCTTTTCTTTAGACCATGCCGCCCAGGCGAGGCATGTGAGGCACCCGAGCGACCCGAGTAGCCCCCGCTCTACCACTTAAGATTCTTATTTCGCCACCTACAGTTCTTGTTCCCCCACCTGAGCCTCCTGCTCTCATGCCTGAGATCCCTACAAATCATACGCCTCCATCCAAGACCACTGCAGCCCCTACCGTGCCAGTTGGTGCCGATTAGTTGCAACAGATGGTCCAGGCTGTGACAGCCGCCCTTCAGGGGCAGGGCAAGCGCCCCGCTGAGACCCAGGAATGTCGTCAATTTCATTCCACAATTGTAATCTCAATAGTAGTTATTTTACTTTTCACAAGATGTAACAATTATAGCAATAGTTGTTTTCCCTTCACAAGATGTAATAGCAATAGATGTAATAGTTCTTCAGCACTACCAACAGAAGTAGATTCAAGACTAATCTAGAAGCTCCAATAGCAACAATTTCATTATCACAAGACTATTTCAGCAACCATTCTTTTTAGCCGTACCAGCCACTGTAGCAAATACTGTAGCATCACCTACTGTAGCATTCAGGACAAGAATAGTCACCTTCGTAGCATCTTCCGGATTTCAAAGCATTATAAGTCCGTTTCTGTAGCAGTCTCCATCATTATAGTAGACAAGAATCACTGTAACCGACAAGAATCACTATAGCAAGTCAACTGTAGCAGTCACTATAGCAGATCAGGACAAGAATATTGTAGCAGCATGGGTCTACTATAGCATAAAGACAGGAACAGTCACCTTCCACGAAGCTTTCGGATTCCATTTTGTTTCAAATCCGCGGTAACTTCCTCGACGCTTCCGAATTCCAATAAGAGCTAAGTCCACAGCTTATAAATAGACTCCTTCAGCAACAAGAGACGGGAATTAAAAAAAAAAAAAAATCCAACAATCCAAGAATCCAATAATCCAGCAACTCTTTCAAGTTTCCTACTAACCTTTAGCCTCTCCTAACCCATAATCCTGTAATACCAGTCCACGATATGTACCAATCTTTTAGTCTTTTTCTATACCAGTTTATAATTTCTTCCATACCAGTTTAGTTTTTGTAAGTATTTTATTATGTAATATTTCAGCGATCTTTCTGTAATCTTTCACCTTTCTGTATTAAGTAGAACTTCAATTTCGTAATGCCTCTTTATATTCCATTATACATTTTCCTTACTGTTTTTCTTTTCATAGCTTATGGAATTTATTTATTTTTTTTAAAATGATATTTTTCTTAATACTTATCTTAATTTTTGTAATTCCTATTATACTTCCAATAGTACCAATTATTTTAATTATTTTATTTAAAATCTAGCTATTTTAGATATTATTTTATTTAATCTTCAAAATTAACTCTGATAAAAATAGAAATGAATTTCGTTTATATTTTTAAATATCCTAAAATCTTAATAATTAGTATAACAAGACTAAATTTACAATTTAACACAAGACGACCATGGTTTTATGGAGTAGAAATCACCATTCCTCCACCTAGGCATCCAAATGGTATCAGAGCCATTAGAGCTCGTAGGGTATTTTTAGGAATTACTTCACCGGTACTTAGTCCCGACCAGGTTTTAATGATTAATAAAAATGGTAAGACTGATGTATCATTCTTTTTCCCAGAAATATTACAATTATTTAGATCTTAAAGTGAGTATGGTCAAGTAGTCTAGTTTATCGTTTTAATGTTATCAACATTATTTGTAGAGATTAAGAATAACCTAGTTTATTGGTTCAATATTATCAAAGCTATCTGCAAAGATTAATTTTCTGTTCTAAGGTGTGAGCCCGGTTAAGGTGCTGAGGCGAGAGATGTCGGTATGCCGTTTGGGAGTCAGAAATTGAACAGTCAAGTCTCTCTTAAATCACTTTGATAATAAGAATCGATGACTAGTTTATTAAGACTCTCTTAGATTACCTTAATAATAGTAATTGATGGCTAGTTTATTTCGAAGTAATAGTATTTCTTCTTCTAGATCTGATAATAGTAATATGGCTGAGAATATAGTTAACAGTATACATCATTCTTACGAAAACATAAACACAAATTTAACAAATTGGAATATATCAAAAATAAATTAAAAAAAAAGTATACCAAGTAGGTAATTTAGGATATCTTACAAGTTATGACATTAAAACAACAGAATAAATTATTAGTTTAGATAATAATCAAGACACATTACACCTCTTAAGTTTAGAAGCAATTAAAAATCACATAAAAAATAAGTATAAATATGTACACATAGGAGCAGTTCAAGTAGGAGTAAAACCTTTATTCATAAATGGATTAAATGCTAGTATATTATTATATTTAAGAAATGATAGACATATAGGACCAGACCGTTTTAAAAATTCTTTATTAGGAATTGTAGAATCAAGCTTATATAATGGACCAATACATTTTAATACTTATCCAAATTTAACATTTCATATACAAGACTAAAATATTTTTGATAGTTTAACCTTAAATATAAAAACTGATGGAATCCAACTTAAACCTAGAAGCCCGTCATTAGTTTTAGTTTATAGAATATTTTACAAGGTTATGACAACAATAATAATGCCTAAAGTATTAAAAGAAAGCCCTCAAGGATATACTATATTATTACAAACTAATATTAAAAATATTAATTTTATTATACCTATGCAAATAGAATGGAGTCAAGTTAGATTACCTGACAATTGGAATTTAGAAACTATACAATCTCCCCAAAACTTAGAAAATAAAGAAGTAGAACAAATTATCGAACATTCAGATGGAACTATAAATTTACGATTTACACCAACTAGACAAGTATCTTTACAAATTTTCGATATAGAAACTCTTAAGAATTCTACCAGTTCAACTGCCTCACAAACAATTAGAAGTATCCAACCAGAAATATCTTCGGTTTTTAGACTAACACCACAACCTAATAATCCGGTACATTTACAAGGCATAAGAAATATTAATCTACAACCCAATATTACTGAACCATACTACTCTGCACAACAACACAATCTAAACAATCACAAGATTTATCTCCCACACATTCACAAATGCAAGATTCAAGTTCAAATATATATGTTAATACATTAGAAAAAATAGAACTAAGACAAAAATTACAATTTGAGATAGATTTTAATAATACAACATATTTAATACAAAAAGAAAATTTCTGTAACAAATATTCCAAACCAGAACAAGATAGATATAGATTATTTCATTACCATCATTGCTTATTACACAAAACATTTATACCTTTTTTCAAATGAATAATTAAATATGATTCTAGCTTAAATACTGAAAAATTAACACCAATATTAAATGTAATTACAAGAAGCGGGTGTTCGCTTAACGATTTATCCATCTTGTGGTGTTCACGTACGATATGATTTTCAGGTGAAGTAGAGGTTTAAAGCTTAATTTTCTAGTCATTTTATGAAGTTTGTAAGATTGATTATTTGATTATCTAGAGACGTCCCCTTTCATTGCGATTTCTATTACTTTTCCTTAATGTTGAGATTATGTTGACTAGCTTATTTCTAAATATATGATTATGATTTTGAATTATGTTGTTTAATATGTCTCTTCTCATACATTATGGTTTATGTTAGATTATGCATGATGAGTGCATAATCTTAAAGGGTGCTCCTCATTGCGATAACCATTGACACTATCAAACTGTAACAGTTGACGCAGGTGTAGAGCGAGCCAATGTCATTCACTAGGTCGCTAGAGCAGATTGGGTAGCTGAGGAGCTAGATGAGGTCCCTATGGCCCATGTTGAGTTCCATCATTAGGCGATAGAGTTCTATCTTTATTAATGAACTTTGTTATTTGGGATTGTATAAGTCCTATATGGGCGCTACATTTGGATTTTTATTATGGTTAGATAGTTTTTATTCAATGCATGGTTTACTCTAGCTATGTTGTTGTTAACTCTGATTAATGATAAGCGGTTTAAATTTATACTGAGTTCTAAAGGCTAACACTCGGGTTTTTTGGAGAACAAGTCATATACTTAGGTTCCAAAAACTGGGGCGTTACAGGCTGCCCCTTAAAGACCTAATAAACATGACATCACTACACCGCTCTACCCACGTCATGTACTAACTATGGCCAGTAGTACCGTTCTTCAATAAGAGCTCACGTCTTGTCTTGTCCTAGGTATCCACTAAGGCCACCTTTATGTAGCTCTTGAATGATCTACTCCATCAGCGAGCTTTTGGAAATGTATAATTGATTCTCTTTGAAAAGGAACCCGTCTTCCACATGTAGGTCACTGGGGTGACCTTCTCGACATCTAACCCATGTGTCATTAAAATCGTCGTCGTCGGCATATATATCCTTGAGGCACTTGAACTCGACAATCTCATTACTTATAGTGACTAACAAAGTTGTGCGATGTCTCACTGCATCAACCACTTTATTTTGCTATCCAGATTTATGTTTTAGCACACATGTGAATTTTCATAAAAACGAAATCTATCTAGCATGCACATGATTCACGTTAGTTTGACTATTAATGAATTTGAGAGCTTGATGATTTGTGTAAAGAATGAACTCCCTTTGAATTAAGTAATGTTGCCAATGTCATAATTTCTGGACCGCTGCGTATAATTCGAGCTCATAGGTCGACCATTTCTTATGTGCATCGCTAAGCTTTTCACTGTAGAAGGCTATCGGCCTACCTTCCTGAGACAAAACTCCCCCAATTCCGACATATGAGGTGTCACATTCGACTTTAAATAGTTTGTTGAAGTTGGGAAGTACAAGAACCAGGGTTGTGGACAACCTGTGCTTAATTTCAGCCAAGTTCATGTCGGCTTCGTCGGTCCACTGACACTGCCCATTGTTCATGCAATATGTGATTGGATATATGATGGTACTAAAATTCTTCACGAACCAA
This sequence comes from Magnolia sinica, assembly GCF_029962835.1. Classification (NCBI taxonomy): domain Eukaryota; kingdom Viridiplantae; phylum Streptophyta; class Magnoliopsida; order Magnoliales; family Magnoliaceae; genus Magnolia; species Magnolia sinica. Next base: position 85,653,026 of record NC_080574.1, read on the forward strand.
CGATAGAATTTCGTTAGACCATGAAAACTGTCACGCCCCAAACCCGGAAATCGGATTCACAGGAATTCCGATCGCCGAATCCGGTGCCGACAGCCTCCATAGTACCCCATTTTCGGCTCATAGTGTCCATACGCCAGATTCCGATCCTGGGATCCTACAAGGAGGATTTATTTTTTTTATACATTTAACTCGTAATAAGCATAACCACAAGGTCACCCAATTCACAATGCAACATCATCATCATCACATATCCACTAATATAATCATTTGAGTACAATGCTGAAAGAGAAATACATAAATCAAAAATCAATCTCCAGAAGACCGCTACACGCTTCAAGCTCAACACTGCTGCATCCTGACATCACCTGCACGCATCTATCGTGCATAAGCTTATAGAAAGCTTAAAGGGTGGTGTAAGTGTGTGTACAAGGTAAGTGCCAAATTTTCAATACAAAGCTATCATCATACAATACCGGAATTATTGGTAATCGATAAATCGCACAATATCGGAATAAGCAGATATACAGACAAGATCATGAATTATTAGAGTAAACAGAAATAATGACAAGATCATAAGTCATATAATATTAAAATACGTAATACGAATCAACTATGCAAATGAGGAGTCATAGAGCGCCAAATATCAGATGCAGAGGATGCAATGCAATATACAATCTTGATGAGTAACATAAATAGTGTCAGCTGTACCTAGACCATATAAATGCAGAAACACAATAACCTCAATTGCCATATGCCACAGATATAATGCAATTAGGCGGTGCGAATAGAATGACCATGCTGAAGTGTGAAGTCGGGATGATAGTACGTAGTATCGCAGGCTATGGGGTCCATCACAAGAGACTTCTATCCAAACCAGTCCCATACCTAAATTTGGATAGTCAGACTCAATGTGGTAAACTCCTGATCTCAGGTTAGTCGCGCGCCCCAACCGAAATCCTGGCCATTGCGATGGTACATGTACAAATAGTTGCGCATCACCAGTCCGAGTGGATAGTGAATGAATGAATGAATGAGTATGCAACTCCTGCTCAATAAGTCCACATATCAGTACTGTTCATCTCTGGGATCATCACCGGGGTCTGGTATACTCTACATGCAATCTCCACCCACTAGACATGCAACCATGCAAGTGAGCGTAAGAAACCTCACTATCCGCCTGGCCAATAGTCTGTCAATACCTATCCGGCACGTCGATAGCGGACCCATTTATGAGCTGGTCAAACTCAGCCTAGTATTGCCCCCTACCTTCGGGCGAGTAAGGCCACACCCCTTTCCAACCGACCACGACACAGTGGGAGACGCGGCCTCCTGGTATTCGGCCCTCATGCGCTCGTATATCCACTCGGTCTCGACGTTGGAGTCATCCTCTGGTACCAAGAGGGTTTAGGGATTTTCACCCAGGGACATCTATGGCGCCCCGATGCTTAGTGACAATATTTTCGGTGTCCCGTCTGGCCATCCACAATATGCCTGTGGAGGCTATGGCCCTGATGTCGCTAGGGCGTACAGTAATCATAATGCGAGATGAATGAGTCATACAATCGAGTCATGCATCAATCCTGCACATATCGTGCGCTCATGTGAGACAATCTCCACCTATCAGGGAGTCTCATAACAACCTGCCCAATGACATATACAATGGCCAACCACATCTCATAACAAGCAAGCAGATGATGCGTATGGGCATGTATCATGATGTTATGCTGTCACCTACTCATAATCAGTATCGCTAACCGGCATCGACAATCGACCTCGACAATGTGGACATTTAACCAACATTGCCCCCAAGGAATGGCCCACATAGAGCCTAACATATAGTGGACCCATGGCCTCACATAAGGACCAAATATACAACACCATGGGCCTTACTCAAGAGTTTAATACACATCACGACGGGCCTTTCACATGGGCCTAACATATATCACAATGGGCTCCATCGCCTAGCCCTCAAATGCATCACAATGGGCCTCATCACATAGGCCTCAATACTCAGCCTCGACAATTGAAATCGGCCTATACAATCGGCCTCGACAAATCGGAATCGGCCTCGATACTTGGCCTCGACAATCGGAATCGACAAATCAGTCACGTCAATCGGCAATCGGTCATGACAATCGGAAACGATCGATAATCAGAATCGGCAAATCGGTTAAGTCAATCGGAATCGGCAATCAGTCATGACAATCGGAAACGATCGATAATCAGAATCGGCAAATCGGTCACGTCAATCGAAATCAGCAATCAGTCACGACAATCGGAATCAATCGATAATCAGAATCGGCAATCGGTCATGACAATCGAAAACGATCGATAATCAGAATCGGCAAATCGGTCACGTCAATCGAAATCAGCAATCGATCACGACAATCGGAATCAATCGATAATTGAAATCGGTAAATCGGTCAAGTCAATCGGAATTGGCAATCGGTCATGACAATCGAAAACAATCGATAATCAGAATCGGCAAATCGATCACGTCAATCGAAATCAGCAATCGGTCACGACAATCGGAATCAATCGATAATCGGAATCGGTAAATCGGTCAAGTCAATCGGAATTGGCAATCGGTCATGACAATCGAAAACGATCGATAATCAGAATCGGTAAATCGGTCACGTCAATCGAAATCAGTAATCAGTCACGACAATCAGAATCAATCGATAATCAGAATCGGCAAATCGGTCAAGTCAATTGAAATTGGCAATCAGTCATAACAATCGAAAATGATCGATAATCAGAATCGGCAAATCAGTACGTCAATCGAAATCAGCAATCAGTCACGACAATCAGAATCAATCGAAAATCAGAATCGACAAATCGGTCAAGTCAATTGGAATCGGCAATCGGTCATGACAATCGGAAACGATTGATAATCAGAATCGACAAATTGATCACGTCATTCAAAATTAGCAATCGGCCACGATAATCAGAATCAGCAAATCGGTCACAACAATCGAGATAGATCGATGATCAGAATTGGCAAATCGGTTACGTCAATCAGAATCGGCATTCAACCACAGCAATCGGGATCGATCAATAATCAGAATCGGTAAATTGGCCGAACAAGGTCTAAGGGAAGGTCACAATGTGGGCATTTAACCATCATTGCCCATCAATGTGGTCATTTAACCAACATCGCTCCCAAGCAGCGGACCACATAGAGCCAAATATAAAGTGGTCCCATGGCCTCACACAAAGGCCTAATATACATCGCAATGAGCCTCATACAAGGGCTACATACACATTACTATAGGCTGCATCACATGGTCCTAATACACATCACAGTGGACCTTTAAATACAACAGGTGGGCTGCATAATGGGCAGCACAAATGGACCTTATATACACGACAGGTGGTCCCTGATTATGGGCCTCAGATACGTAATATGTGGGCCCTACACATGCAGCAAGTGGGCCTACTCATCACAGCTGGGCCTACCAGCAGTCCAGCCAAAGAATAGCCTGGATAACATACACATCACGGTGGGTCACATCATTGAGCCGCACTAATGGGCCTCATATACAACAAGCAGGCCGCACCAATGGGCCTCATAGATGGGCTATAAACATATCGAGGTAGGCCTCACCGATGGGCCACAAGTATATCAAGGTGGGCCTCTCGAATGGCCACAAAATACATCAAAGTGGGCCTCACAGATGAGAGCTTGGATTACATCTAAAATCATTTCGATAGTTGTAGCTGCAACATGTGTATCACTGTGCACATCATTCCATGAGGCACATGGCCCACTATAGATGATTAGCACTGCCCAAACATTGTCCAAGTGAATCAGCACCATCCAAACATTATCCATGCAAATTAGCATCATCCAGGGGTTATCCAGCACCATCCAAACATCGTGGACGGTGTGGATAAGGAACATACATCGAGGTGGGGTCCATAGCACTGTCCAAAACATGGTCAGTACTGTCCAAATATTCTGGACGGTATGGATATAATGCAAACATCAGGGTGGTCTCACACAAGTGGCCCACCAGGAATTTGGATATGCTTCATTGCAGTCTCAAGCCTCAGGACGAGCACACCAAATGAATGGATGGTTGGATGCAATTGGTACATCATCTGCCCCACAAAACTAACTGACAACGGTGCAGCAGCTGAGCTACACGTGGGGGGTTACTGGGCCACGTCCAGATGATGGGCGGTAGGATGCAAGGCATGCATCATGGCGGGGTCTACAGAGATGGACGGTCTGGATATCAGGGGTGGGTCCTGTCAAATGGACCGACAGTGTGGATATACATCATGCGTGGGACCCACAGAACTTGATGACGTCACTTCAACAGCTAAATAGCCGTCTAGGGCTGTTGGACGCCCTAGACGATTTGGATATAATATATATATATATATATATATATATATATATATATATATATATATCATGGTGGTGGTCCCATAGCTGGACACAAGGCACATCACATGTGCAGTGGGTCCCACAGCTGCTACGCAGCAAGAATTACAGCTCCCACCGTCCTTGCCCTTGGACGGTGGGATACCACCCGTTGGATGGAATGGATATACAATATATATCCTAAGGTGGGTCCCACGTACGTGGGCCACCCCACTCTCCTCTCTCTCTCTCTATATATATATGATTTATATATTATAATATATATACTTTACTTCTCTCTCTTTTTTTTTTCTTTTTTTTTTAAACGTCCAGCGTCTAGACTGGACAGTGTGGATTTGATCCACACCACACGAGGGTAGGCCCCATCGTCTGCTGGGGTGACATGGATAAGACAAGTACGTCATGTGTGGGCCCCACTATGGTACATATATAACACATATCTCATGGTGGGTCCTCACAGCAGGATGACATGAATACACCATGCATCAAGGTGGGGTCCACAACAGCATGACCCACCAACTTTGGATCAGACCGATATTTGTATTTTGCCTTCACCAAATCTATCCCAAAAAAAATGGGCGACAACATGGTAGGCCTCAAGATCGGTTGGTGTCGATAATTCATCGAGGTGGGCCATGAAATCAAGGAAAAAGAGAAAGAGAGAGAGGGAGAGATCGTGAGAAGGGGAGGGACCCCGGCACTATGGGCCCACCCTATACAATACATACATCAAGATGGGTTCCACCATAAGTGGGCCCTTAAATCACAAAATCAAAACATAAGATCACCCACCTATGATCTTCTCTTCCTTCTTCCGCCAAGGCATCCTAGAGCTCCAATGGATGAGTTTCAACGGTTGAGATGGACTTTGGATGGTGGGATTGGGTGGTAGGAAGGTGGGCCACACTAACTCTCTCATGGGAAGCTCTCATGGACGTTGGGTTGCTTGTTTGTAAAATGGAGAAAAAATGAAAGAGAGAAAGGATGGGATGGATTGATAAGGTGTGGTTGTTGTAAGAGATGGGAAAGGGGAGGTATGGGTTAGTTTGAAAATGGTGTAAAAAGTATGGGTGGGGGAGAGAGAGAGTTGACTTGTGAGGGGTGAGGTGGCATGGAGCATGAGTGGTGTACTTGACTTGTGAAATGATGGATTGATGTGATGTGTCGTAGAGATTCCCTAGGTATTTGCAACGCGCGGCGTTTTCCTCAAACTGAACACAGGCATACATCTCCTGGGCTGGGTATCGCCTCAGCACGTAATACGCGGCATCAGAATCGCGATGACGGCGCGGTCGCAAAGGTACAAGTCTCGGGTCAAGCCGATTTTGAAATACGGGACATAATTCAGGATCGTGCGCAAACGCTGATAACAGATCGTGGGTCACCGGAATTCGACCGGAGGACTGCGGAAGCCTACGGAACAGTACAGGCTAGGATACGGGCCTTACAAAAACTCTGTACCTCGTGAATGTTTGTGGGTACCGGTCATTCCCTGATTGCCTTCACCTTTTCTTCATCCATCCGAATGTCTGTTGATGTCACGACAAAATCCAAAAACAACAGGCTATCAGTCATGAAGCTGTACTTTTTTAAAATTGAGATACAATTTATTTTCAGTGAACACTTGAAGGACCTTCTTGAGGTATTCTGTATGGCTTGTTTTGTCTTAACTGTATATTAAAATATCATTGAAATAAACCACAACTAACCACCCAATGAATGATTTTAGAACTTAATTCATCAACCTCATGAATATGCCTGGCGCATTCGAAAGACCGAAGGTCATGACCATCCATTCATACAACCCTTAGTATTAAAGGTCATTTTCCACTCATCACCATGCCTTATTCGTATCTGATAGTAGTCACTCCTTAGGTCCAATTTGGAGAATATTTTTGTGCCTTCAAGCATGTCTAACATATCATTTTAGCCGTGGTATGGGAAACCTGTATTTTATAGTGATTTTATTGATGGTCTAATTGTCGACATACATGCGCAAACTCCCATTTTCCTTATGAATTAATAGATCTGGTATGGCACATGGGCTCGTGCTTTCTCGAATAAGAACCTTATGGATCAATTCCTCCACTTTCCCCTGCAGAATTTTGCACTCCTTCAGACTCGTATGATAGTGAGGACGATTAGGTAAGCTAGACCCAAGGACTAGGTCGATCTGGTGTTGGATATATCGCATGGGAGGCAACCCATCAGGAAGGTCATCGGACTAAATTTCTTTGAATTCATGTAACAGGGCTTTAGTCTTTCAGGGATAATGCTAGGCTTGAGTTATTTTCCTTTTATAATTAATGCATAGGCCTGTCCTGTTTCTTTGAATTTCTCCATGAAGTCCCGTATAGTTAAGAGAGAACGATCCTTTATTGTAGAAGTTTTGGGTGGCTCCTCTAGATCTATAGGGGCTAATTTGGTTTTTTGGCAGTGCTTGACGAAAATATATAGATTATCTTGCCCTTTATGAGTAGCACCATGATCGGATTGCCAAGGACGACCGAGTAGCATGTGACAGGCTTCCATGTCAACTACATCACATACTACTTCATCTTTATAATGTTTGTCAATTGAAAAGGATATGGTGTTCAGTTACCTTAGAGGTCATTTGGCACCCTTGATTTGGGGGGATTCGAGGGGATTTGAGGGGATTTCAAATCCCCTGGGTTGTTTGGCCCCATAAAGTAAATAGGGGTTTCAAATCCCCTCAATCATGGGGTTTGAAATCCACAGTGAGAGCTTTGATTATATCTAAAATCCTTCCTATAGTTGCATGTGTAACATGTGTATAACTAGACTATTAATCTATTGGACACATGACCCACGAATGATATCTTAAAATAATTAAATTATCAATTGCATCACTATAATTACTTTAATATGATGATCAACATCGTCCAAACATTGTCCATGTAAATCAACAGTTAAAAATTGTTGGTTAGTCACTCGGATGTGATCTTGTACTTGTGGCCCATCCGAGACTTGGAATTTCATCATTTTCTGGCAAAGTATATATTTAAGTGGGCTTATAACAACCATTGTGTCAAAAATTACATAAGTTCACTAATTAGAGATATTAAAGTTGATTTAGTAATTAAATTCAAACCCTTGCAAATATATTATGAATAACTACTTTTAGATTAAAGTTTATTCTTAATCTAGGGTGTTAAACACAGCAAGAGGATTTCAAATCTAGGGGGTTCTGAATCCAGGGGGTTTCAAATCCATGCTCCCAAACAGGCCCTTAGTTTCGCTAACCTTCTTGATCCGACTGATTGTATATAGAGAGGGATGACGCTGTCTTTAATTGCAACTTTTCCACCATGACTTTGGAGATGATGTTCTCGCTGCTCCCACTGTTAATGATCACGTCACGAACTTTTCGATTCGCCATACACCTAGTTGGGGTGTACTTATTTCTTTGGCACATACAATAGCCACCTCAGGATGAGCAACTCACTATGATCCTACTAAACCTAACCTGTCTCATCTGCCTCATCCTCTGTGGTGTGCTCTCATTCCTTAACATTTGGGTCTTCATCGGCATTTTCAGCACTACTGTATTGATGGAGAGGTTTGACACTTGTCGTTGGGGACAAGTATTTGATAGCCAGTTGACCACAACGATAACAATTGTCGGGTCTTGGCCGAGCATAGGGGTTCGGGATCCTGCTCGGACTAGCAGCTGTCGATGCGCCCATTGAGGTCTAGCTTGCTCACTTTCCTAATTTCGGTTCATGGGTGTAAGAGGTTGAGTGCGTGCTCCTATGGGCTCTTTCCCTCTGGGTTGTGGAGCTCCCTGGGATGGACTTGCCGGGCTACCCTGGCGGTAGGATAGGTTTGTATGTTAGGGTGTTCAAGTTGTGCTTCTACTCGGTTAACCAATTTGATTGCATCATTCATTGTCCAAATGGCCTGCATCTATACCCGATCTTGGATGACCATACATAATCCACTATTGAATCGGGTGACTTGTTGCGATTCAGTCTTGACCAAATCACTGCGCGCTACCAAGTGGTAGAATTCTTTTGCGTAATCTCTCATCGACTGACTACCAAAATTGTTGGAATAATACCTAATCATAGGCATTAGGGAGGAATCTCACTCGTAATAGCTGCTTCATCCGTTGCCATGTGTAGATTGGTGTTTCGTTTGTCTTGTCCGTGCGAGTTGTAACTGCTCCCACCAAGCTGAAGATCCACCCTTCAACTTTTAGGCCATGAGTTTGACCTTCTTCATTTCAGGGATTTTCATATAGTCGAAGAATCACTCAACTTCAGAAAGCCAATCGAGGAATCCTCAATGTGAAGTTGCCCATTGAAATTAGGGATATCAACCTTAATCCTGAACTCTCGATCTGAGTTATCTGCTTGATCACCGCCTTTTCTAGGATGTTGAAGGATCATGTTATTGACCTCCTCGTCGTTGGATTCCCCTTCCTCAGGAATGGCCCATGGATTCACCACTGGTACCATCCTACAATCAGGCTGATCACGAGTTCCAGCAATTTTTTATGGCGAATCGCCGCCAGGGACACGGAGCTTCCTCAGGAATGGTCCGTGGATTCACCACGGGTACCATCCTACTCGTGCGATCGATGGCAACCTGCAGCCCTTGCATGATCTGCCGATTCTCTCGTTGCACCGCTTCGAAAACTGCTGCGGTTTAAAGATGATTCCATGGAGCACTGTCCATGGGATTGTTACCCGACCCGTCATTAGAAGCAATATATCCAAGGAAAATCCTCACTCTGATGCCAAATTGACACAGGGAAGGACGTGTAGAGGTCGAGCACCACCTTCCTCTAGGATAACTACTCTGAATCCACGGAGTTTCTCTGGGCTCCTCATAGAGAATCCTTGAATCCATAAGAAAACAAACAATAAAATAAAAATAAATTCTAGAAAATTTGTAATTTGATTGATGATTGAAATAAATGAGTCTACAACCCTTTAAATAGGGATATTAAGCCATGGGAGAAGTTTTAAAATCAAACTACAACTAAAACTCTCAGAATTCAGAACTTACTATAAATAGTAAACTTACTATTTATAGACGGTCATGATCTCTACTAGTGCACATAGTTTTCAGCTAAAAATATTGTCCTATTTGGCTGAATCATGACATTCCCCTAATTATTCTAAGCACATTTCATATTGGGCGCAACTCCTAAAGCTCAACGGATGAAGAGTTATACTGAAACTAAAACTTACTATAAATAGTAAAAATCAAATTAAAACAAGAATCGATTGTCAATCTGCCGGTATTTCGCAAATTCGGTGTAGCCAACCTATCATAGAGGGTTAAGTGGCTAAAGTAGCTCGTCCTACCCCAAAATCATATGGTACGTCCGATAGCTCATTCCGGTTTGCGAGATACATTTGTTTGAAGTGATGATAGTCAAGATCACTTCTGTCATCGACTAGGCCTTTTCTGATCCATCTTGACCATGAAAGTGTCTGCGACCCACTCTACATCAGTCACCTAGACCTATATGAAGGGAAAATATAACGATTAGCTTGATCCAGTTGCCCATGACTTTACGTAGAGGTTGGATGACAAATAAAGGGCGTGGATCACGTACTACCCACACTTGTTTTGAGCTAGAGACAAGCAGAGGCTCGGAGGAGCCATGATGAGCCACCATTATGCATGGATTTTATCCCCACCGTCCATCTATTTTTCCATATTATTTTAGATTATTATCTCAAAAATAAGGTTGATCAATGTCTGAAGTGGACCACACCATAGGAAACATTGGTGTGCCTAGCACACCCACCATTAAAACCTTCTTAGGGCCCAATGTGTTGTTTATTTTCCATACAACATATTAATATGATCATATATGGGTGCACACGGAACCAGTGGAACCAGTAAATCGGATCGAAACTGACCAGACCGCACTATTTGGTCTGGTTTTGAAGCACACCGGTTCCAATTCTGAAGCGCGCTAGTTCTCGTTCTATTTCTGAAAATCAAAGAATTGGTTAGTTTGTTTCGGTTGTCGGTTCGGGGTTTTGTAGAACTGAATCAAACCGTGAATCGAACTGTAGAATCGAACCTTGAATTTGAACTTGGAACCAGACCTTAAATTTTTTAATTTTAATTTTTTTAAACATTAAAAAAATAAATACCAAAAAAAAACTTAATTTTTCTTTATTTTCTCCTTCTGGCCTCTGTCTCTCGAGAACCATGTAAATGGAATTGATTTTTTTAAAAAATCATACAATTGGATTGAATTATAAAAATAAATCATGTACTTGGACTAGATTATAAAAAGCCTAGAATCTATAACCGAACCGGATTCAAACCGAGGTTTTACTGTCCAGTTCCATTCGGTTCTAAGTTGCAGACGGTCTTGCTCTGATTCTAGTTTTCCCGAAATCCTTATTAAGTATTCGTTTCGATTTCACCCCGCAACCAGATCAAACCAAGCTGTGTGTACCCATGTACACCGTAATGAAATGAAAATACAAATATATCTAAATCCAAAACTTGTCCACGGGAATTTTTCAAACGTAGGAATTTAATTCCTACTGTGTGGTCTGGTCTACTTAAGCTTTGAATTTTCCTTACTTTTGGGATAATAATTTAAAGTGACATGGAAAAATGAATGGACGGTGCGGATGATATCCATACATCACAGCGGAGCCTCGTAACCCAGCCTGTCCCGCAATCGGAAGACGCAGGGGTAGTACCCAATCCGCGCCATAAAAATAATCATCACGTTGAAGATTGCGTGTTCACCATGGTGGAGCTTACGGGGCTACACCTACTGCCTGGCTGCTGTGCGAGTCCCTAGCTAAACCGCAATCCTGCGAGACATAGGTCCTGCGAATTTTACACCCTTGAGAGAAGCGACAGGCGACGGGCGCTATTACCGGGGCTTATGGTGGGTCTCCTGTCATGTGATGGTACGATACTGAGTGAGCGAGAGGCTTTGACGGCGTGATATGGCGGTTTGAATGACTGGGTGTATGATTATGTTGCGGTTGAAGGTGACGCTCGGGGATCCAACTTTTCTACTTCTTTTTTTGGATTTTTCGGAAGCGGATTGACTGGCGTACCACACACCACCGACTTGGCTGATGCGTTGACGTCATCAAGTTCTATGGTCATCATAAGGTATGTGTTATATCCCAACCGTCCGTCCAATTTGCCTGCTTCTCTTAAGTCTTGAGCCAAAAAGACAAGACAGATGATATTTGTTTTAACTCTTCAAACTGGTCCGTGTGATCTTATAAATAGATTAGATGAGAAATAAACGTGAACTACAAATGTTTTAATAGTGATAATCATTGTCCCACTGCTATTTGTGGTGTGGTTCACTTGAACTTTGGATATGATTCATTTTTGAGATCATACCCTAAAATGATGTCGCCAAATGGATGAACAGTGTGGATGTAATAAATATATCATTGTGGGCCATGTAACTTTGATGCACTTTCAACCGTTCGCACGACTCACACCACACCAGCCAGGTCGGGTTGGTGGGGTATGCTACAGCAGCTAATCCGCTTCCGGATTTTCCTACGTTGGTTCTGAGTATCGATGTGGATTGCTACTTTTTTAGGAGTGAGAAAGGAGGCAATGGGATGAGATAAGAATTAAATTGATACTCTGGCAGAGAATGGATGATACGCTGGCACTGCTCAAATATCTAGAAATTACTTGCCTCGAATACGAGGAAATCAAATTAAGCCGTGCGAATAATGTATTTCAGTTAACATACATCCAAGAGTATGGTAATTTGTTTATTGGAACATGGGATTAGTGGAAATTTATTGGACGGTTCAAAATAAAAAGCATCCAACGGTCCAATTTCAACAAACGTGTCCAGATATCGGAGATCAGGATCGTGCACCAGTCTAATTTCTTGAATGTAACTTGGAGACATGCGTGTTATGCGATTCAGGTAGTTTAGATTTAGTTACTTTATGCCACGTGTACCATTCCTAAGGGCCTGCGTATCAAGCGTCATGCACAGCGGGAGTAGCAAAAAATCTTTTCGCTGACATCAACTTTTAGAGAAATTTACGACTGTGGACTCCACCTTTTATCCAGTGGTTTTTATGAAGCAATGCAAAATTAGTGCTCTGCATCGAGGGAGTCCAGGTGGGCCACGCTTGGCTTGACATGTACATACTATACTCGAGTTTGAGCTCCAGCTCAACGTTGAAGCTTGGCTTGTTTGCAAAGGTTTCGAGTTGAGTTCGAGTCCAGCCAGTGATTCGAGTCGAGTCGAGTTTACCTTGAGTCGAGTCGAGTTTGCCTTGTAGAGCAAGGAAAAGAAAAAGAAAGAATCGGGACAGGTAAAGTTGAATAGAGTTTTTTAATAAAAAATTTTAAGTTTTAACTTTTTTTTAAAAGAAAACTTAAATATATATTATATATTTAATATTAATATAATATATATAATATATATTATTAAAATATATTATTCGAGCTGAGCTCGAACTTCGAGTCAAGTCGAGTTGAAATACACCATGGTCGAACTCGGCTTGAACTCAACTCGAGCTTTAATAAACAAGCTTGAATGGCCTCGAGTTGGCCTTTCAAGCCAAGTCAATTCGAGCTGACTCGAGTCGAGTCGAGCGAGCTTTTCGAGCTAGCTTGACTCGTGTACAGCCCTATACAAACTTAACATACGCACTTAGGCCTCCTTGTACGGACACCGAATTTGAGGACGAAAATAGCCCTGCCTTCCTCTAGCTAGCATGCCGAGATGAGCGTTGACGGACGGTCCTGTGATGGTAACTCAGGTGGGGCCCATTGTGATGTTTGTGAGAAATCCTCTCCATCTAAGTTCATTTACAGGGTGACAAAGACCTGGATGAAGAGGAAAAACAAATTTAATAATGATCCAAAACTTCTGTAACCCCTAAAAGGGTTTCAATGATAGACGTTCAATTCCCCACTGCCTTTTACAGTGTGGTCCGCTTGATAGTTAGATCTATCTTATTTTTCGTCTCAAGCCTTAATATGAGCTCGCCAAATAGATAGACGGTTTGGATATAACACAGACCTCATGATGGGACCCACAAAAGCAACACAAAAAAAAACACACAGACTACCGCGGCGCTACCGCCATTTTTTAAAATTTATTTTACAGGGAGAACATTTTGCCCCTTACATTTTTCTCTAATACATAATTATGTGAATATGTATATATAAGTATATAAAAATATTTTTCTATCTTTTAATTCATTTCTTTGTCTATTTATTTAACAAGCATCTCCTAAACTAGAATGATTTACTTAACGTACCACATACGATTTTGGGGTAGGAGAAGCTAATTTAGCCAACCAACCTAGTTATTTTCTAAGATTCCATCGAGTCGATGGTCGAAAATCCATTTCATTTACTTCGTGGTCAATTTCAATCACTTCGCAGTCAAACTGGAAATTGAGCGGGGCAAACATGAAATTGAGCGGGGAAACATAAAATTCAGCGGGGTAAACATTAAATTGAGCGGGGCAAACTATAAATTGAGTGGGGTAAATATGAAATTGAGCAGGGCAAACATGAAATTGAGTGGGGCAAACTAGAAATTGAGCGAGGTAAATATGAAATTGAGTGGGGCAAACTAGAAATTGAGCGGGGCAAAATAGAAATTGAGCGGGGCAAACTAGAAATTAAGCGAGGCAAACATGAAATTCAGTAGGGCAAACATTAAATTGAGCGGGGAAAACTAGAAATTCAGTGGGGAAAACATGAAATTGAGTGGGGCAACCTAGAAATTCAGCGGGGCAAACATGAAATTAAGCGGGGCAAACTAGAAATTCAGCGGGACAAACATGAATTTCAGTAGGGCAAGCATGAAATTGAGCGGGGCAAACATGAAATTGAGCGGGGCAAACTAGAAATTCAGCGGGGCAAACATGAAATTCAGCAAGGTAAACAGGAAATTGAGCGGGGCGAACTAGAAATTTAGTGGTGCAAACATGAGGTCTGTGTTAGGGACCGAATGCATTTTATATAGGGGAGTGGCTATGGGAGAGAGTCCACCCATTGTAGAACTCTATCACTTACCTACGTCTTCTCAATCTCTCACGTACAAGGAGAAAAGTTATTCTTTAATACAATTCTATCTTGAGTTGTCTATAGTACTTCATGCTTATAAAACCGTATATACCCAATGTGATTAATTTAAACCAATCATTACATTACCAGATGAAAACATGCCATACAAGGCCAATGATTCCAACATTCTCTAACTTGGGATAATCATGATATTCTTCAATATGCAATGTATTAAATGGTAATTCATTAACGATCGAGATTCTACTAGATATTTTAATGGATCCTATAAAGTATCCTGAATTGTTTGGTTGATTGGAACTATCGACACTAGACCACGACAATCATCACCTCATTTATTAAAGTGGGACTAGGCGCGATCACAATGTCAGCATTTCCAATGACATAAATACTGAAAACATTAGTGTATAACATGAAAATCTCATGCTAGGTGTAACTGGCATGCACACTTCTAAGTGGTCCAATCATCTTTATTAAGAGATGCCTTAGCTTCAATCATAGCCATTCATAACTTTTCATTTCACCTTATGCATGCATAATGAGTATATCTTATAATAAACAAAAATCAAAACTTGAATCAACAGTTAAATCTTAATTTACTGAAATGCGTATGCCAACTTAATATTTGTACTCGCATTGAACATGAGCATCCTACGATACAATTATCAGATAGGGTTTACAAATAATATTTGATGATTACAAATCATCTTTCTTTTAAAAGAACCTTAGTGTATGCTCATTTGCACTACCTTACCGATTCGAAGACCCATGAGAAAAACCCTTTCAACCGATTCGAATACCTACTCGGCTCATCGATAGCAGACCCATTTATAAGCTGGTCAAACTCAACCTAGCTTATAACCCCCTCACTCGAGCGGATAAAGCCACACCCCCTTCCAACCGACCACGACACAGTGGGAGACACTGCCTACTGGTATTCGGCCCTCAGTCGCTCATGTATCCACTCGGTCTAGACGTTGGAGTGTCCTCTGGTACTAAGAGGATTTAGGGACTTTCACTCAGGGATATCTATGGCACCCCATGTAGAAAAAGATTTTCGGTATCCCATCTAGCCATCCATGATATGACTATGGAGGCCATGACCCTGATGTCGCTAGGTCGTACGGTGGTCATATCACAAAATGTGAGGTGCATGAGTCATACCATCTAATCATGCATCAAACCTGCACGTACCGCGCGCTCATGTGGGGTAACTCCATCTCTCAGGGAGTTCCATAAACAATCAGCCAAAGTTATGCTCAATCACTCCTCATAACAAGCATGTGGATGATGCGTATGGGCATGTATCATGATGTAATACTATACATGTTCTTAGTGTGTCATACTAGACTAAGTACACTTAGCATGATTATCAGATAGGGCAGACAATAATAAACCATGATCGGCTTTCACCGGTATGTCACATGCCAAGATTATGAACTAATTGATATGCTTCTTCTATAACTATAGGAGTCCATGTAGTATGTCTTATGTTATCCTTCTAAGGTACTGATATGTCATATATTCCAAGATGGGGTCCATAGGAAGGACGACGGATCTTGCCCATACATCGAGATAGGCTCTACGCAGAGGATATACTAAATCTGGTACGACATATTCTCCTATATACGACAAGAGGTAATGGTGTATTAGCGTCAAGGATAGGCCTCACACTTGTCACAAAGAAGTAAATGGATAGTGTGACGATATATATGTGACGCTGAGGTCCTAGCAACTGGATACAAGGATAAGATATGTCTCATGGGGCGAGTCAATCGGGTAGACGACGAGTGGGCTTCCTCACTTCCTTTTTCATGACAACTGGGATTTCCTATGAGGGCCTAATACGAATATAAGGTGGCCCTTGGTAGGATCCACACATCCAAGACTACGTAACCCTACAAACAGTCCTGCTCATCATCTAATTGTGCCTCGGGTTTGGGTCATTAAGCTTGGACAAACACATGCATATAGGTGGCCCACATTCCCTATGAAAGGCTCGGTACGAACACAAGATGGGCTCTAAGGCTTGGGTGGTCCTACAGGATATGGTGGAAAGCATCATTATCAAATGGGGGTTCAACTGTTTGAGATAGCCTAATCAAAGGGGAAGATGGGTAATATAACCATTAATGGGGGCCCAACAGTTTGGGTTAGCCCATTAAGGGGAGATGAGGATGGGCCTAACAATGGGCCCTAGGAAAAGTTCAATGTGGACATTTAACCATCATTACTTTTACAATGTGGACATTAAACCATCATTGCTCCTAAGGCATGGCCTATTTAATATCAACTAGGAACATGAATGGACATCATAAACATCATTACATTCATCCGGGTGGAATCACACATCACAATGGGTCTCATATACATCACCTTGGGCCTCACACAAGGGATTTATATACATCGCATTGAGCCTCACTCATGGGCCTCATATAGATCACATTGGGCTTCATACTTGGGCCTCAAATGCATTACAATGGGCCACATCACATGTGCCTAATACACATCACAATGGGCCGCATCACATGGCCCTAATATACATCACAATGGGCCACATAATATGGACCTAATATACATCACAATGGGCTATATCACATGGGCCTCACTGATGGGCCACATATACATCATAATGGGCTACATCCTATGGGCTTCGAATACATCGCAATCGGCCACATCCTATGGGCCTCAAATACATCACATTAGGCCTCATCCATGGGACTCAAATACATCAAATGGGCCGCATCACATGGGCCTCGTATACATCAAGTGGGTCGCATCACATGGGCCTCATATACATCAAGTGGACAGCATCACATGGGCCTCATATACATCAAGTGGGCCCACTATCCTAGCTGGAATATCTACACCATTCATTTATTTTTAGAGATCATTTTAGAGTGTTACCCAAAAAAATGAATCATATCAAAAGATCATCTGGAGCACACCGTAAATAACAACGGAGATAATGATCGAAGATCATCTGGACCACACCATAAATAGCAACGAAGATAATGATTTTCACTGCTCAACAATTCACAGGGCCCGGCATAACATTTATTTTCCATCCAATTTGTTCATAAGGTCACAAAGACTTGAATTAAGAAGAAAACAAATTTCATATTGATTCAAAAGTTCTGGGACCCCAAATGGGTTTTATTGGGAGGTGTTCAATTCTCCACTGATTTCTGCAGTGTGGTCCACTTGATAAATAAATCTGGCTTATCTTTAGTCCCAAGCCTTAAGACGAGCTCGTCCAACAGATGGACGGTTGGATCTAACACATAACTCATGATTAGGCCCACACTTGCTAACGTCACTACAACAGCTATATTGCTAGTGTTGATGGACAGCGTGCATACATGAGGGACCCATAGAACTTGTTGACATCCTTGCAAATGGACGGTGTGAATGAAACACGTACATCAGGGTAGGTCCTTGATCTGGACGGTATAAATGAAACACATACATCAAGGGCCACACATCCAGATGGATGGTCTGGATTTAAAACATATACATCAACGGTGGGTCCCACAGAATTTGGTGACATCACTACGGCAGCTATATAGCTAGTGTGTGGTAGTCCAACCAATCCACTTCCATGCTAGGTGGGTTCCACGTGGGGCCCACGAGATGTACATATGTATATTATATATATATATATATATATATATATATATATATAATATAAATACAGCCCAGCATCCAGCGTCCTGGACGGACGGCCTGGATGAAGGCACATACATCGAGGTGGGTCACACCGTCCAGGAGGCTGGACGGTGTGGATAAAATCACATGCATCACGGTGGCACCACGTGGGTGGGCCACCAGATTTGAATGGAGCTGATATTTGTTTTTCCCCTTCATTTGGGCCTGTGTGACCGACCGATCATGTAGGCCCCAAATCAGCCAGCAAGGTGGTCCACTTGGTGGACGACATGGATAAAATACATACATTAGGGCAAACAGGGAGAGAGAGAGAGAGAGAGAGAGAGAGACCTGCGATGGAGGGAGCTCCGTTACTATGAGCCCTCCTAGGATTACAATATATACATCAAGATAAGCCCCATAAATCGAGTGGACCCAAAATCAAAAATTAAAATCTAGTGCTATGAACACCCACCTTAGATCTTGGCCCACCAATGTGTTTTAGAGCTCCAAGGGATGAGATTTAATGGTCGGGATTGATTTTGGAGGGTTGGATGATGAGATTGGGGGGGTAGGAAGTGGGCCACTCCTAGGTTCTCTTAAAGCTTGTACGGTCACCTCCCTTAGTTGCTTGGGAAAAATGGTTAGAGAATGAGAGAGAGAGAGAGGGTGTTGTAAGAGAGAGGTGATGGGTGATGGGTGTAAGGAAGGGATGGGTGGAGAGAGAGAGTTGACTTTGGTGATGGGTTGTGTACTTGGGGATGGGATAGAGTGATGGGTTAAGATGGGATGTGTACTTGACATGTGATTGATTGATTGATATGATGTTTGGGTAGAGATTCTCTCGTTATTCACAATGCGCCGATCGCTAGGGTATAAGTCTCAGGTCGAGTCGACTCGAGTTGATAGGGTGCGACTTAGGGTCGTGCACAAATGTTATCTACGCGTCGCAGGTCACCAAAATTCGATAAGGATGATCGCGGGGGTCTACGGAATGGTACGGGCCAGGATACGGGCCTTACACTTTTGGTTTGAACACCAGTATGAGGATTACCAAGTATTTGATCAGTCGGATGATCTTTGACTAACCTTAACTAAGTAGAATCTGATCTAGATGAAGGTTCAGATTGATTAATCACAGTAATATAATTATCACCATAATCTTGGTCAAGTTTGGGTGTGATCCGTTAATCATCAATAACAACATTTATAAATTCTTGAATCACCCTAGTTCTTTTATTTAGAACACGATATGCCTGGCTGTTTAGAATATATCCTAGAAATATTCTATCATCGCTTTTAGCTTCAAATTTTTTCAATTTTTCATGGTCTCGTAAGATAAAGCATTTTCTTATGAAAGTATGGAAATATTTAATAAGGCTTTTTTTTTTTTTATCAAACCATAATTCATAAGCTGTTTTATTTTTAGCTGCTCTTATATAAACACGGTTAATTATATAGCATGCAATATTTACAGCTTCAGCCCATAATTTTTTAGGTAATTTCATGTTATTTAGCATTACACTAGCTATTTCTTGTAAAACTCTATTTTTCCTTTCAACAACTCCGTTTTATTGAGGAGTTTTTGGAGCAGAAAATTCATGTAATATCCCATGATCATTACAGTACTTCTCAAAATTGTTATTTTCAAATTCAGTACCAATGTCACTTCTTATTCTAATTACTGATAATTCTTTTTCAATCTGGATGCGTTTAATTAGCTTTTTAACATCGTCAAAAGAATCCGACTTTTCTCTTAAAAAAGCTACTCATGAATATCTAGTGTAGTCATCAACTATAACTAGAAAATATTTCTTTCCACCTTTACTCTTCATTTGAATTGGTCCAACTAAGTCCATATGAAGTTGTTCAAGAGGTCTTGTAATGACTAAGGAGTTCACCTTTTTGTGACTACTCTTAATTTTCTTACCTATCTGACAGGCACCACATACTTTGTTTTTTATCTTTTTTCAATTTTGATAGGCTACGTAAGTAATCTCTTTTACTCAGTTTATATAAATCTCTATAGTTTACATGTCCAAGATATTGATGTCATAATTTAGTCTCGTTTATTTAGACCATTAACATGAATGAATTGTTGAGTACGAGTCATCAATGATATAATAATTTTCAGAGGTTCTGTGACCATTTAATATCACATGTCCTTGATTGTTAATTATCTCACATCTGTTATCCAAAATGATGCAGATTGAGAGTAAGAGTTTGATTGTCAAACTCGATTAGGTTCTTGTGTAGGACATTAGTTCTCGTGTAGAACATAAATCAAGTCCTTATGTAGGCTACACGGCATGGTGTGTACATGTTAGTCTCCGAATGAGCCACCGGCGGGAGTAAACGCGGTCTTTGGATTAGGACTAAGGGTCTCCAAGGGAGCTGATCCTTGTATAGATTGTAAAGAGTAGAGGTGAACCTAATTTAAAAGGCCCGATAGTGAAATCCAATACATTCAGGGGTTGAGTGCTTCCAATGAGAGTGAAGTGGGGAAATCGAACCACTTTATATGCTTGTGTTTGGAATTGTCATTTGAGTACTTATTTAATTATTCTTATATTATTGATTGATGAATTATATGCATGCATGATTAAATGAATGTTAGGAATTGATAGATAACACATCCCACATACGCATATACACTATCATATATGAAGTTTGACGGTATTAACCAATTATTTATTGGAGATTTCAACATCCTAAAGGATGTAGATTAGTTACTTGATTATCACATCTATTCTAGTCTATGTGATTGGACCCTCTATTGGCTTAGAAACCTTAAAGTTAATTGTCTTAACTTTAATTGGAGATTAGTTTAAGTAAAGAATTATATGTTAAAAGGTAAAAATTTTATTTGGTTCTAATCACCCCCCCTCGTGGACATAACTTTCATTCCTTAACTCCGCTAAGCTTCCTCGTATAATCGTAGTATCCTATTTCACGCAATTTCAATTATCAAATGTGTTATGCAGCTACATTATATATACAAATAAGAATATGTATATATGTGTAATGATTTACAACATGGTAGTATTCTTGACCTGATAATATTGACACTAATAATATGCTTAGTATAATGCATGCCATGCCTATTCATATACTCATATGCATCGGATGTATGCCTGACTACGAATGTGAATGTAACATAATGTACACTATGGGATTATAGTTGGTACTCAGGTCATGGGTGTTGGCTTGTGTATGTGCGGCAGAGTTGTATTAATGACCTTGCGATTTAAGGCTTTTCAGGTGACCCATATAAAATGGGATTGCCCTGCATATATACATGGCTTGAATGACATAGTTGCATTATTCGAATTATGGACTCTTGCATTAACGCATTTGTATGGTACACTTGCATGCACACCATAAAGACATCATTATTGTGACCATCATGGGATTATCATGGTCGACAGTTGTGAGAATGGATGCTGAAAATTCTGTTACAGCATGTTAGGTATTATGGATGTCCATGAGTGAAAGGCCCTAAACTCTGAGATCATGGGATACTCAAATATTTAGACCGAGTGAAAATCATGAGTGCACAAGGACCAAATATTACTAGGTCACGTCTTCCACTATGCCAGGCTCGGTTGGAAGGGACTGTGACCTTACCCGCTCAGGTGTAGAGGGTTATATGCTAGATTAAGTCTAACCAACTCCATAATGGGCTCGAGCCAAATGAGTTTTGACATATTGCTGTTGAGGCGGATAGTGAGGCCTCTTCCACTCGCTTAGTTATGTATGTAATGGGCAGCAGTCAATGTCAGAATTGTACGAGACCTCGAGGATGTCTAAATGAGAACTATACTAAGATGTGGATTAAACATTAGGATTAACATGATGCATCATATATGCATTGTATCTTATTTAGCATTCATGCATTTGAGATTGTGAATGCGTAAATATAATTTACGTGATATACAATCTTAGACCACAATCCCCAATAAGTATGAGACTATTCGCGATCAGAAGTCTATCATCTTGAAATTACTTCATGTGTTAAGTATGAGACTAACATGGGTTGTAGTCCTGGGTGTGAGACCCTTACCTGTTTATAATACTACGCACAATGACTCAATTATTCATCATACACTCTTTTATTCTTGTATCATGTCTACTATGATAGCATGTCTTACTTAGTTATCTCATAGTATATCTTGTATAGCCTTGGTACGACTAGTTGTATGATTGACCTTTATTATTTCCACTTACTCTGATATTAATAATGATATTAATGTAATATGTTTGTCACATGCATTATGCACATATATACGGGCTCTACTAAGCTTCCTAAAAAGCTTAGCATGTTGTTTACATGCATGTTACTGGTAGAAGGTAGTTGTTGGCGATATTGGAGCATGCTCTTTGTTTATATTTTGGGATATTCTATATCAGCATTGTGCTTTGATCTATTGATTACCACATATATATATATATATATATATATATATATATATATATATATATATATATATCTATATATATATATATATATATATATATATATATATATTATTTATGGAGTTGTTTGAATTATGCTTGGATTCAAATTTTTTTTTTTAAATTTTTATCGTGGATCTCACTTTCAGAACTTGGTGTAAGTTAGGAGAAAAATTCAAAATACCACGGAAGCTGTCAGCATCGAATTCAGGCCACGAAGAATGGACATTGGAAATCAGATTCATGGCATGACACTTAGGGCCTATTTGGCCAGTGGTATTAAGTTGCATTAAATGGGATTGCATTGCTAATCCCACTTTGAAATTGGGAATTGCATGTTTGGAAGGAGTGTGAGATGGGATTAAAATTAACTTTATAGGCTTTGGAAAATAAGCTTTGTGTTGGAAAGTGTGAGATGGGATTATAAATCTCGTAGATGGTGAATTTTTGCTTTATCTAAGTTCAATCCAAGTGTAATTTGAATGTAAATCTTAGGATATATTTTTTAATGCATACATTTCAAACATAGTATTAGAAAACATGGGATACACCCAATCAAGGACAATACTTTCTTTTTCTTTTTTTTTGGGGTTAGCTTGTTAGTACACACCCATGTGTGTACACACACTCCATGTTAGCCACCCCCCCTAGGGATCCATACCAAGACCTCAAGTGTTGAAACGAGGTATCTTCACTCAGTCTGCCAATTGAGCTATGAATCTGGGTGTATCGAGGACAATACCTTACACAAACATGTATTGTAGCTTTTGCAATTTCATTCACCTTAATCTCACAGTCTGCCGAACAGGCCCTTACCTTTCACAAATCGCATAATCGCATGTCACGACTGCTAGTTGAGAGGATGGTTGATCATTGCGTCCAGGCTGCATATAACAACACTGGGGATTCAATCAAACAACGAATTGAGTCGACACTGGAACACGCCTGTGCATTATACACTCAAAATCTGAATACAGGCCATTAATCACGGGGTGTACTCATGTTAAATTGAATTGACACAACAAGTACCACAGGAACATTTCAATTTGTGGGAACCACGAAAATCACGAGCGGGCGGATTAAATGTCACGGGGTTAACACATTAGTTGGTGTTATCCTTACTGTGGAGCCCACCTTGATGATGTGTTGTATATCGACGCTGTCCATCCGTTTTTCCACCCATTTTAGGACGTTTCAAAAAAATTAAGCCAATCCAAATCTCATGTGGAACCCACCGCGGAAATAGCGCCAATTGAATGCCCAACGTTAAATACTTTCCAGGGCCTACGGTGAGCAGCCAAACAAATACAAATATATCTTGATTCAAAACTTTTGTGGCCAACCAGTTTTTAACAGTCATTTACTACCTTTTCAGTTGTTGGTACACAGGAGATTTGGACCTGCTTAAGTATTGTCGTAACCTCGTAAAATGAGCTGAAAAAGCCCATGGCGGCAAAGATATACAACATATCTATAAACGTGGCCCCATACGACAAGGGTAACACCCATGAAGGTGTTACCTGGGTAACACCTAATCCGCTCCCTACGTAATCAATGTTATGAACCACTGGGACACGGCTTGGCGAGGGAAGCCCGGTGGCTAGTGGTCGGTGATCTGTGGGCCTCTGAAGTATGTGTTTTATCTATGTCCTCCGTTCATTTTTTAAGAAAATTTTAGGGCTTGGTCTAAAAATGAGGAAATATAAATCTCAGGTGGACCACACCACGGGAAAACAGTAGTGATTGAATACACACCATTAAAATCCTCCCAAGACCCACTATCCTGTTTATCTGACATCCAATCTGTTGATTACATCATGCAGACCTGGGTGAAGGGAAATAACAAAGGTCAGCTTGATCCAAGACTTTTACTTCCCAAGAAGTTTTTAATGGTGGACATTCAATCGACATTGTTTCCTGTGATGTGGTCCACTTGAAATTGGGATAAACCTCTTTTTATGGTTATACCATAAAATGATCTAGAAAAATAGATGAGCAGCATGGATGAAACAAATACATCATGGTGGGTCCCACAGACCACTACCCATTGGCTAGTGGCAGGGTCACTAGTCAGAACCATGGTCTTCACTTGCAGGTAGCAGATTAGGTGAGACCACGGACTTACCCAAGACAGTGCGTCCCTTAGTGTAGGGCCCAACATGACGAATATATTCTGTATCCAAGCCGTTCATCCGTTTTTGAAGATCATTTTAGGCTATCGTTCCAAAAACAGAAGCGGATCCAATTATCAGAAGCGGATCCAATTATCAGGTGGACCATTCCATAGGAAACAGTGGTGATTAGACGCCCTGCCATTAAAAACTTCTTTGGTCGCATCTTAATGTTTCTATAGTGTTTATTTGTCATCCAATATTATGATAAGGTCACAAAATCCTGGATGAAGGGGTCAAAACAAATATCATCTTGATCTAAAACTTTTGTGGCCCATTAATACTCAATAGCCACTGTTTCCTATGATATTGTCCACCTGATAATTAGATGTGCTTCATTTTCAGTATAATATCCTAAAAATAACTGGAAAAAGGATGGACGGCGTGGATATAGATTAAATACATCAAGGTGAGCCCCACGGTAAGGGCCGCACCGTCTTGGGTTAGTCCGGTCTCACCTAATCCGCTTCCTACTTGCACGAACTGAAAACCCCGAGGATCCTCGGGCGGAGGATCACACTATACCTCTCTGACTGATGGTTGGGACGTGGAATCGCAAAAAGTTGTCATTTGCAACCCAAAGTTCGTACCATGCGCTGGCAGAGCATGGTAGACAAATTCCAGCACCTATCCATAGGACACACGGCACACTTGTACGTAGGTTCATGCCGTCCAAGTCACGAGTCCTGCTAATGTTGGGACCAGGGCCAGGAAACAACACATTCAATGGTCCAAATTTTATCTAATGGACTATCAGCGTCATGGTGGAGCCCACGATCAGGTGGTCGAAATGGGTATACACGCATGCAACATGCCAGTTAGGTGTGGGCACGAGTACATCACCGCCGTCTTCCGTAGTATGGCTAAGTTCATCTGCGGAGGACAATATCTCATGGCACAAATATTCCTAAAGGTAATTTAATGAGATTGCGAGAGGGATTTGAACCACAGACGTGCGTGTGGCACTAACACAAAGCATTTATTCCTCCTAACAATAAATCCATGGTGAAGGTGCGTATTCTCACAAAGTGGCAGGGTGAAGCAGAATATATGTATGGGAATATATTACTTAATTGAAGGTCAAGAGCTGCTTTTGTTTCTTCAAAAGCAAAGCAGTAATGTTCCTTTTTCTGCTTTGAAATGCTTTTCAGGACTCCTTTGCAAGTCTATCAACCACCATAGGATGGAAGAGTAAATGACAAGGTGAATGATGGAGAGAGAGAGGGAGAACAAAATTATAGGTGGTTTCTGAGTAAATCAAGAAAAGACACGTGATGCATCAACTTGTTAAATATTTCCTCTTTGTGCTGGTGGTAAAGCTAAGAAACTTTCTTTTGATTGGGCATGAGGCTCCAATAATTCCGTATTGAATTCGATAAATGGAACTTAAGCATAGGATTCCTAGAGGCCCACGTTTAATAACTTGGATTATGACCTTCTAATTACTTAATTATGGTTGAATGGCATTTTTCCATGTAGTGGTAATAAGAGCATCTTTCACTGAAAAATTTTATTCCTTGGAATTTACCTTTCCTAAAGAAATCTAGAAAAGGATTAAAATTTTCTAGAAATTTTAAAACTTAGCTCGGTACATGCTCTAGCTCTCCGATTCATGGAAAAGTTAACTTTGTTTGGTTACAATGGATGATTCCTAAGAAAAGCTTTAAAATTTGTTTCTCAAGACCTTTATTGTCTAAGTTGCAAATATTTATGACAAATCCAAACCATTCATCAAGTGGGCCATGCATAGACCATTCTAAATGTTTGTCCATGCAGCCCCAAACACTGATCCTAACCAACCGATCAATGGATAGGAAAATGGACAGCCCATATTCATTATATTTGCAAATGTCCTATTATTGATTTGGTTTGTTTATCGTGTTCCGCCACCTTTGGTTGACATTCCTCTAAAAATTCTGTTTGCATGGATGATCATAACCAACCAAACAATGGCTCTTAAAATGTATGGTCCACACTGAGCATGCTAGAAAGAGTTTTATCATTGATCTAGATCACCCATTATGTTCAGGCCACATTTTATTGTCTTCCATCCCAAAAAATAACTTGGTTGCATCATCCTAACTATAGGAAATAGATGATCCATATTATTTTACTAGAAAACACCAATTATTGTACACCATGTGGATTTATCTTTGATTGCCTATCTATCCTAAAACCTACTCGGGTAAGATGATCCCTGCTATCCCATTGATGGATGTAATAAAGTGGTTGGTCCAAAAATGTTATAGTTGAAAAGGTCTAAGGCCACCATTGATTTCCCATCCATTCTCAAAAGCTTTGATCATATTATATTAACCATTCAATCAATAGCTAAAATGAACTATCCCTATTTATAACACAACAAAAAGCTTTGATCATATTATCTTAACCATTCAATCAATAGCTAAAATGAATTATCCCCATTTATAATACTACAAAAAGGCCTTATGATTGCTTATCATGGATGTCCGACCCTTGGTTGCTGTATATCTCAAAAATCACTCTGTTTTGATGATCCTAACCATCTGATTAGTGGATAGGAAATGGATGGTTCAAATTTATTATACTAGAAAAGGTCTGATATGTGATCTGGACCATCCATCACATAAGTCACCCCTGCATTTCCCCTCCATCCTTGAAAGAAAAGAAAAGAAAAGAAAAGAAAACACTTTTCAATCATTCTAACAATTTGGTTATACTAGAAAAGGCCTTATTATTGTTGGTTGCCACCCTACGCTACCCTAGAAACTGCTTTGATTGGATTATACTAACCATTCAACCAGTGGCTCCAAACATGGACGATTAACTGATTATATTTAAACGGATCACTGTTTTAGACCTTGCATCCTCTGGGATCTGCCTTTAATTGACCATTACTCTCAAAAATCATTTTGATCAGATGATGATGGCAAAGAAAGTGAGGGTTGCATGAAATGTCAAAATTTCAGCAAAATGCCCAGCTAAAGTGGGCTTACGGTGGAAATCATATTTTTCTGTGAAAACCTACGAAGGTGTTTTTGGAAAGACAATCCCCTGCAAACAGGAAAGGCCTAAGAGTATCCAAAAATAAAAAAATAAAAATTGTTAGGTTTCGTAATAATAAGTCCATATACTACAAAGTTTTAGTTAAAAGCAGCTCCTGCATAAATAATCGTCCTTGCTTCCTTAACATAGTAACATCCTTTTATTCATTTTATAGCACCAGTAATCAGGCCATCAGCTGGTGTGTGTGCATGACATCCAACCATAAAACAGGTGTGCATGTACACCCAAGGAAAAAATAAAGCCAATCAAATCATCAAATGGGCCACACCATACCAAAAATGCGTTCACTGCCCTAAAGCCTCCAAATTCAAGTCGTGTGTGTACGACTTCCAATCTGTCCAATAGGCACCCCCAGCACAACGATGGGGACGTCCCACAAATCAAGTTAATCCAATCATTGCATGGGCCCCACAATTCACTTTAATGGTTTCAACTGATTTTACACTTTTTGTTACATTTTAGCTCATTTGATGCTTGGATAGCTTGATTTTCAAACAGAGTGAGCATCACAGTGGGACACACATATTAGATGGGTTTGATGTAACACACAATAGGAAGCTCCGCAACAGCTCCACACCGATGCCGTGTGAGGGCTTTTGACCATCCTACCGTTGTAGCTGGCTAAAACAAGCACTGAGACATTTCGTGAAGCTTGATGGAATCCTCTCGCTTCTGAAAAGGCCAAGCTATATGTCCTAGAGGGGGGGTGAATAGGACAATGCCAAATAAAAACTTATAACAGCGGAATAATAAAGAAAATGATAGCCGAATTAAATAATAATGCAGGAAAGAAAAACAACCTCAAAATTCAGATCTTGAGAGGTTGATACAAACGTTATTCTAAGGACAACCTTACACCAAAAACAGAGTTTATGGTAGGACAACCTTATTTCTAGAAAGGTCTTTGTATCAAGTCTCAAATCGAAGAGGAATACAAAAACAAATATGAACTGAATTGAAATAACTTGTAATTAAAGATGTATTGTTCTAGGGACAGCCATACACCATAAAAATGGCAGGGCAACCTTGCTGGAACAACTTTCAAAATGAAATTGAAAAACAAGCTTATAAAGGAATAGCAGAAAGTAAATTCTAAGCTATTACAACATTCTCACAAAGCTTGAAATAATTACAACATTCACCACCATACATACATCCCACAAAAAGAATAAAAATAATTAAAAGAATAAATCAATCAACCACAACTCAAAGGATTTATAGTGGTTCACCTGTGTGTTCACCAACTGTTATCCAACAGCCACACAAAAGCTACTCCACTCCTAATATCCTCACACAGGGGATATTAGCGTTCACTAAAGATAGGTTTTCCCAGGTTCACCCAAAACCCTTACAATTGTGTCTTTGTATGTGGGCTTACACAATTAAAAACCCCACTTCTAAGTTTTCCTGGCTTTCCTCGGATAACCAATATAACAAGATTTTTCCGCAAATCTTGAAAGAAACCAAAATAATAGAAAGGAATTTACAATATGTAAAATACCGAATATCTTCTTCGTTGTAGCACCGGTAGAACCAAATCAAAGTAGATGATTGAATGTCCAAGTTCAATGTCCAAGACTCGATTACAATGGTTCTAGTTCTAATTGATTTTAAATTAAACCAAACAGGGCTTGCCTTAATTGATTTTGATTCCAAAGAAAGGGAATAACAATTCCTCTTTATCAAATCGATTGGAATATAAGAAACAAAATCAATTAAAATAAAGCTAAGGAAAGAAGATATTAAATAAGCACACTTAGCTTGGATGGAGCACAAAATTATCTCTCGAAGTTCGACGAAGATTGGCTTGAATACTATAATTAAATCGATGATTTCTTCGAGATTCGTGCTCTATTTATAAGTGAAAAGATCGGGTCTTCGACTGAGAGTGCTCTACGACTAGTCGAAGCTCTAAAGATATTTGAAAAATCCGGCGGGATATGCTTTGACCGTTCTACGTCTGGTCGTAGCCCTCCTACGACCGGTCGTAGGTCACCTACGACCGTCGTAGGTTTCCTTCGACCGGTCGTAGGTCCTGCAGTTCTCTGGACTTCGAGTCGTAGATTCTACGACGGGTCGAAGATGGTCGACACTGTTCCTACGATCGGTCGAGCAGATTCTGGACTAGTCGAAGGCTAAGATTTTATCCGAATTTGTAACAAACTTACGATCGATCCAGGATTTTCTTCGACTGGTCGAAGCAAGTCTAGGACTAGTCGAAGAACCCCTAGGACTAGTCGAAGAACAGACCAATCACATGTAAAATAACATTCGGTTTATGTATCCGAAATGACCTACTTCTAAGGTCATCCTATGGTCAAACAAACCTCAATCATGAAGTATGGACATTGAAACAAGAGACCATGAAGAATGAGCCTTGAAGTCTTGATGAAGATTAAACCTTGAAGTAGCTCAATCTTGAAAGTGGCTTGAGTTTCAGCTTGAGTCTTGAGTTCAGCTTGACTTTCAACTTGAGTCTTGAGTTCAGCTTGAGTCTTGCCTTGTACTTTCTTTTTCTTTTCAGCTTGAGTCTTGTGAGCAGTTCTTGCATTCAAGAGTCTTGTCTTGTGATCAGTTCTTTCATTCAAGATCCTGAGTCTTGTACTTGAGAGCATTGCTTGATGTGAGCTTAGCTTGTTCATGTATGTTGATCCTTGAGAGAGCTTCACTTAAGCAGGTTATATATAACATAACAGTGATTTTGGCACCACAAATTTGACAACAAACAGGGATATAAACTATAGCACTTACAATCTCCCCCTTTGTCAAATTAGTGACAAAACACATAACCAAACAAAAGTAAAACAACTGGTTAATACATGCAAATCAATAAGCAACATACAATGCTACTCCTCTCACAATCACATTAACATATATTCTTCTTGACACCCCACTCCCCCCGAGTAACATAACCAATGCTACTCCTCTCACAATCACATTAACAACAAACCATTCTCCCCCTTTTTGTCACAAGATGACAAAGGAGAACTAAATAAAGGAATGAGAGTAAACATGAGGAGGAAATAGAGTATAGCAAAAGAGTCATAGAGATACTCAAGATAGCATCACAGATATCCAGCATAAATATTACATTAAGAACAAACATCCAGCATAGAATCCAACTCAAACTCAATCAAACAAGAGCAAAGTAATAAAGTTATTACATACCAAAAGTCTCATAGAAACTAGTCAGAATTAGAACTTGAAGATGGAGCAGGAATAGAAGGATCAAGTTGGTGCATGCCTTTGTTCAAGCGCCTTAGGTATTTGCGCATGTATTTGAATTGCAAATCATGAGCAACAGACATGTTCTCCAACTTAACATTAATATTCTTAACTTTATCTTCTAATGCACTCAGACGTGCATCAACATCAGATGGTACAAAATCTGGATCATTAGCTGAGTCAGAATCCAGTTCCTCAAAAATATCATCCATATTAATATCAACACCAGCTTCTTCAGGACCACCACCACCACCACCTTGTTCAGGAAGCAGATCCAACTTCATCTTATTAATATTTGTATTGTTGAAGATCAGATGATGGATTGGTGCTTCATCAACAGGCATATCGACTAACATATGAGTAGCCAATACAGTCATAAAGTATGCAAATGGAATGTCACTATGACCAGGATGGAGTCGAAACTGAAGAATGAAATGACAGATTAAGGAAGGCAAACAAATCTGAGTACCATTTGAGATAGCATAGATACCATTTGAAGTGAAACCCGTGCTCCACGACTGGTCGTGGGTATCTACGACCGGTCGTAGTACGACTGGTCGTGTATACTCACGACTGGTCGTACAAACCCCAAAAATTCAATATCTTGCAATTTACACAAAAATAGGAATACAATCTAGCAAATATATACAATATTATACAAGAAGGCATAAATTATCAATTTAAAATGCACATGCCAAGATCAAATTTCATCTTTTTGAACCTGCTTTTATCAAGAGGTTTTGTGAAAATATCAGCACGTTGATCTTCAGTAGGAATATATTCTAGAGATATAACTTTTTCTTCTACTAATTCCCTTATATAATGAAATCTAATGTCAATGTGCTTAGTACGAGAATGCTGAATAGGATTTTTTGAAATATTTATCGCACTGGAATTATCACAATGTAATAACATAGAATCCTGTTTAATTCCATAATCACTTAGCATTCGTTGCATCCAAACAAGCTGTGTACATGCATTACCAGCTATAACAGCTTCAATTGTTGAAAGTGATATAGAATTTTGTTTCTTACTAAACCAGAAACTAGACAATTTCCAATGAAAAACAACCACCACCGGTTGATTTTCTATCATCTAGATTACCACCCCAGTCAGCAGAGTACCCAGATAATTGAACATTGGTTTCATGAGGATACCGAGACCGAGATTAACAACTTTCGACATATCTAATAATTCGCTTGATAGCAATCAAGTGAGATTCTTTTGGATCGATTGATATCTTGCGCAAATACCAACACTTAGAGAAATATCGGTCTACTAGTTAGATATAACAAACTACCAATCATACTCCGATAAAGTTTTGAGTCAACATTTTTACCATTAGAGTCTTTTGATAGTTTCGGGTAGTACTCATAGGAGTATCGAAATTCTTGCCATTCTCAAATCCAAATCTCTTGATTAGATTCAAGGCATACTTAGATTGAGAAATGAATATTCCTTGATTGTTGCTTTACTTGCAATCCAAGGAAATAAGTCAATTCCCCAACCATGCTCATTTCAAACCGTGATTTCATCAAATCTGCAAACTCAGTAGTCAAGTCAGTACAAGTTGATCCATAAATGATATCATCAACATAAATCTGTACTATTAAGATATGATCATTTTGTTTTGTAACAAACAGAGTTTTATCAACAGATCCCATTTGAAAATTATGAGTTAAAAGAAATTTCGTTAGTTTCTCATACCATGCCCTAGGTGCTTGTTTTAATCCATAAAGTGCCTTTTAAGCCGATACACATAATCAGTATTTTTGGAATCTTCAAATCCCATTGGTTGTTCAACATAGACTTCTTCATGTAAATCGCCATTTAGAAAAGCACTTTTTACATCCATCCGATAGATCTTTATCTTTTTAAAACATGCAATGGATATAAATAGTCCGATAGATTCAAGACGTGCTAATCGGTGCAAAGGTTTCATCGAAATCAATCCCTTCAATTTGAGTATAACCTTGTACCACCAGTCTAGCCTTGTTTCTAATTATATTTCCACGTTCATCGACTTATTTTTGAAAATCCATTTTGTTCCAATGATGTGTTTATCTTTAGGTCTTGGTACGAGATACCAAACATCATTTCTTATGAATTGGTTGAGTTCATCTTGCATCGCAACAATCCGGTTCTTCATTAGTAAGCGCTTCTTTTACGTTAGATGGTTCAATTTGGGATGTAAAACATACATAATTACATATATCCTCAAGTTGTCTACGGGTGCGAACACCGGTGAGAGGGTTTCCAAGAATTTGTGTGGTTGGATGATCTTTAACATTCCTCAACTCGAATCAGTTTGATTTGATGAAGTATCGGGTTTATCAATGATTAGTACTTCATCATTATCGAATTAGAAGTTGGTGTGTTTAAATGATCATCAATGACAACATTGAATGGATTCTTGAATCACACCAGTCCTTTTGTTCAGACCCTATAAGTTTACTGTTTAAAGAGTATCCTGAAAAATACCTTCATCACTCTTCGTATCGAACTTTCCCAAATTTTCACGATCACGTAAAATATAGCACTTCGCCAAAAACTCGAAAGTATTTAACAAGAGGCTTTTTATTGAACCACAATTCGTAAGCCGTCTTATTATTATCTTTTTTGTGTAGACTCGGTTAATAATATAGCAAGCTGTGTTGACTGCTTCAGCCCAAAGATTTTAGAGAGCTTCATGCTATTCAACATGACATTAGCCATTTCTTGAAGCACCCTATTCTTCCTTTCTACAATTCCATTTTGTTGAGGAGTTTTGGGAGCAGAGAATTCATGTAATATTCCTTGGTCGGTACAGAACTTCTCAAAATTGCTATTCTCAAATTCAGATCCATGATCACTACGAATTTTACTGATTTGAGAAGATTTTTCAGTTTGAATCCTTTTGAGAACTTTTCTTACTTCTTCAACGGTTTCAGATTTATCCCTTAAGAAGACTACCCAAGTGAATCTGGTAAAGTCATCAACTATTACCAAGATGTACTTTTTACCACCATGACTTTCCGTTCTGGTAGGTCCTATCAGGTCCATGTGGAGAAGTTCGAGTGGTCTTGATGTGGTATTTGAATTCACCTTTTTGTGTGAGTTCTTTGTTTATTTGCCTATCTGGCACTCACCACATATTTTATCTAATTTCTGAAGTTTGGGTAAACCTCTTACAAGTTCTCGTTTGCTCAATCGATATAGATTTCGATAATGTACATATCCAAGACGTTTGTGCCATAAATCAGTCTCGTCTGTATGGACCATGTAACATGTTTGATTAGATGAGCTGGATTCGCTAATAATATAGCAATTTTCAGACGTTCTACGTCTAGTTAATATTACAGAACCCTTATTATTTAGTATTTCACAACTTTGATTAGAAAACCGAACATTATGGTTATTATCACATATTTGTGATATACTAAGCAAGTTGTGCTTTAGGCCTTCAGCATATAAAACATTTTTAAACACAGGAAGATTAAAAAGTTGAACCGTACCTTGGCCTAAAATCTTGCGATTGCTTCCATCACCAAATGTGATGAACCATCAGTCATATCTTTCGATCGGTGAATAAGGCTTTGTCACTGTCATATGCCTGGAGCATCCACTTGTCTAGGTACCACTTTGAATGACTTGTTGCTTTGAAAGCGGTGTAAGCAACCAAGCGGTGACTTTAGGAACCCATTTCATAATGTTTTGGATTTAGGAACATAGTTGGTCTTCTTTTGTGTATATTTGTAGGAATGACCTATAGAGTTAGATTGTAATAGCTCCGTGAGTAAATCAACTATCTTTTCAGCAAGTTGATTTCGTTTCTGATTGAAGTTGACATGGCTGTTTCTAGGTTTTTGAAAAGTTTTTGAATTTTTAGAAAAATCTTGATAAGTACTTTTCCCTTTTGAGTTTGAGGACTCTCCTTTAACAAATATAGGAGGAGTATACTTTTGTTTAGGAGGTTGATTTTTATCATAGCCCAACCCGGATCGATCGCCACATTTTCTTGATCCGGATAACAATTTTTCTAACTTTGGATCACCTTGGGCATATTTCCATGTGTCCTTTAAACTCAAAAGAGAGGAAACTTCAGTTTTAAGTTTCTCAATTTCAGATTTTAAATCAACAATTTGAGAGTTTTTAAATTCCAAATCGCATTTTGATTTTTCAAAATTATCTGAAATTTGTGATTTTTCTAAGACAAGCGATTCAAAACAATTTTTTAGTTTAGAAAACTTTTCTTTTTGAAGTTTAAGTTTGACAGCAATTTTACAACTTTCCTTATATAGGGCATTGTAAGCGTCTTGAAGATCATCTTCATTTTCACATTCACTATTGATTTTCTTCACTTGTAGAGTCATTATCCGAAAATGTGAATTTGGCTAGAGTCATAAGAGCTTTGACCTCATTGCCCGACTCGATTTCAGAATCTTCTGTTCAGAAGAACCTTCAGAATCGGATGATTCATCCCATGTAGCCAACATACCCTTCTTCTTGGGTTTGTCCCTTTTAGGACATCTATTTGCTAATTGCCCATATTCTAGACAGTTGTAACATTGACTATCTTTCAAAGATTTTCAATATTTGTGTCTAAACTTCTTTTTTTCATTTGATTTTTGAAAATCAACCCTTTTCTTGCTTTTGAAAATCTTATAAAATTTTTAGCCAAAAGAGCCATATCATCTTCTGAATCATTCTTCTGAATTACATTTAGAAGATTTTAGCGCGATAGATTTACCTTTAGGAGCTTTAAAGTTTAACTCGTAGGTTTGTAGAGAACCAACTAGTTCTTCAACCCTCATATTATCCGTATCACGAAGTTCCTGGATTGCGGTTACTTTAGAATTGAACCGTTCAGGGAAGTGAGCGTAATATTTTTGCACATACTTTACTTTTTAGGATTTTATCGCCAAGACCCCACATTGAGTTTACAATGTCATTCAATCTAGTGTAAAAGTCCATAAACATCTCATTTTCCTCCATATGAATTTCTTCAAATCTGGTTGTGAGGAGTTGGACTTTAGATTTTTGACAATTGTAGTACCCTCGTGTGTCATTTCTAATACATCCCAAGCTTGCTTTGCGGTATCACAAGAGATGATTCTTTTGAACTCATCCGGTGATAGTGCGCAAGTAATTGCATTTAGTGCTTTAGCATTTGCACTACTCTCACTTTTCAAGGGTGGTCCATTGGTAATATGGTGTGGTTTTCATAGACTTTGAACCATCAACCCCAGAAACTTCCATGATAGGAGGATTCCATTCAGTCACCGTGGCTTGCCACACATTTTCATCCATTGATTTGAGGAAGATCCTCATTATGGCTTTCCAATAGGCATAGTTGGAGCCATCAAAGGGTGGAGGCCTAGTGACCGAAAGGCTATCAAAATTTGACATCTTAAATAGCTTAAATCGTTAGCTCAAGAATTAAATCCAAGAATTAAAAAGGAGCTATTAGGCTTTGATACCACTTGAAAAGGCCAAGCTATATGTCCTAGAGGGGGTGAATAGGACAATGCCAAATAAAAACTTATAACAGCGGAATAATAAAGAAAATGATAGCCAAATTAAATAATAATGCAAGAAAGAAAAACAACCTCAAAATTCAGATCTTGAGAGGTTGATACAAACGTTATTCTAAGGACAACCTTACACCAAAAACGAGTTTATGGTAGGACAACCTTATTTCTAGAAAGATCTTTGTATCAAGTCTCAAATCGAAGAGGAATACAAAAACAAATATGAACTGAATTGAAATAACTTGTAATTAAAGATGTATTGTTCTAGGGACAGCCATACACCATAAAAATGGCGGGGAACCTTGTTGGAACAACTTTCAAAATGAAATTGAAAAACAAGCTTATAAAGGAATAGCAGAAAGTAAATTCTAAGCTATTACAACATTCTCACAAAGCTTGAAATAATTACAACATTCACCACCATACATACATCCCACAAAAAGAATAAAAATAATTAAAAGAATAAATCAATCAACCACAACTCAAAGGATTTATAGTGGTTCGCTTGTGTGTTCACCAACTGTTATACAACAGCCACACAAAAAGCTACTCCACTCCTAATATCCTCACACAGGGATATTAGCGTTCACTAAAGATAGGTTTTCCCAGGTTCACCCAAAACCCTTACAATTGTGTCTTTGTATGTGGGCTTACACAATTAAAAACCCCACTTCGAGTTTTCCTGGCTTTCCTCGGATAACCAATATAACAAGATTTTTACGGCAAATCTTGAAAGAAACCAAAATAATAGAAAGGAATTTACAATATGTAAAATACGAATATCTTCTTCGTTGTAGCGACCGGTAGAACCAAATCAAAGTAGATGATTGAATGTCCAAGTTCAATGTCCAAGACTCGATTACAATGGTTCTAGTTCTAATTGATTTTAAATTAAACCAAATAGGGCTTGCCTTAATTGATTTTGATTCCAAAGAAAGGGAATAACAATTCCTCTTTATCAAATCGATTGGAATATAAGAAACAAAATCAATTAAAATAAAGCTAAGGAAAGAAGATATTAAATAAGCACACTTAGCTTAGATGGAGCACAAAATTATCTCTCGGAAGTTCGACGAAGATTGGCTTGAATACTATAATTAAATCGATGATTTCTTCGAGATTCGTGCTCTATTTATAAGTGAAAAGATCGAGTCTTCGACTCTGGTCTAGAGTGCTCTACGACTAGTCGAAGCTCTAGAGATATTTGAAAAATCCGGCGGGATATGCTTTGACCGTTCTACGATTGGTCGTAGCCCTCCTACGACGGGTCGTAGGTCACCTTCGACCGGTCGTAGGTCCTGCAAAGCTTCTTGGACTTTGAGTCGTAGATTCTACGACGTCGAAGATCGATCGACACTGTTCCTACGATGGTCGAGCAGTTCTGGACTAGTCGAAGGCTAGATTTTATCCTAATTTGTAACAAACTTACGATGGTCGAGGATTTTCTTAGATCGGTCGAAGCAAGTCTAGGACTAGTCGAAGAACCCCTAGGACTAGTCGAAGAACGACCAATCACATGTAAAATAACATTCGGTTTATGTATCCGAAATGACCTACTTCTAAGGTCATCCTATGGTCAAACAAACCTCAATCATGAAGTATGGACATTGAAACAAGAGACCATGAAGAATGAGCCTTGAAGTCTTGATGAAGATTAAACCTTGAAGTAGCTCAATCTTGAAAGTGGCTTGAGTTTCAGCTTGAGTCTTGAGTTCAGCTTGACTTTCAACTTGAGTCTTGAGTTCAGCTTGAGTCTTGCCTTGTACTTTCTTTTTCTTTTCAGCTTGAGTCTTGTGAGCAGTTCTTGCATTCAAGAGTCTTGTCTTGTGATCAGTTCTTTCATTCAAGATCCTGAGTCTTGTACTTGAGAGCATTGCTTGATGTGAGCTTAGCTTGTTCATGTATGTTGATCCTTGAGAGAGCTTCACTTAAGCAGGTTATATATAACATAACAGTGATTTTGGCACCACAAATTTGACAACAAACATGGATATAAACTATAGCACTTACAGCTTCTACTCGAGAATTTCCACTAGTAAACAAAGTATTATATAAAGCTTAGGCTAAGATTTAATGAAGTACTGATTGGGTTCATAGTTGGTACAAGTGGGCTCAAGTATGGGTCATGGTTCAGTGATTAAGACCATGGATATAGTAGGCATCACTGTAATGGCACATGTACAAAAAATATTGGAGATTGAAAGATCCAGATGCAGAATATTTGGTCCCTTTTCATACTTGCTTTCTTAACAATCCATGATGTCAATGGTTTGGGTTGCTGAACCACTATGTGAAAAATGGAAAAAACAATGGCGGATTTAGAGACGGTTCTGGACCGTCTCTAAAATTGCTTGGTTTAAAGACGCTTTAGAGACGGTCGTAAACCGTCTCTAAATTTTTAAACGGCCCCTTTCTATCCTTAATATTGTATTAAAAATTTGTATGTTCATAAATCATTTAAGACGGTCGTTGACCGTCTTATATGGGTCATCTGAGATGGTCATTGGCCGTCTTTTACTTGTAATATGAGAGTGCAAAGATGGTCTCTATTAGAGATGGTCCTTGGCCGTTTTATAGCCCTGGCAAAGACCGTCTCTATTAGAGACGGTCCTAAACCGTCTCTAGTGGAGACTGTCAAAGATCACCTCTATTAGAGACAGTCCTAAATCGTCTTATAGCCCTGTCAAAGACCGTCTCTAATGCTCAGAAAATTTAAGAAGCTCAAAAAAATTATGAATTTCGAAAAAAAATAGTTGAGAAGCTTAGAAAAATAATTAACAATGTTTAAGAAAAAATTAAATTTTGAAAAAAAAACTGTAATTTTATAAAAATCTAGATTTTGAAAATAAAAATAAAAATTAAGAACTTTGAATAATGTTGATAATTTTGAAAAAAAAAAATTGATAAAAAATGATATTTTTAAAAAGAAAATTTAAAAAATTAAACAAAATTGTGAAAAAATTGACAAATTGTAAAAGAAATATATATTTTAAAAAAGAAAACTAGATTTTGTATTTTGACAAGAAAAATTAAAAAGTTATATAACAAAAGTGAGATTAAAAAAAATGATATTTTGAAAAAGAAAATTTAAAAAATTAAACAAAATTGTGAAAAAATTGACAAATTGTAAAAAAATATATATTTTAAAAAAGAAAACTAAATTTTGTAAAAAAAAATTTTAAATTTATTTATAATAAAAATGATGTTTAGTTAAAAGAGTAAAAAAAATATACATTTTGAAAAAAAATATTAAATTTATTTGTGAAAAATAAAATTACTAAATTATTAGGCACATCCACTAATTGAACCTTTAATTGTTTTTATACAATCTAATTAGTTCAGATTGAAGAGTAAATAACTTTAGATGTTTAAATCAAATTTCACTGAAATTGTTGATCAATCTTGTATGCTTAATATCTTTCTCATATGTAGCTTGATTGAGGCAACTAACTAGTCAAATTGAGAGTATTGTTCAGTAAAATAGAGTGAATGGACCAGACATGTAAAATGGGCCAAATATTCTGGTCAAAATTGTGACCCAACTTACTGACCTCGTGAGAACCTAAGAATTGATGTTAGTAAGTTTTGTGAGCCCCATCATGATGTGTCGAACATCAACACTGTGGATTTGATGTATCCCCTTTAGGTTATAAGATATCTCAAAAATACGAAACTCAAGTGGGCCAACCATCTAAAACTATGTGAAGACATCCTAAAAATATAAAAACACTTGGTGGGGCCCACATGAGCTTTGAATGCAGTTGAAACTTGGTCTGACCCCTCATCCAAGTGGGACACATGTAATGAGTGGGTTGGATATGTGAATCACATTTAGGTAGGCCCAATATATGATTATGAATGTTTTAAGGAAACCCTTCTCTACTACATTTAGGTGAGTTACTCGTTACCCTTACCAGAGTAAACTCTGTGGGGTCCACTATTATTTATTTATTTTATCCAATCTATTCATCCATGTTAACAGATAATTTGAGGTTTAAAGAACAAAAAGAGAGCGTATCCAAACCTCAAGTGGACCACACCACAAGAAATAGTGTGATTGAACCTCTACCATTTAAAATTTCTTAGAGGCCATAGAAGTTTTGGATCAAGCTGATGTTTGTGTTTTCTATTCATTCATATATTTTTTATATTATGAACAACATTTAACCATTTTTGGATAATCTAATCAGTTCAAATTGAAGAGTAAATAACTTCAGATGTTTAAATCAAATTTCACTGAAATTATTGATCAATCTTGGTATACCCAATATCTTTTCTCATAATGTAGTCTGATTGAGGCAAATAACTAGTTAAATTCAGGGTATTGACCAGTATAATAGAGTGAATGGACCAGATATATAAAATGGGCCAAATATTCTGGTCAAAATTGTGACCCAACTTACTAACATCATGAGAACCCAAGAATTGATGTTAGTAAGTTTTGTGGGCCCCATCATGATGTGTGTTGAACATCAACACTATGGATTTGATGTGTCCCCTTTAGGTTATGAGATATCTCAAAAATCATCTGTATACGAAACTTAAGTGGGCCATACCATCTAAAACTATGTGAAGACATCCAAAAAAATTTAAAAGTACTTGGTGGGACCCATGTGAGTTTTGGATGCAACTGAAAATTGGTCTGACCCCTCATCGAAGTGGGACACACATAATGAGTGGGTTGGATATGTGAATCACATTTAGGCAGACCCAATATATGATTATGAATGCTTTAAGGAAACCCCTCTCCATTATATTATGTGGTGTGGCCCACCCAAGTCATGGATTGACTATTTTTAAGCTCTTGGCCCACCTAAGTCATGGATTGACTTTCTCCATACTGTTCAACACTTTTCTCAGATCATTTTAAGATATTAACCAAAAAATGGGGCGGGTCCAAAGCTTAAGTGGACTACAAAGTAGGGACTAAACGTCCACCATTAAAAATATCATTCATAGAAGTTTTGGATCAAGCTGATGTTTATGTTTTCTCTTCATTTATATCTTTTTGTTTTGGGATTTGATGGTTTTTTGTCCATCTGGATTTGGGTGTTTGGGTATCACATTCCTTTTTTTTTTTCCAGCTTTGATGTTGAAATCTCTTTTATAATTTGGATTTCTCCCTTTGTTTGTGAAATTTTAAGGAATCCTGTTCCTATAAAAAAAAATAAAATAAATAAAAATAGAAAGATTTCCTCATTCTTCATGGTTATGAAGTATCTGCCCTTGTTGTAGCAGTAGTTGAACTTGTTGAACATTGTCTCTTGAAGAAGAATTATAGTCTCCATGTAAAAAAAAAAAAAAAAAACAAACAAAACAAAAAAGAAAATAGTACAGTTGGCCTTACGACGATTTTAATGATGGATAACCAATCACTATTGTTTTCATGTAGTGTGGTCCACTTGATATTTGAATATGATTCATTTTGGGCTCATATCCTATAATGAGTTGGCAAAACAAATGGATCATATGGATATACAATATATAAATCAAAGTGGGCCCACATCTACCCCATTAGTCAGATGCACCATCCCATGGTAGGCATAGGGCTTAAAAATCAAGTCAATCCATGACTTTTTTGGGCGACACCACATACAAAAGTTGAGAGGGGTTACCCTCCATTAAAATATTCATAATCATTTGTTAGGCCCACCGAGATATGGTTCACAAATCTAGCCTATCCATTATGTGTGTCCCACTTGGATGAGGAGTCAAACCAAGTTTCAAATGCATAAAAATTTCAGGTGGGCCCCACCAAGTGCCCATGTAAAAAACTTTCAGTAGTTGAACTTGTTGAACATTGTCTCTTGAAGAAGAATTATAGTCTCCATGTAAAAAAAAAAAAAACACAAAAAAAAAAACAGTACAGTTGGCCTTACGACGATTTTAATGATGGATAACCAATCACTATTGTTTTCATGTGGTGTGGTCCACCTGATATTTGAATATGATTCATTTTTGGGCTCATATCCTATAATGAGTTGGCAAAACAAATGGATCATATGGATATACAATATATAAATCAAAGTGGGCCCACATCTACCCCATTAGTCAGATGCACCATTCCATGGTGGGCCTAGGGCTTAAAAATCAAGTCAATCCGTGACTTTTTTGGGCCACACCACATACAAAACTTGAGAGGGGTTACCCTCCATTAAAATATTCACAATCATTTGTTAGGCCCACCAAGATGTGGTTCACAAATCTAACCTATCCATTATGTGTGTCCCACTTGGATGAGGAGTCAGACCAAGTTTCAAATGCATAAAAATTTCAGGTAGGCCCCACCAAGTGCCCATGTAAAAAAATTTCAGTAGTTGAACTTGTTGAACATTGTCTCTTGAAGAAGAATTATAGTCTCCATGTAAAAAAAAAAAAAAAAACACAAAAAAAAATAGTACAGTTGGCCTTACGGCGATTTTAATGATGGATAACCAATCACTATTGTTTTCATGTGGTGTGGTCCACCTGATATTTGAATATGATTCATTTTTGGGCT
Source organism: Magnolia sinica (assembly GCF_029962835.1). Taxonomy (NCBI): domain Eukaryota; kingdom Viridiplantae; phylum Streptophyta; class Magnoliopsida; order Magnoliales; family Magnoliaceae; genus Magnolia; species Magnolia sinica. The sequence goes on from NC_080574.1 coordinate 85,696,019, forward strand.
CATATCCTATAATGAGTTGGCAAAACAAATGGATCATATGGATATACAATATATAAATCAAAGTGGGCCCACATCTACCCCATTAGTCAGATGCACCATTCCATGGTGGGCCTAGGGCTTAAAAATCAAGTCAATCCGTGACTTTTTTGGGCCACACCACATACAAAAGTTGAGAGGGGTTACCCTCTATTAAAATATTCATAATCATTTGTTAGGCCCATTGAGATGTGGTTCACAAATCTAGCCTATCCATTATGTGTGTCCCACTTGGATGAGGAGTCAGACCAAGTATCAAATGCATAAAAATTTCAGGTGGGTATCACCAAGTGCTTTTATATGTTTTAGGCATTTCTTCACATGATTTTAGATGGTATGGCCCACTTAAGTTCTGTATATGGCCGATTTTTGGAATATCCCATAATTTAAAGGGGACGCATCAAATGCACGGTGTTGATGTTTGACACATGTCATGGTGGGGCGCACACAGCTTGACCTTTGTGTTTAATCCATGCCGTCCCCATGAGGTCAAGCTGTGTGGGCCCCACCATGACATGTGTCAAACATCAACACTGTGCATTTGATGGGTCCCCTTTAAATTATGGGATATCTCAAAAATCAGCCATATACGGAACTCCGGTGGGCCATACCATCTAAAATCATGTGAAGACATGCCTAAAACATATAAAAGCACTTGGTGGGCCCCACCTGAAATTTGGATGCATCTGAAACTTGGTATGACCCCTCATCCAAGTGGCACACACATAATGGATGGGCTGGATTTGTGGACCACATCTCGGTGGGCCCAAAAAATAATTATGAATGTTTTAATGGAGGATAACCCCTCTGAACTTTTGTATGCGGTGTGGCTCACACAAGTCATAAATTGATTTGATTTTTAATCCCTGGGCCCACTATGGGATGGTGCATCTGACTGATGGGGTAGATGTTTGACACGCATCATGGTGGGGCCCACAGAACCATACCAGACCCAGCCTAAATTTGGGCGCGCGCTCAAAAACAAAGCCGCGCCCAAAAAACCCCAAATCCCAAATATCTCTCTCTCTCTCTCTCTCTCTCTCTCTCTCTCTCTCGCTCTCGCTTTCGCTCTCTCTCTCTGTTCCTTAACCCAGATTTGGTCTGTCTTCTCCTCCTCTCAGCAGCTGTTAGAATCCATGGCATGTTCAGTAGTTGGTTCTTCGTGCAACGATGAAGGCACTCATTCTCTCTCTCGCGAGGCTTTCAAGAGAGAAGCTCAGATCCGAAAAACCATAAGAAATTCTTCCTCCTTTCAATTTCTCGACGCAAAAGAGCTTCGAGATCGAATCATTTTGTGGTATTTTCACACAAATCCGTTGAAAATCACGTTAATCCATGTTCTTTCTTTGACTGAGTTGATTTCAGATTGAGAGGTTGATGTTAGGGTTTTGTTTTGTAGTGAGATTGATTGCTTGTTTGTATTGGAGACTGTAAATCTTTGATTCAATCTCTTGTGTTTTGGTTTTATTAAGAGAACAAAAATGTTTTTGTTTTTGTTTTTTATTTTTTAATTTTAAAGAAATTGAGGATATTTTTTGGCATATTAGGGAAATTTTCGATGTTCGAAACTGTAGATCCTTGAATAATCCATCTTTCTTTCTTTCTTTGTTTTTTTTTTTTTGAAAAAGAGGCTTTGTGAAGGTAATTTTAAAAAACTGGAGGATATTAGTGAATTTCAGTGGGTTTTGATGTTTGGAACTCTAAATCTATGGGATTTCAGTGGATTTTGATGCTTGAAACTGTAACCCTTTTTTAAAGTGGATGGTGAAAAAGGACATTGGAAGATTTTTTTTTTTTAAATTTTAATTTTTTTTACTGCCATTTTATCACATATATATATCTTTCAAATTAGAGGAATTAAGTGAATTGTAATTTTTGGGATGTTTAATTTACAATAAATACCTCTTCCTTTTTTTTTTTTTTTTTTGGTTGTCACTGATCAAATAGAAAGATACAGAATTTATTTTTCCTATTTTTTTTTCCCATGTCTTCTTGTCTGTCTGTCTTTGTTTTTTTTTTTTTTTTTTTTTTATGTGTGTGTGTGTGTGTGTGTGTGTAACTGAGCAAGTGAGAGGCGCTAATGCATTTTTTGCATGGGCAAATTGAAGAAGCAAGCAATTCCTGGCACATGCCAACCTGACACTATTGGAGATCACTGCCATTCATCAGATGGGGCCTAACATTATTATGTTCTGGCCTGAAAATCAGGCTAGTATTGCCCACCTACCCGTCCACATATGGTTGAGTAAAAAGGGTACTTAGAAAAAAAAGATCGACATTTAATGTAATATGTGCATGTGTTGCCTTCCTGATTAGTGGATCAACTTGATTTTTATGCTAGGGCATGTTCACAGTGGGACCCACCTGGTAAAAGATCAGGGAATGTTCACGTATTTACCAGTAGACACGTGGACTGCAAATTGTTTCGACGGTCTTGCCTTGTGTGCATTGCCTTAACATTCCTCTCAGCATATTATAGGGCTTCAATGAATTTAGTAGATTATCTGAAGTTGCAGTGCCGATACATTGTTGATGCAATTTTTTTTCTTCTTCATGTTTTGTTTTGAAGAAGCTTACTCTTTTTTTTTTTTTGGGTCTCCGATATGTTTCTACACTTGTTTGTTGGATGGATGGTCAACTGAAGTGGAATATCCAAATTTGGGTTGGTCACATGTGTTATTGGTTAAGTCACTAATGAATAAAATCTTTGGATCTAGGAGATTTGGAGAAAACGATGGGTCTGGAGTGGGGTTAGACTTGAATTTTAGTTGAACCTTCAATGCTTTGGAAAGATAAAAACACCGATAAGCCCAAAAATTGGATTTTAGGTTCTGCTCAAGTTTCAAAGGAAGTTGCTCAAACCCAGGCAAGTGAAAACTTGATTAGATATGGGAAAACGTGCTGAGCTTCTCTAGTAATCAATCAATTTGTTTTTCAAAGCTTTTAAACAGGTGAGTTACACCTGTACTCAACCCAAACCTCGAACAGACCTATTCAATGCAATATCTAAATTATTTCAGATCTCTATTACTTGGTTAATTAAGAACGAGGGTACTGGTATCTTATCATTGCAGAAAGAGCAAAAGCAGAGCATCAGAATTGAAATGCTTCCTTTTTTACTAAATTGCTAAAAAGTGAAGTACATCTTTTTTTTTTAATAGATAACACAATAAACAAAAAACACAACCTGATTTTATTTATTTATTTATTTATTTTAAATTTTTAAATCAACCCTTTTGAGTCAACTACAATGTCATGGAGTGTGTCATATATTCAGTTGTACATGACAGACACATTATTATAATATTTATCAATTGTATCTGTTAGTGTAGACTCTTTCTTATCGAAATTTTTGAGCCAGTTATGACTAAAGACGAGGCAATATGGATGAGAAATTAATCAGTTGCCCTCAAAGTTGTTAACAAGTACTTTATATGGTATGTATTTTAGGACCAACATTCTTACAATTAAAGTAATAGGGATGGGAATTGCACATGCTTCAAAGTGTTTGGATAGGGATGCAGTTGGGAATTCATGATATTTTATAGGGCTATGTATGATTTAGTGGTGTGACTAAGGATGAGATAACACATGATTCAGTTAATATTAGTATTTTTAATTACATGCGATGATACAGATGAGTTTAAAAAAGTCAGGGTCTGTTTGGTTTCCAGTAATGAATGAGTTGATTTCGCTTCAAATCTTTCATATATTTCCATTTTTTCCCTCATTTTGGCTATTATTTGCTTCAAATTGTCATAAGCAAGTTAAGTCTTCTTGTTGGTTCATCCACACTTATATGTTTTCCCTAGTATTTCTTATTATTTTCTAATAATAAGTTTCGTTCATATTGTATAATGTTAGGTAAGGGAGGGAATGCCAATAGATTGCCTAGAAGCATGGTGGATTGGATATTCATGATATTTTAAACACTCCTTTATGGAGCTAGAAACATACAAGATCCCATGCCACAACAACTCATGCACAAATATCTCATGTTCTTGACTTGGCTGCTTTTTGTGTTGGCAGGCTCAGTAGAACTGCACCAATGATACAGGACAGAATATGTGAGAATCTTAAGAATGTCCTATAACCTTAAACTAAACATAAAACCTAAACCTAAACCTATTCTTATAACCTAAACCTATACTTATAACCTAAACCTATTCTCAAATCCCAAAACCTATAACTTAAACCTTAACCCGAACCCGAACTTGATTTCCTAAACCTAAACCTACACCTACACCTATTCTCAATTCCCTAAACCTTAACCTATAACCTAACCTAAACCTAAACCTATAATCTACACTTATAACCTAAACCTATAACCTTAACCTAAACCTTAACCTATAACCTATAACCTAAACCTAAACCTAAACCTTAACCTATAACCTAAACTTATAACCTTTACCTAAACTTATAACCTTAACCTAAACCTATTCTCAAATCCCAACTAGAAATGATTTAAGACGACGTTCAGTGATACTTTGTTAAATATGAAATTTATGACCTTTAGTAACTTGGTTAATTAAAAAGAACTACGTAGTGGCTTGATCCCAATCTGACTTTTTGGGTACGTAGGCAGCCGTTCGTAATGTACTAGAATATCGGTGCAGCCACAAATCTTTTTTCTCCTTTGAATTGTAACAGACTGTATCAGTTGCATTTTTCTCTGTCATACAGGTTGTGGCTATCAAAGATATAATATCACCTCCTTATAGGGAAACATTTAATGATGTGTATAGGTAAATTCATTTTTTCTTATACCTTATATTGTTTCCCAGTTATATTTGTGTTGGTTTCAGAGTACAGGTAGCAATAGAAAGTGTTGGTCGATTGTGGCTTATAGACAAAAGGATGAGTAACCAATAATACGAATATGGGAGGCCTTCCTCAGGTATCCAGATGCTTTTAGATATAATTATGTTGTTTTTAAATGTATTAGCTTGAAATTGATGGAGCAGACTTGGATGTGCATCGGAGCTATCCGGATGTTGAGCGAGGGTCCCTGGAAGGTGGGAACCGTTGTTATGACCATGATGAAGCTGTCCATTTTCTATGGACAACATTGGAGTGGCCTGGCTATTTGGATAGGCCATATTTATGTATTTACTCAAAATTGATGGCGTAGACCCGGATGTGCGTCGGAGCTATCCAGATGTTGAGCAGGGGTCCCTGGAAGATGGGAATCACTGTTATGACCATGATGAAGCTGTTCATTTCCTATGGACAGCATTGGAAGGGCCTGACCAATTGGAGCAGGCCGTGTTTATATCTGTATTTGCAGGGACCACACCCTTAACCAATAACCTAAACCTATTCTTAAATCCCAAAACCTATAACTACAACCTAAACCTATAACATAAACCAATAACCTAAACTCAATTCCCTAAACTTTAACCTACAACCTAACCTAAACCTATACTTCTAACCTAAACCAATTCTCAAATCCCATAACTTATAACCTAAACCTTAACCAACATAGATGTAGAGCGGGTCGCGGATAGTTACATGGCCAAGATGGATCAGAAAAGGCCCGGTTGACGACAGAAGTGATCCAGACCATCGAACCTTAAATCGGGCGTATCTTGCAATCCGGAATGAGTTATCTGACGTAAAATATATGATTTTGGGGTAGAACGAGCTACTGAAGCCAACCAACCCTGCTACGCCAGGTTTTACAGCCCGGAATTACAAAAAACCCCTGGATCGATGGTCGTTTCCCTATTTTAATTTCGTTTTTACTATAAATAGTAAGTTTTAGTTTGATTATAACTCTTCATCCATCAGGCTTTAGGAGTTGCGCCCAACGTGAAAAGAGCTTAGAATAATTAGGAGAACGGTTTGGTGAAGCCAAATAGGTCACTTACTATTTTTGGCCGAAAACCTTGCGCACTAGTAGACATCACGACTGTCTATAAATAGTAAGTTTACTATTTATAGTAAGTTGCGGATTCTAAGAGTTTGAGTTGTAGTTTGCTTCTAATTTCTTTCCCATTGCTTGGTACCCCTATTTAAAGGGTTGTGAACTCATTTTTATTCATCAATTAATTAATTTTGAATTTATTTCTATTTTCTGCTTTCTTTCCTCGTGGATTCGAGAAGTCTCTGTGAGGAGTCCAGAGAACCTCCGTGGATTCGGAGTAGTTATCCTCATCACGTTCATCCTCGCGTCAAAAGCCTATAACCTATAACCTATAACCTGAACCTATAACCTATTCTCAAATCCCAAAACCTATAACTATAACCTAAACCTTAACCAAAAACCTATAACCTAACTTAAACTGAAACCTATAACCTTAACCTAAACCTAAACCTATAACCTTAACCTTAACATATAACCTTAACCTAAACCTAAACCTAAACTTAAACCTATAGCCTATAACCTAAACCTAAACCTAAAACCTAATGTATTCTCAAATCCCTAAACCTAAACCTACACCTAATCCTAATCTCAACTCCCTAACCTAAACCTAAACCTAAACTTGAAAACCCAAACCTAAACCCGATCCCGAACCCAAATCTGATTTCCTAAACCGAAACCGTAACCTATTTTCAATTCCCTAAACCTATAGCTTATAACCTAAACCTAAACCTATAACCTATAACATAAACCTAAAACCTAAATGTATTCTTAAATCCCTAAACTTAAACCTACACCTAATCCTAATCTCAACTCCCTAACCTAAACCTAAACCCGATCCCAAATCCGAACCCGATTTCCTAAACCTAAACCTTAACCTATTCTCGATACCCTAAACCTATAGCTTGTAACCTAAACCGAAACATAACCCTAAACCTAAACCTAAACCTATAACCTATAACCTAAAACCTAAAACCTAAATGTATACTTAAATCCGTAAACCTAAACCTACACCTAATCCTAATCTCAACTCCCTAACCTAAACCTAAACCTAAACTAGAAAACACAAACCTAAACCCGATCCCGAACCCGAACCCGGTTTCCTAAACCTAAACCTTAACCTATTCTCAATGCTCTAAACCTATAGCTTGTAACCTAAACCGAAACCTAACCCTAAACCTAAACCTAAACCTAAACCTATAACCTATAACCTATAACTTAAACCTAAAACCTAAATGTATTCTTGAATCCCCAAACCTAAACCTACACCTAATCCAAATCTCAACTCCCTAACCTAAACCTAAACCTAAACATGAAAACTCAAACCTAAACTCGATCCCGAACCCGAACCCGATTTCCTAAACCTAAACCTAAACCTTAACCTATTCTCAATTCCCTAAACCTATAGCATGTAACCTAAACCTAAACCTATAACCTATAACCTAAAGCTAAACATAAAACCTAATGTATTCTCAAATCCCTAAACCTAAACTTACACCTAATCCTAATATCAACTCCCTAACCTAAACCTAAACGTAAACTTGAAAACCCAAACCTAAACCCGATCCCGAACCCGAACCCAATTTCTTAAACCTAAACATTAACCTATTATTAATTCCCTCAACATATAGCATATAACCTAAACCTAAACCTAAACCGAAACCTTAACCTAAATCTAAACCAAAACCTATAACCTATAATCTAAACCTAAACTTAAAACCTAATGTATTCTCAAATCCCTAAACCTAAACCTACACCTAATCCTAATCTCAACTCCCTAACCTAAACCTAAACATAAACTTGAAAACCAAAACCTGAACCCGATCTTGAACCCGAACCCGATTTCCAAAACCTAAAGCTTAACCTATGCCCAATTCCCTAAGCCTATAGCTTATAACCTAAACCTAAACTAAACCTTAACCTAAACCTATAACCTTTAACTAAAACCTAAACCTAAAACCTAAATTGTATTCTGAAATCCATAAACCTAAACCTACACCTAATCCTAATCTCAACTCCCTAACCTAAACCTAAACTTGAAAACCCAAACCTAAACACGATCTCGAACCTGAACCCGATTTCCTAAACCTAAACCTTAACCTATTCTCAATTCCCTAAACCTAAACCTAAACCTAAACCTAAACCTATAACCTATAACCTAAACCTAAACCTAAAACCTAATGTATTCTCAAATCCCTAAACCAAAAGCTACACCTAATCCTAATCTCAACTCCCGAACTAAAACCTAAACCTTAACTTGAAAACCTAAACCAAAACCTGATCCCGAATCCGAACCCGATTTCCTAAACCTAAACCATAACCTATTCACAATTCCCTAAACCTATTGCTTATAACCAAAACCGAAACCTAAACCTATACCTTAACCTAAACTTAAACCTAAACCTTTAACTTATAACCTAAACATAAACCTAAAACATAAATGTATTCTCAAATCCCTAAACCTAAACCTACACCTAATCCTAATCTCAACTCCCAAGCCTAAGCCTAAACCTAAACCTAAACTTGAAAACTCAAACCTAAACCCGAACTCGAACCCGAACCCGATTTCCTAAACCTAAACCTTAATGTATTATCAAATCCCTAAACCTAAATCTACACCTAATCCTAATCTCAACACCCTAACCTAAACCTAAACCTAAACTTGAAAACCAAAACCTAAACCCGATCCCAAACCCGAACCCGATTTCCTAACCCTAAACCTTAACCTATTCTCAATTCCCTAAACCTATTGCTTATAACCTAAACTGAAGCCTAAACCTAAACCTAAATCTAAAACTAAATCTATAACTTATAACCTAATCCCAAACCTATAACCTAAATGTATTCTCAAATCCCTAAACCTAAACCTACACCTAATCCTAATCTCAACTCCCTAACCTAAACCTAAACCTAAACTCGAAAACCAAAACATAAAACCGATCCCGAACCCGAACCCGATTTCCTAAACCTAAACCTTAACCTATTCTCAATTCCCTAAACCTATAGCTTATAACCTAAACCTAAGCCTAAACCTAAACCTTAACCTAAACCTAAACTTAAACCTAAACCTGTGTAACCTATAACCTAAACCTAAACTGAAAACCTAAATGTATTCTCAAATCCCTAAACCTACACCTAATCCTAATCTCAACTCCCTAACCTAAACCTAAACATAAACTTGAAAACCAAAACCTAAACCCAATCCTGATCCCGAACCCGATTTCCTAAACCTAAACCTTAATGTATTCTCAAATCCCTAAACCTAAACCTACACCGAATCCTAATCTCAACTCCCTAACCTAAACTTAAACTTAAACTTGAAAACCCAAACTTAAACCCGATCCCGAACCTGAACCTGATTTCCTAAACCTAAACCTTAACATAATCTCAATTCACTAAACCTATTGCTTATAACCTAAACCAAAACTGAAACCTATACCTTAACCTATTCTCAATTCCCTAAACCTATTGCTTATAACCTAAACCGAAACCTAAACCTATACCTTAATCTAAACCTAAACCTAAACTTATAACCTATAACCTAAACATAAACCTAAAACCTAAATGTATACTCAAATCCCTATCCTTAAAGCTACACTTAATCCTAATCTCAACTCCCTAACCTAGACCTAAACCTAAACTTGAAAATGCAAACCTAAACCCGATCCCGAACCCGTACCCGATTTCCTAAACCTAAACCTTTATGTATTCTCAAATCCCTAAACCTAAAACTACACCTAATACTAATCTCAACTCCCGAACCTAAACCTAAACCTAAACTTGAAAACCCAAACCTAAACCCAATCCCGAACCCAAACCCGATTTCCTAAACCTAAATCTTATCCTATTCTCAATTCCCTAAACCTATTGCTTATAACTTAAACCGAAACCTAAACCTAAACCTAAACCTAAACCTAAACCTATAACCTATAGCTTATAACCTAAACCTAAACCAAAAACCTAAATGTATTCTCAAATCCCTAAATCTAAACCTACACCTAATCCTAATCTCAACTCCCTAACCCAAACCTAAACCTAAACTTTAAAACCAAAACCTAAACCCGATCCCAAACCCAAACCCAATTTCCTAAACCTAAACCTTAACCTATTCTCAATTCCCTAAACCTATAGCTTATAACCTAAACAAAAGCCTAAACCTAAACCTTAACTTAAACCTAAACCTAAACCTAAACCTAAACCTATAACCTATAACCTAAACCTAAACCTAAAACCTAAATGTACACTCAAATACCTAAAACTAAACCTACACCTATCCTAATCTCAACTCCCTAACCTATAACCTAAACCTAAATTTGAAAACCAAACCTAAACCTCGTATCTATAACCTAAACCGATATCTAAACCTAAACATTAACCTATTCTCAATTCCCTAAACCTATATCTTATAACCTAAACCTTAAACTAAACCTATAACCTATAACCTTAACCTAAACCTATAACCTATAACCTAAACCTAAACCAAAAACCTAAATGTATTCTCAAATCCCTAAACCTAAACCTACATCTAATCCTAATCTCAACTCCTTAACCTAAACCTAAACCTGAAAATCAAAACCTAAACCCAATCCCGAACCCGAATCCGATTTTCTAAACCTAAACCTTAATGTATTCTCAATTCCCTAAACCTAAATCCAAAACTTAATTTCATCCAAACTTAAACTTAAACTTAAAACCCAAACTTAAACCCATTACCTAAGTTTTAAACCTAAACCTAAACCAAAAACTAAATGATTCTTAAACCCCAAACAAACCTAACCTTAACCTATTCTCAATTCCCTAAACCACTTAAACCTAAACCAAACCAAACCTAACCAATCAAACCAAACCAAATTTCCTAAACCTAAACTAAACCTAAAACCTAAATTTCTTCTCTAAACCTAAACAAAAGCCTAAACCTAAACCTTAACTTAAACCTAAACCTAAACCTAAACCTAAACCTATAACCTATAACCTAAACCTAAACCTAAAACCTAAATGTACACTCAAATACCTAAAACTAAACCTACACCTAGTCCTAATCTCAACTCCCTAACCTAAACCTAAACCTAAATTTGAAAACCCAAACCTAAACCCGATCCCGAACCCAAACCCGATTTCCTAAACCTAAACCTTAACCTATTCTCAATTCCCTAAACCTATTGCTTATAACCTAAACCGAAACCTAAACCTATACCTTAACCTAAACCTAAACCTAAACCTATAACCTATAACCTAAACATAAACCTAAAACCTAAATGTATTCTCAAATACCTAAACCTAAACCTACACCTAATCCTAATCTCAACTTCCTAACCTAAACCTAAACCTAAACTTGAAAACCCAAACCTAAACCCGATCCCGAACCCAAACCCGATTTCCTAAACCTAAACCTTAACCTATTCTCAATTCCCTAAACCTATTGCTTATAACCTAAACCGAAGCCTAAACCTAAACCTTAACCTAAGCATAAACCTAAACCTAAACCTTAACCTAAGCATAAACCTAAACCTTAACCTGTAGTCCTAATCTCAACTCCCTAACCTAAACCTAAACCTAAATTTGAAAACCAAAACCTAAACCCGATCCCGAACCCAAACCCGATTTTCTAAACCTATACCTTAACCTGTTCTCAATTCCCTAAACCTATAGCTTATAACCTAAACCGAAACCTAAACCTATACCTTAACATAAACCTAAACCTAAACCTATAACCTATAACCTAAACATAAACCTAAAACCTAAATGTATTCTCAAATACCTAAACCTAAACCTACACCTAATTCTAATCTCAACTTCCTAACCTAAACCTAAACCTGAACTTGAAAACCCAAACCTAAACCTGATCCCGAACCTGAACCCGATTTCCTAAACCTAAACCTTAACCTATTCTCAATTCCCTAAACCTATTGCTTATAACCTAAACCGAAGCCTAAACCTAAACCTTAACCTAAGCATAAACCTAAACCTAAACCTGTAACCTATAACCTAAACCTAAACTGAAAACCTAAATGTATTACCAAATCCCTAAACCTACACCTAATCCTTATCTCAAGTCCCTAACCTAAACCTAAACCTAAACTTGAAAACCAAAACCTAAACCCGATCCCGATCCCAAACCCGATTTTCTAAACTTAAACCTTAATGTATTCTCAAATCCCTAAACCTAAACCTACACCTAATCCTAATCTCAACTCCCTAACCTAAACCTAAACCTAAACTTGAAAACCAAAACCTAAACCCGATCCCGATCCTGAACCCGATTTCCTAAACCTAAACCTTAATGTATTCTCAAATCCCTAAACCTAAACCTACACCTAATCCTAATCTCAACTCCCTAACCTAAACGTAAACCTAAACTTGAAAACGCAAACCTAAACCCGATCCCCAACCTGAACCCGAACCCGATTTCCTAAACCTAAACCTTAACATATTCTCAATTCATTAAACCTCTTGCTTATAACCTAAATCGAAACCTAAACCTATACCTTAACCTATTCTCAATTCCCTAAACCTACTGCTTATAACCTAAACCGAAACCTAAACCTATACCATAACCAAAACCTAAGCCTAAACTTATAACCTATAACCTAAACATAAACCTAAAACCTAAATGTATTCTCAAATCCCTATCCCTAAACCTACACCTAATCCTAATCTCAACTCCCTAACCTAGACCTAAACCTAAACTTGAAAACGCAAACCTAAACCCGACCCCGAACCCGAACCCGATTTCCTAAACCTAAACCTTTATGTAGTCTTAAATTCCTAAACTTAAACCTACACCTAATCCTAAACTCCCTAACCTAAACCTAAACCTAAACTTGAAAACCCAAACCTAAACCTGATCCCGAACCTGAACCCGATTTTCTAAACGTATACCTTAACCTGTTCTCAATTCCCTAAACCTATTGCTTATAACCTAAACCGAAACCTAAACCTATACCATAACATAAACCTAAACCTAAACCTATAACCTATAACCTAAACATAAACCTAAAACCTAAATGTATTCTCAAATCCCTAAACCTAAACCTACACTTAATCTTAATCTCAACTCCGTAGCCTAAACCTAAACCTAAACTTGAAAACTGAAACCTAAACCCAATCCTGAACCCAAACCCGATTTCCTAAACCTAAACCTTAATGTATTCTCAAATCCCTAAACCTAAACCTACACCTAATTCTAATCTCAACTTCCTAACCGAAACCTAAACCTTAATGTATTCTCAAATCCCTAAACCTAAACCTACACCTAATTCTAATCTCAACTTCCTAACCAAAACCTAAACCTAAACTTGAAAACCCAAACCTAAACCTGATCCCGATCCCGAACCCGAACCCGAACTCGATTTTCTAAACCTAAACCTTAACCTATTCTCAATTCCCAAAACCAATTGCTTATAACCTAAACCTAAGCCTAAACCTAAACCTAAACCTAAACCTAAACCTGTAACCTATAACCTCGTGGCCTATATCTAAACCTAAACCTTAACCTATTCTCAATTCCCAAAACCAATTGCTTATAACCTAAACCTAAGCCTAAACCTAAACCTAAACCTAAACCTAAACCTGTAACCTATAACCTATAACCTAAACCTAAACTGAAAACCTAAATGTATTCTCGAATCCCTAAACCTACACCTAATCCTAATCTCAACTCCCTAACCTAAACCTAAACCTAAACTTGAAAACCCAAACCTAAACCCGATCCCGAACCCGAACCCGAACCCGATTTCCTAAACCTAAACCTTAACAAATTCTCAATTCGCTAAACCTATTGCTTATAACCTAAACTGAAACCTAAACCTAAACCTTAACCTATTGTCAATTCCCTAAACCTATTGCTTATAACCAAAACCGAAACCTAAACCTATACCTTAACCTAAACCTAAACCTAAACTTATAACCTATAACCTAAACATAAACCTAAAACCTAAATGTATTCTCAAATCCCTATCCCTAAACCAACACCTAATCCTAATCTCAACTCCCTAACCTAGACCTAAACCTAAACTTCAAAACGCAAACCTAAACCCGATCCCGAACTCGAACCCAATTTCCTAAACCTAAACCTTTATGTTTTCTCAAATTCCTAAACCTAAACCTATCCTAATCCTAATCCCAACTCCCTAACCTAAACCTTAACCTAAACTTGAAAACCCAAACCTAAACCCGTACCCGATTTCCTAAACCTAAACCTTAACCTATTCTCAATTCCCTAAACCTATTGCTTATAACCTAAACCGAAACCTAAACCTATACCTTAACCTAAACCTAAACCTAAACCTATAACCTATAACCTAAACCTAAACCAAAAACCTAAATGTATTCTCAAATCCCTAAACCTAAACCTACACCTAATCCTAATCTCAACTCCCTAACCCAAACATAAACCTAAACTTGAAAACCAAAACCTAAACCCGATCCTGAACCTGAACCCGTTTTCCTAAACCAAAACCTTAACTTATTCCCAATTCCCTAAACCTATAGCTTATACCCTAAACCTAAGCGTAAACCTATACCTTAACCTAAACCTAAACCTAAACTTATAACCTATAACCAAAACATAAACCTAAAACCTAAATGTATTTTCAAATCCCTATCCCTAAACCAACACCTAATCCTAATCTCAATTCCCTAACCTAGACCTAAACCTAAACTTGAAAACGCAAACCTAAACCCGATCCCGAACTCGAACCCGATTTCCTAAACCTAAACCTTTATGTTTTCTCAAATTCCTAAACCTAAACCTACGCCTAATCCTAATCTCAACTCCCTAACCTAAACCTTAACTTAAACTTGAAACCCCAAACTTAAACCCGAACCCGATTTCCTAAACCTAAACCTTAACCTATTCTCAATTCCCTAAACCTATTGCTTACAACCTAAACCGAAACCTAAACCTATACCTTAACCTAAACCTAAAACCTAAATGTATTCTCAAATCTCTAAAACTAAACCAATACCTAATTCTAATCTCAACTCCCTAAACCAAATCTAAACCTAAACTTGAAAACCAAAACCTAAACCTAAACCTTAACCTATTCTCAATTCCCTAAACCTAAACCTTAACCTATTCTCAATTCCCTAAACCTATAGCTTGTAACCTAAACCTATGCCTAAACCTAAACATTAACCTAAACCTAAACCTAAACCTAAACTAGTAACCTATAACCTAAACCTAAACCGAAAACCTAAATGTATTCTCAAATCGCTAAACCTACACCTAATCCTAATCTCAACTCCCTAACCTAAACCTAAACATAAACTTGAAAACCAAAACCTGAACCCGATCTTGAACCCGAACCCGATTTCCTAAACCTAAACCTTAACCTATTCTCAATTCCCTAAACCTATAGCTTATAACCTAAACCTAAGCATATACCTAAACCTTAACCTAAACCTAAACCTGTAACCTATAACATAAACCTAAACCTAAAACCTAAATGTATTCTCAAATCCGAAAACCTAAACCTACACCTAATCCTAATCTCAACTTCCTAACCTAAACCTAAACCTAAACTTGAAAACCCAAACCTTGACCCGATCCCGAACCCGAAACCGATTTCGTAAACTTAAACCTTAACCTATTCTCAATTCCCTAAACCTATTGCTTATAACCTAAACCGAAACCTAAACCTATACCTTAACCTATTCTCAATTCCCAAACCTATTGCTTATAACCTATACCTTAACCTAAACCTAAACCTAAACATAAACCTAAAACCTAAATGTATTCTCAAATCCCTAACCCTAAACCTATACCTTATCCTAATCTCAACTCCCTAACCTAGACCAAAACCTAAACTTGAAAACGCAAACCTAAACCCAATCCCGAATCTGTACCCGATTTACTAATCCTAAACCACTATGTATTCTCAAATCCTTAAACCTAAAACTACAACTAATACTAATCTCAACTCCTTAACCTAAACCTAAACCTAAGCTTGAAAACCCAAACCTAAACCCAATCCCGAACCCGAACCCGATTTCCTAAACCTAAACCTTAACTTATTCTCAATTCCCTAAACCTATTCCTTATAACCTAAACCGAAACCTAAACCTATACCTTAATCTAAACCTAAACCTAAACCTATAACCTATAACCTAAACCTAAACCAAAAACCTAAATGTATTTTCAAATCCCTAAACCTAAACCTACACCTAATCCTAATCTCAACTCCCTAATCTAAACCTAAACCTAAACTTTAAAACGAAACCTAAACCCAATCCCGAACCCGAACCCGAACCCGATTTCCTAAACCTAAACATTAACCTATTCTCAATTCCCTAAACCTATAGCTTATAACCTAAACCTAAGCCTAGGCCTAAACCTTAACCTAAACATAAACCTAAATCTAAACCTAAAACCTAAAACCTAAACATAAACCTAAAACCTAAATGTATTCTCAAATCCCTAAACCTAAACCTACACCCAATCCTAATCTCAACTCCCTAACCTAAACCTAAACCTAAACTTGAAAACTCAAGCCTAAACACGATCCCGAACCCGAACCCGATTTCCTAAACCTAAACCTTAATGTATTCTCAAATCCCTAAACCTAAACCTACACCTAATCCTAATCTCAACTCCCTGACCTAAACCTAAACCTAAACTTTAAAACCCAAACCTAAACCCGATCCCGAACCCAAACCCCATTTTCAAAACCTAAACATTAAGCTATTCTCAATTCCCTAAACCTATTGCTTATAACCTAAACCGAAACCTAAACCTATACCTTAACCTAAACCTTAACCTAAACCAATAACCTATAACCTAAACATAAACCTAAAACCTAAATGTATTCTCAAATCTCTAAACCTAAACCTACACCAAATCCTAATCTCAACTCCCTAACCTAAACCTAAACCCTAACTTGAAAACCAAAACCTAAACCCACTCCCGAACCTGAACCCGATTTCCTAAACCTAAACCTTAACCTATTCTCAATTCCCGAAACCTATAGCTTATAACCTAAACCTAAGCCTAAACTTAAACCTAAATCTAAACCTAAACCTAAACCTAAACCTAAACCTAAAACCTAAATGTATTCTCAAATCCCTAAACCTAAACCTACACCTAATACTAATCTTAACAGCCTAACCTAAACCTAAACCTAAACTTGAAAACTAAAACCAAAACCCGATCCCGAACCCGAATATGATTTCCTAAACCTAAAGCTTAACCTATTCACATTTCCCTAAACTTATAGCTTATAACCTAAACATAAACCTAAACCTAAACCTATAATCTATAACGTAAACCTAAAACCTAAATGTATTCTTAAATCCCCAAACCTAAACCCAAACCTACACCTAATAATAATCTCAACTCCCTAACCTAAACCTAAACCTAAACTTGAAAACCCAAACCTAAACCCAATCTCGAACCCGAACTCGAATTCCCAAACCTAAACCTTAACCTATTCTCAATGCCTTAAACCTATAGCTTGTAACCTAAACCGAAACCGAACCCTAAACCTAAACCTAAACCTATAACCTATAACCTATAACCGAAATGTATTCTTAAATCCCTAAACCTAAACCCACACCTAATCCTTATCTCAACTCCCTAACCTAAACCTAAACCCAAACTTGAAAACCCAAACCTAAACCCATTCCCGAACCCGAAGCTGATTTCCTAAACATAAACCTTAACCTATTCTCAATGCTCTAAACCTATAGCTTGTAACCTAAACCGAAACCTAACCCTAAACCAAAACCTAAACTTTAAAACCAAACCTAAACCCATCAACCAAACCCCTTTTAAACTCTTAACTTATTCTAATTCCCTAAACCTATTGCTACTAACCTAATCCTAAACTCCCTAACTTAAACCTAAACCTAAACTTGAAAACCCAAACCTAAACACGATCCCTAACCCGAACCCGATTTCCTAAACCTAAACGTTAACCTATTCTCAATTCCCTAAACCTATTGGTTATAACTTAAACCGAAACCTAAACCTATACCTTAGCCTAAACCAAAACCTAAACCTATAACCTAAAACATAAACCTAAACCTAAAACCTAATTGTTTTCTCAAATCCCTAAACCTAAACCTACACCTAATCCTAATCTCAACTCCTTAACCTAAACTTGAAAACCAAAACCTAAACCCGATCATGAACCCGAACCCGATTTCCTAAACCTAAACCTTAACCTATTTGCAATTCCCTAAACCTATAGCTTATTCCCTAAACCTAAGCCTAAACCTAAACCTTAACCTAAACCTAAACCTAAACCTAAACCTGTAACCTATAACCTACATCTAAACCTAAAACCTAAATGTATTCTCAAATCCCTAAACCTAAACCTGCACCTAATCCTAATCTTAACACCCTAACCAAAACCTAAACCTAAACTTGAAAACCAAAACCAAAATCCAATCCCGAACCTGAATCCGATTTCCTAAACCTAGACATTAACCTATTCTCAATTCCCTAAACCTATAGGTTATAATCCAAACCTAAACTTAAACCTAAACCTATAACCTATAACCTATAACCTAAACCTAAAACCTAAATGTATTCTTAAATCCTTGAACCTAAACCTACACCTAATCCTAATCTCAACTCCCTAACCTAAACCTAAACCTAAACTTGAAAACCCAAACCTAAACCCGATCTCGAACCCGAACCCGATTTACTAAACCTAAACCTTTATGTATTCTCAAATCCCTAAACCTAAAACTACACCTAATACTAATCTCAACTCTCGAACCTAAACCTAAACCTAAACATGAAAACCCAAACCTAAACCCGATTCCGAACTCGAACTCGATTTCCTAAACCTAAACCTTAACCTATTCTCAATTCCCAAAACCTATTGCTTATAACCTAAACCGAAACCTAAACCTATACCTTAACCTAAACCTAAACCTAAACCTATAAACTATAACCTAAACCTAAACCAAAAACCTTGATGTATTCTCAAATCCCTAAACCTAAACCTACACCTAATCCTAATCTCAACTCCCTAACCCAAACCTAAACCTAAACTTCAAAACTAAAACCTAAACTCGATCCTGAACCCGAACCCAATTTCTTA
The DNA here is from genome assembly GCF_029962835.1 of Magnolia sinica. Lineage (NCBI taxonomy): Eukaryota > Viridiplantae > Streptophyta > Magnoliopsida > Magnoliales > Magnoliaceae > Magnolia > Magnolia sinica. The sequence goes on from NC_080574.1 coordinate 85,714,967, forward strand.
AACCTAAACCTTAACCTATTCTCAATTCCCTAAACCTATAGCTTATAACCTAAACCTAAGCCTAAACCTAAACCTTAACCTAAACCTAAACCTAAACCTAAACCTGTAACCTACGACCTAAACTTAAACCTAAAACCTAAATGTATACTCAAATCCCTAAACCTAAACCTAAACCTAATCCTAATCTCAACTCCCTAACCTAAACCTAAACCTAAATTTGAAAACCAAAACCTAAACCCGATCACGAACCCGAACCCGATTTTCTAAACCTATACCTTAACCTGTTCTCAATTCCCTAAACCTATAGCTTATAACCTAAACCGAAACCTAAACCTATACCCTAACATAAACCTAAACCTAAACCTATAACCTATAACCTAAACATAAACCTAAAACCTAAATGTATTCTCAAATACCTAAACCTAAACCTACACCTAATCCTAATCTCAACTCCCTAGCATAAACCTAAACCTAAACTTGAAAACTGAAACTTAAACCCGATCCTGAACCCGAACGCGATTTCCTAAACCTAAACCTTAATGTATTCTCAAATCCCTAAACCTAAACCTACACCTAATTCTAATCTCAACTTCCTAACCTAAACCTAAACCTAAACTTGAAAACCCAAACCTAAACCTGATCCCGAACCCGAACCCGATTCCCTAAAGCTAAACCTTAACCTATTCTCAATTCCCTAAACCTATTGCTTATAACCTAAACCTATGCCCAAACCTAAACCTTAACCTAAACCTAAACCTAAACCTAAACCTATAACCTATAAGCTAAACCTAAACTGAAAACCTAAATGTATTCTCAAATCCCTAAACCTACACCTAATCCTAATCTCAACTCCCTAACCTAAACCTAAACCTAAACTTGAAAACCAAAACCTAAACCTGATCCCGATCCCGAACCCGATTTCCTAAACCTAAACCTTAATGTATTCTCAAATCCCTAAACCTAAACCTACACCTAATCCTAATCTCAACTCCCTAACTTAAACCTAAACCTAAACTTGAAAACCCAAACCTAAACCCGATCCCGAACCCGAACCCGATTTCCTAAACCTAACCCTTAACATATTCTCAATTCACTAAACCTATTGCTTATAACCTAAACCGAAACCTAAACTAATACCTTAACCTATTCTCAATTCCCTAAACCTATTTCTTATAACCTAAACCGAAACGTAAACCTATACCTTAACCTAAACCTAAACCTAAACTTATAACTTATAACCTAAACATAAACCTAAAACCTAAATGTATTCTCAAATCCCTAACCCTCAACCTACACCTAATCCTAATCTCAACTCCCTAACCTAGACCTAAACCTAAACTTGAAAACGCAAACCTAAACCCAATCCCGAACCCGTACCCGATTTACTAAACCTAAACCTTTATGTATTCTTAAATCCCTAAACCTAAAACTACACCTAATACTAATCTCAACTCCCTAACCTAAACCTAAACCTAAACTTGAAAACCCAAACCTAAACCCGATCCCGAACCCGAACCCGATTTCCTAAACCTAAACCTTAACCTATTCTTAATTCCCTAAACCTATTGCTTATAACCTAAACCAAAACCTAAACCTATACCTTAACCTAAACCTATAAACTATAACCTAAACCTAAATCAAAAGCCTTGATGTATTCTCAAATCCCTAAACCTAAACCTACACCTAATCCTAATCTCAACTCCCTAACCCAAACCTAAACCTAAACTTTAAAACCAAAACCTAAACCCGATCCTGAACCCGAACTCGATTTCTTAAACCTAAACCTTAACCTATTCTCAATTCCCTAAACCTATAGCTTATAACCTAAACCTAAGCCTAAACCTAAACCTTAACCTAAACCTAAACCTAAACCTAAACCTGTAACCTATAACCTAAACCTAAACCTAAAACCTAAATGTATACTCAAATCCCTAAACCTAAACCTAAACCTAATCCTAATCTCAACTCCCTAACCTAAACCTAAACCTAAATTTGAAAACCAAAACCTAAACCTGATCCCGAACTCGAACCCGATTTTCTAAACCTATACCTTAACCTGTTCTCAATTCCCTAAACCTATTGCTTATAACCTAAACTGAAACCAAAACCTATACCCTAACATAAACGTAAACCTAAACCTATAACCTATAACCTAAACATAAACCTAAAACCTAAATGTATTCTCAAATCCCTAAACCTAAACCTACACTTAATCCTAATCTCAACTCCCTAGCCTAAACCTAAACTTAAACTTGAAAACTTAAACCTAAACCCGATCCCGAACCCGAACCCGATTTCCTAAACCTAAACCTTAATGAATTCTCAAATCCCTAACCCTAAACCTACACCTAATTCTAATCTCAACTTCCTAACCTAAACCTAAACCTAAACTTGAAAACCTAAACTTGAAAATCCAAACTGTAACGCCCTGAAATTCGGGGGTCAAGCATAACTCAGCTCCTGAGTTTCAAAACATCACTTATGCAACATATTGAATGATGGATGGATGTTGTTTGCATGAGTGCTTAAAGCATGGATTAAGCCAAACTGCAAACATAATTTAGGGATAAGTGAAGAACGCAAGCGGAAGACTTAAAGAAATATATGTGTACATGTGCAAATCCCTGAAATACATATACATATCAGGTCATACTTACAAGTGTTACTATCAAAATTACAAGTATCAAATGACATCATCTATTCCCAAAAAGAAATCCAGAATTCCCGCGCATCAGAACAAGGCTCACAAGAACCCGCCTGAAAACTGCATGGAAGAAAATGCAGCCTCATCATCCTCGAACTCCTGCTCTGCCTCAGGGGTCGCATCAAGATCTACATCTAAAGACAGAGTCTGGTGGGTGTTTAAACACCATCCCAGAATGTGGGAGTGAGTGATCAACTCAGTGGAACAATAAAGCAAAGGTTAACATGTTATCAATTCAATCAAGCAGTAATGATAAAGCAGAACAATCAAACATATCCTAAGTACTCTTGTTAATGCAAGGATGTATGTAGAATGATGCGTGCCCTCGCCGGTATACCCTCAGCGTCTTCATCTTACGTTACGCATGACATCACCTCAAATGCTCCACCTCTTTCAGGTACATGCAATGTGGTGCATGAACATGATTACCAAGTTATTATTAGTCCTTTTCATACAGCAGGATTGGGAAGCTAAGGTACCTTCCTCATATCAATTTCCAAATAGTGATCCATTCTAGGGTCGTCAGTCCTAGACATCTCATACGATCATATGGTTCTAGGTCGCTGCAAAGGTCTCGTCACCAATCAATGTACGCCTATCATACCTTCGTTACTACAATAAGGCTCGTCACCTCAATGCGGTATCCAGGTATGCTCGAGGTCACTATAAAGGGCTCGTCACCAATCAATGTAGGCCGACAGCACGAATATAGTGTCCCATACCACCATAATCGGCTCACGAGTTTGGTTGCTCACTGGTCACTACGGGGAGGCTCGTCACCCCAACGTAGGCCGACAGCTCGACCACGGTGTCCCATACCACCATGTCCGGCTCATGAGTCTTAGCGGATCAAGGTACTATGGTTAACAGGATTTCATCGGTAAGTTTGGTACCCTAAATTCATACAATAATGTCCATACATGGTGAACATACATCGTACAATTGGGTTACTTGACGAACTCGATTAGCATGAGCGCATGTTGGGTTGAACGACATGGAGTGCGCAAATACTCCGTGTGGCCAAACCACTGCCGACAACTCTAGTACTACTCGGGTTAGTCAAATCACGTCCTATGTGGCGAAAGTAACCTCAGCTATGAACTCAAGGCCGATTACCGATTTCCTGGACTATTCCATAGTCCCAAACACATTCCACTACAACAAATATTCATATCAACAATTTAGAATAGTAATGGAACAACAACTCAAATCATATGGTATGTAAGCATTTGAAGCATATCAACTTAACATGGGTTTTCACATAAGTAATGCTTGAAATTAAACAACAAGGAATATGACTTGCATATGGTAAATCATACACATCAATAGGAGTGTTAAGAATCGCTTCTCAACACCCGCAATTAGGTTAATATGTTACACTTTAAACCATTCAGACATTTCTACAAACACTTAGAATACATAGTGCAACAAACATGACGTATGTTGAAATACACGCATTTGGACAATTCCTTTTACCAAGGAGTTGTCACACATACAGTTAGCATAGGTACACGATAGATAATCATGGCAAGCACAGGTTCATATTTTATACGTATACGGTACTTCCTACACATACATAGAATACGCAAATCACAATATAACACATACATTTCAGGAATGCAAAATAAACATAGCATTTGACATGTGAAATCTCATCCATAACAAGAATAAACCATTAACTAGCATTGAAAGCCTTGAAAACCATAACCTATACGATTAAAGTCCGCACCTTAAACCAGAAATAGCGCACCGAACGGATTCAGACGATATGTCTTCGTCAACGGCGATTAGACAACCTAAGGCAAGAATAGAAATGAGATACAACACATATAAACCATTCTAAGCTCTAAAATAGATTAGGGTTAGGTTAACTTACCCAAGGATGAACTTAGAATCGCCGGAATAACGATTCAAAAGTGATGGTTTAAGGATGTAGAGCAACAGGAAAGAATCTACGATGATTCACCAACTTCTCTCTCAGTTTCTCTCTCTTTTCCTCTCTCTTTCTTAGCTAGGGTTGAGAAATTCGTATGGAAAAGAGAGTTAGGATTTTAAGGTCTATATATAGGCCTAACATTGATGAAAATAACCCCAGGGCCAAGGTATACTTAGGTTATAACCAAAACAGGCCTCTCTCGATCCAACGAAACACTTCCGGTGGGCCTTTTTTCACGTGCGGTCGGACTTAAGCTCACTGACCATGGATCTAGGTCAGACTGAGTTTTCATACCGATCGGATCTACAGATCAGCCATGGCGGACCACACTCAATTCATCGATCACCTAAACTCGATCAGGATCACAAGCACTATGACCTGCCTGGGCCATCTTCCCTGATTCGAGGGTAAAATTGAGTCAGAATCCAACGGTCAGATTGCTTAAAATTGTCGCGCAAGCAACACGATTCAGATTTCAAAAATCATATTTAATCTCTCACCATTCTCACACTCTTCACTCCGGACTCAATCAAATTGACCCAGAACATCATCTGGACTTGATTTTTGAGGTGATGGCCAAGTCCAACATGGTGATCATAACTGCCAAAGATCATCGCTATCGGACTTTCGACGCGCGGTCCAGGTCTGATCCAGAACTTCCAAAAATTACCAAGAGCAACTGGATTTAGCGATGAATTCCAGATTTCAGAGTAACATAGCGCAAATGATTCTATAGGTTTTGAGTCATGCAGATCAAATTTAAAGTGATTGATACTAATTTTACAAGCAATCGAGTTTAGTGCTAATTACCCCATAATTAGCTTCAAAAGAGAATGGAGGTAGTACTTGGGTCTTGACACGAAATTTTTCGGGTCATTACACAAACCTAAACCTGATCCCGAACCCGAACCCGATTTTCAAAAGCTAAACCTTAACCTATTCTCAATTCCCTAAACCTATTGCTTATAACCTAAACCTACGCCCAAACCTAAACCTTAACCTAAACCTAAACCTGTAACCTATAAGCTAAACCTAAACTGAAAACCTAAATGTATTCTCAAATCCCGAAACCTACACCTAATCCTAATCTCAACTCCCAAACCTAAACCTAAACCTAAACTTGAAAACCAAAACCTAAACCCGATCCCGATCCCGAACCCGATTTCCTAAACCTAAACCTTAATGTATTCTCAAATCCCTAAACCAAAACCTACACCTAATCCAAATCTCAACTCCCTAACTTAAACCTAAACCTAAACTTGAAAACCCAAACCTAAACCCGATCCCGAACCCGAACCCGATTTCCTAAACCTAAACCTTAACATATTCTCAATTCACTAAACCTATTGCTTATAACCTAAACCAAAACCTAAACCAATACCTTAACTTATTCTCAATTCCCTAAACCTATTGCTTATAACCTAAACCGAAACCTAAACCTATACCTTAACCTAAACCTAAACCTAAACTTATAACTTATAACCTAAACAAAAACCTAACACCAAAATGTATTCTCAAATCCCTAACCCTAAACCTACACCTAATCCTAATCTCAACTTCCTAACCTAGACCTAAACCTAAACTTGAAAACGAAAACCTAAACCCAATCCTGAACCCGTACCCGATTTACTAAACCTAAACCTTTATGTATTCTCAAATCCCTAAACCTAAAACTACACCTAATACTAATCTCAACTCCCTAACCTAAACCTAAACCTAAACTTGAAAACCCAAACCTAAACCCAATCTCGAACCCGAACCCGATTTCCTAAACCTAAACCTTAACCTATTCTCAATTCCCTAAACCTATTGCTTATGACCAAAACCAAAACCTAAACCTATACCTTAACCTAACCCTAAACCTAAATCTATAACCTATAACCTAAACCTAAACCAAAAACATAAATGTATTCTCAAATCCCCAAACCTAAACCTACACCTAATCCAAATCTCAACTCCCTAACCCAAACCTAAACCTAAACTTTAAAACCAAAACCTAAACCCGATCCCGAACACGAACCCGATTTCCTAAACCTAAACCTTAACCTATTCTTAATTCCCTAAACCTATAGCTTATAACCTAAACCTAAGCATAAGCCTAAACCTTAACCAAAACATAAACCTAAACCTAAACCTATAACCTATAACCTAAACATAAACCTAAAACCTAAATGTATTCTCAAATCCCTAAACCTAAACCTACAACTAATCCTAATCTCAACTCCCTAACCTAAACCTAAACCTAAACTTGAAAACTCAAACCTAAACCCGATCCCGAACCCGAACCCGATTTCCTAAACCTAAACCTTATTGTATTCTCAAATCCCTAAACCTAAACCTACACCTAATCCTAATCTCAACTCCCTGACCAAAACCTAAACCTAAACTTTAAAACCCAAACCTAAACCCGATCCCGAACCTGAACCCAATTTCTTAAACGTAAACCTTAACCTATTCTCAATTCCCTAAACCTATTGCTTATAACCTAAACCGAAACCTAAACCTAAGCCTTAACCTAAACCTTAACTTAAACCTATTTCTTATAACCTAAACCAAAACCTAAAACCTAAATGTATTCTCAAATCCCTAAACCTAAACCTACACCAAATCCTAATCTCAACTCCCTAACTTAAACGTAAACCTAAACTTGAAAACCAAAACCTAAACCAGATCCCAAACCCGAACCCGATTTCCTAAACCTAAACCTTAACCTATTCTCAATTCCATAAACCTATATCTTATAACCTAAACCTAAGCCTAAAGCTAAACCTAAGCCTAAAGCTAAACCTAAACCTAAATTTATTCCCAAATCCCTAAACCTAAGCCTACACCTAATCCTAATCTCAACTCCCTAACCTAAACCTAAACCTAAACTTGAATACCCAATCCTAAACCCGATCCCGAACCCGAACCCGATTTCCTAAACCTAAACCTTAACCTATACACAATTCAGTAAACCTATTACTTATAACCTAAACCGAAACCTACACCTATACCTTAACCTAAACCTAAACCTAAACCTATAACTTATAACCTACACCTAAGCCTAAAACCTAAATGTATTCTCAAATCCCTAAAACTAAACCTACAGCTAATCATAATCTCAACACCCAAACCCAAATCTAAACCTAAATTTGAAAACCAAAACCTAAACCCGATCCCGAACCTGAACCCGATTTCCTAAACCAAAACCTTAACCTATTCTCAATTCCCTAAACCTATAGCTTATAACCTAAACCTATGCCTAAACCTAAACCTTAACCTAAACCTAAACCTAAACCTAAACCACTAACCTATAACCTAAACTTAAACCTGATCCCTAACCCGAACCCAATTTCCTAAGCCTAAACAATAACCTATTCTCAATTCCCCAAACCTATAGCTTATAACCTAAACCTAAACCTAAACCAAAACCTTAACGTAAACCTAAACCTAAACCTATAGCCTATAATCTAAACATAAACCTAAAACCTAAATGTATTCTCAAATCCCTAAACCTAAACCGACACCTAATCCTAATCTCAACTCCCTAAACTAAACCTAAACCTAAACTTGAAAACTAAAACCTAAACCCGATCCCGAACCCGAACCCAATTTCCTAAACCTAAACCTTATTGTATTCTCAAATCCCTAAACCTAGACCTACACCTAATTCTAATCTCAACTCCCTGACCTAAACCTAAACCTAAACTTTAAAACCCAAACCTAAACCCGATCCCAAACTCGAACCCGATTTCCTAAACCAAAACCTTAACCTATTCTCAATTCCATAAACCTAACGCTTATAACCTAAACCTATGCCTAAACCTAAACCTTAACCTAAACCTAAACCTAAACCTAAACCAGTAACCTATAACTTAAAGCTAAACCCGATCCCTAACTCGAACCCAATTTCCTAAGCCTAAACAATAACCTATTCTCAATTAGCCAAACCTATAGCTTAGAACTTAAACCTAAACCAAAACCTAAACCTTAACCTAAACCTAAACCTAAACCTATAACCTATAATCTAAACATAAACCCAAAACCTAAATGTATTCTCAAATTCCTAAACCTAAACCTACACCTAATACTAATCTCAACTCCCTAACCTAAACCTAAACCTAAACTTGAAAACTCAAACCTAAGCCCGATCCCAAACACGAACCCGATTTCCTAAACCTAAACCATAATGCATTCTCAAATCCCTAAAACTAAACCTATGCCTAATCCTAATCTCAACTCCCTAACCTAAACCTAAACCTAAACTTGAAAACCCAATCCTAAACCCGATCCCGAACCCGAACCCGAACTCGATTTCCTAAACCTAAACCTTAACCTATTCTCAATTCCCTAAACCTATTGCATAAAACCTAAACGGAAACCTAAACCTATAACTTAACCTAAACCTAAACCTAAACCTATAACTTATAACCTAAACCTAAACCTCAAACCTAAATGTATTCTCAAATCCTTAAAACTAAACCCACACCAAATCCTAATCTCAACTCCCTAACCTAAATGTAAACCTAAACTTGAAAACCAAAACCTAAACCCGATCCCAAACCCGAACCTGGTTTCCTAAACCTAAACCTTAACCAATTCTCAATTCCATAAACCTATAGCTTATAACTTAAACCTAAGCCTAAAGGTAAACCTAAGCCTAAACCTAAACCTAAACCTAAATGTATTCCCAAATCCCTAAACCTAAGCCTACACCTAATCCTAATCTCAACTCCCTAACCTAAACCTAAACCTAAACTAGAAAACCCAATCCTAAACCCGATCTTGAACCCTAACCCGATTTCCTAAACCTAAACCATAACCTATTCTCAATTCAGAAAACCTATTGCTTATAACTTAAACCGAAACCTACACTGATACCTTAACCTTAACCTAAACCTAAACCTATAACTTATAACCTAAACCTAAACCTAAAACCTAAATGTATTCTCAAATCCCTAAAACTAAACCTACACCAAATCATAATCTCAACTGCCTAACACAAATCTAAACCTAAACTTGAAAACCAAAACCTAAACCCGATCCCGAACCCGAGCCCGATTTCCTAAACCTAAACCTTAACCTATTCTCAATTCCCTAAACCTATAGCTTATAACTTAAACCTATGCCTAAACCTAAACATTAACCTAAACCTAAACCTAAACCTAAACTAGTAACCTATAACCTAAACCTAAACCGAAAACCTAAATGTATTCTCAAATCGCTAAACCTACACCTAATCCTAATATCAAATCCCTAACCTAAACCTAAACCTAAACTTGAAAATCAAAACCTAAACCCGATTCGGAACCCGAACCCAATTTCCTAAACCTAAACCTTAACCTATTCTTAATTCCCTAAACCTATAGCTTATAACCTAAACCTAAGCCTATACCTAAACCTTAACCTAAACCTAAACCGGTAACCTATAACATAAACCTAAACCTAAAACTTAAATGTATTCTCAAATCCCTAAACCTAAACCTACACCTAATCCTAATCTCAACTCCCTAACCTAAACCTAAACCTAAACTTCAAAACCAAAACCATAACCCGATCCCAAACCCGAATCCGATTAACTAAACCTAAACCTTAACCTATTCTCAATTCCCTAAAATTAAAGCTTATAACAAAAACCTAAACCTAAACCTAAACCTAAACCTATAACTTATAACCTAACTTAAAACCTAAATGTATTCTTAAATCCCTAAACCTAAACCTACACTTAATCTTAATCTCAACTCCCTAACCTAAACCTAAACCAAAACTTGAAAACCCAAACCTAAACCCGATCGCAAACTCGAACCCGTTTTCCTAAACCTAAACAACCAATAACCTAAACCTAAAACCTAAATGTATTCCTAAATCCCTAAACCTAAACCTACACCTAATCTTAATCTTAACTCCCTAACCTAAACCTAAACCTAAACTTGAAAACCCAAACCTAAACCCGATCGCGAACTCGAACCCGTTTTCCTAAACCTAAACCTTAACCAATTCTCAATGCTCAAAACCTGTAGCTTGTAACCTAAACCGAAACCTAACCCTAAACCTAAACCTAAACGTAAACTTATAACCTATAACCTATAACCTAAACCTAAAACCTAAATGTATTCCTAAATCCCTAAACCTAAGCCTACACCAAATCCTAATCTCAACTCCCTAACCTAAACCTAAACCTAAACATAAAACCCAAACCTAAACTCGATCCCGAACCCGAACCCGATTTCCTAAACCTAAACCTTAACCTATTCTCAATTCCCTAAACCTATAGCTTGTAACCTAAACCTAAACCTAAACCTATAACCCAAACCAAAACCTAAAACCTAATGTATTCTCAAATCCCTAAACCTAAACCTAAACCTAATCCTAATCTCAACTCCCTAACCTAAACCTAAATGTAAACTAGAAAACCCAAACCTAAACCCGATCCCGAACCCGAACCCGATTTCCTAAACCTAAACATTAACCTATTCTCAATTCCCTAATCCTATAGCTTATAACCTAAACCTAAACCTAAACCTAAACCTTAACCTAAACCTAAACCTAAACCTAAACCTATCACCTATAATCTAAACCTAAACCTAAACCAAAACCTACACCGAATCCTAATCTCAACTCTTTAACCAAAACCTAAACCGAAAGTAGAAAACCCAAACCTAAACTCAATCCCGAACGCGAACTCGATTTCCTAAACCTAAACCTTAACCTATTCTCAATTCCCTAAACCTATTGCTTATAACCTAAACCGAAACCTAAACCAATACCTTAACCTAAACCTAAACTTAAAGCTATAACTATAACCTAAACCTAAACCAAAAACCTAAACGTATTCTTAAATCCCTAAACCTAAACCTACACCTAATCCTAATCTCAACTCCCTAACCTAAACCTAAACCTAAACTTGAAAACCCAATCCTAAACCCGATCCCGAACCCGAACCCGATTTCCTAAACTTAAACCTTAACCTATTCTCAATTCCCAAAACCTATTGCATATAACCTAAACCGAAACCTAAACCTATAACTTAACCTAAACCTCAACCTAAACCTATAAGTTATAACCTAAACCAAAACCTAAAACCTAAATGTATTCTCAAATCCCTAAAACTAAACCAACACCTAATCATAATCTCAACTCCCTAACCCAAATCTAAACCTGAACTTTAAAACCAAAACCTAAACCCGATCCCAAACCCGAGCCCGATTTCCTAAACCTAAACCTTAACCTATTCTCAATTCCCTAAACCTATAGCTTATAACCAAAACCTATGCCTAAACCTAAACATTAACCTAAACCTAAACCTAAACCTAAACCAGTAACCTATAACCTAAACGTAAACCGAAAACCTAAATGTATTCTCAAATCCCTAAACCTACACCAAATCCTAATCTCAACTTCCTAACCAAAACCTAAACCTAAACTTGAAAATCAAAACCTAAACCCGATCCCGAACCTGAACCCGATTTTCTGAACCTAAACCTTAACCTATTCTCAATTCCCTAAACTTATAGCTTATAACCTAAACAAAAGCCTATACCAAAACCTTAACCTAAACCTAAACCTGTAACCTATAACATAAACCTAAACCTAAAACCTAAATGTATTCTTAAATCCCTAAACCTAAACCTACACCTAATCTTAATCTCAACTCCCTAACCTGAACCTAAACCTAAACTTGAAAACCAAAACCATAACCCGATCCTGAACCCGAATCTGATTTCCTAAACCTAAACCTTAACCTAATCTCAATTGCCTAAAATTATAGCTAACAACAAAAACCTAAACCAAAACCTAAACCTATAACCTATAACCTAAACTTAAAACCTAAATGTATTCTTAAATCCCCAAAACCTAAACCTACACCTAATCTTAATCTCAACTCCCTAACCTAAACCTAAACCTAAACTTGAAAACCCAAACCTAAACCCGATCGCAAACTCGAACCCGTTTTCCTAAATCTAAACCTTAACCAATTCTCAATGCCATAAACCTATAGCTTGTAAGCTAAACTGAAACCAAACCCTAAACCTAAACATAAACCTATAACCTAAACCTAAAAACTAAATGTATTCCTAAATCCCTAAACCTAAACCTACACCTAATCTTAATCTCAACTCCCTAACCTATACCTAAACCTAAACTTGAAAACCCAAACCTAAACCCGATCGCGAACTCGAACCCGTTTTCCTAAACCTAAACCATAACCAATTCTCAATGCTCTAAACCTATAGCTTGTAACCTAAACCGAAACCTAACCCTATACCTAAACCTAAACCTAAACTTATAACCTATAACCAATAACCTAAACCTAAAACCTAAATGTATTCCTAAATCCCTAAACCTAAACCAACACCTAATCCTAATCTCAACTCCCTAACCTAAACCTAAACCTAAATATGAAAACCCAAACCTAAACTCGATCCCGAACTCGAACCCGATTTCCTAAACCTAAACATTAACCTATTCTCAATTCCCTAAACCTATAGCTTGTAACCTAAACCTAAACCTTAACCTAAACCTAAACCAAAACCCAAACCTAAACCCGATCCCTAACCCGAACCCGATTTCCTAAACCTAAACCCTAACCTATTCTCAATTCCCTAAACCTATAGCTTGTAACCTAAGCCTAAACCTAAACCTAAACCTTAACCTAAACCTAAACCTAAACCTAAAACCTATAATCTAAACCTAAACCTAAAACCTAATGTATTCTCAAATCCCTAAACCTTAACCTACAACTAATCCTAATCTCAACTCCCTAACATAAACCTAAACCTAAACTCGAAAACCAAAACCAAAACTCGATCCCGAACCCGAACCTGATTTCCTAAACCTAAACCTTAACCTATTCTCAATTCCTTATACCAATTGCTTATAACTAAAACCGAAACCAAAACCTATACCTTAACCTAAACCTAAACCTAAACCGTTAACTTATAACCTAAACATAAACCTAATACATAAATGTATTCTCAAATCCCTAAACCTAAACCTACACCAAATCTTAATCTCAACTCCCTCACCTAAACCTAAACATAAACGTGAAAACTCAAACCTAAACCCTATCCCGAACCCGATTTCCTAAACCTAAACCTTAATGTATTCCCAAATCCCTAAACCTAAACCTACACCTAATCCTAATCTCAACTCCCTAACCTAAACCTAAACCTAAACTTGAAAACCCAAACTTAAACCCGATCCCGAACCCGAACCCGTTTTCCTAAACCTAAACCTTAACCTATTCTCAATTCCCTAAACTTATTGCATATAACCTAAACCGAAACCTAAACCTATACCATAACATAAACCTAAACCTAAACATAAACCTAAAACCTAAATGTATTCTCAAATCCCTAAACCTAAATCCACACCTAATCCTAAACTCAACTCCCTAACCTAAACCTAAACCAAAACTTGAAGACGCAAACCAAAACCCGATTCCCGAACCCGAACCTGATTTCTTAAACCTAAACCTTAATGTATTCTCAAATACCTAAACCTAAACCTACACCTAATCCTAATCTCAACTCCCTAACCTAATTCTAAACCTGAACCTAAACATGAAAAACCAATCCTAAACCCGATCCCGAACCCGAAACCGATTTCCTAAACCTAAACCTTAACCTATTCTCAATTCCCTAAACCTATTGCTTATAACCTAAACCGAAACCCAAACCTATACCTTAACCTAAACCTAAACCTAAACCTATAACTTATAACCTAAACCTAAACCTAAAACCTAAATGTATTCTCAAATCCCTAAAACTAAACCTAAACCTAATCCTAATCTCAACTCCCAAACCCAAATCTAAACCTAAACTTGAAAACCAAAACCTAAACCCCATACCGAATCCGAACCTGATTTCCTAAACCTAAACCTAAACCTATTCTCAATTCCCTAAACCTATGCCTAAACCTAAACCTTAACCTAAACCTAAACCTAAACCTAAACTAGTAACCTATTACCTAAACCTAAACTGAAAACCAAAATGTATTCTCAAATCCCTAAACCTACACATAATCCTAATCTCAACTCCCTAACCTGAACCTAAAAAAAAACTTGAAAACCAAAACCTAAACCCGATCCCGAACCCGAACCCGATTTCCTAAACCTAAACCTTAACCTATTCTCAATTCCCTAAACCGATAGCTCATAACCTAAACCTAAGCCTATACCTAAACCTTAACCTAAACCTAAACCTGTAACCTATAACATAAACCTAAACCTAAAACCTAAATGAATTCTCAAATCCGTAAACCTAAACCTACACCAAATCCTAATCTCAACTCCCTAACCTAAACCTAAACCTAAACTTGAAAACCAAAACCATAACCTGATCCCGAACCCGAATCTGATTTCCTAAACCTAAACCCTAACCTATTCTCAATTCCCTAAAATTATAGCTTATAACAAAAATGTAAACCTAAACATAAACCTATAACCTGTAACCTAAACTTAAAACCTAAATGTATTCTTAAATCCCTAAACCTAAACCTACACCTAATTTTAATCTCAACTCCCTAACCTAAACCTAAACCTAAACTTGAAAACCCAAACCTAAACCCCATCCCAAACCCGAACCCGATTTCCTAAACCTAAACCATAACCTATTCCCAATTCCCTAAACTTATAACCTGTAACCTAAACCTAAACTTAACCTAAACCTAAACCCAAACCTATAACCTAAATCTAAACCTAAAACCTAATGTATTCTCAAATCCCTAAACCTAAACCTGCACCTAATCCTAATCTCTACTCCCTAACCTAAACCTAAATGTAAACTTGAAAACCCAAACCTAAACCCGATCCCGAACCCGAACCCGAACCCGAAACCGATTTCCTAAACCTAAACATTAACCTATTCTCAATTCCCTAAACCTAAAGCTTATAACCTAAACCTAAACCTAAACCGAAACCTTAACCTAAACCTAAACCTAAACCTATAACCTATAATCTAACCCTAAACCTAAACCCTAATGTATTCTCAAATCCCTAAACCTAAACCTACACCTAATCCTAATCTCAACTCCCTAACCTAAACCTAAACCGACAGTTGAAGACCCAAACCTAAACCTGATCCCGAACGTGAACCCGATTTCCTAAACCTAAACCCTAACCTATTCTCAATTCGCTAAACCTATAGCTTATAACCTAAACCTAAGCCTAAACCTAAACCTTAACCTAAACCTTAATCGAAACCTAAACCTGTAACCTATAAGCTAAACCTAAACCTAAAACCTAAATGTATTCTCAAATCCCTAAACCTAAACCTACACCAAATCCTAATCTCAACTCCCTAACCTAAACCTAAACCTAAATTCGAAAACTAATACCAAAACCCGATCCCGAACCCGAACCCGATTTCCTAAACCTAAACCTTAACCTATTCTCAATTCCCTCAACCTATTGCTTATAACCTAAACTTACACCAAATCCTAATCTCAACTCCCTAAACCTAAACCTACACCTAATCTTAATCTCAACTCCCTCACCTAAACCTAAACATAAACTTGAAAACTCAAAACTAAACCCAATCTCGAACACGATTTCCTAAACCTAAACCTTAATGTATTCCCAAATCGCTAAACCTAAACCTACACCTAATCCTAATCTCAACTCCCTAACCTAAACCTAAACCTAAACTTGAAAACCCAAACCTAAACCCGATCCCGAACCCGAACCCGTTTTCCTAAACCTAAACCTTAACCTATTCTCAATTCCTTTAACCTATTGCTTATAACCTAAACCGAAACCTAAACCTATACCTTAAGCTAAACCGAAACCTAAACTTATAACCTATAACCTAAACATAAACCTAAAACCTAAAGGTATTCTCAAATCCCTAAACCTAAACCTACACCTAATCCTAATCTCAACTCCCTAGCCTAAACGTAAACTAAAACTTTAAAACGCAAACCTAAACCCGATCCCGAACCCGAACCCGATTTCTGAAACCTAAATCTTAATGTATTCTCAAATCCCTAAACCTAAACCTACACCTAATCCTAATCTCAACTCCTTAACCTAAACCTAAACCTAAACTTGAAAACCCAAACCTAAACCCGATCCCGAACCCGAACCCGATTTCCTAAACCTAAACCTTAACCTATTCTCAATTCCCTAAACCTATTGCTTATAACCTAAACCGAAACCTAAACCTATACCCTAACCTAAATCTAAACCTAAACCTATAACCTATAACCTAAACCTAAACCTAAACCTGTAACCTATAACCTAAACCTAAACCTAAAACCTAAATATATTCTCAAATCCCAAAAACTAAACCTACACCAAATCCTAATCTCAACTCCCTAACCCAAACCTAAACCTAAACTTGAAAACCAAAACCTAAACCTGATCCCGAACCCGAACCCAATTTCCTAAACCTAAACCGTAACCTATTCTCAATTCCCCAAACCTATAGCTTATAACCTAAACCAAAGCCTAAACCTAAACCTTAACCTAAACCCAAACCTAAACCGAAACCTGTAACCTATAACCAAATCCTAAACCTAAAACCTAAATGTATTCTTAAATCCGTATACCTAAACGTAGACGTAATCCTAATCTCAACTCTCAAACCTAAACCTTAACCTAAACTTGAAAACCAAAACCTAAACCCTGGCACGAACCCGAACCCGATTTCCTAAACCTACACCTTAACCTATTCTTAATTCCCTAAACCTATAGCTTATAACCTAAACCGAAACCTAAACTCATCCCATAACATAAACCTATAACCTATAACCTAAACATAAACCTAAAACCTAAATGTATTCTCAAATCCCTAAACCTAAACCTACACCTAATCCTAATCTCAACTCCCTAACCTAAACCTAAACGTAAACTTGAAAACCCAAACCTAAACCCAATCCTGAACCCGATCCTGATTTCTTAAACCTAAACATTAACCTACTCTCAATTCCCAAAACCTATAGCTTATAACCTAAACCTAAACCTAAACCTATACCTATAACCTATAATCTAATCCTAAGCCTAAAACGTAAATGTATTCTTAAATCCTTAAACCTAAACCTACACATAATCCTAAGCTCAACTCACTAACCTAAACCTAAAACTAAACCTAAACTTGAAAACTCAAACCAAAACCCGATCCCGAACATGAACCCGATTTCCTAAACCTAAACCTTAATGTATTCTCAAATCCCTAAACCTAAACCTTTACCTAATCCTAATCTCAACTTCCTAACCTAAACCTAGACCTAAACTTGAAAACCCAAACCGAATCCCGATCCCGAACCCGAACACGATTTCCTAAACCTAAACCTTAACCTATTCTCAATTCCTTCAACCTATTGCTTATAACCTAAACCGAAACCTAAACCTATACCTTAACCTAAACCTAAACCTAAACCTACGACCTATAACCTAAATGTATTCTCAAATCCCTAAACCTAAACCTACACCTAATCCTAATCTCAACTCCCTAACCTAAACATAAACCTAAACTTGAAAACCAAAACCTAAACCCGATCCCGAACCCTAACCCGATTTCCTAAACCTAAACCTTAACCCATTCTCAATTCCCTAAACCTATAGCTTGTAAGCTAAAGATAAGCCTAAACCTAAACCTTAACCTAAACCAAAACCTAAACCTAAACCTGTAACCTAAAACTTAAATGTAAACCTAAAACCTAATTGTAATCTCAAATCCTTAAACTTAAACCTACACCTAATCCTAATCTCAACACCCTAACGTAAACCTAAACCTAAACTTGAAAACCAAAACCTAAACCTGATCCCGAACCCGAATCCAATTTCCTAAACCTAAACCTTAACCTATTCTCAATTCTCTAAACCTATTGCATATAACCGAACCCTAAACCTAAAACCTAAATGTATTCGTAAATCCCTAAACCTAAACCTACACCTAATCCTAATCTCAACTCTCTAACCTAAACCTAAACCTAAACTTGAAAACCCAAACCTAAACCCGATCCCGACCCTGAACCCGATTTGCTAAACCTAAACCTTAACCTATTCTCAATGCCCAAAACCTATAGTGTGTAACCTAAACAGAAACCTAACCCTAAACCTAAACCTAAACCTATACCCTATAACTTATAACCTAAACCTAAAACCTAATGTATTCTCAAATCCATAAACATAAACCTACAGCTAATCCTAATCTCAACTCCCTAACCTATACCTAAACGTAAACTGGAAAACCCAAACCTAAACCCGATCCCGAACCCAAACCTAATTTCCTAAACCTTAACAATAACCTATTCTCAATTGCCCAAACCTATAGCTTATAACCTAAACCTAAACCTAAACCTTAACCTAAACCTAAACCCAAACCTATAACCTATAATTTAAACCTAAACGTAAAACCTAATTGTATACTCAAATTCCTAAACCTAAACCTACACCTAATCCTAATCTCAACTCCCTAACCTAAACCTAAACCTACACTTGAAAACTCAAACCTAAGCCCGATCCCGAACCCGAACCCGATTTCCTAAACCTAAACCTTAATGCATTCTCAAATCCCTAAACCTAAACCTACACCTAATCCAAATCTCAACTCCCTAACCTAAACATAAACCTAAACTTGAAAACCCAATCCTAAGCACGATCCCAAACCTGAAACTGATTTCCTAAACCTAAACCTTAACTAATTCTCAATTCCCTAAACCTATTGCTTATAACCTAAACTGAAACCTAAACCTATACCTTAACCTAAACTTAAACCTAAACCTAAAACCTAAATGTACTCTCAAATCCCTAAAACTAAACCAATACCTAATCCGAATCTCAACTCCCTAAACCAAATCTAAACCTAAACTTGAAAACCAAAACCTAAACCTAAACCTTAACCTATTCTCAATTCCCTAAACCTATAGCTTGTAACCTAAACCTATGCCTTAACCTAAACATTAACCTAAACCTAAACCTAAACCTAAACTAGTAACCTATAACCTAAACCTAAACCGAAAACCTAAATGTATTCTCAAATCACTAAACCTACACCTAATCCTAATCTCAACTCCCTAACCTAAACCTAAACATAAACTTGAAAACCAAAACCTGAACCCGATCCCGAACCCGAACCCGATTTCCTAAACCTAAACCTTAACCTATTCTCAATTCCCTAAACCTATAGCTTATAACCTAAACCTAAGCATATACCTAAAGCTTAACCTAAACCTAAACCTGTAACCTATAACATAAACCTAAACCTAAAACCTAAATGTATTCTCAAATCCGAAAACCTAAACCTACACCTAATCCTAATCTCAACTCCCTAACCTAAACTTAAGCCTAAACTTGAAAACCAAAACCATAACCCGATCCCGAACCCGAATCCGATTTCCTAAACCTAAACCTTAACCTATTCTCAATTCCCTAAAATTATAGCGTATAACAAAAACCTAAACCTAAACCTTAACCTATAACCTATCACCTAAACATAAACCTAAAACCTAAATATATTCTCAAATCCTAAAACCTAAACCTACACTAATCCTAATCTCAACTCCCTAACCTAAACCTAAACCTAAACTTGAAAACCCAAACATAAACCTGATCGCGAACCCGAACCCGTTTTCCTAAACGTAAATCTTAACCAATTCTCAATGCCCTAAACCGATAGCTTGTAAATTAAACTTTAACCTAACCCTAAACCTAAACCTAAACCTATAACCTATAACCTAAACCTAAAACCTAAATGTATTTTTAAATCCCTAAACCTAAACCTATACCTAATCCTAATCTCAACTCCCTAACCTAAACCTAAACCTAAATTTGAAAACCCAAACCTAAACCCAATCTTGAACCCGAACCCGATTTCCTAAACCTAAACCTTAACCTATTCCCAATGCTCTAAACCTATAGCTTGTAACCTAAACCGAAACCT
Source organism: Magnolia sinica (assembly GCF_029962835.1). Taxonomy (NCBI): domain Eukaryota; kingdom Viridiplantae; phylum Streptophyta; class Magnoliopsida; order Magnoliales; family Magnoliaceae; genus Magnolia; species Magnolia sinica. Next base: position 85,735,473 of record NC_080574.1, read on the forward strand.
AACCCTAACCGTAAACCTAAACCTAAACCTAAACTTATAACCTAAAACCTAAAACCTAAACCTAAAACCTAAATGTATTCCCAAATCCCTAAACCTAAACCAACACCTAATCCTAATATCAACTCCCTAACCTAAACCTAAACCTACACATGAAAACCCAAACCTAAACCCGATCCCAAACCCGAACCTGATTTCTTAAACCTAAACCTTAACCAATACTCAATGCCCTAAACCTATCGCTTGTAAACTAAACTGAAACCTAACCCTAAACCTAAACCTAAGCCTATAACCTATAACCTATAACCTAAACCTAAAACCTAAATGTATTCTTAAATCCCTAAACCTAAAGCTACTACTAAACCTAATCTCAACTCCCTAACCTAAACCTAAACCTAAACATGAAAACCCAAACCTAAACCCGATCCTGAACCCAAACCCAATTTCCTAAACCTAAACCTTAACCTATTCTCAATTCTCCAAACCTATAGCTTGTAACCTAAACCTAAACCTTCACCTAAATCTAAACCCCTAAGGTATTCTCAAATCCCAAAACCTAAACCTAAACCTAAACCTAATCTCAACTCCCTAACCTAAACCTAAACGTAAACTTGAAAACCCTAACCTAAACCCGATCACCAACCCGAACCCGATTTCCTAAACCTAAACATTAACCTATTCTCAATTCCCTAAACCTGTAGCTTATAACCTAAACCTAACCCTAAACCTAAACCTTAACCTAAACCTAAACCTAAACCTATAACCTATAATCTAAACCTAAACCTAAAACCTAACGTATTCTCAAATCCCTAAACCTAAACCTATACCTAATCCTAATCTCAACTCCCTAACATAAACCTAAACCTAAAGTTGAAAACCCAAACCTAAACCCGATCCAGAACGAGAACCCGATTTCCAAAACCTAAACCTTTACCTATTCTCAATTCCCTAAACCTATAGCTTATAACCTAAACCTAAGCCTAAACCTAAACCTTAACCTAAACCTAAACCGAAACCTAAACCTGTAACCTATAACCTAAACCTAAACCTAAAACCTAAATGTATTCTTAAATACCTTAACCTAAACCTACAATAAATCCTAATCTCAACTCCCTAACCTAAACCTAAACGTAAACTTGAAAACCACAACCAAAACCCGATCCCAAACTCGAACCTGATTTCCTAAACCTAAACCTTAACCTATTCTCAATTCCCTAAACCTATTGCTTATAACCTAAACCGAAACCTAAACCTAAACCTATACCTTAACCTATACCAAAGCCTAAATCGTTAACTTATAAACTAAACATAAACCTAATACATAAATGTATTCTTAAATCCCAAAACTTAAACCTACACCTAATCTTAATCTCAACACCCTCACCTAAACCTAAACATAAACTTGAAAACTAAAACCTAAACCCGATCCCGAACCCGATTCCTAAACCTAAACCTTAATGTATTCCAAAATCCCAATACCTAAACCTTAACCTAATCCGAATCTCAACTCCCTAACCTAAATCTAAACCAAAACTTGAAGACGTAAACCAAAACCCGATCCCGAACCCGAACCCGATTTCCTAAACCTAAACCTTAATGTATTCTCAAATCCCAAAACTTAAACCTACACCTAATTCTAATCTCAACTTCCTAACCTAAACCTAAACCTACACATGAAAACCCAAACCTAAACCCGATCCCGAACCCGAACCTGATTTCTTAAACCTAAACCTTAATCAATTCTCAATGCCCTAAACCTATCACTTGTAAACTAAAATGAAACCTAACCCTAACCCTAAACCTAAACCTATAACCTATAACCTATAACCTAAACCTAAAACCTAAATGTACTGTTAAATCCCTAAACCTAAACCGACTACTAATCCTAATCTCAACTCCCTCACTTAAACCGAAACCTAAACATGAAAACCCAAACCTAAACCCGATCCCGAACCCGAACCCGATTTCCTAAACCTAAACCTTAACCTATTCTCAATTCCCCAAACCTATAGCTTGTAACCTAAACCTAAACCTAAACCTATAACCTAAACCAAAACCTAAAACCTAATGTATTCTCAAATCCCAAAACCTAAACCTAAACCTAATCCTAATCTCAACTCCCTAACCTAAACCTAAACGTAAACTTAAAAACCCAAACCTAAACCCGTTCATGAACACGAACCCGATTTCCTAAACCTAAACATTAACCTATTCTCAATTCCCTAAACCTATAGCTTATAACCTAAACCTAACCCTAAACCTAAACCTTAACATAAACCTAAACGTAAACCTCTAACCTATAATCTAAACCTAAACCTAAAACCTAATGTATTCTCAAATCCCTAAACCTAAACCTACACCTAATCCTAATCTCAACGCCCTAACATAAACCTAAACCAAAAGTTGAAAACCCAAACCCAAACCCGATCCAGAACACAAACCCGATTTCCAAAACCTAAACCTTTACCTATTCTCAATTCCCTAGACCTATATCTTATAACCTTAACCTAAGCCTAAACCTAAACCTTAACCTAAACCTAAACCGAAACCTAAACCGAAACCTAAACCACAACCTAAACCTTAACCTAAACCTAAACCGAAACCTAAACCTGTAACCTGTAACCTAAACCTAAACCTAAAGCCAAAATGTATTCTTAAATACCAAAACCTAAACCTACAACAAATCCTAATCTCAACTCCCTAACCTAAACCTAAACCTAAACTTGAAAACCAAAACCAAAACCCGATCCCGAACCTGAACTTGATTTCTTAAACCTAAACCTTAACTTATTCTCAATTCCCTAAACCTATTGCTTATAACCTAAACTGAAACCTAAACCTATACCTTAAACTAAACCAAAACCTAAACGTTAACTTATAAACTAAACATAAACCTAATACATAAATGTATTCTCACATCCCTAGACCTAAACCTACACCTAATCTTAATCTCAACTCCCTCACCTAAACCTAAACATAAACTTGAAAACTCAAACCTAAACCCCATCCCGAACCAGATTTCCTAAACCTAAACCTTAAAGTATTCCAAGATCCCTATACCTAAACCTACACCTAATCCTAATCTCAACTCCCTAACCTAAACCTAAACCAAAACATGAAGACGCAAACCTAAACCCGATCCCGAACTCGAACCCGATTTCCTAAACCTAAACCTTAATGTATTCTCAAATCCCTAATCCTAAACCTACACCTAATCCTAATCTCAACTCCCTAACCTAAACATAAACCTAAACTTGAAAACACAAACCTAAACCCGATACCGAACCCGAACCCGATTTCCTAAACCTAAACCTTAACCTATTCTCAATTCCTTAAACCTATTGCTTATAACCTAAACCGAAAACTAAACCTATACCTTAACCTAAACCTAAACCAAAACCTATAACCTATAACCTAAACCTAAACCTAAAACCGAAATGTATTCTCAAATCCCCAAACCTAAACCAACACCTAATCCCAATCTCAACTCCCTAACCTAAACATAAACCTAAACATGAAAACCAAAACCTAAATCCGATCTCGAACCCCAACTGATTTCCTAAACCTAAACCTTAACCTATTCTCAATTCCCTAAACCTATAGCTTATAACCTAAACCTAAGCCTAAACCTAAACCTAAACCGAAACCTAAACCTGTAACCTATAACCTAAACCTAAACCTAAAACTTAAATGTATTCTTAAATACGTAAAACTAAACCTATAACAAATCCTAATCTCAACTCCCTAACCTAAGCCTAAACCCAAACTTGAAAACCAAAACCAAAACCCGATCCCAAACTCGAACCTGATTTCCTAAATCTAAACCTTAACCTATTCTCAATTCCCTAAACCTATTGCTTATAACCTAAACCGAAACCTAAACCTATACCTTAACCTAAACCTAAACTTAAACTGTTAACTTATAAACTAAACATAAACCTAATACATAAATGTGCTCTCACATCCCTAGACCTAAACCTACACCTAATCTTAATCTCAACTCCCTCACCTAAACCTAAACATAAACTTGAAAACTCAAACCTAAACCCGATCCCGAACCCGATTTCCTAAACCTAAACCTTAATGTATTCCAAATCCCTATACCTAAACCTACACCTAATCCTAATCTCAACTCCCTAACCTAAATCTGAACCAAAACTTGAAGACGCAAACCTAAACCCGATCCCGAACCCGAACTCGAATTTCTAAACCTAAACCTTAATATATTCTCAAATCCCTAAACCTAAACCTACACCTAAACCTAATCTCAACTCCCTAACCTAAACCTAAACCTAAACTTGAAAACCCAAACCTAAACCCAATCCCGAACCCGAATCCGATTTCTGATACCTAAACCTTAACCCATTCTCAATTCCTTAAACCTATTGTTTATAACCTAAACCGAAAACTAAACCTATACCTTAACCTAAACCTAAACCAAAACCAATAACCTATAACCTAAACCTAAACCTAAAACCTAAAGGTATTCTCAAATCCCCAAACCTAAACCTACACCTAATCCTAATCTCAACTCCCTAACCTAAACATAAACCTAAACTTGAAAACCAAAACCTAAACCCGATCCCGAACCCCAACCCGGTTTCCTAAACCTAAATCTTAACTTATTCTCAATTCTCTAAACCTATAGCTTATAACCTAAACCTAAGCTAAACCTAAACCTTAACCTACACCTAAACCTAAACCTAAACCTATAACCTATAACCTAAACCTAAACCTAAAACCTAATTGTATTCTCAAATCCCTAAACCTATACCTACACCTAATCCTAATCTCAACACCCTAACCTAAACCTAAACATAAACTTGAAAACCAAAACCAAAACCTGATCCCGAACCCGAATCCGAATTCCGAAACCTAAACCTTAACCTATTCTAAATTCCTTAAACCTATAGCTTATAACCAAAACCTAAACCTAAACCTAAAGCTATAACCTATAACATAAACCTAAAACCTAAATTTATTCTTAAATCTCTAAACCTAAACCAACACCAAATCCTAATCTCAACTCCCTAACTTAAACCTAAACCTAAACTTGAAAACCCAAACCTAAACTAGATCCTGAACCCCAACCTGATTTCCTAAACCTAAACCTTAACCTATTCTCAATGCCCTAAACCTATAGCTTGTAACCTAAACCGAAACTTAACCCTAAACCTAAACGTAAACCTATAACCTATAACCTAAACCTAAAACCTAATGTATTCTCAAAACATGAACCTACACCTAATCCTAATCACAACTCCCTAACCTAAACCTAAATGTAAACTTGAAAACCCAAACCTAAACCCGATCCCGAACCCAAACCCGATTTCCTAAACCTAAACATTAACATATTCTCATTTCCCCAAACCTATAGCTTATAACCTAAACCTAAACCTAAACCTAAACCTATAACCTATAATCTAAACCTAAAACCTAAATGTATTCTCAAATCCCTAAACCTAAACCAAAACCTAATCCTAATCTCAACTCTCTAACCTAAACCCAAACCTAAACTTGAAAACCAAAACCAAAACCCGATCCCGAACCCAAATCCGATTTCCGAAACCAAAACCTTAACCTATTCTCAATTCCCTAAACCAATAGCTTATAACCTAAACCTAAACCTATAACCTATAACCTAAACCTAAAACCGAAATGTTTTCTTTAATCCCTAAACCTAAACCTACACCTACTCCTTATCTTAACTCCCTAACTTAAACCTAAACCTAAACTAGAAAACTCAAACCTAAACCCGATCCCGAACCCGAACCCGATTTCCTAAACCTAAACCTCAACCTATTCTCAATGCTCTAAACCTATAGCTTGTAACCTAAACCAAAACCTAACCCTAAACCTGAAGCTAAACCTAAACCAAAACATAAAACCTAAATGTATTCTCAAATCCCTAAACTTAAACCTACACCTAATCCTAATCTTAACTCCCTAACCTACACATAAACCTAAACTTGAAAACCAAAACCAAAACCCAATCCTGAACCCCAACCCGATTTCCTAAGCATAAACCTTAACCTATTCTCAATTCCCTAAACCTATAGCTTATAAGCTAAACCTAAGCCTAAACCTAAACCTTAACCTAAACCTAAACCTAAACCTAAACCTGTAACGTATAACATAAACCTAAACCTAAAACCTAATTGTACTTTCAAATCCCTAAACCTAAACCTACACCTAATCCTAATCTCAACACCCTAACCTAAACCTAAACCTAAACTTGAAAACCAAAACCAAAACCTGATACCGAACCCTAGTCCGATTTCCTAAACCTAAATCTTAACCTATTCTCAAATCCCTAAACCTATAGCTTATAACCGAAACCTAAACCTAAACCTAAACCTATAACCTAAAATCTAAACTTAAAACCTAAATGTATTCTTAAATCCCTAAACCTAAACCTACACCTAATCCTAATCTCAACTCCCTAACCTAAACCTAAATATAAACTTGAAAACCCAAACTTAAACCCAATCCCGTACCCGAAACCGATTTCCTAAACCTAAACCTTAACCTATTCTCAATGCCCTAAACCTATAGCTTGTAACCAAAACCGAAACCTAACCCTAAACCTAAACCTATACCTATAACCTATAACCTATAACCTAAACCTAAAACCTAATGTATGCTCAAATCCATAAACATAAACCTACACCTAATCCTAATCTCAACTCCCTAACCTAAACCTAAACGTAAACTTGAAAACCAAAACCTAAACTCGATCCTGAACCCGAACCCGATTTCCTAAACCTAAACAATAACCTATTCTTAATTCCCCAAACCTATAGCTTATAACCTAAACCTAAACCTAAACCTAAACTTTAACCTAAACATAAACCTAAACCTAAAACCTATAATATAAACCTAAACCTAAAACCTAAATGTATTCTCAAATACCTAAACCTAAACCTACACATAATCCTAATCTCAACTCCCTAACCTAAACCTAAACCTATACTTGAAAACTCAAACCTAAACCCAATCCCGAACTCGAACCCGATTTCCTAAACCTAAACCTTGATGCATTCTCAAATCTCTAAACCTAAACCTACACCAAATCCTAATCTCAACTCCCTAACCAAAACCTAAACCTAAACTTGAAAACCCAATCCTAAACATGATCCCGAGCTTGAACCCGATTTCCAAAACCTAAACCTTAACCTATTCTCAATTCCCTAAACCTATTGCTTATAACCTAAACCGAAACCTAAACCTATACCTTAACCTAAACCTAAACCTAAACCTAAACTAAAACCTAAATGTATTCTCAAATCCCTAAAACTAAACTAACACCTAATCCTAATCTCAACTCCCAAACACAAATCTAAACCTAAACTTGAAAACCAAAGCCTAAACCCGAACCCGATTTCTTAAACCTAAACCTTAACCTATTCTCAATTCCCTAAACTTATAGCTTATAACCTAAACCTAAACCTTAACCTAAACCTAAACCTTAACCTAAACCAGTAATCTATAACCTAATCCTAAACCGAAAACCTAAATGTATTCTCAAATCCCTAAACCAACACCTAATCCTAATCTCAACTCCCTAACCTAAACCGAAACCTAAACTTGAAAACCAAAACCTAAACCCGATCCCGAACCTGAACCCGATTTCTTAAACCTAAACCTTAACCTATTCTCAATTCCCTAAACCTATAGCTTATAACCTAAACCAAAGCCTATACCTAAACCTAAACCTGAAACTTATAACATAAACGTAAACTTAAAACCTAAATTTATTCTCAAATCCGTAAACCTAAACCTACACCTAATACTAATCTAAGGTCCTTAACCTAAACCTAAACCTAAACTTGAAAACAAAACCATAACCCGATCCCAAACCGAATCCGATTTCCTAAACGTAAACCTTAACCTATTCTCAATTCCCAAAAATTATAGCTTATAACAAAAACCTAAACCTAAACCTAAACCTATTACCTATAACCTAAACTTAAAACCTAAATGTATTCTTAAATCCCTAAACCTAAACCTACACCTAATCTTAACCTTAACTCCCTAACCTAAACCTAAACCTAAACTTGAAAACCCAAACCTAAACCCGATCGCGAACCTAAACCCGTATTCCTAAACCTAAACCTTAACCAATTCTCAATGCCCTAAACCTATAGCTTGTAAACTAAACTGAAACCTAACCCTAAACCTAAACCTAAACCTATAACCTATAACCTAAAACCTAAACCTAAAACCTAAATGTATTCTTAAATCCCTAAACCTAAACCTACACCTAATCCTAATCTCAACTCCTTAACCTAAACCTAAACCTAAACTTGAAAACCCAAACCTAAACCCGATCCCGAACCCGAACCCAATTTCCTAAACCTAAACCTTAACCTATTCTCAATGCTCTAAATCTATAGCTTGTAACATAAAACGAAACCTAACCCTAAATAAACCTAAACCAAAACCTATAACCTATAACCTATAACCTAAACCTAAAACCTAAATGTATTCTCAAATCCCTAAACCTAAACCTACACCTAATCCTAATCTCAACTCCCTAACCTAATCCTAAACGTAAACTTGAAAACCCAAACCTAAACCCGAGCCCGAACCCGAACATGATTTCCTAAGCCTAAACCTTAACCTATTCTCAATTCCCTAAACCTATAGCTTGTAACCTAAACTAAAACCTTAACCTTAACCTAAACCTAAACCTCTAACCTAAACCGAAACCTGAAACCTAATGTATTCTCAAATCCCTAAACCAAAACCTACACCTAATCCTAATCTCAACTCCCTAACCTAAACCTAAACGTAAACTTGAAAACCCAAACCTAAACCCGATCCTGAACCTGAACCCAATTTCCTAAACCTAAACATTAACATATTCTCAATTCCCTAAACCTATAGCTTATAACCTAAACCTAAACCTTTACCTAAACCTAAACCTAAACATATAACCAATAATCTAAACCTAAACCTAAAACCTAGTGTATTCTCAAATCCCTAAACCTAAACCTACACCTAATCCTAATCTCAACTCCCTAACCTAAACCTAAACCTAAAGTTGAAAACCCAAACCTAAACCCGATCCCGAACCCAAACCCGATTTCCTAAACCTAAACATTAACCTATTCTCAATTCCCTAAACCTATAGCTTATAACCTAAACCTAAACCTTAACCTAAACCTTAACCTAAACCTAAACCAAAATATATAACCTATAATCTAAACCTAAACCTAAAACCTAATGTATTCTCAAATCCCTAAACCTAAACCTACACCTAATCCAAATCTCAACTCCCTAACCCAAACCTAAACCTAAACTTGAAAACCAAAACCTAAACCCGATCCCGAACCCGAACCCGATTTCCTAAACCTAAACCTTAACCTATTCTCAATTCCCTAAACCTATAGCTTATAACCTAAACCTAAGCCTAAACCTAAACCTTAACCTAAACCTAAACCGAAACCTAAACCTGTAACCTATAACCTAAACCTAAACCTAAAACCTAAATGTATTCTCAAATCCCTAAACCTAAACCTACACCAAATCCTAATCTCAACTCCCTAACCTAAACCTAAACCTAAACTCGAAAACCAAAACCAAGACCCGATCTCGAACCCGAACCCGATTTCCTATACCTAAACCTTAACCTATTCTCGATTCCCTAAACCTATTGCTTATAACCTAAACCGAAACCTAAACCTAAACCATAACCTAAACCTAAACCTAAACCTATAACCTATAACCTAAACCTAAACCTAAAACCTAAATGTATTCTTAAATCCCTAAACCAAAACCTACACCTAATCCTAATTTCAACTCCCTAACCTAAACCTAAACGTAAACTTGAAAACCTAAACCTAAACCCAATCCCGAACCCGAACCTGATTTCCTAAACCTAAACATTAACCTATTCTCAATTCCCTAAACCTAGAGCTTATAACCTAAACCTCAACCTAAACCTTAACCTTAACCTAAACCTAAAGCTATACCAAGAACCTATAATCTAAACGTGTAATGACCCTGAAAATTTTGTGCGAAGACCCGAGTACTACCTCTATTTTCCTTAGAAGCTTTTTGGGGTAATTAGTGCTTACTCGATTGCTTGTGAAATTTGCATCAATCACTTTAAATTTGATCTGCATGACTCAAAATTTGTAGAATAGTTAGCGCTAGGTTACTCTGAAATCTGGGATTCATCGCTAAAGCCAGTTGCTCTTGGGAATTTTTGGAAGTTCTAGATCGGACGTGGACCGCGCGTCGAAAGTCCGATAGCGATGATCTTAGGCTATTGCGGTCACCATGTTGGACTTGGCCATCATCTCAAAAATTAAGTCCAGATGATGTCTTGGGTCGATTTGTTTGAGTCCGGAATGAAGAGTGTGAGAACGGTTGGAAATTAAATAAGATTTTATGAAATTTGAGTTGTGTCGCTTGCGCGACGATTTTAAGCAATCTGACCGTTGGATTCTGACCTAACTTCACCCTCTGATCAGGGAAGGTGGCCTAGGCATGTCCTAGTGCTTGTGGACCTGATCGAGATTTGGTGACCGTTGAATTGAGTGTGGTCTGCCACGGCTGATCTGAAGATCTGATCGGTACGAAAACTCAGCTTGACCTAGATCCATGGTCAGTGAGCTTAAGTCCGACCTTTCGTGGTAATAGGCCCACCGAAAGTGCTTCATTGGATCAAGAGAGACTTGTTTTGGTTATACCCTAAGTATACCTTGGCCCTGGGGTTATTTTCACCAATGTTAGGCCTATATATAGACCTTAAAACCCTAGCTCTCTTTTCCATACGAATTTTCTAACCCTAGCTAAGAAAGAGAGAGAGGAAAAGAGAGAAAGTGAGAGAGAAGTTGGTGAATCATCTTAGATTCTTTCCTGTTATTCTTCATCCTTAAACCTTCACTTTTGAATCGTTATTCCGGCGATTCTGAGTTCATCCTTGGGTAAGTTAACCTAACCCTAATCTGTTTTAGAGCTTAGAATAGTCTTTGTGTGTTGTAGCTCATTTCTATTCTTGCTTTAGGTTATCTTGTCGCCGTTGACGAAGACAAATCGTTTGAAATCAGTTCGGTGTTCTTTTCTGGATTAAGGTGCGGACTTTAATCATATATTTTATGGTTTTCAAGGCTTTCAATGCTAGTGAATGATTTATTCTTACTATGGATGAGATTTCACATGCCAAATGTTATGTTTATTTTGCGTTCCTGATCTGCATGTGTTACATTAAGATTTGTTATTCTATGTGTATGTAGGAAGTACTGTATGCGTATAAAATATGAACATGTGATTGCCATGATTATTTGTCGTGTACTTATGCTTATTGTATGTGCGGCAACTCCTTGGTAAAAGGAATTGTCCAAATGCGTGTATTTCAACATACGTCATGTATGTTGTATTATGTATCCTAAGTGTTTGTAGAAATGTCTGAATGACCTAAAGTGTGATGTATTAACCTAGTATGGGCGTTGAGAAGCGATTCTCAACTCTCCCACTAGTGTGTATGCTTTCCTTCATGCAAGTTACATTCCTTGTTGTTTAATTTCAAGTCTTACTTATGCTTAAATCCATGTTAAGTTGATATTCTTCAGATGCTTACATACCATATGATTTGAGTTATTGTTCCATTACTATTATAAATTGTAGATATGAATATTTGTTGTAGTGGAATGTGTGTGGGACTATGAGTTAGTCCAGGAAATCGGTAATCGGCCTTAAATTCGTGGCTGAGGTTGCTTTCGCCGTGAAGGACGTGATTAGACGAACCTGAGTCGTGTTAGAGTTGTCGGCAGTGGTTTGGCCATGCAGAGTGTTTGCGCACTCTATGTCGTTCAACCCAACGTGCGCTCGTGCTAGTCGAGTTCGTCAAGTAACCCGATTGTCCAATGTATGTTCACCATGTATGGACGCTACTGTTTGAATCTAGGGTACCAAACTTAGCGATGAAATCCAATTAACCATGGTACCTTGATCCGCTAAGACTCATGAGCCGGACATGATGGTATGGGACATCGTGGTCGAGCTGTCGGCCTACGCTGGGGTAACAAGCCTCCCCGTAGTGACTAGTGAGCAACCAAACTCGTGAGCCGATTATGGTGGTATGGGACACTATATTCGCGCTGTTGGCCTACATTAATTGGTGAGGATCCCTTTGTAGTAACCTCGAGCATACCTGGATACTGCATTGAGGTGACGAGCCTTAGTGTAGTAACGAAGGTGTGATAGGCGTTCATTGATTGGTGACGAGCCCTTTGCAACGACCTGAAAACATATGATCGTATGAGATTGTCTAGGACTGACGACCTTATAATGGATCACTATTTGGATGGTGATATGAGGAAGGTACCTTAGCTTCCCAACCCTACTGTATGAAAAGGACTAATAACAACTTGGTAATCATGTTCATGCACCGCATTTGCATGTGCTTTGTAGACGTGGCGCACTTTGAGGCGATGTCATGCGTAACGTAAGATGAAGATGCTGAGGGTGTATGCGTGAGGGCATGCATCATTCTTCATACATTCTTGCATTAACAAGACTACTGAGGACATGTTTGATTGTTCTGCTTTATCATTACTACTTGATTGAACTGATAACATGTTAACCTTTGCTTTATTGTTCCACTGAGTTATCACTCACTCCCACGTTCTGGGGCGGTGTTAAACACCCACCAGACTCTATCTTAGTTGCTAATGTTTTAGATGTTGATGCAACCTTTGAGGCAGAGCCGAAGATCGAGGATGATGAGGCTGCTTTCTCTTTTATGCAGTTTTCAGACGGGTTCTAGTGAGCCTTGTTCTGATGCGCGGGATGTTGGGATTTCTTTTGGGATCAAATGATGAAATTTAATACTTATAATTTTGATAGTAACACTTGTAATACGACTTGGTATGTATATGTATTTCAGGGATTTGCACATGTACACATATATTTCTTTAAGTCTTCCGCTTGCGTTCTTCACTTATCCCTGAATTATATTTGCTACTTGGCTTAATCTATTCCATGTTTTATGCACTAATACAGACAACATACATCCATCATTAAATATGTTGCATAAGTGATGTTTTGGGACTCGGGAGCTGAGTTATGCTCGACCCCCTAAAACTAAACCTACACCGAATCCTAATCTCAACTCCATAACCCAAACTTAAACCAAAACTTGAAATAAAAAACCTAAAGCCGACCCAAACCCGAACCCAATTTCCTAAACCTAAACCTTAACTTATTCTCAATTCCCTAAACCTATAGCCTATAACCTAAACCTAAGCCTAAACCTAAACTTAAACCTAAACCTAAACCTAAACCTGTAACCTATAACCTAAACCTAAACCTAAAACCTAAATGTATTCTCAAATCTCTAAACCTAAACCTATACCGAATCCTAATCTCAACTCCCTAACCTAAACAAAAACCTAAACTTGAAAACTCAAACCTACACCCGATCCCGAACCCGAACCCGATTTCCTAAACCTAAACCTTAATGTATTCACAAATCCCTAAACCTAAACCTACACCTAATCCTAATCTCAACTCCCTAACCTAAACATAAACCTAAACTTGAAAACCCAAACCTAAACTTGATCTCGAACCCGAACCTGATTTCCTAAACCTAAACCTTAGCCTATTCTCAATTCCCTAAACCAAATGCTTATAACCTAAATTGAAACCTAAACCTATACCGTAACTGAAACCTAAACCTAAACCTATAACCTAATGTATTCTCAAATCTCTAAACCAAAACCTACACCTAATCCTAATCTCAACTCCCTAACCTAAACCTAAACGTAAACATGAAAACCTAAACCTAAACCCGAAGCCAATTTCCTAAACCTAAACATTAACCTATTCTCAATTCCCTAAACCTATAGCTTATAACCTAAATCTAAACCTAAACCTAAACCTAAACCTATAACCTATAATCTAAACCTAAACCTAAAACCTAATGTATTCTCAAATCCCTAAACCTAAACCTACAACAAATCCTAATCTCAACTCCCTAACCTAAACTTAAACTTAAAGTTGAAAACCCAAACCTAAAGCCGAAGCCGAACCCGAACCCGATTTCCTAAACCTAAACCATAACCAATTCTCAATTCCCTAAACCTATAGCTTATAACCTAAACCTAAACCTTAACCTAAACCTATAACCTTTAAACTAAACCTAAACCTAAAACCTAAATTGTATTCTCAAATCCATAAACCTAAAACTACACCTAATCCTACTCTCAACTCCTGAACCTAATCCTAAACGTGAAAACCCAAACCTAAATCGGATCTCGAATCCGAACCTGATTTCCTAAACCTAAACCATAACCTAAACCTAAACCTATAACCTATAACCTAAACCTATAACTATAACCTAAACCTAAACCTAAACCTAAACCTATAACCTATAACCTAAACCTAAACCTATAACCTAATTATTCACAAATCCCTAAACCTAAACCTAAACCTAACCTAATCTCAATCCCTAAACCTAAACCTAAACCTAAACTTGAAAACCCAACCTAAACCTGATCCCCGAACCCATTTCCTAAACCTAAACATTAACCTATTCTTAATTCCCTAAACCTATAGCTTATAACCTAAACCTAAACCTGAACCAAAACCTTAACCTTAACCAAAACCTAAACCTATAACTTATAACCTAAACCTAAACCTAAAACCTAAATGTATTCTCAAATCCCTAAACCTAAACCTACACCGAATCCTAATCTCAACTCCCTAACCTAAACAAAAAACTAAACTTGAAAACTCAAACCTACACCCGATCCCGAACCCGAACCCGATTTCCTAAACCTAAACCTTAATGTATTCACAAATCCCTAAACCTAAACCTACACCTAATCCTAATCTCAACTCCCTAACCTAAACATAAACCTAAACTTGAAAACCCAAACCTAAACTTGATCTCGAACCCGAACCTGATTTCCTAAACCTAAACCTTAACCTATTCTCAATTCCCTAAACCTAATGCTTATAACCTAAATTGAAACCTAAACCTATACCGTAACCGAAACCTAAACCTAAACCTATAACCTAATGTATTCTCAAATCTCTAAACCAAAACCTACACCTAATCCTAATCTCAACTCCCTAACCTAAACCTAAACGTAAACATGAAAACCTAAACCTAAACCCGAAGCCAATTTCCTAAACCTAAACATTAACCTATTCTCAATTCCCTAAACCTATAGCTTATAACCTAAATCTAAACCTAAACCTAAACCTAAACCTATAACCTATAATCTAAACCTAAACCTAAAACCTAATGTATTCTCAAATCCCTAAACCTAAACCTACACCAAATCCTAATCTCAACTCCCTAACCTAAACTTAAACTTAAAGTTGAAAACCCAAACCTAAAGTCGAAGCCGAACCCGAACCCGATTTCCTAAACCTAAACCATAACCAATTCTCAATTCCCTAAACCTATAGCTTATAACCTAAACCTAAACCTTAACCTAAACCTATAACCTTTAAACTAAACCTAAACCTAAAACCTAAATTGTATTCTCAAATCCATAAACCTAAAACTACACCTAATCCTACTCTCAACTCCTGAACCTAATCCTAAACGTGAAAACCCAAACCTAAATCGGATCTCGAATCCGAACCTGATTTCCTAAACCTAAACCATAACCTATTCTCAATTTCCTAAACCTATAGCTTATAACCTAAACCTAAACCTAAACCTAAACCTATAACCTATAACCTAAACCTAAACCTAAAACCTAATGTATTCACAAATCCCTAAACCTAAACCTACACCTAATCCTAATCTCAACTCCCTAACCTAAACCTAAACCTAAACTTGAAAACCCAAACCTAAACCCGATCCCGTACCCGAACCCGATTTCCTAAACCTAAACATTAACCTATTCTTAATTCCCTAAACCTATAGCTTATAACCTAAACCTAAACCTGAACCAAAACCTTAACCTTAACCAAAACCTAAACCTATAACTTATAACCTAAACCTAAACCTAAAACCTAAATGTATTCTCAAATCCCTAAACCTAAACCTACACCGAATCCTAATCTCAACTCCCTAACCTAAACAAAAACCTAAACTTGAAAACTCAAACCTACACCCGATCCCGAACCGAACCCGATTTCCTAAACCTAAACCTTAATGTATTCACAAATCCCTAAACCTAAACCTACACCTAATCCTAATCTCAACTCCCTAACCTAAACATAAACCTAAACTTGAAAACCCAAACCTAAACTTGATCTCGAACCCGAACCTGATTTCCTAAACCTAAACCTTAACCTATTCTCAATTCCCTAAACCTAATGCTCATAACCTAAATTGAAACCTAAACCTATACCTTAACCGAAACCTAAACCTATAACCTATAACGTAAACCTAAACCTAAAACCTAAATGTATTCTCAAATCCCTAAGCCTAAACCAACACCTAATCCTAATCTCAACTCCCTAACCTAAACATAAACCTAAACTTGAAAACCAAAACCTAAACCCGATCCCGAACCCGAACCCGATTTCCTAAACCTAAACCTTAACCTATTCTGAATTCCCTAAACCTATAGCTTATAACCTAAACCTAAGCCTAAACCTAAACCATAATCTAAACCTAAAGCTAAACGTAAATATGTAACCTATGACCTAAACCTAAACCAAAAACCCAAATGTGTTATCAAATCCCAAAACCTAAACCTACACCGAATCCTAATCTCGTCTCCCTAACCTAAATTTAAACCTAAACTTGAAAACTCAAAGCTAAACTCGATCCCGAACCCGAACCAGATTTCCTATACCTAAACCTTAATGTATTCTCAAATCCCTAAACCTAAGCCTACACCTAATCCCAATCTCAACTCCCTAACCTCAACCTAAACTTAAACTTGAAAACCCAAACCTAAACCCGATCCCGAACCCGAACTCGATTTCTTAAACCTAAACCTTAACCTATTCTCAATTTCCTAAACCTATACCTTATAAGCTAAACCTAAGCCTAAACCTAAACCTTAACCTAAACCTAACCTAAACCTAAACCTGTAACCTATAACCTAAACCTAAACCTAAAACCTAAATGTATTCTCAAATCCCTAAACCTAAACCTACACCTAATCCTAATCTCAACTCCCTAACTAAAACCTAAACCTAAACTTGAAAACCCAAACATAAACCCGATCCTGAACCCGAACCCGATTTCCTAAACATCAACCTTAACCTATTCTCAATTCCCTAAACCTATTGCTTATAACCTAAACCGAAACCTAAACCTATATCTTAACATAAACATAAACCTAAACCTTTAACTTATAACCTAAACATAAACCTAAAACATAAATGTATTCTCAAATCCCTAAACTAAACCTACACCTAATCCTAATCTCAACTCCCTCATCGTAACCTAAACCTAAACTTGAAAATTCAAACCTAAACCCGATCCTGATTTCCTAATCCTAAACCTTAATGTATTCTCAAATCCCTAAACCTAAACCTACACCTAATCCTAATCACAACTCCTTAACTAAAACCTAAACCTAAACCTGAAAACCCAAACCTAAACCCGATCCCGAACCCGAACCCGATTTCCTAAACCTAAACCTTAAGCTATTCTCAATTCCCTAAACCTATTGCTTATAACCTAAACCGAAACCTAAACCTATACCTTAACCTAAACCTAAACCTAAAACTTAAACTTATAACCTAAACATAAACCTAAAACATAAATTTATTCACAAAAACCTAAACCTAAACCTGCACCTAATCCTATTCTCAAATCCCTAACCAAAACCTAAACTTGAAAACTCAAACCTAAACCCATCCCGAACCCGAACCTGATTTCCTAAACCTAAGCGTTAATGTAATCTCAAATCCCTAAACCTTAACCTACACCTAATCCTAATCTTAACTCCCTAACCTCAACCTAAAAATAAACTTGAAAACCCAAACCTAAACACGATCCCGAACCCGAACCCGATTTCCTAAACCTAAACCATAACCTATTCTCAATTCCCTAAACCTATAGCTTATAAGCTTAACCTAAGCCTAAACCTAAACCTTAACCTAAACCTAACCTAAACCTAAGCCTGTAACCTATAACCTAAACCTAAACCTAAAACCTAAATGTATTCTCAAATCCCTAAACCTAAACCTACACCTAATCCTAATCTCAACTCCCTAACCTAAACCTAAACGTAAACTTGAAAACCCAAACCTAAACCCGATCCCGAACCCGAACCCGATTTCCTAAACCTAAACCTTAACCTATTCTCAATTCCCTAATCCAATAGCTTATAACCGAAACCTAAACCTAAACCTAAACCTTAACCTAAACCTATAACCTATATCCTAAACCTAAACCTAAAACCTAAATTGTATTCTTAAATCCATAAACCTAAACCTACACCTAATCCTAATCTCAACTCCCTAACCTAAACCTAAACTTGAAAACCCAAACCTAAACCGGATCTCGATTTCGAAGCCGATTTCCTAAACCTAAACCTTAACCTATTCTCAATTCCCTAAACCTATAGCTTATAACCTAAACCTAAACCTAAACCAAAACCTTTAACCTATAACCTAAACCTAAACCTAAAACCTAATGTATTCACAAATCCCTAAACCTAAACCTACACCTAATCCTAATATCAACACCTTAACCTAAACCTATACCTTAACTTGAAAATCAAAACCGAAACCCGATCCCGAACCCAAACTGGATTTCCTAAACCTAAACCTTAACCTATTCTCAATTCCCTGAACCTATTGGTTATAACCGAAACCGAAACCTAAACCTATACCTTAACCTAAACCTAAACCTAAACCTTTAACTTATAACCTAAACATAAGCCTAATACATAAATGTATTCTCATATCTCAAAACCTAAACCTACGCCAAATCCTAATCTCAACTCCCTAACCTAAACCTAAACTTAAACTTCAAAACCCAAACATACACCCGATCTCGAAACCGAACACAATTTCCTAAACCTAAACCATAATGTATTCTCAAATCCCTAAACCTAAACCTACACCTAATCCTAATCTCAAGTCCCTAACCTAAACCTAAACCTAAACTTGAAAACCCAAACCTAAACCCGATCCCGAACCTGTACCCGATTTCCTAAACCTAAACCTTACCCTATTCTCAATTCCCTAAACATATTACTTATAACCTAAACCGAAACCTAAACCTATACCTTAACCTAAACCTCAACCTAAACCTTTAACTTATAACCTAAACATAAACCTAAACCATAAATATATTCTTAAATCCCAAAAACTAAACCTACACGTAATACTAATCCCAACTCCCTAACCTAAACCTAAACCTAAATTTGAAAACTCAAACCTAAACCCGATCCAGAAACCGAACAAGATTTCATAAACCTAAACCTTTATGTATTCTCAAATCCCTAATCCTAAACCTACACCTATTACTAATCTCAACTCCCTAACCTAAACCTAAACCTAAACTTGAAAACCCAAACCTAAACCCGATCCCGAACCCGAACCCGATTTCATATACCTAAACCTTAACCTATTCTCAATTCCCTAAACCTATTGCTTATAACCTAAACCGAAACCTAAACCAATACCTTAACCTAAACCTAAACCTAAACCTATAACCTATAACCTAAGACTAAACCTAAAACCTAAATGTATTCTCAAATCCCTAAACCTAAACCTACACCTAATCCTAATCTCAACTCCCTAACCTAAACATAAACCTAAACTTGAAAACCAAAACCTAATGTCAACTCCCTAACTAAAACCTAAACTTAAACATGAAAACCCAAACCTAAACCCGATCCCGAACCCGAACCCGATTTCCTAAACCTAAACCATAACCTATTCTCAATTCCCTAAACCTATAGCTTATAAGCTTAACCTAAGCCTAAACCTAAACCTTAACCTAAACCTAACCTAAACCTATGACCTATAACCTAAGACTAAACCTAAAACCTAAATGTATTCTCAAATCCCTAAACTTAAACCTACACCTAATCCTAATCTCAACTCCCTAACCTAAACCTCAACCTAATCATGAAAACAAAAACCTAAACCCGATCCCGAACCCGAACCCGATTTCATAAACGTAAACCGTAACATATTCTCAATTCCCTAAACCGATAGTTTATAACCTAAACCTAAAACTAATCATTAACCTTAACCTAAACCTATAACCTTTGACCTAAACCTAAACCTAAAACCTAAATTGCATTCTTAAATCCATAAACCTAAACCTACACCAAATCCTAATCTCAACTCCCAACCCTAAATCTCAACTTGAAAACCCAAACCTAAACCCGATCTCGAACCCGAACCCGATTTCCTAAACCTAAACCTTAACCTATTCTCAATTCCCTAAACCTATTGCTTATAACCTAAACCTAAAACTAAAACAAAACCTTTAACCTATAACCTAAACCTAAACCTAAAACCTAATGTATTCACAAATCAATCCCTAAACCTAAACCTACACCTAATCCTAATATCAACACCTTAACCTAAACCTATACCTTAACTTGAAAATCAAAACCGAAACCCGATCCCGAACCCAAACTGGATTTCCTAAACCTAAACCTTAACCTATTCTCAATTCCCTGAACCTATTGGTTATAACCGAAACCGAAACCTAAACCTATACCTTAACCTAAACCTAAACCTAAACCTTTAACTTATAACCTAAACATAAGCCTAATACATAAATGTATTCTCATATCTCAAAACCTAAACCTACGCCAAATCCTAATCTCAACTCCCTAACCTAAACCTAAACTTAAACTTCAAAACCC
This sequence comes from Magnolia sinica, assembly GCF_029962835.1. Classification (NCBI taxonomy): domain Eukaryota; kingdom Viridiplantae; phylum Streptophyta; class Magnoliopsida; order Magnoliales; family Magnoliaceae; genus Magnolia; species Magnolia sinica. Next base: position 85,756,238 of record NC_080574.1, read on the forward strand.
AAACATACACCCGATCCCGAAACCGAACACAATTTCCTAAACCTAAACCATAATGTATTCTCAAATCCCTAAACCTAAACCTACACCTAATCCTAATCTCAAGTCCCTAACCTAAACCTAAACCTAAACTTGAAAACCCAAACCTAAACCCGATCCCGAACTCCGACCCGATTTCCTAAACCTAAACCTTACCCTATTCTCAATTCCCTAAACATATTACTTATAACCTAAACCGAAACCTAAACCTATACCTTAACCTAAACCTCAACCTAAACCTTTAACTTATAACCTAAACATAAACCTAAACCATAAATATATTCTTAAATCCCAAAAACTAAACCTACACGTAATACTAATCCCAACTCCCTAACCTAAACCTAAACCTAAATTTGAAAACTCAAACCTAAACCCGATCCTGAATCCGAACTTGATTTCCTAAACCTAAACCTTTATGTATTCTCAAATCCCTAATCCTAAACCTACACCTATTACTAATCTCAACTCCCTAACCTAAACCTAAACCTAAACTTGAAAACCCAAACCTAAACCCGATCCCGAACCCGAACCCGATTTCATATACCTAAACCTTAACCTATTCTCAATTCCCTAAACCGATTGCTTATAACCTAAACTGAAACCTAAACCTATACCTTAACCGAAACCAAAATCTAAACCTATAACCTATAACCAAAACCTAAACCTAAAACCTAAATGTATTCTCAAATCCCTAAACCTAAACCTACACCTAATCCTAATCTCAACTCCCTAACCTAAACATAAACCTAAACTTGAAAACCAAAACCTAATGTCAACTCCCTAACTAAAACCTAAACTTAAACATGAAAACCCAAACCTAAACCCGATCCCGAACCCGAACCAGATTTCCTAAACCTAAACCTTAACCTATTCTCAATTCCCTAAACCTATAGTTTATAACCTAAATTGAAACCTAAACCTATACCTTAACCTAAACCTAAACCTAAAACCTAAACCTAAACCTAAAACCTAAATGTATTCTCAAATCCCTAAACCTAAACCTACACCTAATCCTAATCTCAACTCCCTAACCTAAACCTAAATCTCAACTTGAAAACCCAAACCTAAACCCGATCCCGAACCCGAACCCGATTTCCTAAACCTAAACCTTAACCTATTCTCAATTCCCTAAACCTATTGCTTATAACCTAAACCGAAACCTAAACATATACCTTAACCTAAACCTAAACCAAACGCTATAACCTATATCCTATAACCGAAACCTAAAACCTAATGTATTCTCAAATCCCTAAACCTAAACCTACACCTAATCCTAATCTCAACTCCCCAACCTAAACCCTATCCCGAACCTAAACCCGATTTGCTAAACCTAAACCTTAACCTATTCTCAATTCCCAAAACCTATAGCTTACAACCAAAACCTAAACCTAAACCTATAACCTATAACATAAACCTAAATCTAAAACCTAAATGTATTCTTAAATCCCTAAACCTAAAAATACACCTAAACCTAATCACAACTCCCTAACCTAAACTTAAACCTAAACTTGAAAACCCAAACCCAAACCCGATCTCGAACCCGAACCCGATTTCCTAAACCTAAACCTTAACCTATTCTCAATTCCCTGAACCTATTGGTTATAACCGAAACCGAAACCTAAACCTATACCTTAACCTAAACCTAAACCTAAACCTTTAACTTATAACCTAAACATAAGCCTAATACATAAATGTATTCTCATATCTCAAAACCTAAACCTACGCCAAATCCTAATCTCAACTCCCTAACCTAAACCTAAACTTAAACTTCAAAACCCAAACATACACCCGATCTCGAAACCGAACACAATTTCCTAAACCTAAACCATAATGTATTCTCAAATCCCTAAACCTAAACCTACACCTAATCCTAATCTCAAGTCCCTAACCTAAACCTAAACCTAAACTTGAAAACCCAAACCTAAACCCGATCCCGAACCTGTACCCGATTTCCTAAACCTAAACCTTACCCTATTCTCAATTCCCTAAACATATTACTTATAACCTAAACCGAAACCTAAACCTATACCTTAACCTAAACCTCAACCTAAACCTTTAACTTATAACCTAAACATAAACCTAAACCATAAATATATTCTTAAATCCCAAAAACTAAACCTACACGTAATACTAATCCCAACTCCCTAACCTAAACCTAAACCTAAATTTGAAAACTCAAACCTAAACCCGATCCTGAATCCGAACTTGATTTCCTAAACCTAAACCTTTATGTATTCTCAAATCCCTAATCCTAAACCTACACCTATTACTAATCTCAACTCCCTAACCTAAACCTAAACCTAAACTTGAAAACCCAAACCTAAACCCGATCCCGAACCCGAACCCGATTTCATATACCTAAACCTTAACCTATTCTCAATTCCCTAAACCGATTGCTTATAACCTAAACTGAAACCTAAACCTATACCTTAACCGAAACCAAAATCTAAACCTATAACCTATAACCAAAACCTAAACCTAAAACCTAAATGTATTCTCAAATCCCTAAACCTAAACCTACACCTAATCCTAATCTCAACTCCCTAACCTAAACATAAACCTAAACTTGAAAACCAAAACCTAATGTCAACTCCCTAACTAAAACCTAAACTTAAACATGAAAACCCAAACCTAAACCCGATCCCGAACCCGAACCAGATTTCCTAAACCTAAACCATGACCTATTATCAATTCCTTAAAACTATTGCTTATAACCTAAATTGAAACCTAAACCTATAACTTAACCTAAACCTAAACCTAAACCTTTAAATTATAACCTAAACATAAACCTAAAACATAAATGTATTCTCAAATCCGTAAACCTAAACCTACACCTAATCCTAATCTCAACTCCCTAACCAAAACCTAAACCAAAACTTGAAAACTCAAACCTAAACCCGATCCCGAACCTGATTTCCTATACCTAAACCTTAATGTATTTTCAAATCCCTAAACCTAAACCTACACCTAATCCTAATCTCAACTCCCTAACCTCAACCTAAACTTAAACGTGAAAACCCAAACCTAAACCCGATCCCGAACCCGAACCCGATTTCCTAAACCTAAACCATAACCTATTCTCAATTCCCTAAACCTATAGCTTATAAGCTAAACCTAAGCCTAAACCTAAACCTTAACCTAAACCAAACCTAAACCTAAACCTGTAACCTATAACCTAAACCTAAACCTAAAACCAAAATGTATTCTCAAATCCTTAAACCTAAACCTACACCTAATCCTAATCTCAACTCCCTAACCTAAACTTAAACCTAAACTTGAAAACCAAAACCAAAACCCTATCCTAAACCCGAACCCGATTTCCTAAAACTAAACCTTAACCTATTCTCAATTCCGTAAACCTATTGCTTATAACCGAAATCGAAACCTAAACCTATACCTTAACATAAACCTAAACCTAAACCTTTAACATATAACCTAAACATAAACCTAAAACATAAATGTATTCTCAAAATCCTAAACTAAACCTACACCTAATCCTAATCTCAACTCCCTCTCCTTAACCTAAACCTTAACTTGAAAACACAAACCTAAACTCGATCCCAAACCCGAGCCCGATTTCCTAAACCTAAACCTAAACTTGAAAACCCAAACCTAAACCCGATCCCGAACCCGAACCCGATTTCCTAAACCTAAACCTTAACCTATTCTCAATTCCCTAAACCTATTACTTATAACCTAAACCGAAATCTAAACCTATACCTTAACCTAAACCTTTAACTTATAACCTAAACATAAACTTAAAACATAAATGTATTCTCAAATTCCTAAACCTAAACCTACACCTAGTCCTAATCTCAACTCCCTAACCCAAACTTAAACCTAAACATGAAAACTCAAACCTAAACCCGATCCCAAACCTGAACATGATTTCCTATACCTAGACCTTAATGTATTCTCAAATCCTTAAACCTAAACCTATACCTAATCTTAATCTCAACTCCCTACCCTCAACCTAAACTAAAACTTGAAAACACAAACCTAAACCCGATCCCGAACTCGAACTCAATTTCGTAAACCTAAACCATAACGTTTTCTGAATTCCCTAAACCTATAGCTTATATGCTAAACCTAAGCCTAAACTTAAACCTTAACCTAAACCTAAACCTAAATCTGTAACCTATAACCTAAACCTAACCTAAACCTAAACCTGTAACCTATAACCTAAACCTAACCTAAACCTAAACCTGTAAGCTATAACCTAAACCTAAAGCTAAAACTAAAATGTATTCTCAAATCCTTAAACCTAAACCAACACCTAATCATAATCTCAACTCCCTAACCTAAACCTAAACCTAAACTTGAAAACCCAAACCTAAACCCGATCCCCAACCCGAACCCGATTTCCTAAACCTAAACCTTAACCTATTCTCAATTCTCTAAACCTATTGCTTATAACCTAAACTGAAACCTAAACCTATACCTTAACCTAAACCTAAACCTAAACCTATAACCATTAACCTACACCTAAACCTAAAACCTAAATATTTTCTTAAATCCCTAAACCTAAGCCTACATCTAATCCTAATCTCAACTCCCTAACCTACACCTAAACCTAAACTTGAAAACCAAAACATAAACCCGATCCCAAACCCAAACCCAATTTCCTAAACCTAAACCTTAACCTATTCTCAATTCCCTAAACCTATAACTTATAACCTAAACCTAAGCTTAAAGCTAAACCTAAACCTTAACCTAAACCTAAACCTAAACCAATAACTTTTAACCTAAACCTAAACCTAAAACCTAAATGAATTCTCAAATCCCTAAACCTAAACCTACACTTAATCCTAATCTCAACTCCCTAACCTAAACCTAAACTTGAAAACCCAAACCTAGACCCGATCTCGAACCCAAACCCGATTTCCTAAACCTAATCCTTAACCTATTCTCATTTCCCTAAACCTATAGCTTATAACCTAAACCTAAACTTAAACCTAAAACTTAAATGTATTCTCAAATCCCTAAACCTAAACCTACACATAATCCTAATCTCAACTCCCTAACCGAAACCTTAACCTAAACTTGAAAACCCAAACCTAAACCCGATCCCGAACCCGAACCCGATTTCCTAAACCTAAACCTTAACCTATCCTCAATTCCCTAAACTTATAGCTTATAACCTAAACCTAAACCTTAACCTAAACCAATAACCTATAAACTAAACCAAAACCTAAAACGTACATGTATTCTCGAATCCCTAAACCTAAACCTACACCTAATCCTAATCTCAAATCCCTAACCTAAACCTAAACCTAAACTTGAAAACCCAAACCTAAACCCGATCCCGTACCCGAACCCGATTTCCTAAACCTAAACATTAACCTATTCTTAATTCCCTAAACCTATAGCTTATAACCTAAACCTAAACCTGAACCAAAACCTTAACCTTAACCTAAACCTAAACCTATAACTTATAACCTAAACCTAAACCTAAAACCTAAATGTATTCTCAAATCCCTAAACCTAAACCTACACCTAATCCTAATCTTAACTCCCTAACCTAAATCTAAACCTAAACTTGAAAACCCAAAATTAAATCTGATCCCGAACTCGAACCCGATTTCCTAAACCTAAACCTTAACCTATTCTCAATTCCCTAAACCTTAACCTATTACCTAACCTAAACCTAAACCTATTACCTGCACTTATAACCTAAACCTAAGCCTAAAACCTAAACCTAAACCTAAAATCGAAATGTATTCTCAAATCCTTAAACCTAAACCTACACCTAATCGTAATCTCAACTCCCTATCCTAAACTTAAACCTAAACTTGAAAACTAAAACCTATACAGGATCTCGAACCCGGACCCGATTTCCTAAACTTAAACACTTAACCTTAACCTATTCTCAATTCCCTAAAGCTATAACCTATAACTAAAACCTAAACCTTAACCTAAACCTATAACCTAAACCTAAACCTAAACCTAAACCTATAACCTAAACCTTAACCTATAACCTATAACCTAAACTTATAACTTATAACCTAAAACCTAATCCTAAACCTAAACCTAAACCTATAACCTAAAACCTAAAACGTAAACCTAAACCTAAAACCTAAATGTATTCTCAAATCCTTAAACCTACACCTACACCTAATCCTAATCTCAACTCCCTAACCTAAACCTAAACCTTAACTTGAAAACCCAAACCTAAACCCGATCCCGAACCCAAACCCTATTGTTGTAATAATGTAGCCCAATCACATGTCAAGAAACAAGAATGTATCCCTGTTAACACATGCCCCTTTTTACAAAGCTTTAATTTTTGTTATTGTTTCTATTAACTTGAATTGTAGCCCAATCACATGACAACAAACAAGAATGTATTCCTTTTAACACTTGCCCCTTTTTACAGAGCTTTAATTTTTGTTATTGTTTCTATTAACTTGAATTGAAACACTTTTTTGCATTATTTGCTTGCATTAGTTTTATTTTAATGATCAGTTTTATTTTAAAAAAGTGCCCACTTTTTCGGAAGAAGTTTATGTAATTCTTCATGATTTTGAATTATAATGTTTTGTTGGTTTAATATTTTTTTTTAGATGAAAGATACAAAAAGGAAATTGTTGTTGATTTTTTTTCTTTTTTATTTATGATGTTAAACTTATATATATTTATGCGTGGATGAATGTAATGTGGATAAGATTGTTTGTGTTTGAATGGATGTAGTGTATGTTTGGATGAATGTAGTTTATGTTGGATTTACGTAGTTTGGGTTTAAATGGATATGAATGTGAATATGATGAAATATATTATATAATAGGTGTATATCAGGAAGAATACGATGAAATATATTGTAACAGGTGCATATTGATCCTCTCAAATTTGAAAATGTGCTTTGAAGGCTCATAAGGGACGGTCCATGACAGTCCTTTTTAAGGAAGGTTTGTGGCCGTCCTTTAAAGGCTTATAAGAGACGGTCCATGACAGTCCTTTTAAAGGACGGTCCATAGCCGTCCTTTGAAGGGCCATAAGATGGTCCATGACAGTCCTTTTAAAGGACGGTCCATGACCGTCCTTTTAAAGGATGGTCCATGGCCGTCCTTTGAAGGCTCATCAGAGACGGTCTATGACAGTACTTTTTAAGGATGGTCAATGGCCGTCCTTTGAAGGCTCATAAGAGACGGTCCACGACCGTCCTTTTTAAGGGCGGTCAATAAGAATGACGGTTTTCAACCGTCCTTTAAGTAATCTAACACGTCAAAATTTGACGGCCCATGCGACGGTCCATGACCGTCCTTTTTGGTCATTTGAGACGGTTTTGGACCGTCCTTTTTTCATAGTTTTGGCGTAATGAACCATGGGTCCACTAGTAAAAATAAATAAATCTGTACAATTTATGATTTAGGCTATCTCGTTATATTATTGTTTAAAAAATGAAAAGAAAAAAAATCAATTTTACTACGTGTTGGTGTAACTTAGGGTAATCTTTTTAAAAAGGCGAGCTTAACAGTCTTTTTTTTTTTTTTTGGGGGAGGGGGGGTGAATATGAATATGCCAAATAAAAATAAAAAATACAAAATAAAATCAATTTTACTACGTGTTGGTGTAACTTAGGGTAATCTTTTTAAAGCGCAGAAATAATTAACAAATCTGAAATCTCAATCGCATTAGTATTGAAAAATTGATTCAAACTAGGACAACCTACCACCAAAACAAAGTTTAGGTAGAACAACCTTATTTCACGAGCGTTTGTAAGAATCAAGATCTCAAACCAAGTAAGAGAAAATAAACCTATCTATTACAAACATTCACCACTTTTGCATAAATGAAATTACAAATATTATCCACAAATGCAAAAAAGAAACATTCACCACAAACACCAAGAATTATAGTGGTTCGGTATGTATACCAACTATTCTCAAACAACCACACCTACTCGATCCACTCCTAAGATTACTAACCTCATAATCTCGACTTTCATTATGAACAAGGTTTTTATAGGGTCACCTTAAAACCTGATATAGTTGTGATTTTATCGGGCTATCACAAACAAAGAAACCCCTTTATGAGATTTTTAGGTTATCTCAGACAAAACCTCTAATAAGATTTTCTGACTATCTCATAAAAAACCAAATACAGAAATTAAATTAATACTTATCTGCACCGAAGAAGATACTATAGCCGTATATTGCTTTGCTTGAATGACAAATGTTCGATGTTCAGTCCAATGGAAAAGGTTTAGGGTTCTATTTTATTTTAATTAGATTTAAACCCAAAAGCTACTTACATTAATTTCATCAAATCTCAATAAGAGTGGACACTCTTTTTAAAATAAGAATGACAGATTTTTGAGATAAATAAATTAATGAAAAAGCTATAAAATAAATTTATAAATACCGTTTGATAGCTTCACAATAAATGAGGCTTCTCTCTCTCACTTGAATAAGGGCTTTGATAGGCTTAAGTTGTATTTTCGGATTGAGAAAGAACCTTTATATCAGAAAGTTTGTTCCTTCGATTGGTCGAAGCACCGGATTCAATTCCTACAAATTTTCAAATTCTAGTGGGATAAGATCTAACAGATCTTCGACTGGTTGAAGAGCGTGTTCGACTAGTTGAACAGTCTGTTTGATTGGTCGAGTAATGTAACACCCTGAATTTCGAGGGTCGAGCAAAGTTTTACTTCCAAAATTCAGCACATCACTTATGCAACATGGATAATGATATTTAAATGTCATCCATACCAATGCATTATATGAGTGGGATTATACTAAAACAACATATCATACTCTAGAGATAATGTAATTAAACAAGCGGAAGTCTGACGTATATGTATTAAAATAAGTAAGAAGTTCTCAATCTCCAGAACATGGTAATGTAGTAGGGTTTAATATATACAAAATTTGTTGCAAAATAGACAAAATGGGAAAATGTAAGATATCCAACTAGACAAGTCTCCCAGTAACCCGGCGAAGCAGCTCTAGGTCTATATAGACCTGCCTAAAAGCTGACAGTAGGAGAACTCCTCTTTCTCATCCATGAAATCCTGCTCCGTTGCGTAAACCTCATCATTATCTGCATCTAAACCAGTGTCTGGTTGGTGTTTTAAAACACCGTCCCAGAGTGGGAGTGAGTGATCAACTCAGTGGTACTATAAGGCAAAGTTTAACATGTTATCAATTCAATCAAGAAGTAATGATAAAGCAGCATAACAATCACTTCCTATTTACTCTTATTAGTGTAGGAATGGAGTGCAAGTAATGATGCATGCCCTCACATCAAAGCTCCTTCAACAAGCGATGCTGACACCATATCGCATATGACCACACTGCCTCCTATGCGACTTCCACGCCTTTAAAGCACATCTTAACTAATGCAGTGCTATGCATGGTCATGATAGCCTAGTAATTGACTTAGTTTATTCATACAAGAGATTTGAGAAGCTAAGGTACCTCTCTTTATATCATTGACCCGAACTGAAGGATCCATCTAGGTTCGTCACTCCTAGTCAAGCACATATGATAGGCAAGTTGTGGGGTCATCACTCCCGATGGAAAGCAGTCGATAGACAAGTTCATAATTTCATACTGGCGGACACTACGTGGTGGTTAATCACGTCGGCGTAGGTCGACAGCTCAAACACGGTATCTCATACCAACATGCTCGGCTCACGAGTCTGTGTTGCTCACTGGTTACTACGGGGTGGCTGATCACCTCGGCGTAGGCCGACAACTCGAACACGGTGTCTCATTCCACCATGCCCGGCTCATGAGTCTTATCGGATCGTGGTAGCATGGTTAAAATGGTCCTTTACATCGGTAAGGGGTACCTTACATTCAAGCAGTGGCGTCCATACATGGTGAACATACAATGGGTCAATTGGTTTATTAGATAAGTTCGATTGGTATGGGCACACGCCGACTTAATTGACATGGAGTGCATAAGCACCCCTCGTGGCCTAACCACTGTCGATAATCGTAGTGCGACTTGAAGTTGTCGAATATATTGGAGGTGGTGAGACTAATTCAGCCACCTAAATGGGGATTGTTACCGATTGCTTGGACTACGGCGTAGCCCCAGTCCTACTCAGATGTAACAAGTAAACACATGTGATAATCATTTCAGCATTTGACAAATAATCCAAGCAAGTTCCTTATTTGAGCATTTAATCCAACACATTGCTCATGTTCCATACACTTGATGAAATTAAAATTACATGAAAGAAACAAGACATATGCATAAAGTGATTGAGAACCTTGTATTAATACACTTAATAAATACAGTTCATCAACATTTTCTCATTCAGACATTTTATCAAACACCTAAGTTACACTTCATCAAATACATGGACTAGATTAGTTACGACATATATTATGACAAATTCCTTACACAAGGAGATCATGATGCATTCGACAAACATGAATCCTAGCTTAACAGTCATGGCAATCACAAATCACAATTGCATGTTCATTCAAACATTTCAACAAACACATAGGATGCATCTTGTATTCAACACAGTTCACACATGTATGATATATCGAAAACATCGTATCTAAGACAATATGGCAGCAATCAAATCAGACATAAATCATTAGCTGGCATTAAAAGTATTGAAAACCATAACCTAAACGTTTATAGTCCGTACCTTTCGTTGGAATACACGATTCGGACTCGGTTCAAACACTACGTTCTCGAAAACAGAATAATAGGTACCTAAAACATGAAATAGGTTAGCTAGTTTATCGATTACTCAATTTGGATCTCTAAATCAAGATTAGGGTTAGGTTTTCTTACCCAAGTCGTAGCTGAGATGGATTGTGTAATGTAACAGGAAGGCGATTCAGTGTATGGAGTCATGGGAAAGAACCACAGCAACGATCTCCCAAACTTTCTCTTCTCTCCTTACTCTTTTATCTTCTTTTCTCTCTTTTCTCTTCTAGGGTTAGAGAAATTCGTATGAAATATAAATGGGGTGATTTAAGGGCCATATATAGGCCCAGAAGTGATGCAAATGGCCCCAGGGTCATGATATACTTAGTTTGTATCCAAATGGCGCCTTTTACGGGCAAACGGGGCACATGGGGAGGTCCACTACTCACTAACGTCATAGGGTAAGTTCCATGACAATGGATCTATGCCAGGATATGATTTCAGCACGATTGGATAGGCCGATCGACCGTTGAGGACCCGTGTCAGATCAACGGTCGTACATGCTCGATCGAGGCCACAAGTATACGGATACATGCAGTGAAATTTTCCTTTCCCATGGGTGAAGTTTGGTCAGAAACTGACGGTCCGAAATCCTCAACTTCGCCAGTAAGCCAATGGCCCAATTCACTTAAGTTTATTACATTTTCTAAAGATATTCGCACTTCTTACACACTTTACTTAGGGCTCAAGTTGTGCATTTCTGGACACCATCTGGGCTCGATTCTCGTGATGGTTGTCAAGCCCAGTAGAGTGGACATAATCATATAGTTTCGCGGTCATCGGACTTTCGACGTCCAGTCCAGGTCTGATTCAGAATTTTGATGTACTCCTAAGAGCTACAGGCTGACGGGATTTCGCCTAGGTTTTTAAGTAGTGTTGAGTTAATGGTATTAATGGTTTTGGGTCTTGCCATTTGTGTAAATGGTGGTTTGAACTAAATTCGTAGATTAATTTAGTTTGGTACTTAATTAATTTTTGTCTAAATTTCTACAGAATACGGTCCTTAGAGATTTCTGCCTAAGGTGGTACTCGGGTCTTTGTATGGATTTTTCTGAGGTGTTATAATCTACCCCCCTTAAAGAAAAATTTCATCCCCGAAATTAGTACATTTTCGTACTCCTCGAGGATCTGAGGGTAGTTCTTACAGACTTCGACTTTCGTTTTCCAAGTAGCCACTTCCTCAGTGTGGTGCATCCACAATACCTTCATGAGCGGGATCACTTTATTGTATAACACTTGTTCCTTCCTATCGAGAACACGTGTTGGTCGCAGTACATAGGTAGCATCTTCACTTAACTATACTTACTCCCATTTGATAATGTGGGTAGGGTCACGAACATATTTCTTTAACATCGATACGTGAAATACGTTGTGCACGCCTACGAGTGGTGTGGGTAAGGCAAGATGGTATGCCACTACCCTCACTCGGTATAGAATCTGGAATGGGCCAATGAATCTCGACGTGAGTTTCCCTTTCTTGCCAAAACAAATGACTCCCTTTATTGAAAAAACTTCAAGGAATACATGGTCCCCAACATTAAATTCCAGTTGTTTTCATCTTGTATCGGCATAACTTTTCTGTTTACTCTAGGCTATAAGAAGTTGATGCCTAATAATATCAATCTTCTCTGAGGTTGCCTGTACTAAATCTGGGCCAACCCGACTCTTCTCGCTAACTTCTGCCCAACAATGTGGAGCTCAACATGGGCGCCCATACAAAGCTTTATAGGTTGTCTTACCAATGCTCGTTTGAAAGCTGTTGTTATAAGCAAACTCAACATAAGGGAGATAGTCATCCCAACTATCCTTGAAATCGAACACACAAGCTCGCAACATATCTTCAAGTATCTGATTTACCCGTTCCATCTGCCCATCGGTCTATGGGTGGAACGCGGTTCTGAACTTCAGTTTTACTCCCATTGCTTCTTAGATTCGAGTCCAAAAGATGGATGTGAATCATGTGTCTCGGTCCGACACAATTTCCATAAGAATTCCATGCAATCACACTATCTCTTTAATGTACAGCTTGGTCAGGTCATCAATCGAATTAGAAACTCTAATCGAGAGGAAGTAGGCCGATTTTGTTAATCAGTCCACAATCACCCAAATGGAGTCATGCCCCTTTCTTGTCTTGGATAACTCAGAAATGAAATCCATGGATATGAAATCCCATTTCCATTCAGCTATGGGCATGGGTTGAAGTAAACCAGGGGATCGGTGATGTTCGGCCTTAACTTGCTGGCACGTGAGACAACGTGATACATAATCTGCTATCTGGGCCTTCATATTGTCCTACCAGTAGGAACGCTTCATGTCTCGATACATCTCCGTACTGCTTGGATGTATCGCCATTTTTGAATTGTGAGTGGCTTCTATGACTTCCCTTCTCAAGTCATGGAGATTCGGGATGCATAGGCGGCCACGATATCGTAAACATCCGTTCGAGCCAACTCTCCGTTCGGATTCTTCACTGTCACTTGCTTGCTTTCTCATTTTCACTAATAGTTCATCTTCTTTCTGTGCTACAATGATTCAGCCATTAATAAGTGGCTGTACGTGGATGTGTGCGATGCTCTCGAACGGCTCCTCTACTGTCAACTTCTATTCAAAATCCTGCACAAACTCTACCATATTCCACTCTTCTATCATTAGCGAAGCTACAAATTCTATTATTTTCTTATGGCTCAATGCATTAGCCACAAGGTTGGCCTTGCCAGGATGGTAGGAGACCTCAAACTTGAAATCTTTTAAGGTCTCCATACAACGCCGTTGCCTCATATTCAGGTCTCTCTGAGTGAAGATGTACTTGAGGCACTTGTGGTCGCAAAAGAGCTCGAACTCCTCTCCATAAAGGTAATGTCTCTAGAGCTTTAATGCAAAGATGATTGCTGCCAATTTCAGATTGTGCATGGGGTAGTTTTCTTCATGCTTCCTTAACTATCGCGAGGAATAGGCAATCACCCTATCCTTCTGCATAAGTACACATCCCAAACCAACACGAGAGGTGTCAGTGTAAATAGTGTACTTGACTCCTTGCTCTAGCAATACGAGCATAGGTGCGGACATCAGCTTGTCCTTTAGTTCCTAAAAGGCTGCTTCTGCTTTCTCGTTCCAAGCAAACTTAAGATCTTTTTGAGTGAGTTGCGATAACGGTCGGGCTATCTTGGAAAAATCTTTAATGAATTGGCGATAGTAGCCGGTAAGTCTGAGGAAACTGCTCACTTCTGTAGCTGAACCGAGTGCTCCCAGTCCTATACTGTGGTCACCTTGGCCAGGTCCAGGGCAATTCCTTCCTTGGACACCACGTGTCCTAGAAACTTGACTTTTTCCTTCCAGAAGTCGCATTTTCAGTATTGAGCAAATAACTGATTCTGCCAGAGAGTATCAAGAACCACTTGCAGGTCTCTTCGTGATCCTTCTGAATCTTGGAGTATATCAAAATATCATCTATAAATACGATGACAAATTGATAAAGATACTGCCAAAACACCCGGTTCAAGAGATCCATGAATACGGCCGGTGCATTTGTAAGTCAAAACAGCATCACGAGGAATTCGTAGTGCCTGAAATTGGTTCTGAAAGCTATTTTCTGCACGTCTTTATTCTTGACGCGCAAATGATGAAACCCGGACTGTAGGTCGATTTTAGAGAAATACTGCGCTCCCTTCAACTGATCAAATAAGTCATCTATCTTGGGAAGAGGATACTTATTCTTCACTATTACGTGGTTCAACCTACGATAATCTATACATAACCATAGCGATCCATCCTTTTTCTTCACGAACAACACAGGAGCTCCCTAGGGAGATACGCTAGGCCGTATAAAACCTGCATCCAACATATCATCTATTTGCTTCCTCTATTTCTCCATTTCACACGAAGGCATGCAGTATGTCGGTAAAGATATAGGCATCGCATTTGGCACAAGTTCGATAGTAAAGTCGACCTCTCACTGAGGAGGTAGTCCAGGGATCGTTATGAACACGTTCATGAAATCTTGGACTACTAGCGTGTCACCAAGGATCGGACTATCATAATTCTCTAGTAAGGAAGTATAACAGCTAATGTGATAGGGCCAACTGACCTAAATAGGGAAAGTGAAGGTCATTCCCTCGGGTTCATGGGCTGTCACCAATCTGGTAACGCAGTCGATATCGGCTTTCATTTCGGTGAGCTAATCCATGCTGAGGATGATGTCATAATGATATAGGGTGGTGACAATTAGGTCAATACATACCACCCTGTTCCTTAAGTCTATCAGGCAATCCTTACACAGCTTAGTGGCATCTGTGAAAGTTCCAGTAGCCGCAATGACTCTCACCCCAACCATAGGGGTAGTGTTCAACCCTAAATGCTTAATTGTAGAGTACGATATCATCAAAATAGTGGACTCGGTATCCACCAACAGAAATACAGGTGTACCTTGAATGTGGGAGTGACTTCAAAGGCTAAAGGCACTGCAGTTGCTGACTTAGATGCTTCACCTGCAAGTGCATGTAGACATGCTTGTTGTGGACGATTTGCTTGTGCTGTCATAGGTTGTTGAGGTGACCTATTTCGAGGTATGGGCGGTCAGTAGAACGACCGTGCCGGTGGTGCAGATCGTAAAGGTGGAGCGGCGATAACACGCGGTGGCTGGCGGTTGATCTTCTTAGGTGGTGTGAAACCGTTGTCCTTCATCTTGGTAAAACAGAAGGGGTCAGTGTGTCCCCTTTTGTTACAATATGTACACCAACGGCTAGTTTGCCGCTGCCGGGCAGGCGAAGCCATGAGCCTGCAAGGCGAGTCCATACGTGGCCTCTTGCCGAGAACTAGACGGTTCTGTAATTCAGGCCAAGGCCTCAGGCCCATTGGCATATGTGTCCAAGACAATCTCTCTCCTTCCTGCTCAGCTCGCAGGGATATGTTCACTAGCTTAGTATAATTGGGCATGGTAGCGCAACACATCTTCATGTGGATATTAGGCCGCAAGCCCTCTGAAAACTGCTGCATTCTCATCGGCTCATTCGCTAGGATCAATGGAGCATATCTGGCCAGCTTCGTGAAGTGGTTCTCGCATTCCGCCACAGTTATTCCTCCCTGTCGGAGGCAGGGAAATTCACCCTCATTTTCATTATGATAAGTGAGGGAGAAATACTTTCCATGGAAATGGGTTTCGAAGGTGTCCCATGTCCACACATATCCCGTGGGGACGGTTCGTAGGATATTATCCCACCAAAGACTAGCCTCCTTCTCAAACATATAGGTACCAAGCTCCACTTGCTTTACCTCAGTACAGTGTAATGGCTTCAGCATCTTGGATATACGATCCAACCAATACTCATCCTCCTCAGGTCGATGAGTACCAGTGAAAGTAGGAGGACGGAAGCGCTGAAAGTGCTCAAATAAGCCACTAGTGTTCATAGCTCCAGCAGGCTGCACATGTGGCATAGGCGGGACCACGTTCATGTTTTGGGCAATGGCCCCCACAATAGTAGACAGAACTTTTTGCTGTTGCTACATTAGGAACATCATCTGCTCCAACCTGTCAGGGGGAGAGGCCACCTGAGGCACGTGTGGCATTGATGTAGATGCATGGTTCTATTCCTGAACCGGTGGTGCACTAGGTGTTGGCCCATTGGTGGGGCCAGTGGCCGGTTGTGAATACGACATTGTCTCAATATTCGGGCCCCAAACCGGGGTCCGTATGGCTATCGATCAGGGGAGGTGCCCCGTCAGTCGATTCGCCAAGTGGGAGATGTGCCATATTCCGAGTGGTTTTCGGAGGCAATCCCTATATACAACATAGGGTGCAATGTATGTAAGATTAGGACAATATTACCCACTTTTTTCAAACATTCTACACATTTCAAATCAAAAGAAGCTTCACGCATTTCATTTAACCAAAATTTGTCACAATACAAATGATGTAGCATTACATGAATGATGACAAAGAATGCATGTGAGCTAATTTAACAAAAGCTTTAACACTGACTACCCTAACGTCCAACTAAGCCAACCAAGGCTATTACAAAGAAGACAAGAAACAAAGAAAATAAGAAGACAATGACAACAATGAGCAGTCCTTCAACTTTGGCGAAGGTGGAGGCACACCCTTATCTTGCATACAACACAGGAGGGCCTTCAAGGTGCGCGGCATTCTAGGTGCGTGACATTCTCATGAATTTCTGTTTCAGATAAGCCTGATTCTCTTCAAACTTTTGCTTCAACTGAGCTTGGTTCTCTTCAATCTTAGCCATGTGGGCTTCTAAGGTAGCCCGATCATGGTGGTCTCCATGTGTAGTAGGAGGTCCCCTATCTGAATCTTGGGCCTCCTCTTCCTCTTCTTGCTCTTCCTCCTCACTTCTTTCCTCCTCATTTCCTTCTTCATCCTCACTGCCTTCTTCCTTTCCACTTCCTCATCCTCGCTGCCTTCTTCCTCTTCACTCTCTTCTTCTATTTCATCACCGTACTCATCGGGTCGGGCTTAGCGTTGCCTAGGGCCAATTCCCATATTGTTGAGTATAGTCTCACTGATGAGGTGGATCAGTGTGAGATTATCCATATGAAGTCTAAAATCGAAGTTACGGGCAATCTTGCATATAAGTCAGCCGAATAGGAGGGATGCATCCCTCCGGGTACATCGTGCGGTCCTAATTATCTGAGACAAAGTGAGAGTAGGCAGGCATACTTTTTCTCCTTGTCTAACTCTGTATAAGAAGTCCACCATAAAATGAGTGTATTCTTTACGGTTACTCCACCTAGGATACATGTCATACTTGCATATGTGATGGAGCAGGCATAAATTTGTTGTCATACGAGTCGTTGCGAGGCTATTGTCTCACCTCTAATGGGCCAGTCGGCTGCAAAGGAAATGTGTGCGGTGATCTCTCTCGTCTACTAGTGAGATGAGTTTCACTAGCATGCACCACACCGCATTCTATTCCCGTAATACGAGCCATAACATCCACATCGATTATGGCTTCCTGCCTCCCCAAAGGGATAGTAAATTGAAGAGGCTCTAGTAGTGGGTTCCGTATGTGGGCATAGAAGGCTCGCACAGTGCCTTCACTTGCATGAGTCTTTCCTTCAAATATGGGACCCCACCCGATCTCCAGAAGAAGGTCAATCACTGGATACAACCCGAATAATTTCTCGTCAACATGAGCTTCAAATACGACTTTCCGATCACGAAACTTACCAAGTTCGGTGCCCGTCGGTAGCGATCTTTCCAACGGGATTCGAGGATTGAGGTCCCGTTTCGACCTTCGCTCGGCACTTGCTATAGTCTCAACATCCGTCCTCTTCCTAGAGTGGCTTGGACCGCTAGGCCCGACCTCATTCGGGGCCGCTCTATTCTTTCCCATAAGGGAATGGAGAGTTGAGATGGAGAAAATGGCGGTGACTAGTTCAAAGAGTGCCATGGAGGTGGAAAAGCTTGGAGAATGAAGTGGATTGGAAAGTTTGAGAGTTATGAGACACAAAAATGTGGGTTTTGTTGAGGGAAAAATTAGAAAGATGGAGAGTTGTAAGAGGTAATTTTAGGATAGTGGTGGTGGATGGGTGTAAGATGTGGAAGAAAATGGAAGCTTTGAGTGTATGGGAAAGAAAATTTGAGAGGGAAAGAGGATTTGTAGAGGTTTGGGGGTGTTGGAGGGTTAGAATTAGGTTGAAATGAGCAACGGGGGTAAGAGGGGGGGTTAAATGGGTGGTCCTACATGTGGGAGGGCCTCACATGGTCGGCCGGTCGGCGGCGCGCCACTACTCGGGCAGTGCCGCCGCGCCCCCCTATGGGGTCCGGTGGTGGCTCCACCCTGGGGCGGTGGCCACCCCCTCTCGAGATGCCGAATACGTGCAAGGGACCCCCTGGGCCCCACTGGATTTTACGATTTGGGTCCTTAGGCCCGCAGGGTGTACTTTCTCGATCCAATAAGCATGTATTCGTGCCTTTTGGCTTGTTTCAAGTTTGTAATTCACCGACTTATAGTTCAAACCCGTCGATTGATGGCCTAAAAGTGACTGAGATCAATTCACATGATCTAGGATGCGTACGGGCTACACTACAATGGTTAATCTCGCCCGTCGGTGAAACTTTGGTATCCTACGATAATTTTTACATTTCATCGCTCCCTTCCTAAGTCAGAGTGCATTAGAGCGCATCGTATTTCCTATAACCCAGGTCCAGTTTAATCCAAATCATGCTTTGATACCAACTTGTAACGCCCTAAATTTCGAGGGTCGAGCAAAGCTCTACTCCCGAAATTCAGCACATCACTTATGTAACATGGACAATGATGTTTAGATGTTGTCCATAGCAATGCATTACATGAATGAGATTATACTAAAACAACATATCATACTCTAGAGATAATGTAATTAGAAAAGCGAAAGTCTGACATATATGTTTTAAAATAAGTAAGAAGTTCTCAATCTTCAAAGTATGGTAATGTAGCAGGGTTTAATATATACAAAATTTGTTATAAAATAAATAAAATGGGAAAATGTAAGATGTCCAACTAGACATGTCTCCCAGTAACCCAGCGAAGCAGCTCTAGGTCTACATAGACCCGACTGAAAGCCGACAGTAGGAGAACTCCTCCTCCTCATCCATGAAATCCTGCTCCGTCGCGTAAACCTCATCATTATCTACATCTAAACTAGTGTCTGGTTAGTGTTTTAAAATACCGTCCCCAAGTGGGAGCGAGTGATCAACTCAGTAGTATTATAAGATAAAGGTTAACATGTTATCAATTTAATCAAGCAGTAATGATAAAGCAGCATAACAATCACTTCCAATTTACTCTTATTAGTGCAGGAATGGAGTGCAAGTAATGATGCATGCCCTCACATCAAAGCTCCCTCAATAAGCGATGCCGACACCATATTGCATATGACCACACTGCCTCCTGTGCGACTTCCACACCTTTAAAGCACATCCTAA
Source organism: Magnolia sinica (assembly GCF_029962835.1). Lineage (NCBI taxonomy): Eukaryota > Viridiplantae > Streptophyta > Magnoliopsida > Magnoliales > Magnoliaceae > Magnolia > Magnolia sinica. The sequence goes on from NC_080574.1 coordinate 85,775,868, forward strand.
CTAATGTAGTGCTATCCACGGTCATGTTAGCCCAGTAATTAACTTAGTTTATTCATACAATAGATTTTAGAAGCTTAGGTACCTCTCTTTATATCATTGACCTAAACCAAAGGACCCATCTAAGTTCGTCACTCCCAATTAAGCACATACGATAGGCAAGTTGTGGGGTCATCACTCCGATGGAAAGCAGTCGATAGGCAAGTTCATAATTTTATACTCGCGAACACTATGGGGTGGCTAATCACCTCGGCATAGGCTGATAGCTCGAACACAGTGTCCCATACCACCATGCTCGGCTCACGAGTTTATGTTACTCACTGTTCACTACGGGGTGGCTGATCACCTCAGTGTAGGCCAACAACTCAAACACGGTGTCCCATACCACCATGCCCGGCTCATGAGTCTTATCGGATCATGGTACCATGGTTAAAATGGGCCTTTACATCGATAAGGGGTACCTTAGATTCAAGCAGTGGCGTCAATACATGGTAAACATGCAATGGGCCAATCAGTTTATTTGATAAGTTCGATTGGTATGGGCACACGCCGACTTAATCGACATGGAGTGCATAAGCACCCCTCGTGGACTAACCACTGTTGATAATTGTCGTGTGACCTGAATTCATCTAATATATTCGAGGTAGTGAGACTAATTCAGTCACCTAAATGGGCACTGTTACCGATTGCCTGGACTACGGCGTAGCCCCAATCCTACTTAGATGTAACAAGTAAACACATGTGATAATCGTTTCAACATTTGATAAATAATCCAAGCAAGTTTCTCATTTGAGCATTTCATCCAACACATTGCTCATGTTCCATACACTTGTATTTTTATCATAAATTGCATAGATGAAATTAAAATTACATGAAGGAAACTAGACATATGCATAAAGTGATTGAAAACCCTATATTAATACATTTAATAAATACACTTCATCAATATTTTCTCATTCAGACATTTTATCAAACACCTAAGTTACACTTCACCAAATACATAGACTAGATTAGTTACGACATATGTTATGGAAAATTCCTTACACAAGGAGATCATGATGCATTCGACAAACATGAATCCTAGCTTAACAGTCATGGCAAGTACAAATCACAATTGCATGTTCATTCAAACATTTTAACAAACACATGGGATGCATCTTGTATTCAACATAGTTCACACATGTATGATATATTGAAAACATCGTATCTAAGACAATATGGCAGCAATCAAGTCAAATATAAATCATTAGCTGACATTGAAAGCATTAAAAACCATAACTTAAATGTTTGTAGTACGTACCTTTCGCCGGAATACACGATTCGGACTCGGTTCAAACACTATGTTCCCGAAAACAGAACAACAGGTAACGAAACCATGAAATAGGTTAGTTAGTTCATCGATTACTCAATCCGGATCTCTAAATCAAGATTATGGTTAGGTTTTCTTACCCAAATCATAGTTAAGTTGGATCGTGTAACATAATAGGAAGGTGATTCAGTGTATGGAGTCGTGGGAAAGAACCACAGCAATGATCTCCCAAACTTTCTCTTCTCTCCTTACTCTTTTCTCTTCTTTTCTCTCTTCTCTCTCATAGGGTTAGATAAATTCGTATGGAATATAAATGGGGTGGTTTAAGGGCTATATATAGGCCCAAAAGTGATGCAAATGGCCCCAAGGCCATGGTATACTTGGTTTGTATCCAAAGGGCGCCTGTTGCGGGCAAACAGAGCACATGGGGAGGTCCACTACTCACTTACATCATAGGGTATGTTCCGTGACAATGGATCTATGCCAGGATGTGATTTCAGTGCGATTGGATAGGCCGATCGACCGTTGAGGACCAATGCCAGATCAATGGTCGTATTTGCTTGATCGATGACGACAAGTATACGGATACGTGCAGTGAAATTTTCCTTTCCCATAGGTGAAGTTTGGTTAGAAACTGATAGTCTGAAATCCTCAAGTTCGCTCGTAAGCCATTGGCCCAATTCACTTAAGTTTTATTACATTTTCTAAAAGTATTCGCGTTTCTCACACACTTTACTCAAGACTCGAGTTGTGCATTTTTGGACACCATCTGGGCTTAATTCTTGGGATGGTTCTCAAGCCCAGTAGGCTGGACATAATCCTATAGTTTCGCGGTCATCGGACTTTGACATGCAGTCTAGGTCCGATACGGAGTTTTGATGTACTCCCGAGAGCGAGAGGCTCACAAGATTTTGCCTAGCTTTTTATGTAGTGTTGAGTTAGCGGTATTGATGGTTTTGGGTCTTTCCATTTATGTAAATGGTGGTTTAAGCTAAATCTATCGATTAATTCAGTTTAATACTTAATTAATTTTTGTCTAAATTTCTACAGAATACAGTCCTTAGGGATTTCCGCCTGAGGTGTTACTTGGGTCTTTATATGGATTTTTTTGAGGTGTTACAAGCAAGCAGAATCCGACTTGATTTTAGTTGCTAGACTTCGAGTTAAGGAACCTTCAGCTGGTCGAAGGGGGTCCTTTGATTGGTCGAGAACTCCACTCGACTGGTCGAAGACGCAATAGAATTTATGTTCGACTGTTTCTTACATTAGTCGAGAAATTTCTTAGACTTATCGAGGCAAAACTTAAACTAGTCGAAACTCAACCTACAATAAGTTTAAGAACCCAATTTTAAATCAGTTTTGAAAGCACTTAAACCTAAAGTCTTTCTAAAGTTTATCATACCTATAAGGACTGAATTTCATAGGACTTGAACGTCATGAGGAGCTTGATCTTCTACTGGTTGATTATCAGTAGGAGTTGAACTTGTCGATGAAGCTTGATCTTCTATTAGCACTCTTAGTAGAACTTGAACTTACACTTGAAGGTGAACTTTTCATCTTGATCCACGTGACTTAATCTTTAGCTTGACTTCAACTTGAACATAAGCTAGACTTTAACTTAAAGAACACTATGCTAAATTATTTTGAGAAGTCGAAATTTGACAAAACAGGTGTAACATATACTTTAAATATAATAGCACTAACACTTTTTATATTGGGATATATATATATATATATATTCTCTTTTTTGGTTAAGACATGTATCTATCAAAATCTCTACAAATCTCTTACATATTCCCAACTTCTTCTGTACATTCTTCGTAATCTCAGTGAAATAAAAAAGTTAAGTTATTTTTCAAGGCAGTCTCTTATAGCTTAACATTGTATCTGAGAAAGGTTCTAATCTAGTTACTTGTGGGTTATGGGCCTATCACACTTCTGCTAGCCCATTTGACCACCAAAGTCCATCCTTCTCTTCTTTATTTATTTATTTATTTATTTTTGCATTATCTCCAACAATTGCCTTTTGCATTCTTTCTAGCATCTTTGTCTATCATTGTCATTGAATTAGAGTGGCCACTAGTGGACTTGGTTCTCTGTCGTTAGTTCATCGCACCAGTATTTGCAACCACTAGATCTATGATCACCATTCCGATCATCAGCATACGCCACCGCACTAGTGTTCATTGAATCACTGCACTTGCTGTCTGATCAAATCTGGATAATTACAAACCACCTGCAGCAACTCACTTGTCCCTACATACCACCCACTCAATGTGATCTAACATCTCAGCTATCTTCTCCGGTGATCGTGAAAGCCATCCCAACTTTGTCGGATCTGAATCTTGACGGATAATCCCATCAAACAACCCATCGAACCTTTTGCCAAAACTATAATACCTTGCAAATTTTAGGGTGTGATTATTGTTGTTGTTATTATTATTATTATTATTATTTTAAATGTAGTGGGATCAATCATTTAGGAAGATTCATCCGTTGGATCTTTAATCCAGACCTTTAAATATTCGATCGATGACCATATGTGATGATCTGACCATTGGATCATCAATCGGGACCATCTTTCTCATATCTATGATGATTTGATCATTAGATCATTGATTAGGACTATTTTCTTTACATTTATAATAAATCTGACCATTGATTTTTAATAACAACCATCAGATCTTTGATCTGGATTATCTGTCCTAAATCTAGATGATTTGACGATAGGATTTTCCATCTGAACCGTCTAAACACAATATTTATCATAAGATCATTAAAAGAACCATTGAAAATGTAATTTGATGGACATATCTTCCAAATCAATGAAGATGAGTCTTCGATCCTTTGATCTAACCGTTGATCCTTATTTATTTCATTAAATTATTAAGATTTTGGTATATGATCGTGAATATATGATGGTTATAGGTATTAATTACTTGTTGTCTGTTGTTACTCAATCTTAGTACATGATCTAGACCTTCTAGAGTGCACCAGAGAATGTAGACTTGAATATCAACAATTGAGATGGCCATCAGACCTCTTGAGTGGTCACAATTGACAATGAGTGTGTATATATATACCCCAACCTTATCCATTTATAAGATAGTTTTTGCTATAGTTGTCTATTAAGGAAATGATTCTTTGGTAACTTTTCTAGTAAATATATGTATTGAGAGATGCTTGTCAATTTTGTATTATCTAAGTTAATGGAGCACCTTTCGGATATACCACTTGAGAGTGATATGTACACCATTCTCCCTGTGCACCCTAAAAAAAACACCATACCTAGTTGTTATCCCACTTAAAAGAGAATAAAATTTAAAATCGATGAGATAGAAGAGGATTAGCATCACCTTAAGAGGAGGTTACACCTCTCCTTGTATAAGTGGTGGCACCTTGCCTCACACGTCTAGAGAGAGAGAGAGAGAGAGAGAGAGAGAGCAGTACACATATCTCTTTTCCTTTGATCATGTGGGCCACATGCATCTTAGTAAGTCCCACTGTTTTCCTTATTTATATCTTCTTTCTTTTTCTTCTTCTTTATTATTGTTTAGCTTCTAGGTTAGTAATAGTTAAAATTAAATGAGAGGGTTATGGACCAAAGAGACAAGTAGACCATACATCAAAGTGGACCCACATAGCACTCACAAGGCAAGCTATGTGGGCCCTACATCCTGCCCCTATGAATAGCCATGCGGACGCCACATTCTGCCCATCTGGATAGAATGATGGACCCCACATGCTGGCCACATGCCACAAATGGGTGGGCCTCACATGCTGTATATAATGGACAGATGGGTGGGCCCACATTCAGTTAGGTAGGCCCCACATTTAGATGATTTGGATTGGCTCTCAGCTATGTAGAGTGGACACTTGATTTTTTTGTGTGAACTAATGTGATGTGAGGTGTGGATAAATTTTCTTTTTGTGCAGTAAACTAATATATTGAGGTGTTGGTTGTGGGATCCTGGTCTTTTGTAACACCGCTTGTGTACACGTGTCCCAACTTGCACTGTTGATAAACCATACATTGCACCACAGTGCACCCAATAGCCCCACCCAAGTGATTTGTTCCGTATGACCTTGAGACCTCAATCATGTGGACCGCGTTATTGTTGCTGTCGCAATGGTGAAAACCGTATATCAATCCGACACTCCATTAGTGAGTACGAACCATGGAATCCATGGCCCAAATTGTGTATCCTGTAACACAAGTAACCTTTAGTGTGTTAGGCCCATTGGACTTGGGCCCATGTGGGCCTAAAGCCCACTTTCTAAAATATGGAAATTATCAGAAGATAGGACAATCATTACATGACAAATAAGGAACTAGCACATATAAGACAACGCACTATAAGACAAAACTGGATTCTACCCCAAAATCCATCATTTGCCCTCTCACATGCCTTAAAAACTAATCATGGCCCATGTACACTTCATCCTACACATGCATCGAATGGATGTCTTGATTTGTGTCACATCACTTCAATCAACCAATTGTAACACTCCACTTTATCATTCATCATGCATCACCGACAACCCATAATCCTTATCCATCCATTAGCCAATGCATGCTTAGATTTCTTCTACCTTGGCCAATGCATGCTTAGCATCATCCACCTCATCCATCTATTACCCATACCATACACCACCTTCCACCTCACTTTTATCATCAATAAGACCCCATAAACTTGCCACATTATCTTGCCACCTCAACCCTCAATTCCCTATATAAGAGTATGAGCTCTCTTATACTCATTCTTTTGCTACACTTAGAAAATTCTTATATTTTAAGAGAGAGTGAGAAAGAGTGGGGCCAAGGTGTATCCCACTATAAATCTTAGAGGGAGTGTGAAAAGGCCTAGCTATATGTCCTAGAGGGGGGGGGGGGGGGGGGGGGGGGTGAATAGGACAAAGCCAAATAAAACTTATAACAGCGGAATTAAAAAGAATATTATAGCCAAAATAAATCACAATGCAAGAAAGTAAAATAACCTCAAAATTCAGATCTTGAGAGGTTGATACAAATGTTATTCTAAGGACAATCTTATTTCTAGAAAGATCTTTGTATCAAATCTCAAACCAAAGAGGAATACAGAAATAAATACAAACTGAATTGAAATAAATTGTAATTACAAATGTATTGTTCTAGGGACAGCCATACACCATAAAAATGGCAGGGCAACCTTGCTGGAACTACTTTTAAAGGAAATTGAATATCAAGCTGATAAAGGATTAGCAGAAAATAAATTCTAAACTATTATAAAATTTTCACAATGCTTGAATTAAATGATTACAACATTCACCACCATACATACATCCCACAAAAGAATAATTAAAGATCAGAAGTATAAATCATTCAACCACAACACAAGGGATTATAGTGGTTCGCCTATGTGTTCACCAACTGTTAAACAACAGCCACACAGAATGCTACTCCACTCCTAATATCCTCACACAGGGGATATTAGCGTTCACTAACAAAATAGGTTTTCCCAGGTTCACCCAAAACCTTTACAATTGTGTCTTTGTCTGTGGGCTTACACAATTAAAAAAACTCCACTTCTGAGTTTTCCTGGCTCTCCTCAGATAACCAATACAACAAGATTTTTCTGGCAAATCTTGAAAGAAACCAAAACAGAAAGGAATTTACAATTAAATGTAAAATACCTGATTATCTCCTTCGTTGTAGCAGCCCGGTAGAACCAAATTAGAGTAGATGATTGAATGTCCAAGTTCAATGTCCAGTACTCAATTACAATGGTTCTAATTCTAATAGATTTTAAATTAAACCAAATAAGGCTTGCCTTAATTGATTTTGATTCCAAAGAAAGGGAATAACAATTCCTCTTATCAAATTAGATTGGAATAGCAGAAACAAAATCAATTAAATAAAGCTAAGGAAAGAGAGTATTAAATAAGCACACTTAGCTTAGATGGAGCACATAATTTTCTCTCAGAAGTTCGACGAAGATTGGCTTGAATGGATTAATTACTTCGATGATTTCTTCTGAGATTCATGCACTATTTATAGGTGAGCAGATCGCGTCTTCGACTGGTCTAGGGAGCTCTTCGACTAGTCGAAGCAATAACAGATATTTGAAAAATCAGGCACGATAAGCTTTGACCGTTCTACGACTGGTCGAAGGTCTCCTTCGACTGGTCGAAGAACCTGAAAAACATCGCTAGATTTTGAGTCGAAGATTTTCGACTGGTCGAAGATGCAGTCGACACTGTTCCTTCGACTGGTCGAACAGATTCCTGGACTAGTCGATGCCTAACAGAAATTATCCGATTTTTGTAACAAACTCACGACTGACCAAGGTATTTCTTAGACTGGTCGAAGCAACTCTAGGACTAGTCGAAGAAGGCCTAGGACTAGTTGAAGAACAGACCAAACTTATGTAAAATAAACACTCGATTTATGTATCCAAAGTGACCTACTTCTAAGGTCAACCTAAGGTCAGTCAAACCTCAACCATGAAGTAAGGTCATTGAAACATTAGGAACTAGTGACCTTGAAGTATGAGCCTTGAAGTCTTGATGTAGTTCAATCTTGAAATCTTGATGTAGCTCAATCTTAAAAGTGTCTTGAGTTCTTTACAAACTGCCTTGTACTCTTCTTGAAGTCTTACAGCTTGAGTCTTGTCTTGTGAGCAGTTCTTGCATTCAAGATTGATCCTTGTACTTGTGAGCTTTGCTTGTTGTGAGCTTAGCTTGTTCATGAATGTTGATCCTTGAGAGAGCTTCACTTATGCAAGTTATATATAATAGTGATTTTGGCACTACAAATTTGACAACAGACAGGGATATAAACTATAGCACTTACAATCTCCCCCTTTGTCAAATTAGTGACAAAACACATAACCAAGATAAACATAAAGTAAAACAACTGGTTAAAGAGTTATGAACCAGGTCATATAAACTGGCTTACCTGCAAATCAATATTCAATATTCAACATTCAACATTCAACCAGTTTCATTCAACTAGTTCAAACATACTCCCCCTGAGTAACATAACCAATTCTACTCCTCTCACAATCACATCGTTAAGAACAAACCATTCTCCCCCTTTTTGTCGCAATATGACAAAGGAAACAACAATAAAGGAGAACTAAATAAAGGGATATATGAGAGTTAACATGAGGAGTTATGAGAGTATAGCAAAACAATGATAGAGATACTCAGCATAGCTTCACATATAATAAATATCCAGCATAAAACATAGATAATATCCAACTCAAAATCAGTCAACCAAGTGCTAAGTTATAAAGTTATTACAGACCAGAAGTCTCATATAAACTAGTCAGAACCAGAACCAGATGACGGAGCAGGAATAAAGGGATCAAGTTAGTGCATGTCTTTGTTCAATCGCTTAAGATATTTGCGCATGTACTTGAATTGTAAATCATGAGCAACAGACATGTTTTCCATCTTTACATTTATATTCTCAACTTTATCCTCTAATACACTCAGACGAGCATCAACATCAGATGGTTCAAAATCTGGATCATTTGTTGAGTCAGAATCTAGTTCCTTAAAAATGTCATCCATATTAATGTCATCACCAGCTTCTTCATGACCACCACCACCACCACCACCACCACCTTGTTCAGGAAGTAGATCCAGCTTCATCTTATTGATATTAGTATTGTTGAAGATCAGATGATGGATTGGTGCCTCATCAACCGGCATATCGACTAACATATGTGTAGCCAATACAGTCATTAAATAGGCAAAAGGAATGTCACTATGACCAGGATGGAGTCTAAACTGAAGAATGAAATGACAGATTAAGGATGGTAAACAAATCTGAGTACCATTGGAAATAGCATGGATAACACGAACCATAAACGAAGTCAAGTCAGTTTTATTACCCGAACGAGGATACAGATTAGACACAAAGATTTTGTGGAGAATTCTGTACTTGGGTAACAAATACCTTGCGGGAAGCGCATTCCCCTTTTTGTGTCCATTAAACATCTATGTTCCACAAGTCTCTAGTGAGCATGCATTTTTCAGATATTGAGGGTTTATCAGTTAAGTTATGGATAGGAATACCCTCATCATTCACAGGAATGTCCATAAGGGCTAAAATTAAATGACGATCAATGTCAAAAGGCCCTTCTCTAGTAGATATTTTAAAAGTTAAATTATCCTGTGAGAAAGCACTAATACATGTAAACATGGATTGGGCAATGGACCGGTATGCAGGCCCACCCCAATGTAATAAGTTAACCCAACCTAAAACTTCAAGCATAGGAAGGATGTCAAAAGGTGCAATATGATTAACATCAACAGGATGTTCAACAATAACATTACGTAATTTAATGTCCCTAACATATGATGGATCATCATTGGGAACAAGAAGATGACGCTTAGAGATAATGGACGATCTGGAGGAAGAAGAAGGACCATGGGAAGTAGTTTTTCTACCTCTAGAAGCCATTTGCAACAAGGATATCAAGGAAATAAGAAGTTGCAAAGGATTGAGAAGTGGGTTTACACAAAACAGATATTTCAAAATCCAAACCCCAAATCTCAATAAAATCCAAAATACAAAGCTTAAAGCTTGAAAAGTAAACAATCTAGACACAAATCTGCAAGAAAAACGTGATTTGGAACACTAACCTTGAAGAACATGAAGGATGGGTTCGACAAGTCGAAGCACGGCTCCTTAGAGAAGAAAAACGAAATGAGGAAGAAAGCAAAAATTCCCAAATTTTAAGAGATTCCCGAGATCTATGACTGATCGTGGATATTTACGACCGGTCGAAGGTCGACTGGTCGAGTATACTCACGACTGGTCAAAGAATGCCCAAAAATTCATATTTCTTGCAAATTATACAAAAATTAGAATTCAATCTAGCAAATATATATATACTATAATACAAGTAGGCATAAGTAATCATTTTAAAATGCACATGCCAAGATCAAATTTCATCTTTTTGAACCTGCTTTTATCGAGAGGTTTTGTGAAAATGTCAGCTCGTTGATCTTCGGTAGGAATATATTCTAGAGATATAACTTTTTCTTCTACTAATTCCCTTATATAATGAAATTTAATGTCAATGTGCTTAGTACGAGAATGCTGAATAGGATTTTTTGAAGTATTTATCGCATTGGAATTATCACAATGTAATAACATAGAATCCTGTTTAATTCCATAATCACTTAGCATTCGTTGCATCCAAACAAGCTGTGTACATGCATTACCAGTTGCGATATACTCTGCTTCAGCTGTTGAAAGTGATATAGAATTTTGTTTCTTACTAAACCAGGAAACTAGACAATTTCCAATGTAAAAACAACCATCACTGGTTGATTTTCTATCATCTAGATTACCAGCCCAGTCAGCATCCGAGTACCCAGCTAATTGGACACTGGTCTCATGAGGATACCAGAGACCGAGATTTACAGTACTTGCGACATATCTAATAATTCGCTTGACAGCAATCAAGTGAGATTCTTTTGGATCAGATTGATATCTTGCGTAAATACCAACACTTAGAGAAATATCAGGTCTACTAGCAGTTAAATATAACAAACTACCAATCATACTCTGATAAAGTTTTGAGTCAACATTTTTACCATTAGAGTCTTTTGAGAGTTTTAGGGTAGTACTCATAGGAGTATCAAAATTCTTGCCATTCTCAAATCCAAATCTCTTTATTAGATTCAAAGCATACTTAGATTGAGAAATGAATATTCCTTCAGGTTGTTGCTTTACTTGCAATCCAAGGAAATAAGTCAATTCCCCAACCATGCTCATTTCGAACTGTGATTTCATCAAATCTGCAAACTCAGTAGTCAAGTCAGTACAAGTTGATCCATAAATGATATCATCAACATAAATCTGCACCATTAAGATATGATCATTATGTTTTTTAACAAACAGAGTTTTATCAACAGATCCCATTTGAAAATTATGACTTAAAAGAAATTTCGTTAGTTTCTCATACCATGCCCTAGGTGCTTGTTTTAATCCATAAAGTGCCTTTTTAAGCCGATATACATAATCAGTATTTTTAGAATCTTCAAAACCCATTGGTTGTTCAACATAGACTTCTTCATGTAAATCGCCATTTAGAAAAGCACTTTTCACATCCATCTGATAGATCTTTATCTTTCTAAAACATGCAATGGATATAAATAGTCTGATAGATTCAAGACGTGCTACTGGTGCAAAAGTTTCATCGAAATCAATCCCTTCAATTTGAGTATAACCTTGTACCACTAGTCTAGCCTTGTTTCTAATTATATTTCCACACTCGTCAGACTTATTTTTGAAAATCCATTTTGTTCCAATGATGTGTCTATCTTTAGGTCTTGGTACAAGATACCAAACATCATTTCTTACGAATTGGTTGAGTTCTTCTTGCATCGCAACAATCCAGTTCTCATCAGCAAGAGCTTCTTTTACGTTAGATGGTTTTATTTGGGATGTAAAACATACAGAATTACATATATCCTCAAGTTGTCTATGGGTGCGAACACCGGTGAGAGGGTTTCCAAGAATTTGTGTGGTTGGATGATCTTTAACAGTCCTCAACTCAGAATCAATCTGATTCGATGAAGTATTGGGTTTATCAATGATTAGTACTTCATCATTATCTGAATTAGAAATTGGCGTGTTTAAATGATCATCAATGACAACATTAATGGATTCTTGAATCACACCAGTCCTTTTGTTCAGAACCCTATAAGCTCGACTGTTTAAGGAATATCCTAGAAAAATACCTTCATCACTCTTCGTATCGAATTTTCTCAAAATTTCACGATCACGTAAAATATAGCACTTACTGCCAAAAACTCGAAAGTATTTAACAATAGGCTTTTTATTGAACCACAATTCGTAAGCCATTTTATTATTATCTTTGCTAGTGTAGACTCGGTTAATAATATAGCAAGCTGTGTTGACTGCTTCAGCCCAAAGATTTTTAGAGAGCTTCATGCTATTCAACATGACATTAGCCATTTCTTGAAGCACCCTATTCTTTTTTTCTACAATTCCATTTTGTTGTGGAGTTTTGGGAGCAGAGAATTCATGTAATATTCTTTGGTCGATACAGAACTTCTCAAAATTGCTATTCTCAAATTCAGATTCATGATCACTACGAATTTTACTGATTTGAGAAGATTTTTCAGTTTGAATCCTTTTGAAAACTTTTCTTACTTCTTCAAGGGTTTCAGATTTATCCCTTAAGAAGACTACCCAAGTAAATCTGGTAAAGTCATCAACTATTACCAGGATATACTTTTTCCCACCACGACTTTCTGTTCTGGTAGGTCCTATCAGATCCATGTGGAGAAATTCGAGTGGTCTTGATGTGGTATTTGAATTCACCTTTTTGTGTGAGTTCTTTATTTGTTTGCCTATCTGGCACTCACCACATATTTTATCTAATTTCTGAAGTTTGGGTAAAGCTCTTATAAGTTCTCGTTTGCTCAATCTATATAAATTTCGATAATGTACATGTCTAAGACGTTTGTGCCATAAATCAGTCTCGTCTGTATGGACCATGTAACATGTTTGATTAGATGAGCTGGATTCGCTAATAATATAGCAATTTTCAAACGTTCTATGTCCAGTTAAAATTACAGAACCCTTATTGTTTAGTATCTCACAGCTTTGATTAGAAAACCGAACATTATGGTTATTATCACATATTTGAGATATACTAAGTTATGTTTTAAGCCTTCAACATATAAAACATTTTTAAAGACAGGAAGATTAAAAAGTTGAACCGTACCTTGGCCTATAATCTTGCAGTTGCTACCATCATCAAATGTGACTGAACCATCAGTCATATCTTTCAGATCCCTGAATAAAGCTTTGTCACCTGTCATATGCCTGAAGCATTCACTGTCTAGGTACCACTTTGAATGACTTGTTGCTTTGAAAGCAGTGTGAGCAACCAAGCAGGTAACTTTAGGAACCCATTTCATAACTGTTTTGGGTTTAGGAACATAGTTGGTCTTCTTTTATGTATATTTGTAGGAATGACCTATAGAGTTAGATTTTAAGAGCTCCTTGAGTAAATCAACTATATTTTCAGCTAGTAGATTTTGTTTCTGATTAAAGTTGACATGGCTGCTTCTAGGTTTTTGAATTTCTAGAAAAATCTTGATAAGTACTTTTCCCTTTTGAGTTTGAAGACTCTCCTTTAATAAGCAGAGGAGTATACTTTTGTTTAGGAGGTAGATTTTTATCATAGCCCAACCCGGATAGATCGCCACATTTTCTTGATCCGGATAAAAGTTTCTCTAACTTTGGATCACCTTGGGCATATTTCCATGTGTCCTTTAGACTCAGAAGAGAAGATACTTCAGTTTTAAGTTTCTCAATTTCAAATTTTAAATCAATAATTAGGGAGTTTTTGAATTCCAAATCGGATTTTGATTTTTTCAAAACAATCAGAAATTTGTGATTTTTCTAAGACAAGTGATTCAAAACAATTTTTGAGTTTAGAAAACTTTTCTTTTTGAAGTTTAAGTTTGACAGCAATTTTACAACTTTCCTTATATAGGGCATTGTAAACGTCTTGAAGATCATCTTCATTTTCACATTCACTACTCAGATTTTCTTCACTTGTTGAGTCATTATCTGAAAATGTGAATTTGGCTAGAGTCATAAGAGCTTTAACCTCATTGCCCGACTCAGTTTCAGAATCTTCTGATTCAGAAGAACCTTCAGAATCAGATGATTCATCCCATGTAGCCAACATACCCTTCTTCTTGGGTTTGTCCCTTTTAGGACATCTATTTACTAAGTGCCCATATTCTTGACAGTTGTGACATTGACTATCTTTCAAAGATTTTCGAGATTTGGGTCTAAACTTCTTTTTATCATTTGATTTTTGAAAATCAACCATTTTCTTGCTTTTGAAAATCTTGTAAAATTTCTTAGCTAAAAAAGCCATATCATCTTCTGAATCAAAATTTTCTTCTGAATTACATTTAGAAGATTTTAGTGCGATAGATTTACCTTTAGGAGCTTTAAAGTTTAACTCGTAGGTTTGTAGAGAACCAACTAGTTCTTCTACCCTCATATTATCCGTATCACGAAGTTCCTGGATCGCGGTTACTTTAGAATTGAACCGTTCAGGAAGTGAGCATAATATTTTTGCACACACTTTACTTTCTGGGATTTTATCGCCAAGACCCCACATTGAGTTTACAATGTCATTCAATCTAGTGTAAAAGTCCATAAACATTTCATTTTCCTCCATATGAATTTCTTCAAATCTGGTTGTGAGGAGTTGGACTTTAGATTTTTTTGACAATTGTAGTACCCTCGTGTGTCATTTCTAATATTTCCCAAGCTTGCTTTGCAGTATCACAGGAAATGATCCTTTTGAACTCATCCGGTGATAGTGCGCAAGTAATTGCATTTAGTGCTTTAGCATTTGCACTACTCTCACTTTTCTGAAGAGTGGTCCATTGGTAATATGGTGTGACTTTCATAGATTTTGAACCATCAACCCCAGTAACTTCCATGATAGGAGGTTTCCATTCAGTTGCTGTGGCTTGTCACACATTTTCATCCATTGATTTGAGGAAGATCCTCATTCTGGCTTTCCAATTGGCATAGTTGGAGCCATCAAAGGGTGGAGGCCTTGTGACTGAAAGGCTATCAAAATTTGACATCTTAAATAGCTTAAATCGTTAGCTCAGGAATTAAATCCAAGAATAAAAAAGAGCTATTAGGCTTTGATACCACTTGAAAAGGCCTAGCTATATGTCCTAGAGGGGGGGTGAAGGACAATGCCAAATAAAACTTATAACAGCGGAATTAAAAAGAATATGATAGCCAAAATAAATCACAATGCAAGAAAGTAAAATAACCTCAAAATTCAGATCTTGAGAGGTTGATACAAATGTTGTTTTAAGGACAACCTTACACCAAAAACTAGAGTTTATGGTAGGACAACCTTATTTCTAGAAAGATCTTTGTATCAAATCTTAAACCAAAGAGGAATACAGAAATAAATACAAACTGAATTGAAATAAATTGTAATCACAAATGTATTGTTCTAGGGACAGCCATATACCATAAAAATGGCAGGGCAACCTTGCTGGAACCACTTTTAAAGGAAATTGAATATCAAGCTGATAAAGGAATAGCAGAAAATAAATTCTAAACTATTACAAAATTCTCACAATGCTTGAATTAAATGATTACAACATTCACCACCATACATACATCCCACAAAAGAATAATTAAAGATCAGAAGTATAAATCATTCAACCACAACACAAGGGATTATAGTGGTTCGCCTGTGTGTTCACTAACTGTTAAACAACAGCCACACAGAATGCTACTCCACTCCTAATATCCTCACACAGGGGATATTAGCGTTCACTAATAAAATAGGTTTTCCCAGGTTCACCCAAAACCTTTACAATTGTGTCTTTGTCTGTGGGCTTACACAATTAAAAAAACCCCACTTCTGAGTTTTCCTAGCTCTCCTCAGATAACCAATACAACAAGATTTTTCTGGCAAATCTTGAAAGAAACCAAAACAGAAAGGAATTTACAATTAAATGTAAAATACCTGATTATCTCCTTCATTGTAGCAGCCAGAACCAAGTCGAGTAGATGATTGAATGTCCAAGTTCAATGTCCAGTACTCAATTACAATGGTTCTAATTCTAATAGATTTTAAATTAAACCAAATAAGGCTTGCCTTAATTGATTTTGATTCCAAAGAAAGGGAATAACAATTCCTCTTATCAAATTAGATTGGAATAGCAGAAACAAAATCAATTAAATAAAGCTAAGGAAAGAGAGTATTAAATAAGCACACTTAGCTTGGATGGAGCACAGAATTATCTCTCAGAAGTTCGACGAAGATTGGCTTGAATGGATTAATTAATTCGATGATTTCTTCTGAGATTCGTGCACTATTTATAGGTGAGCAGATCACGTCTTCGACTGGTCTAGGGAGCTCTTCGACTAGTCGAAGCAATAACAGATATTTGAAAAATCAGGCGCGATAAGCTTTGACCGTTCTACGACTGGTCGAAGGTCTCCTTCGACTGGTCGAAGAACCTGAAAAACATCGCTGGATTTTGAGTCGAAGATTTTTGACTGGTCGAAGATGTAGTCGACACTGTTCCTTCGACTGGTCGAACAGATTCCTGGACTAGTCGAAGCCTAACAGAAATTATCCGATTTTTGTAACAAACTCACGATTGACCGAGAAATTTCTTAGACTGGTCGAAGCAACTCTAGGACTAGTCGAAGAAGGCCTAGGACTAGTCGAAGAACAGACTAAACTTATGTAAAATAAACACTCGATTTATGTATCCAAAGTGACCTACTTCTAAGGTCAACCTAAGGTCAGTCAAACCTCAACCATGAAGTAAGGACATTGAAACATTAGGAACTAGTGACCTTGAAGTATGAGCCTTGAAGTCTTGATGTAGTTCAATCTTGAAATCTTGATGTAGCTCAATCTTGAAAGTGTCTTGAGTTCTTTACAAACTGCCTTGTACTCTTCTTGAAGTCTTGCAGCTTGAGTCTTGTCTTGTGAGTAGTTCTTGCATTCAAGATTGATCCTTGTACTTGTGAGCTTTGCTTGTTGTGAGCTTAGCTTGTTCATGAATGTTGATCCTTGAGAGAGCTTCACTTATGCAAGTTATATATAACAGTGATTTTAGCACCACAAATTTGACAACAGACAGGGATATAAACTATAGCACTTACAGAGTGGACCACACATCATCATCCAACCATCCATTCATTTAAGGTGAGTTTACACCCTCCTTTCATCATCCTCATCCTCCTCTTTCTTCATTCCGTATTTTTTTATGCATGTGGAGCCTACTGGTGTGGAGCCCCATGGGTTCATATATTAATAACTATGGTGGTCAGCAAAGTGACCCATATGTTCTACCATGATGAACAATATATCCACACCCTTCACAAGTAACCCCATTTTTGTATCTGTACAAGAACTTGTAAAAATCGTATAAAATCAACCATAATAAGGTCTGAACTGAAACTTGGTAATAATATGGACCACAATATGAGCTAACCGTGGACCAAATTTTATAGCCATCTAACGGTATCATATGTGGAATTAACTTAGCTGATGTCCAGTAATACACAAAGGGTTTCGATTCTTCGAAAGGTGACCTACTTTTGGTCCCTTTATTAAACCTAATAGAAAGATATATTCCATTGGCTTCATAGAAAATCGAAGTAGCTTTTCAACGATATATAATACACTTCGAATAGAGTTCGGATGGCTGGGATCTTGGCCTTGTACGAAAATGTATCTGTGAGCTTGTTGTGACCATTTTTGCATGGGGCATGTCCGTGATTCCAATGGTCAAATGTAATTGATATTTTTTCTTAGCTTAAGATAGTTAATAATCATATGTATGGTCCCTATGGTCATATTCTTTCATGATAGAATTTAGGAAATTCTGGACTGACAGATACTTCCGTAAGGATAAACCTTGAATTACTATGTGTGGTCCAAATGGATCTAAAGCTCTGTACGGTTGGAAACCTATATACAACATAAATGATCTATTCATAAACCACCTATTGACTCAGATTTCCCAACAGAAAATCTGATCACAAAGATTTGATCAAGACATTTCGTGTACTACTTGTATGTTGTCCACAACATTCATGCTCTTATTGTGGACCCACTTAGTAGTGGGACCACTTTTGATTTATGTACTTTATTAATTCATTCAATCTAGACAGCCATGCATATTGATGTGTGTCTCTTATCTATGCTTTGTTAGCATGTGAGCCCCACTTGCCATTCTATCTATTTCCTTTCCTTTACACTTTTTCTGTTTATTGAAAATTTCAAGTACGTAATTGTATTGCATGTAGGCCTCTTTGACACCTTGTGGTGGGCTCCGCACTCTATAGTTAAGAGTCTCACTTTATGGGATGTTTAATCCTTATATAAGTGATTTGGGATGTCCTAACTTTTTGTTAGGAATGATCTCCAAGTGTTTGGAAATTAGCCCTTAAGTTGTGACAGACGCCATTGTTGAAAATTGTCTAATTATTTTATATATTTTATACCAACTTTGGCCCTCTGTAGCGGACCCCACACACAAGATATGAGTAGGCCACCACTTGAAACCTTTAAGCTATACCAATGAATAGATAAATTATATTTTACTTGGGCCAAATCAGACCCCCACATGATTAGTGATTGGATCCCAATATGGGGCAAGGCACAGTTGTGCGGAAAAATACGTGCAGAAAATTAAAATACTTATGTTTGGCCAAATACCAAATATTATGTGTGCACAACCCATTGGTCCCAGTTATATGTTTTGAAGTAAACATATAGTACTACTAAAGGCACTTAATGACACACTGAAATGTGGTCCCTTGTGATTATGGGACAAACTTGTTTCGACCAGAAATGAAAAGCATTTGATTTAGGGAATTATCTCACTCAATAATGACAAAAAGAAAGAACTAAGAGAACAAACATTGAATTTATTCATTGTGAGTTCTTTACATCCTTTTGATCCTCTGATTCTGAGATAGAATTTCTAGAAAATACAAAAGTGCAACTATTGAATAAGCTCAAATATAAATTTCAGTAGCATTCTGGCTCATATCAGTCATGTCTCCAGGTGTAACGACCTTGGAAAATTTTGTGCTAATCTTTCCTTAAGTAGTTGTTTTTGGGGTAATTAGCGCTATACTCGATTGCTTGTGAAATTCACATCAATCATTTTAAATTATATCTGCATGGCTCTAAACTTGTAGATTAGTTAGCGCTACGTTACTCTAAAATCTGGGATCCATCGCTAAATCCAGTTGTTCTGGGGAATTTTTAAAAGTTCTGGATCGGACCTGGACCGCGCGTCGAAAGTCCAATGGCGATGATCTTAGGCTGTTGCGGTCACCGAGTTGGGCTTGACCATCACCTCGAAAATCAAGTCCATGTGATGTTCTAGGTCGATTTGTTTGAGTTCGAAGTGAAGAGTGTGAGAACGGTTGGAAATTTAATAAGCTTTTATGAAATTCGAGTCGTGTCGCTTACGCGATGATTTTAAGCTATCTGACCGTTGGATTTTGACCCAATTACACCCTCTGATCAGGGAAGGTGGCCCAGGCATATCCTTGTGCTTGTGGACCTGATCGAGTTTCCGTGACTGTTGAATTGAGTGTGGTCCGCCACGGCTGATCTGAAGAGCCGGTCGGTATGAAAACTCAGCCTGACCTAGATCCATGGTCAGTGAGCTTAAGTCTGACCTTTCGTGGTTATAGGCCCACCAGAAGTGCTTCGTTGGATCGAGAGAGGCATGCTTTGCTTATAACCTAAGTATACCTTGTCCCTGGGGTTATTTTCATCAAATATAGGCCTATTTATAGTCCTTAAACCCTAGCTCTCTTTTCCATACGAATTTCTCTAACCCTAGCTTAGAGAGAGAGTGGAAAAGAGAGAGATAGTGAGAGAGAAGTTGGTGAATCATCTTGGATTCTTTCCTGTTCTTCTTCATCTTTGAACCTTCACTTTGAGTCGTTATTCTGACGATTTTGAGTTCATCTTGGGGTAAGTTAACCTAACCCTAATCTGTGTTAGAGCTTAGATTATTCTTAGTGTTGTTGTATCTCATTTCTATCATTGTTTTAGGGTAATCTGTCGCCGTTGACGAAGACAACTCATCTAAATCAGTTCGGTGTTTCTTTCCTTGCTTAAGGTGCGGACTTTAAGTGTATAGGTTATGGTTTTCAAGGCTTTCAATGCCAGTTAATGATTTATTCTTGTTATGGATGGGATTTCACATGCCAAATGTTGTATTTATGTTGCGTTCCTGATATGCATGTGTTATATTGAGATTTGTGTATTCTATGTGTATGTATAAAGTACCGTATGCGATAAATTATGCACTTGTGTTTGCCATGATTATTTGTCATTTATGCATGCTAGATGTATGTATGACAACTCCTTGGTAAAAGGAATTGTCCAAATGCTTGTTTTTCAACATACGTCATGTATGTTGTACCATGTATTCTAAGTGTTTGTAGAAATGCATGAATGATCTAAAGTGTATTTATTACACTAATTGCGGGCGTTGAGAAGTGATTCTCAACACTCCTATTGATGTGCATGATTTCCTTTATGCAAGTTACATTCCATGTTATTTAATTTCAAGCATTACTATGCTTACATTTATATTAAGTTGATATTCTTCAGATGCTTGAGTACCACTTGAATTAAGTTGTTGTTCCATTACTGTTTTACATTTAATATGAATATCTGTCGTAGTGTAATGTGTGTGGGACTATGTATTAGTCCAGGAAATCGGAAATCTTCTTAATGATCGTGGTTGAGGTTGCTTTCACCACGTAGGACGTATTAGACGAACCAGAGTCGTATTAGAGTTGGCGGCAGTGGTTTGGCCACACGGAGTGTTTGCGCACTCTATGTCACTCAACCCAACGTGCGCTCATGCTAGTCGAGTTCGTCAAGTAACCCGATTGTCCGATGTATGTTCACCATGTATGGACGCTACTGCTTGAATCTAGGGTACCAAACTTACCAATGAAATCCTATTAACCTTGATACCTTGATCCGCTAAGACTCATGAGCCGGACATGGTGGTATGGGATACCGTGGTCGAGCTGTCGGCCTACGCTGGGGTGACAAGCCTCCCCGTAGTGACCAGTGAGCAACTAAACTCGTGAGCCGATTATGGTGGTATGGGACACTATATTCGTGCTGTTGGCCTACATTGATTGGTGACGAGCCCTTTGTAGTGACCTCGAGCATACCTGGATACCGCAATGAGGTGACGAGCCGAACTGTGGTAATAAAGGTATAAAAGGCGTGCATTGATTGGTGACAAGCCCTTTGCTACGACCTCAAATATATGATCATAAGAGATGTCTAGGACTGACGACCCTAGTATGGATCACCGTTTGGATGATGATATGAGGAAGGTATCTTAGCTTCCCAATCCTGCTGTATGAAAAGGACTAATAACAACTCGGCAATCATATCCATGCACCGCATTTGCATGTGCTTTGTAGATGTGGCGCACTTTGAGGTGGTGTCATGCGTAACATAAGATGAAGATGCTGAGGGTGTACGCGTGAGGGCACGCATCATTTTGCATACATCCTTGCATTAACAAGAGTATTTAGGATTTATTTAAATGTTCTGCTTTATCATTACTGCTTGATTGAACTGATAACATGTTAACCAGTGCCTTATTGTTCCACTGAGTTGATCACTCACTCCCATGTTTCTGGGGCGGTGTTAAACACCCACCAGACTCTGTCTTAGGTTCTGATGTTGCAATGTTGATGCGACTTCTGAGGCAGAGCGGGAGATGGATGATGATGAGGCTACTTTCTCTTATATGCAGTTTTTAGACGGGTTCTAGCGAGCTTGTTCTGATGCGCAGGACTCTGGGATTATTTTGAGATTTAAATGATGTAATTTGATACTTATAATTTTGATAAGTAACACTTTCATACGACCTGGTTTGTATATGTACTTCAAGGATTCACACTTGTACACATATATTTCTATAAGTCTTCCGCTTGCTTTATTCACTTATTCATGAATTATATCTGTGATTTGGCTTAATCTATTCCATGTTTTATGCACTAATATAGACAACATACATCCATCATTAAATATGTTGCATAAGTGATGTTTTGGAACTCAGGAGCTGAGTTATGCTCGACCCCCGAATTTCAGGGCGTTACACCAGGGGAGATGAGTTGTGCCGGCTTTCCATGTACTTCGTCCCTCATTGACATGATAAAGGAGTGCCTGAATCACTTTGAAACACTTGGAATGGCCTAAGGACTTCAGAAAATGCAACGTAATGTTACCTCAAAGAGTACTGGTGCAACTCTCCCATGAGTTGCACGGGCCCATGCAACTCACAAGGAGTGGTGCAGCCTGGTCTTCTGCACTCTGCACTCCCTCTCCTTCTCTCCATCTCCAATACTGTCAGAGGCATTAGTCTTCTGAACATCCAATCCTCCAAATGAGGGGAGTAGGGGATATTCATAGGCTTCTACACGTGTGGGCCCTCGAATCTTGTGCTGTGGACCCCACTTCGCATCACCTGCTCAACATCTTTTGCGAAGGGTAACACGGCCCAGCGCAACTGTGACGAGTTGTGTGGATCCACGCAACTCAGGTCCCGCGCAACTCATCTCCTGCTCCTTTTTTAAATGTTCTTCTTTTCTTCTTTCCTTCTCCAATCAAATTTTATGCTTCACTCAAAATCGTGCTAAAACTAATTCTACACTTTGTTTTCTGCATATTTCCTCCAAGTATCCATGTTTGGGACATCATCCAAAATTGTATACACCCAACCAATGAGGCTTGCCTTATATCTTTTAAATCCCATACATAGATCTACCAGATGATGTATCATTCCTTTCACCAGATGTGGGTCCCACATGATCATAAATCTGAATTGAATAAGGCCAAAAACCAACATTGCACAAAAAATAATAATCTATTTGATGTAAAGTTTATGTGGGGCCATGTCAGTGGGGTCCACCACCTTACCAAAGCATTTAATGCAGCATCTAAACTCTAAAAATTAATTTTCAAGTGTTGTTGGGCTCAAAACCTTAAGTGAGCCATCTAGTATGGGCTATCTTGTATGGGCCTTACCTTTCCTGTAAAGAGGTCCACCTGACATGTTTTGTAAATAGTTGTTATATAACTTGTAAAATATTTAGTGGACAGATCTCATTGTCCAAATGTTCTCTTAAGATATACGCGGCCTTGGGCACCTCTAAATGATGCAACCCTAAGGCTTAAGCGGGCACAACACTAAGAGAAATCGTTGGGGAGTGAGAAGCCCATAATGGTAACCTTCCTTGAGCCGATTGGGCAAGCCCATTGCCTACTAGACAGCGTGCCTTGCACACTACCTCTAGTTAAGTGGACCATGCTTAGCAAGGCCTATTTTAAAATTCATAAACTGGATAATTGGGCTTTTTCTTGGTTTGTTGTGTATGTGGGTAGTGAGGCCAATATGATGTATGACATGAAAGATGTTAACATGTTCTCCTTATGTTTGAAATCCTATATTGTTTCTAGCTGATGGGGGAATATGTGGGGCCCACTTAATTGTGGAATTAGATTGACACCATTGAAAGTCTCGTGGTTGGAAGTTTATGCCTTTGAGTTGGCCTATTGATTCACCAAGTGGGACTCACACTTGACCTATATGACTCCATGCCTTGCGTGTAGTCCAAGGTTAATGTGGAACTCACACTAGGTGGGACGCACCTAGTGATAGTTGAGATGATGGTACATGTGTGGTAACGTGATATTGATGATGGTGAGTTGTTTGGTTGAAATGATAGATATGATTTAATGGATGGTGAATAATGACATTTCTTATGTTAATCATGAAGTGAAAATGATCTTAATGCCAATGATGATGATATTATGTATATATATGCATGATGACGAAACATGCTAGTTGATCACCATGCTTGGTATCCAAGTAATAATAACGTGCGTATTGATTATCGTGATGATAACACGGATAAGATAACCAAGTTTTACTTGAGGCATGGATGATGATAAATAAATGATGTTGGAGAACGTTAGGATAACCTCATGCATGATAGACACCTAATGCTTATGGCATGTATAATAATAATGTTGGATAATGGTCATAATATTGATGATGCATATGAATCCTGATATGCTACGTACTCCATGCACATTTTTGCATGATACATGTTTTGAGGATGAATTTGATGTTGAACAATGTTTATGATAACGACGATGCATGTGAAAACTTGTGTACCACCATAACCTATGCACCTTATGTACGTACATGCTATGTGAGCCCTGGTGGCCATTTGTTCAGTACTAACAAGAGGTGTAGAGCCTCAGTATGTTATTGAAGATACTTAAATGTATGGACCTTACATCACATTGGCTATTCTTGTGTTGGGCCTAAAGCCTTGGGCTTATGAAAGCCTACTTGCCCATGGAACTTGGGATGTAAGCTAGTTATAAGTAATCGTTGGATGAGAGGCCAAGTGAGCCCACTTCCATGGTCAAGTGAAGGGTGTTTGATTATTATTAGTTTGCTGGTCTACTTGGCCAATTGACAATATTGTTAAGTAAAGCCCATGAGGCCATGAGATGATTATGACATGTAATGTAATGTGTGGGGGATGCATGTGATGTGTTGTGATATGTAGATGATGTGTGATGTGTATCTCACACACGATGATTATTGCATACTTTGTACAACCAATATGTGATGGATATAAAATGAAATGTGTAGCTTAAACACAACGTGGATCTTATAAGACTAGATTATGAATTGATGATTGAATCATAGTTATGCCCGAGTTAAGGCCCATTGCTTATGGGTACTAAGGCCATGATCCGACCCATATCAAGATAAGATTAAGGGTATATATGAACATTCCCATGGACAATGGGCTATGACTTGAGGGTTCATTGTCGAGTATCTATGTGCTGTGCTTTGGCAATTTGATCTATCTGTCATTGTTATGTTGATATCGACATGATAGTTTAATACACATGGTAGATTTATGATCATCCATTTTATATGCATGCATGAACACATCATGAAATTGGAGCCCTTGTGTTATTTCATATGCCTAGATGAGATCCAGAGGAATTAAGAGATTCTGGATATTGTTTTGATTTGGGCCCTCGTGCTGGTCCATATGATTAGATGAGGTGCATTGATGTAATATTTTTAGGCCCTTGTGTTAGTATGTATGGTGGCATTTGAGCCCTCATGTTGGTCCTTGTGCCTAGATGAAAGTCCAAAGGAGTTGGGATATATATATGCCTTTGGGATTATGCACTTGGTTGTGTAGGCTTTCATGATGATGTATTTTATGAACGGGTGTTTTGTATGGTGGCCACTTGATGGCTAATTCGGCGAGATGGCTTATGTTAAGGCCTTGTGATGGACCAAGTGTTGATATTATTGAGAAGTTTTGAGAAAGGTGCATTATGGCCACACCGAGCTTAGATCTCGATATTGGAGACACCTATCCTCCAATGAACCTGCTAAGATTGGCCAATATTGGGTCATCTTCTGTCGTGTTTCGAGTGGGGGTAAGCACAGTAGGATGGGTGCAAGAGTCATTTCCACTGTCGGGACCGGGAAGGGAAAATGTGTGATGAGCTTACCTACCATCATATGTCGGGTCGAGGTGGGTGGTATTCCAACTGCTAATGTCGAGTAAGGAGAAACAAATCAGGTCCCTCATTTTTAAGCCAATGGTTAGATGGGTAGGGGTTGACACACCCAATACTTTACTTTTTGAAAATGTTGTCCCACTCTTATATGAGGATGGTGGTTTACTCATGTGTGGTATGTTTGTGATTTCTAGTGATGTACTATCAGATGATGATGAATGTTTTCCCACTCTTATGCGAGCATGGTGGATTACCTCTATGTGGTATGTTCGTGGTTTCTGGTGGAGATGTATTATGTGTTGTGGAGATGTACTCACAGAAATGAGAGATGTTCAGCATTTAACTCATACATTCATTCATTTACTATTCACTCGGGTCGGTGGTGTGCAAATAAAT
Organism: Magnolia sinica; assembly: GCF_029962835.1. Taxonomy (NCBI): domain Eukaryota; kingdom Viridiplantae; phylum Streptophyta; class Magnoliopsida; order Magnoliales; family Magnoliaceae; genus Magnolia; species Magnolia sinica. Next base: position 85,801,755 of record NC_080574.1, read on the forward strand.
CATTATATGCACCTTCGCAATGGCTATGATTTCGGTTAGGTATGGGACTAACCCGAGATCAAGAGTTTACCACATGAGTCTAGCTATCCAAATCAAGTATGGGGTTGGTTTGGATAGAAGTCTGTTATGACGAACCTCAAGGCTTGTGTACACTATCATCTTGACTCCACACGCCAGCTTTGTTATCCCTTCTCCATCGTATACCCTATAGTAGAAAATGGAATTTGATTATCTTGCATATGATAATTGGATATTCTCATGATTCATGGTTGCTCGTCGAGTGGCATGCCTAAAATTGATGACATGATTCATGATAACCTGTCTAATTTTAATAACACACTTGATTGGTAACATACTCACCTGTGATAATATGCTTATGGTTATTTTGGATGTCTTTACGGGATCACTCTGATAAGCTGTGTTTTACTCCCGACATGTTATAGACTCATGAGCTGTGGTTTTCTCATACATATGACTTACACTTTTGTAGGATGCATGCAAGAGCTGTTGTAGTTTGCCATTGTTTACTTTATTACTATTGAGCTAGTGCACCATATTATGTGTGATATGTTGAACAAGTTCGTCCCTTCGATATGCATTGATACCATGTACAAATGTGTAACCGTCTAATCAGATTAACCATTCAGGAAAAAAAATTCCTCCACCATGAGCTGGGTTTGGTGTTTGGGAAGTTCACTAATCGTTCACCAAGTCCGGTAAGTGGCGAGGAAGTTCTCCGACTTGAGTTCGGAACTTGCGAATAATTGTGCCCGGGTTTCGAATTTGGGGCGTGACAAACCTGGTATCAGAGCAATAATCCTAGGGAAACTTGTGTGTACTATGATGTTTAGGAACTTAGGAACACTCTCAAATCCCAGTTCGAAGAGTATAGGAGTTTAAAAGTAGGACTTCTATACCATGATTTTCATTCCTTCTTGTTTGTTGTTTGATTAAGGTATTCTTGGTTGTTTTGCCCTGTCTTGATGTTACGAATTAATTATGATTCTACAATGCTATTTGGGATTCAGTTGTTCATTTGCTTCACATGATTGGATGTAACCTTAGTTAGAAATTTTGAGGATGAAATTTTTTTTGTAAGGTGGGTAGGATGTGGGATCCCGGTCTTTTGTAACACCGCTCGTGTACACACATGTCCCAACTCGTACCGTTGATAAACCATATACTACAACCCAGTGCACCTAAAAACCCCACCCAAGTGTTCGAATGACCTTGAAACCTCTATCATGTGGACCGCGTCGTCGTTGTGATCACAATAGTGAAAACTGTCACGCCCCGAACTCGAAAATCGGGCTCACAAAATTCCCGATCGCCGAATCTGGTGCTAATAGCCTCTATAGAACCCCATTCTCAGCTCCCGGTACCCATTTACTAGGTTCCGATCCTGTGATCCTACAAGGAGGATTTCTAATATCAATTTAATTCATAATGAGCATAACCATAACCATAACCCACGAACAATAACCACAAGAACACCATCACAAAATCCACTATGACAAAAAACTTTATAAGTACAATGAGCATAAAGGGAAATACAATAATGATGAACAAAAACTTCAAAATGATCTGCTAAGCACTCCTGCCTCAGTGCTGCTACGACCAACACCACCTGCACACAACGATCGTGCATAAGCTTATGGAAAGCATAGAGGGTGGTGTAAGCGTGTGCGTAAGGTAGTAATACATTATGCAGTATCAGAGTAATGTGGAATATGCTAATGAATCCATGAATGCTATTAGCCGACCAAGGCTATGCGATGCGAGGCATGGATGATGTTGGCCATACCAAGGCCATGCGGTGTGAAATGCAACTCAAGCATGCGAATCCTCATCTAAGTCCACATATCAATACAGATCAACTCTAGAATATCACCGGGGTCTAGTACACTCCATGCCAGATTGTCGCCCCATCGCGCGTAATAAGGTGAGTGAAAAAGACCTCACTATTCACCTGCTAATATCGGGCTCGGCTCGTCGATAGTGGACCCATTCCTCGAGCTAGTCAAACTCAGCCTAGCTTTGCCCCCTCCTCTCAGGCGGGTAAGGCCGCACCCCCTTCCAACCGACCACGACACAGTGGAAAGCGCGACCGTCTGGTAATCAGCACTCGGCGCTCTGCACCCACTCAGTCTAGACGTTGGAGCAACCTCTTGGTACCATAAGGGTTTAGAGACTTTCACCCAGGGATATCTATAGCACCCCATGTAGAACATGATTTTCGATATCCAATCCTGCCAACCACGATACGCCTGTGAAGGCTATGGCCCTGATGTCATTAGGGCGTACAGTACCATATCACACAATTCGAATAAATGAATCACACTATCCAGTCATGCAGCAATCCTGCGCGTATCGTGTGCACATGTAGGGCAACACCGCTCATTCGGGAGCCCCTAAAAAATCTGCCCAAAGGCATATGTTATGATCAGTCACTTCTCATATCAAGCATACATATGATGCGTATGATCATGAATCATGGAACTATACTAAACATGTTATATGGTGATGGATGTTATTCATAACGAAGATCGGCCTAGACGGCCTACAAGTGTGGGCCTAATGATGGGCCCTAGGGAGAATTATAATGCGGACATTTAACCAACATTATTCTTACAATGTGGACGTCAAACCAACATTGCTCCCAAGGTATGACTGTCATAAACATCATTACACAAACCATGGTAGGGTCACACATTGTAATGGACTTGTGTACATTCAAGTGGGCCTCGACCCATGGGCCTTAGATACAATAAATGGGCCGCATCACATGGGCCTTATGTATATCAGGTGGGCCTCAACAATGGGCCTCGTATATCACTTCTGCCTAACCAATTGGGCCCTAAGTACATCACATTGGCCTAGTCAAATGGGCCGATTTAAATGGGCCGAGTCAAATGGGCCAAATGTATATTAAATCGGGCCCACCCTTATGTGTTTGAGATCCGACATATCCATAAGTTATCATAGAGATAGATGAAATGAAAACAATTAGAAATTACCGTGGCCCTTAGGGGTTTGAACGGTGGATGACACAGTACACTGCTTAAATGGTGGGGTCCACTTGAACTTTAGATCTGGCTCACCACTATTTCTCATACTGTAAAATGATCTCACAATTGGTTGGACGGCATGGATACAACACATGCATTATTGTGGGCCCCGCCATTCAAATAGTGGACGGTGTCGATAGAGCACATACATCATTGGGGCCCATGCCAGGGGGATGAAACACATACATCTAGTGTGGGTCCCACCGTCAGTTCACACGTGCGTCATGGTGGGACCCACAGGGCTCTGCATGTTAGGAGAGTGAGATAGAGAGAGATAGAGAGAGTGAGCAGCACGTGGTTGCTAAAATGAGCAGCATAGCTGCCCTTTTTTTTCTTTTTACTTTTTCTTTTTTTTTCCTTTCCCTGGTTAGAGACAAAACAGAGGTGGGTCCCACGTAGGGCCCACCACAATAGTTATAAATATTAGATATAATATATAATATATATAATATAATACATATATATTATTTGCATGACGTCTAGGCGCTGGACGGCCTGGACAACACACACATCTGGTGTAGCCCCACATGGGCCCACTGAAATGTTTATTTTCCACCCAATCCGCTGAGAGTACGGACCCAAAAAGGGTTCAATGGAAGACGTTCATCATCACTGTTTCCTACGATGTGGGCCACCTGATAACATATATGGCTAATTTTTTTGAAGGGGCCCACCCAATGAACAGGTTGGATGACAAATATACATCATGGTGGGGCCCACGGCAGGGGCCGTGGGTCCCTGCCTTCCGCCCGCCTGCCTACAGCACAGGCGCTGCCTGCGCCTCTTGGCAACAGCAGTGGCTGCTATTGTTATATTATTTTTTTAAAGAAAACTAATTTTCTTACGGTTTTTCACGTGTAGGGCCCGCATCGGATGAACCTTAGTTAGAAATTTTGAGGACGGAATTTTTTTTGTAAGGTGGGTAGGATGTGGGATCCCGGTCTTTTGTAACGCCGCTCGTGTACACACATGTCCCAACTCGCACCGTTGATAAACCATATACTACACCCCAGTGCACTTAAAAACCCCACCCAAGTGTTCGGATTACCTTGAAACCTCTATCATGTGGATCGCATCGTCGTTGCGGTCACAACGGTGAAAACTGTGTCAATCCGATGCTCCGTTAGTGAGATATGACCGATCAAATTCACGGCCCAAATTACATATCCTGTAATACAAGCAACCTATATTGTATTAGGCTCAATGGACTTGGGCCCATGTGGGCCTAAAGCCCACTTTCTAGAATAATAAAATTATTATAAGATAGGACAATCGCTACATGACAAATAAGGAGCTGACACATATAAGATAATGCATTACAAGATAAAATTGGATTCTACCCCAAATTCCATCATTAGCACTCTCACATGCCTTGGAAACTAATCATGGCCCCATGTCCACCTCATCCTACACATGCATTCAATGCATGCCTTGATTTGTGCCACATCACTTCAAACAACCAATTGTAACACTCCACTTCATCATTCATCATGCATCACCGACAACCCATAACGCTTCTCCATTCATTAACCAATGCATGCTTAGATTTCTTCCACTTTGGCCAATGCATGCTTAGCACCATCCACCTCATCCATACACTACCCATACCATACACCACCTTCCACCTTTTATCATCAATAAGACCCCATAAACTTGCCATATCATCTTGCCACTTCAACCCCCAATTCCCTATATAAGAGTATGAGCTCTCTTACACTCATTCCTTTGCTACACTTAGAAAATTCTGAGATTTTAAGAGAGAGTGAGAGAGAGTGGGGCCAAGGTGTGACTCACCATCAATCCTAGAGGTAGTGGACCACACATCATCATCATCCAACCATCCATCCATTTGAGGTGAGTCTACTCCCCCTCCTTCCATCCTCATCATCATCCTCTTTCTTCATTTCATATATTTTTATGCATGTGGGGTTCACTATTGTCGATCCCCATGGGTTCATATATTACTGGCTATGGTGGTCAGCAAAGTGGCCCACGTCAGTATGGTCCACCATGATGAACATATATCCACACCCTTCACATATAATCTCATTTTGTATCTGGATAACAACTTCTAAAAATCGTATAAAATTAACCATGCTAAGATTTGAGTTGAAAATTGGTAATAATATGAACCACAATATGAGGTAAATCTAGGCTAAATTGTGTAGACATCTAATGGTCCAATCATCTGTGGCATTACACAGATGGTTCATGACCAGCAATACACATAGGGTTTCGATTTTTCCAAAAGGTGACCTATTTTTGGTCCCTTTATTATACCCAATAGAAATACATATTTTGTTGGCTTTATAGTAAATCGAAGTAGCTTTCCACTGGTATATAATATGCACTACCAAAAAATCGAGCAAAGGCTACGAACTTTGAAAGTTTTTGGCTACGGATATAAACCATAGCTAGAATGCTACATATTTAATCTGTAGCTAAAACCTACTTAATCTGTAGCTAAAACCTACATCCCCACCAGGATCTTATTCGAGATTGATGGTGCTTAAGGGGCTCCGTGGGGCCCGTTGGAATATATGTGTTTTATCTAAGCCACCTATCAATTCTGATATAATTTCAGTGGATAAGCCCAAAAAGTAGGAAGATTGAAGGTCTAAGTGGACCACACCATAAGAAATAATTAAAAATAAATTTCTATCGTTAATATGTTATGTGGTCCGCTTACAACTTCGATCTGAATCCTTTTTTGAATCAACTATTAAAATGATCTGTCAAAATGAATGGACAGAGTGGATAAATAACATACATCACAGTGGGCCCCACGAGTGCTAAAAGTAAGCACTGAAGGTGCCATCCATCACCCCTAAAACCCAAATGTCCATGGTAATCCTCCCACGTGCGCCCATGTCCCAAAACCCAAACCCTCCCTCCCTCTCTCTCTCTCTCTCTCTCTCTCTCTCTCTCTCTCTCGCACTTAAGCCTCTCCCTTTCCTTCGCTATCTCTTCATCTCTCACGCTCCCTCACCCTCTCTCTCTCGCACTCAGCCTCTCCCTTTCCCTCGCCCTCTCTCGATGTCTCTATCTCTTGGCCCTATTCCCCTCTCTCTGTTTCCCAACCTCCCTCTCTCTCTCTCTCTAGGGTTTTCAAAAACCCCTTTCACCACAAACCCACCATTGATTTGTGAGTAGACCCTGTGCCAGGGTTTTTGAAACCCCTTTCTCCAACCCTTGTCACCGTCTTGGCTCATCCACCAGCCGCAGCCTTCGTCCGATTATAATTTCTTCTTTGCTCAGGTGCGTTGATAGATCTAGACTTTATCCAACTCCATGAATCAACCCTTAAAGCCATGCAGGGCAAAATGGTCCATATTTTTAGGGATTTTCCAGTTTTTATGGTATTTTTTAGGATTGAAGGTTGTTTTTAGAACTGGATTTAGGGGTTTTGGTGCCAAAATGGTATGAAGAGGGGTTTAGGGACTTGGAGATTTGATTCTCATCCATTGATTTCATTTCATTTCTTAGGTTTTCGGGAGGAAAAGGAAATGTCTCTTCTCTGAGGAATGAAAACCGATTTCATCACTGCTTTGGGCTTCCACAAACGAGGGGAACCATTACATAAGAGGAAATTAATTTCTATTTTCTGGTGAATCTTGTTCTTTACCAATCTGAACAGACCCCGAAGTGATGCCTGTGGATCTGTTGTTTGAGAATCGCTTATGAGACTTGTTTGATTTTGTTTTAGAAAGATATTGTTGTTTATCTTTGGTGGCAACTCTTATTTTTGTCATCTTTGGTGGTAGTTTGTAGATTCCTCATTGTTTTATTTCTAAATAGCCCTTGTAGACCTCAATTAGCATTTAATTTACATTAATAATATAAGGAGTTATTTGATACTCTAGCAATCTATGACTCCTGATGATTGGAATTTTAGAGTGTTTCCCGGATTGGAATAGAAAAAGTTGTGGATACCATTGTTTGTCTTTCAAATTCTAATTTTATCTTTGGAATTTCTGTTTCTATGGTTGGTTGACCTGGTAAGCTCTTTATTTTGTAGCTCTATACCATGTCTCTCTTTTGGAAAAGCATTCGATGTAGAATCCTTGGCCCTCATTCGGCAGTGGAGTCTAGTGCTAATTTAGTTATAGTTTCAAATTAGTGTTTACATAAAGAGTATAAATGCTAAATGCCATGACTTGTTATACATTTTTCTGCACACAAATTCCCATGGGAAATGTGGCAAAAACATTTACGTGATCGGGACCATCCATTTTGCAATCCACACTATAATGGGCCATGACCAAAGATCGGTCTAATTGGATAGTCCTAGCTGCTTGATTTGAGGAAAAAAGGCAGGTCCTTGGGCCCTGTTCTGATTGAGCATTTAGGATGGTCTGATAAGCCTGATTTTTTAAACCATGCTCATGTATGGTGATATTGTACAAGTCTTCCATACATTCTTATGGCAACTTGTGTGTAAAATTGTGTATAGGTCTAATAGGCCTGATTTTTAATTCATTAATATCTATTTTGGGTTTTCTTTTCATTTTCTATTGATTTGTATTTTGGGTTTCCTTTCAATTTCCATCTAATGGTTTTTTGGGTTTTGATTAATATCAATTTTTTGGGTCTTCATCAATACCTACTTTGGGTTTTCTTTTGATTCCGTTAATCATCAATAGAAATCAAGCAACAATAAGTTGTAATCTTATTTTCTCAATGCAGAAATCCAATGAGAATGCTGCTCAAATGCAGAGATCGAATGAGAAAATCATCACTGGCATATGTGAACAGCTCATGAATTTCTTTATTTTAAACTTAGTTTTATAAGTTTATGATTTGTGATTTGAATTTTGCATTTGGATATCTTTAAATGGTTGTTTCATGAAATGGAGAGCCACTAGTGGTGTTTATGATAATTGCATATTGGGCTCTGTTATGGATCATATATGGTCATCTAAATTCTTTATTTTTCCTTTTTGATTAACTATTTTTCTGCTTGGCATCCATTGGTGTCAAAGCTTCCTTTCTATGATATGCAGGCACTTAGAAATTGTATATGTGGCATACAAGTATCCATTTTCAAAGGTCAGGATTATTCGACCAATCTGATTGTAGGATGTGACTTATTGATTGTCAATTCCACAATTTAGTCAGTTTAATTTGACTTAATGATTAATATATGCCACAAACAAGGTGATGGGGGTGTTGCCTTTTAAAGGAGCATGTTTTCTGGTAATGTTAGTTGCTTCTCCTATTAAATGAGAGTCTAAGATGTTGGGGAGATCCATAAAAAATTATATTTTTGGAAACTGAGTTCTTGACTTTTGTTTTATGCCAGAAATCCAGACAATGTAGCCTACCTAGTGGAAAAATCTAATCAAGCACACAATTGTGGCTGAGTATGGATAGACAAGGACAACACTCTCCACGTGTGGAATTAGCAAACCTCCTGAATGCATATTGTTGCATTTATAGTTCTGTAAATTTTTTTAATTAATTTTTATATAGAAATCTACACACTAATTGTTTGAAGAAATGCTTTAATTCCTTCCATGAGAGGTGATTTCAACTTTGTAGGCTAGAATAGTGTATTGAGTTGATATGTCTATTCCATCCAAGCAGGAGTAATGCCTTGGTGATCCAAACTGTTGATCTGATGGGCTCTAGACATAACAAACTGTGGAGATTAAGGGCTTACCATTGATCTGTAATGTGGTCCACTTGAGCCTTCGATGTGTCTCCTTTTTGGGATCAAACACTAAAAGTAAATGCCAAAATAAATGAACAGAGTGGATAAACCACACACATCATAATGGGCCTTATAGAGCCCTTAAAAAGACCACCTGTCTCTAGATCATGGGCGTAGTATCAAATCCACGCCCAAAAAAAATGAGCCCGCGAGTTTCTTTTTATTCTCACGGGCTCAGGGTTTCTTTATCCCTCCCTCTCTCAAAAGTTTCCAATTCCCTCTATCTGTCTCTCTCTTTATTCAATCTCTTCTCCTTCAGATGTGGAAATTCCAAGACATCAGTCTCCAAATCAAGATTTCTTACATTTACACAGGAAGAATTTCTAGGGTAATCTCTCTCTCTCTCTCTCTCTCTCTCTCTCTCTCCCTCCCTCCCTTCCTCTCTCTCTCTCTCTCTCTCTCTCCCTCTCTCTCTCTCTCTCTCTCTCTCTCTCTCCTTATCCTTCACATTTACACAGGAAGAATTTCTAGGGTAATCTCTCAAAAGTTTCCAACTGGTTAGATGTTTGTTGCCTTTGTTTGGTTAGTGTGCTTGTTGGACTTTTCCTTGCATGCTTTTGTTGTCCAGGGAACAAGTTGACTTTGTATCATTCATGGTTAGCTCTTACCTGAAGTGAATTTTGTACATAATTCAATAGGAAAGTTGAACTGATTGGTAGCACAATCTCTTGGCCTTTTGAAGTTTCAATTAGTTTCAAATGCTCTGATCTATTTATTTGTGTTTTTTTTTTTTTTTTGCAGAACTGTTTTGTCTTTACCCCTGATGATTAATGGTGTGCATTCAGCAATTACTTTAAAGACAAAGAACATGTTCATTGAATGCACAACCACTAGCATGGGTCAAACTTATAGTTACCTCTACTTCGGTACATATACAGGTATTGTAAGTTATACCTGTTAATTGCTGGCTCCTGCATTTTCATTTACTGACTGGTCTTTACATTTCGTAGAAATCTTTGAAGAAGTTGTTGTCACATGGGACTATTTTAGTAGGCCACAATTTACATAATGATCTACAGGGTATGCAAAGGACCTTGTCACTCTTGAAGAAGCTCTATTTAATCAATTTGTTGAAAATTCTGATTAGTAGTTTCTTTTTTTTTTTTTAGTAGCTCTCTTTTAGCCATCCTAATTGACATTCTTACGTTGTTGTGGGAGTGTTCTTTTCTAATGCTTCATGCTTGTGGTTTGTTCTCCTCTTTTACTTATTTTAATTTGTTTTTAATAATTTCTACAGTTGCATGTACTACAAAATTCAGAACTATTAGTGATCCTTCAAAGTATGATAGTTGAAGAGTAAATTTTGTTTCCTAATTTGGTACTTAAAGAAAAGAAATATTAGCATCTGATGATTGTTTACCCTGCATGCATTTGTTGGTATCAGATCCATTGCTCATAGAAACATCTCAAGTAGTTACGGTGGCCTGGGCCATGCAAAATCAATATCTTGTGTAGACCAACCCAACCCAACAAGCCCAACCAATCAGTTCCAAACCCAGCCCCAAACCAGCCCATGCCCAGGTTATTTGCAACCTTAAATGTTGAAAACTGCACCATTTGACATGAACCTATTACTTGATGTCACTGAATAATTCTCGTTTATAATGTGTGGAACTAAATGATATTTTGGGTTCGCCATCTCCTCATATTACAATCATTCTATTAACACCCTCTTCTTTTTTTGTTTAGACCTCTTTATCATTTTGTCACTTATTCATTGGTCACATGCCCATGCTTTTGTGTTGAGTCATTTATTTCATTTCTATCAAATTGACTATTTCAGGATTTATCAAGGAGACCTCTCTATAAAATTGTTGGTTGCCTCTCTATGAATCAGAAGTCAGCATTGTTTTACCTATCTAAATTTTGGTAAGGGTGTCTTACTGGCTTACATATACTATTCAGTTTGTGTATAAGCATATAATGCTTGAATTATTTCTAGAAATTGATGGTACCGTTTATGTAAACTAAAGACATAATCATAATGCTTCACAAAATTGACACCATATATATTGTTGAAGAGGATTAGCACCTGATTTTAGCAAGCGCTCATCCTAAATGCCAAATCAACTCCTTTACCCTACCTTTCTCTTTCTGGCATGCATTTATACCTTATTTGTTTGGACAACTCATGCGTCCTTTCACAGAAAAATTGTGCAACATTATAAGGATTTTCCTTTTCTCAGGGGTTGTGGGTACATCTCACTCGAGAATCTTTTTTATTTTATTTTTTGCTAGGACTTATCCGATAAGCCAAACCAGATTTGTTCCTTCGTCTTTGTAAATGATTTCTCACTAGTATGTTACTTTTGTCAAATTTCTAATGCCAAGAAGAAGAGTGATACAATGAAGAACTAACCATACAGAATTGAGCCCCAACCATTCATGAATAAACATTACAATGGGCCATAGAAAGTTTTTAATTGCCATTCAATTACCATTGTTTTCTGTTGTGTGGTCCACCTGGGATTTGGATCTGCCTCTCATGCCCTAAAATGAGGGGTAAAAATGGATGGACATGGCATCCATCTTTAGCAAATGTGTAGATGTTAAAAAAAAATGCCAAACCAAGATGGATTGGATCATCTAATCAGTGAGATTTTTGCATGGTGGACCATGAAATGTGTTTCGTACTTAATGGATAGTTCAAATCAGTCAATTAGACCGTCCAAATGGACTGATGCAAGGAGTACTGGAGCTCTGAGAGCTCTAGGAGTACTGATGCAACAAGATGGATTGGATCATCTATGGTATTATTTAAAGAGTGATATTTATTTATTTATTGTGAACCACATTGAATAGTTTTTTTTTTAAGATCTTTATGTGCATTACCGTGGGTTCCATTTTTTTTTATACCATATTTGTCTAGAAGAAAATTTGGAACTGCTGCTCATAAAAAAAGGCAAATCTGAAATCAATATGACAGCTAAAGATGCCACTTTTGACTCTTGGGACAGTTTCCCCTTTTGTAGTCTGTTTATTTCTCTGTTTTTCCTATGATTATGTTAATAGAGCTATTGTTACCAAACGGAAATAGTGTTATGGCTCTATGGTAAAGTATTATCTGTACTCCATGAAACTCAAAAGTAGTTGGCTGATCTACTTTGCAACTCAAGAAAATGGTCTTGGATTCTTTTAGCATGGACTTCAAACAATGTTCAAGGAGGCTGTGTGTGTCCAAAAGATTCAAGTGTCAGCAGATTCATGTTCACTGAAAGCTTTGGAAAAGTGTTATGACAGTTTTAGAAATTTTCTGAAACGATGAATTGTTTTCTATTTCACATGAGGACTGATTATGTTCTTGGAGAGTGACTTAGATTTGTCCTTACAAAAAGAGGAGAGTGGAAAACTAACGAGGCCTACACCACCAAAACCCAAATTATATGAACTGCCTCCTGGAACACTCCCTAGAAAAATCCAGTGTAGCTGCACTATTGGTGATTGAGCAGTTCATCTCTCCTGGTTAGATTTGACAACTGTTCGGTTACACACACGTGGGGAAAGAATTTGGCACTACCAGTTTTTACTTTTAATAAAAATTGTAGCTTGAGCTCTTTATTCATGAAACTAATTGACAGTTGGCTAGCATTTTCTTGTTGCCAAACTTTGTCGAGGTTTGCTTGAATACATCTTGACGTATTATACTAAGATAGGTCAGGACTCTAGCCGGTAGATTGGGCCTTTTTTCATGATTCGAATTACTCGTTGTGCATGCAATGGTAGTGAAGTATGGTGGGAAGTTTGTTGATTCTTTCCTAAAAGGTAGATTTATTGTGTCTATCTTGGTTCGTATTCTATCCGAAAATGTTTTATGCGCTGAATATTGATATTTTCTCCAGTTTTTGGCTTCCTTCAAACCCACTTTCGTGCACACAATGACATCACACACAATGAAATAGGTGGGCCTTATCACTGACTTTAATGCCTAATGAGTGGTTTGGCTTTATTTCTATGCAACTACTCATGCCATGCATGTCTACCTTGACTGATCATATGCCAAAGTGTCATGTGTAGGACATCTGAGCGATGCATAAGGTGGGACTCACTATGACAATCACCTGTTGCAAAAAACTGGTTAGCCCGCTCATCAGGAAGCCACCCTATATGAAAACAATGAGCATTTTTAATTGGAACTGTTAACTGTCTGATTCAATGTGCATGTCTGTCCTACCTGATCAGTGGATTTTTTTTATTTCTATGCCAGGTGGCCTTCATCTTATGCATAACTTGATGTGTCATACACATGACGTGAACAGGGTTTCATCTGAAGTTCACATGCAACTGGTTGTAAGTGATCATTCCTACTAGTATTGAATTGACTGTAATGATGGTTATGTCTTTAAATAATCCCAGAAAGTTTGGCGCAAGAACTTGCTTAGATGTTTGTCCAAGAGTTGGCTTTGAAGGTAACATTTGTTTAGCCTTTATCAGCAAATCTTTGGCTAATAGTTGTATAATCTCATCTTTTGACATGTTGTGGGTCATCTTTCCATGCTCATAACTGTCCTTTGTTTATCTACAGATTTTTGTTGTAAGCATGGGATCTTGTTCATTTGCATATGTACTAGAGGATTAATGCTTCTTTTTTTTGTTCATTTATTTATTTTTTTTAACTTTTCAATGCAGCGAATAATAATAAAAAATTCTCTGAACCATGAGTGGTTTAGTGAGGTCTCTCTGTCCAAATCAAAAGATTTAATGCTGACAATTCCTGCTCAACATGCCCAAAACAGGTATTTGGATGTACAACATGGATTTTGAACATAGACTGCTTCAAATGATTGATTTCTTGTGCCTCCTTTCTCAATACAAATATAAAAAATTCTAATTTCAATAGAGAATCAAGTAATCCCAGGGGATGAAGATATGGCTTTGGAATTTGGGTCAACACCTCTAAGTCTTCTCTAGGTCAGTTGCTTAAGTTTACTTATAAGTTTAGGGGAAAATTGTGTATTAACCAAGGTCTTTTTTTTTCTTTGATAAATTTTGATGTGTTTCACGTGAAAATTTCATCTATGTCAATGACTCAACTTGCTTGCTGAAATTTGTGTTGGTACCGGATGCGATGCACTAGAATGAATGATTGTAATTGAATGAATGAATGATTATACAGGTGGTAAATGAATGAATGAATGATTATAATTTTTTTTTAAATGTAGACAATAGCTACGGATATTAATCGTAGTTGTTATTAAATTCAGCATATTGCTACAGATCTAGCACTACTTTTAGCTACCAATACTATCCGTAGTTGTAGGTACTTTTAGCTACAAAAATAGTTGTTTCGGATTATATCTTTAGCTATTACAATCTATGGCTACAGATTAAATCCGTAACCATAGGTTTTAGACCTATTGGCTCGGCACCTACGACGACGGTCGGGCTACAGACCAAAACCGTAGCCATAGGTCTATGGCTACGGATTAAATCCATAGCCTTTGCCCAATTTTCTGGTAGTGACGCTTTGATCAGAGTTTGGATGGCTGAGATCTTAGCCTTGTACGAAAATGTATCTGGGATCTTGTTGTGACCATTTTTGTGTGGGGCATATCCGTGATTCCAATGGTCAGATGTAATTGATATTTTTCTTAATTTAAGATAGTTAATATATGTACGGTCCCTATGGTCATTTTCTTTCATGATAGAATTTAGAAAATTCTGGACCGACAGATACTTCCGTAAAGATAAACCTTGAATTGCTATGTGTGGTCTAGATGGATCTAAAGCTCTATATGGTTGGAAACCTATATACAACCTAAATGATTTATTCTCAAACCATCCATTGACTTAGATTTCCCAACAGAGAATCTAATCATAGAGATTTGATCAAGACATTTCATGTACTACTTGTATGTTGTATGTATGTTGTCCACAACATTCATCCTCTTATTGTGGACTCACTTGGTAGTGGGGCCACTTTTGATTTATGTACTTTATTAATTCATTTAATCTGGACATCCATGCGTATTAATGTCTCTTATCTATGCTTTGTTAGAATGTGGGCCCCACTTGTCATTCTATCTATTTCCTTTCCTTTGCACTTTTTTTGTTTATTGAAAATTTCAAGTACTTAACTGTATTGCATGTAGGCCTCTTAGACACCTTGTGGTGGGCCCCATGCTCTATAGTTAAGAGTCCCACTTTAGGGGATGTTTAATCCTTATATAAGTCAGCCGGGATGTCCCAACTTTTTGTTAGGAATGATCCCCAAGTGTTTGGAAATTGGCCCCTAAGTTGTGATAAACCCCATTGCTGAAAATTATATGATTATTTTTGTATTTTGTACCAACTTTGGGCCTCTATAGTGGACCCCACACACAAGATATGAGTAGGCCACCACTTGTAACCTTTAATTTATACTAATGAATAGAGGAATTATATTTTACATGGGCTAAATCAAACCCCACATGATTAGGGAGTGGATCCCAAAATGGGGCAAGGCGCAGTTTTACAAAAAATTCTATGCAGAAAATTAAAATACCTATGTTTAGCCCTATACTAAATATTATGTGTGCACAACCAATTAGTCCATATTATAATTTTGAAGTACAAATATAATACTATCAAGGGCAACTGATGGCACACTGAAAGGTGGTCCCTTGTTAACTGTAACATCTTGAGTACATATTTGTGCCCAAGAATTTCGAGTGTTAATAATGTATAAATTGGATGCTTTAAAAATTGCACCATAAATTATTTTTTTCATTTAGATCACATCCAGTTACATTCATGAAGGTAACCATTCACAAGAATAAAATTGACTGTATTTATTATTTCATTTGAGTAAAAGAATTTAACAAATTATCAAATGCCCTCTCAATGGGAGCTTGTTATATTATCGAGTTTACAGTAGAAATATAAAACTAAATCATAAAACTATCTTCTTATTCATTAAGTATAATCTTCCATAGAGAGATGGTCCTTTAGGTCTTTAATCTATACATCACCTACATCATCTGTATAGTTGGAGAGGGTCAATGCCTTACTCATAGTGATGGTTATCCTTTAAGATTACCAATAATTCAAGAGATTCATAAAAGTATTTTAAGGGTTTTGATACATCTCGTATTCTACTACTACGAGATGTATCAGCATGCACAACCAATATATATGAATGCATGCCTAACAAAGTATGTGCAGCTCATCATACGTCATGATCATCACAATGTGGAATGTAATTCATAAAAAACCTGACTCGCCGCGCATCCCATAACTACGAAGATTCGCCTGCGTGTCCGACGCTACCATGGATTTAAGTGAACACCTCGAGGCAGCACAAGACATGAGTCAGATGAATTACGTGACATAATTTATTCATGGAGCGACTTTTTACGGCATCCAATCCCGAAAGTGATGTAACACTCATTATGAACTACTTACATCGATTTGTACACCACTATCCAAACCCATGGAATTACGCGTCGACCAAGAGGGTTACTACCTAGAGTGCGTTACATCCACGATAAATATTTGCTAGTTGTGATACCTCTAACACATCACTTGCACTAAAGAGAAAATAAATTGAATTATATGAGTTCTGAAATTCCAAGACACATACCCAAGCCATAAAGGGAGGTAGCACAAGGCTAACATAATAAAGGAGAAAAGTAGCAATAAGCTAACTCAATAAAAGAGAAGAATAGTGATACCCATCTCAATAAAAGAGGAGAGTAGCAATGGCTAACTCAACAAAATAGGAGAGTAGCAATGACTAACTCAACAAAAGAGGAGAGTAGCAATGACTAACTCAACAAAATTGGTAAAGGTAAGGGCAAGACTTGTATCCATAACCACACATAAATTCATAAAGATCACGCATAATTAAAATTATACCATAATTTTCAAAGGATAAATAATTGATGGTGGTAAATCAAGTAATTGCAGTGGGGATTCACAGTAACATAGAAGCATGTAAAAGGGCAAGATCAATAATATCAACTCAAATTAATGTAAACTTAAAGGAATCCCTCAACTTAGCCTTAGATCTACACCATATGTAGATATCCATGTAGGAAAGCTTTTACATGAAAAGCTTCCACATGAATCACGACATCACTTGAGCAAGAGGGAGACACCATACATATGGAGAAGGAAGAGGGCGTCTAGGCTTCTCCTTCTATTTCTCATTCTCTTTCTCTTTCTCTCTCCCTTTCTCTTTCTCTTTCTCTTTCTTTCTTTTTCTTTTTATTTCTCTTTCTCTCCACTCTCTCTTTCTCTTTGGGAGTTGGGAGATTAGGCGTGTGAGTGGAGAGGGGAACGCACACCCCTTTTTAAAAGGAGTGGGCGTGTGAGAGGGGTGTGTTTCACATCCCACTTGGATTGAGTTTCTCCAATTTTTTATTTTCTAATGATCTTTCTTTAAATCTAATTTGTCTATTGTGTCAAGGTCGTCGAATAGAGCCAGAGTATATGATTTTCTTGGTGATTTGAAATTTAAATTGACTTATCTTGAAAATTCTCCTAATAGGTGCAAAAACGAACTTGATCTTAATTAATGGTCCACACTTAATGATCAGGGCCCAATTTTGGAGAAAACGTGTAGTCAAGATAGGAAAATTGTTGGACAAAATTTACTGGTTAATCGATGGTGAAAAAAGCCTAAATCTAAAATTTCACCTTTTATACCAAAAAGAATGAACTGGCTTCAACCTTCAATGGTGTAAGATCATAGATCAGGGCCTAAATTTTATATAACCGCGTAGTCATATGAGACCAAAGTGTGGTCTAAATTTGAGTTGCGATGGATTAAAGAAAGTGGTTTAATCGAAAGATCCAAATTTATAAGGAGTTGATAGGCCTTGACAAGATTACTTCGCGCCTAAGGAAAAGTGTACCAAAGTGGGGTCTTCATATTTCACACTTGGTCCATATTATGGGCAATTCAAGTCGTTCATATGAAGAAAAATATCCTACTATGACTACCTATGAGGTTTCTTCACTCGATAGACACCAAAATCAATGGTTCCGGGGCTGATTTGTTAATTAGGCCGCTTTAACAATGATCTAAGGGCTAAGATTTGGCATGTGTGGTGACATAGGCATGGTATAATATTTCACATCAAACAGATCGTAGGAACCATGTGATTTAGAATTCAGGGGTCTAGGTTAATGACATTTTCATAATTAATGTTAATATGAAAGTTTTGGAAAATTTAATAGTTCTACATGGTTATAGGCATGTTTCTAAGTAATTCTTACAAAAGAACTTATATCTAAATTATTATGAATAAGGAATTATTCACCAAACTAATTATGGGAATGTACATATATCAATCAACGTAATAAATTGTCAGATGACATATTAAAAATAGAAAAACTTAATGGTTGGTACTCTGATCATGTATGTAAGTAGATGTACGGTCAGTTTTGTAAACGGATGATCACAAGTTTTTAGAGTGATCAAGAGATAAAACATGTATACCGTTAGATTTAAGTACTTGTTCACATGTGTAAGTTTTTCATATTGTAGTTTTGATAGTGGGTTAAGCATATTCATAGGTGGTGAACAAGATACACAGATAAGAACCTCAATTTGATATGTGTATGAGTGGATGCTGAGATTAAGTATCTAGTTTACTATGATCAGGTGGTCCAAACTCAGAATGGACGATCAGATATCTTTACCCAGTGGTGAATGGTTGACTGAACGGTTCATTATGATGGATAAGTGAGAATACTTGGGTATATAATGATCCAATCTTAAAATCAATGGTCAGATGGTTTGATCTATGAATGGAGATTATTCACAATGGTCAGATTCGTGTTGGAGAATGGATGTAAGGTTAGGATATCTAGATTGGTATTGTACACGTGTACATAATAAGTTAAATTTCATGGTAACACTCGAGAACTTTCAATACTTAGGTATTGAAAAGTTCGGGGTGTTACAGTTATCATGGGGCATACTTAAAATCGGGCCAAAACTAATTCTGCACTATGTTTCCTGCACATTTCCTCCAAGTACCCATGTTTGGGATATCACCATAAATTGTATACACCCAACCAATGAGGCTCGCCTTATACCTTCTAAAGCCCATACATAGAGCTACCATATAAATCCATCATTTCATAAGATGTGGGTCTCACCTGATCATAAATCTGAATTGAAGATGTCTAGAAACCAACATTGCACAAAAATCTGTTTGATGTAAAATTTATGTGAGACTACATCAAT
Source organism: Magnolia sinica (assembly GCF_029962835.1). NCBI lineage: Eukaryota > Viridiplantae > Streptophyta > Magnoliopsida > Magnoliales > Magnoliaceae > Magnolia > Magnolia sinica. The sequence goes on from NC_080574.1 coordinate 85,820,710, forward strand.
GGGGTCCACCACCTTACCAAAGCATTTAATGCAACATCTAAACTCTAATAAATAACTCTCAAATGTTGTTGGGCTCAAAACCTTAAGTGGGTCATCTAGTATCGGTTATCTTGTATGGGCCTTACTTTTCACATAATGAGGTCCACCTAACATGTTTTGTAAATGGGTGTTATATAACTTGTAAAATATTCAGTGGACAAATCTTGTTATCTAAATGTTCTCTTAAGATATAAGTGATCTTGGGAACCACTAAATGATGCAACCCTCAGGCCTAAGCAGGTATAACACTAAGAGAAATCGTTGGGGAGTGAGAAGCCCACAATGGTAACCTTCCTTGAGCCCGTTGGGCAGGCCCATTGCCTACTGGGCAGCATGCCTTACACACTAACTCTAGTCAAGTGGACCATGCTTAGCGAGGCCTATTTTAGAATGCATAACTGGATAATTAGGCTTTTTCTTGGTTTGTTGTGTATGTGGCTAGTGGGCCCAATATGATGTATGACATGAAAGATGTTAGCATGTTGTCTTTATGTTTGAGATTGTGCATTGTTTCTAGCTGATGGTGGAATGTGTGGGGCCCACTTAATTGTAGAATTAGATCCACACCATTGAAAGCCTTGTAGTTGGAAGTTTATACCTTTGAGTTAGGCTATTGGTTCACTAAGTGGGACTCACAATTGAGCTATACGACTCCATGCCTTGCGTGCAGTCCAAGGTCAATGTGGAACTCACACTAGGTGGGACACACCTAATGATGATTGAGATGATGATACATGTGTGGTAACATAATAATGATGATGGTGAGTTGTTGGTTGAAATGATAGATATGATTTAATGGATGGTGAATAATGACATTTCTTATGTTAATCATGAAGTGGAAATGATCATAATTCCAATGATGATGATGATTATATATATATATATATATATATATATATATATATATATATATGCATGATGTAAAAACATGCTAGTTGATTACCATGCTTGGTATCCAAGTAATAATAATGCATGTATTGATCGTCATGATGATAACGTAGATAAGATAACCATGTTTTACTTGATGCATGGATGATGATAAAAGTAAATGATGTTGGTGAACATAAGGATAGCCTCATGCATGATAGACACCCAATTCCTAGGGCATGTATAATAATAGTGTTGGACGATGGCAATAATATTGATGTTCCATATGAATCCCAATATACAATGTACTCCATGCACATGCTTGCATGATACATGAATTTGATGTTGAACAACGTTTATGATAATGATGATGCATGTGAAAACTTGTGTACCACCATAACCTATGCACCTTATGTATGTACATGCTATATGAGCCCTGGTGACCATTTGTTAAGTATTTACAAGAGGTGTAAGGCCTCAATATTCTATTAAAGGCACTTAAATGTATGGATCGTTGCGTCACATTGGCTATTTTTGTGTTGGCCTTAGTGCCTTGGGCTTATGAAAGCCTACTTGCTTATGGAACTTGGTATGTAAGCTGGTTACAAATAACTGTTGGATGAAAGGCCAAGTGAGCCTACTTTCATAGTCAAGGGAAGGGTGTTTGATTATTATTAGTTTGTTGATCTACTTGGCCAATTGGCACTATTGTTAAGTAAAGCCCATGAGGGCATGAGATGATTATGGCATGTGATGTAATGTATTATTGTAGGTTACACATGATGATTATTGCATGCGTTGTGTAATCATTATGTGGTGGATATGGTATGAAATGTGTAGCTTAAACATAATATGGATCTTATAAGACTAGATTATGAATTGATGATTAAATCTTAGTTACGCCCAAGTTAAGGCCCATTGCTTATAGGTACTAAGGCCGTTATCCAACCCATATCAAGATAAGATTAATGGTACATATGAACATTTCCATGGACAATGGGCTATGACTTGAGGGTCCATTGTCGAGTATCTATATGTTGTGATTTGGCAATTTGATCTATCCTGCCATTATTATGTTGATATCAACCTAATAGTTTGATACACATAGTAGATTTATGAGCATCCATTTTAATGCATGCATGAACATATCATGAAATTGGAGCCCTCGTGTTGTTCCATATGCCTGGACGAGATCTAGAGGAATTGAGGGATTTTAGATATTGTTTTGATTTGGTCCCCTGTGCTGGTCCAAATTATTAGATGAGGCACATGATGTACTATGTTTGGGCCCTCGTGTTAGTCTGTATAGTAGTATTTGAGCCCTCATGTTGGTCCTTGTTCTTAGATGAAAGTCTAGAGGAGTTAGGGTATTTTTATGTCTTTGTGATTATGCGCTTAGTTGTATGGGCTTTCATGATGACGTATTTTATGAACAAGTGTTTTGTATGGTGGCCACTTGATGGCTAATTCGGTGAGATGGTTTATGTTCAGGGCTTATGATGGCCCAAGTGTTGATATTATTGAGAAGTTTTCAGAAGGGTACATTATGGCCACCCCGAGCTTAGATCCCGATATTGGAGACGCCTATCGGGTCCTCTTCCGTCATGTGTTGAGTGGGGGTGAGCACAATAGGATGGGTGCAAGAGTCCTTTCTGTTGTTGGCATCGGGAAGGGAAGCAGTGTGACGAGCTTACCTACCCTCGTATGTCGGGTCGAGGTGGGTCATATTCTCATTGCTGATGTCGGGTAGGGAGAAACAAATTAGTGTCCCACATTTTTAAGCGAATGGCTAGAGGGGTAGGGGTTGACACGCCCAATACTATGCTTTTTGGAAATGTTATCCCACTCTTATGTGAGGATGGTGGTTTGCCCATGTGTGGTATGTTTGTGATTTCTGGTGGAGATGTACTATCGGATGATGACGGATGTTGTCCCACTCTTATGCAAGCATGATGGATTACCCCTGTGTGGTATGTTCGTGGTTCTTGGTGGAGATGTATTATGTGTTGTGGAGATGTGTAAGTGCTAAATTGTTTGAGTACACTTTAGTTGTCAAATTTCATATAGTCAAAACAACGTGATAATAGATCTTCAAGATTAAGAGAGGATCAAGCTCAATTAAGAGAAAATCAAGCTCAAGATTAAGAGAAGATCAAGCTCAACATCAAGAGAAGATCAAGCTCAACTTTGAGAAAAGATCAAGCTCAAAAGTTAAGATGAACTTTGAGACTTAGTTCAAGTCAAAGAGGAACAGATATTTAATATATCTCAGGTGGTATAAAACCCTAGAAAGACCTTAGGACTAGGTGCTTTCAAAAATGTTTAAAGTTGGGTTTTTATACTTATTTTGGTTGGAATTTGGCCTGCCTAACTTTTGGTTTGGCTAGCCTAAGTTTTCTTAGCCAACCCAAGTTCAAGCCCGAAGCAAAATTGATTTTTTATTGCAAATTCGGCTAGCCTGAGTTTTGGTTCGTGTTGAGGGTCAAATATTACATATTATCCCCCATTTATTACTTGGTTTTATGAACATGATAATGCTTAAGAGCTTGGATGAAAAAGGGTGCTAAAAACATGGATTTGATGCTCAAAAATACGAAGGCAAGGGATGGATATTAGGAGACCAAGATTGAAGAATTCACGTGCCAAAGATCTGAGAAAACCAAGTGAGGAATGAAGAGAATCAAAGATTTAAAGTGAAGAAAAGGAATCCTAAAATCGTCCTGAAAAAGTATATTATAAAACTCTTGGTCATTTTGTGAAATTGCGCAGAGTGAAATCATTTTTGGAAAACTGCGTAGAGTGAAGTCTATTTTAGCAAATTGCATAACTTTGAGGTGGTTTGTAGAGTTTTCCAACTAGGTGCGAAAGTTGGAGTCCACAACTATAAATAAGACTCTCTCGGATGTTCCTAGGCATCTTCTAGGGTTTAAGGAGTGGAGCAAAAGGATGGAGAAGCTGTCACCAAGAGTTTTTCTTTTTCTTCCTTAGTTGTTTTCATGTTTTTCTTAAGAGACATTGGTCCAATCATGTCTATGGTTGGCTAAACCTCTTAGTTAGGGCTAAGAGGTGAAGCTTGTAGCATGATGAGATGTTTCTATTATTTTGATTCATGTTTATGTTGAACTCCATGGATTCTAATTTGATATGTAAGGAATACTTTCAGTTTTTAATGGTTTATTGTGACTCAAATTACAGTAGATCTGCAATAGCTTTGAGTATCTTTTTTTCCTGATTTGAGATTATGAAATTAGTAAGTCCTATTGTCACCATCGTCCCTTGGGCATGGTAGGGTGATGGAATCCTTCCTAATCTTCACAATTCTCCTACTTTGAGATTATAGGATTGGTAAATCCTTTTGTTTGACATTGTTTCCTGGGCATGGTTTGGTGATGGAATCCCTACCAATTATCATAGTTCTCCCTTATTGAGAATTAGGTCAATGGAAGTTTAGATTTGGTTTTATTGATATATTTTCCAATTGGATAGGATAAGACTCCAATTCTAATTATGTTACTTGAATCAAGTAAGAGGGATCCCTGATCACTACAAGTGGATCCTTGGGACCCTAGTTCACACCTTTAAATTCGTAGTTTTAATTACTCTATTCACAATTATTCTCTCAAATACTTCAGAATTAGTTTCACATCTTCTTCTAGTTCTACTTCTAGTTAATTTCAGAATCGTGCAAGTTTCAGTCCCTATGGATTCGACCTCGATCTTACCGACATTATTACTACATCGCGACCCTACACTTAGGGTTGTGAATAGTTTGGCTAGCTCGAGTTTGAAATTCGGCTAGCCCAAGAAATTTTGGGTTAAATTCCAGCAACTACATCTTTTGAAATTTGGATGAATTCGGCCAGCAGAAGGGCGAATTCAGCCAACCGAACTGGGGTGTTCGACCAGCCAAAGTTGACCTCGGGCTTGCCAAATTTTGGATAAATCTGATCTCGCGCGATATGAAGTTCGTTGAACTGAATCTGGTCTACTCGAGTTAGTCGAAGACTGCCTTGGGCTAGCTGAAGATTCAACTTCTTTGCCTATAAATTGAGTTCCTCTCTCATTCTAAATTACACAAGTTAATTATCAAAATTCATCTATAAGAGAGAGAGAGAGAGAGAGAGAGAGAGAAGCTCAAGTTAATTGCAAGCTATTGAACGATATTTATAATTTAATTTATAATTTTTTTTCTTTCAATTCCATTAATCTCAGATCTTTCAAGTTTGACTCTAAAGAGAGTAAACTATACTCTTCTTTTGAGATTTAAGAAAATTGACTCAAGTAGCTTATTGGGTTTGACTTTATTAAAATCAATAGAAACCTAGACCATTTCTATCTGACTAAACAAGGAACAATCTACATTCAAGAAAGAGGTTCTACTGCTACAAGCTTTTGATGCATCTTCTACGGTGAAGATAAGTATACCTTCTAAACTCTTTTTGGTTTTTCTAAGATAGCTAGTTAAAATCTCAGTTTAGGTTTTATTTGAGATAACCTGAAAATCTCAGTGTGGGTTTGATTGTGATAGTTCATGAAAATCACAAGAGTTGCATAAGGTTGTTAAGGTGGACCTGGGAAAACCTTTTCACAGTGAAAGCTAAAATTACGAGGGAAGTACTTTTTGGAGTGGAGTAGGTGTGGCTGTTTTTAGAGCACCGAACCACTATAATCCTTTATGTTATGTGGTGAATGCCTTTATTTTATATGTGGTGAATGATTGTATTTAATTTCAGTAAAGTGGTGAATGCTGTAATATTTTTATTACTCTTGTAAGTTTGAGATTTTGATTTTAAAGAAATTCTGAAATAAGGTTGTTCTGCCTAAAACTTTAGGTGAAGGTTGTCTTACGAATTATTTGGAATCAACATTTCAATACTTAAGCAATTGAAATTTTTGCTTTATTTACATATTCAACACTTAATTCAATTATTTGGCATTGTCCTATTCAACCCACCCCCCCCCCCCCCGCTAGGACATCTTAAGCTCTCCTTTTCAAGTGGTATCAAAGCTGGTTGCTCTATTATTATTTTTTGGATTTAGTTCCTTGAGCTAGATCTAGAGCTTTATTATGTCAAGTTTTGACAGCTTGTCTATTACCAGGCCACTATCTTTTGATGGGTCTAACTATTTATATTAGAAAGCCAGGATGATGATTTTCCTCATCCTTAGATGAAAATGTGGGGCGAGCCACTTTGACTAAATGGATCCCTCCTATGATAGAAGTAACTACTGATGATGGAACCAAATCAATGAAAGAAGTTGCATTTACTTTTTGGACCATGGTTGAGAAAAATGAAAGCAGCGCTATTGCAAAAGCTATAAATGTTATAACTTGTGCTCTATCGCCTGATGAATTCAAAAGAATTATTTCCTGCGATACAACTAAACAAGCATAAGATATTCTTGAAATGACACATGAAGGAACTACTATTGTCAAAAAATCTAAAATTCAAATCCTCACAACCAAATTTGAGGAGATTCATATGAAAGAAAATGAGTCTTTTATGGACTTCTATATGAAATTAAATGACATGGTAAATTCCCTGTGGGGTCTTAGAGATAGAATCCCTGAAAGTAAGGTTTGTGCAAAAATACTACGATCACTTCTTGATAGGTTCAATTTAAAAGTTACTGCTATACAGGAGTTAAGGGATACAAATGTTATGAAAGTTGAGGAATTAGTAGGATCTCTTCAGCCTTATGAGCAGAATTTCAAAGCTCCTAAAGTCAAGTCTATAGCTCTTAAATCTTCTAAATCTAATTCAAAGGAAACTAATTCTAATTCTGATTTTTAGGATAATGAAGATATGGCTTTGTTAGCTAAGAAATTTTATAGAATTTTAAAAAATAAGAAAAGAACAGATTTTCAAAAACCCTTTGATAAAAGAAAAGGAACTTCAAAATTTTAGAAATCTAAAAACAAAGATAGTTAATGTTTCAACTGCTATGAATATGGGCACTTAGCTACTAAATATCCTAAAAAGGATAAGACTAAAAGAGAAGGGACTAAAAGAAAAGGCATGATAGCTACTTGGGATGAATCATCAGAGTCGGAAACTAATTCTGAATCTCATAAATCAGACCAAGAAAATGCAAATGATTTGAAAGCCTTTATGACTATAGCAAGAGTCACTTCTTCAGACAGCTGTGATATGTCTGATTATGAAACTTTAAGAAGTAACCCTAAAAATAAAAACTATCTTCAAGATGCTTATAATGCCTTATACAGAGAGAGTTGTAAGATTGTTGTCAAACTAAAAATTCAAAAAGAAAATTATGCTAAATTAAAAGTAGAACTTGAAAAAGTTGTTTTAGAAAAATCACATTTTTCCATTTGTTTTGAAAAAACAAAATTAGATTTAAGTCTTAAATTTTCTGAATTGCAAAAACTTAAAACAGAAAATGAGAAACTAAAACTTAAAGTTTCTTACCTTCAGAGTTCAAGGGATACTTGGAAATATGCTCTTAGTGACCAAAAACTTGAAAAATTGTTAACTTTATCAAAGAGTTGTGATGACAAGTCTGGTCTAGGTTATATTAAAAATAACTCTTTGAAAACCAAGGATTGTACTCCTATCTTTGTAAGAGGAGAATTCTCGAACTCTAAAGGAAAGACTCTAAGAGATTCAAATTGTAATGATTTCAAAAACTCAAAAACTTTTCAAGTCTCTACAATAAATAATAATGCCATCAGCTATAAACATCAAAGATATAATAAACCTCCCTTAGCTGAAAATTTTGTGGACTTGCTTAAAGAGCTATTGAAATCCAACTCGGATAAGACTGGAATATATAGAAAATAGAGAAATCCTAACTCCCAAATACAGTGAAAAGTAAGAGATCTTCCTAAACCGAGAACCCTAATGAAATGGGTTCCAAAGGTTAAGTGTCATGTTACCCACACAGCTTTCAAAGCTATTAGTCATTCAAGATGGTACCTAGATAGTAGATGTTCGAAACACATGTCAGGTGATATTCTCAAATATCAATGAAATAAATGGCGAATCAGTTACATTCGGAGATGGAAGCAATTGCAGGATAATTAGCCAAGGTAATGTGAGACCCGACCCGAGTTCGCAGGTGTGCATATGTGTGTGTGAGTATGCATTCCGTCCATCTTGATCCTGCGATCCTACCGGTCGAATCTCGGTGACCCGTAACCCTTGGATAGTGTTTGCGGTCATCCGTGAGCCCAATCGTGAAGACCCGACTCGGATCGAGTTAAGACCTATGTCATTGTGACTGCATCGTCGCCGTGGTTCCAACGATGCGTCTTGTGTGTCCATCCGATGTGTGGATCATAAGTTATGTTCATCTCATTTGTAGCCTTTGAGCATGATCATGTGGCCCACCTAGTGTGGAGGGCACATTTTTCAAGGTGGCCACCCTCTTTTATGCAAATTCCAACACACACTACCTAAACCTCCAAATCCTACACCACCTACCACCCACACACTACCCATCCCTACTCTAGCCTAGCAACATAGTTTATATCACCATAGGCTATGATGATTTTTCTCTTATCTAGGAGAGAGAGTGATGATTACTTTTCCTCTCTCTCTTTTCTAACAAATTTCCATACTCTCCCTCTCATTTCTCTCTACTCTCTTCTCTCTTTCTTTCTCTCTTAGAAAAAAATTCAGCCCCATTTTTCCTCTTCTCCAGCCCCTTCTCCCTCAAATCCCCTCCCATCTAACCTTCAATAATCTATCTCACCCATTGAAACATGTCCCTTGGAGCATAAAGAGAAGATTGATGTAACTTTGGAGTGGGATCCATTAAGGTGGGTGATTATAATTTCTAATCTTATTTTCTACCCTTTGATCTTATTTTTCTTCCTAGATGGATCATGTGGGACCCACCAATCCATGGTGGGGATCCTATTTGATCCCATAGATGTGGCCCTTTGGCCCATCCTACATGCATGTCATGATCTATGATGGGGCCATTCTCCATGGACCCCATCATGATGTATTTAATGATCCACTCCATCTTAAGGTCATCTAGACCCTAAGGATCATGTTGGGATGGCATCCCAACCATTCATAGCAATTATAGATCATTCATGTAGTGATTTTATGTTGCATGTACAATCAATGTAGTTGTATGGGTATGATTCACTCTTGGGAGGGCCCACTAGTGGCGGGGCCCTACCCCCATGGCCGGATTACTCTCTTTCTTTCTTCTCTTTTCTCTGATGTATGGATGATAATGTGTGTGTGGCCCATTTATAGTGGGCCTTGGATGTCCCAAAATAAATAAAAATAAAAATCCAGCAAGGTGGGATGCTCTTACCACCTAACTCCATGATCATTGGACACCTCAATCAATGCATGCAAGTGTCCTAGTCCTAGTATGTGATCTGGACTTATGTGAGGCCCACTGAGGAAGGCCACACACCCTTTTTATGGCTGAGATTATTGAGATATAGGCTGATGTGTCCAGCCATGTATTGCTGTCCAAAAACCTGGACTGTTGCATGGATTGTCATGTTCAATCTTTGGCATGGATTTTTGGATCATGATTGCCATTATTTTCTTTATAAGTATGGGGTGTAATGAGAAGGTGAGGTGTGATGGGCCATACCTCAGATGGCCCATGATATGGTACCCAAAAAGGAGGCTCATAGGGGTGGGCGGTCCACCTTGTTGGGCCGTCCAGCCCACATGTATGGAGGGAAAATATACACTTCAGCTTGGTTTCTCTAAGGGATGGGCCACTCTTACGGACCCCACCTTACTTTATTTTATGAAGAAAATACTAAACCTCCATTTTCCCCCTCTTGGATGAAAGTTGGGCCCACCTTATTGGGTAAACAATGCATGGACAACAACATCTCTTCCTGGACAGATTGAAATTCCTAATTTAATTAAAATATTTATGAGTATCCAAAAATCATAAAATTTTTTAGAGAGGTGGTTCACTCATGGTAGGACCCACCTACAAAATTTTGGGGCTAATGGACACCTGTACATACTATGGTGGTGGCTGGACCGGCCCATTACAATATGGTGTCCAGATCAATCCGATTTTCTGGACAGTCTGTTTCATTTAAATAAATTAAAATATTTTTAAGTGTTCAAAAATTCTGAAATTTTGTGGGGTTGTGACCCACATATAAAAGTGTCACTCTGCAAAATTTTAGGCCCAACAGACAATCAAGCTGACTGTGGTGCGGCCTGTAAATTTGGGTTAGTTTGGGCCAAATACCCAGGCCCATATGGGACGCCCCATGTGGGTTACCTGCTGGACTTTGGTCTAGCAGTGTGGTCCACCTACTCCCTTCTATAGTATGATGTAACCCTATGTGGTGGGGCCCCCTGACTTGATAGCTGGACCACTTGGGCTGATGTCCTAATCAAATGAAACAATTATTGGACTCCAATAAGCCCATAAACCTGTTGGGTTAAAAAAATCCAGCAACTTGTTATAATTATGATTGACCTTTGGGCTGAAATTTTGAGGAGTGGGGCCCACCACATTGTGAAGATCTTAGAGAGAATAATTTATACCTTTGGTTCCTTAAATGTTGGGCTTGATAAATGCACTTTTAAGGCCCACCACAGTTGAATATAATCGGGTCCATGAATGTAGCTGGTTGTTGAACTCTTTAGGCCCAATTGGGCTAGAACTTTCCAGATAAGCCCATTGAACTCTTGAGCCATTTTTACCATACTATTGTGTTGGATTAGTGGGCCGAATTACACAAGTAGATGGGCCCTTGGTTGCCCACCAAATCAACTTTAATACTTGGGCCAGGTTGTAGGCCCAACTTACTTGACTAAGAGCATGACATTTGCCCATGTGGTTTGAGCAATGGGTTGCCCACTAGGCCACCACAATATATAGGATTAGTGGCCTTTATGTTGGGCCCTAACCTTTTCCCTATGGGCCCATAGTGGTATATATTGGTTGGGCTATGTGTGTTTCCCTTAGACCCATGTTTTGGATAGGCTTTGGGCCGCCTTTTTGAAGCCCAACATGAGTATTTGTGATATGATTATGGCTGCCCGTTTCTTATTTCTGATGTTGCGTGGGCCTTGGGCCTTGATCCATGATCAATTAGAGATGGGCTACCTCTTGGGGACCAATTGTGGTTGGATGTCCACATTGGTGGCCCTAAGGTAGGCCCACGGGCTTCTATGGGTGGTTAAAGGCCCACCATAGACCCTTGCTAAGCTCGTTTCATCTATTTAGGCCTATACCATTAGTCTCGTGGTCCTTAGTCTAGGTCCTTAGTCTCGTGGGCTACCCCAGGTATATGGGCCCCCACTAGAGGTTGTATTCCTTATGAGGAATTGGTTAAGTACCTAGACCTTTCATAGTTAGGTAGAGAGTTCATCTTCACCTCATCGGCACCCCTATTCATCTTCATGGCCCACTCCCATACGCATCATATGCATGCTTGGTTGAGGTATGATTGGACATGGCTGTGTCATTGTGTAGGACATGTTACTATCTCTCCAAGAGATGGATGCCTGGAATTGATGCATGGGTGATTGTGTGATTCATGCATCTGGCATTGCATAGCTTGTGGATATCCTCCCTTACTTCATTAGGGCCTTGCCTCCACAGGGGTATTCGTGGATGGCCGTATGTGTGGACACCGAAAATATTAGTTAAGCATACCGGGTGCATAGGATGCCCATGGGTGAAATTCTCAAAACTTCCATGGTACCAAGGATCTGCTCCAACGCTGTACCTGGGTGAAATACATGAGCGCACGAGGGCCTTATACCGTTAGGTCGCGACTCCCACTATCGTGTAGTCGGTTGGATAGGGGTGTGGCCTTACCTGCCTGGTGTAAGGAGGTATTGCTAGGCTGAGTCTGACCAGCTCGTAAATGGGTTCGCTACCTTCAGGCCTTGTTGGTGATTGGCTGTCCACAGGCGGGTAGTGAGGTCTCTTACACTCGTTTGACTGTGCGGGGTCTGCAGAGCAGCAATCATTCAGCAGTGTAATGGACCCCGGTGATTTCCTTATGATTGAAAATGTACTTGACTTATGGTTTGGATATGAGCACTGACATTACTTGCATCGCATTAGCATTGGCTGTACAAGCCCCCCTTCCATACATTGCCTTGGTATGGCACCCATTACTTATTGAATCGCATTCATGGTAAGCCTTGGTAAGACTAGTGATATGTTCATTGATTATGCTTCTCTCCTTATACCTCCTACTATTCTTCTATGCACCATTGTCACACACTTACACCAACCTCTAAGCTTCTATAAGCTTATGCACGATTGATACGTGCAGGAGACTCTAGGTAGGCACCGTAGCAGCAGAGCGTGGAGTAGAGTTGAGCAGTGAGGACTCCAGTGTTGCTAATTTCTCTCTTTTCCTTTTATTCTCACGTATGTCCTTTTGGACCTTTTGGATGATTGTAAAAGTTTAAATTTTTAGTGGATTTTGCGATGTGCACCTTTGTTGTTCTCAGATGTACTTGTTGTGATCTTGGGTATGCTGGCATTGGAAGTGATTATACTGTTATAAAAATCCTCCTTGTAGGATTCCAGGATCGGAACCTATCTTAGGAGCCGAGAATGGGATACTACGAAGACTGTTGCGGCCAGAACCGGCCATCGGGTTCCTTGTGAGTCCGGTTATCGAGTCTGGGGCGTGACAGGTAATGTACAACTTCCTAACTTGCCCCTCTTCGAAAATGTGTTTTATGTTGAAGGATTAAAATATAATCTTTTAAGCATGTCTCAAATCTGTGATAATAAGTATAATGTAAAAGTTTTAAATCACGGATGTGAGATAATAAATGAGAAAGGTAGTGTAATATTTAATGGCCACAAAACATCTAAAAATTGCTATATAGTTGATAACTCTTGCTCAACAAACCATTCATGTTACATGGTCCAAATAGACGAGACTGAACTATGGCATAAACGTCTTGGACATGTAAACTATAGAGATCTATATAAATTGAGCAAAAGAGATTACTTACGTGGCCTACCCAAACTGAAAATTACAGAAAAAGTGTGACACACATGTCAAATTGGTAAGCACCTTAGGAGTAGTCATAAGAAAATGAACTCCTTAACCACGGCTAGACCTCTTGAACTTATCCATATAGACTTAGTCGGACCAACTAGAACGGAGAGTAGAGGTGGAAAGAAATATTTTCTATTTGTAGTTGATGACTATACTAGATATACATGGGTAGGCTTTCTAAGAGAAAAATCAGATACTCTTGATGAAGTCAAAATTTTTTTAAAACATATTCAAACTGAAAAAGAGTTATTTGTAGTCAAAATAAGAAGTGATCATGGTATCGAATTTTAAAATAGCAAGTTTGAGAAGTACTACAATGATCATGGTATATTGCATGAATTCATTGCTCCAAAAACACCTCAATAAAATGAAATTGTTGAAAGAAAAAATAGTATTCTTCGAGAGATGGCTAGTGTAATGCTAAATAGCATGAATCTACCAAAAAATTTATAGGTTGAAGCCATTAGTACTGCATGCTATTTAATAAATCATGTTTATATTAAAAAAAGCTAAAAACAAAACAACTTATGAAGTCTGGTTTAATAAAAAGCCCACAGTTAAATATTTTCAAACTTTTGAAAGCAAATGTTTTATATTACATGACCGAGAAAATTTAGGAAATTTTGAAGCTAAAAGCGATGAGGGAATATTTCTTGGTTATGCTCTAAATAGTCGAGCATACTGTGTTCTTAACAAAAGAACCAGGATGATACAAGAATCTATAAATGTTATAATAGATGATCAACAGATCGCACTCAGTCCTAAACAAGATGATGATGATGATGATGATGTTAATTTGATTAATATACCTAACTCTTCATTTAAATCAGAGAATAATGAATTAAGGTTAGTCAAAGACCATTTGACTAATTAAATACTTGGTAACCCTCACACTGGCGTTCAGACAAGAAGACAACTAGAAAATATATGTAACCATGTCTGCTTTCCTTCCTAAATTGAACCAGGTAATGTAAATGAAGCACTTACTGATGAAAGTTGGATTAATGCCATGCAAGAAGAACTAAATCAATTCATTAGAAATGATGTGTGGTATTTGGTTTCAGACCTACTAATAAACATGTGATTAGAACCAAGTGGATTTTTAAAAATGAAACTGATGAAATGGAAAATATTATTAGAAATAAAGCACGACTAGTTGTACAAGGGTATACTTAAATAGAATGTATCGATTACGATAAAACCTTTGCACCAGTTGCGCGCCTTGAATCAATCATACTATGTATTTCCATTGCATGCTATAAAAAAATTCAAAATTTATTAAATGGATGTCAAAAGTGCATTTTTAAACGGCGATTTGAATGAGGAAGTATATGTTCAACAACTAAAGGGTTTTGAAGATCCTAAACTTCAAAATCATGTTTACCGTCTTAAAAAGGCTCTTTATGGTTTGAAACAAGCTCCGAAAGCATGGTATGAAAAATTGACTAAATATTTTACTTAGTCATAATTTTATTATGGGTAGTGTTGATAAAACTCTATTTGTCAAAAAACGTAATTATCGTATCTTGATAGTTCAAATCTATGTTGACGATATTATTTATGGATCTACGTGCACTAACTTATCTATTGAATTTGCAAATTTAATGAAATCCAAGTTTAAAATGAGTATGGTTGGGGAACTAAACTATTTCCTTGGATTACAAGTGAAACAACTTGAAGATGGAATGTTCATCTCACAGGCCAAATATGCATTGAACCTTATAAAAAGGTTGGTTTTAAGAATGGTAAAAATTTCAATACTCCAATGAGTATGACACTTAAACTCTTAAAAGATGAATCATGTAAAAGTGTAAACTCTCGTCTATATCAAAGTATGATTGGTAGTCTTCTGTACTTAACTGCTGGTAGACCTAATATTACATTTAGTGTTGGAATATGTGCTAGATATCAATCTAATCCTAAAGAATTGCATTTAACTGCTGTTAAACTAATTATCAGATATGTCACAAGTTCTACGAACTTGGGACTATGGTATCTACATGATACATTTGTACAAATTGCTGGATATCTTGATAAAAAATCTACAAGTGGTGGATGTTTCTACATTGAAAACTGCTTAGTATCTTGGCTCAACAAGAAACAAAATTTTGTATCTCTCTCTACAGTTGAAGCTAAATATATTGCAAAAGGAAATACTTACACTCAGCTAATTTGGATGAAAAGAATACTAGCTGATAATGAAATTACGCAAGATACAATGACTTTGTATTGTGATAATTCAAGCGCAATTAATATCTCCAAAAATCCAATCCAACACTCTCGTACGAAACATATTGGCATATAATACCATTATATTCGAGAATTGGTTGAAGAAAAGTCTATCATGCTGGAATACATTAAAACCGAGAAGCAGCTTATAGACATACTAACTAAGCCGCTTGATAAAAGTAGATTTTCCAACTTGAAGCATGATATTGGTTTGTATATTGTTAAATAATTATTTTATTTCTTTTTATGCATTTATGTTTATATTTATATTCAATAATGAAATGCATGAAATGATAATAAAATTTTTTAAAAAAATCAAGAAAATTATAAATTTTTGAGGCTTTTCAACTAGCCAAGCACATGCTCGGGCTAGCTGAATTCTTCGGCCAGTTAAGCACATGCTCAGGCTAGCTGAATATCACGTGGATTTCACCTAAAAGGAGAAAAAATCTCAAATCTTATTCATTTAATATCTTCTTCCTCGGCTAGCCGGTGCCTCATTCGACCAACCCATCTTCCAAACTTGCTAGTAAGTGATTTTCTTTCAAACTTCTTCTTGTATTTAGTGGTCTTTTGCTAGTAAATCACATTTGAGTAGTTTTTCCATCATTTGAAACCCTATTTGTGGTGAGTTTTATTCAAAATTTGATATAATCATTTTCCTTTCTTTTATCTTTTTCTTGTACAAACTAGTATGGAGTATATATCTAAGAAAACGGCATGCAAAAATTGTGTTAGTTCCTCTTCTAGATCAACTCCTATTAGTGTGAGAACCCTACGGTCGCCAAAAGATGATCCGGATTATGTTCGGAATTTCCACACAAGAGATATCATCATTGAAAAAAACGGTTAATCTAGACCACATTGCTCGTTTCAGTCTAATTCCCATTATGTCTGAAGTTGGTTGGGAACACATTTTGGGATGGGGTGGATCGGCTTACCGCTCCATTGTGCAAGGGATGTATGTGTCGATTTGTGATGTCTCTCTTAAGAATTTGACATTCTCAATTAAATTTGTTGAAGGAACATTCCAAATTATGTCGCAAATTATTTCAGCGTTAATGGATATAGTTTGTGCGAATGATGGCATACCTATTGCCACATTATCAGAGAAAATGTCCAACTCTAAAAAACAAGCAATCATCCACAAATTATGTCACTTTAATGCAAAATGGCAGTCGGGTAATGCCCTCCCGGTAAACCAAATGCTCTCCAAATATCGAGTATTGCATAGAATATTCACATCCAATGTTTATCCTCAAGCTGGGAATAAGACTGATCTTACTCCCTTCATGGTTAGAGTCTTTCATTCTGTTGTGTCTGGTATGCGTGTCTATTTACTATCTTTAATTTGCTATATCATTATTCAGTTTCGCTTGCACCCCAAGCACAGTTCGATTCCTTTTGCCTATCTTATGGTGTGTCTTGCGTTTCATTATAATGTTCAAATTCCGTCGTTTGAGGCACCAAAAATCGAGCTCCCAATTAATAATTTCAATCTGAATATGATGAACCTTAAACCTCTTCTTAGATAAGAGGAAGAAGAGGAGGGAGCACAGCTAGCTACAAACACCACTATGGAAGACATCTTCAATGAGTTGGATGATGAGTCAGATGATCCAGCTGATTTTGACTACCAGCCCTCTCAAGTTGATGAGCGACTTAAATCACTGGAGGAGAAAGTTGAAGCCTTGCATGTGTCATAGGATTCATTGGCCCAAACCCAAAAGTCTACAATGAAGTACATGAAAAAGTACTTCCATCGCATCACTCGGAGTTTGAGCTAGAATGATCCATCGATGCCTGCTCCTTCTTCCTCTAGGTATAATTGAGTCAGATTTTCTTTCTGTTTTAAGACTTATTATGAGATTGTAACTTAACTTTATGTCATGGTATTTGGATGGTTTCACTAACATTTGCTACCCCTAAAATGTTAAACAAATTCATATGCTTTCCTTTATAATTTAATATGCTTAATACTATTCTCTTTTACATGCTCTTTGGTATTGATTATTTCATATGCTTATTGATATTTATCTCATTCTTCCTTTGTCAACTTGTGATAAAAGGGGGGAGAGTAGTTATCATCAAATTACCAATGCTATGTCATATTGCTTCTATTGCTATATTATATGGAGAGAATGTAGTGTGTATGAATGGAATGAATGGCAGGAATGATTGACATGAATGCTATGGAATGCTATATATTTTATATGTGCTATGGAATACTATGTATGCTATACGTCTATTCCACAGGAGGAGTGATAATTGAATTTCATCGGTTAGTAAGCTGAATATTTCAAGAAGATACTTTACAAGACTTCAGTGATTACATCTTTGTTATGTTAATTGTTTTGTCACGAAATTGACAAAGGGGGAGATTGTAAGTGCTAAATTGTTTGAGCACACTTTACTTGTTAAATTTCATATAGTCAAAACAATGTGACAATAGATCTTCAAGATCAAGAGAAGATCAAGCTCAATCAAGAGAAAATCAAGCTCCAAATCAAGAGAAGATCAAACTCAACATCAAGAGAAGATCAAGCTCAACTTTGAGAAAAGATCAAGCTCAAAAGTCAAGATGAGCTCCGAGACTTAGTCTAAGTCAAAGAAGAACAGATATTTGATATATCTTAAGTGGTATAAAACTCTAGAAAGACCTTAGGACTATGTGCTTTAAAAAAAGGTTTAAAACTAGTTTTTTATACTTATTTTGCTTGGAATTCGGCCAGCCTAACTTTTGGTTCAGCTAGCCTAAGTTTTCTCGACCAACCTAAGTACAAGCCCAAAGCAAAACTAATTTTTTTTTTTTTTTACAGATTCAGCTAGCCCAAGTTTTGGTTCAACTAGCCTGAGTTTTGGTTTAGTTAGCTTGAGCTTGAAATTCGACTAGCCCAAGAAATTTTAGGTCAAATTCCAACAACTACATATTTTGGAATTCGAACGAATTCGCTCAGCCGATAGGCAAATTCGACTAGCCGAACTGGGGTATTCGGCCAGCTGAAGTTGACCTCGGGCCAACCAAACTGAGGTGTTCGGCCAGCCGAAGTTGACCTCGGGCCAGCCAAATTTTGGATAAATCTTATCTTACGTGATCCGAAGTCCATTGAACTGAATTCGGTCTGCTCGGGCTAGTCGAAGACTGCCTAGGGCTAACTGAAGATTCAACTTCTTAACCTATAAATTGAGTTCCTCTCTTATTCCGAATTACATAAGTTTATTATCAAAATCCTTCTGCAAGAGAGAGAGAAGCTTAAGTTATTTGCTAGCTATTGAATGGTATTTCTTTCAATTCCCTTAATCTCAGATCTTTCAAGGTTGATTCTAAAGAGAGTAAACTATACTCTTGTTTTGAGATTTAAGAGAATTGATTCAAGTAGCTTATTAGGTTTAACTTAATTAAAATCAATATAACCCTAGACCCTTTCTATCTAACTAAAAAAGGAATAATTTACATTCAAGATAGAGGTTTTACTGTTACGAGCTTCTGATATGTCTTCTATGGTGAAGATAAGTATACCTTCTAAACTCATTTTGGTTTTTCTGAGATAGCCAGTTAAATTCTCAGTTTAGGTTTTGTCTGAGATAGCTTGAAAATTTATGTGTGGTTTTGATTGTGATAGCCTGTGAAAATCACAAGAATTGTATAAGGTTGTTAAGGTGAACCTGGGAAAACATTTTCATAATGAAAGCCAAAATTACGAGGGAAGTAATTTTGGGAGTGGAGTAGGTGTGCCTGTTTTTAAAGCACCGAAGCACTATAATCCTTTGTGTTATATGGTGAATGCCTTTTTTTTATTTGTGTTGAATGATTGTATTAATTTCAATTTAGTGGGGAATGTTGTAATATTTTTATTACTCTTACAAGTTTGAAATTTTGATTTTAAAGAAATTTGTGAAATAAGGTTGTCTTGCCTAAAATTATAGGTGAAGATTGTTCTACAAATTATTTGGAATCAATGTTTCAATACTTTAGCAATTGAGATCTTTACTTTATTTATATATTCAGCACTTAGTTAGATTATTTGGCATTGTCCTATTCACCCCCCCCCCCCCCCTTCTTCCTCTAGGACATCTTAAGCTCTCCTTTTCAAGATGTATTCACAGAAATGAGGGATGTTCAACATTTAACTCATGCATTCATTCATCTACTATTCACTCGGGCTGGTGGTACACAAATAAATCATTATGTGCACCTTCGCAATGGCTACGATTTTAGTTAGGTATGGGACTAACCCGAGATCAGGAGTTTACCACATTGAGTCTAGCTATCCAAATCAGGTATGGGACTGGTTTGGATAGAAGTCCCTTGTGATGAACCTCACGACTTGCGATATAGCGCACTATCATCCCAACTCCACACGCCAGCTTTATTATCCCTTCTCCATCGTATGCCTTATAGTAGAATATGAAATTTGATTATCTTACATATGATGATTGTCATGCCCCAAACTCGGAAACTAGGCTCATAAAATTTTTGATCTCCGAATTCAATGCCGACAGCCTCCGTAGTACCCCATTCTCGGCTTTCAGTGCCTACACGCCAGATTCCGATCCTGGGATCCTATAAGGAGGATTTTTAACATGAATTTGTCTCATAAGAAGCATAACGACAAGTTTACCTAAATCATAAAGGCAACATCATCATCACATATCCACTAATATAAACAGTTGAATACAATGTTGAAAGGGAAATACATATATCAAAAATCAAAGCTTCGGAAGACCGCTGCACACTCCAAGCTCAATGCTGCTGCAACCTAACGCCACCTGCACGCATCTATCGTGCATAAGCTTATAGAAAGCTTAGAGGGTGGTGTAAGTGTGTGCGCAAGGCAAGTACCAAGCATATAGATATCAGAGTAAGCGGAAATACTGGCAATCCATAAATCGTACAATATCAGAGTAATGCGGAAACATGCTGGCAAGTTTATAAATACCATCAGCCTTATCCAGGCCATGCGATGTAAAAACATAATAGGCCAATATCATATGCTGATGAAGCAATGTAGACCAGTTATACAATGCAGAGACATAGTAAGCCAAATATCAGATACCGAGTCTACAAATACAGTCAACCTTAATCAGATTTTACAATACAAAAGCACAGTAAACCAAATGTTATGTGTTGAGGATGCAATGCAATATGCGATGTGAATGAAATGACCAAGTTGGAGTGTGAAGTCGGGATGATAGTACATAGTATCGCAAGCTACGGGGTCCACCACAAGGGACTTCTATCCAAACTAGTCCCATACCTAAATTTGGATAGTCAGACGCAGTGTGGTAAACTCCTGATCTTAGGTTAGTCCATGTCCCAACCGAAATCTTGGCCATTACGAAGGTACACATAACAAATAGTTGCGCACCACCAGCCCAAGTGGATAGTGAATGAATGAATGAATGAGTATGCAACTCCTACTCAATAAGTCCACATATCATACCGTACATCTCTAGGATCATCACTGGGGTCTAGTACACTCCAAACCAAATTACCGACCCATCTCGCACAACAAGGTGAGTGGAAGAGACCTCACTATCCGCCTGCCAATATCGGGTCCGACTCATCAATAGCGGACTCATTCCTCAAGCTGGTCAAACTCAGCCTAGCTTTACCCCCTCCTCTCGGGCAGGTAAGGCCGCACCCCCTTCCAACTGACCACGACATAGTGGAAAAAGCGGCCTAACGGTATACAGCCCTCATGCGCTCATGCATCCACTTGGTCTAGATGTTCGAGCAACCTTTGGAACTAAGAGGGTTTAGGGAGTTTCACCTAGGGATATCTATAGCACCCCATGTAGAAAAGATTTTCAATGTCCCATCTAACCATCCACAACATGCCTGTGGAGGCTATGGCCTTGATGTGCTAGGCCGTACGGTGGTCATGTCACACGGTGCAAGATGCATGAGTCACACTATCCAGTCATGCAGTAATCCTGCGCCTACCACGTGTTCATGTGGACAACTCCTATCATGAAGTCCCATAACAATCTGCCCAATAGCATGTGTTATAATCAATCACTCCTCACATCAAGCATACATATGATGCGCATGGGCATGGATCGTGAAGCTATACTAAGCATGTTATAAGATAATGGTGTACTCTCCTCATATTAAGGATGGGCTTAGACAGCCTACTCATAACAAGAATGGGCCTCACAATGGGCCCAAGGGAAGGTCATAATGGGGACATCTAACCATCATTGCCCATCAATGTGGACATTTAACCAACATCGCTCCCAAGTAGTGGCCCACATAAAAATCATTACATATATTACATCGGTCTGCACATTCATCGCATTGGGCCTCACTCAAGGGCCACATATACACCACATCGGGCCTCGCCTACGGGCCACAAATACATCACAATGGGCCTTATCAAATGGGTCACAAATATATCGCAACGGGCCACATACCTGAGCCTAATACACATCACAATGGGCCGCATGACATGGGACTAATACACATCACAATGGGCTGCATGACATGGGCCTAATACACATCACAATGGGTGGTAGACTGAGTGAAAGATACTCCATTTCAACACAGAGGTCTTGGCATCGATTCCCTAGTAGGGGTGGCTAACAATGAAGTGTGATCTGACAGTGGGTGTACTAACAAGCTAACAAAAGAAAAAAAATACACATCACAATGGGCCGTATGACATGGGCCTAATACACATCACAATGGTTACAATGGGCTGCATGACATGGGCCTAATACACATCACAATGGTCACAATGGACCGCATGACATGGGCCTAACATATATCACAATGGGCCGCTCAATGGGCTCAGATACATAACAGGTGGGCCCTGCACATGGGCCTCAAATACATAATATGTGGGTCGCATCAATGGGCTGCGCCAATGGGCCTCGAAATAATCTGGAAACAGGGTGGACGGTGGATATAACACGTACATTAAAGGTGGGTCCCACACACATGTCCTGCTAGAGATTGAGTTTGCCTCACGTCCGGATGAATGGTCTAGATATAACATAAACCTCATGATTAGACGCAATCTAGGCCCCTGGACGGACGGCCTGGAAATAAAACACATATATCATGGTCGGACTCACGGAACTTGATGTCGTCATACAGCAACCATGTAGATGGTGGGGTCCACATAGATGGACGGTTTGGATGTAAACATACATCATACGGGGCTCACAGACTTGCTGATGTGATACGGCAGCTATATAGCTAGTGTGACTTGCTAGCCCACCGTCCAGATGGATGGTCAGCAGATACATCAAGGTGGGACCCATGTATCAGGGTAGACCCCACACGTGGCATGGGGTTCCCACCATCCAGATAGTCTAGATGGTGTAGATACAACGCATACACCATTATAAGCCCCACATAGCATGTCCAGGAATGGACGGCATTAATATAGAATACATACATCGATGTGGGCCCCACCTCCACATGTGTCACACATGTGGGGTGGCCCCACGCCTAGGAAAAACAGACGGGCGGCGTGGATTCAACACTGCATCATGGTAGCGTCCCACCGTCCCAACGAATGGACGGTGTGGCTACATTATACATTAAAGGTGGGTCCCACCCCCACACGTGCAGGGTGGGCCATGACCTCTTAAACAAATGGACGGCATGAATAATACACATACGTCATGGTGGGGATCCACCATTCCAAACAAGGACGGTGTGGATGAAACCATAAATCATGGTGGGGGTCCACTTGCTGGCTACAATACAGCAGCACCAGCCAATCCATTTCCAAATCTAGGTGGGTCCCACATGGGACACTAATGATGATCAGCACTGCCCAAACATTGTCCATGTAAATCAGCACTATCCAAACATTGTCCATGTAAATCAGCACAGTCCAAACATTGTCCAGCACCGTCCAGCATAATATGGACGGTGTGGATGAAATAAATACATCATGGTGGTCCCATGCTGGCAAAACAGGTGGACGTCTTGGATAGAACACATACATCTGAGGTAGGTCCCACCGTCCAGCCATCTGGATGGTGTGGATAAGACCCATACATCAACGATGTGGTTCCCACCGTCCCAAGCAGTGGACGGTGCGGATGCACCACATACATTACAGCAGGCCCGGCCCCACATGACACCGTCCAGATGGACGGTGCAAATATAGAATACATGCATTTGAAGGTGGGTCCCACGTGGATGGACCACACGCGTGATGGATGGTTGGATATAACAATACCTCATGATTAGACCCTGTTGCTGACATCCCAACAGATGGACGGTAGGGATATACGACACCAGCATCAAGGTGGGTGAAAGTGCCCTGGTTTGTTAATTAGCATGAGTGTTAAGTCAGCTAGATAGCAGAGCCTCATAGGAAGATCAATTCAAAGCATCTGCCTCAACCGGATGTGTGTAAGCTCGCCACAGGTAAATCGAAGCGTCACATCCCATGTCCCAAAACATCAAGTAAATAAAACCCTTGAAACAAATTAGAACATCATAGGGTTTTTAAGTTAAAAAAGCTTTTTCAAAATCAGAAAACCTCTAAGTTTTCTTACTTTATCGATTTATCGATAACATGTTCGATAAAATCGAGATGTGTTGTCAATGTCCTCGAAAGCTCAATCGATAAAATCGAATGAGGACATAAAGTGTCCAGCAACTGCATATACATCTGGATGGAATTATCGATGTATTGATACCCTTATCGATATCATCGATATTTGAATCTCGAGTTTATCGAAGTAGACTCGATATAGTCGACAGTAGAGTATTTGTGTCCCTGTTTTTTATAGGAAAATCATGAAGACCTTCGATATATCGAAGTACCCTCGATATCCTCGAAATTCAAATATCGATGATATCGGAAGTCCTTCGATGACATCGGTCTTAGACACAGTCTTTCTAGCAACATTTTTCAAGTGGTTTTTATTTCTGATCGAGGGTCACTCGATAGAATCAATATTCAAATATCAGTGATATTAAGGCAGGATCGATGGCATCGAGAATGGACATAAACTTGTCTAACAAGCTTACTGGAAAATCCTTTGGATTTATCGATGCATCGACACTGCCTTCGATATCATCGGTATTCAAATTCCAATGATATCGAGTGTACCTCGATCATATCTTTTGGCCTGAAAAATTTTGAAGCTAGGCTCTCTCATTTTTCAAATATCGAGGAATCGATCCTCGTTTCGATAATATCGAAGTTTGAAATCCGATGACATCGAAACGTGTTTTGATGCTCTCGACTAGTTGGCAAAAGGTTTCAAAAGCGTATGACATTTGAGTTGGTGTCATCGAGCGGACAGTCGATGCTATCGAGAGTATACGCTCAATGATATCGACCCTGCTCGATAATATCGAACTCTATCATAAATGCGACCGTTTTATATCCGTTGGAACTTTTTGCCTATATATAGAGAGCTTGTCTTTAGTTATTGTGAGATAAAGAAGAGAGACCTTTTGAGTGTTTAAACTTAGATCATTTACCCAAAGCCCTTTCTCTCAAGGGAGTTCATCCTCCAATCCACCCTTATCATTGATATTCAATAGAGTGGATTGGGGAATGAACTTCCGCATTCAATGATCCTCCAGCTACCACCTTAATGGCAAATCATTAAGCTGGGATGCCTTGAATGCATAGATGATTGGAATCACTCTATCTCCTTTACAGGAAAATATTTGAGAGTAGGATTCCATCATAACCTTGACCCAACCCATCGCCATGCATCGGTATATCTTCTGAGTTGCGGTTCAAGAAAGTAGAAGACTCTTCGTCAACAAAGAAGGAGATCTTCATCAACAAGCTAGAATGAGACTCATCCACTTATCTGTAAGTAACTAGAGTCCAGAGGACCCTTGTGATCATTCCTTTATAGGATTAGGTCTAAGGTGTTTCTCACCCTTCCAAGTCCTCTAGGAGGCCTCCGGTGGGAGTGTACGTGGTGGGTACATTGTGTTGACCCTTGCTCTATGGAGAGCATAAACTTCTAGTTAAAGGTGAACCTGTCTAAAACCTTGGGTTTGAGTTGAACTGTGTGAAACTTCTGTTAGGGTCTTGTAGAAGATCCTTGGCTAGGGTGCCTACAAGTGGGTGCGTTGTGTTGACCCTTAGTCATGAGAGCATAAACAGTCAGCCTAGATGTAGGTTGTAAAGGTTAAAGGTGAACCTGATTTAAAACCTTGTGTTTGGGGTGAACCATGGAAAACCTCCTTAGTGAAATCCGGTACACTCAAGGGTTGAGTGCGATTACTGGGAGTGGAGTAGACAAGTAGTTGAACCACTATAAAAATGACTGTGTCTGAGATTGTTATTGTCTTTCATTTGATTATATGATTTCCTTAATTACTTTCATATCTAATTATCTGAGATCACACCTCACACACACTCACAGTCATATCCATCATAGACTAGTTTACATTTTGTTCATCTCTCAAATAGTTTGTGATTGGATCATCTACCAAGCTTAGAAGCCAGTAGAGTTACTCCTGAGTAATCCTAATATATGCTTGTTGTTAGGATTAGTGTGATAGGATTTTAAAATATCATAAAATTATTAAAAAGTCCTATTCACCCCCTTCTAGGATATAATGGCATATTCCTACTTCAACTAAAGTGGTCTTTACCGTAATTTCAATTAGTATCAAAGCAGGGTCTCTCTTTAAGGGCTTCACCGCCTAGAGAGTGATCTTGACTGAAGTTGGGAATATGGCCAAAAGAGAGGGCTCATCGGTCATTAGGCCTCCGGTATTTAATGGCTCAAATTACGCATACTGGAATGCTAGAATCTACTACTTTCTGAAATCTTTGGATCATGACGTTTGGGATATAGTTGAAAATGGATGTGTCACCATCTGAACAAATTTACTTGATAATGGCACAACCATCACAAAACCCAAACCCAAAGAAAAGTGGACGACGTTCGATAAAGCAAAAAAAATTGATGAAGTTAAAGCGATGAATGTCATCTACTGTGTGGTGTCTCAAGATATTTTCAATCAAATCAGTATGTGTGAGACATCCAAGGAAGCATGGGATTTGTTGGAAACAACCCATGAAGGAACAAGCACTATGAAGAGATCTAAATTGCAACTCCTGACTTCACAGTTCGAAAGTCTCATAATGGAAGAGCATGGGACCTTCATGGAGTTCTTCACAAAATTGAATATCATTTGCAACTCCATGGGTGGATTGGGAGAAAAAGTTTCGATTCCTAAAATCTGTAGGAAAATACTGAGATCATTGCCGGAACGGTTTAATCCCAAAGTTACAACTATTGAAGAGTGTAGAAACATAGATGAAATGAAAGTAGAAGAACTGGTAGGTTCCCTACAAACTTTTGAACTACACTTCAAACAAACCCAAAAATCCAAAACTACTATTCCAAAATCTTCAAAGAAAACAACAAATGAGGACAGTGGAAATGAAAAAGATGATGAAGATGAGGAAGTGGCCTTGCTGGCACAACGATTTAGGAAGTTCTTTCAGAAGAATCGTGGCCATCCTTCCAGAGGAAGAAGAGTAGACAACAAACTTTCTACAGGTAAATTTGGTAAAAAGACCAAAGAGCCACAATGTTATGCCTATCAGAAGTATGGACACTTATCTACTGAATGCCCAAACAGAAAAAAAAAATAAAGGGTAAATCAATGGCTGCCACGTAGGATGATACGGAGGAGTCAGATTCAGAATCTAGCGACTCAGAGAGCGATGGAAACCAAAAATCTTTGAAAATCCTTATGGTCTCCACTACTCCAATCATCCCCATTGTAACTAAGAATGTGTCAAAACTACAAGTCACTGAATCATTTCCGTCTGATAATGAGGAAATTGGAGAAGAAGAAGAGCTAGAACGGGATAAACTACAAGATGCTTACAATCAACTCTATATTCATAGCATCCACATCCTTAGAAGTCTTGGAATGTCTAAAAATAAAAAGGAATTGCTGCAAAAAGATTTGGACAAAACCTTGGAAATTAATACACATTTAATCAATGATTTACAGCAATATCATTCAGACAATGATAAGTGAGAAAGAATCAATCTATCCCTAAAAACAGAATTATCAAAGCTTATTAAACAAGTTGAATTATTAAAAGACGAAAATGAGCAACTCAAGAATGAGAATCACACACTCCATTTTGACTTGGAGAAATCCAGAAAATTTGCTGAAATAAATTATAAATTTTCCCAAAGTGGTGAAAAGCTAGAAAAGTTGTTAGGGATGGGAAGACGAGGAAAAGACAAGAGTGGCCTAGGGTATGATAAAACTAAGAGGAGAACTAGAAATGCAGCACCAACAACTGAAAAATCTGCTGCTTCAGGTAGTAATATGAGAACTACTCCAGTTTGTCATTTATGTGGTGATATGGGTCATTATAAGTTTGAATGCTTGACACCTAGAAGGACTTTACATAACTCCGATCAAAATCATATTGGTCAATTCAAACCAGCCAGAGAAATACAAAATGTCAAAAGTTCACATAGGAGAAACACTCATCTATCACCACCTAAAATAAAAGACAGAATGAAGGAATCATTGGATCAAGTGGGTGAGATAAACATGAAAACTAAATCTACCACGGCAAAGAATTTTGTCTCAAAATGGATTGTAAAAGAAAAACTGAATTGTCAAATAACTAACTCTATTCATATACCCTGAAATATCAAGCATGAAAAGACAAGTGTAGGTCATACATCTAGATCTGGATATTTGTTGAAATGATGCAATTTTTGCTGAGCTCTAAATGATATATCTGAGGTTCCTCACCTCAATCTTTTGTATATAAACATTCTAATGTTTATAATTTTGATGTGTACAGTGATTGTACATAATTTTTCTGTGTATACTATTGATTCAGAGAAATACTAAAAGTATACATGAAGGGTAGTCTGAATGCTGAAAATTGAAAATATTCATCTTTGATATGTCTGTCGATAAGTCATTCTCGATTAATCGATCAATGGTCGATATCATTGACACCTCTTTGGAATGTGAAGAGTCATATGATCGAGAATGATATCGAAGAAGGTCTCGATAACATCAGGGGAGTGACATCGATATCATCGAAAAACTGGTCGATGATATCGATAGATGTCGCCCAATATAAGGCAGTGGAGCACAAAAAAGGGACTTTTGTCTCAGGGTTTTCCTTTCCTCTTCCCTACTCGCTCCTATCAACCAGACCGCTCGGTGCCTAGTAGGACAGCCCCAAACACTCCACAAATCCAATAATACCCTTCAATACATTGAGATTCCATCTCCTTTGTAGGTTTTTCATTTCCAGTCAAGCCTTGTCCTCTTTCCCAAAATTCTTAGAATCTTCTTTTTGTCCAAATGGGAAAAGACAAAGGAAAAGCATCTGGACCGGGTGAGTCTTCGAGATCCACCAGACAAAAAGTGCTAGCTCCAAAAGAAAGGGCAAGGGCCCTGAAACGTGGGACCCCCACAAGGCAATGCACAAGACAGAGTGGGTCCCAGTCTGAGGCCCAGGCACCTCCACCGGTGAAGGTTAATCCTGTCTTGGCTAAGCTCATTGGGAGAAAGGTTATTCATGAGAGAAAAGTTGACAGAAGTTGTCTGATTCCATATAATCTGGAACCACTATTTGCCACCATAGATTGGTTACCAGTTCTCGATTTTGGGGCATCGTATCACCTTGAACGGACCTATAATATTTTTGCCACCTATCATTCTCTGATATCTGAACCACCATCCATCACCGTAACCGTCAATGGTGATGATGTGCTGATCACTCCTGAGTCTGTCGCAAGGATATTCAATCTTACCTTATCACCTATAGGACTCCCAGATATGGACATGGAAAATATTGAGGTTCGGTACAAGGTCACCAAATTCCTCTGTCATGATCGTGACGTCCAGTGGCACCAAGGGAATGCCCTAAAAGCCAGATTCATGGAACCACGCTATCGGGTCTTGCATGGTATCCTTGCTTCAAACATCTACTCTAGGGGCTCCAACAGGGCAGATCTCACAGGCTTTATGACCACGATAATTTATTCAGTCACCTCTGGGATCAAGATTTGTCTGCCTACCCTCATCGCGCATCAGTTGGTTTATGCTTTTCATACGGCTAGGGATGTTCACTTACCATATCCTTGGATCATACATACAATATGCAATGCCATAGCCTTTCCAGCTATAAGTGATCCTGTACTTCCTCTCCAAACCTTCAACAAAAGTAACATTCGAATGATGGATTTGAAGTTTCATAAATATCCTGAGGATCCACTTGAGGAAGGCATTCAAGTAGAGAGGGAAAGTAGGGCAGGTGATGCTCCCATGGAAGGGACGGAGACGACTGGAGATGAAGCTCCTAGACCCCATCAAGCACCGTCGACATCAATTCTCGGGCATGCTAAACGATTTAAGCTCCATCAGGATGTCTCCCAGTTCAGGGAATCGATGAACGAGCGACTTACCGTCTTGGAACGACTGGTCCACGGAGTGCAGCAGACTATACAACAATTGGCTGATCTGATGACTTGCCGTCGAGACAACACAGCGCCATCCTACTCTGCTCCATAGTGCTGGTCTTTGAATGTTATCACATACTCCTTACTCTTATTTCCGTGTATGAACATTAGTATCTTTTTGGATGTTCTACGCTCTCATGGGTGTATGTGATAACTCACTAATCTGCACAGTCTGAAGTTTTTTTTTTTCTGATTGTATATGCCCATGGTTGGGCTTAAATATTGATGGTTATTTTTGGGTGCCCTTGAATGGGCTTGGTAATGTTGTTGGGATAACTGTTGATCTACTGCCAATCTTGGGCAATATAATATATGTTTTGGATATTTTGAATATAGCTGATCATAATTCCTTCCTATTCTCTGCCATATTTCTACAAGTGCTCACCCGTTTTCTCTAAGTATATGTGGTTTGTGCTTATATTGCAGATGGTATGCGATGCATTTAATGTTGTGTTTATCCAGCTTACCTATTTCCCTACCTTACTTGGTCTGCTCTGCATACATTAGATGCTAACATGCGATGTCTAATTCACTGTTTTCATTATTATGCATCTATCTTTTATATATGTATGCTCTCTGGATGATTGGATCTCCCAAATACCTCAAACTTCAGTCAATATCAACTGTTATATTTATCTTTGTCAATGACTAACAAAAAGGGAGAGAACAATTCAAACACCCCGACAGGAAATGTGTATGTGCTTGTGTATGGTGTTGCAAGTGTTAGGGAGGAGCAGTTGCACCAAGTGAGAGGGAGTTTGAAGTCAGGGGAGCAGCTTCTGAATCCTTCTGAATGATTATGTGTGTGCACACTAGATTAAATTGTAAAATTGTATAAAGTGTATGTACACAATTCAGGATGTCAGTATAGAAGTTGTTCTAGGGTGTTTTAGTATTTTGTCACGTAATTGACAAAGGAGGAGATTGAAAGTGCCCTGGTTTGTCAATTAGTGTGAGTATTGAGTCAGCTAGACAGCAAAGCCTCATAGAAAGATCAATTCAAAGCATCTGCCTCAACCGGATGTGTGCAAGTTCGCCACAGGTAAATATAAGCCTCACATCTCATGTCCCAAAACACCAGGTAAATAAAACACTTTAAAAAAATTAGAACATCATAGGGGTTTTAAGTTAAGAAAACTTTTTCAAAATCAAAAAATCTTTAAGTTTTCTTGCTTTGTCGATTTATCGATAACAAGTTTAATAAAATCGAGATGTGCTGTCGATGTCCTCGAAAGCTCAATCAATAAAATCGAATGAGGACATAAAGTGTCCAGCAACTGCATATACATCTGGATGGAATTATCGATGTATCGATAACCCTATCGATATCATCGATATTTGAATCTCAAGTTTATTGAAGTAGACTCGATATAATCGACAGCAGAGTATTTGTGTCCCTGTTTTTTATAGGAAAATCATGAAGACCTTCGATATATCGAAGTACTCTCGATATCCTCGAAATTCAAATATCAATGATATCGGAAGTCCTTCGATAATATCGGTCTTGGACACAGTCTTTCCAACAACATTTTTCACGTGGTTTTTATTTCTGATCGAAGGTCACTCGATAGAATCGATATTCAAATATCGATGATATCGAGGCAGGATCGATGGCATCGAGAATGGACATAAACTTGTCCAGCAAGCTTATTAGAAAATCCTTTAGATTTATCGATGCATCGACACTACCTTTGATATCATCGGTATTTAAATTCCAATGATATCGAGTGTACCTCGATCATATCTTTTGGCCTGAAAAATTTCGAAGCTAGGCTCTCTCATTTCAAATATCAAGGAATCGATCCTTGTTTCGAGAATATCGGAGTTTGAAATCTGATGACATCGACACGTGTTTTGATGCCCTCGACTAGTTGGTAAAAAGTTTCAAAAGCGTATGACATTTGAGTTTGTGTCATCGAGCGGACAGTCGATGCTATCGAGAGTATACGCTCGATGATATCGACCCTGCTCGATGATATCGAACTCTATTATAAATGCGACCGTTTTATATCCGTTGGAACTTTTTGCTTATATATAGAGAGCTTGTCTTTAGTTGCTATGAGAGAAAGAAGAGAGAGCTTTTAAGTGTTTAAACTAAGATCATTTACCCAAAGCCCTTTATCTCAAGGGAGTTCATCCTCTAATCCACCCTTATCATTGATATTCAATAGTGGATTGTGGAATGAACTTCCGCATTCAAGGATCCTCCAGCTACCACCTTAATGGCAAATCATTAAGCTGTGATGCCTTGAATGCATAGATGATTGGAATCACTCTATCTCCCTTACAGAAAAATATTTGAAGTAAGATTCCATCATAACCTTAACCCAACCTGTCGCCATGCATCGGTATATCTTCTAAGTTGCGGTTCAAGGAAGTAGAAGACTCTTCGTTAACAAAGGAGGAGATCTTCATCAACGAGCTAGAATGGGACTCATCCACTTATCTATAAGTAACTAGAGTTTAGAGGACCCTTGCGATCATTCCTTTGTAGAATTAGGTCTAAGGTATTTCTCACCCTTGTAAGTCCTCTAGGAGACCTCCGGCGGGAGTCTACGTGGTGGGTACGTAGTATTGACCCTTGCTCTATGAAGAGCATAAACTTCCAATTAAAGTTGAACCTGTCTAAAACCTTGGGTTCGAGGTGAACCATGTAAAACCTCTGTTAGGGTCTTGTAGAAGATCCTTGGCCAGTGTGCCTAAAAGTGGGTGCATTGTGTTGACCCTTGCTCGTGAGAGCATAAACAGTCAACCTACGTGTAGGTTGTAAAGGTTAAAGGTGAACCTGATTTAAAACCTTGGGTTTGGGGTGAACCGTGGGAAACCTCCTTAGTGAAATCCAGTACACTCAAGGGTTGAGTGCGATTATCGGGAGTGGAGTAGACAAGTAGTTGAACCACTATAAAAATGACTGTGTTTGAGGTTGCTGTTGTCTTTCATTTGATTATGTGATTTCCTTAATTACTTTCATATCTAATTATCTGAGATCACACATCACACACACTCACAGTCATATCCATCATAGACTAGTTTGCATTTTGTTCATATCTCAAATAGTTTGTGATTGGATCCTCTACCAGGCCTGGAAGCCAGTAGAGTTACTCTTGAGTAATCCTAATATATGCTTGTTGTTAGGATTAGTGTGATAGGATTTTAAAATATCATAAAATTATTAAAAAGTCTTATTCACCCCCCGTCAGGACATATTGGCATATTCCTGCTTCAATTAAAGCGGTCTTTATTGCAATTTCAGTGGGGTCCACAGCAGTAGCTTCTAGAGGCGTCCAGCA
Source organism: Magnolia sinica (assembly GCF_029962835.1). Classification (NCBI taxonomy): domain Eukaryota; kingdom Viridiplantae; phylum Streptophyta; class Magnoliopsida; order Magnoliales; family Magnoliaceae; genus Magnolia; species Magnolia sinica. The sequence goes on from NC_080574.1 coordinate 85,853,608, forward strand.
CCATCCAAAGCATTAGACTGTGTTGATAGAAGACATACATCACGGTGTGGCAGCTGTGCACCGTCCAAAACACTCCAGCATCGTCCAAGTGGTTTGGACGGTGTGGATGAAACAAATATGTCACAGGTGTGGCCCACATAACTTGCCGACGTCCTGCTACACCTACATGTTGCGTGGGGCCCACAGAACTTGATAACGTCACTTCAACAGCTGAATAGCCGATAATATAATATATCGATATTATATATATATATATATATATATATATATATATATATATATATATATATATATATATATATCATGGTGGTCCCACACGGGTTGCCCACACGCTAGATCAATCAGATATTTGTGTTTTCCCTTTCATTTGGGCCTGTCCAGACGGACGGGCAGCAACCCCATCTGCTAGACAGTCCAGGAAGGTGGGTCGCAAGGTTAGATGGCCTAGATATAAAAATATCATGGTGGGCCATACACACACACACACACACCAAGTGGGCCACACACCTCATCATCAACATAAAAAAAATGAAAGAGAGAGAGAGAGAGGGAGAAACGTGTGAAGGGGGGGGGGGGGGGGGGGACCCCGCCACTGTGGGCCCTCCCTATGCAATGCATACATCAAGATGGGTCCCACCATATGTGGACCCTCAAATCACCAAAATCGAGATGATGAACACCTACTGTTAGATCTTGGACTCCTTCTACCAATGCGATTTAGGGCTCCAAGGGGTGAATTTCAACGGTTGAGATGAGCTTTAGATGGTGGGATTGGGTGGTAGGAAGGTGGGCCATACTTTCCCATGGAGCTTGGACGTTTCTCATGGGAGCTTGCTTGAAAATGGAGAAATGAGAGAGAGAGGTTGTAAGAGAGAGAGAGAGAGAGAGAGAGAGAGAGAGAGAGAGATAGGTGACTGATGGGTGTGAGTGATGGGTGAGTGATGGGTGTACTTGATAGGTAAGGGTTGTAAGAGAGAGAGTTGACTTTGTAGATGGTATTGTACTTGACATTTGATATGTGATGTGTACTTGATTGATGGGATATATTCTCTTGAGATTGCAATGTGCGGCGTTTTTCTCAAAATAAACGCGGGCCGACATCTCATGGCCCTAGTATCTCCTCAGCGAGTGAGACACAGCGTCGGAACCGCAACGACAACGTGGTCACAAGGGTACGAGTATCGGGTCGAGCCGACTCTTGAATACAGGATACGACTCAAGATAGCGCGCAAACACTGGTAACAGATCGCGGGTTGCTGAAATTCGACCGAGAGGACCGGAACGGTATAGGCTAGGATAGGGGTCTCATAATGATTGGATATTTTCATGATTCATGGTCACTCATCGAGTGGCATACCTAACGTTGATGACATGATTCATGATAACCTGTCTAACTTTAATAACACGCTTGATTGGTAACATGCTCACCTGTGATAATATGCCTATGGTTGTTTTGGATGTCTTTACGGGATCACTCTGATAAGCCGTGTTTTACTCTTGACACATAATAGACTTATTATGAGTTGTGGTTTGCTCATACATACGACTTGTACTTTTGCAGGATACATGCAAGAGCTGTTAGAGTTTGTCATTGTTTCCTTCATTACTGTTGAATTGGGGCATCATAATTAGACCAAAATCGTCATTTAGGAACGGTTTAAAACCGTTCCTAAATGAGGCGTCGCAAAAAAACAAGTACAATTCAGAACCGTCTAGAATACCGTTTCAAATTTTAGAGACAGAATTTTAGGAACGGTTTTAAAGCGTTCTAGTGCCAGCGGTCAGCTTTTATGAACAAAATTTTAGAAATGGTTTTATACCTTTCTTAATGTTGCCAACGGTCAGATTTTAGAACGGAATTTTAGGAATAATTTTAAACCCTTTGAATGATTACTTGTATTATATGATTACTTGTATGAGAGAGAGTGGGGCCTGTAATCTACTCGGATTATATGTCAGATAATTACACAGAAAAGAGAGGGACAATAGAATGATTCACACATAATAATAATCTTTTCCTTCATCTCTCTTTTCCAGTACACATTTCAATTTCCAATTTCAATCTAACCTCATTTCATTTCCAGGCTTCTATAATCCAACAATTCCTGTCTTGAGTCTTAGGAACCCACTATAGCTACAATCCTTGCTCTTTTGCAAACCCAAGCTACATGCAAAGCAAAGGCTCCTTCCTCTCTTCAATGGCTCAGTTGGCTACTCGTATGAAGGTGGGTTGATGCACAACTCTAAGTTGAGGTACGGGCACCGATGCGACTGCTGTTGGCTCATGGATCAGTCGGTGGGTGGAGGGATCAACTCCACGGCTAAACAACTTCCTCCTAATATGCGTGTTCCATCCTCCTTGGAAGCCTTCCTGCTATCAGTGACCACCAATTCCAACGAACCATAATCAATCTCCAACTGGGCCTTAATGGATAAAAGAAGAAGATACCTACAGCTAGAGTACCACTACAAGCATACATATTTTAATGGATGGTTACCAATTAATAAATCATGGTGATTTTAGATATATGCTTCATTCACAATCGGACCCACAATTTGGATGGTTCAGATATATGCTTCCATAATTGATGTAGAGCGGGTCGCGGATAGTTTCATGGCCAAGATGGATTAGAAAAAGCCCAGTTGACGACAGAAGTGATTTGGACCGTCGGACCTTAGATCGGGCGTATCTCACAATCCGAAATGAATTATCAGGCGTAAAATATATGATTTCAGGGTAGAACGAGCTACTTTAGCCAACCAACCCTGTTATGCTGGGTTATGCAAGCTAGATTTGCGAAATACTCCTGGATCGACAATCGTTTTCCTATTTTAATTTCGTTTTTAGTATAAATAGTAAGTTTTAGTTTGATTATAACCCTTCATCCGTCGGGCTTTAGGAGTTGTGCTCAACATGAAAAGAGCTTAGAATAATTAGGAGAACGGTTCGGTGAAGTTTACTATTTTATAGTAAGTTGTGAATTCTAGGAGTTTTAGTTATAGTTTGCTTCTAATTTCTCTCTCATTGCTTGGTATCCCTATTTAAAGGGTCATGAACTCGTTTATTTGATTCATTAATCAATTTCGAATTTTATAGAATTTATTTTCTATTTTTCTTGCTTTCTTTCTCGTGGATTCGAGAAGCCTATGTGAGGAGTCCAGAGAAATTCCGTGGATTCGGAATAGTTATCCTTGAGGAAGACGGTGATCAACCACATCACGTTCATCTCTGCATCAATAACTTGTCATGCTTCGGTTAAGAGATTGGATCGTGCGTCGTGTTTCTAAGCTCACACATGTGGAGCCTATGGTTCATTGATCCAAAATGTTGGTATGATAAAGATCATCATGGCTGGCCATACAAATAAATAAATATAATTCTGTGCATTGGGAGAAGTAGCTATATGATATCTGGCTGGCCTATATCTCAACTGTTTCTTTGTTGGCCACTTTTTTGGAAGGTGGGAATTTTTCAATCTATGATATTCTGTAAACAATGGGTTACAAAATATGGACGGATTAGATCAATGACCAACAGGGCCTATTAGTAATAATTGACTTATAAAATCTACACCTGAGCATTGCATAGTACCTTGTTTATATTTGGAATTCAAGCATTATTAACCATTGATTAGACTTTACCATTGTGGCTTTTTTTCGCTTCCGAGGGTTGGGATCAATGGATGGTCACCTTTGAAATTGAAATTGTACCTGTGCTGTTCTGCCTGTTTTACACAAAAGAAATTGAAATTGAAGATAAATAACATTATTAGTGGATCTCATGCTTCCTAACTCCCTATATACTATCAACCAAATCAAATCTCAAATTCTGATATCGAAAAGGACTACAAATCTAAATTAGAGTGCAAAAGTTGTAAGGGATTATTTACAAATGCACTAACAAAATATCTAAATATTCATCATTAGTACGAGTTCAGGTCCATGGCCTGTCCACTGTATGGATATGATAAGCTAAAGTCGAATGGACGATCCACACCCTTTATTTTTCTTAGAAGAATCTGAGAATACTTCATCCTTACTGCGGTAGAAATCCTTGTTTTGATTAGTGGATGGACAATGTCATTCTGATTGATTAGTAGAGGACTCCACATGGACTGAGAATGCTTAAACCCAAATCCCAAATTCCTTGAAACAAAGACTACACTTGGATTAATGTTGAGTTCTTCTGTCTACAAAATGACTAAGGAGAACAGCTGATGAATGTTCCACGACTAATTAATTCCTTAAGATCAATACCTTGGTTTGAGATTCGCACATGGCCTTTATCACGAACATATCATCATTGGATAAAAATAGCCCGCAGCTGTGTGTTTTCCCAGTGAATTTAGTTCTCTTAAGGTCGGCTGCATCAATCTTGTCGAGCTCTTGAAGTTGCATAGGAAACTATCACATTTCGGAAAAAAAAAAAAAAAACAATTAGGATATGATTGCGAGGAAACAAACATACAAGCCTGAGGGTGCTCATTTCAACAACTACCAATATCTGGTCATCATATAGGAAATCTTTGTGTAGATAATGGCAATATTATCATCATTTATCCTTTGAAACAAGTGTTTAATTACTAAAGAAATGCTGAAAAAGTTAAGTCTATCAGTACTTGTAATTGTACTGACAATCCTTAAGGCTACATTTGGACAGAAAAACTTTGCAAATCCAGATCTTGAGACAGCCATAATTTAGCGGGAGGAACACCTGCCGCATAAGCAATGGTTTGTCGTTTATTTTGCGTGAGCTCTCCTGCAAAATGGCAATCTAATGAGTAAGGCAAGCATGGTTCCTGCAAAATTCTATTGCTTGAAAATCCTGATTCACCGACATTGGTTCTTGGACTTGACACAAAAAAGTGTTTGTTTTCCATATGTAGCCCAAGCCATCATTGATCATGGACATAAGTCAAATAACATAATATAAGCCAATTTCAATTCTACATCTCCACAGAAATTACTGCATCTAAGAATGGTAGTAGGACACGACCACCATGTTGTAATCCATTAACAATTATCCAAAGCACTTAAAATCTGACACCCGCATCAAAATACCCTCACCCCACATCAACCTTCTTCTCTGTGGTACAACATACAGCTCCCTACTACTCTATTCATATATCCCATGATCATATAGAGCCCCCCTTCTCCGCCAACCTTCACATACATCTCATCCGTGTTTCTCATTCATAGTGATCTCCAGCTACTGTATTAACACCCCCGAGAAAATCAACCATTCCCTGGTATCTTGCCTTTCAACCACAACCCTTGGAAAAGACCTATCTGACAACACATATATACTTCCCCACTCCACTAATGCCTATATGCAAAAACATATGAATTGGGTAATTGATATCTGTAGATATGAAAGAACCTCAAACGCAAGTATGCACAATGCTGATTGTAAAGCAGCTCTAGAAAAAAATATCGGAGAAAGAAATTTTGAAGTTAGATGCTAGATCAAAATGAATAATGTTCTGTTTCAGAAAGATAATATTTTCAGAAAGCACAAGTTCACCAACAAGAGGAGAAACAGTCAACTCATGAACTGACAAACCAATATATATATAATATTAAGTTGTTGACATCTTCAATTTGCTTCTCATTTTCTTCAAGATACACATCTTTAGCATTTAATCTTTTCATATTTACCTCCAAGATGGACCCTGCAGCCAATAGTGATAGGATCATAGAGCATATATAGTAGAAAAAAAAAATGGGACAAATTGTAGGCTCATGCATCATTTTTCGTAAATCCACATTTCAATAATAAAATTTGAGACTAAACTGAATCACACACCAAGGTTAGTCAAAAACCTCGTTTCTTTCTTTAAATACATGCAAAGTTTTTACTACCATAACCCGCAACAAGGCTGCAACAATTGGTGTTGGAATAGAATTGTGAAATAAGATTCTTTGTAAAATTAGAGTGAAATGCTAAAGCAATTCGCACAAGAAGAGAATCATTGACAGCCCCGCCATGAAGAAGCTGCTAGACAAACACATCAGAATTAAGCCCGTGAAAAACTTTTACTATTCTGGCATTAGACGTACCTGCATCAACAATACAGAGTGCACTGAAAAAGATCTACATCTGAACAGACAAAACATTTACAATCTGTTATGATCATTTGAGCATAATCATGAGGAGCTTGCAAAATCCCTTACTTGTGCATCAAGAATAGTAGACAATCTTTCCATTTTTTTCAACTGCTCAAGTTCAATTCGCTTCCTCATCACAGATTTTAAAGATTGTAAAATAGATAAAATTCATATGTATTGTACTGAATTCCAAAATTGGGCACTAATGTATTGTATAAGTTACTTATCTACTGCTAAAAATAGAAAAAGTAACTTGGTTTTGATCAATGATAGCCCAACTACTGCTGTAAGTAGAAAAAGTAACATGCCAAGCTACCCAAATCAACCCAGTTATCAAAAGTAAAAATAAATAAATAATCCATGTAAATAAGATAATGCAATAGATATCGAGGATCAATCTTACCTTGAGATAGTAAGCCTTTTTAATCTCAACCGCAGATGCATTAAAACTCACACCCAAGATGTTATAATACTAGGTACTGACCTTATCACAGGCAGTGTACAGAACACTCTTACGCCAACAATCTTCCTTTATTAAATTCAAGCAATACACCTTCAGCTGAGAACCACCCTTGGTCTTGAACTGAGCAAAAAAAAAAAAACGAGGAACACTATAACAAAATAACACGTAGAAATGAGGAAAGATGATGGTAATGCCAATAGGTACTTAATTCTTTCCATTTCTACTCTAATAATTCCATAAAAAGAAAATTGAATTCATATACATATATAACCATGCTATACCATCGATCCAACAGAAAAGCAGAATTTCAAGAGCCCAATACGTCCAAACCTTGGCAGCAACTGCAGTTTCTTTGGCAGTGGGACGGTGGATAAGATCATGGAGCTCCTCTCCTGTCTTTGACTGCTGCAGCTCCGGAATGTCTTCTTATTTAGCAATGCCTCAACATCCTTCATGTCATCCTTCATGCCTTCAAAGCCGTCGAGTTTGGACCGACCATTCCGCCTGTCTCTTTTTCATCTTCCCTGAAACTCAACGGTAAGTGAATGTCACAGCTAAACTGCTCACTGCTGTTCAGTTTACAATTTCTGATTGTTTGCAACTTGAAGGCAAAAGCATCCCTCATCGATTATCTCTTCTGTTCTTATTAAAATTTTTAGTTGTTTAGCATATCAACTGTCTGTTGTATTTTGGTTTTGTAGGACTTAATTCTATCTTCATATCTGACAGCCATTATCTATTTTCAATGTTTGTATTCTGCTTGGTGTTGTAGTTTACTGATAACATGCCAACAGTCTCAATCGCCAGTTGTGATGTGGTGACATTAATTAGTACTTGAAAAAAAGTATAAATGCATAAAAAACAGATTAGGATTCTATTACTATTTCAAGCAAATATTCATCCTCCAGATGCAAAATCTGCTTTCTTTACTTCGTTGCATATAAAGACAAACGGTTGTATTTATATGAAAAGTTATAAACAGTAGCACTTGTTTGCTAAAGAATCTTGGATTAGAAAAAAGGAACAAAAAAATCTAATGCATTCAACATAAACATATTCGAATCGTTTCATTAATGACCCACAAAACAGATTTCAAATTCTTTTACTGTTTCAGAAAATATTTATTCACCAGATCTAGATTCTCATCACTCTTCTTTATCTCATAGAAAGCTATAAACAGTTGTCTTTGTTTCTAACAGAATCTTTAATAAGAAAATCAATACGATCAGATTCTAACCCTTCCGTTAAAGATCCAAATGAATCGAGATCCTCTAAGATAATACGTCAAACAAAACCAAAATGATCGTCAATTAGAAAACAATAGCTCTTACTGTTTTATCATTATTTGTAATGATCGTGGCATTGTGGCCATGGATTTTCCACCCACACGTGCAAGCCAACGACGATATTAACCAGTGTTCCCTTGATTTTTGAAAATTCACAGACAAAGAAAACAAGAAAAATATCAGTCAATGAAATGGAAAGTATGCAGACGGAAGGAGCAACGGAACTGACCATAATTCAGAATTTAGAAGACAAGGATGATCATCGGATTAAGAACTCCAAGAACAAGGAAGAATGGATACAGGTGTTGTTGTGGAAGAAGAAGTGAATGAAGAGATTGATGGTTTTATGGGAAATGATGGAGGTGTGGAGATTGAATGAAGAGAAGGTTAAAAAAAAGAAAAAAAAAAAAGAAAAAGAAAGAATGGAAAAAAGAGAGAATGTAATGTAATACAATGGAAATGGAGGATTTGAAAAGTAGGGAGAGTATTGGAATTGAACGAAGGTGGGGTAACTTGAAAGCAAAAGGCAGGCTGCTTTTAAAATTCAGGTGGAATGGCTGTATATTCCAGTTTCACCTAAATAAAATTCAGGTGGAATGATTCCACCTTTCCTTTTAAAAATAAATAAATTAATTAATTAATTAAAAGCTACCATAGGCACATGTTTACAAATGTACCAAAGCAACAAAGTCATGCAGAATGATAACTCATACCTGAGAGTCACTGAGATGGGCTGCCATGGTTAGCCCTCCACTGGATGTCTCCTTTTGAACATTGGGGACTGAGTTTTTAAAGCATCACCAAATGTCTCAGTGACTTTGAATTAAAATACTACCTGGCCTATCTGGCCATAGCAATCAAACAAAGTACATAACTCCTAATCAATTAGTTAGTATACAAATTTTAACTGAATGAAATTGTTAAAAGAGCATCTAGAAATCATCTTCATCTCACAGAGGAAGATGGGCTTGCAAAAGGTCAAAGTTCTTAATCATTCAAGAAAACAATTTCGATGATGTATTGAAAATGAAACCATTAAAGCATTTTAGCAAATGCTCCCAAAAGATTGTCCAAGAAAACACAATTTCTAACTATGCACCTTTAAAGTATCAGGTTTGGCCTATGATGTGCCTTATGTTACAGTTATAATCTCGAATACAACAGGTGTAGAGGCATTTGGGAAATTTCCAAAACTATCATCCCATTGATCAGACAATGGGGATCATCCCACTGGCATGATATTTACACCATGGCTTGCGCCCGGTTGTATGAATGAATGAACGGTTCAGATCAATGATGGGATAACCCCTGTGCCATTTAAAAGCTATGGTGAATGCACACACGCATACACGTTCTGTAGTGCATTTTACAATCATTTCCAAAAGAAATGATCATGTGGAATATCCTTCAAGAAAAGGATATCTTGAAGAACTATCCATGCTGCATGGTTATGTGTCCAACCATGTCCATTCCCACCCTGACCGTACAAACAGGGCACACCTGAAAATGTAAACATATGCTGATTATAAGAGGAAATCCCCCATTAACCAAACTTATGATCCAAACTTCCAAACAACATCTACATTCCTAGGTAATGACAAACAATGCTCCCAATTCATTTCAGGTATTTTTCCTCGAAATTCAAAACAGAAATTTGATTCAACATCAAGGGAAAAACCATTATTTGATTCATTACAAAATATTAAAGCAAATGATCTTGCCAGAAAAAAAAAAAAAAAACCTTCCACCTAGTGCACTTCAAAATAAGCACCATTACCCACTATCCACTATAAATACTTGCATAAAGCAATGTTCACAAATTCAACAGTCAATGAGAAACAGAAATCGCAGCTTATTTTAGCAAGGCCTGAACATTGAGCCAGACCAACTTCATCAAGGGTTGGAGGAACCAATGATCAACTTATCATTGACACAGCCAAGCTGATGATCAAGGGCAGCATCTACACAGCAGCCGACCTGATGAACGACCTTGATCTCATAGATGTGACCCATGTCGGCATGTGTGCGTGCAACACCGATTTTCTATCCCTGAAAAAGATTCAATTTTTAACTATCTGAAGCGGAAGAATCCCCAATTATATCAATTCTCTTCCGCTGACGAAACGGAAATTAAAACTCTAATTCATACCCCACTTTTCGCCTTGACAGGATGCTCATCGTCGATTTGACATCACAGACCGACGATAACAAAATCCTCCGAACAGAACGGACAGGAAAACTCGGCCCTTGAATCATCGTCGTCGTCCGTTTCTTCAAAAGCAAGGTACAGATCTGCATCGACACCGCCGATAATCAAAACCAAAACCCTACTCAAGTAAAAAAAAAAAGAAAAAAAGAAAAAGAAAATCCTTCTAAAAAAATGAAAGCAAAGTCATTTCTACACTGACCAGATCGCGATTGGAGTGTAGATTGGTGGCGTTTGGATGTGAAACAAGCGGTCCATGAATCGGATTCCATCGGATTTTGAGTGAGAACTACTGGGATTTTTATACAAACCCTAATTTGTGTTTTTTTTTTTTTTTCGGAAGCTTCGAAGGGAAGAAACCCTTGAAAATTGTAGAAAAACCGAGTGCTGGGTCTGTGACTTAAAAAGAGAGTCGGAAGGTGCGAACTGATTACTTAGAGATAGAGGTCGCGCTACGCGGCTTCTGCTTTCTAAGATATTGTAACGCCCTCAATTTTGTGAGGCCAGTAATACTCAACTTCCAAATACTTAAATGTCACTTATATCCTAATTATAATAATTTATATATAAATTAATTTAAATAAGTAATAAAGAAATCGACTGGAACATAAACCATAACCACAACTAATCTACTGAAATAAAGACGGCTAAGAAATGCGAGTCTAAAGGAAACATTAAACGGGTCGCACAAGGCATCGCACGACAAAATTCACATATGAAATGTCCAAAAGAAATGGTGCACTAAATCCCCTGCTCAACAACCCATAGTCAGCCCGCACAGTCTACGGAAACCCGCCCATAAGCTAGAAGTAGGAAAACTCCTCTTCCTCATCTATGCTCACCCCGCTCAGCTCGTCGAGCTCCGCATCACCTGCATCTAATGAAGTGTCTGATTGGTATTTTAAAACACCGTCCTAAAGTGGGAGTGAGTGATCAACTCAGTGGGTGCCATTAGCAATAAGTTACACCAAATAACATTTCCATAATAAAATTAATGAAAGGCATACATTCACAAATCTCTAACTAATCTTTATTAATGTGTATGCATGAATTATGGTATGATGCATCACCTCACCAACAACACTCCCTCAAGCGACTTCATCTAACGTTCACGCATGACAAACACTCCCTCATTGCGACCTCAATGGTCAAGTCATCAACCTAACTAATGCGATGTGATCATGAACATGTTAGCCGAGTGTTTAGTTAATTTCGTTCATTGAGCAGGTTTGGAAAAACTAATACACCCCGACGATATCAATGCCCTTAACCATTTACGAGGCCTAGGCCCCACGATCCATGATCCCATCGGGTCCCTCACCCCCGATGAAAGCACGTGAGGAGTGCCGGAAGGCGGGATCGCTCGCGGTCACTACGGGGAGGCTGGTCACTCTAGCGTAGGACGATAGCTCAGGCATAGTATCTTATTCTACCATGCCCGGCTCACGAGTCCAGTGGATCAATTTTAGTTGTTGTCAGTGGACGTCCGTGGGCGTGAGGTATTCCAAGTTGCAAACAAGTGTGAGCAAATATGGTTAACAAACATGGTTGGTCAGTTGGTGGACCAAACCACCCAAATTTAAGCAAGCACGTAACGCACGACATCGGGCGCAAGCAACCCATGTAGTCTCACTATTGTCATCCATTCGCGTCCGCCCAAATCGGTCAGTCTAGTCACGGGACAGCCCGACTGACGGGGCTGCCCTCACAATTTGTAGATTCCTGACCAACCCAGACGATGGGCTATAATCCTTAACATATCAAGACAGTCATGATTTATCCTCAAGTAATAATGGAATAAACACACAATCAGTCAAGACATAAATTTTAAGATACCAAAATGAATACAAACTACTCCTAGCAGCAGAAATTAGACATGCATGTATATGGTATTGGATTTCCTAAGAGATAAGAAAATAAAAAGCCATTCATAATACAGGAAATGCAGTCATGCAAGCAACAAGGAAAAATATGTAGGAAATCAGATGCAAGGATAAATATGCAGCATAGTTTCCAGGTCCAAACAATATTGAAGATTAATCTAACATCAATTTATCTTTGCATGCACGTTAGGCAGACTTATCAGACAGGTCCGTAGATAAATTTTCCTATAATTTACACATGCACATCAATCTAGCATCCATAATCATTAAGTTTATCATAGATTGGTAATTGGACACCTAAGGATAATAGTCCACACTTAATGGTCGCTGAGAGCTTGCGAAGTCATCTTATGGGTGCCGAACTCGTGGGTCGATGCGCCAAGGTCCTGAGTCAATTGAATCCGCATGTTAGGACACATGTAAGGGTCTAGCTTACTAGAGAAATTCTAGGGGAAATTTGGGTGGTTACCTCCCAATTAGTGACAATTTGTTTCAATGGTAGTGGAGGCGTGGTCCAAAATGAGCGGTTGTGGGGAAAGGGAGGGGGATTCTTCGAGGTTCCAACTCCCTTAGGCAACTCCCCCTTCTCCACTCTCTTTCTCTCTCTTCTTCCTCTCTTCTTTTTCTCTTCTCTCTCTTCTCTCGCTTTTGCTGTCGGGATCTGCCGTGGGAGTGAGTGAGAGAGAGAGAGTTTAAGGGTCTTATACCCTGGATTTTGGGCCAAATGGCCCTGATTTCTATTAATTCCCTTCAAATGGCCCAGTGGGACCTACTTTTTGGCCTTGGGGCTGCCCTGATGCCCTCTTGGCCATCAAATTTATAGGATAGGTGCCCCATGGCCTGATTAAGGGTCGTATAAAGTTTAATGGCAAACGGATGCGGGGTTTTCTCGTAAGGGTCTGATTTGCGATCAAAGGTCACCGTTCCACGATCGAGGTTCAGATTTTGTGGATGGGTGCAGAAAAATGTTTTCAACCTTCAGTGTAAATTTAGAAGAGATCCAATTGCTAAAATGTCTCATTTCTCTATTTCAAGCAAAAGGCCATTGATTTAAATTTTAAGCTTTAGGTTAAGGTAAGGGCAAGTCGCACTTGGCAAGTGCCAACTGGACAGCGTGAATATTTCATTTTCAAGCATCCTCTGAGTCTGTAGTCCGTGACAAACCGCAAGCCCAGTGAGGCCCACAACCTCCCCAAGTTTTAGATTTTTCTGCCACTCCTTGGGCGTTGCATAGCCCGTATAGGAAGTTGCTAAGTATAGTCAGGCAGACCGGCTTTATAGCCCGCGCTTGGTCCAAACATAATCAGACTCAACCGTATTAGTGGCATAACCCGAGTTAATTTTATTAATGGTATGCCTCACACGAATGGTCTAATCGTGTCGTTCTGTGGCGGTTCCCACGTGAGCACCTCAGGACATTGTTCTGGATAGGTCGGGTGTTACAATCTACCTGCTTTATAAATAAACTTCGTCCTCAAAATTTGTACATATTCATATTGTTGAAGCAAGCTTGGATAATGCTTATAGACTTATGCTTTTGTCTCCCAAGTGGCCTCCTCATCGTGGTGCGTCCACAACACTTTGACTAACGGGATGACTTTGTTGCGTAGCACTTGTTCCTTCCTGTCAGGTATTTAAGTGGGTCAGAGGATATATGTGACATTTTTCTTGAGCTCCACGTGTTCCCACTTGATGATATGCGTAGGGTCGGGGACGTACTTCTTTAACATTAAGACGTGAAATACGTTATGTATTCCGGTGAGTGGTGTGGGTAAGGCCAGGCGATAAGCAACTGGGCCCACGCGGTCTAAGATTGGAAAAGGCCCAATGTATCATGGCGTGAGCTTCCCCTTTTTACCGAAACGCACAACTCCCTTCATTGGCGAGATCTTAAGAAATACGTGGTCCTTTGCCTCAAATTCCAAGTCTCTCCGCCTCGTATCGGCGTAGCTTTTCTGTCTGCTTTGGGCTACTTAGAGGCAGCGTCAGATAGTCTCAATCTTATCAGTAGTCATTTGTACTAGGTCTGGCCCTAGCAAGCTTTTCTCGCCAATTTCTACCCAACAATGTGGAGTTTGACATAGGCGCCCATACAAGGCTGCGTAAGGCGTTATGTCGATGCTAGCCTGGAAGATATTATTATAAGCAAATTTGGCGTAGGGGAGGCAGTCATCTCAGCTTTCTTGAAAATTCAGCACGCAAGCCCACAACATTTCTTCAATATTTGGTTTACCTGTTCGGTTTGCCCATCTGTCTGTGGGTAGAAGGCGGTACTAAATTTTAGCTTCACTCCCATGGCTTCTTGGATGCGTGTCCAAAAATTCGACATGAATCGGGTATCTTGGTCTGATACAATTTCGAACAGGATGCCATGAAGTCATATTATCTCCTTGATGTACAACCTGGCCAAGTCATCGGCAGAGCTAGAGGCCCATATTGGAAGGAAGTGGGCTGATTTCATTAACCAGTCCACAATCACCCATATTGAGTCATGTCCCTTCCTAGTCTTGGGTAATCCAGAGATAAAGTCCATGGATATGAAATCTCATTTCCACTCAGCCAAAGGCATGGGCTGTAAGAGGCCCGGCGGTTGGTGGTGCTCGGCCTTGACCTGTTGACAAGTGAGACATCAGGACACATAATCCGCTCTTTCCCCCTTCATGTTGTCCCACCAATAGTTCCGCTTTAGGTCCTGATACATCTTAGTGCTACCCGAGTGTATTGCCAGTTTGGAGTTGTGGGCGGCATTCAGGACTTCTTCCCATAGTCCATGAAGATTTGGGACACAAAGACGACCTTGATACCGCAACCCTTTATCAGAACTGACTCTTTACTCAGATTCTGCATTGTTTCCTACTCTTCCTTTCATCCTTTTTAGCAACTCATCACCTTCCTGGGCTTCGATGATTTTACTATCAACTAGTGGTTGAACCTGAACGTGGGCTATGGTCTCATATGGTTCTTCCATTGTTAGCTTCATGTTGAAGTCCCGTACAAATTCCACCATATTCCATTCTTTCACCATCAATGGGGCTGCAAATTTAAGCGCCCTCTTGTGGCTCAAGGCGTCCGCCACCAAGTTGGCCTTGCCTAGGTGGTAAAAGACCTTAAACTTGAAGTCCTTGAACGTCGCCATCCAGCGGTGCTGTCTAATGTTCAGATCTTTTTGAGTGAAGATGTACTTGAGGCTCTTATGGTCACAGAAGAGCTCAAATTCCTCTCCAAAGAGATAGTGTCTCCATAACTTTAAGGCAAAGACAACCGCTTCTAACTCGAGGTCATGCGTAGGATAGCTCTCCTCATGCTTCCTTAGTTGTCGGGAGGCGTATGCAATTACCTTGTTCTTCTGCATGAGTACGCAACCCAAGCCCACTCGGGAGGCGTTAGTATAAACGGTATACTTGACTCCTTGCTCGGGTAACACGAGTACCGGTGCCGATGTTAGTTTATCCTTCAACTCTTGGAAAGACGCCTCTGCCTTCTCATTCTAGGCGAACTTAATGTCCTTCCACATAAGCTAGGATAATGGGTGGGCTATTTTTGAAAAATCTTTAATGAACCTTCGATAGTTGCCTACAAGACCCAGAAAACTTCTTCCTTCTGTAACTGAGTCTGATTGCTTCCAATCTTATATGGCTGCTACCTTGGCGGGGTCCACTGATATGCCTTCTTTGGACACCACATGACCCAGAAATTTGACCTCTTCCTTCTAGAAGTCGAACTTTCAAAACTGCGCATGTAAGACCCGTATCCTAGTTCGTACCGTTCCGTAGGCTTCCGCGATCCTTCTGGTCGAATTTCGGCAATCCTCGACCCGTATTCGACATTTGCGCGTGATCTTAAGCCGAGTCTTGCATACCAAAGTCAGTTCGACCCAAAACTTATACCCTAGCGACCGCGCCGTCGTCGTGGTTCCAATGTCGCGACTCGTGCACCCAACCGATACCCGGGCCAGGAAATGTGGGAGTGCACTCATTCTGAAGAAACGCCGCGCGTTGCAAATTTCGATGGAATCTCTACAACATGTCCCATCAATTAATCAATCAATCAATCAAATCAAGTACGCTTCATACCTCAAGTACCAACACCCATCCCCTCTTTTCCCACAAGTCAACTCTCTCTCCCTATCCATCCCTCTTTTTCCAAATTTCAAACTAAACCTTACCTCTCCATCTCCTTTCCTTACAACAACCACTCCATCCATCCCTTTCATCAATTATTTCTATCCCTCTCTCTCTCTCATTTCTATCTTTACTCTCCAATTCCATGAGAGCTCTAACATCCAAGCTCTCTCCCAAATACTAAGTGTGGCCCACCTTCTCATCCCCATCTCAACCTTCGAATCACCATCAACCTCCATTAAAAGTGAAGGCAAGGAGCATACAAGTCCAAGGGATCAAGGAATAGTTCGATAGGTGGGTGATCTGCCGTTGATTCTTTTGTTTTAAGGGCCCACTTGTTGTGGGACCCACTTGATGTATGAATTGTACAATGGAGGGCCCAATAGTGGCGGGGACCCTCCCCTTCACGTATCCCTCTCTCCCTCTCTCCCTCTTTCCTTCTCTCTATCCATTATGATGGAGTGGACCCCACCAATATGTATTATATCTACTCCGTCCATCAGACGGTGTGGCCTACCCTATTGCAGGTGATGATCCACACCATCCATTGTTGGGATGGTGGAGATCCCACACACTGGGCCCGTACACTTTGTAAAATACAAGATATAGTAACATATATAATGTAATATATATGTTAATATATTAATATTATATGGTGGGCTCACGTGGAGACCCACCTATTTGGTAATGTAAGAGGTTGACGTCTCACATCAGCTAGATAGTGGCCCCCATCCAGCCGTCCATCCAGCGTCCAGAGAGTCTGGACGCTGGCACTTGCACACACACACGTATGTATATACTTTTAGATATATATATATATATATATATATATATATATATATATATATATATATATACACACATATTATATATATAATATTATATAATATAATATATTATAATATAAATATATATAGCAGGTGGCCCACGTACGTGGGACCCACTTAACGAACGGATTGGATGATATGTATACAGTAAGTGGGCCACGTACGTGGGACCCACCTGATGAATGGATTAGCTGGCATACTTCACACAGCTGCAGCTGTGAAGTTGACGTCAGCAAGTTCTGGTGGGACCCACCTTTTTCATTGGAGCATCAGCACCGTCCAGATGGATCTGGATGGTGCCATGGGATTCGCTGTACGTGCTTTATCCATCCGTCCATATGGACGGTGACAGATGGGGCCACCACTGATGGATATATTTCATCCAAACCGTCCAGCCATCTGACATGCTGGCCACCCCACCATGATGCAGTGCGTCATCTGCACCGTCCATCATCCCACCTTGCTGCATATATTCAGACCGTCCATCCCTTTTACGTGTTGAGCCATGTATATGGAACCCCACACTGATGCATGTGTTACATCTGATCCGTCCATCCATTTGGCAAACTCGTTCCAAGGCTTAAGGAAAAATAATAATAATAATAATAAGACAGATCTAGTTATCAGGTGGACCACACTACAGTAAGTTGAACATCTACCATTGAAACCCCCTTTTAGGATTACAGAAGTTTTGATTCAATATAATATTTGTTTTCCTTCCCTGTTCAGGTCCTTGTGACCTTATGAACATTATGGATGGAAATTAAATACTATGGTGGACCCACTAGAAATTTAACTGTGGAAATCATTACCACCACTGTCATTTGTGGTATGGTCTAGATGATCTTTTGGATATGATCCATTTTTGTATGTTCTATAATGATCTCTAACAATGGATAAATGGTGTGTTGGACTCAGCTAATTGACTCATCCTATTTGAATCGGCTCATTTGATTCGACCCATTTGACTCGGCTCATTTGAATCGGCCAATTTGTATCGGCCCATTTGATTCGGCCCATTTGATCGGCCCATTCGATTTATATGAGGCCCAATGAGACGTTTGTGAGACCTTTGTGTGGACCGAATGTGATGTATATGAAGTCCATTACGATGTAAGAATCCACCATGATGCGTGTAATGATGTTTTGGCGGTCGTGGCTTGGGAGCAATGATGGTTTGACATCCACATTGTAAGAGCAATAATGATTAAATGTCCACATTTTAACTCTCCCTAGGGCCCATTGATAGGCCCATACTTGTAGTGTGTAGGCCGTCTAGGCCCATCTTCATTATGAATAGAATCCATCACCACATAACATATTTAGTATAGTTCCATGATTCATGCTCATACGCATCATACGTATGCTTGATATGAAGAGTGACTGATCTATCATATGCCTTCGGGCAGATTGTTTATGGGTTCCCTGATAGGCGGAGTTGCCCTTCATGAGCGTGTGGTACGCACAGGATTATTGCATGACTGATAGTGTGATTCATGTACTTTGCATTTATATGACATAATTCTTACACGCCCTAACGACATCAGGGCTATGACCTCCACAGACACATCATGGATGGCAAGATCGGACACCGAAAATATTGTTACTAAGTATCGGAGTGCCATAGATGTCCCTAGGTGAAAATATCTAAACCTAATGGTACTAGAGGATGACTCCAACGTCAAGACCGAGTGGATATATGAGTGCATGAGGGCCAAATACCAGGAGGCCGCGTCTCCCACTATGTCGTGGTCGGTTGGAAAGGGGTGTGGTCTTACTCACCCGAGGGTAGGGGACAATACTAGGCTGAGTTTGATCAGCTCGTGAATGGGTCCGCTATTAACGTGCCAGATAGGTATTAGCAGACTTTGGCCAAGCGGATAGTGAGTTTTCTTACGCTCACTTGGACTGCACACCTGGAAAAGGGGCAGTGCCATTTGGAGTGTATTAAACCCCGTTGATTATTCAGAATGAGAACTGTATTGATACTTGATGAGTTGTATTGATATGTGGATTTGGATGAGGATTGACATACTTGATTTGCATCTCGCATCGCATGACCTTGATATGGCTGATAACATTCATATCTTGCACCGCATAACCTTTGTATGGTTGATTGCATTCATGTACCCATCAGTATGATTCCACATTAATCTGACATTACATTCTGAGCACGTTCATACTACACACACACTTACACCACGCTCTAAGCTTTCTATAAGCTTATGCACAATTGATGCGTGCAGGTGATGCCCGGACGCAGCCGTAGCCTCCCCGCAGTTGGAGTGTGCACTCGAGCTTCTGGAGTATCTATTATTATCATTATCTTGTATTTCCCTTCATAGGCATTGTACTCAAAGTTTTTTATCATAGTAGATTTTGTGATGGTGTTCTTGTGGTTATTGTTCGTGGGTTATGCTTATACTGAATCAAAATCATGTTTGAAATCCTCCTTGTAGAATCCGAGGATCGGAACCTGGTGTATGGGTGTCGGGAGCCGAGAATGGGGTACTATGGAGGTTGTTAGCGCCGGATTCAGCGATCAGAATTTTGTGAGCTCGGTTTTTGAGTTTGGGATGTGACAGAAGTTGGTATTAGAGCATAACTTGGGAATAACTGAGAACAACATCACATGTTTCCTATGAGTTCAGGACGATTAGGTTCCGAGTGTGTAACCTTCCATTTGAGTTCCCTAACATGCGATTCTCAAGGTTGATTGGCGTCCTTATTCTTCCTATAGGATATGCCGCCCAGGAGAGCGACCCTAGCGAACCCCGCTCCACCACCTGAGGTTCTCGCTTTACCACCTGCGACTCCCGCTCTACCTCCTAAGATCCCTGTTCTTTAGCCTGAGGATGTCGTTCCTCCACCTGAGACAGTTGCAGATCCGACCGTACCTGTGAGTGCCTCCTAGTTACAGTAGATGTTGTAAGCTATGACGGCTGCGCTTCAGGGACAGGGCAGGTATCCTACTGTTTCGCCAACCCAGGTAGAGCAGGAACGTGCGAGCGCCCTTCTTCGAGAGTTTAAATAGCTTGATCCTCCACATTTCTAGGGAGAGCCAGATCCGACTGCAGCTGAGAGGTAGTGCTCCGATGTGGAGAAGATTTTTGATACGATGGCATGTACGACCTAGCAGCAAGTTCGGTTGGCAGCATTTCTTCTCCAGGGTGAGGCCGAGCACTTGTGGACCTCCGTTACCCGTGTTGCAGGACCTGATTATGTCTTGACATAGGAGGATTTCATTGATCGATTTGAGCAGCAGTACTTTTCTGACCACGTTCGTCGTTAGAGAGCACTGGAATTCGAGACATTAGTGCAAGGAGATATGTCAGTGGCATAGTACGCAGCGCATTTTATGGCACTATCAAGGTTTGCGCCGTATTTGGTTGATGACGAGGGGCGGAAGGCCCACTGTTTTGAGAACGGCTTATGTTACGGTCTTCGAGACCGTGTTATTGGGCATGAGCTCCTGACTTTTCAGGCAGTAGTTCGGAGGGGTCAGATTTACGAGGCTAAGTGGGCCAACTCTTAGAGTGATCAATATCAGAGAAGAGGTCGGAAGAGGTAGGCCCCCTCCAGTAGCTCCTAGCAGCATCGACGACCATAGAGATACAGGAGCTACCCATCCGCTAGAGCACCAGTAGTACCAGCAGCACCATCGACACCTCTAGCGCCACCCTAGCAACCATTTTCAGGGACCTGTTTTAGATGTGGTGGGACAGGGCACAGCGTGTATGAGTGCCCCCGCCCTCATCTGCAGCAGCCAAGAGGGCCACAACAACCTCCAGTGTAGCAGCGACCGCAGCAGCAGTGACCTCATCAGCAACAACCCCATCAGTAGTGACCGCAGCTACCTTAGCCACCGAGGCCCCAACAGAACCAGAGACAGCAGTACAGGCCGCTGTAGAGGCAGCAGCAGCAAGGACCTCAGAGGGGACAGACACCTCCCCAATCAGCTCAGGCTAGATTCTATGTGGCTTAGCAGGACCCATAGACCTCCAGAGGAGTCGTTGAGGGTATACTTCCAGTCTTTGCATGCATCGCCCGAGTATTATTTGATTTCGGTGCTTCGCACTCATTCATGTCTGAGGATTTTTATCGATCGACTGGATTGTTGACAGAGTTTACCCGCGAGGGGTTGATGGTATCGACGCCCTTGGGGAAGACTACAGTATTAGGCCGCTTCTGTTCGTCTTGCCCCGTGTTAGTAGGAGAGATTTTCTTGCCCGCCGATTTGTATGTGCTGCCGATATCAGATTTTGACGTTATCTTGGGCATGGATTGGTTTATCGAGTACCAGGCCATCTTGGACTGTTTCGCGAGGACAGTCATGTACTATATACTAGGCTTACCGCAGTTTCAGTTCATTGTTGAGCTAAGAGGGGAGCCATTGTCTTACTTGATGTCCTGTGTCATTGAGGAGCCTGTTGCCACTTATATTGATCAGTTGCCGATTGTCTATGATTTCCTCGATGTGTTCCAGGAGATTTCGGGGTTGCCGCCTCATCGGCATATTGAGTTCCAGATCGATCTTGTGCTCAGTACCACGCCTATCTCGAAGGTCTCATACCGTATGACACCAATGGAGTTGAGGGAGCTGTAGCAATAGTTGGACGAGTTATGTGAGTTGAGATTTATCTGTCCGAGTAGTTCTCCATGGGAAGCGCCGGTACTCTTCGTTAGGAAGAAGGATAGCTCGTTGAGGCTCTACATAGATTACCGCAAGCTCAACCGGGTCACGATTAAGAACAAGTATCCACTCCCGAGGATAGATGATTTTTTTGATCAGCTGTAGGGTGCACAGTTCTTTTCGAAGATTGACCTGCGTTCCGGTTATCATCAGATTCGGGTCCGAGAGGAAGACATCCCAAAGACGGCTTTCAAGACGCATTATGGTCATTTTGAGTTTCAAGTCATGTCCTTCGGACTGATCAATGCACCTGCGGTCTTCATGCAGTTGATGAATAAGGTCTTCTGTCTATATCTCGATTAGTTTGTTGTGGTCTTCATCGACAACATTCTGATATATTTAAGGACCCGTGATGATCATATACAACATCTGGAGATCGCAATACAGACCCTCCGTGCCCACCAGCTGTATGTGAAGCTGGAGAAGTGGTTCTGGCAGGAGAAGGTGAGGTTCCTCGGTCATGTGGTGACGAGGGAGGGTGTCGCAGTAGACCCCTCAAAGGTTAAGGCAGTGCGTCAGTGGGGCCAGCCCACTACTGCATCTGAGATCCACAGTTTCCTTGATTTAGCGGGATACTAATGGCGTTTCATTGAGGGCTTCTCCCGTATTGTAGCCTCGTTGACTCGGAAGGGCACAGATTTTGTTTGGACTGACGCATGTGAGGAGATATTTGTGGAGTTGAAGGATTGTCTGACGTCCACTCTTGTCCTCACTCTTCCCTCTGAGAGTGATGGATTTGTTGTATTTACCTATGCTTCATGTATTGGCTTGGGTACTGTCCTGATGCAGCACGGGAGACCAGTGGCTTATGCGTCTCGCCAGCTCAAGGTCCATTAGCTGAACTACCCCACGCATGATTTAGAGCTAGCAGTAGTAGTCTTCGCACTTAAGGTGTTGAGGCACTATCTCTATGGGGTTAGGTTCGAGCTCTTCTTTGACCATAAGAGTTTGAAGTACTTATTCTCTCAGTCCGAGCTAAACATGAGGTAGAGACGCTGGATGGAGCATTTGAAGGACTATGATTTTGACCTCTAGTACCACCCAGGTAAGCCAAACGTGGTAGCGGATGCCCTCAGCCGTCAGCCATGAGGCCTAGTGGTACACATGATGATTCAGGAGTGGAGGATGCTCAAGGATATAGCAGAGTATGACTTCAATTTTGGTCTGCAGTCTTCTATTGTTCAGCATTGAGCCTGTCGATTCAACCCTCTCTTGTCGCAAGGGTGATCGAGGCTCAGCAGACAGACGAGTCGTTACAGGATTACGAGCAGAGGCAGCATCTGAAAGTCAGACAGATTGGCAGATTGGTTCTAATGGTGGACTTCGCTTTAGAGGCTGATTATGTGTCCCGGATATTCCTAAGTTGTGCAAAGATCTTATGACCAAGGCACATCGATCATGGTTTTCTATCCACCCTGGCTTGACGAAGATGTATCATGATATGAGGAGATATTATTTTTGGGCGAGGATGAAGCGCCAGATCACCAGTTTTGTGGCCGAGTGTGACACATGCCAGCGTGTCAAGGCCGATCATCAGAGACCCCCAGGTCCATTGCAGCAGCTGAGCGTCCCGACTTGAAAGTGAGAACACAAATCGACAGATTTCATTATAGGTTTGTCGAGGACTTGGCGCGATCATGACATCATCTGGGTTGTCGTGGATCGCCTGATGAAGTCGGTACATTTTCTTGTGATTCGTGAGACTTAGCATATGGACCAGCTCACCAAGCTATTTGTTGATGAGATCGTGAGACTACATGGTGTTCCTGTCTTGATCATTTCAGAACGAGACCCGAAGTTCACGTCTCAGTTTGGGGGAGCTTTCAGAGAGCGATGGGCACTGAGTTGCAGCTCAGCACCATGTATCATCTGCAGACCGATGGCCAGACTGAGAGGGTCAACTAGATCCTTGAGGATATGCTTCGAGCCTGCGTGATTGACTTCGAGGGTAGCTGGGATGAGCATCTGTGATTGGCTGAGTTCGCATACAACAACAACTATTAGGCGTGTAAGACCCGTATCCTAGTCCGTACTGTTCTGTCGACTCCCACGATCCTTCCTATCGAATTTCAGCAACCTGCAACGTATACTCAATGTTTACGGGTGACCCTAAGTCATAACCTGTAGATCTCAGTCGGTTTAATCCAAGACTTATATCATTGCGATCACACCGTCGCCGCGGTTCCAACGCTGCGTCTTGCATACCGATCCGATATCCTGGCAGGAAGATGTGGGCCGACATTTATTTTGAAGAAAACACCGCGCATTTGCAATCCCAAGAGAATCTCTACAACATGTCCCATCAATCAATCACTCAATCAATCAATCAAAGCTTTCTTTCTCCTCAAGTCAAGCAACCTGAAAGTTAACTCTTTCTCACCTTCTCTCTTACACACCCATACATGTCAATTACACCATCACCTCACATTCATCACTCCATCACCCATCACTTCTCTTACAACCACCCTCTCTCTCTCTCTCTCTCTCCCTTTCTCTTCACATTTTTCAAGCACCCAAATGAGGTCACATCTAACATTTTCAAGGAGAGAAAGTGTATGTGTGTGGCCCACTTTCCCATCCCAAATCCTTCATCCTAGCCATTCAAACCTCATCATCTTCCGTCAAAGTGAAGCACAAGGAGCTCGGCTTTCCATTGGACCAAGAAGATCAGACGGTGGGTGCTTTATAGGCTAGATTTTTCATGTTTTGATGATGGGCCAAGTGAGGCCTACTGATTGATGGTATGGATCTCACTTTGGACCCTAGGTGTGGCCGATGACCCACCTTGATTCTCATGATCATTCCATGATGGGGCCATTCTTCATGGTCCCCATCATGATGTTTATTTTCTTTGCATGGATAGAGGTCATCTAGACCTTCCATTTTGGTGGAGAAGGAATCTCCACTGTTGATCTTTGATTTGGTCGGCCCACATGTATTGGGACCCACTTGATGTATGATTGAATGTTAGGGAGAGCCCATAATGTCGGGGTCCCTCCATCACACGTGTCTCTCTCTCTCTCCCTCTCTTTTTCATTTGTTTTGTGTGTGATGATATGATTGTGTGGCCCACTTAATGAGTTGTGAGACGTCCAAACCGTTCATCAAAGGGACCTCACCTTGATGTGGGTCTCATGTACACCATTCAACCATTTGGTGGCCCACCCTGATAGCATGTATGTGGGTGGGGCCCACCTTAAACATATGTGCTATATGCAACCGTCCAATGTCCAGGGACGTTGGACGTTGGCAACAAGTGAATTGTGAGCTGACAGTGGGCGTACTAATGACAATAGCAAAAGGAAAAAAAGGGTTTTAGGTGGGCCGCTCATGCAGGCCCCACTTTGATATATGTATTTAATCCATGTCATCCATCCCATCCAGCGGATCATTTTAGGCGTTGAGCTGAAAAATGGGACGAATCTAATTTTCTAGTGGACTATAGTATAGAAAACAATTTCTTTACCATTGAAAACCACCCTGCCGTTTCTGTACCTCGAAACACGCCCAAGATTGGGCACGTTTGATCTGTATTGAATAGTAAAAACCAATGGGTGGGGTGGATTTTGTTGATATGGGTCCCACCCGTGAAAAACCTCAGAAAAATAGGTCTTTAAAAAAAATTAATATGAAGCAGGTCGTTGCTGCTGCCAGAGGAGCGCAGGCAGCGCCTGTTGCACGTGGACGACAGCCAGATGGGTCCCATACGTGGGCCCCACCGTGATGTGTGTTTCACAGCCACACCATCCATTTTGTGGGCCCCCTTGGGCCAGTGGCCCCCACCAAAAATCAACCATATACGTGGCTCAGGTGGCCCACATCATAGGAAATAGCAGGATTGAACGTCAGCCATTGAAACCCCTGTTTGGGTACTATAACAGTCTTGGATTAATATGAAATTTGTTTCTCCTTTTCATCCTGGCCCGTGTGACCCTATTAACAGGTTGGATTGCAAATAAACATTGTGGTGGGCCCCACGTGGAACCCACTATGAATTATGTGTTTTATTCACACCGTCCACGGCTGTGGACGGTGGAGCCTACATTAATGTATGTGTTTTATTTACACCGTCCACCCCTGGACGGTGGAACCCCACCTTGCCTATGTGTTTTATCCATGTCGTCCAGCCACTTTAGCTGGTCTGCTGGACAGCCAGGGGACCTCACCATGAGGCATGCGATTTATCCATGCTATCCATCCCTATGGGACCCACCATGATGCATATATTGTATCCAAACCGTCCAACCATTTTGAAATGTTATTTTACAGCATGGGTAAAATGATGAGTCAGATCTATAGTTCAAGCATACCGCACCATTGAAAATAGTAGGGACAGTGATATCGCCCGTTCAAAACTTCTCAAGGGTCACAATAGTTCCGATCAAGTTGATGTTTTTTCTCTTACTTCATCCTCTATGTTAACTTATGAATTGGTTGGATCTTAAAAATACATAAGGGTGGGCCCGATTGATATACATGAAGCCCATTTATTTCGGCCCATTTGATTCGGCCGGTTGATACGACCCATTTGATGAGGCCCGTTGTAGTATATTTGGGGCCCATGGGTTGAGGCCCATTATGATGTATTAGGGCCCGTTGGTTGAGGCCCATTGTGATATATTCAAAGGCCCATGGGATATGGCCCATTGCAATATACATAAGGCCCATTGATGTGGCCCATTTAATGTATCTGAGGCCCATGGGTCGAGGCCCAATGAGATGCATATAGGACCATTGCCATGTGTAATGTTACCGTGGTATATACAATGATGTTTTATGGCGGGCCATGCCTTGGGAGCAATGTTGGTTTGACGTCCACATTGTAAGATTAATATTGGTTCAATGTCCACATTATAACTCTCCCTAAGGCCCATTGATAGGCCCATACTTGTTATGTGTTGGCCGTTTAGGCCCATCCTCATTGGAAGGATAGTTCATCACCAAATAACACGCTTAGTATAGCTCCATGATTCATGCTCATACGTATCATATGTATGCTTGATATGAGGAATGTTTGATCATAGCATACGCTATTGGGTAGACTATTTATGGGACTCCTTATGAGACAGAGTACCCACATTATCGCGCCGTACGCGCAGGATTGTTACATGACTGGATAGTGTGACTTATGCATCTCGCATATATGTGACTTGATCATTGTACGCCCTAGCGACATCAGGGCTGTGGCCTCCACAGACACATCGTGGATGGCTAGATGGGACACCGAAAATGCTTGGTTCTAGCACTGTGGGCATGTAGGATGTCCTTAGGTGAAAATTCCCGAACCTCCTTAATACCAAGAGATGCTCCAATGTCTAGACTGAGTGGAATATGAGCGTCGGTGCCTATACCATGAGGCCGTTTCTCTCACTGTGTCATGGTCGGTTGGAAGGGGGTGTGGCCTTATCCGCCCGAGTGAGGGGGCTATAAGCTAGGCTGAGTATGACCAACTCTTAAATGGGTCCATTATCAATGAGCTGAGTAGGTATTGACAGACTGCTGGCTAGGCGAATAGTGAGGTCTCTTCCACTCACTGGACTGTGCAGCTAGGGAGGAGGCAGTTAGTGTGGAGTGTAATAGACCCTGGTGATTTTTTCAAAGAGTAACTGTACTGATATGTGGACTTATTCAGCAGGAATTGCATATCAATTCATTTATTCATTCACTATCCACTCGAGTTGGTGGTGCATAACTATTTGTTACGTGTACCATCGCATGGCCAGGATTTCGGTTGGGCACACAACTAACCTGAGATCAGGAGTTTACCACATTAAGTCTGACTATCCAAATTTAGGTATGAGACTGGTTTGGATAGAAGTCCCCGGTGGTGGACCCCATAGCCTATGATACTATGTACTATCATCCCGACTTCACATTCCAGCATGGTGATTGCATTCGCACCGCATATTACATTGCATCCGCAGTACTTATCATTTTGGGTTACTATGTTTTTACACTTATATGGCCTAGACGGACTTAGTAGGATTTGCATATTGCATTACATCATCGACATCTGATTTTTGGCTTTTACATTTGCATATCCGATCCGCATTGTGTATTCTAGTGATTCATGGACCTACTAGTATATTTTCGCTTACTCTGATATCATATGATTCATGATCTTGTCAGTATTTTCACTTATTCTGATGATGTATGATTTATGGGCTTTATGGTATACTTGGTGCTTGCCTTGCGCACACACTTACACCACCCTCTAAGCTTTCTATAAGCTTATGCACGATAGATGCGTGCAGGTGATGTTAGGTTGCAGCAGCGTGGAGCTTGGAGCAGTAGCTGACTTATGGAGCTTGTATTTGACATATGTATTTCCCTTTCAGCACTGTATTCAAATGATTATATTAGTGGATATGTGATGATGATGTTACCTTTGTGATTTGGGTAAACTTGTGGTTATGCTCTATTATATAAAAAAAAATTCATTCTAAAAATTCTCCTTGTAGGATCCTAGGATCGAAATCTGGCATTGATTGTCGGGAGCCGAGAATGGGGCACTACGGAGGCTGTCGGTACCGGATTCAGTGATCAGAAATTTTGTGAGCCCATTTTTTGATTTTGGGGCTTGATAAGGCGACCATTGGCATGACTTCTTTTGAGGCATTATATGGCAGATCGGGTAGATCTCCGAGTTATTAAACCGAGGTCGGAGAACGGCGTCTCCAAGGTCCTGAGCTTGTACAGCAAACGTCAGAGGCTATCGATATCATCAGGCAAAGGATGCGCACAGCTCAGAGCTGGCAGAAGAGTTTTGCTGATCATCGACATCATCCCTTAGAGTTCCCAGTAGGGGATAGAGTGTATCTCAAGGTCTCGCCAATGAAGGGCGTAGTTCGATTCAGAGCGAAGGGCAAGCTTGCCCCGAGATTCATAGGACCTTTCGAGATCACTGGGCGCGTTAGTGCCGTGACTTATTGGCTTGGCTTGCCATCTCAGTTGTCTAGTGTCTACAATGTTTTCCATGTTTCTATGTTGAGGAATTGTGGGTCAGACATCGTTCCTGTTATTGATTGGCAGCCGTTGGAGGTTCGTGAGGACTCTTCTTACATTGAGCAGCTAGTTCGTATCCCTGATCGGAAGGAGCAGGTCCTCCGAACCAAGGTCATTCCCTTGGTGAAAGTTTAGTGGGGTCACCATTCTATTGATGAGGCATCTTGGGAGCACGAGGCTAAAATTTAAGAGAGATATCCCCATCTTTTTGACGATTGATTATATGTTGTATCATGTATGCTGTTTTGATTTTATATAATGATGCTATGTTTCCTCTTCTTTTTGAGTCTTGATTACTTGCAATGATAGTGTGAATTTCGAGGATGAAATTTTTATTTGGAGGGGAGAGCTGTAAGACCCGTATCCTAGTTCGTACCATTCCATAAGCTTCCACGGTCCTTTCGGTCGAATTCTGACAATCCTTGACCTGTATCCGACGTTTGCGCGCGATTCTAAGCCGAGTCCTGCATACCAAAGTCATCTTGACCCGAAACTTGTACCCTAGCGACCGCGTTGTCGCCACGGTTCCAACGTCGCGACTCGAACACCCAACCAATACTCAGGCCAGGAGATGTGGGCCCACGTTCATTCTAAAGAAATGCTGCGCATTGCGAATTTTAAGAGAATCTCTACAACATGCCCCATCAATCAATCAATCAATTAAGTCAAGTACACTCCATACCTCAAGTACCAACACCCATCCCCTCTTTTCCCACAAGTCAACTCTTTCTCTCCCAATACATCCCTCTTTTTCCAAATTTCAAACTAAACCTTACCTCTTAATCTCCTTTCCTTACAACAACCACTCCATCCATCCCTTTCATCAATTATTTCTATCTCTCTCTCATTTCTATCTTTACTCTCCAATTCCAAGAGAGCTCCAACATCCAAGCTCTCTTCCAAATATTAAGTGTGGCTCACCTTATCATCTCCCATCTCAACCTTCCAATCACCATCAACCTCCATCAAAAGTGAAGGCAAGGAGCATACAAGTCCAAGGGATCAAGGAGGAGTGCGATAGGTGGGTGATCCGCCGTTGATTCTTTTATTTTAAGGGCCCACTTGTTGTGGGACCCACTTGATGTATGAATTATACAAGGGAGGGCCTAATAGTGGCGGGGTCCCTCCCCTTCACGTATCCCTCTCTCCCTCTCTCCCTCTTTCCTTCTCTGTATCCATTATGATGGAGTGGACCCCACTAATATGTATTATATCTACTCCATCCATCAAACGGTGTGGCCCACCCTATTGTAGGTGATGATCCACACCATCCACTGTTGGGATGGTGGAGATCCCACACACTGGACCCTTACACTTTGTAAAATACAAGATATAGTAACATATATAATGTAATATATATGTTAATATATTAATATTATATGGTGGGCCCACGTGGAGACCCACCTGTTTGGTAATGCAAGAGGCTGGCATCTTACGTCAGCCAGAAAGTGGCCCCCATCCAGCCATCCATCCAGTGTCCAGAGAGTCTGGACGCTGGCACTTGCACACACACACGTATGTATATACTTATATATATATATATATATACACACACACACACATAGAGACACACACATATTGTATATATAATATTATATATTATAATATAAATAAATATAGCAGGTGGGCTACGTACGTGGGACCCACCTGATGAACGGATTAGCTGGCGTACTTCACACAGCTGCTGCTGTGAAGTTGACATCAGCAAGTTTTGGTGGGACCCACCTTTTTCGTTGGAGCATCAGCACCGTCCAGATGGATATGGATGGTGCCATGGGACTCGCTGTACGTGCTTTATCCATCCGTCCATATGGACGGTGACAGATGGGGCCACCACTGATGGATATATTTCATCCAAACCGTCCAGCCATCTGACATGCTGGCCACCCCACCACGATGTAGTGTGTCATCTGCACCATCCATCATCCCACCTTGCTGCTTATATTCAAATCATCCATCCCTTTTACATGCTGGGCCATGTATATGGACACCCACACTGATGTATGTGTTACATCTGATCCGTCCATCCATTTGGCAAACTCATTTCAAGGCTTGAGGAAATAATAATAATAATAATAATAATAATAAGACAGATCCAGTTATCAGGTGGACCACACTACAACAAACAGTGGGTATGAACGTTTACTATTGAAACCCCCTTTTAGGATTACAGAAGTTTTGATTCAATATAATATTTATTTTCCGTCCTTGTTCAGGTCCTTGTGACCTTATAAATAGTATGGATGGAAAATAAATACTACGGTGGACCCACTAGAAATTTAACCGTGGAAATCATTATCACCACTGTCATTTGTGGTATGGTCTAGATGATATTTTGGATATGATTCATTTTCGTATGTTTTATAATGATCTCTAATAATGGATAAATGGTGTGTTGGACTCGGCCCATTGACTCGACCCATTTAAATCGGCCCATTTGATTCGGCCCATTTGACTTGACCCATTTGATTCGGCCCATTGAATTGGCCCATTTGTATTAGCCCATTTGATCGGCTCATTCGATTCAGCCCATTTGATCGGCCCATTTGATTTATATGAGGCCCAATGAGACGTATGTGAGACCTTTGTGTGGACCGAATGTGATGTATATGAAGCCCATTACGATGTAAGATTCCACCATGATGCATGTAATGATGTTTTGGCGGTCGTGCCTTGGGAGCAATGATGGTTTGACATCCACATTGTAAGAGCAATGATGGTTAAGTGTCTGCATTATAACTCTCCCTAGGGCCCATTGATGGGCCCATACTTGTAGTGTGTAGGCCATCTAGGCCCATCTTCGTTATGAACAGAATCCATCCCCACATAACATGTTTAATATAGTTCCATGATTCATGCTCATACATATCATATGTATGGTTGATATGAGGAGTGACTGATCATAGCATATGCCTTCGGGCAGATTCTTTATGGGCTCCCTGATAGGCGGATTTGCCCTTTATGAGTGTGTGGTACGCGCAGGATTGTTGCATGACTGGTAGTGTGATTCATGCACTTCGCATTTGTATAACATAATTCCTACATGCCCTAACAACATCAGGGCTATAACCTCCATAGACACATCGTGGATGGCAAGATCGGATACTAGAAATATTGTTACTAAGCATCAAAGCGCCATAGATGTCCGTGGGTGAAAATTTCTAAACCCGATGGTACTAGAGGATGACTCCAACGTCAAGACCGAGTGGATAAATGGGCGCATGAGGGCCGAATACTAGGAGGTTGTGTCTCCCACTGTGTCATAGTTGGTTAGAAAGGGGTGTGGCCTTACTCGCCCGAGGGTAGGGGGCAATACTAAGCTGAGTTTGACCAGCTCGTGAATGGGTCTGCTATCGACGTGCCGGATAGGTATTGGCAGACTATTGGCCAAGCGGATAGTGAGGTTTCTTATGCTCACTTGGACTGCCCTCTTGGGAAAGGGGTTGTGTCATTTGGAGTGTATTAAACCCCGATGATTATCCAAAATGAGAACTGTAGTAATACTTGATGAGTTGTATTAATATGTGTATTTGGATGAGGATTGACATGCTTGATTTGCATCTCGCATCGCATGGCCTTGATATGGCCGATAACATTCATATCTTGCTCCGCATAACCTTGGTACGGCTGATTGCATTCATATACCCATCAACATGATTCTGCATTACTCTGACATTGCATTCTGAGCATGTTCATACTACGCAAATGCTTACACCACCCTCTAAGCTTTCTATAAGCTTATGCACGATTGATGCGTGTAGGTGACGCCCGGACGCAGCCATAGCCTCACTGCAGTTAGAGTGTGCACTTGAGCTTTTGGAGTTTCTATTATTATCATTATCTTGTATTTTCCTTCATAGGCATTGTACTTAAAGTTTTTGATCATAGTGGATTTTTTTATGGTGTTCTTGTGGTTATTGTTCGTGAGTTTTGCTTATGGTTATGCTTATACTGAATCAAATTCATGTTTGAAATCCTCCTTATAGAATCCTAGGATCGGAACCTGATGTATGGGTGACAAGAGCCGAGATTGGGGTACTATGGAGGCTGTCAGCACCGGATTTGGCGATCGGGAATTTTATGAGCCTGGTTTTCGAGTTTGGGGCGTGACAGCGCATACAATTGATTTTACTTAAGCGTATCGAGAACTGCCCGCAAGTGTTCCTCGTGTTCTTCACGACTCTTCAAGTATATAAGTATGTCGTTGATGAATACAATGACAAACCTGTACAAGAAAGGCCTGAAGACTCTGTTCATGGGATCCATAAATACCGCTGGAGCATTGGCATGACTAGGAACTTATAGTGCCCGAAATAGGTTCTAAAGGCCGTTTTCTGTACATCCTCCTTCTGACTCGCAACTAGTGGTACCCCGATTGTAAATTGATCTTCAAGAAGTATTGGGCACCTCTCAGCTGTCGAACAAGTCATCGATTCTAAGCAATGGGTATTTATTCCGGACAATCACTTGGTTTAGCCTTCTATAGTCAATGCACAACCGTAAGGTGTCATCCTTCTTCTTCAAAAATAGGACTGGGACTCCCCATGGTGAGACGCTGGGTCAGATAAATCCTGACTTTCACAAGTTGTCAATCTGAGTCCTAAGCTCTTCCATCTCACATGGGGGCATGTGGTAGGTCGACAAGGAGATTGGTGTGGCACTTGGAGTCAGGTCGATCATGAAGTCTATCTCCCATCGAGGAGGAAGTCCATGTATAGATTTGAACACATTTATGAAATCTTAGATAATTGGCATGGATGTTAGCAGGGGTCCACAATAACCCTCTTCCAATGAAGCATAACACAAGGCTCTATGTGGGTAACTGACCTGGACTAGGAACGTGAAGGTGATGCCTCTGCTTTCGTGTATCGTTACCAAACTCCTTTCTTAGTTGATTTTTGCCTTCATTCCAGTCAACCAATTCATGCCCAAGACAACGTCGTAATGGAAGATCTTCATCACAATTAGGTCTACGTTCACCACCTTGCCTCCCAAGTCTATGGGGCAGTCACGACATATCCTTATTGCATCTGAGATAGTCCTGACCACCGCAATGATTCATACTCCTACAATGAGGGTGGTATGCAGCTCTAGACGCTTGACAGTTGCATTTGATATGAGAGATGTAGTGGATTCGGTGTCTATTAAGAGGAATATGGGGCTACCTTGTATCTGGGCTATCACCATGAAAGCTGTGGGGGCGGGCATGACTGCTTCCAGGGCCTCTGTCATCAAGACGTGGACTCGAGCTTACTGCATGTGATTTGGTCGTTGCATAGGCTTTTGTGGTGGCCTAACTTGAGGTACAGGTGGGCGATGAAAATGCTGGCCAGGCCTTATCGCCCGCAAAGGAGGAACTTGTATGGCTTGTTGAGGGGGCCTATTGATATGTTGAGGGGGCACGAAACCATGGTCCCTCATTCTTGAAAAATAGAACAGTGCGGAGTGGCCTACCCTCTTGCAGTAGTCACATATGCGGTTCGCCTGTGTAAAAGGAGCCGGAGGGGCTGCAGGCCTGGGAGGAGAGCTCGGGTGTGGCCTTTCCTAGCGAAGGATGAGGACTGCCCTTCCATCTTATTCCGCGGGCCCTGCTGTAGTCGAGTTCGAGAGACTCGTTCTTCATCTTGTTCCGACCGAAGAGACATCTCTACTAATTCAGCGTACGTCCTCATATTTGCGCAACACATCTTAGAGCAGATGCCACTCTTAAGGCCCTCAGTAAAGCGTCGCATCTTGGTCTCCTCATTTGCTACTATCCGGGGAGCATAACACGACAATTCAGCAAAACTGTTCTCATATTGCACCACAGACATCCCTCGTTGGAGGTGAAGGAACTCATTCTGCCTCTCATTATGGTACATCTGCAGGAAGTATTTCTGGTAGAAGCGGGTCTCAAACGCTTCCCACGTCCATACGTAGTCTACAGGGATGATCCTAAGAACGCTCTCCCACCATGAATCGGCCTCCGTTTTGAAGAGGTAGGAAATCAGCTTCACTTTTTCAGCTTCAGGACAATGGAGAGCCCTAAGCATCTTAACGACCCGGTTCAGCCAATACTCGGCTTCCTTTGGGTGGAGTAGGCAGTCTAAGTCTCTAGAACCGCTCAAATAAGTTACTCGTGGCGGCCGTGGCGGTGACTATGGCGGGCTGCTCCAGTGGTTGCATGTTCATGTGTTGGGCCATGGTTCCCGCCAAAGTGGCTAATGTTTGTTGTTGCATAAGAAGTAACATCTGCCCCATCTGGTCCATAGTCGGGGCTGCTTGGGGCGCGGATGCTGTGGCCTGAGGTAGGTGCACTTCCAGGATTGCTTCTTGGGCAGTACTACCCACATTGTGGGGGGTCGGCTGCCCCTTAGGGGTCTTGTTATTTATCGGGAGTGGAGCGATCCCTCTTGACTAGGCCAGCATGAGGTAGGTGAACAAAGCGGCCCTCTCCTCGTGAACGCATCCCCAGGAAGGATGTCCCTTAAGGGGTTAAGCACTAGAGCAATATTATTATAAGAGTCGCACACAATTTCATGCCTAGAAGCTTCATCCATAGATATCAATGACCATACATTCAAAGGAATTCATGAAGCAATAAGAGAAATTTCTAAGCAACTCCATACATTCACATTAGATTCAAAATGCCATTTACCATGGTCCACATTACTTGCACAAGGATTACATGAGTCACCAGACACTCCAAACATAAGGCAACTACGGCCTAATCAAAACAAAAAGTTCCAACCATCATTCAACAACAAGGGAGTAATTCTAACTATTTCAAACAAACAACTAATTATCAGCAAAGCTAGGCTACTGTTCTTTTGGGTCAGATGAAGATGGGAGCGCTCCCTCCCCTTGATTGTAGCAAATCATGGCCTTTATAGCACGATACAACTTCTTATTCCACTTCTCCTGTCTTAGTTGATTTTCTTCGATCCTAGCCATCCTAGCATCGAGCGCATCCAAGCGCTCACGTATGTCTAGAGCGGCGAGTGACCCTTCGCCGGCTTCCTCAGCTTCCTCCTCATCTCCATCCTCATCACTTTCATCATCTTCCTCTTCTTCTCCGTCTGCATCCCCAAATTCTTCTATATGGGCTTGTCGTTGCCTGGGACCCATTCTCATATGATTTAGTGTCTCATCACCCAGTAATTTCGTTGGTACGGGGTTTCCATTTGATCCGCCCATCCCATGCTAGTGGGCCAACTGATAGACTAGGCGACCGAAGGGAAGGCCTGTCCTTCCGAGTCGCCCTAACGGCCTTCACAATCTGGCGGAGCACCATGCTAGGGATGTGTCACACCCCAAACCCGGAAATCGGATTCATAGGAATCTCAATCATCGAATCCGGTGCCGACAGCCTCCGTAGTATCCCATTCTTGGCTCCCAGCGCCCATATGCCAGGTTCCGATCCTGGGATCCTATAAGGAGGATTTTCCAATGTACATTTATCTCATAAGAAGCATAACCACAAGTTTACCCAAATCACAAAAGCAACATCATCATCACAGCTCCAGAAGTCAGCTACATGCTTCAAGCTCCACGCTGCTACAACTTAACATCACCTGCATGCATCTATCGTGTATAACCTTATAAAAGCTTAGAGGGTAGTGTAAGTGTGTGCACAACATAAGTGCCAAGTATTCAATATAATACCATAATCATACAATATCAGAGTAAGCGAAAATTCCGACAAGTCCATGAGTCAATAAATATCAGAATACACAATACAGATCAGCTATGCAAATGAGGAGGCATAAAGAACTAAATATCAGATGCTGATGATACAATGCAATATACAATTCTCGATGAGTTCACGTATGGCGTCAGTCGTACCTAGACCATATAAATGTAGAAACACAGTAATCCAAAATGCCATGTGCCGCGAATGTAATGCAATATGCGATGCGAATGAAATGACCAAACTGGAGTGTGAAGTTGGGTTGATAGTACGTAGTATCGCAGGCTATGGAGTCCATCACAAGGGACTTCTATCCAAACTAGTCTCATACCTAATTTGGATAGTCAGACTCAATGTAGTAAACTCTTGATCTCAGGTTAGTCGCGTGCCTAATCGAAATCCTGGCCATGCGAAGGTACATGTAATAAATAGTTACACACCACCAGCCCGAGTGGATAGTGAATGAATGAATGAATATGTAATTCCTACTCAATAAGTCCACATATCAGTACGGTTCCTCTCTAGGATCATCACTAGGGTGTAGTACACTCTACACCAGCTTGCCGCCCCATCAAGCACACAACTGGGTAATTGGAAGAGACCTCACTATCCGCCTAGCCAGTAGTTGATAGTAGACCCATTCACGGGCTGGTCAAACTCATCCTAGCTATGCCTAGTCCCTCAGGCGGGTAAGGCCACACCCCCTCCCAACCGACCACGACACAGTGGGAGACATGGTCTACTGGTATACAGCCCTCATGCACTCATATATATCCACTCGGTCTCGACGTTGGGGCATCGTCTGGTACCAAGAGGGTTTAGAGATTTTCACCTAGGGCCATCTATGACAGCCCGATGCTCGAACCAAATATTTCGAGTGTCCCATCTGGCTATCCACGATATGCCTATGGAGGCTATGGCTTTGATGTCACTAGGGCGTACAGTAATCACAACACATAATGCAAGATGCATGAGTCATACAATCCAGTCATGCATTAATCCTGCCCATACCATGGGCTCATGCGAGATAACCTCTGCCTATCAGAGAGTCTCATAACAACCTGCCCAATGACATATGCAATGGTCAACCACATCTCATAACAAACATAT
This sequence comes from Magnolia sinica, assembly GCF_029962835.1. Taxonomy (NCBI): domain Eukaryota; kingdom Viridiplantae; phylum Streptophyta; class Magnoliopsida; order Magnoliales; family Magnoliaceae; genus Magnolia; species Magnolia sinica. The sequence continues at coordinate 85,890,979 of NC_080574.1, forward strand.
AGATGATGCGTATGGGCATGTATTATGATGCTATGCTGTCACATACTCACAATCGGTATCAATATTCAATATCAACAATCGACCTCGACAATGTGGACATTTAACCAACACTGCCCCCCAAGGAATGACCCACATAGAGCCTAACATATAGTGGACCCATGGCCTCACACAAGGGCCAAAAATACCACACCATGGGCCTCACTCAAGAGCTTAATATACATTACGATGGTCCTCTTACACAGGCCTAATATACATCACAATAGACTCCATCGCCTGGCCCTCATATGCATCACAATGGGTCTCATCACATAAACCTCATATTCATCACATTAGGCCTTAAACACAGGTTGAATACACATCACAATAGGCCTCAAATACGGGCCGCATATACATCACATTGGGCCTCAAACACGGGCCGCATATACATCACACAGGCCGAATACACATCACAATGGGCCTCTCTACAGGTCGCAGATACATCATATAAGTCTCGACAATCGGCCTCAGTAATCAAAATTGGCCTCGGCAATCGAAATCGGCCTCAACAATCGGAATCGACACTCGGAATTGGTCCGATACTCGGCCTTAACAATCGGAATCGACCTATACAATCGGCCTCGATAATCGGAATCAGCTTCGATACTCGGCCACGACAATCGGAATCGGCTTATACAATCGGCCTCGACAACCAGAATCGGCCCGATACTCAACCTCAAAAATCGGAGTAGGCCTATATAATTGGCCTCGTGGCAAGGCGGGGTCCATAGATGGATGGCCGATGATGGATCAAGCAATATCAATGGGGCCCATTCATTTGGGTTAACCCACTTGAGAATGATGAGAATGGGCCTAATCAGGCCTAAGGGAAGGTCAAAATGTGGACATTAAACCATCATTGTCCATCAATGTGGCCATTTAACCAACATTGCTCCCAAAGAGTGGTCCACATAAACATCATTACATATATCATAGTAAAATCACACATTATGTCAGTCCGCACATTCATTGCATTGGGCCTCACTCAAGGGCCACATATACACCACATCGAGCCTAGCCATACGGGCCACAAATACATCACAATGGGCCTTATCAACTGGGCCACAATTACATCACAATGGGCCTTATCAACTGAGCGACAAATACAACATAATGGGCCTCTCATAGGGCCAAAATACATCACAATAGGCCACACCAATGGGCCTTATATACGTCAAGTGGGCAGCACCAATGGACCTCATATACACAACAGGTGGGCCCTGCTCATGGGCCAAAAATACAAAGAGGTAGGCCCCACACATGGGTCTCAAATACATAACATGTGGACCCAACACATGGGCCTCGTATGCATCAAATGGGCCATGTATCATGGGTCTAATACATATCACAATGGGCCTTGCCCATAGGCCTCAGGCTTAAGTAGGTGGGCCCCATCATATAGGCCTTAAATACAAAGCAGGTGGGCCCTACACATGGGTCAAAAATACAAATAGGTGGGCCCCGCACATGGGCCAAAAATACATTATGATGGGCCTCATGATGGGCCACATCAATGGGCCTCAAGTGGGCTTGGACCACAGTAAAAATCATTTCAATAGATGTAGGTGTAACATATGTACCACTGTACTGCCACGCCCCAAACTCGGAAACTCGGCTCACAAAATTCCCGATCGCCGAATCCGGCGCCGACAGCCTCCGTAGAACCTCATTCTCAGCTCCTAGCACCCATTTACCAGGTTTCGATCCTGGGATCCTACAAGGAGGATTTCTAATATCAATTTGATTCATAATGAGCATAACCAAAAGCATAACTCATGAACAATAACCACAAGAACACCATCACAAAATCCACTATGATCAAAAACTTTGAATACAGTGTGTATGAAAGGGAAATACAATATAATGAAAGTGACAAAAACTCCAAAAGCTCGGCTGCACACTCCAACTGCGACAAGGCTACGGTTACATCCTAGTGTCACCTGCACGCATCAATCGTGCATAAGCTTATAGAAAGCTTAAAGGGTGGTGTAAGTGTGTGCATAATATAAGCGTGCTTAGAATGCAAGATCAAAAAAATGCGGAATCATGCTGATGGGTACATGAATGCAATCAGCTGTAACAAGACTATGCGGTGCAAGATATGAATGCTATTGGCCATAATACGGCTATGCGATACAAGATGCAACTCAAACATGCCAATCCTCATCGTATATCAGTACAGTTCTCATTCTGGATAATCACCAGGGTTTAGTACACTCCAAATGGCACTGTCGCTCTCCCAGCTGCACGGTCCAAGTGATCGTAAGAAATCTCACTATCCGCCTGGCCAATAGCCTGCCAAAACCTATCTGGCACGTTGATAGCAGACCCATTCACGAGCTGGTCAAACTCAGCCAAGTATTGCCCCCTACCCTTGGGCGAGTAAGGCCACACCCCCTTCCAACTAACCACGACACAGTGGGAGACACGACTTCCTAGTATTCGGCCCTCGTGCACTCATATATCCACTCGGTCTCGACATTGGAGTCATCCTCTAGTACCATCGGGTTTAAGAATTTTCACCTAGGGACATCTATGGCATCTCGATGCTTAGTAACAATATTTTCGGTATCCAATCCAACCACCCACGATGTGTCTATGGAGACCATGGCCCTGATGTCGCTAGGGCATACAATAATCATAATCACACAAATGCAAGTGCATGAATCATACTATCAGACATGCAACAATCCTGCGTGTACCGAGTGCTCATGTGGGGCAACTCCACCTATTAGGGAGCCCATAAACAATCTGCCCGGAGGCATATGCTATAATCAGTCACTCCTCACATTAGGCATACATATAATGCGTATGATCATGAATCATGGATCTATACTAAATATGTTATATGGTGATGGGCTCTGATCATAACGAAGATGGACCTAGACTGCCTACACACTACAAGTATGGGCCTATTAATGAACCCTAGGGAGAGTGACAATGCAGACATTTAACCAACATCATCCTTATAATGTGGACATTAAACCATCATTGCTCCCAAGGTACGGCCTACCATGAATCACACATTGCAATGGGCCTTATGTACATCCTGTTGGGCCTTGACTTAAGGACCCAAATACATCAAATTGGCCGCATAGCATGGGCCCCATATCTATATCAAGGTGGGCCTCAATAGCGGGCCACAAATACATCAATATGGGCCTAATCACATGGGCCCAAAATACATCATATCAGGCCTTAAGTGGGCCTCAAATATATCAAATCGGCCTCATCAAATGGGACCTAAATAAATGGGCTATACCAATGGGCCGTACCAACTACATACTTCAACCGTTATTGGAGATTATTTTAGAGCATTATAAAGAAATCATGTCTAAAGATCATCTGGACCATACCACCAATGGCAGTGGTGATATTGATTTCCACTATTGAATCCCAGTGGACCCCACCGTAGTACTTATTTTCCATCCACTCTGTCCATAAGGTCATAAAAACTTGGATTAAGAGAGGAATCAAATATCATATTGGTTCCAAAACTTCTGCAATCCCCAAAAGGGTTTCAATAGTGGGTGTTCAATCCACTACTTTTTGTAGGGTGGTCCACCTGATAATTAGATCTGCCATATTTTTAGTCTCAAACCTTAAACTGATCTTTTAAAAATGGTTGGATAGTTTGGATGCAACACATGCATCATGGCGGGTCCCATAGAGATGAACGGCATAGATGAAGTACACACCTCATGGTGGAGTCCACACTAACGGAAGGTGTGGATTACTATACATACATCAGTGGGTCTCATGTGGGGCCCACCATAATGCTTATTTTCCACCCATCTTGTTGACAAGGTCACACAAACATGGGGGCCCACCGTAATGTTTATTTCCACCCAACCTACTGATAAGGTCACATGGACCTGGGGCCCACCGCAGTGTTTATTTTCCACCCAACCTATTCATGAGGTCACACGGACCGGGTGAAGTGGAAAAAACAAATTTCATATTGAGGCAAAACTTCCATGACCCAGGAAGGGTTTCAATGGCAGACGTCTAATTCAACATTGTTCCATGTGAGGTGGGCCACCTGAGTATCATCTACGGCTGATTTTTGGGCGGCTCGCTGCCCTGAGTCTGGCCCACAAAGGGCAAGGTGTTGATGTTCATCAAGCATCACGTGGGGCCTATGGTTGTGGGTCCCAGCCCAACACAGCAGTGCAGGACACTGCTGCATCCAAAGGACGGTCAGTAGCAGCACCTGCGGCTACCTCATTTTTTTTTGAAAAACCGTTTTCTCGGGGTTTTTTGCATGTGGGGCCCGCCTTAAGAAAATCCAACCCAGCCACTTGATTGTATGGCCCATGATGGATCAAACAAGTCTAATATGCAGTATGTCTTTGGCGGGTAGAGACATCAAGGTGGGTCCTAATGAATTTTAAAGGTGAAAAATGTTGTTTTCCATGCCAGGGCCCGCCAGAAAATCAGATTGGGTTCATTTTTCGGCTTAACAGGTAAAGTGGGCTGAGAAATGAAATGGACAGTGTGGATTTGACTTACACATCAAGGTGGGTCCCATGTAGGAGTGGCCTATAATATATAACAACATATATTATATTTAGATTTAAGCGTGAGTGTGAGTGTGTGCGTATAAGAGGGAGAAAGGCCAGCGCTGTCAGCGCCCAACGTCTTGGCTAATGGTGGGCCTCAAATGTATGGACGGTTTCGATGCAACATATGCATCATGAGGTGGGGCCCACGCTCAGCAGCTTGGTGATGTCAGTACAGACGCTCCATACTAACCACCCTTGCTAGGGATCGTTACCAAGACCTCAAGTGTTGAAACGAGGTATCTCCACTTAGACTGCAAGTTGAGCTATGGATCTATGGTGTAGATCCTCACCAACAATATGGTGGGTCACACCTTCAGATGGACGGAGTGCGTATAACACATTGGTGGGGCCCATTCCAACATAATGTGTATAGAGAACAGGAGAGGAAGAGAGAGAGAGAGAGATATACGTGAAGGGGAGGGGCCTGCCACTATTGGACACTCCCTTGTACATTGCATTCATCAAGTGGGTCCCACAACAAGTGGGCCCTTAAATCAAGAATCAACAGTGGATCACCCACCTCTAGGCCTTCTCCTTGATCCTTTAGAGTCCTTAGCTCCTTACCTACTCTTTTGATGGAGGTTGATGGGGTTTTGATGGTGAGGATGAGAGATGAGAGGGTGGGCCACACTTGGCTTTTGGGAGAGTTAGGGAGGCTTGGACATTTGGGGTTCTTAGTTGTTTAGAAGTGAAGAGATGGAATGAGAGAGAGAGAGAGGGAAGTAATGGCTAAAAGGGATGGGGTGATGTGGTGGTTGTAAGGAATGTATGGGTTTGTTTGATTTTTTTGTAAAAGAGGGATGGTGAGGGGGGAGAGAGTTGACTAAAGGGAAAAGGAGGGATGGGTTGGTTGTACTTAGGGTATGGTGTGTACTTGACTTATTTGATGTGACATGTCGTAGTGATTTCCTCGAAATTTACAATGCACGGTATTTCTTTAGAATGAACGTAGGCCCACATCTTCTAACGTAGGTATCGGTTCGGTGCGCAAGTCGCAGCGATGGCGCAGTTGCTAGGGTACAAGTTTCCGTTCGAGCCGACTTTGGTAGGCGGGACCCAGCTTAGGATCGCGCACAAACGTCGGATATAGGTCAAGGATTGTCGGAATTCGACCGGAAGGATCGCGGAAGCCTGTGGAACGGTACAGACTATGATATAGGTCTTACAACTCTCCCCTCTAAATAAAAATTTCATCCTCGAAATTTACACAATCATTGCAAGTAAACATAACTCAAAAAGAAAGAGGAAATATGGTATCATCTTATAAAATCGGAGACAACATATAAGATACAACGTACAATCAATCATCAAAGAGATGGGGATAGCGCTCTCGAATCTCGGCTTCGCGCTCCCAAGATACCTCATCAACAGAATGGTGACCCCACTAAACCTTCACCAAGGAAATGACCTTGGTTCGGAGGACATACTCCTTCCGATTAAGGATACGAACTGGCTGCTCAATGTAAGAAGCGTCTTCACGAACCTCCAACGACTGCTAATCAGTAACAGGAACTATGTCTGACCCACACTTCCTCAACATAGAGACATGGAAAATGTTGTGGACGCCAGACAACTGAGATGCTAAGGCAAGCCGATAGGCCATGGGGCCAATGCACTTAGTGATCTTAAAAGGTCCTATGAATCTCGAGGCAAGCTTGCCCTTCACTCCAAATCGAACTACGCCCTTCATAGGCGAGACCCTGAGATACACATGGTCCCCTACAGCAAACTCCAAGGGAGGACGCCGGTGATCAGCAAAACTCTTTTACCGGCTCTTAGCTATACACATCCTCTTCCTGATGATATCGATAACCTCTGACGTCTGTTGCATAAGCTCGAGACCTAGGAGACGCCGCTCTCCGACCTCAGTCCAATAACTTGGAGATCTGCACGGTCTGCCATAAAATGCCTCAAAAGGAGTCATGCCAATGGTCGCCTGATAGTTGTTGTTGTATGCGAACTCAGTCAATCGCAGATGCTCATCCCAGCTACCCCTGAAGTCAATCACGCAGGCCCGAAGCATATCCTTAAGGATTTGGTTGACCCTCTCGGTCTGGCCATCGGTCTGGGGATGATACGCAGTGCTGAATTGCAAATCAGTGTCCATAGCTCTCTAAAAACTCCTATAGAACTGAGACGTGAACCTCGGGTCTCGGTCAAAAACGATCGAGACTGGAACGCCGTGCAATCTCACAATCTCCTCGATGAATAATCTCGCAAGCCGGTCCAAAGGAAGTCGTACGACTCGCAAGAAAATGTACCGACTTCGTCAGACGATCAACGATGACCCAGATGATGTCATGACCGTGCTGAGTCCTCGGCAAACCCATAATGAAATCTATAGATACATGATCCCACTTCCACATCGGGACACTCAACGACTGCAATAGACCAGGGGGTCCCTGATGATCGGCCTTAACACGCTGCACATGTCACACTCGGCCACAAAACTGGTAATCTAGCGCTTCATTCCTGCCCAAAAATACTGTCTCCTCATATTACGATACATCTTCATCGAGCCAGGGTGGATTGAAAACCACGATTGATGTACCTCGACCATAAGATCTCTGCATAACTCAGGAATATCTGGGACACATAATCGGCCTCTGAAGTGAAGTCCACCATCAGCACCAATCTGCCAATCTGTCTGACTCTCAGATGCTGTCTCTGCTCGATAATCCTGTAACGACTCGTCTGCCTGCTGAGCATCGATTACCCTTATGACAAGAGAGGGTTGAATCGACAGGCTTGATAGCTGAACGATAGAAGACTGCAGACCAAACTCAAAGTTGTACTCTACTATATCCTCAAGCATCCTCCACTCCACCAGGCCTCGTAGCTGACGGCTGAGGGCATCTGCCACCACATTCGCCTTACCTGGGTGGTACTGGAGGTCAAAATCATAGTCCTTCAGAAGCTCTCTCCGGCGTCCCTGCCTCATGTTCAGCTCGGACTGAGAGAATAAGTACTTCAAGCTCTTGCGGTCAGAGAAGAGCTCGAACCTAACCCCATAAAGATAGTGTCTCCACACCTTCAATGCGAAGACGACTGCTGCCAGCTCCAAATCGTGCGTAGGGTAGTTCAGCTCATGAACCTTGAGCTGACGAGATGCGAAGGCTACAGGCCTGCCGTGCTGCATCAGGACAGCACCTAAACTAATACATAAGGCATCGATAAATACAACAAATCCATCACTACCAGAGGGAAGAGTGAGTACAGGAGCGGACTTCAGACAGTCCTTCAGCTCCATGAATGCCTGCTCACATGCGTCAGTCCAAACAAAATCTATGCCCTTCCAAGTCAACATGGTCAACGAGGCTGCAATACAGGAAAAACCTCAATGAAATGTCGATAGTATCCTGCTAAACCAAGGAAACTGTGGATCTCAGACGTAGTAGTGGGTTGGCCCCACTGACGCACCGCCTCAACCTTCGAGGGATCCACTGCGACACCCTCCCTCGTCACCACGTGACTGAGGAACTTCACCTCCTCCCGCCAGAACTCGCACTTCTCCAGCTTTGCATACAGCTGGTGGGCACGGAGGGTCTGCAAAGCGATCTTCAGATGCTGCTCATGCTCCTCACAGGTCCTCGAATAGATCAGAATGTCGTCGATGAATACCACAACAAACTGATCGAGATACGGATGGAAGACCTCATTCATCAACTGCATGAAGACCGTGGGTGCATTGGTTAGTCCAAAGGACATGACCTGAAACTCAAAATGACCGTAACGCGTCCTGAAAGCCATCTTCGGGATGTCCTCCTCTCGGACATGAATCTAATGATAATCGGAACACAGGTCAATCTTCAAAAAGAATTGTGCACCCTACAATTGATCAAATAAATCGTCTATCCTTGAGAGCGTGTACTTATTCTTGATCGTGACCCGATTAAGCTCACAGTAATCCACACAGAGCCTCAACGAACCATCATTCTTCCTGATGAAGAGTACCGGCGCTCCCCACGGAGAACTATTCAGACGAATGAATCCCAACTCACGCAACTCGTCCAATTGTCGCTGTAGCTTTCGCAACTCCATCGGTACCATATGGTACATGGCCTTCGATATAAGCGCGGTACCAGGCACAAGATCGATTTGAAACTCAATATGCCGACGCGGCGGTAATCCCGAAATCTCCTGGAACACATCGGGAAAATCACAGACCACTGGCAACTGATCGATACACAAGGTAACGGGCTCCTCAACTATGCGGGACATGAGGCAAGATAACGACTCTCCTCTAAGCTCGGTAATGAACTGGAACTGTGGCAAGCCGGGTATAGAGAATGTGACGGTCCTCGCGGAATAATCCAACATGGCGTGGTACTCAGCAAGCCAATCCATGCCCAGGATGACGTCGAAATCTGACATCGGCAGCACAAATAGATTGGCGGGCAAAAAGATATCACCAACCAGAACCGGACAAGATGAACAGAAATGACCCAACACTATAGTCTTCCCCAAGGGGGTCAATACGGTCAACCCCTCGCGAGCAGACTCTATCGGCAATCCAGTCGAATGACAAAAATCCTCGGACATGAATGAATGCGATGCACCCGAATTAAATAGTGCACGTGCGATACATGCGGAGACGGAAAGGATACCCTCAATAACTCCTCCAGATGACTGCGGATCCTGCTGAGCCGCGTAGAACTTAGCCTGAGCTGGTTGGGGAGGTGTCTGTCCCCTCTGAGGTCCCTAGTGCTGCTGCTGCCTCTGTAGCAGCCTGTACTGCTGTCTCTACTGCTGATGGGGCCTCGACGGTTGAGGTGGCTGCGGTCGCTGCTAATGGGGTCGCTGTTGTGTTGGAGGCTACTGATGAGGTCGCTGCTGCACTGGAGGCTGTTGTGGCCCTCTCGACTATTACAGATGAGGGTGAGGGCACTCAGATAGGTGGTTCCCTGTCTCACCGCATCCAAAACAGGTCCCTACAAATGGCTGTTGGGGTGGTGTTGGAGGCGCTGCTGGTGCTCTAGCAGGTGGGTGGCTCCTATACCTCTATGGGCGTCGATGCTGCTGGGAACTATTGGAGGGGGCCTGCCTCTTCCGGCCTCTCCTTTGATCTCAATCGCTCTGCCTGCCGACCCACTTAGTCTCATAAATCTGAGCCCTCTGCACTACTGCCTGGAAAGTCAGGAGTTCGTGCCCAATTACAAGGCCTCGAAGACCATAACGTAAGCATTCTCGAAATGGAGGGCCTTCCGCCCCTCATCATCAACCATATATGGCGTGAACCTCGTTAGCGCCACAAAATAGGCCGCACACTGTGCTACTGACATATCTCCCTACACCAAGGTCTCAAACTCCAGTGCTCTCTAACGTGAAATGTGGTCAAGGAAGTACTACTCCTCGAATCAGTCGATAAAGTCCTCTCATGTCCAGACATAATCAGGTCCTGCAACACGGGTAACAGAGCTTCACCAGTGCTCGACCTCACCCTGGAAAAGAAATACTACCAACCAAACTCGTTGCTCGGTCGTACATGACATGGTATCGAAGATCTTCTCTACATCGGAGCGCCATCTCTCGGCTACAGTCAGATCTAGCTCACCCTGAAAACGCAGATGATTGAGTTATCTGAACTCACGAAGGAGGGCGCTCATGCGCTCTTGCTCGGCCTGGGCTGGAGAAATAACTGGGCGCCTGCCCTGCCCCTGAAGAGCAGCAGTTACAGCCAGCAACATCTGCTGTAACTACGAGGCACTCACAGGCACGGTCGGATCTGCACCGGCATCAGGTGGAGGAACGTCATCCTCAGGCAGGGGAGCAGGGATCTCTGACAGTAGAACGGGAGGCGCAAGTGGTAAAGCTGGAGCCTCAGGTGGTGGAGCGGGGTGCGCTTGGGTTGCTCTCCTGGGTGGCATGTCCTATAAGAAAGAACAATGATGTTAATCAACCTTGAGAATCGTATGTTAGGGAACTTAATCGGAAGGTTTTGCACTTGGAACTTAATCATCCTAAACTCATACCAAACATGTGATGCCGTTCTCGGTTATTCCCAAGTTATGCTTTGATACCAACTTCTGTCACGCCCCAAACTCGAAAACCGGGCTCACAAAATTCCCGATCGCCGAATCCGGCGCCGACAGCCTCCGTTTACCCCATTCTCGGCTCCCGGCACCCATTTACCAGGTTCTGATCCTGGGATCCTAAAAGGAGGATTTATAATATCAATTTGATTCATAATGAGCATAACCAAAAGCATAACCCACGAACAATAACCACAAGAACACCATCACAAAATCCACTATGATCAAAAACTTTGAATACTGTGTGTATGAAAGGGAAATACAATATAGTGAAAGTGACAAAAACGCCAAAAGTTCGGCTGCACACTCCAACTGTGACTAGGCTACGGCTGCATCTTGGCGTCACCTGCACGCATCAATTGTGCATAAGCTTATAGAAAGCTTAGAGGGTGGTGTAAGTGTGTGCATAATATAAGCGTGCTTAGAATGCAAGGTCAAAGAAATGCGGAATCATGCTGATGAGTACATGAATGCAATCAGCCATGACAAGATTGTGGTGCAAGATATGAATGCTATCGGCCATAACACGGCCATGCGATGCGAGATGCAACTCAAGCATGCCAATCCTCATCATATATCAGTACAGTTCTCATTCTGGATAATCACCGGGGTTTAGTACACTCCAAATGGCACTGTCGCTCTCCCAGCTGCACAGTCCAAGTGAGCGTAGGAAATCTCACTATCCGCCTAGCCAATAGTCTGTCAATGCCTATCTGGTACGTCGATAGTGGACCCATTCATGAGTTGGTCAAACTCAGCCTAGTATTGCCCCCTACCCTCGGGCGAGTAAGGCCACACCTCCTTAAAAAGTGAGAGACGCGGCCTCCTGGTATTCGGCTCTCGTGCACTCATATATCCACTCGGTCTCGACGTTGGAGTCATCCTCTAGTACCATCGGGTTTAGGGATTTACACCCAGAGACATTTATGGCGCCCCGATGCTTGGTAACAATATTTTTAGTATTCAATCCAGCCACCCACGATGTGTCTATGGAGGCCATGGCCCTGATGTCGTTAGGGCATATAATAATCATAATCACACAAATGTAAGTGCATGAATCATACTATCAGACATGCAACAATCCTGCGCATACCGAGCGCTCATGTGGGGCAACTTCGCCTATTAGGGAGCCCATAAACAATCTGCCCAGAGGCATATGTTATAATCAGTCACTCCTCACATCAGGCATACATATGATGCGTATGATCATGAATCATGGATCTATACTAAATATATTATATGGTGATGGGCTCTGATCATAACAAAGATGGACCTAGACTGCCTACACACTACAAGTATGGGCTTACTAATGGGCCCTAGGGAGAGTGACAATGCCGACATTTAACCAATATCATCGTTACAATGTGGACATCAAACCATCATTGCTCCCAAGGCACGGCCTACCATGAATCACACATTGTAATGGGCCTTATGTACGTCCTGTTGGGCCTGGACCCAAGGACCCAAATACATCAAATGGGCCGCATAGCATGGGCCCCATATCTATATCAAGGTGGGCCTCAACAACGGGCCACAAATACATTAATATGGGCCTAATCACATGGGCCCAAAATACATCATATCAGGCCTTAAGTGGGCCTCAAATATATCAAATCGGCCTCATCAAATGGGACCTAAATAAATGGGCTATACCAATGGGCCGTACCAACTACATACTTCAACCGTTATTGGAGATTATTTTAGAGCATTATAAAGAAATCATGTCTAAAGATCATCTGGACCATACCACCAATGGCAGTGGTGATATTGATTTCCACTATTGAATCCCAGTGGACCCCACCGTAGTACTTATTTTCCATCCACTCTGTCCATAAGGTCATAAAAACTTGGATTAAGAGAGGAATCAAATATCATATTGGTTCCAAAACTTCCGCAATCCCCAAAAGGGTTTTAATGGTGGGTGTTCAATCCACTGCTTTCTATAGGGTGGTCCACCTGGTAATTAGATCTGCCATATTTTTAGTCTCAAACCTTAAAATGATCTTTTAAAAATGGTTGGATAGTTTGGATGCAACAAATGCATTGTGGCGGGTTCCATAGAGATGAACGACATAGATGAAGTACACACCTCATGGTGGAGTACACACTAACGGAAGGTGTGGATTACTATACATACATCAGTGGGTCCCATGTGGGGCCCACCATAATGTTTATTTTCCACCCATCCTGTTGACAAGGTCACACAGACATCGGGGCCCACCGTAATGTTTATTTCCACCCAACCTACTGATAAGGTCACCTGGACCTGGGGCCCACCGCAGTGTTTATTTTCCACCCAACCTGTTCACGAGGTCACACGGACTCGATGAAGTGGAAAAAATAAATTTCACATTGATGCAAAACTTTCGTGACCCAGGAAGGGTTTCAATGGCAGACGTCCAATTCAACACTGTTCCATGTGAGGTGGGCCACCTGAGTATCGTCTACGGCTGATTTTTGGGTGGCTCGCTTCCCTGAGTCTGGCCCATAAAGGGCAAGGTGTCGATGTTCATCAAGCATCACGTGGGGCCTATGGTTGTGGGTCCTAGCCCAACACAGCAGTGCAGGACACTGCTGCGTCCAAAGGACGGTCAGCAGCAGCACCTGCGGCTACCTCATTTTTTTTTTGAAAAACCGTTTTCTCGGGGTTTTTTGCATGTGGGGCCCGCCTTAAGAAAATCCAACCCAGCCACTTGATTCTATGGCCCATGACGGATCAAACAAGTCCAATATGCAGTATGTCTTTGGCGGGTAGAGACATCAAGGTGGGTCCTAATGAATTTTAAAGGTGAAAAATGTTGTTTTCCATGCCAGGGCCCGCCAGAAAATCAGATTGGGTTCATTTTTCGGCTTAACGGTTAAAGTGGGCTGAGAAATGAAATGGACAGTATGGATTTGACTTACACATCAAGGTGGGTCCCATGTAGGAGTGGCCTATAATATATTATATTATAATATATAACAACATATATTATATTTAGATTTAAGCGTGAGTGTGAGTGTGTGCATATAAGAGGGAGAAAGGCCAGCGCTGTCAGTGCCCAACGTCTTGGCTGATGGTGGGCCTCAAATGTATGGACGGTTTCGATGCAACACATGCATCATGAGGTGGGGCCCACGCTCAGCAGCTTGGTGATGTCAGTACAGACGCTCCATACTAACCGCCCTTGCTAGGGATCGTTACCAAGACCTCAAGTGTTGAAACGAGGTATCTCCACTTAGACTGCAAGTTGAGCTATGGATCTATGGTGTAGATCCTCACCAACAATATGGTGGGCCACACCTTCAGATGGACGGAGTGCGTATAACACATTGGTGGGGCTCATTCCAACATAATGTGTATAGAGAACAGGAGAGGAAGAGAGAGAGAGAGAGAGATATACGTGAAGGGGAGGGGCCTGCCACTATTGGACACTCCCTTGTACATTGCATTCATCAAGTGGGTCCCACAACAAGTGGGCCCTTAAATCAAGAATCAACGGTGGATCACCCACATCTAGGCATTCTCCTTGATCCTTTGGACTCTTTAGCTCCTTACCTACTCTTTTGATGAAGGTTGATGGGGTTTTGATGGTGAGGTTGAGAGATGAGAGGGTGGGCCACACTTGGCTTTTGGGAGAGTTGTGGAGGCTTGGACGTTTGGGGTTCTTAATTGTTTGGAAGTGAAGAGATGGAATGAGAGAGAGAGAGAGAGGGAAGTAATGGCTAAAAGGGATGGGGTGATGTGGTGGTTGTAAGGAATGTATGGGTTTGTTTGATTTTTTTGTAAAAGAGGGATGGTGAGGAGAGAGAGAGTTAACTTAAGGGAAAAGGATGGATGGGTTGGTTGTACTTAGGGTATGGTGTGTACTTGACTTGATTTGATGTGACATGTCATAGAGATTCCCTCAAAATTTACAACGTGCGACATTTCTTCAGAACGAATGTAGGCCTACATCTTCTAGCCTAGGTATCGGTTTAGTGCGCGAGTCGCGGCGACGGCGCGGTCACTAGGGTACAAGTTTTGGTTCGAGTCGACTTCGGTAGGCGAGACCCGGCTTAGGATCGCGCCCAAACGTCGAATACGGGTCGAGGATTGCTGGAATTCGATCGGAAGGATCGCGGAAGCCCACGGAATGGTACAGACTATGATACGGGTCTTACATGTACACTATCATTCCATGGGCCACATAGCCCACTAATGATGATCAGCACTGTCCAAACATTGCCCAGGTAAATTAACACCATCCAAACATTGTCCATGTAAATCAATGCCACCCAAACATTGTCCACGTGAATCAGCACTGTCCAGATACTGTCCAGCACCGTCCAGATGGTCTGGACAGTGTGGATGAAACAAGTACATCACGGTGGACCTCTGTACAGCACCGTCTAGCAATGGACGGTGCAGATAATACATACATCACAGAGGGGTCTACACGGCACTGTCCAGATGGACGGTGCAGATGACATATACATTACGGAGGGGGTCCCACGTGGTAGGTGGGTCCACATGTGTGGGACCCACTAGCAAAATGGATGGACAAGCGTGGATAAAACAGATGAACAGCGTTGATACAACGCATGCATCATGTGGAGTCCACACACACATGGGTCCCATGGCTGCTATTGCAGCAGGATAAAGCACATATATCACGGTGGGTCTCACATAGGGCCCACTATATAATATCATTTATATTAATATTATATATACACACACTCATATATATAAAATATAATATAATATTATATTTAAAAAAGGGGCCCTAGACTGGACGGTGAGGATCTGATGAATACAGTGTGGGGTCCACGTCTTGAGCTAGACGATTGGACGGCGTGGGGTGGGTGCAAAAACACATACATCTGGTGGGTCCACACGTGTGGCCCACCAGCTGGCTAATCAAGATGATGAATGTATTTCCCTTCATCCAAGTGGTCCGATTATGGTCAGGCAGCAAGGGCTGCTGCTGGACGGCCAGCAGGGTGGCCCTGCTGAACGGGCAGCATGGATAAAATCATCACAGTGGGATGCTGCCATGGACATCAACGAGGTGGGCCCCACAAATGGGACAACGTAGATAAAATCATGGCGGGCCGCACATCAAAAGGGAGAGGGTAAGAGAGAGAAAGAAAGAGAGAAAGAGACGATCGTGAGAGGGGAGGGACCCTGCCACTATGGGCCCTCCCTACCTGCATACATCAAGATGGGTCCCACATATGTGGGCCCTCAAATCATAAAATCAATAAATAACAAGCACCCACCGTCGATCTCTTTTTCCCTTCTTCCGCCAACACAATCTAGAGCTCTAAGGGGTGGATTTTAACGGTTGAGATGGACTTTGGAGGGTGGGGATAGGAGATAGGAAGGTGGGCCACACCAAGCTTCTCCATGGAAGCCATGGACATTGGAGTTGCTTGGGAGAATGAGAGAGAGAATGAGAAGAGAGGTGATGTAGAGAGAGAGGAGAGATGGGTGATGGGTGATGGATGTGTACTTAGTTGTAAGGGAGAGTTAACTTTAGGTGAGAGAGGGATGGGTGTTGGTACTTGACATGATGTGATATGGTACTTGATTGATTGATTTGATTGATGGGACATTTCTCTTGGAATTGCTACACATGGTGTTTTCCTCGAACTGAACGCGGGCTCACATCTCCTGGCCCGAGTATCGTCTTGGCACGCAAGACACGGCGTTGGAACCGCAGCGACGGCGCGGTCGCAAGGGTACAAGTCTCGAAATGAGCCGAATCTGAAATATGGGACACAACTCAGGATCGTATGCAAACGCCGATAACAAATTGTGGGTCACTGAAATTCGACTGGGAGGACCGCGAAGGCATACAGAATGGTACGGGATGGGATACGGGTCTCACAGGATGCACACATCTGTTCCACGGCCCACTTGGTAGAGAAATTCTACCATATAGTGGGTGCACTCGGTGTAGTTTTCCAGTCTCGGATACATATTGTAAGTACAAATGTGGTGGAGTAAGCGGTATTTTGGGGTCATGGCTGATGCGTACAAGTCGACATCCCGCTTCCACTGGGTCATATGGCCGCACAAAAAGCATGCACGCTCATCACGACCTCGATACTTCTCCCAGTGGCACTCCAATTATTTGGGAGAAGGCCTCCACTCCAAAGTGGATGTTTTGGCCACCCACTACGATATCAAAATCCAAAGGTGTTTTTTGGGGGTTTCTAATTTGAGTATAAAATGTTCTAGCTTGCCATACATCGGCCCGTAGGCTTCTGTCGAACATGGGACCCCATCCCTTTTTTATAAGTCAGTTGAATAGGTCGTACTTCTAAACAAATGCTCCTCCACGAAGGCCTCGAAGGTGACCTTGCGCTCACAGAAGTTTTCCAAATCTTTAACGGGTGGTTGGGCGGCTTGCATTGCAAGCTCCCTTTGGGGATCGTTTCTTCTCTTGGATCAGACCTCGGGGTTTGATATTCCTCTTGGATCAGCATCGTGCTTGCTTCACCTTTCTTGGCTCGGCCCTTCACGTGGGTCGGCCTTCTTCTTACTCCGCCTCTCACGGCTCGATCCCACTTCCTCGGGGGCCGACCTTTTCCTTCCCATGAGAGAGAGAACCATGAGAATGGAAAAGATGGAGGTGATGGTTGCAAGGAGAGCCATCTTCTTCAGTTAGAGGTGGGTTTCTTGGAAGTTAGAGACAAGGAATGGTGTGGTGGCGTTGGAGTAGTTGGGATGGGGTAATGTAGGTATGAGGAAGAAGATGATTGAATGTTGAAGAATGGGTTTCAGATTGAATGTTGAAGGATGGATTTGATATTAAATGTTGTAGGATGGGTTTGATGTAAGGAAGAAGAGAGGTGAGTTGTTGAATGTGGAGGTTTGAGAGAGAGTTGTTGTGAAGAAGGAGAAATGGGTTTGAGAATAGGTTCAAGGTGTTGAAGAGGAAGAGGATTTCCAAGGGTTTGGGAGAGATGAAGTGTAGTGAAAGAGGGAGAAATGGGGTTATAAGGTTTTAAAATGGCAAAGAAATTGGGCCCCACATGTATTTGGATCTTAAAGGGGGGCCACCATTCGGCGAGGCATGGGCCACATGCGGCACTGGTCCCCCGGGCGTAGGCGACGCCCCCCTTGGGCGTGGGCCACGTGCGCCCTCGGCCCCTCGGGATGGGCAACGCCTCCCGGAGGTGGGTCATGCGTGCCTCTGGCCTCCCAGGCTTGGGCAACTATCATGCTCCAAACTTGGAAACCGAGATCACAAAATTCTCGATTGCCGAATCTAATGCCGACAACCTCCGTAGTACCCCATTCTCAGCTCCCAGCGCCCATACGCCAGATTCCGATCCCGAGATCCTATAAGGAGGATTTTTCAACGTACATTTATCTCGTAAGAAGCATAAACACAAGTTTACCCAAATCACAAAAGCAACATCATCATCACATATCCACTACTATAAACAGTTGAATACAGTGCTGAAAGGGAAATACATATATCGAAAATCAAAGCTCCAGAAGACAGCTGCACGCGCCAAGATCAATGCTACTGTGACCTAATGCCACCTGCACGCATCTATCGTGCATAAGCTTACAGAAAGCTTAAAGGGTGGTGTAAGTGTATGCGCAAGGTAAGTGTCAAGTATGCAATATTAAACTAATAAGCAAACATGCTGGTAAGTCCATAAATATCATCAACCTCATCCAGGTTATGCAATACATAAGCATAGTAAGCCACTATGATCTACTAAGAAAGCAATGTAGATCAGCTATGCAATGCGGAGACATAGTAAACCAAATGTTATGTGCTGAGGATGCAATGCAATATGCGGTGTGAATGAAATGACCAATCTGGAGTGTAAAGTCGGGATGATAGTACGTAGTATCACAGGCTATGGGGTCCATCACAAGGGACTTCTATCCAAACTAGTCTCATATCTAAATTTGGATAGCCAGACTCAATGTGGTAAACTCCTGATCTTAGGTTGGTCGCGTGCCCCAACTGAAATCCTGGCCATTGTGAAGGTACATATAACAATTAGTTGGGCACCAACAGCCCGAGTGGATAGTGAATGAATGAATGAGTAAAATGCTGAGTATGCAACTCTTGCTTAATAAGTCCACATATCAGTACTGTACATCTCTGGGATCATCACCGGGGTCTAGTACACTCTACGTCAGCTTGTCGCCCCTATCTGAGCATACAACTGGGTAAGTGGAAGAGACCTCACTATCTGCCTGCCAATTTTGAGCCCGACTCATTGATAGCGGACCCATTCTCAAGTTGGTTAAACTCAACCTAGATATTGCTCCCCTCACTCAGGCAGGTAAGGTCACACTCCCTTCCAACCGACCACGACACAGTTGAAGACACTGCCTACTGGTATACGACCCTCATGCGCTCACGTATATCCACTCGGTCTAGACATTGGAGCGTCCCTTGGCCTCGAGAGTTTAGGGATTTTCACCCAGAGACATCTATCGCACCCATATGCTAGAACCAAACATTTTCGGTGTCCCATTTGGCCATCCAAGACATCCTTGTGGAGGCTACGGCCTTAATGTCGCTAGGGCGTATGGTGGTCATATCACAAGATGCGAGATGCATGAGTCATACGATCTGGTCATGCAGTAATCCTACGCGTACTGCGCGCTCATGTGGGCAACTCTTCCTATCAGGGAGTCCCATAATAATTCACCCAATGGCATGTGCTATGATCAATCTCTCCTCATATCAAGCATACATATGATGCGCATGGGCATGGATCGTGAAGCTATACTAAGCATGTTATATGATGAGGATGTACTCTCCTCATATCAAGGATGGGCCTAGATGGCCTACTCATATCAAGAATGGGCCTAAGGGAAGGTCACAATATGGACATTTAACCATCATTGCCCATCAATGTGGACATTCAACTAACATTGCTCCCAAGGAGTGGCCCTCATAGGGCCAAACATATAGCGGGGCCCATGACCTCACATAAGGGCCTCACATACAACATAATGGGCCTCACATAAGAGCCTAATATACATCACAATGGGCCATATCATATAGGCTTGATACACATCACAATGGGCCGCATCACATGGGCCTGATATACATCAAGTGGGTCGCATCGCATGGGCCTCATATACATCAAGTGGGCCACATCGCATGGGCCTCATAACATCACAATAGGCCACATCACATGGGCCTTATATAACGCAATGGGCCGCATCTCATGGGCCTAACACACATTATAATGGACCTCATATACATCACCATGGGCTGCATCACATGGGCTTCATATACAACACATCAGGCCTCATCATATGGGCCTCATATACAAAACATCGGGTGTCACGCCCCAAACTCGAAAATTAGATTCACAGGAATCCCAATCGCCGAATCCGGTGCCGACAGCCTCCGTAGTACCCCATTCTCGACTCCTAGCGTCCATCCGCTAGATTTCGATCCTGGGATTCTATAAGGAGGATTTTTTTTATACATTTAACTCGTAATAAGCATAACCACAAGATTACCCAATTCACAAAGGCAACATCATCATCATATATCCACTAATATAATCATTTGAGTACAATGCTGAAAGGGAAATACATAAATCGAAAGTCAAGCTCCAGAAGACTGCTGCACGCTCTAAGCTCAACCCTGCTACAATTTAGCATCACCTGCATGCATCTATTGTGCATAAGCTTATAAAAAGCTTAGCGGGTGGTGTGTGTGTACAAGATAAGTGTCAAGTATTCAATGCAATGTCATAATCATATAATGTCGAAATAGGCACAAGGTCATGAATAATATGTTATCAGAGTAAGCGAAAATACTGACAAGTCTATGAGTCAAGCAATATTAGAATGCGCAATACAGATCAACTATATAAATGAGGAGTCATAAAGAGTCAAATATCAGATGTCGTATCTAAACCATATAAATGCAGAAACATAGTAACCCAAAATGTCATATGCAGCGGATGTAATGCGATATGCGGTGCGAATGTAATGACCCTGCTGGAGGGTGAAGTCGGGGTGATAGTACGTAGTATCGCAGGCTATGGGGTCCATCACAAGGGACTTCTATCCAAACCAGTCCCATACCTAAATTTGGACAGTCAGGCTCGATGTGGTAAACTCCTGATCTCAGGTTAGTCGCGCGCCCTAACCGAAATCCTGGCCATTGCGAAGGTACACAATAATTAGTTATGCACCACCAGCCCGAGTGGATAGTGAATGAAATGAATGTATGAGTATGCAACTCCTACTCAATAAGTCCACATATCAGTACAGTTCCTTTTTGAGAAATCAACGGGGTCTATTACACTCCAAACCAGATTGCTGCCCCATCGCGCGCAACAAGGTGAGTGGAAGAGACCTCACTATCCGCCTGCCAATATCGGGCCCGGCTCGTCGATAGCAGACCTATTCCTCGAGCTGGTCAGACTCAGCATAGCATTGTCCCCTCCTCTCGGGCAGGTAAGGCCGTACCCCCTTCCAATCGACCATGACACAGTGGGAGACGCGGCCTAATGGTATATGGCCCTCATACGCTCATGTATCTACTCGGTCTAGACGTTAGAGCAACCTCTGGAACCAAGAGGGTTTATGGACTTTCACCCAGGGATATCTATAGCACCCCATGTAGAACAGATTTTTGGTGTCCCATCTGGCCATCCACGAGATACCTGTGGAGGCTACAGCCCTGATGTCGTTAAGGCGTACGGTGGTCATGTCACATAAATGCAAGATGCATGAGTCACACAGTCCAATCATGCATCAATCCTGCGCATACCGTGCGCTCAGGTGATATAATCTCTGCCTATCAGGGAGTCTCATAACAACCTGCCCAATGACATATGCAATGGTCAATCACATCTCATAACAAACATGCAGAAGATGCGTATGGGCATGTGTCATGATGCTATGCGGTCATATACTCATAATCGGTATCAATATCGACATCAACAATTGACCTCGACAATGTGGACATTTAACCAACATTACCCCTAAGGAATGACCCACATAGAGTCTAACGTATAGTGGACTCATGGCCTCACACAAGGGCCAAATATACAACATCATAGGCCTCACTCAAGAGCTTAATACTCATCATAATGGGCCTTTCACACGGGCCTAACATACATCACAATGGGCTCCATCGCCTAGCCCTCAAGTGCATCATAATGGGCTTCATCACATAGACCTCACATACATTACATAGGCCTCAAATGCATCAAGCCGAGGCTGAATGCTCATCAGAATGAGCCTCAATAGTAAGAATCGGCGATCGGAATCAGCCTTGATGATTGACCTCAATAATCGGCCATAATAATCGGAATCGATCGATAATCGGCTTCAATGATCGGAATCGGCAATCGGCCATAACAATCGAAATTAATAGATAATCAGAATCGGCAAATCGGTCACGAGAATCGGATCGATCGATAATCAGAATCGACAATCGGCCACAACAATTGGGATCGATCAATAATTAGAATCGGCAAATGGGTCATGACAATAGGATCGATCGATAATCAAAATCGACAAATCGGTCACAAGAGTCGGATCGATCGATAATCAGAGTCAGCAAATCGGTCACGACAATTGGATCGATCGACAAATCGGTCACGAGAGTCAGATCGATCGATAATCAGAGTCGGCAAATCGATCACGAGAATCGAATTAATCGATAATCAGAGTCGGCAAATCAGTCACGAGAATCGGATCGATCGATAATCAGAGTCGGCAAATCGGTCATGTCAATCAGAATCAGCAATCGGCTACGACAATCAAGATCGATCGATAATCAGAATTGGTAAATCGGTCACGTCGGGTCGATCGATAATCAGAATTGGCAAATCGGTCACAACAATTGGATCGATCGATAAATCGGTCACGAGAGTCGAATCGATCGATAATCAGAGTCGGCAAATCGGTCACATCAATCAGAATCGACAATCGGCCACAACAATTGGGATCGATCTCGACGCAAGGCGGGGTCCATAGATGGACGACCGATGATGGACCAAGAAATATCAATAGGGCATATTCGTTTGGGTTAACCCACTAGAGAATGATGAGAATGGGCCTAACCAGGCTTAAGGAAAGGTTACAATGTGGACATTTAACTAATATTGCTCCCAAGGAGTGGCCCACATAGGACCAAACGTTCAGTGGGCCCACGGTCTCACATAAGGGCCTAATGTACATCATCATGGGCCTCACAGATGGGTGGCAGGGATAAAACATCTATATCATGGTGGGCCAACATGTGTAACACGTACATCATAACAGGCTCTCATAGGGCAGCCCATGGCCCAGAAAATGGATGGACAACCCATTTATACATCATAGTGGGCCTTATAAGTCAGCCCATGTTTCGGTAAAATGGATGGGTGGCGTGTATATACAACAAGGTGGGCCCTACACATACAGCAGGTGGGCCTCAAAGGGTTTCAACTGTGGGTGCTAGCCCACTATTTCCTATGGTGTGGACCATTGAATTTGGAGCTGCCTCATTTCTCTCAAGCCTTAGGACGAGCTCACCAAATGGGATAAACGGTATGGATTAAGCCACATATCACGGTGGGATCCATGCAAATGGATGGATGGCGTGGATTCCATCCACACATCCAATAGGTCCCGTCCAGATAGACAAACAGGTGGGTCCCACAATGGCCCACCCCATATATAATTATAATAATAATAATAATAATAATAATAATATTTGAAAGAAAACTCCAGCGTCCACAACTTGAACGCTGGACAGATGGCATGCATGGAATACATGCACCTAGAGGGGTGCCACAGTCCTGGGCAAGTGGACGGTGGATATAAAATAGATATATCAAGGTGGGTTAGCACCATCCACCTGGCTGGATTGTGGACGGTCCATGCATCCAGCAGGATGATGGATGGAGTGGATGAAACACATGCATCATGGGGGGTCCACGTGCTGCACTCAGCACGTCACAAAGGAGGGCCCCACGTCCCCTACATGGATGGGGTGGATATAAATACATCAAGGTGGTGTGCAGCACATGGACGAACGGTGTAGGTTAAAACCCATACATCATTGAAGGTGGCCCCACCTGTTCACTGACGTCAGCAGCAGCAACTGCTGCTGCTGTAAAGGGATGCACGGCATGGATGCATCACAGTGGGCCACGTCCAGATGGACGGATGGGGGGAATAATTACATTAGGGAGGCCCACCGCAGTAACCTTGCTACTGGACGACTGGGTTGTTGGCCCAGTGTCCAGCAGATAGACGGTATGGATAAACACATAACCCACAGTATAACCCCAAACTAATTTCAATGGTAGATGTTCATTCTCCACTAATTTACAGTGTGGCCCACCTGAAAGGATGATCAGTCTTATTTTTAGTCTCAAGCCTTAAAACGAACTCAAGAAGTGGATGGACGGTTGGGATATAACATATATCTCATGATGGGCCACAAAACGACAGACGTCCATACCAATGGACGATTGGATATAACACGTGCCTCACAGTGGGGCTCCAAAACTTGCTAACGGTAATCCAGCAGCTATATTGCTGCTGGATGGATGAAATATATACATTGGTGGGTCCACACATGTAGGACCCACCAGCTTAGGACAAAGCTGTCATTTGTGTTTTCTAATCGTCCATGCCTACGAACAGCCTGGATAAGGCCTGACATTAAGGTAGGCTCCACAGCAATGGATGGACGGACGGTTCTGATACAACACATACATCGTGGTGGGGCCACCTAACTTGCTGATGTCAGATAGTAGTGGGATCCACCGTCCCTTATAGATGGACGGTGTGGATACACCACGTCTTCCAGGTGGGGTCCACACCACTGTGGCCCACCAATGCTTGAAACAAGCTGGTATTTGTGTTTGTCAACATCCAGCAGCACCTGCTGCTGGATGGTGTATATACAACACAAATGGTGGGGTCCACGTAAGTGGATGGCAAGGACAAAATACATACATCATAGTGAGGTTCACGTTGTGGTCTGGATGTGCTGTACACATCAGGTGGGCCCCACACCATTATAAAAAAAAAGGAAAGAGAGAGAGAGAGGTAGACGGTGTAGTTGAGGGACCCCGCCACTGTGGGCCCCTCTTAGATCATATCACTTACATCAAGATGGGTCTCACCACAAGTGGGCCCTCAAATCATCAAATCATACAAATCAAACCTTATGAAATACCCACCTTTGATCTCTTCTTCCTTCTTCCGCCAATGTGATCTAGAGTTCCAAGTGGATGATTTCAACAGTCGAGATGATCATTGGATGGTGGAGATGGGAGGTAGGAAAGTGGGCCACACAAGCTCTCTCCCACGGAAGCTTGGACATGAGTTGCTCTCATGGAGCTTGAGAGAAATGAGAGAGAGAGAGGTGATAGGTGAGAGATGTGAGTGATGGATAGGTGTACTTGATGGGTGAAGAGAGAGAGAGAGTGTTGATTTTTGGGGTTGCTTGGGGATGGGTGTTTGTACTTGACATGATGAGATGAGGTACTTGACACTTGATGCAATTGATGGGATATTCTCTTGGGATTGCAACGTGCGGCGTTTCCCTCGAACTGAACGCGGGCCCACATCTCCTATCCCAGGTATCGCCTCGGCGCACAAGACACGGCATCGGAACCGCGGCGACGGCACGGTCGTACTGGTACAAGTCTCGAGTTGAGCCGACTCTGATATACGGGACACAACTCAAGATCACGCGCAAACACCGATTATAGGTTGCAGGTCACCGAAATTCGACAGGGAGGATCGTGGGAATCTACAGAATAGTATGGACTATGATACAGGTCTTACATCGGGCCTCACTCATGGGCCACATATACATCATAATGGGCCTCACCAAATGGGGCACAAATACACTACAATGGGCCTCACCAAATGGGTCATAAATACACCACAATGGGCCTCATATACATCACATTGGGCCTCATACTCGGGCCTCATATACATCGCATTGGGCCGTGTCACATACGGCAGGTGGGCCCTGCTGAGCTGCTGGACGACGTAAACATAATACATACATCACTGTTGCCCACCGTCCCTAGCTGGACTGGACGGTGAGGAGGTACAACATATACATCAATATGGGGTCCCACCGTCCTCCAGATGGACGGTGTGGATACAATAGATACATCATGTGAGGGCCCATCGTCCCATCTAAATGGTGGGGATTAATCACATATAATACGGTGGATCTCACCGTCTAAATGGACGGTGAGAATAAAACACATATCACGATGGTCCCCATGCACGGACGGTCTAGATCAAACATATATCGTGGTGGTCCCACACGATCTGGACGGTGCAACACATACATCATGGTGGACCCCAGGCCAGTACAGATGAAACACTTGCATTGTGGTAGGGTCCACGTCCAGTGAACTGGAAGGTGTGGACTGCCACACATGCAGTAGGCCCCACCGTCCATGGTCCCACGGACGGACTGGATCATCAAGATGGGTCCCTCTTGAAATTTAGATCTACCTCGTTCTCTTTGCACTACCATAAAATGATCTCTACAAAGGGTTGGACGGTATGGATACAACACATACCTCAAGCTCAAATCACAGAGCTTGCTGATGTCAACATAGTAGTTATATAGCCGTCCAGGGCATTTGGACACCCTGGACGGTCTGGATATAATATATATATATATATATAAATCATGGTGGTCCCACATGGGTGGGCCACACATTTTAGATCAATTAGATATTTATGTTTTCCTTCGTCCAGGCCCACAACTGGACGGTCAGGATGAAACATGTCCATCATGGTGAGCCCGACAGATGGACGGTGTGGCCATAAAATACATAGATTATGGTGGGGTCCACGTCATCTTGGATGGATGGTTGGATATGAACATACCTCATGGTCAGACCCCTTGCTGACGTCATGTGGGCCCCACCGTCCCATGTGGACGGTGGATGTACAACACATCCATCAAGGGGACCTCACCGTCCAGGAATGGATGGTGTGGATACAATATTACATTAAGGTGGGTCTCACCCTGTGGACGGACGATATGAGTATACAATACATACATCTGGTGGGTCCACACGTGTGGGACCCACCAGCCATAGGATAAAGCTGATATTTCTATCTTCCTTCATGCAGTCTAGCAGCCTCTGCTGCGAGACGTTCCACGGCTTGGACGGTCTGAATGTTATATATCCATCAAGGTGGGGTCCACATACACGTGGCCCACCAGCCACATACATTAAGGTGGCCCCACGTATAGGTGTTGTACGACGTGGATGGCACACGTACATCACGTGGGGTCCATGGATCAAGCTGATAATTGTGTTTTCCTTCCAACCGGGCCTACCCAAAATGGGTAGCAGGTGGATAGCAAAGTGGGCCCCGTTTGGATAGCGGGTGTGTCCCACGTAGTGGGACGCATGGATAAAAATACATACATCATAGGTGGGCCATTCAATCAGGGGAGAGAGAGAGAGAGAGAGAGAGAGAGAGAGAGAGTAAGAAACGTGTAGCGGAGGAGCTCCCCCACTATGAGCTCCTCTAGCAATTACAATGCATACATCAAGATGGGCCCCAAAAATCGTGTGGACCATAAATAAAAATCAAGATCTACCGTTTTGAACACCCACCGATTTCACTCCTCCTTGGCTCCTTGGAATGCTAAGCTCCTAAGCTCTCCTTTTGATGGAAGTTGATGAAGGTTGGATGGCTAGGATGGGAGATTGGGTGGTAGGGAGTGGGCCACACCTAACTTCTCCTCTCCTTAGGAATTGCTTGGACGTTTTTCTCTCTTTGGTAGCTTGGAATAGAGTGAGAAATGAGAGAGAGAGAGAGGAGTGGTGTGTATGACATGGGAAGCATGGGTCTCATTGACTTTTAGGATGAGATGAATGGGCTAAGCATGGGTTGCTTTAACTAGTTGGTGGGAGTGGTATGGGTGAGTGATGGGTTGTACTTGACTAGTGATTGATTGATTGATGTGATGTTTGGCAGAAATTCTCTTGGGTTTCGAAACACGAGGCGTTTTCCTTGAGATGAACGTGGGCCCACAACTCCTAACCTGGGTATCGCATCGGTGCGCAAGTTGCGGCGTTGGAATCGTGACGACGGCGCGATCACTAGGGTACAAGTTGAAAGTGTATGGTTTGTCAATTAGCGTGAGTGTTGAGTCAGCTAGACAAAGGAGCCCCATAGGAAGATTGATCAAGTGTCTGCCTCAACTAAATGTATGTCCGAACTCGCCACAGGTAAAACTTAGCCTCACATCCCTTGTCCCAAAACACCAAGTATATAAAACCCTTAAAATTGAATAGAACATCCTAGGGTTTTTGGTTAGAAAACTTTTTCAGACTCAGGAAAATCTTTAAGTTTTTTACCTTTGTCGATTTATCGACAAGTGGTTCGCTGAAATCAAACCCTATTGTCGATGTCCTCACTCGATCTTATTGAAATGAGGACCTAAGATGTCTAGTAACTACAAAGATATCTGGACTGAATTATCGATGAATCGAAGGACTCATCGATATCATCAAAATTTGAATCTCGAGTCCATTGAGCCGACTCGATAAAATTAACATCTGGTCTGTTGTGTCCAAAGTAATGCTAAGGCAAATCATGTAATCCTCGATATATCGAAGGGCTCCTCGATGTCCTCGAAATTCAAATCTCGATGATATCGGAAGACCTTCAATAATATCAGATTGGGACACAAATTTATCTAGCAAGTCTTCAAGTTAATCCTTCTTGGATCGAGGGTTACTCGATAAAATCGATATTCAAATATCGATCATATCGAGGCAAGGATAATGTCATTGAAAGTGGACATAAACTGTCCAGCAAGTATAACAGGAAAATTCGTTAGAGTTATCGATGAATCGACACTGTCCTCGATATCATCATATTCAAATTCTGATGATATCGAGTGATGCTCGATCATGTCTTTACCTGAATTATTTCAAAGGCAAGTGCTCTCACATTTTCAAATGTTGAGGAATCGAACCTCGTGCGATGAAATCGGAGTTTGAAATCCGATGACATCGACACATGTTCGATTTCCTCGACTAGTTGGCAAAAGGTTTCAAAACCGTTTGACTGTTGAGTTTGTGTCATTGAGCAGCCAGTCGATGCTATCGAGAGTATATACTCGATGATATCGACTCTACTCGATGATATCGAACTCTGTCAAAAATGTGACCGTTTTATATCCGTTGGAACCTTTTTCCTATTTAATGAGAGCTTGCCCTTGGTTGTTGGTAGAGAAAATAGAGAGTGCTTTTGTGTGTTTAACACCAGATCATATACCCTAAGCTTTTTTTCTCATGGAAGTTCATCCTCCAATCCACCCTCATCATTGACATTCAATAGAGTGGATTGGGGAATGAACTTCTGCATTCAAGGATCCTGCCGCTACTATCTTAATGGCAAATCATTCAGTTGGGATGTGTTGAATGCATAGATGATTGAAATCGCTCTGTCTCCTTTATAGAAAAACATTTAATAGAGTAAGATTCCATCATAACCTTGACCCAACCCATCGCCTTATACTGGTACATCATCTGAGTTGCGATTCAAGGAAGCTGAAGATTCTTTGCCATCAAAGGAGGAGATCTTCATCAATGTGTTAAATGGAGTCATCTACTTATTTGTAAGTCATTAGAGTCTAGAGAACCCTTGTGATAATTCCTTTTGTAGGATTGGGTTTAAGATGTTTCTCAACCCTTTCAAGTCCTCATAGGAGGCCTCCTATGGGAGTGTACGTGGTGGGTGCTTTGTGTTGACCCTTGCTCTGTGGAGAGCATAAACTCTTAGGTCCTTATGTAGGTCCTTAACCTATGTGGTCTAAAACTTGGATGTTGTGTGTTGACCCTTGCTCATGTGAGCATAAACTGGTGAGGTTCCTTATATGGATCCTTGGCCTGTGTGGCCTAAAATTCAGGTGCTGTGTGTTGACCCTTGCTCCTGTGGGGGGCATAAACTGTGTCATGTAGACACGTTAGAGTCAGCCTAGAGTAAGTTATATTGGTTTGACGTGAACCTGATTTGAAACCTTCGGTTTGAGGTGAACTTGTTGTGAAACCTCCATTAGTGAGATCAGGTACACTCAAGGGTTGAGTGCGTCCGCCGGAAGTGGAGTAGACAAGTAGTCGAACCACTATAAAAATAACCGTGTTTGAGATTGATATTTTCTTTGATTACTTGTGTGATTTCCTTAAATACTTTCATATTTGATTATCTGAGATCACACCTCACACACAGTCACATCCATCACATACTATGATTTGTATCTTGTTTATCTTTCAAATAGTTTTATGACTGGATCCTCTATTTGGCTTGGAAGCCATTAGAGTTACTTTGAAGAAATCCTGATACATGCATATTTTCTCAAGATAAGATTGATAGGATTTTAAATTATCATAAAATATTAAAAAGTCCTATTCACCCCCCTATAGGACATATTGGCATATTCCCACTTCAACTAAAGCGGTCATTACCGCAATTTCAGAAGTCTCGGGTCGAGTCGACTCGGGTTAACAGGGTGTCTCAGGGTCGCGCGCAAATGCCGATTACAGGTTGTGGGGTGCTGGAATTCGACAAGGAGGATCGCGGGAGTCTTAGGAATGGTATGGTCTAGGATACGGGCCTTACATCAATGCCCCCGGGTGTGGCCCACACGGGCCTCTGGTCTCCCAAGCGTGGGCAAAGCTCCCCGGACATGGGCTACATGATTTTTCGGCCTCCCGGGCGTGGGTAACGCCCCCCGAACGTGGGCCACGCATCACGTGGCCTCAATCTCTCTTCGTTTTCATGAAATTTCCTTGCTAGGAGCGTCTATCGCCCCCAAACGGTTTGATAATGTCAGGTTCAAGTCGGCAATGGCTCATTAGGCCCAGGGGCAACGATCACGGTCGTCTTAAGCTCTTCTATTGTCACTCCCTTTCCTTAACTAACCCAAATTAGATCCGCAGGTCCAATGATATCAATGGGCCAGAAGACACTTCGGTCGGAAGTGTGGGGTACCCATGTAACATCCTAGATTTTTGTTATTTTGGATTTCCAAAAACCCTTGAAAATTTTCATTATAATTAACTTATATTGTCACTTACTGACCATTAGCACTCGATGTTGTCTTATATACGCGTAGTA
Organism: Magnolia sinica; assembly: GCF_029962835.1. Classification (NCBI taxonomy): domain Eukaryota; kingdom Viridiplantae; phylum Streptophyta; class Magnoliopsida; order Magnoliales; family Magnoliaceae; genus Magnolia; species Magnolia sinica. Next base: position 85,921,707 of record NC_080574.1, read on the forward strand.
CCAATAAAGAACCACATAAATCTGATTAATCAACCGTAGTAAGCCAACGAATCCAGCCGATCACTTAAACACCGAGTTTAGCCACGTGATCTGTTCACATGAGGCCCACATTTAGCTGACCTATCACTAACTAATCAAGACTACCACAGCTAGATTAAATATCTACTCAAAGACGAAATAACTAGGGGTCAGATCGTAATTAACAAACCAAAGTTACCCAATTATCCATTTAGCTTATGACCCAACGATTTAAAGTGATTATGGCTGAATCGCCATTTTTCCTAATTGCAAATAGGCCACACAATAAACTTAGCTAATTCAAACCCTAATAATTACGCACAAGAAATTTATTACCTAATTCATTCTAGAAATGTCCCGATTTTCCGAACAAGCTTTAGACCACTCATTAGTGGGCCACTAGTTCCGAAAATATAGAATAATGTCCGTCTTACTGGGCTCGATGCCTATCGCGGGAGTTAGACCTCGGTAGTGTCCAAAACCGCTCAACTTAAGCCGATGGACGAGTGTATGAGAAGTGAAAATACCCTAAAGGAAGAAGCTGAAACTTAAGTGAATTGGGTCGTCCACTCTTACGCGAAGTTGAGAATTTAGGACCATCGGTTTACAACCAATCTTCACACATATAGTAAGGATATTTACCCACACATATCCGTATGGCCATGGACCCGATCGACCATCGGTGACCGTTAAAAAGACTTCTGATCATACCCATCGATCAGCGCATCTAAATGGAGGGCCGATCATATCCACACGTAAATCATTATTAGGGCTAACTATCCTACGGTGTATATCGACATGTACACCCCATAATGGGCCCCAGATGTTAGAAACACTCTCCTATAGGGCTAGTATGGTAAAAACCAACCATTGGGGCCATTTACACCAAATTTGGCACTATATAAGGGCCTCATTTAGGCACCCCATCTCTCTATACGAATTTACATCCTCCCAGGGAGAGAAAGAGAGAAAGAGAAGGAGAAAGAAGAAGAGAAATGGAGTGAGAGTAGGAGTAGGGAAGCTTTAGTGCTTCCCTTCATCGGTCTCCTCAAATCAAAGCCATAGCATCGATTATATTCCTCTGCTGAATCCACCCCATTTGCGATTTGGAGGTAAGAAATAAACCTACTTCCTAACCTAGGTTCTTTTTAAAACGAATTGCATGAATTTCATATAGTCTTGGTGTTTATATAGGAATTTATGATTTTTCCCAAATCCCTAACCTTAGGAGCTCAAAATCGGATGTTCATTCTTAAGGTGCGGACCATTATTTCTAGGTTTCCATTTATCGACCCTTGAGGGTCTCAGTTAATGATTAAATGCTTGTAGATGAATTTGTGCATGCTAATATGTTGACATTTTAATTTTTCTATAATATATGCTATTGGTTGCATATGGATGCTTACGTCTTTGATAAAATGTCTAGGTGATTAAATGTGTTGTTTCATGGATGCTCATATGCTTGATTGAATGCCCAACTGAATGTGTTATTTTGTTGATGCCCACATGTTTGATAAAATGCCTAAGTAGATGTGTTGTTTCGTTGATGCTCACATGTTCGATGAAATGCTTGAGTGATTGTGTAGTAGAACCCATGCTATAATTGTGTGATGTAATGTTTAGTCTGTAGCGATACTTAGGATTTCTATGATGTTGGGTCAGTTGGCTAACCGCCTGAACTAAAGGAGTGGCCCAAGTTAAGGCGGTTACCCTAAGCTTGTTCGATCGACCCGAGTTGAACACGGATGACCGACAATAGCTGATTATACAGGCTGCTTACACCTAATGCTGGTTGTATCGTGGCTGTCACGCCCCAGACTTGGTAACCGAACTCACAAGGAACCCGATAGCTGGTTTTGGCCGCAACAACCTCCGTAGTACCTCATTCTCGACTCCTAAGGCAGGTTCTGACCTTGGGATCCTACAAGGAGGATTTTCATAACCGTATATTCATTTCAATGTGAGCATACCCAAGATCACAGTAAGTAAATCTCAGAAATAATAAAGGGGCACATTACAAAATCCACCGTAAATTTGAACTTTAGATACAAGGCTAAAAGGAAATACATCTAATGACAAAAGAAAAAGGAGGAAGATCTGCAACACTGTGGTCCTCTGCTCAACTTCTATCCAAGCTTTGCCACTACGACGCCGACCTAGGATCTTCTGCACGCATCAATCGTGCATAAGCTTATAGAAAGCTTAGAGGGTGGTAAAAGTGTATGACAAAGGTGCGCAGAAGAATAATAGGAAATATAGAAGGGAAATATGATCAATGCTAATGCCACAAGCCTAACCAAAGCTATGCAATATAAGGCTTATGCGGCCGATGCGAATGCAATGCGAAGTGATGCCAGTCCTTATATCCAATCCACATATCAATACAGTTCACTCATAAGAAATTTACCGGGGTCTAGTACACTGCAGGATGACTGCCACTCTACAGATCCACACAATTAAATGAGCATAGGAGACCTCACTGCCTGCCTGCGGACGACCAATTACCAGCAAGGCTCGATGGTAGCGGACCCATTCACTAGTTGGTCAAATTCAGCCTAGCAATGCCCTCCCTCACAGGCAGGTAAGGCCACACCCCATCGTAACCAACTACACGACAGTGGGAGCCCCGGCCTAAAGGTGTAAGGCCCTTGTGCGCTCATGGTTTTCACTCGATCATGGCATTGAGGCATCTTCTAGGTACCTTGAAAGTTTAGGGGCTTTCACCCATGGATATCCTATACATTCCAATGCTCAAATGTTATATTTTCGGTGTGCACATATAGTCATCCACGAATATACCAGTGGAGGCAATGTCCTGATGAAGCAAGGGCGATGATGTCCATGAGATGCGATGCCAAATGCATGAGTCACGCAAAACAATCATGCATTAGCTCCAAGCACTCAATGTGCACAAGAGGGGAACTCCATCCCTCTATCATATCAGCCTAATGACCACACATAATCCAATCACTCAATGATGCATATGGGTCATGAGGGTGTGCCATACGATGATGATGACTTAGAACATACTCCTCCTTCCCAAGGAGGGAATTAAGTTTAGGTACTTAGACAATTAAATCTGAGGAACAAACCTCTAGTGGGGGCCCAGTACTATGGGGTAGCCCACAAAGCTAAGAAGGGCCATATCTAAAGGAATAAGCGGTCCTAATGAGGGCCTATGGTAGGCCTTAAGCCACCCATAGTAACTTGTGGGCCTACTTTAGGGCCACCAAGGAGGATATCCAACCTTAACTGGGTCCCAAAAGATAGCCCACCACTACTCGAATATGGAACAAGGCCCAAGGCCTAAGGCAATCCATGGCCTAATGGCCTATACACTAAGCCCAACACATAGGCAATATGGTGGGCCCTCAAGCAAGCTTTGGGCTCAACCATAAAGGTCACAAATCCACATATTGTGGTGGGTCTAGTGGGCAGCCCGGTAATCCAACCATATGGGCAATTTCTATGCTTTATCCAAGTGAATTGGGCCTCACAACTTGGCCCAAGTATAAGGTTATTTTAGTGGGCAGCCAAGAGCCCAACTACTTGCACATTATAGCCTACAAACCCATCACAATAAGTGATTTAGATATAGGCCCAAAGGTCAAGGGACCTAACTAGAAGATTCCAAGGTAAATGGGCCTACCAAGGCCAATCGAAACTATGAACATAGATCCAAAATAAAATCCAATGGAGGTGGGTCTCCAAACATACATAAATAAAGCCCAAAGACACCTCAGAAAATGGTAATTTTATGTGCATAATCCACCCTTAATCTGGTGGGCCATGCTACCCTATAATAGGCTACTAGAGGTAGCCATTTTGGGCCCATTATTGAATTTCCAGCCCGCCTATATTTTGGGCCTGCTGGGGCCCGGCAATAATTAATATAAATTAAGTGTATGTTCCTTGGTGGCCCACACATATCTCTATGGGTCCCACCAGATGGGAGGACTGGATTACACACATAAAACAGGTGGACCATGCTGCTGGACTGGAAGTCCAGCAACAGTCCAATGGGCCTGGGCTTCCCAAGGTGAAGGGTCCTATGGGCCTAGGCAATTGGCCCCAAAATACATTAAATTAGGTCCCAAAAATGAAAAATTCTCAGGGAGGTGGGCCACGTCCCACGTGGACCACAAATGGATGGATGACAGAGTAACAAATACATCAAGATGGGCCCACAAGAGGGGGGGGGGGGGGGGGCAACGGCCCAGCCATGGCTGGATGTCCCAACCTGGGTGTCCTAGCCTGGTGGGCCGGTCTAGCCCTAGTCACCAAATGCACAGGGGTCCGATAGCCCCGAAGCTTGGTAGGTGGATCCTACCATGTGTGGGCCACCTCTTTGTAAAATTTCATGATTTTTGGAATAGCGAAAGTATTTTAATTAATTTAATGAAAACAAAACTATCCAGAAAATCTATTTAACCTGGGTGTCCCAGCTTGGTGGGCCGGTCTAGCCCTTTCTACGGTGTGCACAGGGATCCGTTGGCCTCAAAATTTTATAGGTAGCTCCTAACATGGGTGGGTCACCTCTCTATAAAATTTCAGAATTTTATAGGAAGCTTGGTAGGTGGATCCTACCATGTGTGGGCCACCTCTTTGTAAAATTTCATAATTTTTGGAATAGCAAAAGTATTTTAATTAATTTAATGAAAAACTATCCAGAAAATCTATTTAACTTGGGTGTCCCAGCCTGATGGGCCGGTCTAGCCCTTTCTACGGTGTGCACAGGGATCCGTTGGCCTCAAAATTTTATAGGTAGCTCCTAACATGGGTGAGTCACCTCTCTATAAAATTTCAGAAATTTTGAAATAGAAAAAGTATTTTAATTAATTTAAAGAAAACAGACTATCCCCAAAATCTGTTTAATGCAGATTTCGGATAGGCCCTGATTTGAGCTTCCAATGGGGTGGATTAGTGGCCTCAAAAAAATTGGAAAAAATAGGTTTTAGGTCCCCTCATATATGTACTACAAGGTGGGGTCCACGAATCTGGCCCACCAGTGGAAAAATTATTTTATATTTAAGGAATTGCACACTAATATGTTGTTGAAAACGGTCCAAGAAATCCAGACTGTCCACCTCACTTGGACCACACATTTGGGGCCTCAACCGAGGAGGGCTGAAATTTAAGGGACATCTAGGTAGGGTCCCCACCTTCAAGAGGCATATATCAAATGGGACCAAACACCCCACCAATCATCCCAAAAACTGAGCTCAAGACAGCCTAAAAATTTGTCCAGATAGTTTCTGGATAGCAACATAATACTAAAATAAAATAATTATAATTACTATAAAAAGAAGAAATTAGTCCATGGAAATTATGGTATGGACCACCCTAGTGGGCCTCATAAATATCCAGACCATTCCCATCAATAAATACCATTTGCATGTACCTTTTGTGGGTACATTAGGGCCCCAACGTCCAAGGGTGGACTGTCAAGGACGTCCTCCCTCTTTGGACGGTCTGGATGGTTCCAAGCTGCAAGGTGGGCCACACACATCTTAATTTTAGAGATATAAACAAGGAAAATGAAAGAATCCGGCCATAAGGGAAGGAGTTCCACATTGAGGCTCTTCCCTTCACACACAATCACAATCATCCACTATATCATGATTTACATGGTTGCGCATGAGCATAACTCGTCCTACTCAAGATTTATGGTGGAGATGCCATCTCTACCAAGGATCAAGTGTCCAGATGACCTAAGGATCCTTGATCAAAGAAAGAAAACCATGTAGGGGTCCATGAAGAATGGCCCCTTGCATGGATCATGCATGCACAAAGGATGGGCTATAAGCCACACCCATGAAGACGTGGGGGCCACCACCATCATTTGATGGGCCCCACAAGCTTCAAAATGAAAGAAATGGAAAGAACATCTATGGAATCAAAGAAATTAGAAATTTCTATCTAAGGAACACCCACCTTAAGATCTATCTTCAATCCTACACCACAATGATCCTCTAGCTCCAAGGAAAAGCTTTCTATGGTGGAGATGAGTTGGGAATGGTTAGATTGGAGGGGATTGGAGAGAAGAAGGGTTGGAGAAAGGGAGAGGGTGGGGACGGTTTGGGCTCTAGCGAGGAGAAGAGAAGGAGAAAATGAGAGGGAAATGGGATTGCTAGGGAGATGTAACCAAGAGAAATGATTAGTTTCTCTAGTAATGATGGTCTAGAAAAGATAAAAGCAATCATAGTCATAGGAGAAGTAACTCATGCCTAGTCTAAGGAGGATATATGATAAGCTATAAAGTAGCCTTTTTAGAAAGCTATGCATAGGATGATGTCATCAATCATGGAAAAATGTGCAATGTTAGGGTGGGTCCCACCAAATCACACATCAATGGCTTAAAATGAGTGCGGCCCACAACTCATGATCTATAACTCGGATTGTCGCACGAGACGTGGCGATGGAACCGCGACGACGATGCGGTCGCTATGGCACTAAACTTGGATCGATTCGAGTCAGGTCTACGTGACCGGACATGAGGATAACTGCAAATATTAATCGAAAGTCGCAGGTCACCAAAATTCAACTAGCAGGACCGCGGGAACAAGAGAAACGAAATGCATACCTACACACACATGCACACACATGAACTCGGGTTGGGTCTTACATGGTTCTCCCAGGTCAATCAAATTAGCCCACTAGCTGACTGATCATGTATGTTCACAATGTATTACACGACTAAATAAAATCTAGGATATCCCGTTCCCAATGGATGTATCCATTCATAACCATTAGTGCGATATGATCCCATTAAAATTCATGAGTTGGACATGGTGGTATAGAACACTGTGTCCGAGTTGTCGGCCTACACTAGGGTGATAAGCCTCCCCGTAATGACCAGTGAGCAACTAAGACTCATGAGCCGGGCATAGTGGTATGGGACACTGTGTTCGAGCTGTTGGCCTATGCTTAGGTGACGAGCCTCCCCATAGTGACTAGTGAGCACTGATGAAGGTGATATATCATTGTTCAAACAGCCCCTGTCAAATTACCCAGTTGATGTTTGCGTGCTAGAGTACCGTTCGAATGACCCGGGCGTGAATGGAATTGGGTGACGAGCCCTTTCCTTTATGTACTCTTTTTTATTTTATGTGACAAGCCTACACCTTGGAACTGAGTGATAATACTCGGTTTGGGTGATGACTCATACCGGGTTGATCCTCGTACGTTTAGGTACCATATCGTATCTTTGAAATTATTAATTTGTGATATAAATAAGTAATACCTAAATTTGGATCAAGAGACACTGGTAAGGTGCCACTACGTGCGACAACGAGCCACGTGATACGGATAAGGACTCGTGATATAACGTCGGTATCCTAGCTTCATCAATATGCTGGATGAATTGAACTTAATAATTTCTCGGCTAACATGATCATTCACTGCATTGCATTAGCTTAGAATGTGGTGAACAAGCATGGTTGTCGCGTGATGAGGAAGTGTTGTCATTTGCAAAACAGGTGGTCGGAGTCGCGTGTGAGGGAGTGTTGTTTGGAAAGGGCATGCATCATGTCATATCTTCATATACACGTTTAACAAGAGTATTTAGGAAATGTTTGATTTCTTATTTTATCATTACCTGCGCCGATTGTGTCGATAGCATATGTAACTTAGAACTAATGGAACCATTGAGTTAGCTACTCACTTCCACCTAGGACGGTGTTTTAAAACACCTAGGCATATCATCGATGTAGGTACTAATGAATCCTCAAACAGGTAGGCTTATATCGGGTTGTGCCAACACCGTCATGTTTTAGAGAATTGGGAGTCAACTGAAAGTTTTACACTTTAATAATCTTGGGTATGTATATTATGGCTCGTATAATCCCATTTTGGGCGATCATCACAATTGAAATGTATTTTTTCTCTCAGCCCTATATTTCTGAATCTGTTGTTATTTCTACCTTACTTTGGATCCGCTAATTCGAATTGTGTTACTTTGATTATCTGTGTGTGAAATGAATTTGAATCTGAATAAGGACACACGTGCGTTTTCAATTGGTTAACACCTGGGAAATTGGGATCAGAGTCTATGTACTCGAGTGCCGATTTTCGGGGCGTTACAATTCTTTGTTTCTTAGGCCTTTCATTTTCTTAAGGGCTCGTTTGGGAGCATGGATTTGGAACCCTCTGGACTTGGAACCTCATGGGTTTGAAATTCCATTGGTAGATAATAAAAATGAATTTACAACCCTTTAAATAATCATACTAAACCTTGTAAGAAGTTTCAAAATTAAACTCCAACTCAAACTCCCTAGAATTCATAACTTAATATAAATAGTAAATTTGTTATTTATAGTGTCCTATCTGGCTTAACCACTTTATTCTTCAAATCTTTCTAAGTACTTTCATATTAGACACAAAATCCTAAAGCTTAAATGATGAAGAACAATAATTAAACTAAAATTTACTATAAATAGTAAAAATATAAATAAAATGGATTTTTCACCATTAAAATTATGGAATATCATAAAATAACCAAGTTATTTGGATAGTTTAGCTTCTCCTACCCCAAAATCATATATTACATATCGAATAACTCATTCTGCGTTGAGAGATACATCAATTTTCAAATATCAAATGGTAGAGCCACCACCAGACACCACAGAGGATGGTGGCGCCATCGCCAGATTGGCAGCACCGCCATGACGGCGGCACACAGCCGGTGCACTGAATTTCGGCGGACCCCCGCTGAAATTTTCTGCGATTTTGTCCTTTTTAACCAACTTCAAAAAGTTATATCTCCGTCAATATAACTCCGATTTAGGTGATTCAAAAACCAGATTGAAGATTAATAAGTATAGTTTTATATAAAAATAAATAAAAATATTAATATAGTTAAATTTAGGGTGATTTGACAACTATCCAAAAATCATCAGGCAATGGTTACTTCTAGAATTTTAATAATTTATCTACAACTCCAAATAAGATGAAATTTTGTAGGATGGCTTTAAACTTAATGATAAATCATCATAAAATTTTTTAAATTAATTAAGTTACTAAAAGTATAAGAAACGTTACAAGAATTAGAGACATTTTAGTATCTCACAGATGATCGTTAGTTTCGAATAACTTATTCTAAATTTTTTTTATAATTTTTATGGAACTTGAAATAGATTGAAATTTTGTATGAAAAGGGTCAACTTAATGGTGAATTACCATAAACATTATAAAAACTATCCAGTAATTAAAAGTGATAAATACATTATGAACAAAAGATGTATTGAAACCGAAAGTTTCTACAACTAAAAGTTGCCGATGGACCAGATGTATCTCTTTCATCATAGAGTTTTAGGATTCGAAGTCTAATTAGGAATTGCTTTCAAAGATTCTAGGAATTATCCTGGGTGATTAAATTAAATTCTTATTTTTAGTATATTTTACTATTTCAAATAATTTATAACTTAGATGAATTAGACTTCTTAAGTAGGGTTTCGTTTCATTGCTTAAGACTCTGTGAGTTCGTATTCGAATTGGACTTTACTAAAATATTTTGGGTTCTTATTCTCTTATGGATTCAAAGTTCATACCACTTTGAGGAGATAATGTTCTTCCTTTTTCCTTTTCTGCGGCATTCCTTGCGTCACCATCACTCTAAACCTCCAGAATACCTTAAAACTTTTGATTCTTCCTTCCCGGTTAAAATTTATGAAACCAAAGCGTGATTTGACCATAACCCACTAGCCATATGATCGAAATGGTGACATAGAAATAATTTTAGGATATTGAAAACCCTTCTAGTATAATCTTTTGACTATGAATACCATGGAAGAATTTATTATTCACCAAGTTAAACATATGTTAAACAAGAACTCTTGTTGAACAAGACTTGAAGGACAACCTTATAAACATGATGTTCGAACCTCCTAATGAATTATAATACTCTTTAAATACTTAGGATGATCAGATTTCAGAATTACAGAACCATATCCTTGCGAGGCATTCACGGCTTAACCCAATTTTCAATCTTGAGCGACTACCAACGGACTCACTGCTTTGGCCGAGCAAAAGACCAGGATCCATCAAGATTAGAAAGGGATACAACGAGTTGTCTGCCCTGATCAGGCAGACAATCGACGTATCGAATTAAAGCCTGCCATAACTGTTTTTCATATTAGCCCAATCATGAAGAGTAAAATATACCACCTTAGGTAAACTTTATCATCAAATACTTAGTACGATAATGATGATTTTGATATTTGTTTTCAAACCTCAAAGGTGGAAACTTTTACGAGGGATAGACCACAATGAGGCTAGTGTAGTTATTATATACCCTAACACGTATATAAACCTGAAACTAATAAAATTAAGCAAATGAAATGACAATATCTTTACTCATTACCCTTAGGCAATTTCGGGGACGAAATTATTTTTAAGGGGGGTAGATTGTAACATCTTGAAGTTTTGTTATTTTGGACTTCCAAAAACCCTTGAAAATTTTCATTATAATTAACTTATATTGTCACTTACTGACCATTAGCACTCGATGTTATCCTATACAAGAGTAGTACCAATAAAGAACCGTATAAATCCGATTTATCAACCGTAGGAAGCCAACAAATCCAGCCGATCACTTAAACACCGAGTTTAGCCACGTGATCTATTCACATGAGGCCCACATTTAGCTGACTTATAACTAACTAATCAAGACTTCTATAGCTAGATTAAAGATCTACCCAAAGACGAGATAACTAGGGGTCGGATCGTAATTAACAAACCAAAATTACCCAATTATACATTTATCCTATGAACCAACGGTTTAAAAGTGATTATGGCTGAATCGCCATTTTCACTAATTGCAAATAGGTCACACTATGAACTTAGCTAATCCAAACCCTAATAATTATGTAACGCCCTGAAATTCGGGGGTCGAGCATAACTCAGCTCCCGAGTTCCAAAACATCACTTATGCAACATAATTAATGAATGATGTATGTTGACTGTATTAGCACATAAACATGGGATAGATTAAGCCAAAACGCAGATATGATTCAGGGGTAAGTGAATAAAGCAAGCGGAAGACTTATAGTAAAATATGTGTACAAGTGTAAGTCCCTGAATTACATATACAACCAGATCGTGTAAAAGTGTTATTTATCAAAATTATAAGTACAAGTTACATCATTTCAGTTCCCAAAATAATCATCCCATAGATCCCGCGCAACAGACCGAGGCTCGCTAGAACCCGTCTGAAAACTGCATATAGGAGAAGGCAGCCTCGTCGTCATCCAGCTCCCCCTGCCTCAGCGTCGCATCCACATCTGCAACATCGGGGCCTAAGACAGTCTGGTGGGTGTGAAACACCGCCCGAAACGTGGGAGTGAGTGATCAACTCGGTGGAACAATAAGGCACTGGTTAACATGTTATCAGCTCAATCAAACAGTAATGATAAAGCCGGACAATTAAATAAATCCTAAGTACTCTTGTTAATGCGGTATGAATGCAATATGATGCGTGCCCTCACGCGTACACCCTCAGCGTCTTCATCTTACGTTACGCATGACATCGCCTCAAAGTGCGCCACATCTACAAAGCACATGCAAATGCGGTGCATGGATATGATTACCAAGTTGTTATTAGTCCAATTCATACAGCAGGATTGGGAAGCTAAGATACCTTCCTCATATCACCATCCAACAGTGATCCATACTAGGGTCGTCAATCCTAGACATCTCATACGATCATATATTTGAGGTCGTAGCAAAGGGCTCGTCACCAATCAATGCACGCCTTTCATGCCCTTACTACCACAGATCGGCTCGTCACCTCCTTGCGGTATCCAGGTATGCTCGAGGTCACTACAAAGGGCTCGTCACCAATCAATGTAGCCGACAGCAGCACGAATATAGTGTCCCATACCACCATAATCGGCTCACGAGTTTAGTTGCTCATGGTCACTACGGGAGGCTCGTCACCCAGCGTAGGCCGAGCTCGACCACGGTGTCCCATACCACCATGTCCGGCTCATGAGTCTTAGCGGATCGTGTACCATGGTTATTAGGATTTCACCGGTAAGTTCGGTACCCTAGATTCAAGCGATGAGCGTCCATACATGGTTAACATACACTGGACAATCGGGTTAGTTGGAACTCGACTAGCATGAGCGCACGTCGAAATGAACGACATAGAGTGCGCAAACACTCGCGTGGCCAAACCACCGCCGCCAACTCTAATACGACTCGGGTTCGTCTAATGCGTCTCACGTGGCGAAAGCAATCTCAACCACGACCAAAGGGTCAATTACCGATTTCTGGACTAAGGCATAGTCCCAAACATCCTACACTACGACAGATATTCATATGGAATGTAAAACAGTAATGGAACAACCACTCAAATCATGGTGCATACACATCTGAAGAATATCAATTTAACATAAATGTAAGCATAGGAATGCTTGAATTTAAATAACTTGGAATGTAAATGCATAAGGAAATCATGCGCATCCATAGGAGTATTGAGAATCACTTCTCAACGCCTGCATTTAGTGTAATCAATTACACGTAGATCATTCATTCAATTCTACAAACACTTAGCATCCATGGAACAACATACATGACGCATGTTGAAATACGTGCACTTAGACAATTCCTTCTTCCAAGGAGTTGTCATACATGCATCTAGCATACATACATGACCAAAAATCATGGCAAACATAGGTGCGTACTTTATACGTATACGGTACTTTATAAATACACTTAGAATACACAAATCTCAATATAGCACATGCATATCAGGAAAGCAATGTAAACATAACATTTGACATGTGAAATCTCATCCATAACAAGAATAAATCACTAACTGGGATTGGAAGCCTTGAAAACCATAACCTATACACTTAAAGTCCGCACCTTAAGCGAAGAAAGAATAGCCGAACTGATTTAGACGAGTTGTCTTCGTCAACGGCGCAAGAATACCCTAAAATAAGGATAGAAATGAGATACAACAACACTAAGTCTAATCTAAGCTCTAACACAGGTTAGGGTTAGGTTAACTTACCCCAAAAGAACTCAGAATCGTCAGAGGAACGATTCAAAGTAAAGGTTCAAAGGTGAAGAAGAACAAGGAAGAATCAAGATGATTCACCAACCAATCTCTCTCACTAACTCTCTCTTTTCCACTCTCTTTCCAAGCTAGGGTTAGAGAAAATTCGTATGGAAATGAGAGCTAGGGTTTAAGGACTATATATAGGCCTTAAAATGATGGAAATAACCCAGTGGTCAAGGTATACTTAGGTTATAACCAAAGTACGCCTTTCTCGATCCAACGAAGCACTTCCGGTGGGCCTATAACCACGAAAGGTCGGACTTAAGCTCACCGACCATGGATCTAGGTCAGCCTGAGTTTTCGTATCGACCGGCTCTACAGATCAGTAGTGGCGGACCACACTCAATTCAACGGTCACGGAAACTCGATCAGTCCACAAGCACTAGGATATGCCGGGGCCAAATCCTGATCGGAGGGTGAAATTGGGTCGAATCCAACGGTCGAATGCTTAAAATCGTCGCGCAGGCACACGACTCAGATTTCATAAAAAGCTTATTAAATTCCAACCGTTCTCACACTCTTCACTCCGAACTCAACCAAATCGACCCAGAACATCAGATCGACTTGATTTTTGAGGTGAAGACCAAGCCCAACTCAGTGACCGCAACAGCCTAAGATCATCGCCATCGGACTTTCGACGCGCGGTCTAGGTCCGATCCAGATCTTCCAAAAATTCCCCAGAACAACTGGATTTAGCGATGGATCCCAGATTTCAGAGTAACGTAGCGCTCACTAATCTACACGTTTAGAGCCATGCAGATACAATTTAAAGTGATTGATGCGAATTTCACAAGCAATCAAGTAGAGCGCTAATTACCCCAAAAATAACTACTTAAGGAAAGATTAGCACAAAAATTCCAAGGTCGTTACAAATTACGCACAGGAAATCTTATTACCTAATTCATTTCAGAAATGCCCTGATTTTTCGAACAAGCTTTAGACTGTTCATTAGTGGGCCACTAATTTCGAAACTATAGAATAATGTCCGTCTTATTGGGCTCGATGTCCATCACGGGAGTTAGACCTATGTAGTGTCCAGAACCGCTCAACTTGAGCCGAGGGACGAGTGCATGAGAAGTGCAAATGCCTTAAAGGAAGAAGCTGAAACTTAAGTGAATTGAGTCATCTACTCTTACGTGAAGTTGAGAATTTTGGACCGTTGGTTTACAACTAATCTTTACACATAGAGTAAGGATATTTCCCTACACATATCCGTATGGCCACGGCCCCGATTGACCATCGGTGACCTTTGAACAGACTTCTGATCATACCCATCGATCAACGCATCCAAATGGCGGGATGATCATATCCACACGTAGATCATCATTAGGGCTAACTATCCTACGGTGTATATCAACATGTACACCCCATAATGGGCCCTAGAGGTTAAAAACACTCTCCCATAGGGCTAGTATAGTAAAAATCCAACCATTGGGGCCATTTACACCAAATCTGGCACTATATAAGGGCCTCATTTGGGCACCCCATCTCTCCATACGAATTTACATCCTCCAAGAGAGAGAAAGAGAGAACAAGAAAGAGAAAGAAGAAGAGAAGAAGAGTGAGAGTAGGAGTGGGAAAGTTTTAGTACTTCTCTTCATCGGTCTCCTCCAATCAAAGCTCTAACATCGATCATTCTCCTCCGCCGAATCCACCCCATTTGCGATTTGGAGGTAAGAAACAAACCTACTTCCTAACCTAGGTTCTTTCTAAAACGAATTGCATGAATCTCATATAGTCTTGGTATTTATATAGGAATTTGTGATTTGCCCCAATCCCTAACCCTAGGAGACCAAAATAGGATGTTCATTCTTAAGGTGCGGACCATTATTTTTAGGTTTCCATTTATCGACCCTTGAGGGTCTCAGTTAATGATTAAATGCTTGTAAATGAATTTGTGCATGCTAATATGTTGACATTTTGATTTTTCTATAATATATGCTATTGGTTGCATATGGATGCTTACGTCTTTGATAAAATGTCTAAGTGATTAAATGTGTTGTTTCATTGATGCTCTTATGGTTGATTGAATGCCCAACTGAATGTGTTATTTTGTTGATGCCCACATGTTTGATAAAATGCCTAAGTAGATGTGTTGTTTCGTTGATGCTTACATGTTTGATGAAATGCTTGAGTGATTATGTAGTAGAACCTATGCTATAATTGTGTGATGTAATGTTTAGTCTGTAGCAATACTTAGGATTTCTATGATGTTGGGTCAGTTGGCTAACCGCTCGAACTAAAGGAGTGGCCCCAGTAAAGGCGGCCACCCTAGGCTTTGTTCAATCGACCCAAGTTGGACACGGATGACCGACAGTAGCTGGACTACACAGGCTGCTTACACCCAATGCCGGTTGTGTCGTGGTTCTCCTAGGTCAATCAAATTAGCCCACTAGCCGACTGATCATGTATGTTCACAATGTATTACAAGACTAAATGGAATCTAGGATACCCCATTCCCATTGGATGTGTCCATTCATAACTATTAGTACGATACGATCCTACTAAGACTCATGAGCCGGACATGGTGGTATGAGACACCGTGTCCTAGTTGTCAGCCTACGCTGGGGTGACGAGCCTCTCCACAGTGACTAGTGAGCAACTAAGACTCATGAGCCAGGCATGGTGGTATGGGACACCGTGTCCGAGCTGTGGGCCTCTGAAGGGGTGACGAGTCTCCCCATAATGACCAATGAGCATTAATGGAGGTGATATATCATTGTTCGAATGACCCCCGACAAATTACACGGTTGATGGTTGCGTGTTAGAGTACCGTTCGAATGACCCTGACGTGAATGGAATTGAGTGACGAGCCCTTTCCTTCATGTAGTTTTTTTAATTTTATATGACAAACCCGCACCTCGGAACTAAGTGATCATACTCGGTTTGGGTGACAACTCATATCGGTTTGATCCTCATACGTTTAGGTACCATATCGTATCTTTGAAATTATTGATTTGTGATATAAACAAGTAATATCTAAATTTTGATCAAGGGACACTGGTAACGAGCCACTACGTGTGGCAACGAGCCACGTGATCCGGATAAGGACTCGTGATATAACATTAGTATCCTAGCTTCGCCAATATGCTGGATGAATTGAACTTAATAATTTCTGGGCTAATATAATCATTCACCGCATTACATTAGATTAGAATGTGGCGAATAGGCATGATTGTCGCGTGATGAGGAAGTGTTGTCATTTGCGAAATAGGTGGTCGGAGTCACGTGTGAGGGAGTGTTGTTTGGAAAGGGCATGCATCATGTCATATCTTCATGTGCACATTTAACAAGAGTATTTAAGAAATATTTGATTTCTTATTTTATCATTATCTGTGCTGATTGTGTCGATAGCATGTGTTTAGAACTAATGAAACCACTGAATTAGCTACTCACTCTCACCTGGGACGGTGTTTTAAAACACCAATCAGGCATATCATCGATGCAGGTACTAGTGAATCCTCAAACAGGTAGGCTTATATCGGGTTATGTCAGCGCTGTCACATTTTAGAGAATTGGGAGTAAACTGAAAGCTTTACACTTTAATAATCTTGGGTATGTATATTGTGGCTTGTATAATCCCATTTTGGGCGATCATCACAATTGAAATGGTATTTTTTCTCTTAGCCCTATATTTCTGAAACTATTGTTATTTCTACTTCGTTTTGGATCTACTAATTCGAATTGCGCTACTTTGATTATCTGTGTGTGAAAGGACACACGTGTGTTTTCAATTGGTTAACAACTGGGAACTCGGGATCGGAGTCTATGTACTCGGGTGCCGATTTTCGGGACGTTACAACCCGACCCTCCGAACTTGAAGCGAATGTATCTCAAGGACCCAGACGAGTGATTTGGGCACCAGGTGCAGAAGATATGGGTAGAATGGCTACTTAAATTACATAGTTTGGTCAAGTCGGGTCTTACTGTTAAGTTCCCGAGCTCTTACCCAAGAATGGGCTGGTACGTGCTACAAGGGTCCCAGATCTAACTCTAATATCGTCGGGCTCTCTCTCTCTTCTTAGTCTAAACCCTTTAGAAGTTAGATCTTCCATCTAAAGTTGATGACTCGGAATACTTAGGGTGGGTCCTATTGTCGCAGTATCACTATTGCACTCCCTCCTACGTCAACGGATATGTTATAGTAAGTTTACGGTCCACGACGGCCCAATTAATTCTAAACCATTGCTTTCATACCAACTTGTAATACCCTGAAATTTGGGGGTCGAGCAACAATCGACTTCCAAGTTCTCGGGTGTCACTTATATCCTAATTGTAGTGATTTGTATATAAATCAATTTAAATGAGCAATAAAGAAATCGACCGGAACATAAACCACATCTACAACTAATCTACTAAAATAAAAGCGGTTAAGAAATACGAGTCTACAGGAAACATTAAATGGGTCGCACAAGACGTCGCCCGACAAAATTCACATATGAAATGTCCGAAAGAAATGGTGTGCTAAATCCTCTGCTTAACAACCCATAGTCAGCCCGCACAGTCTATGGAGACCCGCCCATAAGCTGGAAGTAGGAAAGCTCCTCTTCCTCGTCTATGCTTACCCCGTTCAGCTCGTCGAGCTCTGCATCACCTGCATCTAATGAAGTGTTTGGCTAATGTTTTAAAACACCATCGCAGAGTGGGAGTGATCAACTTAGTGGGTGACATTAGAAATAAGTTACACCAACTAACAATTCCATGATAAAATTAATGAAATGCATATATTCACAAATCTCTAACTAATCTTTATTAATGTGTATGTATGAATTATGGTATGATGCATGACCTCACCAACAACACTCCCTCAAGTGACTTCATCTAACGTTCGCGCATGAAAAACACTCCCTCATTGCGACCTCAATTGCCGAGTCGTCAACCTAACTAATGCAATGTGATCATGAACGTGTTAGCCAAGTGTTTAGTTAATTTCGTTCATCCAGTAGATTTGGAAAAACTGATACACCCCGACGATATCAATGCCCTTAACCATTTGCAAGGCCTAGGCCCCACGATCCGTGATCCCATCAGGTCCCTCACCCCCGATGAAAGCATGTGAGGAGTGTTGAAAGGTGGGATCGCTCGTGGTCACTATGGGGAGGCTCGTCACCCCAGCATAGGCCGAAAGCTCGGCATAGTGTCCCATTCCACCATGCCCGACTCACGAGTCTGGTGGATGCTGTTGTTAGTGGACGTCCGTGGGTGTAAGGTATTCCAGGTTCCAAACAGGCATGAGCAAACATGGTTAACAAGCATGGTTGGTCAGTTGGTGGACCAAGCTGTCCAAATTTAGGCAAGCACGTAACGTACGACATTAGGTGCAAGCAACCCATGTAGTCCCACTACTATCGTCCATTCACGTCTGCCCAAATTGGTCAGTCTAGTCATGGGACGGCCCGACTGACGGGCTGCCCTCACAATTTGTAGATTCCTGACCGACCTAGACAATGGGCTAAAATCCTTAACATATCAAGACAGTCATGATTTATCCTCAAGTAATAATCGAATAAACACACAATCAGTCAAAACATAAATTTCAGGATACCAAAATGAATACAAACTACTCCTAGCAGCAGAAATTAGACATGCATGTATATGGTATTGGATTTCTAAAGAGACAAGAAAATAATAAGCCATTCATGATGCAGGAAATGCAGTCATGCAAGCAATAAGAAAAAATATGCAGGAAATCAGATGTAAGGATGAACTAGCAACATAGTTTCTAGGTACAAACAATATTGAAGATTAATCTAACATCAATTTATCTTTGCATGCACGTTCGGCGGACTTATCAGACAGGTTCCTGGATAGATTTTCCTATAATTTGCACATGCACATCAATCTAGCATCCATAATCATTAAGTTTTTCCTAGAATTGGTAATTGGCCACCTAAGGATAATAGTCCCCACCTAAGGGTCGCTGAGAGTTTGTGGAGTCATCCCAGGGGTGCCGAACTCGTGGGTCGATGCGTCGAGGTCCTGAGTCAATTGAATTCGCATGTTAAGACACATGTAAGGGTCTAGCTTACTAGAGAAAACATGGGGGAAATTTGGGTGGTTACCTCCCAATCAATGACAATTTGTTTCAATGGCAGTAGAGGCGTGGTCCGAAATGAGCGATTGTGGGGAAAGGGAGGGGGATTCTTCGAGGTTCCAACTCCCTTGGACAACTCCCTCTTCTACTCTCTCTCTCTCTCTCTCTCTCTCTCTCTCTCTCTCTCTCTCTCTTCTCTGTCTTTTGCTGCTGGGATCTACTGTGGGAGTGAGTGAGAGAGAGTTTAAGGGTCTTATACCCTGGATTTTGGGCCAGATGGCCCTGAGTTCTATTATTTCCCTTCAAATGGCCCTGTGGGACCTACTTTCTTGTCCTTGGGGCTGCCCTGATGCCCCCTGGCCATCAAATTTATAGGATGTGTCCCATGGCCCGATTAGGGGTGTGCAAAGTTTGACGGCAAACGGATGCGGAGTTTTATCGTAAGGGTTCGATTTGCAATCAACGGTCACTGTTCCACGATCAAGGTTCAGATTTTGTGGATGGGTGCAGAGAAATGTTTTCAGCCTTTGGTGTAAATTTAGAAGAGATCCAACGGTGAAATGTCTCATTTCTCTGTTTCAAGCAAAGGGCCATTGATTTAAAATTTAAGCTTTAGGCTAAGGTTGGGGCAAGTCGCACTTGGCAAGTGCCGACTGGACGACGCGAATATTTCATTTCTAGGCGTCCTCTGACTCCGTAGTCCGTGACGGACCACAAGCCCAGTGAGGCCCACTGTCTCCCCAAGTTTTATATTTTTCCACCCTTCCTTGGGCGTTGCACGGCCCGTATAGGCAGTCGCCAAGTATAGTCAGGCGGACTGGCTTTATAGCCTGCGCTCGGTCCAAACATAATCAGACTTGACCGTATTAGTGGCATAACCCGAGTTAATTTTGTTAATGGTATGCCTCACAGGAGTGGTCTAATCGTGTCGTCCTTTAGCAGTTCCCACATGGGCAGGGTGTTACAATACACGCGAGTTTCTACTTCTTAAATCCATTTATAGGCAAGTGATTAGAATTAGGAACAGTTTTAAACCAAAAAGATAGCCGTTCCTAATTAATGATTTTGGTGTAGTGCATATTATGTGTGATATGTCAAACATGTTCGTCTCTTCAATATGCGTTGATATTATGTACAAAATGTGTAACCGCCTAATCAGATTAACCATTTAGAAAAAAATTCCTCCGCCATGAGTTGGGTTTGGTATTCGGGAAGTTCGCTAATTGTTCACCAAGTCCAATAAGTGGCGAGGAAGTTCTCCGACCCAAGTTCGGAACTTGGGAAGTAGTTGTGCCCGGGTTCCGAATTTGGGGCGTGACACATGTTTAAGTCATAATTAGTGGCTAGAACTCGCACCCATCTTAGACCCTTGATGTGCACACATGGCTCGCTACAAGTGGGCCTTTCGACTATAGGCACACCTATGTAGGAGCATGTGCGACTCATTAGGGATAGATTCGAGTGGATCCCACTTAAGCATATTTGTATTAGATTTGTGGGGCCCATAGTGATTATATTTGTTATCCAACTTGGTCGTGGGTCCTCTTCAGTCACTACAAAACAAATAGAGCAACTTCGACGGCTAAAAACCATCGGCAATGACCTTTGTCATCAAACCACATTGGGAAACAGCGCATCGACGGTTCTCGCCGACGGATTTGAACCGTCGGCGTTTGCGACGGCTGAGGTCCATGGCCAAAACCATTGGCGTAGTCTTTCTAACAGCAACAGCTTGAGTTTAACGATCAAAGCCGCCAGGCATTTGTCATAAATTTAAAATAATAATAATAATAAATTGCCTAATCAACACACATCCAAAACTAGATATACCCATTTCTCCAAAGCCCTAAACCAACCAACCTAATTGAAAAGGCAAGTATGCAAAAAAGAAAATGAAGAAATCAAAATCAAATATATCATCCAAATTCCAAACATAAAAAATCAGGTGTAAATATTTCCTAAAAATCATTGGTATTTACTCAAATTAGAGCATTGAAAGAAAGAATTCAATGTCACATGTGTAAATGTTTCATAAAAAAAATCAATGGTGTTTATGTTGATCCACTGTTTCATTGATGATTCCATTCCACCTAGTATATTCCATTCAATGAACACCCAACAGAGAATACAAGGAAAAAATCAATTTTTTAGCGGAATTTGAAAATCAGTTTTTAAAATAGTATGATTTGGTTAATCTACTTGTTTGTTTGCTGAATTAGCTAATACATATGAACATTTGAAATGCTTTTTCTCTTCTTCCTCTTTTCTTTAATTATTTGAAAGAAAAACAGGAAAATACCATAAATGTAATTGGGTTTCTGTAAAAATAACTAGTAAAAAATAAATTGAAAAGATTGTTGCTTGTTGTAATTACCTGAAGTGGGATCATAAAATCTTTCAATGAGGGAAACAACAGTGCTTTTACCAGAGCCACTGCTGCCCACCAAAGTTATGGTCTTCCCCGCTGGGATATTCAGAGAAAAATTGCTAAGGATCGGAACCAATTGCTGCGACGGGTATGAAAAATTGACGTTCTTCAGCTCAACATGGCCTGTTACAGAACTCAATTCTATGCTCGTTTCGCTGTTTAAAAGAGAGTCAAAATACAGCTAAGTATTACCTTTAAAAAAAAGAGAGTTAAATATGATGTTCTAAATCTTCATATAAGCATCAAAATAAATGGAAAAATAAAATAAAATGCAGTAGCGTGATGAAACTATTGCAAAAGGAGAAGCCACATCTAACAATTAAGTGGTTGGTTTTTGTTCATGTTCCTGGAACTCTCAAAGATATCACCTAATTACCTTTCAAAAAAAAGAAAAAGAAAAAGAGGAGAGTTAAATATGATGTACTAAATCTTCATATAAGCATCAAAATAAATGGAAAAAAATGCAGTAACATGATGAAACTATTGCCAAAGGAGAAGCCACCATATCTAGCAATTAAGTGGTTGGCTTTGTTCATGTGCCTGGAACTCTCAAAGATATCACCCAATTAACCATGGCAAAGAAACTCTGTTACTTGGAAGTAGGAACAGAATAGTCGTAGCTTCGCTTGGTATTTGATCCATACACCTATTATTGCTAATTACAAATGATGATGTTTTGTGATATAATAATGCTATTAGAAGTGGCATGAACTCAAAAAGACAAATTCTACTGCATTAAAATAAGCCAACATGCCTAAGTACATTGATGGTCTTCTACACTATAGGATTTTTATATTGGTTCACATTGTGAGTATAGAAAACCAAGTTAATAGATATATTTTTAACCAAAGATATATTCTTACTCACTGAAGCAGAGGTTGTTGGTTCAAGATGGTTGATTGCAAGAGTCGCTAAAAGTTGTATTTCTTGTTTGCAGCATGCTGCATCAAATGCCAGATCTTAGTATGTGTTCATTTCACTATCTTAAGAATCCCACAACATCTAATTAGAAATTGAATGGTGCTAGGTAGGCAGGCCTTTATCCAAACACACCATTTATAAAAAATTGTCATAAGCATGAAAAACAAGCTTATGAAACATGAGAAGTGTGTGCATATGGACTTCCACTGATATGAAGAAAAAGGCAAAGTTACCTGATCTACAATAAATAAGTCTTGATCAATCTTGCCGATTATAAAACTAAGATTGAACTGCCCAATAACCTAAGAAACAAATGTTACGTATAGCTTCCCATCAGTTTAATTCATCACAAATGGAATTCGACTAAATCAAAGTTCACAGAATGACGTGAACGAAATCTAGCTCATAAAATAGGCCTGGAGAAAAGGTATGAATTAATTTATAGAGCTTTGCTGAGCCCAAATGTGTGCCATAAAGGCCACACATGTGCCCGCATGGCACGATAGGTCCAAGATCCAAACCATCCATCAGAACCACTATATTAATGCCAAAGTGAAAGAATCAGGTCGTTCCACTGTCAGGTGAGCCACAGTTTGCAAACAGAGATATGGCTCTGAAAACCAGAACAAAGTTTCCTAACCCATCCGCTCGTCTCCAACATTGGGTCCTGCACGCTGATCGGACCGGATTTTAATTTTGAGAAAATATGTATAAGGTCAGACCAACCTGGTAGATGGATTACATCTCGAACTTATGTGCCATGCTGGCACATGTGGTGTGTACACAAGCTTTATTGCACATGTGTGTGAGCTTAGCAAAGCTCTGACTTATAAAATAAGTTCC
The DNA here is from genome assembly GCF_029962835.1 of Magnolia sinica. Taxonomy (NCBI): domain Eukaryota; kingdom Viridiplantae; phylum Streptophyta; class Magnoliopsida; order Magnoliales; family Magnoliaceae; genus Magnolia; species Magnolia sinica. The sequence goes on from NC_080574.1 coordinate 85,945,014, forward strand.
AGAGTAGGACTGCATTTGGTGGATTCAGATCAGAATACACTCGACCATGCATGATATCACCCAAAATTGCCCTCTCAATTACCATCATACGGTTGGGCTGACAAACCCAATGGATGACACCACCACCCAACTGTACAGCACAAATCAAGGGGTACGTTCTTCAGGAATTTCCTCAGCTGCGATTGAAGAAATCACATAATAGTTCCAAGTAAAGCAAGAATGATAATAATAATAATAATAATAATAAGGCACATGCAACAACCTCCATTCTTCTAAAGTCTTCTTTCCTAAAGAATCCCTATAACTCATTACATGCTGTAGCTAGAGCCTTTGCCTTTCCCTCCTGATGTTCTGGTTAGGAATTCTCCAATGTTGCAGCAGCATAGCATCTAAAGGCATGAGCAGTGTATATTAAAATAATGAGGAAATAAAGTCTTGTTGCTATATGTATGAACAAACCCGACAACTGCTTTTCTTATTTAACAAACAAATCTACATTTTATTGACCTTTTAATATTCATTCTTTCAGGTGCAGAATTGTTGGAATGCAATCTTGACAGTCTCTGGATCCTCCTTGTAATTAAAACCCAACGCTACCTTAAGTAACGAAATGAAGTCACAAGTAGTAATCACACCACAAACAGTATAATGCCGAATGAAGGGAAGCAATTTTACCTGATTCAATAGGCTGCACACATTGCATTCCCAGTTAGCTTTATCCTCTATACTATCTATTGCACGATGACTACGAATGGAGCCAGAAGTTGAAGAGCTCATTAATCCATCCTTAGAATCCAAGCCAACCTTTGTGGAATGTACACCATCATCATCTAGGCATATCACATGTGTATCTCTTACAACAACAACAGAATCTTTTGAGCCTGCAGCCGATCCCCTAGGTGTCATCACTCAGGCACGCCAGTTTCATTTTCTACTGCACTAAAAGTGCCAGAAGATACAGAACCACACCACAGATCATCCTGCAATCTCCTCTCTGCAGCCACTGCAGCAGCTTGATGGGGTTAAGTGCAGCCATTATATTGCTATCACCACCAAGGCACTTTGGTCCAAATGGGAGTAGAGTTCCCAGGCGGGCCCTTTTCTCTTTAACAGCTAATGTAGATGCCCGAAGAGATGCATTCACCTGATCCTGAAGAAATCTGAAAGCATCCATGCATGGGAATTACATGGTCACGGCCTTCCGACAGCTGATAATACTTGGAATTTCACAGAAACTCAAGTAGGTTGACCTACAATCAAGATACGTTTAACGAAGGTAAGATCTACTTCCTCATGTTGATCATTAATGAATGTAACAAAATGGCTCTTACAGTAGGTACTCTGTTTCTAACCAACAGAAAAAAAAAATAAATGTCTAAAGGAAAAAGCAAGCATGATTCTTCAAGGAAATAGAAAGCTGCTAGGTTTGCTTTGGTGCAGATGGGCATCCATCACTTTATAAAGCCCCACTATACTTGTTTGCTGACACAAAATCATTGTCATGTAAATTAGGGAAACTACTACAATCTAATGGTTTGCATAGTCCAAAATCAGACAGCTTCATGTGACCATATCTATCAAATAACAAATTGTTAGGCTTGATATCCCTGTCAAATGTCAAAGAAAGGTTTAATCCTTCAGATCGAGGATAACCAGAAAACGTTTTCAGTATATCAACATTCTATGAACACAATCAATTAATAATATATGCAACCTATGGATGTAATGGTGTTTGTGGATAGATTCAAAGGCCAGAACTGTTTTCCCAACATAAAATCTGGTCTCATCTTCTGTCAAAGTATCCTTCTACATGAGTAAAGTCAGTATATCAGCTCCAGGTAGATACTCCATAATGAGAATTCATCGTCTTGGAAAGAACAATAAAGCTTGACAATGCAATTGCCGTTAACCTCCGCAAGAAGATTTCTTTCAGCTTTAACATGCTCAATCAGAGATGAGTCCAAATGATAACGTTCTGAGCAAACATGAAGTGGCAATTAAAGTAGCAATGACATGAAAAATCACCCACTTGATGAATGATCTCTGGAGTCAATATGAATGTGACTTTATTGGACTGGCAACACCATTTTCACAAATTTAGACTGAGCAGGTATATTGTCATCTAATTGACTCATCATATCCCAAGGTCCATCATCAACACCAACCAGAACTATTGATAAGAGGTAGTGACTGCAACAAAACTTAAAATCAGAAATGTCCAGGTGATCCAAACTATTAAAATCACATAGCATAGCTTCCAGTAACTACCTAGCTTTGACAATGGCATCAATTGTATCTTTTTCTCGTGGACTTTCATTGCCATGTGTGTCCACTTGGGTAAGCAATATGAAACATTCCACATGAAGAAACTCGAGCAGTAAACAGTCCCATGAATAAGCAACTAGACAAACACATCAGAATCAAGCCTATGAATGGGTAAGACCTATGCCAAGCAACTTTGAAATTCTGAATATTTTCAGGCCTGACCCACATAAGTTCAAACCTTGGAACGAAATGAACAACACACCTGGCCTATTAACAGTTGCGTAACTGACATAACCAAAGGAATGTTTGGTTGCACCAAATATCATGACATACCCATAGATCTATTAACAAACTGGTCTGACAAGAAAATGGTAACAGGAAGAAACCGCTTCTCCATCCAACAGCAACCCATGCATGTCCTTCTCTAAATGCTTTCAAGTAGCTAGTAATGTTAAATAGTCAAACCCGCAAAGATGCATTAGGAACACAGCCAAAATTGCTATTAATGATTTGTAATAGCGTAACATTGATTTCAGGGGATTTTTACATATAACCCAAACTGGGAAAAAAAAAAAACACTAGACTGAGGAAAAATACATCAGAGTGATTTCACCATGAATTCAACAAAAAAAATAAAATAAAATCTATACATAGACTTGACTTTTCAACGTTTAAATATAATATATATATATATATATATATATATGCATTTGCATCTGGTCCATGCGGAAAACACAAACCATATTAGTAAGGATTCTTTTCTCCCTTTTTCACCCCAATCTTCAACTCCCAAATGCAGTTAGCAACAACAGTAACATTTCAAAATTTTTTTTCCTTTCTTTTTTTCCCTTCTAGAGGGAGATGAGGTAGGTAGCAAATGAGGGGAATTAAAAAGGGAATTTTGACTAGACACCTCAGTAATGTCATGGAAATGCCGTGGCTACTCTTTCACATGTGAGATTGCAGTTTTGACAAGGTTGAAAATATTGTTGCTATACAATTCATATTGGGAATGTATTGCCATAAATTCATTGGAAATGGGATAAGTACATTTATATATTGCCACACCGTAACCGATTGAAAAGCATAATTTGTACAGGTTTGTAGCATGAATACAATACAAATACATAGTATTGGAATCCATTGTATTAATAGGGGCATGCATCATGGTACAATATATTCAAATGATATTCAAACTTAATATGAAATACTCATACAGAAAACAAGAAGATTTTACATATGATCCTTACTTGCTGTGGGTTATTCATAAAGAGAAACCCAATCTTGAATTATAATTAAATACCTCAGAAACCATAAAAAATCCAGATTATTCATCTGACAGGCACGCGCGCGCGCGCACACACACACAAATCTCAGTCATAAACTGGATGGGCTTTTCCAGTTGCGTGTGGACAGTTGGCAATATTTGTTTTTTAGCCATCCACTTGCAAGCCAATACAAAAGGACAGGTTTTCAGGTGGGGGTTCAACCATAAAAATTGTCTAGATCAATCAAAGTCCCTATGTGGAATGTTGTTCTTGGAGCAACAATGATATGATGGCAGGTCTAACCGTAATGGAAAATTGGGTGTAGGGGCTATGGCAGATCTGTAATTACAGTGGTGCGAGTGAGCAGTAACCTCAGAGAAGGGGATGGCAGGGCTTTCGGGTCGGGATCTGGTAATTGGGATTCTACCCTTTTGACTTCATAACTAGGAGGCTGTAACCAATTTTACCTAAACAAAAGAAAGCCTAGTAACCATTTACCTTTCCCTCAACATGCATGCTAGTTGTGCATCTTCACCCACATCCCAAATCCTAATATTTTCCTTCGTTTCACAGCAAGAATAGTGCTCATATCATCTGCAGAGAGGAGACTCATTACCAACTCCCATACCTGTAATAAGTCAACTTTTATTCAAAGTTGATATTAGAAAATGAAAAATAACTATAATTGCAAATTTCCAAAATACATTTCCATATCGGGAAAGATAAGGCATACCAAGTGGTCATCATCAGCTGATTGACCAATAACCTTGATCTCTCTAAACATCAGAAGGTTCCTTCCCAAGTACGTGTTGTACAACTGCTTTTCTCTGCACATATTGAATATAGTTAGTAAGATTTACACTAACAAAAGGACAATGAAAACCTAATTACCCTATCAGTTAATGAAGTTTGAAATAATTTCTGGAAGTAACCTAATCTCCCACCTTTAGTACCCATTCCAATCCCTGCAAGACTCAATGTAAGAACAGACCTGAAATTCGGCCGCCATTTGAACTCTTTCAGAATAGAAAACAAACTTGCGAGGGCAGGAGTGACTTCACCATAATTTATATTGTTACAAGAGACTACTCCGAGCCTTAGCTCCTCCCAAGAAAGAATTACAGACTCCAGACCTACTGTTGTCAATAAGGAGAATCCTTCAAAGGATAGAAATTTTAAACCTTGCAAATACTTGCAATGCCGAACATCCGATTGTCCAATCCTTAGTAAACCTGAAAATCAATCTCTCTAACACCCCCACAGACCAGAAGTAGTTCCATCATGCTCTGCTTGTCTCGTAGCTGGCACCGTTACAGCTACAATCGGTCCAATTAAAGGCACAACCCTAGATGCTCGATGGGCCCAGCATCTGAATCAATCCTCTTACACCCCTGCAACCTCAACATCTTCAAATTCCCACAAAATGACAGTGCAGCAATCCACCCTCCATCCATCCTATGATCACAAAGCGTCAGCTCCTACAGCATGGGCAACACTTCCCGATCACACTGTTTACATCATAGGATCCCCTCGCACCTGCTCACCTCCAACTTCACCAGCCATCTACACCCATGGGCCAAGATAGTCAGCCCGATGTCAATGACAGGTGAATCGGGCTGTGGAAAAAAAAAAAACGAAAAAGGTAGGAAAGATACCTAATATGGCAGCTGCCGATGGTTGAGATGCTGGAAAAATAATGGGATCTTCGTAAAGAAGCTTCAGAGAGTGACTTGAGGCGCGCAATTGCGTGAAGGAGGAGATGTTTTAGGGTTTTTGTGAGGAGATAGGAAGGGAAGGAGGGAGGGAGGAGATTGCGTGAAGGAGGAGAGATTTTTGGGCGCAGTTGTTGGGAGCTTGTTTTATGGGCGCAGACTGGGTAATACCCCCATTAGGACGTACGTGGATTGCGTCCTACCCCCACACGTCTCCAGCTGGGAACAGGCATGAGCTTTGAGTGGCCACCGTGATGTATGGGTCTTATCCACACTGTCCATCCATTTTTTCGTTTCATTTTAGTGTGCAAGCCTCAAGTCGACCACACCACAGGATGCAACGGTGAGAATGATTCTCACCATTGAAACTTTTGTAGGGCCCATCGTAATGTTTATTTGCCATCAAACCTATTCATAAAGTTACACATTCATGAATGAAGTGAAAAAACAAATATCAGCTCCATCCAAATTTTTCATGGCCCCTGAGAAGTTTTCAACTATAAGAGTTTAATCCCCATTGTGTAGTCTACAAATGTCTTAGATCTGTCTCGTTTTTTTATCTTATATCTTAAAGTAATAGGAAAAGATGGATGGACGGTGCAAATAAGACCCATACATTGCGGTGGCTATACAAAGCTCCAGCCAGTTCCCAACTGGAGACGCAGGGGTAGGACGCAATCCACATCCCAACCGGATAGCTAGAGATGCACGGTCCTCTAAGGGGCTCCGTGGGGCCCACCATGATGTATGTGGTCTATCCGTGACATCCATTCATTTTAACAGGTAGCTTTTAACAGGTAGCTTTAGGGCATGAACCCAAAAAGGAGACAAATCGAAGACTAAAGTGAACCACACTATTATTAATAGTGATTGTCAATCCCCAGTGTTTCCTACGATGCGGTTCACCTGATATTTGGATCTATATAATTTTTTATACCACATTTTAAAATGGGCTAGAAAAATAGATCGACGGCATGAATATACATTAAATCATCAAGGTAGGCTCCAAGGTAAGCGTAAGCCCCACATTAAGGGTTGTTAAACTTTTAGTTTTGCTGACGGTATAGTATGTTTCGCCGATGGCTAAAAGCCACCAGGGAAACTACCATACGACTGTCGACATTGGTCTTTTTTTGGTAGTGAGTGAATGAATGATGTCCACACCATATGTTGCCTTGTTGTTCATGTTGTGGCCACCCATTAGGCCTGCTTGGATTTATATGTAGTGGTCACACCATGGGCCAACCTTGTGGTTTGTGTCGTATTAGCACTATTGAACCACTGTTTGGGTTCCACACATCGCACGTATTGAGCTCATCATAGGCCCATGTTTGGTTGGTTGTAGGCTACCATCTTCGGCCTTATTTAGGGATAGTTGTAGGGCCCACTTTGATGACTATTTCGGGCCCACCATGATCATTTGTGAATCTTACAATTTGTTGCCCTATTTGGATGTCAATAGTTGTATGTTGTAACGCCCTGAAATTCGGGGGTCGAGCATAACTCAGCTCCCGAGTTTCAAAACATCACTTATGCAACATATTTAATGATAGATGTATGTTGTCTGTATGAGTACATAAAACATGGAATAGATTAAGTCAAACTGCACACATAATTCAGGGATAAGTGAAGGAACGCAAGCGGAAGACTTAAAGAAACATAAGTGTGCATGTGCAAGTCCCTGAAGTATGTATACATGTCAGGTCATACTTACAAGTGTTGCTATAAAAAATACAAGCATCCAATGACATTATCTATTCCAAAAGAAAATTCAGAATTCCCGCACATCAGGACATGGCTCACAAGAACCCGCCTGAGAACTGCATAAAAGAAAATGCGGCCTCATCATCCTTGAACTCCTGCTCTGCCTCAGGGGTCGCATCAACATCTGCATCTAAGACAGAGTCTGGTTGGTGTTTAAACACCGTCCCAGAACATGGGAGTGAGTGATCAACTCAGTGGAACACTAAAGTAAAGGTTAACATGTTATCAATTCAATCAAGCAGTAATGATAAAGCAGAACAATCAAACATGTCATAATTACTCTTGTTAGTGCAAGGATGTATGTATAAATGATGCATGCTCTCGCCTTACTCCCTTTGCGTCTTCATCTCACGTTACGCATGACATCCTCCCGCAGTGCCAACGACTTCCACGCACATGCAAATGCGGTGTATGAACATGATTACAAGTTGTTATTAGTCCTTTTCATACAGCAGGATTGAGAAGCTAAGGTACCTTCCTCATATCAATTTCCATACAGTGATCCATTCTAGGGTCGTCAGTCCTAGGCCATCTCATACGATCATATGGTTTTAGGTCGCTGCAAAGGCCTCGTCACCAATCAATGCACGCCTATTATACCTTCGTTACTACTCTAAGGCTCGTCGCCTTAATGCAGTATCAAGGTATGCTCGAGATCACTATAAAGGGCTCGTCACCAATCAATGTAGGCCGACAGCACGAATATAGTGTCCCATACCACCATAATCGGCTCACGAGTCTGATGTGCTCACTGGTCACTATGGGGAGGCTCGTCACCCCAGCGTAGGCCGACAGCTTGACCATGGTGTCCCATACCACCATGTCCGGCTCATGAGTCTTAGCGGATCAAGGTACAACGGTTAATGAGATTTCATCAGTAAGTTTGGTACCCTAGATTCAAACAATAGCGTCCATACATAGTGAACATACATCGGATAATCGGGTTACTTGATGAACTCGACTAGCACGAGCGCACGTTGGGTTGAATGACATAGAGTGCGCAAACACTCCGTGTGGCCAAACCACTGTCGACAACTCTAATACGACTCGGGTTCGTCAAATCACGTCCTTCGTGGCGAAAGCAATCTCAGCCACAAACTCAAGGCCGATTACCGATTTCCTGGACTATTTCCTAGTCCCAAACACATTCCATTACGACAGATATTCATATCAATACTTAAAACAGTAATGGAACAACAATTCAAATCATACAGTATGTGGGTATTTGAAGTATATCAACTTAACATGGATTTCAACATAAGTAATACTTGAAGTTAACAACACAGAATGTGACTTGCATGTAGGAAATCATACACACTAATAGGAGTGTTGAGAATCGTTTCTCAACGCCCGCAATTAGGATAATATATTACACTTTAGACCATTCAGACATTTCTACGAACACTTAAACTACATAGGTCAACGTACATGACGTATGTTGGAATACACACATTTGGACAATTCCTTTTGCCAAGGAGTTAACACACATACAACTAGCACAAATACACGACAGTTAATCATGGCAAGCACGTGTTCATATTTTATACGTATATGATACTTCCTATATATACATAGAATACACAAATCTCAATATAACACATACATATCAGGAACGCAAAATAAACATAGCATTTGGCATATGAAATTGCACCCATAACAATAATAAACCATTATCTGACATTGAGAGCCTTGAAAACTATAACTTATACGAATATAGTCCGCACCTTAAACCAGAAAAAGCACACCGAACTGATTCAGACGATGTCTTCATCAACGGTGACAAGATAACCTAAGGCAAGAATAGAAATGAGCTACAACAACACATAGACTATTCTAAGCTCTAAAACAGATTAGGGTTAGATTAACTTACCCAAGAAGGAACTTAGAATCGCCGGAATAACGATTCAAAAGTGACGATTTAAGGATGTAGAGTAACAGGAAAGAATCTTAAGATAATTCACCAACTTCTCTCTCACTTTCTCTCTCTTTCTTAACTAGGGTTAGGAAATTCGTATGGAAAAGAGAGTGAGGGTTTTAAGGTCTATATATAGGCCTAACATTGATGAAAATAGCCCCAGGGCCAAGGTATACTTAGGTTATAACCAAATCAGGCCTCTCTCGATTCAACGGAACACTTCCGGTGGTCCTTTCTCCACGTGCGGTCGGACTTAAGCTCACCAACCATGGATCTAGGTCAGGCTGAGTTTTCGTACCGATCGGATTTACAAATCAACCGTAGCGGACCACACTCAATTCAACAGTCACCGAAACTTGATCAGGTCCACAAGCATTATGACATGCCTGGGCCATCTTTCCTGATCCGAGGGTGAAATTGGGTCAGAATCCAATAGTCAGATTGCTTAAAATCGTCGCGCAAGCGACACGACTCAGATTTCATAAAATCACATTTAATTTCTCACCGTTCTCACACTCTTCACTCTGGACTCAATCAAATCGACCGAGGACATCATCTGGACTTGATTTTTGAGGTGATGGTCAAGTCCAACATGGTGACCATAACTGTCTAAGATCATCGCTATCGGACTTTCGACGCGCGGTCCAGGTCCGATCCAAAGCTTCTAAAAATACCCAAGAGCAACTGGATTTAACGTTGAATCCCAGATTTTAGAGTAACATAACGCTAACGATTCTACGGGTTTTGAGCCCTGCAGATCAAATTTAAAGTGATTGATGCTAATTTCACAAGCAATCAAGTTTAGCGCTAATTAACCCACAAATAATTTCTAAGGAAAATAGAGGTAGTACTCGGGTCTTGGCACGAAATTTTTCGGGTCATTACATATGTTTTGGCCGCTTAAGTACAAGCTTGCTAAGTGGGCCCATTGGCTTGAAAGACCACTCTAGTGTAGCCTGGTGGGCCTCAATAAACTTGGTTTTCAAGTAAGTTCCACCTATTGTGAATGATGCATTTCCCTTATCATGTGGTGCAATATTTTATATTTGTACAAGTACAATACTTCCTTGATAATTTATGTAGCATTACCTTAGTGATTTGTGCAATGTTTACGCTTATGATTGCTATAACACTTCATCTATGTTGATATGATACTTTCTTTATATCGATGCAACACTTATTTTATGTTAGATATAGCATTGCTTTATATTGATTTAGCCTTGTTTTATGCTTAATATTTTATTACACACCTCATGCATGGTGGTTATGATTGTATGTTATTATATTTCATTTGCATCATGTGTGTATGACTTGGAAGATGGTTCATTCATGGTTTTGGCTTGCTATGTACAACGAAGTTGATGTCCCTATGGCTTAGGGCATTTTAGGAGACTTGTATGAGATATGGCCGCCTTACATGTACGCACGACTTGCATGACACAATTGCATGACTCGGATGATGGTCTCGTGCATTTACGTATTGCATGATGCATTTTCATCTACACCCTAGTGACATAGGGTTGTGGCCACCATAGAATTATCGTGGTTGGCAGCTTGAGTATGGACATAAAAAATCTGGTTACATTTACTGGGTATGTAGGATGACTCTGGGTGAAAGTCTCTAAATCTTGTGGCTAACGAGATGCTCCAATGTCGAGACCAAGTAGATAACATGAGCGCCCGAGTTCCAAATACCAGTAGGCCGCCTCTCCCAGTGTCGAGGCCAGTTGGAAGAATGTATAACCTTATTCGCCCAGGTGAAGGAGGCTATAAGCTAGGTTGAGTCTAACCAGCTCATGAAATGGGTCTGCTATCGGTAAGCCGGGTGGGGATTGGCATACCACTGACGAGGCGAATAGTGAGGTCTCTTCCACTCGCTGGGTCATGCACGTGATGGGGCAGCAGGCCAATGTCAAAGTGAAAAGGGTGAGCTCTCAATCCTAGAGGGGGGGTGAATAGGACTATGCCAAATAGAAAATAATGAACTAAAATATTAAATAAATTTGAAACAATCAGAGATCTCAATTGTAATAGTATTGAGAAATTAATTCAAACCTTGTTCAAAGGACAACCTTACACCAAAAATAAATATTTTAGGTAGGAAAACCTAATTTCTTGAACGCAATAAGGATCAAGATCACAAACTAAAACAAGAGGCAAATGAAGGAAGCTATCTATTACTAGCATTCACCATATGTACATGAAAAGATTACAATCATTCAATACACATACATCACATACATCACCCACCACAAAACACCAAGAGTTATAGTGGTTCGATGTGTACATCAACTATTTTCAAACAGCCACACCTACTCCGCTCCCAATAATCACAACCCACGTGATATTGGCGTCCGTTAATAATTAAGGTTTTCTCAGGTTCACCTTAAAACCTATACAGTTGTGTTTTCAAGGTTTTCTCAGGTTCACCTTAAAACCTATACAGTTGTGTTTTCAAATGGGCTATCACGATCAAAACCCCGCGCTGAGAATTTCTGGCTTATCTCAGTCAAAACCAATACAGAGATTTTCTGGATATCTTAAAAATCAAAAACAAATAAACAAAGAGTACTTATCTTCTTCTAAAGACTTTGTTTGATGTAGCCCGTAGAACCACTTCGCTTGATGTATAGATGTTCAATGTCCAATAAACATAATCAAGGGTTCTAGGTTCTAAATAGATTTTAAATTAACTCAAACCTTGGGCTACTTATTTGAATTCCTTAGATCTCACAATGTAGAGTGAAAACTCCCTTTTAAAATATCATATTCACAAACTAGAGATCAAAGAATTACAAAAACAAACAAGCTATAAAAGAATCTAAAATTACCAGACTATAGCTTGATAATGACGGAGGCTTTTTTCTCTCAAAGTGAAGGCTTTTTGTAGCTTTTCCAAATGATTTAGAATGAGAAAAAACCTCTATTTATAGGCTGAAAAATGGTTCCTTCGACTGGTTTAAGGTCTCCTTCGACTGGTCTAAGAATCAACCGAATTTCAAATTTTTTGGCGCGATCAGATAAAACCGACCTTCGACTGGTCGAGGGAGCATGAAATAGGTTGCTGGAGTTCGAGTCAAGCTCCCCATGACTGGTCGAGCGAGTGTCCACGACTGGTCGAGGAACTACCAGAAAAACTTCGAATTTGAATTTAAATCTTGGACTGGTCAAAGCATGTCTTGGACTGGTCGAACCAGAGCCTAGACTAGTTGAACTTAGGCTTGGACTAGTCGAATTTAAGCCTAACCAAAGTATAAAAACCCGTGAATGATTAGCATATGAAAGGACCTAAGTCTAGGGTCTTTCTAGGGTCAGTTATACCTATAATTATTGGACATTGAAGCTTATATCTTAAACTTACCACTCGAATCTTCAGTAGCGTTCAGTAGATCTTCTACTTGAAGTGGACTTGAAATAGTAGCTTGATCTTGAACTTAAAGTAGAACTCAAACTTGTAGTATTATCTTCATGTCTTGCACTTTCAAACTTCATATGATGATCTTGAAGGTGAACTTTCCATCACATGAACAAGTCACACTCTAAACTGTTTTATCTCATTGAAATTTGACAACTAAGGGTGCTTTATACATCACAGCTCTTACACAAAGTGCACTAGACCCTAATGATTCTATATGAGAACTGTACTAAGATGTGGATTAGACATCAGGACTTATATGTTACATTGCATCCTTAACATATGACATTTGTTCCGATATGTCTTTGCATCGCATAGCCTGGGTAGGGCTGATGGTATTTATGGACTTACTTGTCTAGACCTCCATCATTCTATTTAATCTAACATTTATATGCTTGGCACATGCATTACACACACACACACGCACTCTCTAAATTTCATAGTAAGCTTATACATGTTCTTTATATGTAGGTTATGCTAGACTACAGCAACATTGAGGCAGGAGCATCTGTCTGGCCTTTTAGACTTTTGTTATATTATGTATTTCTCTCCCAACACTATACTCGAATCGATATTATAGTGGAAATGTGATGATCTCTTTAGTTTTGGTACACTTGTGGTCATGCTCATGTATAAAAATTACCCTAAAAATTCTCCTTATAGGATCCCAGGATCAGAACTTAGCATATGGGAACTTGGAGTTGTTGAGTGTCAAATATAGCATATTTTTCATTATTTATATCTTGGTTTTATGAACATGATACTGCTTAATGGTATATTTTATACATGTTTGTGTTGCAAGGTGAATCTAAGAGCTTGGATTGAAAAGAATGTTAAAAGCATGGATTTAATGCTCAAGAATCACCAAGCCAAAGGTTGGATCCTAGAAGACCAAAAATGAAGAATTCACATGCCAAAGATCCAAAAAAACCAAGTGAGGAATGAAGAAATCAAAGATTTGAAGTGAATTTACATGATTCTCGACTAGCCTAGGACCTCCTTCGACTAGTCTAAGCTCTGCCTCGATTAGTCGAAGAAACTTCAACTCGAACTCTAGTAACATGAACTTTTAAGTTTGCGCGATCCTCGACTCATCGAAGATTGCCTTGGACTCGTCGAAGATAACATTCAACTCGTTGAAGGTTGCCTTAGACTCGTCTAAGGTAATGCAGATTTTGCGCGGACTACGTAAATTTGAGGCGGTTTACGGATTTTTTCAATTCGGTGTGAAAGTCAAAGTTTCACAACTATATATAGGAGTCCTTAGGATGTTCCTAGGCATCTTTTAGCATTTAAGGAGTGGAACAAAAGTGTTGAGAGTTGCCGCCAAGAGTCTTTCTTCTTCTTCCTTAGTTGTTTTTATGGTTTTCTTAAGAGATTTTAGTTCAATCATGTCTATGGTTGGCTAAACCTCTTAGCTAGGGCTAAGAGGTGAAGCTTATAGTGTGATTGGGATATTTGCTTTGCTTTGATTCATGTTTTTATTGAACCTTATGGATTCTAGTTCTTTATTAAGGAATATTTTTAGTTTTTAATGGTTTGTTGTGACAAATTACAATAGATCTGCAATTGCTTTGAATATCTTCTTTTCTTGATTTGAGATTGTGAAATTAATAAGTCGTGTTATTCACCATCGTCCCTTGGGCATGGTAGGGTGATGGAATCCTTCCTAATCTTCACAATTCTCCTATAAGTGGTTGTCGGATTGGTATATCCTGTTATTTTCCATTATCTCCTAGGCATGGTTGGGTGATGTAATGCCCTGAAATTCGGGGGGTCGAGCATAACTCAGCTCCTGAGTTTCAGAAACATCACTTATGCAACATATGAAATGATGAATGTATGTTGTCTATATTAGTGCATAAAACATGGAGTAGATTAAGCCAAACTGCAAACATAATCCAGGGATAGGTGAAATGTGCAAGCGGGAAGCGGAAGAAACACATGTGTATAACTATATAAGTCCTTGAGATATGTATGCTCTGCCAGGTCATAATTACAAGTGTTTGTTTCAAAATATAAGTATCAAAATGAAATCACCCATTACAAAATAAACCCTGAATCCCCATAGCTCAGGACACGGCTCACATGAACCCGCCTGAGAACTGCATAAAGGAAAACGCGTCCTCGTCATCCTCATACTCCTGCTCTGCCTCGAGGGTCACATCATCATCTGCATCTAAGACAGAGTCTGGTTGGTGTTGAAACACCGTCCCAAAATGTGGGAGTGAGTGATCAACTAAGTGGAACTATATAGTAAAAGTAAACATATTATCAATTCAATCAAGCAGTAGGGATAAGGCAATACAATCAAACATGTCCTAATTACTCTTGTTAATGCAAGGATGTATGTAGAAATGATGCATGCCCTCGCCTGCACTCCCTCAGCGTCTTCATCTTACGGTATGCATGACAATCTCCCGCAGTGCTCCACAATGCCAAGGCACATGCAATGCATACATGAACATGATTACCAAGTTGTTATTAGTCCTTTTCATACAACAGGATTGGGAAGCTAAGGTACCTTCCTCATATCAATTCCCAAACGGTGATCCATTCTAGGGTCGTCAGTCCTACACAATCTCATACGATATTATGGTTCTAGGTCGCTGCAAATGGCTCGTCACCAATCAATGCATGCCTATCATACCTTAGTTACTACCCTAAGGCTCGTCGCCTCAATGCACTATCAAGGTATGCTCGAGGTCACTACAAAGGGCTCATCACCAATCAATGTAGGCCGACAACACGAATATAGTGTCCCATACCACCATAATCGGCTCACGAGTCTGAATTACTCACTGGTCACTACGGGGAGGCTCGTCACCCCAGCGTAGGCCAACAGCTCGACCACAATGTCCCATACCACCATGCCCGGCTCATGAGTCTTAGCAGATCGAGGTACCACAGTTAACGGGATTGCACGGGTAAGTTTAGTACCCTAGATTCAAACAATAACGTCCATACATGGTGCACATCCACCGAGACAATCGGTTACTTGACGAGCTCGACTAGTACGAGCACACGTTGAGTTGAACGACATGAAGTACGCAAACACTCCGCGTGGCCAAACCATTGCCGACAACCCTAATACGACTCGGGTTCATCAAACACGTCCTACGTGGTGAAAACAACCTCAGCCATGAACTCAAGGTTTGTTACCAATTCCTTGGACTATCTCATAGTCCCAAACACATTCAAGTATAATAGATATTCATACCAGCAATTCAGAACAGTAATGGGTCAACAATTCTAATCATACCGCATGTGAACATTTGATGAATATCAACTTAACATGAATTCACACGTAAGTAGCGTCTAAGTTAAGCAGACAAAGAAAGTAAATTGCATGGAGGAAATCATTCACATCATTAAGATAGTTGAGAATCTCTTCTCAACGCCCGTAAAAAGTACAATATATGACACACTTATTCATTCAAACATTTCTACAAAAACACTTAGGCTACATATTCAAACATACATGACGTATGTTGGTGATAGCTCACATTAGGACAAATCCTTTCGCCAAGGAGTTGATACACATACAATTAGCACAAACACACGACGATTAATCATGGCAAATACATGCTCGTATTTCATACGTATACGATACTCTCTACATATACATTGAATACACAAATCTCAATATAGTTCATATATATCAGAAATGCAATACAAACATCGCATTTGGCATGTGAAATTACACCCACAATAATAATAAACCATTAACTGACATTGAAAGCCTTGAAAACCATAACCTATACGAATATAGTCCGCACTTTAAACCAGAAAGTGCGCAACAGATCTGATTCAGACGATAAGTCTTTGTCAACGGCGACTAGATAACCTAAGGCATGAATTAAATTAGTTACATCAACGCTTAGACTATTCTAAGCTCCAAAACAGGTTAGGGTTTGATTGACTTACCCAAGAATGAACTTAGAATCACCGGAGTAACGATTCAAATTCGATGGTTTAGGTATGCAGAGTAATAAGGAAGAATCTCAAGATGATTCACCAACTTCTCTCTCACTTTCTCTCTCTTTTCCTCTCTCTCTCTCTTAGCTAGGGTTTGGAAAATTCGTATGAAATTTGAGAGTGAAGGTTTAAGGTCTTTATATAGGCCTAATATTGATGAAAATAGCCCCAGGACCAAGGTATACTTAGGTTATAACAAAATTGGGTCCATTTCGGTCCAACGGAGCACTTCTGGTGGTTCCTTTTCCATGTGCGGTCGGACTTAAGCTCCCTGACCATGGATCTAGGTCAGGCTGAGTTTTTGTATCGATCGGATTTACAGATCAGCCGTGGCAGACCAGTTTTAATTCAACGGTCACTGAAACTCGATCAGGTCCACCAGCACTTTGACATGTATGGGCCATCTTCCCTGATCCGATGGTAAATTTGGGTCAGATTCTGATGGTCAGAATGCTTAAAATCGGCGCATAAGCGACACGACTCAGATTTCTTAAATTCATATTTAATTTCTAAATAATTTCACTTTTCTCACACTCTTTACTCCGGACTCAAGCAAATCGTCTCAAGACATCATCTGGACTTGATTTTTGAGGTGATTGTCAAGCCCAACAAGGTGATCATAATAGTCTAAGATCATTGCTATCGGACTTTCAACGCGCGGTCCAGGTCCGATACAAAGTTTCCAAGTACTCCCGAGAGCAACTGGATTTAGCGTTGAATCCTAGATTTCAGGGTAACATAGCGCTAACGATTCTACAGGTTTTGGGTCGTGTAGATCAAATTTAAAGTGATTGGTGCTAATTTCACAGGCAATCTAGTTTAGCGCTAGTTAATTCACATTTAACTTCTAAAGGCTTGAGTCTTAAGAGAATCCTGATTGAGGTGGTGCTCGGGTCTTTGAAAATTTTTTTCCAGGATATTACAATCTACCCCCCTTAAAGAAAAAATTTCGTCCTCGAAATTTGTACCTTCTCATACTCCTCGTGGATCTGAGGGTAGTTTCTTCTGACCTCAGCTTTAATCTCCTAAGTAGCCTCTTCTTCACTGTGATGCGTCCACAGTACTTTCACAAGTGGAATGACATTGCTACGCAATACCTGCTCCTTCCTGTCTAGGATACGCGTCGGTCGCAGTACATATGTGGCATCCTCGCTCAACTGCACCTGCTCTCAACTGATAATATGTGAAGGATCAGGAACGTATTTCTTTAGCATAGAAACATGAAATACATTATGCATGCCCGCAAGTGGTGTGGGCAAAGCAAGACGGTACGCTACCACTCCCACTCGATCCAATATTTGAAATGGACCAATAAATCTCGGCGTGAGCTTCCCCTTCTTACCATACCACAGGACTCCATTCATAGGGAAAAGTTTAAGAAACACATGGTCTCTAACCTCAAACTCAAGTGGTCGCCACCTCGTATCCACGTAACTCTTCTCCCTGCTCTGGGCTGTCAGAAGTCGACGTCGAATAATGTCGACTTTCTCTGAAGTCGCCTGCACCAACTCTGGGCCAATCAAACTATGCTCGCCAACTTCTGCTCAGCAATGCGGTGCTCTACACGGGCGACTATACAATGCCTCATAGGGAGCCATGCCGATACTCACCTGCAAGTTTTTATTATACGCGAACTCTGCGTAAGGGAGATAGTCATCCCAACTGTCTTTAAAATCCAAAACACAAGCTCGCAACATGTCCTTCAGAATCTGATTCACACGTTCTGTCTGCCCGTCTGTCTGTGGATGAAACGCGGTGCTGAACTTCAATTTCACACCCATCGCTTCCTGGATACGAGTCCAGAAGATAGATGTGAATCGCGTGTCTCTGTCAGACACAATCTCCAAGGGAACTCCGTGCAGACGTACAATCTCCTTGATGTACAACCTAGCCAACTCGTCTGCAGAGTTTGTGACTTTGATCGGTAAGAAATGAGTCGATTTCGTCAATCGGTCGACGATCACTCAAATAGAGTCATGTCCCTTCCTCGTTCTCGGTAGCCCTGAAATAAAATCCATAAAGATGAAGTCCCACTTCCTTTCTTTTATGGGCATGGGCTGAAGCAGTCCAGGAGGTCGTCGATGCTCTGCCTTGACCTGCTGGCACGTGAGACAACGAGATACGAACTCAGCAATGTGAACCTTCATGTTGTCCCACCAGTAGGATCTCCTCATATCTTGATACATCTTCGTGCTACCTGGATGCATTGCAAGCTTCGAATTATGGGCTGACTCGAGAACCTCCCGTCTTAAGTCAGGAACGTCTTGGACATATAGGCAACCACGATATCGTAGGCCTCCATCAGAACTAACACTCTACTCGGAGCCTTCATCTGTACGAACCCGCTCTCTCATCTTCGCTAATAGCTCATCGTCTGCCTGAGCTGTAATGATCCTTTCGTCAATGAGGGGCTATACGTGAATGTGTGCGATAACCTCATACGGCCCTTCCACTGTGACTTTCTGCCCAAAGTCTCGCACAAACTCCATCATGTCTCATTCTGCTATCATTAGCGGAGCCGCAAACTCTATAGCTTTCTTACGACTTAACACGTCTGCCACAAGATTTGCCTTGCCCGGATGGTAAGAGACATTGAACTTAAAGTCCTTCAAGGTTTCCATCCATCGGCGTTGCCTCATATTCAAGTCTCGCTAAGTGAAGATATACTTAAGGCTCTTGTGGTCGCAAAAGAGCTCGAACTCCTCTCCATAGAGGTAATGTCTCCAGAGCTTTAGTACGAAAATGACAGCTGCCAACTCTAGGTCGTGTGTAGGGTAATTCTCTTCGTGTTTCCTCAACTGTCTCGAGGCATATGCAATCACCCTATCCTTCTGCATAAGGACACAACCCAGACCAATGCGAGAGGCGTCAGTATATATCGTATACTTAACCCCTTCCTCTGGCAATACTAGCACAGGGGTGGATGTCAACTTGTCCTTCGGCTCCTGAAAAGTTATTTCGGCTTTCTCATTCTAAGCAAACTTCAAGTCTTTCCACGTCAACTGAGATAACGGATTGGCTATCTTCGAGAAGTCTCGTATAAAGCGTCGATAATAGCCTGTTAGGCCCAGAAAGCTTCTCACCTTAGTAACCGAACCAGGCTGCTTCCAGTCTTGAACTGCAGCTACCTTAGCGAGGTCGACTGCTATCCCTTCCTTAGACACCACATGTCTTAAGAACTTGACTTCTCCCTTCCAGAAGTCACATTTCTTGTACTGCGCAAAAAGATGATTCTTCCTAAGAGCATCCAAGACTGCTCTTAGGCTCCTCGTGCTCTCCCCGACTCGTAGAGTATATCAAAATGTCATCGATAAAGACAATGACGAATCAGAACAAAAACGGCCGAAACACCCTGTTCATCAGATCCATGAACATGGCCGGTGCATTCGTAAGACCGAACGACATCACAAGGAACTCATAATGGCCGAAACTAGTTCTGAATGCAGTCTTCTGAACGTCCTCATCCTTGACGCGCAACTGGTGATACCCTGACTGTAGATCAATCTTCGAAAAGTACTGCGCCCCCTTCAACTGATCAAATAGACCATCGATCCTGGGCAAGGGATATTTGTTCTTCACTGTCACTTGATTTAACCTGCAATAATCTATACATAATGCTCGACCCCCGAATTTCAGGGCGTTACACAGGTGCTCCCCAAGGGGACACACTAGGTCGAATAAAGCTCAAATTCAACAAGCCATCTATCTGCTTCCTCAATTCCTTCATTTCACTGGGAGGCTTGCGATAGGTGGGTAATTAAATAGGTGTCGCACCAGGCATGAGATCGATAGTAAAATCAATCTTGCGCCGAGGGGGTAATCCAGGAATTGTCTCAAATACATCCTCAAAATCTCGAACTACTGGCATGTTTTCAAGTGCCGAACCAGCAATACTCTCCAACAGAGAAGTATAATGACTAAATCGAAAAGAGTAACTAACCTGAATAGGGAAAGTAAATGTCTCGCCCTCAGGTCCATGGACTGTCACCAGTCTAGCTTCATAATCAATCTATGCTCACATCTTCATGAGCTAATCCATGCCCAAAATGACGTTGTAATAATATAGAGGTGCGACAAACAGGTCAACTAGAATCGATCTGCTCCCTAGATCAATCAAATAACTCATACAAACCTTGGTAATATCAGAGGAGGTCCCTATAGCGGTAGTGAGTGTCACTCCCTTCATAGTAACAGTGCCCAAACTCAGACGCTTAACCACCGTATACGATATAATAGAGGTAGTGGACCCGGTATCCACCAACAAGAAGACGAGAGTACCTTGAATGTGAGTTGTAACCTCAAAAGATCTCGATGCCAAGTCAGCCCCAGGAGCTTCAGCTGTAAGCGCGTGAACTCGAGCCTGCTGTGGCCGATTCGGTGGTGGTACCATGGGCCGTTGAGGTGGCCTAAAGTGAGGTACAGAAGGTCTGAAAGATGGGTGAGATGGTGCTGAATGAAGGGGTGGAGTTGATATGACCTGAGGCATTGGACGGCTGATCCTCTGTGGCGGCGTAAATCCACTATCCCGCATTCGCGTGAAGTAATTATGATCCGAATGCCTGATTTTTCCATAGTATGTACAGCGCAAGGGATGACTACATATGCAACTACTCATCAGAATTTGGTGATGGAGGAGGGGCACCCTTATCCTGCAGGCAACACAGGATAAACTTTAGAGTGTGAGACACCTTCTTGAACTTATATTTCACGAGGCCCCGAAGATCCATAATGTCCTGCCATAGCACAGCGTAAACCTCCTCAAGTCAAGCTATACGGGCATCCCTGGTGGCCTGATCTGTGCCCTGCTCCGGTGCCGCAGGAGGAGAACTCTCACTCGTGTCCTGGGCCTCCACTTCTTCCTCATCCTGCTCTTCTTCTTCTTCTATTTCAGCTCCACCTTCTTCATTACTCTCTTCCTCTTCGCTCTCAGTCTCATCCTCACTTTCTTCAAGTAAGGCTTATCGTCGATGAGGCCAATGTCCATCTGACTAAGAGTTGTCTTATTGATGTAACGGACAGGTACCGGCTTTTTTGCCCCAAGTCTGTAGCCAAACTCATGTGCAGTCTTACAGATGAGTCAGCCAAATGGGAGCGATTCAGTCCTTCTGGTCGAACGTGTAATAAGGACTATCTGTCGCAAGATGTATGTAGGCACACACAGCTTCTCTCCCTGCCCCACCTGATACAAGAAATCTACCATCAGGCGCGTGCACTCACTGTGGTTACTCCACCTAGGATATACGTTGAATGTGCAGATGTGGTGAAGCAAGCGGAAGTCGTCCGTCATGTTGGTCGCTAAGAGGCTTCTGTTAGGCTGCCATTCAACTAGACGACCACAAAGGAATCATGTGCGGCGATCCCTTTCACGCGCACTACTCAAATTTCTCTCACTGGGATGAACCTCGCTAAGCGGCACGTTCAGAAGTCGGGATATCAAAGCAACGTCAATAGTGGCCTCCCGATCTCTTCCGCAAGGGATCTTGAACTGCAATGGCTCCAACGAAGGTTCTCGAATGTGGGCATAGAAAGCTCAGACAGTACCCACATTCACGCGGTATTCACCTTCAAATAGCGGACCCCACCTGGCCTCCTTCAGGCGCTCAAATAAGAGATATTCTTCAAATAGCCGTGCATCTACATGAGCTTCAAAAAGGACCCTACGGCCCTCACAGACTCCATGAGATAGCTCCACCAACAAAGTTCTTCCAACGGGAGCCTGGGGATCGAGGTCTCGCTTTGTCTGATACTCTCGAGTGGCGGTCGTGCTCGCGGCGGCACCTCTCGGCCTCCGTGCACGGGTTGGGCGGCTAGGCCCGACTTCATCAACGGGAGCTGTTTTCTTCCCCATGAAAGAGAGAATGGTGGAAATGGAAAATATGGCCATAATAAGCTCGAATAGGGCCATGAAAAATGAAAGAAAAGAGGAAAATGGAAGGGATGATGGGGCTTCCATGAATTTGAGACTCAAAGTAGGGATTTAAGTGCTCAAATGGAAAGAAAAGAAAAGAAAATCAGCAATGGAGGTGGGCTTTAAGATGGGTAGAATGAGGATGTACGAAAATGGAAGAAGAAAGAGTTTGGAGATGGGTTTTTATGGGGTTTTGAGAGAAACTTCAAGAAAAGGAAAGCATGAGAGGGTACTTTATAAAGGAAAGAGGGTTTGGGAGGAGTTTTATTTGACCAACCATGGAGGAGTGGGCCACACTAGGCCCTAACGGCGTCGGCCTGACCGGCCCAGCCCGTCCGGGCCCACTAGCCGGCGAGGGCTTGCTGAACCAGCGAGGGCCTCGCCGGTCTCTGGACTAACCGACGATGGCTCGTGGGTGGGGTGAGGTCCTCCCCCTCCCCAAACTCAAAAATAATGTGGGTCCCACCCTGGGTCCCCCTGGAATTACCCCGATTGGGCCCCTAGTCCGTTTCGACTCAATTCGGGTTACTTCGACTAGAATCTGATACAGGTTCAAGTTTACCGGCTTTTTAATGGCTGGGATGGGATGATACACGGTCTAAACCCGTCGATGGATGGTCTAGAAGAGATTTGGGGTCGCTGTGTATGATCAAGAGTGTGTACAGACTCGATCTCGGTGATCATTTTCAGTAAACTTTCGCCGATAGGTGCAACTAGAAAACCTACACTAATTCTAGATTTATCTCACACCCTCCTACACTAAGGTGGCGTCAGAGTGCATTGTGTGACCATAACCTAGGTCTGGTTTAATCCAAATCATGCTCTGATACTAACTTGTAATGCCCTGAAATTTGGGGGGTCGAGCATAACTCAGGTCCCGAGTTTCAGAAACATCACTTATATAATATATTTAATGATAGATGTATGTTGTCTATATGAGTACATAAAACATGGAGCAGATTAAGCCAAACTGCAAACATAATCCAGGGACAGGTGAAATGTGCGAGCGGGAAGTGGAAGAAATACATGTGTATAGCTATATAAGTCCCTGAGATATGTATGCTCTGCCAGGTCATAATTACAAATGTTTATTTCAAAATATAATATCAAAATGAAATCACCCATTACAAAATAAACTCTGAATCCCTGTAGCTCAGGACACGGCTCACATGAACCAGCCTAAGAACTGCATAAAGGAAAATGCATCCTCGTCATCCTCATACTCCTGCTCTGCCTCGGGGGTCGCATCATCATCTGCATCTAAGACAGAGTCTGGTTGGTGTTGAAACACTATCCCAGAATGTGGGAGTGAGTGATCAACTCAGTGGAACTATATAGTAAAAGTTAACATATTATCAATTTAATCAAGCAGTAACGATAAGGCAATACAATCAAACATGTCCTAATTACTCTTGTTAATGCAAGGATGTATGTAGAAATGATGCATGCCCTCGCCTGCACTCCCTTAGCATCTTCATCTTACGGTACGCATGACAATCTCCCGCAGTGCTCCACAACACCAAGGCACATGCAATATGGTGCATGAACATGATTACCAAGTTGTTATTAGTCCTTTTCATACAACAGGATTGTGAAGCTAAGGTACCTTCCTCATATCAATTCCCAAACGGTGATCCATTCTAGGGTCGTCAATCTTAGACAATCTCATACGATATTGTGGTTCTAGGTCACTGCAAAGGGCTCGTCACCAATCAATGCATGCCTATCATATCTTAGTTACTACCCTAAGGCTCGTTGCCTCAATGTAGTATCAAGGTATGTTCGAGGTCACTACAAAGGGCTCGTCACCAATCAATGTAGGCCGACAACACGAATATAGTGTTCCATACCACCATAATCGGCTCACGAGTCTGAATTGCTCACTGGTCACTACGGGGAGGCTCGTCACCCCAGCGTAGGCCGACAGCTCGACTACGGTGTCCCATACCACCATGCCTGGCTCATGAGTCTTAGCGGATCGAGGTACCATAGTTAACGGGATTGCACTGGTAAGTTTGGTACCCTAGATTCAAACAATATTATCCATACATGGTGCACATCCACCGGGACAATCGGGTTACTTGACGAGCTCGACTAGCACAAGCGCACATTGAGTTGAACAACATGAAGTACGCAAACACTCCGCGTGGCCAAACCACTGCCGACAACCTTAATATGACTCGATTTCGTCAAACACGTCCTACGTGGCGAAAACAACCTCGGCCATGAACTCAAGGTTTGTTACCGATTCCCTAGACTATCTCATAGTCCCAAACACATTCAAGTGTAATAGATATTCATACCAGTAATTCAGAACAGTAATGGATCAGCAATTCTAATCATACAGCATGTGAACATTTGATGAATATCAACTTAACATGAATTCACACGTAAGTAGTGTCTAAGTTAAGGAGACAAAGAATGTAAATTGCATGGAGGAAATCATGCACATCATTAAGATAGTTGAGAATCTCTTCTCAATGCCTAAAAAGCACAATATATGACACACTTATTCATTCAGACATTTCTACAAACACTTAGGCTACATATTCCAACATACATGACGTATGTTGGTGATAGCTCACATTAGGACAAATCCTTTCGCCAAGGAGTTGATACACATACAATTAGCATAAACACACGATGATTAATCATGGCAAACACATGCTCGTATTTCATATGTATACGATACTCTCTACATATATATGGAATACACAAATCTCAATATAGTTCATATATATCAGAAACGCAATACAAACATCGCATTTGGCATGTGAAATTGCACCGACAACAATAATAAACCATTAACCGACATTGAAAGCCTTGAAAACCATAACCTATATGAATATAGTCCACACCTTAAACCAGAAAGTGTGCAACAGATCTGATTCAGACAATAAGTCTTTGTCATCGGCGACTAGATAACCTAAGGCATGAATTAAATTAGTTACATCAACACTTAGACTATTCTAAGCTCCAAAATAGGTTAGGGTTTGATTGACTTACCTAAGAATGAACTTAAAATCGTCGGAGTAACGATTCAGATGCGATGGTTTAGGTACGCAGAGTAACAGGGAAGAATCTCAAGATGATTCACCAACTTCTCTCTCACTTTCTCTCTCTTTCCCTCTCTCTCTTAGCTAGGGTTTGGAAAATTTGTATGGAATTTGAGAGTGAGGGTTTAATGTCTTTATATAGGCCTAATATTGATGAAAATAGCTCCAGGGCCAAGGTATACTTAGGTTATAACCAAATCGGGTCCATTTCGGTCCAATGCAGCACTTCTGGTGGTGCCTTTTCCACGTGTGATCGGACTTAAGCTCCCTGACCATGGATCTAAGTCAGGCTGAGTTTTTGTATCGATCAGATTTACAGATCAGCCGTGGCGGACCAGTTTTAATTCAACGGTCATCGAAACTTGATCAGGTCCACTGACACTTTGACATGTATGGGCCATCTTCCCTGATCCGAGGGTAAATTTGGGTCAGATTCTGACGGTCAGAATGCTTAAAATCGGCGTGCAAGCGACACGACTCAGATTTCTTAAATTCATATTTAATTTCTAAATAATTTCACCTTTCTCACACTCCTTACTCCGGACTCAAGCAAATCGTCTCAGGACATCATCTGGACTTGATTTTTGAGGTGATTGTCAAGCCCAACAAGGTGATCATAATAGTCTAAGATCATCGCTATCGGACTTTCGACATGCGGTCCAGGTCTAATATAAAGTTTCCAAGTACTCCCGAGAGCAACTGGATTTAGCGTTGAATTCTAGATTTCAGGGTAACATAGCGCTAACGATTCTACAGGTTTTGGGTCTTGCAGATCAAATTTAAAGTGATTGGTGCTAATTTCATAGGCAATCGAGTTTAGCACTAGTTAATTCGCATTTAACTTATAAAGGCTTGAGTCCTAAGAGAATCCTGATTGAGGTGGTGCTCGGGTCTTTGCATAAAATTTTCTGGGATGTTACATGATGGAATCACTTCCAATCCTCACAACTCTCATATGTTAAGACTAGGTTCATGAGAAGTTTAGAGATCTGACCGTCTCTTCTTTCTTTAATTGGATAAGATAGGACTCCGATTCCAGTTGGATCTCTTAAATCATGCAAGGTGGCCTCCCAATAGCTACAAGCAGATCCTTAGAACCCTAGTTCTCACCTTTACATTCACAAGTTTCAATTACAAATTCACAATTATTCTTTCAAATAATTTCAGATTTAGTTTTAGATCTTCTTCGAGTTCTGCTTCTAGTTACTTTTAGAATACGCACGACTTTAGTCCCTGTGGATTCGACCTCGGTCTTACCGAGATTATTACTACATCGTGACCCTACACCTAGGGTTATGAACAAGTTTTTGGCGCCATTGCCCGGGACTACAGTTGCGTTTTTCTGAAATTAATTAGTATTAGAATTATGTTAGGATTAGGGCTTTTAGGATTCTTCAGTTTTTAGATTTTATTTTTAGGATTTATCTTTTACTTTTCTTTTCTCTTTCTTCTTCTAACATTGCTAATATTATTTTCTGCTTTGTAAGATTCTAACATAGCAACTCTTATTCGGTAATTTTGTTCCAACCTTCTCTCTTATCTTTTCTAGATCTCTTCTTTGTTTCAGTTCATCTAGTTTTCCTTCTAGGTTAGATTTTTCTTATTTTTTGAATTTTTTAATCTAAGGTTTTTAGAACTTTTTAATTTTAGAAATTTTGGTTTTAGGATTTTTTTTTGTATTTTTTAAGGAACTAACATTGTTTTGATCTTGTAGGATCTTCAATTATGGTCTTCTCTTTTGGTAACTTATTCCCTCTACTTACTGTCCATATTACTGTAGAAATTTTTTCAGAATTAGATTCAGAATTAGAGTTTCACCATGTATATGCAAGAATAGGAACGTTAGTATGCTGAGCTAGTTCTAGAAAGTAAGAGATATTGTGAAGGGTTGTTAGATGATTATGTTAGGAAATAACCTATGCCTCAAAACTTTTTTGAAACCATTATCGAGAACTAGTCAGAATATAATACCCCATTGGTTAAGAAGTCCCTACGTGATCATTGGTAGGAGAATAATTACACTTCATGGTTTAAGAAATCAATAAATGATTATTGGAGTGAGCACGATTATCACCCATCAGGCAAAAAGAAAACAATGCAAGATTATATTATGGCTGATAACGCGTACCAACAACCACCAAACTCTCCCACATATGACCCGTATGACTATGATCAGTGGAAACATCAACATTGGAGAGATGAACCAACAATCGACTATAGTGACTATTCTCTTGGATCTCCTATCTTTGAGATCTAAACAGAAACAATCTAAGAGAATTCACTTCAGAGTTTCACACAAAATTTAGAGCTCGTCTAGCAAAACACACTCCAAAACATTACAAGAGCTTATAAAAGATATACAAAAGATAGGTTCACGTGTTGCGATGGTGGGACATACTGAAATTGAGAATGAAGAGTTGGATTCTACTAATGAGCATACAGATTAATTTTTCGAAGAGTCAATCTCGATTACTGTTTAAAGGGATGATCAAGAGACATTGGTATCTCTCAAATATAATGATATTGACACACTTCACCCACATGACACACTTCGCTACAATGAGGAGGAAGAGGCTAGTTTGTTCGAGCCTCAACTCAACCTAGAAACACAGTGTGGGGAAAGCGATCCCATCCCACTTGTGTACTGCACCGAATTAGAAAATGATGAGGATTGGGATGACAGTCATGATTTTACAGCCCAAATTTCCCTGGAATTGATCTCAAGTTTGGTCTAGTTTAATGATCAAGAGGTACAGGAAGTTGTCAACCATAATGATCTACTCCACCCATCTGACATGTCTGATTTAAATGTGGAGGATGAGCCCCTTTCAACCGATCCTTCCAACTCTTGTGAGGCATGTTTAGACCGCTCCCCTGATTTAAATTATAAAATGGTTAAGGAGATGGATGAGTTGCTCGATAGGACTCTGGAATTTGAAACCACCCAGTGGAGGCCACCATCTGAGCTGTCAACCCTTGATGATATAATGCCTTTATTGAGTGGTACCAATGAACAGAGTCTTCACATCAATTCTTCACCTGCTGATCCTCAATCTACCTATGCAGGGCAAGACAAGATACATCCGATGATAATTTAATCTCACTAAGATGAAGAGCAAGAGAACATGCTTCCACCCACTTTCAAAGACGATGAAATCCTTGGACAGATCATCACAGACTTCAATATGGAGACTAAGCCCCTCTCAACTAACTCTCTTAACTCTCTGAAAGAATGCTTGACACACTTTGCAGATTTAAATGATCCCGTGATACAAGATCTGGTGAATGTCTTGCAAGAAAATACCTCAGTAGTTGATACTGACTGAGGGAATCAATTTTTTAAAACCTCTCCTTACACAGATCCTGAATGTTTACCATCAAAAGAGGAGGAGCTGACAATTGAAACGAAGTCTGAAGCTTTAAAATATGTTGAGACTACACCACCTACTGAGAATTTTTCTGAATTTCATCTACTTGTAGTCTCTGATTCACCATGTTATGCTAACATTGAAACTTTCTCTCTCAGGTGAATCACATATACTTTGGACACCTCAGGGGATTAAAAAGAAACTTTATGCTAAGGTCCATAAATTTCTTTGGACATTTATGCTCCAGGGCATCCAAGCCTAGTGCAAAAAGGGCTTTTGGACGATCTTGTTGAGAAACCTACTGAGAAATTTATCAAGATACTAGCCGAAGGAGGAGCCTTACTGCATGATTAAGTAGATTTCCTTTGCTTTCCTAGTTTAAAATTAGAATTTATTGCTTTCATAGGATTATGGTAGTTTGTTTCGGTTTGTCTAGTTTTGTGCTAACTTATCTTCATACTGAGATCCTTGGAACAACGTAAATTCTACTTCTTCAAGTATTACCTTTCCATCACTTCTCCTTTCTTTTCATTATCTCATATACATTGCACGCTTATATCTTTTACATTGAGGATAATGTAGATTTTAGGTTGGGGGTGTGGATTAGGTAAACTAATAAGTATTTTCTTAGTTTTGAGCAAATAACTGTGGAAAATTTTCAATTTTTCATGATGAAACCTATTTGAAAATTGATAATTTGTGGATTAAGAATGTTTTGAGTATGATAATAAGATAGGAATTGAATTTTGAATTGTTGGAGTTTGATCAACTAAGTAGCCTATTACTTATAGTTCTTACACTCAATTGATCAAGAAGAAGTTTGAATATCATGTTAATCTAAATCACAAGACACGTTCAATTTGGTTTTTATGAATAGTACTAAATTTTCTGATTGTTAGTATGATGATCATTGAAAGATATTGAGAATTAAGTCTGGAAAATTTTATCCACCTTAAAAGAAGAAAAGGACCAGTTAAAAAAATAGGAGATCGATAAAAAGGTCATGTATGGTGAAAAGACTGAAAAAGTTTGAAAAAATGAAAATTTTGAAAGAAAAAGAAAAGAAAGATGAAAAGACTGAATGAATACAAATGACCGTCGATATAAAATTAAAAACTGGAAAAAGAAGGAAAGTGGGATAAGTTCGGAATCATTACTTGAGTTTTCAACCAATCTTGAAGCGCTGAGCATGGCTAACATTATAAAAAGCTATTATTTTTATAAGAAGTTGATTTACACTGAGCACATTGAAGAACTTGATATATGAACTTATGCTCTGAAAGAATTGATTAAGAATTTATTTGATTAATTTCTTATGTGATTCGGCCCTAGGTTTTTAAAATTCCGCTTTCTTGTCTTAATTCTACCCATTCATACTTGATTGCACGAATGATTGATTTTAAAAAAAGGTTTGAACGTTGAGAATTAAAGATTACTTCATGCATGTTTTGCTCAAGACTAGCAAAATGCTGGTTGAGGAGTGTGTTAAGTGACAAATATTGCATATTTTTCCTTATTTATATCTTGGTTTTATGAACATGATACTGCTTAATGGTATATTTTGTACATGTTTGTGTTGCAAGGTGAATCTGAGAGCTTTGATTGAAAAGAATGTTAAAAGCATGGATATAATGCTCAAGAATCACTAAGCCAAAGGTTGGATCTTAGAAGACTAAAAATGAAGAATTCACATGCTAAAGATCCAAGAAAACTAAGTGAGGAATGAAGAAAATCGAAGATTTGAAGTGAATTTGTATGATTCTCAACTAGCCTAAGCCTTCCTACGACTAGTCTAAGCTTTGTCTCAACTAGTCAAAGAAACTTCGGCTCGAACTCCAGCAACATGAACTTTTAAATTCACGTGATCCTCGACTCGTCGAAGATTGCCTTTGACTGGTCGAAGATGACCTTTGACTCATCTAAGGTTAAGCAGATTTTTCCTAGACTACATAAATTTGGGGTGGTTTCCAGAATTTTTTAACTTGGTGCGAAAGTTGGAGTTTCACAACTATAAATAGGAGTCCTTAGGATGTTCTTAGGCATCTGTTAGGGTTTAAAGAGTGGAACAAAAGCATTGAGAGCCACCACCAAGAGTCTTTCTTCTTCGTCCTTACTTATTTTTATGCTTTTTTTAAGAGATTTTAGTTCAATCATGTCTATGGTTGGCTAAACCTCTTAGCTGAGGTGAAGCTTATAGTGTGATCAGGATATTTGCTTTGCTTTGATTCATGTTTTATTGAACCTTATGGATTCTAGTTTTTTATTGAGGAATATTTTTAGTTTTTAATAGTTTGTTGTGACAAATTACAATAGATCTGCAATTGCTTTGAATATCTTCTTTTCCTGATTTGAGATTGTGAAATTAATAAGTCTCATTGTTCACCATCGTCCCTTGGGCATGGTAGGGTGATGGAATCCTTCCTAATCTTCACAATTCTCCTATAAGTGGTTGTGGGATTGGTATATCTTATTATTTTTCATTGTCTCCTGGGCATGGTTGGGTGATGGAATCACTTCCAATCCTCACAACTCTCATCTGTTAAGACTAGATTCATGAGAAGTTCAGAGATCTGACTGTCTCTTCTTTCTCTAACTGGATAAGATAGGACTTCGATTCCATTTAGATCTCTTGAATCATGCAAGGTGGCCTCCCAATAGCTACAAGTGGATCCTTGGAACCCTAATTCTCACCTTTAAATTCACAAGCTTCAATTACAAATTCACAATTACTCTTTCAAATAATTTTAGATTTAGTTTTAGATCTTCTTCGAGTTCTGCTTCTAGTTACTTTCAAAATACGTACGAGTTTAGTTCATGTGGATTCGACCTCGGTCTTATCGAGATTATTACTACATTGCGACCCTACACTTGGGCTTGTGAACTGGAGTTAATAATGAGATACTACGAAGGTTGTCAGCACCGGATTCGACAGCCAAGAATTTTGTGAGCCCAGTTCCCAAGTTTGTGGCGTGACACCTCGGCTTGTTGGACGTACTCGGTAGTGATTTGGAGAGCATTCACATAAAGCAAATGATGATAGATCCAGAGCAGTAAGAAGGTTGTGCGTTCTTCATACTCGATTGGGCCTTTATGTTTGTAGTACACTTGTATGAAGTGCGAATATGCTTTGCCAACCTTATTAGTGAAATGTCTTAGTTCCTTCTAAGTGAAGCTTGGGAAGATTGCCTCGCCGAAGGGAATGAGTTGGGTGAGAGCAGAGATGTCCACAATCGTAGGGCTCATAGGATCGCATTTGAAGAATTGGTAGATGGGCTCCAAAACGTTGACGTTGCGGTAAGAAGAGGAGTATCCGATGTAAAGTTGTACAACGACATTTTGATGGATTCATAGATGTCGGACCCTCTCCAAGAAGTTTCATATTGGGCAATGATATAGTCGAACCAATCTTCCCATCCTAACAGGGGTTTCAACCACGATCATGAGTTTTTTTTTTTTAGCCTTAGAGGGTTCTGGGATTGATTCAAATTGAATTAATATTGTTTCTCCAAGACAATTTGGGAAGAAGGGATCCAATGAACGAATTTCATGAAGCTTGACTCCATGAAAGAAAGTCGGTCCCAAGCAGTAGTAATCTCCGATAGGTGATTTGAAAATAATTTCATTGGAAAACTTC
The DNA here is from genome assembly GCF_029962835.1 of Magnolia sinica. Lineage (NCBI taxonomy): Eukaryota > Viridiplantae > Streptophyta > Magnoliopsida > Magnoliales > Magnoliaceae > Magnolia > Magnolia sinica. The sequence goes on from NC_080574.1 coordinate 85,977,297, forward strand.
TTAAGAGACTATCCAAGATGTTTATCAGATCATCTTGTTGAAAGTTTAGGTGAACGAAGGATGAGGTAGCCCCCATCGTTCGAACAACAAGGTTAGCTTGAGCTTTAGAAGTGAATGAATAAGGAAGAAAACATGAGAGGAAGAAGAGAGTTTTTAAATATGAGGTATATGTCAGCCAAAAATCTTGTGGAATAATTAGGGAATCACTATTTTCTTGTTTGGTATGATGCTGGCGCAGGGATGAACGTGATGAGGTCGATCATCGTCTTCCTCAAGGGTAACTACTCCGAATCCACGGAGCTTCTCGAAAAAATAAGAAAAATAGAAATAAATTCTATAAAATTAATAATTTGATTGATTAATGAAATGAACATGTTCACAACCATTTAAATAGTGATACCAAGCAATGAGAGAATTTTCAGAACCATACTACAACTAAAACTGTCAGGCCTGTGTTTTAGTACCATTCCATTCCTTAGGATCCCGCAATCCACCCCGTTGAATTTTGGTGACCCGCGACCTATAAATAGCATTTGCGAGTGACCCTAAGTTGCATCCTGTAAACCTAAGTTAGCTCAGCCCGAGACCTATGCCATTGTGATCGCACCGTCGCTATGGTTCTAACACCTCATCTCAAGTGCCAATGTGATGCTTAGATTATGAGTTATGGCCCACACATTATCCCGGCCGTGGACTGCACGTTGCGGGACCGTAGCTATTCCAAATAAAGTACATTTCCCTAGAGTAATCATGATGATGATGTCATCCTAGCTAGCCTAGGGTGACATCACCACCCATGCCTCTTACATGTAATCATTCCAAGCATGCTCTTTCTCTTCCCCATGCTCTTACACCTCTTACATATGTGATGATGATCTTACAAAGCAATGATTCCTCCACTACATCTCTCTCTCTCTCCCTTTCATTCTCCATTGCTAGCAAGGAGCTTGGACGTCCCACCATTAGAGAGAAACCCATCCCAAAATCCAGCCCTCTTCGAAGCTTAAGCCCTCCCAATCCAACCGTCCATACCCCATCTTCATTAAATTAACTCCTTTGAAGCATAAGAACCCAAGGGTAGTAGAAGGAGAAGAAGATTTGAGGTGGGTGCCCTTCTAGGTTTAGATTAATTGTTTTCTTGCTTAGATCTTTAGGTTCTCTTGCATGGGGCAAGTAGGACCCACCAATTAATGGTGGGGATCCTATTTTAACCCCTAGGTGTGGCTAATGGCCCACCTTAGTTGCATGCACATGGCATGATGGGGCCATTCTCCATGGACCCCATCATGATGTATTGCTTGATCTAGAACATTGAAGGGTCATCTAGACCTTTGGTTTTATGGTGGGGATGACATCCCCACCTCAGATTTTCTGATGTAAGGGCCCATGCATGCATGGGACCCATGTGATGTATGGTTTAGATTATGTTGAGGGGCTCATAGTGGTAGAGCCCCTCCCTTTGGCCGATCTTCCTCTCTCTCTCTCTACTTCTCTCTCTCTTTTTCCCTTATGGACGTGGCCCACCTGATGTGCTCAGCACATCCAGACTGTCTAGCAGGGTAGGACAGTCCTGCTGTCCATAAATCTAGATGCAGGCTGGCCCACCTTACTGTCCTATGTTGCATGCAAGGTTTGATTCAAACACAAGCTTAGACTGGGTGTGTGTGGCCCATCTAGGTGGCCCTATCTTGATCTATGTGATGAATTTTCTTGTTGTCCAGATTTTTAGGCCCATGTTGCCGACTGTTTGAGTAGAGTTTAACCTTCATTTCTCAGCCTGATTTTCATGGGAGAGGGGTGGACCATAGGCGTGTGGATCCCACCTTGATGTACATCCACCATCCAGGGCCAACAGGCCCCCCGTGATGTACGTATTTTATATCCACACCGTTCGATTGTGGGCCCATGTAATGACCCGAAAAATTTCGTGCTAAGACCCGAGTACTACCTCTATTTTCCTTAGAAGTTGATTGTGGGTTAATTAACACTAAACTCGATTGCTTGTGAAATTAGCATCAATCACTTTAAATTTGATCTGCAGGACTCAAAACCTGTAGTATCGTTAGCGCTATGTTACTCTGAAATCTGGGATTCAACGCTAAATCCAGTTGCTCTTGGAAATTTTTAGAAGCTTTGGATCGGGCCTAGATCGTGCATCGAAAGTCCGATAGCGATGATCTTAGACAGTTATGGTCACCATGCTGGACTTGACCATCACCTCAAAAACCAAGTCCAAATGATGTCCTGGGTCGATTTGATTGAGTCCGGAGTGAAGAGTGTGAGAATGGTGAGAAATTAAATATGATTTTATGAAATCTGAGTCGTGTCGCTTGCGCGATAATTTTAAGCAATCTGACCGTTGGATTCTGACCCAATTTCACCCTCGGATCAGGGAAGATGGCCTAGGCATGTCATAGTGCTTGTGGACCTGATCGAGTTTCGGTGACCGTTGAATTGAGAGTGGTTTGCCACGACTGATCTATAAATCCGATTGGTACGAAAACTCAGCCTGACCTAGATCCATGATCAGTGAGCTTAAGTCTGACCGCACGTAGAGAAAGGACCACCGGAAGTGCTCCGTTGGATCGAGAGAGGCCTGATTTGGTTATAACCTAAGTATACCTTGGCCTTGGGGCTATTTTCATCAATGTTAGGCCTATATAAAGACCTTAAAACCCTCACTCTCTTTTCCATACGAATTTCCTAACCCTAGCTAAGAAAGAGAGAGGAAAAGAGAGAGAAAGTGAGAGAGAAGTTGGTGAATCATCTTAAGATTATTTCCTGTCACTCTACATCCTTAAACCATCACTTTTGAATCGTTATTCCGGCGATTCTAAGTTCGTCCTTGGGTAAGTTAATCTAAACCCTAATCTGTTTAGAGCTTAGAATAGTCTATGTGTTGATATAGCTCATTTCTATTCTTGCCTTAGGTTATCTAGTCGCCGTTGACGAAGACATATCGTCTGAATTAGTTCGGTGTGCATTTTCTGGTTTAAGGTGCAGACTATATTCGTATAGGTTATGGTTTTCAAGGCTTTCAATGTCAAATAATGGTTTATTCTTGTTGTGGGTGCAATTTCACATGCCAAATACTATGTTCATTTTACGTTCCTGATATGTATGTGTTATATTGAGATTTGTGTATTCTATGTATATGTAGGAAGTATCGTATACGTATAAAATATGAACATGTGTTTGCCATGATTATTTGTCGTGTACTTGTGCTAATTGTATGTGTGTCAACTCCTTGGCAAAAGGAATTGTCCAAATGTGTGTTATCACTAACATATGTCATATATGTTAGAATATGTAGTCTAAGTGTTTGTAGAAATGTTTGAATGGGCTAATGTGTAATACATTATCCTATTTGTGGGCGTTGAGAAGAGATTCTCAACTCTCCTATTGGTGTGTATGATTTCTTACATTCAATTTACATTCTTTGTTCTTTAAGTTCGAGCACTACTTATGTTGAAATCCATGTTAAGTGATATTCTTCAAATGCTCACATACTGTGTGATTTGAATTATTGTTCCATTACTGCTCTAAATTGTATATGCATATATGTTGTAATGGAATGTGTTTGGGACTATGAAGTAGTCCAGGAAATCGGTAATCGGCCTTTAATTCGTGGCCGAGGTTGCTTTCACCACAAAGGACGTGATTTGACGAACCTGAGTCGTATTAGAGTTGTCGACAGTGGTTTGGCCACACGGAGTGTTTGCGCACTCTATGTCATTCAACCCAATATGCGCTCGTGCTAGTCGAGTTCGTCAAGTAACCTGATTGTCCGATGTATGTTCACCATGTATGGACGCTATTGTCTGAATCTAGGGTACCAAACTTACTGATGAAATCCCGTTAACCATTGTACCTTGATCCACTAAGACTCATGGGCCGGACATGGTGGTATGGGACACCATGGTCGAGCTGTCGGCCTATGCTAGGGTGACGAGCCTCCCCGTAGTGACCAGTGACACACCAGACTCGTGAGCCAATTATGGTGGTATGGGACACTATATTCATGCTGTCGGCCTACATTGATTGGTGACGAGCCCTTTGTAGTGACCTCGAGCATACCTTGATACTACATTAAGGCGACAAGCCTTAGAGTAGTAACGAAGGTATGATAGGCGTGCATTGATTGGTGACGAGCCCTTTGCAGCGACCTAGAACCATATGATCGTATGAGATGCCTAGGATTGACGACCCTAGAATGGATCACTGTTTGGGAATTGATATGAGGAAGGTACCTTAGCTTCCTAATCCTGCTGTATGAAAAGGACTAATAACAACTTGGTAATCATGTTCATGCACCGCATTTGCATGTGCATGGAAGTCGTTGGCACTACCGGAGGTTGTCATGCGTAACGTGAGGTGAAGACGCTGAGGGAGTAAGGTGAGGGCATGCATCATTTATACATACATCCTTGCACTAACAAGAGTAATTAGGACATGTTTGATTGTTCTGCTTTATCATTACTGCTTGATTGAATTGATAACATGTTAACCTTTGCTTTATTGTTCCACTGAGTTGATCACTCACTCCCACGTTCTGGGGCGGTGTTTAAACACCAACCAGACTCTGTCTTAAATGCAGATCTTGACGCGTCCCCTAAGGCAGAGCAGGAGTTCGAGGATGATGAGGCCGCATTTTCTTTTATACAGTTCTTAGGCGGGTTCTTGTGAGCCATGTCCTGATGTGCGGGGATTCTGGATTTTCTTTTGGGAATAGATAATTTCATTTTGATACTTGTAATTTGAATATAAACACTTGTAAGTATGACCTGGCATGTATACGCATTTCAGGGACTTACACATGTACACATATGTTTCTTTAAGTCCTTCGCTTGCGTCCTTCACTTATCCCTGAATTATGTTTGCAATTTGGCTAAATCTATTCCATGTTTTATGCACTCTTATAGACAACATACATCCATCATTAAATATATTGCATAAGTGATGTTTTGAAACTCGGGAGCTGAGTTATGCTCGACCCCTAAATTTTAGGGCATTACAAGTTGGTATCAAAGCATGAATTGGATTAAACCGGACCTAGGTTATGGTCACACACCGCACGCTACGCCACCTTAGTGTAGGAGGGTGTGAAATTAATCTAGAATTTGTGTATGTGTTTTCGTTGCTTCTATCGGCAAAAGTTTACTGAAAATGATCACCGAGATCGAGTTTGTGCGCACTCCTGATCACACACAGTGACCCAAAATCTCTTCTAGACCGTCCATTGATGAGTTTAGATGGTTTATCTTCCCATCTCAGCCCTTAAAATATCTGTAAACCTGTGTTTGTATCAGATTTTAACTTGAGGGGCCCGATATGCGTCGAATCAGACTAAGGAGCCGATCGGGCAATTCCAGGGGGACCTAGGGGGGGCCCACATCATTTTGGACTTAGGGGGCCAGGAGGATCTCGCCCAAATGGTGAGTCATCGCCGGACTGTCCAGAGACTGACGATGACCTCGCCGGTTCGGCGAGCCCTCGGGCCGACGCCGTTGTGGCCTAGTGTGGCCCATTCCTCCATCGTTGGTCGATTAAAGCACCTCCCAAACCCTCTCTCCTTCATAAAATACCCTCCCAAGCTTTCCTTTTCTTCAAGTCTCTCTCAAAACTCCACCAAAATCCCTCCCTATTCTCCTTCTTCTTCCATTTTCGTGCACACCCATCCAACCCATCTCAAAAATCCATCCCCATTGCTATTTTCATTCCCTTTTCTTCTCATTTGAGCTCTCAAATCCTTCTTGAGGATCTCAAGTGTGTGGAAGCCTCACCATTCTTCCCATTTCTCCCTTTTCTCTCATTTCCATGGCCCTAATGAAGTTTGTTACGGCCATATTTTTCATCTCCACCTTTCTCTCTTTGATGGGGAAGAAGAGAGTGCCTGTGGATGAAGCCAGGCCTAGCCGCCCAACCTGTGCACGAAGGCCAAGAGGTGCCGCTGCGAGCACGCCCACCACCCGTGAGTTTCAGACCAAGCAGGACCTTGATCCTCAAGCTCCCATTAGAAGAACCTTATTGGCAGAGCTATCTCATGGAGTCTATGAAGGCCGTAGGGTCCTTTTTGAGGCTCATGTAGATCCGTGGCTATATGACGAGTTTCTCTTGTTGGAGCTCCTGGAAGGGGCTGGTTGGTTTCCCTTGTTTAAGGGTAAATATCGCGCCAATGCGAGCATTGTTGGAGCTTTTTATGCCCTCATTCGTGATCCTTCGGTGGAGCCTCTGCAGTTCAAGATCCCTTGTGGAAGCGGTCGGGAGGCCACGATCAACGTTGCTTTGATATCCCGACTCTTGAATGTGCCGCTTGGTGAGGTGCATGCTAGTGAGAAGAATTTAGACAGTGCGCGCAAGAGGGATCACCGCACGTAGCTCCTGTGTGGTCGTCTGGTCGAATGACAGCCTAATAAAAGCCTTCTAGATACCAACATGACGGACGACTTCCGCTTGCTTCACCACATGTGTACATTCAATGTTTATCCAAGGTGGAGCAACCGCAGTGAATGTACATGCCTGATGATAGATTTTTTGTATCAGGTGGGGCAAGGAGAGAAGCTACGTGTGCCAATGTATATCTTGTGTCAGATTATCCTTATCGCTCGTTCGAATAGGAGGACCGAATCACTCCCTTTTGGCCAACTCATTTGTAAGCTTGCACATGAGTTTGGCTTCAGGCTTAGGACAGAAAAGTCGGTACCTGTTCGATACATTAATGAGACGACCCTAAATCAGATGGACATTGGGCTTTGTCGACGACAAGCCTCAGAAAGTGAGGATAAGACAGAGAGTGATGAGGAAGAGAGTTATGGCGAGGGTGAGATTGAAGAAGAAGAAGAGTAGGACGAGGAAGAGGCCCAGGATACGAGTGAGAGTTCTCCTCCTGTGGCACTAGAGCAGAGCGCAGATCAGGCTGCCAGGGATGCCTGTATCGCTCGGCTTGAGGAGGGTCAGGCTGTTCTACGCCAGGATATCATGGATCTTCGAGGCCTTGTGAAGCATAAGTTTAAGAAGGTGACTCAAACTCTGAAGTCTATCCTGTGTTGTTTGCAGGATAAGGGTGCCTCGCCTCCATCTCCTGATTCTGACGAGTAGTTGCAGTTGTAGTCGTCCTTTGCTCTGTTTGTTGTTTCTTTTATGTGTAGCCATTGTTGGCATAGTAGTTGGAAGTTGTTTGTTGTTTAAAGTTTTAGATGTTTTAGTTCTCATGCTTACTCTGTCGCGATTCATGTAATGCTGCACTTCTTGTATTGCGATAATTTTGTTAAATGAAATGCATGTTGTTATCGTTGAAGTTGTGCTGTGAATGCTGTGTGGGTAGATTATGTGGATGTTGAATCTTACAGGTTGCATCCTCTGTTGAATGTAGGGTATGCCTCCTAAGGGTTCAAAGACTTCGGCACGTCTCTCTTTGGTCGAGTCGCTTACCGGGGTTTCTCCCCTAATCGATAGCCAGACGGATCCACAGTCGGGCCCGTCTCATACGGGAGCTGGGCCGACACCTGTGATTCCACCTATGGCTCCTCCAGTCACGCCTTTGGTTCCTGAGCCAAACCATGCATCTGTGTCGATACCGTATGCATCTTCGTCTGCTCCGCCCTCTGATAGGTTTGAGCAGATGATGCTGTTGATGCAGCAGCAGCAGATTCAGCAGCAGCACTAGCAGCAGTTTCTGTCTTTCATGGCTGACATCTTTGTTCAGTCGATGGGGGCGACTCCACCTGCTTCACCTATGCACCCATCTGGGAGTGCTAGTGCAAGCGGCACATTTGAGCGATTTCAGCGCTTACGACCTCCCACATTTGCAGGTTCTCATAGACCCGAGGAGGCCGAGTACTAGATTGATCGCATCTCTAAGATGCTGAGACCGCTGCACTATTCTGAGGTTGAGTAGGTCGAGCTTGCCTCCTTCATGTTTGAGAAGGAGGCCAGTTTATGGTGGGACAGTGTTCTTTACACTGTTGCGGAAGGGTATGAGTGGTCATGGCAGGCATTTGAGGCACGCTTCCATGAGAAGTATTTTTCGGTTACGTACCGACATGAGAAGAAGAGTGAGTTCCTTCACCTCCGTCAAGGAGGGATGTCGGTGACGGAGTATGAGAACCGGTTTACTAAGCTGGGTCGTTATGCTCCTTTGATTCTGAGTGATCAGCCGATGCGGATGCGGCATTTTTCTGAGGGGTTGAGGCCTGAGATCCGATCGAAGATGTGCTGTGTTAGCATATCTTCGTATGCGGAGTTGGTGGGCATGTCTCTGCGAGCTGAGTAGGACGGGGACAGGTCGTCTTTTATGCGAGCACCTATGGTTCCCAAACCACGACCTGATTTTCAGAGTGCACCTTTTCTCGGTAAGAGGCCGCGGACAGATTCTCCTCCGAGGCGTTCAGCGCCGCCTGCTCAGCAGGTGCGAGCTGATTTTCGCTGTTCGTACTGTGGGAAGATGGGGCATTCTGATCGTACTTGCTTTTCACGTATGCGGGATAGTGGATTTACTCCACTACAGAGGATCATCCATCCGATGCCTCAGGTTATATCACCTCCACCTCTTCGTTCAGTGCAGCTCATCCATCCTTCAGACCTTCTGTACCTAGCTTCAGGCCACCTTAGCGGCCCATGGTTCCTCCGCCGAATCACCAGCAGCAGGCCCAAGTTCACGCGCTCTTAGCTGAAGCGCCTGTGGCTGACTTGGTACCGAGATCCTTTGAGGTTACTGCTCACATCCAAGGTATTCCCGTTTCTATGTTGGTGGATACAGGGTCCACTACCTCTCTTATATCGTATGCGGTAGTTAGGCGCCTGAGTTTCGACACTGTTACTATGAAGGGAGTGACGCTCACTATCGTTATAGGGATCTCATTTGCTATGAACAAGCGTTGTATGGATTGTTTGATTGATCTAGGGAGTGGATCGATTCTTGTTGACCTTTTTGTCGCACCTCTTTACCATTACGATGTCATTATGGTTATGGATTGGCTCACGAAGATGCGGGCAGAGATTGATTGTGAAACTAGGTCGGTGACAATCCATGGACCTGAGAGCGAGACAGTTACTTTTCCAGTTCAGGTCAGTTACCCTTTTCGTCTTGGTTATTATACTTCTCTGTTGGAGAGTATTACTGGATCGGCGTTTGAAAGCATGCCTGTAGTTCGGGAGTTTAAAGATGTGTTCGAGTCGATTCCTGGATTACCCCCTCAGTGCGAGATTGATTTTACTATCGATCTCATGCCTGGTACGACACCCATTTCTTTGCTCACCTATCATATGCCTCCGAGTGAAATGGAGGAATTGAGGAAGCAGATAGATGGCTTGTTGAATTTGGGTTTTATTCGGCCTAGTGTGTCTCCTTAGGGAGCACCTGTCTTGTTTGTTAAGAAGAAGGATGGTTCCTTGCGATTATGTATTGATTATCGCAGGTTGAATCAGGTGACTGTGAAGAACAAGTATCCTTTGCCCAGGATCGATGATTTATTTGATCAGTTGAAGGGGGCACGGTACTTTCGAAGGTTGATTTGCAGTCAGGGTATCATCAGTTGCGCGTCAAGAATGAGGACGTGCAGAAGACCGCCTTCAGGACTAGCTTTGGCCATTATGAGTTCCTTGTGATGTCGTTCGGTCTTACAAACGCACCGGTCGAGTTCATGGATCTGATGAACAGGGTGTTTCGGTCATTCTTGTTTCGATTTGTCATTGTCTTTATCGATGACATTTTAATATATTCTACGAGTCGGGAAGAGCAGAGCGGTCTTAGATACTCTCAGGAAGAATCATCTTTTTGTGCAGTTTAAGAAATGCAATTTCTGGAAAGAGGAAGTCAAGTTCCTAGGACATGTGGTGTCCAAGGAAGGGATAGTTGTCGATCTTGCTAAGGTAGCTGCAGTTCAGGACTGGAAGCAGCCTGGTTTAGTTACTGAGGTGAGAAGCTTTCTGAGTCTAGCAGGCTATTATCGATGCTTCATACGAGACTTCTCGAAGATAGCCAGATCGTTGTCTCAGTTAACACGGAAAGATTTGAAGTTTGCTTGGAATTAAAGGGCGGATATAGCTTTTCAAGAGCTGAAGGACAAGTTGACGTCCGCCCCTGTGCTAGTATTGCCAGAGCAAGGGGTTAAATATACGATATATACTGACGCCTCACGTGTTGGTCTGGGTTGTGTCCTTATGCAGAAGGACAGGGTGATTACATATGCTTCAAGACAGTTGAGGAAACACGAAGAAAATTACCCTACACATGACCTGGAGTTGGCAGCTATCATTTTTGCATTAAAGCTCTGGAGACATTACCTCTATGGAGAGGAGTTCGAGCTCTTTTGCGACCACAAGAGCCTTAAGTATATTTTCACGCAGCGTGACTTGAATATGAGGCAACATCGATGGATGGAAACATTGAAAGACTTTAAGTTCGATGTTTCTTACCATCCGGGCAAGGCGAACCTTGTGGAAGACACGTTGAGTCGCAAGAAGGCTATAGAGTTTGCGGCTCTGCTAATGATAGCAGAATGGGACATGTTGGAGTTTGTGCGAGACTTTGAGCAGAAACTTACGGAGGAAGAGCCGTATGAGGTTATCGCACACATTCGTGTACAACCCCTCATTGACGAGAGAATCGTTGCAGCTCAGGCAGATGATGAGCTTTTGGCGAAAATGAGAGAGCGGGTTGGTATAGATGAGAACTCCGAGTGGAGTGTTAGTTCAGATGGGGGCCTACGATTTCGTGGCCGGCTATGTGTCCCAGACATTCTTGACTTGAGACGGGAGGTTCTCGAGTCAACCCATACTTCTAAGCTTGCGATGCATCCTGGTAGCACGAAGATGTATCAAAGTATGAGAAGATCTTATTGGTGGGATGAAGGTTCACATTGCTGAGTTTGTATCTGTTGTCTCACGTGCCAGCAGGTTACGACAGAGCATCGCCGACCTCTTGGGCTGCTTCAGCCCATGCCCATAGCAGAATGGAAGTGGGACTTCATCTCTATGGATTTTATTTCAGGGTTACTGAGAACGAGGAAGGGACATGACTCTATTTGGGTGATCGTCGACCGATTGACGAAGTCGGCTCACTTCTTACCGATCAGAGTCACAAACTCTGCAGACGAGTTGGCTAGATTGTACCTCAAGGAGATTGTACGTCTGCATGGAGTTCCCTTGGAGATTGTGTCTGATAGAGACACGCGTTTCACATTTATCTTCTGGACTTGTATCCAGGAAGTGATGGGTGTAAAATTGAAGTTTAGCACCGTGTTTCATCCGCAGACAGATGGGCAGACGGAACGTGTGAATCAGATTCTGGAAGACATGTTGCGAGCTTGTGTTTTGGATTTCAAGGACAGTTGGGATGATTGTCTCCCTTATGCAGAGTTCGCTTATAACAGTAGTTTCCAGTCGAGTATCGGCATGGCTCCCTATGAGGCATTATATGGTCACCCGTGCAGAGCACCGCATTGCTAAGCAGAAGTTGGCGAGCGTAGTTTGATTGGCCCGGAGTTGGTGCAGGCGACTTCAGAGAAAGTTGACATTATTCGACGTCGACTTCTGACAGCCCAGAGCAGGCAGAAGAGTTACGTTGATATAAGGCAGCGGCCGCTTGAGTTTGAGGTTAGAGACCATGTATTTCTTAAGGTTTCCCCTATGAAGGGAGTTCTGTAGTTCGGTAAGAAGGGAAAGCTCACGCCGAGATTTATTAGTCCATTTCAAATTCTGGATCGAGTGGGAGCGGTGGCATACCGCCTTGCTTTGCCTACACCACTTGCGGGAGTGCATAACGTATTTCATGTTTCTATGCTGAAGAAGTACGTTCCTGATCCTTCGCATATTATCAGTTGGGAGCAGGTGCAGTTGAGCGAGGATGCCACATATGTACTGCGACCAACACGTATCCTAGACAGGAAGGAGCAGGTATTGCGTAGCAAGGTCATCCCTCTTGTGAAAGTACTATGGACGCATCATAGTGAAGAAGAGGTTACATGAGAGACTGAAGTTGAGGTCAGAAAGAGCTACCCTCAGATCCTTGAGGAATATGAGAAGGTACGAATTTCGAGGATAAAATTTTTCTTTAACGGGGGTAGATTGTAATGACCCAGAAAATTTCATGCTAAGACCCGAGTACTACCTCTATTTTCCTTAGAAGTTAATTATGGGTTAATTAGCGCTAAACTAGATTGCTTGTGAAATTAGCATCAATTACTTTAAATTTGATCTGCAGGACTAAAAACCTATAGTATTGTTAGCGCTATGTTACTCTGAAATCTGGGATTCAACGCTAAATCCAGTTGCTCTTAGAAATTTTTAGAAGCTTTAGATCGGACCTGGACCGCGCGTCGAAAGTCTGATAGCGATGATCTTAGACAGTTATGGTCACCATGCTGGAGTTGACCATCACCTCAAAAATCAAGTCCAGATGATGTCCTGGGTCGATTTGATTGAGTCCGGAGTGAAGAGTGTGAGAACGGTGAGAAATTAAATATGATTTTATAAAATCTGAGTCGTGTCGCTTGCGGGATGATTTTAAGCAATCTGACCGTTGGATTCTAACCCAATTTCACCCTCGGATCAGGGAAGATGGCCCAGGCATGTCATAGTGCTTGTGGACTTGATCGAGTTTCGGTGACCGTTGAATTGAGAGTGGTCTACCACAACTGATCTGTAAATCTGATCGGTACGAAAACTCAGCCTGACCTAGATCCATGGTCAGTGAGCTTAAGTTCGACCGCACGTGGAGAAAGGACTACCAGAAGTGCTCCGTTGGATCGAGAGAGGCCTGATTTAGTTATAACCTAAGTATACCTTGGCCCTGCGGCTATTTTCATCAATGTTAGGCCTATATAAAGACCTTAAAACCCTCACTCTCTTTTTCATACGAATTTTCTAACCCTAGCTAAAAAAGAGAGAAGAAAAGAGAGAGAAAGTGAGAGAGAAGTTGGTGAATCATCTTAAGATTCTTTCCTGTCACTCTACATCCTTAAACCATCACTTTTGAATTGTTATTCCGGCGATTCTAAGTTCATCCTTGGGTAAGTTAATCTAAACCCTAATCTGTTTAGAGCTTAGAATAGTCTATGTGTTGATATAGCTCATTTCTATTCTTGCCTTAGGTTATCTAATCGCCGTTGACGAAGACATATCGTCTGAATTAGTTCGGTGTGCTTTTTCTGGTTTAAGGTGCGGACTATATTCGTATAGGTTATGGTTTTCAAGGCTTTTAATGTCAGATAATGGTTTATTCTTGTTGTGGGTGCAATTTCACATGCTAAATACTATGTTCATTTTGTGTTCCTGATATGTATGTGTTATATTGAGATTTGTGTATTCTATGTATATGTAGGAAGTATCATATACGTATAAAATATGAACATGTGTTTGCCATGATTATTTGTCGTGTACTTGTGCTAATTGTATGTGTGTCAACTCCTTGGCAAAAGGAATTGTCCAAATGTGTGTTATCACTAACATATGTCATATATGTTAGAATATGTAGTCTAAGTGTTTGTAGAAATGTTTGAATGGGCTAATGTGTAATACATTATCCTATTTGCTGGCGTTGAGAAGAGATTCTCAACTCTCCTATTAGTGTGTATGATTTCTTACATTCAATTTACATTCTTTGTTCTTTAAGTTCGAGCACTACTTATGTTGAAATCCATGTTAAGTGATATTCTTCAAATGCTCACATACTGTGTGATTTGAATTATTGTTCCATTACTGCTCTAAATTGTATATGCATATCTGTTGTAATGGAATGTGTTTGGGACTATGAAGTAGTCTAGGAAATCGGTAATCGGCCTTGAATTCGTGGATGAGGTTGCTTTTGCCACGAAGGACGTGATTTGATGAACCCGAGTCGTATTAGAGTTGTCGGCAGTGGTTTGGCCACACGGAGTGTTTGCGCACTCTATGTCATTCAACCCAACGTGCGCTCGTGCTAGTCGAGTTCGTCAAGTAACCCGATTGTCTGATGTATGTTCAACATGTATGGACGCTATTGTTTGAATCTAGGGTACCAAACTTACCGATGAAATCCCGTTAACCGTTGTACTTTGATCCGCTAAGACTCATGAGCCGGACATGGTCGTATGGGACATCGTGGTCGAGCTGTCGGTCTACGCTGGGGTGACGAGCCTTCCCGTAGTGACCAGTGAGCACACCAGACTTGTGAGCCGATTATGGTGGTATGGGACACTATATTCGTGCTGTCGGCCTACATTGATTGGTGACGAGCTCTTTGTAGTGACCTCGAGCTTACCTTGATACTGCATTAAGGCGACGAGCCTTAGAGTAGTAACGAAGGTATGATAGGCGTGCATTGATTGGTGACGAGTCCTTTGTAGCGACCTAGAACCATATGATCGTATGAGATGCCTAGGATTGACGACCCTAGAATGGATCACCGTTTGGGAATTGATATGAGGAAGGTACCTTAGCTTCCCAATCCTACTGTATGAAAAGGACTAATAACAACTTGGTAATCATGTTCATGCACCGCATTTACATGTGCGTGGAAGTCGTTGGCACTGCTGGAGGTTGTCATGCGTAACGTGAGATGAAGACGTTGAAGGAGTAAGGCGAGGGCATGCATCATATATACATACATCCTTGCACTAACAAGAGTAATTAGGACATGTTTGATTGTTCTGCTTTATCATTACTGCTTGATTGAATTGATAACATGTTAACCTTTGCTTTATTGTTCCACTGAGTTGATCACTCACTCCCACGTTCTGGGGCGGTGTTTAAACACCAACCAGACTCTGTCTTAGATGCAGATCTTGACGCGTCCCCTGAGGGAGAGTAGGAGTTCGTGGATGATGAGGCCGCATTTTCTTTTATGCAGTTCTCAGGCGGGTTCTTGTGAGCCATGTCCTGATGTGCGGAGATTCTGGGTTTTCTTTTGGGAATAGATAATTTCATTTTGATACTTGTAATTTGAATATAAACACTTGTAAGTATGACCTGGCATGTATACGTATTTGAGGGACTTGCACATGTACACATATGTTTCTTTAAGTCTTCTGCTTTTGCAGTTTGGCTAAATCGATTCCATGTTTTATGCACTCTTACAGACAACATACATCCATCATTAAATATGTTGCATAAGTGATGTTTTGAAATTTGGGAGCTGAGTTATGCTCGACCCCCGAATTTCAGGGCGTTACAGCCCACCTTGCTACCCTTTCCAGCAGGCGGGCTTGCTGCCTTTCCATTTGGACAGGCCTGGATGAAGGAAATACAAATATCAACTTCTATCTTAGGTGATGGGCCACACGTGTGGACCCACCTGATGTATCTGTTGTATCCACACCGTCCAGATAGGTTGGATGGTGGAGCCTACTGTGATGTTTGTGTTGTCTACACCGTCCAGACCTTAGATGGTGGGGCTCCACGTGATGTATGTGTTACACCCATGCCGTCTAATGGCTATGGGGCCCACATGATGTATGTGTTTCATCTACACCATCCAATAGGGATGCTGAGAATCCACCTTGAGGTATGTGTTTCATCTACACCGTCCAGTAGTAGCCAGACGCTGCTGGACAGCAGGGGCTAAACTCCCACCGATAAACCTTTTGGGCCCTACTGTGATGTTTGTGGGAGCCCATGGCTGGCCTACTACCTGGTGGCCCACGTCTTGTGGGACCCACCATATGTACGTGATTCATCCAGATCGTCAATCTGATTAACGCCCAGCAGGGCCAGTATGTTGATGGGCTGGCTGCTGGTGGACCGTCCACTAGCTGGCCCACCATGCTGTGTGTATTATATCCACGCTGGCCATCAGTTGGTGGGGCCCATTGGTGATGTGTGAGGCCCCCCATATTTATGTATTTCATCCAGGACGTCTAGCTGTTTGGATGCCCAATCAGGGCCAGCAGCAGTGAGCTGACCACCTAGCAAGGGCCCCTACTTGTTGTATATTTTATAACCATGCTGTCCATTTATGTGTGTGTGAGGCCCACCTTGATATAAATGTTTCATGCACTTTGTTGGGCCATTTTTCATGGCCGTTGGCCCCATTACTATATAAGGTCCACCTTATGTACATGACCATCTTGTCTATCTAGATTTTTGCCCAACAGGCCCGGATGGGTTGGACGTCCAGCCAATTGGAGCCCACCTTGTCGTATGAGATATATGTGTTGTCCATCCATTTTCTGGAGCACATGGGCTAACTTGTAAGGCCCACTATGATGTATGTGTTACACACTATCCACCCATTGTGCCTAGATCATGGGCTGTTTCATGAGGTCCAATATGATGTATGTGAGGCCCATGTGATGAGCCCATTGTGACGTATGTAAGGCCCATGTGATGTATGTGAGGCTCATGTGATGAGGCCATTGTGATGTATATGAGGCCCATGTGATGAGCCCATTGTGATGTACATGAGGCCTATGTGATGAGGCCCATTGAGATGTATGAGACCCTTGAGTAAGGCCCAATTGTGATGTGTGAGCCCACCACGATGTATGTGATAATGTTTATTGTGCCCATCCATTTTCCTAGCTAGTATTAGGACCATGGGCTCCCATTATAGGATAGGTTCTAAGTGGGCCACACCTTGGGAGCAATGGTGGTTAAATGTCCACGTTGTAAGCCTCCCCAGGGCCCGTTGTTAAGCCCATTACCTTGGGAGCAATTATGGTTAAATGTCCACATTGTAAACCTCCCTAGGGCCCACTACTATCCTTCTCTTATTGGGCTATCCCAAATCTTTGGGCCCCCATAAGTATTGTCCATCTCACCTTAGTGGGCTAACCCAAATTATTGGGCCCCCAGTATTGATAGTACCCCCACCATGCCTTGTAGGATTGTCTAAACCTTGAAGACCACCTTGATGGCTGTGTTTCCATATCCAGGCCGCAGGATTGCCTTGTGCAACCCACTATATTATGTGTGTTGTTCATCCATTTTCTAGGCTTTGAGCTGCCCACCTTGACATATGTGTTCTACACACGCTACCCGTCTACTTTCCCAGTTAGTCTGAAGGTCGTGGGCCCCACCATGAGTCAGATTCAACCCCCAAGTGGACCGCACTAATAAGCCCCTCAGGGCCCATTGATAAGTACATTTCCCGTCCTACATGTGTGACAGACAGACCTTGCCGTGTTGGGCTATCCCAAACTATTGAGCCCCCATGATGCCCATCTTCCCTTGTCAGGCTACCCCAAAACATTGGGCCCCACTGATAATGATGTTCTCCACCATACCCTCTAGAACTACCCCAAGCTTTGGAGCCCTCCTTGTGATTTCGTATCGGGCCTTCCATAGTAAATGTGGTCCACCTAGATGCATGTGTTTGCCCAAGCCTAGTAACCCAACCCGAGGCCCGCTTAGATGATGAGGGAACTACCCGGCCCATTTGTAAGGACACATAGTCCTAGATGAATGGACCCTACTGAGGCCCGCCTTGTATTCATAATGCCTCCCCATAAGAAAGCCCAGTTGTTACATGATTAAGAGAGTGAGGAAGCCCACTTGTTGTTTACCCGCTTGACTCACGCTGTGTGATGTGCTCTACCTTTGAATCGATTTCGAGGACTTCGTGTTATGTATGTATCAACCACACCATCCATTTACCTTCGTAGGACAAGTGCGAGGCTCATCCTTGACATTTGTACATCATCATCATTCCCCCTTGTCGTAGATAGAAGAATATGTGATATCAGGTTGGTTATGTTCACTATATAGGCCTACCTTGATGTTGTATTAGATATGCCGTCCTTCTATGGACCTCATCATGTATTAGGCCGATTAATGTTATATTTGTTAATCATGCTAGTGTGCTTAAGCTAGTAGGACACACTGAGTATATGTTAGCATAACATCATGATACATGCCCATGTGCATCATTGCATACTTATTATGAGTGATTGATCATAGCCTGTGCCATTGGCCTGATTGTTTATGGGACTCCTTGAGAGATGGAGTTACCCCACTTAAGCATGCGGTATGCACAGGTTTGATACTCGGAGCAAGTCGTTTAGTTTACACTCTTGGGATGTGACATTTATGGCTACTGTTGTTTGCCTTATCTGATAATCAGGCCAGTGTACTTTATTACATCATGATACATGCCCATGCGCATCATATGTATACTTGTTATGAGGAGTAGCATATGCCATTGGGCTGACTGAATATGGGGCTCCCTGTGAGATGGAGTTGCCCCACATGAGCGCGCAGTATGCACAGGTTTGATGAATGATTAGATAGTATGGCCCATGCATCTCACGGCTTATGTGATATGTGCGCCCTAACAGCATTAGGGCTGTGGCCTCCATAGGTATATCGTGAATGGCCAGATGAGACATCGAAAATGTTTGGTCTAGCATATGGGCACGTTGGATGTCCGTGGATGAAAGTCCCTAAACCCCTGTAGCCAGGGGATGCTTCAATGTCTAGATTGAGTGGATACATGAGCGCCTGAGTGCCGAATACCAATAGGCTGCGTCTCCCACTGTGTCAGGGTTGATTAGAAGGGGATGTGGCCTTATCCGCCCGAGGGTAGGGGGCAAGCTAGGCTGAGTTTGACTAGCTTGGAAATGGGTCTATTATCGATGAGCCGGTTAAATATTGATAGACTACTGGCCAGGCGGGTAGTGAGGTCTTTTCAACTCACTGGGCTGTGCGGCCGGGAAGGAGGGCAGCCAGTATGGAGTGTACCTGTAACACACCGCACCTTTATTATGCAGGTATTACCATTTAAACCGTATAAGTGGAATTTTAAACTTAATTAACAAATGATTTTAATTCAACTCCTACAGGAAGGGGCTTCCAATCATCATTAAAGCCGTCCATCAGAGACTCTAGGAGCTAAGAAGGACCCTACACCATCTATGAGGGTAAGCCATTCTGACTATCCCAAATCAAAGTAGATTTTTTAAAAAAATCATTGGTCGTAGGGTAACGGGACACTAACAACTTAAACTGTTAAATCACCAACTTAGGATCCACCATTTCAACCCAACCATTGAATCCAACCATTGACTCCTCAAGGAATGGGAGTGTATTGGCTTGGTTAGGTGGTCCACACCGACGATCCTGATCAGATACGAGATCTCACAAATGGGTAGGCAGACAAATGTACGTCCCTACATGGTGTCAGACTATTGGAAGTGGCCTTGAAGGAAACAAAGGCCCTTGGAAACCATTTGAACCATCCATATTCAAATCTGATACGATCCGATGCTTGGATCAATTAAAAACTCTGATCGGATGATGAACGACCCACCCAGACTTTGGGCCAGCCTGATCAATGGCCCCAGGACCTCTAGGTGGGACTTTTAAGAAGAATGGATGAAGTGAATTTATCACAAACATCACGGTGGCCCCACACAGGGTGCGAGTGCACCACCACTACCGTGCATGAGGTGCATGGGATGCCTCACGTTAGTTTGACCAGCGCTGACCCGAGCCCATTCAAAAAAGTGCTCGCCAACGTATCCTTTTCAACTGAGGGTCGTTCGATCCCATGATAGCAGACCTTGGCCTCCATTCGGCCGATCCAAACCATCCATCGGATGTGTGGGTCTCGGACGACCAAACCCTAGTGGTTTGTCCGGACCCATGTAGCGACGTATAGATTTGGGATGACACCGATCAAAGCCACGTGTTTGGTTAAGTCGAAGATGGTGGGCCAACCCATTGCCACGTGGTCGATCCAGATCGTCCATCTCAACCATCCGTTCACCCTTTCAAATAATGCCCTCTCTCCTATTGCCAAAAATGGCCAGGTAGCCGCTTGCACCAAGAAAAGAGAAAGAGAACATATCCCTTTTGGGAAATGAGTGTTGGCATGATCCGGTCCCCTCATTGGGCCACGTGGATCTATCCCAGCCACTCCCTCTAAGGTGACACAAGCTGGAAGCATGAGACGTATCGTCTCACGAAATAGTAGCGAGATATGGATTATCTCGTGAGAAATTTTGAAACGCGCATGAATGGCCTAAAAAGTGGGCCCCGCGGTGATTAGAAGCTCCATCTGGTCTGTTCAAATGGACCAGATCATAATGACATACCGTGGATGGAGGTTGGCCATTAACGACCCTCTCATCTTCTCCATTGACATGTCTGACCCACTCTGACGAGAGG
This sequence comes from Magnolia sinica, assembly GCF_029962835.1. Lineage (NCBI taxonomy): Eukaryota > Viridiplantae > Streptophyta > Magnoliopsida > Magnoliales > Magnoliaceae > Magnolia > Magnolia sinica. Next base: position 85,997,379 of record NC_080574.1, read on the forward strand.
GGCCCTGCAATGGATGTAAAGATACTTTTCTAGTGGGCCATTATAGCGGGAATCCATCCCTAAGGTCAAATGGACCCCATGCACACTGATTCTTCAAAGATGGTCATGACAAGGGCTGTTTTTATCTCAGCCATTGGCTGAATCGTGAAAGTAGATTTCCTTCGGCTATAAGAGCCATTAGCTCGCCTTAGGAGCTGCACCAGAGAAAGGAAAGGAGAGAAAATAGGAGAGAGAGAGAGAGAGGCAGTTGTGGGTGCTACACCAAGCTGTGAGTCAACTTGACTCGGTCCGTTCTCATCCACTCAGGCAGGACGAGTCGCTACTCCACTAAGTCCTGGGACTAGGATCTCCCATCAGGTATGGTCTCTAGTCGTCTCAGTTAGTTTCCTAACGGCCATGAAATCCTATTAACTCGGAACGAATGCTGCAGGTGTGGCATTATCCAAACTGCTGTAGCTGTGCTGGGCTTGAGTCAACTCAGCATACGTAGAATAGACCAGGTATCACTCAGTCTCCTTTCATTTTTCATCTAACAACACACGATTGTCGGAGCTATCACCAGCGAGGGCCAGGAGCCTGAGTGGTTGCAGGTCCAACTCCACTTAGTGTTGAGTGACTGGCTCATCTAGTGAAAGCCCAAACCAAAGAAGAGGGCTCTCTATCGGCCTGGACCTGACTCATTGCAACTACTAGGCCTCACTGAGTAAAAAAAACTCAGTGGGCCACACCACATATCACATATGATGGGCCACACCTAAGGTATATCTCAATGGGCCGCACCTGAGGCATATCTTAGTGGGCCACACCATAAATCTCAGTGGACCTAAACCCTTTGAAACCCTGCTGTTGGGCCACTGTGGAGTTACAAGAAGCCCAGGCTCCCATCTCACCTATTTTGGAGTTTTGGGCCTGGGCCGAAGCAGCGCTGAACCCATCTCCTAGTGAGTATGTGAGGGAGTGCAGGGTTGGGCTAATGAATCCAGCCCAGCCCTTGGGCTGGCGTAGGATGACCACTGCTAGGCCAGAAACGGCCCACTAATCCTCCTCACGGGTTATATCGTTGCTGGGCCTACTCTCGAATGATAAGCTATTATTACTGGGCCTACTCTCAAATGCTAACTTGATTGCTGGGTCGAAATGAGTCAGCCCAGCCAGCCATGGTTGGTAGCAAACGTTGCTGCTGAGACGTAGTCAGCCCAGCAGCAGATAATGGGGCCATACGAATGGGCCTGCGGTGGGGCCAAAAATGGGTTACCTAGTCCATGGGGTGTATATACAGGTGCTGGGCCAGGACGAGCCCAGCCTAGCTGCCCATTGGAATTGATTAAAAACAATAACTAGTGGGCTAAAAACCAGTCATCCCACCTTAGATTTATAATGCGTTGGGCCAAAAATAGCCTAGTCAGCCCACCTCGGGTCGATATTGTTATTGGTCCGCAAATGAATCCAGCCCAGTTTAGTTGGTGCATGAGTGAGGCAGCCGTGATCATTGGCCAGTTGGGTAGGACAAGCCGGCCCAGCAGTCGTTGATTGGGCCATCTGTTGTTGGGCCAGGAACGGCCTAGCCTAGCCCAATTTCTAGACAATTATTGGATGTATTAGCTGGGCCAAAACAATGCCCAGTTCAACCCTTAGTTAGGGACAATTCCAGGCCCAATCTAGGCCACTTATTAGTACAAAATTAGGTGGGCCTGGTCACTCTGATGGAGGCCCAAATGCCCTTGTTCATGGGTCCTTTCAAACCCCTACACAACTCCAATATGTTAGTTAGATAAAACTTTGGGACCACTTGACTAATACAAACTATGACTTTAGGAAATTACTTGCGTGGTTTTGAGCTGCAAGTCACACACGGGGACTTGAATTAAGGACCGGACTACGACCCTTCAGGTGATGATTTCTCCCCTTGAGCTTTCCATCTCTAAATTAGATCAAGGATAGCTTTTACATTAACTATGAATGATGTCTTAGAGTTTGATTAGTCGTTTGATTAGCTTACCTGAATACATGTTTTAGAATTGATAATCCATGATCATACATATCTAATACAAATGTTAGAACTGATTCTTTAAGTGACTCTTGAATTATATTTACATGAATACTTAAGTTTTTACTTTGATTATTGAACCATGCCTTATTCATTTAAGATAGTTTGTTACTTGATCCCATACTATTGTATTGTTTGCAAGACACATATGAATCGAAATCTCTCTAATCAAGGAGGGAAACCTCTATTTAAGAAAGAGAGTCCGTGCTTAGGGTGTAACAAAATTGATTATGCTAGAAATAGGCCCTTAACATGGAGGTTATGTTAGTGACAATTTAATTCATGGGATTTACCATTTATGGGGTGATTCCACCTACATGACTATGGAATGAACCATTCAACATTTTTATCACTATTGTTTATTCACATTTGAAACATACATACCAACTCAATTTAATTGCTATATTTAATTAATATCTTCGACATTTCATTCCTACTCAGCATGCGATGGTAGTTTCCTATACGTTGAGAATTAATTGGCCACGTGTTGATGGGTTCTATCCACACCCTAAGGCAGTAGGCTCATGGGTCAGGGATGGTGGAATGGGACACTATGCCCGAGCCATCGGCCTACACTAGGTGATGAGCCCCCCGTAGTGACCTTGAGCTTTATTAAACTGGCTAATTGTAATTAGAGTAATAATGGCCTGGCTAATCATGCGTACATGGCATATTGGCGATGACAGGTGGAGATTTTTGGATGCTATAGCATGTGCCTTTCGAGTTATTGGGGTACCGTTTCGCTAGCTGCCAGACCACTGATTATCGATTTACATATGTGATGTATGATGGTTGGTCATTATGCGATACGTGATGTACGCACGTGATGTGCTTTGCTGATGGCCAGCCTTTGCATGGGTGATGAGCCCAACTACCGAATGGATGAGCATCCCTAGATCAATGATGCATTCACGCATCCATGCATATAATAAGACTGCATTTTGTTATGTTTTTTTTGCCTGGCTGCTTTCATGATATACTTGTCTGAGGCGGCTGTGTGTAATCTTGAGGAGAATTCACACTGAGCTGGCCACTCATTCAACTGTACAGAGGACGCAGGTGTAGGTATGAGTGACTATGTGCGGACCTTGGGACTGTTACAGCTGGAGCTAATGATGAGTTGTACGAGGAGCCGCATTAGGAAGCGGCGAAGTACTTTGGATTGAATCAGTAGATATAGATGTTGTTTATTTACTTAGAACATTTGATCTTAAAGTTTTGAATTTGGGTCCCCAGCTGAGTGGACCAGGATATTATTATTTGGTTTACGGCTTATTCTACGCTTGATATCGCTATTGCACTTTGATTCTTATTGAATACCATTTATCTAATCATCAATACCCAGGTTTTCAGGAAACGAGTTGTATACTCGAATTCTGAAAAATTGGGGTGTTACAGTACCAGACCCAGGTGATGATCCCAGAGATATATGGTACTGTTATGTGGAGTTATTGAGCAGGAGTGCGTACTCAGCATTTGACTCATTCATTCATGCAATGACCCAGAAAATTTCATGGTGAGACCCGAGTACTACCTCAGATTTTTGAGAAGTTTTATTGTGGGTTAATTAGCGCTAAACTCGATTGCTTGTGAAATTGACATCAATCACTTTAAATTTGATTTGCAGGACTCAAAACCTGTAGAATCGTTAGCGCTATGTTACTCTTAAATCTGGGATTCAACGCTAAATCCAGTTGCTCTTGGGAATATTTGGAATCTTTGGATCGGACCTGGACCGCGCGTCGAAAGTCCGATAGCGATGATCTTAGACAATTATGGTCACCTTGTTGGGCTTGACCATCACCTCAAAAATCAAGTCCAGATGATGTCCTGGGTCGATTTATTTGAGTCCGGAGTAAAGAGTGTGAGAATGGTGAGAAATTAAATATGATTTTATGAAATCTAAGTCGTGTCGCTTGCGCGACGATTTTAAGCAATCTGACTGTTGGATTCTGACCCAATTTCACCCTCGGATCAGGGAAGATGGCCAGGCATGTCATAGTGCCGATGGACCTGATCGAGTTTCGGTGACCGTTGAATTGAGATTGGTCCGCCACGGCTGATCTGTAAATCCGATCAGTACGAAAACTCAGTCTGACCTAGATCCATGGTTAGTGAGCTTAAGTCCGACTGCACGTGGAAAGTGGACCACCGGAAGCGTTTTGTTGGATCGAGAGAGGCTTGATTTGGTTATAACCTAAGTATACCTTGGCCTTGGGGCTATTTTCATCAATGTTAGGCCTATATAAAGACCTTAAAACCCTCACTCTCTATGCCATACGAATTTCCTAAACCCTAGCTAAGAGAGAGAGGAGAAAAGAGAGAGTAAGTGAGAGAGAAGTTGGTGAATCATTGGAGATTCTTTCTTGTTTCCCTGCATCCTTAAACCATCACTTCTGAATCATTATTCTGGCGATTCTAAGTTCATCCTTGGGTAAGTTAATTAAACCATAACCTATTTTAGAGCTTAGAATAGTCTATGTGTTGATTTAGCTCATTTCTATTCATGCCTTAGGTTATCTAGTCGCCGTTAACGAAGACATATCGTCTAAATCAGTTCGGTGCATTCTTTCTGGTTTAAGGTGCAGACTATATTCGTATAGGTTATGGTTTTTAAGGCCTTTAATGTCAGATAATGATTTATTATTGTTGTGGGTGTAATTTCACATGCCAACTGCGATGTTTATATTGCGTTCCTGATATATATGAGTTATGTTAAGATTTGTGTATTCCTTGTGTATGTAGAAAGTATCGTATACGTATGAAATACGAACATGTGTTTGCCATGATTAATTGTCGTGTACTTGTGCTAGTTGTATGTATGTCAACTCCTTGGCAAAAGGAATTGTTCAAATGTGTGTTATCACCAACACACATCATGTATGTTGGAATATGTAGTCTAAGTGTTTGTAGAAATTTCTGAATGATTAAGTGTAATATATTATCCTATTTGCGGGTGTTGAGAAGAGATTCTCAACTCTCCTATTGGTGTGTATGATTTTCTACATGCAATTTACATTCTTTGTTGTTTAACTACAAGTACTACTTATGTGTAAATCCATGTTAAGTTGATATTCTTCAAATGCTCACATACTGTATGATTTGAATTGTTGTTCCATTACTATTCTAAATTGTTGATATGAATATCTGTTATAGTTGAATATGTTTAGGACTATGGAATAGTCCAGGAAATCGGTAATAGACTTTGAGCTCGTGGTCAAGGTTTCTTTCGCCACGTGGGACATATTTGATGAACTCGAGTCGTATTAGGGTTGTCGGCAGTGGTTTGGCCACATGAAGTGTTTGCGCACTCTATGTCGTTCAACTCAACGTGCGCTCGTGCTAGTCGAGTTCGTCAAGTAACTTGATTGTCCCGATGTATGTTAACCATGTATGAACGTTATTGTTTGAATCTAGGGTACCAAACTTATCGATGAAATCCCGTTAACCGTTGTACCTTGATCCACTAAGACTCATGAGCTGGACATGGTGGTATGGGACACCGTGGTCGAGCTATCGACCTACGCTGGGGTGACGAGCCTCCCCGTAGTGACCAGTGAGCACATTAGACTCGTGACCCGATTATGGTGGTATGGGACACTATATTCATGCTGTTGGCCTACATTGATTGGTGACGAGCCCTTTGTAGTGATCTCGAGCATACCTTGATACTGCATTAAGGCGACGAGCCTTAGAGGAGTAACTAAGGTATGATAGGCGTGCATTGATTGGTGACGAGCCCTTTGCAGCGACCTAAAACCATATGATCGTATGAGATTGCCTAAGATTGATGACCCTAGAATGGATCCCTGTTTGGGAATTGATATGAGGAAGGTACCCTAGCTTCCCAAACTTGCTGTATGAAAAGGACTAATAACAACTTAATAATCATGTTCATGCACCACATTGTATGTACGTAGCAGTTGTTGGCACTACGAGAATTTGTCATGTGTAACGTAAGATGAAGACGCTGAGGGAGTGCAGGCGAGGGCATGCATCATTTATCATACATCCTTGCATTAACAAGAGTACTTTAGACGTGTTTAATTGTATTGCCTTATCATTACTGCTTGATTGATTTGATATCATGTTAACTTTTACTGTATAGTTCCACTGAGTTGATCACTCACTCCCACATTCTGGGGCGGTGTTTCAACACCAACCAGACTCTGTCTTATATGTAGATGATGGCGCGACCCTTGAGGTAGAGCAGGAGTTTGAGGATGATGAGGACGCGTTTTTTATTATGCAGTTCTCAGGCGGGTTCATGTGAGCCATGTCTTGATCGACGGGGATTCTGGATTTTCTTTGGAATAGATGAATTTCATTTTGATACTTGTATTTTGAAGATAAACACTTGTAATTAAGACCTGTCAGAGCATACATATCACAGGGACTTACACATGTACACATATATTTCTTTAAGTCTTCCGCTTGCGTTTTTCACTTATCCCTGGATTATGTTTGCAATTTGGCTTAATCTATTCCATGTTTTATGCACTCATACAGACAACATACATCCATCATTACATATATTGCATAAGTGATGTTTTGGAACTCGGGAGCTGAGTTATGCTCGACCCCCGAATTTCAGCGCGTTAAAATTCATTCACTATCCACTCAAGCTGGTGGTGTGCAACCAAGACATTATGTGTACCTTCGCAAAGGCCAGATTTTGGTTGGGGCATGTAACCAACCGGAGATCAGCAGTTTACCACACTGAGTCTAGCTATCCAAATTTAGGTATGGAACTGGTTTGGATAGAAGTCTCTTGTGATGAACCCCACAGCTTATGATACCATGTACTATCATCCCGACTACATACTCTAGCTTCATCATTTCTTTTACATTTACATATTGCATTGCACCCTCAGCATATGACATTTAGCTTACTATGATTTTGCATTGCATGGCCTAGATATGACATTTGGCTTACTATGTCTCCGTATTGCATAGTCGATCTACATTGCTTCCTCAGCATATGACATTGGCTTATTATGTCTTTGCATCGCATAGCTTGGATAAGGCTGATGGAATTTATGGACTTGCCAGTATTTTCATTTTCTCTGATATTTATATGCTTAGCACATGTATTTACACACACATACACCACCCTTTGAGCTTCTTGTAAGCTTATACACAATAGATGCGTGCAGGTGACGCTAAGTGTAGCTGAGCTGTGGTAGGAGCGTGTGGCTGAGCTTTTGCAGTTTTAATATCTATCTTGTATTTCCCCTTTATGTATTGTACTCTAAAGTTTTTTTTATCATAGTGGATATGTGGTGATGTTATTGTTTGTATCTGGGTTATACTTATGGTTATGCTCCTTACAAAAATTTCATATTAAAAATCCTCCTTGTGGGATCCCAGGATCGAAATCCAGTATATGGATGTTGGGAGTCGAGAATGGGGTACTACAGAGGCTGTCGGTGCTGGATTCAGCGATCGAAAATTTCGTGAGCCCGGTTTCTGAGTTTGGGGCCTGACAGGAGTTGGTATCAGAGCATAACTTGAGAATACCTGAGGATAACATCACATATCTACTGATAACTACCCTTCACTATATGATTGTCAAGAACTTAGAATGATTAGATCGCTGAGTTCGAATAACTTAGAAACTTTCTGATATAGGTCTCTATCGTGTGTGCATTCGAGAGTGCTCAAGGCTAATAGGCCCCTTGTCCCTTTCTATAGGACATGGCGCCTGAGAGAGCAAGTCGAGCGACTCTCACGTCTGAGACTAGTGTGGCCCTGACCGTATTAGTGAGCACTGATCAGCTTCAGCAGATGCTGCAGGGGATGATCGTGATTCTTCAGGGGCAGGGTAGGCGAGCCCCCAAGACCCCAAAGTAGGTAGAACAGGAGCACGCTACTGCCCTATTACGAGACTTTCTCTGGCTTGATCCCCCACGATTCTAGGGAGAGCCCGATCCGACTGTAGCAGAGAGATGACACTCCTAGGTGGAGAAGATTTTTGAGACCATGGGAAGTACGACTCAGCAGCAGGTCCCGCTGGCAGTGTATCTACTTGAGGGCGAGGTCGAGCATTGGTGGGCCTCAATCGCCCGTGCTATCGGGCCTGATTTTGTATGGATTTGGTTTGGGAGGATTTTGTAGACCGATTCAATAGGAAGTTTTTCTCGGAGCACATCCGTCAGCAGCGTGCACTTGAGTCCGAGACTCTCATATAAGGGGACCTGTCGGTGTCTCAGTATGAGGCCCGATTCGTCTTGTTATCGAGATTCGTACCATACTTGGTAGCTGCTGAGGGGTGAAAGGCCTGCTGTTTTGAGTGCGGCTTCCACCGCGGCCTTCGGAGTCATGTCGTTGGACACATGCTCCCGACATTTGAGCCAGTCATACAGTGGGCCCTGATATATGAGGTGGAATGGGCCGATTCCCAGCAGGTCTGTGGCCAGAGAGGAGATCGGAAGAGGAAGGCCCCCTCCAGTAGCTCCCAGCAGCGGTAGTGTCGACGGCCGCAGGGCACAAGAACTGTCCATCCTTTCGAGCACCAACAGGACCTTCAGCACCACTGAGATCGTTCTCAGGTGTTTGCTTTGGATGCGGTGGGATGAGGCATTGTAGGCACGAGTGTCCCCGTCCTCAGCAGCAGCAGCGACAGCGGTACCTGCCGTCGAGACCCTAGCAGCAACTGTAGCAGCAACGACCACATCGGGGACATACACCTCCCCAGCAGGACCCTCAGTCGTCAGGAGGAGTCGTCGATGATTCACGTGACCAGGCCTTAGGACCTTCCTGTTAGATTTGTCATTGATGAGATTGTGAGACTGCAAGGCATCCCGGTTTCGATTGTTTCTGAGGATCCGAGGTTCTGTAGGGGTCATCGTAGTATTGATGAGGCATCTTGGGAGCGAGAGGCTGAGATTTGCGAGCGTTATCCCTCATCTCTTTGATGTTTGATTGTACCTTAGATTATATTTCTAATATATATATAATGCCATGTTTCCTCATCCTTTTGAGTTCTGCATGATAGTGTAAATTTTGAGGATGAAATTTTTATTAGGAGGGGAGAGCTGTCAGGCTTGTGTTCTGGTACCATTCCATTCCTTAGGATCCCGCGATTCACCCCGTCGAATTTCGGTGACCCGCGACCTATAGATAGCATTTGCGAGTGAACCTAAGTCGCATCATGTAAACTCGAGTTGGCTCAACTCGAGACTTATGCCATTGTGACCGTGCCGTCGCGGCATCACGTGTGCCAATGTGACGCTTAGATTGAGAGTTATGGCATGTGCATTATCCCGGCCGTGGACCGCACGTTGCAAGACCACAACTATTCCACATAAAGTGCATTTCCCTAGAGCAATCATGATGATGATGTCATCCTAGCTAGCCTAGGGTGACATCACCACCCATGCCTCTTACATGTAATCATTTCAAGTATGCTCTTTCTCTTCCGCATGCTCTTACACCTCTTACATATATAATGATGATCTTATAAAATAATGATTCCTCCACTACATCTCTCTCTCTCTCTCCCTTTCATTCTTCATTGCTAGAAAGGAGCTTGGACGTCCCACCATTAGCGAGAAACCCATCCCCAAATCTAGCCCTCTTCCAAGCTTAATCCCTCCCAATCCAACTGTCCATACCCCATCTCCACCATTAAATCAACTCCTTTGAAACATAAGAACCCAAGGGTGGAAGAAGGATAAGAAGATTTGAGGTGGGTGCCCTTGTAGGTTTAGATTAATTGTTTTCTTACTTAGATCTTTAGGTTCTCTTGCATGGGGCAAGTAGGACCACCAATCAATGGTGTGGATCCTATTTTGACCCCTAGGTGTGGCTAATGACCCACCTTAGTTGCATGCACATGGCATGATGGGGCCATTCTCCATGGACCTCATCATGATGTATTGCTTGATCTAGAACATTGAAGGGTCATCTAGACCTTTGGTTTCATGGTGGGGATGGCATCTCCACCTCAGATTTTCTGATGTAAAGGCACATGCATGCATGGGACCCATGTGAAGTATGGTTTGGATTATGTTGAGGGGCTCATAGTGGCGGACCCCTCCCTTTGGCCGATCTTCCTCTCTTTCTCTCTCTACTTCTCTCTCTCTCTCTTTTTCCCTGATGGTCGTGGCCCACCTGATGTGCTTAGCACATCTAGACTGTCCAACAGGGTGGGATGGCCCTGCTATCCAAAAATCTGGACGCAGGCTGACCCACCTTACTGTCCTATGTTGCATGCAAGGTTTGATTCAAACACAAGCTTGGTCTGGGTGTGTGTGGCCCATCTAGGTGGCCCAATCTTGATCTATGTGATGAATTTTCTTGTTGTTTAGCAACCTATGGGCTGCACTAAGCATTAACATCTTATTATTCATATTTTTAGGCCCATGTTGCTGACTGTTTGAGTAGAGTTTAACCTTCATTTCTCAGCCTGATTTTGATGGGAGAGGGGTGGACCATTGGCGTGTGGACCCCACCTTCATGTACATCCATCGTCTAGGGCCAACAGGTCCCCCATGATGTATGCATTTTATATCTACACCATATGCTTATGAGCCCACCTTGCTTCATTGTCTTATGGGCGGGCTTGCTGCTTATCCATTTGGACGGGCCTGGTTGAAGGAAAATACAAATATTAGCTTGTATCCTAGGTGGTGGACCACACGTGTGGACCCACCTGATGTATATGTTGTATTTAGACTGTCCAGATAGGCTGGATGGTTAGGCCTGCTGTGATGTTTGTGCTGTCCACACTATCCAGACCCTAGACGGTGGGGCTCCACGTGATGTATGTGTTACACCCAAGCCGTCCAGTGGCTGTGGGGCGCACACGATGTATGTGTTTCATCCACACTGTCCAATAGGCTGGTGGGTATCCACCTTAAGGTATGTGTTTCATCTACACTGTTTAGCAGCAGTCGGATGCTGCTGGATAGCTGTAAGACCCGTATCCTAGCCTGTACTTTTTTGTCGACTGCCGCGATCCTTCCCGTCGAATTTCGACAACCTGCGACATATAATCGATGTTTGCACGTGACCCTAAGTCGTATCCTGTACATTTGAGTCAGCTTAATCTGAGACTTATACCATTACGATCGCACCATCGCCGCGGTTCCAACACCTCATCTTGCATACCGATCCGATACCCTGGCTAAGGATGTGAGCCGACGTTTATTTCAAAGAAAATGCCGTGCGTTTGCAATCCCAAAAGAATCTCTACAACATGTCCCATCAATCAATCAATCAATCCATCATCAATCAATCACCTCATGTCAAGTACACACACCCATGCTTTCTTTCTCCACAAGTCAAGCAACCACCAAGTCAACTCTCATGTCAAGTACACCATCACCTCACCCATCACTCACATCCATCACCCATCTCTCACTCTCTCTCTCCTTACAACCCTTTCTCTCTCTCTCATTTCTCATCACATTTTCCCAAGCAAGAGAAGAGGCTCACGTCCAAGCTCTCCCATGAGAGAAAAATGAGTGTGTGTGGCCCACTTTCCCATCCCAAAATCCTTCATCCTAGCCATTCATCTTTCATCATCTTCCATCAAAGTGAAGCACAAGGGGATCGGCTTTCCAATAGGACCAAGAAGATCGAACAGTGGGTACTTATTAGGCTAGATTTTTCATGTTTTGATGATGGGCCAAGTGAGGCCTACCGATTGATGGTATGGATCTCACTTTGGACCCTTGATGTGGCCGATGGACCACCTTGATCCTCATGATCATTCCATAATGGGGCCATTCTCCATGGACCCCACCATGATGTTTATTTTTCTTGCATAAAAAGAGGTCATCTAGACCGTCCATTTTGGGTGGAGGAGGAACCTCTATCGTTGATCTTTGATTTGGTGGGCCCACATGTATTGGGACCCACTCGATGTATGATTGAATGCAAGGGAGGGCTCATAGTGGAGGAGCCCTCTATCACAAGTGTCCCATCTCTCTCTCTCTCTTTCCCTTTCTTTGTGATGATGTAGTTGTGTGGCCCACTTCGATGGACCCCACTTTGATGTATGTATTACCCATGCCATCCAACCCTTTCTTTTGGTGGCCCACGTCCATAGGTGGGGCCCACTTCACATGTATGTATTATGCCAAACTGTTTAGCGTCTAAGGATGCTGGACATTGATGGAAAACTAAAAATATTAGCCTTAGTTCAAGGCTATTTGGGTGGGCCGCTTGTGTAGGCCCCACCTTGATGTATAAATTCAATCCACACCGTCCATCCCTTTCCTTAAATCATTTTAGGTGTTGAGCCAAAAAATGGGGCCAATCCGACCTTCTGCGGGCCATAGTATAGAAAACAGTGATTTTCACTATTTAAATTCACCTTAACTTTTCTACACGCCGAAAGATGCCCAATATTGGGCTTGTTGGATTGGTTTTGGACTATAGAATCCATTGGGTGAGATGGATTCTTCCGATGCGGGCCCCACGCATGAAAAACTGTGAGATGACTGATTTCAAAAAAAATAATATTGCAGCAGATGCTGCTGCTGCCAAAGGCGCGCAGGTAGCGCCTGCGGCATTTAGGGCGGACAGACAGCAGACCCACGGTCCAGCCGTGGGCCCCACCATGATGTGTGTTTTGTATCCACACTATCCATTTTGTAGGCCCTTAGAGCTGTAGGCTGCCCTCCAAAAATCAGCCACATCCAAAGCTCAGGTGACCCACGACATAGGAAACAGTGGGGTTGAATCGTCTACCATTAAAACCCATTTTTGGGTTCACAGAAGTTTTAAATCAATATGAAATTTATTTTTCCTATTCAGCCAGGTCCATGCGACCTTATCAACAGTTGGATGTCAAATAAACATTGTGTTGGGCCCCATGTGGGACCCCAAGATGTATGTGTTCTATCTACACCGTCCACTGTGGACGGTGGAACCCACTATGATGTATGTGGTTTAGTCACACCATCCACAGCAGTGGATGGTGGAAACCACCATGATTTATGTGTTTTATCACCATGATGCATGTCTTGCATCCAACCGTCCAACCATTTGACCAGCTTGTCTTACAAACTAGTGACTAAAATAGGACAAATCTAGGGTCAGGTGGGCCATATTATAGAAAACATGGGTTTAAATGTCCACCATTAAACCCTTAGGCTACCAAATTTGGGACAATATGATATTTAATTTTCCTCTTAATCTAGGTCTGTAAGACCTTATGATCAGATTGGATGGGGCATAAATGATACGGTGGGCCTTGAGAATTTTAATGGTGGAAATCATTATCACCACTTTTATTTAGATGTGGCCCATTTGATGTACATATGAGGCCCAATTGGTGTGGCCCATCTGATATACAAAAGGCCCATGTGATTAGGCCCATTGTGATGTATTCTAAGGCTCATGGGTTATGGCTCATTGCAATGTACATAAGGCCCATTGGTGCGGTCCCATTGATGTGGCCCACTTGATGAATGTAAGGCCCATGTGATATGGCCCATTTGATGTATTTAAGGCCTAATGGGATGTACCTAAGGTCCATTGCAATGTGTGATTCCTCCATGGTTTATATAATGTTATTTATGGCGGGTCATGCCTTGGGAGCAATGTTGGTTTGACGTCCACATTGTAAGAATAATGTTGGTTAAATTTCCACATTATAACTCTCCCTAGGGTCCATTGATAGGTCCATACTTGTTGTGTTAGGCCATCAAGGCTCATATTCATTGTGAGGATAGTTCATCACCATATAAAATGCTTAGTATAACTCCATGATTCATGCCCATACGCATCATATGTATGCCTGATATGAGGAATGTTTGATCATAGCATACACTATTGGACGGACTATTTACGGGACTCCTTATGAGGTGGAGTGCCCACATTATCGCGCCATACACGCAGGATTGCTGCATGACTGGGTAGTGTGACTCATGCATCTCGCATATATGTGACTTGATCATTGTACGCCTTAGTGACATCAGGGCCGTGGCCTCCACATACACATCGTGGATGGCCAGATGGGACATCGAAAATGCTTGGTTCTAGCACTGTGGGCATGTAGGATGTCCTTGGATGAAAATCCTAGAACCTCCTTGGTACCAGGAGATGCTCCAACGTCTAGACCGAGTGGAATATGAGCACCGGTGCCTATACAATGAGGCCATGTCTCCCACTGTGTCGTGTCGGTTGGAAGGGGGTGTGGCCTTATCCGCCCGAGTGAGGGGGCTATAAGCTAGGTTGAGTATGACTAGCTCATAAATGGGTCTGCTATCGACGACCCGAGTAGGTATTGGTAGACTGTTGGATAGGCGGATAGTGAGGTCTCTTCCACTCACAGGGCTGTGCAGCTAGGGAGGAGGCAGTCAGTGTGGAGTGTAATAGATCCCGGTGATTTTCCCAGAGAGCAACCGTACCGATATGTGGACTTATTGAGTAGGAATTGCATATCCATTCATTCATTCATTCATTCAATATCCACTCGAGCTGGTGGTGCGTAACTATTTGTTACATGTACCTTCGTATGGCCACGATTTCAGTTGGGCGCGCGACTAACCTAAGATCAGGAGTTTACCACATTGAGTCAGACTATCCAAATTTAGGTATGGGATTGGTTTGGATAGAAGTCTCTTGTGGTGGACTCCGTAGCCTGCGATAATACGTACTATGATCCCGACTTCACATTCCAGCATGGTCGTTTCATTCGCACCGCATATTACATTGCATCCACAATACTTAGCATTTTGGGTTACTATGTTTTTGCACTTATATGGCCTAGACGAGGTTGATGGTATTCGTGGCTCGTCAGGATTTGCGTATTACATTACATCCTCAACATCTGTTATTGTCTTATTATGTTTTATATCACATAGCCTTGGTATGGCTGATAGCACTCATGGACTTACCAGTATATTTCCACTTACTCTGATATCGTATGATTCATGATCTTGTCAATATTTTCACTTATTTCGATGATGTATGATTTATGGCTTTATGGTATACTTGGCACTTATCTTGTGCACACACTTTCACCACCCTCTAAGCTTTTGTAAGCTTATGCATGATAGATGCATGCAGGTAGCGTTGGGTTGCAGCAGCGTTGAGTTTGGAGCATGCAACTGTCCTCTGGAGCTTTAATTTTGATATATGTATTTCCCTTTTTACATTGTATTCAAATGATTATATTAGTGGATATGTGATGATGATGTTGCCTTTATGATTTGGGTATACTTGTGGTTATGCTTCTTATGAAACAAATGTACGTTGGAAAATCCTCCTTATAAGATCCAAGGATTGGAACTTGACGTATGTACGTTGGGGGCCGAGAATGGGGTACCATGGAGGCTGTTGGCACCGGGTTCGGCGATCGAGATCCCTGTGAATCCGATTTCTGGGTTTGGGGGGTGACAATAGCAGGGGCTAAACACCCATTGATAAACCTTCTGAGCCCCACTATAATGTTTGTGGCGGCCCAGCAGCTGGCCCACTACCTGGTGGCCCACGTCTTGTGGGACCCACCATATGTATGTGATTCATCCAGATCGTCCGTCTGATTAACGCCCAGTAGGGCCAGTATGTTGATGGGCTGGCCACTGGTGGACCATCCACTAGCTAGCCCACCGTGCTATGTGTATTGTATCCACATTGGCCATCAGTTAGTGGGGCCCATTGGGGATGTGTGAGGCCCACCATATTTATGTATTCCATCCATGCCATCCAGCTGTTTGAACGCCTAATCAGGGCCAGCAGTAGTGGGTTGACCACCCAGCAAGGGCCCCAACCTGCTATATATTTTATAACCATGCTGTCCATTTATGTGTGTGTAAGGACCACCTTGATATATATGTTTCATGCACTCTGTTGGGCCGTGGGCCCCATTACTATATAAGGTCCACCTTATGTACAAGACCAGTATGTCTGTCCAAATTTTTGGATGTCCAGCAGGCCTAGATGGGCTGGACGTCCTACCAATTGGAGCCCACCTTGTTGTATGAGATATATGTGTTGTCCATCCATTTTCTCGAGTACATGGGCTGACCTATAAGGCTCACTATGATGTATGTGTTACACACTATCCACCCATTATGCCTAGATCACGGGCTATCTCATGAGGCCCAATGTGATGTATGTGAGGCCCATGTGATGAGGTCATTGTGATGTATGTGAGGCCCAATGTGATGTATGTGAGGCCCATGTGATGAGACCATTGTGATGTATATGAGGCCCATGTGATGAGCCCATTGTGATGTACATGAGGCCCATGTGATGAGGCCCATTGAGATGTATGAGACCCTTGTGTAAGGCCCAATTGTGATGTGTGAACCCACCATGATGTATGTGATAATGTTTATGATGCCCATCCATTTTCCTAGCTAGTATAAGGACCATGGGCTCCCATTATAGGATAGGTTTTAAGTGGGCCACACCTTGGGAGCAATGGTGGTTAAACGTCCATGGTGTAAGCCTCACTAGGGCCTGTTGTTAAGCCTATTACCTTGGGAGCAATGATGGTTAAATGTCCACATTGTAAACCTCCCAGGGGCCCACTATTATCCTTCCTTTATTGGGCTATCCCAAATCTTTGGGCCCCCATAAGTATTGCCCATCTCACCTTAGTGGGCTAACCCAAATTGTTGGGCCCCCAGTATTGATAGTACCCCCACCATGCCTTGTAGGATTGTCCAAACCTTGAAGACCACCTTGATGGGTGTGTTTCCATATCCAGGTTGGGGGAATGCTTTGTGCGGCCCACCTTATTGTGTGTGCTATTCGTCCATTTTCTAAGCTTTGGGCGCCCACCTTGATGTATGTGTTTTACACATGCAGCCCGTCCACTTTCCCAGCTAGTTTGAAGGTCGTGGGCCCCACCATGAGTCAAATTCAACCCCCAAGTGGACCGCAATAATAAGCCCCCTAGGGCCCATTGATAAGTCCATTTCACGTCCTACATGTGTGGCAGATAGACCTCACTATGTTGGGCTATTCCAAACCGTTGGGCCCCCATGATGCCCATCTTCCCTTGCTAGGCTACCCCAAAACATTGGGCCCCACTGATAATGATGCTTTCCACCATACCCTGTAGAACTACCCCAAGCTTTGGAGCCCTCCTTGTGATTTCGTATCAGGCCTTTCATAGTAATTGTGGTCCACCTAGATGCATGTGTTTGCCCAAGCCTAGTGACCCAACCCGAGGCCCACTTAGATGATGAGTGAACTACTCGACCCATTTGCAAGGACACATAGTCCTAGATGAATGGACCCTACCGAGGCCCGCCTTGTATTCATAATGCCCTCCTATAAGAGAGCCCAGTTGTTACATGATTAAGAGAGTAACGAAGCCCAATTTTTGTATACCCACTTGACTCACCTAGTGTAATGTGCCCTACATTTGAATCAATTTCGAGGACTTCGTGTTATGTATGTATCAACCACACCATCCATTTGCTTTCTTAGGACAAGTGCGAGGCTCATCCTTGACATTTGTACATCATCATCATTCCCCCTTGACGTAGATAGAAGAATATGTGATATCAGGTTGGGTATATTCACTATATAGGCCTACCTTGATGTTTGTGTTAGATATGTCGTCCTTCTGTGGACCTCGTCATTTATTGGGCCAATTAATGTTATATCTATTAATCATGCTAATGTGCTTAAGCTAGTAGGACACGCTGAGTATATGTTAGCATAACATCATGATACATGCCCATGTGCATCATTGCATACTTATTATGAGTGATTGATCATAGCCTGTGCCATTGGGCTGATTGTTTATGAGACTCCCTGAGAGACAGAGTTGCCCCACCTGAGTACGCGGTATGCACAGGTTTGTTGTTCAGAGCATGTTGTTTATTTTACACTTTTGGGATATGACATTTATGGCTATTGTTGTTTGCCTTATTTGATAATCAGGCCAGTGTACTTTATTACATCATGATACATGCCCATGCGTATCATATGTATGCTTGTTATAAGGAGTAACATATGTCATTGGGCTGATTGATTACAGGGCTCCCTGTGCGATGGAGTTGCCCCACATGAGCACGCGGTACGTGCAGGTTTCATGCATGATTAGATAGTATGGCTCATGCATCTCGCGGCTTATGTCATATGTGCGCCCTAGCGACATCAGGGCTGTGGCCTCCACAGGTATATCGTGAATGGCCAGATGGGACACTAAAAATGTTTAGTTTTAGCAAATGGGCACGTTAGATGTCCGTGGGTGAAAGTCCCTAACCCCCCTAACCAGGGGATGCTCCAACATCTAGACCGAGTGGATACATGAGCGCTTGAGTGACAAATACCAGTAGGCTGCGTCTCTCACTGTGTCGAGGTTGGTTGGAAGGGAATATGACGTTATCTGCCCGAAGGTAGGGGCAAGCTAGGCTGAGTTTGACCAGCTCAGAAATAGTTCTGCTATCGATGAGTCGGGTAAATATTGGCAGACTACTGGCCAAGCAGGGTAGTGAGGTCTTTTTCACTCGCTAGGCTGCGTGGTTGGGAAGGGCAGCAGCCAGTATGGAGTGTACCAGACCCCGGTGATGCTCCCAGAGATGTACGGTACTGATATGTGTACTTATTGAGCAGGAGTTGCGTACTCAGCATTTGACTCATTCATTCATTCACTATCCACTCAAGCTGGTGGTGTGAACCAAAACATTATGTGTACCTTCACAATGGCCAGGATTTTTGTTGGGGCGCACGACCAACTTAAGATTAGGAGTTTACCACTCTGAGTCTAGCTATCTAAATTTAGGTATGGGACTGGTTTGGATAGAAGTCCCTTGTGATGAAACCCACAGCTTGCAATACTATGTACTATCATCCCGACTACACACTCCAGCTTTGTCATTTCTTTTACATTTGCATATTGATTGCACCCTTAGCATATAACATTTAGCTTACTATGATTCTCCATTGCATGGCCTAGATATGACATTTGGCTTACTATGTCTCTGCATTGCATTGTCGATCTACATTGGTTCCTTAGTATATGACATTGGCTTATTATGTCTTTACATTATATAGCCTAGATAAGGCTAATGGAATTTATAGACTTGCCAGTATTTTCGCGTACTCTGATATTTATATGCTTGGCACATGCATTGCACACACATACACCACCCTCTAAGCTTCTTGTAAACTTATGCACGATAGATGCGTACAGGTTACGCAAGGACGGAGTCGAGCTCAGGTAGGAGTGTGCAGCTGAGCTTCTGAAGTTTTGATATCTATCTTATATTTCCCCTTTATGTATTGTACTCTAAAGTTTTCGATCATAGTGGATATGTGGTGATGTTATTATTTTATCTGGGTTATACTTATGGTTATGCTCTTTACAAAAATTTCATGTTGAAAATCCTCCTTGTGGGATCCCAGGATCGGAATCCAGTATATGGGTGCTGGGAGCTGAGAATGGGGTACTATGGAGGTTGTCGGTGCCAGATTAGGCGATCAGGAATTTTGTGAGCTCGATTTCCGAGTTTGGGGCGTGACAAAAACTCCTAAAATTCGCAACTTTCTATTTATAGACGGTCGTGATGTCTACTAGTGCGCAAGGTTTTCGGCCAAAAATAGTAAGTGTCCTATTTGGCTTCACCAAGATGTTCTTCTAATTATTTTAAGCACTTTTGATGTTGGGCGTAACTCTTAAAGCCCAATGAATGAAGAGTTATACTCAAACTAAAACTTTCTATTTATAGTAAAAATGGAATTAAAATAGGTAAACGACCATCAATCTGATGGTATTTCACAAATGCAGCTTGTATAACATATAATAGCGAGGTTGGGTGGCTAAAGTAGCTCATTCTACTGCAAAATCATATATTTTATGTCTGATAACTCATTTCGGATTACGAGATACGCTCGATTTAAGGTCTGACGGTCCGAATCACTTTTGTCATTGACTGGGCCTTTTCTGATCCATCTTGGCCATGAAACTGTTCGCGACCCGTTCTACATCAATCCCCTCCACTTCAAAATAACTCGTCCTGCTTTACTTCATGATACTCGGTCAGGTCGACGACATCGAAAGTCCATGAGATCGTCATGTCATCTGGAAGATAAAAAACGTAAGCGTTGTTATTGATCTTTTGGATGATTGGTACTGGTCCAATCTTCTTATTCTTTAATTTGTTGTATGTTCTAGTTGGAAATCTTTATATGCATAGATGGACCATAATGTGGTCGCCCACCTCGAACAATTTTTGTTGCCGATGCTTTTCGGCTTGCTCCTTGTACTTCTCGTTCGAGGCATGTAGCTTAGTCTATACCTCCGCATGAATGCCCATGATCCTATCTGCCATATGTTCTTTTGTAATGCTCATGTTCGGGAGCTTGGGTAGAGGGACCAAGTCAAGTGTGTAGCGAGGCACTGGTCCGTAAATAATCTAGAACGAGGATTTCCCTGTCAAGCGGTTCATCATGTTGTTAAATGCAAATTTCGCTTGAGACAAGGCCAAATTCCACTGCTTTGGCTTTTCTCCTGAAATACATTGAAGGAGGTTTCCCAACGTGTGATTCACAACCTCGGTCTGCCCATCAATCTGTAGGTGGTAGGCGCTGTTGAACTGAAGTCATGTATCGAATTGAGTCCACAAAGTCCGCCGAAAGTGGCTAATGAACTTCGTGTCACGGTCAGAAGTAATAATATTGGGAACCCCGTGTAGCCGCACAACCTCTCTGAAGAATAGATTCGCCACGTGTGTTGCATCGAGAGTCTTCTTACATGGGATAAAGTGTGTTATCTTGGAGAAAGGATCTACCACCATGAACACTAAATCCATATCCATTGGCCGTTAGGCATAGGTAACGAGGTGAGAGGCTTGTATTCAGAGATTGCCCTTTGGAGGTTTGATAAACATAACAACATTGAATTATTTTTCTCACATCACGTACTAATTACGACCAATTATACCACTCTTCCATAAGAGCTTGCATCTTGTCTCGCCCAAGTTGTCCACTAAGGCCACCTCCATGTAGCTCGTGAATAATCTGCTCCCTCAGAGAACTTTGGGGGATGAATAATCGATTCCCTTTGAAGAGGAAACCATCCTGTATATGTAGGTCGAAGAATCTTTGAAGTCCTCATCCTCGGCATACAACTCCTTGAGACAGTCGAAGCCGACCACCTTATTGCTCATTGTAACAAGTAGTAATGTATGACGGCTAAGTGCATCAGCCACCTTGTTCTACTGCTCTGACTTGTTCTTAAGAACGAACGTGAATTCCTACAAAAATGAAACCCATCTAGCATACACACGATTCATGTTAGTTTGACTATTAATAAACTTTAATGCTTGATGGTCAGTGTATAGAACAAGCTCTCTTTGAATTAGATAATGCCGCAAATGTTACAGCGCTTGAATAATTGCGTACAACTCAAGCTCATACGTTGACCACTTCTTTTGAGCTTCGCTGAGCTTCTCGTTGTAGAAGACTACCAGCCTACCTTTCTATGATAATACTTATGCAATTCCGACATATGAAGCGTTACACTCAATCTCAAACAGCTAGTCAAAACTAGGAAGAACCATGATCGGTGTTGTGGACAATCGATGTTTGATTTCATGAAAGCTCTTATCAGCCTCTTCGGTCCATTGAAACAGTCATTTTTTCATGCAATCTGTAATAGGAGCAACTATCTGCTAAAATTTCACACGAATTGACGATAGAAGGTTGTTAACCCATGGAAACTCCTCACTTCATGAATGTTTGTCAGGATTGGCCATTCCCTAATGGCTCGCACCTTTTCATCGTCCACACGAATGCCCATGGACATTACAACAAACCTAGGAACAACAAGTTGTCAATTCAAAAACTACACTTTTTCAAGTTAAGGTACAACTTGTTAACTTGTAGGACCTATAACACTTACTAGAGATGTTTCCTGTGCTCTGTCTCCTGCCTATACATCAGGATGTCATCAAAATATACTACCACAAATTGACCAGTGAACGGTTTTAACAGTTGATTCATCAAATGCATAAAAGTGCTTGGTGTGTTCGATAGACCGAAAGACATGACCAACCACTCATACAACCCTTCTTTGGTCTTGAATGTCGTCTTCCACTCATTACTAGATTGGATACAAATCTTATGGTACTTGATCCTCAGGTCTAGCTTAGAGAACACCTTGGCCCCTTCTAGCATAACAAGCATGTCATCCAACCGTGGTATTGGGAACTGATATTTGATGATAATTTTGTTAATTACCCGGCTGTCAACACACATACGCCAGCTCCCATCTTTAATTAGCATTAATAATGCTGGTACGACACATGAGCTCATGCTCTCTCTCAAAAGACCCTTACGGATCAATTCCTCCACTTGCCCCTTAAGTATCTCACACTCCTTTGAACTCATCCGATAATGAGGGCGGTTGAGCAAGCTAGTCCTAGGGAAGAGGTCTATGCGATGTTGGATGTCCCTCGTGGGGGGCAATCCATTAGGTAAATCTTTAGACCAAACTTCTTTGAATTCGTCTAACAATAGTCTTAAAGTTGGAGTAATGTTTGAGGGCTCCGATTCCTCGCCCTTCACCACTATGGGGTATACCTCGTCTGTTTTCTTGGATTCCTCCATGAAATCCCGAATGGTCATGAGGAAACTCTCCTCCACTTTAGAGGCTTCAGGGTGGTTCTCTGGTGCCATAGGAGTAAGGATTATTTTTTAATTATCCTTGACGATGACTTAAACATTGTCTGATCCCTTGTGGGTCGATCACGGTCTGATTACCATGGTCGACCGAGTAATATATAGCATGCTTCCATGTCGACTATGTCATAAAGTATTTAATCCTTATCTTTTTTTCCAATTGAAAATGAGACAGTGTATTTTTCAGCTACCTTGGTCTCGTTCACCTTTTTTATCTAGCCAATTGCGTACGGGGAAGGATGTTTTGTCGTTAATAGCCACAACTTGTCCACTATTACTCTTGATCGAAGAAGGCGCCTCATCCGTAACCATGATAAGATGGGTGCCTTATTCTGTCTGGAACGTGAGAGTTGTAATTGTTCCCACCATGCAGAAGCACCGAATTTTAATTTAAACGCTATTAATTTTACCTTTTAATGCTTTAACACATCCATGTAATCAAAATATCATTTTACTTCGGCTAGCCAATCGCAAAAATCTTCTATATGTACTAGACTGTTAAAACTAGGAAGTTCAGTAATACTTTGTCAACGGGCAAAGCCTTCATCATCGCTAAAACTTGAATTATCTGGTGTAGCTCTACAATTTACCACTAGTAGTGCTCTACGAAAATCGGTATTGTGCCGTATAACAATCACATGCAGTGGAGCATCGCCTAGGGCTCGGGGCGGAAGTAGCTCATTCGCAAGACAGTCAAGGGTTGCTTGTAGCCCTTACATGGCCAAACTGACTCTCTCGGTAGAAAGCTTCCATTCTTTCTAAAAGATAGCGAATCCGTGAATCACAGTCTACAAGATTTTGGTTCATACCTTCGTTTTTGGCATTGGCCCGAGGTGAGTCCTTGCTTTGATACCAATTGACGTAGGGATGAATGTGATGAGGTTGATCACCATTTTCCTTAAGGGTAACTACTCTGAATCCACGGAGCTTCTCTTGACTCCTTACAGAGACTTCTCGAATCCATGAGGAAAAAGCAAGAAAAATATAAATAGTTCTATAAAATTTGTAATTTAATTGATTGATGAAATAAACGAGTTCATAACACTTTAAATAGGGATACCAAGCAATGTGGGAAATTTTAAAATCATATTACAACTAAAACTCCTAGAATTCACAACTTACAATTTATAGACGGTTGTGATGTCTACTAGTGCGCAAGGTTTTCGGCCAAAAATAGTAAGTGTCGTATTTTGCTTCACCAAGCTGTTCTCCTCATTATTCTAAGCACTTTTGATGTTGAGCGCAACTCCTAAAGCCCAACGGATGACGAGTTATACTCAAACTAAAACTTAATATTTATAGTAAAAACAGAATTAAAATAGGGAAACAGCCATTAATCTAATGGTATTTCACAATCGGCTTGCACAACCTGATGTAGCAGGGTTGGTGGCTAAAGTAGCTCGTTTTACCCCAAAATCATATATTCTTTGTTCGATAACTCATTCTGGATTGCGAGATACGCTCGATTTAAGGTCTAATGGTCTGGATCACTTCTGTCGTCGACTGGG
The DNA here is from genome assembly GCF_029962835.1 of Magnolia sinica. Taxonomy (NCBI): domain Eukaryota; kingdom Viridiplantae; phylum Streptophyta; class Magnoliopsida; order Magnoliales; family Magnoliaceae; genus Magnolia; species Magnolia sinica. The sequence continues at coordinate 86,021,538 of NC_080574.1, forward strand.
CCTTTTCTGATCCATCTCAGCCATGAAACTGTCCGTGACCCGCTCTACACCAGATGCTTGTACATGCATCTCCATGAGAATAACTCTTTAATCGAAAAAAGGAAAATCAAATCGACATTAGGAATTATCTCGGATAGAGATAGGTTGGATTTGTCATAAGCATCATGAAAGTGTGCCCCACCTCGAATCAATGAATGTGACTGAGCAGCAGTCACATTTGGGTTTTTCCACATAATGCAATGGAGATGGCTTCCGTGATGGTGTGGCCAAACATGATGTTTTAGAGAAATCAATCTCATTCACAGAGTTTAGTCAGGTAATTTTACATGGGGACCCATGCATCCATTTACAGGCTTCCAGCGATAAATCATTTTATTAGCCATATTTTCCTACCATGGCTAAAGTGCAACCATTTCATACTGCCTGACATTTTCTTGCTATGTGGATCCACTTGTGCATTAGATCAGCCTTGACTTTGGGCCATGTTCTTAAATGAAATGACAAATAAAAATGGCCCAGTCAAATTCGTCACAAGTATCAAGAAAGTGAGCCCCACATCGATTTAAGTTGCATGGCAACAACATGATTAGCTCTTAGAATGGAAGGTGCCTTACTCATGACTCACATTGGAATGAAAAGTGCCTTGCTCATGACTCAGTGGTAGATTCACAAGAGTTTCAACACAGAGGCCATGGGCTCAGGCATACTAATTGTGGTGCGCATAGGTGTGAGTGTTTTAAGAATAAAAAAGAAAAAAGAAAGGAAAAGAGTGACAGTGGATTGTATAGTCTGAAAACTAAGGATGCCAATCCACCAGGCTCGAGCCTGCCAAAATTAGAAATTGGCAATTTGACCGTACTAAACTCAAAGTTTGGTCAAATTACCTAGAGAGGTACTACCTTTTAGATATCCCAAGGGTGGCCTTCTGACAACTTTTATAATTTGTTTCGGATGAAAATGCCCCTCTCCTAGAGTGAATAAGAAATTACCTTCTGTTTCAACCCCGAGAAGGTGTGACATGGACGGACGAATTTATGAGCTTGGGAAGGCCAAATGTGGCCTTTATTCACCTTTTACGGACCTTCTTCTTCTTTCATTTTACCCTTTACTAGAAAAGTGAAGATCCAAGGACCAAGTGCTAGAGAGGGAAGCTGTTTCTCCTTGTCGTTTCTCTCATCTAAAAGCCTCTTTCACTATGAGGTTAATATTTTATTCTAGGCATTTGCTAAGGTTAAGGAAGATCAGAGTGGAGAAGGTGAGGGTTTTGGTTGTCACGTGAAGGAAGATTATTGTAGGGCACACCTCGATCAAACCTCCACCATTGATAGTAGAAAACCACGACTTCACGTTTTCAAACCTTCCACCCTTAAAGAAATCAAACTTTGGCCACTAACAGTGACAACCACGACCCTTCACGTTGTCAAACCACGACCCAGACGAAGGTTCATGGTTCACATGCACATTGGATTGTATTTGTCATGTTATAAGGATCGTGCTTTGAACATGCACATGAGTCGTAGTTATCATGTTACATGGGTCGTAATTGACAGATGTTATGGGTCATGGTTGTCATGCTATATGGGTCGTGGTCATCATATTATAAGGATCATGACTTTCACTGCCCTGTGCAAGGCCAACTCGTTTGGCCCATAACCTTGTATCGTGGTTGTCAAGTTATATGGGTTGTTGTTGTCACGGTATATGGATCATGGCTTCCATTTTTTATGGATCATGGTTGTTATGTTATATGGGTTGTGGTTTTCATGTTACATGGGTCGTGGTTGTCAGCTGTTATGGGTCGTGGTTGTCATGTTATATGGGTCTTGGTTGTCATGGAATGTGGATCGTGGTTGGCAACCACGATCCACACTGGATACAACAAAAATCCATTGTTCATCATAACCACGACCCAACATTTATGACAACCACTATCCATTATGCATTTGAATCACACCCCATTGTCCATGACAACCAGGACCATTTGCTCTCATAACGACGACCCTTCGTACTGGCCTCGATGCATGGTACTACCTCTCAAATATTCCGAGGGTGGCCTTCTGACAACCTTTATAAAATGTTTCGAACGAAAATGTCCCTTGTCCTTGGATCAATAGTTGTACGGTTTCAGAGTACAGAAGAAGTTACCTATTTTGATCAATCCCGAGAATGTGACGTGCATCAAAGCCTTTTTCAGCAATGGATCGTGGTTTCATCTAGAGTGGGTCGTGGTTGACAACCACGATCCAATGTGGATGGAAACTACGATCCAATGTGCATGTGAACCATGATCCAATGACTGGGTCATGGTTGTCATACACTGTAACATCTTGGAAAAATCCGTACAAAGACCCGAGTACCACCTCAGCCAGAAATCCCTAAGGACCGTATTCCGTAGAAATTTAGACGAAAATTAATTAATTACTAAACTGAATTAATCGGTGGATTATCTTGAACCACTATTTATACAAATGGTAAGACCCAAAACCATCAAAATCGCTAACTCAACATTGCTTGAAAACCTAGGAGAAATCTCAAAAGCCTATTGCTCTCGGGAGCACATTGAAACTCCGTATCGGACCTGGACCGCACATCGAAAGTCCGATGATCACGAAACTATAAGGTTATGACCGTCTTATTGGGCTTGACAACCATCATGGGAATCAAGCCCAAATAGTATCCATAAATGCACAGCTTGAGCCCTAGCAAAGTGTGTGAGAAACATGAATCTCTTTAGAAAATGTAATGAAACTTAAGTAAATTGGGCCATTCACTTACGCGCGAAATTGACAATTTTAGACCGTCAGTTTCTGACCAAACTTCACCCATAGATTAGAAAAATTTCCCTGCACATATCGGTATACTTATGGCCCTGATCAAGTGACAACGACCGTTGATCTGATACAGGTCCTTCACAGTCGATTGACCTATCTAATCGCGTTAAAACAACATCCTGGCATAGATCTGTCGTCAGGGAACTTAGCCAATGTCGTAAGTGAGTAGTGGACCTCTAGATGAACCCTGTCTGCCCGAAACAGATGCCCTTTGGTTATAACCTAAGTATACCATGGCCCTGGGGCCATTTGCACCAGTTCTGGGCCTATATAAAGCCTTTAAACCACCCCATTTCCATTCCATACGAATTTCTCTAACCCTAGGAGAGAGAAGAGAGAAAAGAAGAGAAAAGAGAAAGGAGAGAAGAGAGAAATAGGGAGATCATTGCTGGGATTCTTTCTCACGACTCCACGTGCTGTTTCACCTCCCCACCATCGCTATACGAACCTTTCCAACTACGATTTGGGTAAGAAATCCTTGAAATGGCAAAGCTATATGTCCTAGAGGGGGGGGGGGGGTGAATATGACAATGTCAAATTTAAGCAATAACAGTGGAATATAAATGAATAAAAGATAGCACTATTAATAAATCACTATATTGGAATGTAAAGTAACCTCAAAAGAGAGATTGATATCAATGTTGTTCTAAGGACAACCTTACACCATAAAAACCAAAGGTTTATGGCAGGACAACCTTATTTCTGGAACAAATTGCATATCAAAAACTCAATGAGAAAGGAAATAAATTCAATAGCAAGAAATAAATGCTAAACTATTACAACATTCCTAACAATGCTTGAAATGTAAATATTACAACATTCACATATACATCCCACAAATCTGAATGATCAAAGATAGAAAATATAAATCACACATCCATAAAACATAAAGAGTTATAGTGGTTTACCTGTGTGTACACCAACTGTTAAAAAATAGCCACACAAATTGCTACTCCACTCCTAATATCCTCACAGAGGGGATATTAGCGTTCACTATCAAAATAGGTTTTCACAGGTTCACCCAAAACCTTCACAATTGTGTCTTTTTAGAAAAGGGTTTACACAATTCAAAAACCCTCACTTCTGAGTTTTCTGGCTCTCCTCAGATAACCAACACAATGAGATTTTTCTGGCTTAATCTCAAATAAAACCAAAATGGAAATTTACATAAATGTAAAATACCTGAATTTCTCCTTTTGTTGTAGCCCATAAGAACCAATCGGAGTAGAAGATCGAATGTAGAAGTTTCAAGTCCAATACTCACTTTAAAATGGTTCTAGGTTCTAATTGATTTTAAATTAAACCAGTTGGGCTAGCTATATTTGATTTTGATTCCAAGAAGAAGGAATATCACAATTCCTCTTTTTAATTAAGATTAGAATGTAGAAACAAAATCAAATTAATAAAGCTAATAAAAAAGAATATAAATTATGCATAAAGTAGCTTAAAATGAACACAAACTTATCTCAGAGTGATCCCTTGATTTTACTTGAATTGAGTTATGAAACTCTGAAATTTGTGCTCTATTTATAGTTGCAGAAACTCAGCTACGACTGGTCCTAAGGACACTACGACTGGTCGTAGGAGAAATGAATTTTTGAATTTTTGAGTGCGATCAAATAAAACCGTTCTACGACTGGTCGTAGCATACCCATTACTGGTCGTAGGACTCAAATATTGGTTGCTGTAGTTTGAGTCATAGAACCAGGACTGGTCATAGGACGAGTTAACACTGTTCACACGACCGGTCGAACAGAGTCCAGGACTGGTCGTGGACGAATAGAAAATTTCAAAAAATTACAACCAACTTAGGACTGGTCTTGGAATTTCTTGGACTGGTCGAGGCAATGCTAGGACTAGTCGAACAAGGTTCAGGACTAGTCTTAGAACAGTCCAATTCCATGTAAAATGATTCAATTGAATTATGTATTCAAAATGACCTACCCTAAGGACAATCTAAGGTCAATCATACCTTGAAAGTGAGGTATGAACATTGAGACTTCATATCTTCAGATGATAGATGACATTTGAAGATTATGAAGCTTGAGATCTTTGAACTTAATGTAGCACTAAACATGAGATCTTTTATAGCTTGAATAACAATTCATCTTATGTTGTACACTGACTTGAGTCTTGAACAAGATCACTTCTACTGTTGTAGCTTGTATTAGCATTCTACTGTAGTAGCTTGTACTTGCATTTCTTGAAGTAGTTTGAAGTAGTTCTTCATTCTTGACTTAAAGTAAAGTGCTTAGAGCGGTGATGCAATGTCTTAAACATTTATAACAATGAACTATGCAAGACATAGATTGAGGTTTTGGCACCACAAAATTTGACAACCAAAGGAGCATAAGACCATAGTACTTACAATCTCCTCCTTTGTCAAATTTATGACAAAACACTCAACAATAATATAACCAATATGAATACAGAAAAATATACATAGGTTAAAAAAAAACCTAGTTACAGCCTGGTTAAAGAATCATGCACCAGTTGTCATCACACATCAAGATGAAGTAGGCAGAACACCTCCTTACTTACTCCCCATGAGTAGCACACATATATCCAAAAAAATGCTACTCTACCACAATCCATATTCCATCAACATATCAATTCATATGCAAAATTATATAAATTCTCCCCCTTTTTATCATAATATGACAAAGGAAGAAGAAAAATGGAAAAGGATAATAAACAGGAGTAATCAAGGAGTCAAGATATAAGCAAATTAAAGTCTGCATAACATGAACTAATTTAAACAAAGTTGGCAAGCTACAGTCAACAAACCAAATAAAGTTTACAACCCAAAAAAAGTAGACTTAAAGTTATTACAGACCAAAGAGTAAATCACTTAATCAGATTCTGAGGAAGGAGCAGGTATGGTAGGATCAAGTTGATGAAGGCCCTTGTTTAAGATCCTAAGATACTTGCGCATATATTTAAATCGTAAATCATGGGCAACATTCATATTCTCTACCTTCTCCTCCACGCAGACGTGCATCAAACTCAGATGGTTCATAATCAGGATCATTAGCAGAATCAGACTCGATTTCATCAAAAATATCATCCATGTTTTTGTCATCAGAGGAAGATCATCAGCTTCTTCTTCATTCCCAGCTTCAGCTCCATCACCACCAACATCCACTTGGCCAGTAGCCAATTCTAATTTCATCTTGTTTATATTTGAGTTGTTAAAAATAAGATGATGGATGGGAGCCTCTCTAACAGGCATAGAAACCAACATATGAGAAGCTAAAATAGTCATAAGATAGGCAAATGGAATATCACTATGACCTGGATGGGGATGAAACTGAATGATGGAATAACATATTAAAGATGGAAGACAAACTTTAGTACCAGAGACGACAGAATGTAAAACACGAACCATAAAGGAAGTCAATTATGTTTTATTACCAGAACGCAGATACAGATTTGAAGTAAAGATTCTGTGGAGGACTCTGTATCTGGGTAACAAGTACTTTGAGGGGAGCGCATTCCCTTTATGAGTCCATTGCACATCCATATTACATAATGCTCTGGTGAGCATTCATTTTTTTGATTTTGAGGGTTTTTCAGTTAGAATATGAATAGGAATACCCTCATCATTAACAGGTATTTCCATAAGGCTAGATATTAGATGACGATCTACATCAAAAGGGCCTTCTCTAGCATCTATTTTAAATGTTAAATTCTCAGCAGAAAAATCAGGGATATATGCGAACATGGACTGAGCAATAGATTGGTATGCAGGCCCACCCCAATGTAAGATGTTATCCCATCCTACAGATTGGAGGAGTGGAATGATACCAAAAGGAGCAATGTAGTTAAGATCAACAGCTCTTTCAACAATAACCTTGCGCAAATACAAATCCCGTACATATGAGGGATCATTTTCAGGTGACTGAAGATGGCGCCGAGTTATTGGAGTAGATCTAGAAGAAGGTGGAACACGGGTTGTTTTCTTTTTCCCTCTGGCATCCATTGGCAACAAGAAATTCAAAGAACTAAGGAGATGTAAAAGATGAGAAATGGGTTTTCTCAAAATTAAAAATTTGAGAAGAAAACCCCAAATAACCCAACAAAGCTTGAAATCAAGCACTCCAATGATGAGATTGAAGCAAATGGACCATGATTCTACAAGCAAGACTGATAAAATGCACTAACCTTGACGAATCACACTGTAGGGTTCGACTACTCGTGCCACGGCTTGTTGGAGAGCAAGATAGAAATGAGGAAGATGAAGATTTTTCCCAAAATAAAAGAGGACAGCGCACTCCACGACCAGTCTTGAGCTGTCCTCGACCGGTCGTACCAGGATCGATTGAGTATACCCACGATTGATCGAGTATCAATAAAAATATGCATTTTTCATAAAAATTTAAAAATTAACCAAATAAATTATCAAATATATATACACTATGATACATATATGCATGAATAATCAATTTGAATGCACATACCAAGATCAAATTTTAATTTATTAAACCTTCTTTTGTCGAGTGGTTTAGTGAAAATGTCAACAAGTTGAGTCTCGGTCGGAATGTATTCTAAAGAGATTATTTTTTCTTCCACTAATTCATGAATATAATGATACCTAATATCAATGTGCTTGGTAAGTGAATGCTGGATTGGATTTTTTAGAATATTTATAGCACTAGAATTATCGTAATATAGAACCATTGAATCCTGTGTAATTCCATAATCACTTAACATACATTTCATCCAAACAAGCTGAGTATAAGCATTTCCAGCTGCGATGTATTCAGCCTCAGCCGTAGAGAGTGATATAGAACTTTGCTTCTTGCTAAACCAAGAAACTAAACAATTTCTGATATAAAAGCAACCACCACTGGTTGATTTCCTATCGTCGATATTTCCAGCCCAATCAACATCAGTGTACCCTGCCAACTGAACACTAGTATCATATGGATACCAGAGACCCAAATTAACTGAACTTGTGACATATTGCATAATCCACTTAACAGCAGTTAAGTGAGACTCTTTAGGATTAGACTGATATCTAGCGCAAATACCAACACTTAAAGCAATATCTGGTCTACTAGCAGTTAAATAAAGTAAACTGCTAATCATACTACGATATAACTTAAGATCAACATTTTTACCTGCAAAGTCCTTTGAAAGTCTTAAGGTTGTACTCATAGGAGTATCAAAATTTTTACCATTCTCAAATCTGAACTTTTTTATTAAGTTCAGAGCATATTTGGTTTGAGAAATAAAAATACCATCAGGTTGTTGTTTTATTTGCAACCCAAGGAAATAGTTCAATTCCCCAACCGTACTCATTTCGAACTTAGATTTCATTAAATTTGCAAACTCAACAGTCATGTTAGAATAGGTAGATCCATAAATAATATCATCATTATGTTTCTTAACAAATAAAGTTTTATCAAGACTTCCCATTTGAAAGTTATGACTTAGTAAAAACTTAGTCAACTTTTCATACCATGCCTTGGGAGCTTGTTTTAAACCATAGAGAGCCTTTTTTAGGCGATAGACATGATCAACACTCTTAGGGTCTTCAAAACCCGTTGATTGTTCAACATACACTTCTTCATGCAGATCGCCATTTAAGAAGGCACTCTTTACATCCATTTGATAAATTTTAAATTTTCTAAAACAAGCAATGGATATAAATAGTCTGATTGCTTCAAGACAAGCTACTGGGGTAAAGGTTTTATCATAATAAATTCCTTCAATTTGAGTGTACCCTTGTACAACCAGTCTAGCCTTGTTTCGAATTATATTACCAAGTTCATCACACTTATTTTTGAAAATCTACTTAGTACTAATAATATGTTTATCTTTAAGTCTAGGAACAAGGTCCTAAACATCATTTCTCACAAATTGGTTAAGCTCTTCTTGTATCGCAACTATCCAGTATTCGTCAGTAAGAGCTTCTTTTACATTATCCGGTTCTATCTGGGATGAGAAACATACGTAATTATATATGTCTTCAAGTTATCTACAAGTGCACACACCAGTGAGAGGGTTTCCAAGAATTTGAGTGGTTTGATGATCTTTAATAGTCCTCAATTCAGAATCAGTTTGATTTGATAAAGTATCTGGTTTTTCAATTAAAAGAACTTTATCATTATCTGAACTTGGGGCATGTGTATTCAAGTGATCGTCTATGACCACATTTATAGATTCTTGAATAACAACGGTCCTTTTGTTCAGTACTTGAGATGCACGACTATTTAAAGAATATCCTAAAAAGATCCCTTCATCACTTTTAGTATCAAACTTTTCTAGATTTTCATAGTCACGTAGAATATAGCACTTGCTGCCAAAAACTCGAAAGTATTTGACAGTAGGCTTCTTATCGAACCACATTTCATAAGCCATTTTATTATTAGATTTACTCGTATAAACCCAGTTAATTATATAACAGGCAGTATTAACAGCTTCAGCCCAAAGATTTTTAGATAGCTTCATACTATTCAACATTACATTAGCCATTTCTTGAAGCACTCTATTTTTCCTTTCTACAATTCCATTTTGTTGAGGAGTTTTGGGCTCAGAGAATTCATGGGATATTCCTTGATCGCTACAGAATTTCTCAAAACTGCTATTCTCAAATTCAAAATCTATGATCACTATGGATCTTACAGACTTGAGAATATTTTTCTGTTTGAATCCGTTTGAGAACTCTTTTTATTTCATCAAGGGTTTCTGACTTATCTTTTAAGTAAGCTACCCAAGTGAATCTGGTAAAATTGTCCACTATTACCAAAATATATTTTTTGCCACCTCGACTTTCCGTCTTGATAGGTCCTATAAGATCCATATGGAGAGCTCGAGAGGTCTTGATGTGGCATTGGAGTTCACCTTCTTGTGAGAGCTCCTTGATTGTTTGCCTATTTGGCATTCGCCACATATTTTTTGTCTTTTGTAATTTAGGTAGACCTCTTATTAGTTCTCTTTTGCTCAGTTTATATAAATTACAGTAGTGTACATGTCCAAGACGTTTATGCCACAAATGAGTTTCATTGGTATGAACCATGTAACACGTTTGACTAGATGAGCTAGATTCACTAACAATATAGCAGTTTTCAGAAGTTCTGCGACCAGTTAATATTACCGAACCCTTATTATTTAGAATTTCACAACCTTAGTTAGAAAATCTTACACTATGATTGTTATCACATATTTCAGATATGCTTAATAAATTGTGTTTTAACCCTTCAACGTATAAAACATTTTTAAACAAAGGGAGGTTATAGAGTTGAACCGTACCTTGGCCAATAATCTTGCAATTGCTGCCATCGCCGAATGTGATTGAACCATCAGTCATGTCTTTGAGATCGGTGAATAAGCCTTTATCACTAGTCATATGCCTTGAACATCCACTGTCTAGGTACCACTTTGAATGGCTTGTAGCTTTGAAAGCAGTGTGGGCAGCCAAGTAGGTAACCTTAGGAACCCATTTCATAACTGTTTGGGGTTTAAGAGTATAGTGGGTCTTCTTTTGATTGTAGTTATTGTTAGAGTGACCCACTGAGTTAGATTTTAAGAGCTCCTTTAGAAGATCAACTATTTTCTCAACTAAAGGGTTTCAGTTCTAATTTTTATAGTTGATATAGTTGTTTTTTAGGTTTTTGAAATGTTTTAGAATTTTTAGAAAAATTTTGATTGCTTTTCCCTTTTGAGTTCGAAGTTTCTCCTCTCACAAACTTGGAAGGAGTGTTCTTTTATTTAGGAGGAATATTCTTATCGTAGCCCAAATTGGATTGATCGCCACATTTTCTTGATACGGATAAAGTTTTTATAACTTTGGATCACCTTGGGCATATCTCCATGTATCCTTTAAACTTAAAAGAGAAGAGACTTCAAGTTTAAGTTTTTCATTTTCAGATTTTGGATTTTCAATCTGGGAGGTTTTGAATTCCAAATTGCATTTGCGTTTTTCAAAACAATCTAAAATATCAAAATTTTCTAAAACAAGAGACTCAAAATTTTCTTTAAGCTTTGAAATTTTTTCTTTTTGAAGTTTAAGTTTCACAGCAATTTTACAACTTTTCTTGTATAGGGCATTGTAAGCATCTTAAAGATCATCTTCATTTTCACATTCACTATTCAGATTTTCTTCACTTGTTGAATCATATCTGAAAATGTGAATTTGGCTAGAGTTATAAGGGCTTCAACTTCACTGCCCGACTCGGTTTCAGAATCTTTTGAATCAGAAGAGGCTTTAGAATCAGAGGATTCATCCTAAGGAGCCAACATACTCTTCTTTTTGGGTTTGTCCTTTTTAGGACACTTGTTTGCTAAATGCCCATATTCTTGGCAGTTGTAACGTTGACTATCTTTTAAAGATTTTCAAGTCTTAGATTTAGATTTAGATCTTTTCTTATCATTTACTTTTTGAAAATCGATCCTCTTTTTACTTTTGAAAAGTTTGTAAAAATTTTTCACTAAAAGGGCCATATCGTCTTCAGAATTTTCTAAATCAGAATTGTTTTCTTGAGAAACATTTTTAGAAGACTTAAGGGCAATATATTTTCCTTTATGAGCTTTAAAATTTAACTCGTAGGTTTATAAAGACCCAACTAATTCTTCTACCCTCATAGTATCCGTATCACGAATTCCTGGATCGCTGTTACCTTAGAATTAAACCGTTCAGGAAGTGAGCGTAATATTTTTGCATACACTTTACTTTCTGGGATTTTATCTCCAAGACCCCACATAGAGTTCACAATGTCATTTAATCTAGTGTAGAAATCCATAAACATTTCATTTTCTTCCATATGTATTTCCTCAAATTTGGTTGTGAGGATTTAGACTTTAGATTTCTTGACAATTATTGTACCCTCATGTGTCATTTCTAAAATATCCTAAGCTTGCTTTACAAAATCACAGGATATAATTCTTTTGAATTCATCCAGTGATAGTGCGCAAGTGATTGCATTTAGTGCTTTAGCATTTGCACTACTCTCACTTTTCTGAAGTGTGGACCATGAGAAATAAGGTGTTACTCTCATTGATTTTGAACCATCGATCCCAGTTACTTCAGTGGTAGGAGGGGTCCATTCATTCACTGTTGCTAGCCACACACTTTCATCCATGGATTTAAGGAAGATCCTCATCCTGGCTTTCCAATAGGCATAATTGGTGCCATCAAAAGGTGGAGGCCTAGTGACTGAAAGGCTATCAAAATTTGACATCTTATATATAGCTTAGATCGGTTAGCTCAGGAAATAAATCCAAATAACAAGAATTAAAACAAGCTATTAGGCTTTGATACCACTTGAAATGGCCAAGCCATATGTCCTAGAAAGGGGGGGGGGGGGGGGGTGAATAGGACAATGACAAATTTAAACAATAACAATGGAATATAAATGAATAAAAGATAGCACTATTAATAAATCACTATATTGGAATGTAAAGCAACCTCAAAAAGAGAGATTAATATTAATGTTGTTCTAAGGACAACCTTACACCATAAAAACCAAAGGTTTATGGCAGGACAACCTCATTTCTAGAACAAATTGAATATCAAAAACTCAAACAGAAAGGAAACAAATGAAATAACAAGAAATAAATTCTAAACTATTACATCATTACCCACAATGCTTGAAATGTAAATATTACAACATTCACATTCACATATACATCCCACAAATCTGAATGATCAAAGATAGAAAATATAAGTCACACATCCACAAAATACAAAGAGTTATAATGGTTCGCTTGTGTGTACACCAATTTTAAAACATAGCCACACAGATTGCTACTTCACTCCTAATATCCTCACATAGGTCAATATTAGCATTCACTATCAAAATAGGTTTTCATAGGTTCACCCAAAACCTTCACAATTATGTCTTTTTAGAAAAGGGCTTACACAATTCAAAAACCCTCACTTCTGAGTTTTCTGGCTCTCCTCAGATAACCAACACAATGAGATTTTTCTGGCTTAATCTCAAATAAAACCAAAATGAAAATTTAGATAAATGTAAAATACCTGGATTTCTCCTTTCGTTGCAGGCCGGAAGAACCAATCGGAGTAGTAGATTGAATGTAGAAGTTTAAAGTCCAATACTCGCTTTAAAATGGTTATAGGTTCTAATTGATTTTAAACTAAACCAGTTGGGCTAGCTATATCTGATTTTGATTCCAAGAAGAAGGAATATCACAATTCCTCTTTTCAATTAAGATTGGAATGTAGCAACAAAATCAAATAATAAAGCTAACAAAAGAGAATATAAATTAAGCACAAAGTAGCTTAAAATGAACACAAACTTATCTTAGAGTGATCCCTTAATTTTACTTGAATTGAGTTATGAAACTCTGAAATTCGTGCTCTATTTATAGTTGCAGAAACTCGGCTATGACTAGTCCTGAGGACACTATGACTGGTTGTAGGAGAAACGGATTTTTGAATTTTTGAGCGCGATCGGATAAAACCGTTCTATGACTGGTCGTAGGCCCTCCACAACTGGTCGTAGCATACCCACGATTGGTTGTAGGACTCAAAGATTAGTTGCTGTATTTGAGTCGTAGAACCAGGACTGGTCGTAGGACGAGTCGACACTGTTCACACGACCAGTCGAACAGAGTCCAGGGCTGGTCGTGGTCGAACAGAAAATTCTAAAAAATTACAACCAACTTAGGACTAGTCTTGGAATTTCTTGGAGTGGTTGGGTCAGTGCTAGGTCTAGTCAAACAAGGTTCAAGACTAGTCTTAGAATAGTCCAATTCCATGTAAAATGATTCAATTGAATTATGTATTCAAAATGACCTACCCTAAGGATAATTTAAGGTCAATCATACCTTGAAAGTGAGGTATGAACATCGAGACCTCATATCTTCAGATGATAGATGACCTTTGAAGATTGTGAAGCTTGAGATCTTTGAACTTGATGTAACACTGAACATGATATCTTCTATAGCTTGAATAACAATTCATCTTATGTTGTACACTAACTTGAGTCTTGAACAAGATCACTTCTACTGTTGTAGCTTGTACTTGCATTTTACTGTAGTAGCTTGTACTTGCATTTCTTAAAGTAGTTTGAAGTAGTTCTTCGTTCTTGACTTGAAGTAAAGTGCTTAGAGTGATGATGCAATGTCTTGAACATTTATAACAATGAACTACGCGAGACATAGATTGAGGTTTTGGCACCACAAAATTTAACAACCAATGGAGCATAAAACCATAACACTTACAATCCTAAGCCTAATCTTAATTTAGGAATCCAAATTATGTAATCAATGAAATAGCTAACTTATTTCATTTGTTAGGAGCCCATTGTTTTGTTTTCGGGAATGTAGGATTCAAACTGCGTCCGAATCAAGTATTTCGACGAAAGGTGCGGACTATAAACGTTTAGGTTATGGTTTTCAAGGCTTTCAATGTCAGCTAATGATTTATGTCTAACTTGATTGCTGCCATACGATCTTAGTTACGCCTTGCTCGTTAAATTATACATGTGTGAACTATGTTAAATATAAAATGCATTCCATGTGTTTGTTGAAATGTTTGAATGAATATGAAATTGTGATTAGTGCTTGTCATGACTATAAATCTAGAATTCATGTTTGTCGTGGGTATGACGTTCTTTTTGTGTAAGGAATTGCTATAGTTCATGTCGTAACTAATCTAGTCTATGTATTTAGTGATGTGTAGTCTAAGTGTTTGATAAATTGTCTAAATGAGAAATTGTTGATGGATTGTATTTATCAAGGGTATTGAGATAGGATTCTTGATCACCTTATCCATATGCATAGTTCCTTCATGAAATCTGAATTTCGTCTACACAATTTATGGATGAAATGCAATGTTTGGTAACATGTTCAATATGTCTGATGAAATGCTGAAATGAGATATTGATTTGAATTGTTTTTAAATGCTGATATGATTTCCACATGTATTTACATGTTATATCTGAGTAAGATTGAGACTGCAACGTAGTCCAGGCAATCGGTAATGATTTATGTTGAGTGGCCAAATTAGTCTCGCCACATTTGATACGTTCGGTGAATCCGGGTCGTACAATGATTATCGACAGTGGTTAGGCTACAGGGACTGTTTACGTGCTCCATGTCGATTAATTCAACATGCACTCGTACCAATCGAACTTGTCTAATAAACCGAATGGCCTATTGTGTGTTTACCATGCATGGACACTTCTGCTTGAATCTAAGGTACCACTTACCAATGTAAAGACCCATTTCAACCATGGTACCGTGATCCGCTAAGACTCATGAGTCGGGCATGGTGGTATGGGATACCATGGTCGAGCTGTCAGCCTATGCTGGGGTGACGAGCCTCCCTGTAGTGACTAGTGAGCAACCCAAACTTGTGAGCCGAATATGGTGGTGTGGGACACTGTATTCAAGCTGTCGGCCTATGCTGAGGTGATGAGCCTCCCCGTAGTGACGTCGAGTATAAACTCTTGAATTTGCCTATCCACCGTTATTCATTAGGGGTGATGCCCTACAACTTACTTGTCGTATGTGGTTAACTAGGATTGATGACCCTAGATGGATCTTTCAGTTGGGTTAATGATATAAAGGGAGGTACCTTAGCTTCCCAAATCTGCTGTATGAATAAGCCTAATTAAGTACTCAGCTAACATGATCATGCACCGTATTGCATGTGTTTTGGCGAAGAAGTTACCCCTTTAAGGAGTTTGTTATGCGCGAACTTGCTTGTTGGAATCGCTTTTGAGGGAGCTTTGTGCGAGGGCATGCATCATTACTGCACACCATCCCTGCATTAACAAGAGTAGCTAGGAAGTGATTGTTGTATTGCTTTATCATTACTTCTTAATTAAATTGATAACATGTTAACCTTTACCTTATAGTACCACTGATTTGATCACTCACTCTCACCCTGGGACGGTGTTTTAAAACACCAACCAGACTCTGTTATAGATGTAGGTGATGACAGAGTCTATGCAGCTGAAATGGACTTCATGGATGAGGAGGAGGAATTCTCCTATGTTCAGCTATCAGACAGGTCTACATAGACCTTGTACTGATTCAGTGAGATTACAGGGTTACATGGATTAGCTAGACATTGACGTTTTGATATTTTGTAAATTTTGAAACAATATATGTTTTTATTCGACCCGGTATCATACTCATACTTTGGAGGTTGTGACACCCTTACATCTTATATATGTGTGTTTCAGTCTTTCGCTTGCTAAATTAAATTGTCTCTGGAGTATGATATGCTGTTTTAGTATAATCCCACTCATGTCTAATGCTTTGATATGAACAACATTTAAACATCATTATCTATGTTGCATTAGTGATGCGTTGGATCTCAGGAGTTGAGCTTTACTTAGCCCTCGAAATCCGGGGTGTTATAAGTTGGTATCAGAGCATATTTGGATTAAACTGGACATGGGTTATAGGTAACACGATGCATTCTAAATGCACTCTAACTTAGGATGGGGGCAATGAAATGTAGAAATGATCGTAGGATCTTAAAGTTTCGCCAACGGGTGAAATTGGCTATCATAGCATAGCCCGTATGCGTCCGAGATAATGCAAATTGATCTCAGTCCCTTTTAGGCCATTAATCGACAGGTTTGAATGATAATTTGATGAATCCCACACTCAAAATAATCCAAAAAGCGTGAATACGTACTTGTTGGACTGAGAAAACACATCACACGGGCATAGGGGCCCAAATCACAATTTTCGGTGGAACCTAGAGGGTCCCCCACATGTGTACAACACCCCGGGAGGGGGTGGCCACCGCCCCAGGGCGGAACCACCACCGGTGACCCCAGAGGGGTACGGTGGCACCGCCCGGCTCCACAGCGGGCCACGGCCGTGGCGTGCCCCCCACTGCCCGATTATGTGGGGCCCTCCCGCATGTGGGACCCCTTTTGCTACTTCTTTTAACCTCCTAAAACCCATTCTATCCTAATTCAAACCCTCTAAACCCTCTAAACCCTCTACAAACCCTCTTTCTCTCTCAAATCCACTCTCCTATACACTCAACCTTCCAACTTCTTCCACATCTTGCACCCATCTACCACCTTTACCTTAAAACCACCTCTTATAACCCTCCATCTTCTTTATTTCCCCATATTTGAGCACAAAACCCATCTTTTGTGGCTCATATTTCCCATATCCTCAAATCCACCTCACTCTCTAAGCTTTTCCACTTCTATGGCTCTCTTTGAGCTTGTCACCGCCATCTTCTCAATCTCAATGCTCCTTTCCCTTATAGGAAAGAGAAGAGCAGTTCCAGATGAGGCCAGACTGAGCTGTCCAAGCCGCTCGAGGAAGAAGGTGAACGCCGAGGCTAGCACGAGTGCCGAGAGAGAGCGAAGAACGAAACGAGATCTCGATCCTCAAATCCCGCTTGAAAGATCTCTACCGGCGGGCACCGGACTTGGTAAGTTTCATGATTGCAAAGTCGTATTTGAAGCATATGTTGATGAAAAACTATTTGGGTTGTATCCGATTACTGACCTTCTGTTGGAGGCCGGGTGAGGTCCCTTATTCGAAGGTAAGGCTCATGCAAGTGAAGGCACTGTCCAAGCCTTCTATGCCCACATACGGAACCCACTACTATAGCCTCTTTAGTTTACTATCCCTTTGGGGAGGCAGGAGGCCATAGTCAATGTAGATGTGATGGTACGCATCATGGGAATTGAGCGTGGTGTGGTACATGCTAGTGCATCTCGTCTCACTAGTAGACGAGAGAAAGATCGCCACACGTGTTTTCTTTGTGGCCGACTAGCTCATTAGAGGCAAGACAATAACCTCCCATCGGTTAAAATGATGGCAGACTTTTGCCTACTCCACCACGTATGCACGTATAACATGTATCCTAAGTGGAGCAACCGTACAGAACACACTCGTTTGATGGTAGACTTCCTATACAAAGCTGGACAGGGAGGCAAGTTGTGTCTGCCTACTTTCACCCTGTCACAGATAACCAGGACTGTCCACTCTCCTCAGGGTGATGCCTTACTCCCATTCGGCCAACTTATCTGCAAGATTGCTCATAATTTCAGTTTCAGACTAAATATGGATAATCTTGTACCCATCCACTTCATCAATAAGACTACACTCAACAATATGGGTATCGACCCTAGGCAACGCCAAGCTCGTCTTGATGAGTATGGAGATGAAATAGAAGTAGAAAGTGAAAAGGAAGAAAGTAGTGAAGATGAGGAAGGAAATGAAATAGAGGAAGGCAGTAAGGAAGAAGGCAATGGAGAAGAGGGAAGCGAGGAGGAAGAGCAGAAAGAGGAAGAGGAGGCCCGAGACTCAGATGGGGGACCTCCTGCTGCACATGAAGGCCGCCATGATCGGGCTGCCTTAAAAGCCCGCATGGCCAGAATTGAAGAAAACTAAGCCGCCCTGGAATAAGAGTTCAAGGAGAATTAGGTTTATCTGAAATAGAAATTCAAGAGAATGTCTCGCACTCTGAAGACCCTCTTATACTGTATACAGGATAAGGGTGCACCTCCACCTTCGCTAGAGTCAACGGACTAGTTATGTGTTGTAGTTGTCTTTTGGTTTTCTTTGTTTCTTGTTTTTCTATGTAATAGCTCTTGTAGGCTTAGTTAGATGTTAGAATAGTTAGTGTTGAAACGTTAAACTTAGCTCACATGCATTCTCTGTCATGATTCATGTAAGGCTACATCATATTTATCGTGACAATTTTGGTTAAATGAAATGCGTGAAGCTTCTTTTAATTTAAAATGTGCAGAATGTTTGAAAAAGTGGGTAATATTATCCTAATCTCACACATGTTGCACCCTATGTTGTATATAGGGAATGCATCCTAAAAACACTCGGAACCTAACACGTCTCGCACTTAGCGGATCGATTGATGGGGCATCTCCCCCGAACGATAGCCATATGGACTCTAATTTGGGCCTAGATATTGAGACACTGCTAGACTCACAGCCGGCCACTGGCCCCACCAATGGGCCAACACCTCGTGCACCATCGGTTACGGAACAAAATCGTGCATCTTCGTCGATGCCACACATACCTCAGTCGGCTCTTCCTCCTAATAGGTTGGAGCAGATGATGTTCCTAATGCAGCAACAACAACAGTTTCTGGCCACTATTGCAGGGGCCATTGCTCAGAACATGAACATGGTCCCGCCTACACTACCAGTGCAGCCCACTGGGACTATGAAAATGAGTGGCTTATTCGAACGCTTTTAGCGTTTCCGCCCTCCTACATTTGTAGGTACACACCGACCCAAGGAGGTAGAGTATTGGTTGGATCATATATCCAAGATGCTGAAACCATTGCACTGTACTGAGGCAAAGCAAGTGGAACTGGTTACTTACATGTTTGAGAAGGAGGCTAGTCTTTTGTGGGATAGCATCCTACGAACCATTCCCTCAGGATACATGTGGACGTGGGACGTGTTTGGAAGTCATTTTCACGAAAAGTATTTACCCCTGACTTACCGTGATGAAAAGGAGGGTAAATTTCTTTACCTTCGACAAAGGGGAATGACCGTAGTTGAATATGAGAACCGTTTTACAGAGCTAGCCAGATATGCTCCACTAATCCTAGTAGACGAGCCGATGAGAATGCGGTGATTTTCAGAGGGTTTGTGGCCTGATATCCACATAAAGATGTGTTGCGCTAGCATTCCCAACTATGCTGAGCTAGTGAACATGTCCCAACGAGCTAAGCAGGATGGTGGCAGATTGTCCCGGACATGTATGCCCATGGGCCCGAGGCAGTGGCCTGAATTGCTGAACCGAGCATTCCTCAGTAAGAGGCCACGTGCAGATTCGCTTCCCAGGCTAATGGCTCCATCGACCCGGCAAAGGCGATCAGATCTTTGGTGCATCTATTGTAAGAAGACGGGCCATAACAAGCCCTTTTGCTTTACTAAGATGAGGGAAAATGGTTTTACGCCGCCTTAGAAGATCGACCACCAGCCACTGTAAGTTATATCAACCCCACCTCTACGATCGGCACCACCAGCACAACCATTCTACTGACCACTCGTACCTCGAAATAGGCCGCCTCAACAACTTATGGCAGCACAACCCAATCATTCTCAACAAGCGCGTGTACATGCACTTGCTGCTGAAGCATCTGAGTCAGCAACTACAGTGCCTTTAGCCTTTGAAGTCACTGCCCATATTCAAGGTGCACATGTATTTCTGTTGGTGAACATTCGGTCCACCATTTCGATGATATCATACTCTGTAGTCAAGAGTTTGGGGTTGAATACTACACCTATGCTTGGGGTGAGGGTTATCGCAGCAGTAGGAACTTTTACTGATGCCACTAAGTTATGTAAGAGTTGCTTAGTAGACTTAGGAAGCAGGGTGGTGTGCATTGACTTGATTGTCACCATGATATATCATTACGACATCATCCTTGGCATGGATTGACTCACTGAAATGAAGGCAAAGATCGATTGTGAAATTAGATTAGTGACAGCACATGGGCATGAGGGCACAACCTTCACTTTCCCAGTTCAGGTCAGTTGCCCTTTCCACGCCGTTGTTATGCTTTCTTATTGAAAAATGTTGGGGGTCTGACGCTTAGGAACACGCTAGTAGTCCAAGACTTTACAGACATGTTCAAAAAAATCCTTAGGCTACCTCCTCAGCGCAAGATCGATTTTACCATCGACCTAGTGCTGGGTGCGACACCTATCTCTTTACCGACATATTGCATGCCTCTATGTGAAATAGAGGAGTTGAGGACATAGATTGATGATCTATTGAATTCAAGTTTCATATGACCAAGCGTATCTCCTTGGGGAGCACCTGTGTTATTTGTAAAGATGAAGGACTGATTGCTGCGATTGTGTATTGATTATCGCAAATTGAATCACATCACCTTTAATAACAAGTATCCTTTGCCTAGGATAGATGACCTGTTTAACCAGTTGAAGGGGGCATAGTAGTTCTCCAAAATTGATCTATAGTCCGGGTATCATCAGTTGTCCGTCAGAAATGAAGACGTGCAGAAAACATCATTCAGAACTAGTTTTGGGCACTACGAGTTCCTGGTGATGCCGTTCGGACTTACAAATGCACTGGTCATGTTCATGGACCTCATGAACCGGTTATTTCAGCCATATCTATACCAATTCGTCATCGTGTTTATAGATGACATCTTGATATTATAGATGACATCTTGATATACTCCGCGAATCGGAAGGATCATGAAGAACACCTACGAGCAGTCTTCGATACTCTTAGGAAGAATCAACTGTTTGCACAATACTGGAAATGCGACTTCTGGAAAGAAGAAGTCAAGTTTCTGAGACACGTGGTTTCCAAGGAAGGAATAACCATGGACCTTGATAAGGTGGCCGCAGTACAAGACTGGGAGCAACCTAGTTCGGTAACAGAAGTGAGGAGTTTCCTCAGACTTGCCGACTACTAACGGCGATTCATTAAAGATTTTTCCAAAATAACCCGACCGTTGTCGCAACTCACTTGGAAAGACCTTAAGTTTTCCTGGAACGAGAAAGCAGAAGCAACCTTTTAGGAATTAAAGGACAAGCTGACATCCGCACCTGTGCTAGTATTGCCAGAGTAAGGGGTTAGATATACTATATACATCGACGCGTCTTGTGTTAGTTAGGTTGTGTTCTTATGCAAAAGGATAGGGTGATTGCTTATGCATCGCGACAGTTGAGGAAACATGAAGAAAATTACCCCATGCACGACCTGGAATTAGCGGCAGTCATCTTCGCATTAAAGCTCTGGAGACATTACCTCTACAGAGAGGAGTTCGAGCTCTTTTGTGATCACAAAAGCCTCAAGTACATTTTCATGCAGGCGGACTTAAATATGAGGCAACGACGTTGGATAGAAACCTTGAAGACTTCAAGTTTCAGGTCTCCTACCATCCTGGCAAAGCCAACTTGTGGCCGATGCATTGAGCTGCAAGAAGACAATAGAATTTGTAGGTCCGCTGATGATAGAAGAGTGGAATATGGTAGAGTTTGTGCGAGACTTCGAACAGAAGCTTATAGTAGAGGAGCCGTTCAAGAGCGTCGCACACATCCATGTACAACCACTTATTGATGACCAAATCATTGTGGCTCAGAAAGAAGATGAACTATTGGTGAAAATAAGAGAGTGAGTAGGTGAGAGTGAAGAATCTGAATGGAGAGTTGGCTCAGACGGGGGTTTACGATATCATGGCTGCCTATGCGTCCCGAATCTCCATGACTTGAGAAGGGAAGTCCTAAAAGCCACTCACAATTCAAAGATGATGATGCATCCTTGTAGTACGAAGATATATCAAGACATGAAGCGTTCATACTGGTGGGACAACATGAAAGCCCACGTAATAGATTATGTATCCCGTTATTTCATGTGCCAGCAGGTTAATGTCAAACATCACCGACCCCCTGGTTTACTTTAGCCCATGCCCATAGCTGAATGGAAATGAGATTTCATATCTATGAATTTCATTTTTGGGTTACTGAAGACGAGGAAGGGGCATGACTCCATTTGGGTGATTGTGGACTGACTGACAAAACTGGCTCATTTCCTCCCGATCAGAATTTCTCACTCCCCAGATGATTTAGCCAAGCTATACATCAAGGAGATTATACAGCTGCATGGAGTGCCTATGGAGATTGTGTGGGATCGAGACATGCGATTTATGTCCATTTTCTGGACTCAAATCCAGGAAGCAATGGGAGTGAAACTGAAGTTCAGTACCGCGTTCCACTCACAGACCGATAGGCAGACGGAATGGGTAAATCGGATACTAGAAGATATTTTACAGGCGTGTGTGCTTGATTTTAAGGACAGTTGGGATGACTGTCTTACCTATGCTGAGTTTGCCTATAACAACAGCTTTCAGGTGGGTATTGGCATGGCTCCTTACGAAGCCTTGTATGGGCACCCATGTCGAACACCACATTGTTGGGCAAAAGTTGGCAAGAAGAGTTTGGTTGGTCTAAATTTAGTACAGGCGACCTCAGAGAAGATTGATATTATTAGGCGTCGACTTCTTACAGCCAGAGCAGACAGAAGAGTTACGCCGATACAAGACGGCGGCAGCTAGAATTCAAAGTTGGGGACCATGTATTTCTTAAGGTTTCCCCCATGGAGGGAGTCCTTTGGTTTGGCAAGAAAGGGAAGCTTATGCCACGATTTATTGGTCCATTCCAAATTCTAGGCCAAGTGGGTGTGGTAGCATACCGCCTTGCTTTGCCCACACCACTCGCAAGCGTGCACAACATATTTCACATATCGATGCTGAAGAAATATGTTCCTGATCCTGCTCACATTATCAAGTGGGAGCAGGTGCAGCTAAGTGAAGATGCTACCTATGTACTGCAACCAACACGAATTCTGGATAGGAAGGAAGAGGTGCTACGCAGCAAAGTTATCCCACTTGCGAAAGTATTGTAGACACACCACACTGAGGAAGAGGTTACTTGGGAAAAAGAAGCCGAGGTCCATAAGAACTACCCGTGGATCCTCAAGGAGTAGAAAAGGTACTAATTTCAGGGATGAAATTTTTCTTTAAGGGGGGTAGATTGTAACGTCTTGGAAAAATCAGTACAAAGACCAGAGTATTACCTCAGCCAGAAATCCCTAAGGACCGTATTCCATAGAAATTTAGATGAAAATTAATTAAGTACTAAACTAAATTGATCAATCGATTAGCTTGAGCCACTATTTATACAAATGACAAGACTCAAAACCATCAAAATCTCTAACTCAACACTGCTTGAAAACCTAGGTGAAATCCCAAAAGCCTGTTGTTCTCGGGAGCATATTAAAACTTTGTATCGGGCCTGGACCACATGTCGAAAGTCCGATGACCGTGAAACTATAAAGTTATGACCATTTTATTGGGCTTAATGACCATCGTGGGAATTGAGCCCAAATAGTATCCATAAATGCACAACTTAAGCCCTGAGCAAAGTGTGTGAGAAACGCGAATATCTTTAGAAAACGTAATGAAACTTAAGTAAATTGGGCCGTTCACTTACTCGCGAAATTGAAGATTTCAGACTGTCAGTTTCTGACTGAACTTCACGCATGGATCAGGAAAATTTTCTTGCGCATATCAGTATACTTGTGGCCCTGATCGAGTGACAACGACTGTTGATCTAATACAAGTCCTTCACAGTCGATCGGCCTATCCAATAGCGTTAAAGTCACATCCTGGATAGATCTGTTGTCAGCGAACTTACCCTACACTGTAAGTGAGTTGTGGACCTCCAGATGAACCCCATCTGCCCGAATAGACGCCCTTTGGTTGTAAACTAAGTATACCATGGCCCTGGGGCTATTTGCACAATTTTTGGGCCTATATAAAGCCCTTAAACCACCCCATTTCCATTCTATACCATCGCTACATGAACCTTTCCAACTGCGATTTGGGTAAGAAATCCTAACCCTAATCTTGATTTAGGAATCCAAATAGAGTAATCAACAAAATAGCTAACCTATTTCATTTCTTAGGTGCCCGTTGTTCCATTTTTGGGAACGTAGGATTTGAACCGCATCCGAATCAAGTATTCTGACGAAAGGTGAGAATTATAAACGTTTAGGTTATGGTTTTCAAGGCTTTCAATGTCAGCTAATGATTTATGCCTGACTTGATTGCTGCCATATGATCTTAGTTACGCCGTTTTAGATAAATTATACATGTGTGAACTATGTTGAATATAGATGCATTCCATGTGTTTGTTGAAATGTTTGAATGAATATGAAATTGTGATTGGTGCTTGTCATGACTATAAATCTAGGATTCATGTTTGTCGTGGGTATGGCGATCTCTTTGTGTAAAGAATTGCTATAGTTCATTCCGTAACTAATCTAGTATATGTATTTAGTGATGTATAGTCTAAGTGTTTGATAAAATGTCTGAATGAGAAATTGTTGATGGATTGTATTTATCAAGGGTATTGAGATAGGATTCTCGATCACCTTATCCATATGCATAGTTCCTTCATGAAATCTGAATTTCGTCTACACGTATTATGGATGAAATGCAATGTTTGGTAACATGTTCAATATGTCTGATGAAATGCTCAAATAAGATATTGATTTAAATTGTTTGTCAAATGCTGATATGATTTCCACATGTATTTACATGCTACATCTAAGTAAGATTAGGACTGCAACGTAGTCCAGGCAATCGGTAATGATTTCCATTGAGTGGCCGAATTAGTCTTGCCACATTTGATACGTTCGGTGAATTCGGGTCGTACGACGATTGTCGACAGTGGTTAGGTCACGGGGAGTGCTTACATGCTCCATGTCGATTAATTCGGCGTGCGCTTGTACCATTGAACTTTTCTAATAAACCGATTGGCCTATTGTGTGTTTACCATGTATGAACACTTCTACTTGAATCTAAGGTATCACTTACCAATGTAAAGACTCATTTCAACCATAGTACCACGATCCGCTAAGACTCATGAGCTGGGCATGGTGGTATGGGACACCGTGGTTGAGCTGTCGGCCTACGCTGGGGTGACGAGCCTCCCTGTAGTGACTTTGAGTATAAACTCTTGAATTTGCCTATCCTCTGCTATTCATTAGGGATGATCCCCTACAACTTGCCTGTTGTATGTGGTTAACTAGGATTAACGACCTTAGGTGGATCTTTCAGTTAGGTTAATGATATAAAGGGAGGTGTCTTAGCTTCCCAAATCTATTGTATGAATAAGCCTAATTAAGTATTCGGCTCACACGATCATGCTCTGCATTGCATATGCTTAGGTGAGGAAGTTACACCTTTAGGAAATTTGTCATGCGCGAACTTGGTTGTTGGAGTCGCTTTTGAGGGAGCTTTGTCTGAGGGCATGCATCATTACTGCACACCATCCCTGCATTAACAAGAGTAGCTAGGAAGTGATTGTTATATTGCTTTATCATTACTGCTTAATTGAATTGATAACATTTTAACTTTTTCCTTATAGTACCACTGAGTTGATCACTCACTCCCACCCTGGGACGGTGTTCTAAAACACCAACCAGACTCTGTTGTAGATGCAGGTGATGACGGAGTCTATGTAACTGAAATGGACTTCATGGATGAGGAGGAATTTACATATGTTCACCTATCAGGCGGGTCTACATAGACCTTGTATTGATTCGGCGGGATTATAGGGTTACATGGATTAGTTGGACATTTACGTTTTAATATTTTGTAAATTTTGAAACAATACATGTTTCTATTCGGCCCAGTATCATACTTATACTCTGGAGGTTGCGACACCCTTACATATTTATATCTATGTGTTTCAGTCTTCCGCTTGCTAAATTAAATTGTTTCTGGAGTATGATATGCTATTTTAGTATAATCTCACTCATGTCTAATGAATTAATATGAACAACATTTAAACATCATTATCTATGTTGCGTAAGTGATGCGTTGGATCTCGGGAGTTGAGCTTTGCTTGGCCCTCAAAATTCGGGGCGTTACATATACACAGAGTGGTGGTTCCCAACCACGATCTATTGTGGATGACAACCATGACCCATTGTTCGTCATATCCACAACCCTTCAAGTAGATTGTGGTTGTCATTCACATAGGTACCACGACCCATTGTGGATGATAACCACAACCCATTGTTCATCATAACCACGACCCTTCGAGTGGATCTGGTTGTCATCCACAGTGGTCTTGGTTATGACGAATAATTGGTCCTTATTGCCTTGTTGTCATCCATAATGGGTCATGGTTCACTAACCACGACCCATTTTGGTTGACAACCACGACCCATTCGTCGTCATAACCATGACCCTTTGATAGATCGTGGTCGTCAACCACGACCCAATGTGGATGACAACCACGATCCATAGTGGATGATAGCCACAACCCTTTACAAATGACAACCAGGATCCTTCATTTTTGACAAGTTGTACCCATTCAATTTTTTCACAGATTAACCAATATTAGAAGAGTATGGGTCGTAGGCCTATATTATGCTATTATGATGGAGAGAGTATATATGATAAGAGAATGTTTACCTACGATGGTGGAGACTCGAAAGGCTTTATTGTGAGTGATGATATTACATGTTGGCGACTCCTAGATAAAATGCATCAGATTACGAAGACTGTATCGAATGAAACATACCAAGAGTTAGTTTATCCAGTGCTTGACAAGACACAATGTAACATTCCAGACGAAGTGAAGGTTTTATGTGAGAATATGAAGCCTCCAGAAATGAGAAGATCTGCTGGAAGATCGAAAAATGTTCGAATTACATCCCAGGGAGAAGATAGGCCAACACCCAGATGCTTGAGATGCAATTGAATAGGTCACAATCGGCGTTGATACACTTTCGTCCCAATGTGGATGACAAAGTAACTGGTTTACAACCACGATCCATTATGGATGACATCCATGACCCATATAACATGACAACAACGACCCATGACAACTGACAAAGTAAGTGGTTTACTACCATGAACCATCACAGATGACAACCACGACCCATATAACATGACAACCACGACCCATAACAACTGACAACCATGACCCTTAGCACATGGGTCGTGGTTATAGTGTTATATGCATCGTGGTTGACAGTTGTCATGGGTCGTTGTTGTCATGTTATATGGGTTGTGGTTGTCAACACTAAAGAGGATTTTGGGCTTCTGGACTATAATCTAATTATTGATGTTGATATTTGAGTATATGATGCATGTGTATTAACCTCGACACTTTATGGGTGACAATCGCATTCTGTACAAAGGGTCGTGATTCACATGCTCAATGGATCGTTATTGTCGTGAATAAAGGATCATGGATGACATGCTCAATGGATCATAATTGTCATGTAATTAATAACATTGTTATAATATTAGGATCAGGCTGATATTATGTTATGTGCCCTAGCCCTGATATTAATAACATTATTATATAATGTTATATGGGTCGTGGTTGTCATGGGTCATGGTTGACATGTTATATTGGTTATGGTTGACATGTTATATGGGTCGTAGTTGTCATGTTTTATTGGTCATGGGTGCACCTGATACCTCGCCTACGGTATTAACACCACATTATTTTTTAGGAAATCGCATTCATTTCGCTACTTCCCCTTAATCCCGAAAAATGGTTCACCTAACATCGAAAAGACAATAGTCACACCGCATCCTAATCACATTAACCACTAGTTCACCAGCCTAGAAAAGTGGTACTTCAGTTTTAAATTACTTTCAGAAGCCAATTCGAACCAGAATCCTTATTGCAATACCTTAAGCATTCATAATTTTTTTTGCTCTTTCAATCAAAATATGGAAGAGATATTCAAAGAAGGCATCGAATCTTTCTTGCGTTCTTTCTTTATGGGTGATCCCCTCCCTTTCCTCGGGGATGTTGTCGATCTTCCTGAAGATCAACGGCCTCCACAGGAAATTCTGAATATCATTTCAGAACTCTGGCAACTCGGAGATAATTTCTCCAAGGCGGATAGAGAAATCGAGCGGTGTTCTTCCGCTCTGTCTCACCTGTCGGCCCTTAGTGTTGAGTGCAGGACTCTGCCAGCCTGCTCTGAAGTAGTTGGGAAGAACAGGCTGCACTGTACTTGCGAGCAGGACTTTAACAAGAAAAGGCTGCTCTGGATTAAGAGGTGCAACGTGACAAAGGAAGTGAAAGCTGAGGCCACTAAAAGATTTGAAGACCTTAAATCGGCCCACCTATATTTCCCATCCTGCCACTCTTCTTCTTCCTTGTCCTGTTCCTCTTCTTCATCTGCAAACTTCTTGTAATTAAACGAAAGTTCACTTGTTGATTTTCTAGTCATCTTGCGGAGTTCCCATATAATGTAATTTTTGGGTGCAATAAAATGCCATATATGGTCATGGTGAGGGTTGTGATTGTCATGTGGTAAGGGTTGTGGTTGTAAGTGTGAGACCTGACCCGAGTTCACAGGTGTGCATATGTGTGTGTGAGTATGCATTCCGTCCATCTTGATCCCGCGATCCTACCGATCGAATCTCAGCGACCCGTAACTCTTGGATAGTATTTGCGGTCATCCGTGAGCCCAGTCGTGAAGACCCGACTCGGATCGAGTTGAGACCTATGTCATTGTGACCGCATCGTCGCTGCAGTTCCAACGATACGTCTTGTATGTCCATCCGATGTGTGGATCATAAGTTATGTGTATCTCATTTGTAGCCTTTGAGCATGATCATGTGGCCAACTTAGTGTGGAGGGCACATTTTTCAAGGTGGCCACCCTCTTTTGTGTAAATTCTAACACACACTACCCATACATTACCTAGACCCTCAAATCCTACACCACTCACCACCCACACACTACCCATCCCTACTCTAGCCTAGCAACATAGTTTATATCACCATAGGCTATGATGATTTTTCTCTTATCTAGGAGAGAGAGTGATGATTACTTTTCCTCTCTCTCTTGTCTAACAATTTCCATACTCTCCCTCTCATTTCCTTCTACTCTCTTCTCTCTTTCTATCTCTCTTAGAAAAAAATCCAACCCCATTTTCCCTCTTCTCCAGCCCCTTCTCCCTCAAATTGCCTCCCATCTAACCTTCAATAATCCATCTCACCCATTGAAACATGTCCCTTGGAGTATAAAGAGAAGATTGATGTAACTTTGGAGTGGGATCCATTAAGGTGGGTGATTATAATTGCTGATCTTCTTTTCTACCCTTTGATCTTATTTTTCTTTCTAGATGGATCATATGGGACCCACCAATCCATGGTGGGGATCCCATTTGATCCCATGGATGTGGTCCTTTGGCCCATCCTAAATGCATGTCATGATCCATGATGGGGCCGTTCTCCATGGACCTCATCATGATGTATTTAATGATCCACTCCATCTTAAGGTCATCTAGACCCTAAGGTTCATGTTGGGATGACATCCCAACCATCCATAGCAATTATAAATCATGCATGTAGTGATTTTATGTTGCATGTACAATCAATGTAGTTGTATGGGTATGATTCACTCTTAGGAGGGTCCACTAGTGGCGGGGCCCTACCCCCATGGCCGGATTACTCTCTTTCTTTCTTCTCTTTTCTCTGATGTATGGATGATAATGTGTGTGTGGCCCATTTATAGTGGGCCTTGGATGTCCCAAAATAAATAAAAATAAAAATCTAGCAAGGTGGGATGCTCTTACCACCTAACTCCATGATCATTGGACACCTTAATCAATGCATGCAAGTGTCCTAGTCCTAGTATGTGATCTGGACTTATGTGGGACCCACTGAGGAAGGCCACACACCCTTTCTATGGCTGAGATTATTGAGATATATGCTGATGTGTCCAGCCATGTATTGTTGTCCAAAAACCTGGACTGTCATGTTCAATCTTTGGCATGGATTTTTGGATCATGATTGCCATTATTTTCTTTATAATTATGGGGTGTAATGAGAAGGTGTGGACCCCACCGTGAGGTGTGAAGGTTCATACCTCAGATGGCCCATGAAATGGTACCCAAAAAGGAGGCCCAAAGGAGTGGGCGGTCCACTTTGTTGGGCTGTCCAGGCCACATGTATGGAGGGAAAACATATACTTTAGCTTGGTTTCTCTGAGGGATGGACCACTTTTATGGACCCCACCTTACTTTATTTTATAAAGAAAATACTAAACCTCCATTTTCCCTCTCTTAGATGAAGGTTGGGCCTACCTTATTAGGTAAACAATGCATGGACAGCAACATCTCTTCCTAGAAAGATTGAAATTCCTAATTTAATTAAAATATTTATGAGTATCCAAAAATCATAAAATTTTTTAGAGAGGTGGTTCACTCATGGTAGGACCCACCTACAAAATTTTGGGGCCAATGGACACCTGTACATACCATGGTAGTGGCTGGACCGACCCATTACAATATGGTGTCTAGATCAGTCCAATTTTCTGGACAGTCTGTTTCATTTAAATAAATTAAAATATTTTTAAGTGTTTAAAAATTCTAAAATTTTGTGGGGTGTGACCCACTTATAGAAGTGTCACTCTCTAAAATTTTAGGCCCAACGGACAATCGAGCTGACTATGGTGCGGCCTGCAAATTTGGGTCAGTTTGGGCCAAATACCTAGGCCCATATGGGACGCCCCATGTGGGCTACCTGCTGGACTTTGGTCTAGCAGTGTGGCCCACCTACTCCCTTCTGTAGTATGATGTAACTCTATGTGGTGGGGCCCTCTGACTTGATAGCTGGACCACTTAGGCTGATGTCTTAATCAAATGAAACAATTACTGGACTCCAATAAGCCCATAAACCTGTTGGGTTAAAAAAAAATCGAGCAACTGGTTATAATTATGATTGGCCTTTGGGCTGAAATTTTGAGAAGTGGGGCCCACCACATTATGAAGATCTTAGAGAGAATAATTTATACCTTTGGTTCCTTAAATGTTGGGCTTGATAAATGCACTTTTGAGGCCCACCACAGTTGAATTCAATCGGGTCCATGAATGTAGCTGGTTGTTGAACTCTTTAGGCCCAATTGGGCTGGAACTTTCCAGATAGGCCCATTGAACTCTTGGACCATTTTTACCATGATATTGTGTTGGGTTAGTGGGCCAGATTACACAAGAGATGGGCCCTTGGTTGCCCACCAAATCAACTTTAATACTTGGGCCGAGTTGTAGGCCCAACTTACTTGACTAAGAGCATGACATTTGCCCATGTGGTTTGAGCAAGGGGTTGCCCACTAGGCCACCACAATACATGGGATTAGTGGCCTTTATGTTGGGCCCTAACCTTTCCCCTATAGGCCCATAGTGGTATATATTAGTTGAGCTATGTGTGTTTCCCTTGGACCCATGTTTTGGATAGGCTTTGGGCCGCCTTTTTGAAGCCCAACATGAGTGTTTGTGGTATGATTATGGCTGCCCGTTTCTTATTTCTGATGTTACGTGGGCCTTGGGCCTTGATCCATGTTCAATTAGAGATGGGCTAACTCTTGGGGACCAATTGTAGTTGGATGTCCACATTGGTGGCCTTAAGGTAGGCCCATGGGCTTCTATAGGTGGTTAAAGGCCCACCATAGACTCTTGCTAGACACGTTTCATCTATTTAGGCCTATACCATTAGTCTCGTGGTCCTTAGTCTAAGTCCTTAGTCTCGTGGGCTACCCCAGGTATATGGGCCCCCACTAGAGGTTGTATTCCTTATGAGAAATTGGTTAAGTACCTAGACCCTTCATAATTAGGTAGAGAGTTCATCTTCACCTCATCGGCACCCCTATTCATCTTCATGAGCCACTCCCATACGCATCATATGCATGCTTGGTTGAGGTATAATTGGCCATAGCTATGTCATTGTGTAGGACATGTTGCTATCTCCTCGAGAGATGAATGCTTGGAATTGATGCATGGGTGATTGTGTGATTCATGCATTTGGCATTGCATAGCGTGTGGATATCCGCCCTTACTTCATCAGGGCCTTACCTCCACAGGGATATTCATGGATGGCCGTATGTGTGGACACCGAAAATATTAGTTGAGCATACCGGGTGCATAGGATGCCCATGGGTGAAATTCTCAAAACTTCCATGGTACCAAGGATCTGCTCCAACGCCGTGACCGGGTGGAATACATGAGCGCAGGAGGGCCTTATACCTTTAGGCCGCGACTCCCACTATCGTGTAGTCGGTTGGATAGGGGTGTGGCCTTACCTGCCTGGTGTGAGGAGGCATCGCTAGGCTGAGTCTGACCAGCTCGTAAATGGGTCCGCTACCTTCAGGCCTTGTTGGTAATTGGTTGTCCGCAGACGGGTAGTGAGGTCTCTTACGCTCGTTTGACTGTGCGGGGTCTATAGAGCGGCAGTCATTCATCAGTGTAATGGACCCCGGTGATTTCCTTATGATTGAACATGTACTTGACTTATGGTTTTGATATGAGCACTGACATTACTTGCATCGCATTAACATTGGCTGTACAAGCCCCCCTTTCGTACATTGCCTTGGTATGGCACCCATTACTTATTGCATCGCGTTCATGGTAAGCCTTGGTAAGACTAGTGATATGTTCATTGATTATGCTTCTCTCCTTATACCTCCTACTATTCTTCTATGCACCATTGTCACACACTTACACCACCCTCTAAGCTTCTATAAGCTTATGCACAATTGATGCGTGCAGGAGACTCTAGGTAGGCGCCGTAGCAGTAGAGCGTGGAGTAGAGTTGAGCAGTGAGGACTCCAGTGTTACTGATTTCTCTCTCTTTTCCTTTTATTCTCATGTATGTCCTTTTGGACCTTTTAGATGATTGTAAAAGTTCAATTTTTTAGTGGATTTTGTGATGTGTGCCTTTGTTATTCTCAAATGTATTTGCTGTGATCTTGGGTATGCTTGCATTGGAAGTGATTATACTGTTATGAAAATCCTTCTTGTAGGATCCCAGGATTGGAACCTACCTCAGGAGCTGAGAATGGGGTACTATGGAGACTGTTGCGGCCAGAACCGGCCATCGGGTTCCTTGTGAGTCTGGTTACCGAGTCTAGGGTGTGACATGAGTTGGTATCAGAGCATAGCAGGTGATTCTGGAATGACTAAGGATGACATCGCAGGTCTGCTAAGAACATGGGACAAGTTGTGTCCCGAGATCCTTCCTTTCGCTCCGTATTGAGCCTGTAATTGTCTTAATTCCTTGTGCCCGATTATTTTATAGACGATGCCGCGTGGACGTGGCTCCCGTGGTCGTGGTGCCCGTGGACGAGGCGCCCGATTTACCCCTTCTACTCGAGCACATCCTGCTCCCGTTGTTGAGGATCCGATTCCTGAGGTCCCGATCTGGCCTACTCCTCTAGTTGAGCCCATAGCGCCCATACCTCCAATTGCTCCGGTTCCCCCACCTATTCCCCCTACTCAGCCTGCTGTTCCAGTTACTGAGGCTCCTGCTCCTCCGGCCGCACCCATGCCTCCGCCTGAGGCTAGTGTCGCCCCTACCTTTCCGACAGTACCTATAGGAGCTGAGCATTTTCAACAGTTGATGCAGCTTATTGCCCCCGCATTGCAAACCCGTCAGCCAGCTACCGCTGAGGTTTCTGGGCAGCCTGATTTACCACAAGCTAGTGCGATAGCTCGAGAGTTCCCGCAGCATGATCCCCCGAGGTTCAGTGGTGACCCTGACCCTTCTACCGCCGAGGCTTGGTGCACTGAGGTTGTGAGGATTTTTGACACTATTCAGTGTCCTGTGGGTTAGAGAGTATCCCTTGCGACCTATCTCCTTCAGGGTGAGGCCCGCCATTGGTGGTCATCTGTATCTAGGATGGTCGGACCTCAGTTTGTTTGGTCATGGGAGGAGTTCGTGGTCCGTTTCGACCAGAAGTTCTTCCCTGAGCATGTTTAGATCCAGCGGGCGATCGAGTTTGAGACCCTAGTGCAGGGTGATATGACCGTATCTCAGTATGAATCCCGTTTCTTGGCCTTGTCTAGATTTGCTCCTCATCTCACCAGCGATGAGAAGATGAGGGCTCATCGTTTTGTGGCTGGTTTGCATCCTGCCCTTCGCAGTCGTGTGGTAGGGCATTGTTTGGAGATGTTTGACCAGGTCGTTCATCAGGCACTGGTTTATGAGGAGGACTGGGCTATGACCCAGAGGTCGAGAGAGCAGAGTTCCGGTAGAGACCGGAAGAGGAGGGCACCAGCCGGCAGTTCTAGGCAGCACCGTCAGCAGAGACGGAGGGGCAGGTCAGGATTTCAGCAGCCTACGGTTCAGACAGTAGCTTCATCATCATCGTTAGCACTATCTTCCGGCCCCTTTTCTGGTGTATGCTTCGGCTGTGAACAGGCCGGGCATCGGAGGCATGAGTGCCCTCTCCCCATTTAGCAACAAAGGCCATCGCAGTTACCTCCTCCGCGTCCTCCTCAGCAGCAGCAAAGAGCTCAGCTTCCACCCGCCATTCCTAGGGCTCCTCAGCAGCAGAGGTAGCCAGGCAGACCTCCTCAGTAGCGACAGCAGTAGCAGAGACAGCAGCAGCCGCAGCACTAGCAGAGGGGATATCCGCATGTCCGGTCCCTGGGTCCAGTATGTATCACAGCCCAGCAGGCACAGAATCAGGACCCTCAGTCTTTTGGGTTACTTCCCCTACCAGCTCAGGGTTGCTTTTATTCCGTGCAGCAGGCGCCAGGCCAGGACCCGCAGTCATCGACCGGTGGAGTAGTCGAGGGTATTCTTCTTGTTTCTTCCTGCATTGCTCATGTTTTATTTGATTCTGGTGCCTCTCATTATTTTGTGGCCGAGCAGTTTTGTCGATGGACTGGTATTCCATCGGAGTCCGTGTCTGAGGCTTTAACCGTTTTGACTCCTATGGGGAAGTCTATGATGCTGACCCTTTGCTGTCCTTCTTGCCCGGTGTTAGTGGGCGAGATGTTCCTTCCTGCCGATCTGTTCATGATGTCGATGTTAGGTTTTGATGTGATTCTGGGTATAGACTGGCTTGCGGAGTATGGTGCCATCTTAGACTGTGTCGCGCGGATGGTTACGTTTCACATTCCAGGCTTGCCAGTGTTCCAGTTCGTTGCTAAGCCTAGAGGAGAGCCGTTATCTAGTTTCTTGGCTTTAGTCGTTAAGGATTTTGTGGTAGAGAATATTGAGCTGCTACCAGTTGTTTGTGAGTACTCGGATGTGTTTCAGGAGATCCCGGGGTTTGCCTCCACGTCGGTAAGTGGAGTTCCAGATTGATTTGGTGCCCGGTACTGCGCCCATCTCGAAGGCCCCCTACTGGATGGCATCGTTGGAGTTGAGGGAACTGCAGGAGTAGTTGGATGAGCTTCGGGAGTTAGGTTTCATTCGTCCCAGTAGTTCACCTTAGGGAGCCTCGATATTGTTTGTGAAGAAGAAGGATGGTTCATTGCGACTCTGTGTAGATTATCGTGAGCTCAACAGAGTCACCATCAAGAACTGATACCCGCTTCCCCGTATTGATAACTTGTTCGATCAATTGCAGGGTGCACAATATTTTTCTAAGATAGACTTGCGTTCTAGTTACCATCAGATTCGGGTCCGAGAGGAGGACATTCTGAAGACAGCTTTCCGGACACGTTATGGTCACTTCGAGTTCCTGGTCATGTCATTTGAACTGACCAACGTGCCCACTATATTCATGCAGCTGATGAATGAGGTTTTTCGACCGTTCCTTGATCAGTTCGTGGTGGTATTCATTGATGATATTCTTGTATATTTGAGGACTCGAGAGGACCATGCTGAGCACCTGCGGATTGTACTTGAGACCCTCCATGCCCACCAGCTGTATGCGAAGATGGAGAAGTGTGAGTTTTGGCAGGAGGAGATGAAGTTCCTCGGTCACGTGGTGACGAGGGAGGGTGTCGCTGTGGACCCCTCGAAGGTTGATGTAGTGCATCGGTGGGGCAAGCCCATGAACGTGTCCAAGATTCGCAGCTTCCTTGGTCTAGCGGAATATTACCGACAGTTTATCGAGAGTTTCTCCAGTATTGCAGCACCGCTGACCCGGTTGACGCGGAAGGGCGTCGAGTTCGTCTGGAGTGACGCTTGTGAGAAGGCATTTACAGAGTTGAAGGACCGCCTGACGACCGCTCCTGTTCTCACTATTCCTGATGGGAGTGAGGGTTTTGTTGTTTTTACTGATACCTCTAGAGTTGGCTTGGGTGCTGTACTGATGCAGCATGGGAAGCCAGTGGCGTATGCCTCACGCCAGCTCAAGGTCCATGAGCTGAACTACCCCACTCATGATTTGGAGCTCGGAGCAATCGTCTTCGCACTGAAGGTGTGGAGGTATTATCTATATGGGGTCAGGTTCGAGCTCTTCTTGGATCATAAGAGCTTGAAGTATCTATTTTCACAGTCCGAATTGAACCTGTGACAGAGGCAATGGATGGAGTTGCTGAAAGACTATGATTTTGACCTTCAGTACCACCCGGGCAAGGCAAACGTGGTGGTGGACGCACTCAGCCGCCAGCCACGAGGCCTGGTG
This sequence comes from Magnolia sinica, assembly GCF_029962835.1. Classification (NCBI taxonomy): domain Eukaryota; kingdom Viridiplantae; phylum Streptophyta; class Magnoliopsida; order Magnoliales; family Magnoliaceae; genus Magnolia; species Magnolia sinica. The sequence continues at coordinate 86,058,238 of NC_080574.1, forward strand.
GCACAGATGATGGTGCGTGAGTGGCAGATGCTTGAGGATGTATCAGAGTTTGACTTTTAGTTCGGTTTGCAGTCTTCCATTGTTCAACTTTCGAGCTTGTCGATTCAACCCTCCTTAGTGGCCAGGGTGATCGAGGCTCAGCAGACGGACGAGTTACTTTAGGAGTACTAAGCAGAGGCCGCATCCGTGGAGTAGTCAGACTGGCAGATTGGTTCCGATGGTGGATTACGCTTCAGAGGCCGATTGTGTGTCCCGGACATTCAGAGTTGTGTCGGGATCTGATGACCGAGGCACACCGATCGAGACTTACTATCCACCCGGGCTCCACGAAGATGTATCGTGATATGAGGAAGCAGTACTTCTGGCAGGGGATGAAGCGCCAGATTGTGAGTTTTGTGGCCGAGTGTGACACATGCCAACGTGTCAAGGCCGATCATCAGAGACCCCCTGGTCCCTTACAGCCGCTGAGCGTTCCAGAGTGGAAGTGGGAGCATGTATCGATGGACTTCATCGCAGGTTTGCCGAGGACTCAGCGCGGTCACGATACCATCTGGGTTATCGTCGATCGTCTAACGAAGTCGACTCATTTCATTCCAGTACGTGCTTCCTGGTCTATGGACCGGTTAGAGAGGATATTCATTTAGGAGATAGTGAGACTGCACGGCATCCCCATTTCGATCGTTTCAGACCGAGACTCTAGATTTACGTCTCAGTTTTGGAGGAGTTTTCAATAGGCATTGGGGGTCACTTTGCATCTCAGCACCGCTTATCATCCGCAGACAGATGGGCAGACCGAAAGGGTCAACCAGATCCTTGAGGATATGCTCAGGGCTTGTGTGATCGACTTTGCAGGGAATTGGGATGATCATATGCACTTGCCGAGTTCGCGTACAACAACAGCTATCAGGCGACTATTGGCGTGGCTCCTTTTGAGGCACTTTATGGCAGACCGTACAGATCTCCTAGTTGTTGGACCGAGGTTGGAGAGCGTCGTCTCTTAGGTCCCGAGCTTGTGCTGTAGACGTCAGAGGTTATTGATGTTATCAGGCAGAGGATGCGCACAGCCCAAGGTCGGAAGAAGAGTTTTGCTGATCGTCGGCGTCGACCCCTCGAGTTCGCAGTCGGGGACATGGTGTATCTCAAGGTCTCGCCTATGAAGGGCGTGGTTCGCTTTGGTGTGAAGGGCAAGCTTGCCCCGAGATTCATCGGACCTTTTGAGATTACCGAGCGCGTGGGCGCTGTGGCCTATAGGCTTGCCTTACCTCCTGAGTTGTCTGCAATCCACGACGTGTTTCATATTTCTATGTTACGGAGATGTGGATTAGACACTATTCCTGTGATTGATTGGCAGCCACTTGAGGTCCGTGAGGATGCTTCCTATATTGAGCAGCCGATTCATATCCTTGATCGGAAGGAGCAGGTCCTCAGGACCAAGGTCATTCCCTTGGTGAAGGTGCAATGGGGTCATCATTCAGAGGCCGAGGCGTCTTGGGAACGCGAGGCCGAGATTAGAGAACGCTATCCCCATTTGTTTGATGATTGATTGATATATGATTGTTTGTATTGCCCTCCTTATATGATGATTGTTATATGATGGTGGTGTTTTGTCTTTTATTTTGTCTTAGATTGTTCAATTTCGAGGACGAAATTTCTTATTTGGTGGGGAGGGTTGTGAGACCCGACCTGAGTTTGCAGGTGTGCATATGTGTGTGTGAGTATGCATTCTGTCCATCTTGATCTTGCGATCCTACCGGTCGAATCCCGGCGACCAGTAACCCTTGGATAATGTTTGCGGTCATCCGTGAGCCCAATCGTGAAGACCCGACTCGGATTGAGTTGAGACCTATGTCATTGTGACCTCATCCTCGCCACGGTTCCAACGATGCGTCTTGTGTGTCCATCCGATGTGTGGATCATAAGTTATGTGCATCTCATTTGTAGCCTTTGAGCATGATCATGTGGCCCACCTAGTGTGGAGGGCATATTTTTCAAGGTGGCCACCCTCTTTTGTGCAAATTCCAACACACACTACCCATACATTACCTAAACCCCCAAATCCTACACCACCCACCAGCCACACACTACCCATCCCTACTCTAGCCCAGCAACATAGTTTATATCACCATAGGCTATGATGATTTTGCTCTTATCTAGGAGAAAGAGTTATGATTACTTTTCCTCTCTCTCTTTTCTAGCAATTTCCATACTCTCCCTCTCATTTCTCTCTACTCTCTTCTCTCTTTCTTTCTCTCTTAGAAAAAAATCCAGCCCCATTTTCCCTTTTCTCTAGCCCCTTTTCCCTCAAATCCCCTCTCATCTAACCTTCAATAATCCATCTCACCCATTGAAACATGTCCCTTGGACCATAAAGAGAAGATTGATGTAACTTTGGAGTGGGATCTATTAAGGTGGGTGATTATAATTGCTGATCTTCTTTTCTACCCTTTGATCTTATTTTTCTTTCTAGATGGATCATATGGGACCCACCAATCTATGGTGGGGATCCCATTTGATCCCATGGATGTGGCCCTTTGGCCCATCCTACACGCATGTCATGATCCATGATGGGGCCATTCTCCATGGACCCCATCATGATGTATTTAATGATCCACTCCATCTTAAGGTCATCTAGACCCTAAGGATCATGTTGGGATGGCATCCCAACCATCCATAGCAATTATAGATCATGCATATAGTGATTTTATGTTGCATGTACAATCAATGTAGTTGTATGGGTATGATTCACTCTTAGGAGGGCCCACTAGTGGCGAGGCCCTACCCCCATGGCCAAATTACTCTCTTTCTTTCTTCTCTTTTCTCTGATGTATAGATGATAATGTGTGTGTGGCCCATTTATAGTGGGCCTTGGATGTCCCAAAATAAATAAAAATAAAAATCTAGCAAGGCGGGATGCTCTTACCACCTAACTCCATGATCATTGGACACCTTAATCAATGCATGCAAGTGTCTTAGTCCTAGTATGTGATCTGGACTTATATGGGACCCACTGAGGAAGGCCACACACCCTTTTTATGGCTGAGATTATTGAGATATAGGCTGATGTGTCCAACCATGTATTGCTGTCCAAAAACCTAAACTGTTGCATGGATTGCCATGTTCAATCTTTGGCGTGGATTTTTAGATTATGATTGCCATTATTTTCTTTATAATTATGGGGTGCAATGAGAAGGTGTGGACCCCACTGTGAGGTGTGATGGTTCATACCTTAGATGGCCCATGAAATGGTACCAAAAAAGGAGGCCCATAGGAGTGGGCGGTCCACTTTGTTGGGCTGTCTAGCCCACATGTATGGAGGGAAAACATATACTTCACCTTAGTTTCTCTGAGGGATAGGACACTTTTATGGACCCCACCTTACTTTATTTTATGAAGAAAATACTAAACCTCCATTTTCCCCCTCTTGGATGAAGGTTGGGCCCACCTTATTGGGTAAACAATGCATGGACAACAACATCTCTTTCTGGACAGATTAAAATTCCTAATTTAATTAAAATATTTATGAGTATCCAAAAATCATAAAATTTTTTAGAGAGGTGGTTCACTCATGGTAGGACCCACCTAGAAAAGTTTCAGACCAATGGACACCTGTACATATCATGGTGGTGGTTAGACCGGCCCATTATAATATGGTGTCCAGATCAGTCCGATTTTCTGGACAGTCTGTTTCATTTAAATAAATTAAAATATTTTTAAGTGTTCAAAAATTCTGAAATTTTGTGGGGTGTGACCCACCTATAGAAGTGTCACTCTGCAAAATTTTAGGCCCAACGGACAATCGAGTTGACTGTGGTGCGGCCTGCAAATTTGTGTCAGTTTGGGCCAAATACCTAGGCCCATATGGGACGCCCCATGTGGGCTACCTGCTGGACTTTGGTCTAGCAGTGTGGCCCACCTACTCCCTTCTGTAGTATGATGTAACCCTATGTGGTGGGGCCCTCTCACTTGATAGTTGGACCACTTGGGCTGATGTCCTAATCAAATGAAACAATTACTGGACTCCAATAAGCCCATAAACCTATTGGGTTAAAAAAAATTCAGCAACTTGTTATAATTATGATTGGCCTTTGGGCTGAAATTTTGAGAAGTGGGGCCCACCACATTGTGAAGATCTTAGAGAGAATAATTTATACCTTTAGTTCCTTAAATGTTGGGTTTGATAAATGCACTTTTGAGGCCCACCACAGTTGAATTCAATCGGGTCCATGAATGTAGCTGGTTGTTGAACTCTTTAGGCCCAATTGGGCTGGAACTTTCCAGATAGGCCCATTGAACTCTTGGGCCATTTTTACCATAATATTGTGTTGGGTTAGTGGGCCAGATTACACAAGTAGATGGGCCCTTGGTTGCCCACCAAATCAACTTTAATACTTGGGCCGGGTTGTAGGCCCAACTTACTTGACTAAGAGCATGACATTTGCCCATGTGGTTTGAGCAATGGGTTGCCCACTAGGCCACCACAATACATGGGATTAGTGGCTTTTATGTTGGGCCCTAACCTTTCCCCTATGGGCCCATAGTGGTATATATTAGTTGGGCTATGTGTGTTTTCCTTGGACCCATGTTTTGGATAAGCTTTGGGCCGCCTTTTTGAAGCCCAACATGAGTGTTTGTAGTATGATTATGGCTGCCCGTTTCTTATTTCTGATGTTGCGTGGGCCTTGGGCCTTGATCCATGTTCAATTAGAGATGGGCTAACTCTTGGGGACCAATTGTGGTTGGATGTCCACATTGGTGGCCCTAAGGTAAGCCCATGGGCTTCTATAGGTGGTTAAAGGCCCACCATAGACCCTTGCTAGGCCCATTTCATCTATTTAGGCCTATACCATTAGTCTCGTGGTCCTTAGTCTAGGTCCTTAGTCTCGTGGGCTACCCCAGGTATATGGGCCCCCACTAGAGGTTGTATTCCTTATGAGGAATTGGTTAAGTACCTAGACCCTTCATAGTTAGGTAGAGAGTTCATCTTCACCTCATCGGTACCCCTATTCATCTTCATGAGCCACTCCCATACGCATCATATGCATACTTGGTTGAGGTATGATTGGTCATGGCTGTGTCATTGTGTAGGACATGTTACTATCTCCTCGAGGATGGATGCTTGGAATTGATGCATGAGTGATTGTGTGATTCATGCATTTGGCATTGCATAGCTTATGGATATCCGCCCTTACTTCATCAGGGTCTTGCCTCCACAGGGGTATTCATGGATGGTCGTATGTGTGGACACCGGAAATATTAGTTGAGCATACCAGGTGCATAGGATGCCCATGGGTGAAATTCCCAAAACTTCCATGGTACCAAGGATCTGCTCCAACGCCGTGACCGGGTGGAATACATGAGCGCATGAGGGCCTTATACCGTTAGGCCGCGACTCCCACTGTCATGTAGTCGGTTGGATAGGGGTGTGGCCTTACCTACCTGGTGTGAGGAGGCATTGCTAGGCTGAGTCTGACCAGCTCGTAAATAGGTCCGCTACTTTCAGGCCTTGTTGGTGATTGGTTGTCCACAGGCGGGTAGTGAGGTCTTTTACGCTCGTTTGATTGTGCAGGGTCTTTAAAGCGGCAGTCATTCAGCAGTGTAATGGACCCCGGTGATTTCCTTATGATTGAACATGTACTTGACTTATGGTTTTGATATGAGCACTGACATTACTTGCATCGCATTAGCATTGGCTGTACAAGCCCCCCTTTCGTACATTGTCTTGGTATGGCACCCATTACTTATTGCATCGCGTTCATGGTAAGCCTTGGTAAGACTAGTGATATGTTCATTGATTATGCTTTTCTCCTTATACCTCCTACTATTTTTCTATGCACCATTGTCACACACTTACACCACCCTCTAAGCTTCTATAAGCTTATGCACGATTGATGCGTGTAGGAGACTCTAGGTAGGCGCCGTAGCAGCAGAGCGTGGAGTAGAGTTGAGCAGTGAGGACTCCAGTGTTGCTGATTTATCTCTCTTTTCCTTTTATTCTCATGTATGTCCTTTTGGACCTTTTGGATGATTGTAAAAGTTCAAATTTTTAGTGGATTTTGTGATGTGTGCCGTTGTTATTCTCAGATGTACTTGCTGTGATCTTGGGTATGCTCGCATTGGAAGTGATTATACTGTTATGAAAATCCTCCTTGTAGGATCCCAGGATCGGAACCTACCTCAGGAGCCGAGAATGGGGTACTACGGAGACTGTTGCGGCCAGAACCGGCCATTGGGTTCCTTGTGAGTCCGGTTACCAAGTCTGGGGCGTGACAGTAAGGGCCACATTAAAGTCTTAACTCATTGGCCCCACAATGTTGCATTGTGGTTTACATGTTATATGGGTCGTAGTTGACATGTTACATGAGTCGTGGTTCTCAGTTATATAGGTGTCGTGGTTGTCATGTTATATAGGTCATGGTTGTCATGATGCATGGATCATGGTTGTCAGTTGTTATGGGTCATGGTTGTTGTTTCGACAAGAAAACAAATGCGTTTGATTTCGGAAATTTCATTCAATGATAACAAAGAACGAATGAGAGAACAATAATCACAAGATATTTTATTCTAGTTTGTTTGCATACTTTGATTTCCCTTAATTCTAAGATAAATTACAATGAATGGGTACAATGAATAATGTAGAAAGCAGTAGCAATTTTAGCAGCATTTTGATGTTTTTGACGTTCATCGCAAAGGAAAATGAGCTCCTAGAAGCTTTTCGATCTTTATTTTCTTTTATTTCTCCTTCTTGCTTCTCTCTCGCACTTCCTTTTTAGGGAATATGGAGTATATGAGGCTTATTTTAGGACAAAAACCATGCATCAGGACAAATCTCCTAACAAAGTGGTGCATGGACTTTTGGGTTTGGACATTCTTCTATTCAAAATGGTGTGAAAGCCTACTCAAGAAGATGTTGCGCGGACGGTGGAATGATTTCTTCAGTTGTGTGGGTCGCACAACAGCTTCTTCAGTTGTACGAGTCGCATAATAACTTCTCCAGTTGTGCAGGTCACACAACAACTTCTTCAACAGCTTCTTCAATTGTGTGGGTCACACAACAACTTCTTCAGTTGTGCGGGTCGCACAATAGTTTCTCCAGTTGTGTGGGTCGCAAAATAGCTTCTCCTGTTGTGTGGGTCGCATAACAACTTATTCAGTTGCATGGGTCGCACAACAGCTTCTTCAGTTGTGTGGGTCGCACAACAGCTTCTTCCATTGTGCAGGTCGCACAATAACTTCTTCAATAGCTTCTTTAGTTGTGCGGGTCGCACAACAGCTTCTTCAGATGCGCGGGTCACACAACAACTTCTTCAGTTGTGTGAGTCGCACAACAGCTTCTTCCTCTCCCTCTCTTACCTTCCCTCCTCCTTGTCTTCTAACCAACCAACCTCTCAAACGTGGCATGGGGAGGGGTATTTATAGGTATTCCTCTCTTATATAGTGGTGTTCACTATCACTTCTTTCTTCATACAACTTCCACCTTCCTTCCTTACATAGTGGTGTTTACCAACATGTCTCTTAAATAGTAGTGATCATCAACCTTTTCCTTAATACAAGGTAATGTCAATCCACTCCTTTTTACCAAAATAACCTTCATCAGTTCTTTTTACCAAAATAACCCTCTTTGCTTATTTTAACAAAAATACTCCCAAATGCTGCTTTTTACCAAAATACTCCCAAATGCTGCTTTTTACTAAAATACTCTCAAATGCTACTTTTTTCCAACAGACTCCCAGATGCTACTTTTTACCAAAATAAGGAGTGCACGACCCTGGGAAGCATCTGCACTATGGAATTCTTAACCAATGCAATGGATATACAATGAAATATTTTTTGTGCCTCAACAACATGCAATGGAATATGTTTTGTGCCTCAATAGATGGCCCCTTAATCCTTCTTTAATTAATTCCTGAAATCAAATGGAGGATCGATCTTCCTTCGATTGAAGAACTGAATGAACTACAACTGAAGGATGACTAAATGATCATGCTTGCATGGAAGATTGAATGATCATACTTGACCAAAAGATCGAATGATCGCATTCGATCGGAAGACTGGAATACTCGCGCTCAAACGGAAGACTTAAATGATCGCGCTCAAATGGAAGACTTGAATGATCGCGCTCGAACGAAAGATTTGAATGATTGGCTCGATCGGAAGACTTGAACGCCCCCTACCAGCAGCGTCGAGCAGATGCTTCACTAGAGAGGATAAAATTCTCTTTTCATCGAAACTTGCCACTGTAACAGTTATGGCAACTTTATCTTTGAGTAACTTGATTAAAGAACTATCTTTCAAAACCGTTGTTGTTGCAACGGTCTCTTTGATCAACTCCGATGACTCTTTCCTTCAGCTCTACGTCTAGGGAGTTGTTCTTTAATGTTGCCCTTAGTACGACAACTTTTTCGATTGTCTCATTTATTCATGATCTGCATAACCCAAGCTTTCGAATGATAGTCTTTCCTGCCAAATTAATCAAATTAGTATCTCAAGACATTATAATTTTTTAATTTTAGCTTTATGAAGTATTGATAATTTTTGAAATATATTGAAAGCTTCTTCTCTTTTTAGGCAGATTGTGATATTTGCAATATGATAATGATTTAATTATTTCATCTTTGCGCTTGTCATCGTGCTTCACATTGCATTCTTTGCTCATTATATCGCGCTTTTGAAGATGTCATCTCCAGCTCTAAAGGTCCAACCGTTGAGTCTTTTGTTGAGTCTTTTCTAGTTTGTGCTCCTTAGCATAGACTTTTCCTTGGATCTTTGTTGATTCTTGATATAAAAACAATTCTTAAATGTTCACACTGGATCATGCTTCATAATTCTTGACATATGAATTCCTCCACCACATATAAAAGATTATTAAAAGACCAAAGCATATATTACTTAAAGACATAGATCATGCCCCCTTTGCAAGTCAGCTTCGCATAAAGATTTCTTCAGAAGATAATACTTCCAAAGTAAAGCCTACTGATACCCTTGAAGGATGGATAATCTTTGTTGCTTATTCAATAAATTGAAAGAATATATCTAAATCTTTAAATTGTTTGGGAGGGAATGATGATTCTTCGCTAGTTTATTCTCTGTCGCCTTTAAGCATCTTGTGCAATAATATTTCTCTATCATAAAAAAGGTAAGAGACAAAAAGACTTCACGGCTCTTGTCAATATATTAATTGATCTTGAAGATTTGAACTTTTGAGTAAATAATTGTCAATATTTTGAAGGCATATGTTGTTGCTGTAATTTGAACCCGATTCAAGAGAAACGCATTTTTGCATGTTGTTTACTCAATATTTAAAATTTTCAACAGGCAATTACATATTTGAGCATATTTAAAGTGAAATATGTATCTGCAACATTTTGAATACTACATATAGTTTATGCTTTTTGAGCAGTGGAGCTAGTGTACTTTTGACTGACCATACTTTGACTGGACATGACTGAACTTGTCCTGACTTGACTGGACTTGACTTGACTAGTCTAGATTGAACTAGACTAGACTAGACTTGGGCTCAAAGAGCAATTATAGTTTATTGTCGATTTTGGACTGGGCTCAAAGAGTAATTATAGTTTACCGCCGATTTCGGGTTGGGCTCAAAGAGTAATTATAGTTTACCGCCAATTTCGGGCTGGGCTCAAAGAGCAATTATAGTTTACCACCGATTTTGGGCTCTTGAAGTCATTAAAACTTTGTATATAGACCTGCTCAAGCGTTTGCTACTATTGTATATAAATGATGATGATAGGTCTTATGTGTAGTTGGCCACATAGGGCTTGGCTAGGTTACCTTAAATGATAAGCTACCATCGTTATCATCAACTTTATATGTGATTGGCCATATATCTTTATTCCACCGTAAAAAATGGTGAATCAATAATTGATATTTCGCTGCTACTAATAATGTTCTGAGAACATTCATATCATATTTAAAATAGTATATCAGCTTGGCGATGATAGCAATTTCGATAAAATAAGTTTGTATGAGCGATTGATGACGACAGCGATAGTTGCTAATTTTGGCAATAATCATCGACGCTTGACGAATTTAACGATAATCATCAACTTTAAAGTGATACTTGATGAAAGTTATCGGCATTCGACAACAATCATTGATATCAGTGGTAATCATCAATGCTTGGTGGCAATCATCAATGCTTTATAGCAATCATCAATGCTTGATACATTTGAGAAGTTTTGCTTGAAAATTTGTGCCTTCTATTCATTCACATGAAGAGGAGTACATGACTTTGCCTTTTGCAGCATTTTCATTCTTCTATTTCTCATGCCCCCTTTTGATTAGGAAGCATTTCTCTAGTAATCTTCATAATCAAAACCACGATGTTGCGATCTTTAACAAGTATGCTGATGCCACATTACCTCATACTGATCATCCGAGATTAGTATTGCCCCTAGTCTTGAACTAATTAGGCGTGTGTACCCTCATTTCTTCTTTTATATTGTATACTTTCCTTATGGAAATTTCGTCATTATCAATCATTTTCTGTGCAGGTGGGCACAACTGCGAGGGGTGTCTATGCTGACTTGCGCAATCAACCCCTTCACCTTTGTTTTGCTGTCATATTCTTCCATCACAATTTCTCCCCTATTAATCATCTTTTGTAGCTTTTTCCTAAGGGCATTACAATTTTCCGTATGATGTCTAACTGTACGGTGATAATGACAATAATCTATTCCTCTTATATTTTCAATTTCTTCGAGGTGCCTTAGCCGAGGTAATTTAATACTTTTCATAGCCAACAATTGTTTCAGCATAGGAAGTATGTCTTTTCTTACAAATGAATACTTCATATGGTCTTTATTTCGCTTGGACCTTATATATGTCATTATAACCGCATGACCATCTCTATCCTCTTCATTGCTGTCTCTTTCAACATCCTGATAATCTTGTTTATTTTCTTTTTTCCAAATGATGTTGGCTGATGATGGCTGAAAAGCAGACATTCTTCCAATTATCTTTTCAAGAGCATAGGCCTTCGTAGCAAGATCACAAAAGGTTTTCCAATCTTTACTAATCAGGTTGCATGCCAGTTCTGGTCTCATGCCTTCTAGAGACAGTTTTACTTGTTTTGATTCCTACAGAGGATGTCAAGAAGATGCCCTGTAACGCCCCGACTTTTCAAGACCCGAGTATATGCCTCGGTTCCCAAAAATCCAAGTGTTAACCTTAAAAAATGGTCAAATTCGAGTATATATATATATATATATATATATATATATATATATTCTTTCATTAGAGTAAGCAGATGAGCGTAAAGTGGACAAGTAAGCATAAAGGAAAATTTAAATTTTCATTTAGAATATACAAGAGGTTGCCCATAATCACTTATACAAACCAATGTCTCCAACATTATCAAATACAAGAATTACATGATCCAATACATGAGAATAGTAGAATGTAAGTAAATTTGAGTCACAAGACCCCTCAGCTTCTCAAGATAGATACAGTCATGCAACCCTGGCACTTGAATCCGGCTCCTCATCAGCCCGAACTTGAAAATCACTTAAGCCACTTGTGCTACCTGTACGGTTATATTTATTTGATAGATGAGTGACCAACTTAGTGTGAATTTCCCTTAAGATTACATAGTGTTGCATTAGGCAAGAAATAGTATAAAACATCCAGGCAGCCAAAACATAGTAAATGCAATCTTATTATATGTATGGATGCATAAATGCAATCATTGTCCTGGGTAAAACATCAAGACAGACATTGGGCTTGTTACCCATGCAATCATTGACCCGGGTAAAATATCCAGAAGGTCTGTGCCCCTGGTAAAACATCCAGACAGGTAAATACGTATGATAACAATAGATGTGGTTTATGCCTTAAGTAAAACATCCAGTCAGGCGAATCTGTATGTCACGTATAACAACAATATATACTGGTCTGTGCTATGCATGCATGATTAGCCAACCCATTATTAGTCTAATTACAACCATCCAATTTAAATAAGCTCATGGTTACTACGAGGAGCACATGGCCCAGTGTAGGCTGACGGCTTGGGCATAGTGCCCCATGACCACCATCCCCGGCCCACGATACTACAATCTTAGGATGTTTAATGAAAATCCGTCAACTAGTGGCTAATCATATTACAGTATAAGGGGCTTACCATCGCATAGTTGCATAGTATAAAACATCAAACCCATATAGGGTAAATATCAAGATAAAACCACGAAGGGCGAGTATCAAAATATGTCACATAGGGTCAATATCAAAATCATACGATAAAAGCCATCCTTAAAAACCATAGGACACAACAACCCTGGATGGTAGACCCACATCAATGATCAATTTAAACCACCATTCAATAACCACTAAGTTGAAGGTCCATTACAATCACAACCAGTCAGGTTACATCCTAAGTATGGGTGTACATTTATAGGTGGGGATTTTCCACTGATGTACTAGTTTAAGTTTCATAAGTAATCCACAAATAATCCATAAGCATGAATAAATATGTAGGATAAACATTAAGCATGTAATGTAGCAATTCAATTCCAACAATTAACACATGTGACTATGAAATAGAGATACCAATTATGAATTTAAAATAAAGACTATAACTTAAGCTAATGGGAAAATGTAAAGCTCAAGGAGAAGAATCATCACCTTATGTTTACATCGCCTACCAGCATTGCTAGGAAGCACGTGCGCCCTTAGAATCAAACCCTACCATGAATTGTGAAATTTGCACATGAGATCAATGTTGTAGTAAGTGATTATGGTCAGATTTATACAACCTAGGGTTTGGATTACTTTTAGGGTTTTAATTTAGATTTAGGGCCTTATCCTAGGGTTTAATCATAGGCTTTAGATCCTAGGATTTGAACTCTACTTGGTGTATTAGTTAAGATTAAATCATAATAATCCCAAGAATACTATTAGCCTTAGTGTTATAACTCATATCCGCTAATTATGTTAATAATGATAGCTCATAAGTTCCTATAAAATATACCGATATTAGATTTTATACCTAGATCCAATCCCAACACACAAAAGTATCAACCTAGGGCTTACCTAGGCCTATGATTTCATCCTAGAGTTTAGGTTTAGGCTAGATCATAAGGGTTTTAATATAGAGTTTAGGGATTCATCTTAGGATTTAGTTCTGGGTTTAGATTATGGAATTGAACTCTATTTTGTGTAGCCATTAGTGGTATTATCAAAGGGAGTAATAAATGAGCATGATTAATTAAATGAATTGGTTATTACTTTAGGAATATCAACAATGGCTGCTATTATATTAAATTACCTAACAACGACCAACTACGAATAATAATATTAGTAATTCCCAAAACAATTATTAATATTAACAATATCCATAATATTAGCTAACATGACGCTAATAATTATTTTGATGAAAATGATTAGTGTGATCTAACGTTAATAACAATATTCTAAGAACGACTAGATAGAATATTAATATTTTAATAGTGATAATTTTTATGTGTTAACTAATATCCGTATAGACAATTTACTAATTGTTAATCATATTTATATTTAATAATCCTAAAAATGACAATAATAATAGAAATGATAGTTGAAATTATTTAGATCAGAACAAAAAATGTGGGCTCACCCAGTCGACTCGATTCGAGCCGAGTTGCCTCGACCTCTGCCCTATCTTCCTCTTCTTCTTTTTTTCTTCCTCTTTTCTTCCTTTCTTCCCACTATTCAACTCCTTACACCGCCGACAAAGTGACCAGCAACTCCTGGATTCTCAGTCCGGCCAGCGAGTCAACTCAGCGATGACTTTCTCTTTTTATTCTTCCATTTTTCTTCTTCCTTCTATTCCTTTCCTTCTCTCTTTATCCCTCTCCCTAGCCTTCCACAAGGCCAGGGATGTATCTGACGCACGCCCATCTCAGACCGAACTCGGTCCAACGAGTTGAACTTGCCAGTGGGTCGGGCTGGCTCCATCCGAGTTGGTGCAGCTGTGCACCCCTTGTCTCTCTCTCTCTCTCTCTATCTCTCTCTCTTCCTATTTTCTCTCCTTCAATGCCAAAAGCTCCTGAGGCCAGTCGGAGACTACCGCCATCGAACTCAGCTACATCTCGGATGAGTTAATGGAGCTCAAACTTGGTGCCACATTAACCTGTTGGAGCATGAGCTCGGTGTTGCACCTACTTTCCATTATAATCTCTTTCTTTTCTTTCCATTTCTTCTCTTTCTTTTCACCAAGGATATCACCAGTCATTGAGAGCCCGAAATGCCATGCCTGAACCAAGTCTGGCTCGGTTTTGAGCGGTGGAGAAGATGACAACCATTAATGGCAGATCCAGTTTTCCAACTTCTTCCTTTGATCTAACTTCTGTGGATGGCTTGAATAAGCTCCATGGAGCTCATCGACGGCTGAAATCGAAGCTTTATGGAGGTTGGGAGGAGTTAGCTCAATGGGTTCGAGCCAGGGCAATAAGAGAGATTTTTGGCTATCCTCTCTCTCTCTCTGTATATCAAAAACCTAGTTTTGAGGGGCTAAGATCACTCTAGGATGGACGGTCGGGATGGAGAAAGAGCAGCACAGGCGGATTTCCATCGTGGCAAGGAGGACAGTTTCCATTTTTGGGAAACATAATTTTGTAGGGCCTGTTTTTAGTGAGGATTGTGCATACGCATGGTCAGATGAATGCAAATGGAGAGCATGGTCTTGGTTAGGGCCATGCTGCGCACAAGATGGATCGTCTGGATTGTCCAAATGGATCATGTGGGTGGGCCATGTCATGTCCCAAACGGACTCTGTCCGTCGGCTGGCAAAACAGAGGGAGGGAGAGAAAATCTCTCCGCTTTTGGTGAAGCACGGGTCAGCACTGTCTGACCAAGCTTCTTAGCTCAGTGCACTGTGAATGCACGCCCCTGGTGCACATGCAACGCATGTGTGAGGGTCCACCATGACATTTGGATGAAATCCACTCTGTTCATAAGGTCTTAGGGGTCCACTTAGGGCCTTTAGCTAAATATCAAGCAGATCAAATGCCTAGGTGGGCCTCGCAACCTAATCTGGGCCCCATTTTTGGATTTCCCATCGATCTATTGGTCAGATCATTCTGAATTTGAATATAGGTGGTTAAAAGGTTCTAATGGCTCATTTCATAACAAGTTATTAACTAATTGCTAATATTAATATAAATTTTACTATTATCACTATCTATAGTTATCCTTGTTTTATATTAATAAAATTACATTAATTAACAAGTAAGAA
Organism: Magnolia sinica; assembly: GCF_029962835.1. Classification (NCBI taxonomy): domain Eukaryota; kingdom Viridiplantae; phylum Streptophyta; class Magnoliopsida; order Magnoliales; family Magnoliaceae; genus Magnolia; species Magnolia sinica. Next base: position 86,073,464 of record NC_080574.1, read on the forward strand.
TGGAATTTGTTATATATAATATATTATTATTATTATTATTATTATTATCATTGTTGTTATTATTATTATTACTATTATAGTTTTTAATAGTAGATTATATATTTTGAACATCAAGGATTTGATTGATTTTAATTTGTTGATTCCTATCAATCATTTGGGCAGATAGCTCCTAACTACAATCAACCTGCTTCTACAATGTCATAGGGCCCCAATAAGCATCTGAATAAGGTTTTCCAGTTGAGTTTTAAAGACTGGTTACTGAGTTGATGTAGTTCTGTTATGCCTTGGGTTATCTGGTTATGTGATGGTCTTCCATATTGAGTGATGTGGCTTGATAAAATGGTGGAGCTAGTGGGTGATGATTGATCCATGGTTCCTCCATGGAGTCCTACTACAAATGTATGGTATACCTTGAGATTGAATAGTGGGTTTGGTGATCCAAGAGCTAATGTACGTAATGGATGGTTTGATTTGTCCATCAATGAAGTGGTGATCCTAAGCAAGGTTTCTGCAATGGTATGATGGCCCGTCTTGGAAATCGACGGATAGATAGCTTGATGTATGGATTGGGGCTACTTTTAAACAGTCAGATTTAAACTAGAATGCATGTCAGTGTTTACTTAAGTTGGGGTTGTATTTATACCAAATTTGGTTACACGGTAACACTCGAGTACTGGAAAGTACGAGGTGTTACAAACTACCCCCCTTAAGAGAATTTCGTCCCCGAAATTCACTACTTCTATTATTAATGGGAATGACCATTTAACTTATGGTGTCTTTGCATATTCACTAGCTCACCTACTAGGGTTATTTGTGTGTGCAAATGCTCATGACCGACTACTAGGACAGGGTCATCACAATATACCCCCCTTAAAGAAAATTTCAATCTCGAGAATTAATAGTGTACATCTCAATTATCAACACCATGCTAATGGTGTACCCTATATATCATATCTGTCTAAGGTTGCTGTCACAACTTAGATTTTAAACAAGTTATATGTAGATTTTTCTAACTTTCATATCTTTATTTTATAAAGTCAGCCAATGTATATGTCTAAGTATGAAAACCCAATAAGCTGTATACAGATCTACCACAACCCTTGAGCGTCTCGTCTAACAAACCAACTAAGGCGTCTAAGTCTCACTTCAAGGTTAGGAATCATTCTAAGCCTAATGATTTGTTCTAATGCTTATCAACGTTACAATTTTCTATACTATTTCATAACTTTCTTTTGATTTTCTTTTTCCTTTAATGAGGGCTTCCCACTATCTAAAGTGTGACACAATCTTCTGTTTTTCAGTGTTCGAGCTGTAACGGATAGATGGTTGTAGTGGGTTTGAGCCCGATACCTCGATCCTTCGCCTACATATGGTAGAGAATTTAGATATCAATTCATAATCCTATTAGACCTCGGTCCTTTGCCTGACAGGGCATTGGAATCGTTGAGATTTGCTAAGACTTAGAATTTGAGTCAAACCGTGTACACATCGCGTAAACATGATTTTATCAATCCATGATCCCGATTACTCTAGAATTTTGGGAAAAATCATGTAACCTTCTATTTTTTTTTATAACCAGTAAATTTGTGTGGCCCATTATGCTTCCAATGCGCACTCTGATTCTTTAATGCACTAACCGAAAATTTCATGATCAAGATTTCTACATGAAGTTCGAGTTGGAGTTTCTAAACTCACTTAGGATTTCAAATCTAATCCTAATATGCACAGCCTAGGGTTGAAAACTTACCCAAAATCCCATAACTTCACGTCTAATTAATTTCATGTGCCAGAATTTGTAGGAAATATTAATTTTAAGTAAAGAGACATGTTAAGGAATTCAAATTACATTTCCCATTGTGATTTCTTAAGTTTAAGGAGTGCTTATGTCCAACCTAATGCACAACATGGTGGGTAAGGAATTGTTTATGAAGTCTAAGTTCACTTCATATGCTAAATAATGTGACGCCATTATTTCTAACTAATGAAATTTCCAAAAGAGTTCAGAATCTGGGTCTCTAAGAATTGTATTTTAGGGGGGGGGGGGGGGGGGGTTGGGTCAAGTCTAGGGAGTGTCTTCATTTGGTCTTATGTAAATTACAATGGTATTTGTCCTCCCACACATTTAGGTTTACTTTCCAAGTTTAAGTAGTTACCCTGATATTCTACAATGGGGAGCTAATTTTTTGTTTCTAAGTTAAAATGACTAACCTAAAATGTTCAAGGGACTTAAGCTCAGTTCGAAATTTCTAAGATTATCCAACGACTTTGTCAAGGAACCTAAAATATTGAGTATCTATATTTTTAAAGGAACCTAAGATCATCTCTAAGTCCCACGATCATCCAAAACAATTATCTAGGGGGCCTGAGGTTTTGAGTTTCTATATTCACAATGTCTCTTATTCATAAGGGATTCCACATTAATTCAATGACTGTCTTAATTATTTATGAGGGAACCTAAATTTGGGTTTCTACATTCTCAAATTTTCTCCTAGGCCAAAGGGGAATTTCACCTAAGTTAAAATTTCTAATTTCAAACATCCAAACTTGAGACATTTAAGGTTTGTACAAGTCCATTTCCTAAGGCCAAGTTTGTCCAAACTATGCTCTAATACCAACTGTAACGCCTTGACTTTTCAAGACCCAAGTATATGGCTCGGTTCCCAAAAATGTGAGTGTTAACCTTAAAGAATGGTCAAATTCGTGTATATATATTTTCTTTCATCAGAGTAAGCAGATGAGCGTAGAATGGACAAGTAAGCATAAAAGAAGATTTAAAATTTCATTTAGAATATACAAGAGGTTGCTCATAATGACTTATACAAACCAATGTCTCCAAAATTAGCAAATACAAGAATTACATGATCCAATACAAGAGAAATAGTAGAATGCAAGTAAATTTGAGCTGCAAGGCCCTTCAGCTTCTCAAGGCAGATACAGTCATGTAACCCTAGCACTTGAATCCAGCTCGTCATCAACCCGAACCTAAAAATCGCTTAAGCCACCTATGCTACCTGTATGGTTATATTTATTTCATGGATGAGTGGCCAACTCAGTGTGAATTCCCCTCAAGATTACACACCGTCGCATTAGGTAAGAAATAATATAAAATATCTAGACAGCCAAAATAGAGTAAATGCAGTCTTATTATATGCATGGATGCATGAATGCAATCATTGTCCCAGGTAAAACATCCAAACGGACATTGGGCTCGCCACCCATGCAATCATCGACTTGGGTAAAACATCCAAACGGTCTGCCCCAGGTAAAACATCCAGATAGGCAAATATGTACGATAATAATAAATGATGGTTTATGCCCTGGGTAAAACATCCAGTCAGGCGAATCTGTATGTCACGTACAATAACAATAGATGCTGGTCTGTGCTATGCATGCATGATTAGCCAACCCATTATTAGTCCAATTACAACTAGCCAATTTAAATAAGCTCACGGTCACTGCAGGGAGCACATGGCCCAACGTAGGCCGACGGCTTGGGTATAGTGTCCCATGACCACCATCCCCGGCCCATGAGACTACCATCTTAGGATATTTAATGAAAACCCATCGACTAGTGACCAATTATATTACAGTATATGGGGCTTACCATCGCATGGTTGCATAGTATAAAACATCGAACCCATATAGGGAAAATATCAAAACAAAACCACGTAGGGTGAGTATCAAAATATGCCACATAGGGCCGATATCAAAACCATATGATAAAGACCATCCTTAAAAATCATTGGACACAACAACCCTAGATGGTAGACCCACATCAATGGTCAATTTAAACCACCATTCAATAACCACTAAGCTGAAGGTCCATTATAATCACAACTAGTCGGGTAACATCCTGAGTATGGGTGTACATTTATAGGTGGGGATTTCCCACTGATGTACCAGTTTAAGTTCCATAAGAAATCCATAAATAATCCACAAGCATGAATAAATATGCAGGATAAACATTAAGCATGTAATGTAGCAATTCAATTCCAACAATTAACACATGTGACTATGAAATAGAGATATCAATTATAAATTTAAAATAAAGACAATAACTTAAGCTAATAGGAAAATGGAAAGCTCAAGGGGAAGATTCATCACCTTATGTTTGCATCACCTACCAGCATTACTAGGAAGCACCTGTGCCCTTAGAATCAAATCCTACCATGAATTGTGAAATTTACACATGAGATCAATGTTCTAGGAAGTGATTATGGTCAGATTTATACAACCTAGGGTTTGGATTACTTTTAGGGTTTTAATATAGAATTAGGGCCTTATCCTAGGGTTAGTCACAGGCTTTAGATCCTAGGATTTGAACTCTACTTGGTGTATTAGTTAGGATTAAATCTTAATAATCCCAAGAATACTATTAGCCTTAGTGTTATAACTTATATCTACTAATTATGTTAATAAAGATAGTTCATAAGTTCCTATAAAATATACCGATATTAGATTCTATAACTAGATCCAATCCTAACACATAAAAGTATCGACCTAGGGCTTAGATTACCTAGGCCTAAGATTTCATCCTAGAGTTTAGGTCTAGGCTAGATCTTAAGGGTTTTAATGTAGAGTTTAGGGTTTCATCTTAAGATTTAGTTCTGGGTTTAGATTATGGAATTGAACTCTATTTTGTGTAGCCATTAATGGTATTATCAAAGGGAGTAATAAATGAACATGATTAATCAAATGAATTGGTTATTACTTTAGGAATATCAACAATGGCTACTATTATATTAAATTATCTAACAACGACCCACTATGAATAATAATATTAGTAATTCCCAAAACAATTATTAATATTAACAATATCCATAATATTAGCTAACATGACACTAATAATTATTTTGTTGAAAACGATTAGTGTGTTCTAACGTTAATAACAATATTCTAAGAACGACAAGATAGAATATTAATATTTTAATAGTGATAATTTTTATGTGTTAACTAATATCTGTATAGATAATTTACTAATTGTTAATCACATATATATTTAATAATCCTAAAAATGACAATAATAATAGAAATGATAGTTGAAATTATTTAAATCAGAACAGAAAATGTTGGCTCACCCAGTCGACTCAGTTCAAGCCGAGTTGACTCGGCCTCTGCCCTATCTTCCTCTCCTTTTTTTTCTTCCTCTTTCCTTCCTTTCTTCCCTCTATTAACTCCATACACTGCCGACAAAGTGACCAGCAACTCACTGGATTCCCAGTCCGGCCAGCGAGTCGACTCAGCAATGACTTTCTCTTTCTATTCTTCCATTTTTCTTCTTCATTCTATTCCTTTCCTTCTCTCTTTCTCCCTCTCCCTAGCCTTCCACAAGGCCAGGGATGGATCTGACCCACACCCATCTCGGACCGAACTCGGTCTAGCGAGTTGAACTCACCAGTGGGTCGGGCTGGCTCCATCCGAGCTAGTGCAGCTGTGCTCTCCTTTTCTCTCTCTCTCTCTCTCTCTCTCTCTCTCTTCCTATTTTCTCTCCTTCAATGCGCAAAGCTCCTGAGGCCAGTCGGAGACTACTTCCATCGAACTCAGCTACATTTCGGATGAGTTAATTGAGCTCGCACTTGGCGCCGCACTAGCCTGTTGGAGCACGAGCTCTGTGTCGCACCTGCTTTCCCTTCTAATCTCTTTATTTTCTTTCCGTTTCTTCTCTCTTTCTTTACACTAGGGATATCACCAGTCATTGAGATCCCAAAATGCCATGCCTGAACCGAGTTTGGCTCGGTTTTGAGCGGTGGAGAAGATGACAGCCATTAATGACAAATCCAGTTTTCCAACTTCTTCCTTCGATCAAAGTTCTGTGGATGGCTTGAATGAGATCCATGGAGCTAGTCGACGGCTGAAATCAAAGCTCTATGGAGGTTGGGAGGAGTTAGCTCCATGGGTTTGAACTAGGGCAATAAGAGAGATTTTTGGCTATCCTCTCTCTCTCTCTCTATATCAAAATCCTAGTTTTGAAGAGCTAAGATCACTCTAGGATGGACTGTCAGGATGGAGAAAGAGCAGCTCATTCGGATTGCATCATGGCAAGGAGGATAGTTTCTGTTTTTGGGAAACATGGTTTTGTAAGGGCTATTTTCAACAAGGATTGTGCACACGCATGGTTAGATGAATGTAGATGGAGAGCATAGTCTTCGTTAAGGCCATGCTGCACACAAGATGGATGGTCTGGATTTTCAAAATGGATCATGTGGGTGGGCCACGTCACGTCCCTAACGGACTCTGTCCATCGACTGGCAAAACAGAGGGAGGGAGAGAAATATCTCCACTTTTAGTGAAGCACGGTCAACGCAGTCTGACCGAGCTTTTTAGCTCAATGCACTGCGAGTGCACGCCCCTGGTGCACATGCAACGCATGTGTGGGGGTCCACCATGACGTTTGGATGAAATCCACTCCGTTCATAAGGTCTTAGGGGTCCACTTAAGGCCTTTAGCCAAATATCAAGCAGATCAAATGCCTAGGTGGGCCCCGTAACCTGATCTAGGCCCCATTTATGGATTTCCCGCCGATCTGTTAGTCGGATCATTCTAAATTTGAATATAGGCATTTAAAAGGTTCTATGGCTCATTTCATAACAGGTTATTAACTAGTTGTTAATATTAATATAAATTTTACTATTATCACTATTTATTGCTATCTTTGTTTTATATTAATAAAATTACATTAATTAACAAGTAAGAATGGAATTTGTTACATATAATAATAATAATAATAATATATTATTATTATTATTATTATTACTATTATAGGTTTTAGTAGTAGATTATATATTTTGAACATTAAGGATTTGATTGATTTTAATTTGTTGATTCCTATCAACATATAGGCGGATAGCTCCTAACTCTAATCAACCTGCTTCGACAATGCCATAGGGCCCCAATAAGCATCTCGATAAGGTTTTCCAGATGAGTTTTAAAGACTGGTTAGCGAGTCGATGTAGTTCTGCTATGCCTTGGGTTATTTAGTTATGTGACGGTCTTCCATATTGAGTGATGTGGCTTGATAAAACGGTGGATCTAGTGGGTGATGATTGATCCATGGTTCCTCCAAGGAGTCCTACTACAAATGTATAGTATACCTTGAGATTGAACAGTGGGTTTGGTGATCCAAGAGCTAATGTTCGTAATGGACCGTTTGATTTGTCCATCAATGAAGTGGTGATCCTATGGAAGGTTTCTTCAATGGTATGATGGCCCATCTTGGAAATCGACGGATAGATAGCTTGATGTATGGATTGGGGCTACTTTTAAACGGTTGGATTTAAACTAAAATGATGTCAGTGTTTACTTAAGTTGGGCTTGTATTTATACCAAATTTGGTTACACGGTAACACTTGAGTACTGAAAAGTACAGGGTGTTACATGCCCCCAAGTCTTTCCATCTGCTGATGAATTCTTCTACTAGTTCATTTTCCTCTTGGTTAATAGAGGCCAACTCGGCCAAACTAACTTCTCTATTAGAAGAGAAAATGTTTGACATAAAAGCATCCTACATCCGTTCCCAAGTATGAATAGATCCTGGGATTAAACTTGATTACCATCTAAAAGCTCTTCCTGTCAGAGAAGACCCAAATAATTGCAGACAATATTGAGAAACCTTAGACAAATTTTCCATCTTTGTTATTAAATGCATCATATTCTCTTCAGATGATCCGCTCCCATTAAATTTCTGAAAATCTAGATGTTTGGGCGGGAAATGACATTTCTTCTATTTCACGAGGATACGGTGTCTGGGATCAAAATTTTCTATTCTGACCTTGCCTCTTCTCTAGATGAATGGTTTCGATGACCATCTGTCAAATTTCTTCTTGCGTTATATTCTAAGCAATATTAGGTGCTGGTTCTCGAGATCTAACCGCTCGCAATTGTGGCTTTTCTTCTTGTGGATCAATGTTGTTCACAAAAGTCACTACTGGAACATTAGGGACTCTTTTAGATACGTGCTTATTTGGTAAAGGTTGGTGAGGCTGATTGATATCTACCGATAAAATTTCTATTTTCTTATTTTTCGATCGTCTTGATACTGAAGGAGGAAGTGAGTGTCGCGTTACTGATGTTGTTGAAGAAGATGAACTATTGTTTGATTTGAAACCAATGTACTATCGCTTTGAAGGACTAGCTGACTCAGATTGTGGTATTCTTAATGTATGAGTTTGCTTGGAATCTTTTGCAGGAGGCGTTGTAAGCATACATTCGCCAGTCGCGATGACTTTCTCTTTATTCTTCTAAACCCATAATGATTCTGTAGAAAATGTCTGTATAGTTGTAGCTAATGGTACTGGAAGATCTTTTGGGGTGATGGGCCTTTCTTTTTTTCTTAAATGAAATGATTGCATGACCGAGACGGGATTGCATCTCACAGTACTTTGCATAATTAACCCTGTACTTGGCGGGATGATGCTTCTTGTAGAGGTAGATCAAACTTTTCATCTTTTGGATGTTACTATCCTCCATCCTCCTTCGTCTTGTTGAGCTACTGGTGAAACAGAAACCATGTTGTCCATTATATGAAATTCTCTATTCCTGATCACAGCAGGTTTTGCTTTCTCGGGTACTTTATTCTTACCTGTAGAAAAAATATAAAATTGCAATTAGTACCCAAGTGATAAAACATTCTATCTTAGAGATGAAGGGGAGGATGTTCCCATCGAGAGTCGCCATTTTGGCATCCATACAGACGCCAAAAAGTAATAAATGTTCTTTGCATATTTTCTAAGTTATCATTGAAAAATTCCCCAGTAGAGTCACCATTTTGTTTCGACAAGAAAACAAATGCCTTTGATTTGGGAAATTTCATTCAATGATAATAAAGAACGAATTAGAGAACAATGATCACTAGATATTTTATTCTGAGTTCGTTTACATCCTTTGATTTCCCTTGATTCTAAGATAGATTACAATAAAAGGGTACAATGAATAATCTAGAAAGCAGTAGCAATTTTAGCAGCGTTTTGATGTTTTTGATGTTCATCGCAATGGCAAATGAGCTCCTCGAAGCTTTCTGATCTTTATGTTCTTTTATTTCTCCTTCTTGCTTCTCTCTCTCACTGCCTTTTTAGGGAATATGGAGTACATGAGGCTTATTTTAGGATAAAAACCATGCATCAGGACAAATCTCCTCACAAAGTGGCGCATGGACTTTTGGGTTTGGACATGCTTCTATTCAAAATGGCATGAAAGCCTACTCAAGAGGATGTTGCGTAGATGGTGGAACGACTTCTTCAGTTGTGTGGGTTGCACAACAGTTTTTCCAGTTGTGTGGGTCACACAACAGCTTCTCTAGTTGTGCGGGTTGCACAACAGCTTCTTCAGTTGCACGGGTCGCACAACAGCTTCTTCCATTGTGCGGGTTGCACAACAACGTCTTCAGTTGTGCGGGTCGCACAACAGTTTCTCCAGTTCTGCAGGTCACACAATAGCTTCTCCAGTTGTGCGGGTCGCACAACAACTTCTTCAACAGCTTCTTCAGTTGTGCGGGTCGCACAACAGCTTATTCAGTTGTGTGGGTCGCACAACAACTTCTTCAGTTGTGTGGGTCTCACAACAGTTTCTCCAGTTGCGCGGGTCGCACAACAGCTTCTTCAGTTGCGCGGGTCGCACAACAACTTCTTCCTCTCCCTCTCTTACCTTCCTTCCTCCTTGTCTTCTAACCAACCAACCCCTCAAATGTGACATGGGGAGGGGTATTTATAGGTATTCCTCTCTTACATAGTGGTGTTCACCACCACTTCTTTCTTCATACAACTTCCACCCTCATTCCTTACATAGTGGTGTTTACCAACCTCTCTCTTACATAGTGGTGATCACCAACCTCTTCCTTAATACAAAGCAATGTCCATCCACTTCGTTTTACCAAAATAACCTTCATCACTTCTTTTTACCAAAATACCCCTCTTTGCTTATTTTTACTAAAATATTCTCAGATGCTGCTTTTTACCAAAATACTCCCAGATGCTACTTTTTAACCAAAATACTCCCAAATGCTGCTTTTTACTAAAATACTCCCAAATGCTGCTTTTTACCAAAATACTCACAGATGAGTTTTTTACCAAAATAAGGAGTGCACGACCCTGGGAAGGATTTGTACCATGGAATTCTCTGACCAATGCAATGGAATATTTTTTGTGCCTCAACAACATGCAATGGAATATTTTTTATGCCTCAACAACATGCAATGGAATATTTTTTGGGCCTCAACAGTTGTCATATTATATGTGTCGTGGTTCTCATGTTATATGGGTTGTGGTTGTCATGTTATATGGGTCATGGTTGTCGTGATATATGGGTTGTGGTTGTGATGATATATGGGTCGTGGTTGTCATGTTATATGGGTCGTGGTTATCGTGATATATGGGTCATGGTCGTGATGATATATGGGTCGTGGTTGTCATATTAAATGGGTCATGGTTGTCGTGTTGCATGGATCATGGTTGTCAGTTGTTATGGTCCATGGTTGTCATGTCATATGGGTCGTGGTTCTCACGTTACATGGATCATGGTTATCATGTTATATGGGTCGTTGTTATAATGGGTTGGGGTTTTCCTGCTACATGGGTCGTGGTTCTCATGTTACACGGATCGTGATTGTCATCCACAATGAAATGCATCGTGGTTCACTTCCAAAATGCATCTTGGTTCACATGAAAAATGGATCATAGTTACCATCCACAAAGGCTCATGGTTTACAACCATGACCCATATAACATTATAGCCACGAGCCAAAGTGCAAGACAACTATGACGATCACGGACAATTACGACCCATCTCATTCTCCAAACCATTACAGATAATAATAATAATAAACATTATATACACCATTCCATTTAGCATTCAATACCAAATCCGTGCTTGGCTCTCTTCATTGGTCTACTTGATATCTCTTCCTATTTCTTCGCGAAAGCAGCATCAGCTTCTTTCTTATACTATAGACAGTCGTATGCAATTATCTTTCTAAATTTAGGAATTTCCTCCTACAGAAAAAGAATGAACTAATATTAAAACAAAAGAAAAAAAAATCAAGATTTAATGTAGATGAATAAATATATACTTATAGGTGTAAAATCAATTGCATGCTTGCTACTTAAGAAGTCTATGAATTTCAGCATGAATACACTACAATCGTCAGAGTTTTGTTGCGCGGGTCTATCGGTGATTATCCTCACATTCCATGGCTTCTCCCAGAACTTAGCTCCACCATCAAGAATATGTAATAACCACCTCAGACCATCTATTACCTATGCGACGACCAGCTCATTTTTCTCTTTCGAATTAGTACTCATGCTATCATACAAAGTGACATCTCTCTTCTTCGGAGAAACAACACCCATCAACCAGTGTTGCTGCCTCGCATTGAGAGAGATGTATAACTGTTAAGTATAAAAAATATGACAACCGTTAAACTCATGCCTTTCTAAAATGAATAATATCATTTAAGTCCAAGTACATGTGCAAGTAACTAAGATCTTACCACTTCATATTTTCATAGAGGCTTCAATTTACCATCACCGTCAACTATATCATAAGATTTTCATTCAATTTTTCAGACTTCATAACTTGTTGATCCTTATGGTTCCCAGCTCCATAAGTGCACAACAAGCCAAGTTGAATTTTCATGATTTTCTATTGAGATATTGGATATTGAAAGTGCCCTGGTTTGTCAATTAGCGTGAGTGTTGAGTCAGCAAGTCAAGTGAGCCCCAAAGGAAGATCATTCAAGCGTTTATCTCAACTGGATGTGTGCTCTGAACTCGTCAAAGGTAAATTAATCCTCACATCCTATGTCCCAAAACACCTAGGCATATAAAACCTTAAATGAGTAGAACAACATAAGTGTTTAAGTATGAAAACTTATCTTGTAAAATAGAAAATTTTCTAAGTTTTCAACCTTTCTTGATATATCGATATGATCGAACATCTGTTATCGATGTCCTCGGAATGCACTCGATATCATCGAATTGAGGACCTCTTGTGTCCAACAACCAACTTGATCTCTGGACAAAATTCTCGATGAATCGATGGAAGAATCGATATCATCGACATTCGAATTCCGAGATCATTGAGACTGCTTGATATAATTGAATTTTGGTTAGTTTGTGTCCAGCAAGCTGTTAAGGCAAATCATATATTTATCGATGACTCAAAGAGAGCCTCGATATCCTTGGAACTCAAATTCTGATGCTATCGATGGATCTTCGATGTTATCGAATTCAGACCAAACTAGTCCAGCAAGCTTTTAGGAAAATCCTTTTTAAATGTTCAAGGAACCGAGACTCCCTCGATAATATCGATATTCAAATATCGATCATATCTAAAATAGGTCGATATCATTAAATTCAGACAATGGAATGTCCAACAAGCTTATAGGAAAATCTTCTATAAAAGATCGATGAATCAAACTAGGTATCGATATCATCAACTTTTGAAATCCGATGACATCGTGGGAGGATCGATAATATCAAAGTCAGTTGTCTCATATTTAACCTACTCTCATGTTTTCATTGTCGAGGAATCAAATCGTGGTTTGATGAAATCAGAGTTCGAAATTCGATGACATCGAAGCATGTTCGATATGATCGAGCTGTGTATAAGAGATTCAGCTGTGATTGTCAGTAGAGTTCATATCATCAATCTGTCCCTCGATGTCTTCGAAAGTATACGTTCGATGATGTCGAAGATGGCTCAATGATATCGAACTCTATCAAAAAATGATTATTTTATTATTGTTGGATCTCTTTGCTGATTTAAGGAGAGCTTGTTATCGATTGCTTCATTGAGAAGAGAGAGCTTTGAGAGAGTAACTGCATATCATCTATCCTAAGCCCTTTTTCTCATGGGAGTTCATTCCTCAATCCACCCTCATTATTGACATTTAATAGAGTAGATTGGTGAATGAAATTTCGCATTCAAGGATCTTCCTGCTACCACCTTAATGGCAAATCATTGAGCTGGGATACCTTGAATGCCTAAGATCTTAGAATTACTCTGTCTCTTCAATGATTATCATTTAATAGAGTAATTACCAACATAACTTGACCCAACCCATCATCATACATTAGAGCATCATCAGTGTTGCAGTTCATGGGAGCTGAAGATTCTTTGTCACCAAAGGAGAAGATCTTCATCAACGTGCTTAATAGGGTTCATCTACTTATCAATAAGTCATTAGAGTCAAGAGACCCTGATAATCATTCCTTTGTGTAGGATTGGGTCACAGGTGATTCTCACCCCTTTCGAGTCCTTATAGGAGGCCTCCGACGGGAGAGTATGTGTGGGTGTTGTGTATTGACCCTTGCTCTTGTAGAGCATAAACTTAGGTCCTTAGTGCAGGTCCTTGGCCTGTGTGGCTTAAAACTTAGGTGGTGTATGTTGACCTTTGCTCTTGTGTAGGGCATAAACTCTACGGTCCTTGTATGGATCCTTGGCCTGTGTGGCCTAAAAGCCTAGGTTCCTTGCGTGGATCCTTTACTCATGTGTAGAACATAATACCCAGGTGTTGTGTGTTAACCCTTGCTCCTGTGTGGGGCATAAACTTGTATCTCGTGGAGATATGTCTAGGTTCCTTGTGTAAGTCCTAGAGTCGACCTTATGTAGGTTGTGAAGGTTAGAGGTGAACCTGATTTAAAACCTTCATTAGTGAAATCTGGTATTATAACGTCTTGAAAAAATCTGTATAAAGGCCCGAGTACCACCTCAAGTAGAAATCTCTAAGGATCATATCCTGTAGAAATTTAAGCGAAATCTAGTTAAATACTAAACTAAATAGCGGTGGATTTAGCTTGAACCACTATCTATACAAATGGCAACACCCAAAACTATCAAGAGCATTGACTCAACACTACTTAATAACCTAGGAGAAATCTCAAAAGTCAGTTGCTCTCGGGAGGACATTGAAACTCCGAATCAGACCTGGACCACACATCGAAAGTCCGATGACTACAAAACTATAGGGTTATGTCCGCCTTACTGGGCTTGACGACTAACGTGTCCAGAAACGTACAACTTGAGCCCTGAGCGAAGTATGTGAGAAACTCAAATATCCTTAGAAAAGGTATTGAAACTTAAGTGAATTGGGTCATTCACTTGCAGGCGAAATTGAAGATTTTAGACCGTCAGTTTCTGACCGAACTTCACCCATAGATCAGGAAAATTTCCTTGCACATATCTGTATACTTGTGGCCCTAATTGAGCGACAACAACTATTGATCTGACACGGGTCCTCCACGGTCGATCCGCTAATCTAATCATACCAAAATCATAACTTAGCTTAGATCCATGGTCAGAGAACTTACTCCATGCCTTAGCTGAGTAATGGACCTCCAGATGAGTCCTGTTTGCCCGAAACAGGCACCCTTTGGCTGTAACCTAAGTATACCAGGGCCCTGGGGCCATTTACACTAGTTTTGGGCCTATATAATGCCCTTAAACAACCTCATTCCCATTTCATACGAATTTCTCTAACACTAGGAGAGAGAAGAGAGAAAAGAGGAGAAAAGAGTGAGGAGGAGAGAGAGAGAGAGATAGGGAGATCATTGCTGGGATTCACTCCCACTACTCCACGGGGTGAATCACCTCTCCCGTGTCGCTACGCCATCATTTTTAACTACGATTTGGGTAAGAAATCTGAACCCTAATCTCATTGTAGAAATCCAGGTTGGTAGTTTGTCGACCTAGCTAACCTAGTACGTCGTGTAGGTGTTTGGTGTCTCATTTTAGGAAACGTACAGTCTGAATCAGGTCCGAATCGAGCTTTCCAACGAAAGGTGCGGACTATAAACATTTAGGTTATGCTTTTCAAGGCTTTCAATGTCAGCTAATGATTTATTTCTGACTTGACTTCTGCCATATCGTCTTAGACACGTCAATTTTGATATATTACACATGTATGAACTATGTTGTATGAAAATGGATTCCATGTGTTTGTTGAAATGTTTGAATGAATGTCAAATCCTAATTTGTGCTTGTCATGATTACTAATCTAAGATCCATGTGTGTTATATGCTTTATAATCAATGTTATGAAATGAATTATTACAGTGAATGTCGTAACTAATTTAGTCTATATATTTATTGAGGTGTAGTTTAAGTGTTTGATAAAATGTCTGAATGAAAAAAATGTTGATGGTTGGTCTTTATTAAGTGTAATAAGATAGGATTCTTAATTTTCTTAATGATATGTATGGCTACTTTCATGAAATCATATCGCCACTACGCGACTTATGGATTTAATGCAAGTGTTTGGCGACATGTTCCATGTGTTTGATAAAATGCTCAAATAAGTGTTGTATTTGGATTGTTCGTTAAATGCTTATATGATTATTACATGTATCCACATGCTATATCTGAGTAAGATTGGGACTACAATGTAGTCCAGGCAGTCAGTAACAACTCCCATTTGAGTGGCCGAACTAGTCTCGCCACATTGATACGTTCGTTGAATCTGGGTCGTACGATGATTGTTAACAGTGGTTAGGCCATGGGGAGTGCTTACACTCTCCATGTCGATTAATTTGGCGTGCGGTCGTACCAATCGAATTTGTCTAATAAACTGACTGGCCTATTGTGTGTTTATGATGTATGAACATCACTGCTTGAATCTAAGGTACTACTTACCAATGTAAAGACCCATTTCAACTATGGTACTACGATCTGCTATGACTCATGAGCCGGGCATGGTGGTATGGGACACCAATATCGAGCTATCAGCCTACGCTGGGGTGACGAGTCTTCTCGTATTGACCAGTGAGCAACCCAAACTCATGAGCTGAATACAGTGGTATGGGACACTATGTTCGAGCTGTCGGCCTACCCTAAGGTGACGAGCCTCCTCGTAGTGACATTGAGTATAAACTCTCGAACTTACTTATCCACAACTTTTCATTAGGAGTGATGCCCTACAACTTGCCTATCGTATGTGATTAACTAGGATTCATGACCCTAGATGGATCTTTCGATTGGGTAAATGATATAAAGGGAGTTACCTTAGCTTCCCGAATCTGCTGTATGAATAAGCCTAATTAAGTACTTGGCTAATACGATCATGCTGTGCATGGCATGTGCTTTGGCGAGGAAGCGCACTTTAGGGAGTTTGCCATGCGCGAATGGTTGATGTAGTCGCTTGAGAGAGTGTCGTACGAGGGCTTGCATCGTTACTGCATACCATCCCTACATTAATAAGAGTAGTTAGGGAATGATTGTTGTACTGCTTTATCATTACTGCTTGATTGAATTGATAAGATGTTAACCCTTGCCTTATAATACCACTGAGTTGATCACTCAATCCCACTCTGGGACAGTGTTTTAAAATACCAACCAGACTCTGTTATAGATGCAGGTGATGAGGATGTATATGCAGCGGAGTTGGACTTCGCAGATGAGGAGGAAGAGTTCTCCTATGTTCAGTTCTCTGGCAGGTCTTTGTAGACCTCATGTTGCTTCGATGGGATTTCAGGGATACATGGATTAGTCAGACACTTACATTTTGTCATTTTGTATATTTTGAGTTAAAACATGTATATATTCGGCCTGGTAATATACTCATACTCTAAAGGTTGTGAAACACATACATATACCTTATATATCTATCTCAGTCTTTCGCTTGCTTAATTACATTAACTTTGGACTATGATATGCCGATTTAGTGTAATCCCTCTCATGTTTAAAGCACTAATATGGACAATATTTATTCAACATTATCTATGTTGCATAAGTGATGCGTTGGATGTAGGGAGTTGAGCTTTGCTCGACCCTTGAAATTCGGGGCATTACAAGTTGGTATCAAAGCCTGATTTGGATTAAACTGGACTTGGGTTACTGGTAGCACGATGCACTCTGACGCACTTTAACTTAGGAAGGGAGCGATGGAAATTAGATACGAATGTAGGATCCCAAAGTTTCAGTGACGGGCGAAACAAAAGGCTATATGTTAGTTCCCAGCGAATACCTGAGGGACTTGGATCACGTGCAATTATCCAAATTACCTCTGGGCCATCGATCGTCGGGTTTGGAAAAGAATTCGGCAAATCCGACACTTTAAATAATCTAAAAAGTATGAATACGCACTTGTTGGACCGAGAAAACACCTCACGCGGGCATAGTGGCCCAAATCCCAATTTTTGGTGGGACCCAGGGGGTCCCCTGCACATGTACAACACCCCGGGAGGGGGTGACCACTGGCCCAGGACAGCCACCGCCGGCAACCCAAGGAGGGCGCGGCGGCACCACCCGGTTGTCGGCGCACCGCCCTCCTTCAGAGCAGGTGTACGGTGGTGCACCGCCGTTTGATTGGCCATATGGGCCCTGACTCACATGTGGGACCACCCCTTTAAAGCCCTTTTTGGGTTGTTTAAACCCATTTCACACCCCTCCAACTCTATTTTCACTTCCAAACCCTTCAAAACTTCCATTCCCTCTCAAATCCCTTCTTTAATACATTCAAAACCTTCAAATCCTCTATCTTGTTCAACCTTACCCCACTATCCCTCATTTTCATCCCTCCACCTTCCCTATTTCCATCTATTTGAGCACAAAAGCCTTCTTTTGTGTTTCATAACCTTCCAAACCCACCAGCCTATCTAATCCTTCAAGCTTTTCCACTTCCATGGCTCTCTTTGAGCTTGTTACCACCATCTTCTCAATCTTTATGCTCCTTTCCCTCATGGGAAAGAAAAGAGTGGCCTCAGATGAGGCTGGGCCGAGTTGACCACGCTGCACTATGAAAAAGGCAAGCGCTGAAGCTAGTATAAGTGCTGAGCGAGAATGAAGATCTAAGCGGGACCTCGATCCTCAAATCTTGTTGGAAAGATCGCTATTGGCAGGCGCCAATCTCGGTAAGTTCCATAACCGTAAGGTGGTGTTTGAAGCACATGTCAATGAGAAGATGTTTGGACTGTATTTAGCCATCAACTTTCTCTTAGAAAATGGGTGGGGTTCCATATTTGAGGGAAACACTCATGCAAGTGAAGGTGTTGTGCGAGCCTTCTATGCTGAAATACGAAACCCACTGTTGGAGCCTCTCCAGTTTACTATCCCTTTGGGAAGGCAAGAAGCCGTAGTCAATGTGGACATGGTGGCCCGTATTATGGGGGTAGAACGTGGAATAGTACATGCAAGTGAGAAGAATCTCGCTAGTGAGCGAGAGAGAAATCGCCCCACATGTTTCCTATGCGGCCAACATAAGCATTAAAGGCGAGGAAATAGGATGACAAATGACTTTTGCCTACTCCACCACATATGCACGTATAACATGTATCCTAAGTGGAGCAATCACACCAAATGCACAAATTTTATAGTAGACTTTCTGTACAAAGTTGGACAAGGGGAGAAGGTATGCCTGCCTACTCTCATCCGATCACAATAATCAACACTGCACTGTCTACTAAAGAAGACTCCTCACTACCTTTCAGCCAACTTATTTGCAAGATCGCCTGACACTTCGGCTTCAGACTCCATATGGATAACGTCGCCCTGATGCACATTATCAGTGAGAACACGCTCAACAACATGGGCATTGGCCCTAGGCAATGCCAAGCCCGACTCGATGAGGATAATGATGAAATAGAAGAAGAAAGCGAAGAGGAAGATAGAAGTGAGGATGAAGAAGGTGGTGATGAAGAAGGCAGTGAGGAAGAAGGAAGTGAGGAAAGAGAGGAGGCCTGAGACTTAGATAGGGGACCTCCTACTACACATAAAGACCGCCATGATCGGGCCGCCCTGGAAGCTCGTATGGCTAGGATTGAAGAGACCAGGCCACCCTGAAACAGGAGATCAAAGAGAATCAGGCATATCTGAAACAGAAATTCAAGAAAATATCTCGCACCATGAAGACCCTCCTGTGTTGTATGCAGGATAAGGGTGCTCCTCCACCCTCGCCAGAGTCATAGGACTAGGCGTGTGCTATAGTTGTCTTCTGGTTTTCTCTATTTCTTGTTTTTCTATGTAATAGCCTTAGTTGGCTTAGTTTGGTGTTAGAATAGTCAGTGTTAAAACTTTTATAAAGCTTAGCTCACATGCATTCTCGGTCATGATTCACGTAATTTTACATCATATGTATTGTGAAAATTTTGGTTAAATGAAATGCGTGAAGCTTCTTTGATTTGAGATGTGTAGAATGTTTGGAAAAGTCAGTAATTATGTTAAATCTTACACATGTTGCACCCTATGTTATATATAAGGAATGCCTCCTAAAAATACTCAGAATATAGCACGTCTCGCACTTGGCGGATCAATTGACGGGGCACCTCCCCTGAATGATAGCTAGACGGACCCTGGCTTGGGCCAGAATTTTAAGACAATACCGAATTCTCAGCCGGTCACTGGCCCCAACAATGGGCCAACACCTTGTGCACCACTGGTTCCGAAACGGAACCGTGCGTCTACATTGACGCCACACATGCCTCAGGCGGCTTCTCCTCCTGATAGGTTGGAGCAGATGATGCTCCTAATGCAACAATAACAGTAAGTTTTGGCTACCATTGTGGGGGCCATTGCCCAGAACATGAACACGGCCCCGCCTATGCCACTTATGCAGCCTATTATAGCTATGAGCACGAGTGGCTTGTTCGAGCGCTTTCAGCGCCTTCGCCCTCCTACTTTTGTGGGTACCCACTGACCCAAGGAGGCAGAGTATTGGTTGGATTATATATCTAAGATGCTGAAGCCGCTGCACTGTATTGAGGTAAAGTAGGTGGAGCTAGTTACGTATATGTTTGAGAAGGAGGCTAGTCTTTGGTGGGATAGCATCCTACGAACTGTTCCCACAGGATATATATGGACGTGGGACGAATTTGAAACCCACTTCCATGGAAAGTATTTCCCCCTCACATACTGTAATGAGGAGGGTGAATTTCTCCGCCTTCGACAAGGGGGATGACAGTAGCCGAGTACGAGAATCGCTTTATGGAGCCAGCCAGATATGCACCATTGATCTTGATGGACGAGCCGATAGGGATGTGGCAATTTTCAGAGGATCTGCGGCCTGACATCCACACAAAGATGTGTTGCACTAGCATTCCCAACTATGCTAAGCTAGTGATCATGTCCTTGCGAGCTGAGTAGGATGGAGACAGGGTGTCATGGACACGTATACCGATGGGCCCAAGGCCTCGACCCGAGCTGCCAAATTGACCATTCCTCGGCAAGAGGCGCGTGTAGATTCACCTCCCAGGCTAATGGCTCCATCAACCCAACCGAGGCGATCAGATCTTTGGTGCCCCTATTGTACGAGGGTAGGCCATACAGACACCTACTGTTTTACCAAGATGAAGGACAACAACTTTATACCACCTCAGAAGATCAACCGACAGCTGTCACAGGCTATTTTAGCTCCACCCCTATGATCCACACCACCAGCACAGCCATTCTACAGACCACCTGTACCTCGAAATAGGCCGCCTCAACGACCTATGGTAGCGCAACCCAATCGTTCTCAACAAGCACGTGTACATGCACTTGCAGCTGAAGCGTCTGAGTCAACAACCACAGTGCCTTTAGCCTTCGAAGTCACTGCCCATGTTCAAGGTACACCTGTATTTCTATTGGTGGACATCATGTCCACTATTTCGATAATATCGCACTCTACAATCAAGAGCTTAGGGTTGAACACTATCCCTATGGTTAGGGTGAGAGTCCTTACCACAACAGGGACCTTCTCTGACGTTACTAAGCTTTGTAAAGGTTGCCCGATAGACTTAGGAAGCAAAACGGTGTGCATTGACCTGATCGTCACCCCGCTGTATCATTTCGACGTCATCTTCGGCATGGATTGGCTCACCGAAATAAAGGCAGAGATCGACTGTGAAACCCAACTGGTGACGGTACATGGACCTGAGGGCACGACCTTTACTTTCCCAGTTCAGGTCAGTTTGCCCTACCGCATAAGTTGTTACGCTTCCTTATTGGAGAATGTTGATGGTCTGACACTTGGGGACACACCTGTAGTCCAAGATTTCATGGAGGTGTTCAGAATAATACCTGGACTACCTCGTCAGCACGAGATCGACTTTACTATCGACCTTTTGCCTAGTGCGACACCCATTTCCTTGCCAACATACCGCATGCCTCTATGTGAAATGGAGGAATTGAGGAGGCAGATAGATGATCTGTTGGAATCAAGTTTTATACGGCTTAGTGTATCCCTTTAGGGAGCACCGGTATTGTTTGTAAAGAAGAAGGACGGGTCGCTGCAGTTGTGTATTGATTATCATCGGCTGAATCACGTCACGGTCAAGAACAAGTACCCTCTGCCTAAGATAAATGACCAGTTTGACCAGTTGAAAGGGGCACGATATTTCTCTAAGATCGACCTACAGTCAGGGTATCATCAGTTGCGCGTTAGGGATGAAGACATACAGAAAACAATATTCATAACCATTTTTGGGCATTATGAGTTTCTCGTGATGTCATTCAGACTTACAAATGCACTAGCTGTGTTCATAGACCTCATGAACTGGGTATTTCGGCTGTATCTGTACCGGTTCGTCATCATGTTTATAGATGACATTTTGATATACTCCAAGAGTCAGAAAGATCATGAAGAACACTTGCGAGCAGTCTTCGATACTCTCAGGAAGAATCAATTGTTTGTGCAATATCGAAAATGCGACTTTTGAAAAGAGGAAGTCAAGTTTCTGTGACACGTGGTGTCCAAGGAAGGAATTGCCATGGACCTTGCTAAGGTGATCGCGGTGCAGGACTGGGAGCAGCCCGGTTCCTTTATAGAAGTGAGGAGTTTCCTTGGACTTGCTGGCTACTATCGCCGCTTCATTAAAGATTTTTCCAGGATAGTCAGATCATTATCATAACTCACTCGAAAGGATCTTAAGTTTTCCTGGAATGAGAAAGTAGAAGTAGCCTTTCAGGAATTAAAGGACAAGCTGACATCCGCACCCATGCTAGTACTGCCAGAGTAGGGGATTAGATATACTATATACACCGACGCGTCTCACATTGGTTTGGGTTGTGTTCTTTTGCAAAAGGATAGAGTGATTGCCTAGGCATTGCGACAGTTGAGGAAACACAAGGAAAACTACCCCACGCACGACTTGAAATTAGCGGTGGTCATTTTTGCATTAAAGCTCTGGAGACATTACCTCTATGGAGAGGAGTTCGAGCCCTTTTGCGACCACAAGAACCTTAAGTACATCTTCACGTAGAGAGACCTGAATATGAGGTAGCAACGTTGGATGGAAATCTTGAAAAACTTTAAGTTTGAGGTCTCCTACCATCCTGGCAAGGTAAACCTTGTGGCTGATGCTTTGAGCCATAAAAAGATAATAGAATTTATAGCTCCATTGATGATAGAAGAATGGAATATGGTAGAGTTTGTGCAAGACTTCTAACTAAAGTTTATAGTAGAAGAGCCGTTCAAGAGCATCGCACACATCCATGTACAACCACTTATTGATGACCGAATCATTGTGACTCAAAAAAAGATGAACTATTGGTGAAGATGAGAGAACGGGCAGGTGAGAGTGAAGAATTCGAATGGAGAGTCGGCTCGGGTGGAGGTTTATGATACTGTGGCCGCCTATGCGTCCCGAACCGTCATGACTTGAGAAGGGAAGTTTTAAAGGCTACTCATAATTCAAAGTTGGCAATGCATCCAGGTAGTACGAAGATGTATAGAGACATGAAGCGTTTGTACTGGTGGGACAACATGAAGGCTCAGATAGCAGACTCCGTGTCTCGTTGTCTCACGTGCCAGTCGGTCAAGGCCGAGCATTGTCGACCTTCTGGTTTACTTCAGCCCATGCCCATAGCTGAATGGAAATATGATTTCATATCTATGGACTTCATTTCTGGGTTACCGAAGACAAAGAAGGGGCATGACTCCATTTGGATGATTGTGGACCGATTGACGAAATCGGCTCATTTCCTACCGGTTAGAGTTTCAAACTCAACAGACAATTTAGCCAAGCTGTATATCAAGGAGATTGTATGACTGCATGGAGTTCTTATGGAGATTGTGTTGGATTGAGACACGCGATTCACATCTATATTCTATACTCGAATCCAAGAAGCAATGGGAGTACAACTGAAGTTCAATACCGCGTTCCACCCACAGACCGATGGGCAGATAAAACGAGTGAATCAGATATTAGAAGATATGTTGTAAGCATGTGTTCTTGATTTCAAGGACAGTTGGGATGAATGTCTTTCCTATGCCGAGTTTACTTATAACAACAGCTTCCAAGCGAGCATTGGCATGGCTCCTTATGAAGCCTTGTATGGGCGCCCATGCCGAGCACCACATTGTTGGGCAGAAGTTGGCAAGAAGAGCTTGGTTGGCCCAGATCTAGTTCAGGCAACCTCAGAGAAGATCGATATTATCAGGTGTCGACTTCTTGCAGCCTAGCGCAGACAAAAGAGTTACGCCGATACCCGATGGCAACAGTTGGAATTTGAAGTTGGGGACCACGTATTATTGAAAGTTTTCCCAATGAAGGGAGTCCTTCGTTTTGGCAAGAAAGGGAAACTCACGTCGAGAATCATTAGCCCATTCCAGATTCTATACTGAGTGGGTGTGGTGGCATACCATCTCGCAGGCGTGCACAACGTATTTCATGTATCGATGTTAAAGAAACATGTTCCTGATCCTATATACATTATCAAATGGGAGCAAGTACAGCTAAGTGAAGATGCTACCTATATACTTCGACCAACACGTATTTTAGATAAGAAGGAACAAGTTCTGCGTAGCAAAGTTATCCCGCTTGTGAAAGTATTGTGGACTCACCATACTGAGGAAGAGGCTACTTGGGAAACGGAAGTTAAGGTCCATAAGAACTACCCTCAGATCCTCAAGGAGTACGAAAATGTACTAATTTTGGGGATGAAATTTTTCTTTAAGGGGGGTAGATTATAACGTCTCAGAAAAATCCTTACAAAGGCCCGAGTATCACCTCAGGCAGAAATCCCTAAGGATCGCATCTTGTAGAAATTTAGGAGAAATTTAGTTAAATACTAAACTAAATAGGCGGTGGATTTAGCTTGAACAACTATCTATAGAAATGGCAAGACCCAAAACTATCAAAAGCAATGACTCAACACTACTTAATTACCTAGGAGAAATCCCAAAAGCCAGTTGCTCTCGGGAGAACATTGAAATTCTGAATCGAACCTGGACCGCACGTCGAAAGTCCGATGACCCCGAAACTATAGGGTTATGTCTACCTTACTGGGCTTGACGACTAACATGGGAATCGAGCCCAAATAGTATCTATAAATACACAACTTGAGCCTTGAGCAAAGTGTGTGAGATACATGAATATCCTTAGAAAGGTATAGAAACTTAAGTGAATTGGGCCATTCGCTTGCGGGTGAAATTGAAGATTTCAGACCGTCAGTTTCTGACCGAACGTCACCTGTAGATCAGGGAAATTTCCTTACACATACCTGTATACTTGTGGCCCTAATCGAGCGACAATGACCGTTGATCTAACACGGGTCCTCCACAGTCGATCCGCTAATCTGATCGTACCAAAATCATAACTTGTCTTAGATCCATGGTCAAAGAACTTGCTCCATACCATAGGTGAGTAATGAACCTCCAGATGAGTCTCGTTTGCCCAAAACAGGCACCCTTTGGCTGTAACCTAAGTATACCATGGCCCTGGGGCCATTTACACTAGTTCTGTGCCTATATAATGCCCTTAAACCACCCCATTCCCATTTCATACGAATTTCTCTAACCCTAGGAGAGAGAAGAGAGAAAAGAGGAGAAAAGGGTGAGGAGAAGAGAGAGAGATAGAGAGATCGTTGCTGGGATTTACTCCCACTACTCCACAGGCTGAATCACCTCTCCCATTTTGCTACACCATTGTTTTCAACTACGACTTGGGTAAGAAATCCTAACCTAATCTCGTTGTAGAAATTCAGGAGAAATCTTAACCCTAATCTCGTTGTAGAAATCTAGGTTGGTAATTTGTCAACCTAGCTAACCTATTACGTCGTGTAGGTGTTTGACGTCTCACTTTCAAAAACATACAATCTGAACCGGGTCCGAATCGAGCTTTCTGACGAAAGGTGTAGACTATAAACATTTAGGTTATGGTTTTCAAGGCTTTTAATGTTAACTAATGATTTATGTTTGACTTGACTGCTGCTGTATCATCTTAGACACGTCGATTTCTACATATTACACATGTATGAACTATGTTGTATGAAAATGCATTCCATGTGTTTGTTGAAAGGTTTGAATGAATGTTAAATCCTGATTTGTGCTTGTCATGATTACTAATCTAAGATCCATGTGTGTTATATGTTTTATAATTGATGTTGTGAAATGAATTGTTACAGTGAATGTTATAACTAATTTAGTCTATGTATTTATTAAGGTGTAATTTAAGTGTTTTATAAAATGTCTGAATGAAAAAAAAAATGTTGATGGTTAGTCTTTATTAAGTTTAATAAGATAGGATTCTTAATTTCCTTAATCATATGTATGGCTTCTTTCATGAAATCATATCGCTGTTATGCGACTTATGGATTTAATGTAAGTGCTTGGCGACATGTTCCATGCGTTTGATAAAATGCTCAAAGAAGTGTTGTATTTGGATTGTTTGTTAAATGCTTATATGATTATCACATGTATCCACATGCTATATCTGAGTAAGATTAGAACTACAACGTAATCCAGGCAGTTGGTAACAACTCCCGTTTGAGTGGTCGAACTAGTCTCACCACATTGATAAGTTCGGTGAATCTGGGTCGTACGACGATTGTCGAAGTGGTTAGGCCATGGGGAGTGCTTACGCTCTCCATGTCGATTAATTCAGCGTACGCTCATACTAATTGAACTTGTCTAATAAACCAACTGGCGTATTGTGTATTTATCATGTATGGATATCACTGCTTGAATCTAAGGTACCACTTACCAATGTAAAGACCCATTTTAACAATGGTACTACGATCTGCTAAGACTCATGAGCTAGGCATGGTGGTATGGGACACTGTGATCAAGCTGTCAGCCTACGTTGGGGTGACGAGCCTCCCCGCAGTGACCAGTGAGCAACCCAGACTCGTGAGCTGAATACGGTGGTATGAGACATTGTGTTCGACCTGTTGGCCTGCGCTAAGGTGACGAGCCTCCCCCTAGTGACCTCGCGCATAAACTCTTGAACTTACTTATCCACTGCTTTTCATTAGGAGTGATGCCTTACAACTTGCCTATCGTATGTGATTAAATAGGATTGACGACCTTGGATGGATCTTTCAATTGGGTAAATGATATAAATGGAGGTACCTTAGCTTCCAAAATCTGTTGTATGAATAAGCCTAATTAAGTACTCAGCTAACACGATCATGCAGCGCATTGCATGTGCTTTGGCGAGGAAGTGCACTTTAGGGAGTTTGCCATGCGCGAATGGTTGATGGAATGGCTTGAGGGAGTGTCATGCGAGGGCATGAATCATTATTGCATACCATCCCTGCATTAATAAGAGTAGTTAGGGAATGATTGTTGTACTGCTTTATCATTTCTACTTGATTGAATTGATAACATGTTAACCTTTGCCTTGTAGTACCACTAAGTTAATCAGTCACTCTCACTCTGAGACGGTGTTTTAAAACACCAACCAGACTCTATTATAGATGCAAGTAATGGAGATGTATATACAGCAGAGTTGGACTTCACAGATGAGGAGGAAGAGTTCTCCTATGTTTAGCTCTCTGGCAGGTCTTTATAAACCTCGTGTTGCTTTGATAAGATTTCAGGGATACATGGATTAGTCAGACACTTAAATTTTGTCATTTTGTATATTTTGAGTTAAAACATGTATATATTCGGCCCGGTAATATACGCATACTCTGGAGGTTGTGAAACACGTACATATACCTTATATATCTATCTCAGTCTTCCGCTTACTTAATTATATTAATTATGGAGTATGATATGCCGATTTAGTGTAATCCCTCTCATATTTAATGCACTGATATAAACAACATTTAAACATCATTATTTATGTTGCATAAGTGATGCGTTGGATCTCGGGAGTTGAGCTTTGCTCGACCCTTGAAATCTGAGGCGTTTCAGGTATACTCAAGGATTGAGTGCGTCCACCGGGAGTGGAGTAGGCACGTAGCCGAACCACTATAAACGACTGTGTTTGGGATTGATATTTTTGCCTTACTATTTGTGTTTACTTTGAATGTTCTCATAAAGCATGCTAACATGATTATTTAAAACTGATAAGAATCACATCCCACACACACACACACACATAGTCATATCGTTCATTCATCTTATACTAAGATTGCATTCTGCTTAAATACTAGATAGTATTATGATTGGATCTTCCATTTGGCTTGGAAGCCATAAGAGTTAAATTGGGGTCATCTTGATAGGTGTTTGTTAAATCAGGATTATGATAATGAGATTTTAAATCATCATAAAATTTTATAAAGTTCTATTCACCCCCCTTTATGAGACTTTGACCTATTCCCACTTCTACTAAAGCAGTCATTACCGCAATTTCAATTGCTATCAAAGCGGGTTTCTCTTAAGGGCTTCACCGCCTAGAGAGTGATCTTGACTGAAGTTGGAATCATGGCAAATGGTGTGGGTCTAGAGGGTGCGAATCGTCAGAACAATTGCCTAGTAATCCATACTACTTTGAAAGTCAGTAATAGTTCAAAATGGTATCTTGATAGTGGATGATCTAGACACATAACCAGTGACCAAACCCACTTGTATGAGTATTCAAATTTTGATGGTGGGTCAGTCATGTTTGGAGATGGGAGCTCCGCCAAAATAATTAGGCAAGGAATAATGGTTGGACGAGGACTCCCCAAGATTAAAAATGTTCTCTGTATAGAAGTTCTAAAACATAATCTCCTTAGTATCTCACAAATCTGCGATAAAGAACACTTGGTCACTTTTTTAAAAAATGTGTGTAGCATCTTAGATCAAACAGGAAAATCTATCATGAAAGCTTTATGCACAAGTGACAACTGCTACGTAATTGAAAGCAGCAATGAGATTGTATTATCCACAAAATGTAATATGGCTGTGAAAAGCGAGTCCAAACTATGACACCAAAGGTTGGATCACATGCACTACCGAAACTTAGCCAAGTTAAGTTCAAAAAGCTTAGTAAGAGGTCTTCCCAAGCTTAGAAAGGAAGAAAAGATTGTATGTGGTGATTGTCTAAAGGGTAAACAGATAAAAATTGGACACCAAAAGACAACTACCATGGCAACATCAAAACCATTGGACTTGCTACACATGGACCTAGTGGGTCCCACTAAAGTGACCAAGTGGATGATTACTCCAGAATTACATGGCTCGCTTTTCTTTGAGAAAAATCTAATGCTTTTGATGAATTTGTAGTCATGGAAAAGCGACTCCAAAATGAGAAAGGATACTACATAAATCGTATCAGGAGTGATCATGGTGGTGAATTTGAAAATGAACGATTTTAAAAATATTATGATGAGAAAGGAATTCGCCATGAATTCTCAGCCCCGAATACTCCTCAGTAGAATGGAGTTGTTGAAAGAAAAAATCGAGTTTTGCAGGAAATGGGCTCAGTTATGCTGAATGGAAAAAGGATATGGTCAAAAGCTTCTGGGCTGAAGCAGTCAATATCGCCTGCTACATAATAAATAGAGTATATCTGAGAGCAAGCTTAAACAAAACACCATATGAGATATAGTACGAAAAATAACCTAGTGTGAAATACTTCCATGTCTTTGGTAGTAAATGTTATATCCTGAAAAACAGAGAACACCTAGGTAAGTTTGAGTCTAAAAGTGATGAAGCCATCTCTTTAGGATACGCCTTAAATAGTCGTGCCTATAGAATATACAATCTAAGAACGCTCACCATTCAAGAATCAGTTAATGTGGTGGTTGATGACCAACCTCACGAAGAAGAAGTCCTTTGAATGAATTAGAAGATGATGTGGATTCATGCATTCTAAGTAAATCAGATAAAAAAACTTTCACATCTAATGAACCCCAACCATCATCTAACATACCCATCATTAAAGATCACCCTCTAAATCAAATCATTGGAGATCTTAATGATGGTGTAAGAACTCGACGTCAAATAAAAAGCATCTATAGTCATTTTTGCTTTACCTCAAAGATTGAGCCCCAGAATGTTGTGGAAGCTCTTCAAGATGAATATTGGATAAATGTTATGCAAGAAGAACTTCAATAATTTCAGAGAAATGAGGTATGACAACTGGTTCCTAGGCCAACTGATACAAATATCATTGGAACCAAATAGATCTTTAAGAATAAATCCGATGAATCTGGCAATGTGATTAGGAATAAAGCAAGATTGGTAGCTCAAGGATATTCATAGATAGAAGGCATTGACTTTGATGAAACATTTGCTCCTCTAGCTCACCTTGAGTCAATCAGGATTCTCATGTCAATTGCATGTGCATTGAAATTTAAACTATTTCAAATGGATGTCAAAAGTGCATTTCTCGATGGAGTACTTGATGAAGAAGTCTATGTGGAACAGCCTAAGGGATTTTCAGACCCCAAGTATCCTTAACATGTTTATTGGTTGAGCAAAGCACTTTATGGTCTGAAACAAGCACCATGTGCCTGGTATGAATGTTTGACGTAATTTCTTCTGGACTATAAATTCTACAGGGGCAACGTAGATAAAACACTATTCACTCAAAAGACAGAATTTATTGCTCATTGCCCAGATCTATGTGGATGACATAGTCTTTGGTCTACATGTGAAGATACTGCTCATAACTTCGCCGATCTTATGAAATCTGAATTTGAAATGAGTATGGTTGGTGAGTTGAACTTCTTAGGTCTACAAGTGAAGCAATGGCACAATAGGATCTTTGTATGTCAGACCAAGTATGCAAAAGATTTAGTAAAAAGATTTGGACTTGAATTTGGTCATACCTATCATACTCCCATGAGCACCACACTCAAAGTCTCCAAAGACAAAAATAAGAAAAGTGTGGATCAACACCTGTATCGAAGTATGATAGGAAGCCTATTATAGCTAACTGTAAGTCGTCTAGATATATAAATTACCATAGGAGCACGTGCGCGATATCAGGCTGATCCCAAGGAATCACATCTAACAACCGTTAAAAGAATCATCAAGT
Organism: Magnolia sinica; assembly: GCF_029962835.1. Classification (NCBI taxonomy): domain Eukaryota; kingdom Viridiplantae; phylum Streptophyta; class Magnoliopsida; order Magnoliales; family Magnoliaceae; genus Magnolia; species Magnolia sinica. The sequence goes on from NC_080574.1 coordinate 86,103,558, forward strand.
ATGTGGCTGGAACAACCTCTTTCGGTCTATGGTATCCATTCAAAACATCTACCATCATTGTTGAATATTCAGACGCCGATTAGGTCGAAAATTTAGATGATCGAAAGTCAACTAGTTGCGACTGTTTTTATATTGGAAATTGTTTAGTATCTTGGTAGAGCAAGAAATAGAATTTGATATCCCTATCTACTGCCGAAGCCGAATACATTGTTGCAGGTAATTACTATGCTCAACTCCTATGGATGAAACAGATGCTACTGGATTATGGGATTGAGCAGTCAACAATGACTCTCTTCTATGACAACACTAGTGCTATCAATATTTCAAAGAATCCTGTTCAACATTCTCAGGCCAAGCATATTGACATTAGACATCATTTTATCCAAGACCTTGTTGAAGAAAAAATCACAGTGTTGGACTATGTGTCTATAGAAAATCAACTTGCTGATATACTAATTAAACCTCTAGATGCAAACAGGTCTAGCAATCTTCAAAAATCAATTGGATTATGTGCAAATTGATGACAAGTCGAGTCGAACATAAGCTGAATTGGCATATCTGAGGACTATGGTCCTCTTATTTTTGTATGTTTAAACATGTACTATATAGGTATATCTTCATGTTTTAACCATATTCTGTATGTTAAGAGAGATAATTTTCAATTTTTTGACATACTCGATGACATCGAACAAGTATCGATCTCATCGACGGATCTCAGGAATACGTCTTGACCGTTGGTCCCTTCCAATGGTTATAAATTCGATCAGTCTCGATATCTGTTGGTCCTTAACTGTTGGTTCTTTCCAATGGTCATCGATACAATCTTCGATATCATAATGAGCCTGAGTTCGATGCCATCGATAGGATATCAATATCATCGACACTCTGCTATAAAGAAGAAATGAGGGCATGAATTCTTTTTCAACTTGATCTCTCTTCTCTGGTTGTTTTTCTTTGATCTATATCTATCTTCCTACCCTCTCCTACAAGAAGAACCATGGTGAAAGGAAAAGGTAAGGATCTTACTCATTCCAAATTGTCCAAGTCAAAGAATAAGCAACCAGAAACCAGTCAGTCTCGTCCCAATTAGTTAGATTGGGAACAAGCTACAATAGCAGAGTGCATTGTTCTTAACAGCGCAATCGAACCATTCAGAGTGGATCTCCTATTGGAAGTAATAGGGTGACAAAACATACTCTCTCTTTTTTTTGGCTTAGCTTGTTAGTACACACCCATGTTAGTACACACACTCCTTGTTAGCCACCCTCGCTAGGGATCGATACTAAGACCTCAAGTGTTGAAACCAATCTTAGTGGACCCTACCAATTTGAGTTGATTCATCAGTTTTTCAGCGGCTGCCATATTGTTCGTAATAATCCCCTATGTATTTGATTGGAGCTCATGCATCACATGAAACTTATTACTCCAATCATACTTGGCTGTCTCCTGAACCTAGAAGTAACTCGAATCCCAGTGTCGGAACGCAATTTAAATGGGTTAGGAGTATGGGGCGAGATAACACGAGCATTGTGCTATGACATCACAATTCCTAGGAATGATGAAAACACTCTTCATGTCAACCACCTTGGACCCTCCTTCAAAGTTCTCCATAGCATCTCTGGGACTAATGTGTATCAATGTGATGCAAAGGAAAGTCATCTTACTCCCTTTGTGCTCAATGTCGTATATGATATCTATCATGAGGTCCAAGCGTGCCTTCCAACCCTTATTATAGGACAACTAGCTCGTATAATCAAAGGGGAATATTGTGATACACTGCCATTCCCCTCGCTCATATGCAAGCTAGCTCAATATGTGGGCCTACCAGCAATGTCCGATGCTATTCATTTGGAAGTATGGTTTCATCAAGATGTAGTCTAGCAGGCACAACAGTTGTGCCTAAATTCATCCTATCAATTGAATAGTCCTCTTGCACAGACTCCTGGCATCAAGAATGATCAGCACTCATATCCGCTAACGCCATGGGGATCTAATCGCATGTCGTTTCACAGTCCCGAGTCAATCACAAATCGCCGGGATCATCAACTTGAATGTCATCTGTTGAATGGTCTAACTGGTATTGACGAGCGTCTTCACAACTGCAAAAGGTATCTGACAGGGATTGAGGACAGAATTGAAGTACTCCAGCATATCACATAGCAAGTAGTTGAGTTGTTGACCGATGGCGAAACTCGAGCGCCTTAGTTGTGGAAAGAAGGATTGGTGTGGGGGTGGCCATATCGGGACACTGTGGTTAAATTCTTTTTGGGGATAGAATGATTTTCTTCTGATTATATAAACTGTAGTTGGTTTAAGTATTCTGGGGGTGTTCGTCCTCTAAATGAGGAAACTACTTTTGTCTTCATGTGCCCATGGTTGGGCTGGATATTTATTTGGTTTGTTTTGGTTTGGATGTTTAAATACTGCCAAGCTTGGGCAGTTTCTTATATTTTGATGGTTGAATGTTAATATATATATTTGATGCCTATTCTCTGCCAAGTCTATCTGCTCACATTATTCACTGATCATCTATTTGAATCTCCTTCTACTTATATGGAATGCATGGTATAAATGTTGATTGCTTATTTATTTATTTTTTATTTATTTTTTATTTTTTATCATTACTGTATATCCATAGAGGTTGTGAGCTGGTTGGTGAATTCTAACAATTTACGGATATGTTGCTATCTTCTTTTGAGAAATCTTAGCTCTCCTTTGCCTTGATTCTCCCATGCTTTTATGTTTCAACTTCAGTCAACTAATATTGATATATATTGCCTTTTACCAATGATTGATAAAAAGGAGGGGAACAAATCCCACCATGAGGAAAAACTGTGTGTATCTATGTATCTCATGGTGATACAGGTGATAGGGGGAGCAACTGGTGATACAAGTGCTAGGGGGAGCAACTGCAACAAAGATAGGGGGAGTAGCTACTTTAAAAATTGTGTGAACTGTGTAGTCTCTTTGTAAAATTGTGTAAAGGTTCATGTACACACAATTTAGGATGTTGTTTTAGGTGTGATTAGGTGTTTTGTTACGTAATTGACAAAGGGGGATATTGAAAGTGCCCTGGTTTGTCAATTACCGTGAGTTTTGAGTCAGCAAGTCAAGTGAGCCCCACAGGAAGATCATTCAAGCGTCTGCCTCAATTGGATGTGTGCTACGAACTCGTTAAAGGTAAATTAAGCCTCACATCCCATGTCCCAAAACACTCAGGTATATAAAACCTTAAATGAGTAGAACAACATAGGTGTTTAAGTATGAAAACTTATCTTGCAAAATAGGAAAATTTCTAAGTTTTCAACCTTTCTCGATATATCGATATTACATCGATATGATCGAACACCTGTTATCGATGTCCTTGGAATGCACTCGATATCATCGAATTGAGGACCTCTTCTGTCCAGCAACCAACTTGATCTCTGGACAAAATTTTCGATGAATCGATGGAAGAATCGATATCATCGACATTCGAACTCCAAGATCATCGAGACGGCTCGATATAATTGAATTCTAGTTATTTTGTGACCAGGAAGCTATTAAGGAAAATCATATATTTGTCGATGACTCGAAGAGAGCCTCAATATCCTCGGAACTCAAACTCAGATGATATCGATGGATCTTTGATGTTATCGAATTCGGACCAAACTAGTCCAGCAAGCTTTTAGGAAAATCCTCTTTAAATGTTCGAGGAATCGAGACTCCCTTGATAATATTGATATTCAAATATCAATCATATCTAAACTAGGTCGATATCATTGAATTCGGACAATGGAATGTCCAACAAGCTTATAGGAAAATCTTCTATAAAAGATTGATCAATCGAACTAGGTATCGATATCATCGACATTTGAAATACGATGACATCGTGGGAGGATCGATAATATCGAAGCCAGCTGTCTCATATTTGGCCTACTCTCATGTTTTCATTGTCGAGGAATCGAATCGTGGTTCGATGAAATCGGAGTTCGAAATCCAATGACATTGAAGCATATTCGATATGATCGAGCTGTGTATAAGAGATTCAGCTATGATTGCTAGTAGAGTTCATATCATCGATATGTCCCTCGATGTCTTCGAAAGTATACGTTCGATGATATCGAAGATGCATTCGATGATATCGAAGATGGCTTAATGATATCGAACTCTATAAAAAACTGACTGTTTTATTACCGTTGGATCTCTTTGCCTATTTAAGGAGAGCTTGCTATTGGTTGCTTCATTGAGAAAAAGAGAGAGAGCTTTGAAAGAGTAACTACACATCATCTATCCTAAGCCCTTTTTCTCATGGGAGTTCATTCCTTAATCCACCCTTATCATTGACATTCTATAAAGTAGATTGGTGAATGAACTTTCGCATTCAAGAATCTTCCTACTACCACCTTAATGGCAAATCATTGAGCTGGGATCCCTTGAATGCCTAAGATCTTGGAATTACTCTGTCTCTTCAATAATTATCATTTAATAGAGAATTACCAACATAACCTTGACCCAACCTGTCGCCATACATTAGAGCATCATCAATGTTACGGTTCAAGGGAGCTAAAGATTTTTTGTTATCAAAGGAGGAGATCTTCATCAACATACTTAATGGGGCTCATCTACTTATTTGTAAGTCATTAGAGTCCAGAGACCCTGATGATAATTCCTTTGTATAGGATTGAGTCACATGTGATTCTCACCCCTTTCAAGTCCTCATTGGAGGCCCCCGACGGGAGAGTACATGTAGGTGTTGTGTGCTGACCCTTACTCTTATAGAGTATAAACTTAAGTCCTTAGTGTAGATCCTTAGCCCGTGTGGCATAAAACTTAGGTGGTGTGTGTTGACCTTTGCACTTGTGTAGGGCATAAATTCTAGGGTCCTTGTGTGGATCTTTGGTCTATGTGGCCTAAAACCCTAGGTTCCTTGTGTGGATCCTACGCTTGTGTGTAGAGCATAAAACCTGAGTGTTATGTGTTAACCCTTGCTCCTGTGTGGGGCATAAACTTGTGTCTCGTGGAGACATGTCTAAGTTCCTTGTGTAGGTCCTAGAGTTGACGTTGTGTAGGTTGTGAAGGTTAGAGGTGAACCTGATTTAAAACCTCCGTTAGTAAAATCTGGTACACTCAAGGATTGAGTGCGTCCGCCGTGAGTGGAGTAGGCACGTAGCCGAACCATTATAAACGACTGTGTTTGGGATTGGTATTTTCGCCTTACTATTTGTGTTTACTTTGAATGTTCTCATAAAGCATGCTAACATGATTATTTAGAACTGATAAGAATCACATCCCACATACACACAGTCATATCGTTCATTCATCATAGACTAAGATTGCATACTACTTAAATTCTGGATAGTCTTATGATTGGATTCTCTATTTGGGTTGGAAGCCATTAGAGTTAAATTGGGGTCATCTTGATAGGTGTTTGTTAAATCAGGATTATGATAATGAGATTTTAAATCATCATAAAATTTTATAAAGTCCTATTCACCCCCCTCTAGGATATTTTGACCTATTCCCACTTCTATTAAAGCGGTCATTACCACAATTTCAGGTAGTGTTAGAAATATAAATAATTAATGATGTTTTACAAACGTGAAGTTGTGGATTTCAACTATTAATGGTGGAGGTTTGATCAAGGTATGCCCTACAGTAAGCTCCCTTTACGTGACAAGTAGAACCCTCACCTTCTCCACTCTGATCTTCCTTTACCCTAGCAAATGCTTACAATTTATATAAAATACCAACCTCGTAGTGGAAAAGGCTTTCAGATGAGAGAAACGACAAGGAGAAACAATATCCCTCTCTGGCAATTGGTCCCTAGATCTTCACTTTTTTCGAAAAAAAAAAAAAAAGAAGAAGAATGTCTGTAAAAGGTGAATAAATGCGACATTTGGCCCTTCTCAAGCTCATAAATGCTTCTGTCCACGTCACACGTTCTCGAGGGGAAACGAATTGGCTACTCCTCCTATCACCAGCCATGGGCCCAACCATGATGTATGTGTTTCATCCATTCCATTCATCCATTTTTACGGATCATTTTAGGGCTTGATCCCAAAAATGAGAGGTATATAAATCTCAGCTAGACCACACCACCGGTAAACAATAGTGATTGGATATCCACCATTAAAATCCTCCTAAGGCCCACTGTACTAATTATTTGATATCCAATCTGTTGATTAGGTCATACAGACACAGATGAAGGGAAAAAACAAAGATCAGCTTGATCCAAAACTTTTATGGCCCCCAAAAAGTTTTTAATTGTCTACGCTCATTCAACATTGTTTCCTATAACATAGTCAACTTTATATTGGGATATACCTCATTTTTTGTCTCATACCATAAAATGATCTGGTAAAATATATGGATGACATGGATAAAACACATAAATCATGGTGGGCCCCACAAAGCACCGATTACTAGCCATTGGCTGGTGGGAAGGGGAGTAGCCAATCCGGGGTTGAAACAAAAGGTAATTTCTTATTCACTCTAGGACTGTACAATTACTGAACCAAAGGATAGGAGCATTTTCTTCTTAAATAAATAATAAAAGTTATCAGAAGGCCATCCTTGGAATATCTGAAAGGCATTACCTCTCCAGATAATGTAACGAAACTTTGAGGTCATACGATCCAATTCCCCTGGAAATTTGAATAGGCCCTGCCTGTTGAGAGCCCTACTGAAAACGTTAATTTAACAGTTTGGTTAAACTCGCATGACAGTGTCGTCATGCCGAAAAACCTAACCGATTTGCGCGACGAAAACCGTGAAACGATAACGACCATGTTCCCTCTTACACACCTTCCGGACAACCCTGCAAAGCCAACTGATACTCCCTGCTAGTGACACGTGTATAAGTTCCACCTCCCAATCTCTCAGCCATCCCGCTCTCTTTGGATCCCAAGGAAAGCCCACATTCCAACTGTCTTCAATTCATTCATCATTCTATACCCTGTTATCCTCCCTCTCTTCAATCAAACAATGTCATCTCCCCAAAATCCTTAATCATCATCTCTCTACTCTACCATCGAATCATCTCGGCCGTCGTCTCTCTACCCCACCATCGAATCATCTCCGCCGTTCATATCTTCTTCATCTTCAATGTACCCTTCTGTTGACATGAATGACCTCGTCGAGAACCTCTTCCCCAATTCCTCTTCCAATCCTTTGCCATCGGCTCCCCCCATCGACTCCTTTGAAGAAACCCTTATCACGATCCCTGGCGCCATTGTCCACCTCATCGACAAGCACTGCAGTGTAGAGCTTGCGTCCGGCGATCTCACCATCCTCCGCATCCGCCAGGGTGTCAACACCATCACCGTCCTGGTTTGCGTCGGCAATGTCATCCAATGGCCTCTCGCCAAAGATGCGGCCGCAGTCAAGCTCGATGACTCCCACTACTTCTTTGCCTTGCGTGTGCCTTCATCGGACGGTTCAGATTCTGGTGATGAGGATTTCAATGATGGGTCCGAGATTCTTCTCAATTATGGGCTGACAATCGCGTCGAAAGGACAAGAAGGATTGTTAAAAGAGTTTGATGCCATTTTGGAGAAGTACAGTAGTTTTTCGGTCCAACAGGTTTTGGAGAAATCAGAGGCGCTAGATGGGTCAGTGGCAAAGGGGGTGTCACCTGCTGAGATGGAAGCGGGGTCGAAGAAGGAGATGATGGAAGAGCAGTCCGTGGCGTACTGGACGACACTGGCTCCGAATGTAGAGGAGTACGGTTCGGGCATGGCACGGGGGATTGCGGCAGGGTCTGGGCAGCTGATAAAGGGGATCGTCTGGTGCGGTGATGTGACGGTGGAGAGATTGAAGTGGGGAGATGATATATTGAAGAGGAGGATGGGGAAGAGTTCCAAGTCAGTGGAGGTCAGCAACGAAACACTGGAGAGGATAAAGAGGTTAGGAATTCGTCATCTTTTTATGGATTTGTGTTTTGACTCTATTCGGTTCCTATGCTGTTTGTGTTATTGTTTATGCAGTTTCTATGAATTGGGTTTCTGTATGTTTGTTTGTTTACCATTTTCATTTAATGTTTACCTGCGCTCCTAATTGTGACTTAAAGGGAAAATTCCACGTGTCACGGTGGTCCATGGTTGCGTGGGTCCCACTGCACTTCAGCCATAGTAGGAAAATCTGGCTAATAAAATGATTTACCACTCCAATCAAATCTGGCTAATAAAATGATTTACCACTCCAATCAAATCTGGCTAATAATCCAATCAAATTGGAAGCCTGCGAATGGATGGTATGAAATGTTCTCGAAGTGGTCTACCAGTTGGATTGGTGGGATTGCGCAGTCCATGGGGTTTGCTGAGAGGTCCACCACAGGGAACTCACCGGATAAGCAATTTGGATCGTATGTGTCATGTGTCCATTTTGAATTTTGAGTGTACTGCACCACATAAGGAGACCGGTACTCTCTGCTCAGATTAGAGGGGAAAAGATTCCCCTTCATTGCATTTACTCTAGTTTCTTTGATTTGAGCTTTGATTTATTTGTTTTATGTGTTTATTGTGGAGGAGTTATCCCATGCCTCTCCCTCTTTTCCTATTATCAATCATGATTACCTGATCGAACCCAAGGGTTGACAACCCCAAGTGCAGGGCTGCAATGCAATAATAACTTGGTGAGACTGAGGTCGAATCCTCGGGTGTCACGTCCCGAAATTTAGATACACAGTGTGCACCCTCATACCTAAGTTATGGGACATGACTTGTACACTATGTTACTAAAACTATTCATTTATATCATTTTTCAGAAGCTTAGTTAAAATGTACACTAAATTTCCAAACTAAAACCTTAAGGAAAACATCACACATTCATTTATTTAAATCGCATACACCTATATCCACCATCACGATCATTTATGGGTATTCAATTCACATATTAATATCATTCACAAAAGTTAATCACAGTACTATAGTCTACCCATTTGGGGCTTTATTAAACAATTCATTAACAAAAGCTAACTATTCATAACTTTCAGTTAGTTAACTCAAAATTTATTTAAAGACATAATTAAATGAATAACATGAGTTCAACTAGGTATATTAGTGATTTAACATATTTAACTCGTCTTCATCAAGATAGGGCTATAGCCCTTATGAATCGTCCATTGGTCTACCTTCCTGCCGTGAAACTTTAGCAATAGTTTCATCATCCACTAAATCTGTATGATTTTTCCATCAATAAAACGTCAGCTGGTCAGGCTCATGAGTGAACCCATCATGGTTCATGCACATCATAATTAAAATAGCATGCATGATTGACATGAGATGCATGGACGCGTGAATGCATCAAGTGGGTTGATCAGTCCACTTACTTGGGTTGAATCCCATCAACCCGTATCTCCCCCATTTTGGGATAGGCTTCCACCATCTTGGTAGGCTTTCACATAATGTGAGTATTCAGGAATGGTCCCCTAGATCACCCAGTACCGTAAGTACCTACAGGCAGTGTTTTTGTTATCGACAAGAAATCGATAATATCGGCGATATTATCGGTGTCGCTAAACCAGCGATACCGAAACCCCAGATTTTTGTTTCTCTTCCTAATGTCGATAAAATATCGGCGATATTTTCAATTTTATTGAAAAAAAATAGTAATCATTCTCCCAATTTTTAGAAAAAAATTGAAATAAATATAAAAAATATATGGAAAAAAATCTCTTACCTTCTTTTTTCTTTTTTTTTTTCTTGAGATCTACCTGCGGAAGTGGCTTTCGGTTGGATTTAGTGGGCCAATCGCTGTTGATTGCTCCGATTTTTTCGAGATACGAAAACTCTAACCCCCCCCCCCCCTTTTAAAGAGAATATTTGAAAGTGAACCCGATTTCTCTAAGAGTTATGGGGATTTTGGTTCAGATTTGAAAAAGAGAAAGATAAAGTTTTAGAGAGATTTTTGGATTTTTTAATGGAAAAATATCAAAATCTCATCATATTGCAGGTTTTCCCGAGAAGACGAGAGACTTTCGTAAAAATGAAAGCTCTCTCGCTCTTAACTCTTAAAATTTTAAGGGAGTGGATTCCGTGCGACTTTGGCTTTACGGAAGATGGTGCAACCCTCACTGTGGGGCCCACCTTGATGTATTCTTAATAAATCCATTCCATCCATAAGTTTTTCTAGGTCATTCTAGGATATAAGCCCAAGTAGATCTAACTCTCAGGTGGACCATATTCTAAGAAAAGGTGTTCGTTAAACCTCCACCATTAAAAACTTCCTAGGGCCCATTGTAATGTTTTTCTAATGTTTATATGTCATCAAACCTATTGATAAGGTCACATAAACCTGGATGAAGGGAAAAGCACAAATATTAGGTTAATCTAAAAATGTCGTGACCCATGAAAAGGCTTTAACAGTCAATCACCACTCTTTCTTATGTGATGGTCTGCCCAAGATTTGAATCTATTTTAGTTTGACTCGTATCCTGAAATGAATTGTAAAAATGGATAGATGGCATGGATATGTATGCATTCCATATCCATGCAGTCCATCTATTTTTATAGATTATTTTAGGGAATTGCCCCAAAAATGAAGGAGATACAAATCTCAAGTGGACCACACTAAAAGAAATAGTGGTCATTGAATAACCACCAATAAAAATTCCCTTAGGTCTACTGTAATGTTTATTGACCATCTTTTTAAGTTTATCTAAAATGTGAGTTTTCCACCATTTAAAAGCATGGGTTACCACTGTTTTTAATTGAAATAAAACTAATAATTTAGGTAACTTTTAAGTTACTTTTATAGTGTGAGTTCCAAGCCATGTAATTGAATGTCATACCATTAAAAACTTCCTAGGGCTCACTTAATGTTTCCATAACGTTTATTTGTCATCCAACCTATCATGCCCCAAACTTAAAAATCGGGCTCACAGAATTCCCGATTGCCGAATCCGGTGCCGACAGCCTCCGCAGTACCCCATTCTCGGCTCCTGGCGCCCATACACCAGATTCCGATCCTGGGATCCTACGAGAGGATTTTTCAACGTACATTTATCTCGTAAGAAGCATAACCACAAGTTTACCCAAGTCACAAAGGCAACATTATCATCATATATCCACTAATATAAACAGTTGAATACAGTGCTGAAGGGAAAAATACATATATCAAAAAGCGAAGCTTCAGAAGACAGCTGCACACTTCAATGCTCCACGCTGCTGCGACCTAACGACACCTGCACGCATCTATCGTGCATAAGCTTATAGAAAGCTTAGAGGGTAGTGAAAGTGTGTGCGCAAGTTAAGTGCCAAGTATGCAATATCAGAGCAATGCAGAAACATGCTGGTAAGTCCATAAATACCATCAACCTTATTCAGGTTATGCAATGCAAAAATATAATAAGAAAAGAAGATATTCAAAGCTATCACAATGTTTATTGAAAAGAAAGATGATCAAATCTCTGAACTTCTCATTGATATTGCCTCAATGGAAGAGGATTATGAAGATTTAGAAGGGATTCCGTCACCAAACCATGCCCAGGAGACGATGGAAAACAACAGGATTTACCAATCCCACAATCTCAAATAAGAAAAGAAGATATTCAAAGCTATTACAGTGTTTATTATAATTTGAGTCACAACAAACCATAGAAAATTGAAAATATTCCTTAAAATCAACTAGAAATCAATGAAGTTCAATCAAAACAAGAATCAAAGTAAAGTAAACATCTCAATCATGCTACAAGCTTCACGTCTTAGCCCTAGCTAAGAGATTTAGCCAACCATAGACATGATTGAACTAAGAATTCTTAAATAAAATATAAAAAACAACTAAGGAAAAAGAAGAAAGACTCTTGGCGGCGGCTCTCCGCCCTTTTGATCCACTCCTTAAACCTTAGAAGATACCTAGAAATGTCATAGGGACTCTTATTTATAGTTGTGAAGGCCCATCTTACGAACTCCTTGGAATTTTCGGAACCGTCTTGAATTTATACACTCCACATAAGTCCCACATTATGCTTCGGTCGGACCGCAGTAAGGTTGAAAATTGCGCTTTAACGCTAGACAATTCTACGAGATTTCGGTCGGATTGAAGTTAATGCTGAAAAATCTTGTGCAGAAAATTTGTCAAATTTAGGTTAGACTGACTCCAACTGAAGCTTTAGTTGGACCGAAGTTCACTCAGGTCAGACCGAATTAAGCCTGAAAATCCTGATTTCTTGCTGAACAATTTTCTGTGATTTTGGTCGGATCAAAGTTGGCTCAAGTCGGATCGAACTGTCCCATTTTCTGTTGCGGATTCTACATTCTTTCATGTCATTTATTTATCCTTTGTACTTCCTTGAATCTTTGGCATGTGAATTCTTCATTCTTGGTCTCCTAAGATCCATCTTTTACATTGGTGATTCATGAGCATTAAATCCATATTTTTAGCATTCTCTTCAATCCAAGCTCTCATATTCACCTTGCAACAAAAACATATATAAAATATACCATTAAGCCTTATCATGTTCATAAAACCAGGATATAAATAGGGGAAAATATGTAATATTTGACATTAGACACACTCCCCAACCAGCATTTTGCTAGTCCTGAACAAAAACATGCGTGAAGCAATTCTGAATTCTCCATGTTCAAACCCTTTTTTAGAAATCAATCCTTTGTGCAATTAAGTATAGGTGAGTAGCATTAAGACAAGAAAGTAGGATTTTGAAAACCTAGAGCCGAATCATATAAGCAATTCATTAAATAGGTTTTTTGTCGATTAAATCAGAGCATAAGTTCATATATCAAGTTTTCAATGTGTTCGGTGAAAATCAACTTACTTTCCATAAAAGTACTATTATTTCATTAGTCATGCTCATCACCTCAGATTAATTGAATAACCAAGTGTTGATTCCGAACTTATCCCCTTCTTCTTCTTTTTCTAGTTTTTGATTTTATATCGACGGTCTCTTTTTATTCATTCAGTTTTCTCATATTTATTTATTTATTTTTCAGATTTTTCATTCTTTTTTAGTCTTTTCATGACCTTTTTGTCGATCTCACTATTTTTTAACTGTTTCTTTTCATCTTTTAAGGTGAATAAAATTCTCTAGACTCAATTCTTAACATCTATCAGTGATTTACATGCCAACAATCAGAAATTCTAACATAACTCACCAAAATCAACTTGAACGTGTCTTGTGACTTAAATTAACATGATATTCAGACTTCCTCTTAATTAATTGAGTGCAAGAACCATAAGTGATAGGCTACTTAGTTGATCAAACTCCAATAATTCAAAATTCAATCTTTATCTTATCATTATACTCAAAACATTCTTTACATGCATAAATTATCGTTTTCCAAACAGATTTCAACTTGAAACATTGAAAATTTTAAATTTTTTTGCTTAAAACTAAGGAAACAAGAAAACACCGATTAGTTTACCTAATCCACACCCCCCAACCTAAAATCTACATTGTCCTCAATGTAAAAAATTATAAACATGCAATACATATGAAACAATGAAAATAATGGATAAGTGATGGAAAGGTAGTACCTGAAGAAGATGAATTGCAGCTCTTCCAAAGTTCTTAATGTGAAGAAGGGTTAGCACAACAACTAAACAATTGAAATAAAACTATCCTAGTCATAAATCTTATGAAACCAATAAACCTAACTACACCTCCATCATACTATGAGGTTAATTCTAATATACAAGATCAGTCAGAGGTATGGACATGTCCTTTGAATTAAACTTCTCAACAAATGGCTTTAGACGATGTCCATTTACTTTGAATACAGTGTCATTTGTTGGGTTCTTTATCTCGACGACCACATGAGGATAGACATTAATAACAGTGAAAGGGCCGGTCTAACGAGATCTGAGTTTACCCTGAAAAAGGTGTAACCGAGAATTGTATATGAGGACTTTTTGATCGGTTAAGAATGATTTTCGAAGAATGTTCCTGTCATGGAACACGTTCATCCTATCCTTGTAAATTCTCGAGTTCTCGTATGCATCATTCCAGATTTTCTCGAGTTCGTTCAATTGAAGTTTGCGCAGCGAGCCAACATTGTCCAAGTTAAAGTTCAAATTTTTAATAGCTCAGTAGGCTTTATGTTCCAACTCCACTGGAAAGTGGCAGACTTTCCTATAGACTAATCTAAAAGGAGATATACCAATAGGTGTCTTAAAAGCCGTATGGTAAGCCCATAAAGCATCGGTCAAATGGATTGACCAGTCCTTATGGTCAGGATTAACTGTTTTCTCCAGTACATGATTAATTTCTCTATTAGAAATCTTAGCTTGCCCACTTGTCTGCGGGTGGTATGGAGTGCTCACCTTATGGGAGACATATTTCTTCATTAAGTTTTCAAATAGCCTATTACAGAAGTGTGAACCTCCATCACTAAGTATGTGTTTAATTTCCCTATTGAAAATCTTAGCTTGCCCACTTGCCTGCGGGTGGTATGGAGTGCTCACCTTATGAGAGACGCATATTTCTTCATTAAGTTCTTAAATGGCCTATTACAGAAGTGTGAACCTCCATCACTAATGATGGCCGAGGCATTCCGAACCATGAAATGATGTTTTCTTTTAAGAATCTAATGACCATTTGATGGTCATTGTTCTGGCACAGGATCGCTTCAACCCATTTAGTAACATAGTCTACTACTAGTAAAATGTATAAATTCTCAAAGGATTGGGGGAATAGTCACTTGAAATCGATGCCCCAGCAGTCAAATGCTTCAATGATCATCATGAGATTCAGAGGTATCATATTTCAATAGGACAACTCTCCTAATTTCTGACAACACTCACAAGCTTTGCAGAACTCATGAGTGTCCTTAAACATAGTGGGCCAGTAAAAGCCACACTGCAGAATTTTGGTCATGGTCTTTTTAGTAGAAAAGTAACCACCACAGGCTTGAGAGTGACAGAAGGAGATGCCACTTTAGTATTTATTATTTAGCACACACGTTCTTAAAATTTGGTCTGGGCAATATTTGAATAAATACGGGTCATCCCAGAAGAACTTCTGAACATCGGCGAAGAATTTTTTCTTATCTTGTGCAGTCCAATGTGTCGACATGAAACCTGTGGTAAGATAATTATAAATATCAGCAAACCAAGGTAATTGGGAGAGTTTAAACAGTTGTTTATCAGGGAACATGTCGTTTATAGGTATCGTCTCAAGGGGATCGGGGAGGTCAAACTTTGAAAGATGGTCAGCCACTACATTTTCTACTCCCTTTTGTCTCGTATTTCTAAATCAAATTCCTAAAGTATAAGGATCCATCTTATCAAGCAGGGCTCAGTATCATTCTTAGAAAGAAGATACTTTAGTGTCGCATGATCAGTGTAGATTATGATCTTGGATTCGATCAAGTAGGACTAGGGCTATACACTAGTCGAGCTAGCTCGACAAACTCGCTCGACTCAGCCCGAGTAAGATCGGATTGACTTGGCTTGAATGGCCAATTTGGGTCGAGTCAAGCTATTTTTGTGAAGCTTGAGTTGAGTTCGAGCATGGGTCATTTCAACTCGACTCGACTTGAAGCTTGATTAATAAATAAAAAAATTTAATATTATATTTATATTTAATATATTTAATATATACTCTTAACTTAAGTTTAAGTTATATATATATATATATATATATATATATATATATATATATAAACCTAGCTAACCCGACCGGCCCTACTTTTGGGGCTTTCCCTTTCTTCTCCTCTTTCTCTCTATTACCTTACCCCAACCATCCGCTACCTGCACACCTACCCGGCCAGCATCCATCGGACCTCCAGGCTTCTAACACGCTGCCCGCACGGACTCATCTCCACTGGACATCTCTTTCTCTCACTCTCCTGACTCCCGGTCTCTCTAAACGAACCCGCGCCCAATCGGCCAATCCCGATCGAAGGTGGAAGATAGTATTGTTGAAATTGGAGGTTTTGGTGGGCCATCAAAGTAGGCCAACAGCATCGGACAGTTCTGATCGAAGGTGGAAAATAGCATACACTTCTAAAATAGCCAGGTAGATCACCATGCATCTTCCTCATTTTTAATTTTCCTTCATTCTTCATTTTTATTTGTTAGGATGGCCCACTTAAGACATATGTTGTTGGCCACTCATCTTTGGTGGATTAATACTTCTTGGATCGGTCCATTGATGTATGAGACGATCTGGCCGTCCATCCACTTAGTGGACCACCATTGGATTGGGCCACTTCATGTATGTATTGTATCCTTGATCTACGTCAACTTGAGTAACTCTTTTTTAATGGTGGGGCCCACCATGATGCATATGCCTTACACACACTATCCATCACATGATGATATGAATAAGCCCGAGCTCGACTCGAGGTAAACTTGACTCGACTCGAACCACTAGCTCAACTCGACAGCTTTGGCAAACAAGCCAAGCTTCAATGTTGAGCTCGAGGCCGAGCTCGAGCTCAAGTACAACATGGATGAGTCGAGCTGAGCTTAGCCCACCTCGACCTGACTCGGCTCAATGTACGACCCTAAGTAGGACTTAAATTTGTCTAAAGGAAATATTACAACTAAGAGTTCCTTCTCCATAGTAGAGTAGTTCATTTGGGTAAAATTTAGAGTTCTACTTGCATAGTGAATAACGTAGGGCTTCTTCTCTTTTCTATGGCCTAACACCGCCCCAATTGCATAGTCGAACACATCACACATAATCTCAAAAGGAATACTCCAGTCAGGTGGCTGCATGATAGGTGCAGTAGTTAACATGCTTTTGAGCTTAATAAAAGCTTCCTGGCAGTGCTCAGTCCACTCGTATGATACATCCTTAAGTAGATTATATAAACGATGAGAGAGGTGACTAAAGTCCTTTATGAATCGTCTGTAGAATCCAGTGTGTCCTAAGAAGGATCGTACGTCGTGTATACTTTTGGGATGTGGTAGGTTATATATAAGATCAATTTTGGCCTTGTCCACCTCAGTTCCCTTGGATAAACTTATATGTTCAAAACAATTCCCTTGGGAACCACGAAATGACACTTCTCTTTGTTCAGAACCAAATTCTTCTCCTCACATCGCTTCAACACACATTTAAGATTTTTCAAGCATTTGTTGAAGGATAGACAAAAACAGAGAAGTTGTCCATGAAGACCTCTAAATATTCCCCTACTATGTCAGAAAAAATACTCAACATGCATCGCTAAAATGTAGCAGGGGCATTACACAGTCCAAATGACATCTTTCAGTAAGCAAAGGTGCCATAAGGACATGTGAACGTTGTTTTCTTTTAATCTTCAAGGGTTATCTCTATCTGATTGTAGCCCAATACCCATCAAGGAAGCGGTAATAAGAATGACCAACTAACCTTTTCAAGATTTGGTCAATGAAGGGTTAGAGGAAGTGGTCCGTTGTCGTGATGGTATTCAATTTTCTATAGTCAATGCACATTCTCCAACTAGTAATAACTCTAGTTGGCACGAGTTTATTGTCGGCATTGACTACTATAATGATTTCGGATTTCTTAGGAACCACCTGAGTTGGACTCACCCATTGGCTGTCGGATATAGGATATATGATACCCACATCCAACAATTTAAGTACCTCTCCTTTAACCACTTCGTTCATATTTGGATTGAGTCGACGTTGTGGTTGTCGGGAGGTTTTCACATTATCCTTAAGATGAATGTAGTGAGTACAAATCAAAGGATCGATTCCCTTGAGATCTACAATTGACCATCCAAGGGCTCATTTATGTTCAATGAGAGTAGCGATAAGCATACTCTCCTTCTCTTGCTCAAGGTGGGAAGAAATCACCACCAAGTATGTCTCATCTTGACCTAAGTAGATATATTTAAGATCAGTGGACAAGGGTTTTAGGTCAAACTTCAGTGCTTTGAGGCTAGATGGTAGAGGCACTGCTCGGTTTGGGGCAATTTCTTAAATTGTGGCCTCCACCGATTAACTTCAAGTACCGGTGTAGTATCAAGCATGTCATCCATCTCCCTAATCATGTCATCATCCAAATTGGGGGAGTGTGCTAAGTACGTCTCTAGAGGGTCAAAGGATAAGATCATCAGAGCTCTATTTTTTACGAAAGAGTATCATATTAATGTCGTGGGCCTCATCATCATCCTCTACCTATCTGCTCATGTTGAAAAAGATATTGAGCTCTAACATCATATTTCTAAAAGACAAATTCATGACCCCATTCTTGCAATTGATGATAATGTTAGATGTAGCAAGGAACAGGCGACCAAGTATGACAGGGATTTGAGTGCTCAAATCTATAATAGGCTGAGTATCCAGGACGATAAAAATCCACTGGATAGTAGAATTTGTCAATATGGACCAACACATCCTCAATCATCTCCCTCGGTACATGAACTGAGTGATCAGCAAGTTGTAATGTGGTCTAGGTGAATTTTAATTCACTTAGACCCAGTTGTTTGTAGACCAAGTAAGGGATCAGATTTACGCTCGCCCCCAAGTCAAGAAGTGCGTTCTCAATTTGATGATTCCCAATTATACAAGTGATAGTTGGGCTACCAGGATTTTTATATTTTTGTGGCACATTTCGTTTGAGAATGACACTCACTTTTTCTATCAAGAGAATTTTCTTTTTGATACTTTGCCGCCTCTTGATTGTGCATAAGTCTTAGAAATTTGGCATATGAAGGAATTTGTTTCACAACATCTAGAAGAGGGATGTTAACCTTCACTTGTTTCAACACCTTTAAAATATCCTATGAGTTGGCTAGAGGTTTTGGTGCAATCAACCGTTGGGGGAATGGAGCAATCGACTTGCTTTAAGGTTCTGGTTTTAATCCATGTGAGGCAATGCTAGGTCTCTTATTTGTGTCTTTTTCCAGGTCCTTAGACTTTTCAACCCTTACCGGAATAGATTTGTCAGTTGTCTTTCCACTCCTAAGAGTAGTGATAGACTTAACTTGTTCCATTTGATTTGAAGAGCTTGGGTCACTAATTGCATATTGCAGTTTTGGATTAGAGAGAGGTTGGGCTAGAAGTATCCCTTTCTCCCCACTTGTAAGTGGGCCTCAATCCTTTAAACTGATTTAATTAAGGTCTTGGAAAGCCTGTAATATGTTTTGATTGACAAGCTCCTAATTTTGAATGTGTTTTAAAACCGGATCCTCCTGAGGCTTCTTTTGATTTAAAAGTTGAGATAGAACCTTTGAGGGTTAGATGTTTGTCCATTCCTCCAACTGAAATTGGGATGGTTCCTCCATCTGGGATTGATGTATTTGAGGTGGGTCCACTAAAAGGTCTTTGGTAATTATTCACGTCATTTGATTGCTGATTCAATACATCTTGAAAAGCAGGTATGGTTGGACAATTTTTAGTTGTATGTATGTTGCAAGCACAGATACCACAAACAACTTCCTTAGCCTTATCCTTCTTAAGTTCCTTGGCCTCTATTTTCCTTGTGAGGTTAGCCACTTTAACATTTATGTCATCTTCCTCTTTTAAAATATATATCTCGCCCCTCTCCTTTGATTGAGTGGGCTTAGAAGTGGTGATAGGTCTTTGGGAGATGTCCCATGATTGTGCGTTTTCAACAAGTTTATCAAAGTAATCCCACACATCATCAACATCTTTGTTCATGAATTCCTCATTGCATATTGTCTCGACCAATTGGCGTATGGAAGATGACAGTTCATTGTAGAAGAAATTTGTTGTGCACTATGTTTCGAAGTCATGTTGTGGGCATGAACTGACAAGATCCCTAAACCGATCCCAGCATTGGAAGAATGTTTCATCTTCCTTTTGGGTGAAGTTCATGATCGACTTTCTGATGGTGTTCGTCTTATGGTATATGAAAAATTCCTTTATGAACTCCCTTTTTATGTCATTCCATCTGCCAATGGATCATAGACGTATTGAATGCAACCACGTCTTAGCCTTTTCTGTTAAGGAGAAGGAAAATAGTTTCAACCTGATCGTGTCCTCAAACACATTAGGAAAGCATAAGGTGGGTATTATTTCATCAAACTCTTTCAAGTGTAGATATGGACTTTCAGATTCAAGTCCATGGAACTTTGGAAGGAGTTGGATCACCCCTGACTTGATATCCATATTTCTTGTATTTCCTGGAAACATCATACAGGAAGGTGCGCTCACCCTCGCTGATTGTAAATAATTTCATAAAGTACGAGGTGGACGTGCGTTATGTACCCCATTCTCATCCTAAATTTTCTTAACTGGAGGTTGAGGTTGATTTGCAGCCATCACTTCTATTGACTCTGAGGATCTCCAGTGGTGTCTAATCTTGTGATGGATAGGCAATCCTTCAACCGATCCTTTTTCACTTAAGAGACGTCGAGTGTTGTCACGAACCCACTTGGGTATGAAACACTCAAAGCCCTCAAGTAATTAAACCTAAACCTGAGAAAAAAAACTAGAGAAACTAAAACAAATAAGAGATCTAAATAAGAGAGAATTAGAAAGAGGTTACCAGACTGGAGATTGCTATGTTAGAATCATATAAAACAGAAAGCCAAGTTAGAGTCTAAAAATAAGTTCAAAAAAATCATAACCTAGAAATAAAATAAAAAAGTTAATCTTAATCTTAACCTAATTCTAATACTAATTAAATTCAGACAACGGCACCAAAAACTTGTTACAACCCTAAGTGTAGGGTTGTAATGTAGTAATAATCTTGGTGAGACCGAGGTCGAATCCACATGGACTAATCTTGTACGTTTCTGAAAGTAATTAAAACTAGAAGAAGAAGGAGATCTAAATATGAATTATGGAATAATTGGAAGTAATTGTGAATAAAGTTAACTTAAACTTGTGAACTTAAAGGTGGGAACTAGGGTGCCAAGGATCCACATGTAGCTATTAGGATGCTACCTTACTTGATTCAAGAGATCCAATTGGAATCAGAGTCCTATCTTATCCATTTAGAAAGAGAGATGATCAAATCTTTAAACTTTTCATTGATCTAACCTCAATGGAAGAGGATTGTGAAGATTTGGAAGGGATTCTGTCACCCAACTATGCCCAGGAGACGATGGCAAACAATAGTATTTACCAATCCCACAATCTCAAATAAGAAAAGAAGATATTCAAAGCTATCACAGTGTCTATTGTAATTTGAGTCACAATAAACCATAGAAAGCTGAAAATTTTCCTTAAAATCAACTAGAAATCAATGAATCTCAATCAAAATAAGAATCAAAGCAAAGTAAACATCCCAATCACGCTATAAGCTTCACCTCTTAACCCTAGCTAAGTTATTTAGCCAACCATTAACATGATTGAACTAAGAAATCTTAAATAAAACATAAAAAACAACTAAGGAAGAAGAAGAAAGACTCTTGGCCATGGCTCTCCAACCTTTTGCTCCACTCCTTAAACCCTAAAAGATACCTAGGAATGTCCTAGAGACTCCTATTTATATTTGTGAAGCCTCGTCTTACGCAACAACTTGGAATTTTCAGAAACCGTCTTGAATTTATGCATTCCGCAGTCCTGCATTACGCTTCGATTGGACCGAAGTTGGGTTCGGTCGGACCGAATTAAGTTTAAAAATTGCACTTTCTCGCTGTACAATTCTATGCAATTTCGGTCGGATCGAAGTTGGCTTTGGTTGGACCGAAGTTGTTGCTAAAAAATCTTTTGCAGAAAATCTGTCAAATTTAGGTCGGACCGACTCCAACCGAAGCGTTGGTCGGACCGATGTTGACTCAGGTCGAACCGAATTAAGCCTAAAAATCTTGATTTCTTGCTGGACATTTTTTTTGCAATTTCGGTTGGCACGAAGTTGGCTCACTCGGATCGAACTATCCTGTTTTCTGCTGCGGATTCTTCATTCTTTCAAGTCCTTTCTTTATCCTTAGTTTCCTTGGATCTTTAGCATTTGAATTCTTCATTCTTGGTCTCCTAAAATCCATCTTTTGCCTTGGTGATTCTTGAGCATTAAATCCATGCTTTTAGCATTCTTTTTAATCCAAGCTCTTAGATTCACGTTGCAACACAAACATGTATAAAATATACCATTAAGCCTTATGTTTATAAAACCAAGATATAAATATGGAAAAATATGCAATATTTGATACTTAACAAACATGGCTTCAGTTGGAGCTAAGTGTCGAGCTGAATTATATTTGAAAATCATAATTTATCGTTGGACTGTTCTGTGCACATTCGGTTGGACCGAATCAACCTTAGGTGGGACCGAATCGTCTATTATTTCCGTTGATGCACCTTGTGATTTTTCAGTCTTTTCTTCATCCTTTGTACTTGATTTTCCTAGATCTTTGGCACTTGAAATCTTTAATAATAATATTCAAATTTCTAATTCTTCATCACCTTCAACTTGATTTCTTTTTGAGCTTTAATCTATTCTTTTAAGCATGTATTTATATTTAGGTCCAAAATCTCTTTGCATGTAGAAAACATATATAATTATATCGAATTAACACTTAAATATAAGGAAAGCTAATGCAATTTAGAGGATAAATATGAAATATTAAAGCCCTATCACTACCCATCTGGTTGACTCTATATCAAATGCCATTTTCTAAAAGTCTCATAGTCCAGCTGATCTTAACCATGCCGTATGTTATTATTCTGCCTCAGTTGTGGACCATCCTGTTTTGGTAGGTGGGATTAGGGTGATAGGATCACGACCTCCAAGTGGAAGTTCACTATAGTTGGCACTCCCAACAGTCTTATTGTTCTTCTGCTAAGTTATGAGTGATTTGCTTAATCTAATAACCAAGATAGATTGCTCATATGCAAACTCAAAAGATTCTTGTTGTCACTAGATTGGGAGGGACACTTCCTGGGTGTTGTTAGCCAGTTCTATCTCGATCAATGTTAGATCATGTTCCCATTTCCCTTGATTCATCTTGTTTCTCATTCGGCCCAACAAAATCCCTTTTAAGGTGGAAAGCGAGGGTTTTTCAAGGATGGTTGCATCCTGGTGGGCTAAGTGCATGATGGAAGAGTGGGCTAGAAATAGGCTTCTCAAGAAATTGCAACATGTCAATTCTAAGCTGAAGGATTGAAGTAAATCCAATTGTTGGTCCGATGAGATGAGGAAAGAAGAGTTGTTATACAAGATTAATGACAAAGACATGGAGGAAGGGAGTAACCGGCTGGATGAAGATGAGGGACTAGAGAGAGTCTCCAAAATTCAAACATCAAGAGATGTTAAGGAGAAAGGAGATGATGACAAGGTGTATTTTCAAATTTTCTTTGCTTTTTTTTTTTCACCGTTTCGCATTTCCGAATCAATGCATGGTGATGACTGGGTTACTCCTGTTGTTGATCTCAACTTTGCTGCATTTTTTCTTCTTCTTCTTCTTCTTCCTTCTTCTTCTTTTTTTTTTTTATTTTTTTTTATTTTATTTTAAAAATGAATTGTCATCTTCTAAAAAAATTGTGGACCATTGCCTTCATTCATTTTTACCCTCTATTCAAGGGGTTTGAATCATACAAATAGGATTGTCTGATCATAACCATTTTCTGATCATAGCGTACAAATGTAGTGCCCTCCAAGTAAATATTTTAGATCCATCAAGGTGAGGCCAACAAGTATTGTATAATGGCTAACACATCATAATTTGATGCATTACGATGTTTGGCTTATTGGAATGTTTTATGATGTTTGGCTTATTGGAATGCATGGCCATCAATGGCCTCATTCCATATTGGGTCTCTCCCCCTCATTCCAAAATGGAAGAGAACCCTCCCCTTTCTTCTTGCAACGGATTTAGTGAAAAGACAAAAAATAGCTTCTCTGGTTGTCATGAAAGATCCCAAAATGGCTAAATCTGAAACTCTATAAAAGGGGATCGGCATGAACATAGATATGAATATTGGTAGCACAATATGATACACGATAAGGGGCCGATACACCAATAAAAACCTGAATTTGCTTCTTTTTCTTCTTCTTCTTCTTCTTCTTCTTCTTCTTCTTCTTCTTTCAAAATTTCACTTGTCTCCTCTTTTTATCATCTTTTTTTTTTTTTTTCATATAAACCATGGAAGAAGCTTAAGAACTCATTTTAGGCTAGATGTAGATCTATTTTGGGATATAAAAAAATGATTTGAATGGGATTTGGCAAATCGAAGCGGAATGGAGCATTATGGGAAAAATTAGAAAGAATAGTAAACCTTCACTTTCTTTTTTATATTTTTATATTCTTTTTGTTGTATTTTAACGTAATGTGCCCTAGTTCACCAAATCATGCTTGGTTTGTGTTCAATTAGGCCCATTTAGTTAACCTTCAACAAGTCAAACCGACAGACAACATTCTCATCAAAGAATTATCTGATACACCATCATATGCATGTCCAAAATATTTTTTAAAAAAAATGATTCTTGAATAGATTATTATTCTCCTTTTTTTCCCTTGATATTTTCCTTAATTCTTTGGCTTATAAAAAATTCTGATCGATTTGGGCCGATACGGCCCCGATATTGATACTTGATGCCGTATCATCTCATTTTTCCTTCGTGCCAATACGCTGACCAATGCCTACATTAAGAACGATGGGCATGAAAGGATTTGACATATGAAAACAAGGGAAGAATTAAACATTACCCCTTTTGGTAAGTGATGCAGTCATCAGTGGTGCACCATTTAGAGTGTACCAGACGAGGAGGCATCACCGATAGAGTACTAGAGTGGAGGATTTGATGTGGACAGACGTCGGGTCCATCAGACCTATTTTTTGACACACTACGAGTGCAGGAGCGGCATGGCCGAACCCTGAACATAGATCCATGGGTCAGATTTCACACCCTATCACACGGGTGTTTTAGTTTTAGGCGTTTTTGTTCTTTTCCTTATTTTAGGGGCTTTATTGCACTTTATTTACTTTCGTCTATTTTTTTTGTTATTTTTCTTGTTTTCAGGGGCTTTAGTCACTTTTACTTTTTTCATAGCTTATATATACGTTGTGAGAAACCATATTTTTATTATTATTGAATGAATATAAATTCGTATCTTTTCTTCCTATTTATTAAAGAGATTAAGGTTCTAGGATTGACCATTAAGTGTTGAGAATTCTATCCCGATTTTAGGTTTCTTTCTTTCTAGATCTTCGAGTTGCATGAAAAGGTAAGAATCATCCTCCTTTTATTTTGACGACAAAAGGACTTGTACTTTCTTCATCTCGAACCTTTCATTCTTCACCCCTTTCGTTCCTATCTGAATATCTCCTTTATAGTTTGAACGGAAAAAATGGATGGTTAGTTAGTAAAATCAGATTGAAACTTGATTATAGACTGACTTATGCTAGATGCTAGATCTAGTATATTCTCATATCCCTAGGTCCTCCCTTTTTACTGTTTATGCGATTTTATGTTAAGGGGCATGAGCCTGACGGATTGACCTCATCTTTGTTTTAAATTTTACCTAATCCCTTTGATTGGAAACAGCTAGTTAATTGGTATATTTATTTGAACATTCTTTAACTTGATTATACATGCATCTAGGATTATGCCATTACATGTCTCTACATAGGGGGCATATTTTGTTGACTTTAGTCAGCCTTTTTTCCTAGTTTTTTTGAGTCCCCATATATAGATCTAGGCCATATAGTGTAATTGTATTGCATTAGTATCATTGTTTTTACCCTTTCTCGCACATAGATCTAGGACCATTCACTCGTCATTCCTGGTGTATGCCCACGCGCACTGGTCTTGGGTTCGGTCTCCATTATACCATGAACTCCGATCAATTTACTAAGGCTATGGAGGGCCTAACTAAGAGAATAGATCAACAATTTCAAGCTTTGAGGGATAATATCGCGCAGCAGTTTGCGCATCAGGATGGTAGGTTCACGCGTTTAGGGGAGAGAGTTGTGCATTTAGAGGGTGGTATTCCAACCGTTGTTGTAGGTGGAGCCCAGGCAACCCCCAACACTAGGGTTGTCAATAAGTCCCAAATTGTGTGCCCTAATCCGCCTAGGGATGGTTTGGACGCAGACCAGGCCCGTGACCCTGATAACAGACACGATGGGGTGTATCCATTACCACCCACACACAATTGTGATCCTATTCTTCCCACCCAATGGGAGGGCCATGATCGGGTGCATTGTCAGCACCCCCAAAGATATCATGAGCACGAGGACCCTTTTTCTAGGGTCATGATGGGCATTAAGGTTGACGCCCATAGTTTTGATGGGAGATTGGACCCCAAAATTTTTTGTAATTAGTTAATAGACATGGACCACTTCTTTGAGTGGCATAGTCTATCAAACCCACGACAAGTCGGGTTCGCCAAATGAAATTGGTGGGCCAAACAAAACTATATTAGGGAATGTGGAGCGTCGTCATGAGCGATCTGGAGAGGGGCTAGTTCTCTTTTGAATTGAGATGAAAGAGTTGTTGCGAGAGAAGTATGTTCTCCTTTCTTACAGGCAGAGGCTGTTGGATCAATGACACATTTTGCGCTAAGGATCCATGACGGTGATGAAATACATTGCCAAGTTTGATGAATATATGTTGAGGTGCGATGTGGATGAGGACCCTGTTGGGGTTCTCTCCCGTTTCCGTATGGGCCTCAGGCCTGAGCTTAAGTAGGAGCTCACGCTTCACATGGTCACAAGTCTGGAACATGCTTACTAGGTGGTGCAGGAACTAGAGCACTATGTGCGCTAGTACAATGTGAGGGGGATTGATTTTCGACTTACTATGCCTAGAGTAGATTCGTAGGGAGCGAGACCCCAGGTCGTAATTCAACCCAGAGTTCAACCTGGTACCCAGCCAGTCAACAAAAATCGAAGTAATAATATGAATGGACCAAGTACTAGGCCCGCGATGCTAGGGTAGTACTACCACTATGGTGGCATGAGTCACATTGATGTTGAGTTTTAAATAAGGGTGGGCGCATTGCCTTTGTTTCCGAACACTCCACAGAAGAAGAAGTGGCAGATAATGTTGATGGTGACAAGGGTGATGAGGAGATCATTATCCCCTCCCTTGACCTGACTAGTGATGCAGGGGATGATACTGTGGAGACTATCCCACTTGTAATAGTGAGGTGTGCCTTAACCCAGACGAAAGAAATCGAAGATTGGCGCAGAACTACCATTTTCCACACTTACGCCAAGTGCAGAGAAAAGAGTTGCAAAGTGATCATAGATAGTGGGAGCTGTGAGAATGTAGTTTCCTCAGTTACTTTGAGTTGCCTGGGGTTGAAGCTAGTCCCTCATCCCAACCCATACAAATTTTCTTGGGTGGATGCGACATCCCTTCTTGTGACCCATCGAAGCCTTGTTCTGATTGAGTTTGGACTATACAAGGACAAGTTGTGGTTTGATGTGGTCACGATAGACATTGGCCATATCATCTTAGGAAAGACATGGCTCTATGACAAAGATGTCACAATATTTGGGTGTACAAATAATTATGTATTTAAGCATGAAGGAAAGAAGCTTGTCTTGAGCCCGCTCCCTCCCGAATCGTCAATAGGAGTTAAAGATGTTACGTCCCCAGGCAGTCCTAACAGTCAAAGGGCGCCTCAGTCGAAGTCTCTCCATATCATAGATGTTAAGGAGTTTGAGAGAGAGACTAAGGCGGGGACTATGGTGTACGACCTACTGGCTAGGGAGAGTACACTTGAGGCTGCTATGGGGATACCTCATGAGGCTCGTCCGGTCCTAGAGGAGTTTCGAGATGTCTTCCTTGAGAACCTTCCACACGAGCTTCCACCAATGCAAGACATTCAACATGCGATAGATCTTATCCCAAGGGCAACCCTACCAAATCTCCCTCACTACATAATGAACCCCACCGAGCATGCCGAGTTGAAGAGCCAGGTGGATGAATTGCTTAAAAGGAGATTCATTCATGAGAGTCTGAGCCCGTGCACCATGCTCGCGCTTCTTACACCCAAGAAAGATGGCACGTGGCATGTGTGTGTTGATAGTACAACCATAAACAAGATCACTATCAAGTATCAGTTTCCCATCCCGAGGCTTGATGACATGCTTGACATGATGGCCACCTCTACTATCTTTTTGAAGATTGACCTCAAGAGTGGTTATCACCAAATTCGTGTTCGTCCTGGAGGTAAATGGAAAACTGCCTTTAAGATGAAAGACGGGCTGTACTAGTGGCTGGTTATGCCTTTCGGGTTAACCAATGCCCCAAGTACGTTTATAAGGGTGATGACCCAAGTGCTGCGACCCTTTATAGGTAAGTTTTTAGTTGTGTATTTTAATGATATCTTGTAACATCCTGAATTTTCACGGCCAGAGTTTGTACTCGTGCTTAAGAAAACCAGGTGTTAATAATGTAGAAATTGGATGTTTTAAAAATCACACCTTATTTTTATTTTATTTTTCATTTGAATCACATGCACATGCATTCATGAAGGTAACATTCACGAGAATAAAATTGGCTGTATTGATTATTTCATCAGAGTAAAAGAATAATTAAATGCTCTCTCAATGGGTGCTTATTACATTTATCGAGTTTGAAGTGGAAGTATGAAACTAAATAGTAAAAGTATCTTCGTATTCTTTCAGTATGATCTTCCATAGGAAGATGGTCCTCTAAGTCTTCAATCTATACATCACCTGCATCATCTGTATGGTTGGGAGAGGATCAACACCCCATTCATTGTGATGGTCATCCTTTAAGATTAATAGAAATTCAAGAGATTCATAAAAGTAATGTAAAGGTTCTAATATGTCCCATACTCCACATCTACAAGAGGTATCAATATGCACAAGTAATCTACATGAGATGCATACCTAGCAAAGTATATATGGTTTATCACACTTAGTGATCATTATAATGGGGAATATGATTAGAGTTATCCGACTCACCCTGCATCTCATACTACGGAGATTCGCCGGCGTATCCCACATTTAACATAGATTTATGCAGTTATCCTAAGACAAGCGCAACACATGACTAGGTGAATCACGCAACCCAGATTGCAGGAACTAATTGTGACATCCAACCCCCAAAAAGAAAAGACCGGATTGGAGCGACTAATTGTGACATCCAACCCCCAAAAAGAAAAGAATTGATGTAACACGTATAACAATTTACATACACCAATTTGTGCACCATCACCCGTGAAACATGGAATTACGTGTCGCCCCAGGGCCGCAACCAAAAACGCATTACGTCCACGATATTTATTCGATCGCTAAAAGAGAGATTCCTAACATAGTACTTGCACCAAAAGGGAAAATCCATTGAATCATGGGAGTTCAGGAATATCAAGACGCATGCCCAAGCCCTTTAAAAATAGATAGCATAAGGCCAATAACATAAGAAGAAGAGTGGCATGGCCAACTCAGCAAAGATAAAAGTGCCAATGGTCAACTCAATAAATTGATAAAGGCAAGAGCAAGGCTTATATCCATCACCTCACATAAATTCATCAAGATCACTTGTAAACAACATCATGTTATAATCTCAAAGGGTAAATAATTGATGGTAAAACAGATAATTGCAGAAAGAATTCAAAGTAATATAAAGGCATGTTAAAGGCAAGATAGAAATAACGTGAAGGCATGTAAAGGTAAGATGAAACAACAGGATGGCATGTAAGGGCAAGGTAATTATAATAACTTAAATTAATGTAAGCCTAAAGGATAAAACCCTCACCTCTAATATTATTCCTCCTCTGAACGTAGACGAGCGTCATAGGATTTGATCTTTAATCTGGTAGTAATGATTTCTTTTGAGTGGTTAGCTTTGATTTAAACTCATCGATTTTTTATGTGATTTGGATCAAAACGTTGAGAAAAGGAAAGAGAAGGAATCTAAGTATGGAAGAGGTTGGGCGTGGACCTACCTTAGACAATAACTCGCTGCGTAGTGAGTCGTTTAACTCGAACGGGGCTGACTTCCTCTTCTTGCTGCCAATGACCTCTCTCTCTTTTCTTCTTCTCTTCTTTTCTTTCTTTCTTTCTTTCTTTCTTTCTTCCTACCTTCCAACACCAAATAAGGCCAGCAAGTTGTTGGATGTGGCTGAGACTCAGACCAACCCTGGAATGAACTCAGGTTTGGACTAAGTCTGAAGACGAGTCACGGAGTCGATGGCAAGCTTGATGGCGATGGAGGCATTGATCTCTCTCCTGCTCCTCTTCTTGCTGGATGGACAACAACCATCCTTTTCTTTTCTTTTCTTTGCATGGCCCCTGACCAGATCCGATTCTTTGATGGATTAGAAATTCTCTCTTCTTCTCTCTCCCTCTCTTGTTTCTCTCTCTCTCTCTCTCTCTCTCTCTCTCTCTCTCTCTTTCTCTCTGCTGTATTGTGTAAGTTGTCCAGTGCATTAGAGAGTGGAAAATTTATAACCCCGAAGGGTTTCTGGATCTTTCCTATGTAGTTTGTACGCTGGATGGATCTTGTAAGGCTGTGCTACGCAGGCGCTGTTTGCGTCTTCCCTATTTTAGTTCTCTTAGGTCTGTTCCTTTCCTACTCTCGGAAGTCAGATGATGTCGGGATAGGCTATCATCGTGACGTCTTAGATCTCATAATGGTGCAGAATCAAGCAACCTTTGATTCCTGTTTCGAACAAGGAAGATGATCACCACTTCAATGGTGAATCACTCCCCATTTCATTCTTTCTTCATTTTGTCACCCTTGGACGATCTAGATCTTCTGTCCAACAATCCCCAGACCTACATGACTCCTATTCCAATCATGTTGTTCCTTTGCAAATGTGATTTATGGAGGTCTTGCGAACGCAACTTCCGGAGCGTGTTTAACACAAGAAAACTAGCGGAAACCTAATCTTCTGGTTTCCTTTTCGTCCTCCTGTCGTCTAGGGTGGGATCGGAATCCCTGCCCTTTGATTTTGAACGGTCCAAATTAGTATGGATCGTCAGAGGTTTGTTGTGGAACAGTGGAAGGCTTTCTTTTACTTTCGTGCGTCATTCGAATGTTGTTATAGCGAGCGGATGTTTTGTATTTCCTTGGTTTTGCTATGTGCGATAGGTGGGGTCCACTATGATGTGTTTTTAGAAGATCCACTCCATCTATCGATTTTGTGGGGTCATGCTAGGCATCAGCACAAAAGATGAAGTAATTCCAAGTCTCTCGTGGGCCACACATTTAGGAAGTGTGTGGGTGGCACACACCGTTAAAGACTTCTGTTATGTAACGAGACGTGGTTACGTAAAACCTGATTTTTTTTTTTTTCCTTTTGTGTGGAGTCATCTTGTGATGACCTTGTGGGAAATCCACTTCGTTCACCATCTTTATCCCACTATGTTAGGATAAAGGGTAAGATATGAGACAATTTTCTTTATCAGGTAGATTGCACAACCTCACCGGATATCAGTAAACATTCACCGTTGAAACCTTTTTCACATGACTTGATTAAACAGTGCCATGTAGGGTATTAATTATATTTATAAAATTGCTATTAAATTCCCAACCAACTTCTAATGTTTGTTTTGTCAGAATGCACCATCTAATTACTTTGAAATTGGACAGGTATTCTCCGTTTTTCGTGCTCTTCTCATGGGTCAAGTTTGGGCTTTGATCTCCCAAGGATAACCAAGATGCTCCTTTTGTGGTTAACACACTCCATAATTCAAAAATAACATCTGTACACCTCTGATTGACAAGTTACCGGGTAGACCTAAACCCTAAGATCTTCATGATGATCGGTTAACCGTGATGTTCGCGTGGCCCGTTTGATGGATCCGAACATGACGAATGGTCAAATGACTTGTTAAAAAATAAGGGAATGTAATGGTTAGTACTCTAAGAATGTATGTAGGTGAATGTACGGTCCGTTTTGTAAATCGACGAACATAAAATGGGTTTTTGGAGTGATTAGGGTAAAACATGTATACCATTAGGTTTGAGTGACTTATTCACATGTGTAAGTTCTTCAGATTGTAATTCTAATGTTGGATTAAGCATATTCATGTGGGGTGAATAAGATGAACGGATCGGAATCTCGATTTGATAAGTATACGGATGAATGTAGAGGTCAAGTAGCTATTTTTCTATGATATAAGGGTTGAAATTTGACGTGTATGGTTAATTTATGATAATAAAGCCTGATATAAAATTTCACATGAAATGGATCATGAGAACCATGTGATCTAGGATTCAGGGGTAATTATTGCTGATCTAGGAGTTTTGTGAAACTCAATGGTTTTGCATGGTTATATGCACTTTTATAAACAATTCTTACAAAAGGACTTACATCTAAATCATTATGGATGAAGAGTTATTTACCAAATTCATTTAAGGGAAGGTACATATATCAAACCACATGATCAACAGTCGGATGACTTGATTTATGGATAAAGATCATTCTTAATGGCAAGATTCATGTTGGAGAATAGATATAGGGTTAGGATAGTTAGATTAGCATCAAACACATGTACCTGTTAAGTTAAATTTCATGGTAACACATGAGAACTTTCAATACTCGAGTATTGAAAAGTTCAGGGTGTTACAATCTACCTCCCTTAAATATAATTTCATCCTTGAAATTTATTTATTTGATCCATTTGCACTAATATGTTATTTTTAATATCTCACTATATTCCTTGTGGGGTGGATGTATATGTCTAGGTGTGCATGTAATTGGTTGCCTGGAAATCGAGACGCTACATATCCTCATCTATAGTACGTCCCCTAGCTAGTACATCTAGCACTTGAGGCAAGTTTGTAACACCTTGCGCGCAGAAAAACTCTATGCGAACCTCAAGAAGTGTTCTTTCTTAACCTCTTGCATTATCTTCCTTGGGTTCGTTATATCGTCAGAGGGTATGTTTGTAGACCCTGAGAAAGTCAAAGCCATTGTCAATTGGCTTGAGCCACGTACCATACATGACATGCAAAGCTTTTAAGGCCTAGATCGTTCTATCAGTGGTTCATCCATGGATTTGCTCGATTATGGTTCCCATCACAGATTGCATACGAAAAGAGGAGTTTCAATGCACTAAAGCCACAGCACGGGCTTTCTCAAAAATTAAAAAGAAGATGACAGAAGCGCCAGTCATGCGTCTACCTGACTTTACCAAAGCATTTGAGGTAGCGTGTGATGCGTTAGGAATTGGCATAGGCGGAGTGTTAAGCCAAGAGGGACATCCTGTGCCCTTTTTCAGTGGAAGCTGAACGAGGCAAAACAACACTACTCCACTTATGACAAGGAGTTTTATGCGGTTGTGCAATCATTACGCCATTGATGACATTATTTATTACCGCAAGAATTCATCTTGTTCTCTGATCATGGGACCTTGAAATATTTGAGCTCTCAAAAGAAGTTGAGCCCAAGGCATGTTAAGTGGGCACAATTTCTCCAATAGTACATGTTTGTGCTTAAGCACAAGGCTGGAAAAGAGAATAAGGTTGCTGACACGCTTAGCCGTCGTATCATGACACTGCGATCCATGAGCATTGAAGTTACAGGCTTTGAGCAACTCAAGGGTGAGTACTCAAACTGTCCTGATTTTGTGATCATTTATGCGTCATTGTCTAATGACCCGCCCTCGAGGAGTACAGAGTTCGTCTTTATAGATGAATATCTTTTTAGAGAGGACAAGCTTTATATTCCACGAACATCCCTCGCGATTTTCTAGTTTGGGAGCTGCATGCTGGAGGGATGGCAGGTCACTTTGGTCGAGATAAAACAGTTGCCCTTATGTTTGATCATTTCTATTGACCTAATCTCCAGTGAGATGTGGTTAAGATTGTAGGGTAGTGTTGGACATGTCAACTGGCGAAAAAGAGGAAGCAAAATATAGGTTTATATACTCGTTTTCCATTTCCACATGCCTCATGGCAAGATGTTAGTATGGACTTCGTGCTAGGCCATGACTATTCGTAAGCATGACTCCATACTTCTAGTTGTTGATTGATTTTCTAAGATGGCCCATTTCCTAGCTTGTTATAAGACCTCAGATGCCTCCCATGTTGCTAAATTATTCTTTCAGGAGGTTGTGCGACTTCATGGAGTACCCAGATCTATTGTATCTGACAGAGATACTAGGTTCACTAGTTATTTTTGGAATACTCTCTCGTATCTTTTAGGTACAAGGCTCCAGTTTTCTTCAGCATATCATCCCCAGTCAGATGGTCAAACAGAGGTAGTGAACTGTAGCCTAGGAAATTTGTTCAAATGTCTGGTTGGAGACCACCACAGGACCTGACACATTGTTCTTCCCACAGCAGAGTTTGCGTATAATTCTTCAGTGAACGGGTACATAAGAATGAGCCTGTTTGAAATTGTTTTAAGTCTTAAACCTCGAGCCCCTATAGATTTGATCCACATGGCTACCCCACAACGTCCTTCAGAGTTAGGAGAGTCTTTCGCTCACCATATACATGCATTGCATAATGAGATCAGGAGGAAGATTAATTCAAGTAATGAACATGATAAACTTTCTGCTAACACTTACGAGAGATTTAGAGAATTTTAACCTAGAGATGACGTCATGGTTCGTATTAGGACTGATCGGTTTCCACTTGGATCCATGAAGAAACTTCATGCCCGTAGCATAGGCCCATATAAAATTGTTAAAAGGTTGGGGTCTAATGTTTATGTTATTGATATCCCTGCTACCATGGGCATTGGTTCCACATTTAATGTGGAAGATCTATTTCCCTTTCACAAGCCATTACCTCTATCCACTAGTTCCCATATTTCTTCTCAAACTCTCCCTATATATGGACCTTGGTCATAGCCTGATCTTCCTATACACATCTTACCTTCTCTTCCACCTACACCGAGAAGAGAAGAGATAGAGGAAATTTTGGACTCTAAGGCGGTTTCCACTAGCTCCAGGGGTTTTCAGAAATTCCTAGTCAAATGGAGGAATAGGCTCATTACAGATAACTCTTAGATCATAAAGGCAGAATTGCAGCGCATCGACCATGATTTGTTCAAGAGATACAGGACTTCACTTTTGCCAATAGCAAATTCTTCCTACCCGGGGAGAATTGATGCGAACATCAGTGGTGCACCATTTAGAGTGTACCAAAGGAGTAGGCGTCACCGACAGAGTACCGGAGTGGAGGAGTTAATGTGGATGGACGTTGGGTTCATCGGACCCATTTTCTGATGCGCTACGAGTGCAGGAGCAACATGACCACATCATGCCATAGATCTATGAGTCAGATTTCACACCCTACCACACGGGTGTTTTAGTTTTAGGCATTTTTATTTTTTTTTCTTTATTTCAGGGCTTTATTGCATTTTCTATACTTTTTGAATTTTTTTTTTGTTATTTTTCTTGTTTTCATATCTTATATATACGTTGTGAGAAATCCTATTTTCATTATAATTGAATGAATAAATATTCGTATCTTTTCTTTCTCTTTATTCAAGAGATTAGGATTTTATGATTAGCCCATGGGTATTTAGGATTCCACCCCGATTTCAGGTTTCTTTCTTTCTAAATCTTTGAAGTACAAGAAAAGGTAAGAATCATCCTCCTTCTTTCTTTTTGATGAAAAAATAGCCCGTACTTTCTTCATCTCAAACCTTTTATTCTTTACTCCTTTCGTTCCTCTCCGGATAACCCTTTTCTAGTTTGAATAGAAAAAAGGGATGATTAGTTAGTAGATCGGATCCAAACTTGACTGTGGACTGACTTATGCAAGATCTGAGATATTCTTATATCCCTAGGTCCTCCATTTTTATTGTGTATGCAATTTAATGCTAAGGGGTATGATCCTGATGGAATGACTTCATCTTTGTTTTGAAGTTTACCTAATCACATTGATTGGAAACGGTTAGTTAATTGGTGTATCTATTTGAACATTTTTTAACTTGATTATACATGCATTTAGGATTAAGTCATCACATGTGTCACACTCTAGACCCAATAGTCTTGTATGACTACTTTATCTATCGGATCTAGCACGCGACAAGCCGAACTCTTGGATTGATACCCAATGCCCACACACTAAGTCCCAAGCTCGGCGGCCAGTAAGGTAATGTAAGGGATAGATCTCACCATTCATTGTTCACAAAAGGGGAACATTAGAGACAAGATAGGTAATATCTGTATACAAGTAAACTGGGTACTACAAAATTTCAAAAGTACATCATCTATCTGTGCGATACATATATACATCATATACAATTCAAAATTCCAAAAGTCAAATCAGTCCCCCAATGTGATGCCTAACTCATGGTCACTACTTGTTTTTCTTCTTTAGATCCTTTACCTAAGTAGTTAAAAGATAAATAAGTTTTATAACCTAACAAGTGTAAGTCCTCATGATACTCATGATAAGTGTGTAAGATAAATCAACATGAAAGACATAATGAAAAAACTACCAAAAGAGATAGCAAAGCGATGTCTTAATGAATGATGGAGGGTGATTATGTTGGGATGCATAAAATAACTATATGCTAGCCGTATAAAGATCACTAATAGTCCTCTCACCACGGACTTGACTGCACTACTCCTGAACATCATCATCTTAATTATGATCAATATACTGTTGGTACTTAGGATCCACCTAAGTTGATGCCTATGCAGTAGACACCAGCAATCGACCTCGCTACCCACCAGTGGGGTTATAACATCCATTGTGTACACGAGTAGTGGACCGCGCTTCTCCTCACTCACGAATCAAACCGATCCCCATTTGCCACCTCAGCCCTAAGGCGGGTCGGACATACCCCTTCTCAACCTGGCCTCGTTAGTGGGAGTCAAATCCATGGACCATGTGTCCACCCAGCCTAACGATGAGGCATACCTAGGAACCATTGGGGTTTAGGGACTCTCAACCCAAGGGGTACATCATCCCCTACTATTTTCATATTTCCGGTGTCACATGATTCAATATCATCATCCTTATCGTAATACAGTCAATCCATGGTGCTGTAGAGAATTCAGATACTATTTCTCATCATATATCATGCCATGGAATGCATGGTGATGCTAATGACAAACGACTTAAGGATAACTGGAACTCAAGGTATGCCAATATGTAGGGCACAAGATTATTAAAGAGCCACTTACCTGGGTAGCCAACCCTATGTGGTGTTATCAACTTGTGGCCTTGTAGCTTGGTACTTTCGACTACAAAGTACTTTTCCCTTCTTCCTTGATCATGGCTAATCAAATTGTAGTCCTTGTAATTCCTAAGCTAGGGTACTTAATCATAATTTTAGTTATTACTCCTTTCTATCAACCAACCTCCTTTCTTACATATGAATTCCCTACGAACAATCTAATTACGTACTGCATGATTTGATCAATACATGGTATTGTGCGATTTAGATGCTTAGTATGGCTATTCAAGATATCCACGATATTAGACCTCAAATTCCAGTCATGAAGGTTGGCCCTAAGTTTAATACACATCGAAGTACTCATGGTGGACTTGTATGGGTTTTGATGAGGAGAGCTATAATTATTGAAAGATCTAGGCTCACCATAGATGTGTGTGTGTGTGTGTGTGTGTGTGTGTGTGTGTGTGTATTCTCTATTTTTCATAGGTGGGGCCCACACATGGACGATCTACTTTGTTTATTGGGTTCTCTGGTTCGTGGAAGGCCTAAGGAGTTCAATGTTCGATATATTTGGGTGTATAGAAACATCACAGCGGGCCCTAACAGTTTTCAATAGTAAATGTCACTATTACCACTATTTTCTATGGTATGGCCCACCCTGGATATGGCTTAACTTCGTTTTTCGGCTCAAGGCCTAAATGATTTGGAAAATCTGATGGACGGTGTGGATTAGATACATACATCATGGTGGGGCTTGTAGTGGGTCCCAACCTCTTGGGTTTCAAGAGCAGAAGGTACGCTGCTTGCTGCAGTGTCCTTTGGACGCTGACAGCAAGAGCGTCCAACATTGTTTTTGAATATATATGTTTTTATTTTTGTTTTTCATAGGTGGGGACCACATGAGGACAATCCACTCCACCTATTTGGTTCTCCAAGTCATGGTGGGCCTATTGAGTCCCATATTCAATAGGTTTAGGTGTATAAAAACATCATGATGGGCCCTAAAAGGTTTCAATTGTAAATGTTATTACTACCACTGTTTTTCTAATGATGTGGCCTACCCAGAGATTTGGATTGGCTCCGTGTTTTGTTAGAAGGTCTAAAATGATCTGAAAAATCGAATGGATGGTGTGGATCAGATACATACATCATGATGAGGCCTATTGTGGGTCCCACAAACCTTGCCTTTCAAAAAGCAGCAGGGTCGTTGCTTAAAGCAGTAGGATCGTTGCTTGTTGCTGCGTCCTTTGGACGCTTGCAGCAACAATGTCCTGTTAATTTATTTTTTTTATGTGTGCACGTGTATGCATGTATGAGTGTGGGGGATCGGCCATCTTAGTGGGCCCATTAATTTAATGTCATGGATCCTTCACAAACATCTAAGTGGGCCACTACTCTGGGATCAATATGGTATTTGTGTGCTCCCTTCATCCAGGTAGTTGTTGAAAGTGCCTTGGTTTGTTAATTAGCATGAGCGTTGAGTCAGCAAGACAAAGGAGCCCCATATGAAGAATGTTCAAGAGTCTGCCTTAACTGGGTGTGTACCCAAACTCGCCAAAGGTAAACCTTAGCCTCACATCCCATGTCCCAAAACACCAGGTAATTAAAACCCTTAAAAATGAATAGAACATCTTAGGGTTTATGGTGAGAAAACTATTTTGCAAAATCAGAAAAATCTTTAAGTTTTTTGCCCTTATCGATTTATCGACATGTGGTTCGATGAAATTGGACCCTGTTATCAATGTCCTCGAAACTCACTTGATATTATCAAAATGAGGACTTCAGATGTCCAACAACCATAAAGTACTCTGGACTGAATTATCGATGAATCGATGGACTATTCGATATCATCAAATTTTGAATCTTAAGTCCATCGAGTCGACTCGATAAAATCGACATCTAGTCATTTGTGTCCAATATACTGCTAAGGCAAATCATGTGATTCTCGATATATCGAAGAGAGCCTCGATATCCTCAAAATTCAAATCTCGATGATAGCGATAGACCTTCGATGATATCAGATTGGGACACAAATCTATCCAGCAAGTTTTTGGGTTAATCTTTCATGTATTGAGGATCATTCAATAAAATCGATATTCAAATATCGATCATATCGAGACATGGTCGATGTCATCGAAATAGGACAAAATGTCCAGCAAGCTTATAGGAAAATTCTTTAAGATTATTGATGAATTGACATTGTCATTGATATCATTGATATTCAAATTCCAATGATATCAAGTGATGCTTGATCATATCATATACCTGATAAGTTTCA
Organism: Magnolia sinica; assembly: GCF_029962835.1. NCBI lineage: Eukaryota > Viridiplantae > Streptophyta > Magnoliopsida > Magnoliales > Magnoliaceae > Magnolia > Magnolia sinica. The sequence goes on from NC_080574.1 coordinate 86,142,690, forward strand.
AAGGCATCTGCGCTCTCATTTTCAATGTCGAGGAATCGAACCTCGTTTCGATGAAATCGGAGTTCAAAATCCAATAACATTGAAGTATGTTCGATCCCCTCAACCAGCTGGCAAAAAGGTTTAAAAGCGTTTGACAGTTTGAGTTCGTGTCATCGAGCAAGCTTTCGATGCTATCGAGAGTATATGCTCAATGATATCAAACCCTGCTCGATGATATCGAACTCTGTAAAAAATATGACTGTTTTATATCCGTTAGAACTTTTTACCTATTTAATGAGAGCTTGGCTTTTGTTGTTTGTAGAGAAAATAAAGAGTGCTTTTGAGTGTTTAAACCCAGATCATATACCCTAAGCCTTTTCTCTCATGAAAGTTTATCCTCCAATCCACCCTGATCATTGATATTCAATAGAGTAGATTGGGGAATGAACTTCCGCATTCAAGGATCCTTCAGCTACCATCTCAATGGCAAATCATTAAGCTAAAAAATGATTGGAATCGCTCTGTCTCCATTATAGGAAAACCTTTAATAGAGTAGGATTTCATCATAACCTTGACCTAACCCGTAACCATACACTGGTACATCATCTGAGTTACGGTTCAAGGGAGCTGAAGATTCTTCGTCGTCAAAGGAGGAGATCTTCATCAACGTGCTACAATTGGGCTCATCTACTTATCTGTAAGTCATTAAAGTCCAGAAAACCCTTGTGATCATTCCTTTTGTAGGATTGGGTCTAATGTGCTTCTCACCCCTTTTAAGTCCTCATAGGAGGCCTCTGACGAAAGTGTACGTGGGGCTCTGTGTTGACCCTTATTCTATGGAGAGCATAAACTATTGGGTCCTTGTGTAGGTCCTTGACTTGTGTGGTCTAAAACCTGGGTACTGTGTGTTGATCCTTTCTCATGGGAGCATAAACTGGTAGGTTCCTTGTTTGGATCCTTGGCCTGTGTGGCCTCAAAGTTGGGTGCTGTGTGTTGACCCTTACTCCTGTGTGGGGCATAAACTTGTGTCGTGTAGACACGTTAGAGTCAGCCTAGTGTAGGTTGTACTGGTTTGAGGTGAACCTGATTTAAAACTTTCGTTAGTGAGATCCGGTGCACTCAAGGGTTGAGTGCGTCCACCGGAAGTGGAGTAGACAAGTAGTCGAACCACTATAAAATCGACTGTGTTTGTGATTGCAATTTACCTCTGTTACTCACGTGATTTCTCTGAATGTTATCATATTGCATGCATAGATGATTATTTGAAACTAAGTAGAATTACATCTCACACACAGTCACATCCATCATAAGCTATATTGTGCATCTTGTTTATCTTTTTAATAGTTTTGTGATTGGATCCTCTATTTGGCTTGGAAGCCATTAGAGTTATTTTGAAGAAATATTGATATTTTCTTATTTACTCAGGATAGGGTTGATAGGTTTTAAATTATCATAAAATATTAAAAAGTCCTATTCACCCCCTCTAGGACATCTTGGCATATTCCCACTTCAATTAAAGTGATCATTACCGCAATTTCAATTGGTATCAAAGCAGGTCTCTCTTAAGGGCTTCCCCACCTAGAGAGTGAGTGATCTTGAGTGAAGTTGAAATCATGTCCAATAGTGTATTAGAGTGTGAGAAATATCTAAACAATTGCCTAGTAATCCATACTGCTCTGAAAGTCGGCAATAGTTCAAAATGGTATCTTGATAGTGGGTGCTCCAGACACATGACTGGTGACTAAACTCATTTTTGTGAGTATTCAGACTTTGACGGTGGATCAGTCACGTTTGGGGATGGGAGCTCCCCCTGAATTATTGGGCAAGGAACGATAGCTGGACCAGGGCTTCCCAAAATTAAAAATGTTCTCTGTGTATAAGGTCTAAAACATAATCTCCTTAGTATTTCTCAAATCTACGACAAAGAGCATTTGGTAACCTTCTCAAAGGATGTGTGTAGAATCTTAGATCATACAGAAAAATCTATCATAAAAGGTTTACACACCAGCGACAACTGCTATGTTATTGAAAGTGCGAATGAAGATGTATTATCCATAAAATGTAATATGGCCGTAAAACATGAATCCAAATTATGGCACCAAAGGCTGGGACATGTTCACTACCGAAACTTAGCCAAGTTAAGTTCAAGGAATTTGATTAGAGGACTTCCCAAGATTAGAAAAAAAGAAAAAGTTGTTTGTGGTGATTGTCTAAAGGGTAAATCGATAAAAGTCGGTCACAAAAGGACAACCACCATAACAACAACAAAGCCATTGGATCTATTACGTATGGACCTAGTTGGTCCCACCAAAGTTGAGAATCATGGGAGAAAAAGATACTTCCTAGTGGTAATAGATGATTACAACAGATTTCCTTGGGTCACATTTCTTCGGGAAAAATCCGATGCTTTTGATAAATTTGTAATCTTGGCAAAGTGACTTCAAAATGAAAAAGGATATTGCTTAAATTGCATTAGAAGTGATCACGGTGGAGAATTTGAAAATGAGCGATTTAAAAAATACTGTGATGAGAAAGGAATTCGTCATGAATCTCAGCCCAAAAAACTCCATAGCAGAATAGAGTTGTAGAAAGGAAAAATCGAGTATTGCAGGAAATGGGGTCAGTTATGTTAAATGGAAAAGATATGATGAAAAGCTTCTGGGCTGAAGCTGTCAACACCACCTGCTACATAATAAATAGAGTATATCTTAGAGCAGGTTTGAACAAAACTCCATACAAACTATGGTATGGAAAACAACCTAGTGTGAAATACTTTTGTGTCTTTGGTAGTAAATGTTATATCTTAAGAGACATAGATCACCTAGGAAAATTTGAGTCTGAAAGTGACAAAAGTATTTTTCTGGGGTATGCCTCGAATAGTCGTGCTTATAGAGTATACAATCTAAAGACCCTCACTATTCAAGAATCAGTCAATGTGGTGGTCGATGACCTACCCCATGAGGAAGACAGCCCCTTGAATGAATTAGAAGATGATGTAAATTCATGTATTCTAGACAAATTAGATAATAAAACTCCATCATCTAATGAACCACTACCATCATCCAACATACTCATCATTAAGGATCACCCTCGAGAGCAAATCGTAGGAGATCCTAATGATGGTGTAAGAACTCGATGACAGATAGAAAATATCTATAGTCACTTTTGCTTTATCTCAAAGATTGAACCTAAGAATATTATGGAAGCTCTTCAAGATGAACATTGGATAAATGCCATGTAAGAAGAACTTCAACAATTCCAGAGAAATGAGGTATGACAATTGGTTTCCAGACCACTCAATACAAATGTCATCGGAACCAAATAGGTCTTCAAGAACAAATCTAATGAATTAGGTAATGTGATCAGGAATAAAGCAAGGTTAGTAGCTCAAGGGTATTCACAGATAGAAGGCATTGATTTTGATGAAACATTTGCTCGTGTAGCTCGTCTTGAGTCTATCAGGATTCTCATGTCTGTTGCATGTGCATTAAAATTTAAATTGTTTCAAATGGATGTGAAAAGTGCATTTCTTAATGGCTTACTTGATGAAGAACTTTATGTGGAACAATCTAAGGGATTTTCAGATCCTAAGTATCCTCATCATGTCTATCATCTGAGCAAAACACTTTATGGTCTCAAACAAGCAACACATGCTTGGTATGAACGATTGACGAAATTCCTTTTGGATCATAAATTCTATAGGGGGAGTGCTGATAAAACACTTTTCACTCAAAAGATAAAGGATTCATTGCTTATTGCTCAGATCTATATGGATGATATAGTCTTTGGTTCTACATGTGAAGATATTGCATACAAATTTGCCGATCTCATGATGTTAGAATTTGAAATGAGTATGGTCGGTGAATTGAATTTGTTTTTAGGCTTACAAGTGAAGCAATTAAACGATGGAATCTTTATATGTCAGACCAAATATGTAAAAGACTTGGTGAAAAGATTTGGACTCGAGTCTGGTCGTACTTATCATACTCCCATGAGCACCACACTCAAATTCTCCAAAGATGTTAATGGGAAAAGTGTAGATCAACATCTCTATCGAAATATGATAGAAGTCTACTGTATCTCATAGCCAGTCGTCCAGATATATCTTTCAGTGTGTGAGTATGTGCTTGATATCAGGCAGATCCTAAGGAATCCCACTTAACAGCTGTTAAGAGAATTGTCAAATACATAGCAGGAACTACCTCTTTCGGCCTATGGTATCCATTTGAAACATTCACCACATTGCTGGATACTCTGACGCTGATTGGGCTGGAAATTTGGATGATCAAAAATCAACAAGTGGAGGATGTTTTTATATTGGAAATTGTTTAGTCTCTTAGCAGAGAAAAAAATGAAATTTAATATCTCTGTCCACTACCGAGGCTAAATATATTGCTGTAGGTAGTTGCTGTGCACAAATCCACTGGGTGAAACAAATGTTGTTGGATTATGGGATTGAGCAACCCACAATGAGTCTTTTCTGTGACAACACAAGTGCTATCAACATCTCAAAAAATCCTGTTCAACATTCTTGGACCAAACATATTGACATTTGTCATCATTTTATACGAGAACTTGTTGAAGATAAGATTATTGTGTTGGATTATATGTCTACAGAAAAGCAACTTACCGATATCCTGACAAAGTCTCTTGATGCAAATAGGTTCAGTGCTCTTTAAAAATCAATCGGAATATGTGCTCATTGATGATGTCTCAGTCAAAATGGTCTACATAGGTAAATCTTCAAACTGATATATTCGTGGTTAATTATTAACAACAAGTCTAAACTTCATTAACCATGTTAGCTATGGGAACAAAAATGCTAAATCTTCACATACTCGATGATATCCAGTCGTTTTCGATATCATCAAGGTTCAAATGTCGATGATATCGACGTTCAATATTGATGTAATCGACGACTCTCGGGAATGCCATGTTGTAACCGTTGGTCCTTCCCAACGGTTAGACTGCCTCAATATCTGATGGATAGTTTCTCTTCCCAACGGTCATCGGCACAGACTACAATATCTTTATGAGCCTGATTTCGATGACATCGATGAGATATTGATATCATCGAGACCCTGCTATAAAAGAGAAGCGGGCATCCAATTTGTATCAACCTATCCATTCTCTTCTCTGGTTGTTTCTCCCTATCTCTATCGGTCTTCTTGGGCTCCTCTCCAAGACCAACCATGGTGAAAGGCAAAGGTAAGAATCTTACTCAATCATCCAAATCAAAGAATAAGCAACCAGAAACAAGTCAGTCTCATCTCAATCAGGCGGCTTCAGGACCAGTTACAATAGTTGAGCGGCTTGTCCTTAACAGTGAAATTGAACCATTTGGGGTGGATCTCCTCTTAGAAGTGATAAGGTGACAAAACATACTCAATCTTGGTGGACCCTATCAACTTGAATTGATTCATAAATTCTTCAATAGTTGCCATATCATTCGTGATAATCCCCCATGTATTCGAGTAGAGCTTGTGCATCACACAAAACTCATTACCCCAATCATTCTTGCTCGTCTTCTGAACCTCGAAGTCACTCAAATCCTTATAACAAATCGAAATCTAAATGGGTTAGGTGTATGGGGTGAGATAACACGAGCAATGTGTCATGGCACCACAGTTTGTAGGAATGACGACAATTCTCTTCATGTCAACCATCTTCGACCCTCTTTTAAAATTTTTCACATTATCCTAGGGACTAATGTGTATCCATGTGATGCAAAGGGTAGTCACCTTACTCCCTTTGAACTAAATGTCCTATATGATGTGTATCAAGAGGTCCAAGTGTGTCTTCCAACTCTTCTCCTAGGGCAGCTCATTCATATAATCAGAGGCGACCATCAGGATATGCTACCATTTCCTACACTCATATGCAGTCTTGCTCACTATGTGGGCCTCCCGGCCACATCAGATGCTATTCATCCAGAAGCATGGTTCGATCACGATGCAGTCCAAGAGGCACAACAACTATGCTTCACTTCCTCTCTTCCAGCAAATAGTCCTCCCATATAGCCGGTTGGCGTAAAAAATGATCAATCCTCGTATCCACCCACACCATGGGGATCAAATCGCATGCTGCTGCACAATCCGGAGTCCATCACCAATCGCCAAGGCCATCACCTTAACGTCATCTACTGACTGGGCTGGCTGGTATTGAGGAGCATCTTTACAACTGCAAACGACATCTAATAGTAATTGAAGATAAAGTTGACACTTTCCAGTATACCAGTTAGCAAGTAGTTGACTTTCTCACCAATGGTGACACTCGAGGACCTTAAGTGCCAACGGGAAGGTGTTGTCTCGCTGAGGTCATATATGGACATTGCGGCTAACTTCTTTTTAGTGTTTGCATGTGGTTCTTCTTTGCCTCATTTTGGTTTATTTTCTGTCTATGGAAAACACTTCATTTTGATGTGCTCATGATTGGGCCAGAATGGTTTTTTTTTTTGGGTGAATGTTGCAAGACTGCCAAGCTTGGGCAGTTCTTCCTTTGGATATTTTTTGATGGCTGTGTGATGATTTGTATATATATTTGTTGCCATTTCTCTCTGCTATCACTTATGGGCCTATGTTTGTAGAATTGATTTTCTGATTTATGTATATCCTGCTAATGTCTATTTAATTCACAACTCTCCCTTGACCTGGTCTGCATAAGTGTTTTCTATAAGAGATGTCATTATCTGTCTTACATCTATCTCTTCTGATTATGCATTTTATTTTGAGCTACTATCTGGGTCATTGATTCTCCCATATGCTTCAACTTCAGTCAACATCTGCTATATTGCCCCTTGCCAATGATTGATAAAACGGGGGAGAACAAATCCCACCACGGAGGAAAATTATGTGTATTTATTTGTTAATGGTGGTATAGGTGTTAGGGGGAGCCGTTAGACGAAGACAGGGGGTGGTGGTACAAGTGTTAGGGGGAGCAGCTGCACGAAGACATGGGGAGCAGCTACTACTGAACAATACAGTCGTGTGTGTGTGTGTGTGTGTGTGTGTGTGTGTGTGTGTGTGTGTGTGTGAATTCAAGAGCTTTGTAAAATTGTGTAAAGTTCAAGTACACACAATTTAAAGTGTTGGTCTAGACGTTGTTCTAGAGTGTTTTGTCACGTAATTGACAAAGGGGGAGATTGAAAGTGCCCTGGTTTGTCAATTAGCATGAGTGTTGAGTCCGTGAGACAAAGGAGCCCCATATGAAAAAAGTTCAAGCGTCTGCTTCAACTGGATGTGTACCCGAATTCGCCAAAGGTAAACCTTAGCCTCACATCCCTTGTCCCAAAACACCAGGTAATTAAAACCCTTAAAAATGGATAGAATATCTTAGGGTTTATGGTGAGAAAGCTATTTTGCAAAATCAAAAAAATCTTTAAGTTTTCTGCCCTTATCGATTTATCGACATGTGGTTTGATGAAATCGGACCCTATTATCGATGTCCTTGAAACTCACTCGATATTATCGAAATGAGGACTTCATATGTCCAACAACAACAAAGAACTCTGGACTGAATTATCGATGAATCGATGGACTGTTCAATATCATCGAATTTTGAATCTTGAGTCCATCGAGTCGCCTCGATAAAATCAACATCTAGTAAGTTGTGTCCAATATACTGCTAAGGTAAATCATGTGATTCTCGATATATCGAAGAGAGCCTTGATATCCTCGAAATTCAAATCTCAATGATAATGATAGACCTTCGATGATATCGGATTGAGACACAAATCTATCCAGCAACTTTTCGGGTTAATCTTTCATGTATCGAGGATTACTCAATAAAATCGATATTCAAATATCGATCATATTGAGGCATGATTGATGTCATCGAAATAGAACATAAACTGTCCAGCAAGTTTATAGAAAAATTCCTTGGAATTATCGATGAATCGACACTGTCATCGATATCATCGATATTCAAATTCCGATGATATCAAGTGATGCTCGTTCATATCATATACCTGATAAGTTTCAAAGGCATTTGCTCTCTCATTTTCAAATGTTGAGGAATCGAACCTCATTTCGATCAAATTGGAGTTCGAAATCCGATGACATTGAAGCATGTTCGATCCCCTCAACCAACTGGTAAAAAGGTTCAAAAGCGTTTGACAGTTTGAGTTCGTGTCATTGAGTGGGCATTCATTGCTATCGAGAGTATATGCTCGATGATATCGAACTCTGTCAAAAATATGATTGTTTTATATCCATTAGAACTTTTTGCCTATTTAATGAGAGCTTGCCTTTGGTTATTTGTAGAGAAAATAAAGATTACTTTTGAGTGTTTAAACACAGATCATATACCCTAAGCCTTTTCTCTCATGGAAGTTCATCCTCCAATCCACCCTCATCATTGATATTCAATAGAGTGGATTGGGGAATGAACTTCCGCATTCAAGGATCCTTCAGCTACCATCTTAATAGAAAATCATTAAGCTGGGATACCTTTAGGGCATATATAATTAGAATCGCTCTGTCTCCTTTATAGGAAAACCTTTAATAGAGTAGGATTCCATCATAACCTTGACTCAACCCGTAGCCTTACATTGGTACATTATCTGAGTTGCGGTTCAAGGGAGTTGAAGATTCTTCATCGTCAAAGGAGGAGATTTTCATTAGCGTGCTACAATGGAGCTCATCTACTTATCTGTAAGTCATTAGAGTCCAGAGAACCCTTGTGATAATTCCTTTTGTAGGATTGAGTCTAAGGTGCTTCTCACCCCTTTTAAGTCCTCATAGGAGGCCTCCGATGGGAGTGTACTTAGGGGTGCTCTGTGTTGACTCTTGCTCTGTGGAGAGCATAAAATCTTAGGTCCTTGTGTTATTCCTTGACTTGTGTGGTCTAAAACCTAGGTACTGTGTGTTAATCCTTTCTCATGGGAGCATAAACTGGTAGGTTCCTTGTTTGGATCCTTGGCCTGTGTGGCCTAAAATTTGGGTGCTGTATGTTGAACCTTGCTCCTGTGTGGGGCATAAACTTGTGTCATGTAGACACATTAGAGTCAGCCTATTGTAGGTTGTACTAGTTTGAGGTGAACCTAATTTGAAACATCCATTAGTGAGATCCGGTACACTTAAGGGTTGAGTGTGTCCGCTAGAAGTGGAGTAGACAAGTAGTCGAACTACTATAAAAATGATTGTGTTTGTGATTGCAATTTACCTCTGTTACTCGTGTGATTTCTCGAAATGTTATCATATTGCATGCACACATGATTATCTAGAAATAAGTAGAATCGCATCTCACACACAGTCACATCCATTATAAACTATATTGTGCATCTTGTTTATCTTTTGAATAGTTTTGTGATTGGATCCTCTATTTGACTTGGAAGCCATTAGAGTTATTTTGAAGAAATCCTGATACTTGTTTATTTACTTAGGATAGGGTTGATAGGTTTTAAATAATCATAAAATATTAAAAAGTCCTATTCACCCCCCTCTAGGACATCTTGGCATATTCTCACTTCAACTAAAGCGGTCATTACCGCAATTTCACTTGTGACCTCCTGAGTATGATGGATGGCCAATAAATATCATGGTCGAGCCATGATTAGTGGGTCCTACCCAACCATTGAATTGCGGCTGATTGTGGTATCTACCAAACCATTTAAACCACTGGGCTGTTAGGATGGCATGTGAACACCAAAGTGGGGCCTTCATCAATGTGTCCCATAGATATATCAATAAGAGAATGAACTTAACATAAAATGAGGATAGAAAGAGAGATAAATGGGAGAACACTCACCTTGATAGAGGGATGATCTTTCTTGAATGGTTGGATGGCTTTAATTGTAAGGAATGTTTTAACTTCGACTTAAGGGGTTAATTGGAGTTATTTGGAGAGTGATTTAAAGACTTAAGGAGGGATGGAAAATAGCTAAGAGATGTAGGAAGTTTGGGCACTAAGTACCTAAAGTTTTAGCCATGCCTAGTTTATATAGACAAGAGCTTAATCATTTTGCTTAATCTTATCATTTATGAGGTGTATGACCCTCCTTGAGTTATGGAGGATTGTCCCATGATAATCCCCTAATTAGGGACGTTTTAGCGCATCATAAATGGCCTCCATACCTTTTCTAGAAATATCCTAGCCATGTGAATACATCTCCTTAATTTAAGGAATTGTGTTGCTGACTTTCTTCATATATGCTTTATTAATTCAATTATTAACCACATATGTCTTGCTAGGGATTGATTAGAGGGTCTTATTGAACTTTCAGATGGGGTTAGGGATTTTTAAAACTGGGTGAGGTAGCATGATCTCCTTGAATCAAGGTAAACTTTTGACTTTTAGAGTCCTTTATTAATGGTTAATTAAGCTAGTTTTATCTTCCCTGTGTTAGTTCCATATAGTATTATAGTAGGTATTTATTTAATCAAAATATGCTAGGTGTCATGGCTCTCCTTCATTTAAGGAAGAGCCTTGACTTTTAGCTAATAAAGTTACTTCATTAAATTAATTTTTATAAGGCATGGAGTAGGTTAACTTACACTTAAGTCTATATTTAGTTTAAACTAATATTAATGGAATAGTTTCAAAGATGACCTCATCATTATCTCATGATGCTGTCATTCATATATAATTTCATAGATATTTGCATATAAAAAGTGTCGGTTCTTCACGCCATAGCATGCATTCAGGGTCACGTGCCCGCAAGCGGAAGTTATCATTGGATTCATCTCGTCGGGATGGTCATCATGGTATCAGTTTCGGTTATTTGTGGTCGCATTATGGGGTGTGTACCTCATAGGTAATATTAGAGGTTTTTTCGAGCATTTGAATTATACATGCAGGCATTACCGGGTTTTATTTCGGAAGGTGAGTCTTATCTACTAACCAATTGGTCGCATATATAGGCTGAATCGGGTATTACAATTCCCCTCTCCTTATAAAAATTTTATCTTTGAAATTTCTACTATATTGATAAATGCGGGCTTCATGATTGAAAAAGTGAAATGAGTAAAAACCCTTTTTATTGTAAGAAGGATATCATACATCGATGATGTTTTTACAGTGTTTATAAAGTTCATTAAAACAAGTGGGGATATTTCTTATGAATGTCCTCCTCTCGTTTCCATGAGGCCTCTGCTTCGTTATGGTGTCCCCACTAAACTTTCACCAATGGAATCGTCTTTGACCGAAGGACCTGCTCCTTCTAATTCAAGATACGAATCAGATGTTCTATGTATTACACATCCTCACGGATTTCGATCAGTTGCTAGTTGATAATGTGCTTTGTCTCTAGCTCACACCTCCTTAACATGGATATGTGAAATACATTATGAACACCTGACAGCTGGGGAGGCAAAGCTAGTCGATATGCTACTTGGCCAATTCGCTCTATTATCTCGTAAGGGCCTATATATCGTAGGGTGAGCTTCCCTTGCTTGCCAAATTGAAATATGTCCTTCATGGGTGAGACCTTGAGGTAGATAACATCTCCGATAGTAAATTCCAATTCCCTACGCCAGTGATTAACATAACTCTTTTGTCGTCTTTGAGCGGTGCGCATACTCTTTCTGTTAAGCTCTATCTTTTTTGAGGTTTGTTGAATGATTTTAGGCCTGAGCAAACTCTGCTCTCTAATTTCTGTCCAACAACTAGGTGACCTACAAGGTCAACCATACAAGGCCTCATATGGAGCCATGCCAATGGTCGCCTGATAACTATTATTATATGTAAATTCGGCCAATGACAAATGATTATCCCAACTACCATGGAAATCCAGCACACACACTTTAAGCATATCCTATATAATCTAATCGACTCTCTCAGTTTGCCCATCTATCTAGGTGTGGTAGGCGGTGCTATACTTTAAAGTCACACCCAAGGTTCGCTGAAAGCTCATCCAGAATTGTGACGTGAACCTTGGGTCACGGTCGGATACTATTGATACCGGCACTTCATGCAGCTTGACGATCTCACTAACAAATAATGAGCAAGTCGGTCCATGGAGTAGGTAACACGTATAGGTAGGAAATGCGCTGACTTCATCAGTCGATCAACGATGGTCCAGTTGGCATCATGACCTCTAGGAATCTACAGCAATCCCATAATGAAATCCATTTTACTGCACTCTCATTTCCACTGAGGAATCCCAGTTGTTAGAGAGTACCTAAGGGTCATTGATGCTCTACCTTGACCCTTTTACATGTATCACATTTGGCGACAAATTCAGCAATGTGACACTTCATCCTAGCCCACCAATATTGTTTCTTAGCATCGCGGTACATCTTTGTAGTGCCTGGGTGGATCGTGAATTTGGACCTGTGTGTGTCGGTCAATATTTCTTGCCTCGGCTCTACATCTTCTGACACACACAGTCGTCCTTTATAGCGAAGTCCACTGTCCACACCGATCTGCCACTTGGACGAACCATCACCACTCATTTCCTTATGGCGATTGATGATCGTTGGGTCAGCCTGTTGCATCTCAATGACTCGAGATATCAGTGATAGTTGAATGGTCAAGCATGCAAGCTGCATAGTAGCTGATTGTACGCTCCACTTGAAATCAAAGTCCCTTATTTCTTCCAACATTTGCCAGTGTCGAACCATAAGGTGAGCAATAATTCATCATAGCTGATGACTGAGGGCATCAGCTACAACATTAGCCTTACCTGGGTGGTATTGAAGAGAGAAATCATAATCCTTTAACAACTCTAACCAACTTCTCTGCCGCAGATTAAGATCCTTCAAAGAGAATAAATATTTAAGGCTCTTGTGGTCCGTGAACAACTGAAATCTGACCCCGTATAGATAATGTTGCCATATCTTTACTACAAACACTACCACGACCAACTCTAAGTCATGCATGGGGTAATTCTGCTCCTAAACCTTCAACTGTCGAGAAGCATATGCTATAACTTTGTCATGCTGCATCAACACACAACCCAATCTAACTAACATCTTTTGAAAGTCAGGAGAAAAATGGAAGACCGAGAATGGACGACGCTGTGGGAAAGAGCCCCTATTAGGAAATCTCAATTGTCGCCTTCTAGCTTCTCTTTATTTGCGGTGAACCTCACGTTTAATACGTCGGAGGATGATCTTCTTCGCATCTTCAGTTATTATGGAAGCTGCGGGATGTCTTCATTCCTCGGAATCGGCAGCTAAATTGTTCCTGTGGGTTCGAATTCATTTGATTTCGTTATGAGCAGGATGCGTTCAATATGATTCAATGTTTGCACGGGTGGAGGATTGATGGTAGGGTTGTGCATATCGATTGGGCAAAAGGGCAACCTCGAAGGGATAAAATAGAGTCGGAAACATCTCAACCCCAACATCGATCGACAATACAGATGACAATGCAGGCTCCGGAAAGGTCCTTTACGGCAACAGTAAGAGCGCCAAAGGTAGGTGCTTATATTCAAAAAGAAGGGAGCTCGGGATTCACCACCATTGTTGATTCTAGGGCAGTGGAGAACAGGTTGCGAAAGTTGAATCTAGCTTTAGTGGGGACTGCGATAGACTCGAATGTCTGAATTGATCGGCTGTTGGATGCTCTGAAGGCTTCGCCCCTAAAGTCCTTAGAGGTGGAGATAGTGCGAATTTCAGCCCAGCAATTCCTAGTAACGTTGCAATCAGAGGAAGAGTTTGAAACATTCAGAACAAACACAAAGTTGCACAATGAAATGTGGTTATAGATAGTAGACAGGTGGTCTTCAACAGAAGTAATAGGAAGTGGTGGCGTCTGGATTAGGATTTTTGGCATTCCAGCCCAGGCCTGGATTGAATCAGTCATCCTAGATCTAGCAAATTTCTTCGGGAAGATCATTCAGATCGATTCAAACTCCAGATTCAGCTATTTCCAAGCATTCGCACGTATTAGGGTGATTCCTCGACCGGGTGTTTACTTCAATCAAGTCCTGGAGTTGAAGGTTTTGGGGAAGGCCTATCCCATTTTTGCGGAGATGGAACCACTGTTCAACTATGGATGCTCTACATCCATCCACCATGCAACTAATGAGAGCACTAAGGCATGGGTCATGAGGAGATTTCATTGTCAGGTGGGGCCCCTAGCACCTGTTTGTGAAAAGGCTACTGAAGGGGTGGAAGTTTCTCAGATAGGTAAGTCAGGACAGCGTGCAAATGTTTGTTTAAATGTCCATCCGGGGGATAGTGTCAATAAGAATTTGGGCAGACATGCTAATGTAATTATGGGTGAAACAATTAGCAGTATCAATCTAAGGCCATCTCATGGCAGTCGAAGGGTGGTTGAAGGAATTCATATTGATGGAGAGGCCGATCAATAGCCAACTCTTGGTGGAAGAGTTGGTGACTTGCACGCTATGTGTAGCCCGCCTGATCCTCTTCTACTATTAGACATACCTGACGACAGTCCAGGAGTACATTCTTCTCAGCTGGAGGAGGTTCAACAACACAGAGTTCTAGTCTATGTCAATTCCAAACAACCACAGCAGAAATCAACATGGCCAAATCTCAGTGAAAAGGAAGGTGAGCTGCAAGTATTTATGCCTGGCACAAATGAACCTCTTCTACTGCTAGACAGAGCAGATGATAGTCCAAGAATTCTTTTAGTTCAGCTGGAAGAGAATTAGCAAATAGGCACTCAAGTCTTTTTCAAATCGAAGCAACAGGTGCTTGATATTACTCAGGGATCTGTCTACAATGGTGAAGATGATATGCTGTGTGGATTACAGCCATATGCAATAGACACATCGCCACATCAGGATAGGAATACAGGATTGTTTCCATAGGATAGAGGTAATTCCTTACAAAACCTGGAGGATCTTTCCGAGGAAAAGTTTGCGGGTGGAAAGGAGACACATTCACCAGCTAGCATGTATGTTTCTGCAGAAAACAGGAAGGAAATGAATGTAATTGGGGGTATGAATGTTAAAGAGGGTGCAGCAGGCTTTCACCAGCAAAACCAGGAAAAGATTCTTGTAAGAAGGAATGATGGTGGTAAGGAGAACCACCCACCTGATCTCAGACAAACTTCGATGACTAACAGGACAGGTAACTACGAGTGTCGAGAACAGGGAAGAGGTCAACGCAGTAAGAGAGTCTAGATCGGAGCCCAGATGGTATACAAATGTAACCCAATTAGTATGATATGAAAGGAGAAAAAAGGTAACGGACAGAGCCAATTTGGATGTTGATCTATCTCCATATTTTTCAGTGGCAGATAAAACAATTAGCAGATCTAACAGAAATCAGGATGGTGACTGTGGGAGGTTAGTGGAATGCTAGTTTGACGATTTCAAACAGGGACAGTTGATGGAACACAGGGGAGTCTTCGAGTGGGATAGGCGGAATCAAGAAATGGACCATTGGATTCAGGAGGGACAGGAGGAGTTTGAGGTCGATAAACCCTCGAAGAAGAGAACAAGGCACAGAATCCTTTATGCTAAAGGAAACTGGGAATCTCGACTGCGAAGATTAAAGAGGAGGGCCGTAAATACTGGTTGTGTAATAGATGGATAAAATCATTATATGGAATGTGCGTGGGATAGGCAATAACAGAACGTTGGAGACTGCTAGAAGGATGCTTAAGAACCATGATCCGTGGATTGTGGCGTTTATGGAACCAATGCTTGGTGATGAAAAACGAGTGCGAACTGGGCTCGCTTTGGGTTTTCACTCCTTTTGCTCTAATTGTGATGAGGGTGGAAAGATTTGGCTGTTCTATAAGTCCCAAATTTCTTGTTCGATTGTCTTCAAATCGGATCAATGTCTTTCGATTGTGGCTTCCGTGCACAATTGTGATGCTCAGCTAAATATTACTTTTGTTTATGCTAGGTGTGCTCGGATTCTAAGGAGAGCTCTCTGGTCTAACCTGACTCACCTGACTCTCCTGTCTTCCTTGATGCAGGGCCCGTGGGCTGTGTGTGGTGATTTCAATGCCGTTGCGATTGATTTGGAAAGGAGAAGCAGAAGGGCTGCGGATTTGGTTTCTTCTTTGGAATTTGCTGATGTAATCAACTCAGCGGGTCTTCTTAATGCGGGTTTTTCACGGAATCGATTCACTTGGAGTAATAATCAGTCCGGTAATGCTCAGGTATGGGCGAGGCTTGACCGGGTTCTTTTCAACACTACCTGGTCCATGCTATTCCCCCAATTCTCTGTCTCCCATTTGCCTCGTATTAATTCGGACCATGCTCCGCTTCTTCTCTCTTTCCCTCGCCCGCTGAATGGTGGTCCTAAACTATTCCGATTTCAACGTATGTGGACCTAACATGTTGATTTTTTGCAAGTGGTCAAGACAGCTTGGAACAAAGTGGAATCTTCCCATCTAGTCTACAATGTGCTATTTAAACTCAAATAGGTTAAACATGATCTGAAAATTTGGAACGTTGAAGTATTTGGTAACATTTTTAAGTAGTTAAAGCTAGCGGAGTAATTGGTAGTCGAGCTGGAGGATCAGCTTCAATCTTCAATAGCTTCTAATGATCATTCAGTCACCCTGCAGCAACAAATCAATGCAAATACTGCCAAGCTAGCATCCTTAGAGAGCATGCAGGAAATCTTTTAGAAACAAAAATCGAGGGTGGACTGGCTGTCGGAGGGAGACAGGAACACGACGTTTTTTCATGCCTCAGTGATGGAACGACAAAGGAGAGCGTTTATTACTTGGGTGGAATTGGGTTCGGGGTAAATTATGGAAGGCCAAGCAGAGTTAAAGGCAGCAGTGGTGGAGCATTTTCAGTGCCAATTCTTATTAGATTGACCAGGACCAGCTACAATGTATTCCTCAGTTAGTTGAGCATGCCCATAATGACCAGTTACTGCAGATCCCATCTATGCTGGAGGTATGAACAACAGTTTTCTTCATCCCTAAGGACAGTGCGGCTGGACCAGATGGCTTTTCAGCCAGTTTTTTTTTCAAACCTGTTCAGACGTGGTGGGTCATGATATTCATAGGGCAATTGCCTTTTTCTTTCAAGGAGGGAATATTCCAAGGTCAGTTTCGGCTACTATTATCTGCTTAATTCCAAAATCAGCTGCGCCTAAGCGGTTCTCAGAATACCATCTTATCAGTTTGTGTACTTGTCTCTATAAAATTTTTACCATGATTGTAGCTTCCAGACTTAGCCAGATTCTGCCTCTGTTGATTTTGCCGAAATAAGGGGCCTTCGTTCAGGGGCATTCGATAGCGAAAAATATTGCATTATCTCAAGAGCTGTTCAGGGAATTAAACAGGCCAGTACGCGGGGGAAACATTGTTCTGAAATTAGATATGGACAAAGCTTATGACAAGGTAAACTGGGACTTTTTGAAGCAGGTTCTGAAGAGGTTTGGTTTCAGCAGGTGTTGGATAGAGATGGTAGAAAAATATTGGGCGAATAGTTGGTTCTTCGTTCTTATAAATGGAGAGATAGCAGGTTTTTTCAGATCTTCAGGAGGTCTTAGGCAAGGAGACCCGATTTCTCCAAGCTTGTTTATTCTTTCAGCTGAGGCTCTTAGCAGAGAGCTCAAAATCCTATTCAATAGTCAGATTTGTCGGCCGTTTGCCGTGTTCAGAGGATGCCCTCTGATCTCGCATCTGTTATATGCTAACGATAAGTTAATTTTCTCAAATGGGAGCAAATCCACGCTGCTTCAGCTAAAGAAATTCCTTGAGTCCTTCAAGGCATCCTCGAGCCAAAGTATAAATCTTAAGAAAAGTTCCTTCTTCTATTCAAAAAAGCTACCCGGTGCAAGAATCAGAATGATTGAGGCTATCCTCGGTTTCTGTAATTCATCATCTACGCTAACTTATCTGGGAGTCCCATTGGCAGACAGAAGAATTAAAGCAAGTTCATTTAAACCATTGGTAGATAGAGTTGTGGGTCGTATTACTGGGTGGAAAGCCCATATTTTATCCCAGGCATGGAGAGTGGTTCTGGTGAAGCACATCCTTTCAGGTATTCCAGTTCACACTATGGCGGCGGTCCATATTCCTTCTCAGGTAATGAAATTAATAGAGGTATATGGTGAATTTTTTCTAGGGCTGGTCAGAAGGAAAAATAAAATGTCACTGAAAAAATTGGCACTCGCTAGCAACGCCAAAAATCGAGGGGGGTATTGGTTTTAGAAAACTTACAGACATTATGAAAGCTTTTCGAATTAAAATGGCATGGTCAATCAAATTTGGAAAGGAGGATAAAGTGTGGAAATCTTACATGGTGGCCAAGTATCATCAGGATTTGTTACCAGGGGTAATAGATTGAATAAGGCGGATGTCTTCTCCTTTGTGGAAGAGAATCAGGGAACTCATTCCTCTGGTGGAGTCCCGAGTTCAATAGCATGTAGGGGACGAAAACTGTAATTTCTGGCAGATGAATTAGACTGGCTTGGGACCTCTTGTGCAGTTGGCTGAAGTAGAGGTACCAGAAGGTTTGCAGGATATCTAGGTGCGTCAGGTCATCAGCCCAAGTGGTCCTCTTCCCCCCTCAACAGTGTTCCTTATTCTTCCTCAGAGAGTAATTGAGCATATATTTCAGGGGGAGTATTGTACCTCTGAGGGTGTTGACACCCCTTTCTGGCCCACTCACGTCTTCCGGGGAATTCTCAGTTAAATCAGCATGGTCTCTGAGCAGGGACCTAGGGCCGTGTCGGAGCTGGACTAGATGGGCTTGGCATGCTACTCTGCCACCAAATATCTCCCTTCTTGTATGGAAGGTTCTCCAAAACACTGTCCCGGTTGAAAGTGCGGTGCAATCTAGAGGTGTACAGATTGCCTCCAGGTGTGTTTGTTGCTCCAGTCATGATTCCCAGCCCCACAACATTGAGACTCCGCTTCATCTGTTTGTTAACAGCTATGTGGCGCAGACTGTGTGGCGAACTATTGGACAATGGTTAAGAATTAATGTTATGGCAGCATTATCGGTTGAAGCCCGGCTCTTTCAGTGGTGGAGTGAAATAAATCAATATATCAAATGCTTATTCCATACATTGTAATTTGGGAAATCTGGAAGGCACGAAATGGTGCGGTGTATGACGGGGTGCAGGTTTCCTCAAAGTAAGTTCTAGCCAAAATGAGGTCATGGGACGCTCTTCTCTCCACCCCTCACATTGACGGTGGTGCACCTGGAATTGGGTGGATTAACAATTCCAGGATAAATGTGGTCTTGCCTCCTGTCTCACGAGCAGTCGGTCATGCAGTTCTGAATAGATGGGAGCGGCCATCGCCAGGATGGGTGAAAATTAATGTTGATGGCTCCTCTAGAGGCAATCCAGGTATGCAGGTGCTGGTGGAATATACAGAGGGGAGGCGGGCAATTTCCTTTTTGCTTTTTCTGCAGGTTATGGGGTTGGCACTAACACGGTTGTAGAATTATGTGCAGTGCATGACAGTCTTACTCTCGAAATTCACAGGGGTTACAGCCAAATTATTTTAGAATCTGATTCAAGTCTGGTGGTTGATTTGCTTAATGGAGAAACAACACCAGGTTGGAAATGGAAGATGTGGTTACACAGGATTCATCAGTTGTAGCGAAGAGTCCGTATCATATTTGTGCATGTTATGCGGGAAGGGAACACGCCAACAGATTTTATGGCCCAGTTAGGGAGTGTTTCTCAATCTAATGCTTGGCTCGAATGTCAAGTGGAGCTTCCTCAGCAGGTTAGAGGCTCTCTCTTTCTTGATAAGGTTGGATTAGGTTCAATTAAGATAATCTGATCCCCTTGCAGTTTTTTTATAAGTAATACATGCTTATCATGGATGGCCCCCTGTTTTATGTAAAGGGGTTCCTCAGGTGTATAGGTGATGATTTGATTAATTGAAAAAGTCTTTTGAAAAAAAAAAACCCAATCCAACCCGCGAGGCATCCATGTATACTACGAACCCTTCGTTTCCAGATGGCAGGGTGAGAACTGGTGTCATTGTCAATTTATCTTTCAACTCCACAAATGCCTTCTCACTGGCCTCACTCCTAACAAAAGGTGCTCCTTTATGGGTCAGTCATGTTAGCGGTACTGCTATATGAGAAAACCCTCAAATAAACCATCTATAGTATCTCGCTAAACCCAGAAAGCTTCGAATCTCCATGATATTAGTGGGTTGTTGGCACTTATGTAAGACCTGAGGCCCCAACATCTAGTTCATACACTGGATAGCTATTGACTGTAGGTCCATTGGCCCCGATAATATTTTGACTTGATCAAAATGTTGTTTTATTATCGAGCTGCAAGCCGCATTTCAACCTGAAGTCTAAATTTTAATATATGGAATTAAATTTAAGCAATCTGAGAAATGACAATTATGTCCTTATTTTATCTGGCGGTGGGCCATCATCGAGTTTTCAAAATCTGCTAGGTCCGAGAGCCTAACTGTTATGACCGTAGTTGAGTTATGGAGTTATTGGCGAAAATGACATGTTAATAAGACACTTGGATTGTAAGTTATGAATAGATATGCACATGTATATTTTCATAAAATAACTCCAAAATGACCTCGATGTTTTTAAAATCCTTGGAATACTTTAGTTTAAATTACTTAAATAACATTGTTATATTGTTACCATAAGCTTACACTTCTCAAAAACATCACAAAACACCTCTCAAACCTTCTTTTTAGACAAAAACTAATTTTAAAACTAGTTTCAAGTCCATAAACATAAAAACCCTCTTTCAACAACCCATTTCTAGCACTCTCTTTCTTGTTGAGTTTGAAATTTAGAAGAAGAAGAAAAAGAAAAGAAAATAGAAGCTGAGTTTGAGAGCCAATCCTCTGATTGTTACAGGTGGGTGTATAGATTAGGAGCACGCATATATGTGCGTTGGGTTTTTCTTGAAAACCCTATTGCTGAATTTTATGGTTTAATTGGAAACCCCTTAAAAACCCTATTGCTGGATTTTATGATTTAGTTGGATTTTCCTTGAAAACCCTATTGCTGAATTTTATGGTTTAGTTAGAAACCCCTTGAAAACCCTACTGCTGGATTTTATAATTTAGTTGGATTTTCCTTGAAAATCCTATTGGTGGATTCTCTGATTTAGTTGGATTAAGTTATAGTTGATTTAGTTGGAGTGAGTTATTGCTGGATTTTCCTTGAAAACCCTATCTGTGTGGCCCAGACTTTTCCCCCCGGCTACCTATTTGACAAAATGTTTGAAAGAACTATCCTTCCTCCTTTTGATGTAGTTAACTTTTCAGAAAAAGCATACTTATGGCATAAAGTCTTATAGCAGAAATGAATCTCAGATTGGATTTAGATTGGTTAAGTCATGTGCATATCATATGCACGGTTCATAGTTGTTGTATCATTATATATTTGAGAGTGACTGATTCATATCATGGTATGGTGATCGTAGTGGGTTGTGTTGTGACACATGATGTGTCTACCCTATGAGAAACTTAAATTCATGAGGAGACTACGTGAGGAAGGTCATCCTATGCTTCCCTTGAAAATCATGATATATTGTGATTGTGTGTGGACTCATGCATATGGTGATTGTAAATGCGATGAAATATACTTTGTTATGACTTGAGTTGGACACCACATCAGAAAATCTATAATTCAACAGGACATGATTAGAGGGTCTGTGGGTGAAAGTTCCTAAACTCTGATTGGTACCATTGGGAGCAACCAATGCCTAGACCGGGTGGAAGAACAGAACGCTAAAATGCCAAAATACCAAAGTAAGTAGCGACTCCCACCGATGCGTGTCGATTGGTTGAGAGGTTTGACCTGACCTGCTTATGGGCAAGCAAAGATAGTTTGTGTGTGACGAGCTCGTAAATTGTCTGCTATTGTTTTGCCAGGTGACTTATAACTTCTCGCTATTAGGCAGATAGTGAGGTTTAACAAAAGTGGGTTAGACTAGTTCGGCCCAAGAATTATGTAGTCTTACCTTTATAGTTGACCACGGTGTAAAAGCCTATACAAGTGGGTAACAATCATATGCGAGTCCCACCTCTGTTTCAAACCTTGGTGATCCAATTGGGAAATGTGAAAATTTTGGAACATGGAAAGTGGCAACATGCATTGTATCTTTCTTTTATTGTTATCGGCCCAGTAGGCCTATGCATGATATGAGCATGACATGAAACATGCATTTTCACTGACACACGTACTCACTAGGCTTAGTAGCTCAAGGTTTCCTTTCTATTTTTTTATAGGTAAGAGTAGGGAGCTGAAGGAGTAGAGATTACAAACTCCAGTTGTCCTTTTTGTCTTGTACATATCAGTGTATATATTTTATTTTGTCGTACCCTATATATGTACAGCATGTATTATAAATATGACATGGTTTATGTTTTGGTTTTGCCATGACGTGCTCAGTTGTACACAGTAGTACATGTTGAATATGATGAAATTTTGAGAAATGATACGTGTTTGTCGTTTTTACTTTGAAAAATCCTCCTTGTGGAGCCCCGCTTATGGGACTTAGTATGTGATAGTTGGAAGTCCCAAAATTAGAGTTCTACAGAAGTTATCAACTAAAATTTGGTGTATAGTAATCACGGATTACTGACACTAGATTTAGGGTCGTGACAACTTAAGCACAGCTTCGACCTTAGTTGGATCTACAACCACTCCTCTAGTAATGACGTGGCCAAGAAACTTCACTTCTTCCTGCCAAAATTCACATTTCTCCAATTTGGCATATAACTGATGATCGCGAAGCGTCTGCAAAGTGGTACGTAGATGACACTCATGCTCCTCCCAGGTACGCGAATATATCAGAATATCATCTATGAATACTACCGCAAACTGGTTGAGATAAGAGCGAAATACCTCATTCATCAATTGCATAAATACGGCCGAGGCATTTGTTAGTCCAAAAGACATGACCAAGAACTCGAAGTGGCCATATCTGGTGCAAAAAGCCATCTTAGGGATGTCCTCCTCTCGAACTCGAACTTAATGGTATTTAGAACGTAGGTTGATCTTCAAGAAGAATTGTGCCTCCCTAAGCTGATCGAGCAGATCATCAATCCTTGGTAATGGATACTTATTCTTAATGGTCACTTTATTTAGCTCCCATAATCCACACAAAGTCTCAACGACCCATCCTTTTTCTTAACAAATACGTCCGACTCTCCTGAAGGAGAACTACTTGGGTGAATAAATCCCAAAGCCCGAAGTTCCTCCAATTGCTTCTTCAATTCTTCTAACTCTATGGGTGTCATGCGATATGGTGCCTTTAATATGGATGCGGTACCTGACATCAGGTCAATACAAAACTTCACTACCCTTTAAGGAGGTAGGCTCGGGATGTCTTGAAATATGTCGAGATCTCGCATACGATTGGGATCTCCTTAATCCTTAGGGTCCTTTCTTCTTCTACTAGACAAGCCAATGATGCCCCTATCTGCTCTACTGGTAAAATCCTGAGCTAGAACTGTGGTTGGCCAATTATAGAGAAGGTGATTGTCCTTTCAAAACAATCTAACAAGGCATGATATGCAACCATCCAATCCATACCCAAAATAACATCCGGCTTCGACATCTTCATAATAAATAAGAGTAGGATGTGATCTCCAATCATCACTGGGCAATCCTTGCAGACAAGGCTTATGGTAGAATGCTCTCCTAATTGTGTGGCTACTAATCTCTCATCTACTACCCTTTCTGGCTCTAACACTAATGTGTTTATGAATGATGATGATATGAATGAATGGGAGGTGCCTGAGTCAAATAAGGTGTGTCCTAATGATGAGAAGAGAGTAGTCGTACCCTGGAGTATTGTTGCTAATGGTTGAGGATTAGTCCTCTGAATAGCATATACGCGAGGTTGGGTAGTTGCTGCAAATCCTACGTGTTGTTTATGGGGTGGTCGCTGGTACTGCTAGGAGCGATCTCAACCTTGCAGTGGTTATTGATGTTGGTGCTATTGAGGATGTTGTTGAGGCCGATACTGCTAAGTTTGTTGTTGGGGATGGTATTATTGAGTCTAGTGTTGCTAAAAAAGGTCTCTGCTGGGGGTGACCATGAGGTTATTGTCTGTAAGAAGACTTATCCTTCCGCTCTACAAAGACATGTGACAGATTGGGGCAAGTCCTCACTTAATGGCCTACTCCATCGCACCTAAAACACGTTCCTTGGAATACTATTTGCTGCGAATCTCGCTAGGGTTCCTGAACGGTTGATCCTTACCTAGCAAGCCTTTTCGATGGACAAAACTGCTGGGTTGGGCCTCCCTTCCTCTTGTTCCTATTATCCTATCTCCAAAGCGGCTGATCACGAGTCTTGTTCATCTCTTCGAAATCCGCTTCTATGATCTTAGCTCAGTTCGTCACCTCCTCAAACGTGGGGAGTTACAAAGGTACTACCCTACTCCTCAAGCTAGAATGAAGCCCCTTCTTAAATTAACGAGCTTTCACACTGGAGGTCGAAATCAAATTTGATGTGAAATGGGACAACTTAATGAATCTTGTCTCGTACTGGGCCACAGATAAAGCTCCTTGCTCCAGAGATATAAATTTAGACACCATCTTTTCTCGAATACTAGCAGGAAAATACATCTGGTCGAACTTGTCGTTAAATATGCTCCAACTTCAAACCATACTTAGCCCAACTTCCTTCTTAATTGACTGGCACTATAACTCTGCTTCTCCCTCGAGTGTGAAGGTGGAAAGTTACACTCTCTGGGAATCGGGACACCCCATCACATCTAAAATCTTGATAACCTGGGTCCTTCATCAGTCGGCCTCAAGCGGATCTGGATGCCCTTTAAATCGAGGGAGTCACAAAGCCTGGAATTTCCAAATCAAAGCTGACTACTCTGAGATGGAAGATGCCTCTGCAGACCTCCTCTCTTGACGATCCATCAAAGATGCTATGGAACGAAGGATTTCATGTATCGAAGTGGTGTCCTGAGGAGTATCTGGTGCCTTGGCTTGGTGATCCTCAGATGGTTCATGCCTTACCGCTATTTTGGTTTTAGGGGCCTTCGTAGGTGTCATGATCTACAATAGAAAATGGACGCTTGGGTTAGCTTCAACCTAAAATAGTCTCTTAAGTTCAAGAAACACACCTTCCTAACTTCTTATCTTTGAGACCTAATCGTAACTTTTTTTTTTCGAGTTCCTTAAGGGGAAGCCTAGTGTTTCTAAGTTGTTAAGTCAGTTTTCAAGTTTTAGAATTCTAGCTTACTCCTAAATGGTTACTTGGCCACTGGTAATCCCTTATCTCATGCTCTAATACCAACTTTGTTACAACTTACACTCGATAGTCTTGTACGACTGCTTTATCTACCAGATCTGGCACGTGACAAGCCGAACTCTGGGATTGGTACCCAATGCCCACACACTAAGTCCCAAGATCGGTGTCCGACAAGGTAATGTAATGGATAGATCTCACCATTCATTCTTCACAAAAGGAGAACATTAGAGATAAGATGGGTAATATCTATATACAAGTAAATTGGGTACTACAAAATTTCAAAAGTACATCATCTGTCTATGTGATACATATACATCATATACAATTCAAAATTCCAAAAGTCAAATCAGTCCCCCAACGTGACGCCTAACTCGTGGTCGCTACTTGTTTTTCTTCTCTAGATCCTTTACCTGAGTGGTTAAAAGACAAATAAGTTTTATAACTTAACAAGTGCAAGTCCTCATGATAATTATGCAAGATAAATTAACATGAAAGACGTAATGAAAGAACTACCAAAAGATATAATCTATGCAAAGCGATGTCTTAATGAATGATGGAGGGTGATTATGTGTGGGATGCATAAAATAACTATATGCTAGCTATAGAAACATCTACCAATAGTCCTCTCACCATGGACTTGATTGTACTACTCCTGAACATCATCATCTCTATTATGATCAATATACTGTTAGTACTTAGGATCCACCAGGGTCGATGCCCATACACCAGACACTAGCAATTGACCTTGCTACCTATAAGTGGGGTTACAACCTCCATTATGTACACTAGTAGCGGACCTCATTCGCACTTCTCCTCACCGGTGGGTCAAACCGGTCCCCGTTTGCCACCTCAGCCCTAAGGCGGGTTGGACATACCCCTTCTCAACCTAGCCTCATTAGTGGGAGTCAAATCCATGGCCTATGTGTCCACCTAGCCCAATGGTGAGGCATCCCTAGGTACCATTGGGGTTTAGGGTCTCTCAACCCAATGGGCACATCATCCCCTACTATTTTCATATTTCCGGTGTCACATGACCCAATATCATCATCCTTATCATAATACGGTCAATCTGTGGTGTTGTACAAAATTTAGATACTATTTCTCATCATATATCATGCCATGGAATGCATAATGATGCTAATGACAAGCGACTCAAGGATAACTAGAACTCAAGGTATGCCGATATGCAGGGCACAAGATTATTAAAGAGCCACATACCTGGGTAACCAATATCTACGTGGTGTTGTCAAGTTGTGGCCTTGTAGCTTGGTACTTTCGACTACGTAGTACTTTTCCCTTCTTGCTTGATCATGGCTAATCAAATTGTAGTCCTTATATTTCCTAAACTAGGGTACTTGATCATAATTTTAGTAATTACTCATTTCTATCAACCAACCTCCTTTCTTATATATGAATTCCCTACTGACAATCTAATTACGTACTACACGATTTGATCATTGCATAGTATTGGCCGATTTAGATGCCTAGTATGACTATTCAAGATATACATGATATTGGGCCTTAAATTCCAATAATGAAGGATGGCCCTAAGTTTAATACACACCGAAGTACTCATGGTGGACTTATATAGGTTTTGATGAGGAGAGCTATAATTATTGAGAGATCTAGGCTCACCATAGTGTATTACTCTATCAATATTATATATATATATATATATATATATATTATTCTCTATTTTTCATGGGTGGGGCCCACACGAGGATGATCTACTTTGTCTATTGGGTTCTCCGGTTTGTGGAAGGCCCAATGAGTTCAATGTTCGATATGTTTGGGCGTATAGAAACATCACAGCGGGCCCTAACAGTTTTCAATAGTAAATGTCACTATTACCACTATTTTCTATGGTTTGGCCCACCTAGATCTGGAGCAGCTTCATTTTTCAACTCAAGGCCTAAAAGGATTTGGAAAATATGATGGACAGTGTGGAATGGATACATACATCATGGTGAGGCTTGTAGTGGGTCCCACACCTCCTGGGTTTTAAGAGTAGAAGGGATGCTGCTTGCTGCAGCATCCTGTGGAAGCTGATAGCAAGAGCGTCCAATTTTTTATTTATTATTATATATGGTTTTTTTCATAGGTGGGGCCCACATGAGGAACTCCTCTCTGCCTATTTGGTTCTCCAAGTCATGGTGGGCCTAATGAGTTCCATATTCAACAGGTTTAGGTGTATAAAAACATCACGATGGGCCCTAAAAGGTTTCAATAGTAAATGTCATTACTACCACTGTTTTTTTTTTTATATAATTATTTATGATGTGTCCTACTAGAGATTTGAATTGGCTCTATGTTTTGGTACAAGGCCTAAAATGATCTGGAAAATCGGATGGACGGTGTGGATCAGATACAAACATCATGGTGGGACTTATTGTGGGTCCCACAAACCCTGCCTTTCAAAAAGTAGTAGGGACGTTGCTTGCTGCTAGCAGCAACAACGTCCGGTTTATTTTTATTTTTTTTATATGTGCACGTGTGTGCATGGGTGTGCATGTATGAGTGTGGGGGACCGACCATCTTAGTGGGCCCATCAATTTAATGTCATGGATACTTCACAAACATCCAAGTCGACCATGAGTCTTGGATCAATATGGTATTTGTGTGCCCCTTTCATTCAGGTACTTGTGACCTCCTGAGTATAATGGATGGCCAATAAACATCATGGTGGGGCCATTGTCAGTGGGTCCTACCCAACCATTGAGTTGCGGCTGACTGTCGTATCTACCGAACCATCCAAACCATTGGGCTGTTAGGATGGCATGTGAACACCAAAGTGGGGCCTTCATTAATGGGTCCCACACATATATCAATAAGAGAATGAACTTAACATAAAATGAGGATAGAAAGAGAGATAAATGGGAGAGCACTCACCTTGATAGAGGGATGATTTTCTTGAATGGTTGGATGGCCTTGATTGTAAGGAATGTTTTAACTTAGACTTAAGGGGTTAATTGGAGTTATTTGGAGAGTTGTTTAAAGACTTAAGGAGGGCTAGAAAATAGCTAAGGGATGTAGGAAGTTTCGGCGCTAAGTACCCAATGTTTCAACCATGCCTACTTTATATAAACAAGAGCTTAATCATTTTACTTAATCTTATCATCTATAAGGCGTTTGACCCTCCTTGATTCATGGAAGATTGTCCCATGATAATCCCTTAATCACGGACTTTTTAGCTCATCATAAATGGCCACCATACCTTTTCTAAAAATATCCTAGCCATGCGGATACATCTCCTTAATTTAAGGCATTGTGTTGTTGTCTTTCTTCATATATGCTTTATTAATTTAATTATTAACCGCATATATCTTGTTAGGGCTTGATTAGAGGGTCTTAATGACCTTTTAGATGGGGTTAGGGAATTCTAGAACTAGGTGAGGTGGCATGATCTCCTTAAATCAAGGAAAACTTTTAACTTGTAGAGTCCTCACTTTATTAATGGCTAATTAAGTTAGTTTTATCTTGCATAAGTAGGTTCTATATAGTATTATAGTAAGTATTTATTTAATCAAAATATGCTAGGTGTCATGGCTCTCCTTGATTTAAGGAAGAGCCTTAACTTTTAGCTAATAAAGTTACTTACCTCATTAAATTGACTTTTATGAGGAATGGAGTAGGTTAACTTACACTTAAGTCTATATTTAGTTTAAACTAATCTTAATGGAATAGTTCAAATATGACCTCATCATTACATCATGATGGTGTCATTCATATATAATTTCATGGATATTTGCACATAAAAAGTGTTGGTTCTTCATGCCGTAGTATGCATTCAGGGTCACGTGCCCACGAGCGGAAGTTATTGTTGGATTCATCTCATCGGGGTGGTCATCATGGTACCAGTTTCGGTTATTTACAGTTGCAATATGAGGGGTGTACCTCCTAAGTACTATTAAAGGTTCTTTCGAGTATTTAAATTGTACATGCAGGCATTACTGGGTTTTATTTCGGAAGGTGTGTCTCATCTACTAACCAATCGGTCGTACTTATAGGCTGAATTCGGTATTACATCCTGTCCCTACATCCGTGAGAAATCTTTCTCCCTGTATTTGTAGGCAAACGACCGTGCAAATTGGTTGTACATATCCCTCCTTCACGATCTTCATGGCTATTTTCTCTAAAGCTTTTTCCATAGTTTTTATTCCCTCTTTTTGGATTTTGTTTTTAATCATGTTCATGTGATGTAATTCTAAGTAGGTCGGTTGGGAACATCCCAAATTTTCTTTCTTTCTCTTTTTTCATGAATTATGTTAGATGAATAATTAATGGTTCTTAATGGGATGATTCATGTAGGGTTAAGAGGGTCACAATGATGTCAGAGAAGGTGGCTATTGGAGTCTTATCTGGAGTTGTGAAGGTCACTGGATTTTTCACCAGTTCTATTGCAAATTCAAAAGTCGGCAAGAAGTTTCTTGATCTCCTGCCAGGGGAAGTTGTCCTTGCTTCCCTGGATGGATTTGGTATGTGCATCATATTTGATTCCCTGCCCTATTTTTTTTTTTTTCCCTCATTTCTTCTATTAGTTAAAAAGAGTTGGATGTCAGAGGCTACACACCTCCTTGAATCACACTGATCACTATCTGCTCTATTGATTATTATACCAATTTTTTTCCCTTTGTGCACTGGTGGTTTAACTTGCTGGTCTTGATCATGCAACTTCTTAATAACTTGTTCAAATGCTGAATTCTATAGCCCTTACAAATAGATTGATTTGTGCCAAAATTTTTCTTAATTACTTCCCCTTTGCATGAATTTAGACAGAAAATGCCAACTTTCAGTGTGGTGGACTTTCGCTCTGCTATTACCTAATTAATCATGTATGATGCACATGCAAATAGATAAAAATGCATACCATGTAAGAAGTGGAAGCTCCAATGAGAAGTTCTTTAAAAAAGTTCTAAAAGCGCTTAGCCTCATCATTAAAACTGATTGGATATTTTAATGATAATCTCCACAGTATATTTTATAGGGAAACCTTGTTGTTATCCTCAAGGTCCAACTTAATTGTGTAGTGAGTATGCTTCAAAGGACAATGACAAGGAAAATAAATGGAATAAAAACACAATAGAGAGAGAGAGCGAGGGAGATCTACCAATTTGAAGAACGAGAGAGAGAGAGAGAGAGAGAGAGAGAGAGAGAGAGAGAGAGAGAGAGAGATGTACTAGTTTGAAGAACAAAATCACCTTTTGGGTGCCATAAAATTGACAAGGAAAAATAAATGATGGACCATGGAATAGAAATTTTAGTAGTCTTCTAGCACCTAGAGAAGGAAGAAAACTAAATCAGGGGCATTTTCATATCGGGCCCAAGTGGGGTGGCTTGTGGGAGGCAGGGGCACACTCGAGGTGGGTAGTCCGTGTGAGGTGGGTGGCTCGTATGAGGTAGAACTCATGTGATGTGGGGTCCATGAGAGGGGTTCGGCAGATGACCTAACCCATGGGATGTGGGGCTTGGGCGGCCCGCGTGAGGCGGGTGGCTCATGTAAGGCAGAACCCATGTGATGTGGGGCTGGGTGGAAGTTGGGAGGCTCATGTGAGGTGGCCGAGGACTTAACCCATGGGATGTGAGGCTTGGGCAGTCTGCATGAGGCGGGTGGAACCCATGTGGTGTGGGGCCCATGAGGATGGGGGTTTGACCGAGGACTTAACCCATGAGATGTGGGGCATGGGCTGCTCGCGTGAGGCGGGTGGAACCCATGTGGTGTGGGGCCCAGAAGGGGGGTTCGGTCAAGGACCTAACCCATGGGATATGGGAGCCTAACCCATGAGATGTGGGGCCTAGGTAGCCCGTGCGAGGCGGGTGGAACCCATGTGATATGCAGCCAACCTAACACATGAGATGTGGGGCCTGGGCTATGGACAAAGGGATTGATTCATCACGCTCTATCAGCTCAAGCTTTTAGAGCAAGTGTTTAGTCGTCTTGCATAAAAAACTCTCAAACTGTCTCCTAGTAATTCTACTAAAAAAATAATGAAGAACAATTTCCTAGTAATTTTGCAATAATTTTTTATTTTTTATTTTTTAAAATGAAGAATCACCGTTCTAAAATCCATAACTAAAAAAGAACTCATTCGAAAACCTCCATTCAATCAAATATTTATCAATTATATCTTATTACTCCATATGTATGGCTTTGTATGGCCTCATGTACATACGAAATCCCAATTAGAGCTAAAGAAGCCTTGCTTATTTCCTATAGGTCCAACTCTTTCTTCCCTTAATTGTCTCGATTAATCTTATAAAGAGTTGTAATAAAGAAGGGAAGCCAAAAAAAAAAGAAAAAAAAAAAAGAAGGAAACTTAACATTCCAAATCTTTTCAAATATAGCCATATGGTCCTGGGGGTTATACTAAGCCAACCTCATGGCCCTAGGCATCTTACCATTTGTGAAACTCCCCCCTTAACTAATAATTTGCTGTACTTTGTGCATGCATCCCAGAAAATACATCTGGTTCGATTATATGTCCTACATTCTGATTGCTCATTG
This sequence comes from Magnolia sinica, assembly GCF_029962835.1. Taxonomy (NCBI): domain Eukaryota; kingdom Viridiplantae; phylum Streptophyta; class Magnoliopsida; order Magnoliales; family Magnoliaceae; genus Magnolia; species Magnolia sinica. The sequence continues at coordinate 86,174,231 of NC_080574.1, forward strand.
GCCATCTGATTGGGTTTGCTGGCTCCATGTTTAATTGTATTGAAATCCTTGGGCCTGATCTTTAATCAGCCAGCAGTGGGGTCCACTTTGATTCCTTAAGGTGATCGACCTATCTTACATCAACTATCCAGGCACATCTTGATAGAACTTGTCCTTGAGTTTGTGGCAGTCATCTGCCATGAGACGTCCTTGCATTTCACGTCTTTGCTAGGTTCGGTGGTGGGAGTTGGTGCTGTAATTTCGTATCAGATCAGCTTTGTTATTTTTGAGCTCCAGATTAGTGTGCGTTCTTGCTTCTTCTACCTTCTCACAAGATGGGATCTTAGCTGTTCCTTCTATTTGTTGTGCGTTGTCCACTCCAATCTTCATTGTGATGTTATTAATGAATCCATCTCAGCTTGAACATATTCTCAGAATTTGCTGATCTAACCATTTAGCTGTCTATCAAAATTTTCAGTCGATCTAGTCGTTGATTTGTCCTTTGATATGTCTCCCATGCAGTTCATAGATCCTTCTGTTAACCCTTCAAATGATTAACTGATCAATCCATTGCCACAGTTCCCAATTGATCTATTGTTTGATCAATTGATGGATTGAGCAGTTGATTTACCGGTAGATTTATTGGTGGATTCATCAGTTGATCCATCCATAGAGTCATCATTTGATCCATCTGTTTATCCATCAATCAGTCAAACGATGGATGGTTTCTGTTCATCATCTTGGATCACGACGCTTTCGTCAGACACCTTCACAAGGGGTTTCGATTCAACTATAATAGTGTATTCACTCAGATTTACCACCACTGGATGAGATCCTTTATGACCTTGCTTTCATTATCAGTCATCAAGGTTGTCTTGGAGCTCTTTGTTGAGTTTTGTCTTTTGCTCAACAAGTTTTCTCATCTTCTTTACCACATTCTCTCATTTGTTTATCAAGGTTTCAAATTATTCATAACATCCGCTTGGATGTTTCACTCTTCATCATTTCACAACTGACTTCCACTGGTAGCTGGCACCTTCGAATAACCGGGGAGGATGATAGTGTAAGGGTTAGAAAATGGATAGTGACTGGTAATTAATAAGAGGTTTAAAATGGATAGGTACTGCTTTCGGAAGTGTAGGAATGAATGACCATTTCTAATAGATATCTCAAAAATAATGAATAAGTTTGTTTGGGGAGCATATTATAAGCCAAGGGTTCAATTTGCATGTTGTTTTAAGGACAAATAAAGCTGAAATTTAGGGGGCATTTGGATAGTAAGTTTCTTTACATTAGCTACTTAGGCCTCAAGTAGCTTATCTTGGTTTCTACTTATTTAGTAAATAAGTGTGTTTGGTAAACAACATACTTATCTACCAAAAAGTAGAATAGTATATTTGGTTTCTAACATCAAATAAGTACTTATCCCTTAAGTTCGTTTGGTCCACAATTAATATCCACGTCCATCATGCAAGGGCCAACTTCAAAGTGGACCGTCCATCAAGCTGGGCTTGCCTTGGATGTGGGTCATTCATCATTAGGGGCCGGCCTTCCATGTGAATTGTCCTCATGTGGGCCTACCTTGGTATGAGTAATCTATCATGTGGGGCCCACCTTTAATATCTGTAGCTCTTCATGTGGAGCCCACCTTTGATATGGACCGTTCATCATGTGGCCCCTGTTCGTCGTTGTTTTCTGCACTAGTTTGCCGGCATGCCAGAATTGGATTTGTGGTACCCATTCGAACCGAACAACAATGATCCTGAGCACCAAGGTAGGTAGACACGTAGTGTATGACCGATATCCAAGGAGATCGGCCACCTATTCAGCCACTCGGTTGATGTGTAAACTAGATCAAGCGATTTTCAGAGGTTGGGGTTCATCCTCTGATGATGGGTTACTCCTTTGCCTTTCATACGAAAGACTTTTTAATATAGAAGAAATTATAAGAGAGAGATGCTTACAGTCGATTGCAAGGAACAACTAAAGAACTCCTTTTTGATGGATGAACTGAATTCAGCACGTGAGCGTGAACTCAAATTACAACTAAAACTTATCAACTATTTGATTACCGCTACGATTTACACTACGGAATGTAAACAACAAGTTGGAAAGTAAAAGGTTACACTAAGAAATATAATTTGCTTGGCAAAAAGTAAAGGATTACACTATAGAATATAAATTGGTTGGTAATTAAAAGATAATTGAAAGATAGATTGGATTTGTTTGGATTGGTATGAGACAATTTTTCTTCTTGATTTTCTTTACTATTTATAGCTTTGATCCAGGCATTCTGGATCCTTCCCATGTTCCGATGATTATTGTAACTGCTCTTCACTACACTATTTGGTTTCTAGATGCTTCCCATGTTCTTCTTCCTTCACTTTTCTTTGTGTCATCTATCTCGCGGCTGCTCGATCTCGACTTCTTTTTTCTACGATATCTGTTACTTGATTATTCTAACTTGACTACCCTGCTTTTGGCTAATCTAGTGCTACACGACACCGACTGATGTGTCATGGCTTCACTTCTCAAGACAACTCTGTACATATCTGTAAGTTAATCTTTGAGTGCAGTATGTGTGCCCATACGGATCACATGTAACCTACTCTGATTGGTTTCGGTAGGGTACGACCAAAATGGGTGTGAACATTACCTCCCACGTCGTTGTACCTCTAGAAGAGAGGTGACAGTGACGTAAGACTCCTCATTAATGGGCACATTAACTGTATACACACGTCGCTTTGACGATAACTGCCTTCGATCGCTTCCTCGTAATATGTCAGTATCGGTCGCGTTTAATCGAAGCGTCAGAGGAACCCTGTGTCGACATGTTTTTTTTCTAGCTATCTAACCAAAATCGTCATGATAGATTAATAAATGCTCTCCCCCTCTCTGGCCGATATAAGAGTTGTTTCAAATGAAACGTCTCCTTCTTACACTCTTGGTTTCCTATTTTAACTCCAATTCTCCTATTGAAAACCCTCACTTCCTTCTACTTGATCTATAATGGCCGCTTCTTCTTCATTCACTCATTCCTTTAACTAGATGGACATTATGGCAATGACGGATCTCCTTGCGAGAAAATGTTCTGAAAAGACAGTATTTGAATCGTCGTTGGGCAGCGAATACATCTCCTTAGGACCTGCATTCTCCACTGAAATATCAGCGGAGGAAATTGGGCCGCTGGATCCATTCTTCTCCATCTACTCTAGGGAAAAAAATCTTATTTCGATTTGGATCCATTCCTAACTCAGCAAATGCCCTAAAAACTCCACGGATTTGGTCGAAGCCCCTTCAAGATTGGGATGCTTGGTGCACGCATGTGTCTTCACGACACGAAGGGACATGGAAAGAACTCGGGATTTTTGAGTGCATTAAACTCTGTCTAGGAGTATCCGGATCATTCTCTTTTGCTTGCACTTTTGGCGTTTTGGAGTATGTTGACTAATTCATTTTTATTTGGTTGCGGTCCAATCAAACCAATCATCAAAGATGTCTCCCACCTGACCGAATTGCCGCCCTTCAGCATAGCTTTCTTTCCATGGTTGGTCTCCAGGGGATGCAAAAATTTTCCAAGTAAAAAATGCCAAGGCCTACACCCATTTCATGAAGGCCTACCAGAAGCTAAAAGGCTCGGTTGATGAGGATGAGCACACAATGTTTTTGCTCCTATGTATCTACCGTCATCTTCTGTGTGTGGGCGCTCAATAGGTAACTACAGAATACGTTTCTTTGGTCGAGGATCTTGCCCTGGGCATCACGATCGCCTTAGCGCCCTTCATGCATGGCCATCTATATAAGGGTCTTTAGGAGACCATTCACAAAGGATTGCATTTTGCTGGGGCGCCTTGTGGCTCCTGCAAATGTGGTTCTATGCATATTTCCACCCTTCCTTGTTTCATCATGATACACTCGCCGGGAGGTCTTATTCCTCTTTCGGTGATCAAATTTTTCATTGCCTTCAAGAGAATCTCGCGGAGTCCTACCTTTAGGGCTTCTTCGCCCTTAATAAAACCAAGAAAAATTGAAATTTAATGCCCTTCTCTGAGGGAGAAGTGTATGGGCCTAGTTGGGTCAATGGCCAGTTTGATCCATTCGATGAGATAGTGGCTAATCAGACGCATCAGGTATGGAGCAGTTACCTCCTCAACCACGGCCTTCTATATGGAGGCCTAATCGAGCAGGGGAAGAATGCCAAAGCCAGGATTGAGCAATACTACCCTTCATTGTTCGGTCAGCAGCTTGGCTTAGTGCAGTGCATCACTTGCACTGGAACTGCAACTTTGGCTGATTTGTTTCTCAATTATATCTTTCATGCATTGGCCCAATCGGCACACTCCAACTTTAGCTCGGCTTGTGTGTTAGACCAATCGTTGATTTACACCAATTTATACTCTGCTTTGGTTTACTCGAGCCTGGCATTCATGTTAAAGCTCAGGCTTGGGAGAAGCAGATTTGCTTAATCCTATCCATTCAGCCTTACCTGTCCCTCTCTAATTGCCTATAAAAGGGATGCCACACTCGCAAAAGATGGGGAGTCAGGTAAGAGTCTGAAAGGGAGAGAAGGCTTAGAAAGAAAAAAGAAAATTCGCCAGAGAAAGAAAAAGAAAGGCAGAGACATAGAGTTCGACTTGATCTCTTCTGTTCTCTCTCCATCCCTTTATTCTTTTGATCTCTTCTATTCCATTTCAACTTCAAGTCAATGTTGTATTCTCGATCTATCATTTTCTAGTATATACATTCTAACTCTATTGCTCTGAACACTTGAGGTAGTAGGCTATGCTCTAACATCACATAAAGTATGCTCTACAGTTGCCTCTCCTAAGGATTTTCTATATCAGAATACGTGACTTAAATGAGTAATCGAAAATTCTATATTGTTTTTCCTTTCTGCATTTCTATCTAAAAGCCTTTTCTTCTACAATTTTCATTTCGATTTCATATTATATTTCGTAGTTCAATATTTAAAGCTTAGTATTTTACTGGAAGTTCAATGAATCCCCTTTAGAAGGATATAACTAGGCAGAGTAGAGATCATGTTTCACACGTGCAGTAAAAGGGTGCCTAACCTCTTCCTTTTCCACAACCGAGACCCTTACCCAAAATCCATGACTCATACCTATCCAAGAGTCACTCGAGTCGGGAATTCTTTCGTTTTCCCGATCTCAAGGCGATTCCACGGATTGTAGCTTACCGTGGATTTTGGAGCCTTTCTTTAGCTAGTGGCGACTCCAAAACAGTGCTCAGTCGAATCATTCTATTAATCTTGTGAATGGTAGTACCAGGTTATTGCAAACCAAGTACACACCCACTCGGGGTTCAGCGTCCGAGGATACAAGCATGCTGTATGAGAGGTTACGAACAATATAGGCATAATTAGTAGCTTAGCTTCTCTTCTCAATCCTTCCATGAGGTTCGGGTATGGAGGTCTTAGATATGGGTTCTATTAGATTTGGATAGACTGTTGTTCACAACCCCAAGTTTAGGGTCGCGATGTAGTAATAATCTCGGTAAGACCGAGGTCGGATCCACAGAGACTAATCTCGTACATTTTTGAAAATAACTAGAAGAAAATCTAAAAATAAGTCTAAATAATTGGAAGGGTAATTGTGAATTGTTTAATTGAAAGTAGGAACTAGGGTGCCAAGGATCCACTTATAGCAATTGAGATGCTACCTTGCTTGATTCAGGAAATCCAATTAGAATTCGAGTCCTATCTTATCCAGTTAGAAAAAGAGATAGTCAAATATCTAAACTTTTCATTGATCTAGCTATTTCAAACAAGAAACAAAGGCATTTGATTCGGGGATTTCATTCACTTAATGATTAACAAAAGAAGATGAAGAAGATAATCACGACATTTATTCATTCCGAATTCTTTTACATCCTTTCTCTCCTTTGATTCCAAAATAGAATATTCATAGAATCATAATACAAAACAAATGTGACATATATCTTGATCACTCCTTTGATCAAATCTGAAGCTTTTTGTTGATCTTTAATTGCTGGAGAAATCACACATATGTCACTTTAACGGAGAAACATTATTGTGTGCTATCAGCATTTTACGCAGGGGCATTGTGCACTGGAACACTGTGCGTTGCAGCTTAGTGTGTGTTACAACCTGTTGTGCACCACACAACCCTTATTCCGCACAATAGGTACGAACTCTACCTCTTTCTCTCCGAGGTTTACTACTCTCCTTCCTCTTTTCTTGAACCTGCTGCTAATGACCCCTTTAGAGGGGTCATGGGGTATTTATAACTCTCTCACACGTGTGAATATGCCATGTATGCATTGTGCGCCAATCCCCTCTGTGCAAACCTGAGTGTGCAGTCTCTATTGTGTGGCCTCCACTATGCGGCCTTCATTATGTGGCCCTCATTGTGCAGATTCCACTGTGCGGACTCCATTGTGTGGATTCCACTGTGTGGACTCCATTATGCCGATTCCACTGTGCAGATTCCACTGTGCGGACTCCATTGTGCGGATTCCACTGCACGGACTAACCTATTTTAGCGCACAAAGCCTTTGCGCACAACAGAAGTCACCTCTCCCTCTTTTTATGCATCAACAGATGCCCCCTTAGTCCTGTATTTTTTATTTTTATCTACAAAATAAGAAAATGTAGGATCAATTCTTTAATATTCAAATTAATTTGCTCTCTTTCCTCATTATGTGCAATTCCAAACCCGCGCACAACGTTTTTCGCGCACAACACATTTTGTGCACAACGAGGTCCGCGAGCCTATATAAACCCAGCTAAAGCTCACTTCTTTCATTCCTTCTTCATAGCATCCTTCTCTTTCGTTGAATTTTCTCTCACACAACATGTTCTTGCGCACAACAGCTACTTGCACACAACAAAAACTTGCGCCCAACAATGACTTGCGCACAACAACTTCTTGTGCATAGTAACTTGCGCACAACAGCGACTTACGCACAAAAACTTCCTGCGCACAGTAACTTGCGCGCAACAGCGACTTACGCACAGTAACTCCTTGCATAAAATATACACTTGCGCAAACAGGACTTTTGTACACACATAACTTCAAACTTTTACATATCTCAACTTGCTTACTCATCGAAATCCTTTATTGGAACTTTTGCAGATTTCTAATGGCCCATTCTTAGAGATCTCATACTTCCCCAAATTCCGCCAAACCATCGGACCCTCGACCACCTGAAACTCATTCCCAGAAGAGGGTTAGATCTTCTAAAGGCTGCTCTTCTTTCTTCAAAGTACCAACCCCTCTCATAATCAACTTCGCTAATCGAATTCAACGCTTGTCTGACCATATCCGCATAGCTATCCTAATAAGAGAAATAGAGGGACCCCCTACCGAAGGCCAAGAGTCTGATTGGTAAGACTGGCTAAAATCCATCGCCAATCTCCGAATAGACGACACCCATCTGGCTCCTGCTAAATCTTCCCCCTCTCTAGCAAATTTGAAGAAATTAAGGGAAAAGAATAAAGATGAAGCCTTCTGAGAGAAAATCCTGGAGCACAATAAGAGACGCTTCCAGAACACCTGGGATACGATCAAGTTTAATGCTGACTCCATCAAATTCTGTAATCCTTATAAAGATGAGATTATCATCATCCCCTTACATCTCCAGCGTCATCTCTCAATACTCCAAAGTAAACCGACAGAATATATGACACAAAACCGACTCTCGTATGTGTCAAATTGGGTCATCAAAGAGTTGAAAATCCTCGAGGGCTATCTCACAGAGAAATGCCTAATCCAGAAGACCGAGTAGATATCATACATGCGCTTCCTTACACCATGTTATAATCCTCATGACCTATATCCCAATCATTACTTCGAGACAATTCAACAACGTTTTCGCGATCGCGACTCCCTAAGGGGTAAAGATGAATTTAGGACACGGGGTTTTTGAGCCTATCATTCATACTATAGCGCATGGACTAAAGCAATCTTAAAGAAATATAAAGATGCTCTCATTGAGGTGAAGATATATCATGCTACAGAAGCCACCTCAGAGTCCTTCCACAAGGACACCGTGATTTATAAGAGCTTTCTAAAGTACTGGTCTTCTACTACAAATTCTTTTCACCTCCCGGTTGGTGAGGTAAGTATCACTTTGTGGGATCTGCATAGGATGGCGGGTTTGCCTATCTCCGGATCCTTTCTGGAGGAGTATGTTCCTACGAACGAGGAATTTTCTTACGTTGCCTCCAATAGGGTGCCTAAGAGTTCAGCATTTACCATTGAACTCTTCAACGAGACATCTTACTTCCCCGATGTTCACAAGATATCCCCTCTTTAATGGCTCGCGCATTTATCACGATACCTATTATAAGCATTTCAAAATTTTTTCACACATGTATATATCCTTATTTCACTTTTTTTCATCCCTTAGGTTCCCTGGCTGTCATTGCACCAAATTGGAAGCCACTCACAAAAGGATAAAAGGCCCAGCCAAATTCACCACTTAGATTGAGTTAGCTGCTTTCTTGGCTTATTCGTTAAGCTTGGTCGTCCTTCCTAGTTCAAAAAGCTCGAACTCTGTTTGACCAACCTTATTTGTAGCGGCAGGCACTATGACAGAAGGCAGGAAAAAATATTCTCTAGCTCCCCCTGTGTTATGTTTGCTATATAGAGCTTTTGGACATGCTGCGGCGCATTGCTCAAGCCCAGCAATTAGAGCCTCATCCTCTTTCACCCCATGACATTATTTCTCAGGCTGGTTCGGCATGCACTTCCCTTGGACTTATGGAGACCCGGAGAAGGCCTACGTCCACCCTGAACATCTACCCTTATGGCATTTCCTTAAGCAAAAAAATGATAAAGAAAGGGTATGGCTGGATAGTTGACAAGATCGAAAACACGAAATCTATTGACTTCTTTCCTTTCTATCTGGATTACCAAGCTGAAGATAGGGAGGTCAAAGATAATAATAACTTGGAACCCATTGAGAGGACCTTCTTTCTTTGTATCTGCTCTTGCAGCCTACCCATGCGAGAAGGGGTAGAGTTCTAGAGAGAGTCGTACTATCCGAGTAGTTTAGCAGACAATTTGGCTATGATCAAGTCGTACCTCAAGCAGGAGAGGAGGTCACACAGATAATGAGAAGTTACGGAGTCGACCCCTAAAATTGGGCTTTGATATGGAAGTAGCTCTTGACAAGAAATTTCGGCTCCCATTTTCTTCTCCCGGGGTATAATCATCGAGTAACAGCCTCATACTCCTAGATGCAGTGGTGGATGCGTCATTACTACTTGGTGTGCAATTGTTTTCCCATGGATCATCCTATCTGGATTCCTCCTCTACATTTGAGAAACTATAGACCGGAGCAAGGAATCAGATATTTTATTGAGAAAGACCATGCCGTTGTTCCGGGGCAACTTCATCGCAAAATTTCTACAGAAGAACCAATTAGAGAGATAAAGTCGTCGAACACTCTAGGAGGTTGGATTACTTTCGGTTCTCCTTTAGACTTGATAAGACAGGGAGAAAGACCAGCTACTCCCTGTGATAAATTCGAGACCCCGGGTGGTATTTTGCCTTCCCCTACTCCTGAAGGAAGAGACAAGCCTGAACACACTGCTCCCGTCATTTCTCCTGCTACAGAGCTTGTTAGAACTACGACTTCTCCTGTCATTGATCATGCAACCACTGTAGTTGTCCTTGCCATGGATCATGCAATAGCTACAGTCTCTCCTATTGCAGGTCGTGCTATAGTTACAGCTTCCCATGCTGTAAATCGGGTCATTATTACTACATCTCCTATGACTCGCTCACGTGCCAAGTCACTGTCTCCTGAAATTCCAGCGTAGTAGGTCCCTTCTCCCATTCGAAGCGCACGCCTTCTCCCTTTGAAGACTGCTTACAAGGGAAAACAAACCATATTAGGGGAAGATAGTTTGTCAGAATACTCGGCTAACACTTCAAGCAGCGATACGTCTTATTCTACAAGATTGACCGATGAAGGAGACATCTTATTGAATCAAGAAACTGAGGCTGACGTAGATATTGAAGAAGAGGATGATGATAGAGCCAAATCTCCACCTCCTGACACCCAGATCAGTGGTCCTGATGTCCCTCTTCTGATTACGATGACCTCCTTAGAAGAAGAACAACTTGATTATGGAGAGTCTGGCTATTCTCCTGGCATAAATATCTTTCTTTCTTTTGATGCCTTATATTCTCCATGTATCTTGGAAGCCGCCGATGTAATTTCTCATGAAGCATCAACACTAAGGGAAGTAGAAGCCCAATCATCAAAGATTCAAACAAGGATGGAAAATATGCTTCTTCCTCAAAGCACAGGAGCAGTATTGTCGATGGTCACCGTAACATTTGATGCCCCCATTCATGCTGATAAATCTCCTATTGCGCGCCCTCTTCCTATCCAGCCAGTAGCCCAGAGTTTGGAATTCTTCTCTGGCCCAGTTGACCTTCCAACTCTGACGACTCTTGACTCGAGTACTGAAGGAGCTTAGGAACTTTCTTTCAATGTTGTCGTGGCTACAGACGTACCCAAATCCGCAGAACCAGGAACCTGTTCTGTTCAAGTTACTTAAGCAATTGCCTCCGAACAGGGTATATATTTTCTTTTCTTCTTCTTCATATTGCTAGATATATGTATCCTCTTTTTAATCCATAATTCTTTTCTTGTTTTCAGCTTTAGCAGTACCAACTCCAAAGGGTGTCACCTCCCATGCTGGTGTTCTTTAAGAATGCAATCTCTGTTATTATAAGTGCTTTTAAGGATCGAGCCTCGTGGCCCTTTTTGGACAGTGCCTTAGCCATTCTTGACCATTCAGCTCGTCTGGCCCATGTCAATGCTCAATCCCTTCATGACTCTATATCATAGTTCATGATTCCACCAAAAATTTGGAAGCAGCATGAAGTGTAGTCATTGGTCCGGAGATTTTAAATCGTCAAAGAGAACTAATGCTGATCAAGGAGAAACTTTCTCAAACGGATGACATCCTCTCCAATTGTGGCGCTGTTAATTAATCTCTTCATGAGAGGTTAAAAGCTTTTGATAGAAATAAGACAATCATCAATGACCAAATCGCCCTTCTGGAGAAAGAGATTATGTTGCTTAAGGTTCGAAGAGAAGAAGAGGAGTCGAATATGCGCCAAATCTTTGGAGTTAGAATTAGCCGGCGTTCCTGATCATGCCAAGATTATTCTTGAAGCTGAACATATGACTGCTACAACATAAATTCAGTTAAAAGAGGAATTACAGCGTTATGCAGTAGTGTTAGGCATGTCTGAAGATTTATAAAATTGTATTTTCATGTAAATTTCCTTGCTTTTTTTTGTTGTAGTGTGTAGATGAATGATAATGTTTTGTTTAAAGAAAGCACATTCTTGGCAATACAATCATTAGTTTTGGGATACATGTTAGCGCAATACTTTCACAGTCATGCTTCATTATATCTACAATTCATCATATTTACGAATCATAAAGCATCCCTATGTAATATTTATTTTAATGGGTGGAACTATTTCTAGTTTAAAGTCGGTGGAGTTAATTTTGCACACAGTTTAAGCTCTTGAGCAATGGAGCAAACAGTTTCTTAGACACATGCAGGAGTCGAGTCTTACACGAATGGTTGCTATAACTCTCTTGAGTTCACGAGACTTATCACGGCCAGGGAGTTCACAAACCGCGATCCATTAGAGGGGCCCAATAATGCTATCGGGGCGTGAACTCGTTGGGATTTACGCGCAGGGCTGACCACAGTAACTCTCTAGAGTTCACGGGGGGCACAAGTGCTACCTTTGGGTACCAAATCAAAGGGCGCGAGTCCATCAATGAGTAGGCTAAAGACCCTTCCTCATGAGTTACTACTGGAATCAAACTAGGAATCTGGGGGGTCTTACATATGGTTGGCTTAAAGCACACACTGTAGCCGACTTTTTCTTTGCCTGCAAGGTCAGACTCATTCACGGGAGGGCATTTTCATCCTTCCCCATGATTTTGTTGGAAGCTCTACAGGCAGGATTGGTCTCACGCATGATTGGCCATTGGGGACTTTTAGTCATTGGCTCCATCCGCTACCCACATGGGTATGCATGTGATGTGGCCTATACGGTTTTTTAGGGCCACTGGCTCCACACTGCTGCCTGAATAACATATATATAGTGGCAATGATGATAGGTCTTATGCATAGTTGGCCGTTGAGGGCTTGGCTAGGCTGCCTAAAATAATGATAAGCTACCATCGCTGCCATCAACTTTATATGTGATTGACTATATAGTTTATTCCACTGCCAAAAATAGTGAATCGATAATTGATATTTCGCTGCCATTGATAATGTTTTGAGAACATTTATGTTATGTTTAAAATAGTATATTAGCATGGTGATAATAGCAATTTCGATAAGATAAGCTTATATGAGTGATTGATGATGACAACCATAGTTACTAACTTTGGTGATAATCATTGACACTTGGCAAATTTGATGAAAATCATCGGCGTTTGGCAAATTTGACGACGATCATCGACATTAGTATGAATCATTGATGCTTGACAGCAATCATCAATGCTTAACAGCAATCATCAATTCTTGACAGCAATCATCAATGCTTTCAACCTTGATATGCTTGATATATTTTGAGTAGCCTTGCTTGAAAATTTACACCTTTTATTCATTCACATGAAGAGGAATACATGACTTTGTCTTTTAAAGCCGTTGATCTTTCTACTTGTCATGCCCCCTTTTGATTAGGAAGCATTCCTTTGAGAATCTTCGTAATCAAAATCATGCTGCATCACCTCGTACTGTTTACCCAAGATTAGCATTGTCCCCAGTCTTGAACTAATCAGGCCCATGTGCTCTTATCTCCTCTTTTATTTCATATACTTTCCATATAGCGATTTCACCTTTATTAACCATCTTTTGCAACTTATTCTTCAAGACGAAACAGTTTTCTATTTGATGTCTAAGGAAACGATGGTAAAGCAATAATCACCTTCACTATTTTCTTCATTTCACTTGGACGTTTTGGCCATGGCAATACGATCTTTTTAGCTGATAATAATTTATTCAGCATAGGGAGCATATCATCTTCTCCGAATGAATATTTCTTTTGAGCCTTGGGCTCCGCAAATTCTTTCTTCATTTTCTTATCTATATGTTCATCCATGTATTTTATAGCAGATCTTTCTTGCCCATCATGTTGAGCTTTGATTTTTCTTTCTCCTTCCATCGTATCGGCTAAATTTCTCCTAAGATTCGGAATCAAGTGGTTTATACAAAAGTTAGACACTCTTGTAATAATCCTTCTTAAACTACAAGTCTCTTTGATCAAATCTTGAAATGTCTGTATATCTGAACCCGCGAGACTTAAAACAGTACTTGGCCTCATGCATTCCAAGCATAACTTAACTTGTTCCTTTTCTTCTTTCCCCAATCGCAAATGTGATGCCACCAGGATTCTCCATCGATTAATGAATTCTCCAACTAGTTCATCCTCTCTTTGGCGAATAGAAGCCAAACCATGACTGACTTCTTTAAAGGATAATTCGACAAATTGTCAATTACAACAAAAATTGCTGAGCGAATCCATCACTGCCGGCCATTTTCTTATTGTTATAGCCTTCCCTTTGTCGTTTCTGATCTTCAATGGATTTCCTACAAAAGTTGTGTTCACGATTGCTTTCTTATCTCACTTCTCGTCTTTTTCCATTACTATCTCTCCTTGCTTTATCATTCTCTACAACATATCTCTTAACGTAAAACAATTTTCTGTCGGATGTCTAATATAACGATGATAATGGCAATATCTCTTGTCTTTAGTCATTTCAACTTCTTCTAAGCGCCTGGACTGAGGTAACTGAATAGTTCCGGCGGCCAATAACTGTTCCATCATTGGTACGACATCTTCTTTTTCAAAACCATACTCTTTATGGTAGTCATTTGATCGGGTTCACTTATCATTTACTTGATCTTTATACTGATTTGTATCTTCTCTCTTTCTTGCTTTTCGCTTATTATAGAAAGTATTTTTCTTTCTTTCTCGAACAACGGTATTTACCAGCAGTCTATTCGATCCTCTCCTATCTGTTCTGATCTGAAATGCTGGCATTTTCCTGGCCATTAGTTCCAATGTATGCACTTTTGTTGCTAATTCGTGGAAATTTTTTATATTAGCGCTTGTGAGCCCGAAGACAATTCCTGGCTCCATAGAATTCAAACACATGTTCACTTGATCCTTCCTTTCTGGCAACTGCCTGCATGAAGCCCGTAAAGTTTTCCACCTATCAATGAATTTCTCCACAGATTATCTGACAAAAGCAAAATTCCGCAACACTGACATTGTGCTCTAATGAGAATAAGTTGGATATGAACACGTCCTGCATTTGTTCCTAGGTCCGCATCGATCTTGTTGCTAGGTTGAAATACCATCTAAATGCTTTACCAATCAAAGAAGACCCAAATAGCCGAAGACAATATTGCAGTACTGTAGAAAAATTTCCCATGCTTGTGATGAAGTGCATGAGATGTTCCTCTGGTGATCCGTCTCCATTAAACTTTTGAAAATCAGGATGTTTAAAATTGATTGGAAAGGGAAAATCTTCCTCCTGTCTCGGATATGGAGTTCGGTATCTGAATCTCCCAGCATTCTCCTGCTTTTTTTCTATTATAACAGCTTCTGCGACTACCTATCTTATTTCTTCCCGCGTTATTGCTCTTGCTACAGGAGCAGACCCAAGTGACCTTGCCCTTAGTGGCTGAGAAGCTTCTGGCTACTGTTCTTGCTCATTCATGGCAGCCATCATTGGAGGAGTTACAATTCGAGCCACATTATGTGCTAAAGTGGCTAAAGCTTCTGAAAGACTTTTACATTCTTCCATGAGATTTCTTTGTACTTCGACCATTTCGGCAATGCGATCTTCTGTAGTCAGGGAGGGCCCTTGATTTGTCTCGACCATATAGACAGTAGCCTCTTCGTTCTCTAATGAAGCGGTAGTCGAGGCCAAATGTGAATGCATTGTTGTTATGGGGGTTGCTGAATGAGGAGACTCGTATGATCTTCTTGTATTTTCAGAATAACTAGTTGATTGGAGTGACATGAAAATTGGTGATGAGGAGATTGGCGAGCCTATCAGTAATAACTTACCTTTCTGCTCTCTTGTCCACCAAGAGTTTCTGGTATGCAGAGCAGGAAAATCATGTATTGCAAAGGGGATGATAGTTCACTCAGGGTAAATTGCTGGTGGGGCGAGTTCGGGGTGTTTCTTAGCTATATTTCGCATTATTGGTCCCCTAGCCTTTCTCAGTGGTAAACTCATTCCTGCAGCAGTGGTGTTCTGGGTCCTTGTCCTTCTACGAGTAACAACGATCCAGTCATCTCTTTCTTCCTGTGCTACTGGTGAAGCGGTTATGACTACAATAGCTGCTTGTGATTCTGTACACTTGACTGATGCTGCTCTTCTTTTGCAACATTCAGCTTGTTCATCAGTAAATTCGACGACGAACCCTATTGCAATGAAGTCGAAGATTGTATTTTTCTAAATGATTTCCATTGATTGTTTGTGATTTCTTCTCTCTCTCAAATCCTGCCATATTACAAAACAGCATAAGTTAATATTTAAATGAAGTTATATTCTATTTTGGAGATGAAAGGGAGGATGTTCCCACTAATTTTGGTGCCTTAAAGACGCCAAACAGTAGTGATTGTCCTCTACATAATTCTTAAGTTAATATCAAGTGAATATAATGTCCCCGGCAGAGTCGTCATTTTGTTTCGAACAAGAAACAAAGGCATTTGATTCAGGGATTTCGTTCACTCAATGATTAACAAAAGAAGATGAAGAAGATAATCACAACATTTATTCATTCCAAATTCTTTTACATCCTTTCTCTCCTTTGATTCCAAAATAGAATATTCATAGAATCATAATACAAAACAAATGTGACATATATCTTGATCACTCCTTTGACCAAATCTGAAGCTTTTTGTTGATCATTAACTGCTGGAGAAATCACATATATGTCACTTTAACGGAGAAACATTATTGTGTGCTGTCAGCATTTCCCGTAGGGGCATTATGCACTGGAACACTGTGCTGGCAGGCACTGTGCGCTATAGCTTATTGTGTGTTACAACATGTTGTGCACTGACAGTGTTGTGCGTTGCACAACACTTGTTCCACACAATAGGTGCGAACTCTACCTCTTTCTCTTCGAGGTCTTCTCCTCTCTTTCCTCTTTTCTTGAACTTGGTGCTGATGACCCCTTTAGAGGGGTCATGGGGTATTTATAACTCTCTCACACGTGTGAATATGCCATGTATGCATTGTGCGCCAATCTCCTCTATGCGAACTTGAGTGTGAGGTCTCCATTGTACGGCCTCCACTGTGTGGCCTCCACTGTGCGGCCTTCATTGTGCAGATTCTAGTGTGTGGACTCCATTGTGCAGATTCCACTGTGCGGACTCCATTGTATGGATTCCACTGTGTGGATTCCACTGTACGGACCGACCTATTTTAGTGCACAAAGCCTTTGCACACAACATAAGTCATCTCTCCCTCTTTTTATGCCTTAACCGTAGCCTCAAAGGAGGAGAATTGTGAAGATTTGGAAGGGATTCCATCACCCAACCATGCTAAGGAGACAATGACAAACAACAGGATTTACCAATCCCACAATCTCAAAGAGGAAAAGAAGATATTCAAAGCTATTGCAGATTTATTGTAATTTTTCACAACTATCCATTAAAAAATAAAAATATTCCTTATAATCAAACTAAAATATAAGAGAGTTCAACAAAACATGAATCAAAGCAAATTAAACATCCCAATCACGCAACAAGCTTCACCCCTTAGCCCTAACTAAGGAATTTGGCCAACCATAGACATGATTAAATCTAAAACCCTAGAAGAAAGTATGGAAAATAAACTAAGAAAGAAGAAAAACTCTTGGGAGGCTCCTCCATCATTAGGCTCTGCTCCTTGAAACCCTAGATATCCTAAAAAGCGTCCAGGAAACCCATATTTATAGCCTAGTTCGCACAAGATCGCAAAATCACCTCAATTTACACAGTCCGTGTAACTCTGTGTAACACGTTCGATGACATCGAACAACCTTCGATGTCATCGAACATAGGTCGAATTCCAAAAGTCGCGCCTTTATGCACTGCGTAACTTCTTCCTCACTGTGTAACTTTTCATGTCATTGAACAAACCTTCAATGTCGTCGAATGACCTTTAATGTCATCGAATTATTTTCGAGTCCTCAAATATGTGTCTGAAATAGTCCAGTGAGTTGTTTCAAAATTCTTTTGAAATTTCAATGCCATCGAACTGGATTCGATGTCATCAAGCAGATCTTCGAGTCATCGAACAGTTCTTTGAGCCATCGAAAAATGCTTCGATTTGTCCAGCGATCAACTTGATTTTCATGTAAAAATTCAATGCCATCGACCTGTGTTCACTGTCATCGAACAATGACTTCGATGTCATCGAACTGTGGTCGATGACACAAACAGTGAGGTGAATTTCAGCACTTTCTTCTGTTGACTTCCTTCCTTCTTTACTTGGTTTTCTTGAATCTTAGGGTCTTGAAATCTTCAATCTTGGTCTCCAAAGATCCATCCTTTGCCTTAGTGTTTCTTGAGCATCAAATCCATGCTTTTAAAATTATTTTCAATCTAAGCTCTTAGATTCAACTTGCCACATAAACATGCACAAAATATCCCTTTAAGCATTATCATGTTCATAAAACCAAGATATAAATAGGTGAAAATATGCAATATTTAGCACTCAATACACTCCCCAACCAGCATTTTGCTAGTCCCGAGCAAAACATGCGTGAAGTGAACCTCAATTCTCAATGTTCAAACATTTTTCAGAAATCAATCCTTTGTGCAGTTAAGTATGACTGAGTATAATAAAGATGAGAAAGTGGGATTTTGAAAACCTAGAGCCGAATTAATAAGCAATCAATCAAATAAATTCTTTATCAATTACATCAGAGCATAAGTTCATATATCAAGTTTCTCAATGTGCTCAGTGAAAATCAACTTACTTCTCATACAGATACTATCTTTTCATAATGTTAGTCATGCTCATCATTTCAATATTAGTTGAAGACTCAAGTACTGATTCCGAACTTATCCCCTTTTCCTTCTTTTTTCAGTTTTTAATTTTATATCGATGGTCACTTTTTATTTATTCATTCTTTCCAGTCTTTTCAGAATTTTTCTTTCTTTTCAGACTTTCCATTCTTTTCATCACACATGACCTTTTTGTCGATCTCCTATTTTTTAACTGGTTCTTTTCATTTTTTAAGGTGGATAAAATTCTCCAGACTTAATTCTCAACATCTATCAATAATCATCATACTAACAATTAGAAATTCTAGTACCATTTATAGGAGGTAGATTGAACGTGTCTTGTGATTTAGATTATCATGATATTCAAACTTCCTCTTAATCAATTGAGTGTAAGGACCATAAGTGATAGGCTACTTAGTTGATCAAACTCCAACAATTCAAAATTTTGACTTCTATCTTATCATCATACTCAAAGCATTCGTAAATACACACATTATTAGTTTCCAAGCAGGTTTTATCTTGAAAAATTGAAAATTTTCCACAAATTTTGCTCAAAACTAAGAAAACACTAATTAATCTACCTAATCCACACCTCCCAACCTAAAATCTACATTGTCCATAATGTAAAAGATATAAGTATGCAATGTATATGAAACAACAAAAAGAAAGGAGAAGTGAAGGAAAGGTAGTACCTGAAGGAGTTTTGAGGCTTTCTTCTAAAGATCTCAATGTGATGATGGGTTAACACAAAGACTAAACAAATGGAACGAAAACTATCATAATCCTAAATTCTATGAAAGCAATAAACCTAACTACACCTCCATTAGACTAGGAGGTCAATCTTGGTAAATAGGATCTATTAGAGGTATGGACATGTCCTCTGAATCAAATTTCTCAACTAACGAATTTAAACGATATCCATTTACTTTGAAGACATTGTCATTCACTGGATTCTTTATCTCGACAGCCCCATGAGGATAGACATTAGTAATTGTGAAAGGACCGATCCCATGAGATCAGAGTTTACCTGAAAAAAGATGTAACCGAGAATTGTACAAAAGAACTTTTTGACCAGTCAAGAATGATTTTCGAAGGATGTTCTTGTCATGGAACACCTTCATCCCGTCCTTATAAATTCTCGAGTTCTCATATGCGTCATTCTAGATTTCCTCGAATTCATTCATCTGAAGTTTGCACAGTGAGCCAACATTGTACAAATCAAAGTTTAGATTTTTAGTAGCCTAGTAGGCTTTATGTTCCAATTCCATAGACAAGTGGCAAGCTTTCCCATAGACGAGTCTAAAGGGAGACATTCCAATGGGAGTCTTAAAGGTTGTACGATAAGCCTATAAAACATTGGTCAAGCGGATTGACCAATCTTTGCGCTCTGGGTTAACCGTCTTTTCCAACTTGTGTTTAATTTTCCTGTTGAAAATCTCAGCTTGCCCACTTGCTTATGGGTGGTATGGAGTGCTCACCTTGTGAGAGATGTCATATTTCTTCAATAAATTTACGAATGGCCTATTACAGAAATATGAGCCTCCATCACTAATGATAGCTTGAGGTGTTCCTAACTAGGAAAGGATGTTTTCTTTCAAGAATTTAATGACTGTTTAATGGTCATTGTTACGACATGGGATCGCTTCGACTCATTTGGTGACATAGTCTACTACTAGTAAATTATATAAACTTCCAAAGGATTGGGGGAATGATCCCATGAAATCGATGCCCCAATAGTCAATCTTCAATGATCAGTATGGGATATAGAGGCATCATACTTTGATGGGACAATGCTCCCAATTTCTAACAACGCTCATAAGCTTTGTAGAACTCATGAGTGTCTTGGAACATAGTGAGCTAATAGAAGCCGCACTGCAGAATTTTGGTCGTGGTCTTTTTAGCAGAAAAATGACCACCACAGACCTGAGAATGATAAAAGGAGATGACACTTTGGTGTTCATTGTCCGACACACATCTGCTTAGAATTTGGTTTGGGTAATATTTGAATAAATATGGGTCGTACCAGAAGAACTTATGTACCTTGGTGAAGAATTTTCTCTTTTCTTGCGCAGTAAAATGAGTCGGTGTGAAACCTGTGGCAAGATAATTAGCAATATCAGCAAACCAAGGTAAGTGGGAGATTTTTAAACAATTGTTCGTTAGGGAACATGTAATTTATAGGTGTCGTCTCAAGTGAATTAGGGAGATCAAGTCTTGAAAGATAGTCAGCCACTACGTTCTCTACTCCCTTTTTATTCTTCATTTCTAGATAAAATTCCTAGAGTGGGAGGATCCATCGTATTAGGCGGGGCTTAACATCATTCTTAGAAAGAAGATACGTTAATTCCATATGATCTGTGTAAATAATGATCTTGGATCCGATCAAGTAGGACCTAAATTTGTCCAAAGTGAATACTACGGCTAAGAGTTCCTTCTCCGTAGTAGAGTAATTCACTTGGGCAGGATTTAAAGTTCTACTTGCATAGTAAATGACATAAGGCTTCTTTTCTTTTCTCTGGCCTAACACCACCCCAATAACATAGTTAGATGCATCACACATAATTTTAAAAGGAATGCTTCAGTCGGGTGGCTACATAATAGGTGCGGTGGTCAACATGCCTTTAAGCTTAGAAAAAGCTTCTTGGCATTGCTCAGTCCACTCGTACGATACATGCTTTTGAAGTAAATTACATAAAGGATGAGAGAGGTAACTAAAGTCCTTTATGATTCTTTTATAAAATCTAGTGTGTCCTAAGAAAGACACGTCTTGTATACTCTTGGGTGAAGGTAGGTTAGGGATAAGATCAATTTTTTATTTTATCTACCTCAATTCCCATGGACGAGATGATATGTCAGAGAACGATTCCCTTACGAACCATGAAGTAGCACTTCTCCCAATTTAGTACCAAATTCTTTTCTTCACATCACTTCAGCATATTTTTTAACTTATCCAAACATTTGTTGAAGGATGGACAAAAGATAGAGAAGTCGTTCATGAAGACCTAAAAATATTGCCCCACCATGTCAGAGAAAATACTCAATATGCATCGCTGAAAAGTGGCTGGGGCATTACACAGTCCGAATGGCATCATTCGGTAAGCAAAGGTGCTAAAGGGACATGGTAAAGTGGTTTTTCCTTGATCTTCAAGGGCTATCTCTATCTAATTGTATCCCGAATATCCTTCAAGGAAGCAATAATAGGAGTGACCAGCTAGCCTTTTCAAAATTTGATTGATGAAGGGCAAAGGGAAGTGGTCCTTCCTCGTGATGGTATTCAACTTTCTGTAGTCAATGCACATTCTCCAACCAGTAGTGACTCTAGTTGGCATGAGTTCGTTGTTGGCATTGGCTACGATAGTGATTCTGGACTTCTTAGGAACTACATGAGTTGGACTCACCCATTGACTATCCGATATAGAGTATATGATACCCACATCCAATAGCTTAAGAACCTCGGCCTTAACCACTTCCTTCATGTTTGGATTTAATCTACTTGTGCTTGTCGGGAGGTCTTCACATTATCCTCAAGATGAATGCGGTGAGTATAAATCAAAGGGTCAATTCCCTTGAAGTTTGCAATCGATCATCCAAGGGCTCCTTTGTGCTTAATGAGAGTAGAGATAAGCATACTCTCCTGTTCTTGCTCAAGGTAGGAAGAAATCACCACCGGGTATGTCTCATCTTAACCTATGTAGACATATTTAAAATCAAAGGGTAAAGGTTTTAGGTCAAGCTTCGGTGCCTTGAGGCTAAAAGGTAAAGGCACAACATTAGTTTGGGACAATTTTTCGAATTGTGGCGTCTAACGGTTAATTTCAAGTACTGGCGCAGTATTAAGCATGACATCCATCTCCCTAATGGTGTCATCATCCAAATCAGGGGAGTGGGCCAAGCATGTCTCTAAAGGGTCAGAGGATAAGGTCATAAGGGCTCTATCTTCCACGAAAGAATCTATCATATTCATATCCTGATCCTCGTCATCATCCTCTGCATGTCTGCTCATGTTGAAAAAATATTGAGATCCAACGTCATATCCAAAAGAAAAACTCATGACCCCATTCCTGTAATTAATCATAGCGTTGGATGTAGCAAGGAATGGATGGCCAAGTATGATAGGAATTTGAGTGCTCATATCTGTAATGGGCTGGGTATCTAGGATGATAAAATCTACTGGATAGTAGAATTTGTCAACTTGGACCAACACATCCTCAATCATCCCCCTATGTATATGAACTAAGCGATCAGCAAGTTACAATGTGGTCCGGGTGGGTTTTAATTCACCTAGGCCTAGTTGTTAGTAGATCGAGTAAGGGATCAGATTTAGACTCGCCCCCAAGTCAAGAAGTGCGTTCTTAATTTGGTGATTCCTAATTATACAAGTAATAGTTGGGCTACTAGGATCTTTATATTTTTGTGGCACACTTTGTTTGAGGATGACACTCACTTTTTCTGTCAAGAAAATTTTCTTTTTAATACTTTTTCACCTCTTAGTTGTGCATAAGTCTTTTAGAAATTTTACATAGGAGGAAATTTGTTTCATATCATCCAGAAGAGGAATGTTGACCTTCACTTGTTTCAATACCTCTAGAATATCCTGTGAGTTGGTTAGAGGTTTTGGTGCAATCAACCGTTGGGGGAATTGAGCAATCGACTTGGTCAGAAGTTCCGGTTCTAATCCATGTGGAGTAATACTAGGTCTATCATCCGTGTCCTCTTCCAGGTCCTTAGACTTTTCAGCCTATGCCGGAATAGATTTGTCAATTATTTTTCTACTCCTAAGAGTAGTGATAGACTTGACTTGCTCTATTGAATTTGAAAAGCTTGGGTCACTAACTCCGTATTACGGTTTAGGATTGGGGATAGGTTGAGCTAGAAGGATTGTTTTCTCCATAACTGTAATACGTGAGTCTATCTTATGTATAGCCTTAGTAAGTTCTTGTAATGCTTGGAGAGTACTTTGCTGGATGAGCTCTTGAGTTTGTGTGACATTTTGAACTGGTTCCTCTTGAGGTTTCCCTTGATTTAAAAATTCATTAAGGACTACTTGAGAAGTAGCAGCTTGTCCATTCCTCCAGCTAAAGTTTGGATGATTTCTCCAACTTGAGTTGTATGTGCTTGAAATGAGTCCTTTGAAAGGCCTTTGGTAGTTGTTTACAACATTCGATTGTTTATTCAATATTTCTTAAAAAGCAGGTATTGTTAGACAATTTTCAGTCGTATGAAAGCAGACAACTTCCTTAGCCTTATCCTTCTTAAGTTTCATGGCCTCCAGTTTCCTCGTGAGACTGGCTACTTTAGCATTTAGATCGTCCTCCTCTTTTAACAAGTATATTCCACCCCTCTCCTTTGATTGAGCAGTCATAGAAGTGGTAATGGGTCTAGGGGAGATGTCCCATGAGTGTGTGTTTTCAGCAAGTTTATCAAAATAGTCCCACACATCATTGGCATCTTTTCTCATGAATTCTCCATTGCACATTGTCTTGACCATTTGGCGCATGGAAGATGTTAGTCCATCATAGAAGAAACTTGTTATGTGTCACGTTTCAAAACCGTGTTATGGGTATGAACTGATAAGATCCTTGAAGTGCTCCCAACATTGGAAGAATGTTTCATCTTCCTTTTGGGCGAAGTTTATGATCGACTTTCTAAGGGTGTTCATTTTATGATATGGGAAGAATTTCTTTATGAACACCCTTGTCATGTCGTTCCATCTGCCAATAGATCGCAGATGTAGTGAATGCAACCATGTCTTAGATTTTTCTTTCAAAGAGAAGGGAAAAAGTTTCAACTTGATCGTGTCCTCAGACACATTAGGAAAATATAAAGTGGCTATTATCTCATCAAACTCTTTCATGTATAAATATGGACTTTCATATTTAAGTCCATAGAACTTTGGAAGGAGTTAGATCGCTCCTAGCTTGATATCCATGTTTCCTGTAATCTTTAGAAAAACTATACAAGAAGGTATGCTCACCCTCACCAGTTGTAAGAAATCTCGTAGCATACGAGGCGGGGGTGCGTTCTGCACCCCATTTTCATCCTGGATTTCCTCAACGGCAGGTTGAGGTGGATTTGCAGGTTGATTTGTAGCCATCACTTCTATCAACTCTGAGGATCTTTGGTAGTGTGTAATCCTGTGATGGATAGGCAACCCTTCGACCAATCCTCCTCTACTTAAGAGACGTCGAGTGTTGTCACGAACCCACTTGGGCATAAAAGACTCAAAGCCTTCAAGTAACTAAACCTAAACCTAAGAAAGAAAAATAGAGAAACTAAAACAAATAAGAGATCTAAAATAGATAGAGAATTAGAAAGAGATTACCAGATTAGAGATTGCTATATTAGAATCCTACAAAACAGAAAAGTAAGTTTCTAAAAGCAAATAAAAAAAATCCTACTAGAGAAACTAAAACAAAAAGTCACTCATAATCTTAACCTAATTTTAAAAATAAGTAAATTCAGAAAAATGCAATCGTTACTCCCTGACAATGGCTCCAAAAACTTATTCATAACCCCAAGTGTAGGGTTGTGATGTAGTAGTAATCTCGGTAAGACCGAGGTCAAATCCACAGGGACTAATCTCGTATGTTTCTGAAAATAACTAGAAGCAGAACTAGATGAAGATATAAAACTAAATCTAAATAATTGGAAGAGTAATTGTGAATTTTTTAATTAAAAGTAGCAATTAGGGTGCCAAGGATCCACTTGTAGCAATTGAGATGATACCTTACTTGATTCAGGAAATGCAATTGGAATTCGAGTCCTATCTTATCCAGTTGGAAAAACATATAGTCAAATCTCTGAACTTCTCATTGATTTAGCCTCAAAGGCGGAGAATTGTAAGATTTGGAAGGGATTCCATCACCCAACCATGCCTAGGAGATAATGAAAAACAATAGGATTTACCAATCCCACAATCATAAAGAGAAAAAGAAGATATTCAAAGTTATTGCAAATCTATTGTAATATGTCACAACAAACCATTAAAAACTAAAAATATTCCTTATAATCAAACTAGAATCCAAGAGAGTACAACAAAACATGAATCAAAGCAAAGTAAACGTCCCAATCACACTAAAAGCTTCACCCCTTAGCCTTAGCTAAGGAATTTAGCCAACCATAAACATGATTGGATCTAAAACCCCAGAAGAAAGCATGAAAAACAAATTAGGAAAGAAGAAAAACTCTTGGGAGGCTCCTCCACCCTTAGGCTCTGCCCCTTGAAACCTTAGATATCTTTAAAAGTGCCTAAAAAACCCATGTTTATAGCCTAGTTTGCGCAAGATTGTAAAACTGTCTTAATTTACGCAGTCCGCATAACTTTGTGTAACGTGTTCGATGACATCGAATAGCCTTCGATGTCATCAGACGTAAGTTGAATTTCGAAGTCGTGCCTTTACGTACTTTGTAACTTCTTTTGCACTACGTAACTTTTCATGTCATTAAACAAACTTCGATGTCATTGAACGACCTTTAATGTCATCAAATTATCTTTGAGTCTTTGAATAAGAGTCCAAAACAGTCCAGCGAGTTACTTCAAAATTCTTTAGAAATTTCAATGCCATTGAATTGGATTCAATGTCATCGAGCAGATCTTTAAGTCATCGAAAAGTTCTTCGAGCCATCGAAAAATGTCTTCAATTTGTCTAACGTTTAACTTGATTTTCATGTAAAAATTCGATGCCATCGACCTGTGTTTGATGTCATCGAACAATGGCTTCGTTGTCATTGAACTGTGGTTGATGACACAAACAGTGAGGTGAATTTCAGCACTTTGTTCTTTCGACTTCCTTCCTTCTTCACTTGGTTTTCTTGAATCTTGGAGTCTTGAAATCTTCAATATTGGTCTCCAAAGATCCATTCTTTACCTTGGTGTTTCTTCAGTATCAAATCCATGCTTTTAACATTATTTTCAATCCAAGCTCATAGATTCACCTTGCAATATAAACATGCACAAAATATCCCTTTAAGCATTATCATGTTCATAAAACCAAGATATAAACAGGAAAAAACATGCAATATTTGACACTTAACAACTGCAGATATGAGCCTTCATATGATACCGCACGTATCAACCAAGCACTTAAAAATCATTAACCTTTCTTCTCAACCCCTCCATAAGGTTCGGGTATGGAGGTCTTAGCTATGTGTTTCACTAGATCTCGGCCTTCACATGCAATTGCCTGTATCAACTGAGCATTCAATATTATAGGTTTATGAAAGATGTATGCTCTATGACTTGCTGAGTATCCGGATCCTATCACATTGGAAATCTGGGTAAATTCTAGTCATATATCTATCACTGATATATATATATATATGTATGTATATATAGACACACACACATGCATAGATATGTATGTAGCTATGTATATACATATACATACATACATATGTATACATATATATGTAATATTTGAAATATCAATATTGCGCTATGTATTGCACCCTTGGGATACATGTATCGGTTATCACGTGGGATATATCATTTGTATCACATAATTTATCGTACTTTTTGGAAAACATGGGGGAAATGGTTGAATTTTTCAATGAAACTTCAGGGATTGTTAAAAAGGATCTTAATATACACTTTTAAATCATAACATCTAAAAAAAGGTGCACATAATAAATTTCCTTTGTATAAGGTCCTAAGCTATGTGATGTTTAACTGAACTAATGTAACTATATTTAAATTAAATGCATGACATTTATAAGTGTATCAAAGACATGTATGAAAACACAACCAATTCATTGAAAATCAAAAGAAGTAAAAACTGAGAAATATACAAATCAATGATGGGGATTGGTTGTGGCCTAGACCCGCATAGAGTTGCGCGGTGGCTCGTAATCATCGTCTCCATCTTGACGGGGATGGGAATAGTACCGCTGCTCCACAAATCGATAATAGTGTGCCCAGGTCATAGTAGAGTGGTACCAATTAAGATACTCACTGACATAACGCTATTACTCATCCTCTCCGAACTGAATCAATACACCCATCTGTGGGTACTGCACAATCGTCATAATCTATGGCTGATATGGATCTGGGAAGGGCACATATGAAGCTCCTTGTTATCTATATTGTTGCTGGCCATATCTATATTGCTTCTCATATCCCTGCCCATATGCAGAAGTGAACTTCTGATCATAGTTGAAAACTAATGTGTCATAACCGCTGGAGTCACTTGCTATATATCCGCTAGGTCCATATCCATGCCCATATTGTGGCACAGAACTCAGGCTACTCTCTTGTGTTTGTGATCCAGATCCATGTTGTGACCTGTAACTCAAGCTCCCTTCCCTTGTCCGTGATCTAAATCTAGAGCCACCTCACTCGTTACAAACGCCTATGCCCCTCATGCATTTTACAAGCAGCTCCTTAAAATCTAAAAGTTTTTAAGTCTCCTTTTTCTTCAGTAGCCTTTGACGCTCATATGCCTTATTGTAGATAAGATGGGGTCGTGATTCTCCTGGATGAGAACCATGGTCAGGGTCCTGCGTGACATGATCGAAATTCTTATCCCAAGTGAAAGGGCTAAGAGGCCTCTAATCCTGACTCCCACCCGCGCCGCCACCATCCTTGTCGCCATCATCACCATCATCATTACTATCATTAGAGTCATCATCACCCTTATCATTGTCATCACCATCATCGGACCCATCCCCCGCATCACTATCCGATTCAGTCTCGGTGTCAGACAATGTCTCCCCGCCACGTGTCCCGCGGGATAGTGACTTCTGTAGGCTGCCTTAGGACTCCTCATCAATGGGTCGAATGCCTCATCAGGAGACCTTTACTGCTCCACATACGTGTCAACATCAATTCATTGTCTTTACCTTCACCTCAATATTTGGCTTTGGTCACCCATCCGAGGTATCCAAGTCATCTGACAAAACCCACTGGTAAATTGGGCCATCCTCCTCATCCTCAACATATGCATTTGTCCGACCGTCATCAGGTCCAACAGGTCTTCCTGCGCTTCTCTTCTTCCATCCACGCGAAGCACCCTCTCTTGTAACTTCATATTGTAGTGACAATACACTAGCTTCTAGAGCCTCTAATACCATAGTTTGTTACGCTTATTTGTGTGTATGAGGGAGAATGTACTCCAATTCCCTTCGCCACGTGACGAGGACACCGTCTGTTTAAGCACACGGACAACTAGTCGTTGTAAAAACTTCTAGTCAGTCCCATACATGGACGATCATTCACCTGCGTATTGTAAAATTCTTTCATTAGTTTTAGATTTTTCAAAATAATATGAAATTTAAGTTTACTACAGTAACTCACATGCCATCATGGTGTTCCTTGACTTCACTGCATGGGGACACCCAAACATTCCAACTATGCTGCGGAATATAACAATCTGTTGATGGTATATAACAACCAGGATGAGTATGGAATAGTTGAGATGAAGAT
Organism: Magnolia sinica; assembly: GCF_029962835.1. Classification (NCBI taxonomy): domain Eukaryota; kingdom Viridiplantae; phylum Streptophyta; class Magnoliopsida; order Magnoliales; family Magnoliaceae; genus Magnolia; species Magnolia sinica. The sequence goes on from NC_080574.1 coordinate 86,202,680, forward strand.
CATATTTACCTAACTACTTAAGGTACCTTTCCCCGTACTGTCGAGGAATTGATTGCATACCTCATGTACAATACTCTTTAATGAATTATCTTCATAGATATTCCCGTTGTAGTGGTATCTGGGATTTAGGAAATATATTGAAAACCAACATCTACACATTAGTACAACCATCATTTATTATTGCATATAGAAAAAAAAATTCATATAAGTACTTACTGGCCTATTGTATTGGGTGAGAAATCGTCCTTTCCTAATGGTTATTTATTATTGCATGCACCCACTTATATGTGTTGGGAGCTTTATCCTTAATGGCCTCTTTCATTATCTATGTGAACGGATACATTGACCCCATTGATGGATTTGTCTCATTGTCCACCATCTTTAACACCAAATAAATGGGCTCTAGAATACCCACTTCACTATGCACACGATCCTAAAGTGCATTTCTTAGCACTAGCTCCTCAATTCTCTAGGTTACTTTCTTCACCATTTTTTTTCATTCTTCATAATCATGAGAGGCAAAAAGCTCTTGTAACCCCTGTTTGTGTTTGAGGAGGCTACTTAAAGCAATGTAATTTGTTGCGAACCATGTCACCCTGGGGCGCACTATATACCCACTACACCTCTTGTACATCATGGTTAATAACCAAGTGTGGTTGTATATGAAGTTTGTGATGACACAGCATCAGTAATTACAGTCTTCACCAACGGCTCATCCCTGATTGCCTCCAGCATGAGATCGATGCAATAGGTTGCATGGGGGGTCCAATACATACGATACTTGATTTGAATATCTTTTCCTGCCTTGAAAAATGCACTCCCATTGTAACAAACTGTACAATGTTTCTCCTCCCAACATCTTGCATGACATTGTGTATTAGTTTATAAATGTGGTTAGAATATTTAATCTTATTATTCGCATATACAAACTTTAGGAACACCATACGTCCCCTACAATAGACAATAAAAGTTATGACTGACATCTTTGTTGGTCTGGTCCATCCTTCACACATGACGGTGCAGCCGTACATCTCCTAGACTGCTTATATGAATTCACATATATCTTCATCTCTGTATATTCATCATCCAAATACTTCCTCATGATCTCAAAGGGCATGGGCGACTGCACACCCTCACCCCCATGCTCCACTTCGCTTATCATATTCATGAAATGCGGGCTTGCTACGACATTCACGGGGATTTGATCGTAGATAAAGAAAAAACTTCATTATAAATTTTTCAAATTTCTTCCTAACATCCCCTCCATTAAATATGCCTTTTATTTTATTTTGTGTACCTCCTTCCTCTTTATACATCCTCGGATCTGAAGGTAAATCCGACACCCTCATACTACTACTCCTACCCATGCCCCATAATCCTCCCTACCTACTACCCTCCCCTTCCCCACCCCTAAAACTCCCACCTACTTCATTACCCCCTGCCACACTCCCCTCATCACGATCATGGATAGACTCCTCAAATCTAAGCCTATTGTGTCCCACCTCCTCTCCTGATCCCTCTCCCATTGATCTTTTATGGACTCTTGAACTACGCGTCTATATTCAGAATCATCATTATCATCAGGATCCACTACATCCTCATCATTTACATATGGTGGTCGCCTCCACTCGTCCCTAATCTCCCTCCCGTGTATGTCGTTTATCTTTCGTCTTCACTTTTTTTTTTCAATATGACCCTCATCTCTTCTCGCACACTCTGTGGGCACTTAGGGCAATCCACAACATTGTGATACCCTCCTGCTAAATGCTCCTTCATGCGGGTTACCTCCCAACTCCTTAATACATGGCAACATAAATTACATATACTCTCGAATCGATTATCAGGAGTGGGCCAGCCATACAGCCACTCTATATCAGGTTGTCCCGTCGTCTTCCTCCAGACATATTTTATGTATAAAATAATATTATGTTAATACTTGTTACGGCCCACCTTTATGCATGTGTTGTATATCCATGCCACCCATCCATTTTGTGAAATTATTTTAAAGAATGGTCCTAAAATGAGAATGATCCATATCTCAGGTGGAACACACAGTAGGGATTTCCAACATTAGATACTTGCTAGGGCTCACAAAAGTTTCGGATGGCATGGAAAATAGATGAATGGTGTAAAATTACCGCGAAATAGATGGATAGCATGGATAAAACACATATATCATGGTGGGCCATGGAGCACCATTCAATAAGCAATAAGCAATTCAAGAAAAAAACACATGCAATATATAGTAAGAGACCAAAATTTTAGTCTCATGCATCAATGTGTAAAAATAATTAGGAAATCAAGAATATTCATAATATATCATGCGGGGCCCACAGAGCGGTGTCAGTAGCCACCTCGTGTGTTTTTAAGGGTATGGCCCACGTAAGATTTGGATTTGCTTTATTTTTTCGATCATATTCTAAAATCATCTCGAGAACTATTGGACGGTGTGGATTTAAGACACATACATCACCCTGAGCCCCATGGTCACGGTCCCATCCGCCTCTATGGATTCAAGTGTCGTGTAATTCCTGTGTCGCAAATTCCCAGCGAAAATCTTTTGCATCATGATGGACCCTACATAGCATACCTTGCTACATGCACAATCAATACTCAATCCGCTCAAGGGGACGCGGATTTCCTACCTATCCCTTTGCGGTAAGTTCCTGCGCTGGAAACCGAGGTGGATCCCATCCCCATGTTTTTTAAAAATCCACTCCATCCATCCTTTTTTAAGATCATTTTAGGATACGAGGTAAAAACTAAGTCGGATCCAATACTCAAGTTAACCAAAAACATGAGGATTGAACGCCACAGTTGAAATATTCATGGGGCAATAGAAGTTTTGAGTCAGTATAATGTCTGTGTTCTCAATTCATCCCAATACGATTGACGTTATGAACAGTATGGATGGCATGTAAACATCACCTTCGAACCTAGGGAGGTTTCAACGGTAAGAATTTCCCTACCCACGTCTTTCTTTAGTGCAACCCACTTGGATCCTGTTCAATTTTTCTCTAAAGTATTAGAATGATGTCACAAAATGGATGGATGGGGTGGATTTCTCAAAAATGTGATGGTGGGCCCTACCTAGGTGTCTAGCGCACAAACTTTCCCATTAAATCTGCGTCCGATTCTTTGGATCAACCGGAGTCCTAAATGGATTGGCTACTCCCCTATCAGTGCTTTGTGGACCCAAAAATGATGTATGTGTCTCATTCATGCCATCCATACATTTTTTTAAATAATTGTATAGTATGAACCCAAAACTGAGGTATATCATAATCTCAAGTGGACCACATAGTGTTGATTGAACTCTCACCATTAAAAACTTCCTGGGGCTACCAAAGTTTTGGATCAAGCTTATATATATATATATATATATATATATATATATATATATATATATATATATATAGATATATATATTTGCAATCATCCAAGTCTGTATGACCTAATCTACAGGTTGGATGTTAAATAAACATCATGGTGTGCCCTAAAAAAATTTTAATGGTGAGAATCATTATCGCCGCTGCTTCCTATGGTGTGGTCCACCTGAGATTTGGATCTGTCTCAGTTTTGGGATTATGCCATGAAATGATAAGGAAAAATGGATGGACGGTGTGGATAAACGGTGGTCTTTTAGTGGCTGAGGAGTTCACATTTTTATGACTACTGCTGATTTGTTTACCTATGTGACAGGCACCACATACTTTATTTTCTAACTTTTTCAGTTTGGGTGGACTATGAAGATGATCTCTTTTACTTAATTTATATAGGTCTCTATAGTTTACATATCCAAGACATTGATGCAACAGTTCAGTTTCATCTTTTTAGACCATGTAACAAGAGTGATTTGTAGAACAAGAGTCATCAATGATATAAAAATTTTCAAAGGTTCTCCAACCATTAAATATTATATGGCCTTAATTGTTAATTATCTCACATCCGTGTTTTGAAAATTTTACACTATGATCATTATCACGGATTTGAGATATGCTTGGCAAATTATGTTTTAATCCTTCAACAGTAGTAGTGGCTCTCTTTGCTCGGGCTTGGAGAGTAGTGGGAGCGAACCTAGGTATTGTTTGAGCTGTTGGATGGCTAGCTCACAGCACTCGATCCACTCTACCTTCTGCTTTCCTTTTAACTGTTCGAAGAAGTGCAGGAACTTGTTAGTGGCTCGGGAAACGAATCGGTTGCGGGCAGCAATACTGCCGGTGAGGCATTGAATTTCCTTTGTTGTCCTAGGCAAGCTCATTTCCAGCAAAGCTTGGATCTTGTCGAGGTTTGCCTCTATCCCCCTTTGGCTAACCAAAAAGCCGAGGAACTTTCCTGAGCTGACGTCAAAGTCACACTTGCTTGGGTTTAATTTCATCTGGTACTTTCGTAGGATTGCGAACATTTCCTCGAGGTCGACGGTGTGGGTTGGAGCCTTGGTGCTCTTAACTAGCATGTCGTCAACGTAAACTTCCATTGATCATCTAGTCTATTGGGTAAACATTTTATTGATGTGTCACTGGTACGTGGCCCCAATGTTCTTCAGTTCGAAGGGCATGACCTTGTAGCAGTAGAGTCCTTTTGCCAGTGGCAAAGGTCATCTTCTGCTTATCGTGGGGATGCATGCCGATCTGGTTATAGCCTGAATAAGCATCCATGAAGCTTAGGAGCTCGTGGCTGGCTATGCTGTCTACCAGCTAGTCGATTTGTGGAAGGGAGAAGTTGTCCTTGGGGTAAGCTTTGTTCAGGTCGGTGTAGTCAACACAGACTCGCCACTTCCCATTGGACATTTTTACTAGAACAACATTGGCGATCAAGTCCGGGTAGTAGATTTCTTCGATGAAACCTGCTTCGAGGAGTTTGCCGACCTCTTCATCAATGATGGCGTACCGTTCTTGCTCGAACATTGGTTGCTTCTGCCTCATAGGTTGGTGGTCAAGGTCGACATTCAATTTGTGAACCATCACTTTTGGATTGATGTCGGGCATATCCTGATGGGACCAGGCGAATATGTCGGCATATTGTCGGAGGAGGTCCATGATCTCGTCCCATAGAATTAGAGGCAGTGATGAGCCAACTTGTATTGCTCGGGTCGGGTCGAATTCATCGAGCGGGATGGTCACAAGGTCCTTTATTAGACACCCCCCTTTCAATCGAGTCTTCTCGAGGATCAAGGGAGATGATGGCACGGTGTGGTGTTGCGTCCTTAGTGCCATGGAGTAACACTGACGAGCTTCCTACTGATATCCTCTGACCTGCCTGACTCCGTGCTAAGTTAAGAATTTCAATGCGAGGTGGTAAGTCGATATCACTGCTCGTAAAGCGTTGAGGGGCGGTCGTTCGAGAATGACATTATATATCAAAGGGCAATCGACTACATGGAAGTCGATCATGGTTTTCATTTGGTTCGGTCCATCTCCTACTGTCATCAGAAGCTGTATACATCCCTTGGATGTGACTCTGTCCCCTACGAACCCAAGCAAAGGAGTCCTGACAGGTCGAAGTCAGGACCTTCCGACTCCCATCTTGTCGAAAGCATCGATAAAGAGGATGTCTGCCGAGCTGCCAGTGTAACACCCTGAAATTCGGGGGTCGAGCATAACTCAGCTCTCGAGTTTCAAAAACATCACTTATGCAACATATGAAATGATGAATGTCTGTTGTCTGTATTAGTGCATATAACATTGAGTAGATTAAGCCAAACTGCAAACATAATCCAGGGACACGTGAAATATGCAAGCGGAAGTCTGAAGAAAACATATACATACATACATATATATATATAAGTCCCTGAGATATGTATGCTCTGCCAGGCCGTAATTACAAGTGTTTGTTTCAAAATACAAGTATCAAAATGAAATACACCATTACAACAATAACCCTGAATCCCCGTAGCTAAGGACACGGCTCATATGAACCCTCCTGAGAACTGCACAAAGGAGAACGCCTCCTCGTCATCCTCATACTCCGGCTCTGCCTCGAGGGTCACATCGTGATCTGCATCTAAGACAGTCTGGTTGGTGTTTAAACACCTTCCTAGAACATGGGAGTGAGTGATCAACTCAATGGAGCTATACAGTAAAAGTTAACATGTCATCAATTCAATCAAGCAGTAATGATAAAACAGTACAATCAAACATATCCTAATTACTCTTGTTAATGCAAGGATGTATGTAAAAATGATGCATGCCCTCGCCTACACTCCCTCAGCGTCTTCATCTTACGGTACACATGACAACCTCCGCAGTGCTCCACAACGCCAAGGTACATGCAATACGGTGCATGAACATGATTTCCAAGTTGTTATAAGTCCTTTTCATACAACAGGATTGGGAAGCTAAGGTACCTTCCTTATATCACTTCTCAAACGGTGATCCATTCTAAGGTCGTTAGTCCTAGACAATCTCATATGATATTATGATTATAGGTCACTGCAAAGGGCTCATCACCAATCAATGTAGGCCTAATCATACCTTAGTTGCTACAATAAGGCTCGTCGCCTCAATGCAGTATCATGGTATGCTCGAGGTCACTATAAAGGGCTCGTCACCAATTAATGTAGGCCGACAGCATGAATATAGTGTCCCATACCACCATGCCCGGCTCATGAGTCTTAGTGAATTGAAGTATCATAGTTAACGGGATTACACTTGTAAGTTTGGTACCCTAGATTCAAACAGTAGCATCCATACATGGTGAACATCCACCGGGACAATCGGGTTACTTGACGAGCTCAACTAGCATGAGCGCATGTTGAGTTGAACGACATGAAGTGCGGAAACACTCCGTGTGGCCAAACTACTACCGACAACCCTAATACGACTCGGGTTCGTCAAACACGTCCTACGTGATGAAAATAACCTCAGCCACGAACTTAAAGTTTGTTACCGATTCCCTGGACTATTTCATAGTCCCAAACACATTCAATTATAACAGATATTCATACCAGCAATTAAGAACAGTAATGGATCAACAATTCTAATCATATAACATGTGAGCATTTGATGGATATCAACTTAACATGAATTCACACATAAGTAGCGTCTAAGTTAAGTAGACGAAGAATGTAAATTGTATGGAGGAAATCATGCACATCATTAAGATAGTTGAGAATCTCTTCTCAACGCCCATAAAAAGCACAATATATCACACCCTTATTCGTTCGGACCTTTCTACAAACACTTAGGCTACATATTCCAACATACATGACGTATGTTGGTGATAGTACATATTAGGACAAATCCTTTCACCAAGGAGTTGTTACACATACAACTAGCACAAACATGCGACAATTAATCATGGCAAACACATGTTCATATTTCATACGTATACGATACTTCTACATATACATGGAATACACAAATCTCAATATAGTTCATATATATCAGAAACGCAATACAAACATCGCATTTGGTATGTGAAATTGCACCCACAACAATGATAAACCATTAACCAACATTGAAAGCCTTGAAAACCATAACCTATACGAATATAGTCCGCACCTTAAACCAGAAATTTCGTAACGGATTCGATTTAGACGATAAGTCTTCGTCGACGGCGAATAGGTAACCTAAGGCATGAATTAGATTAGCTACATCAACACTTAAGCTATTCTAAGTTCCAAAACAGGTTAGGGTTTAATTGACTTACCCAAAAATGAGATTAGAATCACCGGAATAACGATTTAGATGCGATGGATTAGGTACACCGGGTAATTGGAAAGAATTCTAAGATGATTCACCAACTTCTCCCTTACTTTCTCTCTCTTTTCCTCTCTCTCTCTCTCTCTCTTAGCTAGGGTTTGGAAAATTCGTATGGAATTTGAGAGTGAGGGTTTAAGGTTTTTATATAGGCCTAAAATTGATGGAAATGGCCCCAAGGCCAAGGTATACTTAGGTTATAACCAAATATGGGCCGTTCCGGTCCAACGGAGCACTTCTGGTGGCCCCTTTTCCACGTGCGGTCAGACTTAAGCTCCCTGACCATGGATCTAGGTCAGGCTGAGTTTTCATACCGATTGGATTCACAGATCAGTCGTGGCGGACCAGTTTCAGTTCAGCGGTCACGGTCACTCGATTAGGGCCACAAGTACATTGACATGTGTGAGACATTTCTCCTGATCCGAGGGTGTATTTGGGTCAGATTCTGATGGTCTGAATCCTTGTATTTGGTCTGCAAGCGACACAACTCAAATTACTTAAATTTGAAGTTTATTTCTAAATAGTTTCACGTTTCTCACACTCTTCGCTCTGGGCCTAAGTTGTGCATTTCTAGACACAGTTTGGACTTAATTTCCGAGGGGGTTGTCAAGTCTAGTAATACGGTCATAACTGTATAGTTTCGGGGTAATCGGACTTTCGACGTACGGTCCAGGTCCGATACGGAGTTTCAAGATGCTCCCAAGAGAAACCGAGTTTAAGGATGGATTATAGATTTCAAAGTAATGTAGCGTCAATGATTCGGTACGCTTTGAGTCTTACAAATCAAATTTAAAGTGATTAGTGCTAATTTCATAAGCACTCTAGTTTAACACTTGCTAATATCAACCTAATTTCTAAAGGATTTGGTCCTGGGTGATTTCTGCCTAAGGTGGTACTCGGGTCTTTATACGGATTTTTTTGAGACATTACAATCCACCCCCCTTAAAGAAAAATTTCGTCCTCAAAATTAGTACCTTCTCGTACTCCTCGAGAATCTGAGGGTAGTTCTTTCGAACCTCGGCTTCTATCTCCCAAGTAGCCTCTTCTTCCGTGTGATGCGTCCACAGCACTTTCACAAGTGGAATGACCTTGCTACGCAATACCTGCTCCTTCCTGTCTAGGATACGCATCGGTCGCAGTACATAAGTAGCGTCCTCGCTCAACTGTACCTACTCTCATCTGATAATGTGGGAAGGATCGGGAATGTATTTCTTCAGCATGGAAACATGAAATACGTTATGCACGCCCGCAAGTGGTGTGGGCAAAGCAAGGCGGTACGCTACCGCTCCCACTCGATCCAGTATTTGAAATGGACCAATAAATCTCGGCATGAGCTTCCCCTTCTTGCCAAACCGAAGGACTCCCTTCATGGGAAAAACCTTAAGAAATACATAGTCTCCAACCTCGAACTCAAGCGGTCACCGCCTCGTATCAGCATAACTCTTCTGCCTGCTCTGGGCTGTCAGCAGTCGACGCTTGATAATGTCGACTCTCTCTGAAGTCGCCGGTACTAACTCTAGGCCAATCAAACTATGCTCGCCAACCTCTGTCCAGCAATGCGGTGCTCTACACGGGCGACCATACAATGCCTAGTAGGGAGCCATGCTGATACTCGCCTGGAAGCTGTTGTTATACGCAAACTCTGCATAAGGGAGACAGTCATCCCAACTGTCCTTGAAATCCAAAACACAAGCTCGCACTATGTCCTCTAAAATCTGATTCACACGTTCCGTCTGCCCGTCTGTCTGCGGATGAAATACGGTGCTGAACTTTAATTTCACACCTATCGCTTCCTGGATACGAGTCCAGAAGATAGATGTGAATAACGTGTCTCGGTCTGACACGATCTCTAAGGGAACTCCGTGCAGACGTACAATCTCCTTGATGTACAACCTAGCTAACTCGTCTACAGAGTTTGAAACTCTGATAGGGAGGAAGTGAGCCGATTTCGTCAATCGGTCGACGATCACCCAAATAGAGTCATGTCCCTTCCTCGTTTTCGGTAGCCCTGAAATAAAGTCCATAAAGATGAAGTCCCACTTCCATTTTGTTATGGGCATGGGCTGAAGCAGTCCAGGAGGTCGACGATGCTCTGCCTTGACCTGCTAGCACGTGAGACAACGGGATACGAACTCAGCAATGTGAAGCTTCATGTTGTCCCCCCAATAGGATCTCCTCATGTCTTGATACATCTTCGTGCTACCTGGATGCATCATAAGCTTTGAATTATGGGCTGACTCGAGAACCTCCCGTCTCAAGTCAGGAACGTCTGGGACACATAGGCGACCACAATATCGTAGGCCCCCATCTGAACCAATATCCCACTCGGAGTCCTCACCTGTACGAACTCGCTCTCTCATCTTCGCCAGTAGCTCATCATCTGCCTGAGCTGCAATGATCCTATCATTAGTGAGGGGTTGTACTCAAATGTGTGCGACAACCTCATATGGCTCTTCCACCATGAGTTTCTGCTCAAAGTCTCGCACAAAGTCCATCATGTCCCATTCTGCTATCATTAGCAGAGCCGCAAACTCTATAGTCTTCTTGCGACTCAACGCGTCTGCCACAAGATTTGCCTTGCCCGGATGGTAAGAGACTTCAAACTTGAAGTCTTTTAGTGTCTCCATCCATCGGCGTTACCTCATATTCAGATCGCGCTGAGTGAATATATACTTAAGGCTCTTATGGTCGCAAAAGAGCTCGAACTCCTCTCTGTAGAGGTAATGTCTCTAGAGCTTTAATGCAAATATGATCGCTGCTAACTCGAGGTCGTGCGTAGGGTAATTCTCCTCGTGTTTCCTCAACTGTCTCGAGGCATATGCAATCACCATGTCCTTTTGCATAAGGACACAACCCAAACCGATATGAGACGCGTCAGTATATATGACATACTTGACCCCTTGTTGTGGCAATACTAGCACAGGGGCGGACGTTAACCTGTCCTTGAGCTCCTGAAAAGCTGCTCATGCCTTTTCATTCCAGGCGAACTTCAAATCTTTCCGTGTCAACTGAGACAAAGGTCTGGCTATCTTCGAGAAATCTCGAATGAATCGCTGATAGTATCCTGCTAGACAAAGAAAACTCCTCACCTCGGTAACCGAACCGGACTGCTCTCAGTCCTGGACTGCGGCTACCTTAACAAGGTCCACAACTATCCCTTCCTTGGACACCACATGTCCCAGGAACTTAACTTCTTCTTTCCAGAAGTCACATTTCTTGTATTGGGCGAACAACCGGTTCTTCCTTAGAGTATCCAAGATCGCTCGCAGGTGTTCCTCGTGTTCTTCTCGACTCTTGGAGTATATCAGAATGTCGTCGATAAACACAATAACGAATCGGTAAAGGAACGGTCGGAATACTCTATTCATTAAGTCCATGAACACAGTTGGAGCGTTCGTAAGACCGAACGACATCACAAGAAATTCATAGTGCCCAAAACAAGTTCTGAAAGCCGTCTTCTACATGTCTTCATCCCTAACACGTAACTGATAATATCCTCACTACAAGTCGATCTTCATGAAATACTGCACTCCCTTTAACTAATCAAACAAATCGTCTATCCTCGGTAGAGGATACTTGTTCTTCACCGTCACTTAGTTCAATTTGCGGTAATCAATACACAACCGCAGTGACCCATCCTTCTTCTTCACAAACAACATGGGTGCTCCCCAAGGAGACACACTCGGCCGTATGAAGCTAGCATCTAACAGGTCATCAATCTGTTTCCTCAGTTCCTCCATCTCACATGGAGCCATGCGATAAGTCAGAAGAGCTATGGGCACGCACCAGGCGCTAGATCAATGACGAAATCAATCTCACAACGAGGAGGTAGCCCTAGTATCTTACTGAACACTTCCCCAAAATCCCAAACTACAGGCGTATGTTCAAGTGCCGGGCCATCAAATTCTTCAGTAAAAAAGTGTAACAAAGAACTCGAAAAGGGCAACTGACCTGCACAGGGAATGTAAAGGGCGTGCCCTCAGGTCCGTACGACCCTTAGGTCCGTACGCTGTCACTAGACGGGTCTTGAAGTCAATCTCGGCCCTCACTTCAGTCAACCAATTCATACCAAGGATGACGTCGAAATGGTATAGTGTGGTGACAATCAAGTCAATGCATATTGTCCTGCTGCCTAGATCTATCAAACAACCCACACACATTTTGGTGGCATCTGTAAAGGTCCCTGGTGCTGTGATAACTCGCACCCCAACCATCGGAGTTGTCTCTAGCCCAAAGCGCTAGACTGCAGAACATGATATCATAGATATAGTGGATCCCGTATCCACCAACAGAAATATAGGGGTACTGATGGGGACATCACGTGCACACGCGCACTCACGCCGTCAGGTGCTTTCGCTGTAAGTGCATGAACGTGTGCCTGCTGAGCTCGGTTGGGCTGAGGCACCATAGGTCCCTGAGGTGGCCTAAATCGAGGTGTAGGGGGCCTGAAGGAAGGATGTGCAGGTGTTGTCTGTAGGGGTGGAGCCGATAGAGCCAGAGGGCGAGGACGGTCAATTCTCTATGGCGGCAAAAACCCACTATCCCGCATTCTCGTGAAGCAATTACGATCCAAATGCCCGACTTTCCCACAGTATGTATAGCGCAAACCTGAACACATCAGCTGAGCCGGCGACGATGCACATCTCGGAGGAGAATCTGCCCATGGCCTCTTACCAAGAAATGGTCTACTTAGAAAGTCAGGTCACGGTCTGGGAACCATAGGTGCTAGCATATGGGACAACCTGTCCCCGTCCTGCTCAGCTCGCAGGGACATGCTCACCAACTCAGCATAAGAAGAGATGCTAGCACAACACATATTAGATCGAATCTCAGGCCTCGGCCCCTTAAAAAATGTCGCAACCACATCAGCTGATCACCCAGAAGCAAAGTAGCATACCTACCCAGCTCCGTAAATCGGTTCTCATACTCTGTCACCGACATCCCTCCCTGACGGAGGTGAAGGAACTCACTCTCCTTCTCGTGTCGGTAAGTGACCGGGAAATACTTCTCGTGGAAGCGAGTCTCAAATGCCTCCCACGTCCACATGAAACCCTCCGCAACTATGCGGAGAATACTGTCCTACCATAGACTGGCCTCCTTCTCAAACATGAAGGAGGCAAGCTCGACCTGCTCAACCTCAGAACAGTGAAGCGGCCTCAGCATCTTAGAGATGCAGTCAATCCAGTACTCGGCCTCCTCAGGTCTATGAGGTTGTAACCGTTGGAATCACTCAAATATGCCGCTAGCACTAGCATTCCCAGATGGGTGCATAGGTGAAGCAGGTGGAGTCACCCCCATTGACTAAGCAAAGATACCAGCCATGGTAGACAAAAACTGTTGCTGCTGCTGGCAGTGGTGGTGGCGGTGGTGGTGTTGCTGCTGCTGCTACATCAACAGCATCATCTGATCTAGCCTATCAGGAGCCGGAGCGGACAAAGATGCATAAGGCGTCGACGTAGATGCACGGTTCGGCTCAGGAACCAAAGGCGTGACTGGAGGAGCCATAGGTGGTATCACAGGAGTCAGCCCAGCAGTGGGCTAGTAGCTGGCTGAGAGTCCGGCCCAGCAGTGGGGCCAATAGCTGGCTGAGAGTCCGGCCTAGCACCAGACTGAGACGGGCCCGACTGGGGGTCCGTCTGGCCATCGCCTAGGGGGGAGACCTCGCCAAGCGACTCGCCCAAAGAGAGACAGGGCGAAGTCTTCGAGCCCTTAGGAGGCATACCCTACATTCAACAGAGGGTGCAACCTGTGAGATTTAACATCCACATAATCCACCCACACAGCATTCACATCACAACTTAAGGAAAATAACATGCATTTCATTTAACTAAATTTGTCGCAATACAAGAAGTGCAGCATTACATGGATCGCGACAAAGAAAGCATGCGAGCTAATACAACTTAAGCTTTAAACAACCAAAGCAACTTCCAAATTACTACGCCTATAACGGCTACACACAATAATAAGCAACAAAACAGAGCAAAATACGACTACATCCCTGACTACTCGTCAGAATCTAGTGATGGAGGAGGGGCACCCTTATCCTGCAAGCAACACAGGATAGATTTCAGAGTGCGAGTCACCTTCTTGAACTTATGTTTCACGAGGCCCCGAAGATCCATAATGTCCTATCGTAGGACAGCCTGACCCTCCTCAAGTCGAGCTATACGGGCATCCTTGGCGGCCTGATCCGTGCCCTGCTCCGGTGCCGTAGGAGGAAAACTCTCACTCGTGTCTTGGGCCTCCACTTCTTCCTCGTCTTGCTCTTCTTCTTCTTCTATTTCAGTTCCACCTTCTTCATTACTCTCTTCCTCTTCGCTCTCAGTCTCATCTTCACTTTCTTCAAGTAGAGCTTGTCGTCCTCGAGGCCCGATGTCCATCTAATTAAGAGTCGTCTCATTGATGTAGTGGACAGGTACCGGCCTTTCCTCCCCAAGTCTGTAGTCAAACTCATGTGCAATCTTACATATGAGTCGACCAAATGGGAATGATTAAGTCATTCTATTCGAACGTGCGATAAGGACTATTTATCGCAAGATGTACGTAGGCACACACAACTTCTCTCCTTGACCCACCTGTTATAAGAAATCCACCATCAAGCGCGTGCACTCACTACGGTTGCTCCACTTAGGATAGACGTTGAATGTGCAGATGTGGTGAAGCAAGCGGAAGTCGTCCGTCATGTTGGTTATTAAAAGGCTTCTGTTAGGCTGCCATTCAACCAAACGACCACAAAGGAACCACGTGCGGCGATCCCTTTCACGTGCACTACTCAGATTCCTCTCACTTGGATGAACTTCGCCAAGCGGCACGTTTAGAAGTCGGGATATCAAAGCAATGTCGATTGTGGCCTCCTAATCTCTTCCGTAAGGGATCTTGAACTACAATGGCTCCATCGAAGGTTCTCGAATGTGGGCATAGAAAGCTCGGACAGTATCCACATTTATGCGGTATTCACCCTCAAATAGCGGACCCCACCTGGCCTCTTCCAGGCGCTCAAATAAGAGATATTCTCCAAATAGCCGTGTATCTACATGAGCTTCAAAACGGACCCTATGGCCCTCATAAACTCCATGAGATAGCTCCGTCAACAAAGTCCTTCCAACGGGAGCCCAGGGATCGAGGTCCCAATTAGTCTGAAACTCTCGAGTGGCTGTGGTGCTCGCGGCGGTGCCTCTCGGCATCCTTGAACAAGTTGGGCGACTAGGCCCGGCTTCATCGACGGGAGCTCTCTTCTTCCCCATGAAAGAGAGAATGGTGGAAATGGAAAATATGGCTGTAATAAGCTTGAATAGGGCCATGGAAAATGAAAGAAAAGAGAAAAATGGAAGGAATGATGGGGCTTCCACGAATTTGAGACTCAAAGTAGGGATTTGAGTGCCCAAATGGAAATAAAAGAAAGAGAAATTAGCAATGGAGATGGGTTTTGAGATGGGTAGAGTGAGGATGCACGAAAATGGAAGAAGAAAGGGTTTGGAGAGGAATTTTTGTGGGGTTTTGAGAAAATTTTCAAGAAAAGGGAAGCTTAGAGTGGTAGTTTATGAAGGGAAGATGATTTGGGAGAGGTTTTAAACAACCAACCATGGAGGAGTGGGCCATACTAGGCCCTAGATGTATCGGCCCGACCGGCCCAGCCCGTCTGGGCTTACTGGGCAGTGAGGCCTTGCTGGTCTCTGGAGTAACCGACGATGGCTGGCCGGTGGGGCGAGGTCCTCCCCCTCCCCAAGCCCAAAAATGATGTGGGTCCCACCCTAAGTCCCCCTGGAATTGCCCCGATTGGGCCCCTAGTCTGTTTTGACTCGTTTCGGGTTACTTTGAATAGAACCTAATACAGATTCAAGTTTACCGAATTTTTAACGGCTGGGATGGGATGATACACGGTCTAAAACCGTTGACGGACAGTCTAGAAGTGATTTGGGGTCATTGTGTGTGATCAAGAGTGTACACAGACTCGATCTCGGCAATCGTTTTTAGTAAACTTTCGCCGATTGGTACAACTGAGAATCCTACATTGTTTCTAGATTTTTCTCGCACCCTCCTACACTAAGGTGGCATCAGCGTGCGTTGTGTGACCATAACCCAGGTCTGGTTTAATCTAAATCATGCTTTGATATCAACTTGTAATGCCCTGAAATTCGGGGGTCGAGCATAACTCAACTCTCGAGTTTCAAAAACATCACTTATGCAACATATGAAATGATGAATGTATGTTGTCAGTATTAGTGTATAAAACATGGAGTAGATTAAGCCAAACTACAAACATAATCCAGGGACAGGTGAAATATGCAAGCAAAAGTCTGAAGAAAATATATACATATATATATAACTCCTTAAGATATGTATGCTCTGCCAGGCCGTAATTACAAGTGTTTGTTTCAAAATACAAGTATCAAAATGAAATACACCATTACAATAATAACCCTGAATCCCCGTAGCTAAGGACACAGCTCACATGAACCCTCCTGAGAACTGCATAAAGGAGAATGCCTCCTTATCATCCTCATACTCCAGCTCTGCCTCGAGGGTTGCATCATGATCTGCATCTAAGACAGAGTCTGGTTGGTGTTTAAACACCATCCCAGAACGTGGGAGTGAGTGATCAACTCAGTGGAGCTATACAGTGAAAGTTAACATGTCATCAATTCAATCAAGTAGTAATGATAAAGCAGTACAATCAAACATATCCTAATTACTCTTATTAATGCAAGGATGTATGTAGAAACGATGCATGCTCTCGCCTGCACTCCCTCAGCATCTTCATCTTACGGTACCCATGACAACCTCCTGCAGTGCTCTACAACGCTAAGGCACATGCAATGCGGTGCATGAACATGATTTCTAAGTTGTTATTAGTCCTTTTCATACAACAGGATTGGAAAGCTAAGGTACCTTCCTTCTATCACTTCCCAAATGGTGATCCATTCTAGGGTTATCAGTCTTAGACAATCTCATACGATATTATGGTTTTAGGTTGCTACAAAGGGCTCGTCACCAATCAATGCAGGCCTAATCATACCTTAGTTGCTACAATACGGCTCGTCACCACAATGCAGTATCATGGTATGCTCGAGGTCACTACAAAGGGCTCGTCACCAATTAATGTAGGCCGACAGCACGAATATAGTGTCCTATACCACCATAATCGGCTCACGAGTCTGGATTGCTCACTGGTCACTACGAGGAGGCTCGTCACCCCAGCGTAGGCCGACAGCTCGACCACGGTGTCCCATACCACCATACCCGGCTCATGAGTCTTAGCGGATCGAGGTACCATAGTTAATGGGATTGCACTGGTAAGTTTGGTACCCTAGATTCAAACAGTAGCGTCCATACATGGTGAACATCCACCGAGACAATCGGGTTACTTGACGAGCAACTAGCACGAGTGCACGTTGAGTTGACCGACATGAAGTACACAAACACTTCGTGTGGCCAAACCACTGCCGACAACCCTATTACAACTCGGGTTCGTTAAACACGTCCTACGTGACGAAAACAACCTCAGTCATGAACTCAAAGTTTGTTACCGATTCCCTGGACTATGTCATAGTCCCAAACACATTCAATTATAACAGATATTCATACCAGCAATTTAGAACAGTAATGGATCAACAATTCTAATCGTACAGCATGTGAGCATTTGATGGATATCAACTTAACATGAATTCACACATAAGTAGCGTCTAAGTTAAGCAGACAAAGAATGTAAATTGCATGGAGGAAATCATACACATCATTAAGATAGTTGAGAATCTCTTCTCAACGCCCATAAAAAGCATAATATATTACACCCTTATTCGTTCAGACCTTTCTACAAACACTTAGGCTACATATTCCAACATACATGACGTATGTTGGTGATAGTACACAATAGGACAAATCCTTTCGCCAAGGAGTTGTTACACATACAACTAGCACAAACATGCGACAATTAATCATGGCAAACACATGTTCATATTTCATACGTATACGATACTTTTTACATATACATGGAATACACAAATCTCAATATAGTTCATATATATCAGAAATGCAATACAAACATCGCATTTGGCATGTGAAATTGCACCCACAACAATAATAAACCATTAACCGGCATTGAAAGCCTTGAAAATCATAACCTATATGAATATAGTCCGCAGTTTAAACCAGAAATTTCGTAACGGATTCAATTTAGACGATAAGTCTTCGTCGACGGCAAATAGGTAACCTAAGGAATGAATTAGATTAGCTACATCAGCACTTAAGCTATTCTAAATTCCAAAACAGGTTATGGTTTAATTGACTTGCCCAAAAATGAGATTGGAATCACCGGAATAACGATTCAAAAGCGATGGATTAGGTACGTCAGGTAATTGGAAAGAATTCCAAGATGATTCACCAACTTCTCCCTCACTTTCTCTCTCTTTTCCTCTCTCTCTCTCTCTTAGCTAGGGTTTGGAAAATTCGTATGGAATTTAAGATTGACGGTTTAAGGTCTTTATATAGGCCTAAAATTTATGGAAATGGCCCCAGGGCCAAGGTATACTTAGGTTATAACCAAATATGGGTCGTTCCGGTCCAACGGAGCACTTTTGGTGGCCCCTTTTCCACGTGTGGTCGGACTTAAGCTCCCTGACCATGGATCTAGGGTAGGCTGAGTTTTCACACCGATCGGATTGACAGATCAACCATGGCGGACCAGTTTCAGTTTAGCGGTCACGGTCAGTCGATCAGGGCCACAAGTACATTGACATGTGTGGGACATTTCTCCTGATCCAAGGGTGTATTTGGGTCAGATTCTGACGATCTGAATCCTTATATTTGGTCCGCAAGCGACACGACTCAGATTACTTAAATTTGAATTTTATTTCTAAATAGTTTCACGTTTCTCACACTCTTCGCTCCGGGCCCAAGTTGTGCATTTCTAGACACGGTTTGGACTTGATTTTCGAGGGGGTTGTCAAGTCCAGTAATGCGGTCATAACTGTATAGTTTCAGGGTAATCAGACTTTTGACGTGCGGTACAGGTCTGATACGGAGTTTCAAGATGCTCCCGAGAGCAATCGAGTTTAAGGATGAATTCTAGATTTTAGGGTAATGTAGCGTCAATGATTCAGCACGCTTTAGGTCTTGCAGATCAAATTTAAAGTGATTAGTGCTAATTTCATAAGCACTCTAGTCTAGCACTTACTAATATCAACCTAATTTCTAAAGGATTTGGCCTTGGGTGATTTCTGCTTGAGGTGGTACTCGGGTCTTTGTATGAATTTTTTCGAGACATTATAGCTAGTGTCCACCTGAATACAAAATACTTTGTGGTTGGGTATAGTCATGACCACCACTAGTGCATCGTCATGGGGGTAGTGGACACCTCAGGTGTCCTCTTTGGTGAAGGTTAGCTCGAAGGAGGCCACTTTATGCTCCTTCGAAGTTCTGTTGGTCATGTGGACTTGATGTTCAGAGCTATTGTGACTGGTACTTCAGGCATGGGCTATACATGCTCGGTTCGAGTCTCTTCCTCCTGCAAGTCCATTGAAAATAGTGTTGATTTCTCTAGTAGCCTCGTTATTATTGATGGGTTGCTCATTCTTCCGATCTGCTCGCTCTTCCCTCCTGTTGAGATATTCAAGTAGGTGCCCATCTTCCGATGAGGGCTTCGATTTCTTCCTTTAGATTGAAGCAATCGCTGGTGGAAGGACTGTGGTCACGATGGGAGTGGCAGTACTTTCGTTTATCCTTCTTTTCGGCATCATTCTTCATCCTGTTCGGCCATTTGAGGAGATGCTTATCCCGAACTTCCATAAGGACCTATTCAGCATGGCGTTTAGAGGGGTGTAAGAGTTGAACCTGCTCTCGGGTCGTTTGCTTGGACGTTGACCCCTATTCAAATCATCGTCCCTTCTTCGCTTATTGCCGGGAGCCGACGCTTGTTCCTCCTTGGGTCATTTCTCCTTGGTTGAGCTTCCTCCATTCCTTGGAGCTTTTCGTGAGCTGAAAAGTTCTTCGATGTTGGAGTATTTCTGAGCTCGGTTGAGGAGATCGGCCAAGGTTGTGGGGGAATTCTTGCCGAGTGAGAAGAGGAGCCTTCCTTCCCTTAGGTCGGCCATCATGGCGGCTAGGGCGATCTGGTCTAAATAGCCTTCCACCTATATTGCCTCCATGTTAAAGTGCTTAATGTAGTCCTTTAACAACTCATTATCTTTCTATATGAGGGTGAGGAGGTGAGTCGTTGGCTTCAACCTCTCCTTTCCTCTGATGAAGTTGGTGATAAAGGCCTTACTGAGTTGAGTGAACGAGCTGATGGATTGCGCTTTCAATTGTTGAAACCATTTTCGATTTGCTCATGATAAAGTTATAGAGAATACTCGACACATTACCACAGTCGATGCGTCATGAGGCTCCATCCATGCCCTGAAAGATTCTAGATGCTCGGCTGGGTCTGTTGTCCCAGAGTAAGGGGTGATTCGCAGCATCCAGAATCTAGGCGGGAGCTGAGCATGCATAATGTTGGTGCTAAATCGTGGCTCGGTTTCTTCCAGCGTTGCTTTTATCAAGGATAGGCATGTGCACAGTAGGCCTGCCATATATCGCTAATTTGACTGCGTAATTTATTGAGCCCGACCTCCCAAGGATCCTCATTCTCGGTTATTGCCTCGGTCACGACCTCGAGAGACTTGCCACGTCTCTTCTTCTCCAACTCATGACATAAGTCGAAGGCAACTAGTGTGGCAGTGCCTAAAGTGTGGGAAGGAGGCATGCCGATCTGCCTACTTCTTTGGGAGCCGTTAGGTGCTCGAGATGGTGTAGAGACTTCCATAGCTGCTCGAGCAACAACCTCAGCTCCTAGGTCAGGAGGAGGGATTTGTCACTCTATCATTCATCTTATTTGATCGAGGTTGCTTGTCAAGGCTTCAACTTGATGCTCAAGAGAGACGAGCTGACCTCCTCGGTTTCGAGATCATTGTGTTAGGCCTACGGGCACAGAATCAGCCTGAGGTTAGGAAGAGGAGTCCCAGCAATCCACAGACTATTCTAGCGACACAGGGCTAGGAACAACGGTGGCAGTTTGAGCTTTCTTTCTCTATTTCGCCATTGTCGAACCCTTGAAGGTGATGAGAGCGGGTTTTAATGTCGTTCCCACAGACAACGCCAAACTGTTGATGTAGAAATCCGGTTAGCCCTGCTTGGAGCTTCGATTGCTTGCACAAAGAGAAGACAAAGGAGACCCTGGCTGCACGGGTTGAGCCCTTTGTCGTATCGGTTGTTGACCGGTCCTCGTGGAGTGCACGGGTGTCCGACCTGACCTTATTTTATTGGTTGGTTCATTTTTACTCATAACAAGGTATGTTTGGACATTTGGTTATGAAATCATGTATCCGTATATGCCTATATGAAATATATGTGGAAACTATGTGTAGTTTCATGAAGATCACGTGGTCATGATGGATATAATATGCCATGTGTTGTTGGATACAGAATTATGTATGTGGATGCCACATTAATGAAAGCCCCATACCTCATATGTGATGAAATTGTACTTTCAAGGGATGAAACACATAAGGGTTATGTTGTTACATTGTTGGTAATACCTTGTGTATGATTTTCAATGGATCTAAGTGTCATATGTGTTTACCTATGGTGGATCCCTAACGAATTGGTAGGAGATATGAGCCATATGTAGTATCATGAGTAGGATGTGTACGCCTCTTCAAAATTGGCCATCGTTTGAGAGAAACAACTATTCTAGGGTGTGATGGACCATGTGATAGGTGTTCACAACCCCAAGTGTAGGGTCGCGATGTAGTAATAATCTCGGTAAGACCGAGGTCGAATCCACAGGGACTAATCTTGTGTGTATTCTGAAAGTAACTATAAGTAGAACTAGAAGAAGATCTAAACCTAAATTTGAAATAAAGGGAAGTAATTGTGAAGGATTTAATTAGAAACTTAAGAATTTAAAGGTGGGAACTAGGGTTTCCAGGGATCCACTTGCAGCTATTAGGATATTTCCTTATTTGATTCAAGGAACTTAGATGGAATTGGAGTCTTATCCTATCCAATTGGAAAATATATCAATAAACTCAAATTTGAACTTCCATTGATCTAATTCTCAATGGCTGAAAGTTATAGAGATAGGAAGTGATTTCGTCATTCAACCATGCCCAGGAGATTATGGCAACAATAGGATATACTGATCTAACAACCAACATAGGAGAATTGTGAGGGTTAGAAGAGATTCCATCACCCAACCATGCCCAAGGGACCATGGTGGACAACAAGACTTACTAACTTTACAATCTCATAGCAGGAAAAGAAGATACTTCAAGCTATTACAGATCTATTGTAATTTGAGTCACAACAAACCATTAAAAACTAAAAGTATTCGTTAAATATCAAATTAGAATCAGAGAGGTTCAACAAGAACAAGAACCAAAACTAGAAAAACATCCCAACCATGCTATAAGCTTCACCCCTTAGCCCTATCTAAGGGATTTAGCCAACCATAGACATGATTGGATTCAAAACTCTAGAAGAAAGCATTAAAAAATAAGAAGAAGAGAAGAAGAAACACTTGGGAGACGGCTCCACCCCTTTGCTCTGCTCCTTGAAAACCTCGATATCTTAGAAAAACTTAAGAAACCTATATTTATAGGTAAAGTTCTGCAAAATTGCAAAATCAGATCAAATTTACGCAGTCTGCGTAAACTTTGCGTAACCCGTTCGATGTCATTGAACCACATCAAAGGTGTCTTGAATCCGGAAGCCACGTCTATTGTGTAAGTTCTTTCCGCACTGCATAAATCTCTGTGTCATCAAACCTTCCTTTGATGTCATTGAGCTGATCGTCGATTCATCGAACAAGTCTTCAATTCATCGATAATATATCTAAAACAGTCCAGCGAGTCTGTCATAATTCTTCATTAGATTCAATGCCATAGAACAAACTTCAATGTCCTCGAGTAAATCCTCGATGTCATTGAAAGGTGCTTCGAGGAATCAATAAAGGCACCCAATATGTCCAGCGACCAACACGATTTTTATGTAAACAATTTGATGTCATTGAGCGGTTTTCGTCATCGAACTATGACTTCGATGTCATCGAATGGTGCTTGATGACATAGTCATTGTATTCTGCGCTTATTCGTTCGATATCCTTCCTTCTCTATTTGGTTTTCTTGGATCTTGGAGTCTTAATATCTTCAATCTTGGTCTCTAAAGATCCATTCTTTGCCTTAACCATTCATGAGCACTAAATCCATGCTTTTATCATTCTTTCCAATCCAAGCTCTTAAATTCACCTTGCAACACAAACATGAGTAAAATGAGACATTAAGCAGTATCATGTTCATAAAATCAAGACATAAATGGGGGATAATATGCAATATTTGACCCTTGACACAATCCCCAACCAGCATTTTTCTAGTCCCTAGCAAAAATATGCATAAAATAATCTTTCATCTTCACAGTTTAAAACCTTTTTTTTTGAAAATAATCTTTTGTGCAATTAAGTATGAATGAGTAGAGTCAAGACAAGAAAGTGAGATTTTAGAAACCTAGAGCCGAATCACATAAGCAATCAATCAAATAGGTTCTTTATCATTTTTAAAATTATGGACTCATGTATCAAGTTTCTGCCAATTTGCTTGGTGAATATCAACTTACTCAGCATGAGAATACTATCGTTTCATAATGTTAGCTATGTTCATCATATCAAGAGTAGTTTAAAAATTCAAGTACTAATTCCGAACTTATCCCCTTCTCTTTCTTTTTCAGTTTTTTATTTTATATCGATGAAAACTCATATTCATTCTTTTTCAGACATTACATCCTTTTTAGAGACCTTTTTCATTCCCTTTAAGGTGTTGTCATTCTTCAAATTATGGCCTTTTTGTCGATCTCCTATTTTTTAACTGATTTTTCATCTTCTAAGATGGATAAAATTCTTCAGACTCAATTCTCAACATCTCTCAGTGATTCACATGCTACCCATCAAAAATTCTAGCACGACTTATGGAAAGTAAAATGATCGTGCCTTGTGATTTAGATGAACATGATATTCGAGCTTCCTTATAATCAATTACATGCAAGGACGTAAGTGATAGACTACTTAATTGATCAAACTCCAACAGTCCAACATTCACTTTCTACCTTGTCATCATACTCAATGCAATCTTAAGTACACAAACTTTTGTTTCCAAACAGATTCCAACTTGAAACATTTAAGATATTCAAAAAATTTGCAAAAAAAATTGCTCAAACTGAGAAAACACTGATTAGTTTACCTAATCCCCCATCCCCAACCTAAAATCTATATTGTCCTCAATGTATAAGAAATTATCATATAATGCATATGAGGCAACGAAAAGAAAGGGAATGGTGATGGAAAGATAGTAACTCGAGGAAGGAAATTTGAACTTTTCCATGGATCTCAGCATAAAATGGGTTAGTACAAAACAAAATTCAATAGAGCATAAGCAAACTACCCTGAACAGCGGAAAGTAAACTATCCTAGTCCTAAATCATATGAAAGCGATAAACCTGATTATAACTCCGTCAGACTAAGAGGTCAATCCTAGTAAACAGGATCAATCAGAGGTATGGACATATCCTCTGAATCAAATTTTTCAACAAATGGCTTTAAACAATGTCCATTCACTTTGAAAGCACTGTCATTGTTTAGATTCTGAATCTTAACGGCTCCATAAGGATAGACATTAGTAACTATGAAAGGCCCGGTCCAACGAGATAGAGTTTACCTAGAAAAAGATGTAACCGAGAATTATACAAAAGGACTTTCTGACCTGGTGTGAATGATTTTCGAAGAATGTTCCTTTCATAGAACACCTTCATCCTGTCCTTGTAAATTCTCGAGTTCTCATATGCGTCATTCCAGATCTCCTCGAGTTCATTCAATTGTAGTTTGCGTAGTGAGCCAGTATCCTCCAAATCAAAATTCAAATTCTTAATAGCCCAGTAGGCTCTATGTTCTAACTCCACAGGTAAGTGGCAAGCCTTTCCATAGACAAGTCTAAAGGGAGACATTCCAATATGGGTCTTAAATGCAGTACGGTAAGTCCATAAAGTATCGGTCAATCGGATTGACCAATCCTTCCAGTCAGGGTTAACCATCTTTTTCAAGATATGTTTAATCTCCCTGTTAGAAATCTCAGCCTTCCCACATATCTGTGGGTGGTATGGAGTGCTCACTTTATGGAAGATGCCATATTTTTTCATTAAGTTTGCAAATGGCCTATTACAGAAATGTGAACCTCCATCACTAATGATGGCCCGAGGAGTTCTGAAATGAAAAGGATGTTCTCTTTTAAAAACTTAATGACCGTCCGATGGTTATTGTTCCGACACAGGATTGCTTCGACCCATTTAGTGACATAGTCTACTGCTAGCAAAATATATAAATTCCTAAAAGATTGGGGGAATGATCCCATGAAATCAATGCCCTAGTAATCAAATTCTTCAATGATCAGAATGGGGTTTAGAGGCATCATATTTCGATGGGACTGCTCCCAACTTTTGACAACGCTCATAAGTTTTACAAAACTTATGAGTATCCTTGAACATAGTGGGCCAATAAAAGCTGCACTGTAGAATTTTGGCCATGGTCTTTTTTAGAAGAAAAGTGACCACCACAAGCTTAAGTGTGACAAAAGGAGATAACACTTTGGTGTTCATTGTCTATCACATGTCTCCTTAAGATTTGATCTAGGCAATATTTAAACAAATATGGATCGTCCCAGAAGAATTTGCGTACTTCGGTAAAGAATTACTTCTTATCTTCCGTAGTCCATTGTGTTGGCGTGAAACCTATGGCAAGATAGTTAGCAATATCTGCAAACCAAGGTGAATGAGATACTTTAAACAATTGTTCATCAGGGAACATGTCATTTATATGCGTCGTCTCAAGGGAATCAGATGGATCAAGTCGGGAAAGATGGTCAGCCACTACATTCTCTACTCCCTTTTTATCTTTTATTTCCAAATCAAATTCTTGGAGTAGGAGGATCCATCTTATCAAGCGGGGCTTAGCATCATTCTTAAAAAGAAGATACTTTAGTACCGCATGATCGGTGTAGATGATGATCTTCGATTCGATCAAGTATGACCTAAATTTGTCCAAAGTGAACACTATGCCTAAGCGTTCCTTTTCGTAGTTGAGTAATTCACTTGGATAGGATTTAGAGTTCTACTTGTATAATGAATAATGTAGGGCTTCTTTTCTTTTCTTTAGCCTAAAACCACCCCAAGAGTATAATCAGATGCATCACACATAATTTTAAAAGGAAAGTTCCAATCAAGTGGCTGCATGATAGGTGCAGTGATTAACATGCCCTTGAGCTTAGAAAAAGCTTCCTGGCATTGCTCAGTCCACTCGTATGGTACATCCTTTTGAAGTAGATTGCATATAGGACGATAGAGGTGACTAAAGTCCTTTATGAATCGTCTATAAAATCTGACATGTCCTAGGAAGGATCGCATGTCTCGTATGTTCTTGGGTAGAGGTAAGTTAGAGATAAGATCAATCTTAGCCTTATCTAACTCA
This sequence comes from Magnolia sinica, assembly GCF_029962835.1. Taxonomy (NCBI): domain Eukaryota; kingdom Viridiplantae; phylum Streptophyta; class Magnoliopsida; order Magnoliales; family Magnoliaceae; genus Magnolia; species Magnolia sinica. The sequence goes on from NC_080574.1 coordinate 86,228,921, forward strand.
ATTCCCTTGGACGAGATGATATGTCTGAGGACAATTCCCTTATAAAGCATGAAATGTCACTTCTCCCAATTTAGTACCAAAATCTTTTCCTCACATTGCTTCAGCACACATTTAAGATTCTCCAAACAATCACTAAAGGATGGACTAAAGATAGAGAACTCGTCCATGAAGACCTCTAAATATTACCTCACCGTGTCAGAAAAAATACTCATCATGCATCGCTGAAAAGTGGTGGGGGCATTACACAGTCCGAATGACATCATTCAGTAACCAAAGGTGCCAAAGGGACATGTGAACGTGGTCTTTTTCTGATCTTCAGGGGCTATCTCTATCTGGTTGTAGCCCGAATACCCGTCAAGGAAGCAATAGTATGAATGACCAGCTAGCTTTTCCAAAATTTAATCAATGAAAGGCAAAGGAAAGTGGTCCTTCCTCGTGACGGTATTCAATTTCCTATAGTCAATATACATTCTCTAACCAGTAGTAACTTTAGTTGGCATGAATTCATTATTGGCATTGGCTACAATGGTGATTTTAGACTTTCTAGGAACCACCTGAGTTAGACTCACCCATTGACTATTGGATAGTGATATGATACCCACATCCAATAGTTTAAGAACCTCGGCCTTAACCACTTCCTTCATGTTTGGATTTAATATACATTGTGGTTACCATGAGGTCTTAGCATTATCCTCTAAATAAATGTGGTGAGTACAAATCGAAGGGTCAATTCCCTTGAGGTATGCAATTGACCATCTAAGGGCTCCTTTGTGCTCAATGAGAGTAGAGATAAGCATACTCTCTTGTTCTTAGTCAAGGTGGGAAGAAATCACCACCGGGTATGTCTCATATTGAACTAAATAGTCATATTTCAAATTAGAGGGCAAAGGTTTTAGGTCAAACTTCGATGCCTTAATGTTAGACGGTAGAGGCATTACATCTGTTTGGGGTGATTCTTCAAATTGTGGCCTTCATCGGTTAACTTCAAATATCGGCACAGAATCCAGCATGGTCCCCATCTCCTTAATCATATCATCATCAAAATTATGGGAGTGGGCTAGGCACGTCTCTAGAGGATTAGAGGATAAGGTCAAAAGAGTTCTATCTTCCGCGAAAGAGTCAATCAGGCTAATATCATGGGAATCGTCATCATCCTCTAACTGTTCGCCTGTATTGAAAAAGATATTTAGCGCTAATATTATATTTCCAAAAGACAAACTCATGACTCCATTCCTGCAATTGATGATTGCATTTGACGTGGCAAGGAATAAGCAACCAAGAATGATAGGAATTTGAGTACTCATGCCCACAATGGGTTGAGTATCCAAGACGATAAAATCTACTATGTAGTAGAATTTGTCAACCTGGACCAACACATCCTTGATTATCCCTCTCGGTACATGAACTGAACGATCAACAAGTTGTAATATGGTCTGGGTGGGTTTTAATTCACCTAGACCCAGTTGTTCGTAGACTGAGTATGGAATCAGATTTACACTCGCTCCTAATTCAAGAAGTGCGTGCTCAATCCAGTAGTTCCTAATTACATAAGCAATGGTTGGGTTACCAGGATCTTTGTATTTCTGTAGCACATCTTGCTTTAGGATGACACTCACTTTTTTTGTTAGAAATATTTTCTTTTGAATGTTTCACTATCTTTTGGTAGTTCATAGATCTTTCAGAAACTTGGCATATGAAGGTATTTGTTTAACGGAATCCAATGGCGGAATGTTGACCTTCACTTATTTCAGCACCTCTAGAATGTTATGAGAGTTAGAAAGAGGTTTTGGTGCCATCAACCATTGGAGTTATGGTGCAATCGGCTTGCCTTGAAATTCCAGTTCTAATTCCTGTTGAGCAGTGCTGGTCTATCTGCTTCATCTATTTCTGGGTCCTTGGATTTTTCAGCCCTTAACAGAATAGATTTGTCAATTGTTTTCCCAATCCTAAGGGTAGTGATAGACTTAGCTTGCTCCATTTGATTTGAAGAGCTCAGGTTGCTAATTTCATATTACGGTTTTGGATTGGGAAGAGGTTGAGCCAAAAGGCTTCCTTTGTTCCCAATTGCATTTTTTGGCTTAAGCCATTGAATGGCCTTTGTAAGGTATTAAAAGACTTGTAGCATACCCTGATTGAAAAGATCTTGATTTTGAAGATGCTTTAGAACCAAATCCTCTTGAGGTTTTCCTTGATTTGGAATTTGATTAGGGAATCCTTCAGGAATAGCAGTTTGTCCGTTCCTTCAACCGAAATTTGGATGATTTCTCCAACTAGGATTGTATGTATTGGAAGTGGGTCCACTGAAAGGTCTTTGGTAATTATTTATGGCATTAGATTGCTCATTCAGTACCTATTGAAAAGAAGGTATTGTTGGACAATTTTCAGTTGGGTGAATGTTGCAAGTACAAATATTGCAAATAGTTTCCTTAACCTTATCTTTCTTTAATTCCATGGCCTCGAGTTTTCTTGTGAGATTAGCCACTTTAGCATTGATATCATCATCCTCTTTTAGGAGATATATTCCGCCCCTCTCCTTCGATTGAGTAGGCTTAGAAGTGGTGCTCGATTTCGGGGAGATGTCCCATGATTGTGTGTTTTCAGCAACCTTATCAAAATAGTCCCACACATCATCAACATTTTTATTCATGAATTCCCCGTTGCACATTATCTTGACCAATTGGTGCATGGGAGATGTCAGTTCATCATAGAAGAAGTTCGTGATGCACCACATTTCAAAATCGTGTTGTGGGTATGAACTGACAAGATCCTTGAGCCGCTCCCAACATTGGAAGAATGTTTCATCGTCTTTTTTGAGAAAAGTTCATGGTTAACTTTCTAAGGGTGTTCGTTTTATGGTATATGAAAATTTTCTTTATGAATTCCCTTGTCATGTTGTTCCATTTGCCAATAGATCGTGGACGTAATGAATACAACCACTTCTTAACTTTCTCTTTCAAAGAAAAGGGAAAGAGTTTCAGCCTGACCGTGTCCTCAAACACGTTTGGAAAATACAGAGTGGTTATGATCTCATCAAACTCTTTCATGTGTAAATATGGATTTTCATATTCAAGTCCATGGACTTTAGGAAGGAGTTAGATCACCCCTGGCTTGATATCCATATGTCTTGTATTCTCTGGAAAAACTATGCATGAGGGCGTGCTCACCCCTGCCTATTGTAAATAATCTCGTAAAGTACGAGGCGGGGGTGTTTGATGCACCTCATTCTCATCTTGGATTTCCTCAACCCTAGGTTGAGGTGGACCCGGAGGTTAATTAGTCAGTTGATTGGCAGCCATAACTTCAGTTGACTCTGTGGATCTCGAGTAGTTTCTAATCTTGTGATGGATAGATAACCCTTCAACCAATCCTACTTTACTCAAAAGACGCCGAGTGTTATCATGGACCCACTTGGGCATGAAACACTCTCAGCCCTCAATTTCAGAATCTAACCTGAACTTAAAAAGAAAGAAGGAAATATAAATATAGAAGTAGAAAGAGAGATAATTAGAAAGAAGTTACCAAATTAGAAGTTTCTATATTGGGATCCTGCAAAAGAAAAAGGAAAGTGAATTAGTTTCTAAAAAGGAACTAAGAAAGCAACCTAATTTCTAAAAATGAAAATGGAAAGTTTCTATAAAAAAATAGAAAGTTAGTCAGTTTCTAAAAACAGAAAGGAAAGTAAATTATTTTCTTAAAAAAATAGAGAGTTAGTTTCTGAAAACAAATTAGGAAAGTTTCTATCCTAGAATTAGAAAGCAAGTTAGTTTCTAAAATAATTCAGAAAAAATCCTAACCTAAAAATAGAAATGAGAAAAAACCCTAATTTTAAACTAATTCCAAAACTAGTTAATCTTAGAAAAATGCAACCGTTAATCCCCGGCAACGACGCTAAAAACTTGTTCACAACCCCACGTGTAGGGTCGCAATGTAGTAATAATCTCGGTAAGACTGAGGTCGAATCCACAGGAACTAATCTCATGTGTATTCTGAAAGTAACTAGAAGTAGAACTAGAAGAAGATCTGAACCTAAATTTGGAATAAAGGGAAGTAATTGTAAAGGATTTAATTAGAAACTTAATAATTTAAAGGTGGGAACTAGGGTTTCCAAGGATCCACTCATAGCTATTAGGATATTTTCTTATTTGATTCAAGGAACTCAAGTAGAATTGGAGCCATATCTTATCCAATTGGAAAATATATCAATAAACTCAAATCTGAACTTCCATTGATCTAATTCTCAATGGATGAAAGTTGTAGAGATTGGAAGTGATTCCATCATTCAGCCATGCCCAGGAGACTATGGAAAACAACAGGATATACTGATCCAACAACTAATATAGGAGAATTGTGAGGGTTAGAAGAGATTTCATCACCCAACCATGCATAAGGGACAATGGTGGACAATAAGACTTACTAACTTCACAATCTCATAGCAGGAAAAGAAGATACTTGAAGCTATTGCAGATCTATTGTAATTTGATTCACAACTAACCATTAAAAACTAAAAGTATTCCTTAAATATCAAATTAGAATGAAAAAGGTTCATTAAGAACAAGAACCAAACTAGAAAAACATCTAAACCACTCTACAAGCTTCACCCCTTAGCCCTACTTAAGGGATTTAGCCAACCATAGACATGATTGGATTCAAAACCCTAGAAGAAAGCATTAAAAACTAAGAAGAAGAGATGAAGAAACACTTGGGAGATGGCTCCACCCCTTTGCTCTGCTCCTCCAAAACCCAGATATCCTAGAAAAACTTAGGAAACCCATATTTATAGGCAAAGTTCTGCAAAATCACAAAATCGGATCAAATTTACGCAGTCCACGTAAACGTTGTGTAACCCATTCGATGTCATCAAACCACCTTCGATGTCATCGAAGGTGTCTTGAATCCGGAAGCCACGCCTGTTACATAAGTTCTTTCTGCACTACATAAATCTCTATGTCATCGAACCTTCCTTTGATGTCATCGAGTTGATCGTCGATTCATTGAACAGGTCTTTGAGTAGTCAATAATGTGTCCAAAACATTTCAGGGAATTGCGTCATAATTCTTCATTAAATTCAATGCTATTGAATAAACTTCAATGTCATCGAGAAAATCATCGATGTCATCGAAAGGTGCTTCAAGGAATCGATAAAGGCACCCAATATGTCCAACGACCAACTCGATTTTTGTGTAAAAAATTCGATGTCATTGAATAGTTTTCGATGTCATCAAACTATGACTTCGATGTCATCGAACGGTGCTCGATGACACAGTCATTGTATTCTTCACTTGTTCTTTCGACTCCCTTCCTTCTCTATTTAGTTTTCTTAGATCTTGGAGTCTTGAAATCTTCAATCTTGGTCTCCAAAGATCCATTCTTTGCCTTGTCAATTCTTGAGCACTAAATCCATGCTTTTAGCATTCTTTCTAATCTAAGCTCTTAAATTCACATTGCAATATAAATATGAGTAAAATGGGACATTAAGCAGTATCATGTTCATAAAACCAAGATATAAATGGGGGATAATATGCAATATTTGACCCTCAACAATAGGGTAAAGAGTGACCTATTGATCATGGACATTGATAAATTGGTTGGATGCTAAACTTACATAATTAAATGTGAAACGAATCATGCATTCACTAGACACGAACATAGATGGGTCAACCCCTTGGGTGTCACAACAGGTGTGTAACGAGCAAGGCCCGCATCTGGACATGCACTATCTAGTTGGAAGGTGTAATGGGGGAGCTCCACTTCCGCTAGTTGGGTTTTATTATGAAGGTGTAATGGGGGAGTCTCACTTCACAAGAAAATTTGGTGACTACTGGCTAGCGGATGTGTAATAAGGGCGTCTCAAGCTTGGGCATCTCGCATTCATCTAGTCAGGGTTCCTTAGACAGTGCATGTATACATACATTGCATTAAATAAGATTTTCTTGTGGATGTTTTAGCCTGCATATTATTATCATGACTACGCTATTATTATGCTAATCGTGAAGGGTTACCCTCACTAAGTTGAACTGCGACAATTCATTCCTCTTGTTGGACAAACAACCATAGGTTACATAGATGACGATCCCATAAAGGAGAATAAGCCTCAAGATGAGGAGTATAATGTCTCTTGGCGACAAATGATAGAGGACGAGGCTGGAGCCACATGAGAGACGATCAATCTTATTTACTCGCTTTCTTAGGATTTAACTTTCCTTTATTTGTTTGAAGTTTTAATAATGCCCTCAATGGGAAGACAAAAAAAAAAAAAAAAACATTGGACTTTGAAGTGATGCTTTGTTTAGAAACCATTAATGGAATAAGATTTTAATTCTATCGATTATACTATGAAAGCCATGAGAATGAAAATTGATGCAAATGAAATGAATATGTAGTATAATATCCTTGACATATTCACGTTAACACCCAGGAACTCAGCCCATTGTGTTATCCACAAGAGTTGTGGCCAGGGGGAGATTTTCCTAGCCCTTATTCCAATTTCAACTTGTTCCCCAATGTGGATTAGTTAGATGAATTTGGCATACTGATACGAGACGAGGTTTCTATATATACTTGGGTCTGTCGAGTGGACAATCATGGAGATTTGCTCTTCCTCGTCGATGGGTGTTTTCATCTTGGCGGCTTTGGTCCGCCACCATCTAACACAAGTTAACAAAGACTCTTTATTCCTTTATCTCAAAGCAGCAAGATCCACCCTTTCAAGTGCTACATTTGGATTATACGCAAAGAGATCAATGAATGCTTGGTACAAGTCTTTCCAAGTTCTAACTTTGTGATGGTCAAGCGATGTGTACCAACTAAGCATGTCACCTCTCATGGACTTTTGGAATAATCAAATCAATATTCCATCATCCCTTGCCACGACATTGAGTTCACCCCAAAAGGCTTTCAAATGGGTGGTGAGACATCCTGTTCCATCGTACCTTTGGAACTTAGGGATTTCAAAGTTGGGAGGTAACCTTATGCCGGGGAAGGGAGAAAGCTCCCTGAATCGAGTGGACGATAGTTCTACTCCATGTTACTTCTGAAGGTCATTTCTCATAGCTCTTCGTTAATCCTCAAAATGCCTTTGAAGTTCATCAATCTCAGATGATGGTGATTGTTGAATGGAGGCCCATGCCCCTTGAGAAGCTCGAACGGCTTCTTCTTCATAATGATTTTACCTCTCTTGTGTTTCGGTTGTCCCTGATGGAAGGATTTTTCCGGTGGGGTACTGACAGTTGAGGAGGTTGGAATATATTTTTAACTACAGGGTGAGCCTATCTCTCTGGATAAGCGGGTGTAGAGGGTGAAGCTTGAGCTAGACTGGATTGTGCATGTCGTTGTTTAGATTAGAATTGGGTAGCGCTCCCTTTGGCTAGAACTGGCTAGAATATGTTTGGCGAAAGACTGGTTAGCCCACACTTGATTGCAGATGGGTGGGACTTTGAGCTGGTGCAAGATATTGAAAATGGACCCGGTTTCCCTCAGGATGGATAGGCTGGAATTGGTTAATGATAGGATCTGAAAGATCTACATGAGTAAGAGGTTGCTGTGCACTGTGGATGGACTATTGGGCTATTGTTTAGAAAATCGACTTATCAAGTTCTCTATCCTATTTATGCTGGAAGCTAAATTGGCTATTGCAGGGTCTGTTGTGGGTTTGGAGGTTTGTTGTATGGATGAATCGAGGATAGGATCTGGAAAATCTCCCTAGACCAACATGCAACATTTTGTCCTATGTGCGTGTTCAGATGATGCTTTGATAGGCTAGCTTTGCAGGGTGCCAAACCCCTAGCTACTTTATAAACACAATGATTGTAAGATGGTTTAACTCTCTCATATGAATAGGTTCAGAATATCACTATCTTCTTTTTTATTATTTTTTAATGAAAGCGATTGAGAATAGAACATAGTTTGGACTAGTTGTAAAAAAAGGAAAGAAGAGTAAAGCTTACAGGATTCTGTAGAGCTTCTGATTACTGACGGTTAAGTCAGGCAGCTACATCTGCCTCTGCTTTTGGCTCTCCCTCATCCTTTTCTATTTCTTTGCTCTCTATCCTCTCTTGTTTTATCCTCTCTCTTGATTTTTTTTTTTCTTTAAATAATGGTATGAAAATGCGGGAATATAAATATAGGAATGTAAAAGCCGACCAATACGATACCAGAATGTTAGATGCTCGCAGGGAAAGTGAAGGGGAATAGTACGAGACTAAAATGATGATGATTGCTCGAAAGTAAAATGTTGGATGATCGTAGATATTTAAAGAGGACCAATACTCATTGTTTGAATTATCTCCGATATTATCGAAATATCTCTGATACTATCGTTATCTCTAGCTTGGCAATACCGATAACATTAGTAGTAATATCTATTACACTGGTAGTATTAGAAATTCCAGGCATCAACAATGTATTGCTAAGTATCGCCAACATATTGATATCGACAATATTTTCAATTATGTAAATTCTATGCATCGCTTATAAGCTATATCAAAACAAAATAAGTATATGGTTCGTTTGATTAAAGAGGCATTTAACATTCCATAGAAGCATTTGTTGCACCACATAATCCATTTCATTGTCAAAATCCATGCTTTATATTTGAAATAAGTTGACCTCTTTACTTATGAACTTTTTATACCACACTGATCTGATGGCCCTCACCTTGGATTGACCATTCCCCAAAAGGCTCCATAATTGAAGATTCTAGCCATCAAATCTTTGGCTTCTCTCCCATTGAACATGGATTATTGGTCCACTTCTCTTATCTTTCTCTTTGCAATATAAATATTTTGATGGTATCATCTTTCCATTTTGGGAGGAATGTTGGGTTATGGTCCATCCACGTTTGGGGCGAAGGGAGGGTGCATGGATAGGGTTGTCCATGGATGCTACTATTTTACATTTGGATGACACCATGCGGACAACACTCTTCTGAAGAGTGTGTTGCAGGATCATATATTTAAGGGGTGTTAATCAGTGTTCGAGTTGTCGATATCACTACAAGTTTCGTTGGCCAGAGACAAAGATATTATATCATTATCATCAATAATATCGCTAATAACCGGAAATGCGAGGAAAAATAGGGAAACATGGGGGAAATGGTAGAATTTTTCAGTAAAACTTTAGGACATGCCTAAATACACGTATTTAGATATTTAGGAATAAAAATATTTTACAAAAAAATGTATTATATGATAAGTTTTCATTTAATAGGACCCAAAAAGCATGTGTTGCCGTAAGAAATTACTATAACAATAATCAAAATGAGTTTATATAATACAAATGCAACTATCATACAATAATTAAGATATGTAAAATTAAATGAACTCACAGAGCACACCTTTTTGACCATCCCTCATACCTACATGGAGGGATGAGGTGGCTTGTAGTCATCATCTTAATCTTGATCATAGGGCCCACCTCAATGTATGCATTGTATATCCACGTTGTCCATCTATTTTGCTGGCTTATTTTAGGGTGTGGACTAAAAATTGAAGTGGATACAAATTTCGTGTGCACGACATCATAGGAAATAGTGGTTAATGACCATTAAAAACCTTTTGTGGGATACATAAGTTTTGGATCAAGCTGATATTTCATTTTTTTTTCCTTTCATTCAGGTCTGTTTGACCTTATTAATAGGTTAGATGGTCAAAAAAAAATATTATTGTGGACCCTAGGAAATTTTTAATGGTGGGCATTCAACAACCACTATTTCTTGTAGTGTCGAAGACTTGGAATTTATATCTTCTTAAAATTTTTGGACCATGCCCTAACAAGTGGGCCCTACAGGCACCTATGTCACTAGTTCTGGGATCACACCCAAGTCACGCTTTAACCAGGATTAGGTGCAAACTCACACAAGACGGTGCAACCCATAGTTTAGGGACTACCTTGATTTATGTCTTTTATATCCATGTTGTCCATCCAATTTTTAAGATTATTTTAGGGCATGACCCTAAAAAATGAAGTAGATCCAATTCTCATGTGGACCCTACCTTAGGAAAAAGTGGCGATTGTCCATTAATGGGCCACAAAAGTTTCGAATCAAGTTGATATTTGTTTTTTTCCTTCATCCATGGTCATGTGACCTTATCAACATGTTGGATGTCAAATAAACATCATAGAAACATTATAGTGGGCCCAAGGAAGCTTTTAATGGTAGTGCGTTCAATCACCGTTGTTTCCTAAGTATGGTTCATCTAAGTTTTGGATCTGCTTCATTTTTACGCTCATGCTTTTAAATGATATGACAAAATGGATGGATAGTGTGGATTTAGAATAAATACATTACGGTATGCCCCCATAGCAAGGACCGCACCTTCTTGGGTGAAGCCGGGGCCGCACCTAATCCACTCCTCCAAAATTTTGGCGCCACAATCCACGGGATGGAAGCAATAACTTCATGCGATTGAAAGCTAGGTGGGGCCACAGTGAAGTTCGTGAGAAATTACTCTGTTTATCTGTTTTGTCAGATCATGTTAGGAAATGGGCCAAAAAATGAAACAAATCCAAAACTCAAGTGGGCCGAATGACCGGAAACAACGAGAATTGAACTTCCACCATTGAAACATTCATGGGCCATAGAAGTTTTCGATTAGGTTCATAATTTTGTGCTTTCAATTTATCCAATTAGGAATGTATTTATGAATGGTACAGATGGCATATAAACATTACCGTGGACCCTAGGGAGGTTTCAACGGTAATCATTTCCCTACCTACCATTTCCTATCACGCGGCCCACTTAGAGTATCATAGTTTCCTAAAATTTTGGACCATGTACTAACGTGATCTCAAAAAATGGATGAACAGGGTGGATTTCTTAAAAACAGCATGGTAGGCCCCACCTAGCTCCCACGACCGGAAGTTAATCCAAAGGGTTTCGCACATAATTGAAGTGAGGTTGCATTGAGTGAGTTAGGTGGACCTTGACCATAGGGCTCATCTAGATAAAATAAGTCGTATATTTATACCGTCCATTCATTTTTGCAGATCATTTTAAGGCCTTAGCCAAAAAATGAGACAGAACCAAATTTAAGGTGGACCACATGGCAGGAAACAGTGGTCATTGAATGGCCACCATAAAAAAACTTATCGGGAGCCACAAAAGTTTCGATCAAGCTGATATTTGTGTTTTCCCTTCATCTAGATCTACGTGACTTAATCAAATGTTTGGATGGCAAATAACCATTATAGTGGGCCTTTAAATTTAAAAGTTTTTAATTGTAAGCGTTTAATCACCACTGTTTTCTTTGATATGGTCCACTTGAAATGTGCATCTGACTCATTTAACAGCTCATGACCTAAAATGATCTTTCAAAATAGATGGATGGCTTAGATGAAACACATTACATCATAGTGGGCCCACAAAGCAGCGAAATATTAATCGGGACTTCACGTCTCACATGCAGTCATCCCGTAAAAGGGAGCTTCGGAGGCGGGAAGCCACTTTGGGGAAACTATCTTCCAAAGCCCTCAAATCCCTTAAAATTCTCAAATTCTCTCCAAATTTTAAGAAATATATACCAATCTATGTAAGATTCTTTGTCGAAATTGCATCTCCTTTGAAATCTTTCATTTATTTGAAGAAAAAAAAAGGATAAATCGAGGGTTTTTTTAAATTTTTTTTTTTTTTTTTTTAAATTACCTACGGAAGAACATCACACAGATTTTGACGATCGATCGATTAGTGTGCTACCTCCAAATTCTGAATCCTCTTTTAAAAGTATCAATATTCTCTTACATGGATCGGAATGTTTTTCATTTTCTTCATTTATTTTTTTTTCAAATTTTTTCGTATTTATGCACTACCGAAATTTTTGGTGGGTTAGCTTACAGCGAATTTATCGTCGATAACTTTATTTATCGCCAACAATTGGAAGAAATATGAAACTAGGGGGTTTTGGTGTTGCCGGCTTGGTGACACCGATAATATCATCGATATTATCAATTTTTCGCTGACACTTTGAACACTAGCCCTAAATAGCACAATAATTCCAAGTATCTTGTAGGCTGAACACGAATTCCAACATTCAACCTAATCTAACAACATACAAACAACCATAAAACAAACTTTACCTGGCCTGTTGAAATGGGTGAAACCCACCAGAACTGATCCACCATTACTGCTGTTGGCATTCCACACTGCTGAGCTGGAACTGGAAATGAGCAAATGCAAGTGGAAGTGCTTTCATTTCATCCATCAGCGACAGAATATTAACTACCTCTTCACAAAAAATTACATGAATCTTAAATGGTTGAATGGTGGGCGTGAACAGCGTACATTATTTTTTGTAGATTGGCCCACCTTACCCTTGGATCCGCCAATTGCTAACTATTTGGTCCATCTAATAATAATGTTGGTATGCGTTTGTTGGATTGGTTGGATGTAAAATAAATACCACGCGCTTCCCCAACTTTCCATTTTCTACTTTGTTGTAAAGAAAAGAAAAAAGAAGGTTAATGATGTAGTTTCTCTCTTTAAAAACAATTCCCGAAAGTAGGGGTTACTAGTGGCACCATCTGGTAAGATCCAATTCCTTAGAAATTTTGGGGTAAAAATCCCAATATTGAAAATCTGAACATATCTAAAGTGATGAGAAAATGAAATAATTAATTGTCAGTTAAAGAAAGGGGATGTATATATACCATGAAAAAGGTCAATGATAAGGTTGTCTGTTGGGTTTTATTTTTGAAATATATGGCACTAGTAACTGGGTGGAGCTGATCGATGTATCCGCCACATGTCCTGTAGAGATATGACTCTACCATATTATAAATTTTCGAGCGCTACCTCATCATCTCCTCCTGACACCTTTCATTGTCGCCCAATTACTTGTGTGCGTGCAGCATCAAATCATTTTTTAACTATAAAACTAGGTTACAAATACTGTTGTAGTCATTGTGGAGCATACATAGCATATGCATCATGTGTATACAACATCCAACCAATTCAAATGGTGGGCTGATTGTGATTCCTAGAAATTGAGTGTCTGGGTTAATTACTAGTGGGAAATCATAGGTGTTATGGGCCACAGTACAAAACAAGCGACCATTAATCTAGAGCATTGATCAAATGAATCTCCAACTTGGTTATCCATCCCTTTTGAAAAAATATTACTTTTGTTGATGATGCTCAATGTCTAGAGAAATGGATGTCTATATTGAGGGAATTATAATTTATTTAAACTATCCTTCATGCGGGTCCCACCCTTGATTGCCCTTCACTACAAAAAATGCCACTGTCATATTATTTTAACTCTCTTTTCAATGGTTAGGAAATTGAATATTTCATTTCGATCAGTGTAAAAGGTGAAATTGTTGATCTAGACCATCCATCATGAGTCCCACCATTAATTTGCCCAATTTTATAATTATTTTTATCAAGTGATCCTAACTATTCATTTGATTGTTAGGGAAATTGATAGTCCGTATTGGTCATATTACAAACGATCTGATTATTCATGCGGTTTATCCTCTATTGCCAAAAAAAAAATTAAAAAAAAAATAAAAAAATAAAAATCCTTGTCAAATGATCTTAATTGTCCATTTTATGTTTTAGGAAATGGATGCCCATCATGTGGATCTCACCCTTTATTACCCATCTCTTTGGAAAAATCACTATGGTTGGTTGATCCTAAGTGTCTAATCAATGTTTAGAGAAATATCCACATTGATCAAACTACAAAGACCAATCATTAATCTAGACCATCCACTATTTTGGTCCCCACTTCTGATTTCCCACGCCTCTGAAAATCACTTTTGTCAATTGCTTTTAGCTGTCCAATTGATTCTCATTCGACGAGGCACACATGTATAAGATCCAGGCCATTCATCTGTTGTGACTTACTGTTGATAGGCCATACACCAAACACCACACAAGTCGGACAGTCCAAACTGCTAACTGTCAAAATTTTAAATTCACCATTAATTGGACTTTCATCAAACCGTATAAATTTCAAAACTAAAAAATCCTACAATCAGTGGTTGTGACTCCACGGCAAGTATGATAACAGGGGTTACCCCATCCACCAAAGGACCCAACAAATGAAGGGTTCTGATCTACTACATGCTTGCCACGTGTACCTAATTGAGAGATCAATAAATACAACGCGAAGAGGAGGAAGAAAAGGCCTGAGAATCCAAATACCTCGTGAATTTGATTCTCCTTTCTGAAATTCCTTCAGAAATTACTCTACTGATTTTGGATAAATAAAAACACTCGATGCACGTAGGATTACCAGGAGTGCAGAGGCAACAATCGAGACCAACAATGTTGACGGAGGATGCCACTGAACGGGCGCTGCAATGCAGCCCGAAATAATGATGGTGGTGTCGACGGAGGATGCCGCAATGCTGCCAGAAATAATGGGACAGCGACACAGGTGGTTCAATGCACGACGCCAATTGAGTATTCTGGATCGATCGAGGGTTGCGGATCACGGAGACTATATCACGGTTTTTGGGTCTGGCGGCCGACTGTGAAAACAGAGATGGCGGTGCCATAAAATGGCTAGGGTTTGATAGGGGCTGGGTGAGGACGTTGACCGGGGTTTTCACAGGGATGGGTTTGAGGTTTCCAAAGGAGATGAGGGTTTTGACAGGGGCTGAGTAGGAGGCTGCCGGACAGGGGCCGTGGGTTTCGATCTATAGGGGTTTGGGGTTTTGATCTACAATGGGTTGGGGGGATTAGAGATGGTGACCAAGGGAAGAGAAACATCAACTTCATCTAAACGCTAAAAAGAAATGAGATCAAACTTGGAAGAAACGAGAAGAAAAGGCAAGAGGAGAGAGAGAGAAGGTTTTGACAAAAGTTTTAAGAACACTTGGGAAGGTTTCAAACCGTTTGCATTAGGAACTACCTTAAGCCGTTCCTAAACTAAAGATGTAGCCGTTCCTTAACCAAAGTTTTAGTGTAGTGTTATATTGCCAATGTATCAATATCATCAATATTTTCGACTGCGTAAATTCTAGGTAACACTTACATCGCAAGTCTATCTGTAATATTTTAATAATATCGCCAATATAGAGATATTACAAAAGTTTGTTTATTAAAAGAAAATTTCTATTTCATTTTTTATGAGCACATTATTGTATGTAGTTTTCAATTGGTCGTTGCTAATTTTGATGATATCTCAATATTATTGTTATTGCAACATGCGCGATATCAAGACCACAATCTTTTGTTTCCTTTCCAATTGTGGATGTTTTTGGGCAAAATATCATGAGTTGCATATATTCTGCAATATTGATGGATGTTTTGATAGAGGGTTGGATGAATGATTGAATGGTTAGATGGGATGAATGGGATGGTTAGACTATTTCTTATGACGACATATGATTTTAAGCCCCCCATAAAATGGAAACTTACCGTGTTTATATTCTTTTTGCAAACTTTTAAGTCCTATGTAAATATGTGTATTTTAGCATCTCTTGAAGTTTACATGCAAAATTCTACCAATTTTCCCATGTTTTCTCATATTTCCAGTTATCAGTGATATTATCGGTGATATCAATATTGCTTTTGTATCCCCGGCCAACGAAACTTGTAGCGATACCGATAATTCGAATACAGGTTGTGGTTCACAGTTGGGAGTTTATTCTTAGGAGATTGCTAGCATGAGAAATGGTATGACAGAGAAAAAAAAAAAAGGAGGAAAAGGTAGTGTGATGATTTCATAGTAAAGATTGATAAATGTGTGCATTAAAAGGGTTGTCTACTTGCAGTTGCAGCTTATATCCGTTTCTTTCTCGACTGCTGATTGCCTTGTGTTGCAAGCATGGTCAGTCTTTTGTGACCATTGAACACTGAAATGCTACCAGTTCTAGATCATATGCTTCTTAGTTCCTACTCTGAAAGCATTGATGGATTGTCTGTGTGTGAGAACAGGCAAGGTCTGTGATGCTGTTGAAATAGCCGGAAAGAATGTTATATCAACATCATCTGTTGTGACAACTGGACTTGTATCTCAAAGGTAAATTCTATTTCTTGCATTTTTTGTTGGAATTTGTATTGTTAGGCTTATGTTGTTTATAATTTGTGCAAATAATTGTAGAACTTCAATAGGGACAAAGTGATTGCTTTGCAAAATTATCCAAAATTTAACAATGTTTGAATTCAGTTCCAGAGCAATCGTAATTTTCTGTTTCCCGATCAGATGTAGCCAATTTCTCTATGTTTGTAGATCATATTTTCTCTTAATTACTTTGTTTTTCTTCAGAAAGAATGAAGGCCTCATCTTTAACTGTCAGCAAAACAGATTAAAACATCCATCAACAGGTCGCCTGTGGCGATGCAAGTGCAACTCACATGCGATGCATGCCAATGTGGCCTGCTATGCAAGGTTGAAGCCTATCATCATGCAGGCGTCACTGTGTGGACGCCATTGACTACAATTGAATGTGCTCTGTCGGAAACACTTATTCACAATATTGGTGAGTTGAACTGGGGAGCATGCTCAGTCAGTGACACTTGCACGTTCTACTTGATGAGCCGACCAGCCTGATTTTGGGTTAGGAATCACTCATGGTGGGTCTGGTTGATGAACATCCCAGATCTCACATGTTTGCTTTGAGTGCACCAGTGAATTATGTCTGAGTTCATTGGGTGTTGGCAGAGTGCTTACCGACAATAACCATAATCAATTTACACATTGATTTGCATAACTGTAGTGCATTCATCCACATAAATCTCTTTAATGGTTCTGTCCAATTTATTCATGTCAGGAGATCTCCATAGAAATTGTTGAATATCATGACCACCATTTTCATCAATTCTGTTTGAGAATGCTCAGTCTTCTTTAAAAGAAGAAAACCAAATGTATAGTTAAAATTCTTTGAAACCTTTATGGTATGCATGAACAATACACAGTTGGTCCTTGCAGGTATGGCAACCAGGCTGCAGAGTTAACTAATGAAGGCCTGAATGCCACCGGGCATGCTCTAGGAACTGCATGGGCTGTCTTCAAGATAAGTAAAGCGATCAATCCAAAGAGTGCGATCAAACCCACACACCTGGCGAAGTCGGCCATCAAAGCAGCTGCGGCTGACATCAGGTCTAAACAAAGCAGGTAGTACAACGAGTGCTGGTCATTTCTATATTACAGATTTATGGCGATTGTATGTTTTTTTTTTTTCCCTCTGGCAACAGTGTTCTTTTGCTGCAAATATGTTGGCATTGGTTTTTTTTTTTTTTTTCCCCTGTAAAACACTTCTTTGGCGGGTTGTAGATTGTATATAGTGGTCATTGTTATATATAAAGAACTTCCATGCATGTATTATTTAGTTTACATTATAAATAGGATGTACACTGGATTTTTGCCATCAAATTGTGGCCATTTTCCATGTTCGATGTCGACTGAATTCGCTGCATCTATGAGATTTCTTCTGTTGCTTTATTCTCTCTAGTCATTTGTTCATGGTGTGGCCAAGCACATCAATGGTCTTGATATCTGAAGCATGGGCAACACATGCTTGCTCTTTTATACATGCCCTTTGTTTCACCTGTAGCATGCATTCCTGCTAAAACATCCATCAGTCCACTGCATTCCTAACCCAATTTGGAATGTGGATGTGTGATTGATAAATTCACGGGAGTCTACTAGGTTTAGGGCTGTCAATGCACAACAGGTGCCTAGATTGGCGGTATCCCGAGATATCTAAGAAACCATTTAAAAAGGATCGATCCATTTTCTAAATGGATCTACCATAGTAGAAACGGTTAAAAATCAGGTTGGCTCAGGTTCCTAACTGGGTAACAGCATGTTGGCTCGGGTGCCTAATTGGGTACCTGGTATAGTTTAACACTGCTATTATATATACTAGGATGTATAGCATGTGCAATGTACCTAGAGAGTAGGTGGGAGAAGAAAAAGGAAAGAGGTTGCATGGAGGACACTAATCTTGGCATTTGGTTGACCCAAGGAAAAAGATTTTCCTAACTACACAAAAAATAAATCCAATATATTCAAGTCAATGCCATCCATGCTTAAATTCTTTGTCACAAACTCATTTAATTCTTGATTGTAGTATCAACATATTTAAATCATAATTTTAAAACTAACTGATTGTCTTTATCTCTACATATAAGACTGTTGATTTAGAGAGACTATGGGACCATTGAAACTCCATTAGTTTAAAGGTTTTTGTCTTCCCTATGTTGTTGAAGATCTACTAGGTTCAACATATATTTCATAGGCCACAAAATGAAGATCACAAGACAATCTTACCCACAAAATGAAGATCACTGCAAAATTTTCTACCCAGGTACCACAGTCACTTTGAATTGTGTTTTTGTTTTGTGCTCCTGCTCCTGCCTCCTAGCTATTCATACTTGCTAACATTTTGAACCTAAAGCTTCTCCATTCCCATGCTCAAATCAGTTCCTGCTTACCTTCACACTTTGTGATTACTTGCGCACTAACAAAAAGACCAGTTATAAACATTACCATGGGCCCTACCAATAGAAGTATGGAGCTTCTAATAGAGAAAAGAATGGTTGCCATTCAATTCTAACCTACAAAACAAATCTTAGCCATTAGCCACTGTTCCAGGTTATTCCATAGATACATATGCTCCAAATATCAATCTTATGGTAAGAGATGATTACAAACTTGTAAAAAGTGGACGAAGCTAGATAGAGTGAGGTTTAGATGCGCATATGTTATCTGAGGTACTACTAGAGTAGCATTCAAAATCCATGCAACAACTACTGCATATGCTATCTGAGGATGGAGAAAGGTTGTGAGTTCAACAAGGGAAAACACAAAATGAAAGAACATGTGAGAAATTATAGTTTTATTCCACAACGCAACAATGTTAAATGTAACAATATGAAGGCCATTTCTCACTTGTTCCACTTTACTACCATTTTCACATCCAGCCCCAGCCATGACTATTTTAACTACTGCTGCATCAACATTTGCCTTTCATGGGATCAAGAATTGAAATTATGTTGGGTTTTGCTCAAGCTCGTACTTGTACACTTGGAGCATCTTACAAATTGAATATGATAACAGATCCTTAATGTATAAAATCAAGCAAGAGACACCTTAATAACAATGGCTTACTAGCTGATGTCGAAGCACTTGGTCATTTCCATAGCAAGCAAAGTGGCATTCCCCCTAGCCATGGAGAAGTAGACATCAAACCCAGTCTTCTTTGATGAACCCAAACGGTTTTCTTTTCATGAGAGGCAAGTCGTAACATTGTTGCAACATCCTCCTCCCTAAGAGAGAAAAATGAACATGATTTTAATCATGCAACATCTGCACCTACTCTATAAGTGAATTAAATACCTCCACAGATGAAATACACAAGAAATTCAAACCAATTTTCAGGAAAACACAAAACCAATTGGACTGATAAAATAGTATAGCATCAACAAAATAATTTGTGGAATTCCCTAAAATTTTCACAAGCACAATGGTCATGACAAGCTCTAGTATACTATATATTACCAGACATAGCTACATCTAATTATCTAGATATGGATTTCGCTAGAGTGACATCACAAGCACTAGGAAGAAACACTAGTTACATCAATTACATCAAATTTCTTTACAAAGTATCAATCTTATTAGCATTTATGTAATGAAAACTCCCAACTAATCCAGTTAAGATCAATTAAAAATGGTAGGGAAGAAATATAGTGGATTAAAACTGTGAGAGAGTATAGAATTCAATCACAAAACTCTTCAATGGGAGTATATACAACTCGTAGTTTCCATGGAATTGGAAAGAGATAGGAGTTTGGAAGTTCAATCACCTCAAGAGGCAGTGCATCTGCTACCAAAGCACGATCATCAACAACGAGGGGATTCAGACCATTTGAAGAAGTAAGTTCATGAATACCTGCCAAAAGTGGCTGCTAGCGTCTTAGAATGACAACAAATGGAGGTAAAATAGTCACTCTTTTGCTAATGGATGAGCCATAATGCAGAATTAACCATAAACAATCAATTTCCCAAGTAACAAGGACTTTAAATTTGAGCTGATATCTACAAATGCATCAAATAGATACCTTCTGGAGGGCAATGGGAATTGCTAGGCCTTTTCCTTTTGTAAAGCCCACAACTCCATGATAGTTGTCACAAGCTAACATGACAGTGTACTTGACCACTTGTCCTCCCTGAAACATGAAGTGAAGAGAAAGATCACATACAATAGAGAAATGATTTTTATTCCTAAGAAAGAACACAAATAAAAGAGAAAGGAGCATGACCTTTGTAACTTTGCAAGTCCAATTTACATTGATTAGTTTCATATCAAAACCCTGCCATTATTCCAGAAAAAAAAATAGAAGTTCTTAAGAAGAATGAAGTACACAAAAGGTTGGTGCAACAAATGAATGACTTGCAGCATAGATAAAAGGTTTCACAAAAAATTATAGAGAAAAATTCTGAAGCAGAGCTTGTAAGCACATGTGAAAAAGAATCATATCAACTAAAATACAATGCAATTAAAGATGAAATAGATGGCTATAGGAAGCATCCATCATAGGAAGCATGAAGAGATAATAGGAAAGCGATTTTTGCCAGAGGGCTTACATAGATGTCTATGTTGACAGTGGACTATTGGCAAGTTAATCTTAAACAATCCACCGTCATAGGAAGCATTTTAAGGAAAGGATTTTCTCTAAAGGACTTATAGATTTGTCTATGTTGACTATTGACTGTTAGTAAGTAATCTTTCTTTTTTCTTTTTCTTCTTCTTCTTTTTTAACAATGTTGGCAAGTTATCTTAAACCATCCATTGCTTTCATATAAGGGTGGCTGCCTGATGAGTGGACCAGCCATCTTGGCACTCTGCTGCATTTGCATGTGGAGAGCGTGCATATGGGAATAGCAAGCCCCTTGTTTACTAGCAGGTCAACAAGATGATTTTTTTTCTTTTTCTTTTTATAACTTAGAAGATTTTATTGCATAAAAGGCCAAAAGTCAAAAGAATTAAAGGAAAAGAAAAACCAAAGAAAAGAGAAACTACAACTACAAATTAGCCAAATTTCCAGTAAACTAATCCACCACAATTGCCTTAGCATCTTACTCCTCACTTTTGATGCATCTAGGGACCTGACATACCAGACTAGGAATTTTTTTTATTTTTATTTTTTATTTTAAAACATCAATTTCTTTAAAACACAGATTTGCATTGAAGAAAAAAAAAAAGAAAAAAAAAAGACTGGTAAGTCTACAAATATTAACAGAATCTAGAAAAAAATTAAGATTCAGGTTAGTATTGAACAAATTTAACAGTTGCTCTGAAAATTGGAACAGTAGAGGTTCGTAAACTTAAATTTGAAGCACATATATAACCTTGTCCAGCTGAGTCTAAGACTAAACCAAGTTGGAAATGAGAACCAACATATCGTTTCACCATCATCACAAGTCGTTCCAATTGAATTGATGTAAAGATAAATTGGCTGGTTTGGATCCATCCATTGCAAGTAAAGAAGTTCTACTATCACGAACTCTGTGATAGTTGGCACCAACTAATCAATGCAAATGGCTAATTATTAGCGTGTATTGTGCCATTAGATAAGACATGAGAGTCTGAATTTTCTAGGTTACTACAAATATCTATGAATCAAACTTGCACAGGGCCCAGATATCCAGATAATTTTTTAGACAATTTCACATCCAGGAAGAAATAAACCAATATAAGCAGTCTTCCACCACAACAAAGTGGGAAAATGAACCTGATCAGCTATGAAAAACATGTGGCTATGGAAACACCATTACAGAAATGGCCAATTTCAATTAAAGATCACATATTTAAAAATTACTTCCTTTCACTAAATAAAACAAATGAGATAAAACAAGAAAACTCAACTTTCTACCATACTTGGTTCTCCAACCCCAAAAAGTCATAAGTTCAATTCTTCAATCTTGAACCTTGAGACTGAAAACTCCTTTTCAATTGGTCAGCAAATATAATTGAATTAAAGAGGAGAAAATCAACATTTGTGTTATGGAAGAATCAAGCCTATGTTTACACTGAAGAAGCCTACAAAACAATGCAGTTGGCTTTTGCTTTGCAAAGTGGCTCTTAAGAAACCAAATAAGCTTTTGAGGAATGACTGAGGATGGCTTTCCCAGTACCCAAGTAGCCTAGGCAATCTCTTTCACAAGAAATATGTTTCCACAGAAATAGATTCACTTGGAAATTGAGATCCATGGAGTTTCATGGAAATTAGAGTTCTTAACAAGAGTTCAACACAAACAACACAAACCTACGGGAAGAGCTTCACATTGGTACAAACATTTTAATAGAATAAAGCTCTGATGAAATAGTCACATATATTCATATTTTAATATGTCATTATAAAGTTAAGGGGCTGAATATTGATATCAAGTGACTGCATTCCTATTTGAAACAAAATCTCATATTTATCTCAAAATACTCACTTAGTTTTTAATGCCAAAAATCCAAATTCAATACTTGCATAAAAGCTCACCTTTGAATAATGGATACTCCACACAACTTCTTATAGAAGTCTACTCCAGTGTACACGGACCCTGGATAGAGAAAAAGGAAGTCTACTCTGATGCATCTCTCATGTTAATGATGCATTGTGATCAACTGCAAGCAAACAACATGCCCCAATATTAAGATAATCAAATGCAAACATTATCAGTTAGAGGAATAACAAACTACTCAAATGTAAACGTTATCAATTAGAGGAATAACAAACTATGTTACATAAATGTGAGGGAATGAAAAGATAGTACGTGGCTTGCATGAAGTTATATTGCTGGCTTCTAAACAATAAATCACTTGTTATGCATGCCTCTTTTTCACAAAATGCATGCCTCACTAAGCATGAAGTCGTGAAAATTCTTACTTAAAGGCGACTATGGACACCCAACATGAAGTCGTGAAAATGGATTCGCTTTTTCCTCCAGTTAGATGGCCTGTGTAAAGAGAATGGAAGTATTAGAAGTCACTAATCCATTGAGTGGACAAACATATAGTTTTATGGCTCAGATTTCAATTTCCTTGCAACTTACCCATAACAAACAACCCATTTGGGATATTAAATCAAGATCTAAAACTACCATGAAATATTCATTATGGAGAATTAAGTCTCTTGTCTACTCTACAAATCGGAATAGGAATAAACTTTCTCACTGATGTTGACATTCTTCAAGTTCATGCCGGTAAAATCATCAACAAATATGTAAGAACAAGAACCTTATGACCAAAGTTTCTCTTCAAGATCCGAGGGGAAACCTTACAGCTGGTTCACTCCATACATCACCATTTCAAATTTAGAAATGCAATTAAAACATACAAATGGAAGCACGACCAGGTAAAGTATAATCGATCCATTTCACATGAACTGGTACTGATTTTCCTGGAATCATGATACCCAAATACTTTGAGAAAGATCAATCACCCATGCATATTAACAGATAAAGTTGTACTTGTTGAGGGATGATTTGTAATGGCATTCCTCTAATTCTTTTGTGATGGCAAACTTGCAACTATATTGCTTCCTAGATCTCTCCAATCCTCCTAGCTATTCTAGATTCTTCTTGCATTTGGTACTAGAGGTTTATAAATATCATATCTTGCATTCTATCACTTAAAATTGTCTGCAGTCAACATGGTATCTGAGTAAGTTCTCTGATCCTGTAGAAAATTTTTAGGCTTCACATCTCTGTGGACGTAACTAATATAAGATACAGAAGCATGGTGTTGGAAATAGAAATAGAAAAACTATGACTAATAGAAAAGGAAAATTTCTCCAAGACTTCATCAATTATATATCACTTCAACTCAATAAACAAAAGCACAAACATGAAAAGCTAGAGAAAAAACTTGAATCTGAATGTTACAGTAATAACCTGGGATTGACTGTTGCAATTGAATTAGGTTTTATCAACATGTAAATGCAATTTTCCAACATTTTCAATTTCATCAGCTTAAGGTTTATAGTAACACACCCACATGAATGGCCTAAAGCTCAAGCCGAATGTGTAGGAAATGTAGATATTTGAGTGGATTGTCGTAGGTCTTAAAAATTATTCAGCTACTCCTAGAGCAGATAACTATAAAACATAAGTAACTTAAGAAATGTGTAATAGGAAATGTCCATTTTGATTTTGAACTCGATGACACGTGATGCTGCAACCTAGGAGTTGGTTCCACAAAAGCCCAGGAGTGGGCCCCACAAGCTGTTTGATCAGAGATTAGGGGGCCCTACAATAACAATCCAATACAGAGTTGAGTAATTGGTCAAGCTTTTTTGTATTAAAAAATCTTATGTGATCAGACATTTCAAGCAATTGATGAACATTTTAGATAACCAATTTCTACCAAAAGAAGAAGAAGAAGAAGAAGAAGAAGAAGAAGAAGAATTTTTTTCTGACTTGAGGTGCTTCCATGAGGTAATGCTTGGGGAAATCAACTTGGAGCTGATACGATTCATTAGTGAGAAACAGAGTTTGGTTGAGGAATTTTGTCAAACATGTAGAATAGCTTGAAATTCAACCTGCACTGCATCTTCCCTTCACAAAGCCCCATGCTCCAATTTTTAATTTATGGCATGCACTTACTGTTTGTGCCCAAACACTAGCGATAGTTCTCTAAAATTTCAACTAACCTGATGATGCATTCAGACCCAAAGTTTATTCATCTCTGTGAAGTTTTGAAGTACAAATTCCATAACATCATTAACAGTGTTAGCATCCCTGTAGGTAGACAATGGATAGGGTATAGAGCATTTTATCAGAGATCTAAAAAAAGATATCATTCATTTTTCAAGATATCTAGACCATATATCACATAAGAACCTTAGATCTTACAAGAAATCAAGGAAAATAAAAGTAGAAGGGCAGAAAATGCAGACATCGAAGGAAAAAGATCTCATATATGAGGAAAACTCACTAAACTGGATGTTGTGCCCAAGGTCCCAACATGAAAACCCTAATCCTCTGTATAATCCAAAAGAAGTAGGAGAAATTGATTTTCTCCATTTTACGTTGATCCGATGATTTGTATAGAGAGATCTATGGGAATCAGAAGTTCCATGTGAGCATGTTATCGATAGAAGCACCCTGGCACTTTCCTTCCAAATGCCCAATGACTCTATCTCTTGATCTTGATAGAGGTTGATTGACCTCTTCGAGCTCTTGCACTGCCATGAAGAAGGTGGAGTCATGCGGGGGTGGGGAGAAAGAGGGGAGTCGTAAGAATGGTTGACTCACTTTTATATACAGGGACCCTGCCGGCAGCCATTAAAACTGGCTGCTGGCAAAGAGTTGGCCCATCTGTCGGCTAAGGCCCTTTTCCTTATAGTGTCAGGAACCTTACTAATAGTTAGCCAAAACCCTGGCTAGAATCATGTATCTCTATACAATCAATCTAATAGGTGGAGGGGTTAGCAAATTCTCTCGCCGCATGTTTTAGGAATTAAGGCTATGAATGAAGCTCTATAGTCCTTTGCTAGTCTGTCCCGCACATGGAACTATTGATAAAAGTTGAAATATCATCCTTAGATGTACCCCCAAAACACCTTGAAAAAGGCAACGGAAAACCAAGAGGCCTCTGACCTTGTCTGAGCCTAGTTTATCAACTGCCAACATGATGCATCTTCTTCAATAGGCATCTCTAGTGCGTTCACCTCTACCTTGGATTTGCGACTAAACTCTGGATTATCAAGAGTAGGTTTCGCATACTTGACTTTTGAACTACATGGATTTAGAAAATAACTTGCTGAAGTAGTCCATTCTGTTATCACAAAGAACCTTGCCGTTGACCACTAGAGAATGGATTTTATGTGGGTTAGCCATAGGGAAATTGACCGTACTGGCCTGGTTGTATGGTCAAATTCCCTAAAGAGATTGTAAGTTCTATGGTCTCATACTCCTTTGATTGTCAAATTTTGTTGTGCCAACCTCTATCTGTGTCTTGTGTTTGTATGTTGATATATATATGAGACACTGCATCACAATGGTTCAAGACATGTATGGTGCTCTGCTTCAAGAAATGTAAAGTCATGTACTTTAAGCATCAATGTTCAGAGCTACATTGATAAGAAGAGTACATTTCAAGACTTAAGTACATTTCAAGACTCAAGTACATTTCAAGACTCAAGTACATTTCAAGACTCAACTACAACTCAAGGAAGATCTCAAGATCAAGCTACATCAAGATAGAGATCTCAAGCTTCATAAGGTTCAAAGGTCAACCTACGTCTGAAAGGATGAAGTTCATTGTTCATACTTCATGTCCCAAGTATGATTGACCTTAGATTGACCTTAGGGTAGGTCATTTCGGATACATAATTCAAACTGTATGTTTATATATGAATTTGGTCTGTTCTAAGACTAGTCCTGGACGTTGTTCGACTAGTCTTAGCACTGGTTCGACCAGTCTAAGAAATTTCATGACCGGTCCTAAGTTGTTGAAGATTTTCAGAATTTTTTAGTTACTCTACGACCAGTCCTGGAGATTGTTCGACCGGTCGTAGGGAGGTCACGACTCGACCTTCGACCAGTCCTAAAACTATGACTCAAACTCCAGCAACCAAACCTGTTTGTCTACGACCAGTCCTGGGTTAGCTACGACCGGTCGTAGGTGGTCCACGACTAGTCGTAGACTCCCTAAGACTAGTTGTAGAGCGGTTTTTAAGATCGTGCTCAAAAAATTCAAAATGCCGTTGGTTCTACAACTAATCAAAGGATTCCTAAGATCAATTGTAGACGTGATCTTTTCATCTATAAATTGAACATGAATTTCAGAGTTTTTCATCGATTAATTTCAAGAAAATTCAAGCCTTCACTCTGAGATAAGTTTGTTCATTTTAAGCTACGCTGTGCATATTTAATATTCTTTTTGTTAGCTTTTCTTATTTGATTTTATTCCTATATTCCAATCTTATTTGAAAAAGAGGAATTGATGTATTCCTTATTCTTGGAATCAAAATCAAATAGAGCTACGCCCATTTGATTTAATTTAAAATCAATTAGAACTTAGAACCATTGTAAAGTGAGTATTAGACATTAAATGTTGATTCGAACATCTACTCTGATTGGTTCTACCGGGCTACTACAAAAAGGAGAAATCTAGGTATTTTACTTTTATGTAATTTACATTCTTTTGATTTTTTTTGAGTTGAGCCAGAAAAATCTTATTGTGTTGGTTATCTGAGGAGAGCCAGAAAACTCAGAAGTGTGGGTTTTTGGATTGTGTAAGCCCAAGTTAAAAAGACACAATTGTGAAGGTTATAGGTGAACCTGTGAAACCTATTTTGATAGTGAATGCTAATATCCCCTATGTGAGGATATTAAGAGTGGAGTAGCTGTGCGGATGTTGTTTAACAGTTGGTGAACACACAGGTGAACCACTGTAATTCCTTGTGTTTTGTGGTTTGAATGTTTACTTAAATTCCTATCTTTTATCATTCAAGTTTGTGGAATGTATGTGTGGAGGTGAATGTTGTACTATTTGCATTTCAAGCAAAGTGGGGAATGTTGTAATAATTTATATTTAAATTCTTGCAATTTATCTCAATTCCTTGCTATTTATTTATTCCTTTGCAGTTTGAGTTTTTGATTCAAAGAACGTTCTAGAAATAAGGTTGTCCTGCCATAAACCCTTGGCTTTTATGGTGCAAGGTTGTCCTTAGAATTGCATTTGTTTCAATCTCTCAATACTTGATTATTGAGGCTGCTTTCCATTTAAGTATTGTGAATTGATTTCTTTTATTTGGCTATCACATTATTTAATTCCGTTGTCATTATTTTAAATTTGGCATAGTCTTATTCACCCCCCCCCCCCCCCTAGGACATATAGCTTGGCTTTTTCAAGTGGTATCAGAGCCTAATAGCTCATTTTTAAATTCTTTATTTTTGAATTTATTTTTTAAGCTAATGATCTAAGCAATATTTAAGATGTTAAATTTTGATAGTCTTTCAGTCACTAGGCCTCCACCATTTGATGGCTCCAACTATGCCTATTGGAAATCTAGGATGAGGATTTTCTTTAAATCAATGGATGAGAGCGTGTGGTAAGCCACAGTGACTGAATAGACTCCTCTTACCATGGAAGTAACTGGTGTTGATGGTTCAAAATCAATAAAAATTTTACCTTATTTCTCTTGGACCACACTTCAGAAAAGTGAGAGTAGTGCCAATGCAAAAGCACTAAACGCAATCACTTGCACACTATCACCGGATGAATTCAAAAGAATTATATCCTGCGATATCACAAAGCAAGCTTGGGATATATTAGAAATGACACACGAGGGTACATCAATTGTAAAAAAATCTAAAGTCCAACTCCTCACAACCAAATTTGAAGAAATTCATATGGAGGAAAATGAAATGTTTATGGACTTTTATACAAGATTAAATGACATTGTAAACTCTATGTGGGGTCTTGGCGACAAAATCCTAGAAATTAAAGTATGTGCAAAGATACTACACTCACTTCCTGAACGGTTCAACTCTAAGGTAACCACGATCCAGGAACTTCGTGATACGGACAATATGAGGGTAGAAGAACTAGTTGGTTCTTTACAAACCTATGAGTTAAACTTTAAAGCTCCCAAAGGTAAATCTAACGCTCTTAAATCTTCTAAAGGTATTTCTTAAGAAAACTCTGATTTAGAAAATTCTAAAGATGATATGGCTCTTTTAGCAAAAAAGTTTTACAAGATTTTCAAAAGTAAAAAGAGGGTAGACTTTCAAAAATCAAATGATAAGAGAAGATCTAAATCTAAAACTAAAACCTGAAAATCTTTGAAAGATAGTCAATGTTACAATTGCCAAGAATATGGGCATTTAGCAAACAAATATCCTAAAAAGGATAAATCTAAAAAGAAAGGAATGTTGGCTACTTGGGATGAATCTTCTGGCATTGAAGCCTCTTCTGAATCAGAAGATTCTGAAATTGAGACGGGCAATGAAGTTAAAGCCCTTATGACTCTAGCCAAGTTCACTTTTCAGATCATGATGATTCAACTAGTGAAGAAAATCTGAATAGTGATCATGAAAATGAAGAAGATCTTCAAGATGCTTACAATGCCCTATACAAGGAAAGTTGTAAAATTGCCGTAAAACTAAAACTTCAAAAGAAAAGTTTTTAAAACTCAAAGAAAATTTTGATTCACTTGTTTTAGAAAAATCCCTTATTTCAGATTATTTTGAAAAGACAAAAAGTGATTTAGAATTCAAAACCTCCCAGATTGAAAATCTTAAATCTGAAAATGATAAACTTAAGCTTGAAAACTCTTCACTTTTGAGTTAAAGGATACATGGAGGTATGCCCAAGGAGATCCAAAGTTTGAAAAAATTTTATCCGGATCTAGAAAATGTGCCGATAGATCCAGGTTGGGCTATGATAAGAATAGTCCTTATAAACAAACGAATACACCTCCTAAGTTTGTAAGAGGAGAAACCTCAAACTCAAAAGGGAAAAGTATTAATCAAAGTTTTTCTAAAAATGTTAAATCTTTTCAAAAACCTAAAAGCAACTATGTCAACTATAAAAGTTAGAACTAAAACCCTCTAGCCGAAAAAATACTTGATTTGCTTAGGGAGCTCTTAAAATCTAACTCAGTGGGTCATTCTTACAATTATAAAAAGAAAAAGACCAACTATACTCCTAAACCCAAAACAGTTATGAAATGGGTTCCTAAGGTTACCTGCTTGGTTGCCCACACCGCTTTCAAAGCAACAAGTCATTCGAAGTTGTACCTTGATAGCGGGTGTTCCAGGCATATGACAGGCAACAAGGCTTTATTCACTGACCTTAAAGATATGACTGATGGATCAGTCACATTTGGTGATGGTAGCAATTGCAAAATTATTAGCCAAGGTATGGTTCAACTCTATAACCTCCCCTTATTTAAGAATGTTTTATATGTTGAGGAACTAAAACACAACCTGTTAAGCATATCTCAAATATGCGATAACAATCATAGTGTGAAATTTTCTAATCAAGGTTGTGAAATCATAAACAAAAAGGGTTCTGTAATATTAACTGGTCGCAAAACTTCTGAAAACTGCTACATTGTATGCGATGACAGCTCATCTAATCAATCGTGCTACATAGTCCATACCGATGAGACAAAATTATGGCATAAATGCCTTGGACATGTATACTACCGTAATTTATACAGATTAAGCAAAGGAGAACTAATAAGAGGTCTACCTAAATTACAAAAAGTAGACAAAATATGTGGTGAATGCCAGTATGGCAAGCAGATAAGGAGCTCTCACAAAAAGGTGAACTCCAATGCCACATTAAGACCGCTCGAGCTACTCCACATGGATCTTATAGGACCTACAAGGACGGAGAGTCGAGGTGGCAAAAAATATATCCTGGTAATTGTGGATGATTTTACCAAATTCACTTAGGTAGCTTTCTTAAGAGATAAATCAGAAACCCTTAATGAAGTGAAAATGATTATCAAACGGATCCAGACTGAAAAAAGTTCTCAAGTCTGTAAGATCCACAGTGATCATGGATCTGAGTTCGAGAATAGTAGTTTTGAGAAATTCTATAGTGATTAGGGAATATCGCATGAATTCTTTGTGCCCAAAACACCACAACAAAATGAAATTATGGAAAGGAAAAATAGAGTGCTTCAAGAAATGGAAAACGTAATGTTGAATAGTATGAAGCTCCCTAGAAATCTTTGGGCTGAAGCAGTGAATACTCCCTGCTATATTATTAACTGAGTTTATACATGTAAATCTAATAATAAAATGGCTTATGAACTTTGGTTTGATAAGAAGCTTATTGTCAAATACTTTCGAGTTTTTGGTAGCAAGTGCTATATTTTGCGTGACCGTGAAAATCTGAGAAAGTTTGACACTAAAGTGATGAAGGGAACTTTTTAGGATACTCTTTAAATAGTCGGGCATATCGTGTACTGAACAACAGGACTGATGTGATTCAAGAGTCCATTAATGTGGTCATTGATGATCACTTGAATACACCTACCCCAAGTTCAGATAATGATGAAGTTCTTTTAATTGACAAACCAGATACTTCATCAAATCAAGAAAACTCTGAACTGAGGACTGTCAAAGATCATCCAACCACTCAATTTCTTAAAAATCCTTTCACTGGTGTACGCACTCGTAGACAATTAGAAGACATGTAATTACGTGTGCTTTACTTCCCAGATAAAACTGGTGAACGTAAAAGAAGCACTTTTTGACGAAAACTGGATAATAGCTATGCAGGAAGAACTTAATCAATTTGTTCAAAATGATATCTGGTATCTTGTTCCTAGACCTAAAGATACACATATTATCAGAACAAAATGGATTTTCAAAAATAAGTTTGATGAACTTGGTAACATTATTCGAAATAAGGCAAGATTGGTTGTACGAGGGTACACTCAAATAGAAGGCATTGATTACGATGAAATTTTTGTCCCAGTTGTTCACCTTGAATCAATCAGACTTTTTATATCCATTACATGCTTTAGAAAGTTTAAAATTTATCAAATGGATGTAAAGAGTGCTTTTTTGAATGGCGATTTACATGAAAAAGTATATGTTGAACAACCTACAGGGTTTGAAGACCCTGAGTTTATTGATCATGTATACCATCTTAAAAAAGTACTATATAGTTTAAAACAAGTTCCTAGAGCATGGTACGAAAATTTGACTAAGTTTTTACTAAGTCATAATTTTCAAATGGGTAGTGTCGATACGACGCTCTTTGTTAATAAACATAACGATGATATCTTATTAGTTCAAATCTGTGGATGATATTATTTATGGATCAACATGTACTGACATGACTATTGAGTTTATAGATTTAATGAAATCTGAGTTCGAAATGAGCATGGTTAGGGAGTTAAACTATTTCCTAGGGTTGTAAGTAAAACAACAACCAGATGGAATTTTTATTTCTCAAACTAAGTATGCCTTGAACTTAATTAAAAGATTCATATTTGAGAATGGTAAGGGTTTTGAGATTCCTATAAGTACAACTCTAAAACTCTCAAAGGACTCTATAGGTAAAGATGTGAATCCTAAATTGTATTGTAACATGATTGGTAGTTTGCTTTATTTAACTGCTAGTAGACCTGATATTGCTTTCAGTGTTAGTATTTGCGCTAGATATTAGGCTAATCCTAAAGAATCACATCTAACTGCTGTTAAGCAGATTATTTGATATGTCGCAAGTTCTGCTAATTTAGGTCTTTGGTATCCATATGATACTAGTGTTCAGTTGGCTAGGTACACTGACGTTGATTAGGCTGGAAATATTGATGATAGGAAATCAACCAGTGGTGGTTGTTTTTATATTGGAAATTATTTAGTTTCTTGGTTTAGCAAGAAGCAAAGTTCTGTATCACTTTCAACTGCTGAGGCTGAATACATTGTGGCTGGAAATGCATGTACTCAGCTTGTTTAGATGAAACGTATGTTAAGTGATTATAGAATAGCACAAGATTCTATGGTCTTATATTGTGATAATTCCAGTACTATAAACATTTCTAAAAATCCAATCCAGCATTCACGTACCAAGAACATTGACATTAGGTATCATTACATTCGTGAATTAGTGGAAAAAAAAAGATAATATCTTTGGAATATATACCGACTGAGACTCAACTTGTTGACATTTTCACTAAACCGCTTGACAAAAATAGGTTTCGTAAATTGAAATTTGATCTTGGTATGTGCAATTTAAATTGAATATTCTTGCATACTTGTATCATAGTGTATTTATATTTGATAATTTATGTGTTTAAATTTTAAATTTTTATTAAAATTATATTTTTTGGTCAGTACATGACGAGTCGAGGACATCTCAAGACCGGTTGTGGAGTGCGTTGGGTCTTTTAAAATTTGGAGAAAATCTCATCTTCCTCATTTCCTTTTTCCTCTCCAACGAGCCGAGGCCCGACCGGTCGAACCCACTTTCATTGTTCTTCGAGGTTAGTGATTCTTTTGCATTTTTCTTGTAAATTCTTGTTAATAGTACTCCATATTCACTCTTGGAGTAATCTATTTGATCTTTCATTACAATTTTGGGGTTTCCTTTTGAAAAATCTGATCTATCAAAACCCTATTTCAAATCTATTGAATCCTCTTGTTTCCATATGTTTATTCTTGGAAATGGATGCTAAAGGAAAAAAGAAAACTTCTCGTGGTCCATCATCCTCTAGATCAACTCCAATCACTTGATGCCATCTTCGGTCTCCCAAAGATGATCCCTCTGATGTGCAGGATTTGCGTATACGTAGTGTCATTGTTGAGAGACCAGTATCCATTAAATACACTACTCCTTTTAGCATCTTTCTACTCCTCCAAGCTGTAGGATGGGATAACATTTTACATTAGGGTGGACCTGCATACCAATCTATTGCACAGACCATGTTTGCATGTATCTCAAAATTCTCTTTTGAGAATTTAACTTTTAAAATTGATACTAGAGAAGGTCCATTTGAGGTTGATCGTCATCTGATTGCAGGGTTAATGGATATACCTGTTAATGAGGAGGGTATTCTTATTCATAGTTTAGTTGAAAAACCCTCAAAATCTGAAAAGCGTATACTAACCAGAGATTTATGTAACATGAATGTGCAATGGACTCATAAAGGGAATGCGCTCCCCTCAAGGTACTTGTTACCCAAATACAGGGTACTTCACAGGATTTTTATTTCTAATCTGTATCCTCGTTTTGGTAATAAGATAGAATTAACTGCCTTTATGGTCCATGTTTTGCACTCTATCATTTCTGGTACTAAAATTTATCTTCCTTCATTGATATGTCATTTCATTATTCAATCTCATCTCCATCCAGGTCATAGTGATATTCTTTTTGCTATCTCACGACTGTTTTAGCTAATCACATGCTAGTCATTATGCCTGTTGGAGAGGCTCACATCCATCATCTTATTTTTAACAATTCAAATATTAACAAGATGAAATTGGAATTGGCTCGTGGCTAAGTGGATGTTGGTGTTGGAGGAGCTGAAGCTGGGAATGATGAAGCTAGTGATCTTCCTTCTGATGATGTGAATATGGATGATATTTTCGATGAACTTGATTCAGATTTTGGAAATGATCCTGAGTATGAGCCATCTGAGTTTGATGCTCATCTTCGTGCTCTAGAGGAGAAGGTAGAGAATATGAATGTTGCCCATGATCTTTAGTTTAAATATATGCGCAAGTATCTTAGGCACTTGAATAAGGGGAGGCATAAACTTGATCCTACCATTCCTGCTCCATCTTCAGGATCTGATTGAGTGATTTTAATTCTTAGTTTGTATTAACTTTCATACTTGTGTTGAATTGTGCACTTTTGTTGGTTTGCTGACTTTTTAGTTAAACTGGTAAATGGATTGTGAACCTTTACTTGCTTATAAACTGTCGATTAAATCCATCTATTACTCCATCTTTTAATCCTTTACATTGTTTCTTCCTTTGTCATTTTGTGACAAAAGGGGGGAGAAAGCTTTTGGAAGCTCTTTCGGAAGCTTTTGGTTTGATTGCTTCTTTTGAAAGCTTTTGGTTTGATTGCTTATGGATATGAGTAGTACTATAATATGTGTAGCAATCATTATATTTTTCATATGTGTGCTGCTACTCAAGGGGAGTAAGTATAGATGAATGTTGTGTGCTTGCTAGTTTATGACAACTGGTGCAAGATTCTTTAATATGCATATGGTGCTTCTCTTATTTTTATATGAGGGCGTTTTGTCACAAATTTGACAAAGGGGGAGATTGTAAGTGCTATGGTCTCATGCTCCTTTGATTGTCAAATTTTGTTGTGTCAAAACCTCTATCTGTGTCTTGTGTTTGTATGTTAATATATATATGATCAAGATACTACATCACAATGGTTCAAGACATGTACGATGCTCTGCTTCAAGAAATGTAAAGTCATGTACTTTAAGCATCAATGTTCAGAGCTACATCGATAAGAAGAGTACATTTCAAGACTCAAGTACAACTCAAGATGAAGTTCAAGTGCAAGCTTTCAAAGATCTCAAGATCAAGCTACATCAAGATAGAGATCTCAAGCTTCATAGGGTTTAAAGGTCAACCTACATCTGAAAGGATGAAGTTCAATGTTCATACTTCATGTCCCAAGTATAATTAACCTTAGATTGACCCAAGGGTAGGTCATTTCGGATACATAATTTATACTGTATGTTTATATATGAATTTGGTATGTTCTAAGACTAGTCCTGGACCTTGTTCGACTAGTCCTAGCATTGGTTCGACCAGTCCAAGAAATTCCACGACCAGTCCTAAGTTGTTGAAGATTTTCAGAATTTTTTGGTTACTCTACGACTAGTCCTGGAGACTATTCGACCAGTCGTAAGGAGGTCACGATTTGACCTTCGACCAATCCTAGAACTATGACTCAAACTCCAGCAACCAAGCTTGGTTGTCTACGACCAGTCTTGGGTCAGCTACGACTGGTCGTAGGTGGTCCACGACCAGTCGCAAACTCCGTAAGGCCCGTTGTAGAACGGTTTTTAAGATCGCGCTCAAAAATTTCAAAATGTCGTTGGTTCTACGACCAGTTGTAGACGTGATCTTTTCATCTATAAATTGAACATGAATTTTAGAGTTTTTCATCGATTAATTTCAAGAAAATTCAAGCCTCCACTTTGAGATAAGTTTGTTCATTTTAAACTACGCTGTGCATAATTAATATTCTGTTTGTTAGCTTTTCTTATTTGATTTTATTCTGATATTCTAATCTTATTTGAAAAGAGGAATTGCTGTATTCCTTCTTCTTGGAATCAAAATCAAATAGAGCTACGCCCATTTGATTTAATTTAAAATCAATTAGAACTTGGAACCATTGTAAAGTGAGTATTGGACCTTGAACGTTGATTCGAACATCTGCTCCGATTGGTTCTACGGGGCTACTACAAAAAGGAGAAATCTAGGTATTTTACTTTTACGTAATTTACATTCTTTTGGTTTCTTTTGAGATTGAGCAAGAAAAATCTCATTGTGTTGGTTATCTGAGGAGAGCCAGAAAACTCAGAAAGTGTGTGGATTGTGTAAGCCCAAGTTAAAAAGACACAATTGTGAAGGTTTTACGTGAACCTATGAAACCTATTTTGATAGTGAACGCTAATATCCCCTGTGTGAGGATATTAGGAGTGGAGTAGCTTTGTGGCTGTCGTTTAACAGTTGGTGAACGCACAAGCGAACCACTATAATTCCTTATGTTTTGTGGTTTAAATGTTTACTTAAATTCCTATATTTTATCATTCAAGTTTGTGGAATGTATGTGTGGATGTGAATGTTGTAATATTTGCATTTCAAGCAAAGTAGGGAATGTTGTAATAATTTAGATTTAAATTCTTGCAATTTATCTCAATTTCTTATTATTTATTTATTCCTTTTCAGTTTGAGTTTTAGATTCAAAGAACGTTCTAGAAATAAGGTTGTCCTGTCATAAAACCTTGGTTTTCATGGTGTAAGGTTGTCCTTAGAACTGCATTTGTTTCAATCTCTCAATACTTGATTATTGAGGCTGCTTTCATTTAAGCATTGTGAATTGATTTTTTTATTTGGCTATCACATTATTTAATTCTGCTGTCATTATTTTAAATTTAGCATAGTTTTATCCACCCCCCCCCCCCCCCCTCTAGGACATGTAGCTTAGCCTTTTCAGAGATTCAACCTTTTAAATATTCCAAGGGTAGCCTTCTGACAAGCTTCCAAAAATTAATTGGACCGAAATGCCCTTATCCTTGTTTCAGTAGTTGTATGGTATTTTAGGGAATAAGAAGTTACGTCGTATTTAATGTCAAGAAAGTGATGTGTACGGAACCTTTTTTGTGTGTGGGCAAGGACCAAACTAGTGGGGCCCATATTGATGTATTTGTATAATCCACACTGCCCATCCTTTTTGCCGTGTCATTTAAGGGCCAGGGCGCAAATATCAGCTTGATTCAGAGCTCATGTGGGTCACATAATAGAAAATAATGGTGACAATGGAACCCACTGTTGAAACTTTCCAGGCTCACTGTGATATTTGTTAGAAGTGGACACTGCCCAAGTCAGGAATTTTTGGGCCCACAGCTAGCTGGTCGACAAGGTGGACCGAACGGATCACCCCATTGTGGGCCTTAGGCTATTGTACCAATGGCTATCCTTTTATTTGGTAACAAAGGAAGTGAACATGTAACAAGGCCGCGACCCATAAAACATGAAAACCACAACCCATATAACATAATAACTATGACCTATAACAACCACGACCCATATAACATGACAACTGCGACCCATGACAACTACAACCCTTACCACATTACAACCACAACCCTTACCACATTACAACCACGATCCAGGTATGGGTCATGGTTGCCATGATATATGGGTCGTGGTTGTCATTAGGTAAGGGTCGTGGTTGTCATGAGGTAAGGGTCGTAGTTGTCATGCTATATGGGTCATAGTCTTCATTTTATAGGCCTTTTCAAGGACCAACTAGTGGGGCCTACATTGATGTATGTGAATAATTCATGCCACCCATCCTTTTTACCATGTCATTTTAGGGCTAGGTTCCAAATATTAGCCTAATCCAGAGCTCATGTGGGCCACATAATAGAAAATAATGGTGATAATGGCATCCACTGTTGTTATTTGAGCCCACACGAGCTGTGGATCAGGCTGATATTTGGGTCCTAGCCCTAAAATGACATGGCAAAAAGGATGGACAGCATGGATTATTCACATACATCAACGTAGCCCTGCTAATTGGTCCTTGCCAAGGCTATAAAATGGAGACTACGACCCATATAGCATGACAACCACAACCCTTACCTCATGAAAACCACGACCCATACCCGAGTCGTAGTTGTAATGTGGTAAGGGTCGTGGTTGTCACACTATATGGGTCGTGGTTGTCATGGGTCATAGTTATCATGTTATATGAGTCGTGGTTCTCATGTTATATGAGTCTTAGTTGTTACATGTTCATTTACCACATATAACATGAGAACCACGACCCATGACAACTACGACCCTTACCACATTACAACTACGACCCTTACAACATTACAACCACGACCCGGGTATGGGTCATGGTTGCCATGATATATGGGTCATGGTTTTCATGAGGTAAGGGTCAGGGTTGTCATGAGGAAAGGGTCGTGGTTGTTATGATATATGGGTCGTAGTCTTCATTTCATAGGCCTTAGCAAGGACCAACTAGTGGGGCTTACATTGATATATGTGAATAATCCATGCTACCCATCCCTTTTGTCATGTCATTTTATGGCTAGGGCCCAAATATCAACCTGATCCAGAGCTCGTGTGGGTGGCATAATAGAAAATAATGGTTATAATGGCCCCCAATGTTGATAATTGAGCCCACACGAGCTCTAGATTAGGCTGATATTTGGGCCTTAGCCGTAAAATGACATGGCAAAAGGGATGGGTGGCATGGATTATTCACATACATCAATGTAGGCCCCACTAGTTGGTCCTTGCCAAGGCCTGAAAAATGAAGACTACGACACATATAGCATGACAACCATGACCCTTACCTCATGAAAACCATGACCCACATATCATGGAAACCACGACCCATACCCGGGTCGTGGTTGTAATGCAGTAAGGGTCGTGATTGGAATGTGGTAAGGGTCATAGTTGTCATGGGTCGTGGTTGTCATGTTATATGTGGTAAGTGAACATGTAACAGCCGCGACCCATATAACATGAGAACCATTACCCATATAACATGGTAACTACGACCTGTGACAACTACGAACCATGATAACCACGACCCATATAACATGACAACTGCCACCCATGACAACTACGACCCCTACCACATTACAACCATGACCTTTATGGCATTATAACCACGACTCGAGTCTGGGTCGTGGTTGTCATGCTATATGGGTCGTAGTCTTCATTTTATAAGCCTTGGCAAGGACCAACTAGTGGGGCCTACATTGATGTATGTGAATAATCCATGCTACCCATCCTTTTTGCTATGTCATTTTAGGGCTAGGACCCAAATATTAGCCTGATCCAGAGTTCGCGTGGGCTCAAATATCAACAGTGTGTGCCATCGTCACCATTATTTTCTATTATGTGGCCCCCATGAGCTCTGGATTAGGCAGATATTTAGAACCTAACCCTAAAATGATACGATAAAAAGGATGGGCGACATGGATTATTCACATAAATCAGTATAGGCCCCACTAGTTGGTCCTTGCAAAGACTTATAAAATGAAGACTACGACCCATATAGCATGACAACCACGACCCTTACCTCGTGACAACCACGACCCATATATCCTAGCAACCACAACCCATACCCGAGTTGTGGTTGTAATACAGTAAGGCTCGTGGTTGTAATGTCGTAAGGGTCGTAGTTGTCATGAGTTGTGGTTGTCATGTTATATGGGTTGTGGCTGTCATGGGTCATAGTTGTCATGGGTCGGATTTATCATGTTATATGGGTCACGATTGTTACATGTTCACTTCCTTTACCACCAAATGAAAGGATAGCCATTGGTACAATAGCCTAAGGGGGTGTTTGGCGCATGGTATTGGGAAGGATTAGGTGGGATGGGATTAAAAAAACATAATTATTACATATGTCAAGGATTGTCCCCTGTTACCATGGGATAAGCTTAATTCCATGCTTTGTTTGTAATACGGTGGTACATTGAATAGATATTACCCACCATCATTTGAAACTATTGAGAATAACACATATGTGTTATATCCAAACCATTCATCTATTTTGTAACCTCATTTTATGGCATGGGCCGTAAAATGAGGCAGATCCAAAACTTATGTGGCACTAAAGAAGTTTTCAACGGTAGGTATTCAATCCCCGCTGCTTTCTGTGGTGGGGTTCACTCGAGCTTTAGATCTACCTGATTTTTTGGCCCATGCTATAAAATGATTTTGAAAAATGGGTGGATGGTGTGGATATAGCCCACACATCATGGTGGGACCTACACAACTTTCTAACATTGAGTGGAATTGGCATGGGACCCAATGCAATTCCATCTAATCTAATTCCAAGCTTTTCCATTCTTCCCAAACATTGAGTGGAATTGGCACAGAAACAAATGCAATTCCATCCCCACCTAATCCCATCTAATACCATGTGACAAACGCCCCCTAAGGAGAATGTGGCCACTCCTTGAAATCTCAAGTCAACCGACACTAACCTAAGCTTTTTACAACTATCTACTTCTAACAAACATCACAGTGAACCTGAAAATTTTCAACAGTGGGTTCCATTATCATGATTATTTTCTATTATGTGGCCCACACGAGCTTTGGATCAGACTGATATTTGGGCCCTAGCCCTAAAATGACATGGCAAAAAGGATGGGCGGCATGGATTATACACATACATTAATGTGGGCCTCACGAGTTTGGTCCTTACCTACGCGCAAAAAAGGGTTCCGTACACATCACTTTCTTGGCATTAAATACGATGAACTTCTTATTTCC
This sequence comes from Magnolia sinica, assembly GCF_029962835.1. NCBI lineage: Eukaryota > Viridiplantae > Streptophyta > Magnoliopsida > Magnoliales > Magnoliaceae > Magnolia > Magnolia sinica. Next base: position 86,269,345 of record NC_080574.1, read on the forward strand.
TAAAAAAATTGTACAACTATTAAAACAAGGACAATGGCATTTTGGTCCAAGTAATTTCAAAGGCCTATCAGAAGGCCACCTACAGAATATTTGAAAGGTTGAATATCTTTAGATAATTTGACCATACATCAAGGCCAGTACGGTCAAATTCCCTTAGCCATATGATGAAAAATTGTTGTATTCTTGTCTTCTTTTTTACGCCAAGTAGCTGGGACTGCTCCCTCTACATAATTTCTTCTTCATTAGCCTTCTGCATAAAATCTTCCTGCTGTTATTGCTTTTTGCTAATATTTGCATCGGAGGCTACCCTTTGTACAATTTTCCTATCGATTTCTTGAATGCTTAATAGAAGTTGACTAATGATTTCGCCTTTCTAAAGTGGCCTTTTGACAATTGTACATGAGCCAAGCCGAATCAAGTTTGACCTAAGCTTGGTTCGGCTTATTTATGTGATACCTCTATTCGAGTTGAGATTTGAGCTTATCCCTTGATGTGAGGTCGAGCATCATCCTTCTCAAGGGGATAACTGTTTCGAATCCATGAAACTTCTCAGGACTCCTCGCAAAGACTTCTCAAATTCACAAGGAAAAGAATAGGAAAATAGAAAATAAATTTTATAAAATTCAAAATTGATTGAAGAATGAAATAAACAAGTTCACAACCCTTTAAATAAGGATAGTAAACAATAAAAGAAATTTCAAAATCAAACTAGAACTAAAACTCCTAGAATTCGCAACTTACTATAAATAGTAAACTTAGTATTTATAGACGGTCATGATGTCTGCTAGTGCGCAAGGTTTTCGGCCAAAAATAGGAAATGTCTTATTTCACCTCACCATGTTTTTCTCCTAATTATTTTAAGAACTTTCCATGTTGGGCGTAACTCCTACAGCTCAACGAATGAAGAGTTATAATCAAACTAAAACTTATTATTTATAGTAAAAGCGGAATTAAAACAGGGAAACGACCATCGATCTGGTTGTATTTCACAAGTACAGCTTGTATAACCTAACATAGTAGGTTTGGATGGCTAAAGTAGCTCGTCCTACCCCAAAATCATATATTTTACGTCTGATAACTCATTCCGGTTTGTGAGATACGTTCGTTTTAAGTCCTGACGGTCCAAATCATCTCTGTCTCTGATTAGGCCTTTTCTGGTCCATCTTAGCCATGAAATTGTCCGCGACCCGCCCTACATTAGTCTCCTCCACTTCAAAAGAACTTGTCCTTGAGTTCTCATCCTGCTTCGGTTCATGATACTCGGTTAGGTCCACGACATTGAAAGTACACGAGATCTCTAGGTCGCCCGGAAGATCAACAACGTAAGCGTTGTCATTTATCTGTCGAAGGTGTTTTGAACAAGAAACAAATGTATTTGATTTGAGGAGATTTCATTCACTTAATAATTAACAGAAGAAGATGAAGAAGATAATTACGATATTTATTCATTCCGAATTCTTTTACATCCTTTCTCTCCTTTGATTTCAAAATAGAATATTCGCAAAATCATGATACAATGTAAATATGACATATATCTTGATCACTCCTTTAATCAAATATGAAGCTTTTTGTTGATCTTTAATTGCTAGAGAAATCACATATATGTCACTTTAACAGAGAAACATCATTGCGCACTGGAACACTGTGCGCTGGAGCTTGTTATGCACTGACAGTGTTGTGTCACACAACAGTTGTTCTGCATAATGGGTACGAGCTCTACCTTTTTCTCTCCAAAGTCTGCTCCTCTCCTTTCTCCTCCTGAATCTGGTGCTAATGACTCCTTTAGAGGGGTCATGGGGTATTTATAGCTCTCTCACACATGCGAATATGCCACATATTCATTGTGCGCCAATCCCTTCTGTGTGGACCTGAGTGTGCAGTCTCAATTGTGCGGCCCTCACTGTGTGGTCCCCAGTGTACGGACTCCATTATTTAGATTCCACTGTGCAGACTCCTCTGTGCAGACTCCTTTGTATGGACTCCTCTGTGCAGACTCCTTTGTACGAACTCCACTATGCGAACTGGTCTGCTTTAGCGCACAATCCCTTTTACGCACAACAGTAGTCACCTTTCTCTCTTTTTTTTTTCATGCCTCAACATATCCCCCCCTTAATCCTGCATTTTTTATTTTTTATCTACAAAATAAATAAATAATAATAATAAAATATGAGATCAATACTTCAATACTCTAACTAAATTTCACTCCTTTCTTCTCATTGTGCACTTTCTAAACTTTTGTGCACAATGAGTTACGCACAATAGATTGCGCACACTAGATCGCGTGAGTCTATAAATACAGGGTCAATGTTTGTTTCCTTCATTCATCACTCTACTTCATTTCCTGCTCGCCCAAGTCCTTTGCATGCTGAACCTACCTGCACACAATGGAATTTTGTTAACAACAACAGGTAGCGCACAACGTCTTCTTACGCACAATGCCTACTTGCGCACAATCCTTTCTTACGCATAATACTTCCTTACACACAATAACCCTATGCACCATGCAGACTTGTACATAACTAGAACTTGCTTTCTCCCTGATTCTAATTTGTTCATTGACTTGTGTGCATTTGTAAATTCCATAGATCTTTGATGGCTAGCTCTAAAAGACCTCATGTTTCCCTAAATACTGCTGGACCCTCAGACTCTCAACCAGTTGAGACTCACAATAAAAAAAAACCTAGATCTTTTGAAGGTTATCTTCCCTTTTTAAGGAACTCACTCCTTCAATCATCAATTTCGCTGACCGCATCCAACATATGTCCGACCAGATTCACACGACCATTCTAATGAGGAAGATAGAGGGACCTCCTACTGAAGGCCAAGAGTCTGATTGGGAAGACTGGCTAAAATCCACTGCCAATCTCCGAACAGACGAGACCCGTCTGGCCCCTACCGAATATTCCCCCCCTCCAACGATTTCAAAAAAAGTAAGGGAAAGAATAAAGTTGAAACCTTCTGTAATATCTCAGAAAAATCCGTACAAGGACCCAAGTACCACCTCAGGCAGAACCAGATATGGACCACATCCTGTCGAATAAGTTAGGCGGAAATTAGTTAAGTACTAAACTAAATAATCAGTGGAATAAGATTGGGCCACCATTTCCACAATGAGAAGGCCTAAATCCATTAATACCGTTGACTTAACGTCACTTAAAGACCTAGGAGAAATCCCAAGAGCCTGTCGCTCTCGAGAGTACATTGAAACTCCGAATCGGACCTAGACCGCACTTCAAGAGTCTGATGACCGCGAAACTATACGACTATGTCCGTCCTACTGGGCTTGACAATAATCGCGAGAATCAAGCCCAGATAGTGTCCAAAAATGTACAACATGAGCCATGGTAAAGTGTGTGAGAAACACAAATACCTTTAGAAAACGAACCAAAACTTAAGCGAATTGGGTCGTGTGCTCACACGCAAAATTGAGGATTTTAGACCATCGGTTTCTAACCAAACTTCACCCATGGGGAAAGAAAATTTTTCTGCAGATATCCATATAACGGTGGCCCAGATCGAGTAAGTATGATCGTTGATCTGACACAGGTCCTCCATAGTCGATTGGCTTATCCAATCACATCAAAATCACGTCCTGGCATAGATCCATTGTCAGGGAACGTACCCTATGATGTAGGTGAGCAATGGGCCTCCCTGTGAGCCCGATTTGTCAAAAACAGCTGCCCAAAGGGTATAACTTATGTATATAGTGGCCCTGGGGCTATTTGCATCACTTTTGGGCTTATAAATAGCCCTTATATCACCTATCTCTCTCATATACGAATTTGTCTAAAACCCTAAGGGAGAGAGAGAGAGAGAGAGAGAGAGAGAAGTGGAAAGAGAGAAGAAGGCTTTTGGGAGATTGTTGCAGGAATCCTCTCCCAGGACTCCACGTACTAAATCTCCATCCCGTTACGCTACACAACCTGTTTCGGCTACGATTTTGGGTAAGAAACCCTAACCCTAATATCGTTGAAGAGATCCAAACTGATTATTTGTCAAACTAGTTAACCTACTGTCATTTAGGTGCCCGACGTTCCGTTTTTGGAAACGTAGAGTTTGAACCTGTAAGTGCTATGGTTTCTTGCTCCTTTGATTGTCAAATTTTATAGTACCAAAACCACAATCTGTCTTGTGTAGCACATTGATATATCTATTCAAGGCAATGCATCACATGTACAAGGACAATGCTTCAAGTCAAGAACAAAGATCTACTTCAAGAAATTCAAAGATCAAATACATTGTTCACTCCTTTAAGCTTCAAAGTTCAATGTTTTAAAGCGACAACTAAAGACAAGTCAACTGTTCATACTCAAGACTCAAGGTGAAGTACAACTCATGTACTACAAATTTAAGCTTCAAAAGATCTCAACTACAAGCTTCATCATGTGTCGAGATCTCAAGCTTCATGAACTTCAAAGATCATTTATCATCTGAAGAAAAGAAGGTTCAATGTTTATATGTCATGGTTAAGGTATGAAAGACCTTAGATTGACCTTAAGGTAGGTCATTTTGTATATATAATTCAAATTGAATCATTTTATAAGTGTTTAAACTATGCTTTGACTAGTCCTAGACTCTGTTTGACTAGTCCTAACACTGTCTCGACCGGTCCAAGAAATTCCAAGACCAGTCCTAAGTTTGTTGCAAAATTTTGAAATTTTTTGTTAAGCCACGACCAATCTTGGAGACTTCTCGACCAGTGGTGTGAACAATACATGACTCGTTCACAATTAATCCTATAGCCACGACTCAAACTCCAGCAACTGTTTCTAGTTCCACACGACCAGCCATGGAGGTCCCACGACCAGTCGTGGAACGACTTTATCTTATCGCGCTCAATATTTCAAAAATCAGTTGGTCCTTCGACCAGTCATGGTGTCCACAGGACCAGTTGTGAACGTGACTTCTGCAACTATAAATAGAGCACGAATTTCAGAGTTTTTCATTCAATTCAAGTATAGACAAGACATCACTCTGAGAAATAAGTTTGTAAACTTCTTAAGCTATATTGTGCATATTTAATATTCACTTTTATTATATTTTTTATATTTGATTTTGTATTCTGCATTCCAATCTGATTTGAAAGAGGGATTGAAGTATTCCCACTTCTTGGAATCAAAATCAAATAGAGCTAGCCCAACTTGATTTAATTTAAAATTAATTTAGAACCTAGAACCATTTCATAGTGAGTGTGGGCATTGAACTTCTATATTCGAACTTCTACTCCAATTTGGTTCTTCCGAGCTACAACATAAGGAGAATATCTAGGTATTTTACATTATTGTAATTTCCTTTGTTTTGGTTTCTTTTGAAATTGAGTCAGAAAAATCTCATTCTTTTGGTTATCTGAGGAGATCTAAAAAACTCAAAGTGTAGAGTTTTTTGAATTGTGTAAGCCCATTTAAAAGACACAATTGTGAGGATTTTAGGTGAATTTGGAAAAACTTATTTTCATAGTGAACGCTAATATCCACTGTGTGACGATATTAGGAGTGGAGTAGCTGTGTGGCTGTTGTTTAATAGTTGGTGTGCACACAGATGAACCACTATAATTCTTTGTGTTTTGTGGATGCATGGTTTATTTTCTATATATTTTATCATTCAAGTTTGTGGGATGTATTTGTGGATGTGAATGTTGTAATCTTTACATTTCAGCATTGTGGGGAATGTTGTAATAGCGTAGATTTCCTTTCTAGCTATTTCCTTCTTTTATTCCTCTTCAGTTTGAGTTCTTGATACACAAAACGTTCTAGTAAGGTTGTCCTGCCATAAACCCTTGGTTTTTATAGTGTAAGGTTGTCCTTAGAACAACATTTGTATCAACCTCTCAATACTAGAATTTTGAGGTTGCTTTACATTTTCGTATTGTGGATTGTTTAAAGTGCTATCTTTCCTTTAATTGTTTAAATTCTGCTGCTATCATTTTAATTTGGCATAGTCCTATTCACCCTCCCCCCCCCCCCCCCCCTCTAGGACTCTAGCTCGACCTTTTCAAGTGGTATCAGAGTCTAATAGCTCATTTTTTTATTTTTGGATTTATTTCCTGAGCTAATCGACTTGAGCTATTTAAGATGTCAAATTTTGATAGTTTTTCAGTCACTAGGCCTCCACTATTTGATGGCTCCAATTATGCCTATTGGAAAGCCAGAATGAGGATTTTCTTAAAATTTATGGATGAGAGCGTGTGGCAAGCCACAGTGACTGAATGGAACCCTCCTACCACTGAAGTAACTGGTATCGACGGTTCCAAATCAATGAAAGTTACACCTTATTTTCTTGGACCACACTTCAGAAAAATGAAAGTAGTGCCAATGCAAAGGCTTTAAATGCCATAACTTACGCACTATCACCATATGAATTTAAAAGAATTATATCTTGTGATATTGCAAAGCAAGCCTGGGATATTTTAGAAATGACACACGAGGGAACAACAGTTGTCAAGAAATCTAAAGTCCAAATCCTCATAACCAAATTTGAGGAAATACGTATGGAGGTGAAACTTTCATAGACTTTTATACTAGATTGAATGACATTGTCAACTCTATGTGGGGTCTCAGTGATAAAATCCCAGAAAGTAAAGTCTGTGTAAAGATACTATGCTCACTACCTAAATGGTTCAATTCAAAGGTGACTGCGATCCAGGAACTTTGTAATACGGACAATATGAGGGTAGAAGAGTTAGTTGGTTCTTTACAAACCTATGAGTTAAACTTTAAAGCTCCTAAAGGTAAATCCATCACCCTTAAATCTTCTAAATGTATTTCTCAAGAAAATAGTAATTCTGATTTAGAAAATTTTGAAGATGATATGACCCTTTTAGCTAAAAAGTTTTATAAGATTTTCAAAAGTAAAAAGAAGGTTGATTTTCAAAAAATAAATGATAAGAAAAGATCTAAATCTAAAACTTAGAAATCTTTAAAAGATAGTCAATGTTACAACTGCCATGAATATGGGCATTTAGCGAACAAGTGTCCTAAAAAGAACAAACCTAAAAGGAAAGGTATGTTGGTTACTTGGGATGAATCCTCTGACTCTAAAACCTCTTCTAAATCAGAAGATTTTGAAACCGATTCGGGCAGTGAAGTTAAAACCCTTATGACTCTAGCCAAGTTCACTTTTTCAAATAATGATAATTCAACTAGTGAAGAAAATCTGAATAGTGATAATGAAAATGAAGATGACCTTCACGATGCTTATAATGCCCTTTACAAGGAAAGTTGTAAAATTATTGTTAAACTAAAACTTCAAAAAGAAAAGTTTTTAAAGCTTAAAGAAAATTTTGATTCTCTTATTTTAGAAAAATCCCAAATTTCAAATTCTTTTGAAAAAACTAAATGTGATTTAGATTTCAAAACTTCCCTGATTGAAAATCTAAAATCTGAAAATGAAAAACTTAAACTTGAAATCTCTTCACTTTTGAGTTTAAAGGATACATGGAGGTATGCCCAAGGTGATCCAAAGTTAGAAAAGCTTTTATCTGGATCAAGAAAATGTGGCGACCGATCCGGTTCGGGTTATGACAGAAATATTCCTCCTAAACAGAAGAATACTCCTCCTAAGTTTGTGAAAGGAGAGTCTTCAAACTCAAAAGGGAATAGTTCAAATCATTTTTAAAAAAAAAAATAACAAAACTTTTCAATCTTTTAAACCTAAAAGCAACCATATCAACTATAAAAATCAAAAACGAAATCATTTAGCTGAGAAAATAGTTGATTTACTTAAGGGGCTCTTAAAAAACTAACTCAGTAGGTCATTCTTACAACAACTACAAACACAAGAAGACCAACTATACTCCTAAACCCAAAACTGTAATGAAATGGGTTCCTAAGGTTACTTGCTTGGTTGCCCACATGGCTTTCAAAGCTGCAAGCCATTCAAAGTGGTACCTAGACAGTGGTTGCTCCAGGCATATGACAGGCAACAAGGGTTTGTTCACCAATCTTAAAGATATGACTGATAGTTTAGTCACATTCGGTGATGTTAGCAACTATAAGATTGTTGGCTAAGGTACGGTTCAACTCTATAACATTTCTTTATTTGAGAATGTTTTATACGTTGAAGGGTTAAAACACAACTTGTTAAGCATATCTCAAATATGCGATAACAATCATAGCATAAAATTTACTAATTAAGGTTATGAAATTTTAAACAAAAAGGGTTCTGCAATATTAAATGGTCATAAAACTTCTAAAAACTGCTACATTGTAAGTGATTCTAGTTCATCTAATCAATTGTGTTACATGGTCCATACCGATGAGACTGAGTTATGACATAAATGCCTTGAACATGTACACTACTGCAATTTGTATAGATTGAGCAAAAGAGAACTAATAAGAGGTCTACCTAAATTACAGAAAGTAGACAAAATATGTGGCGAATGCCAGATTGTCAAACAAACTAGGAGTGCTCACAAAAAGGTGGACTCCAATGCCATATCCAAACCGCTTGAACTTCTCCACTTGGATCTTATAAGAGAGTCGAGGTGGCAAAAAATTATACTGGTAATCGTGGATGATTTTACTAGATTCACTTGGGTAGCCTTCTTAAGGGATAAATCAGAAACCCTTGATGAAGTAAAAAGAGTTCTCAAACGGATCCAAATGAAAAAAGGTTCTCAAGTCTGTAAGATTCGTAGTGATCACGGATCAAAATTTGAGAATAGCAGTTTTGAAAAATTCTGTAGTGATCAGGGAATATCCCATGAATTCTCTGCGCTCAAAACAACACAAAAAAATGAAATTATTGAAAGAAAAAATAGAGTGCTTCAAGAAATGGCAAATGTAATGTTGAATAGTATGAAGCTTCCTAAAAATCTTTGGGCTAAAGTTGTAAATACTGCCTGCTATATAATCAACCGGGTTTATACAAGTAAGTCAAATAATAAAATTGCTTATGAAATGTGGTTTGATAAGAAGCCTACTATCAAATACTTTCAAGTTTTTGGCAATAAGTGCTATATTTTATGTGACCATGAAAATCTGGGTAAGTTTGACACCAAAAGTGATGAAGGGATCTTTTTAGGATATATTTTAAATAGTTGAGCGTATCGAGTACTGAATAAGAGGACCGGTGTAATTCAAGAGTCCATCAATGTGGTCATTGACGATCACTTGAATACACCTGCCTCAAGTTTAGATAATGATGAAGTTCTTCTAATTGACAAACTAGATACTTCATCAAGTCAAAACAACTCTGAATCGAGGACTGTTAAAGATCATCCAACCACTTAGATTCTTAAAAACCCTCTCACTAGTGTGCGCACTCGTAGACAACTAGAAGATATATGTAATTATGTGTGCTTTATATCTCAGATCGAACAGGCTAACGTAAAAGAAGCTCTTACTGATGAAAACTGGATAGTAGCAATGTAAGAAGAGCTTAATCAATTTGTTAGAAATGATATTTGATATCTTGTTACTAGACCTAAAGATAAACATATTATCAGAACTAAGTAGATTTTCAAAAGTAAGTCTGATGAACTTGGTAATATAATTAGAAACAAGGCTAGACTGGTTGTACAAGGGTACACTCAAATTGAAGGAATTGATTATGATGAAACCTTTGCCCCAGTAGCTCGTCTTGAATCAATCAGACTATTTATATCCATCGAATGCCTTAGAAATTTCAAAATATATCAAATGGATGTAAAGAGTTCCTTCTTAAATGGCGATCTACATGAAGAAGTGTATGTTGAACAACCAACGGGTTTTGAAGACCTTAAGAATGTTGATCATGTCTATCGCTTAAAAAAGGCTCTCTAAGGTTGGAAACAAGCTCCTAGGGCATGGTACAAAAAATTGACTAAGTTTCTACTAAGTCATAATTTTCAAATGGGAAGTGTTGATAAGATTCTTTTTGTTAAGAAACATAACGATCATATCTTAATAGTGCAGATCTATGTTGATGATATTATTTATGGATCTACCTGTACTAACTTGACTATTGAGTTTGCAGATCTTATGAAATCTAAGTTCGAAATGAGCATGGTTGGGGAATTGAATTATTTCTTAGGGTTGCAAGTTAAACAACAACTTGATGGTATCTTTATTTCTCAAACCAAATATGCTCTAAACTTAGTTAAAAAGTTTAGATTTGAGAATGGTAAAAAATTTGATACTCTTATTAGTACAATATTAAGACTCTCAAAAGACTCTACAGGTAAAAGTGTGGATCCTAAATTATATCATAGTATGATTGACAGTTTACTTTATTTAATTGCAAGTAGACCTGATATTGCTTTTAGCATTGGAATTTGTGCTAAATATCAATTTAACCCTAAAGAGAGTCACATTTAATTGCTTTTAAGTAGACTATGCGATATGTCACAAGCACAACAAATTTGGGTCTCTGGTATCCACATGATACTAGTGTTCAATTGACTGGTTACACAGATGCTGATTGGGCTGGTAATATCGATGATAGGAAATCAACCAGTGGTGGTTGTTTCTATATTAGAAACTATTTAGTTTCTTGGTTTAGCAAGAAGCAAAGTTCCGTATCGCTCTTAACTGCTGAGGCTGAATACATCGCAGCTGGAAATGCATGTACTCAGCTTGTATGGATGAATAAAATGTTAAGCGATTACGGAATTGCACAGGATTCAATGGTTTTATATTGTGATAATTCCAGTGTAATTAATATATCTAAAAATCCAATCCAACATTCATGAACCAAGCACATTGACATTAGATATCACTACATTCGTGAATTAGTGGAAGAAAAGACAGTTTTATTAGAATACATTCTGACCGAGACTCAACTTGCTGACATTTTCAGTAAACCACTCGACAAAAGAAGGTTTAATAAATTGAAATTTGATTTTGGTATATGCAATTTGAATTGATTATTCATGCTTGTATGTATCATAATATGTATATTTGTTAAATTATAATTTTAAATTTCAAAATTATGTGCAAAATGCATATTTTCGGCTGTGCACGACTAGTCGAGGACGTACTCAACCAGTCGTGTAGCGCATCTAGTGCTTTTAATTTAGGGAAAAAATCCTTTTCTTCCTTATTTACTCTTCCTATCCAATGAGTTTAAGCTCGACCAGTCGTACCCAACTTCTTGATTCTTCAAGGTAGTGCGTTATTTCAGTTTTTCTTATAGATTCAAGTGCATATCACTTCATTTTGTTACTTGGAGTGATTTATTTCTTCTTTCCTTGAAGTTTTTGGGGTTTTCTTCTCTAAAATCTGATTTTGAGAAAACCCATTGTACATTTTTTATAACCTCTTGATTTCTTGTATTCCAACTTGCAAATGGATACTAAAGGCAAAAAGAAAAACACTTGTGGTCCTTCATCATCCAGATCATCAACTATAACAAGGCTCCACCTTCGGTCACTCGAAGATGATCCTTCCTATGTAAGGGATTTAAGATTGCACAATGTTATTGTTGAACAACCTATTCATCTTGAACATATTGCTCCTTTTGGTCTCCTTCCACTTTTCTAATTTGTAGGATGGACTAACATTCTACATTGGGGTGGGCCGACATACTGGTCTATTGTGTAGGCTGTGTTTGCTTGCATTTTTTATTTTTCAACTGAAAATTTAACGTTTATAATAACAACTAGAGAAGGTCCATTTGAAGTTGATCGACATTTAATTTCTGGCTCAATGGACATACCTGTCAATGATAAAGGTATTCCAATTAGCTCTCTAGTTGATAAACCATCTGAATCAGAAAAATGTGTACTTACTAGAGCATTATACAACATAGATGTGCAATGGAGTCGAAATGGGAATGCGCTCACTTCAAAGTACTTGTTACCCAGATACAGGGTTCTTCACAGGATATTTATTTCAAATCTATATCCTTGCTCTGGGAACAAAACTGAACTCACCTCTTTTATGGTTCAGATTTTACATTCCATCATCTCTAGCACAAATGTCTGTCTTCCTTCTTTAATCTGTCATTCCATCATACAATTCCTTATCCATCCTGGACATAGTGATATCCCTATTGCATATCTTATGACTATGTTAGCCACTCATATGTTAGTAGCTATGCCTGTTGGAGAGGCTCCTATTCATCACCTTATTTTCAATTACTCCAATATTTACAAGATGAATTTGAGGTTGGCTGATGGCCAAGTGGATGTGGGTGGTGGAGCTGAAGTAGTGAATGAAGAAGAAGGCGATTTACCTCTAGATGATATAAACATGGATGATATCTTTAATGAGATTGAATTAGATTCTGAGGCTGACCCTGATTATCAACCTTCTGATTTTGCTAAGAGGTTACATACTCTTGAGGAACATGTGGCTCAGATTCGTGTAATCTAGGATTCTCAATTTGCTTATATAAGCAAATATATGAGGTGCATTAACAAGTGTTTATACTAAATTGATCCATCTATTCCTGCTCCTTCTTCTGGATCTGATTAAGTGTGTTCTCATATGGCCTGTAATAACTCTTATGATACTTTGCTTTCTTTCAGTTTGTGAGACTGACTTTGGATGAATTTGGTTCATGTTGGTTACTTATATGTGAACATTATTTGCTTATATCCTACCTAGTTTGCTCCCTTATTCCCCTTTTGTTTATTTTTCTCTTCCATATCTTAGTTACTTCCTTTATCATATTGTGATAAAAAGGGGGAGAATATTTTGTTATGATTGCTTGTGGATATGGATATGGATTATGGGTAGTAGCGTTTATTTTTGATGTGTGCTACTCAGGGGGAGTAAGTAAGATGGTGTTTTGAATATTTCATGATAAGTGTGTTATGGTTATTATAACTAGTGCATTATACGTTCTTGCGTATATATGGTGCATGATTCTTTATTGAGCATGTAATGTTTCTCTTATTTTTAATGGAGTGTGTTTTGTCACAAATTTGACAAAGGGGGAGATTGTAAATGCTATGGTTTCTTGCTCCTTTGATTGTCAAATTTTGTAGTGCCAAAACCACAATCTGTGTCTTATGTAGCACATTGATATATTTGTTCAAGGCAATGCATCACATGTACAAGTACAATGCTTCAAGTCAAGAACAAAGATCTACTTCAAGAAATTCAAAGATCAAGTACATTGTTTACTGCTTTAAACTTCAAAGTTCAATGTTTTAAAGTGACATCTAAAGACAAGTCAATTGTTCATACTCAAGAATCAAGGTGAAGCACAACTCATGTACTACAAATTCAAGCTTAAAAAAATCTCAAGTACAAGCTTCATCGTGTGTCGAGATTTCAAGCTTCATGAACTTCAAAGATCATATATCATCTAAAGAAAAGAAGGTTCAATGTTCATATGTCATGGTTAAGATATGAAAGACCTTAGATTGACCTTAGGGTAGGTCATTTTGTATACATAATTTAAATTGAATCATTTTATAAGTGTTTGGACTGTTCTTTGACTAGTCCTGGACTCTGTTCGACTAGTCCTAGCACTGCCTCAACCAGTCCAAGAAATTCGAAGACCAGTCCTAAGTTTGTTGCAATTTTTCAAAATTTTTTGTTAAACCATGACCAGTCCTGGAGACTACTCGATCGGTTACGTGAACAGTGCACGACTCGTTCACAACCAGTCCTGCAGCCACGATTCAAACTCCAGCAACTATTTCTGGTTCCACACGACCAGTCGTGGATAGGTCACGACCAGTTGTGAAGGGCCTACGACCAGTTGTGGAACGACTTTATCTTCTTATGCTCAATATTTTAAAAATTCATTGGTCCTTCGACCAGTCGTGGTATCTAGAGGACCAATCGTGAACGTGACTTCTGCAACTATAAATAGAGCACGAATTTCAGAGTTTTTCATTCAATTCAAGTATAATTAAGACATCACTCTGAGAGATAAGTTTGTAAACTTCTTAAGCTATATTGTGCATATTTAATATTCTCTTTTATTAGCTTTTCTATATTTGATTTTTCTATTTTGCATTCCTATCTAATTTGAAAGAGGGATTGAAGTATTCCCACTTCTTGGAATTAAAATCAAATGGAGCTAACCCAACTTGATTTAATTTAAAATTAATTTAGAACCTAGAAACATTTCCTAGTGAGTGTGAACATTGAACTTCTATATTCGAACTTCTACTCCGATTTGGTTCTTCTGGGCTGCAAGATAAGGAGAATATTCAGGTATTTTACATTATTGTAATTTCCTTTGTTTTGGTTTCTTTTGAGATTGAGTCAGAAAAATCTCATTCTTTTGGTTATCTGAAGAGATCCAGAAAACTCAGAGTGTGGGGTTTTTTAAATTGTGTAAGTCCATTTGAAAGACACAATTGTAAGGGTTTTAGGTGAACCTAGAAAAACCTATTTTCATAGTGAACGCTAATATCCACTGTGTGACGATATTAGGAGTGGAGTAGCTGTGTGGCTGTTGTTTAACAGTTGGTGTACACACAGACGAACCACTATAATTCTTTGTGTTTTGTGGATGTATGATTTATTTTCTATATCTTTTATCATTCAAGTTTGCGGGATGTATTTGTGGATGTGCATGTTGTAATCTTTACATTTCAGTATTGTGGGAAATGTTATAATAGTGTAGATTTCCTTTCTAGCTATTTCCTTCTTTTATTCCTCTTCAATTTGAGTTCTTGATACACAAACTGTTTTAGTAAGGTTGTCCTGCCATAAACCTTTGGTTTTTATGGTGTAAGGTTGTCCTTAGAACAACATTTGTATCAGCCTCTCAATACTAGAATTTTGAGGTTGCTTTACATTTTCGTATTGTGGATTGTTTAAAGTGTTATCTTTCCTTTAATTGTTTAAATTCCACTATTATCATTTTAATTTGGCATAGTCCTATTCACTCCCCCCCCCCTCTAGGACTCTAGCTCGGCCTTTTCAGAACTGAGTTCGAATGGAGTATTCCGACGAAAGGTGCAGACTAGGGGTGCACACGGGTCGGTTTGGTCCGGTTCTGGGGTAAAACCGGAACCGAACCGTTCCTAACGGTTCTGAGAATTTTGAAACCGGAACCGAACCGTTAGCGCACTAGAACCGAACCAGACCGGGACCGTGAAAACCGGTTCGGTTCCTGATCGGTTCCACAGTTCTGGCTTTTTAAAAAATTTAACAAAAGACCCTTTGCAATTTTCTCAGTGTGGCCCACTCCACATTCAAATCGTCGATCTGTACTGTCCATTGTGTACAGAAGGGAGATTTAACCCTTGGCAATGTGGCATTCTGAAACCATGCAGGCTGTTGTAGAATTATGACCGTTGAACAAGAAATGGACGGCGGAGTAGATAAGCTCATGGGCCATGCTGATTTTGCTCCAAAAGCACTCTATTCCTGATGGTTTTTCATCCTCAATCTCATGAACGGAGTAGATTTTCCAAAAGACTGCAATAAGTGGGCCACCAAACGTCACAGAGTCGACGTACGTCAACTCTGTTGAAAACAGAGCTTCCGTCCTTTTGTTGTGGGCCACCATCATGCAGGGAGAGATGGATCTGAACTGTTCATCAGGTAGAGGGGGTAGAATCCATTAAAACCATGTTGAGCTTTCTTAGCCGTGTACATCCTCGTGATCTCTACAACGATCGAAAGAAGGCCGTCTGACTGCTTTTAAGGCTTGATTATTCAGGTGGGCCATATCATCATATGATTAAAGCTCACCATTCACGGTCTAAATTCTAAGAGGAAGACAATGGACGGTGTGGATCTGGGCCACGGTTCAACAGATCGGGTCCACGGTTCGGTTAACGGTTTGGTTCGGTTCTGCGTGCCCTTGAACCGAAACCGAACCGTATCCAACGGTTCTGGAAATTTTGGAACCGGAACCGGAACCGGTGCTGTCTAGAACCGGACCAAACCGGACCGATCCAACGGTTCTGGTCCGGTTCCACGGTTCTACCGGTTAAATGTGCACCCCTAGTGCAGACTATAAACGCTTAGGTTATGGTTATCAATTTCAATGTCAGCTAATGATTTATGTCAACTTGATTGCTGCCATATTGTCTTAGATACACCATTTTCGGAATAATATACATGTGTGAACTATATTGAACAAAAGATGCATCCCATGTGTTTGTTGAAATGTTGAATGAACATTTAAACATGATTTGTTCCTGCCATGACTACTGATTTAGGATTCATTATTGTCAAATGCATGCTAACCTCTCTATATAAGGAATTGCTAAATTATATGTTGTAACTAACCTAGTCTATGTATTTGGTGAAGTGTAGTTTAAGTGTTTGATGAATTGTTTGAATGAGAAATTATTGATGGTTTGTATTTATTAAGAGTATTAAGATAGGATTCTTAATTACCTTATTCATATGTATAGTTTCTTTCATGTACTCATATTTGCCTCTATGCAATTTATGGATAAAATGCAAGTGTTTGGTAACATGATTAATGTGTTTGATGAAATGCTCAAATGGGGAATTTACTTGGATTGTTTGTTAAATGCTGAAATAATTATCACATATGTTTATTTGCTACATGTGAGTAAGATTATGGCTACAACGTAGACCAGGAAATCGGTAACAGTCCCCGTTCGGGTGTCCGAATTAATCACGCCACATTGGGAAAATTCGACGAATCCAGGTTGCACAAAAATTGTCGATAGTAGTTAGGCCAAGAGAAGTGCTTATGCGCTCCATGTCGATTAAGTCAACATGTGCCCGTACCAGTTGATTTGCCTAACAAACCGATTGGCTTATTGTGTGTTTACCATGTATGGATACTATTGCTTGAAACTAAGGTACCCCTCACCACTGTAAAGGCCCACTTTAACCATGGTACCACGATCCGTTAAGACTCATGAGCCGGGCATGGTAGTATGGGACACCGTGTTTGAACTATTGGCCTATGCTGGGGTGATGAGCCTCTCCGTAGTGACCAGTGAGCAACTAAGACTTATGTGCCGGGCATGGTGGTATGAGACACCGTGTTCGTGCTATCGACCTACACTGAGGTGACGAGCCTCCCCATAGTGACTGTGAGTATAAACTCTTGAATTTGCCTATCGATTGCTTTTCATTAGGAGTAATGCCCTACAACTTGCATATTGTATGTGCTTAACTAGGATTGATGACCCTAGATGGATCCTTCAGTTCAGGTCAATGATATAAAGGGACGTACCCTAGCTTCCCAAACTTACTGTATGAATAAGCTCAATAAGGACTCCGATAACATGACCATGCATCGCATTGCATTAGTTAGGATGTGCTTTAAAGGTAATGAAGTTGCACTATTTTGAGGGAGTGCTGTCATATGTGAAATAGGTTGTCGGAGTCGCTTGTGAGGGAGCTTTGATGCGAGGGCATACATCATTACTTGTACTCCATTCCTACATTAACAAGAGTAGTTATGAAGTGATTATTATGTTGTTTTATCATTATTGCTTGATTGACTTGATAATATGTTAACTTTCGTCTTTTAGTACCACTAAGTTGGCCACTCATTCCCACTCTGGGATATTGTTTTAAAACACCAACCAGACTTGGGTTTAGATGCAGGTGTTGATGAAGTCTATGCGACAGAGTAGGACTTTATGGATGAGGAGGAGTTCTCTTACTTTCAACTCTCGGGTGGGTCTATGTAGACCTCGTACCGATGCGCAGGGACTACAAGGTTATTTGGCTTAGTTAGACACATCTACTTTCCGCATTTTTTTTTATTTTGAAACAATACATGTATATATTTAGCCAGGTTACATACTCATACTTTGGAGATTGTGAAACACTTACATGCTTAAATATATATGTTTCAGACTTCCACTTGGTTAATTTAATTATATCTAGAGTATGATATGTTGTTTTAATATAATCTCACTCATGTTTAACTCATTAATATGGGGGAAATCTGATTATCATTATCCCTATTGCATAAGTAATGTGCTGGATCTCGGGAGTAGAGCTTTGCTTGACCTTTGAAATTTAGGGGGTTACAAGTTGGTATTAGAGAATGATTTTAATTAAACTAGACCTGGGTTATAGGTAACATGACGCACTCTAACGTATGCTTACTTAGGAAGGGGGTGATGGAATTTAGAGACGACATTGGGATCTCAAAGTTTTGCCGACAGGCAAGGCCAAACACTGTAGTTTAGTCGAAGGTTTATAACTTAGGGACTCAGATCATGTGCAATGACCTAAGTCACCTCTGACCAAAGATAACAAATCAAGTCGACTTGAAGTCGACTCGATTGTAGTATAGTGGGACTTGGCACAAATAGCAAATAAGGCCAAGACGACCTAAACGTTGAACTTTGTAGTTCAAACTGAGTATAGATCTTTGCCAAATTTAGTCTCGACTAAGTAAAGAAGCTCCCGAATAACCATGGCGATCTAGGTCATCAATTGATGAATTTTTGGATCAAAAATGGATTTAGAACACGTGATGAAGCACGCTCATTTTCACCAATTTCCATCCCTTTCCAACCCATCTCCTTCAAAAATCTCACATTCCAACACTTTATTCTTCAAATCTTTCTAGGTACTTTCATATTAGACACAAATCCTAAAGCTCAAAGGATGAAGAACTATAATTAAACTAAAATTTACTATAAATAGTAAAAATATAAATAAAATAGACTTTTTACCATTAAACTTATGGAATTTTATAAAATAGATAGGTTATTTGGATAGAGCAGCTTCTCCTACCCCAAAATCATATATGGCACGTTAAGTAACTCATTCTGGATTGAAAAATATATTCATTTAAAAAATTGAGTGGCAAAACCACCATCAGGACCACCAGAGGGGCACAGTGGCACTGCCCAATCGGCGGCGCACTGTCGGAACCCCCAGCGGACTGCGGCGGCACCGCCGGATTTCTGCTTTTTTTTTTTATATATTTTTTGACCAACTTCAAAAAGTCATATCTCCTTCAATATAACTCCAATTTAGATGATTTAAAATCTAGATTGAAGCTTGATGAGTCTAGTTTCATATAAAAATAAGTCAAAAATAAAATAAAAATTTTAATATAGTTAAATCTAGGATGTTTTGACAACTATCCAACTTCTAGAATTTTAATAAAATTTCTACAACTCCAAATGAACTGAAATTTTGTGGGATGACTTTAAACTTAATGATATATCACCATAAAAATTTTAAAAATATTTCATTTGCTAAAAATATAGAAACTATTACAAGGAATGAAGACATTATGGAATCACATAGAAAATCGTTGGTCTTAGACAACTAGTACTTCTCGAATTTTTATAATTTTTATGGAACTTCAAATGAAACAAAATTTTGTGAAATAAAAGTAAACTTAACAATGGATTACTATAAAAAATTTAAAAATAATATGGTAACTAAGGGTGAAAAATATGTTATAAATAATAGAAGGGTTGAAATTAAAAATTTCTACAACTTCGAATTGCCAATAGACTAGTTATATCTTTTCATATTAAAGTTTAGTATTTGGTGTCTATTTAAGAATTATTTATAATCATACTAGGAATCATCCTGTGGTTAAATTTGATTATATATATATACATATATTTTTGTTTAAGTTGTTTTTGTGCAATTAAATTAGGACCCTTGAGTAAGATTGAGTTTCATAGTTTAATACTCTATAAGCTCATGTTAGAGGTGGACTATAGTAAAATATTATAAGTTTTTTTTTTATTCTCTTGTGAATTTAAGGTTTATACTACGTCAAGGAGATGTCCCTCCTTTTTCCTTTTCCGCCGCCTTATGTTGCTAATATTCTAAACTTTTGAAATATTTTAGAATTCTCGATTCTTCTTTCCCTCTCGAAGTTAATGAAACCGTATTGCAGTCTGCTTATAACTCACTAGTCATAAGATCGAAATGGTGATATACATATCAAATTTTATACTATTAGAAACCATTTTAGGATGATCTTTGACCATAGGCAAATTAAGATATTTATTAACCCTTACCTTGGACATAAATTAAAATAAGGACTCTCTTAGACTAAGACCCAAAGGATCAACCGCCAGCCCTCGCACACTATTTCAACTAAACCTCTACGATTTGCAATACCGACATAACCATACAACCGACCTCCTTTATTCCATAATAGGCCGCCTCAACGACCTATGATAGCGCCGCCTAACTGCCCGCAACAAGCTCATGTACATGCACTTACCGCCGAAGCATCTGAATCAGTGGTTACAGTACCGCTAGCCTTTGAAGTCACTGGCCACATCCAAGGTACACTAGTATTTCTGTTAGTGGATATCGGGTCCACTGTTTCAATGATAGCATGCTCTCCAGTTAAGCGATTAGGGTTGAACACTACCCCTATGGTTGGGGTGAGAGTCATCACCGCAGTAGAGACCATCACAGATGCCACTAAGCTTTGTAAGAATTGCCCAATAGACTTAGGGAGTAGAGTGGTGTGCCTTGACCTGATTGTAATCAAGATATATCATTACGACGTCATCCTCGGCATGGATTGACTCACAAAAATGAAGGCAGAAATTGACTATGAGACCAAATTGGTGACAACCCATGGGTCCGAGGGCACGACCTTCACCTTCCCAGTTTAGGTCAGTTAGCCTACCGCATTAGTTGTTATAATTCCTTATTAGAAAATTGTGATGGTCCGTCACTTGGGGACATGCCAGTAGTCCAAGATTTCACGGATGTGTTCAGAATGATCCCTGGACTACCTCCTCAACGTGAGATCGACTTTACCATTAACCTTATGCCAGGTGCGACACTGATCTCCTTACCAACGTACCACATGACTCCGTGTGAAATGGAGGAATTAAGGAAGCAAATTGATCATTTATTAGACTTACATTTTATACGGCCGAGCATATCTCCTTGGGGAGCACCTGTATTGTTTGTGAAAAAAATGATGGATCGCTGGCCGGCTAAATCACATCACGGTAAAGAACAAGTATCCTCTGCCCAGGATAGATAACCTGTTTGACTAGTTGAAGGGGGCATAGTATTTCTCTAAAATAGACTTATAGTTTGGGTATCATCAGTTGCGCGTCAGGAATGAAGACGTGTAGAAAACAGCATTCAAGACCAGCTTCAGGCATTACGAATACATCGTGATGCCATTTGGACTTACAAATGCACCGGCTGTATTCATGGATCTCATGAACTGAGTATTTTGGCTGTATCTGTACCGATTCATCATTGTATTTATAGATGACATCTTAATATACTCAAAGAGTCAAAAAGATCATGAAGAACACATGTGATCAGTCCTTGATACTCTTAGGCAAAACCAATTGTTTGCACAGTACTGCAGATGTGTACTTAACTTTAAGGACAGCTGGGATGACTGTCTCCCTCATGCTGAGTTTGCTTATAACAATAGCTTCCAAGCAAGCATTGACATGACTCCCTACAAAGCCTTGTATGGACGCCCATGTCGAGCTCCATATTGTTGGGTAGAAGTTCGCGAGAAGAGCTTAGTTGGCCTATATTTAGTTCAGGCGACCTCAGAGAAGATCGATATTATCAAGCGTCGACTCCTTATGGCCTAGAGTAGATAAAAGAGTTATGCCGATACGAGATGGAGATAGTTAGAATTTGAAGTTGGGGACCATGTATTCCTTAAAGTTTCCCAATGAAAGAAGTACTTCATTTTGGCACGAAAAGAAAACTCACGCCAAGATTCATTGGCCCGTTCCAGATTTTAGACCGAGTGGGTGTGGTAGCATATGACCTCACCTTTCCCACACCACCCGCAGGCGTGTATAACATATTTCATGTATCGATACTGAAGAAATATGTTCCTAACCCTACCCATATTATCAAGTGGGAGCAAGTGCAGCTAAGTGAAGACACTACCTATGTATTGTGGCCCACGCGTGTTCTAGATAGGAAGGAACAAGTGTTACGCAACAAAGTTATCCCACTCGTGAAAGTGTTATGGACACACCACACTGAGGAGGCTACTTGAGAGACAGAAGCTGAAGTCCATAAGAACTACCCTCAAATCCTCGAGGAATACGGAGAGGTACTAATTTTGGGGATGAAATTTTTCTATAAGGGGGGTAGATTGTAACATCTCGAAAAAATTCGTACAAGGACCCGAGTACCACCTCAGGCAGAACCACCCAAGGACTGCATCCTATCGAATAAGTTAGGTAAAAATTAGTTAAGTACTAAACTAAATAATCAGTGAATTAAGATTGGGCGACCATTTCCACAAATGAGAAAGCCTAAAACCATTAATACCATTGACTCAATGTCACTTAAAGACCTAAGAGAAATCCCAAGAGCCTGTCACTCTCGGGAGTACATTGAAACTCCGTATTGGACCTAGACCACACGTCGAGAGTCCGATGACCATGAAATTATAAGACTATGTCCGTCCTACTGGGCTTCACAACCATTGTGAGAATTAAGTCCAGATAGTGTCCAGAAACGTATAACATGAGTCATGAGTAAAGTGTGTGAGAAACGCGAATACCTTTAGAAAATGAACCGAAACTTAAGTAAATTGGGTCGTTCGCTCACACGCGAAATTGAGGATTTCAGACCGTTAGCTTCTAACCAAACTTTCAAAATTTTTTTTCCTATACATCCGTACAACGGTGGCCCCGATTGAGTAAGTATGACCGTTGATCTGATACAGGTCCTCCACGATCAATCGACTTATCTGATCGCACCAAAATCACATCCTAGCATAGATCCATTATCAGGGAACATACCTTATGACGTAAGTGAGTAGTGGGCCTCCCTGTGAGCCCAGTTTGTCAAAAATAGCTGTACAAAGGGTATAACCTATGTATATAGTGGCCCTGGGGCCATTTGCATCACTTTTGGGCTTATAAATAGCCCTTATATCACCCTATCTCTCTCATATATGAATTTCTACAAAACCCTAAGGGAGAGAGAGAAAGAAAAGAAGAGAAAAAAGGAAAGAGAGAAGAAGGCTTTTGGGAGATTGTTGTAGGAATCCTTTCATACGACTCCACGCACCAAATCTCCGTCCCGTTACGCTACACAACCAGTTTCAGCTATAATTTTGGGTAAGAAACCCTAACCCTAATATCGTTGTAGAGATCCAGATTGATTATTTGTCAAACTAACTAACCTATTACGTCATTTAGGTGCCCGACGTTCTATTTTCAAAAATGTAGAGTTTGAACCGAGTCTGAATCAAGTATTCCGATAGAGGTACGTACTATAAATGCTTAGGTTATGGTTATCAATGCTTTCAATGTCAGTTAATGATTTATGTCTGACTTGATTGCTGCCATATTGTCTTAGATACGCCATTTTCGGTATAATATACATGTGTGAACTATGTTGAACAAAAGATGCATCCCATGTGTTTGTTGAAATGTTTGAATGAACATTTAAACATGATTTATGCTTATCATGACTACTGATCTAGGATTCATCATTGTCAAATGGATGCTGACCTCTCTGTATAAGGAATTACTAAATTATATGTTGTAACTAACCTAGTCTATATATTCGAACTTCTACTCCGATTTGGTTCTTCCGAGCTACAACATAAGGAGAATATCCAAGTATTTTACATTATTGTAATTTCCTTTGTTTTGGTTTCTTTTGAGATTAAGCCAGAAAAATCTCATTCTTTTAGTTATCTGAGGAGATCCAGAAAACTCAGAGTGTAGGGTTTTTTGAATTGTGTAAGCCCATTTGAAAGACACAATTGTGAGGGTTTTAGGTGAACCTGGAAAAACCTATTTTCATAGTGAATGCTAATATCCACTGTGTGAGGATATTAGGAGTGGAGTAGCTATGTGGCTGTTGTTTAACAGTTGGTGTACACACAGACGAACCACTGTAATTCTTTGTGTTTTGTGGATGTATGGTTTATTTTCTATATCTTTTATCATTTAAGTTTGTGGGATGTATTTGTGGATGTGAATATTGTAATCTTTACATTTCAGCATTGTGGGGAATGTTGTAATAGCGTAGATTTCCTTTCTAGCTATTTTCTTCTTTTATTCCTCTTCAGTTTGAGTTCTTAATACACAAACCGTTCTAGTAAGGTTGTCCTGCCATAAACCCTTGGTTTTTATGGTGTAAGGTTGTCTTTAGAACAACATTTGTATCAACCTCTCAATATTAGAATTTTGAGGTTGCTTTACATTTCCGTATTGTGGATTGTTTAAAGTGCTATCTTTCCTTTAATTGTTTAAAATTCGCTATTATCATTTTAATTTGGCATAGTATTATTCACTCCCCCCCCCCCCCCCCTCTAGGACTCTAGCTCGGCCTTTTCAGAACCAAGTCTGAATGGAGTATTTCGACGAAAGGTGCGGACTATAAAAGCTTAAGTTATGGTTATCAATTCTTTCAATGTCAGCTAATGATTTATGTCTGACTTGATTGCTGTCATATTGTCTTAGATACGCCGTTTTTGGTATAATATATATGTGTGAACTATATTGAACAAAAGATGCATCCCATGTGTTTGTTGAAATGTTTGAATGAACATTTAAACATGATTTGTGCTTGCCATGACTACTGATCTAGGATTCATCATTGTCAAATGCATGCTAACCTCTCTATATAAGGAATTGCTAAATTATATGTTGTAATTAACCTAGTCTATATATTTAGTGAAGTGTAGTCTAAGTGTTTGATGAATTGTCTGAATGAGAAATTATTGATGGTTTGTATTTATTAAGAGTATTAAGATAGGATTCTTAATTACCTTATTCATATATATAGTTTCTTTCATGTAATCATATTTGCCTCTAAGCAATTTATGGATAAAATGCAAGTTTTTGGTAACATGATCAATGTGTTCGATGAAATGCTCAAATGAGGAATTTACTTGGATTGTTTGTTAAATGTTGAAATGATTATCACATGTGTTTATTTGCTGCATCTGAGTAAGATTGGGGCTACAACGTAGCCAGGCAATCGGTAACAATCCTTATTCGGGTAGCCGAATTAGTCACGCCATTGGGAAAATTCGAAGAATCCGGGTCGCATAACAATTGTCGACAGTGGTTAGGCCACGAGGAGTGCTTATGCGCTCTATGTTAATTAAGTCAGCGTGTGCCCGTACCAGTCAAACTTTCCTAACAAACCGATTGGCCTATTGTGTGTTTACTATGTATGAACACTATTACTTGAATCTAAGGTACCCCTTGTCACACCCCAAACTCGAAAATCGGGCTCATAAAATTTTTGATCACCGAATCTGGTGTCGACAGCCTCCGTAGTACCCCATTCTCGACTCCCAACACACATACACCAAATTCCCATCCTGTGATCCTACGAGGAGGATTTTTCCAACATACATTTGTCTCAGAAGAAGCATAACCACAAGTTTACCCAAATGACAAAGGCAACATCATCATCACTTATCCACTAATATAGACATTTAAATACAATGCTGCAAGGAAAATACATATATCGAAAATCAAAGCTCCAGAAGTCCGCTGCACGTTCCAAGCTCAATGCTGCTGCAACCTAATGCCACATGCACACATCTATCGTGCATAAGCTTATAGAAAGCTTAGAGGGTAGTGAAATTGTGTGCACAAGGTAAGTGCCAAATATGCAGTACAATGCTATAAATCATACAATATCGAAAATACTGGCAAGATCATGAATCATATGATATTAGTGCAAGTGGAAATATACTGATAAGTCCATGAGTGCTATCAGCCATACCAAGGCTATGCGATGCAAGGCATGAATGCGAACGACCATATTAATGCAGAAACATGGCAACCGAAAATGCTAAATGCTACGGATGCAATGCAATATGCGGTGTGAATGAAATGAACAAGCTGGAGTGAATTCGGGATGATAGTATGTAGTATCACAGGCTATGGGGCCATCACAAGGGACTTCTATCCAAATTAGTCCCATACCTAAATTTGGATAGTCAGACTCAATGTGGTAAACTCCTAATCTCAAGTTAGTCGGTGCCTCAACCGAAATTCTGCCCATTGCGAAGGTACACGCAACAAATAGTTATGCACCACCAGCCCGAGTGAATAGTGAATGAATGAATGAGTATGCAACTCTTGCTCAATAAGTCCACATATCAGTACTGTACATCTCTGGGATCATCACTGGGGTGTAATACACTCCAAGCTGGCTACCACCCCAGCCGGCCATGTAGCCTAGTGAGTGGAAAAGACCTCACTACCTGCCTGCTAGCAGTATACCAATACCTACCCGACTCATTGATAGCGGACCCATTTGGGAGCTGGTCAAACTCAGCTTACCTTATAGCCCCCTCACTCAGGCGGATAAGGACACACCCCCCCAACTGACCAAGATATAGTGGGAGACATGTCCTACTAGTATTCAGTACTCAGGCGCTCGTGTATCCACTCGGTTTAAACGTTGGGGCATCTCTTGGCATTGGAGGTTTAAGGACTTTCACCCACGGACATCCAAAGTACCCAGATGCTAGAACCAACTATTTTCGATGTCCCATCTGGTCATCTACGACATGCCTGTGGAGGTCCCAGCCCTGATGTCGCTAGCACGTAAAGTAATCACAATTACACAATGCAAGATGCATGAGTCATGTAGTCCAATCATGCATCAATCCTGCGCATACCGTGTACTTATGTAGGATAACTCCATCTATCAGGGAGTCTCATGAACCATCTGTACTATGGCATATGCAATGGTTAATCACATCTCATAATTAATATGCAGATGATGCATATGGGCATGTATCATGATGCTAAGCTGTCACATACTCATAATCGGTATCAGTAACCGGCATTGACAATCGACCTCGACAATGTGGACATTTAACCAACATTGCCTCCAAGGAATGACCCTCATAGATCCTAACATATAGTGGACGCATGACATCACACAAGGGCCTAATATATAACACCATGGGCCTCACTCAAGAGCTTAATACACATCATGATGGGCCTCTCACATGGGCCTAATATACATCACAACGGGCTCCATCGCTTGGCCCTCAAATGCACCATAATGTGCCTGATCACATAAGCCTCATAAAAATCACATTGGGCCTTAAACATGGGCTGAATACACATTACAATGGGCCTCAAATATGGGCCACATATACGTCACGTTAGGCCTCGACAATCAGCCTTAATATTTAGCCTCGACAATCGGCCTCGACATTCGAAATCGGCCTCGACAATCGGAATTGGCCTTGATATTCGGCCTCGACAATCGGAATCGGCCTCGACAATCGGAATCAGCCTCGATACTCGGACTCGACAATTAGAATCGACCTATACAATTGGCCTTGACAATCAGAATCAGTCTCGATACTCGGCCTCGACAATCGAAATCGGCCTCGATACTCGGCCTCGACAATCGAAATTAGCTTATACAATCGGCCTCGACAATCAGAATCGGCCTCGATACTCGTCCTCGACAATCAGAATCGGCCTATACAATCGGCCTCGATACTCAACCTCGACAATCGTAATCAGCCTATACAATTGGCCTCGACAATCAGAATCGGCCTCGATACTTGGCCTCGACAATCAGAATTGGCCTATATAATCGGTCTCGACGATCGAAATCGGTCTATACAATCGGCCCTGACAACGCAGCCTCGATACTTAGCCTCGACAATCGGAATCGTCCTATACAATCGGCCTCGACAATCGGAATTGACCTCGATATTTAGCCTCGAATATCAGAATCGGCCTATACAATCGGCCTCGACGATCGGAATCAGCCTCGACAATCGGAATCGGCCTTGATATTCGGCCTCGATAATCGGAATCAGCCTATATAATCGGCCTCGACAATCAGAATCGGCGTATACAATCAGCCTCGACAATTGGAATCGGCCTTGATATTCGACTTCGATAATCAGAATCAGCCTATATAATCGGCCTCAACAATCAGAATTAGCCTATATAATCGGCCTCGACAATTGGAATCAGCCTCGACAATCGGAATCAGCCTATATAATCGGCCTCGACAATCGAAATCGGCCTCGATACTCAGCCTCGACAATCAGAATCGGCCTATACAATCGGCCTCGACAATCGGAATCGGCCTATACAATCGACCTCGACAATCGGAATCGACCTCGATACTCGACCTCGACCATCAGAATCGGCCTTGATAATTAGAATTGAAATCGGCCTTAAAACCTCGACAATCGGAATCAACCTTGTATTCGGCCTCGACAATCAGAATCAGCCTATACAATCAGCCTCGACAATCAAAATTGGCCTCGATAGTCAGCCTTGACAATCAGAATCAGCCTATATAATCAGCTTCGACAATCGGAATCAGCCTCGATACTTAGCCTTGACAATCAGAATCGGCCTATACAATCAGAATCGGCCTCGACAATCGGAATCGGCCTATGCAATCGACCTCGACAATCAGAATCATACTCGACAATCGGAGTTGGCCTCGATACTTGGCTTCAACAATCGGAATCAAAATCGGCCACAATAATTGGAATTAGAATCGACCTTAACAATTGGCCTCGACAATCGAAATCGATGAGAATGAGCCTAACAAGGCCTAAGGGAAGGTCACAATGTGGACATCCAACCATCATTGCCCATCAATGTGGACATTCAACCAACATCGCTCCCAAGTAGTGGCCTACATAAAGCCAAACATAAAGTGGGTCCATGGCCTCACACAAAGGCCTAATACACATCATGATGGGTCATATCTTTGGGCCTCTCATACATCAGGTGGGCCGCATCATATGGGCCACATATACATCACAATATGCCTCTGACACGGGCCTAATATACATCGCAAAGGGCCACATCCCATGGGCCTCAAATATATCACAATGGGCCTCTACCCATGGGCTCCAAATACATCACAATGGGCCTTAACCCATGGGCCCCAAATACATCACATTGGGACTCACCAAATGGGCCCCAAATACATCAAATAGGTCATATCAAATGGGCCACTCCAGTTTCACCATTCATCCATATATAGAGATCATTTTAGAGCATTATCTAGACAAATAAATCATATCAAAAGATCATCTGGACCATACCACAAATAACAATTGAGATAATGATTTTCACCGTTAAAATACAAAGGGCCCACCATAGAAAACCGTGGGAGCAGCCACACCCACCGTGAAAACATTTATAGGATCCGCTGTGATGTAATTTGAAATCCAACCTATTCATCAGTTAAAATTGATGAAGTGGAAATAAAAATATCAGCTTGCTTGGAACTGCTATGGCCCTTAAGAATTTTTGAATGGTGGATGTCACTGTCCCCACTATTTTAAATGGTGGGGTCCGCTAGAATTCCAGATCTGACTCACTCTTTTACTCATGCCATAAAGCAATCTCTTAAATGGTTGGACGATATAAATACATCACATGCATCATGGTGGGTCCCACCGTCTAAGGTTTGGATGGTGTGGATAAGACCCATACATCACAGCGTGCTCCGCAGATGGGTGGATGGGAGGTAAACATCATCAAGGTGGGCCACTACACGGATATCTTCGTCCTTTTGTAGATTGATTAAGCATTGACACATATACTTGATGATGTTTCCTCTTTCCTTGTCTGTTCTGTAAATTTTGAGGATGAAATTTTTATTAGGTGAGGAGAGCTGTAAGACCCGTATCTTAGCTCGTACTGTTCCGTAGGTTTTCACGGTCCTCCCGGTCGAATTTCAGCGACCTGGGACCCGTAGACAATAGTTGCACGTGATCTAGAGTCGTGTCTCGTATATCAGAGTTGGCTTGACTTAAAACTTGTATTCTTGTGACTGCATCGTCGCCACAGTTCCAACGTCGCGTCTTGCATACCGATCTGATACCCTCGCAGGGAGATGTGGGCCCGCATTCATTTTGAGAAAAACACCGCGCATTTACAATCCCAAGAGAATCTCTACATCATGTCCCATCAATTAATCAATCAATTAATGCTTTCTTTCTCCTCAAGTTAAGCAACCCCAAAGTCAACTCTCTCTCACCCTCTCTTACACACCCATACATGTCAAGTACACCATCACCTCACATCCATCACTCCATCACCCATCACTTCCCTTACAACCACCATTCTCTCTCTCTTTCTCAACACATTTTCCAAGCCATTCCAAAAGAGAAAAGAGTGTACGTCCAAGCATCCCAAGTGAAAGAAAAGTGTGTTTTGTGTGGCCCACTTCCCACCCCAAAATCCTTCATCCTATCCATTCATCTCTCGTCATCTTCCATCAAAGAGAAGCACAAGGAGATCGGTGTTCCATCAGACCAAGAAGATCGAACGGTGGGTGCTTCTATAGGCTTAGATTTCATTCTTTTGATGATGGGCCAAGTGGGGCCTACCGATTGAGGGTATGGATCTCACTTTGGACCCCAAGTGTGGCCGATGGCCCACCTTGATCTTCATGATCATTCCATGATGGGGCCATTCTCCATGGACCCCATCATAATGTTTACTTTCTAGTTTGATAAGGGTCATCTAGATTTGGTGGGCCCATATGTATTGGGACCCACTTGATGTATGATTGAATGCAAGGGAGGGCTCATAGTGGCGGAGCCCTCCATCACACGTGTCCCTCTCTCTTTCTCTCTCTTCCCCTCTCTTTTGTATATTTTTTTATGTGTGATGATGTGGTTGTGTGGCCCACTTAGATGGACCCCACCTTGGTGTATGTCTTATCCACACCATCCATGCATTTGGTGGCCCACCTGAGCAAGGCCCACCTTGTACATGTGTCATGCCCAAACCGTCCAGCGTCTAGGGACACTGGATATGAAATGAAAATACAAATATCAGCTTGGTTCAACAAGATTTTGGGTGGACCACTCATACAGGCCCCACCTTGATGGATTAATCCAATCCACACCGTTCATTCCATTCCCCAGCTCATTTTAGACGTTGAGCTGAAAAATGAACTCAATCCAATTTTCTGGCAGGCCATAGCATAGAAAACAGTGTTTGTACCACTGAAATCCACCCTGATGTTTTTGTACCCCAAAATATGTTGAATATTGGGCTTGATGGGTCCATCTTGGGCCATAAAAACCAATGGCTAGGTTGGATTCCCCTGATGCGGGCCCCACGTATGAAAATCTGTGGAAAAACTACTTTTCAAAAAAAAATTAAGGCAACAGGCGCTGCTGATGTTGTAGCAGTGTCCTACTGCGTTTGAAGCTGGATGGGTAGGGACCACGAGTCCCAGCCATGGGCCCCACGTGATGTGTGTGGGACATCAACACCGTGCACTTGGTGGCCCCCTTTTTGGGCAGTGGCCCCTCTAAAAATCAGCCATATACATAGCTCAGGCGGCCCACATCACATGAAACAGTGTGATTGAGCGTCTGCCATTGAAACCCTTTTTGGGTTGTAGAAGTTTCGGATCATTACAAAATTTGTTTTTCCTCTGAATCCGGTCCGTGTGACCTTACCAACCGATTGGACGGTGATAAACACTATGGTGGGCCCCATGTGGGAGCCCCTATGGTGTGTGTGTTTTACCCCCACCATTCACATCACTGGACGGTGGGACCCACCCCACGTGTGGGTCTGTCCTTGATGTATGTGTACGTTAAGGCTGTCCGGGGCCTAGACGTTGCATTATATTAAATATAATATTAATATAATATATCATATTATATTAGTTATATTATAATATAACATTATATATAATTTTTATATATGTAAATAAGGGTGGGCCCTACGTGGGACCCACCCCTTCCCTCTTTAATGCAGAACAACTGCACTACAACAACTATGGATTATATGTATTATATATATATATACATACATACATACACGAGAGTCATGTAGCTGCTTCTTTAAGCAGTAACTGTTGCAAGTACAATAGCTATGTAGCTACTCTCCCTTGGAACGTCCCAAATTCTGCAGGTCCCAGGTGATGTACGTGTACATTCCAACTGTTCTGACAGTGGGACCCACTCCAGATGTATGTGATTCATCCCTGTGGCATGGGCCCCAATGATGTATGTGCTTTATCTACACCGTCCACTGTTTGGACAGTGGGGCCCACCATGATGCATGTGTTGTATCCAACAGCCCAACCATTTGAGATATCATTTTATGGCATAAGTAAAAAAATGGGTCAAATCTAAAGCTCAAGTGGACCCCCCAGCATTGAAAATTAATAGGGACAGTGACGTCCACTGTTCAAACTTCTAGGGCTATAGTAGTTTCTAATAAAGCCGATATTTATTTTCACTTCACCTATCACTATGTTAACTTATGAATTGGTTGGATCTCAAATACAATACGGCGGCCCACACTGTGACGTAATCATCCATTGATTAGGTGGACCACACCATAGAAATAGTGGAGGATTGAACGTCTATCATTGAAACCCATTTGAGTCATGGAAGTTCTGGATCATTGGGGAATTGTTCTCCCTCTTAATCTAGGTCTTTATAACCTTATGATTAGATTGGTTGGAAAATAAACTTTATAGTGGGCCCTGTGAATTGTTTTAACAGTGAAAGTTATTATCTCCACTGTCACTTGGGCTATGGTCCAAATGATCCTTTAATAAGATTCATTTTTGAAAATTTACAAAGCCCGTTGTTGAGGCCCACCTTGATATATATAAGGCCCATGTGATGATGCCCATATTGATGTATTTGTGGCCCATCCATTGAGGTCCATCTTGATATATATGAGGCCCATGTTATGAGGCCATTTGATGTATTAGAGGCCCAATGGGATGTACATAAGGTCCATTGCAATGTGTAATTCCACCATGGTTTATGTAATGATGTTTATGGCGGGCTATGTCTTGGGAGTATTGATGGTTTGACGTCTACATTGTAAGAATAATGTTGGTTAAATGTCCACATTATAACTCTCCCTAGGGCCCATTGATAGGCCCATACTTATTGTGTGTAGGCCATCTAGGCCCATCTTCATTGTGAGGATAGTTCATCACCTTATAACATGCTTAGTGTAACTCCATGATTCATGCCCATACGCATCATATGTTTGCTTAATATGAGTAGTGACTGATCATAACATATGCCATTGGGCAGACTATTTATGGGACCCACTGATAGGAGTTACCCACATGAGCACACGATACGTGCAGGATTGCTGCATGACTGGATGGTGTGATTCATGCATCTCGCATATGTGTGACATGATTATTGTACGCCCTAGAGACATCAGGACCGTAGCCTCCACAGGCATATCGTGGATGGCTAGATGGGAGACTAAAAATACTTGGTTCTAGCACTGTGGGCACTTAGGATGTCCTTAGGTGAAAGTCCCAGAACCTCCGAAGCCAGGAGACACCCCAACATCTAAATGGAGTAGAACATGAGTGCCTGAGTGCCGAATACTAGTAGGCCGCATTTCCCACTTTGTCGTGGTCGGTTGGGAGGGGGTGTGGCCTTATCTGCCTGAGTGAGGGGGCTGTAAGCTAGGTTGAGTTTGACCAGCTCGCAAATGAGTCCACTATTGACGAGCTGGGTAGGTATTGGCAGACTACTGGTCAGGTGTATAGTGTGGTCTCTTCCACTCGCTGGACTGTATGGTTAGGGAAGCGACAGTCAGTGTGGAGTATAATAAACCCCAGTGATTTCCTAGAGAGGAACCGTACTGATATGTGGACTTGATATGAGGACTGACATGATATTATGACACCCTGTCACTGTTACACATGTGGGCGGGCGTACGTGGGTGGACGCTGATGTGGGCGGGTGTGATGTGGGCGGGGCTGAGCCATGGGCGAGCTACCAGTAGTTGACAGGCTACTGTGTTGGCAGGCTACCAAGCAGGAGTTGCATACTCATTCATTCATTCATTCACTATCCACTCGGGCTGATGGCGCACAACTATTTGTTATGTGTACCTTCACAATGGCCAGGATTTTGGTTGGGGTGTGCGACTAACCTAAGATCAGGGGTTTACCACATTGTGTTTGACTATCTAAATTTAGGTATGTGATTGGTTTGGATAGAATTCCCTTATGATGGACCCCGTAGCCTGCGATACTATGTACTATCATCCCGACTTCACTCCAGCTTGGTCATTTCATTCGCATCGTATATTGCATTTCATCCATGGCATATGTCATTTTGGATTGCTACGTTTCTGCACTTATATGGCTTAGACGGACTTGGCAAGATCTGCATATTGCATTGCATTCGCAGTATATGATATTTGGCTCATTATGATCTGCGTTGCGTACTCTGATATTATATGACTCATGGATTTACTTGTATATTTTCGCTTACTCTTATATCATATGATTTATGATCTTGTCAATATTTCCGCTTATTCCGATGATGTATGATTTATGGGCTTTATGGTATACTTAGCACTTACCCTACACACACTTTCACCACCCTCTAAGCTTTTTATAAGCTTATATACGATAGATGAGTGCAAGTGGCATTAGGTTGCAACAGCATTGAGCATGGATCGTGCAACTGTCTTTTAGAGGTCTAATTTTGACATATGTATTTCCCTTTCAACATTGTATTCAAATATTCATATTAGTATATGTGATGATGCTGTTGCCTTTATGATTTGGGTATACTTGTGGTTATGCTTCTTATGAGACAAATGTACGTTGGAAAATCCTCCTTGTCGGATCTCAGGATCGGAACCTGGTGTGTGGACGCTGGGAGCCGAGAATGGGGTACTACGGAGGTTGTCGGCACCGGATTCGGCAATCAGGAATTTTATTAGCCCGATTTTTGAGTTTGGGGCGTGACACATCATATGCATCATGGTGGGTCCCACCGTCCAAGGTCTGTACGGTGTGGATAAGACCCATACATTACAGCGTGCTCTACAGATGGGTGGATGGGAGGTAAACATCATCAAGGTGGGCTACTACACGGATGGTGCTGGGGGGGCCGAACATGGCACCGTCCAGATGGACGGTGCAGATGAAACACATATGCTGGAGGGCCCCACACAAATGGTCTAATGGTGTGGTTGATCATGTACATAGCGGTGGGACATGTCAGCACCATCCAAATAGTCCAGCACCGTCTAGACTGTCTGGATGGTGTGGATGAAGCAAATACATCATGGTGGACACCACCTCTGGTGGTGTTGATCCAGAATACGTACATCAGGGTGGGATCCACATACACGTGGCCCACCAGCCACATCAAGATAGCCCACGTCCCATGCATGGATGGCAGGGACGTAAAACATATACATCCATGTGGGTTCCCATCGTCTAGTAAGCTGGACGGTGGAGATAAAACATATAAATCATGGTGGCCCCAAGTGGGTGGGCCACACGTGCCATCAAGGTGGATGGGTGGTGTAGGTATACTGTACGTACACCAGGATGGGTCCCACGTAGTGGGCCATCCTCTCATTCTCTGTATCATATAATATTATATATTATATTATATATATGAAAATTTTATCATTATATATATATATATAATGGCAGAAATCACCGTCCAATGGACTAGATGGTGTGGACTACCACACGTGCAGCGGCCCCACCATCCAAATCCCACGGACAGTATGGATGTTACATCACGATGACCCTACGTCCAGTGGGTCACATACTAGGATCAAGCTGATATTTGTATTTTCCTTCCGTCCAGACCTGGTAACAAGCTGGACGGGGTAGATCTAACACTCCATCGGGTGGGTCCCACGAAGGTGGACGGCATGGATAAAATACATGTTTCATGGTGGGCCACACACACACACCCTCATCCATATAAGAGAGAGAGAGAGGAAGATTGGAGTAGCAGAGGGACCTTGCCACTATGGGTCCCTCTTTGATGCATCACATACATCAAGATGGGTCCCATAAATGTGGGCCCTTAAATCACAAATCAAATAATAAAATCACCCACCTTTGATCTCCTCTTCCTTCTTCCGCCAATGCGATCTAGAGCTCCAAGGGGCGCGATTCAATGATCGAGATCGGCTTTGAAGGGTTGGATTAGATGGTAGGGAGTGGGCCACACAAAGCTTCTCTTATGGAGGTCTTTTGCTTAGACGTTGGATTGCTCTCATGGAGCCTGGGAGAATGAGAGAGATAGGTTATAAGAGAGAGAGGGATGGGTGAGTGATGGGGTGTGATGGGTGAGAGATGGGTGATAGGTGATGCATGTGTACTTGGTTGTAAGAGAGAGTTGACTTTAGGTAAGGTTGTGTAAGAGAGGGATGGGTTGGGTTGCTTGTACTTGATTGATGGATTGATGTGACTTGTCATAGAGATTCCCTCAGTATTTGCAACGCGTGGTGTTTTTTCGAATCGAACGCGGGTCCACATCTCTTGGCCCAGGTGTTGCCTCGACACGTGAGACATGGCGTCAGAATAGCGGCGACGGTGTGGTCGCTAGGGTACAAGTCTCGGGTCGAGCTAACTCTGGAATATGGGACAAGACTCAGAGCCATGCGCAAATGTCAATTATAGGTCGCGGGTTGCCAGAATTCGACCAGGAGGACTGCGAAAGCCTACGCATCGGTACGGTCTTGGATACGGGTCCCACACCCCTCACCAATGTAAAAGCCCACTTTAACCATGGTCCCATGATCTGCTAAGACTCATGAGCTGGGCATGGTGGTATGGGACACTGTGTTCGAGCTGTCGGCCTACGCTGGGGTGACGAGCCTCCCCGTAGTGACCAGTGAGCAACTAAGACTCATGAGTTAGGCATGGTGGTATGGGATACCGTGTTCGTGCTATCGGCCTACGCTGAGGTGATGAGCCTCCCCATAGTGACTGTGAGTATAAACTCTTGAATTTGCCTATCGACTACTTTTCATTAGGAGTGATGCCTTGCAACTTGCCTACCGTATGTGCTTAACTAAGATTGACAACCATAGATGGATCCTTTGGGTCGGGTCAATGATATAAAAGGAGGTACCCTAGCTTCCCAAATCTGTTGTATGTATAAGCTTAATTAAGTACTCGACTAACACGATCATGCATCGCATTGCATTAGTTAGGATATGCTTTAAAGGCGATGAAGTTGCACCATTTTGAGGGAGTGCTGTCATATGCGAAATAGGTTGTCGGAGTCGCTTATGAGGGATCTTTGATGCAAGGGCATACATCATTACTTGCACTCCATTCCTACATTAATAAGAGTAGTTAGGAAGTGATTGTTATGTTGCTTTATCATTATTGATCGATTGACTTGATAACATGTTAACTTTTACCTTATAATACCACTAAGTTGGTCACTCATTCCCACTCTGGGACGGTGTTTTAAAACACCAACCAGACTCTGTTTTAGATGCAGATGCTGATGAAGTCTATGCGATGGAGCAGGACTTTATAAATGAAGAGGAGTTCTCCTACTTTCAGCTCTCGGGCGGGTCTATGTAGACCTCATACCAATGCGCAGGGACTACAAGGATATTTGGCTTAGTTGCACACATCTACTTTCTACATTTTGTTTATTTTGAAACAATACATGTATATATTCATCCCGATTACATACTCATACTCTGGAGATTGTGAAACACTTACATGCTTAAATATATATGTTTCAGACTTCTGCTTGCTTAATTTAATTATATCCGGAGTATGATATGCTGTTTTAGAATAATCTCACTCATGTTTAACTCATTAATATGGGGGAAATCTGATCATCATTATCCATATTGCATAAGCAATGTGCTGGATCTCGGGAGTAGAGACCCTCGAAATTTAGGGCATTACACCTTCCAAGAGAAAATGCGGGAGCACAATAAGAGATGCTTCCAGAATGCCTGGGATATGATCAAGTCTAACACTGATGCCATCAAATTCCGCAATCCCTACAAAGATGAGATTATCACCATCCCCTTACATCTCCAACGTCATCTGTTAATACTCCAAAGTGAACCGACCGATTACATGACACAAAACCGACTCTTGTATGTATTAAACTGGGTCATCAAAGAGACAAAAATCCTTGAGGGCTATCTCATGGAGAAATCCAGAAGACCGGGTAGATATCATACATGTGCTTCCTTACACCTTGTTACAACCCTCATGCCATGTACCCCACTCATTACTTCGAGACAATTCAACAACAATTTCGTGATCGCGACTCCCAGTGGGGTAAAGATGAATTTAGGACACAGGGTCTTTGGGCCGATGGATTAAAGCAATCTTGAAGAAGTATGAAGATGCTCTCATTGCGGTGACGATATATTATGTTATAGAAGCCACCTCAGAGTTCTTCCACAAGGACCCAATGATTTACAAGAGCTTTCTAAAGTGCTAGTCTTCTACTACAAATTCTTTTCACCTCCCGGTTGGTGAAGTAAGTATCACTCTGTGGGATCTACATAGGATGGCAGGTTTTCCTATCTCTAGATCCTTTCTGAACGAGTACGTTCCTACGAACGAGGAATTTTCTTACGTTGCCCCCAATAGGGTGCCTAAGATTTCAGCATCTACCATTGAACTCTTCCGTGAGATGTCTTGCTTCCCAGATGTTCACAAGATATCCCCTCTTCAATGGCTCGCGGATTTCTCACGATACCTATTGTAAGCATTTAATCATTCCTTTTCTCTTTCAGATAAAATTTTCACACATGCATATATCTTATTTCACTTTTTTTTCCTTTTTGCCCTTAGGTTCCATGGCAGTCATTGCGCCGAACTGGAAGCCACTCGTAAAAAGATAAAGGCCCCAGCCAAATTCACCACTAAGACCGAGTTAAATGCTTTCTTAGCTTATTGGTTAAGCTTGGTCGTCCTTCCTAGTTCAAAAAGCTCGGACTTTGTTTGACCAACCTTATTTGTAGCGGCATGCATTATAGCGGAAGGCAGGAAAAAATACTCTCTAGCTCCCCCTGCATTATGTTCACTATATAGAGCTTTTGGACATGCTATGGTTCATTGCTCAAGCCCAGCAATTGGAGCCTCATCCTTTTTCACCCCATGGCACTATTTCTCGGGCTGGCTTGGCGTGTATTTCCCTTAGACTTATAGAGATCCAAAGAAGGCTTAGGTCCACCCTGAACATCTACCCTTATGGCATTTCCTTAAGTGAAAAATGATAAAGAAAGGGTATGACTGGATAGTGGACAAGATCGAAAACATGAAATATATCGATTTCTTTCCTTTCTATCTGGATTACCAAGCGGAAGATAGGGAGGTCAAATATAATAACAACTTGGAACCCATTGAGAGGACCTTCTTTCTTTGTATGCGCTCTTGCAGCCTACCCATGCGAGAAGGGGTAGAGTTCTGGAGAGTGCCGTACTATCCGAGTAGATTTGCCAGACAATTTGGCTATGATCAAGTCGTACCTCAGGCAGGAGAGGAAGTCATGCAGATAATGAGAAGCTACGAAATTGGCCCCTATAATTGGGTTCTGATATGGAAGCAGCTCTTGACAAGAAATTTTGGCTCTCGTCTTCTTCTTCCAAGGTATAATCATCGACTAATAGGCTCCTACTCCTGGATGCGGTGGTGGACACATCATTACTACTTGGTGCACAACTATTTTCGCATGGATCATCCTATTTGGGTTCCTCCTCAGAATTTGAGAAACTACAGACCGGAGCAAGGAATTGGGTATTTTATTAGGAAAGACCATGCCACTGTTCCGGGGCAACTTCACCGCAAATTTTCTATAGAAGAACCAATTAGAGAGATAAAGTCGTCGAACACAATGGAATGATGGATTGCTTTTGGGTCTTCTTTAGACTTGATAAGATGGGGAGAAGGACCAGCTACTCCTCGTGATGAATTCGAGACTATGAGTGTTATTCTGCCTTCCCCTTCTCCTAAAGGAAGAGACCAGCCTAAACATCCTACTTCTGTCACCTCTCCTGCTACAGAGCCTGTCACAACTACGACTTCTCTCGCCATTGATCATGTAGCGACCATGGTCGTCTTTGCCATGGGTGATGTAACAGCCACAGTCTCTCCCATTACAAGTCGTGCTATAGTTATAGCTTCCCCTAGTACAAATTGAGTCACTATTACTACATCTCCTATGACTCGTTCGCCTGCCAAGTCATTGTCTCCTGAAGTTCTACCACAACAGGCCCCTTCTCCTGTTCAAAGCGCTCGTCTTCTCCCCGTGAAGACTGCTTACAAGGGGAAAAAAACTATGTCGAAAGAAGATAATTCGTTAGAATACTTGGCTAACACTTCAAGCAGTGATATGTCTTCTTCTACAAGCTTGACTGACGAAGGAGATGTCTTATTGAATCAAGAAACCGAGGCTGATGTAGATATTGAAGAAGAGGATGAAGCCAGGGCCAAATCTCCACCTCCAACACCCAAATCAGTCGTCCTGATGTCCCTCTTTCAATCACGATGACCTCCTTAAAAGAAGAACAGCTTGATTATGGAGAGTCTGGATATTTTCCTGGTGCAAATATATTTCTTGCTTTTGATGCCACATATTCTCCATGTATCATGGAAGCCGCCGATGTAATTGTTCATGAAGCATCGACATTAAGGGAAGCAGACGCCCAATCATCAGAGATTCAAACAGGAATGGAAAATCTTCTTCTTCCTCAAAGCGCAGAAGAAGTCTTGCCGATAGTCACCGCAACATCTGATGCCCCCATTCATGTTGATAAATCTCCTACTGCGCGCCCTCCTCCTATCCAGCCAGTAGCCCAGA
The DNA here is from genome assembly GCF_029962835.1 of Magnolia sinica. NCBI lineage: Eukaryota > Viridiplantae > Streptophyta > Magnoliopsida > Magnoliales > Magnoliaceae > Magnolia > Magnolia sinica. The sequence goes on from NC_080574.1 coordinate 86,309,725, forward strand.
GTTTGGAATTCTTCTCTGACCCAGTCAACGTTCTGACTCCGACAACTCTTGACTTGAGTACTGGAGGGGCTTAGGAGCTTTCTTTCAATGTTGTCGTGGCCACAGATGCACCCAGATCTGCAGCACTAGGAACCTGTTCTATTCAAGCTACTTTTACAGTTGCCCTCCAGACAGGGAATACACTTTCTTTTCTTCTTTTCATTTTCTTTACATCATTATTTATATGTATCTTCTTTTTTAATTTATAATTATTCTTTTGTTTCGAGCTTTGGTCGTACCAACTCCAAGTGGGTCTGAAGGCTCTAACTTAGTAGCTACAGTTTTTGATAGACTTTTGTTGGAGAAAGTGTCACCCCTCATGCTGGGATTCTTCAAGAACACAATCTCTATCATCATAAGTGCTTTTAAAGATCTAACCCAGTGGCCCTTTTTAGACAGTGCCTTAACCGTTCTTGACCACTCAGCTCATCTGGCACACGTCAATGTTAAATCCCTTCATGATTCCTTATCATAGTTTTATGCTCCACTAAAAAGTTAGAGGCAGCACGAGGTGTAGTCATCGCTCCAGAAATTCTGAACCGTAAAAAAGAGATAGCACTACTCAAGGAGAAACTTTCTCATTCAGACGACATCCTCTCTAATTGTGGTGTTGTTAATCAACCTCTTCATGAGAGGTTGAAGCTTTTAATAGAAATAAGACGATCATTGATAACTAAATCGCCCTTCTGGAGAGAGAGATTATGCTACTTAAGGGTAGAAAAGAAGCAGAGGAATTGAATATTCATCAAATCAGGGAGGAACTTGAAACGAATACTCAGGTTTCCGACATCGAGAAGGCTGAACAAATGAAGAATAGGGAAGTCGCTGCTTTTTCAGAATCAGAATTAGCCGGCATTCCTGATCAGGCTAAGATTATTCTTGAGGCTGAACACATGACTTCTACGGCACAAATTTAGTTAAAAGAGGGATTATAGCATTATGTAGCAGTATTAGACATATTTGAGGATCTATAAGAATTGCATCTTTCATGTAAATTTCTTTACTTCTTTTCGTTTCTTTTTGTGCTGTGATGTATAGACAAATTGTGGTGTTTTATTCGAAGCAAGTATATTATTCTTGATAATACAATTATTGATTTTGGAATACATGTTAATGTAATACTTTCATATTCATGCTTTATTATATCTACCATTTATATTCATGTATTGTGAAGCGATCCTATGTGATGTTCATTTCAATGGGCGGAACTATTTCGTTTTAAAATTAGTAGAGTGAGTTTTGCACACAATTTAAGCTCTTGAGTAGTGGGGCAATCATAGTTTTTTAGACTCATAAGTAGTTGGAGTCAGGTCTTATACGAATGGTGTCTCTAACTCTCCTGAGTTCTCTGGACTTATCGCGGGAGGGGAGTTCACAAACCGCAATCCATCAGAGGGGCCCAGTGAAGCTACTGGGGCCTTGAACTCAATGGGATTTACGTGCAGGGTTAGGCACAGTAACTCTCTAGAGTTCACGGGGTGCACAAGGCTACCTTTGGTACAAAATCCAGGGCCGTCAATCCATCAATGAGGGGGCGTTTATTGAGACCCCGTCCTCATGAGTTAATACTGAAATCAAGCCAAGGATCCAGGGGGTCTTAGTCTATTCTCCATTTTTTCATCTTTAAGTTCGGACCCATTCATAGGAGGGTATTTTCATCATTGTCTATGACACTGTCAGAGAGCTTACAGATGGCATTGGTCTCACGCGTGAGTGGCCGTTGAGGACTTCTGGCCTTTTGAGGCTTTTAGTCACCGGCTCTGCCCGCTACCCACATGGGTATGCACGTGATGTGGCCCATACGAGCTTTTTAAGGCCGCTAGCTCCACACTGCTATCTCGGATAATATATAGGTCTTATGCATAGTTGGCCATTAGGGCTTGGCTAGGCTGCCTTAGATGATGGACGACCATTGTTGTCCTAAGAATCCATATGCGCCTGGTCATATATGTCGTTCTACTACTATGAATGGCGAATTAATAATTGATATATCGTTGTTGTTTGCTATTGTCCATAATAATCTGATGATATCTATCTTTATATTCAGTCAGCTTGGCGATAATAACAATTTTGATAGGTGACCAATAATGACAATGATGGCTGCGACTTCAGCAATAGTCGTTGATGTTTACTCTTGATATGCTTAAGAATTCATCTTTTATTCATCATTTGTGAAGAAAGAATACAAGGCTCCGCCTTTAAAGGTTGTTTCACCATTTCATCTGTGATTGCCCCCTTTTGATGTAGAAGTATTATTCTAATAATCTTCTAGATCAAAACCTTTCCCATTGTTAGGGACAATATTTCTTAATGAAGCAAGCATTGACTGGTATGCTGATGCCTCATCTGTCTTGATCTGTTACTTTGTATGCCCCATTAGAATAGACTTCAATTATGATGTACGACCCATCCCATTTAGGGTCCAACTTGCCCCCTGTCCTTCAGGTGACCACTATCGATCTTTTCAACATCAGAACCAAATCCCCTTTCTTGAAGGATCGGTGTTTTACTTTTTTAGCAAAGGCGGCAAAAATCCTAACCCGATATAACTACAATCTTTGATGAGCTGCTATTCTTTTTTCATCAAGCAGGTCCAATTCTGTCAATCTTATTCTTGCGTTCTCATCATCTGTAATTGACTGGTGCAAAACTATTCTAAGTGAGGCGACTTGCATTTTGATTAGCACAATAGCCTCTACACCATAAACCAACGAGTATGGGGTAGCTTGTGTCGCCGTCCGATGGGTGGTCCTGTAGGCCCATAAAGCTTCTTGCAGCTTTTCATCCCAATCATGCTTATTCCTGGTCACTATTTTCTTTAATATTTTTACAATTTTTTTATTGAACGCCTCTGCCAACCCATTGGTTGGTGGATAATAAGGTGTTGAGAATGAATGGTGAATACTGAACTTGAGACATAGCTTCTCCATGCCCCTATTCTTGAAAGGAGTACCGTTGGCTATGATAATTTTCTTCGGGATGCCATGATGATAGATTATTACATGCTAAATGAAATTGATAGCATCTTTCTCTTTAACATTTCACAGCGTAATTGCCTCTGTCCATCTGGAGAAATAGTCCGTTGCTGCCAATATATACTGTTTTCCTTTGGACGATGGTGGATTGATGGGGCCAATGACATTGAGTCCCCATGCAGCAAAAGGTTAGGAAGTAGCCAACTGATGAAGGTCTTCAGGGGGTACATGTATAATATCCTCATGGATCTGACATTCATGGCATCGATTTGCATAGTCTATAACATCTTTAAACATTGTTGGCCAATAATATCCCATCCGGTGCACTCGGTGGAATAAATTTCACCTAGCCTGATACGCCCCACATTCCTCGGAATGTGCCTCTCGTAGCAATTGACCTGCTTCTTCTTCACTCAGGCATCGCAACAATATTTCATTATACGATCTTCTATATCACACCTCATTACGCAATGAATATTTTCGATCTCTGCTTAATCTACAGCTTCATCTCTGGATCTTTTGGCAGGATATCGAACTTGAGATAATCGATAAAAGGTTGACGCCAATCGTCTGTTGTCACCTCTAAACACGATATAGGGAGCGCTTCCATTGTTTAACTAATGACTTCTGTTGAAGACAAAAATCTTCTTTCTTCAATTATCACTTATAGGGGGCTTCGATCTGGGCAAGATAACGCTGCTGCTAAACTAGCCAAAGCATCTGCCTTCGCATTCTCACACCGCGATACATGCTTGATTTCAACATACAGGAATTGTTCTAACAAACGCTACGCTTTTCGACAGTATGGTAGAAGTTCTAGTTTCCTTGTTTCAAACTCGGTCGTCAACTGATTTATGACTAGCTTGGAATCCCCATAAATTTGCACTATCTTTATTTTCAGCTCACTAGCTATTTCCATTCTAATGATAAGGGCATTATATTCTACTTCGTTATTTGTGCATGCAATGCCCAATGTTAGGGAGTAAGGCAACAAATCACCTTGGGGGTGATAAATATCACCCCAGCACCTGCTCATGCTGCACCGTCAAAGAACATTTATCAAGAATTTGGTGATTCAATCATCATAATTTGCTCGTTGGGAAATTCATCGATAATGGCCGGCTCATATGTAATCACATATTCTGATAATAGTAACATCCACTTCACTAGTCTTCTTGACAACATCGGCCTTGTCATTAAAAATTTGATGGGTTCTACTCTAAATATCAAGATTATACCATGGGATATAGACAATAATATCGTAGCCTCTGTATTGTGAATATTAATGCCAAGCATACTTTTTCAATTGGCATATAATTGCATTCTGCAGCTATTAAAGTTCGACTTAGATAATAGAGTGTTGTTTCCTTCCCGCTTTCGTTTACTTGCGCCAACAAGGCTCCCAATGAATTTTTGGCTGCCGATATGTACAAGATAAGAGGTCTTCCTTTCATAGGTGCAGAATGCAATTATATGCCAATTGAAAAAGTATGCTTGGCAGGGCTTGTCCCATATGAATTTTGTTCCTTTCTTCATCAAATGAGAAAACAGCTGACAACTTCCTGCCAGGTTTGAGATAAAGTGGTGAATATATGCTAGTTTACCTTGCAGGCTTTTCAGTTATTTCAATGTTTTCGGGGCGGCATATCTCGAATAGCCTTAACTTTTTTTGGATCGATCTCGATGCCTCTGTGTCTTACAATGAAACCAAGGAATTTTCCTGATGATACTTTGAATGCACATTTGGCTAGATTCATCTTTAATTGTTTCTTTCTGACTCGGAGGAAGACTGAAGCCAAATGCTCACAGTGTTCCTCATGATGGTTTGGCCTGACCACCAGATCGTCCACATAACACTCGACATGCTTGTGCATAATATCTTGAAATATATTTTGCATCGCCCTTTGGTACGTCACACCCACATTCTTGAGACCGAATAACATAACTTTAAAACAATATATTCCTAAGGGAGTTCTGAAAGCTATTGCTTCCATGTCTTTAGGTGCCATCCTTATTTGATTGTAACTAGCGTAACCGTCCATGAAGGATATGACAGCATAATGCATGGTACTATCTACTAGCAGTTTGGTGATCGGTAATGGAAAGTCATCTTTCGGGCATGCTTCGTTTAAATCTTTGAAGTCAACACAAACCCAGATCTGCCCATTTTTCTTATTTACTGGGACTATATTCGATATCCATTTAGGGTATTTGACTTCTATGATGCATCCGACCTTTATTAGTTTATTTATTTCTTTTTCTATCCTGGGGACCAGATCTGGATGGAACCGCTTTTGTGTTTGCTTGATCTGCTTTTTATCTTTAAAGATATTCAATCGATGCATTGCCACTGATGGTTTTAGGCTTGGCATTTCTGCATATGTCCAAGCAAAGACGTTTGTTATCTTTTAAAAGACTGATATACTCATTAACTTTTTCCTCTAGCAAACTGCAACATCTCCAAAAAATCCATACAAAGACTCGAGTACCACCTCAGGCAAAAATCCCTAAAGACCGTATACTGTGGAAATTAGATGAAAATCCCAAAACCCAGTTACTATCAGGAGCACATTGAAACTCCGTATTAGACCTAGACCGCACGTCGAAAATCCGATGACCGCAAAACTATAGGGTTATGACCGCCTTATTGGGCTTAACAACCATCGCGGGAATCGAGCCCATATAGTATCTAGAAATGCACAACTTGAGCCTTGAGCGAAGTGTGCGAGAAATGCGAATATCTTTAGAAAATGAACCCAAACTTAAGTGAATTGGACCATTTATTTGTGGGAGAAATTGATGACTTCAGACTATCAGCTTCTAACCCAACTACACCATGGATCAGGGAAATTTTCCTGCACCTACCGGTATACTTGTGGCCCTGATCGAGGGATGAGGACTGTTGATCTGATACGGGTCCTTCACGGTCGATCAGTTTGTCAGATCGCACCATAAACTTAGTCCTGGCATAGATCCATTGTTAGGGAACTTACTCCATGATGTGGGTCTTGTTTGCCAAAAACAGGCACCCTTTGGCAATAACCTAAGTATACCGTGGCCTTGGGGCCATTGACATCACTTCTAGGCCTATATAAGGACCTTAAACCACCCCTCTCTCATTCCATGTGAATTTCTCTAACCCTAAGAGAGAGAAGAGAGAAAAGAAGAGAAAAGAGTAAGGAAAGAAGGGAGATTCCTGGAGATCGTTGTTGGGATCTTTACCAACGACTCTACACGTCATTTCGCCTCCCCACCATCGCTACACGAACCTTTCTAACTACGATTTGGGTAAGGAATCCTAACTCTAATCTTGCTTTAGAAATCCAGATAAAGTGATCAATGAAATAACTAACCTATTTCATGATTTAGGTACATGTTGTCCTGTTTACAATAACGTAGGATTCGAACTACGTCTGAATCAAGTATTGTCATGCCCCGAACTCAGAAACCAGGCTCACAAAATTCTCGATTATCGAATTCGGCGCCGACAGCCTCCGTAGTACCCCATTCTTGGCTCCCGGCACCCATACACCAGGTTCCGATCCTGAGATGTTAGGTGCAGAATGCAATTATATGCCAATTGAAAAAGTATGCTTGGCAGGGCTTGTCCCATATGAATTTTGTTCCTTTCTTCATCAAATGAGAAAACAGCTGACAACTTCCTGCCAGGTTTGAGATAAAGTGGTGAATATATGCTAGTTTACCTTGCAGGCTTTTCAGTTATTTCAATGTTTTCGGGGCGGCATATCTCGAATAGCCTTAACTTTTTTTGGATCGATCTCGATGCCTCTGTGTCTTACAATGAAACCAAGGAATTTTCCTGATGATACTTTGAATGCACATTTGGCTAGATTCATCTTTAATTGTTTCTTTCTGACTTGGAGGAAGACTGAAGCCAAATGCTCACAGTGTTCCTCATGATGGTTTGGCCTGACCACCAGATCGTCCACATAACACTCGACATGCTTGTGCATAATATCTTGAAATATATTTTGCATCGCCCTTTGGTACGTCACACCCACATTCTTGAGACCGAATAACATAACTTTAAAACAATATATTCCTAAGGGAGTTCTGAAAGCTATTGCTTCCATGTCTTTAGGTGCCATCCTTATTTGATTGTAACTAGCGTAACCGTCCATGAAGGATATGACAGCATAATGCATGGTACTATCTACTAGCAGTTTGGTGATCGGTAATGGAAAGTCATCTTTCGGGCATGCTTCGTTTAAATCTTTGAAGTCAACACAAACCCAGATCTGCCCATTTTTCTTATTTACTGGGACTATATTCGATATCCATTTAGGGTATTTGACTTCTATGATGCATCCGACCTTTATTAGTTTATTTATTTCTTTTTCTATCCTGGGGACCAGATCTGGATGGAACCGCTTTTGTGTTTGCTTGATCTGCTTTTTATCTTTAAAGATATTCAATCGATGCATTGCCACTGATGGTTTTAGGCTTGGCATTTCTGCATATGTCCAAGCAAAGACGTTTGTTATCTTTTAAAAGACTGATATACTCATTAACTTTTTCCTCTAGCAAACTGCAACATCTCCAAAAAATCCATACAAAGACTCGAGTACCACCTCAGGCAAAAATCCCTAAAGACCGTATACTGTGGAAATTAGATGAAAATCCCAAAACCCAGTTACTATCAGGAGCACATTGAAACTCCGTATTAGACCTAGACCGCACGTCGAAAATCCGATGACCGCAAAACTATAGGTTTATGACCGCCTTATTGGGCTTAACAACCATCGCGGGAATCGAGCCCATATAGTATCTAGAAATGCACAACTTGAGCCTTGAGCGAAGTGTGCGAGAAATGCGAATATCTTTAGAAAATGAACCCAAACTTAAGTGAATTGGACCATTTATTTGTGGGAGAAATTGATGACTTCAGACTATCAGTTTCTAACCCAACTACACCATGGATCAAGAAAATTTTCCTGCACCTACCGGTATACTTGTGGCCCTGATCGAGGGATGAGGACTGTTGATCTGATACGGGTCCTTCACGGTCGATCAGTTTGTCAGATCGCACCATAAACTTAGTCCTGGCATAGATCCATTGTTAGGGAACTTACTCCATGATGTGGGTCTTGTTTGCCAAAAACAGGCACCCTTTGGCAATAACCTAAGTATACCGTGGCCTTGGGGCCATTGACATCACTTCTAGGCCTATATAAGGACCTTAAACCACCCCTCTCTCATTCCATGTGAATTTCTCTAACCCTAAGAGAGAGAAGAGAGAAAAGAAGAGAAAAGAGTAAGGAAAGAAGGGAGATTCCTGGAGATCGTTGTTGGGATCTTTACCAACGACTCTACACGTCATTTCGCCTCCCCACCATCGCTACACGAACCTTTCTAACTACGATTTGGGTAAGGAATCCTAACTCTAATCTTGCTTTAGAAATCCAGATAAAGTGATCAATGAAATAACTAACCTATTTCATGATTTAGGTACATGTTGTCCTGTTTACAATAACGTAGGATTCGAACTACGTCTGAATCAAGTATTGTCATGCCCCGAACTCAGAAACCAGGCTCACAAAATTCTCGATTATCGAATTCGGCGCCGACAGCCTCCGTAGTACCCCATTCTTGGCTTCCGGCACCCATACACCAGGTTCCGATCCTCGGATGCTACAAGGAGGAATTTTAATCATGATTTGATTCGTAATGAGCATAACCATAAGCATAACCCATGAACAATAACCACAAGAATATCATTACACAATCCAATATGATCAAAAACTTTGAGTACAATGTGTATGAAAGAGAAATACAATATAATGAAAGTAACAAAAAACTCCAGAAGCTCGGCTACACACTCCAATTGTGGCGAGGCTATGGCTGCGTCCTGGAGTCACCTGCACGCATCAATCGTGCATAAGCTTATAGAAAGCTTAGAGGGTGGTGTAAGTGTATGTACAATATAAGCGTACTCAGAATGCAAGGTCAAAGTAATGCGGAATCATGCTGATGAGTACATGAATGCAAACAGTCGTACTAAGGCTATGTGGTGCAAGATATGAATGTTATCGGCGATAACAAGACCATGCGATGTGAGATGCAACTCAAGCATACCAATCCTCATCCAAATCCACATACAAATCATCACATATCAGTACATAATATCTTGAAATATATTTTGGATCGCCCTTTGGTACGTCACACCCACATTCTTGAGACCGAACAACATAACTTTAAAACAATATATTCCTAAGGGAGTTCTGAAAGCTATTGCTTCCATGTCTTCAGGTGCCATCCTTATTTGATTGTAACTAGCGTAACCGTCCATGAAGGATATGACAGCATAATGCATTGTACTATCTACTAGCAGTTTGGTGATCGGTAATGGAAAGTCATCTTTCGGGCATGCTTCGTTTAAATCTTTGAAGTCCACACAAACCCAGATCTGCCCATTTTTCTTATTTACTGGGACTATATTCGATATCCATTTAGGGTATTTGACTTCTATGATGCATCCAACCTTTATTAGTTTATTTATTTCTTTTTCTATCCTGGGGACCAGATCTGGATGGAACCGCTTTTGTGTTTGCTTGATCTGCTTTTTATCTTTAAAGATATTTAATCGATGCATTGCCACTGATGGTTTTAGGCTTGGCATTTCTGCATATGTCCAAGCAAAGACGTTTGTTATCTTTCAAAAGGCTGATATACTCATTAACTTTTTCCTCTAGCAAACTGCAACGTCTCAAAAAAATCCATACAAAGACTCGGGTACCACCTCAGGCAAAAATCCTTAAAGACCGTATACTGTGGAAATTAGATGAAAATTAATTAAGTGCTGAACTAAGTTAATCGGTGGGTTATCTTGAACCACTATTTATACAAACTGTAAGACCCAAAACCATTAAAATCGCTAACTCAACATTACTTGAAAACCTCGGGGAAATCCCAAAACCCAGTTACTATCAGGAGCACATTGAAACTCCGTATTAGACCTAGACCGCACGTCGAAAATCCGATGACCGCAAAACTATAGGTTTATGACCGCCTTATTGGGCTTAACAACCATCGCGGGAATCGAGCCCATATAGTATCTAGAAAAGCACAACTTGAGCCTTGAGCGAAGTGTGCGAGAAACGCGAATATCTTTAGAAAATGAACCCAAACTTAAGTGAATTGGACCATTTATTTGTGGGAGAAATTGATGACTTCAGACTATCAGTTTCTAACCCAACTACACCATGGATCAAGAAAATTTTCCTGCACCTACCGGTATACTTGTGGCCCTGATCGAGGGATGAGGACTGTTGATCTGATACGGGTCCTTCACGGTCGATCAGTTTGTCAGATCGCACCATAAACTTAGTCCTGGCATAGATCCATTGTTAGGGAACTTACTCCATGATGTGGGTCTTGTTTGCCAAACACAGGCACCCTTTGGCAATAACCTAAGTATACCGTGGCCTTGGGGCCATTGACATCACTTCTAGGCCTATATAAGGACCTTAAACCACCCCTCTCTCATTCCATGTGAATTTCTCTAACCCTAAGAGAGAGAAGAGAGAAAAGAAGAGAAAAGAGTAAGGAAAGAAGGGAGATTCCTGGAGATCGTTGCTGGGATCTTTACCAACGACTCTACACGTCATTTCGCCTCCCCACCATCGCTACACGAACCTTTCTAACTACGATTTGGGTAAGGAATCCTAACCCTAATCTTGCTTTAGAAATCCAGATAAAGTGATCAATGAAATAGCTAACCTATTTCATGATTTAGGTACATGTTGTCCTGTTTACAATAACGTAGGATTCGAACTACGTCTGAATCAAGTATTATCATGCCCCGAACTCGAAAACCAGGCTCACAAAATTCTCGATTATTGAATTCGGCGCCGACAGCCTCCGTAGTACCCCATTCTTGGCTCCCGGCACCCATACACCAGGTTCCGATCCTCGGATGCTACAAGGAGGAATTTTAATCATGATTTGATTCGTAATGAGCATAACCATAAGCATAACCCATGAACAATAACCACAAGAATATCATCACACAATCCAATATGATCAAAACTTTGAGTACAATGTGTATGAAAGAGAAATACAATATAATGAAAGTAACAAAAAACTCCAGAAGCTCGGCTACACACTCCAATTGTGGCGAGGCTATGGCTGCGTCCTGGAGTCACCTGCACGCATCAATCGTGCATAAGCTTATAGAAAGCTTAGAGGGTGGCGTAAGTGTATATGTAATATAAGCGTGCTCAGAATGCAAGGTCAAAGTAATGCGGAATCATGCTGATGAGTACATGGATGCAAATAGTCGTACTAAGGCTATGTGGTGCAAGATATGAATGTTATCGGTGATAACAAGACCATGCGATGTGAGATGCAACTCAAGCATACCAATCCTCATCCAAATCCACATACAAATCATCACATATCAGTATAGTTCTCATTCTGGATAATCACTGGGGTCTAGTACACTCTACGCCATCTTGTCGCCCCTATCCGAACACATAACTGGGAGAGTGGAGGAGGCCTCACTATCCGCCTGCCAATATCGGGCCTGCTCGTCGATAGTGGACCCATTCCTTAAGATGGTCAAACTCAACCTAGAAATTACCCCCTCACTTAGGCGGGTAAGGTCACACCCCTTTTTAACCAACCACGACACAGTGGGAGACGCAGCCTACTGGTATATGGTCCTCACGTGCTCGTGTATCCACTCGATCTTGACCTTGGAGTCATCCTCTAGTACCATTGGGTTTAAGGATTTTCACCCAAGGACATTTATGGCGCCCCAATGCTAGAAATAGTATTTTCGATATCCAATCCAGCCACCCACGATGTGTTTGTGGAGGCTATAGCCCTGATGTCGCTAAGGCATACAATAATCACAATCATACAAATGCAAGTGTATTAATCATCCTACCAAACATGCAACAATCCCGCGCATACCGTGCACTCATGTAGGGCAACTCCGCCTATCTGGGAGCCCATAAATGATTTGCCTGAGGGCCTATGCTATGATCAGTCACTCTTCATATTAGGCATACATATGACGCATATGATCATGGATCTATACTAAATATGTTATGTGGTGATGGACTCTGTTCATAACGAAGATGGGCCTGGACGGCCTACATAATACAAGTATGGGCCTAACAATGGGCCCTAGGGAGAGTGATAATGCAGAAATTTAAACCAACATCATCCTTACAATGTGGACATCAAACCATCATTGCTCGCAAGGCACGACCTCCCATGAACATCATTACGTAAACCACGGTGGAATCACATTACAATGGGCCTTGTGTACATCCCATTAGCCTCGACCCATGGGTCCAAACCAACCACACCATTCATCTGTAGATAAAGATCATTTTAGAGCATTATTTAAAAATGATATCCAATGGATCATCTGGACCATACCACAAATAATAGTGGTAATGAAGATCTCCACCATTAAATTCCAGTGGGACCTACCATAGCATTTAATTCCATCCAGTCTGTTCATAAGTTTAGAAGGACCAAGTATTAAGAGGATAAACAAGTATCATATTGGTCCAAGACTTCTGTACCTAAATGGGGTTCAATGGTAGGCATTTAAACCCATTGTTTCCTGTAGTGTGGTCCACATGATATTAGATTTATCTTATTTTTAGTCTCGACCTTAGGACTGTCTCACTAAAAGGATGGATGGTTGGATGAACCAATACATCAGAGTGGGGGTCCAGCTATGTGGCCCACCTAAGACGGCTTGTCAAACGAACAGACGATATGGATACAACACAGGCATCATGGTGGAGGACGTACATGGTATCCATGCCGCTGGACTGCTGGGCCAGCGGCCCAACGTCCACCAGGTGGACGATACAGATACAACACATGCATCACTGGTGGTTTCCACCAAACGGACTGATGGTGTTGGTGTACATGCATACATCAATGGGTCCCACGTGGGGCCCACCATGATGTTTATCTGCCATCCAGACCGTTGATAAGGTCACGCAAACCCAGATGAAAGGGGAAAATAAATTTTATAACGATCCAAAACTCCTGTGACACCCAAAGGGTTTCAATGACAGACATTCAATCCAACTGTTCCCTTGCCGTGTGGGCCACCTGAGCTCCTAGTATGGCTAATTTTTAGGGGGCCCACTGCCCTAAAGGCCCTATCAAAATGCAAGGTGTGAATATCAACACCCAGCACGGTGGGGCCCACGGCTGGTACCTGCAGTCCCTGCCCACACCCGTCCTCAGTGTAGCAGCGCAGACACCGCTGGTGTCATCAGTCAACAGCAGCAGTAGACGCTGCTGCTGTTTATGTATTTTTTTTTAAAAAAATTATGATTTTTGGGTTTGTTTCAGAGGTGGGGCCCGCATTAGTTGAATCCACTCCAGCCATTGCATTCCATGGCTTAAGATAGTCAGAACGAGCGCAATATTTAAGGTATTTTGGTGTATAAAAATATTAGGGTAGATTTCAATAGTAGAAAATACTATTTTTCTAGGGTATGGCCCGCCAAAAAATCAGAGTCACTTTATTTTTTGGCTCAACGCCTAAAATGAGCTGGAGAATGGAATGGACGATGTGGATTAACCTAATGCATCTAGGTGAGGCCTGTATAAGTAGCCCACCCAAAGGCCCAAATATAATATATATATATATATACATATATATATATATATATATTTGTTAACTATTAGTACACACCCATATCAGTACACACACTCCATGTTAGCCACACCTGTCCACCGTCCAGGGACACTGGACGACAAGCATTATGGTGGGTCCCACATATACGTGTCCCACCTGTTTTGGATCTATCTAATATTCATGTTTTCCTCTTGTCCAAGCCCCGTAATGGGCTGGATGGTGTAGATCCAACACATCCGTCAGCTGGGTCACATGAAGGTGAATGACACGGATAAAAATACACTTCGTGGTGGGGTCCATCCTGGTGGGCCACATGGCCAAATGCAAGAGAGGAAAGAGAGAAAAGAAGAGATGAGAGAGATCGTGATGAAGAGGAGGGACCCCGCCACTATGGCCCTCCATTTCTTACATTGTATGCTTCAAACAGGTCCCATCACATGTGGTCCCCAAAAAAGAAATTTAACGGTCGATCACCCACCTATCGGCCTCCTTCTTAGTCCCTTAGCCTCCTTAGCCCCTTGCCTTCATTATTGATGGAGGTTGATGATGAATGGATGGTTGAGATGGGAGATGAGAGAGAGGGAAAGTGGGCCACACTTGTTATTTTGGGAGAGTGAAAGCTTGGACGTGTAAAATTTTTCTAGTTGCTTGGGAGGTTTGAGAAATGAGAGAGAAAGAGAGAGAGAGAGAGAGAGAGAGAGAGAAGTGATGAGATGATATGGGATGGGTGATGGGTGGACTGATGGATGAAGTGATGTAAGAGTTGACATTAGGGTAGCTTGTGTAAGAGAGAGGTAAGGGTAGGGTATGGGTTACTTATACTTGACTTGATGTGTGATGTGTACTTGATTGATGGGATTGATTGATTGATTGATGGGACATGTTGTAGAGATTCTCTTGAAGTTCACAACGCGCAGCGTTTTCCTCGAAATGAACGCGGGCCCACATCTTTTAACCTGGGTATCGGTTCGGTGCCCGAGTTACGGCGTTGGAACCGCGGCGACGGCGCGGCCGCCAAGATACAAGTTTTGGGTTGAGCCGACTTTGGTATCTAAGACTTGGCTTAGGATCACGTGCAAACATCGGATACAGATCTGGGGTTGCCGAAATTTGACTGGGAGGACCGCGAAAGTCCACGAGACAGTACGGACTATGATACGGGTCTTATAACTCTCCCCTCCAAATAAAAATTCCGTCCTCAAAATTTACACAATCATTGTAAGTAAACATAACTTATAAGGATGAGGCAACATAACATCATCATATAAAATTAGAGACAGCATATAAGATACAATGTATAATCAATCATTAAAGCGATGGGGATAGCACTCTTGAATCTCAGCCTCGTGCTCCCAAGACACTTCATCAACAGAATGGTGACCCCACTGAACCTTCACCAAAGGAATGACTTTGGTCCGGAGGACCTGCTCCTTCCGATCAAGGATACGAACTGGTTGCTCAATGTAAGAAGCGTCCTCACAAACCTCTAGCAGCTGCCAATCAATAACTAGAATGATGTCTGACCCACACTTCCTTAGCATAGAGACATGGAAAACGTTGTAGACACCAGACAACTGAGATGGCAGGGCAAGCCGATAGGCCACGGTGCTAATGCACTCAGTGATCTTGAAAGGTCCTAGAATCTTGGGGCAAGCTTGTCCTTTGCTCCAAATCGAACTACACCATTCATAGGCGAGACCTTGAGATACACTGTCCCCAACAGCGAATTCTAAAGGACGATGTCGGCGATCAGCAAAACTCTTCTGTCGGCTCTGAGCTGTACGCATCCTCTGCCTGATGATATCGATAACCTCTGATGTCTCCTACACAAGCTCGGGACCTAGGAGACGCCGCTCACTAACCTCGGTCCAACAACTCAGAAATTTGCACGGACTACCGTACAATGCCTCAAAAGGAGTCATGCCAATGGTCGCCTAATAGCTGTTGTTGTATGTGAACTCAGCTAATCACAAATGCTTATCCCAGCTACCCTCGAAGTCAATCACGTAAGCCTGAAGCATGTCTTCAAGGATCTGATTAACCCTCTTGGTCTGGCCATCGGTCTACGGGTGATACGGGGTGCTGAGCTACAAATCAGTGTCGATCGCTCTCTGAAAGCTCCTCCAAAACTGAGTCGTGAACCTCGGGTCTCGATCAGAAATGATCGAGATTGGAACGCCATGCAGTCTGATAATCTCCTCAATGAATAACCTCGCAAGAAATCGCAAGGAAATGTGCCGACTTCATCAGACGGTCCACGATAATCTAGATAGCGTCATGACCACGCTGAGTCCTCGGTAAATCCACGATAAAATCGGTAGATATGTGCTCCCACTTCCTTGTTGGGACACTCAACGGCTGTAATAGACCAGGGGGTCTCTGATGATCAGCCTTGACATGCTGGCATGTGTCACACTCGACTATAAAATTGGTGATCTGGCACTTCATCGCCGCCTAAAAATACTGTCGCCTCATATCACAGTACATCTTCGTTGAACCAGGGTGGATAGAAAACTGCGATCGATGTGCCTCAGTCATAAGATCTCTGTGCAACTCAGGAATATTCGGGACACACAATCAGGCTCTGAAGCGAAGTCCACCATCAGATCCAATCTACCAATCTGTCTGACTCTCAGATGCTGCCTCTACTCGATAATCCTGTAACGACTCATCTTCTGCTGAGCGATCACCCTTGCGATAAGAGAGGGCTGAACCGATAGGCCTGATAGTTGAACGATAGTAGACTGCAGACTAAAATTGAAGTCGTACTCTGTTATATCCTAGAGCATCCTCCACTCCTGAATCATCATATGTGCCACCAGGCCTCGTGGCTGATGGCTGAGGGCATCTGCCACCAAATTCACCTTGCTTGGGTGGTACTGGAGGTCAAAATCATAATCCTTCAGAAGCTTCATCCAACCCCTCTGCCTCATATTCAACTCGGACTGAGAGAATAGATACTTCAAGCTCTTGTGGTCACAGAAGAGCTCGAACCTGACCCCATAGAGATAGTGTCTCCACACCTTCAGTGCGAAGACGACTGCTGCCAGCTCCAAATCATGTATGGGGTAGTTCAGGTCATGGACCTTGAGCTGACGAGATGTGAAGGCTACAGGCCTGCCGTGCTGCATCAGGACAACACCTAAACCAATACATAAGGCATCGGTAAATACAACAAATCCATCACTCTCGGAGGGAAGAGTGAGGACAAGAGAGGACGTCAGACGATCCTTCAGCTCCACGAATGCCCACTCACATGCATCAGTCCAAAAAAAATCTACACCCTTTCGAGTTAACCTAGTCAACGGGGTTGCAATACAGGAGAAGCCCTCAATGAAATGCCGATAGCATCCCCCTAAACCAAGGAAACTGTGGATTTCAGACGCAGTCATGGGCTGACCCCACTGACGCACTACCTCAACCTTCGAGGGGTTCGCTGCGACACCCTCCCTCGTCACCATGTGACCAAGGAATTTCACCTCCTCCTGGTAAAACTCACACTTCTCTAGCTTCGCATACAGTTGGTACGCACGGAGGGTCTATAAAGCGACCTCCAGATGCTGCATATGCTCCTCACGGGTCCTCGAATATATTATAATATCGTCAATGAAGACCACAACAAACTGATCGAGATAAGGACGTAAGACCTCGTTCATCAACTGCATGAAGATCGCTGGACAACTACATGAAGATCGCCGGTGCATTGGTCAGTCCAAAGGACATGACCTGAAACTCAAAATGACCATAACGCATCCTAAAAGCTATCCTCGGGATGTCCTCCTCTCGGACTCGAATCTGATGATAACTGGAACATAAGTCAATCTTTAGAAAGAACTGTGCATCCTGCAGCTAATCAAACAAATCATCTATCCTCAGGAGAGGGTACTTATTCTTAATCATGACCTAGTTGAGCTCGCGGTAGTCAATGTAGAGCCTCAACGAGCCATCCTTCTTCCTGACGAAGAGAACCGACTCTCTTCATGAAGAACTGCTCGGATGAATGAATCTCAACTCACGTAACTTGTCCAACTGTTGCTGTAGCTCATGCAACCCCATCGGTGTCATACGGTACAGGGCCTTCGATATAGGTGCGGTACCGGGCACAAGATCGATCTGGAACTCAATATGACGGCGCAACGGCAATCCCGGAATCTCCTGGAACACATCGGGGAAATCACAGACCATCGATAACTGATCAATACACAAGGCAATAGGCTCCTTGACTGCGTAGGACATCAAATAAGATAATGGCTCTCCTCGGGGCTCTGCAACGAACTGAAACTGTGGCAAGCCGGGTATGCAGAACGTGTCTATCTTCGCGGAACAGTCCAAGATGGCGTGGTGCTCGGTAAGCCAATCCATGCCCAAGATAACATCAAAATCTGACATCGGCAGCATGAATAAGTCAGCGGGTTAAAAGATCTCCCCCACTAACACGGGGCAAGACGAACATAAATGGCCCAATACTATGGTCTTTCCCAAGGTCGTCGATATGGTCAATCCTTCACTAGCAGACTCTGTCGGTTATCTAGTCGATAGGAAAAAATTCTCAGACATGAATGAGTGCGAAGCACCGGAATCAAATAGTACTCGGGCGATGCATGAAGAGACTGAAAGTATACCCTCAATGACTCCTCCGGATGACTACGAGTCTTACTGAGCTGCATAGAATCTAGCCTGAGCTGGCTAGGGAGGTGCCTGTCCCCTTGGAGGATGCTGCTACTACTGATGTTGCTGAGGCACTCAAAACTGCTGCCTCTGTTGCTGCGGTCTCGAAGGCTGGTGATGATGCTGCTACTGAGGGGGCCTCTATGGTGGAATCTGTTGTCACTGCTACTATGGAGGCTTCTGTGGTGCTCTCGGCTGCTGCTGTTGAGGTTGGGGACACTCCCACTTACGGTGTCCTATCCCACCGCATCCATAATAGGTATCAGAAAGCTATCTCTGAGGTGATGCCGCTGGGGGTGCCGACGGTGCTACTGGTGCTTTGACGGATGGGTGGCTCCTATATCTCTGTAGTCGTCGATGCTACTGGGAGCTACTAGAGGGGGTCTGCCTCTTTCGACCTCTTCTCTGATCTCGATCACTCTGTGTGCTGGCCCACTCTATTACATAAATTTGGGTCCTCCGCACTACTGCTTGAAAAGTCGGGAGCTCGTAGCCAATCACACGACCTCGAAGACCGTAACGCAAGCCGTTCTCGAAACGGCGGGCCTTTTGCCCCTCATCGTTAACCAAATATAGCTCGAACCTTGATAACGCCACAAAATGGGCCACGTACTATGCCACGGTCATGTCCCCCTGCACCTGAGTCTCAAACTCCAGTGCTCTCTGACGTCGAATGTGGTCAGGGAAGTACTACTCCTCGAATTGGTCAATAAAGTCCTCCCATGTTTAGACATAGTCAGGTCCTGCAACGTGGGTAACGGAGGTCCACCAATGCTCTGCCTCACCCTGGAGAAGGAATACAGCCAGTCGGACTCGCTGCTGGGTCGTACATGCCATAGTATTGAAGATCTTCTCCACATTGGAGCACCATCTCTCGGCTGCAGTCAAATCTGGCTTGCCTTGGAAACACGGAGGATCGAGATGTCTGAACTCACGAAGAAGGGCGCTCGCGCTCTCCTGCCCAGACTGGGATGGAGAAATAACTGGGCACCTGTCTTGTCCCTGAAGAGCAGCCGTCATAGCCTGCAACATCTGCTGTAACTGCAAGGCACTCACAGTCATGGTCGGATTTGCACCGGCATCAGGTGGGGGAACATCATCCTCAGGCAGGGGAGCAGGGATCTCTGGCGGTGGAACGTGAGGCATAGGTGGTAAACCTGGAGCCTTAGGTGGTGGAGCGGGGTGCGCTCGCGTCGCTCTCCTGGGTAGCATGTCCTATACGAAGAATAAGGTCGTTAATCAACCTTAAGAATCACAAGTTAGGGAATTCAATCGGAAGGTTACACACTCGGAACCTAATCATCCTAAACTTATAGCAAACGTGTGATGTTGTCCTTGGTTACTCTCAAGTTATGCTCTGATAGCAACTCTTGTCACACCCCGAACTCGGATACGGAGCTCACAAAATTCCCGATCCTTGAATTTGGCGCAGACAGCCTCCGTAGTACCCCATTCTCGACTCCCGGCACCCATACACCAGGTTCCGATCCTGGGATGCTACAAGGAGGATTTCTAATCATTATTTGATTTGTAATGAGCATAACCATAAGCATAACCCACGAACAATAACCACACGAACATCATCACACAATCCACTATGATCAAAAATTTTGAGTACAATGCGTATGAAAGGGAACTACAATATAATGAAAGTAACAAAAAATTCCAGAAGCTCAACTACACACTCCAACTGCGGAGAGGTTATGGCTGCGTCCTGGCGTCACCTGCACGCATCAATCGTGCATAAGCTTATAGAAATTTTAGAGGGTGGTATAAGTGTGTGTGCAATATAAGCATGCTCAGAATGTAAGGTCAGAGCAATGCGGAATCATGCTAATGAGTACATGAATGTAAGCAGTCGTACTAAGGCTACGCGGTGCAAGATATGAATGCTATCAGCCATAACAAGACCATGTGATGCGAGATGCAACTCAAGCATACCAATCCTCATCCAAATCCACATACAACTCATCACATATCAGTACAGTTCTCATTCTGGATAATCACCGGGGTCTAGTACACTCTACGCCATCTTGTCGCCCCTATCCGAACGCACAACTGGGAGAGTGGAGGAGGCCTCACTATCTGCCTGCCAATATCGAGCCCAGCTCGTCGATAGCGGACCCATTCCTCAAGATGGTCAAACTCAACCTAGAAATTACCCCCTCACTCAGGCGGGTAAGGTCACACCCCTTTCCAACTGACCACGACACAGTGGGAGACGCAGCCTACTGGTATATGGCCGTCGCGCGCTCGTGTATCCACTCGGTCTTGACCTTGGAGTCATCTTTTGGTACCATCGGGTTTAAGGATTTTCACCTAGGGACATTTATGACGCCCCGATCCTAGAAACAATATTTTTGATATCCAATCTAGCCACCCACGATGTGTCTGTGGAGGCTACGGCCCTGATGTCGCCAGGGCATACAACAATCACAATCATACAAGTGTAAGTGCATCAATCATCCTACCAAACATGCAACAATCCTGCGCATACCATGCACTCATGTAGGGCAACTCCGCCTATCCGGGAGCCCATAAACGATTTGCCCGAGGGCCTATGCTATGATCAGTCACTCCTCATATTAGGCATACATATGATGCATATGATCATGGATCTATACTAAATATGTTATGTGGTGATGGACTCTGTTCATAATGAAGATGGGCCTGGACAGCCTACACACTACAAGTATGGGCCTAACAATGGGCCCTAGGGAGAGTGACAATGCGGACATTTAACTAACATCATCCTTACAATGTGGACATCAAACCATCATTGCACCCAAGGCACGACCTACTATGAACATCATTATGTAAACCACGGTCGAATCACATTACAATGGGCCTTGTGTACATCCCATTAGCCTCAACCCATGGGCCCAAACCAACCACGCCATTCATCTATAGATAAAGATCATTTTAGAGCATTATTTAAAAATGATATCCAATGGATCATCTGGACCATACCACAAATAATAATGGTAATGAAGATCTCCACCATTAAATTTCAGTGGGGCCTACCATAACATTTAATTCCATCCGGTCTGTTCATAAGTTTAGAAGGACCAGGTATTAAGAGGATAAACAAGTATCATATTGGTCTAAGACTTCTGTACCCAAATGGGGTTCAATGGTAGGCATCCAAACCCACTATTTCCTGTAATGTGGTCCACATGATATTAGATCTATCTTATTTTTAGTCTCGAGCTTAGGACTGGCTCACCAAAAGGATGGATGGTTTGATGAACCAATACATCAGAGTGGGGGTCTAGCTATGTGGCCCACCTAAGACGGCTTGTCAAACGAACAGACGATAGGGATACAACACAGGCATCATGGTGGAGGACGTACATGGTATCCATGCCGCTGGACTGCTGGGCCAGCGGCCCAACGTCCACCAGGTGGACGATACAGATACAACACATGCATCACTGGTTGTTTCCACCAAACGGACTGATGGTGTTGGTGTACATGCATACATCAATGGGTCCCACGTGGGGCCCACCATGATGTTTATCTACCATCCAGACCGTTGATAAGGTCACACAGACCCAGATGAAAGGGGGAAATAAATTTTATAACGATCCAAAACTCCTGTGACACCCAAAGGGTTTCAATGGCCAACGTTCAATCCAACTGTTCCCTTGTCGTGTGAGCCACCTGAGCTCCTAGTATGGCTAATTTTTAGGGGGGCCCATTGCCCTAAGGGCCCCATTAAAATGCACGGTGTGGATATCAACACCCATCACGGTGAGGCCCTTGGCTAGGACCCGCAGTCCCTGCCCTTACCTGTCCTCAATGCAGTAGTGCAAACGCCGCTGGCGTCATCTGTCAGCAGTAGCAGCAATAACAGATGTTACTACTGTTTATGTTTTTTTGGAAAATTATGATTTTTAGGGTTTTTCATACGTGGAAGCCGTATTAGTTGAATCCACTGCAGCCATTGCATTCCATGGCTTAATATAGTTAGAACGAGCCCAATATTTAGGGTATTTTGGTGTATAGAAATATTAGGGTGGATTTTAACAGTAGAAAATGCTATTTTTCTATGGTATGGCCCGCCAAAAAATCGGAGTCACTTTATTTTTCAGCTTAACGCCTAAAATGAGCTGGAGAATGGAATGGACGACACAGATTAACTTAATGCATCCAGGTGAGGCTTGTATGAGCATCCCATCCTAAAGGCCCAAATATAGTATATAAATATATATATATATATATATATATATATATATATATATATATATTTGTTAACTGTTAGTACACACCCATGTCAGTACAAGCACTCCATGTTAGCCACACTCGTCCAGCGTCCAGGGATGCTAGATGGCAAGCATCATGGTGGGTCCTACATATACGTGGCCCACCTATTTTGGATCTATCTAATATTCATGTTTTCCTCCTGTCCAAGCCGCATAACGGGCTGGATGGTGTAGATCCAACACATCCGTCAGCTGGGTCACATGAAGGTGAATGGCATGGATAAAAATACACTTCGTGGTGAGGTCCATCCCGGTGGGCCACATGGCCAAATCAACTCAAAATGCAAGAGAGAAAAAGAGTGAAAAGAAGAGATGACAGAGATCGTGATGAAGAGGAGGGACCCCACCATTATGGGCCCTCCATTTCTTACATGGTATGCTTCAAACGGGTCTCATCACATGTGGTCCCAAAAAAAGAAATTTAAAGGTCGATCACCCACCTATCGGCCTCCTTCTTAGTCTCTTAGCCTCCTTAGCTCCTTGCCTTCACTATTGATGGAGATTGATGATGAATGGATGGTTAAGATGGGAGATGAGAGAGAGGGAAAGTGGGCCACACTTGTTGTTTTGGGAGACTGAAAGCTTGGATGTGTAAAATTTTTTTGGTTGCTTGGGAGGTTTGAGAAATGAGAGAGACAGAGAGAGAGAAAAGTGATGGGATGATATGGGATGGGTGTGATGGGTGATGGGTAGAGTGATGGATGAAGTGATGTAAGAGTTAACTTTGGGATAGCTTGTGTAAGAGAGAGGTAAGGGTAGGGTATGGGTTGCTTATACTTGACTTGATGTGTGATGTGTACTTGATCAATGGGATTAATTGATTGATTGATGGGACATGTTGTAGAGATTCCCTCGAAGTTCGCAACGCGCGGCGTTTTCCTTAAAATGAACGCGGGCCCACATCTTTTAACCTAGGTATTGGTTCGGTGCGCGAGTTGCGGCGTTGGAACCGCGGTGACGACACATCCACCAAGATACAAGTTTTGAGTTAAGCCGACTTTGGTATCTAGGACTGGGCTTAGGATCGCATGTAAACATCGAATACTGGTCGGAGGTTGCCGAAATTTGACCGAGAGGATCCGCGGAAGTCCACGGAACGGTACGAACTATGATACGGGTCTTACAAATATTCTGACGAATGGTGTGGACTATAAACGTTTAGGTTAGGGTTTTCAAGGCCTTCAATGTTACCAATGATTTGTGTCTGACTTGATTGCTGCCATATGATGTTAGTTACAGCATTTTGTGATAAATTATACATGTGTGAACTATGTTGAATATAAAATGCATTCCATGTGTTTGTTGAAATGTTTGAATGAAATTGAAATTATGATTTATGCTTGTCATGACTATTAATCTAGAATACATATTTGTTGTATGTATGACAACTCCTTTATGAAAGGATTTGCCATAATATATGTTATAACTAATTTAGTTCATGTATGTAGTAATGTGCAGTCTAAGTGTTTGATAAAATGTCTGAATGAGAAATTATTTGATAAATTACTTTTAATAAGGGTGTTAAGATAGGATTCTTAAATACCTTATCCATATTTATAGTTTCCTTCATGTAATGTAAATTGCTACTATATGATTTATGGATGAAATGCATATGTATAACAACATGTTCAATGTGTTTGATAAAATGCTCAAATGAGAATTATGTTTGAATTATTTCTTAAATGCTATTATGATTAACATACGTGACTGCCTATTGTATTTAAGTATGATTGGGACTACTACGTAGTCCAGGCAATCGGTAACGGTTCCCAATTGAGTGACCGAACTAGTTTCGCCACATTGGACACGTTCGATGAATTCGAGCCATATGGAGATTGTCGATAGTGGTTAAGCCACGAGGAGTGTTTAAGCACTCCATGTTAATTAATTCAGCATGCACTCATACCAATCGAACTTGTCAAAAAACTCGATTGGACTATTGTGTGTTTACCATGTATGGACACTACAGCTTGAATCTAAGGTACTACTTACCAATGTAAAACCTATTTCAACCATGGTACTAAGATCCGCTAAGACTCATGAGCCGGGCATGGTGGTGTATGAGACACCGTTGTAGAGCTGTCAGCCTGCGCTGGGGTGACGAGCATCCTTGTAGTGTCCAGTGAGCAACCCAAACTCGTGAGCTGAATATGGTGGTGTATGGGACACTGTATTTGAGATGTCAGCTTACGTTCAGGTGACGAGCCTCCCATAGTGACCTCGAGTATAAACACTTGAATTTACCTATCCATTGTTTTCATTAGGGGTGATGCCCTACAACTTGCCTATCATATGTGATTAACTAGGATTGATGACCTAGATGGATCCTCGCTTGGGTTAATGATATAAAGGGAGGTACCTTAGCTTCCCAAATTTGTTATATGAATAAGCCTAATCAATAATTTAGATAACACGACCATGCACCGCATTACATGTGCTTTGACGAGGAAGCACACATTTAGGGAGTTTGCCATGCGTGATCGTTAGATGAAGTCGCTGAGAGAGTGCAGGCGAGGGCATGCATCATTACTGCATATCATTCTTGCATTAACAAGAGTAATTAGGAAGTGATTGCTATATTGCTTTGTCATTACTGCTTGATTGAATTGATAACATGTTAACCTTTGCCTTATAGTACCACTGAGTTGATTACTCACTCCCACTTTGGGATAGTGTTTAAAAACACCAACCAGACTCTGTTTTTGTTGCAGATGACCATGAGGCTTATGCGACGGAGCCGAATTTCTTAGACGAGGAGGACGAGTTCTCCTACGTGCAACTCTCAGACGGGTTTGTGTAGACCTAGAGTTGCATCGCCGGGATTACAGGGTTGTGGATTAGTTGGACACTTTATGTTTTGTTATTTGGTAGATTTTGGGAATAAGACATGTAAACATTCAGCCCAGTTACATACTTATACTCTGGAGATTGTAAATTCTTACTTGTTCAAATATGCATGTTACAGTCTTCTGCTTGCTTAATCAAATTACCTCTGGAGAATGATATGCCATTTTTAGAGTAATCTCACTCATGTTTAATGCACTAATATGGATAACATTTAAACGTCATTATGTATGTTGCATAAGTAATGCGTTGGATCTCAGGAGTTGAGCTTTGCTCAACCCTCGAAATCCAGGGCGTTACACAAACTAGCACTTATAAATGTATTCCGCGGTTCTTCTTCTATTCCCAAATTTATCTCTCTCAAACTGTCAATCATCGGCTGCCCCCCATCTTCTATCTACTTCGGAGTTGTCTTAGGCTTTCTGATTACTTCAAAGTTTGTTTCTTCTATCTGGCTGACTGTTACCATGTTTACTGAAGCTTCCTCCCCCAGTCCTTGAAACTTTTCTCGCTCTTTTTTTATTAACTTCGATCGAAATCTGAATTCCCTTTCTATAATTTAAGCCAATGGGTTCTTCTTAATCAAAGACCATTTTCTTCATAATTTTTCGATTGCCGAACTAAATCTTTCAAGCTCTTCTGGTGTTAATTTTCCATTCGTTATATCACTGTCGATTGCTTCCTTCATCTTTTCTTCTGGGGGCCGAGAATTCAATTGGTTTTGGGTGTTTTGCGCTGGGCTTAACATGAAATCTTTTTGGGATAAGAGGAAATGATTTACTCCTTTCAGCATATGGAAGCGGCACCGTATAATTAGACAACATAATTTTCATCTGTTCTAGTGACAGTAATGTCAATGGTGGTTGTCCTGGCTGTCGCAGATGCTTTGGCACAAAATAGAATTTCTTTTTGGCCTTTTCTGTTACAGATGATTTTGTTTCTTTTTCCTTCCCTATTTTCATACAAACATTTTCTGGGACCCTGTTCTCATCATTTCTGTTTTCTTCTTTATTAGCAAATGCATCATAATAACTAGCGTCTGTGAAAAAAGCTTCAGTTTCTGTATATGGTCTCGCATCAGCTAGCACTTTGTGTTGCACCCCATCTTTGCAGTATTTGAAGCATTGGTGTAAGGTAGAAGGTATGATGCCATATTGATGCAACCATGGCCTTCCCAGAAGGAGATTATATGTCATCACTGCATTTATAACATGGCAGACAACATTCGTAGTCAACTCTCCTATTTCCAACGTTATTGTAATCTTACCAAGTGC
Organism: Magnolia sinica; assembly: GCF_029962835.1. Taxonomy (NCBI): domain Eukaryota; kingdom Viridiplantae; phylum Streptophyta; class Magnoliopsida; order Magnoliales; family Magnoliaceae; genus Magnolia; species Magnolia sinica. The sequence goes on from NC_080574.1 coordinate 86,336,429, forward strand.
ACAGTGTCCATCTTGATTAAAGCCCTGTATCATCATTCCAATACGGCGTAGGTTCGAGCATCGATAACGTAATTCATTCAACTTCATCAATAGCTACAGGTTTACAGCAGACCTATTATCGAGCATTATTCACTCTACTTGTTTACCGCGAATGTGATCCACTATCATCAACGACCTATTATGTTCCTTGTCACAAACTAGGTCGTCATTGGAGAAGGAAATAACTGGCATACAATTTCCTCACTTCTCATTTTCCATCTCAGTTAGCGACACTCCTCTGATATCGTCATCAGATAAGGCTTTAATCAGGCTCTACCGGGAGTCTTTTGACAATTTCAAAGCATCATAGACACTCAACCAAGTTGGAATGCCTTTCAAATGACTTATAATATCATAAGTCACTTTCTTTGTCTCCTTTCCCTTTTCTTTCTCGCCGTCGTCACTACTGCTGGCATGATTCTTGATTATTTCTGTCTTTGATTTTTCACTTTTCAAACTTGGTGGGCTGGCCATCTTCTTCCCTGATCGCAAGGTAGTTACTGCAACTTTCCCCATTATTTTCTAATTATTTGTTCTTGTCCTTCCGTGATAGTCTTCTCGCATGGTGAGTACATTTGTTATCACTCTTCTATCTCTTTCTTTCTCTTTTCCATTTATTATCTCACCCCTGTTTATCATCCTTTCTATTATACATGTCAATGTATAACAATTCTGTAAGTGCTATATTGGAAATCCAGCACCTAGATTTGTCAAATTTTATTGTGTCAAACCATTTAGAATCTGTATCATGTTTTGATAAGTTGGAAAGATCATCTTCATGCATTTTGAGTTGTCCACGTCATCATCGAATTTTTTCTACATATACAAGTTGAAGAACGTTGACAAAGTTTAAGACTACAAGCTCAAGTACAAGAACTGAAGTTTGAAGCTCAAGATAAAGTTAAAGATCACTACCTTAAGTCTAGCTCAAGTTCAAGATTTCAAGGACAAGGCTCATATACTTCAAGTAATCGAAAGTGATCAATGTTTCAAACTTACAAACAAGGTATGGATGACCCTAGATTGACCATAGGATAGGCATATTGATTGCATATTAAATTTGGGTCAATGTATAAGTTTATAGGCTTTTCTTCAACTAGTCCTAGCCTTTGTTCAACTAGTCCAAGCACTAGCTCGACCAGTCCAAAGTGTTTCTTGACCAGTCCAAGATTTGTTGAGAATTTTTGAGAATTTTTTATTATGGCTCAACCAGTCATGGACACTGCTCGACCAGTCGAGTGAATAGTCTCGACCAGTCGTGCAGTGCTTAACTCAAAGTCCAGCAAACTTTTCTAGTCCCACTTGACCAGTCGAGTGCATTGCTCAACCAGTCAAGCAGGCCACTAGACTAGTCAAGTAACAGATTTATCTTATTGTGCCAGAAATTTTGAAAATTGGTTGGTGCTTCGACCAGTCAAACCAACCTTTAGACCAGTCGAGGGAACATAATTTTCACCTATAAATAGAGGACGAATCTCAGAGTTTTTCATTCATTCCAAGCCTAATCAAGCCATCACTCTGAGAGATAAGTTCCTGCAAATTGTGAAGCAATTTCTTATTCATTTTAGATTCTATTTATAAATTTTTGTATTTGATTTTGTGATCTCTATTCAAATCTATTATATTAAAAAATAGGGGGAATTGTGATTTACCCTTTTGAGATCAAAATCAAATCAAGCTAGCCCCAAGTTGATTTAATTTAAAAATCATTTAGACCTAGAACCCTTTCATTTGTGAGATTGGACATTAAATATCTACATTTACATCGAATTAGTTCTACCGGGCTACATGGGAATCTTCAGATAAGTATTTCATTTTCTACAATTTTTGTTTGTGAGATTCAGTAAGGAAAAACTCATTGTGGGGTTCTTGCAAATGTGTAAGCCCATTTCAAAGACACAATTGTGAAGGTTTTAAGGTGGACCTTGGAAAACCTTATTTCATTGTGAAAGCCAATATCCCGTGGGTGTAGATATTGGGAGTGGAGTAGTTGTGTGGCTGTTTACTAACAGTTGGTGTACACACAAACGAACCACTATAATTCCTGGAGTTGTGGTGGATGATAGTATGTGTTTATGTGTGTAAATGCTGTAATTTACTTTATGCACTTGTGGTGAATGGTGTAATTTCCTTTTATGCACTTATGGTGAATGTCGTAATAACTTACTTTATTTCCTTTGCCTCTTTCTAAGTTTGAGTTTTTGATACTTGCCAACGTTCTAGTAAGGTTGTCCTACCATAAGCCTTTGGTTTTTGGTGTAAGGTTGTCCTTAGAACTCAGTATGTATCAGCCTCTCAAGACTTGTGCATTTGAGGTTTCTTTTATTTGTGTTATCTATATTTGTATATCTTTGTATTTTGCATTTATTTTTTTAATTTGGCGTAGTCCTATTCACCCCCCCCCCCCCCCTCTAGCACTTAGAGCTCGGCCTTTTTAAATTCTATGTCGGATGCCCTACTATGCGGTGATAATGACAGAAGTCTCTTTCTTTCATTTTGGGCACTTCTTCGGGACGCTTTGACGTGGGCAGCTTGATTGTTCCTGCTTTTAGCAACTGATTCATCATAGGGAGTATGTCCTCCTTTTCAAACACAAAACCCTCATGAGAATTCAATGATCGATGTTTTTTAGTCGTAAAATCATCCCCTGGGGCAATTCGACTCTTCTTTCCTTTCTATCCTTTTACCCCTTGCTTCTCTCGTGTCCTAGTTTCTATATTCTCTCGCATCCTGGCTTCTCTTTTCGTGCTCAACCACATTTGTGATTAACTTCTAGGGTCCTCTTCTAACCAGTTCACAATTGAACGCCGACATTTTTCGAGTCATCAGTTCTAAGACGTGCACTTTCGTAGCCAAATCGCGGAAGGTCTTGATGTTGGCATTGGTGAAACCGAATGCCACTCCTGTTCCCATGGAATTCAGGCATATTTTCACCTATTCTCTCTCTTCCGACAATTGCCTGTAAGAAGCCCCTAAGGTCTTCCATCTGTTTATAAATTTTTCCACCGGTTCTCCTTGTCTCTATCTTACTGAAGCTAGTTCTGTGATACTGACATCTCGTTCTGACGAGAAAAAAATTGACATGAACGCGTCTTACATCTATTCCCACATCCTTATTGACAAATGTGCTGAGGTAGAATGCCATCTGAACACTTTATTCGTCAGAGAAGACCCGAATAACCAGAGGCAATACTGAGGGACTGTGGAGAAATTCCCCATGCTGGTAATAAAATGCATCAGATGTTCTTCCGGTAATACATCCCCGTTGAATTTCCTAAAATCAGGATGCTTGAAGTTCTTTGGGAATGGAATATCTTCTACTTCTTTCGAGGATGGCGTTCGATATCAGAACCTTCCTATGCCCTCACGTTCTTTTTCTAACCTGACTGCTTCTTCAACAACATGTCGTACCTCTTATTGTGTCACTACTCTCATTGTGGGGGCAGATCCGTGTGACCTGGTCATTGGCGGCTGTGACCCTTCGGGGTGATGTTCTCGTTCATTTATGTTATCGGTCATTAGGGGTGCCGTCATCCGGGCTACATTATGTGCAAAAGTTCCCAAGGCCTCCCGGAGGTTTCTACATTCCTCCATTAGTGCTTTCCGTGCCTCTGCCATTTCAACTATGCGATCCTCTATAGTTGAGACCCTCGGTTTGTCCCAGCCATGTAAACAGTAGCCTCTCCATTCCCTCACGAGGTGGTAGTCGAGGCCGAATGAGAGTGTATTGACGTTATAGGGGTTGCCGAAAGAGGCGACTTGTATGACCATCGCATATTCCCATGGTAGCCAGTTGATCGGGGGGATATGGAGATCGGTGACGTGGATCTTGGTGAGCTCAACAGTAGAGCTTTGCCCTTTTTGCTCTCTTGTCCATCGGGAGTTCTTAGTAGGCAGGGCAGGAAAATCTTGTATCGCTGAAGGAATGACAACTTACCTAGGGTAGATTGCTGGTGGAGTGAGTTCAGTATGTTTCTTGGCTATATTTCGTGTTATTGGTCCCCTAGCTCTTCTCAGTGGTGAACTCGTTTCTGCAGCAGTGACGTTCTGGGTCCTTGTCCTTCTGTGAGTAACAATGATCCAGTCATCTCTTTCTTCCTGTGCTACCGGCAAAGCGGTTATGACTGCAACAGCTACTTGTCATTCTGTACACTTGATTGTTTTTGTGACATTCAACTTGTTTATTGGCATATTCGATGACAAACCCTGTCATAGTGAAGTAGAAGACTGTATTTTTCTGAATGATTGCCATTGATTGGTTGTAATATCTTCTCTCTCTCTTGAATCTCTCCATATTAAAAAAACGACACAAGTTGGTATTTAAATGAAGTTATATTCTATTTTGGAGATGAAAGGGAGGATGTTCCCACTGAGAGTCACCATTTTGGCACCATAAAGATGCCAAATAGTAGTGATTGTCTTCTACATAGTTCTTAAGTTAATATCAAGTGAGTATAATGTCCCTAATGGAGTCGCCATTTTGTTTCGAACAAGAAACAAATGTATTCAATTTGAGGAGATTTCATTCACTTAATTAACAAAAGAAGATGAAGAAGATAATCACGATATTTATTCATTCTGAATTCTTTTACATCCTTTCTCTCCTTTGATTATAAAATAGAATATTTGTAAAATCATGTTGCAAAGTAAATATGACATATATCTTGATCACTCATTTGATCAAATCTGAAGCTTTTTGTTGATCTTTAACTGCTGGAGAAATCACATATATGTCACTTTAACAGAGAAACATCATTGTGCACTGGAACACTATGCACAGGAGGGCACTGTACGCTGGTGCTTGTTGTGTGTTGATAGTGTTTTGCGCCGCACAATAGCTGTTCCACACAATGGGTGCGAGCTCTACCTCTTTCTCTCCAAAATCTGCTACTCTCCTTTCTCTTCTCCTGAATCTGGTGCCAATGACTCCTTTAGAGGGTCATGGGGTATTTATAGCTCTCTCACACGTGCAAATAGGTCACGTATTCATTGTACACCAATCCATTTTATGCGGACCTGAGTGTGCAGTCTCCATTGTGCAGCCCTCACTTACGGTCCCTAATGTGTAGACTCCATTATGCAGATTCCATTATATGGACTCCTCTGTGTGGACTCCTTTGTGTAGACTCCACTATGCGGACTGGTCTGCTTTAGCGCACAATCCCTTTTGCATACAACAGTAGTCACCTTTCTATCATTTTTTCATGCCTCAACAGGAGGATCGGCACTAGTCCAATCTTCTTGTTCTTTAACTTGTTGTACATCCAAGTCGAAAATCTCTCATTGCGTAAATGGACCATAACTTGGTCGCCTACCTCGAACACCTTTTGTCATTGATTCTTGTTGGCTTGCTCCTTATACTTGTCATTCGAGGTGTGTAACTTATCTTGTACCTCAACATGAATGCCCATGATCCTCATACTTGGAAGCTTAGGCAAAGGGACCAAGTCAAGTGTGTAGCAAGACACTCAACTATAAATAACCTGGCATGGGGACTTCCCTGTCGAGTGGTTTACCATGTTGTTAAATACAAACTCCGCTTGAGATGAGGCTAAATTCCACTGCTTCGACTTTTCTCTTGAAATACATCAAAGGAGGTTCCCTAACGTGCGATTCATAACTTCAGTTTTCCTATCGATCTGTGGGTGATAGGTACTGTTGAACTGAAGTCATATACCAAACTAGTTCCATGAAGTCCGCCAGAAGTGGCTAATGAATTTCATATCGCGGTCAGAACTGATAGTCTTGGGGACCCAGTGTAGCTGCACGATCTCTCTAAAGAACAAATTTTCCATGTGTGTCACGTCATGGGTCTTCTTGCATGGTATGAAGTGAGCCATCTTTGAGAAAGGATTTACCATCATGAACACTGAATCCATGCTGCACTATGTTCATAGGAGACCCAATACGAAGTCCATTGATAGGTCTTCTCAAGGGCCGTCAGGTACAGGTAACGGTGTGTAAAGGCCCGTATTCTGAGACTGCCCCTTGGAAACTCGACAAACATGACAATGCTGCATCGCTCTACTCACATCACATAGTAACCGTGGCCAGTAGTATCGTTCTTCAACAAGTGCTTGCATTTTGTCCCATCAAAGGTGTCCACTAAGGCCACCTCAATGTAGCTCTTAGATGATCCGCTCCCTCAACAAACTTTTGGGGATGCACAGTCGATTTCCTTTGAAAAGGAACTCGTCTTGCATATGTAGGTCACCGGGGTGACCTTCTTGGCATCTAACTCATGTGTCCTTGAAGTATTCGTCGGTGGCATATATGTCCTTGAGGCGCTCGAACCCGATAACCTCACTCCTCATAGTTACTAACAAAGTTGATACTTTATTCTGTTGCCTAGACTTATGGTTCAACATAAATGTGAATTCCAGCAAAAACAAAATCCACCTAACATGGACATGGTTAACGTTAGATTGGATATTAATGAATTTAAGAGCTTGATGGTCTGTGTAAAGTATGAATTCCCTTTTAATCAAGTAATGTTGCCAATGTCGCAGCACCTGGACCACTGCGTACAATTCGATCTCATATGTAGACTACTTCTTCCGTGTATCACTAAGTTTCTCACTTAGACGGCTACTGACCTACCTTCTTGAGACAAAAATCCCCCAATTTCGATGTATGAGGAATCACATTCGACTTCAAATAGTTTGTCAAAGTTGAGAAGTACAAGAACTGGGGTTGTGGACAACCCATGCTTAATTTCAACAAAGCTCCTATCATCTTCATCAATCCACTGAAACTGTGACTTGTTCATGCAATCTGTGATTGGTGATACAATGGTATTAAAATTCTTCACAACCGACAAAAAATGTTATCAGTCGTGAAAGCTTCGTCCCTCGTGAATGTTTGTTAGAACTGGCTATTCCTTGATTGCCGTCACCTTTTCCTCATCCACCCGAATACCCATGGATGTCATGACAAAGCCCTAAAACAATAGGCTATCGATCATGAAGCTGCATTTAAAAAAAATTAAGATACAGTTTATTTTCAGTGAGCACTTGAAGGACTTTCTTGAGGTGTTCCGTATGGGTGGCTTCATCTTAAATATATATCAAAATGTCATCAAAATAAACCACAACGAACTGCCCAATTAATGGTTTCAAAACTTGGTTCATCAATCTCATGAATGTGCTAGGCGCATTCGAAAGATCGAAGAGCATGACCAACCATTCATACAACCCTTCCTTGGTCTTAAAGGTCGTTTTCCACTCATCACCTGGTCGTATTCGAATCTAATGGTAGTCGCTCTTTATATCCAATTTAGAGAATAATTCTGCACCCTCAAGCATGTCCAACATATCGACTAGTCGTGGTATGAGAAACATGTATTTTATGGTGATTTTATTAATGACTCGGCTGTCAACATACATGCACCAACTCTCATCTTTCTTAGGATTTAATAGAGTGGGTACAATGCATGGGATCATGCTTTCTCGGATAAGACCCTTATGGATCAGTTCCTCCACTTGCCCTGCAGAATTATGTACTCCTTCAAACTCATCCAATAGTGAGGATGATTGGGTAAGTTAGGCCCAAGGACAAGGTCGATATATTGTTGGATATCTCACATGGGAGGTAACTCATGGGGAAGGTCATCAGGCCAAATTTCTTTGAATTCATGCAGTAAAGGTTTTAGTTCATCAGGGATGTTGGTGTGATAGAGTTCTTTCCTTTTTACAATTAGTGCATAAGCCTGCTTGTTTCTTTGGATTCCTCCACGAAGTCCCGTATGGTTAAGAGAAAATGACCCTCCACTTTAGAAGTTTCACATGGTCCCTCTGGATCCATAAGGGCCAATATGGTTTTTGTTGGGACTCAAATATTGCATATTTTCTCCCATTTATATCTTGGTTTTATGAACATGATAATGCTTAATGGTATATTTTATACATGTTTGTGTTTCAAGGTGAGTTTAAGATCTTGGATTGAAAATAATGCTAAAAGCATGGATTTAATGCTCAAGAATTACCAAAGCAAAGATTGGATCTTTGCAGACCAAGATCGAAGATTTCAAACCTCAAGATCCAAGAAAACTAAGTAAAGAAGGAAGTTGGAAGAACAAAGTGTTAAAATTCACTTCAAAATCTATTTCATCGACTAGTGTTCAATGACATCGATGCCATCATTCGATGACATCGAACACAGCTCGATGACATCGAAGACTATTCGATGGCATCGATTTTCTGAAGAATTATGAAGCAACTCGTTGGACTATTTTAGACACTTTTTCGATTACTCGAGGACTTGTTCGATGACTCGAAGATATGCTCGATGACATCGAAGGAAGGTTCGATGACACAAAGACTTACACAGTGCGAAAGGAGAAAATGAGTGACTTTCGGATTCAAACCCCTTTGATGACATCGAAGGTTGTTCGATAACATTGAAGGCGTTATGCAGAGTTACGCAGACTGCATAAATTTGTGGCAGTTTTGTGATTTTACGGAAACTAGCCTATAAATATGGGTTTCCTAAGTCTTTTTGAGATATCTAGGGTTTTGAGGTGCAGAGCAAAGGGGTGGAGCCGTCATACAAGAGTTTTTTCTTCTCTTCTTCTTAGTTTTTAATTCTTTCTTCTAAGGTTTTATATCCAATCATGTCTTTGGTTGGCTAAATCCCTTAGCTAGGGCTAAGGGGTGAAGCTTGTAGCATGATTGGGATGTTTTGCTTGTTTGATTCTTGTTCTTATTCAACGTCTTTAATTCTAATTTGATATTTAAGGAATACTTTTAGTTTTTAATAGTTTGTTGTGACTCAAATTACAATAGATCCGCAATAGCTTTGAGTATCTTCTTTTTCTGAAATGAGATTGTGAAGATAGTAAATCTTGTTGTTCACCATCGCCCCTTGGACATGTTTGGGTGATGGAATCTCTTTTAACCTTCACAATTCTTCTATGGTCGGTTGTGGGATTGGTATATCCTGTTGTTTGCCATTATCTCTAGGGCATGGTTCCAATCCTCACAACTCTCATCCATTGAGAATTAGATCAATGAAAGTTCAGATTGATTTTATTGATACATCTTCTAATTAGATAGGATAGGATTCCAATTCCAATTGTGTTCCTTGAATCAAATAAGGAAACATCCTGATAGCTGCAAGTGGATCCCTGGAAATCCTTGTTTCCACCTTTAAATTCTTAAGTTTCTAATTAAAAACTTCACAATTACTTTCTTTTATTCCCAATTTAGATTTAGTTCTTCTTTTAATTTTGATTCTAGTAACTTTCAGAATACACACGAGATTAGTCCCTATGGATTCGATCTCGGTCTTATGGAGATTATTACTACACCGCAACCATACACTTGGGGTTGTGGCCACCATTAACGAAAATATACATGTTATCTCGCCCTTTATGAGTGGCTTCATGGTCAGATTGCCAGGGTTGACTGTGACATGCCTCCATGTTAACCACATCGCATACTTCTTCATCTTTATAGTGTTTGCCAATTAAAAAGGATATGGTACACTATTCAGTTATCTTTGTTTCAATGACCTTCTTGATCCAAATGATTGAATATGGGGGGGGGGGGATGACACTCCATTTTTAATTACAATTTCTCTACCATTACCTTGGAGATAATGTTCTCATTGCTCCCACTATCGATGATCACATTGCAGACTTTTTGATTCACTGTACGCCTAGTTCGGAAGATGTTATGTCATTGTGAATGTAATTCTTTCCTTGGTACATACAATAGTCGCCTCACGATGAGTGATTTGCCATGATCCTGCTGAACCCAACCTGACTCATCCATCTCATCTTCTGTGGTGTGCTTTAGTTCCTCAATACCTAGATCCTCATCGGCATTTTCAACACTACCATCAGTAATGGTGAGGTTCTCCATTTGTTGTTGGGGACAAGTATTTGATAGGTCACCCGGCTAGCCACAACGAGAGAAATGATCCGGGCTTGGCTGAGCATAGGGGTTCGGGATCCTGCTTGGGCCAGCAACAATTGATATGCCCCTTTAAGGCCTAGCTTTCCCACTTCCTTGATCTTGATTCAAGGGTGTAGGAGGTTGAGTGAGTGCCCCTACGGGTGTTCACAACCCTAAGTGTAGGGTCACGATGCAGTAATAATCTCAGTGAGACTGAGGTCGAATCCATAGGGACTAATCTCGTGTGTATTCTGAAAGTAATTAGAACTAGAACTAGAAGAAGATGTGAATCTAAATCCAAATTAATTAAGAGATTAATTGTGATTAAAGTGATTAAAACTAACAAATTCAAAGGTGGTAACAAGGGTTTCCAAGGATCCACTTGTAGAGATTAGGGAGATCTATGCTTGATTCAATGACACAACTAGAATTATAGTCCCATCTTATCCAGTTGGAAGATATCTTAGTAAAACTAAATCTGAACTTCCTTTGCGTAATTCTCAATGGATGAAAGTTGTGAGAACTGGAAGTGATTCCATCACAAAACCATGCTTAGGAGATAATGGCTCATAATAGAATATACCAATCTCATAAACAAACATAAGAGAATCATGAAGATTAGAAAGGATTTTATCACCTAATCATGCCCATGGGACGATGGTGAACAACAGGATTTTCTAATTTCACAATCTCAATACATGAAAGGAACATACTCAAAGCTATCGCGAATCTATTGTAATTTGAGTCACAACAAACCATTAAAAATTGAAAGTATTCCTTAAATATCAAACTAGAATCAAAGAGAGTTTTAAACATGAATCATAGCAATAAAAAATATCTCATCATGCTACAAGCTTCACCTCTTAGCCCTAGCGAAAAGGTTTACCAACCATAGACATGATTGAACTAAAATCTCTTAAGAAAAACATAAAAATAACTAAGGAAAAGGAAGAAAAAACTCTTGGTGACGACTTCTCCATCCTTTTACTCAACTCCTCAAACTCTAAAAGATGCTTAGGAACATCCCAGGAAATCCTATTTATAGTTTTGCAGCACCTCCTTTCACACTAACTTGGAAAATTTTGGAAACTGCCCCAAATTTACACAGTTCGCACAAAATCTACATAACCTTAGACTGGTTGAGGACAACATTTGACTGGTCAAGGGTTACCTTCGACTGGTCGAGGATGATGGGAATTTAGAGGATTTTATTGCTGGAGTTCGAGTCAAGGAAGCTTCGACTAGTCGAGTAACTAGTCAAATAAGGCAGATTTTTAGGGTTCTTTTTCTTCACTTCAAGTCTTTAATGCTCTTCATTCCTCACTTAGTTTTCTTGGATCTTTTGCATGTGAATTCTTCATTCTTGGTCTCATAAGATCTATCCTTGGCTTTGGTGATTCTTGAGCATTAAATCCCTGCTTTTAGCATCCTTTTCAATCCAAGCTTTAAATTCACCTTGCAACGCAAACATGAGTAAAATAAGACATTAAGCATTATCATGTTCATAAAAGCAAGTAATAAATGGGGGATAATATGCAATATTTGACCGTCAACACAATCCCCAACAAGCATTTTGCTAGTCCCGAGCAAAGTATACAAAAAATGAATTTCAATGCGCAATGTTCAAACCTTTTTCAGAAAATAATCTTTTGTGCAATCAAGTATGAATGAGTAGACTCAAGATGAGAAAGTATGATTTTGGAAACCTAGAGTCGAATCACATAAGCAATCAATCAAATAAGTTCTCTATCCATTAAGTCAGAGCATAGTTCACATATCAAGTTTTTCAACGTGATCAATAAAACTCAAGTTACTTCTCATAAAAATACTATCTTTTCAAAATGTTAGCCATGTTCATCACTTTAAGATTGGTTGAAAACTCAAGTACAGATTTTGAACTTATCCCCTCTTCTTTCTTTTTTTGGTTTTTAATTTTATATCAATGGTCATTTGTATTCATTCAGTTTTTTCTCTTTACTTTCAGATTTTTCATTCTTTTTCAACCTTTTTCAGTCTTTTCACCATACTTGACCTTTTTGTCGATCTCTTGTTTTTTTAACTAGTTATTTTCTTCTTTTAAGGTGGATAAAATTCTCCTGACTCGATTGTCAATATCTTTCAATGATCATCATACTAACAATCAGGAAATCTAGTACTATTCATAGAAAATAATTTGAATGTGTCTTGTGATTTAGATTAACATGATATTCAAACTTCCTCTTAATCAAATGAGCGCAAGAACTGTAATTGATATATTACTTAGATGATCAAACTCCAACAATTCAAAATTCAATCTCTATCTTATCATCATACTCAAAACATTCTTAAATACATAATTCATCGCTTTTAAACAGATAAACATTGAAATTTTTTCAAAAATTTTACAAATTTTGCTCAAAACTGAGAAAACACTAATTAGTTTACCTAATTTCCTATCCCCAACCTAAAACCTACATTGACCTCAATGTAAAAGAGACAACGTAATTGAAGGAGAAGTGATAGAAAGATAGTACCTGATGAAGGAATTTTGAGGCTTTTTCCAAAGGATCTTTGCATGAAGGTGGGTTAGCACAATAATTAAATAACTGAAAAGAAAACTATCCTAAAACAGCAGAAGCAAACTATCCTAGTCCTAAAATCTATGAAAGCAATAAACCGAACTATACCTCCGTCAGACTAGGAGGTCAATCCTAGTAAACAAGATCGATTAGAAATATTCTCTGAATCAAATTTCTCAATAAATGGCTTCAATCGATGTCTATTCACTTTTAAAGTATTACCATTGTTTGGATTCTCTATCTCAACGGCCCGATGAGGATAGGCATTAATAATAGCGAAAGGGCCAGTCCAACGAGATCGCAACTTTCTTGAAAAAAGATGTAACTGAAAATTATACAAAATGACTTTTTGACCAACTAAGAATGATTTTCAAAGGATGTTCCTGTTATGGAACACCTTCATCATGTCCTTATAAATTCTTGAGTTCTCGTATGCGTCATTCCAGTTCTCCTCGAATACATTGTAGTTTGTGCAGCAAGCCAGCATTGTCTAAATTGAAGTTCAGATTTTTAATCGCCCAGTAGGCCCTATGTTCAAACTCCACAGGTAAGTGGCAAGCCTTCCCATAAACAAGTCTAAAGGGGGACATTCCAATAGGGGTTTTAAATGTAATACAGTAAGCACATAAAGTATCGGTCAATCAGATTGACCAATCCTTTCGATCAAGGTTAACCGTTTTCTCCAAAATGTGTTTCATCTCCCTATTAGAAATCTCAGCTTGTCCACTTGTTTGTGGGTGGTATGGAGTATTCATGTCATGCCCCAGACTAAAAAACGGGGCTCACAAAATTTTCAATCGCTGAATATGACGCTGACAGCCTCCGTAGTATCCCATTCTCGGCTCTTGGCAACCATATACCAGGTTTCGATCCTAGGATCCTATAAGGAGGATTTTCAACATAAATTTATTTCATAAGAAGTATAACCATAAGCATAACCCACAAACAACAACCAACAACATCACCACATATCCACTATAATCAGAAACTTTGAGTATAATGCATAAGGGAAATACAATGGCAATATCAAAGGCTCTAGAAACTCAGTGGCACACTCTTAACTCAGTGCTGCTGTGGCGTACCAGCATCCTATTGCGGCATCCCAGCGTCACCTACACGCAACGATTGTGCATAAGCTTATAGAAAGCTTATAGGGTGGTGTAAGTGTGTGCACAAGGTAAGTGTCAAGTATGCAATATCAAAGTAATGTGAAATGTGCTGGTAAGTCCATGAATAGAAAAATGTTGACAAGTCAATGAGTGAGAGGGTGTTGGCCAATCCATGAATGCTATCTGTCATAATAAGGCTATGTAATGTAGGGCCTACCTAGCCAAATGTCATATGCCAGATGCAAGCAAGCATACTAGTCCTCATTTTAATCCACATATCAGTACAGTTCATCTCTGGTATATCACTGGGGTCTAGTACACTTAAAATCAGCTTGCAGCCCCATTTAAGTGCACAACTGGGTAAGTGGAAGAGACCTCAATATTCGCTTGCCAATATCAGGCCTAGCTCATTGATAGAAGACCCATTCCCTAAGTTGGGTCAGACTCAACCTAGTCATTGCCCCCTTACTTGGGCAAGTAAGGTCACACCCCCTTCCAACCAACCATGACATAGTGTGAGACGCGGCCAACTAGTATTCGGCCCTCATGCACTCATGCTTCCACTTGGTTTAAACAACGGAGCATCCTTCTGGTACCATAAGGGTTTGAGGACTTTCACCCTGGGACATCTATGGCGCCCTCATGCTAGAACAAGTATTTTCGGTATCTAATCCTACCATCCACACTATGCTTGCGGAGGATACGGCCCTGATGTCGCTAGGGCGTATAACAATCGAATCATACAATGCAAGGTGCATGAATCAAACTATCCAATAAAACATCAATCCTGCGTGTACCGCGCGCTCATGTGGGGTAACTCTGTCTATCAGGGAGTCCCATAAATAACATGCCTAATGGCATATGCTATGATTAGTCACTCCTTATAACAAGCATACAAATGATGTGCATGGGCATGTAACATGATGTTATGCTAGCCTATACTCAACATGTCCTACTAACTCAAGTACACTAGCATGATTAACAGATATAATATCAAGATTAGTCCTCAATAGTGGATATACTAAATCTAATACCAAAAATCCTTCTATGTATGGTAATGATGTACTCTCCTCATGACAAGGATAGGCCTAGATGGCCTACTCATATCAAGAATGGGCCTAAGAACAAGGGATGGGCTTCCTCACCTACTACATCCCATAGTAAACTGGGCTTCCCTAAGGGGCCCGATACGCACAAGGTGGGCTCTACAATGGACGGCGGAAGCTTTATCCAAAATGGGGGCCCAACTGTTTGGGTTAGCCCAATAAAGTGACATGGGTCGTACTAATAACAATGAGGGCCCAGCAATTTGGGTTAGCCCACTAAGGGAAGATGAGAATGGACCTAACAACAGGCCCTAGGGAGGATTACAATGTGGACATTTAACCATCATTGCTCTTACAATGTGGACATTTAACCACCATTACTCCCAAGGCATGGCCCATTTAGAACCTATCCTATAATGGGGACCATGATCTTTATATTAACTAGGAGATGGAGGAGCATCATAAACATTATCACATACATCGTGGTGGGCTTACATATCACAATTGGGCTTTATCACATAGGCCTCACATGCACCACAATGGGCCTCATCACAAGGGCCTCATATACATCACAATGGGCATCACACAAGGGCTTCTCATACATCACATTGGGCCTCATCACATGGGCCTCACATACATCACATTGGGCCTCATCACATGGGCCTCACATACATCACATTGGGCCTCATCACATGGGCCTCATATACATCACATTGGGCCTTACACAAGGGCCACATATACATCCCATAATCCAGGAAAAATCGATGGGCAACCTGTATATACAATAAGGTGGGCCATGCACATATGGCTGGTGGGCCTTGCTCTTACAGTAGGTGGGCCCCAATGTGTACAACAAGTGGACCCTACTCGGACGTCTAGTAAGATGGATGACATGGGTATCATCAGGGTGGGTCCCACACATACAGGGTGGATGGTGTGGATGCACAACACATACATCATGGAAGGTCCCACCATCTAGGGTCTGGATGGTGTGGATGAAATATTTAAATCATGGTTGGGTCCATGTTTAGTGGACTGGATGGTCTGGATAACGCCCAAACATCAAGGTGGGGTCCAAGTCACAGTAGGCTCCACATGATCACAGTAGGCTCCACATGATCTAAATGGCCTAGATTAAACATTTACATCTGGTGGGTCCACGCATGTGGCCCACTAGCTTGTATCAAGCTGATATTTGAGTTTTCATTGTCGTCCGGGCTTGCCGAACGACTCATGGGTGGATGGCCTGGACGGGACACTAGCATCTAGTGGGTCCCATGTCTACGTGGCCCACCTCAGTTTGGATAAAACTAATATTTGTATTTTTCATTCTTCTAGGCTTGCCCGAAATTGGGCAGCAAGGTAAGCCCCATAATTGAAAGTCCAGAAAAAAAATCTGGACAGTGTGGATTTGTTGAACACATCAGGTGGGCCACACACATCATCATCACCATATAAAGAGAGAGAGGGAGAGAAAAACGTGTGATGGAGGGGCCCCGCCACTATGGGCCCCTCTAGGGTTTATAACATACATCTTACATTCATTAAGATGGGTCCCATGATTGGGTGGGCCCTCAAATCAGTAAATCAAAGTGGGGATGCCATCCCCACCACAAATCAAGGGTCTATATGACCCAATAATGGCATGGATTCAAATAAAACATCATGATGGGGTCCATGGAGAATGGCCCTATCATGGCTCATGCATGCAACAAGGGTGGGCCATTGGCCACATCCAAGGGGTCAAGTAGGATCTACACCATTGATTGGTGGGTCCTACATGCCCATAAGCAAGAAAATCAATATCTAAGAAGAAAATATAGGAACTACTCCTAAGAATGGCACCCACCTCAAATTTCTTCCTCATTCTTCCACCTTTAGGTTCTTAAGCTCCAAGGGAAAGGTTTTAATGGTTGAGATGGGGTTTAGAGGGTTGGATTGAGAGGGATTAATGGTGGAATGTGGCTGGATTTTCTCTCCAAGGTGGAACATCCAATACTTCTCTCTTACTAGGGGAGATGAGAAATGAGGAAGAAAGGGAGGGAAAGAGAGATGTAAGAGAGATGTTATCATTGCTTGTAAGGTAATGATGATGGGTGTAAGAAGGCATGGTTAGCTTGCCATCATTACATGTAAGAGATGGGCTAGCAATCATAACTTGAAATGATTACAAAGCATGCTTGTAAGAGGCATGGGTGATGATGTCATCATCATGATTATTCTAGGGAAATGCACTAACTGAAATGGCACCGCAACGTGTCGTCCATGGCCATGATGATGCGCAGGCCACATCTCATACTTTAAGCATCGAATTGGCCATGAGACGCGGCGTCGAAACCGCGGCAACGGTGTGGTCGCAATGACATAGGTCTCAGGTCAAGCTGACTTGGATTGACATGATGCAACTCAAGGTCACTCATAAATGTTATCTACAAGTTGTGGGTTGCCGAAATTCTACAGAGAGGATCGCGAGACCCTAAGGAATGGAATGGTCACTAAGACATAGGCTCACAACTCTCTCCTCCTAATAAAAATTTCATCCTCAAAATTTACTATCACGCAGGACAAGACAAGAAGGAATAAAAAACATGACATCATCTATAAATATATCAATTGATATAATACAAAGAACAATACAAAGCACAATCAATCTACAACAAGATGGGGATAGTGCTCTCTGATCTCAGCCTTGCGCTCCTAAGACACCTCATCAACACTATGGTGACCCCACTACACTTTCACCAAAGGAATGACCTTGGTCTGGAGGACCTGATCCTTTCAATTAAAGATGCGAACTGGCTACTCAATGTAGGAAGCATCCTCACGAACCTCAAGTGGCTGCCAATCAATCACGAGAATGGTGTCTGACCCACACTTTCATAGCATAGAAATATGAAAAATGTTGTGGATGTCAGATAACTCTAGTGGTAAGGTGAGCCTATAGGCCAAGGCACCAACACACTCAGTGATCTCAAAAAGTCTAATAAATCTCAGGGAAAGCTTGCCCTTTGATCTGAATCGAACCACACCCTTCATGGGTGAGACCTTGAGATACACTCGGTCCACTACTGTGAACTCCAAGGGGCAACGCTAATGATTAGTAAAACTCTTTTGCTGGCACTGAGCTGTGTGCATCCTCTGCCTAATGATATCGATAACCTCTGACGTCTGCTACACAAGCTCGGGGCCTAGGAGACAATGCTCTCCAACCTCGGCCCAACAACTAGGAGATCGACAAGGTCTATCATACAAGGCCTTGAAGGGAGACATACCAATAGTCACCTAATAGTGGTACTGAAATCAAAATCGTAGTCCTTCAGGAGCTCCATCCAAAGTCTCTGCCGCATGTTCAACTCAGACTGTGAGAAGAGAAACTTCAAACTCTTGTGGTTGGAGAAGAGCTCGAACCTGACCCCATAAAGATAATGCCTTCACACCATCAGTGCGAAGACGATTGCTGCTAACTCTAAATCATGCATGGGGTAGTTTAGCTCATGGACCTTAAGCTAGCGAGATGCATAAAATACTGGCTTCCCCTGCTGCATCTGGACAACACCCAAACCCACATGGGAAGCATCGGTAAATACAATAAATCCTTTACTCCTGGAGGGAAGAGTGAAGATAGGAGCAGACGTGAGGCGGTCCTTCAGCTCTGAAAATGCTCACTCAAAAGCGTCACTCCACACAGACTCTGCGCCCTTCCTAGTCAACCTGGTTAGCGGTGCTGCGATACGAGAGAATCCCTCAAGAAAGTGTCGATAATATCCCTCCAAACTAAGAAAACTGTGGATCTCAGACGCGTTCGTGGGTTGGCCCTACTGGCGCACTGCATCAATCTTCAAGGGGTCCACAACGACACCCTCCCTCATCACCATGTGATTGAGGAACTTCACCTCCTCCTGCCAAAACTCACACTTCTCCAGCATCGCATACAGCTGGTGGGCACGGAGGGTCTACAGTGCAATCTCCAGATGCTGCTCATGATCCTCGCGAGTCCTCGAATAGATCAGAATGTATCGATGAAGAGCACAACAAACTGATCAAGATAAGGATGGAAGACCTCATTCATCAGTTGCATGAAGACCATGGGCGCACTGGTTAGCCCGAAGGACATGACCTGAAACTCAAAGTGACCATAGTGCATCCTGAAAGCTGTCTTTGGGATGTCCTCCTCTCAGACTCGAATATAATGATAACCAGACCACAGGTCAATCTTCGAATAGAACTGTGCACCCTGCAGCTGATCAAATAAATCATCTATCCTCGGGAGCGGATACTTATTCTTGATCGTGACCCGGTTGAGCTCGCGATAATCCACGCAGAGCCTTAACGAGTCATCCTTCTTCCTAATGAATAGTACCGACACTTCCCATGATGCACTACTCAGACGAATGAAGCCTAACTCACGCAACTCGTTTAACTGCTGCTCTAGTTCCTGTAACTCCATCGGTGCCATACGATACGTGGCCTTTGAGATAGGCGCGATACCAGGCATAAGATAAATCTGAAACTCAATATGTCAGTGCGGCGGCAACTCTGGAATCTCATGGAATATGTCAAAGAAATCACAGACAATCGGCAACTGATCAATGTTCACTGCTACAGGCTCCTCTATGGCATACGACATCAAACAAGATAGCGGCTCTTCTCTGGGCTTAGCTACAAACTGGAACTATGGCAATCTGGGTATAAAGAATATGATAGTCCTCGTGGAATAGTCCAGAATGACATAGTACTCGGCAAGCTAATCCATACTCAGGATGTCACACCCCAAACTCGAAAACCGGGCTCAGAAAATTTTCGATCACTGAATCCGGTGCCTACAACCTCCATAGTACCCCATTCTTGGCTCTCAGTGCCCATATGCTAGATTCCGATCTTGGGATCCTACAAGGAGGATTTTTTAACGTACATTTAACTCGTAATAGGCATAACCACTAGTTTACTAAAATCACAAAGGCAACATCATCATCACATATCCACTAGTATGAATAATTGAATACAATACTGAAAGGGAAATATACATATATCAAAAATCAAAACTCCAGAAGACCGCTGCACACTCCAAGCTCAATGCTGCTGCAACCTAACATCACCTGTATGCATCTATTGTGCATAAGCTTATAAAAAGCTTAGAGGGTGGTGCAAGTGTGTGCGATACACGTGCCAAGCATATAAATATCAGAGTAAGTGGAAATACTGGCAATCCATAAATCATACAATATCAGAGTAATGCGGAACACATGTTGGTAAGTCCATAAATATCATCAGCCTTATCCAGGCTATGCGATGCAAAAACATAATAAGTCAAATATCATATACTGAGAATGCAGTGCAACATACAAATCCTGATGAGTCCACAAATACCGTCAGGCGAATCTAAGCCATATAAATGCATAAACATAGTAACCCAAAATGTTATATGCCATGGATGTAATGCAATATGTGGTGCGAATGGAATGACCATGCTAGAGTGTGAAGTCAGGAAGATAGTACGTAGTATCGTAGGCTATGGGGTTCATCACAAGGGACTTTTATCCAAACCAGTCCCATACCTAATTTGGATAGTTAGACTCAATGTGGTAAACTCCTGATCTCAGGTTGGTCATGTGCTCCAACCATAATCCTAGTCATTGCGAAGGTACACATTAAATAGTTACGCACCACCAGCCTGAGTGGATAGTGAATGAATGAATGAATGAGTATGTAACTCCTGCTCAATAAGTCCACATATCAGTACCGTACATCTCTGAGATCATCATCGGGGTTTATTACAATCTACGCCAGCTTGCCACCCCTATCCGAGCGCACAACTGGGTAAGTGGAAGAGACCTCACTATCTACTTACCAATGTCAGGCTCGGCTCATCGAGAGCAGACCCATTCCTCAAGCTGGTCAAACTCAACCTAAATATTGCCCCCTTACTTAGACGGGTAAGGTCACACCCCCTCCCAATTGACCACGACACAGTGGGAGATGCAGCTTACTGGTATACGGCCTTCATGCACTCATATATATCCACTAAGTCTAGACGTTAGGGCATCTCTTGGCCAAGGAGGTTTAGGAATTTTCACCCAGAGATATCTATAGCGCTCGTATGCTAGAACCAAACATTTCTGGTGTCCCATCTGGCCATCCACGATATGCTTGTAGAGGCTACGACCCTGATATCGCTAGGGCGTACAGTAAACACAACACACAATGCATGATGCATAGTTATACAATCCAGTCATGCATCAATCCTATGCATACAGTGTTCCCATGTGAGACAATCTCCACCTATTAGGGAGTCTCATAATAACCTACCCAATGACATATGCAATGGTCAACCACATCTCATATCAAACATGCAGATGATGCATATAGGCATATATCATGATGCTATGCTATCACGTACTCATAATCGGTATCGATAATCAGCATTGATAATCGGCATCGATAATCATCCTATACAATCAGCCTCGACAATTGAAATCGACCTCAATAATCGAAATCAGCCTCGACAATCGAAATCGGTAATTGACCTAATAAAGGGCCCAAGGGAAGGTCACAATGTGGACATTTAACCATCATCGCCCATCAACGTGAACATTTAACCAACATCACTCCCAAGCAGTGGCTCACATAAACATCATTACATACATTATAGTGAAATCACACATTACATCGGTCCGCACATTCATCGCATTGGGCCTCACTCGAGGCCACACATACATCACATCAGGCCTCGCCATACGGGCCACAAATACATTACAATGGGTATTATCAGATGGGCCACAAATACATTACAACGGGCCACATACTTGGGCCTCAAATACATCACAATGGGCCACATACTTGGGCCTCAAATACATCACAATGGGCCGCATGACAAGGGCCTAATACACATCACAATGGGTCGCATGACATGGGTCTATACACATCACAATGGGCCGCATGACATAGGTCTATACACATCACAATGGGTCACTCAGTAGGCCACACAAATATTATATTAGGCCACATATATGGGCCAGAAATACATCACAATGGGCCTTACCAAATGGGCCGAAAATATATCACAACGGGCCACGTCCCACAGCTTAATACACACCATAATGGGCCTCATCACATGGGCCACAATTGCATCAAGGTGGGTCTTAATGGATGAGCCACAAATACATCAAGATGGGCCTCGTGGATGGGCCGCACCAATGGGCCTCAAGTGAGAGCTTGGGTTACACTAAAAATTATTTCAATAGTTGTAAGTGTAACGTGTGTATCACTGTACACCAAACATTACCTATGTAAATCAGCACTGCCCAAACATTATCCATGTAAATCAGCACTATCCAAACATTGGACATGTAAATCAACACTATCTAAACATTGTCCAGTACCGTCCACCACAATCTGGACGGTGTGGGTGAAATAAATACATCATGGTGGTGTCCATGTGGTGGCCCACCAGAGATTTGAATCTGCCTCAGTTTTAGTCTCAAACCTTAAAATGAGCTTGCCAAATGGATGGACGGTTTAGATGTAACACATCCATCATGGGAATTGGGTCCGACCCATCCAGATTACTGGATGGAGTGGATGACCCATACATCATAGTGGGCTCCGCGTGCTGCACCGTTCAGCGATGGATGGTGTGGATATAAAATCCATACATCAAGGCGGGCCCCACCCCCACACGTATAGGGTAGGCCATGCCCTCTTAAATAGATGGACAACATGAATAATACACATACGTCATGGTGGGGATCCATCGTCCCAACCAGGGACAGTGTAGATGAAACCATGTATCATGGTGGTCCTCATAACATCGTCCAGATGGATGGTGCAGATAAATACATACATCATGGTGGCCCATTGTCCAAGCTGCTAGACGGTGCAGACCAAAACATACATCATGTGGGCCATGTTCAGACGCTGGAGCGTCTGGACGGCCTAAATATCACACACATCACGTTGGGGTCTACGTCTAGCACCGTCTGGATGGTAGATGGCCAAGATAAAATACATATATCACATAGGCCCCACGGGCTAGGCAGCCATGGATACAACACATATGCCAGTGGGCTCCACCATTTCTGATGGATGACTGGGATGAAAATACTTGCATTAGGTGGGTTCAGCACTGTCCCAGGGCTATTGGATGGCGTGGATTCATCACACATGTCTTATGGGTCCCATGACAATACAGTGTGGATTAAATGGGCCACTACTGTCACAAGAGAAAGCGATAGAGAAAAAGAGAGAGATCGGTGAAGGGGAGGGACCCCGCTACTATGGGCCCTCCCTATACAATGCATACACCAAGATGGGTCTCACCATAAGTGGGCCCTTAAATCACAAAATCACAACATAAAATCACCCACCTTTGATCTTCTTGGACTTCTCCTCATCTTTAGCTCCAAAGGAACAAGGTTTAAGGGTTAAGATGAAGCTTTGATGGTAAAGATGGGAGATAGGAAGTGGGCCACACAAAGCTCTCTCAGGGAGCTTGGATGGTTGCTTGGGAGGAAAATGAGAGAGAGAGGTGCTGTAAGGAGAGAGAGGGATGGTGGTGAAGGATGGGTGTGCTTGAATAGGTATGGGTTGTAAGAGAGAGAGGTGACTTTGGGGTTGCTCTTGTACTTGACATGATGGGATGTGATGTGATTGATTAATGGGTCATGTTCTCTTGGGTTTGTAAATGTGCGGCATTTTCCTCGAACTGAACGTGGGCCCACATCTCCTATCCCAGGTATCGCCTCGGCAGGCAAGGGTGCAAGTTGCAAGGGTGCAAGTCTCGGGTCGAGCCAACTCTAGAATACGAGATATGACTCAGGGTCACCTGCAACTGCCGATTATAGGTTGTGGGTTACCAGAATTCAACCTGGAGGACTGCGGAAGCCTATAGGATGGTACGGTCTAGTATATGGGTCTCATATCGGATGTCATAGAACTCTGACATCGGCAACATAAGCAAATCGGTGGGTAAGAAGACAACTCCCACAAATGTGGGGCAAGATGAACAAAATCGGCCTAACATAGCGATCTTCCCCAAGGGTGTCGATACGGACAGACCCTCACTAGCAGACTTGTCAGCAATCCGATCGAACGACAGAAGTCCTCGGACATAAAGGAATGAGATGCACCAGAATCGAATAGAACTCGAGCAATGAAAGTGGAAAATTGGAAGAACACCCTCAACAACCCCTCTTGACGACTGCGGGTCCTGCTGAGCCGCGTAAAATCTAGCCTGAGCTGGATAGGGAGGTACTTGTCCCCTCTGAGGTCTCTGTTGTTGCTGCTGCTATGGTTGAAACTACTATCTTGTCTGTTGTGGTCTGGGAGGCTGTTATGGGGCTCTTAGTTGTTGTTGTGGGGGCCTCAAAAGTAAGAGTTGTTGTTGTTGCTGCTTTGGTGGAGGCTGCTATAGTGCTCTCAGCTGCTGCTGCTACTACTGAGGGCGGGGACACTCTCACCTACGGTGTCTTATCCCTCCACATCCATAGCAGACATTAGGAAGCTACCTCGGAGGTGGTGCTAGAGGTGCCGCTTATGCTCGGCGGGTGGTGCGCCTCTCTTACTGTTGACGCTACTACAACTGGGAGCCACCGGAGGGGGCCTGCCTCTTCTGGTCTCTCCTCTAATCATGATCACTCTGCATGCCAGCCCACTCAACCTCATAAACTTAGGCCCTCTATATAACCTCCTCGAAGGTGTGAAGCATATAGCCGATAACACGGCCTCCGAGACCATACTGTAACACCCCGTACTTTCCAGTACTCTAATGTTACCATGTATTCTAATTTAGTAGAAATACAAGCCTAGCTTAAATGAACCCTCAGGTTCATTCTAGCCTAAATCCAACACTTGAAAACAATCTCCATTTGTACATCAAGCTATCCATCCGTCCATTCCCAAGATGGATCATCATATCGCTAGAGATACATATTTTTAGGATTCCAATTCACTAATAGACAAACCTAACCAAACATCATCTTATGTAAGACCTAGATTAATGGACCTACTACTTGCTAGGACCATGATATCCCATCAGTCAAGTCGTTAATTGAGTTACATAAAGTAGATTAATTGATACAACACAAACTATTAGGCTCCCCTTAAACAATTCCTGGGACTCCTTAGGATCAGGTCGATCATAGCTGATAAAGATCTGATTGTCGGTTCATCAAGGGTCATCAATTATTATTAGTTAAGAGCATAAATCAAGTTATAAGGCCACCAAAATGTTATATCAGCCTCATTCTTGGATTCATGGCCTTACATGGACCAATGGAACGAATGGTCCGCATGGATCACATTTGAAACCCATCCAACCATCAGGTTATAAAATCAATCCTTAGGTTGTAATTTGACAGCCCTAGAAACTGCTAAAATCGTCCAATGTGGACTGTGGAAGACTCTGACAGTAAATCATCGTAACATTTGGACCCAACTTACCATATCCACCATTCATCGAGTTTATGGCATCTTGTTCAATGATCAAGCGTTAGATCGTGTGAATCTGAGTACTTGATGGTAACACTAACTGATCATGTGCACCTAGACTAGGTTGGAGTCCTTTTAGGACCGTTGATCATTGACAGTGAGTCAATTTGACCGTTAGACTCCCTTTAAAATGGACTAGGATCCTATACGAGCCTTGAAGATTAGATTTAAAGATGATCTAACCGTCGAGTTGATGGAAACCCCCAAATAAGACTTAAGAGTCATGTAGTGAGGCTCACTTGTGGTTTAGATATACCCCATCCCTGCTTAAGTGTCCCATAACATGGTTAAAATAAAATAAAATGATTTATAATAAAGTAACTAAAATTATATCTTTCAGGTAGTAAAATTCACAGTAGAAACATATAGATAGGGTCATTTTAACCGTTGATGTTCGATTTGGGATTAATCTGACCACCAGAGCAATGATAACTGTTAGTTAAAGGTAAAGATTTGGTTGGCATGGCCCACTTAAGCCCCGAATCTGCTTCGTACTTTGTGCTGGGCGCTAATTCGAGTCAATAAAATAGATGGATGGAGTGGATCCATCGAAAACCCTATTTGGACCACACTTTCGAAGTCACAAGTGCACTAGGAGGCGTGCACCTAATGTGCACTTAGATAAGAAGCTCGGTCAAATGGCATTGACCCGAAATTCCCTTAAAAAGAGAGATTTCTCTCTCCCTTTGGTTTTTGACAGCAGAAGGATGAATTCTGTTTCCTTGATCAGTGGCCCACTTACACAAGCCGTTAAGATGATCTGAACCGTCCATCAGGTGCGGATGATCCCTTTGACCAAACCCTACATAACCTCACGCTTGGGAACACGTGTGCATGCACACAATTCTGTGGAAACTGGTCCTACAAACAAAATGTTTCCAAAAATGAAAACTGTCTCCGCCATGCCAAGCTGGCAATCCACGTGTTCTCTCTCCTTTCCAATCCTAGCCCTTCAAAGCCAGGTTTTTAGAAAAGAAAGAGAATGAGAGAGAGGGAACAGTCGTGGGTGCGCTGACACAATCTCAGCCGCCCGTCCACAACTAAAAGCTCCTCCAAATACATCTAAGCCATCCATTCCAACACCCTCATATTCATGGAAACCCTAAAAAGCATGCCAATGACGCTGCCATTTGCTATTCTTGCTGCAACACAAAGAAAAACGACCGTTTTCTTCTCCTTTCGAACCCACCAACCTAGCTCCAATAAACCTTCAAAATTTCATGTCCACAAGCTCCATTGAGCTAAACTAGGCCACCCAATGCCTCCAGATCAAAAGAAGAAGCTCCCGTTTACAATCTGCCAATAGAGCCGGAACTCCTTCCTCGACTGTTGTCACGCTGCACCACGTCTAGATGCTGTCGAGTTGGGTTGATTTGACTCGACGACGAGTCCGGACTGAGTTGATGGATGCTGCAGAGAAGAGGAAGAAAGAAGAAGAAAGAAAAAGGAGAGGGAGTAGGGGCTGTTGCATAGCACCGAGCTGCTGGGTGCCGCACTACACTAACCCGACCGAGTTCAGTTTAGGTTGGTGTTCTCGCTGAGCAGGGTTGAAAGAAGAAAAGAAGTAAGAAGAAAGGAGAATATGATATCGATTCTTCCATCAATTCCTCGAGAGTTTTATCTAGAGATCTATTGGTTGCTGGACACAAGATGTCCTCATTCGATGATATCGAGTTCATTCCGAGGACATCGATAACAGGTGTCTGATCATATCGAGGTGATCTCAATAGATCGACAAAAGCTGAAAACTTAGAAATTTTCCTAATCTGCAAAATAGTTTTCATACTTTAAACCCTATGTTATTCTATCCATTTTAAAGGGTTTTATATACCTGGGTGTTTTGGGACATGGGATGTGAGTCTAAGTTTACCTTTGATGAGTTCGGAACACACATCCAGTTGAGGCAGACGCTTGAATGATCTTCCTATGGGGCTCACTTGACTTGCTGACTCAACACTCACGCTAATTGACAAACCAAGGTATTTTCATCATGGGCATTGCATGCTTATATCTTTTACATTGAGGAGAATGTAGATTTTAAGTTGGGGGTGTGGATTAGGCAAGCAAATCAGTGTTTTCTTAGTCTTTGAGCAAAAATTGTGAAATTGTTTTTAAAAATTTTGTAAATTCAAGTGATTTTGAAGTTCATCCATGATTAAGAAGTTTAAGATACTTAATGTTGGTAATTTATGACTCTTGGATTCAATTACTTGTTAGATTTCATAGTTAAGTTCGACTTATTAATCCATGATTAGAAATTTCCAACATTGATTGAGTCATGATTTCACATGTCACATATAGTTTATGCATTAACGTTTCAGTTTGATATTGAATTGTTCACTTGGTGATTGTTAAGCATGGAAGGAACCAACCTGGGGAATTTGTCCATCATGTTCAAATGAAAAAAAAAATGAAGATACCCAGCTAAAAAAACAGTTGTCGTCGAAAACGGCTACCTATTAAAGATCTTTAAAAAGATTAACATAGTGTGAAAGCCATCAATGGAAAAATCAAAAGCTGAAAGAATAAAAAGGTTGAATTGTAAGGCAAGTTTTGGTTATCCTGTATGCCCTTTTGATTATCAATGTTATCATGAAAATTGAAAATTGGACCTTTTATAAGGCTTCACTATACACCCATGGAACTCAATTTTAGGATTGTTCTAATTGGAGAATTAATGTTTGAACTGAACTATGAGATTTACCGTGCTAGAATTTAGGAGGAAATACTGCTCAATATTAATGTATCCTAAATTTCTGTGAAATGGATTGTCTTTAGAACCGCTTGAGCTTATAAAAATTGTCCCGTGGTTCTAGAAATATTTCTCGCATACTTTGCTTGGGACTAGCAAAATGCTAGTTGGGAATTGTATTGAGGGTCAAATATTGCATATTAGACCCTATTTATTACTTGGTTTTATGAACATGATAATTCTTAATGTCCTATTTTACTCATGTTTGCGTTGCAAGGTGAATTTAAGAGCTTGGATTGAAAAGAATGCTAAAAGCATGGATTTAACGCTCAAGAATCACCCAGCCAAAGATTAGATGCTAGAAAACTAAGAATGAAGAATTCACATGCCAAAAATCCAAGAAAACCAAATCAAGAATGAAGAGAATCGAAGTTTTGAAGTGAATTTGCATAATCCTCGAGTAGTCCTGGCTCCTGCTCGACTAGTCCTGGCCTTGCTCGACCGGTCGAGGATTCCTCGACTCGAACTCCAGCGAAAAAATCATCTAAAATCAGGTGATCCTCGACCAATCGAAGGTGACCCTCGACTAGTCAAGGGATGTCCTTGACCAGTCCTGGGTTACGCAGACAGCACACAAAGTGCAAAAATTTAAAGCGGTTTCTGGAATTTTCCAACTCAGTGCAAAAGTTTGAGTTGCAAAACTATAAATAGGGGTCCTTAAGATATTCTCAGGCATTTTCTAGGATTTGAGGAGTGGAGGAAAAGCATGGAGAAGCTGTCGCCAAGAGTTTTTCTTCCCTTCCCTTAGTAGCTTTTATGCTTTTCTTAAGAGTTCTTAGTTCAATCATGTTTATGGTTGGCTAAACCTCTTAGCTAGGGCTAAGAGGTGAAGCTTATAGTGTGATTAGAATGTTTTTTTTCTTTTGATTCATGTTTTATTAAACTCTCTTGGATTCTAGTTTGATTAAGAAGGAATATTTTTAGTTTTTAATGGTTTGTTATGACAAATTACAATAGATCTGCGATGGCTTAAGATATCTTTTTTCTTGAATTGAGATTGTGAAATTAGGAAATCCTATTATTCACCATCGTCCTTTGGGAATGGTAGGATGATAGAATCCTTCTAACCTTCACAATTCTCTTATGATTGGTTGTCGGATTGGTAAATCTTGTTGTTTGCATTGTCTCCTGCGCATGGTTAGGTGATGGAATCTCTTCCAAATCCTCACAACTCTCATCCATTGATGATTAGATCCATGAGAAGTTTAGAGATCTGACAAATCTCTTTGTCCTTGAATTAAGCAAAGTAGCATCCTGAGAACCTACAAGTGGATCCTTGGAAACCTTAATTTCCCACCTTTGAATTCTTTCAGTTTTTCATTAAATCTCTCACAATTACACTTTATACTTCCAGATTTAGGTTTTCATCTTTTTCTAGTTCTAGTTCTAGTTACTTTCAGAAGACACATAAGTTTGGTCCCTGTGGATTCGACCTCGGTCTTATTGAGATTATTACTACATCGCGACCCTACACTTGGGGTTGTGAACAAGTTTTTGGTGTCGTTGATGGGGATTAATGGTTATGTTTTTCTGAGATTAGTTAGTTTTAGAATTAGGTTAAGATTCGGGTTTTTCTATTTTCTACTTTTAGATTAGGGTTTGTTTTCTGTTTTTAGAAACTTTCTAATTCTAGGATTTCTTTTATTTTTATAAACTAACTTACTTTCTATTTTTAGGTTTAGAACTTTCCTAATCAGTTTTTAGAAACTTTCTATTTTCTATTTTTAGAAACTTTCCTTCTTTATTTTTAGAAAATAGTTTACTTTCAATTTTTATTTTTAAGAACTTTCTAATTTTATAATTTCTATTTTTAGAAACTGACTTGTTTTATTTTGTTTTGCAGGATTTTAATTAAGAACTTCTAATTTGGTAACTTCTTTCCAACTCCCTCTCTCTTTCTATTTATAAACTTCTTTTTCATTTCTCTCTTTTAGGTTTAGGTTAGAATTTGAAATTGAGGGCTAAGAGTGTTTCACGCCCAAGTGGGTTTGTGACAACACTCAATGTCTTTTGAGTGGAAGGAGGATTGGTTGATGGGTTATCTATCCATCACAGGATTAGACACCACTCGAGATCCTCAGAGTTAATGAGGTTATGGCTGCAAATTAACCGGTCGATCAAACAGGGAGACAACCTCACCCTCGGGTTAAGGAAGTCCAGGATGAGAATGAGGTGCATCAAGCACCCCCGCCTCATACTTTGCAAGACTATTTACAACCGGCGGGGGTGAGCACACCCTCATGCATGGTTTTTCTAGAAAATATGGGATATATGGATATCAAGCAAGGGGTAATCCAATTCCTTTCAAAATTTCATGGACTTGAATCTGAAAGTCCATATCTACACTTAAAAGAGTTTGACGAGATCATAACCACTTTATATTTTCCTAACGTGTCTGCGGACATGGTTAGACTGAAACTCTTTCCCTTTTCTTTGAAAGAGAAAGCTAAGATGTGGTTGCATTCACTACATCCCAGATCTATTGGCACATGAAATGACATGATAAGGGAGTTCATAAAGAATTTTTTTCACATCATAAAACGAACACCCTTAGAAATTCAATCATAAACTCTTCCCAAAATAAGGATGAAACATTCTTCCAATGTTGGGAGCGGTTCAAGGATCTTGCCAGTTCATGCCCACAACACGGTTTTGAAACGTGGAGCATTACACACTTTTTCTATGATGGAATGACATCTTCCATGCATCAATTGATTGAGAAAATGTGCAATGGGGAATTCATGAATAAAAACGTCGATGATGTGTGGGACTACTTCAATAGACTTGCTGAAAATGTACAATAATGTAACACTTACCCAAAATCAAGTACCACTTCTAGGCCCACTCAATCAAAGGAGAGGGGTGGATTATACCTTTTGAAAGAGGACGATGATATTAATGCTAAAGTGTCTAATCTCATAAGGAAATTCAAGGCCATGCAACTAAAGAAGGATAAGGTTAAGGAAACTGTTTGTGGTATTTGTGCTTGCAACATTCACACAACTAAAAATTGTCCAACAATACCTGCCTTTTAAGAGGTGTTGAATGAGCAATCTAATGTCGTGAATAATTATCAAAGACTTTTCAATGGACCTACCTCTAATACATACAATCTTATTTGGAGAAATCATCCAAACTTCAGTTGGAGGAATGGATAAACTGCTACCCCTTAAGGTTTCTTTAATCAAATTCCAAATCAAGTGAAACCTCAAGAGGATCCGGTTCAAAAACATATTCGAGACCAAGAGCTACTTAGCCAATTATATCAGCATTCAAAACGCTTGCATCATTTATTCAAAGGATAGAGTCGCACTTAACAATTGGAGGAAAGGGGACGATTCCTGCTTAACCTCTCCCCAATCCCAAACCGCAATATAAGATAAGTGATCCAAGCTCTTCAAATCAGATGGAGCAAGCTAAATCTATCACCACTCTTAAGAGTGGGAAGACTATTGACAAAACTATTCCGATTAGGGCTGAAAAGCCTAAGGACCCGGAAGAGGACAACAATGATAAACCTAACATTGCTCCACAAGACTTAGAACCGGAACTTCAAGGAAAGTCAATTGCCCCATTCCCCCAACGGTTGGTTGTACCAAAATCTCTCTCTAACTCTCAGGACATTCTAGAGGTTTTGAAATAAGTGAAGGTCAACATCCCTCTACTGGATGTGGTTAAACAAATACCTTCATATGCCAAATTTCTAAAAGACTTGTGTACAACCAAAAGATAAAAAAATATTCAAAAGAAAATCTTCTTAACTGAAAATTTGAGTGCCATCCTAAAGCAAGATGTGCCACAAAAATACAAAGATCCCGGTAGCCCAACCGTCGCTTGTGTAATTGGGAACTACTGGATTGAGTACGCACTTCTTTACTTGGGAGCGAGTGTAAACCTGATTCCTTATTCGGTCTAAGAATAACTAGGTTTGGGTGAATTGAAACCCACTTGAACTACATTACAACTTGTCGATCGCTCAGTTCATGTACCAAGAGGGATAATCGAGGATGTGTTGGTCCAGGTTGATAGATTCTATAACCGAGTAGATTTTATCATCTTGGATACTCAACCCATCATGGACATGAGCACTTAAATTCCCGTCATTCTTTGTCGACCATTCCTTGCCACACTTCAAACACAATCATTAATTGCAGGAATGGAGTCATGAGTATGTCTTTCGGGAATATGATATTGGAGTTGAATATTTTTTTCAACACAGGCAAACAGTTAGAGGATGAAGACGATTTCCACGATATTAACCTAATTGATTCTTTCGTGGAAGATAGACTACTTCTGACCTTATCCTCTGACCCTTTAGAGACGTGCTTGGCCCACTCCCATGATTTATATGATGATATGATTAAGGAGACGGGTGTTATGCTTGATGATGTGCCAGTACTTGAAGTTAACCAGTGGAGGCCACAATTTGAAAAATTGCCCCAAACTGATGTAGTGCCTCTACCGTCTAGCTTCAAGACACCGAAGCTTGACCTAAAACCTTTGCCCACTAATCTTGAACAGATTTACTTAGGTCAAGAAGAGACATACCCAGTGGTGATTTCATCCTACCTTGAGAAAAAATAAGTGAGTATGCTCATTTCTACTCTCGAAAAAGATAAAGGAGTTATTGGGCATATCATCACAGATCTCGATGTAGTGAATGAACTCCTTTCAACTGAATGTTTCGACTCTTTAGAAGATTGCCCAGTGCACTTTGTAGATATAAACAATCCCATGATATAAGACATAGTGGATGCATGACCAGGCAATACCTCGGTAGTTGTCACGGACCGAGAGAACCCTTATTTTGAAGCCCCTCCTTCCCTAGACCCTGAATGTGTACCATTAAAGGAGGAGCTAGAAATTGAACCAAAATTTAGAACTTCGGAATGTGTTGAGGGTACATCATCTGTTAAGAATTTCTCTGAATTTTATTTACTTGTAGTATCTAATTCACCATGGGGTACTAACTCTAAAACTTTCTCTGTCACAGGTGAATCATATATACTTTGGACACCTTAGGAGATTAAAAGGAAACCTTATGCTGAGGTACATAAGTTTCTCTAGACATTCATGCACCGGGGTATCTAAGCCTATTGCAAAAAGGGCTTTTGGATGATCTTGTTGAGAAACCTACTGATAAATTTATCAAGATATTGGTCGGAGGAGGAACCATGTGGCATGACTGAGTAGCTTTTCCCTCGCATTCCAAGTTTAAGATTATTTTATTACTTTCATAGAACTATGATAGTTTGCATATCATCTGTTTTAGTCATTGGCTAACCCATCTACACTTTAAGACACTTGGAAAAGCCTCTAAATTCGTTCTTTAGGTACTACCTTTCCATCACTTCTCCTTTACTTTCATGGTCTCATGTGAAATTGCGATGACCGCTTTAGTAGAAGTAGGAATAGGTCAAAGTGTCCTGGAGGGGGGGTGAATATGACTTTTATAAAATTTTACAAAAATTTAAAATCATATTACCGTTATCTTGATCTAATATGCAAATGTCAAGATATCATCAATTTAACTCTAATGGTTTCCAAACCTATTAGAGGATCTAATCACTAGACTAAGCAGAATCTAAACAATATATAACCTTAGTCTGAGATGGATTGAATGGTTGACTATGTGTGGAATGTGATACTTATCAGTTCTAAATAATCATGTCATCATGTATCATGTGAACATCTAAAGTAAACATAGAAAAGTAAAGCAAAAACAATCCCAAACACATTCATTTATAGTGGTTCGGCTTGCCTACTCCACTCCCGGTGGATGCACTCAACCCTTTAGTGTAGCGAATTTCACTAACGGAGGTTTTAAATCAGGTTCACCTCTAACCTTCACAACCTACACAAGGTCGACTCTGGGACTTACACAAGGAACCTAGACATGTCTCCACGAGACACAAGTTTATGCCCACACATAGGAGCAAGGCTCAACACACAGCACCCAGGTTTTATGCTCTACACACAAGCAATGGATCCACACAAGTAACCTAGGGTTTTAGGCCACATAGGCTAAGCATCCACACAAGGAACCTAGGGTTTTCAGCCATACAGTGTAACGCCCCGAAAATCGGGGGTCGAGCAAAGCTCAACTTTCGAGTTGCAATGCATCGCTTATACAACATAGATAATGATGATTAAATGTTGTCCATATTAGTGCATTAAACATGAGTGAGATTACACCAAAATAGCATATCATACTCCAGAGTTACTTAAATTGAGCAAGTAGAAGACTAAGATGAACATATAAAGTATGTAAGTGTTTATCAATCCCCAGAGTATAAGTATGTTACCAGGCTAAATAAATATAAGTGTTTGTTCCAAAATTTATAAAAGATCAAAATGTAATTGTCCAACTAATCTATGTAACCCTGTAATCCCGTTGAATTAGAACAAGGTCTACAAAGACCCATCTGATAGCTGAATATAGGAGAATTCCTCCTCCTCATCTATGAAGTCTGGCTCCATCACATAAGCCTCACCATAATCTGCATCTAAAACAAAGTCTGGTTGGTGTTTTAAAACACTATCCTAGAGTTGGACTGAGTGATCAACTCAGTGGTACTATAAGGTAAAGGTTAAAATGGTATAAATTCAGTCAAGCAGTAATGATAAAGCAATACAATATGCATATCTAAGTACTCTTGTTAATGCAGGAATGATATGAGTAATGATGCATGCCCTCAC
The DNA here is from genome assembly GCF_029962835.1 of Magnolia sinica. Lineage (NCBI taxonomy): Eukaryota > Viridiplantae > Streptophyta > Magnoliopsida > Magnoliales > Magnoliaceae > Magnolia > Magnolia sinica. Next base: position 86,371,013 of record NC_080574.1, read on the forward strand.
CTGCACTCCCTTAGCGACATCATCTCACGATTGCGCATGGAAAACTCCCTAAACGTGCGCTTCCTTGCCAAAGCACATGCAATGTGGTGCATGGTCATGTTAGCCAAGTAATTTATTAGGCTTATTCATACAACAAATTCGAGAAGGTAAGGTACCTCCCTTTATATCACTTACCCAAACAATGATCCATCTAGGCTTGTTAGTCCTAGTTAATCACATACATATACAAGTTGTAGGGCATCACCTGATGATAAGCAGTGGATTGGTAAGTTTACAAGTTTACACTTAAGGTTACTATGGAGAGGCTCGTCACCTCAGCGTAGGCCTAGTTTATACTCATGGTCACTACGGGAGGCTCGTCAGTTGAACATAGGCCGACAGCTCGAATACGGTGTCCCATACACCACCATATTCGGCTCACAAGTTTGGGTTGCTAACTGGTCATTACGGGGAGGCTCGTCACCCCAGCGTAGGCTGACAGCTCGACCACGGTGTCCCATACACCACCATGTCTGGCTCATGAGTCTTAGCGGATCTTAGTACCATGGTTGAAACGGGCTTTACATTGGTAAGCAATACCTTAGATTCAAGCAGTAGCTTCCATACATGGTAAACACATAATAAGCCAATCGATTTATTTGACATGTGCGATTGGTATGAGCGCACACTGAATTAATCAACATGGAGTGCAAAAGTACTCCACGTGACCTAACCAATGTCAACAATCACCGTACAACTCGGATTCATCAAATGTATCTAATGTGGCGAAACTAGTTCGGCCACTCCATTGGTTACCATTACCGATTGCCTGGACTATGTAGTAGTCCCAATCATACTCAAATGCAATAAGGAGACACATGTGATAATCATTATAGCATTTAACAAACAATTCAAATATAATAATCATTTGAGCATTTTATTAAACACATAGAACATGTTATCATACACAGACATTTTATACATAAATCACATATTTGAAATTATGGTTACATGAAGGAATTATACATATAGATAAGGTAGTTGAGAATCCTATCTCACACCCTTAATAATTACAATTCATCAAATAATTACTCATTCAAACATTTGATCAAACACATAGACTACATAATACTACAAACACAAACTAAATTAGTTATATCATATATTATGGCAAATCCTTTCATAAAGGAGTTGTCATATACACAACACACATGTATTCTAGATTAATAGTCATGTCCAGCATAAATCATAATTTCACTTTCATTCGAACATTTCAACAAACATATAAAATGCATTATATATTCACATAGTTCACACACATATATAATTTACTGAGTACATCGTAACTAAGATCATCTGGCAACAATCAAGTCAGACATAAACCATTACTGATATTGAAATCCTTGAAAACTATAACCTAAACATTTATAGCCCGCACCTTTTGTTGGTTTGCTTGTTACGAACTCGATTTGTACAGTACGCTTCTGTCTAAAGAACAACGGCTACCTAAATCATGAAATAGGTTAACTACTTCATCGATTCCTCTACTTGGATTTCTAAACGATATTAGGGTTAGGATTTCTTACCCACATCGGAGTCGATATGACTCGTGTAGCTAGATGTAGAGGTGATTTGGCGCGTGTAGTCGTAAGAGAGGAGCTTCGCCTCGATCTCCCAAACTCTCTCTCTCTTCTTCTTACTCTTTTCTCTTCTTTTCTCTCTTCTCTCTCCTAGGGTTTGGAGAAAATTCGTATGGAATGAGAGGGGTGGTTTAAGGGCATTATATAGGCCCATAACTGATGTCAATGGCCCCAGGGCCATTATATACTTAGGTTATAGCCAAAGGGCGTCTGATTCAAGCAAACGGGACTCATCTGGAGGCCCATTACTCACTTATATTATGGAATAAGTTCCCTGACCATGGATCTAAGCTAGGTTAAGGTTTTAGTCCGATCGAATTTGTAAATCGACCGTGGAGGACTCGTTTCAGTTCAACAGTCATCGTCACTCGATCAGGGCCATAAATATACTAACATGTGCAGGAAAATTTCCTTGATCGATGGGTAATGTTTGGTTAGAAACTAAAGGTCTGAAACCTTCAATTTTGCCCCTAAGTGAATAGTCCAATTTACTTGAGTTTGAGTTCATTTTCTAAAGATATTTGCATTTCTCACACACTTTGCTCAGGGCTCAAGTTGTGCGTTTCTAGATGCTATTTGGGTTCGATTCACACGATGCTTGTTAAGCCCAGTATGACGGTCATAACCTTATAGATTTGCGGTAATCGGACTTTCGACGCACGGTCCAGGTCCGATACGGAGTTTCAATGTGCTCCCGAGAGCAACTGGGTTTTGAGATTACTCCTAGGTCTTTAGGTAATGTTGAGTTAGCAATTCTAATGGTTTTGGGCTTGCAGTTCGTATAGATAGTGTTTCAAGATACCTCACCGATTAATTTAGCTTAGTACTTAAATAATTTTCATCTAATTTCTAAAGGATAAAGTCATTAAGGATTTCTGCTTGAGGTGGTATTAGAGTCTTCGTACGGATTTTTCCGAGACGTTAAAATCTACCCCCCCTCCTTAATTAGTACCTTTTGTACTCCTCGAGAATCTAAGAGTAGGTCTTACGGACCTCGGCTTCCGTTTCCCAGGTCGCCTCTTCCTCAGTGTGGTGTGTCCATAATACTTTCAGGAGCGGGATAAGTTTGTTGCGCAACACCTGTTCCTTCCTATCCAGAACACGTGTTGGCCGCAGTACATAGGTACCATCTTCACTTAACTACACCTGCTCCCACTTGATAATGTGAGTAGGATCAGGAATGTATTTTTTCAGCATCGATACATGAAATACGTTGTGCATGCCTGTGAGTGATGTGGACAAGGCGAGGTGGTATGCTACCACACGCACTCGGTCTAAAATCTGGAATGGGCCAATGAATTGTAGTATAAGCTTCCCCTTCTTACCAAAATGAAGAACTCCCTTCATTGGGGAAACCTTAAGAAATATATGGTCCCCAACCTCGAATTCCAACTGTCGTCGTCGTGTATCGGCGCAACTCTTCTGTCTGCTCTGTGCTCCAAGAAATTGACGGCTGATAATGCCAATCTTCTCAAAGGTTGCCTGTACTAAATCTGGGCCAATCAGGCTTCTCTTGCCAACTTCTGCCCAACAATGGGGTGCTTGACATGGGCGCCCATATAATGCCTCAAAGGGCTCCATGCCAATGTTCACTTGAAAGCTGTTGTTATAAGCGAACTCTTCATAGGGAAGAAAGTCATCCCAACTGTCTTTGAAATTGAGTACATATGCCCACAATATATCCTCTAACACCTGATTTACCCATTTCATCTACTCATCAGTTTATGGGTGGAACACGGTACTGAACTTCAGTTTCACTCCCATTGCTTCTTGGATTCGAGTCCAAAAGATAGACGTGAATCGCGTGTCCCGATCCAACACAATCTCCATAGGAACTTCACGCAGACATATTATCTCCTTGATGTATAGCTTGGTTAAATCATCTGCTGAGTTTGAGACTCTAATCGGGAGAAAATGATCCGATTTCATCAATTGGTCCACAATCACCCAAATGGAGTCATGTCCCTTCCTCGTCTTTGGTAACACGGAAATGAAATCCATTGATATGAAGTCACACTTTCATTTAGCTATAGGCATGGGCTAGAGTAAATCAGGAGGTCAGCGATGCTCTGCCTTGACTTGCTGGCATGTAAGACAACGGGATACAAAATTTGCTATGTGGGCCTTCATGTTATCTCACCAGTATGAACACTTCATATCTTGATACATCTTTGAACTACCCGAATGCATTGCCATCTTCAAATTATGAGCAGCTTCGAGAACTTCCTTTCTCAAGTCATGAAGATTCAGGATGCATAAACGGCAACAATAATGTAAACCCCCATCCCAACCAACTCTCTATTTAGAGTTCTCCATCGTCACTAGCTCATTTCCTCATCTTCATCAACCATTCATCTTCCTTCTGAGCCACAATGATACGGTCATCAATAAGTGGTTGTACATGAATATGCGTGACGCTCTCAAACGGCTCCTCTACCGTAAGCTTCTGTTCGAAGTCTCGCACAAACTGTACCATATTCCATTCTTCAATCATTAACGGAGCCGTAAATTCTATTTTCTTCTTGCGGCTCAATGCATCTGCCATAAGGTTAGCCTTACCAGGATGGTAGGAGACCTTAAACTTGAAGTCTTTCAAGGTTTCCATCCATTGCTGCTGCCTCATATTCAGGTACCTCTATGTGAATATGTACTTGAGGCTCTTGTGGTCGCAAAAGAGATCGAACTCCTCTCCATAGAGGTAATGTCTCCAGAGCTTTAATGCGAAGATAATTGCTACCAATTCCATGTCGTGCATAGGGTAGTTTTCTTCATGCTTCCTCAACTGTCGCGAGGCATAGGCGATCACTCTGTTCTTCTTCATAAGAACACAACCCAAACCAACATGAGATACATCGGTGTATATCATATATTTAACCCCTTGCTCTGGCAATACTGGCATGGGTACGGACGTCAACTTGTCCTTTAATTCCTGAAAGGCTATTTCTGCCTTCTCATTCCAGGCAAACTTAAGATCCTTTCAAGTAAGCTGAGACAACGGTCTGACTATCTTGGAGAAGTCTTTAATGAATCGGCGATAGTAGCGAGTAAGTCCTAGAAAACTCCTCACCTTTATAACCGAACCGGGCTACTCCTAGTCCTGAACTGTCGTTACCTTAGCAAGGTCCACAACGATACCTTCCATGGACACCACATGTCCCAGGAACTTGACTTCTTCCTTCCAGAAGTTGCATTTCTTGTACTGAGCAAATAAATGGTTCTTCCTGAGAGTATCGAAGACTGCTCGCAGGTGCTCTTCATGATCCTTTTGGCTCTTAGAGTATATCAAAATGTCATCTATAAATACAATGACAAACCTGTACAGGTAAGGCTAAAACACCTGGTTCATGAGGTCCATGAAAACTGCTGGTGCATTTGTGAGTCTAAATGACATCACAAGGAACTCGTAGTGCCCAAAACTAGTCCTGAATGCTGTCTTCTGCACGTCTTCAACCCCTGACGTGCAACTAATGATATTCAGACTGTAAGTCAATCTTTGAGAAATATCATGCCCCTTTCAACTGGTCGAACAGAACATCTATCCTGGGCAATGGATACTTATTCTTCATTATCACTTGATTCAACCTCCGATAATTAATACACAATCGCAGTGATCCGTCCTTCTTCTGCACAAACAACACAGGTGCTCCCCATGGAGATACACTCGGTCGTATGAAACTTGCATCCAATAGATCATCGATCTGTCTCCTCAGCTCCTCCATTTCACATGGAGGCATGCGATACGTCAGTAGAGAAATGTATGTCGCACCAGGCACAAGGTCAATAGTAAAGTCAATCTCACGCCGAGGAGGTTGTCCAGGTATCATTCTGAACACGTCTATGAAATCTTGGACTACGGGCGTCCCAAAGTGTCGGGCCATTAACATTTTCTAGCAAAGTAGTATAACAACTAATGTGGTAGTACCAACTGACCTGAACTGAGAAAGTAAAGGTCGTGCCCTCAGGTGCATTTGTTGTCACCAATCTGGTATCACAATCAATCTCTGCCTTCATCTCGGTGAGTCAATCCATACCGAGGATGACATCGTAATGACATAGCGGGGCCACGATCAGGTTAACGAGTACTGTTCTGCTTCCTAAGCCTATCGAGCAACCCTTACAAATCTTGGTAGAGTCTAAAAAAGTTCCTGTGGCGGTAAAAAGTCTCACCCCAATCATAGCAGTAATTTTCAACACTAGTTGCTTAACTGCTGCGCATGATATTATCGAGATAGTGGACCTGGTGTCCACCAATAGGAAGATTGGTGTACCTTGGATATGTGTCGTGACTTCGAAAGCCAATAGTACTGTAGTTGCTGACTCGGATGCTTCAGCTGCAAGTGAGTGCATAGAAGACGATTCGGCTATGCTACCATAAGCCATTTTGGGTACATTTGGTCTATAAGAAGGTTGTGCTGGCGGTGCTAATCGTAGAGGTGGAGCTAAAATGGCTTGTGGTAACTAACGGTTGATCTTCTGAGGTGGTGTAAAGCCGTTATCCATCATCTTAGTAAAGCAATAAGTATCTATATGGCCTAACCTCTTACAGTGGGTGCACCATAGATCAGATCACCTCTGCTTAGTCGATGAAGCCATAAACCTGGGAGGCAAATCTACATGTGTCCTCTTGCCGAGGAATGGTCGGTTCGGCAAGTCAGGTCGGGGCCTAGGGCCCATGGGCACATGTGTACGGGATAGTCTGTCCCCATCCTGCTCAGCTCACATGGACATACTCACTAGCTCAGCATAGTTGGGAATGCTAGCACAACGCATCTTCGTATAGATTTCAGGCCGTAGACCCTCAGAAAATCATCGCATCTTCATCAGCTCGTCCGGTAGTATCAAAGGAGCATATCTGGCTAGCTCCGTGAAGCGGATCTCATACTCTGCCATGGTCATCCCTCCCTGTCAGAGGTGAAGAAACTCACCCTCCTTTTCATTATGGTAAGTAAGGGGGAAGTATTTTCCATGGAAGTGGGTCTCAAACGTGTCCCATGTCCATACGTATCCAGGGGCAACTGTTCGTAGGATGTTGTCTCACCAAAGACTGGCCTCCTTCTTGAATATGTATGTAACCAACTCTACCTGCTCTGCCTCAATGCAGTGCAGTAACTTTAGCATCTTAAAGATGCGGTCGAGCCGTATTAGGCCTCCTTAAGCTTATGAGTGCCTGTGAAGGTGGGAGGTCGGAAGCGTTGTAAACGCTCAAATAAACTGCTAGCATTCATATTTCCAACAGGCTACATAGGTGGTGCAGGCGGGACCACAAATAATGTTTTGGGCAAGGGCCCCTACAATTGTGGTCCAAATTTGTTGTTGCTGCTACATTAGGAGCATCATCTGCTCCAACCTATCAGGAGGAGGAGCCACCTGAGGCATGTGTGGCGTTGAGGTATACGCATGGTTCTGTTTTGGAACTGGTGGTGCACTAGGTGTTGGCCCATTTGTGGGGCTAGTGGCCAGCTGAGAATCTGACATGGTGTCACTATCAGGGCCCAAAGTAGGGTCTGTGTGGCTATCACTTAGGGGAGGTGCCCCGTCAAACGATCCGCCAAGTACGAGACGTGTAGTGCTCCAAGTGCTCTTAGGTGGCATTCCTTATATAAAACATAGGATGCAACCCTTGTAAGATTTTTAAATGACAACATTCAAATTTTCCAAGCATTCTACACATTCCAAATCAAAAGAAGCTTTATGCATTTCATTTAACCAAAACTTCCACAATATATGAGATGTAGTCTTACATGGATCATGACAGAAGATGCATGTGAGCTAACCTAACAAAGCTTTAAAACTAACTACTAATATCCAACTAACCCAGCAAGGGTTATTTCAAAAGAAAATAAGAAATAAATCAATCTAAAAGACGACTACATCGTATGACTAGCCGTCAGAATCTGGTGATGGTGGAGGAGCACCCTTGTCTTGCATACATCATAGGAGGGCCTTCAGAGTGTGGGACATCTTCTTAAATCTTTGCTTCATGTAAGCCTGACTCTCTTCAAGCTTCTGCTTCAATTCAACCTGGGTCTCCTTGACCTCTTGTCTCAGGGCGACCTGGTTTTCTTCAATCTAAGCCACGCGGGCTTCCAGGGTAGCCTGATCACGGCGATGCCCATGTGTAGCGGTAGGAGGTCCCTCATCAGAATCTTGGGCCTCCTACTCTTCTTCCTCACTTCCTTCTTCTATTTCATCTCCTTCCTCTTCTTCATTACTCTCTTCCTCTATTTCATTACTTCCTCCTCTTCACTTTCTGTCTCGCCCACATACTCATCGAGTCGGGCTTGACGTTGTCGAGGGTCAATTCCCATGTTGTTGAGTGTAGTGTCATTAATGAAGTGGATTGGCACAAGCTCATCCATGTTAAGTCTATAGTCGAACTCTCAAGCAATCTTACATATAAGTCGGCCAAATGGAAGTGAAACATCTCTCCTAACAGAGCGTACGGTCTGGATTATCTATAGTAGGGTGAACATAGGCAGATACAACTTGTCTCCCTACCCAGCTCTATACAGGAAGTCCACCATCAAACGAGTGCATTCGTTACGGTTGCCCCACCTAGGATACACATTATATGTGAATATGTGGTGGAGCATGAAAGTGCCTTAGTTTGTCAATTAACGTGAGTGTTGAGTTGGCTAGAACGAGAAGCTCCATAAGAAGATCAATCAACCGTCTACCTCAACTGGATGTGTGCCCGAACTCACCACAGGTAAATCTAAGCCTCACATCCCATATCCCAAAACACCGGGTAATTAAAACCCTTAAAATTGATTAGAATATCATAGGGTTTTTGGGTTAGAAAACATTTTTAAAATTTTAGAAAATCTTTAAGTTTTCTACCTCTGTCGATTTATCGAGAGACTGTTCGATATAATCGAACAGTGCTATCGATGTCCTCGATGACCAATTGATACCATCGAAATGAGGACAAAAGATGTCCAACAACCACATATATTTCTTGACGGATTTATCGATGTATCGATATACATATCGTTATCATCAAACTTTGAATCTTGAGTCTATCGAAATTGACTTGATAAAATCGACAGCACATCGAATGTGTCCCTTTTTTTAAAGGAAAATCATAAAATCTTTGATATATCGAAGTTCTCCTCGATATCTTCAGAATTCAAATTTCGATGATATCGTAAGTGAAATAGTGGTAAATACCACTTTAGTTGAAGTAGGAATATGCCAATATGTCCTAGAGGGAGGTGAATAGGACTTTTTAAAGTTTTACGATTTATTTAAACTCCTATTATGCTAATCCGAATAATAGGCACATATTAGGATTACTCAAGGGTAACTCTACTGGCTTCCAAGCCCGGTAGAGGATCTAATCATAAACTATTTAAGAAGTAAACAATATGTAAACTAGTTTATGATGGATATGACTATGTAAGTGTGTGAGGTGTGATCACAGATATTTAGATATGAAAATAATAAAGCCAATCACACAAACAAACGAATAGCAATCTCAAACACAGTCATTTTTATAGTGGTTCAACTACTTATCTACTCCACTCCCGGTAACCGCACTCAACCCTTGAGTGTACTGGATTTCACTAAGGAGGTTTCACAGTGGTTCACCTTAAGCCTAAGGTTTTAGATTAGGTTCACCTTCAACCTTTACAACCTACACTGAGGCTGGCTATTTATACTCCCTGAGCAAGGGTCAACACATAACACCCGATTTTAGGCACACTGGCTAAGGATCCACACAAGGAACCTCTGTTTATGCTCTAATGAGCAAGGGTCAATACAACGCACTTAGTTTTAGGCACACTGGCCAAGGATCGACACAAGGAACCTAACTGTTTATGCACTCCACAAAGCAAGGGTCAACACAACGCACTCACCACGTACACTCCCGCTGGAGGCCTCCACGAGGGCTTCCAACGGTGAGAAACACCTTAGACCCAATAAAAAAGGAATGATCACAAGTGTCCTCTGAACTCTAATAACTTACAAATAAGTGGATGAGTCCCATTCAGCACGTTGACGAAGATCTCCTCCTTGTTGATAAAGAATCTTTTGCTTCCTTGATTAACAACATAGATGATGTACCAATATACGGATTCAGGTTAGGTCAAGGTTGAGACAAAATCCTACTCTATTAAATGTTTTCCTATAAGGAAGATAGAGTGATTCCAGTCATCTATGTATTCAATGCATTCCAGCTTAATGATGTACCATTAAGGTAGTAGCTGGAGGATCCTTGAATGTGAAAGTTCATTCCCCCATTCCACTCTATTGAATATCAATAATGAGGGTGGATTGGAGGATGAACTCCCATGAGAGAAAGGGCTTTGGGTATATGATGTAAGGTAAAACACTTAAAAGCACTCTCTTCTTTCTCTGCCAGCAATAATAGACAAGTTCTCTTTATATAGGCAAAAGGTTCCAGCGGATATAAAACGATCACATTTATGACGGAGTTCGATATCATCGAGCAGGGTTGATAACATCAAGTGTATACTCTCGATTGCATCGAATTGCTGCTCAATGACACAAACTCAAATGTCATATGCTTTTGAACCCTTTTGTCAGCTGGTCAATGGAATCGAAACACATGTCGATGTCATCGGATTTCGAACTTTGATATCATCGATGAGAAGTTCGACTCATCAAAACTTTTAAAAAATGAGAGAGATTTACTATGAAATATTCCAGGTTTACAAGGATGATCAAGGGACCTTCGAGATCATCAAAATTTGAATGTTGATGATATCGATAGATGTGTCGAGGCATCGATAAATCTAGGAGATTTTCATTTAAGCTTGTTGGACAATTTCTGTCCCTATTCGATGCCATCGAAACCATACTGATATCATCGATATTTGAATATCGATTCATTCGAGTGACCCTCGATCATAGATAAACTATCCTGAAATAATTGCTGGAAGACTAGGCACCCATGATCGATAACATCGCGGGCCTTCCGATATCATCGAGATTTGAATTTCAATGGTATCGAGAAGGGCTGCGATATATCGATGCACATGTAATTTTCTTAAGTAAAAAATAAGGGCATCAGAGATCTGTCTGTCGATATTATCGAGTCACCTTCGATGGACTCGAGATTCAAATATCGATGACATCGATAGGTATATCGATTCATCGATAAATCGGTCTAGAGATATATGTGGTTGTTGGACGTATTTAGTCCTCATTTTGATGATATTGTTTAACCATCAAGGACATTAATAGCACAGGTCGATCATATCGAGATGTGTATCGATAAAATTGACAAAGTAAGAAAACTTGGAGAATTTTTTAATTTTTGAAAAAGTTTTCTTAACTTAAAAATCCTATGATTTTCTAGTTTGTTTTAAGGGTTTTATATACCTGGTGTTTTGGGACATGGGATGTGAGGTTTAGATTTATTTATGGTGCTAACTGCAAACTCCCCTTATCTTGGTGCAGCTACTCTCCTTAACACCTGCAGCACCATTCAAGCAGATATACAATTTTTCATTCGGGGTGTTTTAACTCTTCTCCCCCTTTTTGTTAGTCATTGACAAAGATATAGCAGTTGATATTGACTGAAGTTTGAAGTATTTGAGAGCACCAATATTCAGAGGAATATGCATATAACAGATAGATGTATAATGGTCAAATAATTGATTAATCAGACATCATTTGCAGTAAGTAGGTATGCATAGAAGATTACATAGAGCAGTGATAGAAGCAGATAAAATAATGATCAAAACATCATATGCTTTTCACACCACAAACTTGATGAACCAGGAGATCTCAGAATATAATTATGACAGTAAAATTAGTGAATTATAAGCAGCCATATTTAAGAAAATATCCAATACTTATACTACCCCAAACTGCAGTAAACTTCACGGGCCCCCAACACTGATGTATATTCTTTACTTAGAGAATATTAAAAAAAAAAAAACACACTTGGTAGATTAGTAATGCATAACACACATATATATGAGCGAAGAGCATTCAAAAAGACATTTTATGCCCTTAACATTTCAGAAAGACTCCAAGTATGTGATGCATTGGTCATACGTTAGACAATCAAAAACCTTTACTGTGCTAGTAAGGCATCAAAACTTTGTTGAGTAGCATGTTGTTGAGTTACCAGCATGGTTTTGATCTCCAATAGACAGGCTTCACAGTCATCCAGCTGTTTCATTATGTAGGATTGTCTCTCAAGCAGATCTTAGATAGTATATTGTTCGGGGACATCCTGAATATTCTTGACAGAGACGGGACAGAGTACAAGATATCCTTTGTCTGAGCTTGAATCAGTTTTTCCCCCACGAGGCTCATTGGTAATGATTTTGTGGATATCTTCTAGATTGAACCAGGCACATAGGTGTGGGATATCATTAGTAGGAGGCAGCCCAAATTGACGTGATAGTTTGGATATAAGACATGGGAATGGTAGTACAGTGATGGATTCATCTGAAGACACTCGAATTAATTGTTGTAGAATAAGAGTGGGTAGGCAGATGTGAATACCGAGATGAACATCATACAAAAAACTTAGCATGTTACCAGAGACTTCACAGGGATAGACATTTATGCTGAAAATGCTGTGAAGAATTTTATATGCAGGATTGAGATATTTAACATGAAGGATATTCTTTGCATTTCTCGGTATAGTAGCACCATCACACAATGCTCGAGTAACTTCACCCCATACACTAAGACCATTCATATGTCGTCCTGATACAAGTATTCTAGTGACCTCTACCCCAATCAATCGGCTTATTAGTCCAGGAGTGACGTGCTTGGTCCGATTTGTGACAGCTGCTGAAACAATTGGAGGATTATTTTCAACATTGTAGATTAGACTGAAAAACTGATGCACCAGATTATGCTGAAATCCTCCACCAAGATTCACGACATTCCCCCATCCAATCAGTTCTAAGAGACTAATGATCCCAAAAGGTGCAATGCTCTTCCTTTGAACTGACCATTCTGCCACAAGGTTTAGGTTGAAAAGTGGAGATGATCCAGTTGTTTTATTCTTTCCTTTCTTGCTCTTCATTGAGGGTTGTTGTGGAAGAACCCGATTTTTAGACATTTTTATTTGAAAGGAAACCTGTTATAAGAAATGTAATCCCATTCCAAGATCAACTAGTGAGTCTCCTTTTCCGTTCTTTCATTTTTAATTTTCTAGTAACCGTCGATATCATCGATTATCTTTTCGATGACATCAGGGTTCCTTATTGATATTTTCAATGAAGATCAGAAGGAAGTTCAACCATCCCGATGATTCAGCATTTTGAGAGATCTTCGATGGTATCGATTCTTGGTCGATTCAATCGAACTGTTCACTCGATTTATCGATAGGTGTCTTAAAGGTGAATGTTTTTAGTTTTCATCATTTAGACAATCTTCCATGTATACTATTAATATATCTATGTATCAACAGTATACGCAGTAAAATTTTGTACAATCAAAGAACACATCAAAATTATAAACATTTGAATGTTTAAATACAAAAGATTGAGGTGAGGAACCTCAGATATTTCATTTAGAGCTCAGCAAAAACTGCATCATTTTAGCAAATGTCCAGATCTAGATGCATGACTTGGACTTATTTTTCTATGATAAGTACTTCTAGGCATTAGTCCTTTCTTTGCCTCTGATAATGTAGCAGTGGTTGTTTGTGCGATGACCCTTCATTACAGAATTTCCTGATTGGTTTAGGATTTCGCATTCTTGTTTGTTGAATTTGACTACATGCCCATTATCACAAATTTGAGATATGCTTAGGAGATTATGTGCTAAATATTTTATGCAGAAAGCATTCTCATTTTAAAGCAAATTAATCACTTTTATGATTCCCTGTCCAATTACTTTAGCAGTGGTTCCATCTCTGTAGGTGACTATCCCATTATTAAGATTCTTATAGTTTGAAAGAAGGGACTGGTCACCTGTGACATGTCTTGAGCAACCACTGTCTACATACCACTTAGTGTCATTGCTTGTTAAGTGATTTGAGTGAGTAGCAAGACAATTTTTCTTTTCTTTAAGTACCCACTTTGGGACAGGATTCTTACTTGTAGTAGATTTAGTTTTCTTATTTGATTCAACTACTTGATTAGTTTCTGTGCTGCTACTGGAGGCATCAGATTTTTCAAGTATTTATGTTCCATACTCAGTTTTTGCTCTAGATTTCTCATACCCTAAGCCATTTTTGTTATTTCTAGATTTTTCCATATCTAAAACTTTTTCTAACTTCTCACTACTCTGGGAAAACTTACAGTTTAGCTTGGCAAGTTTTCTGGACTCTTTTAGGTTAACTAGGAGTGTATGATTTTCATTTTGAAGGAGCATGTTTTTGTCCTTTAATTCTTCAACCTGTTTGTTTAGTTTTTCGGACTTGGATTTAAGGAATGAGTTAATTCTATTAAGTTTATCATTATCTGAGTGATATTGTTGTAAATCATTGATTAGATGTGTATTAATTTCTAGGGTTTTATCCAAATCTTTTTGCAGCAATTCCTTTTTGTTCTCAAATATTCCAAGTCTTTTAACTACTTTAATGTTATGGATATAAAGTTATTGTAAGCTTCTTGTAGTTTGTTTTGATCATCTTCTTCTTCCTTTTCCGTTTTCTCATTATCTGACGAAAGTGATTCAGTGGCTTGCTATTCTTTCTTGTTCTCAGATTCACTGGGAATGATTGGAGTAGTGGAGACTATAAGAATTTTCAAGGTTTTCTAGTCTCCATCACTCTCTTAGTCACTAGATTCTGAGTTTGACTCTTTTGTATCATCCCATGTGGCAGCCATCGTCTTGCCCTTAGTTTTACTGTTTAGGCATTCAGTAGATAGGTGTCCATACTTCTGATAGGTATATTGAAGTTTTTAAGACAGTTGTTTTAGATTTAGGGATCTGTTTGAAGTGTAGTTTAAAAGTTTATAAGGAACCTACTAGTTCTTCTACTTTCATTTCATCAGTATTCCTACACTCTTCAATGGTTGTTACTTTGGGATTAAACCGTTTCGGCAGTGATCTCAGTGTTTTCCTACAAATTTTAGGAACCAGAACTTTTTCTCCCAATCCACCCATGGAGTTGCAAATGATATTCAACTTTGTGAAAAACTCCATAAAGGTCTCATGCTCTTCCATTCTGAGACTTTCAAAATGTGAAGTAAGGAGTTGTAGTTTGGATCTCTTCACAGTGCTTGTGCCTTCATGGGTTGTTTCCAATAGATCCCATGCTTCTTTGGATGTCCCACACATACTTATTTCATTGAATATATATTGGGACATGGTACAGTGGATGGCGTTCATAGATTTAGCTTCAGCTGTCTATTTTTCTTTATCGAACATTGTCCAATTTTCTTTGGGTTTGGGTTTTGTGATGGTTGTGCCACTGTCAAGTATAATTTGTTCAGTTGATGGCACATATCCACTTTTAACTATCTCCCAAACATCATGATCCAAAGATCTCAGAAAGTAGTGCATCCTAGCCTTCCAGTATGCGTAATTTGAGCCATCAAAAATTGGAGGCCTGGTGACTGATGAGCCCTCTCCTTTGGCCATATTCCCAACTTCAGTCAAGATCACTCTCTAGGGGTGAAACCCTTAAAGAGAGACCCTCTCTGATACCAATTGAAATAGCAGTAAATACCGCTTTAGTTGAAGTAGGAATATGCCAATATGTCCTAGAGGGGGGTGAATACGACTTTTTAAAGTGTTATGGTTTATTTAAACTCCTATTACACTAATCCTAACAACAGGCACATATTAGGATTACTCAAGGGTAACTCTACTGGCTTCCAAGCCCGGTAGAGGATCCAATCACAAACTATTTAAGAAGTAAACCACATGCAAACTAGTTTATGATGGATATGACTATGTAAGTGTGTGAGGTGTGATCACAGATATTCAGATATGAAAATATTAAAGCAAATCACACAAACAAAAGAATAGAAATCTCAAACACAGTCATTTTTATAGTGGTTCGACTACTTGTCTACTCCACTCCCGGTAACCGCACTCAACCCCAAATTTCACTAAGGAGGTTTCATAGCGGTTCACCTCAAACCTAAGGTTTTAAATCAGGTTCACCTTCAACCTTTACAACCTACACTGAGGCTGACTGTTTATGCTCCCTGAGCAAGGGTCAACACATAATACCTAGTTTTAGACACACTGGCCAAGGATCCTCACAAGGAACCTCTGTTTATGCTCCCACGAGCAAGGGTCAACACAACGCACTCGGTTTTAGGCACACTGGCCAAGGATCCACACAAGGAACCTAGCTGTTTATGCTCTCCACAGAGCATGGGTCAACACAATGCACCCACCACGTACACTCCCGCTGAAGGCCTCCTACGAGGGCTTATAAGGGTGAGAAACACCTTAAACCCAATACTAAAAGGGAATGATCACAAGTATCCTCTGGACTCTAATAACTTATAAATAAATAGATGACTCTCATTTAGCACGTTGACGAAGATCTCCTCCTTGTTGAGGAAGAATCTTCTTCTTCCTTGATCCGCAACACAAATGATGTACCAATATACGACTTCGGGTTGGGTCAAGGTCAAGACGGAATCCTATTTTATTAAATGTTTTCCTATAAGGAAGATAAAGTGATTCCAGTGATCTATACATTCAAGGCATCCCAGCTTAATGATTTACCATTAAGGTAGTAGCTGGAGGATCCATTAATGCGGAAGTTCATTCCCTAATCCACTTTATTGAATATCAATGATGAGGGTGGATTGGCGGATGGACTCCCATGAGAGAAAGGGCTTTGAGTATATGATCTAAGGTAAAACACTCAAAAGCACTCTCTTCTTTCTCAACCAGCAACAATAGACAAGTTCTCTTTATATAGGCAAAAGGTTCCAACGGATATAAAACGGTCCCATGTATGACAGAGTTCGATATCATCGAGTAGGGTCGATATCATTAAGCGTATACTCTCAATTGCATCGACTTGCTGCTCAATGACACAAACTCAAATATCATATGCTTTTGAACCCTTTTGCCAGCTAGTCCATGGAATCGAAACACATGTTAATGTCATCGGATTTCGAACTCCGATATCATCGATGAGAGGTTCGAATCATCGAAACTTTGAAAAATGAGAGAGCCTTGCTATGAAATATTTCAGGTTTAAAAGGATGATCGAGGGACCTTCAAGATCATCAAATTTTGAATGTTAATATCGATGATATCGATAGATGTGTCGAGCCATCGATAAATCCAGCAGATTTTCGTTTAAACTTGTTAGACAGTTTTTATCCCTGTTTGATGCCATTGAAATTATACCGATATTATTAATATTTGAATATCGATTCTATCGAGTAACCCTCGTTCATAGATAAACTATCCTGAAATAATTACTGGAAGACTAGGCGCCCATGATTGATAACATCGTGGGCCTTCCGATATCATCGAGATTTGAATTTTGATGGTATCGAGAAGGGCTGCAATATATCGATGCACATGTGATTTTATTAACTATAAATAGGGACATCAGAGATCTGTCTCTCGATATTATCGAGTCACCTTCGATGGACTCGAGATTCAAATATCGATGACATCAATAGGTATATTGATTCATCGATAAATCTGTCCAGAGGCATATGTGGTTGCTTGACGTATTTATTCCTCATTTTGATGATATCGTTTAAGCATCGAGGACATCGACAGCACAGGTCGATCATATCGAGATGTGTATCGACAAAATCAACAAAGCAAGAAAACTTAGAGAATTTTCTAATTTTTGAAAAGGTTTTCTTAAGGGTTTTATATACCTGGTGTTTTGGGACATGGGATGTGAGGCTTAGATTTACCTGTGGTAAGCTTGCACACATCCAATTGAGACAGATGCTTTGAATTAATCTTCCTATGAGGCTCTACAGTCTAGATGACTTAACACTCACGCTAATTGACAAACTAGGGCACTTTCAGTAAGGACTTCGATGATATCGATTTTGGACACATGGTTTTCCGGCAATATTTTCAGGTTATTCAATCTTGGATCGAGGGTCATTCGATATAATCGATATTTAAATATCGATAATATCAAGGCCAAGTCGATGGCATCAAGAATGTACATAATCTGTCCAGCAAGCTTAACTAGAAAATCCTTCGGATTTATCGATGCATCGACACGACTGTCGATATCTTCGACATTCAAATTCCGATGATATCGAGTGTGCCTCGATCATTCTTTTTAACATGAAATATTTTTAAGGCAAGTCTCTCTTATTTTTTAAATGTTAAGGAATCAAACCTCATATTAATGCAATCGGAGTTCGAAATTCGATGATATTGACACATGTTTTGATGCCCTCGACCAGCTGGCAAAATACTTCAAAAGCATTTGACATTTGAGTTTGTGTCATCGAGCGGCCAGTCGATGCAATCGAGAATATATGCTCGATGATATCGAACTCTGTCATAAATGTGACCATTTTATATTCATTGGAACCTTTTACCTATTTATAGAGAGCTTGTCCTTAGTTGTCGGTAGAGAAAGAAGAGAGTGCTTTTGAGTGTTTAACCTTAGATCATATACCCAAAGCCCTTTCTCTCATGGAAGTTCATCCTCTAATCCACCCTCATCATTGACATTCAATAGAGTGGATTGGGGAATGAACTTCCACATTCAAGGATCCTCTAACTACCACCTTAATGGCAAATCATTAAACTGGGATGCCTTGAATGCATATATGATTAGAATCGCTCAAGCTCCCTTATAGGAAAATATTTAATAGAGTAGGATTCCATTATAACCTTGACCCAACCCGTCGCCATGTATTGGTACATCTTCTAAGTTGCGGATCAAGGAAGCTGAAGTTCTTCATCAATGGAGGAGATCTTCAACAAGCATTGAAAGGGACTCATCTGCTTATCTGTAAGTTATTAGAGTCCAGAGGACACTTGTGATCATTCCTTTATAGGATTAGGTCTAAGGTGTTTCTCACCCCCTGCAAACCGTCGTAGGAGGCCTCCGTCAGGAGTGTACGTGGTTGGTGGTATGTGTTGACCCTTACTGTGTGGAGAGCATAAATGCTAGGTCCTTTGTGTAGGTCCTTGACCAAGGTGGTCTAAAAGTTGGGTGCGTTGTGTTGACCCTTGCTCGTAGGAGCATAAACAAGTGAGGTTCCTTAAGTGGATCCTTGTCTAGTGTGCCTAAAATCGGGTGCTATGTGTTGACCCTTGCTTGGGGAGCATAAAATGTCAGCCTAGGTGTAGGTTGTACTAGTTAGAGGTGAACCTAATTTAAAACCTCAGGTTTTAGGTGAACCGTGTGTAAAATCCTTAGTGAAATTGGGTACACTCAAGGGTTGAGTGTTTAAGCCGAGAGTGGAGTAGACAAGTACTCGAACCACTATAAAAATGATTGTGTTTGTGATTGTTATTGTCTTTCATTTCTATGTGATTATATCCCTTCATATTTGATTATCTGAGATCACATCTCATACACAGTCACATTCATCATAAACTCTGATTCGCATCTTATTTCCCTTTCAAAGTAGCTTTATGATTGGATCCCCTATTTGGCTTGGAAGCCATTAGAGTTATTTTGAATAATTCCTAATTCATGCATATCTACTCAGGACAAGTTGGATATGATTTTAAATAAACCATAAAAATTTTATAAAAGTCTTATTCACCCCCCTCTAAGACATATTGGCATATTCTTACTTCAACTAAAGTAGTCATTACCATAATTTCAGAGCAGTCGGAAATTGTTTATCAATTTGGTCGATGGGAGGCAATTGCCTCGCTTTCATTGAACCAGTCGGTCACAAAGATACCGCGTATGACGATCTCTTTCTCACACACTCTTAAGACGAGATTCATTAGCATGCACTTCACCACGTGTAATTCCCATAATTCAGGCCACCACATCCACATTGACTATTGCTTCCTGCCTTCCTACAGGAATAGTGAACTGTAGAGGCTCTAGTAGTGGATCCTGAATGTGGGCATAGAAGGCTTGGACAGTGCTCTCGCATGCATAAAACTTGTCTTCAAATATTGGATCCCACCCGGAGTCCAACAAGAGGTCCATTACCAGATATAGCCCAAATAGCCTTTTGTCCACATATGTTTCAAACACAACTTTACGGCAACGAAACTTACCGTGTCCGATGCTGCCGATAGACCTCTTTCAAGTGGAATCTGGGGATCGAGATCCCGCTTCATCCATTGCTATCATGTGGCGCTTATACTTGATTTTACGCCCACTTTCTTCCTCGGACGGGTTAGGCGGCTAGGCCTAACTTCATCCGTGGATGCCCTTCTCTTTCCCATGAGAGAGGAGTGTGAAGAGCGAGAATACGGCGACCACTATCTCAAAGACGGCCATAGGGTTGGAAAAGCTTGCAAGGTGAGATAGGTTGGTGGGTTTTGAGGTTTATGAGACACAAGGAGGGATTTCGGTGCTCAAATGAGAGGAAATAGGGAGAAAGAAGGTGATAGGTGATGGGTTTTGAGGAAAATGGTGGAGGTGGGTATGTATTGTAAAAGAAGAAGAAGATATGAGAATGGAGGGGAGATTTGAGAAGAAAAAAAAATCAGATTTTGGAGGGGTTGGAAGGGTTTAGAAGCTAGGTGGGGGTGAAATGAAGCATAGGAGGGGAAAATAGGGTGGTTCCACATGTGAGGAGCCCACATGAGTGTGTGAGGGGCGGTGGGCGGCCGGACCCATGGGCCCGTTGCGGCTCGCTGGAGAGGACCGCGGTGTACCGTGGTGTGTCATGGTCCGATGGACCATGGGCGGTGGCCACCCCCCTCCCGTGGTGCAGGAAACGTGCGGGGGCCCCCCTAAGTCCCATTGATTTTTGTGGTTTAGGCCCCCTCGTTCGTTCGAGGTGGTTTCGGGTCCCATCTCTCACATATTCACATTTTCCAGGTCATTTAAGTATGAAATCTATTGAATTATCATCCAAACCCGTCGATTGACAGTCTAGAAAGGAATCAGGATCATTTCCCAAGATCACATATGCTTACGAGTCACATTTCAAGGGTCAGTTTCATCCCTTGGGGAAACTTGGGATCCTATGATCATTTCTACGTTTGATCGCCCCCACCTAAGTCAAAATGTGTTAATGAACATCATGTTACCATAACCTAGGTCCAGTTTAATCCAAATCATGCTTTGATACCAACTTATAATGCCTCAAAAATTGGGGGTCGAGCAAAGCTCAACTCTCGAGTTCCAATGCATCATTTATCCAACATAGATAATGATGATTAAATGTTGTCCATATTAGTGCTTTAAACATGAGTAGGATTACACCGAAACAACATATTATACTCTAGAGTTACTTAAATTAAGCAAGCGGAAGACTGAGATGAACATATAAAGTATGTAAGTGTTTATCAATCCCCAAAGTATAAGTATGTTACCAGGCTAAATAAATACAAGTATTTGTTCCAAAATTTACAAAATATCAAAATTTAACTGTCCAATTAATCCATGTAACCCTGTAATCCCGTCGAATCAGAACAAGGTCTACAGAGACCCATCTGATATCTAAATATAGGAGAATTCCTCCTCCTCATCCATGAAGTGCGGCTCCGTCGCATAAGCCTCACCATAATCTGCATCTAAAATAGAGTCTGGTTGGTGTTTTAAAACACCATCCTAGAGTGGGAGTAAGTGATCAACTCAGTGGTACTATAAGACAAATGTTAACATGTTATCAATTTAGTCAAATAGTAATGATAAAGCAATACAACATTCATATCTTAAGTACTCTTTTTAATGCAGGAATGATATGCGCAATGATGCATGCCCTCGCCTGCACTCCCCAGCGACATCATCTCACGATCGCACATGGCAAACTCCTTAAACGCGCGCTTCCTCACCAAAGTACATGCAATGCGATGCATGGTCGTGTTAGCCAAGTAATTTATTAGGCTTATTCATACAACAGATTCGGGAAGGTATGATACCTCCCTTTATAAAACTTACCCAAACAATGATCCATTTAGGGTCGTCAGTCCTAGTTAATCGCATACGATAGGCAAGTTTTAGGCCTCACTCCTGATGAAAAGTAGTGGATAGGTAAGTTTACGAGTTTATCCTCGAGGTCAGTACGGAGAGGCTCGTCACCTCAGCGTAGGCCTAGTTTATACTCGAGGTCACTACGGGAGGCTCGTCACCTGAATGTAGGCCAACATCTCGAATACGATGTCTCATACACCACCATATTCAGCTTATGAGTTTGGGTTGCTTACTGGTCACTATGGGGAGGCTCGTCACCCTAGCGTAGGCTGATAACTAGACCATGGTGTCCCATACACCACCATGTCTGGCTCATGAGTCTTAGCAGATCTTGGTACCATGGTTGAAACGGGCTTTACATTGGTAAGCGGTAGCTTAGATTCAAGTAATACCGTTCATACATGGTAAACACACAATAGGCCAATCAGGTTATTTGACATGTGCGATTGGTATGATCATATGCTGAATTAATCGACATGGAGCGCATAAGCACTCCACGTGGCCTAACCACTATCGATAATCACCGTACAACTCGGATTCATCGAACGTATCTAATGTGGCAAAACTAGTTCGGCCACTCTATCGGGAATCGTTATCGATTGCCTAAACTACGTAGTAGTCCCAATCATACTCAAATGCAATAACTAGACACATGTGATAATCATAACAACGTTTAACAAATAATTCAAATACAATAATCATTTGAGCATTTGATCAAACACATAGAACATGTTGTCATACACAGGCATTTTATACATAAATCACGTATTTGAAATTAAGGTTACATGAAGGAATTAGACATATAGATAAGGTAGTTGAGAATCCTATCTCACACCATTAATAATTACAATTCATCAAATAATTACTCATTCAGACATTTTATTAAACTCTTAGACTACATAATACTATATACACAAACTGAATTAGTTATAGCATATATTATGGCAAATCCTTTCATAAAGGAGTTATCATACCCACAACACACATGTATTCTAGATTAATAGTCATGGCCAGCATAAATCATAATTTCACTTTCATTCGAACATTTCAACAAACACATAGAATGGATTAATATTCACATAGTTCACACACAAGTATAATTTACTAAATACATTGTAACTAAGATCATATGGCAGCAATCAAGTCAGACACAAACCATTTTTGACATTGAAAGCCTTGAAAATCATAACCTAAACATTTATAGTCCGCATCTTTCGTCGGTTTGCTCGTTATGAACTTGGTTCGTACACTATGCTTCCGTCTACAGCACAACGACTACCTAAATCACGAAATATGTTAGCTATTTCGTAGATTCCTCTACTTAGATTTCTAAATGAGATTAGGGTTAGAATTTCTCACCCAAATCGGAGTCGATATGACTCGTGTAACTAGATGTAAAGGCGAACTAGCACGTGTAGTCGTAAGAGAGGAACTCCACCTTGATCTCCCAAACTCTCTCTTCTCCTCACTCTTTTCTCTTCTTTTCTCTCTTCTCTCTCCTAGGGTTTAGAGAAAATTCGTATGGAATGAGAGAGGGGTGGTTTAAGGGCATTATATAGGCCCAGAACTGATGTCAATGGCCCCAGGGCCATGATATACTTAGGTTATAGCCAAAGGGCGTCTGTTTCGGGCAAACAGTACTCATTTGGAGGCCCATTACTTACCTACGTCATGGAGTAAGTTCCCTGATGATGGATCTAAGCCAGGTTAAGGTTTTAGTCCGATCGGATTTGTAGATCGACTGTGGAGGACTCGTTTCAGTTCAACGATCATCGTCACTCGATCAGGGCCACAAGTATATTGACATGTGTAGGGAAATTTTCCTGATCCATGGGTAAAGTTTGGTCAGAAACTGATGGTCTGAAACCTTCAATTTTTCTCTCAAATGAATGGTCCAATTTACTTAAGTTTGAGTTCATTTTCTAAAGATATTCCCGCGATGCTTGTCAAGCCTAGTATGGTAGTCATAACCATATAGTTTCACAGTAATCGGACTTTCGACGCGCGGTTCAAGTCCGATACAGAGTTTCAATGTGCTCCCGAGAGCAACTGGGTTTTGAGATTGCTCCTAGGTCTTTAGGTAATGTTGAGTTAGCGATTCTAATGGTTTTAGGTCTTGCAGTTCGTATAGAAAGTGGTTCAAGATAACTCACCGATTAATTTAGCATAGTACTTAACTATTTTTTGTTTAATTTCTAAAGGATTCGGTCATTAAGGATTTCTACTTGAGGTGGTACTCGGGTCTTCATAAGGATTTTTTCGAGACGTTACACACAGGCCAAGAATCCACACAAGGAACCTAGAGTTTATGCCCTACACAGGCTAAGGATCCACACAAGGAACCTAGGTTTTAGGCCACACAGGCCAAGGACCTACACTAAGGACCTAGGTTTATGCTCTACAAGAGCAAGAGTCAACACACAACACCGACATGTACTCTCCTGTCAGAGGCCTCCTATGAGAACTTGAAAGGAGTGAGAATCACCGGTGACCCAATCCTACACAAAGGAATAATGAGCAGGGTCTCTGGACTCTAATGACTTACAGATAAGTAGATGAGCCCCGATAAGCACGTTGATGAAGATCTCCTCCTTTGATGACGAAGAATCTTCATCTCCCTTGAACCGTAACAATGATGATGCTCCAATCTATGGCAATGGGTTGGGTCATGGTTATGTTGGATTCTACTCTATTAAATGACATTGTGGTGACAGAGTAGTTCCAAGGTCTTGGGCATTCAAGAGATCTTAACTTAATGATTTGCCATTAAGGTGGTAGCTGGAATATCCTTGAATGCGGAAGTTCATTCACCAATCCACTCTATTTAATATCAATGATGAGGATGGATTAAGGAATTAACTCCCATGAGAAAAATGGCTCAGGGTAGGTGATGTGAGTTACTCTCTCAAAGCTCTTCCTAATTTTCACAATGAAGAAACTAATAGCAAGCTCTCCTTAAATAGGCAAAGAGATCCAACGGTAATAAAATAGTCAGTTTTTTGACAGAGTTAGATATCATTGAGCCATCTTCGATATCATCAAACATATACTTTCAAAGACATTGAGGGATAGATGGATGATATGAAATCTACTGACAATCACAGTTGAATCTCTTATACACAGATCAATCATATGGAACATGCTTTGATGTCATCAGATTTTGAACTCTGATTTCACCGAACCACGGTTCGATTCCTCGACAATGAAAACATGAGAGCAGGCTAAATAAGAGACAACTATCTTCGATATTAGTGATCCTCCCACGATGTCACCAGATTTCAAATGTCGATGATATCAATACCTAGTTCGATTCATCGATCTACTATAGAAGATTTTCCTATAAGCTTATTGGACATTCCGTTATCCGAATTCGATGATATCGACCTAGTGTAGATATGATCGATATTTAAATATCGATATTATCGAGGGAGTCTCGATACCTTGATCATTTAAAGGGGATTTACCTAAAAGCTTGCTGGACTAGTTTGGTCCGAATTCGATCACATCGAAGATCCATCGATGTCATCGAAGTTTGATTTTCGAGGATATCAAGGCTCTCTTCGAGTCCTCAACAAAAATATGTTTTACCTTAACAACTTGCTGGACACAAGCTAACTAGAATTCAATTATATCGAGTTGTCTCGATGATCTCAAAATTTAAATGTCGATGATAACGATTCTTCCATCATTTCATCGAGAATTTTGTCTGAGATCAAGTTGGTTGCTGGACACAAGATGTCCTCATTCGATGATATCGAGTTCATTCCGAGGACATCGATAATAGGTGTCTGGTCATATCACGGTGATCTCAATATATCGACAAAAGCTGAAAACTTAGAGATTTTCCTGATTTGTAAAATAATTTTCATACTTTAAACCCTATGTTGTTTTATCCATTTTTAAGGGTTTTATATACCTAGGTGTTTTGGGACATGGGATGTGAGGCTAAGTTTACCTTTGACAAGTTTAGAGCATACATCCAGTTGAGGCAGACGCTTGAATGATCTTCCTATGGGGCTCACTTGATTTGCTGACTCAACACTCACGCTAATTGACAAACCAGGGCACTTTCAATCTCCCCCTTTGTCAATTACATGACAAAACAACTAAAAACCACCTAGAACAACATCCTAAATTGTGTGTACATGATAACGTACACAATTTTACAAAGGTACTACAAATTCATATGCTTTAACTTAAGTAGCTGCTCCCCCTGTCTTCTTTGCAGCTGCTCCCCCTATCACATGTACCACCATACATACATAGATACAAACAATGTTCCTCATGGTGGGATTTATTCTCTCCCTTTTTGTCAGTCATTGGCAAAGGGTAGTATATATATCAAGATCAGTTGACTGAAGTTGAATCATAAAAACATGGGAGAATCCAGGAAATAGGAGAGCTGTGAATTCCCATGTGAGCAGATAATTAGTGAAACAGTTCAAGATAGATGTGCATTGTAAAGCTGGGAATCACCACGTCACACATAGTAAACCACTTCAGCAGAGAATCAATTATCATTTGTCGCATAACATGCATCCCATAGATAGTTCCTATAAAGCTCAAACAGATCATCAGTAAAGAATACGAGCAAATAGGCTTGGCAGGAAGTAGACACAAAATATATATATAGCATCATGCATGTACCAAAATATCCAAAAGAACTGCCCAAGCTTGGCAGTATTTAAAGCATTAAAAGCAAACATCCATCAAAGTATTCAGCCATCCATGGGCATAGCAAAACCAAAGTATTTTCCTCATTCAGAGGATGATCAATCAAAATAAAAAGAAACTGATCAACAACAACCAGAGAATGTTAACCTATTTATTGTTATCTGACCATCTCATACACTCATAAGTATGTAGGGCATTCAAAAAGATACTCATGCCCTAAGTATAAATGCGTAATCAGTGTATGTGATGGCATAAGAGCAACTGTCATTATGGTGCCAGGGATAATGGCGTCATGTTATCTTGACGGCACGACATTAGATCAACGAGTTGCGGTACTGTGTGCTGTAGTAAATCAAATTTGTCCTCGATCCCAGTCAGGCGCCTCTTGCAATTGTGAAGCCACTCTTCGATATCGGTGAGTCCTCTCAGTAGGCAGTGCCCAATTTTGGTCTGATTTTGCCTTGGGTGACTGACTAAGGCTGGACTCTTGAGAGGTGTGCGATTCGAGCCCAATGGAGTCAGATGTTGATTGTTTTCAGTATTATGAATTGGCAGAGGAGGACTAACCAATTGAGAGGAGGTGGTCAGAAGTAATAGCTGAAGAGTATCATCATTGAAACATACATCCTGTTGTATTGCATCAGATGTAGATGGAAGTCCCAAAAATTTTGAAAGCTTACAAATGGGGGATGGAAAAGGCAGTGTGGCAAGGCCTTCTCCTTTGACAATACGAATCAGTTGTCCTAAAATGAGAGTAGGCAGGCACACGGGAATCTCCAGATAGACGTCATACAAGACGTTGAGCATGAAATGAGAGATGTTTTCCCGAGATGTCGCATGAATACACATTGGTACCAAAAATGTCGTGCATGATCTTATAGGTAGTCTCAAGATGGTTAACATAAAGAAGATTTCCCTCAGTTCTAGGAATAGTGAGACCATTACAAAGAGCACACGTTATCTCTCCCCACACCGCTAACGCATTCAGATTGCGTTCCGTGATGGGTACCCGTGTGACTTCCACATCCAACACAAGTCCAAGTAGCACAGGATGGATAATTTTGTTCTAATTTCCAACTTTAAGACTGATGCTTGGTGGATCTTCACAAATGGAATGGAAACATTGAAAGAACTGGTGAATAAGTTCATATTGGTAGGTTCCTCCCATTTTTAGTATTTTCTCCCATTCGTTGATTTCCAGCATTAGGTCTATACCATATGGTTCAATGCAGCTGGGAAGGACAGCATGGTCAGCAATAACAGCCTTCTCCCACTCAAGGCATTTGGGAGGAGACCCATAAGCTACCATTTTTCCCTTCCTGAATTTTCTGCCTTTCGAAGGTTCATCAAAGACTTCCTTACCTTTTCCTTTCACCATCCTTCCTCTTTTGAGATATATTTTCCTCCTTTTTGAGATGGGCGTGCTTGAGATGGGGGGAAAGAGGATGACAAACACTCCAACGAAGATTTTGATTTGGATTTGTTGTACGTCGACCGGGTTGTTATACAGAGTTCGTCGATGATATCGACTGTGTCGATGTCATCGATCAAGAACTCATAATGACAATGAATTTTGATTTGACGATCGTTGGGAGTAACCAAAGGTCTTTCCAACGTTTTAGCTTCCTGAGATTGCTCGATAGCATCGATTCTACATCTATCTCATCGACTTCCTTAAGTCGATGTTATCGAAGACTTCCTCAATAGCAATTTATAACATGTGACGTGTAAGGCCCGTATCCTAGACCGTACTGTTTCGTAGGCTTCCCGCTCCCCTAGTCAAATTTCGGGGACCCGTGATTTGTTACCGGCATTTGCATGTGATCCTGAATTGTGTCCTGTATATTAGAGTCGGCGCGACCTGAGACTTGTACCATTGCGACCACGCTGTCGTCACGGTTTCGACGTTGTATCTCGAGCACTGAGGTGATACCCGGGCCACAAGATGTGAGCCCGCGTTCAGTTCGAGTAAAATGCCGCATGTTGCAATCCTAAGAGAAATATCCCATCAATCACCTCTCATGTCAAGTACAAAACCCCATCCCCAAATAACCCCAAAGTCAAAGCAACCCATCACTCACATGTCAAAGTACACATCACCCATCACTCACCTTTTCAACCATCACCCTCTTACATCACTCACACCCCTCTCTCTCTCATAGCTCTCTCTCATTTCCTCCCAAGCAACCCACGTCCAAGCAAGCTCCATGAGAGAGAGCTTTGTGTGACCCACTTTCTACCTCCCATCTCCACCATCCAAAGTCCATCTCGACAGTTGAATCGTACCCCTTGGAGCTCTACCATGCTCTGGCGGAAGAAGGAGGAGAAGATCATAGGTGGGTGTTTTTTTTTTAGTTAATTTATGAATTTCGGGGCCACATGGTGGGACCCATCTTAATGTATGTATTGTATGGAGGGACCCATAGTGGCGGGCTCCACCACCATCCGATCTCTCTTCTTCTCTCTCTATCTCTCTCTTTTTTCATTTTGTTGATGATGTTGATGTTATGGCCCACCTTGATTTGGTGTGGGGCGACGCACCCTTTCGTGGATGCCACCATGATGAATGTCTTCCATCCACATCGTCCAATGCTTGGGATGGTGCTGGACACTATGTGAAGGTATTATGGTGCCCCACTGTGATGTGTTATATCCATGCCATCTACCAGTGGGGCCCACTCTGCCGACGTCCAGCAGGTGGCTGGACGGTCCAGCGTTGCTAGCACTGTCCAGTAGCCTGGATGAATGGAAAATACAAGTTTCAACTCCATTTAAGGTTGGTGGGTCCCACACGTGTGGACCCACCTAGATGTGAATTGGCTAGGGTACCCTCCCACGCAGTAGCTGCTGCCCTCCACTGATGTTAGCATGTCTTGTAGGTCCGAGCAAGAGGTATGTGTTATACCAACACGATCTCCATAGGAACTCCATGCAGACGTACAATCTCCTTGATGTACAACCTAGCCAACTCGTCTGCTCAGTTCGAGACTCCAATAGGGAGAAAATGATCTGATTTCGTCAACCAGTCCACAATCACCCATATGGAATCATGTCCTTTCCTCGTCTTCGGTAGCCCTGAGATAAAATCCATAGAGATGAAATCTCATTTCCATTCAGCTATGGGCATGGACTGAAGTAGTCCAGGAGGTCGGCGATGCTCTGGCTTGACCTGCTAGCACGTGAGACAACGAGACACATAATCTGCTATGTGGGCCTTCATGTTGTCCCACCAGTACGATCTCTTCATGTCTCGATACATCTTCGTACTACCAGGATGCATCGCCATCCTCGAATTGTGAGCAGCTTCAAAAACTTCCTTTCTCAAGTCATGAAGGTTTGGGACGCATAGGCGGCCACGATAACGTAAATCCCCATCCATACCAACTCTCCATTCTGAGTCTGCATCGTCACTAGCTCGCTTCTCTAACTCTACTAACCACTCATCTTCCTTTTGAGCCACAATGATTCGGTCATCGATAAGTGGTTGTACGCGAATATGTGCGACGCTCTCAAACAACTCCTCTACCGTAAGCTTCTGCTCAAAGTCTCGGACAAGTTCTACCATGTTAGTAAAGCCGTAAATGCTATAGTCTTCTTGCAGCTCAACGCGTCTGCCACAAGGTTAGCCTTACTGGGTTGGTATGAGACCTCGAACTTGAAGTCTTTCAAGGTTTCCATCCATCGTCGCTGCCTCATAATTAAGTCTCTCTGTGTGAATATGTACCAGAGGCTATTGTGGTCGCAGAAGAGCTCGAACTCCTCTCCATAGACGTAATGTCTCTAGAGTTTAATGCAAAGACGACAGCTGCCAACTACAAGTCGTGCGTAGGGTAGTTCTCCTCGTGTTTCCTCAACTGTCACGATGCATAGGCAATAACCCTGTCCTTCTTCATCAGAACACAATCCAAACCCACACGAGAGGCATCAGTGTATATTATATACTTGACCCCTTGCTCTGGTAATATAGCATAAGGGCGGATGTCAACTTGTCCTTCAGTTCCTGAAAAGCTACTTCTGCCTTCTCATTTCAGGCAAACTTAAGATCCTTCCGAGTCAGCTGAGACAACGGTCTGGCTATCCTGGAAAAATCCCTAATGAATCGACGATAGTAGCCAGCGAGTCCTAGGAAACTCCTCACCTCAGTAACCGAACCGGGCTGCTCCTAGTCTTGAACTGCTACTACCTTGGCGAGGTCCATAGCTATCTATTCCTTGGACATCACATGTCCCAGGAACTTAACTTCTTCTTTCCAGAAGTCGCACTTCTTGTACTACGCAAACAACTGGTTCTTCCTGAGAGTATCAAAGATTGCTCGCAAGTGTTCCTCATGATCCTCCCGACTCTTAGAGTATATCAGGATGTCATCATAAATACGATGACAAATTGGTACAAAAACAGCCAAACACTTGGTTCATCAGGTCCATGAACACGGCCGGTGCATTCGTGAGTCTAAATGACATCACCAGGAACTCATAGTGCCCAAAAATGGTTCTGAACGCTGTCTTCTACACATCCTCATCCTTGATGCGCAACTGGTGATACCCTGACTATAAGTCAATCTTTGCAAATATTGTGCCCTCTTCAACTGGTCAAACAGATCATCTATCTTGGGCAAAGGATACTTGTTCTTCACTATCACCTGGTTCAACTTGCGATAATCAATACATAATCACAGCGAACCATCTTTCTTCTTCACAAACAGCATGGATGCTCCCCAAGGAGAAGCTAGGCCGTATGAAACCTGACTCCAAAAGGTCATCAATCTGTCTCCTTAATTCCTCTATTTCACATGGAGGCATGCGATACGTGGGTAAGGAAATGGGTGTCGCACCAGGCACCAGGTCGATAGTAAAATTGATCTCGCACTGAGGAGGTAATCCAGGTATAGTCTTAAACACTTCCCAGAAGTCCTGGACTACGGGCGTGTTTCCAAGCGTCAGACCATTATGTTCTTTCAACAGGGCAGAATAGCAAAGGACTCGGAAGGGGCAACTGACCTGAATAGGGAAAGTGAAGGCTGTTTTTTCAAGCCCATGTGCCGTCACCAGTCGGGTCTAGCAGTCGATCTCGGTCCTCATTTCAATAAGCCAATCCATGCCGAGGATGATGTCAAAATGGTATATCGAGGTGACAATCAGGTCAATACATATTGTCCTGCTCCCTAAATCTATCAAGCAACCCTCAAACAACTTAGTGGCATCTGTAAAAGTTCCTACTGCTACGATAACTCTCACCCCAACCATAGGGGTCGTATTCAGCCCTAAGCGCTTGACCAAAGAACATGATATCATCGAAATAGTGGACCCAGTGTCCACCAACAGAAATACGGGTGTACCTTGGATGTGAGCAGTGACCTCGAAGGTTAAAGGCATTGTACCTGCTAAATTAGGTGCTTCAGCTGCAAGTGCATGTACTCACGCCTGCTGAGAATAGTTAGAATGAGGTGCAATAGGCCGTGGAGGGGGCCTAAAATGAGGTGGGACTGCAATAGCTTGAGGAAGCTAGCGGTTGACCCTCTGAGGCGGCAAGAAGCCATTATCCCTCATCCTAGTGAAATAATACCACAAGTCTGCTCGCCTTATCAGGGCTGGTGGAGTGGTAAGTCTACCAGGCGAGTCTGCACAGGGCCTCTCACCAAGAGATGGTTTGCTCGAAAAATCCAGTCGAGGCCTAGGATCCATAGGCACACATGTACGAGATAGCCTGTCTCCATCCTGCTTAACTCGTAAAGACATACCCACTAACTCATCATAGTTGGATATGCTAGCGCAACACATCTTCGAGCGTATCTCGGGTCGCAGACCCTCAAAAAACTGCCGCATTCGCATCAGCTGGCCTGCCAATATCAGGGGAGCATATCTGGCCAGCTCCATGAACCAGTTCTCGTACTCTGCCATGGTCATCCCTCCGTGATGGAGGTGAAGAAATTCACTCTCCTTCTCATTACGATACGTGAGGGAAAAGTACTTCTCATGGAGACGTGTCTCAAATGCGGCCCACGTTCACACGTATCCGACAATAATGGTCCAAAGGACGCTGTCCCACTAAAGGTTGGCCTCCTTCCAACTCCACCTGTTCTGCTGTAGTGCAGTGCAGCGGCTTCAGCATCTTAAAGATGAAGTCAAGCCAATACTTAGCCTCCTCGGGTCTGTGAGCACCCGTAAAAGTAGGAGGTCGAAAGTACTAGAATCGCTCGAATAAGCCGCTGGCTTCCATGTTTCCAATAGGCTGCACAAGTGGTGCAAGCGGGGCCGCGTGCATGTTATGGGCAATGGCCCCTGCAATGGTGGTCAGAAACTGCTGCCGCTGTTGTTGCTACTGCTGCGTCGAAAGTATCATCTACTCCAACCTATCAGGAGGAGGAGCCAATTGTGATACGGGAGGCGTCGAGGTAGATGCACGGTTCTACTCATGAACCGGTGGTGCAACAAGTGTCAGCCCATTAGTGGAGCCAGTGGCCGGCTAAGAATCTGGTATAGTCTCGTGAATCAAGCCCAAACTTGGGTCCATATGGCTATTGCTTAGGGGAGGTGCCCCGTCAATCGAGTCACCAAGTGTAAGACGCGTCGTACTCCGTGTGGCCTTAGGTGGCATCCCTTGTATACACATAGGGTGCAACCCGTGTCAAATTTAGCATAAGAACATACACTTATTCACATTCCAAACTAGAAGAAACTTCATGCATTTCATATACCAAAATCATCACAATACATGAGATATAGTTTCACATGAGTCATGATAGAAGATGCATGTGAGCTAATTTACCAAAGCTTTAAATACTAAACATACTAACAACCAAACAAGTCTACTAAGGCTAGTACAAAGGATGACTAACAGCAAAGCAAACTAAGAGACGACTACACATAAGACTAGTCGTCTGAATCTGGAGATGGAGGAGGGGCACCCTTGTCCTGCAGGTAACACAGGATAGCCCTCAAGGTGCAAGACACCTTGCTAAATTTCTGCTTTACGAAGGCCTGATTCTCTTCAAGCTTGGCTTAGGTCTCTTTGATCTCTTACCTCAGGGTGACTTGGCCCTCCTCGATCTGAGCCAAACGGGCTTATAAGGAAGCCCGATCTCGGTGGTGCTCCTGTGTAGTAGGAGGAGAGCCCCCATCAGAGTCTTGGGCCTCTTCTTCTTCCTGTTCTCCCCCTTTGCCATTACCCTCATCTTCACTGCTTTCCTCACCACTTCCTTCTTCTTCATTTCCACTTCCTTCCCTACCTTCACTTTCTTCTTCAACATCACTTTCTTCTTCTGTATCATCGCTCTGCTCCTCAAGGTGAGCTTGGCGTTGCCTTTGGCTAATGCCCGTGTTGTCGAGCGTGTTTTCGCTGATAATGTTGATCGGGGCGACATCCCCCATATGGAGTTAGAAACAATAGTGGCGGGCTATCTTGTAAACAAGTTAACTAAAAGGTAGAGAGGCACTCTCCCTAGTAGACCGTGTAGTGCGAATTATCTATGATAGGATAAGAGTAAGAAAGCATACTTTTTTTCCTTGCCCGACTCTATATAAGAAATCCACCATGAACCTTGTGCATTCGGTGTGATTACTCCACCTGGGATACACGTTATACATGCATATGTGGTAGAGCAAGCAGAAGTCGGCCATCATCTTGGATGAAGTGAGACTATTTCCCCGCCTCCAATGCTTGAGTCGGCCGCATAGGAAACGTGTGCAGAGTCTCTTCTCTCGCTCACTAGTGAGGTTCTTCTCACTGGCGTGCACCACACCTCTTTTGACTCTTATAATGCAGGCAATCTCATCCACACCAACTATGATCTCCTGCCTTCCTAGAGGGATAGTAAACTGGAGAGGCTTCAATAGTGGATTCTGAATGAGGGCGTAGAAGGTGCGCACAGTGGCTTCGCTCTCATGAGTGTTCCCTTCAAACATGGGACCCCATGCATGTTTCAAGAGAAAGTTGATGGCTGGATACATCCCAAACATCTTCTCATCGACATGTGCCTCAAATACGACCTTGTGGTTGCGGAACTTACTAAGGTCGACGTTTGATAATAGTGATCTCTCCAATGGAATCTGAGGATCGAGGTCCCGCTTAGACCTCCGTTCACGCTCGACACTCGTACTGGCTTTGGCGTTCTCCCTCCTTGTAGTACGGCATGGTCAGCTCGGCCCAACCTCATCTGGGGCTACTCTCTTCTTTCTCATGAGAGAAAGGAGCGTAGAGATCGAGAGGATGGCGGCGACAACCTTGAAGAAAGCCATTGGAAGTGGAAATGCTTGAAAGATGAGATGGGTTAATGGGTTTGAAAGGTTGTGAGCCATAAAAGAGGGCTTTTGTGCTCAAATGAGTGGAAATAGGGAAGCTAGAAAGATGAAAATGATGGTTTCATGGCAATGGAGGTGGGTAGATGCAATGGGCAGAGAATTTGGAAGATGGATTTATATGTAGGAGGGAGTTTGAGAGAGAAATGAGGATTTGAGAGGTTTAGGGGGGTTACGAGTTGAAGGAAATAGAAAAAGGGGAGGTGAGGGAGATCAAATAGAGGCCCCACATGTGTGACATGGTCCACCTGACCGAGCGGTGGGCAGCGCGCCACCGACTAGGTGGTGTCGCCGCCCGAGCTCTAGTCCGACCACAGTGGCTCCACCTGGGGGCAGTGTCTGCCACTCCTCGGGATGCCAAAAACACGTGGGACCCCCCTTGGGTCCCTCTGTAAATTACGGTGTGGTCCCCACAATGGTTTGAGGTGCTTTTGGACTTCAACTCGCACGTATTCACCCTTTTTGGCATGTTCTGAGCATGGGATTCACTGAGTCATCACCCAAAACCATCAGTTGATGGTCTAGGAAGGGGTTGGGATCATTTTACATGATCTTATACGCCTACGAGGTGAAATTCAATGGTCAGTTTTGCTTCAACGGTCATATGACCACCGACGGGTGAAACTTGGGATCCTAGGATTATTTTTATGTTTTAACGCTCCCTTCTAAGTCAAAGTACGTCAGTGTGCATCGTTACCATAAACCAGGTCCAGTTTAATCCAAATCATGCTATGATACCAACTTGTAATGCCCCGAAATCTGAGAGTCGAGCAAATGCCCAACTCCTGAGTTCCAATGCATCACTTGTGCAACATAGATAATGATGATTAAATGTTGTTTATATTAGCACATTAAACATGAATGAGATTATGCTAAATTAGCATATCATACTCTAGAGACAGTTAAATTATTCAAGTGGAAGACAATGATAAGTATATAGAACATATAAGTGGTAAGTCCCCAGAGTATCAACATGTCGCCAGGTTAAGTAAATTACATGTATAATTCCCAAAATTACAAAATGATAAAGTGTAATGTCTATTAATCCATAACCTTGTAGCCTCGGTGACGTAACTTTAGGTCTACATAGACCCGTCAGAGATTTACAGGTAAGAGAACTCCTCGTCATCGTAGAAGGTTGACTCTAGATCATAAGCTGCATCATCATCTGCAACTACAACAGAGTCTAGTTGGTGTTTTAAAACACCGTCCTAGAGTGGAAGTGAGTGATCAACTCAATGGAGCTATAACACAAAGGTTAACATGTTATCAATTCAGTTAAGCAGTAATGATGAAGCAATACAACAAGCATTCCTAGGTACTCTAATTAATGCAAGGATGATATGTGTTAATGATGCATGCCCTCGCCTACACTCCCTCTGCGACATCATCTCATGATCGTGGTATGCACCCATTCCTCTGTGCTTAACTCCAACGCCAAAGGCACATGCAATGCGGTGCATGTATATGATTAGCCAAGTTCTTACTTAGTCTTATTCATATAGCTGGTTGGGAAGCTAAGACACCTCCCTTTATATCATTTACCCAAACAATGATCCATCTAGGGTCGTCAATCCTAATTAATCTCATACGTTAGCAGTTCTAGGACACTAAGGAGAGGCTCGTTACCTCAGCGCATGCCTAGTTTATACTCGAAGTCACTATGGAATGGCTCATCACCTTAGGGTAGTCCTAGTGTATACTCGAGGCTCGTCACCTGATCATAAGCCGACAGTTCAAATATAGTGTCCCATACCACCGTATTCGACTTATATGTTTGGTTTGCTCACTCGACACTACAGGGAGGCTCGTCACCCCAGTGTAGGCCGACACCTCGACCACGGTGTCCCATACCACCATGGTCAGCTCATGAGTCTTAGAGGATTGTAGTACCAAGGTTAAACGGGCTTTTCACTGATAAGTTGGTACCTTAGATTCAAGCAGTATTGTCCATACATGGTAAATATACATTAGGCCAATCAGGTTACTTGACAAGCTTGACTAGTACGAGCGCACGTTGACTTAATCAACATGGAGCGTGTAAGCACTCCGCATGGCCTAACCACTGTCGATAAACAGCGTACGACTCGGATTCATCGAACATGGCTTGTGTGGCGAAATAACCTCGACCACTGACTTAGGAATCATTACCGATTGCCTGGACTACATCGTAGCCCAAATCACACTCCAAAACAATTGTATTCACATAGATAATCAAAGATAGCATGTGATAATCAATCTAAATATAAACCTCATTTGAGCATTTCATCAAACAAATAGTACACATGTTATCATACATAAGCATTTCACCCATAAATCACATGGTAGTAAGATAGGTTACCTAAATGAATCAGTAACTATAGATAAGGGGATTGAGAATCCTATCTCAACACTCACATTAAATACATTTCAACAAGCATTTACTCATTTAGGCATTTTGTCAAATACTTAAACTACACATATTAACATACATGTAATAAATTAGTTATAACCTATATTATAGCAAATCCTTTCACAAAGGAGTTGTCACACATACAACAATCATGTATTATCAATCAATAATCATGGCAAGCACAAATCATAATTCCATATTCAATCAAACATTTCAACAAACACATAGAATGCATTAAAACAACATAGTTTACATATATGTGTAATATACGGAAACATCATATCTAAGCACATGTGATAGCAATCAAGTCAGTCATAAATCATTAACCAGCATTGAAAGCCTTGAAAACCATAACCTAAATGTTTATATTCCACACCTTTCACCGGTAAACTCATATCGAACTCAGTTCAAACATTATGCCTTCGTCTACAGCACAACGATTACCTATGGCATGAAATAGGTTAGCTATTTCACTATTTACTCTATTTGGAACCTAAAACAGGTTAGGGTTAGGATTTCTTACCCAACAATGGAATCAGCATCACCAGTGAAGCGATACGGGAAAGGCAATTTGATACATAGAGCGGTGGGATCAAATCCCAGCAACTATCTCTCACTCTCTCACACTTCTCCTCACTTTCTCCTTCTCTTTTGTCTCGTCTTTCTTATAGGGTTTATAGAATTAGTATGGCATGTGAGAGAGGGGGTTTAAGGGCCTTATATAGGCTCAAAAGTGAGCTCATTGGCTCCAGGGCCATGGTATACTTAAGTTCTAGCCAAATGGCGGCTGTTTCGGGCCAATGAAGCTCATCTAGAGGCCCATTACCTGCATACGGTCCAAAGAACGTCCCCTGACAATGGATCTATGTTAAGTTACATTTTTAGCCCGATCGGATCTGTGGACCAACCATGGTGGACCTATTTCACTTTAACGATCGTCGTCACTCGATCAGGGCCACAAGTACACTGACCTGTGTAGGGAAATTTCCCTGATCTGAGGGTGTAGTTGGGTCAGAATCTGACAGTCTGAAACCTTAAATTTGGCCTTTAAGCAAACGACCCAATTCACTTAAGTTTGAGTTCATTTGCTGAAGATATTCGTGTCTCTCACACACTTAGCTCCAGGCTCAAGTTATACGTTTCTGGATACTATTTGGACTTGATTTCCAAGATGGTTGTCAAGCCCAGTATGGTGGTTATAATCATATACCTTCGCATTAATCAAACTTTTGACGTGCGGTCCAGGTCCGATACGGAGTTTTGTGATGCTCCCGAGAGCAGCTAGGTCTTGAGATTGATCCTAGGTTTCTAGGTAATGTGGCATTAGTGATTCTACTAGTTTTGGTTCTTACAAATTATATAGAAACTGGTTCAAGCTAATTTACTGATTAATTCGGTTTAGTACTTAATCAATTTTCTTCTGATCTCTAAAGGATTCAGTCCTTAGTGATTTTTGCCTGAGGTGGTACTCGGGTCTTTATACAGGTTTTTTTGAGACGTTACATGACCTTATGAACAGACTGGATGAAAAATAGCATTATGGTGGACCCTACCTTGATGATGTGCATATATTTGAACTGCATAACATTAGTAACATGCATATTCTCAACCTTCTCCTCCAAAACACATAAACGTGCATTAAACTCAGAAGGCTCATAATCTGGATCATTAGTAGAATTAGATTCAAGTTCTTCAAAAATATCATCCATGTTAATGTCATCATGAGGAAGATCACCAGCATCCTCCTCATTTCTAGCTTCAGCACCACCATTACCATCACCTTGGCAAGGAAGTAAATCCAGCTTCATCTTATTAAGGTTAGAATTGTTAAATATCAGATGATGGATTGGGGCTTCTCCAACAGGCATGTCGACTAACATATGTGTAGCCAACACAGTCATCAAGTAAGCAAAATGGATGTCATTGTGACCTAGATGGAGTCTAAACTGAATAATGAAGTGACAAATCAAGGATGGTAAACAAACATGAACACCTCTGGTAATAGAATGAAGAACACGAACCATGAAGGATGTTAATTTGAATTTATTACCCGATCGAGGATATAAGTTAGACACAAAGATTTTGTGAAGAACTCTGTAATTGGGTAACAAAAACTTTCAGGGGAGCGCATTCCCTTTATGCGTCCAATGTACGTCCAAATTGCATAAGGCTCTAGTGAGCATACGTTTTTCAGTTTTTGAGGGTTTTTCAGATAAGATATGGATGGGAATGCCCTCATTATTCATAGGAATTTTCATAAGAGCTGAAATCAAATGACAATCAACATCAAATGGTCCTTCTCTTGTGGCTATTTTAAAAGTTAAATTTTCCAATGAAAACTCACTTATGCAAGCGAACATGGACTGGGCAATGGACTGGTATGCTGGCCCACCCTAATGCAATAAGTTACCCCAACCTATAGTTTGAAGAATAGGAAAGATATCATACGGTGCAACATGATCTACAGAAACAGGATGTTCTACAATAACATTCCTTAATCTAATGTCCCGTAAATAAGATGGATCTTCTTCGTAGAACCGAAGATGACGCTTGGTAATAGGAGTAGATTTGGAAGAAGATGGACCGTGGGATGTCGTCTTTCTTCTTCTATATGCCATATGCAACAAAGATTTGAAAGAAATAAAGAGTTGCAATGGATTGAGAAATGGGTATTCTCAAATCAGATATGGGTGAAGAAAAAACTCCAAATCTCAACAAAATAAGAAAAAGACAACTTCAAGAGAGAAATAGAAGTATACTTGACACAAATCCATAAGAAATAAGCAAATAGAACACTAACCTTGACGGATTTGGAAGATGGATTCGACTGGTCGGGCGACGGCCTGTCGGAGAGGGAAGTTGAAATAAGGAAGAAATGATATTTTCTCCAATTTAAGTCAATCAGCACGATTTACGATTGGTCGTGGGTTTTCTACAACCGGTCGTAATAAGACAGGTCGAGGAAATCCTCGACAGGTCGAGTACCACCATAAAAATCAGATTTCCTACATTTGTCATAAAAATTGAAATCTAAACTAGCAAATATATACAATATGATACAAGGTAGGCATAAATAATCATTTTAAAATGCACATGCCAAGATCAAATTTCATTTTGTTAAACCTGCTTTTGTCAAGCGGTTTAGTGAAAATGTCAGCACGTTGATTCTCGGTAGGGATATATTCCAAAGATATAACCTTTTCTTCTATTAATTCACAAATATAATGAAATCTAATGTCAATGTGCTTAGTACGAGAATGCTGAATAGGATTTTTTGAAATATTTATGGCACTGGAATTATCACAATATAATAACATAGAATCCTGTTTAATTCCATAATCACTAAGCATACGTTTCATCCAAACAAGTTGCGTACATGCATTACCAGCTGCGATATATTCAGCTTCAGCAGTTGAAAGTGATATAGAACTTTGTTTCTTGCTAAACCAAGAAACTAAACAATTTCTGATATAAAAGCAACCACCACTGGTTGATTTTCTATCATCAAGATTAACAGCCCAGTCAGCATTCGAGTACCCAGCTAATTGAACACTAGTCTCGAGTGGATACTAGAGACCGAGATTAACAGTACTTGTGACATATCTTATAATGCACTTGACAGCAATCAAGTGTGATTCTTTAGGATCAGACTGATATCTAGCACAAATACCAACACTTTGAGCGATATCAAGTCTACTAGTAGTTAAATACAGTAAACTACCAATCATACTCTGATATAATTTTGGATCCACATTTTTACCTGTAGAATATTTTGAGAGTTTCAAAGTTGTACTCATAGGAGTATCAAAATTCTTACCATTCTCAAATCCAAACCTTTTAATCAGGTTCAAGGCATACTTGGTTTGAGAAATAAAAATACCATCAGATTGTTGTTTTACTTGCAACCCTGGGAAATAATTTAATTCCCCAACCATGCTCATTTCAAATTTTGATTTCATTAAATCTGCAAACTCAACAGTCATGTTAGTACATGTTGATCCATAAATAATATCATCAATATAGATTTGAGCCATTAAGATATCATCAT
Source organism: Magnolia sinica (assembly GCF_029962835.1). NCBI lineage: Eukaryota > Viridiplantae > Streptophyta > Magnoliopsida > Magnoliales > Magnoliaceae > Magnolia > Magnolia sinica. The sequence continues at coordinate 86,412,006 of NC_080574.1, forward strand.
TATGTTTCTTAACAAAGAGTGTCTTATCGACGCTACCCATTTAAAAATTATGACTTAGTAAAAACTTTGTCAATTTTTTGTACCATGCCCCGGGAGCTTGTTTTAGACCATATAGAGCCTTTTAAAGACAATATACATGATTAGTAAGCTTAGGGTCTTCAAACCCTGTAGGTTGTTCAACATATACTTCTTCATGTAAATCGCCATTTCAAAAGGCACTCTTTACATCCATTTGATAAATTTTAAATTTTTTAAACCATGCAATGGATATGAAAAGTCTGATTAATTCAAGGCGAGCAACTGGGGCAAAGGTTTCATCGTAATCAATGCCTTCTATTTGAGTGTACCCTTGAACTACCAGTCTTGCCTTGTTTCGAATAATATACCAAGTTCATCAGACTTATTTTTAAAAATCCACTTTGTTCTAATAATATGTTTATCTTTAGGTCTAGGAACAAGATACTAGACATCATTTTGAACAAATTAAATAAGTTCTTCCTACATAGCTATTATCCAGTTTTCATTAGAAAGTGCTTCTTTTACATTTACCAGTTCAATCTGGGATGTAAAACACACGTAGTTACATATGTCTTCTAATTGTCTACAAGTGCGCACACCAGTGAGAGGGTTTCCAAGTATCTGATTGGTTGGATGATCTTTGACAGTCCTTAGTTCAGAATTAACTTGATTTGATAAAGTATCCGGTTTATCAATCAAAAGAACTTCATCATTATCTGAACTTGGGGCAGGTGTATTCAAGTGATCATCAATGACTACATTGAAGGACTCTTGAATCACACCAGTCATGTTGTTCAAAACATGATATGCCCGACTGTTTAAAGAGTATCCTAAGAAGATCCTTTCATCACTCTTTGTATCAAACTTTTTCAGATTTTCACGGTCACGTAAAATATAGTACTTGCTGCCAAAAAGTCGAAAGTATTTGACAGTAGGCTTCTTATCAAACCAAAGTTCATAAGCAGTTTTATTATCAGACTTACATGTATACACTCAGTTGATAATATAACATGCAGTATTTACGGCTTCAACCCAAAGATTTCTAGGGAGCTTCATACTATTCAACATTACATTTCCCATTTCTTGAAGCACTCTATTTTTCCTTTCCACAATTCCATTTTGTTGTGGTGTTTTGGGCGCAGAGAATTCATGCAATATTCCCTGATCGTTATAGAATTTCTCAAAACTGTTATTCTCGAACTCAGATCCATGATCACTACGGATCTTACAGACTTGAGAGCCTTTTTCAGTTTGGATCTGTTTGAGAATCTTTTTTACTTCATTAAGGGTTTCTGATTTATCCCTTAAGAAGGCTACCCAAGTGAATCTGGTAAAATCATCCATGATTACCAGTATGTATTTTTTTCCTCCTCGACTCTCCATCCTGGTAGGTCTTATAAGGTCAATATGGAGTAGCTCGAGTGGTCTTGATGTGGCATTGGAGTTCACCTTTTTATGAGAGCTCCTTGTTTGCTTGCCATACTGGTATTCACCACATATTTTGTCTACTTTTTGTAATTTTGGTAGAGCTCTTATTAGTTCTCTCTTGCTCAATCTGTATAAATTATGGTAGTGTACATGTCCAAGGCGTTTATGTCATAATTCAGTCTCATCAGTATAGACCATGTAACACAATTGTTTAGATGAGCTACCATCGCTTACAATATAGCAGTTTTCAGAAGTCTTGCGACCAGTTAATATTACAGAACCCTTTTTGTTTAAAATTTCACAACCTTTATTAGAAAATTTCACACTATGATTGTTATCGCATATTTGAGATATGCTTAATAGGTTGTGTTTTAGTCCCTCAACTTATAAAACATTTTTAAATAAGGGGAGGTTATAGAGTTGAACCATACCTTGACCAATAATCTTGTAGTTGCTACCATCACCAAATGTGACTATCCATCAGTCATATCTTTAAGATCAGTAAATAAAGCCTTGTCGCCTGTTATATGCCTACAGCATCCACTATCAAGGTACCACTTCGAATGACTTATAGCTTTGAAAGCGGGTGGGCAACCAAGCAAGTAACCGTAGGAACCCATTTGATAACTGATTTGGGTTTAGAAGTATAGTTGGTCTTCTTGTTTTTGTAATGACCCACTGAGTTACATTTTAAGAGCTCCTTAAGCAAATCAACTATCTTTTCAACTAAAGGATTTCGGTTCTGATTCTTATAGTTGATATGGTTATTTCTAAAAGATTAAAAAGTTTTGGAATCTTTGGAAAACTTATGATTTGCACTCTTTTCTTTTGAGTTTGAAGACTCCCCTTTCACAAATTTAGGAGGAGTATTCTTTTATTTAGGAGGAATATTTCTATCATATCCTAGACCGAATCGATTACCACATTTTCTTGATCCAGACAGAAGTTTTTCTAATTTTGGATCACCCTGGGCATACCTCCATGTATCCTTTAAACTCAAAAGTGAAGAGACTTCAAATTTAAGTTTCTCATTTTCAAATTGTAAGTTTTCAATCAAGGAAGTTTTGAAATCTAAGTCGCATTTTGATTTTTCAAAACTATCTGAAATGAGGGATTTTTCTAAAATAAGAGAATCAAAATTTTCCTTAAGCTTCGAGAACTTTTCTTTCTGAAGTTTTAATTTTACTACAATTTTACAACTTTCCTTGTATAGGGCATTGTAAGCATCTTGAAGATCTTCTTCATTGTCATGATCACTATTTAGATTTTCTTCACTAGTTGAATCATCATGATCTAAAAAAGTGAACTTGGCTAGAGTCATAAGAGCCTTATCATTGCCTGACTTGGTTTCAGAATCTTCTGATTTAGAAGTAGCTTCAGAGTCAGAAGATTCATCCCAAGTAGTCATCATTCCTTTCTTTTTAGGTTTGCCCTTTTTAGGACACTTGTTTGCTAAATGCCCATATTCTTGGCAGTTGTAACATTGACTATCTTTTAATGATTTTCGAGGCTTAGATTTCGATCTCTTATCATTAGATTTTTGAAAATCAACCCTCTTTTTACTTTTGAAAATCTTGTAAAAATTTTTAGCAAGAAGAGCCACATCATCTTCAGAATTTTCTAAATTACAATCTTGAGAAATACATTTAGAAGATTTAAGGGCAATAGATTTACTTTTAGGAGCTTTAAAGTTTAACTCATGGGTTTGTAAAGAACCAACTAGTTCTTTTACCCTCATATTGTCCGTATCACGAAGTTCCTGGATCGCAATTACCTTAGAGTTGAATTGTTCAGGAAGTGAGCATAGTATCTTTACACACACTTTACTTTCTAGGATTTTATCGCCAAGACCCCACAAAGTTTACAATGTTATTTAATCTTGTATAAAAGTCCATAAACATTTCATTTTCCTTCATATGAATTTCTTCAAATTTGGTTGTAAGGAGTTGGACTTTAGATTTCTTGACAATTGAAGTACCCTTGTGTGCCATTTCTAAAATATCTCAAGCTTGCTTTGCAGTATCACGGAATATAATTCTTTTAAACTCATCCGGTGATAGTGCGCAAGTGATTGCATTTAGTGCTTTTGCGTTGGCATTAGTCTCATTTTTCTGAAGAGTAGTCCATGAGAAATACGGTGTTACTCTCATTAATTTTGAACCATCGATCCTAGTCACTTCAGTGGTAGGTGGGTTCCATTCAGTCATTGTGGCTTGCCACATACTCTCATCCATTGATTTGAGGAAACTCCTCATCCTAGCTTTCCAATAAGCATAGTTGGGGCCATCAAATGGTGGAGGCCTGGTGACTGAAAGGCTATCAAAATTTGACATCTTATATATAGCTTAAATCGTTAGCTCAGGAAATGAATCCAAGAATAAAGAATTAAAAATGAGCTATTAGGCTCTGATACCATTTGAAAAGGCCAAGCTATATGTCCTAGAAGGGGGGGGGGGGGCGTGAATAGGACTATGCCAAATAAAACTTTAACAGCGGAAAAATAATAACCAAATAAAATAAATCAATTCACAATGCTTAAAATGAAAAGAAGCCTCAATAATCAAGTATTAAGAGATTGAAACAAATGCAGTTCTAAGGACAACCTTACACCATAAAAACCAAGGGTTTATGGCAGGACAACCTTATTTCTAGAACGTTCTTTGTATCAAAAACTTAAACTAAAGAGGAATCAAGAAATAACAAGGAATCAAAATAAATTGTAGGAATTTAAATCTAAGTTATTACAACATTCCCCACTGTGCTTGAAATGTAAAAATTACAACATTCACATCCACACATACATTCCATAACATGAATGATAAAAGATAGGAAATTAAGCAAACATTCAAACCACAATACATAAGGAGTTATAGTGGTTCGCCTATGTGTTCACCAACTATTAAACAACAGCCACACAGAATGTTACTCCACTCCTAATATCCTTACATAGGGGATATTAGCATTCACTATCAAAAGAGGTTTCACAGGTTCACCTAAAACCTTCATAATTGCGTCCTTTTAACTTGGTCTTACACAATCCAAAAACCCACACTTTCTGAGTTTTTTGGCTCTCCTCAGATAACCAAACACAATGGGATTTTTCTGGCTTAATCTCAAAAGAAACCAAATACAGAATGTAAATTACAAAATGTAAAATACCTGGATTTCTCCTTTGTAGCAGCTCAGAAGAACCAAGTCGGAGTAGAGATTCGAATGTCAAAGTTCAATATCCAATACTCACTTTATAATGGTTTTAGGTTCTAATAGATTTTAAATTAAACCAAAATGGGCTAGCTTTAATTGATTTTGATTTCAGAAAAAGGAAAATAACACTTCCTCTTTTCAGATCAGATTGGAATACAAGAAACAAAATCAATTTAAAAAGCTAAAGAAAGAGAATATTAAATATGCACACTTAGCTTAAAATGGAGAACAAACTTATCTCTCAGAAGGCCGGATTAAAATTGCTAGAGTAGTTATCAATATTCTGAGATTCCTGCTCTATTTATAGGTAAGCTAATCGCATCTTCAACTGGTCCAGAAGTCGCTACGACTGGTCTTAGAACCAACGAATATTTGAAAATTTGAGCGCGATAAGATAAGGCAGTTTCACGACTGGTCGTAGGTAGTCTACGACTGGTCGAAGGACACCTTCGACTGGTCTTAAGTTGATCACGACTAGTCGAAGCCAAGTAAAATACATCACTGTAGTTTGAGTCATAGGTTCATGACTGGTCGAAGGAACAATCGACACTGTTCATACGACTGGTCGAACAAACCCCAGGACTGGTTGAAGCTTAACAAAAAATTCTGAATTTTTGCAACAAACTTACGACTGTTCCAGGAAAATCTTAAACAGGTCGAAGCAGTGCTAGGACTAGTCGAGAAAGATCTAGGACTAGTCTTAGAGCAGACCAGATTCTCAAATATAAAACATTTGCATTATGTATCCGAAATGACCTACTCTAAAGGTCAACCTAAGGTCAAATATACATTAATAGTGAAGTAAGGACATTGAACGCTTAAGATATGTAACCTTTAAAGAAAGTGAAGCTTAAAATCTTGATGTAGCTTTTCCTTAAAAGCTTCAATTACACAATCTTGAATCTTGACTTGTAACTTGTAAATTCAGTTGAACATTCTTGAGTCTTGACTTGTAAACTTATCTTGTCTTTCGAAGTCGATCTTGCGAGACAATGCCGTGGCTTGACATATCTTGAGTTGAGCATTGTGCTTCACTAATGCAATCAACATCCATACACTGAGACTCACTTCATCCATACATGCTTCATCCATATTGTGTCTCAAACATTTGCATTTATGTAATTTCATAAAGTACAAGCAGTGTTTTTGGCACCACAAATTTGACAACATAAAGGGGCTTTCAACCATAGCACTTACATATTTGAGGCCCAAGTACAAGGCCCACCTATTGTGTATTCAAGGCCCGATGTGATGTATATAAAGCCCATATAGCGAGGACTGATGTGATGTAGATATGGCCCTTGAGTGAGGCCTATCATGATTGTATGTGAGGCCATGGGCCCACTATATATTATGTTAGGCCTTATATGGGCCACTCCTTAGGAGCAATGATGGTTAAATGTCCACATTAATGGGCGATAATTGTAAATGTCCACACTGTGACCTTCCCTTATGCTTTATTAGGCTCATTCTCACTGATTCCGATTGTTGAGGCCGAGTATCGAGGCCGATTCTGATTTGTCGAGGCCAATTGTATAGGCCGATTCCAATTTGTTGAGGTCGATTCTATAGGTCGATTCCGATTGTTAAGGCCAAGTATCGAGGCCAACTGTATAGGCCGATTCTGATTGTCGAGGCCAATTCCGATTTGTCAAGGCCGATTGTATAGGCTGATTCTGATTGTCGAGGTCGATTCCGATTTGTCGAGGCAGATTGTATAGGTCAATTTTGATTCTCGAGGCTAAGTATTGAGGCTGATTTCGATTTGTCAAGGCTGATTGTATAGGCCAATTCTGATTATCGAAGCCGAGTATCGAGGCTGATTCTGATTTGTCAAGGCCGATTGTATAGGCCAATTTCGATTGTCGAGGCCAAGTATCGAAGCCGATTCCAATTTGTCGAGGCCGATTGCCGAGATCGATTTCGATTGTTAAGGCCGATTGTTGAGACCCATATAATGTATATGCGGCCCGTAGTTGAGGCCCATCGTGATGTGTATTCAGCACGTGTTTGAGGCCTAATATGATGTATATGCAGCCCATATTTAAGGCCAATCATGATGTGTATTAGGCCCTTGTATGAGGCCATGGAACCACTATATGTTAAGCTCTATGTGGGCCACTCCTTGGGGGCAATGTTGGTTTAATGTCCACATTGTCCAGGGCGATTGTCAATGCCAATTGTCGGTGCCGGTTATTGATATCAATTATGAGTATGTGACAACATAACATCATGATACATGCCCATACGCATCATCTGCATGTTTGTTATGAGATGTGATTGACTATTGCATATGTCATTGGGCATATTTTTATGAGACTCCCTGATAAGCGAAGATTGTCTCACATGAGTACACGGTATACGCAGGATTGATGCATGACTAGATTATATGACTCATGCATCTTGCATTATGTGTTGTGATTACTGTACACCCTGCGACATCAGGGTCGTAGCCTCTACAGGTATTTTGTGGATGGCCAGATGGGACACCAGAAATCTGTTCTACATGTGGTGCTATAGATATTCTTGGGTGAAAGTTGTTAAACCCTCTTAGTTCCAAAGGTTGCTCCAATGTCTAGACCAAGTGGATGCATGAGCGCATGAGGGCCATATACCGTTAGGCCGCGTCTCCCATTATGTCGTGGTCAGTTGGAAGGGGGTACGGCCTTACCTGCCCAAGAGGAGGGGACAATGCTAGGCTAAGTTTGACCAGCTCAAGGAATGGGTCTGCTATAGACGAGCTATACCCAATATTGGCATGCGGATAGTGAGGTCTCTTCCACTCACCTTGTTGCACGTAATAGGGCGGCAATCTGGTTTGGAGTGTAATAGACCCCGGTGATTTTCCAGAGAGGAACCGTACTGATATGTGGACTTATTGAGGAGTTCCATACTCATGCATTCATTTCATTCACTATCCACTCGGGTTGGTGGTGCGCAACTAATTGTTGTGTACCTTCGCATGGTTAGGATTTTGGTTGGGCGCGTGACTAACCTAAGATCAGGAGTTTACCACATTAAGTCTAACTATCCAAATTTAGGTATGGGACTAGTTTGGATAGAAGTCTCTTGTGATGGACCTCATAGCCTGCGATACTACGTACTATCATCCCGACTTCATACTCCAGCTTGGTCATTTCATTCGCATCGCATATTGCATCACATCCTCAGCACATAGTATTTGGCTTACTATATTCGCATTGTATAACTAATCTATATTTCTTCCTCAGTATATGATATTGGTTATTATATTTTTACATTGCATAGCCTGGATAAGGCTAATGGTATTTATGGGCCTATCAGCATGTTTTCGCATTATTCTTTAAGGGCCTGTAAGTATTTTCACTTACTCTGATTACTCTGATATTACTTACTTGACACGTACCTTGTGCATACACTTTCACCACTCACTAAGCTTTCTATAAGCTTATACATGATAGATGCATGCAAGTGGCGTTAGGTTATAGCAGCATTGAGCTTGGAGCGTGCAGCAAACTTATGGAGCTTTGATTTTTGACATATGTATTTCCCTTTTAACACTGTATTCAACTGTTTATATTAATGGATATGTAATGATGATTTTACCTTTATGATTTGGCTATACTTGTGTTTATGCTTATTACGAGATAAATGTACACTGAAAAAATCCTCCTTGTAGGATCCCATGATCGGAATCTAGCATATAGGCGTTGGGAACTAAGAATGGAGTACTACGGAGGCTGTCGGCACCAGATTCGGTGATCAGGGTTCTTGTGAGTCCAATCTCTGAGTTTGGGGCGTGACATGACATTTTAGATTCCAAAAAGTTGTTGATAAACTTGACATCTACTTGATGTAATCGAGGATTAACTCAATGTATCGACTGACTTATCGAAGAGTAAAAGTATGACATTGATTTGAGCACCTCGATGATCTTTCATATATGCATATCATAGTATATTTTCATATCAGCTTGTATATATATCAAAATTTATACAAATCATTATAGCCTTTAAAATTATACACTTGCAGAGTTTATATTCAAAAAGAAGTTTTTGAGGGGTATTATCCTCAGATATATCATGATAATCATAAGAAAATATATCTTTTCACATATGTATGTCCAAAGTTTTAGATGTTGTAACCTGGATATATTCTCTGTGTTCCCATACTAGTAGTAAGAAGGATCATCCTTCCTGTTGCCTCTGATAACATAACATTGATCATTAATGCGAAGACCGTTCATAATTATTTTTCCTGATAGGTCCAAGATCTTACACTCTTGTGTGGAGAATGTTACCACATGCTTCTTATCACATATTTGAGAAATGCTTAGAAGGTTGTGTGTCAGTCCTTCTACACAGAAAGCATTCTCATTTTTTAACATCTCTAATCCAACAATAGTTCCATGCCCTAGTACCGTAGTGGTGTTTCCATCTCCAAAGGTGACTACCCCATTATCAAGATTTGAATAATTTGAGAGGAGATTTGTCACCTGTGACATGTCTTAAGCACCCGCTATCTAGGTACCACTTAGTATTATTGCCTGTTATATGATTTGAGTGAGTGACAAGGCAATTTTTCTTTTCTTTCACCATCCATGTTATGACAGGTTTCCTTGAGGATATTTCCTTTACTTTGTCAGGGACTTTTCTGGGTACATTAGGTAACTAAATCATTTTTCCTTGTTTTACTAGATCATTTGTTTTCTGATTCAGTTGAGCCACTTGATTTAATAGCTCCTCCATTCCTCTGGTCATTCTGGGCAGAGATGGATGTGTCTTACCTCTTGCCATATTGTTTGGTGTACTCTTGGTATTTTGTATTGTTCTTCCAGTTGGTCTGTATTTAACAATATGATTCAGACCGAAATTGGATTGAGTCCACCTAAAAGCAATACATTTAAATTTAAAATGGCCTGAGTCTCCACATGAATGACAGATAGAAGTAGCTTTTGTTTTGCTTCCTGATGCAGCTAATTTCTCAATCATTGGTGCTGTATTTTTAGGACTTGATTTGAATTTTTCATGTCCCAATCCACTCTTGTCTTTTCCACGTCTTCCCATCCACAAGAATCTTTTTAATTTTTCATTACTAAGAGAGAATTTGTAATTTAGTTCAACAGACTTCATAGATTGTTCTGCATCAAACCTAAGTGTGTGATTTTCATTCTTAAGATGCATATTTTCATCTTTTAATAGTTCAATCTGTTTCGTCAATTTTGAAGACTTAGATTTAAGGGATAAATTGATTCTTTCCAGCTTATCATTTTCAGAGTGGTATTGCCGAAGATCATTAATCAAGTGTGTATTGAACTCTGAAGTTTTATCTAGATCCATTTGCAGTAATTTATTTTTAGTTTCATTCATCCCAAGTCTTTTAAGGATATGGATGCTATGTGTATAAAGTTGATTATAGGCATCTTGTAATTTATCATTCTCTTCCTCTTCTTCTTCTTTCTCATCATCTGATGGAAATGCCTCTTCGATTTAAGGTTTATTAATTTCCTCAATTATCACTAGAATGTCTGTAGATGTAGAGGCCATGAGTATTTTAAACTTTTGGTCTCCATCACTCTCTGAATCACTGAAGTCTGAGTTTGATTCTTCAGTGTCATCCTAAGTAGTAGCCATTGCCTTTCCTTTGGTTTTTCTGTTGAGGCATTCATTGGACAAATGTCCAAATTTTCTATAGTTGTAACACTGAGGTTCTCTAGAGTTTTTGGAAGGTTTGCCTGTATTGTGCTTGTTGTCCATCTGTTTGCCTCTGTATGGCCGGCCACGATTTTTGTTGAAATTTTTTTTGAACCTTTGAGCTAAGAGAGATAATTCCTCATCCTCATTATCATTTTCACTTTCCTCTTCCTCATTAGTGGTGTGCTTTGAAGTTTTGAAGGCATTATTTTTGGGTTTAGGAGTTTGCTTAAAGTGTAGTTCAAATGTTTGTCAAGAACCTACTAGTTCTTCTACTTTCATTTCATCCATGTTTCTACACTCTTCAATGGTTGTAACTTTCAAGTTGAACTGTTCCTGTAAGGATCTCAGAATTTTCCTACAGATTTTCGGGACCGGAACTTTTTCTCCTAATCCACCCGTGGAATTGCAGATTATGTTCAGTTTTGTGAAAAATTCCATGAACGTCTCATGCTCTTTCATTCTGAGACTTTCAAACTGCGATGTTAGGAGCTACAATTTGGATCTTTTTACTGTGCCGGTTCCCTCATGAGTTGTTTTCAACAAGTCCCATGCTTCTTTAGTTGTTCCACACATACTGATCTTATTAAAGACTTCTTGGGACACAGCACAGTAAATGGCTTTCATTGCTTTTGCCTCTGCAGTCTATTTTTCTTTGTCATGAGTAGACCACAACTCTTTGGATTTTGGTTTGGATATGGTTATGCCTTCATCACGTACTACCTGATCGGTTGGAGGCATGTATCCATTTTCAATAATGTCCCAAACATCATGATCCAAAGTCTCAGAAAGTAATGCATCCTAGCCTTTCAGTAAACATAATTTGATCCATCAAATACAGGAGGTCTAGTTACAGATGAGCCCACTCCTTTGGCCATATTTCCAACTTCAGTCAAGATCGCTCTCTGGGCGGTTAAGCCCTTAATAGAGACCCACTCTGATACCAATTGAAATTGCGGTAGTGACCACTTTAGTAGAAGTAGGAATAGGTTAAAGTGTCCTAGAGGGGGGTGAATAGGACTTTTATAAAATTTTACGACAACTTAAAATCCTATTACCGTTATCTTGATCTAATATGCAAATGTCAAGATGTCATCAATTTAACTCCAATGGTTTCCAAACCTATTAGAGGATCCAATCACTAGACTAAGCAGAATCTAAACAATATATAACCTTAGTCTAAGATGGATTGAATAAGTGACTGTGTGTGGAATGTGATACTTATCAGTTCTAAATAATCATGTCATCATGCATCATGTGAACATCCAAAGTAAACACAGAAAAGTAAAATGAAAATAACAATCCTAAATACAGTCATTTATAGTGGTTCGGCTAGTTACTCCACTCTCGGCGAACGCACTCAACCCTTGAGTGTACCGAATTTCACTAACAGGTGTTTTAAATCAGGTTCACCTCTAACCTTCACAACCTACACAAGGTCGACTCTAGGACCTAAACAAGGAACCTAAACATGTCTCCACGAGACACAAGGTTATGCCCCACATAGGAGCAAGGGTGAACACACGACACCCAAGTTTTATGCTCTACACATGAGCAAAGGATCCATGCAAGGAACCTAGGGATTTATACCACACAGGCCAAGGATCCACACAAGGAACCTAGGGTTTTAGGCCGCACAGGCTAAAGATCCACATAAGAAACTTAGAGTTTATGCCCAACACAAGAGCAAAGGTCAACACACAACACCTAGCTTTTAGGCCACACGGGCCAAGGACCTACACTAAGGACCAAAGTTTATGCTCTACAAGAGCAGGGGTCAACACACAACACTGACACGTACTCTACCGTCAGAGGCCTCGTATGAGGACTTGAAAGGGGTGAGAATCACCTGTGACATAATCCTATACAAAGGAATGATTAGCACGGTCTCTGGACTCTAATGACTTATAGATAAGTAGATGAGCCCGATAAGCACATTGATGAAGATCTCCTCTATTGATGACGAAGAATCTTCAGCTCCCTTGAACCGCAACACTGATGATGCTTCAATGTATGGCGACGGGTTGGGTCAAGGTTATGTTGGATTCCACTCTATTAAATGATAATCATTGTGGTGATAGAGTAGTTCTAAGGTCTTGGGCATTCAAGAGATCTTAGCTTAATGATTTGCCATTAAGGTGGTAGCTAGAAGATCCTTGAATGCGGAAGTTCATTCACCAATCCACTCTATTTAATATCAATGATGAGGGTGGATTGAGGAATGAAGTCCCATGAGAAAAAGGGTTTAGGGTAGGTGATGTGAGTTACTCTCTCAAAGCTCTCTAATTTTCTCAATGAAGCAACCAATAACAAGCTCTCCTTAAATAGGCAAAGAGATCCAGCGGTAATAAAATAGTTAGTTTTTTGACCGAGTTCGATATCATCGATCCATCTTCGATATCATTGAACATATACTTTCGAAAACATCGAGGGACAGATCGATGATATGAACTCTACTGACAATCACAGTTGAATCTCTTATACACAGATCGATCATATCGAACATGCTTTGATGTCATCGGATTTGGAAGTCTGATTTCATTGAACCACGGTTCAATTCCTTGATAATGAAAACATGAGATCAGGTTAAATAAGAGACAGCTGTCTTCGATATTATCGATCCTCTCACAATGTCATCGGATTTCAAATGTTGATGATATCGATACCTAGTTTGATTCATCGATCTACTATAGAAGAATTTCCTATAAGCTTGCTGGACATTCCATTGTCCGAATTTGATGATATCGACCTAGTATAGATATGATCGATATCTGAATATCGATATTATCGAGGGAATCTCGATACCTCGAACATTTAAAGAGGATTTACCTAAAAGCTTGTTGGACTAGTTTGGTCCGAATTCGATCACATCGATATCATCGGAGTTTGATTTGTGAGGATATCGAGGCTCTCTTCGAGTCCTTGGCAAAAATATGTTTTGCCTTAACAACTTGCTGGACACAAACTAACCAGAATTCAATTATATCAAGCTATCTCGATGATCTCGAAATTTGAATGTCGATGATATAGATTCTTCCATCGATTCATCGAGAGTTTTATCCAGAGATCTAGTTGGTTGATGGACACAAGATGTCCTCATTCGATGATATCGAGTTCATTCCGAGGACATCGATAACAGGTGTCTGATCATATCGAGGTGATCTCAATATATCGACAAAAGCTGAAAACTTAGAAATTTTCTTAATTTGTAAAATAGTTTTCATACTTTAAACCCTATGTTATTCTATCCATTTTAAAGGGTTTTATATACCTGGGTGTTTTGGGACATGGGATGTGAGGCTAAGTTTACCTTTGATGAGTTCGGAGCACACATCCAATTGAGGCAGATGCTTGAATGATCTTCTTATGGGGCTCACTTGACTTGCTAACTCAACACTCACGCTAATTGACAAACCAGGGAATTTTCATCATGTATATTGCATACTTATATCTTTTACATTGAGGACAATGTAGATTTTAGGTTGGGGGTGTGGATTATGCAAGCAAATCAGTGTTTTCTTAGACTTTGAGTAAAAGATTGTGAAAAAATTTCTAAAAATTTTGCAAATTCAAGTGATTTTGAAGTTCATCCATGATTTAGAAGTTTAAGATACTTAATGTTGGTAATTTATGACTCTTAGATTCAATTACTTGTTAGATTTCACAGTTAAGTTCCACATATTAATCCATGATTAGAAATTTTCAACATTGATTGAGTCATGATTTCACATGTCACATCTAGTTTACGCATTAAGGTTTCAGTTTGATATTAAATTGTTCACTTGGTAATTATTAAGCATGGAAGGAACCAACCTGGGGAATTTGTCCATCATGTTCAAATGAAAAAAAAAACAGAAGATACCTAGCTAAAAAAATAGTTGTCGTCGAAAACGACTACCTATTAAAGATCTTTAAAAAGATTAACATAGTTTGAAAGCCATTGATGGAAAAATCAAAAGCTGAAAGAATAAAAAGGTTGAATTGTAAGGAAAGTTTTGGTTATCCTGTATACCCTTTTAATTATCAATGTTATCATGAAAATTGAAAATTGGACCTTTTATAAGGCTTCACTATGCACCCATGGAACTCAATGTTTAGGATTGTTCTAATTGGAGGATTAATGTTTGAACTTAACTATGAGATTTACCTTGCTAGAATTTAGGAGGAAATACTGCTCAATATTAATGTATCCTAAATTTATGTGAAATGGATTGTCTTTAGAACCAATTGAGCTTATAAAAATTGTCCTGTGGTTCTTGAAATATTTTTCGCATACTTTGCTTAGGACTAGCAAAATGCTGGTTGGGGATTGTATTGAGGGTCAAATATTGCATATTAGACCCCATTTATTACTTGGTTTTAAGAACATGATAATTCTTAATGTCCTATTTTACTAATGTTTGTGTTGCAAGGTGAATTTAAGAGCTTGGACTGAAAAGAATGTTAAAAGCATGGATTTAATGCTCAAGAATCACCAAGCCAGAGATTGGATCTTAGAAGACTAAGAATGAAGAATTCACATGCTAAAAATCTAAGAAAAGCAAGTCAAGAATGAAGAGAATCGAAGTTTTGAAGTGAATTTGCGTAATCCTTGACTAGTCCTAACTCTTGCTCGACTAGTCCTGGCCCTGCTCGACTAGTCGAGGATTCCTCGACTCGAAATCCAGTGATAAAATCATCTAAAATCAGGTCATCCTCGACCCATCGAAGGAAACCCTTGACCAGTCGAGGGATGTCCTCAACCAGTCCTAGGTTACGCAGACAGTATACAAAGTGGGGAAATTTGAAGCAGTTTCTAGAATTTTCCAACTCGGTGCAAAAGTTTGAGATGCAAAACTATAAATAGGGGTCCCTAGGATGTTCCTAAGCATCTTCTAAGGTTTGAGGAGTGAAGAAAAAGCGTGAAGAAGCTATCACCAAGAGTTTTTCTTCCCTTTCCTTACTAGTTTTTATGCTTTTCTTAAGAGTTCTTAGTTCAATCATGTCTATGGTTGGCTAAACCTCTTAGATAGGGCTAAGAGGTGAATCTTGTAGTGTGATTGGGATTTTTTTTCTTTGTTTTGATTCATGTTTTATTGAACTCTCTTGGATTCTAGTTTGATTATGAAGGAATACTTTTAGTTTTTAATGGTTTGTTGTGAAAAATTACAATAGATCTGCGATGGGTTGAGATATCGTTTTTTCTTAAATTGAAATTGTGAAATTAGGAAATCCTGTTACTCACCATCATCCCTTAGGTATGGTATGATGACAAAATCCTTCCTAACCTTCATAATTCTCTTATGATTAGTTGTGGGATTGGTAAATCTTGTTGTTTGCCTTGTCTCCTGAGCATGGTTAAGTGATGGAATCTCTTCCAAATCCTCACAAATCTCATCCATTAATGATTAGATCCATGAGAAGTTCAGAGATCTGACAATTCTCTTCGTCCTTGAATTAAGTAAGGTAGCATCCTGAGAACCTATAAGTGGATCCTTGGAAACCCTAGTTTCTCACCTTTGAATTCCTTAAGTTTTTCATTAAACCTCTCACAATTACTCTTTATACTTCCAGATTTAGGTTTTCATCTTTTTCTAGTTCTAGTTCTAGTTACTTTTAGAAGACACATAAGTTCAATCCCTGTGAATTCGACCTCAGTCTTACCGAGATTATTACTACATCGCGACCCTACACTTGGGGTTGTGAACATTGGACTGCAGGAGAAAGGAAGGTTGATGTAGGAGAAAAGAGGAAGGGAGAAGCGAGATGGAAAGAAGAAGAGGGTGTTTGAGAAGGGTTGAGATTCGGTGTTTGCACCCTTCGAATCAACCGGAATCGTTGTCGAGTCTGGTGTGCGAGTTGTGCCTGGTTTGGTTAAGCAACCTTGCTAGTGCATGGGCCTAAGTGAAGAAGAAAGTGAGAGAAAGAAGAGAAGGAAGAAGAGAAGGAAGAAGAGAAGGAAGGAAAGGGAGATGGGAGAGAGAATAAATGTGGGAGCTTAATCAACTCGGTTTGGGACCGAGTCCGACTATTGGCCCATTGGCTGGGTCGAGTCCAGAGGTTGTTGGACCTCTCTAAAATAGAAGAAGAAGAAGAAGAAGAAGAAGAAGAAGAAGAGAGAGAGATAGAGAGAGCGAGAGGGAGAAGAAATAGAAAAAAAAAAGAGAGAGAGGGAGCTTAGGATGCTTTGCTCTATGTCACACCAGGTTGACTCGACCGATTCACTAACTCGAGTCAGGCCATGTTTTATTGAGTCCATTAATAGACATCTTCTAGTAGAAAGAGAAGAGAAGGAATGGTAAGAAAGAAGAAGAGAGGAAGGATGAGAAAAAGAGACAACGGTTGAGTCGACTCGCTTAAATCGGGCTCGAGTTAGGAAGCCATGTCATTTAATTATATTTATTGTTATTTTGTCATCATTAGCTATTATTGGATTACTATTTATAATTAGTAACACTTTTAATATTGTTATTACATCAATTAGAAATTGCATCCAAAAATCTGAACCTAAATATAAACTCTAGGATGAAATCCTATACCTAAGTGATCTATACTCTAGGTCAATACCCTAAACGTAAATAGTATGTTAGGTTTGGATCTAATTGTAGAGTTTCATAATTCAGGGTAGATCATAGTATTTATTATCATGACTAGATTCATTATTGATAGTTATGACTATTATCATTAGAAAATATTATCATTTTCCTTATGGGATTAGTATAATTGTTATTAATATGATTATTAGTATTAGTCCTTATTATATTATTGTTAGTAAAAAAAATTATTATTATTAATTACATTATTTAAGAGATTATTAGTCATTATAAGAATAATAAATAATGTCGGTATATTTAAATATGAACTTGTGAATCATCATTATTAATATGTTAGCTAATATAAATTATAACACTAACGTTAATAGTTATCTTGTAATTATTCAGATTAAATTGTAATTAATACACCAACTAGAGTTCAAATCTTAGAATTTAAGTTTAGGACTAAACCCTAGGATGAAAATACTAATTTTACATTAAAAACCCTAAGATAAATAATTCAAACCCTAGCCTATGATCTTAAACCTAGGTAGTGTGTAGAACTTGGATTTAATTGTATAAGTTCATGATTTGTGGTAGGATTCAATTCTAAGAGCGCAAGCACTTAACGACACTAGAAGGTGATTCGGTTCATCAGGTGATGATTTCTTCCCCTTGGGATTTCCAATCTGTAAATTATATCAAGGATAGCTTTTAAAATGATTATAAATGATGCCTTAGAGCTTGATTAATTATATGATTAGCTTACATAGATATATGTTTGAGAACTGATCATGAATATCAAATGCATGCGCTAGACCTTGATTCATTTAATAGTTCTTGAATTGTATTTACATTTGTACTTAAGTTTTACTTTATTGGAATGGTATCCTTGTTCGATACTTGATCTTTATGCCATTGGATGTGCTATTGTACTGTTTACAAGACACATGAATAGAAATCTCTCTAGTCTATGAGGGGAACCTCTATCTATAAAAGAGAGTCCGCACTTAGGGTGTAATGAGATTGATTATGTTAAGAATAGACCCTCAACAGGGAGGTTATGTTAGTTGCAAAATTATTTATAGGATTTACCATCTATGGAGTAATTCCACCTACCTGACTATGGGATGAACCATTCGACGTTTTTATCGTCATTGCTTATGCGTATTTGAAGCATACATACTGACTCATTTTAATCGTTGTATATAGTATCTTCGATATTTTATTCTTACTCAGCATACGATGCTAGTTTCCCATGCATTGAGAATTGATTGGCTACGTGTTGATGAGTTCTATCAACACCCTAAGGCAGTAGCCTCATGAGCCGGGGATGGTGGTATCGGACCTATGCCGGAGCTGTTAGCCTACGCTAGGTGACAAGCCCCCCATAGTGACCTTGAGCTTTATCAAACCGGCTTATTACAATTGGACTAATAATGGCTTGGCTAATCATGCATACATGGCATATTGGTGATGATGGGTGGATATTTTTAGATGCTGTAGTACGTGCCTCCGAGTTATTGGGGTATTATTTCGCTAACTATCAGACCACCAACTATTGATTTATGTACGTAATATACGATGGGCAGTCATTATACGGTACGTGATGTACGCACGTGAGTGCTTCGCTAATGGCTAACCTTTGCATGGGTGATGAGCCCAACTGCTGACTGGATGAGCATCCTCAGGTCAATGATGCATTCACGCATCCATGCATATAATAAGACTGCATTTTGCTATATTTTTTATGCCTTGTTGCTCTTCATGCTATACTTGTCTAAGGCGATGGTGTGTAATCTTGAGGGAATTCACACTGAGATGGTCCTCATCCATCAAATATATAACAGTACAGGTAACACAGGTGGCTTAAGTGATATTCAGGTTCAGACTGATGAGGAGTCGGGTGTAATTGTCAAGGGTGTATGGTTGTACTTGCCAAGAGAAGTTGCGTGATCGTGCGGTTTACGTTTAAATGCATTTAAATATTTCTCATGTATTAAATTTTGTAAATCCTGTATTTGTAAATATCAAGACATTGGTTTGTATAAGTCATTATGGGCATCCTCTTGTATATTCTTAATGTAAATGCAAATTTCCCTTTATGTTGATTTGTCCATCTTCTGCCTAAATGCTAACTCTGGTAAGAAGAAAAAAATATATGGAATTTGGCTCTCTATAGGTTAACACTCGGGTTTTTGGGAAACAAGCCATATACTTGGGTCTTGAAAACATGGGGTGATATAATAACGCAAGTCATTTTTAAAATGGTGGGCCTTCCACCTCTCATCATCAACGAAATATGGTGTGAACCTCAACAGCGTGACAAAATGGGCCTCATACTGAGCTGCAGTCATATCCTCCTGCACCATAGTCTCGAACTCCAATGCACGCTGCTGACGAATGTGGTCGGGGAAATACTGCCAGTCAAACCAGTCTACAAACTCCCCCCATGTCCAAATGAATCAAGCCCTAAACCATGGGCAATGGAGGCCCACTAATGCTCGGCCTCACCCTCAATTATATACACTACTAATGGGACCCGTTGCTAGGTCATACATCTCATGGTCTCAAACATTTTCTTCACTCGAGAGTGCCACCTCTCGGCCACAATCGGATCAGGCTCTCCCTGGAATCGCAGGGGATCGAGCCGAAGAAAATCTCGCAACAGGGCACTCACGCACTCCTGCTCTACTTGCTCTAGGGTCTTAGCGGGGCGCCTGCCCTTCCCATAAATGGCGGTTGTCACAACCTGAAGCATCTGCTGCAACTGGATAGCACTAACTGATACGGTAGGGGTTGCATTGGTCTCAGATGGAGGCGAAGGATCTGCAAGAGTCTCGGGTGGGGGAACAAGAGGCTCAGGTGGGGGAACGAGAATTGCGAGAGGTGGAACGAGAGCCGCTCGGGCGCCTCAGATGCCTCAGGTGCCTCGCCTAGGCGGCATGGCCTATAAAAAAGAATAAAGGCACCTATCAGCCATGAGAACCCTCGAAGGCTCAGACGTTAGGAAACTTAAACCAGAAGGTAACACACTCGGGACCTAATCGTCCTAAGCTCGTAACAGATATGTGATGTTGTTCTCAGTTATTTCCAAGTTATGCTCTGATACCAACTCCTGTCACGTCCCAAACACAGAAAATTGGGCTCACAAATTTTTTGATCGTCGAACTTAGTGTCGACACCCTCCGTAGTACCCCATTCTTGGCTCCTGACACCTATATACCGGGTTCCAATCCTATGATCCTACAAGGAGGATTTTCAATATAAATTTATTTCATAGGAAGTATAACCATAAGCATAACCCACAAACAACAACCAACAACATCACCACATATCCAATACAATCAGAAACTTTGAGTACAATGCATAAGAGGAAATACAATGGCGATATTAAAGGCTCCAGAAACTCAGCAACATGCTCCTGACTCAGTACTACTGCGGCATCCAGCATCACCTGCAAGCAATAATCATGCATAAGCTTATAGAAAGCTTAAATGGTGGTGTAAGTGTGTGCGTAAGGTAAGTGTCAAGTATGCAATATTAGAGTAATGTGGAATGTACTGGTAAGTCCATGAATGAAAAAATGTTGACAAGTCAATGAATGAGAGGGTGCTGGCCAATCCATGAATGCTATCTTCTGTAATAAGGTTATGCGATACAGGGCCTGCCTGGCCAAATGTCATATGCAAGATGCAATGCAAGCATGCCAGTCCTCATCTAAATCCACATATCAGTACATTCATCTCTGAAATATCACCAGGGTTTAGTACACTCAACAACAGCTTTCCGCCACATTTAAGCGCACAACTGGGTAAGTGGAAGAGACCTCACTAACTACCTACCAATATCGGGCTTGGCTCGTTGATAGCGGACCCATTCCTCAAGTTGGGTCAGACTTAGCCTACAGACTTAGCCTACTCATTGCCCCCTTACTCGGGCAGGTAAGGCCACACCCCCTTCCAACCAACCACGACACAGTGGAAGACACGACCAACTGGTATTCGGCCCTCATGCGCTCATGCATCCACTCAGTTTAGACATTAGAGCATCCTCCTGGTACCATAAAGGTTTGAAAACTTTCACCCTGGGACATCTATGGCGCCCCCATGCTAAAACAAGTATTTCAAGTATCCAATCCTGCCATCCACGTTATGCCTACGGAAGCTATAGCCCTAATGTTGCTAGGGCGTACAACAATCAAATCATACAATGCAAGGTGCATGAATCACACTATCCAATCATACATCAATCCTGTGCGTACCACGTGCTCATGTGGGGCAACTCTATCTATCAAGGAGTCCCGTAAATAATCCCCTAATGGCATATGCTATGATCAATCACTCCTTATAACAAGCATACAAATGATGCACATGGGCATGTAACATGATGTTATGCTAGCCTATACTTAGTATGCCCTATTAACTCAAGTACACTAGCATGATTAATAGATATAATATTAAGATCAGCCCTCAACAGTGGATATACCAAATCTGATACCACAAATTCTTCTATGTATGGTAATGATGTACTCTCCTCATGACAAGAATGGGCATAGATGGCCTAATCATATCAAGAATGGGCTAAGAACAAAGGATGGGCTTCCTCACCTGCTCCATCCCGTAGTAAAGTGGGCTTCACTAAGGGGCTCGATACGCATAAGGTGGGACCTACAATGCACGACGGAAACTTAATCCAAAATGGGGGCCCAACAGTTTAGGTTAGCCCAATAAAGTGAGATGGGTTATACTAATAACAGTGGGGGCCCAATGATTTGGGTTAGCCCACTAAGGGAAGATGAGAATGGACCTAACAACAGGCCCTAGGGAGGATTACAATGTGGACATTTAATCATTATTGCTCTTATAATGTGGACATTTAACCACCATTGCTCCCAAGGCATAGCCCATTTAGAACCTATCCTATAATGGGGCTCATGATCTTTATACTAACTAGGAGATGGATGGGCATCATAAACATTACCACATACATCATGGTTGGGTCACATATAACAATTGGGCCTTATCACATAGGCCTCATATGCACCATAATGGGCCTCATCACAAGGGCCTCATATACATCACAATGGGCCTCACACAAGGGCTTCACATACATCACATTGGGCCTCATCACACGGGCCTCACATACATCACATTGGGCCTCATCACATAGGCCTCACATACATCACATTGGGCCTCATCACATGGGCCTCATATACATCACATTAGGGCTCACACAAGGGCCACATATACATCACATTGGGCCTAATGGGGGTACCCATAATCCAGGAAAAATGGATGCGCAACCTGTATATATAATAAGGTGGGCCCTGCATATATGGTCGGTGGGACCTACTCTTACAATAGGTAGGCCCTGCTCGGACTTCTAGTGAGATGGACGGCATGAGTATCATCAAGGTGGGTTCCACACATACAAGGATGGATGATGTGGATGCACAACACATACATCATGGCAAGTCCCACCATCCAGGGTCTGGATGGTGTGGATGAAATATATAAATCATGGTGGGGTCCATGTCCAGTGGACTGGATGGTGTGGATAACACCCAAACATCAAGGTGGGGTCCATGTCCAGCTGGACTGGACGGATGGATAAAACACATGCAGCATGGTGCATCCAGCACTATCCCATGCAGGGCAGTGTGGACAGCACACACGTGCCATAGCAGGCCCACCATCCCTGCCTTTGGACGGTGGGGTATATACAACACATACATCACGGTAGGCTCCACATGATCTGGACGGCCTGAATTAAATATTTACATCTGGTGGGTCCACACATGTGGCCCACCAGCTCGTATCAAGCTAATATTTGAGTTTTCATTGCCATTCAGGCCTACTGGACGTCCGAGGGACGGATGACCTAGATGGGACACTAGCATCTGGTGGGTCCCATGTGTACATGGCCCACCTAAGTTTGGATCAAACTTATATTTGTAATTTTCCTTCTTTCAGGCTGGCCCAAAAATGGGCAGCAAGGTGGGCCCCATTAACTGGACGTCCAGAAAAAAATCTGGACAGTCTAGATTTGTTGAACACATCAGGTGGGCCACACACATCATCATCTCCATAGAAAGAGAGAGAAAAAAAGAGAGAAAGGGAGAGAAAAATGTGTGATGGAGGGGCCCCACCACTATGGGCCCCTCTAGGGTCTACAACATACAACTTACATTCATCAAGATGGGTCCCATGATTGGATGGGACCTCAAATTAGTAAATCAAGGTAGGGATGCCATCCCCACCACAAATCAAGGGTCTAGATGACCCATCAATGACATTGATTCAAATAAAACATCGTGATGGGGTCCATGGAGAATGGCCCCATCATGGCTCATGCATGCAACAAGGGTGGGCCATTGGCCACATCCAAGGGGTCAAGCAGGATCTCCACCAATGATTGGTGGGTCTTACATGCCCCTAAGCAAGAAAATCAAAATATAAGAAGAAAATACGGGACCTACTGCTAAGAATGGCACCCACCTTAAATTTCTTCCTCCTTCTTCCACCTTAGGTTCTAGAGCTCCAAGGGAAAGGTTTTAATGGTTGAGATAGGGTTTAGAGGGTTGGATTGAGAGGGATTAATGGTGGAATATGGTTAATTTTCTCTCCAAGGTAGGACGTCCATGGCTTCTCTCTTGCTAGGGGAGATGAGAAACGAGGAAGAAAGGGAGGGAAAGAGAGATGTAATCATTGCTTGTAAGGTAATGATGATGGGTGTAAGAAGGCATGGCTAGCTTGCCATCATTACATGTAAGCGATGGGCTAGCAATCATAACTTGAAATGATTGCAAAGCATGCTTGTAAGAGGCATGGGTGATGATGTCATCATCATGATTATTCTAGCGAAATGCACTAACTGGAATGGCCCCGCAACGTGCGGTCCACAGCCATGATGATGCGCGGGCCACATCTCACACTCTAAGCATCATATTAGCGCACAAGATGCAGCGACGGTGCAATCGTAATGGCATAGGTCTCGGGTCAAGCCGACTCGGGTTGACAGGATGCAACTCAGGGTCGATCGCAAATGCTATATACAAGTCGCAGGTCACCGGAATTCGACGGAGAGGATCGCGGGATCCTAAGGAATGGAATGGTCACTAGGACACAGGCCTGACAGTTCACCTTGTAAGAGATGCCATATTTCTTTATTAAGTTTGCAAATCGCCTATTACAAAAATGTGAACCCCCATCACTAATGATGGCTCGAGGCGTTCCGAACTGGGAAAGGATGTTTTCTTTTAAGAATTTAATGACCATTTGATGGTCATTGTTCCAGCATGGGATCGCTTCAGCCCATTTAGTGACATAGTCTACAGTGAGAAAAATATATAAATTTTTAAAAGATTGGGGGAATGGTCTCATGAAATCAATGCCCTAGTAATCAAATACTTCAATGATCAAAATGGGGTTCAAAGGCATCATATTTCGACGGGACAATGCTCCCAATTTCTGACAACACTCACAAGCTTTGCAAAACTCATGAGTGTCTTTAAACATAGTGGGCCAATAAAAGCCGCACTACAGAATTTTGGCCATGGTCATTTTAGTAGAAAAGTAACCACCACAAGCCTAAGTGTGACAGAAGGAGATGACACTTTGGTGTTCATTGTCTAGCAAACATCTCCTTAAGATTTGGTCTGGGCAATATTTAAATACATATGGATCATCCTAGAAGAATTTGCATACCTCGGTGGATAATTTTTTCTTATCTTGCGTAGTTCAATGTGTAGGCGTGAAACCTATACCAAGATAATTAGTGACATCCGCAAACCAAGGTGAATGGGAGACTTTGAACAATTGTTCATCAGGGAACATGTCATTTATATATGTCATCTCAAGGGAATCATTCTTAGAAAGAAGATACTTGAGCACCGCATGATCTGTGTAAATGACGATCTTGGATCCTATCAAGTAGGACCTAAATTTGTCCAAAACGAACACTACGGCCAAGAGTTCCTTTTCCATAGTAGAGTAGTTCACTTGGTCATTATTTAGAGTTCTACTTATGTAATGAATAATATAGGGCTTCTTTTCTTTTCTCTATCCTAAAACTGCCCCAAGAGCATAGTCAGATGCATTGTACATAAGTTCAAAAGGAAGACTCCAGTCAGGTGGCTGCATGATAGGTGCAATGGTTAACATGCCCTTGAGCTTAGTAAAAGCTTCTTGGCAGTGCTCAGTCCACTCTTATGGTGCATCCTTTTAAAGTAGATTGCATAAAAGACGAGAGAGGTGACTAAAGTCCTTTATGAATCTCCTGTAAAAACCAACGTGTACTAAGAAGGATCGCACATCTCGTATGTTCTTGGGCAGAGGTAAGTTAGAGATAAGATCGATCTTAGCCTTATCTACCTTAATTACCTTGGACGAGACAATAAGTCTAAGGACAATTCCCTTACAAACCATTAAATGGCACTTCTACCAATTCGGTACCAAATTCTTTTCCTCACATCTCTTCAACACACATTTAAGATTCTCCAAACAATCGCTGAAGGATCGACGAAAGACAGAGAAGTCGTCCATGAAAACCTCTAAATATTACCCCACTATGTCAGAATAAATACTCATCATACATCGTTGAAAAGTGGTGGGGGCATTACATAATCTGAATGACATCCTTCGGTAAGCAAAGGTGCCAAACGGACATGTGAATTTGGTCTTTTCCTAATCTTCAAGGGCTATCTCTATCTGGTTGTAGCTCGAATACCTATCTAGGAAGCAGTAATAGGAATGACCAGCTAGCCTTTTCAAAATTTGATCGATGAAGGGTAAATGAAAGTGGTCCTTCCTTGTGACAGTATTCAACTTCCTGTAGTCAATGCACATTCTCTAACCAGTAGTGACTCTAGTTGCTATGAGTTCATTATTAGCATTGGCTATAATGGTGATTCTGGACCTTTTAGGAACCACCTGAGTTCTCATTGACTATCGGATATCGGGTATATAACACCTACATCCAATAGCTTAAGAACCTTGACCTTAACCACTTACTTAATGTTTGGATTTAGTCTACGTTGTGGTTGTCGAGAGGTCTTCGCATTATCCTCTAGATAAATGCAATGAGTATAAATTGAAGGGTCAATTCCCTTGAGGTCCGCAATCAGCCATCCAACGGCTCCCTTATGCTCAATGAGAGTAGAGATGAGTATACTCTCTTGTTCTTGCTTGAGGTGGGAAGAAATCATCACTGGGTATATCTAATCTCGACCTAAATAGACGTATTTCAAATCAGAGGGCAAAGGTTTGAGGTCAAGCTTCGGTGCCTTGAGATTAGACAGTAGAGGCACTACATCAGTTTGGGGCAATTCTTCGAATTGTGCCCTCCACCAGCTAACTTCAAGTACCGGCATAGTATCAAGCATGGCCCCTATCTCCCTAATCATATGATCATCAAAATCATGGGAGTGGGCCAAGCATGTCTCTAGAGGGTCAAAGGATAAGGTCAAAAGTGTTCTATCTTCTATGAAAGAGTTAATCATGTTAATGTCGTTGAAATCATCATCATGCTTTAACTATTTGCCTGTATTAAAAAAGATATTCAACTCCAATGTCATATTTCTAAAAGACAAACTCATGACTCTATTCTACAATTGATGATTGCATTTGATGTGGTAAGGAATGGACGATCAAGAATGACTGGAAATTGAGTTCTCATGTCCATGATGGGTTGAGTATACAAGATGATAAAATCTACCACATAGCAAAATTTATCAACCTGGACCAACACATCCTCGATTATGCCTCTTGATACACGGATTGAGCAATCAACAAGTTATAACATGGTATGGGTGGGTTTTAATTCGCCTAGACCCAATTACTCGTAGACCAAGTATAGGATCAGATTCACGCTAACTCCTAAGTTAAGAAGTCCGTGCTCAATCCGGTAGTTCCCAAGGTATTTGCTTAACGACATCTAGTAGAGGAATATTGACCTTCACTTGCTTGAGCACCTCTAGAATGTCCTGAGAGTTAGAGAAAGGTTTTGGTGCTATCAACCGTTGGGGAAATGGGGCAATCAACTTGTCTTGAAGTTCCGATTCTAATTCTTGTGGAGCAGTGCTAGGTCTATCATTATTGTCCTCTTCTGGGTCCTTAGGCATTTCAACCCTAATTGGAATGGTTTTGTCAATGGTCTTCCTACTCCTCAAAGTGGTGATAGATTTAACTTGCTCTATTTGAATTGAAGAGCTTGTATCACTTATCTCATATTGCGGTTTGGGATTGGGGAGAGGTTGAGCAGGAAGTATCCCCATTCCCCCAATTTTTAAGTGCAACTCTATCCTTTGAATAGCTGACGCAAGTGTTCCCAATGCTAATTTAATATCCTAGTTGAGTAGCTCTTTGTCTCGAATATGTTTTTAAACTGAATCCTCTTAAGGTTTCCCTTGAATTGGAATTTGATTAGGGAATCCTTAAGGAGTAGTCGTTTGTTCATTCCTCCAACTGAAGTTTGGAAGAATTCTCCAACTAGGATTGTATGTATTGGAGGTGGGTCCATTGAAAGGTCTTTGGTACTTATTCATGGCATTGGATTGCTCATTCAATGCCTCTTAAAAAGCAGGTATTGTTAGACAATTTTCAGTTGTGTGAATGTTGCAAGCACAAATACCGCAAACAGTTTCCTTAACCTTATCCTTCTTTAGTTTCATGGCCTTGAATTTCCTTATGAGATTAGCCACTTTAACATTGATATCATCATCCTCTTTCAGAAGGTATATTCTGAAAAGGCCAAGCTATATGTCCTAGAGGGGGGGTGAATAGGACAATGCCAAATAAAAACTTATAACAGCGGAATAATAAAGAAAATGATAGCCAAATTAAATAATAATGCAGGAAAGAAAAACAACCTCAAAATTCAGATCTTGAGAGGTTGATACAAACGTTATTCTAAGGACAACCTTACACCAAAAACAGAGTTTATGGTAGGACAACCTTATTTCTAGAAAGGTCTTTGTATCAAGTCTCAAATCGAAGAGGAATACAAAAACAAATATGAACTGAATTGAAATAACTTGTAATTAAAGATGTATTGTTCTAGGGACAGCCATACACCATAAAAATGGCAGGGCAACCTTGCTGGAACAACTTTCAAAATGAAATTGAAAAACAAGCTTATAAAGGAATAGCAGAAAGTAAATTCTAAGCTATTACAACATTCTCACAAAGCTTGAAATAATTACAACATTCACCACCATACATACATCCCACAAAAAGAATAAAAACAATTAAAAGAATAAATCAATCAACCACAACTCAAAGGATTTATAGTGGTTAGCCTGTGTGTTCTCCAACTGTTATACAATAGCCACACAAAAGCTACTCCACTCCTAATATCCTCACACAGGGGATATTAGCGTTCACTAAAGATAGGTTTTCCCGGTTCACCCAAAACCCTTACAATTGTGTCTTTGTATGTGGGCTTACACAATTAAAAACCCCCACTTCTGAGTTTTCCTGGCTTTCCTCAGATAACCAAAATAACAAGATTTTTTCGGCAAATCTTGAAAGAAACCAAAATAATAGAAAGGAATTTACAATATGTAAAATACCGGAATATCTTCTTCGTTGTGGCAGCCCGGTAGAACCAAATCAAAGTAGATGATTGAATGTCCAAGTTCAATGTCCAGGACTCGATTACAATGGTTCTAGTTCTAATTGATTTTAAATTAAACCAAACAGGGCTTGCCTTAATTGATTTTGATTCCAAAGAAAGGGAATAACAATTCCTCTTTTCAAATCAGATTGAAATAGCCGAAACAAAATCAATTAAAATAAAGCTAAGGAAAGAAGATATTAAATAAGCACACTTAGCTTAGATGGAGCACAAAATTATCTCTCGGAAGTTCGACGAAGATTGG
Organism: Magnolia sinica; assembly: GCF_029962835.1. Taxonomy (NCBI): domain Eukaryota; kingdom Viridiplantae; phylum Streptophyta; class Magnoliopsida; order Magnoliales; family Magnoliaceae; genus Magnolia; species Magnolia sinica. Next base: position 86,440,721 of record NC_080574.1, read on the forward strand.
CTTGAATACTATAATTAAATCGATGATTTCTTCGAGATTCGTGCTCTATTTATAGGTGAGAAGATCGGTTCTTGACTTGTCTAGAGTGCTCTTCGACTAGTCGAAGCCATAAAATATTTGAAAGATTAGGCGGGATAAGCGCAGACCGTTCTACGATCGTCGTAGCCCTCCTACGATCGGTCGTAGGTCACCTATGACGGTCGTAGGTTTCCTTCGACTAGTCGTAGGTCCTGAATTCATTGGACTTCGAGTCGTAGATTCTACGATCGGTCGAAGATGCGAAACACTTGTTCCTACGATCGGTCGATGCATTCCGGACTAGTCGAAGGCTAGATTTTATCCGAAATTTGTAACAAACTTACGATCGATCCAGGAAATTTCTTAGACGGGTCGAAGCAAGTCTAGGACTAGTCGAGAAGAGACCTAAGACTGGTCGAAGAACAGACTAATCACATGTAAAATAACATTCGACTTATGTATCCAAAATGACCTACTTCTAAGGTCATCCTATGGTCAAACAAACCTCAATCATGAAGTATGGACATTGAAACAAGAGACCATGAAGAATGAGCCTTGAAGTCTTGATGTAGACTAAACCTTGAAGTAGCTCAATCATGAAAGTGGCTTGAGTTTCAGCTTGAGTCTTGAGTTCAGCTTGAGTCTTGCCTTGTACTTTCTTTTTCTTTTCAGCTTGAGTCTTGTGAGCAGTTCTTGCATTCAAGAGTCTTGTCTTGTGATCAGTTCTTTCATTCAAGATCTTGAGTCTTGTACTTGAGAGCGTTGCTTGATGTGAGCTTAGCTTGTACATGTATGTTGATCCTTGAGAGAGCTTCACTTAAGCAGGTTATATAAAACATAACAGAGATTTTGTCACCACAAATTTGACAACTTACAAGGATATAAACTATAGCACTTACAATCTCCCCTTTGTCAAATTAGTGACAAAACACATAACCAAGATAAAAATCAACTGGTTAAAACATGCAAATCAATAATCAACATACATTCAACAAGATCAAACATATATTCTTCTTGACACCCCACTCCCCCTGAGTAATACTCCCCCTGAGTAACATAACCAATGCTACTCCTCTCACAATCACATTAACAATAAACCATTCTCCCCATTTTTGTCACTAGATGACAAAGGAGAACTAAATAAAGGAATGAGAGTAAACATGAGGAGGAAATAGAGTATAGCAAAAGAGTCATAGAGATACTCAAGATAGCATCACATATATTTAGCATTACATCAATGAAAAACAAATATCAAGCATAGAATCCAACTCAAACTCAATCAAACAAGAGCAAAGTAATAAAGTTATTACATACCAAAAGTCTCATAGAAACTAGTCGGAATTAGAACTTGAAGATGGAGCAGGAATAGAAGGATCAAGTTGGTGCATGCCTTTGTTCAAGCGCCTTAGGTATTTGCGCATGTATTTGAATTGCAAATCATGAGCAACAGACATGTTCTCCAACTTAACATTAATATTCTCAACTTTATCTTCTAATGCACTCAGACGTGCATCAACATCAGATGGTACAAAATCTGGATCATTAGCTGAGTCAGAATCCAGTTCCTCAAAAATATCATCCATATTAATATCAACACCAGCTTCTTCAGGACCACCACCACCACCACCTTGTTCAGGAAGCAGATCCAACTTCATCTTATTAATATTTGTATTGTTGAAGATCAGATGATGGATTGGTGCTTCATCAACAGGCATATCGACTAACATATGAGTAGCCAATACAGTCATAAAGTATGCAAATGGAATGTCACTATGACCAGGATGGAGTCGGAACTGAAGAATGAAATGACAGATTAAGGAAGGCAAACAAATCTGAGTACCATTAGAAATAGCATGGATAACACGAACCATAAATGAAGTCAGGTCAGATTTATTACCCGAACGAGGATACAGATTAGACACAAAGATTCATGTAATTTCATATTTCTTGCAAATTATACAAAAATTCATATTTCTTGTAAATTATACAAAAATTGAAATTCAATCTAGCAAATATATACAATATTATACAAGAAGGCATAAATTATCAATTTAAAATGCACATGCCAAGATCAAATTTCATCTTTTTGAACCTGCTTTTATCAAGAGGTTTTGTGAAAATATCAGCACGTTGATCTTCAGTAGGAATATATTCTAGAGATATAACTTTTTCTTCTACTAATTCCCTTATATAATGAAATCTAATGTCAATATGCTTAGTACGAGAATGCTGAATAGGATTTTTTGAAATATTTATCGCACTGGAATTATCACAATGTAATAACATAGAATCCTGTTTAATTCCATAATCACTTAGCATTCTTTGCATCCAAACAAGCTGTGTACATGCATTACCAGCTGCAATATACTCAGCTTCAGCTGTTGAAAGTGATATAGAATTTTGTTTCTTACTAAACCAGGAAACTAAACAATTTCCAATGAAAAAACAACCACCACTGGTTGATTTTCTATCATCTAGATTACCAGCCCAGTCAGAGTACCCAACTAATTGAACATTGGTTTCATGAGGATACCAGAGACCGAGATTTACAATATTCTTGCGACATATCTAATAATTCCCTTGAGACAGCAATCAAATGAGATTCTTTTGGATCAGATTGATATCTTGCGCAAATACCAACACTTAGAGAAATATCAGGTCTACTAGCAGTTAGATATAACAAACTACCAATCATACTCCGATAAAGTTTTGAGTCAACATTTTTACCATTAGAGTCTTTTGATAGTTTCAGGGTAGTACTCATAGGAGTATCGAAATTCTTACCATTCTCAAATCCAAATCTCTTGATTAGATTCAAGGCATACTTAGATTGAGAAATGAATATTCCTTCAGATTGTTGCTTTACTTGCAATCCAAGGAAATAAGTCAATTCCCCAACCATGCTCATTTCAAACTGTGATTTCATCAAATCTGCAAACTCAGTAGTCAAGTCAGTACAAGTTGATCCATAAATGATATCATCAACATAAATCCGTACCATTAAGATATGATCATTTTGTTTTTTAAAAAACAGAGTTTTATCAACAGATCCCATTTGAAAATTATGAGTTAAAAGAAATTTCGTTAGTTTCTCATACCATGCCCTAGGTTCTTGTTTTAATCCATAAAGTGCCTTTTAAGCCGATACACATAATCAGTATTTTTGGAATCTTCAAATCCCATTGGTTATTCAACATAGACTTCTTCATGTAAATCGCCATTTAGAAAAGCACTTTTCACATCCATCGATAGATCTTTATCTTTTTAAAACATGCAATGGATATAAATAGTCTGATAGATTCAAGACGTGCTATCGGTGCAAAGGTTTCATCGAAATCAATCCCTTCAATTTGAGTATAACCTTGTACCACCGGTCTAGCCTTGTTTCTAATTATATTTCCACATTCATCGGACTTATTTTTGAAAATCCATTTTGTTCCAATGATGTGTTTATCTTTAGGTCTTGGTACGAGATACCAAACATCATTTCTTATGAATTGGTTGAGTTCATCTTGCATCGCAACAATCCGGTTCTCATCGGTAAGCGCTTCTTTTACGTTAGATGGTTCAATTTGGGATGTAAAACATACATAATTACATATATCCTCAAGTTGTCTACGGTGCGAACACCAGTGAGAGGGTTTCCAAGAATTTGTGTGGTTGAATGATCTTTAACAGTCCTCAACTCAGAATCAGTTTGATTTGATGAAGTATCGGGTTTATCAATGATTAGTACTTCATCATTATCTGGAATTAGAAGTTGGTGTGTTTAAATGATCATCAATGACAACATTAATGGATTCTTGAATCACACCATCCTTTTGTTCAGGACCCTATAAGCTCGATTGTTTAAAGAGTATCCTAGAAAAATACCTTCATCACTCTTCGTATCGAACTTTCCCAAATTTTCACGATCACGTAAAATATAGCACTTCCTGCCAAAAACTCGAAAGTATTTAACAGGAGGCTTTTTATTGAACCACAATTCGTAAGCCGTCTTATTATTATCTTTTTTTGTGTAGACTCGGTTAATAATATAGCAAGTTGTGTTGACTGCTTCGACCCAAAGATTTTTAGAGAGCTTCATGCTATTCAACATGACATTAGCCATTTCTTGAAGCACCCTATTCTTCCTTTCTACAATTCCATTTTGTTGTGGAGTTTTGGGAGCAGAGAATTCATGTAATATTCCTTGGTCGGCAGAACTTCTCAAAATTGCTATTCTCAAATTCAGATCCATGATCACTACGAATTTTATTGATTTGAGAAGATTTTTCAGTTTGAATCCTTTTGAGAACTTTTCTTACTTCTTCAAGGGTTTTCAGATTTATACCTTAAGAAGTCTACCCAAGTGATTCTGTTAAATTCTTCTTCTATTACCATGATATACTTTTTACCACCACGACTTTCCGTTCTAGTAGGTCCTATCAGGTCCATGTTTAGAAGTTCTAGTGGTCTTGATGTGGTATTTGAATTCACCTTTTTGTGTGAGTTCTTTGTTTGTTTGCCTATCCGGCACTCACCACATATTTTATCTAATTTCTGAAGTTTGGGTAAACCTCTTACAAGTTCTCGTTTGCTCAATCGATATAAATTTCGATAATGTACATGTCCAAGACGTTTGTGCCATAAATCGGTCTCGTCTGTATGGACCATGTAACATGTTTGATTAGATGAGCTGGATTCACTAATAATATAGCAATTTTCGGACGTTCTACGTCCAGTTAATATTACAGAACCCTTATTATTTAATATCTCACAACTTTGATTAGAAAACCGAACATTATGGTTATTATCACATATTTGTGATATACTAAGCAAGTTGTGCTTTAGGCCTTCAACATATAAAACATTTTTAAACACGGGAAGATTAAAAAGTTGAACCGTACCTTGGCCTATTATCTTGCGATTGCTACCATCACCAAATGTGGTGACCCATCAGTCATATCTTTCAGATCGGTGAATAAAGCTTTGTCACTGTCATATGCCTGGAGCATCCACGTCTAGGTACCACTTTGAATGACTTGTTGCTTTGAAAGCGGTGTGAGCAACCAAGCGGGTGACTTTAGGAACCCATTTCATAACTGTTTTGGGTTTAGGAACATAGTTGGTCTTCTTTTGTGTATACTTGTAGGAATGACCTATAGAGTTAGATTTTAATAGCTCCTTGAGTAAATCAACTATCTTTTCGGCTAGTGGATTTCGTTTCTGATTAAAGTTTGACATGGCTGTTTCTAGGTTTTGAAAAGTTTTTGAATTTTTAGAAAAATCTTGATAAGTACTTTTCCCTTTTGAGTTTGAGGACTCTCCTTTAACAAATATAGGAGGAGTATACTTTTGTTTATGAGGTTGATTTTTATCAAAGCCCAACCCGGATCTAACGTCACATTTACTTTAACAGAATAACAATTTTTCTAACTTTGGATCACCATGGTCAAATTTCCATGTGTCCTTTAAACTCAGAAGAGAGGAAACTTCAATTTTAAGTTTCTCAATTTCAGATTTTAAATCAACAATTTGAGAGTTTTTAAATTCCAAATCGCATTTTGATTTTTCAAAATTATCGGAAATTTGTGATTTTTCTAAGACAAGCGATTCAAAACAATTTTTGAGTTTAGAAAACTTTTCTTTTTGAAGTTTAAGTTTGTCACAATTTTACAACTTTCCTTAGATAGGGCATTGTAAGCATCTTGAAGATCATCTTCATTTTCACATTCACTATTCAGATTTTCTTCACTTGTAGAGTCATTATCTGAAAATATGAATTTGGCTAGAGTCATAAGAGCTTTGACCTCATTGCCCGACTCGGTTTCAGAATCTTCATTCAGAAGAACCTTCAGAATCGGATGATTCATCCCATGTAGCCAACATACCCTTCTTCTTAGGTTTGTCCCTTTTAGGACATCTATTTGCTAAGTGCCCATATTCTAGACCGTTGTAACATTGACTATCTTTCAAAGATTTTTGAGATTTGGGTCTAAACTTCTTTTTGTCATTTGATTTTTGAAAATCAACTCTTTTCTTGCTTTTGAAAATTTTGTAAAATTTTTTAGCTAAAAGAGCCATGTCATCTTCTGAATCAGAATTTTCTTCTGAACTACATTTAGATGATTTTAAAGCGATAGATTTACCTTTAGGAGCTTTAAAGTTTTACTCGTAGGTTTGTAGAGAACCAACTAGTTCTTCAACCCTCATATTATCCATATCACGAAGTTCCTGGATTGCGGTTACTTTAGAATTGAACCGTTCGGGAAGTGAGCGTAATATTTTTGCACATACTTTACTTTCTGGGATTTTATCGCCCAGACCCCACAGAGAGTATCCAAAGTCCTTCAATCTCCTGTAAAAGTCCATAAACATCTCATTTTCCTCCATATGAATTTCTTCAAAGCTGGTTGTGAGGAGTTGGACTTTAGATTTTTGACAATTGTAGTACCCTCGTGTGTCATTTCTAATATATCCCAAGCTTGCTTTGCAATATCACAAGAAATGATTCTTTTGAACTCATCCGGTGATAGTGCGCAAGTAATTGCATTTAGTGCTTTAGCATTTGCACTACTCTCACTTTTATGAAGGGTGGTCCATTGGGAATATGGTGTGGTTTTCATAGACTTTTAACCATCAACCCCTTTAACTTCCTTGTTAGGAGGATTCCATTCAGTCACTGTGGCTTGCCACACATTTTCTTCCATTGATTTGAGGAAGATCCTCATTCTGGCTTTCCAATAGGCATAGTTGGAGCCATCAAAGGGTGGAGGCCTAGTGAGTGAAAGGCTATCAAAATTTGACATCTTAAATAGCTTAAATCGTTAGCTCAGGAATTAAATCCAAGAATTAAAAGGAGCTATTAGGCTTTGATACCACTTGAAAAGGCCAAGCTATATGTCCTAGAGGGGGTGAATAGGACAATGCCAAATAAAAACTTATAACAGCGGAATAATAAAGAAAATGATAGCCAAATTAAATAATAATGCAAGAAAGAAAAACAACCTCAAAATTCAGATCTTGAGAGGTTGATACAAACGTTATTCTAAGGACAACCTTACACCAAAAACGAGTTTATGGTAGGACAACCTTATTTCTAGAAAGGTCTTTGTATCAAGTCTCGAATCGAAGAGGAATACAAAAACAAATATGAACTGAATTGAAATAACTTGTAATTAAAGATGTATTGTTCTAGGGACAGCCATACACCATAAAAATGGCGGGGAACCTTGTTGGAACAACTTTCAAAATGAAATTGAAAAACAAGCTTATAAAGGAATAGCAGAAAGTAAATTCTAAGCTATTACAACATTCTCACAAAGCTTGAAATAATTACAACATTCACCACCATACATACATCCCACAAAAAGAATAAAAACAATTAAAAGAATAAATCAATCAACCACAACTCAAAGGATTTATAGTGGTTCGTCTGTGTTCACCAACTGTTATCCAATAACCACACAAAAAGCTACTCCACTCCTAATATCCTCACACAGGGGATATTAGCGTTCACTAAAGATAGGTTTTCCCAGGTTCACCCAAAACCCTTACAATTGTGTCTTTGTATGTGGGCTTACACAATTAAAAAACCCCCACTTCGAGTTTTCCTGGCTTTCCTCGGATAACCAATATAACAAGATTTTTCCGCAAATCTTGAAAGAAACCAAAATAATAGAAAGGAATTTACAATATGTAAAATACGAATATCTTCTTCGTTGTAGCGCCGGTAGAACCAAATCAAAGTAGATGATTGAATGTCCAAGTTCAATGTCCAAGTTCTCGATTACAATGGTTCTAGTTCTAATTGATTTTAAATTAAACCAAATAGGGCTTGCCTTAATTGATTTTGATTCCAAAGAAAGGGAATAACAATTCCTCTTTTCAAATCAAATTATAATAGAAACAAAATCAATTAAAATAAAGCTAAGGAAAGAAGATATTAAATAAGCACACTTAGCTTAGATGGAGCACAAAATTATCTCTCGGAAGTTCGACGAAGATTGGCTTGAATACTATAATTAAATCGATGATTTCTTCGGAGATCGTGCCCTATTTATAGGTGAGAAGATCGGTTCTTGACTTGTCTAGAGTGCTCTTCGACTAGTCGAAGCCATAAGATATTTGAAAGATTAGGCGGGATAAGCGCAGACCGTTCTACGACGGTCGTAGCCCTCCTACGAATGGTCGTAGGTTTCCTTCGACTAGTCGTAGGTCCTGAGCTTCGGACTTGAGTCGTAGATTCTATGAGTCGAAGATGCGAAACACTGTTCCTACGATCGGTCGAAGGATTCCGGGACTAGTCGAAGGCTACAGATTTTATCCGAAATTTGTAACAAACTTACGATTGGTCGAGGATTTTCTTAGAGCCGGTCGAAGCAAGTCTAGGACTAGTCGAAGCAGGCCTAGGACGTCGAAGAAAAGACCAATCACTTGTAAAATAACATTCGACTTATGTATCCGAAATGACCTACTTCTAAGGTCATCCTATGGTCAAACAAACCTCAATCATGAAGTATGGACATTGAAACAAGAGACCATGAAGAATGAGCCTTGAAGTCTTGATGTAGACTAAACCTTGAAGTAGCTCAATCATGAAAGTGGCTTGAGTTTCAGCTTGAGTCTTGAGTTCAGCTTGAGTCTTGCCTTGTACTTTCTTTTTCTTTTCAGCTTGAGTCTTGTGAGCAGTTCTTGCATTCAAGAGTCTTGTCTTGTGATCAGTTCTTTCATTCAAGATCTTGAGTCTTGTACTTGAGAGCGTTGCTTGCTGTGAGCTTAGCTTGTACATGTATGTTGATCCTTGAGAGAGCTTCACTTAAGCAGGTTATATAAAACATAACAGAGATTTTGTCACCACAAATTTGACAACTTACAGGGATATAAACTATAGCACTTACATATTCTGCCCCTCTCCTTTGATTGAGTGGGCCTAGAGGTGGTGCTCGATTTTGGGGAGATGTCCCATGATTGTGTGGTTTCGGCGAGTTTGTCAAAGTAATCTCACACCTCATCGACATTTTTATTCATGAACTCCCCATTGCATATCGTCTCGATGAATTGACGCATGGAAGATGTTAGTCCATCATGAAAGGGAGTTGTTATGTGCCACGTTTCAAAACCGCATTGTAGGCATGAACTGACGAGATCTTTGAACCCTTCCCAACATTGGAAGAATGTTTCATCTTCCTTTTGGGCGAAGTTCATGATCGACTTCCTGATGTTGTTCATCTTATGGTATGGAAAAAAATTATGAACTCTTTCATCATGTCATTCTATGTGCCAATAGATCGTAGACACAGTGAGTCCAACCACGTCTTAGCTTTCTCTTTTAAGGAGAAAGGAAAGAGTGTCAACTTGACTGTGTCCTCAGACACGTTAGGAAAGTATAAAGTGGCTATAACCTCATCAAATTCTTATAAGTGCAGGTATGGACTTTCATATTCAAGTCCAAGGAACTTTAGAAGGAGTTGGATCACTCCAGGCTCGATATCCATGTTTCCTGTATTTTTTGGAAAAACCATAAAAGAGGGGGTGTTCAACCCTGCCGGTTGTAAGTAATCTCGTAAAGTACAAGGCGGGGGTGCATGGTGCACCTCATTCTCATCCTGGACTTCCTCAACATGCGGTTGAGGTTGTCTTCCCGGTTAATTGATCAGTTAATTGACAACCATCACTTCAATTGACTCTAAAGATCTCAGGTGGTGTCTAATCCTGTGATGGATAGATAACCCCTTGACTAATCCACCATCACTCAAAAGACGTCGACTGTTGTTGTGGACCCACTTGGGCATGAAACACTTTCAGCTCTCAATTTCAGACTCTAACCTAAACGTTAAAAAAAAGTCTATAGGGATAAGAATTCTGGAAAAAGAAAGGAAGAGAATTAGAAAGAAGTTACCAAATTGGAAGTTCCTAATTTAAGATCCTGTAAAACAAAACAAAAGCAGTCATTTTCTAAAAACAGAAATTCTAAAATTAAAAAATTTCTAAAAATAGAAATAGAAAGATGAGTTAACTTCTTTAAATAAATAAAAAAATCAATCCTAAAATTAGAAAGTTTCTAAAAATAGAAAACAAACCCTAATATAGAAATAGAAAGAAACAAAAATTAGAAAGAGATTACCAAATTAGAAGTTTCTATATTAGGATCCTACAAAACAGGAAAGTTAAGTTAGTTTCTAAAAAAAATCTAGAGAAACCCTAATCCTAAAAATAGAAAGTAAATAAATCCTAATCTTAACCTATTTCGAAAACTAATCAATCTTTAAAAAAAAAACTCAACCGTTAATCCCCGACAATGGCACCAGAAACTTGTTCACAACCCTAAGTGTAGGGTTGCGATGTAGCAATAATCTCAGTGAGACTGAGGTCGAATCCATAGGGACTAATCTCGTGTGTATTCTAAAAGTAAATAGAGCAAGAACTAAAAGAAGATGTGAATCTAAATCTAAAGTAATTAAGAGAGTAATTGTGATTTAAGTGATTAAAACTAACAAATTCAAAGGTGGTAACTAGGGTTTCTAAGGATCCACTTATAGAGATCAGGGAGATCTATGCCTGATTCAATGACACAACTGGAATCAGAGTCTCATCTTATCTAGTTGGAAGATATCTTAGTAAAACTAAATCGGAACTTCCTTTGACAAAATTCTCAATGGATGAGAGTTGTGAGAATTGGAAGTGATTCCATCACAAAACTATGCCCAGGAGATAATGGCTCACAATAGGATATACCAATCTCATAAATAAACATAAGAGAATTATGAATATTGGAAAGGATTCCGTCACCTAACCATGCCCATGGGATGATGGTGAACAATAGGATTTTCTAATTTCCCAATCTCAATACATGAAAAGAACATACTTAAAGCTATCGTAGACTATTATAATTTGAGTCACAACAAACCATTAAAAATTGAAAGTATTCCTTAAATATCAAACTAGAATCAAAGAGAGTTCAACTTAAACATGAATCAAAGCAATAGAAAACATCCCACCAAGCTACAAGCTTCACCTCTTAGCCCTAGCTAAGAGGTTTAGCCAACCACAGACATGATTAAACTAAAATCTCTTAAGAAAAGCATAAAAACAACTAAGGAAAAGGAAGAAAAAACTCTCAGTGATGGCTTCTCCGTGCTTTTCCTCCACTCCTCAAACCCTAGAAGATGCCTAAGAATATCCTAGGAACTTCTATTTATAGTTTTGCAGCACCTCCTTTCGCACCGACTTAGAAAAATCCCGAAACCACCCCAAATTTATACAATTTACGCAAAATCTTTGTAACCTTAGACTGGTCGAGGACAACCTTCGACTAGTTGAGGGTCACCTTTGATTGGTCGAGGATAATGAGAATTTAGAGGATTTTATCATTGGAGTTCAAGTTAAGGAAGCTTCAACTAGTCGAGTGAATAGTTGAAGGAGGCAAATTTTAGGGTTCCTTTTCTTCACTTCAAGTCTTCAATGCTCTTCATTCCTTACTTGGTTTTCTTGGATATTTGGCATGTGAATTCTTCATTCTTGGTCTCATAAGATCCATCCTTGGCTTTGGTGATTCTTGAGCGTTAAATCCCTGCTTTTGGCATCATTTTCAATCAAAGCTCTTAAATTCACGTTGCAACACAAACATGATTAAAATAGAACATTAAGCATTATCATGTTCATAAAACCAAGTAATAAATGGGAGATAATATGTAATATATGACCCTCAACAATGGGCTACTTCCCCTTGGGCTGTGGAGCTCCCTCGGGTGGACCTGTCGCGGCAACCTTAACGGTAGGATAGCTCTGTTTGTTGGGACATTCAAGTTACACTTCCGCTCGGGTAACCAACTTGATTGCATCATTCATCATCCAAACAGACTGCATCTTGACCCGATCTTGGATTATCCTACGCAATCCATCATTAAATCGAGTAACTTGTTGTAATTCAATTTCGGCCAAATTGTTACACACCGTTAAGCGGTAGAATTCTTCTGCGTAATCTCTCACCGTCTGACTACCTTGTCAACAATTTTGGTATTATTGGAATAGTACTTGATCGTAGTCACTGGGGAGGAATCGTGCACGTAGTAGTTTCTTCATCGCTACCATGTGCAGATTGGTGCTTTCGCCTGTCTCATCCGTGCAAGTTGTAGTTGCTCCCACCAAGCTGATGCTCCACCTTTCAACTTGTAGGCCACAAGCATGACAATTTTTACTTTAGGGATGTCCATATAGTGGAAGAATCACTCAACTTCAAAAAGCCAATCGGGGAAATCCTCAATGTGTAGTTGGCCATTGAAACTAGGAATATCGACCCTCATCTTGAATTCTCGATTTCTCTGATCTACTCAATCGCCACCTTGTCTGGGATATTGGAAGACTATGTCGTCGACCTCCTCGTCCCTGGATCCTCCTTCCTCAGGAATGATCCTTTAATTTGTTGCTGGTACTATTCCGCGATCAAGGTGATTACGAGTTCCAACAATAGTTGGTGGTGGATTACCACCATGAACACGGAGCTTCCCTAGGACCTCCATTATGCGATCTGCTTGTGATCCATGATGTAATTGATGGAAGCCTGCATCCCTTGCATGACTTACCGATCTCTCACTGTGTTGCTTTAAAAGCGGTTGAAAGATGATCCCATAGAGCACCGTCCACGGGATTGTTGTCCGACCCGTCGTTAGAAGCCATCGATCTAAGAAAAAGCCTCGCTCTAATACCAAAATGACGTAGGGAAGGATGTGAGGTGAGCACCATCTTCCTCAAGGGGATAACTGTTCTGAATCCACGAAACTTCTCTAGACTCCTCACAAAGACTTCTCGAATCCACGAGGAAAACAACAAGAAAATAGAAAATAATTTCTATAAAATTTGAAATTGATTGATGAATGAAATAAAAAAGTTCACAACCCTTTACATAGAGATATTAAGTAATGAAAGAAATTTTAGAATCAAACTACAACTAAAACTCCTAGAATTTGCAACTTACTATAAATAGTAAACTTACTATTTATAGACGGTCGTGATGTCTACTAGTGCGCAAGGTTTTCGGCCAAAAATAGTAAGTGTCCTATTTGGCTTAACCATGCTATTCTCCTAATTATTCTAAGAATTTTTCATGTTGGGTGGAACTCCTAAAGCCCAGCGGAGGAAGAGTTATAATCAAACTAAAACTTACTATTTATAGTAAAAGCAGAATTAAAACAGGGAAACGACTGTCGTTCTGATGGTATTTCACAAATCTAGCTTATGAAACCTAGCATAGTGGGGGATTAGGTGGCTAAATTAGCTCGTCCTACCCCAAAATCATGTATTTTACGTTCGATAACTCATTCTTGCGAGATACGTCCGTTTTAAGTTCCGACAGTCCGGATCATCTCCACCTTCGATCGGGCCTTTTCTAGTCCATCTTGGCCATGAAATTATCCGCGACCCGCTCTACATCATCCCTACTATTTAAGCTTGGTTTCATTTAGATTATTCGATATTAAACTTGGTTTGGTTTGGTCAAAATATCTGAGTCAAGCTGAGTCGAATCGAGGTAGGTTCGAACAAGGGTGAGCTCTTTTTTTTTCATTAAATCACTACTATGTCCTCTAGTATGGTCACCTATAGACTTATATCTATCTCATTTTTGGGATCATTCCCAAAAAATGATGCTATAAAGCGAATGGACAAATTAGATAAAGCACATACATCAAGGTGGTGCCTACATGACTTTTCCAGCACCGACCAACTGAATCCAAGTCTACTTGAAAGACTACTTCTGTCTGAATTTTTCTGTGGGGCCCACCTAAATGTATGTGTTGTATATCCATGCCGCCCATCCATTTTAATAGATCATTTTAGGACATGGGCCTAAAAATGAAGTGGTTCCAAATCTTAGATGGGCCATACAATAGGAAATAGTGATCATTGAACGACCACCATTACAACTTTCTTAGGGTCTACCATAATGTTTATTCACCATCCAAACTGCTGATAATGTCACACAGACACAGATAAAGGTGATTGACCATGAAATACTTTGTGTAGGCCACAAAAGTTTCGGATCAAGCTAATATTGACACTATAATGATTTCAATGGTGGTCATTCATTGATCAATGTTTCACGTGGTATGGCCTACCTGATATTTGGATCTACTTCATTTTTTTTCCTATGCCATAAAATGAGCTGGAAAAAATGTATGGATGACATGGATATGCATCACATACATTGAGGTGGGGCCCACCAAAGGAAAACAGTATTGATCTGAAACTTCAGTTCCCCAACAAGTTTGAATCTATGTTGTGGTCTACTGGAAGTTTGGATATTTCTTATTTTTGGTCTCATACTGTAAAATGAGTTAGAAGTTTTGATGGATGGTTGGATAAAACACATATATCATGGTGAGGCCCATTGAGCTTTGACAACAACTATGTGGAGGCTATTGAGGTCACTAGCCAATTCGAATCCCACTTTAGCATACCAAGTAAACTTTGTAGGCCCACCATCATGTATATGTATTATCCACGCCATCCATCTGGTTTTACATATCATTTTAGGACATGATCCAAAATTGAATCATATCGAAAGTACAAGTAGATCAAACCACATGAGACTGTGTGCATTCATGTATATGTATTATGTATTATCCATGTCGTCATGTATATGTATTATCCATGCTGTCCATCCGTTTTTTCATATCATCTTAGCACATGATCCTAAAATTGATTCATATCCAAATCTTAAGTGGATCACACCACAGGAAGTAGTATGCATACAATATACAAGCCGAATCAAGCCGAGCTTTAAACCAAGATAAGCTGGTATTACCCTGGTTTAAGCTTGGTTTTTTTTTTTTTTCAAAATGAGCTTGACTTCGAAACTTAGTTTGAATTGAACTTCTATTCAAACCAACCTAAACCGAGCTTTCGAGCTAGCTTGGTTTGTATCCAACTCTAGTCTTTTCTACTCCTTGGGTTTTAGATACTTCAATTTAACCCCCGTCTCCTCCCAGTGTGGTAGTCCTGAAATTTCAGGGTAGGGAAAATGAAATTCTTAAATTTAAGGGCTAGAAAGACACAGTGCTAAAACTATAGAAAATAGCCCCAAAGATGTACACTTGACCACAAATAGCCTTGGTCGATCATGGCTTGCTAGACAAAACGACCCTATGCAAGACATTATTGCACAGTCGACCGTAAAATGGCAAAAGTCTATTATGCAAGTGAATATTTCAAAGGTTAGTTGGTGGATTTTCTATATAAAGAAGGGTTCTTTACGTGTCCAATCATCATCTTAGGTTGGAGGGAGAGGTAGGGCAAGGGCAGAGCTTCATCGATGCAATCCTTCTCCTAATTCTTCTTCTTTTCTTAGTTTGTTTTTCTATTTTCTGGTTTTAGAGTTAGCTATATTTGGCTAATCTTCTAACTAAGGCTAAGAGGTGAAGCTTTTAGTTAATAGAAATATTTTAATTCATTTTGATTCATACATTGAATTAAATGATGATTAATTAATCGAATTAGATTTGATTTTACTTTAAAGCATTTGAGTTGTTTGTTTCTAGATTCATTGTGAACTTTGGTTATAATGGATACTTTCATCTAGCAATTGCTTAGCTTAATTAGAGAAGAAATCAATCTATAAAATTTCTTGATCTAATGTATACTTTATGCGCAATACATGGTTGAGTTCCATGCGATTGATATCTGAGTGCTTAATGAGAGATTCATTCAATTAAAACTATACCTCTTTAGATGTTTATGATTGGTTTAACCAAATTATCTTCCGATTAGAATGGATTGAAATCTGAATCTAGTTGAGTAATAAAAGATGAATTAATAAACTAGACATTTTAATTGCTAGAAGTGGATCCTTGCCATAGTGATGCATTTATTATTGCTTTTATCTTAAAATATTCATCGGATTATCAATTTTAGTACTTTAGTTCTAATTGTGTTTGCAACCACATAAATCCATGTGTAACGATCTCGATTTCATCGAGATATTACTACATCAGAGCCCTGCACTTAGGGTTGTAAACCCTTGTGTATCAAACAAGTTTTTTGCGTCATTGCCGAGAATTGGTGCGTAGAGAATACATTAAATTTATATTAGGGCTTAGTTAGGTTTTTTTGAATTTTTGAACTAACCAAGGTTTATTTATTTATTTATTAAGTTCTAAGATTTTAAATTTTAGAAATTTTATATTAGGGTTTTTCCAGAAATTTCAAGTTTTGATTATATTAACATTGTTTTTTTGTTTTATAGGATCTAATTAATTTTAGTTTTTCCCATCTGATAACACCTTGTCCTCACCTTTATCAATTCCCTTATAGTCCGTTAATTTGTTATAGGATTTTATCTTTTGGGCTTAGGTTCTTAAGTTAGGGTTTTGTCATGTTTATGCACAAGGGGACACAAGATAGCAATAAACAACTTCTAAGAGACAAGATATTGGTTAAAGGGCTATCAGACTGTAATTCCCCGAATTTCGTAACCCAAATTTAGTACTTGATTCCTGAAGTTTCGAGTGTTAACATTTAAAGATAGTCTACATTTCACCATATAATTATTTTTTTATATATAAAAGTGAGCGCCACAACGGGAGAAAGACAAATCAAGCATAAATGAAAAATCCATATATACAAGATATACAAGTTATACAAGTGGCTGCCCATAGGGCTTATACAAACCAATGTCTCAAGTCTTATAAATACAAGAAAGTATAAAACAATATGGATGCAATCTAGAATCTAGAGCCACAAGATCATCCAGCTCCTAAGGCTTCACATGAGCACTAACCTGCATATCATCTACATCTCCTTCACTACTAAATATGGTTTGATAACATCAATGGCTATCCTAGTGAGGTATAAACCCCCAAGAATTACCATACCATCATAACAGTAAAGAATAGTTTCTAGGAAAAGTTTATGATAACCAATTCATAATGACCATTATAACAATAAGGCAAATTCATAAGACATGCATATATCATTTTAAATAATACATTCTCTTATTTAAATGCATGGATTCATGCACATGCTCACAGACCTAAGGATGCATATCCAGTTCGTGAATTAGTCGCCAAATGAGAACTAACCACCTAGAAAAGTACTCAAAGGTACGCCCAAGAAGAACTAGGCATCCGAAAAAGATCATGCAAAGGGACACCTAAGGCAAACTAGCCTTTCAAAAAAGTAATCTAAGATATGCCCAAGGAGAATTAGGCACCCGAAAAAGTCCATGCCATGAGGACAACTCATAGTGGATCGAATACACGTGATGATAACTTTGAATCACTAAGTAAAATATTCTATAGTATAACCTATAGTGACCCAAAAAATCTCGTGTCTTAAATCGACCACCCGGTAAAGCTCGCATGTCATGAATGATGATTAGCCCAACCCTTATTAGTCCAATTTACAAACAACTATATTAAGTAGGCTTGGGGTCACTATGTGTAACGTCCTGAAATTCGGGGGTCGAGCATAACTCAGCTCCTGAGTTTCAAAACATCACTTATGCAACATATTTAATGGTGGATGTATGTTGTCTGTATAAGTGCATAAAACATAGAATAGATTAAGCCAAACTGCAAATATAATTCAGGGATAAGTGAAGAACGTAAGCGGAAGACTTATATAATCATATGTGTACATGTGCAAATCCCTGAAATACACATACATACCAGGTCGTTTTACAAGTGTTGCTATCAAAATATTACAAGTATCAAATTACATCATCTATTCCCAACGAAATCCCAAAATTCCCGCGCATCAGAACAAGGCTCATTAGAACCCGCCTGAAAACTGCATGATAAAAAATGCAGCCTCATCATCATCGATCTCCTGCTCTGCCTCAGAGGTCGCATCAACATCTGCAACATCAGCAACTAAGACAGAGTCTGGTGGGTGTTTAACACCGCCCCAGAACGTGGGAGTGAGTGATCAACTCAGTGGAACAATAAAGTACAGGTTAACATGTTATCAATTCAATCAAGCAGTAATGATAAAGCAGAACAATCAAACATGTCCTAAGTACTCTTGTTAATGCAAGGATGTACGTTACGCATACACCCTCAACGTCTTCATCTTACGTTACGCATGACATCGCCTCAAAGTGCGCCACGTCTTCCAGGCACATGCAAATGTGGTGCATGAACATGATTATCAAGTTGTTATTAGTCCTTTTCATACAGCAGGATTGGGAAGCTAAGGTACCTTCCTCATATCACCATCCAAACAGTGATCCATTCTAGGGTCATCAGTCCTAGACAATCTCATACGATCATATGTTTTCAGGTCGTTGCAAAGGACTCATCACCAATCAATGCACGCCTATCATACCTTCGTTACTACAATAAGGCTCATCACCTCAATGCGGCATCTAGGTATGCTCGAGGTCACTACAAAGGGCTCGTCATCAATCAATGTAGGCCAACAGCACGAATATAGTGTCCCATACCACCATAATCGGCTCACGAGTTTGGTTGCTCACCGGTCACTACGGGGAGGCTCGTCACCCCAGCATAGGCCGACAGCTCAACCAAGGTGTCCCATACCACCATGTCCGGCTCATGAGTCTTAGCGGATCAAGGTACAATGGTTAATAGGATTTGCAATGGTAAGTTTGGTACCTTAGATTCAAGCAATAGCGTCTATACATGGTGAACATACATCGGACAATCAGGTTACTTGACGAACTCGACTAGCACGAGCGCACATTAGGTTGAACGACATAGAGTGCGTAAACACTTCGCGTGGCCAAACCACTGCCGACAACTCTAATACGACTCGGGTTCGTCAAAACACGTCCTACGTGGCGAAAGCAATCTCAGCCACGAACTCAAGGTCGATTACCGATTTCCTGGACTAATTCATAATCCCAAACACTTTCTACTACAATAGATATCCATATCAACAATTTAGAATAGTAATGGAACAACAACTTAAATCATATAGTATGTAAGCATTTGAAGAATATCAACTTAACATGGATTCTCGCATAGGTAATACTTGAAATTAAACAACAAGGAATATGACTTGCATGTAGTAAATCATACACACCAATAGGAGTGTTGAGAATCACTTCTTAACGCCTGCAATTAGGTTAAAATGTTACACTTTAAATCATCCAGACATTTCTACAAACACTTAGAATACATAGTACAACATACATGACGTATGTTGAAATACACGCATTTGGAAAATTCCTTTTGCCAAGGAGTTGACACACATACATCTAGCATACATACACGACAAATAATCATGGCAAACACATGTGCATATTTTATACGTATACGGTACTTCCTACATACACTTAGAATACACAAATCTCAATATAGCACATGCATATCAGGAACGCAAAATAAACATAACATTTGGCATGTGAAATCTCATCCATAGCAAGAATAAATCATTCACTGGCATTGAAAGCCTTGAAAACCATAACCTATACAATTAAAGTCCGCACCTTAAACCAGAAATAGAACACCGAACTGATTCAGACGATATGTCTTCGTCAACGGCGACAGGACAACCTAAAGCAAGAATAAAAATGAGCTACAACAACACAAAGACTATTCTAAGCTCTAACACAGATTAGGGTCAGGTTAACTTACCCAAGGATGAACTTAGAATCGCTGGAAGAACGATTCAAAAGTGGTGGTTTAAGGATGAAGAAGAACAGGAAAGAATCTAAGATGATTCACCAACTTCTCTCTCACTTTCTCTCTCTTTTCCTCTCTCTTTCTTAGCTAGGGTTAGGAAATTCGTATAGAAAAGGAAGCTAGGGTTTTAAGGTCTATATATAGGCCTAACATTGATGAAAATAACCCCAGGGCCAAGGTATACTTAGGTTATAACCAAAACAGGCCTCTCTTGATCCAACAGAACACTTCCGGTGGGCCTTTTTCCACGAGAGGTCGGACTTAAACTCACTGACCATGGATCTAGGTCAGGCTAAGTTTTTGTACCGATCGGATCTTCAGATCAGCCGTGGCGGACCACACTCAATTCAACGGTCACTGAAACTCGATCAGGTCCACAAGCACAATGACATGCCTGGGCCATCTTTCCTGATCAGAGGATGAAATAGGGTCAGAATCTAATGGTCAGATTGCTTAAAATCATCGCGCAAGCGACACGACTCAGATTTCATAAAATCATATTTAATATCTCACCGTTCTCACACTCTTCACTCTGGACTCAAACAAATTGACCCAGAACATCATCTGGACTTGATTTTTGAGGTGATGGCCAAGTCCAACATGGTGACCAAAACAGCCTAAGATCATCGCTATCAGACTTTCGACGCGCGGTCCAGGTCTGATCCAGAACTTCTAAAAATTCCCAAGAGCAAATGGATTTAGCGATGAATCCCACATTTCAGAGTAACATAGCGCTAATGATTCTACAGGTTTTAAGTCATGCAGATCAAATTTAAAGTAATTGATGCTAATTTCACAAGCAATCGAGTTTAGCACTAATTACCCCAAATAGCTTCTAAGGAAAAAATATAGAGGCAGTACTCGGGTCTTGGCATAAAATTTTCTGGGTCATTACACTATGGGGGGATCATCCCCCATCATAGGCTAAGAGCTTGAGCATAGTGTCCCATTCCACCATACCTAGCTAATGAGACTTCAACAAGTAAGATGTTAATGGTAACCTTTATAACTAGTTTCTTATCATGATACAACAAGTAGAACTTACCATCGTAAGTTTATAAAAAAAAATAGTCAATCAAAGACACATTAGGCTAAAAAGTCCACTCAAGGACATGACAAAAATGGGTTACCCAAAAGCCACATAGGCACAAATGATCCATGAGATGGTAAGTCTATAATGAAATTTCATTTAATCCATCACACAAATGGCCACTAGTTCGAGGAACCTCCAATTATATCATCCAATAAATTGCAAGTGGTATACCAAGTCGTAATTAATTCAACATACATCATCAATAACAAATATGCATGTCAAGTACTTAGCTTAAACCAGAATGGAGAATTTTGATATCCATAACATGTTAGAATACTTGAATTTCAATTTAAACATCAATCATATATAAATAATTATCCAAATAAAAACTAGCATTTATCATTCTTTTCATTTTATATTACATTAAGCATGTAATAGCGATAAATGAACTAAACTATCTATTATAATTGTAAGTGCTAGGATGTTGAGCAAACATTTGTTATCAAATTTCGTAAAGACAAAACCACTTCAAAATAGATCTTTAAAGATCAGTCTTTCTTCAAGAGAAGATCAAGCTCAAGATTGGTCTATGTTCAAGAAAAGATCAAGCTCAAGATTGGTGAGCTGATATTCAAGATGAAGTCCAAGACACAGTTCGAGCACAAATTCAAGATGAAGTCCGAGACTAAGTTCAAGCCAAAGAGAATCAAATATTTGATATATCTCAGGTGGTATAAAACCCTAGCAATTCGGCCAGCCTAAGAAAGTTCAGGTCAAATTCCAGTAGCTTCAACTTTTAGAATTCGGGGGAATTTGGCCAGCTAAAGGTCAAATTCGGCTAGCCGAAATGTACTATTCGGCCAACCAAAGTTGACCTCAAGCCAGCCAAATTTTGGATAATTCTTATCATGCGCAATCCAAAATTCGTTGAACTGAATCCGCTGAACTTAGGCTAGTCGAAGCCTATCTTGGGCTAACTGAAGTTCTAACCTCTTTGCGTATAAATTGAATTCAATCATTTTGAATTACACAAGTTAATTATCAAAATTCTTCTACAAGAGAGAAAGAGAAGCTCAAGTTATTAGCAAGTTATTAGATGGTATTTATAATTTATTTAAATAGTTTTTTCAGTTCCCTTTAGTCTCGGATCCTTCAAGTTTAATCTAAGAGAGTAAATTATACTCCTCTTTGAGATCTAAAAGAATTGAATTAAGTAGCTTTTTAGGTTTAACAAAATTAAAATTAATAGAACCCTAAACCCTTTCTATCCGACTGAACACGACACCATTTACATTCAAGAAAGAGGTCCTTTGCTACAAGGTTCTGCTACATCTTCTACAGTGAATATAAGTATAACTGTTATAACTCTTTTTAGGGTTTTTTGAGATCTCCTGTGAAAATCTCAGTTAAGGTTCTGTTTGAGTTAGCCTAGTAAAATCTCAGTTTGGGTTTTTATTGTGATAGCTAGAAAAATCACAAGGAATTGTATCAGGTTATTAAGGTGACCCTGTGAAAACCTTTTCATATTAAAAGCCAAAATTACAAGTGAAGTAATTTTGGGATCGTAGTAGGTGTGACTGTTTTTAAAGCATCAAACTACTATAATTCTTTGTGTCATGTGGTGAATGCCTTATTTTTATTTGTGGAGGATTATATGTATTTAATTTCAGTTGTGTGATGAATGTCGTAATTCTTTAATTTACTCTTGGAAGTTTGAGGTTTTAATTTTAAAGAAATTCGTGAAATAAGGTTGTCCTGCCTAAAACTTTAGGTGACGGTTGTCCTACGAATTATTTAGAATCAAGGTTTCAATACTCATGCAATTGAGATATTTTTTTATTTATATATTCAGTACTTGTTTTGATTATTTGGCATTGTTCTATGCACCCCCCTCTAGGACATCGTAAGTTCTCCTTTTCAAGTGGTATCAGAGAGGATTACTCTTTTTTATTTTTTTAGATTTACCTTCTTGAGTTAGATCCAGAGCTTTAATATGTCAAAATTTGAAAGCTTATCCATTACCAGGCCACCTCCCTTTGATAGCTCTAATTATTCATACTGGAAAGCTGGGATGATTATTTTCATTAAATCCTTAGATGAAAGTGTGTGACAAACCACTCTATGTAAATGGATCCCTCATATAATGGAAGTAGTGGCCAATAATGGAATCATATCAATGAAAGAAACCACATTTTCTTTTTGGACTACGGTCCAGAAAAGTAAAAGCAGTGCAAATGCAAAAGCCTTAAATGTTATAACTTGTACGCTATCGCCTGAAGAATTCAAAAGAATTATTTCTTGCAATCCATCTAAACAAGAATGTGATATTCTCAAAATGACACATGAAGGATGTACTATAGTAAAAATAATCTAAAATTCAAATCCTCATAACCAAATTTGAGGAGATTCGTATGGAAGAAAATGAGTCTTTTATGGACTTCCATACGAAATTAAATGACATGGTAAATTCCATGTGGGGTCTTGGAGATAGATTCCCTGAAAGCATGGTTTAGGCAAAAATACTATGATCACTACCTAATACGTTTAATTCAAAGGTTATTGCTATACAAGAATTAAGGGATACAGATGTTATGAAAGTTGAGGTGTTAAGTTGGTTCTCTTCAAACTTATGAGCTGAAAAGTCAAGTCCACTACTCTTAAATCTTCTAAATCTAATTCAAATAAAACTAATGCAAATTCTGATTTTGAAGAAAATGAAGACGATATGTCAATGTTAGCAAAGAAATTTTATAAAATTTTTAAAAATAAGAAAAGAACAAATTTTCAAGAACCATCTGATAAAAGAAAAGAAAAATCAAAATTTTAGAAATCTAAAACAAAAGATAGCCAATGTTTCAACTTTTATGAATATGGGCATTTAGCTTCTAAATGTCCTAAAAAGGATAAATTTAAAAGAAAAGGCATGATAGATACTTGGGATGAATCATTAGAGTTTGAAACTAATTCTGAATCAGATGAATCAAACTAAGAAAATGCAAATGATTTGAAAGCCTTTATGATGATAGCCAGAGTCACTTCATCAGATAGTTGTAATATGTCTGACTATGAAACTCTAAGAAGTAACCCAGAAAATGAAGATGATCTTCAAGATACTTATAATGCCCTATACAGAGAGAGTTGTAAAATTGCTGTCAAATTAAAAATTTAAAAAGAAAATTATGTTAAACTAAAATTAGAACTTGAAAATTTTGTTTTAGAAAAATCTCATTTTTTCAATTGTTTTGAAAAAACAAAATTAGATTTAAGTTTTAAATCTTCTGAATTGCAAGAACTTAAAACCGAAAATGAGAAACTAAAACTTGAAGTTTCTTCTCTTCAGAGTTCAAAAGAAACTTGGAAATATGCCATTGGTGACCAAAAATTTGAAAAATTGTTAACCTCTTTGAGGTGATGTGGTGACAAGTCTGGTGAGTTATATTAAAAACAACTCTTTGAAACCTAAGGATTCTGCTCCTACTTTTGTAAAAGGAGAATCCTCGAACTCTAAAGCTAAACTCTAAGAGATTCTAACTATAATAGGAATGACTTCAAAAACTTAAAGCCTTTTCAAGTCTCTAAAATAAATAATAATGCCATGAGCTACAAACATCAAAGGAATAATAAACATCCTTTAGCTAAAAAAATTGTGGACTTGCTTAAAGTGCTATTGAAATCCAACTCGAATAAGATAGGAGTATATATAGAAAAAGGAGAAATCCTAACTCACAAACACAGTGAAAAACAAGAGATCCTCCTAAACCTAGAACCGTAATGAAATGGGTTCCAAAGGTTAAGTGTCTTGTTGCCCACACAGCTTTCAAAGCTATTAGCCATTCAAGATGGTACCTGGATAGTGGATGTTCGAGACACATGGTAGGTGATAAGGCCATATTCTCAAACATCAACAAAGTAAATGGCAGCTCAGTTGCATTCGGAGATGGAAGCAACTACAAGATAATTGGCCAAGGTAATGTACAACTTCCTAACTTACCTTTCTTCGAAAATATACTATATGTTGAAGGATTAAAACATAATCTTCTGAGCATATCTCAGATATGCGATAATAAGCATAGTGTAAAATTTTCAGATCATGGAAATGAGATTATAGATGAGAAAGGAAGTGTACTATTAAATGGTCGTAGAATGTCTGAAAATTGCTATATAATTGATAACTCTTGCTCAACAAACCATTTATGTTACATGGTCCAAACAGAAAAGACTGAACTATGGCATAAATGTCTTAGACATGTAAATTATAGAGATCTATATAAATTGAGCAAAAGAGATCACTTACGTGGCCTATCCAAACTGAAAAAGATAGAAAACATTTATGGTGCATGTCAAATAGGCAAGCAAATTAGGAGTAGACACAAGAAAGTGAACTCCTTAGCCATGGATAGACCTCTTGAACTTCTCCATATGAATTTAGTCAAACCAGCTAGAATGGAGAGTAGAGGCATAAAGAAATATTTTTTTTTTGTAGTTGATGACTACACTAGATATACTTGGGTAGCCTTTCTAAGAGAAAAATCGAATACTCTTGATGAAGTAAGAAATTCTTTTAAACATATCCAGACTAAAAAAGAGTTATTTGTGGTCAAAATTAGGAGTGATCATGGTACCGAATTCAAAAATAACAATTTTGAGAAATACCGCAATGATCATGGTATATCACGTGAATTTTCTACTCAAAAACAACTTAACAAAATGGAATTGTAAAAAGAAAAAATAAAATTCTTCAAGAGATGGCTAGTGTAATGCTAAATAGCATGAACCTATCAAAAAATTTATGGTCTGAAGCTATTAGTATGGCTTGTTATATAATTAATCGTGTTTATATTAAAAAAGCTAAAAATAAAACAACTTATGAAATATGGTTTAATAAAAAGCCCATAGTTAAATATCTTAGAACTTTTGGAAGAAAATGTATTATTTTGCATGACTAAGAAAACTTGAGAAAATTTGAAGCCAAGAACGATGAAGGAATATTTCTAGGTTATGCTCTAAATCGTCGGGCATACCATGTTCTTAACAAAAGAACTGGGGTGATACGAGAGTCTATAAATGTTATGATAGATGATCAACTGATCACACTAGTCCTAATCAAGATGATGATGATGATGATGTTAATTTGATTAATATATCTAACTCTTCATCTAAATCAAATAATACTGAGTTAAGGTTAGTCAAAGACCATCCGACTAATCAAATAGTTGGTAACCCTCGTACTGGTGTTCAGATAAGAAGACAACTAGAAAATATGTGTAATGATGTCTGCTTTACTTTCCAAATTAAACCAGGTAATATAAATGAAGCACTTGCTGATGAAAGTTAGATTAATGCCATGCAGGAAGAATTAAATCAATTCATTAGAAATAATGTATGGTATTTGGTTTCCAGACCTACTGATAAACACGTGATTGGAACCAAGTAGATTTTTAAAAATAAAACTGATGAAATGTGAAACATTATCAGAAATAAGGCATGACTGGTTGTACAAGGGTATACTCAAATAGAAGGTATTGATTACAATGAAACCTTTGCACCAGTTGCACGCCTTGAATCAATTATATTATTTATTTCGATTGAATGCCATAAAATCATGTTTACTGTGTTTTTAAATGGTGATTTGAATGAGGAAGTATATGTTGAAGAACCAAAGGGTTTTAAAGATCCCAAACTTCCAAATCATGTTTACAATATTAAAAAAGCTCTTTAAGGTTTGAAACAAGCTCCCAGAGCATGGTATGAGAAGTTGACTAAATACATAGTTATAATTTTGTTATGTATAGTGTTGATAAAAATTTATTCATCAAGAAATATAATGAACATATCCTAATAGCTCAAATCTATGTTGACGATATTATTTATGGATCTACATGCGCTAACCTATCTACTAAGTTTGCAGATCTAATGAAATCCAAGTTTGAAACGAGTATGGTCAGCAAACTAAAACTATTTCCTTGGATTATAAGTCAAACAACTTGAAGATGGAATGTTCATATCACAGACCAAATATGTATTGAACCTTGTAAAAAGGTTTGGCTTTGAGAATGGTAAGAATTTCGATATTCCAATGAGTACGAATCTTAAACTCTCAAAAGATGAATCAGGTAAAAGTATAGACTCTCGACTATACTGAAGTATGATTGGTAGTCTTTTGTACTTAACTGCTAGTAGACCTAATATTGCATTTAGTGTTGGAATATGTGCTAGATATCAATCAGATCCTAAAGAAACGTACTTAACCGCTATTAAATGGATAATTAGATATGTCGCAAGTTCTACGAACTTAGGTCTATGGTATCCACATGATACGTCTGTACAAATTTATGGCTATACAGATGCAGACTAGGTAGGCAATGTTGATGATAGAAAATATATCAGCGGTGGATGTTTCTATGTTAGATACTGTTTAGTATATTGGCTCAGCAAGAAACAAAATTCTGTATCTCTCTCTACTATTGAAGTTGAATATATTGCAGCAAGAAATGCTTACACTTAGCTAATATGGATGAAAAGAATGCTAATTGACTATAGAATTATGCAAGATACGATGACTTTATTTTTGATAATTCAAGTGCAATTAATATCACTAAAAATCCAATTCAACATTCTCGTATGAAGCATATCAACATATGATACCATTACATTCGAGAATTAGTTGAAGGCAAATCTATCATGCTAAAATACATTCAAACTGAGAAGCAGCTTGCAAATATACTGACTAAGCCGCTTGACAAAGTTAAAATTTTAAATTTGAAGCATGATATTAGATTATATATTGTTAAATAATTATTTTATTTCTTTTTATACATTTGTGTTTATGTTTATTTTTAATAATGAAATGCATGAAATGAAAATAAAATACTAATAAAAACTAAAATTCAAAAAATTCAAAATTTTTGGGATTTTTTGACTAGCTGAGCATAGGCTCGGGCTAACCAAAGAATTCATCCAGTCGAGCACCTGCTTGGGCTAACCGATGATCATGCAGATTTGACTCAAAAAGGGAAAAATCCCCAAATTAATTTCATTCTACATCTTCTTCCTCACCTAGCCAGTGCCCCATTCGACCAACCCATCTTCCAACCTCACTTGTAAGTGATTTATTTTTAAATTATTTCTAGTATTTAGTGGTCTCATGCTAGATAATCATATTTGAGTAGATTTTTCATCATTTGAAACCCTTTTTGTTATGGGTTTTGATTCAAATCTTATTTACCCTTTTTCTTCTCTTTTTCTTTGATATTTTTCTTGTGCAATCTGATATGGAGCATAAAACTAAGAAAAGGGCTCGCAAGAATCTTGCCAGTTCATATTCTAGATCAATCCCTCTAGTTGTATGGACCCTACGGTCACCGGAGAATGATCTGGATTATGTTCGGGACTTTCGTACAAGAGACATAATCATAGAAAAAATCTGTCAACTTAGACCACATTATTAGGTTTGGTTTTGTTGGATTCTCCCCGAGGTTTCATGTTAACGCGTCTTGGGTTGGGGTGGAACATCTTACCGCTCCATAGTGTAGGGCAAGTATGCGTCCATATGTGATGTTTCACTTGAGAATTTGACATTCTCAGTTAAATTTGTTGAAGAAACATTCACAATAATGTTGTATGTTATTTTTACATTGATGGATATAGTTTGTGCAGATGATATAATACCAATTGCGACATTGTCAGAGAAGATGTCGAACTCTGAAAAACAAGCCATCATTTGTAAATTATGTTGATTTAATGCTAAATGACGATCAGGTAATGCCCTTGCTGCTAACCAAATGCTCTTAAAATACCGCATATTACATCGGATTTGTATGTATAACGTATATCCCGAGCCGGGAATAAGATTGATCTTACTCCCTTCATGCTTAGAGTATTTCACTATGTTGTATCAGGTATTCATGTCTGTCTGCCTTCCTTAATCTATTACATCATCATTCACTTTCGCTTACATCCCAAGCACGATTTGATTCCCTTTGTTCATCTCATGACTTGCATTGCATTTCACTACAACGTTCAAATTCCAATGTATGAGGCACCGGAATCTGAACTCCCATTTAATAACTTAAATCTGAATATGATAAACCTCACTCCTCTTCCTAGATAAAATGAAGAAGAAGAGGAAAAGCAACCTGCTATAAACACCACAATGGAAGATATTTTTAATGAGTTGGACAATTCAGATGATCCATCTGATTCTGACTACCATCCCTGTCATGCCCCAAACTCGAAAACTTGACTTACAAAGTTTCCGATCACCGAACCCAGTGCTGACAGCCTCCGTAGTACCCCATTCTCGGCTTCCAGTGTCATACGCCAGATTCCAATCCTAGGATCCTACAAGGAGGATTTTCAACGTACATTTGTCTCATACGAAGCATAACCACAAGTACACCCAAATCACAAAGGCAACATTACCATCACATATAAACTAATATAAACATTTGAATACAATGCTGAAAGGGAATACATATCAAAAATCAAAGCTCCAAAAGTCCACTGTAGGCTCCAAACTCGACGTTGCTGCGACCTAACACCACCTGCACACATTTATGGTGCATAAGCTCATAAAAAGCTTAGAGGGTGGTGCAAGTGCGTGTTCAAGGTAAGTGCCAAGTAAGTAATATCAGAGTAATCAGAGTTATTAAAAATACTGACAAGCTCATAA
The DNA here is from genome assembly GCF_029962835.1 of Magnolia sinica. Taxonomy (NCBI): domain Eukaryota; kingdom Viridiplantae; phylum Streptophyta; class Magnoliopsida; order Magnoliales; family Magnoliaceae; genus Magnolia; species Magnolia sinica. The sequence goes on from NC_080574.1 coordinate 86,470,068, forward strand.
ATCATACAACATCAAAAATACTAGCAAGATCATGAAACATACGAGATCAGAGTAAGGCGAAAACATGCTGATAAGCTCATAAATACCATCAGCCTTATCCAGGCTATGCGATGCAAAAATATAATAAACCAATATCATATACTAAGGAAGCAATGTAGATCAGCTATGTAATGGGGAGACATAGTAAGCCAAATATTAGATACCAAGTCCACGAATACCATCAACCTTAATTATGTTATACAATATAGAAGCATAGTAAACCAAATGCTATGTGCTGAGGATGCAATACGATGCAAATGAAATGACCAAGCTAGAGTGTGAAGTCGGGATGACAGTATGTAGTATTGCAGGCTATGGGGTCCACCACAAGGAACTTCTATCCAAACCAGTCCCATACATAAATTTGGATAGTCAGACTCAATGTGGTAAACTCCTGATCTCAGGTTAGTCACGCGCCCCAACCGAAATCCTAGCCATTACGAAGATACACGTAACAAATAGTTGCGCACCACTAGCCCGAGTGGATAGTGAATGAATAAATAAATGAGTATGCAACTCCTACTCAATAAGTCCACATATCAGTACGGTTCCTCTCTAGAAAATCATCGGGGTCTATTACACTTCAAACCAGATTGCGACCCCACTGCGCGCAACAAGGTGAGTGGAAGAGACCTCACTATCCACTTGCCAATATCGGGCCCAGCTCGTCGATACCGGACCTATTCCTCGAGCTGGTCAGACTCAACCTAATATTGTCCCCTCCTCTCGGGCAAGTAAGGCCGTACCCCCTTCCAACCGACCACGACATAGTGGGAGATACAGCCTAATGGTATACGGCCCTCATGCGCTCATGCATCCACTCAGTCTAGATGTTGGAGCAACCTTTGGAACTAAGAGGGTTCTAGGACTTTCACCCAAGAATATCTATAACACTCCATGTAGAACAGATTTTTGGTGTCCCATCTGGCCATCCACGATATGCCTGTGGAGGCTATGGCCCTAATGTCGCTAGAGCGTACAGTAATCACAACATACAATGCAAGATGCATGAGTCATACAATCCAGTCATATATCAATTCTTCACATACCCTACACTCATGTGAGATAATCTCCGCCTATGAGGGAGTTTCATAACAACCGACACTATGACATATACAATGGTCATCATATCTCATAACAAATATGCAGATGATGCATATGGGAATGTATCATGACGCTATGCTTTTATATACTCATAATCGATATCAATAACCGGCATCGACAATCGACCTCGACAATGTAGACATTTAACCAACATTGGCCCCAAGGAATGGCCCACATAGAGCCTAACATATAGTGGACCCATAGCCTCACACAATGGCCAAATATACAACACCATGAGCCTCACTCAAGAGCTTAATACACATCACAATGGGCCTTTCACATGAGCCTAACATACATCACAATGGGCTCCATCGCCTAACCCTCAAATGCATCATATGGGCCTCATCACATAGGCCTCATATACATCACATTGAGCCTTAAACACGGGATGAATACATATCACAATGGGCCTCAAATACGAGACGCATATACATCACATTGGGCCTCAAACACGGGTCGAATGCACATCACGATGGGCCTCAAATACAGGCTCCATATGCATCTCATTGGGCCTCGACAATCAAAATCGGCCTTAACAATCAGAATCGAAATCAACAATTAGAATCAGCCTCGATAATCGACCTCGACAATCGGAATCGGAATTGGCTTCTACGATCGGCCTCGACAATCGAAATCAGAATCGACCTCAATAATCGACCTCGACAATTAAATCGGCCTTAATAATCGGAATAGGAATTGGCTTAAACAATCAGCCTCAACAATCGGAATCGGTATCGACAATCGAAATCGACCTTGATAATCGAAATTGGAATCGGCCTCAACAATCGGCCTCGACAATCGAAATCGGCCTTGATAATTAGCCTCGACAATCAGAATCAGAATCGGCCTCAACAATCAGAATCTTAGGCCTTAACAATTAGAATCGGAATCAGCCTCAACAATCGGCCTCGACAATCGAAATCGGTATCGACAATAGGAATGGCCTCGACAATCAAAATTTGAGGCCTCGACAATTGAAATCGGCCTCAATAATAGGAATCGGCCTCGACAATCAGAATCGGCCTCGACAACCGGAATCGAAATCAAAATCGGCCTCAACAATCAGAATCCGAGGCCTTAACAATCAGAATCAACCTCGATAATCGAAATCGGCCTCAACAATTAGAATCGGCCTCGACAATCAGAATCAACCTCAATAATCAGAATCAGCCTCACAAAGGGCCTAAGGGAAGGTCACAATGTGGACATTTAACCATCATCACCCATCAACATGGACATTTAACCATCATTGCTCCCAAGGAGTGGCCCACGTAGAGCCAAATGTATCGTGGGCCCATGACTTCATACAAGGGCCTCATACAATCACCATGGGCCGCACCAATGGGCCTCGTATATATCAAATGAGCCACAATACATGGGCCTAATACACGTCATTATGAGCTGCATCACATGGGCCGGAAATACATCTCAATGGGCCTCATCATATGCATCATAAACACATCACATCAGGCCTTGCCCATGGGCCTCGAATACACCACAATGGGCCACAACCCATGGGCTTCAAATACACAATAGGTGGGCCCTATACAAGGGCCTAAATACATCACAAGTGGGCCCTGTACATGGGCCTCATGGATGGGCCACACCAATGGGCCTCAAGTGGGCTTGGACCACACCAAAAATCATTTCAATAGTTGTAGGTGTAACATGTGTATCACAGTACACTATCATTCTATGGGGCACATGGTGCTCTAATGATGATCAGCACCGCCCTAACATTGCCTATGTAAATCAGCACTCTCCAAACATTTTACAATAGTCCAACAAAATCTGGACATTATGGATGAATTAAATATGTCAATTGGGTCCCACTTGCCATGGACGGAATAGATGTACAACACATCATCACAGTGGGTCCCATCCCACACGTGCAGCACATGTGGTGTGGGCCCCACTTAAGCTGAAATGGATGGATGGTGTGCATAAGCACATACATTACATTAGATCCATTCCACCGTCCAAGGCTGATGGACAGTAGTGGATATAGAATAAATGCATCAAGGTGGGTCCCACCTACCCACACATGTCACACGTGTGGGGTGGGCCCACGTCCAGTACAAATGGACGATATGAATATAACATATACATCATGCTTGAGTCCACGTGGTGGCCCGTCTGAGATTTGAATCTGCTTTAGTTTAGTTGAGGTGGGTCCCATCGTCCCAGGTAGTGGACGGTGTGGACGAAGGCATACATCATGGTGGGTCCCACATGGGGCCCACATAATATAATATTATATTACTAAATAATATAATATATATAGGGGGTACATCCAGCGTCTGGCCAGATAGATGGACGGATGGAATGCATACATGATGGTGGCCTGCACACACAGCACCGTCCAGTTGGACGGTGCAGATCACATACATGATGGTGGCCTGCACACACAGCCAGATGGACGGTGCAAATCACATACATTATGGTGGCTTGCACACACAGCACCGTCCAGATGGACGGTGCAGATCACTACATCAGTGGCCCCACAAGGCTTGATGACATTAGTCAGTGGTGGGACCCACTGTCCTGGACAGATGGTCAACATCAAGTACATACATCATATTAGTGAGGTCCACGACCTCAAATGGACGGACTGACGGTCTGGATTATCAGACCCCACCTGCTGTCATCAATACACTAGCTATGCAACTGGTGTGCGGTAGCCAGCCAATCTGCATCCAATAAGGTGGGTCCCACGTGGGGCCCACCATAATATTATATTAATATATGTTATAATATATATATATATATATTATATTATATTATAAAAAAACAGCATCCAGGCCCTGGACAGCGGCCTGGATGCGAAATAGATTGAGGTGGGTCCCCTGATCTGGCAAAACAGGCAGACAGTATTGGATATGCAACACAAACATCAAGGTGTGGCCCACCGTCCAGATCTGCTGGACGGTGTGGATGAAACATATACATCATGGCATGGGTGGATCTCCACCGTCCAGATCTGCTGGACAGTGTAGGTATAATAAATACATCATGGTGGCTCCACATCAGCGTGGCCCACCACTGGATCAAATTGATAATTGTGATTCCCTTCATCGAGGGCCTGCTAAAAATCCAGCAACAAGGTGGGCCACGTTCCAACACCAAAAGAGGAGAGAGAGAGAGAGAGAGAGAGAGAGAAAGAGAGAGATCATGGAGGGGAGGGACCCAGCCACTGTGGACACTGCCTACACAATGCATACATCAAGTGGGTCCCAAATCATGTGGACCCTACATCAAAATCAAACGGTATAAACACCCACCTTTGATCTTCTTGGACTTCTTCTTCCATCAACGCATCCTAGAACTTCAAGGGATGCATTTCAATGGTGGAGATGGTCTTTGGATGGTGAGATTGAGTGGTATGGAGGTGGGCCACACTAGCTTCTCCTCTGTCCCATGGAAATGTTGGACGTAGGTTACTTAGAGAATGAGGGAGAGAGATGAGAGAGAGGGTTGTACGAGAGAGAGAGAGATGGTTGAGTGATGGGGAGTGATGGGTGGAGAGAGAGAGAGAGAGAGTTGACTTTGGGGTTGCTTAAGGATGGTGCATGTACTTGACATGTGAGATGATGTGGTACTTGATTGATGGGATGTGATGTGATTGATTTGAAATATTATCTTGGGTTTTTAAATGCGCGACGTTTTTCTCAAACTGAATGCGAGCCCGTATCTTCAGGCCTGAGTATCGCCTCGGTACGTAATACTCAGCGTTAGAACCGTGGTGACGGTGCAGTCGCTAGGGTACAAGTCTCGGGTTGAGCCGACTCTGGAATACGGGCCATAACTCAAGGTTGCACGTAATTGTCGATAATAGATCGCGGGCCGCCAGAATTTGACCGGGAGGACCGCGGAAGTCTACGGAACAGTACGGGCTAGGATATGGGTCTTACAATCCCTCTTAGTTTGATAAGAGACTTACTGCTGGAGGAGAAAGTAGAGTTCTTGCATGTACCGTAGGCTTCATTGGCCCCAACCCAAAAGTCTACAATAAAGTTATGAAGAAGTACTTCCATTGCATCAACCAGAGTTTGAAGCTAAACGATCCCTCGATGCCTGATCCTTCTTCCTCTGGGTCAGATTAAGGTAGATTTTCTTTATTTTTCAGACTTGCGCTGTTTATGTACTAAAACCTTATTGCGTGTCTTGGTACTTTGTATACTTTGTTAGACACTTGCCGTTTTTATTGATGATTTCATATGCTTACCTTTATTATTTCATATGGTTGGAGATTTCATCTGCGTACCCTTATTCTCTTACTACATGCTCATTTTATTTATCTGATTGCTTATATTCTTCCTTTGTTAACTTGTGACAAAAAGGGGGAGAGATATGCTAACATGGGGGAGAGATGATACCAATGCTAGTAATATGAGTAATATGTAATGTTATAGTATGGGTGAGAGAATGTAGGAGAGTATGTATGGAATGAATGGCATGGATGCTATGAAATATATGAAATGAATGGCATGGATGCTATGTGTATGGAATGCCATATGTGTATTTCACAGGGGGAGTGCCAATTGAGCCAATTGAGTATCATTAGTTAGTGAGCTAAAGTTTACAAGAGTTTGAAAGATGTGTATGATTGCATATTTATAATATTAAGTGTTTTGTCACGAAATTGACAAAGGGGGAGATTGTAAGTGTTAGGATATTGAGCACACATTTGTTGTCAAATTTCATAAAGATGAAACCACTTTAAAGTAGATCCTCAAAGATCAGTTTTTGTTCAAGAGAAGATCAAGCTCAAAATCAGTCTTTCTTCAAGAGAAGATCAAGTTCAAGATCGGTCTATATTCAAGAAAAGATCAAGCTTAAAATTGGTGAGCTGATATTCAAGATGAAGTCCGAGACACAGTTTGAGCACAAATTTTAGATGAAGTCTGAGACTAAGTTCAAGCTAAAGAGAATAAGATATTTGATATATCTCAGGCGATATAAAACCCTAGAAAGACCTTAGGACTAGGTACTTTCAAAATTGTTGGAAAATCTAACAACTTGATATGAAATCCACATTTTTAAATGGACTACTCGAAGAGGACGTTTATGTTGACCAGCCTGAAGTTTTGTTGTGAAAGGGGAGGAACACAAAGTGTACCGGCTGAAGAAAGCTCTCTATAGGTTTAAGCAAGCTCCACGTGCCTGGAATGCACACATCAACAACTATCTTCAAGAAAATGGCTTCTCCCAATGTCCATATGACCGTGTAGTATATATCAAGAAAATTGATCACGGAGACATCCCCATAGCATGCCTATATGTTGATGATATGATGTTCACAGGAAACAACTAGCAGATGTTCCAAGAATTCAAGCATGCCATGTTTTAGGAATTCGAAATGACTGATGCAGGAATTACGTCCTTCTTTCTCAGCATTGAGGTGAAGCAACAAGCTGACGGCATCTATATATCTCAGAAGAAGTATGCAAAGGAACTTATTGAAAAGTTCAAGATGACTGACTACAATGTCGTAAATACATTTGTAGCAATGGGCCTGAAGCTGACAAAAGAATGAAAAGGAAGAAATGTGGACTCGACTATATTCAAGAGTCTGATTGGAAGTCTCAGATACCTCATAATCATTAGGCCAGATATCGTCTACATTGTTGGCGTTTTAAGTAGGTACATGGAATCACCAAAAGAATTATATTGGCTTGTTGCAAAAAGAATCCTTAGGTATGTCAATAGAACTGTGGAATTTGGTCTCTTCTATCCATACAATGATGAAGCAATATTATATGGATACTCAGCTAGTGATTGGGGAGGTGATCAAGATGAGAGAAAAAACACCATAGGATATGTATTCGATCTTTGGTCGAAAAAAGCAAATCGTGGTCGCTTTATCCACATGTGAAGAAGAGTTTGTGGCAGCATCGTCTACAGTTTATGAAGTAATATGGTCAAAGAACTTGCTAAAGGAGGTGAAACATCAATGGGAAGAATCCACAGTTATATACGTGGATAACAAGTTGGCAATCAAACTTGCCAAAAATCTAGTCTAGCATGGAAGGAGCAAGCACATTGATACTAGGTATTACTTCATAAGAGATCAAAGCAAAAATGGTAAAATTGGAGTACTGTCATACTATTGAACATGTGGTAGATATTTTCACCAAGGCACTACCGACAGATGCATTTAAACAACCAAGATTGATGCTCGGTTTTGGTTCGAAGGGGAGTGTTGGAACGTGCAAAACCAAATCCATCCTCCCCTGTTATTCGCAAATTCATCCAACAGATGTATCCTTCCTATTATTTACAAATCCATCCAATGGATGCATCCTCCCTATCTAATTCAGATTCATCCATATCTCCAGAAAACTATTTGGCTACCCAATGCCATTTATTATTTTTATAAATATGTTCAGTCATTACTCATGGAGAATGTATTTAACAGGGGCACTAATGTCTTTTGTAAACACTAGCTAATCTTATAAATAGCAGTGTTGTGAACGTGTATTACATCAGGAAAAGTAGCAAAGTCCTTTTTAAAGCTGTAGCTTTTTCTTCCCTTTTTTTAAAAAAAATAATATAGTATACTTTCTTTCGCTCTCTTGTAAGTGGAGCTGCACTTTGTAAGCCCCATGTCTTAGCCCGTACCCTTCCATAGGCTTCCGCGATCTTCCCGGTCGAATTTCGGTAGGCTTCGACCTTTATCCGATGTTTGCACATGACCCTGAGTTACACGCCGTCGCCTGAGTCGACTTGACCCGAGACTTGTACCCTAGCGACCGCGCCGTCATCACGGTTCTGATGCCGCGACTCGAGCGCCGAGGCGATACCCAGGCTAGGAGATGTGGGCCCACATTCGGTTCGAGGAAAGGTTGCGCTTTGTAAAACCTAAGAGAATCTCTACAACATGTCACCTCAATCCATCAACCAATCCCATTAAGGGTTAAGTACATGTCAAGTACACATCACCTCTCACCCTTCCCCAAGCAACTCTTAAAGTCAAAAGTTTCTTATACGCTCATACTTTTCTTACACCATCTACCACAAAAGTCAAAAAGTCTCTTACACATCCATCACCACCACATCCATCACCCATCTCTCTCTCCCTTTACAACCCTCTCTCTCTCATTCCTCAAATCACTTTTCCAAGCAACAAAAAATATCCCATGTACGAGCTTCTCAACCTCTCATGGAGAAACTCTAGTGTGGCCCACTTCCTACCCTCTCATCTCTCATCTCAACCATCCAAACTCCATCTCTTCCATCGGGATCGAAGCTAAGGAGTAAAGGAAGCCAAGGGAGCAAGAAGAAGGTGGTGGGTGATTTGGATTTTTGTCTTTCATTCATTTGTTCGATTTAAGGGTCCATATATGTGGGACCCACCTTGATGTACGACCTGTAGCAAGAGGGACCCATAATGGCGGGGCCCCTCCATTATCTCCGATCTCTCTTTCTCTCTCTCTCTCTCTCTCTCCCTCTCTTTCTATGATCATGGCCCACATGATATATGTATTTTACCCATGCCATCCAAATAGTGGGCCACCTTGATCCCTTTTTAGGGCCTACATGACCGGGCGGTCACATAGGCCCGGATGAAAGGGAAACACAAATATTAGCCTGATCCAAAACAAGTGGTCCATGTGGGACCCACCTTGATGAGGTGCATACCCGCACCATCCATCACCAGTGGAGGGTGCACTGACGCTGGGGGTGTACTAACAGTGAAGTGTTAATTGACAGTGGGTGCACTGACGTGGGTGTACCAACAGTGAAGCGTGTGCAGACGGTGGGGTCCATGGGACCCACCCACATCATCCATCCATTTTGGTGGGCCGCCCCTTAGTGCATGTGTTTTATCCTAACCATCCATCATTTAGGGACGGTGGGACCCACGTCCATGTGGGGCCCTCCTTGGTGCATGTGCACGCTAGATCCATAGCTCCAGTGGTAGGCAGAGTGATACCTCCTTTCAACACAGAGGACTTGGCATTGATTGCCTGTGTAGGTGGTGGCAGGGAGGTGTGTGTGACAGTGGGGTCCATGGGACCCACCCACGACGTCCATCCAGTTTGGTGGGCCACACCACCGTGTATATCCAAGCCGTCCACTATCCCTAGACGTTGGCACCCACCATAAATGTGGGGACACCATGATATATGTGTATGTTCAGGCCGTCTAGGGCCTGGACGTTGTGTAAATGATATATAATATTAATATATTATATTGTATTATATTATATTAACATATAATATAATATATTACATATTATATTATAATATAACATTATGTATATATATTACAGATATATATGAGGGTGGGCCCTACGTGGGACCCACCTCTGCCCTCTCCTTAATGTGTAAAGTTGTACTAGCAGCATATATATATATATATGAATATATTAAAATATATTATATCATATATACTTTATATATATTTAAGGGTGGGCCAGCAGCAGCTGCATGCTTGTATATGGCAGTTATATTGCTGCTCTGCACGACAGCAAGTGTACCCCACCACCAACTACTGTACATGGCGGGAAGTTCCATGGGTCCCACCTATTCCATCCATGCCGTTTATCTATGGGACCCACCATGATACATGTGTTATATCTAAACAGTCTAACCATTTATGAGAACATTTTATGGCATGGAGTAAATGAGTGAGATCTAAAGATCAAGTGAACCACACCATTTGCAATAATAATGGGGTACAGTAGCATCCGCCATTTAAAAACTTCTTGGGAGCCACAGTGGTTCCCGCCCAAGCTAATATTTGGTTTTCACTTCATCTATCTCTATGCTAACTAATAAATAGGTTGGATCTCCAAAATGCATTTGATTCGTTCCATTTGAGTTGGCCCGTTCGATCGGCCCATTTGATTTAGCCCATTTGACTCAGCATTTGAATCGGCCCATTCGATTTGGCTCATTTGAATTAGCCCATTGATTTGGCCCAATTTGAATGGCCCATCGATTGAGATTCCACCATGATGTATGTGATGAAGTTTTTGGCAGTCATGCCTTGGGAGCAATGATGGTTTGACGTCCACATTGATGGGCAATGATGGTTAGATGTCCTCATTGTGACCTTCCCTTAGGCCTTGTTAGGCCCATTCTCTTTATAAGTTAATCCAAATAAGTGGGCCCTATTTGCCATATGTGACTATCGATTCTAATTTTTTATTCTGATTATCGATTCTGATCTTCGATTCTGATTATGAGTATATAACGACATAGCATCATGATACATGTTCATATGCATCATCTGCATGCTTATGATGAGATGAGTGACTGATCATCGTACATGTCATTAGACAGATTGTTATAGACTCCATGGTAAGGGAAGATGCCCGCACGAGCACGTGGTACGCACATGTTTGTTGCATGATTGGATTGTGTGATTCATGCATCTTGCATTGTATGACATGGTTACTGTGCGCCCTAGTGACATCAGGGTCGTAGCCTCCACACGAGTATCATAGTTGGCAGGATTGGATAACAAAAATCTTATTCTAAATGGGGGTGCTATAAATATCCCTAGGTGGAAGTCCCTAAACCTTTATAGTACTAGGAGGTTGCTCTAACGTCTAGACCGAGTGGGTGTATGAGCGCCGAGTGCCGATTACCAGAAGGACGCGCTTTCCACTGTATCATGGTTGGCTGGAAGGGGGTGTGGCCTTACCTACCCGAGAGGAAGGGGCAAAGCTAGGCTGAGTTTGACCAGCTCAAGGAATGGGTCCATTATCGATGAGCTGAGTCTGATATTGGCAGGTAGATAGTAAGGTCTTTTCCACTCACCTTATTGCACGCGATGGGGCAGCAATCTGGCTTGGAGTGTACTAGAGCCTAGTTATATTCCAGAGTTGAGCTGTATTGATATGTGGACTTAGATGAGGATTTCTATGCTTGAGTTGCATCTCACATCTCATGGCCTTGGTACAGCCGACATCATTCATGCCTTGCATCACATAGCCTTGGTACGACTAACAGTATTTATGGATTCATCAGCATATTTCGCATTACTTTGATACTGTATAACTATATTACTACCTTGCGCATAAACTTTTACTACCCTCTAAGCTTTCTATAAGCTTATGCACGACTGTTGCGTGTAGGTGACATTGGACCGTATCAACACTGAGGTAAGAGCGCATAACAGATCATCTTGGGGCTTTTGTCCATTATCATTATATTTCCCTTTATGCTCATTGTACTTATAAAGTTTTTTTTATCATAGTGGAAATGTGATGGAGTTTTTGGTTGTTGTTTGTGGGTTATGCTTTTAGTTATGCTTATTATGAATCAAACTGACGTTGAAAATCCTTCTCATGGCATCCCAGGATTGAAACCTGGTGAATAAGTACTGGGAGGCGAGAATTGGGTACTAAGGAGGCTATCAGCGCCGAATTTGGCTATCTGAAATTTTGTGAGCCCAGTTTCTGAGTTTGGGGCATGATAGAAGTTGGTGTCAAAGCATAACTTAGGAATAATTGAGAACAACATTACATGTCTGCAATAAATTTAGGATGACTAAGTCCTGAAGTTCGGATAGCTTAGCGATTTTTTTGTTACAGACCCTTAACGTGCGTGCCTTCGAGAGTTTTCAAAGTTGATAGACGCCTTTGCTCTTTCCTGTACGACATGCCACGCAAGAGAGTGACCCGATCAACTCCCGCTTCACCACCTAAAACACCCGCTCCACTACCTACGGCTCCTGCCCTACCACCTATAATCCCCACTCCACCACCAGAGGTTCCTACCGCCCTTCCTAAGGATGCTGCTCCTCCACCAGAGACCAGTGCGAATCCGACTGTATCCGTGAGTGCCTCTCAGTTACAGCAGATGTTACAGGCTGTGACAGCCGCACTTCAAGGGCAGGGCAGGCACCCTATTGTTTCACCTGCCCAGGCCGAGCAAGAGCGCGCGAGTGCCCTCCTTCGAGAGTTCTGACAGCTCGATCCCCCGCTTTTCCAGGGCGAGCCAGACCCGACAACAGCTGAGAGATGGCGCTCCGATGTGGAGAAGGTATTTGATATGATGGGATGTACAACCGAGCAGTGAGTCCGATTAGCAGTATTTCTTCTCCATGGTGAGGCTGAGCATTGATGGACATCAGTCTCCAGAGCAGCAGGCGTCGATTTTGTGTGGACCTTGGAGGACTTGTTGATCGGTTTGACCGACAATATTTTCCTAATCACATCCGACGACAGCGAGCATTGGAGTTTGAGGCCCTAGTGCAAGGTGATATAACAGTGGCTAGTATGCTGCTCGTTTTGTAGCACTACCCAGATTTACACCATATTTGATAGATGATGAGGAGCGGATAGCCCGCCATTTCGAGGACGACTTGCATTATGGCCTTCGAAGCCGTGTTATTGAGCATGAACTCCTAACTTTCGAGGGAGTGGTACGGAAGGCCCGGATTTATAAGGCTGACTGAGCCGGTTCTCAGTCTGATCACAGTCAGAGTAGAGACCGGAAGAGGCAGGTTCCTTCCAGTGACTCTCAGCAGCATCGACCACAGCAGTAGAGGTGCACAGGTCGCCCAGCCTTCCAAGCACTAGCAACACCTCTAGCACCACCTCTAAGGCAGTTCACCGACACCTGTTTTGGGTGTGGTGTGACGGAGCACCGTATATGGGAGTGTCCCCGCCCCCATCAGCAGCAGCAGCAAAGAGGTCCACAGCAGCCTCCACCACAGCAGCAGTAGAGACCCTCATAGCAGCAACGACATCAGCCCTCACCACCGAGGCTCCCTCAGCAGCATCATTAGCCCTAGCCTCTGAGGCCACAGCAGCAGAGGCAGCAGTTTCGACCGCCTCAGCGATAGCAGCAGTAGTAGCAACACACTCAGAGGGGACAGGCACCTCCCCAGCCAGCTCAGGCTAGGTTCTATGCGGCTCAGCAGGATCCGCAATCATCTGAAGGAGTCGTTGAGGGTATACTTCCAGTCTCTGCATGCATCGCTTGGGTTCTATTTGATTTCGGTGCTTCGCACGCATTTATGTCTGAGGGATTCTGTTGTTCGACTGGATTGCCGACAGAATCTGCTCGAGAGGGGTTGACCATATCGATGCCCTTGGGGAAGACTACAGTATTAGGCCGCTTCTGTTTTTCTTGCCTTGTGTTAGTGGGAGATATTTTCTTGCCTACTGACTTGTACATGCTGTCGATGTCAGATTTTGATGTTATCTTGGGCATGTATTGCCTTACTGAGTACCATGCCATCTTGGACTGCTCGGTGAGGATGGTCACGTTCTGTATACCAGGCTTGCTGTAGTTTCAGTTCGCTGCAGAGCCCTGGGGAGAGCCATTATCTTGCTTGATGCCCTACGCCGTTGAGGAGCCAATTGCCGCTTATATTAATCAGTCGTATGTGATTTGTGATTTTTCCGATGTGTTCCAGGAGATTCCGGGATTACCACCTCACCGACTCACCGAGTTTCAGATTGATCTCGTGCCCAGTACTACGCCTATTTTGAAGGCCCTGTACTGTATGGCACCGTTGGAGTTGCGAGAACTGCAGAAGCAGTTAGACGAGTTGCATGAGTTAAGCTTTATCCGTCCGAGTAGTTCGCCGTGGGGAGTGCCGGTACTCTTCGTGAAGAAGAAGCATGGCTCATTGAGGCTCTGTGTGGATTACCGCGAGCTTAACAAGTCACGATCAAGAACAAGTATCCACTCCTAAGGATTGATGATTTGTTTGATCAGCTGCAGGGTGCACAGTTCTTTTCGAAGATTGACCTGTGTTCCAGTTATTATTAGATTCGGGTGCGAGAGGAGGACATTTCGAAGACGGCTTTCAGGACACGCTATGGTCATTTTGAGTTCCAAGTCATTTCCTTCGGACTGACTAATGCACTTGCGGTCTTCATGCAGTTGATGAACGAGGTCTTCCGCCCTTATTTCGATTAGATTGTTGTAGTCTTCATCGATGACATTTTGATCTATTCAAGGACCCGTGAGGAGCATGAGCAGCATCTGGAGGTTACGTTGCAGACCCTCCGCGCACACTAACTCTATGCGAAGCTGGAGAAGTACGAGTACTGGTAGGAGGAGGTGAAGTTCCTCGGTCATGTGGTGACGAGGAAGGGTGTCGTAGTGGACCCCTCAAAGGTTGAGGCAGTGGTCAGTGGGACTAGCCCACGACCGTGTCTGAGATCTAGAGTTTCCTTGGTTTGGGGGGCTACTACCGGCGTTTCATTGAGGGCTTCTCTCATATTGCAGCCCCAATGACCAGGTTGACTCGGAAGGACATAGAGTTTATTTGGAGTGACGCCTACAGGCGAGCTTTTATGGAGTTAAAGGACCATCTGACGTCCACACCTATCCTCACTCTTCCCTCTGGGAGTGATGGATTTATCATATTTACCGATGCCTCGCATATTGGGTTGGGTGCTGTCTTGATGTAACATTGGAGACCAGTCGCCTTCGCGTCTCGTCAGCTCAAGGTCCATGAGCTGAACTACCCGACGCATGCTTTGGAGCTGGCAGCAGTTTTCTTCGCACTGAAGGTGTATAGACACTATCTCTATGGTGTTAGATTCGAGCTCTTTTCTGACCATAAGATCTTGAAGTACCACTTTTCACAGTCTGAGTTGAATATGAGACAAAGGCGCTGGATGGAGCTCCTGAAGGACTATGACTTCAATCTTCAGTATCACCCGGGCAAGGCGAACGTGGTGGCAGATGCCCTCAGCAGTCAGCCACAAGGCCTGGTGGCGCATATGATGATCTGGGAGTGGAGGATGCTTGATGATATAGAAGAGTATGATTTTGAGTTCGGCCTGCAGTCTTCTATCGTGCAGTTATCGAGCCTGCCGATTCAACCCTCTCTTGTCTCAAGGGTGATCGAGGCTCAGCAGGTTGATGAGTCGTTGTAGAGATATATTGCTGAGGCGGCATCTAAGATTCAGGCAGATTGGTAGGTTGGATCAGACGGTGGACTTTGCTTTAGAGGCCGGTTATGTGTCTTGGATATTCCTGAGTTGCACAAAAATCTTATAACCGAGGCACATCGATTGTAGTTTTCTATCCACCCTGGCTCGACGAAGATGTACCGCGATATGAGGCGATAGTATTTTATAAAGCGCCAGATCGCTAGTTTTGTGGCCGAGTGTGACACGTGCCAACGTGTCAAGGTCGATCATCAGAAACCCCCTGGTCTATTGTAGCCATTGAGTGTACTGATGTGAAAGTGGGAGCACGTGTCGACAGATTTTATTATGGGCTTGCCAAAGACTCAGCGCAGTCATGACGCCATTTGGGTTGTTGTGGATCGTCTGACGAAGTCAGTACATTTTCTTTCTATTCATGCGACTTGACCTTTGGACCGGCTTGCGAGGTTATTTGTCGAGGAGATTATGAGGCTGCATGGCTTTCTATTCTTGATCATTTTTTACCGAGACCCGATGTGTACATCTCAGTTTTGGGGGAGCTTTTAGAGAGCGATGAGGACTGATTTACAGCTCACCACCACGTACCATCCGCAAACCAATGGTCAGACCGAGAGGGTTAACCAGATCCTTGAGGATATGCTTCGAGCCTGCGCAATTGATTTCGGGGGTAGCTGGTATGTGCATCTACGATTGGCTGATTTCGCGTACAACAATAGCTATCAGGTGACCATTGACATGGCTCCTTTTGAGGCACTATATGGCAAACCATGTAGATCACCGAGTTGTTGGACTGAGGTTGGAGAGCGCTGCCTCCTAGGTCTCGAGCTTGTGTAGTAGACGTTTGAGGCCATCGATATCATCAGCCAGAGAATGGGCACAGCTCAGAGCCAGCAGAAGAGTTTTACTGATCGTCAGCATCATCCCTTGGAGTTTGATGTAGGGGACCATGTGTATCTCAAGGTCTCGCCCATGAAGGGCATAGTTCGATTTGGAGCAAAGGGCAAGCTTGCCCCGAGATTTATAGGACCTTTTGAGATCACTGGGTGCGTTGGCGCCATGGTCTATCGGCTTGCCTTGCCATCTCAGTTGTCTTATGTCTACAATATTTTTCATGTCTTTATGTTAAGAAAGTGTGGGTCAGACATCATTCATGTTATTGATTGGCAGCCATTAGAGGTTCATGAGGATGCTTCTTATATTAAGCAGCCGGTTCGTATCCTTGATCGGAAGGTGCAGGTCCTCCGGACCAAGGTCATTCCGTTGGTGAAGGTTCAGTGGGGTCACCATTCTATTGAGGAGGCTTTGAGTATGAGGCTGAGATTCAAGAGCGCTATCCCTATATCTTTGATAATTGATTATGTGTTGTATTTTGTATGATATCTCTGATTTTATATGATGATGTTATGTTTCTTCTTCCTCATAAGTTATGTCTAGTTGCGATGATTGTATAAATTTCAAGGATGAAATTTTTATTAGGAGGGGAGAGCTGTAAGCCCCGTGTCTTAGCCCGTACCCTTCCATAGGCTTCCGCGATCTTCCCGGTAGAATTTCGGTAGCCTTCGACCCTTATCCGATGTTTGTGCATAACCCTGAGTTACACGTCGTCGACCTGAGTCGAATCAACCCGAGACTTGTACCCTAGCGACCGCGCTGTTGTCGCAGTTCCGATGCTGCGACTCCCACGCCGAGGTGATACCCAGGCCAGGAGATGTGGGCCTGCGCTCGGTTCGAGGAAAACACCGCGCGTTGCAAAACCCAAGAGAATCTCTACAATATGTCACCTGAATCCATCAATCAATCCCATCAAGGGTCAAGTACATGTCAAGTACACATCACCTCTCACCCTTCCTCAAGTAACCCCTAAAGTCAAATGTTTCTTACAAGCCCATACTTTTCTTACACCATCTACCACAAAAGTCAAAAAGTCTCTTACACATCCATCACCCATCTCTTTCTCCCTTTACAACCCTCTCTCTCTCATTCCTCAAATCACTTTTCCAAGCAACGAAAAATATCCCACGTATGAGCTTCCCAAGCTCTCATGGAGAAACTCAAGTGTGGCCCACTTCCTACCCTTTCATCTCCCATCTCAACCATCCAAACTCCATCTCTTCCGTCGGGATCGAAGCTAAGGAGCAAAGGAAGCCAAGGGAGCAAGAAGAAGGTGGTGGGTGATTTGGATTTTTGTCTTTCATTCATTTGTTTGATTTAAGGGTCCATATATGTGGGACCCACCTTGATGTACGCCTTGTAGCAAGAGGGACCCATAGTGGCGGGGGCCCTCCGTTATCTCCGATCTCTCTTTCTCTCTCTCTCTCCCTCTCTTTCTATGATCATGGCCCACATATGATATGTGTATTTTACCCATGCCATCCAAATAGTGGGCCACCTTGATCCCTGTTTGGGGCCTGCATGACCGGGCGGTCACACAGGCCCAGATGAAAGGGAAAACAAATATTAGCCTGATCCAAAACAGGTGGTCCATGTGGGACCCACCTTGATGAGGTGCATACCCTCACTGTCCATCACCAGTGGAGGGTGCACTGACGCTGGGGGTGTACTAACAGTGAAGTGTTAATTAACAGTGGGTGCACTGACGTGGGTGTACCAACAATGAAGTGTGTGCAGACGGTGGGGTCCATGGGACCCACCCACGCCATCCATCCATTTTGGTGGGCCACCCCTTAGTGCATGTGTTTTATCCTAACCGTCCATCATTCAGGGACAGTGGTACCCACGTCCGTGTGGGGCCCTCCTTAGTGCGTGTGCACGCTAGACCATAGCTCCAGTGGTAGGTAGAGTGAAAGATACCTCCTTTCAACGCAGAGGTCTTGGCTTTGATTGCTTGTGTAGGTGGTGGTAGGGAGGAGTGTGTGACGATGGGGTCCATGGCACCCACCCACGACGTCCATCCAGTTTGGTGGGCCACACCACCATGTATATCCAAGCCGTCCACTGTCCCTGGATGGTGGGACCCACCCCATGTGTGGGGACACCATGATATATGTGTATGTCCAGGCCATCCAGGGCCTGGACGTTTTGTATATGATATATAATATTAATATATTATATTATATTATATTATATTATAATATTATGTATATATATTACAGATATATATATATATATATATATATATGAGGGTGGGCCCTATGTGGGACCCATCTCTGCCCTCTCCTTAATGTGTAAAGCTGCACTAGCAAAAGATATATATGAATATATTAAAATATATTGTATTATATATACTTTGTATATATTTAAGGGTGGGCCAACAATAGCTACATGCTTGTACATGGCAGCTATATTGCTGCTATGCACAGCGGCAAGTGTACCCCACCGCCAGCTGTTGTACACGGTGGGAAGTTCCATGTGTCCCACCTACTCCATCCATGTCGTTTATCTATGGGACCCACCATGATACATGTGTTGTATCCAAACAGCCCAACCATTTATGAGATCATTTTATGGCATGGAGTAAATGAGTGAGATCCAAAGATCAAGTGAAACCCACCATTTGCAATAATAATGGGGTACAGTAGCATCCACCATTTAAAAACTTCTTAGGAGCCACAGTGGTTCCCGCCCAAGCTGATATTTGGTTTTCACTTCATCTATATCTATGCTAACTTATAAATAGGTTGGATCTCCAAAATGCATTTGATTCGGCCCATTTGAGTTGGCCCATTCAATCGACCCATTTGATTCGGCCCATTTGACTTAGCCATTTGAATCGGCCCATTCGATTCGACCCATTGATTTTGCCCAATTCAAATCGCCCATCGATTGAGATTCCACCATGATGTATGTGATGCTGTTTTTGGCGATCATGCCTTAAGAGCAATGATGGTTTGACGTCCACATTAATGGGCAATGATGGTTAGATGTCCACATTGTGACCTTCCCTTAGGCCTTGTTAAGCCCATTCTCTTCGTAGGTTAACCCAAATAAGTGGGCCCCACTACCAAAAAAAGGGGCAAAGGATACAAACTACGTTAAATTTTTACTACGAATATAAACCGTAGCTATAATTACTATGGTTTTAATCCGTAGCTAAAGAGTTGATACACCATTAATAAATAACAGTGTTATAAGGGGCTCTATGGGGCCTAAAAATATATATATTTTCTATCTAAGCCATCCATATATTTGGAAATATTATTTTAGAGCATGAAATAAAAAATCAGATAGATCGAAGGCTCAAGTAGACCACACGGTAGGAAACATGGAGATTAAATCACATTTGATTCCTATGGTGTGGTCCAATTGCACCTTCAATATATCTTAAGTTTTGTACTATATACTAAAATAATTTAATAAAATTAATGGTCAAAATGGATAAACCAAATACATCATGGTGGGCCCCACGAAGCCCCTGTCAGGACCGTCCACGATCTTTCCCACGAAACGACGCCCAATTTTGGGCACACGCTCAAAACAAAGCCGCGCCCAAAATGGCCTCATTTTCTCTCTCTCTCTCTCTCTCTCTCTCTCTCTCTCTCTGTTCCCTAATCCCCCCTCTCTCTCTCTCCCTCTCTCTGTTTCCCAATCCTCTCTCTCCCTCCTGATCTCTGCTCTATCTCTCATTCTCCTCCCGCTCTCTGCCGTCTCTTCTATCTCCCTCCATTGCAGCAGCCGTGAAACTCCTACTCGAAGAAACACACACCGTGAAGCTCCTCACAATAGGTTTGATATCTTCTTCTCTTTGTGTCTCTTTTTTTGTCTTTCAGATTTGATACATGTTAAATGTAAGATGAAATGGCATGCTATTTATTTATTGAAATGGCTGGATGAAATGACATGCTATCTGTTTGATGAAATGGCTAGATCATACAGTTCTTTTCGGAGGTGCTTTGCTGGCTTTAAGCATCTATAGCTTCAAAGTTTGGAGGCAGGGGAAATCCAGCTTACCATTTATCTTGAGGCAATCAGCCCTTATTGCTGCCTTTCTTGTAAAGCACTTTCAGACGTACTCTTTGACAAAGAAAGTCTTTCCTAATGGGTTCTATGTTGTTGTGAGTATTGCAATGCTGTGCTTTTATACCTATGTGATGCTTTCTGGAGGAAACCCGCCACCAAAGAAGTCCAAGTTGGCAGCAAGTCCCCCATCATAGCTTGAACTTCCAAATGTCAGACAAGAAGCCAATCTCTTTGTAGTTCTATCCATAAATTGCAGTTTGACATATCTGTCAATGCTTCTTCTAAATTGGTTGTGTTGCTGATTGCTATTGAGTCTAGTTGTGGTTCTAGGTTTGAACTTCGAACAGAGCCCCACTTGCATCATATTTTGATAGTATATACATATAGTAGGGTTCCCATGAGAAAGAAAATGGTATAATAATACCAGATTGTAACATTATGAAGATGTAGCAAGTGCAAACAGTATGATCTGATAGGCTCTGATGAGCTAAACTTGCATGTAGGGTTGGGCCTTTTCAGCCCTAATTTTGCTCTGAGGTTTACTCGCTGCTTTCCACCAAAACAACATATTACTCATGGATTTGATTGCCTTAATGAAATTTACTATTTGAGGACTCTTTTCTTAAAAAATGGAAAAAAGAAAAAAGACAAATAGTTTTTTTTATCATTTTGGAAAAAAAAAAATCCTTATGCAGAGAATTTCTCTTGATTTTGACATGTTGTTATTGCTGTTTCTACTGTGGCCCATGTGATGATCAAGAAGACAACTGACACTATAATTTGAGATGAAGGGAACCTATTGTTATTAGTGTGTTGACCATGCAGCCTAACTTGTGGCTTAACTTCGAAGGGAGATGAATAGGAAGCAGATTGCATCCTAACCGAGTCACGCATATTGATAAGGAAATGCAAATTTTCTTTGAATTTTCTTAAATTAATTGGTGATGCCATTTAAGTAATTCCATATAGCAATGTGTGTGCTTACTTCTGAACATTAACATGAATCTGTTAGTCCGTTTCAAACTACCCTACATTTTTAATTTTATTTGCAGATTTTGGTAGAGCACATCAGCGCAGTTCTTCTAGGATTAAAAGCCCATAGACAAATTCTGTCAATAGGCCTTGCTGGTTGGGGTGGTCAGCGAGTTTTAAAACTATGATCATGGTTAGGTTACCTATACTGAGCATAAATGCACAATCTCATGTTTTTTTTTTTTTTGCTTCATAGTTGTTTAAGGATAACAGACAGTGAAGATGTCATGGTTCTTTAAATATGCATGTGGACTAAGTTTTCTGTATTGCCATTATATTCATGTGTGGGAATGTGAAACTTCTGATTCATAAATGTAAATAGGGTTGGGAATGTGAAATGAACACATTTTAGAATCACTAAAATGAATGCAAATGTGGTTGTGTATGTTCTGTAATTCCTATTACAAACTGTAAATGCAAATAGGTTGTGATGGTAAAAACTTATCCATGCGCTAATTCATTGACCGACTTTTCCTGATTGCAGCAAATCCTAGACTTTGAAAATAATGTAGATGCTTGTGAAGTGATGCAGATCAGTGGAGATGCATTCTAAGTGGTTCATAGATTAACCTTTTTTTTTTTGTGATTGCTAAGTTTGGTTGTAGGTTTTGTGAAGTGGTTTGTATCAATGGTTTTTTTTTTCAAATCAATCGTTACTTTCCTTTTGTGCACTTATTTCTAAACTGATAGCCATCGATGTAGACCTGTCACCACATGTAGGAGTAGTACTTGGGCTTCATGCACTCATTGGTAGCCTGATTCATCAACTCATTTGTGTAACTGATTGACTTTTCCTTATTGTAAAAGATCCTAGACTTTTGTACCTAATGCACATGCTTGTGAAGTGATGCAGATCGATGGATGGTTGTGAAGTGATTCATTGACTTATTTTGTGATTGCAGTGATGGGTTGCAGGTTTTTATGAAGTGATGCACATTAATGGGTTTTTTTTTTTCCAAATCAACGGTTACTGTTCTTTCTTGCACTCATTTGTAAACTGATTCATGCACTCATGTGACTTGGATTGTATCATGTGATTGCAGCAGATCCTAATCTAATTTGTCAATTGATTCATAGACTAAACTCTAGACAAATCTATGAATTGGAACTCATTTGTGAACTGAACTTGAACTGGAATGCGGACTGTAGCTTGAACTAAACATTTTGTTGAAGTCCATACCATTGGAATTTCTGTGAACTGAAATGCATTGCTAAATTCATTGCTATTGAACTAAATTTTCCCCAGAGAGTCCATTGCCGTGGCGGATAGCCTTCCCCGCTGGGTAGCTCTAACCAGCAAAACAGGTTATTCCATGCTATCTTGGATCTCCCCCTCTTCTCCCGAGGGGAGCTGGTCCTTGATAGGTCAGGTTTAGGAGCGGTTCGATTTTCTTAGCCCTCTCTTTGTTTTCTTTTTGAGATATGATAGGCGGGCCTCCGTCTGGTGGCCCTCCCGAATGCGCAGGCCTTGTATAGCTTCAAGTCTTAGTCCCTTTTATTGGCTTGAGTCTATTGCTCATTTATAAGAATCTTATATCATCAATGAAATCCAGATTTTTGAAAAAAAAAAACTAAATTTCCCGGTGGACTATGGATCAAGCTGAACTCAGTTGCAACTCCAACTGAGAACATGCATTTCTAAACTATAGAACACTGCAAATTCCTATGAACTGAACTTTTTGCTATCCAAAATTATGCTTTTGCTATTGTGCAAAAGTTACTCTCCTTTTATGACTGTTGCTATTGTGCAAAAATCGCACTCCTGTGACTTTTGAAAATTCACAAGATGGCATTGATCATGGGCATGGATAATACAAATGTCTTATATTTCTAAAAAAATAGTGGTTGATACCATCATGATTTTGTAGTTTCATAATGGGATACATGTACCGTTAGTAATGGGTGGTGAACAACAAGTGCAGCCACTATCATGGTTTCACGATAATGATGGTTAACATATGATGATATAGGATGACCTAAATTTGCTGCCTCAAAGGTTAGTGTTCTACTTAAATTTTTTTTCTTGATTTTTCTGCTTTAGAGCAATTGCTTGCCTCTCGACATGCTATTGCTAATAAAACCATTGTCCTGTGCAGACAACATATGGCTTGGACTCATGCATCATGGGAGAAGTTTGCTATATCGTCCCCAGGTGTGGGAAGTGTAAGAAGTATTTAAATTGCTCTAATTTTATCTTTGTTAACTATAGTTTGTGTTGCAGGTTGTGGAATGTGAGTTGTTGATGGTCCCTGCAAGCGAATTACCATACGAGGGACATGACCTAGTTAAGGTATGCTTCAGTTGACTGTTGAGGTTCAGGCTTCTCTTATTTTTATGGTCCTTCAAGAGAATTTTTATTTATCATTTGGGTATTTAAATGGGCCCTAGGAATGTTGCCAAAGATTCTATCTATTGTGAAGCTCTTCTGTTATTTATGTTTTGAAAATTCAAATAGTTTCATGTTTGAATTTATTTTCATTCTGTTGCTCAATCGGGCATTGTGTACTTTTTAAAAAATTGAAAACTGGTGAAACTTGCAGTTTTCTGGAGGGAATCTTATATATCTAGCAAGTGAAACAAAAATGAGATCATTAGAAGAGTAAAAACCTCATCAAGAACTCTTGCAAGAAACCATACCACGTGCCTTGCTTTAGGATACATTTGGATGTTAGGTTCTCAAGGGTGACAGGATGTGTGCCGTCAGTCCAGGGTTGAGATATGAAATGCATGTCGACCCAATTTGAGGGAGAAAAGGAAGGAAAACACTAGTCTGCATAATGCAGGCTGTGTTTTCTGCACTGGTCCAAACACCAAGTGCATTAAGGACGCTGGGGAAGCTCCACAATACACAATTTGATGGCACTTATATACTATCAGAAGGTTGAATTCAAGTTGAAGTAGATTTTTTAAATAACTACAGAACTATATTATGTGTATTTGTGTGGAAAAAAAGTTTTTATTTATTTATTTATTTTAACTTGAGCAAGGACTATAGTTGAGGGTGTGTTTGCTTGTGAGTTTACGTGGATTTATTATTTGATACTCTTAAGGATTTAAATATTTTATGATATTTTTTGACAGTGAATGAAGTTGCATTGAAGAAAATTGAATCTGCTCATGAAAAATTCAAGGCTGAGGTACATCCCTGTATCCGTAATCTCATTTGTTCGAAAGTTACAATCCATGTTTTCAGTCTTTTCTTTTGTCTTTCTTTCTTTTCAGATGTGTACAAAGGCATGCATATAGTGATTATCAGAAGCAGTGGGCCATCATTGAAAGATTACCCTTGTAGTGAGTCCAATCAAGGTATGGATAATATATGGTTTTAGTTCATGGTAAATGGTACCTTTTATTATGGATCACCCCTGGACCAAAGACTTAGTACCTATTGTTGTAAGTTCGTATTGATTTCACTAATTGTAATAGAAAATGAACTCAAGCTCAAGCTGGGGGAGATTGTTACCACAATTCCAACTATCGATAAGTACAATTTAGAAGGCATTTTATTTATTTATTTTTAAATTTCCTTTAGAAATGCTAATTGCATTGATAGAGGATTGAGTTATCCAAGGGGTATTGACTTTCTACGGGTAGTGTCATCAGTAGATCTTGGTTATTTTTTCACTCAGATGTACTCAAATTTTAGCTCTTTATTTATATGTTTAGATACACAATTTTCTAGTTGTTGCTTCTGTGTTGCAAATTGGCATTCAACTTTTACATCTAAGTAAAATTTTGTTTTATTGGTGTTATTTATTAATTTGTCTTGCTAGTGCAGATAAAACCTTTGGTGAAGCCAACCAAAGACATAATGAAAGTTCGTCGCATTAAATATGCTTGGCATAAGTTTTTTCTTGAGGGTACTCTTCCTCTTGGTCCATGATATCCTGGCTTTTTGTCATTTCATTCATATAATTTTTTTGTTCTGTCAATGCAGCTAGGTACAACATTGGTGCAGTTATCTTGCTCCGGGCACCTGTAGTCTTGGTATGTCTCATTGTCCTTCAATAATTTAATATATCGAGATTTCTTTCCCATCATCATTTACATTTTTCTTCTTAATCGATACTTGGAAGTTAATATAATCATTTACTCTGTTTTACAATCTTTAAAATCTTTATATGTAAATCTGTGCCCATATGCATTGTCGAAGAAACTAAAAAAATTACTCATTCTCGGATTACATTGTGGAATATGCATCTATTATTCAAAGAAACGGTGACATTCCAAGCACTCACACTTTCTCTCCTTACTAGCTAAATTGGTGGGTCTTCTTTCGTTCATACTATATGATTCACTGATGAAGTGGCCTGGCCATTTGGACAGGTTCATGTTTATATATTATCTCGAAATTGATGAAGTAGATCCGGATGTGCGTCGGAGCTATCCGGATGTTGAGCGGGGGTCCTTGGAAGGTGGGAACCACTGTTATGACCATGATGAAGTTGTCCATTTCCTATGGACAGCAATATGGGTGGCCTGACCATTTGGACAAGCCCATGTTTATATATTATTTTGAAATTGATGAAGAAGATCCGGATGTGCGTCGAAACTATCTGGATGTTGAGCGGGGGTCCCTGGAAGGTGGGAACCGCTGTTATGACCATGATCAAGCTGTTCATTTCCTATGAACAACATTGGAAGGGCCTAGCCATTTGTGCTGGTGACCGTGTTTATATCTGTATATGCAGGGACCATACCCTTAACCTAAACCACACCTTAAACCTATAACCTAAACCTATTCTAAATTACCTAAACTTATAACCTATAACCTAAACCTAAACCTTAACCTATTCTCAATTCCCTAAACCAAAACCTAAACCTTTACCTAAACCTATAACCTTAACCTAAACCAAAACCTATAACCTTAACCTATAACCTAAAACCTAAACCTAAACCTAAAACCTAAATGTATTCTCAAATCCCTAAACCTAAACCTACACCAAATCCTAATCTCAACTCCCGAACTTAAACCCATACCTAAACTTGAAAACCCAAACATAAACCCGATCCCGAACCCGAACCCGATTTCCTAAACCTAAACCTTAACCTATTCTCAATTCCCTAAACCTATATCTTATAACCTAAACCTAAACCTTAACCTTAACCTAAACCTAAACCTATAACCTTAACCTAAACCAAAACCTATGACCTAAAACCTTAACCAATAACCTAAACCTCAACCTAAACCTAAACCTAAACCTAAACCTTAACCTAAACCTATAACCTTAACCGAAAACCTAAAACCAAAACCTAAACCTAAAACCTAAATGTATTCTCAAATCCCTAAACCTAAACCTACATCTAATCCTAATCTCAACTCTCTAACTTAAACCTAAACTTAAACTTAAAAACCCAAACCTAAACCCGATCCTGAACCCGAACCCGATTTCCTAAACCTAAACCTTAAGCTATTCTCAATTCCCTAAACCTATAGCTTAAAACCTAAACCTAAACCTTAACCTATATCTATAACCTTAACCTAAACCAAAACCTATGAGCTAAAACCTTAACCTATAACCTAAACCTAAACCAAAACCTAAACCTTAACCTAAACCTATAACCTTAACCTAAAACCTAAAACCTAAATGTATTTTCAAATCCCTAAACCTAAACCTACACCTAATCCTAATCTCAACACCCTAACCTAAACCCATACCTAAACTTGAAAACTCAAACATAAACCCGATCCCGAATCCGAACCCGATTTTCTAAACCTAAACCTTAACCTATTCTCAATTCCCTAAACCTATATCTTATAACCTAAACCTAAACCTAAACCTTAACCTAAACCTAAATCAAAACCTATAACCTTAACCTAAACCAAAACCTATGACCTAAAACCTTAATCTATAAACTAAACCTAAACCTATAACCTTAACTTATAACCTAAAACCTAAACCTAAACCTAAAACCTAAATGTATTCTCAAATCCCTAAACCTAAACCTACACCTAATCCTAATCTCAACTCCCTAACCTAAACCCATGCCTAAACTTGAAAACCCAAACATAAACCCGAACCCGATTTCCTAAACCTAAACCTTAACCTCTTCTCAATTCCCTAGACCTATATCTTATAACCTAAACCTAAACCTAAACCTTAACCTAAACCTAAACCTATAACCTTAACCTAAACCTAAACCTATAACCTTAACCTAAACCAAAACATATGACCTAAAACCTTAACCTATAACCTAAACCTCAACCTTAACCTAAACCTAAACCTAAACCTAAACTTAACCTAAACCTATAACCTTAACCTAAAACCTAAAACCTAAACCTAAACCTAAAACCTAAAACCTAAAACCTAAAACCTAAACCTAAACCTAAAACCTAAATGCATTCTCAAATCCCTAAACCTAAACCTACACCAAATCCTAATCTCAACTCCCTAACCGCAACCTAAACCTAAACCTAAACTTGAAAACCTAAACATAAACCCGATCCCGAACCCGATTTCCTAAACCTAAACCTTAACCTATTTTCAATTCCCTAAACCTATAGCTTATAACCTAAACCTAAACCTTGACCTAAACCTAAACCTAAACCTTAACCTATACCTATAACCTTAACCTAAACCAAAACCTATGACCTAAAACCTGAACCTATAACCTAAACCTAAACCTAAACCTAAACCTTAACCTAAACCTATAACCTTAACCTAAAACCTATAACCTAAACCTAAACCTAAAACCTAAATTTATTCTCAAATCCCTAAACCTAAACCTACACCTAATCCTAATCACAACTCCCTAACCTAAACCTATACCTAAACTTGAAAACCCAAACATAAACCCGATCCCGAACCTGAACCCGATTTCCTAAACCTAAACCTTGACCTATTCTCAATTCCCTAAACCTATATCTTATAACCTAAACCTAAACCTAAACCTAAACCTAAACCTATAACCTTAACCTAAACCAAAACCTATGACCTAAAACCTTAACCTATAACCTAAACCTCAACCTTAACCTAAACCTAAACCTTAACCTAAACCTATAACCTTAACCTAAAACCTAAAACCTAAACCTAAACCTAAATCCTAAATGTATTCTCAAATCCATAAACCTAAACCTACACCTAATCCTAATCTCAACTCCCTAAACCTAAACATAAACCCAATCCCGAACCCGATTTCCTAAACCTAAACCTTAACCTATTCTCAATTCCCTAAACCTATAGCTTGACCTAAACCTAAACCTAAACCTTAATCTATACCTATAACCTCAACCTAAACCAAAACCTATGACCTAAAACCCTAACCTATAACCTAAACCTAAACCTAAACCTAAACCTATAACCTTAACTTATAACCTATAACCTAAACCTAAACCTATAACCTAAATGTATTCTCAAAACCCTAAACCTAAACCTACACCTAATCCTAATCTCAACTCCCTAACCTAAACCTATACCTAAATTTGAATACCCAAACATAAACCCGATCCCGAACCCAAACCCGATTTCCTAAACCTAAACCTTAACCTATTCTCAATTCCCTAAACCTATATCTTATAACCTAAACCTAAACCTAAACCTTAACCTAAACCAAAACCTAAACCTATAACCTTAACCTAAACCAAAACCTATGACCTAAAACCTTAACCTATAACCTAAACCTCAACCTTAACATAAACCTAAACCTAAACCTTAACCTAAACCTATAACCTTAACCTAAAACCTAAAACCTAAACCTAAACTTAAAACCTAAATGTATTCTCAAATCCCTAAACCTAAACCTACATCTAATCCTAATCTCAACTCTCTAACCTAAACCTAAACCTAAACCTAAACTTGAAAACCCAAACATAAACCCGATCCTGAACCTGAACCCGATTTCCTAAACCTAAACCTTAACCTATTCTCAATTCCCTAAACCTATAGCTTATAACCTAAACCTAAACCTAAACCTTAACCTATACCTATAACCTTAACCTAAACCAAAACCTATGACCTGAAACCTTAACCTATAACCTAAACCTAAACCTTAACCTAAAACCTAAAACTTAAACCTAAACTTAAAACCTAAATGTATTCTCAAATCCCTAAACCTAAACCTACACCTAATCCTAATCTCAACTTCTTAACCTAAACATAATCCTAAACTTGAAAACCCAAACATAAACCCGATCCCGAACCCGAACCCGATTTCCTAAACCTAAACCTTAACCTATAGCCTAAACCTTAACCTAAACCTATAACCAATAACTT
The DNA here is from genome assembly GCF_029962835.1 of Magnolia sinica. Taxonomy (NCBI): domain Eukaryota; kingdom Viridiplantae; phylum Streptophyta; class Magnoliopsida; order Magnoliales; family Magnoliaceae; genus Magnolia; species Magnolia sinica. Next base: position 86,499,243 of record NC_080574.1, read on the forward strand.
AAACTCAATTCCCTAAACCTTAACCTATAACCTAAGCTAAACCTAAACCTATAACATAAACCTAAACCTAAACCTAAATGTAAAACTTAAACCTAAACCTAAAACGTAAAACCTAAACCTAAACCTAAAACGTAAATGTATTCTCAAATCCCAAAACCTATAACTGGAGTTGTAAACGCCAACAGGGAGAATCTTTCGGCGATTCCACAACCCGCTTAGTGAGTACCCAAGTTTGTATTTGGGTCATGTTATTTACAACATCTGAATTTCTTCCAGCCATACTTGCAACTTGAATTATTTCATGGTTTTTGGGATCTGAAATTTAGCAAATGTCTAACCATTTTTAAAAGAACACTACCATAGAAAATTTCTATATTAGCAGTGTCTTAATGCTTGGTTTTGCCCCATTTTTTTCTACATATTATTCCTGGGGCAACTAATAGAAAATATGAATGGTTCTATACCGGCAAAGTAAGCATACATTAAGTTTCTTCTTGTCCTATGCAGGGCTTTGACAAACTGAAAGAGACAGTTGAGAAGTGGGAGGGCATAACAAAGGCACCGACACGATTTAATCTAAAGCTTTTTGCTGACAAAGACACATATGATGCCATGGATGAACTTGCAAAGTTGCAGAACAAGACTGCTCACCAGCTAGCCATGAAAGTTATCCGCAACTGAAATGAAAGTGTTTCTCTTGCCTTGCTTCAATCTGAGGCAGCTCATATAAGGCCAGAGAATGGTTCTTGGTTCACCATTGCTGAATGGTCTTATAACTCTTCACCATTAGTAATTGCTTCAATCTGAGGCAACTCATATGTGATTGTAATTGAATGAATGAATGATTATGCAGGTGATAATTGAATGAATGAATGATTGTAATTGAATGAATGAATGATTATGCAGGTGGTAATTGAATGAATGAATGAATAATTATGAAGGTGGTAATTGAATGAATGAATGATTATGCAGGTGGTAATTGAATGAATGAATGAATGATTACAATTTTTTTTAATGTAGGCTATAGCTACGGATATTAACCGTATCTGTTATAAATTTCAGGATATTGTTACGGATCCAACACTACTTTTAGCTACCAATAATATCCGTCGCTGTAGGTTTTTTTTGCTACAGAAAAATTTGCTACGGATTATATTCGTAGCTATTTTAACCTATGGCTACGGATTAGATCCGTAACTATAGGTTTTTGACCTATTGTTTCGGGACCTACGACGACGGTCGTGCCACGGACGTGTTACGGATTTAATCTGTAGCTATATGTCTATGGCTATGGATTAAATCCATAGCCTTTGCCCATTTTTCTGGTAGTGCCCTATTCGCCGTATGTGACTATCGATTCCAATTTTTTATTCTGATTATCGATTCCGATCTTCGATTCCGATTATCGATTCCAATTTTTTATTCTGATTATGAGTATATAACGACATAGCATCGTGATACATGTTCATACGCATCATCTGCATGCTTGTAATGAGATGAGTGATTGATCATCGCACATGCCATTAGACAGATTGTTATGGACTCCCTGGTAAGGGAAGATGCCTGCACGAGCATGCAGTACGCACATATTTATTGTATGACTGGATTATGTGATTCATGCATCTTGCATTGTATGACATGGTTATTGTACACCCTAGTGACATCAAGGCCGTAGCCTCCATAAGAGTATCGTGGTTGGCAGGATTGGATACTGAAAATCTTGTTCTACATGGGGTGCTATAGATATCCCTGGGTGGAAGTTCCTAAACCCTTATGGTATCAGGAGGTTGCTCCAACATCTAGACCGAGTGGGTGCATGAGCGCCAAGTGTCGATTACCAGAAAGACGCGCTTTCCACTGTGTCGTGGTCAGTTGGAATGGGGTGCGACCTTACCCGCCCGAGAGGAAGGGGCAAAGCTAGGCTGAGTTTGACCAGCTCGAGGAATGGGTCCGCTATCGACGAGCCGAGTCTGATATTGGCAGGTGGATAGTGAGGTCTTTTCCACTCACCTTATTGCGCACGATAGGGCGACAATCTGGCTTGGAGTGTACTAGACCCCGGTTATATTCTGGAGTTGAGTTGTATTGATATGTGAACTTAGATGAGGATTCTATGCTTGAGTTGCATCTCGCATCGCATGGCCTTGGTACGGCCGACATCATTCATGCCTTACATCGCATAGCCTTGGTATGGCTAATGGTATTCATGGATTCATCAGCATGTTCCACATTACTCTGATACTGCATAACTGTATTACTACCTTGCGCACACACTCTCACCACCCTCTAAGATGTATAGAAGCTTATGCACGACCGTTGTGTGCAGGTGACGTTAGACTGCAACAGTGCTAAGGCAGGAGTGCATAGCAAATCATCTTGGGGCTTTTGTCCATTATCATTGTATTTCCCTTTATGCTCATTGTACTTATAAAGTTTTTTTATCATTGTGAAAATGTGATGGAGTTTTTGGTTGTTGTTTGTGGGTTATGCCTTTGATTATGCTTATTATGAATGAAACTGACGTTGAAAATCCTCCTCGTAGCATCCCAGGATCGGAACTTGGTGAATGGGCACAGGGAGCCGAGAATGGGGTACTACGGAGGCTGTCAGCGTCAGATTTGGCGATCGAAAATTTTGTGAGTCCGGTTTCCGAGTTTGGGGCGTGACACACTTGTCACCATTTGGGCTTTGTAAAGCCAACAATGAGAACCTAGAATACTTAGTCTTGCCCTCGATACAGTACCAGGGTCGAGTATACTTGATTACCAGTATTGGGGCGTGACAATACCTTAAGATAGTACAACCACACCTCACTCAAAAGAAATCTCCTCCTCTCTTCAACCCACTAATCTTAGTCAAATCATCATCCTGAAAAATAAAAACACCATCCTTTTCTCCATCTCTTTCTCAACCCGAAAGGCAAAAACGAAAGGAAAAGCTAAGAAGAATTAAGAAGGATTTACAGAGAGAGAGAGAGAGAGAGAGAGAGAGAGAGAGAGAGGTCCACATGTAATTTTTAAACTCAAGTTACTCTTTTCACATTACCTTGAGTTAGAAGGAGATATTAGAATAAATTAGGATAATCTTTCTATATTAGGATATTTTCATTTTGTTAAGACATGTATTTGTTAAGATCGATACCGATTTTGATGGGTCTCTCACCTCTTCTACATAATCTTTTTATTCTCAAGAAATATAGTCTCTTATATTTTACCAATAGATAAAAGCAAATCCTAATCTTACACACATATCTCAAAGAAAAGGTGCCCAGACACATTTAGACTGATGCAAACAGGCGGTAGGACCAACAACTCGAGTATGGAACCCTTTTTTTTCTTGGGTTGGCAACACATTAACAGATCAAAATGCTTCTGGGCACCTTATACACACATAATGCAGCTGCATGGATTCATTCTAGTGTATTGTTTGCTGCTTATTGTTCCATACATGAAATGCTACACAACACTGCTCCAACTCTATGAGAGCTGTCTAAGATTCTAAACAGACTTGCATTCCCTGCTCCACTTGGCTCCTTAGTAAGCGTTCTTGAATGGTTTGTAGGCTTTGAGGTCAAGGAAGACTCCAGCGAATGACCCTACAGCGGCAGCCAATGAAATAACCAGACAAGTGAAGCTCAATATCTGGAGCCCGAGCCACCGAGCTGTCCATTTCCCGATCTTCTTTTGGGCAATGTACATCTCAATGGGGAAGTAAACGGTAAGCGGCCAGAACCCAAGAGCACCAAGGATCCCAACGACATCATTGAAGAAGGGCATGAGCATGGAGATGACAGTGACAAAGACTACAAAGAGGGTTCTCCACACAAGCCGGAAGAGGTTGAGCTGGTAGGTTGATCCGTAGAAGGGGACTGGCACTTCGTATTCATGCGTTATGAAGTCACTCTTCGGCCACTTTTGGGAACACCATTTCTCCACAAATGCAAATATGGGTTGGACAAAGACCTGCAAGTGGTGATGCAGCATTATTATGTTTCCAATCTGTGATACCTGGATCCTTCAAATCTATGGCCGACAACGAGCCCAGCAGGCAGACCCATCAAATTCTCTGGTTTAGTCTACCCTGCATTGAGCTCTAACAACAAATTTTATTGGAAGACAGTAAACCCCAACCATTGGCTGGACATGGGCTTATCTATAAGTGAGCTGGGCAAAGCCGGACCTAGATTACAGGTTCCAAATTTAAACAGGCGGGGGTTGGGCTGAGCTTGACCCATCCCAAGCTGGCGTAGGTGTTAGCAAAACACAATATGGTTACAGGCGTGGGATTTGTGCCGCATGCCGCTCAGTTATACTGAACTTTTATACTATGAAAACAATTAAATATTATAAAAGAATATTTAAACTTAAAAATTCATAAGTATTTTTGGCAATAAAAATTACTAGACTACTAAATATATATTAAATAAGGAGTTTGCTAACTTCATCATAAAGGTGGGGAGATTGGGAAAAAAAACCTTATTTAATATATACTTAATATTCTAGTAATTTTTATTACTAAAAATAGTTTTTAAATGTCTTTTTCCAATTCTAGATATTCTTTTATAAATTAAATGACAAATGTGGTGATCTATCATCAGTTGGAACTGTTTATTCATTCATACAACTAGAAGCACACCATGGTGTAAAAATCACACAAATCAGATGATCTTATTCTTGCAATCCATATCTTAGAAAATGGATAGCCAAGATTAAGCGGATATAAAAATAAAATTTAAAAAAAAAAAATTTAAAAAGAAAAAAGAAAGAAAGAAAGAAAGAAAAAAAAAACCTCCAATCATCATATCTTGAAGCATCTATTAAATAGATCCCACCTTGTATTGCTTATCATTCCAAAGTACTACTTTAGTTTGATTATTCTTATCATTATGATCTGTGGCTCATAAACAACATATGGTTGCCACAAATTGGCCCCATTGAGAGGGTTAGGATAATCTAATCAGTGTGATTTTTGCATCATGAGTTGGTCACACCGACCGTTAGGCATCTCACATGTCAGTCAAAAGGTTTGGTGCTGTTGCTATCATCCCCTTTGACGAAACCAACTAAACAAATTATTTCATATGCAAAATTAATACGTCGATTTTACCAAGGGCATGGCTTTGGAGTTTCATATAAAATTACTTTTATGAAAAATATATCACTTTCCTCTTAAGAATATTATTAATGAGGAGAGAATTTAAAACATCTGGTTGTTAGCAGAGCAATTTGAATTGCGTACATGTGAGACAAAAGGCCAAAAGGGTGATTAGGATCCATTACAGGTATCATCTACTTATTTAGGGTACCTGATATGCTCCGATCAAGTGAACAACAATTGCGACGTTGGCAATGTCGAGTAACCAGTAGGGATTGTAGAATCCGAAACCGGTGAGGAGGTTTCCAGGCGCGTTGTCTCCAAATGCAGCGTATCCCATGCATCCACAGAGCAAGTAGAATATGGTTGTCAGTGAGATGCTAATCAAAGTGGCCTTTTTCATTGTCTTGTTCTCAGCCGGTGGGGATTTTACCGTATCCTGTTATTATCCAAACGAGCATCAGCCATGGATACTTTCGTAAGTATTTACGTAAATCTTGTCATGAAAACATGTGGAATTTATACGGCACAGCATGCAGTGATTTAAGTATGAAAACATGTATTAGGGTATGGAATTAGAGGAACCTGAATTTCAATGAGGATTATAGAGTAAGAGTAAGCAAAGGCAATATCCCCAAGAGCTTGCAAACTCCTCCACAGCTTTTCAGTTGAGGTCACTTCACCTATGCTGATTCCTGTAAGGCTCCCTTTGAAACTTCCATTCTCTACAATTCCATGATTGGTAGTGTTAGCTTAGAGGCCATTTTTTTCATGTAATCACGCCTACACGGACTGGAACAAACCGCTTAAATTATAAGCCAGACTTTGAACGGTGGAAAGCCAACTATAGAAGCTTTCAAGGGAATTATTTCAGTCCCTTTTATAATCTGTCTGCTTCGATTTACACATGAGCAGGATTGATAAGCTTTCTATTACAACAAGTATACATCCGTCTCCCATGCATACCAATATGCATAGCATAAACATACATGCATGCGTAAGTATAGTATGGATGAATTGTACCTGCAACTTGGGTGACGCCAAGGCTAAGGCCGATGGCGGAGTAGGTAAAAGACATGACAGCTGCCACAATAGAGAGCCACCACACCTGATCGAAGTCTGGGATTTGTGAGAATATCACCTCTGTGATTCCAAACATTATCATGTATCCATTGCTCGACGCGTGACAAGGATTACTCTTCCCATTCTTATGAAAGCAATTAGATCTCTTTACAGCCCTACACGAGAGAAGAAATTATTAAATATGTTGATTCCAATGAAATTGTCACTAGGATAATATCTATAACAGCTTCTTCTTCTTCTTCTCTCTCTTTTTTTCCTTCTTTTTTGTTTTTATTTTGTTTTTGTGTGTGTGGGAATAAAATCATAAGAAATTATTAAATATATTGATTCGAATGAAATTGTCAGTAACATAATATCTACAACTTCTTTCTTTCTTTCTTTCTTTTTTCCCTTTTATTTGGGGGATGTATTTTTTTTCCACGATTTCAATCCGTATGATTATATATATATATATATATATATATATATATATATATATATATATATGAATTATTTTATGTGAACTTTTTCTATAGATTTCATTAGGCATGAAAAGGTAGTGTGCCGGAAAAAAAAAAAAAAAGTTACTCAGAAAGGTGGGGGGATAAAAATCATAAAAAAATATTAAATATGTTGATTCCAATGAAATTTTCACTGACATAATATCTAGAGAGTTTGACCATATTGACCTCGACGTTGGTCAAATTACCTTGGGAGGCACAACGTTCTAGATATCCAAAGAGTGGCCTGACAACTTTTGGATATTGTTTCGGACGAAAATGCCCCTGTCCCTGGTTCAGAAGACGTACGGTCCTACAGTGAATAAGAAGTTATCTTCTGTTTCAACCCCCAAGAAAGTGATGGATTGGCTACTCCCCCTGCCACCAGCCAATGGTTGGTGCTTGGTAGTCTGTGGGTCCCACTACCATGTATGTATTTCATCCATGCCGTCCATATATTTTTTGATATTATTTTATGGTATGAGTCCAAAAACGAGGTATATCCCAATCTCAAGTGAACCACATTACAGGAAACAGTGTTGAATGGTAGAGGGAGTAGTCAATCCGCTAAAAGATTTGAAGACCTTAAATCGGCTCACCTATAGCTCTCATCCTGCCACACTTCTTCTTCCTTGTTCAGTTCTTCTCGTAATTAAACTTCTTCCTTGTCCTGTTCTTCTTGTAATTAAAGTCCCAACTCGTTGGCCCCACTATGTTGCAACGTGGTTGACATGTTAGATGGGTCGTGTTTGACATGTTAGATGGGTCGTGGTTTACGGTTATATGGGTGTCGTGGTTGTTATGTTATATGGTTAACTTGAGATTGGGATATACCTCGTTTTTGGAATCATACCATAAAATGATCTCGAAAAATATATGGACGACATTAATGAAACACATACATGGTGGTGGGGCCCACAGACCACTGAGCACCAGCCATTAGCTGGTGGTAGAGAGAGTAGCCAATCCGTCACTTTCTCGGAGGTTGAAACGAAAGGTAATTTCTTATTCACTCCAGGACCGTACGACTTTGGAACCAAGGAGAGGGGCATTTTCGTCCAAAATAATTTTAAAAAATTGTCAGAAGGCCACTTTTGGGATATCTGGAACGTCATACCTCTCAAGGTAATTTGACGAAACCTCGAGGTTAGTATGGCCAAACTCCCTAATATCTACAATAGCTTTTCTTTCCTTTTCCCCTTTTAACTGGGGATGTATTTTTTTCTCCACGATTTCAATCCCTATGATTTTTATTTTTATATTTGACTAGGCAATGAATTATTTATTGTGAACTTTTTCTATAGTTTCCATTAGGCATGAAAAGGTAGTGGGACGAAAAAAAAAAAAGGTAACTCAAAAAGTTTGGGGGATAAAAATCATAAGAAATTATTAAATATGTTGATTCCGATGAAATTGTCACTAACATAATATCTACAACAACTTCTTTCTTTCTTTCATTATTCCTTTTCATTTGGGGGATGTATAGTTTTCTCCACGATTTCAATCCCTATGATTTTTATTTTTATTTTTGACTAGGCAATGAATTATTTTATGTGATCTTTTTCTATGGTTTTCATTAGGCATGAAAAGGTAGTGCGCTGAAAAAAATATATTTAAAAAAAAAAAAAAAAAAAAAAAGAAGAAAAAAAGTAACTCGTATGAACTTATCCATTGCATGTAAGAAAGAAAGGCAGAACATTTTTTTGAGTTTTTTTATTTTACTTTATTTTAATTTTTTATACATATAATTAATGATTACATGGTATTAATTATTTTCTCCCAAAAACTGAAAAACAAATACAAAGGGAAGAAAGACTGACTTTAAAAGTAAATAATAAATAATTAGATAAGATTTTACTCACATCATGCTGATGGAAGCTGCGATTGTGTAACCAATGGCCACACCAAACAGATTCATATACTGAATGCACCCACACATTTTAACCTTCACACCACCTGCACAAAACATTAACAACAATCGCAATAATAATAATAATAATAATAATAATAATAATGGTGTCATTTTCTTGTAATTGTGCATTTTTCAATCCAAGAAATGAGAGGACTAGCCCTTGAATATGATATGAGAATTACGGGAAGGGGCGTTACCTAAGTTGGACTTTACAGCATCCATGTAGGTGTAGTTTCTCTTTCCAGTGATCGGGTCCCCCGACCTATAGCAATCGGACAGGAGGTTGGAGGTGTAGAGGATGACAAACGCGAAGAGGATCATCATGGTGGGACCCGCCACCCAACCAAGCTGCGCGATGGCCCATGCCAATGATAGCACACCTGACCCTATCACAGCAGTGATTATGTGCGCCGTTGCAGTCCACACGTTGCCTTCTCGCCCAAAGAAAAAAGAAAAAAAGTTTTTTAAAAAAAAAGAAGAAAAGAATAAAAGAGTTAAAACCGAATCAAGCTAGTTAGTACAGGGGAATGGTAAATTGGTCATTTGCAATTATAATCAAAAGATGAGGGTACACTGGGAAGCACATGCATGGGACCAGAATTCTCTGCAACACCTGTTTTACTAAGCGGACGCGGTTTGGCTAATGACCCAACACCAGCCAGCTACCAGGTGTTGAACATCTGTGGACCTCACCATAATGTATGTATTTTATCCACACCATCTATCCAATTTACTAGCTCACTTTAGGGCATGAGCCAAAAAATGGTGCGGATCTAAATCTCAGGTGGATAACAGCACAGGAAACAGTGGAGACTGAATGCTTACCGTTGGTAACTTTTTGAGGGTCACAAAAGTTTTGGATCAACTGATATTTGTGTTTTTCCTTCATCCTGGTATGTGTAACCTTATCAACAGTGGATGGAAAATAAACATTATAGTGGGCCTCAAGAAGTTTTCAATGGTGGACCTTCGATCAACACTTTTTTCCTGTGGTATGGTCCACCTGAGGTTTGGATCAGCCTCATTTTTGGGTTCGTGCCCTAAAATGAGCTGAAAAAATGGACGGACGGCATGGTAAAACACATACATCAAAGTATGCCTCACAGATCTTTGACGGCAGAGAGGGCGGCTGCTGTTGGGGTCATTAGCCAAACCGCGTCCTTACTCAGCGCGTAAAATACCAAATTCTATGGGACCGCTAGTTGTATATGTAAAATATACTACGTCCACCACGTTCTATCATCAATGGTTGTTCGTGGTGTATCCTCAATTCTAATGCCTCAAAAATAAATAAATAAATAATAATAATAATAATAATAATGATAATAAATAAATAAAGCCAGGGATGGGATGGGATATCAAGTAAGCCATGCCTGGTAGAACAACGGGGGTGGGATGTCAATTATAGGTTTGTGTGTGGGGTCAGCACGGCGTGTATCTTTCTCCTGGATGCGACTCACCAAGATGAAGCGATATAGAAAAATCAGCCGGATCCAAAACTCAAGAATGAAATGCCGCACGAAGACAGGTTTTAAGAGCAGTTTTACATTCGTTGAATTCTAAGCCATGCATGGCGAGAGAGACTTCATAACAACCGCAGTAGCACGGATTACAGCTATCGCTGCTGCAGTTATTACAACGACAGACACTATTATCTCTGATGGAACAATAACAACAATGACACCAAACACTAGTACTCTACAAGGACAACCATAACGACCAAAAAAAAAAAAAAAAACTATTATTATTACAACCATAACAACCGCATTGACAGGAACTGAAAAATGTTGAAGTGAGGATTTCACCTGTCCGCTTCACGCGGCCGTCATCATCAAAGCATTTGGAATATCCAGGTTGAGGGTTGATGGCTTCAGTTTCACCGTGGGCTTTTGGTTGGACATCTACTTGAAAGTAGAGCCTAGTATCCCTTATCTCATCCTAAGAATAATAAGAACATATCCCGCATGAACAGAAAGAAATAAGATAAAAGAGAGAAGAGGAAGAAGAAGAAGAAGAAGAATAAGAAGAAGATGATGATGATGATGATGAGCTTACACCACTGTGGTGAATTCTGCTTGGTAGAGTTCGACTCCTCGGCAACATGCTTGTTTGGAAGCTTGAGGGCGGAAGCTAAAGGACCACAAGTAACACCAAAGCCAAGAAGAGAAGCTAGAGGTGAAGCTGAAGGTGATGGCTTTTTCCTGTCTTCCGGATGGCCTTTTATAAGGGAAGAAGGGTTTGAATAGAGGAAGGGTGTTGTGTATCACGCGTTAATCCACTTTTTTGCTAACCGGCCCTTTGATAGCAGCTGATATTACCATATTATCCCAGCTAACCATTTGTTGCCGGCCCCACACGCACTCTCTCCACACGCTGCACATGTCCCATTCTCAACAGTGGAGCAGTGCGCATGGATACAGGCAGAAACCAGGTTACACTACTTATCAAGTGGGCCGCGCTCTGTAAGAAAAGGACTCGGATTCGGTAGTGACCGGACCAGTACCGAGATCGGTATTGATCGGTACTGAAAATGTTCTTTGGGCACCATGATGTATGTGTTTTATCCACGCCGTCTATTCACTTTGCAAGGACATGAAATGATACAGAGCCAGAGATCAAGTGGACCATAGCACAGGAAGCAGTGGGACTAGTGATGCCCACGGCTGAAACCTTCCCAGGGCCCACCACGATTCTTATTTTCCATCAATCCGTTCATAAAGTCATATAAATCTATATAAATCTGGATGAAGGAAAATAAAAAATAAAAAAAAGCTTGATCCAAAACTTCTGGGGTCCACCAGAAGTCTTCAACAGTAGGTATTCAATCCCTGTTGTATCCTATGGCGAGGTCCACTTGAGAGTTTGCTTATATTTTACATTGATACACTAGGATGAGCCGGAAAATGGGTTGGACGGTGTGGATTAAAAAAAAAAAAAACATTATGGTGGGGCCAGCTTCGACCAGTACCAACGAGTATGGAGATGTAGATCAGTGGGGCGTGTATCTATTCTTATCACAACTTGAGTAAGAGAAGTGTAATGGAGGAAGACATAGGGCCAGTTTGTTAACAGTGAATTTTTGTACTTAAACGGGAAATTTGAAAAATGTTTCATGTTTAGATGCGTTTGTTAACATGGAAGCAGGAAAGCGTTCCACCATTTTATGCCGAAATTTTTTGGTGATAGGAGTCATAACTTAATGGGGAATCAAGAATACGGTCCATAATTGTGTTTTTTTTTTTTTAAGAAAAAAAAATCCAAAATTGTCCTTTGTGACAAAGATTTTCTCCATTGCGTTATACACATCCCAACTTCTAACATGGGACACTTCTCTGAGCCCACCATGATTTATGTGTTAGATCCACACCGTCTATCAACTTTTCTATATCATTCTAAAGTATGATCCGAAAAAAGATGCACATCCAAAGCTCCAGTCAACCATACCACATAAAGTAGTGGGACAGAAATGACTACCGTTGAAACCTTCCTGGTGTCTACCGTGAAGCTTATTTGACATCAAATCTCTTTATAAGGTCACATAGACTTGGATGAAAGAAAAAACAAAAATCAGCTTGATCTTTTCTTCTGTGGCCCCAAGAAGTTTTCAATGATAGGCACCTAATTCCCACAGCTTCTTGTAGCATAGCCCACTTAAGCCTTAGATTTGCCTTGTTTTTTGTCTTAAATTCTAAAATAAAATGAAGAAAAATGAATGGACGGTATGGATAAAACATATATATATCATAGTAGGCCCCACAAAGCCCTTAATTATCCATATTTAGGTAGATCTTGGTGGGGTAGTACGTAATCCCCTCCCAAATTTGGAGTGCAAATTATGTGCAAATGCCTTTTGCTAGAAGTTCCTACGCTGGAATCTTAGGTGGAGCCCACTATTATGTTTGTGATAAATCTAATCTATCCATCTGTGTTTTGAGATCATTTTAGGACTTGAGACAAAAAATGAGGAGGATACAAGACTTAAGTTGGCTGCACTAAAGGAAAAGGTGGGTAGGAAAATTCCTATCGTTGAAACCTCCCCGAAGTCGATAGTGATGTTTACATGCCATCAATACCGTTCATACTATCATTCCTAGTGAGATGAACTCAAACCACAAATATTAGCATGATTGAAAACTTCTGTGGCCCAATTATGAGCATCCAATCCTCACATTTTTGGCCCATTTGAGTATTGGATACAACTCATTTTTAACACTATGTATAAGTAACAATGGTGATTGATCATTTAAAAATTCTTTTGGGCCACAAAAGCTTAGGATCATGTTGGTATTTGTGTCATCTCTTCGTCTAGCTGTTTGTGACATTTTCAAAAGGTTGGATGGCAAGTTAACATCTTAGTGAAATTCATGGAGTTTTTAAAGGTATGGATTCAATCACAATTGTTTCATATGGGTAAATGTGTCAAATTAATATATTTCAAACATTCCATACATTAGTTAACAAACAAGTTATTTTAGATTCACTATTAGTTTTCCGACTTCAGATTCAGATTGCAGATTCAGACTTCAATTTTCAAATTTAACAAACAGGCACATAGTATGTTAAATCAGCTTAGTCCTATGAAATTGAGCCTTGGGTGCATCCGGTTTGAAGAAATCCATTCTAGATTGGAAAGCATTATCATTTGAAGTGTGAACAGTAAATCAGCCATAAACTTTCTTCCAGGTATCGTTATGACATGGATGACCTTTGAATTTTTATTATAACAGGCCATTCGGGGCCAACAGACCCTCATAGTTGGTTCCAATGGTCCTTTTAATAAGAAAACACTTCATTCCATATCAAAATTGTACTTTAAGGAAAAACTTATTATTTTTAATAAGTTTTGATTTAGACGTAACCCATTCTTTTTAGAGTTTTAGTATATACAGTTGCTGAGTGTGAAATATTGTATATTTTCTCCTTATTATGGATTAGTTTTACAATCATAGATGTGTTTAATAGATTTATTTACGTATGCTTTTATGTATTTATTTTTTGTTATATGAGGTGATTCAAAAAGTGAGATGAAAAGAAAGATTAAAGAAAAGATTTAATTTTTGAAAAATGACCAAGTAAAGAATTGAAGATTTAGAGGTAATTAATAAATATTTCATCAAGTGCAAAAGATCCAAGAAAAACAAGTGCAAAAGACCTAAGAAAAACAAGAGCAAAAGGCAGATAAAAGACTGAAAATATCACAAATTTCATCAACAGAAATAAAAGATTATTTGGTCCCACCTGAAGTCAGTTCAGTCTGGCCGAATATGCATAAAATAGTCTACTGAGAAACTGTCACGCCCCAAATCCGAGAACGGACAGCTCCCGTAATGCCCCAAATTCGGCACTAAGATTCCATATACCAAGTCTCGAGTTCAGTGCACCAAAAGGAAGATTTATTTTTTTTTTACTAAAATTTTATTGGAGTGATTTTTTTTTTTTAATACCTAAGCATGATGATTCGTGATCACAATACCAAGCAACAGTCTCCATTATAAATCCAAATGGCTACAAGTACAATGTTTTTCAAAAGGTACACAACGTCAATATTACCAAATAAGAAAATAGATACAATGTATCGAGAAAGCTAAGTCCTCCAAGCTACTCTTGCCCCAAAAAAATGGAAAAAGGAAGGCTTAGGCTAAAAAGCCCAGTGAGTACACTCATGTATGCATAGTGTACAAGCATGCAGTAACAATCAAATATCAGTGTACACAAACTGAAGCATGGTGACCATGTAATGCTACATAGAGCCAAGAGGGCATAATTCAATGTAAGAGATGATATGTAAAAGTATGTCAGGTGTATGCAGGCATGCAAATCCTCCTCTAGAAGTCCACATCACAATACAATTGTCATCATTGGGAATCGCCAGGGCCTGGTATCTAGAGCAAGTCCAAAACTTATTGAATAGAGGCCTCGCATACCCGCCTTGTTAATGGGGGGCCTATAGCCATGCCAATACCCACCCGACACGCCAATAGTGGACCCATTTTGGGGCCTGGTCAAACCCAACCACATTCGCTTCAACTCTTCAACTAGGTGTGGCCAAACCTCTTCTCACCCGACTATGTCAGCGGGAGTCAGGTCTACTATGGTCTTCGGCACCAGGTGACCCATGATATCCACCCGATCTTGACAATGAGGCTCGAGGGTACCACTCGAGGTTTAGGGGGTTTCACCCAGGGGTTTGGGACCCAGTATAAGAAGCCCAAATTTTCGATGTCCACAAATACCAACCATGATATTACTATGGTGGTCTCAACAATATAACCACAATGTTGCTGTGGTGTTTAATTTATCATACAAGGATGTAACGCAAAATGCAATGATAATCCATAAGCATGCTATGCAGTATAATTGTTGTAACGTCTCGAAAAAATTCGTACAAAGACCCGAGTACCACCTCAGGCAAAAACTACTAAGGATCAAATTATGAAAAAATTAGAGAAAAATTAATTAAGTACTAAACTAAATTAATTAGTAGATTAGCTTGAACCGCTTTCTATACGAACTGCAAGACCCAAAACTAGTAAAATCGCTAATTCTACATTACCTAAAAATTTAGGAGAAATCTCACAACCCAGTTGCTCTCAGGAGCACACTGAAACTTCGTATCGGACCTGAACCGCGCCTCGAAAGTTCAATTACCACGAAACTATATGATTAAGACCGCCTTACTGGGCTTGACAACTATCTCAGAAATCAAGTCCCAATAGTATCCAGAAACATACAACTTGAGCCCGGAGCGAAGTGTGTGAGAAGCGCGAATGTCTTTAGAAATTGATACTTCGATGAGTACAACATTAAGACTCTTAAAGGACTCTACAAGTAAAAGTGTGGATCCTAAATTATATCATAGTATGATTGGTAGTCTACTTTATTTAACCGCAAGTCGACCTGATATTGCATTTAGCATAGGGATTTGCGGTAGATATCAATCTAACCCTAAAGAGTCACATTTAACTGCTGTTAAGCGGATTATGCGATATGTCACAAGCACAAAAAATTTGGGTCTCTGGTATCCACATGATGCTAGTGTTCAATTGGTTGGTTACACAGATGCAGATTGGGCTGGTAATATTGATGATAGGAAATCAACCAGTAGTGGTTATTTCTATACTGGAAATTGTTTAGTTTCTTGGTTTAGCAAGAAGCAAAGTTTCGTATCACTCTTAACTGCTGAGGTTGAATACATTGCAGCAGGAAATGCATGTACTCAGTTTGTATGGATGAAACGAATGTTAAGCGATTACAGAATTGCACAGGATTCTATGGTTTTATATTGTGATAATTCCAGTGCAATAAATATATCTAAAAATCCAATCGAGCATTCATGAACCAAGCACATTGACATTAGATATCACTACATTCATGAATTAGTGGAAGAAAGATAATTTCTTTGGAATACATTCCGATCGAGAATCAACTTACTGACATTTTCACTAAACTGCTCGACAAAAGAAGGTTTAACAAATTTAAATTTGATCTTGGTATGTGCAATTTGAATTGATTATTTATGCATGTAAGTATCATAGTATATATATTTGTTAATTTATTTGTTTAAATTTTAAAATTATGTGAAAAATGCATATTTTTATCTGTGCATGACCAATCGAGGACATCCCACAACCAATCGTGTAGCGCGCTGGTGCTTTATAATTTGGGGAAAAACCCCTTTTCTTCCTTATTTGCTCTTTCTCTCCAACAAGTCTAAGCTCGACCGGTCGTACCCAACTTCTTGATTCTTCAAGATTAGTTCGTTATTTCCATTGCTCTTGTAGATTCAAGTGCATATCACTCCATTTTCTTAGTTGGAGTGATTTATTTCTTATTTCCTTAAAGTTTTTGGGGTTTTCTTCTCCATAATCTATTTTTGAAGAAACCCACTCTTCATCCTTTACAACCTCTTGATTTTTGATATTCCTAATTGCAAATGGATGCTAGAGGTAAACAGAAAACTTCCCGTGGTGCTTCAACATACAGATCATTACCTATCACAAGACGCCACCTTCCGTCACCTAAAGATGATCCCTCCTATGTACGGGATTTACGGTTGCGCAATGTGATAGTTGAACGGTCTGTTCATCTTAAACATATTGCTCCTTTTGATCTCCTCCCTCTTCTCCAATCTGTAGGATGGGCTAACATTCTACATTGTAGTGGGCTGGCATACCGGTCTATTGCGCAGGCTATGTTTGCTTGCATTTCTGATTTTTCAACTGAAAATTTAATGTTTATAATAGAAACTAGAGAAGGTCCATTTAAAGTTGATCGTTATTTGATTTCTGGCTTAATGGACATACCTGTCAATGATGAAGGTATTCCTATTAGCTCTCTAGTTGAGAAACCTTCTGAATCAGAAAAACGCACGCTTACTCGAGCATTATGTAACATAAATGTGCAATGGAGTTAAAATGGGAATACGCTCGCTTCAAAGTACTTGTTACCCAGATACAGGGTTCTTCACAAGATATTTATTTCAAATCTGTAACCTCGTTCTGGTAACAAAACCAAACTCACCTCTTTTATGGTTCAGATTTTGCATTCCATCATCTCTGGTATAAATGTTTGTCTTCCTTCTTTAATCTGTCATTCCATCATACAATTCCGTATTCATCTTGGACACAGTGATATCCCCTTTGCATATCTTATGACTGTGTTAACCACTCATATGTTAGTAGCTATGCATGTTGAAGATGCTCCTATTCATCATCTTATTTTCAACAACTCTAATATTAACAAGATGAATTTAAGGTTGGTTGCTGGCTAAGTGGATGGTGGTGATGGAGCTGAAGCAGTGAATGAACAAGAAGGCAATTTACCTCTAGATGATATAAACATGGATGATATCTTTAATGAGATTGAATCAGATTCTGAGGCTGACCCTGATTATCAGCCTTCTAATTTTGCTAAGAGGTTGCATACTCTTAAGGAACAGGTGGCTCGGATTCGTGTAACTAAGGATTCTCAATTTGCTTGTATGCGTAAATATATAAGGCGCATTAACAAAGGTTTACACTAAATTGATCCATCTATTCCTGCTCCCTCTTCTGGATCTAAATAAGTGTTTTCTCATATGGCCTGTAATAACTCTTATGATACTTTGCTTTCTTTCAGTTTGTGAGACTGACTTTGGATGAACTTGGTTCATGTTGATTACTTATATGTGAACATTATTTGGTTATATCTTACCTAGTTTGCTCTCTTATTCCTCTTATGTTTATTTTCCTCTTCCATATCTTAGTTGCTTCCTTTGTCTTATTGTGACAAAAAGGGGGAGAATATTTTGTTATGCTTGCTTATAGATATGGATATAGATTGTGAGTAGTAGCATTTAGGGGGAGTAAGTGTGTTCTGGTTATTATAACTGGTGCATTATGCTTTCTTGTGTATATATGGTGCATGATTCTTTATTGAGCATGTAACGTTTCTCTTATTTTTAATGGAGTGTGTTTTGTCACTAATTTGACAAAGGGGGATTGTAAGTGTTATAGTTTCTTGCTCCTTTGATTGTCAAATTTTGTAGTGCCAAAACCACAATTTGTGTCTTGTGTAGTACTTTGTTATATCTGTTTAAGGCAATGCATCACATGTACAAGGACAATGCTTCTAGTCAAGAACAAAGATCAAGTCAAGAACGAAGATCTACTTCAAGAAATGCAAGATCAAGTACATTGTTCACTACTTTAAACTTCAAAGTTCGATGTTTTAAAGCAACATCAAAAGACAAGTCAACTGTTCATACTCAAGACTCAAGCTGAAGTACAACTCATGTACTACAAATTCAAGTTTCAAAAGATCTCAAGTTCAAGCTTCATTATGAGTCGAGATCTCAAGCTTCATGAACTTCAAAGATCATCTATCATCTGAAGAAAAGAAGGTTCAATGTTCATACATTATGTCCAAGGTATGAAAGACCTTAGATTGACCTTAAGGTAGGTCATTTTGAATACATAATTCAAATCGAATCATTTTATAAGTGTTTGGTCTGTTCTACGATTAGTCTTGAACTCTGTTCGACTAATCCCAGCACTGCCTCGACCAGTACAAGAAATTCCAAGACCAGTCTTAAGATTGTTTAAAATTTTTAGAATTTTTTGTTAAGTCACAACCAATCTTGGAGATTGCTCGACCAGTCATGTGAACAGTGCACGACTCATTCATAACTAGTCCTGCAGCTACGACTCAAAGTTCAACAACTATTCCAAGCTCCACACGACTAGTCGTGAACAGGTCACGACCAGTCGTGGATGGCCTACGACCAGTCATGGAATGGCTTTATCTAATCGCGCTCAAAATTTTAAAAATTCGTTGGTCCTACAACCAATCGTTGCATCCACAGGACCAGTCGTGAACGTGTCTTCTGCAACTATAAATAGATGACAAATTTCAGAGTATTTCATTCAATTAAAGCTAAATCAATAGGTCACTCTAAGAGATAAGTTAATCATTTATTTAAGCTATATTGTGCTCATTTAATATTCTCTTTTAGTAGCTTTCTTTGCATTTTATTTTGAATTTCCGCATTCCAATTATATTTGAAAGAGGAATTGAGGTATTCCATTTCTTGGAATCAAAATCAAATCAAGCTAGCCCAAGGTGCTTTAACTCTAAAATCAATTTAGAACCTAGAACCATTTCATAAGTGAGTTTGGACATTGAACTTCTACGTTGAAATTCTACTCCGATTTGGTTCTTCCGGGCTGCAACAAAAGGAGAAATCTAGGTATTTTATATTATTGTAATTTTCATTGTTTTGGTTTCTTTTGAGATTAAGCCAGAAAAATCTCATTCTTTTGGTTATCTGAGGAGATCCAAAAAACTCAGAGTGTGGGGTTTTTGAATTGTGTAAGCCCACTTGAAAGACACAATTGTGAGGGTTTTAGGTGAACCCAGAAAAACATATTTTCATAGTGAACGCTAATATCCATTGTGTGAAGATATTATGAGTGGAGTAGCTGTGTGGCTGCTGTTTAACAGTTGGTGCACACACAGGCGAACCACTATAATTCTTTCTGTTTTGTGGATGTGTAGTTTATTTTCTATATCTTTTATCATTCAAAATTGTGGGATGTATTTGTGAATGTGAATGTTGTAATATTTTACATTTCAAGCATTGTGGGAAATGTTGTAATAGATTAGATTTTCTTTCTTGCTATTTCCTTTTATTCTTCTGTATCAAGTTTGAGTTTTTGATACACAAACCTTTCTAGGAATCAGGTTGTCCTACCATAAACCTTTGGCTTTTGGTGTAACGTTGTCCTTAGAATAACATCTGTATCAATCTGTCAATACTCGTACATTTGAGGTTGTATTTACATTTCCGTATTGTGGATTGTGAAAAGGCCGAGCTATATGTCCTAAAGGGGGGGGGGGGGGGGGGTGAATAGGACTATGCCAAATTAAAATGATAACAGCGGAATTTAATCAATTAAAGGAAAGATAGAACTTTAAACAATCACAATATGGAAATGAAAAGCAACCTCAAAATTCTAGTATTGAGAGGTTGATACAAATATTATTCTAAGGACAACCTTACACCATAAAAACTAAGGGTTTATGGTAGGACAACCTTACTAGAACGATTTGTGTATCAAAAACTCAAACTGAAGAGGAATAAAAAGGAAATAGCTTGAAAGGAAATATAAGCTATTACAACATTCACCACAATGCTTGAAATGTAAACGATTGCAACATTCACATCCACAAATACATCCCATAAACTTGAATGATAAAAGATATAGAAAATAAACCACACATCCAAACACAAAGAATTATAGTGGTTCGCCTGTGCGTACACCAACTACTAAACAACAGCCACACAGCTACTCCACTCCTAATATCCTCACACAGTGGATATTAGCGTTCACTATCAAAATAGGTTTTTCCAGGTTCACCTAAAACCCTCACAATTGTATCTTTCAAATGGGCTTGCACAATTCAAAAACCCAACACTCTGAGTTTTCTAGATCTCCTCAGATAACTAAAACAATGAGATGTTTCTGGCTCAATCTCAAAAGAAATCAAAAACAGAAAATTTACACAAATGTAAAATACCTGGATATTCTCCTTTTGTTGCAGCCTGGAAGAACCAAATCGGAGTAAAAGTTTAAATAGAATTTCAATGTCCACACTCGCAATTGAAATGGTTCTAGATTCTAAATTGAATTTAAATTAAATCAAGTTGGGCTAGCACTATTTGATTTTGATTCCAAGAAGTGGGAACTCTTCAATCCCTCTTTCAAATCAGATTGGAAAGCAGAAAATAAAATTAAATATAAAAAGCTAATAAAATAGAATATTAAATGGGCACAATATAGCTTAAGAAGTTTATAAACTTATCTCTCAGAGTGATGCCTTGATTTTACCTGAATTGAATATCAAACTATGAAAATCGTGCTCTATTTATAAGTACAAAAGTCACACCTTCGACTAGTCCTGTGGACACTACGATTGGTCGTAGAACTAACAGATTTTTGAAATTTTGAGCACGATCAGATAAAACCATTCCACAACTGGTCATAGGCACTTCATGAACGGTCGAGGGACCTCCACGACTGGTCGTGACCTGTCCACGACTGGTCGTGCGGTGCTGAAATAGTCGCTGGAGTTCGAGTCATAACTGTGGGACTGGTTGAGGACGAGTCGTGCATTGTTCATACGACCGGTCGAGCAATCTGCAGGACTGGTCGTGGCTCAACAAAAAATTTCAAAATTTTGCAACAAACTTAGGACTGGTCTTGAAATTTCTTGGACTGGTCGAACTAGTGTTAGGACTAGTCGAACAGTATCCAGTACTAGTCTAAGAACAAACCAAACACTTATAAAATGATTCAATTTGAATTATGTGTTCAAGATGACCTACCCTAAGGTCAATATAAGGTCTTTCATACCTTGAACATGACGTATGAACATTGAACCTTCTTTTCTTCAGGTGATAGACGATCTTTGAGGTTCATGAAGCTTGATATCGTGACACTTAATGAAGCTTGAACTTGTGATCTTTTGAAGCTAGATTTTGTAGTACTTGAGTTGTACTTCATCTTGAGTCATGAGTATGAACAGTTCACTTGTCTGTCGATGTCGCTTTAAGACATTGAGCTTTGAAGCTTAAAGGAGTGAACAATGTACTTTATCTTGCATTTCTTTGAAGTAGATCTTGTTCTTGTCTTGAAGCATTGTCCTTGTACATGTGATGCATTGCCTTGAGCATATATATCAATGTGCTACACAAGACACAGATTGTGGTTTTGGTACTACAAAATTTGACAATCAAAGGAGCATGAGACCATAGCACTTACAATCTCCCCCTTTGTCAAATTTGTGACAAAACACACTACACAATAAACATAACCAATATACACCAAGATTCATGCACCAGTTATTAAAAGAAACCAGTTATAGCCTGGTTAAAGAATCATGCACCAGTTATCATCAACTTGCATCAACACTACTCCCCATTTCACAAAAAAAAAAAAAAAAAAACTTCATATCCACAATCCATATATAATCCACATATTCCACATGCCAAACATATATACCATAAATCACCACATTCTCCATATATTAGGCATGCCAAACTTCTCCCCCCTTTTGTCACAATATGACAAAGGAAGGAATCAAGATATGGAAAGAGAAAAAATAAACAAAAGAGAAATAAGGGAGCAAGTTAGTTAAGATATAAGCAAATGTTGTGCATATATAAGAAACCAACAAGAATCTAGTTCATTCAAGGTCAGTCCCACAAACTGAAAGAAAGCAAAGTATCATAAGAGTTATTACAGACCATATGAGAAAACACTTAATCAGATCCAGAAGAGGGAGCAGGAATAGATGGATCAATTTGTAAACCCTTATTAATGCGCCTCACATATTTATGCATATAAGCAAATTGAGAATCTTGGGTTACACAAATCTAAGCCACCTGTTCCTCAAGAGATTAAACCTCTCAGCAAAATCAGAAGGCTAATAGTTAGGGTTAGCCTCAGAATCAGATTTGAGCTCATCAAATATATCATCCATGTTCACATCATCAGGTAAATTACCTTCTTCTTCATTCACTGCTTTAGCTCCACCACCACCCACATTCACTTGGCCATCAGCCAATCTCAAATTCATCTTGTTTATATTTTTGTTGTTGAAGATGAGGTGTTGAATGGGTGCCTCTTCAACAGGCATAGCCATTAACATATTGGTGGCCAACACAGTCATATGGTATGCAAAAGGAATATCGTTGTGGCCAGGATGGAGACAGAATTGGATAATGGAATGACAAATTAATGAAGGAAGACAGACATTAACACCAGATACGATGGAATGCAAAATCCGAACCATGAAAGAAGTGAGTTCGGTTTTGTTACCAAACCGAGGATAGACATTTGAAAAAATAATCCTGTGAAGCACTCTTTATCTGGGTAACAAGTACCTTGAAGCAAACATATTCCCATTCTGACTCCATTGCGCATCTATATTGCATAATGCCCTGGTAAGCATACGTTTTTCTGATACAGATGGTTTCTCAACTAGAGAACTAATAGGAATACCCTCATCATTAGGCCAGATATCAGATGACGATCAACTTCAAATGGGCCTTCTCTAGTAGCAATTTTAAAAGTTAAATTTTTTATAAAGAAATCAGAAATGCATGCGAACATAGCCTGCGCAATAGATCGGTATGCCGACCCACCCTAATGTAGAATGTTATCCCATCATACAGATTGGAGAAGTGGAAAGAGATCAAAGGGAGAAAGATGTGTAACATCTATAGGTTGCTCAACTATCACATTATGCAGCTGCAAATCCCGCACGTAAGAGGGATCATTTTTAGGTGACCGAAGGTGGCGCAGTGTGATAGGTGTCGATCTAGATATTGACGGACCATGAGAACTTTTCTTCCTACCTCTAACATCCATATGCAACTAAGAATACAAAAAATCAAGAGATTACAAAAGGATGTAGAGTGGGGTTTTGCTAGATCAGATTTTACAAAAGAAAACTCCAAAAACCTCAATGAATCACAAAATAAATCACTCTAAGAGTGAAAATGAAGTGATATGGACTTAAATCTATAAGAAAAATGTAAATAATGCACTAACCTGAAGATCTAGGAAGGTGAGTATGACCGGTCGGGCGTAGGCTCGTTGGAGAAGAAGTGCAAATGAGGGAAAAAGGGGTTTGTCCCAAAATTAAAAGCACCAGTGCCCTACATGACTGGTCATGGGACGTCCTCGACTGGTCGTGCCACAACTGGTCGAGTACGTCCTTGACTGGTCGTGCACAGACAAAAACATGCATTTTTCTCATAAATTCAAAATTTAAACAAATAAATTAACAAATATATAAATTATAATACAGAAATGCATGAATAATCAATTTAAATCGAACATTCCAAGATCAAATTTCAATTTATTAAACCTGCTTTTGTCGAGCAGTTTAGTGAAAATATTAGCAAGTTGAGTCTTGGTCGGAATGTATTCCAATGAAATTATTTTTCTTCCACTAATTCACGAATGTAGTGATATCTAATGTTAATGTGCTTGGTTCGTGAATGCTAGATTGGATTTTTAGATATATTAATTGCACTGGAATTATCACAATATAAAACCATTGAATCCTGTGTAATTTCGTAATCGTTTAACATTCTATTCATCCATACAGGCTGAGTACATGCATTTCCAGCTACAATGTATTCAGCCTTAGTAGTTGAGAGTGATACGGAACTTTGTTTCTTACTAAACCAAGATACTAAATAGTTTTTAATATAGAAACAACCACCACTAGTTGATTTCTATCATCGATATTACCAGCCTAATCAGCATCTGTATAACTAGCCAATTGAACACTAGTATCATGTGGATACCAAAGACCGAGATTAATTGAACTTATGACATATCACATAATCCACTTAACAGTAGTTAAATGAGACTCTTTAGGGTCAGATTGATATCTAGCACAAATTCCAATGCTAAAAACAATATTAGGTCTACTTGTAGTTAAATAAAGTAAACTGCCAATCATACTACGATATAATTTAGGATCCACACTTTTACCTGTAGAGTCTTTTAAGAGTCTTAATGTTGTACTCATAGGAGCATCAAAATTTTTTCCATTCTTAAATCCAAACTTTTTAATTAAGTTCAGAGCATATTTGGTTTGAGAAATAAAGATACCATCAGGTTGTTGTTTTACTTGCAACCCTAGGAAATAATTCAATTCTCCAACCATGCTCATTTCGAATTTAGATTTCATAAGATTTGCAAACTCAACAGTCATGTTAGTATAGGTAGATCCATAAATAATATCACCAACATAGATCTGCAACATTAAGATATGATCGTTATGTTTATTAACAAAAAGAGTCTTATCACCAATTCCCATTAGAAAATTATGACTTAGTAGAAACTTAGTCAATTTTTCGTACCATGCCCTGGTAGCTTGTTTCAAGCCGTAGAGAGCCTTTTTTAAGTGATAGACATGATCAACATTCTTAGAGTCTTCAAAACCCGTTGGTTGTTTAACATACACTTCTTCATGCAGATCACCATTTAAGAAAGCACTTTTTACAACCATTTGATATATTTTGATATTTCTAAAGCACAAAATGGATATAAATAGTCTGATTGATTCAAGACGAGCTACTGGGGCAAAGGTTTCATCATAATCGATGCCTTCAATTTGAGTGTACCCTTGTACAACCAGTCTAACCTTGTTTCGAATTATATTACCAAGTTCATCAGACTTATTTTTGAAAATCCACTTAGTTCCGATAAGAGCTCTTCTTGATTGTTTATCTTTAGGTATAGGAACTAGGTACCATATATCATTTCTAACAAATTGATTAAGCTCTTCTTGCATCGCAACAATCCAGTTTTCGTCAATAAGAGCTTCTTTTACATTTGCCGGTTCGATCCAATATGTAAAGCACATGTAATTACATATATATTCTAGTTGTCTGTGTGTGCGCACACCAGTGAGAGGGTTTCCAAGAATCTGAGTGGTTGGATGATCTTTGATAGTCCTTAGTTCAGAGTTATTTTGACTTAATGAAGTATCTGGTTTATCAATTAGAAGAACTTCATCATTATCAGAACTTGAGGCAGGTGTATTCAAGTGATCGCCAATGACCACATTGATGGATTCTTGAATTACATTGGTCCTCTTATTTAATACTCGATACGCTCGACTATTCAAAGCGTATCTTAAAAAGATCCCTTCATCACTTTTGGTGTCAAACTTACCCAGATTTTCACGGTCACGTAAAATATAGCACTTGCTGCTAAAAACTCGAAAGTATTTGATAGTAGGCTTCTTATCAAACCATATTTCATAAGCCATTTTATTGTTTGACTTACTTATATAAACTCGGTTGATTATATAACAAGTAGTATTTACGGCTTTAGCCCATAGATTTTTAGGGAGCTTCATACTATTCAACATTACATTTGCCATTTCTTGAAGCACTCTATTTTTTCTTTCAACAATTCCATTTTGTTGTGGTATTTTAAGTGCAGAGAATTCATGTAGTATTCCCTGATCAGAGCAAAATTTTTCAAAACTGTTATTCTCAAATTCTGATCCATGATCACTATGGATCTTACTGACTTGAGAACCTTATTCCGTTTGAATCTGTTTGAGAATCCTTTTTACTTCATCAAGGGTTTCTGATTTATCCCTTAAGAAAGCTACCCAAGTGAATCTGGTAAAATCATCCACGATTACTAGTATGTATTTTTTGCCACCTCGACTCTCCGTCCTGGTTGGTCCTATAAGATCCATGTGGATGAGTTCGAGCGGTTTTAATGTGGCATTGGAGTCCACCTTTTTGTGAGTACTCCTAGTTTACTTGCCAATCTAGGATTCGCCACATATTTTGTCTACTTTCTATAATTTCGGTAATCCTCTTATCGGTTCTCTTTTGCTTGATCTATATAAATTGCGGTAGTGTATATGTCTAAGGCATTTATGCCATAACACAGTTTCATCGGTATGGACCTTGTAACACGATTGATTAGATGAGCTAGAATCACTTACGATGTAGCAGTTTTCAAAAGTTCTACGACCAGTTAATATTATTGCACTATTTTTATTTAAAATTTTGCACCCTAGGTTAGAAAATTTTACCCTATAATTTTTATCGCATATTTGAGAAATGCTTAACAAGTTCTGTTTTAACCCTTCTACATATAAGACATTCTTAAATAAAGGAAGTTTAGAAAGTTGAACCATACCATGGCCAATAATCTTGCAGTTGCTACCATCACTAAATGTGACTGATCCATCAATCATGTCTTTAAGAGTGGTGAACAGACCTTTGTCACCAGTCATGAGCCTGGAACATCCACTGTCTAGGTACCACTTTGAATGGCTTGATGCTTTGAAAGCAGTGTGGGCAACCAAGCAATAACCTTAGGAACCCATTTCATAACTATTTTGAGTTTAGGAGTATAGTTGGTCTTCTTATATTTGTAGTTGTTGCAAGAATGACCTACTGAGTTAGATTTTAAGAGCTCCTTAAGTAAATCAACTATTTTCTTAACTAAAGGGTTTCGGCTATGATTTTTATAGTTGATATGGTTGCATTTGAGTTTTAAAGATTGAAAAGTTTTAGCATTTTTAGAAATATTTTGATTTGAACTATTCCCTTTTGAGTTTGAAGATTCTCCTTTCACAAACTTAGGAGGAGTATACTTCGGTTTAGGAGGAACATTTTTATCATAGCCTAAATCGGATCGGTCGCCACATTTTCTTGATCCAGACAAAAGCTTTTCTAATTTTGGATCATCTTGGGCATACCTCCATGTATCCCTTAAACTCAAAATTGAAGAGACTTCAAGTTTAAGTTTTTCATTTTCAGATTTAAGATTTTCAATAAGGAAGGTTTTGAAATCTAAATCGTATTTCAATTTTTCAAAATAATCTGAAATGTGGGATTTTTCTAAAATAAGAGAATCAAAATTTTCTTTAAGTTTTAAAAACTTTTCTTTTTGAAGTTTTAGTTTAACAGCAATTTTACAACTTTCCATGTATAGGGCAATGTAAGCGTCTTGAAGATCTTCTTCATTTTCATGACCGCTATTCAGATTTTCTTCACTAGTTGAATCATCATAATTTAAAAAAGTGAACTTGGTTAGAGTCATAAGGGCTTTGACTTCATTACCCGACTCGGTTTCAGAATCTTCTGATTCAGAAGAGGCTTCAGTGCCAGAAGATTCATCCTAAGTAGCCAACATACCTTTCTTTTTAGGTTTGCCCTTATTAGGACACTTGTTTAGTAAATGCCCATATTCTTGGCAGTTATAACATTGACTATCTTTTAAAGATTTTCAAGTTTTGGATTTGGATCTTTTCTTATCATTTGATTTTTGAAAATTAACTCTCTTTTTACTTTTGAAAATTTTGTAAAACTTTTTAGCTAAAAGGGCCATACCATCTTTAGAATTTTCTAAATCAGAATTACTACTATTTTCTTGAGAAACATTTTTAGAAGATTTAAGGGTGACATATTTTGAAAGTCCATAAACATTTTTAGAAGAATTACTTTAGGAGCTTTAAAAGTTAACTCATAAGTCTGTAAAAAGCCAACTAATTCTTCTACCCTCATATTGTCCGTATCACGAAGTTCTTGGATCGCGGTCACCTTTGAGTTGAATCGTTTAGGTAGTGAGTGTAGTATCTTTGCACACACTTTACTTTATAGGATTTTATTGCCAAGACCCCACATATTTTGAAAGTCCATAAACATTTCATTTTCTTCCATATGTATTTCCTCAAATTTGGTAATGAGGATTTGGACTTTAGATTTCTTGACAATTGATGTACCCTCGTGTGTCATTTCTAAAATATCCCAAGCTTGCTTTGTAGGATCACAGGATATAATTCCTTTGAATTCATCCGATGATAGTGCGCAAGTGATTGCATTTTGTACTTTTGCATTGGTATTACTCTCATTTTTCTGAAGAGTGGTCCATGAGAAATAAGGTGTTACTCTCATAGATTTTGATCCATTGATACCAGTCACATCAGTGGTAGGAGGGATCCATTCAGTCATTGTGGCTTGCCACACACTCTTATCTATGGATTTTAAGAAAATTCTCATCTTGGCTTTCCAATAGGCATAATTGGAGCCGTCAAATGGTGGAGGCCTAGTGACTAAAAGGCTATCAAAATTTGACATCTTATAAAAAGCTTAGATCGATTAGCTCAGGAAATTAATCCAAAAAGAAATAACAATTAAAACGAGCTATTAGGTTTTAATACCACTTGAAAAGGCCGAGCTATATGTACTAGAGGGGGGGGGGGGGTGAATAGGACTATACCAAATTAAAATGATAACATCGGAATTTAATCAATTAAAGGAAAGATAGCACTTTAAACAATCAAAATACGGAAATGAAAAGCAACCTGAAAATTCTAGTATTGAGAGGTTGATACAAATGTTGTTCTAAGGACAACCTTACACCATAAAAACCGAGGGTTTATGGCAGGACAACCTTACTAGAACGATTTGTGTATCAAAAACTCAAACTGAAGAGGAATAAAAAGGAAATAACTTGAAAGGAAATATAAGCTATTATAACATTCACCACAATGCTTGAAATGTAAACGACTACAACATTCACATCCACAAATGCATCCCACAAACTTAAATGATAAAAGATTTAGAAAACAAACCACACATCCAAACACAAAGAATTATAGTGGTTCGCCTATGTGTACACCAACTACTAAACAACAGCCACACAGCTACTCCACTCCTAATATCCTCACACAGTGGATATTAGCATTCACTATCAAAATAGGTTTTTCCAGGTTCACCTAAAACCCTCACAATTGTGTCTTTCAAATGGGCTTAAACAATTCAAAAACCCTACACTGTGAGTTTTCTGGATCTCCTTAGATAACCAAAATAATGAGATTTTTCTGGCTCAATCTTAAAAGAAACTAAAAATAAAAGATTTACATAAATGTAAAATACCTGGATATTCTCCTTTTGTTGTAACCCAGAAGAACCAAATTAGAGTAGAAGTTCGAATAGAATTTCAATGTCCACACTCACAATTGAAATGGTTCTAGATTCTAAATTAATTTTAAATTAAATTAAGTTGTGCTAGCTCTATTTGATTTTGATTCCAAGAACTGGGAACTCTTCAATCCCTCTTTCAAATCAGATTGGAATGTAGAATACAAAATCAAATGCAAAAAGCTAATAAAAGAGAATATTAAATGGGCACAATATAGCTTAAGAAGTTTATAAACTTATCTCTCAAAGTGATGCCTTGATTTTACTTGAATTAAATATCAAACTCTGAAAATCATGCTCTATTTATAAGTGCAAAAGTTGCACCTTTGACTGTTCCTGTGGACACTACGACTGGTCATAGGACCAATGGATTTTTGAAATTTTGAGCGTGATCGGAAAACCCGTTCCACGACTGGTCGTAGGCACTTCACGATCGGTCGAGGGACCTCCACGACTGGTCGTGTGGTGCTAAAATAGTCGCTGGAGTTTCAGTCGTAGCTGCAGGATTGGTCGAGGACGAGTCGTGCACTGTTCACAGGACCAGTCGAGCAGTCTCCAGGACTGGTCATGGCTCAACAAAAAATTCTAAAAATTTATAACAAACTTAGGACTGGTCTTGGAATTTTTTGGACTGGTCGAGCCAGTGCTAGGATTAGTCCAACACTGTCTAGGACTAGTCTAAAAATAGACCAAACACTTATAAAATGATTCAATTTGAATTATGTGTTCAAAATGACCTACCCTAAGGTCAATCTAAGGTCTTTGATACCTTGAACATGACGTATGAACATTGAACCTTCTTTTCTTCAGATGATAGACAATCTTTGAAGTTCATGAAGCTTGATATCGTGACACATAATGAAGCTTGAACTTGTGATCTTTTGAAGCTTGATTTTATAGTACTTGAGTTGTACTTCATCTTGAGTCTTGAGTATGAACAGTTCACTTGTCTGTCGATGTCGCTTTAAGGCATTGAGCTTTAAAGCTTAAAGGAGTGAACAATGTACTTGATCTTGCATTTCTTTAAAGTAGATCTTGCTCTTGTCTTAAAGGATTGTCCTTGTACATGTGATGCATTGCCTTGAACATATATATTATTGTGCTACACAAGACACAGATTGTGGTTTTGGCACTACAAAATTTGACAATCAAAGGAGCATGAGACCATAGTACTTACAGATTATTTATAGTTTTATCTTTCCTTTAATTATTTATATTCCGCTGTTATTATTTTAATTTTGCATAGTCCTATTCACCCCCCCTCAAGGACATATAGCTTGGCCTTTTTAGTGGGCCCACTGAAAATTTAATTATTGAAATCATTATCAACACTGCCATTTGTGGTATGGTCCAGATGATCGTTTGGATATGATTCATTTTTTTTATAATGCTCTAAAATGATCTCTAACTATGGATGAACGGTGTATTGGAATCAGCCCATTTGATTCAGCCCTTTTGAATCGGCCCATTTGACTCAACCCATCCCATTGGAATCAGCCTATTTAATTCGGCCCATTTGAATTGACCAATTTGATTTGGTTCATTGATTCGGCCCATTTGAATTGGCCCATTTGACTCGACCCATTTGAATTGGCCCATTTGAATCGGCCCATTTGATTCTACCCATTTGATTTGGCCCATTTGATTCAGCCCATTTGATATGGCATGATGTTATATATATATATATATATATATATATATATATATATATATATATATATTGGCCCATGAGTGAGGCCTAATGTGATGTGTATATACCCCATAATTGAGGACCATGACGATGTATATTAGGACCTTGTATGAGGTCGTGGGCCCATTATACGATTGGCCCTATGAGCATTATTCCTTAGGAGCAATGTTGGTTAAAGGTCTACATTGATGGGTAATGATGGTTGGACGTCCACGTTGTGACCTTCCCTTAGGCCTTGTTAGGCCCATTCTCATCATTCTCTAATGGGTTAACCCAAACACTTGGGCCCCATTGATTTTAATTGATCTATCATCAGCCATCCATCTATGGACCCCACCTTGCGTCGAGGTTGATTATCGATGCCGATTACCGATATCGGCTACCGTTGCTAGTTATGAGTTTGTGACAACATAACATTATGATCCATGCCCATACACATCATCTGTATGTTTGTTATGTAATGTGATTGGCCATTGCATATGCCATAGTGCAGGTGGTTTATGGGACTCCTTAATAGGCAGAGTTATCTCACATGAGTGCATGGTATGCGCAGGATTGGACTGCGTTACTCATGTACTTTGCATTTGCGTGATTGTGATTACTGTATGCCCTAGCGAAATTAGGGCCATAGCCTCCACAGACACATCGTGGGTGGCCGGATTGGATACCAAAAATATTGTTTCTAGCATCGGGGTGCCATAGATGTCCCTGGGTGAAAATACCTAAACCTGATGATACCAGAGGATGACTCCAATGTCGAGACTGAGTGGATACATGAGCGCATGAAGGCTGAATACCAGGAGGCCTCGTCTCCCACTATGTCATGGTCGGTTGGAAAGGGGTGTAGCCTTACCCGCCCGAGGGTAGAGGGCATTGCTAGGCTGAGTTTGACCAGTTTGTGAATAGGTCTGCTATTAATGTGTCGGATAGGTAATGACAGACTATTGGCAGGCAGATAGTGAGGTTTCTTACCCTCACTTAGACTGCACGTAGGAAAGGGGCAGTGTCATTTGGAGTGTACTAAACCCCGGTGATTATCCAGAGTGAGATCCGAGCTGATATTTAATGCTCTAGTGATGAGCTGCATTGATATGTGGATGAGGATTGACATGCTTGAGTTGCATCTCACATAGCATGGTCTTGATAAGACCAATAGCATTCATATCTTGCACCGCATAGCCTTGGTACGGCTGATTACATTCATGTACTCATCAACATGATTTCACATTACTCTGACATTGCATTCTGAGCATGCTCATATTGCGCACACACTTACATCGCCCTCTAAGCTTTCTATAAGCTTATGCACGATTGATGCATGCAGGTGACGCCGGGATGCAGCTGTAGCCTCACCGTAGTAGGAGCGTATAGTTGAGCTTTAGGAGTTTCTATTATTATTATCTTGTATTTCTCTTTATACGCATTGTACCTTAAAGTTTTTTATCATAGTGGATTTTGTGATGGTGTTTTTATGATTATTGTTTGTGGGTTATGCTTATGGTTATGCTTATTACGAATCAAAATCATGTTTGAAATCCTCCTTATAGAATCTCAGGATCGGAACCTGGTGTATGGGTGCCGGGAGCCAAGAATGTGGTATTATGGAGGTTGTTGGCGCCGGATTCGACGATCGGGAATTTTGTGAGCTCGGTTTTCAAGTTTGGGGCGTGACACATGTCACATCTAGCTTATGCAGTAAAGTGTCAGTTTGATATTGAATTATTAACTTGATGATTATTACGCATAGAAGGAACCAACCTGGGGAATTTGTCCATCATGTTTAATGAGAATAATTGAAAAGAAAGAAAAAGAAAATACTCAGCTAAAAATAGTTGTCATTGAAAAGGGCTACTTATTAAAGATCTTTAAAAAGGTTGATATAGCGTGAAAGCCATCGATGAAAAAATCAAAAGCTAGAGGAATAAAAGAGGGAACTAAAAGACAAACTGTAACAGAAGTTTCGGTTTAGGTTTTAGTTGTCCTGAATGCTCTTTTGATTATTAATGTTATTATGAAAGTGACGCATTGAACCTTTGATTATGATAAGTCTAGACTTCATTATACACCCATAGAAATTAATGTTTGGAATTGTTCTAAT
This sequence comes from Magnolia sinica, assembly GCF_029962835.1. Classification (NCBI taxonomy): domain Eukaryota; kingdom Viridiplantae; phylum Streptophyta; class Magnoliopsida; order Magnoliales; family Magnoliaceae; genus Magnolia; species Magnolia sinica. The sequence continues at coordinate 86,532,618 of NC_080574.1, forward strand.
TGGAGGATTAATGCTTTGAACTTGATTATGAAACTTACCGAGTGTTTGAGTTTAGGAGAAGGTAATGCACAACATTAATGTATTTTAGAATTTTATTATTTGGATTATTTTTTAAAAATCACTTGACCTTATAGAAATTATCATGTGGTTCTCAAAATATTTTTCACATACTTTGCTCGGGACTAGCAAAATGCTGGCTGGAGATTGTATTGAGGGTCAAATATTGCATATCATCTCCCATTTATATCTTGGTTTTATGAACATGATAATCTCTAATGTTCTATTTTATTCATGTTTGTGTTGCAAGGTGAATTTAAGAGCTTAGATTGAAAAGGGTGCTAAAAGCATGTATTTGATGCTCAAGAATCACCAAGGCAAGGGATGGATCTTACGAGACTAAGATTGAAGAATTCACATGCCAAAGATCCAAGAAAACAAAGTGAGGAATGAAGAGAATTAAAGATTTAAAGTGAAGAAAAGGAATCCTGAAATTATCCTGAAAAAGCATATTCTGAAACTCTGAGTCATTTTGTGAAATTGTCCAGAGGGAAATCTATTTTGAGAAACTGCGCAAAGTGACGTATATTTTAGCAAACTGCGTAAATTTGAGGCGGTTTCTAGAGTTTTCCAACTAGGTGCGAATGTTGGAGTTCCACAACTATAAATAGGACTCCCTAGGATGTTCCGAGGCATCTGCTAGGGTTTAAGGAGTGGAGAAGAAGGGTGTAGTAGTCATCGCCAAGAGTTTTTCTTATTATTCCTTAGTTATTTTCATGCTTTCTTCTAGGGTTTTAGATCCAATCATGTCTATGGTTGGCTAAACCTCTTAGCTTGGGCTAAGAGGTGAAGCTTGTAGCATGATGGGATGTTTTTATTGCTTTAGTTCATGTTTATGTTGAACTCCATGGATTTTAATTTGATATTTAAGGAATACTTTCAGTTTTTAATGGTTTATTGTGACTCAAATTACAGTAGATCTTCAATAACTTTGAGTATCTTCTTTTCTTGATTTGAGATTATGAAATTAGTAAGTTCTGTTGTTCACCATCATCCCTTGGGTATGGTAGGGTGATGGAATCCTTCCTAATCTTCACAATTCTTCTGCTTTGAGATTATGAGATTGGTAAATCATATTGTTTACCATTATCTCTTGGGCATGGTTTAGTGATGGAATCCCTGCCAATTATCATAGTTCTCCTTTAATGAGAATTAGGTCAATGGAAGTTCAAATTTGGTTTTATTGATATATTTTCCAATTGGATAAGATATGACTCCAATTCTAATTGTGTTACTTGAAACAAACAAGAGGGCTCCCTGATCACTACAAGTGGATTGTTGGCACCTTGGTTCCCACCTTTGAATTTCTTAAGTTTCTACTTAAATCTCTCACAATTACTTCCTTTTATTTCTGATTTAGATTTACATCTTTTTCTAGTTCTACTTCTGGTTGCTTTTAGAATACTCACGAGATTAGTCCATGTGAATTTGACCTCGGTCTCACCGAGATTATTACTACATTGCGACCCTACACTTGGGGTTGTGAACAATTACTTAATGAGAATTTTTCTGAATTTCATCTACTTGTAATCTCTGATTCACTGTAGTGTACTAACATTGAAACTCTTTCTGTCATAAGTGAATCATATATTATCTGAAAATCTCAAATTTTGGATCGAAAATATGTTGTTAAGGTTCATAAATTTCTCGGGACAATCATGCTTCAGGGCATCCTGTAAGTGCTATAATGTTTAAAGCACACTTCACACTTTGTTTGTCACATTTTATTTAAGTCAAAACATCTTATCAAGTGATCTTTAAGTATGATTCAAGATCAAGGTTCAAATCGAGTTCAAGATCTAGTAGAAGTTTAAGCTCAAGATAAAGTTGAAGAACAAGCTCGAAAGACAACATGAAGTCAAGATCTTCTAATGTTCTAGTAGAAGATCAAGCTCCTTAGAGAAGTTCAAGTCTCTAATCTACCTCAAGACAATGAAGTTCAGTCCGTACATGTATTATAAACCCTATAAAGACCTTAGGTTTAGGTGCTTTCAAAATATATTAAACTTGGGTTTTTTGCTTATATTTGGTTAAGTTTCAACCAACCTAAGTTTGGGCTCGACCAGCCTAAGAATTTGTTGACCAGTTCTAGTATAAATCGAGTAAAACAAAAAATTTTGTTACTCCTCCGACCAGTCGAGTGGTCTCCTCAATCAGTTGAAGGACACTCTTCGACTAGTCAAACATTTCTCGGCTTGAAGTCCAAGAACTAAACCAGTTCAAATTTTGGTTCCTTCGGCCATTCGAAGACCACCTTCGACTAGTCGAGCAGAGCCTTCGACCGGTCGAAGATCTGTTAAATCTTATCCCGCTCAAATCTGAAATCTATTGGAACTGAATCCCATGCTTGGGCCAGTCGAAGAAACAACTTTTGTGCCTATAAATTGAGGTTCTTTCTCAATCCGAAAATTCAATTCAAGTCTATCAAAATCCTTCTACAAGAGAGAAAGAAGCCTCAGTTATTGTTAAACTATTGAACGATATTTATAAATCATTTTAAAGCTTTTTTTAAAAATTTAATTCCTTAATTCAAACTCTATCATTCTGATTCTAAAAAAAGAGTAAATACTCTTCTTATTGAGATTGAAAGGAATTAATACAAGTAGCCATTGGTTTAAATTTAATTAAAATTAATAGAACCCTGGAACTTTTCTATCAAACCGAACATTAAACATTCGACATTCATGAGAAACGGTTCTTCAGCTACAGATTCTTCTGCGGTGAATATAAATGTACATTTACATTTTGTATTTGGTTTTCTGAGATAGCCAGAAAATCTCAATGAGGGGTTTCTTCGTTTGTGATAACCCGGTAAAATCACAACTGTATTAGGTTTTAAGGTGACCCTGTGAAACCTTATTCATAGTGAAGCCAAGATTACGTGGATAGTAATTTTGGATTTGGAGTAGGTGTGGTTGTTTGAGAACAGTTGTTGACACACCGAACCACTATAATTCTTGGTATTGTGGTGAATGGTTTTATCTTTTTGTGGTGAATGTTTGTAATTCCTTTTATGCTAAAGTGATGAATGCTTGTAATAGTTAATTTTATTTACTCTTGCTTAGTTTGAGATTTTGATTCTTATCACATTCGTAAAATAAGGTTGTCCTACATTGTAAGTACTATTATGTTTAAAACATATGTTACACCTGGATTGTCAAATTTCTTCTTGTCAAAACAACTTAGCATCGTGTTCTTCAAGTTAAAGTCAAGCTTATGTTCAAGTTGAAGTCTAGCTTATGTTCAAGTTGAGGTCAAGCTAAAGTTCAAGTCACGTGGATCAAGATGGAAAGTTCTACTTCAAGTGTAAGTTCAGTTTCTACTAAAAGTGCTAGTAGAAGATCAAGCTTCATCGACAAGTTCAACTCCTACTGATGATCAACCAGTAGAAGATCAAGCTCCTTGTGATGTTCTAATCTTATGAAATTCAGTCCTTACAAGTATAATAAACCCTATAAAGAGACCTTAAGTTTAGGTGCTTTTAAAACTAATTGAAAATTAGGTTCTTATACATATTGCAGGTTGAGTTTCGACTAGTCTAAGTTTTGCCTTGACCAGTCTAAGAAATTTCTCGATTAGTCTAAGAAATAGCCAAAGTATAATAGAAATTTTGTCGCATCTTTAACCAGTCGAGTGGAGTCCTCGACCAGTCAAAGGACCCCCTTCGACTAGTCGAAGGTTCCTCGACTCGAAGTCCAGTAACTAAAATCAAGTCAGATTCTTCTTGCTTGACCAATCGAACAGACTATTCGACTAGTCAAAGGTCACCCTTGACCAATCGAAAAGACTCTTTGACCATTCGAAGATCTGTTAGATCTTATCCCGCTCAAATTTGAAAATTAGTTGGAACTGAATCTGTTGCTTCGACCAGTCGAAGACTGCCTCAGACCAGTCAAAGGAACAAACTTTGTGTCTATAAATAGAGGTTCTTTCTCAATTTAAAAATACAACTTAAGCCTATCAAAGCACTTATTCAAGAGAGAGAACTTTGTGACTATAAATAGAGGTTCTTTCTCAATCCAAAAATACAACTTTATTGTTAAGGTATTAAGCGGTATTTATAAATTTATTTTATAGCTTTTTCATTAATTCATTTACTCAAAACTCTGTCATTCTAATTTTAAAAAGAGTGTTTACTTTTATTGAGATTTGAGAGAATTAATGCAAGTAGCCTTTGGGTTTAAATCTAATTAAAATCAAATAGAACCTTGGAAATTTTCTATTGAACTGAACATCAAACATTTGTCATTCAAGAAAAGCAATCTACAGCTACAAAATCTTCTTCGGTGATGATAAGTATCAATTTACTTTCTGTATTTGGTTTTTTATGAGATAGCCATAAAATCTCATTAGAGGTTTTGTCTGAGATAGCGTGAAAATCTCAGAGAGGGGTTTCTTTGTTTGTGATAGCCCGATAAAATCACAACTGTATCAGGTTTTAAGGTGACCCCGTGAAAACCTTGTTCATAGTGAAAGTCGAGATTACGAGGTTATTAATCTTGGGACTAGAGTAGGTGTGGCTGTTTGAGAATAATTGTTGTACACACCGAACCACTATAATTCTTGGTGTTTGTGGTGAATGTCTCCTTTTTGCATTTGTGGAGAATGTTTGTAATTTCATTTATGTAAAAGTAGTGAATGTTTATAATAGATAAATTTACTTTCTCTTGCTTGGTTTGAGATCTTGATTTTTACAAACGTTCGTGAAATAAAGTTGTCCTACCTAAACTTTGTTTTAGGTGTAGGTTGTCCTACAAACTGGTTTGAATCAATTTTTCAATACTAGCGTGATTAAGATTTCAGATTTGTTTATTATTTTTGTGCTTTAATTTTTTATCTGGTATAGTCCTATTCAGGCCTTAAATGTCATAACTCGTGCTCTATCGCCTAATAAATTTTAAAAAATTATTTCATGTTATAAAGCCAAGCAAGCATGGGATATCCTTGAAATGACACATGAAGTCTCAGGCCTACATCCTAGTGACCATTCTGTTCCATAGAATCTCGCAGTCCGCCTAGTCAAATTTTGGCGACCCGTGATCTGTAGATAGTATTTGTACACGACCTTAAGTCGCACCTAGTAAACCCAAGCTGACTTAACCCGAGACCTATGCCATTGCGACCGCACCGTCACTGCGGTTCTGATGCCGCATCTCATGCGTTAATGCGATGCTTAGATAATAAGATATGGCCTGCGCATTATTATGGTCGTGGATCCCACGTTGCAAGACCCACCTATCCGAAATGGCACCATTCGATAGGCTATCATGAGGGTGATGTCATCATCCTATTCTTTTTAGGTAATGATGGCCTCTCTTCCCCATGTTCTTACAAATCCATCATTTCCTTACAAGTCATAATCACCTTACAACTAATCAATGCCTAGCTAAGGGAGCTAGCTATCTCTCTTTTATCTCTCTCCCTCCCTCTTTCTTCCTCATTTTCTCATCCTTCATTGCAACTAGAGAGCTTGGGACATCCCAACCCATCTCCATATCCAGCCCTCTTCCACCTATTTTCCCCACAAATCCAACCATCAAAAGCCTATCTCCACCATTAAAGGAGCTTCATAGGAGCATTGGAGCATAAGGGAAGAAGAAGTTGAAGATCCAAGGTGGGTGCATGTTTAGGACTAGATTTTCATTCTTCGTTCATAGATCTTTGTCTTTTATTGCATGGGAGTATATAGGACCCACCAATCAATGGTGAAGATCCTACTTGACCCTTTGGATGTGGCCAATGGCCTATTCTTGTTGCATGCATGATCCATGATGGGGTCATTCTCCATAGACCCCATCATGGTGTTTTATTTGAATTCATGCTATTGATGGGTCATCTAGACCCTTGGGTTGTGGTGGGGATGGCATCCCCACCTTAGATTCTCTTATGTAGGGCCATGCAATGCATGGGACCCATCTTGATGAATGCATGTATTGAGGGGCCCTTAGTGGCAAGGCCCCTCCATCACATGTTTTTCCCTCTCTCTCTCTCTTGATCCTTTTCACGATGGCCCACCTGATGCATGTTACTATCCAAACATGGGATGCCCACACATCCATATTTTTGGGGTCACCTTACTGACCATTTTTAGACCAATCTGGATGAGGGAAGACACAAGGATCAACTTGATTTTCTGGATGAGTGGCCCACCCATATGGACACCCTCTATGATGTATGTATTTTTGTAACACCCTGAAAATCGGGGGTCGAGTAGAAGTCCAACTCCCGAGTCCCAACGCATCACTCATGCAACATATTTAATGATTATTAAATGTTATCTGTATTAGTGCATAAAACATGAATAAGATTAATCCAAATCAGCAAAACATAATCCAGGGATGGTTGCAATACGCAAGCGGAAGACTGAAACGAATATGTATGATTTTACAAATCGGTATAAGTCCCGAATGTATATATGCATTGCCAGGTCAATAATTACATGTATTGTTTCTAAATATAAAATGACAAAAATGTAATAGTCCCAATCGTATCAAGTTAGCCATCATCGAAGTCTACAGTCGTATTGTTCAACTGGAACAATAAAGTAAAGGTTAATATGTTATCAATTCAGTCAAGGAGTAATGATAAAGCAATACAATCGAACATCCCTAAGTACTCTGATTAATGTAGGATGGTATGAATAAATGATGCATGCCCTCACCTGCACTCCCTCAGTGATCTTCATTTAACGGTCGGGCATGTCAGTCACTTCCTCATGCTCTCTACACATCGCCAAACGGCATATGCAATGTGGTGCATGAGCGTGATTACCAAGTTCTTATTAGTCCTTTTCATACAGCAGGATTGGGAAGCTAAGGTACCTCCCTTGTGTCAATTCTCAAATGATGATCCAATCTAGGGTCGTCAATCCTAGTAAATCTCATACAATGATACGGTTACTACGTAAGGGCTCGTCGCCTCTACGCAGTCTTAGCATACGCTCGAGGTCACTACAAAGGGCTCGTCACCTTATCAGTGTAGGCCGACAGCTCGAATACAGTGTCCCATACTACCGTATTCGGCTCCAGAGTTTGGGTTGCTCACTGGTCACTACGGGGAGGCTCGTCACCCCAGCATAGGCTGACAGCTCGACCACAGTGTCCCATACCACCATGCTTGGCTCATGAGTCTTAGCGGATCAAGGTACCAAGGTTTAAAAGGATTTTCACTGGTGAGTTTGGTACCTTGGATTCAAGCAGTAGCGTCCATACATGGTGAACATACATCGGGTTAATTGGGTTTCTTGACGAGCTCGACTAGTACGAGCGTATCTTGAGTTGACTGACATAAAGTGTGTAAGCACTCCGTGTGGCCTAACCGTTGCCGACATCCCAAGTACGGCTCGGATTCATCGATCACGTCCTATGTGGCGAAACGACCTTAGCCACCTATTTAGTGCCTGTTACCGATTACCTGGACTATTTTGTAGTCCCAAACACATTCAATTATATAGATAATCATACGAGCTAATCAGAACAGTAATGGATTAACAATTCCAATCATACAAGCATGTGAGCATTTGATGGATTTCATCTTAAACATGAATTCACACATATGCAGTCTTTAAGTAAAACAGATAAAGAATATAAGTTACATGAAGGAAATTAAACACATCATTAAGGTAGTTGAGAATCTCTTCTCAATGCCCATATAAAGTACAATTTATTACATACTTATTCATTCAGACATTTCTACAAATACTTAGACTACATATTCCAACATACATGACGTATGTTGGTGTTAGCACATATTAGGGCAAATCCTTACACAAAGGAATTGTCACGTATACCTCATCCATATGACTACAACAGTTAATCATGGCAAATCTATATCCAAAATCCATACTCATACAAACATTTCAATAAACACAAGAATACACTATATTCAACATAGTTCATATATATGTGTAAAGTATGGGAAACAACGTGTCTAAGCATGTGATAGCAATTCAGGTCAGGCATAAATCATTAACTGATATTGAAAGCCTTGAAAACCATAACCTATACATTTATAGTCCGCACCTTTCGCCGATGGACTCGTAGTGAACTCAGTTTTAAAAGCTTAGTCTTGTCTACGGCACCACAATAACCTATATCAGGGAATAGGTCAGTTATTTCATCTATTACAATAGCTAGAAACCCTAAGACAAGTTAGGGTTAAGTTTTCTTACCTAAGTACAGAGTCGGAATCGCCTGTATAGCAATACACAAATGACGGTTAAGTGCGTGGAGTAGCGGGATCGAATCCTAAGAAGAATCTCCAACTCTCACTCTCACTTTCTCTCTTTTCCCTTCTCTTTTCTCTCTTCTCTCTCTCTCCTAGGATTCTCAAATTCATATGGAATATGGGAGAGAGTGTTTAAGGTCCTTATATAGGCCCAGGTTTGATGGGAATGGTCCCAGGGCCAAGGTATACTTAGGTTATATCCAAATACAGACTGTTCCGTTCCAACGGAGCACTTCTGGTGGCCCCTTTTCCACGTGCGGTCGAACTTAAGCTCCCTGAGCATGGATCTAGGTCAGGTTGAGTTTTCGTTCCGATCGGGTTTGTAGATAAGCCGTGGCGGACCAGTTTTAGTTTAACGATCACGGTCACTCGATCAGGGTCACAAGTACACCGACATGTGTGGGATATTTCTCCTAATCCGAGGGTGTATTTGGGTTAGATTCTGATGGTCTGAATCATTATATTTGGCCCATAAGTGATACAACTCAGATTACTTAAATTTGGATTTTATTTCTAAATATTCTCACGTTTCTCACATACTTTGCTCCAGGCTCAAGTTGTGCATCTCTAGACATAATTAAGACTTGATTTCCGAGGGGGTTGTCAAGTCCAGTAATGTGGTCATATCTGTATAGTTTCGGGGTAATCGGACTTTCAACGTGCAGTCCAAGTCTGATACGAAGTTTTAAGACGCTCCCGAGAGTAACCGGGTTTTGAGATGGATTCTAGATTTCAGGGTAATGTAGCGTCAATGATTCTGCACCTTTTGGATCTTAAAGATCATATTTAAAGTGATTAGTGCTAATTTCACAAGTATTCTAGTTTAGCATTTGTTAATATTAACCAAATTTCTAAAGGTTTTGGTCCTGGGTGATTTCTGCCTGAGGTGGTACTCGGGTCCTTGTACGGATTTTTCCGAGACGTTACAATCTACCCCCCTTAAAGAAAATTTTCATCCTCGAAATTAGTACATTTTCATACTCCTCAAGAATCTGAGGGTAGTTCTTTCGAACTTCGGCTTCTGTCTCCCAAGTAGCTTCTTCTTCCGTGTGATGCGTCCACAGCACTTTCACAAGTGGAATAACTTTGCTGCGCAACACCTGCTCCTTCCTGTCTAGGATACGCGTCAGTCGCAGTACATAAGTAGCGTCCTCATTGAACTGCACCTGCTCCCATTTGATAATGTTGGAAGGATCGGGAACGTATTTCTTCTACATAGAAACATGGAACACGTTATGCACACCCGCAAGTGGAGTGGGCAAAGCAAGGCAGTACGTTACTGCCCCCACTCGATTAAGTATCTGGAATGGGCAAATGAATCGAGGCGTAAGCTTCCCCTTCTTGCCAAACCGAAAAACTCCCTTCATAGGGAAAACTCTGAGGAATATATGGTCTCCAACCTTGAACTCTAGCGGTCGCCGCCTTGTATCGGCGTAGCTCTTCTGTCTGCTCTGCGCTGTCAGAAGTCGGCGTCTGATAATGTTGATTTTCTCTGAAGTCACCTGAATTAACTCCAGGCCAATCGAGCTCTTCTTGCCAACCTCTGCCCAGCAATGCAGCGCTCTGCTCGGGCGCCCATACAAGGCCTCATAGGGAGCTATGTCAATACTCGCCTGAAAACTGTTGTTGTAAGAGAACTCTACATAGGGAAGATAGTCATCCCAACTGTCCTTGAAATCTAGCACACAAGCCCGCAACATATCTTCCAGAATTTGATTCACCCGTTCCGTCTGCTCGTCAGTCTGTGGGTGGAACACGGTACTGAACTTCAACTTTACGCCCATCGCTTCCTAGATGTAAGTCCAGAAAATGGATGTAAACCACGTGTCTCGGTCTGACATGATCTCCAAGGGAACTCCATGCAGACGTACAATCTCCTTGATTTACAACCTGGCCAACTCGTCTGCAGAGTTCAAAACTCTGATAGGGAGGAAATGAGCCGATTTCGTCAACCGGTCCACGATCACCCAAATAGAATCATAACCCTTCCTCGTCTTCGGTAGCCCCAAGATGAAATCAATATAGATGAAGTCCCACTTCCATTCAGCTATGGGCATGGGTTGAAGCAAACTAAGAGGTCGGCGATGTTCTGCCTTGACCTAGTGGCACGTGAGATAACGCGATACATAATCTGCTATGTGGGACTTCAAGCTGTCCCACCAGTACGACCTCTTCATGCCACGATACATCTTCATACTACTTGGATGCATAGCCATCTTTGAATCGTGAGCGACCTCAAGAACTTCCTTCCTCAAGTCAAGGAGGTTCGGGACGCATAGGTGGCCACGGTAACGTAAGCCCCCATCCATACCAACTCTCCACTCTGAGTCCTCATCTGCACTAACCTGCCCTCTCATCTTCGCCAATAGCTCATCATCTGCTTGAGCTGTGATAATCCTGTCATCAATGAGGGGCTGTACTCGAATATGTGCGATGCCCTCATATGGCTCCTCCACCGTAGTTTCTGCTCAAAGCCTCGCACGAACTCTACTATGTCCCACTCTTCTACCATCGACGGAGTCGCAAATGCCAACGCCTTCTTGCGGCTCAGTGCGCCTGTCACAAGGTTGGCCTTACCGGGATGGTAAGAAACCTTGAACTTGAAGTCCTTCAAGATTTCCATCCATCACCGCTGCCTCATATTCAGGTCCCGCTGAGTGACTATGTATCTGAGGCTCTTGTTGTGGCAAAAGAGCTCGAACTCCCTCCATAGAGGTAATGCCTCCAAATCTTCAAGGAAAAGATGACGGCAGCTAACTCCAGGTTGTTCGTAGGGTAGTTTTCCTCGTGTTTCCTCAACTGTCGCGACAAGTAGGTAATAATCCTGTCCTTCTGCATCAAAACACCGCCCAAACCGATGCGAGACGCGTCCGTGTATATCGTATACTTGACCCCTTGCTCTGATAATACTAGCACAGGGGCGGACGTCAACTTGTCTTTCAACTCCTGAAAGGCTGATTCCCCCTTTTCATTCCACGCGAACTTCAGATCCTTCCGTGTCAACTGAGATAAAAGTCTAGCTAGCTTTGAGAAATCCTGAATGAATCGTTGATAGTAACCTGCCAGTCCAAGGAAACTCCTCACCTCGGTAATCGAACTGGGCTACTTTCAGTCCTAAACTACGGCTACCTTAGCAAGGTCCATAGCTATCCCTTCTTTGGACACCATGTGTCCTAGAAACTTGACTTCCTCTTTCCAGAAGTCGCACTTTTTGTACTGGGTGAACAACTGGTTCTTCCTCAGAGTATCCAAGACTGCTCGCAGGTGTTCCTCGTGCTCTTCACGACTCTTAGAGTATATCAGGATATCATCAATAAACACGATGATGAATCGAAATAGAAATGACTGAAATACCCTATTCATCAGGTCCATGAACACGGCCGGAGCATTCGTAAGGCCGAACGACATCACGAGAAACTCATAGTGCCCAAAACTGGTCCTGAAAGCCATCTTCTGCACGTCCTCATTCTTGATACGCAACTGATGATACCCCGACTGCAAGTCAATCTTCAAGAAATACCTTACCCCCTTCAACTGATCAAACAAGTCATCTATCCTGGGCAAAGGATACTTGTTCTTTATCGTCACTTGGTTCAATCTACGATAATCAATACATAATCGCAGATATCCATCCTTCTTCTTTACAAACAACACGGGCGATCCCCATGGAGACACGCTGGGTCGTATAAAGCCCACATCCAATAGATCATCGATCTATTTCCTCAACTCCTCCATCTCGCATGGAGCCATGCGATAGGTCGGAAGAGATACAGGTGTCGTACCAGGCACTAAGTTGATCGAAAAATTAATTTCGCGCTAGAGGGGCAGTCCAAGTATCTTGCTGAACACGTCTGAGAATTCTTGGACCACAGGAGTGCCCTCAAGCACTGGACCATGAGCGTCCTCCAGCATGGAAGCATAACAATCAATGCGATAGGGCCAACTGACCTGCACCGGGAAAGTAAAGGTCGTGCCCTCTGGTCCATAAGCTGTCACCACTCTACAATCGTAGTCGATCTCTGCCTTCATCTCTGTGAGCCAATCCATACCGAGAATGACATCATAATATTGTAATGGGGTGACAATCAAGTCGAGGAGCGTTGTCCCGCTCCCTACATCTATCAAACATCCCTTACAGGTCTTGGTAGCATCTGAGAAAGTCCCTGTGACGGTAAGGATTCTCACTCCAACCATAGGACTAGTTTCCAACCCTAGCCGCTTGACTACTGGGCATGATATGATAGAGACAGTGGACCCAGTGTCCACTAATAAAAAGACTGGAGTACCTTGGATATGTGCCGTAACATCAAAAGGCATAGGTGGCGTAGGTGCTACCTCTGATGCTTCAGCTATAAGTGAGTGCACTCAAGCCTGCTAAAAATGGTTAGGTTGAGGTATCATAGGCTGTTAAGGCGGCTTAGATCAAGGCACGGGTGGCCGGAATAATGGATGAGCTGGTGCCGAGCGTAGAGGTGGTGGTGATATAGTCTGGGGAAGCTGGCGGTTGATCCTCTAGGGCGGTGAGAAGCCCTTATCCCTCATCCGGGTGAAGCAAGTCACCTCCGTGTGGCCTGGCCTCTTACAGTAGGCACACCACACATCAGGTCACCTCACAGGGGCAGGTGGAGCCATCAGCCTCGGCGGTGAATCTGCCCGTGGCCTCTTCCCAAGTAATGGTCTGCTCTGAATCTCTGGTCGCGGCCTAGGAGCCATCGGTGTTCGCATATGGGACTGCCTGTTGCCATCCTGCTCAGCCCTTATGAACATGGTCACTAGCTCAGAATAGCTAGGTATGCTAGCGTAGCACAACTTCGAGTGAATATCTGGTCGTAAGCCCTCAGAAAAATGCCGCATACGCATCGGCTCATCTGCCAAGATCAACGGGGCATACCTGCCTAACTTTGTAAACTTGTTCTCGTACTCTGTCACTGATTTCCCTCCCTGTCGAAGGCGAAGGAACTCACTCTCCTTCTCATGGCGGTAGGTGATGGGATAGTATTTCTCGTGGAAGCGGGTCTCAAAATCTGCCCACGTTCGTACATGTCCAATTGTAATAGTATGAAGGACACTATCCTACCATAAGCTGGCCTCCTTCTCAAACATGAAGGTGACCAACTCCACCTGCTCGGGCTCTGTGCAGTGCGGCGGCTTTAGCATCTTAGAGATGCGGTCAAGCTAATACTCTGCCTCCTCGGGTCTATGAGTACCCGTAAAGGTAGAGGGCCGTAAGTGCTGGAGTCGCTCAAAGTAGCCGCTGACACTTGCATTCCTAGCAGGGGGTGTAAATGGAGCAGGCGAAGCCGCACCTATGCTCTGGGTGAAAATCCCCGCCATGGTGGCAAAAAAATGTTGCTGCTGTTGTGCCTGCCACTGCTGCTGTTGTACCTATTGCTGCTGCATCAACAACATTATCTGCTCCAACCTATTAGTAGGGGGAGCCGACTGAGGCACATATGGCGTTGAGGAGGATGCACGATTCTGCTTTGGAACCGGTGGCATAACAGATGTAGGCCCATTGGTAGAGCTAGTGGCCGACTGAGAGTCCGGCATGGTGTCAGAGGGAGATGGACCCAAACTGGGGTCCGTATGGCTACTGCTTAGGGGAGGTGCCTCGTCAAACGAATCACCAAGAGTGAGACGTACCGTACTCCGTGTGGCCTTAGGTGGCAATCCCTATATATAACATAGGGTGCAACCCAGGTTAGATTCAGCATGCCCACAACTTCAACCACACAGCATTTACACACAGTTTAAATAAACTTCATGCACTTTATTTACCCAAATTGTCACAATACATGAAATACACATTACATGAATCATGACAGGAAATGTATATAAGCTATTACAAAATAAGACTACAAACGTAGAGCAACGACCAAACACAAACACACTATCTACCTACGATACTACTAAGCTCTTAAACATTAAAACACAAACATTCTAAGACAGCAAACAAACAAACTACAGGACAACAACATGGATGGCTAGACATTTGAGTCTGACGATGGAGGAGGGGCGACCTTATCCTGCAGGCAGCACAAGATAGTTTTCAAGGTGCGAGTCACCTTCTTAAATTTATGCTTCACGAGGGCCCGGTCATCGATAATCTCCTGTCGCAAGGCAGCTTGGCCCTCCTCAAGTCGAGCTAAGCGGGCTTCCCGAGCAGCCCGATTAGGGTCATGCCCTGTTGCTGTCGGAGGGGAGCTCTCATCCGTGTCCTGAGCCTCCACTTCTCCTCCTGTTCTTCTTTTATATCCTCTCTGCTTTCCTCCTCTCTTTCATACTCTTCATTAGCCGTCTCGTCCTCACTCTCATCGAGTCGGGCTTACCGCTGTCGTGGTCCAATTTTCATTTGGTTGAGAGTAGTTTCGTTGATGTAATGGGTCGGCACCGACACTTCCGCCCCAAGTCTATAGCTATACTCCCGTGCAATCTTGCATATGAGTCGGCCGAATGAGAGTGAATTAGACGCTTTAGTGGAGCGTGCGGTAACAACAATCTACCGCAGAATATGCATAGGCACGCACAACTTCTCTCCCTGCCCTACTTAGTACATGAAATCTACCATCAGACGGGTGCACTCGCTGCGGTTGCTCCACCTAGGGTACATGTTGTACGTGAGGATGTGGTGGAGCAGGCGAAAGTCATCAGTCATATTAGTTACTAAGAGACTATTGTTCAGATTCCAGCGAGTCAGTTGTCCATAAAGGAATCACGTGCGACGTTCCCTTTCACGTGCACTCTTTAAATTTTTCTCGCTTGTATGCACTTCGCAAAGCGCCATCTTCATAAGCCGAGCTATCAACCCACCATCAATTGTGGCAACCCGATCTCTACCAACGGGGATCTTAAACTACAAGGGCTCCAACATAGGCTCTCAAATGTGGGCGTAGAAGGCTCGGACTGTGCCCATATTTATGCGATACTCACCCTCAAACACAGGACCCCACCCGGCTTCGACCAGGCAGTCCATCACCAGATATTGCCCAAAGAGCTTCTCATCCACATGAGCTCAAAGAGGACCCTGCGACCCTGAAATCTCCTATGAGACATATCCATCAGGAGGATCCTTTTGAGGGGAGCCTGGGGATCAAGCTCCCGCTTAGTCCGTATCTCCCGATCGACATTAGCACTAGTAGCGGCGCCTCTAGGCCTCCTTGAACGAGTAGGGCGACTAGGCCCGACCTCATCCGTAGGAGTCCTCTTCTTCCCCATGAGAGAGAAGCATGAAAATCGAGAAGATGGCCATCACAAGCTCGAATAAGGCCATGGAAAAAGGAAGAAATTAGGAAAATGGGATGGTTGAAAGGGCTTCCATGGCTTGTTGAAGCACACAATGGAATTGGTGTGTTCAAAATGAGAAGGAATAAAGAAGGTAGAAGAGGGGTTGTTTGTGTTTGGAATATTGAGCTACAAAGAGGATTTGTAAGCTCAATAAATGGGAAAAATAAAAACATGAAATGTGGGTTTTAATGGGAAATGGTGGAAGGGTGTATGTGTTGAAGGAAAATGATGAAATGGGTGGATGGAGGAGAGATTTGAGAGAGATACAAAAGTTTTTGAAGGAAAAGAAAAGATTGGAGGGGTAGGTTATGCAGGGAAGGTGTTTTATGAGGGTTTAAAATCAACCCAACATACATCAGTGGGCCACACAGCACCCTTGGGGCGTCGGCCCGAACCGGCCCGCCTGGCTAGGCCCGCTAGCCGGCGAGGCCTTAAGGAATCAGCGAGGTCCTCGCCGGTCTCTGGACAGTTCGGTGATGCCTCACCAATGGGGTGAGGTCCTCCTACCCCCTGGACTCTAAAAATGTGTGGGACCCACCTTGGGTCTCCCTTGAAATATTTCGTTTGGCCCCCGACTCTGTTTTGAGTCGCTACGGGTCATTTCGAGTAATTTCTGATGTAACCTCACATTTTCTTGATTATTAAAGGCTGGGATTGGGTAAATTATGGTATAAACCCGTCGATTGACGGTCTAGGGATGATCCGGGGTCGTCTTAAGTGATCACGGACATGTACGAACTAGATCTCAACGATCGTTTTTGGTAACTTTCACCAATTAGCGAAACTAGACAACCTAAGCTTGTTTTCACATTTTTCTCACACCAACCTAGGTCTAAATACGTCAGCGTATGTCATGTGACCATAACTCAGGTCCGGTTTAATCCAAATCATGCTCTGATACCAACTTGTAACGCCATGAAAATTGGGGGTCGAGTAGAAGTCCAACTCCTGAGTCCCAATGCATCACTTATGCAACATATGTAATGATGATTAAATGTTGTCTATATTAGTGCATAAAATATGAATAAGATTAAGCTAAATCAGCAAAACATAATCCAGGGATGGTGGTAATACGCAAGCGGAAGACTGAAATGAATATGTATAATCTTACAAATCAGTATAAGTCCGCAAAGTATGTATGCATTGCCAGGTCAATAATTACATGTATTGTTTCTAAATACAAAATGACAAAAATGTAATAGTCCACTACAAGTACAACCCTGAAGCCCCGTCGATTCAGAACGGTCTACGGGAACTCGCCTGAATACTGCATATATGAAAATGCCTCCTTGTCATCCTCAAAGTCTAGCTCCGTCTCGCAGGCTACGCCATCATCTGAACCTACAATAGGGTCTAATTGGTGTTTAAAACACCGTCCCATAATGTGGGAGTGAGTGATCAACTCAGTGGAACAATAAAGCAAAGGTTAACATGTTATCAATTCAGTTTAGAAGTAATGATAAAGCAATACAGTTGAACATCCCTAAGTACTCTGATTAATGCAGGATGGTATGAATAAATGATGCATGTTCTCGCCTGCACTCCCTCAGCGATCTTCATCTAACGGTCACGCATGTCAGTTACTTCATCGTGCTCTCTACACATCACTAAACGACACATGCAATGTGGTGCATGAGCGTGATTACTAAGTTCTTATTAGTCCTTTTCATACAGCAGGATTGGGAAACTAAGGTTCCTCCCTTTTATCAATTCCCAAACGATGATCCAATCTAGGGTCGTCAATCCTAGTAAATCTCATACGATGATACGGTTCTAAGTCGCTGCAAAGGGCTCGTCACCTTATCAGTGCAGGCCTAGTGTACTTCTGTTGCTATGTAAGGGCTCATCGCCTCTATGCAGTCTTAGCGTACGCTCGAGGTCACTACAAAGGGCTCGTCGCCTTATCAGTGTAGGCCAACGGCTTGAATACAGTGTCCCATACCACTGTATTCCACTCACGAGTCTGGGTTACTCAATGGTCACTACGGGGAGGCTCGTCACCCCAGCGTAGGCCGACAGCTCGACCACGGTGTCCCATACCACCATGCCTGGCTCATGAGTCTTAGCGGATCGAGATACTAAGGTTTAAAAGGGTTTTCATTGGTGAGTTTGGTACCTTAGATTCAAGCAGTAGCGTCCATACATGGTGAACATACATCGGGTCAATCAGATTTCTTGATGAGCTCAACTAGTACGAGCGCACGTTGAGTTGACCGACATGAAGTGCGTAAGCACTCCGTGTGACCTAATAACTGCTGACATCCCAAGTACAGCTCCGATCATCGATCATGTCCTATGTAGCGAAACAACCTCAGCCACCTATTCAGTGCCTGTTACCGATTGCCTGGACTATTCCGTAGTCTTAAACACATTCAATTATACAGATAATCATACGAGCTAATCAGAACAGTAATGGATTAACAATTCCAATCATATAAACATGTGAGCATTTAATGGATTTCAACTTAAACATGAATTCACACATATGTAGTCCCTAAGTAAAACGGACAAAGAATATAAGTTACGTGGAGGAAATCAAACACATTGTTAAGGTAGTTGAGAATCTCTTCTCAATGCCCATATAAAGTACAATTTATTACACACTTGTTCATTCGGACATTTCTACAAATACTTAGACTACATATTCCAACATACATGACGTATGTTGGTGTTAGCACGTATTAGGGCAAATCCTTACACTAAGAAATTGTCACGTATACCTCATCCATATGACTACAACAATTAATCATGGCAAATCCATATCTAGAATCCATACTCATACAAACATTTCAACAAACACAAGAATACACTATATTTAACATAGTTCATATATATGTGTAAAGTGCGGGAAACAACGTCTTTAAGCATGTGATAGCAATTCAAGTCAGGCATAAATCATTAACTAACATTGAAAGCCTTGTAAACCATAACCTAAACATTTATAGTCCACACCTTTCGCTGGTAGACTCGTAGCGAACTCAGTTTTAAAAGCTAAGTCTTGTCTATGGCACCACAATAACCTATATCAGGGAATAGGTCAGCTATTTCATCAGTTACAATAGCTAGAAACCCTAAAACAAGTTAGGGTTAGGTTTTCTTACCTAAGTACGGAGTCGGAATCGCCTGTATAGCGATACACAAATGTTGGTTGAGTGCGTGGAGTAGCGGGATCGAATCCCAGGAAGAATCTTCAACTCTCACTCTCACTTTCTCTCTTTTCCCTTCTCTTTTCTCTTCTCTCTCTCCCAGGGTTTCTCAAATTTGTTTGGAATATGGGAGAGAGTGTTTAAGGTCCTTATATAGGCCCAGGTTTGATGGGAATGGCCCTAGGGCCAAGGTATACTTAGGTTATATCCAAATATGAACTGTTTCGGTCTAACAGAGCACTTCTAGTGGCCCCTTTTCCACGTGCGGTCGGACTTAAGCTTCCTGACCATGGATCTAGGTTAGGCTAAGTTTTTGTTCCGATCAGGTTTGTAGATCAGCCATGGCGGACCAGTTTTAGTTTAACGGTCACGGTCACTCGATCAGGGTCACAAGTATACCGACATGTGTGGGACATTTCTCCTGATCTAAGGGTGTATTTGGGTCAAATTTGGTGGTCTGAATCCTTATATTTGGCCCACAAGTGACACGACTCAGATTACTTAAATTCAGATTTTATTTATAAATATTCTCACGTTTCTCAGACACTTTGCTCCGGGCTCAAGTTGTGTGTCTCTGGACATAATTAAGACTTAATTTTCGAGGGGGTTGTCAAGTCCAGTAATGCGATCATATCCGTATAGTTTCGGGGTAATCAGACTTTCGACGTGTGGTCCTGGTCCGATACGAAGTTTCAAGATGCTCCCGAGAGCAACTGGGTTTTGAGATGGATTCTAGATTTCAGGGTAATGTAGCGTTAATGATTCTACACATTTTGGATCTTACAGATCATATTTAAAGTGATTAGTGCTAATTTCACAAGTATTCGAGTTTACCACTTGCTAATATTAACCAAATTTCTAAAGTTTTTGGTCCTGGGTGATTACTGCCTGAGGTGGTACTCGAGTCCTTATACGGATTTTTCCGAGACGTTACAATTTTTCCCATGCCGACCGTCCGTGGGGCGGCTGACATCCACCAAGTAGCTGGATGGTCCAGCACTGCTGGTACCATCCAGCAAGTCTGGACGGCCAAGGAAAACATAAATATCAGCTTTATTCAAAGCTTGTGGGCCACACGTGTGGACCCACCTATGATGCATGAGTTTCATCCATCTCATCCACACTGTCCAGCCTATTGGATGGTGGGACCCACCTCCATGTATGTATTTTATAGCCACGTCATCCATCTGTAGGGCCCACCCTGCACGTGCTGCACGTGTGGGGTGGGGCCTACCTTAATATTTGTGTTGTATCTCCACCGTCCATCCCTGGACGGTAGAGCCCACATGGTGTATGTGTCGTATATCTATACCCTCTAGATGGGCAAGACGGTGGAGTCCACCATGATGTGTATAGTGTATACAGGCCATCCAGTTAAGGCCCATTGTGCAGGGCCACTTTGATGTATTTACATTGCTGCCCATCTATTTTGGTTGGACCATGGGCTGCTTCATGAGGCCCATTTTTGTGATGCATAAGGCCCACCTTGAAGTGTGTATTGTAAGCACACTGTCCATCTATTTTTTGGACCATAGGGCTGACCTGTGAGGCCCACCTTAATATGTTTCTTACACATGTTAGTCATCCATTTTTATAAATCATGGGCTGCCCCTTAAGGCCCACTATGATGTACATGAGGCCTATATGTGAGGTCCACTATGATGTATATGAGGCCCATATGATGAGGTCCAATGTGATTTATATAAGGCTCATATGATAAGGCCTAATGTGATATATATATACATATATATATAAGGCCAATATGATGAGGCCCAATATGATGTATGTGAGACCCATGTGTGAGGCCCAATGTGATGTATGTAAGGCCCATGTGATGAGGCCCAATGTCACGCATGTAAGGCCCTTGTGTGAGGCCCACTATGATGCGATGAGGCCTATGTGATGAGGCCTGATTGTGATGCTTGACTTTACCATGATGTATGTGATAACATTTATGATGATCATCCATTCCTAGCAAGTATTAGTCCTATGGGCACCCATTATAAGATAGGCTCTAAATGGGCCATGCCTTAGAAGCAATGATGGTTAAATGTTCACATTTTAAGCCTCCCAAAGGCCCGTTGTTAAGCCCATTACCTTAGGAGCAATGATGGTTAAAGGTCCACATTGTAACCTCCCAAGGCCCATCCTTAGGCCTATTCTCATCTTCCCATAGTGGGCTAACCCAAACATTTGGGCCCCCATTGATATTAGCATAACCCATCTCATCTTATTGGGCTAAACCCAAACTATTGGGCCCTTGTTGATGCTAGTAGAAGTACCCAAACTTGGAAGCCCACTCTTTGTTCTTAGGCCCATTCTCGATATGACCATCTAGGCTCATCCTTGTTATGAGGAGGATGCATCATCACCTTTCGCCATAGATGGAAGAATCTATGGTATCAGATTTGGTATATCCACTGTTGAGGACCGATCTTCATAGATCAGATTTGTTGTCCTTCTATGGACACTGCCTTATATATAGGCCGATTATCGATTTCGACTATGAGTATGTGTTAGCATAACATCATGATACAGGCCCATACGCATCATCTGCATGCTTGTTACAAGGAATGATTGATCATAACATTATGCCTTTGGATAGATTTCTTATGGGACTCCCCGATGGACGGAGTTGTCCCTAATGAGTGCACAGTATGATCGGGATTGATGCATGACTGGATTGTATGACTCATGCACCTTACATTGTGTGACATGGTTATTGAGCACCCTAGCAACATCAGGGTTATGACCTCCACAGGCATATCATAGATGACATGTTTTGGATACTAGAAATACTTGGTTCTGAGCACTAGGGCACAATGATGTCCTTGGGTGAAAGTTCCCGAACCCTTATGGTACCAAGAGGATGCTCCAACATGGAGACAGAGTGGATGTATGGGCATACGAGGGCCATATACCAGTAGGTCGCGTCTCCTACTGTGTCGTGTTCAGTTGGAAGGGGGTGTGACCTTACCCACCTAAGTGAGGGGACAATGTCTAGGTTAAGTTTGACCAGCTTGGGGAATGGGTCCACTATCAACAATCCGGTCTCGATATTGGCAGCGGATAGTGAGGTCTCTTCCACTTACCTAGTTGTGCACTCAGATAGGGGCGACAAGCTCACGTAGAGTGTACTAGGCCTCAATGATTGTCTAGAGTGAGAATTATACTGATTTATGATGCTCCAGAGATCAGATGGATTGATACATGGATTCAGATGAGGATTGGTATGCTTGAGCTACATCTTGCATATGACATTAGCTATGTAGGCCTTGCATTGCATTGCATAACCTTGGTATGGCTGATATCATTCATGGACTTAATAGCATTTTCGCATTACTCTGATATTGCATACTTGCATTCCTACCTTGCACTCACACTTTCACAACCTTCTAAGCTTTCTATAAGCTTATGCATGACCGTTGCATGCAAATGATGCTAGGATGTAGCTGAGTAGGAGCAGAAGCGTGTAGCTGAGCTTCCAAAGTCTTTTGTTATCCATTGTATTTTGTGATGGTGTTCTTGTTATTATTCGTGGGTTATGCTTATGGTTATGCTTATTATGAAATAAATTCATGTTAAAAATCCTCCTTGTAGGATCTCAGGATCAGAACCTGGTATATGGGTGCCAGGAGCCGGGAATGGTGCACTACGGAGGCTATTGGCGCTGGATTTAGCGATCGAGAATTTTGTGAGCCCAGTTTTCGAGTTTGGGGCATGACAGGAGTTGGTATCATAGCATATAATTTAGTAATAACCGAGAACAACATCACATATCTACTATAAGCTTAGGACAATTAAGTCCCGAGTGTGTAATCTTTTGGTTTGATTCCCTAATGTCTGAGTCTTTGAGGGTTCTCAAGGCTAATAGGCACCCTTGTTCTTTTTTGTAGACCATGCTGCCTAGGCGAGGCACTCGAGGCATCCAAGGCACCCAATTGACACCCGCTCTTCTAGCTGAGATTCTTATTCCACCACTTGCAGTTCCCATTCCCCCAATTGGGCCTCCTGCTCCCACGCCCGAGATCCCTACAGATTCTACGCCTCCGTCCAAGACCAGCGTAGCCCCTACTGTGCCAATTGATGTTGATTAGCTGCAGCAGATGCTCCAAGATGTGACAGCCACCCTCTATAGGCAGGGCAGGTGCCCCACTGAGACCTTAGAGAAGGAGCGCGCGAGCGCCCTATTACAAATTTTCTTCGACTCTATCCCCCATGGTTCTAGGGAGAGCCTGATTCGACTACAACAGAGAGGTGGCACTCCTGAGTGGAGAAGATGTTCGAGACCATGAGATGTACGACCCAATAGCGGGTCAAATTAGCAGTGTATATACTTAAGGGTGAGGCCGAGCATTAGTGGACCTCCATTGCCCGTGCTGTAGGGCCTAATTTCGTCTGGACATGAGAGAATTTCATGGACCTGATTACGAGATTGGCAGTATTTCTCTGACCACATTCGTTAGCAGCAATTGTGCGCTATCATGGAATATTTAGATTTCTTTCTTTCTTCCCTTTTTTTCGCCATACAATGAAAGAATTATCATTTCCTATGTAAAGGAATGTGACGTAGAAATCTGAAAGACATTTCATGTAGGTACATATACCCATCAAATGGTATCAGGCTCATCTTGTTTAGAGAGAACCACCATTCATGTAGTTCAAATGATTTTACCCTGGTCCAAGTGGTTCGATATTCCTTCACTATTTGAATAGTTCCACTTGAGTAGACCAAGAAAGGGTAGTGCTTCTAGTCAAACCATAAGGCTGGCCACGTAGTCCAACATTACAATATTGGTTGAGTTTGTAAAATAAAATATTACACCTATTATAGTCCCCAAAATTAAGTTCCAAGCTCAACTTAACCTAAGAGTTCGAGACCACATTCGACAGCAACGAGCATTAGAGTTCGAGACCCTGGTGCAGGGAGATATGTTCGTGATGCAGTACTTGGCTCATTTTGTCGTGTTGTCCTAGTTCGCGCCATATTTGATTAATGATGTGGGGTGAAATGCCTGCCATTTCGAGAATGGTTTGCATTTTAGCCTCCGAGGCCATGTTATCGGGCATGTGCTCCTGACCTTCAAGGAGGTAATGCAAAGGGCTTAGATCTAAGAGGCAGATTGGGCTGGTTCGCAGAGAGACTGATTATGGAGGAGACCGGAAGAGGTAGGCCCCCTCTGGTGGCTTCCAGCATCAGTAACACCGCCCCCAGTGGAGGCGCATAGGCCGCCCAGCCGCCAGGGCACTAGTGGCGCCCCTGACACCATCTCAAAGGCAGCTTCTATGTGTTTGTTTTGGATGCGGTGGGATAGGACACCGTAAGTGGGAGTGTCCTCGACCATAGCAGCAACCAAGAGCATCGTAGCAGGCTACACAGCCACAACAACAACAATGACAATAACTCCCACCACCGAGGCCCCCTCAGCAACAACACCAGCACCAACCTCCAAGACCACAACAGTTGAGGCAGTAGTTCCGGCCATAAGAGCAGTAGCACCAATAGAGACCTCAAAGGGGACAGGCACCTCCCCAGTCATTTAGAGGAGTCATTGAGGGTATTCTTCCCGTCTCTGCATGCATTGTTCGAGTATTATTTGATTCAGGTGCTTTGTGCTCCTTTATGTCTGAGGGTTTTTGCCGTTCGACCGGATTGCTGATAAAGTTTGCTGGTGATGGATTGTCAGTGTCGACGCCCTTGGGGAAGACCGCTGCATTAGGCCGATTCTGTTCTTCTTGCCCTGTTTTGATAGGAGCGATTTTCTTGCCTGCCAACTTGTTTGTGCTGCCGATGTTAGAGTTCGATGTCATCCTGGGTATGGATTGTCTCGCCGAGTACCACGCCATCTTGGATTGCTCTGCGAGGACAGTCACATTCTATATACCCAACTTGTTATAGTTCCAGTTTGTTGCCAAACCTAGAGGAGAGCCGCTATCTTGTTTGATGTCGTGTGCAGTAAAGGAGCCCGTAGCAGTGAGCGTTGATCAGTTGCCAGTGGTTTGTGATATTCTCGATGTATTTCAGGAGATTTTGGGATTGCTACCGCGCTAGCATATTGAGTTTCAGATTGATCTTGTGCTCGGTACCGTGCCTATCTCGAAGTCCTCATATCATATGGCACCGATGGAGTTGTTAGAGCTGCAGCGGTATTTGGATAAGTTACGTGAGTTGGGTCTCATCCGTCCAAGTAGTTCACTATGTGGAGTGTTGGTACTATTCGTTAGGAAGAAGGATGGCTCCTGGAGGCTCTACGTGGATTACCGCAAGCTCAATCGGGTCACGATCAAGAACAAGTATCCTCTCCCAAGGATTGATGATTTATTTAATCAGCTGCAGGCTGCATAGTTCTTTTTTATGATTGATTTGTGGTCCGGTTATCATCAGATTCGAGTCTGAGAGGAGGACATCCTGAAGATAGCTTTCACGACGTGCTATGGTCACTTTGAGTTTCAAGTCATGTCCTTTGGACTGACCAATGCACTGGCGATCTTCATGCATTGATGAATGAGGTCTTCTATCCTTATCTCGATAGTTTGTTGTAGTATTCATCGGTAACATTCTGATTTATTTGAGGACTTGCGAGGACCATGAGTAGCATCTGAAGATTGCCTTGCAGACCCTCTATGCCTACTAGCTACATGCAAAGGTGGAAAAGTGTAAGTTTTGGCAGGAAGTGAAGTTCCTCGGTCACGTGGTGACAAGGGAGGGTGTCGCAGTGGACCTCACGAAGATAAATACAGTGCATCAGTGGGGTCAACCCATGCACGCGTCCAAGATCCGCAACTTCGTTGGTCTAGCAGGCTATTATCGACGCTTTATCGAGGGATTCTCTCGTATCACAGCACTGTTAACCAAGTTGACCCGGAAGGGTATAGAGTTTGTGTGGAGTGACGCCTGTAAGCGAGCATTTATGGAGCTGAAGGACCACCTCATGTCCACTCCTGTCCTCATCTTCCCTTTAGGAGTGAAGGATTTATTATATTTACTGATGCTTCGCATGCGGGCTTGAATGTTGTCCTGATGCAGCACGGGAAGCCAGTAGCTTATGTGTCTCACCAACTCAAGGTCTATGAGCTGAACTACGCTACGCATGATTTGGAGCTGATAGCAGTCATCTTTGCACTGAAGGTGTTGAGGCACTATCTCTTTGGGGTTAGGTTCGAGTTCTTCTCCAACTAAAAAAGCTTGAAGTATCTCTTCTCATAGTCTAAGTTGAAAATGCGATAGAGACGTTGGATGGAGCTCCTGAAGGATTACGATTTTGATCTTCAGTACGACCCGGGCAAGGTGAACGTGGTGGAAGATACCTTTAGCCATCAGTCACGAGGTCTGGTGGTGCATATGATGATACAGGAGTGGAAGATGCTTGAGGATATTGCATTCTACTCGACTTGCAGTCTTCTATCATTTAGTTATCAAGCTTGTCGATTCAATCCTTCATGAGGATCTGGTCTGAAAATATATTAAAAACTAAGAGCTTATCAATTAGAGTATATTACAAACCCTTCAAGACCTTTCAAAGGCCATACATGAGTGTGAGATAAAAAATTCAATTGGGGACAAAGGGATTTGTTTCGATCAGAAATGAAAGGTATTTCAATTGGAGAATTATCATTCAATAATAACAAAGAAAGAATGAGAGAACAATCATCAAAAAGTATTTCATCCATTCTGAATTCATTTATATCCTCTTGATTCCCTTAATTCTGAAATAAAGCACAATGAACCAATATAGAGACGTAGTTCAATGGCAATTTCGGCAGCATTTCAGATTGTTTTGCATTCATCTTCCTCAAAGAAGAGTTGTACAAATTTGAATATCTTTGTCTTCTTCATATATTTGCTCAAATAACATTTCTTTCAATAGAATACTTGGATTTCTTTAAAGAACAACAAGCATAAGTCATGATAGCCATGGATAATTTTTATGCACTACCCATCAAGGAGCTGAGTGGGACAGGGAGTTGCGCGGGTCCGCACAACTCATCTTGAACTCATCTCATCTTAAGTTGTGTGGGTACGCACAACTCATCTTCCCAATACATATTCCTTCTCTCTCTCTCTCTCTCTCTCTCTCTCTCTCTCCCTCTCTCCTTGCTCCTAACACATCTCTAAAACTTCTCCATTAAATGAGAGGAGGAGGGGGTATTTATAAGCTTTTGTACGTGTGAACTCTCAAGTCTTGTGCCATGGACCCCATTCCGTGTAACACTATTCATCCACATAACTATTCATCCACGCAACTATTCATCTGTACAATTCTTCATCACAGCACTATTCATCCTCATAACTATTCATCATAGCACTATTCACTATAGCACTATTCATTGTAGCACTATTCATTGAGGGATTTATGATATAGAGAGGGCCGCGCGATGGACAGGGCTACCTATCTTGGAATCTTGATGCGCAATAAACCAAACTCCTTTTGACAAGTATATTTTTTGTACTCTGACAAATGCCCTCTCGATCCTTCTTTAATTGATTTACAAAATCAAATGGAGGATCGTTCTTCCTCTGTACAAAAATCCTTTCACATCAGAGAAGGATTCTTCATGAATAGAGTTGATTGCATATCGAGAAGGATCGCTTGAACGATGATCTTCAATAGTCGATTTCAAAATAATTAAGCTCGAAGGAATCATGTTCGATTGGATTGTGGTTGAAGGATGACTGGATGATCGTGCTCGAATGGAAGACTAAATGATCACGCTTGATTGGAAGATAGAATGATCACGCTCGAATGGAAAACAGAATGCCCCCAGTTAGAAGCATCGAGTGAATTCTTTGATAGGGAAGATAATGGCGGCAACGAAAACACTATCTTTATAGCGGTCACTCAGATGGAACGCGCTTTCTATGATCAGGCCCACAATTGCATCTTCTACAATTTTAATTCCCTTATTCGGGCAATTCTTTTTTCATCAAAATTTGCCACTGTAACAGTTGTGGCAACTTCATCTTTGAGTAACTTGATCAGAGAACTGTCCTTCAATGTCACTCTTACTGCAACAATCTCTTTGGTTAACTCCAGCAACTCTTTTTTTGAATTCCGTGGCTAGGGAATTGTTCTTTAATGTTATTCCTGCTACGATAATCTTTAAGGATGTTTCCTTTATTCATGATATGCATAATCCATGATTTCGAATGTAATATTTCCTGCCAAATTAGTCAGAGTTAGTATCTCAAGATATCATAACTTTTTCGTTCAGTCTTATGAAGTATTGATAATTTTTTTTAAAATAGATTCAGAGTAATTGTTAACAATGCTGAAATAATCATAACGTATTGATGTCTTTGATATAATTAAAATGTTTAATGATTTGAACTGCATGTTCTCTTTATTCGTGATGTGTAATATAACAATGATTTGGTCATTTCAATTTTCTTGCTTGTCAGCCTACTTTGCACTTCATTTGTTGCAATCTTTGTAGAATTTAGTCCTTGAGATTAGTCATATCAGTATAATTAATATGCCAACTTTAGTCCACATTTTAAACTCTTAAGGTGTTGGAGTGAATATAACTTTCACTGGACATACTTTGGCTAGACTTGACCTTTACTAGGCTTAACTTTGACTTGACATGACTTTAAATGGGTTCAAAGAGTAATTATAGTTTACCGCTGATTTTGAGCTGGGGTCATAAAGCAAGTATAGTTTACCGTCGATTTCGGGCTGGGCTTGAAGAGCAATTATAGCTTACCGCCAATTTTGGGTTAGGCTCAAAGAGTAATTTATAGTTTACCGCCGATTTCAGGCTGGGCTCAAAAAGCAATTATAGTTTACCACCGATTTCGGGCTCTTTAAGTTGTTGAAACTTTGTATATAGACCTGATCGAGCTCTCACTATAAGGCCTGTATCCTAGTCTATATGATTCCTTACACCCTCGTGATCCTCCCCATCGAATCCCGGTGACCCGCGACCTGTAGACAATATTTGTGCATGACCCTAAGTCACATCTCGTAGATTTGAGTTGACTCGACCCAAGACTTGTACCCTAGCGACCGCGCTATTGCTGCGGTTTCAAAACCGCGTCTGGCGCATCGATGCGATACCCAGGCCAGGAGTTGTGGACCAGCGTTTATCTCGAGGAAACTCCACGTGTTGCAAATTTTGAGAGATTACAAAGAATCTCTACCCATCCTTTCACATCACTAGTCAAGTGCACATCCCATCACTAGCTAGCTTTCTTTCTCCCTAAGACAAGTAACCTAACCCCCCCTAAGTCAACTCTCATATCACTCACACCCATCACTCCATCCCATCTCCCTTACAACCACCCTCTCTCTGATTCTCTACCCATTCCCCAAGCAACCCAAGGAGAGAGTGACCATCTAAGCAAGAGAAGCCCCAAGGAGAGAAATAGCTAAGTTTGTGGGCTGCTTCCTACCCCCAAATCTCTCATCCCAACCCTTCAATTCTCATCTTCCACCGTTAAAAAGTTGAGCTTATGAGCTTGGGATATCAAGAGCCAAGGATAAGTGAAATCGGTGGGTGATCTTAGGACTTTTGTTTATGGGACAAGTGGGGCCTACCGGTTGATGGTAGGGATCCCACTTTGGGCCCTAGGTGTGGCCGATGGCCCACCATGATGCACATATGAATTCCATGATAGGGTCATTCTCTATGGACCCCATCATGATGTTTATTTGATTTCCATTAAAGAAGGTCATCTAAACCTTGCATTTGTTAGTGGGAAAGGGATTTCCACCATGGATTTTATGATTTGAGGGCCCACATTCAGCGGGACCCATTTGATGTATTCATTGTAAGATTGAGAGGAGCTCATTGTGGCGGAGCTCCTCTCCACCTCTCGTATCTCTCTCTCTTTCTCTATCTCTTCCCTACTTGCGGCCCACCTTGATGGATGTATTATATTCACACTGTCCATCCAGAGGGACAACCTTGTTGTCCACCAGTGGCCCAACCTTGCTGTCCGTTTAGGCCTACATGGTCGGTTGGCCACACAGGCCCAAGTGGAAGGGAAAACATAAAGATCAACTTAATCCCTAGCTGTGTGGGCCACCCATGTGGACCCCACTTTGATGTATGCATTGTTTCCATGCTGTCCAGCGAGTTAGGCCCACCCTACTAACCGTTCATGGGGCCTGCATGACCGGTCAGTCATGCAGGCCTGGTTGAAGGGAAATAACAAATATCAGCTTGGTTTTCAGAGTCGGGTGGCCCACTCACATGGATCCCACCTTGATGTATGTGTGTTGTGTCCACATCGTCCATTTAGAGAGATCATTTTAGATTCATGAGTCCAAGAATGGACAGATCTAGCAGCAGCAAGCCCCGCTGAGATGTATGTGCTTTTATCACCTAGGCCCACTGGATTGGGTTGCTATTTGGGGTTGGCCCACCTCCTGGGTGACCCACACTTAAGTGGGACCCACCATGATGTACGTTTTTCATCCTTACAGATCATGGGGCCGGCCCACATCCCAGGCAGAACCGCCTGCTCTTGGATGGGCGTCCAACAGCTGTTAGGTCGGGTCTGCCATGATATATTTGTTTTATTCACTCCACCCATTCATTGTGTAGCCCACTTGGATGGGTCCCACCCTTTGGTGGACCGTCTATAAGTGGGGCCCACCGTTTGTATTTGTTTCATCCAAGCCGTCCAAGTGTTGGACGTCTAGCAGGCCCAGCGTGCAGATGGGCTGGACGTCCACCCGTTAGAGCCCACCTTGTTGTAGGCATTTAATATCCACGCGGGCCATCTTATAGGGCCCATGGTGACGTGTGAGGCCCACCAGGTACATGTATTTATCTAGGTTGTCCATTTGTTTGGACGAGCAAACTGGGCCAGCAGCAGGTGGGCCGACCGTCCAGTGGTGGCCCACCTTGTTGTAGGTGTTGTATACTCTTGCTGTCCACCCATTGTAGGGCCCATTGATGTTGTATGGGGCCCCCACACTCTCCACCAATTTCTCTCGGGTCCACACAAGGGTGGGGGCCTAGATTTTTAATGAATTAGATCCAAATTTTAGGTGGACGAACTTAAGGAACAGCTGGGCTGGGGCATCCCATTGTGGGACTTCCTTGTGAGGCCCACCATGCTAGGTATGTTGTATACATAGCATCCATCCATTTTTCCAGCCATCTTAAGGCCATGGGCTTCATTGTCTTGTGAGGCCCACCATGATGTATGTGTTATATACACACTATTCATCCATTTTCTAGACCGTGTGCTACCTTATGAGGCCCACCATGATGTATGTGTTATTTTTTTTCCACTGTTCATCCACCTTTCCAAATCTCATAGGGCCATGGCCCCCATTGAGAATCGGATCCAAATCCCAAGTGGACCGCATCATAGGAATAGTGGTGGTTAAATGTCCACCATTGGAAGCCATACCTTGTAGGGCCCATTGTTATACCCATCTTCCCTTGTTGGGCTATCCCAAACCATTGGGCCCCCATTGATGATGGTGTTTTCCACCACACCTTGTAGGATTACCCAAACCATGGAGCCCACCTTATGTTCATATCAGGCCTTCCATAGAAAATGTGGCCCACCTAGATGTGTTTGATCGAGTGTAATGACCATACCCAAGGTCCCACTTATATGTTGAGTGGGCTGCCCAATCCATTTGGAAGGACACATAGTCCTAGATGTATGAACCCCACCAAAGCCCACCTTGTATTCATATCAGGCCCCCATAGGAAGGCCAAGATTGTACATGATAGAGAGGGTACCTAGACACATCCTCTTAACTCACCTTGTGGTATACCCGCTTGACTCACCCCGTGAGATGTGTCTTATCTTTTTAACCAATTACTAGGACCTTGGTGTTATGTATGTATCATCCACACTATCCATTTACCTTTTTGGGATGAGTGTGAGGCCCATCCGTGACGTAGACGGAAGAATATGTTGTATTAGATTTAGTATATCCGTTGTATAGAGCATATTTCAATGTATGGGTTAAATCTGTCATCCTTCCAGTGGACCCCATCTTGGTATGTGTGTGTGTGTGTGTGTGTGTATATATTAGTACCTTGGGAGGCTAATGTTAGTCTAACTGTGACATACCACATGGACTCCTATAGTCATAGGAGGGGCATGCCGTTTAGCTCCTACTCTTGGTATGTAATATACCGGTTAAGGCCGATTATGGTTTATTGTTGTCTGCTTTATCTGAGAATCATGCTAGTGTACTCAGTCTAGTAGGACACACTAAGATCATGCTTAGTATAACATCATGATACATGATCATAAGCATCATTTGTATGCCTGTTATGAGGCATGATTGATCATAGCATTGGGCTAAGATATTTAGGGGACTCCCTGTGAGATGAAGTTGCCTCACATGAGCATTGTACGTGTAGGTTGATGCATGGCTAGATGGTATGTGTAAGATCCATATCCTAGGCCGTACCATTCCGTAGGCTTCCGCGGTTCTACCGATCGAATTTTGGGGCCTGCGATGCGTAGATAGTATTTGCACGCATCCTTGAGTCGTACCCTGTCAATCTAAGTCAGCTCAACCCGAGACTTGCGCCCTTGCGACCGCGTCGCGCGTGCCGAGGCGATACCCAGGCCAGGAGATGTGGGTCCGTGTTCAATTTAAGGAAAACACCACGCATTTTCTAAACCCAAGAGAACATGTCCCATCAATCCCATTAATCAAGTACATGTTCCATCCCCAAAAGTAACCCCTAAAGTCAACTCTCTCTATCTCCACCCATACATGTCAAGTACACACCTATCACTCACTCATCCCTCACCCATCGCTCACCCATCCCTCCCTCTCTTACAACCTCTCTCTCTCATCTCTCTCATATTTCCTCCCAAGCAAGAAAGCAACCGTCCATGGTTTTCCATGGAGAGGAAGAAGCTAGTTGTGGCCCATCTTCCTACCCCCCCTCATCTCCCATCTCCACTGTCCAACCTCCATCATCCTCTATCAATGTTGGAGCTTTGGAGCTAAGGGGTCCAAGGAGCCTAGAATAAGAAAGAACGGTGGGTGATCTACTGTTGATTTGATGATTTGAGGGCCCACTTATGGTGGGAGCCATCTTGATGTATTCATTGTAGTGAGGGGCCCATAGTGGCGGGGTCCCTCCATCCATGTCGGCTATCTCTCTTCCTCTCTCTGTAACGCCCTGAAAATCGGGGGTCGAGTAAAAGTCCAACTCTCGAGTTCCAACGCATCACTTATGCAACATATTTAATGATGATTAAATGTTATCTGTATTAGTACATAAAACATGAATAAGATTAAGCCAAATTAGCAAAACATAATCCAAGGACAGTTGTAATACGCAAGAGGAAGACTGACTCAAATATGTATAACTCTACAAATCAATATAAGTCCCCAAAGTATGTATGCATTACTATGTCAATAATTACATGTATAGTTTCAAAATACAAAATGTCAAAAATGTAATAGTCCACTACAAGTAAACCCTGAAGCCCCACCGATCAGAGCGGTTTGAATACTACATATATGAGAATGCCTCCTCATCGTCCTCAAAGTCTAGCTCCGCCTTGCAGGCTATGCCATCATCTAAACCTACAACAGGGTCTAGTTGGTGTTTCAGATACCATCCCGTAACGTGGGAGTAAGTGATTAACTCAGTGGAATAATAAAGCAAAGGTTAACATGTTATCAATTCAGCCAAGCAGTAATGATAAAGCAATATAATCAAATATCCCTAGATAATTTGATTAATGCAGGAATGGTATGAATAAATGATGTAAGCCCTCGCCTACACTCCCTCGGTGATCTTTATCTAACGGTCGCACATGTTAGTCACTTCCTCATGCTCTTTACGCATCACCAAAAGGCACATGCAATGTGGTGCATGAATATGATTACTAAGTTCTTATTAATCCTTTTCATACAACAGGATTGGGAAGCTAAGGTACCTCCCTTATATCAATTCCCAAATAATGATCCATTCTAGGGTCGTCAGTCCTAGCAAATCTCATACGATGTTGCGATTCTAGGTCACTACAAAGGGCTCATCACCTTATCAGTGCAGGCCTAGTTTGTACCCTGGTTTCTATGGAAAGACTCGTCGCCTCAACGCAGTCTTAGAGTACACTCGAGGTCACTACCACCCACACCCTACCAACTGACAGTCTATTTTTGAAGGTTCATCACCAACCCGACTGGGGACTACATCCAGGCTATGCAAGGGTAGGCCGACGGCTTAAATACAGTGTCCCATACCACCATATTCGGCTCACGAGTTTGGATTGCTCACTGGTCACTACGAGGAGGCTTGTCACCCCAGCGTAGGCCGACAGCTTGACAACGGTGTCCCATATCACCATGCCCGACTCATGAGTCTTAGCGGATCAAGGTACCAAGGTTAAAGCGGTTTCCACTGGTAAGTTTAGTACCTTAGGTTCAAGTAGTAGCATCCATACATGGTGAACATACATCGGGTCAATCGGGTTACTTGACATGCTCGACTAGCACGAGCACACATCTAATTGATCGACATGAAATACACGAGCACTCCACCTGGCCTAACCACTGTCGACAACCAAAGTACAGCTCGGACTCATCGAACACGTCCTGCGTGGTGAAACAACTTTAGCCACCAAAACAGGGCCTGTTACCGATTGCCTGGACTATTCCATAGTCCCAAACACATTCGGATATGAGAAATATGTACACATGACAATCATACAGCATTTAAGAATCAATGTAAACATGGAAAGCATTTGAATGTATACTGAAACACATATAACATGCCATTCTACATATATGTATTCTACACAAACCATGCTATTTAGATTACAACTTGAAGGAATTTATGCATATAACTACAGTAGTTGGGAATCCTATCCCAACAACCCTATTAAGTACAATTCATCTAACTACTTCACATACAGTCATTGTGTCACACACTTATACTACACATATCAACATACACAACATATGTTGACTATAACATATATGTGGACAAATCCTCGCAACAAGGACTGGTCACGCACATAACAATTCATGTATTTGCATTCCATAGACATGGCTGACACAAATCATAATTCCATGTCCATTCAGACATTTCAACAAGCACATGGACTACACACTTTAACGTACATGTATTAGATTAGGTATAACATATATCATGGTAAGCCCTTTTACAAAGGAGTTGCCACATACACAATGAGCATATATTCATGGTTAATAATCACGGCAAGCACAGATCCAAATTCCATATTCATTCAATCATATCAACAAACACATGGAATATACTATATTCAACATAATTCATATATATGTGTAAAGCATGTGAAACGTCGTATTTAAACATGTAATGCAATCAAGTCAGTTATAAATCATTAACTGACATTGAAAGCCTTAAAAACCATAACCTAAACATTTATAGTCCGCACCTTTTGCCGATAGACTCGTAACAAACTCAGTTTTAAAGCTAAGTCTTTGTCTACGGCACCAAAATAACCTATAACAGGGAATCAGTTAGCTAATTCATCTAATACGCTAGTCGAAAACCCTAAGACAAGTTAGGGTTAAGTTTTCTTACCCAAGTACAGAGTCAGAATTGCCTGTATAGCATTACAGAAATGGTGGTTGAGTGCGTGGAATAACGGGATCGAATCCCAGGAAGAATCTCCAACTCTCACTCTTACTTTCTCTCTTTTCCCTTCTCTTTTCTCTTCTCTCTCTCCTAGGGTTTCTCAAATTCGTATGGAATATGGGAGAGA
Organism: Magnolia sinica; assembly: GCF_029962835.1. Taxonomy (NCBI): domain Eukaryota; kingdom Viridiplantae; phylum Streptophyta; class Magnoliopsida; order Magnoliales; family Magnoliaceae; genus Magnolia; species Magnolia sinica. The sequence continues at coordinate 86,568,027 of NC_080574.1, forward strand.
GTGTTTAAGGTCCTTATATAGGCCCATGTTTGATGGGAATGGCCCCAGGGCCAAGGTATACTTAGGTTATATCCAAAGGGTGTCTATTTCAGCCCAATGGAGCACTTCTGGTGGCTCCTTTTCCACGTGCGGTCGGACTTAAGCTCCCTGACCATGGATCTAGGTTAGGCTGAGTTTTCGTTCCGAACGGGTTTACAGATCAGCTGTGGCGGACCAGTTTCAGTTTGATGGTCACTAGCACTCGATCAGGGCCACAAATGCACCGACATGTGTGGGACATTTCTCCTGATCTGAGGGTTTATTTGGGTCTGAATCTGACAGTTTGAATCCTTATATTTGGCCCGCAAGCGACACGATTCAGTTTACTTAAATTCAGATTTTATTTCTAAATATATTCACGTTTCTCACACACTTTGCTCCGGGCTCAAGTTGTATATTTCTGGACACTATTGGACTTGATTTTTGAGGTGGATGTCAAGTCCAGTGAGGCGGTCCTAACCGTATAGTTTCGCAGTAAGCGAACTTTTGACGTGCGGTCCAGGTCCGATACAAAGTTTCAAGGTGCTCCCGAGAGTAACTGGGTTTAGAGATTGATCCTAAGTTTTAGGGTATTGTAGCGGTATCGATTCTACTTGCTTTCGGTCTTGTAGTTTATATTTAAAGTGATTAGGGCCCATTGCACAGAGAATCTAGTTTCTAAAGGATTTGGTCCTATTTGATTTCTGCCTGAGGTGTACTTGGGCCTTTGTAGTTTGTATAGAAAGTGATCCAAGCTATTAATACTTAACTAAATTACACCCTAATTACAACAAAATAAGGTCCTAGGGCAGTTCTACATCCAAGGATGTCCATTGCCAAGTTGGGAAAAAATTCAGGATGTTACAGACACACTCTCTCTCTCTCTCTCTTTTAATGTGTGGCCCACCACGATGAATGTATTTTATCCATGCTGCTGCCAATCTGGAGGCCCACCTTGCTGTCCATTTTTGGGTGGGCCTGACCGTGATGTATTTGTTTCATCCACACCATCCAGATTGTGCTGGATGGTGCTGGACCATTTGTATGGTGTTGTGGGGCCCTGATGTATGTATTCTAACCTCACCGTTCATCCATTGTTGGACAGTGGGACCCAGCTGCATGTGTAGGGTCTCCACCGTCCAGACGTGGCATGTGGACCCCACCATAATGTATTTAATCCATATCGCAGTCATCCAGCAGGTCTGCACAGTGGGTACCCACCATGGTGTATGCATTTTCTCGCACCTGTCCATCTATTTAGACGTGGGTACCCCCCACACGTGTGGGCAGGTGGGACCCACCTTGATGTATTTATTCTATATCCACTTCATCCAGCCGTGGACCCCACTTGCTGCACGTGTGAGATCCACCGTGATCTATGTATTGCATCCACGCTGTCCAATGTTTAAACAGGTGCTGATCGTATGGATGGTGTTGTGGACTATGGTAATGTATGTTTTGACCCACATCGCCCATTTGTGTGGGCCTGACCATGATGTACATGTATTGTACACGCTGTCCAACAGTTGAACAGGTGCTGATGGTGCTGGACAATGCTTGGACATCACTGATTTACATGTCTAATGTTTGGATAGTGCTGATTTACATGTCCAATGTTTGGAGGGTGCTGATTTACATGGACAATGTTTGGAGAGTGCTGATTTACATGTCTAATGCTTGGACAATGCTGATTTACATGGACATTGTTTGAACTATGCTACATAAACAATGTTTGGATAGTGTTGATCATCATTAGTGAGCCATGTGCCCCATAGAATGATAGTGTACAGTGATACACATGTTACACCTGCAACTATTGAAATGATTTTTGGTGTAATCCAAGCTCTCACTTGAGGCCCATTGTGCAACCCATCCATGAGGCCCATCTTGATATATTTGTGGCCCATCTGTTGAGGCCCACCTTGATGCAATTGTGGCCCATGTGATGAGGCCCATTGTAGTGTGTATTAGGCCATGGGACGTAGCCCATTGTGATATATTTTCAGCCCATATCATGAGGCCCATTGTGATGTATTTTCAGCGCATTTGGTAAGGCCCATTGTGATGTATTTCCAGCCTATATGATGAGGCCCATTGGTGCGGCCCGTGGATGTGGCCCACTCGATCTATATGAGGTCCATTAGTGTGGCCCATTGATGCGACCCATTTGATGTATATGAGGCCCATTAGTGCAGCCCATTGATGTGGCCAACTTGATGCATATGAGGCCCATGTGGTCAACCCATTATGATTGTATTAGGCCCATGAGACGCTGCCCATTGCGATGTGTAAGGCCATGTGATATAGCCTGTTGTGATGTTTTTATAGCCCATTTAGTGAGGCCCATTGTGATGTAGATTAGACCCGTGTGAGCAGCCCATTGTGATGTATATTAGGCCCGTGTGAGCGGGCCATTGTGATGCATTTGGGGCCCACATATCAGGCCCAATGTAATGTATATGAGGCCCATATGGTGAGGCCGATGTAATGTATATGTGGCCCTCGAGTGAGGCCCATTGTGATATATGTTAGGCTCTTGTGTGTGGCCATGGGTCCACTATATGTTTGGCCCTATGAGGGCCACTCCTTGGGAGCAATGTTGGTTGAATGTCCACATTGATTAGCAATGATGGTTAAATGTCCTCATTGTGACCATCCCTTAAGCTTTATTAGGCCCATTCTCATCATTTTCTAAGTAGGTTGACCCTAATTATTGAGTCCTATAGGAAGTCTAGTTTATTACGCGATAGAGAGGGTAAGGAAGCCTACTTATTGCACTTAGACTCGGATCTGCCCTCAGTGGGGGATATTGTGACGCTCCATCATTGTGATCACATATGGACGGGCGCACATGGGTGGACACTGAGTGGGTGGGGCATGAGGACCTGAGCGAGCTACCAATGATTGGTAGGCTACTATGCTAGTAGGCTACTGTGCACACAGTGAAGGCAGAACTTTGTCCCACATTGGGAGCATCATTTAATGTTGCGGTGGCTATAAGTTAGATTCTTTCCTTAACTATCTTGACACGTTTTAAATCAGTGAGCCTTACTTGATATTTGGACTAGATCCGCCATCCTTCTGTGGACTCCCATCATTCGTATGCATGTTGTGATGGATGATTGATTAAATCAAATGCCATTGGGCTGAGATGTTTATGGGCCTCCTTGTGAGATGGAGTTATCCCCACATGATCGCACGATACGTGTAGGTTTGATGTATGGCCTAGATGAGGTTGATGGTATTTGTGGCTCTTCAAAATTGCATATTGTATTGCATCATTGGTATCTGATATTTGGCTCATTATGTCTCCGAATTGCATAGCTGACCTACATTAAGTTCTCAGTATATGACATTGGTTTATTTCTTTCCATCGCATATTCTGGATAAGGTTGATGATATTTTTATGGACTTGCTATATTTTTGCTTACTCTGATATTTGCGTGCTTGGCACTTATCTCACGCATATACTTTCACCACCCTCTAAGCTTTCTATAAGCTTATGCATGATAATGCGTGCAGGTGGCGTTAGGTTGCACCAACATTGAGCTTGGAGTAGGCAACGGACTCCTGGGGCTTTGATTTTGACATACATATTTCCCTTTTGGCATTGTACTCAAATGTTTATATTACTAGATATGTGATGATGATGTTGCCTTTGTGATTTGGGTATACTTGTGGTTATGCTTATATTCAAAGAAATTCATGTTGAAAATCCTTCTTGCACGATCCAAGGATCAAAATTTGGTGTATGGGCGCTGGGGGTCTAGAATGGGGTACTACAGAGGTTGTCGGTACCATATTCAACGATTGGGGATTTTTTGAGCCCAATTTCTGAATTTGGAGCATGATAGAAGTTGGTATCAGAGAGTAACTTGGGAATACCTGAAGATAACATCACACATCTGCTGATAGCTACCTTACTTTCTATGATTGTTGAGAACTTATAATGATTAGATTCCCGAGTTTGAATAACTTAGAAACTTTCTAACATAGCTCCTTGCTGTTGAGATCGTGAGGCTGTAAAGTATTCTAGTTTCGATTATTTTTTATCAGGATCCAAGGATCAGTGGAGTCATCATAGTGCTGATGAGGTGTCTTAGGAGCAAGAGGATGAGATTCATGGGCGTTATCCCCATCTCGTGGGTGTTTGATTATGTTGGTATGTTGTGTTCTGATTATACCTATAGTGATTGGGTTTCCCTCCCTTATGAGCTATGTATTGGTTGTGTTGTGGTTTTAATTTTGATGATGAAATTTTTAATAGGAGGGCAGCGATGTAAGACCTGTATCCTAGGCCGTACCATTCCATAGGCTTTTGTGGTCATCTTAGTCGAATTCCGCCGACTTGCGACACGTAGATAACATTTTCGCACATCCCTGAGTCGTACCTTGTCAATCTTTTCGCACATCCCTGAGTCGTACCTTGTCAATCTGAGTCAGCTCAACTCTTGACTTGCGCTCTTGCTACTGCGCCTTCGCCACGGTTCTAACAACGCGTCCCGCACACCGAGACGATACCCAGGCCAGGAGATGTGGGCCCGCGTTTAGTTCGAGAAAAACACCACGCATTTTCTAAACCCAAGAGAACTGTCCCATCAATCCCATCAATCAAGTACATGTCACATCCCCAAAAGTAACCCCTAAATTCAACTCTCTCTCTCTCTCTCCACCCATACATGTCAAGTACACACCCATCACTCACCCATCCCTCTCTCTCTTACAACCTCTCTCTCTCTCTCTCATCTCTTTCTCTCTCTCTCTCTCTCATTTCTTCCCAGGCAAGAGACCAACTGTCCATGGTTTTCCATTAAGAGGAAGAAGCTAGCTGTGGCCCATCTTCCTAAACCACTCATCTCCCATCTTCACCGTCTAACCTCCATCATCCTCCATCAATGTTGGAGCTTTGGAGCTAAGGGGTCCAAGGAGCCTAGAAGAAGCAAGAACGGTGGGTGATCCACCATTGATTTCATGATTTGAGGGCCCACTTATGGTGGGACCCATCTTGATGTATGTATTGTAGTGAGGGCCCCATAGTAGCGGGGTCCCTCCATCTATGCCATCTATCTCTCTCCCTCTCTCTCTCTCTCTTGATGTGTGGCCCGCCATGATGAATGTATTTTATCCACACTGATGTCCATCTGGGGGCCCACCTTACTGCTTGCTTTTAGGTGGGCCTGACCGTGATGTATTTTTTTCATCCACACCATCCAAATTGTGCTGGACCATTTGCACGGTGCTGTGGAGCCCTGATGTATGTATTCTAACCACACCGTCCAAGGGTGGGTCCCAACTACATGTGTAGGGTCTCCACTATCCAGAAGTGGCATGTGGACCCCACCATAATGTATTTATTCTATATCTCAGTCGTCCAGTAGGTCTGGAGAGTGGGTTCCCACCATGATGTATGTGTTTTCTCCCACCCGTCCATCTGTTTGGACGTGGATCCCCCCCCCCACACATGTGGGCAGGTGGGACACACCTTGATGTATTTATTTTATATCCACTCTGTCCAGTCGTGGACCCCACTTACTGCACGTGTGAGATCCACCGTGATCTATGTACTACATCCACACTGTCCAATGTTTGGACAAGTGCTGATCGTATGGACGGTGTTGTGGACCACCATAATGTATGTTTTGATCCACACTGCCCATCTGGGTGGGCCTGACCATGTTATGCGTGTATTGTACACACTGTCCAACAGTTGGACAGGTGCTGACGGTGCTGGACAATGCTTGGACAGTGTGATTTACATGTCTGATGTTTGGATAGTGTTGATTTACGTGTCCACTGTTTGGAAAGTGATGATTTACATGGACAATGTTTGGACAGAGCTGATTTACATATCCAATGTTTGGACAATGCTGATTTACATGGACATTGTTTGGACTATGCTGATTTACATAGACAATGTTTGGACAGTGTTGATCATCATTAGTGAGCCATGTGCCCCATAGAGTGATAGTGTACAATGATACACATGTTATACCTGCAACTATTGAAATGATTTTTGGTGTAATCCAAGCTCTCACTTGAGGCCCATTGGTGCGGCCCATCTATGAGGCCCATCTTAATGTATTTGTGGCCCATCTGTTAAGGCCCACCTTGATGCAATTGCGGCCCATGTGATGAGGCCCATTGTGGTATGTATTAGGCCGTGGGACGTGGCCCATTGTGATATATTTTCAGCCCATATGATGAGGCCCATTGTGATGTATTTCCGGCCTATTTGGTAAGGCCCATTGTGATATATTTCTGACCCATATGATGATGAGGCCCATTGGTGTGGCCTATGGATGTGGCCCACTCGGTGTATAAAAGGTCCATTGGTGTAACGCCCCTTGCTTTTCCATACTTGGGTATTATCGGGTAACCCAACTTAGTATGAATACTAACGTAACTTAGTTGAATATTCACCCATGTTCTATCCTAAATTAGACTAATAAGGTAACATGCATCCTTTCCTCAAGCCACCCAACCATTCATCAACACTTGGACAATCAAGCTTACTCGAATTCATGTCCTGAAAATGGTTAAATCACTTGACTAACTCTTTTAAACGCATGTCTTAGAATTAATTATAATGCTTGGTTAGTTAGAATACTAGGTTAGTTTACTTAAATAAGTGCCTAGAGTTAGTTAAAATACTTGATTGTTTTACTTAACAAATGTCTAAAAATTAACTACAATGCTTGATTAGCTACCAAATAAATGTCTTGGAATGGGTTAGAATACTTGATGGGTTAACGTAAACTGATGCCTTTGAAGTGATTGGATACCTAGTAAGCTGGCTTAAAAACATGTCTTAGATTAGTTAAAAGATTTGTTCATGTGTTGGAATTTGATTTACTACTCTAAGCACATGAATAGTGAATATGAGGTAATTTATAATAATGTAATTAAAAATTAATAGAATTATTTAAATAGTAACATATGTTGGTGCATGTAATTGGAAATTAATAGAATTATTTAAATAGTGACATATGTTGGCACACTTAAACATACAAATGACCCCGTAGGACCTTTTGACCTTTGATACTCGGATTGGAATCGATACGACCATCAAAACAATGTAATCAGCACTAAAGGACTCTAGTTTCGTTAGTAAGGCCCACCTAAATCTTGGCTATGCCTGATCCTTAGTCGGGGGACCCATTTAGACCCCTAGAACCTACTAAACGGGGTGGATTTCCCACAAACATCACGGTGGGCCCCACATGTTCTTTGCATGTGCACAGGAGGAGCGTGCCTCGCTGTGCACCAGTCCGGGCAACCCAGTCAAAGTGGTGTGACCTGTAATTCATTTAAAAAGAGGGAATTCCCTCTCTCGCTCTAGCTTTTGATAGAGAACGGACGGACATTCTTTTCGGTGGTAATTGGGCCACCTGTGTTGACCATTAGGATGATCCAAACTGTCCATCTGATGGGGAGGCCTCGATCTTCTAAAACCTCTGCTGTTTCACATGGAAGCGCACGCGTGTGAGGACACAATGATGGGCTCAATGAAACTGTGTGTGTAGATTTTTCCAAAAATGGAAACCTTATCCTGTTGTTGCCAAACGGGCAATCCAAGTGCATTACTCTGCTTTATTTGCAGCCGTTAGATGCAAAGCATCTCAGCCATCCATCTGTTTAGGGTTTTCTAAACAAAACCATATCCAGTTTTGGTTTCTACACACCGTTTGGGGAAGCTGTTTCTACCGGATCGAATCTGGTTCGACCATTGCTCATCCAACGGTCCTTGGACATTAGGGTATGGGAATAAAAGAGATGGGGATCGAGCTACAATAGACCTCCTCCCTTCTTGTAGATGCGGGAGAGAAATCGACCCTTTCCTCCTAGCTTCGAACCCACCGACCTTATCACCTCCAACCTTCGAAGAAGCTCATCTACAAGCTTTATAGGGTTCATATGGACCACCTAAAAGAAGTAGATAGAAGGAAGAAGCTCTCATCTGTAAGATGCCATCAATGGCTGTTTTCTTCTCCACTGAGAAACAGGCGGTTGCTGGTGGTTTTAGCCTTCGTCTGGCCTCGTCCAGGCCTCGTGGGACAAGTCTAAAAGAAAAGAAGAACAGAGAAGAAGGAAGAAGTAAGTGTGTGGGTGCGGTTCATCACACTGCCTTAGCCCAACCGAGTCGCTGGTCATGTGTACGGGTTGCTGTTGATTTCGGAGTGAGTTAGGGGTTGCTGTTCGACCTACCGCTGCACTAGCTCGAGTCGGGATGACTCACTCCAGGCATTTCTGGAAGCAGACAGTAGAAAGGAAGAAGAAAATAGAGTAGAGAGAGAGAGGAGGTGGGTGCAACCGTTGCACAACTTCAATACACTCACTGGTGCGAGTTACTGTTCAAGTTTCGGATCAGCGATCTCATTGAGGTGAGAAAATGAGAAAGAAGGGAGAGAGATGGGAAGAGAAGAAAAGAATAGGGTAGAGAGGAGATAGAGAGGGTGAGATGGGGTTGAATTATGGGCTTACTCGTTGTCGAGTCAACTGGGTCGAGTTCGGCCTGAGTGGGCCTGTTTCAGTTGAGTTGGGCTGGTTCACTCTAGCAACCTTGTTAGATGTGTGGGTCTATGTAGGGGCAGCAATAAAAGAGAGAAGAAGAAGAAAGGAGAGGAAGGAAAGAAAGTAGAGGAGGAAAGAGAGAGTTTGGGTCTGAGCTATGGGTTGACTCATTGAGTCAGCTGGGACGAGTTGACCATGGGATTGGCCTGGGTCTAGCTGGGTTCTAGTAGGAAGAGAGAGAAGAAGAAAGCAGAAAAAGAGAAGATAGGGAAGAAGAAGAAAAAGAGAGGAAAGTTGAGAAACTTGAAGAAAGGCTGAGTCGACTCAGTTGGAACCGAGTTAGGGCCGAGTTAAGATGGGCCAGATAATGCTTGGGCCTGGTCTAGGCCTTGCTGAGGTTGAGTTGGGTCAACTCAGCTGAGTCGAGTCATGGAGCGGGTCTATGGCTTGAATGGAGGACGAGTTGAACTACGAAGTCAATCAATGTGAGTAAACTTCCTCTCCCTAAGTAAGCTCCATTATTTATCATCTTCATTAGCATTACTACAATTATTGTAATATGATTAACCACTAGTAGGATAACTTTGCTAATAATAATTATTACAAAAGCTCGATATTAACAATTATTATTATTAATGCTATTCTTATTTTGTCATTAATTATAATGTTAGTATTGTTAGTATATATAAGCATACAGTTACTGATTATTTTACTTCATTCTTATATTATTACAATTAATTATATAAGTTAGATTTCAAACCCTAAACCTAGATAAAGTGTTAGGTCTAGATCTAGTTATGGAAGCTCGTAATTCATGGTAGACCATAATACTTACTATCATGACTAGACTCACTGTGGATAGCCCAGGGTTATTCGCATTAGAAACTATTTACATTATCCTTTTGGGATTAGTATAATACTCGTTAACATAATCATTAAGTATCAATCCCTGTTATAGTATCATTAATAAATATTCTATTATTATTACTTAAATTATTTGAGAGATTATCAGTAATCATAAGAATATCAGGTATTGTTGGTACATTTGAACATGAACTCACGAACCATCATTAATATTGCTGAATTAATACTCCTATTATGATAAATAATTGATCCTTTGTACCATAATAATAATAATGATAATAATAATAATAATGATAACAATAATAATGATAATCTAGGATTCAAATCCTAGAACCTAAAGCCTATAACTAAACCCTAAGGTGAAAACCCTAATTCTACACTAAAACCCTAAAAGATAACCCTAGGCTATGACCTTAAACCCTAGGTAGTGATTAGAACTTAGACCTAATTGTACAAGTTCATGATTTGTGGTAGGATACAATTCTAAGGGTGCAAGCACTTAGCGACACTAGAAGGCAATTCAATGTATAAGGTGATGATTCTTCCCATTGAGCTTTCCATCTTCTCATTAGTTTAAGTTATAGCTTTTATTTAAATTCATAATTGATATCTCCCTTTATAATCACATGTGGTGGAAATTGAATTGTTGTATTACATGCTTTATGATTATCCTGTTTAATTGTTCATGCTTATAGATTTCTTTTTGTGGATTGCTTATGGAACTTAAACTGGTATATTAGTGGAAAATTCCCACATATGAATATACACCCATACTTGGGATGTAACTTGACTAGTTGTGATCGTAATGGACCTTTGACTTGGTGGTTGTTGAGTAGTGGTCTAGATGGATCATTGATGTGGGTCTACCATTCAGGGTTGTTGTGCCCAATGATTTTTAAGGATGGTCTTTATCATATGGTTTTGATATCGGCCCTATGTGGCATATTTTGATACTCGCCCTATGTGGTTTTGGTTTGGTACTTGCCCTAGATGGGTTCGATGTTTTATATAGTGCAACCATGCGTGTTAAGTCCCGTATACTGCAATATGATTGGCCACTAGTCGACGGGTTTCTATTAAACATCCTAAGGTGGTAGTCTCATGGGCCGGGGATGGTGGTCATGGGATACTATGCCCAAGCTGTCGGCCTATACTGGGCTCTGAGCTCCCCGTAGTGACCTTTGAGCTTATTAAACCTGCTAGTTGTAAATGGATTAATAATGGTTTGGATAATCATGCATACATGGCACAAACCAGTATCTATTACTATCATATGTGATGTACGTATTGTTCTGACTAGATGATGTTTCCTAGGCTCGATGATTGCATGGGTGACGAGCCCATTGTCCGCACAGATGAGCATCCCCGAGGTGATGATTGCATACTTCACGCATCCATGCACATAATAAGACCTGCATCATGTATTGTTTTATATGCTTTGTTTTATAACTATGCTTACCTAATGCGGCGGTGTATAATCTTGAGGGGAGTTCACACTGAGTTAGCCACTCATCCATCAAATATATATAATCGTACAGGTAGTACAGGTGGCTTAAGTGATTTTCAGGTTCAAGCTGATGAGGAGCTGGGTTCAAGTGCCAAGGTTGCATGACTGTATGTACCTTGAGAAGCTGAGGGGTCTTGCGGCTCAAATTTACTTACATTCTACTATTTCTCATGTATTAGATCATGTAATTCTTGTATTTGTTAATTTTGGAGACATTGGTTTGTATAAGTCATTATGGGCAACCACTTGTATATTCTAAATGAAATTTAAAATTTCCCTTTATGCTTACTTGTCCATTCTACGCTCATCTACTTACTCTGATGAAAGATAAAAGAAAAATATATACTTAACTTTGACCATCCTTTAAGGTTAACACTTGGGTTTTCGGGAAACGAGTCGTGTACTCGGGTCCTGAAAAGTCAGGGCGTTACAGTTGGTATTAGAGCATAGTTTGGACAAACTTGGCCTTGGAAAATGATCTTATACAAACCTTAAATGTATCAAGTTAGGATGTTTGAAATTAAAAAATTGAACTTAGGTGAACTTCTCTTAGATTTAGAAGAATGATTGTGAATATAGAAACCCAAACTTAGGTTCCCTTAGAAATTATTAAGGTAATCATCTGAATTGATGTAGAGTCTCATTGAAATTAGGAGAACTTGAGAACATAGAGACTCAAAATTTTAGGCCCCTCGAAAGGTTGTTTGAGTGATCATAGAACCTAAAAATGAATTTAAGTCCCCTTAGATACCATTTGAACTCATTTGAATTTCCTCCGTAGTTAGGAGAAATGAAAGTATAGAAACTCAAGTGTTAGGCTCCTTAAACGGATGACTATGGTGCTTAGGAATGATCTAAGGTTCCTTGAAAAATATAGATACTCAATATTTTAGGTCCCTTAGAGAGTTGATGGATAATCTTAGAAATTACGAACTGAACTTAGGCCCCTTTGAACATTTTAGGTTTAGTCATTCAAATTTAGGAATGAAAACTTTGGTTCCCTTGTAAACTACCAAAATAATTATGGGACTTAGGAATTAAATATGTGTACAAAACACTCATTATGCTGTACATAAGACTACGTAAGGACATTCCTTAAACTTGACTTCCAAATGAAAATTTTCTAGAAATCTAAAATATGAACCTTCCAATAAATTTCATAGCTAGGAATCACACTCTTGTAACAATCAACAAATGGATTGGACTTAGGCCCATAACAATTTCCTTAATCACCATATTGTACACTTGATAAAAAAAATGCTCTCGTTACTTAGGAATAATATTTCCAACAAATTCCAACACGTAAAATAAATAGAGGAAAAGTTGCATAATTTTTTTTTGGGTAAGATTTCAACCTTAGGCTAAGCATATTAAGACCAGATTTAAGATCTTAGAGGAATTTAACAAACTTTTAAACTCAAATTTCACATAGAATAATTGAAAGTGTGATGGTCATTCACGTCTATTCACGTAAATTTTGGGCACTCTCACTGAAAAATTTGGAGAGCACATGACATTTGCCATGAGTTTAGAATAATTAGGACCACGGATCGATGAAAATATGTTCACATGATATGCACGTAGTTTGGCTCAAATTCTAAAGTCCTAGCTAATCTCGATGATTTTAATGCCTTAATCAGGCAAAGGACCAAGGTTTAATAGGATTATGAATTGATACCCAAATCCTGTGCTATACGTAGGCAAAGGATCGAGGTATCGGGCTCAAACCCACTACGACCATCTATCCATTACAGCTCAAACATTGAAAACTAGAAGATCGTGTCACACTTTAGATAGTGGGGAACTATCATTAAAGGAAAAAAGAAAATCAAGAGAAAGGTGTGAAATAGTACAGAAAATTGTAAAGTTGATAAGCATTAGAACAAATCATTAGGTTTAGAATGATTCCTAACCTTGAAGTGGGACTTAGACACCGTAGTCGGCTTGCTAGATGAGATGCTCAAGGGTTGTGGTAGATCTGTATATAGCTTGTTGGGTTTTCACACTTAGACTTATTCATTGGCCGACTTGTTAAAATAGAGATATGAAAGTTAGAAAAATTTACTTATAACTGGTTTAAAACCAAGTTGTGACAGCACGCTTGGACAGATGCGATATATAGGGTACACCTTGTTACCAAATCGTGAGGGTGAGATTTTCCTTAGGGGGGTAGATTGTAACGCCCTGTGCTTTTCCATACTCGGGTATTACTGGGTAACCCAACTTAGTATGAATACTAATGTAACTTAGTTGAATATTCACCTGTGTTCTATCCTAAATTAGACTGATAGGGTAACATGCATCCTTTCCTCGAGCCACCCAACTATTCATCAACACTTGGACAATCAAGCTTACTCGAATTCATGTCTTGAAAATGGTTAGATCACCTGACTAACTCTTTTAAACGCATGTCTTAGAATTAATTATAATGCTTGGTTAGTTAGAATACTAGGTTAGTTTACTTAAACATGTGCCTGGAGTTAGTTAAAATACTTAATTATTTTACTTAACAAATGTCTAAAAATTAACTACAATGCTTGATTAGCAACCAAATAAATGTCTTGGAATGGGTTAGAATACTTGATGGGTTGATGTAAATTGATGCCTTTGAAGTGATTGGATACCTGGTAAGCTAGCTTAAATACATGTCTTAGATTAATTAAAATATTTGATTAGTTTAATTAAGTTCATCTTTTGGAATTTGATTTACTACTCTAAACACTTAAATAGTGAATATGAGGTAATTTATAATAATGTAATTAGCAATTAATAGAATTATTTAAATAGTAACATATGTTGGTGCATGTAATTGGAAATTAATAGAATTATTTAAATAGTGACATATGTTGGCACACTTAAACGTACAAATGACCTGTAGGACCTTTTGATCTTTGATACTCGGATTGGAATCGATCCGACCATCGAAACAATGTAATCAGCACTAAAGGACTCTAGTTTCATTAGTAAGGCCCACCTAAATCTTGGCTATGCCTGATCCTTAGTCAGGGGACCCATTTAGACCCCTAAAACCTACTGAACGAGGTGAATTTCCCACAAACTTACGGTGGGCCCCACATGTTCGTTGCATGTGCATAGGAGGAGCGTGCCTCGTTGTGCACTAGTCCGGGTGACCCGATCAAAGCGGTATGACCCGCAATTCATTTAAAAAGAGGGAATTCCCTCTCTCACTCTGGCTTTTAACAGAGAATGGACAGATGTCCGTTTCAGTGGTAAGTGGGCCACCTGTGCTGACCATCAGGATGATCCAAACCGTCTATCTGATGGAGAGGCATCGACTTACTAAAAGCTCTGTTGTTTCACATGGAAGTGCACGCGTGTGAGGACACATTGATGGACTCAATAGAACCATGTGTGTAGATTTTTCCATCCATCTACTTAGGGTTTTCCAAACAAAACCGTGTCCGGTTTTGGTTTCTACCCACCGTTTGGAGAAGCTGTTTCTACTAGATCGAATTTAGTTTGACCATTGCTCATCTAACGGTCCTTGGACATTAGGGTAAGGGAATAAAAGAGCTGGGGATCGAGCTACAAGAGACCTCCTCCCTTCTTGTAGCTATGGGAGAGAAACCGATTGTTTCCTCCTAGCTTCGAACCCACCAACCTTACCACCTCCAACCTTTGAAGAAGCTCATCTACAAGTTTCATAGGGTCCATATGGACTGCCTAAAAGAAGTAGATCGAAGGAAAAAGCTCTCATTTGCAAGACGTCATTAATGGTTGTCTTCTTCTCCACCGAGAAACAAGCAGTTGCTGGTGGTTTTAGCCTTCGTCCGGCCTCGTCCAGGCCTCGTGGGACAAGTTTGAAATGAAAAGAAGAAAAGAGAAAAAGGAAGAAGTAGGTGTGTGGGTGCGGTTCGTCGCACTGCCTCAGCCCAACCTAGTCATTGGCCATGTGCACGGGTTGCTGTCGACTTCGGACTGAGTTGGGGGTTGTTGTTCGACCTGTCGCTGCACCAGCTCAAGTCAGGATGACTCACTCCAGGCATTGCTGGAAGCAGACAGTAGAAAGGAAGAAGAAAATAAAGTAGAGAGAGAGAGAGGAGGTGGGTGTGGCCGTTGCACCACTTCACTCTACTCGCTGGTGCGAGTTGCTGTCCGGGTTTCGGCTCAGTGATCTCACTGAGGTGGGAAATGAGAAAGAAGGGAGAGAGATAGGAAGAGAAGAAAAGAAAAGGGTAGAGAGGAGACAGAGAGGGTGAGATGTGTCTGAGTTATGGGCTGACTCGTAACCAAGTCAACTGGGTCAAGTTCGGCCTGAGTGAGCCTGTTTCAGTTGAGTTAGGCTGGTTCACTCCAGCAACCTTGTTAGACATGTGGGTCTGTGTAGGGGCAGTAGTAGAAGAGAGAAGAAGAAGAGAGGAGAGGAAGGAAAGAGAGTAGAGGAGGAAAGAGAGAGTCTGGGTCTAAGTTATGGGCTGACTCGCTGAGTCAGCTGGGATGAGTTGACCATGGGATTGGCCTGGGTCTAGCTGGGTTCTAGTAGGAAGAGGGAGAAGAAGAAAGCAGAAAAAGAGAAGATAGGGAAGAAGAAGAAAAAGAGAGAGGAAAGATGAGAAACTTGAAGAAAGGCCGAGTCAACTTGGTTGGAACCCAGTCAGGGCCAAGTTAAGCTAGGCCAGATAATGCTTGGGCCTTGTCCAAGCCTTGCGAAGGTCGAGTTGGGTCAACTCAGCTGAGTCGAGTCACAGAGCGGGTCTATGGCTCGAATGGAGGACGAGTTGAACTACGAAGTCAATCAATGTGAGTAAACTTCCTCTCCCTAAGTAAGCTCCATGATTTATCATCTTCACTAGCATTACTACAATTATTGCAGTATGATTAACCACTAGTAGGATAACTTTGCTAATAATAATTATTATAAAAGCTTGATATTAACAATTATCGTTATTAATGCTATTCTTATTTTGTCATTGATTATAATGTTAGTATTGTTAGTATATATAAGTGGACAATTACTGATTATTTTACTTCTTTCTAATATTATTACAGTTAATTATATAAGTTAGATTTCAAACCCTAAACCTAGATAGAGTGTTAGGTCTGGATCTAGTTATGGAAGCTCGTAATTCATGGTAGACCATAATACTTACTATCATGACTAGACTCACTGTGGATAGCCCAGGGCTATTAGCATTAGAAACTATTTATCATTGTCCTTTTAGGATTAGTATAATACTCATAAACATAATTATTAAGCATTAATCCCTATTATAGTATCACTAGAAAATATTCTATTATTATTACTTGAATTATTTGAGAGATTATCAGTAATCATAAGAATATTAGGTAATGTCGGTACATTTGAACATGAACTCACGAACCATCATTAATATTGCTGAATTAATACTCCTATTATGAATAATAATTGATCCATTGTACCATAATAATTATAATAATGATAATAACAATAATAATGATAATCTAGGATTTAATTCCCAGAACATAAAGCCTATAACTAAACCCTATGGTGAAAACCCTAATTCTACACTAAAACCCTAAAAGATAACCCCAGGTAGTGATTAGAACTTAGACCTAATTGTACGAGTTCATGATTTGTGGTAGGGTACAATTCAAAGGATACAAGCACTTAGCGACACTAGAAGGCAATTTAACATATAAGGTGATGATTCCTCCCCTTGAGCTTTCCATCTTCTCATTAGTTTAAGTTATCATTTTTATTTAAATTCATAATTGATATCTCCCTTTATAATCACATGATTATCCTATATAATTGCTCACGCTTGTAGATTTCTTTTTGTGGATTGCTTATGGAACTTAAATTGGTACATTAGTGAAAAATTTCCACATATGAATGTACACCCATAGTTAGGATGTAACTTGACTAGTTGTGAACGTAATGGGCCTTTGACTTGGTGGTTATTGAGTGGTGGTCTAGATGGATCATTGATTTGGGCCTACCATTCAGGGTTGTTGTGCCCAATGATTTTTAAGGATGGTCTTTATCGTATAGTTTTGATATCGACATATGTGGCATATTTTGATACTTGCCCTACGTAGTTTTGGTTTGGTACTTGCCCTAGATGGGTTCAGTGTTTTATATAGTGAAACCATGTGTTGGTAAGCCCCATATACTGTAATATGATTGGCCACTAGTCGACAGGTTTCTATTAAACATCCTAAGGTGGTAGTCTCATGGGCCGGGGATGGTGGTCATGGGACACTATGCCCGAGCTGTCAGCCTACGCTGGGCTCTGAACTCCCCGTAGTGACCTCTGAGCTTTTTAAACTTGCTAGTTGTAAATGGATAAATAATGGTTTGGCTAATCATGTATACATGGTACAGGCCAGCATCTATTGCTATTGTACGTGATGTACATATTATTCCAATTCGATGATGTTTCCCAGGTTTGATGATTGTATGGTGACGAGCCCACTATCTGCACGGATGAGCATCCCTGGGGCGATGATTACATACTTCACACATCCATGCACATAATAAGACCTACATTATGTGTTGTTTTGTATGCTTTATTTTATAACTATGCTTACCTAATGCAGCGGTGTGTAATCTTGAGGGGAGTTCACATTGAGTTACCCACTCATCCATCAAATATATATAACCGTACAGGCAGCATAGGTGGCTTAAGTGATTTTTAGGTTCAGGCTGATGAGGAGCCAGGTTCAAGTGCCAGGGTTGCATGACTGTATGTACCTTGAGAAGCTGAGGGGTCTTATGACTCAAATTTACTCACATTCTACTATTTCTCATGTATTGGATCATGAAATTCTTGTATTTGTTAATTTTGGAGACATTGGTTTGTATAAGTCGTTATGGGCAACTACTTGTATATTCTAAATGAAATTTGAAATTTTCCTTTATGATTACTTGTCCATTATACGCTCATCTGCTTACTGTGATTAAAGATAAAAGAAAAATATATACTTGACTTTGACCATCCTTTAAGGTTAACACTCGGGTTTTTGGGAAACGAGTCATGTACTCGGGTCCTAAAAAGTCGGGGCGTTACAATTGGTGTGGCCCATTGATGCAGCTTACTTGATGTATATGAGGCCCATTGGTGCAGCCCATTGATGCGGCCAACTTGATGCATATAAGGCCCATGTGGTGCAACCCATTGTGATCTGTATTAGTCCCATGAGAAGCGGCCCATTGCGATGTGTAAGGCCCAAGTGATACAGCCTATTGTGATGTTTTTGTAGACAATTTAGTGAGGCCCATTGTGATGTACATTAGGCCCATGTGAGTGGCCCATTGTGATGTATATTAGGCCCGTATGAGCGGGCCATTATGATGTATTTGGGGCCCATATATCAGGCCCAATGTAATATATATGAGGCCCATATGGTGAGGACCGATGTAATGTATATGTGGCCCTCGATTAAGGCCCATTGTGATATATGTTAGACTCTTGTGTGTGGCCATGGGCCCACTATATGTTTGGCCCTATGAGGGCCACTCCTTGGGAGCAATGTTGGTTGAATGTTCTCATTAATGGGCAATAATGGTTAAATGTCCTCATTATGACCTTCCCTTATGTCTTGTTAGGCCCATTCTCATCATTTTCTAAGTTGGTTGACCCTAATTATTGAGCTCCATAGGAAGTCTAGTTTATTGCACAATAAAGAGGGTAAGGAAGCCCACTTATTGCACTTAGTCTCAGATCTGCCCTCGGTGGGGGATATTGTGACGCTTTATCACTGTGATCGCATGTGGGCGGGCGCATGTGGGTGGACACTGAGTGGGCGTGGCATGAGGACCTGAGCGAGCTACCAGTGATTGGTAGGCTACTGTGCTGGCGATTGACAGGCTACTGTGCTGGTAGGCTATTATGCACATAGTGAAGGCAGAACTTTGTCCCACATCGGGAGCATTGTTCGATGTTGTGGTGGCTATAATTTGGATTCTTTCCTTAACTATCGTGATGCGTTTTAAATCAGTGAGCCTATCTTGATATTTGGACTAGATCCGCCATCCTTCTGTGGACCCCCATCATTCGTATGAATGTTGTGACAAATGATTGATTAAAGCAGATGCCATTGGGCTGGACATTTATGGGACTCCTTGGGAGACGAAGTTATCCCCATATGATCGCGCGATATGTGTAGGTCTGATGTATGGCCTAGATGAGGTTGATGGTATTCATGGCTCTTCAAAATTGCATATTGTATTGCATCATCAGTATCTGATATTTGGCTCATTATGTCTCCACATTGCATAGCCGACCTACATTAATTTCTTAGTATATGACCTTGGTTAATTTCTTTTCATCGCATATTCAGGATAAGGTTGATGATATTTCTATGGACTTGCCGTATTTCCACTTACTCTGATATTTACGTGCTTGACACTTACATTGCGCACACACTTTCACTGCCCTCTAAGTTTTCTATAAGCTTATGCACGATAGATGCGTGCAGGTGGCGTTAGGTCATAGCAGCATTGAGCTTAGAGCATGTAGCGGACTCCTGGAGCTTTGATTTTGACATATGTATTTCCCTTTCAGCATTCTATTAAAATGTTTATACTAGTGGATATGTGATGATGATGTTGCCTTTATGATTTGGGTATACTTGTGGTTATGAATATCTTTAAAGAAATTCATGTTGAAAATCCTCCTTGTAGGATCCCAGGATCGGAATCTGGCATATGGGCACTGGGAGCCGAGAATGGGGTACTACGGAGGCTGTCAGCACCAGATTCGGCGATCGAAAATTTTGTGAGAGTGGTTTTTGAGTTTTGGGCATGACATTATGACTCATGCATCCACATTTTGTGTGACATGATCACTATATGCCCTAGTGACACCAGGGTTGTAGCCTCCATCGGCATATCGTGAATGTCTAGATGAAATACCGAAAATGTTTAGTTCTAGCACTTAGTCACTTTTGATGTCCTTTGGTGAAAGTCCCTAAACCTCCTTGGCCAGGGAATGCTCCAACATCTAAATGGAGTGAATACATGAGCGCACTAGTGTCAAATACCAGTAGGCCACGTTTCTCTTTGTATCATGGTCAGTTGTGAAGGGGGTGTGGCCTTATCCGCCCGAGGGTAGGGGGCAAAGCTAGTCTAAGTTTGACTAGCTCATAAATGGGTCCGTTATCGACGTGCCAGGTAGATATTGGCAGACTACTGGACAGGCGGGTAGTGAGGTCTTTTCCACTTGCATGGTTGCGGGTCCAGTTTGGGCGGAAATCTAGTGTAGAGTGTACTAGACCCTGGTGATGATCCCAGAGATGTACGGTACTGATATGTGGACTTACTAAGCATGAGTTGTGTACTCAATAATTGATTGATTCATTCATTCATTTACTATCCACTTGGGCTGGTGGTGCGCAACCAAATCATTATGTGTACCCTTGCAATGGCCAGGAGTTCGGTTGGGCACGTGACCAACTTGAGATTAGGAGTTTATCACATTGAGCCTAGCTATCCAAATTTAGGTATGAGATTGGTTTGGATAGAAGTCTCTTGTGATGAATCCCATAGCTTGCGATACCATGTACTATCATCCCGACTGCACACTCCAGCTTTGTCATTTCCTTTGCATTGCATATTACATTGCACCCTCAGCATATGACATTTGGATTACTATGTTTCTGCATTGCATGGCCTAGATTCGGCTAATGGTATTTATGGACTTGCCAGTATTTTCACTTACTCTGATATTTATATGCTTGGCACATGCAATGCACACACCTACGCCATCCTCTAAGCTTCTTGTAAGCTTATGCATAACTGTTGCGTTCAGGTGATGTTAGGTCGCAGCAGCATTGAGACAGGAGCATGTGCTAGAGCTTTGGAGTTTTTGTTTCATATATGTGTTTCCCTTTTAGCATTGTGCTCGAATAGTTTTATTAGTGGAAATGTGGTGATGTAGTTGTTTTGTGACTTGGTTATGCTTGTGGTTATGCTCCTTTACAAAAAAAAATTCACATTGAAAATCCTCCTTGTAGGATCCCAGGATCGAAATCTGGCGTATGGGCGCTGGGAACCGAGAATGGGGTACTACAGAGGCTGTCGGCACCGGATTCGATGATCTGGAATGTTGTGAACCCAGTATCCAAGCTTGTGGTGTAACACTCACTGCTATCATATATAAATAATAATGATAATGGAGAAATATATCAGTCTGATGATAATATCAAGATGGCTTTGCTCTCATGACTTTGCTTGACGTTAGTATATTATTTTAATATTTCTTTAATCGCGATTTTTCTTTTATCAACGATCAAATATTTTAGAGCTTTATATGGAGCTTTCAAATGTTTTATAGTTAGTAATCATCGGCAATATCAGTAATGACCATCTCACTAATCGGCGATGCCTTATAATGTATATCAATGATTCTATCAGTTGGCTGATATAATATTTTGTCATAAGAATGATATAAGTTGGCTATTGCCTTATTGCTAATAATCATTACTTGCTAAAGATAGTATATGGGCTTATGATTTTGATAGAGCTTTAAGCGATAGTATGCTTATTGTAGTTATTGTATAATTGTTGCCTGATCTGCCCCCTTTTGATTGGATAAGATTTTCTCTGAGAATCTTTACAATTAAAACTTCTTTATTTTTTGAGAACAATAATTTTGATAGAATAAATATTTGCAGGGATTCTAATGCCTTATTTATTCTAATACATGGTCCGATAAGTCCTTCAATAAACTGCAGTATATCACCTTTCTTGATTATTAAATCCCTTTGTATCTTGATTGACATTATAAGCCTGATAATTGCCGATAATCTGGATATAATTGTCGCTTCATAAATCTTACAGATAAATGGCCAGAAATGATCTTGCAATGGCCTCCTTTCTAAAATATATATAATTTTGGAGCCACTTTCATTGGCCATAACAATAATCTGATTGCAACAATAATCCTAGGCTTGAGCTTTAATATATAATAATTCAATCGTGGTAATGATTCTTGCCCCAAATTTGACCTGTAAAAATTGATATCGACAATTATCATCTCAGGGAATCAACAATTTCTTTACTTGAGATTATGTGGATTGAAAACTTTGTCTCACTATTTAAAAAGTTTATGAAAGGATTTTAAAAAATGTATTTCTTTGACTCTTCCATTTTCTAATCATTCTTCATCTTTGCTTTGCTGAGAGATGAAAAACCGTGAAGATATATGACTGAAGATCACTCTGTATCAAGATTAGTTGTTTTATTGTGTTGTTACATAGCTCTTCTTCTTTTTTCCTTGCGCATAAGCATGATGAACCACACTAACACTAAAATCTCGTTCCCTTTCTCGAAAGATTATTAATATTTTGGACTCATCATTCTTCTCTTTCTGTCATATTCTTCCATCACAATTTCTCCCTTATCGACTAATTTTTGTAGCTTTTTCCTGAGGCCATTACAATTTTCTTTATGATGTCCAAATGTACGATGATAATGACAATAATCATTTTCTCTTGTCCTTTCAATCTCTCCTAGGTATTTTAGTCGAGGTAATTCGATACTCTTCATAGCTAATAATTGATTCATCATAGGAAGCATGTCTTTTCTTGAGAATGCATACTTCATATGGTCTCTATATTGTCTAAACCTTCTATATGTCATCGTAACTGCATGCTCATTTCTATCATCTTCATCACTGTTTCTTTCATCATCCTGAGAATCTTCTTTATTTTCTTCTTTCCTAATGATGTTGGCCGATGTATGAGATGGTGACTTTATGTAACAAGCAGACATCTTATCAAGAGCGAAAGCCTTTGTAGGAAGATCACGAAAGGTCTTTATGTCTAAACTAATCAGGTTGTATGCACTCCTGGTATTATGCCTGCTAAACATAGCTTGACCTGTTCTGATTATCCCAAAAGATATCGACATGATGCCCCCAATTCCTTCCATCGACTGATGAATTCTTCGACTGTTTTTTTTTTTCCTTTTAGCAAATAAAGGCCAATTCGATCAAACTAACTTCTCGGTCAGAAGAGAAAAAAGTTCAACATAAAAACATCTTGCATCTGTTCCCAAGTATGAATAGATCCTAGGATTAAACCTGAATACCATCTGAAGGCTCTTCCTATTAGAGAAGATCCGAATAATTGCAGATAATATTGAGGAACTCTAGAGAAATTTCTCATCATTGTTATGAAATGCATCATATGCTCTTCTGGTGATCAGTTCCCATTAAATTTATGAAAGTCTGGGTGTTTGAAATCATTTATGAGGATACGGTGTCTGGTATCGAAATTTTTTATTCTAATCTCGCTTCTTCTCTAGATGAATGGTTTTGATGACCATCTATCGAATTTCTTCCCGCGTTATGTTCTTAGTAATATTAGGCGTCGGTTCTTGAAATCTAACTGCTTGCGGTTGTGGTCTTTCTCCTTGTTGTTCGATGTTGTTCACAATAGTAACTGTTGAAAAATTAGGGACTCCTTTAGCTACGTGCTTATCTGGTGAAGGTTGGTTAGGTTGATTGATGTTTGCCGATAAAACTTCTGTTTTTTTCGTTCTTTGATTGTCTTGATATTGAAGGAGGAAGGGAGTGCTGCACTGCCAATGTTGTTAAAGAAGATGAACTATTATTTGATTTGAAACCAGTGTACTATCGGTTTGAAGGACTAGCTGATTTTTATCATTCTATTCTTAATGCATGAGTTTACTTGAAATCTTTTGCTAGAGTTGTTATGAACGAACATTCGCTAGTCGCGATGGCTTTCCCTTTATTCTTCTAAATTCGTAATGATTCTGTGGAAGATGTCTTTACGATTGTAGTTGGCGATACTGGAAGACCTTTTGGAGTGACTGGCCTTTCTGTTTTTCTCGAATGAGATGATTACGTGACCGAGACAGGACTGCATCTCACAATGCTTCATATAATTAACCATGTACTAAGTGAGACGATGCTTCCTGTGGAGGTAGATCGAACTTTTCGTCTTTTGGATTTTACTATCATCCATCCTCCCTCGTCTTGTTGAGTTGCTAGTGAAACAGAGATCATTCTAGCCATTACATGACATTGCTTACTCCTGATCACTGCAGATTTTACTTTCTTTGGTACTTTCTATATGATGAGACACAAAAAATATTCTATCTTTCTATTGCATGAGTTGAAACCTCCCATGGTGCACCTTTGGATAATCGTGCCAGTCTCCATCTTTGTTATGCGCACCTCCTCTTGAAGAAAGCCTTATGCGCCATCTGGAATGGAGGAGTAGATGTGCATCATCTTGAGTGAAGAAGTTTGTGGGCGTTATCTTGTATAGAGGAATGGATGGACATCATCTTGTGTAGAAGAATGGATGGGCATCATCTTGTGTCGAAGAATGGATGAACGTCATCTTGTGTAGAAGAATGGATGGGCGTCATCTTATACAGAAGAGTGGATGGGTGTTGTCTTGTTTGGAAGAATGCATGGGCATCATTTTAAATGGAGAAGTAGATGGGCGTTGCCTTGAATGAAGGACGGTTGTGCCTTGTCTTAAGGAAAGAAGGAGAGGAGGTATGTTGGAAGCCTTGTCTTAAGGAAAGAAGGAAAGGAGGGATGGATGTTGCCTTGTATGAAGGGAGAAGTGGTTGAACACCACCAAGTAAGAAAGGAGGGTGGGACTTGTATGAAGGGAGAAGTGGTGGTGATCACCACTATTTAAGGAAGGGAGGAGCATGGGAAGTCTATAAATACCCCTCCTTACTCCTCGCTTGGGGAGGGAGAGAAGCTGGGGAGAAAAAAGTTAGAGAGATGCTCGTCCGCCCCTCCTTTAGAAGGAGTGTTGTGTACTAGGTGGTTAGTGGGGCACAGAACACATGCGGCGCACAACGCCCACTTTAAGGAGAGTCTTATGTGCCCACAACGTCACTTTGCAAGGGATTTGTCCTCAAACTAGGCTTTATACGCCACCTCTTATGAGATTTGTCCTGAAACCAGGCTTTATGTGCCACCTCTTATGGGATTTGTCCTGAAACCAGGCTTTGTGCACCACCTCTTATGGGATTTGTCTTGAAAACAAGCTTTGTGCGCCACCTCTTATGGGATTTCTCCTGAAACCAGGCTTTGTGTGCCACCTCTTATGGGATTCGTCTTGAAACCAGGCTTTGTGCCACCTCTTATGGGATTTGTCTTGAAAACAGGCTTTGTGCACCACCTCTTATGGGACTTGTCCTGAAACCAAGCTTTGTGCGCCACCTCTTATGGGATTTGTCTTGAAACCAGGCTTTGTGTGCCACTCTCCAAGGGATTTTGTCTTGATACAAAGCATTATGCGCCACTTCTCAAGGAAGATGTTATGCTCCTGTCCTAATGCCAGGCTTCTTGCACCACTTCTTAAGGAGGCTTTGTGCGCTCCTGTTTGAAGAGAGCTCCTGAACCATTCCTTGTTTGAAGGAGTGTTGTGCACTCAACCTTTAGAGAAAGCTTATGCGCTCCCACCTTTAGAGAAAGCTTGTCCGCTCCCAACTTCAGAGAAGTGTTGTACGCTCCCACCTTCGCTTTGGGTTATGCGCTCCCATCTTCATTTAGAGAAGGTAGTAAGAGAGAGAAAGCGAGAAAGAGAAGTGCGAGAAGATAGAAGTTGGAAAGTTTCAAGGAGCTCCTAGAGGAGAGAAGAAAAGTGAAGTATGATGGAAGATCTGCGTAACCGAAGTCTAAAAGTCTCCGCCGTTTCCTCAATTGTGCACCCACACAACTCAAGTTCATGGAGTTTTCAGATCCTCCTAGATTATGCACCAATGTTCTTCCCTGAAATGCCCCTTCCTTGATCAAGTGCGCCAGTTACAGGAATCATAAAGGGAAAGTAAAGGAAATGTAAAGTGTAGAGAGAAAATTCCCGGAGAAAGAAAATTTTGTGCATATGACTAAAAGGATAAGTGGAAGGATGATCAATGCCTATCATATAACCAAATCAAGGGCTTCAAGTCCATACAATCCATCTGCCTTTGCGATGAACATCAAAAGCATCGAAATGCTACAACAAATTGTTATTAGACTGCTCTTTTTCTCATTCATTGTGTTAATTAATTGCACTTTGTTTTTCAGAATCAAGGGAAACGCGAGGATGTAAATGAACTCAGACTGAATAAAACATCTTATGATCATTGTTCTCTTATTCATTCTTTGTTATCATTGAATGAATTCCCCCAAATCGAATGCATTTGTTTCTTGTTGAAACACTATAGTAGTGATTGTGTATTGTTGATGTAATCCACGGCGAATCTGTTGGATGTGAAGTATACAACCATGTTAGTCGGGAGAAATGTCATTGCTATTGTATAAGGACGGAATACATGTTATTAAAACTATAGTATCAGTTACTTTAATTAAATAAAATTGTACTTTGTTTTAAAGATAAAGGGGAGGATGTTCCCATTAAGATTCACCATTTTGGCATTTATTTGACGCCGAACAATGATAAAAGTTCTCTAAATAGTTTATAAGTTATCATTGAATAGTTATTATTCCCCAGTAGAGTCGTCATTTTGTTTCGACCAGAAATGAAAGGTACTTCGTTTGGGGAATTATCATTCAATAATAACAAAGAAAGAATGAGAGAACAATCATCAAAAAGTATTTCGTTCATTCTGAATTCATTTACATCCTCTTGATTCCTTTGATTCTGAAACAAAGCACAACGAACCAATATAGAGAGGTAGTTCAATGGCAATTTCGGCAGCATTTCGGTGTGTTCTGCATTCATCTTCCTGAAAGAAGAGTTTTACGGATTTGAATATCCTTGTCTTTGTCATATATTTACTCAAATAACATTTTTTTCAATAGAATACTCGGATTTCTTTGAAGAACAGCAAGCATAAGTCATGATAGCCATGAATAATCTTCATGCACTACCCATGAAGGAACTAAGTGGGACAGGGAATTGCGCGGGTCTGTACAACTCATCGTGAACTCATCTTGACTTGCAGGGGTCCGCACAACTGGTCTTGAGTTACGCGGGTCCGCACAACTCGTCTTCCCAATACCTATTCCTTCTCTCTCTCTCTCCTTGCTCCTAACACCTCTCTGAAACTTTTCCTCCATCAAATGAGAGGGGAGGGAGTATTTATATGCTTTCCCACATGTGAACCCTCGAATCTTGTTTCGTGGGCCCCATTCCACGCAACACTATTCACCCACGCAACACTATTCATTCGAGCAAAACTATTCACCTGTTCAACTATTAACCCACGCAGCTATTCATCCATGAAACACTATTCATCCACACAACTATTCATCCGTGCAATGTTGAGGGTCAAATATTGCATATTGGACCCCATTTTTTACTTGGTTTTATGAACATGATAATGCTTAATGTTCTATTTTGATCATATTAGTGTTGCAAAGTGAATTTAAGAGCTTGAATTGAAAAGGATGCTAAAAGCATGGATTTAACACTCAAGGATCACCAAAGCCGAGGATGGATCTTATGAAATCAAGAATGAAGAATTCACATGCCAAAGATCCAAGAAAATCAAGTGAGGAATGAAGAGTATGGAAGACTTGAAGTGAAGAAAAGGAACCCAAAAAATCGGCATCCTTTGACTAGTCTAAGCCCATCCTCGACTAGTTGAAGGATTCAGGTCTACCAGTCGAGGATTCCTCAACTCAAACTCCAGTGGAAAAATACTTTAAATTCCAGTCATCCTTTACCATTCAAAGAAAACCCTTGATCAGTCGAAGGTGACCCTCGACCAGTCGAAGGCTGTCCTCGACCAGTCGAAGGCTGTCCTCGACCAGTCAAGGGTTACGCAGATGTTACGCGGACTGCGTAAAATTGAGACGATTTCTAAAAATTTCCAACTCGGTGCGAAAGGAGGTGATGGAAAACTATAAATAAGGGTCCCTAGGGCATCCCTAGGCATCATTTAGGGTTTGAGGAGTGGAGCAAAATCATGGAGAAGCCATCGCTAAGAGTTTTTCTTTCATTTCCTTAGTTGTTTCTATGCTTTTCTTAAGAGATTTTAGTTCAATCATGTCTATGGTTGGCTAAATGTAATGACCCAAAAAATTTCGTGCCAAGACCCGAGTACTACCTCTATTTTCCTTAGAAGCTATTTGTGGGTTAATTAGTGTTAAACTCGATTGCTTGTGAAATTAACATCAATCACTTTAAATTTAATCTGCAGGGCTCAAGACCTGTAGTATCGTTAGCGCTATGTTACTCTAAAATCTAGGATTCAATGCTAAATCCAGTTGCTCTTGAGAATTTTTAGAAGCTTTGGATCGGACCTGGACCGCGCGTCGTAAGTCCGATAGCGATGATCTTAGACAGTTATGGTCACCATGTTGGGCTTGACTATTACCTCAAAAATCAAGTCCAGATGATGTCCTGGGTCGATTTGATTGAGTCCGGAGTAAAGAGTGTGAGAACGGTAAGAAATTAAATATGATTTTATGAAATCTGAGTCGTGTCGCTTGTGCGACAATTTTAAGCAATCTGACTGTTGGATTTTGACCCAATTTCACCCTCGGATCAAGAAAGATGGCCCAGGCATGTCATAATGCTTGTGGACCTGATCGAGGTTTGGTAACCGTTGAATTGAGAGTGGTCCGCCACGGCGATCTGTAAATCCGATCGGTACGAAAACTCAGCCTGACCTATATCCATGGTCAGTGAGCTTAAGTCCGACCACACGTGGAAAAAGGACCTCCGAAAGTGTTCCGTTGGATCGAGAGAGGCCTGATTTGGTTATAACCTAAGTATACCTTGGCCTTGGGGCTATTTTCATCAATGCTAGGCCTATATATAGACCTTAAAACCCTCACTCTTTTCCATACGAATTTCCTAACCCTAGCTAAGAAAGAGAGGGGAAAAGAGAGAGAAAGTAAGAGAGAAGTTAGTGAATTAGCTTTAGATTCTTTCCTGTTACTCTTCATCCTTGAACCATCACTTTAGAATCATTGTTCCGGCGATTCTAAGTTCCTTCTTGGGTTAGTTAACCTAATCCTAATCTGTTTGAGAGCTTAGAATAGTCTATGTGTTGTTGTAGCTCATTTCTATTCTTGCCTTAGGTTATCTTGTCGCTGTTGATGAAGACATATCGTCTGAATCAGTTCGGTGTGCTATTTCTGGTTTAAGGTGCAGACTATATTCATATAGGTTATGGTTTTCAAGGCTTTCAATGTCAGTTAATGGTTTATTCTTGTTGTGGGTGCAATTTCACATGCCAAATGCTATGTTTATTTTGCGTTCCTTATATGCATGTGTTATATTGAGATTTGTGTATTCTATGTATATGTAAGAAGTATCGTATATGTATAAAATATGAACATGTGTTTTCCATGATTAATTGTCGTGTACTTGTGCTAATTGTATGTGTGTCAACTCCTTGGTAAAAGGAATTGTCCAAATGCGTATATTCTAACATACGTCATGTATGTTGAACTATGTAGTCTAAGTGTTTGTAGAAATGTCTGAATGATCTGATGTGTAATATATTAACCTAGTATGGGCATTGAGAAGCGATTCTCAACTCTCCTATTGGTACGTATGATTTCCTACATGCAAGTTATGTTCTTTGTTCTTTAAGTTAAAGCACTACTTATGTCGAAATCCACGTTAAGTGATATTCTTCAAATGCTCACATACTGTGTGATTTGAATTGTTGTTCCATTACTGTTCTGAATTGTATATGGAATATGTTTGAGACTATGAAATAGTCTAAGAAATCGGAATCGGCCTTGAGTTCGTGGCTGAAGTTGCTTTCGCCACGAAGGACGTGATTTGATGAACCTAAGTCGTATTAGAGTTGTCGGCAGTGGTTTGGCCACACGGAGTGTTTCTGCACTCTATGTCGTTCAACCCAACGTGCACTCGTGCTAGTCGAGTTCGTCAAGTAACCCAATTGTCCGATGTATGTTCACCATGTATGGACGCTATTGCTTGAATCTAGGGTACCAAACTTACCGATGAAATTCCATTAACCATTGTACCTTGATACGCTAAGACTCATGAGCCGGATATGGTGGTATGGGACACCGTAGTCGAGCTGTCGGCCTACGCTCGGGTGACGAGCCTCCCCGTAGTGACCAGTGAGCAACCAGACTCATGAGCCGATTATGGTGGTATGGGACACTATATTCGTGCTGTCGGCCTACATTGATTGGTGACGAGCCCTTTGTAGTGACCTCGAATATACCTGGATACTGCATTGAGGTGACGAGCCTTAGAGTCGTAACAAAGGTATGATAGGCGTGCATTGATTGGTGACGAGCCCTTTGCAGCGACCTAAAACCATAAGATCGTATGAGATTGCCTAGGACTGACGACCTTAGAATGGATCACTGTGTGGAAATTGATATGAGGAAGGTACCTTAGCTTCCCAATCCTACTGTATGAAAAGGACTAATAACAACTTGTAATCATATTCATGCACCGCATTTGCATGTGTGTGGTAGTCGTTGGCACTGCGGGAGGATGTCATGCATAACGTGAGATGAAGACGCCGAGGGAGTAAGGCTAGGGCATGCATCATTCTCCATACATCCTTGCATTAACAAGAGTAATTAGGACATATTTGATTGTTCTGCTTTATCATTACTGCTTGATTGAATTGATAACATGTTAACCTTTGCTTTATTGCTCCACTGAGTTGATCACTCACTCCCACGTTCTAGGACGGTGTTTAAACACTAACCAGACTCTGTCTTAGTTGCAGATGTTGATGCAACCCCTGAGGCAGAGCAGGAGTTCGAGGATGATGAGGCCGCATTTTCTTTTATGCAGTTCTCAGGCGGGTTCTTGTGAGCCATGTCCTGATGCGCGGAAATTCTGGGTTTTCTTGTGGGGAATAGATGAATTTCATTTTGATGCTTGTAATTTAAATATAAACACTTGTAAGTATGACCTGGCATGTATGCGTATTTCAGGGACTTGCACATGTACACTTATGTTCCTTTAAGTCTTCCGCTTGCGTCTTTCACTTATCCCTGAATTATGTTTGCAGTTTGGCTTAATCTATTCCATGTGTTATGTACTCTTATAAACAACATACATCAACCATTAAATATGTTGCATAAGTGATGTTTTGAAACTCGGGAGCTGAGTTATGCTCGACCCCCAAATTTTAGGGCGTTACAAGTTGGTATCAAAGCATGAATTGGATTAAACCGGACCTGGGTTATGGTCACACACCGCACGCTGTCGCCACCTTAGTGTAGGAGGGTGTGAGTTTATTTTAGAATTTGTGTACGTGTTTCCGTTGTTTCTATCTGTGAAAGTTTACTGAAAATGATCGCCGAGATCGAGTCTGTGCGCACTCCTGATCACACACAGCGATCCAAAATCTCTTCTAGACTATTTATTGATGAGTTTCAATGGTTTATCTTCCCATCTCAGCCCTTAAAATGTCAGTAAACCAGTGTTTGTATCAGATTTTAACCCGAGTGGCCCGATAGGCATCGAATCGGACAAAGGGGCCGATCGGGGCATTTCCAGGGGGACCCAGGGGGGACCCACCTCATTTTGGACTTAGGGGGCCAGGAGGACCTCGCCCAAACGGTGAGTCATCGCCGGAGTGTCCAGAGACCGACGATGACCTTGTCGGTTCGGCGAGCCCTCGCTGCACAGCGGGCTGGCTCAGGTCGACGCCTTTAGGGCCTAGTGTGGCCCACTCCTCCAAGGTTGGTTGATTAAAACACCTTCTAAAACCCCTTTCCTTCATAAACTACCCTCCTAAGCTCTCCTTTTCTTCAAGTTTCTCTCAAAACTCCACCAAAATCCCTCCGCAATCTCCTTCTTCTTCCATTTTCGTGCACACCCATTCAACCCATCTCAAAATTCCACCCCCATTACTGTTTTCACTCCCTTTTCTTCTCATTTGAGCTCTCAAATCCTCCTTTGGGATCTCAAGTGTGTGGAAGCCTCACCATTCTACCCATTTCTCCTTTTTCTCTCATTTTTCATGGCCCTCTTTGAGTTTGTCACGGCCATATTTTCCATCTCCACCTTTTCTGTTTGATGGGGAAGAAGAGAGCACCTGTGGATGAAGCCGGGCCTAGCCGCCCAACCCGTGCACGGAGGCTGAGAGGGATCGCCGCGAGCACGACCACCACCCGTGAGTTTCAGACCAAGCGGGACCTTGATCCTCAAGCTCCCATTGGAAGAACCTTATTGGCAGAGCTATCTCATGGAGTCTATGAAGGCCGTAGGGTCCTTTTTGAGGCTCATGTAGATCCACAGCTATTTGGCGAGTTTCTCTTGTTGGAGCGCCTGGAAGGGGCTGATTGGTGTCCCTTGTTTGAGGGCGAGTATCGCGCCAATGCGAGCACTGTTCGATCTTTTTATGCCCTCATTCGTGATCCTTCGCTGGAGCCTCTGCAGTTCAAGATTCCTTGTGGTAGCTGTCGGGAGGCCACGGTCAACGTTGCTTTGATATCCTGACTCATGAATGTGCTGCTTGGTGAGGTGCATGCCAGTGAGAAGAACTTGAACAGTGTACGTGAGAGGGATCACCGCACGTGGCTCCTGTGTGGTCGTCTGGTCGAATGGCAGCCTAATAGAAGCCTTCTAGCTACCAACATAATGGACGACTTTCGCTTGCTTCACCACATGTGTACGTTCAATATATATCCAAGGTGGAGCAACCGCAACGAGTGTACGCGCCTGATGGTAGATTTTCTGTATCAGGTGGGGCAAGGAGAGAAGCTATATGTGCCAACGTACATCTTGCATCAGATTATCCTTATCACTCGTTCAAACAGGAGGACCAAATCTCTCCCATTTGGCCGACTCATTTGTAAGCTTGCACATGAGTTTGGCTTCAGGCTTGGGGCAGAAAAGCCGGTACATGTTCGATACATTAATGAGATGACCCTAAATCAGATGAAAATTGGGCCTCATCGACGACAAGCCTCAGAAAGTGAGGATGAGTCAGAGAGCGATGAGGAAGAGAGTTATGGTGAGGGTGGAGCTGAGATTGAAGAAGGAACAGAGCAAGACAAGGAAGATGTAGAGGTACAGGATACGAGTGAGAGTTCTCCTCCTAAGGTATCAAAGCAGAGCGCAGATCAGACTGCCAGGGATGCCCGTATCGCTCGGCTTAAGGAAGGTCAGGCTGTTCTACGCCAGGATATCATGAATCTTTGAGGCCTTGTGAAGCATAAGTTTAAGAAGCTGACTCGAACTCTGAAGTCTATCCTGTGTTGTCTGCAGGATAAAGGTGCCCCGCCTCTATCTCCTGATTCCTACGAGTAGTTGCAGTTGTAGTCATCCTTTGCTTTGTTTTGATGTTTGCCGTTGTTGGCATAGTAGTTGTTTGTTGTTTGTTGTTTGAAGTTTTAGATGTTGTAGTTCACATGCTTTCTCTGTCGCGATTCATGTAATGATGCACTTCTTGTATTGCAACAATTTTGTTAAATGAAATGCATGTTGTTTATCGTTGAAGTTGTGCCATGAATACTGTGTGGGTGAATTATGTGGATGTTGAATCTTACAGGTTGCATCCTCTGTTGAATGTAGGGTATGCCTCCTAAAGATTCGAAGACTTTGGCCCATCTCTCTTTAATCGAGTTGCTTGTCGGGGTTTCTCCCCTGAGCGATAGCCAGACGGATCCACAGTCGGGCCCCTCTCATACGGGTGCTGGGCCGACACCTGTGATTGCACCTATGGTTCCTCCAGTCACGCCTTCGGTTCCTGAGCCGAACCATGCATCTTCGTCTACTCCACCTCCTGATAGGTTTGAGCAGATGATGTTGTTGATGCAGCAGCAGCAGATTCAGTAGCAGTAGTACCAGCAACACCAGCAGCAATTTCTGTCTTCCATGACTGACATCTTTGCTCAGTCGGTGGGGGCGACTCCACCTGCTTCACCTATGCACCCATCTGGGAGCGCTAGTGCGAGCGACACATTTGAGCGATTCCAGCGCTTACGACCTCCCACATTTGTGGGTTCTCATAGACCCGAGGAGGCCGAGTACTGGATTGATTGCAATTCTAAGATGTTGAGATCGCTGCACTGTTCTGAGGTCAAGCAGGTCGAGCTTGCCTCCTTCATGTTTGAGAAGGAGGCCAGTTTATGGTGGGATGGTGTTCTTCGCACTGTTGAGGAGGGTTATGAGTGGTCGTGGCAGACATTTGAGGCACATTTTCATGAGAAGTATTTTTCAGTTACGTACCAACATGAGAAGGAGAGTGAGTTCCTTTGCCTCCGTCAGGGAGGGAAGTCAGTGACGAAGTATGAGAACCGGTTTACTGATTTAGGTCGCTATGCTCCTTTGATTTTGAGTGATTAGCCGATGCGGATGTGGCATTTTTCTGAAGGGTTGAGGCCTGAGATTCGATCAAAGATGTGCTGTGCTAGCATATCTTCCTATGCGGAGTTGGTGAGCATGTCTCTGCGAGTTGAGCAGGAAGGAGACAGGTCGTCCCGTATGCGAGCACCTATAGTTCCCAGACCACGATCTGACTTTCAAAGTGCACCTTTTCTCAGTAGGAGGCCGCAAGCAGATTCTCCTCCGAGGCGTTCAGCGCCGCCTGCTCAGCAGGTGCGAGCTGATTTTCGCTGTTCGTACTGTGGGAAGATGGGGCATTCGGATCATACTTGCTTTTCGCGTATGTGGGATAATGGATTTACTCCACCACAGAGGATCAGCCGTCTGATGCCTCAGGTTATATCACCTCCACCTCTTCGTTTAGCGCCAGCTCATCCATCCTTCAGACCTTCTGTACCTAGTTTCAGGCCACCTCAGCGGCCCATGGTTCCTTCGTCGAATCGCCGGCAGTAGGCTCGAGTTCATGCACTCTCAGCTGAAGCGCTTATGGCTGACTTGGTGCCGAGATCCTTCAAGGTTACAGCTCATATTGAAGGTATTCTTGTTTCTATGTTGGTGAATACAGGGTCCACTACCTCTCTTATATCATATGCGGCAGTTAGGCATTTGAGTTTGAGCACTGTTACTATGAAGGGAGTGACGCTTACTACCACTACAGGGATCTCCTCTGCTATGAACAAGCGTTGTATGGATTGTTTGATTGATCTAGGAAGTGGATCGATTCTTGTTGACCTTTTTGTCTCACCTCTTTACCATTATGATGTCATTATGGGTATGGATTGGCTCACGAGGATGCGGGCAAAGATTGATTGTGAAACTAGGTCGGTGACAATCCATGGACCTGAGGGTGAGACAGTTACTTTTCCAGTTCAGCTCAGTTACCCTTTTTGTCTTGGTTATTATACTTCTCTATTAGAGAGTATTTTTGGATCGACGTTTGAAAGCACGCCTGTAGTTCGGGAGTTTGAAGATGTGTTCGAGTCGATTCCTGGACTACCCCCTCAGCTCGAATTGATTTTACTATCAATCTCATGCCTGGTGCGGCACCCATTTCTTTGCACACTTGTCGTATGCCTCTGAGTGAAATGGAGGAATTGAGGAAGCAGATAGATGGTTTGTTGAATTTGGGCTTTATTTGGCCTAGTGTGTCTCCTTGGGGAGCACCTGTCCTATTTGTTAAGAAGAAAGATGGTTCCTTACAATTATATATTGATTATCGCAGGTTGAATCTGGTGACTGTGAAGAATAAGTACCCTTTGCCTAGGATTGATGATTTATTTGATCAGTTAAAGGGGGCACGGTACTTCTCGAAGGTTGATCTGCAATCAGGGTATCACTAGTTGCGCGTCAAGAATGAGGACATGCAGAAGACCGCTTTCAGGACTAGCTTTGGCCACTATGAGTTCCTTATGATGTCGTTCGGTCTTACGAACACACCAGCCGTGTTCATGGATCTGATGTCAGGGTATTTCGACCATTCTTATTCCGATTCGTCATTGTCTTTATCGATGACATTTTGATATATTTTACGAGTCAGGAAGAGCACAAGGAGCACTTAAGAGCAGTCTTGAATACCCTCAGGAAGAATCATCTTTTTGCGCAGTTCAAGAAATGCTATTTCTGAAAAGAGGAAGTCAAGTTCCTAGGACATGTGGTGTCCAAGGAAGGGATAACTGTCGATCTTGCTAAGGTAGCTGCAGTTCAGGACTGGAAGCAGCCTGCTTCAGTTACTGAGGTGAGAAGCTTTCTGGGTCTAACAGGCTATTATCAATGCTTCATACGAGACTTCTCAAAGATAGCCAAACCGTTGTCTCAGTTGACACGGAAAGATTTGAAGTTTGCTTAGAATGAGAGGGCAGAGATAGCTTTTCTAGAGTTAAAGGACAAGTTGACGTCCGCTCCTGTGCTAGTATTGCCAGAGTAAGGGGTTAAGTATACGATATATACTGACGCCTCTCGCATTGGCCTGTGTTGTGTCCTTATGCAGAAGGACAGGGTGATTGCTTATGCCTCGAGACAGTTGAGGAAACATGAAGAAAATTACCCTACACACGACCTGGAGTTGGCAGCTGTCATTTTTGCATTAAAGCTCTGGAGACATTACCTTTATAGAGAGGAGTTCAAGCTCTTTTGTGACCATAAGAGCCTTAAGTATATTTTACGCAGCGTGACTTGAATATGAGGCAGCGCCGATGGATGGAAACATTGAAAGACTTTAAGTTCGATGTTTCTTACCATCTGGGCAAGGCGAACCTTGTGGCAGATGCGTTGAGTCGCAAGAAGGCTATAGAGTTTGCGGCTTCACTGATGATAGCAGAATGGGACATGTTGGAGTTTGTGCGAGATTTTGAGCAGAAACTTACGGTGGAAGAGCCGTATGAGGTTATCGCACACATTCATGTACAGCCCCTCATTGACGAGAGGATCGTTGCAGCTCAGGCAGATGATGAGCTTTTGGCGAAGATGAGAAAGTGGGTTAGTACAGATGAGGACTCCGAGTGGAGTATTAGTTCAGATGGGGGCCTATGATTTCGTGGCTGGTTATGTGTCCTAGACATTCCTGACTTGAGACGGGAGGTTCTCGAGTCAGCCCATAATTCTAATCTTGCGATGCATCCAAGTAGCACGAAGATGTATCAGGATATGAGAAGATCTTATTAGTGGGACAACATGAAGGTTCACATTACTGAGTTTGTATCTCGTTGTCTCACGTGCCAGCAGGTCAAGACAAAGCATCGCTGACCTCCTGGGCTGCTTCAGCCCATGCCCATAGCAGAATGGAAGTGGGACTTCATCTCTATGGACTTTACTCCAGGGTTGCGAGAACGAAGAAGGGACATGACTCTATTTGGGTGATCGTTGACTGATTGATGAAGTCGGCTCATTTCTTACCGATCAGAGTCACAAACTCTGCAGACGAATTGGCTAGGTTGTACATCAAGGAGATTGTACATCTGCATGGAGTTCCCTTGGAGATTGTGTCTGATAGAGATACGCGTTTCATATCTATCTTCTGGACTCGTATCCAAGAAGCGATGGGTGTGAAATTGAAGTTTAGCATCGTGTTTCATCCGCGGATAGATGGGCAGACGGAACGTGTGAATCAGATTTTGGAAGACATGTTGCGAGCTTGTGTTTTGGATTTCAAGGACAATTAAGATGATTGTCTCCCGTATACAGAGTTTGCCTATAATAACAATTTCTAGGCGAGTATTGGCATGGCTCCCTATGAGGCATTGTATGGTCGCCCATGTAGAGCACCATATTGCTGGGCAGAAGTTGGCGAGCGTAGTTTAATTGGCCTGGAGTTGGTGTAGGCGACTTTAGAGAAAGTTGACATTATTCGACGTCGACTTCTGACAGCCCAGAGCAGGCAGAAGAGTTACGCTGATACGAGGCGGTGACCGCTTGAGTTTGAGGTTGGAGACCATGTATTTCTTAAGGTTTCCCCTATGAAGGGAGTTCTGCGGTTCGGTAAGAAGGGAAAGCTCGTGCCGAGATTTATTGGTCCATTTCAAATTCTAGATCGAGTGGGAGCGGTAGCATACCGCTTTGCTTTGCCCACACCACTTGCGGGCGTGCATAACATATTTCATGTTTCTATGCTGAAGAAGTACGTTCCTGATCCTTCGCATATTATCAGTTGGGAGTAGGTGCAGTTGAGCGATGATGCCACATATGTACTGCGATCGATGTGTATCCTAGACAGGAAGGAGCAGGTATTGCGTAGCAAGGTCATCCCTCTTGTGAAAGTACTATGGATGGATCATAGTGAAGAAGAGGCTACTTGGGAGACTAAAGCTGAGGTCAGAAAGAGCTACCCTCAGATCCTTGAGGAATATGAGAAGGTACAAATTTCAAGGATGAAATTTTTCTTTAAGGGGGGTAGATTGTAATGACCCGAAAAATTCGTGCCAAGAC
Source organism: Magnolia sinica (assembly GCF_029962835.1). Lineage (NCBI taxonomy): Eukaryota > Viridiplantae > Streptophyta > Magnoliopsida > Magnoliales > Magnoliaceae > Magnolia > Magnolia sinica. The sequence continues at coordinate 86,606,080 of NC_080574.1, forward strand.
CCGAGTACTACCTCTATTTTCCTTAGAAGCTATTTGTGGGTTAATTAGCGTTTAACTCGATTGCTTGTGAAATTAGCATCAATCACTTTAAATTTGATCTGCAGGGCTCAAGACCTGTAGTATTGTTAGCGCTATGTTACTCTGAAATTTGGGATTCAACGCTAAATCCAGTTGCTCTTGGAAATTTTTAGAAGCTTTGGATCGGACCTGGACCACACGTCGTAAGTCCGATAGTGATGATCTTAGACAGTTATGGTCACCATGTTAGGCTTGACCATCACCTCAAAAATCAAGTCCAGATGTTGTCCTAGGTCGATTTGATTGAGTCCAGAGTAAAGAGTGTGAGAACGGTGAGAAATTAAATATGATTTTATGAAATCTGAGTCGTGTCACTTGCACGATGATTTTAAGCAATCTGACCGTTGGATTCTGACCCAATTTCACCCTCGGATCACGGAAGATGGCCCAAGCATGTCATAATGCTTGTGGACCTGGTCGAGTTTCGGTAACCGTTGAATTGAGAGTGGTCCGCCACGGCTGATCTGTAAATCCGATCAGTACGAAAACTCAACCTGACCTAGATCCATGGTCAGTGAGCTTAAGTCCGACCATACGTGGAAAAATGACCTCCGGAAGTGTTCCGTTAGATCGAGAGAGGCCTGATTTGGTTATAACCTAAGTATACCTTGGCCTTGGGGCTATTTTCATCAATGCTAGGCCTATATATAGACCTTAAAACCCTCACTCTCTTTTTCATACGAATTTCCTAACCCTAGCTAAGAAAGAGAGGGGAAAAGAGAAAGTAAGAGAGAAGTTGGTGAATCAGCTTTAGATTCTTTCCTGTTACTCTTCATACTTGAACCATCACTTTAGAATCGTTGTTCCGGCGATTCTAAGTTCCTTCTTGGGTAAGTTAACCTAATTCTAATTTGTTTGAGAGCTTAGAATAGTCTATGTGTTGTTGTAGCTCATTTCTATTCTTGCCTTAGGTTATCTTATCGCCGTTGACGAAGACATATCGTCTGAATCAGTTCGGTGTGCTATTTCTGGTTTAAGGTGCGGACTATATTCGTATAGGTTATGGTTTTCAAGGCTTTCAATGTCAGTTAATGGTTTATTCTTGTTGTGGGTGCAATTTCACATGCTAAATGCTATTTTATTTTGCATTCCTGATATGCATGTGTTATATTGAGATTTGTGTATTCTATGTATATGTAAGTAGTATCGTATACGTATAAAATATGAACATGTGTTTGCCATGATTAATTGTCATGTACTTGTGCTAATTGTATGTGTGTCAACTCCTTGGCAAAAGGAATTGTCCAAATGCGTGTATTCCAACATACGTCATGTATGTTGAACTATGTAGTCTAAGTGTTTGTAGAAATGTATAAATGATCTGATGTGTAATATATTAACCTAGTATGGGCGTTGAGAAGTGATTCGCAACTCTCCTATTGGTATGTATGATTTCCTACATGCAAGTTACGTTCTTTGTTCTTTAAGTTCAAGCACTACTTATGTTGAAATCCATGTTAAGTGATATTCTTCAAATGCTCACATACTGTGTGATTTGAATTGTTGTTCCATTACTGTTCTAAATTGTATATGGAATATGTTTGGGACTATGAAATAGTCCAGGAAATTGGTAATCGGCCTTGAGTTCGTGGCTGAGGTTGCTTTTGCCATGAAGGACTTGATTTAACGAACCTGAGTCATATTAGAGTTGTCGGCAGTGGTTTGGCCACACGGAGTGTTTCCGCACTCTATGTCGTTCAACCCAATGTGCGCTTGTGCTAGTCGAGTTCGTCAAGTAACCCGATTGTCCGATGTATGTTCATCATGTATGGACCCTATTGCTTGAATCTAGGGTACCAAATTTACCGATGAAATCCCATTAACCATTGTACCTTGATCCGCTAAGACTCATAAGTCGGACATGGTGGTATGGGACACCGTGGTCGAGCTATCGGCCTACGCTGGGGTGACGAGCCTCCCCGTAGTGACCAGTGAGCAACCAGACTCGTGAGTGGATAATGGTGGTATGGGTTACTATATTCATGTTGTCGGCCTACATTGATTGGTGACGAGCCCTTTGTAGTGACCTTGAGCATACCTGGATACTGCATTGAGGTGACGAGCCTTAGAGTAGTAACGAAGGTATGATAGGCGTGCATTGATTGGTGACGAGCCCTTTGCAGCGACTTAAAACCATAAGATCGTATGAGATTGCCTAGGACTGACGACCCTAGAATGGATCACTGTGTGGAAATTGATATGAGGAAGGTACCTTAGCTTCCCAATCCTACTGTATGAAAAGGACTAATAACAACTTGTAATCATATTCATGCAGTGCATTTACATGTGCGTGGTAGTCGTTGGCACTACGGGAGGATGTCATGCGTAACGTGAGATGAAGACGCTGAGGGAGTAAGACGAGGGCATGCATCATTCTCCATACATCCTTGCAATAACAAGAGTAATTAGGACATGTTTGATTGTTCTGCTTTATCATTACTGCTTGATTGAATTGATAACATGTTAACCTTTGCTTTATTGTTCCACTGAGTTGATCACTCACTCCCACATTCTGGGACGGTGTTTAAACACCAATTAGACTCTGTCTTAGTTACAGATGTTGATGCGACCCCTGAGGCAGAGCAGTAGTTCGAGGATGATGAGGCCGCATTTTCTTTTATGCAGTTCTCAGGCGGGTTCTTGTGAGCCATGTCCTGATGCGCGGGAATTCTGAGTTTTTTTATGGGGAATAGATGAATTTCATTTTGATGCTTGTAATTTGAATATAAACACTTGTAAGTATGACCTGACATGTATGCGTATTTCAGGGACTTGCACATGTATACTTATGTTCCTTTAAGTCTTTCGCTTGCGTCTTTCACTTATCCTTGAATTATGTTTACAGTTTGGCTTAATCTATTCCATGTTTTATGTACTCTTACAGACAACATACATCAACCATTAAATATGTTGCATAAGTGATGTTTTGAAACTCAGGAGCTGAGTTATGCTCGACCCCCAAATTTCAGGGCGTTACACTAAACCTCTTAGCTAGGGCTAAGAGGTGAAGCTTGTAGCGTGATGGGATGTTTTTTATTGCTTTGATTCATGTTGAAGTTGAACTATCTTCGATTCTTGTTTGATATTTAAGACATACTTTCAGTTTTTAATCATTTGTTGTGACTCAAATTACAATAGATCTGTGATAGCTTTGATTATGTTCTTTTCATGTATTAAGATTATGAAATTAGGCAATCCTGTTGTTCACCATTGTCCCACGAGCATGGTTGGGTGATGGAATCCTGCTTAATCTTCCTAATTCTCTTATGATTGGTTGTGGAATAGGTAAATCATGTTGTTTTCCTTGTCTCGTGGGCATGGTTTTGTGATGGAATCATTTCCAGTTGTCACACCTGTCATCTATTGAGAATTAGGTCAAAGGAAGCTTAGATTTGGTTTTACTAAGATTACTTCTAATTGGATAAGATGGGACTCTGATTCTAGTTGTGTTCTTGAATCAAGCATAGACCTCCTTGATCTCTACAAGTGGATCCTTGGAAACCCTAGTTACCACCTTTGAATATGTTAGTTTTAATCACTTTAATCATAATTACTCTCTCAATTAATTAAGATTTAGATTCGCATCTTCTGCTCGTTCTAGTTCTAGTTACTTTCAAAATACACATGAGATTAGTCCCTGTGGATTCGACCTCGATCTCACCAAGATTATTACTACATTGCGACCCTACACTTGGGGTTGTGAACAAGTTTTTGGCGCCGTTGCCAAGGACTAATGGTTGCATTTTTCTGAGATTAGCTAGTTTTGAAATTAGGTTAAGATTAGGGTTTTTTCGCTTTCTATTTTTAGGTTAGGATTTTTCTGAATTATTTTAAAAACTAACTTAGCTTTCTAATTATAGGTTTAGAAATTTTCCTTTTACGTTTTTAGAAACTATTATCTAATTTTAGGTTTAGAAACTTTCCTTTTTTGTTTTTTCTAATGGAAAATAGGTTGCTTTCTTATTATTATTATTTTTAGAAACTAACTCATCTTTCTATTTTTGTTTTTAGAAACTTTCTAATTTCAGGATTTTTGTTTTAGAAACTGACTTGTTTTGTTTTGTTTTCTTTCGCAGGATCTTAATTTAAGAACTTCTAATTTGGTAACTTCTTTCTAATACCCTCTGTCTTTATATTTTTAGATTTTTATTTCCCTTCTTTCTTTTCGGTTTAAGTTGGAATCTGAATTGAGGGCCGAGAGTGTTTCTTGCCCAAGTAGGTCCGTGACAACACTCAACATCTTTTGAGTGAAGGAGGATTGGTTGAGGGGTTATCTATCCATCATAGGATTAGACACCACTCGAGATCCATAGAGTTAATTGAGGTTATGACTGCCAATCAACCGGTCAATCAACTAAGAAGAGAACCTTAACCTAGGGTTGAGGATTTCTAGGATGAGAATGAGGTGCATCAAGCACCCCTGCCTCGTACTTTATGAGATCATCTACAACCGGCGGGGGTGAGTACACCTTCATGTATGGTTTTTCCAAGAAACACAGGAAACATGAATATCAAGCCTGGAGTGTTCCAACTCCTTCCAAAGTTCCTTGGACTTGAATCTGAAAGCCCATACCTGCACTTACAAGAGTTTGACGAGGTTATAGCCACTTTATACTTTCCTAACGTGTCTGAGGACACGGTTAGGCTGAAACTCTTTCCTTTCTCCTTGAAAGAGAAAGCTAAGACATGGTTGCACTCACTACTCCGCGATCTATTGGCATATAGAATGACATGATGGAGTTCATAAAAAAATTCTTTCCATACCATAAGACGAACATCAGCAGGAAGTCGATCATGAACTTTGCCCAAAAGGAAGATGAAACATTCTTCTAATGTTTGGAGTGGTTCAAGGATCTTGTCAGTTCATGCCCACAGCAGGGGTTTGAAACATGGCGCATAACAACTTTCTTCCATGATAGACTGACATCTTCCATGCATCAATTCGTCTAGACGATGTGCAATGGGCAATTCATAAATAAGAATGTCGATGAGGTGTGGGATTACTTTAACAAACTCACTGAAACCGCACAATCATGGGACATCACCCAAAAATCTAGCACCACATCTAAGCCTACTCAAGCTATGAAAAGAGGTGGGATATACTTGCTGAAAGAGGAAGATTATATAAATGCTAAAGTGGCCAGTCTCGTAAGGAAGGTCGAGGCTACAAAACTTAAGAAGGATAAAGCTAAGGAAGTTGTTTGCGGTATTTGTGCTTGCAACATACATACGATTGAAAATTGCCTAACAATAACTTCTTTTCAAGAGGCATTGAACGAGCAATCGAATCCCATGAACAACTATCAAAGACTTTCATTGGACCCATCCCTAACACATACAATCCTACTTGGAGAAATCATCTGAACTTTAGTTGGAGGAATGGACAAACTACTACTCCTCAAGGAATCCCTAACCAATTCTTGAATTAAGGGAAACTTCAAGAGGATCTGGTCTGGAAACGTATTCAAAACCAAGAGTTTATCACTTAGAGTATATTGTAAACCCTTTAAGACCTTTCAAAGGCCATACAATGGCGTGAGATAAAAAAATTCAATTGGGGAAAAAGAGATTCTTCTAGGCCAACCTTTTGTCATGCCCTAAACTCAGAAACCGGGCTCACAGAATTCTCGATCGCCGAATCTGGCGCCGACAACCTCCACAGTGCCCCATTCTCAGCTCCTGGCACCCATATGCTAGATTCCGATCCTAGGATCCTACAAGGAGCATTTTTAACATGATTTTTTTTGTAATGGAGCATAACTACAAGCATAACCAAGCCACAAAACAACAACACCACATATCCACTGCATTAGAAATTTTAAGTACAATGCGGAAGGGGGAAATACAAGGTGAACAAAAAGCTCCAAAATAATCTTCCATGCGCTCCTGCCTCAGCGCTGCTGCGATCCAATGCCACCTGCACGCAATGGTTGTGCATAAACTTACGAAAAGCTTAGAGGGTGGTGTAAGTGTGTGCACAAGGCAAGTGCCAAGTGTGCAATATCAGAGTAATCCGAAAATATGCTGGTAAGTCCATGAATACTATCAGCCGTACCAAGGTTATACGATGCAAGGCATTGTAAGTGCTCCTTTAGTTGTCAAATTTTGTGGTGCCAAAACGTCAATCTATGTCTTGCGTAGTTCATTGTTATAAATGTTCAAGACATTGCATTACCGCTCTAAGCACTTTACTTCAAGTTAAGAACGAAGAACTACTTCAAACTACTTCAACAAATGCAAGTACAAGCTACTACAGTAGAATGCAAGTACAAGCTACAACAGTAGAAGTGATCTTGTTCAAGACTCAAGTCAGTGTACAACACAAGATGAATTGTTATTCAAGCTATAGAAGATCTCATGTTCAGTGCTACATCAAGTTCAAAGATCTCAAGCTTCACAATCTTCAAAGGTCATCTATCATCTGAAGATATAAAGTCTCGATGTTCATACCTCACTTTCAAGGTATGATTGACCTTAGATTATCCTTAGGGTAGGTCATTTTGAATACATAATTCAATTGAATCATTTTACATGGAATTGGATTGTTCTAAGACTAGTCCTGAACCTTGTTCGACTAGTCCAAGAAATTCTAAGACCAGTCCTAAGTTGGTTGCAATTTTTCAGAATTTTCTGTTCATCCACGACCCGTCCTGGACTCTATTCGACCGGTTGTGTGAACAGTGTCGACTCGTCCTACGACCAGTCCTAGTTCTACGACTCAAAATATAGCAACTAATCTTTGAGTCCTACGACCAGTCGTTGGTATGCTACGACCAGTCGTAGAGGGCCCACAACCAGTCGTAGACACTCTACGACTAGTCATAGAATGGTTTTATCTGATCGCGCTCAAAAAAATTCAAAAATCCGTTTCTCCTATGACCAGTCGTAGTGTCCTCAGGACCAGTCATAGCCAAGTTTCTACAACTATAAATAGAGCACGAATTTCAGAGACTGATAACTCAATTCATGTAAAATCAAGGGATCACTCTGAGATAAGTTTGTGTTCATTTTAAGCTACTTTGTGCATAATTTATATTCTCTTTTATTAACTTTATTAATTTGATTTTGTTTCTACATTTCAATCTTAATTGAAAAGAGGAATTGTGATATTCCTTCTTCTTGGAATCAAAATCAAATATAGCTAGCCCAACTGGTTTAATTTAAAATCAATTAAAACCTAGAACCATTTTAAAGTGAGTATTGGACTTTAAACTTCTACATTCGATCTTCTACTCCGATTGGTTCTTCCGAGTTGCAACAAAAGGAGAAATCCAGGTATTTTACATTTATGTAAATTTCCATTTTGGTTTTATTTGAGATTAAGCCAGAAAAATCTTATTGTGTTGGTTATCTGAGGAGAGCCAGAAAACTAAGAAGTGAGGGTTTTTGAATTATGTAAGCCCTTTTCTAAAAAGACACAATTGTGAAGGTTTTGGGTAAACTTATGAAAACCTATTTTGATAGTGAATGCTAATATCCCCTGTATGAGGATATTAATAGTGGAGTAGCAATCTGTGTGACGATTTTTTAATAGTTGGTGTACACATAGGCGAACCACTATAACTCTTTGTGTTTTGTGGATGTGTGATTTATATTTTCTATCTTTGATCATTCAGATTTATGGGATGTATATGTAAATGTGAATGTTGTAATATTTACATTTCAAGCATTGTGGGGAATGTTGTAATAGTTTAGAATTTATTTCTTGCTATTTCATTTATTTCATTTCTGTTTGAGTTTTTTATATTCAATTTATTCTAGAAATAAGGTTGTCCTGCCATAAACCTTTGGTTTTTATGGTGTAAGGTTGTCCTTAGAACAACATTGATATCAATCTCTCTTTTTGAGGTTGCTTTACATTCCAATATAGTGATTTATTAATAGTGCTATCTTTTATTCATTTACATTCCGCTATTATTGTTTAAATTTGACATTGTCCTATTCCCCCCCCCCCCCCCCCCCCCCGCCTCTAGGACATATAGCTTGGCCATTTCAAGTGGTATCAGAGCCTAATAGCTCGTTTTAATTCTTGTTATTTGGCTTTATTTCCTGAGCTAACCGATCTAAGCTATATATAAGATGTCAAATTTCGATAGCCTTTCAGTCATTAGGCCTCCACCTTTTGATGGCACCAATTATGCCTATTGGAAAGCCAGGATGAGGATCTTCCTTAAATCCATCGATGAAAGTGTGTGGCTAGCCATAGTGAATAAATGGAGCCCTCCTACCACTGAAGTAACTGGGATCGATGGTTCAAAATCAATAAGAGTAACACCTTATTTCTCATGGATTACACTTCAAAAATGTGAGAGTAGTACAAATGCAAAAGCACTAAATGCAATCACTTACGCACTATCACCAGATGAATTCAAAAGAATTATATCCTGTGATTCTACAAAGCAAGCTTGGGATATTTTAGAAATGACACATGAGGGTACATCAATTGTCAAGAAATCTAAAGTCCAAATCCTCACAACCAATTTTGAGGAAATACATATGGAAGAAAATGAAATGTTTATGGACTTCTACAATAGACATTGTGAACTCTATGTGGGGTCTTGGAGATAAAATCCCAAAAGTAAAGTGTGTGCAAAAATATTATGCTCACTACCTGAACGGTTTAATTCTAAGATAACTACAATCCAGGAACTTCATGATACGGATACTATGAGTGTAGAAGAATTAGCTGGGTCTTTACAAACCTACGAGTTAAATTTTAAAGCTCCTAAAGGAAAATCTATTGCCCTTAAGTCTTCTAAAAATGTTTCTTAAGAAAATAATTCTGATTTGGAAAATTCTGAAGACGATATCGCCCTTTTAGCAAAAAAGTTTTACAATATTTTCAAAAGTAAAAAGAGAGTCGATTTTCAAAAAGCAAATGATAAGAAAAGATCTAAATCTAAATCTAAGACTTGGAAATCTTTAAAAGATAGTCAATGTTACAACTACCAAGAATATGGGCATTTAGCAAATAATTGTCCTAAAAAGGACAAACCCAAAAAGAAGAGTATGTTGGGTACTTGAGATGAAACCTCTGATTCTGAAGCCGCTTTTGATTCAGAAGATTCTAAAACCAAGTCGGGCGGTGAAGTTAAAGCCCTTATGACTCTAGCCAAATTCACATTTTCAGATAATGATTCAACAAGTGAAGAAAATCTAAACAGTGAATGTGAAAATGAAGATGATCTTCAAGATGCTTACAATGCCCTATACAAGGAAAGTTGTAAAATTGCTGTGAAACTTAAACTTCAAAAAGAAAAATTTTCAAAGCTTAATGAGAATTTTGAGTCTCTTGTTTTAGAAAAATCTCATATTTCAGATTGTTTTGAAAAATGTAAATGCGATTTGGAATTCAAAACCTCTCAGATTGAAAATCTGAAATCTGAAAATGAATAACTTAAACTTGAAGTCTCTTGTCTTTTGAGTTTAAAGGATACATGGAGATATGCCCAAGGTGATCCATAGTTAGAAAAACTTTTATCTGGATCAAGAAAATGTGGCGATCGATCCAGTTTGGGCTACGATAAGAATATTCCTCCTAAATAGAAGAACACTCCTCCCAAGTTTTTGAGAGGAGAAACTTCAAACTCAAAAGGGAAAAGTAATCAAAATTTTTCTAAAAATTCTAAAACTTTTCAAAAACCTAAAAACAACTATATCAACTATAAAAATCAGAACCGAAACCCTTAGCTGAGAAAATCTAACTCAGTGGGTCACTCTAACAATAACTATAATCAAAAGAAGACCCACTATACTCCTAAACCCAAAACATTTATGAAATGGGTTCCTAAGGTTACCTGCTTGGTTGCCCACACTGCTTTCAAAGTGACAAGCCATTCAAAGTGGTACTTAGACAGTGGATGTTCAAGGTATATGACTAGTGATAAAGGTTTATTCACCGATCTCAAAGACATGAATGATGGTTTAGTCACATTTGGGGATGGCAGCAATTACAAGATTAATGGCCAAGGTACGGTTCAACTCTATAACCTCCCTTTGTTTAAAAATGTTTTATACGTTGAAGGGTTAAAACACAATTTATTAAGCATATCTCAAATATGCGATAACAATCATAGTGTAAGATTTTCTAACCAAGGTTGTGAATTTCTAAATAATAAGGGTTCAGTACTATTAACTGGTTGTAAAACTTCTGAAAACTGCTATATTGTTAGTGAATCTAGCTCATCTAGTCAAACGTGTTACATGGTCCATACCGATGAGACTGATTTGTGGCATAAATGTCTTGGACATGTACACTACTGTAATTTATATAAATTGAGCAAAAGAGAACTAATAAGAGGTCTACCTAAATTACAAAAGATAGACAAAATATGTGACGAATGCTAAATAGGCAAGCAATTAAGGAGCTCTCACAAGAAGGCGAACTCCAATGCAACATCAAAACCACTCGAGCTTCTCCATATGGATCTTATAGGACCTACCAGGATGGAAAGTCGAGGTGACAAAAAATACATTTTGGTAATAGTGGACGATTTTACCAGATTCACTTAGGTAGCTTTCTTAAAAGATAAGTCAGAAACCCTTAATGAAATAAAAAGAGTTCTCAAACGGATTCAAACAAAAAAATGTTCTCGAGTCTGTAAGATCTGTAGTGATCATGGATCTAATTTTGAGAATAGCAGTTTTGAGAAATTTTATACCGATTAAGGAATATCACATGAATTCTCTACGCCCAAAACTCCTCAACAAAATGGAATTGTAGAAAGGAAAAATAGAGTGCTTCAAGAAATGGCTAATGTAATATTGAATAGTATGAAGCTATCTAAAAATCTTTGGGCTGAAGCTGTTAATACTGCCTGTTATATAATTAACCGGGTTTATACGAGTAAATCTAATAATAAAACGGCTTATGAAATGTGGTTCGATAAGAAGACTACTGTCAAATACTTTCGAGTTTTTGGCAGCAAGTGTTATATTCTGCGTGACCGTGAAAATCTGGAAAAGTTTGATACTAAAAGTGATGAAGGGATCTTTTTAAGATATTCTTTAAATAGTCGCGCATATCGAGTACTGAACAAAAGGACCGGTGTTATTCAAGAATCTATAAATGTTATCATAGACGATCACTTGAATACACCTGCCCTAAGTTTAGATAATGATGAAGTTCTTTTAATTAACAAACCAGATATTTCATCAAATCAAACTGATTCTGAATTGAGGACTATTAAAGATCATCCAACCACTTAGATTCTTGAAAACCCTCTCACTGGTGTGCGCACTCGTAGACAACTTGAAGACATATGTAATTACGTATGTTTCACATCCCAGATAGAACCGGCTAACGTAAAAGAAGCTCTTATTGACGAAAACTGGATAGTTTCGATGCAAGAAGAGCTTAACCAATTTGTGAGAAATGATGTTTGGTACCTTGTACCTAAACCTAAAGATAAACATATTATTGGTACTAAATGAATTTTTAAAAATAAGTCTGATGAACTTGGTAATATAATTCGAAACAAGGCTAGACTGGTTGTACAAGGGTACACTCATATTAAAGGAATTGATTATGATGAAACCTTTGCCCCAATAGCTCGTCTTGAATTAATCAGACTATTCATATCCATTGCTTGTTTTAGAAAATTTAAAATTTATCAAATGGATGTAAAGAGTGCCTTCTTAAATGGCGATTTGTATGAAGAAGTGTATGTTGAACAACCAACAAGTTTTGAAGACCCTAAGAGTATTGATCATGTCTATCGACTAAAAAAGGCTCTCTATAGTTTAAAACAAGCTCATAGGGCATGGTATGAAAAGTTGACTAAGTTTTTAATAAGTCATAACTTTCAAATGGAAAGTCTTGATAAAACTTTGTTTGTTAAGAAACATAACGATGATATCTTAATGGTTCAAATCTATGTTGATGATATTATTTATGGATCTACCTGTTCTAACATGACTATTGAGTTTGCAAATTTAATGAAATCTAAGTTCGAAATGAGCATAGTTGGGGAATTGAACTATTTCATTGGGTTACAAGTAAAACAATAACCTGATGGTATTTTTATTTCTCAAACCAAATATGCTCTGAACTTAATCAAAAAGTTCAGATTTGAGAATGGTAAAAATTTTGATACTCCTATAGTACAACATTAAGACTCTCAAAGGACTCTATAGGTAAAAATGTTGATCCTAAGTTACATCGTAGTATGATTTGCAGTTTACTTTATTTAACTGGTAGTAGACCAGATATTGCTTTAAGTGTTGGTATTTGCTCTAGATATCAGTCTGATCCTAAAGAGTCTTGGTTAACTGCTGTTAAGCGGATTATGCGATATATTACAAGTTCAATTAATTTGGGTCTCTGGTATCCATATGATACTAGTGTTCAGTTGGCAGGGTACACTGATGCTGATTGGGCTGGAAATATCCACGATAGGAAATCAACCAGTGGTGGTTATTTTTATATCAAAAATTGTTTAGTTTCTTGGTTTAGCAAGAAGCAAAGTTCTATATCACTCTCTACGGCTAAGGCTGAATACATCGTAGCTGGAAATGCTTGTACTTAGCTTGTTTGGATGAAACATATGTTAAGTGATTATGGAATTACACAGGATTCAATAGTTCTATATTGTGATAATTCCAGTACTATAAATATTTCAAAAAAATCCAATCCACCATTCACGTACCAAGCACATTGATATTAGGTATCATTATATTCGTGAATTAGTGGAAGAAAAAATAATTTCTTTAGAATACATTCCAACCGAGACTCAACTTGCTGACATTTTCACTAAACCGCTCGACAAAAGAAGGTTTAATAAATTAAAATTTGATCTTGGTATGTGCATTCAAAATTGATTATTCATGCATATATGTATCATAATGTATATATATTTGATAATTGATTTGGTTAAATTTTAAGTTTTTATGAAAAAAACATATTTTTATGGATACTCAACCGGTCATGGGTGTACTCGACCGGTCCTGGTACGACCGGTCGAGGACAACTCAAGACCGGTCGTGGAGTGCACTATCCTCTTTTATTTGGGGAAAATCTTTATCTTCCTCATTTCTATCTTACTCTTCAACAAGCCGTGACACGACTAGTCGAACCCTACAGTATGATTCATCAAGGTTAGTGCATTTTATCAGTCTTGCTTGTAGATTCATGGTCCATTTGCTTCAATCTCATCATTAGAGTGCTTGATTTCAAGCTTTGTTGGGTTATTTGGTGTTTTCTTCTCAAATTTCTGATTTTGAGAAAACCCATTTCTCATCTTTTATATCTCCTTAGTTCTTTGAATTTCTTGTTGCCAATGGATGCTAGAGGAAAAAGAAAACAACCTGTGTTCCATCTTCTTCTAGATCTACTCCAATAACTCAGCGCCATCTTTGGTCACCCGAAAATGATCCCTCATATGTACGGGATTTGCGTTTGCGCAAGGTTATTGTTGAAAGAGCTGTTGATCTTAACCACATTGCTCCTTTTGGTATCATTCCACTCCTCCAATTTGTAGGATGGGATAACATCTTACATTGAGGTGGGCCTACATACCAATCTATTGCTCAGTCCATGTTCGCATGTATCTCTGATTTTTCTGCTAAGAATTTAACATTTAAAATAGATGTTAGAGAAGGCCCTTTTGATGTAGATTATCGTCTAATATCTAGCCTTATGGAAATACCTGTTAATAATGAGGGTATTCTTATTCATATTCTAACTAAAAAACCCTAAGAATTAGAAAAACGAATGCTCACGAGAGCATTTTGTAATATGGATGTGCAATGGACTCATAAAGGGAATGCATTCCCCTCAAAGTACTTGTTACCCAGATATAGAGTCCTCCACAGAATCTTTACTTCAAATCGGTATCCGTGTTCTGGTAATAAAATAGAATTGACTTCCTTTATGGTTCGTGTTTTGCACTCTGTCGTCTTTAGTAATAAAGTTTATCTTCTATCTTTAATATGTCATTCCATCATTCAGTTTGGTCTCCATCTAGGTCATAGTGATATTCCATTTGCCTATCTTATGATTGTTTTAGCTTCTCATACGTTGGTTGTTATGCCTGTTGGAGAGGCTCCCGTCCATTATCTTATTTTTAACAACTTAAATATAAACAAGATGAAATTGGAATTGGCTCCTAGCCAAGTGGATGTTGGTGGTGATGGTGCTGAAGCTCGGAATGAAGAAGAAGCTGATGATCTTCCTCCTAATGACATAAACATGGATGATATTTTTGATGAAATTGAGTCTGATTTTGCTAATGATCTAATTATGAACCATCTGAGTTTGATGTGCGTCTGCGTGCACTTGAGGAGAAGGTAGAGAATATGAATGTTGCTCATGATTTATGATTTAAATATATGCGCAAGTATCTTAGGCACTTAAACAAGGGCCTTCATCAACTTGATCTTACCATACCTGCCCCTTCCTCAGAATCTGATTAAGTGATTTACTCTTTGGTCTGTAATAACTTTAAGTCTACTCTTGTTGGGCTGTAAACTTTATTTGGTTTGCTGACTGTAGCTTGCTGACTTTGTTTAAACTAGTTCATGGTATGCGGACTTTAATTTGCTTATATCTTGACTCCTTGATTACTCCTATTTATTATCCTTTTTCCATTTTTCTTCCTTTGTCATATTGTGACAAAAGGGGGAAGAATTTATTTGGCATTGCATATGAATTGATATGTTGATGGAATATGGACTGTGGTACAGTAGCATTTTTTTTGGATATATGTGTGCTACTTAGGGGGAGTAAGTAAGGAGGTGTTCTGCATACTTCATCTTGATGTGTGATGACAACTGGTGCATGATTCTTTAACCAGGCTGTAACTGGTTTTTTTCTTTTATAACCTGTGCATATTTTTTTGTATTCATATTGGTTATATTATTGTTGAGGTTTTGTTACAAATTTGACAAAGGGGGAGATTGTAAATGCTCATTTGGTTGTCAAATTTTGTGGTGCCAAAACCTCAATCTATGTCTTGTGTAGTTCATTGTTATAAATGTTCAAGACATTGCATCACCGCTCTAAGCACTTTACTTCAAGTTAAGAACGAAGAACTACTTCAAACTACTTCAAGAAATGCAAGTACAAGCTACTACAGTAGCATGCAAGTACAAGCTACAATAGTAGAAGTGATCTTGTTTAAGACTCATGTCAGTGTACAACACAAGATGAATTGTTATTCAAGCTATAGAAGATCTCATGTTCAGTGCTACATCAAGTTCAAAGATCTCAAGCTTCACAATCTTCAAAGGTCATCTGAAGATATGAAGTCTCGATGTTCATACCTTACTTTCAAGGAATGATTGACCTTAGATTGTCCTTAGGGTAGGTCATTTTGAATACATAATTCAATTGATCATTTTACATGGAATTAGATTGTTCTATGACTAGTCCTAAACCTTGTTCGACTAGTCCTAACACTGCCTCGACTAGTCCAAGAAATTTCAAGACCAGTCCTAAGTTGGCTGTAATTTTTCAGAATTTTTTATTCGTCCATGACCAGTCTTGGACTCTGTTTGACCGGTCGTGTGAACAGTGTCGACTCGTCCTACGACCAGTCCTAGTTCTACGACTCAAACTACAACAACCAATCTTTAAGTCCTATGACCAGTCGTGGGTATGTTACGACCAGTCGTGGAGGGACTACGACCAGTCGTAGACACCCTACAACCATTCGTAGAACCATTTTATTCGATCACGCTCAAAAAATTCAAAAATTCATTTCTCCTACGACCAATCATAGTGTCCTCAGGACCAGTCGTAGCCGAGTTTCTGCAACTATAAATAGAGCACAAATTTCAGAGATCGATAACTCAAATTAAGTAAATTCAAGGGATCACTCTGAGATAAGTTTGTGTTCATTTTAAGCTACTTTGTGCATAATTTATGTTCTCTTTTGTTAGCTTTATTAATTTAATTTTGTTTCTACATTCTAATCTTAATTGAAAAGAAGAATTGTGATATTCCTTCTTCTTGGAATCAAAATCAAATATAGCTAGCCCAACTAGTTTAATTTAAAATCAATTAGAACCTAGAACCGTTTTAAAGTGAGTATTGGACTTTGAACTTCTACATTTGATCTTCTACTCCGATTGGTTCTTCCAGGCTGCAACAAAAGGAGAAATCTAGGTATTTTACATTTATGTAAATTTCCATTTTGGTTTTATTTGAGATTAAGCCAGAAAAATCTCATTGTGTTGATTATCTAAGGAGAGCCAGAAAACTCAGAAGTGAGGGTTTTTGAATTGTGTAAGTCATTTTCTAAAAAGACACAATCGTGATGGTTTTAGGTGAACCTATGAAAAACTATTTTGATAGTGAATGCTAATATCCCCTATGTGAGAATATTAGGAGTGGAGCAGTAATCTGTGTGGTTGCTTTTTAACAGTTGGTGTGCACACAGGCGAACCACTATAACTCTTTGTATTTTGTGGATGTGTTATTTATATTTTTTATCTTTGATCATTCAGATTTGTGGGATGTATATGTGAATGTGAATGTTGTAATATTTACATTTCAAGCATTGTGGGGAATGTCATAATAGTTTAGAATTTATTTCTTACTATTTCATTTGTTTCATTTCTGTTTGAGTTTTTGATATTCAATTTGTTCTAGAAATAAGGTTGTCCTGCCATAAACCTTTGGTTTTTATGGTGTAAGGTTGTCCTTAGAACAACAGTAATATCAATCTCTATTTTTGAGGTTGTTTTACATTCCAATATAGTGATTTATTAATAGTGCTATCTTTTATTCATTTATATTTTGCTATTATTGTTTAAATTTGGCATGGTCCTATTCACCCCCCCCCCCTCTAGGACATATAGCTTGGCCATTTCAGGCATGAATGCTATCGGCCATACCATAGCCATGGGATGCGAGGCCTACGTAGCCAAATGTCATATGCAAGATGCAACGCAAGCATGCAAGTCCTCATCAAGTACATATATCAGTATGGTTCCCCTCTGAGATATCACTGGGGTCTAGTACACTCCACACTGACTTCCTCCACACTAGCCGCACAGCCCAGTGAGTGGGAGAGACCATACTATCTGCCTCATTAGTAGTCTGTCAATACCTACCCGGCCGGTTGATAGCAGACCCATTTGCGAGCTGGTCAAACTCAGCCTAGCTTATAATCCCCTCACTCGGGCGGATAAGGCCACACCCCCTCCCAACCGACCATGACACAGTGGGAGACGCGGCCTACTGGTATTTGGCACTTGTGCGCTCATATATCCGCTCTGTCTACACGTTGGAGCATCTCCTGGTACTAAAAAGGTTTTGGGACTTTCACCCAAGGACATCCTATGTGCCCACAATGCTAGAGCCAATATTTTCGGTATCTAATTCGGCCATCCATTATGTGCATGTGGAGGTCATGGCCCTGATGTCGCTAGGGTGTATAGTAAATCACGTCACACGGAATGTAAAATGCATGAGTCACACCATCCAGTCATGCATCAAACCTACGCATACCGCGCGATCATGTGGGGCACTCCGTCTCATAAGGTGTCTCATAAATGTCTCAGCCCAATAGCGTATGCTATGATTAAACACTCCTCATAACAAACATACAAATTATGCCTATGGCTATATATCATGATGTTATACTAAGTATATTCTCAGTGTGTCTTACTAACTACATACATTAGCATGATTATCAGATATAGCAGGCGATGATCGGTCTTACCCAGTATGCCACTTACAAGAATAGGGGTTGAACGGCATAGAAGTCTATATGGAATGGTCCATGTTAGACTATCATAATCTATTCAAGGTACTAGTATATCATATATCCTAAGGCAGGGTCCTCTTGAAAGGACAGTGGAAAATATCATCATTAATGGGGGCCCAATGGTTTGGGCTAGCATAATGGGTATTACTGACACAAGTGGGGGCCCAACGGTTTGGGTTAGCCCACTACGTTAAGGGTGGAAATGGGTTTAATAATGGGCCCTAGGGTAGTTTACAATACTAGTAGACATTTAACCACCATTATACTAAGGTGTGGTCCATTTGGGATCGGAATTGGAATCATAACAAGGCCCTTAGCCCTCCATTTATCTAGGAAATGGATGGGCAGCGCGTGCCCATCACTCATACACGGTGGGTCTGCATAAGGCGGTGCCTAAAAATGGATAAATGGTGTGTATATAACACATACATAATGGTGTGTCTCGCACATGTAATGGGCCTCATATACATCAAGTGGGCTGCATCACGTGGGCCTCATATAAATCAAGTGGGCCGCATCACATGGGCCTCATATAAATCAAGTGGGCTGCATCACATGGGCCTCATATACATCAAGTGGGCCGCATCACGTGGGCCTCATATACATCAAGTGGGTCGCATCACGTGGGCCTCATATACATTAAGTGGGCCGCATCACGTGGGCCTCATATACATCAAGTGGGTCCCATTACAAGTGGGCCCTTCAATCAAAATCAACGGTGGAGATCCCTTCTCCGCAAAATGCAAGGTCTATATGACCTTTTTACACTAGGAAAATAAACATCATGATGGGGTCCATGGAAAATGGCCCCATCATGGGATTAACATATGAATCATAGTAGGCCATCGGCCACACCTAGGATCCAAAGTGAAATCCATACCATCAATTGGTAGGTCCTACTTGGCCCATCAACAAAACACAAATCGAAGCCTATAAAAGACCCACCGTTGGATCTTCTCGGTTCCTTGAAAAGCTAAGCTCCTTAGCTTCTTCTTTGATGGTGGAAGATGTGAATTAAAGGGTTGGATTGAAAGGTTTGAGAGTAGGAAGTGGGCCACACGTAGGTTTTTTTCTTCTTTTCTCTTGCTTGGATGGTCACCTCTCTTGGTGCTTGGGAAAGTGAGTAGAGAGAGAGAGAAAGAGAGAGAGAGGGTGGTTGTAGGAGAGGTGATGGGTGTGAGTGATGGGTGTGAGTGACATGAGAGTTAACTTTAGTGGGTTGCTTGTCTTCGGGAGAAAGAAATCATGGGCTAAAGATTAGATGTGTGCTTGACTTGATTGATTGGTTGGATGGGTTATAGAGATTCTCTCGGTATTTGCAAATGCGTGGCGTTTCTTCAAGATAAATGTGAGCCCACATCTCCTGGCTTGGGTATCGCATCGGTGCGCAAGACGCGACGTTAGAACAGCCGCGACGGCGCCGTCACTAGGGTACATGTTTCGAATCGAGCCAACTTAGATTTATAGGGTGCGACTTTGGGTTGCACGCAAACACTGTCTACAGATCGCAGGCTACCGAAATTTGATAGGAAGGATTGCGAGAGTCTACGGAATGGTACGGACTAGGATACGGGCCTTACAGCTCTCTCCTCCTAATAAAAATTTCTTCCTCGAAATTTTGCACTATCATCACAACTAAGCATAACTCATAGAAGGAGAGGAATCATGACATCACATATAATCAGAGACAATACAAAATACAATCAATAATCAAAGAGATGGGGATAACGCTTGTGAATCTTAGCCTCCCGCTCCCAAGACGCCTCGTCTATGCTATGATGACCCCACTGCACCTTCACCAAGGGAATGACCATGGTCTGAAAGACCTGCTCCTTCTGATTAAGGATACGAACTGGCTGCTCAATGTAAGAAGCATCCTCACAAACCTCCAACGGCAGCCATAGAGATAGTGCCTCCACACCTTCAGTGTGAAGACAACTGCTGACAGCTCCAAATCATGCTTGAGGTAGTTCAGCTCATAGACCTTGAGCTGGTGAGACGCATAAGCCACTGACTTCCTGTGCTACATCAGGACAGCACCCAAACCAACTCGCGAGGCATCAGTAAATACAACAAATCCATCACTCCTAGAGGAAAGAGTGGGGACAGGAGCAGAAGTGAATCGGTCCTTACATCCATAAATACCTGCTCACATGTGTCATTGCAAATGAACTCGGAGCCCTTCTGGGTTAACCTGGTCAACGGGGCTATATTATGGGAGAATCCCTTAATGAAATGTCAGTAGTAGCCCACCAAACCGAGGAAACTACAGATCTCAGACACGTTCATGGTTTGGCTCCACTGACGCACAACATCAATATTCGAGGGGTCTACAGTGACGCCCTGCTTCGTCACCATGTGACCGAGGAACTGCACCTCCTCCTACCAGAACTCGCACTTCTTCAGCTTCGCATAGAGCTGATGTGCGCAAAGGGTCTGCAAGGTAATCTCCAGATATTGCTCATGCTCCTCACGAGTCCTCAAATATTTCAGAATGTCGTCGATGAATACCACAACAAATTAATCGAGATACGGAAGGAAGACCTCGTTCATCAACCACATGAATACTGCGGGTGCATTGGTCAGTCCAAAGGACATGACCTAGAACTCAAAATAACCACAACGCGTCCTAAAGGCTGTCTTCGGAATATCCTCCTCTCGAACCTGAACTTGATGATAACCGGACTGCAAGTCTATCGTCGAAAAGAATTGTGCCTCCCGCAGCTAATCAAATAGATTATCAATCCTCGGGAGCAGGTACTTATTCTTAATCATGACCTTGTTGAGCTCACGGTAATCCACGCAAAGCCTCAATGAGCCATCCTTCTTCTTCATGAAGAGTACCGACGTTCCCCACGGTGAACTGCTCAGACGGATAAAGCTTAACTCATGCAACTCGTCCAACTGCTTTTGTAATTCCTGCAACTCCAATGGTGCCATATAATACGGGGCCTTCAAAATAGGCATGGTTTCGGGCATGAGATCAATCTAGAACTTGGTATGCCGACGAGGTGGTAACCCTGAAATCTCTGGAACACATCGGGAAAACCACAAACGATAGGTAGCTGGTTGATACTTAAAGCAACTGACTCCTCAATGGTACACGATAACAGGCAAGAAAGCTGCTCTCCTCTGAGCTCGGCAATAAACTGGAACTGCGACACTCCGGGTATACAGAACGTGACTGTCCTCGGGGAGTAGTCCAATACGGCGTGATACTCAGTGAGCCAATCCATGCCCAGGATGAGATCAAACTCGGACATCGGTAATACAAACAGATCAGCAGGCAAAAAGATATCCCCAACTAGAATGGGGTAAGACGAGCAAAATTGGCCCAACACTACAATCTTCCCCAAGGGTGTCAATACCAACAAACACTCACAAGAAGACTTTAATGGAAAACCAGTCAATCGAAAAAAATCCTCGGCTATAAAGGAATGTGAAGCACCAGAGTCAAACAACACACGTGCAATGTATGTAGAAATAGGGTGAGTACCCTCGATGATCCCTCCTGATGATTGAGGGTCCTGCTAGGCGGCATAAAATCTGTCTTGAGATGGTTGGGGAGTTGCCTATCCCCTCTGAGGTTGCGGCTGCTGTTGCTGCCACTGCGGTAGCCTGATCTGCTACGGGGGAGGTTTCGGAGGCTAGTGTTACGGTTGCTATTGCTATTGTGGAGGCTATTGCGGTGCCCTCTACTGCTGCTGATATGGATGAGGACACTCGTGCGTACGATGTCCTTTCCTACCGCATCCAGAGCTCACTACTATGGACAATGCTGCTACTGTAGGGAGCTACCGGAGGGCGCCTTCCCCTTCCTGTCTCCTCTCTAGTCATGGGCCCTCTGCAAATTAGCCCAATCTACCTCATAGACCTGGGCCCTCTGCACAATTTACTCAAACGTCGAAAGCATTTGTCCAACCACATAGCTCTTGAGGGCAGGACGCAAGCCGTTCTCAAAAGGGCGGGCCTACCGCCCCTCATCATCAACAAGGTACGTCGTGAATCTCGATAGCGCGATGAAACGTGCCTCATACTAGGACATTGTCATGTCTCCCTGGACCAAAGACTCGAACTCTAATGCACACTGCTGCCGTACATGCTCGAGAAAGAACTTCTAGTCGAATTGGTCTATGAAGTCCTCCCAAGTCCACTCGAGATCGGCCACTGCCACTCGGGCGACTAATGCCCTCTAGTGCTTAGCCTCGCCCTGGAAAAGAAATACAGCTAACGGAACCCACTATTGGGTTGTACATCTCATGGTGTCAAATATCTTCTCCAACTCGGAGAGGCATTGCTCTGCTGCAGTCAGATCTAGCTCACACTGGAAGCACGGAGAATCATGCTGTCATAAGTCTCGAAGAAGGGCGCTCGCGTGCTCCTACTCTGCTTGGGCTGGCATAACAACGGGACGTCTACCTTGCCCTTGAAGGATAGTGGTCATCACCTGTAACATCTACTACAACTGATTTACACTCACGGGCATTGTCGGGGTTGCGCTAGACTCAGACGGGGGGAGTGGGAGTCGCTCGGGTCGCTCTCCTAGGTGACATGTCTTATATGAAAGAATAAGGGGCCTATCAGCCTTGAGAACTCTCAAAGGCAAGGACGTTAAGGGTCTATATCAGAAAATTGCTAAGTTATTCTGACTCGGAACTTATTCATTCTAAGTTCATAGCGGATATGTGATGTGATCCTCAGGTATTCCCAAGTTATACTCTGATACTAACTTTTGTCATGCCCCAAACTCAAAAACCAAGCTAACAGAATTCCTTATCACTAAATCCGGTGCCAACAGCCTCCGTAGTGCCCCATTCTCAGTTCATAGCACCCATATGCCAGATTCCTATCCTAGGATCCTACAAGGAAGATTTTCAATATGATTTTTTTTAATGGAGCATAACCACAAGCATAACCAAGTCACAGAAAAACATCACCACATATCCACTGTATCAGAAATTTTGAGTACAATGTGGAAAGGGGAAATATAAGGTGATAAAAAAGGTCCAAAATAATTTGTCATGCGCTCCTTCCTCGATACTGCTGCGATCCAAACCACCTGCATACAACGGTCATGCATAAGCTTATGAAAAACTTAGAGGGTGGTGTAAGTGCGTGTGTAAGGCAAGTGCTAAGTATGAAATATCAAAGTAATGCGAAAATATGCTGGTAACTCCATGAATACTACAACCGTACCAAAGCTATGTGATGCAAGGCATGAATGCTATTAGCCATACCAAGGCCATGCGATACAAGGCCTACATAGCTAAATGTTATATGCGAGATGCAACACAAGCTTGTCAGTCCTCATCAAGTACATATATCAATACGGTTCCCCTTTGGGATATCACCGGGGTCTAGTACACTCCACACTGACTGCCGCCTCCCTAGCCGCACAACCTAGTGAGTGGAAGAGACTACACTCTCCGCCTGACCAGTAGTCTGCCAATACCTACCCAGCTCATTGATAGTGGACCCATTTACGAGCTGGTCAAACTCAGCCTAGCTTACAATCCCCTCACTCGGGCGGATAAGGCCACACCCCCTCCCAACCGACCACGACATAGTGGGAGACACGTTTTACTAGTATTCGGCACTCGTGAACTCATATCCACTCGGTCTAGACGTTGGAGCATCTCCTGGTACCAAAATGGTTCTGGGACTTTCACCTAAGGACATCCTATGTCCCCATAGTGCTAGAGCCAATATTTTTGATATCCAATTCACCCATCCACGATGTGCCTATGGAGGCCACGACCCTGATGTCACTAGGGTGTATAGTGAATCACGTCACATGGAATGCGAAATGCATGAGTCACACCATCCAGTCATGCATCAAACCTGCGCGTATCGCGCGATCATGTGGGGCACTCCATCTAATAAGGAGTCCTATAAATGTCTCAACCCAGCAGCGTATATTATGATCAAACACTCCACATAATAGGCATACAAATGATGCGTATGGGCATGTATGATGATGTTATACTAAGCGTATTCTTAATGTGTCTTACTGACTAAGTACACTAGCATGATTATCAAATATAGCAAGAAATGATCAGTCTAACCCGGTATGCCACTTACAAGAATAGGGGATGAATGGTACAAAAGTTTATATGGAATGGTCCATGTTAGACTATCATAATCTATTTGAGATACTAGTATATCATATATCTTAAGGCAGGGTCCACTTGAAAGGATGGTGAAAAGTATCATCATTAATGGGGGGCCCAACAGTTTGGGCTAGCCTAATGGGTATTACTGACACGAGTAGGGGCCCAACGGTGTGGGCTAGCCTAATGGGTATTACTGACATAAGTGGGGGCCCAACAGTGGAAATGGGTTTGACAATGGGCCCTAGTGTAGTTTACAATAGTGGACATTTAACCACCATTATACTAAGGTGCGGTCCATTTGGGATCAAAATCGGTAATGGGGCCCTCGGCCCTCCATTTATATAGGAAATGGATGGACAACGCGTGCCCATCACTCATACACTATGGGTTTGCATAAGGCAGTGGGGCCCATGGCCTAAAAATGGATAAATGGTGTGTATATAACACATACATCACGGTGTGTCTCGCACTCATAACGGGCCTCATATACATCCAGTGGGCCGCATCGCGTGGGCTGCATCACATGGGCCTCATATTCATCAAGTGAGCCACATTACATGGGCTGCATCACATGGGCCTCATATACATCAAGTGGGACGCATCACGTGGGCCTCATATACATCAAGTGGGTCCCATTACAAGTGGGCCCTTCAATCAAAATCAACGGTGGAGATCCCTTCTCCACCAATATGCAAGGTCTAGATGACCTCTTTACACTAGGAAAACAAACATTATGATGGGGTCCATGGAGGATGGCCCCGTCATGGGATGAACATATGAATCATGGTGGGCAATCGGCCACACCTAGGGTCTAAAGGGAGATCCATACCATCAATCAGTACGTCCCACTTGGCCCATCATCAAAACACAAATCGAAGCCTATAAAACACCCACTGTTGGATCTTCTCGCTTCCTTGGAAAGCTAAGCTCCTTAGCTTCTTCTTTGATGGTGGAAGATGAGAATTGAAGGGTTGGATTGAAAGGTTTGAGGGTAAGAAGTGGGCCACACCTAGGTTTTTTTCTCCTTTTCTCTTGCTTGGATGGTCACCTCTCTTGGTGCTTGGGAAAATGAGTAGAGAAAGAGAGAAAGAGAGAGAGAGAGAGAGAGGGAGAGAGGGAGAGAGAGAGGGTGGTTGTAAGAGAGAGGTGATGGGTGATGGGTGGCGTGATGGGTTTGAGTGATGGGTGTGAGTGACATGAGAGTTGACTTTAGTGGGTTGCTTGTCTTGGGGAGAAAGAAAGCATGGGCTAGAGATGTGATGTGTACTTGACTTGACTTGATTGATTTATGGGATGGGTTCTAGAGATTCTCTCAGGATTTACAAATGCACGGCGTTTCTTTGAGATAAACGAGGGCCCATATCTCCTAGCTTGGGTATCGCATCGGTGCGCAAGATGCGGTGTTGGAACCCCGGCAACGGCGCATTCGTTAAGGTACAACTTTCAAGTTGAGTCGACTTAGATCTACATGATGCGACTTAGGGTCACGCACAAATGCTGTGTACAGATCGCAGGTTGTTGAAATTTGACAGGAAGGATCGCGAGAGTCTATGGAATGGTACAGACTAGGATACGGGCCTTACACCTTTCCCCAATCCTAAACCGTAATACGAAATAAGTTATCCAAGAATAGAGCAAGCTAGGTCTATCACCACTTTAGGAGTGGGAAGATAATTGACAAATCTATTTTGGTAAAGGCTGAAAAGTCTAAGGACCCGTAAGTAGATGAAACTGATAGACTTAGAAACATTCCACAAGAGTTAGAACCGAAACTCCAAAGTAAGCCAATTGCACCATTCCCCCAATGGTTGATTGCACCAAAATCTCTCTCTAACTCTCAAAACATTCTAGAGCTGTTGAAATAAATGAAGGTCAATATTCCTTTACTAGATGCAGTTAAACAAGTACCTTCATATGCCAATTTTTTGAAAGACTTGTGTACGACCAAAAGAGGGTAAAATATTCAAAAGAAAATCTTTTTAACTAAAAAGGTGAGTGCTATCCTAAAGCAAGATGTGCCATAGAAATACAAAGATCCCAATACCCTAACCATTTCTTGTGTAATTGGGAATTACCGCAGTGAGCATGTACTTCTTGACTTAGGAGTTAGCGTAAATCTGATCCCATACTCGGTCTACGAGCAACTAGGTATAGTTGAATTAAAACCCACCCGGACCACGTTATAACTTGCTGATCACTCAGTCCGAGTACCGAGAGGAATAATCGAGGATGTGTTGGTCCAGGTTGACAAATTCTACCATCCGGTAGATTTTATCATCTTGAATACTCAACCCATCATGGACATGAGCACTTAAATTCCCATCATTCTTGGTCACCCATTTCTTGTCACTTCAAATGCAATCATTAATTGCAGGAATGGAGTCATGAGTATGTCTTTCGAAAATATGACTTTGGAGTTGAATATCTTTTTCAATACGGGCAAACAATTAGAAGAGATGACGATTTCTATGACATGAACATGATTGACTCTTTCGTGGAAGATAGAACACTTTTGACCTTATCCTCTGACTCTCTAAAGACGTGCTTGGCCCACTCCCATGATTTTGAGGATGATATGATTCGGGAGATGGGGACCATGCTGGATACTATGCCAGTACTTGAAGTTAACTGGTGGAGGCCACAATTCGAAGAATTACCCCAAACCGATGTAGTGCCTCTATAGTCTAACCTCAAGGCATCGAATCTTGACCTAAAACCTTTACCCTCTAATTTGAAATATATTTATTTTGGTCAAGATGAGACATATCCGGTGGTGATTTCTTCCCACCTTGAGAAAGAGTAGGAGAGTATGCTCATCTCTACTCTCATTGAGCACAAAGGAGCCCTTGGATGGTCGATTGCAGACATTAAGGGAATTGACCCATTGATTCATACTCACCTTATTCATCTTGAGGATAATGCGAAGACCTCATGACAACTACAATGTAGAATAAATCCAAACATGAAGGAAGTGGTTAAGGTTGAGGTTCTTAAGCTATTGGATGTAGGTATCATATACCCAATATCTGATAACCAATGGGTGAGTCCAACTCAAGTGGTTCCCAAGAAGTCTGGAATCACCATCATAGCCAATGCCAATAATGAACTCGTGCCAACTAGGATCACTACTAGTTGGAGACTGTGCATTAATTATAGGAAGTTGAATACCGTCACAAGGAAGAACCACTTTTTTTTACCCTTTTCGATCAAATTTTGGAAAGGTTAGATGGTCACTCTTACTATTGCTTCCTCGACGGTTATTTGGGCTACAATCAGATTGAGATATCTTATGAAGATCACGAAAAGACTACATTTACATGTCCTCATGGCACCTTTGCTTATCGAAGGATGTCATTTGGGCTCTATAATGCCCCCGCCACTTTTCAGCGATGCATGTTGAGTATTTTTTCTTATATAGTGGGGTAATATTTAGAAGTCTTCATGGACGACTTCTCGGTCTTTGGTCAATCCTTCAGTGAATGTTTGAAAATTTTGAAAAATGTGCTAAAACAATGCGAGGAAAAGAATTTGGTACTGAATTGAGAGAAGTGTCACTTCATGGTTCGTAAGGGAATTGTCCTTGGACGCATCATCTCATCCAAGGGAATTGAGGTAGATAAGGCTAAAATTGATCTTATCTTTAACCTACCTCCACCCAAGAACATACGAGATGTTCCTAGGACACACCGGGTTTTACAAAAGATTCATAAAGGACTTTAGTCACCTCTCTCATCCTCTATGTAATCTACTTCAAAAGGATGCACCATATGAGTGGACTGAGCAATGCTAGGAGGCTTTTGTTAAGATTAAGGGCATGTTAACCACTACACCTAACATGCAGCCACCCGACTGGAGCCTTCCTTTTGAATTTATGTACGATGTGTCTAACTATGCTCTTTGGGCATTTTAGGCTAGAGAAAAGAAAAGAAGCCCTACGTTATTCACTACACAAGTAGAACTCTAAATCCTACCCAAGTGAACTACTCTACTACGGAAAAGGAACTCTTACCCGTAGTGTTCGCTTTGGACAAATTTAGGTCCTACTTATTCAGATTCAAGATTGTTATTTACATAAATCATGTGGTGCTCAAGTATCTTCTTTCTAAGAATGATACTAAGCCCTGCTTGATTAGATGAATCCTCTTACTCAAAAATTTGATTTGGAAATAGAATATAAAAAGGGAGTAGAGAACGTAGTGGTTGACAATCTTTCCCTTCTTGATCTCTCTGATTCCCTTGAGACGACACATATAGATGACATGTTCCCTGACGAACAATTGTTCAAAGTCTCCTATTCACCTTGGTTTGCTGATATTGCTAATTATTTTGCCACAGGTTTCATGCTGACACATTGGACTGTGTTAGATAAGAAAAAATTCTTTACTGAGGTTTGTAAGTTCTTCTGGGATCATCCATATTTGTTTAAATATTACCCAGATCAAATCATAAGGAGATGTGTGCCAGACAATGAACACTAAAGTGTCATCTCCTTCTCTCACTCTCAGGCTTGTGGTGGTCACTTTTCTACTAAAAACACAACCAAGATTCTATAGTGCGGCTTTTATGGGCCCACTATGTTCAGGGACACTCATGAGTTTTGCAAAGCTTGTGAGCATTGTCATAAGTTGGGAGCATTGTCTCGTCGAAATATGATGCCTCTGAACCCCATTCTAATCATTGAAGCATTTAATTGCTAGGGCATCAAGTTCATGGGACCATTCCCCAATCCTTTCAGAATTTATACATTCTGCTAGAAGTAGACTATGTCACTAAATGGGTAGAAGCGATTCCGTGCCGGAACAATGACCATGAAACGGTCATTAAATTCTTAAAAGAGAACATCCTTTTCGGTTCAGAACGCGTCGAGCCGTCATTAGTGATGGGGGCTCACATTTTTATAATAGGTCATTCACGAACTTATTGAAGAAATATGGTATCTCTCACAAGGTGAGCACTCCATACCACCCATAAACAAGTGGGCAAGCTGAGATTTCCAATAGGGAGATCAAACACATTTTGGAGAAAACGGTTAACCCCGATCGAAAGGATTGATCAATCCGATTGACTGATGCTTTATGGGCTTACCGTATTGTATTTAAGACCCCTATTAGAATGTCTCCCTTTAGACTTGTCTATGGGAAGGCTTGTCACTTGCCTGTGGAATTGGAACATAGACCCTACTAGGCGATCAAAATTTTAAATTTCAATCTGGACAACGCTGCCTCGCTACGCAAACTTCTGTTAAATGAACTTGAAGAAATTCAGAACGATGCGTACAAGAACTCGAGTTTATAAGGATAGGATGAAGGTATTTCATGATCAACACATTCTTCAAAAATCATTCATACCAGGTCAGAAGTCCTATTATACAATTCTCGGTTACATCTCTTTCCGGGTAAGCTCCGATCTCGTTGGACTAACCCTTTCACTATTACTAATGTTTATCCTCATGAGGCCATCAAGATAAAGAATCCGAATAATGCTAATCAATTCAAAGTAAATGGACATTGATTAAAGCCATTTGTTGAGAAATTTGTTTCAAAGGACATGTCCATACCTCTGATTGATCCTGTTTACTAGGATTGACCTCCTAGTCTGACGGAGGTATAATTAGAGTTATTGCTTTCATAAAATTTAGGACTAGGATAGTTTTCTTCCGCTATTTTAATATAGTTTGCTTTCCATTTGTTTAAGATAGTTTGCTTTTTAATTGTTTAATTCTTGTGCTAAACCACCTTCACGCTGAGATCCATTGGAAAAGGCTTTAAAAGTCTTTCATCAGGTACTATCTTTCCATCATTTCTCCTTAAATTACGCTGTCTCTTTTGTAAATCATGCTTATTTCTTTTACATTAAGGACAATGTAGATTTTTCATTTAGGGGTGGGAAATTAGGTTACCTAATCAGTGTTTTCTCAGTTTTGAGCAAAATTTTTAAAAATTTTCAATGATTCAAGTTGAAATCTGTTTGGGAAGCGATGAATTGTGCACTTAAGAATGTCTTGAGTATGATAAGATAGAGATTGAATTTTGGATTGTTAGAATCTAATCTCTAAGTAACTCATCACTTAAGTGCTTGCATTCAATTGATTAAGAGGTAGTTTGAATATCATGTTAATCTAAATTACAACACACATTACACTCAATCTACCTTCTGTAAGATATACTAGAATTTCTGATTGTTAGTATGTGAATCACTAATAGATGGCGAGAATCGAGTTTGGAGAATTCTATCCACCTTAAAAGAAGAAAAGAACCAGTTTTTTTTTTTTTTTTTAAAAGGAGATCAACAGAGATGTCATGAAAAAGAATGAAATGAATGAAAAATCTAGAAAAGAATGCAATTTTTTTTTAAAAAATGAATAAAAAATGACTGTTGATATAAAATCAAAAACTAGAAAAAGAAGAAAAATGGGATAAGTTCGGAATCAGTACTTGAGTTTTAAATTGATCTTGAAGTGATGAGCATAGCTAACATGATGAATTGATAGTATTCGTACGGGAAGTAAATTGTCTTTCACTTAGCACATTGAAAAACTTGATATACAAGTTATGCTTTGATTTAGTGGATAAAGAACTTATTCGATTGGTTGCTTATGTGATTGGGTTCTAGGTTTTCAAAATCTCACTTTCGTATCTTAATTCTACCCACTCATACTTGAGTGCACAAAAGATTGTTTTCTAAAAAAGATTTTTGACATTAAGCATTGAGATTTATTTTCTGCATACATTGCTTGGGATTAGAAAAATGCTGGTTGGGAATTGTGTTGAGGGTCAAATATTGCATATTTGACCCCATTTATTACTTGGTTTTATGAACATGATAATGCTTAATGTTCTATTTTGATCATGTTTGTGTTGCAAGGTGAATTTAAGAGCTTCGATTGAAGAGGATGTTAAAAGCATAGATTTAACACTCAAGAATCACCAAAACCGAGGATGGATCTTATGAGATCAAGAATGAAGAATTCACATGCTAAAGATCCAAGAAAACTGAGGAATGAAGAGCATGGAAGACTTGAAGTGAAGAAAAGGAACCCTAAAAATTGGCATCCTTCGACTAGTCTGAGCGCATCCTCAACTAGTCGAAGGATATATCTCGACTAGTCGAGAATTCGTCGACTCGAACTCCAGTGGTAAAATCCTTTAAATTCCAGTCATCCTCGACTAGTCAAAGGAAACCCTCAACCAGTCGAAGGCTGTCCTCGACCAGTTGAGGGTTATGCAGATGTTGCGCGGACTGCTTAAAATTATGATGATTTTTGAAAATTTCTAACTCGATGCGAAAGGAGGTGATGTAAAACTATAAATAGGGGTCCTCATGGCATCCCTAGTTAACACCTTTGAATTTGTTAGTTTTAATCACTTTAATCACAATTACTCTCTTAATTAATTTAAATTTAGACTCGCATCTTCTTCTCGTTGTAGTTCTAGTTACTTTCATAATACACACGAGATTAGTCCATGTGGATTCGACCAGGGTCTCACCGAGATTATTACTACATCGCGACCCTACACTTGGGGTTGTGAACATGCAACTATTCATCTGTGCACCACAATTCACCCGCACAACACTATTCATCCACACAACTATTCATCTACGCAACTATTCATCTGCGTACTATTCATCATAACACTATTCATCCACGCAACTATTCATCACAGCATTATTCATCCGCGCAACTATTTATCGCAACACTATTCCCCACAGTACTATTCATCACAACACTTCACCCGCATCACTATTCATTGAGAGATTTATGATAAAGATGGCCGCGCATGGACAACGCTGCCTATCTTGGAATCTTGATGCCCAACAAACCAAACTCTTTTTTCTCATGTATTTTTTGTGCTCCAATAAGGGCGTGAGACATATTCAAAACTAAGAGCTTATCAATCAGAGTATATTACAAGTACTTCAAGACCTTTCAAAGCCCATATAAGGGCGTGAGACAAAAAATTCAATTAGGCAAAAAGGGATTCTTCCAGCCCAACCTTTCCCCAATCTTAAACCGTAATATGAAATAAGTGATCCAAGCTCTTCAAATCAAATGGAGCAAGATAAGTCTATCACCACTCTAAGGAGTGGGAAGATAATTTACAAATCTATTCCGGTCAGAGATGAAAAGTCTAAGGACCTAGAAGTAGATGAAATTGATAGACCTAACAACACTCCACAAGAGTTAGAACCAGAACTCTAAAGCAAGCCGATTGCACCTTCACACCCCAAACTCGAAAACCGAATCTCACACTGACAGCCTCCGTATTATCCCATCCTCAGCTCCCAACACCCATATGCCAGATTCCCATCCTAGGATCTTACAAGAGGATTTTCAGTACGATTTTTTTTGTAGAGGAACATAACCACAAGCATAACCAAGTCACAGAAACATCATCACCACATATCTACTAATAAAATCATTCGAGTACAATGCTGAAAGGGAAATACATATATGAAATAAAAACTCCAAAGCTTTAGCACACACTCTTGTCTCAATGATGCTGCGACCTAATGTCACTTGCACGTAACGATCGTGCATAAGCTTACAAGAAGCTTAGAGGGTGGTGTATGTGTGTGCAATGCATGTGCCAAGCATATAAATATCAAAGTACGTGGAAATACTAGCAAGTCCATAAATACCATCAGCCTTATCTAGGCTATGCGATGCAAAGACATAATAAGCCAACGTCATATAATGAGGAAGCAATGTAAATCGGTTATGCAATGCAGAGACATAGTAAGCCAAAGGTCATATACTGAGGATGCAATGTAGATTGGCGATGCAATGCGGAGACATAGTAAGCTAAATGTGATATACTGAGGATGCAATGGAATATGCAAATCCTGACAAGTCCACGAATATTGTCAGTCGTATCTAGGCCATGCAATGTAGAAATATGTAATGTAATATGTCATAAGCTAAGGGTGCAATGTAATATGTAATGCAAAAGAAATGACATAGTTGGAGTGTGTAGTCGAGATGATAGTACGTGGTATCACAAACTGTGGGGTTCATCACAAGGGACTTCTATCTAAACCAGTCTCATACCTAAATTTGGATAGATAGACTCAATGTGGTAAACTCCTGATTTCAGGTTGGTCATGCGCTCAACCAAAATCCTAGCCATTGTGAAGGTACACATAATGATTTGGTTGCACACCACCAGCCCCGGTGGATAGTGAATGAATGTATAAATGAGTTAAATGCTAAGTATGCCACTCCTGCTCAATAAATCTACATATCAGTATCGTATATCTCTGGGATCATCATCGGGGTCTAGTACAATCCACACTGGCAGCGCCCTCCCTGGTCGCACAACCCAACGAGTGGAAAAGACCTCACTACCTATCTTGCTAGTACTCTGTCAATATCTACTCGACTCATCGATAGTGGACCCATTTTCGAGCTGGTCAAACTCAGCCTAACTTTGCCCTTACCCTCGGGCAGATAAGGCCACATCCCCTTCCAACTGACCCTGACATAGTGGGAGACGCGGTCTACTAGTATTCGACACTTAGGCACTTGTGTATCCACTCGTTCTAGACATTAGAGCATCCTCTGGCCAACAGGGATTTAGGGACTTTCACCCAAGGACATCTAACATGCCCAAATGCTAGAACCAAATATTTTCGATGTCCCATCTGACCATTCACAATATAACTGCGGATTCCACAACCCTAATGTTGTTAGGGCTCAAAGTGATCATGTCACACAGAACATGAGTCATACCATCCAGTCATGCATCAAACCGGCACATATCATGCGATCATGTAGCGCAACTTTGTCTCACAAGGAGTCCCATAAACATCTCAGCCCAATGGCATAAGCGATAATCAATCATCCCTCATAACAGGTATACCAATGATGCGTATGAGCATGTATCATGGTGTTATACTAAGCATGTTCTCAGTGTATCGATCATGTCACTCAAAATGTGAGATGCATGAGTCATACCATCTAGTCATGCATCAAACCTGCGCGTATCACGCGATCATGTGGGGTAACCCGCCTCACAAGGAGTCCCATAAACATCTCGACCAAACGACATATGTTATGATCAATCATCCCTCATAACATGCATACCAATGTGCGTATGGGCATGTATCATGGTGGGGTCCATAGAAGGACAGGTATCTAATCCAAACATAAAGATATGCTCTAAATAGAGGATATATCAACCTGATGTCACATACACAAAGGGAGTCAAGAGGATGAGCCTAAGTATAATAAGAGGGCTTCCTCACCCACCTTATCATATAGTAAGATGGGCTTTCTTATGGGGGCCTGGTAAGTACACAAGGTGGGCTTCAAGGTTGGATAATCCCACTAGCATCAATGGGGGCCCAACGATTTGGGGTTAGCCCAATAAGGTGAGATGGATCATGCTAATATCAATGGGGCCCCATGATTTGGGATAGCCCAATAAGGATAGATAGGGAATGGGCTTAACAATGGGCCCTAGGGAGTTTGTAACATGGACATTTAATCACCATTGCTCCTAGAGTGCGGCCCGCCATAGAATGTAACTTACAATGGGGCCCATGGCCCTAATACAATCTGGACAATGGATGGGCAGCATGAATATAATCATATACGTCATGGCAGGCCTCTTGGGACAACCCATATGATCCAACAAAATAGATGGGCAGCATGTGCAACACATACATCATAATGGGCCTCATGGGGCAACCCATGGCCTAGAAAAATAGATGGGTAGGGTACATACAATACATACATCATAGTGGGCCTTACAAGTCAGCCCATGATCTAGTAAAATGGATGGGCAGCATGTATATAAAGCATGTATACAACAAGGTGGGCCCAATGGCTGGACGTCTAGCCCATCCGAGCTTATTGGACATCCAGAAATCTGGACGGTTTGGTCCTTATTAATATAGATGGAAGGTGGGCCTTACAGGTTTCTAATGGGGTCCATGATCTCAGAAAAATGATTGCACAGTGTATATATCACACTTCATTGTGATGGGTCTCACAACTTCTAATGAACATCATGGATTACAAAACATACAGTAAGTTGGGCCCTTACTAGACGTCCAACCCTTCCAACTTTCTAGACCTACTGGGCATCCAGCAGATGGGCTATTTGGATGAAATACATAATTTATGGTGGCCCATACATGCCATAGTGGGCCCCACCAGATGAACAACATGAATACAACACATACATCAGGTGGACCTGCTGCTGGACGGTCAGTCCATCATCGTCCCAGCCCTGCTGGACGTCCAAAATAGGTGGACAGTTGGGTATATCACTTACACAAGGTGGGCCCCACCTGCAGACGTCCCACCAAAGGGTGGGCCCCATCCAGGTGGGCAGCAAAAATAGAGGAATGACGTGGATATAATACAAACACCAAGGTGGCCCAACAGCTTGGACGGCCAGCCCTGCTGGATGCTGGCCTTGCCTGGGCATTGGGTCTTCCTCCTGGTTGGGCCCAGGGCCTGCTTAATCATGGGAAAAATGGATGGATGACATGTATCCTTGCATGCACAGTAAGGTGGGGTCCACGTGAATGGCCCACTAGCTTGCAATCAAGCCGATATTTATATTTTCCCTTGATCCAGGCTTGCTGGACGGTGCCAGCAGCTGGTCCATCTAGACCGTGGGCCCACACCAGGGACGGTCTCCATGGATGGACGGTGAGGATACAAGACATAAATCAAGGTGGGGTCCACACAGGTTCAAATCCTTACCTCAGTGGTAGATTCTGAGGAGTTTCAATAAGAGGTCTTGGGTTCAAGACCCATAGGTGGTGAAATCCCACTGAGGCGTGCGAGGGTGTGGGTCGGGTGCATGTGTAAAAAAAAAGGTGGGGTGCACACGTTAGTGGACTACCCCACTATAACAAAAGATTTAAGCTGATATTGTGCTTTCCATTCACCTATCCCTTCATGACCGATCAGTTTGCAGGTTGGAAAATGAACAACAAGGATTTAAAACACATGCATCAAGGTAAGGTCCACCTAGATGGGCCGCACACATCTAGATCAAGAAGATGTGTACATTTTTTCCCTTGGTATTTGAATTATATAAAACTAGGTAGCAAGTTGGGCCAGCCTGCATCCAAAAACTGGACAGCCAGGCCATCCCACCTGTTGGATGGTTTGGATCTGTTAAGCACATCAGGTGGGCTACACATCATCATAGAAAGAGAGAGAGAGAGAGAGGACAAGTGGTGGAGGGACTCCGCCACTAAGAGCCCCCTCTAGGTGCACATCACATACATCAAGATGGGTCCCAAGATTGGGTGGGCCCTCAAATCAGTAAATCAAGGTGGGGATGTCACCCCCACCACAAATCAGGGGTCTAGATGACCCTTACATGCTGAGTAACAAGGAAACACCATGATGGGGTCCATGGAGAATGGCCCTATCATGGTACATGCATGCAACTCAAGGTGGGCCAATGGCCACCCTTATGGTCCAAGATAGGATCCCCACTATTGATTAGTGGGTCCCACTTGCCTGTAACTCCCTAACTTTTCAGGACCCTAGTATACGACCTGTTTCCCAAAAACCCGAGTGTTAACCTTAAAGGATGGTCAAATTTAAGTGTGTGTGTGTGTGTGTGTGTGTGTGTGTGTGTATATATATATCAGAGTAAACAGATGAGTGTAGAATGGACAAGTAAGCATAAAGGAAAATTTGCAATTTCATTTAGAATATACAAGAAGTTGCCCCTAATGACTTATACAAACCAATGTCTCTATATAACCAATTCAAGAATTCACGTAATTTAATACATGAAAATAATAGAAGAATGTAAATATAAGCCACAAGATTGCGCCTCTCCCCTTAGCAATACGGCAGTGTATCCCTAACACTTGTACCCAACTCCTCATCTGCCCAAACCTGAAATCTCATAAGCCACCTATGCTACCTGTATAGTTATATTTATTTGATGGATGAGTAGCCACCTCAATGTGAATTCCCCTCAAGATTACACATTGTTGCATTAGGTAAACATAGTTATAAAAACATGGCAAGGTATATAAAACAATACATGATGCAGTCTTATTAAATTCATGGATGCGTGAATGCATCATCGACCTGGGGATGCACAACCTACTGTCGAAATAAAGGGTCGCCCTAGGAGAAATAGTCACCTGAAAAAATACACAAAGGTATGCCCGAGGAGAACTAGTTATCCGAAAAAGACCATAATATATATATCGCCCAAGGAGAATTTAATCACCCGAAAAAGACCATAAAACATAGATCGCCCATGGAGAATTTAATCACCCGGAAAATACCATAAAACATAGATCACCCAAGGAGAATTTAATCACTCGAAAAAGACCATAAATCGCCCAAGGATAATTTAATCACTTGAAAAAGACCATATGCTATGAAAATGCATGATTAGCCCAACCGTTATTAGTCTGTTTACAGCCGGTAAGTTTAATAAGCTCAAAGGTCACTACGGGGAGCTTAGAGCCTAGCGTAGGCCGACAGCTCAGGCATAGTGTCCCATTCCACCATCCCTGGCTCATGAGGCTACCACCTTAGGATGTTTAATGGATCTCAATCGACCAGTGGCCAATCATATTTAGTATATGGGGCTTACCATCGCATGGTTGCATAAAATAAAACATCGAACCCATATAGGGCTAATACCAAAACAAAGCCACATAGGGTGATAATAAAACAAGCTACCTATGGCAAATATCAAAATAAGCCACATAGGGCAAGTATCGAAATCATGCGATAAAGACCATCCTTAAAAACCACTTGGACACAACCCCTGAATGGTAGGCCCACATCAATATTCAAATCACCCCACCACTCAATAACCACTAAGTCAAAAGTTCATTATAACCAAAATCAATCGAGTTACCTCCTAAGTATAGGTGTACATTTATAAGTGGGGGTTTTCCACTAATGTACCAGTTTAAATCCCAAAAGCAATCCACAAATAATCCAATGGGATGGATTAAATATACAGGATAAACATTAAGCATGTAATGTAGCAATTCAATTCCAACGATTTAACATATGTGACTATGAAATAGAGATATCAATTATAAATTAAAATAAAGACTATAACTCAAGCTAATGGGAAAGTTGAAAGCTTAAGGGGAAGAAATCATCACCTGATCAGGGATCAAATCACCTTCTACTAAGCTAACTGCTTGTGCCCTTAGGATTGAATCCTAACACAAATTATGGATTTGTAAGATTAAATTAAGGTTTTACAAGACTATCTCTGGTCTAGATTATAACCTAAGGTTTAGGTTACTTATTTTTAGGATTTTGATGTGAAATTAGGGTTTTCATCCTTGGGCTTAGCCTTAAACTTAGATCCTAGGATTTGAACTCTACTTGGTGTATTAGTTAGGATTAAATCTTGATAATTCCAAGAATACTGTTAGCCTTAGTGTTATAACTCATATCTGCTAATTATGTTAATAATGATAGTTCATAAATTCCTATAAAATATACCGATATTAGATTCTATACCTAGATTCAATCCCAACATAAAAAAGTATCGACATAGGGCTTAGATTACCTAGGCCTACGATTTCATCCTTGAGTTTAGGTCTAGGCCTGATCTTAAGGGTTTTAATGTAGATTTTAGGGTTTTATCTTAGGGTTTAGTTCTGGGTTTAGATTATGGAATTTGAACTCTATTTTGTGTGGCCATTAGTGGTATTATCAAAGGGAGTAATAAATGAACATGATTAATCAAATGAATTGGTTATTAATTTAGGAATATTAACAATGGTTACTATTATATTAAATTACCTAACAACGTCCCACTACGAATAATAATATTAGTAATTCCCAAAAAAATTATTAATATTAACAATATCCATAATATTAGCTAACATGACACTAATAATTATTTTAATGAAAATGATTAGTGTGTTCTAACGTTAATGACAATATTTTAAGAACGACAAGATATTAATGATAATTTTTATATGTGTTAACTAATATCTGTATGGGTAACTTACTAATTGTTAATCATATCTATCTTTAATAATCCTAAAAATGACAATAATAATAGAAATGATTATGTAAATTAGAACAGAAAATGTGGCTCACCTAGTCGACTCGGTTCGAGCCAAGTTGACTCGGACTCTCCCTTCACTAGCCTTTCTTCTTCTCCTCCTTCCTTCCTTTCTCTTTTCTTTCTCTTCTTCCTTCTCTTTCCTTTTTCTTTCTTCCAGCTGGTTGCTGACTCGACGGTGAACCTGGTAGCATTGCACTAATTCATGCCCACTCCCTCATTCTCTCCTCTCTCTCATTGCCTTCTTTTCATCCTTCTTCTTTCTTTGAAGTCTAACAACACCACTGCACTTGACCTAGTCCAACTCGGACCGAAACAGGCCCGATAACTCACAACCCGGCTCGGTTCGAGCAAGCACAGCAACACACCACTCTCTCTCTCTTTTTCTCACCTTCTATTTCCTTCTTCTCCTCTTCTTCAATCTTCATAAAGTGCTATAGAGATGGCCCACCTGGTGAGAGAAACTGATACTTGATTAAGGGTTGTAACAGGGGTTAGTGACTGTTCTTCTTGGTAAGGAAGATGACCTGCCATTAATGGCAGATCACAAATGCCCATGTCTTGCTCTAAATCAATGCTTGAGAATGGTGTAGACGGGTATATGGGAGCTTAGAGTGTGGTTGGATTGAAGCTCTAATGATGTATAGGCGGTGGGTTCGATGGAGAAAGCTTACAGCCGGTTTTTCTTGAGCGGACGCAATGACAGGGAGGAGAGGCCTTGCTGCCCGATTCTTCTTGCCTTATACCTTAACCTAGGCTCACTCAACACCATCAGATGAGCAATGGATGAACCAAATTCGATCTATTAGAAATAGCTTCCCCAAACAGTGGGTAGAAACCAAAACTGGTATGGTTTTTCTTGGGACGCCTTAAGAAAATGGATGGCCGAGATGCCTTGCATCTGACGATTGCAAATGATTGAGAGCAACACGCTCAGATTGTCAGTCAACAACAAGATAAGGTTTCCACTTTGGTAAAATCCACACACGCACAGCTCCGTTATGCCCATCATTATGTCCCCACACGTGTGCTCTATTGTGTGAAACATCAGGGGTTTTGGTAAGTCAAGGCCTCTCCATCAGATGAATGGTTTGGATCTCTAAGTTGGGCAGTGGAGGTGGGCCATGATCGAAGCAACAGTCCGTCAGAAATGGACGCTGGCAGAAACAAGGAGAGAGAGAGAGGCTTTCTCTTTTAAAAGGGAAACTCGGTCAGATAGGTTTGACCGAGCAGGTAGGCTCCATGCACGGCTGGTGCACAGCCCTCAGTGCACATGCGTGGTTGAAATGGGCCCCACAATTATGTATTTTGAGAAATTCACTCCATTCATTTTGCTTGGTGAGCCCTTTCATAGCCTTTTACCGAAGATGGGGCAGATCCCAGGTCCATGTGGGGCCCGCAACTTGATTCGGGCCCTATTTATGAATTTCCCACCGATCTAATGGTCGAATCTTCCCGAGATTAAACTTCAATGGTTAAAAAGGGTCCTAATGGGCTGTTCACCTGGCATCTAACAACAAAACCTGATTATATATAAGTATATTGCTTTATATTAATAAAACTACATTAATACTAAGCAATAATGTAATTTGTTACATGTAATTCATATTATCTCACATTGTTAATATATATATATATATAAATTATATCGACATTGCTTATGCTTTGAGACAGTTGAGGAAACACGAAGAGAATTACCCTACACACAACCTGGAGTTAGCAGCTGTCATTTTTGCATTAAAGCTCTAGAGACATTACCTCTATGGAGAGGAGTTCGAGCTCTTTTGCGACCACAAGAGCCTTAAGTATATTTTCACGCAGCGTGACTTGAATATGAGGCAGCGCCAATGGATGGAAACACTGAAAGACTTTAAGTTCGATGTTTCTTACCATCCGGGCAAGGCGAACCTTGTGGCAAATGTGTTGAGTCGTAAAAAAGCTATAGAGTTTGCGGCTCCGCTTATGATAGCAGAATGGGACATGTTGGAGTTTGTGTGAGACTTTGAGCAGAAACTTACGGTGGAAGAGCCGTATGAGGTTATCGCGCACATTCGTGTACAGTCCCTCAGCGATGAGAAGATCGTTGCAGCTCAGGCAGATGATGAGCTTTTGGTGAAGATGAGAAAGCAGGTTGGTACAGATGAGAACTCCGACTGGAGTGTTAGTTCTAATGGGGGCCTACGATTCGTGGCCGGTTATGTGTTCCAAACATTCCTGACTTGAGACGGGAGATTCTCGAGTTAGCCCATAGTTCTAAGCTTGCGATGCATCTAGGTAGCACGAAGATGTATCAGGATATGAGAAGATCATATTGGTGGGACAACATGAAGGTCCATATTGCTGAGTTTGTATCTCGTTGTCTCACATGCCAGCAGGTCAAGGTAGAGCATCGCCGACTTCCTGAGTTGCTTCAACCCATGCCCATAGCAGAATGGAAGTGGGACTTCATCTTTATGGATTTTATTTCTGGGTTGCCGAGAAAGAGGAAGGGACATGACTCTATTTGGGTGATAGTCGACCGATTGACGAAGTCGGCTCATTTCTTACCTATCAGAGTCACAAACTCTGCAGACGAGTTGGGTAGATTGTATATCAAGGAGATTGTACGTCTGCATGGAGTTCCCTTGGAGATTGTATCTGATGGAGACACTCATTTTACATCTATCTTCTGGACTCGTATCCAGGAAGCAATAGGTGTGAAATTGAAGTTCAGCACCGCGTTTCATCCACAGACAGATGGGCAGACAGAACGCGTAAATCAGATCCTGGAAGACATGTTGCGAGCTTGTGTTTTGGATTTCAAGGTCAGTTGGGATGATTGTCTTCAGTATGCAGAGTTCGCGTATAATAACAGTTTCCAGGCGAGTATCGGCATGGCTCCCTATGAGGCGTTGTATGGTCGCTCGTGCAGAGCACCGCATTGCTGGGCAGAAGTTGGTGAGCATAGTTTGACTGGCCCGGAGTTGGTGCAGGCGACTTTAGAGAAAGTTGACATTATTCGACGTCGACTTCTGATAGCTCAGAGTAGGCAGAAGAGTTACACTGATACGAGGCGGCGATAGCTTGAGTTTGAGGTTGGAGACCATGTATTTCTTAAGGTCTCTCCTATGAAGGGAGTTATGCGATTCGGTAAGAAGGGAAAGCTTACGCCGAGATTTATTGGTCCATTTCAAGTTCTGGATTGAGTGGGAGCGGTAGCATACCGCCTTGCTTTGCCCACACCTCTTGCGGTCGTGCATAACGTATTTCATGTTTCTATGCTGAAGAAGTACGTTCCTGATCCTTCGCATATTATCAGTTGGGAGCAAGTGCAGTTGAGCGAGGATGCCACATATGTACTGCGACCGACGCGTACTCTAGATAGAAAGGAGCAGGTATTGCGTAGCAAGGTCATCCCTCTTGTGAAAGTTCTATGGATGCATCATGGTGAGGAAGAGGCTACTTGGGAATCTGAAGATGAGGTTAGAAAGAGCTACCTTCAGATCCTTGAGGAGTATGAGAAGGTATGAATTTCGAGGATGAAATTTTCTTTAAGGGGGGTAGATTGTAATGACCTGGAAAATTTTGTGCCAAGATTCGAGTACTACCTCTATTTTTTCCCTTAGTAGCTAATTGGGGTAATTAGCGCTAAACTTGATTGCTTGTGAAATTTACATCAAGCACTTTAAATTTGATCTGCATGACTCAAAATCTGTAGAATAGTTAGCGCTAGGTTACTCTGAAATCTGGGATTCATTGCTAAATCCAGTTGCTCTTGGAAATTTTTGAAAGTTCTGGATCGGACCTGGACTGCGCGTCGTAAGTCCGATAGCGATGATCTTAGGCTGTTTTGGTCATCATGTTGGACTTGGCCATCACCTCCAAAATTAAGTCCAGATGATGTTCGGGGTCGATTTGATTGAGGGGTCGATTTGATTGAGTCCGGAGTGAAAAGTGTGAGAACGGTAAGAAATTAAATGAGATTTTATGAAATCTGAGTCGTGTCGCTTGCACGACGATTTTAAACAATCTGACCATTAGATTCTGATCCAATTTCACCCTCTGATCAGGGAAGATGGCGCAGGCATGTCCTTGTGCTTGTGGACCTGATCGAGTTTCGGTGACTGTTGAATTGAGTGTGGTCCGCCACGGCTGATCTGAAGATTCGATCGGTACGAAAACTCAGCTTGACCTAGATCCATGGTCAGTGAGCTTAAGTCTGACCTCTCATGGAAAAAGGCCTGGCGGAAGTGCTCCGTTGGATTGAGAGAAGCCTGTTTTGGTTATAACCTAAGTATACCTTGGCCCTGGGGTTATTTTCATCAATGTTAGGCCTATATATAGACCTTAAAACCCTAACTCTCTTTTCCATACGAATTTCCTAACCCTAGCTAAGAAAGAGAGAGGAAAAGAGAGAGAAAGCGAGAGAGAAGTTGGTGAATCATCTTAGATTCTTTCCTGTGCTTCTTCATCCTTAAACCTTCACTTTAGAATCGTTATTCCTGCGATTCTAAGTTCATCCTTGGGTAAGTTAACCTAACCCTAATCTGTGTTAGAGCTTAGAATAGTCTTTGTGTTGTTGTAGTTCATTTTTATTCTTGCTTTAAGTTGTCTTGTCGCCGTTGACGAAGACATATCGTCTGAATCAGTTTAGTGTTCCATTTCTGGTTTAAGGTGCAGACTTTAATTGTATAGGTTATGGTTTTTAAGGCTTTCAATGTTAGCTAATGGTTTATTCTTGTTATGGATGAGATTTCACATGTCAAATGTTATGTTTATGTTGCATTCCTGATATGCATGTGATATATTGAGATTTGTGTATTCTATGTATATGTAGGAAGTACCCTATACGTAGAAAATATGCACATGTGTTTGCCATGATCATTTGTTGTGTATTTATGCTAGATGTATGTGTGACAACTCCTTGGCAAAAGAAATTGTCAAAATGTGTGTATTTTAACATACGTCATGTATGTTGAACTATGTATTCTAAGTGTTTGTAGAAATGCCTGAATGAACTAAAGTGTAATATATTATACTATTTGCGGGCATTGAGGAGCGATTCTCAACACTCCTTTTGATGTGTAGGATTTACCACATGCAAGTCATATTCCTTGTTGTTTAATTTCAAGTCTTACTTATGGTTAAATCCATGTTAAGTTGATATTCTTCAAATGCTTACATACCATATGATTTGAGTTGTTGTTCCATTATTATTCTAAATTGTTGATATCAATATCTGTTATAGTGGAATGTGTTTGGGACTATGAATAGTCCAGGAAATCGGTAATCAGTCTTAAGTTCGTGGCTGAGGTTACTTTCGCCACGAAGGACGTGATTAGACGAACCCGAGTCGTATTAGAGTTGTCGGCAGTGGTTTGGCCACGCAGAGTGTTTGCGCACTCTATGTCGTTCAACCCAACGTGCGCTCATGCTAGTTGAGTTCGTCAAGTAACCCGATTGTCCGATGTATGTTCACCATGTATGGATGCTATTGTTTGAATCTAGGGTACCAAACTTACCAGTGTAAATCCTGTAAACCGTTGTACCTTGATCCGCTAAGACTCATGAGCCGGACATAGTGGCATGGGACACCGTGGTCGAGCTGTCGGCCTACGCTAGGGTGACAAGCCTCCCCGTAGTGACCAGTGAGCAACCAAACTCATGAGGCGATTATGGTGGTATGGGACACTATATTCGTGTTGTCGGCCTACATTGATTGGTGACGAGCCCTTTGTAGTGACCTCGAGCATGCCTGGATACTGCATTGAGGTGACGAGCCTTAGTGTAGTAATGAAGGTATGATAGGCGTGCATTGATTGGTGACGAGCCCTTTGCAACGACCTAAAACCATATGATCGT
Organism: Magnolia sinica; assembly: GCF_029962835.1. Lineage (NCBI taxonomy): Eukaryota > Viridiplantae > Streptophyta > Magnoliopsida > Magnoliales > Magnoliaceae > Magnolia > Magnolia sinica. The sequence continues at coordinate 86,650,858 of NC_080574.1, forward strand.
ATGAGATTGTCTAGGACTGACGACCCTAGAATGGATCACTGTTTGGATGTTGATATGAGGAAGGTACCTTAGCTTCCCAATCTTGCTGTATGAAAAGGACTAATAATAACTTGGTAATCATGTTCATGCACCGCATTTGCATGTGCTTTGTAGACGTGGTGCACTTTAAGGCGATGTCATGCATAATGAAAGATGAAGACGCTGAGGGTGTACGCGCGAGGGCACGCATCATTCTGCACACATCCTTGCATTAACAAGAGTACTTAGGACATGTTTGATTATTTTGCTTTATCATTACTGATTGATTGAATTGATAACATGTTAACCTTTGCTTTATTGTTCCACTGAGTTGATCACTCACTCCCACGTTCTGGGGTGGTGTTAAACACCCACCAGACTCTGTCTTAGCTACAGATGTTGATGAGACCTTTGAGGCAGAGCAGGAGATCGAGGATGATGAGGTTGCTTTCTCTTTCATGCAGTTTTCAGACAGGTTCTAGTGAGCCTTGTTCTGATGCGAGGGATGCTGGGATTTCTTTTGGGATTAAATCATGTAATTTGATACTTGTAATTTTGATAGTAACACTTGTAACACGATCTGGCATGTATATGTATTTCAGGGATTTGCACATATACACTTATATTTATTTAAGTCTTCCGCTTGCGTTCTTCACTTATCCCTGAATTATGTTTGCAGTTTGGCTTAATCTATTCCATGTTTTATGCACTCATACAGACAACATACATCCATCATTCAATATGTTGCATAAGTGATGTTTTGAAACTCGGGAGCCGAGTTATGCTCGACCCTCGAATTTCAGGGCATTACATTATATTACATAATGCATATTCTGAATTGGACGACCAATCTAATGGTCGGATAATTCCACAACTGATCCTAAGCGCACCTAATGTTTCCCGCACTAGTTTAGGGAACTTTTGAATGGGGATTGTTCTCAATGATTGGATTTAGGCCAGAACGGATGTGGACGTTCGTTTAAGCTATGTTTGTATTTATATTAAATTAAATTACGTGGTACACTCGAGTACTGGAAAGTATGGGGTGTTACAATCTACCCCCCTTAACAGAAATCTCGTCCCGAGATTTGTTGGGTGTACACCTAAATGTTAGCATTACCAGTAGTAATTTCATTTCAATAGTGGACTCTATTTCTCATTTGAGCAATCACGTCTTGTACTGTTAGTAAGCTATATTTAAATGTACCACATTCCTTGAGAGTCTAGTCTAGCATATCAATTTCTACTAATCGTTCGACACCATTCTAACATTAACCAATACTAAGAATTTATTTAAAGGTTTATTTTCATCCAATGTCCTATCACCTTTAGTAAGATTAAAAGTTTGTTTAGGCGACCGTTATTAACAATATCTTCTTTTTTTATTTTTTTTTCTACCCCTAATGATAATCCCCAATATCTAAAGTACAGTACAATTTTCTGGTTTCCCATGTTCGAGCTGTCACGGACAAATGGTTGTAGTGGGTTTGAGTCCGATACATCAATCCTTTGCCTACGTAGAATAGAGGATTAATAGTATCAATTCATAATCCTACTAAATCTCGATCCTTTGCTTGATCAGGGCATTAAGATCATTGAGAATTGCTGGGACTTAGAATTTGAGACAAACTGCGCAAGCGCTTAGACATGGTTCCATCAATCCATGATCCCTACTATTTTAGACTCCTGGGGAATCTCAGGTAATCCTCTAATTTTCAATGAGAGCGCCCAAAATCTGCGTGAATGGGTGTGAATGACCATCACAATTCCAAAGCGCACTCTGATCACCTAATGCACTACTTGGAAGTTTCAAGACCAGGATTTCTATATGAAACTTGAGTTTGAAATTTTTGATAATTTATCTAGGATTTTAAGTCTAGTTCTAATATGCTTAGTCTCAAGTTGGAAATTTACTCAGAATTCTATAACTTCATCACTAATTAATCTTAAGTGTTGAGATTTATGGAAACTCTTGCCTCTAACTAGCAAGGTGAATTATGGAATTTAAATTATAACCCCTAATATGATTCTTCAAGTTTAGGGAACATTCACGACTGATCTAATGTATGACATGGTGGATCCTACGGAGTTCAAGTTTGATCCATTTGATTGATTATTACGATAGCATTATCTTTAACCATGAAATCTTAAGAAAATTTATATCCTGAATTTCTAGAAAATTTTCATTTGGAAGTTAATTACAAGGAATGTCCTTGTTTAGCTTTATGTACATCATAGTAGGTATTCACACAATTAATTTCCAAGTTCAAACAACCATGTTGTAATTTACACGGGAACTAAAGTTCTTGTTTCTAGGTTCAAATGACTAAACATAGAAGGTTCAAAGAGGCCTAAGTTTATTTGTAAGTTCTTCAGTCCTCCAAATAAGTTTCTAGGGGCTTAAAATTTTAAGTTTCTATATTCTTAATTTCTCCTAACTACAAGGGACATTCACATAAGTTCAATTGGTTATTCCCATCACTTCTAAGGGACTTCTACATAAGTTTAAAGTCCAGCGGGAGTCCAAGGAACGATATGGTACTAGGGTACGGGCCTTACAACACCATTCCGACAATGGTTGATTGCACCAAAACCTCTCTCTAACTCTTAGGACATTCTAGAGGTGTTAAAACAAGTGAAGGACAATATTCCTTTACAGGATGCGGTTAAACAAATACCTTCATATGCCAAATTTCTGAAAGACTTGTGCACGACTAAGAGGCGGCAAAGCATCAAAAAGAAAAGTTTTTTGATAGAAAAAGTGAGTGCCATCTTCAAGAATGATGTGCCACAAAAATATAAATATCCCGGTAGCCCAACCATCCCTTTTGTAATTAGAAATTATTGGATTGAGCATGTACTTCTTGACTTAGGAGAGAGCGTAAATCCGATTCTTTACTCGGTCTACGAACAACTAGGTTTGGGAAAAGTAAAACTCACCCGAACCACATTATAGTTCACCGATCGCTCAATTCGTGTACCGAGAGGGACAATTGAGGATGTGTTGGTCCAGGTTGACAAATTCTACTACCTGATAGATTTTATCATCCTGGATACTCAACCCATTGTGGACATGAGCACTCAAATTCTTGTCATTCTTGGTCGCTCATTACTTGCCACAACAAATGCAATCATTGATTGCAGGAATGGAGTTATAAGTTTTGTCTTTTGAAAATATGACATTGGAGTTGAATATCTTTTTCAATACGGGCAAACAGGTAGAGGATGATGATGATGCCCGCGAAGTTAACTTACTTGATTCTTTCGTGGAGTATAGAACTCTGATGACCGTATCCTTTGACCCTCTAGAGACGTGTCTGGCCCACTCCCATGATTTGGACGCTGATATGATTAAGGAGATGGGGGTCATGCTTGATACTACGCTGGTACCTGAAATTAACCGGTGGGGGCCACAATTTGAAGAATGCCCTAAACTAATGTAGAGCCTCCACCATTTAACCTCAAGGCACCAAAGTTTGTCCTAAAATCTTTGCCCTATGATTTGAAATATGCCTATTTAGGTCAAGATGAGACATACTCGGTGGTGATTTCTTCCCACCTTGAGCAAAGCAAGAGAGTATGCTCATATCTACTCTCATTGAGTGTAGGGGAGCCCTTGGATGGTCAATCTCAGACCTCAAGGGAATTGACCCTTCGATTTGTACTCACCGCATTTATCTAGAGGATAATGCGAAGACCTCCCGACAACCACAACATAGATTAAATCCAAACATAAAGGAAGTGGTTAAGGCTGAGGTTCTTAAGCTATTGGGTATCATATACCCTATATCCGATAGCCATATGTGAGTCCAACTCATGTGGTTCTTAAGAAGTCCGGAATCACCATTATAGCCAATGCTGACAATGAACTCGTGCCAACTAGAGTCACTACTGGTTAGAGAATGTGCATTAATACAGGAAGTTGAATACCATCACGAGGAAGGATCACTTTCCTTTACCTAATATTGATCAAAATTTGGAAAGGCTAGCTGGTCATTCCTATTAATGTTTCCTTGATGGATATTCGGGCTACAACCAGATAGAGATAGCTCTTGTAGGTCAGGAGAAGACACATTCACATGTCCGTTTGACACCTTTGCTTACCGAAGGATGCCAATCGGACTGTGTAATGCCCCCGCTACTTTTCAGCGATGCATGATAAGTATTTTTCTGATATGATGGGGCAATATTTAGAGGTCTTCGTCAATGATTTCTCAGTTTTTGGTCCATCCTTCAGCGAATGCTATGAAAATTTAAAAAATGTGCTAAAGTGATGCGAGGAAAAGAATTTGGCACTGAATTGGGAGAAGTGCCATTTCATTATTCATAAGGGAATTGTCCTTGGACATATCATCTCGTCCATGGGAATTGAGGTAGATAAAGCTAAGATTGTTCTTATCTCTAACTTACATCCACAGAAGAACATACGAGATTGGTGATCCTTTGTAGGATACACTCGATTTTATAGAAGATTCACAAAGGACTTTAGTCACCTCTCTTGTCATTTGTGTAATCTACTTCAAAAGGATATCCCATATGAATGGACTGAGCAATGTCAAGAAGCTTTTACTAAGCTCAAGGGCATGTTAACCACTGCACTTATCATGCAGCCACCCGACTGGAGCCTTCCATTTGAACTTATGTGCAATGCGTCTGATTATTCTCTTAGGGTGGTTTTAGGCTAGAGAAAAGAAAAGAGGCCCTACGTTATTCATTACACTAGTAGAACTCTAAATCTAACCTAAGTGAACTACTCTACTATGGAAAAAAGAACTCTTAGCAGTAGTGTTCGCTATGGACAAATTTAGGTCCTACTTGATTAGATCCAATATCATCATTTACACAGATCATGCGGCACTCAAGTATCTTCTTTCTAAGAATGATGCTAAGCCCCACCTAATAAGATGGATCCTCCTACTCCAAGAATTTGATTTGGAAATAAAAGATAAAAAGGGAGTAGAGAACGTAGTGTTTGACCATCTTTCCCGCCTTGATCTCTCTAATTCCCTTGAGATGAGACATATAAATGATATGTTCCCTGATGAACAATTGTTCAAAGTTTCCCACTCACCTTAGTTTGTGGATATTGCTAATTATCTTACTACAGGTTTCACGCCAACACATTGGACTGCATAAGATAAGAAGAAATTCTTTACCAAGGTATGCAAATTCTTCTAGGATGATCCATATTTTTAAAATATTGTTTGGAACAAATCATAAGGAGATGTGTGCCGGATAATGAATCCCAAAGTGTCATCTCCTTCTGTCATTTTCAAGCTTGTGGTGGTCACTTTTCTGCTAAAAAGATCACGACCAAATTTCTCCAATGCGGCTTTTACTGGCCCAATATGTTCAAGGATATTCATGAGTTTTGCAAAGCTTGTGAGCATTGTCCTATCGAAACATAATGCCCTTGAACCCCATTTTGATCTTTGAAGCATTTGACTGCCGGTGCATCGATTTCATGGGACTATTCCCCCAATATTTTGGGAATTTATATATTTTACTGGTCATACACTATGTCACTAAATGGCTTGAAAAAATTCCATGCTGGAACAATGATCATCAAACGGTCATTAAATTCTTAAAAGAGAACATCCTTTCCCGATTCGGAATGCCTCGAGCCATCATTAATGAGGGAGGTTCACATTTTTGTAATAGGCCATTTGTAAGTGCTATGGTTTTATGCTCCTTTGATTGTCAAATTTTGTATGCCAAAACATCAATCTATGTCTTGTGTATCTCATTGGTATATATGATCAAGACATTGCATCACCTCTCTAAAAACTTTGCTTCAAGTCAAGAGTGAAGAACTACTTCAAAACCATTTCAAGAAATGCAAGTACAAGCTACAACGAAAGAAGTGATCTTTTTCAAAGACTCAAGTTAGTGTACAACGCAAGATGAAGTGTAATTCAAGCTCTAGAAGATCTCAAGCTCAATGTTACATCAAGGAGAGAGATCTCAAGCTTCACAATCTTCAAAGGTCAACTATCATCAAAAGAAATGAAGTCTCAATGTTCATACCTCACTTTCAAGGTATGATTGACCTTAGATTGACCTCAGTGTACATCATTTTGTATACATAATTCAAATTGAATCATTGTATAGATGTTTAGTCTGTTCTAAGATTAGTCCTGAACTCTGTTTGACTAGTCCTAACTCTGACTCGACCAGTCCAAGAAATTCCTAGACTAGTCATAAGTTGTTGTAATTTTTTAGAATTTTTTGGTTGAGCTATGACCAGTCCTGGAGAGTGCTCAACCGGTCGTAGGAACAACTCATTGTAGGACCAGTCGTGCACCTTCGACTTAAACTACAGCAATCAAATTAGGTACTTCACGACTAGTCGTAGGATGTTCATGACCAGTCGTGGAGGGCTCACGATCGGTTGTGGACACCGTGCGACTAGTCGTGAAATGATTTTATCTGATCGCCCGTAAAATTTTAAAAATTTGTTCGGTCTACGACCAGTCGTAGTGTCCTTAAGACCAGTCGTAGATGCGATTTCTACAACTATAAATAGAACACGAATTTTAGTGTTTTACATCGAATTCAAGTAAAATCAGGGCATCACTCTGAGATAAGTCTGTGTTCATTCTTAAGCTAATTGTTCATATTTAATATTCTCTTTTGTTAGCTTTTTCTTATTTGATTTTGTTTTTACATTCCAATCTAATTTGAAAGAGAAATTAGGATATTCCACTGCTTGGAATCAAAATCAAATAGAGCCAGACCTAATTGGATTTAATTTAAAATCAATTAGAACTTAGAACCATTTCAAAGTGAGTATTGGACATTGAACTTCCACATTCAAACTTCTACTGCGATTGGTTCTTTCGGGCTACTACAAAAGGAGAAATCCAGGTATTTTACTGTATTGTAAATTTCCTTCATTTTGATTTTTGTTTGAGATTAAGCCAGAAAAATCTCAATCTATTGGTTATCTGAGGAGAGCCAGGAAAACTCAGAAGTGGAGTTTTTGAATTGTGTAAGCCCATTAAAAGACACAATTGTGAAAGTTTTAAGTAAACCTGTGAAATCTATTTTCATAGTGAACGCTAATATCCCCTATGTGAGGATATTAGGAGTGGAGTAGCAATCTATGTAGCTGTTGTTTAATAGTTGGTGAACACATAGGCGAACCACTATAATTCTTTGTGTATTGTGATTTGAATGTTTACTTAATTTCTATATCATTTATCACTTAAAATTGTGGGATGTATGTGTGGATGTGAATGTTGTAATATTTACATTTCAAGCACTATGGGGAATGTTGTAATAATTTAATTTCAATTCTTGCTATTTCCTTTCTGTTCCTTTACAGTTTTAGCTTTTAATTCTCTAACTGTTCTAGTAAGGTTGTCCTGCCATAAACCCTTGGTTATTATGGTGAAAGGTTGTCCTTAGAACAACTAGATTCTGTGATTGCTTTACATTCTGTATTTTGAATTATTATCTTTCCTGTTCTTGGCTATCTTATCATTCTATTCTGTTGTTATTATTTTAAATTTGATAGTCCTATTCACCCTCCCCCCTCTAGGACATATAGTTAGGCCTTTTCAAGTGGTATCAAAGCCTAATAGCTCATTCTAATTCTTTATATTTGGATTTATTTCCTGAGCTAATCGACCTAAGCTATTTATAAGATGTCAAATTTTGATAGCCTTTCAGTCACTAGGCCTTCACCATTTGATGGCTCCAATTATGCCTATTGGAAAGCAAGGATGAGGATTTTCCTTAAATCCATAGATGAGGGCATGTGGCAAGCCACAGTGACTGAATGGAACCCCCTACCACTGAAGTAACTAGTATCAATGGTTTAAAATCAATAAAAGTTTCACCATACTTCACTTGGACCACAGTTCAGAAAAGTGAGAGTAGTGCCAATGAAAAAGTACTAAATGCAATCACTTGCGCATTATCACTAGATGAATTCAAAAGAATTATATCCTGTGGTACTGCAAAGCAAGCTTGGGATATTTTAGAAATGACACACAAGAGAACATTAATTGTTAAGAAATCTAAAGTCCAACTCCTCACAACCAAATTTGAGGAAATTAATATGGAAGAAAATGAAATGTTTATTGACTTTTATACAAGATTAAATGACATTGTAAACTCTATGTGGGGTCTTGCCGATAAAATTCCAAAAAGTAAAGTGTGTGCAAAAATATTACGCTCACTTCCTAAACGGTTCAATTCTAAGGTAACCACAATCCAGGAACTTCGTGATTACAGACAATATGAAGTTAAAGAACTAGTTGGTTTTTACAAACCTATTAGTTAAACTTTAAAGCTCCTAAAGGTAAATCTATCGCTCTTAAATCTTCTAAATGTATTTCTCAAGAAAATTCTGATTTAGAAAATTCTAAAGATGATATGGCTCTTTTAGCGAAATTTTTTTATAAGATTTTCAAAAGTAAAAAGAGTGTTGACTTTCAAAAATCAATTGATAAGAAAAGATCTAAAACCAGAACTTGAAAATCTTTAAAAGATAGTCAATGTTACAACTGCCAAGAATATGGGCATTTAGCAAACAAGTGTCCTAAAAAGGACAAACCCAAAAAGAAGAGTATGTTAGCTACTTGGGATGAATCCTCTGATTCTGAGGCCTCTTCTGAATCAGAAAATTCTAAAACGAGTCGGGCAGTGAAGTTAAAGCCCTTATGACTCTAGCCAAATTCACTTTTTCAGATAACAATGATTCAACAAGTGAAGAAAATCTGAACAGTGATTGTGAAAATGAAGAAGATCTTCAAGATGTTTACAGTGCCCTATACAAGGAAAGTTGTAAAATTGTCGTAAAACTAAAACTTCAAAAAGAAAAGTTTTTAAAACTTAAAGAAAAATTTGAATAACTTATTTTAGAAAAATCCCATATTTCAGATTATTTTGAAAAAATAAAAATGCAATTTAGATTTCAGAATTTCCCTGATTGAAAATCTAAAATCTGAAAATGAAAAACTAAAACTTGAAGTCTCTTCTATTCCGAGTTTAAAAGATACATGGAGGTATGCCCAAGGTCATCCAAAGTTAGAAAAACTTTTGTCTAGATCAAGAAAATGTGGTGAACGATCTGGTTTGGGCTACGATAAAAGTGTTCCTCCTAAACAAAAGAATACTTTTCCTAAGTTTGTGAAAGGAGAATCTTCAAACTCAAAAGGAAATAGTTCAAATAAAAAGTTTTCTAAAAATGTTAAAACTTTTCAATCTTTCAAACCTAAAAGTAATTATATTAACTATAAAAATCAGAATCAAAACCCTTCGACTGAAAAGATAGTTGATTTGCTTAAGGAGCTCCTAAAATCTAACTCAGTGGGTCATTCCTATAACAATTACAAATACAAGAAGACCAACTATACTCCTAAACCCAAAGCAGTTATGAAATGGGTTCCTAAGGTTACTAGCTTGGTTACCCAGACGACTTTCAAAGCTTTAAGCCATTCAAAGTGGTACCTAGACAGTGGATGCTCAAGGAATATGACTGGTGATAAAGGTCTATTCACCGATCTCAAAGACATGGCTGATGGTTCAGTCACATTCAATGATGGCAGCAACTGAAGGATTATTAGCCAAGGTACGATTCAACTTTTTAAACTCCCCTTAGTTGAGAATGTTTTGTACGTTGAATGGTTAAAACATAACTTGTTAAGCATTTCTCAAATATGTGATAAAAATCATAGTGTTAAATTTTCTAACCAAGGGTGTGAAATTTTAAACAAAAATGGTTTAGTAATATTAACTGGTCATAGAACGTCTAAAAACTGTTACATTGTAAGTGATTCTAGCTCATCTAATCAACTATGTTACATGGTCCATCCCGATGAGACCGAGTTATGGAATAAACACCTTGGACATGTACACTATCGCAATCTCTATAGATTGAGCAAAAGAGAACTAATAAGAGGTCTACCTAAATTGTAAAAGGTAGATAAAATATGTGGCGAATGCCAGATTGGTAAACAAACTAGGAGTGCTTACAAAAAGGTGGACTCTAATGCCACATCTAAACCTCTCGAACTTCTCCACATGGATCTTGTAAGACCAACCAGGACAGAGAGTTGAGGTGGCAAAAAATACATATTGGTAATCGTGAATGATTTTACCAAATTCACTTAGGTAGCCTTCCTAAGGGATAAATCAGAAACCCTTAATGAAGTAAAAAGGATTATCAAACGGATCCAAACTGAAAAAGGTTCTCAAGTCAGTAAAATCCATAATGATCATGGATTTGAGTTCGAGAATAGCAGTGTTGAGAAATTCTGTAGCGATCAGGGGATATAACATGAATTCTCTACACCTAAAACTCCACAACAAAATGGAATTGTTGAAAGAAGAAATAGAGTGCTTCAAGAAATGGCTAATGTAATGTTAAATAGTATGAAGCTCCCTAAAAATCTTTGGGCTGAAGCTGTAAATACTGCATGTTATACTATCAACCGAGTTTATACAAGTAAGTCAAATAATAAATTTGCTTATGAACTGTGGTTCGATAAGAAGCCTACTATCAAATACTTTTAAATTTTTTGTAGCAAGTGCTATATTTTACGTGACCGTGAAAATTTGGAAAAGTTTGACACTAAAAGTGATGAAGGGATCTTTTTATGTTATTCTTTAAACAATCGTGTATATCGTGTACTGAACAAAAGGACTGATGTTATTCAAGAATCTATTAATGTGGTCATAGACGATCACTTGAATACACCTGCCCCAAATTCAGATAATGATGAAGTTCTTTTAATTGACAAACCAAATACTTCATCAAATCAAACTGACTTTGAGCTGAGGACTGTTAAAAATCATCCAACCATTCAAATTCTTGGAAACCCTCCCACTGGTGTATGCACTCGTAGACAACTTGAAGACATGTAATTACGTATGTTTTACATCCCAGATTGAGCTGGCAAACGTAAAAGAAGTTACTAACGAAAATTGAATAGTTGTGATGCAAGAAGAGCTTAACGTCCATTTACTTTGAATTCATTGCCATTGTTTGGATTCTTTATCTCAACATCCCCACGAGGATAAACATTGTTAATAGTGAAGGGGCCTGTCCAGCAAGATCGGAGTTTGCCCGAAAAGAGATGCAACTGAAAATTGTATAAGAGGACCTTCTGACCGGGTGTGAATGATTTTCGAAGAATGTATTGGTCATGAAACACCTTCATCTTGTCCTTCTAAATTCTCGAGTTCTCGTATGCATCATTCTGAATTTCTTCAAGTTCATTTGACTGAAGTTTGCATACCGAGCCAGCGTTGAAGTTGAAGTTCAGTTTTTTAATAGCCCAGTAGGCTCTATGTTCCAACTCCAAAGGCAAGTGGCAAGTATTCTCATAGACAGGTCTAAAGGGAGACATTCCAATAGGGGTTTTGAATGTAGTATGATAAGCCCATAAGGCATCGGTTAATCGGATTGACCAATCCTTACGGTCAAGGTTAACCGTCTTTTTCAGGATGTGTTTAATTTCCCTATTAGAAATCTCAGCGTGCCCACTTGTTTGTAGGTGGTATGGAGTGCTCATTTTGTGGGAGATGTCGTATTTCTTCATTAAGTTCACAAATGGTGAAAAGGCCTAGCTATATGTCCTGGGGGAGGGGGGGGGGGGGGGGGGGGGGGCGGAATAGGACTATGCTAAATTTAAAATAATAAAAGCAGAATAAAACAATAAGATAGCCAAGAACAGGAAATATAATAATTCACAATACAGAATGTAAAGCAATCACAAAATCTAGTTGTTCTAAGGACAACTTTTCACCATAAAAACCAAAGGTTTATGGCAGGACAACCTTACTAGAACAATTAGAGAATTAAAAGCTAAAAATGTAAAGGAACAGAAAGGAAATAGCAAGAATTGATATTTAAACTATTACAACATTCCCCACAGTGCTTGAAATGTAAATATTACAACATTTACATCCACACATACATCCCACAATTTTGAATGATAAATGATATAAGAATTAAGCAAACATTCAAACCACAATACACAAAGAATTATAGTGGTTCGCCTGTGTATTCAACAACTGTTAAACAACAACCACACAGATTGCTACTCCACTCCTAATATCCTTACATAGAGGATATCAGCGTTCCCTATGAAAATAGGTTTCATAGGTTCACCTAAAACCTTCTCAATTGTGTCTTTCAATGGGCTTACACAATTTAAAAACCCCACTTCTGAGTTTTCCTAGCTCTCCTTAGATAACCAATAGATTAAGATTTTTCTGGCTTAATCTCAAACAAAAACCAAAATGAAGGAAATTTACAACACAGTAAAATACCTAGATTTCTCCTTTTGTAGCAGCCCGAAAGAACCAATCGGAGTAGAAGTTTGAATGTGGAAGTTAAATGTCCAATACTCACTTTGAAATGGTTCTAAGTTCTAATTGATTTTAAATTAAATCCAATTAGGGCTAGCTCTATTTGATTTTGATTCTAAGAAGTGGAATATCCCAATTTCTCTTTCAAATTAGATTGGAATGTAGAAATAAAATCAATTAAGAAAAAGCTAATAAGAGAGAATATTAAATATGCACAATTAGCTTAAGAATGAACACAGACTTATCTTAGAGTGATGCCTTGATTTTACTTGAATTCAATGTAAAACTCTGAAATTCGTGTTCTATTTATATTTATAGAAATCACATCTCCAACTGGTCCTAAGGACACTACGACTGGTCGTAGACCGAACAGATTTTTGAAATTTTAATCACGATTAGATAAAACTGTTTCACGATTGGGCGTAGGATGTCCACGATCGGTCGTGAGCCCTCCACAACTGGTCATGAGCATCCTACGACTGGTCATGAGGTACCTGATTTGATCGCTGTAGTTTGAGTCGAAGGTGCACGGCTGGTCCTAAAATGAGTCGACACTATTCCTACGACCTGTCAAGCATTCTCCAGGACTGGTCGTAGCTCAACAAAAAAATTCTGAAAAATTACAACTCAGGACTGGTCTAGGATTTTCTTGGACTGGTCAAGCCAGAGCTAGGACTAGTCGAACAGAGTTCAGGACTAGTCTTAGACCAGACCAAACATCTATAAAATGATTCAATTTGAATTATGTATACAAAATGACCTACCCTAAGGTCAATCTAAGGTCAATCATACCTTGAAAGTGAGGTATGAACATTGAGACTTCATTTCTTTTGATGATAGTTGACCTTTGAAGATTGTGAAGCTTGAGATCTCTCCCCTTAATGTAACATTGAGCTTGAGATCTTCTAGAGCTTGAATTACACTTCATCTTGCGTTATACACTAACTTGAGTCTTTGTACAAGATCACTTCTTTTGTTGTAGCTTATACTTGCATTTCTTGAAATGGTTTTGAAGTAGTTCTTCGTTCTTGACTTAAAGTAAAGTGTTTAGAGAGGTGATGCAATGTCTTGATCATATATACCAATGAGCTAGACAAGACATAGATTGATGTTTTGGCACCACAAAATTTGACAATCAAAGGAGCATAAAACCATAGCACTTACAATCTCCCCCTTTGTCAAATTTGTGACAAAACACACTGCAAAAAAATAAGAGAAACACAACATGCTTAATAAAGAATCATGCACCAGACATATATAAGAGAACCAGTTACAGCCTGGTTAAAGAATCATGCACCAGTTGTCATTGACTAGCACAAATTCTTCCTTACTTATTTACTCCCCCTGAGTAGTACACACATATATATCGTAAAAATTAATGTTACCACCCTTCAATCCATATCCATTCCAATCAATCCAAAGTTCTTGAAATCTTCTCCCCCTTTTTGTCACTATATAACAAAGGAAGCAAAAAAGAAATGGAAAAGGATAATAAATAGGAGTAAGAAAAGGATTAACTAGTCAAGATTTAAGAAAATTAAAGTCCACAAACTATTAACCGGTTCAAATTCCACAAACAAAGGTCAATCAACCAATCTGAAGTAAAAACAAAGTTCACACACCAACAAAGGTAAAATAATATTAGAGTTAATACAGACCAAAGGATAAAACACTTATCAGATCCAGATGAAGGAGCAGGTATGGTAGGATCAAGTTGATGAAGGCCCTTCTTTAAGCGGCTAAGATACTTGCGCATATATTTAAATCATAAATTATGGGCCACATTCATATTCTTTACCTTATCCTCTAGAGCACGAAGACGAGCATCAAAATCAGATGGCTCATAGTCAGGATCATTAGCAGAATCAAATTCAATTTCATCAAAAATATCATCCATATTAATATCATCAGGAAGATCGCCAGCTTCATCTTCATTCCCTGCTTCAGCTCCTCCAACACTAACATCCACTTGGCCAGGAGCCAATTCCAACTTCATTTTGTTAATATTCGAATTGTTATAAATAAGATGATGGATAGGAGCCTCTCCAACCGACATAGCAACTAACATGTGATTAGCTAACACAGTCATAAGATAGGCAAATGGAATATCACTATGACCTGGATGGAGATGAAACTGAATGACGGAATGACATATTAATGAAGGAAGACAAACTTTAGTACCTAAGATAACAGAATGCAAAACTATAACTGGTCGTGTACATCCACGACTGGTCGTGTACCGACTAAAATATGCATTTTTCATAAAAAATTGAAATTTAAACCAATTAATTATCAAATATATATACACTATGATACAAGTATGCATGAATATTTAATTTAAAATGCACATACCAAGATCAAATTTCAATTTATTAAACCTGCTTTTGTCGAGTGGTTTAGTGAAAATGTCAGCAAGTTAAGTCTCAGTAGTAATGTACTTCAAAGATATCAGCTTTTCCTCTACTAATTCACAAATGTAATGATACCTAATGTCAATGTGCTTGGTGCGTAAATGCTGAATTGGATTTTTTGAAATGTTTATAGCACTGGAATTATCACAATAGAATATCATTGATTCTTGTGCAATTCTATAATCGCTTAGTATACGTTTCATCCAAACAAGCTGGGTACATGCATTTCTAGCTGCGATGTATTCAGTCTCAGCAGTAGAGAGTGATATAGAACTTTGCTTCTTGTTAAACCAAGAAACCAAACAATTTTCAATATAAAAACAACCACCACTGGTTGATTTTCTGTCATCAATATTACCAGCCCAATCAGCATCTAAGTACCCAACCAATTGAACACTAGTATTATATGGATACCAGAGACCCAATTTTGAAGTACTTGCGACATATCGCATAATCCTCTTAACAACAGTTAAATGTGACTCTTTATGATCAGAATGATATCTAGCGCAAATACCTATACTTAAAGCAATATCAGGTCTACTAATAGTTAAATAAAGTAAACTACCAATCATACTACAATATAATTTAGGATTCACATTTTTACCTGTAGAGTCTTTTGAGAGTCTTAAAGTTGTACTCATATGAGTATCAAAATTCTTACCGTTCTCAAATCTGAGCTTTTTGATTAAGTTCAGAGCATATTTGGTTTGAGAAATAAAAATGCCATCAGATTGTTGTTTCACCTGTAGTCCTAGGAAATAATTCAATTCTCCAACCATGCTCATTTCAAACTTAGATTTCATTAAATCTGCAAACTCAACGGTCATGTTAGAATAGGTAGATCCATAAATAATATCATCAACGTAGATCTGCACTATTAAGATGTGATCATTAAGTTTCTTAACAAAGAGAGTCTTATCTACACTTCCCATTTGAAAATCATGACTTAGCAAAAACTTAGTCAATTTCTCGTACCATGCCCCAGGAGCTTGTTTTAAACCATAGAGAGCCTTTTTAAGGCGATAAACATGATTAGTGTTCTTAGGGTCTTCAAAACCCATTGGTTATTCAACATATACTTCTTCATGCAGATCACCATTTAAGAAGGCACTCTTCACATCCATTTGATAAATTTTAAATTTTCTAAAGCAAGCAATAGATATAAATAGTCTGATTGACTCAAAATGAGCTACTGGGGCAAAGGTTTTATCATAATCAATACCCTCAATTTGAGTGTACCCTTGTACAACCAGTCTAGCCTTGTTTCGAATTATATTACCAAGTTCATCAGACTTATTTTTAAAAATCTACTTAGTTCCTATAATATGTTTATTTTTAAGTCTAGGAACAAGATACCAAACATCATTTCTCACAAATTATCAATTAAAGCCATTTGTTGAGAAATTTGATTCAGAGGACATATCTATACCTCTGAGTAATCCTGTGTACTAGGATTGATCTCCTAGTCTGATGGAGGTATAAGTAGGTTTATCGCTTTCATAGGACTAGGTTAGTTTTCTTCCGTTGATTAGGATAGTTTGCTTATACTTTATTAAGTTTTGTTTTGTGCTAACTTATCTTCACACTAAGATTATTGGAAAAGCCTCGGAATTCCTTCTTCCTATCTTCAGGTATTACCTTTCCATCAATTCCTGTTTCTTATCATTGCCTCTTTTGTATTGCATGCTTAATTCCTTTACATTGAGGACAATGTAGATTTTCAGTTGAGAATGGGGGATTAAGTAACCTAATCAGTGCTTTCTCAAATCTGTGCAAATTTTTTTAAAATTTTTGAAAATTTTCAATGTTTCAAGTTGAAATTTGTTTGGGAAGTGATGAATTGTGTACTTAAAAATGCTTTGATTATGATAAGAAAGAGATTGAATTTTGAATTGCAGGAGTCTAATAATCTATCTAACTTATCACCTAAGTGCTTGCACTCAATCGATTAAGAGGTAGTTTGAATATCATTTAATTTAAATTATAAGACACATTACACTCAATCTACCTTATGTAAAATGTACTAGAATTTTTTATTGTTGGTATGTGAATCATTAATAGATGGCGAGAATCGAGTTTGGAGAATTATATCCACCTTAAAAGAAGAAAAGATCCAGATAAAAAAAATAGGAGATTGATAAGGAGGTCATGAAAAAGAATGAAAAGAATGGAAAAGAATGCAAAAATAAAAAGAATGAATAAAAATTGATCGTCGATATAAAATCAGAAACTTGAACAATAAGGAAAAGGGGATAAGTTCAGAATCAGTACTTGAGTTTCAAACTAATCTTAAAGTGATGAGCATGGCTAACATGATGAATTGATAGTATTCGTACAGGAAGTAAGTTGACTTTCACTAAGCACATTGAAAAACTGGATATACAAATTATGCTTTGATTTAATGGACAAAGAACTTATTTAATTAGTTGCATATGTGATTTGGTTCTAGGTTTGCAAAATCTCACTTTCATATCTTATTTTTACCCATTTATACTTGAGTGCATAAAATATTGTTTTCTGAAAAAGATTCCTGACATCAAGCATTGAGATTTTTTTTTCACATACTTTGCTTGGGACTAGCAAAATCTTGGTTGGGAATTGTGTTGAGGGTCAAATATTGCATATTAGACCCCATTCATATCTTGGTTTTATAAACATGATACCACTTAATGTCCTATTTTACTCATGTTTGTGTTGCAAGGTGAATTTGAGAGATTGAATTGGAAAAGGTGCTAAAAGCATGGATTTGACGCTCAAAGATCACCAAGGTAAAGAATGGATTATAAGGAAAAGATTGAAGATTTTAAGGCCCCAAGATTCAAGAAAACCAAGTGGAGAAGGAACAAAGCTGAAAGAGCAAGTGCAGAATACACATTGACTGTGTCATCGAGCACGGTTCAATGACACCGAGGACACATTTGATGACATCGAACACAGGTCGATGACATTGAATTTATGAAGGAAAATTGAGTTGGTTGCTGGACAAATTAAAGATATTTTTCGAAGACTCAAGAAACTCGTTCGATGACTCAAAGATTTGCTCGATGACATCGAAGGCCTACTTGATGACCTCGAATTTTCTTTGGAATTTCAGCAAAACTCATTGGACATACTGGCCACCATTTTTTATTACACAAAGTACTGCTCGATGACATCAAAGATTTGCTCAATGACATCGAAGGTCTCTTCGACGACATGAAATTTATTGAAGAAATTGGAATAACTCTCTGAACTGTTTTGGACACATTATTGATTCCTCGAACATTGCTCGATGACATCAAAGGTAGGTTTGATGACATAGGAAGTTACAGAGTCAGGCTGAAGCTACAAAGTGAGGAAAAAGCATGTATGAAAGACACCTTCGATGACATCGAAGCCCGTTCGATGTCATTGAACGAATCACGTTAAGTTACACAAAGTTGCATGGAGTGCGTAAATTTGAGGTAATTTCCAAATTTTTTCAAAAATGTATGAAAGGAGGTGTTGCACAACTATAAATAGGAGTCCCCAGGGCATCCCTGGGCATAATCTAGGGTTTGAGGAGTGGAGAAAAAGTGTGGAGAGCCGTCACGAAGCGTTCTTCTTCTTCCTTAGTTTTTCATGCTTTCTTCTTGGGTTCTAGTTCCAATCATGTCTATGGTTGGTTAAACCTCTTAGCTAGAGCTAAGAGGTGAAGCTTGTAGCATGATAGGCTATTTTTTATTGCTTTAATTCATGTTTATGTTGAATTCTCTTTGATTTTAGTTTGATATTTACGAAATACTTTCAATTTTTAATGGTTTGTTGTGACTTAAATTATAATAGATCTGCAATAACTTTGAGTATGTTATTTTCATGTATTGAGATTATGAAATTAGAAAATCCTATTGTTCACCATTGTCCCTTGGGCATGCTTGGATGACAAAATCCCTTCTAATCTTCACGATTCTCTTATGTTTGTTTATGAGATTGGTATATCATATTGTGAGCCATTGTCTATTGGGCATGGTTTTGTAATGGAATTACTTCCAGTTCTCACGACTTTCATCCATTTAGAATTAGGTCAAAGGAAGTTCAGATTTGGTTTTACTGAGATATCTTCCAACTCGATAAATTGGGACTCTGATTCCAGTTGTGTCATTAAATCAAGCATAGATCTCCCCGATTGTTATAAGTGGATCCTTGGAAACCCTAGTTCCCACCTTTGAATTTCTTAAGTTTTAGTTACTTAATCCATAATTACTCTCTCAATCACTTCCAAAATAGTTCTACATCTTCTTTTACTTATACTTCTAGTTGCTTTCAGAATGACTCATGAGATTAGTCGCTGTGGATTCGACCTCGGTCTCACTAAGATTATTACTGCATCGTAACCTTACACTTGGGGTTATGAACAATGTGAAATTTTGTGTGATTGTTTTGAACTAGTATGATCTAAATCCTGGAATCTCACATATCATGTTTAAAATTTCATGTCCTATATCAAATTTGGTATCAAAGCTTAGGGTTCTTATAAGGGAATGCACTGCATGTTTAGGCTTTGGTCTATTCACGCTTAGTTTGCATTAAATCTCATCATAGAGTCTTGTAAGATAATTTAGTCTCATTTCAATGCATATAATTGTGTTAGAGGGTCTTCGAGTTGAGGAGTAGTTGTATGCGCACGCGTACTAGTCGCGGTTTTAGTTTACACCCTACGCTAAACATGGAGCAATTGCAAGAATCAATGGATAACCTAACCAGAAAGTTTGAGTCTTTGGGTAAGCACTTGGAACAACGTATTGATCATCGCCTTGAACAAATTAATGTGCACGTTACCCAATTAGAGACATCCACCGGGCAAACCCCACCATTGGGGAAGATGTCCAATATCAGGCAAGTGGTCAAGAGGATAGACTAAGGTATGAAGGTGGCCAAGGAATCAATTATGGACGGGCACCCATGCACCCACCCTTGAGGGACATCATGACCACTATGACCTCGATGCGCAACTCCTTAAGGGAGTTAGAGTCGTTGCCCCCACGTTTGATGACCACTTGGACCCTAAATCTTTTCTAGATTGGTTGGCGGATATGGACACTATTTTGAGTGGTATGACATGTCGGATGCTTGTCGAGTCCGATTCACCAAGATGAAGCTTCTGGGCTAAGTAAAGATGTTTTGGGCTACTATAAAGCGAAAGAAAGAAGGGGCAAGGAGCTCCCAATAGTCCATTGGGGAGAAATGAAAGAAACTCTTTAGGAAAAATACCTCCCGTTTTCTTACCACTTGAGGTTAGTTGAGGAATGACAGTCTCTTCGGCAAGGTTCCATGAGTGTTGTTGAATACATTGAGAACTTCAAAGAGTACTTTACCATTGTGAAGTTAATGAGGACCTCTTACTCACCCTTGCTCAATTTAAGACGGGCCTCCATTTTGACATTAGGAGAGACTTGCTCGCTAAAGACATAGATACTCTTGAACAGATGTATCAAGTATTGTTAGAGGTCGAGTAATACTTCAATGTATCTATAGGAAGGCGGTTTGTGTGTCATGATTCAGGAGCTAAGGCTAACCCTTCTGGGGTTAAGCCGAGCACTAGGTACCAAAACAAACCTTCCATTAGTTCTCAATCCAGGCCTAAGGATGATAAGTGTAAAGAGGTTATCGGTTCTAGGTCCCGTAGGAGTGAAGCGACTAGGTATTTTAAGTGTCAGGGGTATGGTCACTTTTCTCACCAGTGTGGCACGTAAAAGGCCACCAAGATGTTCCTTGTTGAGGGAGAAGTAGAAGTAGTGCCCCCAAAAAATAACAATGAGGAAGAAGAATATGAGCCAGTAGAAGCCCTTAGTGATGAGGAAGAGGGAGCGCAAGAGTCCGCAACCCTTGCAATTATGTGTTACACCTTTGCAAAAGTAAAAAATACTGACGATTGGCGCCACAATACGATCTCCGATACTACAAAATGTGGTGATAAGATCTTCGAGATGATCGTGGATAGAGATGGTTGTGCCAACGTGGCATTTATTGGCATTGTGAGCCGTCTAGGCTTGAAACTTAAAGCCCATACTCAACCCTATAGAGTGTCATGGGTGGATTAAATGTCCATTCCAATCTCACGTCTTTGTCTTGTTCCTATCTAGTTTAGATCATATAAAGACATGTTTTAGTGTGATGTTGTTCCTATTTAGTTTGGGACATATAAACCTAGGAAGCCTATTGATCTTGTCCCTATGTCCCTATCCCATAGGCCATCAAAGTCTGGAGAGTCCTTTGCAAATCACATTCATTTATTACATCAAGAAATTAGGCAATACTAGTAATAAACATTATAAAATTTCTGCAGACCAGCATAAGCATTTCAAGGAATTCATTGTAGGAGACTTTGTGATGGTCTGCATCAGGTTCGAGTGGTACCCTCAAGGAGCCATTTGTAAATTACACCTGCTTAATGATGGACCATTTAAAATTATCAAACGAAACGGTCTCAATGCGTATGAGGTAGATCTTCCACCTTCTATGGGAATTAGTTTCATATTCAATATGGTGAATCTAGTTACTTTTTAGGGGACCACTGATATATTGTCCGGCCCTTCGCCCAACCATCCTAATTCCCCAGACCTGTCCCTTGATCCATGGCCTCTTCCCAAACCTTCTTCCCAGCCTCTACCTCCCATACTAACCATTCCCACACCTAGAGAGGAGATAAAGGGTATCATGGACCATTATATAGTATCGACTTCGGATGGCAGATTTCAAAAGTTCCTGGTCCAGTAGAAGTCACACCCAAGTTTAGACAGTACGTGACTCACTAAGGAGGAGCTTCAGAGACTTGATCCTTACATCTTGGAGAAGTTCAAGAGTTTTGTTTCATCTATAGTGAAATCTTCGCAGCCAGGGAGAGTTGATGGGGACATCACATGCACACGCATGTCCCCCCTATGCATGTACGTAAGGAGGAGGAGGGCCCCACCATCGATCTGGATTGATGACGACATCCAGCGAGAGCCTCCTATTTAGAGGACTGTGTTTTGGTTCATTAGAGTGGACCCGATCATCATGTGAATCTTACCGTGAGTTTTCATGATCATGGCCCACTATTCTAAATAATTTAGTAATTTGGGTTTTGCTTATTATTGTTATTAGGAATATCATAGATGGTTTAGATTTCTTTGATTAGTTCTTATTTTTTATTACCTCGTCTCCAAGTAATAGGGTGCGCAGATGGTGCGAGTTTTGGGGTATAGGATTTTATTATAAACAAGCACCCCTTGTAGTCTTTTTTCTTATTGATGATTAGAATAAAATTTCTATGTTTCCCTGCTCCTTTCTAAGTTATGAAAACCTAATTGGGTGCGAAGCCTCCTTTCTTCGAAGGGCTACTACCGTGGGGCGAAGCCACATCCATCCCATTTGACTCCATCTCGTACCATCCATATTCACCTTTTCCTACAGTCATTCAACCTTCAAATCCATTATTATTTTGAGTCAATCCTTCCTTATAATAGATTTCCAAAATCAGGCCCTATAAGAGGGTTGAAACTTTGGCGGAGCACCATACGTGGACCGAAACTCGGATCGGGCTAAAACTTGGTGGTTGTGTGGCCTAGCCCTGACTGACCAGACCCAAGTCGGGGCTTTTTGGGTTCGTGGGCCTCACACACATGCGGACAACCCTCAGTACACATGCGTAAGGCCTGACTTGCTGTCCACATGTGCGGGCTGGCTTTAGGTTCACCCTCTCATCTCTTTCACTCCTCTCTTACTTGATTTCTCTAAACCTAACCCTAGATTGTCTTAAATCCCAATTTGTATTCCCTTTTCTTCGACTCTAGGGTTCCCCGAATTGAAACCTATGAATCCCTTGGCTTGGAGAAATATTTGTCTCCATGTGTGGATGAATTTACTCTCCCTTGAGCATTGTTTGGTCTATAATTTTAATTGATCCAGCCCTAGCATGTGTAGGACTGGACTCGCATAAATTCCTCTTGATTGATGCTTGAATTTATGTAGGATGTGGAATTTTGTGTGATTGTTTTAAACTAGTATGATCTAAAGCTTGGAATCTCGCATATCATGTTTAAAATTTCATATCCTGTATCAGACTCTTTCACAGTAGCAAAGGAGCGTCATATCTGGTTCAGTTGTGGACTTAGTGTGGTCCACTTACAGGATGGGCGATTTGGATTGCAGCATAAGATCGGACGTGGTTTCTTTTCCAAAGGCATCACGCATAGCCGAGTTGTGCCATGATTCGTGTGCAGGCACACGTGTTCCATTGTGTGAAGGTGGGTAGGGTTTCGTCGAAATGGGCCTGCTTACATGATGGATAGATCAGATTTCATTAATGGTTCCTGTTGGTGGGCCATCTGATGATCGAATGGCCTTCGTGTCTCTCGCTGGTGCAATCGCCAAGAAAATAGGAGACTTCCCTCTTTTGGCGGGGATCCTCGGGTCAAACTATGTTTGATCGGTGTCGACGTCTAGTGCACCGCAAGTGCAGCTCTTGCGGTTTACATTCAACATGTTATGGGGCCCATAGGGATGCTATAGCAGGATCCACTCCGTCCTTTCCTATTGGAGGTCGTAATGAGCGTCTCTGGCCATTAATCAAGCAGACCTAAAACCTCGAGTGGGTCATCCTACCTGATCTTAAGCTATTTGAATGGCTAAAAGGGTCTAACGAATTTGTTTAAATGGTTATGATGCTTATTTCATAGGCTTTCCCTATTAATTCCTTTGGTATAACATTTTTCATAATATAACTTATTATCCTCGTTATTATCTTAACTTAGAATTGTAATGTCTGCTTCTAAATAGAATTGTCCTTATGGTAGCTCAATCCTTATGAGTTATCTAAGTAATCCTTAACTAACACTAAGTGTTACATGGGACACATGATATGGATATCTAATTACTAATATTCAACATCTTGACCATTCAATCAATCCAACGGTTGGATTAATTCATGTTTAGTTATCAATAACCATCGGATCCTAAAGAGTGTTTAGGTGTAATTTAGGGGTGATTATGAGACTAAATAATCTGATTTGTGTTTTCAAAGGATGGGTTGTCCAGCGTGACGTTGTAAACCTAGTGAACGGTATATTTCGTGATCTGAGTCCTAAAGTGTCGTGGTACGATTCTATTTGTCTAACAAGTTGGTCGAAGCCTTAAAAGATGGGTTTTGCTGATGAGATGATTATTCCTAACTATCCGATTCATGTTTGGAGAATGGATGTAAGGTTAGGATAGTTAGATTGGTATCGTACACATGTACATAATAAGTTAAATTTAATGATAACACTCGAGAAGTTTCAATACTCGGGTATTGAAAAGTTCAGGGTGTTACAATCTACCCCCTTAAATAAAATTTCCCCTCGAAATTTATTTATTTGTACCATTTACACTGGTTCATTATGTCTTCTATTTCACTATATTCCTCATGATATAGATGTGTCAGTCTATACGATTAGTTACATGAAAGTGGGGCGTTACAATCTACCCCCCTTAAATAAAATTTTCATCCCCAAAATTTTATTACTTTACTATTTTTATCGATTCATTGTGTTTTAAGTTTTCATTGTATCCTTCGTGAGATAGTATATATGTCTAGGCATGCGTTTAATCGGCTAACAAAAATTGGGACGCTACAACCTACCCTCCTTAAATAAAAATCTTGACCCCAAGATTTGGTATTTGGATTAAAGCGCTCATGGCTTGCTTGAATATTGTTCATAATTCCATGGTCCCGATCATTCTACATCCTTGGAGACATCTTCGTTCTGCCCTGAAAGCCAGATGTCCCAATCAGACTAGACAACAATGGATAGGCCAAGTTTCATAAAGGATAGGGAAAATCATCCATTCATTGTTGCACCCAAGCTTTAGTGTCGTCCTTTATATGAACATTATATATTACTAAGATTGTTTTATATTGACAGTCTGTAACTCTCAGAATTTGAAGTTCTGATCCATATGTCCAATTTGTTTGAAATTTGGATCTTAAGCCCCTGGCTTATTCTTAAGACTCCAGAAAAATTTGTGAGGACAAATCCTATGATTTGGGGGGTGTTTCACCCTTGTGAGTTTTATAAAAGCTTGATGTCCGGCAGAAATTCCTACTGATTTTTGCCACTTTCGGATTTCTATGGAATTTTGTAGAGATCTAATTGAGTTAAAATTTTAGTGAGACATTTATGGAGACCTAAGTGAACTACCAGAAAAGTTTCATAAATTTTTTGATATGTCCACTTGCTGTAACTAATGGAGGTATGGTAATATGTCAGAATTTCATTGAAATAGTTGAAAATTCTAAAAAAAATAGGAATTCACTATTTCCATATGGAAGACTTGTTCTTCCTGATTGTGACCCTATTTAAGGATGACTCTTTAGTTCTAGACAATTTATTTGGATTTTTTTTTGGATTTATTATAGGGTACCTGGGTTCAAAATTTTTAAATTTCATGTATAACTTAATGTTTCCGATGGGGAACCTGTATGTGGGTTTCTAGTTCTTTAACTTCCCTATTCCTTTAAGAACTAGTCCTAAGTATAGATATCTAATTCAAGATTCTATCCTAGTCGCATAAAGCTTATGATGGTCTATTCCCTCAGGCTCAGTTAATCTCATTCTCATGCTCTGATACTAATTGTAACATCCTAAAATTTTATGGCTGGATTTTGTACTCGTGCCGAGAAACCGGGTGTAAAAAATGTATAAATTGGATGCTTTTAAAAGTTGCACATTATTTATTTTTTCATTTAGATCACATTCAGATACATTCATGAAGGTAACATTTATGATAATAAAATTGACTGTGTTGATTATTTCATCAAAGTAAAAGAATTCAGTAAATAATCAAATGCTCTCTTAGTGGGAGTTTATTACATTTATCGAGTTTGAAGCGGAAGTATAAAACTAAATCATAAAACTATCTTCTTATTCCTTTAGTATAATATTCCATAGGAGGTAGTCCTTTAGGTATTTAATTTGTACATCACCTGCATCATCTATACGTTTGGAAAGGGTCAACCCCCTACTCATAGTGATGTTATCCTTTAAGATTAACAATAATTCAAGAGATTCATAAAAGCAATATAAAGGTTGTGATACGTCCCACACTCCACAACTGCGAGAGGTACCAATATGCATAAGCAACCAACATGAGATGCATGCCTAGTAAAGTATATGCGGTTCATCACACTTAGCGATCACCACAATGTGGAATATGATTAAAGTTATCCGACTCTCCCCACATCCCATTATATGGAGATTCGTCGTCGTGTCCCACATTTAACATGGATTATGTAGTTATCCCAAGATGAACACAACACATGACTAGATGAATTACGTGACACGATTTATTTAAGGAGTGACTATTTGCGACATCCAATCTCGGAAGTGATGTAACATGCATTATAAATTACTTACATTGATTTGTGTACCACAACCCATGAAATATAGAATTATGTGTCACCTCAGGGGCTGCTACTGAAAATGCATTACGTCCATAATATTTATTCGACGGCTAGAGGTGGGATACCCTACATAGTACTTGCACCAAAAAGGGAAATCCATTGAACCATGTGAGCTTTGGAATATTAAGACACACTCCCAAGCCTTAAAGGTCAATAACACAATGCTATTAAAATATAGAGAAGAGTAGTAATAGCTAGCTCAATAAGGAGGAGAATGGCAATGGCTAAGTCAATAATAAGGAGAGTAGCAATGGCTAACTCAACAAAAGGAGAGTGGCAATGTCCAACTCAGTAAAGAGAAGGGTGGTAATGACCAACTATTCACAACCCTAAGTGTAGGGTCATGATTTAGTAATAATCTCGGTAAGACCGAGGTCGAATCCACAGGGACTAATCTCGTGTGTTTTATGAAAGCAACTAGAAGAAGAACTAGAAAAAGATTGAAACCTAAATCTGAAATATTTTAGAGTAATTGTGAGAGAATTAATGAAAAAATTAAGAAATTCAAAGGTGGGAAACTAGGGTTTCCAAGGATTCACTTGTAGAGATCAGGGAGATCTATGCTTGATTCAAGTCACATGATTGGAATTGGAGTCCCGTCCTATCCAATTGGAAGATATCTTAGTAAAATCAAATCTGAACTTCCTTTAACCTAATTCTCAATGGAAGAGCAATGTGAGAACTAGAAGTGATTCCATCACAAAACCATGCCCATGAGACAATAGTTCACAACAGGATTTACCAATCCGACAACTAATCTGAGAGAGTTGTGAAAGTTAGGGAGGATTCCATCACCCAACCATGCCCGGTGGAGAACAATAGGATTTCTTAAATTCACAATCTCAATTCATGAATAGAACATACTCAAAGCTATCGCAGAACTATTGTAATTTTAGTCACAACAAACCATTAAAAACTAAAAGTATTCCTTATAATCAAACTAGAATCAAAGAGAGTTCAATATAATCATGAATCAAAGCAATAGAAAATAACCCACCACGCTATAAGCTTCACCTCTTAGCCCTAGCTAAGAGGTTTAGCCAACCATAGACATGATTGAACTAGAATCTCTTAAGAAAAGCATAAAAACTGCTAAGAAAAGGAAGAAAAAACTCTTGGGGACGGCTTCTCCATTCCTTTGCTCCACTCCCCAAAGCTTAGATGATGCCTAGGGATGCCCTGGGGACCCTTATTTATAATTTTAGGCCTTGCATTTTCATACCGAGTGAAAATTTTTGAAAACCGTCTTAAATTTACGTAGTCCGTGTAAGTTTTGCATAACGCTCAACTGGTTGTGGGACGTCCTCGACCAGTCATGGGATGCCCTCGACTAGTTGAGAAGGATGAAAAATTGGCTATTTTAGTCGCTGGAGTTCGAGTCGAGCTCCTTCGACTGGTCAAGCCTCTACCGGTCGAGCAGAGCCCAGGACTGGTCATGCGTAGCGAGGACTGGTTAAGTGTAAATAGGACTGATTGAGCTAGAGCTAGGACTAGTCGAAGATGGCCAAATTTCACTTCAAAACTCTAATTTTCTTCATTATTGACTTGATTTTCTTGGATCTTTGGCATATGAATTCTTTATTCTTGGTTTCATCAGATCCAATCTAGGCTTTAGTGATTATTGAGCGTTAAATCCATGCTTTTAACATCCTTTTCAATCTAAGCCCTTAAATTCACCTTACAACACAAACATGACTAAAATTGAACATTAAGCATTATCATGTTCATAAAACCAAGTAATAGATGGGGTCTTATATGCAATATTTGACCCTCAACACAATCCCCACAAGCATTTCGCTAGTCCCGAGCAAAGTATGCAAAAAATGAACCTTAATGCGCAATGTTCAAACCTTTTTTTAGAAAATAATCTTTTGTGTATTAAGTATGCATGAGTAGACTCAAAATGAGAAAGTGAGCTTTTAAAAACCTAGAGCCGAACCACATAAGTAACCAATCAAATACATCCTTTATCCATTAGGTCAGAGCATAGTTCACATATCAAGTTTTTCAACGTGCTCAGTGAAAATACTATCTTTTCATAATGTTAGCCATGCTCATCACTTTAAGATTGGTTGAAAACCCAAGTACTGATTCCGAACTTATCCCCTTTTCCTTCATTTTTCAATTTTTGATTTTATATCGATGGTCATTTGTATTCATTCAGTCTGTTCATCTTTTTTTTTCAGACATTACATCATTTTCACAGACATTTTTCATTCCCCTTAAAGATGTTATCATTCTTCATTCTTTATGACTTCTTTGTCGATCTCCTAATTTTTTAGCTGGTTCTTTTCTTCTTTTAAGGTGGATAGAATTCTCCAAATTTGGTTCTCAATATATTTCAATGATCATCATACTAACAATCAGAAAATCTAGTACTATTCATAGAAAACAATTTGAATAACATAATATTCATAGTTTCTCTTAATCAATTGAATGTAAGGACCATAATTGATAAGTTATTTAGTTGCTCTAACTCCAACAATTCAAAATTCAATTTCTATCCTATCATCATACTCAAAACAGTCTTAAATACATAACTTATGGCTCTCTAAACAGATAAACATTGAAAATATTTTAAAAAATTTTGCAATTCTGCTTAAAACTGAGAAAATACTGATTAGGTTACCTAATCTCCCACCCCCAACCTAAAATCTACATTGTCCTCAATGTAAAAGAAATAAGCATGATTTACAAAAGCGACAACATAATTGAAGGACAAGTGATGGAAAGATAGTACCTGATGAAGATATTTAGAGGCTTTTTCGATGGATCTCAGTGTGAAGGTGGTTAACACAAGAGTTGATCAACCAAAAACAAACAATCCTAAAACTAACGGAAAGCAAACTATCATAAGCAGCATAAAGCCGACTATCCTAAAACGGAAGAAAATAATAAACCTAACTACACTTTCATCAGACTAGGAGATCAATCTTGATAAACGGGATCATTCAGAGGTATGGACATGTCCTCTGAATCAAATTGCTCAACAAATGGCTTTAATTGATGTCCATTCACTTTGAATTCATTACCATTATTTAGATTCTGAATCTTAACAACCGCATGAGGATAAACATTGGTAATAGTGAAAGGGCAAGTCCAACAAGATCGGAGTTTATCCGGAAAGAGATGTAACCGAGAATTGTACAAGAGGACCTTCTAACCTGGTGTGAATGATTTTCGAAGAATGTGTTGGTCATGAAACACCTTCATCCTATCCTTATAAATTCTTAAGTTCTCATATGCATCATTTCATATTTATTCGAGCTCATTTAATTGAAGTTTGCGTAGCGAGCCAGCATTATCCAGATTGAAATTTAAATTTTTAATCACCCAATAGGCTCTATGTTCCAACTCTACAGGCAAGTGGCAAGCCTTCCCGTAGACAAGTATAAAGGGAGACATCCTAATAGGGGTCTTAAATGCAGTATGGTAAGCCTATAAGGGATCGATCAATCGGATTGACCAATCCTTATAATCAGGGATAACCGTCTTTTTCAAGATGTGTTTAATTTTCCTATTAGAAATATCAGCTTCCCCACTTGTTTGTGGGTGGTATGGAGTGCTCAATTTATGGGAGATGCCATATTTCTTCATTAACTTCGCAAATGGCCTATTACAAAAATGTGAGCCCCCATCATTAATGATGGCTCGAGGCGTTCCGAACCGGGAAAGGATGTTCTCTTTTAAGAATTTAATGACTATTTGATGGTCAATGTTTCGGTACAAAATCGCTTCGACCCATTTAGTGACATAATCTATGGTGAACAAAATATATAAATTTTCAAAAGATTGGGGGAATCGTCCCATGAAATTAATGCCCCAGCAATCCAATGCTTCAATGATTAGAATGAGGTTTAGAGGCATCATATTTCGATGGGAAAATACTCCCAACTTCTGACAACACTCACAAGCTTTGCAAAATTCATGAGCGTCCCTAAACATAGTGGGCAAGTAAAAGCCACATTGTAGAATCTTAACCATGGTCTTTTTAGCAAAAATGACCACCACGGGCCTGAGAGTAACAGAAGGAGATGCCACTTTAATGTTAATTGTCTAGCACACATCTTCTTAAGATTTGGTCTGGGCAATATTTGAACGAATACTATTCATCCCAAAAAAACTTACGAACCTCGGCGAAGAATTTTTTCCTTATCTTGCATAGTCAAATGTGTCGGCGTGAAACCTGTGGCAATATAATTTGCAATATCAGCAAACCAAGGTGAATGAGAGACTTTGAACAATTGTTCGTCAGGGAACATGTCATTTATGTGTTGTCTCAAAGGATTCAGAGAGATTAAGGTGGGAAAGATGGTTAGCCACTACGTTTTCTACTCCCTTTTTATCTTTTATTTCCATATCAAATTCTTAGAGTAAGAGGATCCATCTTATTAGGCAGGGCTTAGTATCATTCTTAGAAAGAAGATACTTGAGTGCCACATGATCTGTATAAATGACGATCTTGGATTTGATCAAGTAGGACCTAAATTTATCCAAAGTGAATATTACGGCTAAGAGTTCCTTTTCTATAGTAGAGTAGTTCACTTGGATAGGATTCAAGGTTTTACTTGCATAGTGTATAACATAGGGCTTCTTATTTTTTCTCTAGCCTAGGACCGCCCCAATAGCATAGTCAGATGTGTCACACATAAGTTCAAAAGGAAGGCTCCAATCAGGTAGCTGCATGATAAGTGCAGTGGTTAACATGCTCTTGAGCTTAGTAAAAGCTTCCTGACATTGCTCAGTCCACTCGAATGGTGCAACCTTTTAAAGTAGATTACATACAGGACGAGAGAGGTGACTAACGTCCTTTGTGAATCTCCTGTAAAAATTGGTATGTCCTAGGAAAGATCGCACGTCTCGTATGTTCTTGGGTGAAGGTAGGTTAGCGATAAGATCAATTTTAGCCTTATGTACCTTGATTCCTTTAGACGAGATGATATGTCCAAGGACAATTCCCTTACAAACCATGAAATGTCACTTCTCCCAATTTAGTACCAAATTCTTTTCTTCTCATCTTTTCAATACACATTTAAGATTCTCTAAGCTATCACTGAAAGTTGGACCAAAGACAGAGAAGTCATCCATAAAGACCTCTAGATGTTGCCCCACCATGTCAGAAAAAATACTCATCATACATCACTGAAAAGTGGCGGGGGCATTACACAGTCCGAATGGCATTCTTCGATAAGCAAAGGTGCCAAAAGGACATGTGAACGTGGTCTTTTCCTAATCTTTAGGGGCTATCTCTATCTGCTTACAGCCGGAATACCCATCAAGGAAACAGTAATAGGAATAACCAACTTGCCTTTTCAAAATTTAATCAATGAAGGGCAAAGGAAAGTGGTCCTTCCTCGTGACGATATTCAACTTCCTATAGTCAATGCACATTCTCCAACCAGTAGTAACTTTATTTGGCACGAGTTCATTGTCGACATTGGCTACGATGGTGATTCTGGAATTTTTAGGAACCACCTGAGTTGGACTCACCCATTGACTATCGGATATAGGGTATATGATACCCACATCCAATATCTTAAGAACATTGGCCTTCACCACTTCCTTCATGTTTGGATTTAGTCTATGTTGTGGTTGTCATGAGGTCTTCGTATTATCCTCTAGATGAATATTGTGAGTACAATTTAAAGGGTTAATTCCCTTGAGGTCCACAATCGACCATCCAAGGGCTTCAAGAGTATAGATGAGCATACTCTCTTGTTCTTGCTCAAGGTTAGAAGAAATCACCACCGGGTATGTCTCATCTTGACCTAAATAGACATATTTTAAAACAGAGGGCAAAGGTTTTAGGTCAAGCTTTGGTGCCTTGAGGTTAGATGGTAGAGGCACTACATCAGTTTGGGGCAATTCTTCAAATTGTGGCCTCCACTGGTTAACTTCAAGTACTATAACAATATCAAGCATGGCATCATTCTCCCTAATCATATCATCATCAAAATTATGAGAGCGGGCCATGCATGTCTCTAGAGGGTCAAAGGATAAGGTCATCCAAGTTCTATCTTCCACGAAAGAGTCTATCATGTTAATGTCGTGGAAATTGCCATCATCCTCTAACTGTTTGCCTGTGTTAAAAAAAGATATTCAGCTCTAGTGTCATATTCCTGAAAGACATACTCATAACCCCATTCCTACAATTAATGATTGCGTTTGAAGTGACAAGGAATGGTGACAAAGAATGACAGGAATTTGAATGCTCATGTTACTAATGGGTTCCGTATCTAGGATCATAAAATCTATCGGGTAGTAGAATCTGTCAACCTGGACTAACAGATCCTTAATTACCCCTCTCGGTACATGAACTGAGTGGTCAATAAGTTGTAAAGTGGTTAGGGTGGGTTTTAATTCACCCAACCCTAGCTGTTTATAGATTGAGTAAGGAATCAGATTTACGTTCGCTCCTAAATCAAGAAGTGCGTGCTCAATTCAGTAGGTCCTAATTCCGCAAGCGATGGTTGGGCTACCGGGATCTTTGTACTTTTGTGCCACATCTTGCTTTAGGATGGTACTCACTTTTTCAGTTAAAAATATTTTCTTTTTGATACTTTGCCATCTTTTGGTCATACACAAGTCTTTCAAAAATTTGGCATATGAAGGTATTTTGTTTAACCGCATCCAGTAGAGGAATGTTGATCTTCACTTGTTTCAACACCTCTAGAATGTCTTGAGAGTTAGAGAGTGATTTTGGTGCAACTAACCATTGGGGGAAAGGGGCAATCGGCTTGCCTTGAAGTTCCGGTTCCAATTCTTGTAGAGGAGTGCTAGGTCTATCGTTGTTGTCCTCTTCCTGGTCCTTAGGCTTTTCAGCCCTTACCAGAATAGATTTGTCAATTATCTTCCCACTCCTAAGATTGGTGATAGACTTAGCTTGCTCCATTTGATTTGAAGAGTTTGGATCACTTATTTCATATTGTGGTTTAGGATTGGGGAAAGGTTGGACTGGAAGAATCCTTTTTCCTCTATTGAATTTTTTGTCTCACACCCTTGTATGACCTTTGAAATGTCTTAAAGGGTTTGCAATATATCCTGAGTGATAAGCTTTTGATTTTTAATATGTCTTAGAATCGGATCCTCTTGAGGTTTCACTTGATTTGGAATTTGATTAAAAAAAACCTTGAGTAGCAGTTTGTCCATTCCTCCAACTGAAGTTTGGATGATTTCTTCAACTGGGATTATATGTATTGGAGATAGGTCCATTGAAAAGTCTTTGGTACTTATTCATGGCATTGGATTGCTCATTCAACAACTCTTGAAGGCAGGTATTGTTGGACAATTTTCAGTTGTGTGAACGTTGCAAGTACAAATACCACAAACAGTTTCCTTAGCCTTATCCTTCTTTAATTCCATGGCCTCAAATTTCCTTATGAGATTAGACACTTTAGCATTGATATCATCATCCTTCTTTAGAAGGTATAATTCGCCATTCCCCTTTGACTGAGTGGGGCTAGAAGTGGTGCTTGATTTTGGGTAAGTGTCCCATGATTGTGCGTTTTCAGCAAGTCTATTCAAGTAATCCCACACATCATTGACATTTTTATTCATGAATTCTCCATTACACATTATCGCGACCAATTGGCGCATAGAAGATGTTAGTCCATCATAGAAAAAATGTGTAATGCACCACGTTTCAAAACCATGTTGTCGGCATGAACTAACAAGATCCTTGAACCACTCCCAACATTGGAAGAATGTTTCATCCTCCTTTTGGGCAAAGTTCATGATTGACTTTCTATAGGTGTTTATTTTATGATGTAAAAAAAATTTCTTTATGAACTCCCTTATCATGTCATTTCATGTGCCAATAGATCTGGGACGTAATGAATACAACCATGTCTTAGCTTTCTCTTTTAAAGAAAAGGGAAAGAGTTTTAGTTTGACCGTGTCCTCAGACACGTTAGGAAAATATAAAGTGGCTATAATCTCATCAATCTCTTTCAAGTGCAATTATGGATTTTCAGATTCAAGTCCATGGAATTTTGGAAGGAGTTGGATCACCCCTGGCTTAATGTCTATATGTCCCATATTTTTTGGAAAAACTATGCATGAGGGTGTACTCACCCCCGCCGGTTGTAAATAATCCCGCAAAGTACAAGGCGGGGGTGCTTAATGTACCTCATTCTCATCTTAGACTTCCTCAACCCGAGGTTAAGGTTGTCTACCCAGTTGACTGACTGGGTGATTTACAGTCATAACCTCAATTAATTGTGAGGATCTTGAGTGGTGTCTAATCCTGTGGTGGATAGATAACCACTCAACCAATCCTCATTCACTCAAAAGACGTCGAGTGTTGTCACGGACCCGCTTGGGCATGAAACACTCTCAACCCTTAATTTCATATTCTAACCTAAACCTAAAAGAGAGAAAGGAATTAAAAGTCTAGAAATAGAAAGAGAAAGGGAGTTGGAAAGAAGTTACCAAATTAGAAGTTCCTAATTAAAATCCTGCAAAACAAAACAAAACAAATCAGTTTCTAAGAACAGAAATTTTAAAAATAAATTAGGAAAGTAAACTAGTTTCTAAAAATGAAAAAGGAAGGTTTTTAAAAAAAGAAAGTAGAAAGTTTCTAAAAACTTATTAGGAAAGTTCTAAACCTATAATTGGAAAGTAAGTTAGTTTCTAAAAATAAAAGAAATCCAAGAAAATCCAAGAATTAGAAAGTTTTTAAAAATAGAAAACAAACCCTAATCTTAACCTAATTCCAAAACTAGCTAGTCTCAGAAAAATGCAACCGTTAATCCCCGGCAATGACACCAAATACTTGTTCACAACCCCAAGTGTAGGGTCGCGATGTAGTAATAATCTCGGCGAGACTAAGGTTGAATACACAGGGACTAATCTCGTGTATTTTCTGAAAGCAACTAAAAGAAGAACTGGAAAAAGATGAAAACCTAAATCTGAAATATTTGAGAGTAATTGTGAGAGAATTAATGAACAACTTAAGAAATTTAAAGGTGGGAAACTATGGTTTCCAAGGATCCACTTGTAGAGATCAAGGAGATTTATGCTTGATTCAAGTCACACGATTGGAATCGGAGTCCCATCCTATGCAACTGGAAGATATCTCAGTAAAATCAAATCTGAAATTCCTTTGACCTAATTCTCAATGGAAGAGCGGTTTGAGAACTAAAAGTGATTCCATCACAAAACCATGCCCATGAGACAATGGCTAACAACAGCATTTACAATCCTACAACCAATCTGAGAGAGTTGTGAAAGTTAGGGAGGATTTCATCACCTAACCATGCCCAAGGGATGATGGAGAACAATAAGATTTCCTAAATTCACAATCTCAATTCATAAATAGAACATACTCAAAGCTATCGCAGATCTATTGTAAATTGAGTCACAATAAACCATTAAAAATTGAAAGTATTCCTTATAATCAAACTAGAATCAAAGAGAGTTTAATATAATCATGAATCAAAGCAATAAAAAATAACCCATCACGCTACAAGCTTCACCTCTTAGCCCTAGCTAAGAGGTTTAGCCAATCATAGACATGATTGAACTAGAATCTCTTAAGAAAAGCATAAAAACTATTGAGAAAAGGAAGAAAAAACTCTTGGCGACGGCTTCTCCACACCTTTACTCCACTCCCCAAAGCTTAGATGATGCCTAAGGATGCCCTGGGGACCAGTATTTATAGTTTTAGGCCTTGCACTTTTGCACCGAGTGGAAATTTCCTAAAACCGTCTCAAATTTACGCAATCCGCGCAAGTTTTGTGTAATGCTCGACTAGTCGTGGGACGTCCTCGACCGGTCATGAGATGCCCTCGACTAGTCGAGTAGGATGGAAAATTGGCTATTTTAGTCACTAGGGTTCAAGTCGAGCACCTTTGACCGGTCGAGTAGAGCGTCGAACTGGTCAAGCCGAGGCCAGGACTGGTCGAGCGTACAGAGGACTGGTCGAGCTGGAGCCAGGACTAGTCGAAGATGGCCGAATCTCACTTCAAAACTCCTATTTTCTTCATTCTTGACTTGATTTTCTTAAATCTTTGGCATGTAAATTCTTCATTCTTGGTTTCATTAGATCCAATCTTGGCTTTAATGATTCTTGAGCATTAAATCCATGCTTTTAACATCCTTTTCAATCCAAGCTCTTAAATTCACCTTGCAACACAATCATGATTAAAATAGAACATTAAGCATTATTATGTTCATAAAACTAAGTAATAGATGGGGTTCATTATGTAATATTTGACCCACAACACCAACTCAATAAAGAGAAGAGTAATAAGGGCTAACTCAACAAAATTAATAAGGCAAAGGCAAGACTTGTATCCATCGTCCCAAATAAACTCATAAAGATCACATGTAATCAAAGCCACACCTTAATTTTCACAAGATAGACAATTGATGGTAGTAAAATTTTATGATAGCATAGAAAGAATCATAATAACATAGAAACATGTATAAAGGTAATTAAATCATACCAACTTAAATTAAGGTAAACTTAAAAGAAAAACCCTCACAGAAATTCTGAAAGGCCATGAATGATCATCATCACTCCTTAATCAATATTCGCAAGGGATAAAAAATTAATGTTGGCAAACTAATACAAGGAAGTTTACAGTGTCATGAAAGTGTGTAAATGCCAATATAATATCATCTCTAAATCATCTAAGCTTAAAGGAGAACACCCTCACCTTGGTTGCCTGACAGTCTTTTAAGGTTAAATGCTCGGGGAAATTTAGGAACAAGCTTTTATTATTTCACCTATTTTGAATTCAACTAGAGTAAACGTTAGAGGTTCTAACTTAAGTTATGTAAAATCCAAATTTCAGGACTCGCTGTGCCCTTCCACCGAGTCAACTCGGTCTTATTATGACGGAGTTCTCCACCACTTTTGGTAAAAGAATTTTGAAAGAAGGGAATTATGAGGGCAAAGAGGGAGGAGAAAAGGGAAGATCTATACTGATTGGAGTGCCTTGCTTAGCTTGAATTGTTGCTGTCATCCGGCGTCTCTTCTTTCTCTTTCTTTCTCGCTCTTGTATCTCTCTCTTTCTTCCATGTTTCTTCTTTCTTTCCATGAGGTGTGTTCCTTGCTGGAAGGGTTGGGCATTTATAGGATCTTTCTTGTTTTTCAGAGGCTTCCTGCGTAGAGGATTCGCTACGTGTGCGTAAGGTTGAGCGTAAGGTGAGGCAGTGTCGGGTCAACTAGTTGGGAAGGGGGATTCCGTTCTTGTTGGTAGCTGAGTTTTTGAGATTTTTGGGTTCAAAGAACTCCAGACATCTTAGATTTATCCTTCGAAGCTCCCTGGCCCATCAGATTAGAGGTCTGATGATCTGAAAGTGGGGCTGCGTGCGTGTTTCAGCGCGGTGTGGCTACCTTACGCAAGAGACCGGTGACTGCTGAAACCATACCCTTATTTTCTTTCTCTTGGGTGTCATGGAGCAGATCAAAAGTCCCTCCTCTTTGTTTTAGATGGTTCAAATCATCCAAGATGATCATGATGGTGGGCCACATCATCTCTAAATCAGACACTGTCCGTTCCAGTTATGAATAGTGCGAGGGAATCTCAAAGCCATGCTTCGTTCGGGCTCTTTCACAGTAGCGAAGAAGTGTCATATCCAGTTCAGTTACAGACTTAGTGTGGTCCACTTGCAAGATGGGCAGTTTGGATTGCAACTTAAGATCGGACATAGTTTCTGTTCTGAAGGCATCGCACATAGCCGAGTTGCACCATGATTCGTGTGCAGGCACACGTGTTCCATTCTGTGAAGGTGGGTAGGGTTTGGTCGAAATGGGCCTGCCTACACGATGGACGGATCAGATTTCATCAATACGTCCTGTTGGTGGGCCATCTGATGATCGAATGACCTCTGTGTCTCTTGCTGATGCAATCACTAAGAAAAGAGGAGACTTCCCTCTTTTGGCTGGGATCCTCGGGTCAAACTATGTTTAACCAGGGTCGAGGTCTAGTGCACCCTAAGTGCACCTCTTGTGGTGTACATTCAACATGTTATGGGGCCCATAGGGATGCTCTAGCAGGATCCACTCCCTCCTTTCCCATTAAAGGTCATAATTAGGGTCTCTGACCACTGATCAAGCAGACCTAAAGCCCTAGGTGGGTCATCCTACCGATATTAAGTTATTCCAATGGCCAAAAGGGTCTTAGGAATTTGTTTAAATGGTTTGGATGCTTATTTCATGGGATTTCCACATTAATTCCTTTATTATAGAATTTTTTGTAATATAACTTATTATCATTGTTATTATCTTAACTTAAAATTGTAGCGTCTGCTTCTAAATAGAATTGTCCTTATAGTAGCTCAATCCTTATGAGTCATGTACCTAATCCTTAACTGACTTTTGTAAATGCACCCACCTTTGCACACTTGTTTGTCAATCACGTGACTAGTTGTGTCTAGTAGTCGGATGAGTTCTTGGCAAATGAAAGATCGGTGATGCAACTGGATCAGAAGCACCAAAGCTACATTGAAGATAAAGAACCACTTCTACGATCTTAACCTTGCAAATAGATTATCCTAACCCAAATAGGAAAACTAACTTTTGTCATCTACTCAAAGTCAATTCGAAGTTCATATTTTCTATCCTATTAATTCTTAGCTTTGAGAAAGATCAAGTTGTTGAATGAATCATAGGACAAAGAATTAAAATAGGAAAATTTGTCCTAGCTCGGTAGGAGAAGGTGCCACCGAATGACACTTTTGGTAGCACCGAAGATACCTTCAGTACCACCGAAAGTGCCCAAAATGTTCCAGCAGCTTTCAAAGAAAATTTGCTACCACCGACGTACAAATTTTGGTGTCACCGAAAGGACTAAAATTCATCCAGCAACTTGAGAATGTAATTCGGTACTACCGATTAATAATTCAGTACCATTGAAGCAAGTTCAGTGATACCGAAGTTAGCATCGGTAGCACCGTAAACTAGCCATTTTCTATCTATTGGAACTTTTTCTCTATAAAAGCAGCTTATAGAAACTTACAAAAATAATGGTTAAGGCATCTTCGAGTCTTTAGTGTATCCCAAGCTTATCATAGCCTACCTAGACTCTATCCATAGGAGTTTCATGCTATCTTCATTGTGATCTTTTACTTCTATGAGCATTAAAAGCTCCTATTAATGAAGAACATGAACTCATGCCTTCTCTAGAGTACAAAGACCAAACCAATAGGAAAATCCTTTATCTTTTGATACTCTAGAGCATTCATAAGTTGAATCCCTTAGGAAATCCATTCATTATCCTATATAGGATATTTAAACAACTCTCATGACCTTAGTCACCATTATAAGTATATCTTATGCAAGGTTCTTGATCGTGAAGCTGAACCAACAGAAAAATCCAAGTTATGCAATTGGGGGAGCACCGGGAAGATGATTCAATCACGAAAATACGAAGATCGAGCTACCCAAGAGAAGCTACACAAGAGGACTCAATCCAACAAGTAAGTGTCATTATTAAGAGTCCAAAGGTTTGCCTTCTTCCTTGTAAAGGATTGAGTCTAAGAGTTTACTATCAACAAACTCGTGCAGGTGTCTTGTGTGGTCTTCATAACCCCAAGTGTAGGGTTGTGATGCAGTAATAATCTCAGTGAGACTGAGGTCGAATCCATAGGCAGTAATCTCATGTGTATTCTAAAAACAACTAGAAGAAGATGTGAATCTAAATATGAAAGTATAAAGAGAGTAACTGTGAAAGTTTTAATTCAAAACTTAAGAAATTCAAAGGTGGGACCTAGGGTTTTTAAGGATCCACTTATAGTAATTAGGGAAATCTATGTTTGATCCAAGGACACAACTGGAATCAGAATCCTATCTTATCTAGTTGGAAGATATCTTAGTAAAATCAAATCTAAACTTCCTATAACCTAATTATTAATGGATAAGAGTTGTGAGAATTGGAAATGATTCTATCACAAAACCATGCCCAGGAGACAATGACTCATAATAGGATATACCAATTCACAACCAAACATAGGAGAATTATGAATATTAGAAGGGATTTCATCATCCAACCATGTCCAAGCGATGATGGTGAACAACAAGATTTACTAACTTCACAATCTCAATACATGAAATAAAGATACTCAAAGCTATTGCAGATCTACTATAATTTGAGTCACAATATACCATTAAAAACTGAAAGTATTTCTTAAATATTAAACTATAATAAAAGAGAATTCAACAAAAACATGAATCAAAGCAATAGAAAACCTCCCATCACGCTACAAGCTTCATTTCTTAGCCCTAGCTAAGAGGTTTAGCCAACCATAGACATGATTGGATTTAAAACCATATAAGAAAGCATGAAAAACTAAGGAAGAAAGAAGAAAAATGCTTGGCGACGGCTCTTCACCCTTGTGTTTCGCTCCTCCAAACCCTAGATTGATGCCTAGGGATGCCTTGGGGATTCCTTTTTATAGTTGTGTAACACCTCCTTTCGCACCTCCTTGGAAAAATCTGAAAATTGCCTCAAATTTATGCACTCCGGGTAATTTCATGCAACACTATGTAAGTGGTTCGATGACATCAAACTGCTTTCGATGTCATCGAAGGTGCCTTTTATATGTATTTTTTCCATACTTTTATAGCTTCATCCGGTCTCTCTAACCTTCCATGTCATCGAACCTACCTTCAATGTCATCGAAGAGGCCTTCGATGTCATCGAATGTTGTTTAAGGAATCGATAACGTGTCCAAAACATTGCAATGAGCTAATCTAATTTCTTTAATAAATTTGACATCATTGAAGAGGCCTTCGATGTCATTGATTAGGTCTTCGATATCGTCGATGAATACTTTGAGTAATCAAACATTGTGCTCAATCTGTCCAGCAAGTTTTTCTGAAAATTCACAAAAAAATTTATGTCATCAAACTGTCTTCGATGTCATCGAGCAAGTCTTCAAGTCATCGAACAAGTCCTCGAGTCATCGAAAAATGTCTTCAACTTTTCCAATAACCATCTCAATTTTCTCTCATAAATTTGATGTCATCGACCTGTGTTTGATGTCATCGAATATGTCCTCGATGTCATCGAACGGTGATCGATGACATAGTCAATATGAATTATGCATATGTTCTTTCGATTTCGTTCCTTCTCCACTTAGTTTTCTTGAATCTTGGGACCTTAAAATCTTCAATCTTTATCTCTTAAGATCCGTTCTTCGCCCTGGTGATATTTGACCATCAAATTCATGCTTTTAGCACTTTTTCCAATCCAAGCTCTTAAATTCACCTTACGACACAAACATGAGTAAAATAAGACATTAAGCAGTATCATGTTCATAAAACCAAGATATAAATGGGGTTCAATATGTAATATTTGACCCTCAACATGTGAGACCTTGGGTAGTGAGCCTAAACGTAGACATAGGTGCCTTATTTGGGACCTTGGCCGGTGAGCCTAAACGTATGTGCCTTGTGTGGGACCTTGGCCGTTAGTGTGAGACCTGTATCCTGGCTCGTACCGTTCTATATGCCTCCGCGGTCCTCCCAGTCGAATTTCGGTGACCCTCGATCTGTTATCGGCATTTACGCCCGATCTTGAGTCGTGTCCTGTATATCAGAGTCAGCTGGACTCGAAACTTATACCCTTGCGACCACGCCGTCGCCGCGTATTACGCGTCGAGGGGATACCCTGGCTAGGAGATGTGGGGCCGCGTTCAGTTCGAGGAAAACACCACACATTGCAAATTTTAAGAGAATTTTTCATCAATCACATCAATCAAGTACACATCACTCCTAGCACTCATACACATCAAGTACAACCACCCTCCCTAAAGTTAACTTCCTCTTACAACAAAGTATATCCATCCATCACTCACCATCCCTCTCTCCCATCATTTCTCTCCCATCACCTCTCTCTCTCTCTCATTCTCTCTTTTCATTTTCAAACAACACCCATGAGAGCAATCGTCCAAACTTCCATGAGAGAAGTTAGTATGGCCCACCTTCCTACCTCCCATTTAAACCATTGGAATCATTCCCTTGGAGCTCTAGATCGCATTAGTGGAAGGAGGAGTCCAAGAAGATCAAAGGTGGGTGATTTTTGTAAGATTTTGATGATTAGAGGGCCCACTTGTTGTGGATCCCACTTGATGTATGCATTGTATAAGAGAGAGGCCCATAATGGCGGGGTCCCTCCATCTCACTGTTTCTCTCTCTCTCTCTCTCTTGTATGAATGATGGTGTGTGTGTGTGTGGCCCACCATGAAGTAATACTTTATCCATGCCATCCACCCTTGTGGGACCCACCATGCTGTACATGTGAAATCCACATCGCCCAGGCCAGGAGGCCGCGTGATGTATGTATTTTACCCACGTTGGTCATTAGTCGTGGGGCCAACCTTAATGGCATGTGGTGTCCATGCATGTGGACCCACCTAATCCGCACCGTCCATCTGCTGGCTATTATAATTATCTGTCAGTAAACTCTGTGGGCTGACTGATGTATGTGTTCTATACACGCCATCCATCTATATTATGTGGACCCCACTAACAATCATGTATTTCACATGTGGAGTGGCCACGTGTGACGTTTATATGATGTATTTAGGCCGTCCATTTGCTGGACGGCCAACAGCAAAAGCAGTTTTTAATGTCAGCAATTTCTGAGGGTATGACATTAAGGTATGTGTTATACTCATATTAAACATCCATTTTCCTGGTGGGTGGGGCCCATCCACACGTGCTGCACTTGTGGGATGGGCCCACCTTGATGAACGTATCATTCATTCCCACTGTCAATTTGATTTGGGATGGTGGGATGATAGGTGATGTATGTGTTTTCCCAAGCCGTCCATCAACGGACGTGTTGGAGCCCTGCAACCACCATGATGTACATATTTTATCTAAATTGCTCATCCATTGGCGTGCTCATCTCAGATGGGCCATGCTCGTGGACCCCAACTTGATCTATGTGTTTCATCTACACCGCCCATTTGGATGATGCCATATACAGCCCACCATGATGTCTTATATCTACATCGTCCATGCAGTGACCCACCATGATGCATGTGCTGTATCTTCACCGTCCAACCATTTTGAGAGATAATTTTATTGTATGAGAAAAATAATGAGACAGATCTAGTTATCCAGTAGACCACACTGCCAAAATAACAGGATTGAACATCTACCATTGAAACCCTTTTGGGTGCACAGAGGCTTTGGATCAATATGATATTTGTCTTTCCACTCAATTCTGGTCTTTATGACCATATACCCAGATTAGATGGAAAATAAAATCTATGGTGGGCCTTATAGGGTTTTAACGGTGGAAGTCATTATCACCACTATTATTTGCGGAGTGGTCCAGATGATCTTTCAATATGATTCATTATTGGGGAATGCTCTAAAATGATCTCTAGCTATAGATGAATGGTGTAGTTGTTATAGCCCATTTGATATGGCCCATTGGATGTATTTGGGGCCCATTTGATGAGGCCTGATGTGACGTATTTGGGGCCCATTTGTAACAGCCTAATGAGATGTATATGAGGCCCTTGTATGAGGCCCAATATGATGTATTTGCAGCCCACTCATTAAGGCCCATTATGATTGTATAAGGCCCATTGGTGCAGCCCATCCATTAGGCCCATCATGATGTACATTTGAGGCCAATGTGCAAGGCCCACCTCTGATGTATATAGGCCCATGTGTAGGGCCCACCTATTGTGTATTTGAAGCACGTGGGTTGTGGCCCATTGTGATGTATTCGAGGCCCACGGTTAAGGCCTGATGTGATGTGTTTATGACCCATATGATGAGGCCCATTGAGATGTATTTTCAACCCATGTATTGTGGCCCATTTGATGTATACGAGGCCCATTGATACACCCCATTGATACGGCCCATTGATGCAACCCACTTGATGTGTATGAGACCCATTAGTGCGACCCATTAATGCAACCCACTTGATGTGTATGAGGCCCATTAGTGTAGCCCATTGATGCAGCCCATTGTGATGTGTATTAGGCCTATATCATGTGGCCCACTGTGATGTGTTCATGACTGTTGGCGAGGCCCGACGTGATGTATTTGAAGCCTAGGAGCAGGGCCCACCTGTTGTGTATTCAAGGCCCGATGTGATGTGTGATTTTTCTATGATGTATGTAATGATGTTTACGTAGGCCACTCCTTGGGAGCAATGTTGGTTAAATGTCCACATTGATGGGAAATGATAGTTGAATGTCCACATTGTGACCTTCCCTATAGGCTGATTCCGACTGTTGAGGCCAATTATTGAGGCCAATTTCGATTGTCGAGGCCGATTCCGATTGTTGAGGCCAATTGTTGAGGCCAATTCCGATTGTCGAGGCCGATTCCAATTGTTGAGGCCGATTCTAATTTTGATTGTTGAGGCGATTCTGATTTTGATAATCGAGGCTAATTCTGATTATTAATACCGATTCCAATTATCGAGGCTGATTCTAATTGTCAGGGCTGATCGTTGAGGCTAATTCCAATTGTTAAGGCTGATTTTATAGGCCGATTATTAAGATCAATTATCGAGGCTGATTTCGATTGTTGAGGACGATTATTGAGGCCTAATGTGATGTATATATGGCCCATATTTGAGGCCCAATGTGATGTGCATTTGGCCCATGTTTGAGGCCTAATGTGATATATATGTGGCCTGTATTTGAGGCCCATTATGATGTGTATTCAGCCCGTGTTTAGGGACCAATGTGATGTATATGAGGCCTATTTGATGAGGCTCATTGTGATGCATTTGAGGGCTAGGTGATGGAGCTCATTGC
Organism: Magnolia sinica; assembly: GCF_029962835.1. Classification (NCBI taxonomy): domain Eukaryota; kingdom Viridiplantae; phylum Streptophyta; class Magnoliopsida; order Magnoliales; family Magnoliaceae; genus Magnolia; species Magnolia sinica. The sequence continues at coordinate 86,695,792 of NC_080574.1, forward strand.
GATGTATGTTAGGCCCATGTGAGAGGCCCATCGTGATGTGTATTAAGCTCTTGAGTGAGGCCCATGGTATTGTATATTTGGCCCTTATGCAAGGTCATGGGTCCACTATATGTTAGGCTCTATGAGGGCTATTTCATGGGGGTAATGTTGGTTAAATGTCCACATTGTCGAGGCCGATTGTCGATGTCGATTATTAATACCGATTATGAGTATGTGACAGCATAACATCATGATACATGCCCATACGCATCATCCGCATGTTTATTATGAGATGTGGTTGACTATTGCATATGTTATTGGGCAGGTTGTTATGAGACTCCCTGTTAGGTGGAGATTGTCTTACATGAGCGCATGGTATGCGTAGGATTGATGCATGACTGGATTGTATGAATCATGCATCTTACATTGTGTGCCCTAGCGACATCAGGGTTGTAGCCTCCACATGCATATTGTGGATGGCCAAATGGGACACCAAAAATCTGTTCTAGCATCAGGCTGCTATAGATGGCCTGGGTGAAAATCCCTAAACCCTCTTGTACCAGAGGATGCCACAACATCGAGACCGAGTGGATACATGAGTACCCGCATGCCGAAAACCAGGAGGCTGTATCTCCTATTGTGTCGTGGTCAGTTGGAAGGAGGTGTGGCCTTAGCCACCTAAGAGTAGGGGACATAACTAGGCTGAGTTTGACCAACTCATGAATGGGTCTGCTATCGACATGCCGGGTAAATATTGGCTGACTACTGGCCATGCAGATGGGGAGGTCTCCTCCACTTGCATGGTCACGCGTCATTGGGTGTCGATTTACATGTAGAGTGTACTAGACCCCGGTGATGATCCCAGAGATGAATAGTACTGATATGTGGACTTATCGAGTAGGAGTTGCATACTCATTCATTCATTCATTCACTATCCACTAGGGTTGGTGGTGCGTAACTATTTGTTACGTGTACCGTCATAATGGCCAAGATTTTGGTTGGGGCACACAATTAACCTGAGATCAGGAGTTTATCACATTGAGTTTGACTATCTAGATTAGGTATGGGACTGGTTTAAATAGAAATCCCTTGTGATGGACCCCATAGCCTGCGATACTATGTACTATCATCCCGACTTCACACTTCAACATGATATTCCATTAACACCGCATAATGCATTACATCCATGACATATGGCATTTTAGGTTACTATATTTCTTTATTTATATAGTCTAGATATGGCTGACGGTATTCGTGAACTCATCAGGAATTGTATATTACATTACATCCTCGACATCTGATATTTGGCTCTTTATGACTAATCATTTGCATCACTGATCTGTATTGCATACTCTGATATTGTTTGACTACATGGACTTGTCAGTAATTCCGCTTACTCTGTTATCGTATGATTCATGATCTTACTAGTATTTCTAACATTGTATGATTATGACATTGTATTTGTGTGCTTAGCACTTATCTTGTGCACACACTTTCACCACCCTCTATGCTTTCTATAAGCTTATACACGATAGATGCGTGTAGGTAGCATTGGTCGCAGTGGCATGGAGCTTGGAGCATGTAGCTGACTTCTGGAGCTTAGATTTTGACATACATATTTCCCTTTCAGCATTATACTCAAATGTTTATATTAGTTAATATGTGATGATGATGTTGCCTTTGTGATTTGGGTAAACTTGTGGTTATGCTTCTTATGAGATAAATGTAAGTTGGAAAATCCTCCTTGTAGGATCCCAGGATCAGAATCTGGTGTATATGTGGTAGGAGCCGAGAATGGGGTACTATGGAGGCTGTCGGCACCGGATTCGGCGATTGGAAATTTTGTGAGCCTGTTTTCCGAGTCTGGGGTGTGACAGAAGATGGTAACAGAGCATAACTTTGGAATACCTGAAGATAACAACACATATCTGCTGATTGATACCCGACACTATGATTGTTGAGAACTTAGAATGGCTAGATTCCCGAGTTCAAATAACTTAGAGATTTTCTGATATAGCTCCCTACCGTTGAGATTATGAGGCTACATAGTATTCCATTTACGATCATTTCTGATATGGGATCCGAAGATTAGTAGGGTCACCATACTGTTGATGATGCATCTTGGAAGGGCGAGGTTGAAATTAGAGTGTTATCTTAATCCTTTAGTAGATTGATTTCTCCTTGACTTATATACTTGATGATGTTTCCTCTTTCCTTGTCTATTCTGTAAATTTCAAGGATTAAATTTTTATGTGGAGGGGAGAGTTGTAAGACCCGTATCCTAGCCCGTACCATTTCATATTCCTCCGCGGTCCTCCCGGTCGAATTTTGGCGACCTGCGATCTGTTATTGGTGTTTGCGCGTGATCGTGAGTCGTGTCCCGTATATCAGAGTCAGCTCAACTTGAAACTTATACTCTTGTGACCGCGCCGCCGCCACAGTTCCAACACCGCGTATTACGCACCGAGGCGATACCCGGGCCAGGAGATGTGGGTGCGTGTTCAGTTCAAGGAAAATGTCGCGCGTTGTAAATCCCAACATAATTTCCCATCAATCACATCAATCAAGTACACATCACTCCCATCACTCACACCCATCCCCAAGTACAACTACCCTCCCCAAAGTCAACTTCCTCTTACAACAAAGTACATCCATCCATCACTAACCATCCCTCTCTCCCATCATTTCTCTCCCATCACCTCTCTCTCTCTCTCATTATCTCTTTCCATTTTCAAACAACACCCACGAGAGCAATCGTCCAAGCTTCCATGCGAGAAGCTAGTGTAGCCCACCTTCCTACCTCCCATCTTCACCATCCAAAGTCCATCTAAACTATTGGAATCGTTCCCTTGGAGCTCTAGATCAAAGGTGGGTGATTTTTATATGATTTTGATGATTAGAGGGACCACTTGTTGTGGGACCCACTTAATGTATTCATTGTATAAGAGAGAGGCCCATAGTTGCGGGGTCCCTCCATCTCACTGTTTTTTTTTTCTCTCTCTCTCTCTTATATAAATGATGGTGTGTGTGTGTGTGGCTCACCATGAAGTACATACTTTATCCATGCCATCCACCTTTGTGGGACCTATCCATGCCATCCACCTTTGTGGGACCTACCATGTTGTACGTGTGAAATCCATACCGTCTAGGCTAGGAGTCCGCGTGATGTATGTGTTTTACCCACACTAGTCATTAGCCATGGGGCCCACCTTGATGCCATGTGGTGTACATACGTGTGGACCCACCTAATCTGCACCGTCCATCTGCTGGTCTGCTGGGTAGCCCAACAATATATAACTGTTGTAATTATCTGTCAGTAAACTCTGTGGGCTGACTGATGTATGTGTTCTATACACACCGTCCATCTATATTATGTGGAACCCACTAACAATCATGTATTTCACATGTGGGGTGGCCACGTGTGATGTTTATATGATGTATCTGGGCCTTTCATTTGCTGGACGACCAGTAGCAAAAGCTGCTGTTAATGTCAGCAATTTCTGAGGGTACGACATTGAGGTATGTGTTATACCCATACCAGCCATCCGTTTTCCTAGTGGGTGGGGCCCATCCACACGTGCTGTATGTGTGAGATGGGCCCACCTTGATGAACTTATCCTTCATTCCCATCATCCATTTGATTTGGGATAGTGGGATGACAGGTGTTGTATGTGTTTTTCCTAGCCATCCATCAACGGACGTGTTGGAGCCTTGCAACAACCATGATGTATATATTTTATCTAAACTACTCATCCATTGGCGTGCTCATCTCAGATGGGCCACGCTCGTGGACCCCACCTTGATCTATGTGTTTTATCTGCACCATCCATTTGGATGATGCCATATACGGCCCACCATGATGTCTTATATCTGCACCGTCTGTGCAGTGACCCACCATGATGCATGTGTTGTACCTTCACCATCCAACCATTTTGAGAGATAATTTTATGGCATGAGAAAAATAATGAGACAGATCTAGTTATCCAGTGGACCATACTACCAAAACAGTGGGATTGAACGTCTACCATTGAAACCCTTTTTGGGTGCACAGAAGCTTTGGATCAATATGATATTTGTCTTTCCACTTAATTCTGGTCTTTGTGACCATATACACAAATTGGATGGAAAATAAAATCTATGGTGGGCCCTACGGGGTTTTAACGGTGGAAGTTATTATCACCACTATTGTTTGTGGTATGGTCTAGATGATCTTTCAATATGATTCATTTTTGGGGATTGCTCTAAAATGATCTCTAGCTATAGATGAATGGTGTAGTTATTGTAGCCCATTTGATACGGCCCGTTGGATGTATTTGGGGCCCATTTGATGAGGCCCAATGTGAAGTATTTGGGGCCCATTTGGAAGGGCCCGATGTGATGTATATGAGGCCCTTGTATGAGGCCCAATATGATGTATTTGCGGCCCATCGTTAAGGCTTATTATGATTGTATAAGGCCCATTGGTGCGGCACATCCATGATGCCCATCACGATGTACATTTAAGGCCCATGTGTAGGGCCCACTTATGATGTATATAGGCCATGTGTAGGGCCCACCTATTGTGTATTTGAAGCCCATGGGTTGTGGCCCATTGTGAAGTATTCGAGGCCCATGGGCAAGGGCTGATGTGATGTGTTTATGGCCCATATGATGAGGCCCATTGAGATGTATCTTCGGCTCATGTTTTGTGGCCCATTTGATGTATACAAGGCTCATTGATGCAACCCATTGATGCAACCCACTTGATGTGTATGAGGCCCATTAGTGCAGCCCATTTATGCAGCCCACTTAATATGTATGAGGCCCATTAGTGTGGCCCATTGATGCAGCCCATTGTGATGTGTATTAGGCCTATATCATGCAGCCTACTGTGATGTGTTCATGACCTTTGGCGAGGCCCAACGTAACGTATTTGAGGCCCAGGTGCAGGGCCCACCTATTGTGTATTCAAGGCCCGATGTGATGTATGATTTTACCATGATGTATGTAATGATGTTTATGTGGGCCACTCCTTAGGAGCAATGTTGGTTAAATGTCCACATTGATGGGCAATGATGGTTGAATGTCCATATTATGACCATCCCTATAGGCCGATTATTAAGGCTGATGCTGATTGTTGAGGCCAATTCTGATTATCGAGGCCAATTCCGATTGTCAAGGCCAATTATCGAGGCTGATTCCGATTGTTGAGGCCGATTCTGATTTCGATTTCTATTATCGAGGCCGATTGTTGAGGTCGATTCCGATTCTGATTGTTGAGGCCAATTCCTATTCCGATTGTCGATAACAATTCTGATTATCGAGGCCGATTGTTGAGGCCGATTCCGATTTTGATTGTTGAGGCCGATTGTTGAGGCCGATTCTGATTTCAATTATCGAGGCTGATTCCAATTATTGATACCAATTATGATTATCGAGGCTGATTCTGATTGTTTATACTGATTCCAATTGTCGAGGTTGATTATCGAAGCTGATTTCAATTCTGATTGTCAAGGCCGATTGTGATTATCGAGATCGATTCTAATTGTCAGGGCCAATCGTTGAGGTTGATTTCAATTGTTGAGGCCGATTGTATAGGATGATTATCAAGGTCAATTATTAAGGCTGATTTTGATTATTGAGGATGATTATTGAGGCCCAATGTGATGTATATGCAGCCCATATTTGAGGCCCATTGTGATGTGCATTAGGCCCATGTTTGAGGCCTAATGTGATGTATATGCGGCCTGTATTTGAGGCCTGTTGTGATGTGTATTTAGCCCGTGTTTAAGGCCCAATGTGATGTATATGAGGCCTATGTGATGAGGCTCATTATGATGCATTTGAGGGCCAGACTGTAGAGCCCATTGTGATGTATGTTAAGCCCATGTTAGATGCACATCATGATGTGTATTAAGCTCTTGAGTGAGGCCCATGGTGTTGTATATTCGGCCCTTATGTGAGGGTTAGGGGTCCACTTTATGTTAGGCTCTATGAGGGTCATTCCTTGGGGGCAATGTTGGTTAAATGTCCACATTATCGAGGCCGATTGTCATTGCCGGTTATTAATACCGATTATGAGTATGTAACGGCATAGCATCATGATACATGCCCATACACATCATCAGCATGTTTGTTATGAGATGTGGTTGACCATTGCATATGTCATTGGGCAGGTTGTTATGAGACTCCCTGTTAGGCGAAGATTGTCTCACATGAGCCCACAGTATGTGTAGGATTGATTCATGACTGGATTGTATGACTTATGCATCTTACATTGTGTGCCCTAGCGACATCAGGGCCGTAGCCTCCACATGAATATTGTGGATGGCCAGATGGGACATCGAAAATCTAATCTAGCATCGTGCTGCCATAGATGGCCTTGGGTGAAAATCCTTAAACCCTCTTAGTACCAAAGGACGCCCCAATGTTGAGAATGAGTGGATATATATAAGTGTTATAGCTAATAGCCCCTTTTTGTTGTCAAATTTGTGGTGCCAAAGACACCGTTATGAAGCTTGCATATGTGAAGAACAAAGCTCTACTCAAGATCAGCTTTAATTGACAAGCGTTGTTCATAAGTCAAGACTCGAGAAAGTGAGTTTGTTCGACTTAATTCAAGATAAGGATAATGCAAGATCTCAAGAAGCTTTCAAGTTCAACCTCAAGATCTCAAGAAGCTTTCAAGTTTGATCTACATCAAGACTTCAAGCTTCATTACTTTCAAAGGTCACTCATCTCTAAGTTTCAATGTCCTTACTTCACTATTGAAGTATGACTAACGTTAGGTTAACCTTTAGAATAGGCCAATTTGGGTACATAATTCATATGTTTTATATAAGTGAGTTTATTTTATTATAAGACTAGTCCTGGACTTTGCTCGACTAATCCTACCACTGCTTCGACCTATCTAAGAATTTTCTTGATTAGTCGTAAGTTTGTTGCAAGATTCAGAAATTTTTTGTTAGGCTTCGACTAGTCATATGAACAGTGTCGACTATTTCTTTGACTAGTCGTAGACCTACGACTCAAAGTACAGTGTTAAAATTTGGCTAGCTTCGACTAGTAATAAGCAACCTACAACCAGTCGAAGGAGACCTACAACCAGTCGTAGACCACCTACGACCAGTCGTGAAACCGCCAGATCTTATCACGCTTGAATTTTTAAATATCTGTTGGTTCTACGACCAGTCGTAGAGATCTTTAGACCAGTCAAAGACGTGATTTTCTCACCTATAAATAGAGCACGAATCTCATAATAAAACATGAAGTTCAAGCTAATTTAATTCGGCCTTCTGAGAGATAAGTCTGTGCTCCATTAAAGCTAAGTGTGCATGTTTAATATTCTCTTTCTTCAGCTTTTAAAATTGATTTTTCTGATCTGAAAAAGAGGAAGTTTCATTTTTCCTTTTTTTGGAATCAAAATCAATTAGAGCTAGCCCCATTTGGTTTAATTTAAAATCTATTAGAACCTAGAACCATTATAAAGTGAGTATTGGACATTGAACTTTGACATTCAAATCTCTACTCCGACTTGGTTCTTTTGAGCTGATACAACGAAGGAGAAATTCAGGTATTTTACGTTTATGTAATTTACTTTCATTTGGTTTTCTTTTAGGATTTGCTAGAAAAATCTCATTGTATTGGTTATCTGAGGAGAGCCAGGAAAACTCAGAAGAGGGGTTTTTTTTAATTGTGTAAGCCCACAGAGAAAGACACAATTGTGAAGGTTTGGGGTGAACCTGGAAAACCTATCTTTGATAGTGAACGCTGATATCCCCTATGTGAGGATATTAGGAATGGAGTAGTCATGTGGCTGTTTATTAACCGTTGGTGTACACACAGGCAAACCATTATAATCCCTTGTGTTTTGTGGTTGTGTGGTTTATATTTCATATCTTTAATTATTCATTTGTGGGATGTATATGTGGATGTGAATATTGTAATCATTTTATTTTAAGCTCAGTGGGGAATGTTGTAATAGTTTAGATTTATATTTCTGTAATTTATTTCTTACTATCTCTTTATTAGTTTGAGCTTCAGTTTCTCTATTAGTTCTAGTAAGGTTGCCCTACCATTTTTATGGTGCATGGTTGTCCTTAGAACAATCAATATTTTGAGATTGCATTCAGCATTGTGTATTGATTTATTTATTTGGCTATCTCTATTTCTTTATTTCTGCTATATTTATTTTAAATTTGACATAGTCCTATTCACCCCCCTCCCCCTCTAGGACATATAGCTTGGCCATTTCAAGTGGTATCTGTAATGACCCGAAAATTTTCATGCTAAGACCCGAGTACTACCTCAAATTCTTTAGAAGTTAATGTGGGTTAACTAGCGCTAATCTCGATTGCTTGTGAAATTAGCACCAATCACTTTAATTTTGATCTGTAAGACTCAAAACCTGTAGAATCGTTAGCACTATGTTACCCTGAAATCTAGGATTCAACGCTAAATCCAGTTGCTCTCGGGAGTACTTGAAAACTTTGTATCGGACCTGGACCGTGCGTCGGAAGTCTGATAGCGATGATCTTAAACAATTATGATCAACTTATTGGGCTTGACAATCACCTCAGAAATCAAGTCGAGATGATGTCCTGAGTCAATTTGCTTGAGTCCGGAGTGAAGAGTCTGAGAAAGGTGAGAAATTAAATATGGATTTATGAAATTTGAGTCGTGTCGCTTGCGCGACGATTTTAAGCAATCTGACCGTTGGATTCTAACCCAAATTTACCAACAGATCAGGGAAGATGGCCCAGGCATGTCATAGTGCCGGTGGACCTGATCAAGTTTCGGTGACCGTTGAATTGAGATTGGTCCGCCATGAGCGATCGGTAAATCCGATCAGTACAAAAACGCAACCTGACCTAGATCCATGGTCAATGAGCTTAAGTCCGACCGCACGTGGAAAATGGACCACCAAAAGTACCTTGGCCCTAGGGCTATTTTCATCAATTTTAGGCCTATATAAAGACCTTAAACTCTCACTCTCAAATTCCATACGAATATTCTAAAGCCTGGCTAAGAGAGAGAGGAAAAGAGAGACAAAGTGAGAGAGAAGTTGGTGAATCATCTTGAGATTCTTTCCTCTTATTCTGCGTCCCTAAACCATCACTTCTGAATCGTTATTCCGATGATTCTAAGTTCATTCTTGGGTAAGTCAATCAAACCCTAACCTGTTTTGAAGCTTACAATAGTCTAAGTGTTGATGTAGCTCATTTTATTCATGCCTTAGGTTATCTAGTCACCGTTGACGAAGACTTAACATCTGAATCTGATCTGTTGCGCACTTCCTGGTTTAAGGTGCGGACTATATTTGTATAGGTTATGGTTTTCAAGGCTTTCAATGTCGGATAATGGTTTATTATTATTATGGGTGCAATTTCACATGCCAAATGCGACATTTATATTGCGTTCCTGATATATATGAGCTATACTGAGATTTGTGTATTCCTTGTATATGTAGAGAGTATCGTATACGTATGAAATACGAACATGTGTTTACCATAATTAATTATCGTGTATTTGTGCTAGTTGTATGTGTATCAACTTCTTGGCGAAAGGAATTATCCAAATGTGTGTTATCACCAACATATGTCATGTATGTTGGAATATGTAGTCTAAGTGTTTGTAGAAATGTCTGATTGATCTAGTGTGTAATATATTATCCTCTTTACAGGCGTTGAGAAGAGATTCTCAACTATCTTATCGGTGTGTATGATTTCTTACTTGCAATTTACATTCTTTGTTGTTTAAATTCAGGCTCTACTTATGTGTAAATTCATGTTAAGTTGATATTCATCAAAAGCTCACATACGGTATGATAGGAATTGTTGATCCATTACTGTTTTAAATTGTTAGTATGGATATCTGTTATACTTGAATGTGTTTGGGACTATGAAATAGTCCAAGGAATCGGTAATAAACCTTGAGTTCGTGGCTAAGGTTGTTTTCGCCACGTAGGACGTGTTTGATGAACCCAAGTCATATTAGGGTTGACGGCAGTGGTTTGGCCACACGGAGTGTTTGCGCAGTCTATGTCGTTCGACTCAACGTGTGCTCATGCTAGTCGAACTCGTCAAGTAACCCGATTGTCCTGGTGGATGTGTACCATGTATGGACGTTATTTTTGAATCTAGGATACCAAACATACCAATGCAATCCCGTTACCCATTGTACCTTGATCTGTTAAGACTCATGAGCCGGGCATGGTGGTCTGGGACACCGTGGTCGAGCTGTCGGCCTATGCTGGGGTGACGAGCCTCCCCGTAGTGACCAGTGAGCACACCAGACTCGTGAGCCGATTATGGTGGTCTGGGATACTATATTCATGCTGTCGCCCAACACTGATTAGTGACGAGCCCTTTGTAGTGACCTCGAGCATACCTTGATACTGCATTGAGGCGAGGAGCCTTAGCGTAGTAACTAAGATATGATAAGCATGCATTGATTGGTGACGAGCCCTTTGCAGCGACCTAGAACCATATGATCGTATGAGACTGTCTAGGACTGACGACCCTAGAATGGATCATTGTGTGGAAATTGATATGAGGAAGGTACCTTAGCTTCCCAATCCTGCTGTATGGAAAGGACTAATAACAACTTGGTAATCATGTTCATGCACCGCATTGCATGTGCTTTGGCGTCGTGGGCACTGTGGGAGGTTGTCATGGGTACCGTAAGATGAAGACGCTGAGGGAGTGCAGGCGAGAGCATGTATCATTTCTACATACATCCTTGCATTAACAAGAGTAATTAGGACGTGTTTGATTGTATTGCCTTATCATTACTGCTTGATTGATTTGATAACATGTTAACTTTTTCTGTATAGTTCCACTGAGTTGATCACTCACTCCCACATTCTGGGACGGTGTTTCAACACCAACCAGACTGTCTTAGATGCAGATGATGATGCGACTCCTAAGGCAGAGCAGGAGTATGAGGATGATGAGGACGCGTTTTCTTTCATGCAGTTCTCAGGCGAGTTCATGTGAGCCGTGTCCTAATCTACGGGGATTCTGGGTTTTCTTTGTAATAGATGACTTCATTTTGATACTTATATTTTGAAAACAAACACTCGTTATGTTGACCTGGCAGAGCATACATATCTCAGGGACTTACGTAGATATATATATATATATATATATATATATATATATATATATATATATATATTTCTTTAAGTCTTCCGCTTGCAGATTTCACTTATCCCTGGATTATGTTTGTAGTTTGGCTTAATCTACTCCATATTTTATGCACTCATACAGACAACATACATCCATCATTACATATGTTGCATAAGAGTTATGCTCGACCCCCAAATTTCAGGGCGTTACAAGTTGTATCAAAGCATGATTTGGATTAAACCGGACCTGGGTTATGGTCACACAACGCATGCTGACACCACCTTAGTGTAGGAGGGTGCGAGATTAATCTAGAATTTGTGTAAGTTTTCCCATTGCTCCTATCGGTGAAAGTTTGCTGAAAACGATCGCCGAGATCGAGTCTGTACACACTCTTGATTACACACAGTGACCCCAAATCTCTTCTAGACCATCCATTGATGGGTTTAGATGGTATATCATCCCTTTCTAGCCATTAGGAAACCAGTAATAGTGTATATGTATCAGATTCTGTTCATAGTGACCCGATAAGCGTCGAATCGGACTAGGGGCCCAATCGGGGCAATTTCAGGGGGACCCAGGGTGGGACCCACATCATTTTTAAGCTTGGGGGGCAGGAGGACCTCGCCTAAATGGTGAGTCATCGCCAGACTATCCAGAGACCGACAATGACCTCGCCACCCAGCGGGCCAGGTTGGGCGGGCCAGCTCTAGCCAACGCATGTGGGGTCTAGTGTGGCCCACTCCTCTATGGTTGCTCAGTTTTAACCCCTCCCAAACCCTCTTTCCTTCACAAATCACCCCTCCAAGCTTCCCTTTTCTTGAAATTTTTCTCAAAACCCCACAAAAATCCCTCCCCAAACCCTTTCTTCTTCCATTTTCATGCATCCCCATTCTACCCATCTCAAAACTCATCTCCATTATTGTTTTTCCTCTCTTTTCTTTCCATTTAAGTACTCAAATCCTTCCTTTGAGTCTCAAATTCATGGGAACCCCACCATTCTTCCCATTTTCCTCTTTTCTCTCATTTTTCATGGCCCTATTCGAGCTTGTTACGGCCATATTTTCTATTTCCTCCATTCTCTCTTTTATGGGGAAGAAGAGAGCTCATGTTGATGAAGCCGGGCCTAGCTGCCCAACCCGTGCATGGAGATGCCGCCGCGAGCACGACCGCCACTCAAGAGTTTCAGACAAAGCGGGATCTCGATCCTCAGTCTCCCATTGAAAGAACCTTGTTGGCGGAGCTATCTCATGGAGTGTATGAAGGTCGTAAGGTCCTTTTTGAAGCTCATGTAGATCCATGGCTATTTAGAGAATATCTCTTATTGAAGCGCCTGGAAGGGGCCGGTTGGTATCGGCAGTTCGAGGGCGAATACCACGCCAATGTGGGTACTGTCCGAGCTTTCTATGCCCACATTCAGAAACCTTCACTAGAGCCATTGCAGTTCAAGATCCCTTGTGGAATAGATCGGGAGGCCACGATCAACGTCGCTTTGATATCCCGACTTCTGAACGTGCCGCTTGGCGAGGTTCATGCAAGTGAGAAGAATCTGAGTAGTGCACGCGACAGGGATTGCTGCACGTGGTTCCTGTGTGGTCGTCTGGTCGAATGATAGTGTAATAGAAGCCTTTTAGCAACCAACATGACGGGCGACTTCCTCTTGCTTCACCACATGTGCACATTCAATGTTTACCCAAGGTGGAGCAACCGTAACGAGTGTACGCCCCTGATGGTAGATTTCCTGTATCAGGTGGGGCAAGGAGAGAAGCTATGTGTGCCAATGTACATCTTGCGTCAGATTATCCTTATCGCTCGTTCGAATAGGAGGACCGAATCGCTCCCATTTGGCCGACTCACCTGTAAGCTTGCACATGAGTTTGGCTACAGACTCAGGGTGAAAAAGCCGGTACCTGTCCATTAAATTAATGTGATAACTCTTAATCAGATGGATATTGGGCCTCGTCGACGACAAGCCTTACTTGAAGAAAGTGAGGATGCAACTGAGAGTGATGAGGAAGAGAGTAATGAAGAAGGTGGAGCTGAGATAGAAGAAGAAGAAGAGCAGGATGAGGAAGAAGTGGAGGCCCAGGACACGAGTGAGAGTTCTCCTCCTGTGGCACCGGAGAAGGGCGCAGATTAGGCCGTCAGGGATGCCCGTATAGCCCGGCTTAAGGAGGGTCAGGCTGTCCTACGCCAGGATATTATGGATCTTCGAGGCCTTGTGAAACATAAGTTCAAGAAGATGTCTCGAACTTTGAAGTCTATCCTGTGTTGTCTATAGGATAAGGGTGCCCCTCCTCCATCTCCTGATTTCGATGAGTAACTGCAGATGTAGTCGTCCCTTGCACTGTTTTGTTGTTTGTTATTGTGTGTAGCCGTTATAGGCATAGTAGTTTGGAAGTTATCTTGTGGTTTGAAGCTTAATATGTATTAGCTCGCATGCTTTCTCTGTTGCGATCCATGTAATGCTGCACTTCTTATATTGTGACAATTTTGTTAAATAAAATGCATGTTATTTTTCCATGAGATGATGTAAATGCTATGTGGGTGGATTATGTGGATGTTAAATCTCACAAGTTGCATCCTCTGTTGAATGTAGGGTATGCCTCCTAGGGGCTCGAAGACTTTGGCCCGTCTCTCTTTGGGCGAGTCACTTGCCGGGGTTTTCCCCCTAGGCGATAGCCAGGCGGATCCACAGTTGGGCCTGTCTCATTTTGGTGCTGGGCCGGACTCTTAGCCAGCTACTGGCCCCGCTGCTGGGCCGACTCCTGTGATACCACCCATGGCTCCACCAGTCACGCCTTCGGTTCCTGAACCGAACCGTGCATCTATGTCGACGCCTCATGCATCTTCGTCTGCTCCGCCTCCTGATAGGCTTAAGTAGATGATGTTGTTGATGTAGCAGCAGCAGTAGCACCAGCAGTAGTTTTTATCTTCCATGGCTGGCATCTTTGCTCAGTCGATGGGGGTGACTCCACCTGCTTCACCTATGCACCCATCTGGGAACACTAGTGCTAGCGACACATTTGAGCGATTCCAACACTTACGACCTCCCACATTTATGGGTTCTTATAGACCCCAGGAGATCGAGTACTAGATTGATCGCATCTCTAAGATGCTGAGGCCGCTTCACTGTTCTGAGGCTGAGCAAGTCGAGCTTTCCTCCTTCATGTTTGAGAAGGAGGCCAGTTTATGGTGGGACAATGTTCTTCACACAGTTGCGGAAGGTTTTGAGTAGACATGGCAGGCGTTTGAGGCTCGCTTCCACGAGAAGTATTTTTCGGTCACTTACCGACACGAGAAGGAGAGTGAGTTCCTTCGCCTCCGTTAGGGAGGGATGTCGGTGAGTGAGTATGAGAACCGATTTACTGAGCTGGGTCGATATGCTCCATTGCTCCTGGGTGATTAGCTGATGCGGATGCGGTGTTTTTTTGAGGGGTTGAGGCCTGAGATTCGATCGAAGATGTGCCATGCTAGCATATCTTCTTATGCTGAGTTGGTGAGCATGTCCCCGTGAGTTGAGCAGGATGGGGACAGGTCGTCCCGTATGTGAGCACCTATGGTTCCCAGACCGCGACCTGACTTTTCGACTACACCATTTCTCAGCAAGAGACCGCCGGCAGATTCTCCTCCGAGACGTGTAGCGTCGCCGGCTCAGCTGATGCGTTCTGACTTGCGTTGTTCGTACTATGGGAAGATTGGGCATTCGAATCGTAATTGTTTTACGTGAATACGGGATAATGGATTTACTCCACCACAGAGGATCAGCCGTCCGATGCCTCAGGTCATATCAACTCCACCTCTTCGCTCAGCGCCAACTCACCCATCCTTCAGACCTTCTATACCTCGCTCCAGGCCACCTCAGCGGCCTATGGTTCCTCCGTTGAATCGCCTGCAGTAGGCTCGAGTTTACGTGCTTATAGCTGAAGCGCCTGGGACTGACTTGGCACCGAGATCTTTTGAGGTTACAGCTCACATTCAAGGTGTTCCCATTTCCTTGTTGGTGGATACTGGATCCACTACCTCTATTATATCGTATGCGACAGTTAAGCGCCTGAGTTTGGGCACTGTTACTATGAAGGGAGTGACACTCACTACCGCTACAGGGACCTCCTCTGATATTACCAAGATTTGTATGGGTTATTTGATTGATCTGGGGAGCAGATCGATTCTTGTTGACCTGTTTGTCCCATCTATATATCATTACAATGTCATTTTGGGTATGGATTAGCTCACGAAGATGCGAGCAGAGATTGATTGTGTAGCTAGGCTGGTGACAATCCATGGACCTGAGGGCGAGACAGTTACTTTCCCTATTCAGGTCAGTTACCCTTTCCGTTTTGGTTATTATACTTCTCTGTTGGAGAGTATTGCTGGTTCGATGCTTGAAAGTACGCCAGTAGTTCGGGATTTTGAAGATGTATTCGAGTTGATTCCTATATTACCTCCTCGGCGCGAGATTGATTTTATTATCGATCTCATGCCTGGTGCGATACCTATTTCTTTGCCCACCTATCGCATGCCTCCTAGTGAAATGGAGGAATTAAGGAAGAAGATAGATGGCTTGTTGAATTTGGGCTTTATTCGACTAAGTGTGTCCCCTTGGGGAGCACCTGTTCTGTTTGCCAAGAAGAAGGATGGTTCCTAGTGATTATGTATAGATTATCGCAGGTTAAATCTGGTGACAGTGAAGAATAAGTATTATTTACCCAGGATCGATGATCTATTTGATCAGTTGAAGGGGGCACGGTACTTTTCAAAGATTGATATGCAGTCAGGGTATCATAAGTTGCGCGTCAAGGATGAGGACGTGCAGAAGACCGCATTCAGGACTAGTTTCGGCCATTATGAGTTCCTTGTGATGTCGTTTGGTCTTACGAATGCACCGGCTGTGTTCATTGATCTGATGAACAGGGTGTTTCGGCCATTTTTGTTCTGATTTGTCATTGTCTTTATCAATGACATTTTGATATACTCTACGATTCGGGAAGAGCACGAGGAGCACTTAAGAGCGATCTTGGATACTCTCAGGAAGAATCAGCTTTTTTGTGCAGTGCAAGAAATATGACTTCTAGAAGGAGGAAGTCAAGTTCCTAGGACATGTGGTGTCCAAGGAAGGGATAGCTGTCGATCTCGCTAAGGTAGCTGCAATTCAAGACTGGAAGCAGCCTGGTTCAGTTACTGAGGTGAGAAGCTTTCTGGGTCTAGCAGGCTATTATCGACGCTTCATTCGAGACTTCTCGAAGATAGCCAGACCGTTGTCTCAGTTGACACGGAAGGACTTGAAGTTTGCTTGGAATGAGAAGGCGGAAATAACTTTTCAGGAGCTGAAGGACAAGTTGACGTCTGCCCCTGTGCTAGTATTGCCAGAGCAAGGGGTTAAGTATACGATATACACTGACGCCTCTCACGTTGGTTTGGGTCGTGTCCTTATGCAGAAGGACAGGTTGATTGCATATGCCTCGAGACAGTTGAGGAAACACGAAGAGAATTACCCTACTCACGGCCTGGAGTTAGCAACTGCCATTTTCGCATTAAAGCTCTAGAGACATTACCTCTACGGAGAGGAGTTCGAGCTCTTTTGTGACTACAAGAGCCTTAAGTATATCTTCACACAACATGACTTGAATTTGAGGCAACTCCGATGGATGGAAACATTGAAAGACTTTAAGTTCGATGTCTCATACCATCCAGGCAAGGCAAACCTTGTGGCAGACGCGTTGAGTCACAAGAAGTCTGTAGAGTTTGTGGCTTCGCTAATGATAGCCGAATGGGACATGATGGAGTTTGTGCGAGACTTTGAGCAAAAACTCACGGTGGAAGAGCCGTATGAGGTTATTGCACACATTCGAGTACAGCCCCTTATTGACGAGAGGATCATTACAGCTCAGGCAGATGATGAGCTATTAGTGAAGATGAGAGAGCGGGTTAGTACAGATGAGGACTCCGAGTGGGGTGTTGGTTCAGATGAGGGCCTACGATATCGTGGCTGGCTATGTGTCCTAGACATTCCTGACTTGAGACGGGAGGTTCTCGAGTCAGCCCATATTTCTAAGCCTGCAATGCATCTAGGTAGCATGAAGATGTATCAAGATATGAGAAGATCTTATTGGTGGGACAACATGAAGGTTCACATTGCTGAGTTCGTATCTCGTTGTCTCACATGCTAGCAGGTCAAGGCAAAGCATCGCCGACCTCCTAGACTGCTTCAGCCCATGCCCAAACAGAATGGAAGTGGGACTTCATCTCTATAGATTTTATTTCAAGGCTACCAAGAATGAGAAAGGGACATGACTCTATTTGGGTGATCGTCGACCGATTGACAAAGTCGGCTCATTTCTTACCGATCAGAGTCTCAAACTCAGTAGATGAGTTGGGTAGGTTGTACATCAAGGAGATTGTACGTCTGCACAGAGTTCCCTTGGAGATTTTGTCTGATAGAGACACGCGATTCACATCTATCTTCTAGACTCATATCTAGGAAGCAATGGGTGTGAAATTGAAGTTCAGCACCGTGTTTCATCCACAAACAAATGGGCAGACGGAACGTATCAATCAGGTTCTGGAAGACATGTTACGAGCTTGTGTTTTGGATTTCAAGGACAGTTGGGATGACTGTCTCCCTTATGCAGAGTTCACGTATAACAACAGCTTCCAGGTGAGTATCGGCATGGCTCCCTACAAGGCATTATATGGTCGCCCGTGTAGAGCACCGCATTGCTGGGCGGAAGTTGGCGAGCGTAGTTTGATTGGCCCAGAGTTGGTTCAAGCGACTTCAAAGAAAATTGACATTATTCGACATCGACTTCTGACAGCCCAGAGCGGGCAAAAGAGTTATGCTAATATGAGGCGGCTACCGCTTGATTTTGAGGTTGGAGACCATGTATTTCTTAAGGTTTCCCCTATGAAGGGAGTCCTGAGGTTTAGTAAGAAGGGGAAGCTCACGTCGAGATTTATTGGTCCATTTTAAATACTGGATCGAGTGGGAGCGGTAGCGTACAACCTTGCTTTGCCCACACCACTCGCGGGCGTGCATAACGTATTTCATGTTTTTATGCTGAAGAAACACGTTCCTGATCCTTCGCATATTATCAGTTGGGAGCAAGTGCAGTTGAGCGAGGATGCCACATAAGTACTGTGACCGACACGTATCCTAGACAGAAAGGAGTAGGTATTGCGTAGCAAGGTCATCCCTCTTGTGAAAGTACTGTGGACGCATCACAGTGAAGAAGACGCTACTTTGGAGACTGAAGCTGAGGTTAGAAAGAACTACACTCAGATCCTTGAGGAGTATGAGAGGTACGAATTTCGAGGACAAAATTTTTCTTTAAGGGGGGTAGATTGTAATGACCCAAAAAATTTCATGCTAAGACCCGAGTACTACCTCAAATTCTTTACAAGTTAATGTGGGTTAACTAGCGCTAATCTCAATTGCCTGTGAAATTAGCACCAATCACTTTAAATTTGATCTGCACGACTCAAAACCTGTAGAATCGTTAGCGCTATGTTACCCTGAAATCTAGAATTTAACGCTAAATCCAGTTGCTCTCGGGAGTACTTGGAAACTTTGTATCGGACTTGGACCGCATGTCAGAAGTCTGATAGCGATGATCTTAGACAATTATGATCACCTTATTGGGCTTGACAATCACCTTAGAAATCAAGTCCAGATGATGTCCTGAGTCGATTTGCTTAAGTTCGGAGTGAAGAGTGTGAGAAAGATGAGAAATTAAATATGGATTTATGAAATCTGAGTCGTGTCGCTTGCGCGATGATTTTAAGCAATCTGACCATTGGATTTTGACCCACATTTACCCTTGGATCAGGGAAGATGGCCCAGGCATGTCATAGTGCCGGTGGACCTGATCGAGTTTCGGTGACCGTTGAATTGAGATTGGTCCGCCATGAGCGATCTGTAAATTCGATCGGTACAAAAACTCAACCTGACCTAGATTCATGGTCAGTGAGCTTAAGTTCGACCGCATGTGGAAAAGGGACCACCAGAAGTACTCCGTTGGATCGAAATAGACCCAATTTGGTTATAACCTAAGTATACCTTAGCCCTGGGGCTATTTTCATCAATTTTAGGCTTATATAAAGACCTTAAACCCTCACTCTCAAATTTCATACGAATTTTTAAACCCTAGCTAAGAGAGAGAGAGAGAGGAAAAGAGAGAAAGTGAGAGAGAAGTTGGTGAATCATCTTAAGATTCTTTCCTGTTATTCTGCGTCTCTAAACCATCACTTCTGAATCGTTATTCCGATGATTCTAAGTTCATTCTTAGGTAAGTCAATCAAACCCCAACCTGTTTTGAAGCTTATAATAATCTAAGTGTTGATGTAGCTCTTTCATGCCTTAGGTTATCTAGTCGTCGTTGACGAAGACTTAATGTCTGAATCTGATCTGTTGCGCACTTCCTGGTTTAAGGTGCGGACTATATTTGTATAGGTTATGGTTTTTAAGGCTTTCAATGTCAGATAATGGTTTATTATTATTGTGGGTGCAATTTCACATGCCAAATGCGACGTTTATATTGCGTTCTTGATATATATGAGCTATACTGAGATTTGTGTATTCCTTGTATATGTAGAGAGTATCGTATACGTATGAAATACGAACATGTGTTTCCATGATTAATTATCGTGTATTTGTGCTAGTTGTATGTGTGTCAACTTCTTGGCGAAAGGAATTGTCCAAATGTGTGTTATCACCAACATATGTCATGTGTGTTGGAATATGTAGTCTAAGTGTTTGTAGAAATGTCTGATTGATCTAGTGTGTAATATATTATCCTCTTTATGGGCATTGAGAAGAGATTCTCAACTATCTTATCGGTGTGTATGATTTCCTACATGCAATTTACATTCTTTGTTATTTAAATTCAGGCTCTACTTATGTGTAAATTCATGTTAAGTTGATATTCATCAAAAGCACACATACTATATGATAGGAATTGTTGATCCATTACTGTTCTAAATTGCTAGTATGGATATCTGTTATACTTGAATGTGTTTGGGACTATCAAATAGTCTAGGAAATTGGTAACAAACCTTGAGTTCTTGGCCGATGTTGTTTTCGCCATGTAGGACGTGTTTGATAAACCCGAGTCGTATTAGGGTTGACGGCAGTGGTTTGGCCACACGGAGTGTTTGCGCACTCTATGTCGTTCAACTTAACGTGCACTCATGCTAGTCGAACTCGTCAAGTAACCCAATTGTCCCGGTGGATGTGTACCATGTATGGATGCTATTGTTTGAATCTATGGTACCAAACTTACCAATGCAATCTCGTTAACCATTGTACCTTGATCCGTTAAGACTCATGAGCCGGGCATGGTGGTATGGGATACCGTGGTCGAGCTGTCGACCTACGCTGGGGTGACGAGCCTCCCCGTAGTGACCAGTGAGCACACCAGACTCGTGAGTTGATTATGGTGGTATGGGACACTATATTCGTGCTGTCGGCCTATATTGATTGGTGACGAGCCCTTTGTAGTGACCTCGAGCATACCTTGCTACTGCATTGAGGCGATGAGCCTTAGCGTAGTAACTAAGGGATGATAGGCATGCATTGATTAGTGACAAGCCCTTTGCAGCGACTTAGAACCATATGATCGTATGAGACTGTCTAGGACTGACAACCTTAGAATGGATCACTGTATGGAAATTGATATGAGGAAGGTACCTTAGCTTCCTAATCCTGCTGTATGGAAAGGACTATTAACAACTTGGTAATCATGTTCATGCACCGCATTGCATGTGCTTTGGCATCGTGGGCACTGCGGGAGGTTGTTATGCGTACCGTAAGATGAAGACGCTAAGGGAGTGCAGCCGAGAGCATGCATCATTTCTACATACATCCTTGCATTAACAAGAGTAATTAGGACGTGTTTGATTGTATTGCCTTATCATTACTGCTTGATTGATTTGATAATATGTTAACTTTTACTGTATAGTTCCACTGAGTTGATCACTCACTCCCACATTCTGGGACGGTGTTTCAACACCAACCAGACTCTGTCTTAGTTGTAGATGATGATGCGACCCCTGAGGCAGAGCAGGAGTATGAGGATGATGAGGACACATTTTCTTTCATGTAGTTCTCAGGCGGGTTCATGTGAGTCGTGTCCTGATTTACGGGGATTCTGGGTTTTCTTTGAAATAGATGATTTCATTTTGATACTTATATTTTGAAAACAAACACTTGTAATTATGACCTGGCAGAGCATACATATCTCAGGGACTTACGTAGATATACATATATATTTCTTTAAGTCTTCCGCTTGCAGATTTCACTCATCCCTAGATTATGTTTGCAGTTTGGCTCAATCTACTCCATGTTTTATGCACTCATACAGACAACATACATCCATCATTACATATGTTGCATAAGTGATGTTTTGAAACTCGGGAGTTGAGTTATGCTCGACCCCCGAATTTCTGGGCGTTACACTTTCGTTGAGATTGTGCTAAAAAAATCTCTCTATTTTGTTTTGTCTGAAGTGATCCAGAAAACTCAGCATGTGGGGTTTTAAATTGTGTAAGCCCACTTGAAAGACACAATTTTTCGATGGCACCAATTATGCTTATTGGAAAGCCAGGATGAGGATCTTCCTCGAATCCATGGATGAAAGTGTGTGGTTATCCACTGTGAATGAATGGATCCCCCTTACCACTGAAGTAACCGGGATTGATGGTTCAAAATCTATGAAAGTTACACCATATTTCTCTGGGACCACACTTTAGAAAAATGAAAGTAGTGCAAATGCTAAAGCACTAAATGCAATTACTTGTGCACTATCACCGAATGAATTTAAAAGTATTATATCCAGTGATTCTACAAAACAAGCTTGGGATATATTAAAAATGACACACGAGGGTACTTCAATTGCCAAGAAATCTAAGATACAAATCCTCACAACTAAATTTGAGGAAATACGTATGGAAGAAAATGAAATGTTCATGGACTTCTATACCGAATGACATTGTAAACTCTATGTGGGATCTAGGTGAAAAAATCCCTGAAAGCAAGATTTATGCTAAAATACTACGCTCACTTCCTGAACGGTTCAATTCTAAAGTAACCGCAATCCAGGAACTTCGTGATACAGACAATATGAAGGTTGAGGAATTAGTTGGTTCATTATAGACTTATGAGTTAACCTTTAAAGCTCCAAAAGGTAAATCTATTGCCTTAAAAACTTCTAAAAATGGTTTTCAAGAAAATGATTTATACTCTGATTTAGAAAACTCCGAAGATGATATGTCTCTTTTGGCAAAAAGGTTTTATAAAATTTTTAAAAGTAAAAAGAGGATTGATCTTCAAAAGGCATTTGATAAAAAGAAACCTAAACCTAAATCAAGAAAATCATTAAAAGACAGTCAATGTTACAACTGCCATGAGTATGCGCATTTGGCTAACAAATTTCCCAATAAGGGCAAGTCAAAAAAAGAAAAGTATGATGGCTACTTGGGACGAGTCCTCTGATTCTGAAGCCTCCTCTAAATCAGAAGATTCTGAAACTAAGTCGGGTTGTGATGTTAAGGCCCTTATGACTCTAGCCAAATTCACTTTTGCAGATAATGATGACTCCACTAGTGAAGAAAATCTGAATAGTGAATGTGAAAATGAGGATGATCTTCAAGATGCATACAATGCCCTATACAAGGAAAGTTGTAAAATTGCTGTGAAATTGAAACTTCAAAAAGAGAAATTTTCTAAACTCAAAGAAATTTATGAATCTCTTATTTTAGAAAAGTCCCACATTTCAGACTGTTTTGAAAAGTCAAAATGTGATTTAGATTTTAAAAGCTCCCAAATTAGAAATCTTAAATCTGAAAACGAACAATTAAAACATGAAGTCTCCTCTCTCTTGAGTTTAAAGGAAACCTGGAAATATGCCCATGGTGATCCTAAATTAGAAGAACTCTTATCAAGATTGAGAAAATGTGGCGATCAATCTGGTCTGGGTTATGATAAGAATGTTTCTCCTAAACCAAAGAATACTCCTTCCAAGTTTGTAAAGGGAGAGACTTTAAACTCAAAAGGGAAAGATCAAATGTTTTCTAAAATCTCTAAATCTTTTCAAAAACCTAAAAGTAATTATATCAACTATAAGAAGCAAAACAAAATCTTTTGGCTGAAAAGATAGCTGATTTACTTAAGGAGCTTCTAAAGTCTAACTCAATAGGTCATACTTATAATTCTTACAAATGAAAGAAGACCAACTATCCACCTAAATCCAAAATGGTTATGAAATGGGTTCCAAAGGTCACTTGTTTAGTTGCTCACACTACTTTTAAAGCAACAAGCCATTCTAAGTGGTACCTAGACAACGGATGCTCAGGGCACATGACTGGTGATAAAGGTTTATTTACTGATTTCAAAGACATGACTGATGGTTAAGTCACATTTGGTGATGGCAGCAACTGCAAGATTATGGGCCAAGGGACGGTTCAACTCTATAACCTTCCTTCGTTTAAAAATGTTTTGTATATTGAAGCACTGAAACATAATCTTATTCGCATATCTCAAATTTGTGATAATAACCATAGTGTACGGTTTTCTAATCAAAGATGTGAGATTCTAAAGAACAAGGTTTCAGTAATACTAACTGGACGTAGAACGTCTGAAAATTACTATATTATTAGCGAATCCAGCTCATCTAATCAATCGTGTTACATGGTCCATACAGACAATACTGATTTGTGGCACAAACGTCTTGGACATGTATACTACCGAAATCTATATAGATTGAACAAATGGGAACTTATAAGAGGTCTACCCAAACTACAAAAATTAGATAAAATATGTGGTGAATGCCATATTGGCAAACAAACAAGGAACTCACACAAAAAGGTGAATTCCAATACCACATCAAGACCACTCGAGCTTCTCCATATGGATCTTGTAGGACCTACCAGGACGAAAAGTCGATGTGGCAAAAGATATATCTTGGTATTAGTAGATGACTTTACCAGATATACATGAATTGTCTTCTTAAGGGACAAATCAGAAACCCTTGAAGAAGTGAAAAAGGTTCTTAAAAGGATTCAAACTAAAAAAGGTTCCCAAGTCAGTAAGATTCATAGTGATCATGGATCTGAATTTGAGAATAGTGATTTTAAGAAGTTCTGTAGTGACCAGGGAATATTACATGAATTCTCAGCGCCCAAAGCTCTACAACAAAATGGTATAGTTGAAAGGAAAAATAGAGTGCTTCAAGAAATGGTAATGTCATGTTGAATAGTATGTAGCTCTCTAAGAATCTTTAGGCTGAAGCAGTCAATACAGCTTGCTATATCATTAACCGGGTTTACACTAGTAAAGGTAAAAATTAAACGGCTTACGAAATGTGATTCGATAAAAAGTATACTATTAAATACTTTCCAGTTTTTGGCAATAAGTGCTATATTTTATGAGATCGTGAATATCTACGAAAGTTTGATATGAAGAGTGATGAAGGGATCTTTTAGGATACTCTTTAAACAGTCGAGCTTATAGGGTTCTGAACAAAAGGACAGGTGTGATTCAAGAGTCTATCAATGTAGTCATTGATGATCACTTAAACACACCAGTCTCAAGTTCAGATAATGATGAAGTTCTAGTAATTGATAAATTTGATACTTCATCTAATCAAACCGATTCTAAACTGAGGACTATTAAAGATCATCTAACCACACAGATTCTTGGAAACCCTCTTACCAGTGTTCGTACTCATAGACAACTTGAGGATATATGTAATTACGTATGTTTTACATCCCAGATAGAACCATCTAACATAAAAGAAGCTCTTGTTGATGAAAACTGGATTGTTGCGATGCAAGAAGAACTTAACCAATTTGTGAGAAATGATGTTTTGTATCTCGTACCTAGACCTAAAGATAAACACATCATTGGAACCAAATGAATTTTTAAAAATAAGTCTGAAGAGCTTGGCAATATAATTAAAAACAAGGCTAGGCTAGTGGTACAAGGTTACACTCAAATTGAAGGTATTGATTTTGATGAAACCTTCGCACCAGTAGCACGTCTTAAATCAATTAGACTCTTTATATCCATTGCGTGTTTTAGAAAGTTTAAGATTTACCAAATGGACATGAAAAGTGCATTTTTAAATGGCGACCTGCATGAGGAAGTCGATGTTGAACAACCGATGGGTTTTGAAGACCCTAAAAATGTTGATCATGTGTATCGCCTTAAAAAGGCACTTTACGGTTTAAAACAAGCTCCTAGGGCATGGTACGAGAAATTAACAAAGTTTCTATTAAGCCATAATTTTCAAATGGGATGTGTTGATAAGACTTTGTTTATTAAAAAACATAATGATCACATTTTAGTAGTGCAGATTTATGTTGATGATATCATTTATGGATCTACCTGTACTGACATGACTATTGAGTTTGTAGATTTGATGAAATCTCAATTTGAAATGAGCATGGTTAGGGAATTGAATTATTTCCTTGGGTTGCAAGTAAAACAAAAGCCTGATGGAATGTTCATTTTTCAATCTAAATATGCTATGAATTTGATTAAGAGATTTGGATTTGAGAATGGTAAGAATTTTGATACTCCTATGAGTACAACATTGAAACTCTCAAAAGATTCTACAAGTAAAAATGTAGATCCGAAATTATATCGGAGTATGATTGGTAGTTTATTATATTTAACTGCTAGTAGACCCGATATCACTTTAAGTATTGGTATTTGTGCTAGATATCAGTCTGATCCTAAAGAGTCGCACTTGACTGCTGTTAAGCGGATTATTCGATATGTCATAAGTACTATTAATCTCATTCTCTGTTATCCACATGAGACTAGTGTTCAATTAGCTGGGTACTCGGATGCTGACTGGGCTGGTAATCTTGATGATAGAAAATCAACCAGTAGTTGTTGCTTTTATATTAGAAACTATTTAGTTTCTTAGTTTAGCAAGAAACAAAGTTCTATATCACTTTCAACAGCTGAAGCTGAATATATCGCAGCTAATAATGCGTGTACACAGCTTGTTTGGATGAAACGTATGCTAAGTGATTATGAAATTAAACAGAATTCTATGTTATTATATTGTGATAATTCTAGTGCCATAAATATTTCAAAAAATCTAATTCAGCATTCTCGTACTAAGTACATTGACATTAGATTTCATTATATTTGAGAATTAGTAGAAAAAAAGGTTATATCTTTGGAATATATCCCTACCGAGAATCAACGTGCTGACATTTTCACTAAACCGCTCTACAAAAGCAGGTTTAACAAAATGAAATTTGATCTTGGCATGTGCATTTTAAAATGAGTATTTATACCTATTTGTATCATATTGTATATAATTGCTTGATTAGATTTCAATTTTTGTATATAATGTGGAAATCAGATTTTTGGCCGATACTCGACCAGTCGTGAGTATACACGACCAGTCATGTTACGACCGGTCGTATATATCCACGACCAGTCGTGAATCGCGTGAATCACTTAAAATTGGGAAAAATGCTTCATCTTCTTCATTTCCTCTTCAATCTCCAACGAGCCGACGCCCGACTAGTCAAACCTTTCCTTCAAAATCTTCAAGGTTAGTGCTCCATTTGCATTTTTCTTGTAGATTTGTGTCTAGATTACTTCTATTTTAATCTTGAAGTTATCTATTTCAAATTTCGTTGAGATTTGGGATTTTTCTTTTATAAAATCTGATTTGAGAAAACCCTCTTCTCAATCCTTTGCAACTCTTTATTTTCTTGAAATCCTTATTGTAAATGGCATCTAGAGGGAGAAAGTCAACATCCCTTGGTCCATCTTCTTCCTCCATATCAGCCCCTATCACTAAGCGTCATCTTCGGGTTCCCGAGGACAATCCATCTTATGTTCGGGACATCATATTGTGTAACATTATTGTTGAACATCCTGTTGATACTAAGCATGTTGCTCCTTTTGATATCCTTCTTATGCTCCAAGCTGTAGGTTGGGATAACTTATTGCATTGGGGTGGGCCAGCATACCGGTCCATTGCCCAGTCCATGTTCGCATGCGTAAGTGATTTTTCATTAGAAAATTTATCTTTTAAGATATCCACAAGAGAAGGACTATTTGACGTTGATCGTCATTTGATTTCAGCTCTTATGGAAATTCCTGTGAATGATAAGGGCATTCCTATCCATAACTTATCTAAAAAACCCTCAGTAACTGAAAAACATATGCTCACTAAAGATTTATGTAATTTGGATGTACAATGGACACATAAAGGGAATGCGCTTCCCTTAAAGTATCTGTTACCCAAATATAGAGTTATTCATAAAATCTTTGTGTCTAACTTGTATCCTCGATCGGGTAATAAATCTGAACTGACTTCCTTCATGGTTCGTGTTCTTCATCCTATTTTCAGCGGTGCTCATGTTTGTTTACCATCCTTAATTTGTAACTCCATTATTTAGTTTCAACTCCATCCAGGTCACAGTGATATTCCTTTTGGTTATTTGATGACTGTGTTGGCTACGCGTATGTTAGTCAATATGCTGGTTGGAGAGGCCCCTATCCATCATCTGATGTTTAACAATTCCAATATCAATAAGATGAAGCTTGATTTCCTTCCTGGTCAAGGTGTTGGTGTTGGTAATGCTAAAGCTGGACATGAAGAAGAAGCTAGTGATCTTTCTCCTGATGATATTAACATGGATGATATTTTTGACAAACTTGAATCTAATTCTGTAAATGATCCAGATTATGAGCCTTCTGAGTTTGATGTACGTCTGCGTGCATTGGAAGATAAGGTTGAGAATATGAGTGTTAAGATGGAAAACATGTTTGTTGCCTATAATTTACAATTCAAGTATATGTGCAAATATCTTAGGCACTTGAACATGGGCATGCATCAACTTGATCCTTCCATCCCTGCTCCTTCATTTGGTTTAGATTAGTTATTTTAAGTTTACTAGTCTATTATAACTTTATTACTCTTGTGCTAGCTTAACTGGTTTTGAGATTGTAGATATCTTTGACTTAGCTTAGTTTATGAATTATGTTGCTTGTTTATGCTAATTACTCATATCTTGTCTTGTTACCTCTCATATATCTCTTTACTTCTTTCTCCTCAGTTATCTGTTCTATGCTTCCTTTGTCATATTGTGACAAAAAGAGGGAGAATGGATATGGATGTGTCTAATGATTAATATGGATGTGTCTAATGATTATGTTATGAGGAGGGAGTAACATTGTGTTTTTGATGTATGTTACTCAGGGGGAGTATGTGCAGAAGTGGACTGTATGTTATGTTGAATATTGATTTACAGGTTTGCAGGATCATGTTAGTATGCCGGTTGATAACAACTGGTGTATAATTCTTTAAGCAGATATTCTGCGTTATGTAACATATCTTGGAAGTGTGTTTTGTCACTAATTTGACACAGGGGGAGATTCTAAGTGCTATAGTTTATAGCCCCTTTTTGTTGTTAAATTTGTGGTGTCAAAGACACTGCTATGAAGCTTGCATATGTGAAGAACAAAGCTCTACTCAAGATCAGCTTTGATTGATAGGCACTGTTCACAAGTCAAGACTCGAGAAAGTGAGATTGTTTGACTTAATTCAAGACAAGGATAATGCAAGATCTCAAGAAGCTTTCAAGTTCAACCTCAAGATCTCAAGAAGCTTTCAAGTTTGAGCTACATCAAGACTTCAAGCTTCATTACTTTCAAAGGTCACTTGTCTCTAAGTTTCAATGTCCTTACTTCACTATTGAGGTATGACTGACCTTAGGTTGACCTCTAAAATAGGCCAATTTGGATACATAATTCATATGTTTTATATAAGTGAGTTTAGTCTGTTCTAAAACTAGTCCTGGACTTTGTTCGACTAATCCTAGCACTGCTTCGACCTGTCTAAGAATTTCCTGGATTAGTCATAAGTTTGTTGCAAGATTCAAAAATTTTCTTTTAGGATTCGACTAGTCTTAGGCACAGTTCAACTAGTCGTATGAACAGTGTCGACTATTTCTTCGACCAATCGTAGACCTACGACTCAAAGTACAGTGTTGAAATTTGGTTAGCTTCGACTAGTCATGAGTAACCTACGACCAGTTGAAGGAGACCTAGGACCAGTCGTAAACCACCTACGACCAGTCATGAAACCGCCAGATCTTATCGCACCTGAATTTTCAAATATCTGTTGGTTCTACGACCAGTCGTAGAGATCTTTAGACCAGTCGAAGTCGTGATTTGCTTACCTATAAATAGAGTACGAATCTCAGAATAAAACATAAAGTTCAAGCTAATTTAATTTGGCCTTCTGAGAGATAAGTTTGTGCTCCATTTAAGCTAAGTGTACGTGTTTAATATTCTCTTTCTTTAGCTTTTAAAATTAATTTTCTGATCTGAAAAAGAAGAAGTTTCATTTTTCCTTTTTCTGAAATCAAAATCAATTAGAGCTAGCCCCATTTGGTTTAATTTAAAATCTATTAGAACCTAGAACCATATAGAGTGAGTATGGGACATTGAACTTTGACATTCAAATCTTTACTCCGACTTGGTTCTTCTGTGCTACTACAACGAAGGAGAAATTCAGGTATTTTACGTTTATGTAATTTACTTTCATTTGGTTTTGTTTTGGGATTTGCCAGAAAATTCTTATTGTATTGGTTATTGAGAGAGCCAGGAAAACTTAGAAGAGGGGTTTTTTTAATTGTGTAAGCGCACAGAGAAAGACACAATTGTGAAGGTTTTGGGAGAACCTGGAAAACCTATCTTTGATAGTGAACGCTGATATCCCCTATGTGAGGATATTAGGAGTGGAGTAGCTGTGTGGTTGTTTATTAATAATTGGTGTACACACAGGTGAACCACTATAATCCCTTATATTTTGTGGTTGTGTGGTTTATATTTCATATCTTTAATTATTCATTTGTGGGATGTATATGTGGATGTGAATGTTGTAATCATTTTATTTCAAGCTCAATGGGGAATGTTGTAATAGTTTAGATTTATATTTCTGCAATTTATTTCTTGTTATCTCTTTATTAGTTTAAGCTTCAGTTTCTCTATTTGTTCTAGTAAGGTTGCCCTGCCATTTTTATGGCGCATGGTTGTCCTTAGAACAATCAATATTTTGAGATTGCATTTCGGATTGTGTATTAATTTATTTATTTGGCTATCTCTATTTCTTTAATTCCACTGTATTTATTTTAAATTTGGCATAGTCCTATTCACCCCCCCCCCCCCCCCTCTAGGACATATAGCTTGGTCATTTCAAGTGGTATCAGAGCCTAATAGCTCTCTTTCTTATTTGGATTTAATTCCTGAGCTAACGATCTAAGCTTTATATAAGATGTCAAAATTTGATAGCCTTTCAGTCACTAGGCCTCCACCTTTCGATGACACCAATTATGCCTATTAGAAAGCCAGGATGAGGATCTTCCTCAAATCCATGGATGAAAGTGTGTGGCTATCCACTGTAAATGAATGGATCCCCCTACCACTGAAGTAACCAGGATTGATGGTTCAAAATCTATGAAAGTTACACCATATTTCTCTTGGACCACACTTCAAAAAAATGAGAGTAGTGCAAATGTTAAAGCAATAAATGCAATTACTTGTGCACTATCACTGGATGAATTCAAAAGAATTATATCCTGTGATTCTCCATAACAAGCTTAGGATATATTGGAAATGACACATGAGGGTACTTCAATTGTTAAGAAATTTAAGATACAAATCCTCACAACTAAATTTGAGGAAATATGTATGGAAGAAAATGAAATGTTCAAGGACTTCTATACCAGATAGAATGACATCGTAAACTCTATGTGGGGTCCAGGTAATAAAATCCCTGCAAGATTTGTGCTAAAATACTACGCTCACTTCCTAAACGGTTCAATTCTAAAGTAACCGCAATCCAGGAACTTCGTGATACGGACAATATGAAGGTTGAGGAATTAGTTGGCTCATTACAGACTTATGAGTTAGCCTTTAAAGCTCCAAAAGGTAAATCTATTACCTTAAAAACTTCTAAAAATGGTTTTCAAGAAAATGATTTATACTCTGATTTAGAAAACTCCGAAGATGATATGGCTCTTTTGGCAAAAAGGTTTTATAAAATTTTTAAAAGTAAAAAGAGGATTGATCTTCAAAAGGCATTTGATAAAAAGAAACCTGAACCTAAATTAAGAAAATCATTAAAAGACAGTCAATGTTACAACTGCCATGAGTATGGGCATTTGGCTAACAAATGTCCCAATAAGGGCAAGTCAAAAAAAGAAAAGTATGATGGCTACTTGGGACGAGTCCTCTGATTCTGAAGCCTCCTCTGAATCAGAAGATTCTGAAACTGAGCCGGGTTGTGATGTTAAGGCCCATATGACTCTAGCCAAATTCACTTTTTTAAATAATGATGACTCGACTAGTGAAGAAAATCTGAATAGTGAAAGTGAAAATGAAAATGATCTTCAAGATGCATACAATGCCCTATACAAGGAAAGTTGTAAAATTGCTGTGAAATTGAAACTTCAAAAAGAGAAATTTTCTAAACTCAAAGAAATTTATGAATCTCTTGTTTTAGAAAAGTCTCACATTTCAGACTATTTTGAAAAGACAAAATGTGATTTGGATTTTAAAACCTCCCAGATTAAAAATCTTAAATCTGAAAATGAATAACCAAAACATGAAGTCTCCTCTCTCTTGAGTTTAAAGGAAACCTAGAAATATGCCCATGGTGATCCTAAATTAGAAAAACTCTTATCAGGATCGAGAAAATGTGGTGATCAATCTGGTCTGGGTTATGATAAGAATGTTTCTCCTAAACCAAAGTATACTCCTCCTAAGTTTGTAAAGGGAGAGACCTTAAACTCAAAAGGGAAAGATCAAATGTTTTCTAAAATCTCTAAATCTTTTCAAAAACCTAAAAGTAATTATATCAACTATTAAAAGCAAAATCAAAATCTTTTGGCTGAAAAGATAGTTGATTTACTTAAGGAGCTTCTAAAGTCTAACTCAATAGGTCATACTTATAATTCTTACAAACGAAAGAAGACCAACTATCCACCTAAATCCAAAATGGTTATGAAATGGGTTCCAAAGGTCACTTATTTGGTTGCTCACACTACTTTTAAAGCAACAAGCCATTCTAAGTGGTACCTAAACAGTGGATGCTCAAGGCATATGACTGGTGATAAAGGTTTATTCACTGATTTCAAAGACATGACTGATCGTTCAGTCAAATTTGGTGATGGCAGTAACTGCAAGATTATGGGCTAAGGTTCGGTTTAACTCTATAACCTTCCTTTGTTTAAAAATGTTTTGTATGTTGAAGGACTGAAACATAATCTTCTTAGCATATCTCAAATTTGTGATAATAACCATAGTGTACGGTTTTCTAATCAAAGCTGTGAGATTTTAAACAACAAGGGTTCAGTAATACTAACTGGATGTAGAACGTCTGAAAACTGCTATATTGTTAGCGAATCCAGCTCATCTAATCAATCGTGTTACATGGTCCATACAGATGAGACTGATTTGTGGCACAAACGGCTTGGACATGTACACTACTGAAATCTATATAGATTGAGCAAACGGGAACTTATAAGAGGTCCACCCAAACTACACAAATTAGATAAAATATGTGGTGAATGCTAGATTGGCAAACAAACAAGAAACTCACACAAAAAGGTGAATTCCAATACCACATCAAGACCACTCGAGCTTCTTCATATGGATCTTGTAGTACCTACTGGGACGGAAAGTCGAGGTGGCAAAAGATATATCTTGGTATTAGTAGATGACTTTACCAGATATACATGGGTTGTTTTCTTAAGGGACAAATCAGAAACCCTTGAAGAAGTAAAAAGGTTCTTAAAAGGATTCAAACTGAAAAAGGTCCTCAAGTCAGTAAGATTCGTAGTGATCATGGATCTGAATTTACGAATAGCAGTTTTGAGAAGTTTTACAGTGACTAGGGAATATTACTTGAATTCTCAGTGCCCAAAACTTCACAACAAAATGGTATAGTTGAAAGAAAAAATAGAGTGCTTCAAGAAATGGCTAGTGTCATGTTGAATAGTATGAAGCTCTCTAAGAATCTTTGGGCTGAAGCAGTTAATACAGCTTACTATATCATTAACCGAGTTTACACTAGTAAAGGTAATAATAAAATGGCTTTCGAAATGTGGTTCGATAAAAAGCCTACTGTCTAATACTTTTGAGTTTTTGGCAGCAAATGCTATATTTTACGAGATCGTGAATATCTGAGAAAGTTTGATACAGAGAGTGATGAAGGGATCTTTTAGGATACTCTTTAAACAGTCGAGCTTATAGGGTTCTGAACAAAAGGATTAGTGTGATTCAAAGTCTATCAATGTAGTCATTGTTGATCACTTAAACACACCAATCTCAAGTTTAGATAATGATGAAGTTCTAGTAATTGATAAATCTGATACTTCATCTAATCAGACTGATTCTGAACTGAGGACTGTTAAAGATCACCCAACCACACAGATTCTTGAAAACCCTCTCATTGGTGTTCGTACCCATAGACAACTTGAGGATATATGTAATTACATATGTTTTACATCCTAGATAGAACCATCTAACGTAAAAGAAGCTCTTGCTGATGAAAACTAGATTGTTGCGATGCAAGAAGAACTTAACCAATTTGTGAGAAATGATGTTTGATATCTCGTACCTAGACGTAAAGTTAAACACATCATTGGAACCAAATGTATTTTTAAAAATAAGTCTAACGAGCTTGGCAATATAATTAGAAACAAAGCTAGACTAGTGGTACAAGGTTACACTCAAATTGAAGGTATTGATTATGATGAAACCTTCGCACCAATAGCACGTCTTGAATCAATTAGACTATTTATATCCATTGCATGTTTTAGAAAGTTTAAGCTTTACCAAATGAAAGTGAAAAGTACATTTTTTAAATGGCGATCTGCATGAGGAAGTTTATGTTGAACAACCGATGGGTTTTGAAGACCCTAAAAATGTTGATCATGTGTATCGCCTTAAAAAGACACTTTGCGGTTTAAAGCAAGCTCCTAGGGCATGGTACGAGAAACTAACAAAGTTTCTATTAATCCATAATTTTCAAATGGGATGTGTTAATAAGGCTTTGTTTATTAAAAAACATAATGATCACATTTTAATAGTACAGATTTATGTTGATGATATTATTTATGGATCTACCTATACTACATGACTATTGAGTTTGCAGATTTGATGAAATCTCTGTTTGAAATGAGCATGGTTAGGGAATTGAATTATTTCCTTAGGTTACAAGTAAAACAAAAACCTGATGGAATGTTCATTTCTCAATCTACATATGCTATGAACTTGATTAAGAGATTTGGATTTGAGAATGGTAAGAATTTTGATACTCCTATGAGTACAACTTTAAAACTCTAAAAAGATTCTGCAGGTAAAAATGTGGATCCGAAATTATATCGGAGTATGATTGGTAGTTTACTATATTTAACTACTAGTAGACCCGATATCGCTCTAAGTGTTGGTATTTACGTTAGATATCAGTCTGATCCTAAAGAGTCGCACTTGACAACTGTCAAGCAGATTATGCGATATGTCGCAAGTACTGTTAATCCCGGTCTCTGGTATCCATATGAGACTAGTATTCAATTTGTTGGGTACTCGAATGTTGACTGGGCTGGTAATCTTGATGATAGAAAATCAACCAGTGGTGGTTACTTTTATATTGGAAACTATTTAGTTTCTTGGTTTAGCAAGAAACAAAGTTCGATATCACTTTCAACAACTGAAGTTGAATATATCACAGCTGGTACTGCATATACACAGCTTGCTTGGATGAAACGTATGCTAAGTGATTATGGAATTAAATAGAATTCTATGTTATTATATTGTGATAATTCCAGTGCCATAAATATTTTGAAAAATCCAATTCAGCATTCTCGTACTAAGCACATTGACATTATATTTCATTATATTCGAGAATTAGTAGAAGAAAAGGTTATATCTTTGGAATATATCCCTACTGAGAATCAACGTGCTGACATTTTCACTAAACTGCTTGACAAAAGCAGGTTTAAAAAAATGAAATTTGATCTTGGTATGTGCATTTTGAAATGAGTATTTATGCCTATTTGTATTATATTGTATATAATTGCTTGATTAGATTTCAATTTTTGTATATAATGGTGGAAATCAGATTTTTGGCCGGTACTCGACCAGTCGTGAGTATACACGACCAGTCGTGTTACGACCGGTCGTGTACATCCACGACCAGTCGTGAATTGCGTGAATCACTTAAAATTGGGGAAAATGCTTCATCTTCTTCATTTTTTCTTCAATCTCCAATGAGTCGATGCCCGACTAGTCAAACCTTTCCTTCAAAATCTTTAAGGTTAATGCTCCATTTGCATTTTTCTTGTAGATTTGTGTCTAGATTACGTCTATTTTACTCTTGAAGTTATCTATTTCAAATTTCGTTGAGATTTGGAGTTTTTCTTTTATAAAATCTGATTTAAGAAAATCCTCTTCTCAATCCTTTGCAACTCTTTATTTTCTTGAAATCCTTGTTGCAAATGGCATCTAGAAGGAGAAAGTCAACATCTCGTGGTCCATCTTCTTTCTCAAGATCAGCCCCTATCACTTAGCATCATCTTCGGGCTCCCGAAGACGATCCATCTTATGTTCGGGACATCAGATTGCATAACGTTGTTGTTGAACATCCTGTTGATACTAATCATGTTGCTCCTTTTGATATCCTTCCTATGCTCCAAGCTGTAGGTTGAGATAACTTATTGCATTGGGGTGGGCCAGCATACCGGTCCATTGCCCAGTCCATGTTCGCATGCATAAGTAATTTTTCATTGGAAAATTTATCTTTTAAGATAACCACAAGAGAAGGACCATTTGACGTTGATCGTCAATTAATTTTAGCTCTTATGGAATTTTTTGTGAATTACGAGGGCATTCCTATCCAAAACTTATCTTAAAAATCCTCAGTAACTGAAAAACATATGCTCATTAAAGATTTATGTAATTTGAATGTACAATGGACACATAAAGGGAATGCGCTTCCCTCAAAGTATCTGTTACCCAAATACAGAGTTCTTCACAAAATCTTTGTGTCTAACTTGTATCCTCGATTGGGTAATAAATCTGAATTGACTTCCTTCATGGTTCATGTTCTTCATGTTGTTGCCAGCGGTGCTCATCTTTATCTACCATCCTTGATTTGTCACTCCATTATTCAGTTTCGACTCCATCCAGGACAGTGACATTCCTTTTGGTTATTTGATGACTGTGTTGGCTACGCATATATTAGTCGAAATGCCGATTGGAGAGGCCCCTATCCATCATCTGATATTTAACAATTCTAATATCAATAAGATGAAGCTTGATTTCCTTCCTGGTCAAGGTGTTGGTGTTGGCAATGCTGAAGCTAAACATGAAGAAGCTAGTGATCTTTCTCCTGATGATATTAACATGGATGATATTTTTGACGAACTTGAATCTGATTCTACAAATGATCTAGATTATGAGCCTTCTGAGTTTGATGCATGTCTACGTCCATTGGAAGATAAGGTTGAGAATATGAATGTTAAGATGGAAAACATGTCTGTTGCCCATAATTTACAATGCAAGTATATGTGCAAATATCTTAGGCGCTTGAATTAGGGTATGCATCAACTTAATCCTTCCATCCATGTTCCTTCATATGGTTCAGATTAGTTCTTTTAAGTTTACTAGTCTGTTATAACTTTATTACTCTTGCGCTAGCTTAACTGGTTTTGAGATTGTAGCTATCTCTGACTTAGCTCAGTTTATGAATTATGTGGCTTGTTTATATTGGTTACTCATATCTTGTCTTGTTACCTCTCATATATCTCTTTACTTCTTTCTCCTCAGTCATCTGTTCTGTGCTTCCTTTGTCCTATTGTGATAAAAAGGGGGAGAATGGATATGGATGTGTCTAATGATTAATATGGATGTGTCTAATGATTATTTTATGAGGTGGGAGTAGCATTGCGTTTTTGATGTATGTTACTCAAGGGGAGTATATGCAGAAGTGGACTGCATGTTATGTTAAATATTGATTTATAGGTTTGCAGGATCATGTTAGTATGCCGGTTGATAACAATTGGTGTATGATTCTTTAAGCAGATATTCTGCGTTATGTAACATATCTTGGAAGTGTGTTTTGTCACTAATTTGACAAAGGGGGAGATTCTAAGTGCTATAGTCTATAGCCCCTTTTTGTTGTCAAATTTGTTGTGCCAAAGACACTGTTATGAAGCTTGCATATATGAAGAGCAAAGCTCTACTCAAGATCAGCTTTGATTGACAAGCGTTGTTCACAAGTCAAGACTCGAGAAAGTGAGTTTGTTTGACTTAATTCAAAACAAGGATAATGCAAGATCTCAAGAAGCTTTCAAGTTCAACCTCAAGATCTCGAGAAGCTTTCAAGTTTGAGCTACATCAAGACTTCAAGCTTCATTACTTTCAAAGGTCACTCATCTCTAAGTTTTAATGTCCTTACTTCACTATTGAGCTATGACTGACCTTAGGTTGACCTTTAGAATAGGCCAATTTGGATACATAATTCATATGTTTTATATAAGTGAGTTTAGTCTGTTCTAAGACTAGTCCTGGACTTTGTTTGACTAGTCCTAGCATTGCTTCGACCTGTCTAAGAATTTCTTGGATCAATCGTAAGTTTGTTGCAAGATTTAGAATTTTTCTGTTAGGCTTCGACTAGTCTTAGGGACTATTCGAATAATCGTATGAACAGTGTCGACTATTTCTTCGACTAGTCGTAAACTTATGAATCAAAGTATAGTGTTAAAATTCGGCTTGCTTTGACTAGTCGTGAGCAACCTATGACCAATCGAAGGAGACCTACGACCTGTCGTAGACCACCTACGACCAGTCGTGAAATCGTCAGATCTTATCGCGCCTGAATTTTCAAATATCTGTTGGTTCTACGACCAGTCGTAGAGATCTTTAGACCAGTCGAAGACATGATTTGCTCACCTATAAATAGAGCACGAATCTCATAATAAAACATGAAATTCAAGCTAATTTAATATGGCCTTCTGAGAGATAAGTCTGTGCTTCATTTAAGCTAAGTGTGCGTGTTTAATATTCTCTTTCTTTAGCTTTTAAAATTGATTTTTCTGATCTGAAAAAGATGAAGTTTCATTTTTCCTTTTTCTGGAATCAAAATAATTAGAGCTAGCCCCATTTGGTTTAATTTAAAATCTATTAGAACTTAGAACCATTATAAAGTGAGTATTAGACATTGAACTTTGACATTCAAATCTCTACTCCAACTTGGTTCTTCTGGGCTGCTATAACGAAGGAGAAATTCAAGTATTTTATGTTTATGTAATTTACTTTCATTTGGTTTTCTTTTGGGATTTTCCAGAAAAATCTCATTATATTGGTTATCTGAGGGGAGCTAGGAAAACTCAGAAGAGGGGTTTTTTTATTTGTGTAAGCCCACAGAGAAAGACACAATTGTGAAGGTTTTGGGTGAACCTGAAAAACCTATCTTTGATTGTGAACGTAGATATCTCATGTGTAAGGATATTAGGAGTGGAGTAGGTGTGTGGCTGTTTATTAATAGTTGGTGTACACATAGGCGAACCACTATAATCCCTTGTGTTTTGTGGTTGTGTGGTTTATATTTCATATCTTTAATTATTCATTTGTGGGATGTATATGTGGATGTGAATGTCGTAATCATTTTATTTCAAGCTCAGTGGGGAATGTTGTAATAGTTTAAATTTATATTTCTGCAATTTATTTCTTGTTATCTCTTTATTAGTTTGAGTTTCAGTTTCTCTATTTGTACTAGTAAGTTTGCCCTGCCATTTTTATGGTGCATGGTTGTCCTTGGAACAATTAATATTTTAAGATTGCATTCAGCATTGTGTATTGATTTATTTATTTGGCTATCTCTATTTCTTTATTTCCGCTATATTTATTTTAAATTTGGCATAGTCCTATTCACCCCCCCCCCCTTTAGGACATATAGCTTGGCCATTTCAATACATGAACACCCGTGTGTCGAAAACTAAGAGGCCGCATCTCCCACCGTGTCGTGGTCAGTTGGGAGGGGGTGTGGCCTTACCCGTCCGAGACTAGGGGGCATAGCTAGGCTGAGTTTGACTAGCACGTGAATGGGTCCGCTATCGACATGCCGAGCAAATATTGGTTGACTACTGGCTAGGCGGATTGTGAGGTCTCTTCCACTTGTGTGGTCACGCGTCAGTGTACAACGATTTCCATGTAGAGTGTACTAGACCACGGTGATGATCCAAGAGATGAACAGTACTGATATGTGGACTTATCGAGCAGGAGTTGTATACTCATTCATTTATTCACTATCCACTCAGGCTGGAGGTGCGCAACTATTTGTTACGTGTACCTTCGCAATGGCTAGGATTTTGACTGGGGCGCATGAATCAGGAGTTTACCACATTGAGTCTGACTATCCAAATTAGGTCTGGGACTAGTTTGGATAGAAGTCCCCTGTGATAGACCCCATAGCTTGCGATACTACGTACTATCATCCCTACTTCATGCTCCAGCATGATCATTCCATTCGCACTGCATAATGCATTACGTCCACGGCATATGACATTTTGGGTTACTATGTTTCTACATTTATATAGTTTAAATACGGCTGATAGTATTCGTGAACTCATCAGGAATTGTATATTACATTCATCATCGGCATCTGATATTTAGCTCTTTATGACTCCTCATTTGCGTAGTTAATTTGTATTGCGTACTCTGATATTGTTTGACTATATGGACTTGTCAGTATTTCTGCTTACTTTGATATCGTATGATTCATGATCTTACCAATATTTTCGACATTGTATGATTATGACCTTGTATTTATATGCTTAGCACTTATCTTGCACACACACTTTCACCACCCTCTAAGCTTTCTATAAGTTTATGCACGATAGATGCGTGCATGTAGCATTGGTCGCAGTGACGTGGATCTTTGAGCATTTAGCTGACTTTTGGACCTTTGATTTTGACATATGTATTTCCCTTTCAGCATTGTATTCAAATGTTCATATTAGTGGATATGTGATGACGATGTTGCCTTTGTGATCTGGGTAAACTTGTGGTTATGCTTCTTACAAGATAAATGTACATTAGAAAATCCTCCTTGTAGGATCCCAGGATCGGAATCTGGCATATGTGCGCTGGGAGGAGAGAATGGGCTACTATGGATGCTGTCGGCATCGGATTCGGCGATGGAAAATTTTGTGAGCCCGGTTTCCTATTCTGAGGCGTGACAGAAGATGGTATCAGAGCATAAGTTGGGAATGCCTGAAGATAATATCACATATCTACTGATAGATACCCGACACTTTATGATTGTTGAGAACTTAAAATGGTTAGATCCCCGAGTTCGAATAAGTTAGAGATTTTCTGATATAGCTCCCTACCGTTGAGATTATGAGGCTGCATAGTATTCCATTTACGATCATTTCTGATATGTGAT
Organism: Magnolia sinica; assembly: GCF_029962835.1. Lineage (NCBI taxonomy): Eukaryota > Viridiplantae > Streptophyta > Magnoliopsida > Magnoliales > Magnoliaceae > Magnolia > Magnolia sinica. The sequence goes on from NC_080574.1 coordinate 86,736,362, forward strand.
CCGAAGATTAGTATGGTCACCATAGTGTTGATGATGCGTCTTAGGAGGACGAGGTTGAGATTAGAGAGCGCTATCTTAATCCTTTGGTAGATTGATTGTTCCTTGACTTATATACTTAATGATGTTTCCTCTTCCCTTGTCTGTTCTGTAAATTTTGAGGATGAAATTTTTATTAGGAGGGGAGAGTTATGAGACCTGTATCCTAGCCCGTACCATTCCGTATGACTCTACGGTCCTCCCGGTTGAATTTCAGTGACTTACGATCTGTTATCGGTGTTTGTGCGCAATCCTAAGTCGTGTCCCGTATATAAGAGTCGGCTCGACTCGAAACTTATACCCATGCGACCATGCCATCGCCGTGGTTCGGACGGCGCGTAGTAGGCACTGCGACGATACCTGGGCCAGGAGATGTGGGCCCCCGTTCAGTTCGAGGAAAATGTCACACATTGCAAATTCCAAGAGAATTTCCCATCAATCACATCAATTAAGTACACATCACTCCCATCACTCACACCCATCCCCAAGTACAACTACCCTCCCCAAAGTCAACTTCCTCTTACAATAAAGTACATCCATCCATCTCTCACCATCCCTCTCTCCCATCATTTCTCTCTCATCACCTCTCTCTCTCTCTCATTCTCTCTTTTCATTTTCAAACAACACCCATGATAGCAATCGTCCAAGCTTCCATGAGAGAAGCTAGTGTGGCCAACCTTCCTACCTCCCATCTCCACCATCCAAAGTCCATCTAAACCGTTAGAATCATTCCCTTATAACTTTAGATCACATCGATGGAAGGAGGAGTCCGAGAAGATCAAAGGTGGGTTATTTTTTTAATAATTTTGATGATTAGAGGGCCCACTTATTGTGGGACCCACTTGATGTGTGCATTGTATAAGATAGAGGCCCATAATGGCGAGGTCCCTCCATCTCACTGTCTCTCCCTCTCTTATATGAATGATGGTGTATGTGTGTGGCCCACCATTAAGTACATACTTTATCTCAACGGACGTGTTGGAGCCCTGCAACCACCATGTTGTACGTGTGAAATCCACATCGTCTAGGCCATGAGGCCTTGTGATGTATATGTTTTACCCACACTGGTCATTAGCCGTGGGGCCGACTTTGATGGCATGTGGTGTCCATGCGTGTGGACCCACCTAATCTGCACCGTCCATCTGCTGGGCTGCTGGGCAGCCCAGCAGCATATACCTGTTGTAATTATCTGTCAGTAAACTTTGTGGGCTGATTGATGTATGTGTTCTATACACACCGTCCATCTATATTATGTGGACCCCACCAACAATCATGTATTTCACATGTGGGGTGGCCATGTGTGATGTTTGTAAGATGTATCTGGGCTGTCCATTTGCTGGACAGCCAGCAGCAAAAGCTGCCATTAACGTTAGCTATTTTTGAGGGTATGACATTGAGGTATGTGTTATACCCATACCAGCCATCCGTTTTCCTTGTGGGTGGGGCCCATCCACACATACTGCACGTGTGGGATGGGCCCACCTTGATGAACGTATCCTTCATTCCCACCGTCCATTTCATTTGGGACAGTGGGATGATAAGTGATGTATGTGTTTTCCCTAGCCGTCCATCAACGGACTTGCTGGAGCCCTGCAACCACCATGATGTATATATTTTTTCTAAACCGCTCATCCATTGGCGTGCTCATATTAGATGGGCCACGCTTGTGGACCCCACCTTAATCTATGTGTTTCATCTGCACCGTCCATTTGGACAATGCCATATACGGCCCACCATGATGTCTTATATCTGCATTGTCCGTGCAATGACCCACCATGATGCATGTGCTATATCTTCACCGTCCAACCATTCTGAGAGATAATTTTATGGCATGAGAAAAATAATGAGACTGATCTAGTTATCCAGTGGACCACACTACCAAAACAGTGGATTGAACGTCTACCATTGAAACCCTTTTTGGGTGCACAGAAGCTTTTGATCAATATGATATTTGTCTTTCCACTTAATTCCGGTCTTTGTGACCATATACACAAATTGGATGGAAAATAAAATCTATGGTGGGCCTTATGAGGTTTTAATAGTGGAAGTCATTATCACCACTATTATTTGTGGTATGGTCCAGATGATCTTTCAATATGATTCATTTTTGGGGAATGCTCTAAAATGATCTCTAGCTATAGATGAATGGTGTAGTTGTTGTAGCCCATTTGATACGGCCCATTGGATGTATTTGGGGCCCATTTGATGAGGCCCAATGTGACGTATTTGGGACTCATTTGGAAGGGCCTGATGTGATGTATTTGAGTCCCTTGTATGAGGCCCAATATGATGTATTTGCAGCCCATTCGTTAATGCCCATTATGATTTAATAAGGCCCATTGGTGTGGCCCATCCATGAGGTCCATCATGATGTACATTTGAGGCTCATGTGCAGGGCCCACCTGTGATGTATATAGGCCCATGTGTAGGGCCCACCTATTGTGTATTTGAAGGCCGGTTGTGGCCCATTGTGATGTATACGAGACCCATAGGCAAGGCATGATGTGATGTGTTTATAGCACATATTATGAGGCCATTGAGATGTATTTTTAGCCCATGTATTATGGCCCATTTGATGTACATGAGGCCCATTGATGCGCCCCATTGATGCAGCCAACTTGATGTGTATGAGGCCCATTAGTGCTGCCCATTGTGATGTGTATTAGGCCTATATCATGCAGCCCACTGTGATGTGTTCGTGACCTTTGGCGAGGCCTGACATGGTGTATTTGAGGCCCAGGTGCAGGGCCCACCTATTATGTATTCAAGGCCCGATGTGATGTGTGATTTTGACATGATGTATATAATGATGTTTATGTAGGCCACTCCTTGGGAGCAATGTTGGTTAAATGTCCACATTAATGGGTAATGATGGTTAAATGTCCACATTATGACCTTCACTATAGGCCGATTATCGAGGCCGATTCCGACTTCGAGGCTGATCGTTGAGGTAGATTCTGTTATCGAGGCCAATTCCAATTATTGAGGCTGATTATCGAGGCCGATTCTGATTGTCGAGGCCGATTGTTGAGGCTGATTCTGATTCTGATTGTTAAGGCCGATTCCGATTGTCAAGGCTGATTATTAAGGTCGATTCCGATTCTGATTATTGAGGACGATTCCGATTTCGATTGTTGAGGCTAATTCCAATTTCGATTGCCGAGGTCGATTCTAATTGTTGATACTGATTCTGATTATCGAGGCCGATTCTGATTGTTGAGGCTGATTCTGATTCTAATTATCAAGGCCGATTCTGATTGTCGATACTGATTCTGATTATCACAGCCGATTCTGATTACCGATACCGATTCTGATTGTTGAGGCTGATTATCGATTCCAATTTCGATTGTCGAGACCAATTTCGATTATCGAGACCAATTTCGATTATCGAGGCCGATTCTGATTGTTGAGGCTGATTGTATAGGATGATAATCGAGTTGAATTATCGAGGTTGATTTCGATTGTTGAGGCCGATTGTATAGAACAATAATCGAGGTCAATTATCGAGGTTGATTTCGATTGTTGAGGCCGATTATTGAGGCCCAATGTTATGTATAAGCAACCCATATTTGAGGCCCATTGTGATGTGCATTTGGCCCGTGTTTGAGGCTCAATGTGATATATATACGGCCTATATTTGAGGCCCGTTGTGATGTGTATTCAGCCCGTGTTTAAGGCCCAATGTGATGTATATGAGGCCTATGTGATGAGGCCCATTGTAATGCATTTGAGGGCCAGGCGATGGAGCCCATTGTGATGTATGTTAGGCCCATGTGAGAGGCCCATCATGATGTGTATTAAGCTCTTAAGTGAGGCCCATGGTGTTGTATATTAGGCCCTTGTGTGAGGCCATGGGTCCACTATATGTTAGGCTCTATGAGGGCCATTCCTTGTGGGCAATGTTGGTTAAATGTGTACATTGTCGATGCTGATTTTCGATGCCGGTTATTAATATCGATTGTGAGTATATGACAATATAACATCATGATACATGCCCATACGCATCATCTGTATGTTTGTTATGAGATGCGGTTGACCATTGCATATGTCATTAGGCAGGTTGTTATGAGACTCCCTGTTAAGCAGAGATTGTCTCACATGAGTGCACGATATACGCAAGATTGATGCATGACTAGATTGTATAACTCATACATCTTGCATTGTGTGCCCTAGCAACATTAGGGTCATAGCCTCCACGGGCATATCATGGATGGCCAGATGGGACACCGAAAATCTGTTCTAGCATCGGGCCACCATAGTTGACCCTGTGTGAAAATTCCTAAACCCTCTTGGTACCAGAGGATGCCCCAACGTCGAGACTTGGTGGATACATGAGCGCCCGAGTGCCGAATACTAGGAGGTCGCGTCTCCCACTATGTCACGATCTATTGGGAGGGGGTATGGCCTTACCCACTCGAGAGTCGGGGGCATAGCTAAGCTGAGTTTGACTAGCTCGTGAATGGGTTCGTTATCGACGTGCCGGGTAGATATTGGCTAACTACTGGCCATGCAGATAGTGAGGTCTCTTCCGCTTGCATGGTCGCGCTTTAGTGGGCGGCGATTTGCATGTAGAGTGTACTAGACCCCAGTGATGATCCCAGAGATGAACAATACTGATATGTGGTCTTATCAAGTAGGAGTTGGATACTCATTCATTCATTTATTCATTCACTATCCACTCGGGCTGGTGGTGCACAACTATTTGTTATGTGTACCTTCACAATGGCTAGGATTTCGGTTGGGGCGCGTGACTAACCTGAGATCAGGAGTTTACCATATTGAGTTTGACTATCCAAATTAGGTATGGGACTGGTTTGGATAGAAGTCCCTTGTGGACTCCATAAACTGCGATACTATAAATATCATCTCGACTTCATGCTCCAGCATGATCATTCCATTCGCATCGCACAATGCATTATATTCGCGGCATATGACATTTTGGGTTACTGTGTTTCTGCATTTATATAGTCTAGATATGGCTGATGGTATTCGTGAACTCATCAGGAATTGTATATTACATTGCACCCTCGGCATCAGATATTTGACTCCTTATGACTCCTTATTTACATAGCTGATCTGTATTGCGTACTTTGATATTGTTTGACTATATGGACTTGTCAATATTTTCGCTTACTCTGATATCGTATGATTCATGATCTTACCAGTATTTCCAACATTGTATGATTATGACATTGTATTTGTGTGCTTGGCACTTATCTTATGCACTTTCACCACCCTCTAAGCTTTCTATAAGCTTATGCGCGATAGATGCGTGCAGGTAGCGTTGGTCGCAGCAGCTTAGATGACTTCTGGAGCTTAGATTTTGACATACGTATTTCCCTTTCAACATTGTATTCAAATGTTTATATTAGTTAATATGTGATGATGATGTTACCTTTGTGATTTGGGTAAACTTGTGGTTATGCTTCTTACGAGATAAATGTACGTTAGAAAATCCTCCTTGTAGGATCCCAGGATCGAAATTTGGCATATGTGTGCTGGGAGCCGAGAATGGGATACTACGGAGGATGTTTGCACCGAATTCGATGATCGAGAATTTTATGAGTCCGGTTTTCGAGTCTGGGGCGTGATAGTTGGACCTAAACAGAGGTGCCTAGTGTGCGAACTTGGCCGGTGGGCGTAAATGTGGATTCTTAGTGTAGGACCTCTGCTTTTATGGATAGCATAAATTGGTGTCCTTATTGTAGGACTGTAAAGGTTATTGGTGAACCTGTTTTTGAAACATTAATAGTGAAATCCAGTGCACTTTGGGATTGAGTGTGGATGCTTGGAGTGGAGTAGGCATGTAGCCGAACCACTATACATGCTTGTGTTTGGAACCATCATTTGTGCATCTATTTAATCATGCTTATATGTGCTTGAAGGTTTAAATTGTTATACATGATTGAATGAATGTTATTGATTGATAGGAAGCACTTTTCAGACATAAGTACACTTTGATAAAGGCTAGTTGCATTATTGGTATATCTCAAGCTGCCTATGTGATTGGACCCTCTAACTGGCTTGGAAGTCATTAGAGTTATATTGCGTTGCTATGTTTATTTGTAAATTAGTTAAGTTAGGCAATAGAAGTTCTTGATTGGCATAATCATTTGAAAATTCCGTACCTTTACTACAGCGGTCTAAACCGCAATTTCAATTGGTATCAGAGTAAGGTTCCTCTTGAAGGGTTTAACAACCTGGAGGGAGATCTTGATAAAAGTAGAAGTTATGGATACTGAAGAAATAATTAAACATCAAATAAATGAGGAAAAAGAAGAAAAAGAGAGTATACATGATGCCTATGATCAACTTTACATACATAGCGTTAGTATTCTCAGGAAACTTAGCATTTCAGAAAATAAAAATAAACAATTGCAAAAAGATCTAGATGAAACATCAGAAATAAATACACTAATGATAAATGATCTTCGACAATATCATATTGAAAATGACAAGCTTGAAAGAACTTCAATATCCCTTGAGTCTAGAAATGTAACGCCCTGAAATTCGGGGGTCGAGCATAACTCAGCTCCCGAGTTCCAAAACATCACTTATGTAACATATTTAATGATGTATGTATGTTGACTGTATTAGTGCATAAAACATGGAATAGATTAAGCCAAAACACAGATATAATTCAGGGATAAGTGAATAAAGCAAGCGGAAGACTTATAGAAATATATGTGTATAAGTGTGAATCCCTGAAGTACATATACAAACCAGGTCGTGATGAAAGTGTTACTTATCAAAATTACAAGTATCAAGTTACATCATTTAAATCCCAAAATAATCCCAGAATCCTGGGCATCGGAGCAAGGCTCGCTAGAACCTGCCTGAAAACTGCATATAAGAGAAGGCAGCCTCATCATCATCCATCTCCCGCTCTGCCTCAGAAGTCGCATCAACATCTGCAACATCAGAACCTAAGATAGAGTCTGGTGGGCGTTTAACACCGCCCCAGAACGTGGGAGTGAGTGATCAACTCAGTGGAATAATAAGGCACTGGTTAACATGTTATCAGTTCAATCAAGCAATAATGATAAAGCAGAACAAGTAAACAAATCCTAAGTACTCTTGTTAATGTAAGTATGTATGTAAAATGATGCATGCCCTCACGCGTACACCCTCAGCGTCTCCATCTTACGTTACGCATGACATCGCCTCAAAGTGCGCCACATCTACAAAGCACATGCAAATGCGGTGCATGAATATGATTACCAAGTTGTTATTAGTCCTTTTCATACAGCAGGATTGGGAAGCTAAGATACCTTCCTCATATCACCATCCAAACAGTGATCCATTCTAGGGTCATCAGTCCTAGACATCTCATACGATCATATGGTTTTAGGTCGTAGCAAAGGGCTCGTCACCAATCAATGCACGCCTTTCATACCTTTATTACCACAGTTCGGCTCGTCACCTCATTGCGGTATCCAGGTATGCTCGAGGTCACTACAAAGGGCTCGTCACCAATCAATGTAAGCCGACAGCACGAATATAGTGTCCCATACCACCATAATCGGCTCACGAGTTTGGTTGCTCACTGGTCACTACGGGGAGGCTCGTCACCCCAGCGTAGGCCGACAGCTCGACCACGGTGTCCCATACCACCATGTCCGGCTCATGAGTCTTAATGGATCAAGTACCATGGTTAATAGGATTTCACTGATAAGTTCGGTACCCTAGATTCAAGCAGTAGTGTCCATACATGGTGAACATACATCGGACAATCGGGTTACTTGACGAACTCGACTAGCACGAGCACACATTGGGTTGAACGACATAGAGTGCGCAAACACTCCGCACGGCCAAACCACTGCCGCCAACTCTAATACGGCTCAGGTTCGTCTAATTATGTCCGTTGTGGCGAAAGCAATCTCAGCCACAACCTTAGGGTCGATTACCGATTTCCTGGACTAATGCATAGTCCCACACACATTACACTACAACAGATATTCGCATTAAATGTAGAACAGTAATGGAACAACAACTCAAATCATGTGGTACTCAAGCATTTGAAGAACATCAACTTAACATAAATGTAAGCATAAGAAATGCATGAATTTAAATAACAAGGAATGTAACTTGCATAAAGGAAAACATACACACTAGTGGGAGAGTTGAGAATCGCTCCTCAACGCCCATACTAGGTTGGAATATCACACTTTAACTCATTCAGACATTTCTACAAACACTTAGAATACATATAACAACATACATGATGTATGTTGAAATACAAGCATTTGGACAATTCCTTTTACCAAGGAGTTGTCGCACATACATCTAGCATACATACATGACAAATAATCATGGCAAACACAAGTGCATATTGTTCACTCCCCAAGTATAGGGTTGTGATGTAGTAATAAACTCGGTAAGACCGAGGTCGAATCCACAGGGACTGATACCTGTACGTTATCTGAAACCAAGTAGAACTAGAACTAGACTAAGATGCTATCTAAATCAAATAGAATTTAGGGAATAATTTGTGGAATAATTATCTAAAACTTAAGTAATTCAGAGGAAGGAAAACTAGGGATTCAGAGGATCCACTTGTAAAGATCAGGGAGATCTTATGCCTGCATCAAGGATTATGGAATTCAAACTGAACTTACTTAATCTGGTTTTCAAGAGATGAAAGGTATATGAATTAGAATGGATTCCGTCATCTAACCATGCCCAGGAGACAAAGCAAACAACAGGATTAAACTAATTACCAACCAATCAACAATGTATGAGGATCAGGAAGGGTACTGTCATCCTACCATGCCCATGGTGCAATGATGAACAACAGGGCTTCCTGACTTCATAAACATAAAAAGGGAAAGAAATATTCAAAGCCATTGCAAACCCATTGTAATTTTAGTCACAACAGACCATTAAAGACTAATAAAAATATTCCTTATAATAATCATCAAAGAACAAATTCAGTTCATGCATTCATATTTAAAGCATAAAGTAGTCTCCCATCTCGCTACAGGCTTCACCTCTTAGTCCTAGCTAAGAGGTTTAGCCAACCATGATTAGGAAAAAATCCTTAGGGTTCATAAGAATAGAAGAGATCAACAACCCAGAAAAATAAGAAAAAGAAAAAAAAGAAAATCAGGCAAACACTTCCCTTTCTTCCTTCCTTCCTTCACATGCGCCAGAACGAGCACCCCCCTGACGTGCAGCAGCAACCCCGTCCAGCCTTACACGCCCAGCAGCTCCCCACGGTTGCACTCTCTTCTCGGCTGCACCCAGCCGACCTCCGTTTGATCTCCCTCTCTTCTCGTTTTTACCTTTTCTTCCTTCAATCCTCCCAAAATGAGCACGCCCCGCTACCAGCCAAGCTCTTCCCCTTATATCCTGGTCCGTCCGAACTGAAGACTTCATGCCAAAGTTTAAGTTGTTGTGGAGGGAGAGAAGGACAGCCGTTTACGCAGCCGCGTCCGCATGCACAGTGAAAACGCACAACATCTTGCGTTTGGATTGAGTTTTGGGGCCAAAGATCGTCCCAAACTCTAACGTTGCTTCCATGGTTGGGGTCAATACTGGCCTGGGCTCCACATGAATGGCCCAAATCATTCATCCGATCAAGGATGGTGGCCCACAGCCATCCGAAAATTCCGAATTTCCCAGACACGCGTAAGGCTCACGCAGACCTGCTGACGTGATCGGTAGGCCCTATAGTGATGTTTTATGAGAAATCTAAACCGACCATTGAAATCCTCTGGAAAATCTGGTCAGGAAAGAGTGGTTTTGGCAAGTTCTTGTGTGGCCCACTGGATATTGTATTCCGCCATCCATCCTGAGTTTCGGCGGTCAAAATTTGCTACACGCTGCTTCCTAGAAAAATTCAACCTGGGTCAGGGCTATCGGACTTGAGAATTCTGATAGACGGTCCAGATCGGTCCTTCGACGCATGGTGGTGGCCCACAAGAGTCCAACCGGGACTCTGTTTCACGCCAGGAGATGTTGTCTCCTGTCTTGAGCAGGGGACTCGGTCAAACCGGGTTTTGACCGGCTCCCTGATACAGCGTACCTCTCGTGCTCATGTACCTGTGTACATGCAATACACACGTGGGGTCCATAGTGATGTTTGAGAGGAATCTGCTCCATCCATCTGTTTTGCTACCTCATTTAAGGAGTTAAAGCCAAAATTGACGCATTTCCAGATACCAGGCGGGCCCCAAATCACTTATTTATGGGCTGATCTGTCCGTTGGGCCACTTCTAGAAGGATCCAATGGCTGAAATTTGACATGTACGGTTAGTTTATGGTCCTCGAACCATGTATAAAGTTTCAAACTGAACAGATGGTAAGAACCCTGTGATCTTGCATTCTGACTGACTTTCAGGCCGCTTGAGCTTCAGTTTCTCGATTTTTGCGGATCCCTAGCGTGTAATTCTGTCGATCTTGGTCTCCTAGGGTCCGTCCCATGCTCTGATGCTTTCAGACCATTAAATCCATGCTTTTAGTATCCTTTTCCAGTCCAAGCTTGTGAATACGCCCTGCATCACAAACATGATTAAATCAGGTCGTTAAGCAATACTATGTTTGTAAATCCTGGCAATAACTGGGGTCTGATATGCAATATTTGACCCTCAACACAACCCCCAATCAGCATTTTGCTAGTCCCGAGCAAAATATGCGAAAAGTAAGTTGAGAATTACAGAACAATTTCTATACACTCGAGAGATTTATGAAAAACAATTCAGATATTCGAATTCTAAGATTCATGAATGTTGGCATTACTTTCTCCTAAAATCAAACTCACGGTACTTCATAATCAAGCTCAAATATTAATCCATTAATTAGAACGATTCTAAATATTGAATTCCATGGATGTATAGTCTAATCTCGACTTGTCAACATTAAGATTCACCTCGATATTTAAGGATATCATTGGTAACAACTAAGAGGATTCACGATAACTCAACTTAGCTTACACATTATCCTTTTATTCTTTTAATTTTTTGATTTTTTCATTAGAAGTAACGCCAAGAAGAGGGATCAGATCCTCACCTATAGGGAGCAAACCTAAGGTAAAGACTGTACACCCAACTTTTTCACATATCATTCATGGGGAATTAAATCTACACCTATAGGGAGCAAACCTATGGTAAAGACTGTTCGTCCAATCCATTCAATTTTCCAAGTTGGTTCCTTTCATGTTTAGTGATTACCAAGTTAATCTTTCAATATCAAACTGAAACCTTAATATGCACGCGAGATGTGTCCTGCGAATTTATGTCTCAATCAATGTTTACAATTTCTAGTAATGGATTAACGATTCAAACTTAGCTATGAAATTTGATAGATAACTGAATCCAAGAGTCATAAAGTACCAACATCACGCATCTTGAAATTCTAAGTGCAAGATGGCCATCAAAATCGCTTCGAATTCATATGAAATTCTAGAAAAATAAAAAAAATTTCACAATTTCTACTCAAGACTAAGAAAACACTGATTAGGAACCCTAATCTCCCACCCCCAACCAAAAATCTACATTGTCCTCAATGAAAAAAGAAATAGACATGCAATGCACATGAGACAACGGAAAAATAGGAGTGATGGAAAGATAGTACCTGGACGAAAAGAATCAAGAGGCTTTCCAAAGATAGCTACGAAAGAGCGGGTCAGTACAAGAGAGAAACCAACAAAAATAAGATAAAAATAACAAAAATGAAATCCTACCTACACCACTTTCGCGGGTACTCTCGATTACATTTAACGTATGCAACAAGCCTTTAAACCCCTAGGTTACCCCTAGTGGACGAGTTGTAGTCTCATGAGGGTTTGCAGTAATGTTACCCACAAACATTGAACTGACTAATGAAAAAATGACATAAAATGAAGAACTGGGTTGCCTCCCAGGAGCGCTAAGTTTACCGTCTTCAGCCAGACAAATAAAGCAACTACCCTAGTCCTAAGAAAACAGGAAACTTACCTATACCTCCATCAGACTAGGAGATTAATCCTGGTAAACAGGATCAGTCAGAGGCATGGACATGTCCTCTGAATCAAATTTCTCGACAAATGGTTTCAATCGATGTCCATTGACTTTAAACTCCTTGCCATTGTCGGGATCTCTTATCTCAACGGCCCCATGAGGAAAAACAGTAACAACAATGTAAGGGCCGGTCCAACGAGATCGAAGCTTACCCGGGAAGAGATGTAATCGAGAATTGTACAAAAGGACCTTCTGACCAGGCGTGAATGATTTTCACAAAATGTGTTGGTCATGAAATGCTTTCATCTTGTCCTTGTAAATTCTCGAATTATCGTACGCATCATTCCGGATTTCTTCAAGTTCATTCAATTGAAGTTTGCGTAGCGAGCCAGCATTGTCCAGATTGAAATTAAGATTTTTGATCGCCCAGTACGCTTTATGTTCCAGCTCCACAGGCAAGTGACAAGCCTTCCCATAGACAAGTCTAAAGGGAGACATTCTAATAGGAGTTTTAAATGCAGTACGGTATGCCCATAAGGCATCGGTCAATCGGATTGACCAATCCTTACGATCTGGGTTAACCGTTTTCTCCAAAATGTGTTTAATTTCCCTATTAGAAATCTCGGCTTGCCCACTTGTTTGTGGATGGTACGGGGTGCTCACCTTATGAGAGATACCGTATTTCTTCATTAAGCTCTCGAATGGTCTATTACAAAAGTGTGAGCCCCCATCACTAATGATGGCTCGAGGCGTTCCGAATCGAGAAAGGATGTTTTCTTTTAGGAATTTAATGACCGTGCGATGGTCATTCTTTCGACACGGAATCGCTTCGACCCATTTAGTGACATAATCCACAGCGAACAAAATATACAGATTCCCAAACGATTGGGGGAATGGTCCCATGAAATCGATGCCCCAGCAATCAAATGCTTCAATGATAAGAATGGGATTCAAAGGCATCATATTTCGACGGGACAATGCTCCCAATTTCTGACAACGCTCACAAGCTTTGCAAAACTCATGAGTGTCCCTAAACATAGTGGGCCAGTAAAAGCCACACTGCAGAATCTTAGCCGTGGTCTTTTTAGCAGAAAAGTGACCACCACAGGCCTCTGAGTGACAGGAGGAGATGACGCTCTGATGCTCATCGTCTGGTACACATCTCCTTAAGATTTAATCTGGGCAATATTTAAATAAATATGGATCGTCCCAAAAAAAGTTGCACACCTTGGTAAAGAATTTCTTCTTATCTTGCGCAGTCCAATGTGTTAGTATAGAACCTGTGATAAGATAATTAGCAATATCAGCGAACCAAGGTGAATGGGAAACTCGGAACAGTTGTTCATCAGGGAACATGTCGTTGATATGAGTCACCTCAAGAGAATCAGAGGTATTAAGGCGAGAAAGGTGATCGGCCACTACGTTCTCTACTCCCTTTTTATCTTTAATTTCCAAATCAAATTCTTGGAGTAGAAGGATCCATCGTATCAAACGGGGCTTAGAATCATTCTTAAAAAGAAGATACTTAAGTGCCGCATGATCTGTGTAGATAATGATTTTAGATCTGATCAAGTAGGACCTAAATTTGTCCAAGGCGAACACTACAGCTAAGAGTTCCTTTTCCGTAGTCGAGTAGTTTACCTGGGCAGAATTTAAAGTTCTACTTGCGTAATGAATGACGTGGGGCCGCCTATCTTTTCTCTGGCCTAGGACCGCTCCAAGAGCATAATCAGAAGCGTCGCACATAAGCTCAAAAGGAAGGCTCCAGTCGGGTGGCTGCATGATAGGTGCAGCGGTTAACGTGCCCTTAAGCTTGGTGAAAGCTTCCTGGCACTGCTCAGTCCACTCGTACGGAGCATTCTTTTGAAGTAGATTACATAAAGGACGAGAGAGAAGACTAAAGTCCTTTATGAATCGCCTGTAAAATCCTGCGTGTCCGAAGAAGGATCGCACGTCTCTGATGTTTTTGGGTGGAGGTAGGTTAGAGATAAGATCGATTTTTTCCTTATCTACCTCGATTCCTTTGGACAAGATGATATGCCCAAGGACAATTCCCTTCTGAACCATGAAATGGCACTTCTCCCAATTAAGTACCAAGTTCTTTTCTTCACATCTTTTCAGCACACATTTAAGACTTTCCAAGCACTTGCTGAAAGATGGACCATAAACAGAGAAGTCGTCCATGAAGACCTCTAAATATTGCCCTACCATATCAGAAAAGATACTAAGCATACATCGTTGAAAGGTGGCAGGGGCATTACATAGTCCGAATGGCATCCTTCGATAGGCAAATGTGCCGTAGGGACATGTAAATGTAGTCTTTTCCTGGTCTTCAGGGGCTATCTCTATCTGGTTGTAGCCCGAATACCCGTCAAGGAAACTCTAATAGGAATGACCAGCTAACCTTTCCAGGATCTGATCAATGAATGGTAAAGGAAAGTGGCCTTTCCTCGTGACGGTATTCAACTTCCTGTAGTCAATGCACATTCTCCAACCAGTAGTGACTCTAGTTGGCACGAGTTCATTATTAGCATTGGCTACGATGGTGATTCCGGACTTCTTAGGGACCACTTGAGTTGGACTCACCCATTGACTATCACATATAGGGTATATAATACCCACGTCCAATAGTTTAAGAACCTCGGCCTTAACCACTTCCTTCATGTTTGGATTTAGTCTACGCTGTGGTTGCCGAGCGGTTTTTGCATTATCCTCAAGATATATGTGGTGAGTACAAATCGAGGGATCGATTCCCTTGAGGTCCGCTATCGTCCATCCCAGGGCTCCTTTATGCTCAATGAGAGTAGATATGAGGATACTCTCTTGTTCTTTCTCCAGGTGGGCAGAGATCACCACCGGGTATGTCTCATCTTGACCTAAATATGCATATTTCAAATCAGAGGGCAAAGGTTTTAGGTCAAGCTTCGGCGGCTTGAGGTTAGACGGTAGAGGCACTACATCGGTTTGTGGCAATTCTTCAAATTGTGGCCTCCACCGGTTAACTTCAAGTACCGGTGCAGTATCAAGCAAGGCACACGTCTCCGTAATCATGTCATCATCAAAATCATGGGAGTGGGCCAGGCACGTCTCCAGATGGTCGGAGGATAAGGTCAGCGGTGTCGTATCTTCCACGAAAGAGTCAATCATGTTAATGTCGTGGAAATCGTCATCATCCTCTGAGTTGCTGCCGTTATTGAAAAAAATGTTTGACTCCAATGTCAAATTTCCAAAAGACATAGTCATGATACCATTCCTACAATTGATAATTGCATTTGACGTGGCAAGGAATGGGCGACCAAGAATGACGGGAATTTGAGTGCTCATGTTATTGATGGGTTCGGTGTCCAGGATGATAAAATCTACAGGGTAGTAAAATCTATCGACCTGGACTAACACATCCTCAATTATCCCTCTTGGTACACGAACAGAGCGATCAGCAAGTTGCAGTGTGGTTAGGGTGGGTTTTAATTCACCCAAACCTAACTGTTTGTATACCGAGTAGGGAATCAGATTGACGCTCGCTCCTAAGTCAAGAAGTGCGTGATCAATTCGATGGTTCCCGATTACACATGATATGGTTTGGCTACCGGGATCCTTGAATTTCTGTGGCACGTCTTGCTTCAGGATGGCACTCACTTTCTCAGTCAAGAAGATTTTCTTTTGAATAATTTTTCGTCGTTTGGTCGTGCATAAGTCTTTCAGGAATTTGGCATATGAAAGTATCTATTTAACGACATCAAGTAGAGGAATGTTGACTTTCACTTGTTTCAACACCTCCAGGATATCCTGAGAGTTAGAGAGAGGTTTTGGTGAAACCAACCGTTGGGGGAATGGAGCAACTGGCTTCTCTAGAAGTTCTGGTTCTACTTTTTGTGGGGCATCACTGGATCCATCATTGTTGTCCTCTTCTGGTTCTTGAGGCTTTTTGGGCCTAACCGGAAGAGTTTTATCAATGATCTTCCCACTCCTAAGAGTGGTGATGGATTTAGCATGCCCCATCTGATTTGAAGAGCTGGGATCGTTATTCTCGTACTGCGGTTTAGGATTGGGGAGAGGTTGTGCAGGAAGCATCCCCTTTTCTATAGCCGTCATACGAGAATCTATCTTTTGCATAAAATCTGTAATTCCCCGCATTGCCTGAGCCAGCTCTTGTATGGGATTTTGAACCGGTTCCTCTTGAGGTTTCACTTGATTTGGATTTTGATTGAAGAAACCTGGAGGAGTAGCCGTTTGTCCGTTCCTCCAACTAAAGTTTGGATGATTTTTCCAGCCAGGATTGTATGTATTGGAGTTAGGTCCAGTAAAAGGTCTTTGATAGTTGTTTACGGCGTTGGCTTGTTCATTCAACACTCCTCAAAAGGCAGGTATTGTAGGACAATTTTCAGTTGTGTGAATGTTGCAATCACAGATGCCGCAAACAATTTCATTGACCTTATCCTTCTTTCCTTCCATGGCCTCAACTTTCCTTATGAGTGTAGTCACTTTACACTTGAGATCATCCTCTTCTTTCAAGAGATATAATCCACCTTTCTCCTTTAATTGAGTCGGCCTAGACGTGGTGTTTGCCAATGGGTAATAGTCCCATGATTGTATTTTTTCAGCGAGACTATCGAGGTAATCCCATACCTCGTCAACATCTTTGTTGATGAACTCTCCATTACACATTGTCTCGACCATTTGGCGCATGGAAGATGTCAGTCCATCATAGAAAAAATTTGTAATGCGCCACGTTTCAAATCCGTGTTGTGGGCATGAACTGACCAAATCTTTGAACCTTCCCAACATTGGAAGAATGTTTCATCTTTCTTTTGGGCAAAGTTCATGATTGCTTTTCTGAGGGTAATCATTTTATGATGTGGGAAGAATTTTTTTATGAATTCCCTCTGCATGTCGTTCCATGTGCCAATGGATCTAGGACGCAGTGAATGTAACCACATCTTAGCTTTCTCTTTTAAGGAAAAAGGAAAGAGTTTCAGCCTAATTGTATCCTCAGATACATTAGGAAAACATAATGTAGCTATAATCTCATCGAACTCTTTCAAATGTAAATATGAACTTTCTGATTCAAGTCCATGGAATTTGGGAAGGAGTTGGATAACTCCTGGCTTGATGTCCATTTGTTCTGTGTTTTCGGGAAAAATCATGCATGAGGGCGTACTCACTCCCGCTGGTTGTAGATAATCTCGTAAAGTACGAGGCGGGGGTGCCTGTTGCACCTCATTTTCATCTTGGGTATCCTCCACCCTGGGTGGAAGTAGAGGAGGTTGGTCTTCAGCCATAACCTCAGTTAACTCAGGGGATTTCGAGCGGTGTCTAATCCTGCGATGGATAGTCAACCCCTCAACCAATCCTCCTTCAGTCAAGAGACGTCGAGTGTTGTCACGGGCCCACTTGGGCATGAAACACTCGCAGCCCTCAATCAAATTCAAAGTCTAATCCTAAGAAAGGAAAAGAAAATCTAAAAAGAAAGAAAGAGAGTTGGAAAGAAATTACCAAATTGATGCCCCTAAGTTAAGGACCTGCAAAAATAAAAACAAAATAAGTTAGATTCTAAAAGAAGAGGAACAATCCTTTAAAATAAAGGTAAAAGTAAACTAATTCCTAAAAGAAAGTGGAAACTTCTAAAATGAATTAGGAAAGTCCTAAACTAGAAAGTAAATTACTGAAAGAGAACTGAAACATAGGAAGTAGAGAAAGAGCTTACCGAAATAGAAATTTCTATTTTAAAAGCCTACAAAATAGGAAGGTTAGTTTCTAAACAAAAATTCTAAAAATAAATGAGGAAACAAATTAGATTTAAAAAGAGTTAAAAATAGAAAGTGAAAAACAAAAGAGAAAAGTTTCTAAAATTAGAGAATTTTTCTAGAAAGAGAAATAACTAATCTAGTTTCTAAAAATAAACTGCTTCCTAAAAATAGAAAAAAAATACTAGAATTAA
Source organism: Magnolia sinica (assembly GCF_029962835.1). NCBI lineage: Eukaryota > Viridiplantae > Streptophyta > Magnoliopsida > Magnoliales > Magnoliaceae > Magnolia > Magnolia sinica. Next base: position 86,754,275 of record NC_080574.1, read on the forward strand.
AATTTTTTAAAATTTAAACCCTAATTCTAAAAGGTAGAAAAAGTAAAGAGATTAGGAAAGAATTACCAATTTATGGACTTATGACAGGATCCTACAAAATATGGAAACAAGTTAGTTTCTAAGAATAAAATAAAATAAAAACTTTTAGCCTAAAGTTAGTAAAATCCTAATCCTAACCTAATTCTAAAACTAATTAATTTCAGAAAAACGTAACCGTCAATCCCCGGCAACGGCGCCAAAAACTTGTTCACTCCCCAAGTATAGGGTTGTGATGTAGTAATAAACTCGGTAAGACCGAGGTCGAATCCACAGGGACTGATACCTGTACGTTATCTGAAACCAAGTAGAACTAGAACTAGACTAAGATGCTATCTAAATCAAATAGAATTTAGGGAATAATTTGTGGAATAATTATCTAAAACTTAAGTAATTCAGAGGAAGGAAAACTAGGGATTCAGAGGATCCACTTGTAGAGATCAGGGAGATCTTATGCCTGCATCAAGGATTATGGAATTCAAACTGAACTTACTTAATCTGGTTTTCAAGAGATGAAAGGTATATGAATTAGAATGGATTCCGTCATCTAACCATGCCCAGGAGACAAAGCAAACAACAGGATTAAACTAATTACCAACCAATCAACAATGTATGAGGATCAGAAAGGGTACTGTCATCCTACCATGCCCATGAAGCAATGATGAACAACAGGGCTTCCTGACTTCATAAACATAAAAAGGGAAAGAAATATTCAAAGGCATTGCAAACCCATTGTAATTTCAGTCACAACAGACCATTAAAGACTAATAAAAATATTCCTTATAATAATCATCAAAGAACAAATTCAGTTCATGCATTCATATTTAAAGCATAAAGTAGTCTCCCATCTCGCTACAGGCTTCACCTCTTAGCCCTAGCTAAGAGGTTTAGCCAACCATGATTAGGAAAAAATCCTTAGGGTTCATAAGAATAGAAGAGATCAACAACCCAGAAAAATAAGAAAAAGAAAAAAAAGAAAATCAGGCAAACACTTCCCTTTCTTCCTTCCTTCCTTCACATGCGCCAGAACGAGCACCCCCCTGACGTGCAGCAGCAACCTCGTCCAGCCTTACACGCCCAGCAGCTCCCCACGGTTGCACTCTCTTCTCGGCTGCACCCAGCCGACCTCCGTTTGATCTCCCTCTCTTCTCGTTTTTACCTTTTCTTCCTTCAATCCTCCCAAAATGAGCACGCCCCGCTACCAGCCAAGCTCTTCCCCTTATATCCTGGTCCGTCCGAACTGAAGACTTCATGCCGAAGTTTAAGTTGTTGCGGAGGGAGAGAAGGATAGCCGTTTACGCAGCCGCGTCCGCATGCACAGTGAAAACGCACAACATCTTGCGTTTGGATTGAGTTTTGGGGCCAAAGATCGTCCCAAACTCTAACGTTGCTTCCATGGTTGGGGTCAATACTGGCCTGGGCTCCACATGAATGGCTCAGATCATTCATCCGATCAAGGACGGTGGCCCACAGCCATCCGAAAATTCCGGATTTCCCGGACACGCGTAAGGCTCACGCAGACCTGCTGACGTGATCGGTAGGCCCCATAGTGATGTTTTATGAGAAATCTAAACCGACCATTGAAATCCTCTGGAAAATCCGGTCAGGAAAGAGTGGTTTTGGCAAGTTCTTGTGTGGCCCACTGGATATTGTATTCCGCCGTCCATCTTGAGTTTCGGCGGTCGAAATCTGCTACACGCTGCTTCCTAGAAAAATTCAACCTAGGTCAGGGCTATCGAACTTGTAGAATTCTGATAGACGGTCCGGATCGGTCCTTCGACGCATGGTGGTGGCCCACAAGAGTCCAACCGGGACTGTTTCACGCCAGGAGACGCTGTCTCCTGTCTTGAGCAGGGGACTCGGTCAAACCGGGTTTTGACCGGCTCCCTGATACAGCGTACCTCTCGTGCTCATGTACCTGTGTACATGCAATACACACGTGGGGTCCATAGTGATGTTTGAGAGGAATCTGCTCCATCCATCTATTTTGCTACCTCATTTAAGGAGTTGAAGCCAAAATTGATGCATTTCCAGATACCAGGCGGGCCCCAAATCACTGATTTATGGGCTGATCTGTCCGTTGGGCCACTTCTAGAAGGATCCAATGGCTGAAATTTGACATGTACGGTTAGTTTTTGGTCCTCGAACCATGTATAAAGTTTCAAACTGAATAGATGGTAAGAACCCTGTGATCTTGCATTCTAACTGACTTTCAGGCTGCTTAAGCTTCAGTTTCTCGCTTTTTGCGGATCCCTAGCGTGTAATTCTGTCGATCTTGGTCTACTAGGGTCCGTCCCATGCTCTGATGCTTTCAGACCATTAAATCCATGCTTTTAGTACCCTTTTCCAGTCCAAGCTCGTGAATACGCCCTGCATCACAAACATGATTAAATCAGGCCGTTAAGCAATACTATGTTTGTAAATCCTAGCAATAACTGGGGTCTGATATGCAATATTTGACCCTCAACACATATTTTATACATATATGGTACTTTATACATACACACAGAATACACAAATCTCAATATAACACATGCATATCAGGAACGTAACATAAACACAACATTTGGCATGCGAAATCTCATCCATGATAAGAATAAATCATTAACTGGCATTGAAAGCCTTGAAAACCATAACCTATATGCTTAAAGTCCGCACCTTAAGCCAGAAAAGAACACCGAAGTGATTTCAGATGAGTTATCTTCGTCAACGGCGATGGAATACCCTAAAGCAAGAATAGGAATGAGATACAACAACACCAAGACTATTCTAAGCTCTAACACAGATTAGGGTTAGGTTAACTTACCCCAAGATGAACTCAGAACCGTCAGAACAACGATTCAAAGTGAAGGTTCAAGGATGTAGAAGAACCGGAAAGAATCCAAGATGATTCACCAACTTCTCTCTCACTTTCTCTCTCTTTTTCACTCTCTCTCCAAGCTAGGGTTAGAGGAAAAATTCGTATGAAAAAGAGAGCTAGGGTTTAAGGACTATAAATAGGCCTCAAATTGATGAAAATAACCCTAGGGCCAAGGTATACTTAAGTTATAACCAAAGCAAGCCTCTCTCGATCCAACGAAGCACTCTTAGTGGGCCACATACCACGAAAGGTCGGACTTAAGCTCACTGACCATGGATCTAGGTCAGGCTGAGTTTTCGTACCGACCGGCTCTTCAGATCAGCCGTGGCAGACCACACTCAATTCAACGGTCACTGAATCTCGATCAGGTCCACAAGCACAAGGATATGCTTGGGCTACCTTCCCTGATCAGAGGGTGAAATTGGGTCAGAATCCAACAGTCAGATAGCTTAAAATCATCGTGCAAGCGACACGACTCAGATTTCATAAAACCCTAATAAATTTCCAGCCGTTCTCACACTCGTCACTCCAAACTCAATCAAATCGACCCAGAACATCACATGGACTTGATTTTCGAGGTGATGGTCAAGCCCACCATAATGATCGCAACAGCCTAAGATCATCTCTATCGGACTTCTGACGCGTGGTCCAGGTCCGATCCAAAACTTCCAAAAATTCCCCAGAACAATTGGATTTAGCAATGGATCCCAGATTTCAGAGTAACATAGCGCTAACTAATCTACAAGTTTTGAGTCATGCAGATCGAATTTAAAATGATTGATGCGAATTTCACAAGCAATCGAGTATAGTGCTAATTACCCCAAAAACAACTACTTAAGGAAAGATAAGCACAAAAATTTCCAAGGTCGTTACAAGAAATCAAAAACTAAATAAATAGATCAAACTCTTAAAATCGAAAAATTAAGGACTAAAAAATGAAAACCAAAAACTAAGATTTGATTTTAAAAAGTCAAAACGGTCTGTTGAACTTGGTTACAAATTTTCACAAAATAGTGAAAAAATGGATAAACTACTAGGGATGGGAAGGAGCCATAAAGACAGAGGGTTAGGCTATCACTACGCTAAAATCACGAATTTGCGACGTATTTTTGCAAAGCAAAAATCTCTTGGTTTAACGACGGATTTAATCCATCACTAGTGGAAAAAGTCCGTTGCTAGGTCGTCTTTCTCGAAAATCCATAGTCTGAACGTCGCGAAATTTCGCGACGGACCAAAATCTGTCGCTAAGATCTGATTTACGATGTATTTACAACAGATTTTTGTCCGTCGCAAGTAGGCGATGGACTAAATCCGTCGCAAATTTTGATTTCACGACGGAATATGATCAGTTGCAAATTCCCGCCCAAAATACCAAATGGTGCGCTTTTCAGTTGCTTTTGTGGTGGATCATGGTCCGTTGTAAAAGGACTTTTGCCTTAATATTTTTTTTTCATTTTTTTAAGAATATGGTGGAAAATTAAGTTTTTTTTTGTAGTCTAATAATTGTTTTTTAATAGAATTTCAGTGTTTTAATTGTACATATTTGTATCTAAGATTATTTTTTAACAATTGATTGAATGCAAAAAGAAAATTTATTTTGTTTTTATATCAAATGAGTGGAATTTTTATTTTTATTTTTTAATTTAAAACTAATATTTAAATGATTTGTAATATCACATGAAAAAGAATATTGAGAAGTCTAAAAAATTTAACAATGTTTGAGAAAAAAAAATAGATTTTGAAAAAATAAAAATCATGATTTAATAAAAATCTATTTTGTGGGAACAAAAAAGAATATTTAATAAGGTTGATGAATTTGAATTAAAAAAAAAACATTTGATTTTGAGAAAAAAATAATATCCTGAAAAAGAAAATTAAAAATATTTTTAAAATGTGAAAATTTTCACAATGTTGAAAAATGAAAATATTTTAAAAAAGAAAATGAGAGTTTGAAATTTGAAAAATAAAATAAAATTGAGAAGTTCAATAAAAATTGACAAGTTTGAATAAAATGCTTTTAAAAAAATGGAGAAGTGAAAAAGAATTGAAATTTTTTAAATAAAATGATATTAAAAAATCGATTCTTTATCAAAAAACAAACATTTTGAAACGAAAAATAAATAAGATGAAATTTTATGTGATTTTGAAAAAAAAAATGAAATTGTTTAAAATTCAAAATTAAAAGAAAAAGTTATTTATGAAAACACTAAGATTTTGAAAAAAATATATATATAACGTGATTCTTTTGAAGAAAAAAATCGGCATTTTAGAATTTTTGGGGGAAAAAAATTAAAATTTATGAAAATTTAAGATATTTTGAAAATAAAAATTTAGAATTTGTATTTAGAATTATTTTTTGAAATATTTTATAATGAAAATGATATTTTGTTAAAAGTTTTCAAAGAAAAATTAAGAGTAAAAACATATACATTTTGAATAAAAAATGTTATTTTTAAATGGAAATTGAAATTTATCTGTGAAAAAAAAAATATTTTTTAATAAATTATTATGCACATCCACTAATTGAACATTTAACCGTTTTTGGACAATCGAATTAGTCTAGATTGAAGAGTAAATAACTTCATATGTTTAAATCAAATTTCACTCAAATTGTTGATCAATCTTGTATGCACAATACCTTTCTCATATGTAGCTAGCCTGATTGTGGCAAGTAACTAGTCAAATTGAGGGTATTGATCAGTAAAGTGGAGTGAATGGACTAGATATATAAAATGGGCTAAATATTATTGTCAAAATCGTAACCCAACTTATTGACCTCGCGAGAACCTACGAATTGTAACCCATCATGATGTGTCTCAAACATCAACAACGTGCATTTGATGTGTCCCCTTTAGGTTATGAGATATCTCAAAAATCATCCGTAAATGAAACTTATGCGGGCCATACCATCTAAAACCATGTTAAGACATCTTTAAAAATATAAAAGCACTTGGTGGGGCCCACATGAGTTTTAAATGCGGCTAAAACTTGGTCTGACCCCTCATCCAAGTGGGACACACATAATGAGAGGGTTGGATGTATGAATCACATTAAGGCATGCCCAATATATGATTATGAATGTTTTAAGGAAACCCCTCTACATGTAGGTGAGCTAGTCATTACCCTTACAAGAGTAAACTCTGTGGGGTCCACCATTATTTATTTATTTTATCCACTCCGTTTATCCATGTTAACAGATAATTTGAGGTCTAAAGAACAAAAAATGAAGCATATCCAAAGCTCAAGTGGACCACACCACAGGAAATAGTGTGATTGAACCTCTACCATTGAAAAATTCTTGGAGGCCATAGAAGTTTTAGATCAAGCTGATGTTTGTGTTTTCTCTTCATTCATATATATTTGATATTATGAATAGGTTGGATGGCAAATAAACATTACTGTGGGCCCAAGGAAGGTATCAATGGTGGAAATCATTATTCCACATTGTTTCATTTGGCATGGTCCACTTGAGTTTTGGATTTATCGAAAATTTGGGATCAACCCACACTGTTCATCCATTTTTTGAGATATTTCAGAGAATTATTCAAAAAATAAATCATATCCAAAGATTAAATGGACCGCACCACAAATACCAGCATGGATGGGAACGGATTGGCTACTCCCCTGCCACCCGCCTGTTGGCTAGTATTCGGTGCTATGTGGGCCTCATCATGATGTATGTATTTTATCCATTATGTTCATCCATTTTTACCAATCATTTTAGGGCTTAATCAAAAAATGATAGGGATATAAACCTAAGGTGGACCACATCATAGGAAAACAATATTGATTGGATATCCACCATTAAAATCCTCTTAAGGCCCACAGTACTGTTTATTTGACATCCAATCTGTTGATTAGATCATACAGGCCCTAATGAAGGGAAAAAACAAAGATCAGCTTGATCCAAAACTTTTATGGCCCCCAAAAGGGTTTCAATGGTAGACGTTCAATCCCCCATTGCATTTTTGAGTGTGGTCCACTTGATAGTTAAATCTATCTTATTTTTTGTCTCACGCCTTACGACGAGCTCGCCAGTTGGATGGGCGATTTGGATATAATACATACCTCACGATGGGACCCACATAAATTGTTGATGTCAGCCAACTATTCATCTCCCTTCATTTAGATGGAAACGAATTGGCTACTCCCCCTACCACCAGCCCCGTGGCCGGTGGTCGGTGCTCTGTGGGCCCTACTATGATGTACATGTTTCATCTATTCCGTTCATCCATTTTTTCAGATTATTTTACAGTTTATACCAAAAATTAGTGGGATATAACTTTCAGGTGGACCACACCACATGAAAACAATGGCGATTAGATATCCAGCATTAAAATCCATCTTAAGGCCCACTGTACTGTTTATTTGACATCCAATTTGTTGATTAGGTCATACAGGACCAGATGAAGGGAAAAAACAAAGATCAGCTTGATCCAAAACTTTTATGGCCCCCAAAAGGTTTCTAATGGTCCACGCTCATTCAACACTGTTTCCTGTAATGTGGTCCATTTTAGATTGGGATATACCTCATTTTTGGTCTTATACCATAAAATTACCTGGAAAAATAGATGGATGGCATGGATGAAACACGTACATCATGTTGGGGTCCACAGAGCACCGACCACAGCCAATCGCGGGCCCTATAATGGGACGTGGATTTCCTGTTAAAGCCCTTCGCGTGAAGTTCCTGCACAAAGATGATGGGTGGGGCCCAACACCATGTTTTTGGGAAATCTACTCCATTAATATATTTTTAGAGATCATTTTAGGACAAGAGACCAAAAATGAGTTAGATCCAAAAATCAATTGGGTCACACGAGAGGAAACAGTGGGGAAACAAATACCTACGGTTGAAACTGTCCTGGGCTCCACCTTGATGTTTATATTCCATCTAAATGGTATATAAGGTCATTAACACTAGGATGAAGTGAAAATACAAAAGAAATTAAAAAAAAAGGCTGAAATAAAGCTTTTTATGGTCATAAGAATGTTTCAATGGTTCTCACTGAATCCCCACTGTTTCATCTCATGTGGCCCACTTGAGTTTTGGATCCACTTCATTTTTGGTATATTTTTCTAAAATGAGCTCTATAAATGGATTAACGGAGTAGATTTCCCACAAACATGGTGGTGGGTCCCACCCAACGTCCTTATGCAGGAACATCCTGCGAAAGGCTTTAGCAGGAAATCCATGTCCCCTAAAACGAAGAGACCTCTTTTCTCTCTCCCTCTCATCCACTCTCCTTTCCATTTGTCCCTCTCCCAACATCGGACCTAGAGATCTCTCCCACCTCTCTCTCTCTTCATGTCGATCTCTTCACGAACATCAAGTAATGCTCTCTCTCTCTCTCAATCGATTGATAGTGGTGGTTCTCTCAATCTCTTTCTTAATCGATGGATAGTGGTGGTTCTCTCTCAATCTCTCTCTCATAGTGCCATGATTGGAAACCCCCTAGATTTGGAACCCCCATGATTGGAAACCCCCTGGATTCAGAACACCCATGATTGGAAACCCCCTGGATGCTAGCAATGCTTCCAGACACAGATTTAGATTCATCCCAAAAGGGCTACATATGCAAGATAGAAAAATGAAAACCAAGGGCTACATATGCAAGATGCATATCTTGCATAACCAATGATCCAGCTTGCATATTGGTTGAATCGAAACACATGTACAGTTAGCAACAAATCTCTTTCTCAGCAATTTCTCAGCTAGTAATTTTCTTGGGAGATTTTCAAATTTTGAGGTTTTTCCTATCATAATATCCAAAAAAAAAAAATTGTGGAAAATATTTATATAGACAGATAAGTAATCCAGAACTTTAAAAACATATTTATATAATGAATTATTCAAGTTTTTTATTTATTTTTATTAAATACTATTTTTGGATAAATATCATGATAAACACACAATATTTTTATTTAATTTCATGAATATGTTCTGAGATTTTCCAAGTCTTGGCCATATTTTTTCACTCTTAGGGGCCATTTGGATGCAACAAGATTTTTTGTTGTGGTTATATATATAGGAGGTTTCAGGGATTGGAAGAGAACTTCAGGGAAGTTTATTCTCATGGGGAAAGAGCTAGTTAAAGAATAGGCTATTGCAGCAAAGGCTATAGTGGTAGATCAGTTGAGTAATATCTAGGTGGTTTACAGTTCTTGGTTTGCTTTTCTTTATTCTGTCTCTTGCGTCGATTTTATTTTTTATGTGTTTAGTGTGTGCAATAAAATGATCATTGTTTTTTTTTTTTTTTAAGGTTTCCATATATGGACTAGTTAACAGTGGTCTTGGTCGAAACTGAGACCTGTCGCAAGGCTGAAATGATTAGACTGGTCTATTGTTTTGAGGCATCCCCTTTTCATGATGGGCATACCATTTGGAAGGGTTGCATGCCACGGTCACCCCACAAGTAATTTGGTTGTCTATGGAGTGGCCCACCTAAAGATTGGATCAGTATGATTATTGGATCATCCCACCTGAAGACTGGATCAGTATGATTATTGGTGAATTGTTCCCTGATATTTAACCTCCTTTACCCAAGATAGGGACTGGCAGACATGTTGCTACTAGATGGAGTTGATGTTATTTGAACCATCAATACTATGCACATTGTGTACACCAAGAGTCATGTACATATGTATCCCACCATCCAATTATGGTGGGTGGGAATGTTAAAACGCATTTGTAAATGGGAAAAATAGGTGTTAAAATTTGGTATTTTGATGATTGAAGATAGGAATCAAAATATAATTCAAATGTTAAAAATAGGTTTCAAAATATAATTCAAATGTTAAAGCATAGGGACTAAATGTTGTTTCCCAAAATCATGTCTACTTTCATGTATGGCTACACCATCCATGAGAGATTACACCCATCTGTTAGAAAAGAATATCCCCATCACCATGCTTAATAAAAAGAAAGGAGGATAAACATGTTACACTTGTATTGAGCATTTTCTTTTTGTTACTACTAGTGAAAGGAGGATTCAATGTTATTCAATGTCATGCTCTGAGTTTTGTTTATCTGTTTATGTATGGAGAACAGGTAGTGCTGGTATCTGGTGAGACTGGTTGTAGGAAAACAACTCAGGTTACTAGTTCTTTTGCTTTGATTCTACATTTAGAAATGAGTTATATTTTGAATTATGTTCATTTAGATTATGAATTTTGATGTGATTGCATATAGATTAAGACAATTAGTTACCCATTTAAGGGTTTTTATGTGGCCAGGCATAGATACAATGTGCTCCTTGGTGCATAAAAATTCTTAAATTGTCCCTATTTGGATAGTTCAAGACCGGATAGAATGTAATGCTTTCATTTTAGCAATTCAAATGCACTTGCCTTTTCTATGCATCATCTCTCTTTTCCTCTCTGGATATGTTTCTTGCATTTATTTCTATTGTTAAATATCCTCACTTTGTGTTGATACCTGACGTGGGAATCAAATACAAGATCAATATATCTATAGAGATATGGGGAGATGCTGCCAGAATTTTGGTGTAGGCGAAGTCTTGTCGTGGAGAGGGAAAGGAATCCAGAAGAGAGATGAAGTTCCCTCACACGACTGGTCGACAGGGATCTGCTAGGAAGACAGAGTTGATTATAAGTTTTTAACATAACTTTAATTTCTTTTAATCCAATTTGAGAATACAGAATAATTAACATGATTTCTCATTATAAATTACAACAACAAAAAAATCAAGATACTCAAATCACGAGAACTGAATTGTTTCTAGCAAATCATACTAGATCCGATGGGTCTCTCCCTTCACAGGAGCTGAGCATCACATTGGAGAAAATAAAAGAAATAGTTGCCAATGACCTAGCTTGTATACATAATGATTTAAATCATGACTCGGTTGCACATGTTTTTCATTCATTCTCTTCACTTTGACATACTTAGCTTTCTGAACATTTTTTTATTACTAATATACATGCACTACTAATAATGGCTAATTATCATTTAGGTTTGTGGTCTTGATAAAAAAGGACGTGTAAGGGGGTTGGATCATATTTAAAAAACTACCATTATTGCTTCAACGCCTTACATTAATGAAATTAGAGAAGGAAAAGGGCGAAATTGCTGAGGTTAAAGCATCGATAATTGTATTAAAAGAGCAACTAGAAAACAAGATCAACGAGAAATTTGACCTATGCTAGAACATGATATTCAACATTGGAGAACATTTGGTAGAAGTTTAAAATCAAATAGATACTCTAGTTCAACCAATGCAATGCTCTCCTGGCACTACTGGTTCTCAGGTATTTTAACAATTAAAGAATACTGTATAGTTACTATTTTTATCCATGAAAATAATATAAATTATTTCTTGTAGCCATTTTTTTCGATCTGGCGAGACCTCAAGTTACCCTCCACCTCCACCTCCACTTCTACGGGTGGAACAAATATGTCATTTGACAGATATTCATAGTCGAGTTGTTGCATGTGCGCGTCTGATTAGAGATAATGTAGGCATCCCTCCAGATTGCATCAAAGTTATATTGGATGTTGTTGAAGTTCCCAGTACGGATGTGTTTGGTGACATTGAGAAGACGTTAACCGATTGCAGCGTGGGTGATGTTCTCGTTTGGCCTAGAGTGCTGACGAAAACATAGATATTAAAGGAGTTTACTTAAAACTTTTCCTAAGTCAAGAACATATTTTTGTAATTTGGTCAGGACATGTGGATTGTGTTTGAGGTTATTTTGGAAATTATTTGACTAAATCTTTATCTTGAATTATTTAGTAGTTTTGTTTGACTAATCTGGTGATTTGTTTCAGTTTTTCATCTTCATATGCGTCACAGAAGGTACACATATTTCTATTATGATTTGTTTTGATTTTTTCTTTGCTTATGCCTAAAATGTTTTGATTTAAATATTAAGAACTACGTAGTGGCTTGATCCCAATCTTCCAACATTGGGTACGTAGGCAGCCGTTCATACTAGACCGTATCGGTGCAGCCACAATTTTTTTCCCTTCTCGTAGTGTGGATGCATTTTCATCAGGACTGCTTGGCAATAGGAGTGAGGTGGATGTAAGTTCTCGAAACCTTATTAATCTTAAATCATTTATATCTTTATCGCTTCATTTATATGTTGTCCTCAGGGTCAACTTGTAACTCCTCAGAACCCGCTCTGCCATAAGACATTACGGTGCATGACGGTTCCTAGTAGGTTAAGTTGCAGATTATTATTAAGAGTTGGTTGGATATATTTTATTTTTTGTAAATGTTGTTAATAGTTGGATGGATGATGAATGTATTTGTGAATGTAAATGAAAATAAAAAACTTATGATATATATATATATATATATATATCTTATCAATGGAGGATGCCTTGTTTAAGGGAACATGAAATTTTGTAGCTTATGTTATGGTGCCCCAATATTGGTTGTATGTTACTAGTATGTAGTAGATAATACTAGGGTCAATAGTAAACATTTTGTTTTGAGTGGAAGACCGAGTAAAACAGATTGGAAGAGGCACTTTTTATACCTTTCAACTTCAAACTGGATACCTTTTAGATAAACCAATCATCCATTCACCACTAGTTTTCTAACTTCAGATTCATACTTTGGAATTCAGATTTAACAAATAGGCCCTAACATTACTCAAATGCTGCTCATCATCCTATCATTGAAAATTTCTTATGAGCCGTAGATTGGATGATTTAACATCATCAGACTAATGTGCTACCGCAGAATCATGCACAATCCACAGTGGGACCAACAAATTGTCCAGTTTAATTCAAACTATTATCTAACATGTGTATAATTTCCAAATGTCTGTGTATCAAACATCAAACTCAGCAGTCATACAATTCCCCTAATTGCAAATGGTGCTTCGCTACATCCACCTGTGGATGCAAGGTAGTTCATGCACATTCCACCACAAGTGCTAGCATACCACAATGCTAAAAGTACCACCTATCCATCAAATGGTTCCTTCCATGTGAATGCCCTCGTGCAAGAATCAGGTTGGTCCACATATTGAGTAGCCACAGTTTGTGAAATAAAAGTACAGAAAAAAAAACTTGGCAGGAGTTTTCTAAACCGTCCACCTATTTTTAACATCATGGGCCACAAAAACATCTTCGGAGGTGTCACTTTGTGAACAGCTTGAACATTATACCTCTCTGCCATGCCATGCTGGCACATGTGCTGGTGTTCTAGTTCATAGGTCTGCCTTGTACACGCATGAGTTTGGCAAACGTCTCACCCAAATAGGGTTGTGTTAGTTTCACCATTTAAAAAATTATGGTAACTCATCCTCCCCACGTGGCATTGATTCACAGCTATCCAGGGCATCTCAATTGTGGGTCCCATTGTAAGAACATATCTTTAAAAGCACACTGACCAACACCCCTAAACATCTAACAAATGGGCTATGAAATGCATGGTAAAAAGTAAAATAGTGAAATAATTAAGATGGTTACTACTAACAGAATACAGTTTAGGCAAACTTTTGCCCAAATAGGGTCATGTTAGTTTTTCTGGATGAGAATTCCAGCAATTAGGGGAATTCCAGCCAATATAGGCCCTTAACAGCCTAAACTTTCTTCTTTTGTGTGTGTGTGTGTGTATAAACCTTGAAAATTATTGGTAAACTTCTAAAAAGATGTGATGCTTCCAAATATGTATTCTCGTCCTTTTTTTTTTCTTTTTTTTAGTTTTTAGTTTTGGACATGTGTTTGATGGTACAACGGACCATTCTTTGGAAAGAATGTTGTCTGTTGAGCAATGTTCACTTGTCCTGCTAAAAGTTGACCAAACAGGCCCCAATCAAACACAAGTCTAGCATGATTTGGTGGATTAGGGCCCATTACATATAAGTACAACAAAATGAAGATGGAAAGATGAAGGGAAAAAGAAAAAAGAAAAAAGAAAAAAAAACAGTTTACCCTTGACTTCCAATATTTCTCAAATCATCCCACTCACTACATCTATTTCAAACTTAGTTTTTAAGCTCCCTTCATGGTTGAAAGGAATAAAAAAGCAGGAAAAGAGAGAATAGTTGGAAATAAAAAAATTTAAATGGGCCTAAATGGTCGTATTAGCCTGTAACAACAATGTATCAATCCCGTAACAATGCCAATATGGCCCCCTTATTTTTTCATAATAAACTGATTCAACTCCTATCACATAAAGGGGTGAATGTTTCCTTCACATAAAGGTTTTTATAGCTATAATGGTACTAGTTTTTTATACCATGGAAATTAGAAGGGAATAGTATTATGCAAAGTCAAATTAACACCAACAAATCCAACCCCTTGAAAAATTACCCGACTTCGTATGATCAAAGTTGTAAATAGCATGTAAAAAGGACGCTCCGTTTTCTAAAGAATTGACATGCCAAGTCCCATGAATGTGTCAGATACACCCATGAGACAATGATAATGAATGTTTTATTCTTGTACTTGAGCTATATTCCTAGTATAGATCTAATGTGTTGTAGGACATTTAGATGCATTTTTTCTTTATCTTACCCACTATAAAGTACACATTACATAAAATTACATTTCTTTTTCAATGTCATTATATATCTGTACAGGTATGTGATGATGTTGGTTTTCCGGTGTCCCCGGCATCTTGACATTTATATCTATTTTAGACACTTAGACGTGCCCTCATCTAACCTTCTCAACTAGGTCAAGGAGCTAAAGGCCGAGCTGACATTGCTGCGAGTGGCCAAGGTTACTGGGGTTACTCCCAATAAAATTTCCAAGATGTGGGTTTTATGTTCCCTTATTTCAAAGTGGCCATGGAGATCTGATTTTTTTAATTTTCTTTGGATTTTTCTAATGTGCATCTTACACTTTTTTTTTTCATTTTATTGCAATTGTCGCTATATAGGAATTGTTGTTTGGGTTAGCCTCACTTGGGTCATTTCCTCTTTTATTGAATTGAGTTGTTACCAATTTTGTGAATAGGATTCTTATCAAACAATAGTCTGAATTATTTTTTGAATGATTATCAGGTGCAAGATTAAAATAATAATAATAATAATAATAATAATTTATCGATATATTTTTTTTATTTACAAATATTTTAGCGATGGACCAAATGCATCGCTAATTTCTGAACATTGAAAATCGATGACGGATTTGAGGTTCGTCGCTCACTCATTAGCCCGTCGCTTACTCATATTAGCGACGGACCTTATCCGTCGCTAATTTCTGAACGTTGAAAATCAACAATGGATTCGTGGTTTGTTGCTTAATCTATTAGCGACGGACCTTATCTGTCGCTAATGCTTTAAATGATGACTAATTTTTTGAATTTTACCGATAGATTTTTTTTATTTTTTGAGACAGATCTTATCCATCGCTACGATGCGACAGACCTTATCTGTCATAGATTAAATGGCGGATTTTATCCGTAAAAAAAAAAAATGACCCGTTGAAAAGTGATGGACAAAATCCGTCATTTATTTGGTCCGTCACAAATCCGTGATTTTGGCATAGTTTATGAATCTAAAAGAGTCAAGCCCTGTCTCTGCACCACTTATAATTAAGAAAATGATTGCATCTAGAAGCAACACAAAAACCACTCCAATCTGTCATTCCCGTGGAGGTTTGGGACAGTACAAATTTAAATGTCTTACATCTAGTAGGTCTCACTCCATTTCCATGTTGAACCATACAATAAAACTCAAATCAACCGGAAACATCATGAATAAAAGGAATTCTCCAAAACATACACCATATGAAGGAAGAAAATATCTTACACCACCTGAAGTAACTGATAAAATGGTGGAATTGATAAATCAAGTCGCTCAATTAAATTGAAAAACCCAAGACTTGATGAATCAAAGAAATCTAGTTCAGACAGCTGAGAAATACAAGAAACCCCAAAGTGAAACCATATTTCCCAAGAAGACTGTCACCAAATGGGTTCTAAGGAATAAAAACAATTTCTTAGTTATCCACACTACACTTAAAGTAGGCAACGGTTCCAAGTGGAATCTTGATAGGGGGTGCTCCATACATATGACAGGTGATTGGACCCAATTCTGCGATTACTCATAATTTGATGGTGGGTCAGTCACATTTGGTGATGGGAGCTCCGCCAAGATTGTTGGAAGAGGGATAATAGTTGGGCCCAGTCTGCCCAGAATTGAGGTGGTTCTTTTTGTGGAAGGGTTAAAACATAGCCTCCTAAGCATTTTCCAAATTTTTGACAAAGAACACTCAGTCACATTCTCCAAGAATTTGTGCAAGATCTCAGATCTTGTAGGCAAACTTATCATGAAAGGTCTTTGCACAAGTGACAACTACTATGTAATTGAAAGTAGTAAAGAGAGTGTCCCATCCACAAAATGCCACATGGCCTTAAACAATGAATCCAAGTTGTGGCTCTAAAGACTTAGACATGTCCACTATCGGAATTTAGCCAAACTAAGCTAAAAAAAATTTGGTAAGAGGTCTTCCTAAAATCAGAAAGAAGCAGAAGATTATGTGCGGTGATTGTCTTAAAGGCAAACAGATTAAGGTTGGGCATAAAAAGACAACCACCGTTGCAACTTCCAAACCACTTGACCTATTACACATGGATCTAGTGGGACTTACCAAAGTTGAGAGCTATGGGAAAAAGAGATATTTTTTTTGCAGTAGTGGATGATTATACCGGATTTACTTGGATAGCTTTTCTTCGAGAAAAATTTGATGCATTTGATGAATTCCAGAAGATGGCAAAATGACTTCAAAATGAAAATGGATATTCTATAAGTCGTATTAGGTGTGATCACGGTGGAGAGTTTGAGAATGATCGATTCAAATCATATTGTGATAAGAATGGAATTTGGCATGAATTCTCAGCTCCAAAGACACCTCAACAGAATGGAGTAGTTGAAAGAAAAAGCAGGGTATTGTAGGAAATGGGATTGATAATGCTAAATAGTAAAAACATGGCTAAAAGTTTCTGGGCTGAAGCCGTCAACACAGCCTGCTACATAATTGATAAAGTATGTCTTAGAGCAGGATTGAATAATACTCCATATGAATTATGGAGTGGAAAATAACCTAGTGTAAAATATTTTCGTGTCTTTGGTAATAAATGTTATATTCTTAAAGATAGAGAACATCTAAGCAAGTTTGACTCTAAAAGCGACGAAGGTATTTTTCTATGATATTTTACTAATGGTCGTGCTTATAGAGTGTACAATTTAAGGACACTAACTATTCAAGAATCAATCAATGTGGTTGTTGATGACCAACCACAAGATGAAAATAGTCCTGAAATTGATATAGAGGATGAAGTGGACATGTTCACAATAGGCAAATCAGATAACAAAATCACTTCACCTCATGAACCTCAACCGTCGAATAACTTGCCATTCATTAAGGATCATCATCATCAATCAAATCATTAGAGATCCTACTGATGGTGTGAAAACTCGAAGCTAGCTTGAAGGTATTATTAGTCATATGTGCTTCACTTCTAAAATTGAGCCTAAAAATATTATAGAAGCTCTCTAAGATGAATTTTGGATTGCAGCTATGCAAGATGAGATCCAATAATTTTGAAGGAATGAAGTGCGGTAGCTAGTTCCCAGGCCACTTGATACTAACATCATTAGAACAAAGTGGTATTCAAAAACAAGTTCGATGAATATGGGAATGTAGTAAGAAATAAAGTAAGACTCGTAGCACAAGGCTACTCTCAAATTGAGGGGATTGATTTTGATAGGACATTTTCCCCTGTAGCTCACCTCAAGTCTTTAAGAATTCTCATGTCTGTTGCTTGTGCAGTAAAATTTAAATTACTGTAAATGGACATCAAAAGCGCCTTCCTCAATGGTGTACTTGAGGAAGAAGTATACGTTGAACAACCAAAAGGATTCTTGGATCCTATGTATCCTCAACATGTATATAAATTGAGCAAAGTGCATAAAGGACTAAAACAAGCATCCTGAGCATGGTTGAGTGGTTAACGCAATTTTTGATAGATCACCATTTTTGTAGGGGGAGTGTTGTTAAAACATTATTTACTCAAAAGGCTGGAAATATCTTGCTCGTTGCCCAAATTTATGTGGATGACATAGTCTTTGGATCCACATGTGAAGATGTTGCTCATGAATTCGCTGAATTGATGAAATCTAAATTCGAGTGATCATGGTTGGTGAGATGAATTTTTTCCTATGATTACAAGTGAAATAATTGGCAAATCTTATATTTGTATGTCAATCCAAATATGTAAAAGATTTGATAAAAAGATTTGGACTTGACTCTAGCCGCACTCAGAACACTCCCATGAGCACCACTCTTGAACTTTTTAAAGATATCAATGGGAAGAGTGTAGATTAACACTTATATCGCAGTATGATTAGCAACTTACTTTACCTAACCATGAGTCGGCCAAACATCTCATTTAGTGTTGGTGCATGCGCTAGATTTCAGGCTGATCCCAAAGAATCACATTTGTCCACGGTGAAAAGGATTATATGGTTTGTGGCGAGGACTACTGATTTTGGCTTATGGTACCCATTTGACAAATCTATCATCATTGTTGGGTACTTAGATGCCGATTTGGTCTTGTATCATTATAGCAAGTCCACCAGTGGTAGTTATTTCTATATCAAAAATTGTCTTGTATCATGGCACAACAAAAAGCAAAATTGAATCTCATTATATGTCACGTCTCGGAAAAATCTATACAAAGACCCGAGTACCACCTCAGGCAGAAATCCTTAATGAACGAATCCTTTAGAAATTAGAGGAAAATTAATTAAGTAATAAACTAAATTAATCGGTGAATTATCTTGAATCACTATCTATACGAACTACATGACCCAAAACCACTAGAATCGCTAACCCAGCATTACTTAGAAGCCTAGGAGCAATCTCAAAACCCAGTTGCTCTCAGGAGCGCATTGAAACTTCGTATCGGCTGGACCGCATGTCGAAAGTCTGATTACCGTGAAACTATAAGGTTATGACCGCCTTATTAGGCTTGACAAGCATAGTGGGAATCGAGCCCGAATAGTATCCAGAAACGCACAACTTAAGCCCTGAGCAAAGTATGTGAGAAACGCGAATATCTTTAGAAAATGAACTCAAACTTAAGTGATTTGGACCGTTCGCTTGCGGATGAAATTGAAGCTTTTAGACCGTCGGATTTTGACCAAAATATACCCTTTGATCGGGGAAATTTCCCTACACATGTCGGTATACTTGTGGCCTTGATCGAGTGACGATGATCGTTGAACTGAAACAGGTCTTCCACGGTTGATCTACAAATCCGATCGGACCGAAACCTTAGCCTGGCTTAGAGCCATGGTCAGGGAATTTACTCCATGACTTAGGTGCATAATGGGCCTCCAGATGAGTCTCGTTTGTCCGAAACTGATACCATTTGGCTATAACCTAAGTATACCATGGCCCTTGGGCCATTGACATCAGTTCTGGGCCCATATAAGGACCTTAAGCCACCCTTCTCTCATTCCATACGAATTCTTTAACCCTAGGAGAGAGAAGAGAGAAAAGAGGAGAAATGAGTGAGGAGAAGAGAGAGAGTCAGGGAGATCGTTGCTGGGATTCACTCCCACACTCCACGTACCGAATTTCCTCCACCCCATCGCTACACCGTCGATTCCAAATACAATTTGGGTAAGAAATCCTAACCCTAATCTTATTTTAGGGATTCAAATAGAGGAAACGATGAAATAGCTAACCTATTTCGTGGTTTAGGTAGCCGTTGTACTGTAGACGGAAGCGTAGTGTACGAACCAAGTTCGTAAATAGCAAACCAACGAAAGGTGTGGACTATAAATGTTTAGGTTATAGTTTTCAATGCTTTCAATGTCAGTTAATGATTTATGATTGACTTGATTGCTGCCACATGTACTTAGATACGATGCTTCCCATATATTGCACATATATGAACTATGTTGAAATATAATGCATTCCATGTATTTGTTGAAATGTTTAAATGAAAGTAAAATCATGATTTGTGCTTGCCATGACTATTAATCTAGAATACTTGATTGTTATATGCATGACAACTCCTTTACGAAAGGATTTGCCCTGATATAGGTTATAACTAAGTTATATCATGTATGTTGAAATGTGTAGTCTAAGTGTTTGATAAAATATCTGAATGAGTAGGTGTTTGATGAATTGTACTTACTAAGGGTGTTGAGATAGGATTCTCAACTACCTTAACTATATGTATAAATTCCTTTATGTAACTTAATCCAACCACGTGAATTATGTATGCAATACATATGTATGACAATATGTTCATTATGTGTTTTATACAATGCTCAAATGATTGTAGTGTTTGAATTGGTCGTTCAATACTGCTATGACTATCGCATGTGATTTCTTGTTGCATTTGAGTGTGATTGGGACTACTATGTAGTGTAGGCAATTGGTAGCGGTTTTCGATCGAGTGGCTGAACTAATCTCGCCACAACGGATATGTTCGATGAATCCGAGTCGTACGGTGATTATCGGAAGTGGTTAGGCCATGAGGAGTGCGTATGTGCTTCATGTCGATTAATTTAGCGTGAGCTCGTACCAATCGAACTTGTTAAGTAACCCAATTGGCCTAATGTGTGTTTACCATGTATGGATGCTACTGCTTGAATTTTAGGTACCACTTACCAATGCAAAGTCCGTTTAAACCATGGTACCAAGATCCGCCAGGACTCATGAGTCAGGCATGATGGTATGGGACACCGTGGTCGAGCTGTCGGCCTACGCTGGGGTGACAAGCCTCCCTATAGTGACCAGTGAGCAACCCAAACTCGTGAGCCAAATACAGTGGTATAGGACACTATATTCGAGTTGTCAGCCTATGATTAGGTGACGAGCCTCTCATAGTAACCTCAAGTATAAATTAGGCCTACGCTAAGGTGACGAGCCTTTCGTAGTGACCTCGAGTGTAAACTCATGAACTTGCCTATCCACTGCTTTTCAAATCACAGGTGATGTTGCCTTATAAGTTGCCTATCGTATGTGATTAACTAGGATTGATGACCCCAGATGGATCATTGTTTGGATAAATGATATAAAGGGAGGTACCTTAGCTTCCCGAATTTGCTGTATGAATAAGCCTAACTAAGTACTTGGCTAACAGTATCATGCATCACACTGCATGTGTTTTGGTGAGGAAGTGCACAGTGGGAGTTGACAGGGGCAACCGTGAGATGGTGTTGCTGAGGGAGTGCAAGAGAGGGCATGCTTCATTACATCATACCATTCATGCATTAATAACAGTACTTAGGATATGATTGTTGTATTGCTTTATCATTACTGCTTAATTAAATTGATAACATGTTAACCTTTGCCTTATAGTACTACTTAGTTGATCACTCCCACTTTGGGACGGTTTTTTAAACCACCAACCAAACTCTGTTGTAGATGCAGGTGGCAACGATGTCTATGCTGCTGATTGGGATTTCATAGACGAGAAGTAGAAATTCTCCTATGTTCAGCTATTAAGCGGGTCTATGTAGACCATGTACTGATCGATGGGATTACAGGGACTATAATGATTAGTTGGACACTTACATTTTGTATTTTGTAAATTTTGGAGCAATACATGTATATATTCAGCTTGGTAACATACTCATACTCTAGGGATTGAGAAACACTTATTTACTTTATATACCTATCTTAATCTTCTGCTTGCATAACTTAATTATCTCAGGAGTATGATATGCTGATTTAGTATAACCCCACTCATGTTTAACGCACTCATATGGACAACATTTAAACATCATTATCAATGTTGCATAAGTGATGCGTTGGAACTCGGGAGTTGAGCTTTGCTCGACCTTTAATTTTCGGGGTGTTACAAGTTGGTATCAGAGTATGATTTGGATTAAACTGGACCTGGGTTATGATAACACGATGCACACTGATGTACTTTGACTTAGGAGGGGGCGATAAAATGTAAAAATGAATGTAGGATCCCAAGCTTCACCAACAGATGAAAAGTAACCGTTGTATGTAGCCCGTATGCAACCGAGGCCATGTAAAATGATCTCAATTCCTTCCTAGGCCATCAAATAATGAGTTTAGACCATTACCCAGCAAATCCCAAACTCAAAACACACCAAAGGTGTGAATATGTGCGAGATAGGGTGAGAAAACGCACCTCACGACCATAGGAGCCCAAACCATAAAAAATGGTGGGACCCAGGGGGTCCCCTATGCATTTCTGGCACCCCGGGAGGGGGGACCACTGCCCACTATAGCAGCACAGCCCTAGGTCCAACAGGCCGCGGCGGGCCCACGAGTTCGGCGGCCCGCCGCCCTTTCCCCACTCGTGTGGGGTGCATTTTTATGTGGAACTACTTTGTTTGGTCTCTATTTACACCCCTTTGCCCTATTTCCTTCATTTCACCCCATTCCAAGCCTCCTAGCTCTCAAAAATCCTCATTTTCCCTCTGGAATCTTCATTCCATACTCCATCTTCTTCTTCTTCAATATTCATACACCCACCACCATTTCCCTCAAAAACCCATCTCTTTCCACTTTCTATCTCCCTATTTCTTCTCATTTAAGCACATAAGTCCACCATTGTGTCTCATAAAACCCAAACCCATCAACCCATCTCCTCCATTAATCTTGCTTCACTTTTATGGCCCTCTTTGAGATAGTGACTGCCATATTCTCACTCTCCATGCTCCTTTACCTCATGAGAAAGAGAAGGACATTCACGAATGAAGTCAAGCCTAGCCACCCAACCCGACTGAGGTAGAAAGTGGGTGCCGAAGTAAGTACAAACACCGCACGAGAGCAAAGGACGAAGCAGGATCTCGATCCCCAGATTCCACTCGAGAGAGTTCTACCGGCGAGCATTGGACACGGTAAGTTTCGTGGGCATAGAGTTGTGTTTGAAGTGCATGTGGACGAGAGGCTATTTGGGCTATATCTAATAATAGACCTCTTGTTGGACTCCGGATGGGGTCCCATATTTGAAGGCAAGTCTCACACGTGCGAGAACACAGTCTGAGCCTTCTATGCCCACATTCATGATCCACTATTGGAGCCTCTATAGTTCACTATTCCCATAGGAAGGCGGGAAGCAATAGTCAATGTGGATGTGATGGCCCGAATTATGGGAATTACACGTGGTGAAGTGCATGCCAATGAATTTCATCTCAAGAGTATGCGAGAAAGAGATTGTCGTACGCAGTTTCTTTGTGGCCGACTGGTTCCTTGGAAGCAAGGCAATTTCCTCCCATTGACCAAATTGACAAATGATTCTACCTGCTCCACCATATATTAACATATAATGTGTATCCTAGGTGGGGCAACTGTACCAAATGCACTTGTTTGATGGTGGACTTCCTGTATAGAGCTGGGCAAGGAGACAAGCTGTGTCTACCTACGTTTGCCCTATTACAAATAATCCAGACATATGCTCTGTTAGGAGAGTTGTTTCACTTCCATTTGGCTGACTCATATGCAAGGTTGGTCGAGTATAATGTCTTGAAAAAATCTGTACAAAGACCCGAGTATCACCTCATGCAGAAATCACTAAGGACCGAATCCTTCAGAAATTAGACGAAAATTAATTAAGTACTAAACTGAAGTGATTAATAGATTAGCTTGAACTGCTTTCTATATGAACTGCAAGACCCAAAAACATTAGAATCACTAACTCATCATTACCTAGAAACCTAGGATCAATCTCAAAACTTAGTCGCTCTTGGGACCACATTGAAACTCCGTATCGGACCTAGATTACGCGTCGAAAGTCTGATTACTGTGAAGCTATAAGGTTATGACCACCTTACTAGGCTTGAAAACCAAATAGTATTTAGAAATGCACAACTTGAGCCTGGAGCAAAGTGTGTGAGAAACGCGAACATCTTTAAAAAATGAACTTAAACTTAAGTGATTTGGGCTGTTCATTTGCAGGCTAAATTTAAGATTTCAAACCATCAAATTCTAACCCAACTACACACTTGGATCAGGGAAATTTCCTACACATGTCAGTGTACTTGTGGCCCTGATCGAGTGACGATAGCCATTGAACTGAAAGTGGTCCTCCATGGTCGATCCACAAATCCAATCGAACTGAAATCTTAACCTGATATAGATCCATTGTCAAGGAACTTTTTCGGATCATATGCAGGTAATAGACCTCTAGATGAGCTCCATTGGCTCAAAACAGCCACCTCTTGGCTATAACCTAAGTATACCATGGCCCTGGGGCCATTGACATCACTTCTGGGCCTATTTAAAGCCCTGAACCCACCTCTCTCTCATTCCATATGAATTTCCTAAAACCCTAGGAGAGAAAAGAGAGAAAAGAGGAGAAAAGAGTGAGGAGAAGAGAGTGAGATCAGTAGTTTGTTGCTGGGATTCACTCCCACCACTCCACGTGCCGAATCATCCCTCCTGTATCGCTACACCATCGAATCTAAGTCCATTTTTGGGTAAGAAATCCTAACCCTAATCTATTTTAGGGATCCAAATAGAGAAACCGGTGAAATATCTAACCTATTTCAATGTTTACGTAGCAGTTGTGCAGTAGATAAAGACATGGTGTATGAACCAAGTTCGTAACGAGCGTACCGACAAAAGGTGCGGACTATAAGCATTTAGGTTATGGTTTTCAAGGCTTTTAATGTCAGTTAATGATTTATGACTGACTAGATTGCTGTCACATGTATTTAGATGAGATGTTTCACATATATTACACATATATATGAACTATGTTGAATATAATGCATTTCATGTGTTTGTTGAAATGTTTGAATGAATATGGAATCATGACTTGTGCTTGCCATGATTATTGATTGAGAATACATGATTGTTGTATGTGTGGCAACTCCTTGTGAAAGGATTTGCTATAATATATGCTATAACAAATTTATTACATATATGTTGATATGTGCAATCTAAGTGTTTGATAAAATGCCTGAATGAGAAAATGCTTGTTGAAATGTATTTAATGAGGGTGTTGAGATAGGATTCTCTATTACCTTATCTATATTTATAGTTTCTTTCGTGTAACCTATCTTGCTACTATGTGAGTAATGGATGAAATGCCTATGTATGACAACATGTGTACTATGTGTTTATTAAAATGCTAAAATGAGATTTATATTTGAATTGGTTGTCACATGCTGTTTGACTATCACATATGAATGCATATTGTGTTTGAGTATGATTAGGACTAATACGTAGTCCAGGCAATCGGTAACGGTTTACGATCAGTAGCCGAACTAGTTCGCCACAACAGATACCACTACCAGAAAACTGGGCAAAGGCTACGGATAAAAGCCGTAGCTAAAGACTTATGGCTATGGTTAGAGTCCGTAGCACGTCCGTAGCTATTGGTAGAAACAATAGGTACGGATTAAATCCATAGCAATACTTTCTTTAGCTTTAAAGTATATACAACTACGGATTATATTTGTAGCTAAAAGTATAGCGAGAATCGTAGTAATAGGCTGAAATTAGCAAAAGCTACGGTTTCCAGATAAAGGGCTACGGTTAATAGCCGTAGCTACTGCCTAATTTTTTTTAAAAATATTATTAAATAAAATATAATAATGGCATCTCTTACCATTACAGTACATGCCCTGATAGATCAACTCATATAAGCTAATATAGATAAATACTTCATGGCTAAATCATTCATTCATTCAATCAAATACAGTCATTTATTTTAATCCATTCACAAAAGTACAATGCCAACATAATAGTTATATGTCGATTTAAAGTTCTCATTAACAACAAGATCCAATGCCTTCTCGCAGCCAAATAGCTTCTCAACAATCGTAAACAAGAACTCTATGGATGTGCCTCTACTAGTTATCAATTTGCCATCAACTGACACCCTATTCTCAGCTTCGCTTTGATCCAAAAGCTTACTGCACATGACTGAAAAATAATTTCATCATACAACCAATGTAGTCATATGAAAAAGCTATGCCCCAAAACTGAAGAACTAAATTATACAAATAATGGAATGGAAGATGTCTATGTGCAAAAATAAAGGGATCCGAGCTCAAACCATATGACTCCCCAAAATGTATGTTGTGCCTACCTCCACACAAACTGAAGAAAGTCACCTCTCTGGAACTAACAAGCAAAGCATAACTAATGAAGCACGTTGTGAGAAAATAGCAAAGTTGATCCCATTCTCCAATTCCGAAGCTCTAAGTGGAAAAGACTAGCCAGGAGAAACTTTCACTGATGGGCTGATTTCAGATATTTGGGAGATCTCTTCCTAACATTACAACAACAAGAAGTTTTAAATCTTAGCAGACTTAGTGATTAGAATACTCCAAAACAATGTGATTGACTACTTTACAATTAACCAACACTCATTTCTAGAAACAAAATACTCCAAAACAATTTTCCATCATTTAGTTTATAGTTCTAAAAATAAGATGTCATCCCAAAATAAGACATTAACAAAGAAAAGCACATTGTCTTTTACAAGCACTAAGAAAATCAATATGGCATCACAATTAATGCTCCAGCCATCTAGATCTGAAAATCCACTTATGCTAAAGTGGAAGTCGGTGCCCTGATCACAGAAGACTAAAAGAAGAAAAAGAAGAGATGGCGGGTTCTAAATTGTCATCCAATGTATGAGATTCTGATTAGTCATGTAGGCCTTCATCATCAATTGCCACCAAAGCCTAGGCTTAGGAAGACACACATGCTTTTTAGAGACTCCACTCACACATGAATGTAACCCAATGAATGGTAACAGCTACAGAACAGTATAATAAACTTCCATGGGACTTTGACATTGTCATTTGTCAGTAATAACACCACAGTATTTAACAATTAAAACAAAAGATAATATCTTACCATCACATCCATTTGTGCTAATTGCTTCTGAAATTCTTGAATCACCTTCATTTGCTTTGTAGGTGCCATTTGCTTAAAATAAGTTCTAGATAGTTTAGTCAGGTGCAAGGAAAAGGGAGACACGAAAAAAACTAGATGAAGTTACAACTTTAGGCTAGATCTTTTTGGTAACTGAAGCTTAGACACCATGCACTCAGTTTCCACCATCCTCGGTTACAGAACATTGGCCAAAAGGATTGCAATTAGCAAATTAATAAAGAAGAAATAACAAAATTGTGATTCCCTTGCTCAACAATCGTACTAAGGATATGGATCTATACTGCAGTTATATTACTTTCAAGTTAGACATTCCCAACAAGTACATAATACCTGCTAACATGAAAATACAGCAATATAAGCTACATTAGGTTGTAATCAATGTAAATAAGCTGCTAGACTAAACTACTCGAGACATTGAATTTCAACAATGAAAAAGCCATCTGGAAAAAAAAACACTTGTCTGAAAGTTTTGAGTTAATGGTAATCTTGAAACAACGCATTTTTTTTCTAAAACTAGAGATCCTAATCCCCCAATTAGATGCTTCTGGATGTTGTTCCAAATACTTTGTCAAATCAAATGAAACTCGTTCAAAAGATAAAACACAACATTTAATCCAAGGCCCAAGATTATAGCTACACATGTACTTACATTCATAGGGAAATAAAACTCCTTGATTTTAATCAATCATGTTATAGACTATTACACTGTTTGTGGGAGTTTTGTGCTTTAATTGCTAGTCCCAAGGCCAGACAAAGGAAATAATTTCAAGAGAGTTGTTGAGTCATATAATCATTCTACTTTATAGCAAAGAAAATGAGTTTAACATCTATTCATCATCTTACTAGTAGTCTAGTACCAATGTATCCATGACAAGAAAGTGCAAACAACCACCAGATGAACCTACTCCACTCTCTTATGCAGAAAGATGTTGTACCATAATTTTGATGACATGGACAATACTAAAATGTTTCAACTGGGCAACTCTATTAAAAATAAATAAATAAATAAAATTTGTGTGATAGATCAGTCCCATCCTTTCAATTCTCGGCCTGCAAATAGATGGTTAATATGAGAAGCAAGGTAATGGTCCACATTCAATGGAGAAAATCCCAAGTTGGGTGGCTAGAATCTTTCGATCAAGGAGATTTTCGAAGTCTGTTCTATCTGCTTCTGGTTGCATCAAAACACTAGTCCTAGTTAGAGCACATGTATGGACTGTAAAGAATATTGCAATTGCGCTTGTAAATAAAACTCATTACCTGCTTAAAGACATGCAATGGTTAAGAGCATGAGAAAATCATGATGGTGAATGCAGAGATATTATGAATGCGGTTCTGGGAGGTGCACGTGGCTTGAGTAGCAGTATTATGTAGAGTTGTCACATATATTATTGACAAAACAGGATGAATCCTTAAAATCTTGGGTTCTAGGTTTCAAAAGAAAATATCAATAGATATAATTGCGCATATGAAAAGAATAAAATTATGAAGTTTATGAATATTGCATCCAAATGCAACCTAGTAATGGGTTGTGTTTGGATGTGAATCATGCATACCTTTGGGGAGAAAGTATTAGAATGACCAAATAAATATCCAGAGAGCTTCAATACTCCCTCAAAAAATTTTACTTCATGTAGAGAACTAGACACCTCAGAAACATTTTGGGCAAGTACATTCGTACTTCTACCAATCCACACATGCTAGTTATAGCAGTTCAAAGGCAATGGGAGTTGTCCATAAGTTTTGGGTAGCCTAGTTTTGCATAAATCAAGGGAATGACTTGAATATAAAAAGGGACGTGTACACAACTTACCTGCATAGGGAAACTTTCTATTAGTGAGTCGATACATCAGTTTATTCTTTGGTGATTTCTTTGGGGCTGAAAATCTGTTAGTAGGCTTTCAAATTTCTGCAAACAACCATGCTAAAACAAGAAACACAACAAGCATCCTTAATGGAATTCCAATTCTTCATGAGTGCATAAAATTAAATCCCTCTGAAATCTTGAAGAGGCGTGGCCCAACTAACAACCATGAATAGAATCTTTAGCTAGGCCATCCACCATAGAAATACCTTTTCTGAAGGAATGGGCTATCTTGAAATTTATGACTACTCTCAATTGTATGATAGCCTCTACTCTGTTTGGGCTGGTGCTAAGGATTTGAAATAACAATGGTAATTATTTTGCAATTTGATTCCACGATTTGAAAACATCCATAGATGTGAAGCTTTCAGGGAAGCAACTTAGCCAGTTGCCCCCAAGATCATCAACCCCATTCTCCTGTATGTCCAGCTCAGTCAAATTCCTGTAACCCATATCAAATTTCAAGATCTTCGACGAACAACGTAACTAGTTAAAAAAAATCTTATCAATTGTTTATTGGTTTTCTTAAAACACTTGCTAAGGAGTCAATTGTCCTTGTTTATGCATTGCATCTTATCGATTCCATTGATGGATCCCTTCTATATTGTCTTTCTTTATTTAATATGCCCATTAAAATATTTCTGAGAAAAATGTTAATCCATGTGCCAATGTGACATGCTAGTGGAAGCTTGAAGCCATCTTGAGACTCTTGACACTTAATAAATAAGCCCATGTAGCACATTGGGATGAAACTAAGGTTATGTATAAGGTGATTCCTAACATGTAGATGCCTTGGCTAAAAAGCACGGCCAGTCCACTAATCAGGTGGACCAATCGCAGCCTCAATGAGTGGAATCAGATGAGATGGTAGCAACGGGTTTTGAGAACCACAAGTTCGTTGATATTTTTTTATGACACAAGGAAATTTGAAACCAGCTCTATGATCTTGATCTTGATCTTCATCTAAACACATGCATCTATGATCTTAATTTGA
Organism: Magnolia sinica; assembly: GCF_029962835.1. Lineage (NCBI taxonomy): Eukaryota > Viridiplantae > Streptophyta > Magnoliopsida > Magnoliales > Magnoliaceae > Magnolia > Magnolia sinica. Next base: position 86,783,871 of record NC_080574.1, read on the forward strand.
AACTAGCTAAAACACCAAAGAGTTTTGAAATCCTATCTCAAGGATGGTAAGTAATGTAATGAAAGCACCACTTGATGTTAACTTTGGGATTTCTGTCGGCTGCTTTCATCCTGGGCATGTTTGGATACATGGAATCCATGAGGAAATGGAAATTGTTTTGCTTGACAAGATGAACTGTTTAGATACATGGATTTAACACTTCAACCATTACTCTTATCCACAGTGAGAATCCTCTTTAAATAAGAAACAATATAAGGATTCCATTTGTTATCCAAACATATCCCCATTTTTTAAAATATTTTTTCTAGTACTAGGTAGGTAGGGACTGACCCTTGATATTCTTCTTTTCTGTCTCCCTTATCTATTTAATTTCATTATGGGTGGGTGGGTGGGTGGGTGTGTGAAGGAAACTAACATCAAACTGCAAGATTTTTACTAGGAGCTTCTTCACCCTTTTATGAAGAACATAGGCATCCCTCCAACACTTTCTTCAGCTTCTCAATAAATAGGCTAGTGTGTTCAAGCGACTAATCAATCCTATGTTTCTCCAAAACCTGAAATAAGGAGAAAAGAAAAAAAATTTTCAAAGGTAGTTAAAAAAATAGAAGATGTTATTACTATTGGAAATAGAGAGGAAAGTATGCATGTCCTAGCTCTAAAATTCAGCAACTCTACAAGATATCCAGCCACCACGAAAACACTAAGCCTCTCCTGCTATACAACTAATTAAAGACATGAAAAGGGGAAAAAAACTATAGGGTAGAGTAAGAAGACCCAATACGATCTGGAACGCCACATCCAGCTAGCACACTCTTAACCAGATAAGCCAAACTGAGAACAATAGGAGGATTTCAAATCCAGGGGTTTCAAACCTATGGCCCAAAGCCTTATGAGTAAAGTCTGTGGGCGTACATCTGTTTCAACCATTTAATGGTGAGGCATTTTATCTAAAACACATACATGGGGGATTGAATATGATCCAATAGGGGATTGAACTCCCCAAACCGAACATTCATAGGGGCCACAAAAACCCTAAGAAGGTTTCAGTGGTTGCCATTTCCATCCTGACTGTCCCTCGGGGTGTGGCTCGATTCATGCTCAATGTCACAAGCATCAACACAAACCTTGAATCTCTGAACTCCTCAAACCCCAAATCCAATTCCATAAAAAAAGGAGACATAAATATGAATATTCAAAAGAGAAAGAAGAAGATAGTCCATCTTGCATACCTAAAATGGACGCAGATTATGGCGTGAGAGAGGGGAGTCATCTTGAGATCGAGAGAGAGGGGATGCCTAGGGAGAGAAGAGGGGTTCGTGAGAGGGGAGTATTCGTGAGGGAGGGTTCGGGAGATAGAGAGAGAAAAGGGACGGGCAGATTTGGGTTTTTTTCCCCAGAGTGAAGGGAGAGAGAAATTTTAGAAAATTCATTTGAGGGGGAAGGAGAAAAACGGTAGCGCGTGGGCCGAGTTTTTACATTTTTACCTGCTACGATTTTTGATCGTAGCTAAAAGAAATCTAACCATAGCCGTTGTGCTATCCTTCGTAGCCCCTCCGCGTACGTACTTTTCTGGACGGACGGTCCAGTCAGGGGCTTTGTGGGGTCCATCATGATGCATTTGATATATCCACTATGTCCATTAATTTTGTAATTTTTTAAAAGAGAATGAGCCAAAAATCTAGGTAAATCGAAGGTCCAATTGAACCACACCATCGATCAATAGTACGTATATAATCTCCATTGTGTCCTACCGTGTGGTCCACTTGAGCCTTTGATCTACTTCCTTTTTTAGACTCTTGCCTAAAATGATCTTTCAAAATGGATAGACGTATTAGATGGAGCACACACATTTTAATGGGCCTCGTAGAGCTCCTTATGGGGCTATCACATGTCGTAGGTATGTTTGGTGGCATTGGTTTGGTTTTAAACTGTAGGAATAGAGCTACGGTTTATATCTGTAGCTAAAAGCTACTATGGTCTGTAGCCTTTGCTCCTTTTTTTTGGTAGTGTACGTTCGATGAATCCAAGTCATACGGTGATTATCGTCAGTGGTTAGGCCATGAGGAGTGCGTATGCACTCCATGTCGATTAATTTAACGCGCGCTCATACTAGTCAAGCTTGTCAAGTAACCCAATTGGCCTAGTGTATGTTCACCATGTATGGATGCTATTGCTTTAATCTAAGCTACCACTTACTAGTGAAAAGCCCGTTTAACCTTGGTACAATGATCCGTTAAGACTCATGAGCCGAGCATGGCGGTATGGGATACCGTGGTCGAGCTGTCAGCCTAGCCTGGGGTGATGAGCCTCCCCGTAGTGTCCAGTGAGCAAACTAAACTCATGAGCCAAATATGGTGGTATGGGACAATGTATTCGAGCTGTCAGCCTATGCTAAGGTGATGAGCCTTTTCGTTGTGACCTCGAGTATAAACTAGGCCTACGTTGAGGTGACGAGCCTCTCCGTAGCGATCTGAACTTGCCTATCCACTGCTTTTCAATCAGGGGTGATGTTGCCCTAAAACTTGCCTATCTTATGTGATTAACTAGGATTGACGACTCTAGATGGATCATTGTTTAGGTAAATGATATAAAGGGAGGTACCTTAACTTCCTGAATCTGCTATATGAATAAGCCTAATTAAATATTGGCTAACACGACCATGCACTGCATTGTATGTGCTTTGGTGAGGAAGTGCATGTGTCAGGAGTTGTGCATGTGCGAACGTGAGATGATGTCACTGAGGGAGTGCAGGCGAGGGCATGCATCATTATCGCATACCATTCTTGCATTAACAAGAGTACTTAGGATATGATTGTTGTATTGCTTTATCATTACTGCTTGACTGAATTGATAACATGTTAACCTTTGCCTCATAGCTTCACTAAGTTGATTACTCACTCCCACTCTGGGACGGTATTTTAAAACACCAACCAGACTTTATTTTAGCTGCAGATGACGGCGATGCTTATGAAGCAAAGCATGACTTTTATGATGACAAGGAGAAGTTCTCCTACATGCAACTCTCCGGTGGGTCTATGTAGACCTGGAGTTACGTCGTCAGGATTACAGGGATACAGATTAGATGACCATTAACTTTTTACCATTTTATAAATTTTGAAACTATATATGTATATATTCAGCCTGGTGACATGATCATACTCTGGGGATTTGCAACCACTTATATACTTTATACATCTATCACAGTCTTCCGCTTGCTAAATTTACTCATTTCTGGAGTATGATATGTTGTTTTAGTATAATCACACTCATGTTAATGCGCTAATATGGACAACATTAAATCATCACTATCTATGTTGCATAAGTGATGCGTCGGAACTCAGGAGTTGAGCTTCTGCTTGACCCTCGATTTTTGGGGCGTTACAAGTTAGTATCAGAGCATGATTTAGATTAAACTGGACATGGGTTATGAACACATGACACATTCTAATGTACTTTGACTTAGGAGGGGGCGATAAAATGTAGAAACGAACGTAGATTCTTAGTTTCACCGATAGGCGAAATTGACCGTAGAAACGGGACCCGTATGCATCTGTGATCATGTGAGATGATCCCAATTCTTTTCTAGACCGTCAATCAATGGCTTTAGATGATAATTCAACATATTTCACACTCAATGACTAGAACGCGTGAATATAAGCGAGATAGACGCCAAAAATGTCTTAAACAGACTTGGGGGCCCAAACGACACAAATCGGGGGGGGGGGACCAAAGTGGCCCCCGTACTTTTCCGGCACCCCGGGGGGGATGCCATTGCCCTAGGTCCAGTGGACCACAATGGCATCACGCCTACAGCGGGACGATAATGTACATGCATGTGGGGCCCACGAAACACATGTGGGACCACCCTATATGCCCCTTTTTGCTTCATTCTTCCATTTCCAAGCTTCTAAACCCCTCCAAGCTCTCAAAAATCTGATTTTTTTCTCTCTCAAGTCTCCCTCCATTCTCATATCTTCTTCATCTTCTTCATTACATACCCACCTCCCACCATTCCTTTTAGACCCATCTCCTATCTCCCTCATTTCCTCTCATTTGAGCACACAAACCCTCCTTTGTGTCTCCAAAATCTCAAAGTCCACCAATCCATCCTATCCCTCCATCTTGTTTCACTCTCATGGCCCTTTTCGAGCTCATGGCTGCTATCTTCTCTCTCTCCACACTTCTTTCCCTCATAGGAAAGAAGAGGGCTTCCACAGATGAAGCTGGGCCTAGCCGCCCAACCCGTCTAAGGAGAAAATCAGGTGCCAAAGCAAGTACAAGCACCGCACGAGAACAAAGGATAAAGCGGGATCTCGATCCCCAAATTCCTCTCGAAAGAGCTCTACCGGCGAACATGGGACATGGTAGGTTTTAAGGCCGTAGAGTCATCTTTGAAGCACATGTGGATGAAAAACTATTTGGGCTTTATCCAGCGATGGACCTCCTATTGGACATCGGGTGGGGTCCCATATTTGAGGGTAAGTCACATGCGAATGAGAGCACTCTCCAAGCCTTTTATGCCCACATACGAGATCCACTGCTGGAGCCTCTACAGTTCTCTATCCCCGTTGGAAGGCGGGAAGCCATTGTCAATGTAGATTTGATAGCCTGAATCATGAGGATTCCACGTGGAGAGGTACATGCTAGCGAGAAAAATCTCAGGAGTATGCATGAAAGAGATCATCGTACGCGATTTCTTTGCGGCCGACTGATCCACTAGAATCGAGGTAATTACCTCCCAGTGACTAAGATGATGCATGACTTCCGCTACTCCATCACATATTCACACACAATGTGTATCCTAAGTGGAGCAATCGCAGCGAATGCACGCGTTTGATGGTAGACTTCCTATACAGAGTTAGGCAAGGAGATAAGTTGTGCTTGCCTACGTACGTACTACTATAAATAGTTAAGACTGCACGCTCTCCTAGGACACATTTCACTCTCATTTGGCTGACTTATATGCAATCTTGCTCATGAATTCGGCTACAGCTTGGCTCATAAAATCTTGTGCTGACCCATTTCATCAACGACACTACGCTTAACAACATGGGTAGTGGGCCATGACAACGTCAAGCCCAACTCGATGAGAGTGAGGATGAGATGGGAAGTGAAGAGGAAGAAAATGATGAAGAAGAGGACAAAAATGAAATAAAGGAAGGAAGTGAGGAAGAGGGAGAGCAGGAAGAGGAAGAAGAGGAGGCCCAAGACTCTGATGAGGGCTCTCCACCTACTACACATGAGCGCACCATGATCGGGTTGCTTTAGAAGCCCACTTTGGTCAGATTGAGGAGGGCCAAGTCGCCCTGACACAGGAGGTCAGAGAGACCTGGGCAAAGCTTGAAGAGATCCGCCTACGTGAAGCAAAGATTTAAGAAGGTGTCTCGCACCTTGATGGCTCTCCTATACTGTATGCAGGACAAGGGTGCTCCTCCACCATCACCAGATTTAGATGACTAGTCCTATGTTGTAGTCATCATTGGGTCTTTTCTTTCCTTGTTTTTCTTACTTTCTATGTTACAACCTTGATAGGCTTAGTAGTAGGGTAGAGTTGTTGGTGTGTTTTGGTGTTTAAAGCTTTCCTAAATTAGCTCACATGCATCTTCTTTGATGATTCATGTAAAACTACATCTTATGTATTATGACAATTTTGGTAAAATGAAATGCATGCAGCTCCTTTTGCTATGAAATGTGTAGAATGCTTGAGAAATTGAGTGTTGCTATGCAAAACCTTACACATGTTGCGCCCTATGTTGTATAGGGAATGCCACCTAAGGCCACTCGGAGTACGACACGTCTTACACTTAGCGAATTGAGTGACGGGGCACCTCCCCTAAGGATACCCACACGGACCCTAGTTTGAGCCTGAATCATAGGACTGTACCAGATTCTTTACCGGCCACTGGCCCCACAAATGGGCTAACACCTAGGGCACCACTGGTTCTGGAATAGAACCGTGCATCCTCGTCGATGCCCCACATGCATCAAACTCCTCCTCCTAATAAGTTGGAGTAGATGATGCTCCTTATGCAGTAGCAGCAGTAGATTTGGACCACCATCACTGGGGCCCATGCCCAGAACATAAATGTGGTTCCGCCTGCACCACCTATGCACCCTGATAGAAACCTGAATGCTAGCAGCTTATTCGAGCGATCCAACGCTTCTAACCTCCCACTTTTGCAGGTACTCACAGACCTGAGGAGGCCAAATATTAGCTTGACCGCATCTCTAAGATACTGAACTGCTGCATTGCACTGAGGCAGAGCAGGTTAAGTTGGTCACGTATATGTTTGAGAAGGAAACCAGTCTCTGGTGGGATAGCATCCTTCGGAACATTCCCGAGGGGTTTATGTGGACATGGGATGCTTTTGAGACCCACTTCCATGAAAAGTATTTTCCCCTTACCTACCATAACAAGGAGGGTGAATTCCTTCGCCTCCTTCAAGGAGGAATGACTGTGGCCGAGTATGAAAATAGATTCATGGAGCTGGCCAGATACTCTCCCTTGATACTAACAGACGAGCTGATAAAGATGCAGCATTTCTCAGATGGTCTACGGCCAGATATCCATACGAAGATGTGTTACGCTAGCATTTCCAACTATGTTGAGCTAGTGAACATGTCTCTGTGACCCAAATAGGATGGGGACAGACTATCCCGTTCACGTGTTCTCTTGGGTCTGAGGCCTTGACCAGATTTACCGAGCAGGCCGTTCCTCGCAAGAGGCCATAAGCAAATTTGCCTCCTCGACTTACAGCTTCACTGACCCAACTGAGGCGATCAGATTTGTGGTGTACCTACTGCAAGAGGTCGAGCCATGCAGATACTTACTATTTCACCAAGATGAGGGATAACAACTTCTCGCCGCCTCAGAAGATCAATCACCACCTTCCTTAAGCTATCTCAGCTCCACCTCTATGTTCAATACCACTAGCACAACCTTTTTATAGGCCGAATGTACCTCGTAGTAGGACGCCTCAACAACCTATGGTACCACAGCCAAATCGTCCTCAACAAGCTCATGTACACTCACTTGTAATTGAGGCATCCAAGATAACAAGTGCAATACCACTACCTTTCGAAGTCACGACACATATCTAAGTTACAACAGTCTTCCTATTGGTGGACACTGGGTCCACTATCTCGATCATATCATGAGCAGCGGCCAAGCGACTAGTGTTGGAAACTACTCCTATGGTTGGGGTGAGACTCCTTACCGCTACAGGGACCTTCTCATACTCCACTAAAATTTGTAGAGGTTGCCTGATAGACTTAGGGAGTAGAACAATGCTCGTTGACCTGATGGTCGCCCCATTATGTCATTATGATGTCATTCTTGATATGGATTGGCTCACTCAGATGAAGACAGAGATTGATTGCGATACTAGAGTGGTGACAGCCCATAGACCTAAGGGCACGACCTTTACTTTCCTAGTTCAGGTCAGTTGGTACTACCGTGTTAGTTCTTATGCTACCTTGCTAGGGGATGTTGATGATCCGACACTTGAGAGCATGCCTATAGTCCGAGATTTCACAGATGTGTTCAGGATGATACCTAGACTACCTCCTCGGCGCGAGATCAATTTTACCATCAACCTAGTGCCAGGTGCGACACCTATATCTCTACAGACATATCACATGCCTCCGTATGAGATGGAGGAACTGAGGAGATAGATCGATGATCTGTTGGATGTAGGCTTCATACGACCGAGTGTATCCCCATGGGGAGAACCCATGTTGTTTGTGAAGAAGAAGGATGAATCATTGCGATTGTATATTGATTATCGCAGGTTGAACCAAGTGATAGTCAAGAACAAGTATCCTTTGCCCAGGATACATGATCAGTTTGACCAGTTGAAAGGGGTGCAATATTTCACTAAGATCGACTTGCAGCCAGGGTATCATCATCTGCGTATCAAGGATGAAGACGTGCAGAAGATAGCATTCAGAACCAGCTTTGGGCACTACAAGTTCCTTGTGATGTCATTTGAACTCACAAATGCACCGGCCGTGTTCATGGACCTTATGAACCAGGTTTTTCAGCCGTATCTGTACCGATTCATCATCGTATTCATAAATGACATCCTGATACACTCCAAGAGTCGGAAGGATCACGAGGAGCACCTGCAAGCAGTCTTTAATATGCTCAGGAAGAACCAGTTGTTTGCCCAGTATAAGAAGTGTGGCTTTTGAAAAGAAGAGGTCAAGTTCCTAGGACATGTGGTGTCCAAGGAAGGAATAGTTGTGGACCTTGCTAAGGTGACTGTAGTTCAGGATTGGGAGTAGCCCGGTCCGGTTACTGAAGTGAGAAGTTTCCTTGGCTTGGTAGGTTACTATCGTCGATTCATTAGGGACTTTTCCAAGATAACTAGACTATTCTCTCAGCTCACTAGGAAGGATTGCAAGTTTGCCTAGAATGAGAAGGCATAAGCATCATTTTAGGAACTGAAGGACAGTTGGCATCCGCACCCGTGCTAGTGTTCCCAGAGCAGGGGGTCAAATATACAATATACACCAACGCGTCGCGTATTGGTTTGGGTTGTGTTCTGATGCAGAAGGAAAGAGTGATTGCTTATGCCTCGCGACAGTTGAGGAAGCACGAGGAAAAATACCTTACGCACGACCTAGAGTTAACGGCCATCATCTTTGCATTAAAGCTCTATAGACATTACCTTTATGGAGAGGAGTTCGAGCTTTATTACGATTACAAGAGCCTCAGGTACATATTCACACAAAGAGACTTGAATATGAGGCAGTGACGGTGGATGAAAACCTTGAAGGACCTCAAGTTCGAGGTCTCTTACCATCTTGGCAAGGCCAACCTTATGGCAGACACATTGAGCCATAAGAAGACGATAGCATTTGCAGCTTCGCTGATGATCGATGAATAGAACATGGTAGAGTTTATGCGAGACTTTAAGCAGAAACTTACGGTAGAGGAACCGTTCGAGAGCGTCGTACATATTCGTGTACAGCCACTTATTGATGGCCGAATCATTGTGGCTTAAAAGGAAGATGAAGGTTTGGCAGAGTTGAGAAAACGAGCTAGTGACGATAAAGACTCCAAATGGAGAGTTGGTTCAGATGGGGGTTTACGTTATCAAGGCCGCCTATGCATCTCAAATCTTCATGACTTAAGAAGGAAAGTTCTCGAAGCTGCTTACAATTCAAAGATGGCGATGCATCCTGGTAGTTCGAAGATGTATCGAGATATGAAGCATTCGTACTGGTGGGACAACATGAAGGCCCATATAACAGACTATGTATCCCGTTGTCTCACGTGCCAGCAGGTCAAGGTCGATCATCACCGACCTCCTGATTTACTTTAGCCCATGCCCATAGCTGAATGGATATGGGATTTCATTTCAATGGATTTCATTTCAGGGTTAACGAAGACGAGGAAGGGACATGACTCTATTTGGGTGATTGTGGACCGGTTGACAAAATCGGCTCATTTCCTTCGGATTAGAGTCTCAAACTCAGCAGATGATTTGGTCAGGCTGTACATCAAGGAGATAGTACGTCTACATGGAGTTCCTATGGAGATCATGTCGGACTGAGACACGCGATTCACATCTATCATCTGGACTCTTATCTAGGAAGCAATAGATGTGAAACTGAAGTTCAGTACCGCGTTCCACCCACAAACTGACGGGCAGACGGAATGGGTAAATCAGGTGTTGGAAGACATGTTGCGGGCATGTGTACTTGATTTTAAAGATAGTTGGGATGACTGGCTTCCCTATGTTGAGTTCGCTTATAACAACAGTTTTCAAGCTAGTATTGGCATGGCTCCCTACGAGGCCTTGTATGGGCGCCCATGCCGAGCACTACATTGTTGGGCAGAGGTTGGCGAGAAGAGTTTGATTGGCCTCGAGTTAGTGCATGCGACTTTAGAGAAGATTGAAATTATCAAGCATCGACTTCTTGTAGCACGGAGCAAAAGAAGAGTTACGCTGATAGGAGACAGCGACTGCTAGAGTTTGAGGTTGGGGACCATGTGTTTCTTAAGGTTTCCCCCATGAAGGGAGTCGTTCGATTTGGCAAGAAGGGGAAACTTACGCCATGATTTATTGGTCCGTTCCAGATTTTAGACCGAGTAGGTGTGCTAACGTACCACCTTGCTTTGCCCACACCACTCACAGGCATGCACAACGTATTTCATGTATCAATGCTGAAGAAATATGTTCTTGACCCTTTCCACATTATCAAATGGGAGCAGGTATAGTTGAGTGAGGATGCCACTTATGTACTGCAACTGACACGTATCCTAGACAGGAAGGAATAGGTGCTGCGTAGTAAGGTTATCCCGCTTGTGAAGGTACTGTGACGCATCACATTGAGGAAGAGGTTACTTGGGAAACAGAAGCCGAGGTCCGTAAGAACTAACCTTAGATTCTCGAGGAGTACGGAAAGGTACTAATTTTAAAGATGAAATTTTTCTTTAAGGGGGGTAGATTGTAACATCTCAAAAAAATCTGTAGAAAGACCTAAGTATCACCTCAGGCAGAAATCACTAAGGACTGAATCCTTTAGAAATTAAATGAAAATTAATTAGGTACTAAACTAAATTGATTAGTAGCTTAGCTTGAACTACTTTTTATACGAACTGAAAGACTCAAAACCATTAGAATCGCTAACTCAACATTACTTAGAAACCTAGGATCAATCTCAAAACCCAGTTGCTCTCAGGAGCACATTGAAACTCCGTATTGGGCCTGGACTACGTGTCGAAAGTCCAATTTCTGCGAAACTATAAGGTTATGACCACCTTACTGGGCTTGACAACCACCATGGGAATCGAGTCCAAATGGTATATGAAAATGCACAACTTAAGCTCAGAGCGAAGTGTGTGAGAAACACGAATATCTTTAGAAAATAAACTTAAACTTAAGTGATTTGGGCCGTTCATTTGCAGGCAAAATTTAAGGTTTCAGACAGTCAGATTCTGACCCAACCACACCCTTGGATCAGGGAAATTTTCCTAAACATGTCAGTGTACTTATGGCCCCAATCGAGTGACGATAACCGTTGAACTGAACTGGTCCTCCGCGGTCGATCCACAAATCCGATCGAACCGAAATCTTAACCTGACATAGATCCATTGTCAAGGAACTTTCTCCAGACCGTATGCAGGTAATGGACCTCCAGAAGAGCTCCGTTGGCTCGAAACAACCACCTCTTGGCTATAACCTATGTATACCATGGCCCTAGGGTCATTGACATTACTTCTGGGCCTATTTAAAGCCCTAAACCCACCTCTCTCTCATTCCATACGAATTTTCTAAAACCTTAGGAGAGAGAAGAGGAGAAAAGAGTGAGGAGAAGAGAGTGAGATCAATTGTTTGTTATTAGGATTCACTCTCACCACTCTAGATGACGAATCATCCCTCTTGTATCGCTACACCGTCGAATCCAAGTCCATTTATGGGTAAAAAATCCTAACCCTAATATATTTTAGGGATCCAAATAGAGAAACTGATGAAATACCTAACCTATTTCAATGTTTAGGTAGCAGTTGTGCCGTAAATAAAGATTTGGTGTACGAACTGAGTTTGTAACGAGTGTACCGATGAAAGGTGCGGACTATAAACGTTTATGTTATGATTTTCAAGGCTTTCAATGTTAGTTAATGATTTATGACTGACTTGATTGCTGTCACATGTATTTAGATGTGATTTTTCCCGTATATTACACATATATATGAATTATGTTGAATATAATGCATTCTATGTGTTTGTTGAAATGTTTGAATGAATACAGAATCATGACTTGTGCTTACCATAATTATTGATTGAGAATACATGATTGTTGTATGTGTGGAAACTCCTTGTGAAAGGATTTGCTATAATATACGTTATAACAAATTTATTACATGTTGTTGATATGTGTAGTCTAAGTGTTTGATAAAATGCCTGAAAGAGAAAATGCTCATTAAAATGTATTTAATGAGGGTGTTGAGATAGGATTTTCAATTACCTTATCTATAGTTACAGTTTCCTTCTTGTAACCTATCTTGCTTCTATGTGAGTTATGGATGAAATGCCTATGTATGACAACTTGTGTACTATGTGTTTGTTAAAATGCTAAAATGAGATTTATATTTAAATTGGTTGTCACATGCTGTTTGACTATCACATTTGAATGCCTATTGTGTTTGAGTATGATTGGGACTAATATAAAGTCCAGGCAATCGGTAATGGTTTACGATCAGTGGCTGAACTAGTTCACCACAATGGATATGTTCGATGAATCCGAGTCGTACGATAATTATCGATAGTGGTTAGGCCACGAGGAGTGCATATGCACTCCATGTCGATTAATTTAACGTGTGCTCATACCAGTCGAGCTTGTCAAGTAACTCGATTGGCCTAATATATGTTCACCATGTATGGACGTTATTGCTTGAATCTAAGCAACCACTTACCAGTGAAAAGCCCGTTTAACCTTGGTACCACGATCCGCCAAGACTCATGAGCCGGGCATGGTGGTATGGGACACCGTGGTCGAATTGTCAGTTTACACTGGGGTGACAAGTCTCCCCATAGTGTCTAGTGAGCAAACCAAACTCATGAGTCGATACAGTGGTATGGGACACTGTATTCAAGCTGTCGACCTATGCTAAGGTGATGAGCCTTTCCATAGTGACCTCGAGTATAAACTAGGTCTATGTTGAGGTGACGAGTCTCTTAGTAGCGACATGAACTTGCCTATCCACTGGTTTTTAATCAGGGGTGATGTTGCCCTATAACTTGCCTATCATATGTGATTAACTAGGATTGATGACCCTAGATGGATCATTGTTTGGGTAAATGATATAAAGGGAGGTACCTTAGCTTCTCAAGTCTACTGTATGAATAAGCCCAATTAAATATTGGCTAACACAACCATGCACCACATTGCATGTGCTTTGGCGAGGAAGCGCACGTGTCCGGAGTGGTGCATATGTGATCGTGAGGTGAGGTAGCTGAGGGAGTGCAGGAGAGGGTGTAAGACTCGTATCCTAACCCGTACTATTCTGTCGACTCCCATGATCTGTCCTGTCAAATTTCGGCAATCATCGACCTATGATTGTCATTTACGCATGACCTTAAGTCGTATCCCATAGATATGAGTTGGATCGATTGGAGACTTGTACCATTGCGATCACATCGTCGCTGCGGTTCCAACGCCGTGTATTAGGAGCCAAGGCGATACCCAGGCCAGGAGATGTGGGCCTGCATTCAGTTCGAGAAAACATCATACGTTTGCAATCCTAAGAGAATCTTTACATCATGTCCCATCAATCAATTAATCATTCACCTCATGTCAAGTACAAGAGAAACTCCAAAGTCAACTCTCTCCCTCTCTCTCTGTCTCTTACACACCCATACATGTCAAGTACAACTATCACCTCACATCCATCACCTCTCCCTTACAACTACCATTTCTCTCTCTTTCTCAACACAAATTCCAAGCAACACCAAAGAGGTGCACGTCTAAGCAATTTCAAGAGAGAAAGTGATGTGTGTAGCCCACTTCCTATCACTAGATCTATCATCTAGCCCTTCATCTCTCATCATCTTCCATCAAAGTGAGACACAAGGAGATCGGCATTCCATCAGACCAAGAAGATTAAAAGGTGGGTGTTCTATAGGCCTAGATTTTTATGTTTTGATGATGGGCCAAGTGGGGCCTACCGATTGATCGTATGGATCTCACTTTAGACGCTAGGTGTGGCCAATGGCCCACCATCATCCTCATGATCATTCCATGATGAGGCCATTTTTCATGGACCCCATCATGATGTTTACTTTCCTTACATAAATAGGGTTATCTAGACCTTGCATTTTGGTGGAGAAAGGATCTCCACCATTGATTTTTTTCGATTGGTGGGTCCACATGTAATGGGACCCACTTGATGTATGTTATGATTTACGAAAGGGAGGGCCCATAGTGCCGGGGTCCCTCCATGACTCTGTCTCTCTCTTTCTCTCTCTCTCTCTTTCACATTTGTTGTGTTTGATGATGTGGCCGTGTGGCGCACCCGGATGTACCCCACTTGATGTATGTCTTATCCACACCATCTAACAATTTGGTGGCACACCTGAGCAGGGCCCACCTCATATCTATGTCTTATGCCCAAAATGTCCAGCATCCAAGGACGCTGGACGTGAATTGAAAATAAAAATATTAGCTTGATTTAACAAGCTTTGGAGAGGGCCACTCATGCAGGCCCCACCTTGATGTATGGGTCCAATCCGCGCCGTCCATCCTATTTCTCGTCCCATTTTAGGCGTTGAGAAAAATGAAGCCAATCCAACTATTTGGCGGGCCATATCATAGAAAACAGTGTTTGTACTATTGAAATATACCTGAATGTTTCTGTACCCCAAAACATGTCGAATATTGGGCTTGATGGGTCTGACTTGGGACTTAGAAACCAATGGTTGGGTTGGATTTTTCTGATGTAGACCCCACCTGTGAAAAACCACAGAAAACGTTTTTTTTAAAAAGAAGAAATAAGCAGCAGGTGCTGCTGCTAATGTCCAGGGACACTCAGCAGCATCCTGCACTGGGATGTGAAGGGGAGGCAGGGACCGTTGGGTCCCAGCCCTGGGCCCCACCATGATGGGTGCTGCACATCAACACCGTGCATTTAATGGGTCCCCTTTATATATGGGGTGCTCCCAAATATTAGCCGTATACACGGCTCAGGTGCCCCACGTCACAGGAAATAGTGGGATTGAACGTCTACCATTGAAACCCTGTTTGAGGGTCACAGAAGTTTTGGATCATTACGAAATTTATTTTTCCTCTTTATCTGGGTCTGTGTGACCTTAGTAATAGATTGGATGGTAGATAAACATTATGGTTGGCCCCACATGGGACCCACTGATGTAAGTGTTTTATCCTCATCGTCCCCACGTGTGGGAGGTGGGATGGTTGGTGCACCTCACTCCAGCTATATGGCTGCTGGAGTGACGTTACCAAGGTCTATGGGGCCTGCCTTGATTCATGTGGCATATATCCACACCGTTTAGTGGCTGTGGACCCCTCATGATGCATGTTTTATCCACGTCGTCCGTCGTAGCTTGTGGGACCCATACGTATGTGTTCTATCCACATCGTCCCGCTGCAAGGATGGTGGGACCCACCTTCATTTATCTGTTCTATGTCCACACCGTCCAGCATTCCTGGATGGTGGGGATCTACCCTGATATGTATATCCACTCCATCCATAGCTTGGACGTGGGGCCATGTAGATGTGTGTGAGGTCCACACCGACCATGGGAAACCACCGTGATATGGACTCCCTTTTGTTCTATATCCATCCCGTCCATCTATCTTGGGATGTGGACCCCTTTTGATGTATGTGGTTTATATCCACACCATCCACCTTAGGTTGAAACCACTGTGATATATAGGCTCTTCCTGCACCATCTGCGCAGTGGACCCCACTAAGATATAAGTGTTTCAACCCAGCCGTCCATTTGTCTGGTGAGATCATTTTAAGGCTTGGGAAGAGAAATGAGGTAGATCCATATATCAGGTGGACCACACTGCAAAAATAGTGGGGAATGAACACCTACCATTGGAACCCCCTTTTGGGTTACAGGAGTTTTTGATCTATATGAAATTTATTCACCCTCTTAATCCAAGTCTTTGTGACCTTATAACTAGATTTGATGGGGAATATGGTGGGCCCTACCTTGATGTATTTATGGCCCATCCATGGGGCCCACCTGGATTGATTTATGGCCCATTAATGCGGCCCACTTATAGATGGTGTGGCCCATTAGTGCGGCCCAAGTGATGAGGCCCATCTTGATGTATCTACGACCATCCATAAGACCCTACCTTGCTGTGTTTACGACCCATCCATAAGGCCCATTTGATGTATTCGAGGCCTGGATACATGACCCATTTGATGCATATGAGACCTATGTATAGGGCCCACATGTAATGTATTTAAGGCCCACATGATGAGGTCTGATGTGTTATATTTGAGGCTCAGGCATGAAGCCCATTGAGATTTATTTAAGGCCTAGATATCAGACCCAATGTGATGTTTATATGGCCCATGTGATGTAGCCCATTGAGATTATATATGGCCCACCGTAATGTGGCCCATTGAGATTATATATGGCCCACTATATTGAGGCCCATTGAGATTATATGTGGCCCACTATGTTGTGTATGAGGTCCTTATATGAGGTCATGGGTCCACTATATGTTTGGCTTTATATAGGCCACTCCTTGGGAACAATGTTGGTTAAATGTCCACATTGTGACCTTCCCTTGGGCCTTGTTAGGCCCACTCTCATTGATACCGATTGCCGATTCCGATTGTCGTGGCCGATTGCCGATTCCGATTGTCGTGGCCGATTGCCGATTCTGATTATCGAGGCCGATTGTTGAGGCCCAATGTTATATCTATGTGGCTCGTATCTAAGGCCCATTGTGATGTGTATTCAGCCCGTGTTTAAGGCCCACCTTGTGTATATGAGGCCTACGTGATGAGATCCATTGTGATGCATTGAGGGCCAGGTGATGGAGCCATTGTAATGTATGTTAGGCCCATTTGAAAGGCCCATCGTGATTTCTATTAAGCTCTTGAGTGAGGCCTATGGTGTTGTATATTTGGCCCTTATGTGAGGCCATGGGCCCACTATATGTAAGGCTCTATGTGGGGCCATTCCTTAGGGGAAATGTTGGTTAAATATCCACATTGTAGAGGGCGATTGTCGATGCCAGTTATTGATACTGGTTATGAGTATGTGATAGCATAACATCATGATACATGCTCATACGCATCATCTGCATGTTTGTTATGAGATGGGTTGACCATTGCATATGTCATTGGTCAGGTTGTTATGAGACTCCCTGACAGGCGGAGATTGTCTCAGATGAGTGCACGATATGCACAGGATTGATGCATGACTGGATTGTATGACTCATACATCTTGCATTTTGTGTTGTGATTATTGTACGCCCTAACGACATCAGGGCCGTAGCCACCACAGGCATATCATGGATGGCCAGATGGGACACCAAAAATCTGTTCTAGCATACGGACGTTATAGATGTCCGTACATGAAAATTCCTAAACCTTCAGGGCCTGGAGACGCCCCAATGTCAAGATCGAATGGATATATATAAGTGCATGAGGGCCGAATACTAGGAGGCCACGTCTCCCACTATGTCGTGGTAGGTTGGGAAGGGGTGTGGCCTTACCCACCCAAGGGTAGGGGGCATAACTAGGCTGAGTTTTACCAGCTCATGAATGGGTCCACCATTGACGTGCTGGGTAGATATTAGCTAACTACTGTCTAGGCGGATGGTGAGGTCTCTTCCACTTACATGGTCGCGCGTCAGTGGGTAGCGATTTGCATGTAGAGTGTACTATACCTCGGTGATGATCTCAGAGAGAAACCATACTAATATGTAAACTTATCGAGTAGGCATTGCATATTTATTCATTCACTATCCACTTGGGTTGGTGGTGACAGCACACGGGCCCAAAAACACTACCTTCACCTTCCTCGTTCAGGTCAGTTGCCCCTTATGGGTTCTTTGTTATGCTTCCCTATTGAAAGATCATAATGGTCCGATGCTTGGAAACACGCTTATGGTCCAGGACTTCTGGAAAGTGTTTATGACGATCCCTGGATTACCTCCTCGACGTAAGATCGACTTTACTATTGACCTTGTGCCTAGTGCAACACCTATTTCCTTACCCATGTATCGCATGCCTCCATGTGAAATGAAGGAATTGAGGAGACAGATTGATGATTTGTTGGATTCAGGTTTCATACGACCGAGTGTGTCTCCTTGGAGAGAAACTGTTTTGTTTGTTAAGAAGAAGGACAGATCACTGCAATTGTGTATTGATTATCATAGGTTGAACAAGCGACAGTGAAGAACAAGTATCCCTTGCCCAGGATAGATGATCTGTTTGACCAGTTAAAAGGGGCACAGTATTTCTCAAAGATCGACTTACAATTTGGGTACCATTAGTTACGCGTCAAGGATGAAGATGTGCAGAAGATGACATTCAGAACTAGCTTTGGTCACTACAAGTTCCTTGTGATATCGTTCGGACTTACGAATGCACTGACAATGTTCATGGACCTCATGAACCGAGTGTTTCGGCCGTACCTGTATCGGTTCATCATTGTATTTATAGATGACATTTTGATATACTCTAAGAGCCGAAAGGATCACGAAGAGCACCTGCGAGCAGTCTTCGATACTCTCAAGAAGAACCAGTTATTTGCTCAGTACAAGAAATGCGACTTCGGGAAGGAAGAAGTCAAGTTCTTAGGACATGTGGTGTCCAAGGAAGGTATCGCTGTAGACCTTGCCAAGGTGGCCGCAGTTTAGGATTGGGAGTAGCCCGGTTCGGTTACAGAAGTGAGGAGTTTTCTGGGACTTGCTGGTTACTATCACCGATTCATTAAAGACTTCTCCAAGATAGCCAGACCATTGTCTCAGCTTACATGAAAAGATCTTAAATTTGCCTGGAATGAGAAGGTAGAAGCAGCCTTTCAGGAATTGAAGGACAAGTTGACGTCTGCACCCATGCTAGTATTGTTAGAGCAAGGGTTCAGATATACAATATACACCGACTTGTCTCGTGTTAGTTTCGGTTGTGTTCTTATGTAGAAGGACAGAGTGATCGCCTATGCATTGCGATGTTGAGGAAGTACGAAGAAAACTACCCTACGCACAACCTGGAATTGGCAACAGTTATCTTCGCATTAAAACTCTGGAGACATTACCTCTACAGAGAGGAGTTCGAGCTCTTTTATGACCACAAGAGCCTCAAGTACATATTCACACAGAGGGACCTGAATATGAGGCAGCAGCGATGGATGGAAACCTTGAAAGACTTCAAGTTTGTGGTTTCCTACCATCCCGGCAAGGCTAACCTTGTGGCAGATGCGTTGAGATGCAAGAAGATGATAGCATTTGTAGCTCCGCTGATGATAAAAGAATGGAACATGGTCGAGTTTGTGTGAGACTTCGAATAGAAGCTTACAATAGAGGAGCCGTTCGAGAGCGTCGCACACATTCACGTCCAGCCGCTTGTTGATGACTAAATCATTGTGGCTCAGAAAGAGGACGGGCTATTAGTGAAAATGAGAGAGCAAGCAACGGACGATCAAGACTCTAAATGGAGGGTTGGTTCGGACGGAGGTTTACATTATTGTGGCCGCCTATGCATCCAGAATCTTCATGACTTAAGAAAGGAAGTCCTTGAAGCCGCACATAATTCAAAGTTGGCAATGCATCCCGGTAGTACAAAGATGTATCAGAATTTGAAGCATTCATACTGGTGGGACAACATGAAGGTCCACATATTAGATTACGTATCCCATTGTCTCACATGCCAACAGGTCAAGGCCGAGCATCGCTGACCTCCTCGTTTACTTCAGCCTATGCCCATAGTTGAATGGAAGTGGGATTTCATATCTATGGATTTCATTACTGGGTTACCGAAGATAAGGAAGGGACACGACTCCATTTGGGTGATTGTGGACCGATTAACGAAATCGGCTTATTTCCTCCCAATTAAAGTTTCAAACTGCACAGATGATTTAGCCAAGCTGTACATCAAGGAGATTATATGGCTGCATGGAGTACCTATGAAGATTGTGTCAGATCGAGACATGCGATTCACGTCTAGCTTTTAGACTCGAATCCAAGAAGCAATGGGAGTGAAACTGAAGTTCAGTACCGCGTTTTACCTATAGTCTAACGAGTAGACGGAACGGGTAAACCAAGTGTTAAAGGACATGTTGCGGGCTTGTGTGCTCGATTTTAAAGACAGTTAGGATGACTGTCTTCCCTATACAGAGTTCGCTTATAACAACAGCTTTTAAGCGAGCACTGCATGACTCTGTATGAGGCACTGTATGGGCGCCCTTGTCCAGCACCACATTGTTGGGCAGAAGTTGGTGAGAGAAGCCTGATTGGCCTAGATTTAGTACAGGTGACCTTTGAGAAGATCGACATTATTAGGCGTCGACTTCTTGCAGCACAGAGCAGACAGAAGAGTTACGCCAATACAGGATGGTGGCAGTTGGAATTCAAGGTTGGGGACCATGTACTTCTTAAGGTTTTCCCGATGAAGGGAGTCCTCTAATTTGGCAAAAAAGGAAAACTCATCCTGAGATTCATTGGCCCATTTCAGATACTATACCGAGTGGGTGTGGTAGGATACCGCCTCGCCTTGCCCACACCACTCGCTGGCATGCATAACGTATTTCATGTATCGGTGCTAAAGAAATACGTTCCTGATCCGTCCCACATTATCAAATGGGAGCAGGTACAGTTGAGTGAAGATGCTACCTATGTACTGCGACCGACACGTATCCTGGATAGGAAGGAACAGGTGCTATGCAGTAAAGTTATCTCTCTTGTGAAAGTATTGTGGATCACCACATTGAGGAAGAGGCGACCTGAGAAACGGAAGTTGAAGTTCGTAAGAACTACCCTCAGATTCTCGAAGAGTACGGAAATGTACTAATTTCGAGGATGAAATTTTTCTTTAAGGGGGCTAGATTGTAATGTCTCGAAAAAATCCGTACAAAGACCCGAGTCCACCTCTGGCAGAAATCCTTAATGAGCGAATCCTTTAGAAATTAGACAAAATTTAATTAAGTAATAAACTAAATTAATCAGTGAATTATCTTGAATCACTATCTATACGAACTGTAAGACCCAAAACCATTAGAATCGCTAACTCAGCATTACCTAGAAACCTAAGAGCAATATCAAAACCCAGTTGCTCTTGGGAGCGTATTGAAACTCCGTATCAGAACTGGACCACGCGTCGAAAGTCCGATTACTGCAAAACTATAAGGTTATGACCGCCTTATTGGGATTGACAAGCAACGCGGGAATCGAGCCCAAATAGTATCCAGAAATGACAACTTAAGCCCTGAGCAAAGTGTGTGAGAAACGCGAATGTCTTTAGAAAATGAACTCAAACTTAAGTGATTTAGACCGTTCACTTGTGGGTGAAATTGAAGGTTTCAGACCGTCAAATTCTAACCAAACTATACCCTTGGATCAAGGAAATTTCCTTATACATGTCGATATACTTGTGGCCCTGATCGAGTGACGATGATCGTTGAACTAAAACAAGTCCTCCATGGTCGAGCTACAAATTCAATCGAAACGAAACCTTAGCCTAGCTTAGATCCATGGTTAGAGAATTTACTCCATGACTTAAGTGTGTAATGGGCCTCCAGATGAGTCCCATTTGTCCGAAACAGACACCCTTTGGCTATAACATAAGTATACCATGGCCCTGGGGCCATTGACATCAGTTCTAGGCCTATATAAGGACCTTAAACCACCCCTCTCTCATTCCATACGAATTATCTAGCCCTAGGAGAGAGAAGAGAGAAAAGAGGAGAAAGAAGTGAGGAGAAGAGAGAGAGTCAGGGAGATCGTTGCTGGGATTCACTCCCACTACTCCACGTATCGAATTTCCACCACCCCATCGCTACACCGTCGATTCTAAATACGATTAGGGTAAGAAATCCTAACCCTAATATTGTTTTAGGGATTTAAATAGAGGAAATGATGAAATAGCTAACATATTTCATGGTTTAGGTAGTCGTTGTGCTGTAGACGGAAACGTAGTGTACAAACTGAGTTCGTAACGAGCAAAATGACGAAAGGTGCAGACTATAAATGTTTAGGTTATGGTTTTGAAGGCTTTCAATGTCAGTTAATGATTTATGACTGACTTGATTGCTGCCACATGTACTTAGATATGATGCTTCCTATATACTACACATACATGAACTACGTTGAAATATAATGCATTTCATGTGTTTGTTGAAATGTTTGAATGAAAGTAAAATCACGATTTATGCTTGCTATGACTATTAATAAAGAATATGTGATTGTTATATGTATAACAACTCCTTTGCGAAAGGATTTGCCCTAATATAGGTTATAACTAACTTATATCATGTATGTTGAAATGTGTAGTTTAAGTGTTTGATAAAATGTCTGAATGAGTAGGTGTTTGATGAATTGTACTTACTAAGGGTGTTGAGATAGGATTCTCAACTACCTTAACTATATGTATAAATTCCTTCATGCAACTTAATCCAACCACGTCAATTATGTATGCAATACATATGTATGATAATATGTTCATTATGTGTTTTATAAAATGCTCAAATGATTGTAGTGTTTGAATTGGTTGTTCAATACTGCTATGATTATCACATGTGATTTCTTGTTGCATTTGAGTGTGATTGGGACTACTACGTAGTCCAGGCAATCGGTAACCGTTTTCGTTCGAGTGGTTGAACTAATCTCGCCACAACAGATACGTTCGATGAATCTAAGTCGTATGGTGATTATCAACAGTGGTTAGGCCACGAGGAGTGCGTATGCGCTCCATGTCAATTAATTTAACATGCGCTCGTACCAATTGAACTTGTCAAGTAACCCGATTGGCCTAATGTGTGTTTACCATGTATGGACGCTACTGCTTGAATCTAAGGTACCACTTACCAATGCAAAGCTCTTTTAAACCATGGCACAAAGATCCGCTAAGACTCATGAGCCGAGCATGGTGGTATGAGACATCATGGTTGAGCCGTCGGCCTACACCAGGGTGATGAGCCTCTCCGTAGTGACCATTGAGCAACCCAAACTCGTGAACCAAATACTGTAGTATGGGACACTATATTCGAGCTATCGGCCTATGATCAGGTGACGAGCCTCTTGTAGTGACCTCAAGTATAAATTAGGCTTACACTAAGGTGACAAGCCTTCTGTAGTGACCTCGAGTGTAAACTCGCGAACTTACCTATCCACTGCTTTTCAAATCAGGGGTGATGTTGCCCTATAACTTGCTTATCGTATGCGATTAACTAGGATTGACGACCCCAGAAAGATTATCATTTAGGTAAATGATATAAAGGGAGGTACCTTAACTTCCCGAATTTACTGTATAAATAAGCCTAATTAAGTACTTGGCTAACACTATCATGCATCGCATTGCATGTGCTTTGGCGAGGAAGTGCATAGTGGGAGTTGCCATGCGCGACCGTGAGATGGTGTTGCTGAGGGAGTGCAGGAGAGGGCATGCATCATTACAACATACCATTCCTGCATTAATAAGAGTACTTAGGACATGATTGTTGTATTGCTTTATCACTACTGCTTGATTGAGTTGAAAACATGTTAACCTTTACCTTACAGTTCCACTGAGTTGATCACTCACTTCACTCTGGGATGGTGTTTTAAAGCACTAACCAAACTCTGTTGTAGATGCAGGTGGCAATGATGTCTACGCTGCTGATTGGGATTTTATAGACGAGGAGGAGGAATTCTCCTATGTTCAGCTATCAAGGGGGTCTATGTAGACCATGTACTAGTTGACGGGATTATAGGGACTATAAGGATTAGTTGGACACTTACATTTTGTATTTTATAAATTTTGGAACAATACATGCATATATTCAGCCTGGTAACATACTCATACTCTGGGGATTGAGAAACACTTATTTACTTTACATGCCTATCTCAATCTTCCGCTTGCTTAACTAATTATCTCTGGAGTATGATATGCTGATTTAGTATAATCCCACTCATGTTTAATGCACTCATATGGACAACATTTAAAAATCATTATCTGTGTTGCATAAGTGATGTGTTGGAACTCGGGATTTGAGCTTTGCTAGACCCCCGATTTTCGGGGCGTTACATTGTATACTGTTGAAGCCGAATACATTGCAGCCGGTAGTTGTTGCGCATAGCTTCTATGGATGAAGCAAATGTTGATGGATTATGGCATTACCCAATCTGTGACAATACAAGTGGCATCAATATCTCCAAAAATCTAGCTCAACATTCGCGAACAAAGCACATAGATATTCGACATCACTTTATACGTGAACTTGTCGAAGAAAATATTATCACACTAGAACATGTGCTTACCAAACAACAATTGGCCAATATTTTGACAAAACCATTGGATGCCAATAGATTTAGGGATCTCCAAAAATCTGTTGGAGTCTATGCGATTTAACATTACTTAAAGGCCCACTGTGTTTAACTACCATATTTAAGGAATCTTAGCCTTAGTCTCTTTTTTTTTTTTTTTAACATATATGTAAATTCAATTTTTGATCCATGAGCTTTACTCATCTTTTTGAACATATATATTATTTTTTTTTGGGATGTATAAAATACATATGAATGCTATTTTCTTGTACATCAGTCTGAAAATACCTACAAATACATTGTTTTAAGTACCTTCGATAGCAACGAAATAACTATCGGTGGTACCAAAATCAAGCGAGCATACCTATATAAGTCGGTTCGTCTAAAAGGCCCCTTTTGCCCAAATTTTTGTCGGTTTCCCCTTACCCTTCAGCTAGAAGTCTTCCTACCGAAATCAACCTATTTCAAGGTATTCCTCAGGTATTTTCTTGCCATTTATTCATTTCTTCTTAGGATTTTCTTCCTTTTTGCTCCATCTGTGTCATCTCTACCCCATTCCCATATGGAAGTTCAAGGTTATTCTCCTAGAAGGGAGGGAAGAACCAAATAGAAACACGATCGGGGAGAATTATCTGGCACCAAGACCAAACTATGTGCCCCAAAAAGAGGTCAAAATATCTATCAAAATACTCAATCTTCTAGTCCTCCAAACGATCCCTCCCCCCCTCCGAGTCCCATCACGACACGTTTTACATCTCGAAAAATCATAGGTGAAAGGAATGTTGATGTCTCATGTCTCGAACCATATAATGTCTATGACATTCTTCACAACCACGATTGGGCTCCTATTTTGTCCCTCAGAGGGGAAGTCGATGTCGATCTCGTTAAAGCCCTCTTGTATCATTATACACATCTAGAAAATCATGACTCCCAGGCCATCACAGTCAACTATCGCAGGTGTTGGTGCACAAAAAATGCATTTTTAGACTATACAGAGTGCAGATGTGCAGAAATAGACTTTACAGAGTACAAATGTGTAAAAACAAACTTCGCAGAGTGCAGATGTGCATAAACAAACTTCACAGAGTGCAGTTGTGCAGAATGGCCTCGCAGAGTGCAGTTGCACACAGAAAGACCCTGTTACGTGGACCCGCACAACGAACGACCTTGTTGCACAGACTTGCACAACCAATGACCTTGTTATGCTGACCCACGTAACCAATGACCCTATTGCGCGAATCCACATAAACAACAGACCTGTTACGTAGATTTGTTATGTTTCTAGCGTTAAAAGGGGCCCATGACACAAGAAACGAGGCCTCACGCATGTGAAGGTCTATAAATACCCCACTCCCACTCTCATTTGCACACAACGAGAAAGATCAGAGCTCTAGAGAAGAAGATGAAGACTCCAAAGGTATTTCAGAGAAGAAGAAGAAGAAGATGAAGGAAAGAATGGGTTTTACCCATTGTGTTGGACCATGCAACTGCTACAAAGGAGCCGAAATGCTGCCAGAGTGGGAGTGGGGTATACAAGTGTTCACATCTGCACAATCCTTCTTTTAAAAAGATGAATATCAAATACACCAAAATGCTACCAAAATTGTCATTGAACTGTTTCTCCTTTCATTCATTGCACAGATTCTTTGTACTTTGTTTCAGAATTATGGGAGATATGAGGATGTAATTGAAACTCAGAATCAATGAAATTTTTGATGATTGTTCTCTCTATCTTTTATTTGTTATTATTGAATGATAATTCCTTAAACGAAATACATTCATTTCTTGTCGAAACAGCGAGAGAGCTTCTTCTATTACCATTGCCCGGATTGCTTCCTTGATTAAAATTCTTATTTGCTTAGAATGTCCATCTAAGCTTGATATGACCAATGGTGAAAAACGCATTGTTTGGACCCAATTTCTCTGCAATGGTCATAATATAGAGTGGAGTAAAGGGAATGCTCTCTGTGCTACTACAATGTCAAATGGCTATCGCATTCTACATCTTATTTTCATGTTAAATGTCTACCCTCGGTTGGGTAATTATAGCGAACTGACCCCATTTATGGTCAAAACTCTCTATAAACTTAGAAAGGGGGAACCCATGTGCCTTCCCACCATGATATTCGATCAAATTGTATCAGCCTTCGAGTTAAATAGCAGTGGAATCCCATTTGGACGGTTTCTCTGTCGGATAGCAAACCAGTTTGGGATAAAGGGAAACCCGGGTGAAGTTCTCACTACCCCCAATGTCACAGCTCTCAGCATTATATGCATTTAACTTTCATCTGGACATGGGATGAGACCTCACCTTGAGGCTGATGCACCTTCACCAGCGGTTCCTACATCCACAGAAGATGATGAGCTGCACATCTTGCTCCTTCTGCCTACCTGGAAGAAACTCTCAACACTCTCAAAGAGCAACAAAAGGAGATCATCGAACGCCAGTCCTGACTAGAAAGAATAGTTCATTCTATCCAGAGGATAGTGCAATGCATTACATCCCATCTGTCATGTCACCAGGAAGATTCCAAAGATGCTCCGGATCCCAGCCCTCCTTGATTTCTTGACTACGTGTTTATACAATGAAGACTAGTTTGTATAGATGGATATATTCATGGGCTGTTTCGCACTTAACCCTTATATCTTGATATTTTGTTACTCATTTAGGCTATATACTACTAATCTAGATAATTTTTTTGTTGGTTTTGATATGCCCTTAAGGGCTTAACTTTTCATTTTTTGGATGATGGAATCTACCCAATCTTGGGGTACTAATTTTGATGAATTTATGGTGATATTTATTTTGCTCATATTAGACATTCCTTTTATGATTATCTTTTCTAGCTAACATATGATTTGATTTAACTGCTTATGATGATATATTTCATTGTTTGGTTGATGGTCTTTATGGTTATATCATTATATGATTTATTTGTTTTATCCTTCTTACCCTTTGGATTAACATATCTATGTTATTGGATTATTTCTTGGTAAATCATTTCCCAATAACTGACAAAAGGGGGAGAAGAAACCTACCCACCAAAACAATATTTATTTTCTGCAGAAATTGCTTTTCCACTTGTTGCTGGTTATTCTTGGTAGACACTAAGGGGGAGCAGCATGATTTTGCGTTACATGTCAAGTCTTGAGTTATAAATTTTACTTTTGATATGTAATCTTTATTGTTTTGGTATGTCATTGGAATGGACTATGACACGGTCATAGGTTAGGTTGTTTTTGTCACGTAATTAACAAAGGGGGAGATTGTAACTGTACCCACCTTTACACACTTGTTTGCCAATCACGTGAATAGTTGTGTCTTGTAGTTGGATGAGTTCTTGGCAAATGAAAGACCGACGACACAACTAGATCAAAAGCACCAAAGCTACATTGAAGACAAAGAACCGTTTTTACGATCTTGACCTTGCAAATAGATGATCCTAACCTAAATAAGAAAAGCAACTTAGGTCATCTATTTAAAGCCAATTCCAATTTCATATTTTCTTTCCTATTAAGTCTTGGCTTTTAGAAAGATTAAGTTGTTGAATGAGTTATAGGACAAATAATTAAAACAGGAAAATTTGTCCTTGCTCGACAGGAGAAGGTGCCACTAAATGACACTTTTGGTAGCACTGAAGATACCTTCGGTACCACTAAAACTGCCCAAAATGTTCCAGCAGCTTTCAAAGAAAATTCGGTACCACTAACTGGAACTTCAGTACCACCGCCTCCTATCGATATACAAATTTTGGTGCCACTGAAAGGAGTAAAATTCACCCAGCAACTTGAGGATTTAATTCGGTATTATTGATTAATAATTCGATACCACCGAAGTAAGTTCAATGATACCGAAGTTAGCTTCGGTAGCACCATAAACTAGCCATTTTCTATCCATTGGAACTTTTTCTCTATAAAAGCGGCTTATAGAAACTAGCAAAAATAGTAGATTAAGGTATCTTAGAGTCTCTAGTGTATCCCAAGCTTATCCCAGCCTACCTAAACTCTATCCATATGAGTTTCATGCTATCTTCATTATGAAATCTCACTTCTATGATCATTCAAAGCTCTTATTAATGAAGAACATGAACTCGTGCCTTCTCTAGAGTACACAGACCAAACCAATAGGAAAATCCTTTATCTTTTGATACTCCAGAGCATCCATAGGTTGAATCCCTTAGGAAATCCACTCATTATCCTGGATAGGAGATTCAACCAACTCCTATTAGCTTGGTCACCTTTGTAGGTATATCTTATGCAAGGTTCTTGATCATGAAGCTGAACTAACAGGAAAATCCAAGCTACGCGATCGGGGGAGCACAAGGAAGCTGATTTAACCATGAAAGCACGAAGATCGAGCTACCCAAGAGAAGTTATATAAGAGGACTCAATCTGATAAGTAAGTGTCATTATTAAGAGTCTAAAGGTTAGCCTCCTTCCTTGTGAAGCATCGAGGCTAAGAGTTTGCTATCAACAAACTCGTGTAGGTGCCTTGTGTGGGACCTTGGACGGTGGGCCTAAACGTAGGTGCCTTGTGTGGGACATTTGCCGGTGGGCCTAAATGTAGGTGCTTTACGTGGGACCTTGGCCAAGGGGCCTAAACAGAGGTGCCTAGTGTCGGACCTTAGCCGGTGGGCCAAAACATGGGTTCTTAGTGTAGGACCTTTGCTCTTGCGGAGAGCATAAATTGGTGTCCTTCATGTAAGACTGTAAAGGTTATTGGTGAACGTATTTTAAAATCATTAATAATGAAATTTTATGCACTCTTGGATTGAGTGTGGATGCCGGGAGTGGAGTAGGCACGTAGTTGAACCACTATACATGATTATGTTTGGAATTGTCATTTGCGCATCTGTTTAATCACGCTTATATATGTTTGAATGTTTAAATTCTTATACATGATTGAATAAATGCTATTGATTGATAGGAAGCACTTTTCACACACAAGTACACTATGATATAGGCTAGTTGCTTTATTGGTATATCTTAAGCTGGCTATGTGATTGGACTCTCTAATTGGATTGGAAGCCATTAGAATTATATTGCCTTGCTGAAAATTTTTGTTAATTAGTTAAGTTAGGCAATAAAAGTTCTTAATTGTCATAATCATTTTTAAATTTTTTTTCACCCCCCCCCCCCCCCCCCCCCTCTAGGACTCTTAAAGTATTTCATACCTCTACTACAGCAGTCAAAACTGCAATTTCAACTTTAGTTGTTAAGTGGGACACATTATATGGATGTCTAATTACTAATATTCAACATCCTGACCATTTAATCAATCCAATAGTTGGATCAATTCATGTCTAGTTATCAATAACCATGGGATCCTAAAGAGTGTTTAGGTGTAATTTAGGGGTGATTATTCGACCAAATAATCTGATTTGTGTTTTCAAAGGTTAGGTCATCTAGCGTGACGTTATAAACCTAGTGAACTGTAGATTTTGTGATCTGAGTCCTAAAGTGTTGTGGTACGATTTTATTTGTCTAACAAGATGGTTAAAGCCTTAAAAGATGGGTTTTGCTGATGAGATGATGGTTCATTTCGAACATCGATGGATGGATAACCTAATATATGGATAGAGATTATTCTTAATGGTCCGATTCGTGTTTGGAGAATAGATGTAAAGTTAGGATAGCTAGATTGGTATCGTACAGATGTACATAATAAGTTAAATTTAATGATAAAACGCGGGTATTGAAAAGTTCGGGGTGTTACATAAAATGGTGAGTATGGCTAACATTATAAAATGATAATACTTTTATGGAAAGTAAGTTAGAATTCACTATGCACATTGGAAAAAAAACTTGATATATGAACTTATGCTCTTAAGTGATTGATAAAGAACTGTAAGTGTTATATTGTATAAAGGACACCTTTGTTTGTCAAATTTCGTTTAGACAAAATAGCTTATGAAGTGGTCCATCTAATGTGGATCAAGATGGAAAGTTCAAGACTATACTTCAAGACAAGTAGTGGATCAAGATGGAAAGTTAAAGACTCTACTAAGTTCAAGATGACTGAGTTCAAGTTCTACTACACTTCAACTAAAAGATCAAGCTCCATCTTCAACTACAAGTTCTATTGAGAATCAAGTAGAAAAACAAATTCCATGAAGTTCAAACATCCCATCTATGTTCATTTTTTTCAGGTATAACAGACCCTAGAAAGACCTTAGGATCAAGAAATAAACTTAAATAAGTTTTTATACTTATGTTAGGCTAAATTTTGACTAGTCTAAGCTAAGATTCCACTAGTCTAAGTTGTGGCTCGACCAGTCTAAAGAATCTTCGACCGGTCCTAATTTAATATCCAAAAAAAAATGGATTTTTCCATTACTTATTCGACTAGTCGAGCAAGCTACTTGACTAGTCGAAGAGAGGCCTTCAACCAGTCGAGGGTTACTCGACTCGACGTCCAGCAACTAAATTTTGACACCCTCAACCAATAGAAGTTTTGTTTTATCCGATCACGCTCAAAATTTGAAATTTTGTTAGAACTTAAACTAGTCAAAGCAACAACTTTTGTTCCTATAAATAGAGGCATTCTCTTAATCTAAAATTGCCAATTCAAGTTGACAAAAGCCTTCATCAAGAGAGAGAGAGAGATAAGCCCCCATTATTATCAAGCTATTACATGGTATTTTTAATAATTCTTAAATAGTTTTTTCTTTTTTAATTCCTTGATCTCCTATTTTATGAATCTTATTTTATAAAGAGAGTAGATACTCCTCTTTGAGATCGTAAGGAATTCATACAAGTAGCCATTTGTTTGAATCTATTTAAAATCAATCCAGAACTTAGAACCCTTATATTATATGACTGGACATTGAACAATCTACTACAAGAGGAGAGGTTCAACGCCTACATCGATTGATACATCTTTAAGGTGAAGATAAGTATATTCTGTCTTTTGTATTTTGATTTTATTAAGATAGCCACAAAATTTCATTTGTTGGTTTTTTTTTTCAGATAGCCAGAAAATCTCAGTGAGGGATTTTTTTATTGTCATATCCCTTTAAAATGACAATTGTATCAGGTTTAAAGGTGACCCTATGAAAACCTTGTTTATAGTGAAAGGCAATATCACGTGGATAGTGATTATTGGGAGTGGAGTAGGTGTGGTTGTTTGAGAACAATTGTTGTTCACACCGAACCACTATAAGTCTTGGTGTTGTGGTAAATGTTTACTTATTGCATTTGTGAAGAATGGTTGTAATTTTATTTATGCAAATGTGCCAAATATTTGTAATAGATAGCTTTATTTTCTCTTGTTTGGTTTGAGATCTTGATTCTTCCAATCGTTTGTAAAATAAGGTTGTCCTACCTAAACATTGTTTTGGGTGTAGGTTGTCCTACGAACTAGTTTGAATCAAATTTTCAATACTAGTGTGATTGAGTTTTCTGATTTATTTATTATTTTAGCACTTTAGTTTTTATTTAGTATAGTCCTATTCACCCCCCCCCCCCCCCCCCTCTAGGATTGTTAAGCTCACCTTTTCAAGAACCTATTTGATTGATTGCTCATGTGATTCGGCTCTAGGTTTTTAAAATTTCACTCTTACTTCTTTGAATTATACTCATTCATACTTCATTCCATAAAATATTATTTTCTGAAAGTGATTTGAACATTGAGAATTGAGGATTCTTCCACGCGTGTTTTGCTTAGGACTAGCAAAATGCTGGTTAGGCGTGTGTCGAGTGTTGAATATTGCATATTTCTCCTTGTTTATATCTTAGTTTTATGAACATTATAATGCTTAATGGGTATGTTTTATACATGTTTGTATTTCAAGGTGAATCTGTGAGCTTGGATTAAAAAGAATGTTAAAAGCATAGATTTGATGCTCAAGAATCACCAAGGCAAGGGATGGATTTTAGGAGACCAAGATTGAAGATCAAGACCCCAAGATTCAAGGAAACCAAGTGGAGAAGGAAGGAAGTCGAAAGTGAAAAGTGCAGAAATTCATATAATCTAAACTTTATTGTCTATGTCATCGACCACTGGTCGATGACATCTGTTCACAACCCCAAGTGTAGGTTTGCAATGTAGTAATAACACGATAAGATCGAGGTCGAATCCATAGGGACTAAACTTGTACATATTTGAAAATAAGTAGAACTTGAACTAGAAGAAGATCTAAATCTTAATTTGAAATAACTAAGAGTAATTGTGAATAAATATAAAATATCAAAAGGAAACTAGGGTGCCAAGGATCCACTTGTATCTATCAAGATGCTACCTTACTTGAATTTAAGCGACACAATTGGAATTGGAGTCCTATCAAATCCAATTAGAAGATGAAGCAATTAAACCAAATCTGAACTTTTCATTGGCCTTGTCACACATTAAGGAATATTGTGATGATTGGAAGGGATTTCATCATCCTACCATTCCTAGGAGACGATGGTGATCAAGAGGATTTACCGATCTCAAAATCTCATAATGGAAAAGAAGATATTCAAAGCTATCACAACATCTATTATAATTTAAGTCACAATAAACCATAGAAAACTAAAAATACTCCTTAAATTCAAAATAGAAATCAATGAAGTTTAACATAAACAAGAATCAAAGGAAAATAAACATCCCAACACGCTATAAGCTTCACCTCTTAGCCATAGGTAAGATGTTTAGTTAACCATAGAATGATTAGAGCTATCACAACGTCTATTATAATTTAAGTCATAATAAAGTATAGAAAACTAAAAATACTCCTTAAATTTAAAATAGAAATCAATGAAGTTCAACATAAATAAGAATCAAAGAAAAATAAACATCCCAACACACTACAAGCTTCACCTCTTAGCCATAGGTAAGATGTTTAGTTAACTATAGACATAATTAAACTAAAAAATCTTAAATAAAACATGAAAATAAATAAGGAAGAGGAAGAAAAATTCTTAGGAGGCTTCTCCACTCTTTAAACCCTAGAAGATGGATTGGGACGTCCTAGGGACTCCTATTTATAGTTGTGAAACACTATCTTTCGCGCATCCTTGGAATTATCGCAAACCGAGCTTGAAACTGCCTCAATTTTACTCAACCATGTTATGCTTCATTCAGACCGAAGTCAATTTTGAATCATGACATGATTCTGTTTCAGCAGTTGCCCGATTTCGGTTACAACGATCTTAGGTTCGGTCAGACAAAATTAATCCTTGGTCGAGTCGAATTAACTCCGAAATTCATAGTTCTTCACTGGAGCTTTTTGTGCACTTTCAGTCACACTGAATCCTTTCTTTGGTCAGACCGAATTATCTTTCGATCGAACCAAATTGGCTTTGAATTTCATCATTGGTTGCTAGATTATTTTGTGTGATTTTGGTCAGACCGAATTGTCCTCTTTTCTACTACGGATTTTGAAATCTTTCAAGCCCTTTCTCCATCCTTTGTACTAGGTTTCCTTGTATCTTTGGCATGTGAATTATTCATTCTTGGTCTCCTAAGATCCAACCTTTGCCTTGGTAATTCTTTAGCATTAAATCCATGCTTTTATCATTCTTTTCAATCTAAGCTCTCAGATTCACCTCACAATACAAACATGTATAAAATATACCATTAAGTATTATCATGTCCATAAAACTGATAAGTAAACAAGGGAAAATATACAATATTTGACACTCAACAACATCAAAGCAAGTGTTTGATGACATCGAACACGGGTTGATGACATTAAAGAATTACATGAAAATTAAGTTTGGTTGTTGGACAAATTGGATGTAGTTCTTAATGACATCGAAGCCCTGTTCGATTGCTCGAAGACCTGCTTGATAACATCGAAGGCAGTTCGATGACATTGAGATTTTTGTGGATTTTTTGAGCAACTCCCAGGAACACTCTAGACACATTCTCAATTACTCGAACACCCTTTGATGATAAAGAAGGATTGTTCAATGACATCGAAGGTAAGTTTGATGACATGAAGAGTTATGTAATGCGAAAGGTGTTATGCAGTGCAAAAATGTGTGACTTTCGAATTTAAATTACATTTAATGACATCAAAGGCATTACTCAGAGTGCGTAAATTGAGGAATTTTTAAAGATGGTTAAACAAAGGCTTTAAATATGGGTTGTTTAAGGAGTTTTAAACATGAATTAGGTTTTAAGAAGAAGAGCCAAAGGATGGAGTAGCCTCCCAAGATTTTTTCTTCCTTCATTATTTATTTTTAATGCTTTCTTTAGGAGATTTAGATTTAATCATGCATATGGTTGGCTAAACCTCTCAGCTAGGGCTAAGAGGTGAAGCTCGTAGCATGTTGGGATGTTTTTCTTTCTTTGATTCTTACTTTTCTTTAGCCTCATTGATTGTTAGTTTGAATTTAAGGAATATTTCCAATTTTATATAATTTATTGTGACTCAAATTACAATAGATGTTGTGATAGCTTTGAATATCTTCTTTTCCTGTTTTGAGATTATGAAGTTGGTAAATCCTGTCATTCACCATTGTCTCCTTAGCATGGTAGGATAATGGAATCCCTTCCAATTATCACAATACTCTTTCATGTGTGAATTAGGTCAATGAAAAGTTCAGAGAAGGTTTACTTGCTTCATCTTCCAATTGAATAGAATAGGACTCCAACTTTAATAATGTTTCTTGAATCATTAAGGTAGAATCCTGATAGCTACAAGTGGATCCTTAGCACTTTAGTTCACTTTTTATTATTGAAATTCCATTTACAATTACTCTCTTTTATTCCAGATTTAGATTTAGATTGTCTTCTAGTTCTAGTTCTAGTTATTGTTAGAATACGTACAAGTTTAGTCCCTATGGATTCGACCTCAGTCTCACTGAGTTATTACTACATTGTGATCCTACACTTGGGGTAGTGAACAAGTTTTTGGCGCCGTTGTCGGGGACTATAGCTGCATTTTTCTGAGATTAATTAGTATTAGAATTAGGTTAAGATTAGGGTTTATTTTTCTGCTATGCTTTTAGGTTAGGAATTTTTATTTATTTTTTAGAAACTAACTTTGTTTTTCATTTGGTAAGATCTTAACATAGCAACTCTAATCAGGTAACTTCTCTCCAACTCTCTCTTATCTTTTTAGATTTCTTATTTGTTGTAGGTTTTTAGATTTCAATTGTTTAGAACTTGAGGGCTGCGAGTGTTTCATGCCCAAGGGGGTTCGTGACAACATTCTCTATCTCTTAAGTGAAGGAGGATTAGTTGAAGGGTTGCTTATCCATCACCGGATTAGACACCACTTGAGATCTTCTAACTCAATAAAAATGATAGTTGCACATCAACCTCAACACCTAGTTGAGGAGGCCTAGGATGAGAATGAGGTGCATCATGCACCCTACCTTATACTCTACAAGATTATCTACAACCAGCGGGGGTAAGTACACCTTCCTGCATGATATTTCCATTGAATGCAGGAACTGTGGATGTTAAACCAGGGGTAATTCAACTCCTTCCTAAGTTTCATGGACTAGAATCAGAAAGTCCATACTTGATGTAAAAGAGTTTGATGAGATAATCTCTACAATGCACTTCCCAAACGAGTTTGAGGACACAGTAAGACTAAAATATTTTCCTTTCTTTTTAAAAGAAAAGGCTAAGTCGTGGTTACATTCCTTAAGACCATGGTCCATTGGCACATGGACTAAGATGACAAGGGAGTTCCTTAAAAAGTTCTTCTTGTATCATAAAACGAATACCTTAAAGAAAGCAATCATGAATTTTGCGCGAAAAGAAGATAAGACCTTCTTCCAATGTTGGGAGCAATTTAAGTATCTCGTAAATTTATGTCCACAACATGGCTATGAAACATGATTGATAACAAGCTTTTTGTATGAAGGATTGACCTCATCCACGCACCAA
Organism: Magnolia sinica; assembly: GCF_029962835.1. Classification (NCBI taxonomy): domain Eukaryota; kingdom Viridiplantae; phylum Streptophyta; class Magnoliopsida; order Magnoliales; family Magnoliaceae; genus Magnolia; species Magnolia sinica. The sequence goes on from NC_080574.1 coordinate 86,819,662, forward strand.
TTTGTAGAGATGATGTGTAATGGGGAATTCATGAACAAGGAATTCGATGATGCGTGGGATTATTTTGATAAACTTGCTGAAAAAGTGCAATCATGGGATACCTCCTCAAGAACCACCACTTCTAATCCTACTTAATCAAAGGAAAGGAGAGAAATTTATGTTTTAAAAGAGGAAGAGGATATAATGTATAATGCCTTGAATTTCGAGGGTCGAGCAAAGCTCTACTCCCGAGATCCAGCACATCACTTATGCAACATGGATAATGATTTTCAGATTTGGTCCATATTAATGAGTTAAACATGAGTGAGATTATGCTAAAACAACATATCATACTCAGGATATAATTAAACTAAGCAAGCGGAAGTCTGAAGCATATATATTTAAGTGTGTAAGTGTTTCACAACCTCCAGAGTATGAGTATGTAACCAGGCTAAATATATACGTGTATTGTTTCAAAATATACAAAATGTGAAAATGTAAGGTGTCCAATTAAGCCAAATATCCTAGTATTCCCTGCGTGTCAGCACGAGGTCTACATAGACCCACCCGAGAGCCGAAAGTAGGAGAACTCCTCATCCATAAAGTCCTGCTCCGTTGCATAAACTTCATCAACACCTGCATCTAAACCAGAGTCTGGTTGGTGTTTTAAAACACCGTCCCAGGGTGGGAGTGAGTGATCAACTTAGTGGTACCGAACGACAAAGGTTAACATATTATTAAGTCAATCAAGCAGTAATGATAAACCAACATAACAATCACTTCCTAACTACTCTTGTTAATGCAGGAATGGAGTGCAAGTAATGATGTATGCCCTTGCATCAAAGCTCCCTAAAAAAAGTGACTCCGACAACCTATTTCGCATATGATAGCACTGCCTCCGGTGCAACTTCATTGCCTTTAAAGCACATCCTAACTAATGCAGTGCAATGCATGGTCATGTTAGTCAAGTAATTAATTAAGCTCATTCATACAATGGATTTGGGAAGCTAGGGTACCTCTGTTTATATCATTGACCCAAACCAAAGGATCCATCTAGGTTCGTCACTCCTAGTCAAGCACATACGACAGGAAAGTTGTAAGGTCATCACTCCCAATGAAAATAATTAATAGGCAAATTCAAAAGTTTAAGATCACGGTCACTACGGGAGGCTCATCACCTCAGCGTAGGCCGATAGGACGAACACGGTGTTCCATACCACCATGCTCGGCTCACAATTTTTTGTTACTCACTGGTCACTACGGGGAGGCTCGTCACCCCAATGTAGGCTGTGTAATGCCTTGAAAATCGGGGGTCGAGCAGAAGCTTAACTCCTGAGTTCCAACGCATCACTTATGCAACGTAGATAATAATGATTAAATGTTATCCATATTAGTGCATTAAATATGAGTGGAATTATATCAAATTAACATATCATACTCTAGAGATAGTTTAATTACGCAAGTGGAAGACTATGATAAGTATATAGAGCATAGTGTGAATGTCACCAGATTAAATAATTACATGTATAATTCTAAAATTTACAGAATGATAAAGTGTAATGTCATCTAATCCATATCCTTGTAGCCTCGGTGGTGCAACTCCATGTCTACATAGACCCGCCAGAGAGTTACAGGTAGGTGAACTCCTCGTCATCGTAGAAGTCAGGCTCCACCTCGTAAACCTCGACATCACCTGAAACTACATCAGAATCTACTTGGTGTTTTAAAACACCGTCCCAGAGTGGGAGTGAGTGATCAACTCAGTGGAGCTATAAGGCAAAGGTTAACATGTTATCAATTCAGTCAAGCAGTAACAATAAAGCAATACAACAAGCATTCCTAAGTACTCTGGTTAATGCAAGGATGGTATGTATTAATGATGTATGCCCTCGCCTGCACTCCCTCTACGACATCATCTCATGGTCACGCATGCAACACTCTCACTGTGCTCAACTCCAACGCCAAAGGCACATGCAATGCGGTGCATGTGCATGATTAGCTTAGTTTTTAATTATACATATTCATACAACAGGTTTGGGAAGTTAAGGTACCTCCCTTTATATCATTGACCTAAACAATGATCCATCAAGGGTCGTCAATCCTAGTTAGTTGCATACGATGATAGTTCCAGGTCAATACAGAGAGACTCGTCACCTCAGCACAGGCCTAGTTTATACTCGAGGTCACTACAGAAAAGGCTCATCACCTTAGCGTAGTCCTAGTGTATACTGGAGGTCATTATGAGAGGCTCGTTACCTGATCGTAGGCTGACAGCTCGACCACGGTGTCCCATTCCACCATGCCCGGCTTATGAGTCTTAGCGGATCGTAATATCAAGTTTAAACGGGCTTTATACTGGTAAGTGGTACCTCAGATTCAAATAGTAGCGTCTATATATGGTGAACATATGTTAGGTCAATCGGGTTACTTGACAAGCTCGATTGGTATGAGCGTACGTTGAATTAATCGACATGGAGCGCATACGCACTCCTCGTGGCCTAACCATTGTCGATCATCACCGTATGACTTGGATTCATCGAACGTATCCATCATGGCTAAAATGGTTTGGCCACCGATCATAAATGATTACCGATTGCCTGGACTACATCGTAGCCCCAATCACACTCCAAAGCAATAGCATTCACATGTGATAGTCAAAGACAACATGTGACAACCAATCCAAATAAACTTCATTTGAGTATTTTAACAAACACATAGTGTACATGTTATCATACAAAGGCATTTCAACCATAAAACACATAGCAGCGACATAGGTTACGTGAAGGAAACTGTAATTATAGATAAGGTAATTGAGAATCGTATCTCAACGCCCTCATTAAATACATTTCAACAAGCATTTTCTCATTCAGGCATTTTATCAAACACTTAGACTACACATATCACATACATGTAATAAATTGGTATAAAGTATATTATAGCAAATCCTTTCACAAAGGAGTTGCCACACGTAAGACAATCATGAATTCTTGAACAACAATCATGGAAAGCACAAATCATAATTTTGTATTCATACAAACATTTCAACAAACACATGGAATGCATTAATTTCAACATAGTTTATATATATGTGTAATACGTGGAAAACATCGCATCTAAGCACAGAAATCAAGTCAGTCATAAATCATTAACTAACATTGAAAGCCTTGAAAACCATAACCTAAACGTTTATAGTCCGTACCTTCAGTCGGTAAAGTCGTATCGAACTCAGTTCGAACACTATGATTTCGTCTATAGCACAACGGTTACCTGAATCATGAAATAGGTTAGTTATTTCATTTATTCCTCTATTTGAATCCGTAAAACAGATTAGGGTTAGGGTTTCTTACCTAAGAACGGAGTCGAAGTTGCTGGTATAGCGATACAAGTAGGATAATTCGGCACATGGAGAGGCGGGAACAAATCCCAGCAACTATCTCTCACTCTCTCTTTCTTTCTCTCTTTTCCTCACTCTTTCCTTCTCTTTTTCTCTCTTCTCTCTCTTAGGGTTTGGAAATTCATATGGAATGAGTGGGTTAAGGCCCTTATATAGGCTCAGAACTGATGTCAATGGCCCCAGGGCCATGGTATACTTAGGATATATCTAAAGGGTGGCTGTTTTGGGCCAAAAGAGCTCATCTGGAGGTCTATTTCTTGCATACGGTCTGGTGAAAGTTCCTTGACAATAGATCTATGTCAGGTTAAGTTTTTGGTCTGATCGGGTTCGTAGATCGACCATGGAGGACCAGTTTCAGTTCAACAGTAATCATCTCTCGATCAGGGCCACAAGTGCACTGACATGTGTAGAGAAATTTTCCTGATCCGAGGGTGTCATTGGGTCAGAATCTGATGGTCTGAAACCTTAAATTTGGCCTGCAAGCGAACGGCCCAATTCACTTATGTTTGAGTCTATTTTTTAAAGATATTTGCATTTCTCACACACTTCGTTCTAGGCTCAAGTTGTGCATTTCTGGATATTATTGAGACATGATTCCCGAGATGGTTGTCAAACCCAGTAAGGCAGTCATAATCATATAGTTTTGCGGTAATTGGACTTTTGACGCGCGGTCTAGGTCCGATACGGAGTTTCAAGATGCTCCCGAGAGCAACTGGGTTTTGAGATTGATCGTAGGTTTTTAGGTAATGTAGAGTTAACGATTCTGCTGGTTTTGGGTCTTACAGTTCATATTGAAAGTGATTCGAGCTAATTCACCGATTCACTTAGTTTAGTACTTAATCAATTTTCGTCTAATTTTTAAAGGATTCGGTCCTTAGCGATTTCTACCTGAGGTGGTACTTAGGTCTTTGTATGGATTTTTCTGAGACGTTATAATCTACCCCCTTTAAAGAAAAATTTTGTCCTCAAAATTAGTATCTTTTTGTACTCCTTGAGAATTTGAGGGTAGTTATCACGGACCTCAGCTTCTGTTTCCCAAGTAGCCTCTTCCTCAGTGTGGTGTGTCCATAGCACCTTCACAAGCGGGATAACCTTACTACGCAGCACCTGTTCCTTCCGGTTTAGAATGCGTGTTGGTCACAGTACATAAGTATCATCCTCACTCAACTATACCTGCTCCTATTTGATAATGTGGGAAGGATCAAGAACATATTTCTTCAACATAGATACGTGAAATATATTGTGCATGCCTGCGAGTGATGTGGGAAAAGCAAGGCGATACGCTACCACACCCACTCGATCTAGTATTTGGAATGGGCCTATGAATCTCGGTGTGAGTTTTCCTTTATTTCCAAACCAGAGGACTCCTTTCATTAGAGAAATCTTCAAGAATACATGGTGCCCAACTTCAAACTCTGGCGGCGTAACTCTTCATTCTGCTTTATGCCGCCAGGAGTCGATCTTTTCTGAGGTCACCTGTACTAACTCTGGGCCAATCAAACTCTTCTTGCCAACCTCTATGCAGCAATGCGGTGCTCTACATAGATGCCCATACAGTGCTTCGTAGGGGGGCCATGATGATACTCGCTTGAAAATTGTTGTTATAAGCAAGCTCAGCATAATGAAGACAGTCATCCCAACTGTCCATGAAATCAAGGACACAAGCTTGTAGCATATCTTTCAACACCTGATTCACACGTTCTGTCTGCCCATCTGTTTGTGGGTGGAACGTGGTACTGAACTTCAGTTTCACACCCATTGCTTCCTAGATACGAGTCCAGAAGATAGATGTGAATCGCGTGTCTCGATCCGACACGATCTCCATAGGAACTCTATGCAGATGCACTATCTCCTTGATGTACAGCCTAGCCAAATCGTCTGTTGAGTTTGAGACTCTAATAGGGAGAAAATGAGCCGATTTCATCAACCGGTCCACAATCACCCAAATGGAGTCATGCCCCTTCCTCGTCTTTGGTAACCCTGAAATGAAGTCCATAGAAATGAATCTCATTTCCATTCTGCTATGGGCATGGGATGAAGCAGTCCAGGAGGTCGTCAATGTTCGGCCTTGACCTACTGGCACGTGAGACAACGGGATACATAGTCTGCTATGTGGGCCTTCATGTTGTCCCACTAGTATGATCGCTTCATATCTCAATACATCGTCGTACTACCCGGATGCAGTGCCATCTTCGAATTGTGAGCAGCTTCGAGAACTTCCTTTCTCAAGTCATAAAGGTTTGGAACACATAAGCGGCCACGATAACGTAAACCCCCATCCATACCAACTCTCCATTCTGAATCTTCACTGTCGCTCACCTACTCTCTCATCCTTGCCGATAGTTCATCGTCTTTCTAAGCCACAATAATCCAGTCCTCGATAAGTGGCTAAACATAAATATGTGCGACGCTCTCGAATGGCTCCTCTATCGTAAGCTTTTGCTCGAAGTCTCACACAAATTCTACCATGTTCCACTTATTTATCATCAGCAGAGCCGCAAATGCTATAGTCTTCTTACGGCTCAATGCATCTGCCATAAGGTTAGCCTTGCCAAGATGGTAGGAGACCTCGAACTTGAAGTCCTTCAAGGTTTTCATCCATCGTTGCTACCTCATATTTAGGTCCCTCTGCGTAATTATGTACCTGAGGCTCTTGTGGTCACAAAAGAGCTCGAACTCCTCTCCATAGAGGTAATATCTCCAGAGCTTCAATGCAAAGATGACGGATGCTAACTCTAGGTCGTGTATAGGGTAGTTTTCCTCGTGTTTCCTCAACTGTTGCGATGCATAGGCAATAACCCTATCCTTCTGCATCAGAACACAACCCAAACCAACAAGAGACGCGTCGGTGTATATGATATATCTGACTCCCTGCTGTGAAAATACTAGCACCAGTACGGATGTCAACTTGTCCTTCAGTTCCTAAAAGGTAGCTTCCGCCTTCTCATTCCAGGCAAACTTAAGGTCCTTCCAAGTGAGTTGAGACAATGGTCTGACTATCTTGGAAAAGTCCCTAATGAATCGGCGAAGTAGCCAATAAGTCTTAGAAAACTCCTCACTTCTGTAACCAAACCGAGCTGCTCCTAGTCCTGAACTGTGGTCACCTTAGCAAGGTCCACAACTATCCCTTCCTTGGACACCACATGTCTCAAGAACTTGACTTCTTCCTTCCAGAAGTTGCACTTCTTATATTGGGGCGTACAACTAGTTATTCCGGAGAGTATCAAAGACTGCTCGCAGGTGTTCCTCGTGCTCCTTCCGACTCTTAGAATATATTAGGATGTCATTTATAAATACGATGACGAATCGGAATAGATATGGCCGAAAAACCTGGATCATCAAGTCCATGAACATGGCAGGTGCGTTTGTGAGTCCAAACGACATACAAGGAACTCGTAGTGCCCAAAGCTGGTCCTGAATGTTGTCTTCTGCACACCCTCATCCTTGACGCACAACTAGTGATACCCTGACTACAAGTCAATCTCAGTGAAATACTGTGCCCCCTGCAACTGATTGAACAGATCATCTATCCTGGGCAAAGGATACTTGTTCTTCACTATCACATGGTTCAACCTATGATAATCAATACACAATCGTAACGAACCATCCTTCTTCTTCACGAACAACATGGGCACTCCCCAAGGAGATACACTCAGTCGTATAAAGCCCGCCTCCAACAGATCATCGATCTGTCTCCTCAGTTTCCTTCATCTCACATGGAGGCATGCGATAAGTCGGTAGTGATATAGGTGTCCCACCAGGCACTAGATCAATGGTAAAATCGATCTCACACTGTTGAGGTAATCCAAGTATCTTCCTCAACATGCCCATAAAATCCTGAACTATAGGTGTGTTTCCAAGTGTCGGACCATTATGATCTTTCAATAGGGCAGAATAACAAAGAACCCGGAAGGGGCAACTGACCTGAACAGGGAATGTGAAGGTCATGTTTTTGGGTCCGTGTGCCATCACCAGTCGGGTCTCGTAGTCGATCTCGACCCTCATTTCAGTAAGTCAATCCATGCCGAGGATGACGTCATAATGGTATATCATGGTGACAATCAGGTCAATGCATATTGTTTTGCTCCCTAAATCTATACACAACCCTCACGCAACTTAGTGGCATCTATAAAAGTTCCTGCTTCCATGATAACTCTCACCCCAACCATAGGGGTCGTATTCAGCCCTAAGCGCTTGACCGTAGAACGTGATATCATAAAAACAGTGGACCCAGTGTCCACTAATAGAAATGCGGGTGTACCTTGGATGTGGGCAGTGAACTCGAAGGCTAAAGGCACTATAGCTGCTGACTTAGACACTTCAGCTGTAAGCGCATGTACTCACGCCTATTGAGAACGGTTCGACTGTGGTGTCATAGGTCACTGAGGTGGCCTAAATCGAGGTGCAGGTGGCCTATAGGAAGGCTGTGCAGGTAGTATAGAACGTAGAGGTGGAGCTGGGATAGCTAGTGGCATTTGTCGGTTGATCTTTTGAGGAGGCATGAAGTCGTTGTCCCTCATACTAGTGAAACAGTAGGTGTAAGCATGGCCCGAAACGTATCTCGTGTCGCAGACCCTCAGAAAATCACTGCATTCACATTGGCTGGTCTGCCAATATCAAGGGAGCATATCTGGCCAGCTCCGTGAACCAATTCTCATACTTCGCTACAGTCATCCCTCCCTGTTGGAGGTGAGAGGGAAATGATTCCCATGGAAGCAAGTCTCAAAGGCTTCCCATGTCCATACGTACGCAGTAGGCACTGTCTGTAGGACGCTATCCCACCAGAGATTGGCCTCCTTCTTGAACATGTACGTGACCAACTCAACCTACTCTACCTCAGTGCAGTGCACCAGCTTCAGCATCTTAGAGATGCGGTCAAGCCAATACTCAACCTCCTCGGGTCCGTAAGTACCCGTAAATGTAGGAGGTCGGAAGCACTGTGTAACACCCTTAAATTTAGGGGTCGAGCATAACATAGCTCCCGAGTTTCAAAACATCACTTATGAAACATATTGAATGATGGATGTATGTTGTCTGTATGAGTGCATAAAACATGGAATAAATTAAGCCAAACTGCAAATATAATTCAGGGATAAGTGAGAAACGCAAGCGGAAGACTTAAAGAAATATATGTGTACATGTGCAAATCCCTGAAATACATATACATACCAAGTCATATTACAAGTGTTGCTATCAAAATTGCAAGTATCAAATCACATCATCTATTCCCAAAAGAAATCCCAGAATCCCACGCATCAGAACAAGGTTCACTAGAACCCGCCTGAAAACTGCATAAAAGAGAATGCAGCCTCATCATCCTCGATCTCCTACTCTGCCTCAGAGGTTGCATCAACATCTGCAACTAAGACAGAGTCTGGTGGGTGTTTAAACACTACCCCAGAACGAGGGGATGAGTATCAACTCAGTGGAACAATAAAGCAAAGGTTAATATGTTATCAATTCAATCAAGCAGTAATGATAAAGCAGAATAATCAAACATGTCCTAAGTACTCTTGTTAATGCAAGGATGTATGTATAATGATGCGTGCCCTCCCTAGCTCTCGTCGGAATCAGGAGATGGAGGCGGGGCACCCTTATCCTGCAAGCAACACATGATAGACTTTAGAGTTCGAGTCACCTTCTTGAACTTATGCTTCACAAGGCCTCGAGATCCATGATATCTTGGCGTAGAACAGCCTGCCCTTCCTCAAGCCGAGCGATACGGGCATCCCTGGCAGCTTAATCTGCGCTTTGCTCTGGTGCCACAGGAGGAGAGCTCTCACTCGTATCCTATGCCTCAACCTCTTCCTCGTCCTACTCTGTTTCTTCTTCAATCTCAGCTCCACCTTCAGCATAACTCTCATCCTCATCACTCTCTGACTCATCCTCACTCTCTCAGGCCTGTCGACGAGGACCAATCTCCATTTGCTTAAGGGTCGTCAGATTAATGTGACGAACAGGAACCGGCTTCTCTGCCCCAAGCCGATAGCCAAACTCATGTGCAAGCTTACAAATGAGGCAGCCAAATGGAAGCGATTCGATCCGCCTAGTCGAACGAGCGATAAGGATAATCTGATGCAAGATATACATTGGCACACATAACTTTACTCCTTGCCCCACCTGATATAGAAAATCTACCATCAGGCGCGTACACTCGCTGTGGTTGCTCCACCTTGGATATACATTAAATGTACACATGTGGTGAAGCAAGCGGAAGTCGTCTATCATGTTGGTAGCTAGAAGACTTCTATTAGGCTGTCATTCGACCAGACGACCATAAAAGAACCGAGTGCGACGATCCCTCTCGTGCATACTGTTCAAATTCTTCTCACTGACATGCACTTCACCAAGTGGTACATTCAGGAGTCGGGATATCAAAGCGACGTTGACCGTGGCCTCCCGATCGCTACCATAAGGAATCTTAAACTGCAGAGGCTCCAGCGAAGGATCACGAATGTTAGCATAAAAAGCTCGAACAGTGTTTGCATTAGCATGATACTCGCCCTCAAACAAGGGACACCAACCAGGTTCTTCCAAGCGCTCCAACAATAGAAACTCGCCATATAACCACGGATCTACATGAGCCTCAAAAAGGACCCTACGGCCTTCATAGACTCTATGAGATAGCTCCGCCAATAAGGTTCTTCCAATGGGAGCTTGAGGATCAAGGTCCCGCTTGGTCTGAAATTCATGGGTGGCGGTCGTGCTCGCAGTGACACCTCTCGGCCTCTGTGCACGAGTTGGGCGGCTAGGCCCGGCCTCATCCACGGGCGCTCTCTTCTTCCCCATCAAAGAAAGAAGGGTAGAGATGGAAAAGATGGTCGCGATAAACTCAAAGAGGGCCATGAGAAATAAGAGAAAGAGAGAAATAGGAAGGATGGTGAAGCTTCCACACACTTGAGATCCTAAAGAAGGATTTGAGAGCCCAAATAAGAAGAAAAGAAAGTGCAAACAGCAATGGGTGTGTGGTTTTGAGATGGGTTTAATGGGTGTGCACGAAAATGGAAGAAGAAGGAGATTTAGGAAGGGTTTTGGTGGAGTTTTGAAAGGAACTTAGAGAAAAGGAGAGCTAGGGAGGGTGGATTGTGAAGAGAATAGGGTTTAGAAGAGGTTTTAATCAGCAAACCGTGGAGGGGTAGGCCACACTAGACCACATGAGCATCGGCCCGAGCCGGCCCGCTAATCGGTGAGGGCATCGCCGGTCTCTAGACCGTTTGGTGATGGATCGCTGTTTAGGCGAGGTTCTCCTAGCCCCCTAACTCCAAAATGATGTGGGTCCCCCCTGAGTCCCCCTGAAAATGCCCCGATCGGCCCCTTTGCTTGATCCGACACCTATCGGGCCATTCAGGTTGAAATCTGATACAATCCGAGGTTTCTTGACAATTGAAGGGTTGAGATGGGATGATAAACCAACTAGACTCATTAATAGATGGTCTAGAAGAGATTTTGGATTGCTGTGTGTGATTAGGAGTGTAGACAGACTTGATCTTGGCGATCGTTTTCATTAAACTTTCGCCGATAGAAGAAACGAGGCACAAACACAAATTCTACAATAAACTCGCACCCAAATACACTAAAGTGGCAACAGCGTGTGGTGTGTGATCATAACCTAGGTCCAGTTTAATCCAATTCATGCTCTGATACCAACTTGTAACGCCCTGAATTTCGGGGGTCGAGCATAACTCAGCTCCCGAGTTTCAAAACATCACTTATGCAAAATATTGAATGATGGATGTATGTTGTCTGTATGAGTGCATAAAACATGGAATAGATTAAGCCAAACTGCAAATATAATTTAAGGATAAGTGAGAAATGTAAGCGTAAGACTTAAAGAAATATATGTGTACTTGTGCAAATTCCTGAAATACATATACATACCAGGTCATATTACAAGTGCTGCTATCAAAATTACAAGTATCAAATCACATCATCTATTCCCAAAAGAAATCCCAGAATCCCACGCATTAGAACAAGGCTCACTAGAACTTGCTTGGAAACTGTATAAAAGAGAATGCAACCTCATCATCCTCGATCTCCTGCTCTGCCTCAGAGGTCGCATCAACATCTACAACTAAGACAGAATCTGGTGGGTGTTTAAACATCGCCCCAGAATGAGGGGATGAGTGATCAACTCAGTGGAACAATAAAGCAAAGGTTAACACGTTATCAATTCAATCAAGCAGTAATGATAAAGTAGAATAATCAAACATGTCCTAAGTACTCTTGTTAATGCAAGGATGTATGTAGAATGATGCGTGCCCTCACGCATACACCCTCAGCGTCTTCATCTTATGTTACGTATGACATCGCCTCAAAGTGTGCCACCTCTTTCAGGCACATGCAAATGCGGTGCATGAACATGATTACCAAGTTGTTATTAGTCCTTTCCATACAGCAGGATTGGGAAGCTAAGGTACCTTCCTCATATCACCATCCAAACAGTGATCCATTCTAGGGTTGTCAGTCCTAGACAATCTCATACGATAATATGTTTTAGGTTGCTGCAAAGGGCTCGTCACCAATCAAAGCATGCCTATCATACCTTCGTTACTACAATAAGGCTCGTCACCTCAATGCTGTATCCAAGTATGCTCGAGGTCACTACAAAGGGCTCGTCACTAATCAGTGTAGGCCGACAACATGAATATAGTGTCCCATACCACCATAATTGGCTCACGAGTTTGGTTGCTCACTGGTCACTACGGGGAGGCTCGTCACCCCAGCGTAGGCCGACAACTCGACCACGGTGTCCCATACCACCATGTCCGGCTCATGAGTCTTAGCGGATCAAGGTACACCGGTTAACAGGATGTCATCGCTAAGTTTGGTACCCTAGATTCAAGCAATAGCGTCCATACATGGTGAACATACATCGGGCAATCGGGTTACTTGACGAACTCGACTAGCACGAGCGCACGTTGGGTTGAACGACATAGAGTGCGTAAACACTTCACGTGGCCAAACCACTACCGACAACTCTAATATGACTCGGGTTCGTCTAATCATGTCCTACGTGGCGAAAGCAACCTCAGCCACGAACTCAAGACCGATTACCGATCTCTTGGACTAATTCATAGTCCCAAACACATTCCACTACAACAGATATTCATACCAACAATCTAAAATAGTAATGGAACAACAACTTAAATCATGTGGTATGTAAGCATTTGAAGAATATCAACTTAACATGGATTCTCACATAAGTAATACTTGAACTTAAACAATAAGGAATATGACTTGCATGCGGTAAATCATTCACATCAATAGGAGCGTTGAGAATCGCTTCTCAACGCCCGCAATTAGGTCAATCTATTACACTTTAGGTCACACAAACATTTCTACAAACACTTAGAATACATAGTTCAACATACATGACGTATGTTGAAATACATGCATTTGGACAATTCCTTTTACCAAGGAGTTGTCACACATACAGTTAGCATAGGTACACGACAAATAATCATGGCAAGTACATGTTCATATTTTATACGTATACGGTACTTCCTACATATACATAGAATACACAAATCTCAATATAACACATGCATATCAGGAATGCAAAATAAACATAGCATTTAGCATGTGAAATCTCATCCTTAGCAAGAATAAACCATTCACTGGCATTGAAAGCCTTGAAAATCATAATCTATACAATTAAAGTCCGCACCTTAAACCAGAAATAGAACACCGAACTGATTCAGACGATATGTCTTCATCAACGGCGACAAGATAACCTAAGACAAGGATAGAAATGAGATACAACAACACATAAACTATTCTAAGCTATAAAACAGATTAGGGTTAGGTTAACTTACCCAAAGATGAACTTCGAATCGCCAGAAGAACGATTCAAAAGTGGAGGTTTAATGATGAAGAAGAATAGGAAAGAATCTAAGATGATTCACCAACTTCTCTCTCACTTTCTCTCTTTTCCTCTCTCTTTCTTAGCTAGGGTTAGGAAATTCGTATGGAAAAGAGAGCTAGGGTTTTAAGGTCTATATATAGGCCTAACATTGATGAAAATAACCCCAGGGCCAAGGTATACTTAGGTTATAACCAAAATAGGCTTCTCTCGATCCAACGGAACACTTCCGGTGGGCCTTTTTCCACAAGAGGTCGGACTTAAGCTCACTGACCATGGATCTAGGTTAGGCTGAGTTTTCGTACCGATCGGATCTACAGATAAGCCGTGGAGGACCACACTCAATTCAACGGTCACCGAAACTCGATCAGGTCTATAAGCACTAGAACATGCTTGGGCCACCTTCCCTGATCCGAGGGTGAAATTGGGTCAGAATCCAACGGTCAGATTGCTTAAAATCGTCACGCAAGCGACACAACTCAGATTTCATAAAAGCACATTAATTTCTCACTGTTCTCACACTCTTCACTCCGGACTCAATCAAATTGACCCAGAACATCACCTGGACTTGATTTTTGAGGTGATGGCCAAGTCCAACATGATGACCATAACTGCCTAAGATCATCGCTATCGGACTTACGACACACGGTTCAGGTCCAATTCAGAACTTCCAAAAATTCCCAAGAGCAACTGGATTTAGCTATGAATCCCAGATTTCAGAGTAACCTAGCACTAATGATTCTACAGGTTTTGTGTCATGTAGATCCAATTTAAAGTGATTGATGCAAATTTCACAAGCAATCAAGTTTAGCACTAATTACCCCCAATAGCTTCTAAGGAAAAATAGAGGTAGTACTCGGGTCTTGGCACAAAATTTTTCGGGTCATTACACACTGAAATTGCTCAAATAGGCCGCTGGCACTCATATTTCCAATAGGCTGCATAGGTGACGCAAGCGGAACCACACTCATGCCTGGGCAAGGGCCTAAGCAATAGTGGTCCAAATCTGTTGTTGCTGCTGCATAAGGAGTATCATCTGCTCCAGCCTATTGGGAGGAGAAGCTTGATGCATGTGAGGCATCGAAGTAAACGCACAGTTCTGCTTTGGACCCAGTGGTGCAAAAGGTGTTCGCCCATTAGTGGGGCTAGTGGCCGGCTGAGAATCCAGCATAGTCTCACGATCTAGGCCCAAACTAGGGTTCAATGGCTATCACTAAGGGGAGGTGCCCCGTCAATCGAGTCACCAAGTGTAAGACATGTCGTACTCTGTGTGGCCTTAGGTGACATCCCCTATATACAACATAGGGTGCAATGCGTGTAAGATTCAGCATAGCAATACTCAATTTGTCAAGTATTCTACACATTTCATAACAAAAGGAGCTACATGCATTTCATTTAATAAATTTTGTCACAATACATGAGATATAACTTTACATGAATCATGATAGGAAACGCATGTGAGCTAACTTAATCAAAGCCTTAAACACCAAACACACCATCAAACCTACCCTACTACTAAGCCTATTAAAGCTATAACACAGGAAATAGGAAAGCAAGGAAAAAACTCAAGGACGACTACAGCATAGGACTAGTCGTCAGAATCTAGTGATGGAGGAGGAGCACCCTTGTCCTTCAGGCAACACAGGATAGCCTTCAAGGTGCGAGACACTTTCTTAAATTTTTGTTTCATAGAGGCCTGACCCTCTTCAAGCTTGGCCCGAGTCTCACTGACCTCCTGTCACAGGGCGACCTGGCCCTCCTCAATCTAAGCCAAGCGGGCTTCTATAGTAGCCCGATCGCGGTGGTGCTCATGTGTGGCAGGAGGAGAGCCCTCGTCAGAGTCTTCAGCCTCCTCTTCTTCCTCTTCCTGCTCTTCCTCTTCTTCACTTTCTTCCTCTATCTCAACTCTGCCTTCTTCATCACTCTCTTCCTCTTCACTCCCGTCTCATCCTCACCCTCATCAAGTCAGGCTTGACGTTGTCGTGACCCAATATTCATGTTGTTGAGAGTAGTGTTATTGATGAAATGGATCAGTGCAAGCCTTTCTGAGCCAAGTCTGTAGCCGAATTCACAAGCAAGCTTGCATATAAGTTGGCCGAATGGGAGTGAAATGGTTGTCCTAAGAGAGCACGTGATCAGAACTATCTGTAGTAGTACATACGTAGGCAGGCACAGTTTGTCTCCCTGCCTAGCTCGATATAGGAAGCCTACCATCAAACGCATGCATTTGCTACGATTGCTCCACCTAGGATACACATTATGTGTGAAGATGTGGTGGAGCAGGTGGAAGTCAGGAGTCATCTTGGACGCCAAGAGGTAATTGCCTGGATTCTAGAGGACTAGTCGGCCACAAAGAAATCATGTACGACAATCTTTTTCCCATGCACTCCTGAGGTTGTTCTTGCTAGCATGAACCTCTCCATGCGACATCCCCATGATCCGAGCTATCAGGTTCATGTTGACAATGGATTCCTTCCTTTCCACAGGGATAGAGAACTGTAGGGGCTCCAGTAATGGGTCTCGTATATGGGCATAGAAGGCTCGGACAATGCTCTCATTCACACTAGACTTGCCCTCAAATATGGGACCCCACCTGGTGTCCAACAGAAGATCCATCACCAGATAAAGCCCAAATAGTTTCTCGTCCACGTGTGCTTCAAAGAGGACTCTACGGCCTTGAAATCTTCCATATGCTATATCTACCAATAGAGCTCTCTTGAGAGGAAGTTGGGGATTGAGATCCCACTTCATCTTTATCTCTTGATCGATGCTTAAACTTGCTTCAGCGCCTTTCTGCCTCCTCGAACGGTTAGCGCGGCTTGGCCCAGCTTCATCCGTGGAAACCCTCTTCTTCCCCATGAGGGAAAGGAGTGTGGAAAGGGAGAAAATTGCCACCACGAGCTCGAAAAGAGACATTTGAGTGAAACAAGATGGAGGGATAGGATGGAATGTTGGGCCTTAAGATCTTTAAGACACAAAGGAGGGTTTGTGTGCTCAAATAGGAGGAAATGAGGGAGATAGGACGTGGGTTTGAAAGGAATGGTGGGAGGTGTGTATGAAATGAAGAAAATGAAGAAAATATGAGAATAGAGGAAGGATTTGAGAGAGAAAAATGGGATTTTTAGGAGATTGAAAAGCTTGGAAGGGTGTAAGAGAAGGAAATGAAGAAAATGGGATGGATATAAGGGGTCCCACACGATTCTGTGGGCCCCACTAGCATGTACACCCATCGGCCAGACCGGCCCGACAGGCCCGCTGTCCGTGGACGGTGAGGCCTCGCCGTTGGGGCTATGTCATCGCCGTCCACTAGACACGTGAGTGATGACTCACCTTAGGGGCGATGCTATCCCCCCCCCCCCCCCCCGGGGTGCTGTATGTGTGCGGGGACCACTTTGGTGCCCCTCGATTTGGGCTGTTTGGGCCCCTGAGTCCGTTTGGTGGGGTTTCAGGTTCTATCTCACGTATATTCACGCTATTCAGGTTATTTGTGTGTGGAATATATCAAATTATGGTCTAAACCCATTGATAGACAGTCTGGAAAAGGATTGGGGCCATCTCATATGATCACAGAGGCATACAGGTCCCATTTCTATGGTCAGTTTCGCTTCAACGGTCATATGATCACCGACGGGCGAAACTTGGGATCTTATGATTATCTCTACGTTTTAACGCTGCCTCCTAAGTCAAAGTACATCGGTGTGCCTCATGTTACCATAACTAAGGTCCAGTTTAATTCAAATCATGCTCTGATACCAACTTGTAAGGCCTTAAAAATCGGGGGTCGAGCAGAAGCTCAACTCCCGAGTTCCAACGTGTCACTTATTCAACATAGATAATGATGATTAAATATTGTTCGTATTAGTGTATTAAACATGAGTGGGATTGTACCAAATTAGCATATCATACTCTAAAGACAGTTTAATTATGCAAGCGGAAGACTGTGATAAGTATATAAAGCATATAAGTAGTTGTAAGTCCCCAAAGTATGAATGTCACCAGGTTAAATAATGACATGTATAATTCTAAATTTTATAAAATGATAAAGTATAATGTCATCTAATCCATATCCCTGTAGCACCGGTGGTGCAACTCTAAGTCTACATAGACCCGTCAGAGAGTTGTAGGTAGGAGAACTCCTCGTCGTTGTCGTAAAAGTCAGGCTCCGCCTCGTAAGCCTCGACATCACCTAAAACTACAACAGAGTCTGGTTGGTGTTTTAAAACACCATCCCAGAGTAGGAGTGAGTGATCAACTCATTGGAACTATAAGGCAAAGGTTAATATATTATTAATTCAGTCAAGCAGTAATGATAAAGCAATACAACAAGTATTCCTAAGTACTCTGGTTAATGCAAGGATGGTATGTATTAATGATGTATGCCCTCGTCTGCACTCCCTCTACGACATCATCTCACGGTCGTGCATGCAACACTCCCACTATGCTCAACTTCAACGCCAACGGCACATGCAATGCGGTGCATGTGCGTGATTAGCCAAGTTCTTAATTAGACCTATTCATACAATAGGTCTGAGAAGCTAAGGTACCTCCCTTTATATCATTGACCCAAATAATGATCCATCTAGGGTCGTCAATCCTAGTTAGTCGCATACGATGACAGTTCCATGTCGCTACGGATAGGCTTGTCACCTTAGTACAGGCCAAGTTTATACTCGAGGTCACTACGGAAAGGCTCGTCACCTTAGCATAGTCCTAGTGTATACTCGAGGTCACTACGAGAGGCTCGTCACCTGATCATAAGCCAACAGCTTGAATATAGTGTCCTATACCACCGTATTCGGCTCATGAGTTTGGTTTGCTCACTGAACACTACGGGGAGGTTCGTCACCCCAGTGTAGGCCGACAGCTCGACCACGGTGTCCCATACCACCATGCTCGACTCATGAGTCTTAGTGGATCGTGGTACCAAGGTTAAATGGACTTTATTTTGATAAGTGATACTTTAGATTCAAACATTAGCTTCTATACATGGTGAACATACATTAGGTCAATCGGGTTACTTGACAAGCTCGACTGGTACGAGCGTACGTTGAATTAATCAACACGGAGCACAAATGCACTCCTCGTGGCCTAATCATCGTATGACTCGACTTCATCAAACGCATTCGTCGTGATTAAATAGTTCGGCCACCGATTGTAAACCATTACCAATTGCCTAGACTACATCGTAGCCCCAATCACACTCCAAAGCAATAGCATTCACATGTGATAGTCAAAGACAGCATGTGACAACCAATCTAAATATAAACCTCATTTGAGAATTTTAACAAACACATAGTGTACATGTTATCATATAAAGACATTTCAA
Organism: Magnolia sinica; assembly: GCF_029962835.1. Lineage (NCBI taxonomy): Eukaryota > Viridiplantae > Streptophyta > Magnoliopsida > Magnoliales > Magnoliaceae > Magnolia > Magnolia sinica. Next base: position 86,838,223 of record NC_080574.1, read on the forward strand.
CCATAAAACACGTAGTAGCGACATAGGTTACATGAAAGAAACTGTAAATATAGATAAGGTAATTAAGAACCCTATCTCAACGCCCTCATTAAATACATTTCAACAAGCATTTTCTCATTCAGGTATTTTATCGAACACCTATACTACACATACATGTAATAAATTGGTTATAACCTATTATCACATACATGTAATAAATTGGTTATAACCTATATTATAGCAAATCCTTTCACAAAGGAGTTGCCACACGTACGACAATCATGTATTCTCGAACAACAATCATGGCAAACACAAATCATAATTCCGTATTCATACAAACATTTCAAAAAATACATGGAATGCATTAATTTCAACATAGTTCATATATATATGTAATATGCAGAAAACATCGCATCTAAGCATATGTGATAGCAATTAAGTCATTCATAAATCATTAACTGACATTGAAAGCCTTGAAAACCATAACCTAAATGTTTATAGTCTGCACCTTCTATCGGTAAACTCGTATCGAACTCAGTTTGAACATTATGCCTTCGTCTATAGCAAAAAGGAGGTTAGCTATTTTGTCGATTCCTCTATTTGATTCTCTAAAATAGATTAGGGTTAGGGTTTCTTACCCAAGAACAAAGTCAAAATCGCTAGTATAGCAATACAGGTAGGATGATTCAGTGCGTGGATTGGCGAGAACGAATCCGAACAACTATCTCTCACTCTCTATCTCTCTTCTCCTCACGCTTTCCTTCTCTTTTTCTCCCTTCTCTCTCTTAGGGTTTGGAAATTCGTATGGAATGATAGAGTGGTGGGTTAAGGACCTTATATAGGCCTAGAACCGATGTCAATGGCCCCAAGGCCATAGTATACTTAGGATATATCCAAAAGGCGGTTGTTTCAGTCCAACGGAGCTCATCTGGAGGTCCATTTCTTGCATACGGTCTAGTGAAAGTTCCCTGACAATGGATCTATGTCAGGTTAATTTTTTGGTCCGATCGGGTTTGTAGATCGACCAATGAGGACTAGTTTCAGTTCAACGGTCATTGTCTCTCGATCAAGGCACAAGTGCACTGACATGTGCAGGAAAATTTCCCTGATCTGAGGTATAGTTTGGTCAGAATATGACGTTCTGAAACCTTAAATTTGGCCTACAAATGAACGACCCAATTCACTTAAGTTTGAGTCTATTTTCAAAAGATATTCACGTTTCTCACACACTTCGCTCCGGGCTCAAGTTGTGCATTTTTTGATATTATTGGGACTTGATTCCCGAGATGGTTGTCAAGCCTAGTAAGGTAGTCATAATTGTATAGTTTCGCAATAATCAGACTTTCGATGTACGGTCAAGGTCCGATACGGAGTTTCAAGATGCTCTCGAGAGCAACTGGGTTTTAAGATTGATCATAGGTTTTTAGGTAATGTAGAGTTAGTGATTCTGCCGGTTTTAGGTCTTGCAGTTCATATAGAAAGTGATTCGAGCTAATTCACCAATTAACTTAGTTTAATACTTAATCAATTTTTTATCTAATTTCTAAAGGATTCGGTCCTTAGTGATTTCTGCCTATGGTGGTACCTGGGTCTTTGTATGATTTTTTTTGAGACATTACAGGCTGACAGCTAGAATACGGTGTCCCATACCACCATGTCCGACTCATGAGTCTTAGCAGATCATGGTACCATGGTTAAAGAGGGCCTTTACATTGGTGAGGGGTACCTTAAATTCAAGCGGTGGTGTCCATACATGGTAAACATACAATAGGCTAATCGATTTATTAGACAAGTTCGATTGGTACGAGCACACGTTGACTTAATCGACATGGAGCGCATAAGCACCCCTCGTGGACTAACCACTATCGACAATCGTCGTGCGACCCGGATTCATCGAATATATCTAATGTGGCGAGACTAATTCGGCCACCTGCACGGGGGCTTTTACCGATTGCCTGGGCTACGTTGTAGCCCCAATCTTACTCAGATGTAATAGGTAAACACATGTGATAATTATTTCAGCATTTAACAAACAATCCAAGTAAATTCCTCATTTGAGCATTTTATCAAACACATTGAACATATTACCTAACACTTGCATTTTATCCGTAAATTGCGTACAGGAAAATAAGATTACATGAAAGAAACTATACATATGAATAAGGTAATTAAGAATCCTATCTTAATACTCTTAATAAATACAAATCATCAATAATTTCTCATTTAGACAATTTATTAAACACTTAGACTACACTTCACCAAATACATAGACTAGGTTAGTTACAACATATATCTTAGCAATTCCTTACACAAGGTGGTCATCATATATATGAAAATGATGAATCCTAGATTAGTAGTCATTGCAAGAGCAAATTATGTTTACATGTTCATTCAAACATTTCAACAAACACATGTGATACAACGTGTTCAACATAGTTCATACATGTATAATATATTGAAAACGGCATTTCTAAGACAATATGGTAGCAATTAAGCCAGCCATAAATCAATAACTAACATTAAAAGCATTGATAACCATAACCTAAGTGTTTATAGTCCGTACCTTTTGTCGGAACACTCAATTCGGACTCGGTTCGAACTCTACGTTTTAGAAAACAGAACATCAGGCACCTAAATAACAAAATAGGTTAGCTAGTTTGCTGATTAATCAATCTGGATCTCTACAATGATTTTAGGGATAGTTTTTCTTACCCAAAATCATAGCCAAAACAGATTGTGTAGTGGAACAAGGTGGTGATTCGGTGTGTGGAGTTGTGGGAGAGGATTCCTGCAACGATCTCCCAAAAGCCTTCCTTTCTCTTTCATCTTTTCTCTTCTTCTCTCTCTCTCCCTTAGGGTTTTGGAGAAATTCATTTATGAAGAGGAGGGGTGATATAAGTGCTATTTATAAGCCCAAAAGTGATACAAATGGCCCCGGGGCCACTATATACATGGGTGATACCCTTTGGGCAGTTGTTTTTTACAAATAGGGCTCAAGGGGAGGCCCACTACTCACCTACATCATAGGGTAAGTTCTCTGACAATGGATTCATACTAGGATGTGATTTCGATGCGATCGGATAAGTCGATCGACCATGGAGGACCCGTGTCAGATCAATGGTCATACTTACTCGATCGGGGCCACAGTTACACGGATATGTGCAGGGAAATTTCCTTTTCCCATGGATGAAGTTTGGTAAAAAACTAATGGTCCAAAATCCTCAATTTCATGTGAGAGTGAATGGATTAATTCACTTAAGTTTCATTTCATTTTCTAAAGATATTCGTGTTTCTCACACCCTTCACTCAGGGTTCAAGTTGTGCGTTTCTGGACACTATCTGGGATTAATTCTCGCGATGGTTGTCAAGTCCAGTAGGACAGACATAGTCCTATAGTTTCGCAGTCATCGGACCCCCAATGCGCGGCATAGGTCCGTTACAGAGTTTCAATGTACTCCCAGGAGCAACAGGCTTTAGGGATTTCTCCTAGGTCTTTATGTAATATTGAGTCGGTGGTACTCAAAGTTTCATTTGTGAAAATGGTGGCCCAAGCTTAATCCACCGATTATTTAGTTTAGTACTTAACTAAATTCTTCCTAAATTATTCGCAAGGATGCGATCTTTAGGTAGTTCTTCCTGAGGTTGTACTCGGGTCTTTGTACGGATTTTTCAAAGATGTTAAAATATACCCCCTTTAAAGAAAAATTTCAACTCCGAAATTAGTACCTTTTTGTACTCCTCGAGGATCTGAGGGTTGTTCTTATGGACTTCGGCTTCTGTTTCCCAAGTAGCCTCCTCTTCAGTGTGGTGTGTCCATAACACTTTCACGAGCAGGATGACTTTGTTGCATAGCACTTGTTCCTTCCTATCTAGAACATGCGTTGGTTGCAATACATGGGTAGCATCTTCACTTAGCTGCACTTGCTCCCATTTGATAATATGGGCAAGGTCAGGAACATATTTCTTCAACATTGATACATGAAATACATTGTGCATGCCTGGAAGTGATGTGGGCAAGGCAAGATGGTATGCCATCACACCCACTCGGTCTAAAATTTGGAATGGGCCAATATACCTCGGCGTGAGTTTTCCTTTTCTGTCAAAATGAAGTACTCCTTTTATTGGAGAAACCTTAAGGAATACTTGGTCCCCAACTTCAAATTCCAACTGCCTCCGTCTCGTATTAGCGTAACTCTTCTGTCTACTCGAGGCTGTAAGGAGTTGATGCCTGATAATGTCGATCTTTTCTATGTTCGCTTGAACCAGATCTAGGCCAACCAAGATCTTCTCGCTGACTTCTGCTCAACAAGGTGGAGCTTGACATGGGCGTCTATACAGGGCTTCGTAAGGAGCCATGCTAATGCTTGAAGTCTAGTACACATGCTTGCAACATGTCTTCGGGTATCTGATTCACCCGTTCTGTCTGCCCATCGGTCTGAGGGTGGAACGCGGTACTAAATTTTAGTTTCACCCCCCATTGCTTCTTGGATTTGAGTTTAGAAAATAAACGTGAATCGTGTGTCTTAATCCGACACAATCTCTATATGAACTCCATGTAGTCGTACTATTTCTTTAATGTACAGCTTGGCTAGATCATCTGGCGAATTAGAAACTCTAATCGGGAGGAAATGGGCCAATTTCGTCAATCAGTCCACAATCACCCAAAGGGAGTCATGCCCCTTTCTCATCTTTGGTAACTCGAAAATGAAATCCATAGATATGAAATCTCACTTCCACTGAGCTATGGGCTGAAGTAAACCAGGGGGTCGGTGATGTTCGACCTTGACTTGCTGGCACGTGAGGCATCGGGACATAAAATTTGCTATTTGGGCCTTCATGTTGTCCCACCAGTGCGAACGCTTCAGCTCTCAATACATCTTTATACTACCCGGATGTATCACCAACTTTGAATTATGTGCGACCTCTAAAACTTCTCTCCTTAAGTCGTGATGGTTTGAGACGCATAGGCAGCCACAATACCGCAAACCTCTATCCAAGCCAATCCTCCATTCTGATTCTTCACTGTCGTTTGCACGTTCTCTCATCTTTACCAATAGCTCATCTCCCTTTTGAGCCACAATGATCCGATCATCAATAAGTGGCTACACGTGGAAGTGTACTATGCTCTCGAATGGCTCCTCCACTGTCAGCTTCTGTCCAAAATCTTGCACGGATTCCACCATATTTCACTCTCCTATCATTAATAGGGTTGTAAATTCTATAGTTTTCTTACGGCTCAACGCATCGGCCACAAGGTTGGCCTTGCTAGGATGGTATGAGACCTCAAACTTAAAGTCTTTCGAGGTCTCAATCCAACATCGTTGCCTCATATTCAGGTCCCTCTGTGTAAAGATGCACCTAAGGCTCTTATGGTCGTAAAAGAGCTCGAACTCCTCTCTATAAAGGTAATGTCCCCAAAAGCTTAAGTGCGAAAATGACCGTCATCAATTCTAGGTCATGAGTGGGGTAATTTTCTTCGTGTTTCCTCAACTGTCGTGAGGCATAGGCGATCACCCTATCCTTCTGCATAAGTGCACATCCGAAACCGACTTGAGAGGCGTTGGTGTAACTAGTGTATTTGACCCCTTGCTCTGGCAGTACTAGTATGGGTGTAGACATCAGCTTGTCCTTTAATTTTGAAAAGGTTGCTTCTGCTTTCTCATTCAGAGCAAACTTAAGATCTTTTCGAGTGAGTTGAGACAACGGTCGGGCTATCTTGGAGAAATCCTTAATGAATCGGCGATAATAGTCGGCCAGCTTGAGAAAACTCCTCACTTCTATAACTGAGCTGAGTTGCTCCCAGTTTTATACTACGGTCATCTTGGCAAGGTCCATGGCGATTCCTTCCTTGGAAACCACGTGCCCTAAGAACTTGACTTCTTTCTTCCAGCAGTCGTATTTTCGGTACTGTGCAAATAACTGATTCTTCCTGAGAGTATCAAAGACTGCTCGTAGGTGTTCTTCGTGATCTTTCTAGCTCTTTGAGTATATCAAAATGTCATCTATGAACACGATGACAATTCGGTATAGATATGGTCGAAATACTTAGTTCATGAGATACATGAATACGGTCGGTGCATTTGTAAGTCCAAACGGCATCATGAGGATTTCGTAGTTGCCGAAGCTGGTCCTTAAAGTTATTTTCTGCACGTCTACATTCCTGATGCACAACTGATGATACCCTAATTGTAAGTCTATCTTAGAAAAATACTGAGCCCCATTCAATTGGTCGAATAGATCATTGATCCTGGGTAGAGGATACTTGTTTTTCCTCGTGACGTGATTTAGCCTGCGATAATCTATACACAATCGCAACAATCCATCTTTCTTTCTCACAAACAATATAGGTACTCCCCAAGGAGATATGCTCGGCCGTATAAAACCCGAGTTCAATAAATCATCAATCTGCTTCTTGAATTCTCCCATTTCACATGGAGGCACGTGGTACCTCGGTAAGGAGGTCGGTGTTGTGCCTGGCGTAAGGTCGATGGTAAAGTCGATCTTGCGCTGAGGAGATAGTCCAGGGATCATTTTGAGCATGTCCATGAAATCTTGGACTATTGGCGTGTTCCCCAGTGATAGACCATCAAAATTTTCCAATAGGAAAGCGTAACAACGAATGCGGTAAGGACAACTGACTTGAACTGGGAAGGTAAAGGCCGTGCCCTCGGGCCCACAGGCTGTCACCAATCTGGTTTCACAGTCAATCTCTGCTTCATTTTGGTGAGCCAATCCATGTCGAGGATGATGTCATAATGATATATCATGGTGAAAATCAGGTCAATGCACACCACTCTACTTCCTAAGTCTATCTGGAAACTCTTACAAAGCTTAGTGGTGTTTGTGAAGGTTCCTACTATGACAATGACTCTCACTCCAACCATAGGGGCTGTTTTCAGCCCTAATCACTTGATTGTAGAGTATGCTATCATGGAAATAGTGGACCTGATGTCCACTAACAGAAATACTGGTGTACTTTGGATGTGGGCAGTGACTTCAAAGGGTTTGGCTACGAGTGCATGTACTCGAGCTTGCTCCGGACGATTAGGTTACATTACCATAGGTCGTTGAGGTGGCCTATTACGAGATACAGGAGGTTGGTAGAAGGGTTGTGTCGGTGGTGTAGATCGAAGAGGTGGAGGCCATTGGTCTAGGAGGTGAGTTCATACACGGCCTCTTTCCAAGAAACGAGAAGTTCTGTAATTCAGACCTAGGCCTCGGGCTCATCGGCATGCGTGTTCGAGACACTCTTTTACTATCCTGCTTAGCTTGTAGGGACATGTTCACTAGCTCAGCATAGTTGGGAATGCTAGTACAACACATCTTAGTGTGGATATTAGCCTGTAACCCTTCTGAAAATCGCCACATTCTCATTGACTCATCTGCTAAAATCAAAGGAGCATATGTAGCCAGCTCTGTGAAACGGTTCTTGTATTCTGCCACTGACATTCTTCCCTGTTGGAGGTAGAGGAATTCACCCACCCTTTCATTATGGTAAGTGAGGGGGAAATATTTCTCATGGAAGCGTACTTCGAATTCATCCCACATCCTCACAAATCCTGTGGGAACGGTTCAAAGAACACTGTCCCACCACAGGCTAGCTTCCTTCCTAAACATATATGTGACTAGCTTAACCTGTTCTGCCTCAGTACAGTGCAATGGCCTCAACATCTTGGAAATGTGATCTAACAAGTACTCGGCCTCCTCGAGTCTATGAGTACCCGCAAAAGTGGGAGGACGGAAGCGCTGAAAGCCCTCGAACGGGCCACTTGTAGTCATGGCCCCAGTAGTTGTATGGGCTCCATCGGCAAGGCCACACTCATATTTTGTACGATGACCCCCACTATAGTGGCTAAAACCTGTTGTTGTTGTTGTTGCATTAGGAACATCATTTGTCCAACCTATTAGGGGGAGAGGTCGCCTGAGGCACGTGGGGCATCGACGAAGACACACGGTTCTGACCCAGAACCGGTGGTGCACTCGGTGTTGGCCCATTCATGGGTCTAGTGGTCGGTTGTGAATCCGGCAAGGTCTCGCTACTCAGACCCAAACTGGGGTCCGTTTGGCTACCACTCGAGTCATTCATTTCACCAAGTGGGAGACGTGCCATGTTCCGAGTAGTTTTAGGAGGCATTCCCTATATACAATATAGGGTGCAACATTTACAGGATTAGGAAAACATCATCCACCTTTTCTAAACATTTTACACATTTCTAAACAAAGAAGCTATATGCATTTCATTTAACAAAATTTGTCACAGTTGCATATGATGTGGTATTACATGCACTATGACAGAGGATGCATGTAAGCTAATTAACAAAAGCTTTAACACTTACTAACCTAACATCTAAACTAAGCCTATCCAAGGCTATTATAAAAAGTAAGAAAAACAACCACAAATGTACGAATAGTCTTCTGATTCTGGTAAAGGAGGAGGCGCTCCCTTATCCTGCATACAACACAGGAGGGCCTTTAGGGTGTGAGACATTCTCTTAAACTTTTGCTTCAGGTAGGCCTAGTTTTCCTCGAACTTCTGCCTTGAGTAGGACTGATTTTCTTCAATCTTAGACATGCGGACTTCTAAGGTGGCCCAGTCATGGCGGTCCTCACGAGCAGTAGGAGGTCCCCCATTCGAATCCTTGGCCTCCTCTTCTTCTTCCTGTTCCTCTTCTCTGTTGCCTTCCTCTTCTTCGCTACCTTCCTCCTCTTCACTACCTTCCTCTTCTTCACTACCTTCCACTTCTTCGATCTCTTCTTCTATCTCATCCCCGTACTTATCAATTCTGGCTTGGTGTTGCCTGGGGCCTATCTCCATATTGTTGAGTGTAGTCTCATTGATGAAGTGAATAGGCGCGAGGTTGTCCATGTGAAGCCTGAATCCAAAGTTACAGGCGATTTTGTAGATGAGTCGGTTGAATGGGAGGTATGTGTCCCCCAGAGTAGATCGTACAGTACTAATTATCAAAGTCAAGGCGACAGTAGGCATGCACACTTTTTCTCCTTGTCCAACTATGTACAGGAAGTCCACCATAAATCTAGTGCATTCTGTGTGTTTGCTCCATCTAAGATACACGTTGTACGTGCATATGTGGTGGAGCAGGTGGAAATCCTCCATCATACTTGTCAATGCGAGGCTATTTCCTCGCCTCCAATCAATAAGTTGGCCGTAAAGGAAACATGTGCGACGATTTCTCTCCCATCCACTAGCGAGTTTAGTATCACTGGCATGCACCACACCATGCTCTATTCCCATTATACGGGCTATAACATCCACATCGACCCTAGTTTCATTTCTCCTTAACAAAATGGTAAACTGCGGAGGCTCAAGAATTGGGTCCCTTATGTGTGCATAGAAGGCTCGTATGACGCCTTCACTAGCATGTGCTTTTCCTTTAAATATGTACCCCACCGATTCTCTAGGAGGATGTCGATCACTGGATATAACCCAAATAACTTCTCATCAATGTGAGCTTCAAACACAACCTTGCGATCACCGAACTTACCGAGTTCGGTGCCCACTGGTAGAGACCTTTTTATCGAGATTCGAGGGTCGAAGTCCTGTTTTGACCTTCGTTTGGTGCTTGCACTTGTCTTGGCACTCGTCTTCTTCTTAAAACAGCTTGGACGACTAGGCCCGACCTCATCCAGGGCCGCTCTCTTTTTTCCCATAAGGGAAAGGAGTGTTGAAATGGAGAAAATGGTGGTTACAATCTCAAAGAGAGCCATTGAGACGGAAGAACCTTGAGTATGAAGTGGATTTGAAAGTTGGAAGGTTACAAGACACAAAAAGGAGGGTTTTGTGCTCAAGTGGGTGAGAATAGGGGAGATGGAAAGATGTAAAGGATAGTTTTATAGGAATAGTGGTGGAGGGGTGTAAGATGTAGAAGAAATGAGGGATTTGAGTGTATGGAAATGAGGATTTGAGAGAGAAAGAGAGTTTTTGGGAAGTTTGGAAGTGTTTGTGGGGTAGGAAAAGGGTGAAATGAAAAAAGAGGGGGGTTTAGAGGGTTAAAAGGGTCTCCCCACACATGGGAGGGACCCACATAGGTCGGTTGGCAGCAACACACCACTGATCCCGTGGCGCTGCCACACCCCTCTAGACAGGGCAGGTAGTGCACCATTGATCGGGCAGTGTTGTTGTACCCATCTAGAGGGTTAGCGGTGGTCACCCTCTCCAAGGGTCGTATTTTGATGTGTGGGACCGCCTAGGCCCCACCAAATATCGTGTTTTAGGGTCTTAGGCCTGCATGGTCCATTTTCATAGCTCAACGCACCCGTATTCAAGCCTTTTGGGTTTATTTTAGGTTTGAAAATTGACAACTAATGACTTTAACCCGTTGACAGATAGCTCAGAGGTGACTTGGGTCAATACACATGATCCAAGTCCCTCAGGTATACATTGTGGACTGAACTACAACATTTGGTCTCGCCCGTCGGTGAAACCTTGGGATCCTAATGCGGTCTCTAAATTCCATCGCTCCCTTCCTGAGTCAGAGTGCATCAGAGTACATCGTGTTACCTACAACCCAGGTCCAGTTTAATCCAAATCATGCTCTGATACCAACTTATAATGCCTTGAATTTCGAGGGTTGAGTAAAACTCTACTCCCGAGATCCAGCACATCACTTATACAACATGGATAATGATGTTCAAATTTCGTCCATACTAATAAGTTAAACATGAGTGGGATTATACTAAAACAACATATCATACTCCAGATATAATTAAATTAAGCAAGCGAAAGTCTGAAGCAAATATATTTAAGTGTGTAAGTGTTTCATAACCTCTAGAGTATGAGTATGCAACCAGGCTAAATATATACATGTATTGTTTCAGAATCTACAAAATGTAGAAATGTAAGGTGTCCAACTAAGCCAAATATCACAGTATTCCTTACGTGTTAGCACGTGGTCTACATAGACCCGCCCGAGAGCTAAAAGTAGGAGAACTCCTCATCCATAAAGTCCTTCTCCGTTGCATAGACTTCATCAACACCTGCATCTAAACTAGAGTCTGGCTACTGTTTTAAAATACCGTCCCAGGGTGGGAGTGAGTGATCAACTTAGTGGTACTATAAGGCATAGGTTAACATGTTATTAAGTTAACCAAGCAATAATAATAAATTAATTTAACAATCTCTTCCTAACTACTCTTGTTAACGAAGGAATGGAGTGCAAGTAATGATGTATTCCCTCACATCAAGGCTCCCTAGAAAAAGCGACTCCGATAACCTATTTCGCATATGACAGCACTACCTTCGGTGCAACTTCATCGCCTTTAAAGCATGTCCTAACTAATGCAGTGCGATGCATGGTTATGTTAGCCAAATAATTAATTAAGCTCATTCATACAGCAGATTTGGGAAGCTACGGTACCTCCCTTTATATTATTGAACTGAACCGAAGGATCCATCTAGGTTCGTCACTCCTAGTCAAGCACATATAATAGGCAAGTTATAGGGTCACCAGTCCTAATGAAAAATAGTCAATAGGCAAATTCAAAAGTTTATACTCGCGGTCACTATGGGAGGCTCATCACCTCAGCGTAGGCCGATAGCACGAACACGATGTCCCATACCACCATGCCCAGCTCACAAGTCTTAGTTGCTCACTGGTCACTATGGGGAGGCTCGTCACCCTAGTGTATGCCAACAACTTGAACACGATGTCCCATACCACCATACCCAGCTTATGAGTCTTAGTGGATCATTGTACCATTGTTAAAGTGGGCCTTTACATTAGTGAGGGGTACCTTAGATTCAAGCAGTGGTGTCCATACATGGTAAACATACAATAGGCCAATCGATTTATTAAACAAGTTCGATTGGTACGAGCACATACTGACTTAATCGACATGGAGTGCATAAGCACCCCCTCGTGGCTTAACCACTATTTACAATCGTCATGCGACTTGGATTCATCGAATATATCCAATGTGGCGAGACTAATTTGGCCACCCAAATGGGGACTGTCCCCAATCTTACTCAGATGCAATAGGTAAACACATGTGATAATTATTTCAGCATTTAATAAAAAATCCAAGTAAATTCCTCATTTGTGCATTTCATCAAACACATTGAACATATTACCTGACACTTGCAATTTATCCGTAAATGGCATAGAGACAAATAAGATTACATGAAAGAAACTATACATATGAATAAGGTAATTAAGAATCCTATCTTAATACTCTTAATAAATACAAATCATCAACAATTTCTCATTCAGACAATTTATCAAACACTTAGACTATACCTCACCAAATACATAGACTAGGTTAGTTATAACATATATCTTAGCAATTCCTTACATAGAGAAGTCAGCATACATATGACAATGATGAATCCTAGATCAGTAGTCATGGCAAGCACAAATCATGTTTACATGTTCATTCAAATATTTCAACAAACACATGGGATGCAACTTTGTTCAACATAGTTCATACATGTATGATATATCGAAAACGGCGTATTTAAGACAATATGGTAGCAATTAAGTCAGACATAAATCAATAGCTGATATTGAAAGCATTGATAACCATAACTCAAGAATTTATAGTTTGCACCTTTCTTCGGAATACTCAATTCAGACTCGGTACGAACTCTATGTTCTTAAAAATGGAACGTCGGGTTCTTAAATAACAAAATAGGTTAGCTAGTTTGCTGATTAATCAATCTAGATCTCTACAATGATATTAAGGTTAGGTTTTCTTACCCAAAATCATACTTAAAACAGATTGTATAGTGTAACGGGGTGGTGATTCGGTACGTGGAGTCATAGGAGAGGATTCCTGCAATGATCTCCTAAAAGTCTTCCTTTGTCTTTCCTCTTTCCTCTTCTTTTCTCTCTCTCCCTTAAGGTTTTGGAGAAATTCGTATATGAGAGAGGTAGGGAGATATAAGGGCTATTTATAAGCCCAAAAGTGATGCAAATGGCCCCAGGGCCACTATATACATGGGTTATACCCTTTGAGTAGTTGTTTTTTGACAAACAGGGCTCATGGGGAGGCCCACTACTCACTTACATCATAGGGTAAGTTCTTTGACAATGGATCCATGCCAGGATGTGATTTCGGTTCGATCGGATAAGCCAATCGACCGTGGAGGACCCATGTTAGATCAACGGTCATACTTACTCGATCGGGGCCACAACTATACGAATATGTGCAGGAAAATTTTCTTTTCCCATGGATGAATTTGGTCAGAAACTAATGGTCTAAAATTATTAATTTCGCGTGAGAGTGAATGGCCAATTAACTTAATTTTTATTTCATTTTCTAAAGATATTCACGTTTCTCACACACTTCACTCAGGGTTTAAGTTGTGCATTTTTTGGACACTATCTGGGCTTGATTCTTGCGATGGTTGCCAAGCCCAGTAGGACGACATAGTCCTATAGTTTCTTAGTCATCGAAACCCAAGCGTGCGGTCTAGGTCCATTACAGAGTTTCAATGTACTCCCGAGAGCAACAGGTCTAGGGATTTCTCCTAGATCTTTATGTAGTATTGAGCCAGTGGTACTCAAGGTTTTAGTTCTTTTAATTTATGAAAAATGGTGGCCCAAGCTTAATCCACCAATTATTTAGTTTAGTACTTAGCTAAATTTCGCCTAAATTATACGACAGGATGCGGTCTTCAGGTAGTTCTGCCTGAGGTTGTACTCAAGCCTTTGTATGGATTTTTCTCAGATGTTACAAAATGCAAGAGTGGTCAAACTCACAAGAAAAGTCGAGGCCATGGAACTTAAGAAGGCAGAACCCAAAATGGCTGTGAATGTTGTTTGTGGTATTTGTGCTTATAACATACATACAACTGAAAATTGAGCAACAATTTCTATTTTTTAATAGGTATTGAATCAGCAATCAAATGCCGTAAATAACTACTAAAGACCATTTAGAGGACCCACCTCAAATAGATACAACTCCATCTGAAGAAACCATCAAAATTTCAGTTGGAGGAATGAACAAATGGCTAACCCACAAGAGGCTCTTACTCAATTTTTAAATCAAAAGAAGCCTCAAGAGGATATAATTTAAAAATTCATGTAAAACCAAGAGCTATTCAACCAGAATATAGTACAAGTATTCCAGTATCTGAAAACAACAATGTGAATGTTTGCATCGTCCATTCAAAGGATTGAGTCATACTTAGCAGTGGGGAGAAAGGTATGCTTCCATCCTAACCCCTCCCCAATCTAAAACCATAATGTAAAATTAGTGATCCAAGCTCTTCAAATCAGATGGAGGAGGCTAAGTCTATCACCACTCTCAGGAGTGGGAAGATTATTGATAAAACTATACCGGTGAGGGCTGAAAACATTAAGGACCTAGAAGAAATTATGAATGATAGATATAACAATGCCCCATATGAGGAAGAATTGAAAAAAATGACTAAGCCGATTGTATCATTCCCCTAGTTGTTAATTGCACCAAAACCTCTAGCTAACTCCTAGGATACTCTAGAGATGCTAAAACAAGTGAAAGTCAACATACCTCTACTAGACGCTGTGAAACAAATCCCCTCTTATGCCAAATTTTTGAAAGATTTATGTACAACTAAGAGACGATAGATTATTCAAAAGAAAAAGTGAGTGTCATCCTTAAGCAAGATGTGCCACAAAAATATAAAGATCCTGGTAGTCAAATTATCACCTGTATAATCAGGAATCACCAGATTGAGCATGCACTTCTTGATTTAGGAGTGAGCGTTAATTTGATTCCATTCTCATTATACGAACAATTGGGTCTAGGTAAATTAAAACCCACCTAGACCACATTATAACTTGCTAATCATTTAGTCTGTGTACTGAGAAGGGTGATTGAGGATGTGTTGGTCCAGGTTGATAAATTTTACTATCCAATAGATTTTATCATCTCGGATACTCACCCCATCGTAGATATGATCACTCAAATACCTGTTATCCTTTGTCGCCCATTCCTTGCTACATCCAAAGCCATTATCAACTGTATGAATGGAATTATGATTTTTTCTTTTGAGAAGATGATGTTAGAGCTCAATATATTTTTCAACATGAGCAAATAGTCAGAGGATGTTAATGATATCTACGACATTAACTTGAAAGATTCTTTTATGGAAGATAGAGCACTAGTGACTCTTTTATCAAGCCCTCTGGAGACGTGTTTGGCTCACTCCCCTGATTTAGATGATGACATGATTGGGGATATGGATGCTTCACTTGATGTTACGCAGGTACTTGAAGTTAACCGGTGGAGGCCACAATTTGAAACCTTACCACAAACCGATGTTGTGCCTCTACTGTCTAGTCTCAAGGCACCGAAGCTTGACCTAAAATCTTTGCTTGCTAATCTTAAATATGTCTACTTAGATCAAGATTAGACATACCCGGTGGTGATTTCTTCCCACCTTGAAAAAGAAAATGAGAGTGTTCTTATTTTCACTCTTATTGAGCATAAAGGAGCCCTCAGATGGTCGATTGCGGACCTCAAGGGAATTAACCCTTTGATTTGTACTCACCGCATTCTTCTTGTAGATAATGCAAAAACCTCCCAACAACCATAACGTCGATTAAATCCAAACATGAAGGAAGTGGTTAAGGCTGAGGTACTTAAGTTGTTAGATGTGAGTATCATATACCTTATATCCAACACTCAATGGGTGAGTCCAATGCAGGTAGTTCCTAAGAAGTCTGTAATCACCATCATAGTTAATGCTGACAATGAACTCGTGCCAAATAGAGTTACTACTAGTTGGAGAATGTGCATTGACTACAGGAAGTTGAATACCATCACAAGGGAGGACCACTTTCCTTTGCCCTTTATTGATCAAATTTTGGAAGGGCTAAATGGTCACTCTTACTACTGTTTCCTTGATGGGTATTCGGGCTTCGATCAGATAGAGATAGCCCTTGAAGATTTAAAAAAAAAAAAAGACAACATTCATATGTCCCTTTGGCACCTTTACTTACAGAAGGATGTCATTCGGACTATGTTATGCCCCAACCACCTTTTAGCGATGCATGTTGAGATATTTTCTGCCATTGTGGGGTAATATTTAGAGGTTTTCATGGATGACTTCATTGTGTTTGGTCCATCCTTCAGTGAGTGTTTGAAAATTATAAAAAATGTACTGAAACAATTCAGGGAAAAGAATTTGGTTCTAAATTGGGAGAATACCATTTCATGGTTCCAAAGGGAATAGTGTTTGGACATATAATTTCTCTGAGGGAATCGAGGTAGACAAGGCTAAAATTGACCTTATCTCTAACCTACCTCCACCCAGGAGCATACGTGACGCATGATCCTTTCTAGGACACATCGGAGTATATAGACGATTCATAAAATATTTAGTCATCTTTCTCATCTTTTATGTAATCTCCTTTAAAAGGATATACCATACAAGTGGACTGAGCAATGCCAGGTAGCTTTCACTCAGCTCAAGGCTATGTTAACAACCACTCCTATTATGGAGCCACCCGATTGAAGCATACCTTTTGAGATTATGTGTAACGTGTCTGACTATGCCATTGGGGTAGTGTTAGGCCAAAGAAAAGCGAAGAAGCCCTGTGTGATTCACTATCCGAGTAGAACTCTAAATTTTGCCCAAGTGAACTACTCTACTAAGGAGAAGGAGCTCTTAGTCATTTGCTTTGGACAAATTTAGGTCCTACTTGATCGAATCCAAGATTATTATTTACACTGATCATGTGATGCTGAAGTACCTTCTTTTTAAGAATGATGCTAAGCCTCGCTTGATAAGATGGATCCTTCTACTCCAAGAGTCCGACATAGAAATATGAGAAAAAAAGGAGTAGAGAACGTAGTGGCCGACCATCTCTTTAGGGTTGAGCTTCTTGATTCCCTTAAGCCGACACCGATAAGCGACATGTTCCTTAACAAACAATTGTTTAAAAACTCCCAATTACATTCGTTTGTTGACACCGCAAATTATCCTGACACAAGTTTCACATCAACATATTGGACTGGGCAAGATAAGAGAAAATTCTTCGCCAAGGTATGTAAGTTTTTTTGAAATGATCCTTATGTATTTAAATATTGCCTAGACCAAATTTTAAAGAGATGGGTGCCAAACAATGAATATCAGATTGTTATCTCCTTTTGTCATTCTCAGGCCTGTGGTGGTCACTTTTTTACTAAAAAGACCACAGCTAAAATTGTGCAGTGCAGCTTTTACTGGCCCACTGTGTTCAAAGATACTCATGAGTTTTGCAAAGCTTGTGAGCATTGTCAGAAATTGGGAGGATTGTCTCGTCGAAATATGTTGCCACTAAACCCAATTCTTATCATTAAAGCATACGTTGTTGGGGCATCAATTTCATGAGACCATTCTGCCAATCCTTTAGTAATAATTATATTTTATGGGCAATAGACTATGTCACTAGGTGGGTTGAAGCAATCCCATGTCTGAACATTGATCATTGAACGGTCATTAGATTCTTAAAAGAAAATATCATTTCCTGATTCGGAACGACTCAGGCCATCATTAGTGATGGAGGTTCACACTTTTGTAATATGCCATTTGAGAACTTAATGAAGAAATATGACATCTCTCACAAAGTGAGCACTCCATACCACCCGCAGACAAATGGGCAAGCTAAGATTTCCAATAAGAAAATCAAACAAATTCTTAAAAAAGCAGTTAACTTTGACCGTAAGGATTGGTCAGCCCACATGACTGATGCTTTATGGGCTTACCGTACAGCCTTTAAGACCCCTATAGGGGGTGTGATTAGGTAAACTAATCAGTATTTTCTTAGTCTTTGATCAAATTTTTTTAAAAATTTTCAAATTTTTAAGAAAAGTACTTTTGGAAAGAGAAAGTTTGAGAAATTAAGAATGCCTTTAATATGATAATTAAATAGAGATTGAATTTTGAATTGTTGAAGTTTGATTAACTGAGTAGACTGTCACTTAAGTTCTCTCATCCAATTGATTAAGAGGAAGTTTGAATATTGTGCTGACCTAACTCACAAGACACATTAAATTTATTTTCTGAGAACTATGCTAGAATTTCTAATTGTTAGTATGTGAATCATTGATAGATGTTGAGAATTAAGTCTGAAGAATTTTATCCACCTTAAAAAGATGAAAAGAAACAGTTAAAAAATAGAAAGATGGATAAAAAGTCATGATTGATGAAAAGACTTAAAAAGAATAAAAAGTCTGAAAAGAATGAATATGAATTTTTTTTAAAGAAGAATATATAAAAATGGACCGTCTATATAAAATTAGAAACTGAAAAAAAAAGAAAACATTGATAAGTTCGAAATCAGCACTTGATTATTTAATTAATCCTAAAGTGGTGAGCATGGCTAACATTATGAAATGATAGTACTTTTATGGAAAGTAAATTAGAATTCAGTATGCACATTGGAAAAAACTTGATATATGAACCATTTGATAAAGGCTCTTAAGTGATTGATAAAGAACTTATTTGATTGATTGCTCATATGATTCGGCTTTAGGTTTTTAAATTTTCACTCTTCCTTCTTTGAATTATACTCATTCATACTTGATTGCATAAAAGATTGTTTTCTGAAAGAGATTTGAACATTGAGAATTGAGGATTCTTCCATGCATTTTTTGCTCGGGACTAGAAAAATGTTGGTTTGGGTGTGTGTTGAGTGTCAAATATTGCATATTTCCCCCTGTTTATATCTTGATTTTATGAACATGATAATGCTTAATAGGTATGTTTTATAGATGTTTGTATTGCGAGGTAAATCTAAGATTTTGGATTAAAAAGAATGTTAAAAGCATAGATTTGATGCTCAGGAATCACCAAGGTAAGGGATGGATCTTAGGAGAGAGCCCAAGATTTAAGGAAACCAAGCAGAGAAGGAAGGAAGTTGAAAGCGCATAGTGTAGAAATTCACAGAATTTGAACTTCACTGTCTATGTCAACAACTACCGGTCGATGATATCGAAGCAACTGTTTGATGACATCGAACACGGGTTGATGACATCAAATATTACATGAAAATCAAGTTTGGTTACTGGACAAATTGGATCCAGTTCTCGGTGACATCGAAGCCCTATTTGATTACTCGAAGACCTACTTGATGACATCGAGATTTTTGGACCAACTCCTAGGAACACTCTGGACACATTCTAAATTACTCGAACACCCTTTGATCACATCGAAGTTTGTTGGATGACATCAAAGGTATGTTTGATGACATGAAAGTGTAAAAAGACGCGACTTGCGGATTCAAGTGACACTCAATGACATTGAAGGCTGTTCGATGACATCAAAGGCGTTACTCAGAGTGCGTAAAATTGAGGCAGTTTTCAAAGACGGTCAGACAAAGGCTATAAATATGGGTTGTTTAAGGAGTTCTAAACATGAATTAGGTTTTAAGAAGTAACGCTAATGGGTAGAGTAGCCTCCCAAGAGTTTTTTTTTTCCTTCCTTATTTATTTTTAATGTTTTCTTTAGGAAATTTAGATTCAATCATGCCTATGGTTGGCTAAACCTCTTAACTAGGGCTAAGAGGTGAATCTTGTAGTGTGTTGGGATGATTTTCTTACTTTGATTCTTACTTTTCTTGAACCTCATTGATTGCTAGTTTGAATTTAATGAATATTTCCAGTTTTTTGCAATTTATTGTGACCCAAATTACAATAGATGTTGTGATAACTTTGAATATCTTCTTTTCCTATTTTGAGATTATGAGATTGGTAAATCCTTTTGTTCACCATCATCTCCTGGGCATGGTAGGATGATGGAATCCCTTCCAATCATCTCAATACTCTATGTGTAAATTAAGTTAATGAAAAGTTTAGATTTCATTTTATTGCTTCATCTTCCAATTGGATAGGATAGGACTCCAATTCCAATTGTGCTTCTTGAATCAAGTAAGGTAGCATCATGATTGCTACAAGTGTATCCTTGGCACTCTAGTTCCCTTTTGATTATTGAAATACCATTCACAATTCTTCTCTTTTATTCAATATTTAGATTTAGATCTTCTTCTAGTTTTAGTTCTAGTTATTTCCAGAACACGCACAAGTTTAGTCCTTGTGGATTCGACCTTGATCTCACTGAGTTATTACTACATCGTGACCCTTCACTTAGGGTTATGAACACGGATCACATGGGATAAGATTTTTCCAAAATTCGACTCGCCGAATTCCCACAAAAAATCAAAGATTTGCATTACTGGAATTTCACCCTAGCTTTATCGGGCTAGCTGAATTTCAAGCTTAGGCTAGCTAAACCAAAACTTAGGCCAGCCGAATTTTCAATAGAATTTGTTATTTTGTTCAAGCATGAAGTTAGGTTGGTCGAACCGAAAGTTAGGTTGGCCAAATTCCAGAGCAAAAACACTTATTAAAACTGAAGATAATGAAGTTTTAAAAGATCCTAATGTAAGGTCTTTCTAGGGTTATATCACTTGTGTTTTAGCAAATATATGGGTCACTTTGTCTTGAATTTTGATTTAATCTTATCTTAAACTTTGACTTGATCTGGTCTTGAATTCAGGCGTTGATTTCTTAAGAAGATGTGCCGATCTTGACTTGA
Source organism: Magnolia sinica (assembly GCF_029962835.1). NCBI lineage: Eukaryota > Viridiplantae > Streptophyta > Magnoliopsida > Magnoliales > Magnoliaceae > Magnolia > Magnolia sinica. Next base: position 86,858,723 of record NC_080574.1, read on the forward strand.
TCATAAGCCGTTCTTAAGTTGATCTTCAGGCATGTAGAGTAGTTATGATTCCATACTTGTGATCTGACCTTGAAGCGTTATTGTCTTACGAAATTAGACAATCTATGTGTGCTTATCGTAAAAGCACTTACAATCTTCTCCTTTGTTAATTTTGTGACAAAACACAACATTACATAAAACATCCATTAACTCATTTACAAGATCAATCAAAGTCAAGATTTAACAAACTTGAAGCTGCCCTACATAACATCCTTGTAATCTTCATAACCAACTGTGCATAACACAATTGATGATGCTTAATCGATGCTCCCCCTGAGAAATACAACATATATACTGTTCAGTGTCAAATATTGCATATTTTTTCCTGTTTATATCTTGGTTTTATGAACAGATAATACTTAATGGGTATATTTTATACATATTTGTATTGCGAGGTGAATCTGAGAGCTTGGATTAAAAAGAATGTTAGAAGCATGGATTTGATGGTCAAGAATCACCATGGAAAATTATGGATCTTAGGAGACCAAGATTGAAGAATGAAAATGCCAAAGATCAAAGGAAACAAAGTGAGGAATGGAGAGAATCGAAGATTTGAAGTGAAAATTCAGGTAGCCCGACTCTTGGTTCGGCTAGCTGAAGCTTGAAATTCGGCCAGCCCGAGAATGTTCGGGTGAAATTCCACCAACATTTTCTCTTGGAATTTGCTGGAATTCAGCCAACCGAAGGGGAAATTTGACTAGCCAAATTTTGTTGTTCGGCCAACCGAACTTGACCTTGGCAAAAATTTGAGGCGGTTTGAGGATTTTTCTAACTCGATGCGAAAGTTAGAGTTACACTATTATAAATAGGAGTCCTTAGGATGTTCCAAAGCATCTTCTAGGGTTTAGAAAGGAAGAGGAGGCCTAGGTTGTCATGCCCCAACTCAGAAACTAGGTTCACAAAATTCTCGATCACCGAATCTGGTGCCGACAGCCTCCGTGGTACCCCATTCTTGGCTCTTAGCGCCCATACGCCAGATTCTGATCCTAGGTTCCTACAAGGAGGATTTCTCAGTGTGAATTTTTTAATATAAGGAAGCATAACCACAAGTGTACACAAATCACAAGAACAACATCATCATCACATATCCATTATAATAAAAAGCTTTAGAGTACAATACATAAAGGGAAAATACAAGATAGATATCAAAACTCCAAAAGCACAGCCACACGCTCCTACTTCTGCTCAATTACGTCCTAGCGTCACCTGCACGCATCTATCATGCATAAGCTTATAGAAAGCTTAGAGGGTGGTGTATGTGTGTGCAATGCATGTGCCAAGAAAACAGATGTTAGAGTAAGCAAAAATACTAATAAGTTCATAAATACCATTAGCCTTATACAGGCTATTCAATGTGGAGACATAATAAGTCAAATGTCATATACTGAGGATGCAATGCAATATGAAAATCCTGACGAGTCCATGAATACCGTCAGCCGTATCTAGGCCATGTAATGCAGAAACATGGTAAACCAAATGTCATATGCTGAGAGTGCAATGTAATATGCAATGCAAAAGAATGACAAAGCTGGAGTGTGTAGTCGAGATGATGTACGTGGTATCGCAAGCTGTTCATCATAAGGGACTTTTATCCAAACTAGTTCCATACCTAAATTTGGATAACTAGACTCAATGTGGTAAATTCCTGATCTCAGGTTGGTCATGCGCCCAATCGAAATCCTGGTCATTGTGAAGGTACACATAATGATTTGGTTGCGCACCACTAGCCCGAGTGGATAGTGAATGAATGAATGAATGAATGAGTCAAATGCTAAGTACACAACTCCTCAGTAAGTCCACATATAGCCGCTACAACACTTCCACTATAGGAAAAGGTTCTGCCTCCTATATATACAGTAGCCTGCCAACCACTAGTAGCTCGCCCAGGCCCTTAGGCCCCACCCACATCAGCATCCACCCACGTGTGCCGCCCACGTGTGTAATAGTGACGGGGCGTCACAATATCAATACCATACATCTCTAGGATATCACCAAGGTCTAGTACACTCTGCGCTAGCTTGCCGCCCCATCTAAGAGCACAATTGGGCAAGTGGAACTTCATTATCCGCCTGTCAATATCGGCCCAGCTCATCGATAACGGACTCATTCCTCAATCTGGTCAAACTCAACCTAACATTGCCCCCTCCCTCGAGCGGGTAAGGCCACACCCCTTCTAACCGACCACGACACAGTGAGAGACACTACCTAATGGTATACGGCCCTCGTGCGCTCATGTATCCACTCGATCTCGACGTTGGAGCATCCCCTGGCCACAAGGGTTTAGGGACTTTCACCCACGGACATCCAACGTATCCATATGCTAGAATTAAATATTTCCAGTGTCCCATCTGACCATCCAAGATAAGCCTGTGGATGCCACAGCCCTGATGTTGCTAAGGCGCCAAATGATCATGTCAAAAAATGTGAGATGCATGAGTCATACCATCTAGTCATGCATCAAACCTGCACATACCGCTTGCTCATGAGGGGCAACTCCATCTCTCAGAGAGTCCCATAAACAATCAGCCCAATGACACATGCTATGATCAATTACTCATAATAAGCATACAATGATGCACATGGGCATGTGTCATGCTGTATACTCTACATGATTATCAAACATAAATAATGATCGACTTGTATCTAAGGTGGGGTCCATCGAAGAATGGGTATCTAATCCAAACATCAAGATATGTTCTAAACAGAGGATATATCAACCTGATGCTGCATACACAAAGGGAGTCAAGAGGATGAGCCTAAGTACAATAAGAGGGCTTCCTCATCCTCCCTATCATATAGTAAGTTGGGCTTTCTCATGGGGGCCCGGTAAGTACACAAGGTGGACTTCAAGGTTTGAATAATCCCACTAGTATCAATGGGGGCCCAACAGTTTGGGGTTAGCCCAATAAGGTGAGATGGATCATGCTAATATCAATAGGGGCCCAATGATTTGGGATAGCCCAATAAGGATAGATGGGGAATGGCGTAGTAATGGGCCCTTTGGAGTTTGCAACGTGGACATTTAACCACCATTGCTCTTAGAATGTAGCCCGCCATATAATCAATCTTACATTGGGGGCCCATGCCCTAATACAACCTAGACAATGGATGGGAAACATGAATATAATCACATACATTATGGAGGGCCTCACACAACGCAATGGGCCTCATACAATCGCAATGAGCCTCACACGTCACAATCGGCCTCATACAATCACAATGGGCCTCACATAATCACAATGGGCCTCATACAATCACAATGGGCCTCATACAATTACAATTGGTCACATACAATTACAATGGGCCTTATACAATTACAATTGGTCACATACAATTACAATGGGCCACGTACAATCACAATGGACCTCATCATGACGACAAGATGGGTTTTAAGGTTTGAGTAGTCCTACAGGGTATGGTGGAAAGCATCATTATAATGGGGGCCCAATAAGAGAAGATAGAAATGAGCTTAATAATGGGCCCTAGGGAGGTTCACAACGTGGACATTTAACCATCATTGTTCCCTAGAGTGCGGCCCGCATGAAATCTAACTTATAATGGGGCCCATGGCCCGTATACTAATGAAATGAAATAGGCAACACACATAACATCTCATACATCATGGTGGGCCTCAAGAAATGACCCATGGTCCACATACATGAAGGTGGGCTACTTGGGATAGCCCATAGCCCAAAACTAGGAAGGCCAAGGGAACATACAACACATGCATCATGGTGGACCTCATGGGCAGCCCATATGCCCCATAAAATAATTAGGCTAGGAGTACATCACAAGTACCATTGTGGGCCTTATAGGTCAGCACAAATTTTGGCTAATTGGATGGTAACATAGATATAATCACATACATCATAGTGGGCTTACAGACAACCCACAAGGCCCAGCATAATGGATGGGCAATACATGCATCAAAGAAGGCTCTAAGGCTGGACATTCAGCCCATCCGGGCCTACTGAACGTCCAGAAAATCTAGGCAGTTTGGCCCTCATTTAATTAAATGGTAGGTGGACTTTACAAGGCACTAAAGGGGGGCCCCATCCACTGAACAACATGAAGATAAAGTGCATACATAAAGGTGGGCCTGCTACTGGATTTTTAGTCCAATAGCATCCCAACTATTGATGGACGTCTAAGAGGCTGGACAACTAGATAAAACACATCCACCATGTGGGGTCCACATCTAGGAACTCGACTACATGAATAAAACATAATCATCAAGGTGGGCCCCACATCCAGGGACTGGACAGCGTGGATAAAACACTTACATCATGGAGCGTCCAGCACTGTCCCAAATAGTTGGACGGTGTGGATTACAATACATATATTATGGCAGGCCCCACTGTCCCCCACTGGACGATGAGGATGAAACACATATACCACGTGAGCCCCATAGCTACTGGACGGCGTGGGTGCAACACATACATCACGTGGGGTCTCATCGTCCAGGGTCTGGACAGTGTGGATATAATACATAAATCATGGTCGGGTCCAACCCATGTCCAAGCACTAGACAACATGGATGAAACACCTACATCAGGTGGGGTCCATGGCCGGACGGTGTGAATACAACACTTAGATCAAGTGGGTCCCACTATCCAGGGACTGGATGGTGCAGATACAACACATATCATCAAGGTAGGCTCCACCGTCCAGTCCCTAGATGGTGGAGATACAACATATACATCAAGGTGGGTACGCGTGGGTGGCCCACCAGCTTAGGATGCAAGCTGATATCTGTTTTTCCCCTACGCTCAGGCATGCCCAAACGAACAGGCAACAGGGCCTGCCCGCTGGACAGACAACGTGGATAAATACATCATAGTGGGCCTGGTGCCCTGGACGGTCTGGATACCAGTACATTAGGTGGGCCACACATCATCATCATAAAAAAGGAGGGAGAGAGAGAGAGAAGGAAAGAGAGGGAAAGATCGGCCAAAGGGAGGGGCTCTGCCACTATGAGCCCCTCAAAAGATCCAAACCATACATCATGATCATCACATGGGTATAATGCATGCATGGGCCCTGCAATAAAAAATCTGAGGTGGGGATGCCATCCCCACCATGAAACCAAAGGTCTAGATGACTCCTTCATGATCTAAATCAAATAATAAATCATGATGGGGTCCATGGAGAATGGCCCCATCATGGATTGTGCATACAACCAAGGTGGACCATTGGCCACACCTAGGGGGTAAAATAGGATCTCCACCATTAGTTGGTGGTTCATACATGCCTTGAGCAAGAGTTCCTAGAGATCTAAGCAAGAAAAACCATAAATCAAATCTTAAAAAAGCACCCACCTTGAATCTCCTACTTCTTCCACCCTTAGGTTCTAGTGCTTCAAAAGAGAAGATTTAATGGTTGTGATGGGCTTGGGATGGTTGGATTGAGAGATCTTGGGCTGCAATGAGGCTGGAAAATGGAGGTTACTTGGGACGTCTAAACTCTCTAGCAAGGGAGAAATGAGGGAGAAAAGAGTGAGGGAGAGAGATAAGAGAGAGGGGAGAGGTAGCTAGGCTAGGCAATGATTGCTCTTGGGAAGGGGGTTGGCATGCTTTCATCATTACAAGGCATGCTTACTAACATGCTTGGAGGCTACTAGAATAGGGTGATGTCATCCCTAGGCTAGTAGCCTAGGATGCCATCATCCTAATGATTGTTTAGGGATATGCACTAACTAGAATGGATATGGCCCCGCAACATGCGGTCCACGGCCATAATGATGTGCAGGCCATAACTCTCAATCTAAGCATTGCATTGGCACATGAGACGCGACATTAGAACAGTGGTGACGGCATGGTCGCAATGGCATAGGTCTCAGGTTGAGCTGACTTGGGTTAATAGGATGCAACTTGAGATCATTTGGAAACACTATCTACAGGTCGCGGGTCACCGGAATTCAACGGGGTGGATCACGTGATCCTAAGGAATGGAATGGTACTAGGAAATAGGCCTTACATAGGTGGAGCACTGACGATGTTCTTCTACTCCGACTTCTTCACGGGTTCTAGTAGATATTTCAATTTTTCTTTCTATTTTTGTGTTAGCTATGACTAGTTAATCTCTTAGCTAGGGCTAAGAGGTGAAGCTTGTAGCGTGTTGGGATGTTTATTTTGATTAAATTCTTATTTATATTTAACTTCATTAATCTCTAGTTTGAATTAAAGGAATATTTTCAGTTTTCTATGATTTGTTGTGACTAAAATTAAAATAGATGTTATGATAGCTTTGGATATCTTCTTTTCCTGTTTTGAGATTGTGAGATTGGTAAATCCTATTGTTCACCATCGTCTCCTAGGCATGGTATGGTGATGGAATCTCTGCCAATCATTACAATACTCCTTCATGCGTGGCTAGGTCAATGAAAAGTTTAGAATTAATATAATTGCTTCATCTTCTAATTGGATATGATAGGACTCCAATTCCAATTGTGTTTATTGAATCAAAGTAAGATAACATCCAGATAGCTACAAGTGGATCCTTAGCACCCTAGTTCCCACCTTTCAATTGATAGTTTAAAATCAACATTATTCACAATTGCTCTCTTTTATTCCATATTCAGGTTTAGATTTTCTTCCAGTTCTAGTTCTAGTTATTTTCATAATACGTACAAGTTTAGTCCCTGTGGATTTGACCTCGGTCTCACTGAGTTATTACTACATCATGACCCTATACTTAGGGTTGTGAAAAAGTTTTTGGCGCCATTGAAGGGGACTATGGCTTCGTTTTTCTGGAATTAATTGGTATTAGAATTAGGTTAAGATTAGGATTAACTTTTTTGCTTTGTTTTTAGGTTAGGATTTTTCTAGATTTGTTTTTAGAAACTAACATTGTTTTCTGTTTTGTAGGATCCTAACATATCAACTCCAATCCGGTAACCTCCTTCCAATTCTTTCTTTCTTTCTTTTTCTAGATTTCTTATGTGTTTTAGTTTCTCTAGTTTTCTTTTTTGTTAGGACTAATTATTTAGTTACTTGAGGGTTGAGAGTGTTTCATGCCCAAGTGGGTTCGCGATAACACTCTACGTCTTTTGAGTGAAGGAGGATTAGTCGAAGGGTTGCCTATCCATCACATAATTAGACACCACTTGAGATCCTCTGAGTCAATAGAAGTGATGGCTGCAAATCAACCTCAACCAAGAATTGAGAAAATTTAAATTCAAGATGAAAATGAGGTGCATCATGCACCCCCACTATTTACAACCAGTGCGGGTGAGAACACCTTCCTGCATGATTGTTCCAGACAATGCAGGAAATATAATTATTAAACCTGGGGTGATCTAACTCCTTGCAAAGTTCCATGGACTTTAATCTGAAAGTCCATATCTACACATGAAAGAGTTTGATGAGATAATAGCCACTTTACACTTTCCTAACGTGTCTAAGGACATGATTAGGATGAAACTCTTTCCCTTCTCCTAAAAAGAAAAAGCTAAGATCTGGTTGCACTCACTACAACCACGATTTATTGGCAGATGGAACGACATGACAAGAGAGTTCATAAAGAAATTCTCCCCAAACCATAAGACGAACACCATCAGGAAGTTAATCATGAACTTTGCCTAAAAGGAAGATGAGACATTCTTCCATTATTGGGATCAGTTCAAGGATCTTGTTAGTTCATGCCCACGACATGGCTTTGAAACATGGCACGTAATAATTGTCTTCTACAACGGACTGATATCTTCCATGCGCCAATTGGTCGAGATGATGTGCAATGAGAAATTCATGAACAAAAATGTTGATGATGTGTGGGACTACTTTGACAAACTTGCTGAAAATGCACAATCATGGGACATCTCCCCAAGACCTAGCACCACTTCTAAGCTTACTCAATCAAAGTAGATGGGTGGAATATATATTTTGAAAGACGAAGATGATATAAATGCCAAAGTGGCCAATCTCACAAGGAAAATTGAGGCCATGAATGTCATGCCGCAGACTCGGTGATCGGACTCACAAGGAATTAGATAGCCGGTTCCGGCCGCAACAGCCTTCATAGCACCCCATTCTCGGCTCCTGAGACAGGATTCCAATCCATGGATCCTACAAGGAGGATTTTCATATCGCAATTCCAATCCAATAGAGCATACCCAAGATCATAACAAGTAAATCTCAGAAATAGACTAAGGAACACACTGCAAAATTGAAAAGGCCAAGCTATATGTCCTAGGGGGTGAATTAGACTATGCTAAATTTAAGCTTTAATAGCGGAATAAAAGAAATGATAGCTAAATAAAGGAAATTAATTCACAATGCAGAAGTGAAAAGCAACCTCAATAATTAAGTATTGAGAGATTGATACAAATGTTGTTCTGAGGACAACCTTACACCATAAAAACCAAGGGTTTATGGCAGGACAACCTTATTCCTAAAAAGTTCTTTGTATCAAAACTCAAACTGAAGAGGAATAAATAAATAGCAAGGAATAGAAATATTAAACTATTACAACATTCCCCACAATGCTTGAAATGTAAATATTACAACATTCACATCCACACATACATCCCACAAACTTTGAATAAAAAAGATAGAAAATAAATCACACATCTACAAAACACAAAGAGTTATAGTGGTTTACCTGTGTGTTCACCAACTGTTAAACAACAGCCACACAGCTTGGTACTCCACTCCTAATATCCTCACTCAGTGGATATTAGTGTTCACTGTGAAAATAGGTTTCTTAGGTTCACCTAAAATCTTCACAATTGTGTCTTTCAAATGGGCTTACACAATTCAAAAACCCCACTTTCGAGTTTTCTAGCTCTCCTCAGATAACCAACAGATTAAGATTTTTTTAGCTTAATCTCAAATAAAACCAAAAGAATGAAATTTATAATAAAGTAAAATACTTGATTTCTCCTTTTGTTGTAGCCCGGAAGAATTAAATCGAAGTAGAAGTTCGAATAGAAGTTCAATGTCCAATACTCACTTAAGAAATGGTTCTAGGTTCTAGATTGATTTTAAATTAAACTAGTTGGGCTAGCTATATTTGATTTTGATTCCAAGAAGGAGGAATATAACAATTCCTCTTTTCAATTCAGATTGGAATTTAGAAACAAAATCAAATCAATAAAGCTAACAAAAGAGAATATTAAATATGCACAAATTAGCTTAAAATGTAAACAAACTTATCTCAGAGTGATGCCTTAATTTTACTTGAATTGGGTTATCAAACTCTGAAATTCGTCATCTATTTATAGTTGTAAAAACTCGTTTACGATTGGTCCTGAGGACAGTATGATTAATCTTAAAAGCAACGAATTTTTGAAATTTTAAGCGCGATCGAATCAGACCATTCCACGACTGGTCGTAGGGTGTCCACAACTAGTCATGAGCCCTCCACGACTGGTCGTGACATACCCACGACTGGTCTTGAGAAACCAGGAATGGTTGCTGAAATTTGAGTCGTAGATGCTGGACTGGTCGTGAACGAATCGTACACTGTTCACACGACCAGTCAAGCCGAGTCAAGGATTGGTCATAGCTCAACCAAAAAATTCTGAAAAATTACAACAACTTAGGACTGGTCCTAGAATTTCTTGGACTGGTTGAGCTAGTTCTAGGACTAGTCGAACAGGGTCCAGGACTAGTCTTAGAATAAACCAAATTCATATAAAAATATTTAATATGAATTATATATACAAAATGACCTACCCTACAGTCAATCTAAGGTCAATCATACCTAGAAAGTGAGATATGAACATCGAGACTTCATATGATAGTTGACCTTTGAAGATTGTAAAACTTGGGATCTCTTTACTTGATGTAGCATTGAACTTGAGATCTACTAGAGCTTGAATTACACTTCAATTTGAGTTGTACACTAACTTGAGTCTTTGAAGAAGATCACTTCTTTCGTTGTAGCTTGTACTTGCATTTCTTGAAATGGTTTGAAGTAAATCTTTGTTCTTGACTTGAAGCAACGTGTTTAGAGGGGTGATGCAATGTCTTGATCAAATATACCAATGAGCTACACAAGACATAAATTGCACAAGCCAAAGATTGATATTTTGGCACCATAAAATTTGACAACCAAAGGAGCATAAAACCATAGCACTTACAATCTTACCCTTTGTCAAATTTGTGACAAAACATACTTAACAATAATATCACCAATACACATCCAAAGAATCATATATGCACTAGTTATAAGAGAAAACCAGTTACAACCTGGTTAAAGAATCATGCACCAATTATCATCAACTAGCACATAACATTATGGACTAGGCACAACATAGGCAAAACATCTCCTCACATACTCCCCCTGAGTAGCACACACATGTATCGAAAAAAATTTATATGCTACCCACAATCCATATCCGTGCCATAAGCAATCAATCTAAATATTTCTCCCCCTTTTGGCACAATATGACAAAGGAAGAAGAAGAAAAAATGGAAAAGAATAAGAAACAAGTATAATAAAGGATTAACTAGACAAGAGATAAGCAAATAAAAGTCCACATACCATTAACTAGTTTAAGCAAAAGTCAGTAAACCAAATAAAGTGCACAAACCAACACAAGTAGAATTAAAGTTATTACATACCAAAGAGTAAAGCACTTAATCAGATCCTGAAAAAGGCGCAGGAATGGTAGGATCAAGTTGATGAAGGCCCTTACTTAAGCGCTTAAGATACTTGCGCATATATTTAAACTGTAAATCGTATGCCACATTCATATTCTCTACCTTCTCCTCTAGAGCACGAAAACGAGCATCAAAATTAGATGGCTCATAGTCAAGATCATTAGAAGAATCAGAATCAATTTCATCAAAAATATCATCCATATTTATATCATCAGGAGGAAGATCACCAGCTTCTTCTTCATTCCCTGTTTCAGCTCCACCACCACCCACATCCACTTAGCCAGTAGCTAATTCCAATATCATCTTATTAATATTCGAATTGTTAAAAATAAGATGATGGATAGGAGCCTCTCCAACAAGCATAACAACTAGCATGTGTGTAGCTAAAACAGTCATAAGATAGGCAAACGGAATATCATCAATATTACCAGCCCAAACAACATCTGAGTACCCAGCTAGTTGAACACTAGTATCATATGGATACCAGAGACAAATTTAGCAATACTTGCGACGTATCGCATAATCCTCTTAACAGCTGTTAAATGTGACTATTTAGGATCAGACTGATATCTAATGCAAATACCAACACTAAAAACAATATCAGGTCTACTAGCAGTTAAATATCATACTACGATATAATTTTGGATCCACATTATTACCTGTAAAGTCCTTTGAGAGTCTTAGAGTTGTACTCATAGGAGTATCAAAATTCTTATCATTCTCAAATCCAAACATTTTAATTAAGTTCAGAGCATATTTGGTTTAAGAAATAAAAATGCCATCAGATTGTTATTTTAATTGCAACCCTAGAAAATAATTCAATTCCCCAACTATGCTCATTTCAAACTTAGATTTCATTAAATCTGTAAACTCAACAGTCATGTTAGAACAGGTAGATCCATAAATAATATCATCAACATAGATTAGCACTATTAAGATGTGATCATTAAGTTTCTTAAAAAAAAGAGTCTTATCTACACTTCCCATTTGAAAATCATGAATTAGTAAAAACTTAGTCAATTTCTCGTACCATGCTTTGGGAGCTTATTTCAAGCCGTAGAGAGCCTTTAAGGTGATAGACATGATCAGTGTTCTTAAGGTCTTCAAAACCCATTGGTTATTCAACGTATACTTCTTCATGCAGATCACCATTTAAGAAGGCACTCTTCACATCCATTTGATAAATTTTAAATTTTCTAAAGCAAGCAATGGATATGAATAGTCTGATTGATTCAAGACAAACTACTGGGGCAAAGGTTTCATCATAATCAATACCCTTAATTTGAGTGTACCCTTGTACAACCAGTCTAGCCTTACTTCGAATTATATTACCAAGTTCATCAGACTTATTTTTGAAAATCCACTTCATTCCGATGATATGTTTATCTTTAGGTCTAGGAACAAGATACCAAACATCATTTCTCACAAATTGGTTAAGCTCTTCTTGCATCGCAACAATCTAGTTTTCGTCAGTAAGAGCTTCTTTTTACGTTTGCCAATTCAATTCGGGATGTAAAACATACGTAATTACATATATCTTCTAGTTGTCTACGAGTGTGTACACCAGTGAGAGGGTTTCGAAGAATTTGAGTGGTTGGATGATCTTTAACAGTCCTTAGTTTAGAGTCAGTTTGATTTGATGAAGTATCTGGTTTGTCAATTAAAAGAACTTCATCATTATCTGAACTTGGGGCAGGTGTATTCAAGTGATCGTCTATGACCACATTAATAGATTCTTGAATAACACCGGTCCTTTTGTTCAGTGCACGATATGCGCGACTATTTAAATAATATTCTAAAAAGATTCCTTCATCACTTTTAGTGTCAAACTTTCCCAGATTTTCACGGTCATGTAAAATATACCACTTGCTGCCAAAAACTCGAAAGTATTTGACAGTAGGCTTTTTATCGAACTAGATTTCATAAGCAGTTTTATTATTAAATTTTCTCGTATAAACCTGGTTGATTATATAACAGGTAGTATTTACGGCTTCAGCCCAAAGATTTTTAGATAGCTTCATACTATTAAACATACATTAGCCATTTTTTAAGCACTCTGTTGTGGTGTTTTGGGCGTAAAAAATTCATGCGATATTCCTTGATCGCTACAGAATTTCTCAAAACTGATATTCTCAAATTCAGATTCATGATCACTACGAATCTTATAGACTTGAGAATATTTTTTCATTTGAATCCGTTTGAGAACTCTTTTTACTTCATCAATGGTTTTTGATTTATCCCTTAAGAAAGCTACCCAAGTGAATCTAGTAAAATCATCCACAATTACCAAAATGTATTTTTTTCCACCTCGACTCTCCATCCTGATTGGTCCTATTAGATCCATATGGAGAAGCTCAAGTGGTCTTGATGTGCCATTGGAGTTCACCTTCTTGTGAGAGCTCCTTGATTGCTTGCCAATCTGACATTCACCACATATTTTGTCTATTTTTTGTAATTTAGGTAGACCTCTTATTAGTTCTCTTTTGCTCAGTCTATACAAATTATGATAGTGTACAGGTCCAAGACATTTATGCCACAAATCAGTCTCATCGGTATGGACCATGTAACACGATTGACTAGATGAGCTGGATTCACAGTTTGCAGAAGTTCTGCGACTAGTTAATATTACTGAACCCTTATTATTTAGAATTTCACAACCTTGGTTAGAAAATTTTACACTATGATTGTTATCCCATATTTGAGATATGCTTAATAGATTGTGTTTTAACCCTTCAATGTATAAGACATTTTTAAACAAAGGGAGGTTATAGAGTTGAACCATACCTTCGCCAATAATCTTGCAATTGCTGCCATAACTGAATGTGACTAACCCATCAGCCATGTCTTTGAGATCGGTGAATAGACGTTTATCACCTGTCATATGCCTTGAGCATCCACTGTCTAAGTACCACTTTGAATGGCTTGTAACTTTGAAAGTAGTATGAGCAACCAAGCAGGTAACCTTAGGAACTCATTTGATAACTGTTTTGGGTTTAGGAGTATAGTGGGTCTTCTTTTATTTGTAGTTGTTGTAAGAGTGACCCACTGAGTTAGATTTTAAGAGCTCCTTAAGTAGATCAACTATTTTTTCAACTAAAGGGTTTCGGTTCTAATTTTTATAGTTGATATAGTTGCTCTTGAGTTTTTGAAAAGTTTTAGTATTTTTAGAAAAATTTTGATTAGTACTTGTCCCTTTTGAGTTTGAAGTCTCTCCTTTCACAAACTTGGGAAGAGTATTCTTTTGTTTAGGAGGAATATTTTTATCGTAGCCCAAACCGGATCGATCGCCACATTTTCTTGATCCAGATAAAAGTTTTTCTAACTTTGGATCACCTTGGGCATATCTCCATGTATCCTTTAAACTAGAAAGAGAAGAAACTTCAAGTTTAAGTTTATCATTTTCAGATTTAAGATTTTCAATCTGGTAAGTTTTGAATTCTAAATCGCATTTGTATTTTTCAAAACAATCTGAAATATGGGATTTTTCTAAGACAAGAGAATCAAAGTTTTCTTTTAAGTTTTAAATACTTTTCTTTTTGAAGCTTTAGTTTTATGGCAATTTTACAACTTTCCTTGTATAGGGCATTGTAAGCATCTCGAAGATCTTCTTCATTTTCATGATCACTATTTAGATTTTCTTCACTAGTTATATCATCATGTTTTAAAAAAGTGAACTTGGCTAGAGTCATAAGGGCTTTAACTTCATTGCCCGACTCAGTATCAGAGTCTTCTGATTTAGAAGAGGCTTCAGAGCCAGAAGATTCATCCCAAGTAGCCAACATACTCTTCTTTTTTAGGTTTGTCCTTTTTAGGACACTTATTTACTAAATGCCCATATTCTTAGCAGTTGTAACATTGACTATCTTTCAAAGATTTTCAAGTTTTAGATTTAGATTTAGATCTCTTCTTATCATTTGATTTTTGAAAATCAACCCTCTTTTTACTTTTGAAAATCATGTAAAACTTTTTTGTTAAAAGAGCCATATCGTCTTCAGAATTTTCTAAATCAGAATTGCTATTATTTTCTTGAGAAATATTTTTAGAAGACTTAAGGGCAATAGATTTACCTTTAGGAGCTTTAAAATTTAACTCGTAGGTTTGTAAAGACCCAACTAATTCTTCTACCCTCATAGTATCTGTATCACGAAGTTCCTGGATCGTAGTTACCTTAAAATTGAACCGTTCAAGAAGTGAGCACAATATCTTTGCACAAACTTTACTTCAAGGATTTTGTCACTAAGACCCCACGTAGAGTTCACAATGTCATTTAATCTAGTATAGAAGTCCATAAACATTTCATTTTCTTCCATATGTATTTCATCAAATTTGGTTGTGAGGATTTGGACTTTAGATTTCTTGACAATTGATGTATCCTTGTGTGTCATTTCTAATATATCCCAAGCTTGCTTTGTAGTATCGTAGGATATAATTCTTTTAAATTCATTTGGTGATAGTGCGCAAGTGATTGCATTTAGTACTTTTGCATTGGCACTACTCTCACTTTTCTGAAGTGTGGTCCAAGTAAAATAAGGTGATACTTTTATTGATTTTGATCCATCGATACCAGTTACTTTAGTTGTAGGAGAGGTCCATTCATTCACTGTGGCTTGCCACATGCTTTCATCCATGGATTTAAGGAAAATCCTCCTCCTGGCTTTCTAATAGGCATAATTGGTGTCATCAAATGGTGGAGGCCTAGTGACTGAAAGGCTATCAAAATTTGACATCTTATAAATAGCTTAGCGATTAGCTCAGGAAATAAATCTAAATAACAAGAATAAAAATGAGTTATTAGGCTCTGATACCACTTAAAAAGGCCAAGCTATATGTTCTAGAGGGGAGTGGGGGAGGGGGAAGGGGGGTGAATATGACTATGCCAAATTTAAGCTTTAACAGCGGAATAAAAGAATATGATAGCCAAATAAAGGAAATCAATTCACAATGCAAAAATGAAAATCAGCCTCAATAATTAAGTATTGAAAGATTGATACAAATGTTGTTCTAAGCACAACCTTACACCATAAAAAATAAGGGTTTATGGCAGAAAAACCTTATTTCTAGAAAGTTCTTTGTATCAAAAACTCAAACTGAAGAGGAATAAATAAATAACAGGGAATAGAAATATTAAATTATTACAACATTCCCCATAATGCTTGAAATGTAAATATTACAACATTCACATCCACACATACATCCCACAAACTTTGAATGATAAAAGATAGAAAATAAATCACACATCCACAAAACATAAAGAGTTATACTGGTTCTCCTGTGTGTTCACCAACTGTTAAACGACAGCCACCCAGCTTGCTACTCCACTCCTAATATCCTCACTCAGTGGATATTAGCATTCACTATGAAAATAGGTTTCTCAGGTTCACCTAAAACCTTCACAATTGTGTCTTTCAAATGGGCTTACACAATTCAAAAACCCCACTTCTGAGTTTTCAGGCTCTCTTCAGATAACCAACAGATTGAGATTTTTCTAGCTTAATCTCAAATAAAACCAAAAGAATGAAATTTATAATAAAGTAAAATACCTGGATTTCTCCTTTTGTTGTAGCTCAGAAGAACTAAATCGGAGTAGAAGTTCGAATAGAAGTTCAATGTCCAATACTCACTTAAGAAATGGTTCGAGGTTCTAGATTGATTTTAAATTAAACCAGTTGGGCTAGCTATATTTGATTTTGATTCCAAGAAGAATAAATATCATAATTCCTCTTTTCAATTCATATTGGAATATAGAAACAAAATCAAATCAATAAAGCTAACAAAAGAGAATATTAAATATGCACAAATTAGCTTAAAATGAACACAAACTTATCTCAGAGTGATGCCTTGATTTTACTTGAATTGGGTTATCAAACACTGAAATTCATCGTCTATTTATAGTTACAAAAACTCATCTACGACTGGTCATGAGGACAGTATCACTGGTCGTAGAAGAAACGAATTTTTGAAATTTTAAGCGCAATCGGATCAAACCGTTTCACGACTGGTCGTGAGCCCTCCATGACTGGATGTGACATACCCATGACTGGTCGTGAGAAACCAGGAATGGTTGCTGGAGTTTGAGTCGTAGATACTGGACTGGTCGTGAACGAATCGTGCACTATTCACACGATAGGTCGAGCAGAGTCCAGGACTGGTCGTAGCTCAACCAAAAAATTTTAAAAATTTGCAACAACTTAGAACTGGTCCTAGAATTTCTTAGATTGGTTGAGCCAGTTCTAGGACTAGTCAAACAGGGTCCAGGACTAGTCTTAGAACAGACCAAATTCATATAAAAAGATTCAATATGAATTATATATATGAAATGACCTACCCTACGGTCAATATAAGGTAAATCATACCTAGAAAGTGAGATATAAATATTGAGACTTCATATGATAGTTGACCTTTGAAGATTGTAAAACTTGGGATCTCTATACTTGATGTAGCATTGAACTTGAGATCTGCTAGAGCTTGAATTACACTTTATTTCGAGTTGTATACTAACTCGATTCTTTGAACAAGATCACTTCTTTCGTTATAGCTTGTACTTGCATTTCTTGAAATGGTTTGAAGTAAATCTTCGTTCTTAACTTGAAGTAAGGTGTTTAGAGAGGAGATGCAATGTCTTGATTATATATACCAATAAGCTACACAAGACATAGATTGCACAAGACAAAGATTGAAGTTTTGGCACCACAAAATTTGATAACCAAAGAAGCATAAAACCATAACACTTACAAAAATCCACTAAGAATTTAAACTTTACGGGTATAAGGTTCAAAAGGAAATACATAATGTAGAAAGAGGGAAGGAAGGGTCTGTAACAGGTCCTCAGCTCGCCCCAACCAAATCCACAACTCCATCACTACTGCGCTGACTTAGGATCTCCTGCACACATCAATCGTGCATAAGCTTATAGAAAGCTGTATCGACCTTGAAATTTTTTGTGCTAATCTTTCTTTAAGTAGTTGTTTTGGGGTAATTAGCGCTTTACTCGATTGCTTGTGAAATCCGCATCAATCACTTTAAATTGTATCTGCATGGCTCTAAACGTGTAGATTAGTGAACGCTACGTTACTCTGAAATCTTGGATCCATCGCTAAATCCAGTTGTTCTGGGGAATTTTTGGAAGATCTGGATCGGACCTGGACCGCGCGTCGAAAGTCCGATGGCGATGATCTTAGGCTATTGCGGTCATCGAGTTGGGCTTGATCTTCACCTCGAAAATCAAGTCGATCCGATGTTCTGGGTCGATTTGATTGAGTTCGGAGTGAAGAGTGTGAGAATGGTTAGAATTTATTAAGCCTTTATTGAAATCTGAGTCGTGTCGCTTGCGCGATGATTTTAAGCTATCTGACCGTTGGATTCTGACCCAATTTCACCCTCTGATCAGGATAGTTGGCCCAGGCATATCCTAGTGCTTGTGGACCTGATCGAGATTTCGCGACCGTTGAATTGAGTGTGGTCCGCCACGGCTGATCTGAAGAGCCGGTCGGTATGAAAACTCTGCTTGACCTAGATCCATGGTCAAGGAGCTTAAGTCCGACCTTTCGTGGTTATAGGCCCACCAGAAGTGCTTCGTTGGATCGAGAAAGGCTTACTTTGGTTATAACCTAAGTATACCTTGACCCTAGGGTTATTTTCATTAAAAAAAAAAGGCCTATTTATAGTCCTTAAACCCTAGCTCTCTTTTCCATACGATTTTCTCTAACCCTAGCTTGGAAAGAGAGTGGAAAAGAGAGAGAAAGTGAGAGAGATAAGTTGGTGAATCATCTTGATTTCTTCCTTGTTCTTCTTCATCTTCGAACCTTCACTTTGAATCGTTCTTCTGACGATTCTGAGTTTCTTTTGGGGTAAGTTAACCTAACCCTAACCTGTGTTAGAGCTTAGACTAGACTTGGTGTTGTTGTATCTCATTTCTATCCTTATTTTAGGGTATTCTAGCGCCGTTGACGAAGACAACTCGTCTAAATCAGCTCGGCGGTTCTTTCTTCACTTAAGGTGAGGACTTTAAGTGTATAGGTTATGGTTTTCAAGGCTTTCAATCCCAGTTAGTGATTTATTCTTGTTATGGATGAAATTTCACATGCCAAACGTTGTGTTTACATTGCTTTCCTGATATGCATGTGCTATATTGAGATTTGTGTATTCTAAGTGTATTTATAAAGTACCGTATACGTATAAAATATGCACTTGTGTTTGCCATGATTATTTGTCTTGTATGTATGCTAGATGCATGTATGACGACTCCTTGGTAAAAGGAATTGTCTAAGTGCATGTATTCCAACATACGCCATGTTTGTTGTTCCTTGTATGCTAAGTGTTGGTAGAAATACATGAATGATCTAAGTGTAATTGATTACACTAACTGTGGGCGTTGAGAAGTGATTCTCAATACTCCTATTGATGCGCATGATTTCCTTTATGTAGTTACATTCCAAGTTATTTAAATTCAAGCATTACCTATGCTTACATTTAGGTTAAGTTGTTATTCTTCAAGTGATGATGTACCATGATTTGAGTTATTGTTCCATTACTGTTTTACATTCCATATGAGCATCTGTTGTAGTATAAGGTGTTTGGGACTATGCCTTAGTCCAGGAAATCGGTAATTGACCCTATATTCGTGGTTGAGATTGCTTTCGCCACGTAGGACGTATTAGATGAACCCGAGCCGTATTAGAGTTGGCGGCAGTGGTTTGGCCACGCGGAGTGTTTGCGCACTCCATGTCGCTCAATTCGACGTGCGCTCGTGCTAGTCGAGTTCGTTAAATAACTCGATTGTCCGATGTATGTTAACCATGTATGGACGCTACTGCTTGAATCTAGGGTACCGAGCTTACCAGTGAAATCCTAATAACCATGGTACCTGATCCGCGAAGACTCATGAGCCGGACATGGTGGTATGGGACACCGTGGCCGAGCTGTCGGCCTACGCTGGGGTGATGAGCCTCCCCGTAGTGACCAATGAGCAATTAAACTCGTGAGCTGATTATGGTGGTATGGGACACTATATTCATGCTGTCGGCCTGCATTGATTGGTGATGAGCCCTTTGTAGTAACCTCGAGCATACCTGGATACCGCAAGGAGGTGACGAGCCAATCTGTGGTAGTAAAGGCATGAAAGGCGTGCATTGATTGGTGACGAGCCCTTTGCTACGACCTCAACTATATGATCGTATGAGATGTCTAGGATTGACGACCCTAGTATGGATCACTGTTTGAATGGTGATATGAGGAAGGTATCTTAGCTTCCCAATCCTGTTGTGTGAAATGGACTAATAACAACTTGGTAATCATATCCATGCACCGCATTTGCATGTGCTTTGTAGATGTGGCGCACTTTGAGGCGATGTCATGCGTAACGTAAGATGAAGACGCCGAGGGTGTACGCGTGAGGGCACGCATCATATTGCATTCATACCTGCATTAACAAGAGTACTTAGGATTTATTTAATTGTCATGCTTTATCATTACTGTTTGATTGAACTGATAACATGTTAACCAGTGCCTTATTATTCCACTGAGTTGATCACTCACTCCCACGTTTCTAGGGCGGTGTTACACACCCACCAGACTCTGTCTTAGGCCCTGAAGTTGCAGATGTGGATGCGACGTCTGAGGCAGAGCGGGAGCTGGATGACGACGAGGCTGCCTTCTCCTATATGCAGTTTTCAGACGGGTTCTAGCGAGCCTCGGTCTGTTGCGCGGGATCTCTGGGATTATTTTGGGAACTGAAATGATGTAATTTGATACTTATAATTTTGTTAAATAACACTTTCATACGATCTGGCTTGTATATGTAATTCAGGGATTTACACTTGTACACATATTTTCCTATAAGTCTTCCGCTTGCTTTATTCACTTGTCCCTGAATCATATCTGTGTTTTGGCTTAATCTATTCCATGTTTTATGCACTAATACAGTCAACATGCATCCATCATTAAATATGTTGCATAAGTGATGTTTTGGAACTCGGGAGCTGAGTTATGCTCAACCCCCGAATTTCAGGGCGTTACAAGTTGGTATCAGAGCATGATCTGGATTAAACCAAACCTGGGTTATGGTCACACACTGCACGTTGTCGCCACTTTAGTGTAATTGGGTGTGGGTCTATCATCGCTTTGTGTTTGTGCTCCGTAGTTTCTATCGGCGAAAGATTCTTGAAAACCTTCGCCGAGATCGAGTCTGTACTCTTACCTGATCACACACAGCGACCCGAAACCTTTCCTAGACCCTCTATTAATGAGTGTAGACGGTCTATCTTCCCTTTTTTCATCTTTAAACCTTCCAGAAATCGCCATTTGAATCAGATTTCTATCAGAATGACCCGATAGGCGTCAAACTACACAAGGGGCCAATCGGGGCATTTTCTGTGGGGCCCAGGGGGGGAACCACATCTTTTAGACCAAGGGGGACCAAGAGGGACTCGCCAAATCGGCGAGGCATCGCCGGACTATCCAGAGACCGGCGATGCCATTGCCGGTTCGGCGAGGGATCGCCGGTAGCCGGGCCAGGCGGGCCGGGCCGATCGTCCCTAGGCTTAATGTGGCCCACCTCTCCACGGTTCCACCTTTAAACCCCTTTCTTTTACCTACTTCCTTCACAAAACCCACTCCCAAGCTTTCCTTTTCTTCAAAAACCTCTCCAAACTCTCTCAAATCTCTCCCAAATCTTCATCTTCTTCCCATTTTCGTGCAAACCCATCACCCCATTTTCAAATCTTCCTTCCCATTGCTGATTTCTCCTTCTTTCCTTCTCATTTGAGTCCTTGCTTTCCCTTTTGGGCTAATAGTTGTGTGGAAGCTTCACCATCTTCCTATTTCTCTCTTTCTCTCATTTCTCATGGCCCTCTTTGAGATCGTGACGGCCATCTTTTCCATTTCTTCCCTTCTTTCCTTGATGGAGAAGAAGAGAGCGCCCGTGGATGAAGCCGGGCAGAGCCGCCCAACCCATGCATGGAGGTCGAGAGGTGCCGCCGCTAGCACGTCCGCCACGCGCGGTTCCAGACGAAGCGGGACCTTGATCCTCGAGCTCCCGTTAGTAGGACTTTGTTGGCGGAGTTGTCGCATGGAGTCTATGAAGGGCGTAGAGTCCTTTTTGAGGCTCATGTTGATCCACGACTCTTTGGTGAGTTCTTCTTGTTGGAGCGCCTAGAAGGGGCTGGTTGGGGTCCCTTGTTCGAAGGCGAGTATCGCGCGAATGCTAGCACTATTCGGGCCTTTTATGCCAACATTCTGGAGCCTTCCCTGGATCCTCTGCAGTTCAAGATTCCCTGTGGTAGTGGTCGAGTTGGTATTGTCAATGTTGCTTTGATATCCCGACTCCTGAGGGTGCCACTTGGGGAAGTGCATGCTAGCGAGAAGAATGTGGACAGTGTGCGTGAGAGGGATCGTCGCACCCGATCCTTGTGTGGTCGTCTGGTCGAATGGCAGCCGAATAGGAGTCTTTTGGCTTCTCACATGACGGACGACTTCTGTTTGCTTCACCACATCTTTACGTTCAATGTGTATCCGAGGTGGAGCAACCGCAGCGAGTGTACTCGCCTGATGGTGGATTTCCTATATCAGGTGGGGCAGGAAGCAAAGTTGTGTGTGCCGACGTACGTCCTGTGCCAGATTATTCTCATCGCTCGTTCGAGTAGAAGGACCGAGTCTCTTCCCTTTGGTCGCCTCATTTGCAAGATTGCACATGAGTTTGGCTATAGGCTTGGAGCTGAGAAGCCGGTCCCTGTTCCTTATATCAATTTGAGGACTCTCAAGCTGATGGAGGTTGGTTTTGGTCGGCTTGCCTCAGAGGGTGAGGCCGAGTCTGAGAGCGGTGATGATGAGAGTTATGTTGAAGGTGGTGCGGAGTCTGAGGAAGAAGCAGAGCAAGACGAGGAAGAGATTGAGGCACAGGATTCGAGTGATAGCTCTCCTCCTGTGGTGCCAGAGCAGGGTGCAGAGCAGATTGCCAGAGATGCCCGTCTTACACGGCTTGAAGAAGGGCAAGCTGCTTTACGCCAGGAGATAGTTGATCTTCGAGGCTTTGTTAAGCATAAGTTTAAGAAGATGTCTCGGACTCTGAAGTCTATCCTGTGTTGCTTGCAGGATAAGGGTGCTCCGCCTCCATCTCCTGATTCCGACGAGTAGCTGTCGTCGTGGGCGTCTTTGCTTTGTTTGTGTTTTTCTTTCTGTGTGTAGCCGTTGTTGGCTTGTAGTTGGAGTGTTGTAGTGTTGTAGTTGTGGTAGTTGTTTGTGGTTGTTGTAGTTATTGTGGTTGATGAAGTGTTAGATGTTGTTGTTTTCATGCTTTCCTAGTCGTGATTCATGTATTGCTGCACTACTTGTATTGCGACGATTTTGATTAATGGAATGCATGTTGTTTATTTTTGGAGTTGTGCTGTGCTGTGTTATTGTGTGGATGGATCATGTGACTTAGAATCTGACAGGTTGCATCCTTTGATTTAATGTAGGGATGCCTCCTAAGGGTTCGAAGACTTCGGCCCGTCTCTCTCTGATTGAGTCGCTTGCTGGGGTTCCTCCCTTGAGCGATAGCCATTCAGATCCGCAGGCGGGTCCGTCTGGTGTTGGGCCAACACCTATGGCTCCTCCAGTAACGCCCTCGGTTCCTGAGCCGAGCCGTGCACCTTCGTCTGCTTCCCCGTCTGATAGGTTTAAGCAGATGATGCTGTTGATGCAGCAGCAGCAGCACCAGCAACAGCAGCAGCAGTAACAGGAGTTCCTCTCTTCCATGGCTAGCATCTTTGCTCAGTCAGTGGGGGCGACTCCACCTGTTTCACCTATGCCTCCATCTGGGAGTGTCAATGCCAGTGTCAGTGCCAGCGGCACATTCGAGCGATTTCAGCGCTTGCGACCTCCTACTTTTACGGGTTCTCATAGATCCGAGGAGGCCGAGTATTGGATTGACCACATCTCTAAGATGCTGAGATCGTTGCACTGCTCTGAGGTCGAGCAGGTTGAGCTTGCCACCTTCATGTTTGAGAAGGAGGCCAGTTTGTGGTGGGACAGTGTACTTCGCACTGTCGAGGAGGACTTCGTGTGGTCGTAGCAGGCGTTTGAGGCGTGCTTCCACGAGAAGTATTTTCCGGTTACGTACCAACACGAGAAGGAGAGTGAGTTCCTTCGCCTCCGCCAGGGAGGGTTGTCGGTTACGGAGTATGAGAACCGGTTTACTGAGTTGTGGCGGTATGTTCCTTTGATCCTGGGTGATCAGCTGATGAGGATGTGGCATTTTTCTGAGGGAATGAGACCTGAGATCCGATCGAAGATTTGTTGTGCTAGCATTTCTTCTTATGCGGAGCTGGTGAGCATGTCCTTGCGAGCAGAGCAGGACGGAGATAGAGCGTCCCGCATGCGAGCACCGATGGTTCCTAGGCCGCGACCGGACTTTCAGGGTGCACCTTTCCTCGGCAAGAGGCCGCGAGTTGATTCTCCTCCGAGGCGTTCAGCGCCGCCCGCTCAGCAGATGAAAGCTGATCTGAGATGTTCTTATTGTGGGAAGGTGGGGCACTTGGACCGTTTCTGCTTCTCCCGTATGCGAGCAGGTGGTTTTACTCCACCGCAGAGGGTTAGCCGTCCGATGCCTCAGGTTATTTCTCCTCCTCCTCTTCGATCAGCGCCAGCTCATCCATCCTTCAGACCTGCAGTTCCTGGTTTCAGGCCACCTCAGCGGCCCATGGTTCCTCCGCCGAATCGTCAGCAGCAGGCTCGTGTTCATGCGCTTTCAGCTGAAGCGCCTATGTCTGACTTGGTGCCGAGGTCCTTTGAGGTGACAACGCATATTGAAGGTATTCCCGTTTCTGTGTTAGTGGATACAGGGTCCACTACTTCTCTTATATCTTATGCGGCAGTTAGGCGTTTGGGTTTGAGATCTGTTCCTATGCATGGAGTGACGCTTACTACCGCTACGGGGATGTCCTCTGCCTTGGGCAAGCGTTGTATAGATTGTTTGGTCGATCTGGGAAGTGGATCGATCCATGTTGATTTGCTAGTCGCACCGCTTTATCACTACGATGTTATTATGGGTATGGATTGGCTCATGAGGATGCGAGCTGAGATTGATTGTGAAGCGAGATCAGTGACGATCCATGGACCTGAGGGCGAGATTGTTACTTTCCCAGTTCAGGTCAGTTACCCTCTTCGTATTGATTTTTATTCTTCTCTGTTGGAGAGTTCGGCCGAATCGGCGTTGGTTGGTACGCCGGTAGTTCAGGAGTTTGAAGATATTTTTGAGTCGATTCCTGGATTACCTCCTCAGCGTGAGATTGATTTTGCTATCGATCTTATGCCTGGTACGGCGCCCATTTCCTTACCCACCTATCGGATGCCTCCGAGTGAAATGGAGGAGTTGAGGAAGCAGATAGATGGTTTACTGGAATTGGGTTTTATTCGGCCCAGTGTGTCTCCTTGGGGAGCACCTGTTCTGTTTGTGAAGAAGAAGGATGGTTCCTTGCGATTGTGTATTGATTATCGCAGGTTGAATCTGGTAACTGTGAAGAATAAGTACCCTTTGCCCAGGATTGATGATCTGTTTGATCAGTTGAAGGGGGCACGGTACTTTTCGAAGGTTGATCTGCAGTCAGGGTATCATCAGTTGCGCGTCAAGGATAGGGACGTGCAGAAGACTGCTACTAGTTTCTTGCCATTATGAGTTCCTTGTGATGTCGTTGGTCTGACGAACACACCGGCCGTGTTCATGGATCGAATGAACAGGGTTTTGGCCATTCCTGTTTTGATTCGTCATTGTCTTTATTGATGACATTTTGATTTATTCGACGAGCCGGGCAGAGCACGAGGAGCACTTAAGGGCGGTTTTGGGTACTCTTAGGGAGCATCAGCTTTTCGCACAGTTCAAAAAGTGTGATTTCTGGAAAGAGGAAGTCAAGTTCTGGGACATGTGGTGTCCAAGGAAGGAATAGTGTCGACCTTGCCAAGGTAGGCTGCGATGCAGATTGGAAGCGACTGGTTCGATTCGAGGTGAGGAGTTTTCTAGGTCTTACAGGCTATTATCGACGCTTTATTCAGGACTTCTCGAAGATTGCCAGACCGTTGTCGCAGCTGACACAGAAGGATTCGAAGTTTGCTTGGAGTGAGCAGGCGGAGTTAGCTTTTCAGGAGCTGAAGGACAAGTTGACGTCCGCCCCTGTGCTAGTATTGCCAGAGCAAGGGGTTAAGTATATTATATATATTGACGCCTCTCGCGTTGGTCTGGGTTGTGTCCTTATGCAGAAGGACAGGGTGATTGCTTATGCTTCGCGTCAGTTAAGGAAACACGAAGAGAATTACCCTACGCACGACCTGGAATTAGTAGCTGTCATCTTCGCATTAAAGCTTTGGAGACATTACCTCTATGGTGAGGAGTTCGAGCTCTTTTGTGACCACAAGAGCCTTAAGTACATTTTCACGCAGCTTGATTTGAATATGAGGCAGCGCAGATGGATGGAAACATTGAAGGACTTCAAGTTCGATGTTTCTTACCATCCTGGTAAGGTGAACCTTATGGCAGATGCGTTGAGTCGCAAGAAGGCTTTGGAGTTTGCGGCTCTGCTGATGATAGCAGAGTGGGATATGTTGGAGTTCGTGCGCGATTTTGAGCAGAAGCTTACGGTGGTTGAGCCGTATGAGGTTATCGCACACATTCGTGTACAGCCCGTGATCGACGAGAGGATCGTTGCAGCTCAGGCAGATGATGAGCTTTTGATGAAGATGAGGCAGTGGGTTGGTACAGATGAGAACTCCGACTGGAGTGTTAGTTCTGATGGGGGCCTACGTTTTCGTGGCCGGTTATGTGTTCCTGACATCCCTGACTTGAGACGTGAGGTTCTCGAGTTAGCCCATAGTTCTAAGCTTGCGATACATCCAGGTAGCACGAAGATGTATCAGGATATGAAGAGGTCTTATTGATGGGACAATATGAAGGTCCAGATTGCTGAATTTGTTTCTCGTTGTCTCACATGCCAGCAAGTCAAGGCAGAGCATCGCTGACCTCTTGGGTTGATGCAGCCCATGCCCATAGCTGAATGGAAGTGGGATTTCATCTCTATGGATTTTATTTTTGGGTTGCCGAGGACGAGAAAGGGATTTGACTCTATTTGGGTGATCGTCGATCGATTAACGAAGTCGGCGCATTTCTTACCGATCAGAGTCACTTACTCTGCAGACGAGTTGGCTAGGTTGTATATCAAGGAGATAGTACGTCTGCATGGATTTCCCCTGGAGATTGTGTCTGATAGAGACACGCGTTTTACATATATCTTCTGGACTCGTATCCAGGAAGCAATGGGTGTGAAACTGAAGTTCAGCACCGCGTTTCATCCGCAAACAGATGGGCAGACGGAGCGCGTAAATCAAGTCCTGGAGGATATGTTGCGAGCTTGTATTTTGGATTTCAAAGACAGTTGGGATGATTGTCTTCAGTATGCAGAGTTCGCGTATAATAATAGTTTCCAGGCGAGTATCGGTAGGGCTCCCTATGAGGCGTTGTATGGTCGCCCGTGCAGAGCACCACATTGTTGGGCAGAAATTAGTGAGCGTAGTTTGCTTGGCCCAGAGTTGGTGCAGGTGACTTCTGAGAAGGTTGACATCATTCGACGTCGACTTTTGATAGAGCAGAGTAGGCAAAAGAGTTATGCGGATACGAGGCGTCGACCGCTTGAGTTTGTAGTGGGAGACCATGTTTTTCTGAAGGTCTCTCCTATGAAGGGAGTTTTGCGGTTCGGTAAGAAGGGGAAGCTGACGCCGAGATTTATTGGTCCATTTCAAGTTCTGGATCGAGTGGGAGCGGTAGCTTACCGCCTTGCTTTGCCCACACCTCTTGCGGGAGTGCATAACGTATTTCATGTTTCGATGCTGAAGAAGTACGTTCCTGATCCTTCGCATATTATCAGTTGGGAGCAAGTGCAGTTGAGTGAGGATGCCACTTATGTACTGCGACCGACGCATATCTCGACAGGAAGGAGCAGGTATTGCGTAGCAAGGTTATCCCTCTTGTGAAGGTGCTATGGACGCATCATGGTGTGGAAGAGGCTACTTGGGAATCTGAAGCTGAGGTCAGGAAGACCTACCCTCTGATCCTTGAGGATTATATGAAGGTATGAATTTCGAGGACGAAATTTTCTTTAAGGGGGGTAGATTGTAACGACCTTGGAATTTTTTGTGCTAATCTTTCTTTAAGTAGTTGTTTTGGGGTAATTAGCGCTTTACTCGATTGCTTGTGAAATCCGTATCAATCACTTTAAATTGTATCTGCATGGCTCTAAACGTGTAGATTAGTGAGCGCTACGTTACTCTGAAATCTGGGATCCATCGCTAAATCCAGTTGTTCTGGGGAATTTTTGGAAGATCTGGATCGGACCTGGACCGCGCGTCGAAAGTCCGATGGCGATGATCTTAGGCTGTTGCGGTCACCGAGTTGGGCTTGATCTTCACCTCGAAAATCAAGTCGATCCGATGTTCTGGGTCGATTTGATTGAGTTCGGAGTGAAGAGTGTGAGAACGGTTGGAATTTATTAAGCCTTTATTGAAATCTGAGTCGTGTCGCTTGCGCGATGATTTTAAGCTATCTGACCGTTGGATTCTGACCCAATTTCACCCTCTGATCAGGATAGTTGGCCCAGGCATATCCTAGTGCTTGTGGACCTGATCGAGATTTCGCGACCGTTGAATTGAGTGTGGTCCGCCACGGCTGATCTGAAGAGCCGGTCGGTATGAAAACTCTGCTTGACCTAGATCCATGGTCAAGGAGCTTAAGTCCGACCTTTCGTGGTTATAGGCCCACCAGAAGTGCTTCGTTGGATCGAGAAAGGCTTACTTTGGTTATAACCTAAGTATACCTTGACCCTGGGTTATTTTCATAAAAAAAAAGGCCTATTTATAGTCCTTAAACCGTAGCTCTCTTTTCCATATGATTTTCTCTAACCCTAGCTTGGAAAGAGAGTGGAAAAGAGAGAGAAAGTGAGAGAGATAAGTTGGTGAATCATCTTGATTTCTTCCTTGTTCTTCTTCATCTTCGAACCTTCACTTTGAATCGTTCTTCTGACGATTCTGAGTTTCTTTTGGGGTAAGTTAACCTAACCCTAACCTGTGTTAGAGCTTAGACTAGACTTGGTGTTGTTGTATCTCATTTCTATCCTTATTTTAGGGTATTCTAGCGCCGTTGACGAAGACAACTCGTCTAAATCAGCTCGGCGGTTTTTCTTCGCTTAAGGTGAGGACTTTAAGTGTATAGGTTATGGTTTTCAAGGCTTTCAATCCCAGTTAGTGATTTATTCTTGTTATGGATGAAATTTCACATGCCAAACGTTGTGTTTACATTGCTTTCCTGATATGCATGTGCTATATTGAGATTTGTGTATTCTAAGTGTATTTATAAAGTACCGTATACGTATAAAATATGCACTTGTGTTTGCCATGATTATTTGTCCTATATGTATGCTAGATGCATGTATGACGACTCCTTGGTAAAAGGAATTGTCTAAGTGCATGTATTCCAACATACGCCATGTATGTTGTTCCTTGTATGCTAAGTGTTGGTAGAAATGCATGAATGATCTAAGTGTAACTGATTACACTAACTGTGGGCGTTGAGAAGTGATTCTCAATACTCCTATTGATGCGCATGATTTCCTTTATGTAGTTACATTCCAAGTTATTTAAATTCAAGCATTACCTATGCTTACATTTAGGTTAAGTTGTTATTCTTCAAGTGATGATGTACCATGATTTGAGTTATTGTTCCATTACTGTTTTACATTCCATATGAGCATCTGTTGTAGTGTAAGGTGTTTGGGACTATGCCTTAGTCCAGGAAATCGGTAATTGACCCTATATTCATGGTTGAGATTGCTTTAGCCACGTAGGACGTATTAGACGAACCCGAGCCGTATTAGAGTTGGCGGCAGTGGTTTGGCCACGCGGAGTGTTTGCGCACTCCATGTCGCTCAATTCGACGTGCGCTCGTGCTAGTCGAGTTCGTCAAATAACCCGATTGTCCGATATATGTTAACCATGTATAGACGCTACTGCTTGAATCTAGGGTACCGAGCTTACCAGTGAAATCCTAATAACCATGGTACCTGATCTGCGAAGACTCATGAGCCGGACATGGTGGTATGGGACACCGTGGCCAAGCTGTCGGCCTACGCTGGGGTGATGAGCCTCCCCGTAGTGACCAATGAGCAATTAAACTCGTGAGCTGATTATGGTGGTATGGGACACTATATTCATGCTGTTGGCCTGCATTGATTGGTGACGAGCCCTTTGTAGTGACCTCGAGCATACCTGGATACCGCAAGGAGGTGACGAGCCGATCTGTGGTAGTAAAGGCATGAAAGGCGTGCATTGATTGGTGACGAGCCCTTTACTATGACCTCAACTATATGATCGTATGAGATGTCTAGGATTGATGACCCTAGTATGGATCACTGTTTGAATAGTGATATGAGGAAGGTATCTTAGCTTCCCAATCCTGTTGTGTGAAATGGACTAATAACAACTTGGTAATCATATCCATGCACCGCATTTGCATGTGTTTTGTAGATGTCGCGCACTTTGAGGCGATGTCATGCGTAACGTAAGATGAAGACGCCGAGGGTGTACACGTGAGGGCACGCATCATAATGCATTCATACCTGCATTAACAAGAGTACTTAGGATTTATTTAATTGTCCTGCTTTATCATTACTGTTTGATTGAACTGATAACATGTTAACCAGTGCCTTATTGTTCCACTGAGTTGATCACTCACTCCCACGTTTCTGGGGCGGTGTTACACACCCACCAGACTCTGTCTTAGGCCCTAATGTTGCAGATGTGGATGCGACGTCTGAGGCAGAGCGGGAGCTGGATGACGACGAGGCTGCCTTCTCCTATATGCAGTTTTCAGACGGGTTCTAGCGAGCCTCGGTCTGTTGCGCGGGATCTCTGGGATTATTTTGGGAACTGAAATGATGTAATTTGATACTTATAATTTTGTTAAATAACACTTTCATACGATCTGGCTTGTATATGTAATTCAGGGATTTACATTTGTACACATGTTTTCCTATAAGTCTTCCGCTTGCTTTATTCACTTGTCCCTGAATCATATCTGTGTTTTGGCTTAATCTATTCCATGTTTTATGCACTAATACAGTCAACATGCATCCATCATTAAATATGTTGCATAAGTGATGTTTTGGAACTCGGGAGCTGAGTTATGCTCAACCCCCGAATTTCAGGGCGTTACAAAAGCATAAAGGGTGGTGAAAGTGTATGACAATGGTGTGCAAAAGAATAATGTGGATGTAGAAGGGAAACATGAATGATACCAATACCACTAGCCGTACCGAGGCCAAGCTATGAATGCAGTGAGCCGTACCAAGGCTATGTAATGCAATACATGAGTATTGAGCGCCATGCCAAGGCGATGCAATATAAGGCTCATATAGGTGAAGCAAATGCTATGCAAAGTGATGTCAGTTCTCATATCTAATACACATATCATGTACAGTTCCATCATAAGGAATCCACCGGGGTCAAATACACTGCAGGACGACTACCACTTTACAAACTCGCACAGTCAAATGAGTGTAGGAGACCTCACTACCCGCTTGTAGACAACCAATCACCAGTGAGGCTCGATAGTAGCAGACCCACTCACGAGCTGGTCAGACTCAACCTAGTAATTCCCACTCACTCAGGCGCATAAGCTACATCCCAACTCAACCGACTACATGACAGTGGGAAACGTGGCCTAACAGTGTAATGCACTCGTGCGCTCATAATTTTCACTCTGTCACGATGTTGAGGCATCTTCCAGATACCTTAAAGGTTTAGGGGCTTTCACCCAGGCATATCCTATGCACCCCAATGCTCAAATAATATATTTTTAGTATCCACATACAACCATCCACGAATATACCTGTGGAGGCAAGGCCCTGATGAAGCAAGGGAGATAATATCCATGAGATGCGATGCCAAATGCATGAATCACGCATGCCAATCATGCACTAGCTCCAAGCACTCAATGTGCACAAGACCGAAAAACTCCATCCCTCTATCATATCAACCCAATGACCATGCACAAATGCAATCCAACCACTTAATGATGCACATGGGTCATGAGGTGAAATAGGTGCACCATACGACGATGATGATGTGGAATACACTCCTCCTTCCCAAGGAGGGATCGAGTCTAGGAACTTAGATAGATCCTCTAAGGAGACATCCTCTAGTGGAGGCCAAATTGTTTAGGTTAGCCCACAAAGCTAAGGAGAACAAGACATAAGCCTAAAGGATAAACGGCCCTAGCAAGGGTCTATGGTGGACCTTTAACCACCTATAGAAAACCCATGGGCCTACCGTAGGATCACCAAGGAGGACATCCAACCTCAACTGGTTCCCAAGAGGTAGCTCGCCTCTAATCAAATACGAAACAAGGCCCAAGGCTATACCAATGCATTGGCCTAGTAGGCAATCATACAAAGCCCAACTCATAGGCAATATTGTGGGCCCATAAGCAAGGTTTGAGCCTAATCATAAAGGTCATAAACCCATAAATTGTGGTAGGCCTAATGGGCAGCCTGTTATTCCAACCATATGGGCAAATCCTTAAGCTTAAATTAAGTGAATCGGGCCTTACAACTTGGCCCAACTACATGGTTAATTTAGTGGGCAACTAAAGGCCCAACTACTTGTGTAATTTGGCCCGCAAACCCATCACAATAATATGTTAAATATAGGCCAAAAGGTCCAATGGGCATATCTAGAAAGTTCCAGCTCATTAAGGCCTAAAAGTCCAACAATTAGCTAAAAATATGGACCCAATAAAACCCAACTGAGGTGGCCTCAAATGTGCACTAATTAAGCCAAAAATTATTGTATGAAAATAGCGAGATATGTGTACAAAACATCCTTAAATCTGGTGGGTCATACTGTCCCAAAATAAATGATTATGGGGAGCAACTTTGGGCCTATTTTTGAAATTCCAGCCCACCCACTTTCTAGGCCTGCTGGAGTCCAGCAGTAATTTAATTTATGCAAAATTCCTATTCCCTGATGACTCATAAATGTCACAATGGGTCCCACTAAAGGAAGGGAGTGGATACAACACATATATCAAGTGGGCCATGTGCTGGATTGGAGGTCCAGCACTAGCCCAATAAGGCTGACGTCCTAGGGTAGATGGTCATGGGGGCCTGGACGGCTGCCCCTAAAAGGCATCAAAATGGGCCCCACATGTGGACATCCCACTAGGAGGTGGGCTGTGTCCATGGGGTCCACAATATGGAGGGACGACGTGGATATAACCATACATCAAGGTGGGCTGTTTGGGGTTGGGACGGCCAGCGCAGCTGGAACATCTAGCTATGGGCTACTACTCTAGCTGCAAACACCCCAATTTTTGGTGGAAAAAGGGTGGTCCACACCTCCAAGATGGGTCCCAACAGATGGGCCACTAGATGAGCCAATTAGGAAGGCATAAACCTAAGCAAAACATGAAGCAAACACATGGACGGCAAGGTTGGAAAATAAAATCTGTTGCATGACAATGTTGTTGTCCACTCCAATGTACACCCATTAGAGTGGGCCTTGACTTGCCTAGAAGGGGAGGAATGAGTGGCCAATATTTTCCCTGTAAAATATAGCAAAGTAGGGACCACAAAAGGGACCCACCACTCAAAGAATCAAACAGAAATTTGTGTTTTCCCTTCAACTAGCATGGCTAGACAGTCTAACAAGGTGGACCATCCACCCCTATGGGCCTGCACTTTTGGGTGCATTTGGATGGACAGATGGAGGTGGGGTTCTACATATTCCAAGGTGGGGTCCACTCCTCCAAAAGACACCCCACATCAGGGAGAAAGGGATGAAATACTTGATTAAATCCCTTGCCAAAAATCAGCATTATCAATGTAAGAAAAATAGTTCAGAATTTCTGGACAGCCATATATGGCTGGATATACCATCCCATATCTAGAAAATTACATCAAATAAAGGGTGGTGTGGCCTTCCTTAGTGGGCCCCACTAATGTCCAGATCATGAAATCAAGCCAACACACCTTGCATGCGTCGAATGGGCAGCAAGTAGGACACCTAAAATCATAACATAGGAGGTGTGGGCATCCCACCATTGCTAGATTTTCTAGACGTCGCAAGGCCCACCAAATGGGCCACACACATTAGGGAGAAAATAAGAGAAAAGTGAGAGGAAGACAATCCGACTAAAGGGAAAGGGCTCCGCCACTATTGAGCCCTCCCAAGAACAATCACACCCACACATCTTCATTAATATACAAGTTACAACATGGAGCTAGCACATGCATGTCCTTTAATCAAAATGGATGGTTGAGATACCATTCCCACCATGATGCTAAGGTCTAGATGACCCATCATGCTATGAAATCAAAGGAAACCACCATGATGGGGTCCATAGAGGAAAACCCCATGCATGGGACATGCATGCATAAGGTAGGCGTTTTGGCCACACTTATGGGAATGTGTGGGGATCTTCACCATTGATTGGTGGGTCCTACACTTCCCTCATGAAAGAAATAAGAGATCTAAGCTATGGAAATGAAATTCTACATTCTAGAGGAACACCCACCTCGGATCTCCACCAAACTCAAGCTCTAAGCTCCTAGTGCACCATGGAAGCAAGAGCAATGGTTAGGATGGGTTGGGGATGGATGGATGGGGAGGAAATGGGAGAAAAGAGGGCTGGAATGGTGACGGGATGGTGGGGATGTCCCACCCTCTTGCTAGGGAGAGAATGAAAAGAGATAAGGGAGAAATGAGAGGGAGATGAGAGAGAGAGAGAGAGAGAGAGGTGTTGTAGAAAGTTCATCATTACAAGAGGCTTGAAAAGAACAACCACCATGCTCTCTCATTAGGGAAGGAAGGTTTGGGTTAGAAGCTCATCATGGACTAGAAAAAGGAAGGCTATATGGGGTCTATAGGGTAGTGATGGGTAGTGTTACGGATGTAGGTGGTGTGGAGATGAAATCTTAGGTGGTGTGGGTAGTGTGTTGGAAATTGAGCAAATGGGTAAGCCATCTTGGGAAAACGTGCTTTCCACACTAGGTGGGCCACATGATCATGATCAAAGGGTAGAAATGAAATGCCTACAACTTATGATCTACACGTTGGATGGACACATGAGACCCGGCATTAGAACCACAACAACGATACGAACAAGATGGCATAGGTTTTGGGTTGATACGGGTCGGGTCAATGTGACCGGACTTGAGGATGACCGAAAACACTATCCAAGGGTCGCGGGTCACCAGGATTCGACCAGTAGGACCACGAGACCAAGAGAAATGAAATGCACACACACACATACAAGCACACATGCACTTGGGTCAAGTCTTACAACCCTCTCCACCAACAAAGAAATTTCATCCTCAAAATTTACCAAATCCAGGACAAAATGAAATGCAAAACACCACCTTTATATAACAATCATCAACGAGAAGGCAATGCATGCAATCTTATATCAGTCATTCATCAAATAAATGGGGATAACGCTCTCTAATCTTGGCTTCGCATTCCCAAGACTCCTCGGCCTCCGAATGATGACCCCACTACACCTTCATCAAGGGAATGACCTTGGTCGTGAGAACCTGCTCCTTCCGATCAAGAATACGAATCGGCTGCTCAATATAATAAGCATCCTCATAGACCTCGAGGGGCTACTAATCAATCACAGGTATGATGTCTGACCCACACTTCCACAACATAGAAACATGGAACACATCGTGGATCGGGATAACTCAAAAGGTAAGGCAAGCCTGTAGGCCATAGCGCCCATGTGCTCGGTAATCTCGAAAGGTTCAATAAATCTTGGGGCAAGTTTGCCCTTCACACAAAATCAAACCATGCCTTTTATAAGCGAGACCTTGAGATATACCATGTCCCCAACTGCAAACTCGAGGGATCGACGCCAACGATCAGCAAAACTCTTCTATTGGTTATGAGTTGTGCCCATAATCTGCCTGATAACATAATAATCTCCAACGTCTGTTGCACAAGCTTGGGACCTAGGAGACGACACTCTCCAGCCTCAGTCCAACAGTTAGGAGATTTGCATAGTCTATCATAGAGTGCCTCAAAAGGAGCCATGCCGATAGTCACCTGATAATTATTGTTGTATGCGAACTCGGCAAGGTGCAAATGCTCGTCCTAACTGCCCACAAAGTCGATCACACAGGCTTTGAGCATATCCTCATAGATCTAATTGACCCTTTCGGTCTACTCATCCGTCTGCGGATGATAAGCGGTTCTGAGATGCAAAGTAGACCCCATCGCCTGATGGAAACTCCTCCAAAACTGAGACATAAACCTGAAGTCTCGGTCAGAAATGATCGAAACTGGAATGCTGTGCGGTCTCACTATCTCCTCAATGAAGATCCTCGCAAACCAGTCTATAGTCTAAGAAGCATGCATTGGAATGAAATGAGTTGTCTTCGTCAAATGATCGATGACAACCCAGATGGTATTGTGACCGCGCTGGTCCTCAGCAAACCCGCGATGAAATCCGTTGACACATGCTCCCACTTCCACACTGGAATACTTAAAGGCTGCAAGGGACCAGGGGGTCTCTGGTGATCGGCCTTGACACACTGGCATGTGTCACACACGACCACGAAGCTAGCAATTTGGTATTTCATCCCCGACCAAAAGTACTAC
Organism: Magnolia sinica; assembly: GCF_029962835.1. NCBI lineage: Eukaryota > Viridiplantae > Streptophyta > Magnoliopsida > Magnoliales > Magnoliaceae > Magnolia > Magnolia sinica. The sequence goes on from NC_080574.1 coordinate 86,895,034, forward strand.
CTCTTCATATCTTTGTACATCTTTGTGGAGCCCGAGTGAATAGTAAGTCTCGATCAGTGTGCCTTGGTCATCAGATCATGACGCAACTCTGCCACGTTCGGGACACACAATCGGCCTCTGAAGCGTAATCCACCATCGGAACCAATTTATCAGTCTAACTGCTCCATGGATGCTGCCTCTGCTCGGTACTCCTAAAGTGACTCGTCTATCTACCGAGCCTTGATCACCCTAACAACTAAAGAGGGTTGAATCGACAAGCTCGAAAGTTGAACAATAGAAGAATATAGACCGAACTCAAAGTCAAACTACGAAACATTCTTGAGCATCTGCAAATCTCGCACCATCATTTGTGCCATAAGGCCTCGTGCCTGACGGCTGAGCGCGTCTACCACCACATTTGCCTTACTCAGGTGGTTCTGAAGGTCGAAATCATAATCTTTCAACAGCTCCATTCATCACCTCTGACGTATATTCAACTCGGACTACGAAAATAAATACTTCAAGCTCTTATGGTCCAAGAAGAGATCTAAAATGACCCCATAGAGAAAATGCCTCCACACCTTCAGTGCGAAGACAACTGCTGTTAACTCCAAATCATGGGTGGGGTAGTTCAGCTCATGGACCTTGAGCTGACGCGAGGCATACGCCACTGGCTTCCCATGCTACATCATGACAGCACCCAAGACAACTCTGGAGGCATCAGTAAATACAATAAAACCTTCACTCCCACCAAAAAGAGTGGGAACAGGAGTGAACGTGAGGCGGTCCTTCAACTCCATAAATGGCTCCTCGCAGGTGTCACTCCAAACAAACTCAGCGCCCTTCCGCGTCAACTGGGTCAGTGGTGCTGCAATACGGGGAAAACCCTAGATAAACTGACATTAATATCCCACCAGACCAAAGAAGCTACAGATCTTGGACGCGTTCGTGGGCTGGTCCCACTAACGCACTATATCAACCTTCGAGGGGTCTACCGCGACACCCTCCCTCATCACCACGTGAACGAGGAACTTCACTTCCTCTTGTCAGAACTCATTCTTCTCTATCTTCATATACAGCTGGTGGGCACGGAGGGTCTCTAGCAAAATTTGTAAGTGCTCTATATGGTCCTCCTAGGTCCTCGAATACACAAGAATATTAGCAATAAACACCACCACGAACTGATCGAGGAAGGGCCGGAAGACCTCGTTCATCAACTGCATAAATACGGTGGGTGCATTGGTCAGTCCGAACGACATGACCAAGAACTCAAAGTGACTGTAGCGCATCCAGAATGTTGTCTTCGGAATGTCTTCCTCTTGGACCCAATTCTGATAGTAACGGGACCACAAGTCTATCTTAGAAAAGAACTACGCACCCTGCAACTAGTCGAACAAATCATCAATACGGGGAAGCGGGTATCGATTCTTGATAGTGACTCTATTGAGCACGCGGTAATCCACAGAGAGCCTTAACAAGCCATCCTTCTTCTTCACGAACAATACTGGGGATCCCCAAGGTGAACTATTAGGACGAATAAAACCCAACTTCCAGAAGTCATCCAACTGCTCCTGCAGTTCCCTCAACTCCATTGGTGTCATCCGGTAGGGGGCCTTCTAGATAGGTGCAGTATCGGGCACCAAATCAATCTGGAACTCAATCTGCTAAAGCGGTGGCAAACCCCGGATCTCCTTGAACACATCCGAGTACTTACAAACAACTGGTAGCTTCTCAATACACTCTGTCACGGAATCCTTGACGACAGAAGCCAATAAACTCAACAACGGCTCTCCTCTGGGCTCAGTAACGAACTGGAACACTGGGAAACCGGGAATATGAAATGTGATTGTCCTCGCGGCACAGTCCAAGATGACATAATACTCCACAAGCCAGTCCATACCCAGGATAACATCGGACTCCACCATTGGCAATACAAATAAATCGACAGGAAGGAACATCTCACCCACCAGCACTGGGCAAGAAGGGCAACGACAACTCAACACAACAGACTTTCCCATGGGAGTTGAAATGGCTAAGGCCTCAGATGTGGACTTTGATGGAATATCAGTCGATTGGCAAAACTGCTCAGCCACGAAGGAATGGGAAGCACTAGAATTAAACAGAAGATGGGCAATGCAAACAGAAAGAAGAAGAACACCCTTGACAACTCCGTCAGTCGAAGATTGCTGGTCCTAGCCCTGCACCCGCTGCGATGAATAGAATCTGCCCTGAGTTGACAAAGGAAGCAAGCCTAAAGACTACGGATCCTGAGTCTATGCTTGCTGAGCGGTGATGTATACTTGAACCAAAGATTGGAGAGGTGCATATCCCCTCGGCTGCTGCTGTTGTGGCCGCTATGAAGTCCTGCCTGGCTACCTTTGCTGCTGAGGAGGAGGCCTAGGAGCGGGAGCCTGATGTCGCGCTAGCTACTGATTCTGCTGCTGCTAACGATGAGGTGGATGAGGAGGAGGCAACTGCGGTGGCCTCTGCTACTACATGGGGAGAGGCCAATCACACCTCCGATGCCCAGTCAACCCACAACCATAACAAACACCCAAAAAGGGCCATAAGATGGAGCAGCCATCTACGCTGATGATGATGTAGCCACTGTCTATGCTGCAGGCTGCCTAAACTCAGATCTGCCTCTCCGTCTCTGTTGACAGTGCTGTCAAGAACTGTTGGCTGGAGCTCTTCTCTTCCTGTCTCCACCGGAAATCTGCTCTTGCGATCTCTGGGTCATAGCCTAATCCTCCTCATAAACCAATGCTCGATGGACGAACTGATTGAACGCCTCCAAGCAATGTCCCACCACACGGCTACGAAGAGCGGGACGCAAGTTGCTCATAAAACAGTGAGCCCTCCACTTCTCGTCATCGACAAGGTAGGGGGCAAATTGAGAAAGTGTTAGAAAACGGGCCTCATACTGGAACACCATCATATCACCCTTAACTAGGGTCTCAAACTCAATTGCCCTTTACTAATGAACATGCTCGGGAAAGAACTTCTGGTCAAAGTGGACCATGAATTCCTCCTAAGTCCAAATAAACTGAGGCACAGCCATCTTCGACACTAATGACCACTAATGTCGGGCCTCGCCCTAAAGAAGGAAGGTAGCAAGGGAAACTCGTTGATCAGCCGAACACTGCATAGTGTCAAATATCCTCTCGATCTCTCTGCGCCATGCCTCAGCGGTAGAAGGGTCAGGCTCACCCCTAAACCTCGGGGGATCATGCTGTCGGAATCACGAAAGATCGCACTCACACGTGGCAGTTCAGACTGCACAAGAACCTCGGCAGCAGCAGGCTGATGGGTCGACAATACAATAGTGACGGCCTACATCAACTGCTGAAAATGCTCAACACTGACTGGAACTATCAAAAATACGGGAGCGACACTTACCTCAAGCGGAGGCATGAGTACGACTAAAGGAGCTGGAGCCTCTGCAACCGGAATAGCAAGTTCGTGTGGAGGAATAGGAGCTATAGGGGGTGAAATCGGGACCTCAGGAGCTGGGTCCTCAATAGTAGGAGATCGATGCACTTGGGTAAAACAGGTCGCTAGAGTAGGATGGAACCATAGCCAGGGGCACCACGACCACGAGCGCCCCACTTAAGTGACATTGTCTACAGAAGAACAAGGATGACGACACATAAGGTCAGAATATTACAAGCTTAAACTAAAGGGAGGCTCTCAGGACACTACTTGTCCTAAGCTTGCAACAGATATGCAATGTTATCCCAAGTCATTCCATAATTACTTGCTATGCTCTGATACCAACTCCTGTCATGCCCCAGACTAGGTGATCGGACTCACAAAGAACCCGATAGCTGGTTCCGACTGCAACAGCCTTCGTAGCACCCCATTCTTGGCTCCTAAGACAGGATTCCAATCCAGGGATCCTACAAGGAGGATTTCCATATCATAATTCCAATCCAATAGAGTATACACAAGATCATAACAAGTAAATCTTAGAAATAAACCAAGGAACACATTGTAAAATCCACTAAGAATTTAAAATTTACAGGTATAAGGTTTAAAAGGAAATACATAATGCAGAAAGATGGAAGGAAGGGTCTACAACATGCCCTCAGCTCACGCCAACCAAATCCACGGCTCCACTACTACGCTGACCTAGGCTCTCCTGCATGCATCAATCATGCATAAGCTTATAGAAAGCTTAGAGGGAGGTGAAAGTGTGTGACAATGGTGCGTAGAAGAATAATGGGGATGTATAAGGGAAACATGAATGATACCAATACCACTAGCCGTACTGAGGCCAAGCTATGAATGTAGTGAGCCGTACCAAGGCTATGTAATGCAATACATGAGTATTGGGCATCATGCCAAGGTGATGCAATATAGGGCTTATACAGCCGATGCAAATGCAATGCGAAGTGATGTTAATTCTCATATCTAATCCACATATCAAGTACAGTTCCATCATAAGGAATCTACCAATGTCAAATATACTGTAGGACAACTGCCGCTTTACAGACCCGCACAGTCAAACGAGTGTAAGAGACCTCACTACCCGCCTATGGATAACCAATCACCAGTGAAGCTCGACGGTAGCAAACCCACTCATGAACTGGTCAGACTCAGCCTAGTAATACCCACTCACTTAGGCGCATAAGGCCACATCCCATCTCAACCAACTATACAATAGGGGAGACGTGGCCTAACGGTGTAAGGCACTCAAGTGCTCATAATTTTCACTCGGTCACGGCGTTGAGGCATCTTCCAGGTACCTTGAAGGTTTAAGGGCTTTCACCTAGGGATATCCTATGCACCCCAATGCTCAAATAATATATTTCTGGTGTCTAGATACGACCATCCAGGAATATACTTGTGGAGGCAAGCCCCTGATGAAGCAAGGGTGATAATATCCATGAGATGCGATGCTAGATGCATAAATCATGCATGCCAATCATGCACTAGCTCCAAGCACTCAATGTGCACAAGAGGGGAAAACTCCATCCCTCTATCATATCAACCCAATGACCACACACAAATGCAATCCAACCACTTAATGATGCATATGGGTCATGAGGGTGAAATAGGTGCACCATTTGGCATGAAATATACTCCTCCTTCCCAAGGAGGGATCAAGTCTAGGCACTTAGATAGATCCTCTAAAGAGACATCCTCTAGTGGGGGCCCAATAGTTTGGGTTAGCCCATGAAGTGAAGGAGAATAAGACATAAGCCTGAAGGATAAATGGCCCTAGCAAGGGTCTATGGTGGACCTTTAACCACCTATAGAAAACCTATGGGCCTACCTTAGGATCACCAAGGAGGACATCCAACCTCAACTGGTTCCCAAGAGGTAGCCAGCCTCTAACCAAATACGAAACAAGGCCCAAGGCCTATACCAACACATGGGCGTTGTGGGCAATCATACAAAGCCCAACTCATAGGCAATATTATGGGCCCATAAGCAAGGTTTGGGCCCAATCATAAAAGTCATTAACACGCATATTGTGGTGGGCCTAATGAGCAGCCCGTTATTCCACCCATATGGGCAAATCCTTAAGCTAAAATCAAGTGAATCGGGCCTTACAACATGGCCCAAGTACAAGGTTAATTTAGTGGACAACCGAAGGCCCAACTACTTGTGTAATTTAGCCCAAAAACCCATCATAACAATATGGTAAATATAGGCCCAAAGGTCCAATGGGCCTATCTAGAAAGTTCTAGGCCAATAAGGCCTAAAAGTTCAACGATTAGGTAAAAATAAGGACCCAATAAAACCTAACTAGGGTGAGCCTCAAATGTTTATTAATTAAGCCAAAAAATACTGTATGGAAATAGCGAGATATGTGTACAAAACATCCTTAAATCTAGTGGGTCATACTGTCCCAAAACAAATGATTATGGGCATTCACTTTGGGCCTATTGTTGAAATTCCAGCCCACCCACTTTCTAGGCCCGCTGGAGTCCAGCAATAATTTAATTTATGTCAAATTCCTGTTCCCTGATGACCCATACATGTCACAATGGGTCCCAGCAGAGGAAGGGAGTGGATATAACACATATATCAAGTGCACCATGCTGCTGGACTGGAGGTCCAGCAGCCAGCCCAATATAGTTGACGTCCTAGGGTGGATGGTCATGGGGGCCTAGACGGCTGCCCCCTAAAAGGCATCAAAGTGGGTCCCACATGTGGATATCCCACTGGGAGGTGGGCCATGTCCATGGGGGCCACAACATGGAGGGACGTCGTGGATAAAACCATACATCAAGGTGTGTCGTTTGGGGTTGAGACGTCCAGCCCAGCTCGAACGTCCAGCTATGGGCTACCAGTCCAGCTGCAAACACCCCAATTTTGGGTGGAAAAAGGGTGTCCCACACACCCAAGATCGGTCCCAACAGATGGGCCACAGGATGAGCCAAATAGGAATGCATAAACCCAAGTAAAACATGAAGTAAACACATGGACAACAAGGTTGGAAAATAAAATCTGCTGCATGACAATGTTGCTGTCCACTCCAATGTACACCCATTAGAGTGGGCCTTAACTTACTTAGAGGGGAGGAGTGAGTGGCCAATATTTTCCCTATAAAGTACAACAAATTAGGGTCGACAAAAGGGACCCACCAGTCAAAGAATCAAGCTAAAATTTGTGTTTTCTCTTCAACCAACATGGCTGGACAGTCCAACAAGGTGGACCGTCCACCCCTATGGGCCTGCACTTTTTTGGTGCATTTGGATGGACAGATGGAGGTGCGGTTCTACATACTCTAAGGTGGGGTCCACTCCTCCAAAAGACACCCCACATCAGGGAGAAAAAGGATCAAATACTTGGTTAAATCCCATGCTGAAAATTAGCAATATCAGTCCAAGAAAAATAGTCCAGAATATCTGGACAACAATATATGGCTAGACATACCAGGCCATATCTGGAAAATTATATCAAATAAAGGGTGGTGTGGCCTTCCTTAGTGAGCCCCACTAATGTCCAGATCATAAACTCAAGCCAACACACCTTACATGCATCGAATGGGCAGTAAGTAGGACACTCAAAATCATAACATAGGAGGTATGGGTGTCCCACCATTGTTGGATTTTCTGGACGTCCCAAGGCCCACCAAATGGGCCACACACATCAAGGAGAAAATAAGAAAAAAGTGAGAGGAAGACAATCCAGCCATAGCGAAAGGGCTACGCCACTATTAAGCCCTCCCAAGAACAATCACACCCACACATCTTCATTAATATACAAGTTACAACATGGAGCTGGCACATGCATGTCCTTTAATCAAAATGGATGGTTGGGATACCATTCCCACCATGATGCTAGGGTCTAGATGACCCACCATGCTATGAAATTAGAGGAAACCACCATGATAGGGTCTATAGAGGAAAACCCCATGCATGGGACATGCATGCATAAGGTAGGCGTTTTGGCCACACCTATGGGAATGTGTGGGATCTTCACCATTGATTGGTGGGTCCTACACTTCCCTCATGAAAGAAATAAGAGATCTAACCTATGGAAATGAAATTCTACATTCTAGAGGAACACCCACCTTGGATCTTCACCAAACTCAAGCTCCAAGCTCCTAATGCACCATAGAAGCAAGATAAATGGGTAGGATGGGTTTGTGATGGATGAATGGGGAGGAAATGGGAGAAAAGAGGGCTGGAATGGTGAGGGGATGGTGGGGACGTCCCACCCTCTTGGTAGGGAGAGAATGAAAAGAGAGAAGGGAGAAATGAGAGGGAGAGAAGAGAGAGAGAAAGAGAGAGAGAGAGAGAGAGAGAGAGAGGTGTTGTAGAAAGTTCATCATTATAAGAGGCTTGAAAAGAGCAACCATCATGCTCGATCTCTAGGGAAGAGAGGCTTGGGTTAGAGAGCTCATCATGGGCTAGCAAAAGAAGGGCTACATGGGGGCTATAGGGTAGGGATGGGTAGTGTTAAGGATGTGGGTAGTGTGGGGATGAAATCTTAGGTGGTGTGGGTAGTGTGTGTTGGAAATGAGCAAATGGGGTAGGCCATCTTGGGAAAACATGCTCTCCACACTTGGTGGCCCAGATGATCATGATTAAAGGGCATGGAATGAAATGCCTACAACTTATGATCTACACATCAGATGGATGCACAGGACGCAGCATCGGAACCGCAACGACGATGCGATAAGATGACATAAGTTTCGGGCCGATCTAGGTCAGGTCAACGAGACCGGACTTGAGGATGACCGCAAACACTACCCGAGGGTCATGGGTCGCTGAGATTCCACCGGTAGGACCACGAACCAAGAGAAATGAAATGCACACTCACACACACATACATGCACTTGAGTCAGGTCTTACAATGAAACTTAAGAAGGATAAGGTTAAGGAAGTTATTTACAGTATTTGTGCTTGCAACATTGTTGAGGCATAAAATAGGAGGGGGAGAAAGACAACAAGAATTCATTATGTGCAGACAGCTATTATGTAGATAACCATTGTGGGCAGAGAGGTATTATGTGCTGATAATCATTGTGAGCACAGGAGCATTGTACACTGAAAGCAGTTAGTTCACACAAAGGAATCTGCACACTGGAGTCCACATAAAGGAATCCACACACTAGAGTCCGTACAAATGAATCTGCACATTGGAGTCCGTACAAAGGAGACCGCATAGAGGGGAATTGGTGCAGAAGGGATACCGCGCAATGTTGACGTGGAATGTTCACATGTGTGAAAGGGCTATAAATACCCCCTAACCCCTCAGTGGAGGTCATTAGCATCCAATCACAGAAGAGGTTATGAAAGAAGAGATAGGTAGAGTTCGCGTTCATTGTGCGAAACAGGTGTTGTGCGGTGCACAATACTGTTGGTGCACAATAGGAGACATCGCACAATAAGATGGAGCATACAATACTACCATCGCACAACACTTCTAGTGCACAACCGGCCCATCTCACAACAACATTCATCGCACAGCAATGTTCAACGCACAATAGCCTCCAACATAATGTTTTATGTTACAATTCATAAATATTCTATTTTAGAATCAAAGGAGAAAAGGATGTAAAAGAACTTGGAATGAATAAATGATGTGATTAGCTTCTTTTTCTTCTTTTGTTCATGATTAAGTGAATGATAATCTCCCAAATCAAATGCATTTGTTTCTTGTTCGAAGCAAAATGGCAACTCTGTTGGGGATTTCTCTCATACTCACTTAATGTTAACTTAGGAACTATACAAAAGATAGTCACAACTGTTTGATGCCTATTAGGTGCCAAAATGGAAACTCTCAATGGGAACATCCTACCTTTCATCTCCAAAATAAAATATGACTTAATTTAAGTACTATTTTTTTTTATCGTTTTGTAAATGTAGAGGATTCAAGAGAAAGAACATCACAACCAACCAATCAATGGCAATCATTTAGAGGAATACAGTTTTCTACTTCACTATGACAGGGTTCATCGTGGAGTATGCTGATAAACAAACTGGATGCTACAAAAAGGAAGTAGTGTCAATCAAGCATATGGAATCATAGGCAGCTATCACCGTTGTAACTGCTTCACTGATAGCACAAGGAGAAAGGGATGATTGGATCGTCGTCACTCGCAGAAGGATAAGGACCTACAACGTCCCTCCGGTAGGAACGAGTTCATCACTGTGAAGAGCTAAGGGGTCGATAATGCGAAATACAGCTAGGAAACATCCTGAACTTGCTCCGCCATCAATATACCCCACACAAGCAATGATTCCTTTGGTAGTACAAGATTTTCCTACTTTACTTGTTAAGAGCCCCTGGTGGACAAGAGAGCAGAAAGGAGAGGCTTTATTAACGAGCCCACTGGGATCCACATCACCAATCTCTATGCCTCCCTGATCAGCCGGCTACTCTAAAACTACACAAAGTTCATGTGAGTCTCCCCTTTATGCAACTCCTATAATGTCGATACACTCCCATTCGGCCTCAACTACTGCCTCGTTGGGGAATAGAGAGGTTGCCGTTCACATGGCCGGAACGAACCGAGGATCTTCCCCAACTACAGAAGATCGCATCACTAAGATATCAGAAGCACAAAAAGCATTAATGGAGGAATGTAGGAGCCTCCGGTAAGCTTTGGGAACTCTGGCACATAACGTGGCACGAATGGCGGTACGCCTAATGACCGATAACGTAAACAAACGAGAACAACATTCTAAAGGGTCACAGCCACCGTGGAACAGGTCACACGGCTCTGCCCTGACGATGAGAACATTAACACAAGAAGAGGTACGATAGGTTGTCGAAGAAGCGGTCAGATCAGAAAAGGAACATGAGAGTATAGGAAGATTCCGATATCAGACACCATATCCAAGAGAAGTCATGGATACCCCGTTCCTGAATAATTTTAAGCATCCAGATTTTCAAAAGTTCAACGGAGATGGGTCGCCGGAGGAACATCTGATGCATTTTATTACTAGCATGGAGAATTTCTCTACAATACCATAGTACTGCCTACATTTGTTCGGATCATCCTTGACAAGTAAAGCGTTCCGATGGTATTCTAGTCTGGCCCCATGATCGATACACGCATGGGAGCAGATGTAAGATGCCTTTATGTCAAACTTTTTCTCTTCAGAACGCGATGTCAGCATTACAGAGTTGGCTTCAATATGACAGAGAGAAGGGGAACCAGTGGAGAAGTTTATAGAAAGGTGGAAGACATTGCAAGCCTCGTGTAGACAGCTACCTGAAGAAAAAGAATAGTTCAAAATGTGCATAAATTCCATGGAAATGGGAATTACGTTCGGTCTCACTAGCATTGATATTAAGACTTTCCGTGACTTGGCCACCAAAGCCCATGCCCTAGAGCTGATGACCCAAAAAATGCCAGCGCTTCATTATGAAACGCCAGAAGAGGACCTAATAGGTTAATTGTAAATATTGTGGACCATGATAAAAGGAGTCAGGAAATAAGAGATTTAGGAGAAAAAAGGATAGAACGGAAGGAAGAATCAAACCATCCTAAAAGCAGGTTCACTGGAAAAAGGCCCATATCGCTTAATTCTCATGAAGGATTTGCATTCGGCAGAGAAGACATTATCCCTATGATGAACCAGTTGCTGAAAGCTGGTATGATAGAATTACCCGCATCCAAGCACCCTAAAGATGCAGGAAGATCAAGAGAAAGAGATTTTTGCCACTACCACCTTTTAATAGGGCATCTGACAGAAAATTGCTACATATTAAAATGCATAATACAAAGAATGATAAACAGGGGGAAATAGTGATCGAAAAAGAAAAAGAAAGGGACGCAAAGGTGACGGTGAACGTATTGACGACTCGAGAAAATGCACATGAAAGAGCAGAGAAAGAAAGTTGCAAGATGATAAGAAAAGTTGCGGTAATTACGTTACGGTCAGGAAAAAGAATGGCAAGTCCCCCAAGGCAGAAAGTCAGAACAATAAGGACTGAGGTCATTAAGGCCCATCACGATAATGACAAGAAAGAAGAGAAGAATGAAGCAACAAAAGTGACTTATGATGTCCTGAATCATTTGAATGGTATACCAACTTAGTTAAGCGTTCACGACGCGTTAAAGGTATCAGAAGATTTCAAGCTAAGTCTGATTCAAGCATTATCTGACCACAATGTTAGAGAAACATTACTGGTGGAAATGAAAAATGAATAAGACAAAGATCAGGAAGAATGTATACCAGTAGTCTCTTTCTCTGATGAAGATTTAGCTTGTGATGTAGGGCATAATAGGCCATTGATGATAATAGGCCATATTTGTGGTAAAAAAGTAAAAAGGATTATGCTCGACAATGGATCTGCTGTAAACGTGTTACCGTTAACAATGTTGAATAAATTGGGTTACCGTCGTTCCAATCTGTGCCCTAATGGAATGATGATACAGGGCTTTAATCAAGATGGACAGCGTGCGCTCGGTAAAATTACGATGACATTGAAAATAAGAGAATTAATTACTGATGTTGTTTGTCATGTGATCAGTGTGGTCACGACATATAATCTTCTCTTAGGCAGGTCGTGGATACATCAGTATGGTATTATACCTTCTACCCTTCATCAATGCTTTAAATACTATAGGGATGGCATACAGTATAAAGTAATGGCCGATGCAAGACCATACACAGAAGCTGAAGCCTTCTTTACAGATGCTAGTTATTACGATGGATTTGCCAAAGGAAAGGAGAAAAAAATGATGAAAACAAAGCCCTAAAAATGATCATGTGAGAACAATGAAAGGGGAGCCTGAGAAGGCAGGGTCGTCTGAAACTTCAGGAGCAAAGAAGATGTTTTATTTTGTGATGAAACATCCGAGACAACTATGACAACCACCCCTAATGTTATTATCGCCTGAACAATTGAAAATCATGCAGTCAAATTGTACAGTACCATTTCCATATGCTGAAAGAGACAAGCCATTCCCAGTTGTTCCAAGAAAGTTTTTTGTTGAAGCCAATGTAAAATATCTAGAGCCAATTGAATTTTATGCCCTTGTGGAAGTGAAGATAGAGGCAAGGGCTGAGAATAATGTGTACCACGAAAAGTTGACATCTCACAATCTCAAGAAATACAATCCGACAAGTAGAAAAGTGATGAAAAGGATGGGTTTTGATGATGAAGAACTAATTGGTTTAAATCATGGAAGAGAGATTCATGTCCCTATCAGAGTAGGGCGGAAGAGGAGAGAAAAATTTCAAGGATTAGGGGCAGAATCTTCCATGAATATGGTCACAGTCGATCAGCTATTAGAGATAGATCCCAAAATAGTCAAACATCCTTAGACAGCTCTAAAGCAAATAGAAGACGGGGGGCAGCCAACAATCGACAGTTTGCAAGAGGTAAATTTGGGCACAGAAGAAGAACCGATAAATACATTCATAAGCACTGGTCTTCCTGGACAAGAAGCCGAAGAATATACCTCACTGCTGAAAGAAAATAAAGATGTTTTCACCTAGACATATGTTGAAATGTTGGGTTTGGAACCTTCAGTGGCAGTACATCAATTAAATATTTCTAAGGACAAAAGACCGATTAAGTAAGCCCAAAGGAAATTTCATCCAAATTTGGTCCCTTTGATCGAGGAAGAAGTGAACAAGCTGATCAAAGTCAAATTTATCAGAGAGGTCAAATATCCCAAGTGGATATCGAATATTGTCCTTGTAAAAAAAGATAAGTGGACAAATCAGGGTGTGCATAGATTTCAGAGACCTGAATGAGGCTTGCCGAAAGGATGACTTTCCCCTCCCAATAATGGAACTATTGATTAATAGTACGACGTAATATGTTGTCATGTCTTTTATGGATGGCTATGCTAGTTATAACCAGATTAGAATGTGTAAGTGCTATAGTTTATAGCCCCTTTTTGTTGTCAAATTTGTGGTGCCAAAGACACTGTTATGAAGCTTGCATATGTGAAGAACAAAGCTCTACTCAAGATCATCTTTGATTAACAAGCACTGTTCATAAGTCAAGACTCGAGAAAGTGAGATTGTTCGACTTAATTCAAGACAAGGATAATGCAAGATCTCAAGAAGCTTTCAAGTTCAACCTCAAGATCTCAAGAAGCTTTCAAGTTTGAGCCACATTAAGACTTCGAGCTATATTACTTTTAAAGGTCACTCGTCTCTAAGTTTCAATGTCCTTACTTCACTTTGAGGTATGACTGACCTTAGGTTGACCTTTAGAGTAGGCCATTTTAGATACATAATTCATATGTTTTATATAAGTGAGTTTAGTCGGTTCTAAGAGTAGTCCTGGACTTTGTTCGACTAGTCCTAGCACTGCTTCGACCTGTCTAAGAATTTCCTGGATCAGTAGTAAGTTTGTTGCAAAATTTAGAAATTTTCTATTAGGCTTCGACTAGTCTTAGGGACTGTTAGACTAGTCGTATGAATAGTGTCAACTACTTCTTCGACCAGTCATAGTCCTACGACTCAGAATATAGTGTTGAAATTTGGTTAGCTTCGACTAGTCATGAGCAACCTACGACCAGTCGAAGGAGACCTACGACCAGTCGTAGACCACCTACGACCATTCGTGAAACTGTGAGATCTTATCGCTCCTAAATTTTCAAATATCTGTTGGTTCTACGACCATTCGTAGAGATCTTTAGACCAGTCGAAGACATGATTTGCTCACCTATAAATAGAGCATGAATCTCAGAATAAAATATGAAATTCAAGCTAATTTAATTCGGCCTTCTGAGAGATAAGTCTGTGCTCCATTTAAGCTAAGTGTGCATGTTTAATATTCTCTTTCTTTAGCTTTTAAAATTGATTTTGTTTCTTGTATTCCAATCTGATCTAAAAAAGAGGAAGTTTCATTTTTCCTTTTTCTGAAATCAAAATCAATTAGAACTAGCCCCATTTGGTTTAATTTAAAATCTATTAGAAACTAGAACCATTATAAAGTAAGTATTGGACATTGAACTTTGACATTGAAATCTCTACTCCGACTTGGTTCTTCTGGGCTGTTACAACGAAGGAGAAATTCAGGTATTTTACGTTTATGTAATTTACTCTCATCTGATTTTCTTTTGGGATTTGCCAGAAAAATCTCATTGTATTGGTTATCTGAGGAGAGCCAGGAAGACTCAGAAGAGGAGTTTTTTTAATTGTGTAAGCCCATAGAGAAAGACACAATTGTGAAGGTTTTGGGTGAACCTGGAAAACCTATCTTTGATAGTGAACATTGATATCCCTTGTGTAAGGATATTAGGAGTGGAGTAGATGTGTGGCTGTTTATTAACAGTTGGTGTACACACAGGAGAACCACTATAATCCCTTGTATTTTGTGGTTGTGTGGTTTATATATTTCGTATCTTTAATTATTCATTTGTGGGGTGTATATGTGGATGTGAATGTAATCATTTTATTTCAAGCTCGGTGGGGAATGTTGTAATAGTTTAGATTTATATTTCTGCAATTTATCTCTTGCTATCTCTTTATTAGTTTAAACTTCGGTTTCTCACTTTGTTCTAGTAAGGTTGCCCTGCCATTTTTATGGTGCATGGTTATCCTTAGAACAATTAATATTTTGAGATTGCATTCAGCATTGTATATTGATTTATTTATTTGGCTATCTCTTTCTTTATTTCCGTTGTATTTATTTTAAATTTGGCATAGTCCTATTCACCCCCCCTCTATGACATATAGCTTGGCCGTTTCAAGTGGTATCAAAGACTAATAGCTCTCTTTCTTATTTAGATTTGATTCCTGAGCTAACGATCTAAGTTTATATAAGATGTCAAATTTTAATAGCCTTTCAGTCACTAGGCCTCCACCTTTCGATGGCACCAATTATGCCTATTGGAAAGAAAGGATGAGGATCTTCCTCAAATCCATGGATGAAAGTGTGTGGCTATCCACAGTGAATGAATGGATCCCCCCACCACTGAAGTAACCGGGATTGATGGTTCAAAATCTATGAAAGTTACACCATATTTCTCTTGGACCACACTTCAGAAAAATGAGAGTAGTGCAAATGCTAAAGCACTAAATGCAATTACTTATGCACTATCATCGGATGAATTCAAAAGAATTATATCCTGTGATTCTGCAAAACAACGTTGGGATATATTGGAAATGACACACGAGGGTACTTCAATTGTCAAGAAATCTAAGATACAAATCCTCACAACTAAATTTGAGAAAATACATATGTAAGAAAATGAAATTGTCACGCCCCAAACTCGGAAACCGGGCTCACAAAATTCCCGATCGCCGAATCCGGCGCTGACAGCCTCCGTAGAACCCCATTCTCGACTCCCAGCGCCCATTCGCCAGGTTCCGATCCTGGGATGCTACAAGGAGGATTTTGTACATCAGTTTGATTCGTAATAAGCATAACCAAAGGCATAACCCACAAACAACAACCAAAAACTCCATCACATTTCCACTATAATCAAAAACTTTACAAGTACAATGAGCATAAGGGAAATACAATGATGATAGATAAAAAAAGAGCTCCAAAAGATCAGCCACGCGTCCAAGCCTCAGCGCTGCTGCGATCCAACGTCACCTGCACGCAACGGTCGTGCATAAGCTTATAGAAAGCTTAGAGGGTGGTGAAAATGTATGCTCAAGGTGATAATGTAGTTATGTAGTATCAGAGTAATGCGGAACATGCTGATGAATGCTAAGAATCCCATTAGCCGTACCAAGGCCATGCGGTGCAAAGAATGATGTCGGCCATACCAAGGCCATGCAATGCGAAATGCAAGTCAAGCATACAAATCCTCATCTAAGACCACATGTCAATACGGCTCAAATCTGGAATATCACCGGGGTCTAGTACACTCCAAGCCAGATTGTCACCCCATCGCGCGCAATAAGGTGAGTGGAAAAGACCTCACTATCCGCCTGCCAATATCGGGCTCGGCTCGTCAATAGCGGACCCATTCCTCGAGCTGGTCAGACTCAGCCTAGCATTGCCCCCTACTCTCGGGCGGGTAAGGCTGCACCCCCTTCCAACAGACCACAACACAGTGGAAAGCGCAACCGTCTGGTAATCGGCACTCAGCGCTCATGCATCCACTCGGTCTAGACGTTGGAGCAACCTCCTGGTACCATAAGGGTTTAGGGACTTTCACCCAGGGATATCTATCGCACCCCATGTAGAACAGTATTTCCGGTATCCAATCCTGCCAACCACGATACGTCTGTGGAGGCTACGGCCCTGATGTCGCTAGGGCATACAGTAACCATATCACATAATGCGAATGCATGAATCACACTGTCCAGTCATGCAACAATCCTGCGCGTATCGTGCGCTCATGTAGGGCAACACCCCCTGTACGGGAGCCCCTAAACCATCTGCCCGAAGGCATATGCTATGATCAGGCATTTCTCATATCAAGCATACGTATGATGCATATGATTATGAATCATGGAATTAAACATGCTATATAGGATGGATGACGTGCATAACGAAGGTGGGCCTAGACGACCTGCACATAACACGCATGGGCCCGCCAATGGGCCCCAGGGAAAGGCATAATGCGGACATTTAACCAACATTATACTTGCAATGTGGACGTCAAACCAACATTGCTCCCAAGGCACGACTGACATAAATCATGTCGGGATTGCACATTGCAATGGACCTTTGGTATATCCCATTGGGCCTTCAATACATCAAATGAGCCGTATCATATGGGCCTATATTCATTAAGCGGGCCGCACCAATGGGCCTTATGTACATTGCAATGGGCTATAACCCGTGGGCTTTAGAACGTATCAAATAGGCCTAAGCTTATGGGCCTTACACGTGTCAAATGGGCCTCGACAGTTGGACTCCATATGTACATCAAATGGGCCTACTCACCTGGCCCTTATATGTATCAAATGGGCCTCGCCAATTGGGCCCCATGTGCACATCAAATGGGCCTCAACTCATTGGCCCCATTACATCTTAATGGGCCTCGACCCAGGGGCCCCTAATACATTAAATGGGCCTCGACCCATGGGCCTTATATATACATCAAAGTGGGCCTCAACCACGGGCCACAAGTAACTGAGATGGGCCTTATTTATATATACATCAAAGTGGGTCTCAACCATGGCCCACAAGTACTGAGATGGGCCTCCCATCATCAGCAAAATATACATAAAATAATATATATAATATATATATATAGTACATAAAATATTATATATATAATATAATATTAGATATATCCATATATATAGATATATATATATATACACACACACACACACGTACACACCCACACACGCACGCATCAGGGCCCCAACATCACAGTGGCCCCACACAATCATCATAGGGGGCTCCACCGTCTAGGCGGACAGTGTAATGAAACACATACATCCATGTGGGCTCCATGTGGGGCCCACCGTAATGTTTATATTTCATCCAACCCGTTGATGAGGTCCCATGGGCCCAGATGAAGGGTGAAAACAAATTTCACCCTGATCCAAAACTTCTGCGGGCCCGAAAAGGGTTTCAAAGGTAGGGGCTCATTCCAACTGTTTCCTACGGTGTGGGCCACCTGAGTCTTAGATTAAGCTGATTTTTGGGGTGAGCCCATGTCAGGGGGTGGCCCACCCTATAAACGGCTTAGATGGTATATAAACATCAAGGTGGGGCCCACGCAAGTGGGCCACCCCACTCCAACCGTGGCAGCGGCAGCGTTGCTGCTGCAGTGTGTGTTTTTTTTTTTTTTTCCTGCGGTTTTTAGTAGGTCCACATCCAGATAATCCACTCCATCCAATGGGCCTCCATGGACCCAGACAAGCGAAACAAGCCCAATATTGGACATATTTCGCCGTATAGAGCTCGGGGAAGGTTTCAATGGTGAAAACCATCATTTGATATGGTGTGGCCCGCCGAACCTCGGATTGACTTTATTTTCGGTTCAACGCATGAAAGGGGGTTGACAAGGGAATGGACGGCGTGGATTGAATACATGCATCAAGGTGGGGCCTACATGAATGGACCACCCCACTTGGAGACAAGCTAACATATATATATATATATTTCATCCAGTGGCGTCCAGCATCCCTGGACGTTGCACACGCATGGAAGCCTTGCTCAAGTGGGCCACCTCATGGTGAATGGTGAGGGTACTATACTTATAAGGTGGGCCCCATTCAAATACAATACATACTACATGGTGGGGTCCATTCAAGTGGGCCACCTAACCTCATAATCATCACAAAAAAAGAAAGACTAAAAATAAAATAAAATAAAAAGAGAGAGGGATAGAGAGAGATAAAGGGTGAGATCCGCGTGATGGAGGGACCCCGGCACTATGGGCCCTCCCTTGTACTAAATCATACATCAAGTGGGTCCCATTACATGCGGGCCCATTAAATTAAAATTCAACGGTAGAGATCCCTTCTCCACTAAATCAGACGGTCTAGATGACCCTAAATATGCAAGAAGGTAAACATCATGATGGGGTCCATGGGGAATGGCCCCATCACGGAATGATCATGATGATCCAAGTGGGCCTTTGGCCACATCATAGGGTCCAAAGTGAGATCCGAACCATTGATCGGTTGGCCTCACTTGGCCCATCTTAAAAACATCAAAAATATCCTATCCAAACACCCACCGCTTGATCTTCTTGCTCCCTTGGCTTCCTTAGTTCCTTGAGCTCCTCTTTGATGGAGGAAGATGAGAAATGGATGGTTGAGATGAGAGATGAAGGGGTGGGAAAGGTGGGCCTCACAAATAAAATTTTCTCACCATGGGGGACTCATACGTATGGGACTTGCTATGGGAGAGTTGAAATGAGAGAGAGACTTGTAAGGGAGAGAGAGAGAAAGAGAGAATGATGGGTGATGGAGTGATGGGGGATGGTTTGGGTTGAAAAATTGTAAAAAGGTGTATGGTTGTTGTTGAAATTTGGAAAAGAGGAGTGGTGAGGTGGAAAGAATGGTGGACTTTTGAAAAAGGTGGAGATGGGTTGATGTACTTAAGGTATGGGATGCTTTAATGGTTGATTGATGGGACTAATTGTAGAGATTCCCTCGAAATTCGCAACGCGCGGTGTTTCTTCGGAATAAACGCTGATCGGCATCTTCTTGCCTGGGTATCGGTTCGGTGCGCAAGTCACGGCGTTGGAACCGCGGCGACGACGCGGTCGCTATGATATAACTTTCGGACCAAGCCGACGTCGGTGTGCGGGACCTGGCTTAGGATCGTGCACAAACACCGAATACGGTGCGAAGGTTGCCGGAATTTGACCGGAAGGACCGCGGAAGCTAACGGAACAGTACGGATTAGGACACGGGTCTTACAAAAATGTTCATAGACTTCTATACCAGATTGAATGACATTGTAAACTCTATGTGTGGTCCAGGTGATAAAATCCCTGAAAGCAAGATTTGTGCTAAAATACTACGCTTACTTCTTGAACGGTTCAATTCTAAAGTAACCGCAATCCAGGAACTTCGTGATACGGACAATATGAAGGTTGAGGAATTAATTGGCTCATTACAAACTTATGAGTTAACCTTTAAAGCTCCAAAAGGTAAATCTATTGCCTTAAAAACTTCTAAAAATGGTTTTCAAGAAAATGATTTAAACTCTGATTTAGAAAACTCCGAAGATGATATGGCTCTTTTGGCAAAAAGGTTTTATAAAATTTTTAAAAGTAAAAAAGAGGATTGATCTTCAAAAGGCATTTGATA
This sequence comes from Magnolia sinica, assembly GCF_029962835.1. Classification (NCBI taxonomy): domain Eukaryota; kingdom Viridiplantae; phylum Streptophyta; class Magnoliopsida; order Magnoliales; family Magnoliaceae; genus Magnolia; species Magnolia sinica. Next base: position 86,915,133 of record NC_080574.1, read on the forward strand.
AAAAGAAACCTAAACCTAAATCAAGAAAATTATTAAGAGACAGTCAATGTTATAACTGCCATGTGTATGGGCATTTGGCAAACAAATGTCCCAATAAGGGCAAGTTAAAAAAGAAAAGTATGATGGCTACTTACGACGAGTCCTTTGATTCTGAAGCGTCCTCTGAATCAGAAGATTCTGAAACTGAGTCAGGTTGTGATGTTAAGGCCCTTTTGACTCTAGCCAATTTCACTTTTTCAGATAATGATGACTCAACTAGTGAAGAAAATTTGAATAGTGAATGTGAAAATGAAGATGATCTTCAAGATACATACAATGCCCTACACAAGGAAAGTTGTAAAATTGCTGTGAAATTGAAACTTCAAAAGGAGAAATTTTCTAAACTCAAAGAAATTTATGAATCTCTTGTTTTAGAAAAGTCCCACATTTCAGACTGTTTTGAAAAGACAAAATGCGATTTGGATTTTAAAACCTCCTAGATTGAAAATCTTAAATCTAAAAACGAACAACTAAAACATGAAGTCTCCTCTCTCTTGAGTTTAAAGAAAACCTGGAAATATGCCCAAGGTGATCCTAAATTAGAAAAACTCTTATCAGGATCGAGAAAATGTGGTGAGCGATCTGGTCTGGGTTATGGTAAGAATGTTTCTCCTAAACTAAAGAATACTCCTCCCAAGTTTGTAAAGGAAGAGACCTTAAACTCAAAAGGGAAAGATCAAATGTTTTTTAAAATCTCTAAATCTTTTTAAAAACCTATAAGTAATTATATCAACTAGAAAAAGCAAAATCAAAATCTTTTGACTAAAAAGATAGTTGATTTACTTAAGGAGCTTTTAAAGTCTAACTCAATAGGTCATACTTATAATTCTTACAAATGAAAGAAGACCAACTATTCACCTAAATCCAAAATGGTTATGAAATGGGTTCCAAAGGTCACTTATCTGGTTACTCACACTACTTTTAAAGTAATAAGCCATTCTAATTGGTACCTAAACAGTGGATGCTCAAGGCATATGACTGGTGATAAAGGCTTATTCACCGATTTCAAAGACATGACTGATGGTTTGGTCACATCTGGTGATGGCAGCAACTACAATATTATGGGCCTAGGTACGGTTCAACTCTATAACCTTCCTTTGTTTAAAAATGTTTTGTATGTTGAAGGACTGAAACATAATCTTCTAAGCATACCTTAAATTTGTGATAATAACCATAGTGTACAGTTTTTTAATCAAAGCTGTGAGATTCTAAACAACAAGGGTTCAGTAATACTAACTGGACGTAGAACGTCTGAAAACTACTATATTGTTAGTGAATCTAGCTCATCTAATCAATCGTGTTACATGGTCCATACAGCCGAGACTGATCTGTGGCACAAACATCTTGGACATGTACACTACCGAAATCTATATAGATTGAGCAAACGGGAACTTATAAGAGGTCTACTCAAACTATAAAAATTAGATAAAATATGTGGTGATTGCCAGATTGGTAAACAAATGAGGAACTCACACAAAAAGGTGAATTCCAATACCACATCAAGACCACTCGTGCTTCTGCATATGGATCTTGTAGGACTTACCAGGACGAAAAGTCAAGGTGGCAAAAGATATATCTTGGTAATAGTAGATGACTTTACCGTATATACATGGGTTGTCTTCTTAAGGGACAAATCAGAAACCCTTGAAGAAGTGAAAAAGGTTCTCAAAAGGATTCAAACTAAAAAAGGTTCTTAAGTTAGTAAGTTTCGTAATGATCATGAATCTGAATTTGAGAATAGCGGTTTTGAGAAGTTCTGTAGCGACCAGGGAATATTACATGAATTCTCAGCGCCCAAAACTCCACAATAAAATGGTATAGTTGAAAGAAAAAATATAGTGCTTCAAGAAATGGCTAATGTCATGTTGAATAGTATGAAGCTCTCATAGAATCTTTAGGCTGAAGCAGTCATTACAACTTATTATATCATTACCAGGTTTACACTAGTAAAGGTAATAATAAAACGGCTTATGAAATGTGGTTCGATAAAAAGCCTACTGTCAAATACTTTCAAGTTTTTGGCAGCAAGTGCTATATTTTACGAGATCGTGAATATCTGGGAAAGTTTGATACGAAGTGTGATGAAGGGATCTTTTTAGGATACTCTTTAAACAGTCGAGCTTATAGGGTTCTGAACAAAGGGACCGGTGTAATTTAAGAGTCTATCAATGTAGTCATTGATGATCACTTAAACATACCAGTCTCAAGTTCAGATAATGATGAAGTTCTAGTAATTGATAAATCTGATACTTCATCTAATCAAACTGATTTTGAACTGAGGACTGTTAAAGATCATCCAACCACACAAATTCTTGAAAACCCTCTCACTGGTGTTCGTACCCACAGACAACTTGAGGATATATGTAACTACGTATGTTTTACATCCCAGATAGAACCATCTAACGTAAAAGAAGCTCTTGCTGATGGATTGTTGTGATGCAAGAAGAACTTAACCAATTTGTGAGCAATGATGTTTGGTATCTCGTAACTAGACCTAAAGTTAAACACATCATTGGAACCAAATGAATTTTCAAAATAAGTCTGACAAGCTTGGCAAAATAATTAGAAACAAGGCTAGGCTAGTGGTACAAGGTTACACTCAAATTGAAGGTACTAATTATGATGAATCCTTCGCACCAGTAGCACATCTTAAATCAATTAGACTCTTTATATCCATTGCGTGTTTTAGAAAGTTTAAGCTTTATCAAATGGATGTGAAAAGTGCATTTTTTAAATGACGATCTGCATGAGGAAGTTTATGTTGAACAACCGATGGGTTTTGAAGACCCCAAAAATGCTGATCATGTGTATCGCCTTAAAAAGACACTTTACGGTTTAAAACAAGCTCCTAGGGCATGGTACGAGAAACTAACAAAGTTTCTATTAAGCCATAATTTTCAAATGGGATGTGTTAATAAGGCTTTGTTTATTAAAAAACATAATGATCACATTTTAATAGTATAGATTTATGTTGATGATATCATTTATGGATCTACCTGTACTGACATGACTATTGAGTTTGCAGATTTGATGAAATCTCAGTTTGAAATGAGGATGGTTAGGGAATTGAATTATTTTCTTAGGTTGCAAGTAAAATAAAAACCTAATGGAATGTTCATTTCTCTATCTAAATATGCTATTAATTTGATTAAGAGATTTGGATTTGAGAATGGTAAGAATTTTGATATTCCTATGAGTACAACTTTGAAACTCTCAAAAGATTCTATAGGTAAAAATGTGGATCCGAAATTATATCGGAGTATGATTGGTAGTTTACTGTATTTAACCGGTAATAGACCCGATATCGCTCTAAGTGTTGGTATTTGTGCTAGATATCAGTCTGATCCTAAAGAGTCGCACTTGACTATTGTCAAGCGGATTATGCGATATGTCGCAAGTACTGTTAATCTCGGTCTCTGGTATCCACATGAAACTAGTGTTCAATTAGCTGGCTACTCGGATGCTGACTGGGCTGGTAATCTTAATGATAGAAAATCAACTAGTGGTGGTTGCTTTTATCTTAGAAATTGTTTAGTTTTTTGGTTTAGTAAGAAACAAAGTTCTATATCACTTTCAATTGCTGAAGTAGAATATATCGTAGCTGGTAATGTGTGTACACAACTTGTTTGGATGAAACGTATGCTACGTGATTATGAAATTAAACAGGATTCTATGTTATTATATTGTGATAATTCCAATGCCATAAATATTTTAAAAAATTCAATTCAGCATTCTCGTACTAAGCACATTGACATTAAATTTCATTATATTCAAGAATTAGTAGAAGAAAAGGTTATATCTTTGGAATATATCCCTACCAAGAATCAACGTGTTGACATTTTCACTAAACCGCTAGACAAAAGTAGGTTTAACAAAATGAAATTTGATATTGGCATGTGCATTTTAAAATGAGTATTTATGCCTATTTGTATCATATATGTATATAATTGTTTGCTTAGATTTCAATTTTTGTATATAATGCTGGAAATCAGATTTTTGGCTGGTACTTGACCAGTTGTGAGTATACGCGACCAGTCATGTTACGACCGATCGTGTACATCCACGACCAGTCTTGAATCGTGTGAATCACTTAAAATTGGAAAAAATGCTTCATCTTCTTCATTTCCTCTTCACTCTCCAACGAGCCGACACCCGACTAGTCGAACCATTCCTTCAAAATCTTCAAGGTTAGTGCTCCATTTACATTTTTCTTGTAGATTTGTGTTTAGATTACTTTTATTTTACTCTTGAAGTTATCTATTTCAAATTTCGTTGAGATTTGGTGTATTTCTTCTGTAAAATCTGATCTGAGAAAACCCTCTTCGCAATCCTTTGCAACTCTTTATTTTCTTAAAATCTTTGTTACAAATGGCATCTAGAGGGAGAAAGAGATCATCCCGTGGTCCATCTTCTGCCTCTAGATCGGCCCCTATCACTAAGCGTCATCTTCGAGCTCCCAAGGATAATCCATCTTATGTTCAGGATATCAGATTGTGTAACGTTATTGTTGACCAACCTGTTGATATTAATCATGTTGCTCCTTTTGATATCCTTCTTATGCTCCAAGCTGTAGGTTGGGATAACTTATTGCATTGGGGTGGGCCAGCATACCGGTCCATTGCCCAGTCCATGTTCTTATGCATAAGTGCTTTTTCATTAGAAAATTTAACTTTTAAGATAGCCACAAGAGAAGGACCACTTGACATTGATCGTTGTTTGATTTCAGCTCTTATGAAAATTCCTGTGAATGATGATGGCATTCTATCCATAACTTATCTGAAAAACCCTCAGTAACTGAAAAACGTATGCTCACTAGAGATTTATATAATTTGGATGTTCAATGGACACATAAAGGGAATGCGCTTCCCTCAAAGTATCTGTTACCCAAATAGAGAGTTCTTCACAAAATCATTGTGTCTAACTTGTATCCTCGATCGGGTAATAAATATGAATTGACTTCCTTCATGGTTCGTGTTCTTCATGCTGTCACCAGCAGTTCTTATGTTTGTCTGCCATCCTTGATTTGTTACTCCATTATTCAGTTTCGACTCCATCCAGGTCACAGTGACATTCCTTTTGGTTATTTGATGACTGTGTTGGCTACGCATATGTTAGTCGATATGCCGGTTGGAGAGGCCCCTATCCATCATCTGATATTTAACAATTCTAATATCAACAAGATGAAGCTTGATTTCCTTCTTGGCCAAGGTGCTGGTGTTGGCAATGCTGAAGCTGAACATGAGGAAGAAGCTAGTGATCTTCCTCCTGATGATATTAACATGGATGGTATTTTTGACGAACTTGAATCTGATTCTGCAAATGATCCAGATTATGAGCCTTCTGAGTTTGATGCACGTCTACGTGCATTTGAAGATAAGGTTGAGAATATGAATGTTAAGATGGAAAACATGTCTGTTGCCCATGATTTACAATTCAAGTATATGCGCAAATATCTTAGGCGCTTGAATAAGGGCATGCATCAACTTGATCCTTCCATCCCTGCTCCTTCATCTGGTTCAGATTAGTTCTTTTAAGTTTACTATTCTGTTATAACTTTATTACTCTTACGCTAGCTTAACTAGTTTTGAGATTATAGCTATCTTTGACTTAGCTCAGTTTATGAATTATGTGGGTTGTTTATGCTGGTTACTCATATCTTGTCTTGTTACCTCTCATATATCTCTTTACTTCTTTCTCCTCAGTCATCTGTTCTGTGCTTCCTTTGTCCTATTGTGACAAAAAGGAGGAGAATAGATATGGATGTGTTTAATGATTATGTTATGAGGAGGGAGTAGCATTGCATTTTTTATGTATGTTACTCAAGGGGAGTATGTGCAGAGGTGGACTGTATGTTATGTTGAATATTGATTTACAGGTTTGCAGGATCATGTTAGTATGCCGATTGATAACAATTGGTGCATGATTCTTTAATCAGATATTCCGTGTTATGTAACATATCTTGGAAGCTTGTTTTGTCACTAATTTGATAAAGGGGGAGATTGTAAGTGCTATAGTTTATAGCCCCCTTTTGTTGTTAAATTTGTGGTGCCAAAGACACTGTTATGAAGCTTGCATATGTGAAGAACAAAGCTCTACTCAAGATCAACTTTGATTGACAAGCACTGTTCACAAGCCAAGACTCGAGAAAGTGAGATTGTTCGACTTAATTCAAGACAAGGATAATGTAAGATCTCAGGAAGCTTTCAAGTTTAACCTCAAGATCTCAAGAAGCTTTCAAGTTTGAGCTACATCACGACTTCAAGCTTTAGTACTTTCAAAGGCCACTCGTCTCTAAGTTCCAATGTCCTTACTTCACTATTGAGGTATGACTGACCTTAAGTTGACCGTTAGAGTCGACCATTTTGGATACATAATTTATATGTTTTATATAAGTGAGTTTAGTCTGTTCTAAGACTAGTATTGGACTTTATTCGACTAGTCCTAGCACTGCTTTGACCTTTCTAAGAATTTTTTGGATCAACCGGAAGTTTGTTGCAATATTTGAAATTTTTCTGTTAGGCTTCAACTAGTCTTAGGGACTATTCCACTAGTCGTATGAACAGTGTCGACTATTTCTTCGACCAATCATAGTCTTACGAATCAAAGTATAGTGTTGAAATTCGGCTAGCTTAGACTAGTCATGAGCAACCTACGACCAGTCGAAGGAGACCTACGACCAGTCGTAGACCACCTACGACTAGTTGTGAAACCGCGAGATCTTATCGTGCCTGAATTTTCAAATATCTGTTGGTTCTACGACTAGTCATAAAGATCTTTAGACCAGTCAAAGACGTGATTTTCTCACCTATAAATAGATCACGAATCTCAAAATAAAATATGAAATTCAAGCTAATTTAATTCGACCTTCTGAGAGATAAGTCTGTGCTCCATTTAAGCTAAGTGTGCATGTTTAATATTCTCTTTCTTTAGCTTTTAAAATTGATTTTTTTTCTTATATTCCAATCTGATCTGAAAAAGAGGAAGTTTCATTTTTCCTTCTTCTGAAATTAAAATCAATTAGAGCTAGTCCCATTTGGTTTAATTTAAAATCTATTAGAACCTAGAACCATTATAAAGTGAGTATTGGACATTGAACTTTGACATTCAAATCTCCACTCCGACTTGGTTCTTCTGGGCTGCTACAATGAAGGAGAAATTCAGGTATTTTTGTAACGCCCTGAAATTCGAGGGTGGAGCATAACTCAGCTCCCGAGTTTCAAAACATCACTTATGCAACATATTTAATGATGGATGTATGTTGTTTGTATTATTGCATAAAACATGGAATAGATTAAGCCAAAGTGCAGATATAATTCAGGGATAAGTGAAGAAAGCAAGCGGAAGACTTATAGAATCATATGTGTACATGTGCGAATCCCTGAAGTACATATACGTACCAAGTCATAATGTAAGTGTTGCTATGAAAATTACAAGTATCAAAATTACATCATTTAATTCCCAAAAGAAATCCCAGCATCCCTCGCATCAGAACAAGGCTCACTAGAACCCGTCTAAAAACTGCATAAAAGAGAAAGCAACCTCATCATCATCAATCTCCCGCTCTGCCTTAGAAGTCGCATCAGCATCTGCAACATCAGCAGCTAAGACAGAGTCTGGCGGGAGTTTAACACCGCCCTAGAACGTGGGAGTGAGTGATCAACTCAGTGGAATAATAATGCAAAGGTTAACATGTTATCAGTTCAATCAAGCAGTAATGATAAAGCAGAACAATTAAACATATCTTAAGTACTCTTGTTAATGCAAGGATGTATGAAGAATGATGCGTGCCCTCACGCGTACACCCTCAGCGTCTTCATCTTACGTTACGCATGACATCGCCTCAAAGTGCGCCACGTCTACAAAGCACATGCAAATGCGGTGCATGAATATGATTACCAAGTTGTTATTAGTCCTTTTCATATAGCAGGATTGGGAAGCTAAGGTACCTTCCACATATCACCATCCAAACAGTGATCCATTCTAGGGTCGTCAGTCCAAAACATCTCATACGATCATATGGTTTCAGGTCATTCCAAAGGGCTTGTCACCAATCAATGCACGCCTATCATATCTTCGTTACTACAATAAGGCTCGTCACCTCAATGCGGTATCCAGGCATGCTCGAGGTCACTACAAAGGGCCCGTCACCAATCAGTGTAGGCCGACAGCATGAATATAGTGTCCCATACCACCATAATCGGCTCACGAGTTTGGTTACTCACTGGTCATTACGGGGAGGCTCGTCACCCCAGCGTAGGCCAACAGCTCGACCACGGTGTCCCATACCACCATGTCCGGCTCATGAGTCTTAGCGGATCAAGGTACCATGGTTAATAGGATTTCATCGGTAAGTTTGGTACCCTAGATTCAAACAGTAGCGTCCATACATGGTGAACATACATCGGACAATTGGGTTACTTGACGAACTTGACTAGCACGAGCGCACGTTGGGTTGAACGACATAGAGTGCGCAGACACTCTGTGTGGCCAAACCACTTCCGATAACTCTAATACGACTCGAGTTTGTCGAATCACGTCCCACGTGGCGAAAGCAACCTCAGCCACGAACTTAAGGCTGATTACCGATTTCCTGGACTATTCATAGTCCCAAACACATTACACTACAATAGATATTGATATCTACAATTTAGAATAGTAAAGGAACAACAACTCAAATCATATGGTATGTAACCATTTGAAGAATATCAACTTAACAAGGATTTAAGCATAAGTAAGACTTGAAATTGAACAACAAGGAATGTGACTTGCATGAAGGAAATCATGCACACTAGTGGGAGAGTTGAGAATCGCTTCTCAACGCCCATACTAGATTGATATATCATACTTTAGATCATTCAGACATTTCTACAAACACTTGGAATACATAATACAACATACATGACGTATGTTGAAATACACGCATTTGGACAATTCCTTTTGCCAAGGAGTTGTCGTACATACAATTAGCATAAGTGCACGACAAATAATCATGGCAAACACAAGTTCATATTTTATACGCATACAGTACTTTATACATACACATAGAATACACAAATATCAATATAACACATACATATCAGGAATGCAAAATAAACATAACATTTGGCATGTGAAATCTCATACATAACAAGAATAAACCATTCACTGGCAATGAAAGCCTTGAAAACCATAACCTAAACGATTAAAGTCCGCACCTTAATCCAGAAAAGAACACCGAACTGATTTCAGACGATATGTCTTCGTCAACGGCGACAAGCTAACCTAAAGCAAGAATAGAAATGAGCTACAACAACACAAAGACTATTCTAAGCTCTAACACGGATTAGGATTAGGTTAACTTACCCTAAGATGAACTCAGAATCGCCAGAATAACGATTCAAAGTGACGGTTCAAGGATGAAGAAGAACAGGAAAGAATCTAAGATGATTCACCAACTTCTCTCTCACTTTCTCTCTCTTTTCCTTTCTCTTTCTAAGCTAAGGTTAGGAAATTCGTATGGAAAAGAGAGCTAGGGTTATAAGGTCTATAAATAGGCCTAACATTGATGAAAATAACCCCAGGGCCATGGTATACTTAGGGTATAAGCAAAACAAGCCTCTCTCAATCCAATGAAGCACTTCTGGTGGGCCTATTACCACGAAAGGTCAGACTTAAGCTCACTGACCATGGATCTAGGTCAAGATGAGTTTTCGTACCGATCGGATCATTAGATAAGCCGTGGCGGTCCACACACAATTCAACGGTCACCAAATCTCGATCAGGTCCACAAGCACAAGAACATGCCTGGGCCACCTTCCCTGATCAGAGGGTGAAATTGGGTCAGAATCCACCGGTCAGATTGCTTAAAATTGTCACGAAAGCGACCGGACTCTGATTTCATAAAATCTTAAGTAATTTCCAACCGTTCTCACACTCTTCACTCCGAACTCAAATAAATCAACCCAGAACATCACATGGACTTGATTTTCGAGGTGATGGTCAAGCCCAACATGGTGACCGCAACAGCCTAAGATCATCACTATCGGACTTTCGACGCACCGTCCAGGTCTGATCCAGAACTTCCAAAAAATCCCAAGAGTATCTGGCTTTAGCGATGAATCCCAGATTTCAAAGTAACATAGCGCTAATTATTCTACAGGTTTAGAGTCATGCAGATCAATTTTAAAGTGATTGATGTAAATTTCACAAGCAATCGAGTATAGCGCTAATTACCCTAAAAAGCTACTAAGGAAAGATTAGCACAAAATTTTCAAGGACATTACAATCTACCCCCCTTAAAGAAAATTTTGTCCTTGAAATTCATACCTTCTCATATTCCTCAAGGATCTAAGGGTAGCTCTTTCTAACCTCAGCTTCAGATTCCCAAGTAGCCTCTTCCTCACTATGATGCATCCATAGCACCTTCACAAGAGGGATAACCTTGCTACGCAATACCTGCTCCTTCCTGTCGAGAATACACGTCGGTCACAGTACATAAGTGGCATCCTCACTCAACTGCACTTGCTCCCAACTGATAATATGCAAAGGATCAGGAACGCACTTCTTCAGCATAGAAATATGAAATACGTTATGCACGCCCGCAAGAGGTGTGGGCAAAGCAAGGCAGTATGCTACTGCTCCCACTCGATCCAGAACTTGAAATAGACCAATAAATCTCGGCGTCAGCTTCCCCTTCTTACCGAACTGCAGAACTCCCTTCATAAGAGAGACCTTCAGAAACACATGGTCTCCAACCTCAAACTCAAGCGGTCGACGCCTCGTATCAGCATAACTCTTCTGCCTACTCTGGGCTGTCAGGAGTCGACGTCGAATGATGTTAACTTTCTCTGAAGTTACCTGCACCAATTCCGGGCCAAGCAAACTACGCTCGCCAACTTCTTCCCAGCAATGCGGTGCTCTGCACGGGCGACCATACAACGCCTCATAGGGAGCCATGCCGATACTCGCCAGGAAACTGTTATTATACGCGAACTCTGCATACTGAAGACAATCATCCCAACTGTCCTTGAAATCCAAAACACAAGCTCGCAACATGTCTTCCAGGACCTGATTCACGCGTTCCGTCTGCCCATCTATTTGCGGATGAAACGCGGTGCTGAACTTCAGTTTCACACCCATCGCTTCTTGAATACGAGTGCAGAAGATAGATGTGAAACGAGTGTCTCTATCAGACATAATCTCCAAAGGAACTCCATGCAGACGTACTATCTCCTTAATATACAACCTAGCCAACTCGTCTGTAGAGTTTGTAACTCTGATAGGTAAGAAATGAGCCGACTTCATCAATCGGTCGACTATCACCCAAATAGAGTCATATCCCTTCCTCGTTCTCGACAACCCAGAAATGAAATCCATAGAGATGAAGTCCCACTTCCATTCTGCTATGGGCATGGGCTGCAATAGCCCAGGAGGTCGGCGATGCTCTGCCTTGACCTGCTGGCACGTGAGACAACGAGAAACAAACTCAGCATTATGGACCTTAATATTGTCCCACCAATAAGATCTCCTCATATCCTGATACATCTTTGTGCTACCTGGATGCATCGCAAGCTTAGAACTATGGGCTAACTCAAGAACCTCCCGTCTCAAGTCAGGAATGTCAGGAACACATAGTCGGCCATGAAATCGTAAGCCTCCATCAGAACTAACACTCCAGTCGGAGTTCTCATCTATACCAACCCGCTTCCTTATCTTCACCAAAAGCTCCTCATCTGCCTGAGCTGCAACGATCTTCTCGTCGATAAGGGGTTGTACACAAATGTGTGCGATAACCTCATACGGCTCAACCACCATAAGCTTCTGCTCAAAATCTCGTACGAACTCCAACATATCCTACTCTGCTATCATCAGCGGAGCCGCAAACTCAATAGCCTTCTTGCGACTCAACGCATCTACCACAAGGTTCGCCTTGCCCGGATGGTAAGAAACATCGAACTTAAAGTCCTTCAATGTTTCCATCCATCCGCGCTGCCTCATATTCAAGTCACGCTGTATGAAAAATATACTTAAGGCTCTTGTGGTCGCAAAAGAGCTCAAACTCCTCACCATAGAGGTAATGTCTCCAAATCTTTAATGCGAAAATGATAGCTGCTAACTCCAGGTCGTGCGTAGGGTAATTCTCTTCGTGTTTCATCAACTGACGCAAAGCAAAAGCAATCACCCTGTCCTTCTGCATAAGGACACAACCCAGGCCAACGCGAGAGGCGTCAGTATATATAATATATTTAACCCCTTGCTCTGGCAATACTAGAACAGGGGCGGACATTAAATTGTACTTCAGCTCCTGAAAAGCTAACTCCACCTTCTCATTCCAAGCAAACTTCAAATCCTTCCATGTCAGCTGCGACAACGGTCTGGCAATCTTCAAGAAGTCTTGAATGAAGCGTCGATAATAGCCTGCAAGACCCAGAAAGCTCCTTACCTCAGTAACTGAACCAGGCTGCTTCCAATCCTGCACTGCAGCTACCTTGGCAAGATCGACAGCTATCCCTTCCCTGGACACCACATGCCCCAGGAACTTGACTTTCTCTTTCCAGAAATCACACTTCTTGAACTGCGCAAAAAGTTGATTCTTCCTATGAGTATCCAAAACCGCTCTTAAGTGCTCCTCGTGTTCTTCCCGGCTCGCAGAATATATCAAGATGTCATCGATAAAGACAATGACGAATCGGAACAGGAATGGCCAAAACACCCTGTTCATCAGATCCATGAACACGGCCGGTGCATTCGTAAGACCGAACGACATCACAAGGAACTCATAGTGACCGAAGCTAGTCCTGAAAGCGGTCTTCTGCACATCCCCATCCTTGACGCACAACTGATGATACCCTGACTGCAGATCAACCTTCGAAAAGTACCGTGGCCCCTTCAATTGATCAAACAGATCATCAATCCTGGGCAAAGGGTACTTATTCTTCACAGTTACCAAATTCAGCCTGCGATAATCAATACACAATCACAAGGAACCATCCTTCTTCTTCACAAACAAAACAAGTGCTCCCCAAGGAGACACACTAGGCCGAATAAAACCCAAATTCAGTAAACCATCTATCTACTTCCTCAACTCCTCCATTTCACTCGGAGGCATACGATAAGTGGGTAATGAAATGGGCGCCGCACCAGGCATAAGATCGATAGCAATATCAATCTCACGCTGAGGAGGTAATCCAGGAATCGACTCAAACACATCTTCAAACTTTCAAACTACCGGCATGTTAACTAACGCCGATTCAGCCATATAGCAATCACAACACAACTTCAAAGATAAACAACATGCATTCCATTAGACAAAATTGTCGCAATACAAGTAGTGCAACATTACATGAATCACGACTAGGAAAGTATGTGAACTACAACATCTAACACTTCAAACAACCACAAACAACTCCAACTACAAAGCCAACAACGGCTACATATAGAAAGAAACAACAAACAAAGCAAAGGATGACTACAATGACAACTACTCGTCGGAATCAGGAGATGGAGGCGGGGCACCCTTATCCTGCAACCAACACAGGATAAACTTCAGAGTTCGAGTCGCCTTCTTAAACTTATGCTTCACAAGGCCTCGAAGATCCATGATATCCTGGCGTAGAACAGCCTGCCCTTCTTCAAGCCGAGCAATACGAGCATCCCTAGCATCCTGATCTGCGCTCGGCTCTGATGCCACAGGAGGAGAGCTCTCACTCATATCCTGTGCCTCTACCTCTTCCTCGTCCTGCTCTGTTTCTTTTTCAATCTCAGCACCACCTTCAGCATAACTCTCTTCATCATCGCTCTCTAACTCATCCTCACTCTCTGAGGCTTGCCGACTAGAACCAATCTCCATCTGCTTAAGGGTCGTCAGGCTAATATGACGAACAGGAACCGGCTTCTCTGCTCCAAGCCTATAGCCAAACTCATGAGCAAGCTTATAAATGAGTCGGCCAAAAGGAAGCTATTCGGTCCTCCTAGTCGAACGAGCGATGAGAATAATCTGGCGCAGGATGTATGTCGGCACACACAACTTCGCTTCTTGCCCCACCTGATACAGGAAATCTACCATCAGGCCCGTACACTAGCTGCGGTTGCTCCACCTGGGATATACATTGAACGCACACATGTGGTGAAGCAAGCAGAAGTCATCCGTCATGTTGGTAGGTAGAAGACTCTTATTCGGCTGCCATTCGACCAGACGACCACACAAGGATCGGGTGCGACGATCTCCCTCGCGCATACTGTTCAAATTCTTCTCACTGGCATGCACCTCACCAAGTGGCACATTTAAGAGTCGGGATATCAAAGCGACGTTGACTGTAGCTTCCCGACCACTACCACAAGGAATCTTGAACTGCAGAGGCTCCAGCGAAGGATCATGAATATTGGCATAAAAAGCTCGAACAGTACTTGCATTCGCGCGATACTCACCCTCAAGCAAGAGACACCAACTAGCCCCTTCCAGGCGCTCCAACAACAGAAACTCGCCATACAGCCACGGATCAACATGAGCCTCAAAAAGGACTCTACGGCCTTCATAGACTCCATGCGACAACTCTGCCAACAAGGTCCTACCAATGGGAGCTCGAGGATCAAGGTCCCGCTTGGTCTGGAATTCACGAGCGGCGGTCGTGCTCACGGTGGCACCTCTCGGCCTCCATGCATAGGTTGGACGGCTAGGCCACGGCTTCATCCACGGGCGCTCTCTTCTTCCCCATCAAAGAAAGAAGGGAGGAAATGGAAAAGATGGCCGTGATAAACTCAAAAAGGGCCATGAGAAATGAGAGAAAGAGAGAAATAAGAAGGATAGGAAACTTCCACACACTTGAGATCCAAAAGATGGATTTGGGAGCCCAAATGAGAAGAAAATGAGAGGTAAATAGCAAAGGGAGGTGAGGTTTTGAGATGGGTTGGTAGGGTTTGCACGAAAATGGAGGAAGAAGAAGATTTGGAGAAGATTTGGAGAAGTTTGGAGAAGAACTTGAAGGAAAAGAGAGCTTGGGAGGGAGGTTTGTGAAGGAAGTGAGACTTAGAAGAGGTTTAAACTAGCAAACCATGGAGGGGTGGGCTACACTAGGCCTAACATTCGTAGGCCCGAGCCGGCCCGCCCGGCCTGACCCAGTGATCGGCTAGGACTCGCCGAACCGGCGATGACATCGCCAGTCTCTGGACCTACCGGCAATGGCTTGCCGTTCTGGTGAGGTCCTCCTGGTCCCTTAGATCCCAAATGATGTGGGTTACCCCCTGGGCCCCACTGAAAATGCCCCGATCGGCCCCTTTGCTTGGTTCGACGCCTATCGAGCCATTCAGGCAGAAATCTGATACAAATAGAGATTTCTTGAAGAATGAAGGGTTGAAATGGGATGATAAACCATCTAAACTCATTAATAGATGGTCTAGGAAAGGTTTCGGGTCACTGTGTGTGATCAGGAGAGAGCACAGACTCGATCTCGGCGATCGTTTTCAGTAAACATTCGTCGATAGAAGCAACAGAGCACAAAAACACAATCTACGATAAACTCACACCCAAATACACTAAAGTGGTGACAGCATGCGGTGTGTGACCATAACCCAGGTCCGATTTAATCCAAAACATGCTCTGATACGAACTTATAATGCCCTGAAATTCGGGGGTTGAGCATAACTCAGTTCCCTAGTTCCAAAACACCACTTATGCAACATATTTAATGATGGATGTATGTTGTCTGTATTAGTGCATAAAACATGGAATAGATTAAGCCAAAGTGCAGATACAATTCAGGGATAAGTGAAGAAAGCAAGCGGAAGACTTATAGAATCATATGTGTACATGTGCGAATCCCTGAAGTACATATACATACCAGGTCGTAATGTAAGTGTTGTTATCAAAATTACATCATTTAATTCCCAAAAGAAATCCCAGCATCCCTCGCATCAGAACAAGGCTCACTAAAACCTGTCTGAAAACTACATAAAAGAGAAAGCAGCCTCATCATCATCAATCTCCCGCTCTGCCTCCGAAGTCGCATCAACATCTGCAACATCAGCAGCTAAGATAGAGTCTGGTGGGTGTTTAACACCGCCCAAGAACGTTGGAGTGAGTGATCAACTAAGTGGAACAATAATGCAAAGGTTAACATGTTATCAGTTCAATCAAGTAGTAATGATAAAGAAGAACAATTAAACATATCCTAAGTACTCTTGTTAATGCAAGGATGTATGAAGAATGATGCGTGCCCTCGCGCATACACCCTCAGCGTCTTCATCTTACGTTACGCATGACATCGCCTCAAAGTGCGCCACGTCTACAAAGCACATGCAAATGCGGTGCATGAATATGATTACCAAGTTGTTATTAGTCCTTTTCATATAGCAGGATTGGGAAGCTAAGGTACCTTCCTCATATCACCATCCAAACAGTGATCCATTCTAGGGTCGTTAGTCCTAGACATCTCATACGATCATATGGTTTCAGGTCGTTGCAAAGGGCTCGTCACCAATCAATGCACGCCTATCATACCTTCGTTACTAAAATAAGGCTCGCCACCTCAATGCGGTATCCAGGCATGCTCGAGGTCACTACAAAGGGCCCGTTACCAATCAATGTAGGCCGATTGCATGAATATAGTGTCTCATACCACCATAATCGGCTCACGAGTTTGGTTGTTCACTGGTCACTACAGGGAGGCTCGTCACCCCAGCGTAGGCCGACAGCTCGACCATGGTGTCCCATACCACCATGTCCGGCTCATGAGTCTTAGCGGATCAGGGTATTATGGTTAATAGGATTTCATCAGTAAGTTTGGTACCCTAGATTCAAAAAGTAGCGTCCATACATGGTGAACATACATCGGACAATCGGGTTACTTGATGAACTTGACTAGCACGAGCGCACGTTGGGTTGAATGACATAGAGTGCGTAAACACTCCGTGTGGCCAAACCACTGCCGACAACTCTAATACGACTTGGGTTCGTCTAATCACGTCCTACGTGGCGAAAGCAACCTCAACCATGAACTTAAGGCCGATTACCGATTTCCTGGACTATTCATAGTCCCAAACACATTACACAACAACAGATATTGATATCTACAATTTAGAATAGTAAAGGAATGACAACTCAAATCATATGGTATGTAAGCATTTAAAGAATATCAACTTAACAAGGATTTAAGCATAAGTAAGACTTGAAATTGAACAACAAGGAATGTGACTTGCATGAAGGAAATCATACACACTAGTGGGAGAGTTGAGAATCGCTTCTCAATGCCCATACTAGATTGATATATCATACTTTAGATCATTCAGACATTTCTACAAACACTTGGAATACATAATATAACATACATGACGTATGTTGAAATACATGCATTTGGACAATTCCTTTTGCCAAGGAGTTGTGGTACATACAATTAGCATAAGTGCATGACAAATAATCATGGCAAACACAAGTCCATATTTTATACGCATACGGTACTTTATACATACACATAGAATACACAAATCTCAATATAACATATGCATATCAGGAACGCAAAATAAACATAACATTTGGCATGTGAAATCTCATCCATAACAAGAATAAACCATTCACTGGCATTGAAAGCCTTGAAAACCATAACCTAAACGATTAAAGTCTGCACCTTAATCCAGAAAAGAATACCGAACTGATTTCAGACGATATGTCTTCGTCAACGGCGACAGGATAACCTAAAGCAAGAATAGAAATGAGCTACAACAACACAAAGACTATTCTAAGCTCTAACACGAATTAGGGTTAGGTTAACTTACCCTAAGATGAACTCAAAATCGCCGGAATAACGATTCAAAGTGAAGGTTCAAGGATGAAGAAGAACAGGAAAGAATGTAAGATGATTCACCAACTTCTCTCTCACTTTCTCTCTCTTTTCCTTTCTCTTTCTAAGCTAGGGTTAGGAAATTCGTATGGAAAAGAGAGCTAGGGTTTTAAGGTCTATAAATAGGCCTAACATTGATGAAAATAACCCCAAGGCCAAGGTATACTTAGGGTATAACTAAAACAAGCCTCTTTCGATCCAACGAAGCACTTCTGGTGGGCCTATTACCACGAAAGGTCAGACTTAAGCTCACTGACCATGGATCTAGGTCAAGATGAGTTTTCGTATCGATCGGATCATTAGATCAGCCGTGGCGGACCACACAATTTAACCGTCACCGAATCTCGATTAGGTCCACAAGCACAAGAACATGCCTGGGCTACCTTCCCTGATCAGAGGGTGAAATTCGGTCAGAATCTAACGGTCAGATTGCTTGAAATCATCGCGCAAGCGACACGACTCAGATTTCATAAAATCTTAATTAATTTGCAACCGTTCTCACACTCTTCACTCCGAACTCAAACAAATCGACCCAGAACATCACATGGACTTAATTTTCGAGGTGATGGTCAAGCCCAACATGGTGAGTGCAATAGCCTAAGATCATCGCTATCGGACTTTCAACGCGCAGTCCAGGTTCGATCCAGAACTTTCAAAAAATCCCAAGAGCAGCTGGCTTTAGCGATGAATCCCAGATTTCAGAGTAACATAGTGCAAATTATTCTACGGGTTTAGAGTCATGCAGATCAAATTTAAAGTGATTGATGCAAATTTCACAAGCAATCGAGTATAGCGCTAATTACCCCAAAAAGCTACTAAGGAAAGATTAGCACAAAATTTTCAGGGTCATTACAATCTACCCCCCTTAAAAAAAATTTCGTCCTCGAAATTCATACCTTCTCATATTCCTCAAGGATTTGAGGGTAGCTCTTTCTAACATCAGCTTCAGATTTCCAAGTAGCCTCTTCCTCATTATGATGTGTCCATAGCACCTTCACAAGAGGGATAACCTTGCTACGCAATACCTGCTCCTTCCTGTCGAGAATACGCGTCAGTCGCAGTACATAAGTGGCATCCTCACTCAACTGCACTTGCTCCCAACTGATAATATGCGAAGGATCAGGAACGTACTTCTTTAGCATAGAAACATGAAATATGTTATGCACGCCCGCAAGAGGTGTGGGCAAAGCAAGGCGGTATGCTACTGCTCCCACTCGATCCAGAACTTGAAATGGACCAATAAATCTCGGCGTCAGCTTCCCCTTCTTACCGAACTGCAGAACTCCCTTCATAAGAGAGACCTTCAGAAACACATGGTCTCCAACCTCAAACTCAAGCGGTCGACGCCTCGTATCAGCATAACTCTTCTGCCTAATCTGGGCTGTCAGGAGTCGACGTCGAATGATGTCAACTTTCTCTGAAGTTACCTGCACCAATTTCGGGCCAAGCAAACTACGCTCGCCAACTTCTTCCTAGCAATGCGGTGCTTTGCACGAGCGACCATACAACGCCTCATAGGGAACCATGCCGATACTCGCCTGGAAACTGTTATTATACGTGAACTCTGCATACTGAAGACAATCATCCCAACTGTCCTTGAAATCCAAAACACAAGCTCGCAACATGTCTTCCAGGACCTGATTCACGCGTTCCGTCTGCCCATCTGTTTGCGGATGAAACGCGATGCTGAACTTCAGTTTCATACCCATCGCTTCCTGAATACGAGTACGGAAGATAGATGTGAAACGAGTGTCTCTATCAGATACAATCTCTAAGGGAACTCCATGCAGACGTACTATCTCCTTGATATACAACCTAGCTAACTCGTCTTCAGAGTTTGTGACTCTGATAGGTTAGAAATAAGCCGACTTCGTCAATCAGTCGACTATCACCCAAATAGAGTCATATCCCTTCCTCGTTCTCGGCAACCCAGAAATTAAATCCATAGAGATGAAGTCCCACTTCCATTCTGCTATGGGCATGGGTTGCAACAGCCCAGGAGGTCAGCGATGCTCTGTCTTGACCTGCTGGCACGTGAGACAACGAGAAACAAACTCAGTAATATGGACCTTCATATTGTCCCACCAATAAGATCTCCTCATATCCTGATACATCTTCGTGCTACCTGGATGTATCGCAAGCTTAAAACTATGGGCTAACTCGAGAACCTCCCATCTTAAGTCAGGGATGTCAGGAACACATAGCCGGCCACGAAATCATAAGCCCCCATCAGAACTAACACTCCAGTCGGAGTTCTCATCTGTACCAACCCGCTTCCTTATCTTCACCAAAACCTCATCATCTGCCTGAGCTGCAACGATCTTCTCGTCGATAAGGGGCTGTACATGAATGTGTGCGATAACCTTATACGGCTCAACCACCGTAAGCTTCTGCTCAAAATCTCGCACGAACTCCAACATATCCCACTCTGCTATCATCAGCGGAGCCACAAACTCAATAGCCTTCTTGCGACTCAACGCATCTGCCACAAGGTTCGCCTTGCCCGGATGGTAAGAAACATCGAACTTAAAGTCCTTCAATGTTTCCATCCATCGACGCTGCCTCATATTCAAGTCACGCTGCATGAAAAATATACTTAAGGCTCTTGTGGTCACAAAAGAGCTCGAACTCCTCACCATAGAGGTAATGTCTTCAAAGCTTTAATGCGAAAATGACAGCTGCTAACTCCAGGTCGTGCGTAGGGTAATTCTCTTCGTGTTTCCTCAACTGACGCGAAGGATAAGCAATCACCCTGTCCTTCTACATAAGGACACAACCTAGGCCAACGCGAGAGGCGTCAGTATATATAATATACTTAACCCCTTGCTCTGGCAATACTAGCACAGGGGCAGACGTCAACTTGTCCTTCAGCTCCTGAAAAGCTAACTTCGCCTTCTCATTCCAAGCAAACTTCAAATCCTTCCGTGTTAACTGCGACAACGGTCTGGCAATCTTCGAGAAGTCTTGAATGAAGCGTCGATAATAGCCTGCAAGACCCAGAAAGCTCCTTATCTTAGTAATTGAACCAGGCCGCTTCCAATCCTGCACTGCAGCTACCTTGGCAAGATCGACAGCTATCCCTTCCTTGGACACCACATGCCCCAGGAACTTGACTTCCTCTTTCCAGAAATCACACTTCTTGAACTGCGTAAAAAGTTAATTCTTCCTAAGAGTATCTAAAACCGCTCTTAAGTGCTCCACGTGTTCTTCCCGGCTCGTAGAATATATCAAGATGTCATCGATAGAGATAATGACGAATCGGAACAGGAATGGCCGAAACACCCTATTCATCAGATCCATGAACACGGCCGGTGCATTCGTAAGACCGAACGACATCACAAGGAACTCATAGTGACCGAAGCTAGTCCTGAAAGCGGTCTTCTGCACGTCTCCATCTTTGACGCGTAACTGATGATACCCTGACTGCAGATCAACCTTTGAAAAGTACTGTGCCCCCTTCAATTGATCAAACAGATCATCAATCCTAGGCAAAGGGTACTTATTCTTCACAGTAACCAAATTTAGCCTGCGATAATCAATACACAATCGCAAGGAACTATCCTTCTTCTTCACAAACAAAACAGGTGCTCCCCAAGGAGACACACTAGGTCGAATAAAATCGAAATTCAGCAAACCATCTATCTGCTTCCTCAACTCCTCCATTTCACCTAGAGGCATACGATAGGTGGGTAATGAAATGGCGCCACACCAGGGATAAGATTGATAGTAAAATCAATCTCACGCTGAGGAGGTAATCCAGGAATCGACTCAAACACATCTTCAAACTCCCGAACTACCGGCGTGCTAACTAACGCCGATTCAGCTATACAGTAATCACAGCACAACTTCAAAGATAAACAACATGCATTCCATTAGACAAAATTATCGCAATACAAGTAGTGCAACATTACATGAATCACGATTAGGAAAGCATGTGAACTACAACATCTAACACTTCAAACAACCACAAATAACTACAAACAACTCTAACTACAAAGCCAACAACGGCTACACACAGAAAGAAATGACAAACAAAGCAAATGATGACTACAACGACAACTACTCGTTGGAATCAGGAGATGGAGGCGAGGCACCCTTATCCTACAACCAACACAGGATAGACTTCAGAGTTTGAGTCACCTTCTTAAACTTATGCTTCACAATAGAACAGCCTGCCCTTCTTCAAGCCGAGTAATACGGGCATCCCTAGCAGCCTGATCTGCACTCTGCTCTGGTGCCACAGGAGGAGAGCTCTCACTCGTATCCTGTGCCTCTACCTCTTCCTCGTCCTGCTCTGTTTCTTCTTCAATCACAGCACCACCTTCAGCATAACTCTCTTCATCATCGCTCTCTAACTCATCCTCACTCTCTGAGGCTTGCCAACCAGAACCAATCTCCATCTGCTTAAGGGTCGTCAGGCTAATATGATGAACAGGAACCGGCTTCTCTGCTCCAAGTCTATAGCCAAATTCATGAGCAAGCTTACAAATGAGTCGGCTAAAAGGAAGCGATTCGGTCCTCCTAGTCGAACGAGTGATGAGAATAATCTAGCGTAGGATGTACGTCGGCACACACAACTTCGCTTCTTGCCCCACTAAATACAGGAAATCTACCATCAGGCGTGTACACTCACTGCGGTTGCTCCACCTACGATATACATTGAACGTACACATATGGTGAAGTAAGCAAAAGTCATCCGTCATGTTGGTAGCCAGAAGACTCCTATTCGGCTGCCATTCAACCAGACGACCACACAAGGATCGGGTGCGACGATCCCCCTCGCGCATACTGTTCAAATTCTTCTCACTGGCATGCACCTCACCAAGTGGCACATTCAGGAGTCGGGATATCAAAGCAACGTTGACTGTAGCTTCTCGACCACTACCACAAGGAATCTTGAACTGTAGAGGCTCCAGCGAAGGATCACGAATATTGGCATAAAAAGCTCGAACAGTACTTGCATTCGCACGATACTCACCCTCAAACAAGGGACACCAACCAGCCCCTTCTAAGTGCTCCAACAACAGAAACTCGCCATGCAGCCGCGGATCAACATGAGCCTCAAAAAGGACTCTACGACCTTCAAAGACTCCATGCGACAACTCCGCCAACAAGGTCTTACCAATGGGAGCTCGAGGATCAAGGTCCCGCTTGGTCTGGAATTCACGAGCGGCGGTCATGCTCGCGGCGGCACCTCTCGGCCTCCGTACACGGGTTGGGCGGCTAGGCTCCGACTTCATCCACGGGCACTCTCTTCTTCCCCATCAAAGAAAGAAGGGAGGAAATGGAAAAGATGGCCGTGATAAACTTAAAAAGGGCTATGAGAAATAAGAGAAAGAGAGAAATAAGAAGGATGGAAAACTTTCACACACTTGAGATCCAAAAGATGGATTTAGGAGCCCAAATGAGAAGAAAAGGAGAGGTAAATAGAAAAGGGAGGTGAGGTTTTGAGATGGGTTGGTAGGGTTTGCATGAAAATGGAGGAAGAAGAAGATTTGGAGAAGTTTGGAGAAGAACTTGAAGGAAAAGAGAGCTTGGGAGGGAGGTTTGTGGAGGAAGTAGGACATAGAAGAGGTTTAAACTAGCAAATGATGGAGGGGTGGGCCACACTAGGCCTAACATTCGTCAGCCCGAGCCGGCCCGCCCGGCCTGGCCCGCTGATCGGCGAGGCCTTGCCAAACCGGCGATGATATCGCCGGTCTCTAGACCTACCGGTGATGGCTCGCCATTCTGGCGAGGTCCTCTCAGTCCCTTAGCTCCCAAATGATGTGGGTCCCCCCTGGGCCCCACTAAAAATGCCCCGATCGGCCCTTTTGCTTGGTTCGTCTCCTATAGGGCCATTCGAGCAGAAATCTGATACAAATAGAGATTTCTTTAAGAATGAAGGGTTGAAATGGGATGATAAACCATCTAAACTCATTAATAGATGGTCTAGGAAAGGTTTCGGGTCGCTGCGTGTGATCAGGAGAGAGCATAGACTCAATCTCGGCGATCGTTTTTAGTAAACTTTCGCCGATAGAAGCAACGGAGCACAAACACACAATCTATGATAAACTCGCACCCAAATATACTAAAGTGGTGATAGCGTGTAGTGTGTGACCATAACCCAGGTCTAGTTTAATCCAAAACATGCTCTAATACGAACTTGTAACGCCCTAAAATTTGGGGGTCAACCATAACTCAGCTCCTAAGTTCCAAAACATCACTTATGCAACATATTTAATGATGGATGTATGTTGTCTGTATTAGTGCATAAAACATGGAATAGATTAAGCCAAAGTGCAGATATAATTCAGGGATAAGTGAAGAAAGCAAGCGGAAGACTTATAGAATCATATGCGTACATGTGCGAATCCCTGAAGTACATATACATACCAGGTCGTAATTTAAGTGTTGCTATCAAAATTACAAGTATCAAAATTACATCATTTAATTCCCAAAAGAAATCCCAGCATCCCTCGCATCAGAACAAGGCTCACTAGAACCCGTCTGAAAACTGCATAAAAGAGCAAGCAGCCTCATCATCATCAATCTTCCGCTCTCCTCAGAAGTCGCATCAACATCTGCAACATCAGCAGCTAAGATAGAGTCCGGTGGGTGTTTAACACCGCCCCAGAACATGGGAGTGAGTGATCAACTCAGTGGAACAATAATGCAAAGGTTAACATGTTATCAATTCAATCAAGCAGTAATGATAAAGCATAACAATTAAACATATTCTAAGTACTCTTGTTAATGCAAGGATGTATGAAGAATGATGTGTGCCCTCGCGCATACACCCTCAGCGTCTTCATCTTACGTTACGCATGGCATCGCCTCAAAGTGCGCCACGTCTACAAAGCACATGCAAATGCGGTGCATGAATATGATTACCAAGTTGTTATTAGTCCTTTTCATATAGCAGGATTAGGAAGCTAAGGTACCTTCCTCATATCACCATCCAAATAGTGATCCGTTCTAGGGTCGTCAGTCCTAGACATCTCACACGATCATATGAT
The DNA here is from genome assembly GCF_029962835.1 of Magnolia sinica. Classification (NCBI taxonomy): domain Eukaryota; kingdom Viridiplantae; phylum Streptophyta; class Magnoliopsida; order Magnoliales; family Magnoliaceae; genus Magnolia; species Magnolia sinica. The sequence continues at coordinate 86,939,980 of NC_080574.1, forward strand.
TTCAGGTAGTTGTAAAGGGCTCGTCACTAATCAATCCTATCATACCTTCGTTACTACAATAAGGCTCGTCACCTCAATGCGGTATCCAGGCATGCTCGAGGTCACTACAAAGGGCTCGTCACCAATTAATGTAGGCCGACAGCATGAATATAGTGTCCCATACCACTATAATCGGCTCACGAGTTTGGTTGCTCACTGGTCACTACGGGGAGGCTCGTCACCCCAGCGTAGGCCGACGCTCGACCACGGTGTCCCATACCACCATGTCCGGCTTATGAGTCTTAGCGGATCAAGGTACCATGGTTAATAAGATTTCATCAGTAAGTTCGGTACCCTAGATTCAAACAGTAACGTCCATACATGGTGAACATACATCAGACAATCGGGTTACTTGATGAACTCGACTAGCACGAGCGCACATTGGGTTAAATGACATAGAGTGAGCAAACACTCCGCGTGGCTAAACCACTACCGACAACTCTAATACGACTCGGGTTCGTCTAATCACATCCTACATGGTGAAAGCAACCTCAGCCACGAACTTAAGGCCGATTACCGATTTCCTGGACTATTCATAGTCCCAAACACAATACACTACAATAGATATTGATATATACAATTTAAAATAGTAAAGGAACAACAACTCAAATCATATGGTATGTAGGCATTTGAAGAATATCAACTTAACAAGGATTTAAGCATAAGTAAGACTTGAAATTGAACAACAAGGAATGTGACTTGCATGAAGGAAATCATACACACTAGTGGGAGAGTTGAGAATCGCTTCTCAACGCCCATACTAGATTGATATATCATACTTTAGATCATTCAGACATTTCCACAAACACTTGGAATACATAATACAACATACATGACGTATGTTGAAATACACGCATTTGGACAATTCCTTTTGCCAAGGAGTTGTCGTACATACAATTAGCATAAGTACACGAAAAATAATCATGGCAAACACAAATTCATATTTTATACGCATACGGTACTTTATACATACACATAGAATACACAAATCTCAATATAACACATGCATATCAAGAACGCAAAATAAACATAACATTTGGCATGTGAAATCTCATCCATAATAAGAATAAACCATTCACTGGCATTGAAAGCCTTGAAAACCATAACCTAAACGATTAAAGTCCGCACCTTAATCCAAAAAAGAACACCGAACTGATTTTAGACGATATGTCTTCGTCAACGGCGACAGGATAACCTAAAGCAAGAATAGAAATGAGCTACAACAACACAAAGACTATTTTAAGCTCTAACATGGATTAGGGTTAGGTTAACTTACCCAAAGATGAACTCAGAATCGCCGGAATAACGATTCAAAGTGAAGGTTCAAGGATGAAGAAGAATAGGAAAGAATCTAAGATGATTCACCAACTTCTCTCTCACTTTCTCTCTCTTTTCCTTTCTCTTTCTAAGCTAGGGTTAGGAAATTCGTATGGAAAAGAGAGCTAGGATTTTAAGATCTATAAATAGGCCTAATATTTATGAAAATAACCTCAGGGCCAAGGTATACTTAGGGTATACCCAAAACAAGTCTCTCTCGATCCAACGAAGCACTTCTGGTGGGCCTATTACCATGAAAGGTCGGACTTAAGCTCACTGACCATGGATCTAGGTCAAGCTGAGTTTTCGTACCGATCGGATCATTAGATCAGCTGTGGCGGACCACACACAATTCAATGGTCACTGAATCTCGATCATGTCCACAAGCACAAGAACATGCCTGGGCCACCTTCCCTGATCAAAGGGTGAAATTGGGTCAGAATCCAACGGTCAGATTGCTTAAAATCGTCGCGCAAGCGACACGACTCAGATTTCATAAAATCTTAATTAATTTCTAACCGTTCTCACACTCTTTACTCTGAACTCAAACAAATCGACCCAGAACATCACATGGACTTGATTTTCGAGGTGATGGTCAAGCCCAACATGGTGACCGCAACAGCCTAAGATCATCGCTATCGGACTTTTGACGTGCGGTCCAGGTCCTATCCAGAACTTCCAAAAAATCCCAAGAGTAGCTGGCTTTAGCGATGAATCCCAGATTTCAGAGTAACATAGCACTAATTATTCTACAGGTTTAGAGTCATGCAGATCAAATTTAAAGTGATTGATACAAATTTCACAAGCAATCGAGTATAGCGCTAATTACCCCGAAAAGCTACTAAGGAAAGATTAGCACAAAATTTTCAGGGTCATTACAATTTTACATTTATGTAATTTACTCTCATTTATTTTTCTTTTGGGATTTGCTAGAAAAATCTCATTATATTAGTTATCTGAGGAGAGCCAGGAAAACTCAGAAGAGGGGTTTTTTTAATTGTGTAAGCCCACAAAGAAAGACACAATTGTGAAGGGTTTGGGTGAACCTGGAAAACCTATCTTTGATAGTGAACGCTGATATCCCCTATGTGAGGATATTATAAGTGGAGTAGCTGTGTGGCTGTTTATTAATAGTTGGTGTACACATAGGAGAACCACTATAATCCCTTGTGTTTTGTGGTTGTGTGGTTTATATATTTCATATCTTTAATTATTCATTTGTGGGATGTATATGTGGATGTGAATGTTGTAATCATTTTATTTCAAGCTCAGTGGGGAATGTTGTAATAGTTTAGATTTATATTTCTGCAGTTTATCTCTTGCTGTCTCTTTATTAGTTTGAGCTTCAGTTTCTCTATTTGTTCTAGTAAGGTTGCCCTGCCATTTTTATGGTGCATGGTTGTCCTTAGAACAATCAATATTTTGAGATTGCATTCAGCATTGTGTATTGATTTATTTATTTAGCTATCTCTCTTTCTTTCTTTTCGCTGTATTTATTTCAAATTTGGCATAGTCCTATTCACCCCCCTCTAGGACATATAGCTTGGCCATTTCAAAATGGCACCTGAAGACAAAGAAACAACAACTTTTAGAACTTCGCTGAGAATTTACTGTTACAAAGTTATGCTGTCGGTCTTAAGAATTTTGGCATAACATACCAAAGAGCAATGCAGAGTATCTTTCAAGACATGATGCACAAACATGTTGAATGTTATGTTGACGACCTGGTGGTTAGATCAGGTAATCATCAGGAACATCGCGAGCATTTAGTATCAGTCTTCCATCAGCTAAGAAAGAAGCAACCAAAGATGAACCCGGTTAAATGTGCTTTTAAAATACTATCAGGAAAGTTTCTCGGCTTCGTCATTAGGCATAGGAGCATCGAAATTGACCTAGGGAAAGTTAAGGTCGTCCAAGATATGCTGACTCCGAAATCATTGAAGGAACTGAAGAGCTTACAAGGGAAACTGGCTTATATTCGCCATTTTATTTCAAATATTGCAGGGAGATGTCAGCCGTTTTTCCATTTGATGAAGAAAGGAACAGAATTTTTGTGGGACAAAGCCTGTCAGAACGTGTTAGATTCAATAAAAGAATTGCTGAGACAGCCTCTGGTATTAACATCTCCTATAAAAGGTAAACCGCTTATCCTGTACATATCTATGGCTGAAAACTGGTTGGGAGCCTTGTTGGCATAGGTAAATGAATATGGGAAAGAAACTGCTCTTTGTTATCTGAATCGAACTCTGATAGGCATGGAATGTAACTATTCTCCGATCGAGAAAGAATGTCTAGCACTGATATTTGTAGTACAAAAATTGAGACATTATTTCCTATCTCATGATATAACTTTGATTTCAAGGGTAGATCCGATAAAGTTTTTAATGACAAGGCCGATGTTATCAGAAAGATTGGCCAAATGGATGCTGTTACTTTCAGAATACACAATTACCTATGAGCCGACAAAAGCAGTGAAAGGACAAGAAGTGGCAGATTTTTTAGCAACGCATCCTGTAACGGAAAGTGAAATAATTACTGACGACTTTCTTGATGAGCAGGTAATGATGATTGAGTCACAAGGACAATGGCAGATGTATTTCGATGGTGCTTCTCGAGCATCAGGAGCAGGGGCAAGAGTCATTTTCATCACTCCGTATGGTGATCTATTACCCTATTCTTTCACATTGGGCACCACTTGTATGAACAATGAAGCGGAATATCGAGCTCTCATCATCGGAATGGAAATTACCTAAGAAATGAAAATAAAAATGTTGCAGATTTTTAGAGATTCAAAGATGATTATAAATCAGTTAACGACTGAGTTTGAAATAAGAAAGCAAGAACTCTCGCCATACTATCGAAAAGCTGAGCAATTACTGGAGTAATTCTGCCATGTTGAAATCAAGCACGTACCTCGATCTGAAAATGCAAAGGCAGACGCTTTGGCTAGTCTGGCAGCAGCCCTATCCTATTCAAACCGAAGTCCACTCTAAGTGACTATAGAAGAAAGACGATTCCTGCCTTCTCCTGAAGTCATCGATGAAGTCGTTAAAGCTCTTCCCATATCATCTTTAGAAGTGACAACAGATGATTGGAGATAGACATTCATAAATTACCTCAAATATGATATCTTGCCAAAAGATCTAGCACAAAGGCAGCAAATCAGACAGAGGTCAAGCAGATTCATCATTTATAGTGAAGTGCTCTACAGAAAATCTTACAATGGAATACTGCTACGTTGTCTTAATGAACAAGAAGCATGACAGATACTACGAGAAGCTCATTCTGGGGAATGCGGGGCTGTAACACCCTAGTTCTCAAAACCCGAGGATAGACACTCCTCATTGAGAACCCGAATATTGCGTTATAAAATGGACGATCAAATCACTAGAAAATTTCATGATGTAAACCAGGCAACTACCATGTAAACTAGAATATCAAGAGTAGCCAAACAAAGAAGTTTAATACAAGTATATGAAGGCAACATGAAATCCCTTAGCAGGGGAATTGTTATTACAACTCAAACAAAACTTAAAGTCTAAGATATGAAAGTAAGTAAATCCTAAAATATCAGTTGAGCTCCAACGGCTCAACAACATTTACATAGAGTTCTTCCTCGTCAAACTCCACCTTAGTCGTCCCTTGGATCCAGTCATAGGGGTCACCACCTGTCATCAAACATGCGTCTATTTGGTGCAACTACATGATTGGATGAGTGAAAACTCAGTGGAAACTTACCTCAAAGATTCAAGCATATTAAATCATTCCAATGTAGATTAAAGTAGCATTTTTATTTCATAAGACAGTAATATCATAAAGAAGGTAAAGTCATATGAATACATGCATGAATGTATGAATGTATGCTCAAGTCACAGATCTGGGGATGCACATCTAGCTGTCAAAAGAAAGGACCGCCCGCAATAGATTAACTACATGGAAAAGGCCATGTTAAAAGAAAAGACCACCCGTGGTAGGTTCACTACCTAGAAAAGGCCATGTAAGTGAGTGCGCCTAAGTATGTCTGACCTCCTAGAAAAATACTTAGGATATGCTCGAGTAGGTCCTAAAATCCCGAAAAAGCCTCATATAAAGAGAACAGCCCATAGTGGTACAAATGCACAAAATCTGAGGGTTTAACTAAAGTAATAAAACTCTTAGTAACTTAATAGAATGTGACTTATATCAAGCACCCGGTAAAGCTCAATGTCATGCATGGATGTTATGCACCATGATACCCATGTACATTCCTTAGGATTAACAAGATTGTTCTCATAAACATTATCAAAGCTTGAGGTCCTTTAATAAGATATCAAAGCTCTAAACATGAGCTCATCATAAATCCTTTTTAATTTCTCTAGGTACAAATGAGGGCCCATAAATGTGACATGTCAACTATGATTAATTGTTGACAAGTTCAGGCTAAGTTTCTTACAAAAAATAAAATTTCATACATAATCTTCATTATACAATTTGTAAGATAGAATGAACTGAAACTTCATAACTCTTGTCATTATTAATTGAAATATGCATATAATCAAGCAAATACTAATATGACATAGGTAATACAAAACTAAATTCTATCCACCTGGTTATTGAATTTAAGGTTTGAGAAATAGGGAATAAAGCATTTCTTGATGTTCATCAATACAACATAGGAATGAATTCATGTTTTTATTGTTCCTAAGGTACGTATGGTAGAAATAAATCTAAAATCAGAATATTAAATATTATATATAACACTAATAGATTCAGGTTCTCAAGTCTCATAAAAAATGGAGTATCAACAGCATGGATGAGTCTACATTTCCTATAATCTACAATTTATTCATAAAGACAATTTATCTAAATAGGAAATCAATGGACGTAGAAGGCCAAGAGGGATTCCTTCAACAAGGTGACGAATAAATCTCAATGGAGTGATATCATTTAAATTGTTTAAGAGTTACCTTCTACCTTCATAAAAAGGGACATCCTATATGTTAGAGCTAACTAATATTGGAAGTTAAGGACTATGGAGGCAAATTTTCACTATGCAATATATAACTAAATTAACATGGAAATTCCTACTTCATATCATGACTAGTAGAAGAGTACCTATAGACAAATAATCATAAATGTGGCATGGAAATCATAAGGCAACATTACATACATATGGTTATAGAACTTGGGCAATAGGGATTAAAAAGAGTTACTTCATAAATATCAACACAAATGAAATTAATACTTGTAATTCACTAAAATCCTTTGCATTTGAGGTTTAAGCTAACATGGAAATATATGAATGAAAGAAGTAATGGGGGATGTTCCTCACCTCTTAAATCGGGTCCACTTTTCCATGCTTGTTGGAATCCCCGCACACACTTTAGGATCGAATCATTAGTTGACTCAATAGCTCGACTTAGTGATTCAACATGTTTTGAACTCAACGGAACTTGGAAAATTACTGAGTTGACTCAGCAGTTTAACTTAGTCTCATCCTCCTACACCTTTTCTTTCCTTCTTCTTTCTTTCCATTCCCTTCCTTTCTCTTCCTTTTCCTCCTTCCTCTTTCCTTTGTCTAAGAGGCATCCAGCGAGGTAGCTAAACAGTCAGCCCTTCATCTGGCTTGCAACTCGTTTAGTCGACTCAGACAACGACTCGGTGCGACACCCCATGAAGGACAATCATCCTTCCCTCTTTCTCCTTTCCCTCCTTTCTTCTTCCTTTCCTCTTTCTTCTTCTTCTTTTCTCCTTTCTTTTTCTTCATGGACTGCAATAATTGGGGACAAGAGTGTAACAAAGGTGAGTTAGACTCAACAACGAGTCAACTTTTGAACTCGACACCACCCATGACTCTCTCTTTCTCTCTGTCTTCTTCATATCTACCTTCCTTACTCCTCATTTCTTCATCTTCACCTTCCTTCCTCCTATTGGGGAACATTCAGCAACTCATCTAGCAAGGTCTGGATTTTGCCCAGGCTCGGACCGTGACCCGAACCGAATCGAGACAGCCAAACTCAGCTCGATTCTCTTCTCTCTCTCGTCTTATCTATATTTCTTTTTCTCCTCTCTCCTCTCTCCTCTCTTCTCTTCCTTGCTTTCTTCTTTCTTTTCCTATGCTGGAAGACAGACCAAAAGCCCATTCCCGAGCCGACCGGATTCAATTTCGGTCGAGTTGAGTCGACTCGGTGCAACACGAACGATGCCCTATCCTCTCTCTGTTGGTTGCTATATTTTAGAAATGGATGCCCTAAAAGAAAAGAGAGTTTTTATAGCTTTATAGGAGCCTAGAAGCATCGGCTCTTAATCAGCCGATTAGATACCATTTTGGTTGCTTAACCTATGGTGTTTTATGGCCATGGAATTGAATCAAGCATGTATGGCTTTGATCAAAGGGTACAAATGATCTTCTGGCATCATGGTCCTCTAGATGGACGACCCTAATCAGAGAATGGGGTCCACTTGAAGGAAATGGGTTTTTCGAATGTATGGGGAAGATGATGGCCATGATCATGGCAGATTCTGATCGGGTGGGTCATCCCTCGATCTGAGGCACTTGGATGGTGTGGATAGGTCCCAAGGTCATTGTTGGACCCACTGAATGGATGGCTATTAACATCTTCAATTAACGGATTTGGTTTCAACTCACGGCAGTGACGGTGAGAAAAGCTAAGCCATAGCTAGGGGAACCCTGAAGACGTAAGGCTTAGATGCTTCCAAATGGAGGGCTGAGATGTGCGGATTCAACTTCATGTCGATCGCCAGCGTGAAAGGTGGGAGGAACAAAATATTTCCATTTTTAGAAAATTAGCCGCACATGATCACTTTGTGCTCGACTTTGTGTGCACGATGTGTGATTAAATAGGTGAAATCAGGTAGGTATAGGATGTATTTAGGTCCACGATAAGATGAACGGTTCAGATCATAGGGATGCTTAAAGATGGTGGGCAACAATGGCTGCCAATGGATGGCTGTCTATTTGCTAACGGAAAAGAGGAGAAAGGAGAGGAAAATCCTCCTTTTTCACAACTGCATCGGGTCAAACCCAGTTTGAGCATGAGTTTGGCTTGATGCTCTACGATTGTGCATGGGATGTGTACACACACCCAATATTTGAGGCCCATCGTGATGATTTTGATGAATCCAGTCCATCAATTCCCTTTGTAAGACCATGATATGACAAGGGATTAAAAATAAGGGAGATCTAGAGCTTAAGCGAGCCATACCAATTGATCTTTAGGTTTTAAATTGTAAATTTTTATCAATCCGATGGTTAGATCATCTCTAATCTTATCTCCTGGGTTCCTTAGTAAATTCTAGAGGGATTTCAATGGTTTTCTTTTATATTAATCATATAGTGTTTGATTAGGAGATAGATTCTTAATTTGAGTGTTACGGTCCGTTGAATGATAGATTTGACAAAATGATTGTGAAAATACTGAAGAAGATGGTGAATGGAAATAAGTGTGAATAGGACAAAAGATTGTAAGAGGCATTATGGGCGTACAGGACTACCCACCGAATAACAACAAGCACAACACCGTATTCATTAGTTTATGGCGAAAAAGCAGTCGTTCTGATTGAAACACAAGTCGCATCGCTCAGAATAACAGTGCATCAGTCGATTACAGATGATGAAAATGCAAAGATAAGGTTGAAAGAACTAGACCTACTCGATGAGAAGCGTCTGGCAGCCCAACAGTGATTAAAGTTGTATCAAGCAAGAATATTGGCTACCTTTGATAAACGAGTAAGATATCACTCTTTCACGATTGAGGACGTGGTGTTAATGTTGAAAAGACCAATAGTGGTGACCCGCAGAACAGAGGGCATGTTTGAGCCTAAATAGGATGGGTCGTACGTTGTAAAAGAAGTGTATTCAAATGGAGCATATAGAGTGGTTGATTAGAATCGACAGGGTATCAGTATACCAGTCAATGCACGCTTCATCAAGAAGCATCACCCTGAAGATGGTTCTAATTTTGATCTAGAAGATTATCGCCATAATGCTTCTATATCAAAATGGGGCAAAGACCAGTGAAGTCATGTTCATATATTCTTTGTTAGGTGATTGAATAAAGGAGGAATTCCAAGCATATCATCAAAGATTACATATAAGTGATTTCTTAAAAGAGAGTAACCATCGTTGTCGTCATCAAACAAGCTTCGCTGAAAGTCGTTGAAATTGGTATCATCACCAGGCTAATATATTATTATGAGCATAGCACGAATATTGTCAAAAAACATTATCAGCAGTGGTGATATATCAATCAAGACGCCTATTACTATTACAACAACGATGACAGCTTATCATTTAAAGTAGCCTAACCAATCTTATACGGCCAACTACGCATAAAGCCTATCTCCATCGCCATTCAGGCAGTGGTGAGAAGCCAATGGCCCTAAAAAGCCCATGAAGGCCATCGTACGCATACCCATGCGAGCAGCGAATGGAGTCAGTGACTGAAAACCCTAAAGGGCCAAAAAGTCATCAACGGCCAATCACGCGTAATACCCATGCCGTCTGTATAGCTTTTCCAACAGCGTCATGGGGAACGGATGAAATTGTCATCCCATGAATGGGTCTAACCTTGCAGATGAAGAAAACGCGGGTTGCAGTATGCACTTTTTGGCCATTGTCCATAGATAGGTAAACCACGCATAAGACCCCCCCAAATTCTTGGCTTGATTTCAGTAGTAACTCATGAGGAAGATCTTAAACCTACTTATTGATAGACTGACAACCCTGGATTTGGTACCCCAAAGGTTGCCTTGTGTGCCCCGTGAACTCTAGAGAGTTACTGCAGCCAACTCCGTGCGTAAATCCAACTGAGTTCACGGCCCCGGTAACTTCACTGGGCCCCTCTAATGGAACACAGTTTGTGAACTCACTAGGCTGTGAGAAGTTCAGTGAACTCATGAGAGTTACAGAGACTATCACGTGAGACCCGACTCTAACTACTTATGAGTATAAAAAACTGTGATTACTCCACTACTCGAGAGTTTAAACTGTGTGCAAAGCTAATTAACTAACTTTAAAATAAAATATTTCTGCCCATTGAAATAAAACATCACATAGGGTCGCCGTACAATGCATAAATATAAATAGTAGAAATAATAAAGCATAAGTATGAAAATGTTTCATTAACATGCATTCCAAAATTGATGATTGTATTATCAAAAATGTGTTTTGCTCTGAATAAAACACCACAAGTTGTTTATGTATCACAACACAAAAAGGAGTTTACATACAATGCCTACAGATCTTCAGCTATGTTCAATACGGCTAAGTAACGTTGTAATTCTTCTTTTAATTGAAATTGTACCCCAGCAGTCCTGTGTTCAACTTAAAGAATTATTCTAGCTTAATAAGGAACCCCAACTAGTTCTGATTCCAAAGAAGCAACAGTTTCCCTATTCTTTGTTTGTTCAGCTTGTTCAGTATCAATTACTTGAGTAGTCGTTTCAAGCTCCTCCCTGATTTGACGAATAGTTAAATATTTTGCTTCTTTTCGACTCTTGAGTAATAAAATCTCACTCTGAGTATAGCAATTTGATTGTCAATGATTACCTTATTTCTATCAGAAACTTTTAACTTCTCATAAAGAGATTGACTAACAGCATTGCAATTAGCAAGGACATCATCAGAATGAGAGAGTTTCTCCTTAAATAGTGCAAATTCCTTCTGACGAATTAGAATTTTGAAAGCAACGACTATACCTCGCACTGCTTATAAGTTTTTGGTGGAATCATAAAACTGTGACAAGGAGTTGTGAAGAGACTGAACATTGACGTGTGCTAGATGAGCCGAATGGGCAAGGTCTGCTAGGGCACTATCCAAAAAAGGCCACTGGGATGGATCTTTAAAAGCATTGACAATAGTAGAAATTGCATTCTTGAAGAGTCCCAGCATAAGAGGAGACACCTTTTCCAATGAGAGTTTAGAAAAAACTGTGACTACCGAGTTAGACCCTCTAGATCCACTTGGAGTTGGCACGACCGAAGCTAAAAGAGAAAGAAGAAGAGATTATAAGTTCAAAAGAAGATGGATATGTATATAATGATATAAAATAAGAAAAGAAAATATGTACCCGGTCTAGGGGCAACAATAAAAGTAGCTTGAATAGAATGGGTTGTGTGTGCTATAGAGCTAGGGGTTTCTATAGTCACAACAACATTAAAACAAAGCTCCTGAGCCCTTACAGTACTCGAGTTAAGAGTAGTCAGAGTTGGGATATCAATCGGATTAGAAAAAAATTCTAAACTTCGAGCTACTGGCTGGATAGGAGAAGGTCGCACAGTAGGGGACTTATCAATCTGAATGGGGGCATCAGATGTCACGGGGACTATCGGCAAGGCTTCTTCTGTGCTGTGAAGAAGAAGTACATTTCCCATTGTTGCCTAAATTTTGGATGATTGAGCTTCTGTATCCCTTAATGTTCATGTTTCGTGAGCAACCACATCGGCGGTTTCCACGATACATGGAGAATATGAGGCATCAAAAGAAAGAAAGATATTTACACTAGGAGAATAACCAAATTCTCCATAATCAAGTTGTTCTTCATCTAAGGAGGTCACTGGAATCGGAGGAGAGGCATCTGGACGAGTGATTGGAGCATCAGGAAGTGGAGACTCAACTCTAACATCGCTTTCTTCTCCAATATCCACCTCAGCATCAGTATCTTCATTTAAAAAAGCATCTCCCTGATTGGTTAGGCTCATAGGAGAAGATGTATCATCGCTTGCAGTATTCGCTGAATATTCTGATGAGTTGTCTTCCTCCGATATAGTTTATTTTCTCTTATAAGTAGTCTTCATGGGGAGAAGACGCGCACTTTGAGTAGGAGAAGGGACCTGTTGTCCCAACACTCTAGGAGACAATGATTTAGCACGCGAACGAGTCATAGGAGATGTAGTAATAGTAATCTGATGCACGGTAGGAGAAGTTATGACTGTAGCACGACTTGTTGTGGTTGCTGTAAGGTCAACAACAGGGATAACTGCAGTGGTTGTACTTTCAATAGTAGGAGAAATTGTAGAAGTGATGGGCTCTATAGTAGGAGGGATGACGGGAATAGGGTGTGTAGGCTGATCTCCTCCTTTAGGAGTGGGGGAAGGCAGAATACTACCTGTAGTTTCAAATTCATTATGAGGAGTGGTTAATTTTCCTCCCCATTTTATCAAATCCAAAGGAGAACCAAAAGCAAACCATCCTTCCAGAGTATTTAAAGGCTTTATTTCTCTCATGGGTTCTTCTCCAGAAATTTTACGACGAAGTTGTCCAGGAATGGCGGCCTGATCTTTCTCGTTAAAATATCCAATCCGTTGCTCCGGCCTATAATTCCTCAAGCGTGGAGGAGGAACCTAGATAGGCCGATCCACCAAAAAATAGTTGCGCACCAAGTAGTAATGATGTGCCCACCACCGTACCCAAGAATATGAAGTTGTCACTTGATGATTATACCTTGGAAGAAGAAATCGAGAGCCAAAATTTATTGTTAAGAGCTGCTTCCATATTAAAGCCCAATTGTAGGGGCCGACTCCATAGCTTCTCATTGTCCGTGTGACCTCCTCACTTTCTTAGGGCATAGCTTGATTATACCCAAATTGTCTGGCAAATCGACTCAAATAGTATGGTTCTCGCCAGAACTCTACTCCTTCTCGCATGGGAAGACTATAAGAACGAATACAAAGAAAGAAGGTTCTCTTAACAGGTGTCAAGTTGTTGTTATCTTCAACATCTCTGTCTTCAGCTTGGTAATCCAAATAAAAAAGAGAAGAAGTAAATAGATTCCATGTTGTCAATTTTATCCACTATCCATTCATACCCCTTCTTTATCATCTTTCGCTTTAAGAGATGCCACAGGGGCAGATGATCACGATGGACATAAGCCTTCTCCGAGTCATTGTAAGTCCAGGGAAAATAAATGCCAAGCCATCTGCAGAAATAGTACCATGAAGTAAAAGAGGATGTAACTTCTAGTGCTGGGCTTGAGCAGTGCATCGCATCTTGACCGAAGCCTTTATATAGCGAGCATAAGACAGGAGGGGCCAGAGAATATTTTTTTCTACCTTCTGCCATTATTCCTGCCGCCACAAATAAAGTTGGTCGAATAGAGTCTGAGATTTTTGAGCTAAGAAGCATGACTAAGCTTAGCCAATAAGCCAGGAAAGCGGCTAATTTAGTTTCATTAGTGAATTCGGCCGGGCCCCTCATCTTTTTGAGATTGGCTTCTAGCTCGGCATAATGGCTGCTAGGGAACCTAAAAAATAAATAAAAAGATGGAAGAAGGGAGCAATTTATATATCTATAGGCAAGTGTCGTCTAAAAGGTAAGAAAAATGTTAGAACACTTACACCAAGTATCGGGAAAAATGTATAAGCCATTGAAGAGGGGATATCTTATGAACGTCAGTGAAATAAGACGTTTCATAGAAAAGTTTGATTGTTGATGCTGTAATCCTAGGTGTTCTATTGGGAGCAACATAGGCAAATTCCTCATTCATAGGAACGTATTCATCGAGGAAAGATCCAAAGATAGGTACGCCAGCCATCCTATATAGATCCCATAAGGTGATGCTTACTTCTCTGATCGGAAGATGGAAAGAATTTGTAGTGGAAGACCAGTACTTCAGAAAACCCTTATAAATCATCGTATCTTTTTGAAAAAACTTTGAGGTGGTTTTTATAGCATGATATATCTTTGATGCAATATGGACGTCTTTGTACTTCTTTAAGATCACTTTGGTCCATGCGCAGTAATATGGACAATCAGTCGAAAGACCCCGCATCCTAAATTCTTTCTTACCCCACAAGGAGTCCCGATTACGAAAGTGTTGTTGAATCGTTTCGAAGAAATGAGTGAAATATAAGGAATAGGGATTATAACATGGTGTGAGGAAGCACATATATCTTATCTGCCCGGTCTTTTGGGTTAAGCCTTTCTCTGTGAGATAGCCTTCAAGGATTTACAGCTCTTTGATCACCTAATTTGACACATATAGGAGCCTGTTCTGTGTCATATAATCGGTCGGTTCGCTTTGAATAATGGGCCGGTGGCATTAAAGATGCAAAGGGATAGTAATAGTTTCATTTTTATAAGGGTTGCAAAATTTGATCGCCTCGACACTTAACTTGATTGAATCCCAGGCATTCTGGAAATGCCTCTGATTGTGTTCTCGAATCTTATCTTAAAAAGCTTCATCTTTACTCTTTTCTCTTATTCTCTACGAAATTGCCAGAGCAGGAGAAGCTTCAGCAGCAGAAGGATGAGTGTCGTTAGTGCGAAAATTGGCTATGGATTTTAACCAATTGTCCCAATCAGATTCTTGTCCTGTAGTAGGGGGTCCCTCTATCTCCTTCATCAGTACAGCCATGCGGATGTGTTCAGACAGGCATTGGATACGATCAGCAAAGTTGATAATGATAGGAGTTGGCTCATTGAAAAAGGAAGAGTAGCCTTCAGCAGTTTTAGGTCTTTTCCGACTATGGGTCTCAACTGGTTGTGAGTCAGAAGGCCCAGCAGTACTTGGGGAGGCAAGAGATCTTTTTGAACTAGCCATCGAAAATCTTTACAAGAGTTAGTAAACAAATTAAAATCAGGAAGAAAAGTTCATTAAGTTAAAGGAGAAGTATGAAAGATTGTTGAGAAAAAAAAGGGGCCAAAAAATTTGGAGTCCAAGTCTACATTTAAGCACAAGTTAGTGAGCGCAGAGAAACGTTGTGAGCAATATTATTGTGCGTTACCTGTCCTTGTGCGCTCAATTCTGATTGAGCATAGAGAAACGTTGTGTGCAATATTATTGTGCGCTACCTATCCTTATGTGTTGTATTCCGATTGAGCACAGAGAAGCGTTGTGCGCTAAGTCTTATTATGCGGGACAGGTGTTGTGCGGCACACAACATTGTTGGCGCACAATGATGTTAGTGTGAAGAAAGGCTTGCTGCAGAAAAATGTGAAGCAAGCAAAGAATGAAGTGGGGGAAAAGAGTAGAAGTCATGTAATTATAGGCAAGCTTTGACTCGTTGTGCGGTAGACATTGCGCGGAAAATGTTGTGCGCAGCTCGATGAGCGCACAACAGAGAAAATGATTGTGCACCAAAGAATTTAATGAAGCACACAACAGAGAAAAGGAAAGAAAAATTAGTTAGAATCAATTAAAATATTGATCCTACATTATTTATTTTGTAGATAAAAATTAAAAAATGCAGGATCAAGGGGGCATCTGTTGAGGCATAAAAAAAGGAGAGGGAGAAAGACAGTAAGAATTCATTTTGTGCAGATAAATATTGTGCAAACAACCATTGTGCGTAGAGAGGTATTTTGAACTGATGATCATTGTGCGTAGAGGAGCATCATATGTCGAAAGGAGTTAGTCCGCACAAAGGAATCCGCACACTGGAGTCCGCACAAAGGAATCTGCACACTGGAATTTACACAAAGGAGACCTCACATAGGGGAATTAGCGCACGAGAGATACCACGCAATGTCGACGTGTCATGTTCACATGTGTGAAAGGGCTATAAATACCCCCCGACTCCTCAGTACGATGTCATTAGCATCCAATCACAGAAGAGGAGGAGATTAGGAAAGAAGAGAGAGGTAGAGTCCACGTTCATTGTGCGGAACAGGTGTTGTGTAACGCACAATACTGTTGCCGCACAATAGGAGACAGCGCACAACAAGATGGAGCATACAATATTGCCAGCGCACAACAGGCCCAACACACAACAACATTCAGCTCACAACAGTGTTCAGCACGCAAAGGCTTCCAGCACACAATGGCCTCTAGCATAATGTTTTATATTACAATTCATAAACATTCTATTTTGGAATCAAAGGAGAAAAGGATGTAAAAGAACTTAGAATGAATAAATGATGTGATTACCTTCTTTATCTTCTTTTGTTCATGATTAAGTGAATGATAATCTCCCAAATCAAATGTATTTGTTTCTTGTTTGAAACAAACATAACACAACTGAAAATTGTCCAACAATACCTGTTTTTTAGGAAATATTGAATGAGCAATCAAATGTCATGAACAACTACCAAAGACCTTTCAGTGGACCCACCTAAAATACATATAACTCAAGTTGGAAGAACCATCGAAATTTCAGTGGAAGGAATGAACAAGCTACTACTCCTCAAGGGATCCTTAACCAAATTATGAATCAAAGGAACCCTCAACAGGATCCACTCTTGAAATATATTCAAAATCAAGAGCTTTTTAATCAGGGTATGCTATAAGCCTTTCAAGGACTTACAAAGGCCATGCAAGGGCTTGGGATGAACAAATCGATTGGGGAGAAAGGGATTCTTCCAGCCCAACCTCTCCCCAAAACCTTAAACCGCAATATGAAATAAGTGACCCAGGCTCTTCAGGTCAAATCGAGCAGGCTAAGTCTATCACCACTCTTAGGAGTGGGAAGATTATTGATAAAACCATTCTGGCAAGGGCTAAGAAGCATAAGGACCCGAAAGGAAATGAGAATGACGAACCTAGCAATGCCCCAAATGAGGAAGAACTAGAAAAAGTGATTAAGTTGACTATGCCATAAAAATATAAATATCCTGGTAGCCCAACTATCACCTGTATAATTAGGAATGACCAGATAGAGCACGCACTTCTTGACTTGGGAGTAAGCGTTAATTTGATTCCTTTCTCAGTATATGAACAATTGGATCTAGGTGAATTAAAACCCACCTGCACCACATTACAACTTGCTGATCGTCCGGTCTGTGTACCAAGAGGAATAATCGAGGATGTGGTGGTCCAGGTTGACAAATTCTACTATCCCGTAGATTTTATCATTTTGGATACGCAACCCATCATAGATATGAAAAGGCCAAGCTATATGTCCTAGAGGGGGGGTGAATAGGACAATGCCAAATAAAAACTTATAACAGCGGAATAATAAAGAAAATGATAGCCAAATTAAATAATAATGCAGGAAAGAAAAACAACCTCAAAATTCAGATCTTGAGAGGTTGATACAAACGTTATTCTAAGGACAACCTTACACCAAAAACAGAGTTTATGGTAGGACAACCTTATTTCTAGAAAGGTCTTTGTATCAAGTCTCAAATCGAAGAGGAATACAAAAACAAATATGAACTGAATTGAAATAACTTGTAATTAAAGATGTATTGTTCTAGGGACAGCCATACACCATAAAAATGGCAGGGCAACCTTGCTGGAACAACTTTCAAAATGAAATTGAAAAACAAGCTTATAAAGGAATAGCAGAAAGTAAATTCTAAGCTATTACAACATTCTCACAAAGCTTGAAATAATTACAACATTCACCACCATTCATACATCCCACAAAAAGAATAAAAACAATTAAAAGAATAAATCAATCAACCACAACTCAAAGGATTTATAGTGGTTCGCCTGTGTGTTCACCAACTGTTATCCAACAGCCACACAAAAAGCTACTCCACTCCTAATATCCTCACACAGGGGATATTAGCGTTCACTAAAGATAGGTTTTCCCAGGTTCACCCAAAACCCTTACAATTGTGTCTTTGTATGTGGGCTTACACAATTAAAAAAAAACCCCACTTCTGAGTTTTCCTGGCTTTCCTCAGATAACCAATATAACAAGATTTTTCTGGCAAATCTTGAAAGAAACCAAAAAATAATAGAAAGGAATTTACAATATGTAAAATACCTGAATATCTCCTTCGTTGTAGCAGCCCGGTAGAACCAAATCAAAGTAGATGATTGAATGTCCAAGTTCAATGTCCAGTACTTGATTACAATGGTTCTAGTTCTAATAGATTTTAAATTAAACCAAATAGGGCTTGCCTTAATTGATTTTGATTCCAAAGAAAGGGAATAACAATTCCTCTTTTCAAATCAGATGGAATAACAGAAACAAAATCAATTAAAATAAAGCTAAGGAAAGAAGATATTAAATAAGCACACTTAGCTTAGATGGAGCACAAAATTATCTCTCGAAGTTCGACGAAGATTGGCTTGAATACTATAATTAAATCGATGATTTCTTCCGAGATTCGTGCTCTATTTATAAGTGAAAAGATCAGGTCTTGATTGGTCTAGAGTGCTCTACGATTAGTCGAAGCTCTAAAGATATTTGAAAAATCCGGCGGATATGCTTTGACCGCTTCTACGATCGTCGTAGCCCTCCTACGATCGTCGTAGGTCACCTACGATCGGTCGTAGGTTTCCTTCGACCGGTCGTAGGTCCTGCACTTCCTTGGACTTCGAGTCGTAGATTCTACGACTAGTCGAAGATGCGTAAACACTGCTCCTACGACTCGGTCGAATGCATTCCGTGACTAGTCGAAGGCTAATGATTTTATCCGAATTTGTAACAAACTTACGATCGGTCGAGAATTTTCTTAGACTGGTCGAAGCAAGTCTAGGACTAGTCGAAGCAGACCTAAGACTCGTCGAAGAACAGACCAATCACATGTAAAATAACATTCGACTTATGTATCCGAAATGACCTACTTCTAAGGTCATCCTATGGTCAAACAAACCTCAATCATGAAGTATGGACATTGAAACAAGAGACCATGAAGAATGAGCCTTGAAGTCTTGATGTAGACTAAACCTTGAAGTAGCTCAATCATGAAAGTGGCTTGAGTTTCAACTTGAGTCTTGAGTTCAGCTTGAGTCTTGCCTTGTACTTTCTTTTTCTTTTCAGCTTGAGTCTTGTGAGCAGTTCTTGCATTCAAGAGTCTTGTCTTGTGATCAGTTCTTTCATTCAAGATCCTGAGTCATTCAAGATCTTGAGTCTTGTACTTGAGAGCTTTGCTTGATGTGAGCTTAGCTTGTTCATGTATGTTGATCCTTGAGAGAGCTTCACTTAAGCAGGTTATATATAACATAACAGTGATTTTGGCATCACAAATTTGACAACAGACAGGGATATAAACTATAGCACTTACAATCTCCCCTTTGTCAAATTAGTGACAAAACACATAACCAAGATAAACATAAAGTAAAACAACTGGTTAAATGCAAATCAACATTTAACATTCAACCAGTTTCAACATTCAACAAGAAACAAGATCAAACATATATTCTTCTTGACACCCCACTCCCCCTGAGTAACATAACCAATGCTACTCCTCTCACAATCACATTAACAACAAACCATTCTCCCCCTTTTTGTCACAAGATGACAAAGGAGAACTAAATAAAGGAATGAGAGTAAACATGAGGAGGAAATAGAGTATAGCAAAAGAGTCATAGAGATACTCAAGATAGCATCACAGATATCCAGGATAAATATTACATTAAGAACAAATATACATCCAGCATAGAATCCAACTCAAACTCAATCAAACAAGAGCAAAGTAATAAAGTTATTACATACCAAAAGTCTCATAGAAACTAGTCAGAATTAGAACTTGAAGATGGAGCAGGAATAGAAGGATCAAGTTGGTGCATGCCTTTGTTCAGGCGCCTAAGATATTTGCGCATGTATTTGAATTGCAAATCATGAGCAATAAACATGTTCTCCAACTTAACATTAATATTCTCAACTTTATCTTCTAATGCACTCAAACGTGCATCAACATCAGATGGTATAAAATCTGGATCATTAGCTGAGTCAAATCCAGTTCCTCAAAAATATCATCCATATTAATATCAACACCACTTCTTCAGGACCACAACCACCACCACCTTGTTCGAAGCAGATCCAACTTCATCTTATTAATATTCGTATTGTTGAAGATCGATGATGGATAGGTGCTTCATCAACAGCATATCGACTAACATATGAGTAGCCAATACATCATAAAGTATGCAAATGGAATGTCACTATGACCAGGATGGAGTCGAAATCGAAGAATAAAATGACAGATTAAGGATGACAAACAAATCGAGTACCATTTGAGATAGCATGGATACCATTTGAAGTGAAACTCGTGCTCACGACTGGTCGTGGGTATCTACGATCGGTCGTAGTACGACTGTCACCATTTCCATCATCCATTCTAACACCTCCCCAAACTCCAAGACCGTGCAATTTAAACAAAAATTGAAATTCAATCTAGCAAATATATACAATAATATACAAGAAGGCATAAATTATCAATTTAAAATGCACATGCCAAGATCAAATTTCATCTTTTTGAACCTGCTTTTATCAAGAGGTTTTGTGAAAATATCAGCACATTGATCTTCAGTAGGAATATATTCTAGAGATATAACTTTTTCTTCTACTAATTCCCTTATATAATGAAATCTAATGTCAATATGCTTAGTACGAGAATGTTGAATAGGATTTTTTGAAATATTTATCGCTCTGGAATTATCACAGTGTAATAACATAGAATTCTGTTTAATTCCATAATCTCTTAGCATTCGTTGCATCCAAACAAGTTGTGTACATGCATTACCATGCAATATACTCAGCTTCAGTTGTTGAAAGTGATATAGAATTTTGTTTCTTACTAAACCAGGAAACTAGACAATTTCCAATGAAAAACAACCACCACGGTTGATTTTCTATCATCTAGATTATCAGCTCAGTCAGCATCCGAGTACCCAGCTAATTGAACATTGGTTTCATGAGGATACCAGAGACCAAGATTTACAGTACTTGCGACATATCTAATAATTCGCTTGACAGCAATCAAGTGAGATTCTTTTGGATCAGATTGATATCTTGCGCAAATACCAACACTTAGAGAAATATCAGGTCTACTAGCAGTTAGATATAACAAACTACCAATCATACTCCGATAAAGTTTTGAGTCAACATTTTTACCATTCGAGTCTTTTGATAGTTTCAGGGTAGTACTCATAGGAGTATCGAAATTCTTGCCATTCTCAAATCCAAATCTCTTAATTAGATTCAAGGCATACTTAGATTGAGAAATGAATATTCCTTCAGATTGTTGTTTTACTTGCAATCCAAGGAAATAAGTCAATTCCCCAACCATGCTCATTTCAAATGTGATTTCATCAAATCTGCAAACTCAGTAGTCAAGTCAGTACAAGTTGATCCATAAATGATATCATCAACATAAATCTGTACCATTAAGATATGATCATTTTGTTTTTTAACAAACAGAGTTTTATCAACAGATCCCATTTGAAAATTATGAGTTAAAAGAAATTTCGTTAGTTTCTCATACCATGCCCTAGGTGCTTGTTTTAATCCATAAAGTGCCTTTTAAGCCGATACACATAATCAGTATTTTTGGAATCTTCAAAACCCATTGACTGTTCAACATAGACTTCTTCATGTAAATCGCCATTTAGAAAAGCACTTTTCACATCCATTTGATAGATCTTTATCTTTTTAAAACATGCAATGGATATAAATAGTCTGATAGATTCAAGACGTGCTACTGGCGCAAAGGTTTCATCGAAATCAATTCCTTCAATTTGAGTATAACCTTGTACCACCGTCTAGCCTTGTTTCTCATTATATTTCCACATTCGGACTTATTTTTGAAAATCCATTTTGTTCCGATGATGTGTTTATTTTTAGGTCTTGGTACGAGATACCAAACATCATTTCTTATGAATTGGTTGAGTTCATCTTGCATCGCAACAATCCGGTTCTTCATTAGTAAGCGCTTCTTTTACGTTAGATGGTTCAATTTGGGATGTAAAACATACATAATTACATATATCCTCAAGTTGTCTACGGGTGCGAACACCGGTGAGAGGGTTTCTAAGAATTTGTGTGGTTGGATGATCTTTAACAGTCCTCAACTCAGAATCAGTTTGATTTGATGAAGTATCAGGTTTATCAATGATTAGTACTTCATCATTATCTGAATTAGAAGTTGGTGTGTTTAAATGATCATCAATGACAACATTGATAGATTCTTGAATCACACCGGTCCTTTTGTTCAGACCCTATAAGCTCGATTGTTTAAAGAGTATCCTAGAAAAATACCTTCATCACTCTTCGTATCGAACTTTCCCAAATTTTCACGATCACGTAAAATATAGCACTTGCTGACAAAAACTCGAAAGTATTTAACAGAAGGCTTTTTATTGAACCACAATTCGTAAGCCATTTTATTATTATCTTTTTGTGTAGACTCGGTTAATAATATAGCAAGCTGTGTTGACTGCTTCAACCCAAAGATTTTTAGAGAGCTTCATGCTATTCAACATGACATTAGCCATTTCTTGAAGCACCCTATTCTTCATTTCTACAATTACATTTTGTTGAGGAGTTTTGGTAGCAGAGAATTAATGTAATATTCCTTGTTCGATACAGAACTTCTCAAAATTGCTATTCTCAAAAACAGATCCAAGATCACTACGAATCTTACTGATTTGAGAGGATTTTTCAGTTTGAATCCTTTTGAGAACTTTTCTTACTTCTTCAAGGGTTTGATTTATCCCTTAAGAAGACTACCCAAGTGAATCTGGTAAAGTCATCAACTATTACCAAGATGTACTTTTTCCCACCTCGACTTTCTGTTCTGGTGGGTCCTATCAGATCCATGTGGAGAAGTTCGAGTGGTCTTGATGTGGTATTTGAATTCACCTTTTTGTGTGAGTTCTTTGTTTGTTTGCCTATCTGGCACGCACCACATATTTTATCTAATTTCTGAAGTTTGGGTAAACCTCTTACAAGTTCTCGTTTGCTCAATCGATATAAATTTCGATAATGTACATGTCCAAGACGTTTGTGCCATAAATCAGTCTCGTCTGTATGGACCATGTAACATGCTTGATTAGATGAGCTGGATTCACTAATAATATAGCAATTTTCAGACGTTCTACGTCCAGTTAATATTACAGAACCCTTATTATTTAATATCTCACAGCTTTGATTAGAAAACCGAACATTATGGTTATTATCACATATTTGTGATATACTAAGCAAGTTGTGCTTTAGGCCTTCAACATATAAAACATTTTTAAACACTGGTAGATTAAAAAGTTAAACCGTACCTTGGCCTAAAATCTTGCAGTTGCTTCCATCACCAAATGTGACTGAACCATCAGTCATATCTTTCAGATCGGTGAATAAGGCTTTGTCACCTGTCATATGCCTGGAGCATCCACTGTCTAGGTACCACTTTGAATGACTTGTTGCTTTGAAAGCAGTGTGAGCAACCAAGCAGGTGACTTTAGGAACCCATTTCATAACTGTTTTGGGTTTAGGAACATAGTTGGTCTTCTTTTGTGTATATTTGTAGGAATGACCTATAGAGTTAGATTTTAATAGCTCCTTGAGTAAATCAACTATCTTTTCAGCTAGTGGATTTTGATTCTGATTAAAGTTGACATGGCTGTTTCTAGGTTTTTGAAAAGTTTTTGAATTTTTAGAAAAATCTTGATAAGTACTTTTCCCTTTTGAGTTTGAGGACTCTCCTTTAACAAACATAGGAGGAGTATACTTTTGTTTAGGAGGTTGATTTTTATCATAGCCCAACCCGGATCGATCACCACATTTTCTTGATCCGGATAAAAGTTTTTCTAACTTTGGATCACCTTGGGCATATTTCCATGTGTCCTTTAAACTTAGAAGAGAAGAAACTTCAGTTTTAAGTTTCTCAATTTCAGATTTTAAATCAACAATTTGAGAGTTTTTAAATTCCAAATCGCATTTTGATTTTTCAAAATTATCTGAAATTTGTGATTTTTCTAAGACAAGCGATTCAAAACAATTTTTGAGTTTAGAAAACTTTTCTTTTTGAAGTTTAAGTTTGAAAGCAATTTTACAACTTTCCTTATATAGGGCATTGTAAGCGTCTTGAAGATCATCTTCATTTTCACATTCACTATTCAGATTTTCTTCACTTGTAGAGTCATTATTAGAAAATGTGAATTTGGCTAGAGTCATAAGAGCTTTGACCTCATTGCCCGACTTGGTTTCAGAATCTTCTGATTCAGAAGAACCTTCAGAATCAGATGATTCATCCCATGTAGCCAACATACCCTTCTTCTTGGGTTTGTCCCTTTTAGGACATCTATTTGCTAAGTGCCCATATTCTAGACAGTTGTAACATTGACTATCTTTCAAAGATTTTTGAAATTTGGGTCTAAACTTCCTTTTGTCATTTGATTTTTGAAAATCAACTCTTTTCTTGCTTTTGAAAATTTTGTAAAATTTTTAGCTAAAAGAGCCATATCATCTTCTAAATCAGAATTACATTTAGAAGATTTTATAGCGATAGATTTACCTTTAGGAGCTTTAAAGTTTAACTCGTAGGTTTGTAGAGAACCAACTAGTTCTTCAACCCTCATATTATCCGTATCACGAAGTTCTTGGATTGCGGTTACTTTAGAATTGAACCGTTCAGGAAGTGAGCGTAATATTTTTGCACATACTTTACTTTCCGGGATTTTATCGCCAAGACCCCACATTGAGTTTACAATGTCATTCAATCTAGTGTAAAAGTCCATAAACATCTCATTTTCCTCCATATGAATTTCTTCAAATCTGGTTGTGAGGAGTTGGACTTTAGATTTTTAGACAATAGTAGTACCCTCGAGAGACATTACTAATATATCCCAAGCATGCATAGCAGAATCACAAGACAAGATTCTATTGAACTCATCCGGAGATAGTGCGCAAGTAATTGCATATAGTGCTTTAGCATTTGCACTACTCTCACTTTTCAAGGGTGGTCCATTGGTACTATGGTGTGGTTTTCATAGATTTTGAGCCATCCGCCCCGGGAACTTCCATGATAGGAGGATTCCATTCAGTCACTGTGGCTTGCCACACATTTTCATCCATTGATTTGAGGAAGATCCTCATTCTGGCTTTCCAATAAGCATAGTTGGAGCCATCAAAGGGTGGAGGCCTAGTGACTGAAAGGCTATCAAAATTTGACATCTGAATAGCTTAAATAATCATCGAAGAATTAAATCCAAGAATTAAAAGGAGCTATTAGGCTTTGATACCACTTGAAAAGGCCAAGCTATATGTCCTAGAGGGGGGGTGAATAGGACAATGCCAAATAAAAACTTATAACAGCGGAATAATAAAGAAAATGATAGCCAAATTAAATAATAATGCAGGAAAGAAAAACAACCTCAAAATTCAGATCTTGAGAGGTTGATACAAACGTTATTCTAAGGACAACCTTACACCAAAACAGAGTTTATGGTAGGACAACCTTATTTCTAGAAAGGTCTTTGTATCAAGTCTCAAATCGAAGAGGAATACAAAAACAAATATGAATTGAATTGAAATAACCTGTAATTAAAAATGTATTGTTCTAGGGACAACCATACACCATAAAAATGGCAGGGCAACCTTGCTGGAACAACTTTCAAAATGAAATTGAAAAACAAGCTTATAAAGGAATAGCAGAAAGTAAATTCTAAGCTATTACAACATTCTCACAAAGCTTGAAATAATTACAACATTCACCACCATTCATACATCCCACAAAAAGAATAAAAACAATTAAAAGAATAAATCAATCAACCACAACTCAAAGGATTTATAGTGGTTCGCCTGTGTGTTCACCAACTGTTATACAACAGCCACACAAAAGCTACTCCACTCCTAATATCCTCACACAGGGGATATTAGCGTTCACTAAAGATAGGTTTTCCCAGTTCACCCAAAACCCTTACAATTGTGTCTTTGTATGTGGGCTTACACAATTAAAAAAACCCCCACTTCTGAGTTTTCCTGGCTTTCCTCAGATAACCAATATAACAAGATTTTTCTGGCAAATCTTGAAAGAAACCAAAATAATAGAAAGGAATTTACAATATGTAAAATACCTGAATATCTTCTTCGTTGTAGCAGCCCGGTAGAACCAAATCAAAGTAGATGATTGAATGTCCAAGTTCAATGTCCAGTACTCGATTACAATGGTTCTAGTTCTAATTGATTTTAAATTAAACCAAACAGGGCTTGCCTTAATTGATTTTGATTCCAAAGAAAGGGAATAACAATTCCTCTTTTCAAATCAGATTGGAATATAAGAAACAAAATCAATTAAAATAAAGCTAAGGAAAGAAGATATTAAATAAGCACACTTAGCTTAGATGGAGCACAAAATTATCTCTCAGAAGTTCGACGAAGATTGGCTTGAATACTATAATTAAATCGATGATTTCTTCTGAGATTCGTGCTCTATTTATAAGTGAAAAGATCAGGTCTTCGACTGGTCTAGAGTGCTCTACGACTAGTCGAAGCTCTAACAGATATTTGAAAAATCCGGCGGGATATGCTTTGACCGTTCTACGACTGGTCGTAGCCCTCCTACGACTGGTCGTAGGTCCTGCAAAAGTTCACTGGACTTCGAGTCGTAGATTCTACGACTGGTCGAAGTGCGTCGACACTGTTCCTACGATCGGTCGAGCAGATTCAGGACTAGTCGAAGGCTAACAGATTTTATCCGTAATTTGTAACAAACTTACGATCGATCCAGGAATTTCTTAGATCGGTCGAAGCAAGTCTAGGACTAGTCGACAAGACCTAAGACTGGTCGAAGAACAGACCAATCACATGTAAAATAACATTCGACTTATGTATCCGAAATGACCTACTTCTAAGGTCATCCTATGGTCAAACAAACCTCAATCATGAAGTATGGACATTGAAACAAGAGACCATGAAGAATGAGCCTTGAAGTCTTGATGTAGACTAAACCTTGAAGTAGCTCAATCATGAAAGTGGCTTGAGTTTCAACTTGAGTCTTGAGTTCAGCTTGAGTCTTGCCTTGTACTTTCTTTTTCTTTTCAGCTTGAGTCTTGTGAGCAGTTCTTGCATTCAAGAGTCTTGTCTTGTGATCAGTTCTTTCATTCAAGATCCTGAGTCATTCAAGATCTTGAGTCATGTACTTGAGAGCTTTGCTTGATGTGAGCTTAGCTTGTTCATGTATGTTGATCCTTGAGAGAGCTTCACTTAAGCAGGTTATATATAACATAACAGTGATTTTGGCACCACAAATTTGACAACAAACAGGGATATAAACTATAGCACTTACAAGATATGAGCACTCAGATCCCTACAATCCTTGGTCATCCATTCCTAGCTACATCAAATACCATTAATTATTTATAGGGACGGAGTTATGAGTCTATCTTTCAGAAACATGATGTTGGAGCTCAATATCTTTTTCAACATGATCAAATAGTTAGAAGATGTTGACGATATCTACGACATTAACATGATCAAATTTTTCATGGAAGATAGAGCAACCCTGAATCTATACTCTGATCCTTTAGAGATGTGCTTGGCCCGCTCCCCTGATTTGGATGATCACATGATTAAGGAGATGGATCTCATGCTTAATGTTGCACTGATACTTGAAGTTAATCGGAGGAGGCCATAATTTGAGAAATTGCCCCAAACCAATGTAGTGCCTCTACCGTCTAGTCTTGAGGCACCAAAGTTTGACCTGAAATCATTACCTACTAATCTTAAACATGTTTACTTAGGTCAAGATGAGACATATCCAGGGGTGATCTCATCCCACCTTAAGAATGAACAGGAGAGTATACTCATTTCTACTCTCAAAGAAGCTGAAGGAGTCATTGGGCATATTATCATAGACCTCAATGTGGAGAATGAGCCCCCTTCAAATAAATGTCTCGACTCTATAGAAGTTTTCTTAGCACATTTTGAGAATTCTAATCAATATATGATTTAAAACATAGTGAATGCCTATGAGAAAATACCTTGGTAGTTGACACTGACTAAGGGAATCATTTCTCTAAAGCACCTTCTTCCACAAATCTTGAGTGTTTACCATTAAAGGAGGAGTTGAAAATTGAACCGAAGTCTAAAACTTCGGAATGTGTTGAGACTATGCTACTTAATGATATTTTTTCTGAATTTCACCTCCTTATAGTCTCTGATTCACCGTGGTGCACTAACATTGAAAATTTTTCTATCACAGGTGAATATTATCCACTTTGGACACCTCAGGAGATTAAAAGGAAACTTTTTGTTAAGGTCCATAAATTTCTCTAAAAATTCATTCTCTAGGCATCCAAGCGTACTGCAAAAATGGCTTTTGGATGATCTTGTTGAGAAACCTATTGAGAAATTTATCTAGATACTGGTCGGAGGAGGAATCATGATGCATCATTAAGTAGTTTTCCCCCGTTTTCCTAGTTTAAGATTAGGATTTTATTGCATTCTTATGATTGGTCTACTTTTGGTCATTTATTTTAAACACTAGAACCACATTTTATTGAAAGATAGTATTAACTTCACAGGTACTTTCATTCACTTCCCTTTATTTTCACTGTTCTCAATTTTTCTCTTATTGTATATGTTTATACATTGCAGACAACGTAAATTTTTGGTTGGAGGGTAGTTTTTCTATCGAAAATTCTTTGAATTTGAGCAAAATCGTTAAATTTTTTAGCTAAAATTCTTCAAAATTCTTATAAATTTTTATGAATTTATGTGATTTTGAAATTAATCCATAAAGTAGAATTATATGATACTTAACGTTGAATATTTATGACTCTTAGATTTCTGTTATTTGATAGATTTCTAAACTAAGTTCAGTCATTAATTCTTAATTAGAAGTTTTAAACATTGATTGAGTCATGATTTCACATGTCACATCTAACTTACACATCGAAGTTTTTGTTTGATATTGAATTGTTAACTTGATGATTATTAAGCATGATAAGAACCAACCTGGGGAAATTTGTCAATCATGATCAATAAAAAAGAATTGAAGAAAAAGAAAAAGAAAGAAAGAAAGAAGTAATACCCAACAAAAAAAATAGTTGTCGTCGAAAAGGGCTACCTATTAAAGTTTATTGAGGACTGTTAAAGAGAAGAAAAATGTGAAATAGTGTGAAAGCCATCGATGGAAAAATTGAAAGCTGGAAGAATAAAATGTTGAATTGTAAGGAAAGTTTTGTTTTAGGTTTTGGTTATCTTGAATGTTCTTTTGATTATCCATGTTATCATGAAAATAGAGAATTAAACCTTTAATTGTGGTAAGTCTAGACTTCAGTATGCACCCATGGAACTCAATGTTTAAATTTGTTCTAGTTGTAGAATTAATGCTTTGAACTTGATTAAGAAATCTATAAAGTACTAGAGTTTAGGAGAAAGTAGTTCTCAACATTAATGTATTTTTAATTTCTACAATTTAGATTTTTTTTAGAACTACTTGAACTCATGAAAATTATCCAATTGTTTTCAAAATATCCTTCGCTTATTTTGCTCGGGTCTAGTAAAATAATGGTTGGGGGGTGTGTTGAGTGCCAAATATTACATATTTTCCCCTGTTTATATCTTGGTTTTATGAACATGATAATACTTAATGGGTATATTTTATACATGTTTGTATTGTGAAGTGAATCTGAGAGCTTGGAATGAAAATAATGTTAAAAGAATGGATTTTATGCTCAATATTGAGGGTCAAATATTGCATATTATCCCCCATTTATTTCTTGGTTTTACAAACATAATATGGCTTAATGGTATATTTTACATACGTTTGTGTTGTAAGGTGAATTTAAGAGCTTGGATTGAAAAGGATGTTAAAATCGTAGATTTAAGTGCTTAAAAATCACCAAAGCAATGAAGGGATCTTTGGAGACTAAGATTAACGATTTCAAGACTCTAAGATCCAAGAAAACCAAGTGGAGAAGGAAGAAAGTTGAAAGCACAACTGCAAAAATCACAAAGACTGTGCCATCAAGAACCGTTTGATGACATTGAATATGTGTTCGATGACATTGAACACTGGTCGATGACATTTAAATTATGAGAAAAAATCAAGTTGGTTGTTGGACATGTTAAGTGCTTTTCTCAATCAATCGAAGACATGTTCGATGACTCGAAGGAAGGTACTCGATGACATCGAAGGGAGGTGCTCGATGGCATCGAATTTATTGAAGAAATTAAAGTAACTCACTGTACTATTTTGGACACATTCTCGATGACTCGAAGACCTATTTGATGGATCAAAGCTTTGCTTGAAGACATCGAAGGATGGTTCGATGACACAGAGACTTACGTAGTGCGAAAGAAGAAATGGTGCGACTTTCGGATTCAAACCCCTTTGATGACATCGAACCAGTTACGAAATGTTTATGCGGACTGTGTAAATTTTATCCAATTTTGTGATTTTGTAGAACTTTGCCTATAAATAGGGGTTTCTTAAGTTTTTTTAGGATATCTAGGGTTACAAGGAGAAGAGCCAAGGGGTGGAGAAGCCTCTCAGGAGTTTTTTCTTCTTTTCTTATTTATTTTTAATGTTTTCTTCTAGAGTTTTAAATCCAATCATGTCAATGGTTGGTTAAATCTCTTAGCTAGGAATAAGAGGTGAAGCTTGTAGCATGATGGGATGTTTCTCTTGCTTTGATTCATGTTTATGTTGAACCTTCTTTTATTCTAATTTAATTTTAAAGGAATACTTTTAGTTTTTAATAGTTCATTGTGACTTAAATTACAGTAGATCTGCAATAGCTTTGAGTATCTTCTTTTCCTTATTTTGAGATTGTGGGATTGGTAAGTCTTGTTGTTGGCCATCGTCCTATGGGCATGGTTTGGTGATGGAATCCCTTCCAACCTTCACAATTCTCCATCCTTTAAGAATTAGGTTAACGAAAGTTCAATTTGATCTTAATTGTTATATCTTCCAATTAGATAGGATAAGACTCCAATTCCAATTGTGTGACTTGAATCAAGTAAGAGGGCTCCCTGATCTCTATAAGTGGATCCTTGAAAACTCTAGTTCTTACCTTTGAATATCTTAAGTTTTTAATTAAATAATTCACAATTACTCTCTATGCTTTTCTAGTTCTATTTCTAGTTGCTTTCAAAACACACGAGATTAGTCCTTGTGGATTCGACCTCGGTCTTACCGAGGTTATTACTACATTGTGACCCTACACTTGGGGTTGCGAACAAGTTTTTAGTGCTGTTGCCGGAGACTAATAGTTGCCGAAAACTAATTAGCTAGTTTTAGAATTAGTTTGAGATTAGGGTTTTTCTATTTTCTACTTTTAGGATTAGGGTTTTTCTAAATTATTTTAGAAACTAACTTTGCTCTCTAACTCTAGGTTTAGAAACTTTCCTTTTCTGTTTTTAGAAACTAATTTCTAATTATAGGATAAAAACCTTCTTACTTTGTTTATTTTTAAAAACTTTCTACTTTCTGTTTTTAGAAACTTTCCTTATTTGTTTTTTTAGAAACTAACGTAACTTTCCTATTTTATAGGATCCTAATATAGAAACTTCTAATTAGGTAATCTCTTTCTAATTTTTCTTTCTTCTTCTTCTAGATTAGGGTTTGTTTGTTGTTTTTAGAAACTTTCTAATTTTAGAATTTCTGTTTTTAGAAACTGAATTCTTTTGCTTTGTTTTGCAGGATTGTAAATTAGGACCTTTTAATTTTGTAACTTCTTTCTAATTCTCTTCCTTTCTTTTTTCCAGATTTCTTATCCCTCTAGGCTTCTTTCTTTTAGGTTTAGGTTATAATTTGAAATTGAGGGCTGAGAGAGTTTCATACCCAAGTGGGTCTGTGACAACACTCGACGTCTTTTGAGTGAAGGATGATTAGTTGAGGGGTTACCTATCCATCATAAGATTAGACACCACTTGAGATCCTCAGACTTAATTGAGATTATGGCTGCAAATCAACCCGCAAATCAACTGGTGAATCAGCCGTAACCTCGTGTTGCGGAAGTCCAGGATGAGAATGAGGTGCATCAATCATCCCTGCCTCGTACTTTATGAGATTACTTGCAACCGGCGGGGGTGAGCACGCCCTCATGTATGGTTTTTTCAGGAAACACGGGAAACATGGATATCAAGCCTGGAGTGATCCAACTCCTTCCAATGTTCCTTAGACTTGAATCTGAAAGTCTATACCTGCACTCGTAAGAATTTAACGAGGTTATAACCACTTTATACTTTCCTAACGTGTCTGAGGACACAATCAGGCTGAAACTCTTTCCTTTTTCCTTGAAAGAGAAAGCTAAGACATGGTTGCACTCATTATGTCCGTGATCTATTGGCACATGGAATGACATGATGGAGTTCATAAAAAAATTCTTTTCATACCATAAAACGAACACTATCAGGAAGTCAATCATGAACTTCGCCCAAAAGGAAGATGAAACATTCTTCTAATATTGGGAGAGGTTCGAGGATCTCGTCGGTTCATGCCCACAACATGGTTTTGAAACGTGGCGCATAATAACTTTCCTCCATGATGGACTGACATCTTTCATGTGACAATTCGTTGAGATGATGTGCAATGGGGATTTCATGAACAAGAATGTCGATGAAGTGTGGGATTACTTTGACAAACTCGCTAAAACTGCACAATCATGGGACATCTCCCAAAAATCTAGCACCAAATCTAAGCCTACTCAAGCAAGGGAGAGAGGAGGGATATACATGCTGAAAGAGGATGATGATATAAATGGTAAAGTGGCCAGTCTCGCAAGGAAGGTCGAGGCCATGGAATTTAAGTACAAGGCTAAGGAAGTTGTTTGTGATATTTGTGCTTGCAACATACATATAACTAAAAATTACCCAATGATACTTGCTTTTCAAGAGGCACTGAATGAGCAATCAAATGTCGTAAACAACTACCAAAGTCCTTAAGTTGGACAAAGGGACAAACTATTACTCCTCAAGGAATCCCTAACCAATTCTTGAATCAAGGGAAACCTCAAGAGGACCCGGTTCTACAACATTTTTAAAATCAAGACTTTTTCAATCAAGGTATGTTACAAGCCTTTCAAGACCTTACAAAGGCCATACAAGGGCTTGAGATAAAGAATACGATTGGGAATAAGGGAAGCCTTCCAACCCAACCTCTTCCCAATCCAAAACCGTAATACAGGGTTGGTGACCCAAGCTCTTCAAATCAGATGGAACAAGATAGATCTATCACCACTATTAGGAGTGGGAAGACCATAGACAAATCTATTCCGGTAAGGGCTGAAAAGTCTAAAGACTCGAAAATAGATGAAATTGATAGGCCTAGCAACACTCCACATGAACTAGAACTGGAACTTAAAGGCAAACTAGTTGCACCATTGCCCCAATGGTTGATTACACCAAACCCTCTCTCTAACTCTCAGGACTTTTTAAAGGTGCTAAAACAAGTGAAGGTCAACATCCCTCTCCTGGATGCCATGAAACAAATGCCTTCATATGTCAAATTTCTAAAAGACTTGTGCACGACTAAGAAGTGGGAAAGTATCAAAAAGAAAAAATTTCTGATGGAAAAAGTGAGTGTCATCCTAAAACAAGATGTGCCACAGAAATATGAAGATCTAGGTAGCCCAACCATTGCTCGTGTAATTGGGAATTATCGTATTGAGTATGCACTTCTTGATTTAGGAGCGAGCGTAAATTTGATCCCATACTTGGTCTACAAAGAACTAGCTCTAGGTGAATTAAAATCCACCTGGACTACATTATAGCTTGTTGATCGCTCAGTTCGTGTATTAAGAGGGATAATTGATGATGTGTTAGTCCAGGTTGACAAATTCTACTACCTGGTAGATTTTATTGCCATGGACACTCAAACCATCGTGGACATGAGCACTTAAATTCATGTCATTCTTGGTTGCCCATTCCTTACCACATCAAATGCAATCATTAATTATAGGAATGGAGTCATGAGTTTGTCTTTTAAAAATATGACATTGGATTTGAATATCTTTTTCAATGCGGGCAAACAGTAAGATGATGATGACGATTCCCACAACATTAACATGATTGACTCTTTTGTGGAAGATAAAACACTTTTAAACTTATCCTCTGACCCTCTCGAGATGTGCCTAGCCCACTCCCATGATTTTGATGATGATATGATTAAGAAGATGGGGACCATGCTGGATACCATGTCGGTACTTAAAGTTAACCGGTGGAGGCCACAATTTGAAGAATTGCCCCAAACTAATGTAGTGCCTCTACTATCTAACCTCAAGGCACTAAAGCTTGACCTAAAACCTTTTCCCTCTGATTTGAAATATGTCTATTTATGTCAAGATGAGACATACTGTGAGGCCCATATCCCAGATCGTACCATTTTGTAGTCTTTCATGGTCCTCCTGGTCGAATTTTAGTGACTCATGACATATAGATAGCATTGCGCGTGACCCTGAGCCGTATCCTGTATTCCAAAGTCATCTTGACTTAATACTTATACCCTAGCAACCGCGCTATTGCCGTGGTTCCGATGCTGCGTCTCGCGTGCTAAGGCGATACCCGGGCTAGGAGATGTGGGCCCGCGTTTAGTTCGAGGAAAACGCTGCGCTTTGTAATCCCAAGAGAATCCATCACATTAAATGTCAAGTACACATCCTATCACTCCCATCACTCACACCCATCCCCAAGTACAACACCCATCCCCAAGTCAACTCGCTCTCTTACATATCCCTTTCATGTCAAGTACATCCATCACCTTTCACCCATCCCTCACCCATCACACCTATCTCTTACAACCCCCTCTCTCTCATTTCTTCATCCATTCTCCCAAGAAACCATCCTAGCAAGAGAGCTTCCATGAGAGAGAGCTTTGTGTGTGGCCCACCTTCCTACCACCCAATCTCACCCTCCATGATCAATCTTAACCATTGAATCATGTTCCATTGGAACTCTAACATGCATTAGCAGAGGAAGGAAGAGGAGATCCAATGGTGAGTGTTCATAGTATTTAATTTTGATGTAGGGTCCACATGATTTGGGACCCACTTGATGTATGCATTATATAGGGAGGGCTCATAGTGGCGAGGTCCCTCTCATTCACTAATTCTATCTCATTTTTGTTATCTCTCTCTTGTGATGGGTGTGGCCCACTTGATCCACCCCGTAAATGTCGTAAGACCCACCTAGCTGTGTGTATTGTGTCCTCACCATCCAAATCCTAGATGGTGGGACCCCTATTTGATGTATGTGTTCAATCCACACCGTCCGAATGTTTGGGATGGTGATGGACCACCATGATGTATCTGTTTCATCCCACCGTCCAGATGGGATGGTGGGAACCATCTGATTTTTATGTGTGGTGTCCGCACCATTCAGCAGGCCTAAACATCAGACCCACCTTGATGAATGTTCCTATCCACGCCGTCCAGGCAATGAAGTAAATTCAAATCTTAGGTGGACAGCCATCCATACATGGGACCACCTGATGTAGGTGTTTTACCCACTGTCCTTATGTGGGACCCACCTCTCTGGTGTGTGAGATCCACACCGTCCACTGCTGTGTGGCACCCACCATGATGTATGGGTCTTACCTGCACCGTCCAGCAGGTCTAGACGGTGGGTACCCACCATGAAATATGTTTTTTATCCCAACCATCCACTATCTAGACGGTGGGCCAGCAGGCCATACCAGCAGCAACAGTTGCTTCATCGATGTCAGTAAGTTCTGTGGGTCTCATAAGATGTATGTGTTAATCTAACTATCCATCTACTTTCACAACAGCTGTGTGGGCCTGATCATGCGATTAGTGTTTCACCCAAGCCATCCACTTGTTTTGCCAGCATAGGACCACCATGAGGTATTTATTTCATCCACACCGTCTAGATTGTGCCAAATGGTGCTGGACAATGTTTGGACAGTGCTGATTTACATGGACAATGTTTGAACAATGCTGATTTATATAAACAATGTTTGGACAGTGCTGATTTACATGAACAATGGTTAAATAGTGCAGATTTACATGGACAATGTTTGGACAGTGCTGATTTACATAGACAATGTTTGGACAGTGGTGATCTACAAAGACAATGTTTGAATGGTGCCGTGGGCTCCATCGCGATGCATGTTGTACCCACATAGCCCATCTGGTGCGGCTCACTTAATGTATATAAGCCCAATTGGTGCACCCCATTGATGCGGCCCATTTGATGTATACGAGGCCCATTGGTACAACTCGTTGATGCAGCCCACTTAATGTATATGAGGCCCATTAGTGCCGCCCATTGATGTGGCCCACCTTAATGTATTTGTAGCCCATCCCTGAGGCCCACCTTGATGTATTTGTAGCCCATCAATGATGCCCATGTGATGTATGTGTGGCCCATGTCATGCAGCCCATTATGATGTGTATTAAGCCCATGTCATGTAGCCCATTGTTATGTGTATTCGGCCCATGTCACGTGGCCCATTATGATGAATTTTTGGCCCATATGATGTGACCCATTATGATAT
Organism: Magnolia sinica; assembly: GCF_029962835.1. Classification (NCBI taxonomy): domain Eukaryota; kingdom Viridiplantae; phylum Streptophyta; class Magnoliopsida; order Magnoliales; family Magnoliaceae; genus Magnolia; species Magnolia sinica. The sequence continues at coordinate 86,976,404 of NC_080574.1, forward strand.
ATTCAAGGCCCATGCGATGCAGCCAACTCGATGTCTATGTGGCCCCTGTGATGTGGCCCATTATGATGTGTATTTGGCCCATGTGATGAGGCCCGTCGTGGTGTATATGTAATCCTTGTATGAGGCCTAAGTGATGTATATTAGGCCCTTGTGTGAGGCCATGGGCCCACTGTATGTTATGCTCTATGTGGGCCACTCCTTGGGAGCAATATTGGTTAAATGTCCACATTGATGGGCAATGATGGTTAAATGTCCACATTGTGACCTTCCCTTAGGCCTTGTTAGTCCTATTCTCATCGATTCTGATTATCGAGCCTGATTTTGATTGTCGAGACTGATTATCGATACTGATTATGAGTATGTGACAGCATAGCATCATAATACATGCCCATGCGTATTATCTACATGTTTGTGATGAGATGTGATTGACCACTGCATATGTCATAGGGCAATTTGTTTATGGGACTCCCTGAGAGACAGAGTTGCCCCATATGAGCGCACGGTATGTGCAGGTTTGATGCATGACTAGATTGTATGACTCATGCATCTTGCATTGTATGTTGTGATTACTGTACGTCCTAGTGACATCAACGCCGTAGCCTCCACAGGCAGTCGTGTATGGCCAGATGGGACACTGAAAATCTGTTACTAACATCGGGGTGTCATAGATGTCCTTGGGTGAAAATTCCTAAACCTCTGTGGCCAGGAGACGCCCCAATGTCTAAACCGAGTGGATATATGAGTGTTAAATACTAGTAGGCTGCGTCTCCCACAGTGTCATGGTTGGTTAGGAAGGGGTTGTGGCCTTACCCACCAGAGGGTAGTGGGCATCGCTAGGCTGAGTTTGACCAGCTCGTAATTGGGTCCGCTGTCGACGTGCTGGGTAGATATTGGCTGATTACTGGCCAGGCGAATAGTGAGGTCTCTTTCACTTGCATGGTTGTGCATTTAGTGGGCGGCAATTGCATGTTCAGTGTACTAGACCCCGATGATGATCCTAAAGATATACGGTGCTGATATGTGGACTTATTGAGTAGGAGTTACATATTCATTCATTCATTCACTATCCACTCAGGCTGGTGGTGCGCAACTAATTGTTATGTCTACCTTCGCAATGATCAGGATTTCGGTTGGGGCACGCGACTAACCTGAGATCAAGAGTTTACCACATTGAGTCTAACTTCCAAATTTAGGTATGGGACTGATTTGGATAAAATTCCCTTTTGGTGGATCCCGTAGCCTGCAATACTACGTACTATCATCCCGACTTCACACTCTAGTTTGGTCATTTCATTCGCATCGTATATTGTATTGCATCCTCAGTACAGAGCATTTAGTTTACTATGCTTCTGTATCATAAAACCTAATTAAGGTTGACGGTATTCGTGGACTCGGTATCTGATATTTGGCTTACTATGTCTCCACATTGTATAGCTAATCTACATCGCTTTCTCAGTATATGATATTGGCTTATTATGTTTTTGCATGGTATAACCTGGATAAGGCTGATGGTATTTATGAACTTACCAGTATGTTTCTGCATTACTCTGATATTGTACGATTTATGGATTGCCAGTATTTCCGCTTACTATGATATCTATATCTTTAGCACGTGCATCGCACATACTTACACCACCCTCTAAGCTTTCTATAAGCTTATGCATGATAAATGCATGGAGGTGATGTTAGGTTGCAGTAGCGTTGAGCTTGGAGCATGCAGCGGCCTTCTGGAGCTTTGATTTTTGATATATGTATCTTCCTTTCAGCATTGTATTCAACTATTTAAATTAGTGGATATGTGATGATGATGTTGCCTTTAGGATTTGGGTAAACTTGTGGTTATGCTTCTTATGAGATAAATGTACATTGAAAAATCCTCCTTATAGGATCCCAGGACCGGAACCTGGTAAATGGGTGATGGGAGCTGAGAATGGGGCACTACGGAGGCTTTCGGCACTGGAAAAATCCGTACAAAGACCCGAGACAACCTCGGGTAGAACAACCCAAGGACCGCTTCTTGTCGTATAATTTAGACACGATTTATTTAAGTACTAAATAATCAGTGGATTAAGCTTGGGCCATCATTTTCACAAATGGGAAGGCCTAAAACCATGAGTACCACTGACTCTATGTCATCTTAAGACCTAGGAAAAATCCCAAGTGCCTGTCGCTCTCAGGAGTACATTGAAACTTGGTAACAGACCTAAACCGCACATCGAGGGTCCAATGACCACGAAATTATAGGAAGATGTCCGTCTTGCTGGGCTTGACAACCATCGCGAGAATTAAGCCCAGATAGTGTCTAGAAACGTCCAACTTGAGCCGTGAGTGAAGTGCATGAGAAATGCGAATATCTTTAGAAAATGAACTGAAACTTAAGTGAATTGGGCCGTTTGCTCACACGCGAAGTTAAAGAATTCAGATCATTAGTTTGTGACCAAACTTCAACCATGGGGAAAGGAAATTTCCCTTCACATATCCATATAACCGTGGCCCCGATTGAAGACGTACGGCCATTGATCTCCACGGTCGATCGGCTTATCTGATCGCACCAAAATCATGTCCTGGCATGGATCCATTATCAGGGAGTGTACCCTATGACATAGATGAGTCATGAGCCTCCCTATAAGCCCTGTTCGTCAGAAACAGCAGCCCACGGGGTATAATCATGTATAAAGTGGCCCTGGGGCCATTTGCATCACATCTGAGGCTATAAATAGTCCTCATTTCACCCCCTCTCTCTCATATACGAATTTCACAAACACTATAGGGAGAGAGAGAGAGGAGAAAAGAGGAGAAAAGAGGAAAGAGAGAAGGAGAAATTGTAGGAGATTGCTGCAGGAAACTTCTCCCATGAATCCACACGCCTAATCACCACCCCGTTGTGCCACCGAATCTCTTTCAGCTACAATTTTGGGTAAGAAATACCAACCCTAATATCGATGTAGAACTCCCAGATAGCTTTCATTAACCTAGCTAACTAGTTTCATCATTTAGGTGCCCGACGTTCCATTTTTGGAAACGTAGAGTTTGGATCGAGTCCGAGTCGAGCATACTAATGAAAGGTGCGGACTATAAATGCTTAGGTTATTGTTTATCGATGCTTTCCTGATAGCTAATGATTTATGTTTGTCTTGATTACTACCGTATTGTCTTAAATGTGTTGATTTTTGTATGAGATACACCTATGAACTGAGATAAATAAATGATGCACCTTATGTGTTTGTTGAAATGTTTAAACGAAATGTTTAAACGAGCAATAAAAAGTGATTAGTGCTTGCCATGATTTCTAACCAAGGATTCATCATTGTCATATGCATGTAAATCTCTCTGTATAAAGAATTGATAAAACATATGTTGTAAGTAACGTAGTCTATGTGTTTGATAAATTGTCTAAATGAGAAAATTGTTGATGATTTGCATTTACTACAAGTATTAAGATAGGATTTTGATTGTCTTATGCATATGTAAAATTTCCTTTATGAAATCAATTGATAAATGCATGTTGTATTAGCATGGTCTATGTGTTTGATGAAATTCCCACATGAGAAATCCACATGGATTGTTTGTTGAATGCTGGGATAATTATTACACGTGGATGTTAGCTGTGTTTGAGTAGGATCGAGGCTACAAATGTAGCCCAAACAATCAGTAAAAGTCCTTGTTCAGGTGGCCGAATTAGTCTCACCCCCTTGGGTAGACTCGATGAATCTGAGTTGCACGACGATTGTCGACAGTGGCCAGACCACAAGGGGTGTTTATGCGCTTCATGTCGATTAAGTCAATGAGTGCTCATACCAATAGAGCTTGCCTAATGAACCGATTGACCTATTATGTGTTTACCATGTATGGACGCAACTGCTTGAATCTAAGGTACCCCTCACTAATGTAAAGATCAACTTTAACCATGATACCATGATCCACTAAGACTCATGAGCCAGCCATGGTGGTATGGGACACTATATCTGTCATGCTCCAAACTCGAAAAATGGGCTAACAAAATTCCCAATCGCTGAATTTGGCGCTGACAGCTTTTGTAGTGCCCCATTCTCGACTCCCAGCACTTATACGCCGGATTCCGATCCTGGGATCCTACAGGGAGGATTTTTAGTACGATTTTTTTTATAATGGAGCATAACCACAAGCATAACCAAGTCATAAAACAACATCACCACATATCCACTATATCAAAACTTTAAGTACAATGCGGAAAGAGAAATACAAGGTGATCAAAAAGCTTTAAAATAATTTGATACGCACTCATACCTCATCGCTACTGCGATCAACGACACCAGCACGCAATGGTCGTGTATAAGCTTATAAAAGATTAGAGGGTGGTGTAAGTGTGTGCGCAAGGTAAGTGTCAAGTATACAATATTAGAGTAATGCAAAAATATGTGGATAAGTTCATGAATGCAATCAGTCATACCAAGGCTATGCGATGCAAGACATGAATGTTATTGGTCATACCAAGGCCATGCGATGCGAGTCCTACGTAGCTGAATGTCATATGCGAGATGTAATGCAAGCATGCCAGTCCTTATCAAGTACACATATCAGTACAATTTCTCTCTGGGATATCACTAGGGTCTAGTACACTCCACACTGACTGCCGCCTCCTAGCCGCATAGCCCAGCGAGTGGAAGAGACCACACTATCGGCTTGACCAGTAGTCTGCCAATACCTACCCAGCTCATCGATATCAGACTCATTTGTGAGCTTGTCAAACTCAGCTTAGCTTACATGTAAGGCCCATATCCTAGTCCGTACCATTCCGTTAGGTTCCGCGGTCCTTCCGGTCGAATTCTGGTAATTCTTAACTTGTGTTCGACGTTTGCGCACGATCCTAAGCTGGGTCCCACATACTGAAGTCAGCTCGAACTAGAACTTGTATCATAGTGACCGCATTGATGCCGTGGTTCAACGCCGTGACTCGCGCACCGAACCAATTTCCAGGCCAAGAGATGTGGGCCAGCGTTCGTTCCAAAGAAACGCCGCACGTTGTGAATTTCGAGAGAATCTCTATAGCATATCCCATCAATCAATCAATCAATCAATGTCAAGTACAACCATACCTCAAGTACAACAACCCATCCCTCTTTTTCCACAAGTCAACCGTCTCTCTCCCCACCCATTCCTCATTTTCCAAAATTCAAACACAACCATACCTCTTTTACAAAATTTTCAAACAAACACATCACTCCATTACCTCTTATCATTCCCATCACCTCACTCTCTCTCTCATTTCTCAAATCTCCCAAGCAACCCAAACTCTATACGTCCAAGCATTCTCTCCTAAGCCAAGTGTGGCCCACCCTCTCATCTCTCATCCTCACCATCAAGGCTTCATCATCCACCGTCAAATGTCAAGCATAGGTGCATACAAGCCTTAGGGAGCAAGGAGAAGGCTTAAAGGTGGGTGACCCACCGTTAATTTCCATTAAGGGCCCACTTGTTGTGGGACCCATTTGATGTATGTGTTGCATCCATGAGGGGCCCATAGTGGCAGGGTCCCTCTATCACCATCTCTCTCTCTCTCTCCCTGTCTCTTTCTTTGAATGATGATGATGATAAAGGGGTGAGTGTGGCCCACTATGAATCACATATTTCATGTGGAACCCATCGGATGAATGTGTTGGATCTACGCCATCCTGCCCATTAGCGGGCCTGGATAGAAGGAAAACATAAATATCAGGTGGTCCAAACAGGTGGGCCACATGCATATGGGACCCACCATGATGTCCCTGTGTATCCATGTCGTCCAGCGTCATTGGACGTTGGACATGAAGGCAGTGGGGGGTTGCCTAACGTGGAGTGCATGTACTGACATGGGTGTGTACTAACAATGCTATTCTTTTGGGGGGTGGGCCACTAATGTAGGCCCCACCTTGATGTATGTATACAATCCAAGCTGTCTATCCTTCTCTTCAGATCATTTTATGCGTTGAGCCAAAAAATGAACTCAATATGAGTTTCTGGTGGGCCATAGGATTGCAAACAAAGTTTTTTACCGTTGAAATACACTTTGATGTTGTTGTACATCAAAACCCATCCAATATTGGACTTGATGGGTTTGTATAGAGCTATGGCGACCAATGGCTGGGTCGGATCCACCTGATGCAGGCCCCACCGGGGGAAAACCATGAAATTTCCATTTCTTTAAAAAAAGGAGAGGTAGAGATGCTGTTGCTGTCAGCATCTCTGGACGCTGTAGTCAGCAGTGTTCGCTGCTCTGTGGGCTGGACAGTGGGCCCCATCTCAGGCCCCACCATGATGTGAGTCGAACATCTGCACCATGCAGATGGTGGGCCTCCCCCTAACGTTAGGCCACCCAAAAATCGGTCGTACCAAGAATTCAGCTGGCCCACGCCAAAAGAAACAATTGGATTAGACGCCTACCATTGAAACCCTTTTGGGTTGCAAAAGTTTTAGATTAGATATGATATTTGTTTTTCCTCATCATTCGGTCTGCGTGACCTCATCCAGAGCTTGGATGGCAAATAAACACCACCTTGGGCCCCAGGTCCACGTGACCTTATGAACAGTTTGGATGGCAAATAAACACCACCGTGGGCCCCAGGTCCACGAGACCTTATGAACAGTTTGGGTGGCAATTAAACATTTTGGTCCCAGGTCCACATGACCTTATCAAGTGGTTGGGTGGAAAACAAACATTATGGTGGGCCCCAAGTACGTGTGGCCTTATCAATAGATTGGGTGGAAAATAAACATTTCGGTGGGCCCCCATGTCTGTGTGATCTTATCCACAGTTTGGGTGGAAAATAGACATTGTGGTGGGCCCCACATGGGACCCACTAATGTATGTATTGTACCCACACCTCTCATCAATGGGGACCCCCACCATGAGATATGTGATTTATCTATGTCGTCCATCCCTATGGGGCCTACCATGATGCATGTGTTGTATCCCAATCGTCCAACCATTTGAAAGCCCATCTCACGGCTTGAGACTAACAATGAGACAGATATAGGATCAAGTGGACCACCCAGTACAAAGGCAGTGGGGATTGAGCTTTTACCATTGAAATACTTTTGTTGTCACAAAAGTTTGGATTGTTAGCAAATTATTTTTTTCGTTAATCCAAGTTTGTGTGGCCCCATGACCAGATTGGATAAAAAATAAATGCTATAGTGGGCCTTAAGAATTTTAATGGTGGAAATCATTATCACCACTGTTATTTGGAGCGTGGTCCAGTTAATCTTTTGGTATGATTCATGATATATATGAGGCCCATGTGACTAGGCCCATCTTGATGTAATTGTAGACCGTTGTCGAGGCCCACTTTGATATATATGAGGCCCATGGGTCGAGGCCTAATAGTATGTACATAAGGCCCATTACAACGTGTTTCCACCATGGTTTAAGTGTTGACCTTTATAGAGGCAGTGCCTTGGGAGCAATGTTGGTTTGATGTCCACATTGTAAGGCGATGTTGGTTAAATGTCTGCATTGTCACTCTCCCTAAGGCCCATTGATAGGCCCATACCTATAGTGCATAGGCCATCTAGGCCCATCCTTGTTTTGAGCAGAGCCCATCAACACATAACATGCTCAGTATAGATCCATAATTCATAATCATACGCATCATATGTATGCCTAATATGAGGAGTGATGGATCATAGCATATGCCTTCGGGCAGATCTTTATGGGCTCCCTGATAGGTAGAGTTGCCCTACATGAGCGCATGGTAAGTGCAGGATTGTTGCATGTCTGATAGTATGATTCATGCACTTGTATTTGTGTGATTGTGATTATTGTATGCCCTAACGACATAAGGGCCATAGCTTCCACAGACACATCGTGACTGGGTGGATTAGATACCAGAAATATTGTTACTAAGCATCGAGGCGCCATAAATGTACGTGGGTGAAAATCCCTAAACTCGATGGTACCAGAGGATGACTCCAACGTCGTGACTGAGTGGATATATGAGCACACAAGGGTCGAATACCAGGAGGCCGCGTCTCTCACTGTGTTGTGGTCAGTTGGAAAGGGGTGTGGCCTTCTCGCTCGAAAGTAGGGGGCAATACTAGGCTGAGTTTGACCAGCTAGTGAATGGGTCTGCTATTGACATGTCGGAAAGGTATTGACAGACTATTGGCCAGGCGGATAATGAGGTTTCTTACGCTCACTTGGACTGTGCGGCTAGGAGAGGGGCAGTGCCATTTGGAGTGTACTGAACCCTGGTGATTATCCAGAATGAGAACTGTACCGATATATGATGAGGATTGGCATGCTTGAACTGCATCTCACATCGCATGGTCTTGACATGGCCGATAGCATTCATATCTTACACCGCATAGCCTTGATACCGCTGATTGTATTCATGTACTCATCGGCATGATTCCGCATTACTCTGACCTTGCATTCTGAGCACGCTTATATTGCGTACACACTTACACCACCCTGTAAGTTTTCTATAAGCTTATGCATGATTGATGCGTGCAGGTGACGCCAGGATGCAGCCGTAGCCTTGTCGCAGTTAGAGTGTGCAGCCGAGCTTTTGAAGTTTCTGTTATTATTATTATCTTTTATTTCCCTTCATTCGCATTGTATTCAAAGTTTTTTTATCATAGTGGATTTTGTAATGGTGTTCTTGTGGTTATTGTTCATGGGTTATACTTATGGTTATGCTCATTATGAATCAAATTGATATTAAAAATCCTCCTTGTAGGATCCCAGGATCGAAACCTGGTAAATGGGTGCTGGGAGTCGAGAATGGGGTTCTATAGAGGCTGTTGGCGCCGGATTCGGTGATCAGGAATTTTGTGAGCCCGGTTTCTGAGCTTAAGGCATGACAGAAGTTGGTATCAGAGCATAACTTGGGAATAACCAAAAATAGCATCACATGTTTGCTATGAGTTGGGGCGATTAGTTTCTGAGTGCGAAACCTTCTGATTGAGTTCCCTAACGTGCGATCTCTAGGTTGATTGGCGTCATTGTTCTTTCCTATAGGACATGCCACTAAGGAGATCGACCCGAGTGCACCCCACTCCACCACCTAAGGCTCCAGCTTTACCACCTGCGGCTCCTGCTCCACCACCAAAGATCCCTGCTCCCCTGCCTGAGGATGACGTTCCTTCACTTGAAGCTGGTGCGGATCCGACCATACCTATGAGTGCTTCTCAGTTACAGCAGATGTTACAGGCTGTGACAACTGCACTTCAGGAACAGGGCAGGCGTCCAGTTGTTTCTCCAGCCCAGGCAGAGCAGGAGCACATGAGGGCCCTTCTTCGTGAGTTCCGATAGCTCGATCCTCCGCGTTTCCAGGGTGAGCCAGATCCGACAGCAGCTGAGAGATGGCACTCCGATGTGGAGAAGATTTTTGATACCATGTCATGTACGATGGAGCAGCGAGTTCGGTTGGTAGTATTTCTTTTCCAGGGCGAGGCTTAGCACTGGTTGACCTCTATTACCCATGTTACAGGACCTAATTATGTCTGGACATGGGAGGACTTTATCGACCGATTCAAGGAGCAGTACTTCCCTAACCACATTCGATGTCAGAGAGCACTGGAGTTCAAGACTCTGGTGAAGGGGGACATGACCGTGGTGCAGTACGCGGCCTTTTTTGTGGTGCTATCGAGGTTCACGCCATATATGGTTGATGATGAGGGGTGGAAGGCTCGCTGTTTCGAGATTGGCTTACGTTTCGATCTTCGAGCTCGTGTTATTGGACATGAGCTCCTAACTTTCCAGGTAGTAGTACAGAGGGCCCAGATTTATGAGACTGAGTGGGCCGGCTCACAGAGTAATCGAGATCAGAGGAGGGGTCAGAATCGGAAGAGGAAAGACCCCTCTAGTAACTCCCAGCAGCATCGACGACCATAGAGGTACGGGAGCCACCCACCTGTTAGGGCACCAGCAACACCTTCAGCGCCACCCCAGCAGCCATTTTTAGGGACTTATTTTGGATGTTGTGGGACAGGGCACCGTTTGTCTGAGTGCCCCCGCCCTCATCTACAGCCGTCGAGAGCACCACAGTAGCCTTCACAGCAGCAGCCGAGAGCACCGCAGAAGCCCCCACAGCAGCAGCGACCACAACCACCTCAGCCACTGAGAACCCAGCAGCAGCAGAGACAACAGTACATGGCGCCGCAGGAGCAACAACAGCACCGGGGACCTCAGAGGGGATAGGCACCTCCCCAGCCAGCTCAGGCTAGATTCTATGCAGCTCAAAAGGACCCACAGACTTTCAAAGGAGTCGTTGAGGGTATACTTCCAGTCTCTTCATGCATCGCCCGAGTATTATTTGATTCCGGTGCTTCGTACTCATTCATGTCTGAGGATTTCTGTCGATCGACTGGTTTGCTGATAGAGTCTGCTAGTGAGGGATTGACCGTATCGACGCCCTTGGGGAAGACCACAGTATTGGGTCATTTTTATTCATCTTGCCCTGTTCTGGTCGGTGATATCTTTTTGCCCGCTGACTTATTCATGCTGTCGATGACAGATTTCGACGTTATCTTAGGCATGGATTGGCTTGCAGAGTACCACGCTATCTTGGACTGTTCCGCGAGGACAGTCACGTTCTGCATACCAGGCTTGCCACAGTTTCAGTTTGTCGCCAAGCCTAGAGGAGAACCGTTATCATGTTTGATGTCCTACGCAGTCGAGGAGCCCATTAGCTTGTGTATTGATCAGTTGTTGGTGGTCTGTGACTTCCCCGATATGTTCCAGGAGAATCCGGGATTACCGCCGTGCTGTCATATTAAGTTCCAGATTGATCTTATGCTCGGTACCACGCCTATCTCGAAGGCCTCGTACCGTATGACACCGATGGAGTTACGTGAGCTGTAGCAATAGTTGGATGAGTTGCGTGAGTTGAGATTTTTTTATCTGAGCAGTTCACCTTGGGGAGCGCTGGTACTCTTCGTCAGGAAGAAGGATGGCTCGTTGAGGCTTTGCGGGACTACCGCGAGCTCAATCGTGTCACGATTAAGAATAAGTACCCACTCCCAAGGATATATGACTTATTTGATCAGCTGCAAGGTGCACAGTTCTTTTCAAAGATTGACCTGTGTTCCGGTTATCATCAGATTCGAGTCCGAGAGGAGGATATCCCGAAGATGACTTTCAAGACGTGTTATGGTCATTTTGAGTTTCAAGTCATGTCCTTCGGACTGACCAATGCACCCGCGGCCTTCATGCAGTTGATGAACGAGGTCTTCCGTTCGTATCTATATCAATTTGTTGTGGTATTCATCGACGACATTCTGATCTATTCGAGGACCCGTGGGGAGCATGAGCAGCATCTGGAGATTATTTTGTAGACCCTCTGTGCCCACCAGCTGTATGCGAAGCTGGAGAAGTGCAAGTTCTGGCAGGAGGACGTGAAGTTCCTCGATCATGTGGTGATGAGGGAGGGTGTCGCAGTGGACCCCATAAAGGTTTAGGCAGTGCTTCAGTGGGGTCAGCCCACGATTGCGTCCGAGATCCGCAGTTTCCTTGGTTTAGTGGGATACTATCAGTGTTTCATTGAGGACTTCTCCCATATTGCAAACCCGTTAACCAGGTTAACTCAGAAGGGCATGGAGTTTATTTAGAGTGACGCCTATGAGTAAGGATTTATGGAGCTGAAGGACCGTTTGACGTTCGCTCCTATCCTCACTCTTCCCTTCAGGAGTGATGGATTTGTTGTATTTATCGATGCTTCACGTATTGGTTTGGGTGCTATCCTGAAGCAGCATGGGAGACCAGTGGTAGCTCAAGTCCATGAGCTGAACTACCCTACGCACGATTTGGAGCTGACAGCAGTCGTCTTCTCATTGAAGGTGTGGAGACACTATCTTTATGAGGTTAGGTTCAAGCTCTTCTCCGACCATAAGAGCTTGAAATATCCATTCTCTTAGTTCGAGCTGAACATGAGGCAGAGAGGCTGGACGGAGCTCCTGAAGGACTATAATTTTGACCTCCAGTACCACCCAGGTAAGGCGAATATGGTGGCAGATGCCCACAGCCGTCAGCCACAAGGCCTGGTGGCACACATGATGATTCAGGGGTGGAGGATGCTTGAGGATATAGCAGAGTACGACTTTGATTTTGGTCTGCAGTCTTCTATCGTTTAGCTATCGAGCCTGTCGATTCAACCCTCTCTTATCGCATGGGTGATCGAGGCTCAGCAGACAGATGAGTCGTTGTAAGATTGTTGAGCAAAAACAACATTTGAGAGTCAGACAGATTGACAGATTAGTTCTGATGGTGGACTTCGCTTCAGAGGCCGATTGTGTGTCCCGGATATTCCTGAGTTGCATAGAGATCTTATGGCCGAGGCACATCGATCGCAGTTTTCTATCCACCCTGGCTCGACGAAGATATATCGTGATATGACGCGATAGTATTTTTGGGTAGAGATGAAGCGCTATATCGCCAGTTTTGTGGCCGAGTGTGACACATGCCAGCGTGTCAAGGTCGATCATCAGAGACTCCCTAGTCTATTGCAGTCATTGAGCGTCCTGACGTGGAAGTGGGAGCACGTGTTGACAGATTTTATTATGGGCTTGCCGAGGACTCAGCGCGGTCATGACACCATCTGGGTTGTTGTTGACCGTCTGAAGAAGTCGGCACATTTCCTTTCGATTCGTGTGACTTGGCCTTTGGACCGGCTTGTGAGATTATTCATTGAGGAGATTGTGAGACTGCACGACGTTCCAGTCTCAATCGTTTCTGACCGAGATCCGAGGTTCACGTCTCAGTTTTGGAGGAGCTTTTAGAGAGCGATGGGCATTGATTTGCAGCTTAGCACCGTGTATCACCCGCAGACCGATGGCTAGACTGAGAGGGTCAATTAGATCCTTGAGGACATGCTTCGGGCCTGCATGATTGACTTCGGGGGTAGCTGGGATGAGCATCTACGATTGGCTGAGTTCGCATACAACAACAGCTATCAGGCGACTATTGGCATGACTTCTTTTGAGGCATTGTATGGCAGACCGTGCAGATCTCTGAGTTATTGGACCAAGGTTGGAGAGCGGCGTCTCCTAGGTCCTGAGCTTGTGCAGCACACATCAGAGGTTATTGATATCATCAGACAGGATGCGCATAGCTCAAAGTTGGTAGAAGAGTTTTGTTGATCGCTAGCATCGTCCCTTGGAGTTTGATGTAGGGGACCATGTGTATCTCAAGGTCTTGCCCATGAAGGGCGTAGTTCGATTTGGAGCGAAGGGCAAGCTTGCCCCGAGATTCATTGGGCCTTTCGAGATCACTGAGCGTATTGGCGCCGTAGCCTATCGGCTTACCTTACAATCTCAATTGTTTGCCGTTCACAACGTTTTCTATATCTCTATGCTAAGGAAGTGTGGGTCAGACATCGTTCTTGTTATTGATTGGCAGCCGTTGGAGGTTCGTGAGGATGCTTCTTACATTGAGCAGCCAGTTCGTATCCTTGATCGGAAGGAGCAGGTCCTTCACCAAGGTCATTCCCTTGGTGAAGGTTCAGTGGGGTCACCATTCTGTTGATGAGGCATCTTGGGAGCACGAGGCAGAGATTCGAGAGTGTTATCCCCATCTCTTTGATGATTTATTGTATGTTGTATCCTGTATGTTGTCTCTGATTTTATATGACGATGCCTTGTTTTCTCTTCTATTGTGAGTTATGTTTACTTGCGATGATTGTGTAAATTTCAAAGATGAAATTTTTATTTGGAGGGGTAAGTTGTAAGGCCCGTATCCTAGTTCGTACCGTTCTGTTGGCTTCCGCAATCCTTCTGGTCGAATTTCGGCAATCCTCGACTCATATCCGACGTTTGCGCACATCCTAAGTCGGGTCCCGCATACTGAAGTCGACTCGAACCAGAACTTATATCATAGTGACCGTGCTGTTGCCGCAGTTCCAACGCCGTGACTCACTCATCGAACCGATGCCTAGGCCAGGAGATGTGGGCCAGCGTTCATTCCAAAGAAACGTTGTGCGATGCAAATTTCGAGGGAATCTCTACAACATGTCCCATCAATCAATCAATTTCAAGTACAACCATACCTCAAGTACAACAACCCATCCCTCTTTTTCCACAAGTCAACCCTCTCTCCCCCACCCATTCCTCATTTTCCAAAATTCAAACACAACCATACCTCTTTTACAAAATTTTCAAATAAACCCATCACTCCATCACCTCTTATCATTCCCATCACCTCACTCTCTCTCTCTCTTTCTCTCTCTCTCTCTCATTTCTCAAATCTCCCAAGCAACCCAAACTCTATACGTCTAAGCATTCTCTCTTAAGCCAAGTGTGGCCCACCCTCACATCTCTCATCCCCACCATCAAGGCTTCATCATCCACCGTCAAACGTCAAGCATAGGTGCATACAAGCCTTAGGGAGCAAGGAGAAGGCCTAGAGGTGGGTGATCCACTGTTAATTTCCATTAAGGGCCCACTTGTTGTGGGAACCATTTGATGTATGTGTTGTATCCATGAGGGGCCCATAGTGGCAAGGTCCCTATCTCTCTCTCTCTCTCTCTCTCTCTCCCTCTCTCTTTCTTTGAATGATGATGATGATGAAGCGGTGAGTGTGGCCCACCATGAATCACATATTTCTTGTGGAACCCATCGGATGAATGTGTTGGATCTACTCCATCCAGCCCATTAGCGGGCCCAGATGGAAGGAAAACATAAATATCAGGTGGTCCAAACAGGTGGCCACGTGCATGTGGGACCCACCATGATGTCCCTGTGTATCCATTCCATCTAGCGTCGCTGGACGCTGGACATGAAGGCAGTGGGGGGTTGGCTAACGTCAAGTGCATGTACTGACATGGGTGTGTACTAACAATGCTAACCAAAAAAATTACTTTTGGGGTGGGCTGCTCATGCAGGCCCCACCTTGATGTATGTATACAATCCAAGTCGTCCATCCTTCTCCTCAGATCATTTTAGGTGTTGAGCCGAAAAATGAACTCAATCTGAGTTTCTAGTGGGCCATTACATCGCAAAGAAAGTTTTCTACCATTGAATACACTCTAATGTTGCTGTACACAAAACCCAACCAATATTGGACTTGATGGGTTTGTATAGAGCTATGGCGACCAATGGCTGGGCCGGATCCACCTGATGCGGGTCCCACTCGGGGAAAACTGTGAAATTTTCATTTTTAAAAAAAAGAGACGTAGAGACGCTGCTCTGTCAGCGTCTTTGGACGCCATAGTCAGCAGCTTTCGCTGCTCTACGGGTTGGACAATGGGCCCCATCTCAGGCCCCACCATGATGTGAGTCGAACATCTGCACCATGCAGATAATGGGCCTCCCCCTAGCGTTGGGCCACCCAAAAATCGGCCGTACCTAGAATTCAGGTGGCCCACGCCAAAGGAAACGGTTGGATTGGACGCCTACCATTAAAACCCTTTTGGGTTGCAAAAGTTTTAGATCATATATGATATTTGTTTTTCCTCTTCATTCGGTCTGTGTGACCTCATCCAGAGGTTGGATGGAAAATAAACACCACCGTGGGTCCCAGGTCCACGTGACCTTATGAACAGTTTGGATGGCAAATAAACACCACCGTGGGCCCCAGGTCCACGTGACCTTATGAACAGTTTGGGTGGCAATTAAACACTTCGGTGGGCCCCATGCCCACCCCATGTCCACATGTCCTTATCAACTGGTTGGGTGAAAAATAAACATTATGGTGGGCCCCAGGTACATGTGGCCTTATCAATAGATTGGGTGGAAAATAAACATTTCGGTGGGCCCCCGTGTCTGTGTGATCTTATCCATAGTTTGGGTGGAAAATAGACATTGTGGTGGGCCCCACATGGGACCCACTAATGTTTGTATGGTACCCACACCTCTCATCAATGGGGACCCCCACCATGAGATATGTGATTTATCTATGCCGTCCATCCCTATGGGACCTACCATGATGCATGTGTTGCATCCCAACCGTCCAACCATTTGAAAGCCAGTCTTACGGCTTGAGACTAAAATTGAGACAGATATAGGATCAAGTGGACCACCCAGTACAAAGGCAGTGGGGATTGAGCTTCTACCATTGAAATACTTTTGTTGTCAACAAAGTTTGGATTGTCAGGAAATTATTTTTTTCCTTAATCCAAGTTTGTGTGGCCCTATGACCAGATTGGATAGAAAATAAATGCTATGGTGGGCCTTAAGAATTTTAATGGTGGAAATCATTATCACCACTGTTATTTGGAGCGTGGTCCAATTAATCTTTTGGTATGATTCATGATATATATAAGGCCCATGTGACTAGGCCCATCTTGATGTAATTGTGGCCCGTTGTCGAGGCCCACTTTGATATATATGAGGCCCATGGGTCGGGCCTAATAGGATGTACATAAGGCCCATTACAACGTGATTCCACCATGGTTTATGTGTTGACCTTTATAGCGGCAGTGCCTTGGGAGCAATGTTGGTTTGATGTCCACATTGTAAGGCGATGTTGGTTAAATGTCAGCATTGTCACTCTCCCTAGGGCCCATTGATAGGCCCATGCCGGTAGTACGTAGGCCATCTAGGCCCATCCTTGTTTTGAGTAGAGCCCATCACCACATAACATGCTCAGTATAGATCCATAATTCATGATCATACACATCATATGTATGCCTGATATGATGAGTGATAGATCATAGCATATGCCTTTGAGCAGATCTTTATAGGCTCCCTGATAGGCGGAGTTGCCCTACATATGCTCACAGTACGCGCAAGATTGTTGCATGTCTGATAGTATGATTCATGCAGTTGCATTTATGTGATTATGATTATTGTATGCCCTAGCGACATTAAGGTCATAGCCTCAACAGACACATCGTGGGTGGCTGGATTGGATACCGAAAATATTGTTACTAAGCATCGGGGCGCCATAAATGTCCCTGGGTGAAAATCCCTGAACCTGATGGTACCAGAGGATGACTCCAACGTCGAGACCAAGTGGATATATGAGCGCACGAGGGTCGAATACCAGGAGGTCACGTCTCCCAGTATGTCGTGGTTAGTTGGAAAGGGGTGTGGCCTTACTCGCCTGAGTGTAGGGGACAATACTAGGCTGATTTGACCAGCTCGTGAATGGGTCCGCTATTGACGTGCCGGATAGGTATTGGCAGACTATTGGCCAGGTGGATAGTGAGGGTTCTTATGCTCACTTAGACTGTGCGGCTAGGAGAGCGGCAGTGGCATTTGGAGTGTACTTAACCCTGGTGATTATTCAGAATGAGAACTGTACCGATATATGATGAGGATTGACATGCTTAAACTGCATTCACATCGCATGGTCTTAACATGGCCGATAGCATTCATATCTTGCACTGCATAGCCTTGGTATGACTGATTGCATTCATGTACTCATCGGCATGACTCCGCGTTACTCTGACCATACATTCTGAGCACGCTCATATTTCACACACACTTACACCACCCTCTATAAGCTTATGCACGATTGATGTGTGTAGGTGACGCTAGGATGCATCCATAACCTTATCGCAGTTGGAGTGTGCGGTCAAGCTTTTGGAGTTTCTATTATTATCATTATCTTGTATTTCCCTTCATTCGCACTGTATTCAAAGTTTTTGATCATAGTGGATTTTATGGTGGTGTTCTTGTGGTTATTGGTCGTGGGTTATGCTTATGGTTATGCTCGTTATGAATCAAATTGATATTAGAAATCCTCCTTGTAGGATCCTAGGATCGAAACCTGGTAAATGGGTGCCGGGAGTCGAGAATGGGGTTCTACGGAGGCTGTCGGCGCCGGATTCGGCGATCGAGAATTTTGTGAGCCCGATTTTCGCATTTGAGGCGTGACATTACAACCCCCTCACTCGAGCGGATACAGTCACACTCCCTTCCAACCGACCACAACACAATGGGAGACGTGGCCTACTGGAATTCGTCACTCGGGCGCTCGTGTATCCACTCAAGTTAGACATTGGAGTATTTCCTGGTACCAAAAAGGTTATAGGACTTTCACTCAAGGACATCCTACGTGCCTATAGTGCTAGAGCCAATATTTTTAGTATCCAACCCGACCATCCACGATGTGCCTGTGGAGGCCACGACCCTGATGTCGCTAGGGTGTACAATGATCATGTCACACAACAAGTATGGGCCCGTCTAGTTATGCAGCAATCCTGTGCATACCGTGCAATAATGTGGGGCACTCTGTCTCATAAGGAGTCCCGTGAATGATTTGCCCAATGGCATATGCTATGATCAGTCACTACTCATATCAAGCATATATATGATGCGCGTGGGCATGAGTCATGGAATTATACTAAGCATGTTATAAAGTAATGAACTATCCTCACAACGAAGATGGGCCTAGACGACCTGAACACAACAAGTATGGGCCTACCAATGGGCCATAGGGAGAGTTATAATGCGGACATTTAACCAACATTATTCTTATAGTGTGGACGTCAAACCATCATTGCTCCCAAGACATGGCCCATTATAAACATCATTATATATGCCACAGTGAAATCACACATTGCAATGGACCTATATACATCCCATTGGACCTTAAATACATCAAATGGGCCGTATCACATGGGCCTTATATTCATCAAGTGGGACACATCAATGGGCCGCACCAATGAGGCCTTATGTACATTGCAATGGGCCATAACACATGGGCCTTGAATACAACATATTGGGCCCTCATATGGCAAGTGGGCCACATCACATGGGTCATATGTATATCAAATGGGCCACACCAATGGGCCTCATATATATTAAGGTGGGCCTCAACAACGGGCCACAAATACATCAAGATGGGCCTCCTCAAATGGGCCTTATATATATATCAAGGTCGGCCTCAATGCATGGGCCTTATATATATCTAGGTGGGCCTCATACATCCCTAAAAGAATCAAATCGAAGGATTATTTGGACCATATCACAAATAGCAGTGGAGATAATAATTCTCACTATTAAACAAATCACATTGCCCACCATAAAGTTTATTTTCCACCCAATCTAATCATAAGGTCTTAAAGACTTAGATTAAGAGGGAAAACAATTTCCCTATTGATCCAGAACTCCTGTGACCCAAATGGGTTTCAATGATAGATGTTCAAATCCCACTATTTTTGCAGTGTGGTCCACCTGGTCGATGGCTGGACACATCACGGAGTGGCCCGACGTGATGTATTTGAGATCTAGCCTATTCATGAGTTAACATAGTGATAGATGAAGTGAAAACAAATATCAGCTTTATTAAAAACTATTGTGGCCCTTAGAAGTTTGAACGGTGGATGTCACAGTCCACATTTTTCAGTGGTGGAGTCCATGTCTAGTGCATCGACAGTTAGGATATAACACATGCCTTATGGAGTGGCCCACCAGATAAATAGATCTTTCTCATTTTTGCCTCAAGCCTTAAGACAAGCTAACTGGATGGACGGTTTGGATGTAACACAGACATCAAGGGTGGGGTCCACTGGCCATCCAACAGAAGGACGACCTGGCAAATGGCTGGACGGCATGGCCAAAACACATGCATCGTGGTTGGGACCCATGGCCCCTGGCCCCTCTCCATCCAACGGTGCAGCAACAGGACACTGCTGCAGCATCCTCTGGACATCAGCGGCAGCGCCTGCTGCACCTTTTTTTGTTGTTGTTATTTTCTGGAGATTTTTCCTAGGTGGGGCCCACATCCGGATGATCCGACCCATCTGTTGGATTATACGGCTCATGACTAATCAAACAAGCCCCATATTTAGCATATTTCGGTGTGTAGAAAAATTAAAGTTGGCCATAGCGGATTTTAACAATCAAAATACTATTTTTCCAAGACACGACCTGCCAGATATCCGAATTAACTTCATTTTTCAGTCAATGCCTAAAATGATCTGGGGAATGGCGTGATCAGACCCATGCATCAAGGTGGGGCTTGCATGAGCGGGCCACCCAAATATATATATATATATATATATATATATATATAAATATATATATATATTGTTACTGTCAGTACACCCCATTGCCGGTTCATGCTTCAATGGACCACGTCCAGCATCCAGGGATGTTGGACGGTGTGAATGTTCATCAAGGTGGGTCCCACATGGATGTGGCCCACTTGATTTGAATCAATCTAATACTTGTGTTTTCCATCACCATAATGTAGGGCCCACATGGCTTAGATAGTGTAGATCCAATATGTCTATCAAGTAGGTCCCACGAAGGTGGACGACTTGGACAAAATGCATACATCATGGGCCATCAACAAGTGAAAGAGAGAGAGAGAGAGAGAGAGAGAGAGAGAGAGAGAGAGAGAGATCGAGTGATGGAGGGACCCTGGCACTATGGGGCCTCCCTTCCATGATTTACAACATACATCGAATGTCTCCCATTATATATAAGCCCACTGATCAAAATCAATGGTGGAGATCCTTTTCCCACCAAAATGCAAGGTCTAGATGACCCTATTTATGCAAGGAAAATAAACATCATGTTGGGGTCCATGGAAAATGGCCCCATCATGGAATCATCATGAGGATCAATGTGGGCCATCGGCCTTACCTAGGGTCCAAAGTGGGATCCATACCATCAATCGGTAGGCCTCACTTGGCCCATCATCAAAAGAATGAAATCTAGGCCTATAGAACACCCACCGTTCAATCTTCTTGGTCTGATGGAACGCCAATCTTCTTGTGTCTCACTTTGATGGAAGATGATGAGAAATGAAGGGCTAGGATGATGGACTTGGGATGGGAAGTGAGCCACACACACACACTTTTCTCTCTTAGAATTTCTTGGACGTGAACCTCTTTGGTGTTGCTTGGAAATTATGAAGAGAAAGAGAGAGAGAAGGGGTGGTTGTAAGAGAGGTGATGGGTGTGAGTGATGGATGTGAGTTGATAGGTGTACTTAACATGTATGGGTGTGTAAGAGAGAGAGAGGGATATAGTTGACTTTGGGGTTGCTCTTGTACTTGACATGAGGTGATTGATTGATGGGACATATTGTAGAGAATCTCTTGGGATTGTAAACACAAGGAGGGCCCACATCTCTTGGCCAGGGTATCAGATTGGTATGTAAGACGGGACGTTGGAACTGCGGCGATGGCAGGTTCGCAATGGTACAAGTCTCGGATTGAGCCGACTCGGATCTATGGGATATGACTTAGGGTCATGCACAAATGTCGATCATAGGTTGTGGGTTATCGGAATGGTATGGACTAGGATATGGGCCTTACAGTGTTCGAGCCATCGGCCTATGCTAGGGTGACGAGCCTCCCCCTAGTAACCAGTGAGCAACTAAGACTTGTGAGCTGGGCATGGTGATATGGGATGTCATGTTCGTGTTATTGTCCTATGCTGGGGTGACGAGCCTCCCCTTAGTGACCGCGAGCATAACTTCTTGCAACTTGTCTATCGTATGTGTTTGACTAGGAGTGACGAACCTACAACTTGCCTATCGTATGTGTTTAACTAGGAGTGATGAACCTAGATGGATCTAAAACATAGGAGTAGGACCACTGTGGTTGTCCAATGCCAAATGTTTGATTTGGGTCAATGATATAAAGGGAGGTACCCTAGCTTCCCAAACTTACTGTATAATTGAGCATAACTAATTACTTGGCTAACACAACCATGAATCGCACTGCATTAGTTAGGATGTGCCAAAAAGGCATTGGAGTTGCACCATTTGAGGAAGTGTTGTCATATGCAAAATAGGTTGTCAAAGTCGCGTGTGAGGGAGCATTGATGGGTGAGGGCATGCATCATTACTTGCACCCCATTCCTGCATTAAAAAGAGCAGTTAGGAAGTGATTCTTATGATTGCTTTATCATTACTACTTTGATTGACTTGATAACATGTGTAACTTTTACCTTATAGAACCACTGAGTTGATCACTCACTCCCACTCTGGGACGGTGTTTTAAAACACCAACTAGATGTTGATTTAGATGCAGGTACAGATGACGTCTTTGCTCTAAAGTAGGACTTCCTGGATGAGGAGGATGAATTCTCCTACTTCCAACTCTTGGGCGGGTCGATGTAGACCACGTGCCATTGCGCAGGGGACATTGGGCATCAGGGCTTAGTTGGACACATTACACTACCACTTTTGTACATTTTCAAACTATACATGTATATATTGGACCGGGTTACGTACTCATACTCTGGAAGAGGTTTTGTGAAACATAAATAGATATGTTTTAGACTTCTGCACTGCCTTAATTTCATTAAATCCAGAGTATGATGTGTTGTTTAGTATATGTAATGACCTAAAAAATTTTGTGCCAAGACCCGAGTACTACCTCTATTTTCCTTAGAAGCTATTTGTGGGTTAATTAGTGTTAAACTCGATTGCTTGTGAAATTAGCATCAATCACTTTCAACTTGATCTGCAGGGCTCAAAACCTGTAGTATCGTTAGCGTTATGTTACTCTAAAATCTAGGATTCAACGCTAAATCTAGTTGCTCTTGGGAATTTTTAGAAGCTTTGGATCGGACCTGGACCGCACGTCAAATGTCCGATAGCAATGATCTTAGACAGTTATGGTCACCATGTTGGGCTTAACCATCACCTCAAAAATCAAGTCCAGATGATGTCCTGGGTCGATTTGATTGAGTCTGGAGTAAAGAGTGTGAGAACGGTGAGAAATTAAATGAGATTTTATGAAATCTGAGTCGTGTCGCTTGCACGACGATTTTAAGCAATCTGACCGTTGGATTCTGACCCAATTCTACCCTCGGATCAGGGAAGATGGCCCAGGCATGTCATAATGCTTGTGGACCTGATCGAGTTTCAGTGACCATTGAATTGAGTGTGATCCGCCACGGCTGATCTGTGAAGCTGATCGGTACGAAAACTCAATCTAACCTAGATCCATGGTCAGTGAGCTTAAGTCCGACCGTACATGGAAAAAGGACAACTAGAAATGTTCCGTTGGATCAAGAGAGGCCTGATTTGGTTATAACCTAAGTATACCTTGGCCCTGGGGCTATTTTCATCAATGTTAGGCCTATATAAAGACCTTAAAATGCTCACTCTCTTTTCCATACGAATTTCCTAACCCTAGCTAAGAAAGAGAGAGAAAGTGAGAGAGAAGTTGGTGAATCATCTTAAGATTCTTTCCTGTTACTGTACATCCTTAAACCATCACTTTTGAATTGTTATTCCGGCAATTCTAAGTTCCTTCTTGGGTAAGTTCACCTAACCCTAATCTGTTTTAGAGCTTAGAATAGTTTATGTATTGTTGTAGCTCATTTCTATTCTTGCCTTAGGTTATCTTGTCGCCGTTGACGAAGACATATCGTCTGAATCAGTTCGGTGTGCTATTTCTGGTTTAAGGTGCGGACTATATTCGTATAGGTTATGGTTTTCAAGGCTTTCAATGTCAGATAATGGTTTATTGTTGTTATGGGTGCAATTTCACATGCCAAACGCTATGTTTACTTTGCGTTCCTGATACGTATGTGTTATATTGAGATTTGTGTATTCTATGTATATGTAGGAAGTATTGTATACGTGTAAATTATGAACATGTGTTTGCCATGATTATTTGTTGTGTACTTGTGCTAATTGTATGTGTGACTATTCCTTAGCAAAAGGAATTGTCCAAATGTGTGTATTCTAACATATGTCATGTATGTTGATCTATGTAGGCTAAGTGTTTGTAGAAATGTTTGAATGGTTTAAGGTGCAATATATTATCCTATTTGCAGGCGTTGGGAAGCGATTCTCAACTCTCCTATCTGGTGTGTATGATTCCTTACATTCAATTTACATTCTTTGTTCTTTAAGTTCAAGCACTACTTATGGTTAAATCCATGTTAAGTTGATATTCTGCAAATGCTCATATACTACATGATTTGAATTGTTGTTCCATTACTGTTCTAAATTGTATATGAATATCTGTCGTAATGGAATGTGTTTGGGACTAGGAAATAGTCCAGGAAATCGGTAATCTGCCTTGAGTTCGTGGCTGAAGTTGCTTTCATCACAAAGGACGTGATTTGACGAGCCTGAGTTGTATTAGAGTTGTCGGCAGTGGTTTGGCCACACGGAGTGTTTACGCACTCTATGTCGTTCAACCCAACGTGCGCTCGTGCTAATCGAGTTCGTCAAGTAACCCGATTGTTCGATGTATGTTCACCATGTATGGACGCTATTGTTTGAATCTAGGGTACCAAACTTACCGATGATATCCCGTTAACCATTGTACTTTGATCCGCTAAGACTTATGAGCCGGACATGGTGATATGAGACACCGTGGTCGAGCTGTCGGCCTACGCTGGGGTGACGAGCCTCCCCGTAGTGAGCAGTGAGCAACCAAACTCGTGAGCTAATTATGGTGGTATGGGACACTATATTCGTGTTGTCGGCCTACATTGATTGGTGACGAGCCCTTTGTAGTGACCTCGAGCATACCTTGATACTGCATTAGGGCGACGAACCTTAGAGTAGTAACGGAGGTATGATAGGCGTGCATTGATTGGTGACGAGCCCTTTGCAGCGACCTAAAACCATATGATCGTATGAGATGGCTTAGGACTAACGACCCTAGAATGGATCACTGTGTGGAAATTGATATGAGGAAGGTACCTTAGCTTCCCAATCCTGCTGTATGAAAAGGACTAATAACAACTCATAATCATGTTCATGCCCCGCATTTGCATGTGCGTGGAAGTCGTTGGCACTGCGGGAGGATGTCATGCGTAACGTGAGATGAAGACGCAGAGGGAGTAAGGCGCGGGCATGCATCATTCTACATACATCCTTGCATTAACAAGAGTAATTAGGACATGTTTGATTGTACTGCTTTACCATTACTGCTTGATTGAATTGATAACATGTTAACCTTTGCTTTATTGTTCCACTGAGTTGATCACTCACTCCCACGTTCTGGGACGGTGTTTAAAACACCAACCAGACTCTGTCTTAGATGCAGATGTTGATGCAACCCCTGAGGCAGAGCAGGAGTTCGAGGATGATGAGGCCGCATTTTCTTTTATGCAGTTCTCAGGCGGGTTCTTGTGAGCCATGTCCTGATGCGTGGGAATTCTGGGTTTTCTTTTGGGGAATAGATGAATTTCATTTTGATGCTTGTATATTTGAATAGCAACACTTGTAAGTATGACCTGGCATGTATGCATACTTCAGGGACTTGCACATGTACACTTATGTTTCTTTAAGTCTTCCGCTTGCGTTCCTTCACTTATCCCTGAATTATGTTTGCAGTTTGGCTTAATCTATTCCATGTTTATGTACTCATACAAACAACATACATCCATCATTAAATATATTGCATAAGTGATGTTCTGAAACTTAGGAGCTGAGGTATGCTCGACCCCCGAATTTTAGGGTGTGACAAGTTGGTATCAGAGCATGAATTGGATTAAACCGGACCTGGGTTATGGTCACACACCGCACATTGTTGCCACCTTAGTGTAGAAGGGTGTCAGTTTATTGTAGAATTTATGTATGTGTTTCCGTTGTTTCTATCGGCGAAAGTTTACTGAAAATGATCACCGAGATCGAGTCTGTGCGCACTCCTGATCACATGTAGCGATCCAAAATCTCTTCTAGACTGTCCATTGATGAGTTTAGATGGTTCATCTTCCCATCTCAGCCCTTAAAATGTCAGTAAACCAGTGTTTGTATCAGATTTTAACCCGAGTGGCCCGATAGGCGTCGAATCGGACTAAGGAGCTGATCGGGGCATTTTCAGGGGGGCCCAGGGGGGACCCACCTCATTTTGGACTTAGGGGGCCAGGAGGACCTCGCCCAAATGGTGAGTCATCGCCGGAGTGTCCAGAGACCGGCGATGACCTCGCCGCCCAGCGGGCCCGCTCGGGCCGACGCCGTTGGGGCCTAGTGTGGCCCACTCCTCCATTGTTGCACGGTTTAGGTCTTTCTACCACCCCTTCCCTTCATAAACTACCCTCCCAAGCTCTCCTTTTCTTCAAGTTTCTTTTAAAACTCCACCAAAATCCCTCCCCAATCTCTTTCTTCTTCCATTTTCGTGCACACCCAACCAACCCATCTCAAAAATTCATCCCCATTACTGTTTTCACTCCCTTTTCTTCTCATTTGAGCTCTCAAATCCTTCTTTAGGATCTCAAGTGTGTGGAAGCTTCACCATTCTTCCCATTTTCCTCTTTTCTCTCATTTTCCATGGCCCTCTTTGAGTTTGTCATGGCCATATTTTCCATCTCCACCTTTCTCTCTTTGATGGGGAAGAAGAGAGCGCCTGTGGATGAAGCCAGGCTTAGCCGCCCAACCCGTGCACGGAGGCTGAGAGGTGCCGCCGCGAGCATGACCGCCACTCGTGAGTTTCAGACCAAGCGGGACCTCGATCCTTAGGCTCCCATTGGAAGAACCTTGTTGGCGGAGCTATCTTATGGAGTCTATGAAGGCCGTAGGGTCCTTTTTGAGGCTCATGTAGATCTGTGGCTATTTAGCGAGTTTCTGTTGTTGGAGAGCCTGGAAGGGGCCAATTGGTGTCCCTTGTTTGAGGGTGAATATCGCGCAAATGCAAGCATTGTTCGAGCTTTTTATGCCCTTATTCATGATCCTTCACTGGAACCTCTGTAATTCAAGATTTCTTGTGGAAGTGACGGGAGGCCACGGTCAACGTCGCTTTGATATCCCGACTCTTGAATGTGCCGCTTGGTGAGGTGCATGCTAGTGAGAAGAATTTGAGCAGTGCGCGCGAGAGGGATCACCTCACGTGGCTCTTGTGTGGTCGTCTGGTCGAATGACAGCCTAATAAAAGCCTTCTAGCTACCAACATGACGGACGACTTCCGCTTGCTTCACCACATGTGTACCTTCAATATTTATCCTAGGTGGAGCAACCGCAGTGAGTGTACGCGCCTGATGGTAGATTTTCTGTATCAGGTGGGGCAAGGAGAGAAGCTATGTGTGCCAACGTACATCTTGCATCAGATTATCCTTATTGCTCATTCGAACAGGAGGACTGAATCACTCCCATTTGGCCGACTCATTTGTAAGCTTGCACATGAGTTTGGCTTCAGGCTTGGGGCAGAAAAACTGGTACCTGTTCGCTATATTAATGAGACGACCCTAAATCAGATGGAAATTGGGCCTCGTCGACGACAAGCCTCAGAAAGTGAAGATAAGATAGAGAGCGATGAGGAAGAAAGTTATGGCGAGGGTGGAGCTGAGATTGAAGAAGAAACAGAGCAGGACGAGTAAGAGGTAGAGGCAAAGAATATGAGTGAGAGTTCTCCTCCTGTGGCACCAGAGCAGAGCGCAGATCAGGCTACCAGAGATGCCCGTATCGCTCGGCTTGAGGAAGGTCAGTCTGTTCTACGCCAGGATATCATGGATCTTCGAGGCCTTGTGAAGCATAAGTTTAAGAAGGTGACTCAAACTCTAAAGTCTATCCTGTGCTGTTTGCAGGATAAGGGTGCCCCACCTACATCTCCTGATTCTGACGAGTAGATGCAGTTGTATTCATCCTTTGCTTTGTTTTGTTGTTTGCTTTTATATGTAGCCGTTGTTAGCATAGTAGTTAGAAGTTGTTTGTTGTTTGCAGCTTCAGATGTTTAGTTCATATGCTTTATTTGTCGCGATTCATGTAATGCTACACTTTTTGTATTGCGACAATTTTGTTAAATGGAATGCATGTTGGTTATCGTTGAAGTTGTACTGTGAACGCTGTGTGGGTGGATTATGTGGATGTTGAATCTTACAGGTTGCATCCTCTGTTGAATGTAAGGTATGCCTCCTAAGGGTTCGAAGACTTCGGCCCGTCTCTCTTTGATCGAGTCGCTTGTCGGGGTTTCTTCCCTAAGCGATAGCCAGATGGATCCATAGTCGGGCCCATCTAATACTGGTGCTGGGCCGATACCTGTGATTCCACCTATGGCTCCTCCAGTCACGCCTTCGGTTCCTGAGCCGAACCGTGCATCTGCGTCGATGCTGTATGCATCTTCGTCTGCTCCGCCTCCTGATAGGTTTGAGCAGATAATGCTGTTGATGCAACAGCAGCAGCAACAGTTTCTATTTTCCATGGTTGGCATCTTTGCTCAGTCGGTGGGGGCGACTCCACCTGCTTCACCTATGCACCCATCTGGGAGCGCTAGTGCGAGTGACACATTTAAGCGATTCCAGCGCTTACGACCTCCCACATTTGCAGGTTCTCATAGACTCGAGGAGGCCGAGTACTGGATTGATTGCATCTCTAAGATGCTGAGACCGCTGCACTGTTCTAAGGTCGAGTAGGTCGAGCTTACCTCCTTCATGTTTGAGAAGGAGGCCAATTTATGGTGGGACAGTGTTCTTCGCACTGTTGCAGAAGGGTATGAGTGGTCGTGGCAGGCATTTGAGGCATGCTTCCACTAGAAGTATTTTCCGGTTACGTATTGACATGAGAAGGAGAGTGAGTTCCTTCGCCTCCGTCAGGGAGGGATGTCGGTGACGGAGTATGAGAACCGGTTTACTGAGCTAGATCGCTATGCTCCTTTGATTCTGAGTGATCAGCCGATGCGGATGCGGCATTTTTCTGAGGGGTTGAGGCCTGAGTTCGATCGAAGATGTGCTGTGCTAGCATATCTTCCTATGTGGAGTTGGTGAGCATGTCCTTGTGAGCTGAGCAGGACAGGGATAGGTCGTCCCATATGCAAGCACCTATGGTTCCTAGACCACGACCTGACTTTCAAAGTGCACCATTTCTCGGCACGAAGATGCGGGCAGATTCTCCTTCGAGGCGATCAGCGCCGCCCGCTCAGTAGGTGCGAGCTGATTTTTGCTATTCGTACTGTGGGAAGATGGGGTATTCGGATCGTACTTACTTTTCGCGTATGTGGGATAGTGGATTTACTCCATCGCAGAGGATCAGCCGTCCGATGCCTCAGGTTATATCACCTCCACCTCTTCGTTCAGCGCCAGCTCATCCATCCTTCAGACCTTCTGTACCTAGCTTCAGGCCACCTCAGCGGCCCATGGTTCCTCTGCCGAATCGCCAGCAACAGGCTCAAGTTCGTGCGCTCTCAGCTGAAGCGCCTATAGCTGACTTGGTATCGAGATCCTTCGAGGTTACAGCTCACATTGAAGGTATTCCCGTTTCTATGTTGGTGGATACAGGGTCCACTACCTCTCTTATATCATATGCAGCAGTTAGGCGTCTGAGTTTGAGCACTAACACTATGAAGGGAGTGATGCTGACTACCGCTACAGGGATCTCCTTTGCTATGAACAAGCGTTGTATGGATTGTTTGATTGATCTAGGGAGTGGATCGATTCTTGTTGACCTTTTTGTCGCACCTCTTTACCATTACGATGTCATTATGGGTATGGATTGGCTCACGAGGATGCGGGCAGAGATTGATTGTGAAACTAGGTCGGTGACAATCCATGGACCTGAGGGCGAGACAGTTACTTTCCCAGTTTAGGTCAGTTACCCTTTTCGTCTTGGTTATTATACTTCTCTGTTGGAGAGTATTTTTGGATCGGCGTTTAAAAGCACGCCTGTAGTTCGGGAGTTTGAAGATGTATTCGAGTCGATTCCTGGATTACCCCCTCAGCGCGAGATTGATTTTACTATCGATCTCATGCCTGGTGCGGCACCCATTTCTTTGCCCACCTATCATATGCCTCCGAGTGAAATGGAGGAATTGAAGAAGCTGATAGATGGTTTGTTGAATTTGGGCTTTATTCGGCCTAGTGTGTCTCGTTAGGGAGCACCTGTCCTGTTTGTTAAGAAGAAAGATGGTGCCTTGCGATTATGCATTGATTATCACATGTTGAATCTGGTGACTGTGAAGAATAAGTACCCTTTGCCTAGAATTGATGATTTATTTGATCAGTTGAAGGGGGCACGGTACTTCTCGAAGATTGATCTGCAGTCAGGGTATCACCAATTGCTCATCAAGAATGAGAACGTGCAGAAGACCGCCTTCAGGACTAGTTTTGGCCATTATGAGTTCCTTGTGATGTCGTTCGGTCTTACGAACACACCGGCTGTGTTCATGGATCTGATAAATAGGGTGTTTCGGTCATTCTTGTTTCGATTCGTCATTGTCTTTATCGATGACATCTTGATATATTCTGCGAGTCGGGAAAAGCACGAGGAGCACTTAAGAGCGGTCTTGGATACTCTCAAGAAAAATCAGCTTTTTGCGTAGTTCAAGAAATGCGAATTTTGGAAAGAGGAAGTCAAGTTCCTGGGACATGTGGTGTTCAAGGAAGGGATAGCAGTCGATCTTGTTAAGGTAGCTGCAGTTCAGGACTGGAAGTAGCCTGGTTCAATTACTGAGGTGAGAAGCTTTCTGGGTCTAGCAGGCTATTATCAACGCTTCATATGAGACTTCTCGAAGATAGCCAGACCGTTGTCTCAGTTGACACGGAAAGATTTGAAGTTTGCTTGGAATGAGAGGACGGAGATAGCTTTTCAAGAGCTGAAGGACAAGTTGACATCCGCCCCTGTGCTAGTATTGCCAGAGCAAGGGGTTAAGTATACGATATATACTGACGCCTCTCACGTTGGTCTGGGTTATGTCCTTATGCAGAAGGACAGGGTGATTGCTTATACTTCGAGACAGTTGAGGAGACACAAAGAAAATTACCCTACACACGACCTGGAGTTGGCAGCTATCATTTTTGCATTAAAGCTCTGGAGACATTACCTCTACGGAGAGGAGTTCGAGCTCTTTTGCGACCACAAGAGCCTTAAGTATATTTTCATGCAGCGTGACTTGAATATGAGGCAACGCCGATGGATGGAATTATTGAAAGACTTTAAGTTTGATGTTTCTTACCATCTGGGCAAGGCGAACCTTGTGGCAGACACGTTAAGTCACAAGAAGGCTATAGAGTTTGTGGCTCCGTTAATAATAGCAGAATGGGACATGTTCGAGTTTATGTGAGACTTTGAGTAGAAACTTACGGTGGAAGAGCCATATGAGGTTATCGCACACATTCGTGTACAGCCCCTCATTGACGAGAGGATCATTGTAGCTCAGGCAGATGATGAGCTTTTGGTGAAGATGAGAGAGCAGGTTGGTACAGATGAGAACTCCGAGTAGAGTGTTGGTTCAGATGGGGGCCTACGATTTCGTGGCCGGTTATGTGTCCCAGACATTCCTGACTTGAAATGGGAGGTTCTCGAGTCAGCTCATACTTCTAAGCTTGTGATGCATCCTGATAGCACGAAGATGTATCAGGATATGAGAAAATCTTATTGGTGGGACAACATGAATGTTCACATTGCTGAGTTTGTATCTCGTTGTCTCACGTGCCAGCAAGTCGAGGCAGAGCATCGCCAACCTCCTGGGCTGCTTCAGCCCATGCCCATAACAAAATGGAAGTGGAGCTTCCATCTCTATGGATTTTATTTCAGGGCTGCCGAAAACGAGGAAGGGACATGACTCTATTTGGGTGATCGTTGACTGATTGACGAAGTCGGCTCATTTCTTATCGATCAGAGTCACAAACTCTGCAGACGAGTTGGCTAGGTTGTACATCAAGGAGATTGTACGTCTGCATGGAGTTCCCTTGGAGATTGGTCTAACGGAGACACGCGTTTCACATCTATCTTCTAGACTCGTATCCAGGAAGCGATGGGTGTGAAATTGAAGTTTAGCACCGTGTTTCATCCGCAGATAGATGAGCAGACGGAACGTGTGAATCAGATTTTGGAAGACATGTTGCAAGCTTGTGTTTTGGATTTCAAGGACAGTTGAGATGATTGTCTCCCCTATGCAGAGTTCACGTATAATAATAGTTTCCAAGCGAGTATCGGCATGGCTCCCTACGAGGCATTGTATAGTCACCCGTGCAGAGCACCGCATTGCTGGGCAGAAGTTGGCGAGCGTAGTTTGATTGGCCCGGAGTTGGTGCAGGCGACTTCAGAGAAAGTTGACATTAATCGACGTCGACTTCTGACAGCCCAGAGCAGGCAGAAGTGTTACGCTGATACAAGGCGGCGACCGCTTGAGTTTGAGGTTGGAGACCATGTATTTCTTAAGGTTTCCCCTATGAAGGGAGTTTTGTGGTTCGGTAAGAAGGGAAAGCTCACGCCGAGATTTATTAGTTCATTTCAAATTCTGGATCGAGTGGAAGCGGTAGCACACCGCCTTGCTTTGCCCACCCCACTTGCGGGCGTGCATAACATATTTCATGTTTTTATGCTGAAAAAGTACATTCCTGATCCTTCGCATATTATTAGTTGGGAGCAGGTGCAGTTAAGCGAGGATGTCACATATGTACTGCGACCGACGCGTATCCTAGACAGGAAGGAGTAGGTATTGCGTAACAAGGTCATCCCTCTTGTGAAAGTACTGTGGACGCATTATAGTGCAGAAGAGACTACTTGGGAGACTGAAGTTGAGGTCAGAAAGAGCTACCCTCAGATCCTTGAGGAATATAAGAAGGTTAGAATTTTGAAGACAAAATTTTTCTTTAAGGGGGTAGATTGTAATGACCTAGAAAATTTTATGCAAAGACCTAAGTACTACCTCTATTTTCCTTAGAAGCTATTTGTGGGTTAATTAGTGCTAAACTCGATTGCATGTGAAATTAGCATCAATCACTTTCAACTTGATCTGCAGGGCTCAAAACCTGTAGTATCGTTAGCGCTATGTTACTCTGAAATCTGGGATTCAACACTAAATCCAGTTGCTCTTGGAAATTTTTAGAAGCTTTGGATCGGACCTGACTGCGCGTCGAAAGTCCGATAGCGATGATCTTAGTTAGTTATGGTCACCATGTTGGGCTTGACCATCACCTCAAAAATCAAGTCCAGATGATGTCCTGGGTCAATTTGATTGAGTCTGGAGTAAAGAGTGTGAGAACAGTGAGAAATTAAATGAGATTTTATGAAATCTGAGTCATGTCGCTTACGCGACGATTTTAAGCAATCTGTCCGTTAGATTCTGACCTAATTCCACCCTCGGATCAAGGAAGATGGCCCAGGCATGTCATAATGCTTGTGGACCTGATCAAGTTTTGGGCGACCGTTGAATTGAGTGTGGTCTTCCATGGCTAATCTGTGAAGCCGATCGGTACGAAAACTCAGCTTGACCTAGATCTATGGTCAGTGAGCTTAAGTCCGACCGCACATGGAAAAAGGACCACCAGAAGTGTTCTGTTGGATCGAGAGAGGCCTGATTTGGTTATAACCTAAGTATACCTTAGCCCTGGGGCTATTTTCATCAATGTTAGGCCTATATAAAGACCTTAAAACCCTCACTCTCTTTTCCATACGAATTTCCTAACCCTAGCTAAGAAAGAGAGAGAAAGTGAGAGAGAAGTTGGTGAATCATCTTAAGATTCTTTCCTGTTACTCTACATCCTTAAACCATCACTTTTAAATCGTTATTCTGGGGATTCTAAGTTCCTTCTTGGGTAAGTTCACCTAACCCTAATCTGTTTTAGAGCTTAGAATAGTCTATGTATTGTTGTAGCTCATTTTTATTCTTGCCTTAGGTTATCTTGTCCCCGTTGACGAAGACATATCGTTTGAATCAGTTCGGTGTGCTATTTCTGGTTTAAGGTGCGGACTATATTCGTATAGGTTATAGTTTTCAAGGTTTTTAATGTCAGATAATAGTTTATTGTTGTTATGGGTGCAATTTCACATGCCAAATGCTATGTTTATTTTGCGTTCCTGATATGTATGTGTTATATTGAGATTTGTGTATTCTATGTATATGTAGGAAGTATCGTATACATATGAATTATGAACATGTGTTTGCCATGATTATTTGTCGTGTACTTGTGCTAATTGTACATGTGACTATTCCTTGGCAAAAGGAATTGTCCAAATGTGTGTATTCCAACATATGTCATGTATGTTGATCTATGTAGGCTAAGTGTTTGTAGAAATGTTTGAATGGTTTAAAGTGCAATATATTATCCTATTTGCGGGCGTTGAGAAGCGATTCTCAACTCTCCTATCTGGTGTGTATGATTCCTTACATTCAATTTACATTCTTTGTTCTTTAAGTTCAAGCACTACTTATGGTTAAATCCATGTTAAGTTGATATTCTGCAAATGCTCATATACTACATGATTTGAATTATTGTTCCATTACTGTTCTAAATTGTATATGAATATCTGTCGTAATGGAATGTGTTTGGGACTAGGAAATAGTCCAAGAAATCAGTAATCAGCCTTGAGTTCGTGGCTGAGGTTGCTTTCGTCACGAAGGACGTGATTTGACGAACCCGAGTCGTATTAGAGTTGTCGGCAGTGGTTTGGCCACACGGAGTGTTTGCGCACTCTATGTCATTCAACCCAACGTGCGCTCGTGCTAGTCGAGTTCGTCAAGTAACCCGATTATCCGATGTATGTTTACCATGTATGGACGCTATTGTTTGAATCTAGGGTACCAAACTTACTGATGATATCTCGTTAACCGTTGTACTTTGATCCGCTAAGACTCATGAGCCGAACATGGTGGTATGGGACACTGTGGTCGAGCTGTCGGCCTACGCTGGGGTCACGAGCCTCCCCGTAGTGACCAGTGAGCAACCAACCTCGTGAGCCGATTATGGTGGTATGGGACACTATATTCGTGCTGTCAGCCTACATTGATTGGTGACGAGCCCTTTATAGTGACCTCGAGGATACCTTGATACTGCATTAGGGCGACGAGCCTTAGAGTAATAACGGAGGTATGATAGGCGTGCATTGATTGGTGACGAGCCCTTTGCAGCGACCTAAAACCATATGGTCATATGAGATGGCCTAGGACTGACTACCGTAGAATGGATCACTGTGTGGAAATTGATATGAGGAAGGTACCTTAGTTTCCCAATCCCACTGTATGAAAAGGACTGATAACAACTCGTAATCATGTTCATGCATCGCATTTGCATGTGCGTGGAAGTTGTTGGCACTGCGGGAGGATGTCATGCGTAACGTAAGATGAAGACGCAGAGGGAGTACGGCGAGGGCATGCATCATTTTACATACATCCTTGTATTAACAAGAGTAATTAGGACATGTTTGATTGTACTGCTTTACCATTACTACTTGATTGAATTGATAACATGTTAACCTTTGCTTTATTATTCCACTGAGTTGATCACTCACTCCCATGTTCTGGGACGGTGTTTAAAACACCAACCAGACTCTGTCTTAGATGCAGATGTTGATGCGACCCCTGAGGCAGAGCAGGAGTTCGAGGATGATGAGGCCGCATTTTCTTTTATGTAGTTCTCAGGCAGGTTCTTGTGAGCCATGTCCTGATGCGCGGGAATTCTGGGTTTTCTTTTGGGGAATAGATGAATTTCATTTTGATGCTTGTATATTTGAACAGCAACACTTGTAAGTATGACCTGACATGTATATGTACTTCAAGGACTTGCACATGTACACTTATGTTTCTTTAAGTCTTCCGCTTGCGTTCCTTCACTTATCTCTGAATTATGTTTGCAGTTTGGCTTAATCTATTCCATGTTTATGTACTCATACAAACAACATACATCCATCATTAAATATGTTGCATAAGTGATGTTCTGAAACTAGGGAGCTGAGGTATGCTCGACCCCCAAATTTCAGGGCGTGACAGTATAATCCCATACATGCTTACCTCATTAACATGAAAGAAATCTGAATATCATCATCCACAAGCATAAGTGATGTTCTGAATCTCCGGAGTAGATCTTTACTTGACCCCCAAAATTAAGGGCGTTAC
Source organism: Magnolia sinica (assembly GCF_029962835.1). Classification (NCBI taxonomy): domain Eukaryota; kingdom Viridiplantae; phylum Streptophyta; class Magnoliopsida; order Magnoliales; family Magnoliaceae; genus Magnolia; species Magnolia sinica. The sequence goes on from NC_080574.1 coordinate 87,011,994, forward strand.
AAGTTGGTATGAAAGCATGAAATGGATTAAACTAGACCTGGGGTAATAGGCTAACATGACGCACTTTGACGCATTCTAACTTAGGAAGGGGGCGATGAAATTTAGAAATGATATTAGAATCCCAAAGTCTCGCCGATAAATGAGATCGGGCACCGTAGTTTCGTTAACAGCCTATAACTGGGGGACTCAAATCATGGGCAATGGCCTAAGTCACCTTCGATCAAGGATAACAAATCAAGTCGATTTAAACGACCTAAGCATTGAACTTTGTGGTTCAAACTGAGGGTGGATCCATGCCAAAGAAATCTTGAGTAAGGATAGAGGATCAAGGAAACACGATGAAACGACCGTTGGACCACGATAAGTGGACTTGACCCGCTTAAAACTCAAACTACTTAGTTTTGTGGGGCCCAAGGGGCCCCACATAGTGTAAACAACCACTGGAGGTGGGTAGCCACTGTCGATCGGCGGCGCACTGCAGGAATGAACAGCGGGGAGCGGCGGCACCACGGGATCGGTTGCACACCACCAGCCTGTCTAGCGGGGCGCGGCGGCGCTGTAGGATCCGCGGCGCATCGCCGCTGGTCCGATTGGGTGGGCCCCTCCCATGTGTGGGGGTCCACTTATATGACCCCATAACCCCTCCTTTCTTCTTTTTTACCTATTTCCACACCCTTCTAGCCCTCCAAACTCTCCAAAAAATCCCCCCTCTCTCTCAAATCTCCATTTCTATGCTTTTAAATCCACTTTTCCCATGCATTCTACACCCCCTCACCTTAACTCTCTCCTAATCTCCCTTGCATTTCTTCCCTTTTGCTCATTTGAGCACCAAACCCATCACTTAGGGCTCCCAAAACACTCATCTCCTCAAAAATCCATTCTTTCCATATCCCTTCCATCTCCATGACCCTTTTTGAGATCGTGGCCGCCATCTTCTCCATTTTGACTCTCATTTCCCTTATGGGGTAGAAGCGAGCGGCCTCGGACGAGGTCGAGCCAAGCCATCCCACTTGTTCCAAGAAGAAGGCTAGTGGTGGAGCAAGTTCGAGCGCCAAACAGAGGTCATTGGGGGACCTCAACCCTTAAATCCTGGTAGAGAGGTCTTTACTGGCAGGCATTGAACTTGGTAAGTTCCGCCATCGACGAATTGTTTTTGAAGCTCACGTGGATGAGAAATTGTTTGGGATGTATCCAATGATCGACCACCTCTTGGAGAATGGGTGGGGCCCTATATTTGAAGGAAAGATACATGCTAGTGAGGGTACTATGCGAGTCTTCTACAAGCACATGAGGGACCCAACTCTTGATCCTCTCCAGTTTACCATTTTGCTGGGGAGAACAGAAACTAGGATTGATGTGGACATCATGGCCCGCATCATGGGAGTGGAGCACGGTGTTGTGCATGCCAGTGAGACTATTCTCACTAATAGGCGGGAGAGAGATCACCACACTTGCTTCCTTTGTGGCTAATTCATTAATTGGAGGTGAGAGAACAGCCTTAAAATGACACACATGACGGATGATTACCTCTTGCTTCACCATATATGCACGTACAACTTGTATACCAGATGGAGCAACTACATGGAGTGCATGAGATTCATGGTGGACTTCCTGTAATGAGTAGGATAGGGAGGTAAGGTGTGCCTACCCACTCTTGCCTTGACCTAGATAGTTAAGGTAGCACAATATACTAGGGGGACTCGTCCCTCCCATTCGGTGGACTGGTTTGCAAGATCGCCCGCAACTTTGGATTTAGGCTCAACATGGATAATCTCACCCCTGTCCATTTCATCAGCGAGACTTCCCACAACAACATGAAAATAGGTCCCAGGCAACGCTAAGCCAAACTTGAAGAATTCGGGGACGAGATTGAGGAGGAGATAGAAGAAGAAGAAAGTGAAGAAGAGGAACACGAGGAAGAAGTGGAGGCTCAGGACTCTGACTAGGAGCCTCCCGCTGCTTGTGACGACCGCCAGGACTGGGCCACCCAAGACGCCTGCATGGCCAAGATCGAGGAAAATTAGGAATACTTAAAGAAGAAATTTAAGAGGACGTCCCGTACTCTAAAGGCCCTCCTATGCTGCATGCAGGATAAGGGAGCACCTCCGCCTTCGCCAGAATCGGAGGAGTAGTAGTATAGTTTGTGGTTACATTTTTTTTTTGTAATAGCCATGGATAGGCTTAGTTTGGATGCTAGGTTTGTAATTGTTAAAGTCTTTTGTTAGTCAGTTGTCATGTATTCTCTGTTATAGTACATGTAATGTCGAATCATATGTAACTGTGACAATTTTGTTTAATGAAATGCATGGGGCTCCTTTTGTTTAGTAATGTGTGGACTGTTTGGGAAAAGTTGATGATGTTACCCTAATTCTATAAATATTGTACCATATGTTGTATATAGGGAATGCCTCCTAAAATCACTCAGAACATGGCACGTTTCCCACCTGGTGGGTTGGTTGACAGAACCCTTTTTCTGAATGATAGCCAACAGGGCCCTAGTTTGGGTCCAGGTAGCCAAACAATGCCGGACTCACAACTGGCCACCGACCCTACAGATGGGCCAATGGAAAGTGTGCCACCGGTTCTAGGTCAGAACCATGCTTCTTCGTCGACACCACATATACCTCAGACAGCCCCTCCCCTAGATAGATTAGAGAAGATGATGCTCTTGATGCAACAACAACTATAGGTCCTAGCAACTATAGCGAGGGCCATTACATAAAATATGAACGTGACCCCACCGATGCAACATGTACAAGCTACTGGGATAATGGCTGCAAGTGGCCTATTTAAATGTTTTCAACACCTTCGTCCTCCTACGTTCACGGGTACCCATGGACCTGAGGAGGCCGAGTATTGGTTGGATAGAATATCCAAGATGTTAAGGCCATTACACTGCTCTGAAGCATAATAGGTCGAGCTTGTTACATACATGTTCGAGAAGGAAGCTAGCCTATGGTGGGACAGTGTCCTGCGAACCGTTCCTCCAGGGTTTGTGTGGACGTGGGACTGGTTCGAGGTATGCTTCCACGAGAAATACTTTCCTCTCACCTATCACAACGAGAAAGAGGGCGAATTCCTCCACCTCAGGCAAGGGGAATGACGGTAACAGAGTATGAGAACTGCTTCACAGAGCTAGTTATATATGCTCCCCTAATTTTGGCTAATGAGCCAATGAGAATGCGCCGATTCTCGGAAGGGTTGTGGGCTGACATCCTCACCAAGATATGTTGTGCTAGCATTCCCACCTATGCTGAATTGGTGAACATGTCCCTGCGAGCTGAGCAGGACAGTGAGCGGGTGTCCCGAACACGCTTGCCAATGGGCCTGAGGCCTAGGCCCGAATTGTAAACCCAACCGTTTCTCAACAAGAGTCCGTGTATGAACTCGCCTCCAAGACCAATGGCTTTGCCGGCTTAGGAAAGACATTCCGATCTTATGTGTACCTACTATAATAGAGAGGGCCACACTGACCCCTTCTGCTTTATCAAGATGAGGGATAACAGTTACACGCCGCCTCAAAAGGTTAATCGCCAGCCACCGCATGCTATTTTAACCCCTCCTTTATGATCTGTAGCACTAGCATAACCATACAACCGACCTCCTGTATTCCAAAATCGGCCACCTCAACGGCCTATGATAGCGTCGCCTAAGCACCTACTTCCGTACATGCACTCGCCATCAAAACATCTGAATTAGCGGTTATAGTATCACTAGCCTTTGAAGTCACTGCCCACATCCAAGGTACACCTATATTCCTTTTAGTGGACACCAGGTCCACTGTTTCTATGGTAGCATGCTCTACAATCAAGCGATTAGGGTTGGACATTACCCCTATGATCGGGGTGAGAGTCATTGCTGCAGTAGGAACCTTCGACCTTATACTAAATGCAACACCTATCTCCTTACCAACGTACCACTTGCCTCCATGTGAAATGAAGGAATTGAGGAAATAAATTGATGATTTATTGGACTAGGGTTTTATACGGCCAAGCGTATCTCCTTGGGAAGCTCCAGTGTTGTTTGTGAAAAAGAAGGATGGATCGCTATAGTTGTATATAGACTACCGCAAGATGAATCATGTGACAATAAAGAACAAGTATCCTCTACCCAGGATAGATGACCTGTTCTACCAATTGAAGGGGGCTCAGTATTTTCCTAAGATAGACTTATAGTTCGGGTATCATCAGTTGCGCGTCAGGAATAAAGACATATTGAAAACAGCTTTCAAGACCAACTTCGGGCACTACAAATTCCTCGTGATGCCGCTTGGACTTACAAATGCACTGGCCGTATTCATGAATCTCATGAACCGGGTGTTTCAGCCATATCTTTACTGATTTGTCATTGTATCCATAGACGACATTTTGATATACTCAAAGAGTCGGAAGGATCACAAAGAACACCTCCGAGTAGTCCTGGATACTCTTAGGCAAAATCAAATGTTTTCACAGTACCGAAAATGTGACTTCTGGAGGGAAGAGGTCAAGTTTTTAGGACACGTAATTTCCAAGGAAGGGATCACCGTTGACCTTGCCAAGGTGAACACGGTACAAGACTGGGAGCAGCCCAGCTCAGTTATAGAAGTGAGGAGTTTCCTCGGACTTGCCAGCTAATATCACCGATTCATTATAGATTTCTCCAAGATAGCCTAACCATTGTCTCAACTTACTCAAAAAGATCTTAAATTTTCTTAGAATGAGAAAGCAAAGGTAACCTTTCAAGAATTAAAGGACAAGCTGATGTCTGCGCTCTTGCTAGCTGTCACGCCCCAAACTCGAAAACTGGGCTCACAAAATTCCCGATCACTGAATCTTGCGCCGACAGCCTCCGTAGTACCCCATTTTCGGCTCCCGGCACCTATATACCAGGTTCCAATCCTGGAATGCTATAAGGAGGATTTCAAATCATCAGTTCAATTATAATGAGCATAACCAAAAGCATAACCCACGAACAATAACCACAAGAACATCACAAATTCCATTATGATAAAAAACTTTAAGTACAATGCGTCTGAAGGGAAATACAAGATAATGCAAGTAACAAAACTCCAAAGGCTCGACCGCATACTCCTACTGCTGCTACGCTACGGCTGCGACCTGGCGTCACCTACACGCATCAATCGTGCATAAGCTTATAGAAAGCTTAGAGGGTGGTGTAAGTGTGTGCGCAATGTGAGCGTGCTCAGGATGCAAGGTTGGAGAAATGTGGGATCATGCTGATGAACACATGTATGCAATCAGCCATACCAAGGCCATGCGGTGCAAAACATGAATGCGATCGGCCACATCAAGGCCATGCGATGCAGAATGCAAATCAAGCATGTCAATTCTCATCCACATATCAATGCAGCTCCTCACTAGAACATCAAATCAGTACGGTTCTCAGTATGGATAATCATCGGGGTCAAGTACACTCTACGCCAGCTTGCCGCCCCTATCCGGACGCACAACTGGGAGGGTGGAAGAGACCTCACTATCCGCCTGCCAATATTGGGCCCGGCTCGTCGATAGCCGACCGATTCCTCAAGCTGGTCAAACTCATCCTAGAAATTACCCCCTCACTCAGGCGGGTAAGGTCACACCCCTTTCCAACCGACCACGACACAGTGGGAGACGCGGCCTACTGGTATATGGCCCTCGCGCGTTCGTGTATCCACTCGGTTTGGACATTGGAGTCATCCTCTAGTACCATCGGGTTTAGGGATTTTCACCCAGGGATATCTATGGCGCCCGTATGCTAGAATCAAATATTTTCGGTATCCAATCCTACCATCCACGATGTGTCTCTGGAGGCTATGGCCCTGATGTCACTAGGGCATACAGTAACTACAATCACACAAATACAAGTGCATGAATCACACTATCAGTCATGCAACAGTCCTGCATGTACCATGCACTTATATGGGGAAACTCCGCCTATCAGGGAGCCCATAAACAGTCCGCCCGAAGGCATATGCTATGATCGGTCACTCCTCACATCAGGCATACATATGATGCGAATGATCATGAATCATGGATCTATACTAAACATGTATAAAGAGATGGGCTCTGTGTATAACGAAGATGGGCCTAGACGGCCTACTTACCACTAGTATGGGCCTATCAGTGGGCCTTAGGGAGAGTTATAATGCGGACATTTAACCAACATTATCCATTCAATGTGGACGTCAAACCATCATTGCTCCCAAGGTATAACCCACTATAAAATCAATACATATACCATGGTGGAATCACACTACAATGGGCCTTATGTACGTCCTATTGGGCCTTGACCCATGGGCCTCCAATACATCAAATGGGCCTCATACATGGGTCTCGTATGTGCATATCAAGGTGGGCTTCAACAAGGACCACCAATACATCAAGATGGGCCTCAACAATGGGCCTTAAATTATCTCCAAAATGGTTGGACAGTTGGATGAAATACATGCATCATGATGGGGCACACTCTAATGGAGGGTTTGGTTTACAATACATACATAAGTGGGTCCCATGTGGGGCCTACCATAATGTTTATTTCCCATCCAACCCATTGATAAGGTCATTCAGACCGGGGCCTAGAGTAATGTTTATTTTCCAAGCAACCTAGGGCCCAACATAATGTTTATTTTCCAACCAACTGTTCATAAGGTCACATGGTCCAGGATAGGGCCCACTAGATTGGGGCCCACAGTGATATTTATTTACCATCCAAACTGTTCACGTGGACCATGGGCCACGGTAATGTTTATTGCCATCCAATCTATTCATATGATCACGTGGACTAGGGCCCACCATGATGTGGTTCACAAATCCAGTCCACCCATTGTGCGTGACCCACCTGGTTGAGAGTCCAGAACAAGTTTCAGTCACATCCAAATTTCAGGTAGGCCCCACCAACTGATTTTATATGTTTAGGCATGTCTTCACATGATTTTAAATGGTGTGGCCCAATGGAGTTCTGTACACAGCTGATTTTTGGAGTGGTCACCTGGACCGAGGGGACCCATCAAATGCATGGTGTTGATGTTTGAAATGCATCACGATGGGGGCCCACAGCTGGAGCCGTGAGGCCCAGCCAGTTTTATATATACGATATATATATATATATATATATATATATATATATATATATATATATATATATATATTTCCACAAATTTTCTTAGGTGGGGCCCATATCAACAAAATCCACTCCGTCCACTTGCTCCTACGGCTTAAGACAAGCCCAACGGGTCTAATATCCGAGGTATTTTCGTGTATTGGGTCATCAAGTGAATTTTTAATGGTAAGGATCACCATTTTCCATGCTACGGCCCACCAGATGCTCAGATTAATTTCATACCTCGGCTCAACACCTAAAATAATTCCGAGAATGGAATGGATGGCTTGGATTAAATATATATACATCAAGGTGGGGCCTGCATGAGTGGCCCACCACTTCTTTCTCTTTTCTTCTTTTTCTTTTACAAGTACACACCCATGTCAGTATACACACTCCATGTTAGCATCGCCCGTCCAGCATCCAGTGACGCTGGACGGTATGGATAAACACATGCATTGTGGAGGGTCCCACATGGAGATGGCCCACCAACTATATATATACATATATATTTATATATTAGTATAATATAAGTATAATATACCATATATATATATTCCCACCGGATGGTGGATTTTTGCCTAAAATGTGGTGGGCCTCACCATTGATGAATGGAGTGGATTTAACATGATTTGGTAGGGCCCACTTCATTCTAGGGAGGGGAAAGAGAGAGACAGAGAGAGAGAGAGAGATACACGGTGATATAGAGGAGGGACCCCACCACTATGGGCCCTCCATTGATACAACACATACATCATGTGGGTCCCACAACATGTGGCCCTTAAAATTGAAAGTAATGGTAGATCACCCACCTTATCTTCCTTCTTCTTGGTCCCTTAGACTCCAATGCTCCTTAGCTTGCCTTTTGATGGAGGTTGATGGACTTTTGATGGTGTGGATGAAAGATGAGAGGGTGTAGATGGAAGATGAGAAGGTGGACCGCACTTGTGGTTTAGGAGAGAGGGCTTGGACGTGTGAAATTTTTGTTGCTTGGGAGATTTGAGAAATGAGAGAGAAGGTGAGATGATGGGAGTGATATGGATGGGTGAGGTGGTGGTTGTAATTAATGAGGTATGGGTTAGTTTGAAAAATAGGTAAAAGAGGGATGGTGAGGGAGAGAGAGGTTTAACTTATGGAAAAAGGAGGAGTGGGGTGGTTGTACTTGGATAAGGGATGCATTTATGGTTGATTGATGGGACTTATTGTAGAGATTCCTTTGAGATTCGCAACGCGCAGCGTTTCTTCGGAATAAACGCAGATCGACATATTCTAGCCTCGGTATCGGTCGATGCGCGAGTCGCGGCATTGGAACCGCGGTGACGACGCGGTCGCCAAGATATAGGTTTCGGTTTGAGCCGACTTTGGTAAGCGGGACTCGGCTTAGGATCGCGCACAATCGTCGGATACGGTGCGAAGGTTGTTGAAATTTGACCAGAAGAATCGCAGAAGCTAATGGAACGGTACAGACTAGGATACGGGTCTCACACTAGTGCTGCCAGAGCATGAGGTCAAATATACTATTTACACCGACGCCTCTCGAGTCGGTTTGGGGTGTGTACTTATATAGAAGGATAGGGTGATCGCCTATGCCTCACGACTATTGAGGAAACATAAAGAAAATTATCCCACTCATGACCTCGTCAATAGCAGACCATTCCTTGAGCTGGTCAAACTCAGCCTAGCTTTGCCTCCTCCTTTTGGGTAGGTAAGGCCACACCCCCTTCCAACCGACCACGACACAGTGGGAGACGCGTCCTAATAGTATACGACCCTCATGCGCTCATGCATCCACTCAGTCTATACATTGGAGCAACCTCTAGAACCAAGAGGGTTTAGGGACATTCACTTAGGGATATCTATAGCACCCCACGTAGAACAGATTTTTAGTGTCCCATCTGGCCATCCATGATTATGCCTGTAGAGGCTACGGCCCTGATGTCACTAGGGCATACGGTAATCATCACACAATGCGAGATGCATGAGTCACACAGCCTAATCTTGCATCAATCCTGCACATACCTTGCGCTCATGTGGGGTAGTTTCGCCTATCAGGAGTCTCATGAACAACCAGCCATATGCAATGGCCAACCATATTTCATAATCAAACATGCAGATGATGCGTGTGGGCATGTATCATGATGCTATACTGTCACATACTCATAATCGGTGTCACGCTCCAAATTCAAAATCGGGCTCACAAAATTCTCGATTACCGAATCCGACAGCCTCCGTAGTACCTCATTCTCGGCTCCAAGCATCTATACGCCAGATTTCGATCATAGGATCCTACAAGGAGGGTTTTTTTTATACATTTAACTCGTAAAAAGCATATCCACAAGTTTACCTAAATCACAAAGGCAACATCATCATCATATATCCATTGATATAAACATTTGAATACAATGTTGAAAGGGAAATATATATGTCGAAAATCAAAGTCCCAGAAGACCGTTGTACGCTCTAAGCTCAATGCTGCTGCAACCTAACATCACCTGCACGCATCTATCGTGCATAAGCTTATAGAAAGCTTAGAGGGTGGTGTAAGTGTGTGCACAAGATAAGTGTCAAGTATTCAATATCAAACTGATTAGAGTAAGCGAAAATACTGACGAGTCCATAAATGTTATCAGTAATATGGGCATGTTAATAAATCATATAATATCAAAGTAATACAAAAACATGCTAATAAACCCATTAATACCATCAGCCTTATTCAGGCTATGCGATGCAAAAATATAATAAACCAATATCATATACTGAGGAAGCAGTGTAGATCAGCTACGCAATGAGGGGACATAGTAAGCCAAATATCGAATACCAAGTCTAGGAATACTGTCAACATTAATTATGTTATGCAATATAAAAGCACAATAAACCAAATGCTATGTGCTGAGGATGCAATACGATGCGAATGAAATGACCAAGTTGGAGTGTGAAGTCAGGATGATAGTACGTAATATCGCAGGCTATGGGGTCCATCACAAGGGACTTCTATCCAAACCAGTCTCATATTGGATATTCAGAGTCAATGTGGTAAACTCCTGATCTCAGGTTAGTCGTGCGCCCAACTGAAATCATAGTCATGCGAAGGTACACATAAAAAATAGTTACGCACCACCAGCCCAAGTGGATAGTGAATGAATGAATGAATTAGTATGCAATTCCTGCTCAATAAGTCCACATATTAGTAAGGTTCCTCTCTGGGGAATCACCGGGGTCTATTACACTCCGATCCAGATTGCTGCTCCATCACGCGTAATGAGGTGGGTGGAAGAGACCTCACTATCCGCCTACCAATATGGGGCCCAGCTCGTCGATAGCGGACCCATTCCTCGAGCTGGTCAGACTCAGCCTAGAATTGCCCCCTCCTCTCAGGTAGGTAAGGTCGTACCCCCTTCCAACCGACCACATCATAGTGGGAGACGCGGCCTAACGGTATATGGCCCTCATGCGCTTATGCATCCACTCAGTCTAGACATTAGAAAAACCTCTGGAACTAAGAGGGTTTAGGGACTTTCACCCAGTGATATCTATAACACCCCATGTAGAACAGATTTTCAGTGTCCCATTTGGCCATCCACGAAATACTTGTGGAGGCTACGTCCCTGATGTCGATAGGGTGTACGACGGTCATGTCACACGAATGCGTAATGCATGAGTCACACAGTCTAATCATGCATCAATCCTGTGCATATCGTGTGCTCATGTGGGGTAACTCCACCTATCAGGAAGTCCCATAAACATCCTGCCCTATGGCATATGCAATGGTCAATCACATCTCATAACAAACCTACAGATGATGCGTATGGGCATGTTTTATGATGCTATGCTATCACATATTCAGAATCGGTATCCATAATTGGCATCGACAATCGACCTCGAGAACGTGGACATTTAACTAACATTGCCCCTAAGGAATGACCCATATAGAGCCTAACATATAGTGGACCCATGGTCTCACACAAGGGCCAAATATACAATACCATGGGCCTCACTCAAGAGCTTAATATACATCGTGATAGGCCTTTCACATGGGCCTAACATACATCATAATAGGCTGCATCGCCTGGCCCTCAAATGCATCAGAATGGGTCTCATCACATAGGCCTCAAATACATCACATTGGCCCTTAAACACAAGCTGAATACACATCACAAATATACATCACATTGGGCCTTAAACACGAGCTGAATACACGTCACAACGGGCCTCAACTACAGGCCGCTTATATATCACATTGGGCCTCGATAATCGGCCTCGATAATCAGAATCAACCTCGATAATTGACCATGACAATTGGCCTCAACAATCGGAATCAGCCTCAACAATCGACCCCGACAATAAGAATGAAAATCGGCCTCAACAATCAGCCTTGACAATCGGAATCAGCCTCGACAATCGGAATCGGTATCGACAATTGAAATCAGCCTCGACAATCAGAATTGGCCCCGATAATCGGCCTCAACAATCAAAATTGGAATTAGCCTCAATAATCAGCTTCGACAATCGGAATAGACCTCGATAATTGGCATCGACAATCAGAATCGGAATCGGCCACAACAATCGACCTCGAAAATCAGAATCGGTATTGGCCTCAGTAATCACCTCGACAATCGGAGTCAGAATTGACAATTGAAATCAGCCTCGATAATCGGCCTTGACAATCAGAATCGAAATCGGCCTCAACAATCGGCCTCGACAAATCAGAGTCGGAATCGACAATTGGAATCGACCATGATAATTGGCCTCGACAATCGAAATCGGCCTCAACAATCGGCCTTAACAATCAGAATCAGAATCGACCTCGATAATTGGCCTCGATAATCGGAATCAGAATCGGCCTCGATAATCGGAATCGATATCGCGCTCAACAATCGGCCTCGACAATCGAAGTCGGAGTCGGAATCGACAATTGAAATCGGCCTTGATAATCGGCCTCGACAATCAGAATCGAGATCGACAATCGAAATCGGCCTTGATAACCGGCCTCGACAATCGGAATCGGAATCGGCCTCAACAATCAGCTTCGACAATTGGAGTTAGAATCGACAATGGAATCGGCCTTGATAATTGGCCTCGATAATCGAAATCAGGATGGACAATCGGAATCGGCCTTCATAATCGGCCTCAAAAATCAGAATCGGAATCGACAATTGGCATATAAACAAGGTGGGGTCTATATATGAACAGCCAATCAACCATAATATAAAGATCGACCCTCAGCCGCGGTTATATCAAATCTGATAGCACGGAGCCATCCGTCTATGGTTAATGGGGCCCACTTATTTGGGTTAACCCACTAAGAGAATGATGAGCATGGGCCTAACAAAGCCTAAGAGAAGGTCACAATGTAGACATCCAACTATCGTTGCCCATCAATGTGGACATCCAACCATCATTGCCCATCAATGTGGATATCTAACCAACATTGCTCCCAAGGAGTGGCCCACAAAAGGGATTCATACAGAACGTATCAACCACACATACATCACGTTGGGCCCCATTATGCGCCTCTCATATATCGTGTTGGGCTTCATACAAGGGCCTTAAACGAATCACAATGGGCCACGCCCATGGGCCTTGAATATAATATAATGTGCCTCGCCCATGAGCCTCGAATGCATCACAATGGGCTACACCCATGAGCCTCGAATACATCACAATGGGCTTCGCCCATCGACCACATCACTGGGCCTCATATGTTAAGTGGTCCACATCACTGGGGCTGCATTACATGGGTCGCACTAATGGGCCCAAAACACATCACAAGGGACACATGGCATGGGCCTAACCTTCATCAAGTGGGTCGCACCATCTACACCATTCATCTATTCTTAGGGATCATTTTAGAGTATTTAAAAGAAAATTTAAATCACATGGACTGCACTCCAAATAATAGTGGTGATAATGATTCCCACCATTAGAATTCTAAAGGCCCACCATAACATTTATTTTCCATCCAATCTGTTTGTAAGGTCACACAGACCTAAATTAAGATGAAAAAAAATTTCAAATTGATCCAGAACTGCTGTAACCCCAAGAAGGGTTTCAATGGTGGACGTTCACTCAACACTGTTTTATGCAATGTGGTCCACTCGATATTAGATCTGTCTTATTTTCTTCTCAGGCCCTTAGGACGGCTTACCAAATGGATGAACGGTTGGGATAAATCACATACATCAGGGTGGGATCCACATACGTGGCCCACCAGAGAATTGAATCTGTTGCATTTCCCAAGCCCTTAAGACGAGCTCGTCAATGGATAGACGGTTTGGATGCATGGAGGGCCACGTCCCACTCAGCTGAACGGTGGGGACCCCACACGTGTGGCTGGATCCCACCATCCAGCAAGCGGACGGATGGTGTGAATAAGACCCCTACATCTCGGTGGTCCCCACGTCCTGCCCGTTGGATGGTCTGGATGTAATGGTTGGGCATGGAGGATATACCATACATACGTCAGGGTGGGTCCCACGTGGTGGGCCACCCCACCCTCTCACCTACATATATTATAATACTATATAATATATATATGGAATATTATATAATATATATCTATAATATTTGTACTTAATTATTATTATTATTATCTCATGACAAGGAGGCTGTATCCAGCGTCCAGATATTTGGATGGCTTGGTCATCCAGTGGGCGTTGCGTGTGGGTCCCCGTAGTGTGGCCCACACATGATTTATATATATTATATATTTATAACATTATATATATAATATAATTATTTATTTTATATATATTGTTTTTTTAAACAGGTTGCAACGTCTAGCGTCCAGATGGATGACTGGATAAGATACATACATCTACCGACCCATCGTCCCATCCTTGTTGGACGGATGGCTGGAAGAAGAGCACATACATCTGGTGGGCCCTATAGCATGGTGCGAAATCATCCAGCACCGTCCAGATCATCCAGACGGTGTGGATGAACAAATATATCATGGTGTGGCCCTACAACACCTTCTAAGCCAGTTCCGTGGATGGATGACTGGATGCACATGCACATAGGGGTGGGCACTCACGATCATACGATGTAGATCAAGTGGGTGATAAGCCCTCACACAAAGAGAGAGAGAGAGAGAGAGAGAGAGAGAGAGAGAGAGAGATACCGGCGGTGATGGAGGGGCCCCACCACTATGGGCCCCTCTTTGATACAAAGAATACATCAAGGTGGGTCCCACTACATGTGGGCCCTTAAATCACAAAACTAAACGAAAATAAAATGACAAAGATGTAGATCCAACATCACCCACCATAGATCTTCTCTTGCTCCCTTGGCTTCCTTTGCTCCTTGGCTTCGTCCCAATGGAAAATGATGGAGTTTTGATGGTTGAGATGGGAGATGAGAGGGTAGGAAGTGGGCCACACACAAAACTCTCTTAGAGGTTAGAAAATGATTGGATGTGGGATTCCCTGGGTTACTTGGAAAAATGGGTTTGAGAATGAGAGAGAGAGAGAGGGTTGTAATGAGACAGAGAGAAGGATGGGTGATGGAGTGATGGGTGAGGTGAGTGATGGGTGAGGTGAGAGATTTGTTGACTTTTGGGGTAATTTGTATAAGAGGGGTATGGGTTGTGTAAGGAATTGTTGACTTATGGGGTTGCTTGGGGATGTGGTGTGAGGTGATGTGTACTTGATTGAGGTGATTGATTGATGTGACATGTTGTAGAGATTCTCTCAGAATTCGCACGCACGGCGTTTTCCTCGAACTGAATGCATACTCACATCTCCTGACCTGGGTATCGAATCAGCACGTGAATCACGACATCGGAACCGCGGCGACGGCGCGGTAGCTAGGGTATAAGTCTCGGGTCGGGCCAACTCTGGAATACGGGATATGACGCAGGGTCACGCGCAACTACCAATTACAGATTACGAGTTGTCGGAATTCGATCGGGAGGACCGCGGAAGCCTATGGAACAGTACAGGCTAGGATATGGGCCTCACAGCTCTCCCCTCCTAATAAAAATTTCATCCTTGAAATTTACTATCACGTAGGACAAAGCAAGGGAAGATGAAGCATTGACTTATAATAAATCTATGAACAAATAGCGCTCTCTAATCTGAACCTCGCGCTCTTAGGATTCCTCATCAACGCTATGATGACCTCACTGATCCTAGATGTCAGATCAGAATGATCGAAGCTCGAATAGTAAACAGCCTCACAATCTCAGCAGTAGGGAGATATGTCGAAAAATCTCTAAGTTATTGAACTCGGGGATCTAACCATTCTAAGTTCTCAACAATCATAGAGTGTAGGCTAACTATCAGCAGATATATAATGTTATCTTCAGGTATTCCCAAGTTATGCTCTGATACCAACTTCTGTCATGCCCCAAACTCAGAAACTGAGCTCACAAAATTCTCGATTACCGAATCTGGTGCCAACAGCCTCCGTAGTACCTCATTGTCGGCTCCCAGCATCCATCTACTAGATTTCGATCCTGTGATCCTACAAGGAGGATTTTTTTATATACATTTAACTCGTAAAAAGCATAACCACAAGTTTACCTAAATCACAAAGGCATCATCATCATTATATATCCATTGATATAAACATTTGAATATAATGCTAAAAGGGAAATGCATATGTCGAAAATCAAAGCCCCAGAAGACCGCTGTACACTCCAAGCTCAATGCTGTTGTAACCTAATATCACCTGCACACATCTATCATGCATAAGCTTATAGAAAGCTTAGAGGGTGGTGTAAGTGTGTGCACAAGATAAGTGTCAAGTATTCAATATCAGAGTAATCAGAGTAAGTGGAAATACTGACGAGTCCATAAATGCTATCAATAATACGGGCATGTTAATAAATCATACAATATCAAAGTAATATGAAAACATGCTGATAAGCCCATAAATACTATCGGCCTTATCCATGCTATGCGATGCAAAAATATAATAAACCAATATCATATACTAAGGAAGCAATGTAGATCAGTTATGCAATAGGGAGACATAGTAAGCCAAATATCGAATACCGAGTCTACGAATACTGTTAACCTTAATTATGTTATGCAATATAGAAGCACAATAAACCAAATGCTATGTGTTGAGGATATAATGCGATGAGAATGAAATGACCAAGATAAAGTGTAAAGTTGGGATGATAGTACGTAGTATCGCAGGCTACGGGGTCCAACACGAGGGACTTCTATCCAAACCAATCTCATACCTAAATTTAGATAGTCAGACTCAATGTGATAAACTCCTGATCTCAGGTTAGTCGCACGCCCAACTGAAATCCTGGCCATGCGAAGGTACACATAACAAATAGTTGTGCACCACCAGCCCGAGTGGATAGTGAATGAATGAATCAATCAATATGAAATTCCTGCTCAATAAGTACACATATCAGTACGGTTCTTCTCTAGGAAGTCACCGAGGTCTATTACACTCCCATCTAGATTGCCTCCCTATCACGCGCAACGAGGTGGGTGGAAGAGACCTCACTATCCGCCTGCCAATATTGGGCCCGACTCGTTAATAGCGGACCCATTCCTCGAGCTAGTCAAACTCAGCCTCGCATTGCCCCCTCCTCTCGGGCAGGTAAGGTCGTACCCCCTTTTAACCGACCACGACACAGTGGGAGACCAGGCCTAACAGTATACGGCCCTCATGCGCTCATGTATCCACTCGGTCTAGACATTGGAGCAACCTCTAGAACCAAGAGGGTTTAGAGACTTTCACCCAAGGATATCTATAGCACCCCATGTAGAACAGATTTTTGGTGTCCCATTTGGCCATCCACGAAATACCTGTGGAGGCTACGGCCCTGCTGTCGCTAGGGTGTATGGTTGTTATGTCATACAAATGTGAGATGCACGAGTCACACAGTCCAATCATGCATCAATCCTGTGCATACTGTATGCTCATGTGGGGCAACTCCGCCTATCAGGGAGTCCCATGAACAACCTGCCCTATGGCATATGCAATGGTCAATCACATCTCATAACAAACATGCAGATGATTCGTATGGGCATGTATCATGATGCTATGCTGTCACATATTCATAATTGGTATCCATAACCGGCATCGACAATCGACCTCGAGAACGTGGACATTTAACCAACATTGCCCCCAAGGAATGACCCATATAGAGTCTAACATACAGTTGATCCATAGCCTCACACAAGGGCCAAATATACAATACCATGGGCCTCACTCAAGACCTTAATACACATCATGATAGGCCTTTGATGTGGGCATAACATACATCATAATGGGCTCCATCGCCTAGCCCTCAAATGCATCAGAATGGGTCTCATCACATAGGTCTCATATACATCACATTGGGCCTTAAACACGGGCTGAATACACATCATAACGAGTCTCAAATACGGGCCGCATATACATCACATTGGGCCTTAAACACGAGATAAATACACATCACAACGAGCCTCAAATACAGGCCTCTTATACATCACATTGGGACTTGATAATCGGCCTCAATAATCAGAATTAACCTCAATAATCGGCCTCGACAATTGGAATCGGAATCGATAATCAGAATCGGCCTCGACAATTAAAATCGACCCCAATAATCGGCCTCAATAATCGAAATTGGAATTGGCCTTAACAATCGGCCTCGACAATCAGAATCGGTATTGGCCTCAACAATCGCCTTGACAATCAGAGTCAAAATCGACAATCGGAATCGACCTCGATAACAGGCCTCGACAATCAGAATCAGGATCGGCCTCAATAACATGCCTCAACAAATATGAGTCGGAATCGACAATCGGAATCGGCCTTGATAATTGGCCTCGACAATCGGAATCGGCCTCGACAATCAGCCTTAACAATCAGAATCGGAATCGACCTTGATAATTGACTTCGACAATCGGAATCAGAATTAGCCTCAATAATCGGCCTCTACAATTGAAATCAGTATTAGCCTCAACAATTAGCCTCGACAATTGCAGTCAGAATCGACAATCGAAATCGGCCTCGACAATCGGAATCGAGATTGACAATCGGAATCGGCCTTAATAATTGGCCTCGACAATCGGAATCAGAATCAGCCTCAACAATTGGAGTCGGAATCAATAATCGGAATCGACCTTGATAATCGGCCTCGACAATCGGAATCGGGATTGAAAATCAGAATCGGCCTTTATAATCGGCATCGACAATCGGCCTCGACAATCGAAATTAGAATCGATAATCAGAATATAAACAAGGCAGTGTCTATATATGAACAGTCGATCAACCATAATATAAAGATTGGCCCTTGGCCGCGGATATATCAAATCCGATAGCACGGAGCCATCCGTCTATGGTGAATGGGGCCCACTTATTTGGGTTAACCCACTAAGAGAATGATGAGCATGGGCCTAACAATGCCTAAGAGAAGGTCACAATGTGGACATCCAACCATCATTGCCCATCAATGTAAACATTTAACCAACATTGCTCCCAAGGAGTGGCCCACATAAGGGATTCATACACAATGTATCGGCCACACATACATCACGTTGGGCCCCATTATGTGCCTCTCATATATCGTGTTGGGCTTCATATAAGGGCCTTAAACGAATCATAATGGGCCACACCCATGGGGATTGAATATATCACAATGGGCCTCGCCCATGAGCCTCGAATGTGACACAATGGGCTACGCCCATGAGCCTCGAATACATCACAATGGGCCTCACCCATCGGCCTCATCACTGGGCCTCATATGTCAAGTGGGCCACATCACATGGGCCACATTACATGGGACGCACTAATGGGCCCAATACACATCACAAGGGACACATGGCATGGTCCTAACCTTCATCAAGTGGGTCGCACCATCCACACCATTCTTCTATTCTTAGGGATCATTTCAGAGTATTTGAAAGAAAATTTAAATCACATGGACTGCACTCCAAATAATAGTGGTGATAATGATTCCCACCATTAGAATTCTCTAGGCCAACGATAACATTTACTTTCCATCCAATCTGTTCGTAAGGTCACACAAACCTGAATTAAGTTGAAAAACAAATTTCAAATTGATCCAGAACTGCTGTGATGCCAAGAAGGGTTTCAATGGTGGACGTTCACTCAACACTGTTTTATGCAGTGTGGTCCACTTGATATTAGATTTGTCTTATTTTCTTCTCAGGCCCTTAGGATGGCTTACCAAATGGATAAACGGTTGGGATAAATCACATACATCCCAGTTGGGATAAATCACATACATCAAGGTGGGATCAACATACGTGGCCCACCAAAGAATTGAATCTACTACATATCCCAAGCCCTTAGACGAGCTCGTCAATGGATAGACGATTTGGATGCATGGAGGGCCACATCCCAACTCAACTGGACGGTGGGGACCCCACACGTCCAGGCAGGCGGATGGTGTGAATAAGACCCCAACATCTCAGTGGTCCCCACGTCCAGGCCGTTGGACGGTCTGGATATAATGGTTGGGCATGGAGGATATACCATACATACGTCAGGGTGGGTCCCACGTGGTGGGCCTCCCCAGCCTCTCACCTACATATATTATAATACTATATAATATATTTGGAATATTATATAATATATATCTATAATATATGTACTTAATTATTAATATTATTATCTTATGACAGGGAGGCTGTATCCAGCGTCCAGATATCTGGACAGCTTGGATATCTAGTGGACGCTGCATGTGGGTCCACGTAGTGTGGCCCACACATGATTTATATATATTATATATTTATAACATTATATATAATATAATTATTTATTATATATATTGTTTTTTTTTTTTGAAACAGGTTGCAACGTCCAGCGTCCAGATGGACGGCTGGACAAGATACATACATCAACCGTCCCACCGTCCCATCCTTGCTAGACGGACTGCTGGATGAAGAGCACATACATCTAGTGGGCCCCATAGCATGGTGCGAAATCATCCAGCACCGTCCAGATCATCCGGACGGTGTGGAAGAACAAATATATCACGGTGTGGCCCTACAACACCGTCTAAGCCGGTTCCGTGGATGGACGGCTGGATGCACACGCACATAGGGGTGGGCCCTCACGATCGTACGGTGTAGATCAAGTGGGCCACAAGCCCTCACACAAAGAGAGAGAGAGAGAGAGAGAGAGAGAAAGAGAGATACCAGCGGTGATGGCGGGGCCCCGCCACTATGGGCCCCTCTTTGATACAAAGAATACATCAAGGTGGGTCCCACTACATGTGGGCCCTTAAATCACAAAATGAAACTAAAATAAAATGACAAAGATATAGATCCAAGATCACCCACTGTAAATCTTCTCTTACTCCCTTGGCTTCCTTTGCTCCCTGGCTTCGATCCCAATGGAAGATGATGGAGTTTTGATCGTTGAGATGGGAGATGAGAGGGTAGGAAGTGGGCCACGCACAAAACTCTCTTAGAGGTTAGAAAATGCTTGGACGTGGGATTCCCTGAGTTGCTTGGAAAAATGGGTTTGAGAATGAGAGAGAGAGAGAGAGAGAGAGAGAGAGAGAGAGAGAGAGAGAGGGTTGTAAGGAGAGAGAGTGATGGGTGATGGAGTGATGGGTGAGGTGAGAGATTTGTTGACTTTTGGGGTAATTTGTGTAAGAGGGGTATGGGTTGTGTAAGGAATTGTTGCCTTATAGGGTTGCTTGGGGATGTGATGTGAGGTGATGTGTACTTGATTGATTGATGTGACATGTTGTGGAGATTTTTTCGAAATTCGCACGTGCAGTGATTTCCTCGAACTGAACGCGAGCTCCAATCTCCTGGCTTGGGTATCGAATCGGCGCGTGAGTCACGACATCGAAACCACGGCGACGGCGCAGTTACTAGGGTATAACCCTCGTGTCAAGTCGACTCTGAAATACGGGATATGACGCAGGGTCACGCACAACTACCAATTACAAATCGCGAGTTGTCGGAATTCTATCGGGAGGACTGCGAAAGCCTATGGAATAGTATGTGCTAGGATATGGGCCTCATATTTGGTATCAAAAATTAGCCTCAATAATTAGCCTATACAATTAGCTTCGACAATCGGTATCAGCCTCGACAAACAGAATTGGCCTCGATTATAGGAATCGGCCTCGACAAACGGAATCGACCTCGACAATTGGAATCGGCCTCCACAATCAGAATTGGCCTCGACAAATGGAATCGGCCTCGATAAATAGAATTGGCCTCAACAATCTGACTCTGCCTCGATAGTCGGAATTGGCCCCAATAATAGGAATCAGCCTCGACAATCTGACTCGTCCTCGACAATCAGAATCGGCCTCGACAATCTGACTCAACCTCGACAATCTGACTCAGCCTCAACACTCAGAATCGGCCTCGACAAGCGGAATCAGCCTCGACAATCTGACTCGACCTCGACAAGTGGAATCGGCCTCGACAATCGGAATCGGAATCAGCCCCGACAATCTGACTGTGCCTCGACAATCAGAATCGGAATTAGCCTCTACAATCTGACTCGACCTCGACAATCGGCCTCGACAATCAGAATCGAAATCGGCCTTGATAATCTGACTTAGCCTTGACAATCAGAATCAGGATCGACCTCGACAATTTGACTTAAACTCAAAAATTAGAATCGAAATCAGCTTAGACAATCTGACTCAGCCTCGACAATCAGAATCGAAATTGGCCTCACAAAGGGCTTAAGGGAAGGTCACAATGTGGACATTTAACCGTCATTTCCCATCAATGTGGACATTCAACCAACATTGCTCCCAATAAGTAGCCCACACAGGGCTTAACATATAGTGGGCTCATGGCCTCACATAAGGGCCATATACATATCAAGTGGGCCGCATCGCATGGGCCTCTCATCACATCGAGCCTTGCCATCCAGGCCTCACATACATCACACTGGACCTCACTCCTGAGCCACATATACAATTCAATGGGATGCGCATATGGGCCAAAGATACATCACGATGGGCCCTACCAAATGGGCTAGAAATACATCTCAATGGGCCACGACCCATGGGCCATCAAATACATCAAGTGGATTGCATCCACGGCCGCACCAATGGGCCTCATGTATATCGAGCCGGCTATATCGCATGGGCCGCACCAGCGGGCCTCATATACACAACAGGTGGGCCACGCTCATGGGCCCCAAATACATAACATGTGGGCCCCACACATGGGTCTCGTATGCATCAAATGGGCCACGTTTCTGTCTCAAATACATTAAATGGGCCATGTATCATGGTCCTAATACACGTTACAATGGGTCGCACGATAAGGGCTTAACACACATCACAATGGGCATTGCCCATAGGCCACGAATACATCACAATGGGCCTTACCCATAAGCCTCAAATATATCACAATGGGCCTTGCCCATGGGCCTCAGATTTAAGCAGGTGGGCCCCATCATATGGACCTCAAAATACAAAACAAGTGGGCCCTGTACATAGGCTAAAAATACATCATAATGGGCACCATGGATGGGCCGCACTAATAGGCCTCAAATGGGCTTGGACCACACCAAAAATCATTTCACTAGTTGCAGGTATAACATGTGTATCACTATACACTATCATTCTATAGGCACATGGCCCACTAATGATGATCAGCACTGTCAATCATTGTCCAGCACCATGGATGGTGCGGATATGCTACAAATCATTAAGGTGGACCCTATGGCTTGCTGACATCGATACAACAGCCATATAGTTGGTGTGACCTGCTGGCCCACCATCCAGATGAACAGTTGGATATAACACATGTCATGGTGGGCCACAGATGATCAGTAGGATGAAATACATACATCACAGTGGACCTACATGGATGGATGGTGTAGGTTTAAAATACATACATCTATGTGGACCCCCACACGTGTGCCTATGGAGGGACGGATGGAATGCATATCACATGATCAGACCCATAGAGCAGTCAGTAGCTCTCTGCTGATGTGGGGCCACCGTTTGGATGGTATTGATGGAATACATACATCGTGGTGGAGTCTACATGTGTGTGGTCCCATGACTGCAATGTGCCAGGGATAAAACACATCTATCATGTGTGGCCCACGGATACACGGTATGGATGAAGCACACGCTTCACTTGGTGTTCACGTGTAGACAACACACACATCAGGTGGGTTCCCACTGTCCAGAGATGCTGGATGGTGCAAATAATCCCATACATCAAGGTGGGTCCCATGTGGGACCTGCCATATATAATATATATATATATATATATGTATGTATGTATGCATGTATACATGATATAAATATAATATAATAATATAATATATATAAAATATTTAAATATCATATTGATTGGGAGTGCTGGATGGACAGTATGAAACACATACATCACCATGGAATCCCACGACAGTTGGATGGATGGTGTGGGATTAAAGCACATACATCATAGCTGGCCCATGATCTGGACGGCCAGGATGGGGCAAGCCTGGATGTACAATACATCATCAGGTGGTCCCACATAGACGGTTGTGATGTGCAATACATCCTGGTGGTGTCCCATGTCCAGGGACTGGACGTGAGGTGTCCCACATCGACCGTCCAGATGACGGATGGTCCGGATGGCATGGATACAAAACATACCCCATGTGGGTCCCATATAGGTGAACGGTCTGGAAATACGTACGCTAGAGAGGGTGGTCCACACGTGGCAGGTGGGTCCACACGTGTGGAACCCACCAGCGAAATGGATGGATGAACATGGATAAAACACGTACATCAAGGTGGTTTCCACCATAGATTTGAATCGGTTTCATTAGATGGACGGTGTGGATACACATGTCTATCAAGTGGGTCCACGTGTGGGACACACACCTCATCCATACCATAAAAGAAAGAAAGAGAGAAAAAGAGAGGGAGAAATGTGATGGAGATCGGAGTAGCGGAGGGACCCCGCCACTATGGGTCCCTCTTTGATGCAACACATACATCGAGATGGGTACCACATATGTGGGTCCTCAAATCACAAATCTAATAATAAAATAACCCACCGATCGTCTTCTTGAACTTCTTCTTCTACCGATGCATCCTAGAGCTCCGTGAAATGCACTTCAACGGTTGAGATGATGCTTGGATGGTGGAGATGGGAGGTAGGAAGGTGGGCCACACTAGCTTCTCCATGGAAGCCATGGACGTTGGGTGCTTGGGTTGCTTTGGAGGAATGAGAGAGAAATGAAAGAGACAAAGGTTGTACGGAGTGAGAGGGATAGGTGATGGAGTGATGGGTGATGTGTACTTTGAGATGTAAGGGATGGGTTGCTTTGACTTTGGGGTTACTTGGGGATAGGGTTTGTACTTGACATGTGAGGTGATGTGGTACTTGATTGATGGGATGTGACATGATTGAATTGAAAGATTATCTTAGGTATGCAAATATGCGGCATTTTCCTTGAACTGGACGCAGGCTTACATCTCCTGGCCTGGGTATCATCTCGTCATGTAATACGCAGCATCGAAACCGCGGCGACGACGTGGTCATAAGGATACAAGTTTTGAGTCGAGTCGACTCTGATATACGGGACATGACTCAGGATCGCTCACAAACACTGATAACAGATCGCAGGTCACCAAAATTCAACCTGGAGGACCGCGGAAGCCTATGGAATAGTATAGGCTAGGATACGGGTCTTACATGGGGGGTCAAATATACTATATACACCAACACATTTCGAGTCGATTTGGGTCACGTACTTATGCAAAAAGATAGGGTGATCGCCTATGCCTTACAACAGTTGAGGAAATTCAAAGAAAACTACCCCACTCACGACCTAAAATTTGCGGCAGTCATCTTCGCATTAAAGTTCTAGAGACATTACCTCTATGAAGAGGAGTTCTCTTTTGTGACCACAAGAGCCTCAACTACATCTTTACGCAGAGGGACCTGAATATGAGGCAACAACATTGGATGGAGACCTTGAAAGACTTCAAGTTTGAGATCTCCTACGATCCTAGTAAGGCCAACCTTGTGGCCGATGCGTTAAGCCATAAGAAAACAATAGAATTTGCAGCTTCACTGATGATAGAAGAGTGGAATATGGTAGAATTTGTGCGAGATTTCGAATAGAAGCTTGAAATGGCCAAGCTATATGTCTTAGAGGGGGGTGAATAGGACTATGCCAAATTAAAAATAAATAAAATGGAATATGAAATAGATAACAATCATAGAATAAGAATGGAAAGCAACCTAAAATAGAGAAATAGAAACAAAAATTGTTCTAAGGACAACCTTACACCAAAAACCAAAGTTTATAGTAGGACAACCTTATTTCTAGAACAAATAGAGAAACAGAAGCACAACGTAATAAAGAGATAGCAAAAATATAATGTTGCAATGTAAATCTAAATTATTACAACATTCCCCACTGTGCTTGAAATGTAAAATTTACAACATTCACATCCACACATACATTCCACAATTCTGAATGATAAAAGATAGGAAATATAAATCACACATCCACAACACAAAGAATTATAGTGGTTCGCTTGTGTGTTCACCAACTGTTAAACAATAGCCACACAGAATGCTACTCCACTCCTAATATCCTCACACAGGGGATATTAGCGTTCACTATCAAATAGGTTTTCATAGGTTCACCCAAAACCTTTACAATTGTGTCTTTTTCAAAGGGCTTACACAAATAAAAAACCCTCACTTTTGAGTTTTCTAGCTCTCCTTAGATAACTAACAACTTTGAGATTTTTCTGGCTTAACCACAAATAAAACCAAACAATGTAAATTACTCAAATTGTAAAATACCTGATTTTCTCCTTCGTTATAGCAGTCCAGAAGAACCAAGTCGGAGTAGAGATTTGAATGTCAAAGTTCAATGCCCAATACTCACTTTATAATGGTTTTAGGTTCTAATAGATTTTAAATTAAAACAAAAGGGCTAGCTCTAATTGATTTTGATTCCAGAAAAAGGAAAACAACAATTCCTCTTTTTCAGATTGGATTGGAATACAAGAAACAAAATCAATTAAGAAAGCTAAAAAAAGAAAATATTAAATATGCACACTTAGCTTATATGGAGCACCGACTTATCTCTTAGAAGACCGAATTAATTTAGCTTAAAGTTCATGTTTTATTCTGAGATTCGTGCTCTATTTATAGGTGAGCAAATCTCACCTTCGACTGGTCTAAGGACCTCTACGACAGATCGTAGAACCAACAGATATTTGAAAATTCGGGCGCAATAAGATTTGACAGTTTTACGACTGGTCGTAGGTGGTCTACGACTGGTCGTGGGTCTCCTACGACTGGTTGTAGGTTCACACGACTGGTCGAAGCAGGTCGATTTTCAGTGCTGTACATTGAGTCGTAGCTCTACGACAGATTGAAGATGCAGTCGACACTGTACCTACGACTGGTCGAACAGTCCCCAGGACTAGTCGAAGCCAAACAAATTTTTTTTTATTTTTATAACAAACTTACGACTGATCCAGGAATTTCTTAGACAGGTTGAAGCAATGCTAGGACTAGTCGAACAAAGTCCAAGACTAGTTTTAGAACAGACCAAACTCACTTATATAAAACATATGAATTATGTTTCCAAAATGACCTATTCTAAAGGTCAACCTAAGGTTAGTCATACCTCAATAGTGAAGTAAGGACATTGAAACTTTAGAGACGAGTGACCTTTGAAAGTAATGGAGTTTGAAGTCTTGATGGAGCTCAATCTTGAAAGCTTCTTGAGATCTTGAGGTAGAACTTGAATGCATCTTGAGATCTTGATAACAATCTCACTTTCTCGAGTCTTGACTTATGAGCAGTGATTGTTAATCAAAATTGATCTTGAGTAGAGCATTGTTCTTCATATATGCAAGCCTCATAGTAGTGTCTTTGGCATCACAAATTTGACAACACACAGGGCTATAAACTATGGCACTTACAATCTCCCCCTTTGTCAAATTAGTGACAAAATACACTTTCAAGATATTTTTCATAACACAGAATATCTGATTAAAGAATCATGCACCAGTTATTATCAACCAGCATCATGTAGACTTGTAAATCAATATTCAGTCTATCTCTGCACACCACTGCACATACTCCCCCTGAGTAACATACTCATAAAACATCATACAAAACAATGCTACTCAAAACAATGCTACTCCCTCCTTATGATGTATACATGTCTATAACATATCCATACTCCCCCTTTTTGTCACAATATGACAAAGGAAGTACAAGATAAATGGTTGAGGAGAAATAATCAATAGAGAAATATGAGAGGTAACTAGTCAAGATATGAGAACATAGCATAAGCAACACACATAATTCATTGATAGAGTTAAGTTAAAGAGAGTGACAAACTCAAAACAAGTTAGAAGTAATAAAGTTATTACAAACCAGTAAACTTAAAAATACTAATCTGACCCAGATGAAGGAGCAGGAATGGAAGGATCAAGTTGATGCATCCCTTTGTTCAAGCGCCTAAGATATTTGTGCATATATTTGAATTGTAAATCATGGGCAACAGACATGTTTTCCATTTTAACATTTAGACCCTCAACTTTATTTTCCAATGCACTTAGACGTGCATCAAATGAAGAAGGCTCATAATCTGGATCATTTGTAGAATCGAACTCAAGCTCTTCAAAAATATCATCCATGTTAATACCATCAGGAGGAAGATCACCAGCTTCTTCCTCATGTTCAGCTTCCACACCGCCAACACCATCACCTTGGCCAGGAAGGTAATCCACTTTCATCTTATTAATATTGAAATTGTTAAATATCAAATGATGGATAGGGGCCTCTCCAACTAGCATGTCGACAGACATATGTGTAGCCAACATAGTCATCAAATATCCAAAAGAAATGTCACTATGACCAGGATGGAGATGAAACTGAATGATGAAATGACAAATCAAGGATGGTAAACAAATGTTAACACCTCTAACAACAGAATGAAGAATACAAACCACAAAGGATGTCAATTCAGATTTGTTACCCGACCGAGGATACAAATTAGACACAAAGATTTTGTGAAGAATTCTGTATTTGGGTAACAAATACCTTGAGGGAAGCGCATTTTCTTTATGCGTCCATTGTACATCCAAATTGCATAAGTCCTTAATCAGCATATGTTTTTCAGTAACAGAGGGTTTATCATATAAAGTATGGATAGGAATACCCTCATCATTCACTAGAATATCCATAAGGGCTGAAATCAAATGTCAATCAACTTCAAATAGCCCTTCTCTTGTGGAGATAGAAAAAGTTAAATTTTCTAGAGAGAAAGCACATATGCATGCAAACATGGATTGGGCAATGGACCAGTATGCAGGCCCACCCCAAAGCAATAAGTTATTCCAACCTACAGATTGGAGCATAGAAAAAATATCAAAAGGAGCAACATGATTAATATCAACTGGATGTTCAGTAATAACATTACGCAATCGGGTGTCCCGAACATAAGATGGATTGTCCTCAAGAGCCCTAAGATGATGCTTAGTGATAGGGGCTGACCTAGAAGAAGAAGACAGACCATGAGACATAGATTTTCTTCCTTTAGAAGCCATATGCAACCAAGATTTCAAGAATATAGAGAGTTGCAAAGGATTGAAAAATGGGTTTTCTCAAATTAGATTTTTCAAAAGAAAGTCCCCAAATCTCAACTAAATTTGAAATAGACAACTCCAAGAGAGAAATAGAAGCAATCTAGATATAAATCTACAAGTAAAATGCAAATGGAGCACTAACCTTGAAGATTTTGGAAGATGGGTTCGACTAGTCGTGTGTCGGCTCGTTGGAGAGAGAAGTTGAAATGAAGAAGAAGATGTTTTCTCCAAAATTTAAGTGAATCCACGGGATTCACAACTGGTCGTAGATATACACGATCGGTCGTATCACGACTGGTCGTGGATACTCACGACTGATCGAGTGCAGGCCAAAAAATTTGATTTTTGCATATTTTTCAAGATTTGAAAACTAAACTAGCAAATATATACACTATGATACAAATAGGCATAATTAATCATTTTAAAATGCACATGCAGAGATCAAATTTCATTTTGTTAACATGCTTTTGTCGAGCGGTTTAGTGAAAATATCAGCATGTTGATTCTCGGTAGGGATATATTCCAAAGATATAACTTTTTTTTCTACTAATTCCCAAATATAATGAAATCTAATGTCAATGTGCTTAGTACGAGAATGCTTAATTGGATTTTTCGAAATATTTTTGGCACTGAAATTACCACAATATAATAACATAGAATCCTATTTAATTTCATAATCACTTAGCATACATTTCATCCAAACAAGCTGTGTACACGCATTACCAGTTGCGATATATTCAGCTTCAACTATTGAAAGTGATATAGAACTTTGTTTCTTGTTAAACCAAGAAACTAAACAGTTTCCGATATAAAAACAACTACCACTGGTTGATTTTCGATCATCAAGATTACCAGCCCAGTCAGCATCCGAGTACCCAGCTAATTGAACACTAGTCTCATGTGGATACCAAAGACCGAGATTAATAGTACTTACGACATATCGTATAATCTGTTTGACAGCAGTCAAGTGTGACTCTTTAGGTTGAGATTGATATCTAGCGCAAATACCAACACTTAGAGCGATATCTGGTCTACTAACAGTTAAATACAATAGACTATCAATCATACTCCAATATAATTTCGGATCCACATTTTTACCTGCAGAATCTTTTGAGAGTTTTAAGGTTGTACTCATAAAAGTATCAAAGTTCTTACCATTCTCAAATCCAAATCTCCTAATCAAAGCTTCTTTTACGTTAGATGGTTCTATCTGAGATGTAAAACATACATAATTTCATATATCCTTAAGTTGTCTATAGGTATGAACACCAGTGAGAGGGTTTCCAAGAATCTGTGTAGTTGGATGATCTTTAATAGTCCTCAGTTCAAAATCAGTCTAATTGGATGAAATATCAGATTTATCAATTACTATTACTTCATCATTATCTGAATTTGAGACTGGTGTGTTTAATTGATCATCAATGACCATATTGATGGAATCTTGAATCACACCGGTCCTTTTGTTCAGAACCCTATAAGCTCGACTGTTTAAAGAATATCCTAGAAAGATCCCTTCATCACTCTTCGTATCAAACTTTCCCAGATTTTCACGATCTCGTAAAATATAGCACTTGCTACCAAAAACTCGAAAGTATTTGACAATAGGCTTTTTATCGAACCACATTTCGTAAGCCGTTTTATTATTACCTTTACAAGTGTAAACCCGGTTAATAATATAGCAAGCTGTATTGACTGCTTCAGCTCGAAGGTTCTTAGAGAGCTTCATACTATTCAACATGACATTAGCCATTTCTTGAAGCACTCTATTTTTCCTTTCAACTATTCCATTTTGTTGTGGAGTTTTGGGCGCTGAGAATTCATGTAATATTCCTTGGTCGCTACAGAACTTCTCAAAACCACTATTCTCAAATTCAGATCCATGATCACTACGAATCTTACTGACTTAAGAACCTTTTTCAGTTTAAATCCTTTTAAGAACCTTTTTTTACTTCTTCAAGGGTTTCTGATTTGTCCCTTAAGAAGACAACCCATTTATATCTGGTAAAGTCATCTACTATTACCAAAATATATCTTTTGCCACCTTGACTTTCCATCCTGGTAGGTCCTACTAGATCCATATGGAGAAGCTCAAGTGGTCTTAATGTGGTATTGGAATTCACCTTTTTGTGTGAGTTCCTTGTTCATTTGCCAATCTGGCATTCACCACATATTTTATCTAATTTTTGTAGTTTGGGTAGACCTCTTATAAGTTCCCATTTACTCAATTTATATAGATTTCGGTAGTGTACATGTCCAAGATGTTTGTGCCATAAGTCAGTCTCGTCTGTATGAACCATGTAACATGATTGATTAGATGAGCTGGATTCACTAACAATATACCAGTTTTCAGACGTTCTACGTCCAGTTAGTATTACTGAACCCTTGTTGTTTAGAATCTCACAACTTTGATTAGAAAACCGTACACTATGCTTATTGTCGCATATTTGAGATATGCTAAGCAAGTTATGTTTTAGACCTTCAACATATAAAACATTTTTAAACAAAGGAAGGTTATAGAGTTTAATAGTAGCATGGCTCATAATCTTGCAGTTGCTGCCATCACCAAATGTGACTGAATCATCACTCATGTCTTTGAGATCGGTGAATAAACTTTTATCACCAGTCATATGCCTTGAGCATCCACTGTCTAAGTACCACTTTGAATGATTTATAGCTTTGAAAGTGGTGTGAGCAACCAAGCAACCAACTTTAGGAACCCATTTCAGAACTGTTTTGGGTTTAGGAGTATAGTTGGTTTTCTTCTGACTAATGTTGTAAGACAGACCTACTAAGTTAGATTTTAAGAGCTCCTTGAGTAAATCTACTATCTTTTTAGCAAGAGGGTTTCGGTTCTGATTTTTAAAGTTGACATGGCTGCTTTTAGGTTTTTGAAATGCTTTTGTATTTTTAGAAAAACTTTGATAAGTACTCTTTCCTTTTGAGTTTGAGGACTTTCCTTTCACAAACTTGGGAGGAGTATACTTTGATTAGGAGTTGTATTCTTATCATAGCTCAATCTGGATCAATCGCCACTTTTTCTTTGTCCGGATAATAGTTTTTCTAACTTTGGATCTCCTTGAGCATACCTCCATGTATCCTTTAAACTCAAAAGAGAAGATACTTCATTTTTAAGTATCTCATTTTCAGATTTTAGATTTTCAATCAGCGAGGTTTTGAATTCTAAATCGCATTTTGATTTTTCAAAACAATCTGAAATTTGGGATTTTTCTAAAATAAGTGATTCAAAACATTCTTTGAGTTTAAAAAACTTTTCTTTTTGAAGTTTAAGTTTGACAGCAATTTTTCAACTTTCCTTGTATAGGGCATTGTAGGCATCTTGAAGATCATCTTCATTTTCATAATCACTGTTCAGATTTTCTTTGCCAGTCGAATCATCATGATTTGAAAAAGTGAATTTGGCTAGAGTCATAAGGGCTTTAACTTCACTGCCCGACTTGGTCTCAGAATCTTCTGATTCAGAAGAAGCTTCAAAATCAGATGATTCATCCTAAGTAGCCAACATACCCTTTCTTTTTGTTTTGTCCTTTTAGGACATTTGTTTGCTAAGTGCCCATACTCTTGGTAGTTATAACTTTGACTATCTTTCAAAGACTTCCAACTTTTAGATCTAGGTTTAGATCTTTTCTTATCATTTGATTTTTAAAAATCTACCCTTTTCTTGCTTTCGAAAATTGTGTAAAATTTGTTCGCTAAAAGAGCCATATCGTCTTCAGAATTTTCTAAATCCGAGTTTTCTTGAGAAATAACTTTAGAAGATTTGAGAGCAGTGGATTTACTTTTAGGAGCTTTAAAGTTTAACTCATAGGTTTGTAAAGAACCAACTAGTTCTTCTACCCTCATATTATCCATATCACGAAGTTCCTGGATTGCGGTTACCTTAGAGTTGAACCGTTCAGGAAGTGAGTGTAGTATCTTTGCACACACTTTACTTTCTGGGATTTTATCACCAAGACCCCACATTGAGTTTACAATGTCATTTAATCTTGTGTAAAAGTCCATAAACATTTCATTTTCCTCCATATGAATTTCTTCAAATTTAGTTGTGAGGAGTTGGACTTTAGATTTTTTGATAGTTGTAGTACCCTTATGTGTCATTTCTAATATATCCCAGGCTTGCTTTGCAGTATCACAGGATATGATTCTTTTGAACTCATCCGGTGATAGTGCGCAAGTGATTACATTTAGTGCTTTTCAATTGGTACTACTTTCATTTTTTTGAAGGGTGGTCCATGAGAAATATGGTGTTACTTTCATTGATTTTGAACCATCAATACCAGTCACTTCAGTGGTAGGTGCGTTCCATTCAGTCACTGTGGCTTGCCACACAATCTCATCCATTGATTTAGGAAGATTCTCATCCTAGCTTTCCAATAGGCATAATTAGAGCCATCAAAGGGTGGAGGCCTAGTGACTAATAGGCTATTAAAATTTGACATCTTTTATATAGCTAAGATCGTTAGCTCAAGAATTAAATCCAAATAAAAGCAATAAGAGTGAGCTATTAGGCTCAGATACCACTTGAAATGGCCAAGCTATATGTCCTAGAGGGGGGGTAAATAGGACTATGCCAAATTAAAAATAAATACAGCGGAATATGAAATAGATAACAATCACAGAATAGGAATGGAAAGCAACCTAAAAAAGAGAAATAGAAACACAAATTGTTCTAAGGACAACCTTACACCAAAAACCAAAGTTTATGGTAGGACAACCTTATTTTTAGAACAAATAGAGAAATAGAAGCACAACGTAATAAAGAGATAGCAAAAATATAATGCTGTAATGTAAATCTAAATTATTACAACATTCCCCACTGTGCTTGAAATGTAAAATTTACAACATTCATATCCACACATACATTCCACAATTATGAATGATAAAAGATAGGAAATATAAATCACACATCCACAACACAGAATTATAGTGGTTCGCCTGTGTGTTCACTAACTGTTAAACAACAGCCACACAGAATGCTACTCCACTCCTAATATCCTCACACAGGGGATATTAGCATTCACTAACAAATAGGTTTTCACAGGTTCACCCAAAACCTTCACAATTGTGTCTTTTTCAAAGGGCTTACACAATTAAAAAACCCTCACTTCTGAGTTTTCTGGCTCTCCTCAGATAACTAACAACTTTGAGATTTTTCTGGCTTAACCTCAAACAAAACTAAATAATGTAAATTAATCAAATTGTAAAATACCTGATTTTCTCCTTCGTTGTAGCAATCCAGAAGAACCAAGTCGGAGTAGAGATTTGAATGTCAAAGTTCAATGTCCAATACTCACTTTATAATGGTTCTAGGTTCTAATAGATTTTAAATTAAAACAAAAGGGCTAGCTCTAATTGATTTTGATTCCAGAAAAAGGCAAACAACAATTCCTCTTTTTTCAGGTTAGATTGGAATGCAAGATACAAAATCAATTAAGAAAGCTAAAGAAAGAATATTAAATATGCACACTTGGCTTATATGGAGCACCAACTTATCTCTTAGAAGACCGAATTAATTTAGCTTAAAGTTCATGTTTTATTCTGAGATTCGTGCTCTATTTATAGGTGAGCAAATCACACCTTCGACTGGTCTAAGGACCTTTACGACAGATCGTAGAACTAACAGATATTTGAAAATTCAGGCGCGATAAGATTTGACAGTTTTACGGCTGGTCATGGGTCTCCTACGACTGGTCGTAGGTTCACACAACCGGTCGAAGCAGGTCGATTTTCAGCACTATACATTGAGTCGTAGCTCTATGACAGATCAAAGATGCATTTGACACTGTACCTACAACTGGTCGAACAGTCCCCAAGACTAGTCGAAGCCTAACAAATTTTTTTTGATTTTTGTAACAAACTTACGACTGATCCAGGAATTTCTTAGACAGGTCGAAGCAATGCTAGGACTATTCATATAAAGTCCGAGACTAGTCTTAGAACAGACCAAACTCACTTATATAAAATATATGAATTATGTATTCAAAATGACCTATTCTAAAGGTCAACCTAAGGTCAGTCATACCTCAATAGTGAAGTAAGGACATTGAAACTTTAGAGATGAGTGACCTTTGAAACTAATGGAGTTTGAAGTCTTGATGGAGCTCAATCTTGAAAGCTTCTTGAGATCTTACGGTAGAACTTAAATGCATCTTGAGATCTTGATAACAATCTCACTTTCTCGAGTCTTGACTTGTGAACAGTGATTGTTAATCGAAATTGATCTTGAGTAGAGCATTGTTCTTCATATATGCAAGCTTCATAGTAGTGTCTTTGGCACCACAAATTTGACAACACACAGGGCTAAAAACTATAGCACTTACAAAGCTGACAATGGAGGAGCCATTCGAGATCATCGCACACATTCACGTGTAGCCACTTATTGATGACAAAATCATTATGGTGTAGAAAGAAGATGAATTGTTGGTAAATATGAGAGAATGTGCAAGTGACAGTGAAGAATCCGAATGGAGGGTTGGCTCTGATGGAGGTTTGCGATATCGTGGCCGCCTATACATCTCGAATCTCCATGACTTGAGAAGAGAAGTTCTAGAGGCCACTCACAACTCAAAGTTAGCAATGCATCCGGGCAGTACGAAGATGTATTGAGACCTGAAGCATTCATACTGGTGGGACAACATGAAGGTCCAAATAGCAGACTTTGCATCCCCATGTCTCACATGCCAACAAGTCAAGGCCGAGGATCGCCGACCCCCTTTTTTACTTCAGCCCATGCCCATCGCCGAGTGGAAGTGGGATTTCATATCTATGGATTTCATTTTTGGGTTACTGAAGATGAGAAAGGGGCATGACTCCATTTGGGTGATTGTAAACCGATTGACAAAATTGGCCCATTTCCTCCTGATTTCTAATTCAGCAGATGATCTAGCCAAGTTGTATATCAAGGAGATAGTATGACCGCATGGGGTTCCTATAGAGATTGTGTTAGACCAAGACACACGATTCACATCTATTTTCTGGACTCGAATCCAAGAAGCAAAGGGAGTGAAATTGAAGTTCAATACTGCATTCCACCCACAGTCCAATGGCAGACAAAACGGGTAAATCAAATACTTGAGGACATGTTACGAGCGTGCGTACTTGACTTCAAGGACAGTTGGGATGATTCTCTCCCTTATGCTAAGTTTTCTTATAACAACATCTTCTAAGCAAGCATTGACATGACTCCCTACGAAGCTTTGTATGGGCGCCCATGTTGAGCTCCACATTGTTGGGCAAAAGTTGGTGAGAAGAGCTTGGTTGGCCTAGACCTGGTTCAGGCGACCTCAGAAAAGATTGATATTATCAGGCGTAGACTCCTTACAACCCAGAGTAGACAGAAGAGTTATGCTGATACAAGGCAGAGATAATTAAAATTTAAAGTTGGGAACGATGTATTCTTTAAAGTTTTTCCAATGAAGGGAGTTCTTCATTTTGGCAAGAAGGGGAAACTCACGCCGAGATTCATTGGCATTTCAGATTTTAGACCAAGTGGGTATGGTAGCATACCATCTCGCCTTACCCACACCACTTACAGGCGTGCACAACGTCTTTCATGTATCGATGCTGAAGGAGTATGTTCCTGACCCTACTCATATCGTCAAGTGGGATCAAGTGCAGCTTAGTGAAGATGCCACTTTTGTATTGTGGACCACACATGTTCTAGATAGGAAGGAACAAGTGCTACGCAATAAAGTTATCCCACTCGTGAAAGTGTTATGGACACACCACACTGAGGAAGAGGCTACTTGGGAAATAGAAGCCAAAGTCCGTAATAACTACCCTCAGATCCTTGAGGAGTATGAAAAGGTACTAATTTTGGTAATGAAATTTTACTTTAAGAGGGGTAGATTATAACGTCTCAGAAAAATTCGTACAAAGACCCAAGTATCACCTTAGGCGGAACCACCTAAGAAATGTATTCTGTCATAATTTAGATGAAACTTAATTAAGTACTAAACTCAATAATCAGTGGATTTAGCTTGGACGACCGTTTCCATAAATAGGAAGGCCTAAAAAAACTGTTAATACCACTGACTCAACACTACATAAAGACCTAGGAAAAATTCTAAGAGCCAGTCACTCTCGGGAGTATGTTGAAACCCCGTATCGGACCTGGACTGCACGTCGAGAATCGGATGACCGCAAAACTATAGGATTATATCTGTCATACTGGGCTTGACAACTATCGTGGGAACCAAGCCCAGATAGTGTCTAGAAACGTACAACTTGAACCAAGAGTGAAGTGTGTGAGAATTGCGAGTACCTTTAGAAAATGAACCAAAACTTAAGTGAATTGGGTCATTCGCTCACACGTGAAATTAAGGATTTCGGACCGTCGATTTCTGACCAAACTTCACCCATGAGAAAAGAAAATTTTCCTCCACTCATCTGTATACTTGTCGCCCCGATCGAGTAAGTCTGACCGTTTATCTGACACAGGTCCTCCATGGTCGATTAACTTATCCGATCGTACCAAAATCACATCTTGACATAGATCCATTGTTAGGGAACTTACCCTACGATGTAGGTGAGTAGTGGGCCTCCCTATGAGCCCTATTTGTAAAATACAACTGCCCAAAGGGTATAACCCATATATATAGTGGCCTTGGGGCCATTTGCATCACTTATGGGCTTATAAATAACCCTTATATCACCCCACCCCTCTCATATACGAACTTTCCCAAAACCCTAAGGGAGAGAGAAAAAATAAGAGAAAAGAGGAAAGAGAGAAGAAGGATTTTTGGTGATTGATGTTGTGATTCTCTCCCACTACTCCACGCACTGAATCACCTTCCCATTACGCTACACACTTAGCTTCGACTAAGATTTTGGGTAAGAAACCCTAACCCTAATCTTGTTATAGAGATCCAAGTTAATTACTTGTCGAACTAGCTAACCGTTTACATTATTTAGGTGCCTGACATTCCGTTTTCGGGAGAGTAAAATTCGAACTGAGTCCGAATCAAGTATTTC
Organism: Magnolia sinica; assembly: GCF_029962835.1. Taxonomy (NCBI): domain Eukaryota; kingdom Viridiplantae; phylum Streptophyta; class Magnoliopsida; order Magnoliales; family Magnoliaceae; genus Magnolia; species Magnolia sinica. The sequence goes on from NC_080574.1 coordinate 87,049,606, forward strand.
GACGAAAGGTGTGGACTATAAATGTTTAGGTTATGGTTATCAATGCTTTCAATGTCAGCTAATGATTTATGTCTGACTTGATTGCTGTCATATCGTCTTAGATACACCATTTTCGATATAATACACATGTATGAACTATGTTGAACAAAAGATGCATCCCATGTGTTTGTTAAAATGTTTGAATGAATATGTAAATATGATTTATACTTGCCATGTCTACTAATCTAGGATTCATTGTTGTTATATGCATGTTGACCTCTCTGCATTAGGATTTGTTAAAATATACGTTGTAACTAACCTAGTCTGTATATTTGATGAAGTGTAGTCTAAGTTTTTAATGAATTGTCTAAATGAGAAATTGTTGATGATTTGTATTTATTAAAAGTATTAAAATAGGATTCTTAGTTACCTTATTCATATGTATAGTTCCTTTCATGTAATCTTATTTGTTGCTACGCAATTTATGGAAAAAATGCAAGTGTTTGGCAACGTGTGCAATGTGTTTGATGAAATGCTCAAATGAGGAGTTTACTTGGATTATTTGTTAAATATTGAAATGATTTTCACATGTATTTACTTACCTCATATGAGTAAGATTGGGGCTACAACGTAGCCCAAGCAATCAGTAATAATCTCTATTCGGGTGGCTGAATTAGTCTCGCCACATTGGGTATATTCGACGAATCTAGGTCGCACGACAATTGTCGACAGTGGTTAGGCCACAATGAGTGCTTTTGTACTCTATGTCGATTAAGTCAGCGTGTGCTCGTACCAATCGAACTCGCCTAATAAACTGATTGGCCTATCGTGTGTTTACCACGTATGGACACTACTACTTGAATCTAAGATAACCCCTACCGATGTAAAGGCCCATTTTAACCATGGTACCATGATCCGCTAATACTCATGAGCCGGACATGGTGGTATAGGACACCGTGTTTGAGCTGTCGGCCTATGCCAAAGTGATTAGCCACCCCATAGTGATTGCGAGTATAAACTTTTGAAATTGCCCATTGACTGCTTTTCATTGGGAGTGATGACCCTACAACTTGCCTATTGTATGTGCTTGACCAGGAGTGGCGAACCTAGATGGATCCTTCGATTCGGGTTAATGATATAAAGGGAGGTACGCTAGCTTCCCAAATATGCTGTATGAATAAGCTTAATTAAGTACTAGGCTGACATGACTATGCATTGCACTGCATTAGTTAGGACGTGCTTTAAAGGTGTGAAAGTCACACAAGAGGCAGTGATGTCATATGCAAAATTTGGTGTCGGAGTCACTTGTTGAGGGAGCTTTGATGCGAGGGCATACATCATTACTTGCATTCCATTCCTGCATTAACAAGAGTAGTTAAGAAGTAATTGTTAATTTGCTTTATCATTACTGCTTGATTGACTTGATAACATGTTAACCTTTGTCTTATAGTACCACTGAGTTGATCACTCACTCCCACCCTGGGACGGTGTTTTAAAACAACAACCAGACTCTAGTTTAGATGCAGGTGATGATGAAGTCTATGAGACGGAGCAGGACTTTATGGATGAGGAGGAGGAGTTCTCCTACTTTCAGCTCACAGGCGAGTCTATATAGACCTCGTACTGATACGCGGGGAAATACTGGGACATTTGCCTTAGTTGGACATCTTACGGTTCCACATTTTGTATATTTTGAAACAATACTTGTATATATTCAGCCCCGTTACATACTCATACACTGGAAGTTGTGAAACACTTACGCACTTAAATATATATGCTTCAGACTTCCGCTTGCTTAGTTTAATTATATCTGGAGTTTGATATGCTATTTTAGTATAATCTAACTTATGTTTAACTCCTTAATAAGGATGAAATCTAAACATCATTATCCATGTTGCATAAATGATGTGCTGGATCTCGGGAGTAGAGCTTTGCTCGACCCTTGAAATTCAGGGCGTTACAATATTTTATATTATGGTTTAGTGAATGAGATGGGTCATGGATATGACGACCAATGTATCGTGATTAACATCCACAATGGATCGAGATTGGAAACCATCACCAAGTTTGTATGACAACAAAGACCCCGTTTTGCGACCGTGACTCAGATACACAATGGATCGTGCTTGTCAGCCAAGTTGGTTGACATCCACAATGGATCGTTTTTGTATACGGGTGGTTGAACGTGGATGCAAGCACGATCCATGTATCATAACAACCACGACCCATGCAGCATTAGAACTGTGACCCATGCCAACATGACAAACTCGAATGTTCGTGGATGTGACAAACATTGGGTGGTGATGTAATGCAAGATGGATAATTGTTAGAAAACACAATCCATTATGTATGTCAACCACGACCCTATCGTTGGATCGCGTGGTACACAAGAACAATGCACTGTGGTTTTCATCCATGTTGGAATGTGGTTGCCATCCACACTGGATCTCTGTTCACAACTACGACCATGTAGTTGGATCTCGTGGTTGACACGCATAATGGATCGTTGTTGTGAATATATATGGGAAGTAGTTATTATCACGTGTCAAGCTGCCAAAGAGAAGGTAGTTAGTTAGTCCTATTCTTCAACAACGTTTTTCTGCTAGCTGGGTGCCACTTGAAATTGTCGTGTTGCCGGAGCTCAGAAATTGTCTTCGGAACTTCCTGTGGAGGCAGTTGAGCTTCATGGAGATCGTTAACGAAAGGGAAGGGATCACCTGTGAAGGAAAAAAGTGTGAGGGACTTGTTGCCTTCTTCGAATATCGAGCAAAGCAATCCGGAAAAAAAATGTGTTAAGTGTTGCAATAAGATAAGGTTTTGATTGAGGTTTTATACATAGTGGATTATGGTTTTATCCAATTGGATCGTGGTTGTCATCCAACACAGGATCGTGGATCGAGGTAAAGAGGAATGGCAACCACGACGCATATAAGACGAGAAACACGACCCATTTAAATGGGTTGTATTTTTTATGTTATATGGGTCATTTTTTAGTGTTATATGGTAGTTGTTTTCATGTTCTGTGGGTCGTGGTTGTTATGTTACATTACCTTAGTTGTCAGTAGATTTCCTGTGGTGTGACTAGCAAATACGGTGTAACACACCACATGAAATTAGTAGACAGTGATGACCCATGTAGGGTAATAAACCTGACCCACGTAACATGACAAGCATGACCAATATAACACATTAACCACGACCCATATAGGTTGGTCGCACCACATGAAATAAGCAGACAACCACGACCCATGTCATCTTCATGACCCTTCTGCCATTCAAACCACGAACAAAATCGGCTGACAACCTCGATCCTTATAATTTCATAACATTATTAGTGTATAGTTCCATGTAAAATTACAAACAGGGACCAGTATAACATGAAAATCACGACCAGTATAGCCTTAAAACAACAATCCATGACAAGTACAATCTATATAACACAGTTACTACCAGAAAAGGAGCTCAGTGATGCACAACACTCTTCCACTTAACCGTGCAAATGGGGATATTATCATGCTCCTCAGTCTCATCATCACTAGTTAATAACTACAACCTTCCCTTCGGATTTAGTGTGACCATTCCCTTGTATTCACCACGACCCTTCGTAATAAACGCCACATGCAACATGCAAGCCACGACCCATTTAACATGACAACTACAGTAAATGAATCATCTGATTACTTCCTTTCTAGTATGACAACCACGACAGATTTAAGATGACAACCACGACCATATTCACCGTGACAATCTGAAGAGAAGATCTCTTCAACGGGTACCCAACCAATGAAAAAACTCTGTCGAGAATGTCTTGTTTTAGATTGATCTAAAACTCTGGTGAGAAGGTCAGTCTTAAACAAGACATTCTCGCCAGTGTTTTTCAGCTCGCTGGCTCCCATTAAAGAGACTGTACTTCCTATTTTGTTGTGATTATGGTCCTGATTGTCATGTTATAGTGGTCGTGGTTGTCATGTTATATGGGAAGCAGTTATTATCATGTGGCGCGTTGATTACTAAGGGTCGAAAGAGCTGCGAAGATCGTCTTCAGAACTTCCTGCAGAGGTGGTTGAGTTGTAGGAAAATCGTCAAATCCCTATGAAAAGAGACGAAATCACCATTAAAGGAAGGAGGCGATACGGAATTGATGGCTTCTTCCACTTTCTCCTCTATTATATTTTGAATGGAAGAGTGAAGAAAATACATTAATGTGAAAGGTATTGCAACAAGGTTCAGATTGGTTTGTGGTTGAAGTACCGCTCTTATAAGGTGGTCATTCAATGGTCAAGGCGCCGATTCTGAAGGGTCGCGCTGATTTTGAATGGTCGCGCGGATTCGAAGGATCACGCTAGGTGCCCAATGAATTACGGGGAAGTAGCGAGTCATTCAATGATCAAGGCGCAGATTCTAAACGGTTGCGCTGATTCTGAATGGTCATGCGGATTCCAAAGGATCATGTTCGGTGCCTAACAGATTATGGGGAAGTAACGAGTCATTCAATGGTCAAGGCATCGATTTCGAAGGGTCGCGCTGATTCTAAACAGTCATGTAGATTCCTAAGGATCATGCTCATTGCCCAACAAATAGCAGGGAAGTAGCGAGTTAATGTCCTCTCCAGGAAAAGTAGAATGTGGCATTATTTTCGGAGGATCACACTAATTCTATAGGGAATGGTCATGGATATGAACAGCAATTGGTTGTGGTTATCTTCCATGTTAGATCGTGATTCACATATACATTGGATCGTATTTTTTATCCATGTTGGATCATGGTTATCATCCAACGTTAGGTCGTGGATCGTTGAAAAAAGGAATGGCAACGATGACCCATATGACATTCTAACCATGACCAAATAACATGAGAACCACGAACCATGTTATATGGGTCGTGGTTGTTACTTTATGTGTCGTGGTTTTATGTTATGACATCCCCACGTAATTTGTTGGTGACACAGCATGACCCTTTGGAATCCGCGGGACCCTTCTGATTCAGCGCCTTGACCATTGAATGACCAGCCTATAAAAGTGGTACTTGAGCTTCATATTACTATCACAAGCTAATTCGAGCCAGAATCCTTATTTAGCATCACCTTACGCATCCATGGACTTCTTTGCTCTTTCATTCAAAATATTGGAGGAGATATTCGAAGAAGCCATTGAGTCCCTCTGGCGTTCTTCCATTATTAATGATCCCTTCTCTTTCCTCAAGAATGTTGACGATCTTCCAGAAGCTCAACTGCCTTCACAAAGAGTTCAAAAGACAACTTTTGAACTCCGGCTACTTGACAATTTCAACGGGCACCCAACCAGCGGAAAAACATTTTTGAAGAATAGTTCTCTAGAATGACATGAGAATACTTACCTTTTCTTCTACTTAGCTTCTGTGTCACAGCAAAGCAACACTTTAGAATCAGCGTGCTGCATTATAAATTTTATCATTGTGCCCTGAACATTAAGAGGGTCGGGGCTTACATGCTGAATGTGGTATCGATTCCGAAGGGTCGCACTGAATACGAAGTGGAAGTAAAAAGGATTCTCAAACAGATCCAAATGGAAAAAGGTTCTCAAGTCTGTAAGATCCGTAGTGATCATGGATCAGAATTTGAGAATAACAGTATTGAGAAATTCTATTGCGATCAGAGAATATCACATGAATTCTCTGCGCCCAAAAAACCACAACAAAATGGAATTGTTAAAAGAAAAAATAGAGTGCTTCAAGAAATGGCAAATGGAATGTTGAATAGTATGAAGCTCCCTAAAAATCTTTGGGCTGAAGCCATAAATACTGCCTGCTATATAATCAACCGGGTTTATACAAGTAAGTTAAATAATAAAACAGCTTGTGAAATGTGGTTTGATAAGAAGCCTATTGTCAAATACTTTCAAGTTTTTGGCAGCAGGTGCTATATTTTATGTGACCATGAAAATTTGGGTAAGTTTGACACCAAAAGTGATGAAGAGATCTTTTTAGGATATGCTTTGAACAGTCGAGCATATCGAGTTCTTAATAAGAAGACCGGTGTGATTCAAGAGTCCATCAATGTGGTCATTGGCGATCACTTGAATACACCTACTTCAAGTTCAAATAATGATGAAGTTCTTCTAATTGACAAACCAGATACTTCTTCAAGTCAAAATAACTATAAACTGAGGATTGTTAAAGATCATCCAACCACTCAAATTCTTGGAAACCCTCTCACTAGTGTGCGCACTCATAGACAACTAGAAGATATATGTAATTACATGTGCTTTACTTCTCAGTTCGAGCCGGCAAATGTAAAAGAAGCTCTTACTGATGAAAAATGGATAATAGCGATGTAAGAAGAGCTTAATCAATTTATTAGAAATGATATTTGGTATCTTGTTCCTAGACTTAAAGATAAACATATTATTGGAACTAAGTGGATTTTCAAAAATAAGTCTGATGAACTTGATAATATAAATAGAAAAATAAGTCTTGATTTCTGATATTCTTAGTTGCAAATGGATGCTAAAGGAAAAAAGAAAACTTCCCGTGGTGCTTCAACATCCAGATCATCACCTACACAAGGCGCCACCTTCGGTCACCCGAAGATGATCCCTCCTATATACGGGATTTACAATTGCGCAATGTGATAGTTGAACAACCTATTCATCTTGAACATATTGTTCCTTTTGATCTCCTTCCTCTTCTCCAATCTGTAGGATGGGCTAACATTCTACATTGGGGTGGGCTGGCATACCAGTCTATTGCGCAGGCTATGTTTGCTTGCATTTCTGATTTTTTAACTAAAAATTTAACGTTTATAATAGCAACTAGAGAAGGTCCATTTGAAGTTGATCGTCATTTGATTTCTAGTTTAATGGACATACATGTCAATGATGAAGGTATTCCTATTAGCTCTCTAGTTCAGAAACCTTCTGAATCAGAAAAACGCATGCTTACTCGAGCATTATGCAACAGAAATGCGCAATGGAGTCAAAATGGGAATGCACTCGCTTCAAAGTATTTGTTACCCAGATACAGGGTTCTTCACAGGATATTTATTTCAAATCTGTATCCTTGTTCTGGTAACAAAACTGAACTCACCTCTTTTATGATTCGAATTTTGCATTCCATCATCTCTGGTACAAATGTTTATCTTCCTTCTTTAATCTGTCATTCCATCATACAATTCCTTATCCATCCTAGACATAGTGATATCCCCTTTGCATATCTTATGACTGTGTTAGCCACTCATATGTTAGTAGCTATGCCTGTTGGAGAGGCTCCTATTCATCACCTTATTTTCAACAACTCCAATATTAACAAGGTGAATTTGAGGTTGGATGCTTGCCAAGTGGATGGTGGTGGTGCAGCTGAAGCAGTGAATGAAGAAGAAGACGATTTACCTTCAGATGATATAAACATGGATGATATCTTTAATGAGATTGAATTAGATTTTAAGGCTGACCCTGATTATCAACCTTCTGATTTTACTGAGAGGTTACATACTCTTGAGGAACAGGTGGCTCAAATTCGTGTAACCCATGATTCTCAATTTGCTTATATATGTAAATATATGAGGCGCATTAACAAGGGTTTACACTAACTTGATCCATCTATTCCTGCTCCCTCTTCTGGATCTGATTAAGTGTTTTCTCATATGGCCTGTAATAACTCTTATAATACTTTGCTTTCTTTCAGTTTGTGCTACTAACATTGGATGAACTTGGTTCATGTTGGTTACTTATATGTGAACATTATTTGCTTATATCTTGCTTAGTTTTCTCCCTTATTCCCCTTATGTTTATTTTCCTCTTCCATATCTTAGTTGCTTCCTTTGTCTTATTGTGACAAAAAGGGGGAGAATATTTTGTTATGCGTGCTTATGGATATGGATATGGATTATTTTTTACGCGTGCTACTCAGGGGGAGTAAGTGCATTATCCTTTCTTGTGTATATATGGTGCATGATTCTTTATTGAGCATGTAATGTTTCTCTTATTATTAATGGAGTGTGTTTTGTCACCAGTTAGACGAAGTGGGAGATTGTCAGTGTTATGGTTTCTTGCTCCTTTGATTGTCAAATTTTGTAGTGCCAAAACCCCAATCTGTCTTGTGTAGTACTTTGTTATATCTATTCAAGGAAATGCATCACATATACAAGGACAATGCTTCAAGTCAAGAACAAAGATCTACTTCAAGAAATGCAAGATTAAGTACATTGTTCACTCCTTCAAGCATTAAAGTTCATTGTTTTAAAGCAACATCGAAAGACAAGTCAACTGTTCATACTCAAGACTCAAGATGAAGTACAACTCATGTACTACAAATTCAAGCTTCAAAAGATCTCAAGTTCAAGATTCATTATGTGTCGAGATCTCAAGCTTCATGAACTTTAAAGATCGTCTATCATCTGAAGAAAAGAAGGTTCAATCTTCATACATAATCTCCAAGGTATGAAAGACCTTAGATTGAACTTACGGTAGGTCATTTTGAATACATAATTCAAATTGAATCATTTTATAAGTGTTTGGTCTGTTCTACGACTAATCCTAAACTTTGTTCGACTAGTCCTAACACTGCCTCAACCAGTCCAAGAAATTCCAAGACCAGTCCTAAGTTTGTTTAAAAATTTTAGAATTTTTCGTTAAGCCATGACCGGTCCTGGAGACTGCTCAACCGGTCGTGTGAACAGTGCACGACTCATTCACAACCAGTCCTACAACTATGACTTAAAGTCCAACAACTATTTCAGGCTCCATACGACTAGTCGTGGAGGTCCCACGACCAGTCATGGATGGCGTACGACCAGTCGTGGAATGGGTTTATCCAATTACGCTCAAAATTTTAAAAATCCATTGGTCCTACGACTAGTCATAGTGTCCATAGGACCAGTCGTGAACGTGTTTTCTGCAACTATAAATAGACGACGAATTTCAGAGTTTTTTATTCAATTAAAGCTAAATCAATACGTCACTCCGAGAGATAAGTTAGTCATTCATTTAAGCTATTGTGCTCATTTAATATTCTCTTTTAGTAGCTTTCTTTGCATTTGATTTTGAATTTCCATATTCTAATTATATTTGAGGTATTCCCATTTCTTGGAATCAAAATCAAATCAAGCTAGCCCAAGGTGCTTTAACTCTAAAATCAATCTAGAACCTAGAACCATCTCATAAGTGAGTTTGGACATTGAACTTCTACGTTGAAATTCTACTCCAATTTTGTTCTTCCGGGCTGCAACAGAAGGAGAAATCCAGGTCTTTTACATTATTGTAATTTCCATTGTTTTGATTTCTTTTGAGATTGAGCCAGAAAAATCACATTCTTTTCGTTATCTAAGGTGATCTAGAAAACTCAGAGTGTGCATTTTTTTAAATTGTGTAAGCCCACTTGAAAGACACAATTGTGAGGGTTTTAAGTGAACCTGGAAAAACCTATTTTCATAGTGAACGTTAATACCCACTATGTGAGGATATTAGGAGTGGAGTAGATGTGTGGCTATTGTTTAACAGTTGGTGTACACACGGGCGAACCACTATAATTCTTTGTATTTTGTGGATGTGTGGTTTATTTTCTATATCTTTTATCATTCAAGTTTGTGGGATGTATTTGTAGATGTGAATGTTGTAATCTTTTACATTTCAGGCATTTTGGGGAATGTTGTAATAGCTTAGATTTCCTTTCTTGCTATTTTCTTTTTATTCTTTTGTATCAAGTTTGAGTTTTTGATACACAGAGCTTTCCAGGAATCAGGTTGTCCTACCATTAACATTTGGTTTTTGGTGTAAGGTTGTCCTTAGAATAACATCTGTATCAATCTCTCAATACTCGTACATTTGAGGTTGTATTTACATTTCCGTATTGTGGATTGTTGATAGTGCTATCTTTCCTTTAATTATTTATATTCCGTTGTTATTAGTTTAATTTGGCATTTTCTTTTTCCCCCCTCCCCCCCCCCCCCCCCCCCTCTTGGACATATAGCACGGCCTTTTCAACAACGACCATGCAAAACGATTAACATGAACCCATTTCAAAATGACAACTACGATCAATGCTTCACATAAACTACGAACCATATTACATGAAAACCATGGTCCGTGTAACAGGACACCCATGACCCTTTAATAATTGCATTAAGGATTCAAATTTCATCACAACCAAGACCTATACAACATTACAACGATGACCCTTATCAAAGTGTACAACGACCCATGAAACTTTGATCAATAGTTGGTCGTGATTGTGCATTGTGTTATGTCATGGTTATTATGAATAGTGGATCGTTGATATTAAATTAGAACCACATCCCATATGCCATAATAAACACGACCCATTGTTCATCTGAACCACGACCCATGTCATCTTCACGAACAACCTGTCATGCAAACCATGACCAAACCTCGCTGGGGCCCATTCGAGAATATTGTTGTTATTCATATGACATGACAAATACATCCCATATTACATTACAAACCATGACCCCCCTTAGGATCGGAGATACTCTCACCCGGCTATCATATGTCTCTCATAGTCGACTGGGTGGCAAATCAATCACTAATACTCTTAATCGCCTTCCCGAGTCGTTCATCAACGACTACACCTTGGTCTGTTATACGGTAAGCTCTCAAGCTTACTCAATTTGTTAGCTCTGATTATTGTTTTATACTTTCTAATTCTTTTCTTTCTCAAGTGCAGTCGATGTTTCATTTGATTCGGGAGAGGCTAAAGGTGATGACTAAGATTAAAAGGAGAAGGCCAGGCTGGAAGAGCTCTTCAAGACTTCTACCGAGGAACAGGAGAAGCTGAAGGGCCTGGTAAGAGAAGGCCAATTAAGAGAGATGACGCTCCAGGAGAAGGCTAATTCAATCTCGTTTGGACTCGGCTGAGTCCAAACTGACAACCACAAAGGTTCATCTTGAACAGGCGGAGGAGGACAATACGCAGCTGGTGGCTAAACTGGGGCAAGCTACGCTTGACCCATATAACCTAAAAATCACGATCCATTGTAAAATTAAACAAACAATCCATGACAACTACAATCCATACAACATGACAACCAAGATCCATAAAATACAGTGACTTTCAGAAGAGAAGCTCAGCATGCAAGCCAAGACTCTACAAGTTTCTTCCACCTAAGTTTACAAATGGAGATATTATCATCCTCCTCACTCTCATCTTCAGTGGTTAAAAACTACAATCCTTTCCTTCAGATTTAGAGAGACCGTCCGGAATAAGAGTCACATGTAGCATGCAAGCCACGACTCAATTAACATGATAAATACCATAAATGCATCTTGACCTCCTTTCTAGCAAGACAGTTACGACCGATTTAACATAACAACTACGACCATAATGACATTTATAGTAGAAAGAAGATCTCCCTTCAGCTGGCAACCAACGATGGTTGAAGAGACTGTTCTTACTATTGTGTTGTGATTATGGTCTTGGATGTCATGTTATAGCGGTCGCAGTTGTCATGTTGTATGGGAAGTATTTCAGTTAAACGACGATGATTCCGAAGAAATGCAAGAGCTGCGAAGGACAGGGCATAAGGAAATGGAAGTAGCTAACGTTTTTTCGCTGGCTGGGTGCTCGTTGAAATTTTGATTTGGCGGACTTCAAAAATTATCTTCAGAAATTCCTGTGGAGGCCGTTGAACTTCAGGAAGATCATGATCGTCTTTGAGGAAACAGAAGGGATCACGAATAAAGGAAGAACGCGATAGGGGCTTTATGGTTTCTTCAAATATCTGCTCCATTATTTTAAATGAAAGAGCAAATAAATGCATGAATGCGGATTGGCTTGTTTCACGTGACCCCCAAAGTACCTCAGCTTCTTGACTCTGTTCTTCCTTTACCTTGGCAAATGCCTACCTACAGTTGAAACAAAATAAAATATTAACCTCAGAGTGGAAGAGGCTTTAAGATGAGAGAAGCGAAAAGGAGAAACAATGTCGCTTTCTGGCTGTTAGTCCCTAGATTTTAGCTTCTCTACATAAACAAAAGAACAAGAAGAAGAGAGTCTTTCAATGGTAAATAAATGCGACATTTGCCCCTTCCGAAGCTCATGGTGCTGGTGATCAGTGATCTGTAGGCCCGAACATGATGTATGTGCTTTATCCAGGCCGTTCATCTAGTTTAAAATATCATTTTATGGCTTGAACCGAAAGCGAGAGTAATATAACTCTCCGGTGGACCACACTGCAGAAAAATTATAATTATTGGATATCTACCATTAAAATCCTCCTAGGGCCCGCCGTGATCGGATTATGCTCATTTTTGGACTCCTACCATAAAATGATCTGTAGAAATATATGGACGGCATGGATGAAATACGTATGTGGTGGTGGGCCCATAGAGCGCCGAGGACCAACCATTGGCCAGTGTCCCGAGGAGTAGCCGATCTGTCCGTTTCTTGGGGGTTGCAACAACAGGTGACTTCTGCTTCACTCCCGGACCGTACAAGTCTTGAATCAAGGTTAAAGGTATTTTCATTCGAAACAATCTCCAAAAGCTATCAAAAGGCCCTGGGAATATATGAAGTGTCATAGCATTTTAGGTAGTTTGCCTAAACTTCGAGGCAAGTACCGTCAATTTCAGGCTCTAAATTGTGAACTACATGGTTAACCCTGTTGATGGCTGAAAGTCAAGGTATTCCACTGTGTTTAGGTGCATAGGCGAATGAAGTCCGTCGGATCACGAAGAAACGGTGAAGGTGTGGGTCTACTAAGGGACAACCGTGGATTTGGCGTTGATTATTCTCTCATACCCCATAATCAAGTTCATATGCTTAGTCAATGGGACATTCATCTTTATTTAACTAAAGAATGCTGCTTTAGAATGAAGTGGCTTTGAGAAACAATCCACACTCCTGGTTGCATCGAGACAACTTACATATAATCCGATTAGTCTTATCTGGGCAATCGATTTGTTCCCACGCACAATCAAAAAATCAAACTGATCAAACGATTCTAGCTACCTTAGTCATTGCGAACAAAATGGATGATCAAGATCATTTATTCCCAGCCAGTAACTTAAGCACAGATGCGGATTAGGTGGTGTCGCCGACAACGCCATAGTGGTTGTTTGTTCATGTGTTGATCAACCCGAGGTAAGTAATTTATATTTTTCATCCGTTTTCTCAGGAAATGACGTGACATAAACAATGAAGCAGATCCCACGTGAAGTGGGCCATATCACAGGAAACCATGGAGATAATGAAAGCCAACGTTGAAACTTTTTTAGGGCGGATTGTAATATTTACTTGTCATCTGACCTATTGATAACATCACCTACATACAGATGGAGGGAAAACAAGAATACCAGCTTGGTTCAAAACTTTTGTCGCCCTTACGAAGTTTGCGTTCAATCACTATTATTTAATGTGATGTCGTCGTTCACTTGAGCTTCTGTCGGCTTATTTTTGAGCTGGTTAGGGGCCGAAATGAATCAACGAGATGTAAAGCACACATTACGTTCAGCCCCACAGCGCCCACCACATCGAGACACCACCGCTGGGGTTGGTGCTAGCAACATCACCTGATCCGCGTAAGATGATCACGTGCTACTTCACGAGGCACACGACGCGTGGTTTGGAGGTGAAAACGAAAACAGAGCATACGACGACGCTGGTCTCCCCACGTGTCAACGATAAGACAGCCATTTTAGGATTTCAGGGTCTTCCCTGGAGGTCGGTTCCCCAGAATGCTTGCTGACTCTTAAAGCACCAACAATAAGAACCCAATCAAGCTCAGTGGATCTAATTTCAGCCGTCCAAATTCACTCAAGGACATGAGATACGCATCTTCAGTGTACCTGTCTTTTTCTTTTTCCTTTTTGAGTTCATCGTGGACTTTTTCGGGTGGTAGAATTATTTGCTCTGAGACCTGTTATATATTGAAGGTTTTTTCTTTTAATTATTTTATTTCCACTGAGATGTTAGATACTAGAGCTTTTATTTTATTTTATTTTATTTTTTAAAGGTGGAGATTATTTGCACTTTCATAGACTTAATCTCGGAGGATTATCGGATATGAACTCCCACAGGAAGGATGATGTACACCCCATCTAAATTTGAACTGGTGACATAAAACACTCGTATGTTTATCGGGCTGTTCATGCAGAGTGTATGTGAGAAATATTCACCTGCGAAGGCAACAAGGGCGATCCGATGGTGTGGGAACCATCGTGATGTGTTTCTCACATCCAACTCGACTCTACACATGCAAATATCCAGCCACATGTACAGAGCAACATTTATTTAGTGCAAACAATTTTCACTGCAATATAGTGTACACGGTTGGTTGTGGGCTCAGCATTATGTGTTGATGAAATCTACTCGGACCATCAAACACACCCTCTTCCCGTCTGGCGCTCAGAAATTAGGTAAACTTATGACGTAGATGGGCCACACCAACAACAACAATTATCCGTGGACGCCCACCCTTGATTCTCTAGGGGGCCCACCATGTTGCGTAATGCCAACCAATCCACTGATATGAAACGTTTTCTCCGGATGATGGCACGTCTCAAAAATAGGTCATTAAAAAGACATGGGTGGGGCCCAACCAGAATTAACGATGGGCGTCCCCTCCGAACTATTCCAGCTTCTGAGGCTCACCCAGTCTTTAGAAAAGACTGAACCCATAATAGTTCGCAAACTATATTGCCCTATTTACACTCGATTTTCACGGCAGCTCCAATGAATAAAATGTGTTTGGGAAAAAATATGACAAGTCTGGAGACTCGGTTATGGAATGGATCAACTCTACTAAAACCGACCGAAGGATCCGATCCAATAATTCAGATCAAACAAGATAAAGCCAAAGAGAGACCTGTTCGGATTTGTAGGAAATGAATCCCGACCGAAATTGAGAGTCGAGAGCCTTAGGCAAGTATAGGACACATCAAGTTGACTCGGTTAATGAGGCAGCAATGTCTAAGGAGACCTGTTGAAGGCCCCAAATCAGAAAGCTACCTGACCGATTATAAAAACAACCCATGTATGGTCGGTTGTAGTATCAACTATCGGATAGAAAGAAAACATCGGCCCTGAACCGACCCAGTTTCGTCCGATAGTAGGCAAAAAGTCTCCTATGTGAGCCAGCCGAGATTACGGATCTATTGAGGCCGAGTCAAGCAAAGGAGAGACGGTGTAATCTTAAACACTGTCCCGAGAATTTTGTAGAAGGATCCCCGATCCTGGAAATCTGGGGGTCGGGAAGTATCCATAAACAAGATATCATCAAAATCAAATCTCCAAAATATTGGGAAAGAATCCCCATACGGTGGGATCCTCCTCCTCTTATAAATAGAAGAGACTTCAAGGACGAAAGGTACGCAAAAAAACTCTTTCCCGAATTCCCTCAATACAATAAGACCCAGATTCTTATCCTGACTTTGGCATCGGAGGGTTCCCTGCTCTATCTAGGGTCTCCTTTGTCTTCTTCCTGTGCAGGTACCCGAAGGTATACTGAGGGACAACCAGATTTTTGCATCAACAGTTTGGCGCCGTCTGTGGGAAGTGATACAAAAAGTCGTTTCCTACGCTCAATCCAGAGGTTGAAGAACGTGCTTTAATGGTGGTTACTAGAAGAACGGTCCTAGAAGATCTGAATGAGGCCGCCGCTATTGAGCTATTGGATGCAAACGCTGTTCGAGGGACTCAAGGTCAGAATTCCGCTGCTCGACCAGCGACCTCTGCTGGGACAAGGAACACTCAGCGGAACCGAGGTAATGAGCGACTGAATAAAGAGGTACAGGAACTCAGATCCGACATCAACATCATGAAACAACTGTTGGAACAAATACACCGATAGCAAGTTCCGCCGAGTATTCAGACGGTTAACGCCCCACAGCAAGTTGTTGACCCCGAGCCTAATGCTCCGCAACCAACAATCCCCTAGAAAAGTCAGCCCCAAGGTCCGTTCGAGCCGGCCCCTGCTCATTCCGCTACTGTCGTTCTGCCTCCCATTGACCTCCGACATAAAATTGATCGGCGGAGGCGAAGTCGGCCTCTGGTCGAGGGAATGGCCGAAAGTAACGAACCTTGGAAAGCCGACCTTCAATATTTCAGGAGAGAGGTACGGGAGGAGATCGAAGACATGAAGCAAGGTCGGGATTTGCATCATAATCGGTCCGAAACAAAAGCGTCCCCGTTTGTGGAGGAAGTAATGTAGGCTCGACTACCGAAACATTTCTGTCTTCCACAAATTATGGCTTTCACGGGTAAAACCGACCCAACTGAGAACATCGAATGTTTCCGAACGTACATAGAACTACATGATGCCTCGGATGCCGTGATGTGCCAAGCCTTCTCCCTCACCTTAGCCGACATAGCCCGACTTTGGTTCAAATAGTTAAAACTAAAGTCCATCCGAACGTTCACAGAACTTAACGACGTCTTCCTTACCAATTTTATTAGCGGGAAGAAGAAGCTGAAACCTCTAGCGCACCTGAACAACATAGTCTAGAAAGAGGGAGAATTGTTGAAAGATTACATCAAACGATTCAACTTCGAATCGCTCCAAGTTCGGAAACATTCAGAGGAGATAGCACTCAACTCCATCATGCAAGGTGTAAGGGACAAGTTGTTTTTGGCGTCCTTAGACAAGAATCCACCCGAAACTTTGACGGAGTTCATGACTTGGTCAGAAAAATACACAGACGCTAAAGAAACGCGGAACTTGCACGAGGCCGTCCAGAACGCAAAAACCATGGCCAAAAGGTCAGCCAAAAATGAGGTTGACTCGGCCGGAGGGAAAAAGCGCAAGGACGACCGAGCGTACGACGAATGCAAGTCAGGTAAGCGACCCGATCGAATATTTTCTACCTACATCCCGTTTAACAAACCTCGAGAACAGGTGCTGATGGAAATCAAAAGTGAAGGATTCGTAAGTTGGCCAAATAAGCTTCGGAGTATTCCAAACCGGCGGAATACGGACACGTACTGTCACTATCATCGCGATCACGGTCATAGTACAAGTGATTGCTATCATTTGAAGGAGGAGATCGAAAGGCTTATCTGAGAAGGCTGGCTCAAAGAACATGTCGAGAGAATAGGAACGACGGAAGAACGACCGAGTGACAACCGATCTACGGAAGAAATCCGGACAATAGTCGGAAGACCCCTGTGCGGGGGTGACTCAAATAACGCCCGGAAAAATCACGCCAAAAGCCTCAGCCGACCTGAGTCTGACATTCTGATCATAACTCGGCCATCTAAAGAAAAGAAGAAGGAAAAGTACTGTATCTCATTCACTAATGAAGATGCCCGAGGGATCCATCATCCACATGATGATGCATTGGTCGTTACATTAACCATTGTAAGCCGAAGGGTGTTCTGCATTCTCGTCAACACAGAATCACGGCTGACGTGTTGTTTACTCAGGCATTCAAAAGAATGGGTGTTGAACGATCGGCGTTACGACCAATTCGTACCCCGTTGGTCGGATTCTCAGGGGGACAGATACTCCCGGAAGGGATCATTTCACTGCCGCTCACAGCCGGGAATCATTTGCACCAAGCGACAACAATGGTTGATTTCCTAATAGTCGACCAGTCATCCGTGAACAACGCTATACTCGGTCAACCCTCTCTAAGTATCCTTCAGGCAGTCGTATCTACGTACCACCTCTCCATGAAATTCCCGACTGAGTCGGGAGTAGGAGTCGTTAGAGGAGATCAGCAGGACGAGAGGCGTTGCTACATGACAGGTGTAAAGAGACCCACCGAGAAAGCTCCAGCCGAAGTATCAATAATCGAGTCGTTAGACCCCCGGGTCGAGATGCATGAACGAGGGCAACCAGTTGAAGATCTTGTCTCGGTGCCCTTGGTCGAAACAGGCGAGTCCAAAACAGTGCAGGTTGGCGCATCTCTGTAACCACCATTGAGAGATAATTTGATAGCCCTGCTCCGACAATATGCTGACGTATTTGCTTGGAGCCATGAAGATATGTAAGGAATCGACCCGTCAGTGATCACCCACTGACTCAATGTCGATCCGACCTACAGACCGATCCGACAAAAGTGACAACCTCTCAGCCCCGTAAGGTACGCTGTCATAGAAGAAGAGGTTAACAAGCTTCTCAAGGAAAAATTCATAAAAGAGATATACTATCCGGAATGGGTAGCAAATATTGTACTGGTGAAGAAAGCTAATGGAAAATGGTGAGTTTGTATCGACTATACCGACCTAAATAAAGCCTACCCGAAAGATAGCTTTTTCCTTCCAAGGATAGACCAGTTGGTAGATAGTACCGCGGGGCATGAACTTCTTAGTTTTATGGATGCGTATTCAGGGTATAATCAAATTGTAATGCATCAGTCCGATAAATCTAAAACGACCTTTGTCACTGACAAAGGTCTTTATTATTACCGTGTGATGCCGTTTGGTTTGAAAAATGATGGTGCGACTTATCAGAGATTGGTGAATAAAATCTTTGCTCGGCTGATCGGCCGAACAATGGAAGTGTACATTGACGACATGCTCGTCAAAAGTGTACGCACGACTGAACACATAGCCGACCTAGAAGAAATGTTCCTCATCTTACGTAAGTTCCAAATAAAACTGAACCCGAGCAAGTGTGCCTTTGGCGTAAACTCGGGAAAGTTCCTCGATTTCTTAGTCAGTCAGCGAGGGATAGAAGCTAACCCGAAAAAGATAAAAGCCCTGCATGACATAAGTCTCTAAAAATAATTAAAGATATACGAAGACTGACTGGACGGGTAGGGGCACTTAATCATTTCCTGTCCAGAGCCATGGATAAATGTCTCTCTTTCTTCAAACAGTTAAAGGGACGGCAAACGTTGAAGTGGACGGAAGAGTGCGAGGTAGCGTTTCAGCAGTTAAAGTCTTATCTCGGAACTCCCCCAATCTTAACGAAACCCGAATTAGGAGAAACTCTGCTGCTATACCTAGCGGTGTCTAAGGCAGCAGTTAGCTCGGCCCTGATACATGAGCACGAAGGAAAGCAGCTGCCGGTTTACTACGTCAGTAAAGCACTATTACTGGCGGAGATGAGATACCCACTCTTAAAAAAGGTGGCCTTAGTTCTAGTAGTCTCCTCGCGCCGACTTCGACCATACCTCCAAGCCCACACCATCGTCGTAATGACCAATCTCCCACTACGTCAGATTCTACAGAAACCGGACGCATCCGGCCAACTCACGAAATGGGCGATCAAACTCAGCGAATTCGACATTCAGTATAAGTTGAGAGTAGCAATCAAAGGGCAAGATGTGGCCGACTTCATCGCTGAAGTAACACCACAAGACAATCCGATGACTGAGCATACTACCGAGCCTGTTGAAAAATTAACCACTGCTTCTCCCGTACCGTCGCCCGACCCAATCCCTTGGAAGTTGTATGTCGATGGTTCCTCTAACTCTAAGGCAAGTGGGGCAGGAGTACTTCTGAAAACTCCTGATCAAACCTACATGCAGTATGCCTTAAGACTTGGATTTTAAGCATCAAACAATACAGCAGAATATGAAGCATTGTTGCTCGGCCTCCGACTCACGACCAGCTTGGGTGTTAGGCATCTAAATGTTTTCAGTGATTCTCAGCTGGTTGTTAACCAAGTTACCGGTGCATATCAAACACGGAAAGAATAATTAAAAGTGTATATGGAGAAAGCCAAAGAACTGATCAAAGGTTTTCAATGTTGTATCGTTACTTAGATCCCTCGGACAGAGAATGCTAAAGCCGACCTATTAGCAAAACTCGCCTCCGCCGATGAAGACAATATACCCAGGCCTGTTCCGGTTGAGTACGTCGCTAAACCGAGTATCGATGAACCAGTTATCTCTATCGTACATTCGATCGACTCAGAACCTTCTTGGATTGATCCAATCATCCAATACCTCAATAAGGGAGAGTTGCCTGATGACCACGTCGAGGCCCGACGATTAAAGATCCGAGCCTCCCGTTATACCATACTCAACGGGACGTTATACAAGAAAGGTTATTATACTCCACTGCTGCGATGTCTGAACCCCAGCAAAGCGGATTATGTACTACAAGAAATCCATGAAGGGATCTACGGAATCATTCAGGAGGACGGTCACTCGCGTATAAGGTATTGCGTCAGGGATACTATTGGCTGACTATTCAGCACGACGCCCGCAAACTTGTTCAGAAATGCGATAGATGTCAGAGATTCGCGGTTTTCCCAGAAGCGCTAACACCTATGACCGGTCCTTGGCCCTTCGCACAATGGAGAATCGACATCATAAGGCCACTCCCAGTGGGAAAAGGCGAGACTAAGTTCGCTGTCGTAGCCGTGGATTACTTCATGAAATGGGCCGAGGTTGAGCCACTGATAAAAATAACTAAGTAGAAGATCATTGATTTCGTGTGGAAGAACATTGTCTGTCGGTTCGGAATACCCCAGACCATTATTACCGACAATGAAAAGCAGTTCGACAATAATAGCTTTCGTGAAATGTTTGGTAACCTCGGGATCAGAAACGTGTACTCATTGACCCATCATCCTCAGACGAACGGGCAGGTTGAGGCAGTCAATAAGATCATCAAGCACCATCTCTGGACCAATCTCGACCAAGCCAAGGGAGCATGGGCTAAAGAACTTTAAAAAATATTGTGGGCATATCGAACTACAACACGAACTGTTATGGGCGAAACTCCTTTCTCCCTTGCTTATGGCTCGGAAACCATCACCCCGGTCGAGATCGGGTTGCCTTCAGCCCGAGTCAATTCATTTAACGAAGAGGATAATGAACAACTCCTAGCACTCGGACTCGATCTTGTGGACGAACGAAGAGAAATAGCTCGATAACTTACAAGAGCTCGGCAACAACAGGTTACTTGGTTCTACAACGCCCAAGTCAAGGTCAGACATTTTCGAGTGGGAGACATGGTTCTCTGAAAGACGTTCCTCAATACTAAGGAAGTCGGCTTAGGAACACTAGGACCCAACTAGGAAGGACCCTATATCGTCTCAGCCACCATTCGACCAGGGAGTATCAGTTAGAAGACCTAACCGGACGACGACTATCTCACCCATGGAACGCCGAGCATCTAAAAATCTATTATCCCTAAAGTTCTCATGGTAAATCATTGAAAGAGACTTGGAAAAACTAGGCATGTAAACTGAGTCAAAATGAATAAAATGAAACTAATCATATTCATTTATCGATGTGTTACATCGAGTTACATCTTGCTTCGACAATACATTGTTAGACTAGACAGAGGGAAAAGAAAGATCCCACAACATGCGAATGTCTTCTTCAATTAACGCTATTCTCGAGCTTGCCCGGAGCCGGTGTTAGTGCCACAAATGGAGCTGATGATGGTACCAAAAACCAAGTTCCCAGCAGGGCTGGTGTTAGTGCCAAAAAATGGAGCCGATGATGGTACCAAAAACTGAGCTCCGGGGCTTTCAAGGGTCATTCGGGATGACCTCTGGAGGCTGAGCCGCTTCAGGCTCGACCTCGGTACCACCCGCAACATCGTCAAGCTCAGTTGCTTCAGTCGTCAGATCCTTGGGAGGCCCATCCTCAAATTTTGAGAGGTCAAGGTCGAAAAAAAATTGCTTCACCACTTGAATGCAAGCTTGGTACTCGCTCGCATACAGGAAATCTCTCTCGTCCTCGAACTCCGAAGACTCAAGGAGGTCTTTTACGGCCTTCTCTCCCGCCTCTTTCTTAGCCACCTCGAGGCCATTTTTGTATTGGCCTTCAGCCGGTTTAGCTTATCCTCGGAGGCGTCACGAGTAAGGTGAAGTTGCCGACTCTCATCAGCAGCCCCTTTCGACAGCTGAGCCATCCGAGCACATTCAGCTTTAGCGTCTTCAGTCGCCTTCCGAGCCAAGCTCAGCTCGCCAGTTAAGCGGTCGACCCTAGTCGAGGCGATCTCAAATTGGGCTTCTACTCTGCTGCCTGTCTCTGAGCCACTTCGATGTATGCCACATTTTTTTGAGCCTTCTCAGCCTCAGTCAGGTCTACGCTGGCTCTCAGTAGGCAAGGAGTGAGCTGCACAATAAAAAAAATTTACTAAGCCCGATTAAAACTAAAAGAGACAAAGAGCTAAAGAATAAAATTTGAAACCCCACCCGGAGTAAGACCTTCGCAGCATAGGAGAGTATCTGACTCCCAGGAGCTTCGAAGATGGAAGCGAATTCCCTTTTGCTCCCGGCAGAAATAGCCCAAGGCACCATATCTGCCACGGCCCGACGGAAGGAGGATTGCTCCTGCGGAACCGACTCCTCCCTTGAACTCTCTCCTCTCTGCTCCTCTCTTTGCCCCGGGATTCGTTCGGCAACTTGTCCTTCCTCGAGAGTCGCTCGGGACTCAACAGAAACGCCCTCCGCCCTCTCTTCTGAGTCAGAAAGATTGATGACGGGCGGGGCGACCGAGGTAGTGCCGACTGGGGCAGAAGGCTCCGCAACCGAGGGATCAGCCTTAGCCTTCTTCGGGGGCCAAGGATCTGACAGAAGGACTGACCTAGGGGGAGCCTTTAACTTCGATGGCCTCAAGAGAGGTCGAGCTTCGGCCATTTCTGTGTCAAATAAAACACATAATCAAAAATTTTTAAGAAGGATGTACCTGAGTAATTCAAAGTTACCTATCACGGACGAGTCCAGGCCCGAGAGAAGAAGACGCTCTGGCTGTAAAAGGGACTTCTAAGACCTGTCTTCCGGGCTTAACGTTCATAAGTCTCTGATCCGAGTTAAAGCGTTGGCTGCTAGCTTCAGCTTTCTTTTAGAGATATCTGCAGAAGACGTTCAGTTAGACTCAAGAGGAGGTTAGCAAAACAAGATGAGAAAAAAGGCGTGCCGAGTCACCTGCTTTAGAGAACACCTAGGGAACGAGGGATTTGAACAGCCTAGGCTCGACAGTTTCCCAGCGACCACATGCCCAGAACCACCTCTCTCTCCAGTGCTTTTTAGAGATAGGAGGGTCGGTTATCAAAGAACCACCCTTGTTCCGCCAAGCACTCAAAAAATACTATTCAAGTTGCGAAGTATTCGGCCGAACTTGGTATAGATAGAGGAACTCGTTCGCAGTCAGTGGGGGCTACTCAGTCTTAGCCCACAACACTCCACATCCAAATAAGTTCCTCTACCCATTTGAGACTATCTGCCTGGGATCAATTCTGAGTCGGGAAAGAAAATCCTGAACAATAGGCTATAGGGGTAGACGCAAGCCACATTGCATGGCAACTTGAAAAATTGCGACCATCCCAGGAGGGGGATAGTCGGGCAATTCATTCGGAAGTGAAAGTTAAAGAATTACTGAGTCAGGGACATGATACCCTATTCAGATCCTATTTAAGTCCATCTCAGTCAAAACTGAGGGAACCGGCCCCTTTTTTTCATCTCCGACCTCCTCACTCTCGACAGCCTCTCCTTCTTCGGCCGCCAACTCAACAAATTGAACCAATCTCCGTAGGGGGACCGACTTAGTGGTTCCCCCAAACTCAGCCCTCATCCGTCTCCTAGGAAGAGTCGATTCAGAGGTTCCTAATTCTTCCTCCTCTTCCTCTAAGTCATCCCCTGGGAAAAAGGGGGTGGGCTTACCCGGGGCATGTCTCAAGACAGAGGGGTCCTCCGTGGCAGGGCGTTCCGCTGGGGTCCTACTGAACATTTTGGCGGAGAGCTAGAAAGCCTCATTGGCACTCATCGCCATCTCTGCTAATAAGGAAGGCGATTCTGAAACATTCCAAAAATGCTCTGTTTCGCCCTCATCACCAAAAATATCCCCCTGGGGATTTGAAGGATGCATAGTCACTAAACGTCGAAAAGAAAAGGGGGAGAGATAAGACTCACCGAAAGGACGATAAGCACACCTTTAAGGAGAGAAGAAGGTAAAAACGGAGAAGAATGGAAAAACACAGACACAACTAAGAAGAGAGAGAATGGGAGAGGAAAATGAATTGGGCAGACGAAATTACAAAAGTCGATCCCGCTCTTCCTTTTATAGCCGAGCACGTGGCAGTAACATTTAAGGAGGAGTCAAATCGATGCCTATTTTGACTCCCCCACCCGACGCGTGGCACACGCTGACTGACGGAAGTAACGTCTTCACCATGTGTCTGGCACTCATAAGCGAACGAAACGACTCGACGACTGTCCGCTCGTGTGACCTCGAGTAACGATTCGTTAAGAACGACACAAGAAGCAATAAATACCCCATCACAACCTCAGTTTGTAATACAGTACTCCTTAGTACCGATATAACTGACACAAGGAGTAGGGGGCTTACTGTTGGGGAAAAAATATGACAAGTCCGGAGACTCGGTTATGGAATGGACCAACTCTACTAAAACCAATCGAAGGATCCGAGCCAATAATTCAATTCAAACAAGATAAAGCCAAAGGAGAGACCTGTTCAGATTTGTAGGAAATGAATCCCGACTGAAGTTGAGAGTCGAGAGCCTTAGGCAAGTATAAGACACATCAAGTTGACTTAGTTAACGAGGCAGCAATGTCTAAGGAGACCTATTGAAGGTCTCAAATCAGAAAGCCACCTGACCGATTATAAAAAAAACCCATGTATGGTCGGTTGTAGTATTGGCTATCAGATAGAAGGAAAACATCGGCCCTGAACTGACCCAGTTTCGTCTGATAGTAGGCAAAAAGTCTCCTATGTGAGCCAACCGAGATTACGGATCTATTGAGGCCGAGTCAAGTAAAGGAGAGACAGTGTAATCTTAAACATCGTCCCGAGAATTTTGTAGAAGGATCACCGATCTTGGAAATCTCAGGATCGGGAAGTATCCATAAACAAAATATCATCTAAATCAAATCTCTAAAATATTGGGAAAGAATCCCCATACGGTGGGATCCTCCTCTTCTTATAAATATAAGAGACTTCAAGGACAAAAGGTATGCAAAAAAACTCTCTCTCGAATTCCCTCAATAAAATAAGATCCAGATTCCTAACTTGACTTTGGCATCGGAGGGTCCCCTGCTGTAGCGAGGGTCTCCTTTGTCTTCTTCCAGTGTAGGTACTTGAAGGTATACCGAGGGACGACCAGATTTTTGCATCAACAAAATGTTTTCACATCCCAACACACTCATTTGGACTGGAGGGAAAAGTACTAATGTTAGGCAGAGAAAGATCATAAGGAATAGAAGGATACCTACACCGGAGATATCTGTCATATTATTAGTGTCAGAGTACCTGAAGACGTGCTAATGACTGAAACCCCAGAGATGATTATTCTCCCAACAACGTGTGGCCAGAATACACAGGACGCGGATTAGATACGGACGGGTTGAGTAGCGAGACTCGCTACTGAAGGGACGTCACGAGGTCATGTGGCCCCACTATGATGTATGTGTTGTATCCATAATGTTCATCCATTTAGACATATTATTTTAAGGCAGGACCTAGAGAGAGAGGAAGATCTAAAGCTTTAGTGGACCCCACCAAAGAAAACAACAGGAAGATTGATGCCCACCGTTGAAACCTTCTATAGGCCCACCATGATGTTTTTTCCAAATCCAACCTGCTCAAAAGTTAACAAAGACATTAAAGAAGGTAAAACACAAATATCAGCTTGATATAAAACTTTTGAGGACTTTAGAAGATTTTAACGGTGGTGTCACTCTCCCAACTGTTTTCTCTGGTGGGGTCCACCAGAGCTTTGGATGTGACTCATTCTTTGCATCCTACCCTAAAATGATCTCTACAGATGGATGGATGGCGTGGATACAAAAAATACATCATGGTGGGGCACATAGAACTTGGTGACGTCACTTAAGTAGCAGTCTCACTACTCAACTTTTTAGTACCTAATCTGCAGTCGAATAGGATGCGGATTAGATACTGATAGGTTGAGTAGAAGGACTCGCTACTGAAGTGACGTCACAAGGTTATGTGGACACCACTATGATGTATGTGTTGTATCCACAATGTCCATTCATTTGGATATATTATTTTAATGCAGGACCCAGAGAGAGAGAGAGAGGAAGATCCAAAGCTTTAGTGGACCCCACCAAAGAAAATATCGGGAAGATTGATGCCCACCGTTGAAACCTTCCTAAGTCCCACCATAATGTTTTTTTGAAATTCAACATGTTCAAAAGTTAACAAAGACATTGAAGGGACACGGATTAGATACTGACAGGTTGAGTAGCGAGACTCACTACTGAACTAACGTCACAAGGTTATGTGGACCCCACAATGATGTATGTGTTGTATCAACAATGTCCATTCATTTGGATATATTATTTTAAGGCACGACCCAGAGAGAGAGGAAGATCCAAAGCTTTTGTGGACCCCACTGAAGAAAACAGCGGGAAGATTGATGCCCAACGTTGAAACCTTCCTAAGGCACACGATGATGTTTTTTCGAAATCCAACTTGTTCAAAAGTTAACAAAGACATTAAAGAAGGTAAAACACAAATATCAGCTTGATATAAAACTTTCGTGGACATTATAAGTTTTTAACGGTGGTGTCACTCTCCCAACTATTTTCTCTGGTGGGGTCCACTAGAGCATTGGATGTGACTCATTCTTTGTATCTTAGCCTAAAATGATCTCTCCAGATGGATGGATGGCGTGGATAAAAAATTACATCATGGTGGGGCACAAAGAACTTGGTGACGTCAGTTTAGTAGCAGTCTCGCTACTCAACTTCTCAGTAGCCAATCCACCCCCGAATTGGACGCGGATTAGATACTAACAGGTTGAGTAGCGAGACTCACTACTGAAGTGATGTGACCAGGTTATGTGGACCCCACTATGATGTATGTGTTGTATCCACAATGTCCATTCATTTGGATATATTATTTTAAGGCATGACCCAGAGGGAGAGGAAGATCCAAAGCTTTAGTGGACCCCACCAAAGAAAACAGTGGGAAGATTGACGCCCATCGTAGAAACCTTCCTAAGGCCCACCATGATGTTTTTTCAAATTCCACCCTATTCAAAAGTTAACAGAGACATTAAAGGGATGAGGATTAGATACTAACAGGTTGAGTAGCGAGACTCACTACTTATGTGACGTCACCAGGTTATGTGGACCCCACTATGAAGTATGTGTTGTATCCACAATGTCCATTCATTTGGATATATTATTTTAAGGCATGACCCAGAGAGAGAGAGGAAGATCCAAAGCTTTAGTGGACCCCACCAAAGAAAACAATGGGAAGATTGATGCCCACCGTTGAAACCTTCCTAAGGCCTACCATGATGTTTTTTGGAAATCCAACTTGTTCAAAATTTTACAAAGACATTAAAGAAGGTAGAACACAAATATCAGCTTGATAAAAAAAACTTTTGAGGACTTTAGAAGTTTTTAACGGTGGTGTCACTCTTCCAACTGTTTTCTCTGGTGGGGTCCACTGGGGCTTTGGATGTGACTCATTCTTTGTATCCTACCCTAAAATGATCTCTCCAGATGGATGGACGGCGTGGATACAAAAAATACATCATGGTGGGGCACACAGAACTTGGTGATGTCACTTTAGTAGCAGTCTCGCTACTCAACTTGTCAGTAGCCAATCCGCACCTGAATAGGACGCAAATTAGATACTGATAGGTTGAGTAGAAGGACTCACTACTGAAGTGACGTCACAAGGTTATGTGGACACCACTATGATATATGTGTTGTATCCACAATGTCCATTCGTTTGGATATATTATTTTAATGTAGGACCCAGAGAGAGAGGAAGATCCAAAGCCTTAGTGGACCCCACCAAAGAAAATAGCGGGAAGATTGATGCCCACCGTTGAAACCTTTTTAAGGCACACCATGATGTTTTTTCGAAATCCAACATGTTCTAAAGTTAAGAAAGACATTAAAGAAGGTAAAACACAAACATCAGCTTGATATAAGACTTCTGTGAACTTTAGAAGTTTTTAACGGAGGTGTCACTTTCCTAACTGTTTTCTCTAGTGGGGTTCATTAGAGCTTTGGATGTGACTCATTCTTTGTATCATACCCTAAAATGATCTCTTTAGATGGATCGACGACGTGGATACAAAAAATACATCATGGTGGGGCACACAAAACTTGGAGACGTCACATCAGTAGCAGTCTCGCTACTCACCTTGTCATTATCCAATCTGCGCCCGAATAGGACGCGGATTAGATACTGACAGGTTGAGTAGTGAGACTCACTACTAAAGTGACGTCACCAGGTTATGTGGACCCCACTATGATGTATGTGTTGTATCCACAATGTCCATTCATTTGGCTATATTATTTTAAGGCGTGACCCAGAGAGAGGGGAATATCCAAAGCATTAGTGGACCCCATAAAAGAAAAGAGCGGGAAAATGATGCCCACCATTAAAACCTTCATAAGGCCCACCATGATGTTTTTTCAAAACCCAACCTGTTCAAAAGTTAACAAAGACATTAAAGGGACTGGGATTAGATACTAACAGGTTGAGTAGCGAGACTCACTACTGAAGTGACGTCAACATGTTATGTGGACCCCACTTTGATGTATGTATTTTATCCATAATGTCCATTCATTTGGATATATTATTTTAAGGCATGACCCATAGAGAGAGGAAGATCCAAAGCTTTAGTGGCCCCCACTAAAGAAAACATCGGGAAGATTGATGCCCACCGTTGAAACCTTCCTAAGGCCCACCATGATGTTTTTTCGAAATCCAACCTGTTCAAAAGTTGACAAAGACATTAACGAAGGTAAAACACAAATATCAACTTGATAAAAAACTTTCATGGACTTTAGAAGTTTTTAACGGTGGTGTCACTCTCCCAACTGTTTTCTCTTGTGGGGTCCACTAGAGCTTTGGATTTGACTCATCCACTGTATCGTACCCTAAAATGATCACTCTAGAAGGATGGATGGCATGGATACAAAAAATACATCATGGTGGGGCACACAGAACTTGGTGATGTCAGTTCAGTAGCAGTCTCACTACTCAACTTCTCAGTAGCCAATCCACGCCCGAATTGGATACGAATTAGATACTAATAGGTTGAGTAGCGAGACTCGCTACTGAAGTGACGTGACCAGGTTATGTGGACCCCACTATGATGTATGCATTGTAACCACAATGTCCATTCATTTGGATATATTATTTTAAGGCATGACCCAGAGGGAGAGGAAGATCCAAAGCTTTAGTGGACCCCAACAAAGAAAACAGTGGGAAGATTGACGCCCATCGTAGAAACCATCTTAAGGCCCACCATGATGTTTTTTCAAAATCCACCCCGTTTAAAAGTTAACAAAGACATTAAAGGTATGCGGATTAGATACTGACAGGTTGAGTAGAGAGACTCACTACTAAAGTGACCTCACCAGGTTATGTGGACCCCACTATGATGTATGTGTTGTATCCACAATGTCCATTCATTTAGATATAGTATTTTAAGGCATGACCTAGAGAGAGAGGAAGATCTAAAGCTTTAGTGGACCCCACCAAAGAAAACAATGGGCAGATTGATGCCCACCACTGAAACCTTCCTAAGGCCCACCATGATGTTTTTTCGAAATTCAACCTATTCAAAAGTTAACAGAGAAATTAACGGGACACGAATTAGATACTGACATTTGAGTAGCGAGACTCGCTACTGAAGTTGCGTCACCAAGTTATGTGGACCCCACTATGATGTATGTGTTGTATCCACAATGTACATTCATTTGGATATATTATTTTAAGGCATGACACAGAGAGAGAGGAAGATCCAAAGCTTTAGTGGACCCCACCAAAGAAAACAGCGGGAAGATTGATGCCCACCATTGAAACCTTCCTAAGGCACACCATGATGTTTTTTTGAAATCCAACCTGTTCAAAAGTTAACAAAGACATAAAAGAAGGTAAAACACAATTATCAGCTTGATATAAAACTTTCGTGGACTTTAGAAGTTTTTAACGGTGGTGTCACTCTCCCAACTGTTTTCTCTTGTGGGGTCCACTAGAGCTTTGGATTTGACTCATTCATTGTATCGTACCCTAAAATGATCACTCTAGAAGGATGGATGGCATGGATACAAAAAATACATCATGGTGGGGCACACAGAACTTAGTGATGTCAGTTCAGTAGCAGTCTCACTACTCAACTTTTCAGTAGCGAATCCACGCCCGAATTGGACGCGAATTAGATATTAACAGGTTAAGTAGCGAGACTCGCTACTGAAGTGACGTGACCAGGTTTTATGGACCCCACTATGATGTATGTGTTGTATCCACAATGTTCATTCATTTGGATATATTATTTTAAGGCATGACCCAGAGGGAGAGGAAGATCCAAAGCTTTAGTGGACCCCAACAAAGAAAACAGTGGGAAGATTGACGCCCATCGTAGAAACCTTCCTAAGGCCCACCATGATGTTTTTTCAAAATCCACCCTGTTCAAATGTTAACAAAGACATTAAAGGGATGCGGATTAGATACTGACATGTTGATTAGCGAGACTCACTATTAAAGTGACATCACCAGGTTATGTGGACCCTACTATGATGTATGTGTTGTATCCATAATGTCCATTCATTTGGATATATTATTTTAAGGCATGACCCAGAGAGAGAGGAAGATCCAAAGCTTTAGTGGACCCCACCAAAGAAAATAGCAGGAAGATTGATGCCCACTGTTGAAACCCTCCTAAGGCCTACCATGATGTTTTTTGGAAATCCAACCTGTTCAAAATTTTACAAAGACATTAAAGAAGGTAGAACACAAATAAAACTTTTGTGGACTTTAGAAGTTTTTAATGGTGGTGTCACTCTTCCAACTATTTTCTCAGGTGGGGTCCACTGGGGCTTTGGATGTGATTCATTCTTTGTATCTTACCCTAAAATGATCTCTCTAGATGGATGGACAGTGTGGATACAAAAAATACAACATGGTGGGTGTAACATCCCGAAATTTTTTTTTTAAGGACCCGAGCACCACCTCAATCAGGTTTCTCTTAGGACTCAAGCCTTTAGAAGTTAAATGTGAATTGACTAGCGCTAAACTCGATTACCTGTGAAATTGGCACTAATCACTTTAAATTTAATCTACAAGACCCAAAACTTGTAGAATTGTTAGCGCTATGTTACCCTGAAATCTAGGATTCAACACTAAATTCAGTTGCTCTCGGGAGTACTTGGAAACTATGTATCGGACCTGGACCGCGTGTCGAAATTTCGATAGCGATGATTTTAGACACTTATGATTACCTTGTTGGGCTTGACATTCACCTCAAAAATCAAGTCCAGATGATGTCCTGAGACGATTTGCTTGAGTCCGGAGTAAAGAGAGTGAGAAAGGTGAAATTATTTAGAAATTAAATATGAATTTAAGAAA
The DNA here is from genome assembly GCF_029962835.1 of Magnolia sinica. Taxonomy (NCBI): domain Eukaryota; kingdom Viridiplantae; phylum Streptophyta; class Magnoliopsida; order Magnoliales; family Magnoliaceae; genus Magnolia; species Magnolia sinica. Next base: position 87,080,784 of record NC_080574.1, read on the forward strand.
TCTGACTCATGTCACTTATGCGCCGATTTTAAGCATTCTGACCGTCAGAATCAGACCCAAATTTATCCTTGGATCAGGGAAGATGGGCCATATATGTCAAAGTGCCGGTGGACCTGATTGAGTTTCGGTGACCATTGAATTGAAACTGGTCCACCACGGCTGATATATAAATTCGATCGGTACAAAAACTCAGCCTGACCTAAATCCATGGTTAGGGAGCTTAAGTCCAACTGCACGTGGAAAAGGGACCACCAGAAGTGCTCCGTTGGACCGAAATAGACCCGATTTGGTTATAACCTAAGTATACCTTGGCCCTGGGGCTATTTTCATCAATATTAGGCCTATATAAAGACCTTAAACCCTCACTCTCAAATTCCATACGAATTTTTCAAACCCTAGCTAAGAGAGAGAGAGAGGAATGGAGAGAGAAAGTGAGAGAGAAGTTGGTGAATCATCTTGAGATTCTTCCCAGTTACTCTGCGTACCTAAACCATCGCCTCTGAATCGTTATTCCAGCGATTCTAAGTTCATTCTTGGCTAAGTCAATCAAACCCTAACCTATTTTGGAGCTTAGAATAGTCTAAGTGTTGATGTAGCTCTTTTCATTCATGCCTTAGGTTATCTACTCGCCATGGACGAAGACTTATCGTCTGAATCAGATCTATTGCGCACTTTCTAGTTTAAGGTGCGGACTATATTCATATAGGTTATGATTTTCAAGGCTTTCAATGTTAGTTAATGGTTTATTATTGTTGTGGGTGCAATTTCACATGCTAAATGCGATGTTTGTATTGCGTTTCTAATATCTATGAACTATATGGAGATTTGTGTATTCCTTGTATATGTAGAAAGTATCATATATGTATGAAATATGAGCATGTGTTTGCCATGATTAATTGTCGCATGTTAGTGCTAGTTGTATGTGTAACAACTCCTTGGCAAGAGGAATTGTCCTAATGTGAGCTATCACCAACATACGTCATGTATGTTAGAATATGTAGCCTAAGTGTTTGTAGAAATGTCTGAATGAATAAGTGTGTCATATATTGTACTTTTTATGGGCATTGAGAAGAGATTCTCAACTATCTTAATGATGTGAATGATTTCCTCCATGCAATTTACATTCTTTGTCTGCTTAACTTAGATGCTACTTACGGTGAATTCATGTTAAGTTGATATTCATCAAATGCTCACATGATGCATGATTAGAATTGTTGATACATTACTATTCTAAATTGTTGGTATGAATATCTGTTATACTTGAATGTGTTTAAGATTATGAAATAGTCCAGGGAATCGGTAACAAACCTTGAGTTCGTGGCCGAGGTTGTTTTCGCCACGTAGGACGTGTTTGACGAACCCGAGTCGTATTAGGGTTGTCGGCAGTGGTTTGGCCACACAGAGTGTTTACGTACTTCATGTCGTTCAACTCAACGTGTGCTCATGCTAGTCGAGCTCGTCAAGTAACCCGATTGTCCCTGTGGATGTTCACCATGTATGGACGCTATTGTTTGAATCTAGGGTACCAAACTTACCAGTGCAATGCCGTTAACTATGGTACCTCGATCCGCTAAGACTCATGAGCCGAGCATGGTGCTATGGGACACCGTGGTTGAGTTGTCAGCCTACACTGGGGTGATGAGCCTCCCCGTAGTGACCAGTGAGCAATTCAAACTCGTGAGCCGATTATGATGGTATGGGACACTATATTCATGTTGTCCGCCTTACATTGATTGGTGACGAGCCCTTTGTAGTGACCTCGAGCATACCTTGATACTGCATTGAGGCGACGAGCCTCAGGGTAGTAACTAAGGTATGATAGGCATGCATTGATTGGTGACGAGCCCTTTACAGTGACATAGAACCACAATATCGTATGAGATTGTCTAGAACTGACGACGCTAGAATGGATCACCATTTGAGAATTAATATGAGGAAGGTACCTTAGCTTTCCAATCTTGCTGTATGAAAAGGACTAATAATAACTTGGTAATCATGTTCATGCACCGCATTGCATGTGCCTTGGCGTTGTGGAGCACTACGGGAGTTTGTCATGCGTACCGTAAGATGAAGACGCTGAGGGAGTGTAGGTGAGAGCATGCATCATTTCTATATACATCCATGCATTAACAAGAGTAATTAGGACATGTTTGATTATATTGTCTTATCATTACTGCTTGATTGAATTGATACTATGTTAACTTTTACTGTATAGTTCCACTGAGTTGATCACTCACTCCCACATTCTGGGATGGTGTTTTCAACACCAACGAACCCTGTCGTAGATACCGATGATGATGCGACCCCCGAGGCAGAGCAGGAGTATGAGGATGATGAGGACGTGTTTTCTTTTATACAGTTCTCAGGTGGGTTCATGTGAGCCATGGCTTGAGCTACGGGGATTCAGGGTTTATTTTGTAATGGGTGATTTCATTTTGATGCTTATATTTTGAAACAAACACTTGTAATTATGACCTGGCAGAGCATACATATCTCAGGGACTTATATAGTAATATACATGTGTTTCTTCAGTCTTCCGCTTGCAGATTTCACCTATCCCTGGATTATGTTTGCAGTTTGGCTTAATCTACTCCATGTTTTATGCACTCATACAGACAACATACATCCATCATTGCATATGTTACATAAGTGATGTTTTGAAACTCGGGAGCTGAGTTATGCTCGACCCTCGAATTTCAGGGCGTTACAAGTTGGTATTAGAGCATGATTTGGATTAAACTGGACCTAGGTTATGGTCACACAACTCACGCTGACGCCACCTTAGTGTAGGAGGGTACAAGATAAATCTAGAATTAGTGTAGGTTTTCTAGTTGCACCTATCGGTGAAAGTTTACTGAAAACGATCGCTGAGATCGAGTCTGTACACACTCTTGATCACACACAACGACCCCAAATCTCTTCTAGACCGTCCATCGATGGGTTTAGACCGTGTATCATCCCATCCCTGCCATTAAAAAGCCGGTAAACCAGAACCTGTATCAGATTCTAGTCGAAGTAACCCGAATTGAGTCGAATAGGATTAGGGGCCCAATCGGGGCAATTCCAGGGGGACCCAGGGGGGACCCACATCATTTTTGACCTTGGGGAGGGGGAGGACCTCACCCCACTAGTGAGCCATCGCCGGTTAGTTTAGAGACCGGCGAGGCCCTCACCGGTTCGGTGAGCCTTCGCTGCCCAGTGGGCCCGGACGGGCTAGACCAGTCAGGCAGATGCCGTTGGGGCCTAGTGTGGCCCACTCCTCCATGGTCGATCGAATAAAACACCTCCCAAACCCTCTTTCCTTTATAAACTACCCTCCCATGCTTTCCTTTTCTTGAAGATTCTCTCAAAACCCCATAAAAATCCATCTCCAAACTCTTTCTTCTTCCATTTTCGAGCATCCTCATTCTACCCATCTCAAAACTCACCTCCATTATTGATTTTCTTTCCTTTTCATTCCATTTGAGCACTCAAATCCCTACTTTGAGCCTCAAATTTGTAGAAGCCCCATCATTCCTTCCATTTCCCTCTTTTCTCTCATTTGCCATGGCCCTATTCGAGCTTATTACGGCCATATTTTCCATTTTCACCATTCTCTCTTTCATGGGGAAGAAAAGAGCTCCCGTTGATGAAGTAGGGCCTAGCCACCCAACCCATGCACGGAGGCTAAGAGGTGCCACCGCGAGCACGACCGCCACGCGAGAGCATCAGACAGAGCGGAACCTCGATCCCCGGGCTCCCATTAGAAGAACTTTGTTGGTGGAGCTATCTCGTGGAGTCTATGAGGGCCGTAGGGTCCTTTTTGAAGCTCATATAGATGTGTGGCTATTTGGAGAATATCTCTTATTTGAGCGCCTGGAGGAGGCCAGGTGGGGTTCGCTATTTGAAGGCGAATATCGCATGAATGCGGGTACTGTCCGAGCTTTCTATGCCCACATTCGAGACCCTTCGTTGGAGCCATTGCAGTTCAAGATCCCTTGCAGAAGAGATCGGGAGCCCACTATTGACGTTGCTTTGATATGCTGACTTCTGAACGTGCCGCTCGGCGAGGTTCATGCAAGTGAGAAGAATCTGAATAGTGCGCGTGAAAGGGATCGCCGCATGCTATTCCCGTGTGGTTGTCTAGTTGAATGGCAGCCAAATAGAAGCCTCTCAGCGAACCAACATGACGGACGACTTTCACTTGCTTCACCATATCTGCACATTCAACGTCTATCCTAGGTGAAGCAATCGCAGTGAGTGCACGAGCCTGATGGTAGATTTCTTGTATCAGATGGGGCAAGGAGAGAAGCTATGTGTGCCTACGTACATCCTGTGGCAGATAGTCCTTATTGCACATTCGAATAGAAGGACTGAATCACTCCCATTTGGTCGACTCATTTGTAAGCTTGCACATGAGTTTGGCTACAGACTTGGGGCGGAAAAGCCGGTACCTATCCATTACATCAATGAGACAATTCTTAATCAGATGGACATTGGGCCTCGTCAACGACAAGCCTTACTTGAAGAAAGTAAGGATGAGACTGAGAGCGAAGAGGAAGAGAGTAATGAAGAAGGTGGAGCTGAAATAGAAGAAGAAGAAGAGCAGGATGAGGAAGAAGTGGAGGCCTAGGACACGAGTGAGAGTTCTCCTCCTATGGCACCGGAGGGGGGCACAGATCAGGCTGTCAAGGACGCCCATATAGCTCAACTTGAGGAGGGTTAGGCTGTCCTACGACAGGCCATTATGGATCTTCGAGGCCTCGTGAAACATAAGTTCAAGAAGGTGTCTCGCACTCTAAAGTCTATCCTGTGTTGCCTGCAGGATAAGGGTGCCCCTCCTCCATCTCCTGATTACGACGAGTAGTTACGGATGTAGTCGTCCCTTGCTCTATTTTGTTGCTTGTTATTGTGAGTAGCCCTTATAGGCATAGTAATTTGGAAGTTGTTTTGTTGTTTGAAGCTTAAGATGTATTAGCTCGCATGCTTTCTCTGTCGTGATCCATGTAATGCTACACTTCTTCATGTATTGCGACAATTTTGTTAAATGAAATGCATGTTGTTTTTTCTTAACTTGTGATGTAAATGCTGTGTGGGTGGATTATGTGGATGTTAAATCTCACAAGTTGCATCCTCTGTTGAATGCAGGGTATGCCTCCTAAGGGCTCGAAGACTTTGACCCGTCTCTCTTTAGGCGAGTCGTTTGCCGGGGTTTCCCCCCTAGGCGATAGCCAGACGGATCCATAGTCAGGCCCATCTCATTTTGGTGCTGGGCTGGACTCTCAGCCAGCTACTGGCCCCGCTGTTGGGCCGACTCCTGTGATACACCCATGGCTCCACCAGTCACGCCTTTGGTTCCTGAGCCCAATCGTGCATCTGCATCGACGCCTTATGCATCTTCGTCCGCTCCGCCTCCTGATAGGCTTGAGCAGATGATGCTATTGATGCAGCAGTAACAGATCTAGCAGTAGCAGCACCAGCAGCACGCCAGCAGCAGCGGCAGTTTTTGTCTTCCATGGCTGGTATCTTTGCTCAGTCGATGGGGGCGACTCCACCTACTTCACCTATGCACCCATCTGGGAACACTAGTGCTAGCAGCACATTTGAGCGATTCCAACGCTTACGACCTCCCACATTTGCGGGTTCTCATAGACCCGAGGAGGCCGAGTACTGGATTGACCGCATCTCTAAGATGCAGAGGCCGAGTACTGGATTGACTGCATCTCTAAGATGCAGAGACCGCTTCACTATTCTGAGGCTGAGCAGTTCGAGCTTGCCTCCTTCATGTTTGAGAAGGAGGCCAGTTTATGGTGGGACAGTGTTCTCCGCACAGTTGCGGAGGATTTTGTGTGGACGTGCGAGGCGTTTGAGGCTTGCTTCCACGAGAAGTATTTTTCGGTCACTTACCGACACGAGAAGGAGAGTGAGTTCCTTCACCTCCATCAGGGAGGGATGTCGGTGACAGCGTATGAGAACCAGTTTACTAAGCTGGCTCGGTATGCTCCATGGCTTCTGGGTGATCAGCCGATTCGGATGTAGCATTTTTCTGAGGGGCCTAAGCCTGAGATTCAATTGAAAATGTGCTGTGCTAGCATCTCTTCTTATGCTGAGTTGGTGAGCAAGTCCCTGCGAGCTGAGCCGGACGGGGACAGGTCGCCCCGTATGCGAGAACCTATGGTTCCCAGACCACGACCTGACTTTCTGAGTACACCATTTCTCGGCAAGAGGCCGCAGGCAGATTCTCCTCCGAGATGTGCAGCGTCGCCGGCTTAATTGATGCGTTCAGACTTACGCTGTACATACTATGGAAAAATTGAGCATTCAGATCATAATTGCTTCACGTGAATGCGGGACAGTGGATTTACGCCGCCACAGAGGATCAGCCGTCCGATGCCTCAGGTCATATCAACTTCACCCCTTCGTTCAACACCAACTCACCCATCTTTCAGACCTTCTGTACCTCTCTTCAGGCCACCTCAAAGGTCTATGGTACCACAGCCGAATTTCCCACAGCAGGCTCGAGTTCACATGCTTACAGCTGAAGCGCCTGGCGCTGACTTGACACCGAGATCTTCTGAGGTTACAACTCACAGCCAAGGTATTCCCGTCTTCTTGTTGGTGGATACCGGGTCTATTACTACTATTATATCGTATGCGGCAGTTAAGCGCCTGAGTTTGGGCACTGTTACTATGAAGGGAGTGACACTCACTACCGCTACAGGGACCTCCTCTGATATTAGCAAGAATTGTATGGGTTGTTTGATTGATCTAGGGAGCAGATCGATTCTAGTTGACCTGTTTGTCGCACCTCTATATCATTACGACGTCATTTTGGGCATGGATTAGCTCACGAAGATGCGAGCATAGATTGATTGTAAAGCTAGACTGGTGATATTCCATGAACCTGAGGGCGAGACATTTACTTTCCCTGTTCAGGTCAGTTACCCTTTCCGTTTTGGTTGTTATACTTCTCTGTTGGAGAGTATTGCTGGTTCAGCGCATGAAAGTACGCGAGTAGTTCGGGATTTTGAAGATGTATTTGAGTCGATTCCTGGATTACCCCCTCAGCACGAGATTGATTTTACTATCGATCTCATGCCTGGTGTGACACCTATTTCATTGCCCACCTATCGCATGCCTCCGAGTGAAATGGAGGAATTGAGGAAGCAGATAGATGGCTTGTTGAATTTGGGCTTTATTCGACCTAGTGTGTCCCTTTAGGGAGCACCTGTTCTGTTTTTCAAGAAGAAGGATGGTTCCTTGCGATTATGTATAGATTATCGCAGGTTAAATCAGGTGACAGTGAAGAAGAAGCTACTTGGGAGACTGAAGCTGAGGTCAGAAAGAACTACCCTCGGATCCTCGAGAAGTATGAAAAGGTACTAATTTTGAGGACAAAATTTTTCTTTAAGGGGGGTAGATTGTAACATCCCAAAAATTTTTATGCAGGGACCCGAGCACCACCTCAATCAGGTTTTTCTTAGGACTCAAGCCTTTAGAAGTTAAATGTGAATTAACTAGTGCTAAACTCGAATGCCTGTGAAATTAGCACCAATCACTTTAAATTTGATCTGCAAGACTCAAAACTTGTAGAATCGTTAACGCTATGTTACCCTGAAATCTAGGATTCAACGCTAAATCCAGTTGCTCTCGGGAGTACTTGGAAACTTTATATCAGACCTGGACCGCGCATCGAAAGTCCGATAGCGATGATTTTAGACAATTATGATCACCTTGTTAGGCTTGACAATCACCTCAAAAATCAAGTCCAGATGATGTCCTGAGACGATTTGCTTGAGTCCGTAGTAAAGAGAGTGAGAAAGGTGAAATTATTTAGAAATTAAATATAAATTTAAGAAATCTGAGTCGTGTCGCTTGCGCGCTGATTTTAAGCATTCTGACCGTCAGAATCTGACCCAAATTTACCCTCGGATCAAGGAAGATGACCCATATATGTCAAAATGCTGGTGGACCTGATCGAGTTTCGGTGATCGTTGAAACTGATCTGCCATGGCTGATTTATAAATTCGATCGGTACAAAAACTCAGCCTGACCTAGATCCATAGTCAGGGAGCTTAAGTCCAACTGCACGTGAAAAAGGGACCACCAAAAGTGCTCCGTTGGACCGAAATAGACCCGATTTGGTTATAACCTAAGTATACCTTGGCCCTGGGGCTATTTTCATCAATATTAGGCCTATATAAAGACCTTAAACCCTCACTCTCAAATTCCATACGAATTTTCCAAACCCTAGCTAAGAGAGAGAGAGGAAAGGAGAGAGAAAGTGAGAGAGAAGTTGGTGAATCATCTTGAGATTCTTTCCAGTTACTGTGTACCTAAACCATCGCCTCTGAATCGTTATTCTGGCGATTCTAAGTTCATTCTTAGGTAAGTCAATCAAACCCTAACCTGTTTTGGAGCTTAAAATAGTCTAAGTGTTGATGTAGCTCTTTTCATTCATGCCTTAGGTTATCTACTCACCGTTAACAAAGACTTATCATTTGAATCAGATTTGTTGTGCAGTTTCTGATTTAAGGTGCGGACTATATTCGTATAGGTTATGGTTTTCAAGGCTTTCAGTGTTGGTTAATGGTTTATTATTGTTGTGGGTGCAATTTCACATGCCAAATGTGATGTTTGTATTGCGTTTCTGATATCTATGAACTATATGGAGATTTGTGTATTCCTTGTATATGTAGAAAGTATCATATATGTATGAAATACGAGCATGTGTTTGCCATGATTAATTATTGCATGTTGGTGCTAGTTGTATGTGTAACAACTCCTTGGCAAGAGGAATTGTCCTAATGTGAGCTATCACCAACATACGTCATGTATGTTGGAATATGTAGCCTAAGTGTTTGTAGAAATGTCTGAATGAATAAGTGTGTCATATATTGTACTTTTTATGGGCGTTGAGAAGAGATTCTCAACTATCTTAAGGATGTAAATGATTTCCTCCATGCAATTTACATTCTTTGTCTGCTTAACTTAGACGCTACTTACGTGTGAATTCATGTTAAGTTGATATTCATCAAATGCTTACATGCTGTATGATTAGAATTGTTGATCCATTACTGTTCTGAATTTTTGGTATGAATATCTGTTATACTTGAATGTGTTTGGGACTATGAAATAGTTCAGTGAATCGGTAACAAACCTTGAGTTCGTGGCCAAGGTTGTTTTCGCCACGTAGGACGTGTTTAACGAACCCGAGTCGTATTAGGGTTGTCAGCAGTTGTCATGCCCCAAACTCGAAAACTAGGCTCACAAAATTCCCGATCACCGAATCCGGCGCCGACATCCTTCGTAGAACCCCATTCTCGGCTCCCAGTGCCCATTCGCCAGGTTCCGATCCTGGGATGCTACAAGGAGGATTTTTGACATCAGTTTGATTCGTAAGAAGCATAACCAAAGGCATAACCCATAAACAACAACCAAAAACTCCATCACATTTCCACTATGATCAAAAACTTTACAAGTACAATGAGCATAAAGGGAAATACAATGATGATGAACCAAAAGCTCCAAAAAGGTCTGCTACGCGTCCAAGCCTCAGCGCTGCTGCGATCCAACGTCACCTGCACGCAACGGTCGTGCATAAGCTTATAGAAAGCTTAGAGGGTGGTGAAAGTATATGCTCAAGGTGGTAATGCAGTTATGCAGTATCAGAGTAATGCGGAACATGCTGATGAATGCCAAGAATACCATTAGCCGTACCAAGGCCATGCGGTGCAAAGAATGATGTCGGCCATACCAAGGCCATGCAATGCGAAATGCAACTCAAGCATACAAATTCTCATCTAAGTCCACATATCAATACAACTCAAAATCTGAAATATCACCGGGGTCTAGTAGACTCCAAGCCAGATTGCCGCCCCATCGAGGGCAATAAGGTGAGTGGAAAAGACCTCACTATCCGCCTGCCAATATCGGGCTCGGCTCATTAATAGCGGACCCATTCCTCGAGCTGGTCAGACTCAGCCTAGCATTGCCTCCTACTCTCGGGCGGTAAGGCCGCACCCCCTTCCAACCGACCACGGCACAGTGGAAAGCGCAACCGTCTGGTAATCGGCACTTAGCGCTCATGCACCCACTCGGTCTAGACATTGGAGCAACCTCTTGGTACCATAAGGGTTTAGAGACTTTCACCCAGGGATTCTATCACACCCCATGCAGAACAGTATTTCCGGTATCCAATCCTGCCAACCACGATACGTCTGTGGAAGCTATGGCCCTGATGTCGCTAGGGCGTACAGTAACCATATCACACAATGCGAATGCATGAATCACACTATCCAGTCATATAGCAATCCTGCGCGTATCGTGCGCTCATGTAGGGCAACACCCCCTGTACGGGAGCCCCTAGACAGTCTGCCTGAAGGCATATGCTATGATCAGTCATTTCTCATATCAAGCATACGTATGATGCATATGATCATGAATCATGGAACTAAACATGTTATATGGGATAGATGATGTTCATGACGAAGATGGGCCTAGACGGCCTACACATAACACGTACGAGCCTAACAATGGGCCCTAGGGAAAGTCATAATGCGGACATTTAACCAACACTATACTTGCAATGTGGACGTCAAACCATCATTGCTCCCAGGGCATAGCCCAACGTAAACATCATTACATAACCCACGTTGAGATCGTACATTGTAATGGACCTTAGGTACATCCTATTGGGCCTTAAATACATCAAATGAGCCATATCATATGGGCCTTATATTCATCAAGTAGGCTACATCAATGAGCCGCACCAATGGGCCTTATGTGCATTGCAATGGACCATGACCCGTGGGCCTTAGAATGCATCAAATGGGCCTAATCTTATGGGCCTTATGTGTAACAAATGGGCCACCCCAATGGGACCCCAAATGTACATTAAAAAGGGCCTTAACCCATAGGCCCCAAAACATTTTTAATGGGCCATAACCCATGGGCCCCTAATACATCAATGGGCCTCGACCCATGGGCCTTACATGCATATCAAAGTGGGCCTCAATCATGGGCCACAAGTACCTAAGGTGGGCCTTATATATATATCAAAGTGGGCCTCAACTATGGGCCACAAGTATACTGAGGTGAGCCTCCCACCACTGGTATATTAAATATGATATAATATATAATATATATGTAGTACACATAATATTATATATAATATAATATTTAATATACATATAAATATATATATATACACACACGCACGCACGCACACACACACGCACGCACCCACCCACACACGCATGCACACACATCACAGTGGGCTCCACCGTCCAGGCGGACGGTGGAAATAAAACACTTACATCACTGTGGGCTCCATGTGGGGCCCACCATAATGTTTATATTCCATCCAACCCATTGATAAGGCCACGTAGGCCTAGATGAAGGGTGAACACAAATTCCACCCTGATCCAAAACTTCTGTGGGCCCAAAAAGGGTTTCAAAGGTAAAGGTTCAATCCCACTGTTTCCTACGGTGTGGGCCACCTGAGTCTTGGATCAGGCTAATTTTTGGGGTGGGCCCATGTCAGGGGGTGGCCCACACTATGAACGGGTTAGATGACATATAAACATCAAGGTGGGGCCCACGACTACAGCCGTGGGTGGCTGTACGTCCGCCATCCGTCCGCTGGGCGCTGGTGCGCAGGCAGCGCCTGTTGCCCTTTCTGACACAGCAGCGTTGCTGCTGTGTTAAGATTTTATATATTTTTTTATTTCAGTTTTTCTGCAGTTTTTGCAGGTGGGATCCATATTTTGACAATCCACACCGTCCAATGTCATTCCATGGCTCAGCACGAGCAAAACAAGTCCAATTTCGGACATATTTTGGCATATAGGAAATCAGGGAAGGTTTCAATGGTGAAAACCACCATTTGGTATGGTATGGCCCGCCCGAAGGTCTGATTAATCCCATCTTTTGGCTCAACGTCTAAAACAAGCTTGGGAAAGGAATGGACGGCATGGATTTAATACATACATCAAAATGGGACCCATATGAGTGGACCATCCCAAAGCTTGGGAAGAAGCTGATATTTGTGTTTCTTCCAGCAAACGTCCAACGTCCCTAGACGCTGGACTTGGCATATACGTTGGAGGTGGGCCCTGTTTAGATGGGCCACCAAGTGATGGATGGCATGGGTACTACACATATAAGATGGGCCCCACTTATAAATGGTTTGGATAAAATACCTACCTCATGGTTGGGTCCATTCAAGTGGGCCACACAACCTCATTAACATCACAAAAATAAAATAAAATAAAAGAGAGAGAGATAGAGAGTGAGACCCGTGTGATGGAGGGACCCCGACACTATGGGTCCTCCCTTGCACTAAATCATACATCAAGTGGGTCCCATTACATGTGGGTCCATTAAAATTAAATCCAACGGTGGAGATCCCTTCTCCACTAAATTAGACGGTCTAGATGACCCTAAAAATGCAAGGAAATAAACATCATGATGGGGTCCATGGAGAATGACCCCATCATGGAGTGATCATGATGATCCAAGTGGGCCATCGGCCACATATTAGGGTCCAAAGTGAGATCCAAACCATTGATCGGTTGGTCTCAGTTGGCCCATCTTAAAAACATCAAAAACTACCCTATCAAAGCACCCACCACTTGATCTTCTTGCTCCCTTGGCTTCCTTAGCTCCTTGTGCTTCTCTTTGATGGAGGAAGATGAGAAATGGATGGTTGAGATGAGAGATCTAGGGATGGAAAGGTGGGCCACACATGAGCATTTTTCTCACCATGGGAGGGCTTGGAGAGGTTCATACGTATGGTGCTTTCTTGCTTGGATTGGATTTGAAAAAAAATGAATAAGAGAGAGAGTTGTAAAGGGAGAGAGAGAGAGGGAGTGATGGGTGATGGAGTGATGGATGGGAGAGAGAGGGATGGGTGTAAGAGGCTCTTTTTGACTTTTTTGGCAAAAGTTGTAAGAGAGGTATGGGTTTGTGTAAGAACTCTTGACTTTGGGGCTTGCTTGAGAAAAAGTGAAAGGTGATGTGTACTTGACATGATGGGATTGATGGGATTGATTGATTGATGTGACACCTAGTAGAGATTCCCTCGAAATTCTCACGCGCTGCGTTTTCCTCACACCGAACACTGGCCCACATCTCCCGACCAGGGTATCGCCTCGACGCGCGAGTTGTGGCATCGGAACCGTGGCAGCGACGCGGTCGCTAAAGTATAAGTCCTGGGTTGAGTCGACTCGGGTTGACGGCACGAGAATCAGGGTCATGCGCAAATACCGATTAAGGGTCGAAGGTTACCGAAATTCGACCGAAAAGACCGCAGAAGCCTATGGAATGGTATGGTCTAGGATACGGGGTTTACAACAGTGATTTGGCCACACAGAGTGTTTGCGTACTTCATGTCGTTCAACTCAACATGTGCTCATGCTAGTCGAGCTCGTCAAGTAACCCGATTGTCCCGGTGGATGTTCACCATGTATGGATGCTATTGTTTGAATCTAGGGTACCAAACTTACCAGTGCAATCTCGTTAACTATGGTACCTCGATCCGCTAAGAATCATGAGCCGGGCATGGTGGTATGGGACACCGTGGTCGAGCTGTCGGCCTGTGCTGGGGTGACGAACCTCCCCGTAGTGACCAGTGAGAAATTCAGACTCGTGAGTCGATTATGGTGGTATGGGACACTATATTTGTGCTGTCGGCCTACATTGATTGATGACCAGCCCTTTATAGTGACCTCAAGCATACCTTGATACTGTATTGAGGCAATGAGCCTTAGGGTAGTAACTAAGGTATGATAGGCATGCATTGATTGGTGACGAGCCCTTTGTAGCGACCTAGAACCACAATATCATATGAGATTGTCTAGGACTGACGACCCTAGAATGGATCACCGTTTGGGAATTGATTTGAGGAAGGTACCTTAGCTTCCCAATCTTGTTGTATGAAAAGGACTAATAATAACTTGGTAATCATGTTCATGCACCGCATTGCATGTGCCTTAGCATTGTGGAGCATGCGGGAGTTTGTCAAGCGTACCGTAAGATGAAGATGCTGAGGGAGTGCAGGCGAGAGCATGCATCATTTCTACATACATCCCTGCATTAACAAGTGTAATTAGGACATGTTTGATTATATTGCCTTATCATTACTGCTTGATTGAATTGATACTATGTTAACTTTTACTGTATAGTTCTACTGAGTTGATCACTCACTCCCACATTCTAGGACGGTGTTTTCAACCCCAACCAGACCCTGTCGTAGATACTGATGATGATGCGACCCCCGAGGCAGAGCAGGAGTATGAGAATGATGAGGACACGTTTTCTTTTATGCAGTTTTCAGGCGGGTTCATGTGAGCCATGGCCTGAGATACAGGGATTCAGGGTTTATTTTGTAATGGGTGATTTCATTTTGATACTTATATTTTGAAACAAACACTTGTAATTATGACTTGGCAGAGCATACATATCTCAGGGACTTATATAGCTATATACATGTGTTTCTTCAGTCTTCCGCTTGCAGATTTCACCTATCCCTGGATTATGTTTGCAGTTTGGCTTAATCTACTCCATGTTTTATGCACTCATATAGACAACATACATCCATCATTGCATATGTTGCATAAGTAATGTTTTGAAACTCGGGAGCTGAGTTATGGTCGACCCCCGAATTTTAGGGCATTACAGTGGGGCACACAGAACTTAGTGACATCACTTCAGTAGCAGTCTCGCTACGCAACTTGTCAGTAGCCAATCCGCGCCCGAATAGGATGCGGATTAGATACTGATAGGTTGAGTAGCAAGACTCGCTACTAAAGTGACATCACCAGGTTATGTCGACACCACTATGATGTATGTGTTGTATCCACAATGTTCCTTCATTTGGATATATTATTTTAAGCCAAGCCCCAGAGAGAGAGGAAGATCCAAAGCTTTAGTGGAGCCCACCAAAGAAAATAGCGGGAAGATTGATGCCCACCGTTGAAACCTTTTTAAGGCACACCATGATGTTTTTTCAAAATCCAACCTGTTCTAAAGTTAAAAAAGACATTAAAGAAGGTAAAACACAAGTATCAGCTTGATATAACACTTTTGTGAACTTTAGAAGTTTTTAATGGAGGTGTCACTTTCCTAACTGTTTTCTCTGGTGGGGTCCTCTGGAGCTTTGGATGTGACTCATTCTTTGTACCGTACCCTAAAATGATCTCTCTAGATGGATGGACGGCGTCGATACAAAAAATACATCATGGTGGGGCACATAAAACTTGGTGACGTCACTTTAGTAGTAGTCTCGCTATTCAACTTGTCATTTTCCAATCCGCGCCTGAATAGCACGCGAATTAGATACTGACTGGTTGAGTAGAGAGACTCGCTACTAAAGTGACGTCACCAAGTTATGTGGACCCCACTATGATGTATGTGTTGTATCCACAATTTCCATTCATTTGGATGTATTATTTAATGCGTGACCTAGAGAGAGAGGAAGATCCAAAGCATTAGTGGACCCCACGAATGAAAAGAGCGGGAAGATTGATGCCCACCATTGAAACCTTCCTAAGGCCCACCATGATGTTTTTTCAAAATCCAACCTGTTCAAAAGTTGACAAAGACATTAAAGGGATGCACATTAGATACTGACAGGTTGAGTAGTGAGACTCACTACTTATGTGATGTCACCATGTTATGTGGACCCCACTTTGATGTATGTGTTATATCCACAATGTCCATTCATTTGGATATATTATTTTAAGGCATTACCCATAGCGAGAGGAAGATCCAAAGCTTTAGTGGCCCCCACCAAAGAAAATAGCGGGAAGATTGATGCCCACCGTTGAAACCTTCCTAAGGCCCACCATGATGTTTTTTTCGAAATCCAACCTATTCAAAAGTTAACAAAGACATTAAAGAAGGTAAAACACAAATATCAGCTTGATATAAAACTTTTGCGAACTTTAGAAGTTTTTAACAATGGTGTCAATATCCTAATTAGTTTCTCTGGAGGGGTCCACTAGAGCTTTGGATGTGAGTCATTCTTTGTATCTTACCCTAAAATGATCTCTCCAGATGGATGGACAGCGTGCATACAAAAAATAAATCATGGTGGGGCACATAGAACTTGTTGACGTCAGTTCAGTAGCAGTCTCGCTACTCAACTTGTCAGTCGCCAATCCGCACCTGAATAAGATGCAGATTAGATACTGACTGGTTGAGTAGCGAGACTCGCTATTGATGTGATATCACTAGGTTATATGGACCCCACTATGATGTCAGTGTTGTATCCACAATGTCCATTCATTTGGATATATTATTTTATGGCATGACCGAGAGAGAGAGGAAGATCCAAAGCTTTAGTGGACTCCACCAAAGAAAATAATGGGCAGATTGATGCCCACCGTTGAAACCTTCCTAAGGCCCACCATGATGTTTTTTTGAAATCCAACCTGTTCAAAAGTTAACAAAGACATTAAAGGGATGTGGATTAGATACTGACAAGTTGAGTAGCGAGACTCACTACTTTTGTGACGTCACCAGGTTATGTTGACCCCACTATGATTTATGTGTTGTATCCACAATGTCCATTCATTTGGATATATTATTTTAAAGCATGACCCAGAGAGAGAGGAAGATCCAAAGCTTTAGTGGCCCCCACCAAAGAAAACAACACGAAGATTGATGCTCACCGTTGAAACATTCCTAAGGCCCACCATGATGTTTTTTCAAAATCCAGCCTGTTCAAAAGTTAACAAAGTGTTTAAAGAAGGTAAAACACATATATCAGCTTGATATAAAACTTTTGTGGACTTTAAAAGTTTTTAACGGTGGTATCTGTAAGTGCTATGGTTTTATGCTCCTTTGGTTGTCAAATTTTGTGGTGCCAAAACATCAATCTTTGTCTTGTGCAATCTATGTCTTGTGTAGCTCATTGGTATATATGATCAAGACATTGCATCAACTCTCTAAACATGTTGCTTCAAGTCAAGAATGAAGATTTACTTCAAACCATTTCAAGAAATACAAGTACAAGCTACAATGAAAGAAATGATCTTGTTCAAAGACTCAAGTTAGTGTATAACTCAAAATGAAGTGTAAGACCCGTATCCTAGCCCGTACTGTTCCGCAGGCTTCCGCGATCATCTCGATCGAATTCCAGTGACCCGAGATCGATTGTCAGCGTTTCCGTGTGACCCTGAGACGTGTCCCGTATATTTGAGTAGGCTTGACCCGAGACTTGTACCAGTGAGACCGCACGGTCGCTGCGGTTCCGATGCCACGTCTTGCACGTCGATGCGGTACCCTGGCCAGGAGATGTGGGTCCGCGTTCAGTTCGAAGAAAATGCTGGACGTTGCAAATCCCAAGAGAATCCATCACATTAATCATCTCACTTGTCAAAAGTACACCCATCACTCAACCCCTTACTCTCCCCATTTTCAAGTACAAAAGTAACTCCCAAAAGTCAACTTTCCTATCACCTCACCCTCCCTCTCTCCCATCACTTCTTTTACATCACTCTCTCATCTCTTTCATTCTCTAAAAAATAATCCCAAGAGCTCCAACGTCCATGGCTTCCATGGAGAAGCTTGGTGTGGCCCACTCCTTACCACCCGATCCTATCCTCCAAAATTAATCTCGACCATTAATCTCGACCATTAAAATCCACCCCTTAAAGCTCTAGATCGTGTTGACAGAAGAAGGAGGAGAAGATCCTACGGTGCGTGTCTTCTATGGTTAGATCCATCTTTATCTCTCTCCCTCCTCTCTTTATTTTCTTTTATGATATGATGATATGTGTGCATGGCCCACCCGATCGACAATCTGGACTATCCAGATTTTTCTGGACGTCCAGTGAATGGGGCCTGTCTTACTACCCGTTTTGGGCCAATTAGGATGGAGAGAAATAACAAATATTGGCTTCATCCGTGTGGACCCCACCATGATTGATGTATTTCATCCATGCCGTGTGGGGTATCCCCATCTACGTGGGACCCACCTTGATTAATATGTGTACGTGGTCCATCCAGCGTCCCTGGACACTGGACGTCTCCACTGAAGAGTGAAGAGATAGTGAGGTGCACTCTCTAAAAAAAGGAAAAAGGGAAGGGGTTTTAAGGCTTTTGGGAAGGGCTGCCTATGCAGGCCCCACCTTGATGTATCAGTCTAATCCACGCTGTCCATTCCACTCCCCAGCTCATTTTAGGCGTTGAGCCAAAAAATGGAGCCAATCTGAGGTTTTGGCAGGCCATAGCATAAAAAATAGTTCTTTACCATTGAAAACTACCCTGCTATTTTTTTACCCCGAAACATGCCCAATATTGGGCTCGTTGCATTTGTTATGGGTTGCAGGAACAAATGGATGGAGTGGATTTTGTTGATGTGGGTCCCACCTGTGAAAAACCACAGGAAAACGATAAAAAATAAATAAAATAAACATGCAGCAGGATGCTACTGCTGCCAGCAGGCCGCAAGCAACGCCTGCTTCGCTAACGAACGGACAGCAAGGTAAGGACCCACGGTCCCAACCGTGGGGCCCACCATGATGTGGTTTGGACATCCACACCATGCATTTGGTAGGCCCCCTTAAGACTGTGGGCCACCCCCAAAAAAATTAGCCATATACAGTTCTCAGGTGGCCCACACCATCTGCAATCATGTGAAGATATGTTAAACCATATGAAAGCATTTGTTGGGGTCCACCTGAGGTTTGGATGCACCTGAAACTTGGTCTGACCCCTTAATCTAGTGGGACACACATAATGGATAGGTTGGATTTGTGAAATACAGATTGGTGGGCCCCACGTGGGACCCACCTCTTTGAAACGAATTGACTGGTGTACAACAGCTATATAGCTGCTGTATTGATGTCAGGTTCTGTAGGGTCTGATCATGAGGCATGTGTTATGTACAGACCATCCACCCATAGGGCCACCCTGCACGTGTTGAACGTGCAGGGCATGGGCCATCTTTGATGTATGTGACTTGCATCCACGTAGTCCACGTGGGGCCACCTTGATATTGTGGTCCATCCACACCATCCACTGCTGTGGTATCCACCATGGTGTATGTTTGTATATGCACAGTCTAGTTGATGGATGGTGCTGTGTAAGTCCCACCTTAACATCCATGCCACCCATCTGGTGGGCCTCCACCATAATGTAAGTGTGTTATCACTACCGTCCATCTTAGCCGTGGACCATACCATGATACATGTGTTTTATCTCCCTAGACGGTGGGTTGCACAATGACGTTTGTGCTTTTTCAGACCATCTAGGTCGTGGGCCCCACTTGATGTGAACATTCACACCATCTAATGTGGTAGATTCAAATCTCTGGTGGGCCATGTGCATGAACCCATCCATGATGCATATGTTGTATCCATACCGTTCATAGTCTGGGCGGTGGACACCCACCAACTGTGCACATCGTCTAGATTAGTGGGACCCACATGGTGTTTGTACATATCGTCCATCCGGACTTGGGATGGTGGAACACCACCGTGATGTACGTGTTTCTCCCACACCATCTCGTGGTGCCGTGGACCCACCTTGATGTATTTACTATATTCACATCCAGCGGATCTGGACGATGGGCCACACCTTGACGTATTTATTGTATCCACATCATCCACTCCCTAGATGTGGGGCCCACCTTGGTGATGTATCCACCGCACCGTCCAGCATGGGACAGTGGGCCTGCCATGATGTACGTGTTTCACTCCATACTGTCCATCTATTTGATAGACGAGGCCCACCTTGATGTATTTGTGACCCACCCATAGGCCCACTTGTTGTGTATTTGAAGCCCATGGTATTAGGCCCATTGATGTGGCCCATTGATGCAGCCCACCTGATGTGTATGAGGCCCATTAGTGTGGCCCATATCATGCGGCCCACTGTGCTATATTCGTGACCTTTGGTGAGGCCCATGGTGATGTATATGAGGGCCATATGTGCAGCCCAATGTGGTGTATATATGGCCCATGTTCAAGGCCCAATATAATGTATACCTGGCCCAGGTGTTGGGACCGATTGGGATGTATTTGAGGCCCGTGTATTGCGGCCCATATGATGTATGTGAGGCCCATGGGTTGTGGCCCATTGCGATATACATTGAGGCCCATGGTTGTGGCCCATTATGATATGTTGGAGGACCATGGTTGTGGCCCATTATGATGTGTTTGTAGCTCATTTGGTAAGGCCCACTAAGATGTATCTTCGGCCCATTGTGACGCATTTCTGACCTGTAGGTCGTGGCCCATTGTGATATGTCTCCAGCCCATTTATTGAGGCTTAACTTGATGTGTATAAGGCCCATTAGTGCGGCTCATTGATGCGGCCCACTTGTTGTATATGAGGCCCATTGGTGTGACCCAATGATGTGACCCACCATGATGTGTATATTAGGCCCAATGGTGTGGCCCAATGTATCGACCCATCGTGATATGTAAGGCTCACCTGTGATGACTATTTGAGGCCCACGTGTTGGATATTTGGGCCCACCTTATGTTTGACTCTATGTGGACCACTGCTTGGGAGCAATATTGGTTGAATGTCCACATTGATGGGTAATGATGGTTAAACGCCCACATCATGACCTTCCCCTAGGCCTAGTTAGGCTAATCCTCAATCGATATCGATTGTATATGCCGATTCTAATTGTCGAGGCCAATTGTATAAGCAAATTTCGATTGTTGAGGCTAAGTATCGAGGCCGCGTATTGAGACTGATTCCGATTGTCAAGGCCACGTATAGAGACCGATTCCGCTTTGTCGAGGCTAAGTATCGAGGCCGATTCCGAGTGTCGATTACGATTGTCGAGACCTATATGATGTATATGCGATCCGTAATTGAGGCCCATTGTGATGTATTCATGGCCCATGGGCAAGGCCATTGTGATGTATTCGTGGCCTATGGGCAAGGCCCATTCTAATGTGTATTAGGCCCATGATACATGGCCCGTTCAATGTATTCAAGACCCATGTGTAGGGCCCACATGTCATGTATTTGAGGCCCATGAGTAGGGCCCACCTGTTGTGTATATGTGGCCCTTGAGCAAGGCCCATTGTGTTGTATATTAGGCCTTTGCGTGAGGCCGTGGGCCCATTATATGTTTGGCACTATGTGGGCCATTCCTTGGGAGCAATGTTGGTTAAATGTCCACATTGTCGAGGTTGATTGCTGATGCCAGTTATTGTTACCGATTGTGAGTATGTTACAGCATAGCATCATGATACATGCCCATGCGCATCATCTGCATGTTGTTATGAGATATGATTGACCATTGCATATGCCATAGTGCTGGTTGTTTATGGGACTCCCTAATAGGCGAAGTTGCCCCATATGAGCACGCGGTATGCGCAGGTTTGATGCGTGTATGGATTGTATGACTCATGCATCTTACATTGTGATTACTATACGCTCTAGTGACATCAGGGCCTAGCCTCCACAGGCACATCATAGATGGCCAGATGGGACACTAGAAATATGTTCTAGCATCGGGCTACTATAAATGGCCCTGGGTGAAAATCCTTAAACCCTCTTGGTACCAGAGGATGCCCCAACGTCGAGACCGAGTAGATACATGAGCGCCCGAGTGCCGAATACCAGGAGGCTGCATCTCCCACTGTGTCGTGGTCGGTTGGGAGGGGGTGTGGCCTTACCCGCCCAAGTGTAGGGGGCATAGCTAAGCTGAGTTTGACCAGCTCGTGAATGGGTTCGTTATTGATGTGCCAGGTAGATATTAGCTGATTACTGGTTAGGCAGTTAATGAGGTTTCTTACGCTCACTTGGATTGTGCGGCTGGGAGAGCGGCAGTGCCATTTGGATTATACTAAACCCCGGTGATGATCCCAGTGAGGAATCATACTGATATGCGGACTTATTGAGCAGGAGTTGCATACTCATTCATTCATTCATTCACTATCCACTCGGGCTGGTGGTGCGCAACTATTTGTTACGTGTACCTTCGCAATGGCCAGGATTTCGGTTGGGGCGTACGACTAACCTGAGATCAGGAGTTTATCACATTGAGTTTGACTATCCAAATTTAGGTTTGGGACTGGTTTGGATAGAAGTCCCTTGTGATGGACCCCATAGCCTGCGATTCTACGTACTATCATCCCGACTTCACACTCCTGCATGGTCATTCCATTCACACCGCATATGGCATTTTGGGCTACTACATTTCTGCATTTATATGGTTTAGATACGACTGATGCTATTCGTGAACTCATCAGGAATTGTATATTGCTTCACATCCTCGGCATCTGATATTTGTCTTTTTATGACTCCTTATTTGCATAGTTGTTCTATATTACTTACTCTATTATCTTATGATTTATGACTTTGTCAGTATTTTTGTTTACTTTAATAATTCTTACTCTTGTCAGTATTTGTGCTTACTTTGATAATTCATGATCTTGTCAGTCTTTCTGCTTATTCTGATAATGTACGATTTATGGATTACCAGTATTTCCGGTATTGTATGATGATGGCAATGTATTAAATACTTGGCACTTACCTTATGCACACACTTACACCACCCTCTAAGCTTTCTATAAGCTTATGCACGATAGATGCGTGCAGATGATGATATGTTGCAGTAGTGTTGAGCTTGGAGCTTATAGCGGTCTTCTAGAGCTTGACTTTTGATTTATGTATTCCCCTTTTAGTATTGTACTCAAATGTTTATATTAATGGATATGTGATGATGATGTTGTCTTTGTAATATGGGTATACTTGTGATTATGCTTATTATGAGTTAAATGTACATTGAAAAAAATAATCCTCCTTGTAGGATCCCAGGATGGAAATCTGCCGTATGGACGCTAGGAGCCGAGAATGGGGTACTACGGAGGATGTCGGCACTGGATTCGCCGATCGGGATTCCTGTGAATCTAATTTCTGGGTTTGGGGCGTGACACATCATGATGTTTTTTCTAAATCCAACCTGTTCAAAAGTTAACAAAGACATTAAAGGGATGCAGATTAGATACTGATAAGTTGAGTAGCGAGACTCACTACTTATGTGACATCACCAGGTTATGTGGACCCTACTATGATGTATGTGTTGTATCCACAATGTCCATTCATTTGGATATATTATTTTAAGACATGACCTAGAGAGAGAGAGGAAGATCCAAAGCTTTAGTGGCCCCCACCAAAGAAAACAATGTGAAGATTGATGCCCATCGTTGAAACCTTCCTAAGGCCCACCATGATGTCTTTTCAAAATCCAGCTAGTTCAAAAGTCAACAAAGAGATTAAAGAAGGTAAAAAACATATATCAGCTTGATATAAAACTTTTGTGGACTTTAGAAGTTTTTAACAGTGGTGACTGTAAGTATTATGGTTTTATGCTCCTTTGGTTGTCAAATTTTGTGGTGCCAAAACATCAATCTTTGTCTTGTGCAATCTATGTCTTGTGTAGCTCATTGGTATATATGATCAAGACATTACATCACCTCTCTAAACACATTGCTTTAAGTTAAGAACAAAGATTTACTTCAAACCATTTCAAGAAATGCAAGTACAAGCTACAATGAAAGAAGTGATCTTGTTCAAAGACTCAAGTTAGTGTATAACTCAAAATGAAGTGTAATTCAAGCTCTACAAGATCTCAAGTTCAATGCTACATCAAGTATAGAGATCCTAAGTTTTACAATCTTCAAAGGTCAACTATCATATGAAGTCTCAATGTTCATATCTCACTTTTTAGGTATGATTGACCTTAGATTGACCGTAGGGTAGGTCATTTTGTGTAAATAAGTCATATTGAATCTTTATATATGAATTTGGTGTGTTTTAAGACTAATCTTGGATCCTATTCGACTAGTCCTAGAAGTGGCTCGACCAGTCCAAGAAATTCTAGGACTAGTCCTAAGTTGTTGCAATTTTTTAAAATTTTTTGTTTGAGCTACGACCAATCCTAGACTATGCTCGACTAGTCGTGTGAATAGTGCATGATTCATTCATGACCAGTCCAGCATCTACGGCTCAAACTCCAGCAACCATTATAGGTTTCTCACGACCAGTCGTGGGTATGTCATGACCAGTCGTGGAGGGCTCACGACCAGTCGTGGACACCCTATGACCAGTCGTGGAATGGTCTGATCCAATCGCGCTTGAAATTTAAAAAATCCGTTTCTTCTACGACCAGTCGTACTGTCTTTAGGACCAGTCGTAGATGAGTTTCTCCAACTATAAATAGATAACGAATTTCAGAGTTTGATAACTCAATTCAAGTAAAATCAAGGCATCACTCTGAGATAAGTTTGTGTTCATTTTAAGCTAATTTGTGCATATTTAATATTCTCTTTTGGTAGCCTTATTGATTTGATTTTGTTTCTACATTCCAATCTGAATATAAAACAGGAGTTGTGATATTCCTTCTTCTTGGAATCAAAATCAAATATAGCTAGCCTAACAGGTTTAATTTAAAATCAATCTAGAACCCAGAACCATTTTTAAGTGAGTATTGGACATTGAACTTCTATTTAAACTTTTACTCCAATTTGGTTCTTTCGTGCTACAACAAAAGGAGAAATCTAGGTGTTTTACTTTATTGTAAATTTTCCTCTTTTGGTTTAATTTGAGTTAATCCAAAAAAATCTCAATTTGTTGGTTATGTGAGGAGAGCCAGAAAACTCAGAAGTGGGATTTTTGAAATGTGTAAGCTCATTTGAAAGACACAATTGTGAAGGTTTTAGGTGAACCTGAGAAACCTATTTTCATAGTGAACGCTAATATCCACTGAGTGAGGATATTAAAAGTGGAGTAGCAAGCTGTGTGGCTGTTGTTTAACAGTCGGTGAACACACAGGCGAACCACTATAACTCTTTGTGTTTGCTAGATGTGTGATTTATTTTCTATCTTTTATCATTCAAAGTTTGTAGGATGTATGTGCGGATGTGAATGTTGTAATATTTACATTTCAAGAATTGTGGGGAATGTTGTAATAGTTTAATATTTCTATTCCTTGCTATTTATTTATTCATCTTCAGTTTGAGTTTTTTATACAAAGAACTTTCTAGAAATAATGTTGTCCTGCCATAAACCCTTGGTTTTTATGGTGTAAGGTTGTACTTAGAACAACATTTGTATCAATCTCTTAATACTTGATTATTGACACTGCTTTTTATTTCTGCATTGTGAATTAATTTCCTTTATTTGGCTATCATATTTTTTTATTATGTTGTTAAAGCTTAAATTTGGCATAGTCCTATTCACCCCCCCCCCCCCCCTCCTAGGACATATAGCTTGGCCTTTTCAAGTGGTATCAGAGCCTAATAACTCATTTTTATTCTTGTTATTTAGATTTATTTCCTGAGCTAATCGATCTAAGCTATTTATAAGATGTCAAATTTTGATAGCCTTTTAGTCACTAGGCCTCCACCATTTGATGGCACCAATTATGCCTATTGGAAAGCCAGGATGAGGATTTTCCTTAAATCCATGGATGAAAGCGTGTGGCAAGCCATAGTGATTGAATGGACCCCTCCTCCCACTGACGTAACTGGTATTGATGGATTAAAATCAATGAAAGTCTCACCTTATTTTACTTGGACTACACTTCAGCCAAGTGAGAGTAGTGCTAATGCAAATGCACTAAATGCAATCACTTGCGCACTATCACCGAATGAATTCAAAAGAATTATATCCTACAATACTGTAAAGCAAGCTGGTGATATATTAGAAATGACACACGAGGGTACATCAATTATCAAGAAATCTAAAGTCTAAATCCCCACAACCAAATCTGAGGAAATACATATGGAAGAAAATGAAATATTTATGGAGTTCTATACTAGATTAAATGACATTGTGAACTCTTAGTGGGGTCTTGGTGACAAAATCCCTTAAAGTTTGTGCAAAGATACTGCGCCCATTCCCTGAACAGTTCAATTCTAAGGTAACTGCGATCCAGGAACTTTGTGATACGGATACTATGAGGGTAAAAGAATTAATTGGGTCTTTATAAACCTACGAGTTAAATTTTAAAGCTCCTAAAGGAAAATCTATTGCCCTTAAGTCTTCTAAAAATGTTTCTCAAGAAAACAATAGAAATTTTGATTTAGAAAATTCTGAAAACGATATGGCTCTTTTAGCAAAAAAGTTTTATAAGATTTTCAAAAGTAAAAAGAGTGTTGATTTTCAAAAATCAAATGATAAGAAGAGATCTAAATCTAAATCTAAAACTTGAAAATCTTTGAAGGATAGTCAATGTTAAAATTGCTAAGAATATGGGCATTTAGCAAATAAGTGTCCTAAAAAGGACAAACCCAAAAAGATGAGTATGTTGGCTACTTGGGATGAATCTTCTGGCTCTGAAGCCTCTTCTGAATCAGAAGACTCTAAAACCGAGTCGGGCAATGAAGTTAAAGCCCTTGTGACTCTAGCTAAGTTCACTTTTTCAGATCACGATGATTTAACTAGTGAAGAAAATCTAAATAGTGATCATGAAAATGAAGAAGATCTTCAAGATGCTTACAATGCCCTATACAAGGAAAGTTGTAAAATTTCCATAAAACTAAAACTTTGAAAAGAAAAGTATTTAAAACTTAAAGAAAACTTTGATTCTCTTGTCTTAGAAAAATCCCATATTTTAAATTGTTTTGAAAAATGCAAATGTGATTTAGAATTCAAGACTTTCTAGATTGAAAATCTTAAATCTGAAAATGATAAACTTAAACTTCAAGTTTCTTCTCTTTTGAGTTTAAAAGATACATGGAGATATGCCCAAGGTGATCCAAAGTTAGAAAACTTTCATCCAGATCAAGAAAATGTGGCAACCTATCCGGTTTGGGCTACGATATAAATATTCCTCCTAAATAAAAGAATAGTCCTCCCAAGTTTGTGAAAGGAGAGACTTTAAACTCAAAAGGGACAAGTACTAATCAATTTTTTTCTAAAAATACTAAAACTTTTCAAAAACTCAAGAGCAACTATGTCAACTATAAAAATCAAAACCGAAACCCTCTAGCTGAAAAATAGTTGATCTACTTATGAAGCTCTTAAAATCTAACTCAGTGGGTCACTCTTACAACAACTACAAACAAAAGAAGACCCACTATACTCCTAAACCCAAAACAGTTATGAAATGGGTTCCTAAGGTTACCTGCTTGGTTGCTCATACTGCTTTCAAAGCTACAAGCCATTCAAAGTGGTACCTAGACAGTGGATGCTCAAGGCATATGACTGGTGATAAAGGTCTATTCACTAATCTTAAAGACATGGCTGATGGGTCGGTCATATTCGGTGATGGCAGCAATTGCAAGATTATTGGCCAAGGTACAGTTCAACTCTATAACCTCCCTTCGTTGAAAAATGTCTTATATGTTGAAGGGTTAAAACACAATCTATTAAGTATATCTCAAATATGCGATAACAATCATAGTGTAAAATTTTCTAACCAATGTTGTAAAATTCTAAATAATAAGGGTTCAGTAATATTAAATGGTTCCAGAACTTCCGAAAACTGTTATATTGTCAGTGAATCCAGCTCATCTAGTTAATCGTGTTACATGGTCCATACCGATGAGACTGATTTATCGCATAAATGTCATGGACATGTACACTACCGTAATTTGTATAGACTGAGCAAAAGAGAACTAATAAGAGGTCTACCTAAATTACAAAAAAAATAGACAAAATATGTGGTGAATGCCAGATTGGCAAGTAATCAAGGAGCTCTCACAAGAAGGTGAACTCCAATGCCACATCAAGACCACTCGAGCTTCTCCATATGGATCTTATAGGACCTACCAGGATGGAGAGTCGAGGTGGCAAAAAACATATTTTGGTAATTGTGAATGATTTTACCAGATTCACTTGGGTAGCTTTCTTAAGGGATAAATCAGAAACCCTTGATGAAGTAAAAAGAGTTCTCAAACGGATTCAAACAGAAAAATGTTCTCAAGTCTGTAAGATTCGTAGTGATCATGGATCTGAATTTGAGAATAGCAGTTTTGAGAAATCAGGGAATATCGCATGAATTTTCAGCACCCAAAACACCACAACGAAATGGAACTATAGAAAGGAAAAATAGAGTGCTTCAAGAAATGGCTAATGTAATGTTGAATAGTATGAAGCTATCTAAAAATCATTGGGCTGAAGCTGTAAATACTACATGTTATATAATCAACTGAGTTTATACAAGTAAGTCAAATAATAAAACTACTTATGAACTATGGTTCGATAAGAAGCCTACTGTCAAATACTTTTGAGTTTTTGGCAGCAAGTGTTATATTTTACGTGACCGTGAAAATCTAGAAAAGTTTGACACTAAAAGTGATAAAAAAATCTTTTTAGGATATTCTTTAAACAGTCGCGCATAACATGTATTGAACAAAAGGACCGGTGTTATTCCTGAATCTATTAATGTGGTCATAGACGATCACTTGAATACACCTGCCCCAAGTTCAGATAATGATGAAGTTTTTTTAATTGACAAACCAGATACTTCATCAAATCAAACTGACTCTGAACTGAGGATTGTTAAAGATCATTTAACCACTCAGATTCTTGAAAACCCTCTCACTTGTGTACACACTCGTAGACAACTAAAAGATATATGTAATTACGTATGTTTTACATCCCAGATTGAATTGGCAAACATAAAAGAAGCTCTTATTGACGAAAACTGGATTGTTGCGATGCAAGAAGAGCTTAACCAATTTGTGAGAAATGATGTTTGGTATCTTGTTCCTATACCTAAACATAAACATATTATCGGAATGAAATGGATTATTAAAAATAAGTTTGAAGAACTTGGTAATATAATTCGAAACAAGGAAAAACTGGTTGTACAAGGGTATACTCAAATTGAGGGTATTGATTATGAGGAAACCTATGCCCCAGTAGCTCATCTTAAGTCAATCAGACTATTTATATCCATTGCTTGCTTTAGAAAATTCAAAATTTATCAAATGGATGTGAAGAGTGCCTTCTTAAATGGTGATTTGCATGAAGAAGTATATATTGAACAACCAATGTGTTTTGAAGACCCTAAGAACACTAATCATGTCTATCACCTTAAAAAGGCTCTCTATGGCTTAAAACAAGCTCCTAGAGCATGGTACGGGAAATTGACTAATTTTTTACTAAGTCATGATTTTCAAATGGGAAGCGTAGATAAGACTCTCTTTGTTAAGAAACTTGATGATCACATCTTAATAGTGCAGATCTATGTTGATGATATTTTTTATGATCTACCTGTTCTAACATGACTATTGAGTTTACAGATTTAATGAAATCTAAGTTTGAAATGAGCATGGTTGGGGAATTCAATTATTTCCTAGGGTTGCAAGTGAAACAACAATCTGATGGCATTTTTATTTCTCAAACCAAATATGCTCCGAATTTAATAAAAAAGTTTAGATTTGAAATGGTAGGAATTTTGATACTCCTATGAGTATAACTTTAAGACTCTCAAAGAACTCTACAGGTACAAATGTGGATCCTAAATTAAATTGTAGTATAATTGGTAGTTTACTTTATTTAACTTAGACTAGATATTGCTTTAAGTGTTGGTATTTGCATTAGATATCAGTATGATCCTAGAGAGTCACATTTAACAGCTGTTAAGAGGATTATGCGATATGTCGTAAGTACTGCTAAATTGGGTCTCTGGTATCTATATGATACTAGCGTTCAACTGGCTGGGTACTCAGATGCTGATTGGGCTGGTAATATTGATGATATGAAATTAACCAGTGGTGGTTGTTTCTATATTGGAAATTGTTTAGTTTCTTAGTTTAGCAAGAAGCAAAGTTCTATATCGCTCTCAACTACTAAGGCTGAATACATTGCAGCAGGAAATGCATGTACTCAACTTGTTTGGATGAAACATATTTTAAGGGATTATGGAATTGCATAGGAATCAATGATATTATATTGTGATAATTCCAGTGCTATAAATATTTCAAAAAATTCAATCCAGTATTCACGTACCAAGCACATTGACATTAAATATCATTACATTCATGACTTAGTGGAGGAAAAGTTGATATCTTTGGAATACATTTCTACCGAGACTCAACTTGCTGATATTTTCACTAAACCGTTTGACAAAAGTAGGTTTAATAGATTATAATTTGATCTTGGTATGTGCATTTTAAATTGATTATTCATGCATAGTTGTATAATAATGTATATATATTTAATAAATTATTGGTTTAAATTTCAAATTTACATGAAAATGCATGTTTATGCTGGTACACGACCAGTCGAGGATGTGCAGGGTAGCCCAAGAATGGTCGTGTAGTGCGCTGGTCTCTTTAATTTGGGGAAAACCATCATCTTCCTCGTTTCTTCTTTTCTCTCCAACAAGCTATGACACGACTAGTCGAACCCTACTATTTGATTTGTTAAAGTTAGTGCATTTTTTCAGTTTTTCTTGAAGATTCATGGTCTATTTTCTTCAATTTCTTCCTTGGAGTGCTTGATTTCAAGTTTTGTTGAGTTATTTGGGGTTTTCTTCTCAAATTTCTGTTTATAAGAAAACCCATTCCTCATCTTTTGAAACTCCTTAGCACATTGATTTTCTTGTTGCTAATGGATGCTAGAGGGAAAAAGAAAGCTTCCTATGGTCCAACTTCTTCTAGATCTACCCCAATAGCACGGTGCCACCTTTGGTCACCTGAAGATGATCCCTCATATGTGCGGGATTTACGTTTGCACAATGTTATTGTTGAGCGATCTGTCTATCTTGAACACATTACTCCTTTTGGTATTCTCCCACTTCTTCAAGCTGTAGGATGGGCTAACATCTTATATTGGGGTGGGCCTGCATACCAATCTATGCTCAGTCCATATTTGCATGTATCTCTGATTTTTCGACTGAGAATTTAACATTTAAAATTGATGCTAGAGAAGGTCCATTTGAAATAGACCGCCATCTGATTTCAAGGCTAATGGACATACCTGTTAATGATGAGGGTATTCTTATTCATACTCTAGCTGAGAAACCCTCAGAACCAAAAAAATGCATGCTCACTAGAGATCTATGTAATATGAATGTGCAATGGACTCATAAAGGGAATGCGCTCCCCTCAAAGTACTTGTTACCCAGATACACGGTTCTCCATAGAATCTTTATTTCAAATCTGTATCCACGTTCTGGTAATAAAATAGAGCTTACATCCTTTATGGTTTGGGTTTTGCACTTTGTCATCTCTGGTACCGAAGTTTGTCTTCCTTATTTGATATGTCATTCCATCATTAAGTTTCGTCTCCATCCAGGTCATAGTGATATTCTGTTTGCCTATCTTATGACTGTTTTAGCTACTCACATACTAGTTGTTATACTTGTTGGAGAGGCTCCTATCCATCATCTTATTTTTAACAATTTGAATATTAACAAGATGAAATTGGAATTGGCTCCTGGCCAAGTGGATGTGGGTGGTGATGGAGCTGAAGCAGGGAATGAAGAAGAAGTTGGTGATCTTCCTCCTGATGATATAAATATGGATGATATTTTTGATGAAATTGATTCTGATTCTGCTAATGACCTTGACTATGAGCCATCTGATTTTGATGCTCGTCTTTGTGCTCTAGAGGAGAAGGTAGAGAATATGAATGTGGCCCATGATTTACGGTTTAAATATATGCACAAATATCTTAGGTGCTTAAACAAGGACCTTCATCAACTTGATCCTACCATTCCTACGCCTTCTTAAGGATCTGATTAAGTGCTTTACTCTTTGGTATATAATAACTTTAAGCTTACTTGTGTTGGTTTATGCACTTTATTTGGTTTATTGACTTTTGTTTAAACTAGTTAATGGTATGTGGACTTTTATTTGCTTATCTCTTGTCTAGTTAATCTTTTATTGCTCCTGTTTCTTATCCTTTTCCATTTTTTTTTCTTCCTTTATCATATTGTGCCAAAAAGGGGGAGAAATATTTGGATTGATTGCTTATGCTTATGGCATGGATATAGATTATGGGTAGCATATGATTTTTTTTGGATATATGTGTGAACTACTCAGGGGGAGTATGTGAGGAGATGTTTTGCCTATGTTGTGCCTAGTTCATAATGTTATGTGCTAGTTGATGATAACTGGTGCATGATTCTTTAACCAGGTTGTAACCAGTTTTCTCTTATAACTAGTGCATATATGATTCTTTGGATGTGTATTGGTGATATTATTATTGAGTATGTTTTGTCACAAATTTGACAAAGGGGGAGATTGTAAATGTTATGGTTTTATGCTCCTTTGGTTGTCAAATTTTGTGGTGTTAAAACATCAATCTTTGTCTTGTGCAATTTATGTCTTGTGTAGCTCATTGGTATATATGATCAAGACATTGCATCACCCCTCTAAACACGTTGCTTCAAGTCAAGAACAAAGATTTACTTCAAACCATTTCAAGAAATGCAAGTACAAGCTACAACGAAAGAAGTGATCTTGTTCAAAGACTTAAGTTAGTGTACAACTCGAAATGAAGTGTAATTCAAGCTTTAGAAGATCTCAAGTTCAATGCTACATCAAGTATAGAGATCCCAAGTTTTACAATCTTCCAAGGTCAACTATCATATGAAGTCTCGATGTTCATATCTCACTTTTAGGTATGATTGACCTTAGATTGACTGTAGGGTAGGTCATTTTATATACATAATTCATATTGAATCTTTTATATGAATTTGGTCTATTCTAAGACTAGTCCTGGACCTTGTTCGACTAGTCCTAGAACTGGCTCGACCAGTCCAAGAAATTTCAGGACCAGTCCTAAGTTGTTGTAATTTTTCAGAATTTTTTGGTTGAGCTACGACCAGTCCTGGACTCTGCTCGACTGGTCGTGTGAACAGTGCATGATTCGTTCATGACCAGTCTAGCATCTATGACTCAAACTCCAGCAACCATTCCTGGTTTCTCATGACCAGTCGTGGGTATGTCACGACCAATCGTGGAGGGCTCACGACCAGTCGTGGATACCCTACGACCAGTCATGGAACGACTTGATCTGATTGCGCTTAAAATTTTAAAAATCCGTTTCTTCTACGACCAATTGTACTATCTTTAGGACCAGTCATAGATGAGTTTCTGCAACTATAAATAGATGACAAATTTCAGAGTTTGATAACTCAATTCAAGTAAAATCAAGGCATCAGTCTGAGATAAGTTTGTGTTCATTTTAAGCTAATTTTTGCATATTTAATATTCTCTTTTGTTAGCTTTATTGATTTGATTTTGTTTCTATATTCCAATCTAAATTGAAAAGAGGAATTATGATATTCCTTCTTCTCGGAATCAAAATCAAATATAGCTAGCCTAACAGGATTAATTTAAAATCAATCTAGAACCTAGAACCATTTCTTAAGTGAGTATTAGACATTGAACTTCTATTCAAACTTTTACTCCAATTTGGTTCTTACGGGCTACAACAAAAGGAGAAATCTAGGTATTTTACTTTATTGTAAATTTCATTCTTTTGGTTTTATTTGAGATTAAGCCAAAAAAAATCTCAATCTATTGGTTATCTGAGGAGAGACAGAAAACTCAAAAGTGGGGTTTTTGAATTGTGTGAGCCTATTTAAAAGACACAATTATGAAGGTTTTAGGTGAACCTGAGAAACCTATTTTTATAGTGAACGTTAATATCTACTGAGTGAGGATATTAAGAGTGGAGTACCAAGCAATGTGGCTGTTGTTTAACAGTTGGTGAACACACAAGCGAACCACTATAACTCTTTGAGTTTTGTGGATGTGTGATTCATTTTCTATCTTTTATCATTCAAAGTTTGTGGGGTGTATGTGTGGATATGAATGTTGTAATATTTACATTTCAAGCATTGTGGGGAATGTTGTAATAGTTTAATATTTCTATTCCTTACTATTTATTTATTCCTCTTCAGTTTGAGTTTTTGATACAAAGAACTTTCTACAAATAATGTTGTCCTGTTATAAACCCTTAGTTTTTATGGTTTAAGGTTGTCCTTAGAACAACATTTGTATCAATCTCTCAATACTTGATTATTGAGGCTGCTTTTCATTTTTGCATTGTGAATTGATTTCTTTTATTTGGCTGTCATATTCTTTTATTCCGCTGTTAAAGCTTAGATTTGGCATAGTCTTATTCACCCCCCCTCTAGGACATATAGCTTAGCCTTTTCAAGTGGTATCAGAGCCTAATAGCTTGTTTTTATTCTTGTTATTTAGATTTATTTCCTGAGCTAATTGATCTAAACTATTTATAAGATGTCAAATTTTGATAGCCTTTCAGTCACTAGGCCTCCACCATTTGATGGCACTAATTATGCCTACTGGAAAGCCAGGATGAGGATTTTCCTTAAATCAATGGATGAAAGCATGTGGCAAGCCACAGTGACTGAATGGACCCCTCCTCCCACTGAAGTAACTGGTATCGTTGGATCAAAATCAATGAAAGTCTCACCTTATTTTACTTGGACCACACTTCAGAAAAGTGAGAGTAGTGCCAATGTAAAAGCACTAAATGCAATCACATGCGCACTATCACCAGATGAATTCAAAAGAATTATATCCTGCGATACTGCAAAGCAAGCTTGGGATATATTAGAAATGACACGCGAGGGTATATCAATTGTCAAGAAATCTAAAGTCCAAATCTTCACGACCAAATTTGAGGAAATACATATGGAAGAAAATGAAATGTTTATGGACTTCTATAATAGATTAAATGACATTGTGAACTCTATGTGGGGTCTTGGTGACAAAATCCCTGAAAGTAAAGTTTGTGTAAAGATGTTGTGCTCACTTCCTGAACAGTTCAATTCTAAGGTAACTGCAATCCAGGAACTTCATGATACGGATACTATGAGGGTAGAAGAATTAGTTGGGTCTTTACAAACCTACGGGTTAAATTTTAAAGCTCCTAAAGGTAAATTTATTGCCCTTAAGTCTTCTAAAAATGTTTCTCAAGAAAACAATAACAATTCTGATTTAGAAAATTCTGAAGACTATGTGGCTCTTTAAGCAAAAAAGTTTTACAAGATTTTCAATAGTGAAAAGAGGGTTGATTTTCAAAAATCAAATGATAAGAAGAGATCTAAATCTAAATCTAAAACTTAGAAATCTTTGAAAGATAGTCAATGTTACAACTACCAAGAATATCGGCATTTAGCAAACAAGTGTCCTAAAAAGGACAAACCCAAAACAGAAGAGTATGTTGGCTACTTGGGATGAATCTTTTGGCTCTGAAGCCTCTTCTAAATCAGAAGACTCTGAAATCAAGTTAGGCAATGAAGTTAAAGCCCTTATGACTCTAGCCAAGTTCACTTTTTCAGATCATGATGATTTAACTAGTGAAGAAAATCTGAATAGTGATCGTGAAAATGAAGAAGATCTTCAAGTTGCTTACAATGCCTTATACAAGGAAAGTTGTAAAATTGCCATAAAACTAAAACTTCAAGAAGAAAAGTTTTTAAAACTTAAAGAAAATTTTGAATCACTTGTTGTAGAAAAATCTCAAATTTTAGATTGTTTTGAAAAATCAAAATGTGATTTAGAGTTCAAAACTTCCCTGATTGAAAGCCTAAAATCTAAAAATGTAAAAGTTAAACTTGAAGTCTTCTCTTTTAAGTTTAAAGGATACATGGAGATATGCCCAAGGTGATACAAAGTTAGAAAAACTTTTATCCGGATCAAGAAAATGTGGCGATCGATCCGGTTTGGGCTACGATAAAAATATTCTTCCTAAACAAAATAACACTCCTACCAATTTTGTGAAAGGAGAGACTTCAAACTCAAAAGTGACAAGTACTAATCAAAATTTTTCTCAAAATACTAAAACCTTTTAAAAACTCAAGAGCAACTATGTCAACTATAAAAATCAGAACCGAAACCCTTTAGCTGAAAACATAGTTGATATACTTAAGGAGCTCATAAAATCTAACTCAGTCGGTCACTCTTACAACAACTGCAAACAAAAGAAGACCCACTATACTCCTAAACCCAAAACAGCTATGAAATGGGTTCCTAAGGTTGCCTGCTTGGTTGCTCATACTGCTTTTAAAGCTACAAGCCATTCAAAGTGGTACTTAGACAGTGGATGCTCAAGGCATATGACTAGTGATAAAAGTCTATTCACCGATCTTAAAGACATGACTGATGGGTCAGTCACGTTCGGTGATGGCAGCAATTGCAAGATTATTGGCCAAGGTATGGTTCAACTCTATAACCTCCCTTCGTTGAAAAATGTCTTATACGTTGAAGGGTTAAAACACAATCTGTTAAGCATATCTCAAATATGCGATAACAATCATAGTGTAAAATTTTCTAACCAATGTTGTGAAATTCTAAATAATAAGGGTTCAGTAATATTAAATGGTCCCAGAACTTCTGAAAACTGCTATATTATTAGTGAATCCAGCTCATCTAGTCAATCGTGTTACATGGTCCTTACCGATGAAACTGATTTGTGGCATAAACATCTTGGACATATACACTACCGTAATTTGTATAGACTGAGTAAGAGAGAACTAATAAGAGGTCTACCTAAATTATAAAAAAATAGACAAAATATGTGGTGAATGCCAGATTGGTAAGTAATCAAGGAGCTCTCACAAGAAGGTGAACTCCAATGCCACATCAAGACCACTCGAGCTTCTCCATATGGATCTTATAGGACCTACCAGGATGGAGAGTCGAGGTAGTAAAAAATACATTTTGGTAATTGTGGATGATTTTACCAAATTCACTTGGGTAGCTTTCTTAAGGGATAAATCAGAAACCCTTGATGAAGTAAAAAGAGTTCTCAAATGGAAAAATATTCTTAAGTCTATAAGATTCGTAATTATCATGGATCTGAATTTGAGAATAGTAGTTTTCAAAAATTCTATAACGATCAGGGAATATCGTCTAAATTTTCTGCGCCCAAAATACCATAATAAAATGGAACTATAGAAAGGAAAAATAGAGTGCTTCAAGAAATGGCTAATATAATGTTGAATAGTATGAAGCTATCTAAAAATCTTTGGGTTAAAGCCGTAAATACTGCCTATTATATAATCAACCGAGTTTATATAAGTAAGTTAAATATAAAACTTCTTATGAACTATGGTTCGATAAGAAGCCTATTGTCAAATATTTTTGAGTTTTTGGCAACAAGTGTTATATTTTACATGGTCGTGAAAATCTGGGAAAGTTTGACACTAAAAGTGATGAAAGAATCTTTTTAGGATATTCTTTAAACAGTTGTGCATATCGTGTATTGAACAAAAGGACCGGTGTTATTCAAGAATCTATCAATGTGGTCATAGATGATCACTTCAATACACCTGCCCCAAGTTCAGATAATGATGAAGTTCTTTTAATTGATAAACTAGATAGTTCATCAAATCAAACTGACTCTGAACTGAGGACTGTTACAGATCATCCAACCACTCAGATTCTTGGAAACCCTGTCACTGGTATACGCACTCGTAGACAACTAGAAGATATATGTAATTACGTATGTTTTACATCCCAGATTGAACCAGCAAACGTAAAAAAAGCTCTTACTGACGAAAACTAGATTGTTGCGATGCAAGAAGAGCTTAACCAAATTGTGAAAAATGATGTTTGGTATCTTGTTCCTAGACCTAAAGATAAACATATTATCGGAACAAAGTGGATTTTCAAAAATAAGTCTGATGAACTTGGTAATATAATTCGAAATAAGGCTAGACTAATTGTACAAGGGTACCCTCAAATTGAGGGTATTGATTACGATGAAACCTTTGCCCCAGTAGCTCGTCTTGAATCAATCAGACTATTCATATCCAATGCTTACTTTAGAAAATTCAAAATTTATCAAATGGATGTGAAGAGTTCCTTCTTAAATGGTGATCTGCATGAAGAAGTATATGTTGAACAACCAATGGGTTTTAAAGACCCTAAGAACACTGATCATGTCTATCGCCTTAAAAAGGCTCTCTACGGCTTGAAACAAGCTCCCAGAGCATGGTATGAGAAATTGATTGAGTTTTTACTAAGTCATGATTTTCAAATGGGAAGTGTAGATAAGACTTTTTTTGTTAAGAAACTTAATGATCACATCTTAATAGTGCATATCTATGTTGATGATATTTTTTATGGATCTACCTGTTCTAACATGACTGTTGAGTTTGCAGATTTAATGAAATCTAAGTTTGAAATGAGCATGGTTGGAGAATTGAATTATTTCCTAGGGTTGCAAGTGAAACAACAATCTGATGGCATTTTTATTTCTCAAACCAAATATGCTCTGAACTTAGTCAAAAATTTTGGATTTGAGAACGGTAAGAATTTTGATACTCCTATGAGTACAACTCTAAGACTCTCAAAGGACTCTACAGTTAATAATATGGATCCTAAATTATATCATAGTATGATTGGTAGTTTACTTTATTTAACTGCTAGTAGACCTGATATTGCTTTAAGTGTTGGTATTTGTGCTAGATATCAGTCTGATCCTAAAGAGTCACATTTAACAGCTGTTAAGAGGATTATGCGATATGTCGCAAGTACTACTAAATTTGGTCTCTGGTATCCAAATGATACTAGTGCTCAACTGGCTGGGTACACAGATGCTGATTGGGCCGGTAATATTGATGACAGGAAATCAACCAGTGGTGGTTATTTTTATATTGGAAATTGTTTGGTTTCTTGGTGGGTCCACTGGAGCTTTGGATGTGACTCATTATTTGTATCTTACCCCAAAATGATCTATCTAGATGGATGGATGGTGTGGATACAAAAAATACATCATAGTGGGGCACACAGAACTTGGTGATGTCACTTTAATAGCAGTCTCGCTACTCAACCTGTTAGTAGCCAATTTGTGCCCGAATAGGACGCGGATTAGATACTGACAGGTTGAGTAGCGAGACTCGCTATTGAAGTGATGTCACCAGGTTATGTGGACCCCACTATGATGTATGCGTTGTATCCACAATGTACATTCATTTGGATATATTATTTTAAGGCATGACCTAGAGAGAGAGGAAGATCCAAAGCTTTAGTGGACCTCACCAAAGAAAAGAGCAGGAAGATTGATGCCCACCGTTGAAACCTTCCAATGGCCCACCGTGATGTTTTTCAAAATCTAACCTTTTCAAAAGTTAACAAAGACATTGAAGGGACACAGATTAGATACTGACAGGTTGAGTAGCGAGACTCACTACTAATGTGACATCACCATGTTATGTGGACCCCACTATGATGTATGTGTTCTATCCACAATGTCCATTCATTTGGATATATTATTTTAAGGCATGACCCAGAGAGAGAGGAAGATCAAAAGCTTTAGTGGACCCCACCAAAGAAAATAGCAGGAAGATTGATGCCCACCGTTGAAACCTTCCTAAGGCCCACCATGAGGTTTTTTTCAAAATCCAACCTGTTCAAAAGTTAACAAAGACATTAAAGGGACATGGATTAGATACTGACAGGTTGAGTAGCGAGACTCAGTACTTATGTGACGTCACCAGGTTATGTGGACCCCACTATGATGTATGTGTTGTATCCACAATGTCCATTCATTTGGATATATTATTTTAAAGCACGACCTAGAGAGAGAGAGAGATGAAGATCCAAAGCTTTAGTGGCCCCCACCAAAGAAAACAGTGGGAAGATTGATGCCCATCGTTGAAACCTTCCTAAGGCCCACCATAATGTTTTTTCGAAATCCAACCCGTTCAAAAGTTAACAAAGAGATTAAAGAAGGTAAAACACAAATATTAGCTTGATATAAAACTTTTGTGGACTTTAGAAGTTTTTAACGGTGGTGTCACTCTCCCAACTATTTTCTCTGGTGGGGTCTACTTGAGCTTTAGATATGACTCATTCTTTGTATCTTACCCTAAAATGACCTCTATAGATGGATAGATGTCATGGATACAAAAAATACATCATGGTGGGGGACACAGAACTTGGTGATGTCATTTCAGTGGCAGTCTCGCTATTCAACTTGTCATTAGCCAATCAGCGTCCGTTTAGGATGCGGATTATATACTAACAGGTTGAGTAACGAGACTTGCTACTGGAGTGACATCGCTAGGTTCTGCGGACCTCACTATGATGCATGTTTTGTATCCACAATGGCCATTCATTTGGATATATTATTTTAAGGCATGACCCAGAGGAGGAAGATCCAAAGCTTTAGTGGACCCCACCAAAGAAAACACCGAGAAGATTGATGTCTATCGTTGAAACCTTCCTAAGGTCCACCATGATGTTTTTTCGAAATCCAACCTGTTCAAAAGTTAACAAGGACGTTAAAGGGACGCGGATTAGATACTAATAAGTTGAGTAGCGAGACTCACTACTGAATTGATGTCACCAGGTTATGTGGACCACACTATGATGTATCTGTTGCATCCACAATGTCCATTCATTTGGATAGATTATTTTAAGGCATGACCCAGAGAGAGAGGAAGATCCAAAGCTTTAGTGGCCCCCACCAAAGAAAATAGCGAGAAGATTGATGCCCACCGTTGGAACATTCCAAAGGCCCACCATGATGTTTTTTTCTAAATCCAACCTTTTCAAAAGTTAACAATGACCTTAAAGAAGGTAAAAAACAAATAACATCTTGATATAAAACTTTTGTGGACATTAGAAGTTTTTAACGGTGGTGTCACTCTCCCAACTGTTTTCTCTTGTGGGGTCCACTGGAGCTTTGGATGTGACTCATTCTTTGTATCTTACCCTAAAATGATCTCTCCAGATGTATGGACAGCGTGGATACATAAAAAAACATCATGGTGGGGCACACAGAACTTGGTGTCATCACTTCAGTAGCAGTCTCGCTACTCAACTTGTCAGTAGCCAATTCGCGATCGAATACGACGCGGATTAGATACTAGCAAGTTGAGTAGTGTGACTCGCTATTGAAGTGACGTCAACAGGTTATGTGGACCCCAATATGATGTATGTGTTGTATCCACAATGTCTATTGATTTAGATATATTATTTTAAGGCATGACCCAGAGAGAGAGGAACATCCAATGTTTTAGTGGCCCCCACCAAAGAAAATAGTGGGAAGATTGATGTCGACCGTTGAAACCTTCCTAAGGCTCGCCCTGATGTGTTTTCAAAATCAAACCTGTTCAAAAGTTATCAAAGACATTAAAGAAGGTAAAGCACAAATATTAGCCTGATATAAAACTTTTGTGGACTTTAGAAGTTTTAAACGGTGGTGTCACTCTCCCTACTGCTTTCTTTGGTGGGGTCCACTGTAACTTTGGATGTGATTCATTCTTTGTATCTTACCTTAAAATGATCTCTCCAGATGGATGGACGGCGTGGATACAAAAATTAAATCATGGGGGGGCGCATAGAACTTGGTGACATCACTTCAGTAGTAGTCTCGGTACTCAACTTGTCAATAGCCAATCCGAGCCCCAATAGGACGCGGAGTAGTTACTGACAGGTTGAGTACGAGACTCGCTACTGAAGTGACGTCAATAGGTTACATGGACCCCACTATGATGTATGTGTTATATCCACAATGTCCATTCATTTGGATATATTATTTTAAGGCATGACCTGGAGAGAGGGGAAGATCCAAAGCTTTAGTGGACCCCATCAAAGAAAACAGCAGGAAGATTAATGCCCACCATTGAAACCATCCCAAGGCCCACCATGATGTTTTTTTGAAATCCAACCTGTTCAAAAGTTAACAAAGACATAGATGGGACACGGATTAGATACTGATAGGATGAGTAGTGAG
Source organism: Magnolia sinica (assembly GCF_029962835.1). Classification (NCBI taxonomy): domain Eukaryota; kingdom Viridiplantae; phylum Streptophyta; class Magnoliopsida; order Magnoliales; family Magnoliaceae; genus Magnolia; species Magnolia sinica. The sequence continues at coordinate 87,122,427 of NC_080574.1, forward strand.
ACTCACTACTGAAGTGACGTCACCAGGTTATGTGGAACCCACTATAATATGTGTTGTATCTGCAATGTCCATTAGTTTGGATTTATTATTTTAAGGCATGACCTAGAGAGAGAGGAAGATCTAAAGCTTTAGTGGACCCCACCAAAGAAAACAGCGGGAAGATTGATGTCCACCGTTGAAACCTTCCTAAGGCCCACCATGATGTTTTTTTCTAAATCCAACCTGTTCAAAAGTTAACAAAGACATTAAACAAGGTAAAACACAAATATCAGCTTGATATAAAACTTTTGTGGACTTTGGAAGTTTTTAACGGTGGTATCACTCTCCCAACTGTTTTCTCTGGTGGGGTCCACTGGTGCTTTGGATGTGACTCATTCTTTGTATCTTACCCTAAAATGATCTCTCCAGGTGGATGGACGGTGTGGATATAAAAAATAAATCATGGTGGGGCACACAGTACTTGGTGACGTCACTTCAGTAGCAGTCTCGCTACTCAACTTGTCAGTAGCCAATCCGCGCCGAAATAGGACGCGGATTAGATACTGACTGGTTGAGTAGCGAGACTCGCTACTGAAGTGATGCCATCAGGTTATGTGGACCCCACTATGATGTATGTGTTGTAGCCACAATGTCCATTCATTTGGATATATTACTTTAAGGCACGACCTAAAGAGAGGGGAAGATCCTAAGCTTTAGTGGACCCCACCAAAGAAAACAGCGGGAAGATTGATGCCCACCATTGAAACCTTCCTAAGGCCCACCATGATTTTTTTTCAAAATCCAACATGTTCAAAAGTTAACAAAGACAAAAAAGGGACACAGATTAAATATTGATAGGTTGAGTAGCGACAAGCACTACGGAAGTGACGTCACCAGGTTATCTGGACCCCAGTATGATGTGTGTTATATCCACAGTGTCCATTTATTTGGATATATTATTTTAAGGCATGACCCAGAGAGAGCGGAAGATTCAAAGCTTTAGTGGACCCCACCAAAGAAAACAGTGGGAAGATTGATGCCCACCGTTGAAGCCTTGCTAAGGCCCACCATGATGTTTTTTCTAAATCCAACTTGTCCAAAAGTTAATGAAGACATTAAAGAAGGTAAAACACAAATATCAGCTCGATATAAAACTTTTGTGGACTTTAGAAGTTTTTAACGGTGGTGTCACTCTCCCAACTGTTTTCTCTAGTGGGGTCCACTGGAGCTTTGGATGTGACTCATTCTTTGTATCATACCCTAAAATGATCTCTCCAGATGGATGGATGGCGTGGATATAAAAAATAAATCATGGCTTGGCACACGGTACTTGGTGACGTCACTTCAATAGTAATCTTGCTACTCAACTTGTCAGTAGCCAATCCGTGACCGAAGAGGACGCGGATTAGATACTGACATGTTGAGTAGCAAGACTCGCTACTAAAGTGACATCACCAGGTTATGTGGACCCCACTATGATGTATGTATTGCATCTACAATGTCCATTCATTTAGATATATTATTTTAAGGCGTGACCTAGAGAGAGGGGAAGATCGAAAGCTTTAGTGGACCCCACCAAAGAAAATAGCAGGAAGATTGATGCCCACCATTGAAACCTTCCCAACGCATACCATGATGTTTTTTCAAAATCCTACCTGTTCAAAAGTTAATGAAGACATAAAAGGGACACAGATTAGATACTGATCGATGGAGTAACGAGACTCACTACGGAAGTGAGGTCACCAGGTTATGTGTACCCTAGTATGATTTGTGTTTTATCCATAATGTCCATTCGTTTGGATATGTTATTTTATGGCATGACCCAGAGACAGAGGAATATCCAAAGCTTTAGTGGCCCCCACCAAGGAAAACAGCGGGAAGATTAATGCCCACCATTGAAACCTTCCTAAGGCCCACCATGATGTTTTTTTGAATTCCAACCTGTTCAAAAGTTAAAAAAGGCATTAAAGAAGGTAAGACCCACATATCAGCTTGATATAAAACTTTTAGGGACTTTTAAAAGTTTTTAACGGTGGTGTCACTTTCCCAATTGTTTTCTCTGGTGGGGTCCACTGGAGCTTTAGATGTGACACATTATTTGTATCTTTCCCTAAAAAGATCTCTCCATATGGATGGACAGGTGGATACAAAAAATAAATCATGGTGGGGCACACAGAACTTGGTGACGTCACTTTAGTAGCAGTCTCGCTACTCAACTTGTCAGTAGCCAATTCGTTCACGAATAGGACGTGGATTAGATACTGACAGGTTGAGTTGCGAGACTCACTAGTGAAGTGACGTCACCAGGTTATGTGGACCCCACTATGATGTATGTGTTATATCCACATTGTCCATTCATTTGGATATATTATTTTAAGGCATGACCTAGAGAGAGGGGAAGGTCGAAAGCTTTAGTGGACCAAACCAAAGAAAACAGCGAGAAGATTGATGCCCACAATTGAAACCTTCCTGAGGGCCACCATAATGTTTTTTCAAAATCCAACCTGTTCAAAAGTTAGCAAAGACATAAAAGGGGCACGAATCAGATACTGATAGGTTGAGTAGCGAGACTCACTACTGAAGTGACATCACCAGGCTATGTGGACCTCACTATGATATGTGTTGTATTCGCAATGTCCATTCATTTGGATATATTATTTTAAGGCATAACCCAGAGAGAGAGGAAGATCTAAAGCTTTAGTGGACCCCACCAAAGAAAACAGTGGGAAGATTGATGTACACCGTTGAAACCATGCTAAGCCCACCATGATGTTTTTTCAAAATCCAACCTGTTCAAAAGTTAACAAAGACATTAAAGAAGGTAAAACACAAATATTAGCTTGATATAAAACTTTTGTGGACTTTAGAAGTTTTTAACGGTGGTGTCACTCTCCCAGCAGTTTTCTTTGGTGGGGTCCACTAGGGCTTAGGATGTGACTTATTCTTTGTATCTTACCCTAAAATGATCTCTCCAAATGGATGGATGGCATGGATACAAAAAATAAATCATGATGGGGCACATAGTACTTGGTGATGTCACTTCAATTTCAATCTCGCTACTTAACTTGTCAGTAGCTGATTTGTGCCCGAATAGGACGCGGATTAGATACTGAAAGTTGAGTAGCGAGACTCGCTGCTGAAGTGACGTCACCAGGTTATGTGGACCCCACTATGATGTATGTGTTGTATCCACAATGTCCATTCATTTGGATATATTATTTTAAGCCATGACCTAGAGAGAGGGGAAGATCCAAAGCTTTAGTGGACCCCACTAAAGAAAATAGTGGGAAGATTGATGGCCACCATTGAAACCTTCCTAAGGCCCACCATGATTTTTTTCAAAATCCAACATGTTCAAAAGTTAACAAAGACAAAAAAGGGACACCGATTAAATATTGATAGGTTGGGTAGCGACAATCACTACGGAAGTGACGTCACTAGGTTGTGGACCCCAGTATGATGTGTGTTATATCCACAATGTCCATTTATTTGGATATATTATTTTAAGGCATGACCCAGAGAGAGCGGAAGATTCAAAGCTTTAGTGGACCCCACCAAAGAAAACAGTGGGAAGATTGATGCCCACCATTGAATCGTTCCTAAGGCCCACCATGAGGTCTTTTCTAAATCCAACCTGTTCTAAAGTTAACATAGACTTTAAAGAAAATAAATCAAAAATATCAGCTTGATATAAAACTTTTGGGGACTTTGGACGTTTTTTATGGTGGTGTCACTCTCCCAAGTGTTTTCTCTGGTGGGGTCTACGAGAGCTTTGGATGTGACCCATTCTCTATATCTTACCTTAAAATGATCTCCCCAAATGGATGGATGGCGTGGATAAAAAAATACATCATGGTGGGGCACACAGAACTTGGTGACGTCACTTCAGTAGCAGTCTTGCTATTCAACTTGTCAGTAGCCAATCCACGCCCGAATAGGACACGGATTAGATACTGACAGGTTGAGTAGCGAGACTCACTACTGAAGTGACATCACCAGGTTATGTGGACCCCACTATGATGTATGGGTTGTATCCACAATGTCCATTCATTTGGATATATTATTTTAAGGCATGACCTAGAGAGAGGGGAATATCAAAAGCTTTAGTGGACCCCACCAAAGAAAATAGGGGGAAGATTGATGCCCACCATTGAAACCTTCCTAAGGCCCACCATGATGTTTTCACGAAATCCTACCTATTCAAAAGTTAATGAAGAAATAAAAGGGACACGGATTAAATACTGATACGTTGAGTAGCGAGACTCACTACTGAAGTGAAAGCACTAGGTTATGTGGACCCCACTATGATATGTGTTGTATTCGTAATGTCTATTCATTCGAATATATTATTTTAAGGTATGACCCAGAGAGGGAGGAAGATCTAAAGCTTTAGTGGACCCCACCAAAGAAAACAACGAGAAGATTGTTGTCCATTGTTGAAACCTTCTTATGGCCCACCATGATGTTTTTTCTAAATCCAACCTGTTCAAAAGTTAACAAAGACATTAAAGAAGGTAAAACACAAATATCAGCTTCATATAAAACTTTTATGGACTTTTAAGTTTTTAACGGTGTTGTCACACTCGTAACTGTTTTCTCTGGTGGGGTCCACTGGAGCTTTAGATGTGACTCATTCTTTGTATCTTGCCCTAAAATGATCTCTCCAAAAGGATGGATGGCGTGGATACAAAAAATAAATCATGGCTGGGCACACAAGTTAGGGATGTCACTTCAGTAGCAGTCTCGCTACTCAACTTGTCAGTAGCCAATTCGTGCCCGAATAGGACGCGGATTAGATACTGACAAGTTAAGTAGCGAGACTCGCTACTGAAGTGATGTCACTAGGTTATGTGGACCCCACTATGATGTATGTGTTGTATCCACAATGTCCTTTCATTTGGCTATATTATTTTAAGGCATTACCTAGAGAGAGGGGAAGATCCAAAGATTTAGTGGACCCCACCAAAGAAAACTGCAGGAAGATTGTTGCCCACCATTGAAATCTTCCTAAGGCCCACCATGATGTTTTATCGAAATCCAACCTGTTCAAAAGTTAACAATGACATAAAAGGGACACAGATTAGATACTGATAGGTTGAGTAGCGAGACTGAGTACTGAAGTGACGTCTCTAGTTTATGTGGACCCCACTATGATATGCGTTATATCTGCAATGTCCATTCATTTGGATATATTATTTTAATGTATGACCCAGAGAGAGCGGGAGATTTAAATCTTTCGTGGAACCCACCAAAGAAAATAGCGGGAAGATTGATGTCCACTGTTGAAACCTTGCTAAGGCCCACCATGATGTTTTTTCTAAATCCAACCTATTCAAATGTTAAAAAAGACATTAAAGAAGGTAAAACACAAATATTAGCTTGATATAAAACTTTTGTGGACTTTAGAAGTTTTTAACGGTGGTGTCACTCTCCCATCTGTTTTCTCTGATGGCGTCCACTAGAGCTTTGGATGTGACTCATTCTTTATATCTTACCCTAAAATGATCTCTCCAGATGGATGGATGGTGTGGATACAAAAAATAAATCATGGTGGGCCACCCAAAACTTGGTGACGTCACTTCAATAACAGTCTCGCTACTCAACTTGTCAGTAGCCAATCCGCACCCGAATAGGACGCAGATTAGATACTGACAGGTTTAGTAGCGAGACTCGCCACTGAAGTGACGTCACCGGGTAATGTGGACCCCACTTTGATGTATGTGTTGTATTCACAATGTCCATTCATTTGGATATATTATTTTAAGGCATGACCTAGACAGAGGGGAAGATCCAAAGCATTTGTGGACCTCACCAAGGAAAACAGCGGGAAGATTGATGCCCTCCATTGAAACCTTCCTAAGGCCCACCATGATGTTTTTTCGAAATCCAACCTGTTCAAAAGTTAACAAAGACATAAAACGGACACAGATTAGATGCTGATAGGTTGAGTAGCGAGACTCACTACGGAAGTGATGTCACCAGGTTTTATGGACCTCAGTATGATGTGTGTTATATCCACAATGTCCATTCATTTGGATATATTATTTTAAGGCATAACCCACAGAGTAAGGAAGATCTAAAGCTTTAGTGGACCACACCAAAGAAAATAGCGGGAAGATTGATGCCCACCGTTGAAACCTTCCTAAGGCCCACCATGATGTTTTTTCTAAATTCAACCTGTGCAAAAGTTAACAAAGACATTAAAGAAGGTAAAACACAAATATCATCTTGATATAAAACTTTTGTGGACTTAGACGTTTTTAATGGTGGTGTCACTCTCCCAATTGTTTTCTCTGGTGTGGTCCCTTGGAGCTTTGGATGTGACTCATTCTTTGTATCTTACCCTAAAATGATGTCTCCAGATGGATGGACGGAGTGGATACCAAAAATACATCATGGTGGGGCAGACAAAACTTGGTGACGTCACTTCAGTAGCAGTCTCCCTACTGAACTTATCTATAGCCAATTCGTGCTCGAATAGGACGCGGATTAGATACTGACAGGTTGAGTAGTGAGACTCGCTACTGAAGTGACGTCACCAAGTTATGTGGACCCCACTATGATGTATACGTTGTATCCACAATGTCCATTCATTTGGATATATTAATTTAAGGCATGATCTAGAGAGAGAGGAAGATCCAAAGCTTTAATGGGCCCTACCAGAGAAAACAGCGGGAAGATTGATGCTCACCGTTGAAACCTTCCTGAGGCTCGCCATGATGTTTTTTCGAAATCCAACTTGTTCAAAAGTTAACCAAGACATGAAAGGGACGCGGATTAGATATTGATAGGTTGCGTAGCGAGACTCGCTACTGAAGTGATGTCACTAGGTTATGTGGACCCCACTATGATGTATGTGTTGTATCAACAATGTCCATTCATTTGGATATATTATTTTAAGGCATGACCCAGAGAGAGAGGAAGATCCAAAGCTTTAGTGGACCCCACCAAGGAAAACTTCGTTGAAACCTTCCTAAGGTCCACCATGATGTTTTTTCAAAATCCAACCTGTTCAAAAGTTAACAAAGACATTGAAGTAAGTAAAACACAAATATCATCTTAATATAAAACTTTTGTGGACTTTAGAAGTTTTTAATGGTGGTGTCACTCTCCCAACTATTTTCTCTGGTGGGGTCCACTGGAGCTTTTGATGTGACTCATTCTTTGTATCTTACCCTCAAATGATCTGTCCCGATGGATGGATGGCGTGGATACAAAAAATACATCATGGTGGGGCACACAGAACTTGGTGACGTCACTTCTGTGGCAATCTTCCTACTCAACTTATCAATAGCCAATCTGCGCCCGAATAGGACGCGGATTAGATACTGAGAGGTTGAGTAGCGAGACTCATTTTTGAAGTGACGTCACCTGGTTATGTGGACCCCACTATGATGTATGTGTTGTATCCATAATAAACAGAGCATTCAAAGAGCATGTAACCCAACGTAGCCCAACGGGCACTTACATATAGTTAGACATGTTGAAATTTAATCGGTCATGCACATCCATGGATTATTAAATATTCCATCAAGAAGAGAAAGCTGTCAAGAAGTAAAAACATAAGAAAATGTGACAATGCAATGATTGGCTGGCCCCATCTTGAATTAGAAGGGTATTAGGCCAAGGCCATTAAGTAATTGACCAATCGATCCCGTAAGTCAATGGACCCTAAGAAAGGTTATTGCCAATCTAAGTTTATAAAAGCAGTAAAAAATGGAGAGCACTGTTCCCTCAGTAATTCAAACAAATAAATACTCTTATTCAGCTTAACGTTGCCTTTTTTTAAAAAAAATTGTTATACATGGACACCTATCTTAATATAGTTCAGTCTCTTTAATTTTGTCCAAGCAATTCAAAATTAGTTTAGTTTCATCCATGACCTTGTCATCGGATTCCAAATCTCTAAGAACTTAGTGATTTCTAGACCATAACTTGCTGGCTAAACCACAACCTTCTCACGGCTGTTCAGGTTCAGATGATTGTCCCTTGACCATCCACAGCCAGAGGTCTATTAACTACCCATGGTTGCTTCGCCTGCTTGAATTTCCATTAGTAATTTTTTTTCTTTAGTTTCTTATTTGCTAATTATAATGCATTCTTATTCAATTTAATAAAATTGGCAAGATTTCTTATTTCCTCTTTAAATGCTTTAATGCCACAAAGCTAGCATCATTGTAATAAAAAATCTGTGCATCTAAGGCCAAAAAAAAAAAAAAAAAAACCTCATCTAAAGTACTGACCCTGCCCTTCACAAATCGTTGGATTCTTGGTTAATCAACAGTCGAGTAGTCAGGCTAATTTTCATAGATCTAGTCCTAATCTAGCTATTTCCATGCTTAGGGTCATGAGGCGTTTGGTTCGATTCAAGTCGAATATGACTCTAGCATGCCTGACACATACATACTTGTGCACAAGAAAAGAAATGAAAGTTGGGTCATTCACTACATGTGTGCTTGTGTATTTGAATTAAATCCCAACATCATTAATGGCACACTCGACGAGACACGGTTTACTGGTTGCAGTCTACCAGTGAAGTAACATGGTTAGTGAGTAGCTAGCGAACTAAGATGCTTAGCAATCTTCACGACATTGCAAACGAACCACAAGACAAGCCTACCTAGGTTGAACTAGTTGATATGGGTGTTGTATCTTCCTCTAACAAAAATGTTTTTCTAGGGTGTCGTAAAATCCTTACACGATGTGCAAACTAGTCTAAAATAGATCTTTTTTTAGGAAGATCTGAAATAGAAAACATTAATAATTTCATGAGAGTTCTCCTTGAGAAGCTTTCATTACCTGATATTCCTCACAACACTAAGAATCTGTAACACCCTGTACTTTTTAGTACTCGGGTGTTACCAGGAAGACCAAATTCAATATAAGCACGATATGATGTATCTGAACGTTCACCCTCATCTTGGCTTAATCTAATGGTTGGGATAGACCAAACCATCCATCTATTAATTATTGAGGGAAGTCGTCACGTCCTTTAGGATACAAGTTACACCACCTACTGTTTAGTGCATCCTTGGTAGCTCAAATGGTAATCCACACCTAAGCCACCTGACCCTCTAAGCATAGAATTAGTGGTTAGACCCCTACTTACACTTACTTTAGGACACCTAGAACTAGGGAGGAGTGAATCTGAAAAACTTATGCTTCTATATTACAAGATCCGACCCTTGGGATTGTGCATCAACCATGGAGTTCGAGATAAATCATTGGACTTACGCCTCACCTCGTTCAATGATGGACCTTGATGTTAAAACTAATCATTAGATTCATCTAGGGAACCTTTGGACAATCGATGATCGTCTCAAAGTAATCCAACCGTTCAAACTCATGGTTGCCCATACAACTGAGATGTAGGGGAATCTAATTGTAGAAGTGATCATCAAATCTAGAGCTATAAATCTACCTCAAAGTTAGATGGGTGGCCTATCTTAAGTTGATACCATAATAATTCATTTTAAATGTGATATAATTGTATGTGTATATATATATATATATATATATATATATATATATATATATATATATATATATACACACACAACATAATTTTATAATTATTTGTAATAATCCATATGTTACTTGAATTATTCAGATTATGCATATTATTTAAACTATATATAAAATAAATTGTATACCAACACATTATTATATAATTGATGTATATTAACTAATATTTCCATTTTATAATTTAAACTATATATTATTGTATTATACTATATACATAAAATATATATCACTTAATATTAATTTTGCTATACTAATATATGCAAATATAATCACAAAAATACATTATAAATAGTATTGATTGTAAATAAATACTTATTTATAACTATTAATGTACTATACTAAGTAAATATGTAAATATATTTTTATTATATAATCTAAAATATTATTTACTAATATTTATTATAATGAATATATAATAATATTGTATTAATTAATTATAGTACACTTTGAATATTATTAATAATGTTTATCTATATATATATATAAGAAAATATAATATTCCAAATTAAATACTCTATTAATAGATAAATAATTATTAATATAAAATATAAAATAATACAATAAATGTATAATGAGTTGTATATATGTTTATAATATATATTATATTATATAGTAATGTAGTTATTATTACTTAATATATATTATTTTTCTACTAATGTTGAAACTAATGGACGGGCCAGATTTCACTTAACGTTACCAGGGGTCGCGTAAACCACTAATCAAGCATGAACTTGGCGTGTATGGCCCACCTAAGCCATGGATGCACTTCATTCTTTGGGTTGGACCCTAATGTGGGCTGACAAAACAGATGAACGAAGTAGATTGGGCAAGACCATCACTGTGGGCCCCACCTATGGTGCAGGGGCACCACTCACAAGTGCACACTCGACGTGCATTGAATAGGACTGCTCGGTCAAACGAGTTTGACCTAAGGCAACCAAAAGAATGAAATTCCTTCTTTCCTTTTCCCGTGCCCAACTGTTTTTAAACGGACAGATACCTATCCATCTGTTCGAATCGTGGCCCACCTTGATTGACCAAATGCATGATCTGAACTATTCATCTTAGAGAGGAGGAAATTCAGAATGAATTCCTGAAGTTTCACACGTTTCCTCCCATGTGAAACTATACAAACACTAGTGCAAGAGAGATGGTTGTGCTTCTTTCTTTCCAAAAATGGAAAGCCCGGTTTCTTTCACACTGGCGATCCGTGTGACTTCATTTTCTTCCATCTTAACCGTTCACCCCGAAGAAATCCTAGCTATGAGACCCGTATTCTAGCCCTTACCATTTCATATGCCTTCACAGTCCTCCCGGTCGAATTTCGGTGACCCACGATCTGTTATCAGTGTTTGCGCATGATCCTGAGTCGCATCCCATATATTAGAGTTGGCTTAACTTGAAACTTGTACCCTTGGGACCGCGCCATCACCACGGTTCCGACGCCACGTATTACGCATCGAGACGATACCCAGGCTAGGAGATGAAGGATCGCGTTCAATTTGAGGAAAACGCCGTAAGTTGTAAATATCATGGGAATCTCTGTGACACATCACATCAATCACATCAATCAAGTATACATCACTCCCATCACTCACACCCATCCCCAAGTACAACCACCCTCTCCAAAAGTCAACTTCTCTTAGAATAAAGTACACCCTTCCATCACTCACCATCCCTCTCTCCCATCACTTCTCTCTCATCACCTCTCTCTCTCTCATTCTCTCTCTCATTCTCCCAAGCAATCCAAGCCCCAACGTCCAAGCTTCTCAAGCTTCCATAGAGAAGTTAGTGTGACCCACCTTCCTACCTCCCCTCTCCACCATCTAAGCTTCATCTCGACCGTTGAAATGCATTCCATGGAGCCTATTATGATGTACGATTTGTATCAATGAGCGACCCATAGTAGCGAGGTCCCTCCGCTACTCCGATCTTTCTCTCTCTCTCTTTCTCCATTTTCCTTTTGATGTATGGCCCACCTGACATGTGTAGATTTCATCCACACCATCTGTCCTTTTAAACGTGACCCACTTGATGCGTGGAAGGAATCCACATCGTCCGTCCACTTGCCGGACGTGATGGACGGTGGAAACCCCCACCATTGAATGGGTTTTATCTAGGTCATCCAAGGCGTGGACGTGTGGACCCACCTGGATGGATGTGTTCACACCGTCCATCTGTCCAAACATGGTGGTGGACCCCACCTATGATGTACATATCCAAGCTGTCTGTACGTGGGACCCATATGTGTTGTTTCCACCATCCAACAGCTGGACGATGGTACACACCGTTGATGTATGTGATTTATATCCATGCCACCATCTATTTTGAGGTGTGGACCCACCCCACATGTGTGGGAAGGTGGGACCCACCTTGATTAGTGTGTTTTATATTCACGCCGTCCAGCTGTATGGACGGTGGACCTACCGCTGAATGAATGATCAACACCATCCATCATCTGGACAGTGGTGACCTGTATGATGTATGTATTATATCCACGTTATCCAGCCCTGGATGCTGGACAGCAAGAAAAACACTAGTATCAGCTTCATTCCAATCGGTGGGCCACACGTGTGGACCCACCTGATGTACGTGTTAAATCCACCGTACATCAAGGATAGTGGAATTCACCATGATTTATGTATCTCATCCTCACCATCCAGTAGATCTAGACGGTGAGGTCTGCCTGATGAATGCGGTGCATTCACACCGTCCACTCATGTGGGGTCCACCATGATGTATGTGTGGTATTTCGGCCGTTCATCAACACTGCACATGGTCCACCTTGATGTAATTATTTTGTATTTGACAATGGGTACCAACCATGATGTACGTGTTTCACCACACAATTCAGCCATTTGAGATGGCAAGTGAGACCCAAGTGATGTACCTGTTTCATCCTCACCGTCCATATATTAGGTGGACCACACTGCAGAAAATAGTGGTGAATTGAATATCTACCATTGAAACCCTTTTTGGGTCACAAAAGTTTTGGATCTATATGAAAATTGTTTTTCCTCTTAATCCAGGTTGTTGTGACCTTATGATCCGATTGGATGGAGAATATGGTGGGCCCTACCTTGATATATTTATGGCCCATCCATGGGGCCCACCTGGATGTATTTGTGGCCCATTGATACGGCCCACTTGTAGATGATGAGGCCCATTGGTGCGGCCCATCCATGAGGCCCATCATGATGTATATTTGAGGCCCATGTGATAGGGCCCACCTGCCTTGTATTTAAGGCCCAAGTGACGTATATGAGGCCTTTGAATAAGGCCCAATATGATGTATGTATGTGGCCCATCTAATATGGCCCATCTTGATGTATAATAGGCCCATTGATGTGGCCCATTTGATGTATACGAGGCCCATTAGTGTGGCCCACTTGATGTATATGAGGCCCATCGGTGCAGACCATTGATATGGCCCACCTTGATGTATTTTAAGGCCCATTAGTGCAGCCCATTGATGCAGTACACTTGATGTGCATGAGGCCATGTGCAGGCCTCACTCATGATATATATTAGGCTCATGTGTAGGGCCCACATGTTAGGTATTTGAGGCCCATGAGCAGGTTCCACCTGTTGTGTATATGAGGCCCATTGGTGTGGCCCATTGATGGGGCCCACTCATTGTATACGAGGCCCATGGGTTGCGGCCCATTATGATGTACTGGGGCCCATGGGTCGTGGCCCACTTAGATGTATTTTTGGCCCATATGGCGTGGCCATTCTGATATTTTTTTAGCCCATTTAATGAGGCCTATTATGATGTGCATCAGGCACATGGCTTGTGGCTCGTGCAATGTATTTGAGGCCCATGTGTAAGGCCCACCTGTTATATATGTAGCCATTGTATGAGGCCCATTTCGATGTATATTAGGCCTTTGTGTGAGGCCATGGACCCATTATACGTTTGGCTCTATGTGGGCCACTCCTTGGGAGCAATGTTGGTTAAATGGCCACATTGATGGGCAATGATGGTTTAATGTTCACATTATGACCTTCCCTTAGGCCTTGTTCGACCGATCAATGAGGACGATTATTGAGGTCGATTCTGATTCTGATTGTCAAGGCCCATTGTTGAGGTCGATTTTGATTGTCAAGGCCGATTATCGAGGCTAATTCTGATTATTGAGGCTGATTGTTGAGGTTGATTTCGATTCTGATTGTCGAGACTGATTCTGATTATCGAGGATGATTGTTAAGGCTAATTCCGATTCTAATTGTCGAGTCGATTCCGATTATTAAGACTGATTTTGATTGCCGATTTCGATTCTGATTGTCGAGGCCGATTCCGATTATCAATACCGATTCCGATTGTGGAGGCCGATTATCAAGGCCAATTCTGATTGTCGAGGCCGATTCTGATTCTGATTTTTGAGGCCGATTATTGAGGCCAATTCTAATTCTGATTGTCGAGGCCGATTTCGATTGTCGAGGCCAATTATTGAGGCCGATTCCGATTCCGATTATTGAGGCCGATTCTGATTCTAATTGTCGAGGCGAATTCTGATTGTCGAGCCTGATTCCAATTCTGATTATCGAGCTCGATTATTGAGGTCGATTTTGATTCCGATTGTCGAGGTCGATTATCGAGGCTGATTTCGATTATCGAGGTTAATTTCGATTATCGAGGCTAATTGTTGAGGCTGATTCCGATTCCAATTGTTGAGACTGATTGTTGAGGCCGATTGTTGAGGGCGATTCCAATTCTGATTGTCGAGGTCTATTCCGATTGTTGAGGCTGATTGTTAAGGCTGATTCTGATTATGATTGTCGAGGCCGATTGTTGAGACCGATTCTGATTGTCGAGGCCGATTATCGATGTTGATTCCAATTGTCGATACTAATTTTGATTGTCGAGGCTGATTCCGATTGTCGAGGCCCAATGAGATGCATATGTGCCCGTATTTGAGGCCCATTGTGATGTACATTTGGCCCGAGTTTGAGGCCTAATGTGATGTATATGCGGCCCGTATTTGAGGCCCATTGTGATGTGTATTTAGCCCGTGTATAAGGTCCAATGTGATGTATATGAGGCCGATGTGATGAGGCCCAATGTGATGCATTTGATGGCCAGGTGATGAAGCCCATTGTGATGTATATTAAGCCCATGTGAAAGGATCATAATGATATGTATTAAGCTCTTGAGTGAGGCCCATGGTGTTGTATATTTGGCCCTTGTGTGAGGTCATGGGTCCACTATATGTTAGGCTCTATGTGGGCCATTCCTTGGGGGTAATGTTGGTTAAATGTCCACATTGTTGAGGTATATTGTCGATGCTAGTTATTAATACCGATTATGAGTATGTGACAGCATAACTTCATGATACATGCCCATACACATCATCTGCATGTTTATTATGAGATATGATTAACCTTGCATATGCCATAGTGCCAGTTGTTATGAGACTCCCTAATAGGCGGAGGTTATCTCACATGAGAGCGCAGTATACATAGGATTAATGCATGACTAGATTGTATGACTCATACATCTTGCATTATATGTTGTAATTACTGTACGCCCTAGCGACATCAGGGCCGTAACCTCCACAGGCATATCGTGGATGGTTAGATGGGACACTAAAAATTTGTTCTAGCATCAGGCTTCCATAAATGGCCCTGGGTGAAAATCCTTAAACCCCCTTAGTACCAGAAGATGCCCCAACATCGAGATCGAGTGGATACATGAGCGCCTAGTGCCGAATACCAGGAGGTCGCGTCTCTCACTGTGTCGTGGTCAGTTGGGAGGGATTGTGGCCTTATCTGCCCGAGTGAGGGGGCTGTAAGCTAGGTTGAGTTTGACTAGCTCCCAAATGGGTCCGCTATTGATAAGCCAGGTAGGCATTGGTATACTACTGGCAAGCGAGTAGTGATGTATTTTTCACTCATTGGGCCACGCAGCCGGCCGGGGGGTATCCAGTTTGGAGTGTACTAGACCCTGGTGATGATCCTAGAGATGTACAGTACTGATATGTGGACTTATTAAGTAGGAGTTGCATACTAATTCATTCATTCATTCACTATCCACTCGGGCTAGTGGTGCGCAACTATTTGTTACGTGTACCTTTACAATAGCCAAAATTTCAGTTAGGGCGTGCGACTAACCTGAGATCAAGAGTTTACCACATTGAGTCTAATTATCTAAATTTACATATAGGACTCGTTTAGATAGAAGTCCCTTGTGGTGGACCCCATAGCCTGCGATACTACATACTATCATCCTGACTTCACAATCCAGCATGGTCATTCCATTTGCACCACATATTACATTATATCTGCGGCATATAACATTTTGGGTTACTATATTTCTGCATTTATATGGTCTAGATATGGCTGACGGTATTTATGGACTCATCAGGAATTGTATAGTACATTACATCCTCGGTATCTGATATTTGGCTCTTTATGACTCCTTATTTGTATAACTGATCTATATTGCGTACTCTGATATCATTTGACTCATGGACCTGTCGGTATTAATGCTTACTTTGATATCGTATGATTCATGATTTTACCAATATTTTTGACATTATATGATTATGACGTTGTATTTGTGTGCTTGGCACTTATCTTGCGCAGACACATTCACCACCCTCTAAGCTTTCTATAAGCTTATGCACGATAGATGCGTGCAAGTGATGTTGGTCATAGCGGGGTTAAGCTTGGAGCATGCGGCTGTCTTGTGGATCTTTAATTTTATTTTGACATATGTATTTCCCTTTCAGCATTGTATTCAAAGTTTATATTAGTAGATATGTGATGATGATGTTGTTTTTATGATTTGGGTAAACTTGTGGTTATGCTTCTTACGAGATAAATGTACATTGAAAAATCCTCCTTATAGGATTCCAGGATCAAAACCTGGCATATGGGCACTAGGAGCCGAGAATGGGGTACTACGGAGGTTGTGGGCACTAGATTCGGCGATCGGGATTCCTCTGAATCCAATTTTCAGGTTTGGGGCGTGACACCAGCCCTCTATTCAAAACCATGCGGTTTAGGGTTTCCTGCATGCTCAGGCAAAAACCATGGCTAGTTTGGCCAGCTATGTATGACCATCTCCCAGAAGCAAAATAAATTTGGGACGTCTATCTTCAATTCAACGGTCCTAGGAGAGTTTAGGGTAACTTAAAATGAGAGAGGATTAAGTAACAATTGGTTTTATCTATTACTCATGACCCTTTAATGAAAACTCGACCACTCCTTTCAAAACTCAAACCCACCAACCAACTGGTTTGAAGCTTCGAAACTGAGGTTCGGGGAGCACTGTGGGAGCAACTAGAGCCGTCCCCATAGAACGGATCAAAGGGAGGTTCGTCGAATTTCAAGTTGCCATTAACAGCCAGCTCATCTTCTCCACCTAGCTGCGCTGACTCAGTCCGAGTTTGAGTAGAGTCCAGATCTCGTTGGGTCATCAAACTAGGCTTATGTAGAGAGAGAAGTAAGAAGGAAGAAGAAGAAAAGAAGGGAGAAGATATGGTGAGCCGTTGTCGAGTTAGATCAACACATTGATGTAGCATTGTGCTGCTGCCAGAGCTACAGATCGCTGTTTCATCAGGTCATGAGGGTGGGATGCTGCAGAGAAAGAAGAAAAGGCAAAGGGAGTGAGGAAATGAAAAGAGAAAGGAGAAGGGATGTTGATCCTTTCCCCAGTTTGCTACCACATCGCGTTGGAGTGACTTGGGCAGAGATGGTCCACTCAGGTTCTGCCCGAGTCTAGACATTGCTAGACATTGCTAGACTTATCTGAGTCGTCAGCTTGTCATGCTGGGCAAGCTCAATCACATCCATGAACGGTTGGACATCCCAACAAGCAAGGTAAAGAGAGAGTGGGTTTGTGAGCAAGTTAACTCGCTCCTTTATGGCTGTCAGGTCCAAGCCGAGTCTGAGTTTGAGCTGGGCATGGTCCAGGTATTGCTGGACATTTCAGCATAAACAAAAAAGAGAGAGAAAAAGAGAGAGGGAGTGAGAGAAAGAAATTGAGAAGGAAGAGAGGAAGAGGAAAGAGAAGAGAGAGGGGCTTGGTGGCTGTTGAGTTGACTTGGTTGAAACCGAGTCCAGTTGAGTCAAGTTGGGCTTGAGGCTAGTCTAGGCTTAGCTAAACATTCCAGTAAAAGGTGAGGAGGGGAGAAAGAGAGAGAGAGAGAGAGAGAGAGAGAGAGAGTGTGTGTGTGTGTGTGTATGTGTGTGTGTTGGAGCATAGAAATCATGAAAGAAAGATTAAAGATCAAAGTGTTTTTATTTAATAGTTGCACGGGTCGCACAACCTATGGACGTTGCGTAGGTCATCGTTGCACGGGAAGACTAGTTAACCTAATAAATTACTTGGACTGTAAGAAGGACTTCAACTATTGCACGAATTGTGCAACTATTTACATTGTTGCGTGGATCGCGCAAACCAAATTCACTGTTGCGCTGGTAGAGCAATTAAGATCAAACAACAATCAAGATAAATGGTCAGATCTGATGCAAAGTGGGCCCCATGGCACAAAGTTTGAGGGTTGACACGTGTGGAGGCCTATAAATACCCCACTCCCCCTCTCATTTGGTACAGTAGAAGAATTCTAGAAGAGGAACAGTGCTCTGAGAAAAGACTAAAGGTGAGGAGTAAAGAAGGGGAGTGGTTGTGCTGAAGGCGCAACGAACCAACTGGTTACATGGATAGCGCAACAAACAAGCTGGTTGGGTGGGTCGTGCAACCAGGTCACTAGATGTCCAGTTCTAAAAGAGGACAAGATGCTGCCGAAATCATCCAGTTTGACCTTTGTGGCTCTAAGTTCTCCTTTACATAAAGGACAAGCTCAAAAGGGGAGGAGTTCATCAACATGACATTCCTCCTAAGGAGAGGACTGAAACAACTATCGAAATGCTACCGGATTTGATATCTGACTTGGATATTTGCACTTTGTCAATTGTCAATTTCTGCATTCTAAATAGTCTATGTTAGAATCAAGGGATGTTTGAGGATGTAAATGAACTCGGTATTAATAAAACATGATGACTGTCCTTAATACTCTCTCTCTCTCTCTCTCTGTTACATTTAAATAAGATAATCCCCTAAATCCAATGCATTTTTTTCTTGTTCGAAATAAAATGGCGATTATGGTCGGCACTTTTATCTTATTTAATATTAACATTGAGATAGTTATAAAACTTTCATCATAGTTTGGCATCTTCTCGATGCCAAAATGGAGACACTTAGTGGGAACATCCCCCTTCATCTCTAAGATAGATTATTTGATTCTTTAAGTACTAACTACAATTATATTTTATAACTGAAGGTTTCTAAATCCAACTATAAATTACAATCAATGAAAATTTTTACAAGGAAAGTGATCTTCTGTTTCACTCCGATCGGATTTACAGTAGAATATGCACCGAACTAACCTCTGGAATACATGACTCGACCTCCTACAAGCAAGAACAATTTGACTCGAGCAACAACTAGGGATGTACCTGCTTCTCCTGAATTGCTGGAGGGAGATAAAGGCTAGACTGTTGTGATGTCTCGTAGGATGAGAATACGGAATATGAGAATGAATCCGCCCTCATCAAGAGTTAAAGGGCCTATAACGCGCTATGCAGCTCGAAGGAATCATGAACTCGCTTCTCCTGCGATATATCCCGAGTGAGTAGTTCCGTAGTTAACATCACCGACTTCCCAGCTTTAGTCGCCCCAAGGGTCAGATGGACGAAAGAGCAGAAAGGTAAAGCGTTAGTTGCAAGTTCGCCAATGTCTTTATCACCCCAATTGATCAATAGCATTGGGAGCACGGAGAAGTCGAATGAAATCCCATCTTCTCCTCTCTTCATAAGTCCTATTAGGTCAACATATTCCCACCCCATTCCAACTACAACTTCATCGAAGAGTGGAGAAGCTGTAGTGCATGTGGTTGGGACAAATTAGGAGAATATGTCAACTACGGAGGATGGCATGAATGAGATGACAGAAGCAGAAAAGGCACTAACGGAAGAATGCAGAAACCTCAAAGAGGCTTTAGTGACTCTTACACATAATGTAGCCCAGATAACGGTTTCCCTAATGATGGGCACAATGATTGGACAAGAAAACCAACCCAAAGACTTTCAACCATAGGGGGCAGAGTCATCAGTAAATATGGTTACAACTGAGCAGTTATCAGAAGAGGACCTTAAAATAGTTGAGCAACCTGAAATGGCTCCAAAGCGGATGGAAGACGGAGGGCAGCTAACGATAGACAGTTTACGAGAGATAAGCTTGGGTACGGAGGAAGAGTTAAGAAACACATTCATCAGCACCGATCTTTCTGAATTGGAGTCTGAGGAATACATTCAACTTCTCAAAGAAAATAAAGATGTCTTCGCCTGGACATATGCAGAAATGCCAGGTTTGGAGCCTTCTGTAGCAATGCACCGATTAAATATTTATAAAGAGAAAGGCTGGTTAAACAAGCACAAAGGCGATTTCATTTGGACTTAGTTCCCCTGATAGAAGAAAAAGTGAATAAGTTAATAAAAGTCGGGTTTATCAGGGAGGTCAAATATCTCAAGTGGATATCAAATATTGTCCCCATGAAAAAGAAAAATGGACAAGTTAGAGTGTGTGTTGACTTTAAAGATCTGAATGAAGCCTGTCCAAAAGATGATTTCCCTCTCAAAGATCAAAGTGTTTTTATTTAACAATTGCGCGGGTCACGCAACCTATGGACATTGCGAGGGTCACGCAACCTACGGACGTTGTGCGGGTCACACAACCTATGGTCGTTGCACGGGAAGACTAGTTAACCTAATAAGTTACTTGGACTGTATGAAGGACTTCAGCTATTGTGCGAATTACGCAACTGTTTGCATCGTTGCACGGATCGCACAAACCAAATTCAATGTTGCATGGGTAGCGTAATTAAGAGCAAAAGCAATTGAGATAAATGGTTAGATTTGATGTAAAGTGGCCCCATGACACAAAGTTCAAGGGTTGACACATGTGGAGGCCTATAATACCCCACTCCCCCTCTCATTTGGTACAGTAGAAGAATTCTGGAAGAGGAGCAACGCTTTGAGAGAAGACTGAAGGTGAGGAGTAAAGAAGGGGAGCAGTTGCGATGAACGTGCAACGCGCCAACTAGTTGCGTGGAACGCGCCACAAACAAGCTGGTTGTGCAGGTCACACAACCAGGTCACTAGATGGCCAGTTCTAAAAGAGGACGAGATGCTGCCGAAGTCATCCAGTTCGACCTTTATGGCTCCAAGTTCTCCTTTGCATAAAGGACAAGCTCAAAAGGGGAGGAGTTCATCGACATGACATTCCTCCTAAGGAGATGATTGAAACAACTGTCGAAATGCTGCCGGATTTGATACCAGACTTAGATATTTGCACTTTGTCAATTGTCAATTTCTGCATTCTAAATAGTCTATCTTAGAATCAAGGGATGTTTGAGGATGTAAATGAACTTAGTATTAATAAAACATGATGAATGTCCTTGATACTCTCTCTCTCTCTATTACATTTGAATAAGATAATCCCCCAAATCCATTGCATTTGTTTCTTGTTCAAAAAAAATGGTGACTCTGGTAGGGACTTTTATCTTATTTAATATTAACACTGAGATAGTTATAAAACTTTCATCATAGTTTGGCGTCTTCCCAATACCAAAATGGCGACTCTCAGTGGGAACATCCCCCCCCCCCCCCCCCCTTGTCATCTCTAAGATAAATTATTCGATTCTTTAAGTACTAACTATAATTATATTTTATAACTGAAGGTTTCTGAATCAAACTACAAATTACGATCAATGGCAATTTCTGCAATGAAAGTGAGCTTCTGTTTCACTCCGACCGGATTTACGATCGAATATGCACCGAACCAACCTCCGGAATACATGACTCGACTTCTTACAAGCAAGAACAATATGACTCGAGCAATAGCTAGGGTTGTATCTACTTTGCCTGAATCACTGAAAGGAGATAAAGGCTAGATTGTTGTGATGTCTGATAGGATGAGAATGCGGAATACCAGAATGAATCCACCTTCATCAAGAGTTAGAGGGCCTATAACGCGTTATGCAACTCGAAGGAATCCTGAACTTGTTCCTCCTGTGATATATCCCGAGAGAGTAGTTCCGTAGTTAACATCACGCGACTTCCCAGTTTTAGTCACCCTAAGGGTCAGATGGATGAAAGAGCAAAAAGGTAAAGCATTAATGGCAAGTTCGCCAATGTCTTTATCACCCTAATCGATCAATAGCACTGGGAGCATGGAGAAGTCAAATGAAACCCCGTCATCTCCTCTCTTCATAAGTCCTATTACGTTAACATATTCTCACCCCATTCCAACTACAACTTCGTCGAAGAGTGAAGAAGCTGCAGTGCATGTGGTTGGGACAAATCAGGGGAATATGCCTACTACGGAGGATCACATGAATGAGATGACAAAAGCACAAAAGGCTCTAATGGAAGAATGCAGAAACCTCAAAGAGGCTTTAGTGACTCTTGCACATAATGTAGCCCAGATAGCGGTTCCCCCGATGATGGGCACAATGATCGGACAAGAAAACCAACCTGAAGGCTTTCAACCACAGGGGGAAGAGTCATCAGTAAACATGGTTACAACCGAGCAATTATCGGAAGAGGACCCTAAAATAGTTGAGCATATTGAAATGGCTCCAAAGTAAACGAAAGACGAGGGGTAGCCGATGATAGACAGTTTACGAGAGATAAACTTAGGTACGAAGGAAGAGCCAAGAAATACATTCATCAGTGCCGGTCTTTCTGAATAGGTGTCTGAGGAATAGATTCAACTTATTGAAGAAAATAAAGATGTCTTCGCCTAAACATATGTAGAGATACCAAGTTTAGAGTCTTCTGTAGAAATGCACCGATTAAATATTTCTAAAGAGAAAAGGCCGGTTAAACAAGCACAAAGGCGATTTCATTCGGACTTGGTTCCCTTGATAGAAGAAGAGGTGAATAAGTTAATAAAAGTCGGGTTCATCAGGGAGGTCAAATATCCCAAGTGGATATCAAATATTGTCCCCGTGAAAAAGAAAAATGGACAAGTCAAAGTATGTGTTGACTTCAGAGATTTGATGATTTCCATCTCCCAATAACTGAATTATTAATTGACAGCACAACCCAGTATGCTATTATGTCCTTCATGGACGAATATGCAGGGTATAATCAGATTAGAATGACACCTGAAGATGAAGAAGCAACAACATTCAGAATGTAACTAGAAATTTATTGTTATAAAGTGATGCTATTCGGCCTCAAAAATGCTGGGGCAACATATTAGAGGGCTATGCAGAATATCTTCCAAGACATGATGCACAAATATGTTGAATGTTATGTTAATGACTTAATAGTTAGGTCAGGAGATCATCAGTAGCATCGTGAACTTTTGGCTTCGGTTTTCCGTCAACTTAGAAAGAAACAACTGAAGATGAATCCAGCTAAATGTGCATTTGGGGTATCTTCAGGTAAATTTCTCAATTTTTTCATTCGACATAGGGGCATTGAGATAGATCCAGGGAAAGTCAGAGCCATTTAAAATATGCCGCCACCAAAGACATTAAAGGAATTGAAAAGTTTGTAAGGAAAGCTGGAGTACATTTGTCGTTTCATTTCAAACTTGGCAGGGAGATATCTGCCATTCTCCCATTTAACAAAGAAAGGCACAGAGTTTGTATGAGACCAAGCCTGTCAGAATGCATTTGACTCAATAAATGAATTGCTGAAATAGCCACCGGTACTGACAACTCCAATAAAAGGAAAGCTACTGATTTTGTATATATCTGCAGCTGAGAATTCTTTAAGAGCTTTGTTGGCTCAGGTGAATGAATTTGGGAAAGAGACCGCTCTTTATTATTTAAGCAGAACTCTGATGGGAGTGGAATGCAACTACACTCCAATCAGAAAGGAATGTTTGGTGCTGATATTTGTGGTACAGAAATTGCGGCACTATTATCTCTCCCATGACATAACTTTGATTTCAAGAGCAGATCTGATAAAGTTTTTTATGACAAGACCGATGTTGTATGGGAGATTGGCTAAATGGATGTTGTTACCTTCGGAATATACTATCACGTATGAGCCGACAAAAGTGGTTAAAGGACAAGCAGTGACAGACTTCCTTGCAACACACCCCGTAGCAGAGTGTGAAACCATCAGTGATGATTTTCCTAATGAACAAGTTATGTTAGCCGAGTCGCAAAGCCCATGACAGATGTATTTTGAGGGCGCTTCTCGAGTATCGAGAGCGGGAGCAGGAGTAATATTCATTACTCCTCAAAGTGACTTGTTCCTTACTCCTTCACATTGGGAACTGCATGTACAAACAATGAGGCTGAATATAGAGCCCTCATCATCGGGATGGAAATTGCTCAAGAAATGAAGATATGAACATTGCATATCTTCGGAGATTCCAAATTGATTATAAATCAATTGATGACTGAATTCGAGATAAGAAAGAAAGAGCTTTTACCATACTGTCAAAAAGCACAACAATTGCTAGAGTAGTTCTGTCATGTCAAAATTAAGCACATACTGCGGTCTGAAAATGCAAGAGTAGACACTTTGGCTAGCTTAACAGCAGCTCTATCCTGCCCAAATAGAAGCTCTCTACAAGTAACTATAAAAGAAAGAAGATTTTTACCATCTGCAGAGGTTATTGATGAAATTGTGGAGGCACTTCCTGTATCATGTTTGGAGGTAACGACAGATGATTGGCGTTAGCCTTTTATAGATTATCTCAAATATAATATCTTTCCAGAAGATCCAGCACAGAGAGAGCAAATCAAGCAAAAGTCTAGCAGATTTATCATATGCAGCGAAGTGCTGTATAGAAAATCTTACAACGGAATGCTGTTACGTTGCTTAGACAAACAAAAAGCAGGTCAAATGTTGCGAGAGGCACACTCTGGAGAATGTGGAGTGCATTAGGCTAGCCGAAACTTATTCCATAGAATACATCGAATGGGGTATTATTGGCCTACCATGTTCAAAGATACGATAAATTATGCAAAGCAGTGTCGTGAGTGTCAGATTCATGGGGATGTTATACACATTCTTCCAGAAGACCTGCATCAGTCGGTCACCTCTTGGCCCTTCTCCACTTGGGAACTTAATGTCGTTGGTCCTATAAATCCACCTTCATCTAAAGGAAAGCAATATATCTTAGCAACAACAGATTATTTCTCCAAGTGGATAGAAGTTTTGGCATTACGTAGTGTTAAGAAAAAAGATGTGGTTAATTTCATCCGGCACACAATAATATACCGCCATGGTATTCCAAAGAAAATTGTTACAGATAATGGCACTTCCTTCAAAAAATAAAGGCATGGAGAAGCTATGGCAGCAATTCGGCATTCATCATTTATTTTTAACACCTTATTATCTACTAGCCAATGGATTAGCAGAGGTGTTTAATAAAATGATAGTCAAGATACTGAAGAAAATAGTGTCAGGAAACAAGCGTGATTGGGATGACAGGTTATAGGAAGCATTGTGGACATACAGAACTACTCACCAGATAGCAACAAAAGCAACACCGTATTCGCTGGTTTGTGGTGTAGAAGTAGTGATCCTGATTGAAATACAAGTAGCGTCACTCAAAGTGGCAGTACATCAGTCCGTTACAGATGATGAAAATGCAAAAATAAGGCTGAAAGGTCTAAATTTACTTGACGAGAAATGTTTGGCAGCCCAATAGTGATTGCAATCGTATCAGGCAAGGATATCAGCCTCCTTTGATAAACGAGTTAAATATCGCACTTTCAAAAACTGGGATATGGTACTGATGCTAAAAAGACCTATAGTGGTCACCCATCGAACAGGAGGCAAATTCGAACCTAAATGGGACGAGCCATACATAATAAAAGAAGTGTACTCCAATGAAGCGTATAAAGTTGTGGATCAAGATGGACAAGGTATTAATATACCGGTCAGTGTGTGCTTCATCAAAAGATATCGTCCCTGAAGATAATACTATTTTTGATCCAGAATATTATCAGCATAATGATTATATATCAAAAGGGGGCAAGAATAAACAAGACCACAACTATGTACTGTCAGATGAATGAATAAAGAAGAAATTTGCAAGCACATCAAGGCTACGTACCAATAAGTGTGGAGAAAAGAAAGTGACCATCGTCATCATCAAGTGAGCTCTACAAAATTCTATTGAAATTGATATCATCATCAAGCTGATGTATTATAAACAACACATATGAATACCATTGAAGATATTAGCAGAAGCGGTGACATATCAATCTCAATCGGAGATGTCTATCATCCTCGCGACAATGATGGCCACCTACTATTATCTTTTAAGGTAGCCTAGCTAAGCCCCTAGAAATGGCCAGCTACGCATAAGGCCTATCATTTTCACCATTCGGGCAGCGGCGAGAAGCCAGTTGCCCTGAAAAGACCGTGAAGGCCATCGTATACATACCTATGCGGGCAGCTGACGGAGCTAGCGACTAAAAGCCTGAAAGGGTAAAAAGTCCTCAACGGCTAGTCATGCGTGATACCAATGCCGTCAGTATCGCTTTCAGACAGCGTCATGGGGAACGGAGGAAAATGCCCTCCCGTGAATTGGTTTGACCTTGCAGATGAAGAAAATGCGGGCCGTAGTGTGAGCTCTTTGGCCATGTCCATAGATAGGCTAACCATGCGTAAGACCCCCTAGATCTTTATCTTAATTTCAATATTAACTAAAGAGGAAGGCTTAAACCTACTCATTGATGGACTGGCGGTCTTAGATTTGGTACCCCAAAGGTCCCCTTGTGAGCCCCGTGAACTCCAGAGAGTTACTGCGGCCAACCCTATGCGTAATTCCAACCGAGTTCATGGCCCCGGTAGCTTCACTGGGCCCCTCTAATGGATCACGGTTTGTGAACTCACTAGGCTGTGAGAAGTCCAGTGAACTCCTAGAGTTAAAGAGACCATCACGTGAGACTCGACTCCACTACTCAAGAGTCTAAGAAACTGCATGGGCTCCACTACTCAAGAGCTTAAACTGTGTGTAACTGACTAAACTAAAATTTAGCACCGCCTATCAAAACGCAAATCATATAGGGAATCCCATACTGACAATTGTAGTAGGTTAATACTTTTATTTTAATACTTCATTCAATATTATGTCAAGATAATTGCACAGATAAATATGCTTGAAATGAATCATGATTTGGAAATTTATGAAGAGGCAAACTATCTCAGAATAAAATACCATAATATTTTCAATAATATAAACTGGGAATCAAACAAAGCTACATGTAAATACACACATATGTAAGAATGCAAAATACTAAGATAATGTAAATACACACATATGTAAGAATATGAAATACTGAGATAATGTAAGAATGTACGGCCATATATTCATCTGAAATATGCCAAAATATGTCAATTGTTTGATATAATGACATGAATCACAAAGTTCCATATGTAGAATGCGTTTCTTTTAAAGTAAATAAAATCGCAATTGTATCTAGTCAGATCAAAATATCTAATGTTTGATATCTTTTACTCTAAAGTTAATGTTTTAAAATATATCTATTCTTCTGAAGAGGATAAGTCTTTAATGATAATATGTTTGTCCTTCTGAGGTGGATGATGATGTCCTCAAATTTTCCTGTCTTTCTGACAATGAAGGGGGATTATTTCATAATATCTGCAAAGACGGAGGAGGATAGAACTGTAAGGAATCGTCATTCTTTGTAGGAAATTCATGAGTATTCACCAGAGGAGTGCCGAAATCTATCTATCCTTCAAGGGCATCAATAAACTTTACTTTATGGATGACATTTTCTAAAGAGATCATTGTACAAAGGTGATCTAGAAAGAGGGGAGGGCTTGTTTCTTTAAAATAGCCAATGCCCTGATCTTTCTGATACTCCCTAAGGCTTGGAGGGGGAATCCACATGGCATGATCTACTGGAAGATAATTGTCTACCAAGTAATGTTGGTGAACCCACCATCGCATCCAGCAGTAAGAAGCCTAACGGGATAATTATAGCTAGGAATTATGAAATGTGATCCAGTCTGAATGATCAAGAGCCGCTTCCATATTAGGGCCCAATTATACGGCCCAATGCCATAACTTCTCATCGCTCTTGTGACAATGTCACGAGTTTCAGGTACGGCTTGATCAAAGCCAAACTAGCGAGAAAACCTACTAAGGTAGTATGGTTCGCACTAAAATACGTTACCTTCTCTTCATGGAAGAGTACTGGATCTGATAGATACATGGAAGGAATGCTCACCGAATGAGATATAATCATCATCAATAACGTCTACATCTTCAGGATAGCTAAACATTGGAAATTGATGAAAATCAATGGGATCATTGCTTTTTATTCTTCTAGAAATCCATCCATTTGATTCCTTAATCATATCTTTTAATTGAAAATACTGAATAGGAAGTCGATTGGGGTTCGAGTATGACCTTCCAGAGTCTACAAATGTCGAAGGAAAGTATACACCTAGCCAACCTACGAAGAAATGCCAAGGAGCGCAGACAGGAAAAGCTTCAGGGACAAAATCTTTCGAACTAGAAATAACATCTCCGAAGGTGCGGTAAAGAACACAAAATTGGAGGAGCTAACGAATATTTCTAGCCTTCCACCAATGCTCTTATGACCACAAAGAACGAGGGCCTAATAGTGTCTGCTTGATCAGGATTAGGGAATATCACTAAGCTTAACCAGTAAGCAAGGAAGGCGGCTAATTCACGAGAAGGACTGTATTCTGCAAAATGTTTTGTTTTCTTATGGATGTTTTGAGTTCTGAATGGTTGTGGCCTGCAAAGCTGTCGAGATGAAAATGCAATACTTCAACAAAATTATTTCAAAAGGGGATTACAAAAAATAGAAGTTAAGAGGAAAGGAGTATACCGCAATTTTTTAGAAAAATGAGCTAGCCATTCAAGAGAAGAAATGCGATCAGGATGAGGGAAGGCGGCCAGTGCACTGAAAAGTTTAAGGGTAGTTCTAGAAATTTTAGATATACCTCCTCTTACAGATGCAAAAGCAAGCTCTTCATTGGAGGGTATATATGCATCAAAGATATCACCCATGATGGGAAGACCTACTATATAAAATAGATCCCATAAAGTGATGCTCATTTGACATAGGGGAAGATGAAATGAATTGGTGGATGGAAACCAATGATCAAGAAAGCATCTGAGGATAGTAGCATCCGCACGAAAGTGTTCTGATGTGGCTATAATTGCGTCAGAAAGCGTAATCTGTTCAAGTATAACAGTATGTCTCTGAACAACAGTGCGAGCCTAGGCACTGTAAAAATCATGGATAGACAGCAGGCCTGTGACTGTGAATCTCCCTGTACTCCAGGGTAATTTCTCAAGAAAGAAGAGTTGTTGAGCTGTTTCGAAATAGTGGGGAAGGGAAGGTTGCTAAGGATCATAGTGCAGACGTAAAAATCTCATCTTGTGAATTCTACCCGCTCTTTGACAGAGCCCATTTTCTCCCAAATATCCTGTCAGAATTCTTGGCTCTCTCGTGACCTAGTTGTTTGTTGAGAAAAAGATATTTTGTCGGTTAAAGGGTTCGCTGTGTAAAATTGACCGATGGCACGGTAAACTGATGGGGATGATGGTTTGATTACTGGTGAAAGGGTTATGAAGATCCAAAGTTTCTTCATTTAGCTCCACATGTTTCCAAGAATAAAGAAGAGTTAGTTTCAGTCTAGAAGTGGATGGACGGTTCTTTCTTCTAAAAGAAGAAGCTTGAGAACGAGTCATAGGCTAAAACTGGGAAATTCGCCTAAGTAGCGGTCGTGCGAGTAGCGCAGCAGGTTCTATGTTGCGCGGGCAGCGTAGCGATTCAAAGTCTTGCGCGGGCGAAAAATCATCACGCGAGTTGCACAACCGGTGTTGGTTGTGCAGGTAAAAATCAAAAGGACAGAGTTTTGCTGTGAAATAAAGAAGTGAAGAAATGAAAATTGACCGACTATTTATAGAGGATGGGGTCAAGTACAAACTCAGGCGCCCATTACGTGGGTCACGCAATGACCTCAAGGAATGCAAAAATATGGAAAGATTGATCCTGATTCTTTGATTCAAGGGGAACAAAGAATGGATCAAGGGGGCATCTGTTGGAGAATATAAATCATGAAAAAAGGATTAAAGATCAAAGTGTTTTTATTTAACAGTTGCACGGGTCACGCAACCTATGGACATTCGGGTCATGCAACCTATGGACGTTGCGTGGGTCACACAACCTATGGTCATTGCGCGGGAAGACAAGTTAACCTAATAAGTTACTTGGACTATAGAAGGACTTTAGCTATTACGCAGACTACACAACTGTTTGCATTGTTGTGTGGATCACGCAAACCAAATTCATTGTTACATGAGCAGAGCAATTAACAACAAACAACAATCAAGATAAATGGTCAGATCTGATGCAAAGTGGGCCTCATGGCACAAAGTTCAAGGGTTGACATGTGTGGACGCCTATAAATACCCCACTCCCCCTCTCACTTGGTACAGTAGAAGAATTTTGGAAGAGGAGCAATGCTCTAAGAAAAGACTGAAGGTGAGGAGTAAAGAAGGGGAGTGGTTGTGCTAAATGCGTAACGAACAAGCTGGTTGTGCGGGTCGCGCAACCAGGTAACTAGATGGCCAGTTTTAAAAGAGGACGAGATGCTGTCAAAATCTTCCAGTTCGACCTTTATGGCTCCAAGTTCTCCTTTACATAAAGGACAAGCTCAAAAGGGGAGGAGTTCATCAACATGACATTCCTCCTAAGGAGATGACTGAAACAACTGTCGAAATGCTACCGGATTTGATATCTGACTTGGATATTTACACTTTGTCAATTGTCAATTTCTGCATTCTAAATAGTCTATCTTAGAATCATGGGATGTTTGAGGATGCAAATGAACTTAGTATTAATAAAACATGATGACTGTCCTTAATATGCTCTCTCTATTACATTTGAAGAAGATAATCCCCCAAATCCAATGGATTTGTTTCTTGTTTGAAACAGTAAGGAAGGAAAAATAAGAAGGAGAGATGTTCCTTGCATTCCGAGTCTCGATCGAGTTAACTCGGTTGGTCCTAACCGAGTTCATGTCGAATCGCCAAGTTAAACTATCGAGTTAAGGTAAATCAAAACCCATTTTCCTTGTGATTACTAAGTTCACTCAGTGAGTTTTCACTGAGTGTATTAACCTTAAAAGCCAAGTACTAACTATTTCTCTTGATGTTTTGTTTGGGTCGTGGTCACATATCATCGAGTAAATTTGACTCTATTGGACTTCGGTCGTGCTATCTAGCGGGCCACACAACTAGATTGCTTGATCAAGGTGATGACTCACCCTTTGAGCTTCCTACTTAAATTCATTAATCTAATCATAAATGTTGCCTTAATCCATTCCATTTAGAATCTCCTAAGTTACTTAATTTTGTTACTTAACTTATTATGTGGATATGATAATGTCCTGCGCACATGATTCCCGTGGTAAATAATGAACATATCTCTTTAATTATAACATGCATAAATGACTATCTTTTGTTGAACATGCATTAATTAACTATATGTTACCACTTGCGCTTAAATGATGGAATGAATGGAACCTATCTTGGACTTACTATCCTGTAGTCCACATTTACCTTAACAGCTTGGATCGCATATTTGCCATACACGGCTTGAACCACATATTTTCCCTCGTGGTTTTCATGGGTTATTGGTGGCCTTTTGTGGCTTATTGGTAATATTTACATATCTTGTTGATTTTCAGGTCATTATGCAGAGTTCGTTATGATTTTCAGGTGGAATAAAGTTCGCTTGTCGATTTTCTAACCATCTTGCAGAGTTCATGTAATTTTCGAATGACATCGAATTTCCTATGTTGATTATCTCTTTATCTTATAGTGTTCATTCGTATGATGATTTTCGGGTGGAGCTGAAGTTCACTTAGAGATTTTCTAGCCATATTGCAGTGTTCACATATGATATGATTTTCGGGTGAAGTAGAGGTTTAAAGGTTGACTTTCTATTCACCTTATAGATTTCACTTGTACCATGATTTCTAGGTGGAGCTGAAGTTCGTTCATCGATTTTCTAGCCATCTTGTGGAGTTCACATATAATGTGATTTTGGGTGTAATAGAAAGTCGTATGATTGATTATTTGACTATCTGAACACATTCCCTTATATTACGATTGCTATTATATTTTTTCTTAGGATGAGATTCTATTGATTAGCTTAATTTTTTAGAATATGAGTGTGATTGTGCAATGCCCTATTTCATGTATCAAATTTCATGACTTGAGATCTATATTGGACTATGAATGATGAGTATGCAATCTTAGAGGGTGCTCCTCACTGTGATAGCCATTGACGCTATCAAACCATAACAATTGATGTAGATTGGGTAGTTGAGGAGCTAGATGGGGTCCTTGCAGCCCGTATTGAGCTACACCACTATAGAGCGAGTCAATGTTATTCACTAGGTTGTTATAGCAGATTGGGTAGCTGAGGAGCTAGATGGGGTCCCTGCAGCCCGTATTGAGTTACACCACTAGTTAATAGATTCATGTTTTTTCTTATATGAAACTTGTATTTGGGATTGTATAAGTCCTGTATGGGCGCTGCATCTAGATTTTTGTGATGATAATAATATTTTTATTCAATGCATGATTTACTCTAGCTTCGTTGCTGTTAACTATGATTAATGATAAGCGGTTCAAATTTACACTGAATTTTATAGGCTAACACTCGGGGTTTTGGAGGACGGGTCATATACACGGGTTCCAAAAACTGGGGCGTTACAAAGTGGCATTAGAGCGAGTCTAGATAAACCAGTCATTGGGAAAAACATGGCTTATATGACTTCAAATACTCCAAAGTTGCATTGATGAAACTAGAGACTTGGAACTAGGTTTAATTCCCCTAGCTTTAAGGTATCTTGTGAATATAGAAATCTAAATTTTAACCTCCCTTGAAATGTTTAGGGTCAACTATTTAAACTTAGAAACAAAAACCTAAGTTCCTTTGTGAATTATGATTGCTGAATTCAGGAACTAAACTTAGATACTATAGGGAGACAAATTCCAAGCACATTGTACATTAGGTCAAATGTAAGCATTCTATAAACTTAAGAATTCATACTAGGAATTATAATTCGAATTCCCCAATACGTCTCTTTAATTAGAAGAGACATTCCTCGCATCTTCCAGCAATCATGAATAAATAATGGTGAAAATTTAAAATTTTAGGTAAAATTGTTAACCCTAGACTAGGCTTGTTGAGACTAAACTTTGGAATTTAGATAAGTTCAGTGGATCTCAAACCCAACTTTGAGGTGTTGTGGAAAGTTGGGAACTCATAAGTTTAAACCCCTTGTAGTCCATCTCAGGACATGTAAATGCTATTGTGTAAACCTAGCATCACTCGTTGTGTTGTCAAATTTTATTGTGCCAAACTATATAGTATTTGCATCATGCTTTGAGTTGAAGTAATTAGGTTCGTATATTTCAAAGTTCTCTGGATCTTCATCGAACTTGCCCACATCTTCAAGTTGAAGTGAAGCATGTTGAAGTTCATGGTTTTAAGATCATATTCAAGAACTCAAGTTCAAGTTTGAAATCCAACTACCATACGCTAAAGACTTAAGAACTCAAGCGTGACTCAATCTCAAGTTCAAGGCATTGAACTCAAGCTTCAAGTATCACAAGTATTCAAGAATTTGAAGCGTATGATGTTTCAAGTGTTCCTACTCACAAACAGGTTTGGATGACCCTAGATTGACCTTAGGTTATGTCATATTCATTGCATATTATTTATGGATCATTTCTTTTATTTTTAGGTCATTTTCTCGACTAGTCTTAGACCTTGTTTGACTAGTCCAAGTACTGGCTCAACCAATTTAAGAGTTTTCTCGACCAGTCTAAGGTTTGTTGCTAATTTTTAAAATTTTTTGTTGGATCCTCGACCAGTCGAGTGAACAGTGCTCAACCGGTCGTGTAGGCTCGACTTAAAGTCCAGCAAGCATTTCTGGTCCCACTCGACCAGTCGAGTGCAGAGCTCGACCAATCAAGCAGGCCACTTGACCAGTCGAGTAACGTTCTTATCTTATTACGCCAGAAAATTTAAAATTTTGTTGGTCCTTCGACCAATCGAACCGACCTTTAGACTAGTCGAGAGAACAATATTTTCACCTACAAATAAAGCACGAATTTTAGAGGTTATTCATTCATTAAAGCAAAATCAAGACACTCTAAGAGATAAGTTTGTGATATTTTTAAGATAATTGTGCTCATTTAATATTCTCTTTAATTAGCTTTTGTTATTTAATTTTGAGATCTTTATTCTAATCTTATATTAAGAAGGGATTTGAGTTTTTCCCTTTCTTGAGATTAAAATCAAATCAAGCTAAGCTAGGTTGATTTAATTAAAAATCATTTAGAACTAGAACCTTGTCATCTGTGAGACTGAACATTGAACATCTTCGTATACATCGGATCGGTTCTACCGGGCTTCTTCAAAGGAGAATTTTCAGATAAGTACATTTACATTTTGTATATTTTGAGCTTATGCCAAAAAAATCTCTATGTAGTTTTATCTGAGGTGATCCAGAAAATCTCAGATGTGGGGTTTTTGGAATTGTGTAAGCCCAATCAAAGACACAATTGTGAAGGTTTTAAGGTGAACCTTAGAAAACCTTTTTCATAATGAACATTAATATCCCGAGGGAGTGGATATTAGGAGTGGAGTAATTGTATGGCTATTTTCTAACAGTTGATGTACACATAAGCGAACCACTATAATTTCTAGTGTTGTGGTGGATGACTGAATGTGCCTATGTGTGTGAATGTTGTAATTTATTTTCAGCACTTGTGGTGAATGGTGTAATTTATTTTATGCACTTGTGGGAATGTTGTAATAACTTAGTTTATTTTCTTTGCTATTTCATTTACCTCTTTATTGGTTTGGGTTTTTGATACTTACAAACGTTCTAGCAAGGTTATCCTGCCATAAGCCTTTGGTTTTTGGTGCTAAGTTGTCCCTAGAACTAAATTTGTATCAACCTCTCAAGACTAGTATTTTTGAGGTTGTTATTTACTTATGCTTCTTTATTCTTTTCATTTTTCCTATGCAATGCACATGCATCATAGTAATACTTCAATTTAATACAACCAGCATCACCAAGTCATATTTTCATTTATCTTATACCACAACCATAACCATATTACACACATCCAAAATCACATCATAATTATCATATTATAATGCCATATCATAATTGTATATCTCGAGAAATACTGCGGTCGACACCCATGCACTAGACACTAGTAATCGACCTCGCATACCCGCCCTATGGTGGACTTTCACCAACTGTATATCATGGGAAACACCGTGGTCGACACCCATGCACCAGACACCAGTAGTTGACCTCATTTGCACTTCTCCTCGCCAGCGAGTCAGAACGGTCCCTGTTTGCACCTCAGCCCTTAAGCAGGTTGGACCCACCTCTTCTCAACCCGACCTTGTCAGTGGAGTCAAATCCGTGACCCATGTATCTACTCAGCCTGACGATGAGGCAACCCTAGCTAACATCAAGGTTTAGGGACTTTCAACCCAAGGGGCACATCATCCCTTACTATTTCCACACTTCCAGTGTCCCATTCATTTTCAGGAATAACCCAAGTCATCATTATAGATGAACATTTCATAGTCAAGATCCAACTCATGTTATACGGCATGACTGTGATAGTTTGATCATCATGTATGTCACGATTATGCATGATTTCAAGAAATTATGATAAGGCATATGTTCAAGTGCATGTGGTATGCATATAATACCATGAGTTTAGGGTCTGCTTAACCTTTAAGCCCAAAATGACATATAATCATCATGTGTCACTATCAACTATATCAATCCATGATCATGTGACTAAACTTAAGAGGACATATTTTACACATGAACAAATGTATTAAAGTACACTTGCACATACCATCATTCCATGGTACACGAGTTTGATCAATATCAACATGGTTAAGTAGATGAATTTAGTATGCTAGGAAATGGAACAACATTAATCAAGATATTAATATACACATAATGGTTTGGAAGGCACAAGTAAACCTCATAAGATACAGTGAGCCCTAAGTTGAACGAATTGGTATATAATATACACATAAGAGTTAGTCACGGTTAGATAATGTGGGTTTATCTCATACAACGCAGTGGGTCCTACTTCCAAGTGGTACTGCAAGCAAATGGGTCCTCATACAAACATTATGGTGGGTCCCAATAAGTGAATAGTATAGGTAACTCACATATAATAAGGTAGTACAATGAGGAATAGTTCAGATGTACAAGGCACATGATAGCGGGCTCCATGATCGAACTGTTTGGTTGGCAAAACAGTTGAGCAGTGCGGATAAAGTACGTACATTGAGTGGGTTCACAAGGGTTTGAAAGTTATACATTCAATTAACACTATTTCACGTCATCTAACTTATTTAGGAATTGGATCTAGGTTATTTTGGAATCATATTCTAGAATTAGCTAGCCAAATGGATAAATGGTGAAATATGCAATACTCACATCAAGGTAGGGTCCATAATCAATTTGACAAATGCCCTAAGTTCACATATAGAAGAGGTTACACCATCAACATAGTCCATGAGTCTGAGTAATCACACAATTCTCATATACCCACATGGTCTTATGGCCACTCCATTATCAGAAGTCTGTATGGTTGAGTGGCCACACAATTGTCACTCTACATGTCATAATAAAGGATTTAAGGTCACATGGTTACTTATTATTATTATTATACCATATTTCGCATAATGGGGCAAGTGCTTTACTAAACTTTCACGTAGTCAGGCGGCTAGTGCCACAATTTTACATAGTTTAGTAGTCACCTAAGCACCACTTGATCATATGGTTGGGCCACATGTTCCCCACATACCCACATGATTTACGACTATCCATGTCACGCATGATCACAATATTTATGAGCTACATAGTCAACACCATTTTGCCAAATCTAACTGTCATTCATCCCGTCAGTGATCATATGATTAAGGGCCACAACAATCATAAATCTACTTAGACAAGTAGTCACACAATTGCCCTAATTTCATATAGTCAGGTGGGCTATAAAAATCAAGTAGTTACATGTGGTGGTCCACATAACTTCCACCAATCCACACTACTAGCTGGGCCACCCAAAATCCCAAATTCCCATGGTATAGTGATCCACATGATTTCTACCAACTGACGATCTAAATGAGGAATAACCATTACAATGGGTACCATGGAAACAACTTAGATGCAATAAATATATAGGCAGCCCCACACTTTAAAATGATCTAACAAAATAGATGAATAGCTGGTAAAACATATATATTAGGTGGCCTATGATCGGTGAAAAAAAGAGTAGTGGATAGATTTCTCACAAACATTACTGCAGCTCTAGGAAACATTTAACGGTGGACAAGTGATCAATATTTCTCCCGTTGCATGAGATTTGGATTTGACTAGTCTATGGGATCATACCTTAAAATGATAAGGATGAACCGATGAATGACATGGATCTACATCATGCTACAAGGTGGAGTCCATGGTCAAGGAAGCATCCCAACATATAGGGGGGCACACTAGAGCCTAAGAATTTGCAATGGTTGTTACCACTATTTCTACTTATAGTGTGGCCCACCTAAAATTGAGTTCTACTTCATCTTGTGTCCACGGGCAAGAGGTGGGCCCACTTCCCAAGTGATTGGAAAATATAGGCAGTGTGGGTATACAACAAATGCACCAAGGTGGGCTCCACATGTGTCACATTATGTCCAGGGAAGTTTTCATTGGTAGGCTTGCAATTCCCTTTCATTATTATTATTATTATTATTATATTTTGTATAATTGTGGGTCCCATTGACACGGGGAGTCCACCACATGAACAATTTGTACAACAAACAACATCATAATTGATATCACCCACTAGATGAACGACGTGGCTATAAGGTACATATGTCAGGTGGGGCCCTCAACACATGCATGGTCAAAATGATGGATGACCTAGATATAAAATACATGTAATGAGTTGGCTCCACTGTCCAATGACCAACCCAACTTTGGTGGCAGTTACACATCGCGGTAGAACTCAAGAGATTTAATGGTAGGGATTTTTTATTCCCACTGTTTCTTATAATGCGGTCCACCTAAGGCGTGCATCTACCTCAATCTTTTACTCATGACTTAAAATGCTCTGAAGGAGTGGATGAATGACCCATATATACTTTTCATCACCAAGGTGGGCCCCAGAAAAATCTGAGCATTTTTTTAAGTACAATTTCCACTATTTAAGTGGCATGGCCTGCATGAGCTTCTAATCGGCCTGATTTTTGGGACCATACAATGAATGGAGCTAGTAAGATGGATGAACGGTGTGAATTTAACACATACATCATGGTGTGGCCATGATAAGTCTCATAAAACTTTACCCCAAAGGTGGGCCCACCCTCTGTCTGGACGTCACCTCCTCCACGCCCTTTCTTTTCTTTTTTTAAAAAAAAATATATTTCACATCAAGTTGGATCATTTGAGAGATCCAGTCCATCTATTGTGTGTGTCCCACTTGGTGGAGGGGTTAATCCAAGTTTCAGGTGCATCAAAATTTCAGGTGGGCCTTAGAAAGTACTTTTATATATTTTAACATGTCTTCACATGATATTTGATGGTGTGGGCCACCTGAGTTTCGTATATGGTTGATTTTTGGGGGATCCCATCATTTAAAGGGGACCCATCAAATGCACGGTGTTGATTTTCGACATACATCATGGTGGGCCTTTGGCTAGGACCCTCGGTCCCTGCCCAACACAGCAGCAAGATGCTGCTTGCTGCAGCGTCAACAACAACGTCAATTGTTGTTTATAATTTTTTTTATATTTTTTCTGTTTTTCAGTGCTTTTTCCTAGGTGGGGTTCACATAAGGATGATCCAGTCCGTTTATTAGATTCTCTGTCTCGTGACGGGTCCAGTGAACCCCATATTCAGCATGCTTTGACGTATAGAAAAATTACAGTGGGCCCTAACAAACTTAATAATAAATATCACTATTAAAATAAATTTTTTGATGGTGTGGCCTACTAGAGATTTGGATTAGCTTCATTTTTTTGGCTCAACGCCTAAAATGAGCTAGGAAATTGAATGTACAGCGTGGATTAAATACATACATCATGGGTGGGGCCCATTGTGGACCCACACCCTAGCCCTAACTTAAGCAGCAAGGACACTGCCTGCTGTAGTGTCTATTGGACGCTGGCAGCATCGTCCACTCCCCCTACTTTTTGTTTTATTAATTTTTTAATTTTTTAATTTATTTATTGATTTTTATTATTATTATTTTTGATGGTGTGGTGTGCACATGTGTGCATGGGTGTGAGTGTGTGTGTTTGGCCTGCCCAATAGGCCACACTTCGGATGGTTTGGATAGCATAAAAAGGTTCTGGTGGGGCCCACTATCAATGGGTCCCACATAAAGTCTAATAATGAATTATTATTCTATTTTTTTTATGAATCCTCTTACGCATCCACACCATTAATCACATCATTATCATCATATCATCACAACTACTAATATCTTTTTATATGAATTCTCCTATACATCCACACCGTTGATCACATCATTATCATCAAATCATCACCACTATTAATCATCCAAATAATAAAAAATAGAACAAACCATAAGAGTGGAGGGGGTGTACTCACCTTAATGGACTAGATGGATGGTTGAGATAGATGGAAGGGATGGGATTGGAGTTGATGGCCCACCAAGATCACTCCTCTTTCTCTCTCTCTTGTGTAGAAAAATGGTGAAATGCTAAGGGATGAAGGACTATTTATAGAGAAATTATCAAAATGTGGTTAGATTCAATTAATGTGATCTTGGTTAGCTTAAACTAAGATTATGACAATTAATTCATGATTTGTAATTAATGGTGGATTAAAGAAGCATGGGATGGCATGGTGTGATGATGTCATACATAAGGTATGGAATGTAGAGATGTTGACTTTGGGGAGCACATGAGAGAGGGGAGGTATGGGTGTGTGACATCGCACATGGGTAGAAATTCTCTCACCCATGTGTGGCATGTGCATGTGTGTATGGCATGTGTTGTGCACATGTGTGGAATGGAGTACATGGCGCCTTGGGCACATGATACACTAATGATTCTTCACGGTGTATCTCACTAACGGAGTATCGTACAGACGCACGGGTTATACCTTCATGATCACTGCAACGGGGCGGTCGATATGAAATAGGTTTCGAGGTCCTGAGGTCCCGGTTAGTTGGGTGTATGCTATGAATGACCAATCTAGGTCTAGCTAAGGGTGTTAATCATTGTGCACATATGCATAGAAACTGGTACAGAATGGATAGGGTGCTACAAAAGCTAACATGGTTAATTTATGAGGTTTAGATTTATTGCAGATAATTAACCATGGATATCTCAGTTTGAAGATTTACCTATGTGGATCATTTTTACTGAGATATCATCAATGAGTACATACTCCAATTGATTTTTGAAGATCACTAAACCTGTTTGTATCAAGAGGTTTTGTTAGGATATCAGCAAGTTACTTTTCAGTAGTCACATAATCCAACATGATAATCTTATCTTCAACAAGTTCCCGGATAAAATGATGATGAATGTCAATATGCTTAGTCAGAGAATGTTGAACAGGATTTTTTGAGATGTTGATAGCACTTGTGTTATCACAGAAAAGACTCATTGTTGGTTGCTCAATCCCATAATCCAACAACATTTATTTCATCCAAAGGAGTTGTGCACAGCAACTACCTACAACAATATATTCAGCCTCGGCAGTGGACAATGATATTGAATTTTGCTTCTTGCTTTGTTAGGAGACCAGACAATTTCAATATAAAAACATCCTCCACTTGTCGATTTTCGATCATCCAAATTTCCAACCCAATCAGCATTAGAGTATCCAGCAATGATGGTGGATGTTTTAAATGGATACCATAGCCCGAAATTGGTAGTTCCTACTATGTATTTGATGATTCTCTTAACAGCCATTAGGTGGGATTCCTTAGGATCTGCCTGATACCGAGCACACACTCCCACACTAAAAGATATATCTGGATGACTGGCTGTGAGATATAGTAGGCTTCCTATCATACTCCGATAGAGATATTGATCCACACTTTTGCCATTAACATCTTTGGAGAGTTTAAGTGTGGTGCTTATAGGAGTATAATAAGTACGACTAGAATTGAGCGTAAATCTTTTCACCAAGTCGTTTACATACTTGGTTTGACAAATGAAGATTCCATCATTTAGCTGCTTGACTTGTAAGCCTAAAAAGAAGTTTAATTCGCCAACTATAATCATTTCAAATTCTGATTTCATGAAGTCAGAAAATTTGTATGCAATATCTTCACATGCTGAACCAAAGACTATATCATCCACATAGATCTGTGTAATAAGCAATGAATCCTTTGTTGTTTGAGTAAACAGTGTTTTATCTACACTTCCTCTACAAAATTTATGATCCAAAAGAATTTTGGTCAATTGTTCATACCAAGCACGTGGTGCTTGTTTGAGACCATATAGAGCTTTGTTCAGATGATAAACATGATGGGGATGCTTAGGATCTAAAAATCCCTTAGGTTGTTCTACATTAAATTCTTCAGCAAGATCCCCATTAAGAAATGCACTTTTTATGTCCATCTGAAATAATTTAAACTTTAACGCACATGCAACAGACATAAGTATTCTAATAGACTCAAGACAAGCTACAGGAGCAAATGTTTCATCAAAATCAATGCCTTCTATCTGTGAATACCCTTGAGCTACTAGCCTTGCTTTGTTCTTGATCACATTCCCAAATTTATCGGATTTATTCTTGAAGACCCATTTTGGTTCCAATGACATTTGTATTGAGTGGTCTGGAAACTAATTGTCATACCTCATTTCTCTAGAATTGTCCAAGTTCTTCTTGCATAGCATTTATCCAGTGTTCATCTTGAAG
Organism: Magnolia sinica; assembly: GCF_029962835.1. NCBI lineage: Eukaryota > Viridiplantae > Streptophyta > Magnoliopsida > Magnoliales > Magnoliaceae > Magnolia > Magnolia sinica. Next base: position 87,163,956 of record NC_080574.1, read on the forward strand.
AGCTTCCACAATATTCTTGGGTTCAATCTTTGAGGTAAAGTAGAAATGACTATAGATATTTTCTATCTGCCGTTGAGTTCTCACACCATCATTAGGATCTCGAATAAATTTCTCTCAAGGGTTATCCTTAATAATGTGTATGTTAGATGCCGAAAGAAAGTAGGTGTTGGGCTTTTTAGTGATTTCTTCAATTCATAAGAGAAGAGGATAATTTGCTTTCCCTTGTCATAGGAGTGGGAGAGGGAAGAGATAGAATAGTAAGAGATAAGAATAAGAAGGTTTGTGGTTCATTGGATGATGGAGATTTGTTATCTAATTTATCTAGAATGCATGAATCTACATCATATTCTAATTAATTCAAGGGGCTATCTTCTTCATGAGGTTGGTCATCGATCACCACATTAACTGATTCTTGAATAGTAAGGGTCCTTAGATTGTACACTCCATAAGCACAACTATTCAAGGCATACCCCAGAAAGATACCTTCATCACTTTTAGACTCAAATTTCCCTAGGTGATCTTTGTCTCTCAAGATATAACATTTACTTCCAAAGACACGAAAGTATTTCACACTAGGTTTTTTTCCATACCATATTTGTATGGAGTTTTATTCAAACCTACTCTAAGATGCACTCTATTTATGATGTAGCAGGCAGTATTGACAGCTTCAACCTAGAAACTCTTCGCCATATCTTTTCCATTCAGCATAACTGACCCCATTTCCTGCAATACTTGATTTCTCCTTTCAACGACTCCATTTTTCTATGGGGTTTTTAGGGTAGAGAATTCGTGATGGATTCCTTTCTCATCACAATATTTTTTAAATCGCTCACTTTCAAATTCCCACCATGATCAGTTTTGATACGATTTATGCAATATCCTTTTTCATTTTAAAGTCGCTTTGCCAAAATTACAAATTCATTAAAGGCATCTGATTTCTTCCAAAGAAATGAGACCCAAGTAAATCCGGTGTAATCATCCACTACCACCAGGAAATATCTTTTCTTGCCATGGCTTTCCACTTTGGTTAGACCAACTAGGTCCATATGCAACATATCCAAAGGTTTTGTTGTTGCTATGGTGGTTGTCTTTTTGTGACCGACTTTTATTTGTTTTCCTTTTAAACTCTCTCCACATACAACTTTTTCTTCTTTTCTAATCTTGGGAAGTCCTCTAACCAAATTTTTGAACTTGGCTTGACTAAATTTCAGTAGTAAACATGTCCCAACCTTTGGTGGCATAATTTGGATTCACTCTTTACAGCCATATTACTCTTTGTCAATAACACACTCTCATTCATACTTTCAATAACGTAACAGTTATCACTAGTGCATAAACCTTTTATGATAGATTTTCTGTAATGTCTAAGATCCTATACACATCTTTTGAGAAGGTGATCAAATGTTCTTTGTCACAGATTTGGGAGATACTAACTAGATTATGTTTCAAACTTTCAACACAAAGAACATGTTTGAGTTTTTGAAGGCCTGGTACAACTATTGTTCCTTGTCCAAGAATTCTGGTGGAGCTACCATCTCCAAATGTGACTGATCCTTCATCAAAGTCTGAATATGCACAAAAATGAGTTTGATCACTAGTCATGTGTCTCGAGCATCCACTGTCAAGGTACCATTTTGAACTATTGCCAACTTTCAGAGTAGTATGGATTACTACGGAATTGTTCCAATTTTTCACAACCTCTGATACACTTTTGGACATGATTCTAACTTCAATCAAGATCACACTTTAGGTGGTGAAGCCCTTAAGAGAGACACTCTCTGATACCAATTGAAATTGTGATAATGACCGCTTTAGTTGAAGTGGGAATATGCCAATATGCCCTAGAAGGGGGTGAATAGGACTTTTTAACATTTTATGGTTATTTAAAATCCTATCAATCTTATTTTGAATAAATATGCATGCATTAGGATTTCCTCTGAGTAACTCTAATGGCCTCAAAGCCAATTAGAGGATCTAGCCATAAAACTGATAAACAAGATGCAAATCATGGTTTCTGATGAATGTGACTGTATGTGACATGTGATCTCAAATAATCAAATATGAAAGCATTTAAGGAAATCACATAAGTAATGGAAGACAATAGCAATCTCAAACACAGTCATTTTTATAGTGGTTTGACTACTTGTCTACTCCACTTCCAGCGGACGCACTCAACCCTTGAGTGTACTAGATCTCACTAAAAGAGGTTTCACAACAGGTTGACCTCAAACCAGAAGTTTTAAATCAGGTTCACCTCTAACCGGTACAAACTACACTTAGGCTGACACAACGTATCTACACAACATAGTTTATGCTCCCATGAGCAATGGTTAATACATAGCACCTGACTTTTAGGCCAGACAAGCCAAGGATCCACTCAAGGAACCTCACCAGTTTATACTCCCAGGAGCAAGGGTCAACATAAAGCACCCAAGTTTTAGACCACTGTAACATCTCAGAAAAAATTCGTACAAAGATCCAAGTACCACCTCAAGTAGAAATCACCCAGGATCGAAACCTTTAGGAATTAGGTTAATATTAGCAAGTGCTAAACTAGAGTACTTATGAAATTAGTACTAATCACTTTAAATATAATCTGTAAGACCCAAACCGTGCAGAATCATTGACGCTACATTATCCTGAAATCTAGAATCCATGCCTACACCCGGTTGCTCTCGGGAGCATCCTGAAACTTCATATCGAACTTGGACTGCACGTTCAAAGTCCGATTACCCTAAAACTATATGGATATGACGCATTACTGAACTTGACAACCCCCTTAGAAATCAAGTCCTAATTGTGTCTAGAAATGCACAACTTGAGCCCAGAGTGAAGTGTGTGAGAAACGTGAAAATATTTAGAAATAAAAATCTGAATTTAAGTAATCTGAGTCGTGTCACTTACGGGCCAAATATAAGGATTCAGACCATCAGAATCTGACCCAAATACACCCTTGGATCAAGAGAAATGTCCCACACATGTTAGTGTACTTGTGACCCTGATCGAGTGATCGTGATTGTTGAACTGAAACTAGTCCGCCATGGTCGATCTGTAAATCCGATCGGAACGAAAACTCAGTCTGATCTAAATCCATGGTCAGGGAGTTTAAGTCCGACTGCACGTGGAAAAGGAGCTACCAGAAGTGCTCCATTGGACCGGAACGGTCCATATTTGGATATAACCAAAGTATACCTTGGCCCTGTGGCCATTTCCATCAAACATGGGCCTATATAAGGGCCTTAAACCCTTTCTCTCTCACCCCATATGAATTTGAGAAAACCCTAGGAGAGAGAGAAGAGAAAAGAGAAAGGAAAAGATAAGAAATGAGAGAGTGAGTTGGAAGGTCTTCCTGGGATTCGATCCCGTTACTCCACGCACTTATCCACCCCCTCTGTATCACAAATCTAGCATTTTTGACAATGTACTTGGGTAAGAAAACCTAACCCTAATCTATTTTAGGGTTTCAGATAGTGTAAGTTATGAAATAGCTAACCTAAGTTATGCTATAGGTTGTCAATCTGCCGTAGACAAAGACTTAGCTTTAAAACTGAGTTTGTTACGAGTCTACCGGTGAAAGGTGTGGACTATAAATGTATAGGTTATGGTTTTGTAGGCTTTCAATGTCGGTTAATGGTTTATTATAGATGTGGGTGCAATTTCACATGCCAAATGCGATGTTTGTATTGCGTTTCTGATATATATGAACTATATTGAGTTAGTGTATTCCATGTATATGTAGAAACTATCGTATACGTATGGAATTTGAACATGTGTTTAACATGATTAATTATCGTATGTTTATGCTAGTTGTATGTGTAACAACTCCTTGGCGAAAGGATTTGCCCTAAGATGTGCTATCACCAACATACGTCATGTATGTTGGAATGTGTAGTCTAAGTGTTTGTAAAAATGTCTGAGTGAACAAGTGTTCAATAAATTGTAGTTTATATGGGTATTGAGAAGAAATTCTCAACTACCTTAATGATGTGTATGATTTCCTATATGTAACTTATATTCTTTGTCTGTTTTACTTAGACACTGCCTATGTGTGAATTCATATTTAAGTTGAAATCCATCAAATGCTCACATGCTTGTATGATTGGAATTGTTGATCCATTACTATTCTAATTAGCTTATATGATTATCTGTTATAATTGAATGTGTCTGGGACTACAGAATAGTCCAGGCAATCGGTAATGGGCACTGAATAGGTGGCTGAGGTTGTCTCGCCACATAGGACGTGTTCAATGAACTCGAGTCGTACCTTGGTTGTCGGCAGTGGTTAGGCCAATCGGAGTGCTTACGCACTTCATGTCGGTCAATTCAACATGCACTCATACTAGTCGAGAGCTTGTCAAGTAACCTGATTGACCCGATGCATGTTCACCATGTATGGATGCTACTGGTTGAATCTAAGGTACCAAACTTACCAGTGAAAATCCCTTTAAAACCTTAGTACCTCGATCCGCTAAGACTTGTGAGCTGAGCATGGTGGTATGGGACACCGTGGTCGAGCTGTCGGCCTACGCTGGGGTGACGAGCCTCCCCGAAGTGACCAGTGAGCAACCCAGACTCGTGAGTCGAATACGGTGGTATGAGACACTGTATTCGAGCTGTCGGCCTACACTGATAAGGTGACGAGCCCTTTGTGGTGACCTTGAGCATACTTTAGGACTGCGTAGAGGTGACGAGCCCTTACGTAGCAACAAGAGTACGCTAGGCCTGCACTGATAAGGTGATGAGCCCTTTGCAGCGACTTAGAACTACAACATCGTATGAGAATTGCTAGGATTGACGACCCTAGATTGGATCATCGTTTGGGAATTGATATAAGGGAGGTACCTTACCTTCCCAATCCTGCTGTATGAAAAGGACTAATAAGAACTTGGTAATCATACTCATGCACCACATTGCATTTGCCGTTTGATAATGTATAGAGAGCACGAGGAAGTGACTGACATGCACGACCGTTAGATGAAGATCGCTGAGGGAGTACAGGCGTGGGCATACATCATTTATTCATACCATTCCTGCATTAATCAGAGTATCTAGGGATGTTCAATTGTATTGCTTTATCATTACTGCTTGACTGAATTGATAATATGTTAACCATTGCTTTATTGTTCCATTGAGTTGATCACTCACTCCCACATTACGGGAAGGTGTTTTAAACACCAACTAGACCCTATTATAGGTTCAGATGATGGCGCAGCCTGCGATGCAGAGCTGGACTTTGAGGATGATGAGGAGGCATTCTCATATATGCACTATTCAAGTGGGTTTACATAGACCGCTCTAATCGACGAGGGCTTCAGGGTTACACCTGTAGTGGACTGTTACATTTTTTATATTTTACATTTTGAAATAATATATGTAATTATTGACCTGGCAATGCATACATACTTTGGGGACCTAAACTAGTCTATCAAGTTATACATATTTGTTTTAGTCTTTCGCTCGCATATTACAACTGTCCCTAGATTATGTTTTGCAGTTTTAGCTTAATCTTAGTCATGTTTATGCACTAAGACAGACAACATTTATTCATCATTGCATATGTTGTATAAGTGATGCGTTGGAACTGGGGAGTTGGACTTTTACTCGACTCCTGCTTTTTAGGGCATTACAAGTTGGTATCAGAGCATGATTTGGATTAAACCGGACCTGGGTTATGGTCACACGATGTACGCTGATGCATTTAGACCTAGGTGGGTGCGAGAAAAATGTAGAGACAAGCTTAGGATTTCCAGTTTCACCGATTAGCGAAAGCTACCGAAAACGATCGCCGAGATCAGGTTCATACACATCCATGATCGCTTGACGTGACCCCGGATCATCCCTTGACCATCAAGCGATGGGTTTAGACCATAATTTGCCCAATCCCAGCCTTCAACAATTGAGAAAATACATACTTACATCAGAAATTTCTTGAAATAACCCGAAACGACTCAAAATGGAGTCGGGGGCTAAATGAAACACTTCCAGGGGGACCTAGGGTGGGCCCCACATATTTTTATAGTCCAGGGGGCAGGAGGACCTCGCCCAAAGGGCAAGCCCTCGCTAGACTATCCAGAGACCGGCGAGGGCCTCATCGGTTCCGCGAGGCCTCACCGGCTGGCGGGCCTGGCCGAGCGGGCTGGCTCTGACAATCGTCCCTAGGGCGCTGTGTGGCCCACTAATGCATGTTGGGTCAATTTAAAACCCTCCAAACATGCCTCCCCTTCATAATTCACCCCTCCAAGCTTCCCTTTATCTTCAAAACTCTTTGGTTCTCTCTCAAATCTCTCCTCCATTCACCTATTCCATCATTTTTCTTTAACACCTACACCCTCCCACCATTTTCCATCAAAACCCTCTCCTGTCTCTCTCTTTTCCTTTGATTTAAGAGCACAAATCCCTCATTTGTGTCCCATAGACCATCAAATTCAACAACCCCTCCTTTTTCCACCTATCTTCTCTTTTCCATGGCCTTGTTCGAGCTTGTGACAGTCATTTTCTTAATTTTCATGCTTCTTTCTCTCATGGAGAAGAAGAGGACGCCTACGAATAAGGCCTGGCCTAGTCGCCCTACTCGTTCAAGGAAGCCTAGAGGCGCCACTACAAGTGCTAATGTTGATCGGGAGATACGGACCAAGCAGGAGCTTGATCCCCAGGCTCCCCTCGAAAGGATCCTCTTGACGGATGTCTCATGGGAGATTTCAGGGTCGCAGGGTCCTCTTTGAAGCGCATGTGGATGAGAAGCTCTTCGAGTAATATCTGGTAATGGACCGCCTGGTCGAAGCCAGGTGGGGTCCTGTGTTCGAGGGTGAGTACCGCGCAAATGTGGGCACAGTCTGAGCCTTCTACGCCCACATTCGAGAGCCTGCGTTGGAGCCCTTGCAGTTCAAGATTCCTGTTGGTAGAGATCAGGAGGCCACAATTGATGCTAGGTTGATAACTCGGCTTATGAAGATGCCGCTTGGGGAAGTGCATGTAAGCGAGAAGAATTTGAAGAGTGTACGTGAAAGGGATCCCTGCATGCGATTCCTTTGTGGACAACTGGCTCCTTGGAATCCGAACAACAGTCTCCTAGCGACCAATATGACTGATGACTTCTGCCTGCTCCACCACGTCTTCACGTACAACGTGTACCCTAGGTGGAGCAACTGTAGCGAGTGCACCCATTTGATGGTGGATTTTCTATACCAAGTGGGGCAAGGAGAGAAGTTGTGTGTGCCTATGCATGTTCTGATGTAGATAGTTCTTACGGCATGCTCCACTAGAGCATCTGATTCACTTTCATTTGGCCGACTCATATGCAAGATTGCACGGGAGTTTGGCTATAGACTTGGGGCAGAAGTGCCTGTACTGACCCATTACATCAACGAGGCTACTCTCAACTAGATGGAAATTGGGCCACAACAGCGACAAGCCCGCCTCGATGAGAGTAAGGACGAGACAGCTAGTGAAGAGTATGATAGCGAGGAGGAAAGCAGAATGGAGATAGAAGAAGAACAGGAGGAAGAAGTGGAGGCTTAGGACACAGGTGAGAGCTCCCCACCTACAGCAACGGAGCATGATCCTGATCGGGCTGCTAGGGAAGCCCATTTAGTTCGACTTGAGGAGGGTCAGGCTGCCCTGCGACAGGAGATCATTGATACTCGGGCCCTTGTGAAGCACAAGTTTAAGAAGGTGACTCGCACCTTGAAAGCTATCCTGTGTTGCCTGCAGGATAAGGGCGCCCCTCCTCTGTCGCCAGACTCAGATGTCTAGTCATCCATGTCGTTGCCCAGTAGTTTACTTTGTTGCTATCTTAGAATGTCTGTGTTTCAATGTTTAAGGCCTTTGTAGTATCGTAGGTAAATGGTGTGTTTGTGTTTGTTAGTTGTCTTAATGTTAGCAGCTTTACTTGTAATAGCTCATATGCGTTTCCTGTCATGATTCATGTTATGACATATCTCATGTAAGTGTGACTATTTTGGTAAATAAAATGCATGAAGTTTCTTTAAGCTGTGTGTAAATACTGTGTGATTGAGGTTGTGGGCATGCTGAATCTGACCTGACTTGCACCTTATGTTATATATAGGGGATGCCACCTAAGACCACACGGAGTACGACACGTCTCACACTTGGCGATTCTTTTGACGGGGCACCTCCCTTAAGCGATAGCCATACGGACCCCAGTTCGGGCCCGTCTCCTTTTGACACCATGTTGGACTCTCAGCCGGCCACTGGCCCCACTAATGGGCCTACACCTATTGTGCCACCAATTCCAGAGTAGAACCATGCGTCCTCCTCGTCGCCACCTGTATCTCAGTTGACTCCCCCTACTGATAGGTTGGAGTAGATGATGTTGTTGATGTAGCAGTAGCAGCAAGCACAGCAGCAACAGCAGCAGGCACAACAGCAGCAGCAGTTTTTGGCTACCATTGTGGGAATTTTTACCCAGAGCATGGGTGTGGCTTCGCCTGCTCCTTTTTTGCCCCCTGCTGGGAATGCAAGTGTCAGCGGCCACCTTGAGCGATTTCAGCGCTTACGACCCCCTACCTTTGCAGGTACTTACAGACCCAAGGAGGCCGAGTATTGGCTTGACCTCATCTCTAAGATGCGAAAGCCACTGTACTGCACAGAGTCTAAGCAGGTGGAGTTGGTAACCTTCATGTTCGAGAAGGAGGCCAACTTATGGTGGATAGTGTCCTCCGTACTGTTGCAGTTGGACACATGTGGATGTGGGTAAATTTTGAGGCACGCTTCCACGAGAAGTACTATCCTGTTACCTACCGCCACGAGAAGGAGTCCTTCGCCTCCGACAGGGAGGGATGACAGTGGCTGAGTATGAGAACAGGTTCACTGTGTTGGGCAGGTATGCCCTGTTGATTCTGGCAGATGAGCCGAAGCGTATGCAGCATTTTTCTGAGGGCTTGCGACTAGATATTCGTTCGAAGATGTGCCGCGCTAGCATACCAAGATATTCTGAGCTAGTGAGCATGTCCATGAGGGCCAAGCAGGACGGGGACAGGCAGTCCCATATGCAAGCATCGATGGCTCATAGGTCGTGACCTGAGATTCAGAGCAGACCATTCCTCAGGAAGAGGCCCGGGCAGATTCACTACCGAGACTGATGGCTCGACCTGCCCCTGTGAGGTGACCTGATGTGTGGTGTGCCTATTGCAAGAGGCCAGGCCATACGGAGGTGACTTGCTTCACCAAGATGAGGGATAGTGGCTTCTCACTGCCCCAGAGGATTAACTACCAGCTTCCCCAGATTATATCATCACCACCTCTACGCTCGGCGCCAGCTCATCCATCCTTCCGACCACCCGTACCTTGATCTAAGCCACCCCAGCGACCTATGGCTCCTCAGCCCAACCGGTCTCAGCAGGCGCGCGTCCATGCACTTACAGTGGAAGTGCATGATTCTACAGCTACCATACCTTTGGCCTTCAAGCTCACCGCCCACCTGGAAGGTACCCCTATATTTCTGTTGGTGGATACGAGATCCACTATATCTATGATATCGTGTTCTGCAGTCCAGTGCTTAGGGCTGAAAACGACTCCAATGGTTGGGGTGTGAGTTGTCGCAGCACCAGGGACTTTTACGGATGCCACCAAGATGTGTGAGGGTTGATTGATAGATCTAGGGAGCAAGATGATATGCATTGACTTGATTATCACCACGATATACCATTTTGACGTCATCCTTGGTATGGATTGGTTGACTGAAGTGAGAGCTGAGATTGACTGCGAAACCTGATTGGTGACAGCTCATGGACCTGAGGGCACACCCTTTACATTCCCCGTGCAGGTCAGTTGCCATTTTTGGAGTCCTTTGTTATGCTTCCTTACTGAAGAATTTTGACGGCTCGGTACTTGAAGACACACTAGTGGTTCGAGAGTTTGAGGACGTGTTCAGTAAAATACCTGGACTACCTCCTCGGTGTGAGATCGACTTCACTATCGACCTTGTGCCCGATGCAACACCAATATCTCTTCCGACCTATCGCATGGCTCCATGTGAGATGGAGGAACTGAGGAAACAGATCGATGATCTGTTAGATGCTGGCTTCATATGATCGAGTGTGTCTCCTTGGGGAGCACCCATGTTATTTGTGAAGAAGGATGGTTCACTGCGATTGTGTATTGATTATCGCAGGTTGAACCAAGTGACGGTGAAGAACAAGTATCCCTTGCCCAAGATAGTTGATCTGTTCGATCAGTTGAAAGGAGCGCAATATTTTTCGAAGATCGATCTACAGTTAAGGTATCGTCAATTGTGCGTCAGGGATGAGTACATGTAGAAGACGGTTTTTAGGACCAACTTTGGGCACTGCAAGTTTCTCGTGATGTCGTTCGGCCTTACGAACACACCAGCCGTGTTCATGGACTTGATGAACAAGGTATTTCGGCCGTTCCTCTACTGATTCATCATTGTGTTTATTGATGACATCCTAATATACTCCAAGAGTCGGGAAGAGCACGAGGAACACCTGTGAGTAGTCTTAGATACTCTGAGGAAGAACCGGTTGTTTGCACAGTACAAGAAGTGCGACTTCTGGAAAGAAGAAGTCAAGTTCCTGGGACATGTGGTGTCCAAGGAAGGGATAGCCATGGATTTTACTAAGGTAGCCGCAGTTCAGGACTAGGAGCAGCCCGATTCGGTTACCGAGGTGAGGAGTTTTCTCGATCTGGCAGGTTACTATCAACGATTCATTCGGGATTTCTCAAAGATGGCCAGACCTTTGTCTCAGTTGGCACGAAAAGAACTAAAGTTCGTCTAGAATGAAAAGGTAGAAGCATCTTTTCAGGAGCTGAAGGAGAGGTTGACGTCCACCCCTGTGCTAGTATTGCCAGAGCAAGGGGTCAAGTATGTTATATATACCGACGTGTCTCGTGTTGGTTTGGGTTGTGTCCATATGCAAAAGGACAGGGTGATTGCATATGCCTCGAGACAGTTGAGGAAACGGGAGGAGAACTACCCTACTCACGACCTAGAGTTGGCAGTCGTCATCTTTACACTGAAGCTCTGGAGACATTACCTTTATGGAGAGGAGTTCGAGATCTTTTGTAACCACAAGAGCCTCAGATACATATTTACTCAGCGAGACTTGAATATGAGGCAGCGACGATGGATGGAGACGTCGAAGGACTTCAAGTTCGGAGTCTCTTACCATCCTGGCAAGGCCAACCTTGTGGCAGACACAATAAGCCGCAAGAAGGCATTGGCATTTGCGACTCCATTGATGGTACCAAAGTGGGACATGGTAGAGTTTGTGCGAGACTTTGAGCAGAAACTCACGATGGAGGAGCCGTATGAGGGCATCGCACATATTCGAGTACAGCCCCTCATTGATGACAGGATCATCACGGCACAGGTAGACGATGAGCTATTGGCGAAGATGAGAGGGCAGGTTAGTGCAGATGAGGATTCAGTGGCCACCCATGCGTCCCGAATCTCCCTGACTTGAGGAAAGAAGTTCATGAGGCCGCTCACAATTCTCGGATGGCTATGCATCCAAGCAGTACGAAGATGTATCGTGATATGAAGAGGTCATAATAGTGGGACAATATGAAGGCTCACATAGCAGATTACGTGTCCCATTGTCTCACGTGCCAATAGGTCAAGGCAGAGCATCGCCGACCTCCTAGTTTGCTTCAGCCCATGCCCATAGATGAATGGAAGTGGGACTTCATCTTTATGGATTTCATCTCAGGGCTGCCGAAGACGAGGAAGGGTTGTGATTCTATTTGGGTGATCGTGGACCGGTTGATGAAATCGGCCCATTTCCTCCATATCAGAGTTTCAAACTCTGCAGACGAGTTGGCCAGGTTGTACATCAAGGAGATTATGCGTCTGCATGGAGTACCCTTGGAGATCGTGTCGGACTAAGACATGCGATTCACATCTATCTTCTAGACTCGTATCCAGGAAGCGAGGTGTGAAGTTAAAGTTCAGTACCGTGTTCCACCCACAGACTGATGGGCAGACGGAACGGGTGAATCAGATTCTGGAAGATATGTTGCAGGCCTGTGTGCTGGATTTCAAGGACGGTTGGGATGACTGTCTTCCCTATGCAGAGTTCGCCTATAACAACAGCTTCCACGCGAGTATTGGCATGGCTCCTTACGAGGCACTGTATGGGCGCCCGTGTAGGGCACCGCATTGCTGGGCAAAGGTTGGCGAGAAGAGCTTGATTGGCCCAGAGTTAGTTAAGGCGACTTCAGAGAAAGTCGACATTATCAGGCACCGACTTCTAACAGCGCAGAGCAGACAGAAGAGCTACACCGATATGAGGCGGCGACCGCTAGAGTTCGAAGTCGGAGACCATGTGTTCCTCAAAGTTTCTCCTATGAAGGGAGTCCTTTTATTTGGCAAGAAGGGGAAGCTTATGCCTTGATTCGTTGTCTCATTCCAGATACTTGATCGAGTGGGGGTGGTAGCGTACCGCCTTGGGTTGCCCACACCACTTGCGGGTGTGCATAATGCATTTCATGTTTCTATGCTAAAGAAATACGTTCCCGATCCTTCCTACATTATCACATGGGAGCAGGTGCAGTTGAGCGAGGACGCTACATATATACTGCGACCGACACGTATCCTAGACAGGAAGGAGCAGGTATTGTGTACCAAGGTTATTCCACTTATGAAAGTGCTGTGGACGCATCACACGGAAGAAGAGGCTACTTGGGAGACAGAAGCCGAGGTTCGAAAGAACTACCCTTAGATTCCCAAGGAGTACGAAAAGGTATAAATTTCGAGGATAAAATTTTTCTTTAAGGGAGGTAGATTGTAACATCTCGGAAAAAATTCATACAAAGATCCGAGTACCACCTCAGACAGAAATCACCCAAGACCGAAACCTTTAGGAATTAGGTTAATATTAGCAAGTGCTAAACTAGAGTGCTTATGAAATTAGCACTAATCACTTTAAATATGATCTGTAATACCAAAACTATGCAAAATCATTAACGCTACATTACCCTGAAATCTAGAATCCATCCCTAAACCCGGTTGCTCTCGGGAGCATCTTAAAATTTCGTATCGGACCTGGACCGCACGTCAAAAGTCCGATTACCCCGAAACTATACGGATATGACCGCATTACTGGACTTGACAATCCCCTTGGAAATCAAGTCCTAATTATGTCTAAAAATGAACAACTTGAGCCCAGAGCGAAGTGTGTGAGAAACGTGAAAATATTTAGAAATAAAAATCTGAATTTAAGTAATCTGAGTCGTGTCACTTACGGGCTAATTGTAAGGATTCAGACCGTCAGAATCTGACCCAAATACACCCTTAGATCAGGAGAAATGTCCCATACATGTCAGTGTACTTATGACCCTGATCGAGTGACCATGACCATTGAACTGAAACTGGTCCGCCATGGTCGATCTGTAAATCCGATCGGAACGAAAACTCAGCCTGACCTAAATCCATGGTCAGGGAGCTTAAGTCCAACTGCACATGGAAAAGGGGCCAACAGAAGTACTCCGTTGGACCAGAACAGTCCATATTTGGATATAACCTAAGTATACCTTGGCCCTGGGGCCATTTCCATCAAACCTGGGCCTATATAAGGACCTTAAACCCTCTCTCTCTCACCCCATACGAATTTGAGAAAACCCAAGGAGAGAGAGAAGAGAAAAGAGAAAGGAAAAGACAGGAAGTGAGAGAGTGAGTTGGAAGATCTTCCTGGGATTCGATCCCGTTACTCCATGCACTTAGCCACCCCCTCTGTATCACAAATCTAACATTTTCGACAACGTACTTGGGTAAGAAAACCTAACCCTAATCTATTTTAGGGTTTCAGATAGTGTAAGTTATGAAATAGCTAACCTAATTTATGCTATAGGTTGCCAATCTGCCGTAGACAAAGACTTAGCTTTAAAACTGAGTTCGTTACGAGTCTACCGGCGAAAGGTGCGGATTATAAACGTATAGGTTATGGTTTTCAAGGCTTTCAATGTCGTTTAATAGTTTATTATTGATGTGGGTGCAATTTCACATGCCAAATGCAATGTTTGTATCATGTTTCTGATATATATGAACTATATTGAATTTAGTGTATTCCATGTATATATAGAAAGTATCGTATACTTATGGAATTTGAACATGTGTTTTCCATGATTAATTGTCGTATGTTTATGCTAGTTGTATGTGTAACAACTCCTTAGTGAAAGGATTTGCCCTAAGACGTGCTATCACCAACATACGTCATGTATGCTGGAATGTGTAGTCTAAGTGTTTGTAGAATTGTCTAAGTGAACAAGTGTGTAATAAATTATACTTTATATGAGTATTGAGAAGAAATTCTCAACTACCTTAACGATGTGTATAATTTCCTCCATGTAACTTATATTCTTTGTCTGTTTTACTTAGACACTGCCTATGTGTGAATTCATGTTTAAGTTGAAATCCATCAAATGCTCACATGCTTGTATGATTGGAATTGTTGATCCATTACTGTTCTGATTGGCTTGTATGATTATCTATTATAATTGAATGTGTTTGGGACTACGGAATAGTCCAGGCAATCGGTAACGGGCACTGAATAGGTGGCTGAGGTTGTCTCGCCACATAGGACGTGTTCGATGAACCCGAATCGTACCTTGGTTGTCAGCAGTGGTTAGGCCACGCGGAGTGCTTACGCACTTCATGTCGGTCAATTCAACATGCGCTCGTACTAGTTGAGCTCGTCAAGTAGCCCGATTGACCCGATGTATGTTCACCATGTATGGACGCGACTGCTTGAATCTAAGGTACCAAACTCACTAGTGAAAATCCATTTAAAACCTTAGTACATCAATCCGCTAAGACTCATGAGCCGAGCATGGTGGTATGGGACACCGTAGTCAAGTTGTCAGTCTACGTTGGGGTGACGAGCCTTCTCGTAGTGACCAGTGAGTAACCCAGACTTGTGAGCCGAATATGGTGGTATGGGACACTGTATTCAAGCTGTTGGCCTACACTGATAAGGTGACGAGCCCTTTGTAGTGACCTCGAGCATACTCTAGGACTGCGTAGAGGTGACGAGCCCTTATGTAGCAACAAGAGTACACTAGGCCTGCACTGATAAGGTGATGAGCCCTTTGCAGCGACCTAGAACCACAACATCGTATGAGAATTGGTAGGATTGACGACCCTAGATTGGATCATCGTTTAGGAATTGATATAGGGGAGGTACCTTAGCTTCTCAATCATGCTGTATGAAAAGGATTAATAAGAACTTGGTAATCATACTCATGCACCACATTGCATGTGTCGTTTGGTGATTTGTAGAGAGCACGAGGAAGTGACTGACATGCGCGACCGTTAGATGAAGATAGCTGAGGGAGTGCAGGTGAGGGCATTCATCATTTATTCATACCATTCCTGCATTAATTAGAGTATCTAGGGATGTTCGATTGTATTACGTTATCATTATTGCTTGACTGAATTGATATGAGAATTGGTAGGATTGACGACCCTAGATTGGATCATCGTTTAGGAATTGATATAGGGGAGGTACCTTAGCTTCTCAATCATGCTGTATGAAAAGGATTAATAAGAACTTGGTAATCATACTCATGCACCACATTGCATGTGCCGTTTGGTGATTTGTAGAGAGCACGAGGAAGTGACTGACATGCGCGACCGTTAGATGAAGATCGCTGAGGGAGTGCAGGTGAGGGCATTCATCATTTATTCATACCATTCCTGCATTAATTAGAGTATCTAGGGATGTTCGATTGTATTGCGTTATCATTATTGCTTGACTGAATTGATAACATGTTAACCTTTACTTTATTGTTCCACTGAGTTGATCACTCATTCCCACATTACGAGATGGTGTTTTAAACACCAACCAGACCCAGTTGTAGGTTCAGATGATGGCGCAGCCTGCGAGGCGAAGCTAGACTTCGAGGATGATGAGGAGGCATTCTCATATATGCACTATTCAGGCGGGTTTACATAGACCACTCTGATCGACGGGGGCTTCAGGGTTATACTTATAGTGGACTGTTACATTTTTGATATTTTACATTTTGAAACAATACATGTAATTATTAACCTGGCAATGCATACATACTTTGGGGACTTAAACTAGTCTATCAAGTTATACATATTTGTTTTAGTCTTCTGCTCGCATATTATAACTGTCCCTAGATTATGTTTTGTAGTTTTAACTTAATCTTATTCATGTTTATGCACTAAGACAGACAACATTTAATGATCATTGCATATGTTGCATAAGTAATGCGTTGGAACTCAGGAGTTGGACTTTTACTCGACTCCCGATTTTCAGGGCGTTACAACCACACAGGTCAAGGACCTACATAGGGACCTAAGAGTTTATGCTCTTCACAGAGCAAGGGTCAACACAAAGCACCCCCATGTACACTCCTGCCGAAGGCCTCCTATGAGGACTTGCAAGGTGTGAGAAACACCTTAGACCTAATCCTACAAAAGGAATAATCACAAGGGTCCTCGAGACTCTAATGACTTACGGATAAGTAGATGAGCCCCATTTAGCGTTTAATGAAGATCTCCTCCTTTGATGACAGAGCATGTTCAGCTCCCTTGAACCGCAACTCAGAAGATGTACCAATACATGGCAACGGGTTGGGTCGAGGTTAAGATGGAATCCTACTTTATTAAATGTATTACTATAAGGGAGATAAAGCGATTTCAATCATCTATGCATTCAAGGCATCCCAGCTTAATGATTTCCATTAAGGTAGTAGCTGCAGGATCTTTGAATGCGAAAATTCTTTCCCCAATCCACTCTATTGAATGTCAATGATGAGGGGGAATTGGAGGATGAACTCCAATGAGAGAAAAGGCTTAGGGTATATGATCTAGGGTTAAACACTTAAAAGCACTCTCTATTTTCTCTACCGCAACCAAGGGCAAGTTCTCATTAAATAGGCAAAATGTTCCAACGGATATAAAACGGTCACATTATTGACAGAGTTCGATATCATCGAGCATGGTAGATATCATCGAGTGTATACTCTTGATAGCATCGACTGGCCTCTCAATGACAAAAACTCAACTATCAAACGCTTTTAAAACCGTTTGCTAACTGGTCGAGGAAATCGAACGTGCGTCGATGTCATCGGATTTTGAACTCCAATTTCATCGACACGATGTTCGATTCCTAGACCTTTGAAAATGTGAGAACACATGCCTTTGAAATATTTCAGGTGAATGATATGATCGAGTATCACTCGATATCATCGAAATTTGAATATCGATAATATCAAGGGCAGTGTCGATTCATCGATAATTCTAAGGAATTTTCCTCTAAGCTTGCTGGAAAGTTTCTGTCTGCTTTCCATGACATTGACCATGCATCGATATGATCGATATTTGAATATTGATTTTATCAAGTGACCCTCAATCCGAGAAAAACAACTAGAAAAATTTCCTGGATAGATATGTGTCCCAATCTGATATCATCGAAGGGCTTCCGATATCATCGAGATTTGAATTCCGATGATATCAAGGAGCACTTCTATATATCAAGGATTACATGATTTTCCTTAGCAGAACTTTGGACACAACAGACCAAATGTCGATTTTATCGAGTCGACTCAATGAACTCAAGATTCAAACTTCGATGATATCGATGAGTCCATCGATCCATCGATAATTCAGTCCAGATATCTTTATGGTTGCTAGACATTTTAGGTTCTCATTTCAATAATATCGAGTGAGCTTCAAGGACATCGACAATAGGGTTCGATTTCATCGAAACACTTGTCGATAAATCGACAATGATAGAAAATTTAAAGAATTTTCTAATGTTTGAAAAAGTTTTCTAACAAAAAAACCCTAGGATGTTCTATCCAATTTTAAGGGTTGTAATTACCTGGTGTTTTAGGACATGGGATGTGAGGTTAAGATTTACTTGTGGCGAGTTCGGGCACTCATCCAGTTGAGGCAGACACTTGATCATTCTTCTTACGGGTCTCCTTTGTCTAGCTAACTCAACGATCACACTAATTGACAAACCAGGGCACTTTCAGATGTGACCATGATGAATCCTTTCTTTTAACAGGACTATGGCCCCATCCTGTCACTCGAGACCGCAGACTGTTCATTTTTTGACTTCGCCAACAAACGAGGTTATGAGGGAAGAGGGTCCTGAGGGCTCTTTGGTACCTCCAGTTAGGCTAAGCAGTCTTGAAAGAGAGTCAACATCTGGAACTATCCCATCTCAACCATTTGCGGGTCTTGTTGGAACACCCCCGTCAAATGCGTAGCATGAAACCCCAGGGGCGATGTTGTTAGTCAGTTAACTACCATCATACTACAACAACAGGCTTCGATCGCCACACTGCTGGAATCTCTCCAACATAATATGAATGCATCGGCCTCGAAGACTGAAGAAGTTAGTGGGGCAGATCTGTTTGAAAGGTTTCAAAGGCTGAGACCACTGTCCCTCTCAGGAGCACAAGATCCAGTTCTAGTAGAACACTGGCTACATAGAATGGCCAAGATGATGAAACCGCTAGGTTGTTTGGATTCCCAGAAGGTTGTTCTTGCCACTTATGCCCTAGAAGGCGAGGCAGATATTGTTGGGGTACCAAAAGTGATTGGAGAGAGAGAATTGGAGAAAGGCATGAATAAGAGAGGGAAAGCAGTACAAGTTGTGCGAGACCCAAGTTGTGCAGAACCCAAATTGTGTGGAACCCAAGTTGTGCGGGACTTAAGTTATGTGGGTCCGCACAACTCACCCAAGTTGCATTGGGGTGCGCAAGTCTCATCAGAGAAGGAGGATTTGGTGATACGGAGTGGGGCCCATGGCACGGGAGTCGAGGGCTCACACGTGTGGATGCTTATAAATACCCCCTCAACCCTTCATTTAAGAGATCAGATGTTCAGGAGGTCAATTTCTCTGATAGGTATTAAAGATAGAGAAAAGGAAGGAGGGTCGCGCTACTCATAGCAAGTTGCGTGGGCCCACACAACTTGTCGGTCGTGCAACTCCTATATGAGTTGCACGGGTAATTTGTGAGAGCAGTCAGTTCTGAACTAAAATCCATAGAGATGAAGTCCCACTTCCATTCTGCTATGGGCATGGGCTGAAGCAGTCCAGGAGGTCGGCGATGCTCTGCCTTGACTTGCTAGCACGTGAGACAACGAGATACAAACTCAGCAATGTGAACCTTTATGTTGTCCCACCAATAAAATCTTCTCATATCTCGATACATCTTCGTGCTACCAGGATGCATCACAAGCTTAGAATTATGGGCTGACTCAAGAACCTCCCGCCTCAAGTTAGGAATGTCTGGGAGACATAGCCCGCCACGATATCGTAGGCCCCCATCTGAACCAACACTCCACTCGGAGTCCTCATCTGTACCAACCCACTTTCTCATCTTCGCCAATAGCTCATCATCTGCCTGAGCTGCAACGATCCTCTCGTCAATGAGGGGCTATACTCGAAGTGTGCGATAACCTCATACGGCTCTTCCACCGTAAGTTTTTGCTCAAAGTCTCGCACAAACTCCATCATGTTCCACTCTGCTATCATTAGCAGAGCCGCAAACTCTATAGCCTTCTTACGACTCAATGCGTCTGCTACAAGGTTTGCCTTGCCAGGATGGTAAGAGACATCGAACTTAAAGTCTTTCAATGTTTCCATCCATCGGCGTCGCCTCATATTCAAGTCACGCTGCGTGAAAATATACTTAAGGCTCTTGTGGTTGTAAAAGAGCTCGAACTCCTCTCCGTAGAGGTAATGTCTCCAAAGCTTTAGTGCGAAAATGACAGCTGCCAACTCCAGGTCGTGTGTAGGGTAATTCTCTTCATATTTCCTCAACTGTCTCGAGGCATATGCAATCACCCTGTCCTTCTACATAAGGACACAACCCAGACTAATGCGAGAGGTGTCAGTATATATCGTATACTTAACCCCTTGCTCTGGCAATACTAGCACAGGGGCGGACGTCAACTTGTCCTTCAGCTCCTGAAAAGCTAACTCTGCCTTTTCATTCCAAGAAAACTTTAAGTCTTTCCGTGTCAACTGAGACAACAGTCTGGCTATCTTCGAGAAGTCTCGAATAAAATGTCGGTAATAGCCTGCTAGACCCAAAAAGCTTCTCACCTCAGTAATCAAACTAGGCTGCTTCTAGTCCTGAATTGCAGCTACTTTAGCGAGATCGACAGCTATCCCTTCCTTGAACACCATATGTCCTAGGAACTTGACTTCCTCTTTCCAAAAATCACATTTCTTGAACTGCGCAAAAAGCTGATTCTTCCTGAGAGTATCCAAAACCACTCTTAAGTGCTCCTCATGCTCTTCCCGACTCGCAGAGTATATCAAAATATCATCAATAAAGACAATGACGAATCAGAACAAGAATGGCCGAAACACCCTATTCATTAGATCCATGAACACGGCCGGTGCGTTCGTAAGACCGAACGACATCACAAGGAACTCATAATAGCCGAAGCTAGTCCTGAATGCGGTCTTCTGCACGTCCTCATTCTTGACGCGTAACTGATGATACTCTGACTGCAGATCAACCTTCGAAAAGGACCGTGCCCCCTTCAACTGATCAAATAGATCATCGATCCTGGGCAAAGGATACTTATTCTTCACAGTCACCTGATTCAACCTATGATAATCAATACATAATCATAAGGAACCATCCTTCTTCTTAACAAACAGAACAGGTGCTCCCCAAGGAGACACACTAGGTCGTATAAAACCTAAATTCAGCAAGCCATCTATCTACTTCCTCAATTCCTCCATTTCACTGGGAGGCATGCGATAGGTGGGCAAAGAAATGGGTGCCGCACCAGGTATGAGATAGATAGTAAAATCAATCTCGCGCTGAGGGGGTAATTCAGGAATCGACTCGAACACATCTTCAAAATCCCGAACTACAGGCGTGCTTTCAAACACCGAACCAGCAATACTCTCCAAGAGAGAAGTATAATAACCAAGACGAAAAGGGTAACTGACCTGAACAGGGAAAGTAAATGTCTCGCCCTCAGGTCCATGGACTGTCACCAACCTAGCCTCACAATCAATCTCTGCTTGCATCTTCATGAGCCAATCCATACCCAAAATAACATCGTAATGGTATAGAGGTGTGATAAAAAGGTCAACCAGAATCGATCTACTCCCAAGATCAATCAAACAACCCATACAATGCTTGGTCATATCAGAGGAGATCCCTGTAGCGGTAGTGAGCGTCACTCCCTTCATATAAACAATGCCCAAACTCAGGCGCTTAACTGCCGCATACGATATAAGAGAGGTAGTGGACCCTATATCCACCAACAAAGAAACGGGAATAACTTGGATGTGAGCTGTAACCTCAAAAGATCTTGGTACCAAGTCAGCCACAGGCACTTCAGCTGTAAGCGCGTGAACTCGAGCCTGCTGTGGACGATTCAGCGGAGGAACCATGGGCCACTGAGGTGGCCTGAAGTGTGGTACAGAAGGTCTGAAGGATGGGTGAGCTGGCGCTGACCGAAGGGGTGGGGGTGATATAACCTGAGGCATCAGACGGCTTATCCTTTGTGGTGGAGTAAATCCACTATCCCGCATTCATGAAAAGCAATTGCGATTCGAATGCCCCATCTTCTCACAGTACGAACAGTGAAAGTCAGATCACACTTGCTGAGCGGGCGGCACTGGACGCCTCGGAGGAGAATCTGCCCGCGGCCTCTTGCCAAGAAATGGTGCACTCTAAAAGTCAGGTCGTGGTCTGGGAACCATAGGTGCTCGCATACGGGACGACCTGTCCCCGTCCTACTCAGCTCGCAGGGACATGCTCACCAACTCCGTATAAGAAGATATGCTAGCACAACACATCTTCAATCGAATCTCAGGCCTCAACCCCTCAGAAAAACGCCGCATCCGCATCGACTGATTACCCAGAAGCAAAGGAGCATACCGACCCAGCTCAGTAAACCGGTTCTCATACTCAGTCACCGACATCCCTCCCTGACGGAGGTGAAGGAACTCACTCTCCTTCCCATGTTAGTAAGTGACCGAAAAATACTTCTCGTGAAAGCGTGCCTCAAATGCCTGCCACGTCCATTCAAACCCCTCTACAACTGTGCGGAGAACACTGTCCCACCATAAACTGGCCTCCTTCTCAAACATGAAGGAGGCAAGCTCTACCTGCTCAGCCTCAGAACAGTGAAGCGGCCTCAACATCTTAGAGATGTGGTTAATCTAGTACTCGGCCTCCTCGGGTCTATGAGAACCCGCAAACGTGGGAGGTCATAAGCGCTGGAATAGCTCGAATGTGCCGCTAGCACTAACATTCCTAGATGGGTGCATAGGTGAAGCAGGTGGAGTTGCCCCCATCGACTGAGCAAAGATGCCAGCCATGGAAGACAGAAACTGCTGCTGCTGCTACTGCTGCATCAACAACATCATCTGCTTAAACCTATCAGAAGGTGGAGCGTACGAAGATGCATAAGGCGTCGACGCAAATGCACGGTTTGACTCAGGAACCGAAGGCGTGATTGGAGGAGCCATAGGTGGAATTATAGGAATCGGCCCAGCAGCGGGGCCAGTAGCTAGCTGAGAGTCTGGCCTAACACTAAACTGAGACGGGCCCGACTGTGGATCCGTTTGGATATCGCCTAGGGGAGAAACCCTGGCAAGCGACTCGCCCAAAGAGAGATGGGCCGAAGTCTTCGATCCCTTAGGAGGCATACCCTACATTCAACAGAGGATGCAACCTGTGAGATCCAACATCCACATAATCCACCCACATAGCATTTACATCACAACTCAAAGATAACAACATGCATTTCGTTTAACAAAATCGTTGTAATACAAGAAGTGCAACATTACATGAATCGCGACAGAGAAAGCATGTGAGCTATAACATCTAAAGCTTCAAACAACAAACAACTTCCAAACTACTATGCCGATAACGGCTACACATAACAACAAACAACAAAACAGAGCAAAGGACGACCACAACTGCAACTACTCGTTAGAATCAGGAGATGGAGGCAGGGCACCCTTATCCTACAGACAACACAGGATAGACTTCAGAGTTCGGGACATCTTCTTGAACTTATGCTTCACGAGGCCTCGAAGATCCATAATATTTTGGCATAGGACAGCCTGACCCTCCTCAAGCCGAGCTATACGAGCATCCTTGGCGGCCTGATCTGCGCCCTGCTCTGGTGCCGCAAGAGGAGAACTCTCACTTGTATCCTGGGCCTCCTCTTCTTCCTCGTCCTACTCTGCTTGTTCTTCTATCTCTGCTTCACCCTCGCCATAACTCTCTTCCTCATCGCTCTCAGTCTCATCCTCACTTTCTTCAAGTGAGGCTTGTCATCGACGAGGCCTAATGTCTATCTGATTAAGGGTCGTCTCATTAATGTAGCAAACAAGTACTGGCTTTTCTGCCCCAAGCCTGAAGTAAACTCATGTGCAAGCTTACAAATGAGTCGGCCAAATGGGAGTAATTCGGTTCTCCTATTCGAACGAGTGATAAGGACAATCTAACACAAGATGTACGTTAGCACACAAAGCTTCTCTCCTTGCCCCACCTGATACAGGAAATCTACCATCAGGCGCGTACACTCGCTGCGGTTGCTCCACCTTGGATAAACATTGAATGTGCACATATGGTGAAGCAAGCGAAAGTCATCCGTCATGTTGGTAGTTAAAAGGCTTCTGTTAGGCTGCCATTCGATAGACGACCACACAGGAACCACGTGTGGCGATCCCTCTCACGCGCACTACTCAGATTCTTCTCGCCAGCATGAACCTCGCCAAGCGACACATTCAGAAGTCGGGATATCAAGGTGACGTTGATCATGGCCTCCCGATCTCTTCCACATGAAATCTTGAACTGCAAGGGCTCCAGTGAAGGATCTCGAATGTGGGCATAAAAAGCTCGGACAGTACCCACATTGGTGCGGTATTCGCCCTTAAACAAGGGACACCAACCGGCCCCTTCCAGGCGCTCCAACAAGAGAAATTTGCCAAATAGCCGCAGATCTACATGAGCTTCAAAAAGGACGATATGCCCTTCATAAACTCCATGAGATAGCTCCGCCAACAAGGTTCTTCCAACGGGAGCTTGGGGATCAAGGTCCCGCTTTGTCTGAAACTCTCGCGTGGTGGTCGTGCTCACGGAAGCACCTCTCGGCCTCTGTGCACGGGTTGGGCAGCTAGGCCCGGCTTCATCAACCGGCGCTCTCTTCTTCCCCATCAAAGAGAGAATGGAGGAGATGGAAAATATGGCCGTAACAAACTCAAACAGGGCCATGGAAAATGAGAAAAAAGAGAGAAATGGAAAGAATGGTGAGGCTCCCACAAACTTGAGACTCAAAGGAAGGATTTGAGTGCTCAAATGAAAAGGAAAATGAGTGAAAACAGCAATGAAGATGGGGTTTTGAGATGGTAGGATGAGGATGCACAAAAATGGAAGAGGGAAAGGTTTGGGAAGAGGTTTTTGTAGAGTTTTGAGAGAGATTTCAAGAAAAGGAAAGCTTGGAGGGTGAGTTTATGAAGGAATGAAGGTTTAGGAGGTGATAAAAATGAGCAACCCTGGATAAGTGGGCCACACAAGACCCCACATGCGTCGGCCCGAGCCGGCCCGCTGGACGGCGAGGTCATCACCGGTCTCTGGACAGTTCGGCAATAACTTGTTATTTGGGCTAGGTCCTCTTAGTCCCTAAGCTACCAAATGATGTGGGTCCCCCTGGAAGTGCCCCGATTGGGCCCTTAGTCCGGTTCGACGCTTATCGGGTCACTAGGAGAAGAAACTGATACAGATTCAGGTTTAAAGACATTTCAAGGGCTGAGATGGGATGATACACCATCTAAACTCATCAATGGATGGTCTAGAAGAGATTTAGGGTCGCTATGTGTGATCAGGAGTGTATACAGACTCAGTTTCGGCGACCGTTTTCAGTAAACTTTCGTCGATAGAAGCAACGAAAAAAACTACACAAATTCTAAAATAAACTTGCACCCTCTTACACTAAGGTGGCTACAGCATGCGGTGTGTGACCATAACCCAAGTCCGGTTTAATCCAAATCATGCTCTGATACCAACTTGTAAGGCCCTAAAATTCGGAGGTCGAGCATAACTCAGCTCCCGAGTTCCAAAACATCACTTATGCAACATATGTAATGATGGATGTATGTTCTCTACATGAGTGCATAAAACATGGAATAGATTAAGCCAAACTGCAAACATAATCCAGGGATAAGTGAAAAACACAAGCGGAAGACTTCAAGAAATATATGTGTACATGTGTAAGTCCCTGTGATATGTATGCTCTGCCAGGTCATAATGACAAGTGTTTATCTTCAAAATACAAGTATCAAAATGAAATTCGTCTATTCTAAAAGAAAACTCAGAATCTCCGTTGATCAGGACATGGCTCACATGAACCCGACTGAGAACTGCATAATAGAAAATGCGTCCTCATCATCCTCATACTCTTGCTCTACCTCAGGGGTCGCATCATCATCTGCATCTAAGACAGAGTGTGGTTGGTGTTGAAACACCGTCCCAGAATGTGGGAGTGAGTGATCAACTCAGTGGAACTATACAATAAAAGTTAACATGATATCAAATCAATCAAGAAGTAATGATAAGGCAATACAATTAAACACGTCTAAAGTACTCTTGTTAATGCAAGGATGTATGTATAAATGATACATGCCCTCGCCTGCACTCCCTCAGCGTCTTCATCTTACGGTACGCATGACAACCTCCCGCAGTGCCAACGACTCCGACGCACATGCAATGCTGTACATGAACATGATTACCAAGTGGTTATTAGTCCTTTCATACAGCAGGATTGGGAAGCTAAGGTACCTTTCTCATATTAATTTTCACACAGTGATCCATTCTAGGGTCGTCAGTCCTAGGCAATCTCATACGATCATATGGTTCTAGGTCACTGCAAAGGGCTCGTCACCAATCAATGCACGCCTATCATACCTTAGTTACTACTCTAAGGCTCGTCGCCTCGATGTAGTATCAAGGTATGCTCGAGGTCACTACAAAGGGCTTGTCACCAATCAATGTAGGCTGACAGCGTGAATATAGTTTCCCATACCACCATAATCGGTTCACGAGTCTGGTGTACTCACTAGTCACTACGGGGAGGCTCGTCACCCCAGCGTAGGCCGGCAACTCGACCACGGTATCCCATACCACCATGTCCAGCTCATGAGTCTTAGTGGATCAAGGTACAACAGTTAATAGGATTTCATCGGTAAGTTTGGTACCCTAGATTCAAACTATAGCGTCCATATATGGTGAACATACATCAGGACAATCGGGTTACTTGACGAACTTGACTAGCATGAGCGCACGTTGAGTTGAACGACATAGAGTGCGCAAACACTCCGTGTGGCCAAACCACTGCCGACAACCCTAATACGACTCGGGTTCGTCAAATATGTCCTACGTGGTGAAAACAATCTCAGCCACGAACTCAAGGGCTGTTACCGATTTCCTGGACTATTTCATAGTCCCAAACATATTCAATTATAAAAGATATTTATATCAACAATTTAGAACAATAATGGAACAACAATTCAAATCATACAGTATGTGAGCATTTGAAGAATATTAACTTAACATGGATTTCAACATAAGTAGCACTTGAAGTTAAACAACAAAGAATGTAAATTGCATGTAGGAAATCATGCACACCAATAAGAGAGTTGAGAATCTCTTCTCAACGCCTGTAAATAGGATAATATATTATACATTAGATCATTCAGACATTTCTACAAACACTTAGACTACATATTCCAACACACATGCCATATGTTGGTGATAACACACATTTGGACAATTCCTTTTGCCAAGGAGTTGATACACATACAACTAGCACAAATACACAAAAATTAATCATGGCAAACACATGTTCGTATTTCATACATATACGATACTTTCTACATACACAGAATACACAAATCTCAACATAACTCATATATATCAGGAACGCAATATAAACATCACATTTGGCATGTGAAATTACACCCACAACAATAATAAACCATTATCTGACATTGAAAGCCTTGAAAACCATAACCTATACGAATATAGTAAGCACCTTAAACCAGAAAAAGCGCACCGATCTGATTCAGACGATAAGTCTTCGTCAACGGCGACTAGATAACCTAAGGCATGAATAGAACTGAGCTACATCAACACATAGACTATTCTAAGCTTTAAAACAGGTTAGGGTTTGATTAACTTACCCAAGAATGAACTTAGAATCGTCGGAATAACGATTCAGAAGTGACGGTTTAAGGATGCAGAGCAACAAGGAAGAATCTCAAGATGATTCACTAACTTCTCTCTCACTTTCTCTCTCCTTTCCTCTCTCTTTCCTAGCTAGGGTTTAGGAAATTCGTATGAAATAGAGAGTGAGGGATTTAAGGTGTATATATAGGCCTAACATTGATGAAAGTAGCCCTAGGGCCAAGGTATACTTAAGTTATAGCCAAATTAAGCTTCTCTCGATCCAACGGAGCACTTCCGGTGGTCCTTTTTCCACGTGCGGTCGGACTTAAGCTCACTGACCATGGATCTAGGTCAAACTGAGTTTTTGTACCGATCGGATATACAGATCAGCCGTGGCAGGCCACTCTCAATTCAACGGTCACCGAAACTCGATTAGGTGCACAAGCACTATGACATGCCTGGGCCATCTTCCCTGATCCGAGGGTGAAATTGGGTCAGAATCCAACGGTCAGATTGCTTAAAATCGTCGTGCAAGCGACACGACTCAGATTTCATAAAATCATATTTAATTTCTCACCGTTCTCACACTCTTTACTCCGGACTCAAATAAATCGACCCAGGACATCATCTGGACTTAATTTTTGAGGTAATGGTCAAGCCCAACCAGTTGATCATAATTGTCTACGATCATCGCTATCAGACTTTCGACACACGGTCCAGGTCCGATCCAAAGATTCTAAATATTCCTGAGAGCAACTAGATTTAACGTTGAATCCCAGATTTCAGAGTAACATAGCGCTAACGATTCTACAGGTTTTGAGTCCTGCAGATCAAATTTAAAGTGATTGATGCTAATTTCACAAGCAATCGAGTTTAGCACTAATTAACCCACAAATAACTTCTAAGAAATTTGAAGTAGTACTCGGGTCTTTGCATGAAATTTTTCGAGTCATTACAAGTCATTATGCTGAAAATTTTAATAAATGACTAGGTTATTTCAGATATTTCCAAGGGATCCTAGCATGGGAAACCCGCAAAACTCGTCTCCCCTGGAGATTTGATGAAAACGCGCCGGAATGCTGCCAAAATTCACATTTTGATTATATTTAACTTGTGTATTTATTTCTTTATTAAGAGACTTTATTCTGGAATCAAATGACCAAGAGGATGTTAATGAACTAAGAATAAATGAAATTGATGAATATTCTCTTTATTCAATCTTCATCAATGTTAAATAAGAAATTCTCCCAAATCAAATGCTTTTCATTTCTGGTCAAAACAAAATGGCAACTTTGTTGGGGATTCTTTTTAATATTGATTAAGAATGACTTGGAGGATTTTATCATTGTTTGGCATCTCATAAGATGCCAAAATGGCGACTCTCAGTGGAAACATCCTTCCTTTCATCTCCAAAATAGAATTTATTTATAGATAAATACTAACTAATATTGCACATGACATTTGACAGGAACATACTCATTCAAATTATGTTAGAAGGATGGGTGACCATTATTCCCTTGGACAAACGGGTAAAGCTGCAGTGGTCACATTACGTTCTATAAAGAAGGTAAAGAGCCCCTATAGGCAGAAAGCAAAGGTAATAAGGAAAGAAATACACGAAGAATGTCATGACAGTACCAGAGAAAAGGGGAAAGATAAGGTGGAAGGGGTTGCATATGATGTAGTGAGTCATTTGAAAGGCATACCAGCTCGGCTAAACGTATATGATGCACTACGACTGTCAGAAGATTTTAGAAACAGTCTGATATAAGCCATATCTGATAATAACGTCAGGGGAGTGTTGCTTATAGAGATGGAACACGATGAATGAAACAATTGTATGTCAGTCATTTCTTTATCTGATGAGGACTTAATCTGTGGTGAAGATCATAACAGACTGTTGTTGGTTGAAGGCCATGTCAGTGGTAAACAAATAAAATGGATAATGCTAAATAATGCGTCTGTAGTGAATCTATTGCCACTAATTATGCTAAGTGAACTCGGATATCTCCGCTCTCATCTGCGCCCTAGTGGATTGATGATAAAAGGGTTCAATCAAGATGGACAAAGGGCACTCGGCAAAATCACGTTAACATTGGAAATCAGGGAGGGAATAACAAATGTTGTTTGTCATGTTATCGATGCAGTAACAACATATAATCTCCTTTTGGGAAGACCTTGGATGCATCAATATGTCATTGTACCATCAACTCTTCACCAATGCTTTAAATATTGTAAAGATGGGATTCAGTGTAAGTTGATGGCTTATGCAAAACCATATATAGAGGTAGAAACTTTCTTCGCTGACGCCGGTTATTATGACGAATTCTCCACAAGAAATAATGAGAGAAGCAATAATAATGAAATGATGAAAGATAATACTATAAGTGCTATGGTTTTTTGATCCTTTGGTTGTCAAAATTTTGTGGTGCCAAAACATCAATCTTTATCTTGTGTAGCTCATTGGTATATATGATTAAGACATTGCATCACCTCTCTAAACACGTTGCTTCAAGTCAAGAATGAAGATTTACTTCAAACCATTTCAAGAAATGCAAGTACAAGCTACAATGAAAGAAGTGATCTTGTTCAAAGACTTAAGTTAATGTACAACTTGAAATGAAGTGCAATTCAAGCTCTAGAAGATCTCAAGTTTAATGCTACATCAAGTTTAGAGATCCCAAGTTTTACAATCTTCAAAGGTCAACTATCATATGAAGTCTCGATGTTCATATCTCACTTTCTAGGTATGATTGACCTTAGATTGACCGTAGGGTAGGTCATTTTGTATACATAATTCATATTGAATCTTTTTATATGAATTTGGTCTGTTCTAACACTAGTCCTGGACCCTGTTCGACTAGTCCTAGAACTGGCTCGACCAGTCCAAGAAATTCCAGGACCAGTCCTAAGTTGTTGCAATTTTTTAAAATTTTTTGGTTGAGCTACGACCAGTCCTGGACTTTGCTCAACCGGTCGTGTGAACAATGCACGATTCGTTCACTACCAGTCCAGCATCTACGACTCAAACTCCAGCAACCATTCCTGGTTTCTCACGACCAGTTGTGGGTATGTCACGACCAGTCATGGAGGGCTCACGACCAGTCGTGGAACGGTTTGATCCGTTTGCGCTTAAAATTTTAAAAATCCATTTCTTTTGCGACCAGTCATACTGTCCTCAAGACCAGTCATAGACGAGTTTCTACAACTATAAATAGATGACAATTTTCAGAGTTTGATAACTCAATTCAAGTAAAATCAAGGCATCACTCTGAGATAAGTTTGTGTTCATTTTAAGCTAATTTGTGCATATTTAATATTCTCTTTTATTAGCTTTATTGATTTGATTTTGTTTCTATATTCCAATCTAAATTGAAAAGAGGAATTCTGATATTCCTTCTTCTTGGAATCAAAATCAAATATAGCTAACCCAACTGGTTTAATTTAAAATCAATCTAGAACCTAGAACCATTTCTTAAGTGAGTTTTGGACATTGAACTTCTATTCGAACTTCTACTCCGATTTGGTTTTTTCGGGCTATAATAAAAGGAGAAATCCAGGTATTTTACTTTATTGTAAATTTCCTTCTTTTAGTTTTATTTGAGATTAAGCTAGAAAAATCTCAATTTGTTGGTTATTTGAGGAGAGCAAGAAAACTCAGAAGTGGGATTTTTGAATTGTGTAAAGCCCATTTGAAAGACACAATTATGAAGGTTTTAGGTGAACCTGAGAAACCTATTTTCATAGTGAACGCTAATATCCACTAAGTGAGGATATTAGGAGTGGAGTAGCAAGCTGTGTGGCTGTTGTTTAACAGTTGGTGAACACACAAGCGAACCACTATAACTCTTTTTGTATTGTGGATGTGTGATTTATTTTCTATCTTTTATCATTCAAAGTTTGTGGGATGTATGTGTGGATGTGAATGTTGTAATATTTACATTTCAAGCATTGTGGGGAGTGTTGTAATAGTTTAATATTTCTATTCCTTGTTATTTATTTATTCCTCTTCAGATTGAGTTTTTGATGCAAAGAACTTTATAGAAATAAGGTTGTCCTGCCATAAACCCTTAGTTTTTATGGTGTAAGGTTGTCCTTAGAACAACATTTGTATCAATCTTTCAATACTTGATTATTGAGGCTGCTTTTCATTTTTGCATTGTGAATTGATTTCCTTTGTTTGGCTATCATATTCTTTTATACTGCTGTTAAAGCTTAAATTTGGCATAGTCTTATTCAACTCCCCCCCCCCCTAGGAAATATAGCTTGGCCTTTTTAAGTGGTATCAGAGCCTAATAGCTCATTTTTATTCTTGTTATTTAGATTTATTTCCTGAGTTAATCAATCTAAGCTATTTATAAGATGTCAAATTTTGATAGCCTTTTAGTCATTAGGCCTCCACCATTTGATGGCACCAATAATGCCTATTGGAAAGCCAAGATCCTTAAATCCCTGGATGAAAGCATGTGGCAAGCCACAGTGACTGAATGGACCCCTCCTACCATTGAAGTAACTGGTATCGATGGATCCAATCAATGAAAGTCTCACCTTATTTTTCTTGGACCACACTTCAGAAAAGTGAGAGTAGTGTCAATGCAAAAGCACTAAATACAATCACTTGCACACTATCACTAGATGAATTCAAAAGAATTATATCCCGCGATACTGCAAAGCAAGCTTGGGATATATTAGAAATGACACACGAGGGTATATTAATTGTCAAGAAATCTAAAGTCCAAATCCTCACAACCAAATTTGAGGAAATACATATGGAAGAAAATGAAATGTTTATGGACTTCTATACTAGATAAAATGACATTATGAACTTTATGTGGGGTCTTGGTGACAAAATCTTTGAAAGTAAAGTTTGTGCAAAGATATTGCGCTCACTCCCTGAACGGTTCAATTCTAAGGTAACTGCGATCCAGGAACTTCATGATATGAATACTATGAGGGTAGAAAAATTAGGTGGGTCTTTACAAGCCTACGAGTTAAATTTTAAAGATCCTAAAAGTAAATTTATTGTCCTTAAGTCTTCTAAAAATGTTTTTCAAGAAAACAATAACAATTCTGAATTAGAAAATTTTGAAGACGATATGGCTCTTTTAGCAAAAAAGTTTTATAAGATTTTCAAAAGTAAAAAGATGGTTGATTTTCAAAAATAAATGTTAAGAAGAGATCTAAATCTAAATCTAAAACTTGGAAATCTTTGAAAGATAATCAATGTTACAACTGCCAAGAATATGGGCATTTAGCAAACAAGTGTCCTAAAAAGTACAAACCCAAAAAGAAGAGTATGTTGGCTACTTCGGATGAATCTTTTGGCTTTGAAGCCACTTTTGAATTAGAAGACTCTGAAACCGAGTCAAGCAACAAAGTTAAAGCCCTTATGACTCTAGCCAAGTTCACTTTTTCAGATCACGATGATTTGACTAGTGAAGAAAATATGAATAGTGATCATGAAAATGAAGAAGATCTTCAAGATGCTTACAATGGCCTATACAAGGAAAGTTGTAAAATTGCCGTAAAACTAAAACTTCAAAAAGAAAAGTATTTAAAACTTAAAGAAAACTTTGATTCTCTTGTCTTAGAAAAATCCCATATTTCAGATTGTTTTGAAAAATGTAAATGTGATTTAGAATTCAAAACTTCCCAGATTGAAAATCTTAAATCTGAAAATGATAAACTTTAACTCGAAGTTTCTTCTCTTTTGAGTTAAAAGGATACATGGAGATATACCCAAGGTGATCCAAAGTTAGAAAAACTTTTATCCAGATCAAGAAAATGTGGTGATCGATCTGGTTTGGTCTACGATAAAAATATTTCTCCTAAACAAAATAATACTCCTCCCAAGTTTGTGAAAGGAGAGACTTCAAACTCAAAAGAGACAAGTACTAATCAAAATTTTACTAAAAATAGTAAAACTTTCAAAAACTCAAGAGCAACTATATCAACTATAAAAATCAGAACCGAAACCCTTTAGCTAAAAAAATAGTTGATCTAGTTAAGGAGCTCTTTAAATCTAACTCAGTGGGTCACTCTTACAACAACTACAAACAAAAGAAGACCCACTATACTCCTAAACCCAGAACAGTTATGAAATGGGTTCTTAAGGTTACCTGCTTGGTTGCTTATACTGCTTTCAAAGCTACAAGCCATTCAAAGTGGTACCTAGATAGTGGATGCTTAAGGCATATGACTGATGATAATGGTCTATTCACTGATCTTGAGGACATGGCTGATGGGTCAGTCACATTCGGTTATGGCAGCAATTACAAGATTATTGGCCAAGGTACGGTTCAACTCTATAACCTCCCTTTGCTTAAAAATGTCTTATATGTCAAAGGGTTAAAACACAATCTGTTAAGCATATCTCAAATATGCGATAATAATCATAGTATAAAATTTTCTAACTAAGGTTGTGAAATTCTAAATAATAAGGCTTCAATAATATTAATTGGTCGCAGAACTTCTGAAAACTACTATATTGTTAGTGAATCCAACTCATCTAGTCAATCATGTTACATGGTCCATACCGATGAGACTGATTTGTGGCATAAACGTCTTGGACATGTACACTACCGTAATTTGTATAGACTGAGTAAAAGAGAACTATTAAGAGGTCTACCTAAATTACAAAAAATAGACAAAATATGTGGTGGATGCCAGATTGGCAAGCAATCAAGGAGCTCTCACAAGAAGGTGAACTCTAATGCCACATCAAGACCACTTGAGCTTCTCCATATGGATCTTATAAGAGCTACCAGGGCGGAGAGTCGAGGTGGCAAAAAATACATTTTAGTAATTGTTGATGATTTTACTAGATTCACTTGGGTAACTTTCTTAAGGGATAAATCAGAAACCCTTGATGAAGTAAAAAGAGTTCTCAAACGGATTCAAATGAAAAAATGTTCTCAAGTCTGTAAGATTTGTAGTGATTATGGATCTGAATTTGAGAATAGCAGTTTTGAGAAATTCTATATCGATCAGGGAATATCGCATGAATTTTCTACGCCCAAAATACCACAACAAAATTGAACTGTAGAAAGGAAAAATAGAGTGCTTCAAGAAATGGCTAATGTAATGTTAAATAGTATGAAGCTATCTAAAAATCTTTGGGCTGAAGCCGTAAATACTGCCTGTTATATAATCAACCGAGTTTATATGAGAAAATTTAATAATAAAACTACTTATAAAATGTGGTTCGATAAAAAGCCTACTGTCAAATACTTTCGAGTTTTTAGCAGCAAGTGCTATATTTTACATGACC
This sequence comes from Magnolia sinica, assembly GCF_029962835.1. Taxonomy (NCBI): domain Eukaryota; kingdom Viridiplantae; phylum Streptophyta; class Magnoliopsida; order Magnoliales; family Magnoliaceae; genus Magnolia; species Magnolia sinica. The sequence goes on from NC_080574.1 coordinate 87,198,400, forward strand.
GTGAAAATCTGGAAAAGTTTGACACTAAAAGTGATGAAGGAATCTTTTTAGGATATTCTTTAAACAGTCACGCATATCATGTACTGAACAAAAGGACCGGTGTTATTCAAGAATCTATTAATGTGGTCATAGACGATCACTTGAATACACCTGCCCTAAGTTCAGATAATGATGAAGCTCTTTTAATTGACAAATCAGATACTTCATCAAATCAAACTGAGTCTGAACTGAGGACTGTTAAAGATCATCCAACCACTCAGATTCTTGAAAACCCTCTCACTAGTGTACGCACTCGTAGACAACTAGAAGATATATGTAATTACGTATGTTTTACATCCCAGATTAAACCGACAATCGTAAAAGAAGTTGTTACTGACGAAAACTGGATTGTTGCGATGCAAGAAGAGCTTAACCAATTTATGAAAAATGATGTTTAGTATCTTGTTCCTAGACCTAAAGATAAACATATTATCAGAACGAAGTTGATTTTCAAAAATAAGTCTGATGAACTTGGTAATATAATTCGAAACAAGGCTAGACTAGTTGTACAAGGGTACACTCAAATTGAGGGTACTGATTATGATGAGACCTTTGCCCTAGTAGCTCGTCTTGAGTCAATCAGACTATTTATATCCATTACTTGCTTTAAAAAATTTAAAATTTATCAAATGGATGTGAAGAGTGCCTTCTTAAATGGTGATCTGCATGAAGAAGTATATGTTGAATAACCAATGGGTTTTCAAGACCTTAAGAACACTGATCATGTCTATCACCTTAAAAAGGCTCTCTACGGCTTAAAACAAGCTCCCAGAGCATGGTATGAGAAATTGACTAAGTTTTTACTAAGTCATGATTTTCAAATGGGAAGTGTAGATAAGACTCTTTTTATTAAGAAACTTATTGATCACATCTCAATAGTGCAGATCTACATTGATGATATTGTTTATGGATCTACCTGTTCTAACATGACCGTTGAGTTTGCAGATTTAATGAAATCTAAGTTTGAAATGAGCATGGTTGGGGAATTAAATTATTTCCTAAGATTGCAAGTGAAACAATAATCTAATGGCATTTTTATTTCTCAAACCAAATATGCTCTGAATTTAATAAAAAAAAGTTTGGATTTGCGAATGGTAAGAATTTTGATGCTCCTATGAGTACAACTCTAAGACTCTCAAAGGATTCTATAGTTAATAATGTGGATCTTAAATTATATCATAGTATGATTGGTAGTTTACTTTATTTAACTGTAAGTAGACCTAATATTGCTTTAAGTGTTGGTATTTGCGCTAGATATCAGTCGGATCATAAAGAGTCAAATTTAACAGTTGTTAAGAGAATTATGCAATATGTCGCAAGTACTGCTAAATTGGGTCTCTGGTATTCATATGATACTAGTGTTCAACTGGCTGGGTACTCAGATGCTGATTGGGCTAGTAATATTGATGACAGGAAATCAACCAGTGGTGGTTGTTTTATATTGGAAATTATTTGGTTTCTTGGTTTAGCAAGAAGCAAAGTTCTATATCGCTCTCAACTGCTGAGGCTGAATACATCACAGCAGGAAATGCATGTACTCAGCTTGTTTGGATGAAATGTATGTTAAGCAATTATGGAATTGCATAGGAATTAATGATATTATATTGTGATAATTCCAGTGCTATAAATATTTCAAAAAATCTAATCTAGCATTCACGTACCAAGCACATTGACATTAGATATCATTACATTCGTGAATTAGTGGAAGAAAAGCTGATATCTTTGGAATATATTTCTACCAAGACTCAACTTACTGACATTTTCACTAAACCGCTCGACAAAAGCAGGTTTAATAAATTAAAATTTGATCTTGGTGTGTGCATTTTAAATTGATTATTCATACATAGTTGTATCATAATATATATATATATATATATATATATATATATATATATATATTTGATAAATTATTAGTTTAAATTTCAAATTTATATGAAAAATGTATGTTTATGCTAGTACACGACCAGTCGAGGATGTGCTCGACCAGTCATGGTACAACTGGTCGAGGACGGCCCAAGACCGGTCGTGTAGCGCGCTGATCTCTTTAATTTGGGGAAAACCATCATCTTCCTCATTTCTTCTTTTCTCTCCAACAAGCCTTGGCACGACTAGTCGAACCCTACTGTTTGATTCGTCAAGGTTAGTGCATTTTTTTAGTTTTTCTTGAAGATTCATGGTCTATTTTCTTCAATTTCTTCATTGGAGTGCTTGATTTCAAGCTTTGATAAGTTATTTGAGGTTTTCTTCTCAAATTTCTATTTTTGAGAAAACCCATTCCTCATCTTTTCCAACTCCTTAGTACATTGATTTTCTTTTTGCTAATGGATGCTAGAGGGAAAAAGAAAGCTTCCCATGGTCCATCTTCTTCTAAATCTACTTCGATAACACGACGCCACCTTTGGTCACTCGAAGATGATTCCTCATATGTGCAGAATTTGCATTTGCGCAATGTTATTAATGAGCGATCTGTCAATCATGAACACATTGCTCATTTTGGTATTCTCCCACTTCTTCAAGCTGTAGGATGGGCTAACATCCTACATTGGGGTGGGCCTGCATACCAATCTATTGATCAGTCCATGTTTGCATGTATCTCTGATTTTTTAACTGAGAATTTAATGTTTAAAATTGATGTTAGGGAAGGTCCATTTGAAATAGACCGCCATCTGATTTCAGGGCTAATGGACATACCTGTTAACGACGAGGGTATTCTTATTCATACTCTAGCTGAGAAACCCTCAGAATCAGAAAAACGCATGCTCACTAGAGATTTATGTAATATGAATGTGCAATGGACTTATAAAGGGAATGCTCTCCCCTCAAAGTACTTGTTACCCAGATACAGGGTTCTCCATAGAATCTTTATTTCAAATCTGTATCCACGTTCTGGTAATAAAATAGAGCTTACATCCTTTATGGTTCGGGTTTTGCACACTGTCATCTCTGGTACTAAAGTTTGTCTTCCTTCTTTAATATGTCATTCCATCATTCAGTTTTGTCTCCATCCAAGTCATAGTGATATTCCGTTTGCATATCTTATGACTGTTTTAGCTACTCACATGCTAGTTGCTTTGCCTGTTGCAGAGGATCCTATCCATCATCTTATTTTTAACAATTCGAATATTGACAAGATGAAATTAGAATTGGCTCCTGGCCAAGTGGATGTGGGCGGTGGTGGAGCTAAAGCAAGGAATGAAGAAGAAGCTGGTGATCTTCCTCCTGATAATATAAATATGGATGATATTTTTGATGAAAATGATTCTGATTCTGTTAATGATCCTGACTATGAGCCAACTGATTTTGATGCTCGTCTTCGTGCTCTAGAGGAGAAGGTAGAGAATATGAATGTGGCCCATGATTTACGGTTTAAATATATGCGCAAGTACTTTAAGCGCTTAAACAAGGGCCTTCATCAACTTGATCTTACAATTCCTGCGCCTTCTTCAGAATCTAATTAAGTGCTTTACTCTTTGGTCTGTAATAACTTTAAGTCTACTTGTGTTGGTTTGTGCACTTTATTTGGTTCACTGACTTTTGTTTGAACTAGTTAATGGTATGTGGACTTTTATTTTCTTATCTCTTGTCTAGGTAGAGAAAAATCCTAAACCTATTGAATTCTATGTAGCATTAGAGGGAGAGATACAAACAAAGAGAGATAATAAGATGAAATCTGCAAAATTGACACCCTAAGATTTGGAAAGGTACAACTCTGCTAATAAAAGAATAATGAAGAATATGGGCTTCGATTGTGAAGAGCCAGTTGGATTAAATAGTAGAAAAGGTATTTTAATCTCGGTTGGGGTCAATGAAAAGAAATGAGAAAGATTTTGTGGATTGGGAGGGGAATCCTCAGTGAATACGATCACTGTAGAGATGGCAGAAGAAGAGGAAATTAAAATGATTAAACATCCCGAAGTGGCTCCTAAGCAAATGGAAGATGGGGGGCAACCGACGATTGATAGCTTGCAAGAAATAAACATGAGGACGGAAGAAGAACCCCAGAATATATTCATAAGCGTCGGTCTTTCTGAACAGGAAGTCGACCAGTGTGTGAGACTTTTGAAAGAGAATAAAGATGTATTTACCTAGACATATGCTGAAATGCTAGGTCTGAAACCATCAGTGGCAATGCACCTGTTAAATATTTCTAAGGACAAAAGGCCAATTATGCAAGCGCAACGACAATTCCATCCGGAGCTGATTCCTCTGATTAAAGAAGAAGTGAGCAAACTCATCAAAGTTGGGTTCATCAGGGAGGTCAAGTATCCCAAATGGATATTGAATATCGTCCCAGTGAAAAAGAAGAGTAGACAAATCAAAGTATGTGTCAACTTCAGGGACTTGAACGAAGCATGTCCCAAAGATGACTTCCCGCTGCCAATTACTGAGCTATTAATCGATAGTATGATGAAATATGTTGCCATGTCCTTTATGGATAGTTACGCAGGATATAATCAGATAAGAATGGCTCCAAAAGATGAGGAAGCCATAGCATTCAGAACATCGCTCAAAAATGCCGTTATAGAGTCATGTCGTTTCGTCTCAAAAATGCTGGTGCAACATATCAAAGAGCGATGCAAAATATATTCCAATATATGATGCACAAACATGTTGAATGTTATGTAGATGATTTGGTGGTTAGATCAAATGACCATAAAGAACATTGTGAACATCTGGTTTTAGTATTCCGCCGTCTGAGAAAGAAGTAACTAAAGATGAATCCGTCTAAATGTGCGTTTGGCATTTTATCAGGGAAGTTTCTTGGTTTTGTCGTTAGACATCGAGGAATTGAAATTGACCCAGGAAAGATCAGAGCTATACAGGAAATGCCACCCATGAAAACACTGAAGGAATTAAAAAGTTTACAAGGAAAGTTGGCATATATTTGTCATTTCATTTCAAATCTTGCAGGAAGGTGTCAACCGTTTTCTCATCTAATGAAGAAAGGAGTAGAATTTACGTGGGACTAGTTATGTCAAAATGCATTCGATTCAATCAAAGAGTTGTTGAAACATCCCTCGGTAGTAGCAGCGCCTATGAAAGGTAGACCCCTTATTCTCTATATTTCTGCATCAAAAAATTCATTAGGGGCCTTATTGGCACAAACAAACCAGTAAGGGAAGGAAATCGCGTTGTATTACCTGAGTAGAACTTTAGTGGGAGCCGAATGCAATTATGTGCCTATCGAAAAAGTGTGTCTAGCTCTAATCTTTGTAGTAAAAAAATTAAGGCATTATTGTCTCTCCCACGATATAATTTTGATTTCGCGACTGGATCCGCTGAAATTCAAAATGACAAGGCTAATGTTATCGGGGAGGTTGGCCAAATGGATGCTTTTACTATCAGAATATGCGATCACGTATGAACCGGTACGAGCAATAAAAGGATAGGCAGTGGTAGATTTCTTGGCAGCCCATCCTGTGTCGGACAGCGAAATGGTAAATGATGATTTTTCAGATGAACAGATGATGATGACAGAATTATGAAGCCCGTGGTAGTATTTTAATGGTGCTTCCAGAACTTTAGGAACTGGTGCTGGGGTAATATTTATTAGTCCACAAGGCGATCTATTGCCATATTCCTTCACATTAGGCGCAACATGGACCAATAATGAGGTTAAATATAAAGCCCTCTTTATAGGAATGGAAATAGCTCAGGAAATGAAGATAAGGTCATTGCAGATTTTTGGCGATTCTAAGTTGATAATAAACCAGCTCATGACAGAATTCGAAGTAAGGAAGTAAGAACTCCGACCATATTATCGCCGCAGCAATAGCTTTTGGAGTAATTTTAAGATGTTAAAGTCAAACATATACCCAAGTCAGAAAATGCAAGGGCAGATGCCATGTCCCAGACTCGGTAACCAGACTCACAAGGAACTCAATAGTCGGTTCTGGCCGCAACAGCCTCTATAGTACCCATTCTTGGCTCCTAAGGCAGGTTCCGATCCTGGGATCCCGCAAGGAGGATTTTCATAATCATATAACCATTTCCAATGCGAGCATACCCAAGATCACAACAAGTAAACCTCAAAAATAATAAAGGGACACATTACAAAATCCACTATAAATTTGAACTTTTACAAGTACATAGCTGAAAAGAAATACATCTGATAACGAAGGAAGTAGGAAGAAGATTTGCAACATTGGGGGTCCTCGGTGCAACTCTAATCCAAGCTCAGCTACTACGACGCTGACCTAGGATCTCCTGCACGTATCAATCGTGCATAAGCTTAAAGAAGCTTAGAGGGTGGTGGAAGTGTGTGACAATGGTGATCAGAAGAAGATAAAGAATGTAGAAGGGAGTCATAATCAATACCAATACCACTAGCCTTACCAAGGTTATCATGAATGCAAGAAGTTATACCAAGGTAGTACAATAATGTAGGAAGCCATACCAAGGCTATATAATACAGTGAGTACTGGGTGTCATGACAAGGTGATGCAATATAAGGCTTATATAGTCAATGCAAATGCAATGCGAAGTAATGTCAGTGCTCATATCCAACTCACATATCAAGTACATTTCCATCATAAGGAAATCATCGGGGTCTATTACACTGCAGAATGACTATCGCTTTACAGACCCACATAGTCAAACGAGCATAGAGACCTCACTACTCGCCTGTGGACATCCAATCACCAGCAAGGCCTAACTGTAGTGGACCCATTCACGAGTTGTTTAGACTCAGCCTATCTATTGTCCTCTTTCCCTCAGATAGGTAAGGCCACACTGAAAGTGCCCTAGTTTGTCAATTAGCGTGTGCGCTAAGTTAGCTAGGCAGAAGAGCCCCACAAGAAGATTGATCAAGCGTCTGCCTCATTTAGATGTGTGCCCGAACTTACCATAGGTAAATCTTATCCTCACATCCCATGTCCCAAAACACCAGGTAATTAAAACCCTTAATATTGATTAGAATATCATAGGATTTTTGGGTTAGAAAACTTTTTCAAACTTCAGAAAAATCTCTAAGTTTTCTACCTCTGTCGATTTATCGATAGACTGATTGATGTAATCAAATAGTACTGTCGATGTCCTCGAAGCTCACTCTATATTATCGAAATGAGGACATAATATGTCCAGCAATCACATATATCTCTGGACAAAATTATCGATGTATCAATAGACGTATCGATATCATCAAAATTTGAATCTCGAGTATATCGAAGTTGACTCGATAAAATCGACATCATATATGTTATGTCCAATGTTCTGCTAAGGAAAATCATGAAAACTTCGATATATCGAAGTACCCCTTGATATCCTCAGAATTTAAATTTTGAAGTAATCGAAAGCCCTTTAATGATATCGGATTGGATACTCTGTTATCCAACAATATCAGGTTGTTTTATCTTTGGATCGAGGGTCACTCGATAGAATCGATATTAAAATATCGATCATATCGAGGCTGGGTCGATTGTATCGAGAATGGACATAAACTGTCCAGCAAGCTTACTGGAAAATCCTTTGGATTTATCAATACATCGACACAGCTATCAATATCATCGACATTCAAATTTCGATGATATCGAGTGTGCCTCGATCATACATTTGAACTGAAATATTTCAAAAGCAAGTCTCTCATTTTTAAATGTCGAGGAATCGATCCTCGTGTCGATGAAATTGGAGTTTGAAATTCGATGACATCGACACATGTTCAATTTCCTCGACCAGCTGGCAAAATGTTTTAAAAGCATTTGACATTTGATTTTATGTCATCGAGCGGCCAGTCGATACGATCGAGAGTATACGCTCGATGATATTGACCCTGCTCGATGATATCGAACTCTATCATAAATGTGACCATTTTATATCAGTTGTAACCTTTTACCTATTTATAGAGAGCTTGTCCTTAGTTGCTAGTAGAGAAAAAGAGAGAGTGTTATTGTGTATTTAACCCTAAATCATATACCCAAAACCTTTTTCTCTCATGGGAGTTCATCCTCCAATCCACCCTCATCATTAACATTTAATAGAGTGGATTGGGGAATGAACTTTCACATTCAAGGATCCTATAGCTACCACCTTAATGGCAAATCATTAAGCTGGGATGCCTTAAATGCATACATGATTGGAATCGCTCCATCTCTCCCATAACAAAACATTTAATAGAGTAGGATTCCATATAACCTTGACCCAACCCGTCGCTATGTATTGGTATATATTCTGAGTTGTGGTTCAAGGAAGCAGAAGAGTCTTCATCAACAAAGGAGAAGATCTTAGACAACATGCTAAATGGGGCTCATCTACTTATCTGTAAGTCATTAGAGTCTAAGGGACCCTTGTGATCATTCCTTCTCTAGGATTGGGTCTAAGGTGTTTCTCACCCCTTGAAAGCCCTTGTATGAGGCATCCGGCAGGACTGTACGTGATGGGTGCTTTATGTTGACCCTTGCTCTGTGGAGAGCATAAACTCTTAGGTCCTTGTAGTAGGTCCTTAACCAAGGTGGTCTAAAAGTTGGGTGCTTTGTGTTGACCCTTGCTCATGGGAGTATAAACTTGTGAGGTTCCTTGAGTGGATCCTTGGCCAATGTGCCTAAAACTGGGTGTTATGTGTTGACCCTTGCTCGTGAGAGCATAAACTGTGTCATGTGGACACACTATGTTAGCCTAGATGTAGGTTGTATTGGTTAGAGGTAAAGCTGATTTAAAACCTCCGGTTTGAGGTGAACCTATTGTGAAACTCCTTAGTGAAATCTGGTACAATCAAGGGTTGAGTGCGTTCACCGGGAGTGGAGTAGACAAGTAGTCGAACCACTATAAAAATGATTGTGTTTGTGATTGATATTAGTCTTTAATTACTTGTGTGATTTCTTTAAATTCTTTCATAATTGAATATCTTAGATCACACCTCACACACAGTCACATCCATTATAATCTACAAAATGTATCTTATTCATCTGTTAAATAGCATTATGATTAGATCCTCGATTTGGCTTGGAAGTCATTAGAGTTGCTTTGAAGAAATCCTGATTCATGCATATATTCCTAGGACAAGTTTGATAGGATTTCAAATAAACCATAAAATTTTTATAAAAGTCCTATTCACCCCCCTCTAGGACATATTGGCCTATTCCTACTTCAACTAAAGCGGTCATTACCATAATTTCACTTAGTATCAGAGCGAATCTCTATTAAGGGCTTCACCGCCTAGAGAGTGATCTTGACTGAAGTTGAGAATATGGCCAAAGGAGAGAGCTCATCGGTCTCTAGACCTACAGTATTTGATAGATCAAACTATGCATACTGGAAGGCTAAAATGTACTACTTTCTGAGATCATTGGACTATGATGTTTGGGATATAGTTGAAAGAGGATATGTGCCACCATCTGAACAAATAGTACTTGAAAATGACACAACTATCACCAAATTAAAACCCAAAGAAAAGTGGACAGCATTCGATAAAGAAAACCAAACTGCTGAGGCTAAATCTATGAATGCTATCTATTGTGCTGTGTCCCAAGATATTTTCAATCAAATTAGTATGTGTGGGACAGCTAAAGAAGCATGGGATCTGTTGGAAACAACTCATGAAGGAACAAGCACTGTGAAGAGATCCAAACTACAACTCTTAACATCACAGTTTGAAAGTCTCAGAATGGAAGACCATGAGACCTTCATGGAGTTTTTCACAAAACTGAATATCATTTACAACTCCATGGGTGGATTAGGTGAGAAAGTTTCGGTCCCAAAATTCTGTAGAAAAATACTGAGATCATTATCAGAACGGTTCAATTCTAAAGTAACAACCATTGAAGAATGTATAAACATAAATGAAATGAAAGTAGAAGAACTAGTAGGTTCCCTATAAACATTTAAACTACACTTCAAACAAACCCTAAAATCCAAAACTACTGTCCTCAAAACTTCAAAGAATACAACAAATGAGGACATTGAGAGTGAGATAGAAAATGAAGATGAGGAAGTGGCCTTGCTGGCACAACGGTTCAGAAAATTCTTTCAAAAAAATCGTGGCCATCCATTTAAAGGAAGAAAGGTGGACAACAAACATTTTGCATGTAAATTTGGTATAAATACCAAATAACTACAATGTTATGCCTGTTAGAAGTTTGGACACCTGTCTACTGAATGCCCAAATAGAAAAACTAAGGGTAAGGCAATAGCTGCCACATGGGATGATACGGATGAGTCAAACTCAGAATCTAGCGACTTAAAGAGTGATAGAGACCGAAAATGTAACACCCCAAAATCGAGGGTCGAGTAGAATCTCAACTCCTGAGTTCCCATGCATCACTTATGCAACATAGATAGTGATGATTAAATGTTGTCCATATTAACGCATTAAAATGAGTGAGATTATACTAAAACAGCATATCATGCTCCAGAAATGATTAAATTTAGCAAGTGGAAGACCGTGATAGATTTATAAAGTATATAAGTGGTTGCAAATCCCCAGAGTATGATCATGTAACTAGGGTGAATATATACATGTATAGTTTCAAAATTTACAAAATGGTAAAAAAGTAATGGTCTTCTAATCCGTATCCCTGTAATCCCGGCGACGTAACTCCAGGTCTACATAGACCCACCAGAGAGTTATATTTAGGAGAACTCCTCGTCATCACAAAAGTCAGGCTTCGCTTCATAAGCATCACCATCATCTGTAGCTAAAATAGAGTCTGGTTGGTGTTTTAAAACACCTTCCCAGAGTGGGAGTGAGTGATCAACTCAGTGGAGCTATAAGGCAAAGGTTAACATGTTATCAATTCAGTCAAGCAGTAATGATAAAGCAATATAGCAATCATATCCTAAGTCCTCTTGTTAATGAAAGAATAGTATGCGATAATGATGCATGCCCTCGCCTGCACTCCCTCAGCGATATCAACTCAGGACCGCACATGCACCACTTCGGACACGTGCACTTCCTCGCTAAAGCACATGCAATGTGATGCATGGTCGTGTTAGCCAATATTTAATTAAGCTTATTCATATAGCAGATTCGAGAAGCTAAGGTACCTCCCTTTATATCATTTACCCAAACAATGATCCATCTAGGGTCATCAATCCTAATTAATCACATAAGATAGGCAAGTTATAGAGCAACATCACCCCTGACTAAAAAGTAGTGGATAAGCAAGTTTAAGTTGCTACGGAGAGGCTCGTCACCTCAACGTAGGCCTAGTTTATACTCGAGGTCACTACGGAAAGGCTCGTCACCTTAGCGTAGGCCGACAGCTCGAATACAGTGTCCCATACCACCGTATTCGGCTCATGAGTTTAGTTTGCTCACTGGATACTACGGGGAGACTCGTCACCCCAGCGTACGCTGACAGCTAGACCACGGTGTCCCATACCACCATGCCTGGCTCATGAGTCTTAGCGGATCATGGTACCAAGGTTAAACGGGTTTTTCAATGGTAAGTGGTACCTTAGATTAAAGCAATAATGTCCATACATGGTGAACATACATTAAGCCAATCGGGTTACTTGACAAGCTCGACTGGTACGAGCGCACGTTAATTAATCGACATGGAGTGCATACGCACTCCTCGTGGCCTAATCACTATCAATTATCACCGTACGACTCGGATTCATTGAACATATCCATTGTAGCGAACTAGTTCAGCCACTGATCGAAAACCGTTACCGATTACATGGACTACTTATTAGTCCCAATCATACTCAAACACAATAGACATTTATATGTGATAGTCAAATAGCATGTGACAACCAATTCAAATATAAATCTCATTTTAGCATTTTAACAAACACATAGTACACATGTTGTCATACAAAGGCATTTCATCCATAACTCACGTAGTAGCAAGATAGGTTACATGAAGAAAACTATAACTATAGATAAGGTAATTGAGAATCCTATCTCAACACCCTCATTAAATACATTTCAACAAGCATTTTGTCATTCAGGCATTTTATGAAACACTTAGACTACACATATCAACATACATGTAATAAATTTATTATAACATATATTATAGCAAATCCTTTCATAAGGAGTTGCCATACATACAACAATCATGTATTCTCAATTAATAATCTTGACAAGCACAACTCATGATTCCATATTCATTCAAACATTTCAACAAACACATGAATTGCATTATATTGTACATAATTCATATATATGTGTAATATATGAGAAACATCGCATCTAAATACATGTGACATCAATCAAGTTAGTCATAAATCATTAACTAACATTAAAAGCCTTGAAAATCATAACCTAAATGTTTATAGTCCGCACCTTTCATCGGTACGCTCGTTACGAACTCAGTTCGTACACCACGTCTTTATCTACGGCACAACTACTACCTAAACATTGAAATAATTTAGCTATTTCACCAGTTTCTCTATTTGGATCCCTAAAATAGATCAGGGTTAGGATTTCTTACCCAAAAATGGACTTGGATTCGACAGTGTAGCGATATAGGAGGGATGATTTGGCACGTGGAGTGGTGGGAGTGAATCCTAAGGTTTTAGGTAATTCGTATGGAATGAGAGAGGGGTGGGTTTAGGGCTTTAAATAGGCCCAGAAGTGATGTCAATAGCCCAAGGGCCATGGTATATTTAGGTTATAGCCAAGCGGTAACAATTTCAGGCCAACAGAGCTTATCTGGAGGTACCTTAACTACATATAGTCTGGAGAAAGTTCCCGGACAATGAATCTATGTCAGGTTAAGATTTTGGTCCGATCGAATTTGTGGATTGACCGCGGAGGACCAGTTTCAGTTCAACGGTTATCGTCACTCGATCGGGGCCACAAGTACACTGACATGTGTAGGGAAATTTTCCTGAGCCAAGGGTGTAGCTGGGTCAGAATCTGATGGTTTGAAACCTTAAATTTGGCCTGCAAATGAATGGCCCAATTCACTTAAGTTTGAGTTCATTTTCTAAAGATATTCACGTTTCTCATACACTTCGCTCTAGGCTCAAGTTGTGCATTTCTAGATACTATTTGGAACTGATTCCCACGACGCTTGTCAAGCCCAGTAAGGTGGTCATAACCATATAGTTTCGTAATGATCAGACTTTCGACGCGTGGTCCACGTCCGATATGGGGTTTCAGTGTGATCCCGAGAGCAACTAGGTTTTGAGATTTATCCTAGGTTTTTAGGTAATGTAGAGTTAGTGATTCTACTGGTTTTCGGTCTTGCAGTTCATATAGAAAGTAGTTCAAGCTAATTTACTAATCAATTCAGTTTAGTACTTAATTAATTTTTGTCTAATTTCTAAAGGATTTTGGTCCTTAGTTATTTTTGCCTGAGGTGATACTCGGGTCTTTGTACGAATTTTTTCAAGACGTTACAATCTACCCCCCTTAAAGAAAAATTTTATCCTCGAAATTAGTATCTTTTCGTACTCCTCGAGAATTTGAGGGTAGTTCTTACGGACCTCAGCTTCAATTTCCCAAGTAGCCTCTTCCTCAGTGTGATGCGTCCGCAGTACCTTCACAAGTAGGATAACCTTACTACGCAGCACCTGTTCCTTCATGTCTAGGATACACGTCAGTCGCAGCACTTAAGTACCATCCTCACTTAACTATATCCGCTCCCATTTGATAATGTGGAAAGGGTCAGGAATGTATTTCTTCAGCATCTATACATGAAATATGTTGTGCACGCCCGTGAGTGGTGTGGGCAAAGTAAGGCGGTACGCTAACACACCCACTCGGTCTAGAATCTGGAACGGACCAATAAATCGTGGAGTGGGTTTCCCCTTCTTGCCAAATCGAAGGACTCCCTTCATGGGGAAACCTAAAGAAACATATGGTCCCCAACCTCAAACTCTAGCGGTCGCCATCTCCTATCGGCATAGCTCTTCTGTCTACTCTATGCTGTAAGAAGTCGACGCCTGATAATGTTTATCTTCTCTAAGGTCACTTGCACTAACTCTGGGCCAATCAAACTCTTCTTGCCAAGCTCTATCCAGTAATGTAGCAGTCTACATGGGCGCCCATACAATGCTTTGTAAGGGGCCATGTCAATGCTTGCTTGAAAGCCGTTGTTATAAGCAAACTCTGCATAAAGAAGACAGTCATCCCATTTGTCTTTGAAATCAAGCACACATGCCCGTAACATATCCTCTAACACCTGATTGGCCCATTCCATCTGCCCATCCGTCTGTGGGTGGAACGCTGTACTGAACTTCAATTTCACACCCATTGCTTCTTGGATGTGAGTCCAAAAGATAGATGTGAATTGTGTGTCTCGATCTAACATAATCTCCATAGGCACTCCGTGCAGACATACTATCTCCTTGATGTAGAACCTTGCCAAATCATCTACTGAGTTTGAAACTCTAATCAGGAGAAAATGAGCCAATTTCATCAACCGGTCCACAATCACCCAAATGGAGTCATATCCCTTGTCTTCGATAACCCTGAAACGAAATCCATATAGATGAAATCTCATTTCCATTCAGCTAGGGGCATAGGCTGAAGTAAACTAGTAGGTCGGCGATGTTCGGCCTTGACCTGCTGGCATGTAAGACAGCGGGATACATAGTTTGTTATATGGGCCTTCATGTTGTCCCACCAATTTGAATGCTTCATATCTTGATACATCTTTGTACTACCAGGATGCATCACCATCTTCGAATTGTGAGCAGCTTCGAGAAATTCCCTTCTCAAGTCATGAAGATTTGAGACTCATAGGCGGCCTCAATAACGTAAACTCCCATCTGCACCAACTCTCCATTCCGAATTTTCATCGTCACTAGCTCGCTTTCTCAACTCTGTCAACCCTTCATCTTCCTTCTAAGCCACAATGATTCGGTCATCAATAAGTGGTTGTACATGAATATGTGCAACGCTCTCGAACAGTTCCTCTACCATAAGTTTCTTCTCAAAGTCTCCCACAAACTCTACCATGTTTCATTCATCGATCATCAGCGGAGCTGCAAATGCTATCATCTTCTTGTAGCTCAACGCGTTTGCCACAAGGTTGGCCTTGCCAGGTTGGTAGAATACCTCGAACTTGAAGTCCTTTAAGGTTTCCATCTACCGTCGCTGCCTCATATTTAAATCTCTCTACGTGAATATGTACCTGAGCCTCTTGTGGTTGCAAAAAGGCTCGAACTCCTCTCCATAGAGGTAATGTCTCTAGAGCTTTAATGTAAAGATGACGACCGCTAACTCTAGGTCGTGCGTAGGGTATTTTTCCTCGTGCTTCCTCAACTATCGTAAGGCATAAGCAATCACTCTGTCTTTCTACATCAAAACACAACCCAAACTAACACGAGACACGTCAATGTATATCTTATATTTGACCCCCTGCTCTGGCAATACTAGCACAGGTACGTATGTCAACTTATCCTTCAGTTCCTGAAAGGCTGCTTCTACTTTCTCATTTCAGGCAAACTTGAGATCCTTCCGAGTGAGCTGAGACAACGGTCTGCGTATCTTAGAAAAGTTCCTAATGAATCAACGATCGTAACCTGCTAGGCCAACGAAACTCCTCAATTCAGTAACCGAACTGGGCTGCTCCCAGTCCTGAACTGCGGTCACCTTAGCAAGGTCCACAACTATTCCTTCCTTGGACACCACATGTCCTAGGAACTTAACGTCTTCTTTCTAGAAGTCACACTTCTTGTACTGGGCAAACAACTGGTTCTTCCTGAGCATATCAAAGACTGCTCACAGGTGATCCTCATGATCCTTCTGACTCTTAGAGTATATCAGGATATCATCTATGAATACGATGACAAATCGGTATAAATACAGTCGAAACACCCAGTTCATAAGGTCTATGACCATGGTCGGTGCATTTGTGGGTCCAAATGACATCACAAGGAACTCGCAATGCCCAAAGCTGGTTCTAAACAGTCTTCTACACGTCTTCATCCCTGACTCACAACTGATGATACCTTGACTGTAAGTCGGTCTTTAAAAATTACTGTTCCTCTTTCAACTGATCGAACAGGTCATCTATCATAGGGAAAGGATACTTGTTCTTCACCGTCACTTAGTTTAATCTGCAATAATCAATACACAATCTCAACAATCCATCTTTCTTCTTCACAAACAGCACGGGTGCTCCCCATCGAGATACACTCAGTCGTATGAAGCCTGCATTCAACGGATCATCGATCTATCTCCTCAGTTCCTCCAACTCACCCAGATGCAAGCGATACGTTGGCAGATATATACGTGTCAAACTTGGTGCTAGGTCGATGGTAAAATTGATCTCACACCGCGGAGGTAGTCCAGGTATCATCCTGAACACATCCATGGAATCTTAGACTACAGGCGTGCTCCCAAGTGTCGGACCATCAACATGCTCTAGTAAGGTAGCATAACAACTAACACGATAGTACCATTTGACTTGAACTAGGAAAGTAAAGGTCGTACCCTCAGGTCTGCAGGCTGTCACCACTCTAGTATCATAATCAATCTCTGCCTTCATTTCAGTGAGCCAATCTATATCGAGAATGACATCATAATGACATAATGGGGTGACCATCAGGTCAATGAGCACTATTTTGCTCCCTAAGTCTATCGGGCAACCTCTACAAGTCTTGGTGGAGTCTGAGAAGGTCCCTGTGGCGGTAAGGAGTCTCACCCCAACCATAGGAGTAGTTTCCAACACTAGTCGCTTGGCTGTTGTGCATGATATGATCAAGATAGTGGACCCGATATCCACCAATAGGAAGACTGGTGTACCTTGGATATGTGTCGTGACTTCGAAAGCCAGTGGTGTTGTAGTTACTGTCTCGGATGCCTCAGCTGCAAGTGAGTGCACATGAGCTTGTTGAGGACGATTTGGCTGTGGTACCATAGGTCGTTGAGGCAGCCTATTACAAGGTACATTTGGCCTATAAAGAGGCTATGCTAGTGGTACTGAACGTAGAGGTGGAGCCGAGATATCTTGAGGAAGCTGGTGATTGATCTTCTGAGGTGGTGAGAAGCCATTATCCCTCATCTTGGTGAAACAGTAAGTATCTGCATGGCCCAACCTCTTACAGTAGGTGCACCACAGATCTGATCACCTCATCTGGGTCGGTGAAACCATAAGCCGAGGAGGCGAATCTGCACATGGCCTCTTACCAAGGAACGACCTACTCAATAAATCTGGTCGAGGCCTCGGACCCACAGGAACACGTGAATAGGATAGTTTGTCCCCATCCTGCTCAGCTCGCAGAGACATGTTCACTAGCTCAGCATAGCTGGAAATGCTAGCGCAACACATCTTCGTGTGGATATCGGGCTACAGACCATCTAAGAAATGCCGCATCTTCATCGGCTCATCTGCTAATATCAAGGGAGCGTATCTGGTCAGCTCTGTGAATCTATTTTCATACTCGGCCAAAGTCATTCCTCCCTGATGAAGGTGAAGGAATTCACCCTCCTTCTCGTTACGGTAGGTGAGGGGGAAATACTTTCCATGGAAATGGGTTTCAAAAGCATCCCATGTCACACATACCCCTTGGGAACGGTCTGAAGGATGTTGTCCCACCAGAGACTGGCTTCCTTCTCAAATATATATGTGACTAACTCAACTTGCTCTGCCTTAGTGCAGTGTAGCAGCTTCATCATCCTAGAGATGTGGTCAAGCTAATATTCGGCCTCCTCGGGTCTGTGAGTACCCGTAAAAGTGAGAGGTCGGAAGCGTTGGAATTGCTCGAATAAGCCGCTAGCATTCAAGTTTCCAGCAGGGTGCACAGGTGGTGCAGGCGGAACCACATTCACGTTCTGGGCAAGGGCCCCAGCGATGGTGGTCCAAATCTGCTGCTGCTGCTGCATAAGGAGCATCATCTACTCCAACCTATTAGGAGGAGGAGCCTAATGCATGTCGAGCTTCGATGAGGACGCAAGGTTCTGTTTCGAAAATGGTGGTGCCCTAGGTGTTAACCCATTTGTAGGGCCAGTGGCTGGTAGAGAATCTAGCATAGTCCCATGATTCGGGCCCAAACTAGGGTCCGTGTGGCTATCACTTAGGGGAGGTGTCTCGTCACTCGATTCTCCAAGTGTACGATGTACCGTACTCCAAGTGGCCTTAGGTGGCATTCCCTATATACAACATAGGGTGCAACATGTGTAAGGTTTTGCATAACAACACTCAATTTCTCAAGCATTCTACACATTTCATAGCAAAAGGAGCTACATGCATTTCATTTAACCAAAATTGTCATAATACATGAGATGTAGTTTTGCATGAATCATGACAGAAGATGCATGTGAGCTAATCTAACAAAGTTTTAAACACCAAAACACACCAACAACTCTACCCTACTACTAAGCCTATCAAGGCTGTAACATAGAAAGCAAGAAAAATAAGGAAAGAAAAGACCTAATGATGACTACAGCATAGTACTAGTCGTCTGAATCTAGTGATAGTGGAGGAGCACCCTTGTCCTACATACAGCACAGTAGATCCTTCAAGGTGCGAGACACCTTCTTAAATCTTTGCTTTACGTAAGCCTGACTCTCTTCAAGCTTGGCCCGGGTCTCTCTGACCTCCTGTCTCAGGTCGACTTGGCCCTCGTCAATCTGAGCTAAACGAGCTTCTAAAGTAGCCCGATCATGATAGCGCTCATGTGTAGCAGGTGGAGAGGCCCCGTTAGAGTCTTGGGCCTTCTCTTCTTCCTCTTCCTGCTCTCCCTCTTCCTCGCTTCCTTCCTCTATTTTATTTTCATCCTCTTCTTCATGGCTTTCCTCCTCTTCACTTCCCGTCTCATCCTCACTCTCATCGAGTTGGGCTTGACATTGTCGTGGCCCAATACCCATGTTGTTAAGCGTAGTGTCATTGATGAAATGGGTCGACATAAGATTTTCTGAGCCAAGTCTATAGTCGAATTCACGAGTAAGCTTGCATATAAGTTGGCCGAATAGGAGTGAAATATCTATCCTAGGAGAGCATGTGGTTTGAACTATTTGTAGTAGTACGTACGTAGGCAGGCACAGCTTGTCTCCTTGCCCAGCTCTATACAGGAAGTCTACTATCAAACGCGTGCATTCGTTGCGATTACTCCACCTAGGATATACATTGTGTGTGAATATGTGGTGGAGTAGGCGTGTAACATCTCAAAAAAATCTGTACAAAGACTCGAGTACCACCTCAGGCAGAAATCACTAAGGACCGAATTATTTGGAAATTAGGCGAAAAAATTAATTAAGTACTAAACTGAGTTAATTGGTAGATTAGCTTGAACCACTTTCTATATGATTTGTAAGACCTAAAACCAGTAGAATCACTAACTCTATATTACCTAAAAACCTAAGATCAAACTCTAAACCCAGTTGCTCTCAGGAGCATCTTGAAACTTTGTATCGGACCTGGACGCCCGTCGAAAGTCCGATTACCATGAAACTATACAATTATGACCGCCTTACTGGGCTTGAAAACTATTTTGGAAATCAAGTCCCATCAGTATCCAGAAACACACAACTTGAGCCTGGAGCGAAGTGTGTGAGAAATGCGAATATCTTTAGAAACTGAACTCAAACTTAAGTGAATTCGGCCATTCGCTTGCGGGCAAAATTTAAGGTTTCAGACCATCAAATTCTAACCCAACTACAACCTCAGATCAAGGAAAATTTTCAACACATGTCAGTGTACTTGTGGCCCTGATTGAGTGACGATAGCCGTTGAACTGAAACAGGTCCACCGTGGTCGATCTATAAATCCAATCAGACCTAAAACTTAACTTGAGATAGATCCATTGTTAGGAAACTTTCTCTGGAATGTATGCAAAAAATGGGCCTCCAGATGAGCTCTGTTGACCCAAAATAGCCACTCTTTAGTTATAACCTAAGTATACCATGGCCATGGGGCCATTGACATAAGTTCTGGGCCTATAGAAGGGTCTTAACTCACCCCTCTCTCATTCCATAAAAAATTTCAAACCCTAGGAGAGATAAGTGAGAAAAGAGAAGGAGAAAGTGAGGAGAAGTGAGAGAGAGTTGTGGTTTGTCACCGGGATTCGATCCCGCCACTCCACATGTTGAATCATCCTACCTGCATCGCTATAATGGCGATTTTGATTCCATTCTTGGGTAAAAAATGCTAACCATAATCTATTTTAGGTATCCAAATAGAGTAAATGGTGAAATAGCTAACCTATTTCATGTTATAGGTTGCCGTTGTGTTGTAGACGAAGACTTAGTGTTCGAACTGAGTTCGATACAAGTTTACCAGCAAAAGGTGTGGACTATAAACATTTAGGTTTTGGTTTTCAAGGCTTTCAATGTTAGTTAATGATTTATGACTGACTTGATTGCTATCACATGTGCTTAGATGCAATGGTTTCTGTGTATTACACATATATAAACTATGTTGAATATAATGCATTCTATGTGTTTGTTGAAATGTTTGAATGAATACGGAATTATGTTTTATACTTGCTATGTTTACTTATTGATAATACATGATTGTCATACATGTGGCAACTCCTATGTGGAAGGATTTGCTATAATATGTGTTTTAACTAATATATTACATGTATGTGATATGTATAGTCTAAGTGTCTGATAAAATTCTTGAATGAGAAAATGCATGTTGAAATGTACTTAATGAGGGTGTTGAGATAGGATTCTCAATTCCCTTATCTATAGATATAATTTCCTTTATGTAACCTATCTTACTACTATGTGATTTATGGATGAAATGCCTATGTATGAAAATATGTGTACTATTTGTTTGTTGAAATGCTCAAATGATATTTATATTTAGATTGGCTGTCACATGCTGTCTTTGACTATCACATGTGAATGCTATTGTTTTGGAGTTGATTGGGGCTATGATGTAGTCTAGGCAATTGGTAACGACTTTCGATCGAGTGGCTAAATCAGTTTAGCCACCACGGACACGTTCGATGAATCTAAGTTGTACGGTGATTATCAACAGTAGTTAGGCCACAAGGAGTGCGTATGCGCTCCATGTCGATTAATTTAACGTACACTCGTACCAGTCGAGCTTGTCAAGTAACCCGATTAGCCTAATATATGTTCACCATGTATGGACACTACTGCTTGAATCTAAGGTACCAACTTATCACTGAAAAGCCTATTTAACCTTGGTACCACGATCTGGTAAGACTCATGAGCCAGGCATGGTAGTATGGGACACCATGGTCGAGCTATCAGCCTACGTGGGGTGACGAGCCTCCCTGTAGTGTCGAGAGAGAAAACCAAACTCATGAGCTGAATACGGTAGTATGGCACACTGTATTCAAGCTGTGGGCCTACCCCGGCGCAGCCTAGCTGTGGTCCCCAGTTAGGTTGATGACGAGCCTTCAAAAATAGACTGTTAATTAGTAGGGCATTGGTGGAGTAACCTCGAGTATACATTAGGACTACGCTAAGGTGACGGGCCTTTCCGTAGTGACCTTGAGTATAAACTAGGCCTACGCTGAGGTGACGAGCCTCTCCGTAGCGACCTGAACTTGCCTATCGTATGTGACGAATGAGGATTGACGACCCTAGATGGATCATCATTTGGGTAAATGATATAAAGGGAGGTACCTTAGCTTTTCGAATCTACTGTATGAATAAACCTAATTAAATAGTTGCTAATATGATCATGCACTACATTGCATGTGCTTTGTCGAGGGAGCGCACGTTTAGAGAGTTTGCCATGTGCGACCGTGAGATGATGTCACTGAGGGAGTACAAGTGAGGACATGTATCATTACAATATATCACTCCTGCATTAACAAGAGTACTTAGGACATGATTGGTGTACTGCTTTATCATTACTGCTTGACTGAATTGATAACATGTTAACCTTTGCCTTATAACTCCATTGAGTTGATCACTCACTCCCACTCTGGGACGATGTTTTAAAACACCAACCAGACTCTGATTTAGTTGCAAATGGTGGCGATGCTTACGAAGTGGAGCCTAAATTTTATGATGAAGAGGAGAAGTTCTCCTACATGTAACTCTCTGGCGGGTCTATATAGACCTGGAGTTGCGTCGACGGGATTACAGGGTTACAGACTAGTTGGACACTACATTGTATCATTTTGCGAATTTTGGAACTATACTTGTAATTATTTAACCTAGTGTCCTTCCGCTTGCGTAATCTAAATGTCCCTAGAGTATGATATGCTGATTTGGTATAATTTTATTCATGTTTAATGCATAATATGGACAACATTCAATCATCATTATCTATGTTGCATAAGTGATGCATTGGAACTCGGGAGTTGGGCATCTGCTCGACCCTCGATTTTCAGGGCGTTACAAGGCAGAAGTCATGAGTCATCTTAGTCACTGGGAGCAGTTGCCTCGATTTCATTGGATCAGTTGGTCATAAAGAAATCATGTATGATGATCTCTTTCACGCATACTCCTAAGATTTCTCTCGCTAATATGTATCGCTCCACGCGGAATCCCCATGATTCGGGCTATCAAGTCTACATTGACAATAGCTTCCCGCCTTTCCACGGGGATAGAGAACTGCAGAGGCTCTAGTAGTGGATCTCGTATATGGGCGTAAAAGGCTCGAACAGTGCTCTCATTCGCACATTACTTACCCTCAAATATGGGACCCCACCTAACATCCAACAAGAGGTCCATCGCTGGATAAAGCCTAAATAGTTTTTCGTCTACGTATGTTTCAAAGATGACTCTACGGCCTTGAAAGCTACCATGTCCCATGTCCGCCGTTAGAGCTCTTTTGAGAGGAATTTGGGGATCGAGATCCTGCTTCGTCCTCTGTTCTCGTGCGGCGCTTGTACTTACTTCGGCGCCCGATTTCTTCCTTGGATGGGTTGGGCGGCTAGGCCCAACTTCATCTGTGGAAGCCCTTTTTCTTTCCCATGAGAGAAAGAAGTGTGGAGAGAGAGAAGACAGCAGCCACGAGCTCGAAAAGAGCCATGACTGTGAAATAAGATAGAGGGATAGGATGGATTGGTGGACTTCAAGATTTTTGAGACACAAAGGAGGGTTTGTGTGCTCAAATGGGAGGAAATGAAGGAGATAAGAGATGGGTTTAAAAGGAATGGTGGGAGGTGGGTATGTAATGAAGAAGATGAAGAAGATATGAGAATGGAGGGAGACTTGAGAGAGAAAAAAATTAGATTTTTGAGAGCTTAGAGGGGTTTGAAAGCTTGGAAATGGAAGAATGAAGCAAAAAGGGGCATATAGGGTCATCTCACACGTGTTTCGTGGGCCCCACATATGTGTAAATCATCGGCCCATGACGGCCTACTATAGCTGGACTGCGAAGCCTCGTGATAGGCGCGATGCCATCACTGTCCACTGGACCTAGGGCGATGGCATCCCCCACCCCGATTTGTGCCGTTTGGGCCCCCGAGTTCATTTGAGACGTTTTCGGCGTCTGTCTCACATATATTCATGCGTTCTAGTCATTTAAGTGTGGAATATGTTCAATTATCATCTAAACCGATTGATTAATAGTTTAGAAAAGAACTAGGATCATCTCACATGATCACAGATGCATACGGGTCCCCTTTTTACAGTTAGTTTCGCCCGTCAGTGAAACTTGGAATCCTACGCTTGTTTCTACGTTTTACCGCCCCCTCCTAAGTCAAAGTACGTCAGAATGCATTGTGTTTCCATAACCCAGGTCTAGTTTAATCCAAATCATGCTCTGACACCAACTTGTAACGCCTCAAAAATTGAGGGTCGAGCAGAAGCTCAACTCCCGAGTTCCGACGCATCACTTATACAACATAGATAATGATGATTAAATGTTGTCCATATTAGCACATTAACATGAGTTGGATTATACTAAAACAACATATCATACTCTAGAAATGATTAAATTTAGTAAGCGGAAGACTATGATAAATGTATAAAGTATATAAGTGGTTGCAAATCCCTAGAGTATGATCATCTCACCAGGCTAAATATATACATGTATAGTTTCAAAATTTATAAAATGGTAAAAAAGTAATGGTCATCTAATCCATATCCCTATAATCCCGTCGACGTAATTCTAGGTCTACATAGACCTGCCAAAAAGTTGTATGTAGGAGAACTCCTCCTCATCATCATAAAAGTTAGGCTCCGCTTCGTAAGCATCGCCATCATCTGTAGCTAAAATAGTCTGGTTGGTTTTTTAAAATACCGTCCTAGAGTGGGAGTGAGTGATCAACTCAATGGAGCTATAAGGCAAAGGTTAACATGTCATTAATTCAGTTAAGCAGTAATGATAAGTAATACAGCAATCATATCCTAAGTACTCTTATTAATGCAAGAATGGTATGCGATAATGATGCATGCCCTCGCCTGCACTCCCTCAGCGACATCATCTCACGATCGCACATGCACCACTTCGAATACATGCATTTCCTCGCCAAAGCACATGCAATGTAGTGCATGGTTGTGTTAGCCAATATTTAATTAGGCTTATTCATACAGCAGATTCGTAAAGCTAAGGTACCTCCCTTTATATCATTTATCCAAATAATGATCCATTAGGGTCATCAATCCTAGTTAATCATGTACGATAGGCAAGTTATAGGGCAACATCACCCCTGATTGAAAAGTAGTGGATAGGCAAGTTCAAGTCGCTACGAAGAGGCTCGTCACCTCAGCATAGGCCTAGTTTATACTCGAGGTCACTACGGAAAGGCTCGTCACCTTAGCGTTAGCCGACAGCTCGAATACAGTTTCATATACCACCTTATTCGGCTCATGAGTTTGGTTTGCTCACTAGACACTACGGGGAGGCTCGTCACCCTAACGTAGGCCGACAGCTCGACCACAGTGTCCCATACCACCAAGCCCGGCTCATGAGTCTTAGCAGATCGTGGTACCAAGGTTAAACGAGCTTTTCACTGGTAAGTGGTACCTTATATTCAAGCAATAACATCCATACATGGTGAACATACATTAGGCCAATCGGGTTACTTGACAAGCTCGACCGGTACGAGCGCACGTTAAATTAATCGACATAGAGTACATACGCACTCCTCGTGGCCTAACCACTATTGATAATCATCGTACGACTCGGATTCATCGAACGTATCCATTGTGGCGAACTAGTTCAGCCACTGATCGTAAACCGTTGCCGATTGCCTGGACTACTTATTAGTCCCAATCATACTCAAACACAATAGGCATTCATATGTGATAGTCAAACAACATGTGACAACCAATTCAAATATAAACCTCATTTTAGCATTTTAATAAACACATAATACACATGTTGTCATTCATAGGCATTTCATCCATAACTCACGTAGTAGTAAGATAGGTTACATGAAGGAAACTGTAACTATAGATAAGGTAATTAAGAATCCTATCTCAACACCTTCATTAAATACATTTCAACAACAATTTTCTCATTCAGACATTTTATGAAACACTTAGACTACTCATATCAATATACATGTAATAAATTTGTTATAACATATATTATAGCAAATCCTTTCACAAAGAGTTGCCACACATACAACAATCATGTGTTCTCAATCAATAATCTTGGCAAGCACAAATCATAATTCCATATTCATTCAAACATTTCAACAAACACATGGATTGCATTATATTCAATATAGTTCATATATATGTGTAATATACAAGAAACATTGCATCTAATACATGTGATAGTAATCAAGTCAATAATAAATCATTAACTGACATTGAAAGCCTTGAAAACCATAACCTAAACATTTCTAGTCTCACCATTCATCGGTACACTCGTTCCAAACTCGGTTCGTACACCACGTCTTTATCTACGGCACAACTGCTACATGAACATTGAAATAGGTTAGATATTTCACCAGTTTCTCTATTCGGATCCCTAAAACAGATTAGGGTTAGGATTTTTAACTTAAAAATGGACTTGGATTTGAAGGTGTAGCGATATAGGAGGGATGATTCGGCACGTGGAGTGGTGGGAGTGAATCCCAGCAACAAACCTCTGATCTCACTCTCTTCTCCTCACTCTTTTCTCCTCTTTTCTCTCTTCTCTCTCCTAGGTTTTTAGGAAATTCATATGGAATGAGAGAGGGGTGGGTTTAGGGCTTTAAATAAGCCTAGAAGTGATGGGCCCAAGGCCATGGTATACTTAGGTTATAGCTAAGAGGTGACTGTTTCGGGCCAACGGAGCTCATTTGGAGGTCCATTACCTGCATACGGTCTGAAGAATGTTCCCTAACAATGGATCTATGTTAGGTTAAGATTTCGGTCCGATCAAATTTGTGGATCGACCGCGGAAGACTAGTTTTAGTTCAACAGTTATTGTCACTCGATCGGGGCCACAAGTACACTGACATGTGTAGAAAAATTTCTCTTATCCAAGGGTATAGTTAGGTCAAAATATGACGGTCTAAAACCTTAAATTTGGCCTACAAACGAACGACCAAAATCACTTAAGTTTGAGTTCATTTTCTAAAGATATTCACGTTTCTCACACACTTTGCTCTAAGCTCAAGTCGTGTGTTTCTTGATACTATTTGGACTTGATTCCCATAATGCTTGTCAAGCCCAGCAAGGTAGTCATAACCGTATAGTTTCACGGCAATCGGACTTTCAACGCGCGGTCTAGGTTCGATACGGGATTTTAGTGTGCTCCTGAGAGCAACTGGGTTTTGAGATTTATCCTAAGTTTTTAGGTAATGTAGAGTTAACAATTCTACTAGTTTTGGGTCTTGTAGTTCGTATAGAAAGCATTTCAAGCTAATCTACTAATCAATTCAGTGTAGTACTTAATTGATTTTTGTCTAATTTCTAAAGGATTCGGTCCTTAGTGATTTCTGCCTGAGGTGATAATCGGGTCTTTGTATGGATTTTTTCAAGACGTTACAAGAAATCATTAAAAATTCTTATGGTCTCTACTGCTCCGATCATTCCCATCGAAACTAAGAACGATAAAGAACAGCAAGCCACTGAATCATTTCCTTCTGATAATGACGAAACTGAGAAGGAAGAAGAGGGACATGATAAACTACAAGATGCTTACAATCAACTCTATATTCATAGCATTAACATCCTTAAAAGACTTGGAATATTTGAAAAAAAAAAGGAATTGCTGCAAAAAGATCTGGATAAAACTTTGGAAATTAATACGCATCTAATTAATGATCTACAACAATATCATTTAGTTAATGATAGATTAGAAAGAATCAATACCTTCCTTAAATCCGACTCTGACAAACTAAACAAACAGGTTGAACTATTAAAAGATAAAAACATGCTCCTTCGAAATGAAAATCACACACTCCTGTTTAATTTAGAATAATCTAAAAAACTTGCCAAGATAAACTATAAGTTTTTCCAGAGTGGTGAGAAATTAGAAAAACTCTTAGGTATGGGAAGACCCGGAAAGGACAAGAGTGGCTTAGGATATAATAAATTTAAAATAAAAACTGGTAATGTAGCACCAATGGCTGAAAAATCTGCTACTTCGGGGAGTAAAACAAGAACCACTCCTGTTTGTCATTTATGTGGTGATTCTGATCATTATAAGTTTGAATGCATGTCACCTAGATGGACTCAACATAATTCTGGTCAAAATCATACCGATAAATACAGACCGACCAAAGGAACAATACAAAATGTAAAGAGTCCACCTAAGGATATGCATAGGAGAACACCTAGAATGACCAACAGAATGGAGGAATTATTGAATCAAGTGGCTGAACTAAACAAGAGCACTAATGAATTTATAAGACAAGGAAACACGATTCAGTTGCCAAATTTGACTAAAGAAACTAAAAGCACCAAAATTAAAATTCCTGCTACAAAATGGATAGTGAAAGAAAAGAAAAATTGTCTGATTACTCGCTCTATTTATATGCCTTGAAATATTAAGTATGGAAAGACAAATCTAGATCATGCATCTAGATCTAGATAGCTGCTGAAATGTTGCAATTTTGTTGAACTCTTAATGTTATATCTGAGGTCTCTCACCTCAACTTTTGTATATAAACATCTTGATGTTTATAATTTTGGATTGTACAATGCCTGTACAAATTTTTTTGCTAAGTATACTGGTTGATATAAAGAGATACTTTATTGTCGATATGCTGATAAATGAAGAAACTATACACCATCGATATGTGTGTCGATAAAACATGTGAACTCTCAATTAAATCGACAACAGATTGATATCATTGAAACCTGTTTGGAATCTGAGAAGTCAAGTGATCAAGAATGTTATCAAAGACACTCTCGATGACATCGAATGGGGTCAATCGATATCAATGAAACTACGTTCAATGATATCGAAGCTTGCAGCCCGATAAAAGGCAATCAAGCGGGAAAAATCACATTTTCTTTTTTAAAAGTTTTTTTTCCATTTCCCTGCTCATCCCCTTTAGTCGAAGGTTCATCGGTGGGTTTCAGACGTCCCTCAAATCAGGTAATACTCCTTACATTCCCTTCTCTCAATCAAGATTCAATCTTGGTCTTGTTAGGGTATTTCCTGATTTTCAAAAGAAACTCTGCTTCTCTATCTCCAATCTCTTTAAATCCCTTTTTATGAGAATCGAAAAATGGGGAAGGACAAAAGGAAATCGTCCGGGCCTGGCGAATCTTCGCGATCCTCCCAATAAAAAGTTCTTACTCCAAGGGAAAGGGCAAGAGCTACTGAACGTGGGACTCTCATTCGCCAGCGAACGCGACAGACCGCACGCGGTGAGCCCCAATCCGAAGCTCTAGCGCCTCCTCCTGTGAGGATGAATTCGGCACTGGCAAAATACACTAGGTAGAAGTTTTTTTTTTTTTTGAAAGAAGGGTCGAGAAGGCATACCAACAACCCTAAAATCTGGAACCCCTATTAGCCAAAATCAGATGGCTATCTCCACTCAATTTTAGGGGTCCTTGTCACTATGAACGGACCTACCATTTCTTTGCCTCCTGTCATTCGCTGGTGTCTAATCCTCCATCCATCACAGTTTCTGTTGATGGTGATGATGTAGAGATCACTCCTGCAGCGGTTGCAAACATTCTTGGGCTTACACTATCACCTGTTGGTCTCCCTAACTTAGACCTCGAGAGCCCTGAAACCAGGTCCATGGTTGCCAAATTTCTCTGTCATGGTCGTGATATCCTCGGTATTAAGGCAATGCACTAAAATCAAAGTTCATGGAACCTCGGTATCGTATTTTGCATGGTATCTTTGCCTCCAATGTATATCCTAGAAGTACCAATCGTTCGGATCTCACCGGGTTCATGGCCATGATAGTCTACTCCGTAGCTACAGGAATCAAAATCTGCCTTCCTAACTTGATTGTTCATTAACTGGTATATGCCATCCATACTTCTCGGGACATGCATTTGCCCTATCCTTGGATTATTAAATCTATATGCAATGCGATCGACTTTTCACAATCAAACGATCCGGAACTTCCCCTTCAACACTTCAACAAGACCAATATTAGAAGGATGGAATTAAAGTTCCATAAATTTCCCAAAGAACTATCCGAGGAAGGGATTCAAGAAGAAAGTGAACGGGGTGAAGGGAATGCTCCAGCAGAAGGTGCTGGAATGGCTGAGGATGACCCTCTTGCATCTCAACTGGCTCCGCCCTCGTCTGACGACATGCGAAAAGGTTCAAGCTTCATCAAGATAGGATTGGAACAATACAGCGAGATGTCACCCAGCTCAAGGAGTCCGTAAATGCATGGTTCATTATATTGGAACAACTGGTGAATGGAGTGCAGCAGATGGTGCAACAATTGGTGGATTTGCTCACCTGCCGATGCGATGATACTGCACCGTCCTCCTCTGCTCCTCTGCCTTTGTACTGTCATCTGGGATCTATCACATACACTCATCTCATATATCAGGGTATGGGCATTGGTATCTTTTTAAATGCCCTATGATCCCATGAGTGTCTATGATAGCATACTAACCTGCATAGTCTGACAGGTTCTTTTGTTCTTCTGTTTAATACGTATATGCCCATGGATGGGCTAGATACTGGTGGTTATTTTTGGGTGCCCATGTATGGGCCGGATTTTTATGTTTTTTTGGTATGGAATGAATGATCATACTACTGCCAATCTTGGGCAATATATATATATATATATATATATATATATATATATATATATATATATATATATATATATATATGGATATTGTGGGCTATATATTTCCTTACTGCCATATTTTGTGATCCCCTGGTTTCTCTAGTTCATATAGGAAATGGAATATGATGCGTGTGATGCTTGCTCTTTATTTTCATATTACTTGCTCCTCTTGTCCTGATAAGCGCATATATGTTTTCTGAAATGAGATGATCTTGTACATCTATCTACTATGCTTATGCTTCCTGAATTTTCATTCTCCCATATTCTCTAAATTTCAGTCAATATCAACTGTTATGTTATCCTTTGCCAATGATTGACAGAAAGGGGGAGAACAAATACACCCCGAAGGACAATTGTGTATTTCTGTTTATTATCTGTGTTAGGGGAAGCAGTTGCAAGCAGAAAGGGGGAGAGATTGCTATTAGGGGGAGCAGCTACTGATTGTGTGTGTATATTCACTAGATATTGTAAAATTGTGTAAGAATCATGTACACACAATTTAGGGTGTCTGTCTAGAAGAGTTCTAGGGTGTTTTGGTGTTTTGTCACGTAATTTACAAAGGGGGAGATTGAAAGTGTCCTGGTTTGTCAATTAGCGTGTGCGTTAAGTTAGCTAGGTAGAAGAGCCCCACAGGAAGATTGATCAAGCGCTTGCCTCAACTAGATGTGTGCCCAAACTTGCCATATGTAAATCTTAGCCTCACATCCCATATCCCAAAACACTAGGTAATTAAAACCCTTAAAATTGATTAGAATATCATAAGATTTTTGGGTTAGAAAACTTTTTCAAACTTCAGAAAAATCTCTAAGTTTTCTACCTCTGTCGATTTATCGATGGACTGATCGATGTAATCGAACAGTACTATCGCTGTCCTTGAAGCTCACTCAATATTATCGAAATGAGGACATAATATATCCAACAACCACATATAACTCTGGACAGAATTATCGATGTATCAATAGACGTATCGATATCATCAAAATTTGAATCTCGAGTCTATCGAAGTTGACTCGATAAAATTGACATCATATATGTTGTGTCCAATGTTCTGCTAAGGAAAATCATGAAAACTTGTCCTTAGTTGACTCTGT
This sequence comes from Magnolia sinica, assembly GCF_029962835.1. NCBI lineage: Eukaryota > Viridiplantae > Streptophyta > Magnoliopsida > Magnoliales > Magnoliaceae > Magnolia > Magnolia sinica. The sequence continues at coordinate 87,229,464 of NC_080574.1, forward strand.
GACCGTTTTATATCTGTTGGAACCTTTTGTCTATTTATAGAGAGCTTGTCCTTAGTTGCTGGTAGAGAAAAAGAGAGAGTGTTTTTGTGTGTTTAACCCTAGCTCATATACCCTAAGCCTTTTTCTCTCATGGGAGTTCATCCTCCAATTCACCCTCATCATTGACATTCAATAAAGTAGATTGGGGAATGAACTTCTGCATTCAAGGATCCTACAGCTACCACCTTAATGGCAAATCATTAAGTTGGGATGCCTTGAATTCATAGATGATTGGAATCTCTCTATCTCTCTTATAGGAAAACATTTAATAGAGTAGGATTCCATTATAACCTTGACCCAACCCATCGCCATGTAATGGTACATATTCTGACTTGTAGTTCAAGGAAGCAGAAGAGTCTTCATCAATAAAGGAGAAGATCTTTGACAACATGCTAAACGGGGCTCATCTACTTATCGGTAAGTCATTAGAGTCCAGAGGACCCTTGTGATCATTCCTTCTGTAGGATTGGGTTTAAGGTGTTTCCCACCCCCTACAAGCCCTCATAAGAGGCCTCTGGTGGGAGTGTACGTGGTGGGTTCTTTGTGTTGACCCTTGCTCTGCGGAGAACATAAACTCTTAGGTCCTTGTAGTAGGTCCTTGACCAGTGTGGTCTAAAAGTTAGGTGCTTTGTATTGACCCTTTCTCGTGGGAGCATAAACTTGTGAGGTTCCTTGAGTGGATCGTTGGTCAGTGTGCCTAAAATCAGGTGCTATGTGTTGACACTTGTTCGTGGGAGCATAAAATGTGCCATGTGGACACGCTATATCAGCCTAGGTGTAGGTTGTATTGGTTAGAGGTGAACCTAATTTTAAACCTCCGGTTTGAGGTGAACCTGTTGTGAAACCTCCTTAGTGAAATCCGGTATACTCAAGGGTTGAGTGCGACCGCTGGGAGTGGAGTAAACAAGTAGTCGAACCACTATAAAAATGATTGTGTTTGTGATTGATATTAGTCTTTAATTACTTGTGTGATTTCATTAAATGCTTTCATAATTGAATATCATAGATCACACCCCACACACAGTCACATCCATTATAATCTAGAAAATGTATCTTATTCATCTTTCAAATAGCATTATGATTGGATCCTCTATTTGGCTTGGAAGCCATTAGAGTTAGTTTGAAGAATTCCTGATTCATGCATATCTTCTCAGGACAAGTTTGATAGGATTTCAAATAAACCATAAATTTTTTATAAAAGTCCTATTCACCCCCCTTCTAGGACATATTGGCCTATTCCTACTTGAACTAAAGCGGTCATTACCGCAATTTCAATTCGTATCAGAGCGGGTCTCTCTTAAGGGCTTCACTACCTAAAGTAATCATTCTGCAGGTAAATTTGGTAAAAAGACTAAAGAACCACAACGTTATGCTTGTCAGAAGTTCGGACACCTGTCTACTGAATGCCCAAACAGAAAAAACAAGGGTAAGGCAATGGTTGCCACATGGGATGATATGGATGAGTTAAACTCAAAATATAGCGACTCAAATAGTGATGGAGACCAGAAATCCCTAAAAATTCTTATGGTCTCTACTACTCTGATCATTCCCATCGAAACTAAGAACGATAAAGAACAGTAAGCCACTAAATCATTTCCATCTGATAATGAGGAAACTGAGAAGGAAGAAGAGGGACATGATAAACTACAGGATGCTTGCAATCAACTCTATATTCATAGCCTTAACATCCTTAAAAGACTTGGAATGTCTGAAAACCAAAAAAGAATTGCTGCAAAAAGATCTGGATAAAACTTTGGAAATTAATACACATCTAATTAATGATCTACAACAATATCATTCAGATAATGATAGATTAGAAAGAATCAATACCTTCCTTAAATCAGAGTTTGACAAACTAAACAAATAGGTTGAACTATTGAAAGATAAAAACATGCTCCTTCAAAATGAAAATCACACATTACTGTTTGATTTGGAAGAATCCAAAAAACTTGTTAAGATAAACTATAAGTCTTTCCAGAGTGGTGAGAAATTAGAAAAACTCTTAGGCATGGGAAGACCCGGAAAGGACAAGAGTAGCTAAGGATATGATAAATTTAAAACAAAAACTGGAAATGCAGCACCAATGGCTGAAAAATATGCTGCTTCAGGAAGTAAAACAAGAACCACTCCTATTTGTCATTTATGTGGTGATTTTGGTTATTATAAGTTTGAATGCATGTCACCTAGATGGACTCAATATAATTTTGGTCAAAATCATACCGGTAAATACAGACCGACCAGAGGAACAATACAAAATGTAAAGAGTTCACCTAAGGATATGAATAGGCGAACACCTAGAATGACCAACAAAATGGAGGAATTATTGAATCAAGTGGTTGAACTAAACAAGAGCACTAATGAATTTATAAGACAAGGAAACACGATTCAGTTGCCAAATTTGACTAAAGAAACTAAAAGCACCAAAATTAAAATTCCTGCTACAAAATGGATAGTGAAAGAAAAGAAAAATTGTCTGATAACTCACTCTATTCATATGACATATAAACTCTTAGGTCCTTGTAGTAGGTCCTTAACCAGGGTGGTATAAAAGTTAGGTGCTTTGTATTGACCCTTGCTCGTGGGAGCATAAACTTGTGAGGTTCCTTGAGTGGATCATTGGCCAATGTGCCTAAAATCGGGTGCTATGTGTTGACACTTGCCCGTGGGAGCATAAAATGTGTCATGTGGACACGCTATATCAACCTAGGTGTAGGTTGTACTGGTTAGAGGTGAACCTAATTTTAAACGTCCGGTTTGAGGTGAACCTGTTGTGAAACCTCCTTAGTGAAATCCGGTATACTCAAGGGTTGAGTGCGACCGCTGGGAGTGGAGTAAACAAGTAGTCGAACCACTATAAAAATGATTGTGTTTGTGATTGATATTAGTCTTTAATTACTTGTGTGATTTCATTAAATGCTTTCATAATTGAATATCGTAGATCACACCCCACACACAGTCACATCCATTATAATCTAGAAAATGTATCTTATTCATCTTTCAAATAGCATTATGATTGGATCCTCTATTTGGCTTGGAAGCCATTAGAGTTAGTTTGAAGAATTCCTGATTCATGCATATCTTCTCAGGACAAGTTTGATAGGATTTCAAATAACCATAAATTTTTTATAAAAGTCCTATTCACCCCCCTTCTAGGACATATTGGCCTATTCCTACTTGAACTAAAGCGGTCATTACCGCAATTTCAATTCGTATCAGAGCGGGTCTCTCTTAAGGGCTTCACTACCTAAAGTAATCATTCTGCAGGTAAATTTGGTAAAAAGACTAAAGAACCACAACGTTATGCTTGTCAGAAGTTCGGACACCTGTCTACTGAATGCCCAAACAAAAAAAACAAGGGTAAGGCAATGGTTGCCACATGGGATGATATGGATGAGTTAAACTCAAAATATAGCGACTCAAATAGTGATGGAGACCAGAAATCCCTAAAAATTCTTATGGTCTCTACTACTCTGATCATTCCCATCGAAACTAAGAACGATAAAGAACAGCAAGCCACTAAATCATTTCCATCTGATAATGAGGAAACTGAGAAGGAAGAAGAGGGACATGATAAACTACAGGATGCTTGCAATCAATTCTATATTCATAGCCTCAACATCCTTAAAAGACTTGGAATGTCTGAAAACAAAAAAAAGAATTGCTGCAAAAAGATCTGGATAAAACTTTGGAAATTAATACACATCTAATTAATGATCTACAACAACATCATTCAGATAATGATAGATTAGAAAGAATCAATACCTTCCTTAAATCAGAGTCTGACAAACTAAACAAACAAGTTGAACTATTGAAAGATAAAAAACATGCTCCTTCAAAATGAAAATCACACACTCCTATTTGATTTAGAAGAATCCAAAAAACTTGTCAAGATAAACTATAAGTCTTTCCAAAGTGGTGAGAAATTAGAAAAACTCTTAGGCATGGGAAGACCCGGAAAGGACAAGAGTGGCTTAAGATATGATAAATTTAAAACAAAAACTGGAAATGCAGCACCAATGGCTAAAAAATATGCTGCTTTAGGAAGTAAAACAAGAACCACTCCTATTTGTCATTTATGTGGTGATTTTGGTCATTATAAGTTTGAATACATGTCACCTAGATGGACTCAACATAATTCTGGTCAAAATCATACCGGTAGATATAGACTGACCAGAGGAACAATAAAAAATGTAAAGAGTTCACCTAAGGATATGAATAGGTGAACACCTAGAATGACCAACAGAATGGAGGAATTATTGAATTAAGTGGTTGAACTAAACAAGAGCACTAATGAATTTATACGACAAGGAAACACGATTCAGTTGCCAAATTTGACTAAAGAAACTAAAAGCACCAAAATTAAAATTCCTGCTACAAAATGGATAGTGAAAGAAAAGAAAAATTGTCTGATAACTCACTCTATTCATATGCCTTGAAATATTACGCATGGAAAGACAAATCCATATCATGCATCCAGATTTGGATAGTTGTTGAAATGATGCAATTTTGTTGAACTCTTAATGTTATAGCTGAGGTCTCTCACCTCAACTTTTCTATATAAACATCTTGATGTTTATAATTTTGGATTGTGCAATGCCTGTACAAATTTTTTTGCTAAGTATACTGTTTGATATAAAGAGATACTTTATTGTTGATATGCTGATAAATGAAGAAAATATACACCGTCAATATGTGTGTCGATAAAACATGTGAACTCTCGATTAAATCGACAACGGATTGATATCATCGACACCTCTTTGGAATCTGAGAAGTAAGTTGATTAAGAATGTTATCGAAGATAGTCTCGATGACATCGAATGGGGTAAATCAATTTCATCAAAACTACGTTCGATGATATCGAAGCATGCAGCCCGATAAAAGGTGGTTGAGCGGGAAAAATCACATTTTCTTTCTAAAAGGTTTTTTCTTTTTCCATGCTCGTCCCCTTCAGTCGGAGGTTCATCGGTGGGTTTCGGACATCCCTCAAATCAGGTAATACTCCTTATATTCCCTCCTCTCAATCAAGATTCCATCTTAGTCTCGTTAGGGTATTTCCTAATTTTCAAAAGAAACTCTGCTTCTCTATCTCTAATCTCTTCAAATACCTTTTTGTGAGAATCAAAAACTGGGGAAGGACAAAGGGAAATCGTCCGGGCCTGGGGAATCTTCGCGATCCTCCCGATAGAAAGTTCTTACTCCAAAGGAAAGGGCAAGAGCTACTGAACGCGAGACTCCCACTCGCCAGCGAACAAGACAGATCGCATGCGGAAAGTCCCAATCCGAAGCTCTGGCACCTCCTCCTGCTGGGATGAATCTGGCGCTGGCAAAATACACTGGGTGGAAGTTAGTTTTTGAAAGAATGGTCGACAGGGCATGCCTACAACCCTATAATCTGGAAACCCTATTAGCTAAAATCAGATGTATACCTCTACTCGATTTTGGGGGTCCTTGTCACTATGAATGGACCTACCATTTCTTTGCCTCCTGTCATTCGCTGGTGTCTGATCTTCCATCCATCATGGTTTCTGTTGATGGTGATGATGTAAAGATCACTCCTGCAACAGTTGCAAACATTCTTAGGCTTACACTATCACCCGTTGGTCTCCCTAACTTGGACCCAGAGAGCCCTGAAACCAGGTCCAGGGTTACCAAATTTCTCTATCTTGGTCATGATATCCCTTGGTATCAAGGCAATGCACTAAAATCAAAGTTCATGGAACCTCAGTATCATATTTTGCATGGTATCTTTGCCTCCAGTGTATATCCTAGAAGTACCAATCGTTCGGATCTCACCGGGTTCATGGCCATGATAGTTTATTCCGTAGTTACAGGAATCAAAATCTGCCTTCCTACCTTGATTGTTCATCAGTTGGTATATGCCATCCATACCTCTTGGGACGTGCATTTGCCCTATCCTTGGATTATTAACTCTATATGCAATGCGATCGGCCTTTTAACATCAAACGATCCGGAACTTCCCCTTCAACACTTCAACAAGACTGATATTAGAAGGATGGATTTAAAGTTCCACAAAATTCCTAAAGAACTATCCGAGGAAGGGATTCAAGAAGAAGGCAAACATGGTGAAGGGGACGCACCAGTAGAAGCTACTGGAATGGCTGAGGATGACCCTTTTGCATCTCAACAGGCTATGCCCCCTTCTGACCTCGGATATTTGAAAAGGTTCAAGCTTCATCAGGTTAGGATTGGAGCAATACAGCGAGATGTCACCTAGCTCAAGGCGACCATAAATGCACGATTCACTGTCTTGAAATGACTAGTGAATGGGGTACAGCAGACGGTGCAACAATTGGTGGATCTGCTCACCTACCAGCGCGATGATACAACATCGTCCTTGTTTGCTCCTCTGCCTTAATACTGTCATATGGGATCTGTCACATACACTTGTCTCTTATATCAGCGTATGGGCATTGATATCTTTTTGAATGCCCTAGGATCCCATGAGTGTCTATGATAGCATACTAACCTTAATAGTTTGACAAGTTCTTTTATTCTTCTGTTTGATATGTATATGCCCATGGATGGGCTAGATATTGGTGGTTATTTTTGGGTGCCCATGGATGGGCTGGATTTTAATGTTTTTTTGGTATGGAATGAATGATCATACTACTAATCTTGGGCGGTATATATATATATATAGTAGATAGATAGATATTGTGGGTTACATATTTCCTTACTGCCATATCTTGCAATCCCTTGGTTTCTCTAGTTCATATAGGAAATGGAATATGATATGTGTGATGATTGCTCTTTATTTTCATATTACCTACTCTTCTTGTCCTAATAAGCATTTATGTTTTCTGAAATGAGATGATCTTGTACATCTATCTACTACGCTTATCCTCCCTGAATTTTCATTATCCCATATTCTCTAAACTTTAGTCAATATCAACTGTTATGTTATCCTTTACCAATGACTGACATAAAGGGGGAGAACAAATACACCCCGAAGGACAATTGTGTGTTTATGTTTGTTATCTGTGTTAGGGGAAGTAGTTGCAAGGAGAAAGGGGGAGAGATTGTTGTTAGGGGGAGCAGCTACTGATTGTGTGTATATTCACTAGATATTGTAAAATTGTGTAAGAATCATGTACACACAATTTAGGGTATCTGTCTAGAAGAGTTCTGGGGTGTTTTGGTGTTCTGTCATGTAATTAACAAAGGGGAAGATTGAAAGTGCCCTGGTTTGTCAATTAGCGTGTGCGTTAAGTTAGATGGGCAGAGGAGCCTCACAGAAAGATTGATCAAGCGTCTGCCTCAACTGGATGTCTGCCCGAACTGGCTACAAGTAAATCTTAACCTCACATCCCATGTCCCAAAACACCAGGTAATTAAAACCTTTAAAATTGATTAGAATATCATAGGGTTTTCGTGTTAGAAAACTTTTCAAACTTTCAAAAAATCTTTAAGTTTTCTACCTTTGTCGATTTATCGATAGACTGATCGATATAAACGAACAGTATTGTCGATGTCCTCAAAGCTCACTTGATATTATTAAAATGAGGACATAATATGTCCAACAACCACATATATCTCTGGACATAATTATCGATGTATCAACAAATGTATCGATATCATCAAAATTTGAATCTCGAGTTTATCGAAGTTGACTCAATAAAATTAACACCATATATGTTGTGTCCAATGTTCTGCTAAGGAAAATCATGAAAACTTTGATATATCGAAGTACCTCTCGATATCCTCAGAATTCAAATTTCGATGTTATCGAAAGCCCTTCGATGATATCGAATTGGATATTCTGTTATCCAACAATAATTTCAGGTTGTTTTATCTTTGGATCGAATGTCACTCGATAGAATCGATATTCAAATATTGATCATATTGAGGTTAGGTCGATTGTATCAAGAATGGATATAAACTATCCAGCAAGTTTACTGGAAAATCCTTTGGATTTATCGATACATCGACATAGTTATCAATATCATCGACATTCAAATTCCAATGATATCGAGTGTGCCTTGATCATAGTTTTGACCTAAAATATTTCAAAGGCAAGTCTCTCTCATTTTCAAATATCGAGGAATCGATCCTCGTGTCGATGAAATCGGAGTTCGAAATCCGATGACGTCGACGCATGTTCAATTTCCTCGACTAGCTGGCAAAATGTTTCAAAAGCATTAGACATTTGAGTTTGTGTCATTGAGTGGCCAGTCGATACGATCGAGAGGATACGCTCGATTATATCGACCCTACTCGATGATATCGAACTCTATCATAAATGTGACTATTTTATATCCATTGGAACCTTTTGCTTATTTATAGAGAGCTTGTCCTTAGTTGCTGGTAGAGAAAAAGAGAGACTGCTTTTGTGTGTTTAACCCTAGATCATATACCCTAAGACTTTTTTCTCTCATGGGAGTTCATCCTCCAATCCACCCTCATCATTAACATTCAACAGAGTGGATTGGGGAATGAACTTTCACATTCTAGGATCCTATAGTTACCACCTTAATGGCAAATCAGAAGTTGGGATGCCTTGAATGCATATATGATTGGAATCGCTCTATCTCTCTTATAGGAAAATATTTAATAGAGTAGGATTCCATTATAACCTTGACCCAACTCGTCGCCATGTATTGGTACATATTCTTACTTGCGGTTCAAGGAAGCAAAAGAGTCTTCATCAACAAAGGAGAAGATCTTCGACAACGTGCTAAATAGGGCTTATCTACTTATCTGTAAGTCATTAGAGTCCAGAGGACCCTTGTGATCATTCCTTCTCTAAGATTGGGTATAAGGTGTTTCTCACCCCTTGCAAGCCCTCGTAGGAGGCCGCTGGCGGGATTGTATGTGGTGGGTGCTTTGTGTTGACCTTTGCTCTATGGAGAACATAAACACTTAGGTCCTTGTAGTAGGTCCTTGACCAGGGTGGTCTAAAAGTTAGGTGCTTTGTGTTGACCCTTTCTCATGGGAGCATAAACTTGTGAGGTTCCTTGAGTGGATCGTTGGCCAGTGTGCCTAAAATTGGGTGCTATGTGTTGACACTTGCTCGTGGGAGCATAAAATGTGTCATGTGGACACGCTATGTCAGCCTAGGTGTAGGTTGTACTAGTTAGAGGTGAACCTGATTTAAAACCTCCGGTTTGAGGTGAACCTATTGTGAAACCTCCTCAGTGAAATCCGGTGCACTCAAGGGTTGAGTGCGTCTGCTGAGAGTGGAGTAGACAAGTAGTTGAACCACTATAAAAATGACTATGTTTGTGATTGATATTAGTTTTTAATAACTTGTGTGATTTCATTAAATGCTTTCACAATTGAATATCTTAGATCACACCTCACACATAGTCACATCCATCATAATCTACAAAATATATCTTATTCATGTGTCAAATATCATTATGATTGGATCCTCTATTTGGCTTGGAAGCTATTAGAGTTACTTTGAAGAAATCCTGATTGATGCATATCTTCTCATGGCAAGTTTGATAGGATTTCAAATAAACCATAAAATTTTTATAAAAGTCCCATTCACCCCCCTCTAAGACGTATTGGCCTATTCCTACTTCAACTAAAGCGGTCACTACTGCAATTTCACAAACACCAATCCAACCGACTACACGACAGTGGGAGTCATGGCCTAAAGGTGTAAGGCCCTCGTGCGTTCATATTTCCACCCGGTCATGGCGCTGGAGCAAATCCTTGGTACCATGGAAGTTTTGGGAATTTCACCTATGGGCATCCTATGCACCCTATATGCTCAAGTAACATTTTCGGTTTCTAAACATGGCCATCCACGATGTATTTGTGGAGGCTACAGCCCTAATGAAGCAAGGGCGATAATGTTCACATGATAATCACGCAATCAACCATGCATCAATTCCAAGCATCCAACGTGCTCAAGGGGGGATACTACGTCCCTTGGAGAAGGTAACGTGCAATGCCCAATGGCATAACCATAACCATACACACACAATACCAACCAAGCATACAATGATGTACATCGGCCATGAAGATGAACTTAGACGCCTTATGTGATAATATACAATGCGGTACATTCCTCCTACCCAAGAAGGGACCAAGACTAGGTATTTAGACAATATCCATAAGGAACCAACCTCCAATGGAGGCCCATTTAGCTGGGGTAATCCACGAGACTAAGCATATAAGCTACAGGACTAAATAATGCAGAAATGGCCCTATCAAGAGTCTAAGATGGGCATCCAATCATACTTAGATACTATCGGGCTTAATGGGTCTATAATAGGGACGTTTAACCACCATTCCCCAAAAGGCATATCAACCATCAATTATATGGATAGAAGGCCCAAGGCCCATAATCAAGATAAAAAATAGGTGGCCACATACATATATTTAGTCCCAATAGCATGGGCCCTCATAATGGGCCATAAGAAAAAAGGATCTAATGCTACATACAACAGCATGGGCCCCAAGAGGGAAATTAAGGCCCAAGGCCCAATTCCCAATGGCCATAGAATTTCATACATTAAGTTGGACTTGGTGGGTAGCTTGCGTACACAATGTATGGTGCAAAATTAAGTTCAAGTTTAGTTGAAATGGGCCCCACTACATTAGCCCAATAACTAACAATTTAAGCAGGCAACCAAGGGTCCAATACCATCCTTATCTCAGTGCACAAGTACATCAAAATAGTGAAAGTTGGCCCAATGTATGGCTGGGCCAAGCCGGGATGTCCTTGCCCACTCTAGGCCCACTCGATGTCCTAAAAATCTGATCTAAGGTGGGATCCTCATATGATCACTAAGGTTGACCCAAAAGAATGCACTAATTAAGCCCAATGATTATAAAATATATGCATGCAACACATACACAAGTTCTCAATATGGTGGGCCCCACATCCAATAAAGTTTCAGCCATAACAATGTACATTTAAGGTCCCTTGATAAACTTTCGGCCCACTCAACTTCCTGGACCTTCCAAAGCCCAGAAATTAGTCAACTATGTGGGAATGATCTCATAAAGGCCAACAATACTCACAGGGGGCCCCACCAGATGGAAGGCGTGTATACATCATGAAAAAGATCAAGTGGGCTTACTACTAGACTATGATTCCAAGCAGAGAGTGCCTCCATGATCGGGTGATCCAAGGCTTGGACGGCCTGGACCAAATATGCGTTAAGGTAGGCTCTGCATACATTCACATTGAGCCTTAAACAAATGGCCTATGGTGGGCCTTTAACCATCCATAGAAGAACCATGGGCCTACCTTAGGACCACCCAGGAGGACATCTAACCTCAACTGGTTCCCAAGAGGTAGCCCGCCTCTAACCAAATACAAATCAAGGCCCAAGGCCTAAACCAATCATAAGCCTAGTGGGCAAATATATAAAGCCCAACTCATAAGCAGTATGGTAGGCCCATAGGCAAGGTTTGGGCCCAACCATGAAGATCATAAACCCATACATTGTGGTGGGTCTAATGGGCAACCCGATATTCCAACCATATGGGTAATATTATAACTGTATCCAAGTGAGTTGGGCCTCACTTCTTAGCCCAAGTATGGGGTTAATTTAGTGGGGAGCCAAAGCCCCAACTATTTGAGTATTTTGGCCCATAAAACCCATCACAATAGTGTATTAAATATAGGCCCAAAGTTCAGGGGCTTATTAAGAAAGTTTCAAGACATTGGGCCTAGGAAGCCCAACAATTAACTATGAATATTGTTCTAATAAAAACCCATTTAAAATGGGCCTTAAGAGCGCACTAATTAAGCCCAAAAATGTAATCAAAATAGGGTAAAATATGTGTAATAATATCCCCAAATCTAGTGGGTCATGCTGCCCCAAAACATACATTTGTGGGTAACAACCTTAGGCTGAAGCTGAAATTCCAGCCCACCCACTATCTGGGCTTGCTGGAAATTCAATAAAAAATTATTTATATAATTATTTTAAATCTCTAGTGGCCCATACAAGTCACAAAGGGTCCTACCAGATGAAGGAGTGAATAAAACACATAAATCAAGTGGGCCATGCTGCTGGACTGGACGTCCAGCAGCAGCCCAATGGGCTGGGCGTCCCAAGGGTAGGCAATCCTATGGGTCTGGGTAATTGGCCCAAAACTCATCCAAATGGGTCCCGAATGGATACTACTGAAGGAGGGAATGATCATGCCCCCTATGGACCCCACTTGTATGAATAGTGGGACATAAAATACATTAAGGTGGGCCCAGGAGGTGGCCTGGACGGCCAGCTAAGGCTGGATGGCCCAGCCTGGACGTATTAGCCTGGTGGGCCACTCCAGGCCGCACCACAGATGATACAGGTGCCCGATGGCCCAGAAAATTTTAAGGGTAGCCCTTTCATGTGTGGACCACACCTTAAAAAAATTTCTCTTTTTTAATGACTATAAGTATTTTAATTATTTTAAAGAAAAGTGGCTATCTAGAAAATTTGTTTGACCTGGGCGTCCCAACCTGGTGGGCCAGTCCAACCCTTTTCATGGTGTGCACAGGGATCCATTGGTCCCAAAAATTGGTAGGCGTCTCATAACATGGATGGGTCACCTCTATATAAATTTTCATAATTTTTGAATTAGAAGAAGTATTTTAATTAATTTACAAAATTCAAATTGTCCAGCAAATCTACTAAGTGCAGAATTTTGATAGACCCTGATCTGAGCCTCCAATGTGGTGGATCGATGGCCACAAAAAATTTCAAAAAAATAGCTTTTAGGTCCCCTCATATATGTACTACAAGGTGGAGTCTAGGGATGTGTCCCACCAGTGGAAAAATAATCAACCAAATCCATGCCAAACAATTAACTACAACAGAAATTTCCAGCAATATAGACAGCAACATGTTATTGTCAAAACCAGCCCACAAGATAAATAAAAGGGAAATAAATCACCATTTCCTCAAGGTAGGGTCCACCTAGATGGGTCACATAACTCTCAGACCCAAGCCCCTTCCAAGATCATCCATAAAATCAAGCCCAAAGGCTATCCAAAACATGCCAATAACATGGGGCAGCAAGGCAGGCCTGGAAATCCAACCACTTAGGCCTGATTGCATGGCACATCAGGTGGGCCACACATACATCAGATTTACTATAAGGATAGGAATGAAAAGATGGAGAAGAAACACAATCCGGCCATAGGGTAGGGCCCTGCCACTGATGGGCCCTCCCAAGAACAATCAAATACATGGATCTTCATAGATTTACAATTAAGATCTTAAATCTATCACATGCATGATCTATATCTACAATAGATGGTTAGGATGCCATCCCAACATGATCTTTAAGGTCTAGATGACCTTGATATGGAGTGGATCATGAAATACATCATGATGGGGTCTATGGAGAATGGCCCCATCATGGAACATGATATGCATGTAGGATGGGCTAAAGGGCCACATCCATGGGATCAAATGGGATCCCCCCATGGATTGATGGGTCCCATGTAATCCATCCATGAAGAAATAATGAGATTAAAGAAAAGAAAGGAAATCAGAAAAAGGAATAGTCACCCACATGGAATCCAACTCTCGAACTTCTACACTATGAAGATCTTGGAGCAAGGAGGAGATTTTGATGGTTGAGATGTATTTTTAGTGGTGAGATTTGAGGGGTTTTTGGGTTTAGAGGGCTGGAGAATTTGGGAAGAAAGGGATGTTGGGGAGAAAGGTTGCTAGCTATGGAGGAAAAAATGAGAAGGAGGGAGAGATAAGGAGAGAGAGAGAGAGAGAGAGAGAGAAAGAGAGAGAGAGAGATTGCTTTGTAAGAAAGGAATTCATTGCCTATGGGAGAAGTTTACAATGTTGTAGGCTAGGATAGGTTTCTTGGTGGTATGTGAGATAGGTAGTGTTAGTTATAGAGCTTTTGTGTGGTGTGGGTAGTGTACCTTGGAACTTGTGCCAAGGGTGGTGGTCCACATGCATTCCACCAAAGTGAGCCACAATACAATGAAATGTACATAACTTTTGATCTACATATCGGATGGACGCACAAGACATATTATCAAAACCGTGAAGACGATATGAACAAGATGGCATAGGTCTCGAGTCGATCCAGGTCGGGTCAATGTGATCAAACTCAAGGATGACCGTAAACACTATCTGAGGATCGTGGGTCGCCGGGATTCAACCAATAAGACCGCGAGACCAAGAGAAATGAAATGCATACCTACACACACATGCACACATAAGAACTCGGGTTAGGTCTTTTAACAGATGCTTTATCCAGTTTGGCTGCGGCCTTAGCTTGTCCAAATCGGAGCCCTTTACAAGTAATGATCAAAGAAAGAAGGTTCTTACCGCTTGCTGATGATGTCGAGATTACTGAAGTACTTCCTGTATCATGTTTAAAGATCATGATTGATGATTGGTGCAAGCCTTTTGTGGATTATCTCAAATATGATATCCTACCAAAGGATCCTGCACAAAGGTTGCAAATAAGACAAAGAGCAAAGAAATTCATTATGTTTAGTGCAGAACTCTATAAGAAATCCTATAACGAGGTACTTTTGTGATGTTTGGATACAAAGGAGGTGAATCAAATATTGGGCGAAGCACATTCAAGAGAATGTGGAGCTCATCAGGCTGGTAGAAATCTGTTTCATAGAGTACATTAAATGGGGTATTATTGGCCTATAATGTTTAAGGACGCAATTGACTATACACGATGATGTCACAAATGTCAGTAGTCTCTTGGCCCTTCGAAGCCTGGGGACTCGACATTATCGGTCCTATAAACCCATCATCATCCAGAGGAAAACAGTAAATTTTGGTAGCCACTGACTACTTCTCAAAGTGGAATGAAGTCGTCGCATTAAGAAATGTCAAAGGGAAAGACGTCATGAATTTCATACGATATGTAATAATATACTGTTACGGTATTTCGAAGAAAATCATCACTGATAATGGTACCCCATTTAAGAACATGGGAATGGAGAAATTATGTCAAAATTTTGATATCCAGCATTCATTCTCGACACCTTACTATCCGCTAGCTAATGGGTTAGCTAAAGCATTCAACAAGACAATTGTGAAAATATTGAAGAAAACGGTTGCAGAAAACAAACGCGATTGGGATGAGAAGCTACAAGAAGCTCTATGGGCTTATTGAACTACTCATCATACTTCTATGAAAGCAACGCCATATTCTTTGGTTTAGGGGTTAAAGTTGTTGTCCCCATTGAAACGCGAGTTGCATCACTTAGAATAGCAGTACATCAATCAATCACCGATGATGAAAATGCTAAGATCAAGTTAGCAGAATTAGATTCGTTAGACAAAAAAGTGACTAACGGCCCAGCAACGATTACAGTTATATTAAGCAATAATCTTTGCAGCCTTTGATAGAAAATTTAAGCATCACTCCTTCAAAATAGGTGATATGGTATTGATGTTGAAGAGACCGATAGTTGTCACTTACAAGACAGGGGGCAAGTTTGACCCTAAATGGGATGGTCCATACGTAATATCAGAAGTGTACTCTAATGGGGCCTATCGAGTGGTGGATCAAGATGGACGAGGCATAAGTATACTGGTGAATGCTCATTTCATAAAAATATATCATTGCTGAATGTTTGTGCAGTTTTGATAGAGAAGATTCACCACATGGTTCTTCTCAATCAAAAGTGGGCAGGCAAGAGAATACAGAAGGTAGAACTCTACATTATTTTCTTTTCTTTCTTCTTTACATTGTATTTCTCTTTGAGTACTAATGAAGTGCAGGCCTTTAAAGTATATCAAGTTTGAGCAAAATAATGAAAAATCCCAATGATTGTTGCCATAATCGCTAATAGGTATCACCAAGACACCAAACAAATATCGCCAAATGCAAATCGCCAATGCGAAATGATTACCGTCGAAGTTGTTGTCAAAGTTGCTACTACTGTGGCCATTTAAATTTATCAAAATCAATAGCACTGCTAGGCTGTTATATTATCTTAACCATAAAATTTTGTTTCATTATCATCAGCAAATGCAATAAATTAATTTCGATTTATTACTCCAGCAAGGCCAATTCATCTTTTACAGGTGGCAGTAGGGGAATTGTGACAACAAGAAGCTTAATGTGCATAAGGCTTATCATTATTTGGTGATGGTGATATGGTAGAACTATACGGGTAGCAGTGTCGCTTGTGGCCTTAAAAAGCCCACAGAGAGCTTCATATGCACCCATGCGGGCAATTGACGAAGCAGTTATGTAAGACCCATGCCGTCTGTATAGTTTCAGGCAGCGTCATGAGGATGGTCGGAGAACGTCCCTTATGAATGGGTCTGACCTTGCAGGCGAAGGAAAAGTGAGTTTTTCGAATCAGAATGACTCCCCAGATCCCTGGTTTGATTTCAGTAGTAACTCATGAGGGCAAGTCTCTGAAGCAGGAGACCCTCCACTGATAGACTGGAGGCCTTGGATTTGGTATGTCGACGGTTGCCTTGCAGGCCCCGTGAACTCTAGAGAGTTACTGTGGCCAACCCCATGCATAAATCCTATTGAGTTCACTACCTTGGTAGCTTCACTGGGCCCCTCTAATGGATCATGGTTTGTGAACTCCCCAGCCGCGATAAGCCCCTTGAACTCTAGAGAGTTATAGCGGCCATTTGCGTAAGACCAACTCCAACTACTTATGAGTTTAAACTGTGGTTGCTCCAACTACTCATGAGGCTAAACTGTGTGTGTAACTAACTAGAATTGAAACTTAGTCTCACCCATTCTGAATATCATTTAGGCAATGTTATTTTAACCATTATTATAACTTATTGCTCAAGCTCCACATGTCTATCAAACATACCTATGAGAATTTCTCAAGTTAAAAAATGATGCAATGATAAGATAAATACTTGCCATATGAAGATATGATGATAAGATAAATAAGTTTCATATGAAGTATAAAAAGAGTTATATTTTCTGTTTAAAATGTACTCCTGTTAAACTTGACCGATATGTATTTACTATTGTTATATTCTGAAGAGGACAAGCCTTAAATGATGATATACTTGTTCTTTTA
Organism: Magnolia sinica; assembly: GCF_029962835.1. Lineage (NCBI taxonomy): Eukaryota > Viridiplantae > Streptophyta > Magnoliopsida > Magnoliales > Magnoliaceae > Magnolia > Magnolia sinica. The sequence goes on from NC_080574.1 coordinate 87,246,481, forward strand.
AAGAGAACAATAATACCTGTCTGTCTCTTATCTTCTTGATGCTTCAGGAGTAATGTCTTTCATGATTTGCAAAGGAGGGGGGTAAAATTGTACAGAATTATCATCTTCTTCTGAAAATTTGGAGATTCATGGGTACTTTGCAGAGATACCCTAAAAGCTATCCAACCCTTAAGAGTATCAGCCAATTGTGCTTCACGAGAAGTATGTTCCGAGGAAATCATTGCACAGAATTGACCAGAACAAGGGGAATGGTTAGTCTCTCTAGAATAACCGATGGCTTGGTCTTCTTGATAACTCCTTAGTCGAGGTGGAGGAATGAATATGACATGGTCAGTTGAATGATATCTACACACCAAATAGTATTGGTGGACCCACCAATGCATCCAGGGATATGAAGAATGGACTATATATCCTTAGCCCAAGAGTATAAAATGAGATTCAGTGTTAACACTTAAGAGTTGTCTCCATATCAAAGCCCAATTATACAGCCCGATGCCATAGTTCCTCATTGATCTGGTAATGATATAACAAGTCACCGGCATTGTTTCATCCAACCCAAACTGACGAGTAAATCTGTTTGGATAATAGGGTTCGCTCTAAAATATGTTGCCTACTCTTAAGGGAAGAGTATTGGATTTGATGGAAACAAGGAATGAGTGCTCGCCATAAGAAATAGAGTCATTATCAACAGCTTTTATGAGTTCCAGATTAACAGTGAAAGGAAAATGATGAAAGTCAATAAGATCACCGTCTTCTATTTTATGGGTAACCCAACCATTTGATCTTTCAACCATCTTCCTTAGTTGGTAGTGTTGAAGAGGGAGCCAATGAGGATCTGAATATGCTTCTGGTGGGTCATCAAAGGTCTAAGGGAAATATACTCCCAGCCAACCTACAAAGAAATGCCAAGGAGCATAAACCAAGAAAGGTTGGAATGATAAATCTAAGGGCCCGACAAGTTATATCACCAAAAGCGCGATATAAGGAACATAGAACTGAAGAAGCTAATGAATGCTTCTGACCCTCAGCCATAGCACCAACAACTACAAAAAGGGATGGTCTGATGACTTGTTCCAAACCAGGGAATATTGCCAAGCTTAACCAATAAGCTAGGAAGGCGGCTAATTCACAAGAGTGACTGTATTCAGTAGTGTTTGTCATATTCTCATGGATAGTTTTAAAATTCTGATGATTATAACCTACAAAGCTGTCAGGATAAAATAACAGGGTTATTTAAAAAAAGATGAAGATTTGAAAATAAAAGATTAAGAGAAGAGAAGTGTACCGTAGTTTGTGAGAGAAATGAGCCAACCATTCAAGAGGAGTGATGTGTTCAGGATGGGGAAAGTTAACCAACTCACTGAAAAGTTCTATAGTGGTCTTCGAAATCCCAGATTTACTGTCTTCTGCAGAAGCATGAGACAATTCCTCATTTGAAGGAATATAAATATCGAGGATGTTGTCCATGATGGGAAGACCTGCTATAAAGTAAAGGTCCCATAAGGTAATGCTCATCTCACCTAGAGGAAGATGGAATGAGTTGGTTATGGGGGACCAAAAGTTAAGAAAGCCTCTGAAGATAGCTGTGTTTTCGTAAAAATGCTCTGATGTAGCCACGATGGCATCAAAGAGATTAATTCATTCCAAAATGACCATATGTTTTCTAGCAACAATGTGGGCCAGGCACTATAGAAATCTTGAGGAGATAGAAGACCCTCGACTATGAAGTCATCTATCCTCCAGGGGACACGATTGATAAAGAAATGTTGACGAGCAGTCTTAAAGAAATGAGTTGGAAAGGGCCGATGAGAATCATGGTAAGGCCGTAGAAATCGCATTTTGAATATCATGCTAGCTTTCTGATGTAAATTATTTCCTTCTATATGGCCTTCTAGGATTCGGGGTTCTCTCGTGATCTAATTGTCTGTAAAGACAAGGCAGCTTCGGTGGGTGGAAGATTCGCTATGAGGGATTGACCAATGCCGTTGAAGATTCATGGGATAAGAGATGATTTTACCCATGTAAGGGTGGTGGAATTCCAGTAGTTTTTCATTAATCTCCACACAAGTCCAAGTGTGATGAAGGAATTGTTCAAGTGTGGAGGAAATCGAAGAATTCCTTTTTCTCGAGGATAAAGCCTTTAAATGACTCATGGTGACAAAGAAGAGAAAAGTTAAAGAAATTTCAGAAGATTTTCGAGACAGAAATTTATGGCGCCAAGGGTGAGCAAGTTACGTGGTTAAGTTGTGCGTGTAAGTAGTGGGGATACCCTGCATGCAAGAAGGGTTTGATTGGAAGATCGAATTTTAACATGAGGAACAGTTGAGTGGACCAGTATTTATAGGCCAGAGACGTCGTTAGAGAGTTACACGGGTCAGCAAGTTACGCGGATCCGCGCAACTCAGGTTCTCCATGGCAAGTTTGATCCTTCAAATTAATTCAGAAAAATAAAATTTTAAATCAAGGGGGCATCTGTTGGGGTACCAAAAGTGATTAGAGAGAGAGAATTGGAGAAAGGCATGAACAGGAGAGGGAAAGTAGTACAAGTTGTGTGGGACCCAAGTTGTGCGGGACCCAGATTATGCGGAACCCAAATTATGAGAAACCCAAGTTATACAGGACTCAAGTTGTGTGGGTCCGCACAACTCACCCAAGTTGCACTAGGGCGTGCAAGTCTCATCAGAGGAGGATTTGTGATACAGAGTGGGGCCCATGGCACAGGAGTCCTGGGCTCACATGTGCGGATGCTTATAAATACCCCATTATCCCTTCATTTGAGAGATCAAATGTTCAGGAGGTTAGTTTCTCCGACAGGTACTGAAGACAGAGAGAAGGAAGGAGGGCCGCGCTACTCATAGCAAGTTGCGCGGGCCCGCGCAACTTATCGGCCACGCAAACAAGTAATTTCTGAGAGCTGTCATTATGCTAAAATTTCTGACAGACGACTAAGCTATTTAAGGTATTTCCAAGGGATCCTAGCATGGGAAACCCGCACAACTCGTCTCCCCTGGAGATTTGATGAAAACGCATCGAAATGCTGCTAAAATTTGCATTTTGATTATATTTGAGTTGTGTATTTTTCTTTTTATTAAGAGATTTTATTCTAGAATCAAAGGACCAAGAGGATGTTAATGAACTCAGAATAAATGAAATTGATGAATATTCACTTTGTTCCATCTTCATCAATGTTGAATAAGAAATTCTCCCAAATCAAATGCTTTTCGTTTCTGGTCGAAACAGATATATGGTGGGAAGGCGTGCTAAGAAGAGTCTCACCTAATTATGAATGGAGCTGGAATGAGTTTAAGAAGTGGTTTAATGAAAAATACTTTCCTCCGTGTGATCATCACGAGAAAATATCTAAGTTTCTCAAGTTGGAACAAGGGAATATGACAGTGTCGTAATATGAAGCGCACTTCGACAAATTATCACAATATGTACCAAAGGCTGTTAAGGACGAGGAATGTAAATTGCAAAAGTTTATGGAAGGTCTCCAACCGAAATTCAGTTGACATTGTGCACCTTCAACTTTACTAACTTCGCTAATATCGTGGACAAAACCATGTGAAAAGATAAGGACTTCGAGTGTAGGGCCAAAACATGTACTCTTATTTGATGTTTAACAAGCAAAGCCAAGACAACACCAATTGCATCTCCTATGGCTGAAGAGAGGATGGAATTAATGTCTCACCCAACTGATTCTTCGGGTCAGCATAAGCTTTGCGATAATTATGGAAGGTTAGGTCACTTCTTGAAGCAGTGTTTTAAGAAACGACAAGATTAGAGGATCTTCCCTCCAGTACAACGACTTCAGCCACCATGGTACGACCTTTATAAATCTTCCTTAGTAGTTATAAGCTAGTTTGTAAGGATTATAAATTATTAAGAATGTGTACTAATGTGACTAAAATAATTAGAAATGATTAAATTAAAGATTTTAGGATAGCACCCCAGATAGCTAAATTGCAATGTTGAAGCGTAATGAATCATTTAGGCTTATTCTTTAGTGAAGCAAGAAATTAAATAGCCTGTCTCAAAAGAGCAAAATGATCGGGAACACAAACCGATGGAACCATGTCTAAGCGAAATTACACAGTTTGATGTGAAATCTAGATCCTAATGATTATAATGATCTCAATGCCCTGATTAAGTAGAAGATCAATACTTACAGGAATTAAGAAAGATACTAGTAAACTCACTACCCAGCTAGGCAGAAGTTTGGCGTATTAGGCTCAGACCAACTATAAATGTCCGTTCGTATTTACCCAAACACTAAGAACATAAACTACTCTTCCTTTAATATGACATAGAATTCTCATCATGAATTTCAAACTTATATATATAGATAGGATAATCATAATAAAACTCCTCTTTACAACATGTGAGCAAACCCTTAATCTTAATTGATACTAAAGGAAATTGGGATGACCTTAATTGAATCTCGTGGGTGAGAGTCTTCTTTAAGTGGGGTATATTGTAACACCCCGTACTTTTCAGTGCTCAGGTGTTACCAAGAAGACCAAATTCAGTATAAGCATGATATGATGTATCTAAATGTTCGACCTTGTCTTGGCTTGATCTAATGGTTGGGATAGACCAAACCATCCATCTATTAGTTATTGAGGGAAGTCGTCACGTCTTTTAGGATACAAGTTACACCACCCACTGTTTAGTGCATCCTTAGTAGCTCAAATGGTAATCCACACCTAAGCCACCTGACCCTCTAAGCATAGAATCAGTGGTTAGACCCCTACTTACACTTACTTTAGGACACTTGGAACTAGGGAGGAGTGAATCTAAAATACTTGTGCTTCTGGATTACAAGATCCAACCCTTGAGATTGTGCATTAACCATGGAGTTCGAGATAGATCATTGGACTTACGCCTCACCTCATTCAATGATGGACCTTGACGTCAAAACTAATCATTAGATTCATCTACGGAACCTTTGGACCATCAATGATCGTCTCAAAGTAATTTGACCATTCAAACTCATGGTCGCCCGTCCAACTGAGATGTAGGGGAATCTAATTGTATAAGTGATTGTCAAATCTAGAGCTATAGATCTACCTCAAAGTCAGATGGGTGGCCTATCTTAAGTTGATACCATAATAATTCATTTTAAATGTGATATAATTTTGTGTGTGTGTGTATATATATATATATATATATATATTATAATACAAAATAATTTTTTAATTATTTGTAATAATACATATGTTACTTGAATTATTTAAATTATGTATATTATTTAAACTATATATAAAATAAATTGCATACCAACACATTATTATATAATTGATGTATATTAACTAATATTTAGAATTTATAATTTAAACTATATATTATTGTATTATACTATATATATAAAATATATATCACTTAATATTAATTTTGATATACTAATATATGCATATATTATGACAAAAATACATTATAAATATTAATGATTGTAAATAAATATGTATCTATAACTATTAATGTATTATACTAAGCAAATATGTAAATATATTTTTATTATATAATCTAAAATATTATTTACTAATATTTATTATAATGAATATATTTATATATATATATATATAAGAAAATATAATATTTCAAATTAAATACTTTATTAATTGATAAATAATTATAAATATAAAATAATACAATAAATGTATTATACGTTGTATATATGTTTATAATATATATTATATACTAATGTAGTTATTATTACTTAATATATATTATTTTTTTACTAATGTTGAAACTAATGGACGGGCCAGATTTCACTTAACGTTACCATGGGCCGCCTAAACCACTAATCAAGCACGAACTTGGCATGTATGGCCCACCTAAGCCATGGATGCACTTCATTCTTTGGGTTGGATCCTAATGTGGGTTGACAAAATAGATGAACGAAGTAGATTGGGCAAGACCATCACTATGGGCCCCACCTATGGTGCATGGGCACCACTCACAAGTGCACACCCGACGTGCATTGAATAGGGTTGCTCAGTAAAACAAGTTTGACCTGAGCCAACTAAAAGAAGGAAATTCCTTCTTTCCTTTTCCCACGCCCAACTATTTTTGAACGGACAGATACCCGTCCATCTGTTAGAATCATGGCCCACCTTGATCGACCAAATGCATGATCTGAATTGTCCAACTTGGAGAGGAGGAAATTCATACCGAAAATCTGAAGTTTCACATGTTTCCTCCCACGTGAAACTATAAAGACGCTAGCGCAAGAGGGTTGGTTCTGCTTCTTTTATTTCTAAAAATGGAAAGCCCAGTTTCTTCCACGCTGGAGATCCGCGTGACTTCGTTTCCTTCCATCTTAACCGTTCACCATGAAGAAATCCTAGCCCTCTATTCAAAACCATGTGGTTTAAGGTTTCCTGCATGCTTGGGAGAAAACCACGGCTGGTTTTGCCAGCTATGTACGACCATCTCCCAGTAGAAAAATAATTTTGGGACGTCTATCTTCAATTCGACGGTCCTGGGAGAGTTTAGGGCAACTTAAAATGAGAGAGTATCAAGCAACATTTGGTTCTATCTGTTGCTCAGGACCCTTTAATGAAAACTCGACCGCTCCTTTCAGAACTCAAACCCACCAACCAAACTGGTTTGAAGCTTCGAAACTAAGGTTCAAGGAGCACTGTGGGAGCAACTAAAGCCATCCCCATGGAGCGGATCGAAGGGAGGTTCATCCGATTTCAAGTTGCCATTAACGGCCAGCTCGTCTTCTCCACCTAGCTGCGCTGACTCAGTCTGAGTTTGAGCAGAGTCCAGATCTTGTTGGGTCATCAGACTAAGTTTATGGAGAGAGAGAAGTAAGAAGGAAAAATAAGAGAAGAAGGGAGAAGATAGGGTGAGCCGTTGTCGAGTTGGATCAACACATTGAAGCAGCATTGTGTTGCTGCCCGAGTTACAGATCGCTAATTCTCCAGGTCGTGTGGGTGGGACGCTACAAAGAAAGACGAAAAGGCAAAGGGAGTGGGGAAGTGAAAAGAGAAAGGAGAAGGGACATTGGTCCTTTCCCCGGGTTGCTGCCACATCGCGTTGGAGTGACTCGGGCGAAGGTGGTCCACTCAAGTTCTGCCCGAGTCTAGACATTGCTAAACTTGTCTGAGTCATCAGCTTGTCGTGCTAGGCAAACTCAATCACGTCCATAAACGGCTGGACATCCCAACAAGTAAGGTAGAGAGTGGGTTTGTGAGTGAGTCAACTCGCTCCTTTGTGGCTACCGAGTACAGGCTAAGTCCGAGTCTGAGTTAGGCATGGTCCAGGTATTTCTGGACATTTTAGCACAAACAAAAAAAGAGAAGAAAAAGAGAGAGGGAGTGAGAGAAAGAAAAGGAGAAGGAAGAGAGGAAGAGGAGAGAGGAGAGAGGGGCCTGGTGGCTATTGAATCGACTTGACTGAAACCGAGTCCAGCTGAGTCGAGTTGGGCTTGAGGCTAGTCTAAGCTTAGTTGGACATTCCAGCAAAAGGTGAGGTGGGGAGAAAGAGAGAGAGAGAGAGAGAGAGAGAGAGAGTAAGGAAGGAAAAATAAGAAGGAGAGTTGTTCCTTACATTCCGAGTCTCGATCGAGTTGACGCGGTTGGTCTTAGCTGAGTTCGTGTCGAATCGCCAAGTTAAACTATCGAGTCAAGGTAAATCAAAACTCATTTCCCTTATTATTACCGAGTTGACTCAGTCAGTTTTCACTGAGTGTATTACCCCTAGAAGCCAAGTACTAACTATTTCTCTTGATGTTTTGTTTGGGTCGTGGTCACATATCATCGAGTAGATTTGACTCTATCGGACTTCAGTCGTGCTATCTAGCGGGCCATGCAACTAGATTGCTTAATCGAGGTGAGGACTTACCCCTTGAGCTTCCCACTTAAATTCATTAATCTAATCATAGATGTTGCCTTAATCCCTTCCATTTAGTATCTCCTAAGTTACTTAATTTTTGTACTTAACTTATTATGTGGATTTGACAATGTGTTGCGCACCTGATTCCTGTGGTAGATAATGAACATATCTCTTTAATTATAACATGCATAAATGACTATCGTTTGTTACACATGTATTAATTAACTATATGTTACCACTTGCGTTTAAATGATGGAATGAATGGAACCTATTTTGAACTTACTATCCTGCGGTCCACATTTGCCTTACGCGGCTTGAACCGCATATTTGCCCTCATGACTTTAATGGGTTATTAGTGCCGTTTTTTGGCTTATTTGTTATATTTACATATCTTGTTGATTTTCGGGTCATTATGTGGAGTTCGTTATGATTTTTGGGTGGAGCTAAAGTTCTCTTGTCGATTTTCTAGCCATCTTGCGGAGTTCATATGATTTCCGAATGATGTCGAAGTTCCTATGTTGATTCTCTCTTCATCTTGCGGTGTTCAGTCGTATGATGATTTTCGGGTGGAGGTGAAGTTCTCTTAGTGGTTTTCTAGCCATCTTACAGTGTTCACATATGATATGATTTTTGAGTGAAGTAGAGGTTTAAAGGTTAACTTTTTATTCACCTTATGAATTTCGCTTGTACCACGATTTTTGGGTGGAGCTGAAGTTCGTTCATCGATTTTCTAGCCATCTTGTAGAGTTCACATACAATGTGATTTCGGGTGTAATAGAAAGTCGTATGATTGATTATTTGACTATCTGAACACATTCCCTTATATTGTAATTGCTATTATATTTTTCTTAGGATGAGATTCTATTGATTTGCTTAATTTTTTAGTATATGAGTATGATTATGCAATGCCCTGTTTAATGTATCAAATTTCATGACTTGCGATCATATTGGACTATGAATGATGAGTTCACAATCTTAGAGGGTGCTCCCCACAGCGATGGCCATTGACGCTATCAAATCGTAACAGTTGATGGAGGTGTAGAGCGAGCCGATGCTATTCACTAGGTTGTTATAGAAAATTGGGTAGCTGAGGAACTAGAAGAGGTCCCTGCGGCACGTATTGAGCTACACCACTAGTTGATGGATTCCTGTTTTTTCTTATATAAACCTTGTATTTGGGATTGTATAAGTCCTGTATGGGTGCTACATCTGAATTTTTGTGATGATTAGAATATTTTTATTCAATGCATGGTTTACTCTAGCTTCCTTGCTGTTAACTCTGATTAATGATAAGTAGTTCAAATTTACACTGAATTTTATAGGCTAACACTCGGGTTTTTGGAGGACGAGTCATATACTCGGGTTCCAAAAACCAAGGCATTATAGAATCACCTAGTGGATCATGAACTAGAAAGACTAGTTAATCTTTCATCCACATTTAGTTGGACTGAACCTCTAAGACGCCTCACACCACCCCAAGTGGCTGCAAGGAGAAATGAATGAAAGGGCTTACCTTACGGGCCAATATAATAAGTATGACCCCTACGATGAATATCCTAGGGGCCAACATTATGTCGATGAAGGACAATTTAAGGGGCAACCTCTTGTGCCATGGGTGACATACCCTTACTACACGAGGGTTGACTCACTCAGGATCAACATCTTGTGCCACTAATAGCTCTAAAACATTATGTTAGGGATGAATGGTCATTGGGTAACCTCCTTTGTTACAAGCCTCACAAGCTTTGAATCCCGTGGTGTAGAGACACCATTCGGTCCTGCAACCATGACAGTTGGGTTATGAGGATGTTATCAACATCATTTAAGAAGTAGCTAGCCGACTTCATGGTCGTAGGGTTATCAGAACCATATATCATGAATCTTACATTGAATGGGTCGATAGATACTTCACGCTACCTAGAGGGTATAAGGTCCTAGAGTTCACCAATATTTCAGGGAAAGGTGATTCGTCAACAACAGAACACATCTATAGCTTCACCATGCAATTCAGTGAAGTTTCAACGGATGACTTCTTGAGATTCATTTTATTTGAAAACTCCCTTTATGGGAATGACCTTCACTTGGTATATAAACCTACCTATGAATTTAGTACACTCTTGGCTCGAGATGGAGGAAATGTTTCACATGCAATTCTTCTAAACTGAGCCTAAGGTTTCCATGGTTGACCTCTCCTAACTAATATAATTGTCGGGTGAATCGGTCAAAAGGTTTATAGCTCGCTTCAAGAAGGTGATAAATTGATGTTCAATAACCCTACTAGAGGGCAAATTTGTCAACCTGGACTAGGATGGTATGGACATTGAACATCAGAAGAAATTTTTCACAAAAGACCTTTCATTAAGACCCGAACTATGAAGTGGTTGCTGCTAAGGTTATGGCCAAATGGTTGTTCTTCTATCCAACCTTAATGAGAAATGATGTTTAAACCCTATTAGGGATGAACCCATAAAGAGTATATGTGAATTTCGAAAGTAGTATTATTTTGACATCACTATGGATAATGAAATATTTGACCATCTCCTATAGCCAAATTCATTAAGTTATTAAAATATCAAAAGATTTCATTGGCCGAATAGTTGAAGAAATGTGAGTTATGCAAGTGGCATGGTATTAAGACTCAATAAACTAACAACTGTATCATTTTCATGAAGATCATCCAAAAAATATATCGACAAAGGCATTCTTATGCTCCAAGAGAAAGATGAGGCCATGAAAATCCATTCGCTAAGATTGTTGATGCAAGGGTCATGTTGGCCAATCTCAAGATGTTAAAGTGGCCCACGGATAAAGCATCAACGTCTAGGACGCAGCCTTAGAAGAAATCACTCATAAATCCTCAAAAAGCGACTTTTGAAGTTTTAGAAGGGCAACAACCCAAGCATAGCATTGTCGAAAAAGTTCCAATGGCAAACCCACTCCCTAAACACATACTATGAGAACATTGTTCTCGTCAGGTTCACATGGTCAAGTAGCAACTGCCATAGGCAAACTCTTGAAGCCTACCATCACATAGTTTCCACCATATAAAGTGCATCTCAGGCCTTTGCATCTAAATACTACAGCGTCATGACAATATCAGTCGTGTAGGCCACCTCACAAAGACAACAGGCTGTCGGAACCACATCCTAACATTAATACAACTTATAAGTTTGTGACAAAAGACTCTTTACCTTAAATAAGATGTCAGTGGAATTACGATCGAAGGCTTCCTTAACAACTCTATGTGGCTAAAAGACGTTTCTTGGATGGCTAAGACCATCAAGTTATTAATAACTCTACACAATCAAGGATGGTCATATCTACAGAGGCATGACAGATTGCTAGACAATGGCTATCCTTTATAAGTTCCCCAACCAACTTAGGAGTAAACAAGAACATATAAGCATTATCTATAAAGGCAACAAGTTATAGACAAAGCCTACATCGTAACAAACCACACCATCTGAAAGATGTCTGATAGTAGAACTCTTGGGACCTAGAATTCTAGATCAATCATTGCAAGAAGCTTCATGTAATACCCAACTCAGCTTATAAGAATGACCGATTAGTTAGTAGATGAGACTCACCATCCTAAATAAAACTCAATAATGCCTGCATGTACATTCAAGTACTCGAAAGAACCCTAATAGTACCTAGGAGGTACAACCCTCATAATGTGATCATAAATAACAAAAACTAATACCATGATGACCACCCCGTCAAGATGAATCCAACGATAACTTCCACTCATGGGCACGTGACCTAAAACACATGTTATGGCATGAAGAACGAACACTTTTTATGTGTAAATATCCATGAAATTATAAATGAATGACACCATCATGAAGTAATAATGAGGTCATATTTGAAACTATTCCATTAAGATTAGTTTAAATTAAATATAGACTTAAGTGTAAGCTAACCTACTCTATGCCTTATAAAAGTCAATTTAATGAGGTAAGTAACTTTAGTAGCTAAAAGTCAAGGCTCTCCCTCAAATCAAGGAGAGTCATGACACCTAACATGCTTTGATTAAATAAATACTTACTATAATACGACATGGAACCTGCTTAGGGAAGATAAAACTAGCTTAATTAGCCATTAATAAAGTGAGGACCCTAAAAGTCAAAAGTTCTCATTGATTCAAGGAGATCATGCTACCTCACCTAGTTCTAGAATTCCCTAACCCCATCTAGAAGGTCATTAAGACCCCCTAATCATGCCCTAACAAGATATATGTGGCTAATAATTGAATTAATAAAGTATACATGAAGAAAGTCTACAACACAATTCCTTAAATTAAGGAGATGTGTACATATGGCTAGGATATTTCTAGAAAATCAATGGAGGCCATTTATGATGAGCTAAAAAGTCCCTAATCAGGGGATTATCACAGGACAATCTTCCATGAATCAAGGAGGGCCATATGTAAATGTTATAGTGTAAATCTAGCACCCGAAGAGTTGTTAAATTTTGTTGTACCAAACCATTTAGAATTTGTATCATGCATTGAGTTGAATTGATCAGATTCATGCATTTTAAAGTTGTCTGCATCTTCGTCGAACTTGCCTACATTTTCAAGTTGAAGAGAAGATTGTTGAAGGTCATGGTTTCAAGCTCAAATTCAAGAACTAAGGCTTAAGAACTCAAGTTCAAGTTTGATATTCAAATACTGTACACTAAAGACTCAAGAACTCAAGCGTAACTCAAGCTCATGTTCAAGAGATCGGACTCTTGCTTCATGTATCTCAAGAATTCAAGGTTCTGAAGCATTGATGTTTCAATTGTTCCAACTCACAAAGAAGGTATGGATGACCCTAGATTGACCATAGGTCAAGTCATATTTATTGCATATTTTATGTGGGTTATTTCATAAGTTTATAGGTCATTTTCTCGACTAGTCTAAGTACTGGCTCGACCAGTCTAAGAGTTTTCTCAACCAGTCCAAGGTTTGCTGCAACTTTTTAGAATTTTCTGTTGGACTCTCAACCAGTCCTGGAGACTACTCGACCAGTTGAGTGAACAGTGCTTGACCGGTCATGCAGTGCTCGACTCAAAGTCCAGCAAGCTTTTTTGGTCCCACTCGACTAGTTGAGTGCATTACTTGACCAGTCAAGTAACGATCTTATCTTATCGCGCCAGGAAATTTGAAATTTGGTTGGTCCTTCGACCAGTCGAATAGACCCTTAAACCAGTCGAGTGAATAGTATTTTCACCTATAAATAGAGCATGAATTTCAGAGTTTTTTCATTCATTCTAAGCTAAATCAAGACACCACTATGAGAGATAAGTTTGTGAATTTATTAAGCTATATTGTGCTCATTTTAGATTCTCTTTATTAGCTTTTGTAATTTGATTTTGTGATCTTCATTCCAATCTTATATTAAGAAGGGATTTGTGTTTTACCATTTCTTGAGATCAAAATCAAATCAAGCTAGCCCAGGTTGATTTAATTAAAAATCATTTAGAACAAGAACCTTTTCACTTATGAGACTGGACATTGAACATCTTCGTCTACATCAGATTGGTTCTACCGGGCTTCTTCAGAAGGAGAATTTTCAAATAAGTACCATTTACATTTTGTATATCTTTTATGGTTTAGTTTGTGAGGTTGTTCTAGGAAAATCTCAGTGTGGGGTTTTTATAATTGTGTAAGCCCATCTAAAGACACAATTGTAAAGGTTTTAAGGTGAACCTTGGAAAACCTTTTTCATAATGAACACTAATATCCCGAGGGAGTGGATATTAGGAGTGGAGTAGTTGTGTGGCTATTTTTTAACAGTTGGTGTACACACAAACGAACCACTATAATTCCTGGAGTTGTAGTGGATGATTGAATGTGCTTATATGTGTGAATGTTGTAATTTACTTTAAGCATTTGTGGTGAACGGTGTAATTTATTTTATGCACTTGTCGTGAATGTTGTAATAACTTAGTTTATTTTCTTTACCTCTTTATTGGTTTGGGTTTTTTATACTTACAACGTTCTAGTAAGGTTGTCCTGCCATAAGCCTTTGGTTTTTGGTGTTAGTTGTCCTTAGAACTAAGTTTGTATCAACCTCTCAAGACTAGTACATTTGAGGTTGCTATTTACTTGTGCTTCTTTATTATTTGATTACGCTATCTATCTTTCAATTCATAGTTATTTTTAATTTGGCATAGTATTATTCACCCCCCTCCCCCCCCCCCCCCTCCCCCTCGCCCCTCTTTTAGGACGTTTAGCTCGGCCTTTTCAAGTGGTATCAGAGCCAAATAGCTCCTTTTATTATTTAGATTCATTTCCTAAGCTAATCGGTCTGAGCTTATAAGATGTCAAATTTTAATAGCCTCTCAATTACTAGGCCTCTACCTTTTAATGGCTCCAATTACACCTATTAGAAAGCCAGAATGAGGATCTTTTTAAGGTCCATAGATGAGAGCGTGTGGCAAGCCACAGTGACTAGATGGACTCCTACAACTAAAGTGACTGACACTGATGGATCCAAAATTATAAAGGTTACACCATATTTTTCTTGGACTACACTTCAAAAAATGAGAGTAGTGCCAATGTAAAGGCTTTAAATGTAATCACTTACGCACTATCACCGAATGAATTCAAAAGAATTATATCTTGTGATACTATAAAGCAAGCCTGGAACATTCTAGAAATGACACACGAGGGTACAACTATAGTAAAAAAATCCAAACTTTAAATCCTCACCACTTGGTTTGAGGAGATACATATGGAAGAAAGTGAAACTTTCATGAACTTCTGTACTAAGTTAAATAACATAGTCAACTCTATTTGAGGTCTTGGTGATAGTATCTCAGAAAATAAAGTTTGTACAAAGATATTGCGCTCATTGCCTGATAGGTTCAATTCTAAAGTCATTACCATTCAGGAACTTCGTGATACAGATAATATGAGGGTTGAAGAGCTGGGTAGTTTTTTACAAACTTACGAGTTAAACTTTAAGGCTCCTAAAGGTAAGTCCATCGCCCTCAAGTCTTCTAAAAATATTTTTCATGATAAAACTAGTAATTTTGATTGTGAAAATTCTGAAGATGATATGACAATATTAGCTAAGAAGTTTTATAAAATTTTCAAAAGCAAAAAGAGGGTAGATTTTTAAAAACCTTTTGAAAAGAAAAGGACTAGATCCAAAAATTAGAAATCTATTAAAGATAACCAATGTTTCAACTGTCATGAATATGGGCATCTGGCAAATGAATGTCCAAAGAGGGACAAATCTAAAAAGAAAGGCATGTTGGCCATATGGGATGAATCGTCATGCTCTCAAGCTTCTTCTGAGTCAGATGATTCTGAACCCAAGTCTACTAATGAGGTCAAGGCCTTAATGACTCTAGCCAGAGTCACTTCCTTAGACAGTTGTAATTCAACTTATGATGAAAATCTGAGAAGCGACCCTGAAAATGATGATGATTTACAAGATGCCTATAATGCCCTATATAGGGAAAGTTGCAAGATAGCTGTAAAACTAAAGCTTCAAAAAGAAAAGTTTTTAAAGTTAAAAGAAAATTTTGATAACTTAGTTTTAGAAAATTCACATTTTTCTGATTGTTTTAAAAAAGCTAGGTGTGATTTGAATTTCAAAACATCCCAAGTTGAAAACCTTAAATCAAAAAATGAAAAACTAAAACTAGAAGTCTCCTCTCTTGAGTTTGAAGGATACTTGGAGGTATGTACAGGGTGATCTTAAACTAGAAAGACTACTAACCGGATCAAGGATATGTGGCGATAGATCTGGTTTGGGCTACGATAAGAATATACCTCGTAAAAGTAAGTCCATTCCTCTTAAGTTTGTTAAAGGGGAGTCCTCTAACTCAAAAGGGAAAAGTCTGAATCAAAATAGTTTCAAAAATCCTAAAACTTTTCAGGCTATGAAACCTAAAAGCAACCATATTAATTATAAAAATCAGAATCATAACCCCTTATCTAAGAAAATTTTGGATTTACTCAAGGAGCTTCTAAAATCTAACTCGAATGGTAGAATATACAACAACTACAAGCATAGAAAAACCAACCATTCTCCAAAACCCAAAACAGTAATGAAATAGGCTCCTAAGGTTGCATGTCTAGTTGCCCACACTGCTTTCAAGGCTTCGAGTCAATCAAAGTGGTACCTAGATAGTGGTTGTTCAAGACACATGACAGGTGATAAATATTTGTTCACCAATCTCAAAGATATGACTGATGGTTCAGTCACATTTGGTGATGGTACCAAATGCAGAATTGTTGGCCAAGGTACGGTTCAACTCTTTCATCTTCCTCCATTTGAGAATGTCTTGTTTGTTGAAGGTCTTAAACATAATCTCTTAAGCATTTCTCAAATTTGTGATAATAAACATAGCGTCAAATTCACCAACCAAGGATGTGAGATTTCTAATGAGAATGGTTCTGTGATTTAACTAGACACAGAACATCTGAGAACTGCTATATAGTCTGTGATTCAAGCTCGTCTAAGTTATCGTGTTACATGCTCCAAACCAATGAGACCAAACTATGGCATAAACACCTAAGACATGTACACTAACATAATCTTTATAGACTGAGCAAAAGTGAAATAATAAGAGGTCTACCAAAGTTAAAGAAAATGGATAAAATTTGTGATGAATGTCAGATTGAAAAAAAACTATGAGTTCTCACAGGAAAGTGAACTCTAATGCCACATCCAAACCCCTGAATTCCTCCACATGGATCTCGTTGGACCAACTAGAATGGAGAGTCGTAAGAAATATATTCTGGTAATAATAGATGATTTTACCAGGTATACATGGGTAGTTTTCATGAGAGAGAAATCAGAAACTCTCGATGAAGTGAAAAGGGTACTCAAGCGTATCCAAACAGAGAAGGAATCACATGTCTCTAAAATCTGTAGTGATCATGGTTATGAATTTGATAATAATAGTTTTGAGAAGTTCTGTAGCGATCATGGCATATCGCATGAATTTTCTGCTCCCAAGATACCTCAACAGAATGGGATAGTTGAAAGAAAAAATCGAATACTTCAAGAAATGGCTAATGTGATGTTAAACAGCATGAAACTTCCTAAAAATCTCTGGGCTGAAGCAATAAACACGGCTAGTTATATCATTAACCGTGTTTATACTATAAAATCTAATAATAAGACTGCATATGAACTATGGTTCAAGAAGAAACCAACAGTCAAATACTTTCGAGTTTTTGGCAGTAAATGCTATATTCTATGTGACCGGGAAAATCTGAAAAAATTCGACACTAAGAGTGACGAGGGAATTTTCTTAGGATATGCGCTAAATAGTCAAGCGTATCGTGTTCTCAATAAGAGGACTGGTGTAATTCAATAGTCCATTAATGTGGTTATAGATGATCACCTAAATACACTTGTCTCAAGTTCAGAAGATGATGAACTCTCTTTATTTGATAAACCAGACTCTTCATCTAGTCAAAATGACACTGAACTGCGGTTCGTTAAAGACCATCAAACTGATCAAATACTTGGGAACCCTCTCGTTAGTGTGTGCACTCGTAGACAATTAGAAAACATTTGTAATTATGTGTGCTTAACATCTCAAATTGAACCAACACTACACTAAAGCTTTAGTTCAGGAACGGCTGTGATTTTTGTTTGGAAACGACTTAGGGCCCTTTCTAATTGAAATCAGCTTAAAACTGCTCCTAAATGGTACTAAACTCGTGGTGAGCCCTACTTTATCTCTCTCTCTCTCTCTTATTATCCTTTCTCATTTCGTCGTTGCCAAGATTTCTTATTGCTGTCGTTTTTCTTCTTCTCTTGTCATGGCCGATTTCTTCTCTCTCGTTTTCCCTCTCACTTCTTCCGGTCGATTTCTTCTCATCCCTTAGTCACTATCTTTAATAGATCTCATTTCTTCCAGTTGATTTCTTCTCTTCCCTTAGTCACCATCTCTGATAGATTGAAACTGTCACGCCCCGAACTCGGAAACCGGGCTCACAAAATTCCCGATCGCCGAATCCGGCGTCGACACCTCCACAGAACCCCATTCTCGGATCCCGGCACCCATTCACCAGATTCCGATCCTGGGATACTACAAGGAGGGTTTCAAATCATCAGTCTGATTCATAATGAGCATAACAAAAGCATAACCCACAACAATAACCACAAGAACACCACCACAAAATCCACTATGATAAAAAACTTTTTAGTACAATGCGACTGAAAGGGAAAAAATACAATGTAATAAAAGAAACAAAACTCCAGAAGCTCGGCTGCACGCTCCAACTACAGCGAGACTATGGCTGTGACTGCGTCCTGGCGTCACCTGCACGCATCAATCGTGCATAAGCTTATGGAAAACTTAGAGGGTGGTGTAAGTGTGTGCGCAATATAAACGTGCTCAAAATGCAAGGTCAGAGTGATGCGGAATCATGGTGATGAGCACATGAATGCAATCAGCCGTACCAAGACTATGCGGTGCAAGATATGAATGCTATCGGCCATAACACAGCCATGCGATGCGAGATGTAACTCAAGCATGCCAATCCTCATCATGTATCAGTACAGTTCTCATTCTGGATAATCACCGGGGTTCAATACACTCCAAATGGCACTGTCGCTCTCCTAGCCGCACAGTCCAAGTAAGCGTAAGAAACCTCACTATCCGCCTGACCAATAGTCTGTCAATACCTATCCGGCACGTCGATAGTGGACCCATTCGCGAGCTGGTCAAACTCAGCCTAGTATTGCCCCCTACCCTCGGGCGAGTAAGGCTACACTCCTTTCCAACCGACCACGACACAGTGGGAGACGCGGCCTCCTGGTATTCGGCCCTCATGTGCTCGTATATCCACTCGGTCTCGACGTTGGAGTCATCCTCTGGTACCATCGGGTTTAGGGATTTTCACCCAGGGACGTCTATGGCGCTCGTATACTATAACCAAACATTTTCGGTATCCAACCCAGCCATCGATGATGTGTCTATGGAGGCTATGGCCCCGATGTCGCTAGGGCATACAGTAACTACAATCACACAAATGCAAGTGCATGAATCACACACTCAGTCATGCAACAGTCTCGCGTGTGCCATGCACTTATATGGGGTAACTCCGCCTATTAGGGAGCCCATAAACAGTCTATCCAAAGGTATATGCTATGATCGGTCACCCTCACATCAGGCATACATATGGTGCAAATGATCATGAATCATGGATCTATACTAAACATGTATAAAGAGATGGGCTCTAGATATAATGGAGATGGCCCTAGGCGGCCTTCTTACCATAATTTTGGGCCTATCAGTGGGCCTTAGGGAGAGTTATAATGCGGACATTTAACCAACATTATCAATGTGGACGTCAAACCAGCATTGCTCCCAAGGCGTGGCCCGTTACAAATTCAATACATATATCATGGTGGAAGTACACTACATTGGGCCTTATGTATGTCCTATTGGGCCTTGACCCGTGGGCCTCTAATACATCAAATGGCCTCATACATGGGTCTCACAGATACATATCAAGGTGGGCCTCAATGACGGGCCAAAATTGCATCAACATGGGCCTAGTCACACGGGCCTTGCATACATTACAGTGGGCCTCATGATATGGGCCCTAATACAAATCAAGGTGGGCCTCAACAAGGACCACCAATACATGAAGATGGGCCTCCACAATGGACCTTAAATTATCTCCAAAACAGTTGGACAGTTGGATGAAACACATACATTATGATGGAGCCCACACTAATAGAGGGTGTGGTTTACAATACTTACATAAGTGGGGCCCACCAAAATACTCATTTTCCACCCAGCTTAAGGCCCAATATAATGTTTATTTTCCACCCAACTTAAGGCCCAACATAATGTTTATTTTCCACCCAACTGTTCATAAAACCACCTGAACCAAGGTAGGGCCCACTGGACTGGGCCCACTGGAATGTTTATTTTCCACCCAAATTATTCATAAGGTCACACGGATCGTGGGTGGGGCCCACCATTTATCTGCATCCCTCGCACACGGTCAGGGAACCCACCGTGTTGTTTATATATATATATATATATATATATATATATATATATATACACACACACACACACACACGGATAGGGAGCCCACTGTGATGTGGTCCACAAATCCAGCCCGCTCATTATGTGTGCCCCACTTGGCTGAGGGTACAGACCAAGTTTCAGCCGCATCCAAATTTCAGGTAGGCCCCACCAAGTGCTTTTATATGTTTAGACATGTCTTCATATGATTTTAGATGGTGTGGCCCACCTAAGTTCCACTTACTGCTGATTTTTGCGGTGGACGGCTGGTCCATGGGGACCGAGCAAATGCACGGTGTGGATGGTCGAATGGAACCAAGGTGGGGCCCACTGCTGGGGCCGTCAGCCCCAGCCTGTCCGTCCGTTAGAACGCCCAGCGCAGGCGCTGCCTGCGTCGTTGTCAGTGGCAGCGGCTGCTGCTGCTGTCTTCTTTTTTTTTTTTCTACGGTTTTTCCCAGGCGGGGCCCGCTTCAGTAAGATCCACACCAGCCATTGGATTCCTTGGTCCAAGACCGACCCAAGGAGTCCAATATTCGCCCTATTTTCGGCAAATAGAAGGGTCACGGTGGATTTTAAGGGTAATACCACTAGTTCCCATGGTATGGCCCGCCAGAAAAATGGGATCAGCCTCATTTTTCAATTCAACGTCTAAAATGATCTGAGGAGGAGGATGGACGACTTGGATTCTGTCTACACATCAAGGTAGGGCTTGCATGAGAGGCCCACCATTATATTTTTTTTCCTTAAAGTATGCACCCATGCCATTAACCCTTTACTTGCCAACGTCCAGCGTCCAGGGACGCTGGACGGCATACGAATATATATCTTTTTGGGGTGGGTCCCACGTAGATGTGGCCCACCAACATTTATACATATAATATATATATATAAATTATATTATATATATTATATAAAATATAACATATATTTATATATATAAAGCATTTGGCCCACCTAAACGGTGGATGGTGTGGATCATCACCTACAATAGGATGGGTCACACCGTCTAATGTAGATGGACGATTAGATGTAACACATATTGGTGGGATCCACACCATTACAAAGGAAGAGAGAGAGATAGAAAGAGGGATATACGGTGGGATAGAGGAACCCCGCCACTATGGGCCCTCTTGATTAAATCACATACTAAATGGGTTCCACCAACAAGTGGGCCCTAAAGTTTAAAATAATGGCAAATCACCCACCTTATCTTCCTTCTTCTTGGTCCCTTAGACTCCAATGCTCCTTAGCTTCAACTTTAATGGAGGTTGATGGGGTTTAGATGGTGGGGATGAGAGATGAGAGGGTGTAGATGGAAGATGGAAGGTGGACCACACTTGGGAGGGAGAGGAAGGCTTGGACGTTTGGGGGTTGAGTTGCTTGGGAGAGATTTCTTTTTTTGGAGAAATGAGGGAGAGAAAGAAGATATGATGGGTGAGGTGAGGTGATGGAGTGATGGGTTGGGTTGAAAAAATTGTAAAAGGTGTATGGTTGTTGTTGAAATTTGGAAAAGAGGAGTGGTGAGGTGGAAAGGAGGTGGACTTTTGGAAAAAGAGGGAATGGGTGAAGTACTTGATGTATGGGATGCATTAATGGTTGATTGATTGGACTAATTGTAGAGATTCCCTCGAAATCCGCAACGCGCGGTGTTTCTTCGGAATAAACACTGATCGGCATCTTCTTACCTGGATATCGGTTCGGTGCGCAAGTCACGGCGTTGGAACCGCAGCGACGACGCGGTCGCTATGATACAACTTTCGGATTAAGCCGACGTCGGTGCGCGGGACCTGGCTTAGGATCATGCGCAGACACTGAATACGGTGCGAAGGTTGCCGGAATTTGACCGGAAGGACCGCGGAAGCTAACGGAACAGTACGAACTAGGACACGGGTCTTACAGCTCTCCCCTCCAAATAAAAATTTCATCCTCGAAATTTAAACAATAATCACAAAACATAAATTATAATAGGAGAGGAAGCAAGGCATCACTATATAAATATCAGAGACAACATATAACATACAACATACAATCAATCATCAAAGAGATGAGGATAGCGCTCTCGAATCTCAGCCTCGCGCTCCCAAGATGCCTCATCCACAGAATGGTGACCCCACTGAACCTTCACCAAGGGGATGACCTTGGTTCGGAGGACCTGCTCCTTCCGATCAAGGATACGAACTGGCTGCTCGATGTAAGAAGCGTCCTCACGAACCTCCAACGGCTGCCAATTGATAACAGGAACGATGTCTGACCCACACTTCCTTAACATGGAGATGTGGAAAACGTTGTGGACGCCAGACAACTGAGATGGTAAGGCAAGCCAATAGGCCACAGCGTCAATGCGCTCAGTGATCTCAAAAGGTCCTATGAATCTCGGGGCAAGCTTGCCCTTTGCTCCAAATCGAACTATGCCCTTCATGGGCGAGACCTTGAGATACACATGGTCCCCTACATCAAACTCCAAGGGACGACGCCGGCGATCAGCAACACTTTTCTGCCGGCTCTGAGCTGTGCGCATCCTCTGCCTGATGATATCAATAACCTCTGATGTCTCCTGCACAAGCTTGGGACCTAGGAGATGCCGCTCTCCAACCTCGGTCCAACAACTCGGAGATCTGCACGGTCTGCCATATAATGCCTCAAAAGGAGCCATGTCAATGGTCGCCTGATAGCTGTTGTTGTATGCGAACTCAGCCAATCGCAGATGCTCATCCCAGATACCACCGAAGTCAATCACGCAGGCCCGAAGCATATCCTCAAAGATCTGGTTGACCCTTTTGGTCTGGCCATCGGTCTGCGGATGATACGCGGTACTGAGCTGCAAATCAGTGCCCATAGCTCTCTGAAAGCTCCTCCAAAACTGAGACGTGAATCTCGGATCTCGGTCAGAAACGATCGAGACTGGTACGCCGTGCAGCCTCACAATCTCCTCAATGAATAACCTCGCAAGCCGGTCCAAGGGCCAAGTCGCGCAAATCGCAAGAAAATGTGCCGACTTCGTCAGACGGTTGACGACAACCCAGATAGCGTCATGACCGCGCTGAGTCCTCGGCAAACCCATAATAAAATCTGTGGATACGTGCTCCCACTTCCACATTGGGACGCTCAACAGCTGCAATAGACCAGGGGGTCTCTGATGATCGGCCTTGACATGCTGGCATGTGTCACACTCGGCCACAAAACTGGCAATTTGGCACTTCATCCCTACCCAAAAATACTGCCTCCTCATATCACGGTACATCTTTGTCGAGCCAGGGTGGATGGAAAATCGCGATCGATGTGCCTCGGTCATAAGATCTCTGCGCAACTCAGGAATATCCGGGACACACAATCGGCCTCTAAAGCGAAGTCCACCATCAGCACCAATCTGCCAATCTGTCTGACTCTCAGATGCCGCCACAGCTCGGTAATCCTGTAACGACTCATCTGTCTGCTGAGCCTTGATCACCCTTGCGACAAGAGAGGGTTGAATCGACAGGCTCGAAAGCTGAACGATAGAAGACTGCAGACCAAAATCGAAGTCGTACTCTGCTATGTCCTCAAGCATCTTCCACTCCTTAATCATCATATGTGCCACCAGGCCTCGTGGCTGACGGCTAAGGGCATCCCCACCACATTTGCCTTGCCTGGGTGGTACTGGAGGTCAAAATCATAGTCCTTCAGAAGAATTCCACCTATTTTCTCTACCTCATGTAGTTCAGACTGAGAAAATAGATACTTCAAGCTCTTGTGGTCAGAGAAGAGCTCGAACCTAACCCCATAGAGATAGTGTCTCCACACCTTCAGTGCGAAGACAACTGCTGCCAGCTCCAAATCGTGCGTGGGGTAGTTCAGCTCATGAACCTTGAGCTGACGAGACGCAAATGCTACAGGTCTGCTGTGCTGCATCAGGACAGCACCCAATCCAATACGCGAAGCATCAGTAAATACCACGAATCCATCACTCCCAGAGGGAAGAGTGAGGACAGGAGAGGACGTCAGGCGGTCCTTCAGCTCCATAAATGGTCGCTCACAGGCGTCACTCCAAATAAACTCTGCGCCCTTCCGAGTCAACCTGGTCAACGGGGCTGCAATACGGGAGAAGCCCTCAATGAAACGCCGATAATATCCTGCTAAACCAAGGAAACTGCGGATCTCGGACGCAGTCGTGGGCTGACCCCACTGACGCACTGCCTCAACCTTCGAGGGGTCCACTGCGACACCCTCCCTCGTCACCACGTGACCGAGGAATCTCACCTCCTCCTGCCAGAACTCACACTTCTCCAGCTTCGCATATAGCTGGTGGGCACGGAGGGTCTGCAAGGCGATCTCCAGATGCTGCATATGGTCCTCACGGGTCCTCGAATATATCAGAATGTCGTTGATGAAGACCACAACAAACTGATCGAGATATGGACGAAAGACCTCGTTCATCAACTGCATGAAGACCGCGGGTGCATTGGTCAGTCCAAAGGACATGACCTGAAACTCAAAATGACCATAGCGCTTCTTGAAGGCTGTCTTCGGGATGTCCTCCTCTCAGACACGAATCTGATGATAACCAGAATGCAGGTCAATCTTCGAAAAGAACTGTGCACCCTGCAGCTGATCAAATAAATCATCTATCCTTAGGAGCGGGTACTTGTTCTTAATTGTGACTCGGTTGAGCTCGCGGTAATCCACGCAGAGCCTCAACGAGCCATCCTTCTTCCTAACGAAGAGTACCGGTGCTCCCCACGGAGAACTGCTCGGACGAATAAATCCCAACTCACGCAACTCGTCCAACTGACGCTGCAACTCACGCAACTCTATCGGTGCCATACGGTACGGGGCCTTCGAGATAGGCAGGTATCGGGCACAAGATCGATCTGGAACTCGATATTACGGCGAGGAGGCAATCCCGGAATCTCCTAGAACATGTCGGGGAAGTCGCAAACAACCGGCCACTGATTAATACACAAGGCAATAGGCTACTCGACTGTGCAGGACATCAAGCAAGACAACGGCTCTCCTCTGGGCTCGGCGATGAACTGGAACTGCAGCAAGCCTGGTATGTAGAATGTGACTGTCCTCGCAGAACAGTCCAAGATAACGTGGTACTCGGCAAGCCAATCCATGCCTAAGATAACGTCAAAATCTGTCATCGGCAGCACAAACAAGTCAGCGGGAAAAAAGATATCACCGACAAGAACCGGGCAAGATGGACAGAAACGGCCCAATACTGTGGTCCTCCCCAAGGGCATCGATACGGTCAATCCCTCACTAGTAGACTCCGTCGGCAATCCAGTCGATCGGCAGAATCCCTCGGACATGAATGAGTGAGAAGCACTAAAATCAAATAATACTCGGGCGATGCATGAAGAGACAAGAAGTATACCCTCGACGACTCCTCCGGATGACTGCGGGTCCTGCTGAGCCGCGTAGAACCTAGCCTGAGCTGGCTGGGGAGGTGCCTGTCCCCTCTGAGGTCCACAGTGCGCTCGCCTCTGCGGCGGCCTATCTGCTGCCTCTGCTGCGATGGGGTCTAGGTGGTGAGGTGGCGTGGTCATTCGGTGGGGTCTCTTTGTCTTTGGGGCCGAGGTCCGTCTTTGGAGGTTTCTTGTGGTGCTCTCGGCGGATGTAGGTGAGGCTGCTGTGATCCTCTCGATTCTGCAGATGAGGCGAGGGCACTCAGACAGGCGATGCCCTATCCCACCACATCCAAAATAAGTCCTGCAAATGGGCTGGGGTGGCGCGAAGGTCTTCTTGGGCTTGGTGCTCTAGCAGTGGGTGGCTCCTATACCTCTCGTGGTCGTCATGCTGCTGGGAGCTCGGAGGGTGCCTCTTCGACCCTCCTCTGATCTCTTTCGGCCTGCGTGCCAGCCCACTCTGTCTCGTAGATCTGAGCCCTCCGCACTACAGCCTGAAAGGTCGGAAGCTCGTGCCCAATCACACGGCCTCGAAGACCGTAACGTAAGCCGCTCTTGAAACGGCGGGCCTTCCGCCCCTCATCATCAACCATATATAGCGCAAACCTCGATAGTGCCACGAAACGAGCCGCGTACTGTGCCACGGTCATGTCCCCCTGTACCAGAGTCTCGAACTCCAGTGCCCTCTGGCGTCGAATGTGGTTAGGGAAGTACTGCTCCTCGAATCGATCTACAAAATCATCCCATGTCCAGACATAGTCAGGTCCTGCGACGCGGGTAACCAAGGTCCACCAGTGCTCGGCCTCACCCTGAAAAAGAAACACTGCCAACCGAACTCGCTGCTCGGTCGTGCATGACATGGTATCGAAGATCTTCTCCACATCGGAGCGCCACCTCTCAGCTGCTATCTGATCTGGCTCGCCCTGGAAACGTGGAGGATCAAACTGTCGGAACTCTCGTAGTAGGGCACTCGCGCGCTCCTGCTCTGCCTGGGCCGGTGAAACAACCGGGTGTCTGCTCTACCCCTGAAGTGCGGCCGTCACAGCCTGCAACATCTACTGCAACTGAGAAGCACTCACAGATATGGTCGGATCCGCACCGGTCTCTGGTGGAGGAGCAGCAACCTCAGGATGGGCATATGAATCTCTGGTAGAGGAGCGACATCCTCAGGCTGGGCAGTAGGAATCTCTGGTGGTGGAGCAGGGGTCGTAGGTGGTAATGCGGGAGCCGCAGGTGGTGGAGCTGAAGTATCCGGTGGTGGTGCGGGAGTCGATCGGGTCACTCTCCTGCGCGCCATGTCCTACAGAAAAGAGCGAAGGTGCCTATCAACTTAAAGGCTCGCGAAGGCACGCATGTTAAGGGTCTGTAATAAAAGATCGCTAGGCTATCCGAACTTAGGACTTAAATCATTCATAGCAGACATGTAATGTTGTTCTTGGTTATTCCCGAGTTATGCTCTGATACCAACTTCTGTCACGCCCCGAACTCGGAAACCGGGCTCACAAAATTCCCGATCGCCGAATCCGGCGCCGACAGCCTCCACAGAACCCCATTCTCGAATCCCGGCACCCATTCACCAGATTCCGATCCTGGGATACTACAAGGAGGGTTTTAAATCATCAGTCTGATTCATAATGAGCATAACAAAAGCATAACCCACAACAATAACCACAAGAACACCACCACAAAATTCACTATGATCAAAAACCTTTTAGTACAATGCGACTGAAAGGGGAAAAATACAATGTAATAAAAGAAACAAAACTCCAGAAGCTCGGCTGCACGCTCCAACTACAGCGAGACTATGGCTGCGACTACGTCCTGGCGTCACCTGCACGCATCAATCGTGCATAAGCTTATGGAAAGCTTAGAGGGTGGTGTAAGTGTGTGCGCAATATAAACGTACTCAAAATGCAAGGTCAGAGTGATGCAGAATCATGGTGATGAGCACATGAATGCAATCAGCCGTACCAAGACTATGCGGTGCAAGATATGAATGCTATCGGCCAAAACATAGCCATGCGATGCGAGATGTAACTCAAGCATGCCAATCCTCATCATGTATCAGTACAGTTCTCATTCTGGATAATCACCGGGGTTCAATACACTCCAAATGGCACTGTCGCTCTCCTAGCCGCACAGTCCAAGTAAGCGTAAGAAACCTCACTATCCGCCTGACCAATAGTCTGCCAATACCTATCCGGCACGTCGATAGCGGACCCATTCGCGAGCTGGTCAAACTCAGCCTAGTATTGCCCCTACCCTCGGGCGAGTAAGGCTACACTCCTTTCCAACCGACCACGACACAGAGGGAGACGCGGCCTCCTGGTATTCGGCCCTCATGCGCTCGTATATCCACTCGGTCTCGACGTTGGAGTCATCCTCTGGTACCATCGGGTTTAGGGATTTTCACCCAGGGACGTCTATGGCGCCCGTATGCTAGAACCAAATATTTCCCGTATCCAACCCAGCCATCCACGATGTGTCTATGGAGGCTATGGCCCTGATGTCGCTAGGGCATACAGTAACTACAATCACACAAATGCAAGTGCATGAGTCACACTATCAGTCATGCAACAGTCCTGTATATACCATGCACTTATATGAGGCAACTCCGCCTATCAGGGAACCCATAAACAGTCTATCCAAAGGTATATGCTATGATCGGTCACCCTCACATCAGGCATACATATGGTGCAAATGATCATGAATCATGGATCTATACTAAACATGTATAAAGAGATGGGCTCTAGATATAATGGAGATGGCCCTAGGCGCCCTTCTTACCATAATTTTGGGCCTATCAGTGGGCCTTAGGGAGAGTTATAATGCGGACATTTAACCAACATTATCAATGTGGACGTCAAACCAGCATTGCTCCCAAGGCGTGGCCCATTACAAATTCAATACATATATCATGGTGGAAGTACACTACATTGGGCCTTATGTATGTCCTATTGGGCCTTGACCCGTGGGCCTCTAATACATCAAATGGCCTCATACATGGGTCTTACAGATACATATCAAGGTGGGCCTCAATGACGGGCCAAAATTGCATCAACATGGGCTTAGTCACACGGGCCTAGCATACATTACAGTGGGCCTCATGATATGGGCCCTAATACAAATCAAGGTGGGCCTCAACAAGGACCACCAATACATGAAGATGGGCCTCCACAATGGACCTTAAATTATCTCCAAAACAGTTGGACAGTTGGATGAAACACATACATTATGATGGAGCCCACACTAATAGAGGGTGTGGTTTACAATACTTACATAAGTGGGGCCCACCAAAATACTCATTTTCCACCCAGCTTAAGGCCCAATATAATGTTTATTTTCCACCCAACTTAAGGCCCAACATAATGTTTATTTTCCACCCAACTGTTCATAAAACCACCTGAACCAAGGTAGGGCCCACTGGACTGGGCCCACTGGAATGTTTATTTTCCACCCAAATTATTCATAAGGTCACACGGATCGTGGGTGGGGCCCACCATTTATCTGCATCCCTCGCACACGGTCAGGGAACCCACCGTGTTGTTTATATATATATATATATATATACACACACACACACACACACACGGATAGGGAGCCCACTGTGATGTGGTCCACAAATCCAGCCCGCTCATTATGTGTGCCCCACTTGGCTGAGGGTACAGACCAAGTTTCAGCCGCATCCAAATTTCAGGTAGGCCCCACCAAGTGCTTTTATATGTTTAGACATGTCTTCATATGATTTTAGATGGTGTGGCCCACCTAAGTTCCATTTACTGCTGATTTTTGGGATGGACGGCTGGTCCATGGGGACCGAGCAAATGCACGGTGTGGATGGTCGAATGGAACCAAGGTGGGGCCCACTGCTGGGGCCGTCAGTCCCAGCCCGTCCGTCCGTTAGAACGCCCAGCGCAGGCGCTGCCTGCGTCGTTGTCAGTGGCAGTGGCTGCTGCTGCTGTCTTCTTTTTTCTTTTCTTTTTTTTGTTTTTCTACGGTTTTTCCCAGGCGGGGCCTGCTTCAGTAAGATCCACACCAGCCATTGGATTCCTTAGTCCAAGACCGACCCAAGGAGTCCAATATTCGCCCTATTTTCGGCAAATAGAAGGGTCACGGTGGATTTTAAGGGTAATACCACTAGTTCCCATGGTATGGCCCGCCAGAAAAATGGGATCAGCCTCATTTTTCAGTTCAACGTCTAAAATGATCTGAGGAGGAGGATGGACGGCTTGGATTCTGTCTACACATCAAGGTAGGGCTTGCATGAGAGGCCCACCATTATATTTTTTTTTTCCTTAAAGTATGCACCCATGCCATTAACCCTTTACTTGCCAACGTCCAGCGTCTAGGGACGCTGGACGGCATACGAATATATATCTTTTTGGGGTGGGTCCCACGTAGATGTGGCCCACCAACATTTATACATATAATATATATATTATATTATATATATTATATAAAATATAACATATATTTATATATATAAAGCATTTGGACCACCTAAACGGTGGATGGTGTGGATCATCACCTACAATAGGATGGGTCACACCGTCTAATGTAGATGGACGGTTAGATGTAACACATATTGGTGGGATCCACACCATTACAAAGGAAGAGAGAGAGAGATAGAAAGAGGGATATACGGTGGGATAGAGGAACCCCGCCACTATGGGCCCTCTTGATTAAATCACATACATCCAAATGGGTTCCACCAACAAGTGGGCCCTAAAGTTTAAAATAATGGCAAATCACCCACCTTATCTTCCTTCTTCTTGGTCCCTTAGACTCCAATGCTCCTTAGCTTCAACTTTAATGGAGGTTGATGGGGTTTAGATGGTGGGGATGAGAGATGAGAGGGTGTAGATGGAAGATGGAAGGTGGACCACACTTGGGAGGGAGAGGAAGGCTTGGACGTTTGGGGGTTGAGTTGCTTGGGAGAGATTTCTTTTTTTGGAGAAATGAGGGAGAGAAAGAAGATATGATGGGTGAGGTGAGGTGATGGAGTGATGGGTTGGGTTGATAAAATTGTAAAAGGTATATGGTTGTTGTTGAAATTTGGAAAAGAGGAGTGGTGAGGTGGAAAGGAGGTGGACTTTTGGAAAAAGAGGGAATGGGTGAAGTACTTGATGTATGGGATGCATTAATGGTTGATTGGTGGGACTAATTGTAGAGATTCCCTCGAAATTCGTAACGCGCGGTGTTTCTTCGGAATAAACTCTGATCGGCATCTTCTTACCTGGGTATCGGTTCGGTGCGCAAGTCACGGCGTTGGAACCGTGGCAACGACGCGGTCGTATGATACAACTTTCGGATCAAGCTGACGTCGGTGCGCAGACACTAAATACGGTGAGAAGGTTGTCGGAATTTGACCGGAAGGACCGCGGAAGCTAATGGAACAGTACGAACTAGGACAAGGGTCTTACAGAAACCCATTGCAGCCAGGGTCCACAAGCCTCCCTCCCAGCCCCTTTTAAAACCCTAAACCCCTATAAATCGAATCCCATCGCAGCCCTTGTCCGGTAGCCTCATCATCGTCACCATTGCATGCTTATCATCTTCCAATATCTTCACCAACAGTAAAAAACCCCAACCCTAGGTTGCTATCATTCTTCCTCCAAGCCCTAGTCATGGCCCTCTCCATCTCCCTCTTCTTCCTTTTCGTCATCATTGCCACCCTCCTCTTCCACATCTGCGTCACCGCAGTCATAGCCGCCGCACTCTCCACTGCCTCTAGCCCCCCGACTGCTCCGATCTCCCGTCCGACCTCTCCCCAAAGGCCCTCAACAACCTCCTCCCCTGTTTCCACCACGTTATCGGCCCTTCCTTCGACTATGTCGTCTACCTCGATGGCTTCTGCGAGGGCAATCGTTGCCGGCTTCTAATTCCACCCAATATATAACTTCTAACCTATCATGTCCGTTATTCTCTTGAGTTTGTTTCTTGATTGGGTTCGTGACTGCTGCGGCCTACCACAATGTTGTGCTGTGGAGGTGGGGAGGACAAGAATTTCGGGCAGTCCATCAACCAATGGACTTGTAACACCCCGAATATTCAGGACCCGAGTATATGACCCGTGTCCCAAAAACTGAAGTGTTAGCTTTAAAGGATGGTCAAATTCGAGTGTACATTTTTTTCCTTCATTGGAGTACGCAAATGAGTGTAGTGTGGACAAATCGACATAAAGGAAAATTTCATTATCATTCGAATTTACAAGAAGCTGCCCATAATGACTTATATAAACCAATGTCTCTGAATTTAACAAGTACAAAATTTACAAGAATTTAATATAGGAAGAATAGCGGAAAGCATATAAATCTAAGCCGCAAGATCACGCAGCTCCTCCAGGTAAATACAGCCATACATCCCTGGCGATCGTACCCTGCTCCTCATCAAGTCTGAACATACATATCACTAAAGCCACCTGTACTACTTGTATGGTTGTATATTTGATGGATGAATGGCCAACTCAGTGTGAATTCTCCTCAAGATTACACACCGCCGTATTAGGTAAGAAATAGTATAAAACATCCAGACAACCAAAACAGAGTAAATGCAGTCTTATTAGATGCATGGATGCATGGATGCAATCATCGACCCGGGTAAAACATCCAGACGGTCTGTGCCCCTGGAAAAACATCCAGACAGGCAATGGGGTCGTCACCCAAGGATGTGATTGGTCATCAGCGTAACACTTGGTGTAATTGCATGGGCATAAGTGAATCCAAGTCATCATCATAAATCGATCGGCTGGTCATTAGCACAACAAGCGGCGTAATCATATGGGCATAATAATTCAAGCCATCATAGTATGCTATGCGTGCATGATTTGCCAGCCCATTATTAGTCCAATTGCAATCAACCATTTTAGAATAAGCTCATGGTCACTACGGAGAGCGCAGGGCCAGCGTAGGCCGATGGCTCGGGCATAGTATCCCATGACTACCACCCCGGCCCATGAGGCTACCATCTTGGGATGTTTAATGGAAACCTGTCGACTACTGGTCAATCATATTACAGTATATGGGGCTTACCATCGCATGGTTGCACAGTATAAAACATCAAACCCATATAGGGAAAATACCAGAACAAAGCCACATAGAGCGATATCAAACAAGCCACATAGGGTAATTTTTAAAATAGGCCTCATAGGGCGAGTATCAAAACCATACGATAAAAGACCATCCTTGAAAACCATTGGACACAACAACCCTAGATGGTAGGCCCACATCAATGATCCATTTAGACCATCATTCAATAACTACTAAGTCGAAGGTCCATTTTAATCACAACCAGTCGGGCTACATCCCAAGTATGGGTGTACATTTATAGGTGGGGGTCTCCCACTAATGTACCAGTTTAAAGTCTGTAAGCAATACACAAATAATCCATAAGCATGAACAATATACATGATGAACATTAAGCAGGCAATATAGCAATTCAATTTCCACCAGTTAACACATGTGATTATAAGAGAGAGATATCAATTATAATTTTTAATAAAAACTATAACTTAAGCTAATGAGAAGATGGAAAGCTCAGGGGGAAGAATCATCACCTTATACTTTGAATCGCCTTCCAGTGTCGCTAAGTGCTTGTGCCCTTAGAATTGAATCCTACCACAGATCATGAGCTTATATCATTAGATCTAAGTTCCACGCACTACCTAGGTTTAAAATCATATCCTAGGGTTTGAGTTATCTATCTTAGGCTTTTAATGTGAAATTAGGGTTTTCATCCTAGAGTTTAGTTAAACACTTAGATCCTAAGACTTGAATCCTGAATTATTATTAATATTATCATTATTATTATTATTATTGTATAGTGGCCAATTAATGTTCATAATAGGAGTATAAATCCATCCATATTTGTAATGACTAGGAAAATTTTGTGCTAAGACCCGAGTACTACCTCTATTTTCCTTAGAAGCTTTTTGGGGTAATTAGCGCTCAACTCGATTGCTTGTGAAATTTGCATCAATCACTTTAAATTGGATCTGCATAACTCAAAATCTGTAGAATAGATAGTGCTAAGTTACTCTGAAATCTGGGATTCATCGCTAAAGCTAGTTGCTCTTGGAAATTTTTAGAAGTTCTGGATCGGACCTGGACCGCGCATCGAAAGTCCGATAGCGATGATCTTAGGCTATTGCGTTCACCATGTTGGACTTAGCCATCACCTCAAAAATCAAGTCCATGTGATGTTCTGGGTCGATTTGATTGAGTCCGGAGTGAAGAGTGTGAGAACAGTTGGAAATTAATTAAGATTTTATGAAATCTGAGTCGTGTCGCTTGCGCAATGATTTTAAGCAATCTGACCGTTGGATTCTAACCCAATTTCACCCACTGATCAGGGAAGGTGGCCCAGGCATGTCCTTGTGCTTGTGGGCCTGATCGAGATTCGGTGACCATTAAATTGAGTGTGGTCTGTCACGGCTGATCTGAAGATCCATTCGGTACGAAAACTCAGCTTGACCTAGATCCATGGTCAGTGAGCTTAAGTCTGATCTTTTATGGTAATAGGCCCACCAGAAGTGCTTCGTTGGATCGTGAGAGGCCTGTTTTGGTTAAACCCTAAGTATACCTTGGCCCTGGGGTTATTTTCATCAATGTTAGGCCTATATATAGACCTTAAAACCCTAGTTCTCTTTTCCATACGAATTTCCTAACCCTAGCTAAGAAAGAGAGAGGAAAAGAGAGAGAAAGTGAGAGAGAAGTTGATGAATCATCTTAGATTCTTTCCTATTCTTCTTCATCCTTAAACCTTCACTTTAGAATTGTTATTCCGGCGATTCTGAGTTCATCTTTGGGTAAGTTAACCTAACCCTAATCTGTGTTAGAGCTTAAAATAGTCTTTGTGATATTGTATCTCATTTCTATTCTTGTTTTAGGTTATCTTGTCGCCGTTGACGAAGACATATCGTTTGAAATCAGTTCGGTGTTCTTTTCTGGTTTAAGGTGCGAACTTTAATCGTATCGGTTATGGTTTTCAAGGCTTTCAATGCCATGTAATGGTTTATTCTTGTTATGGGCGCAATTTCACATGCCAAATGTTATGTTTATTTTGCGTTCCTGATATGCATGTGTTACATTGAGATTTCTGTATTCTATGTGTATGTATAAAGTACTGTATACGTATAAAATATGAACATGTGTTTGCCATGATTATTTGTCGTGTACTTATGCTAGAAGTATGTGCAATAACCCCTTGGTAAAAGGAATTGTCCAAATGTGTGTATTTCAACATACGTCATGTATGTTGTATTATGTATTCTAAGTGTTTGTAGAAATGTCTGAATGATCTAAAGTATAATATCTTATACTATTTGTGGGCGTTGAGAAGCTATTCTCAACACTCCTATTGATGTGTAGAATTTACCTCATGCAAGTCATATTCCTTGTTGTTTGATTTCAAGTCTTACTTATGCTTAAATCCATGTTAAATTGATATTCTTCAGATGCTTACATACCATATGATTTGAGTTATTGTTCCATTACTATTCTAAATTGTTGATATCAATATCTGTTATAGTGGAATGTGTTTGGGACTATGAGTTAGTCCAAGAAATCGGTAATCGACCTTAAGTTCGTGGCTGAGGTTGCTTTCGCCACGTAGGACGTGATTAGACGAACCCGAGTCGTATTAGAGTTGTTGGCAGTGGTTTAGCCACGCGGAGTGTTTATGCACTCTATGTCGTTCAACCCAACGTACGCTCATGCTAGTCGAGTTCGTCTAGTAACCCGGTTGTCCGATGTATGTTCACCATGTATGGACGCTGTTGTTTGAATCTAGGGTACCAAACTTACCGATGAAATCCTATTAACCATGGTACCTTGATCCGCTAAGACTCATGAGCTGGACATAGTGGTATGGGATACCGTGGTCGAGCTATCGACCTACTCTGGGCTGACGAGCCTCCCCGTAGTGACCAGTGAGCAACTAAACTCGTGAGCCAATTATGGTGGTATGGGACACTATATTCGTGCTGTCGGCCTACATTGATTGGTGACGAGCCCTGTGTAGTGACCTCGAGCATGCCTGGATACCGCATTGAGGTGACGAGCCTTATTGTAGTAACGAAGGTATGATAGGCGTGCATTGATTGGTGACGAGCCCTTTGCAACAACCTGAAACCATATGATCGTATGAGATGTCTAGGACTGACGACCCTAGAATGGATCACTGTTAGGATGGTGATATGAGGAAGGTACCTTAGCTTCCCAATCCTGCTGTATGAAAAGGACTAATAACAACTTGGTAATCATGTTCATGCACCGCATTTGCATGTGCTTTGTAGACATGGCGCACTTTGAGGCGATGTCATGCGTAACGTAAGATGAAGACGCTGAGGGTGTACGTGTGAGGGCACACATCATTCTTCATACATCCTTGCATTAACAAGAGTACTTAGAACATGTTTTGATTGTTCTGCTTTATCATTACTGCTTGATTAAACTGATAACATGTTAACTTGTGCTTTATTGTTTCACTCAGTTGATCACTCACTCCCACGTTCTGGGGCGGTGTTAAACACCCACCAGACTCTGTCTTAGTTGCTGATGTTGCAGATGTTGATGCAACCTCTGAGGCAGAGCCGGAGATCGAGGATGATGAGGCTGCATTTTCTTTCATGCAGTTTTCAGACGGGTTCTAGTGAGCCTTGTTCTGATGCGAGGGATGCTGGGATTTCTTTTGAAAATTAAATGATGTAATTTGATACTTGTAATTTTGATAGCAACACTGGTAATACGACCTGGTATGTATATGTATTTCAGGGATTTGCACATGTACACATATATTTCTTTAAGTCTTCCGCTTGCGTTCTTCACTTATCCCTGAATTATATTTGCTATTTGGCTTAATCTATTCCATGTTTTATGCACTAATACAGACAACATACATCCACCATTTAATATGTTGCATAAGTGATGTTTTGGAACTCGAGAGCTGAGTTATGCTCGACCCCCGAATTTCAGGGCATTACAATATTAGTAATGATGGTTCAAAAGTTGATATTTAGACCTACCAACAATATCTGATATTCCTTTAATGACTAATAGTCGATTGGCTATTACAAGTAATAACAGTAATATGATAAGGACTAATACTATCAATCATGTTAACAAGGATTATACTAACCATATAAGGAAAGTGACAATAATTTCTAATGAATATAGCAATATCTATCTTTAATCAATCTAGCTGTGATAAAAATCCTATGGTCTAACATTATGGAAAATAAAATACTTCTATTTGGTAATTACAACTTTGTTCATAATAACTGGTTTCAACATAAAAACCTACTAATGACAACATAATATTAATAATGATATTGGTTAATATCGAGCATCCATGATAGCTAATATTAACAAAATTATCCCACCAATGGTTAACCATAACTAGCTAGGCTTTTAGGGATCCCATGAATACGATCATTTGGGCCTGCATTAGGGTGACCAGGCCCACCAGATTTCATCCAACGAGTGACCCAGATCGGGCCCAAAATTTATGACCATGGATGGCCCAAAAATGGGGCTGAACTGGGCCTGTTTTGGCCCAAATATTGGGTCTGATCATAAGCCAAGTGGGGCTGGACCACCTGAACTTCAAATGTGGCCCACTGCATATGTGGTGAGGCTCATGTGTATTTTGATCTTAGGTGCGGCCCATAGAAGCTTTTAAATCCTGGAGTTAGGCTCGATTCAGCCCACTTCATGTAACAATCTAAAGGTTGTTTTCACGGCCCAGCTAAAGGTCTGGTTTTCACCTCCCACATACGGCCTTCCAAGAGCCTGTTTTCAGCTAGGATTAGGACCCATTTGCTGGGACTTTTGCAGCCCAAAACGGAACTGGTGAAAGCCTATTCCTCGACCCAATGGATGTTCATTTCCAGCCCTGGTAACTACCCATATTTCAGCCGTTACATGGCTTGGTTCTGGCCTGTGTTTTAACCATCACACAGCCTGATTTAAAGAGCTAAATGGCTATAAACCAAACGGATTAATGGAGCTGGGTTGCTGGTGTTACTTGGGCTCCCCAACTCGACCGAGTTTTGAGCTAACTCAGGCTGCTGATGCGGTGCGGCACCGACCTGAACCCAACATCGGCCCTCTTTCTTTCTCCTTCCATTTCTTTCCTTTCTTTCTTTCTTTCTTCCTCCACTATTGCCGAGGGCTCTTTGAATAGCAAGGATTCGAAATCGACTCAGCTTAAGCCGAGTCAGACTCAAGACAGACCCACCCGACCAAATTTAACACGTTTTTTATGAAGTCATTGCCTCCAACATGCTGATCTGATCTTGATGGAATTAATAGGAATCAAACACCATCAAATGAGCTACGGAATAGACACCTTGGATGAGTGACTGATGATCGGGTTGGGCTCAATGACTGGTGCAGCTTGGCGAGGAAGAAGATGTAAGCGTTAATGGCAGATTGCAGACGGGGGTTTATTTCTTTGAACTGATTGCTGTTTGTGGTGTGTATGAGCTAAGAGGAGCTTGGAGACATAGATTTTTGAAGCTTCAGGGAGGTTTGGTGGGTGGTTTTGAAGGAGGAAGGAAACGGCTATTTTTGAGTTAAGGCAAGGGAGTGGGAGAGAGACATGTTGCAACTCCCATCTCTTGGACTTAAATCGTGCCCTGAACTCCCTCAAGACCGTCGAATGAGGCTGGAAGGCCGAGATTAAATCCCGCTATCCGATTTTTCTGGAAAATAGTTGGCGGAAAGGAGGTTTTTGGCGTCAATTTTCCACAGAAAACCCCAGCCCACGTGAGCAACAACGAATGGCTGGGATCTATCTGGTAACGGAGGGCTAAGATGGCACAGGAACAGCTCATGCGGATCGCTGAGCTGGCTGGGAGAGCAGTTTCCTCTTTTGGAAATGGTGTGTTGGTAGGACTGGATTGCAGCTAGGATCATGTGTCCGCACATGCATGGAAATTAGTTTTAACGGTTGCTTTTTTGGTTAGGGCTGAAGGATGCATGCGATGGATGGTTCAGATCATCCATAGCAATGATCATGGTGGGCCACAGGTCAAAGAAAACGGACGTTCATCCGCTGTTGGAAGTGAAGAGAGAGAGAGAGAGAGAGAGAGAGAGAGAGAGAGAGAGATTCTCTCCATTTTGAGAAAACGCGGGTCAGCGCTGGCTAACCGGGTTGGCATGCTCGGTGCACAGCGGTTGCATCCCATGTGGTACACATGCCACACCAATATGGGGTCTACTGTGATGGTTGTGAGAATCCACCCCCTCCATTCCACTTTGGAGGCTCTACCAAAGGATTTTGGGCTAATGATCAGGCTAATCTAAGGTATAGGTGGGGCCCAAAACTCGATTCGTAGTCATAGGATGGTTTCTCGTTGATCTGTTGGTTGGATTAGTCCGAGTTCGAACATAAGTGGTTAAAAGGGTTTAAGGGTCCATTTAAGGCTTTCATTGGGCATTGTTAACTAATACCAATGTTAATATGGATTTTCTTGTAATTAAAATAATTAAAAACTCATACACATATATAATACAATTTCTAATATTAACATGCTACTATTTACATTCTATTAATCATGTATTTATTAATACATAATTCCCCAACATATAATATCTTATTACACATGTGTATGGATTGAAAATTGTACAATATCTCTTTTAAAATCTCATTGTTAAATAATATAACATCTTATTAAAATATCTCATAATTTTTGTATAAAATATTTAATACCATGTTGATATTTATAATTCAATTATACATCGTAAAATTATTATCCATCATGCTTAGTTAATATAATATTATTTTCATAATACTTTATGTACATTAAATATATAGGTGCAGACTGTTTTTCAACGGTCAGATTTAAACTAGGATGAACGTAAGTCCTTACTTAGGTTTGGCTTGTATTTATGCTAAGCTTGGTTATATGGTAACACCCGATTACAGGAAAGTACGGGGTGTTACAATCTACTCCCCTTAAAGAGAACCCCGAAATTCAGTGCTTCTATTATTATTAGGGACGATGATAATATCCATTATTTTCCTATACATACAAACGTATGCCACTAGGCACCCAAAACTGCAGTCGTTACAATCTACCCCCCTTTAAAAAAAATCTCGACCCTGAGATTTGGTAACACGTAGTTCGATTATTTGCATTATGAGCAATTTAGTTATCCTAAACATTTACTCTATTTCGCATATGTATATGTGTGAAATCATGTTTTATATATTCTCAACAAGCCACATCGAAAGTTTTCACGACCCTTATGCCTATAATCCAGCCAGTAGATTGACTGGTGTGTTTAGGTTCTACTAAAGGTCGTAAATCATTTATGTATTAACTAGAGCTAGGGAATTATTCTAATGCTCGTCAACAATGAGATTACTAAGATTATAAGTTCATTTTGGTGGCCAATATCCATATCTTACCTTTCCTTTTATTCTCGTTTACCTCTATTAATAGTTCCCCACAACCTAAAGTACAATATGATTTTCTAGTGTTCGAGTTGTCATGAACAAATGGTTGTAGTGGGTTTGAGTTTGATACAACGATCCTTTGCCTACATAGAACAAAGGATTACTAGTATCAATTCGTAATCCTACGAAATCTCAATCCTTTGCTTGATCAGGGCATTGAGATCATTGAGACTTATTAGGACTTAGAATTTAGGTCAAACCGCGTACTCATTGCATAAACATGATTCCATCAATACGTGACCTCGATTATTTTAAGCTCATGGGAAACATCATTTGACCATTTTTTTTTCATAACGAACAAGACTATGTGGCCCATTACGCTTCTAATGCGCACTCTGATTGTCTAAACACAAGATCTTAAGACCAAGGTTTCTACATGAAATCTAAGTTTGAATTTTTATTTATTTATTTATTTATTATTTTTTAAGTTCACCTAGAATTCCAAACCTAGTCCCAATATGCTTAGCCTATGGTTGAAAATTTACTTGAGATTCTATAAGTTCACCCCTAACTAATCTTTACAAGCTTATTGGAAATGTTATATCTAAGTAAGAAGATGTATTAGGGAATTTAAACTACATTCATAGTAAGATTTCTTAAGTTCAGGGAGTGCCTATACTCAATCCTATGTACGATCTAGGGGATAAAGAATTTCTTATGAAGTCTGAGTTCGTTCGATAGACTGGTTATCATGATAACGTTGTTTCTAACTAAGAGATCCCGAAAAGGTTCAATTTCTAGATACCTAAGGATTGTTCATTGAGAGTCAAGCTTAAGGAACATTCTAATTCAACCTTAGACACATCATAGTGGGTACTTGTCCTCCCACAACACACGAGTTTAATTCCTAAATGATAATTCTAATAGCTTTCAAGGGAACTAAGGTTTATGTTCCTAAGTTCAAATGATTGAACTTAAAATTGTTCTAAATTCATTTCTAAATTCTTTGGTCATCCAAACAAGTTTCTAGGGGCCTAAAATTCTGAGTCCCTATATCCTCAATTTCTCCTAACTGCAGGAGACATCACGTAAGTTCAAATGGTTATTCTAATCATTTCTAAGGGATTTTTACATAAGTTTAAAGTCCAGTCGTCTAACTTAAAACTCTCAAGGGAGTCTAGAGTTTGAGATTTCTATGTTTCCAATTTTCTCTTATTTTAAGGGAATCCTACATATTTTCAAATGACTAATCTAATAATTCTTAAGGGAACCTAAAGTTTTCATTTCTAAGTTTGAATGACTAAACCTAAAATTTTTAAGGGAATCTAAGTTTAGGTCTCTACATTCCCAATCATCCTTCTAAGACTAAGAGAAATTTTCCTAAGTTTAAATTTCTAGTTTCAATTATTCTAACATGAGACATTTAAAGTTTGTATAAGTACATTCCCAAGGCCAAGTTTGTCTAAACTATGCTCTGATACCAACTTGTAACACCCCGAATTTTCAGGACTATAGTATATGACCCGTGTCCCAAAAACCCGAGTGTTAGCTTTAAAGGATGGTCAAATTCGAGTGTACAGTTTTTTCCTTCGTCAGAGTAAGCAAATGAGCATAGTTCGGACAAATTGATATAAAGGAAAATTTTATTATCATTCAAATTTACAAGAAGCTGCCCATAATAACTTATACAAACCAATGTCTCTGAATTTAACAAGAACAAGATTTACAAGAATTTAATACAGGAAGAATAGCGAAAAGCATATAAATATAAGCTGCAAGATCACGCAGCTCCTCCAGGTAAATACAGCCATGCATCCCTGGCGATCGTACCTTGCTCCTCATTAAGTCTGAACATACATATCACTAAAGGCACCTGTACTACCTGTACAGTTGTATATTGGATGGATGAGTGGCCAACTCAGCGTGAATTCTCCTCAAGATTACACACCGCCGCATTAGG
This sequence comes from Magnolia sinica, assembly GCF_029962835.1. Classification (NCBI taxonomy): domain Eukaryota; kingdom Viridiplantae; phylum Streptophyta; class Magnoliopsida; order Magnoliales; family Magnoliaceae; genus Magnolia; species Magnolia sinica. The sequence continues at coordinate 87,288,079 of NC_080574.1, forward strand.
TAAGAAATAGTATAAAACATCCAGACAACCAAAACAAAGTAAATACAGTTTTATTAGATACATGAATGCATGAATGCAATCATTGACCCGGGTAAAATATCCAGACAGTCTGCGCCCGGGGAAAAACATCCAGACAGGCAATGGGGTTGTCCCCCAAAGATGTGATTGGTCATCAGTGCAACACTCGGCATAATCGCATGGGCATGAGTGAATCCAAGTCATCATCATAAATCGATCGGTTGGTCATTAGCGCAACACGCGGCGTAATCATATGGGCATAATGATCCAAGCCGTCGTAGTATGCTATGTGTGCATGATTGTCAACCCATTATTAGTCCAATTGCAATTACCCATTTTAAAATAAGCTCACGGTCACTACGGGGAGCGTAGGGCCGAGCGTAGGCCGACGGCTCGAGCATAGTATCCCATGACTACCATCCCCGGTCCATGAGGCTACCATCTTGGGATGTTTAATGGAAACCTGTCGACTAGTGGTCAATCATATCACAGTATATGAGGCTTACCATCGCATGGTTGCACATTATAAAACATCGAACCCATATAGGGAAAATACCAGAACAAAGCCACATAGGGCAATATCAAACAAGCCACATAGGGCGATATCAAACAAGCCACATAGGGCAATTTTCAAAATAGGACTCATAGGGTGAGTATCAAAACCATGCGATAAAAGACCATCCTTGAAAACCATTAGACACAGCAACCCTGAATGGTAGGCCCACATCAATGATCCATTTAGACCACCACTCAATAACCACTAAGTCGAAGGTTCATTTTAATCACAACCAGTTGAGCTACATCCCATGTATGGGTGTACATTTATAGGTGGGGGTTTCCCACTAATGTACCAGTTTAAAGTCCATAAGCAATAAAGAAATAATCCACAAGCATGAACAATATACATGATGAACATTAGCAGGCAATATAGCAATTCAATTTCCACCAGCTAATACATATGATTATAAGAGAGAGATATCAATTATAAATTTTAATAAAAACTATAACTTAAGCTAATGAGAAGATGGAAAGCTCAAGGGGATGAATCATCACCTTATACTTTGAATCGCCTACCAGTGTCGCTAAGTGCTTGGGCCCTTAGAATTGAATTCTACCACAGATCATGAGCTTATATCATTAGATCCAAGTTCCACGCACTACCTAGGTTTAAAATCATATCCTAGGGTTTGAGTTATCTATCTTAGGGTTTTAATATGGAATTAAGGTTTTCATCCTAGAGTTTAGTTAAATACTTAGATCCTAAGACTCGAATCCTGAATTTTTATTAATATTATTATTATTATTATTATTGTACAGTGGCCAATTAATGTTCATAATAGGAGTATAAATCCATCCATATTAGTAATGATGGTTCATAAGTTGATATTTAGACCTACCAACAATATCTGATATTCCTATAATGACTAATAGTCGATTGGCTAATACAAGTAATAACAGTAATATGATAAGGACTAATACTATCAATCATGTTAACAAGGATTATACTAACTGTATAAGGAAAGTGACAATAATTTCTAATGAATATAGCAATAGTTATCTTTAATCAATCTAGCTGTGATAAAAATCCTATGGTCTAACATTATTGAAAATAAAATACTTCTATTTGGTAATTACAACTTTGTTCATAATAACTGGTTTCAACATAAAAACCTACTAATGACAACATAATATTAATAATGATATTGGTTAATATCGAGCATCCATGATAACTAATATTAACAAAATTATCCCACCAATGGTTAACCATAACTAGCTGGGCTTTTAGGGATCCCATGAATACGATCATTTGGGCTTGCATTGGGGTGACCAGGCCCACCAGATTTCATCCAACGAGTGGCCCAGATTGGGCCTAAATTTTATGACCATGGATGGCCCAAAAATGGGGCTGAACTGGGCCTGTTTTGGCCCAAATATTGGGTCTGATCATAAGCCAAGTGGGGCTGGCCAACCTGAACTTCAAATGTGGCCCACTGCATATGTGGTGAGGCCCATGTGTATTTTGATCTTAGGTGCGGCCCATAGAAGCTTTTAAATCCTGGAGTTAGGCTCGATTCAGCCCACTTCATGTAACAATCTAAAGGTTGTTTTCACGGCCCAGCTAAAGGTCTGGTTTTCACCTCCCACATACGGCCTTCCAAGAGCCTGTTTTCAGCTAGGATTAGGACCCATTTGCTGGGACTTTTGCAGCCCAAAACGGAACTGGTGAAAGCCTATTCCTCGACCCAGTGGATGTTCATTTCCAGCCCTGGTAACTACCCATATTTCAGCCATTACATGGCCTAGTTCTGGCCTGTGTTTTAACCATCACATGGCCTGATTCAAAGAGCCAAATGGCTATAAACCAAACGGATTGATGGAGCTGGGTTGCTGGTGTTACCTGGGCTCCCCAACTCGACCGATTTTTGAGCTAACTCAAGCTGCTGATGCGGTGCGGCACCAACCCGAACCCAACATCGTCCCTCTTTCTTTCTCCTTCCATTTACTTTCTTTCTTTCTTTCTTTCTTCCTCCACTACTACCTAGGGCTCTTTGAATAGCAGGGATTCAAAATCGACTCAGCTTAAGCCGAGTCAGACTCAAGACAGACCCACCTGACCAGATTTAACACGTTTTTAATGAAGTCATTGCCTCTAACATGCTGATCTGATCTTGATGGAATTAATAGGAATCAAACACCATCAAATGAGCTATGGAATAGATGCCTTGGATGAGTGACTGATGGTCGGGTTGGGCTCAACGACTGGTGCAGCTTGGGGAGGAAGAAGATGTAAGCGTTAATGGCAGATTGCAGATGGGGGTTTATTTCTTCGAACTGATTGCTGTAGGTGGTGTGTATGAGCTAAGAGGAGCTTGGAGACATAGATTTTTGAAGCTTCAGTGAGGTTTGGTGGGTGGTTTTGAAGGAGGAAGGAAACAACTATTTTTGAGTTGAGGCAAGGGAGTGAGAGAGAGACCCGTTGCAACTCCCATCTCTTGGACTTAAATCATGCCCTGAACTCCCTCAAGACCGTTGAATGAGGCTGGAAGGTCAGGATTAAATCCCGCTATCCAGTTTTTCTGGAAAATAGTTGACGAAAGGAGGTTTTTGGCGTCGGTTTTCCACAGAAAGCCCTAGCCCATGTGAGCAACAACAGATGGCTGGGATCCGTTTGGTAACGCAGGGCTGAGATGGCACAAGAGCAGCTCACGTGGATCGCTGACTTGGCTAGGAGAGCAGTTTCCTCTTTTGCAAATGGTGTGTTTGTAGGACTGGATTGTAGCTTGGATCGTGTGTTCGCACATGCATGGAAATTAGTTTTGACGGTTGCTTTTTGGTCAGGGCTGAAGGATACACGTGATGGACGGTTCAGATCATCCATGGCAATGATTATGGTGGGCCACAGGTCAAAGAAAACGGACGCTCGTCCGCTATTGGAAGTGAAGAGAGAGAGAGAGAGAGAGAGAGAGAGATTCTCTCTGTTTTGAGAAAACGCGGGGCAGCACTGGCTGACCGGGTTGGCATGCTCGGTGCGCGGTGGTTACATCCCACGTGGTACACATGACATTCCAGTATGGGGTCTACTGTGATGGTTGTGAGAATCCACCCCGTCCATTCCACTTTGGAGGCTCTACTAAAAGATTTTGGGCCAATGATCAGGCTGATCTAAGGTATAGGTGGGGCTCATAACTCGATTCGTAGTCGTAGGTTGGTTTCTCGCTGATCTATTGGTCGGATTAGTCTAAGTTCGAACATAAGCAGTTAAAAGTAAAGGGTCCATTTAAGGCTTTCATCAGGCATTGTTAACTAATACCAATGTTAATATGGATTTTCTTGTAATTAAAATAATTAAAAACTCGTACACACACACACACACACACACACACACATATATATATATACAATTTCTAATATTAACATGCTATTAATCATGTATTTATTAATATATATTTCCCCAACATACAATATCTTATTACACATATGTATGGATTGAAAATTGTACAATATCTCTTTTAAAATCTCATTGTTGAATAATATACCATCTTATTAAAATATCTCATAATTTTTGTATAAAATATTTAATACCACGTTGATATTTATAATTCAATTATACATCGTAAAATTATTATCCATCATGCTTAGTTAATATAATATTATTTTCATAATACTTTATGTACATTAAATATATAGGTGCAGACTATTTTTCAACGGTCAGATTTAAACTAGGATGAACGTAAGTGCTTACTTAGGTCTGGCTTGTATTTATGCTAAGCTTGGTTATACGGTAACACCCAAGTACTGGAAAGTACGGGGTGTTATAGCACTACACCACCGAAGGGAATGCGTATGGTGAGACTCGACTCATCTTGGTACTGGTACTTTGCTAATTCAATGTGGGTGCCGCTTACGTGTTTGTGTATTGCCAATATGACGTGTGAGATCCAAACCATCTGCTGGGTGGTTTCTGCCGTGTAGATTCACTTGCTTGGTAATCAGGATGTGATCATCAAGTGGGCCATGATGTATAAATCAAACAAATGGGGAAAAAAAAAGAAGAAGCTTGACTGAGTTAATTTTAGCTGTCCATTTGTTTTTCACACTTCGGTCCATTTGACGAGTGGACCTGCCTCATTCGGGGGTCAGGGGATCTTCAGGGTGGGGCGAACCTGTTGGACAGCTCTGATAGGGCTGGGCTATTTATGCATCTGGAATTAGGAAACCTCATGAAAATGCATATGTCATTTCAGTTTGGAGGATTCCCAGGGATATATATGCTATAGTTTCCTCGAACCTTCATCCTGATTTACAGGTGGGGCCCATGGTTTGACTGTCCAGATTGATGACCAGATGGACCCACCATGAATTTGTGATGCAAACTCTCCTAGGTTTTCCATGGAATGTGGACTGTTGCTTCATGTCTTCCTTAACTATTTGTTGGCAGACCAAGGATCCAGATTAAGATTATCCCACTGAGGAAAATTCTTTTGAGTGGTCCATCTGATCAATGGTCTATATTGCTGAACCATGGGATCCGTCTGTGCAAAGTACTGAAGTTCATGATAGTAGATAAATCATTGGATTGATGATTATAGAAGGCCTGAGAATATGATTGTGCAATGTACATGGTGTTTGATTGTAATGTACACATGTTCTGAGGTTTGGATCATTGTAGAGGAAACTGCACCAAACAGAGAAATTTAAATGGAATAAGGAAAAACCAGTGTAGAAGATTGGCTGGTGTATAACTTCACTAAGGGTGCGTTTGGATGCAAAGTTGAATTGAATTGGAACTATTAGTCCAACATAGCAGAAATGGAAATTTCCTTTCGTGGCATTCATATTGAGGGTATGGGTTCAAATTACAAATACAGTCCTTAAAAGTTGAACTCAAAAGGGATCACATCTGCAATGTTTTCACTTCAGTTCGCTTGTGTGTCCAAACACGGCCTTTTAAGAAAGTTACTGTATTTGCTTGCTTGTGAATGATACAATTAATAAAATGGTGAGTGATATTTGGGGAAATCCGCATTTTGCTCACTTGCCTCTTCCAGACGGTCCCACATTAAGCACGTTTTCTGATGCCCAGATGGTACTTTCTCAAAATGTCATGCTTTTTGAGTTGCCGTTCGTGGGCTTGCTAATTATACTAAAATTTTATTGCAGGCAATATCCAAACTCGATCGATATTGAGGCAGAGGCACCGATGAGTTTCATGCGGTTGTGTTAGGAAAAAAAAAACCATTGCAGTATCGGGTGATATGATACATATCAGACAGTATTTTAGACCGTGGTCAATTTGCACCATGCTTACGAATGTGTCTTCTATGTGATTTAAACAATGACAGAGAGGCGAGAGGTCACAATGCAGTCAGGGGCAGGGCGCCTGCGAAGATCTTACCAATAGAGATACCAGCTGTCTTTGGATGAGCTGAATAAATTGACTGGTAATTTCGGTTCAAAGTCTTTGGTTGGAGAAGGGTCATATGGTCATGTTTTCCATGCCACTTTGAGCACTGGCAAAGCTGTGGCAATAAAGAAGTTGGACGCGAGTTCTTCACAACAGCCCGATTCCGATTTTGCAGCTCAGGTAGAGGAATTTTTTAGCAGGATGGGTTGTATTTGTTCATGTTTGGCTTTTGATTCTGGCCAACAACTCAAATAGTTGGCACTAATGCTTTAGTGATCTAGACAGTTCATCTGGTGGGCCCCTATATTTATGGGTCATACTGAAAGACCTCATATTGATGGTCAGAAGGTCAAGTGATCCAGATTGTTTATCTTGTAGGAACCACCAAGAATGAGTCCTACCTCGAAAGTCTCTCCCACAATCTATAGTCTCTTTTCCTCACTGACCATAAACTGTTGACTAAAAGTTCAATTTTCAGCCCATCATGTGTCATCTGCCTCGACGGCTTCTGCGAGGTAGTAGAAAGATGCTCAAATGCCTCATTGAGAGATGTACAATATGGATTATTCATAGCTTTCTCAATTTTTGTTTTTCCTAACTAGTTCTGTACAATTTTTATTTTTTTCAGCCTCAATTATTCATTTTTGTTTAGTTTGTATTACATGAATTTCTCAGTAGTTTCTTTTTAACATCGTAGACCTCGAAATTTCCTTTGCATTTTGCATTATTATTATTAGAGCTCCCATTTTAGTAGCAGAAAGTTTTAGATGCTATTTGCCACAGACCAGTCTTAAATGAGCAGCTAATCCGTCAAACAGAAGGTCAAGGGATTGATTGGCAGCATTTTGTATCAGGAAAAAGCAAAAAGCTTCTTGCCACGGGAAAGGTGGGAGGTGTGCAGGGCAAAGAAAGTGATTTTCTTATTAGGAAGGCCATTCATTTTCTTCCTTCTGAACTCAAAATTAATATTCTGCTTAGGTTTTGTGTAAGACAGAAAGCTATGTGGCTGTTACTTTTAAACTGAAGCTAATTCTACCCAACGTCATTCTCAAGATATCCAAACTCTCCCCATTTTCTTAAAATGCTCAGCATATGCATATCATATCTATTCTTCATTTCATCTAGGTGTTTTTTTTTTCTTTTTTAAATAAATATTCTCTCTCATGATGATTTCATTAACTGCAGTCAGGATCATTATTATCATCAACTTCGAAGTAACAGTTGAAAAGTGCGATCTTATTGGGGAACCAAAGCAGTATGGGGATGACACTACTTCCAGTGCTCCTACACAGGGAAGAGCTTCCATGCTTGCACAGTCATCATCCATGGATCAATCAGGGATAGCAGCTGGAAGTCCACGATCTTATGGTGGGTCACTTCCTGGTGGCACTGTCGCAGGACAGAATGTAATGAGTGCAACTCCTCTGCGGTCTAGACCAGACTCAGTTGCAAATCCTCAATCTTGTGGGGTTCATTTGTTAGACTAGGACATTAGAGTTGTACACGAGCAGAGTATACTCATTAACTCGCTCGACTCGACTCGGAAATACTTGACTTAGCTCGGCTCGAAATGAGTTAGAGCCAAGCACGAGCTGATTTTTGGTGCTCAAATTGAGTTCAAGCCGAGCACGAGCTTGACCCTGCTCGACTCGGCTCGACTCGAATAGTACTTGAAATCGACTCGACTCGGTACTCGACCAGGGGTATATATACCCTAAAACAGAAAGCCCTAAGGAGAGAACTTGACATGCACGAAAAGCCAGCAGTCTCTACAAACCCAAGGAGACAAGACAGGAGACAACCATTTCCCAGTCAACACCCTTTGAAGGCCATCCGTCCTTCCTTCCACAAAATTCCCTTATCCCATCCATCCCAAAACCCTTCTAAAACTCTTATTTCTTCCCAGAAGAAAATTCAAATCTATTGGATTCCACAAACGATCCAGAGCTTTAGAAAGACAAAACCTCTGAGATATATTTCTTTTCTCCAGCTTCCTCTTTTAAGGCCTTCCCTTTACTGATGCTTTCCATATATCATTGAAGTCTTGAATTTCGGTTTCATTTGGATTCCATCCCTCCATCAGAAATAACCACCCCAGATCGCGTTAAAGAAGAGTCTAGAGATCCGAAGATGGTTTGGCTTTTCTAGTTCTTAGGCTTCCAACGCTGCGATTTTCAAAGCTTTGTTTTTTTATTATTCTGTTTTGGGATGGATGGATCACTGGGTTTCAAAAACTCATACTCGAAACATGCTCGAAGACTTGAACTCGAACTCGACTCGAAAATTCTGTTTGAACTCGGGTCGATATTTGCTCGAACTCGATCGACCTCAGACGAGCCAAGCATGAGCTGGGCATCCGAGCTCGAAGGCCGAGCCGAGCCGAGTACGAGCTGGGTGTTTGGCAGTGCAAGCCGAGCATGAGCTGGGTAATACTTGGCTCGGCTCTACTCGTGTACAGCTCTACAAGACGTAATGCAACCAATGGTGCTAACCCATACATGAAAGCAGAACCTGATTCGACTTGAAACTTGATTGAGTCAACCTGACTTGGCAAGATTTGCAGATGAATCCTTTGAGACCGACTCATCCTCAAGTCAAGAAGACTCATAGAGTCGACTTTCTAACTCTTGATATTTGACTGTTTGCCTTTTAATATTTGTATGAAATTGAATGCTCAACATCTCCTTTTTCTTTTCTTTTCTTTTTATTTTATTTTATTTTATTTTACGCAGGATAATTATCATTTCAATATACTGATTGGTTTTCATTTCCCTTTCTTAGTCCTTTCATTTATGGTGTTCTCTCGTTTCGTGGGTTGTAGGTTAAGCAGTTTTGCTAGGCTTCAGAGGATTCAATGCTCATCGGGCCCATGACCAACCTTCTAACCAAACATGACCAAGTATGTTACAATCATTTAGTGTAGAACTTTTTGCTGATATTGTTAGCTGAACAAGAGAATAAATTAGGAATTTATTTCAATTCAATCTCCTTGTTTTTTTTTTTGGGGGGGGGGGGCTCGAACTTGAATTCTAAATAGGTGAACATTTGAATTACCCACCTAGAAATTTATTCACACTTTCAACACAATTTTATTTCAGCTATCTTCGAAGAAGAAAAAAAAAACCATGATTATTATATATCTTTATTGTTATTAATTTGGTCTTGAATGTCAACTACATATGGTAATGGAAGTTCTGATGAACTTACGAGATCCATTAAAATGAATTTGTGATAATGACTCTATTGCAATACTAATCCAATAAAGTGGAAATAACCAAATTGAACTTTCCTTGTTTTGCATTCATATTGAGTACCCAGACTCCAAATGGGGGGCCCAAATTGCAATTTCATTGCTTTGAAGTTGGATCTGAGAGGAAAGTAAATGTAGTTTGAGGGTTAACTTCCTCACAATGATGCTGGGGAAAGTCATTTTTTGATAATGATATTTAGAAATTCAATTCAATCATGATCCAAATGCAACCTTAACTGATATATGGGCATGGGTGTTGAATTTCAGACGATGAGAGCATGAAATTGTTGGAAAGTATATATGCAGTTTGAGAAGCTACAGACACATCCTATTTTTGGAGGATGGTATTGGATGTAACAAAATTTCATCAGTCAACTATTTTGATTTAGTAATCTCATTGATCACACACACACACACACACACACACACACACACACATAGAGGGAGGGGGGAGGGAGTCCATACGCTATTTAAGTATCTCTATTGACTATTAACATAAAAATTATATATCTTTTGTTTAGCTTACAAAAATGTTACCTTTTATGTTGAATGGCCCTCTAGTTACTTCTTCTTCTTCTTCTACTTCTTCCCTTTTTTTCTTTTTCTTTTTCTTTTCTTTTCTTTTATTTCTTTTATTGTTTTTTTAATTTTTTTATTCAGGTTCATGATTTTGAAAATAGTATGAAATGGTTAACCAATTTTTTGTCATTCAGACATCATCTGGGGCCCACAAAACTGTATGCATGGTTTTTTGGAGCACACTTCTACACTTTTGTGGAGCCACTCCAAATCAGTGGGTCCCCTAATAGAGGTTGCCTAAGCACAATAACTCTAACTAGGCACTTGTACAACCATTTGTGACAGCTATCACCACAAATTAGGCTTGAAAGATGCAACCATTCATGTTCTTTTTTCCCCTGTTTTTGAACAGACTCAGAGATGAGACCTGGTCGGTGTTATGATAAACAGAGGAGTGAATCTAGACCCAATAAGCAAGTGGTCAAAAGTAAGAATTGCCTTATGGTTAAAGGTAAGCAAGCTTATGTTTATGAAAAGATATCTACGGCTTGGTGCATGTTTGGATTTTTATTTTATTTTTTATTTTTAATTAGAAATGCTAGATTTATTTAAATTTTACACTTTAATTACTTTTCTGCTCTTGTAACCCAAAGCACTTTGGGGCCCACCATGATGTTCGTATAACATCCACTCTGTCTATCAGTTTTGTCAGATCATTTTTTGTTAGAGAAGAATTATGATTTGATTTTGAGGGATCATTGGGATTAATTACATGATATGGGTGTGTTCACTTCATACAGTAAATACTAATAACATTTTCTCTCCATACAGTAAATATGTAAAAAAAAAAAAAACCACATATAACATGGAAGTGACCATGTCCAAATACAAATATCCAACATAGTCCATGTCCAAAGCCCACTTTCCACCTATGCTGATGAAAACTTAATGTTTAACAATAACTATACCCATTCCCAAATAGAAACCTATTAGGTAAGCCCACAGCCACATTCAAAACCCATTTCAATTGGTAGGTTTTAAAATTTCTTTGCAGTCCTAATTTGAATATTGCCAAGGAGTGGAAGTTCTCAGTTTGACTGGATTTCCGTGGCTAACAAGATTCTGTTTGTCTTACAGTTTTGTGACAATCAAAGACTAAAATCCTATTGGTCCATGAAAGCAATCTTTGTTAAAATTTCTATGGAAAAATAGTGTAAAACAAGAAACTGAATGAATCCATGGCCAGTTGAGAAGGATAAATTTTATTTTATTTTATTTTATTTTTTTGTATTTTTGGTAACATGAGTAGCATGGATATATTATAATTGTTGGATACTGCACATGCTCTTGGTGGAGGCTCATACTGACTCTTCAGGTTCTGTATCTTTTTTATAAATGAAAAAAAAAAAAAAAAAACTAAATTACACTTCTTAATCAGGTTACTGGGTAACCTGAAAGATTATGCAGTAAGAGCTCTCGTTAATGCTGTTGATCATCTTGGCACTGTTGCTTACAAATTAAATGACTTGTTTGAGCAAGAAGTATCAGATGTCTCTACTGTGGGGTTAAAGATTTCATGTCTCAATCAGGTAGATCTTTATACACGTGTCTAGCTGGACTTTTATTATGTCATAAAAGGCCTTGCTCTGTTTGATCGAAGCTGATTGTTCTGACATTTTTATTTAGCAACTTTTACCAAGTATGGCTAAGAACTGTTATTAGCTTCAGTTCAAATTACAATTGGTAATGATAAACTGCATTATAACTCTTATTCTTTGATTTCCCAAGCTAGATTCTATCAACAAAAAGGTGCAGTTTAATCCACAGCCACAGACTAACTTCAGGAAAAAGCACATACAAGCAAAACTACGCCCTCATCCTTCAGGTATCTTGTTCATTTGTTGGAGGCAGATTCTTTTCATTTCAACTATGTTTATTTCCAATTTAGTTTATTCTTTAATGCACTTAATGATTTGTTATTGATGGCCTTGATACATGAAATCTAGAAACTCTTGTATCAAAAACCAAAAATGAAGCATACGTTTTCGCTGTTGGTGTTTATTGCAAATGATGTTATTATGTCATACTTTGTTTCTTTCTATACGTCTTACAGGGTGAGTTTCAGACTGAAAACTGATACAAATCTCTTTGAGATTGCAAAGTGCAAGACACGTGTCTGCAATTGAGGTATATAGAGTATAAATTTTTTGAATTTTACTCTTTTGTTTTATATAGGAATTTAAATTCACTTCTTCTCGTATCTAGTTCTTCTTTTATGGTTTCAGATCCTTCCACATGATTGTAGAGAATGGACAGTCATGATCTATCTCTGTTCATAGGGAAGTTTCTTCTCATCTAGTTTGTAATTGTATGATTCTTAATACCAAACCATATATTTTACCAATTCAAATTGCAAATTGTGCAATTTATGAAAAAAAAACTTTTAGGAGCTGCTTTTTCTTTTAGCAAAACTTGCAACATGCTTCTATTTGTAATATACATTGCTATCATGTGCTCTGCAAATTTTAAATGATTTTTCTTTCATAGTTAGATTTTAAAACTTTATTCATTTCACTACTGCTTTGCAAGATCATTTGAGTCCAACAAACTGGTTCTTACTGTTCAAGTTTCAACTTCTGCAGACAAATCAGTTAGATGTTCGACTGAAGGCAGTGCAGTTGCTTGGTGACCTGTTTGCTTTACCTGACTGCATTATTACAGAAACATTTAAGCTACTTATCTCATTTTTTATATTAAGTTCCCTTTTTCTTCAATGACATGCGAAGAGTTTCAAGCTGTTAGAATTCTTAATATGGCATCGTTCATTCAGAGGTGGCATTGATGTGGTCTCTATAACAGGGCGTAGTTTGGTTCATGGAATATATGGGCATGCATCAACATGGTTGCAAAATGGTAGTGGTTCATGCAAAATGGTAGTGAACTGATAGTTCTGAATTTTTACATAGCTGGGATTGCTTTGTCATAATTCATGACGTTGTTGGTTTTCATTTGTTTCAGGTCACGTGTCCTACATGCCTTTGCACCGGGATGGCAATGGCAAGCAAGAGTGATCCTCGAATTGACCCCTTCATTTAGTGGTGCATTGCATCATTGTGTCTCTTGTCATCAGCTGAAAAATGATAATGTCATGTTAGTTGCATCTTCAAGCTGGCTGTAAGCGTTCCTGTACATAACTTATGGCGTACCTGAAAGAGTCATGTCTTTGCATCTCTAGCATGCACTGATTAATGTTACTTAGATGTCCAAATATTATGCTTACAATGCTTAGAAGATTGCTGACAGAAACATCATACCTGCCCCGGTATGCATAAATCCTCTTGTATTATGAGAATAATACTTTTCGGCAAATGCGATTTCGTATTTTATCTAATGATCTTTCAACTACTACAGGTTGATGGCACAAGCTTGCATGAATCTCTTGTCTATTTGGCTACTGTTCTTGAGTACTTGGCTGCTGGGGTTTTGGAGCTGGTTGGGAATGCTGCTAGAGACAATAAGAAGTCCTGCATCATTCCAAGGCATCTTTTGGCTGTCAGAAATGATGAGGAGCTTGGGAAATTGCTAGCTGGTGTGACAATTTCAAGTGGTGGTGTTTTGCCAAACATAAACTCTGTTCTCTTGCCTAAAAAGTCTAAGGAAGCTTCAAAATCTCCAAAAAAGAATTGATTGGGTTGAGATGAATGCTTGAGCCCTACTTTGTAATTCTTGTTTAATGGATTTTTTGGGAATTTCTTCAAATTTGTAATTTTGGTTTTGGTGTTGAGATGGTCATTGCTGCTTTCTTTTCTTTTTCTATATTTTGTAAATAGAGTAATCTTCTCGTTGAGGTTTAGATGTATGTGCTTCAGCAACAGGATGCAATAGATGTTATCATTGGATCTCCATCAATGAAGTTTCTTTAGGTTTTAAAAATATATATATATATATATAAAAAAAAAAAAAGAAAGAAAAAAAGCAGGGTTTAAAATTGTTCCTACAATTTGACCGTTGTCAACGGAATGGTTTAAAACCATTCCTAAAGTAGCGTCCCTAAAATTTGAAATGACACCTAAAACGGTTTTAAACCGTTCCTATTTTTCTGCGATGCCTCATTTAGGAACGGTTTTAAACTGTTCCTAAATGACAATTTTGGTGTAGTGCGGCCAACGTAAAAGAAGCACCTGCTGATGAAAACTGGATAGTGGTTATGCAAGATGAACTTAATCAATTCGCAAGGAATGATATATGGTACTTAGTTCCTAGACCTAATGATAAACACATTATTGGAACTAAATGGATTTTTAAAAATAAGTCTGATGAACTTGGTAATATTATAAGAAACAAGGCTAGACTGGTTGTACAAGGGTACACTCAGATAGAAGGCATCAATTATGATGAAACTTTTGCCCAAGTAGCTCATCTTGAATCTATCAGACTCTTGTTACAAAAAATTCAAAATTTATTAAATGGATATTAAGAGTGCTTTCTTGAACGGTGATCTATATGAGGAAGTATATGTAGAACAGCCTATTAGTTTTGAAGACCCTAAACATACTGATTATGTTTATCGCTTAAAAAAGGCACCCTATGGATTACAACAAGCTCCCAGGGCATGGTACGAGAAATTGACTAAGTTTTTACTTGTAAGACCTGTATCCTAGTCCGTACCGTTCCGTCGAATCCCGCGATCCTTCCTGTCGAATTCTGGCAACCAACGACCGATAATCAATGTTTACGCATGACCCTAAGTCGTATCTTATAGAATTGAGTCAGCTTTATTCGAGACTTGTACCATTGCGACCGCACCGTCACCATGGTTCGAATGCCGCGACTTGCATACCGATCTGATACCCAGGTCAGAAGATAAGTGCTGGTGTTTATTTCAAAAAAATGCTGTGCGTTTGTAATCCCAAGAGAATCTCTATAACATGTCAAATCAATCCTATCAATCACCTCATGTCAAGTACAAGAGCACCCATGCTTTCTTTCTCTACAAGTTAAGCAACCACCAAAGTCAACCAATCCATCACCTCACCCATTACTCACATCCATCACCCATCTCTCATCACTTCTTTCTAAGCAACCAAAGAGAAGAAAAAAAGTGGACGTCCAAGCCATCCCAAGTGAGAGAAAAGTGATTTTTGGTGGCCCACTTTCCCATCCCTTTAACCTTCATCATAGCCATTCAAACCTTATCTCCCTCCATCAAAATGAAGCTCAAGGAGATCGGCTTTCCAACGGACTAAGAGGATCGACGGTGGGTGCTCATTAAGCTAGACTTTTCACATTTTGATGAAGGGCTAAGTGAGGCCTACTGATTGATGGTATGGATCTCATTTTGGACCCTAGGTGTGGCCGATGGCCCACCTTGATGCCCATGATCATTCCATGATGGGGCCATTCTCCATGGACCCCATCATGATGTTTATTTTCTTGCATAAATAGGGTCATCTAGACCTTTCATTTTGGGTGGAGAAAGGATCTCCACCGTTGATTTTCAATTTGATGGGCCCACGTGTAATGGGACCCACTTGATGTATGATCGATTTCAAGGGAGGACTCAGAGTGTCAGGGTCCCTCCATCACACGCATCCCACTCTATTTCTCTCTCTCTCTCTCTCCCTCTTTCTCTCTTTCTCTCTCCCTCTCTTTTTGTTTATTTATTTGTGTGTGATGATATCGCCGTGTGGCCCACTTGGATGGACCCCACCTTAATGTATGTTTTATCCATACCATGCATCCATTTGGTGGTCCATCGGAGCAAGGCCACCTTATGCATGTGTTATACCAAGACCGTCCAGCATCCAGGGACGCTGGACGTGGAAAGAAAACACCAATATTAGCTTTGATTTACAAGCTTTTGGGTGGACCACTTGGGTGGGCCCCACCATAGTGTATGTTTTTAATCCAAGCCGTCCATACCGTTCCCTAGCTCATTTTAGGTGTTGAGCCGAAAATAGGGCCAATCTAATTTTCTGGCAGGCTAAACTTTTGAAAACAATGATTTTCACCGTTTAAATGCACTTAAATTTTTCTACACTCCGAAAGATGCCCAATATTGGGCTTGATGGATTGCTTATGGAGTATAGAACCCATTGGGTGGGGCAGATGCTTCCGATGCCGACCCCGCACGTGAAAAACCTCAAAGATACAGATTTCAAAAAGAAAAAATTTAAATACATGCAGCAGACACTGCTGCTGTTAAAGATGCAGGCAGCGCCTGCTGCTGGCGGGCGGGCGTGTGGACGGCTAGGCAGGGACCCACGGTCCCAGCCGTGGCCCCACCATAATGTATATTTGTCATCCAACCCGTTCATTAGGTGGGCCCCCTCCAAATTTCAGCCACATCCAAGACTCAGGTGGCCCACTTCCTACGAAACAGTGGTGATTTTAAAGCCTGCCATTGAAACCCTTTTTGGGTCCACAGAAGTTTTGGATTAAGATGAAATTTGTTTTACTCTTCATCTAGGTCTGCGTGACCTTATGGACAGATGGGATGGCATATAAGCATTATGGTGGGCCCCACATGGGACCGACAGTGATGTATGTGTTCATTCTCACCGTCCACTGACAGTGGACGGTGAAACCAGTCCCCCACCCTTCTGTTTTATCCACACTGTCCAGGAGACGGTGTGTGTGCGCGCATGTGTGTGTATGTGTATGTGTGTGCGCGCATGTGTGTGTGTGTATGTATATATATATATCCATATATATATATACATATATATATATATAATTATATTATATATAATATTGTATATATATACTATATATAAATTATATATTATATTATATATGATATACATGATGGTGGGCCTTCATGTGGATCCCTCCCCCCCCCCCCATGATACTTGTGTTACATCCAAATTGTCCAACCATTTTGAAATCTCATTTTACAGACTTGAGACTAAAAATAAGACAAATCTATAGTCTAAGTGGACCCCACCTTGGTATATATATAAGGCCATAGGATTATGCCCATCTTGATGTATTATGGCCCGTTGTTGGGGCCCAATTGGTGTGGCCCATCTGATGAACATAAGGCCCATGTGATTAGGCCCATTCGATGTATTTGTGGCCATTGTTGAGGCCCACCTTGATATGAATATAAGGCCCATGTTATAAGGTCCATTTTGATGTATTCAAGGCCCATGGGTTATGGTTCATTGCAATGTATTCTAAGGCCCATTGATGTGGCCCACTTGATTATATAAGGCCCATATGATACGGCCCATTTGATGTATTTGAGGCCTATGGGTTGAGGCCCAATGAGATGTATATAGGTCCATTGCAATGTGTGATTTCCTATGGTTTGTGTAACGATGTTTTATAGCGGGCCATGCCTAAGGAACAATGTTGGTTTGACGTCCACATTGTAAGAATAATGTTGGTTAAATGTCCTCATTATGACTCTCCTTAGGGCTCATTGATTGGTCCATACTTGTTAATAATTCATCACTTTATAACATGCTTAGTATAGCTCCATGATTCATGACCATACACATCATATGTATGCTTGATATGAGGAATGTTTTATCATAGCATAAGCCATTGGGCTGAGACATTTACGGGACTCCTTATGAGATAGAGTGCCCCACATGATCGCGTGGTACACGCAAGATTGCTGCATGACTGATGGTGTGACTCATGTATTTTGCATTGTGTGTCGTGATCACTGTACGCCCTAGCGACATTAGGGCCGTGGCTCCATAGACACATCGTGGATGGCCGTACCGGATACCGAAAATGCTTGGTTCTAGCACTGTGGGTACTTAGGATGTCCTTGGGTGAAAGTTTCAAAACTTTTTTGGTACTAGGAGATGCTCCAACGTCTAGACCGAGTGGATACACGAGCGCCCGAGTGCCGAATACCAGTAGGCTGCGTCTCCCACTATGTCGTGGTCGGTTGGAAGGGGGTGTGGCCTTATCCGCTCAAGTGAGGGGGTTATAAGCTAGGCTGAGTTTAATCAACTCGCAAATGAGTCCGCCATCGACAAGCCGGGTAGGTATTGGCAGACTACTAGTCAGGCGGATAGTGTGGTCTTTTCCACTTGCTTGGCTGTGCAGCTAAGGAGGAGGCAGTCAATGTGAGTGTATTAGACCCCGGTTATATCCAAAGAGGAACTGTACTGATATGTGTACTTGATGAGTACTGGCATGCTTGTTTTGCATCTCGCATATGACATTTGGCTACATAGGCCTCGTATCGCATGACCTTGGTATGGCCGATAGCATTCATGCCTTGCATCACATAGCTTTGGTATAGTTGATAGCATTCATGGACTTACCACATATTTTCGCATTACTCTGATATTGTACACTTGGCACTTGCCTTACACACACTTTCACCACCCTCTAAGCTTTCTATAAGCTTATGCATGATAGATGCGTGCAGGTGGCGTTAGGTTGCAGCAGCGTTGGGCTTGGAGCGTGCAGCCGAGCTTCTGGAGTTTCTGTTACCTTCATTATATTGTATTTCCCTTTCATACGAATTGTACTTAAATTTTTTGATATAGTGGATATGTGGTGATGTTATTTTGTGACTTGGTTATGCTTGTGGTTATGCTCCATTAAAAAAGAATTCATACTGAAAATCCTCCTTGTAGGATCCCAGGATCGGAATCTGGCGTATGGGCGCTGGGAGCCGAGAATGGGGTACTACGGAAGCTGTCGGCACCGGATTCAACGATCAAAAATTTTGTGAGCCCATTTTTCGAGTTTGGGGAGTGACATTACTAAGTCATAACTTTATAATGGGGAGTGTTGATAAGACATGGATCTACCTATTCTAACATGACTGTTGAGTTTGCAGATTTAATGAAGTCCAAATTTATAATGAGTATAGTTGGAGAACTGAACTATTTCTTAGGTTTGCAAGTAAAACAACTTGACGATGGGTTCTTTATCTCTCAAACCAAATATGCTCTAAACTTGGTGAAAAATATTAGTTTTGAGAGGTAAAAATTTCGATTCTCCTATGAGTATGACACTTAAACTCTCTAAGGATTCAGCAGGTAAAAGTGTAAATCCTGAGTTGTATCGCAGCATGAT
The DNA here is from genome assembly GCF_029962835.1 of Magnolia sinica. Lineage (NCBI taxonomy): Eukaryota > Viridiplantae > Streptophyta > Magnoliopsida > Magnoliales > Magnoliaceae > Magnolia > Magnolia sinica. The sequence goes on from NC_080574.1 coordinate 87,306,822, forward strand.
AGATAGTTTATTATATTTAATTGCAAGCCGACTTAATATTGCATTCAGGGTAGGAATCTGTGCTAGATATCAATCCGACGCTAAAGAGTCCCACCTGATTGTTGTAAAGCGCATTTTGAGATATGTCGCAAGTTCGGCCAAACTCGGCCTTTGGTAACCTCATGATACTAATGTTCAATTAGCCAGTTATTCAGATGCTGATTGGGCTGGTAATATTGATGATCACATGTCTACCAGCGGTGGATGTTTTTATGTCGGGAACTGTCTACTTTCATGGCATACTAAGAAACAGAGTTTTGTATCACTTTCCACAGTTGAGGCTGAGTATATTGCAGCCGGTAATGAATGCACCCAGCTTGTGTGGATGAACAGGATGTTAAGTGATTACACATTTGCATAAGATTCTACAGTGTTGTATTACGACAATTCTAGCACAATTAACATTTATAGAAATCCAATTTAACATTCATGAACTAAGCATATTGACATTAGATATTATTATATTCGTGAATTAGTAGAAGATAAGATTATTTATTTGGATTATATTTAGACTGAAAATCAACTTGCAGACATTTTTACAAAACTGCTTGACAGAAACAGGTTTGCTAAATTAAAATTGGATATTGATATGTGCAATATGATCTGAATTGCTTTTATTTACTTATACTATCTTGCATGTTTTTATGTTTTTTTTTTTGCAATATAAAAAATATGGAAAATGTAAAATTTATGAGGTGCACAACTAGTTGTAATGACCCGAAAAATTTCATGCAATGACCCGAGTACTACCTCAAATTTCTTAGAAGTTTAATGTGGGTTAATTAGCGCTAAACTCGATTTCTTGTGAAATTAGCATCAATCACTTTAAATTTGATCTGCAGGACCTAAAACCTGTAGAATCGTTTGCGCTATGTTACCCTGAAATCTGGGATTCAACGCTATATCCAGTTACTCTTGGGAGTACTTGGAAACTTTGTATCGGACTTAGACCACGCGTCGAAAGTCCGATAGTGATGATCTTAGACATTTATGATCTCCTAGTTGGGCTTGACGATCACCTCAAAAATCAAGTCCAGATGATGTCCTGGGTCGATTTGCTTTAGTCCGGAGTAAAGAGTGTGAGAAAGCTGAGAAATTAAATATGATTTTATGAAATCTAAGTCGTGTCGCTTGCGCGCCGATTCTAAGCTTTTTGACAGTTGGATTCTGACCCAATTTCACCCTCGGATCAGGGAAGATGGCCCTGTCATGTCATAGTGCCGGTGGACCTGATCGAGTTTCGGTGACCGTTGAATTGAGATTGGTCCGCCACGGTTGATCTGTAAATCCGATCGGTACGAAAACTCAGTCTGACCTAGATCCATGGTCAGTGAGCTTAAGTCCGACCGCACATGAAAAAAGGACCACCAAAAGTGCTCCGTTGGATCGAAATAGACCCGATTTGGTTATAACCTAAGTATACCTTGGCCCTGGGGCTATTTTCATCAATGTTAGGCCTATATAAAGACCTTAAAACCCTCACTCTCTATTCCATACGAATTTTCTAACCCTAGCTAAGAGAGAAAGAGGAAAAGAGAGAGAAAGTGAGAGAGAAGTTGGTGAATCATCTTGAGATTCTTCCTTATTGCTTTGCATCCCTAAACCATCATTTCCGAATCATTATTCCGGTGATTCTAAGTTCATTCTTGGGTAAGTCAATCAAACCCTAACCTGTTTTGGAGCTTAGTGTAGTTTAAGAATTGATGTAGCTCATTTCTATTCATGTCTTAGGTTTTCTAGTCGCCGTTGACGACGACTTATCGTCTGAATCAGATCGGTGTGCTTTTTCTGGTTTAAGGTGTAGACTATATTCGTATAGGTTATGGTTTTCAAGGCTTTTAACATCGGTTAATGATTTATTATTGTCGTGGGTGTAATTTCACATGCCAAATGCGATGTTTATATTGTGTTCCTGATATATATGAGCTATATTGAGATTCGTGTATTCTATGTATATGTAGAAAGTATCGTATACGTATAAAATATGAACATGTGTTTGCCATGATTATTTGTCGTGTATCTGTGTTAGTTGTATGTGTGTCAACTCCTTCGCAAAAGGAATTGTCCAAATGTGTGTTATCACCAACACATGTCATGTATGCTGGAATATGTAGTCTAAGTGTTTGTAGAAATGTTTGAATGATCAAGTGTGTAATATATTATCCTATTCTCGGGCGTTGAGAAGAGATTCTCAACTCTCCTATTGCTATGTATGATTTCCTACAAGCAATTTACACTCTTTGTTGTTTAACTTCAAGTACTACTTATGTGTAAATCCATGTTAACTTGATATTCATCAAATGCTTCCATATTGTATGATTAGGATTGTTGTTCCATTACTGTTCTAAATTGTTAATATGAATATCTGTATAATTGAATGTGTTTGGGACTATGAAATAGTCCAGGGAATCGGATACAGACCTTGAGTTCGTGGCCGATGTTGTTTTCGCCACGTAGGACGTGTTTGACGAACCCGAGTCGTATTAGGGTTGTCGGCAGTGGTTTGGCCACACGGAGTGTTTGCACACTCTATGTCGTTCAACTCAACGTGCACTCGTCCTAGTCGAGCTTGTCAAGTAACTCGATTGTCCCGGTGGATGTATACCATGTATGGACACTATTGTTTGAATCTAGGGTACCAAACTTACCGATGTAATCCCATTAACCATTGTACCTCGATCCACTAAGACTCATGAGCCGGGCATGGTAGTATGGGACACCATGGTCGAGCTGTCGGCCTACGCTGGGGTGACGAGCCTCCCCGTAGTGACCAGTGAGCATACCAGACTCGTGAGCCGATTATGGTGGTATGGGACACTATATTCGTGCTTCCGGCCTACATTGATTGGTGACAAGCCCTTTGTAGTGACCTCGAGCATACCTTGATACTACATTGAGACGACGAGCCTTAGGGTAGTAACTAAGGTATGATAGGCATGCATTGATTGGTGACGAGCCCTTTGTAGCGACCTAGAACCATATGATCGTATGAGATTGTCTAGGACTGACGACCCTAGAATGGATCACTATATGGGAATTGATATGAGGAAGGTACCTTAGCTTCCTAATCCTGCTGTATGAAAAGGACTAATAACAACTTGGTAATCATGTTCATGCACCGCATTGCATGTGCGTTAGAGTCATTGGTACTGCGGAACGTTGTCATGCGTACGTAAGATGAAGACGCTGAGGGAGTGCAGGCGAGGGCATGCATCATTTCTACATACATCTTTGCATTAATAAGAGTAATTAGGATGTGTTTGATTGTATTTCCTTATCATTACTGCTTGATTGATTTGATATCATGTTAACTTTTACTGTATAGTTCCACTGAGTTGATCACTCACTCCCACATTCTGGGACGGTGTTTCAACACCAACCAGACTCTGTCTTAGATGCAGATGATGATGCGACCCCTGAGGCAGAATAGGAGTATGAGGATGATGAGGATGCGTTTTCTTTCATGCAGTTCTCAGGCGGGTTCATGTGAGCCGTGTCCTGATCTATGGGAATTCTGGGTTTTCTTTTTTAATGGATAAATTTCATTTTGATACTTATTTTTTGAAAGCAATACTTGTAATTATGACCTGGTAAAGTATACATATTACAGGGACTTGCACATGTACACATATATTTCTTTAAGTCTTCCGCTTGTGTCTTTCACTTATCCCTGGATTATGTTTACAGTTTGGCTTAATCTATTCCATGTTTTATGCACTCATACAGACAACATACATCTATCATTGCATATGTTGCATAAGTGATGTTTTGGAACTCGGGAGTTGAGCTATGCTCGACCCCCAAATTTCAGGGCGTTACACCAGTCGAGTACACACTCGATCAGTTGTGGCACGACTAGTCGAGTATGTACTCGACCAGTCAAGTTGCTCAGGTTTGGGACTTTTTATTGTGCAAAAAACACTTTTTTCTTCATTTTTTCATCTTCCCCGACCAACCCTACCACAACCGGTCAAACCCACCTTCGATTCCTTCATGGTTAGTGTATCTTTTTTCATTTTCCTTGTAGATTTAGGTTTTTTGTGAAAATGCCGATCTATATGTCCTATAGGGGGTGAATAGGATTATGCCAAATAAAAATGAATAAGTGGAATATAGACAACAGATAGTCAAAAAGAATGCAAATAACAAAAGGAAATAACAACCTCAAAAATCAAGTTTTGAAAGGTTAATACAAACTTGGTTCTAAGGACAACATAACACCAAAAACCAATGGTTTATGGCAGGACAACCTTACTAGAACGTGGGTGATATCAAAAACTCAAACTCAAGAGGATATGAAAGAAATAGAAACTAATCTATTACAACATTCACCACACAATACTAAAATATAAAGATTACAACATTCACATCCACAAATACCTCCCACTATCTTAAACTATAAAAGATAAAGAAATAAATCACACATCCACCAAACATCGAGAATTATAGTTGTTTGCTTGTGTGTACACTAACTGTTAATAAACAGCCACACAACTACTCCACTCCTAATATCCACTCCCTCGGGATATTAGCGTTCACTAATTAAAATAGATTTTTCAAGGTTCACTTAAAACCTTCACAATTGTGTCTTTAGATGGGCTTACACAATTCAAAAACCCCTTGCTCTGAGATTTTCTAGATCACCTAGGACAAAACCAAAATAGAGATTTTCTGGAACAATCTCACAAACCAGAAATGAATTGAATTACAGAAAAAGTAAAAACTTATCTGTATAACGATTCTGAAGTAGCCCGGTAGAACCAACTTGATGATGACATAGATGTTCAACATTCAGTCTCACAAGTGTATAAGGTTCTAAGTCTAGATGATTTTTAATTAAATCAGTAAGGGCTTTGTATTTGATTTTGATCTCAAGGAAGAGTAAATCAAATATCTCTTTTTAAAAATGAGAATGGAATAGAGAATCAAAATAAAAAATAAGAGCAACTTTAAATAATCTTAAATATGCACAAAATAGCTTAGAATGTACTCAAAATTATTTTAGAATGATTGCTTAAGAATGATAAGAACTGAATATAAAACTCTGAAATTCGAGCACTATTTATAGGTGAAAAATCGGTTCGCACGACTGGCCTTTGGTATGCTACGACTGGCCTTATCCTCCTTATCCAAATAGATTTTCAAAAATTCTATCGTGATAAGAATTTTCGACTGCCCGACTGGCCTTTTGGGTTCCACAACTGGTCGAGTGACCTGCATGACTAGTCGTGTGAGAGCAGATTACTCGCTGGAAAATGAGTCGAGCACTGCACGGTTAGTCGAGAACTATTCGCACGACTGGTCGAGCAATTTTCAGGACTGGTCGTAGACTAACAGAATTTTTTAAAAAATTCATAACAAATCTTGGACTGGTCAAGGAAATACTAGGACTGGTCGAGCCAGTGCTAGGGCTAATCGAAAGAACAGAATTTTACACTTATAAAATGACCAAAATGATCGACCAAAAGTATGAAATGATTTAATCATGATCATACCTTACTTGTGAGATAGAACATATGCACACTTAATCTATCGATCACTTTAGTAACTTTAATTCTTGCAATCTTCAAAGCTTGAACTCGATATACCAAACATAATATTCAACTAGGTCTTGAGTTCTAGGACTTTTCTAGTTCTAGATCTTGAATCGTGATGTTTTTGAAAACTCTGCCTTCACTCAATATATGAAAGTCTTCACTTTCTTTTAGTTTAAAGATCTTGGTAAGCTCGTCATAGATATCAGCAAGATAGCTTCAGCACGAACAGAACGATCGTCGAAGATTCAATGTGAACAGATGCACAAGCTTGATATAAATTAAGATACAAACTTGAATTGGTTTGTCATACCAAAATTTGATAATACTTAGGGTTTATCAACATACCACTTTCAATCTCTCCCTTTGTCAAATTTGTAATAAAACCAAAATTACAATATGCAATAGATATTCAAACAACACATTGCACAAACATGTTGCACTAACATGCATACACATGTATGATATGATCCATAATAGATATCATGCACAATAATCAACTCTCCCCCTTAATCCACTACTCTCTGCAAAAAAAAAAAAAAAAAAAAAATATTAGCTACATTTCATCATATCATATCCTCTTTACATATCATTCAATATTATAATGTCTCCCCCCTTTTGTCATAACATGACAAAGGAAGCAAATAAGGATAAATGAAGAGAATAAGAGAGCATGTAGAATTAATAACTACTCATCAAGTCAAATAAACAGAGTATCTGAACCGAATAGATAAGAGTTTAAACAAAATTATCCAATTAGTCATAGGGAAAAGAGTTAGAATAAGGTTATTACAGATATCATCAAATCAAAATAAAACTAATCAGATCCTGAAGAGGGAGCAGGAATGTGTATGCGCCTCATATGTTTGCCCTTATTAATAGATGGATCAATTTGATGTAAACCCTTATTAATGCACCTCATATGTTTGCGCATATAAGTAAATTGGAAATCCTGGGTTATACGAATCTAAGCCACCGATTCCCCAAGATTACGTAACCTCTCATCAAAATTGGAAGGCTAATAATCAGGGTCATCCTCAGAATCTGATTCAAGTTCATTAAATAAATCATTCATATTAACATCTTCTTGAGTTAAAGCATCAACTTCTTCAGCTTCTTCATCTCCTCCAGCATTCCCATCAACTTAACCAGGTGCCAAGTCCAGGTTCATCTTGTTGATATTAGAATTGTTAAATGGACGAAGATTAATAGAACCTTCTCCAACAGGCATAGATATCAAAGCATGATTAGCTAAGGCAGTCATAAGATAAGTGAATGGAATATCACTATGACCAGGGTGGAGATAAAACTAAATAATATGATGACAGGTACGAGAAGGAAGACAAATATGGATGTCAAATACAGCTGAATGCATAATGCAGGCCATAAAAGAGGTCAGCTTAGTCTTCTTAGCTGAGCGAGGATAGACATTCGAAATAAAAATCTGATGCAAGACCTTGTATCTAGGCAACATATATTTGGAACTGAGCGTAGTACCCCCATTCCATTTTGCATTCATGTTACAAAGAACTCTCATAATTAATTGTTTAGCATTTTCAGAAGGTCTAGATTGCAAAGTGGATATGGGTATGCTATCATCAACAATAGGTATATTCATGATTACTAAAATTATATGATGGTCTACCTCAATTGGACCTTCTCTAGTTGACACAGTAAATGTCAAATCTTCTAGAGAGAACTCAGTAATGCAAGCATACATGGCCTACGTAATGGATCGCTAAGTAGGACCACCCCAAAATAGTATATTTTCCCAACCTACAGCTTGAAAGAGAGAGACAATGTTGAAGCACTCAAGATTATCAACAAGGACAACACGCTCAATAATCACATTTCGAAGACGGAAATCCCGTACATACTCAGGATCCTCTTCGGGAGGCTAAAGGTAACGCATGGTAATGGGTGCAAAACGGGATGAAGAGGGACCACGAGTGGTTCTCTTCCTATTTGTTCCTTCCATTGCAACAAGAAAACAAAGAAATGAAGGATTGCAAAAAGAAATGAAAGGATTCCAAGCAAATTAAATTTTAAGGAAAAAATACTTTCAAACCACCATAAATCTTAAAATAAGAAGTAAAATCAAGATTAAGGATGATCAAAGAACTTTCATTTGCAAGGAAATTAAAAAAAAAGCACTAACTGAAGAGTAATCAAGAGACAGGTTCGACCGGTCATGGTTGGGCTTGATGGAGAAGAAGAAAGAAATGAAAAAAGTGACATTTTCTCTAAATAAAAATCCATTCCATGAGTTTCACGACTGGTCAGGCAAATACTCAACCGGTCATGCCATGATTGGTCAAGTGTGTACTCGACTAGTCGTGTAACATTAAAAATGTGCAAATTTGTATATATTTAAAATTAAAAAATGTAAAATAATATATACATACGTTATGATATAAATGAGCACAAATCATCTGTTCATATTACACATACTAAAATTAAATTTCAATTTTGTAAATCAATTTTTGTCAAGCGGTTTTGTGAATATGTCAGCTAGTTGATTCTTAGTCTGAATATATTTTAATAAAATTATCTTTTATTCTACCAATTCATGAATATAATCACACCTAATGTCAATGTGCTTAGTTAGTGAATGCTGAATAGGATTTTTAGAAATATTAATTGCACTAAAGTTATCACAATATAACATCATAGATTCTTGTGCAATTTCATAATCGCTTAGCATTCTCTTCATCCATACTAGTTGAGTGCATGCATTACCTGCAGTAATATATTCAGCCTCAGTAGTGGAGAGCGATACGGAATTTTGTTTCTTACTTAGCCAGGAAATAACATAGTTCTCGATATAGAAACAACCACCGTTGGTCGATTTACGATCATCAATTTTACCAGCCCAATCAGCATTTGTGTAACCAGCTAATAGCACACTAGTATCATGTAAATACCAGAGACCAATATTAACTGAACTAGCTATATATCGTGAAATTCACTAAATAACAATCAAGTGGGACTCTTTAGGGTCCGATTAATATTTGGCACAAATTCCAATGTTAAAAGCAATATCAGGTTGACTTGCAGTTAAATAAAGTAAAATTCCTATCATACCATGATACAACTCAGGATCCACACTCTTACCTATTGAATCATTTGAGAGTTTCAGTGTGGTATTCATTGGAGTATCAAAATTTTTCCACTCTTAAATCCAAACCTTTTAACTAAGTTCAGAGCATATTTGGTTTGAGAGATCAAGAATCCATCAGGAAGTTAATCGACTTGCAACCCTAAAAAATAATTTAGTTCTCCAACCATGCTCATTTTGAATTTAGACTTCATAAGATCTGCAAACTCAACAGTCATGTTAGCACAGGTAGATCCATAGATAATGTTGTCAACATAGATTTGCACTATTAAAATATGATCATTATGTTTCTTAACAAATAATGTTTTATCTAAACTCCCCATAACAAACTCATGACTTAACATGAATTTAGTTAATTTCTCGTACCATGCCTTGGGAGCCTATTTCAAACCATAAAGTGCATTTTTTAGGTGATAAACATGATTAGTATGCTTAGGGTCATCAAAACCCTTTGGTTGTTCAACGTATACTTCTTCATGTAAATCACCATTTAAAAATGCACTCTTAACATCCATTTGATATATTTTGAATTTTTTAAAACACGCAATGGATATAAATAGTCTGATTGATTCAAGACGAGCTACTGGGGCAAAGGTTTCATCAAAATCAATACCTTCACTTTGGGTGTATTCTTGTACAACTAGCCTAGCTTTAATTCTAATTATGTTACCAAATTCATTAGACTTATTCTTGAAAATTCATTTTGTTCCGATAATATGTTTATCAGTTGGTCTTGGAACTAAATAGCAAACATCATTTCTCACAAACTAATTGAGCTCTTATTGCATAGCTACAATCCAGTTTTCATCAGTAAGGGCTTCTTTTACGTTAGCCAGTTCCATCTAAGATGTAAAGCACACGTAGTTACACATATCTTCTAATTGTTTATGAGTGCGTACACCAGTGAGAGGATTTTCAAGGATTTGATCAGTAGGATGATCTTTATTTGTTCGTAGTTCAATGTTATTTTGATTAGATGAAGAGTCTGGTTTATCAATTAGAAGAACCTCATCATCTTCTGAATTTGAGACAAGTATATTCAAATGAATGACCACATTAATACATTCTTGTACTACACCGGTCCTCCTGTCAAGTACCCGAAATGCTTGACTATTCAGAGCATACCCTAAAAATATCCCTTCATCACTTTTGGTTTCAAATTTACCCAGATGTTCTCGGTCATGCAGGATATAGCATTTACTGCTGAAAACTCAAAAATATTTGACAGAAGGCTTCTTATCAAACCACATCTTCTAAGTCCTTTAATTATTTGATTTTATAATATAAACATGATTAATTATATAACAAGCAGTACTTACGGCCTCAGCCCAGAGATTTTTAGGAAGCTTCATTCTATTTAACATTACATTTACCATTTCTTGAAGCACCCTATTTTTTCTTTCCACTACCCCATTTTGTTGTTGTGTTTTGGGAGCAGAATATTCATATGATATTCCTTGGTCACTACAAAATTTCTCAAAACTACTATTTTAAAACTCAGAACCATGATCACTACGGATCTTAGTGACTTGTAACTCTTTTTCATTTTGGACATGTTTAAGTAACCTTTTTACTTCATTGAGAGTTTCAGATTTCTCTCTTAAGAAGACTACCCAAGTATACCTGGTAAAGTCATCTATAATGACCAGAATATACTTCTTGCCACCTCGACTCTCCGTTCTAGTTGGTTCAATGAGATCCATGTGGAGAAGTTCGAGTGGTTTAGATGTGGCATTGGAGTTTATCTTTTTGTGAACACTCCTAGTTTGTTTACCAATCTGGCACTCACCACATATCTTATCCGCTTTCTTCATTTTGGATAAGCCTCTTACCAAATCACTTTTGCTCAATCGTTACAAGTTGCAATAGTGTACATGTCCTCGGTGCTTATGCCATAGTTTGATCTTATCGGTATGGACCATGTAATAGGATAGCTTAGATGAGCTTGAGTCACTAACTATATAGCAGTTCTCAGAAGTTCCGTGACCAGTTAATATTACAGAACCATTTTTATTTAAGATTTCACACTTTTGGTTTGAAAAATTTTCACTGTGATTATTATCAAAAATTGGAGAAATGCTTAATAAATTATATTTTAAACCTTCTACATATAAAATATTCTCAAATAGAGGGAGGTTAGGGAGTTGAACCGTACCTTGGCCAACAATTTTGTAGTTGCTACCATCACTGAATGTGACTGAACCATCAGTCATGTCTTTAAGACTGGTGAACAGACTTTTGTCACCTGTTATAGGTCTGGAGCAACCACTATCCAGGTACCACTTTGAATGGCTCATGGCTTTGAATGCGGTGTGGGTAACCAAACAAGCAATCTTAGGGACCCATTTCATTACATTTTTGGGTTTAGGAGCATAGTTGGTTTTCTTCTGATTATAATTGTCATACGTCCTACCCACTGAGTTAGATTTTAAGAGCTCCTTAAGCAAGTCTACAATTTTCTCAGCTAAAGGATTATGGTTTTGATTTTTATAGTTGATATGGTTCTTTTTAGGATATAAGGATTGAAAAGTTCTAGTTGTTTCAGAAATATTTTGATTTAGACTTTTCCCTTTTGAGTTAGAAGACCCTCATTTAACAAATTTAGGTATTCTTATATTTGGGAGGAATATTTTTATCGTAGCCCAATCCAGATCGATCACCACATTTTCTAAATCAGGATAGGAGTTTTTTTAATTTAGGGTCACCTTGGGCATACCTCCATGTGTCCTTCAAACTGAAAAGTAAAGAAACTTCTACTTTTAGGTTTTCATTTTCAGATTTTAAGTTTTCAGCTTAGGACGTTTTGTAATCGAAGTCACACTTAGTTTTTTCAAATCAATCTGAAAGATGTGATTTTTCCAAAACTAGATTATCAAAATTCTTTTTCAATTTTAAAAACTTTTCTTTCTGTAGTTTTAATTTAATAGCTATTTTACAACTTTCCCTGTATAGAGCATCATAAGCATCCTGAAGATCTTATTCATTCTCATAATTACTTCCCAGATTTTCTTCAATGGTTGTATCATTATCTAAGAAAGTGAACTTGGCTAGAGTCATTAAGGCTTTAACATCATTACCTGACTCAGTTTCAGAATCTTCTGACTGAGTAGAGGCTTCAGAGCAGGAAGATTCATCCCATGTAGCCAACATACCTTTCTTTTTTAGGTTTGTCCTTTTTAGGACATTTGTTCGCTAGATGCCCATAATCATGGCAGTTGTAGCATTGGCTGTCTTTTAAAGATTTCTAATTTTTTGATCTTGATCTTTTCTTTTCAGTGGATTTTTGAACATCAACCCTTTTTTTACTTTTGAAAATCTTGTAAAACTTTTTAGCTAAAAGGGCCATATCATCTTCAAAATTTTCTAAATCAGAATTGTTATTTTCATGAGACATGCTTTTAGAAGGCTTAAGGGCGATAGATTTACCTTTCGGAGCTTTAAAGTTTAACTCAGGTTTGTAAAGAACCAATCAGTTCTTCAACCTGCATATGGTCTGTATCATGAAGTTCCTGAATGGCTGTGACTTTTGAATTGAACCTTTCAGGTAGTGAGCATACTATCTTTGCATAGACTTTGCTTTCTGGGATGCTATCTCCATGACCCCACATAGAGTTGACTATGTCATTCAACTTAGTATAGAAGTCCATGAATGTTTCACTTTCTTCCATATGTATTTTCTCAAACCTAGTGGTGACGATTTGTAGTTTAGATTTCTTGACAGTAGTCGTACCCTCGTGTGTCATTTCTAAGATATCCTCAGGCTTGTTTCGTAATATCAAAAGATATAATTGTTTTGAATTCATCTGGTAATAGTGCGTACGTAAGTAATTGCATTTAAAGCCATGGCATTGGCACAACTCTCAGTTCTCTGAAGAGTGGTCCAAGTGCTATAGGGAGCAACCCTTAGAGATTTAGTTCCATCAAGGCCTAGAACTTCAACAATAGGTGGAGTCCATTTAGTTACTGTGGCTTGCCACACATTCTCATCAAGAGACCTCAAGAATATTCTCATTATGGCTTTCCAATAAGCATAATTAAAGCCATTAAAAGGTGGAGGCCTAGTTATAGAAAGGCTATCAAAATTTGACATCTTAAAAGCTCAGATCGGTTAGCTCAGGAATTAAATCCAAATAAACAAGCTATTAGGATTTGATACCACTTGAAAAGGCCGAGCTATATGTCCTAGAGGGAGGGGGTTGAATAAGACTATGCCAAATAAAAATTAATAAGTGGAATATAGACAACAAATAGCCAAAAAGAATGCAAACAACAAAAGGAAATAACAACCTCAAAAATCAAGTATTAAGAGGTTGATGCAAACTTGGTTCTAAGGACAACCTAACACCAAAAACCAATGGTTTATGGCAAGACAACCTTACTAGAATGTGGGTGAGTATCAAAACCTCAAACTCAAGAGGATATGAAAAAAATGGAAACTAATCTATTACAACATTCACCACACAATGTTGAAATATAAAGATTACAACATTCACATTCACAAATACATCTCACAATCTTAAACCATAAAAAATAAATAAATAAATCACACATCCACCAAACACAGAGAATTATATGGTTCGCTCGTGTGTACACCAACTATTAATAAATAGCCACACAACTACTTCACTCCCTCAGGATATTTCACTAATCAAAATAAGTTTTTTAAGGTTCACCTGAAACCTTCACAAATGTGTCTTTAGATGGGCTTACACAATTCAAAAACCTCTCGCTCTGATATTTTCTGTATCACCTCAGACAAAACCAAAATACAGATTTTCTAGAACAATCTCACAAATCAGAAATGAATTGAATTACAGAAAAAGAAAAAACTTATCTGTATGACGATTTTGAAGTAGCCCGGTAGAATCGAGTTGATGACGACGTAGATGTTCAACGTTCAGTCTCACAAGTGTATTGGGTTTTAAGTCTAGATGATTTTTAATTAAATCAGTAAGGGCTTTATATTGATTTTGATCTCAAGGAAAGGTAAATCAGATATCCCTTTTTAAAAATGAGAATGGAATAGAGCATTAAAATAAAAAATAATAGCTACTTTAAAGAATCTTAAATATGCATAAAATAGCTTAGAATGTACTCAAAATTATCTCAGATTGATTGCTTAAGATTGATAAGAATTGAATAGAAAACTCTGAAATTCGAGCACTATTTATAGGTGAAAATTTGGTTCACATGACTGGCCTTTGGTTTGATACGACTGGCCTTATCCAAATAGATTTTCAAAAATTCTGGCGCGATAAGATTTTTCACCTGCACGACAAGCCTTGTGGGTCCCACGACTGGTCGAGTGGCCTGCTCGACTGGTCGTGGACATTACACGATTGGTCATGTGAGTGCATATTACTCGCTGGAAAACGAGTCGAGCACTACATGACTAGTTGAGCACTATTCACACGATTGGTTGAGCAATTTTCAGGACTGGTCGTAGAGTAACAGAAAAATTTTAAAAATTCATAACAAATCCTACACTAGTCGAGGAAATAATAGGACTAGTTGAGCCAGTGCCAGGGCTAGTCGAAAGAACAAAATTTTACAATTATAAAATGACCAAAATGACCAACCGAAAGTATGAAATGATCTAATCATGATCTAAGGTCAATCTAGGTCAATCATATCTTACTTGTGAGATAGAACATATGAACACTTAATCTATCGATCGCTTCAGTAACTTTAATTCTTGCGATCTTCAAATCTTAAACTCGACATGCCAAACATAATACTCAACTAGGTCTTGAGTTCTTGGACTTTTCTGGTTCTAGATCTTGAACCGTAATGTTCTTGAAAACTCTGTCTCTACTCAATACATGAAAGTCTTTACTTTCTTCCTATTTGAAGATCTCAGTGAGTTCATCGTAGATATCGGTAAGATAGATTCAACACGAATAGAACGAACATTGAAGATTCAATGTGAACAGATGCACAAGGTTGATACAAATCAAGATATAAACTTGAATTGATTTGTCATACTAAAATTTGACAATTCTTAGGGTTAACAACATAGCACTTTCACTTTGCACTTCCATTTCCTTGATTTTATAGTGATTTTATAGTTTATTTAAAGGTTTTTGGTGGTTTATTAGGGTTTCTAGCAAAATTTCTAATTTCCTTGAAACCCATCTTTCTTTTCTTGCATTACTTGTATTTCTTGTATTCTTTGTGCTATAGAAGGTAGAAATAAGAAGAAAGCCTCTCGTGGTTCTTCTTCTCATTCCGCTTCAATCATGGTGCGTCATCTTCGTTCCCCCGAAGAAGACCCCAAATACGTGCGGGATATTCGTCTCTGCAATGTGATTGTTGAGGGGACTATTAACTCAAATCATTTGGAACCATTCAGCATTGTTCCCCTCCTTCAAACTGTAGGATGAGCTAACATATTAAATTGGGGCAGTCCTACATACCGTTCCATTACACAGACCATGTTTTCTTGTATAAGTGACTTTTCTGTTGAGAATTTAACTTTTACTATTTCAACTAGAGAATGTCCTATTGATGTAGACTGTCACTTGATTTCTAGATTGATGGATATTGTAGCGAATGATAAAGGAATTTCTATTTTTACTTTAGTGGCTAGACCTTCTGAATCTGAAAAACGAATGCTAACTAGAGTGTTATGCAACATGGATGCTGATTGAAACTCTGGTATTGCACTCAATTCCAAATATATGTTACTCAGGTACAGGATTCTTCATCATATTTTCATCTCTAATGTGTATCATAGGTCTGGTAAAAAAATAAGCTAACGTCTTTCATGGCTCGCTTCCTTCATTCAGTTGTTACTGGTGTTCGTGTATGTCTTCCATCTCTTATTTGTTACATTATCATTCAATTTCATCTCCATCCTGGTCATAGTGATATTCCCTTTACTTTTCTGATGACCACACTTGCTACCCATAGTTTTGTGGTTATACCTATTGAAGAAGCTCTCATATCCCATCTTCCCTTTAACAATTCAAACATTAATAAGATGAATCTGAGGTTGGCTCTTGGCCAAGTTGATGGGGGTATTGAAGGAGCTGCTAAAGAAACTGGAGAGGAAGATGCTTTACCTCTTAATGATGTTAATATGGATGACTTGTTTGATGAGATAGAATCAGATTCTACGAATGATCCAGACTTTTAGCCTTTTGATTTTAATGAGTGATTGCAATCCCTAGAGGAAACGGTGGAAGGTCTACATGTGTCCCAAGAAAATCAATTCAAATATATGCACAAATACCTTAGGCACATTAATAGGGGATTACATCAGATATATCCATCTATTCCTGCTCCATCATCTCGATCTGACTAGCTTTTTATTTTATTCTGGATATGTATTAACTCTTTCTACTCTTTGTGTGTTTGGATAATTCTTGGTCTAATACTTTTACTTTTTACTATGTGGACATGATATAATGCTTTAAGTTGATATTATGATTGTCATGGTGACGCTCTTTCCTCTCTTATTTCATTTACATCTCTTATCTTTATATGTCTCTCCTTTGTCTTATTGTGATAAAAAGGGGGGAGAAATTGTGAAGATGATTGTGTTATTGTGGAATATGGAATGTAGGGATGTATGAAATTATTTTTGTTTTACAGGTTCTGCAAATCACCTCTCCTGGATTGAGGGGGAGTAATGGAATGAGGGCGAAACAACTATTGATCATTTGTTGCTCATATAGTGCATCATTCGTTATTGTGCATATAACTGGTGCATGATTCTTTATTTGGTTTTATCACAAATTTGACAAAGGGGGAGATTGTAAATGCTATAATGTAAATCTAGCACCCGAAGAGTTGTCAAATTTTGTTGTGCCAAACCATTTAGAATTTGTATCATGCGTTGAGTTGAATTGATCAGGTTTGTGTATTTTAAAGTTGCCTGCATCTTTGCCGAACTTGCCTACATTTTCAAGTTGAAGAGAAGATTGTTGAAGTTCATGGTTTTAAGTTCAAATTCAAGAACTAAGGCTCAAGAACTCAAGTTCAAGTTTGATGTTCAAATACTATACGCTAAATACTCAAGAACTTAAGCGTAACTCAAGCTCAAGTTCAAGAGATCGAACTTAAGCTTCACGTATCTCAAGAATTTCAAGGTTCTGAAGCAATTGATGTTTCAATTGTTCCAACCCACAAAGAAGGTATGGATGACCCTAGATTGACCATAGGTTGAGTCATATTCATTGCATATTTTTTATGGGTCATTTCATAAGTTTATAGGTCATTTTCTCGACTAGTCTTAGTTTTTGTTCGACCAGTCCAAGTACTGGCTCAACTAGTCTAAGAGTTTTCTCAACCATTCCAAGGTTTGTTGCAATTTTTCAAAATTTTCTATTAGACTCTTGCCCAATCCTGGAGACTGCTCGACCAGTAGAGTAAACAGTGCTCGACCGGCCGTATAGTGCTCGACTCAAAGTCCAACAATCTTTTCTGGTTCCACTGGACTAGTCGAGTAGGCCACTCGACCAGTCAAGCAAGCCACTCGACCAGTCGAACAACGATCTTATCTTATCGTGCCAAAAAATTTAAAATTTGGTTGGTCCTTCGACCAGTCGAATCGACCGTTAGACCAGTCTAGTGAACATTATTTTCACCTATAAATTAAGCATGAATTTCAGAGTTTTTTCATTCATTCCAAGCTAAATCAAGACACCACTCTGAGAGATAAGTTTGTGAATTTATTAAGCTATATTGTGCTCATTTTAGATTCTCTTTATTAGCTTTTGTAAATTGATTTTATGATCTTCATTCCAATCTTATATTAAGAAGGGATTTGTGCTTTACCCTTTCTTGAGATTAAAATCAAATCAAGCTAGCCCAGGTTGATTTAATTAAAAATCATTCAAAACTAGAACCTTTTCATTTGTGAGACTAGACATTGAACATCTTCGTCTACATCAGATTGGTTCTACTAAGCTTCTTCAGAAGGAGAATTTCTAGTTAAGTATCATTTACATTTTGTATATCTTTTGTGGTTTGGTTTGTGAGGTTGTGCCAAGAAAATCTCATTTTTGGTTCTCTCTGAGGTAATCTAGAAAATCTCAGAGTATGGGATTTTTGTAATTGTGTAAGCCCATCTAAAGACACAATTGTGAAGGTTTTAAGGTGAACCTCGGAAAACCTTTTTCATAGTGAACGCTAATATCCTGAGAGAGTAAATATTAGGAGTGGAGTAGTTGTGTGGCTATTTTATAATAGTTGGTGTACACATAAACGAACCACTATAATTCCTAGAGTTGTGGTGGGTGATTGAATGTGCTTATGTGTGTGAATGTTGTAATTTACTTTAAGCATTTGTGGTGAATAGTGTAATTTATTTTCTTCACTTGTGGTGAATATTGTAATAACTTGGTTTATTTTCTTTGCCTCTTTAGTAGTTTGGGTTTTTGATACTTACAAACGTTCCAGTAAGGTTGTCCTGCCATAAACCTTTGGTTTTTGGTGTTAAGTTGTCCTTAGAACTATGTTTGTATTAACCTCTCAAGACCAGTACATTTGAGGTTGCAATTTACTTGTGCTTCTTTATTATTTGATTGTGCTATCTATCTTTTAATTCTGCATTTATTTTTAATTTAGCATAGTCCTATTCAAACCCCCCCCCCCCTTTCTAGGACGTTTAGCTCGGCCTTTCACCTTAAACCTCATAGATGATAAGATTGAGCAAAATGATTAAGCTCTTGTCTATATAAAGTGGGCATGGATGAAACTTTGAGTACCTAGTGCCTAAACTTCCTACATCCCTTAGCTATTTTCCAGCCCTTCTTAAGTCTTTAAACCACTCTCCAAATAACCCCAATTAATGCTTAAGTCTAAGATAAAACATCCCTTAAAATCTAGGCCATCCAACCATTCAAGAAAGATCATCCCTCTATCAAGGTGAGTGCTCTCCCATTATCTCTCTTTCTATCCTCATTTTATGTTAAGTTCATCCTTCTGTTGATATATATGTGGGACCCATTGATGAAGGCCCCACTTTGATGTTCACATGCCATCTTAATAGCCCAATGGTTTGGATGGTTCGGTAAATACTACAATCAAGCCTCAATTTAATGGTCGGGAAGGACCCACTAATCATGGCCCCACCATGATGTTTTTTGGCCATCCACCATACTCAGGAGGTCACATGTACCTGGATGAAGAGGCCACACAAATACCATATTGATCTGAGACATATTGCCAACTTGGATGCTTGTAAAGAATCCATGGCATCAAATTAATGGGCCCACTGAGATGGCGGGTCCTTCACACTCACACATGCACACACGTGCACACATTCCTAACAAAAACAAGGGGGGAATTGCATGTGCTAGCATTCATGCTGCTGGAAACAACGTGCACACTATTAACAACAGCATGTAGTTGCTAGGTGGACGTTATAAAGGAAGTATGATGTTAGTAAGTAATCCACACTGTTCATCTTATTTTCCATATCATTTTAGGGCTCGTGCTGAAAAAATGAGCCAATCAAGATCTCGGTTAGGCCACACCATAGAAAATAGTGACAAAAATGACCTCTACTGTTAAAAACTTTTATGCTCACTATGATGTTTCTATATACTTAAATCTATTGAAATTAGTCTCTGGGGACCCACCATGGCTTGGAGGACTTGATAGACGGAGTGGATAGTACTCTTGTGGGCCCCATTAAAAAAAAGAAAAAAAGAAAAAAAAATGAAAAGAGAGAGAGAGAGGCCGGGCACTGTTGCTGTTAGCGTCCAGAGGTCGCTGCATGCTACATCATCCCTGCTGCTTTTTTAAGGCAGGGCATGTGGGACCCACAACACGCCCCACCATGATGTATATATCCAATCTACACCATCCATCATCTTTTCCAAATCATTTTAGGCCTTGGGCCGAAAAACGAAGCCAATCCAGATATAGGGTGGGGCCACACCCTAGAAAACAGTGGAAATAGTGACGTCTACTATTAAAACCTGTTAAGCGCCACTGTGATGCTTCTAAACCTATTGAATATGGGACTCATTGGGCCTATCATGGCTTAGATAAACCAATAGATGAAGTGGATCGTCCTCATATGGGCCCCACTTATGAAATACCAAAAAAGAAAAAAGTAAAAAAGGTTGCTGGACACTGTTGTTGTCAGCGTCTAAGAGACACTGCTGCAAGCAACGTCCTGCTGCTTTTGTATTGGAGAATGGTTAGGAAGATGGGACCCACTATAGGTCCTACCATGACGATGTATGTCGAATATCAACACCGTATCAACACCATGCATTTGATTGATCCCCTTTAAATAATGGGATAACCCAAAAATCAGCCGTATGCGAAACTCAGGTGGCCCATACCATCTAAAATCATGTGGAGACATGGGTAAAACATATGGTGGGGCTCACCTGAAATTTGGATGCATCTGAAATTTGGTCTGACCCCTCATCTAAGTAGGACACACATTATGGATGGGCTGAATTTGTGAACTAGTTCTCAGTGGGCCTAATAAATGATTATGAATGTTTTAATGGAGGGTGACCCCTCTCAACTTTTGTATGTGGTGTGGCCGACATAAGTCAGTCATTGACTTGATTTTTAAGCCATTGGCCCACCATGGAATGGTGCATCTGACTGATGGGGTAGATGCTTGACACGCATCACGATGGACCCACACAGCTCAACTTCATGGGTGGTTCCCATGAGCTCGACCGCATAGAACCTTTTCCCGTGTGTGTGTGTGTGTGTGTGTGTGTGTGTGTGTGTGTGTGATACATCTCTGGTGGAAATAAATTTAAGGCCTCTCAACAACTATATGTTCTCCTCATCAAGGCACAAATCAAAACCATACAAGTCACCAGGAGTACTTCGGTGTGTATTAGACTTAAGGGCACCCTATATGATAGGAAGTTATGGCCCATTTTCATGGATATCTTAAATAGTCATATTAGGCATCTAAATCATCTAATACCATGCAATGATCAAATCATGCAGTATGCAATTAGATTGTTGGTAGGACATTCATACATAAGAAGGGATGTTGATTAATAGAAAGGAGTAATAACTAAAATTAAGATCAAGTACCCTAGTTTAGAAATTACAAGGACTACAATTTGATTAGTCATGATTAAGCAAGAAGAGAAAAGTATTTCATAGTCGAACGTACTAAGCTACGAGGCCACAAGTTGACAACATCACATATGGATTGGTTACCCAAGTACGCGGCTCGTTAATAATCTTGCACCCTGCATATGGCATACCTTAAGTTCTAGTTATCCTTGAGTCGCTTGTCATTAGCATCACCATGCATTCCATGTCATGATATATGTTGAGAAATAGTATCCAAATTCTTCACAACACCACGGATTGACCATATTACAATAAGGATGATGATATTGAATCATGGATACCAGAAATATGAAAATAGTAGGGGATGATGTGTCCCTTGGGTTGAGAGACCCGAAACCCGAATGGTACCTAGAGATGCCTCACCATTGGGTGGGATGGACACGTGGGCCTTGGATTTTGTCAGGCCCATGTCCTAGTATCTCGTTGTTCCTTAGCATCCTGTGATTCTCTTTGTCGAATTCCAGCAACCCGAAACCTATAGACAACATTTGCGAGTGACCTTAAGTCGCATCCTATGAACCCAAGTCGATTCAACCCAAAACCTATGCGAGTGCAACTGCACCATCGCCGCAGTTTCAATGCCCGCATCTCATGCACCGATACAATTCCTAGACTAAGAGATACGACCTGCACATAAACTTAGCCATAGACTATGTGTTACTAGGCCACGTGATTCTAAGGAGAAGATTCTCTACCAAGAGCAATCATGATGGTGACATCACCCTAGCCTACCTAGGCTATGATGACATCACCCTGGCCAACCATGCCTCTTACACCTCATGATGACAAGCATGCCCTCTCTTCCCCATGCTCTCTTATAAATTCATAATTACCATACAAAATCATAATTTCTCTTACAACATCATTACTCACATATACCTCTCTCTCCCTCCCTTTCTTTCTCATTTGCAAGCCAAGAGAGAGCTTAGACATCCCACCTAGGAGAGAAAAATCCCAAAAATCCAGCCCTCTTTCACCCTTAATCCCACTCAATCCAACCCTTAGATAATCATCTCCACCATTCAAGGAGCCTCATAGGAGCTTTGGAGCACTAGGGAGGATTAAGAAGGAAAGGTGGGTGCATCCTTAGGTAGATCTTTCCATTTTCTAGCATGGGGCAAGTGGGAACCACCAATCAATGGTGGGGATCCCATCTTGGTCCCTAGGTGTGGCCAATGACCCACCATGTCTTTCATGCATGTATCTATGGTGGGGCCATTCTCCATGGACCCCACCATGAGGTTTGTTTAGATCTCCTATTGCATGAAGGCCATCTAGGCCTTGATTTGTGGTGGAAATGGGATTTCCACCCTTGATAATGATTGTAGGCCCACACAAGGATGGGACCCATCTTGATGTATGTATGGCACATAGAGGGGCCCATAGTGGTGGGGTCCCTCTCACAACTGTCTCTCTCTCTCTCTCTCTCTATTTTTCCATGATGATGTGTGGTCCACCTGATGATGAATGACTGTGATCCATGCTATCCAAATGGTGGACCACATGGTTGTACAAACAGTGGGACC
This sequence comes from Magnolia sinica, assembly GCF_029962835.1. Lineage (NCBI taxonomy): Eukaryota > Viridiplantae > Streptophyta > Magnoliopsida > Magnoliales > Magnoliaceae > Magnolia > Magnolia sinica. The sequence goes on from NC_080574.1 coordinate 87,329,111, forward strand.
AGCCTACCCTATTGTCCACCATCTAACAGCCCTTGTTGCCAACTTTCAGGCTGGCCTGGATGGAGGGAAAGCACAAATATTAGCTTGATGAAGGGCCATGTGCCCACCACATGGACACCACCATGATTTATGTGCTAAATCCATGCCATCAACTTGTGAGGCCCACCTCGCTCACATCCAGTGATAGACACACCTGCCTGTTTATTTGAACAGGCCTGGACGGAAGAGAAAACCCAAATATTAGCTTGGTCTAGTTGGTGGGCCACCCACGTGGACCCCACCCATTGATCTATGTTGTATCCCCATCGTCCCGCATCTAGACAGTGGGACCTACCTTGATGTATCTATTTCATCCCCACCATCCAGTAAGGGATGGTGGGACACACCTGATGCAAGATTTTTTTCCACGCCATCCAGGGCCAGGATGTGGACCCCACCTGGTGTACGTGTTTCATCCACACTATCTAATAGGGACGGTGGGATCGACCTTGAGGTATGTGTTCCATCAACATCATCCAGCAATAGCCGGATGCTGCTGGATAACAGGGGCTAAATGCCCACTATTAAAACCTTCTGGGCTCCATTATGATGTTTGAGGAAGGCCTAACATTTCCTAGGTGACCCACACCTAAGTGGGACCCACTGTGATAGTGTTTTACCTAGGCCATCAGGCCCAGGATGTTGGGTGGACTGGACGTCCAACAGGGGCCATACCTGCTGTATATTTTATATCCATGCTATCCATTGATGTTATGTAAGGCCCACCTTGATGTATTTGTTTCATATAGTCTCTTAGGCCATTTTTCAGGGCCGTGGGCCCCATTACTATGTCAGGCCCACCTTATGTACGTGACCAGCCAAACTGTTCAAATTTTTAGATTTCCAATAGGTCCAGATGGGCTGGATGTCTAGCCATGTAACATCTTTGAAAAATCTGTACAAAGACCCGAGTACCACCTCGGGTAGAAATCCCTAAAGATCATATACTGTGGAAATTAGATGAAAATTAATTAAGTACTAAACTAAATTAATTGATGGATTAGCTTGAACCACTATCTATTAAAACTACAAGACACTAAACCATTAAAATCGTTGACTCAACATTACTTGAAAACCTCGAGGAAATCCCAAAACCCAGTTGTCCTCAAGAGCACATTGAAACTCTGTATCGGACTTGGACCGCGCATTAAAAGTCCGATGACTGCGAAACTATAGTGTTACGACCGTCTTATTGGGCTTGATAACCATCGTGGGAATTAAGACCAAATAGTATCAAGAAATGCACAACTTTAGCCCTGAGCAAAGTATGTAAGAAACGTGAATATCTTCAGAAAATGAACCCAAACTTAAGTGAATTGGACCATTCGCTTATGGGCAAAATTGAAGACTTTAGACCGTTAGTTTCTGACTGAACTTCATCCATGGATCAGGAAAATTTCCCTACACATATCCATATACTTGTGGCCCTGATCGAGTGATAATGACCGTTGATTTGAAGCCGGTCCGTCACGATTGATCGGCCTATCCAAATGCACTGAAATCGCATCCTAACCTAGATCCATTGTTAGGGAACTTACTCTATGACATAGACAGGTAATAGACCTCCGGATGAGCTCCATTCGTTAGAAATAGGCATCCTTTGGCTATAACCTAAGTATACCATGGCCCTGGGGCCATTGACATCAGTTCTGGGCCTATTTAAAGACCTTAAACCACCTCATTCCCATTCCATACGAAATTCTCTAACCCTAGGAGAGAGGAGAGAAAAGAAGAGAAAAGTGTGAGGAGAGAAGAGAAAGAGTGAGAGATCGTTGCTGGGATTCTCTCTCACAACTCGCTACACGATCGTCTTCAGTTACGATTTGGGTAAGAAATCCTAACCCTAATCTGATTTAGAAATCCAAATAGAATAATCGATGAAATAGCTAACCTATTTTATCGTATAAGTGTCGTCATTCCATTTTCAGGAACGTTGTGTTGGAACCGAGTTCAAATCGAGTATTCCGACGAAAGGTGTGGACTATAAACGTTTAGGTTATGGTTTTCAAGGCTTTTAAATGTCGGCAATGATTTATGTCTGACTTGATTGCTGCCATATGATCTTAGTTACGACGTTTTCCATATATTATGCATGTATGAACTATGTTAGACAAATATGCATTCCATGTGCTTGTTAAAAAATTTGAATGAACTTGAAATTATGATTTTGTGCTTGTCATGATATCTAATCTAAGATCCATGTTTGTTATATGCATTATAGCCTATGTTGTGTAAGAAATTGCTATAGTTCATGTCATAACTAATCTAGTCTATGTATTTGGTAATGTGTAGCCTAAGTGTTTGATAAAAAGTCTAAATGAGAAATTGTTTGATGAATTGTATTTAATAAGGGTGTTGAAATAGGATTCTCAATTACCTTAATTATATGTATGATTTCCTCTATGTGACCTTAATTTCAACTACGCAAGTTAAGGATGAAATGTAATGTTCGGTAACATGTTCAATATGTTTAATAAAATACTCAAATGAATGTTGTACTTGGATCATTGTTAAATGCTTATATGATTGTCACATGTATCTATATGCTGGATTTAACTATGATTGGGACTGCAATGTAGTCCAGGCAATCGGTAACGATTCCGGATTGAGTGGCCGAATTAGTCGTGCCACATTGGATATGTTCGATGAATCTGAGCCGTACGATGATTGTCGATAGTGGTTAGGCCACGTGGGGTGCTTATGCGCTCCATGTCGATTAATTCAGCGTGTGCTCATACCAATCGAACTTGTCTATTAAACCGATTGGCCTATTGTGTGTTTACCATGTATAGATACTACTGCCTGAATCTAAGGTATCACTTACCAATGAAAAACCAGTTTCAACCATGGTATCATGATCTGGTAAGACTTGTGAGCTGGGCATGGTGGTGTGGGACACCGTGGTCGAGCTGTCGGCTTACGCTGGGGTGAACCCAAACTCGTGAGCCGAATATGGTGGTATGGGACACTGTATTCAAGCTGTCAGCCTACGTTTAGGTGACGAGCCTCCCGTAGTGACCTCAAGTATAAACACTTGAATTTACCTATCCACTACTTTCATTAGGGGTGATGCCCTACAACTTGTCTATCGTATGTGATTAACTAAGATTGATGACCCTAGATGGATCCCTGCTTGGGTTAATGATATAAAGGGAGGTACCTTAGCTTTCCAAATCTGTTGTATGAATAAGCCTAATTAAATACTTAGCTAACACGATCATGCACCGCATTGCATGTGCTTTGGTGAGGAAGTGCACGTTTAGGGAGTTTGCCATGTCCGATGGTTGATGTAGTCATTAAGGGAGTGTTGGCAAGGGCATGCATCATTACTGTATATCATCCCTGCATTAACCAGAGTAGTTAGGAAATGCTTGTTGTATTGGTTTATCATTACTGCTTGATTGAATTGATAACATGTTAACCTTATTCCTTATAGTACTACTAAGTTGATCACTCACTTCCACTCTAGGACGGTGTTTTAAAACACCAACCAGACTCTGTTTTAGTTGTAGATGACAATGAGGCTTACGCGACGGAGCTGGATTTCTTAGACTAGGAGGAGGAGTTCTCCTACGTGTAACTCTCTAGAAGGTCCACATAGACCTTGTGCTGCTTCGATGGGATTACAAGGATACATGGATTGGCTGAATACTCCATATTTTGATATTTTGTTTAGTTTGAACCAATACATGTACAAATTTTAGCCCAGTTATATGATCATACTCTGGAGGTTGTGAAACACGTATATACTTTATATATCCATCTCAGTCTTCCGCTTGCTTAATTACATTAACTCTAGAGTATGACATGCTATTTTAGTATAATCCCTCTCATGTTTAATGCACTAATATGGATAACATTTAAACATTATTATCTATGTTACATAAGTGATGCCTTGGATCTCAGAAGTAGAGCTTTGCTCGACCCTCAAAATCTGGGGCGTTACAAGTCATCGGTGCCCACCTTGTTATATGCGATAAATGTGCTGTCCACCCATTTTCTGTAGCACATGGGCTAACTTGTAAGGCCCATTATGATGTATGTGTTGTATGTACCCTACCCATCTATTTTTCTTGGCCATGGGCTGCCCCATGAGGACATGTTATGATGTATGTGTTGCACATGCTGCCTATCTATTTTGCTGGATTATATGAGCTGCCCCATGAGGCCCATTATGATATATGTGTTATATATGCTACCCAATTATTTTGCTGGTTCTATGGGCTGTCCCAAGAGGCCCACCATGATGAATGAAATGATATGTATGTTGCCCATTCATTTTCTAGCTAGTTTAAGGGCCATGCGCCCCATTATGAGATAGTTTCTATAGCAGACCACACTCTAGGAGGCAATGGTGGTTAAATGTCTACGTTGTACACCTCCCTTGGCCCATTGTTAGGCCCATTCTCATCCTCTCTTAGTGGGTTAACCCAAACTGTTGGGCCCCCATTATTGTTAGTGCTTCCAACATGTCTTGTAGAATTATCCGAGCCATAAAGCCCATCTTGTGCTTATTGGGTCCCATAGGTAGCCCAGTTACTACGTGATGGAGCGGGTGAGGAAGCTCACTACTTGTTCTTAGGCCCATTCTTGATACAAGTAGGCCATCTAGGCCTATCCTTGATATGAGGAGAGTACATCATCACCCCTTGCCATAGATGGAAGAATATGCGGTATCAAATTAGGCATATCCACTATTGATGTTATGGACTACATCCGCTATCGTTCTACGGACCCTGCCATGTATATAGGCTGATTATTTATTTATATCCATGCTAGTATACTCTATCCAGTAAAACTCACTGAGTATATGCTAGTAGAACATCATAATACATGCCCATACAAATCATTTGTATGCTTGTTATGAGGAGTGATTGATCATAACATGTGCCATTGGGCTGGTTGTTTTTAGGACTCCTTGAGAGATGGATTTGCCCCACATGAGCGCATGGTATGTGTAGGATTACTGCGTTATTAGATAGTATGACTCATTCATCTTGCATTTGTATGACGTGATTACTTTATGCCCTAGCAACATTAGGGCCGTAGCCTCCATAGACATATCGCGGATTGCAGGATTTGACACCAAAAATGTTTTAGTTCTTGACATGGGGCATCGTAGATGTCCCTAGGTGAAAGTCCCTAAACCCTTATGGTACCAGGATGTTGCTCCAACGTCAAGACCGAGTGGATACATGAGCGCCCGTGTGTCGAATACCAGAAGGCCACGTCTCCTATTGTGTCGTGGTCTGTTGAATCCAGCCGAGGACCGGTATGCTTGCGTTGCATCTTGCATATGACATTTAGCTACATAGCTCTTGCATCGCATAACCTTGGTATAGTTGATAACATTCATGGACCTACTAGCATTTTCCCACTCATTGACTTACCAACATTTCCACATTACTCTGATATATATATGTATGCTTAGTACATATATTGTGCACACACTTACACCACCCTCTAAGCTTCTTATAAGCTTATGCACAACTGTTGTGTGTAGGTGACGTTAGGACATATCAAGCAAGAGTAGGAGCAAGAGCGTGTGGCAATATTTTTGGAGACTTGTTATCTATCTTGTATTTTCCTTCCGCATTGTACTAAAATGCTTTGATTATAGTGGATAAGTGGTGGTGATGTTATTGTTTGTGGATGATGCTTAGGGTTATGCTTCTTGACAAAAAAACAAATCACGTTGAAAATCCTCCTTGTGAGATCCCAGGATTGAAATCTAGTATATGGGTGCTAGGAGCCGAGAATGGGGTACTACAGAGGCTGTCAGAGCCGGATTTGGCAATTGGAAATTTTGTGATACCAGTTTCTGAGTTTGGGGAGTGACAAGAGTTGGTATCAGAGCATAACTTGGGAATAACTAAGGACAACATCATATATCTGTTATGAGCTTAGAATGATTAGGTCCCTGAGTTCATAACCTTTCGATTTAGTTCCCTAACACGTGTGAGTTCAAGGGCCCTCGAACTAATAGGCCCATTGCTCCTTTCTATAGGACATACTGCCCAGGAGAGCGACCCGAGGAACTCCCGCTCCACCACCTGAGATTCCCATTCCCCCACCTGAGGTTCCTGTTCCTCCACTGGATATTCTTGCTCCCCTGCTTGAGGATCCTGCTCCTTTACCTATGACCGATGTGGCTCCTACCGTACCCATGAGTGCCACCTAGTTACAGCAGATGTTGTAGGCTGTAACCACCGCCTTCCAAGGATAGGACATGTATCCTGTCGAGACACCAGAGCAGGCAGTGCAGGAGCGCACGAGCGCCCTTCTTCGAGACTTCACCCGGCTCGATCCCCCGTGATTCCAGGGAGAGCCTGACCCGACTGTAGTAGAGAGATGGTGCTCCTAGGTGGAGAAGATTTTCGACACCATAAGATGCACGACCCAGCAGCAGGTCCCGCTGGTAGTATTTTTACTTCAAGGTGAGGTCAAGCATTGGTGGACCTCAGTCGGTCGTGCTGTAGGTGCCAATTTTGTATGGACGTGGGAGGAGTTTGTAAACCTATTCGATCGAAGGTTTTTCTCTGACCATGTCTGACCGCAACACGCACTCGAGTTTGAGACTCTTGTGTAGGGGGACATGACAGTGTCCCAGTATGAGGCCCATTTCATCGCGCTGTCAAGATTCGTGATGTATCTGCTTGATGATGAGGGGTGGAAGGCCCGCCGTTTCTAGAACGGCTTGCGTCATGATCTTCGAGGCCATGTTGTTGGAAATATGCTCTCAACTTTTGAGCAGGTAGTGCAGAGGGTGCAGATCTACGAGGTAGAGTGGGCCGGTTCGCAGAGGGATCGTGATAAGAGGAGAGACTGGAAGAGCCAGGCCCCCTTAGTAGCAGCAGCATCGACCAAGGTAGTGGCACACAGGCCACCCAGCCGCCCGAGCACCAGCAACACCTCCAGCACCACCTCAGAGGTAGTTTTTGGGTACTTGTCATAGATGCAAAGAGATGGGACACCGTAGGTGGGGGTGTCCCCACCCTCAGCAGCAGCAGGAACTGAGAGTACCGCAGTAGCCATGACAACAGAGACCCCCACAACAGCAGCACTAGCCTCCGAGACTGCAGCAGTAGAGGCAATAGTTTAGGCCGCTGCAATAGTAGCAGCAATCTTGACCTTAGAGGGGACATGGCATCCCCAGCCCACTTAGGGTAGATTCTACGTGGCCCAGTAGGACCCACAGTCATCAGGAGGGGTTGTTGAGGGTATTCTTCCTGTCTCTGCATGCATAGCTCAAGTCTTGTATGATTCTGGTGCTTCGTACTCCTTTATATCAAAGAATTTTTGTTGTTCGACTGGATTGCCATTAGAGTCTGCCCATGAGGGGTTATCAGTGTTGACGTCCTTGGGGAAGATGTTGAGGGTTAAATCTTACATATTGGACCCCAGTTATTCCTTAGTTTTATGAACATGATATTACTTAATGTTCTATTTTAATCATGTTTGTGGTGCAAGGTGAATTCAAGAGCTTGGATTAAAAAGGATGTTAAAAGCATGAATTTAACACTTAAGAATCACCAAAGACAAGATTGGATCTGACAAAACCAAGAATGAAGAATGCACATACTAAAGATCCAAGAAAATTAATTTAAGAATGAAGAAAATTGAAGTTTTGAAGAGAATTTGCGAGATCCTCAACCAGTCCTGGCTCCGGCTCGACTAATCCTGCGTACACTCGACTAGTACTGGACTCTGCTCGACTAGTCCTGACTCAACTAGTTGAGCTGCCTCGACTCGAACCGTAGCAACTAAAATCGTTAAAATTAGGTCATCCTTGACCAGTCGAAGGAAACCCTCGACCAGTCGAAGGTGTCCCTCAACCAGTCGAGGGTTATCCTCGACCAGTCCTGGGTTCGCAGCCAACACACAGTGCGGAAATTTGAAGCGGTTTTCAGAAATTTCCAACTCAATGCAAAAGTCTAAGGCCTAAAACTATAAATAGGGGTCCCTACGGCATCCCTAATCATCATTTAGGGTTTGAGGAGTGGAGTAAAAGTGTGGAGAAACCGTCCCTAAGAGTTTTTCTTCCCTTTCCTTGGTAGTTTTTATGCTTTTATTACGAGATTCTAGTTCAATCATGTCTATGGTTGGCTAAACATCTTAGCTAGGGCTAAGAGGTGAAGCTTATAGCATGATGAGATATTTCTATTACTTTGATTCATGTTTATATTGAACTCTCTTGGATTCTAGTTTGATTATAAGGAATACTTTCAGTTTTTAATGGTTTGTTGTGACTCAAATTACAATGAATCTGCGGAGCTTTGAGTATGTTCTTTTCATGTATTGAGATTATGAAATTAGGAATTACCATTGTTCACCATCGTCCCTTGGGCATGGTTGGATGATGGAATCCTCCCTAACTTTCACAATTCTCCCTGATTGGTTATGAGATTGGTAAATCATGTTGTTTCCCTTATCTCATGGGCATGGTTTTGTGATGGAATCACTTCCAGTTCTCACATCTCTCATCCATTGTGAACTAGGTCAAAGGAAGTTCTGAAAAGGCCAAGCTATATGTCCTAGAGGGGGGGTGAATAGGACAATGCCAAATAAAAACTTATAACAGCGGAATAATAAAGAAAATGATAGCCAAATTAAATAATAATGCAGGAAAGAAAAACAACCTCAAAATTCAGATCTTGAGAGGTTGATACAAACGTTATTCTAAGGACAACCTTACACCAAAAACAGAGTTTATGGTAGGACAACCTTATTTCTAGAAAGGTCTTTGTAACAAGTCTCAAATCGAAGAGGAATACAAAAACAAATATGAACTGAATTGAAATAACTTGTAATTAAAGATGTATTGTTCTAGGGACAGCCATACACCATAAAAATGGCAGGGCAACCTTGCTGGAACAACTTTCAAATGAAATTGAAAAACAAGCTTATAAAGGAATAGCATAAAGTAAATTCTAAGCTATTACAACATTCTCACAAAGCTTGAAATAATTGCAACATTCACCACCATACATACATCCCACAAAAAGAATAAAAACAATTAAAAGAATAAATCAATCAACCACAACTCAAAGGATTTATAGTGGTTCGCCTGTGTGTTCACCAACTGTTATCCAACAGCCACACAAAAAGCTACTCCACTCCTAATATCCTCACACAGGGGATATTAGCGTTCACTAAAGATAGGTTTTCCCAGGTTCACCCAAAACCCTTACAATTGTGTCTTTATATGTGGGCTTACACAATTAAAAAAACCCCACTTCTGAGTTTTCCTGGCTTTCCTCAGATAACCAAAATAACAAGATTTTTCTGGCAAATCTTGAAAGAAACCAAAATAATAGAAAGGAATTTACAATATGTAAAATACCTGAATATCTTCTTTGTAGCAGCCCGGTAGAACCAAATCAAAGTAGATGATTGAATGTCCAAGTTCAATGTCCAGTACTCGATTACAATGGTTCTAATTCTAATAGATTTTAAATTAAACCAAACAGGGCTTGCCTTAATTGATTTTGATTCCAAAGAAAGGGAATAACAATTCCTCTTTTCAAATCAGATTGGAATAACATAAACAAAATCAATTAAAATAAAGCTAAGGAAAGAAGATATTAAATAAGCACACTTAGCTTAAATGGAGCACAAAATTATCTCTCAGAAGTTCGACGAAGATTGGCTTGAATACTATAATTAAATCGATGATTTCTTCTGAGATTCGTGCACTATTTATAGGTGAGAAGATCAGGTCTTCGATTGGTCTAGAGTGCTCTTCGACTAGTCGAAGCCATAACAGATATTTGAAAGATTAGGCGGGATAAGCGCAGCAGTTCTACGATCGTCGTAGCCCTCCTACGAGTCGTAGGTCACCTACGATCGGTCGTAGGTTTCCTTCGGACCGGTCGTAGGTCCTGAATATCTTCAGTTGGACTTCGAGTCGTAGATTCTACGATCGTCGAAGATGCGAAACACTGCTTCCTACGATCGGTCGAAGCATTCCGAGGACTAGTCGAAGGCTAGATTTTATCCTAATTTGTAACAAACTTACGATCGATCCAGGAATTTCTTAGATCGGTCGAAGCAAGTCTAGGACTAGTCGAAGCAGACCTAAGACTGGTCGAAGAACAGACCAATCACATCTAAAATAACATTCGACTTATGTATCCGAAATGACCTACTTCTAAGGTCATCCTATGGTCAAACAAACCTCAATCATGAAGTATGGACATTGAAATAAGAGACCATGAAGAATGAGCCTTGAAGTCTTGATGTAGACTAAACCTTGAAGTAGCTCAATCATGAAAGTGGCTTGAGTTTCAGCTTGAGTCTTGAGTTCAGCTTGACTTTCAACTTGAGTCTTGAGTTCAGCTTGAGTCTTGCCTTGTACTTTCTTTTTCTTTTCAGCTTGAGTCTTGTGAGCAGTTCTTGCATTCAAGAGTCTTGTCTTGTGATCAGTTCTTTCATTCAAGATCTTGAGTCTTGTACTTGAGAGCGTTGCTTGATGTGAGCTTAGCTTGTACATGTATGTTGATCCTTGAGAGAGCTTCACTTAAGCAGGTTATATAAAACATAACAGAGATTTTGTCACCACAAATTTGACAACTTACAGGGATATAAACTATAGCACTTACAATCTCCCCCTTTGTCAAATTAGTGACAAAACACATAACCAAACAGAAGTAAATCAACTGGTTAAAACATGCAAATCAATAATCAACATACATTCCACAAGATCAAACATATATTCTTCTTGACACCCCACTCCCCCTGAGTAACACTCCCCCTGAGTAACATAACCAATGCTACTCCTCTCACAATCACATCAACAATAAACCATTCTCCCCCTTTTTGTCACAAGATGACAAAGGAGAACTAAATAAAGGAATGAGAGTAAACATGAGGAGGAAATAGAGTATAGCACAAGAGTCATAGAGATACTCAAGATAGCATCACAGATATCCAGCATTACATCAATGAAAAACAAATATCCAGCATAGAATCCAACTCAAACTCAATCAAACAAGAGCAAAGTAATAAAGTTATTACATACCAAAAGTCTCATAGAAACTAGTCAGAATTAGAACTTGAAGATGGAGCAGGAATAGAAGGATCAAGTTGGTGCATGCCTTTGTTCAAGCGCCTTAGGTATTTGCGCATGTATTTGAATTGCAAATCATGAGCAAGACATGTTCTCCAACTTAACATTAATATTCTCAACTTTATCTTCTAATGCACTCGGATGTGCATCAAATGAAGAAGGTCAAAATCTGGATCATTAGCTGAGTTCGAATCCAGTTCCTCAAAAATATCATCCATATTAATATCAACACCAGCTTCTTCAGACCACCACCACCACCACCTTGTTCGGGATGGATCCAACTTCATCTTATTAATATTTGTATTGTTGAAGATCGATGATGGATTGGTGCTTCATCAACAGCATATCAACTAACATATGAGTAGCCAATACATCCATAAAGTATGCAAATGGAATGTCACTATGACCAGGATGGAGTCGAAATCAAGAATGAAATGACAGATTAAGGAAGGCAAACAAATCGAGTACCATTTGAGATAGCATGGATAACACGAACCATAAAAGAAGTTAAATCGATTTATTACCCGATCGAGGATACAGATTAGACACAAAGATTCTGTGAAGAATTCGTATTTGGGTAACAAATACCTTACGGGAGCGCATTCCCTTTTGAGTCCATTGAACATCCATATTACACAAGTCTCTAGTGAGCATGCGTTTTCAGCCATTGAGGGTTTATCGGTGAAGTTATGAATTGGAATACCCTCATCATTCACAGGAATTTCCATAAGGGCTGAAATTAAATGACGATCAACGTCAAATGGCCCTTCTCTAGTAGAAATTTGAAAAGTTAAATTATCCTGTGAAAATGCACTAATACATGAAAACATGGATTGGGCAATGGACCGTTATGCAGGCCCACCCCAATGCAATAAGTTAGTCCAACCTACAACTTCAAGCATAGGAAGGATGTCAAATGGAGCAATGTGATTGACATCAACGATGTTCAACGATAACCTTACGAGATCTAATGTCCCTAACAAATGATGGATCATCATTGGGAACAAGAAGATGACGTTTAGATAAAGGGGTAGATCTGGAGGAAGAAGAAGGACCACGTGAAGTAGTTTTCTTACCTCTAGAAGCCATTTGCAACAAGGATTTAAAAGGAATAAAGAAGTTGCAAAGGATTGAGAAGAGGGTTTGCTCAAAACAGATTTTTCAAAATATCAACCCCAAATCTCAATGATTTTCAAGATAGAAAGCTTCAAGAGAGAAAAGGAAGCAATCTTGACACAAATATGCAAGAAAACGGATTTGGAACACTAACCTTGAAGAACTTGAAGGATGGGTTCGACGAGTCGAAGTTCGGCTCCAAGGAGAAGAAAGAAGAAATGAGGAAGAAAGTGAAAAATCCCCAATATGAAGTGAAATCCGTGCTCCACGACCGGTCGTAGTACGACTGGTCGTGTCGTAGTACGACTGGTCGTGTATACTCACGATTGGTCGTACAAACCCCAAAAATTCAATATCTTGCAATTTACACAAAAATAGGAATTCAATCTAGCAAATATATACAATATTATACAAGAAGGCATAAATTATCAATTTAAAATGCACATGCCAAGATCAAATTTCATCTTTTTGAACCTGCTTTTATCAAGAGGTTTTGTGAAAATGTCAGCTCGTTGAACTTCGTAGGAATATATTCTAGAGATATAACTTTTTCTTCTACTAATTCCCTTATATAATGAAATCTAATGTCAATGTGCTTAGTACGAGAATGTTGAATAGGATTTTTTGAAATATTTATCGCACTGGAATTATCACAATGTAATAACATAGAATCTGTTTAATTCCATAATCACTTAGCATTCGTTGCATCCAAACAAGTGTGTACATGCATTACCAGCTGCGATATTCAGCTGTTGAAAGTGATATAGAATTTTGTTTCTTACTAAACCAGGAAACTAAACAATTTCCAATAAAAACAACCACCACCGGTTGATTTTCTATCATCTAGATTACCACCCCAGTCAGAGTACCCAACTAATTGAACATTGGTTTCATGAGGATACCAGAGACCGAGATTTACGATTTGCGACATATCTAATAATCCGCTTGACAACAAATCAAATGAGATTCTTTTGGATCGATTGATATCTTGCGCAAATACCAACACTTAGAGAAATATCGGTCTACTAGCGTTAGATATAACAAACTACCAATCATACTCGATAAAGTTTTGAGTCAACATTTTTACCATTAGAGTCTTTTGATAGTTTCAGGTAGTACTCATAGGAGTATCGAAATTCTTACCATTCTCAAATCCAAATCTCTTGATTAGATTCAAGGCATACTTAGATTGAGAAATGAATATTCCTTGATTGTTGCTTTACTTGCAATCCAAGGAAATAAGTCAATTCCCCAACCATGCTCATTTCAAAGTGATTTCATCAAATCTGCAAACTCGATAGTTAAGTCGGTACAAGTTGATCCATAAATGATATCATCAACATAAATCGTACCATTAAGATATGATCATTTTGTTTTTTAACAAACGAGTTTTATCAACAGATCCCATTTGAAAATTATGAGTTAAAAGAAATTTCGTTAGTTTCTCATACCATGCCCTAGGTGCTTGTTTTAATCCATAAAGTGCCTTTTAAGCCGATATACATGATCAGTATTTTTGGAATCTTCAAATCCCATTGGCTATTCAACATAGACTTCTTCATGTAAATCGCCATTTAGAAAAGCACTTTTTACATCCATCTGATAGATCTTTATCTTTTTAAAACATGCAATAGTCTGATATATTCAAGACGTGCTACTGGCGCAAAGGTTTCATCGAAATCAATTCCTTCAATTTGAGTATAACCTTGTACCACCAGTCTAGCCTTGTTTCTCATTATATTTCCACATTTGTCAGACTTATTTTTGAAAATCCATTTTGTTTCGATGATGTGTTTATTTTTAGGTCTTGGTACGAGATACCAAACATCATTTCTTATGAATTGGTTGAGTTCATCTTGCATCGCAACAATCCGGTTCTTCAGTTAGCGCTTCTTTTACGTTAGATGGTTCAATTTGGGATGTAAAACATACATAATTACATATATCCTCAAGTTGTCTACGGTGCGAACACCGGTGAGAGGGTTTCCAAGAATTTGTGTGGTTGGATGATCTTTAATAGTCCTCAACTCAGAATCAGTTTGATTTGATGAAGTATCAGGTTTATCAAAGATTAGTACTTCATCATTATCTGAATTAGAAGTTGGTGTGTTTAAATGATCATCAATGACAACATTAATGGATTCTTGAATCACACCATCCTTTTGTTCAGAACTCTATAAGCTCGATTGTTTAAAGAGTATCCTAGAAAAATACCTTCATCACTCTTCGTATCGAACTTTCCCAAATTTTCACGATCACGTAAAATATAGCACTTCCTGCCAAAAACTCGAAAGTATTTAACAGTAGGCTTTTTATTGAACCACAATTCGTAAGCCGCTTATTATTATCTTTTTTTGTGTAGACTCGGTTAATAATATAGCAAGCTGTGTTGACTGCTTCAACCCAAAGATTTTTAGAGAGCTTCATGCTATTCAACATGACATTAGCCATTTCTTGAAGCACCCTATTCTTCCTTTCTACAATTCCATTTTGTTGTGGAGTTTTAGGAGCAGAGAATTCATGTAATATTCCTTGGTCGGTACAGAACTTCTCAAAATTACTATTCTCAAATTCAGATCCATGATCACTACGAATTTTACTGATTTGAGAAGATTTTTCAGTTTGAATCCTTTTGAGAACTTTTCTTACTTCTTCAAGGGTTTGATTTATCCCTTAAGAAGACTACCCAAGTGAATCTGGTAAAGTCATCAACTATTACTAGGATATACTTTTTCCCACCATGACTTTCTGTTCTGGTAGGTCCTATCGGATCCATGTGGAGAAGTTCGCGTGGTCTTGATGTGGTATTTGAAAACACCGTTTTGTGTGAGTTCTTTATTTGTTTGCCTATCTGGCATTCACCACATATTTTATCTAATTTCTGAAGTTTGGGTAAACCTCTTACAAGTTCTCGTTTGCTCAATCGATATCGATTTCGATAATGTACATGTCCAAGACGTTTGTGCCATAAATCAGTCTCGTCTGTATGGACCATGTAACATGTTTGATTAGATGAGCTGGATTCGCTAATAATATAGCAATTTTCAGACGTTCTACGTCCAGTTAATATTACAGAACCCTTATTATTTAGTATTTCATAACTTTGATTAGAAAACCGAACATTATGGTTATTATCACATATTTGTGATATACTAAGCAAGTTGTGCTTTAGGCCTTCAACATATAAAACATTTTTAAACACTGGAAGATTAAAAAGTTGAACCGTACCTTGGCCTAAAATCTTGCAGTTGCTTCCATCACCAAATGTGACTGAACCATCAGTCATATCTTTCAGATCGGTGAATAAGGCTTTGTCACCTGTCATATGCCTGGAGCATCCACTGTCTAGGTACCACTTTGAATGACTTGTTGCTTTGAAAGCGGTGTGAGCAACCAAGCAGGTGACTTTAGGAACCCATTTCATAACTGTTTTGGGTTTAGGAACATAGTTGGTCTTCTTTTGTGTATACTTGTAGGAATGACCTATAGAGTTAGATTTTAATAGCTCCTTGAGTAAATCAACTATCTTTTCAGCTAGTGGATTTCGATTCTGATTAAAGTTGACATGGCTGTTTCTAAGTTTTTGAAAAGTTTTTGAATTTTTAGAAAAATCTTGATAAGTACTTTTCCCTTTTGAGTTTGAGGACTCTCCTTTAACAAACATAGGAGGAGTATACTTTTGTTTAGGAGGTTGATTTTTATCATAGCCCAACCCGGATCGATCGCCACATTTTCTTGATCCGGATAACAATTTTTCTAACTTTGGATCACCTTGGGCATATTTCCATGTGTCCTTTAAACTCAGAAGAGAGGAAACTTCAGTTTTAAGTTTCTCAATTTCAGATTTTAAATCAACAATTTGAGAGTTTTTAAATTCCAAATCGTATTTTGATTTTTCAAACCAATCTGAAATTTGTGATTTTTCTAAAACAAGCGATTCAAAACAATTTTTGAGTTTAGAAAACTTTTCTTTTTGAAGTTTAAGTTTGACAGCAATTTTACAACTTTCCTTATATAGGGCATTGTAAGCATCTTGAAGATCATCTTCATTTTCACATTCACTATTCAGATTTTCTTCACTTGTAGAGTCATTATCTGAAAATGTGAATTTGGCTAGAGTCATAAGAGCTTTGACCTCATTGCCCGACTCGGTTTCAGAATCTTCTGATTCAGAAGAACCTTCAGAATCAGATGATTCATCCCATGTAGCCAACATACCCTTCTTCTTGGGTTTGTCCCTTTTAGGACATCTATTTGCTAAGTGCCCATATTCTAGACAGTTGTAACATTGACTATCTTTCAAAGATTTTCGAGATTTGGGTCTAAACTTCTTTTTGTCATTTGATTTTTGAAAATCAACTCTTTTCTTGCTTTTGAAAATCTTATAAAAATTTTTAGCTAAAAGAGCCATGTCATCTTCTGAATCAGAATTTTCTTCTGAACTACATTTAGAAGATTTTAGAGCGATAGATTTACCTTTAGGAGCTTTAAAGTTTAACTCATAGGTTTGTAGAGAACCAACTAGTTCTTCAACCCTCATATTATCCGTATCACGAAGTTCCTGGATTGCGGTTACTTTAGAATTGAACCGTTCAGGAAGTGAGCGTAATATTTTTGCACATACTTGACTTTCTGGGATTTTATCGCCAAGACCCCACATTGAGTTTACAATGTCATTCAATCTAGTGTAAAAGTCCATAAACATCTCATTTTCCTCCATATGAATTTCTTCAAATCTGGTTGTGAGGAGTTGGACTTTAGATTTTTGACAATTGGAGTACCCTCGTGTGTCATTTCTAATATATCCCAAGCTTGCTTTGCAGTATCACAAGAGATGATTCTTTTGAACTCATCCGGTGATAGTGCGCAAGTAATTGCATTTAGTGCTTTAGCATTTGCACTACTCTCACTTTTCTGAAGGGTGGTCCATTGGTAATATGGTGTGGTTTTCATAGACTTTGAACCATCAACCCCGTAACTTCCATGATAGGAGGATTCCATTCACCACCGTGGCTTGCCACACATTTTCATCCATTGATTTGAGGAAGATCCTCATTACGGCTTTCCAATAAGCATAGTTGGAGCCATCAAAGGGTGGAGGCCTAGTGATGAAAGGCTATCAAAATTTGACATCCGAATAGCTTAAATCGTTAGCTCAGAAATTAAATCCAAAAAAAGGAGCTATTAGGCTCGATACCACTTGAAAAGGCCAAGCTATATGTCCTAGAGGGGGTGAATAGGACAATGCCAAATAAAAACTTATAACAGCGGAATAATAAAGAAAATGATAGCCAAATTAAATAATAATGCAGGAAAGAAAAACAACCTCAAAATTCAGATCTTGAGAGGTTGATACAAACGTTATTCTAAGGACAACCTTACACCAAAAACAGAGTTTATGGTAGGACAACCTTATTTCTAGAAAGGTCTTTGTAACAAGTCTCAAATCGAAGAGGAATACAAAAACAAATATGAACTGAATTGAAATAACTTGTAATTAAAGATGTATTGTTCTAGGGACAGCCATACACCATAAAAATGGCAGGGCAACCTTGCTGGAACAACTTTCAAATGAAATTGAAAAACAAGCTTATAAAGGAATAGCATAAAGTAAATTCTAAGCTATTACAACATTCTCACAAAGCTTGAAATAATTGCAACATTCACCACCATACATACATCCCACAAAAAGAATAAAAACAATTAAAAGAATAAATCAATCAACCACAACTCAAAGGATTTATAGTGGTTCGCCTGTGTGTTCACCAACTGTTATCCAACAGCCACACAAAAAGCTACTCCACTCCTAATATCCTCACACAGGGGATATTAGCGTTCACTAAAGATAGGTTTTCCCAGTTCACCCAAAACCCTTACAATTGTGTCTTTATATGTGGGCTTACACAATTAAAAACCCCACTTCGAGTTTTCCTGGCTTTCCTCGGATAACCAAAATAACAAGATTTTTCGCAAATCTTGAAAGAAACCAAAATAATAGAAAGGAATTTACAATATGTAAAATACGAATATCTTCTTCGTTGTAGCCGGTAGAACCAAATCAAAGTAGATGATTGAATGTCCAAGTTCAATGTCCAAGACTCGATTACAATGGTTCTAGATCTAATTGATTTTAAATTAAACCAAACAGGATTGCCTTAATTGATTTTGATTCCAAAGAAAGGGAATAACAATTCCTCTTTTCAAATCAGATTGGAATAGCCGAAACAAAATCAATTAAAATAAAGCTAAGGAAAGAAGATATTAAATAAGCACACTTAGCTTAAATGGAGCACAAAATTATCTCTCGAAGTTCGACGAAGATTGGCTTGAATACTATAATTAAATCGATGATTTCTTCCGAGATTCGTGCACTATTTATTGGTGAGAAGATCGGGTCTCGACTCGTCTAGAGTGCTCTTCGACTAGTCGAAGCCATAACGTATATTTGAAAGATTAGGCGGGATAAGCGCAGACAGCTTCTACGATCGGTCGTAGCCTCCTACGATCGTCGTAGGTCACCTACGATCGTCGTAGGTTTCTTCGATCGTCGTAGGTCCTGAATATCTTCGGACTTCGAGTCGTAGATTCTACGACCGGTCGAAGATGCAGAACACTGTTCCTACGACTGGTCGAATGGATTCCAGGACTAGTCGAAGGCTAGATTTTATCCGAATTTATAACAAACTTACGATTGGTCGAGGATTTTCTTAGACCGGTCGAAGCAAGTCTAGGACTAGTCGAGACCTAAGACTGGTCGAAGAACAGACCAATCACATGTAAAATAACATTCGACTTATGTATCCGAAATGACCTACTTCTAAGGTCATCCTATGGTCAAACAAACCTCAATCATGAAGTATGGACATTGAAACAAGAGACCATGAAGAATGAGCCTTGAAGTCTTGATGTAGACTAAACCTTGAAGTAGCTCAATCATGAAAGTGGCTTGAGTTTCAGCTCGAGTCTTGAGTTCAGCTTGACTTTCAACTTGAGTCTTGAGTTCAGCTTGAGTCTTGCCTTGTACTTTCTTTTTCTTTTCAGCTTGAGTCTTGTGAGCAGTTCTTGCATTCAAGAGTCTTGTCTTGTGATCAGTTCTTTCATTCAAGATCTTGAGTCTTGTACTTGAGAGCGTTGCTTGATGTGAGCTTAGCTTGTACATGTATGTTGATCCTTGAGAGAGCTTCACTTAAGCAGGTTATATAAAACATAACAGAGATTTTGTCACCACAAATTTGACAACTTACAGGGATATAAACTATAGCACTTACAAGTTCATATTTGATTTTACTGGGATATCTCCTAATTGGATAGGATGAGACTCCGATTACAATTGTGTGACTTGAATCAAGCACACATCTCACTGATTTCTACAAGTGAATCCTTGGAAACCCTAGTTTTCCCACCTTTAAATTTCTTAAGTTTCTCATTAAATTTCTCACAATTACCCTCAAATATTTCAGATTTGAGTTTTCATCTTTTTCCAGTTCTTCTCCTAGTTGCTTGCAGAAAATGCATGAGATTACTCCCTGTGGATTCGACCTCGGTCTCATTGAGATTATTACTACATTGCGACCCTACACTTGGGGTTGTGAACAAGTTTTTGGGGCCGTTGCCGGGGATTAACGGTCGCATTTTTCTGAGATTATCTAGTTTTAGAATTAGGTTAAAATTAGGGTTTTTCTATTTTCTATTTTTAGGATTAGGGTTTGTTTTTTGTTTTTAGAAACTTTCTAATTCTAGGATTTCTTAGAAACTAACTTACGTTCTAATTCTAGGTTTAGAACTTTCCTAATGAGTTTTCAGAAACTTTCTATTTTCTGTTTTCTTTTTTTTAAGAAACTTTCTTTTTTCATTTTTAGAAACTATTTTACTTTCTATTTTTATTTTTAAGAACTTTCTAATTTTAGAATTTTTGTTTTTAGAAACTACTTATTTTGTTTTGTTTGGCAAGATTTTAATTAGGAACTTCCAATTTGGTAACTTTTTTCCAACTCCCTCTCTCTTTCTGTTTCTAGATTTCTATTTCCTTTCTCTTTTAAGTTTAGGTTAGAATCTGAAATTGAGGGCTGAGAGTGTTTCATGCCTAAGTGGGTCCATGATAACACTCGACATCTTTTGAGTGAAGGAGGATTGGTTGAGGGGTTATCTATCCATCATAGGATTAGACACCACTCGAGATCCTCAGAGTTAATTGAGTTTATGACTGCAAATCAACCGGCCAATCAACTAGGAAGACAACCTCAGCCTAGGGTTGAGGAAGTCTAGGATGAGAATGAGGTGCATCAAGCACCCCCACCTCATACTTTTCGAGATTATTTACGACCGGTGGGGGTGAGCACACCCTCATGCATGGTTTTTCCAGAAAATATGGGACATATGGACATTAAGCCAGGGGTGATCCAACTCCTTCCAAAATTCTATGGACTTGAATTTGATAGTCCATATTTGCACTTGAAAGAGTTTGATGAGATTATAAACACTTTATATTTTCCAAACGTGTCTGAGGACATGGTCAGACTGAAATTCTTTCCCTTTTCTTTGAAAGAGAAAGCTAAGACGTGGTTGCATTCACTACGTCCCAGATCTATTAGCTCATGGAATGACATGATAAGGGAGTTCATAAAGAAATTTTTTCCACATCATAAAACAAACACCCTTAGAAAGTCAATCATGAACTTTGCCCAAAAGGAGGATGAAACATTCTTCCAATGTTTGGAGCAGTTCAAGGATCTTGTCAGTTCATGCCCACAACACAATTTTGAAACATGGCATATTACACACTTTTTCTATGTTGGACTAACATCTTCCATGCGCCAATTGGTTGATACAATGTGCAATGGGGAATTCATGAATAAAAATGTCGATGATGTGTAGGACTACTTGGATAGACTTGCTGAAAACGCACATTCATGGGACACTTACCCAAAATCAAGCACCACTTCTAGGCCCACTCAATTAAAGGAGGGGTTGATTATACCTTCTGAAGGAGGATGATGATATCAATGCTAAAGTGTCTAATCTCATAAGGAAATTCAAGGCCATGAAATTAAAGAAGGATAAGACTAAGGAAATTGTTTGTGGTATTTGTGCTTGCAACGTTCACACAACTGAAAATTGTCCAACAATACCTACCTTTCAAGAGGTGTTGAATGAGCAATCCAATGCCATGAATAATTACCAAAGACCTTTCAATGGACCCACCCCTAATACATATAATCCTAATTAGAGAAATCATCCAAACTTTCAGTTGGAGGAATGGACAAACTTCTACCCCTTAAAGTTTCTTTAATCAAATTCCAAATCAAGTGAAACCTTAAGAAGAACTGGTTCAAAATTCCACACAAATTCAAGTGCTTACTCAAGCAATACGAGAACTTACAAAATATATGCAAAAGATGGATTCACGTGTTACAGTTATAGAAAGGGGGATGCTTCCTGCTCAACCTATTCCCAATCTTAAGCTGCAATACGAGATAAGTGATCCAAGCTCTTCAAATTAGATGAAGCAAGCTAAATCTATCACCAATCTTAGGAGTGGGAAGACCATTGAAAAAGCTATTCCAGTTAGGGCTAAAAAGCCTAAGGACTCGAAAGAGGACAATGATGGTAGGCCTAGCACTGCTCCATAAGAATTGGACATGGAACTTCAAGGCAAACCGATTGCCCTATTCCCCCAACGGTTGCTTACACCAAAACCTCTCTTTAACTCTTAGGACATTCTAGAGGTGTTGAAACAAGTGAAGGTTGACATCCCTCTACTGGATGCAGTTAAACAAATACTTTTATATGCCAAATTCCTGAAAGACTTGTGTATGACCAAAAGATGTTAAAGTATAAAAAAGAAAATCTTTTTAACTGAAAAAGTGAGTACCATCCTAAAGCAAGATGTGCCATAAAAGTACAAAGATCCCTGTAGCCCAACCATCGCTTACATAATTGGGAACTACCGGATTGAGCACGCACTTCTTGACTTAGGAGCAAGTGTAAATCTGCTTCCTTACTCGGTTTATAAACGATTAGGTTTGGGTGAATTGAAACCCACCCTAACCATTTTGCAACTTGCTGAGCACTCAGTTCGTGTACCGGGATGAGTAATTGAGGATGTGTTGTTCTAGGTTGACAGATTTTACTACCCTTTAGATTTTATCATCCTGGATACGGAACCCATCAGTAACATGAGCACTTAAATTCCTGTCATTCTTGGTCGCCCATTCCTTGCCACTTCAAACACAATCATTAATTACAGGAATGGGGTTATGAGTATGTCTTTCGGGAATGTGACATTGGAGTTGAATATCTTTTTCAACACAGGCAAACAGTTAGAGGATGATAACGATTTCCATGATATTAGCATGATTGACTCTTTCATGGAAGATAGAACTTTGATGACCTTATCCTCTGACCCTCTAGAGACGTGCCTGGCCCACTCCCATGATTTTGATGATGAAATGATTAGGGAGACGGGTGCTATGCTTGATACTGTGCCGGTACTTGAAGTTAACCGGTGGAGGCCATAATTTGAATAATTGCCCAAAACTAATGTAGTGTCTATACCATCTAACCTCAAGGCAACGAAGCTTGGCCTAAAACCATTGTCCTCTAATTTGAAATATATCTATTTAGGTCAAGATGAGACATACCTGGTGGTGATTTCTTTCCACCCTGAGCAAGAATAGGAGAGTATGCTTATCTCTACTCTCATTGAGCATAAAGGAGCCCTTGAATGGTCGATTGTGGACCTCAAGTAAATTAACTCTTCGATTTGTATTTACCGCATTTATCTTGAGGATAATGCGAAGACCTCACGACAACCATAATGTAAACTAAATCCAAACATGAAGAAAGTGGTTAAGGTCGAGGTTTCTAAACTATTGGATGTGGGTATCATATACCCTATATCGGATAGTCAATGGGTCAGTCCAACTCAGGTGGTTCTTAAGAAGTCCAGAATCACCATCGTATCCAATGTCAATAATGAACTCGTGCGAACTAGAGTTAGTACTGTTTGAAGAATGTGCATTGACTACAGGAAATTGAATACCGTCACGAGGAAGGACCACTTCTCTTTGCCCTTCATTGATCAAATCTTAGAAAGGTTAGCTGGTCACTCATACCATTATTTCCTTAACGGGTATTCGGCTACAACCAGATAGAGATAGCCCTTGAAGATCAAGAAAAGACCACATTCACATGTCCCTTTAGCACCTTTGCTTACCAAAGGATGCTATTAAGACTGTGTATTGCCCCCGCGACTTTTCAACGATGTATGATGAGTATTTTTTCTGACATGGTGGGGCAATATCTAGAGGTCTTTGGTCCATCTTTCAACGATTACTTAGAGAATCTTAAATGTATGATGAAAAGATGTGAAGAAAAGAATTTGGTACTCAATTGGGAGAAGTGTCATTTCATGGTTCGTAAGGGAATTGTCCTTGAACATATCATCTCATCCAAGGGAATTGAGGTAGATAAGGCTAAAATTGATCTTATCTCTAACCTACCTCCACCCAAGAACATACGAGACGTGAGATCCTTCTCAGGACATGCCGATATTTACAGGAGATTCATAAAAGACTTTAGTCACCTCTCTCATCCTTTATGTAATCTACTTCAAAAGGATGCACCATTCGAGTGGACTGAGCAATGCTAGGAAGCTTTTACTAAGCTCAATGGCATGTTAATCACTACACCTATTGTGCAACCACCCGATTGAAGCCTTCCTTTTGAACTTACTATGATGCATCTGACTATGCTCTTAGGGTGGTCCTAGGCCAGAGAAAAGACAAGAAGTCCTATATTATACACTACACAAGTAAAACCCTAAATCCTACCCAAGTGAAATTACTAAAAAGGAACTCCATGCCATAGTGTTCGCTTTGGACAAAATTTGGTCCTACTTGATCGGATCCAAGATCGTCATTTACATAGATCATGCGACACTCAAGTATCTTCTTTTTAGGAATGATGCTATGCCTCACCTGATAAGATGGATCCTCCTACTCCAAGAATTTGATTTGAAAATAAAAGATAAAAAGGGATTAGAAAACGTAATGGCTGACCATCTTTCCCGCCTTGATCTCTCTGATTCCCTTGAGACGACACATATAAATAACATGTTCCCTGATGAACAATTATTCAAAGTCTCCCATTCACCTTGTTTTGCTGATATTACTAATTATCTTGCTATAGGTTTTATGCCGACACATTAAACTGCGTAAGTAAGAAAAAAATTATTCATCGAAGTTCATAAGTTCTTTTGGGATGATCCATATTTTTTAAATATTGCCTAGACCAAATCTTAAGGAGATGTGTGCCAGACAATGAACACCAAAGTATCATCTCCTTTTATCACTCTCAGGCCTATGGTGGTCACTTTTCTGCTAAAAAGACCACGGCCAAGATTCTGTAGTGTGGCTTTTACTGGCCCACTATGTTTATGGACACTCATGAGTTTTGAAAGCTTGTGAGCGTTGTCAGAAGTTGGGGGCATTGTCCCATTGAAATATGATGCCGCTTAACCCAATTCTGATCATTGAAGCATTTGATTGCTAGGGCATTGATTTCATGGGACTATTCCCCCAATCTTTTGGAAATTTATATATTTTGCTCGCCTTAGACTATTCACTAAATGGGTTGAAGTGATTCCGTGCCGGAACAATGACCATCAAATGATCATTAAATTCTTAAAAGAGAACATCCTTTCCCAGTTCGGAACACCTCAAGCCATCATTAGTGATGGAGGATCAAATTTTTGTAATAGGCCATTCATAAATTTCATGAAGAAATATGGCATCTCACCCACAAACAAGTGGGCAAGCTGAGATTTTCAATAGGGAAATTAAACACATCTTGGAAAATATAGTTTACCCTGACCACAAGGATTGGTCAATCCGATTGACTAATGCCATATGGGCTTACTGTACTGCATTTACGACCCCTATTGGAATGTCTCCCTTTAGACTTGTCTATGGAAAGGCTTGCCACTTGCCTGTGGAGTTGGAACATAAAGCCTATTGGGCGATCAAAAATTTAAATTTCAATCTGGACAACGCTAGCTCGCTATGCAAACTTTAGTCAAATGAACTCGAAGAAATTCAAAATGATGTGTATGAGAACTCGAGAATTTACAAGGATAGGATGAAGGTGTTTCATGACCAACACATTATTCAAAAATCATTCACACCAGCTCAAAATGTCTTCTTATACAATTCTCGGTTACATTTCTTTTCGGGTAAACTCCAATCTCTTTGCACCGGCCCTTTGACTATTACTAATGTTTATCCTCATGGGGCTATTGAGATTCGGAATCCAAATAATGGCAATGAGTTTAAAGTAAATGGACATCGATTAAAGCCATTTGTCAAGAAATTTAATTCAGAGGACATGTCCATACCATTGAATGATCCTGTTTTTTAGGATTGATCTCCTAGTCTGGCGGAGGTGTAGTTAGGTTTATTGCTTTCTGCTATTTTAGGATAGTCGAATTTATGCTACTTAGGATAATTGCTTTCGCCGTTTTATGATAGTTTGTTTTTGGTTGATAAACTCTTGTGCTAACCCACCTTCACGCTGAGTTCCTTTGGAAAAAGCCACAAAATCTCTACAGCAAGTACTATCTTTCCATCACTTCTCTTTCAATTACATTGTCTCTTTTGCAGATCATGATTATTTCTTTTACATTGAGGACAATGTAGATTTTAGGTTGGGGATGGGAGATTAGGTTAATCAGTATTTTCTCAGTTTTGATCAAAATTTTAAAAAAATTTCAATGTTTATCTATTTGGAAAGCGATAAGTTGTGTATTTAAGACTGTTTTGAGTATGAAGATAAGATAGAAATCGAATTTTGAATTGTTGGAGTTGGAGCAACTAAGTGACCTATCACTTATGGTTCTTACATTCAACTGATTAAGAGTAAGTTCGAATATTATGTTATTCAAATTGTTTTTTTATGAATAATACTAGATTTTCTGATTGTTAGTATGATGATCATTGAAAGATATTGAGAACTGAGCTTGAAGAATTTTATCCACCTTAAAAGAAGAAAAAGAACCAGTTAAAAAATAGGAGATCGACAAGGAGGTCATAAAGAATGAAGAATGACAACATCTTTGAGGGGAATGAAAAATGTCTTTGAAAAGGATGTAATGTCTAAAGAAGTGGAATAAATACAAATGACCGTCGATATAAAATCAAAAACTGAAAAAAGAAGGAAAATGGGATAAGTTCGAAATCAGTACTTGGGTTTTCAACCAATCTTGAAGTGATGAGCATGGATAACATTATGAAAAGATAGTATTTTCACTGAGCATATTAAAAAACTTGATATGCGAACTATGCTCTGACCTAATGGATAAATCGGTTGCTTATGTGGTTTAGCTCCAGGTTTTCAAAAACTCACTTTCTCATCTTAAGTCTACTCATCATACTTAATACACAATATTATTTTCTAAAAAAGGTTAAACATTGCGCATTAAACTTATTTTTTGTATACTTTGCTCGGGACTAGCAAAATGCTGGTTAGGGATTATGTTGAGGGTCAAATTTGCATATTGGACCCCAGTTATTCCTTGGTTTTATGAACATGATAATGCTTAATGTTATATTTTAATCACGTTTGTGGTGCAGGGTGATTTCAAGAGCTTAGATTAAAAAATATGTTAAAAGCATGAATTTAACACTCAAGAATCACCGAAGCCAAGATTAGATCCGATGAAACCAAGAATGAAGAATGCACATATTGAAGATCTAAGAAAATTAAGTCAAGAATGAAGAAAATCGAAGTTTTGAATAGAATTTGCGAGATCCTCGACCAATCCTGGCTCTGGCTCGACTAGTCCTACGTACACTCGACCAGTCCTGGACTCTGTTCGACCAGTCCTGGCTTGACCAGTCGAGCTACCTCAACTTAAACTCCAGCAACTAAAATCATTAAAATCAGGTCATCCGTGACCAGTCGAATGAAACCCTCGACCAATCGAAGGTGACCCTCGATCAGTCCTGGGTTCACAGCCAACACACAAAGTGTGAAAATTTGAAGTGGTTTCCAGAATTTCCAACTCAGTGCGAAAGTCTAAGGCTTAAAACTATAAATAGGGGTCCCTAGGGCATCCCTAATCATCATCTAGGGTTTGAGGAGTGGAGCAAAAGCGTGGAGAAGCCGTCGTCAAGAGTTTTTCTTCTATTTTCTTAGTATTTTTTATGTTTTTATTAAGAGATTCTAGTTAAATCATGTCTATAATTGGCTAAACCTCTTAGCTAGGGCTAAGAGGTGAAGCTTGTAGCGTGATGGGATGTTTCTATTGCTTTGATTCATGTTTATATTGAACTATCTTTGATTCTAGTTTGATTATAAGGAATACTTTCAGTTTTTAATGGTTTGTTGTGACTCAAATTATAATGAATCTACGGTAGCTTTGAGTATGTTCTTTTCATGTATTGAGATTGTGAAATTAGGAATTCCCGTTGTTCACCATCATCCCTTGGGCATGGTTGGATGATGGAATCCTCTTTAACTTTCACAATTCTCCCTGATTAGTTATGGGATTGGTAAATCCTGTTGTTTGCCTTATCTCATGGGCACGGTTTTGTGATGGAATCACTTCCAGTTCTCACACCTCTCATCCATTGTGAACTAGGTTAAAGGAAGTTCAAATTTGATTTTACTTGGGTATCTCCCAATTGGATAGGATGGGACTCTGATTCCAATTGTGTGACTTGAATCAAGCATAAATCTCCCTGATCTCTACAAGTGGATCCTTGGAAACCCTAGTTTTCCCACCTTTGAATTTCTTAAGTTTTTCATTATATTTCTCACAATTACTCTCAAATATGTCAGATTTACATTTTCATCTTTTTCTAGTTCTTTTTCTAGTTGTTTTCAGAAAACACACGAGATTAGTCCCTATAGATTCGACCTCGATTTCACCAAGATTATTACTACATAGCCACCCTACACTTGGGGTTGTGTACGGAAGACCACTGTGTTAGACCGATTTTGTTCATCTTTCCTCGTGTTAGTGGGGGAGTCTTTCTTGCCTGTCGATTTGTTTGGGCTGCTGATGTCAGAGTTCGACATCATCTTGGGCATGGATTGGCTTGCCGAGTACCACACCATACTGGACTACTCTATGAAGAATGTCACATTCTATAAACCCGGCTTGCCTCAGTTCCAGTTCATAGCCGAGCCCAAATGAGAGCAACTCTCTTATCTGATGTCGTGTGCCGTAGAGGAACCTGTCGCCATGAGCATCGACCAGTTGTTGGTCGTCTTTGGTTTTCCCGATGTGTTCTAGGAGATTCCGGGATTACTACCTCATCGATATATTGAGTTTCAGATTGATCCTGTGCCCGATACCACCCCTATCTCAAAGGCCCTGTATCATATAGCACCGTTGGAGTTGCGGGAACTGCAGAAGTAGTTGGATGAGTTACGCGAGTTATGCTTCATCCATCCGAGCAGTTCACCGTGGGGAGCACCGGTACTCTTTATCAGGAAGAAAGATGGCTCGTTGAGGTAGAGAACGCCCTAAATTTCGTGGGTTGAGCAAAGATCTACTCCCGAGATCCAGCACATCACTTGTGCAACATGGATAATGATGTTCAGATTTCATCCATATTAATGAGTTAAACATGAGTGGGATTATACTAAAACAACATATCATACTCCAGATATAATTACATTAAGCAAGCAGAAGTCTGAAACATATATATTTAAGTATGTAAAGGTTTCATAATCTCCAAAGTATGAGTATGTAACCGGGCTGAATATATATGTATTGTTTCAAAATATACAAAATGGGGAAATGTAAGGTGTCCAACTAAAACAAGTATCCTAGTGTTCCCGGCGAATCAGCACGAGGTCTATATAGACCCGCCCGAGAGCTGAAGGTAGGAGAACTCTTCCTCCTCATCCATGAAGTCCCGTTCCGTCGCATAGACTTCATCAACACATGTATCTAAACTAGAGTCTGGTTGGTGTTTTAAAACACTGTCCCAGGGTGGGAGTGAGTGATCAACTTAGTGGTACTATAAGGCAAAGGTTAACATGTTATCAAGTCAATCAAGCAATAATGATAAAGCAAATTAACAATCACTTCCTAACTACTCTTGTTAATGAAGGAATGGAATGCAAGTAATGATGTATGCCCTCGCATTACAGCTCCCTCAACAAGTGACTTCGACACCCAATTTCGCATATGACATCATTGCCTCCTGTGCAACTTCCACGCCTTTAAAGCACGTCCTAACTAGTCAAGCACATACGATGGGTAAGTTATAAGGTCATCACTCCCAATGAAAAGTAGTCGATAGGCAAATTTAAAAGTTGCAGGGTCATCACTCCCAATGAAAATCAGTCGATAGATACTCCCAATGAAAAACATCTTGATCATGTTACCAAATACTAGCATTTTATCAATCATTTGCATAGAGGCGAATATGATTTCATGAAAGAACTATACACATATATAAGGCAAGAAAGAATCCTATCTTAACAGTCGTAATACATACAAATATCAACAATTTCTCATTCAGACAATTCATCAAACACTTAGACTACACCTCACCAAATACATAGACTAGGTTAGTTACAACATATATTTTAGCAAATCCTTACACAGAGAGGTCAACATGCATATGACAACGATGAATCCTAGATTAGTAGTCATGGCAAGCATAAATCATGTTTACATGTTCATTCAAATATTTCAACAAACACATGGGATGCATCTTTCATTCAACATAGTTCATACATATATATATAATATCGAAAATAGCATATCTAAGACCATATGGCAGTAATCAAGTCAGACATAAATCATTAACTAACATTGAAAGCATTGACAACCATAACCTAAACGTTTATAGTCCGCACCTTTCGACGAAATACTCGATTCGGACTCGGTTTGAATTCTACGTTCCCGTAAACAGAACGTCGGGAACCTAAACAACATAGATGGTTAGCTAGTTTGATAAATAGTTAGCTCGGATGTCTATAACAAGATTAGGGTTAGGTTTTCATACCCAAATCATAGCCGAAATTGAGTGTGTAGCGTAACAGGGAGGTGATTCAGTGCATGGAGTCGTTAGAAAGAATCATAACAACGATCACCAAAGATCTTTCTTCTCTCCTTCCTCTTTTCTCTTCTTTTGTCTCTCTCTCCCTTAGGGTGTTGGGAAAAATCGTATATGAGAGATGTGGGGTGATATAAGGGCTATTTATAAGCCCAGAAGTGATGCAAATGGCCCTAGAGCCACTATATACATGGGTTATACCCTTTAGGTAGCTGTTTTTTACAAACAATGCTCATAGGGAGGCCCACTACTCACCTACATCATAGGATAAGTTCCCTAACAATGGATCTATGCCAGGAGGTGGTTTCGGTGTGATCGGATAAGTTGATCGACTGTAGAGGAATTGTCTCAGATCAATAGTCATACTTACTCGATCAAGGCCACAAGTATATGGATATGTGCAGGAAAATTTCCTTTTCCCATGGGCAAAGTTTGGTTAGAAATTGACTGTCTGAAATCCTCAATTTCGCGTGTGAGCGAATGGCCTAATTCACTTAAGTTTCAATACATTTTCTAAAGATATTCGTGTTTCTCACACACTTCACTTAGGGCTCAAGTTGTGCATTTCTGGATACTATCTGGGCTTAATTCCCATGATGATTGTCAAGCCCGGCAGGATAGACATAACCCTATAGTTTCGCGGTCATCGGATTCTCAACATGTTGTCGAGGTCCAATATGGGATTTTAATGTACTCCTAAGAGCAACAGGCTCTTGGGATTTCCCTAGGTCTTAATGTAGTGTTGAGTCAGTGGTATTAATGGTTTCAGGTCTTCTCATTTGTGGAAATTGTAGCCCAAGCTTAATCCACCGATTATTCAGTTTAGTACTTAACTAAATTCCGCCTTAATGATGACAGGATACGGTCCTTGGGTGATTTTGCCTGAGGCCTGAGGTGGTACTCGGGTCCTTATATGGATTTTTCTGAGACATTACAATCTACCCCCTTAAAGAAAAATTTCATTCCCGAAATTAGTACCTTTTCATACTACTTGAGGATTTGAAGGTAGTTCTTATGGACCTCGGCTTCCGTTTCCCGAGTAGCCTCCTCCTCAGTGTGGTGTGGCCATAACACTTTCACGAGTGGGATAAATTTGCTGCGTAGCACTTGTTCCTTCCTATTTAGAACACGTGTGAGCCGCAAAACATAAGTAGCATCTTCACTTAGCTACACTTGTTCCCATTTGATAATACGAGTAGGGTCAGGAAATTTTTCTTCAGCATCAATACTTGAAAACCGTTGTGCACGCCTTTGAGTAGTGTGGGTAAGGCGACACGGTATGCTACCACACACACTCAATTTAAAATCTGTAATGGGCCAATGAATCTCGACGTGAGTTTTCCTTTCTTGCCAAAATGAAGGACTCCTTTCATTGGAAAAACTTTAAGAAATACATGGTCTCCAACTTCAAAATCTAACTATCTCCACCTTGTATTAGCGTAACTCTTCTGTCTACTCTGAGCTGTAAGGAGTCGACGCCTGATAATATCAATCTTTTCTGAGGTCACCTGAACTAGGTCTGGGCAAACTAAGCTCTTGTGGCCAACTTCTGCCCAATAATGTGGAGCTCAACATGAGGGCCCATATAAAGCTTCGTAGGAGCCATGTCAATGCTTGCTTAGAAGCTATTGTTATAAGCAAACTCAACATAAGGGAGACAGTCATCCCAGGTGTCCTTGAAGTCAAGTATGCATGCTCATAACATGTCCTCAAGTATTTGATTTACCCATTCTGTCTGCCCATCGGTTTGTGGGTGGAACGCAGTACTGAACTTCAATTTCACTCCCCTTGCTTCTTGGATTCGAGTCTAGAAAATAGACATGAATCTTGTATCTCGGTCCGACACAATCTTTATAGGAAGCTCATGTAGTCATACTATCTCCTTGATGTACAAATTGGCAAGATCCTCAGTCGAATTAAAAACTCTAGTCGGGAGGAAATGGGCCAATTTTGTCAATTGGTCCACAATCACCCAAATGAAGTCATGTCCATTTCTCGTCTTCAGTAACCTAGAAATGAAATCTATAGATATGAAATCCCTCTTCCACTCAGCGACATGCATGGGCTGAAGTAAACCAGGGGGTCGGCAATGCTGGGCCTTGACTTGTTGGCATGTGAGACATCGGGATACAAAATCTGCTATTTGGGCCTTCATGTTGTCCTACCAGTACGAACACTTCATGTCTCGATACATCTTCATACTGCCCAGATGCATCACCATCTTTGAATTATGCGCGGCCTCTAAAACTTCTCTCCTCAAGTCATGACGGTTCAGGACGCATTGGCGACCACGATATCGTAAACCTCCATCCGAGCTAACCCTCCATTTGGATTCTTCACTGTCACTTACACGTCCTCTCATCTTCACCAACAGTTCATCTTCTTTCTGAGCCACAATGATTCGGTCATCAATAAGTGGCTGCACATGGATGTGTACGATGCTCTCGAATGGCTCTTCCACTGTCAGCTTCTGTTCGAAATCTCGCATAAATTCTACCATATTCCACTCTTCTATCATCAGTGGGGCTGCAAATTTTATTATTTTCTCACAGCTCAACGCATCGGCCATAAGGTTGGCCTTGCTAGCATGGTAGGAGACCTCAAACTTGAAGTCTTTCAAGGTCTTCATCCAATGTCGTTACCTCATATTCAGGTCCCTCTGTGTAAAGATGTAGTTGAGGCTCTTGTGGTCACAAAAGAGCTCGAACTCCTCTCCGTAGAGGTAATGTCTCCAGAGCTTTAATGCGAAGATGACTGCCGCCAATTTTAGGTCATAAGTGGGGTAGTTTTCTTCGTGTTTCCTTAACCGTCATGAGGCATAGGCGATCACCCTATCTTTCTGCATAAGTACACAACCCAAACCAACTCGAGATGCATTGGTGTGTATAGTATATTTGACCCCTTGTTAAGGTAGTATAAGCACGAGTGAAAACATCAGCTTGTCCTTTAATTCCTGAAAGGCTTCTGCTTTCACGTTCTAAGCAAACTTAAGATCTTTCCGAGTGAGTTGAGATAACGGTCGAGCTATCTTAGAGAAATCCTTAATGAATCGGCAATAATAGCCGGCAAGTCTGAGGAAACTCCTCACTTCTGTAACTGATCCAGGCTACTCCCAGTCTTGTACCGCGGTCACCTTGGTAAGGTCCACGACGATTCCTTCCTTGGAAACCATGTGTCCCGGGAACTTGATTTCTTCCTTCCAAAAGTCGCATTTTCGATACTGTGCAAATAATTGATTCTTCCTGAGAGTATCAAGGACTTCTCACAGGTGTTCTTTGTGATCCTTTCGACTCTTGCAGTATATCAATATGTCATCTATAAATACGATGATGAATTGGTACAGATATGGCCAAAATTCCGGGTTCATGAGATCCATGAATACGGTCGGTGCATTTGTAAGTCTAAACGGCATCACGAGGAATTTGTAGTACCTGAAGCTGGTCCTGAAAGTTGTTTTCTGCACGTCTTCATTCTTGATATGCAACTGATGATACCTGAACTGTAAATCTATTTTAGATAAATATTACACCCCCTTCAACTGGTCAAATAGGTTATCTATCCTAGGCAGAGGATACTTGTTCTTCATTGTGACGTGGTTTAACCTGCGATAATCTATACACAACCATAACGATTCATCCTTCTTTTTCACAAACAACATAGGTGCTCCCCAAGGAGATACGATCTGCCATATAAAATCCAAGTCCAATAAGTCATTAATTTGCTTCCTTAGCTCCTCCATTTCACACGAAGGCATGCGGTACATCGATAACGAGATAGGTGTCGTGCTTGGCACAAGGTAAATGGTAAAGTCGATCTCGCGTTGAGGAGGTAGTCCAGGGATCATTCTGAACACGTCCGTGAAATCTTGGACTACTAGCATATCCCCAAGTGATGGACCATCATAAATTTCCAACAGGGAAGTATAACAACTAATGCGATAGGGCCAATTGACCTGAATTGGGAAAGTGAAGGTCGTGTTTTCTGGCTCATGGTTTGTCACCAATCTAGTTTCGCAGTCAATCTCTGCCTTCATTTTGGTGAGCCAATCCATGCCGAGGATGACGTCATAATGGTATATCGTGGTGGCAATCAGGTCAATGTACACCACTCTACTTCCTAAGTTTATCGGGAAGTTCTTACAAAGCTTAGTGGTGTCTGTGAAGGTTCCTTCTGCCGCGATGACTCTCACCTCAACCATAGGGATAGTGCTCAGCCCTAATCGCTTGACTATAGAGTATGCTATCATTGAAATAGTGGACCTGGTGTCCACCAATAAAAATATTTGTGTACCTTAGATGTGGCAGTGACTTCAAAGGCTAATGGCACTGCAGCAGCTGATTCAGTGCTTCAGCTGCAGGTGCATGTACACGAGCTTATTGCAGATGATTAGATTGCGTTGCCATAGGTTGTTGAGGCAGCCTATTTTGAGAAATGGGAGGTCGGTAGAATGGTTGTGCCGATGGTGCGTGGAGCCGAAATAATAAGTGGTGGCTGGCAGTTGACATTCTAAGGTGGTGTGAAACTGTTGTCCTTCATCTTGGTCAAACAAAAGGGGTCAGTATGGCCCCCTTTGTTACAATAAGTACACCAATGGTCAGTTCATCTCTGCTGGGCTGGCGGAGCCATTAGTCTGGGAGGTGAGTCTAGACATGACCTCTTGCCGAGAATTGATCGATTCTATAATTCGGGCCAAGGCCTCGGGGCCATTGGCATAAGTGTTTGAGACACTCTTTCACCATCCTGCTCAACTCGTAGGGACATGTTCACTAACTCATCATAGCTGGGAATGCTACCGCAACACATCTTAGTGCAGATATCAGCACGCAGCCCATCTAAAAATTACCACATTCTCATCGGCTTGTATACCCAAATCAAAGGAGCATATCTAGCTAGCTCCGTGAACAGGTTTTGTATTCTGCCACAGTCATTCCTCCTTGTCGGAGGTGGAGAAATTCTCCCTCCTTTTCATTACGGTAAGTGAGGGGGGAAGTACTTTCCATGAAAATGGGTTTCGAACTCGTCCCACGTCCATGTAAATCCTGTGGGAACGGTTCGTAGGATGCTATCCCACCAAAGATTAGCCTCCTTTTCAAACATATGTGTAATAAGCTCAACTTGCTTTGCTTCAGTACAGTGCAACGGCTTCAACGTCTTAGATATGTGATCCAACCAATACTCAGCCTCCTCGAGTCTATGAGTGCACGCAAAAGTGGGAGGACGGAGGTGCTGAAGTGCTCAAATAGGCCACCTGTAGTCATAGTCCCAGTAGGCTGCACGGGTGGCATAGGCGGGGCCACAATCATGTTTTGTGCAATGGCCCCCACTATAATGGCCAAAACTTGTTGTTGTTGTTGCATGAGGTGCATCATTTGCTCCAACAGTTCTGTGTGGCATTGACGAAGACACACGGTTCTGACCCAGAACCGGTGGTGCACTCGGTGTTGGCCCATTCATGGGGCCAGTGGCCGGTTGTGAATCCGGCATTGTATCGCTACTTAGACCCAAACTGGGGTCCGTCTAGCTACCACTCGGATGAGATGCCCTGTCAATCATTTCGCCAAGTGGGAGATGTGTCATGTTCTAAGTAGTTTTGGGAGGCATTCCCTATATACAATATAGGGTGCAACATTTATAAGTTTAAGATAACATTATCCACTTTCTCCAAACATTCTACGCATTTCTAAACAAAAGGAGCTTCATGCATTTCATTTAACCAAAATTTGTCACATAATACATATGATGTAGCATTACATGAATTATAACAGAGAATGCATGTGAGCTAATTTAACAAAAGGCTTTAACACTTACTAACCCAACATCTACCTAAGCCTGACCAAGGCTATTACACAAGAAAAACAAGTACAAACATATGACTAGTCCTTCGATTCTGGTGAAGGCAGAGGCACCCCCTTATCCTGCATAGAGCACATAAGGGTCTTTAGGGTGCGAGACATTTTCTTAAACTTTTGTTTCAGGTAGGCCTGGTTCTCCTCAAACTTTTGCCTTAGGTAGGCTTCTTTTTCTTCAATCTTGGCCATGCGGGCTTCTAAGGTGGCCCGGTCATGGCGGTCCTCATGTGTAGTAGGAGGTCCCCCGTCTAAGTCTTGGGCCTCCTCTTCTTCTTCCTGCACCTCTTCCTCACTGCCTTCCTCTTCTCCATTTCCTTCCTCTTCTTTATTGCCTTCCTCCTCTTCAGTCTCTTCTTCTATCTCATCTCGTACTCATCAATCCTGGCTTGGCGTTGCTTGGGGCCTATTCCCATATTGTTGAGTGTAGTTTCATTGATAAAATGGATTGGGGCGAGGTTATCCATATGGAGTCTGAATTTGAAATTGTATGCAATCCAGCAAATGAGTAGGTCAAAAGGGAGTGAGGCATCTCCCGAAGTAGATCGTGTAGTATTGATTATCTGAGTCAAGGCGAGAGTAGGTAGGGACACTTTTTCTCCCTGTCCAACACGGTACAGGAAGTCCAACATAAATCTATTGCATTTTGTGTGGTTACTCCACCTAGGATACATGTTGTACGTGCATATATGGTGGAGTAAGAAATTTTCTTTCATCCTCATTGTTGTGAGGCTATTCCCTCGCCTCCACTCATTAAGTTGGCCACAAAGCAAACGTGTGAAATGGCCTAGATATACGTCCTAGAGGGGAGGGAGGGGGGTGAATAGGACGATGCCAAAATAAAACTTTAACAGCGGAATAAAGAAAGATAGATAGCCAAATAAACTAAATCAAATCACAATGCTGAAATAAAAGCAACCTCACTAAACAAGTATTGAAAGGTTGATACGAATTTAGTTCTATGGACAACCTTACACCATAAAAATTAAGGGTTTATGGTAGGACAACCTTATTTCTAGAACGTCCTCTGTATCAATAACTCAAACTAGAGAGGAATAAATAAATAGAGTGGAATTGAAATAAATTGTAGGAATTTAAAACTAAACTCTTACAACATTCCCACTGTGCTTGAAATGTAAATACTACAACATTCACATCCACACATACATTCCACAAATTTGAATGAAAAGAGATATAAAATTTAAGCAAGCATTCAAATCACAAGACAAAGGGTTATAGTGGTTCGCCTGTGTGTACACCAATTGTTCAACAACAGCCACACAGTGCTACTCCACTCCTAATATCCTCACACAGGGGATATCAGCATTCATTATCAAAGATAGGTTTTTCAGGTTCACCCAAAACCTTCACAATTGTGGTTTTCTCTGTGGGCTTGCACAATTAAAAAACCCCTCTTCTGAGTTTTCCTGGCTCTCCTCAGATAACCAATACAATGAGATTTTTCTGGCAAATCCCAAAAGAAAACCAAATGAAAGTAAATTATACAAATGTAAAATACCTAACTTTCTCCTTTGTTGTATCAATCCAGAAGAACCAAGTCGGAGTAGAGATTTGAATGTCAAAGTTAAATGTGCAGTACTTACTTTATAATGGTTCTAGGTTCTAATAGATTTTAAATTAAACCAAATTGGGCGTAGCTCTATTTGATTTTGATTCCAAGAAGAAGGAATACAACAATTCCTCTTTTCAAATAAAATTGGAATATAGAAACAAAATCAAATAAGAAAAGCTAAAGTAAGAGAATATTAAATATGCATACTTAGCTTAAAATGGAGCACATACTTATCTCTCAGAAGGCCAAATTAAATTAGCCTGAAATTCATTATTTAATTCTGAGATTAGTCCTCTATTTATAGGTGAGAAAATCACGTCTTTGACTGGTCTAAAGACCTCTACAACTGGTCGTAGAACTAATAGATATTTGAAAATTCGGGCGCGATAAGATCTGGCGGTTTCACGACTGGTCGTAGGTCTCCTTCGACTGGTTGTAGGTTGCACATGACTAGTCGAAGCCAGCCAAATTTTAACGCTGTATTTTAAGTCATAGGTCTACGACTGGTCGAAGAAATAGTCGACACTGTTCATACGACTAATCGAACAGTCCCTAAGACTAGTCGAAGCCTAACAGAAAATATCCGAATTTTGCAACAAACTTACGACTGATCTAGGAATTTCTTAGATAGGTTGAACTAATGCTAGGACTAGTCGAACAAGGTCCAAGGCTAGTCTTAGAATAGCCTAAACTCACTCATATAAAACATATGAATTATGTATCCAGAATGACCTACTCTAAAGGTCAACCTAAGGTCAGTTATAACTTAATAGTGAAGTAAGGACATTGAACATAAGAGACAAGTGACCTTTGAAAGTAATGAAGCTTGAAGTCTTGATGTAGCTCAAACTTGAAAGCTTCTTGAGATCTTGAGGTTGAACTTAAAAGCTTCTTGAGATCTTGACTTGTGAACAGTGCTTGTCAATCAAAGCTGAGCTTGAGTAAAGCATTGTTCTTCACAAATGCATGCTTCATAACAGTGTCTTTGGCACCACAGATTTGATAACAAAAAGGGGCTATAAACTATAGCACTTATAATCTCCCCCCTTTCTCAAATTAGTGACAAAACACGCTTCCAAGATATATTACATAACACAGAATATTTGATTAAAGAATCATGCACCAGTTGTTATTAACCAGCATATACTAACATGATCCTACAAACCTGTAAATCAATATTCAACATAACATACAGTCCATTACTGCACATACTACTCGCCCTGAGTAACATCCCCATGAGTAACATACAATGCTGCTCCTTCCTCATAACATAATCATTAGACACATCACATCCATATCCATTCTCACCCTTTTTGTCACAATAGGACAAAGGAAGCATAGAACAGATGGCTGAGGAGAAATAAGTAAAGAGATATATGAGTGGAAACAAGACAAGATATGATTAACCAGGATAAACAGTTCACATAATCCATAAACTGACTTAAGTCAAAGATAACTACAGTCTCAAAACCAGTTAAGCTAACACATGAGTAATAAAGTTATAACAGACTAGTAAACTTAAAAGAACTAATCTGACCAGATGAAGGAGCAAGGATGGAAGGATCAAGTTCATGCATGCCCTTGTTCAAGCGCCTATGATATTTGTGCATATACTTGAATTGTAAATCGTGGGCAACAGACATGTTTTCTATCTTAACATTCATATTCTCAACTTTATCTTCTAATGCACGCAGACATGTATCAAACTCAGAAGGCTCAAAATCTGGATCATTTTCAGAATTAGATCCAAGTTCTTCAAAAATATCATCCATGTTGATATCATCAGGAGGAAGATCACTAGCTATTCCTCATGTTCAGCTTTAACATTGCCACCATCAACACCTTAACTAGGAAGGAAATCAAGCTTTATCTTATTGATATTAGAATTGTTAAATATCAGATGATGGATAGGGGCTTCTCCAACTAACATATCGACTAACATATGTGTAGACAACACAGTCATCAAATATCCAAAAGGAATGTCACTGTGACCAGGATGGAGTCAAAACTGAATAATAGAGTGACAAATTAAGGATGGTAAACAAACATAAGCACCACTAGCAACAACATGAAGAACACGGACTATGAAGGAAGTCAATTCAGATTTATTACCCGATCGAGGATACAAGTTAGACACAAAGATTTTGTGAAGAACTCTGTATTTGGGTAACAAATACTTTGAGGGAAGCACATTCCCTTTATGTCTCTATTGAATATCTAAATTCCATAAATCTTTTATGAGCATATGTTTTTCAGATACTGAGGGTTTTTTCAGACAAGTTATGGATAGGAATGCCCTCAACATTCATAGGAATTTCCATAAGAGCTGAAATCAAATGACGATCAACATCAAATAGTCCTTCTCTTGCGGCTATCTTAAATGATAAATTTTCCAATGAAAAATCACATATGCATGAGAACATGGACTGGGCAATGGACCGGTATGCTGGCCCACCCCAATGTAATAAGTTATCTCAACCTACAGCTTGGAGCATAAGAAGGATCTCAAATGGAGCAACATGATTAGTATCAACAGGATGTTCAACAATAATGTTACGCAATCTAATGTCCCGAACATAAGATGGATCGTCCTCGGAAACTCGAAGATGACGTTTAGTGATACGGGCCGATCTGGAGGAAGAAGATGGACCACGGGATGTTGTCTTTCTCTCTCTAGATGCCATTTGTAATAAGGATTTCAAGGAAATAGAGAGTTGCAAAGGATTGAGAAGTGGGTTTTCTCAAATCAGATTTTACCTAAGA
The DNA here is from genome assembly GCF_029962835.1 of Magnolia sinica. Taxonomy (NCBI): domain Eukaryota; kingdom Viridiplantae; phylum Streptophyta; class Magnoliopsida; order Magnoliales; family Magnoliaceae; genus Magnolia; species Magnolia sinica. The sequence goes on from NC_080574.1 coordinate 87,369,590, forward strand.
AAAACCCCAAATCTCAAAGAAATTTGAAATAGATAGCTTCAAGAGAAAAAAAAAGAAGAAATCTAGACTCAAATCTATAAGAAAAATGCAAATGGAGTACTAACCTTGAAGATTTTGAAGGAAGGGTTCGACTGGTCGTGCATCAGCACGTTGGAGAGTGAAGAAGAAATGAAGAAGAAGAAGCATTTTCCCTAAATTTTAAGTGATTCACGCAATTCATGACTAGTCGTGGATGTACACGACCAGTCGTAGCACGACTGGTCATGTATACTCACGACTGGTCAAGTACCGGCCAAAAAATCTGATTTTCAGCAATATATACAGAATTTGAAATCTAATCAAGCACATATATACAATATGATACAAATAGGCATAAATACTTATTTTAAAATGCACATGTCAAGATCAAATTTTATTTTGTTAAACCTGCTTTTGTCGAGTGGTTTAGTGAAAATGTCAGCACGTTGATTCTCGGTAGGGATATATTCCAAGGATATAACCTTTTCTTCTACTAATTCTCGAATATAATGAAATCTAATGTCAATGTGCTTAGTACGAGAATGCTGAATTGGATTTTTTGAAATATTTATGGTACTCGAATTATCATAATATAATAGCATAGAATCCTGTTTAATTCCATAATCACTTAGCATACGTTTCATCCAAAGTAGTTGTGTACACGCATTACCAGCTGCGATATATTCAGCTTCAGCTGTTGAAAGTGATACAGAACTTTGTTTCTTGCTAAACCAAGAAACTAAACAGTTTCCAATATAAAAGCAACTACCACTGGTTGATTTTCTATCATCAAGATTACCAGCCCAGTCAGCATCCGAGTACCCAGCTAATTGATCACTAGTCTCATGTGGATACCGGAGACCAAGATTAACAGTACTTGCGACATATCGCATAATCGGCTTAACAACAATTAAGTGCGACTCTTTAGGATCAGACTGATATCTAGTGTAAATACTAAAACTTAGAGCAATATCGAGTCTACTAGCAGTTAAATACAGTAAACTACCAATCTACTCTGATATAATTTTAGATCCACATTTTTACTTTTAGAATCTTTTGAGAGTTTCAAAGTTGTACTCATAGGAGTATCAAAGTTCTTACCATTCTCAAATCCAAATTTCTTAATCAAATTCAAAGCATATTTAGATTGAGAAATGAACATTCCATCAGGTTTTTGCTTAACTTGCAACCCAAGGAAATAATTCAATTCCCCAACCGTGCTCATTTCAAACTGAGATTTCATCAAATCTGCAAACTAATAGTCATGTTAGTACAGGTACATCCATAAATGATATCATCAACATAAATCTGTACTATTATAATGTGATCATTATGTTTTTTAATAAACAGAGTCTTATCAACACATCCCATTTGAAAATTATGGCTCAATAAAAACTTTGTCAGTTTCTCGTACCATGCCCTAGGAGCTTGTTTTAAACCGTAAAGTGTCTTTTTAAGGTGATACACATGATCGAAATTTTTTGGAGTCTTCAAAACCCATCGATTGTTCAACATAGACTTCCTCATGCAGGTCACCATTTAAAAAAGCACTTTTCATATCCATTTGGTAAATCTTAAACTTTTTAAAACACACAATGGATATAAAGAGTCTAATTGATTCGAGACGTGCTACTGGTGCAAAGGTTTCATCAAAATCAATACCTTCAATTTAAGTGTAACCTTGTACCACTAGTCTAGCCTTGTTTCTAATTATATTGCCAAGCTCATCAGACTTATACTTGAAAATCCATTTGGTTCCAATGATGTGTTTATCTTTAGGTCTAGGTACGAGATACCAAACATCATTTCTCCAAAATTGGTTAAGTTCTTCTTACATTGCAACAATCCAGTTTTCATCAGCAAGAGCTTCTTTTACGTTAGATGATTCTATCTGGAATATAAAACATACGTAATTACACATATTCTTAAGTTGTTTACGAGTATGAACACCAGTGAGAGGGTTTTTGAGAATCTGTGTGGTTGGATGATCTTTAACAGTCCTCAGTTCAGAATCAGTTTGATTATATGAAGTATCAGATTTATCAATTACTAGCACTTCATCATTATCTGAACTTGAGACTGGTGTGTTTAAGTGATCATCAATGACTACATTGAAAGACTCTTGAATCACACTGGTCCTTTTGTTCAGAACCCTATAAGCTCAACTGTTTAAAGAGTATCCTAAAAAGATCCCTTCATCACTCTTCATATCAAACTTTCTCTAATATTCATGATCTCAAAAAATATAGCACTTGCTGCCAAAAACTCGAAAGTATTTGACAGTAGGCTTTTTATTAAACCACATTTCGTAATCCGTTTTACTATTTCCTTTACTAGTGTAAACCTGGTTAATGATATAGCAAGGTGTATTAACTGCTTCAGCCCAAAGATTCTTAGAGAGCTTTATACTATTCAACATGACATTAGCCATTTCTTGAAGTACTCTATTTTTCCAAGTAACTATTTCATTTTGTTGTAGAGTTTTGGGTGCTGAGAATTCATGTAATATTCCCTGGTCGCTACAGAACTTCTCAAAACCGTTATTCTCAAATTCAGATCCATGATCACGACGAATCTTACTGACTTGAGAACCCTTTTCAGTTTAAATCCTTTTGAGAATCTTTTTCACTTCTTCAAAGGTTTTTGATTTGTCCCTTAAGAAGACAACCCATATATATCTGATAAAGTCATCTACTATTACTAAGATATATCTTTTGCCACCTCGACTTTTCCGTCCTGGTAGGTCCTACAAGATCCATATGGAGAAGCTCGAGTGGTCTTGATGTGGTATGGGAATTCACCTTTTTGTATGAGTTCCTCGTTTATTTCCTAATCTGGCATTCACCACATATTTTATCTAATTTTTGTAGTTCGGGTAGACCTCTTATAAGTTCTTGTTTGTTCAATCTATATAGATTTCGGTAGTGTAAATGTCTAAGACGTTTGTGCCACAAATCAGTCTCGTCTGTATGGACCATGTAACACGATTACTTAGATGAGCTAGATTCACTAATAATATAGTAGTTTTTAGACGTTCTACGTCCAGTTAGTATTACTGAACCCTTGTTGTTTAAAATCTCATAGCATTGATTAGAAAACCAAACACTATGGTTATTATCACAAATTTGTGATATGCTTAGAAGATTATGTTTCAGTCCTTCAACATACGAAACATTTTTAAACAAAGGAAGGTCATAAAGTTGAACTGTACCTTAGCCCATAATCTTGCAATTGTTTCCATCACCATAAGTAACTGACCCATCAGTCATATCTTTAAGATCGGTAAATAAAGGCTTGTCGCCTGTCATATGCCTGAAGCATCCACTACGTAGGTACCACTTTGAATGGCTTGTTGCTTTGAAAGCGGTGTGGGCAACCAAGCAGGCAACCTTAGGAACCCATTTCAGAACTGTTTTAGGTTTAAGAGTATAGTTGGTCTTCTTCTGTCTGTTGTTATAAAAATGACCTACTGAGTTAGATTTTAAGAGCTCCTTGAGTAAATCAACTATTTTTTCAGCTAGTAGGTTTCTGTTCTAATGTTTGAAGTTGACATAGCTGCCTTTAGGTTTTTGAAAAGCTTTTGAATTTTTAGAAAAACCTTGAGTAGTATTTTTCCCTTTTGAGTTAGAGGACTCTCCTTTCACAAACATAGGAGCAGTATTTTTCCTTTTTCAATTACTAGTGCTTCATCATTATCTGAACTTGAGACTGGTGTGCTTAAGTGATCATCAATGACTACATTGATAGACTCCTGAATCACACTGGTCCTTTTGTTCAGAACCCTATAAGCTCAACTGTTTAAAGAGTATCATAAAAAGATCCCTTCATCACTCTTCATATCAAACTTTCTAAGATATTCATGATCTCGTAAAATACAACACTTGTTGTCAAAAACTCGAAAGTATTTGACAGTAGGCTTTTTATCAAACCACATTTCGTAAGCCATTTTACTATTTCCTTTACTAGTATAAATCCAGTTAATGATATAACAAGCTGTATTGACTGCTTCAGCCCAAAGATTCTTAGAGAGCTTCATACAATTCAATATGACATTAGCCATTCCTTGAAGTATTCTATTTTTCCTTTCAACTATTCCATTTTCTTGTGGAGTTTTGGGCACTAAGAATTCATGTAATATTCCCTGGTCGCTATAGAACTTCTCAAAATGGCTATTCTCAAATTCAGATCCATAATCGGTACGAATCTTAATGACTTAAGAACTTTTTTCAGTTTGATCCTTTTAAGAACCTTTTTCACTTCTTCAAAGGTTTCTGACTTGTCCCTTAAGAAGACAACCCCTGTATATCTGGTAAAGTCATCTACTATTACTAAGATATATCTTTTGCCACCTCGACTTTCCATCCTGGTACGTCTTACAAGATCCATATGGAGAAACTTGAGTGGTCTTGATGAAGTATTAGAATTCACCTTTTTGTGTGAGTTCCTCATTTATTTCCCAATTTGGCATTCACCACATATTTTATCTAATTTTTGTAGTTTGGGTAGACCTCTTATAAGTTCCCGTTTGCTCAATCTATATAGATTTCGGTAGTGTACATGTCTAAGACGTTTGTGCCACAAATAAGTCTCGTCTGTATGGACCATGTAACACAATTACTTAGATGATTTGGATTCAGTAATAATATAGTAGTTTTCAGACGTTCTACGTCCAGTTAGTATTATTGAACCCTTGTTGTTTAGAATCTTAAATTATAACTTTATTTTTTTAAAATTTTTTTTTGGGGGGTTTAGATTACTTTCCGTTTTTTTCTTATTTTTTCTCTTTTTATACCGTTGTCTTTTAAAATTTTATTCTTCTTTTCGAATTTGTCTTTTAAAAAAAATTCCGGTTAAAATTTATAAACTTTGTATTTATTTTATCCTTTACAGTATAAACCCTTTCAATAGATCTATTGATTGCATAAGTCTTGAAAGTATCTTCGAGTTATCATTTAAATTTCAATCGACTATTCTTACTTTACATTATTTATTATGTGTACTTTAGCAGCAGTCTGTATATTCTTTCAAATTTTAAAGATTTCACCTCATTGTTAGTCTTCCAATCATTATTTCTGAATCTGTTACTATTCTATATGATCCATTGAATGATGATCTATCTAAATTTCAGACTCAACTTCAATGACTTCATTTGAACTCTTTTCATTTCAACATTACATTTTCTTAATTTTATGATCTAAATTTCCTTTCTAAGAACTTTATTTGCCTAGTCATCGTCCATATCGTTAAGTATTCTATTGGAACTCTGATTGTTTCATGTTTATTGGATCTTCACTTGATCAATTCGATTCTAGATATTACTTTATGTAGTCATTCTGATAGATATTTATCAGACCTTTTTGTAGATCTTATAGACTGTTGGATTCATTCAGTAGATTTGTAGTTGGTAGCTTATGTCAAGTTCTCAGTGGCTTCTATCAAATTGGTAGTTAACACATAAATATTTGACTAATCAGCTAGATCTCTAATATTAAGTTTACTCAGATGTTTGCCATTCACGTCATTATAAATGTTTAAAACTCACAGATTGATTATAAAATGTATGTTTTGAGATCACAATTGATATTTACGAAACTATGTTATTTACAACTATATGTTTTAAAAAGTGTTGTTAAACCAATGCTTAGTAAATAATGCTTCCTCACAAAATAATTTTGACAATGTTATACTAAGTTACATGTCATATGCCTTAGCATCATTGCTAACACCTATAATAGTTATGCTTTGAATAGCTTAGCAGAACTGAACTTGAACATTCTTTCAAGAGCATTTGGTCCTTTAGATTAGTTTGTTATGTTGACCAATTACCTAGTTTGATTTAAATGAACTTAGTTAGATCTATCTTTTAGCAGTATTTAATTTTTTAGATTAGTATTTCCTCTGCTTTGAAAACTTTTCTTTCTGAAATTTTAGTATATTTTCCTTAGTTGAATTTTGCTAATTTTTAAAACTTAGAGTATTTTTCCTTTCAAAACTAGTAGATATCCTTTTATTGAGATCTTAGTCATCATATTAGGACTTAACTTTAAATGGCTTATTGCTTTGAAAGCAGTGTGGGTAACCAAGCAGGCAACCTTAGGAACCAATTTCAGAACTATTTTGGGTTTACGAGTATAGATGATCTTCTTTCGTCTGTTTTTATAAGAATGACCTACTGAGTTAGATTTTAAGAGCTCCTTTAGTAAATCAACTATCTTTTCGGCTAGTAGGTTTCTGTTCTAATTTTTGAAGTTGAGATAGTTGCCTTTAGGTTTTTGAAATGCTTTTGAATTTTTAGGAAAACCTTGAGTAGTACTTTTCCCTTTTGAGTTAGAGGACTCTCTTTTCACAAACAAAGGAGTAGTATTTTTCCCTTTTCAATTACTAGCACTTCATCATTATCTGAACCTGAGACTGGTGTGTTTAAGTGATCATCAATGACTACATTGATAGACTCTTGAATCACACTGGTCCTTTTGTTGAGAACCATATAAGCTCGATTGTTTAAAGAGTATCCTAAAAAGATCCCTTCATCACTCTTCGTATCAAACTTTCCCAGATATTCACGATCTCGTAAAATATAGCACATGCTGCCAAAAACTCGAAAGTATTAGATAGTAGGCTTTTTACCAAACCACATTTCGTAAGCCGTTTTACTATTTCCTTTACTAGTGTAAACCCTGTTAATGATATAGTAAGCTGTATTGACTTCGTCCCAAAGATTCTTAGAGAGCTTCATACTAATTAACATGACATTAGCCATTTCTTGAAGTACCCTATTTTTTTGTTCAACTATTCCATTTTATTGTGGAGTTTTGGGCACTGAGAATTCATGTAATATTCCCTGGTCACTACGGAACTTCTCAAACCACTATTCTCAAATTCAGATCCATGATCACTATGAATCTTATTGACTTGAGAACCTTTTTCAGTTTGAATCCTTTTGAGAACCTTTTTCACTTCTTCAAAGGTTTCTGATTTTTCCCTTAAGAAGAAAACCCATGCATATCTGGTAAAGTTATTTACTATTTGTAAGACATATCTTTTGCCACCTCGACTTTCCGCCCTGGTAGGTCCTAGAAGATCCATATGGAGAAGCTCGAGTGGTCTTGATGTGGTATTGGAATTCACCTTTTTGTGTGAGTTCCTTGTTTGTTTCCCAATCTGTCATTCACCACATATTTTATCTAATTTTTGTAGTTTGGGTAGACCTCTTATAAGTTCCTGTTTGCTTAATCTATGTAGATTTTGGTAGTATACATGTCCAAGACGCTGTATGGACCATGTAACAGGATTACTTAGATGAACTAGATTCACTAATAATATAGTAGTTTTCAGACGTTCTACGTCCAGTTAGTATTACTGAACCCTTGTTATTCAGAATCTCACAGCATTGATTAGAAAACCGAACACTATGGTCATTATCACAAAATTGTGATATGCTTAGAAGATTACGTTTCAATCCTTCAACATACAAAACATTTTTAAACAAAGGAAGGTTATAGAGCTGAACCGTACCTCGGCCCATAATCTTGCAATTGCTACCATTACCAAAAGTAACTGACCCATCAATCATATCTTTAAGACCGGTGGATAAAGCCTTATCGCCTGTCATATGCCTGGTGCATCCACTATCTAGGCACAACTTTGAATGTTGAAAGCGGTGTGGGCAACCAAGCAGGCAACCTTAGGAACCAATTTCAAAACAATTTTGGGTTTACGAGTATAGTTGGCCTTCTTTCGTCTGTTTTTATAAGAATGACCTACTGAGTTAGATTTTAAGAGCTCCTTTTGTAAACCAACTATCTTTTCAGCTAGTAGGTTTCTATTCTAATTTTTGAAGTTGACATAGCTGCCTTTAGGTTTTTGAAAAGCCTTTGAATTTTTAGAAAAACCTTGACTAGTACTTTTCCCTTTTGAGTTAGAGGACTCTCCTTTCACAAACATAGGAGTAGTATTTTTCCCTTTTCAATACTAGCACTTCATCATTATCTGAACTTGAGACTGGTGTGTTTAAATGATTATCAATGATTGCATTGATAGACTCTTGAATCACACTGGTCCTTTTGTTTAGAACCATATAAGCTCAATTGTTTAAAGAGTATCCTAAAAAGATCCCTTCATCACTCTTCGTATCACACTTTCCCAGATATTCACGATCTCATAAAATATAGCACATGCTGCCAAAAACTCGAAAGTATTAGACAGTAGGCTTTTTATCAAACTACATTTCGTAAGCCGTTTTACTATTTCCTTTACTAGTGTAAACTCGGTTAATGATATAGTAAGCTGTATTGACTGCTTCGGCCCAAAGATTCTTAGAGAGCTTCATAATAATTAACATGACATTAGCCATTTCTTGAAGTAGCCTATTTTTTTGTTCAACTATTCCATTTTATTGTGGAGTTTTGGGCGCTGAGAATTCATGTAATATTCCTTGGTCGCTACAGAACTTCTCAAACCACTATTCTCAAATTCAGATCCATGATCACTACGAATCTTACTGACTTGAGAACCTTTTTCAGTTTGAATCCTTTTGAGAACCTTTTTCACATCTTCAAAGGTTTCTGATTTTTCCCTTAAGAAGAAAACCCATGCATATCTGGTAAAGTCATCTACTATTTCTAAGACATATCTTTTGCCACCTCGACTTTCCGCCCTGGTAGGTCCTAAAAGATCCATATGGAGAAGCTCGAGTGGTCTTGATGTGGTATTGGAATTCAATTTTTTATGTGAGTTCCTTGTTTGTTTCCCAATCTGGCATTCACCACATATTTTATCTAATTTTTATAGTTTGGGTAGACCTCTTATAAGTTCCTGTTTGCTTAATCTATGTAGATTTTGGTAGTATACATGTCCAAGACGCTGTATGGACCATGTAACACGATTACTTAGATGAACTAGATTCACTAATAATATAGTAGTTTTCAGACGTTCTACGTCCAGTTAGTATTACTGAACCCTTGTTATTCAGAATCTCACAGCATTGATTAGAAAACCGAACACTATGGTCATTATCACAAAATTGTGATATGCTTAGAAGATTACGTTTCAATCCTTCAACATACAAAACATTTTTAAACAAAGGAAGGTTATAGAGTTGAACCGTACCTTAGCCCATAATCTTACAATTACTTCCATCACCAAAAGTAACTAACCCATCAGTCATATCTTTAAGATCGGTGAATAAAGCCTTGTCGCCTGTCATATGCCAGGAGCATCCACTATCTAGGCACCACTTTGAATGGCTTGTTGCTTTGAAAGCGGTGTGGGCAACCAAGCAGGCAATATTGGGAACCCATTTCAGAACTGTTTTGGGTTTAGGAGTATAGTTGGTCTTCTTCTGTCGGTTGTTATAAGAATGACCTACCGAGTTAGATTTTAAGCGCTCCTTGAGTAAATCAACTATCTTTTCAGCTAGTAGGTTTCTCTTCTAATTTTTGAAGTTGACATAGCTGCCTTTAGGTTTTTTAAAAGCTTTTGAATTTTTAGAAGAACCTTGAGTAGTATTTTTCCCTTTTGAGTTAGAGGACTCTCCTTTCACAAACATAGGAGTAGTATTTTTCCCTTTTCAATTATTAGCACTTCATCATTATCTAAACTTGAGACTAGTGTGTTTAAGTGATCATCAATGACTACTTTGTTAGACTCTTAAATCACACTGGTCCTTTTGTTCACAACCCTATAAGCTTGACTGTTTAAAGAGTATCCTAAAAAGATCTCTTCATCACTCTTCGTATCAAACTTTTCCAGATATTCACGATCTCGTAAAATAAAGCAGTTGCTGCCAAAAACTTGAAAGTATTCGACAGTAGGCTTTTTATCGAACCACATTTCGTTAGCCGTTTTACTATTTCCTCTACTAGTGGAAACCTGATTAATGATATAGGAAGCTGTATTGATTACTTTAGACCAAAGATTCATAGAGAGCTTCATACTATTCAACATGACATTAGCCATTTCTTGAAGTACCCTATTTTTCCTTTCAACTATTCCATTTTGTTGTGGAGTTTTGGGTGCTGAGAATTCATGTAATATTCCTTGGTCGCTACAGAACTTCTCAAAATCGCTTTTCTCAAATTCAGATCCATGATCACTATGAATCTTACTGACTTGAGAACCTTTTTCAATTTGAATCCTTTTGAAAACCTTTTTCACATGTTCAAAGGTTTCTGATTTGTCCCTTAAGAAGACAACCCATGTATATCTGGTAAAGTCATCTACTATTACTAAGATATATCTTTTGCCACCTCGACTTTCCGTCCTGGTAGGTCTTACAAGATCCATATGGAGAAGCTCAAGTGGTCTTGATGTGGTATTGGAATTCACCTTTTTGTATGAGTTCCTTGTTTGTTTTCCAATCTGGCATTTACCACTTATTTTATCTAATTTTTGTAGTTTGGGTAGACCTCTTATAAGTTCCTGTTTGCTCAATCTATATAGATTTCGGTAGTGTACATGTCCAAGACGTCTAAGCCACAAATCAGTCTCATCTGTATGGACCATGTAACACGATTACTTAGATGAGCTAGATTCACTAATAATATAGTAGTTTTCAGACGTTCTACGTCCAATTAGTATTACTGAACCCTTGTTATTTAGAATCTCACAGCATTGATTTGAAAACCGAACACTATGGTTATTATCACAAATTCGTGATATGCTTAGAAGATTATGTTTCAGTCCTTCAACATACAAAACTTTTTTAAACAAAGGAAGGTTACAGAGTTGAACCATACCTTGGCCCATAATCTTGTAATTGCTTCCATCACAAAAAGTAACTGACCCATCAGTCATATCTTTAAAATCGGATAATAACGCCTATCATATGCTTGGAGCATCCACTAACTAGGTACCACTTTGAATGGCTTATTGCCTTGAAAGTGGTGTGGGCAACCAAGCAGGCAACCTTAGGAACCCATTTCATAACTGTTTTCAGTTTAGGAGTAAAGTTGGTCTTCTTCTGTCTGTTGTTATAAGAATGACCTACTGAGTTAGATTTTATGTGCTCCTTGAGTAAATTAACTATCTTTTCAGCTAGCAGGTTTCTATTCTAATTTTTGAAGTTGACATAACTGCCTTTAGGTTTTTGAAAAGCTTTTGAATTTTTAGAAAAACCTTGAGTAGTACTTTTCCCTTTTGAGTTAGAGGACTCTCCTTTCACAAACATAGGAGTAGTATTTGTCCATTTTTCAATTTCTAACACTTCATCATTATCTGAACTTGAGACTGGTGTGTTTAAATGATCATCAATGACTACATTGATAAACGCTTGAATCACACCGGTCCTTTTGTTGAGAACCATATAAGCTCGATTGTTTAAAGAGTATCCTAGAAAGATCCCTTCATCACTCTTCATATCAAACTTTTCCAGATATTCACGATCTCGTAAAATAAAGCAGTTGCTGCCAAAAACTTGAAAGTATTCGACAGTAGGCTTTTTATCGAACCACATTTCGTTAGCCGTTTTACTATTTCCTCTACTAGTGGAAACCTGATTAATGATATAAGAAGCTGTATTGATTACTTTAGACCAAAGATTCATAGAGAGCTTCATACTATTCAACATGACATTAGCCATTTCTTGAAGTACCCTATTTTTCCTTTCAACTATTCCATTTTGTTGTGGAGTTTTGGGTGCTGAGAATTCATGTAATATTCCTTGGTCGCTACAGAACTTCTCAAAATCGCTTTTCTCAAATTCAGATCCATGATCACTATGAATCTTACTGACTTGAGAACCTTTTTCAATTTGAATCCTTTTGAAAACCTTTTTCACATGTTCAAAGGTTTCTGATTTGTCCCTTAAGAAGACAACCCATGTATATCTGGTAAAGTCATCTACTATTACTAAGATATATCTTTTGCCACCTCGACTTTCCGTCCTGGTAGGTCTTACAAGATCCATATGGAGAAGCTCAAGTGGTCTTGATGTGGTATTGGAATTCACCTTTTTGTATGAGTTCCTTGTTTGTTTTCCAATCTGGCATTTACCACTTATTTTATCTAATTTTTGTAGTTTGGGTAGACCTCTTATAAGTTCCTGTTTGCTCAATCTATATAGATTTCGGTAGTGTACATGTCCAAGACGTCTAAGCCACAAATCAGTCTCATCTGTATGGACCATGTAACACGATTACTTAGATGAGCTAGATTCACTAATAATATAGTAGTTTTCAGACGTTCTACGTCCAATTAGTATTACTGAACCCTTGTTATTTAGAATCTCACAGCATTGATTTGAAAACCGAACACTATGGTTATTATCACAAATTCGTGATATGCTTAGAAGATTATGTTTCAGTCCTTCAACATACAAAACTTTTTTAAACAAAGGAAGGTTACAGAGTTGAACCATACCTTGGCCCATAATCTTGTAATTGCTTCCATCACAAAAAGTAACTGACCCATCAGTCATATCTTTAAAATCGGATAATAACGCCTATCATATGCTTGGAGCATCCACTAACTAGGTACCACTTTGAATGGCTTATTGCCTTGAAAGTGGTGTGGGCAACCAAGCAGGCAACCTTAGGAACCCATTTCATAACTGTTTTCAGTTTAGGAGTAAAGTTGGTCTTCTTCTGTCTGTTGTTATAAGAATGACCTACTGAGTTAGATTTTATGTGCTCCTTGAGTAAATTAACTATCTTTTCAGCTAGCAGGTTTCTATTCTAATTTTTGAAGTTGACATAACTGCCTTTAGGTTTTTGAAAAGCTTTTGAATTTTTAGAAAAACCTTGAGTAGTACTTTTCCCTTTTGAGTTAGAGGACTCTCCTTTCACAAACATAGGAGTAGTATTTGTCCATTTTTCAATTTCTAACACTTCATCATTATCTGAACTTGAGACTGGTGTGTTTAAATGATCATCAATGACTACATTGATAAACGCTTGAATCACACCGGTCCTTTTGTTGAGAACCATATAAGCTCGATTGTTTAAAGAGTATCCTAGAAAGATCCCTTCATCACTCTTCATATCAAACTTTTCCAGATATTCACGATCTCGTAAAATAAAGCAGTTGCTGCCAAAAACTTGAAAGTATTCGACAGTAGGCTTTTTATCGAACCACATTTCGTTAGCCGTTTTACTATTTCCTCTACTAGTGGAAACCTGATTAATGATATAGGAAGCTGTATTGATTACTTTAGACCAAAGATTCATAGAGAGCTTCATACTATTCAACATGACATTAGCCATTTCTTGAAGTACCCTATTTTTCCTTTCAACTATTCCATTTTGTTGTGGAGTTTTGGGTGCGAGAATTCATGTAATATTCCTTGGTCGCTACAGAACTTCTCAAAATCGCTTTTCTCAAATTCAGATCCATGATCACTATGAATCTTACTGACTTGAGAACCTTTTTCAATTTGAATCCTTTTGAAAACCTTTTTCACATGTTCAAAGGTTTCTGATTTGTCCCTTAAGAAGACAACCCATGTATATCCGGTAAAGTCATCTACTATTACTAAGATATATCTTTTGCCACCTCGACTTTCCGTCGGTAGGTCTTACAAGATCCATATGGAGAAGCTCAAGTGGTCTTGATGTGGTATTGGAATTCACCTTTTTGTATGAGTTCCTTGTTTGTTTTCCAATCTGGCATTTACCACTTATTTTATCTAATTTTTGTAGTTTGGGTAGACCTCTTATAAGTTCTGTTTGCTCAATCTATATAGATTTCGGTAGTGTACATGTCCAAGACGTCTAAGCCACAAATCAGTCTCATCTGTATGGACCATGTAACACGATTACTTAGATGAGCTAGATTCACTAATAATATAGTAGTTTTCAGACGTTCTACGTCCAATTAGTATTACTGAACCCTTGTTATTTAGAATCTCACAGCATTGATTTGAAAACCGAACACTATGGTTATTATCACAAATTCGTGATATGCTTAGAAGATTATGTTTCAGTCCTTCAACATACAAAACTTTTTTAAACAAAGGAAGGTTACAGAGTTGAACCATACCTTGGCCCATAATCTTGTAATTGCTTCCATCACAAAAAGTAACTGACCCATCAGTCATATCTTTAAAATCGGATAATAACGCCTATCATATGCTTGGAGCATCCACTAACTAGGTACCACTTTGAATGGCTTATTGCCTTGAAAGTGGTGTGGGCAACCAAGCAGGCAACCTTAGGAACCCATTTCATAACTGTTTTCAGTTTAGGAGTAAAGTTGGTCTTCTTCTGTCTGTTGTTATAAGAATGACCTACTGAGTTAGATTTTATGTGCTCCTTGAGTAAATTAACTATCTTTTCAGCTAGCAGGTTTCTATTCTAATTTTTGAAGTTGACATAACTGCCTTTAGGTTTTTGAAAAGCTTTTGAATTTTTAGAAAAACCTTGAGTAGTACTTTTCCCTTTTGAGTTAGAGGACTCTCCTTTCACAAACATAGGAGTAGTATTTGTCCATTTTTCAATTTCTAACACTTCATCATTATCTGAACTTGAGACTGGTGTGTTTAAATGATCATCAATGACTACATTGATAAACGCTTGAATCACACCGGTCCTTTTGTTGAGAACCATATAAGCTCGATTGTTTAAAGAGTATCCTAGAAAGATCCCTTCATCACTCTTCATATCAAACTCTCCTAGATATTCACGATCTCGTAAAATATAGCACATGCTGCCAAAAACTTCAAAGTATTAGATAGTAGGCTTTTTATCAAACCACATTTCGTAAGCCGTTTTACTATTTCCTTTACTAGTGTAAACTCGGTTAATGATATAGTAAGCTGTATTGACTGCTTCGGCCCAAAGATTCTTAGAGAGCTTCATACTAATTAACATGACATCAGCCATTTCTTGAAGTACCCTAGTTTTTCGTTTAACTATTACATTTTATTGTGGAGTTTTGGGCGCTGAGAATTCATGTAATATTCCCTGGTCACTACGAAACTTCTCAAACCGCTATTCTCAAATTCAGATCCATGATCACTACGAATCTTATTGACTTGAGAACCTTTTTCAGTTTGAATCCTTTTGAGAACCTTTTTCACATCTTCAAAGGTTTTTGATTTTTCCCTTAAGAAGAAAACCCATGCATATCTGGTAAAGTCATCTACTATTTCTAAGACATATCTTTTGCCACCTCGACTTTCCGCCCTGGTAGGTCCTAGAAGATCCATATGGAGAAGCTCGAGTGGTCTTGATGTGGTATTGGAATTCACCTTTTTGTGTGAGTTCCTTATTTGTTTCCCAATATGGCATTCACCACATATTTTATCTAATTTTTGTAGTTTGGGTAGACCTCTTATAAGTTCCTGTTTGCTTAATCTATGTAGATTTTGGTAGTATACATGTCCAAGACGTTTGTGCCACAAATCAATCTCGTCTGTATGGACCATGTAACACGATTACTTAGATGAGCTAGATTCACTAATAATATAGTAGTTTTTAGACGTTCTATGTCCAGTTAGTATTACTGAACCCTTGTTGTTTAGAATCTCATAGCATTGATTAGAAAACCGAACACTGTGGTTATTATCACAAATTTGTGATATGCGTAGAAGATTACATTTCAATCCTTCCACATACAAACCATTTTTAAACATGGAAGGTTATAGAGTTGAACCGTACCTTAGCCCATAATCTTACAATTACTTCCATCACCAAAAGTAACTAACCCATCAGTCATATCTTTAAGATCGGTGAATAAAGCCTTGTCGCCTGTCACATGCCAAGAGCATCCGTTATCTAGGTACCACTTTGAATGGCTTGTTGCTTTGAAAGCGGTGTGGGCAACCAAGCAGGCAACATTGGGAACCCATTTCATAAATATTTTGGGTTTAGGAGTATAGTTGGTCCTCTTCTGTCCGTTGTTATAAGAATGAACTACCGAGTTAGATTTGAAGTGCTCCTTGAGTAAATCAACTATCTTTTCAGCTAGTAGGTTTCTCTTCTAATTTTTGAAGTTAACGTAGCTGCTTTTAGGTTTTTGAATAGCTTTTGAATTTTTAGAAAAACCTTGAGTAGTATTTTCCCCTTTTGAGTTAGAGGACTCTCCTTTCACAAACATAGGAGTAGTATTTTTCCCTTTTCAATTATTAGCACTTCATCATTATCTAAACTTGAGACAGGTGTGTTTAAGTGATCATCAATGACTACATTATTAGACTCTTAAATCACACTGGTCCTTTTGTTCACAACCCTATAAGCTTGACTGTTTAAAGAGTATCCTAAAAAGATCCCTTCATCACTCTTTGTATCAAACTTTTCCAGATATTCACGATCTCATAAAATAAAGCACTTGCTGCAAGAAACTTGAAAGTATTTAACAGTAGGCTTTTTATTGAACCACATTTCGTTAGCCGTTTTACTATTTCCTTTACTAGTGTAAACCCGATTAATGATATAGCAAGCTGTATTGATTGCTTTAGGCCAAAGATTCTTAGAGAGCTTCATACTATT
Organism: Magnolia sinica; assembly: GCF_029962835.1. Lineage (NCBI taxonomy): Eukaryota > Viridiplantae > Streptophyta > Magnoliopsida > Magnoliales > Magnoliaceae > Magnolia > Magnolia sinica. The sequence goes on from NC_080574.1 coordinate 87,386,032, forward strand.
CAACATGACATTAGCCATTTCTTGAAGTACCCAATTTTTCCTTTCAACTATTGCATTTTGTTGTGGAGTTTTGGGTGCTAAGAATTCATGTAATATTCCCTGGTCGCTACAGAACTTCTCAAAACTGCTATTCTCAAATTCAGATCCATGATAACTACGAATCTTACTGACTCGAGAACCTTTTTCAGTTTGAATCCTTTTGAGAACCTTTTTCACTTGTTCAAAGGTTTCTGATTTGTCCCTTAAGAAGACAACCCATGTATATCTGGTAAAGTCATCTACTATTACTAAGATATTTCTTTTACCCCTTCGACTTTTCCGTCCTGGTAGGTCCTACAAGATCCATATGGAGAAGCTCGAGTGGTCTTGATGTGGTATTGGAATTCACCTTTTTGTATGAGTTCCTTCTTTGTTTCCCAATCTGGAATTCACCACATATTTTATCAAATTTTGTAGTTTGGGTAGACCTCTTATAAGTTCCCGTTTGCTCAATCTATATAGATTTCGGTTGTGTGCATGTCCAAGACGTCTAAGCCATAAATCAGTCTCGTCTGTATGGACCATGTAACACGATTACTTAGATGAGCTAGATTCACTAATAATATAGTAGTTTTCAGACGTTCTACGTCCAGTTAATATTACTGAACCCTTGTTGTTTAGAATCTCACAGCATTGATTAGAAAACCGAACACTATGGTTATTATCACAAATTTGTGATATGCTTAGAAGATTATGTTTCAGTCCTTCAACATACAAAACATTTTTAAACAAAGGAAGGTTATATAGTTGAACCGTACCTTGGCCCATAATCTTGCAATTGCTTCCATTACCAAAAGTAACTGACCCATCAGTCGTATCTTTAAAATCGGAGAATAAAGCCTTATTGCTTGTCATATGCTTGGAGCATCCACTAACTAGGTGTCACTTTGAATGGCTTATTGCCTTGAAAGCGGTGTGGGCAAACAAGTAGGCAACCTTAGGAACCCATTTCATAATTGTTTTGGGTTTAGGAGTATAGTTGGTCTTCTTCTGTTTGTTGTTATAAGAATGACCTACTGAGTTAGATTTTATGTGCTCCTTGAGTAAATTAACTATCTTTTCAGCTAGTAGGTTTCTATTCTAATTTTTGAATTTGACATAGCTGCCTTTAGGTTTTGAAAAGCTTTTGAATTTTTAGAAAAACCTTGAGTAGTACTTTTCCCTTTTGAGTTAGAGGACTCTCCTTTCACAAACATAGGAGTAGTATTTTTCCCTTTTCAATTACTAGCACTTCATCATTATCTGAACTTGAGACTGGCGTGTTTAAGTGATCATCAATGACTACATTGATAGACTCTTGAATCACACCGGTCCTTTTGTTCAGAACCATATAAGCTCGATTGTTTAAAGAGTATCCTAAAAAGATCCCTTCATCACTCTTCGTATCAAACTTTCCCAGATATTCACGATCTCGTAAAATATAGCACATGCTACCAAAAACTCGAAAGTATTAGACAGTAGGCTTTTTATCAAACCACATTTCGTAAGCCGTTTTACTATTTCCTTTACTAGTGTAAACCCGGTTAATGATATAGTTAGTTGTATTGACTGCTTCGGCCCAAAGATTCTTAGAGAGCTTCATACTATTTAACATGACATTAGCCATTTCTTGAAGTACCCTATTTCTCCTTTTAACTATTCCATTTTGTTGTGGAGTTTTGGGCCCTGAGAATTCATGTAATATTCCCTGGTCGCTACAGAACTTCTCAAAACTGTTATTCACAAATTCAGATCCATGATCACTACGAATCTTACCGACTTGAGAACCTTTTTCAGTTTGAATCCTTTTGAGAACCCTTTTCACTTCTTCAATGGTTTCTGAGTTTTTCCTTAAGAAAAAAACCCATGCATATCTGGTAAAGTCATCTACTATTACTAAGATATATCTTTTGCCACCTCGACTTTCCGTCCTGGTAGGTCCTACAAGATCCATATGGAGAAGCTCGAGTGGTCTTTATGTGGTATTGGAATTCATCTTTTTGTGTGAGTTCCATATTTGTTTCCCAATCTGGCATTCACCACATATTTTATCTAATTTTTGTAGTAGACCTCTTATAAGTTCCCGTTTGCTCAATCTATATAGATTTCAGTTGCGTAAATGTCCAAGACGTTTGTGCCACAAATTAGTCTCGTCTGTATGGACCATGTAACATGATTAGTTAGATGAGCTAGATTCACTAATAATATAGTATTTTTCAGACATTTTACGTCCAGTTAGTATTACTGAACCCTTGTTGTTTAGAATCTCACAGCATTGATTAGAAAACCGAACACTATGGTTATTATCACAAATCTGTGATATGCTTAGAAGATTTTGTTTCAATCCTTCAACATACAAAACATTTTTAAACAACAGAAGGTTATAGTGTTGAACCGTACCTTGGCATATAATCTTGCAATTGCTTTCATCACCAAAAGTAACTGACCCATCAGTCATATCTTTAAGATTGGTGAATAAAGCCTTGTCGCCTGTCATATGCCAGGAGCATCCACTACCTAGGTACCACTTTGAATGGCTTGTTGCTTTGAAAGCGGTGTGGGCAACCAAGCAGGCAACATTAGGAAGCCATTTCAGAACTGTTTTGGGGTTAGGAGTATAGTTGGTCTTCTTCTTTCTGTTGTTATAAGAATGACCTACCGAGTTAGATTTTAAGAGCACCTTGAGTAAATCAACTATCTTTTCAGCTAGTAGGTTTCTCATCTAATTTTTGAAGTTGATGTAGCTGCCTTTAGGTTTTTGAAAAGCTTTTGAATTTTTTGAAAAACCTCAGGTAGTATTTTTCCCTTTTGAGTTAGAGGACTCTCCTTTCACAAACATAGGAGTAGTATTTTTCCCTTTTCAATTATTAGAACTTCATCATTATCAGAACTTGAGACTGGTGTGTTTAAGTGATCATCAATGACTACATTGATAGACTCTTGAATCACACCGGTCCTTTTGTTCAGAACCCTAAAAGCTTGACTGTTTAAAGAGTATCCTAAAAAGATCCCGTCAGCTCTCTTCGTATCAAACTTTCCCAGATATTCACGATCTCGTAAAATATAGCCCTTGTTGCCAAAAACTCGAAAGTCTTTGACAGTAGGCTTTTTGTCAAACCACATTTCGTAAGCCGTTTTACTATTTCCTTTACTAGTGTAAACTCGATTAATGATATAGCAAGCTGTATTGACTGCTTGAGCCCAAAGATTCTTATAGAGCTTCATACTATTCAACATGACATTAGCTATTTCTTGAAGTACTCTATTTTTTCTTTCAACTATTCCATTTTTTATGGAGTTTTGGGCGCTGAGAACTAATGTAATTTTACCTGGTCGCTACAGAACTTCTCAAAACCGCTATTCTCAAATTCAGATCCATGATCACTACAAATCTTACTGACTTGAGGACCTTTTTCAGTTTGAATCCTTTTAAGAACCTTTTTCACTTCTTCAAAGGTTTCTGACGTGTCCCTTAGGAAGACAACCCATGTATAACTGGTAAAGTCATCTACTATTACTAAGATATATCTTTTGCCACCTCGAATTTCCATCCTGGTAGGTCTTACAAGATCCATATGGAGAAACTCGAGTGGTCTTGATGTGGTATTGGAATTCACCTTTTTGTGTGAGTTCCTCGTTTGTTTCCCAATTTGGCATTCACCGCATATTTTATCTAATTTTTGTAGTTTGGGTAGACCTCTTATAAGTTCCCATTTGCTCAATCTATATAGATTTCGGTAGTGTACATGTCGAAGACATTTGTGCCACAAATCAGTCTCGTCTGTATGGACCATGCAACATGATTACTTAGATGAGTTGGATTCACTATTAATATAATAGTTTTCAGACGTTCCACATCCAGTTAGTATTACTGAACCCTTGTTGTTTAGAATCTCACTACATTGATCAGAAATCCGAACACTATGGTTATTATCACAAATTTATGATATGCTTAAAAGATTATGTTGAAGTCCTTCAACGTACAAAACATTTTTAAACAAAGGAAGGTTATAGAGTAGAACCGTACCTCGGCCCATATTCTTGCAATTGCTTCCATTACCAAAAGTAACTAACCCATCAGTCATATCTTTAAGATCGGTGAATAAAGCCTTATCGCCTGTCATATGCCTGGTGCATCCACTATCTAGGTATGACTTTGAATGGCTTATTGCTTTGAAAACAGTGTGGGCAACCAAGCAGGCAACCTTAGGAACCAATTTCAGAACTGTTTTGGGTTTACGAGTATAGTTGGTCTTCTTCCGTCTGTTGTTATAAGAATGACCTACTGAGTTAGATTTTAAAAGCTCCTTGAGTAAATCTACTATCTTTTCAGCTAGTAGGTTTCTCTTCTAATTTTTGAAGTTGACATAGCTGCCTTTAGGTTTTGGAAAAGCTTTTGAATTTTTAGAAAAACTTTGAGTAGTATTTTTCCCTTTTGAGTTAGAGGACTCTCCTTTCACAAACATAGGAGTAGTATTTTTCCCTTTTCAATTACTAGCACTTCATCATTATTTGAACTTGAGATTGGTGTGTTTAAGTGATCTTCAATGACTACATTGATAGACTCTTAAATCACACCGGTCCTTTTGTTCAGAATCGTATAAGCTTGATTATTTAAAGAGTTTCCTAAAAAGATCCCTTCATCACTCTTCGTATCAAACTTTCCCAAATATTCACGATCTCTTAAAATATAGCACTTGCTGCCAAAAACTCGAAAGTATTTGACAGTATACTTTTTATCAAAACACATTTCGTAAGCCGTTTTACTATTTCCTTTACTAGTGTAAACCCGATTAATGATATAGCAAGCTGTATTGATTGCTTTAGCCTAAAGATTCTTAGAGAGCTTCATACTATTCAACATGACATTAGCCATTTCTTGAAGTGCTCTATTTTTCCTTTCAACTATTCCATTTTGTTGTGGAGTTTTGGGCGCTGAGAATTCATGTAATATTCCCTGGTCGCTGCAGAACTTCTCAAAACCGCTATTCTCAAATTCAGATCCATGATCACTACGAATCTTACTGACTTGAGAACCTTTTTCAGTTTGAATCATTTTAAGAACCTTTTTCACTTCTTCAAAGGTTTCTGATTTGTCCCTTAAGAAGACAACCCATGTATATCTGGTAAAGTCATCTACTATTACTAAGATATATCTTTTGCCACCTCGACTTTTCATCCTGGTAGATCTTACAAGATCCATATGGAGAATCTCGAGTGGACTTGATGTGGTATTGGAATTCACCTTTTTGTGTGAGTTTCTCGTTTGTTTCCCAATCTGGCATTCACCACATATTTTACCTAATTTTTGTAGTTTGGGTAGACCTCTTATAAGATCCCGTTTGCTCAATCTATATAGATTTGGGTAGTGTACATGTCCAAGATGTTTGTGCCTCAAATCAGTCTCGTCTGTATGGACCATGTAACACAATTACTTAGATGAGCTAGATTCACTAATAATATACTATTTTTCAGACGTTCTACGTCCAGTTAGTATTACTAAACCCTTGTTGTTTAGAATCTCACAGCATTGATTAGAAAACTGAACACTATGGTTATTATCACAAATTTGTGATATGTTTAGAAGATTATGTTTCATTCCTTCAACAAAAAAAATATTTTTAAACAAAGGGTGGTTATAGAGTTAAACCATACCTTGGCCTATAATCTTGCAATTGCTTCCATCACCAAAAGTAACTGACCCATCAGTTATATCTTTAAGATCAGTGAATAAAGCCTTATTACATGTCATATGCCTGGAGCATCCACTATCTAGGTACCACTTTGAATAGCTTATTGCTTTGAAAGCGGTGTGGGCAACCAAGTAGGCAACCTTAGGAACCCATTTCAGAACTATTTTGGGTTTAAGAGTATAGTTGGTCTTCTTCTGTCTTTTGTTAGACGAATGACCTCCTAAGTTAGATTTTAAGAGCTCCTTGAGTAAATTAACTATCTTTTCAGCTAGTAGGTTTCTGTTCTAATTTTTGAAGTTAACATAGCTGCCTTTAGGTTTTTGAAAAACTTTTGAATTTTTAGAAAAACCTTTTGTAGTATTTTTCTCTTTTGAGTTAGAGGACTCTCCTTTCACAAACATAGGAGTAGTATTTTTCCCTTTTCAATTACTAGCACTTCATCATTATCTGAACTTGAGACTGGTGTGTTTAAGTGATCATCAATGACTACATTGATAGACTCTTGAATAATACCGGTCCTTTTGTTCAGGACCCTATAAGCTCGATTGTTTAAAGAGTATCCTAAAAAGATCCCGTCATCACTCTTCGTATCAAACTGTCCCAGATATTCACGATCTTGTAAAATATAGCACTCACTGCTAAAAACTCGAAAGTATTTGACAGTAGGCTTTTTATCAAACCACATTTCATAAGCCATTTTACTATTTCCTTTACCAGTGTAAGCCAGGTTAATGATATAGTAAGCTGTACTGAATGCTTCAGCCCAAAGATTCTTAGGGAGCTTCTTACTATTCAACATGACATTAGCCATTTCTTGAAGTACTCTATTTTTCCTTTCAACTATTCCATTTTGTTGTGGAGTTTTGGGCGCTGAGAATTCATGTAATATTCCCTAGTCGCTACAGAACTTCTCAAAACCGCTATTCTCAAATTGACATCCTTGATCACTATGAATCTTATTGACTTGAGAACCTTTTTCACTTCTTTAAAGGTTTCTGATTTTTCCCTTAAGAAGAGAACCCATGTATATCCGGTAAAGTCATCTACTATTACTAAGATATATCTTTTGCCACCTCGACTTTCCGTCCTGGTAGGTCCTACAAGATCCATAAGGAGAAGCTTGAGTGCTCTTGATTTAGTATTGGAATTCACCTTTTTGTGTGAGTTCCTCATTTGTTTCCCAATCTGACATTTACCACATATTTTATCTAATTTTTTTAGTTTGGGTAGACCTCTTATAATTTCCTGTTTGCTCAATCTATATAGATTTCGATAGTGTGCATGTCCAAGATGTTTATGCCACAAATCAGTCTCGTTTGTATGGACCATGTAACACGATTACTTAGATGATCTAGATTCACTAATAATATAGTAGTTTTCAGACGTTCTACATCCAGTTAATATTACTGAAACCTTGTTGTTTAGAATGTCACAACATTGATTAGAAAACTGAACACTTTGGTTATTATCACAACTTTGTGATATGCTTAGAAGATTATGTTTCAGTCCTTCAACATACAAAACATTTTTAAACAAAGGAAGGTTATAGAGTTGAACCGTACCTTGGCCCATAATCTTACAATTACTTCCATCACCAAAAGTAACTGACCCATCAGTCTATCTTTAAGATCGGTGAATAAAGCCTTGTTGCCTGTCTTATGCCTGGGGCATCCACTATCTAGGTACCACTTTGAATGGCTCGTTGCATTGAAAGCGGTGTGGGTAACCAAGTAGGCAACCTTAGGAACCCATTTCATAACTGTTTTGGGTTTAGGAGTATAGTTGGTCTTCTTCTGTCTGTTGTTATAAGAATGACCTACTGAGTTAGATTTTAAGAGCTCCTTGAGTAAATCAACTATCTTTTCAGCTAGTAGGTTTCTGTTCTAATTTTTGAAGTTGACATAGCTGCCTTTAGGTTCTTGAAAAGCTTTTGAATTTTTAGAAAAACCTTGAGTAGTATTTTTCCCTTTTGAGTTAGAGGACTCTCCTTTCACAAACATAGGAGGAGTATTCTTTTGTTTAGGAGGAACATTTTTATCGTTGCCCAACCCTAATCTTTCGCCACATTTTCTAGATCCTGATAAAAGTTTTTCTAATTTTAGATCTCCTTGGGCATACCTCCATGTATCCTTTAAACTCATAAGAGAAGATACTTCATTTCTAAGTTTCTCATTTTTTTATTTCAGATTTTCAATCAGGGAGGTTTTGAATTCTAAATCACATTTTGATTTTTCAAAACAATTTGAAATTTTAGATTTTTCTAAAATAAGAGATTCAAAACATTCTTTGAGTTTAAAAAACTTTTCTTTTTGAAGTTTTTGTTTGACAGCAATTTTACAACTTTCCTTGTATAAGGCATTGTAAGCATCTTGAAGTTCATCTTCATTTCATAATCACTATTCAGATTTTCTTCGCTAGTTGAATCATCATGATCTGAAAAAGTGAATTTAGCTAGAGTCATAAGGTCTTTAACTTCACTGCCGATTCGGTTTTAGAATCCTCTGATTCAGAAGAAGCTTCAGAATCAGATGATTCATCATAAGTAGCCAACATACCCTTCTTTTTGGATTTATCCTTTTTAGGACACTTGTTTGCTAAATGCCCATATTCTTGGCAGTTGTAACATTTATAATCTTTTAAAGACTTCCAAGTTTTTGATTTAGGTTTTGATCTTTTCTTATCATTTGATTTTTCAAAATCAACCCTCTTTTTACTCTTGAAAATCTTGTAAAACTTTTTCGCTAAAAGAGCGATATCATCTTTAGAGTTAGAGTTGTCTTTAAAAGATTTAAGAGCAATAGATTTATTTTTAGGAGCTTTAAAATTTAACTCATAGGTTTGTAAAGAACCAACTAGTTCTTTTACCCTCATATTATCCGTATCACGAAGTTCTTAGATCGCAGTTACCTTAGATTTGAACCGTTTAGGAAGTGAGCGTAGTATCTTTGCACACACTTTACTTTCTGGGATTTTATCGCCAAGACCCCACATTGAGTTTACAATGTCATTTAATCTTATGTAAAAGTCCATAAACATTTCATTTTCCTCCATATGAATTTCTTCAAATTTGGTTGTGAGGAGTTGGACTTTAGATTTTTTAACAATTGTAGTACCCTCGTGTGTCATTTCTAATATATCCCAGGCTTGCTTTACAGTATCACAGGATATGATTCTTTTAAACTCATCCAGTGATAGTGCGCAAGTGATTGCATTTATTGCTTTTGCATTGGCACTACTCTCATTTTTCTGAAGGGTGGTCCATGAGAAATATGGTGTTACTCTCATTGATTTTGAACCATCGATACCAGTCACTTCAGTGGTAGGTGGGTTCCATTCAGTCGCTATGGCTTGCCACACACTCTCATCCATTGATTTGAGGAAGATCCTCATCCAGGCTTTCCAATAGGCATAATTGGAGCCATCAAAGGGTGGAGGCCTAGTGACTGATAGGATATCAAAAATTGACATCTTTTTAAATAGCTTAGATCCCAAATAAAAAGCAATAAAAGTGAGCTATTAGGCTCTGATACCACTTGAAATGGCCTAGTTATACGTCCTAGAGGGGGGGAGGGGAGTGAATAGGACAATGCCAAAATAAAACTTTAACAGCGGAATAAAGAAAGATAGATAGTCAAATAAACTAAATCAAATCACAATGTTGAAATAAAAGCAACCTCACTAAACAAGTATTGAGAGGTTGATACGAATTCAGTTCTAAGGACAACCTTATACCATAAAAACCAAGGGTTTATGGCAGGACAACCTTATTTCTAGAATGTCCTCTGTATCAATAACTCAAATCGGAGAGGAGTAAATAAATAGAGTGGAATTGAAATAAATTGCAGGAATTTAAAACTAAATTATTACAACATTCCCACTGTGCTTGAAATGTAAATATTACAATATTCACATCCACACATACATTCCACAAATTTGAATGAAAAGAGATATAAAACTTAAGAAAGCATTCAAATCACAAGACAAATGGTTATAGTGGTTCGCCTGTGTGTACACCAACTGTTCAACAACAGCCATACAGCGCTACTCCACTCCTAATATCCTCACACAGGGGATATCAGTATTCACTATCAAAGATAGGTTTTTCAGGTTCACCCAAAACCTTCATAATTGTGTTTTTCTCTGTGGGCTTACACAATTAAAAATCCCCTCTTCTGAGTTTTCCTAGCTCTGCTCAGATAACTGATATAATGAGATTTTTCTGGCAAATCCCAAAAGAAAACCAAATGAAAGTAAATTACACAAACGTAAAATACTTGACTTTCTCCTTTGTTGTAGCAGCCCAGAAGAACCAAGTCAGAGCAGAGATTTGAATGTCAAAGTACAATGTTTAATACTCACTTTATAATGGTTATAGGTTCCAATAGATTTTAAATTAAACCAAATTGGGCGTAGCTCTATTTGATTTTGATTCCAAGAAGAAGGAATACAACAATTCCACTTTTCAAATAAGATTGGAATATAGAAACAAAATCAAATAAGAATAGCTAAAGAAAGAGAATATTAAATATGCATACTTAGCTTAAAATGGAGCACAGACTTATCTCTCAGAAGGCCGAATTAAATTAGCTTGAAATTCATTATTTAATTTTGAGATTCGTGCTCTATTTATAGGTGAACAAATCACATCTTCGACTAGTCTAAAGACCTCTATGACTGGTCGTAGAACCAATAGATATTTGAAAATTCGAGCGTGATAAGATTTGGTGGTTTCACGACTGGTCATAGGTTGCACACGACTAATCGAAGCTAGCCGAATTTCAACGCTGTATTTTAAGTCATAGGTCTATGACTAGTTGAAGAAACAGTCGACACTGTTCATATGACTAGTCGAACAGTCCCTAAGACTAGTCGAAGCCTAATAGAAAATATCTAAATTTTACAACAAACTTATGACTGATCTAGGATTTTCTTAGACAGGTCGAGGTAGTGCTAGGACTAGTCAAACAAGGTCCAGCACTAGTCTTAGAACAACCTAAACTCACTTATATAAAACATATGAATTATGTATCCAGAATGGCCTACTCTAAGGTCAACCTAAGGTCAGTCATACCTCAATAGTGAAGTAAGGACATTGAACACAGGAGACAAGTGACCTTTGAAGGCAATGAAGCTTGAAGTCTTGATGTAGCTCAAACTTGAAAGCTTCTTGAGATCTTGAGGTTGAAGTTGAAAGCTTCTTGAGATCTTGACTTGTGAACGGTGCTTGTCAATCAAAGCTGAGCTTGGGTAAAGCATTGTTCTTCACAAATGCATGCTTCATAACAGTGTCTTTGGCACCACAAATTTGACAACAAAAAGGGGCTATAAACTATAACACTTACAACATGTGGGACGATTTCTCTCCCGTTCACTGGCGAGATTAGTATCACTGACATGTACAACTCCACGTTCTATTCCCATGATGCGTGTTATGATATCCACATCAACCCTAGCTTGTGTTCTTCCCAACGGTATGATAAACTGGAGAGGCTCCAGAGTTGGGTCTCGTATGTGAGCATAGAAGGCTCGTAAGGTGTCTTCACTTGCATGAGTCTTCCCTTGGAATATGAGACCCCACCCATGTTTCAGAAGGATGTCAATCACTGGATATAACCCAAATAACTTCTCATCAATGTGAGCTTCAAACACAACCTTGCGATCACAGAACTAACCGAGTTTGGCGCCCGCCGGTAGAGATCTTTCTATCGGAATTCGAGGGTCGAGGTCCCATTTCGACTTTCACTCGGTGCTTCCACTTGTCTCGACACTAGTCTTCTTCTTAGAACGGCTTGGACAACTAGGCTTGGCCTCATCCGGGGCCACTATCTTCTTTCCCATAAGGGAAAGGAGTGTTGAAATGGAGAAAATGGCAGTGACGAGCTCAAAGAGGGCCATCGAGATGGGAAAGCTTGGAGAATGAAATGGGTTTGAAAGTACGAAGGTTTTAAGACATAAAAGAAGAGTTTTGTGCTCAAATGGGTGTGAATGAGGGAGCTAAGGAGATGTAAGGGATGGTTTTAAAGAGATAGTGGTAGAGGGGTGGAAGATGTAAAGGAAATGGAGATTTGAGGAAGAAAGAGGATTTTTGGGAGGTTTGGAAGTATTTGGGGGGTTGGAAATGGCGAAATGGGGGAGGATTAAGGTAAAGGGTGTTAAAAAAGGGGCCCTACACGTGGGAGGGACCCACTTAGGCCGGCCGAACAGCGGTGCCACCGCGCCAGTCTGTGGAAGTCGGTGGTGCGCCACCAATCGGGTGGTGCCGCAGCGCCCATCTAGCTGTCCAATGGTGGCCACCCTGCCCCCCCCCCCCCTCGGTCATATTTTGGTGCGTGGAACCCTCTAGGACCCACCAAACATTGCGGTTCGGGTTCCTAGGCCCGTAGGGTCCACTTTTCTCAGTTGAACGCGTGTGTATTTGCACCATTTGGATCCATTTCAAGTTCGAAGCTTGTCAAGTATGACTCAAACCCATCGAATGATAGCCTAAAGGTGACTGAGATAAATTTATGTGATCTAAGATGCATATGGGCTAAATTACAGTATTCAATCTCGCCCGTCGGCAAAACTTTGGGATCCTATGATGGTCTCTAAATTCCATTGCCCCCTTCCTAAGTTAGAGTGCATCAGACTGCGTCATGTTACCTATAACCCAGGTCCAGTTTAATCCAAATCATGCTCTGATACTAACTTGTAACACCCTGAATTTCGAGGGTCGAGCAAAGCTCTATTGCCAAGATCCAACACATCACTTATGCAACATGGATAATGATGTTCATATTTCATCCATATTAATGAATCAAACATGAGTGAGATTATACTAAAACAACATATCATACTCTGGATATAATTAAATTAAGTAAGCGGAAGTTTGAAACATATATATTTAAGTATGTAAAGGTTTCACAATCTCCAAAGTATGAGCATGTAACCGAGATGAATATATACATGTATTGTTTCAAAATATACAAAATGAGGAAATGTAAGGTGTCTAACTACAACAAGTATCCTAATGTTCCCAACGAATTAGCACGAGGTCTATATAAACCCGCCCAAGAACTAAAGGTAGGAGAACTCTTCCTCCTTATCCATGAAGTCCTATTCTGTTGCATAGACTTCATCAACACCTGCATCTTAACCAGAGTCTGGTTGGTGTTTTAAAATACCATCCCAGGGTGGGAGTGAGTGATCAACTTAATGGTACTATAAGGCAAAGGTTAACATATTATCAAGTCAATCAAGCAGTAATGATAAAGCAAATTAACAATCACTTCCTAACTACTCTTGTTAATGCAAGAATGGAATGCAAGTAATGATGTGTGCCCTCACATCAAAGCTCCCTCAACAGGCGACTCCGACACCCAATATCGTATATGACATCACTGCCTCCTGTGTGACTTAAATGCCTTTAAAGCACGTCCTAAATAATGCAGTGTAATGCATGGTCATGTTAGCCCAGTAGTTATTTAAGCTTATTTATACAATAGATTTGGGAACCTAGGGTACCTCCTTTTATATCATTGACCCAAACCGAAGGATCCATCTAGGTTCGTCACTCCTAGTCAAGCACATACGATAGGAAAGTTGTAGGGTCATCACTCCCAATGAAAAGAAGTTGATAGGTAAATTCAAAAGTTTATACTCACAGACACTACTGGGTGGCTAATCACCTCAGTGTAGGTTGATAGCTCGAACATGGTGTCTCATACCACCATATCCAACTCACGAGTCCGAGTTACTCACTGGTCACTACGGGGAAGCTCGTCACCCCAGCGTAGGCTGACAACTCTAACACAGTATCTCATACCACCATGCCCGGCTCATGAGTCTTAGTGGATTATGGTACCATAGTTAAAGTGGGCCTTTACATTGGTGAGGGGTACCTTAGATTTAAGCAACAATGTCCATACATGGTAAACACAAAATAGGGTGATCCATTTGTTAGGCAAGTTTAATTAGTACGGGAACATGCTGACTTAATTGACAGGGAGCACATAAGCACCCCTCATGGCCTAACCACTGTCAATAATCGTCGTGCGACCCGGATTCATCAAGTATACCCAAAGTGGCGAGACTAATTCGGCCACCCGAACAGGAACTGTTACCGATTGCCTGAACTAGGTTGTAGCCCCAATCTTACTCAGATGCGGCAATTAAGTACATGTGATAATCAATTCAACATTTAACCAACAATCCAAGTGAAATTCTCATTTGAGCATTTCATGAAACACCTTGATCATGTTACCAAATACTAGCATTTTATCAATCATTTGCATAGAGGCGAATATGATTTCATGAAAGAACTATACACATGTATAAGGCAAGAAATAATCCTATCTTAACACTCATAATACATACAAATCATCAAAAATTTCTCATTCAGACAATTCATCAAACACTTAGACTACACTTCACCAAATAAGTAGACTAGGTTAGTTACAACATATATTTTAGCAATCCTTACACAGAGAGGTCAGCATTCACATGACAACGATGAATCCTAGATTAGTAGTCATGGCAAACATAAATCATGTTTACATGTTCATTCAAACATTTCAACAAATACATGGGATGCATCTTTCGTTCAACATAGTTCATACATGTATATAATATCGAAAACGGCATATCTAAGACAATATGACAGCAATCAAGTTAGACATCAATCATTAACTAACATTGAAAGCATTAACAACCATAACCTAAATGTTTATAGTCTGCACCTTTCATCGAAATACTCAATTCAAACTCGATTCGAATTCTACGTTCCCGTAAACGGAACGTATGTCACCTAAACAACGTAAACGGTTAGCTAGTTTAACAAATACTTAGCCCGGATCTCTATAATAAGATTAGGGTTAGGTTTTCTTATCCAAATCGTAGCCAAAATTGAGTGTGTAGCATAACGAGGAGGTGATTCAATGCGTGGAGTCGTGGGAAAGAATCACAGCAACGATCACCAAAGATCCTTCTTCTGTCCTTCCTCTTTTCTCTTCTTTTCTCTCTCTCTCTCCCTTATGGTTTTGGGGAAAATCGTATATGAGAGAGGTGGGGTGATATAAGGGCTATTTATAAGCCCAGAAGTGATGCAAATGGCCCCAGGGCCATTATATACATGGGTTATAACCATTGGGCAGTTGTTTTTGACAAACAGAGCTTATAGGGAGGCCCACTACTCACCTACATCATAGGGTGAGTTCCCTAACAATGGATCTATTCCATAATGTGGTTTCGGTGCAATCGGATAAGCTGATCAACCATGGAGGACCTGTGTCAGATCAACGGTCATACTTACTTGATTGGGGCCACAAGTATATGGATATGTGCAGGGAAATTTTCTTTTCCCATGGGTGAAGGTTGGTCAAAAACTAACGGTCTGAAATCCTTAATTTCACGTGTGAGCGAATGGCCCAATTCACTTAAGTTTCAATACATTTTCTAAAGATATTTGCATTTCTCACACACTTCACTCAAGGCTCAAGTTGTGTGTTTCTAGACACTATCTGGGCTTGATTCTCGTGATAGTTGTCAAGCCCAGTAGGATGGACATAACCCTACAGTTTCGTGGTCATCAGATTCTCGATGTGCGGTCCAGGTCTGATATGGGGTTTCAATGTACTCCCAAGAGCAATAAGCTCTTGGGTTTTTTCCTAGGTCTTTATGTAGTGTTGAGTCAGTGGTATTAATGGTTTTAGGTCTTTTCATTTATAAAAATGGTGGACGAAGCATAATCCACCGATTATTCAATTTAGTACTTAACTAAATTCTGCCTTAATGATGATAGGATACGGTCCTTAGGTGATTCTTCCTGAGGTGGTACTTGGGTCCTTGTATGGATTTTTTCGAGATGTTACCTCTGTGTGGACTACCGCGAGCTCAACAGGGTCACGATCAAGAATATGTACCCTCTTTCGATGATCGATGATTTGTTTGATCAGCTGAAGGGTGCGTAATTCTTTTCAAAGGTATACCTACGGTCCGGTTATCATCATATTAGGGTCCGAGAGGAGGATATCCCAAAGACAACCTTCAGGATGCGCTATGGTCATTTTGAGTTTTAGGTCATATCCTTTAGACTGACCAATGCGTTCGACATATTCATACAGTTGATGAACGAAGTCTTCCTTTCATATCTCAATCAGTTTATTGTGGTATTCATCGACGGCATTCTGATATATTCAAGGGCACGGGAGGACCATGAGTAGCATTTAGAGATTTCTTTGCAGACTCTCCATGCTCACTAGCTGTATGCGAAGCTGGAGAAGTATAAGTTTTAGCAGGAGGAGGTGAAGTTTCTTAGTCACGTGGTGATGAGAGAGGGTGTCGCATTAGACCCCTTAAAGATAGATGCAGTGCATCAGTGGGGCTAGCCCACGAACACGTCTGAGATCCGTAGTTTCCTTGGTCTGGCAGGATATTATCGATGCTTTATTGAGGGATTCTCTTGTATCGCAGCACCGTTGACCAGGTTGACCAGGAAGGGCACAGAGTTTGTGTGGAGTGATGCCTGTGAGCAAGCATTTGTTGAGTTGAAGGACCGCCTTACGTTCGCATCTATCCTCACTCTTCCCTCTGGAAGTGAAGGATTTGTGGTATTTACTAATGCTTTGTATGTGTGGTTTGGGTGCTGTCCTGATGCAGCACGGGAAGCCAATAGCCTATGCGTCTCACCAGCTCAAAGTACATGAGCTGAACTACCCCACGCATGATTTAGAGCTGGCTATAGTTATCTTTGCACTGAAGCTATCGAGGCACTATCTTTATGGGGTTAGGTTCGAGCTCTTCTTCGACCACAAGAGCTTGAAGTATCTCTTCTCTTAGTCCGAGTTGAATATGAGTTAGAGACGTAAGATGGAGCTCCTGAAGGACTATAATTTTGATCTTTAGTACCACCTGGGTAAGGCGAACGTGGTGGTGGATGCCCTTAGCCATTAGCCATGAGGCATGGTGGTGCATATACTATCAAAAAATCGAGCAAAGGTTATGGACTTTGGAAGTTTTTAGCTACAGATATAAACCGTAGCTATTATATTATAGATTTAATCCGTAGCTAAAACATACTTAATCTATAGTTAAAACCTACATCCCCACTAGGATCTTAGTAGAGATTGATGGAGCTTAAGGGGCTCCATGGGGCCCGTTGGAATATATGTGTTTTATCTAAGCCGCCCATCAATTATGATATATAATTTCAGTGGATGAACCCAAAAAGTAGATAGATTGAAGGTCTAAGTGGGATACACCATAAAAAATATATTAAAAAAATAAATTTCTATCGTTAATATGTTATGTGGTCTGCTTACAACTTCGATCTGATTCCTTTTTTGGATCAATTGTTAAAATGATTTGTTAAAATGAATGGACGAAGTGGATATATAACATACATCATGGTGGGCCCCATGAGTGCTAAAACTAGGCACTTAAAGTGCCGTCCGTCACCCCCAAAATGAAATCCTGTCTGCCCTTATCTCCCACGCACACATCTCTGAAAAATAAATCCATCTCTCTCTCGCGTGCATGCGCCCACCTCCCAAAACCCAAACCCACTCTCTCCCTCTCACACTTAGCCTCTCCCTTTCCCTTTCCCTCTCTCAATCTTCTAGGCTACCTCACCCTCTCTCTCTCTCTCTCTCTCTCTCTCTCTCTCTCTCTCTCTCTCGCACTCGACCTCTCCCTTTCCCTCGCTCTCTCTCAATCTTCGACGCTCCCTCACCCTCTCTCTGTTTCCCAACCTCTCTCTTTCTCTCTCTCTCTCTCTCTCTCTCTCTCTCTCTCTCTCTCTTGCTAGGGTTTTCAAAACCCCCTTTCACCACAAACCCACTGGTGATCTGTGAGCACACCTTATGCTAGGGTTTTCAAAACCCCTTTCATCCAACCCTCCTCACCATCTCGGCTCATCCACTAGCTATAGCATTCGTCCGATAGCAATTTCTTCTCTACTCAGGAGCGTGATGATGGATCTATTTATTGTTTTTTTTGAAATAAGTTGACAGGAATCATAATTTCTAAGCCTTAAAACTAGGATTCAGTAGCCATACAATCAATAATTTCTTATCTCCCAATTAGTTCTCTTCAAAGCAACCATCGATCGATCTCCCTCCAATAGCTGACGGGAATAGGAGAAATTAGAGCACACGAAGTGAAAGGTACTCTCTCTTTCTCTCTCATTTCCTCTTTTAATGGCTAGAGATTGGGCAGCAACCCTAGCAGTGGCAGCCAAATCCGCTGAATCTTCTTGGAAAGAGCGGATTGAGGAGAGATAAATGGTGGGGATTTTAGCATTTGTGTCTATCCAACTCGCAAGCCCTGTCCTGAACCCAGCCCATCAACAGCCCTAAGCATCCATCCATTGTTTAATGCGGCCCATTCACAGTTGTGGTTGGAAGATTGGAGCTACCCATCTACTAGGCACAATGCAGATGGGCCTTGCTCTAGATAACGCAATGTGTGATCGACACTGTTAATTGGCAGCATGCAAATAGACTATTGAGAATATAAATCATCACAATACTATAGATTCAGAAGCATAATGTTTTTGTTTTTCACAGTAATCCACTCAATTTTCCACCACGAGTTTGAAAAATGACAGTGACACATTCAAGGCGGATCATCCAACTGGTGCGGTCTTTAAGCTGTGTCAATATAGGACCCACTAAATGGGTAGTCCCACAGCCGCATATGGTTTCAAAGGTTTTAGTCTCTAAAAACCATTCTAGAGTGACCTCTAACAACAAAATTCACAGTATACTAAAAGGGCCTCTTTCACAAACAGACCCCTGTAAAACCAGCCAGTAAAATTAGAATTTTACTCATCCTCTCTCTCTCTCTCTCTCTCTCTCTCTCTCTCTCTCTCTCTAAACCACTGCTCCCTGGGCAAGCTCTTGGTGATATCCGAGTCACCTGGATCGATGATGCTGAGGTAGCACACCCGGAAATATTTTCCGCAAGCAGTGCCCAAATCCACATTATTCCCATTAAAGTGGTGAACTTCAACCTTCACCAACATCACATACTACTCGATCTCAGAAGCATCAATTGACAGTCAATCTCTGAGCTATCTCTTTTATGAGACGATGAAGTCAATTTTGAAAATCGGTTGATTTTATTAAGGGAAACGATTGGATATAATCAGTGTAAGTGAAATTTCACATATTCTGGTCCGTGTGTCACATATATTGGATATTAGAAATATGCAGTAGGTTGGAGACACCATGAAGATCGCTTGGTGCAAAAATCTGGCTGATCCACCCATTGGGAGGGCTTGAAATCAATGGACAGTGCATGACCTCATGCAATATAAGGGTATGCCAATTTATGAGTGGATCAGCATAACTATTATTATACCAGGTGATCGTCACAGAGGGGCCCACCTTTCCTGCACATTTTACATGTATATTTTTAATTTTATTTTCTTAATTTTCTTATTTTTGTGACAATGCAGTTTAACGAAGAAAGTGTGAGCATTTTAACCCAAGTTAGTCCCGTGCAATGGGTTGAAAGAATGATTTCTTTTTTCCTTCTCATTAATATTATGTTTTTCATTGTTTGTATTGTAAAAGCTAGTTTTGAAAATTGTCCATCACAATGATGTATTCTCTTGAAAAGTTGTTCTTTTAATAAGCTAATCCATACACATTTTCATGAAAATCCACTTAAAGAACAAACGATGTACATTAACAAGTCCTCTCAGTTTATAATCATCATAAACAAAAATTACACTTGTTTGACCATATATACCTATGGGAATGGTAGACATTTGAGTTGATATATGCCATACATTCAATTTGTGTCCTGCTTATGTTCTTTCTTTTGTATTTGCTTTATTCCTCATATGAAGTCATGCTTGGTTTTATGTTTATGGCTGGTTCCTCTGCTTACCAGGTCAACAGTTGGAGAAACACCGCAGAGAAAATATGCATTGGAAGACATGGTAAAACTAAGTTAATTCACTATAAATGCATACAATTCTGTTATTCATGACAACAATTCAGTTCAATTTTTAAATTTTCTATAGCAATTTGTTTAGCAAGCTTTACTACCATGCAGTTTTGTTCTTTAACTGAAATACTTGCATTCTGTTTCCAATGATAGTTTGTTGCAGCATGCAAGAAGCCCCCAATGTTCTGCATCATCACCGAGTATTTGGCATGGGGTTCTCTGAGACAGTATCTCCACAAGTAGGAGCCTCATTCTCTTCCGCTAGATGTGGTTTTGATATTGGCGATTGATATTCCACATTGGATGCATTATCTTCATTCTCAAGGAATTCTTCATAGGGACCTCAAATTAGAAAATCTACTTCTTAGGGAAGATACGTGTGTGAAAGTAGCTGATTTTGGAATCTCATGCTTAGAATCTCAATGTGGCGTAGAGAAGGATTCACGAGCACTTACCGATGGATGGCACCAGAAATGATTAAAGAAAAACATCATACTAGGAAAGTTGATGTATACAGTTTTGACATAGTCCTTTGGGAGATCTTAAGTGCTTTGATACCATTCCACGACATGACTTCAGAATAGGCTTCTTTTACAATCTCCCAGAAGGTATGCTTGCATTGGTACCCCTATTCCATGTAAATTCCTTCTGTCATTCCCCATACGCATATATAAATATACTATCTAGAATGTAATATGCTAATCGATGAGTGTATATATGCATGTGTAAGCATACGTCATATGTAATTTTAATTTCATAGTTGTGGAGTACCAATGAGTGTATCTAAATTTATCTGCCTGAACACCTGCTGGAAGGCTAAAATTTTCACTGTCATATGTCATTTTAATTTCATAGTTGTGGAGAACCTCTTTCTCATAGTTGCCAGACCTAGAAATGTATGCCAAATGATTCAAATAAAACAGACACATTGGAGCTCCCCGGATGAATGATCAGTTTTTCAAACGTGTTTTTGGAGTAAAAGAAAAGATTAGAGAACAATGTTCCCTAAAACTAATTTTTAGTGAATTCATAGATTTTTAAAATTATTTTACACCATTTACTTTGGTGTGGCCTACCTGAGTCTTTTACCTGCATAAATCTCAGTATCTAGGGTGAAAATGAGGTTGCACACCTGATTGACCTGGATCTCTATCACCACATGTTATTCTTCCTATCTATGGAACATAGCGTTGATTTGGGCACTGGTCGGTGATGGAAAAGTTCTGTAGCCCAGCGTGATGTACATGTTTTATCCACTCCATTCATCCATTTTACCAACTCATTTTAGGACGTAACTTAAATATAGGTAGGTCCAATTCTCAAATAAACCACACCATATGAAACAATGGTAAATGCAGCTCACCATTAAACTTCTCTTGGGCCTACAAAAGTTTTGGATCAAGTTGATATTTGTTTTTTCCGTTCATCCATCCTTGAAAACGTAAGGGCTACAAAAGTTTTGGATTGAGTTAAAATTTGTTCTTTTTATTTCATTCAAATTTGTTTCTTATGACATAGTCTATCTGAGATTTGAATTTCCTTTATTTTTTAGCCCATGCCTCTAAAATGAGCTGACAAAATGATGAAATTGGATTAAACACATACATCCTGGTGGGGTTCACATAGCTTTTCCAACACCATATGCGGTCAACATCTCTGCTCTACTTTGTGCTTCACTGCTCAATCCAAGTCTCTTGTCTCTCTGTTTGTGATTACATAAGGCTCATAAGGCCTTATGGAGGTTGTTAAATGGAAACCTAATACTCATCCTTTACAAGGAGCCCTTTAAAAAAAAAAGAAAGGAAGAAAAAGAAAAACAAACAAAATAAAACAAAACATCTCTCCGAGTCCTGTTATAGGAGTTGAATTTGTCATTTTATCAGAGAACCCATTACTGGAGCTCCTTTTGTCACTTGCTAGGCTCTCAGATTAACTCATGCAATCTAGCAATATCCTTGGTCTTCGAAACATCCATTCCTCCTAACTAAGAATAGTTCATAGTGATATAAAAATACTCAAATCATCGATACTAAGTCTGTAAGTGCATTCAACTGTGATGTTTCTCCCTCTAGGATTCTCCTAATTGTGACATTCACATTTTCTATAGTGTGCTATTTCAGTTCTTAGAAAGACATTGAAAACTAAGATAACTCTGAAATGGGAATTAGTACTAGTCAAGTGACTCAAACCTAAGACTGGTGGATGCAACTGCAATAGCTTGGCTATTTCGTTCAGTGAATTGGTTTTCTCTTTAGGTAGACTTTTGCACTAATAACTTCATATATGTTTTTCTGTATCTTTATTAGATTTTACAAGTTTTAAAGAACTGTCTAACCTTTAAGTGGGAGTACAAAATTAGTTGAGTTTGTTGTCCCAATGTACTTTAAAAAGAAAAAAAAAGTTTGACTGTCAAAAGAAATGGGTTATCTAATGTATTTTGGAATCTGCCTGTAGCACTAGATTTGTGTCGATCTTTATTGAATAATAATAATAACCTATTTTTTCATCATGAGCAGGGATTTTGATGTCTACATTTGACATGAAGGATCAATCCAAGGGCCGTCTCATTCCAAAAGCACGGTTGATTATTTCTGTGGTTCCCTTTACTCTGTTCTTCTTTTGGCATGGTCACATCCACATAATCCATGCCCATGTTATGAAAAATACTCCTCCTCAATAATTTTTGATTGACTGTTTTATGAACTTATAGGAAGTGATTTGGCAAGGTGAGATTGCTGGAGTAGATGTGGCTTTTAATACATTCAAGGTCGAAAAGGCATTTCCTATGTGTAAACTCACACGTTTGTTGCGTGATTCATTTGGTGGGAAGACTAAGACATGTATAATTGGTGGGCCTGTCAAAATTGGACTGGGCCTATCCTGTTCATTTGGTGGACTTAAAAATAGGCCTGTGTTTGACCTGCAGGCCTAAAATCAGATCAAGTGGGGACCATGGGGGCTAGGTCTGTACAGGACTTGTCTCTATGGGAACTGCACCAAAATGTACGAATTTAGTCTTCCTTTTTTTTTTCTTGGTGATTTTTATTTTCTCAGTTCTCATTTATTGGATACGTTCATTTGAATCCTTTTCTTACGTATATAAGTGTATATGTTCCATGCTTATAGTGGAGATTGTTGGAGACTAGCAAGCCTTGATCTTTAAGGAGACTCATGGCGCTTCTAACCTCTTCTCGACAAACTTTCTTTTACTATTATAAAATTCATGCTACTTGGTTAGAGCTGAAGACCTTCCTTACTTCTTTTTTTTTTTGTGATCGACGATTGCATCATATTGTATTTGCACCATCTGGTTTGTTCATTCAGAACTTGCACCATGCTGATCAACTGTTGAAATGATCTCTTTTTTATTATTTTTAACATTGTCATATTTCCAAGTTTTAAGCCCTTGACTTAATTTCATATGATCAAATGTTGGTAGTAGGAGGAATGCTAATACTGGAAAGGATAATGGGGTTAATCAAAGCACCGACAGAGGCCTTACATCCACTTCTTCGCCAGTTTTCTAGGACACGAAAAATAAGGCAACCATTCCAACCATGAGGTAAACTTCATTTATAGATTTTTCTAATCATGGGACCAACAGAGGCCTCACATACACTTCCCATACTATATTAACTTACATGTTTCAATGTCTATCCCCTACTATCCTTTGATTTTCTATCACAAAATAGTTTTCTTTATGTTGTTGTCATACCCTTCACTGGTTCGTAGACTAAAGCATTCTGCCAATAATTTAGAACTTACAAAATCTCCCTATTCATGATACTAAATCCCTTATTTCAATTCATAAATATGATACATATTTTAATGAGAGAGATAAAATTAACACTATCTTTTGATGTTGAGCTCTCAACATTCACTATGATCCTCTTATGTGCAATTTAATTTCCAATCTCACTTCCTATGTTAGGTATATGCACATTTACTATTTGTCTATCATTATAGACCTGCACTTATATTTTTTGCATGTGACATGAGTATTTTGAACTTATATTTATTATATAAATGTAGTTACTGATGGCCGCTATCCTGGAGCCACATTGGACCAGAATGGATTGCGCCCCAATTGCTTTTACGACATTTATGACTACGGTCGTGCTACGGACAAAAACCGTAGTCATAGGTCTTTAGCTATGACTTTTATCCATAGCCTTTGCCCAATTTTCTGGTAGTGATATGATGATTCAGTAGTGGAGGATGCTTGAGGATATAGCAGCATCTGACTTCGAGTTTAGTCTGCAGTCTTCTATTGTACAGTTATCGAGCTTGTCGATTTAACTCTTTCTTGTCGTAAGTGTGATCGACGCTCAGCAAACAGATGAGTCGTTACATGATTATCGAGCAGAGTCGGCATCTGAGAGTCAGTCAGACTAACAGATTAGTTCTGATGGTGGACTTCATTTCAGAGGCCGATTATGTGTCCCGGATGTTCCAGAGTTGTGTAGAGATCTTATGACCGAGTCACATCAATCGAGGTTTTCTATCCACCCCGGCTCGACGAAGATGCACCGTGACATGAAGAGGCAGTATTTTGGGAGGGGATGAGGTGTCAGATCTCCAATTTTGTGGCCGAGTGTCACATGTGCCAGCGTGTCAAAGCCGATCATCAGAGGCCCCCAGGTCCATTGCAGCCATTGAATGTCCCGATGTGGAAGTGGGAGCATGTATCCATAGATTTTATTATGGGCTTGTTAAGGACTCAGCGCGGTCATGACGCCATCTGAGTTGTCATGGACTGTCTGACAAAGTTGCCGCATTTTCTCACGATTTGTGCGACCTGGCCTTAAGACCTACTTGCTAGATATTTGTTAATGAGATCGTGAGACTACTGGTGTTCTAGTTTTAATCGTTTCTGACTGAGACCTGAGGTTCACATCTCAGTTTTGGAGGAGCTTTCAGAAGGCGATGGGATTTACCTTACAACTCAGCACCGCGTATCATCCGCAGACTGATGGGCAGACTGAGAGGGTTAACTAGATCCTTGAGGATATGCTTCGGGCCTATGTGATTGACTTCTCGGGTAGCTAAGATGAACATTTGCACCTGACTGAGTTTGCGTATAATAACAGTTATCAGGCGACTATTAGCATGGCTCCCTTTGAGGCATGTATGGCAGGCTGCGCAGATCTTCCGAGTTGTTAGACCAAGGTTGGAGAGTGTCGTCTCCTAGGTCCCGAGTTTATGCAGCAGACATCAGAGGTCATTGTTATCATCAGGTAGAGGATGCATCAACTCAAAGCTGGCATAAGAGTTTTACTGATCATCGACGTCGTCCCTTAGAGTTTGCAGTTGGGGACTGAGTGTATCTCAAGGTCTCACCCATAAAGGGTGTGATTCGATTTAGAGTGAGGGGTAGGCTCGCCCTGAGATTTATTGGACCTTTTGAGATAACTATGCGTGTTGGCGCCGTGGCCTATAGGCTTGCCTTACCACCTCAAATGTCTGGCATCCACAACATTTTTCATGTTTCTATATTGCGGAAGTGTGGGTTAGACACCATTCCTGTGATTGATTGGCAGTCCCTAGAGGTCCGTGAGGATGCTTCCTACATTGAGTAGCCGATTCGTATCCTTGATCGGAAGGATCAGGCCCTCTGGACCAAGGTCATTCCCATGGTGAAGGTGCAATGGGGTCACCATAGTGCTGATGAGGCATCTTGGGAGCACGAGGTTGAGATTCGAGAGCGCTATCCCCATCTCTTTGTTGATTGATTATACCTTGTATTGTACTTTGATATATATATATATATATATGATGCCATGTTTCCTCCTTCCTTTTATTCTGTGTGATAGTGTAAATTTTGAGGATAAAATTTTTATTAGGAGGGGAGAGTTGTCAGGCCCGTGTCCTAGTATCTCACTGTTCCTTAGGATCCCGTGATTCTCTCCATCAAATTTTAGTGACCCGCAACCTGTAGACAAGGTTTGCGAGTGACCTTAAGTCGCATCCTATGAACTCGAGTCGACTCAACCCGAAACCTATGTCAGTGTGACTGCACCATTACTGCGGTTCCAAAGCCGCGTCTCGTGCACCGATGTGATGCCTAGACTAAGAGATACGACCCGTGCATAACCTCGGCTGTAGACTGCGTGTTGCTAGGCCACAAGATTCCCGAGAAAAGATTCTTTACCAAGAGCAATCATGATGGTGACATCACCCTAGCTTACCTAGGCTAGGATGACATCATCCTAGCCACCCATGACTCTTACACCTCATGATGACAAGCATGCCCTCTCTTCCCCATGCTCTCTTACAAACTCATAATTATCATACAAAATCATAATTTCTCTTACAACTTCATCATTACTCACATATACCTCTCTCTCCCTCCCTTTCTTTCTCATTTGTAAGCCAAGAGAGAGCATGGATGTCCCACCTAGGAGAGAAAAATTCTAAAAATCCAACCCTCTTTCGCCCTTAATCCCACTCAATCCAACCCTTAGATCATCATCTCCACTATTAAAGGATTCTCATAGGAGCTTTGGAGCACTAGGGAAGAAGAAGAAGGAAATGTGGATGCATCCTTAGGTAGATCTTTTCATTTTCTAGCATGGGGCAATTGGGACCCACCAATCAATGGTGGGGATCCCATCTTTGTCCTTAGGTGTGGCCAATGGCACACCATGTCTTGCAAGTATATATCCATGGTGGGGCCATTCTCCATGGACCCCACCATGAGGTTTGTTTAGATCTCCGATTGCATGAAGGCCATCTAGGCCCTGATTTGTTGTGGAAATGGGATTTCCACCCTTAATATTTTTATGATTGTGGGCCCACACAAGGATGCATCTTGATGTATGTATGGCACCTAGAGGGGCCCATAGTGGCGGGGTCCCTCCCACAACCGTTTCTCTCTCTCTCTCTCTCTCTCTCTCTCTCTCTCTCTCTCTCTCTCTCTCTATTTTTCCATGGTGATGTGTGGCGCACCTAATGATGTGTAAGTGCTATGTTGTAAATCTAACACCCTGGATTGTCAAATTTTGTTGTGCCAAAATACTTTGGAATGTTTGACTTTTTTTAATAGATGGAAGTTCACACTCATTCGAAGATGAGCTTCATGTTATCTACATCGACATTTAGTGTGCTACAATTATCCATGTTCAACTACGAGCATAAGTTGAAGTTCACCAAGTCCAAGTACTCAAGTCTAAGTGCATCATTATTTCAATCTTCAATCTTAAAGTTCAAGCTTATGTTAAAGCTCAAGATCAAGTCTCAAATTCAAGCTCTAGTACACTACTTCAATCTCAATTCACAAGAACAAGCTCAAATACATTTGCTCAAGTCTCGAAGCGACCATTGTTTCAACTTCAATACTCACATTTTAGGTATGCATGACCTTAGAAAGACCTTAGAATTAGGTCATTAATATTGCATATTTAATTTGGGTCATAAAACTTATTTTAGGTTTCGCTTCGACTAGTTTAGGCAATGGCTCGACTAGTCTAGGGTTTTTCTTGACCAGTCCAGATTTAAATTCAAATTTTTAGAATTTTCTGGTAGGTCCTTGACCAGTCGATTACCTTGCTCGACCAATCGTTGAGACTTGTTCAACCAGTCGAGTGTGGCTTGACTCGAACTCCAGCAACACGATTTTTATTCACTCGACCAGTCGAGTTGGCCACTCGACCAATCGAGCAAGCCACTCAATCAGTCGAGGGTCTATTTTATCCAATCGCGCCAGAAAATTTGAAATTTGGTTCTGCCAGGACTAGTCAAGCTAAACCTTAGACCAGTCGAGGGAACCGAATTGCATCCTATAAATAGAGGACATTTCTCAGATTTTTCATAGATTCCAAGTCATCACTCTGAGAGATAAGTCCCCACTATTGTGAAGCTATTCTGAGGTATTTAAAATTTATTTTAATAGGTTTTTTGTTTCTTAATTTCTTGATCTCCTGATTCCATTCTATTTGATATAAAAGGGGTTTTTGCTTTAACCCTTTTTGAGATCCAAGAAATTGAATCCAAGTAGCTAAAGTTTGGATTTAATTTAAAATTCATTTAGACCTAGAACCCCTTCATTTGTGAGATTGAACTTTGAACATCTTCGTCTACAAAGAAGCAGTTTTACTAGCTACATCAAAGAACAATCTTCAGATAAGTATTATATTTCAATTTTTTGTATTTTTGGTTTATGAGATTCAGCTAGGAAAATCTCTCATTGTGGTTTTGACTGAGATCAGCCAAGAAAATCTCAACGTGGGGTTTTTTTATTGTGTAAGCCCATTGAAAAACACATTTGTAAGGGTTTTAAGGTGAACCTTAGAAAACCTTCTTTCATAGTGAAAGCCAATATCTCATGGGTGTGGATATTGGGAGTGGAGTAGTTGTGTGGCTGTTTTCGAACAGTTAGTGTACACACACAAACCACTATAATTCTTGGAGTAGTGGTGGATAATTGTATTTGTTTATATGTGTGAATGTTGTAATCTATTTTATGCTTTTTGTAGTGAATGTTGTAAGAGCTAGGTTTATTTCTTTTGCCTCTGTTTTGGTTTGAGTTTTTGATACTTACCGACGTTCTAGAAATCAGGTTGTCCTACCATAAGCCATTGGTTTTTGGTGTAAGGTTGTCCTTAGAACAACATTTGTATCAACCTCTCAATACATGTGCATTTAAGGTTGCTTTAAATTTTTGCTATCTATGTTATCTTTCTGCATTTTATTTTTATTTGGCATAGTCCTATTCACCCCCCTCTCTAGGACTTGGAGCTCTCCCTTTTCATGATGAATGAGTGTGATCCATGCTATCAAATGGTGGACCACATGGCTGTCCACTGTCCAGCAACCCTTGCTGCCCATTTTTGGACTAACCTGAATGGAGGGAAAGTACAAATATTAGCTTGATGTGCAGCTGTGTGGCCCACCACATGGACACCACAATGAGTTATGTGTTGAATCTATGTCGTCTACTAGTGGGGCCCACCTTGTTGATGTCCAGGGATAGGCACACCTGCCTCTCCATTTGGATAGCCCTGGACGGAAGAGAAAACCCAAATATCAGCTTGGTGTAGCTAGTGGGCCACCCACGTGGACCTCACCCATTGATGTATGTGTTGTATCCCTGAACGATGGGACCTAACTTGATGTATCTGTTTCATCCCCACCCATTCAGCAAGGGATGGTGGGACACACCTAATGCAAGTGTTTTGTCCACGTCGTCCAGGGCCTGGACGTGGACCCCACCTGGTGTACGTGTTTCATCCACACCATCCAATATGGATGGTGGGATCCACCGTGAGGTATGTGTTCCATCCATACTGCTTAACAGCAAGGGCTAATTGCCCACCGTTAAAACCTTCCGAGCTCCATTATGATGTTTGAGGGAGGCACAACACTTCCTGGGTGACCCACACCTAAGTGGGACCCACTTTGATGGTGTTTTACCCAGGCTGTCCCTCTGCTAGACACCCAGCAAGCCTAGGACATTGGGTGCCTAGACGCCCAGCAAGGGCCTTACCTGCTATATATTTATATCCATGTTGTCCATTGATGTTATGCAAGGCCTACCTTGATGATTTGTTTCATTCACTCTATTAGGCCATTTTTCAAGGTCGTGGACCTCATTACTATATAAGGCCCACCTTATGTACATGACCAGCCAACTATCTAGATTTTTAGATGTCCAGCAGGCCCTGATGGGCTGGACACCCAGCTATCGGAGTCCACCTTGTTATATGTGATATGTAAGGCCCGTATCCTAGTCTATACTGTTCCGTAGACTCCCTCGATCCTCCCGGTCGAATTCCGGTGACGAGGGACCTATAATTAGCATTTACGTGCTACCTTAAGTCGTATCCCATATATCTGAGTCAACTTAACCCAAGACTTGTACCCTGGCGACCGCGCCGTCATTGTGGTTCTGACGTCGCGTCTTGCGCACCGATGTGATACCCAGGCCAGGAGTTGTGAGCCCATGTATTTTTTGAAGAAATACTGTGCGTTGCAAATTTTAAGAGAATCTCTACAACCCATCACATCAATCAATCGAGTACACAGCCCATCACTCAATCCATCTCACTCATACCTCTCTCTTCACCAAGTCAAAGCAACCTATGCTTAGCCCATTCCTCTCATCTCAAAAGTCAATGAGACCCATTTCCTCCATGTCATTTCTCCTTACAACACCACTCCTCTCTCTCATTTCTCACTCTATCCCAAGCAATCCAAGGGAGGTGATCGTCCAAACTCCAAGAGAGCCAAGTGTGTGGCCCACTTCTTACCCCAAGATCCTTCATCCTAGCCATTCAATCCTCATCATCTTCCATCAAAGTTGAAGCCTAGGAGCTAAGGAGTCCATGGAGCCTAGAAGAAGCGGAATCATTGGGTGTTTTGTAGGGTTAGATTACAATTTTTGTGATGGACCAAGTGAGGCCTACCTATTGATGGTGTGGTTCCCATTTGGGACCCATCTTAATGTATGTATGGTAATCCTAGGAGGGCTCATAGTGGTGGAGCCCTCCATCACTCGACTCTCTATCTCTCTCTCTTTCTCTCCTTTCATTGCATGATGGCCCACCTAATGAGTATGTGATGTCCTCACTGTCCAATGGCAAGATGTGGGACCCACGTGA
Organism: Magnolia sinica; assembly: GCF_029962835.1. NCBI lineage: Eukaryota > Viridiplantae > Streptophyta > Magnoliopsida > Magnoliales > Magnoliaceae > Magnolia > Magnolia sinica. Next base: position 87,416,273 of record NC_080574.1, read on the forward strand.
TGCGAGTGTTTATACCATTCATCTAGCCATTTGGCTGTCCGTATGGCAGGCCTGGATGGGAGGGAAGACATAAATATCAGCTTGATTCAAAACTCTGGTGGGCCACACTGTCATGGACCCACCCTAAGATATGTATTTTATCCTCACTGTCCGCATATGGATGGTGGGACGGAAGTGGATTGGCTGGTATACCTCAACCAGCTATATAGCTGTTGTATTACGACAGCATGCTATGTGGGCTACTGTGATGTATGTGATTTATATACATTATCCATTTGTTTAGATGCGGGCCCACCCCACACATGTGGTACATGTGGGGGTGGGACCCACCTTGATGTATGTGTCTTACATCCCTGTCGTCCGTCCAATGAACGTCCAAGACTGGATGTTTGATTACAAAAAAAACAAAAAGAAGAAAGAAGAGATATAGATAACTTAATAAAATAATAATATAGCACATATATAATATATATAATATATAAAATATATGTATACATGGCTGGTGGGGCCACACATGGGACCCACCAGATGTACACGTTCATCCATCCCACCATCGTCCAGCAAGCTGGACGATGGGGCCCACCTAGGATGTATGTATTGTAGCCATCCGTCCACTGAGGATGTGGACCCCACCTCCATTGATACATGTGTTTTATATCCCACCGCCCATCCATTTTGACGTGGCCCACTAGATCTGGACGGTGGGCCCTATCTTGATGCATGTGTTCATCCATGCAGTCCATCATCCAGATAGGGACAGGTGGGATCCATGTGATGTATGTGGTTTATATCCAGGCCGTCCATCCACTGTTGGGACGTTAAGCCACCCTGATACATGTGTTGTATCTACCGTCCATACGTATGGATGCCAGCAAGTGGGTTTGACCGGAGGTACGTGTTATATCCAACCATCCATATGTGGGACCCACCCCACACGTTTCACACGTGCAGTTGATGAGACCGTTCCAACTGGACGGTTTGGATACCACTATTATTTATGTGTTTATCTATGGCATCTGTCTAGCAACAATATAGCTACTAGGATGATGTCAGCAAGTTCTGGGCTCACCATGATGTAGTGTTGTATTCACACCGTCCAAATCTGGATGGTGTTATGTGGGGTGCACTGTGATACATAGATCTCACCCACGCCATCCAGCTGATGGGCATGGGTCCACCATGATGTGAATGTTTTATCCACTTTGTCCAGTCCATGGACGTGGACCGCACCATGATGTAAGTATTTCGTATCCACACCGTGCATCTATGGGACCCTTGATGCATGAACGTTAACTACAACGTCCTTTTGCCAGATCGCGGGCCCACCTTGAGGAGCAACTATCCAGACCATCCATCTGGGTCCCACATGGCATATGTGTTCTTCCAGCCATCCACCATGTGGACCCATGGTATGTGTGTTTTATCAATACCATTTTGTAGTAATTGTCTTATGGCAGAGAATGAGATAGATATAAATTTCAAGTACGACCCACCTTTATGTGTTTAATCCATCGTCCAGCCCATGGACGGTGGGTCCCTACTTGATGTAGGTGTTTTATTTACACTGTCCATATGACGGTGGGCCCTACCATGATATATGTGTTTTAACTGCACCGTTCATCTGGACGTGGGGACCCACCGTGATATAAGTGATTTAATCCGTGCCGTCTATCTAGACGTAAGGCTGACCATGATGTATGTTTAAATGCACGCCATCCAACAGCCCGATTCAGACGCTGCTGGACAGCAGGGATTAACACCCATCGTTTTAACCTCCTAGGCCCCATTATGGTATTTGTGGGAGGCCCAAAAGTAGGGTCCACCTGCCATATGTATTTGAGGCCCATTGTGGCCGTATGTGAGGCCCTTTGAAGTTGTATGTGTGAGGCCCACTTGATTATGTATTTGAGGCCCATGGATGTGGCCCATTGTAATGAATTTGAGGACCAGATATCAGGCCCAATGTGATATATGTATGGCCCTTGTGATGAGGCCCATTATGAGGTAATTGTGGCCCATTTGATGAGGCCCATTATGATGTATTTATGGCCATGAGTGAGGCCCAATGTGATGTTTATTGGGCCCAAGTGATGAGGCCCATTGTGATGTATTTTAGGGCCAAGTGATGGGGCCCATTGTGATGTATACTAGGCCCATGTTATGCGGCCCATTGTGATGTGTATTAAGCCCATGAGATGCGTCCCGTTGTGATGTATATGCTGCCTAGATATGAGGCCCATTGCAACGTATATTCAGCCTGTGTATAAGGCCCGTTGTGATTATATGTGACCCATTGTGATGTATGAGACCCTTGTATGAGGTCATGACCCCACTATATGTTTGGCTCTATGTGGGCCACTCCTTGGGGAGTAATGTTAGTTGAATGTCCACATTGATGGGCAATGATGGTTAAATGTCCACATTGTGACTTTCCCTTAGGCCCATTGTTAAACTCATTCCCATCTTCTCTTATTGGGCCCCCCATTGATAATGATGCTTTCCACCATACTCTATAGAACTACTCGAACCATGGAGCCCATCTTATGATGGTATGAGGCCCATTGTAATTGTATGAGGCCCATTAAGATGGTGGGAGGCCCACTGTGATTGTATGAGGCCCACTGTGATTGTATGAGGCCCCCCTTGTGATTGTATGTGGCCTATTGTAATTGTATGAGGCCCATTGTGATTGTATGTGAGGATCATTGTGTCATGATGTAGGGAAGCCCACTTATTGTACTTAGACTCGACTTTGCTCTCGGAGGGGGATATTGTAATGCCCTGTCACCGTGGTCTCATGTGGGTGGGCACACGTGGGCGGACGCTGATGTGGGCAGGTGTGATGTGGGCGGGGCTGAGGCCTGGGTAAGCTACCACACAGGTGAGCTACCAGTAGTTGATAGGCTACTGTGCTAACAGGCTACTATGCACATAGTGAAGGCAGAGCTTTGTCTCACATCGGAAGCATTGTCCGAAGTTGAGCTGGCTATAAGTTGGGTTCCTTCCTTAATAGACATGACGCAAAGTGGACAGTATGACCCTTGCCATAGACGGAAGGATATTTAGTATAAGGTTTGGTGTATCCACCATTTAGAGCCTATCTTGATATTTGGATTAGATCCACCGTCCTTCTGTGGACCTCATCATTTGTATGCATGTGGTGAGGATGACTGATTAAAGCATGTGCCATTGGGATGAGATGTTTATGGGACTCCTTATGAGATGGAGTTGCCCCTACATGATCACGCGATATGCACTAGTTTGATGCATGGCCTAGATATGGCTGATGGTATTCGTGGACTCATTAGGATTTGTATATTGCATTGCATCCTCGGTATATGATATTTGGCTTACTATGTCTCCGCATTGCATAACTGATCTACATTGCTTCCTCGGTATGTAGATTGGCTTATTACGTTTTTGCATCGCATAGCTTGGATATGGCTGATGATATTTATGGACTTACCGACATGTTTCCACATTGCTCTGATAGTGCATACTCGGCACTTACCTTGTGATCACACTTACCCCACCCTCTAAGCTTTCTATAAGCTTATGCACGATAGATGCGTGGAGGTGGCGTTAGGTTACAACAGCATTGAGCTTGGAGCGTGTAGCAGCCTTCTGGGGCTTTGATTTTCGATATATGTATATTTCCCTTTTAACACTGTATTCGACCGTTTATATTAGATATGTGATGATGATGTTGCCTTTGTGATTTGGTTAAACTTGTGGTTATGCTTCTTACGAGATAAATATACGCTGAAAAATTCTCCTTGTAGGATCCCAGCATAGGAATCTGTCGTATGGGCACTGAAAGCTGAGAATGGGGTACTACGAAGGATGTCAGCATCGGATATATGTGTGTCTACCCGGGAATTCTGTGAGCCCGGTTTTCGAGTTTGGGGCGTAACAGGATATATGTCTTGTCTACCCATTTTCTGGAGCACATGGGTTAACTTGTAAGGCCCATTATGATGTATGTGTTGTATGTACCCTGGCCATCTATTTTTCTCGGCCATGGGCTACCTCATGAGGGCTTGTTATGATGTATGTGTTGCACATGTTGCCCATCTATTTTGCTGGATTATATGGGCTGCCCCATGAGGCCCATTATGATATATTTATTGTATATGCTGCCCATCTATTTTGCTAATTATATGGGCTGTCCCAAGAGGCCCACCATGATGAATGAGGTTTATGGGCTGACCCAAGTGGCTAGTTTAAGGGCCATGGGCCCCATTATGAGATAGTTTTTATAGTGGGTCACACTCTAGGAGGCAATGGTGGTTAAATGTCCATGTTGTAAACCTCCCTAGGCCCATTGTTAGGCCCATTCTCATCCTTTCTTAGTGGGCTAACCCAAACTGTTGGGCCCCCATTATTGTTAGTGCTTCCACCATGTCTTGTAGAATTGTCCAAGCCATAAAGCCCATCTTGTTCTTATTGGGTCCCTTAGGTAACCCAGTTACTTCGTGATGGCAGGTGAGGAAGTTCACTCATTGTTTTAGGCCCATTCTTGATAAGAGTAGGTCATCTAGGTCCATCCTTGATATGAGGAGAGTACATCATCACTCGTTGCCATAAATGGAAGAATATATGGTATTAGATTAGGCATATGCAACGTTGATGTTATGGATTAGATCCGCTATCCTTCTATGGACCCCACCATGTATATAGGCTGATTATTTATTTATACTCATGCTAGTATACTCTATTCAGTAAGACTCACTAAGTATGTGCTGGTAGAACATCATAATACATGCTCATACGCATCATTTGCATGCTTGTTATGAGGAGTGATTGATCATAACATGTGCCATTGGGCTAGTTGTTTTTGGGACTCTCTGAGAGATGGAGTTGCCCCATATGAGCTCGCGGTATGCACAGGATTGCTGCATGATTGGATAATATGACTCATGCATCTTGCATTTATGTGACATGATTATTGTATGCCCTAGTGACATCAGGGCCATAGCCTCCATAGGCATATCGTGGATGATAGGATTGGACACCAAAAATATTTTGGTTCTAGACATAGGGCGTCCTAGATGTCCCTGGGTGAAAGTCCTTAAAGCTTTATGGCACCAGGAGTTGCTCCAACGTCGAGACTGAGTGGATACATGAGCGCCTATGTGCCGAATACCTGGAAGCTGCATCTCTCACTGTGTCATGGTTGGTTGGAAGGGGGTGTGACCTTATCTGCCTAGAGAGAAGGGGGCATAGTCAAGTTGAGTTTGACCAGCTCGAGGAATGGGTCTGTTATCAATGTGTCGGATAGGTATTGGTAGACTATTAGTCAGGTGGATAGTGAGGTCTCTTACACTTACATTGGACTACACACCTAGGGGAGGGGTAGTCAGTGTGTAGTGCACTAGACCCCGGTGATTGTCCAAAGAGGAACTGTACTGATACCTGATTGTCCAGATAGGAACTGTACTGATATGAGGATTTTCCAGAGAGGAACTGTACTAATACATGATGTTCTAGAGGTGAACTGTACTGATATGTGGATCCAGCCGAGGACTGGTATGCTTGCGTTGCATCTTTCATATGACATTTGGTTACATAGGCCTTGCATCACATAGCCTTGGTATGGTTGATAACATTCATGAACTTACTAGCATTTTCCCACTCATGGACTTACCAACATTTCTACATTACTTTGATATATATATATATATATATATACATATATATATATATATATATATGCTTAGCACATATATTGCGCACACACTTACACCACCCTCTAAGCTTCTTGTAAGCTTATGCATGACCATTGCGTACAGGTGATGATAGGACATAGTCGAGCAGGAGCAGGAGCGTGTGGCGATATTTCTAGAGACTTGTTATCTATCTTGTATTTCCCTTCTACATTGTACTCAAATGCTTTTATTATAGTGGATATGTGGTGGTGAGGTTAATGTTTGTGGGTTATACTTATGGTTATTCTTCTTAGCAAAAAAAAATTCATGTTAAAAATCCTCCTTGTGGGATCCCAGGAATGGAATCCAGTATATGGGTGCTGGGAGCCAAGAATGGGGTACTACGGAGGATGTCAGCACTGGATTCGGTGATCAGGAATTTTGTGATCCCAATTTCTGAGTTTGAGGCGTGATAGATTTGACTCCCACTGACAAGGCCAGGTTGAGAAGGGGTATGTCCGACCCGCCTTAGGGTTGAGGTGGCAAACGGTGACCAGTTTGACCCAGCGACAAGGAGAAGCGTGAACGAGGTCCGCTACTAGTGTATATAATGGAGGTTGTAATTCCACTGGTGGGTAGCGAGGTTGATTGCTGGTGTCTGGTGCATGGGCATCAACCTTGATAGATCCTAAGTTCTAAAATTATATTGATCATAATCGAGACAGTGATGTTCAGTAGTAGTGTGATCAAGTCCGTGGTGAGAGGACTATTGGCAGATGTTTCTACAGCTAGCATATAGTTATTTTATGCATCTCACACATGATCAACATCCATCATTCATTAAGACATCGCTTTGCATAAATTATCACTATTGGCAGTTCTTTCATTATGTCTTTCATGTTAATTTATTTTTCATACTTATCATAAGTACTTTGCACTTGTTAAGTTATAAAACTTGTCTTTTAACCACTCAGGTAAAGGATCTAATGAAGAAAAACAAGTAACGACCACGAGTTACATGTCACATCGGGGGACTGAATTGACTTTTGAAATTTTGGATTGTATATAATGTATATATGTATTGCGCACGTAGACAAATGATGTACTTTTGGAATTTTGTAGTACCCAGTTTACTTGTATATAGATATTACATATATTGTATCTGATGTTCCTCTTTCGTGAAGAATGTATGGTGAGATATATTCCTTACATTACCTTGTCGGACATCAAGCTTGGGACTTAGTGTGTGGGCATTGGGTACCAATCCCAGAGTTCGGCTTATCGCATGCTAGATCTGGTAGATATAGAAGTCGTACATGACTATCGGGTCTAGGGTGTGATAGAGTTGGTATCAGAGCATGAGATAAGGGATTACCCACGGACAAGTAACCATTTAGGAGTACTAAAACTTGAAAACTGACTTAAAAACTTAGAAACACTAGGCTTCCCCTCAAGGAACTAGGAAAAAGTTATGGTTACGTCTCAAAGCTAAGAAGTTAAGAAGATGTGCTTCTTGACCTTAAGAGACTATTTTAGGTTGAAACTAACCTAGGCATCCATTTTCTATTGTAGATCATGGAGCCTAAGAAGGCTGGTAAAACCAAAACAACAGTAGAGCACGAGCCATCTGAGGATCACCAAGCCAAGGCACCAGATACTCCTCAGGACACCACTTTGATTCAGGAAATCCTTCGTTCCATGGAATCTCTGATGGAACGTCAGGAGAGGAGGGCATCTCTGATGGAACGTCAGGAGAGAAGGTCTATAGAGGAATCTTCCGTGTTAGAGCGGTCAGCTTTGATTCAGGAATTCCATGCTTTACGACTCCCTTGATTTAAAGGGTAGCCAGATCCACTTGAGGCCGACCGATGGAGGACCCAGGTTATCAAGATTTTAGATGTGATGGGGTGTCCTGATTCCTAGAGAGTGCTGCTTGCCACCTTCACACTTGAGGGAGATGTAGAGTTATCATGCAGTCAGTTAAGAAGGAAGTTGGGCCGAGTATGGTTTGGAGTTGGAGCATGTTCAGCGACAAGTTCGACCAGAAGTATTTTCCTGATAGTGTTCGAGAAAAAATGGTGTTTGAATTTATATCTCTGGAGCAAGGAGCTTTATCTATGGCTCAGTACGAGACCAGATTTGTTGAGCTGTTCCATTTTGTATTGAATTTTATTTCGACCTCCAGTGTGAAAGCTCATAAATTTAAGAAGGGACTTCGTCCTAGCTTGAGGAGTAGGGTAGAACCTTTGTGACTCCCTACGTTTGAGGAGATTATAAATGCTATATTGTCAATTTAGCACCCAGGTTTGTCAAATTTTGTTGTGCCAAATCATTTAGAATATGTATCATGTTTTGATGAGATGATTAGATCAACTTCGGGCATTTTAAAGTTATCCAAGTCTTCGTCGAACTTCTCTGTATATTCAAGTTGAAGAAGCGTTGTCGAAGTTCAAGATTTCATGCTCAAGTACATGTAAAAGTTCAAGGCTCAAGTTCGAGTATAATCTCCAAGTTCAGTACTTTAAAGACTCAAGAACTCAAGTCTTTACTCAAGCTCAAGTTCAAGATTTGAAGACAAGCTTCAAGTATTTCAAGTGTATGCAAAGCAAATGATGTTTTAATTGTTCAAACTCATAAACAAGGTATGGATGACCCTAGATTGACCATATGTTAGGTCACATTCATTGCATATGCTATGTGGGTCATTTCATAATTTTATAGGTCATTTCCTCCACCAGTCCTAGCCTTTGTTCGACTAGTCCAAGCTCTGGCTTGACCAATCCAAGATTTGTTCAAAATTTTAGAAATTTTCTGTTGGACCCTCGACCAGTCGTGGTGATTACCTGACCAGTCGAGTGAATAGTGCTCGACCAGTTGTGCAGACTCGACTCAAAGTCCAACAACATATTCCGGTCCCACTCAACTAGTCAAGTGCTTTGCTCGACCAGTCGAGCAAGCCACACAACCTGTCGAGTAACGACTTTATCTTATTACATCAGAAATTTTAAATTTTGGTTGGTCCTTCGACCAGTCGAACCGACCCTTAGACCAGTCGAGAGAACAATATTTTCACCAATAAATAGTATACGAATCTCAGAGTTTTTCATTCATTCCAAGCCATATCAAACCATCACTCTGAAAGATAAGTTCTTGCATTTCTTAAGTTATATTGTGTTCAGTTTAAATTCTCTTTAATAGATTTATGCATTTGATTTTGTGATCTCCATTCAACTCTAATTCTTTAAAGAAGGGAATTGTGACTGAAAATGCCCTAGTTTGTCAATTAGCGTAAGCGTTGAGTCAGTTAGACAAAGGAGCCCTATAGGAAGATCGTTCAAGCGTCTACCTTAACAGGATGTGTGTCCGAACTCGCCAAAGGTAAACCTTAGCCTCACATCCCATGTCCCAAAACACCAGGTATATAAAACCCTTAAAATTGAAAAGAACATCCTAGGGTTTTTGGTTAGATTTTTTTTTTTTTAAATCAGGAAAACCTTGAAGTTTTCTACCCTTGTCAATTTATCTATACATGACTCGATTAAATCAAACCCTGTTATCGATGTCCTCAAAGCTCACTCGATATTATCGAAATGAGGACTTAAGATGTCCAGCAACAATAAAGATCTCTGGACTGAATTATTGACGAATCGATGGACTGCTCGATATCATTGAATTTTGAATCTCGAGTCCATCGAGTCGACTCAATAAAATCAACGTCTAGTCTTTTGTGTCCAAAATATCACTAAGGAAAATCATGTGATTCTTAATATATTGAAGGGGTCCTCGATATCCTTGAAATTCAAATCTCAATGATATCGGTAGACCTTCAATAATATCAGTTTGGGACACAATCTTATCCAACAAGTTTTCAGGTTAATCTTTCTTAGATCGAGGATCGCTCGATAAAATCGATATTCAAATATCGATCATATCGAGGTGTAGTCGATGTCATTGAAATAGGACATAAATTGTCCAGCAAGCTGATAGGAAAATTTTCTGGAATTATCGATGAATCGACACTGTCATCAATATCATCAATATTCAAATTCTAATGATATCAAGTGATGCTCCATCATATTCTATACCTGTTTGTTTCAAAGGCATCTGCTCTCTCATTTTCAAATGTTGAGGAATCAAACCTCGTGTCGATAAAATCGGAGTTCAAAATCCGATGACATCAAAGCATGTTCAATCTCCTCGACTAGTTGGTAAAAATTTTCAAAAGCGTTTGATAATTGAGTTCGTATCATCGAGAGGCCAGTCGATGCTATCGAGAGTATACGCTCAATGATATCGAACTCTTTCAAAAATATGACCATTTTATATCCGGTGGAACCTTTTGCCTATTTAATGAGAGCTTGCCTTTAGTTGTTGGTATAGAAAAATAAAGAGTGCTTTTGAGTGTTTAACCCTAGATCATATACCATAAGCTTTTTCTCTCATGGAAGTTCATCTTCCAATCCACCCTCATCATTGACATTCAATAGAGTGGATTGGGGAATAAACTTTCGCATTCAAGAATCCTTTAGCTACCATCTTAATGTCAAATTATTAAGTTGGGATGCCTTTAATTCATAGATGATTGGAATCACTCTGTCTCCTTTATAGGAAAATATTTAATAGAGTATGATTCCATCATAACCTTGACCCAACCCGTAGCCTTATCTTGGTACGTTATCTGAGTTGTGGTTCAAGGGAGCTGAAGATTCTTCGTCATCAAAGGAGGAGATCTTCATCAACGTGCTTAATGGGCCTCATCTACTTATTTGTAAATCATTAGAGTCCAGAGGACCCTTGTGATCATTCCTTTTGTAGGATTAGGTCTAAGGTGTTTCTCACCCCTTTTAAGTCCTCATAGGAAACCTTCGACGGGAGTGTATGTGGTGGGTGCTTTGTGTTGACCCTTACTCTGTGGAGAGCATAAACTCTTAGGTCCCTGTGTAGGTCCTTGACCTGTGTGGTCTAAAACTTGGGTGTTGTGTGTTGACCCTTGCTCATGGAGCATAAAATGGTGAGGTTCCTTGTATGGATCCTTGGCCTGTGTGTCCTAAGAGTTGGGTGTTTCGTGTTGACCCTTGCTCCTGTGTGGGGCATAAACTTGTGTCGTTTAGACACGTTAAAGTCAGCCTAGAGTAGGTTGTACTGGTTTGAGGTGAACCTGATTTTAAACCTCCGGTTTAAGGTGAACCTGATGTGAAACCTCCGTTAGTGAGATCCAGTACACTCAAGGGTTGAGTGCGTCTACCGAAAGTGGAGTAGACAAGTAGTCGAACCACTATAAAAACAACTGTGTTTGAGATTGCTATTTTCTTCTATTGCTTGTGCTTATGTGATTACCCTAAAAGCTTTCATATATGATTATCTGAGATCACACCTCACACAGTCACATCCATCATAAACTATGATTTGCATCTTATTTATCTTTCAAATAGTTTTATGACTAGATCCTCTATTTGGCTTGGAAGCCATTACAGTTAGCTTGAAGAAATCCTGATACATGCATATTTATTTAAGATAATATTGATAGGATTTTAATTACCATAAAATACTAAAAAGTCCTATTCACCCCCCTCTAGGACATACTGGCATATTCCCACTTCAACTAAAGCGGTCATTGCTGCAATTTCAGTGACTTCTCTTTGAGATCAAAATTAAATCAAGCAAACCCAGGCTGAATTAATATAAAAATCATTTAGATTTAGAACCTTTTCATTTTTGAGACTGGACATTGAACATCTTCCTCTATATCGGATTGGTTCTACCGGGCTTCTTCAGAAAGAGAATTTCCAGATAAGGACCATTTACATTTTGTATATCTTTTGTGGTTTGGTTTATGAGGTTGTGCCAGGAAAATCTCATTTTTGATTTTGTCTGAGGTAATCTAGAAAATCTTAGAGTGTGGGGTTTTCATAATTGTGTAAGCCCATCTAAAGACACAATTGTGAAGGTTTTAAGGTGAACCTTGGAAAACCTTTTTCATAGTGAAAGCTAATATCTCATGGGTGTGAATATTGAGAGTGGAGTAGTTGTGTGGTTATTTTCTAACAGTTGGTGTACACATAAATGAACCACTATAATTCTTGGAGTTGAGCTGGATGATTGAAGGTGCTTATGTATGTGATTGTTGTAATTTACTTTGAGCATTTTTTGTGAAACCCGTATCCTAGCCCATACCATTCTGTAGGCTTCCGCGGTCCTCCCGATCAAATTTTGGCAACCCACGACCTATAATCGGTAATTGCGCATAGCCCTAAGTCGTATCCCGTATTCCAGAGTCGGCTCGACCTGAGACTTGTACTCTTGCGATCGTGCCATCGCCGCGGTTTCAATGCCACATCTCACACGCCGATATGATACCCAGGCTAGAAGATATGGACCCACGTTCATTTCGAGGAAAATGCTGTGCGTTGTGAATTTCGAGAGAATCTCTACAACCCGTCACATCAAACAATCAAGTACACATCAATCACAAGTCAAGTACACCACCCATACCCCCTCTCTCTCCACCCATCCTTCTTTACCCAAATTTTAACCAAGCTCATACCCTAACCATCCCTTCCTTACAACATCCATTCCACCCATCCCTTATCATACCATCACTTCTCTCTCTCCCTTACTTTTCTCAAACAATCTCCCAAGCAATAAAAAATCCAATGTCCAAGCCTTCCAAGAGCAACCTAAGTGTGACCCACTTCTCTACCACCCATTCTCTTATCCCCACTATCAAAACTTCATCATCCACCATCAAAAGTTGTGCATAGGAGCTACGGGAGCTAAGAGACCAAGAAGAAGGCCGATAGGTGGGTGATCCACCGTTGATTCTTGTTTTAAGGGCACACTTGTTGTGGGACCCACTTGATGTATGCATTATATAAGGGAGGGCCTAATAGTGGCGGGGTCCCTCCCCTTCACATTTCCCTCTCTCTCTCTCTCTTGTAAAGTGATGATGGTGTAAAGATGTGTGGCCCACCTGGTGTGTGTGTGGCCACCATGAAGTATGTTTTATATCCATGCCAACCATGTGATGGGCCCACCTTATTAGACTGTCCAGTGGCAAGCCTGCTGGCCTGCCAGTCTGGACAGGCCCAGTTAAAGGGAAAATACAAATATCAGCTTGACCCAAACACGTGGCCCACTGGACGTGGGGCCACCATGATGTAATATTCACACCGTTCGTGGGATCTGGACGGTGGGGCCTGCTGCACTATTAAAAAAAGAAAAGATATAGTATAATATAATACAATATAATATATAATATAATATTATATAATATAAAGAGAGAGAGGATTGAAGTGGGTGGCCCACCATGTGGGACCCACCCTGGTGTATGTATTGTATATATATATATATATATATATATAAAAATTGGGTGAAAGCTCCTAAACCTCCGAGGCCAAGGGACACCCCAACGTCTAGACCGAGTGGATACATGAGCGCCCGAGTGCCAAATAACAACAAGCTGCGTCTCTAACTGTGTCGTGGTTAGTTGGGAGGGGTTGTGGCCTTTTCCACCTGAGTGAGGGGGCTTTAAGCTAGGCTGAGTATGACTTGCTCCCAAATGGGTCCGCTATCAATGAGCCGGGTAGGCATTGGTATACTACTGGCAGGCAGGTAGTGAGGTCTTTTCCACTCGCTGGGCTACGCGGCCGGCTGGGGCGGTAGCTAGGTTGGAGTGTACTAGACCCCGGTGATAATTCTAGAGATGTAAGGTACTGATATGTGGACTTATTGAGTAGGAGTTGCAAACTCATTCATTCATTCATTTACTATCCACTTGGGCTAGTAGTGCGCAACTGATTATTGTGTACTTTCGCAATGGCCAGGATTTCGGTTAGGGCGCACGACTATCTTGAGATCAGGGAGCCTACCATATTGACTCTGACTATCTAAATTTAGGTATGGGACTAGTTTAGATAGAAGTCCCTTGCGATGGACCCCATAGCCTACGATACTACGTACTATCATCCTGACTTCACACTCCAGCATGGTCATTCCATTCACACCACATATTACATTGCATCCTCAGCACATAACATTTGGTTTATTGTGCTCCTGTATTACATAACCTAATTAAGGCTGACGGTATTCATGAACTCATTAGGAATTGTATATTACATTGCATCCTTAGCATCTGATATTTGGCTCCTTATGACTCCTCATTTACTTAGCTGATCTATATTGCGTACTCTGATATTCTATGACTCATGGACTTGTTAGTAATTTCACTTACTCTGATATCGTATGATTCATGATCTTGCCAGTATTTTTGATATTGTATGATTATGGCATTGTATTGTATACAAGACACTTACCTTATGCACACACTTACACCACCCTCTAAGCTTTCTATAAGCTTATTCACGATAGATGCGTGCATGTGATGTTAGGTCACAGTAGCGTTGAGCTTGGAGCATGCAATGGTCTTCTGAAGCTTTGATTTTCGATATATGTATATTTCCCTTTCCACACTATATTCAGATATTTATATTAGTGGATATGTGATGATGATGTTGACTTTGTAATTTGGGTAAACTTGAGGTTATGCTTATTATGAGTAAAATGTATATTGAAAAATCCTCCTTATAGGATCCCAGGATCGAAATCTAGTGTATTAACATTGGGAGCCGAGAATGGGGTACTACAGAGGCTGTCGGCACCGAATTCAGCGATCGAAAATTTTGTGAGCCCAGTTTTTGAGTTTGGGGCGTGATAAAAGATAAATAACATCACATATCTGTTGGTAGCTACCCTATACTCTATAATTATTAAGAACTTAGAATTATTAGATTCTCGAGTTCGAATAACTTAGAGATTTTCTGATATAGCTCCCCACCATTGAGATTGTGAGGCTGCATAGTATTCCACCTTCGATCGTTTCTGATCCGAGATCCGAGGATTAGTGGAGTCATCATAACGTTGATGAGGTGTGAGAGGGCGAGGTTGAGATTAGAGAGCGCTATCTTCATCCTTTTATAGATTGATTGTGCCTTGACATATATACTTGATGATGGTTCTTCTTCCCTTGTCTGTTCTGTAAATTTTGAGGAAAAAAGTTTTAATAGGAGGGCAGAGCTGTGAGACCTGTATCTTAGCACGTACCATTCCGTAGGCTTCCTCGATCATCCTGGTCAAATTCTAGTAACCCACGACCTATAATCAGTAATTGCACGCAGCCTTGAGTCGTGTCTCGTATTCCAGAGTTGGCTTCACCCAAGACTTGTACCCTTGCAACCGCGCTGTAGCCACGGTTCCAATGCTGTGTCTCACACACCAATATGATACCTAGGCCAGAAGATATGGGCCCACGTTCATTTCAAGGAAAACGCCACGCGTTGTGAATTTTGAGATAATCTCTACGACCCGTCACATCAATCAATCAAGTACACATCAATCACAAGTCAAGTACACATGCCACCTCACCCCTCATAAGTCGACTCTCTCTCTCTCTCTCTCTCTCTCTCCACCCATCCCTCTTTTACCCAAATTTCAACCAAGCCCATACCCTAACCATCCCTTCCTTACAACATCCATTCCACCCATCCCTTATAATCCCATCACTTCTCTCTCTCCCTCATTTTTCTTAAACAATCTCCCAAGCAACAAAAAAAATCCAACGTCTAAGCCTTCCAAGTGCAACCTAAGTGTAGCCCACTTGTTTACCACCTAATCTCTCATCCCCACCATCAAAACTTCATTGTCGACCGTTAAAGTTGAGCATAGGAGCTAAGGGACCAGTAAGAAGGCCGATAGGTGGTTGATCCACCATTGATTCTTGTTTTAAGGGCCCACTTATTGTGGGACCCACTTGATGTATGCATTGTATAAGGGAGGGCCCAATAGCAGTCCCTCCCCTTCACGTTTCCCTCTCTCTCTCTTGTATTGTGATGATGGTGTAGAGGTGTGTGGCCCACCTGGTGTGTGTGTGGCCATCATGAAGTACGTTTTATATTCATGCCATCCATGTGACGGGCCCACCTTGCTCAACCATCCAATGGCAAGCCCACTGGCCTACCCATCTAGACAGGCCAAATTGAAGGGAAAATACAAATATCAGCTTGATCCAAACACGTGGCCCACTAGACGTGGGGTGACTATGATGTAATATCGACATCGTCCGTGAGATCTGGACGGTGGGGCATGCTGCATGTGTGGCAACCCACACCATCCAGTCCACTGGATGATGTTGCTGCACTGTTAAAAAAAGAAAAAAGAAAAGATATATATATGTATATATAATATTATATTATATTATATAAAGAGAGAGAGGATTGGAGTGGGTGGCCCACCACATGGGACCCACCCTGGTGTATGTATTGTATATTTACTCCATCCATCCATTTGATCCAGACCGTTCAGCAGTCTAGATGTGGATGTGATCCACCAGATGATTGTATGTGTTTTATTCATTCGTCTATCCATTGACATGCTCGTCTAAGGGCTTGAGACAAAAAAAAGAGGCAGATCCAATTCTCTGGTGGGCTACGTATGTGGACCCCACCTTGATGTATGTGATTCGTCTAAATCGTCCATCTATTTGGTGAGCTCATCTTAGGGCTTGAGAAGAAAAATAAGACAGATCTAGTTATCAAGTGGACCACACTACCATAGACAGCAGGGATTGAACGTTCAGCATTGGAATCTTTTTGGGTCACAGAAGTTTTGGATTAGTATGAAATTTGTTTTTCCTCTTAAGTCAGGTCCATGTGACCTTATGAACAGACTGGATGGAAAATAAACATTATGATGGCCCTTGTGATTTCTAATAGTGAAAATCACTATCTCCACTATTATTATGGTATGGTCCAGATGATCTTTTGATATGATGCATTGGGTAATACTCTATAATGATCTCTAAAAACAGATGTATGATGTATATGGTGAGGCCCATTATGATGTATTCGAGGCCCATATACGTGGCCCATTCAATGTATTTGAGGCCCAGATACATGGCCCATTCAATGTATTTGAGGCTCAGATACATGGCCCATTCGAGTATATGAGGCCCATTAGTGCGGTGCACGTGATGTGGCCCACTTGATGTATATGAGGCTCACTGGTGTGGCCTATGGATGCGGCCTAGTTGGCGTGTGTGAGGACCATTGTTACGGCCTATGTGATGCGTCCTGATTTGATGTATATGAGGTCCATGTATTACGGCCCATTTTGATATATATATGACCCGTATTTGAGGCCCAATGTGATGCATATGCGGCTCGTATTTGAGGCCCAATGTGATGTATATGTGACTCGTATATAAGGTCCGATGTATTGTATATAAAGCCCATGAGATATGGCCCATTATGATATATGAGGCCCATTGTGATATGTGAGGCCCATGATGATGTATATTAGGCCCTTATGTGAGGCCATGGGCCCACTATATATTTGGACCTATGTGAGCCACTCCTTGGGAGCAACGTTGGTTAAATGTCCACATTGATGGGTAGTGATGGTTGAATGTCCACATTGTGACCTTCCCTTAAGTCCTTTGTTAGGCCGATTTCGATTATCGAGGCCGATTGTCGAGGCCGATTATCGATGCCGATTATGAGTATGTGACTGCATAACATTATGATACATGCCCATATGCATCATCTGCATGTTTGTTATGAGATGTGATTAACCATTGCATGTGCCATAGTGCAGGTGCTTTATGGGACTACCTAATGGGCGGAGTTATCCCACATGAGCGCACGTTATGCGCAGGATTGATGCATGATTGGACTACATGACTTATGCATCTTGCATTGTGTGATTATGATTACTGTATGCCCTAGTGACATTAGGGTTGTGACGTCCACAAGTATGTCATGGATGGCCAAATGGGACACTGAAAATGTTTGGTTCAAGCATCTGGGCAATTTGGATGTTCGTGGGCGAAAGTCCCTAAACCTCCGAGGCTAGGAGACGACCCAATGTCTAGACCGAGTGGATACATGAGCGCCTAAGTGCTGAATACTAGTAGGCCACATCTCCCACTGTATTGTGGTCGGTTGGGAGAGGGTGTGGCCTTATCCGCTCGAGTGAGGGGGCTGTAAGCTAGGCTGAGTTTGACCAGCTCCCAAATGGGTCCGCTATTGACGAGCTGGGCAGGCATTGGTATACTACTGGTAGGCGGGTAGTGAGGTCTTTTCCACTCGTTGGGCTACGTGGCCGGTTGGGGTGGTAGCCAACTTAGAGTGTACTAGACCCCGGTGATGATCCTAGAGATGTATGGTACTGATATGGGGACTTATTGAGTAGGAGTTATATGCTTATTCATTCATTCATTCACTATCCACTCGGGCTGGTGGTATGCAATTGATTATTGTGTACCTTTGCAATGGCTAGGATTTTGGTTGGGGCACGTGACTAACCTGAGATCAGGAGCCTACCACATTGACTCTGACTATCTAAATTTAGGTATGAGACTAGTTTGGATAAAAGTCCCTTGTAATGGACCCCATAGCCTACGATACTACGTACTATCATCCCGACTTCACACTCCAGCATGGTCATTCCATTCGCATCGCATATTGCATTGCATCCTTAGCACATAGCATATGGTTTACAATGCCCTTGTATTACATAACCTGATTAAGGCTGACGGTATTCCTGAACTCATCAGGAATTATATATTGCATTGCATCCTCGGCATCTGATATTTGGCTCCTTATGACTCCCCATTTGCATAACTGATCTATATTGCATACTTTGATATTATATGACTCATGGGCTTATCAGTATTTCCGCTTACTCTGATATCATATGATTCATGATCTTGCTAGTATTTCTGATATCGTATAATTATGGCATTGTATTGAATACTTGGCACTTACCTTGTGCACACACTTACACCACCCTCTAAGCTTTCTATAAGCTTATGCACATAGATGTGTGTAGGTGACGTTAGGTCGCTGTAGCGTTGAGCTTAGAGTGTACAACGGTCTTTTAGAGCTTTGATTTTCGATATATGTCTATTTCCCTTTCAGCACTGTGTTCAAATGTTTATATTAGTGGATATGTGATGATGATGTTACCTTTGTGATTTGGGTAAACTTGTGGTTATGCTTATTACGAGTAAAATATACATTGGAAAATCCTCCTTGTAGGATCCCAGGATCGGAATCTGGCGTATGAACGTTGGGAGCCGAGAATGGGGTACTACAGAGGCTGTCGGTACTGGATTCGATGATCAGGAATTTTGTGAGCCCGATTTTCAAGTTTGGGGTGTGACATTTGTGGTGAATCGTGTAATATATTTCGTGCGCTTGTGGTGAATGTTGTAATAACTTAGTTTATTTCTTTGCCTCTTTATTGGTTTGGGTTTTTGATACTTACAAATGTTTTAATAAGGTTGTCCTGCCATAAGCCTTTGGTTTTTGGTATTAGGTTGTCCTTAGAACTAAGTTTGTATCAACCTCTCAAGACTAGTGCATTTGAAGTTTCTATTTACTTATGCTTCTTTATTATTTGATTGTGCTATCTATCTTTCAATTCTATATTTGTTTTTAATTTGGCAGTCCTATTCACCCCCCCTAGGACGTTTAGCTCAGCCTTTTAAGAGGTGACGAACCGAGTTAAGATCATAAAAGTAGAATTCAAAGAGATGAAAAAGACTCGTGATTAGCCACTTTGAAAACAGGATAATAGGTGTCATGCCCCAAACTCGGAAATTGGGCTTACAAAATTCCCGATCGCTGAATCTGATGCCGACAGCCTCCGTAGTACCCCATTCTTAGCTCCTGGCACCCATTCACCAGGTTTCGATCCTGAGATCCTACAAGGAGGATTTCTATAACATAAGTCTTTTTCATAATCAGCATAACCAAGATCATAACCCATAAATGATAACCTCAGGAACATCATCACAAAATCTACTAAGAACAAAAACTTTTACAATACAAGGTGTATAAGGGAAAGATACAATGTCTGTAATAAAACTCCAAAAGAAACTCCACGGCATGATCCTGCTCCTACTCAGCTACTGCCTAGAGTCACTTGCACGCATCAATCGTGCATAAGCTTATAGAAAGCTTAGAGGGTGTTGTAAGTGTGTGCAGGATAGGTGTTAAGTATGCAATATTAGAGTATGCGAAATATGCTGGCAATACCATGAATACCACCGGCTGTAATAAGGCTATGTAATACAAGGCAGGAATGCCATCAGCCATACCAAGGATATGCAATACATGGCAGGAATAACATCAGCCTTCCCAAGGCTATGCAATACAAGGCAGAAGTGCCATCAGCCATACCAAGGCTATGCTACACCAAGCATGAATGCTATCAACCATACCAAGGCTATGCGATGCGGGGCCTATATAGCCAAATGTCATATGCAATATGCAATGCGATTATGTCAGTCCTCATATCAAGTCCACATATCAATACAGTTCCTCTATAGGAAATCACCATAGTCAAATACACTCCACACTGACTGTCACCTCCCTAGTTGCACAGCCCAGTGAGTGGAAGATACTTCACTATACACTTGTGGTCTGCCAATACCTACTCGGCTTGACGATAGCGGACCCATTTGTGAGCTAGTCAAACTCAACCTAGGTTATAGCCCCCTCACTTGGGCGGATAAGGCTACACCCCCTTCTAACTGACCATAACATAGTGGGAGACGTAGCCTAATGGTATTTGGCACCGGCACTCATGTTTCCACTCTATCTAGATGTTAGAGCATCTCCTGGTACCAAAAAGGTTCTGAGACTTTCACCCAAGGACATCCTGCGTGCCCATAGTGTTAGAACCAAACATTTTCGGTGTCCAAATCTGGCCATCCACGATGTGCGTGTGGAGGCTATGACCTTGATGATGCTAGGGTGAATAATAACCGTGCCATACAAATGTGAGATACATGAATCACACCAATCAACCATGCATCAGCCCTACACATGCAGCGCGCTCATGTGGGGTAACTCCATCACTTAAGGAGTGTCATAAACCGCCTGCCCAATGGCACATATCATAATTAATCACTCCTCAACCAAGCATACATATGATGTACATGGGAATGAATCATGAAGATAACTAAGCATAACATACGATGATGTTGTACTCTCCTCTTAGCAAGGTCGGGTCTAGGTACTTAGACAATTCTACATGGTATGGAAGAAACATAACCAATAGTGAGGGCCCAACGGTTTGGGGTAGCCCACAAAGTATAGGTAAGCAATACTATGGGCCCAATAGATGAGAATGGGCCTGATAAAGGGCCTAGAGAGGTTCACAATGTGAACATTTAACCACCATTGTTCCCTAGAAGGGAGCCCAACAAGGAATCTAACTAAAATAAGGCCCATGGCCGGGATACGACTATGAAAATAAAATGGGTAGTAATGCATAACATCTTATACCAAATGATGGGACTCGAGAAATGGCCCATAGCCTACATACATCAACATGAGCCTCATAAATTGCATCATATGGGCCTCATACATCGCATCGAGCCTCATCATATGGGCCTTATACACATTAAATTAGGCCACACACAAGGGCCTCATGGGTTAGGCACAAGGGATGGGTAGTGAGCTAGCAATACATACATTAAGGTGGGCCTAATGGGGGCAACCCATAACCCAGGAAAAATGGATGGGTAGCCTGAATCATATATCATGGCGGGCCGCTCAAATGGTCGGCATAGATATTCAAAACATACATCACAGCGAGCCGCACAAATAGACATCATAAATATACAATATATACATCACGGTGCGTCCCATGGCATGTCTAGATGGACAGTGCTAATGTACAATGCATACATTAAGGTGGACCTCATCCGAGAAAACAAATGGACAGTGTGGTTAAAACACATTCATCATAGTGTGCCCCACATGCTGATGGACAGCGTGTATAAAACACATACACAATAGGGGCCCCATCATCTAGGGGCAGATGGACAGTGTGCATATAAATTACATACATTAAGGTGGGTCCCATGCTAGGGATGAACGGTTATATATAACACATACCCCATGATCTGATCCACTGTACACTAGCTAATCTGCTTCCTCGACAGGTGGGTCCCACATGGGGCCCACCATAATATAATATCATAATATTATTATTTTATCGTCCAACAATCTGATGAACGGCTGGATGTAAAACATACATCAGGGGTGAGGTCCATTGCCCTGCCCAATGGACGGGTGGACATAGAATACTTACATCAAGGTGGGTCCCACCCACATGTGCAACATGTGTGGGCTGCGCCCCACACAAGCTAAATGGATGGACAGTGTGCATAAGCACATATCTTATAGTGGGCTCCACACTACCGTCCAAGGCAGATGGACGTAGTGGATATAGAACAAATACATCGAGGTGAGTCCCACCCACACGTGTGGGATGGGCCCCACATCCAAGACAGATGGGCGGATGGAGAAACACATACATCATGGTGTGGCCCACATCCTCAAACGAACGGACAGTGGGGATTAAACCCATACATCATGGTGGCCCTGCACCACCCGTCCATATGGACAGTGTGGATTTAGAACACATCATCAAGGTGGCTTCCCACCGTCATCAGCTGGACGGTGTGGTCAATATACACATCAGGTGGGGTCCAGCCCACGTGGCCCACTATATTTAAATCAAGCTGATATTAATTATTTCCCATCGTCCAGGTCTGCTGGACGGTGAGGGTGAAACATAGTTCGGTGGGCCCTGCAGCATACTAGATGGTGTCCAGCGGTGTCCTAGACTATTGGCCCATTCACTGGATAGCTAGGGTATGACACGTACATCACGGTGGGCCCCACAGGGGTGGCCCACCAGCTTAAGATTAAGATGATGTTTATGTTTTCCTTTCATCTGGCCTAACCCAAAAATGGGCAGCAAGGTGTTACTGCATAGTGTAGTCCATAAAATGTTAAATGGGGAAAAATACATCAGATTCATTATGGTGAGGCCCTCCTAGATGGGTCACACACACTCTAGACACAAGCCATCATCCATATCATCCATAGATCAGGCCTTATAGGCCATCTAACCCATGCAAGCCCAACGACCAGCAATATGGGCCTGGATGTCTAGCAGCCTAGGCAGCAAGGACGTCCTTGCTGCTGAACAGCCTGGGAGCTATGGGCACATCAGGTGGGCCACATACATCAGGGAACAAAGAGAGGAAGGGAGAGAGAGAGAGAGAAACGATGGAGATGGGAGGAGCTCCGCCACTATGAGCTCCTCCATGTACATATGCATATATCATTGTGGGTCTCATACATGCATGGGCCCATCATAATCAAAATAAAAATGTAAGGTGGGGATGCCATCCCCACCATGGATCTAGGGTCTAAATGACCCAACAAACTATAGATTAAAGGAAAAATCTCATGATGGAGTCCATGGAGAATGGCCCCATCATGGCAACATGCATGCACAAAGTGGGCCATTGGCAACACTCATGGAGTCATGTAGGATCTCCACCATTGTTTGGTGGGTCCCACATACTCCCAAGTAAAGGAAAGAAGGATCCATATAAGAAAAATGAAAGAACTAAACCTAGAAGAGCACCCACCTCAAAGCTTATCCTTCTTCTTCTATACTTGGGTTCTCTAGCTCCAATGGGTTAGTTTTAATGGTGGGGATGGGTTTTAAAGGGTTGGATTGGGAGAGATCTAGCTTGGAAGGGGCTGGAGAGATGGGTTCTCATGGATGTACAAGGTCCCTCTCATGGTTTGCTAGAGGAGAGAAATAAGGGAAATGAGAGAGAAGGAAGGGGAGTGGAGTGTTGTAGGAAACTCATTATGGCAATGTAACGTAATCATTGCATTTTAGGAAGAAAGCTCATGATGGCTTATAAGAGAGAGTTGACTAAATAGCCATGCGTAATGATGGGACTAAGGCCACCTTAGAAAACGTGCACAAGCACAAGGTGGGTCCACATCATGATCAATGGCCCAAATATTATGCGGGGTATATCTTTTGATCTACACCTCAGATTGGCACACGAGAGATGGCATTGGAACCACGGTGATGATGTGGTCGCAAGGGCATAGGTTTCGAGTCAAATCAGTTCGGGTTTACAAGGCGGAACTTAGGGATGATCGCAAATACAACCTATAAGTCGCGGGTTATCGGAATTCGACCGGAAGGACCATGGGACCTAACGAAATGGAATGGATACTAGGTTATGGGTTTGACAATAGGAACAAGAGGAAGGGAGGCCTAACCCAGCATTTTCATCCATCGAAAAGGCTTGCTAGGCAAGGATCAGTCGCTCAAGAACCCCAACGAGCTTCATAGCGATTACCATTATGAGGAACATGTTTTAGGTGCAGTGGAGAAGCCCATCAAGTTAGGTCTTATGTAAGTGTTGTGCACACATTTGTTTGATTGTAAGTGTTGTGCACACTTTTCTTTGTCAAATTTTGATGAGACTAAACATCTTGAATGATGGAAAGTTCACCTTCAACAAAGATGGAAAGTTCACCTTCAAGAAAGATGGAAAGTTCATCTTCAAGAACAAGTTCAAGTCATGGATAATTCAATCTAAAGAGTATTCAAGTTTTACTACTTTTCTAGTAGAAGATCAAGCTCCACCTTCAAGTAGAAGATTCAACGTATATACTTCAATGTCCAATTTTCTCAGGTATAAATGGCCATTAAACGACCTTAGACTTAGGTGTTTTTAAATGTTAAACTTATACAGGTTTTTATACTTTGGTTAGGCTTTAGTTCAACTAGTATAAGCCTTGGTTCAACTAGTCTAAGCTATAGTTCAACCAGTTTAAGAATATCTTCAACCAGTCCTAAATTCAAAGTAAAAAAATGGATACTTTTGGTAGTTTCTCAACCAGTCGAGCAGTATGCTTGACCAGTCAAAGAGAAACCTTCGACTAGTCGAAGGGTGCTCAACTCGAAGTCTAGCAACTAATTTTTAGCACCCTTGACTAGTCGAAGGCTATGCTCAACCAGTCGAACAAGGCCCTCTACCAGTTGAAGAACGGTTTTATCCGATCACGCCCAAAATTTGAAATTTGGTTGGATCTTAAACGAGTTGAAGGAGACTTTAGACGAGTTGAAGGAGACTTTAGACGAGTTGAAGCAACAACATTTCAGCCTATAAATACAAGCCTTCTCTCATATTCTGAAATTACCAATCCAAGCTAAGAAAAGCCTTCATTTAGAAAGAGAGAAGTCCCCACTATCATCACGCCATTGCACGATATTTTATACTTCTATTTATATAGCTTTTGTTTTGATTCTTTGATCTCTGGTTTATGAATCTTACTTTTTAGAAAGGAGAGTAATCACTCCTCTTCTGAGATCTAAAGGATTCAAACAAGTAGCCTGAGGTTTGAATTAATTTAAAATCAATTTAAAACCTAGAACCCTTGATTGTATTACTGGACATTGAACGTTCTACCTCAAATAAAGCAGTTCTATGGGCTACATCAAGAACGTCTTCAAAGAAGAAGATAAGTATCATTTTGTACTTTTATTTTTAGTTTCTTTGAGATATCTAAAAAATCTCTTGTATTGGTTTTGACTGAGATAGCCAGAAAATCTCAGCATGTGGTTTTGTTTGTGATAGCCCATCTAAAAACACAACTGTATAGGTTTTAAGGTGAACCTGTGAAAACATTATTTATCAGTGAACGCCAATATCCCATGGGTTGTGATTATTAGGAGTGGAGTAGGTGTGGCTGTTTGAGAACAGTTGGTGTACACACCGAACCACTATAACTTCTAGTGTTTATGGTTAATGGTTTAAATTTTTGTATATGTGGTGAATGTTTGTAATTTATTTATGTTTGAGTGGTGAATGCTTGTAATAGATAGCTCTCTCTTGTCTCTTGCTTAGTTTGTGATCTTTATCCTTAATGTGTTCATAAAATTAGGTTGTCCTGCCTAAAACTTTGTTTTTGGTGTAAGGTTGTCCTATGAACAAAGTTTGAATCAATTTCACAATACTACTAATATTAAGATGAATGATTTATTCTGATTTAAATTTTATTTCTGTACATTGAAATTTTATTTGGCATAGTGCTATTCACCCCCCCCCCCCCCTCCCTCTGAGATTGTTGGCTTTCCTCTTTCAAGTGGTATCGAGCTAAGTTGCTTATTTATTTGGATTAAGCTCCTTGAGTTTAAAGATCTAGTGCTTTCATTATGTCAAATTTCGATAGCTTATCTATTACCGGGCCACCACCCTTTGATGGCTCTAACTATGTATGTTGGAAAGCCAAAATGAAGATTTTCTTAAAATCCTTAGATGAAAACATATGGAAAGCCATGGTAACCAAATGGAAACCGCTCATGTCTGAAGTTCTAGGCAGTGATAGAACCAAGTCCATGAAAAAAACTCCATTTTATTTATGGACTACACCTCAAAAAAATGAAAGGAGTACAAATCCTAAGGCCTTAAATGTAATTACTTGTGCTCTATCACTTAATGAATTCAAAAGAATTATTTCATGTGATACAACTAAACAAGCCTGTGATATTCTTGAAATAACACATGAAGGAACTACTATAGTAAAAAAAAAATCTAAAGTTCAAATCCTCACTACAAAATTTAAGGAAATTCATATGGATGAAAATGAAACCTTCATGGACTTCTATACAAAATTAAATGATATAGTAAATTCCATGTGGGGGTCTAGGAGATGGAATCCCAGAAAGCAAGGTCTATACTAAAATATTGGGATCTCTTCCTGAGAGATTTAATTCCAAAGTAACTGCCATTTAGGAACTAAGAAACACTGATCAAATGAAGGTTGAGGAGTTAGTTGGTTCTCTTCAAACATATGAGTTAAATTTTAAAGCTCCTAAAGGTAAGTTCATTGCTCTTAAGTCATCTAAATCTATTTCAAAAGATAATTGTGTTAATTCTGATATTGAAAATACTAAAGATGATATGGCTTTACGTGCTAAGAAATTTTACAGGATTTTTAAAAATAAGAAAAGATCTAGTTTTTAAAAACTGTCTGATAAAAGAAAAGGAAAATCTAAAACTTGGAAATTTATAAAAGACAGTCAATGTTTCAACTGCCATGAATACAGGCATTTGGCAAATAAATGTCCCAAAAGGGATATATTAAAAAGAAAGGGCATGATTGCTACTTGGGATGAATCATCCGACTCTGAAAGTTCCTCTGAGTTAGATGATTCAGAATAAGAAATTTCAAATGAAGTAAAAGCCTTGATGACTATAACCAGAGTCACCTCCTCGGATAGCTGTAATTTATCTGATTATGAGAATCTTAGGAGTGATCCTGAAAATGAAAATAAAGATGATCTTTAAGATGCCTACAATACCCTATATAGGGAAAGTTGTAAAATAGCTGTCAAACTAAAAATCTAAAAGGAAAAATATCTTAAATTGAAAGAAGAACTTGAAAATAATATTTTGGAAAAATCTCATCTTTCTGATTGTCTGAAAAAGCAAAACTTAATTTAAATTTCAAAACCTTTGAATTAGAAAAACTCAGAATCGAAAATGAGAATATAAAACTCGAAGTTTCTTCTCTTTTGAGTTCTAAGGATACTTGGAGATATGCCCATGGAGACCCTATGCTGGAAAAATTATTAATCGCATCCAAAAAATGTGGCAATAAATCAGGTCTGGGCTATATCAAAGATAGTTCTATGAAAAATAAAAATGCATCTCCTATATTTGTAAAATCCTTAAACTCAAAAGGTAAGAATTTGAGAAATTATAACTGAAATGATTTCAAAAATCCAAACCCTTTTCAAGCTTCTAAGATTAATTCTAATAACATCAGCTATAGAAATCAAAGATATAATCCTTTAGCTGAAAAATAGTGGACTTACTCAAAGAGCTTCTTAAATCTAACTCTAATGATATCGGAGTTGATAGACAGAGAAATTCTAACTTTCATAAACAGAGAAAAACTAATGGAACTCCTAAACCTAGAACTGTAATGAAATGGGTTTCAAAGGTTACTTGTCTTGTTGCTCACACTGCCTTCAAAGCTTCTAACCATTCAAACTAGAACCTGGACAGTGGATGTTCAAGACATATGACAAGTGACAAAGAGATATTCACCAACTTCAGAGAAATGAATGATGGTTTAGTTACATTTATTGATGGAAGCAATTACAGAATTATAGGCCAAGGTACTATTTAACTTTCTAACCTTCCTCCTTTTGAAAATGTTTTATATGTTGAAGGACTTAAACACAATCTTCTAAGTATATCTCAAATCTACGATAACAAACACAACAGGAAATTTACTAATCACGGATGTGAAATAACAAATGAGAAAGGTTGTGTGATATTAAATGGTCGTATGACTTTTGAAAATTGCTATATTATCAATGAGTCATGCTCTTCGAACTTCTCTTGTTAGATGGTCCAAACAGACGAAACAGAATTATGGCATAAAAGTCTTGGACATGTTAAGTACCAAAATCTTTATAGATTAGGCAAAATAGATCTTATTCGAGGTCTACCCAAATTAAAAAAGGTTGATAAAATATGTGGCGCACGTCGAATTGGAAAACAAACTAGGAGTAGTCACAAGAAAGTAACTCCTTAGCCACAACCAAACTTCTTAAACTTCTCCATATGGATTTAGTTGGACCAACAAGAACAGAGAGTAGAGGCAGAAAGAAGTATTTCTAGTTATCATTGATGATTTTATCAGATTTACTTGGGTAGCCTTCATGAGAGAGAAATCTGAGACTCTCGATGAAGTCAAAAGAATACTGAAATGAATTCGGACTGAAAAAGAAGTAAATATTATCAAGATTAGAACTGATCATGGTACTGAATACAAAAATAGCAATTTTGAGAAATTCTGTACAGATCACGGAATATCACATGAGTTCTCTACTCCTAAAACACCTTAATAGAATGAGGTTGTTGAAAGAAAGAATAGAGTGCTACAAGAGATGGCCAATGTTATGTTAAATAGCATGAATTTATCAAAAAACTTATGGGCTGAAGCTTTTAATACCGCATGCTACATTATAAATCATGTGAATGTAAGAAAATCAAAAGATAAAACAGCCTATAAGTTATGATTCAATAAGAAACCAACTGTCAAATACTTTTGAATTTTTGGAAGGAAGTGCTTCATATTACGTGACCGGAAAAATTTAGGGAAGTTTGAAGCTAAGAGTGATGAAGGAATATTCTTAGGTTCTGAATAGTTAAGCATATCGTGTTCTTAAGAAAAAAACAGGAGTGATCCATGAATCTATTAATGTTGTAATTGACGATCACCTGATCACACCCACATCAAGTCTAGATGATGATGAAGTCAACTTTATTGAGAAACATGACTCTTCATCTAATCCAGTTAATGTTGAACTAAGATCAATTAAAGACCATCCTACTGATCTGATATTAGGTAATCCTCTTACTGGTGTATGAACATGAAAGCAGTTAGAGAATATCTGTAATTACGTTTACTTCACTTCTCAAATTAAACCGGCTAATATAAAAGAAGCACTTACCGATGAAAATTGGATAGTAACCATGTAAGAAGAGTTAGATCAATTGATAAGAAATGATGTTTGTTATTTGGTTCCAAGACCATCTGATAAACATATAATTGGAACTAAATGGATTTTCAAAAACAAATCTGATGAAATAGAAATTATAATTAGAAACAAGGCTAGACTGGTTGTACAAGGATACACTTAGATAAAAGAAATCGATTATGATGAAACCTTTGCACCAGTAGCTCACCTTGAATCCATTAAATTGTCTATATCAATTGCATGCTTTAAAAAATTCAAGATATATCAAATGGATGTTAAAAATATATTTTTAAACGGTGATTTACATGAAGAGGTTTATGTTGAACAACCTAAGGGTTTTGAGGACCCTAAACTCTCAAATCATGTATATCGTCTTAAAAAGACACATTATGGTCTAAAACAAGCTCTCGGGGCATGTTATGAGAAATTGACTAAGTTCTTACTCAGTCATAACTTTATCATGGGAAGTGTCGATAAAACTTTATTTGTCATAAAATATAATGAACATATACTGATTGTACAAATCTACGTTAATGATATTATCTATGGTTCTACAAGCACTAACTTATCTATTTAGTTTACAGAGCTTATGATGATGGTATTTTCATTTCTTAATAAGAAGATGGTATTTTCATTTCTCAAACCAAATATGCTTGGAATTTGGTAAAGAAATTTGGATTCAAGAACGGTAAAAAGTTTGATACTCCTATAAGTACAACTCTAAAACTTTCAAATGATGAAACAGGTAAAAGTATACTCTCGCTTATATCGAAGCATGATTGGTAGTCCCTTATACTTAACTTCTAATAGACCAGACATTGCATTTTTTTGTTAGAATCTGTCCTAGATATCAATCTGATCTAAAAGAATCTCATCTTATTGTTGTTAAACATATAGGCAGATATGTAGCAAGTACAGCCAATTTTGGTATGTGGTATCCGCATGATACAAATGTTTAACTTTTTGGATATACCCATGTTGATTGGGCAGGAAACATTGATGATAGAAAATCTACCATTAGTGGCTGTCTTTATGTTGGAAATTGTCTAGTTTCCTGGCACAACAAGAAACAAAGTTCTGTATCATTATTTATAGCTTAAGTGGAATACATCGCAGCTGGTAATGGCTATATCCTGCTGGTTTGGATGAAAAGAATGTTAGTTGATTATGGAATTACACAAGATACAATGATCTAGTATTATGACAATTCTAGCGCAATCAATATTTCAAAAAATCCTATTCAACATTCTCGCACAAAACATATATACATTAGATATCCTTATTTTCGAGAATTGGTTGAGGATAAATGCATTTCATTGGAATATATCCAGACTGAAAATTTGCTTGCTGACATTATGACTAAACTGCTTGATAGGAATAGATATTCCAAATTATAACATGGTATTGGTATGTGTATATCTAACTAATTAAATCATGTTGTTTAGTTATTATTTTTCTTGTATATAAATAAAACTTGCAAAACATTTAAAAAATAATGAAAATGAAATTTGTTTCAATTACTCGACGGGTCGTGTACATCCTCGACCAGTCGACCACTTGACGAGTCGAGGACAACACTCAACCAGTCGTGGACCGCGGGCTGACTTATTAAAAGAGGGAAAAACCCATTTTTCACTCATCCTCAACTAGTCGTGGCTCGACTTCTCAAACCCATCTTCATATAGTCATTGTAAGTACTTTATTTTTTATCTCCTTCTAGATTTGGGTAATTGTATGCTAGTTAATGTTCATTTTGTAGTTGATTTGAGATTTGCATCCTTTTTATAGAGGGTTTTTGGGCAAAATTCTAATTTAAGCCAACCCCATCATTTACATCTTCTTGTGCAAACACTGCATGGAGAATCGGTCTAAGAGGAAGGCTTTTCGTAAAGGCCCTAGTAGTTCCTCCTCCCAGATGACTTCAGTTAGGGTAAGAACCCCGATAGCTCCTGAAGAAGATTCGGAGCATGTATGGTATTTTCACACTAGAGATATAATCATAGAAAGGATTGTAAATCTTGATCACATTGCTCCTTTCAAACTCTTACCCATCTTGTCTGCCGTCGGTTGGGAAAACATTTTAGGTTGAGGCAGAACGACATACCACTCCATAGCTTAAGGAATGTATGCCTCCATAGGAGAATTGTCTTTTGAAAATCTTACATTCTCTATTAACTTTAGAGAACGGACATTTCCAGTTGACAAGCACCTGATCTGAGGATTACTTGATGTAAATGTAAATGATGAAGGCATACCCATTCCTCCACTTGCAGATAGAATGTATGAGTCTGAGCGTCGGGAGATTACCTAGAAACTATGTTGGTTTAATGCCAAATGGAGTTCTAGTAATGCTCTTCGTGCTACCCAGATGATTCCTAGATTTAAACGTGTTCTTCATGCCGTTGCGTTTGGCTTACTTATCTGTCTCCCTTCTTTGATATGTTATTTAATCATTCAATTTCATATACATCTAGGTCATGGTTCCATCCCATCTACCTATCTCATGATAACTCTTGCCATCCACTGCAATGTTGTCATTCCTTCGACTGAGGCTCATGAGGCAGTTCTACCTTTTGATAACACGAACATCAATAAGATGAACTTGGAGTACCTCCTTAGTCAGTGAGATGAGGATGATGTAGAAGAAGAGGAAGTGTCTGCAGACACGACTATGGATGACATATTTTCTCAGATAGAATTAGATGATGAAGCTAATCCTGATTTTCAGCCTTCTTAGGTTGACGATCGGCTTCGATCCTTAGCGGAGAAGGTAGTTGAATTGAAGGTATCCCAGGACAATTTGGCAGAAAGTCATAGATCCTCAATGAAGTATATGTGTAAATACTTTCACCGCATTACTAAAGGACTTCACCAGATTGGACTATCTCTAGCTCATCCTTCCTCCTCTGGTTTTAATTAGGTTGATTTGGTTTTCTTTCATGATGGGCTTTGGCATGTATGACTTGTTAAGCTCGTGGAACATACTCTCTTTTTATGCTTTCTTAAATGTGTTGAACTTGCTAACCTTAATTATAATGCCTATCTTGTGGTTCAGTTATGCTTATGTAGTTCTTATTCTGATGATTCGGTCATATAAATGTGTGTGTGTGTGTTCAAATTGATACTCTTTCCTTTGTTAGTTTGTGACCAAAAAAGGGGGAGAAAATAGTATTGATGATGATGAATGGTTGATTTGTTAATTAGAATAATGAATGATAATATACTTGTTGGAATTATACATTGCATTGGGAGTGTATGTCACAAGACGGGTGAAAATAGAAGGGTACAAAGCAGAAAGAAGCACTTATTGAGGGGGAGTCTACATTTAGCTACGTTATTTTGTGATTGATGTACTAAGTGTTTTGTCACGAATTTGACAAAGGGGGAGATTGTTAGTGTTGTGCACACTTTTGTTTGATTGTAGATGTTGTGCACACTTTTGTTTATTAAATTTCGATGAGACAAAACATCTCAAGTGATGGAAAGTTCACCTTCAAGAAAGATGGAAAGTTCAACTTCAAGAAAGATGGAAAGTTCACCTTCAAGAACAAGTTCAAGTCATGGATAGTTTAAGCTAAAGAGTATTCAAGTTCTACTACTTTTCTAGTAGAAGATCAAGCTCCACCTTCAAGTAGAAGATTCATCTTATATACTTCAATGTCCAATTTTCTCAGGTATAAATGACCCTACAAAGACCTTAGACTTAGGTGCTTTCAAATGTTAAACTTATACAAGCTTTTATACGTTAGTTAGGCTTTAGTTCAACTAGTCGAAGCCTTGGTTCGACTATTCTAAGCTTTGGTTTGACCAGTCTTAGAATATCTTCGACCTGTCCAAGATTCAAACTCAAAAATTTGATATTTCTGGTGGTTTCTGGACCAGTCGAGCAGGATACTTAACTAGTCAAAGGGTGGTCGACTCAAATTCCAGCAACTAATTTTTAGTACCCTTAACCAGTCGAAGGCTATGCTTGACCAGTCGAACAAGGCCCTTGACCAGTCGAGCAGGGCCTTCGACCAGTCGAAGAATAGTTTTATCTGATTGTGCCCAAAATTTGAAATTTGGTTGGATCTTAGACGAGTGAAAGAGACCTTAGACGAGTCGAAGCAACAACATTTCAACCTATAAATACAGGCCTTCTCTCATTCTAAAATTACCAATCCAAGCTAAGAAAATCCTCCATTTAGAAAGAGAGAAGTCCCCACTATCATCAAGCTATTGCATGATATTTTATATTTATGTTTATATAGATTTTGTTTTGATTCTTTAATTTTTGATTTATGAATCTTACTTTTTAAAAAAGAGAGTAATCACTCCTCTTCTAAGATCTAATGGATTCGAACAAGTAGCCTAAATTTTGAATTAATTTAAAATCAATTTAGAACCTAGAGCCCTTGATTGTATTACTGGACATTGAACGTTCTACATCAAATGAAGCGGTTCTATAGGCTACATTAAGAACATCTTCAAAGAAGAAGATAAGTATCATTTTGTACTTTTATTTTTCATTTCTTTAAGATATCCAGAAAATCTCTTGTATTGGTTTTGATTGAGATAACCAGAAAATCTCAGCGTGGGGTTTTGTTTGTGATAAACCATCTAAAAACACAATTGTATAGGTTTTAAGGTGAACATGTGAAAACCTTATTTATTAGTGAACGCCAATATCATGTGGGTTGTGATTATTGGGAGTGGAGTAGGTGTGGTTGTTTGAGAACAATTGGTATATGCAGCGAACCACTATAACTTCTAGTGTTTGTGGTGAATGGTTTAAATTTTTATATATGTGGTGAATGTTTGTAATTTATTAATGTTTGAGTAGTGAGTACTTGTAATAGATAGCTCTCTCCTGTCTCTTGCTTAGTTTATGATCTTGATCCTTACTACGTTCATGAAATCAAGTTGTCCTACCTAAAACTTTATTTTTGGTGTAAGGTTGTCCTATGAACAAAGTTTGAATCAATTTCTCAATACTACTACTATTGAGATTAGTGATTTATTTTGATTTAAATTTTATTTATGTACGTTGACATTTTATTTAGCATAGTCCTATTCACCCCCCCCCCCCCCCCCTCTAGGACTATTAGCTCTCCTCTTTCATCTTTCCCCAATCCACCAGATGTCTCTATAGAGTAGAAGGATAGGTCTTCTTATAGGCAGCAGCCTCACGGTCAACCCCAACAGAGACCTTTTCAGCAACACTAGACTCAACAATACCATCCTTAACAACAAACTCAGTAGTATCAGCCACAACAACAACCTTAATAGCGCTAGCAGTACCAGCCACCGCAAGGTCGAGATCGCTCCCAGTAGTACCAGAGACCGCCCCAGAGACAACAGTATCAACCTCGCATATATGTTATTCAGCAAGTTAATCCCCAATTATCAACAACGATACTCGAATGTACGACTACTCTCTTCCCATCATTTTTTCACACCTTATTCGACTCAAGCGCCTCTCATTCATTCATATCATCATCCTTCGTAAAAACGTTAGGGTTAGACCCAGAAAGGGTAGTAGAAGAGTTATTAGTAGCTGTAACATTAGGAGAGCATTCTAGCCTAAGCCTTATCTACAAGGATTGCCCGGTGATGATTGGAGATTACATCCTATCTGATGATTTATTTGTTATGAAGATATTGAAGCTAGATGTTATTTTGGGTATGGATTGGATGGCCGCGTATCATGCCTCATTAGATTGTTTTGAAAGGACAATCACCTTCTCTATAATCGGCCAACCACAGTTCCATTTCAGGATTTTGCTAGCGAAGTAGACATGGACATCATTTGATTCTCTAGTAGAAGAAGAAAAGACCCTAAGGATTGAGAAGATCCCAATTGTATGTGAGTATCTCGACATCTTTCAAGACATCCTGGGGCTACCTCCTCAAAGGGCAGTGGAGTTCTGTATTAACTTGATGCCGGGTACCGCACCCATCTCAAGGGCACTGTATCACATGATTTCCATGAAGTTTAACGAATTGAAGAATTAGTTGGAGGGACTATGAGCTTTGGGCTTTATTCGCCCGAGTAGTTCTCCTTGGGGAGCATCGGTCCTATTTGTTAAGAAGAAGGATGGGTCGTTGAGACTTTATGTGAATTACAGGGAGCTAAATAATGTGACCATCAAGAATAAGTATCCATTACCAAGGATTGGTGTTAAGGGTCAAATATTGCATATTATCCCTCATTTATTACTTGGTTTTATGAACATGATAATGCTTAATGTTCTATTTTAATCATGTTTGCATTGCAAGGTGATTTAAGCGCTTGGATTGAAAAGGATGCTAAAAGTATGGATTTAATGCTCAAGAATCACTAAGCTAAAGGTTGGATCATAGAGGACAAAAAATAAAGAATTCACATGCCAAAGATCCCAGAAAACCAAGTGAGAAATGAAGAGCATTAAAGACTTGAAGTGAAGAAAAGGAACCCTAAAAATCTGTATCCTTCGACTAGTCTAAGCTCATCTTCGACCAGTCGAAGGATCCTTCCTCGACTTGAACTCCAACGACTAAATCCTCTAAATTCTTGTCATCTTCAACTAGTCAAAGGTGACCCTCGACCAGTCGAGGGTTACACAGATGTTGCGCAGACTCCGTAAATTTGAGGCAATTTCTGAAATTTTCTAACTCGATGCGAAAGGAGGTGAAGCACAACTATAAATAGAAGTCCCTAGGGCATCCCTAGGCATATTTTACTGTGTGAGGAGAGGAGAAAAAGTGTGGAGAAGTTGTCACCAAGGTTTTTTCTTCCTTTTCCTTAGTTGTTTTTATGCTTTTCATAAGAGATTTTAGTTCAATTATGTCTATGGTTGGCTAAACCTCTTAGCTAGGCTAAGAGGTGAGGCTTGTAGCATGATTGGGATGTTTACTTTGTTTTGATTCATGTTTTGTTGAACTCTCTTGGATTCTAGTTTGATTCTTAAGGAATAGTTTTAGTTTTTAATGGTTTGTTGTGATAAATTACAATAGATTTGCGATAGCTTAAAATATCTTCTTTTCCTAAATTGAGATTGTGAAATTAAGAAATCCTATTATTCACCATCATTCCTTGGGCATGGTAGGATGATGGAATCCTTCCTAACTTTCACATTTATCTTATGATTAGTCGTGGGATTGGTAAATCCTATTGTTTACCTTGTCTCCTGGGCATGGTTAAGTGATGAAATCACTTCCAAATCCTCACCACTCTCAGCTATTGATGATTAGATCCATAAGAAGATCAGAGATATGACAAATCTCTTCTTACCAATTGGATAAGATAGAACTCTGATTCCAGTTGTGTCATTGAATCAAGCATGGTAGCATCTTAAGAACCTACAAGTGGATCCTTGGAAACCCTAGTTACCACCTTTGAATTTGTTAGTTTTAATCACTTTAATCATAATTACTCTCTCAATTAATTCAAATTTAGATTCACATCTTTTTCTTGTTATAGTTCTAGTTATTTTTAGAATATGCACAAGTTTAGTCCTGTGAATTCGACCTCAGTCTCACCAAGATTATTACTACATCACGACCCTATACTTGGGGTTATGAACAAGTTTTTGGCGCAATTGCCAGGTACAAATAGTTGCATTTTTCTAAGAATAACTAGTTTTGGAATTTTGTTAAGATTAGGGTTTTTTTTTTTAATTTTGTTTTGGAAACTAACTTAGTTATCTATTTATAGGTTTAGAAATTTTCCTAATTTTATTTTAGAAACTAATTTTCTCTCTTTTTAGAAACTTTCTATTTTTAGAATTTCTTTTTTTAAAAAAAACTGACTTGTTTTGTTTTGTTCTGTTCTGCAGGATCTTAATTTAGGAACTTCTAATTTGGTAGCTTCTTTCTAATTCCCTCCCACCTTCTATTTCTATATTTCTATTTTCCTTCTTTCTTTTAGGTTTGATTCTAAAATTGAGGGCTGAGAGTGTTTCATGCCCAAGTGGGTCCGTGATAACACTTGACGTATCTTGAGTGAAGGAGGATTGATTGAGGGGTTATCTATCTATCACAGAATTAGACACCACTTGAGATCCTTATAGTTAATTGAGGTTATGGCTGCAAATCAACCTGTAAATCAACCGGGGAATCAGCCGCAACCTCAAGTTACGGAAGTCTAGGATGAGAATGAGGTGCACCATGCACCCCCTCCTCGTACTTACGAGATTACTTACCATCGACGGTGGTGAGTACCCTTTCTTGTATGGTTTTTCCAGGAAACATAGGAAACATGACCATCAAGCTTGGAGTGATCCAACTCCTTCTAAAGTTCCTTGGACTTGAATCTGAAAGTCCATACTTGCACTTGCAAGAATTTAACAAGGTTATAGCTATTTTATACTTTCCTAACGTGTCTGAGGACACGGTCAAGCTGAAACTCTTTCCTTTCTCCTTGAAAGAGAAAGCTAAGACATGGTTGCATTCACTACGTCCGTGATCTATTGCCACATGGAATGACATGATGGAGGAGTTCATAAAAAAAATGCTTTCCATACAATAAGACGAACACCATCAGGAAGTCGATCATGAACTTCGCAAAAAAGGAAGATGAAACATTCTTTTAATGTTAAGAGCAGTTCAAGGATCTTGTCAGTTCATGCCCACAACACGGTTTTAAAACGTGGCACATAACAACTTTCTTCAATGATGGACTGACATCTTCCATGCGTCAATTCATCGAGACGATGTGCAATGGGGAATTTATGAACAATAATGTCGGCGAGGTGTGGGATTACTTTAACAAACTCACTATAACCGCACAATCATGGGACACACCCTAAAACCTAGCACCACATCTAAGCCTACTCAAGCAAGGGAGAGGAGAGGGATATACTTGCTGAAAGAGGATGATGATAGAACTGCTAAAGTGGCTAGTCTCACAAGGAAGGTCGAGGCCATGGAACTTAAGAAGGATAAGGCTAAGGAAGTTGTTTACGGTATCTGTGCTTGCAACATACATGCAACTGGAAATTGTCCAACGATACCTGCTTTTCAAGAGGCACTGAACGAGCAATCAAATGCCATGAGCAACTACCAAAGATCTTTTAATGGACCCATCTCTAACAAGTACAATCCCAATTGGAGAAATCATTCGAACTTTAGTTGGAGGAATGGACAAACTGCTACTCCTCAAGGAATCCCTAACCAATTCTTGAATCAAGGGAAACCTCAAGAGGATCCGGTCTGGAAACATATTCAAAACCAAGAGATTATCACTCAGAGTATATTATAAACCCTTTAAGACCTTTCAAAGGCCATAGGAGGCCGTGAGATAAAAAATTCAATTGGGGAAAAAGGGATTCTTCCAGCCCAACCTTTCCCCAATCTAAACTGTAATATGAAGTAAGTGATCGAAGCTCTTCAAATCAAATGGAGTAAGCTAAGTCTATCACCACTCTTAGGAGTGGGAAGATAATTGACAAATCTATTCCCGTAAGGGCTAAAAAGTCTAAGGACCCGAAAGTAGATGAAATTGATAGACCTAATAACACTCCACAAGAGTTCGAACAAGAACCTCAAGGAAAGCCAATTGCTCAATTTCCGCAACGGTTGGTTACACTAAAACTTCTCTCTAACTCTTAGGACATTATAAAGGTGCTGAAACAAGTGAACACTACCAAAAAAGTGGCAAAGGATACAAACCATGTTAGTTTGTTGCTATGGATATAAACCTTAGCTAGTATTGCTATGGTTTTAATACATAGCTAAAAGGTTGACACACCATTAATAATTAATGGTGTTGTAAGGGGCTCTATGAGGCCTAAAAAAATATAGGTTTTATCTAAGCCGTCCATATATCTGAAAATATTACTTCAGAAAATAAAATAAAAAATCAGCTAGATCGAAGGCTCAAGTGGACCACAAGGTGGGAAATATGGATATTAAATCACAATTGCTTCTTATGGTGTGATCCACTTGGGCCTTTAATCTACCTTAAGTGTAACGCCCTGAAATTCGGGGTTCGAGCATAACACAGCTCCCGAGTTTCAAAACATCACTTATGCAATATATGTAATGATGGTTGTATGTTGTTTGTATAAGTGCATAAAACATGTAGTAGATTAAGCCAAACTGCAAACATAATCCAGGGATAGGTGAAATCTGCAAGTGGAAGACTGAAGAAACATATATGTATATCTATATAAGTCCATTAGATATGTATGCTCTGCCATGTCATAA
Source organism: Magnolia sinica (assembly GCF_029962835.1). NCBI lineage: Eukaryota > Viridiplantae > Streptophyta > Magnoliopsida > Magnoliales > Magnoliaceae > Magnolia > Magnolia sinica. The sequence goes on from NC_080574.1 coordinate 87,455,539, forward strand.
TTACAAGTGTTTGTTTCAAAATATAAGTATCAAAATGAAATTATCCATTACAAAAGAAACCCAAAATCCCCATAGCTCAGGGCACGGTTCACATGATCCTGCCTGAGAACTGCATAAAAGAAAACAAGTCCTTATCATCCTCATACTCCAGCTCTGCCTCGGGGGTCACATCATCATCTACATCTAAGACAGAGTCTGGTTAGTGTTGAAACACCGTCTTAGAATGTGGGAGTGAGTGATCAACTCAGTGGAACTATACAGTAAAAGTTAACATGTTATCAAATCAATCAAGCAGTAATGATAAGGCAATACAATCAAACACGTCCTAATTACTCTTGTTAATGCAAGGATGTATGTAGAAATGATGCATGCTCTCACCTGCACTCCCTCAGCGTCTTCATCTTACGGTATGCATGAGAACCTCCCACAGTGCTCCACGACACCAAAGCACATGCAATGCGGTGCATGAACATGATTACCAAGTTGTTATTAGTCCTTTTCATACAGCAGGATTTGAGAAGCTAAGGTACCTTCCTCATATCAATTTCCATATAGTGATCCATTCTAGGGTCGTCAGTCCTAGACAATCTCATACGATCATATGGTTCTAGGTCGCTACAAAGGGCTCGTCACCAATCAATGCATGCCTATCATACCCTAGTTACTACCCTAAGGCTTGTCACCTCAATGCAGTATCAAGGTATGCTCGAGGTCACTACAAAGGGCTCGTCGCCAATCAATGTAGGCTGACAGCACGAATATAGTGTGTCATACCACCATAATTGGCTCACGAGTTTGGTGTGCTCACTGGTCACTACGGGGAGGCTCATCACCCCAGCATAGGCCGACAGCTCGACCACGGTGTCCCATACCACCATGCCCGACTCATGAGTCTTAGCGGATCAAGGTACAATGGTTAACGGGATTGCATTGGTAAGTTTGGTACCATAGATTCAAACAATAGCGTCCATACATGGTGCACATCCACCGGGACAATCGGGTTACTTGATGAGCTCGACTAGCACGAGCGCACGTTGAGTTGAATGACATAGAGTGTGCAAACACTCCGTGTGGCCAAACCACTGCCGACAACCCTAATACGACTCGGGTTCGTCAAACACGTCTTACATGGCAAAAACAACCTCGGCCACGAACTCAAGGTTTATTACCGATTCCCTGGACTATTTCATAGTCCCAAACAATTCAAGTATAACAGATATTCATACCAGTAATTTAGAACAGTAATGGATCAATAATTCTAATCATACAGTATATGAGCATTTGATGAATATCAACTTAACATGGATTTACACATAAGTAATGCCTGAATTTAAACAACAAAGAATGTAAATTGCATGTAGGAAATCATACACATCAATAAGATTGTTGAGAATCTCTTCTCAACGCCTATAAACAGGATAATATATTACACACTTGATCATTCAGACATTTCTACAAACACTTAGACTACATATTCCAACATACATGACGTATGTTGGTGATAACATACATTTGGACAATTCCTTTCGCCAAGGAGTTGATACACATACAACTAACACGAATACACAACAATTAATCATGGCAAACATATGTTTGTATTTCATACATATACGATACTTTCTACATATACAAGGAATACACAAATCTCAATATAGCTCATATATATCAGGAACGCAATACAAACATCGCATTTGGCATGTGAAATTTCACCCACAACAATAATAATCATTAACTAACATTGAAAGCCTTGAAAACCATAACCTATACGAATATAGTCCGCACCTTAAACCAGGAAGTGCGCAACAGATCTGATTCAGACGATAAGTCTTCGTCAACGGCGACTAGATAACCTAAGGCATGAATAAAAAGAGCTACATCAACACTTAGACTATTCTAAGCTCCAAAACAGGTCAGGGTTTGATTGACTTACCTAATAATGAACTTAGAATCGCCGGAATAATGATTCAAAAGTGATGGTTTAGGTACACAGAATAACAGGGAAGAATCTCAAGATGATTCACCAACTTCTCTCTCACTTTCTCTCTCCTCTCTCTCTCTTAGCTCGGGTTTAGAAAATTCGTATGGAATTTGAGAGTGAGGGTTTAAGGTCTTTATATAGGCCTAATATAGATGAAAATAGCCCCAAGACCAAGGTATACTTAGGTTATAACCAAATCGGGTCTATTTCGGTCCAACGGGGCACTTCTGGTGGTCCTTTTTCCACGTGCGGTCGAACTTAAGCTCACTGACCATGGATCTAGGTCAGGCTAAGTTTTTGTACCAATCGGATTTATAGATCAGCCGTGGCGGACCAGTTTCAATTCAACGGTTACCAAAACTCGATCAGGTCCACCGGCACTTTGACATGTTTGGGCCATCTTCCCTGATCCGAGGGTAAATTTGAGTCAGAATCCAATGGTCAGAATGCTTAAAATCGACGCGTAAGTGACACGACTCAGATTTCATAAATTCATATTTAATTTCTCACCTTTCTCACACTATTTACTCCGGACTCAAGCAAATCGTCTCAGGACATCATTTGGTCTTGATTTTTGAGGTGATTGTCAAGCCTAATAAGGTGATCATAATTGTCTAAGATCATCGCTATCAGACTTTCGACACGCGGTCTAGGTCCGATACAAAGTTTCCAAGTACTCCCAAGAGCAACTAGATTTAGCATTGAATCCTAGATTTCAGGGTGAAATAGCGCTAACGATTCTACAGGTTTTGAGTCTTACAGATCAAATTTAAAGTGATTAGTGCTAATTTCACAAGTAATCGAGTTTAGCGCTAGTTAACCCACATTTATCTTCTAAAGAATTTGAGGTCGTACTCGGGTCTTTGCACGAAATTTTTCAGGTCATTATAATCTATCCCCCTTAAAGAAAAATTTTATCCTTGAAATTCCTACATTCTCATACTCCTCAAGGATCTGAGGGTAGTTCTTTTTTACCTCAGCTTCAATGTCCCAAGTAGCCTCTTCTTCACTGTAATGCATCCACAGTACTTTCATAAGAGGGATGACCTTGCTACGCAATACCTGCTCCTTCCTGTCTAGGATACACGTCGATCGCAGTACATATGTGGCATTCTCGCTCAACTGCACCTGCTCCCAACTGATAATATGCAAAGGATCAGGAACGTATTTCTTCAGCATAGAAACATGAAATACGTTATGCATGCCTGTAAGTGGTGTGGGCAAAGCAAGGCGGTACGCTACCGCTCCCACTCGATCTAGTATTTGAAATGGACCAATAAATCTCGGCGTGAGCTTCCCCTTCTTACCAAACTGCAGGACTCCCTTCATAGGGGAAACCTTAAGAAATACATGGTCTCCAACCTCGAACTCAAGCGGTCACCGCCTTGTATTAGCGTAACTCTTTTGCTTACTCTGGGTTATAAGAAGTCGACGTCGAATAATATCAATTTTCTCTGAAGTTGCCTAAACCAACTCTGGACCAATCAAACTACGCTCGCCAACTTCTGCCCAACAATGCGGTGCTCTACATGAGCGACCATATAATGCCTCGTAGGGAGCCATGCCGATACTCGTCTGAAAATTGTTGTTATACACGAACTCTGCATAAGGGAGACAGTCATCCCAACTGTCCTTGAAATCCAAAACACAAGCTTGCAACATGTCTTCCAGAACCTGATTCACACGTTCCGTTTGCCCATCTATCTGAGGATGAAATGCGGTGCTGAACTTCAATTTCACACCCATCGCTTTCTGGATACAAGTCCAGAAGATAGATGTGAGTCGCGTGTCTCTTTCAGACACAATCTCCATGGGAACTCCGTTCAGACGTACAATCTCCTTGATGTACAACCTAGCCAACTCGTCTTCAGAGTTTGTGACTTTGATAAGTAAGAAATGAGCCGACTTCGTCAATCGGTCGACGATCACCCAAATAGAGTCATGTCCCTTCCTCGTTCTCGGTAGCCCTAAAATAAAATCCATAGAGATGAAGTCCCACTTCCATTCTGCTATGGGCATGGGTTGAAGCAGTCTAGGAGGTCGGCGATGCTCTACCTTAACCTGCTGGCATGTGAGATAACGAGATTCGAACTCAGCAATGTGAACCTTCATGTTGTCCTACTAATAGGATCTTCTCATATCTTAATACATTTTTATGCTACCTTGATGCATTGCAAGCTTTGAATTATGAACTGACTCGAGAACCTCCTGTCTCAAGTTAGGAATATCTGGGACACATAGCTGGCCACGATATCGTAGGCCCCCATCTGAACCAACACTTCACTCGGAGTCCTCATCTGTACGAACCTGCTCTCTCATCTTCGCCAATAGCTCATCATCTGCCTGAGCTACAATGATCCTTTCGTCAATGAGGGGCTGTACTCGAATGTGTGCGATAACCTCATACGGCTCTTCCACCGTGAGTTTTTGCTCAAAGTCTCGCACAAACTCCATCATGTCCCATTCTCCTATCATTAGCGGAGCCATAAACTCTACAGCCTTCTTGCGACTCAACGCGTCTACCATAAGGTTTGCCTTGCCCGGATGGTAAGAGACATCGAACTTAAAGTCTTTTAATGTTTTCATCCATCGGCGTTCCCTCATATTCAAGTCACGCTGCGTCAAGATATACTTAAGGCTCTTGTGGTCGCAAAAGAGCTCGAACTTCTCTCCGTAGAGGTAATGTCTCTAGAGCTTTAATGCAAAAATGACAGCTGCCAACTCCAGGTCGTGTGTAGGGTAATTCTCTTCGTGTTTCTTCAACTGTCTCGAGGCATATGCAATCACCCTGTCCTTCTACATAAGGACACAACCCAGACTAATGCGAGAGGCATCAGTATATATCGTATACTTAACCCCTTGCTCTGACAATACTAGCACAGGGGCGGATGTCAACTTGTCCTTCAGCTCTTGAAAACTATTTCCACCTTCTCATTCCAAGCAAACTTCAAGTCTTTCCGTGTCAACTGAGACAATGGTCTGGCTATCTTCGAGAAGTCTCGTATGAAGCGTCGCTAATAGCTTACTAGAGCCAGAAAGCTTCTCACCTCAATAACTGAACCAGGCTGCTTCCAGTCCTGAACTGTAGCTACCTTAGCGAGGTTGACAGTTATCCCTTTCTTGGACACCACATGTCCTAGGAACTTGACTTCCTCCTTCCAGAAGTCACATTTCTTGTACTGCACAAAAAGTCGATTCTTCCTGAGAGCATCCAAGACTGCTCTTAGGTGCTCCTCGTGCTCTTCCCGACTCGTAGAGTATCTCAAAATGTCATCGATAAAGACAATGATGAATTGGAACAAAAACGGCCGAATCACCCTGTTCATCAGATCCATGAACATGGCCAGTGCATTCGTAAGACCGAACGACATCACAAGGAACTCATAATGGCCGAAACTAGTCCTAAATGCGGTCTTCTGCACGTCCTCATTCTTAACGCGTAACTGATGATACCCTGACTGCAGATTAATCTTCGAAAAGTACCGTGCCCCCTTCAACTGATCAAATAGATCATTGATCCTGGGCAAAGGATACTTATTCTTCACTGTCACCTGATTTAACCTGCGATAATCTATACATAATTGCAAGGAACCATCCTTCTTCTTGGCAAACAGAACAGGTGCTCCCAAAGGGGACACATTAGGTCGAATAAAGCCCAACTTTAATAAGCCATCTATCTACTTCCTCAATTCCTCCATTTCACTCGGAAGCATGCGATAGGTGGGTAGTGAAATAGGTGTCGCACCAGGCATGAGATCGATAGTAAAATCAATCTCGCGCCGAGGGGGTAATCCAGGAATCGACTCGAACACATCTTCAAAATCCCGAACTACTGGCGTGCTTTCAAGCGCTGAACCAGCAATGCTCTCCAATAGAGAAGTATAACAACTAAAACGGAAAGGGTAACTGACCTGAACAGGGAAAGTAAATGTCTCGCCCTCAGGTCCATGGACTGTCACTAGTCTAGCTTCACAATCAATCTCTGCTCGCATCTTCGTCAGCCAATCCGTACCCAAAATGACGTCGTAATGATATAGAGGTGCGATAAATAGGTCAACTAGAATCGATCTGCTCCTTAGATCAATCAAACAACCCATACAAATCTTGGTAATATCAGAGGAGGTCCTTATAGCAGTAGTGAGTGTCACTCCCTCCATAGTAACATGCCCAAACTCAGGCGCTTAACTGCCGTATACGATATAATAGAGACAGTGGATCCAGTATCCACCAATAAGGAAACGGGAATACCTTCGATGTGAGCTGTAACCTCAAAAGATCTCAGTGCCAAGTCAACCCTAGGCGCTTCAGCTGTAAGCGCGTGAACTCGAGCCTGCTGTGGGCAATTCAGCGGTGGAACCATGGGCCGTTGAGGTGGCCTGAAGCGAGGTACAGAAGGTCTGAAGGATGGGTGAGCTGGCGCTGAACGAAGGGGTGGAGTTGATATGACCTGAGGCATTAGACGGCAGATCCTCTGTGGCGGAGTAAATCCACTATCCCGCATTCGTGTAAAGCAATTACGATCCGAATGCCCAATCTTTCCACAGTATGAACAACGCAAGTCAGAACGCATCGGCTGAGCCAGCGATGCTACACGTCTTAGAGGAGAATCTGCCCGTGGCCTCTTGCCGAGAAATGGTGTACTCGAAAAGTCAAGTCGCGGTTTAGGAACCATAGGTGCTCGCATATGGGGCGACCTGTCCCCATCCTGCTCAGCTCGTAGGGACATGCTCACCAACTCAGCATAAGAAGAGATGCTAGCACAGCACATCTTCGATCGAATCTCAGGCCTCAACCCTTTAGAAAAATGCCACATCCGCATCGGCTGATCACCCAGGAGCAATGGAGCATATCGACCCAGCTCAGTAAACCGATTCTCATACTCTGTCACCGACATCCCTCCCTGATGGAGGCGAAGGAACTCACTCTCCTTCTCGTGTCTGTAAGTGACCGAAAAATACTTCTCGTGGAAGCGAGACTCAAATGCCTGCCACGTCCACTCAGAACCCTCCGCAACTGTGCGGAGAACACTATCCCACCATAGACTGGCCTCGTTCTCAAACATGAAGGAGGCAAGCTCGACCTGCTCAGCCTCAGAACAGTGAAGTGGCCTCAGCATCTTAGAGATGCGGTCAATCTAGTATTCGGCCTCCTCAAGTCTATGAGAACCTATAAATGTGGGAGGTCGTAAGCGCTAGAATCACTCAAATGTGCCGCTAGCACTAGTGTTCCCAAATGGGTGCATAGGTGAAGCAGGTGGAGTCGCCCCTATCGACTGAGCAAAGATGTCAGCCATGGAAGATAAAAACTGCTGCTGCTATTGCTGCTGGTGGTGGTGCTGCTGCTGCTGCATCAACAACATCATCTACTCAAGCCTATCAGGAGGCGGAGTGGACGAAGATGCATGAGGCATCGACGCAGATGCACGGTTTGGCTCAAGAACTGAAGGCATGACTGGAGGAGCCATGGGTGGTATTACAGGAGTCGGCCCAGCAGCGGGACCAGTAGCTGGCTGAGAGTCCAGCCCAACACCAAAATGAGACAAGCCTGACTGTGGATCCATCTGGCTATTACCAAGGGGGGAAACCCCGGCAAGTGACTCGCCTAAAGAAAGACTGGCCGAAGTCTTCCAGCCCTTAGGAGGCATACCCTATATTCAACAGAGGATGCAACCTGTGAGATTCAACATCCACATAATCCACCCACACAGCATTTACATCACAACTCATGAAAAAATAACATGCATTTCATTTAACAAAATTGTCGCAATACAAGAAGTGCAGCATTACATAGATCGCGACAGAGAAAGCATGCGAGCTAAAACATCTTAAGCTTCAAGCCATAAAATAACTTCCAAACTACTGCGCATATAATGGCTACACACAATAACAAGCAACAAAACAGAACAAGGGACGACTACATCTGCAACTACTCGTCGAAATCGGGAGATGGAGGAGGGGCACCCTTATCCTGCAGGCAACACAAGATAGACTTCAGAGTACGAGATACCTTCTTGAACTTATGCTTCACGAGGCCTCGAAGATCCATAATGTCCTGGCGTAGGATAGCCTGACCCTCCTCAAGCCGAGCTATGCGGGCATCCCTGGCGGCCTGATCTGTGCCCTACTCTGGTGCCGCAGGAGGAGAACTCTCACTTGTGTCCTGGGCCTCTACTTCTTCCTCTTCCTGCTCTTCTTCTTCTTCTATCTTAGCTCCACCTTCTTCATTACTCTCTTCCTCATCACTCTCAGTCTCATCCTCACTTTCTTCAAGTAAGGCTTGTCGTCGACAAGGCTTGATATCCATCTGATTAAGAGTCATCACATTAATGTAACGGAAAGGTACCGGCTTTTTCACCCCGAGTCTGTAGCCAAACTCATGTGCAAGCTTACAGATGAGTCAGCCAAATGGGAGCGATTCGGTCCTCCTATTCGAACGAGCGATAAGGACAATCTGACGCAAGAAATCTATCATCAGGTGTGTACACTCACTGCGGTTGCTCCACCTTGGATAAACATTAAATGTGCAGATGTGGTGAAGCAAGCGAAAGTCATCCGTCATGTTGGTCGCTAAAAGGCTTCTGTTAGGCTGCCATTCAACCAGACGACCACAAAGGAACCGCGTGCGGCGATATCCCGATTCGGTCCTCCTATTATATATTGGTACACACAGCTTCTCACCTTACACCACCTGATACAAGAAATCTATCATCAGGTGCGTACACTCACTGCGGTTGCTCCACCCTGGATAAACATTGAATGTGCAGATGTGGTGAAGCAAGCGAAAGTCATCCGTCATGTTGGTCGCTAAAAGGCTTCTGTTAGGCTGTCATTCAACCAGACGACCACAAAGGAACCGCATGCGGCGATATCCCGATTCGGTCCTCCTATTGTATATTGGTACACACAGCTTCTCACCTTACACCACCTGATACAGGAAATCTATCATCAGGTGCGTACACTCACTGCGGTTGCTCCACCCTGGATAAACATTGAATGTGTAGATGTGGTGAAGCAAGCGAAAGTCATCCGTCATGTTGGTCACTAAAAGGCTTCTGTTAGGTTGCCATTCAACCAGACGACCACAAAGGAACCACGTGCGGTGATCCCTTTCATGCGCACTACTCAGATTCTTCTCACTTGCATGAACCTCGCCAAGCGGCACATTTAGAAGTCGGGATATCAAAGCGACATTGATTGTGGCCTCCTGATCTCTTCCATAAAGGATCTTGAACTGCAATGGCTCCAGCGAAGGTTCTCGAATGTGGGTATAGAAAGCTTGGACAGTACTCAAATTGGTGTGGTATTCGCCCTCGAATAGCGAACACCAACCGGCCCCTTCCAGGTGCTCTAATAAGACATATTCTCTAAATAGCCACGGATCTACATGAGCTTCAAAAAGGACCCTACGGCCCTCATAGACTCCATGAGATAGCTCCGCCAACAAAGTTCTTCCAAAGGGAGACTGAGGATCGAGATCCCGCTTTGTCTGAAACTCTCGAGTGGCGGTCATGCTCGCGGCGGCACCTCTCGGCCTCTGTGCACGGGTTGGGCAGCTAGGCCTGACTTCATCAATGGGAGCTCTCTTCTTCCCCATGAAAGAGAGAATGGAGGAAATGGAAAATATGGCCGCAACAAGCTTGAATAAGGCCATGGGAAATGAGAGAGGAGGGAAAATGGGAAGAATGGTGAGGCTTCCACAAAATTGAGACTCAAAGGAGGGATTTAAGTACTTAAATGGAAAGAAAAGGAAAGGAAAACAACAATAGAGGTTGGTTTTGAGATGGGTAGAATGGGGGTGAACAAAAATGGAAGAATAAAGGGTTTGAAGAGGGATTTTTGTGGGGTTTTGAGAGAAACTTCAAAAAAAGGAAAGCTTGGAGGGTAGCTTTGTGAAGGAAGGAGGGTTTTGGGGGGTTAAAACTGTGCAACCATGGAGGAGTGAGCCACACTAGTCCCCACATGTGTCGGCCCGAGCCGGCCCGCTAGGCGGACAGGTCATCGCCGGTCTCTGGACATTTCGGTGAGGACTCACCATTTGGATGAGGTCCTCCTGCCCCCTAAGTCAGAAAATGATGTGGGTCCCACCCTGGGTCCCCCTATAAATGCCCTGATTGGGCCCTTAGTCCGATTCGACGCTTATCGGGTCACTTTGAATAAAATCTGATACATATACACCTTTACCGACTTTCTAAGGGCTGGAAAGGGATGATACACAACCTAAACCCGTCAATGGATAGTCTTGAAGAGATTTGGGGTTACTGTGTGTGATCAGGAGTGTGCACGGACTTGATCTCGGTGATCATTTTCAGTCAACTTTCGTCGATAGGAACAACTGGAAAACCTACACAAATTCTAGATTAATCTCGCACCCTCCTACACTAAGGTGGCATCAACGTGCATTGTGTGACTATAACCTAGGTCCGGTTTAATCCAAATCATGCTTTGATACCAACTTGTAACGTCCTGAAATTCGGGTGTCGAGCATAACTCAGCTCCCGAGTTTCAAAACATCACTTATGCAACAAATGCAATGATGGTTGTATGTTGTTTGTATGAGTGCATAAAACATAGAGTAGATTAAGCCAAACTACAAACATAATCTAGGGATAGGTGAAATCTGCAAGCGGAAGACAGAAGAAACATATATGTATATCTATATAAGTCCCTGAGATATGTATGCTCTACTAGGTCATAATTACAAGTGTTTGTTTCAAAATATAAGTATCAAAATGAAATCATCCATTACAAAAGAAACCCAGAATCTCCGTAGCTCAGGGCACGACTCACATGAACCCACCTGAGAACTGCATAAAAGAAAACGCGTCCTCGTCATCCTCATACTCCTGCTCTGCCTCGGGGGTTGCATCATCATCTGCATCTAAGACAGAGTCTGGTTGGTGTTGAAACATCGTCCTAGAATGTGGGAGTGAGTGATCAATTCAGTGGAACTATACAGTAAAAGTTAACATGTTATCAAATCAATCAAGCAGTAATGATAAGGCAATACAATCAAACACGTCCTAATTACTCTTGTTAATGCAAGGATGTATGTAGAAATGATGCATGCTCTTGCTTGCACTCCCTTAGCGTCTTCATCTTACGGTATGCATGACAACCTCCCGCAGTGTTCCACGATGCCAAAGCACATGCAATGCGGTGCATGAACATGATTACCAAGTTGTTATTAGTCCTTTTCATACAGCAGGATTTGGGAAGCTAAGGTACCTTCCTGATATCAATTTTCACACAGTGATCCATTCTAGGGTCGTCAGTCCTAGACAATCTCATACAATCATATGGTTCTAGGTCGCTGCAAAGGGCTCATCACCAATCAATTCATGCCTATCATACCCTAGTTACTACCCTAAGGCCCGTTGCCTCAATACAGTATCAAGGTATGCTCGAGGTCACTACAAAAGGCTCGTCACTAATCAATGTAGGCTGACAGCGTAAATATAGTGTCCCATACTACCATAATCGGCTCATGAGTCTGGTGTGCTCACTGGTCATTACAGGGAGGCTCATCACCCCAGCGTAGGCCAACAGCTCAACCACGGTGTCCCATACCACCATGCCCGGCTCATGAGTCTTAGCGGATCAAGGTACAATGGTTAACGGGATTGCATTGGTAAGTTTGGTACCTTAGATTCAAACGATTGCGTCCATACATGGTGCACATCCACCAGGACAATCGGGTTACTTGACGAGCTTGACTAGCACGAGCACATGCTGAGTTGAACGACATAGAGTGTGCAAATACTCCGTGTGGCCAAACCACTACTGACAACCCTAATACGACTTAGGTTCGTCAAACACGTCCTACGTGGCAAAAACAACCTCGGCCACGAACTCAAGGTTTATTATCAATTTTCTAGACTATTTCATAGTCCCAAACACATTCAAGTATAACAGATATTCATACCAGCAATTCAGAACAGTAATGGATCAACAATTATAATCATACAGTATATGAGCATTTGATGAATATCAACTTAACATGGATTTACACATAAGTAGTGCCTGAATTTAAACAACAAAGAATGTAAATTGCATGTAGGAAATCATACACATCTATAAGATTGTTGAGAATCTCTTCTCAATGCCCATAAATAGGATAATATATTACACACTTGATCATTCAGACATTTCTACAAACACTTAGACTACATATTCCAACATACATGACGTATGTTGGTGATAACATACATTTGGACAATTCCTTTCTCCAAGGAGTTGATACACATACAACTAACACAAATACACGACAATTAATCATGGCAAACACATGTTCATATTTCATATGTATACGATACTTTCTACATATACAAGGAATACATAAATCTCAATATAGCTCATATATATCAGGAACGCAATACAAACATCGCATTTAACATGTGAAATTTCACCCACAACAATAATAACCATTAACCGACATTGAAAGCCTTGAAAACTATAACCTATACGAATATAGTCTGCACCTTAAACCAAGAAGTGCGCAACAGATCTGATTCAGACGATAAGTCTTCGTCAATGGCGACTAGATAACCTAAGGCATGAATGAAAAGAGCGACATCAACACTTAGACTATTCTAAGCTCCAAAACAGATTAGGGTTCGATTGACTTACCCAAGAATGAACTTAGAATCGCTGGAATAATGATTCAGAGGTGATGGTTTAGGTACGCAAAATAACAGGGAGGAATCTCAAGATGATTCACTAACTTCTCTCTCACTTTCTCTCTCTTTTCCTCTCTCTCTCTCTCACTTAGCTAGGGTTTAGAAAATTCGTATGGAATTTGAGAGTGAGGGTTTAAGATCTTTATATAGGCCTAATATGGATGAAAATAGCCCCAGGGCCAAGGTATACTTAAGTTATAACCAAATCGGGTCTATTTCGGTCCAACGGAGCACTTCTGGTGGTCTCTTTTCCACGTGCGGTCAGACTTAAGCTCATTGACCATGGATCTAGGTTAGGTTGAGTTTTTGTACCGATCGGATTTACAGATCAGCCGTGGCGGACCTGTTTTAATTCAACGGTCACCGAAACTCGATCAGGTCCACCGGCACTTTGACATGTCTGGGCCATCTTCCCTGATCCGAGGGTAAATTTGGGTCAGAATCCAACGGTCAGAATGCTTAAAATCGGCATGCAAGCAACACGAGTCAGATTTCATAAATTCATATTTAATTTCTCACCTTTCTCACACTCTTTACTCTAGACTCAAGAAAATCGTCTCAGGACATCATTTGGTCTTGATTTTTGAGGTGATTGTCAAGCCCAACAAGGTGATCATAATTGTCTAATATCATCGTTATCGGACTTTCGACGCGCAATCCAGATCCGATACAAAGTTTCCAAGTACTCCGAAGAGCAACTGGATTTAGAATTAAATCCTAGATTTCAGGGTGACATAGTGCTAACGATTCTACAGGCTTTGAGTCTTACATATCAAATTTAAAGTGATTGGTACTAATTTCACAAGTAATCGAGTTTAGCGCTAGTTAACCCACATTTATCTTCTAAAGAATTTGAGGTAGTACTCAGGTCTTTGCACGGAATTTTTCAAGTCATTACATTAAGTTTGGGATCATGAACTAAAATAATTTAATAAAAATATTGGTCGAAATGGATAAACTAAATACATCATTGTGGGCCCCACGGGGCCCTGTCAGGACCGTCCACAGTCCATTTCATGTAACACGCCCAAATTTGGGGAAATGGATTGGCTACTGCCCCTGCCACTAGTCAATGGCTGGTGGTCGGTGCTCTGTGGGCCCTATGATGTTGTATGTGTTTCATCCATGCCGTCCATCTATTTTTATAGATCATTTTATGATATGAGAGAAAAAAATGAGGTATATCTAAATCTCAAGTGGACCACATTACAGGAAAAAGTGTTGGATGAACGTTGACCATTAAAAACATTTTGGGGGCCATAAAAGTTTTGGATCAAGCTGATATTTATTGTTTCCCTTCATTCGGGTCTTTATGAACTAATCAACATATTAGATTTCAAACAAACAATACAGTGGGCCTTAGGAGGATTTTAATAGTGGATATCCATTTATTATTGATTTCCTGTGGTGTGGTCCACCTGAGATTTATATACTTATGATTTTTTATATAATGCCTTAAAATGATCTCTAAAAATAGATGAATGGAATGAATGAAACACATACATCATGGTGGGGCCCACGGAGCACCCACCACCAGTAGCCAATCCATCTCCTAAATTTGGGCACGCACTTAAAACAGAGCCACACCCAAAAAGGGGGTTATTTCTCTCTCTCTCTCTCTCTCTCTCCATTCCCTGATCTCTCCTTTCCCTAATCCTCTCTCTCCCTCCCAATCTCTGCTCTATCTCTCTCATTCTCCTCCCTACAAAAGCTATGACGAAGACTATTGATGCACTAAGAACCAGAGCATCTATAATGAAAGCTGTTGGGGGAAAAATAGAACAAGTCTAAAGACTTAGCTATAGAATGCACCAACTCTACTGATACTATCCGGGAATCTGAGGCAACAAGCCGGACTGAGGCAAGTAAACTAAACGCCTAAACGAGAGACTTATCTTGGATTGCATGAAACGAATCCTGACCGAGACTTACAAAGTCGTGAGCCACAAGGCGGAGTACATAATATGCATAAAGTTGACTCTGTAAATGAGGCAACAACACTAAAGAGGCCGATTAAGGCCCGAAGCTGAGAAGCCACCCGACCGATCATAAAATCGACCCATATTTCGGTCGGTTACAAAGTCAGTTATCGGATCAAGAGAAGATACCAATTACGGATCTGTAACTCCCTGAAATTCAAGGGTTGAGTGGATGCCCAACTCCCGAGTTCCAACGCATCACTTATGTAACATAGATAATGATGATTAAATGTTGTCTGTATTAACACATTAAACATGAATGGGATTACGCTAAATCAGTATATCATACCCCAGAGACAGTTAAATTACGCAAGTGGAAGACTATGATAAGTATATAGAACATATAAGTGATAAGTCCCTAGAGTATCAACATGTCACCAGGTTAAGTAGATTACATGTATAATTCCCAAAATTACAAAATGATAAAGTATAATGTCTATTAATCCATAAACCTATAGCCCCGGTGACGCAACTCCAGGTCTACATAGACCCGTCAGAGAGTTGTAGGTAGGAGAACTCTTCATCATCGTAGAAGGTCAGCTCCAAGTCGTAAGCTGCATCATCATCTGCAACTACAACAGAATCTGGTTGGTGTTTTAAAACACCATCCTAAAGTGCGAGTGAGTGATCAACTCAGTGGAACTATGAGGCAAAGGTTAACATGTTATCAATTCAGTCAAGCAGTAATGATAAAGTAATACAACAAGCATTCCTAGGTACTCTGGTTAATGTAAGGATGATATGTGTTCATGATGCATGCCCTCACCTACACACCCTCTGTGACATTATCTCACGATCACCGCATCCACCCCTTCCTATGTGCTCAACTCCAATGCCAAAGGCACATGTAATGCGGTGCATGTACGTGATTAGCCAAGTTCTTACTTAGTCTTATTCATACAGCAGGTTGGGAAGCTAAGGCACATCCCTTTACATCATTTACCCAAACAATAATCCATCTAGGGTCGTCAATCTTAGTTAATCTCATACGTTAGCAGTTCTAGGTCGCTACGGAGAGGCTCATCACCTCAACGCATGCCTAGTTTATACTCGAAGTTACTATGAAAAGACTCGTCACCTTAGCATAGTCCTAGTGTATACTTGAGTTCACTACGAGAGGCTCGTCACCTGATCGCAGGCCGACAGCTCGAATACAGTGTCCTATACCACCGTATTTGGCTCACGAGTTTGGTTTGCTCACTGGACACTACGGGGAGGTCGTCACTCCAGAGTAGGACGAAAGCTCGACCACGGTGCCCGGCTCATGAGTCTTAGCGAATCGTGGTACCAAGGTTAAACAGGTTTTTCTCTAGTAAGTTGGTACCTTAGATTCAAGCAGTAGAGTCCATACATGGTGAACATACATTAGGCCAATTGGGTTACTTGATAAGCTTGACTAGTATGAGCGCACGTTGACTTAATTGGCATAGAGCGCATAAGCACTCCGCATGGCCTAACCACTGTCAACAAATAGCGTACGACTTAGATTCCTTGAATGTGTCTTGTATAGCAAAATAACCTCAGCCACTGATTCAGGAATCATTACTGATTGCCTGGACTATATCGTAGCCCCAATCACATTGCAAAACAATTTGGATTCACATGGATAGTCAAAGATAGCATGTGACAACCAATCTAAATATAAACTTCATTTGAGCATTTCATCAAACAAATAGTACACATGTTATCATACATAGGCATTTCATCCATAAATCACATGGTAGTAAGATAGGTTACTTAAAGGAATCAGTAACTATAGATAAGGGGATTGAGAATCATATCTCAACACCCTCATTAAATATATTTCAACAAGCATTTACTCATTCAGGCATTTTGTCAAACACTTAGACTATACATATTAACATACATGTAATAAATTAGTTATAACCTATATTGTGAGACTCGTATCCTAGCCTGTACCGTTCTATAGGCTCCTACGGTCCTCCCGGTCAAATTTCGGTGACCTTGAGTGTCATCCTGTAATTTCGAGTCAACTTGACCTAAGACCTATGTCATTGCGATCGCATCGTCGCTGCGGTTCCAACGCCGCGTCTTGTATGATAATCCGAGATGTACATCAAAAGATGTAGGCCGCACTTTATTGAACCTTGATTGCATTTGTGGGACCCACCTATGGCATGGCACGCCACCCTATGCGTGCATGACATCATCATCCTCATAATTTCCTAGCCACCTATGGCTAGTCTAGATCCCTAGCCACCTATAGCTAGTTTAGATTCCTAGCCACCTATAGCTAGTCTAGACCCCTAACCCCTCCCGTACATTCATTATGACATGCATTTATTACTCTCTCTCTCTCTCTCTTATCTCTCTCCCTCCCTCTTTCTTTCTTATTTCCTAGCAAGAGAGAGCTCCCAACGTCCATTAGAGCTCTTCATTTCCAACCCTTTTGCAAGCTCTCCACCCCTAAATCCAACCCTCCAAAATCAATCTTAACCATTGAATCTTGTTCCTTTGGAGCTCTAGATCACATTGGTGGAAGAAGAAGTCTAAGATCTAAGGTGGGTGCTTCTCTCTCTCTCTTTTCATTTTTGTGTGATGTGTGGCCCGCTTGGAATGGACCCTACTTTGATATATGTCTTATCCAAACCATCCAAGTCTTGTGAACTCTACCTTATGGATTATGAGAAAGCATTATCAGACCCATTAGGTAAGCCACATTCATGTGAGACCCACCTTAATAAAGTGTGGGCCACATACAGGTGGGACCCACCATGATACTGGGTTTATCCATGTCGTCCAGTGTCCCTGGACCCTGGACGTGAAGCTGGGTAACATGGAGGGCGTGAAATGACATGGGTGTGCACTGGCAAGCTCACCCAAAATATATAAATATAATATATATACAAAACGTCAATGAGATTTTAGACTTTTGGGTGGGTCATTCATATAGGTCTCACCTTAATACATTAATTTAATCCAAGCCGTCCATTTCATTCCCTAGATTATTTTAAGCGTTGAACCAAAAAATAAAATGAATCTGATTTTCTGACGGGCCATACCATAGAAAATAGTATTTTCTACCGTTGAAATCCACCCTAATATTTATATATATTCAAAATACCCCAAAATTGGACTCGTTCAGACTGTCTCGAGCCATGGAATGTAATGGATGGAGTGGATTTACCTGATGTGGGCTCCACGTATGAAAAACCCTAAAAATACAGGTTTTTTTTTTAAAGAGAGAGTAGCAGCGCCTGCTGCTGCTGACACTCCTCAGGACGCGCAGGACGTCCTATGCTATGGACGAACGGACAGGGGTCCCAATTGTGGGCCCCACTGTGATGTGAGTAGAACATCTACACCATGCATGTGGTAGGCCCCTTAGGGCAGTGGGCCCCACCCAAAAAATTAGCTGTGTTTGGAGCTCAGGTGGCCCACATCACAGGCAACAGTGTGATTGAATGTCTGCCTTTGAAACCCCTTTTTTGGGCATCCAGAAGTTTTGAATCAACATGAAATTTGTTCTCCCTCTTCATCTGGGTCTACGTGACCTTTAAACGGATTGGATGGCATTTAAACATTATGGTGGGCCCCACTTGGGACCCACAGTGATGTACATATTTTATTCCTACTATCCAGGCCGACGGTGGAACCCACATAAATGCTTGTGTTTTACTAATGTCGTCCAACTGTTGCTGGATGGCTAATGGACCCCACCAATGACATTGGGATCACCCCACGTGTGGGCTGATGTGTGTACGTGTGTGTGTATATATATATTATATATATTATATATAGATTTTTTATATATTATATTCTATAATATATACATGATGGTGGGCCTTTATGTGGACCCCCACCATAATGCATGTGTTGCTTCCAAGATGTCCATCCATTTTGTAAGCTCATTTCATGGCGTGAGCTAAAGAATGAGTCAGATCCATAGTTCATTTGGACCCCCACCATGATGCTTGTGTTGCATCCAATTTGTCCACTCATTTTTATGACAGGAGCTAAAGAATAAGTCAAATCTAAAGTTCAAGTGGACCCCACCATTTAAGGTAGTGGACAATGACGTCCACCGTTCAAAATTTCTAAGGGCCATGCGAGTTTCCTATTAAGCTGATATTTGTTCCACTTCATCTATCATTACGTTAATTTATGAACATGTTGGATAGGAAACATATGTTGTGGTGGGCCTTAGGAACTTAAATGGTGGAAATCATTGTCACCACTTTTATTTGGGTGTCACTCATTTGATATACATGGGGCCCATTGGTGTGGCCCATTTGATGTACGTATGACCATGTGAGGAGGCCCACTTTGATGCATTTTGTGGCCCATTTGTCGGGCCCACTTTGATGTATTTTGTGGTCCATTCGAGGTGCCCATCTTGATGCATGCAATCCATATTCACATCATCCAGTAGCTACTGGACGGTGGGGCCCTCCTTACTATATGTTAGTATATGAGTTGAATAAGCATACCGTCCATATGCAGTGTGGGCCATCATGATGTATTTATTTATCCTCACCGCCCAATCTCTGGCCGTGGGATGTGGAACCCGTGTGACATATGTATTTCGTTCCATGCAGTCCATCTGTGTGAGACCCACCTTGATGCATCCGTTGTACACATGGATCCCACATGATATATATATGTTTTTTATATCCATACTGTCCAACTATTTGGATGGGATGCACCATGATGTATTTTTATCCACGCCATCCAGGGCAGGCACCCCATTATGATATATATCAGGGCCCATGGGTTGAGGCCCATTGAGATGTATTCAAAGCCCATTTGGTAAGGCCCATTGTAATGTATTTGGAACCCGTGAGCAGAGCCCACCTCATATGTTCCACCCTAACCATCCAGGTCATATAGGGCCAGCCTCGATGTATGTTTTACTCACACCGTCTATGGGATGTGTGACTCACTAGATGTATGCATTCTATATCCACACTAACCATCTGGTGGGGCCCATCTGCTGCATGTGCAGGGCCTACCTATTGTGCATTGTGTGGCCCATTGATGCAACCCACTTGATGTGTATGAGCCTCATTAGTGCGGCTCATTGATGCAAGGCCCGTTATGATATGTTAGAGGCTCATGGTTGAGGCCCATTAGGATGTGTTTATGGCCCATTTGGTAAGGCCAATAGAGACGTATTTTTGGCCCATGGGTCGAGGCCCATTACGACGTATTTTCGGCCCGTATGTTGTGTCCCAATATAACATGTTTTCAGCCCAGTTATCGAGGCCCGACTTGATGTGTATAAGGCCCATTAGTGCAGCTCATTAATGTGGCCCACTTGTTGGATTAACGCCCATTGAGAGGCCTAATGATGCGACCCACCGTGATGTGCATATTAGGCTAATGATGCGGCCCAATGATGCGACCCACCGTGATGTGCATATTAGACTAACGGTGCGGCCTAATGTATCGACCCACCGTGATGTGTAGGCCCACGTGCTGCATGTGTAAGGCCCACCTGTGATGACTATTTGAGGCCACGTGTTGGATATTTGGGCCCGCCTTATGTTTGACTTTACATGGGCCACTACTTGGGAGCAATGTTGGTTGAATATCTACATTGATGGGCAATGACGGTTAGATGTCCTCATTGTAACCTTCCCTTAGGCCTTGTTAGGCCCATTCTCTTCGTGGGTTAACCTAAATAAGTGGGCCCCATTCGCCATAGACAGATGGCTCCATGCTATCGGATTGATATAACTACGGCCAAGAGCCGATTTTTACATTATTGTGATTAGTTGTCCATCTATGGACCCCGCCTTGTTTATACATGCTGATTATCGGTACCGATTATCGAGATCAATCCCGAGTGTCGATTCTGAATATCAAGGCCAATTGTTGAGGCCCAATGTGATGTATATGCGGCCCGTATTTAAGGCCTAAGGTGATGTATATTGAGGTCTAGGTGATGAGGCCCATTATGATGCATTTGGGGGCCAGGCGAAGGAGCCCATTGTGATGTATGTTAGGCCCATGAGCAGGGCCCACCTGTTGTGTATATGTGTCCCTTGAGTAAGGCCCACTATGTTGTATATCAAGCCTTTATGTGAGGCCATGGGCCCATTATATGTTTGGCCCTATGTGGGTCATTCCTTGGGGGCAATGTTGGTTAAATGTCCACATTGTCAAGGTCGATTGTCGATGCCGGTTGTTGATACCGGTTATGAGTATGTGACAGCATAACATAATGATACATGCTCATACGCATCATCTGCATGTTTGTTATGAGATGTGATTGATCATTACATATGTCATTGAGCATGTTGTTATGAGACTCCCTAATAGGCGAAGGTTATCTCACATGAGCATGCGGTATGTGCAGGATTGATGCATGACTGGATTGTATGACTCATGCATCTCGCATTATGATTACTATACGCCCTAGCAACATCAGGGCCGTAACCTCCATAGGTATATCGTGGAAGGCCAAATGGGACACTGAAAATATTTGGTTCTAGCATACGGGCGCCATAGATGTCCTTGGGTGAAAATCCATAAACTTCCGTGGCCAGGAGACGCCCCAATGTCGAGACCGAGTGGATACATGAGCGCCCGAGTGCCGAATACCAGGAGGCCGCATCTCCCACTGTGTCGTGGTCGGTTGGGAGGGGGTGTGGCCTTACCCGCCCGAGGGTAGGGGGCAATACTAGGCTAAGTTTGACTAGCTCGTGAATGGGTCCACTATCAACATGCCGGATAGGTATTGGCAGACTATTGGCCAGGCAGATAGTGAGGTTTCTTATGCTCACTTGGATTGTGCGGCTGGGAAAGCGGCAGTGCCATTTGGAGTGTACTAAACCCCGGTGATGATCCTAGAGATGAACTATACTGATATGTGGATTTAGCGAGTAGGAGTTGCATACTCATTCATGTATTTATTCATTTACTATCCACTCAGGTTGGTGGTGCGTAACTATTTGTTACGTGTGCCTTCACAATGGCTAGGATTTCGATTAGGGCGCGCGACTAACCTGAGATCAGGAGTTTACCACATTGAGTTTGACTATCCAAATTTAGGTATGGGACTGGTTTGGATAGAAGTCCCTTGTGATAGACCCCATAGCCTGCGATACTACGTACTATCATCCCTACTTCACACTCTAGTATGGTCATTCCATTCGCACCGCATATTGTATGACATTCGCGGCATACGACATTTTGAGTTACTGTGTTTCTGCATTTATATGGTCTAGATACGGCTAACGCTATTCGTGAACTCATCAGAAATTGTATATTGCATCGCATCCTCGACATTTGATATTTGGCTTTTATGATTCCTTATTTGCATAGTTGTTCTATATTGCTTACTCTATTATCTTATGATTTATGATCTTGTCAGTATTTCTGCTTACTCTAATAATTCATAATCTTGCCAGTCTTTCTGCTTATTCCGATAATGTACGATTTATGGATTAGTAGTATTTTCTTTTCGGTATTGTATGATGATGGCATTATATTGAATACTTGGCACTTACCTTGTGCACACACTTACACCACTCTTTAAGCTTTCTATAACCTTATGCACAATAGATGCGTGCAGATGATGATAGGTTGCAGCAGTGTTGAGCTTAGAGCGTGCAGCGGTCTTCTGGAGCTTATTTTCAATTTATGTATTTTCCTTTTAGTATTGTATTCAAATGTTTATATTAGTGGATATGTGATGATGATGTTGTCTTTGTAATTTGGGTATACTTGTGATTATGCTTATTACGAGTTAAAAGTACATTGGCAAAAAAAAATCCTCCTTGTAGGATCCCAGGATCAGAATCTGGAGTATGAATGCTAGGAGCTGAGAACAGGGTACTACGGAGGCTATGGGTACCAGATTCGGCGATCAAGATTCCTATGAATCCGATTTTCGGGTTTGGGGCATGACATATATTATAACAAATCCTTTCACAAAGGGGTTGCCACACATACAACAATCATGTATTATTAATCAATAATCATGGCAAGCACAAATCATAATTCCATATTCAATCAAACATTTCAACAAACACATTAAAACAACGTAGTTTACATATATGTGTAATACACGGAAACATTGTATCTAAGCACATGTGATAGCAATCAAGTCAGTCATAAATCATTAACTGGCATTGAAAGCCTTGAAAACCATAACCTAAACGTTTATAGTCCACCACTTTCGCTGGTAAACTCGTATCGAACTCAGTTCGAACATTATGCCTTTGTCTGCAGCACAATGGCTACCTATGGCATTAAGTAGGTTAGCTATTTCACCATTTACTCTATTTAGATACCTAAAATAGGTTAGGGTTAGGATTTCTTACCCAACAATAGAATCAGAATCGCCGGTGAAGTGATACAGGAAAGGCGATTTGATATGTAAAGCGGTGGGATCAAATCCTAGCAACTATCTCTCACTTCTCTCTCACTTCTCCTCACTTTCTCCTTCTCTTTTCTCTTCTCTCTCCTAGGGTTTATAGAATTCGTATGGCATGGGAGAGAGGGAGCTTAAGGGCCTTATATGGGCTCAAAAGTGAGCTCAATGGCCCCAGGGCCATGGTATACTTAGGTTATAGCCAAATGGCGGTTGTTTCAGGCCAATGGAGCTCATTTGGAGGCCCATTACCTGCATACAGTCCAGAGAAAGTCCCCTGACAATGGATTTACATCAGGCTACATTTTCGGCCCGATCGGATTAGTGGATCGACCGCGATGGACTTGTTTTAGTTCAATGGTCATCGTCACTCGATCAGGGCCACAAGTACATTGACGTGTGTAGGGAAATTTTCGTGATCCGAGGGTGTAGTTGGGTCAGAGTCTGACGGTCTAAAACCTTAAATTTGGCCTGCAAGCGAACGGCTCAATTCACTTAAGTTTGAGTTCATTTTTTGAAGATATTCGCATTTCTCACACACTTCGCTCCGGGCTCAAGTTGTGTGTTTCTGGATACTATTTGGACTTGATTTTCGAGATGGTTATCAAGCTCAGTAAGGCAGTAATAATCATATAGCTTCGCATTAATCGGACTTTTGACGCGCAGTCCAGGTCTGATATAAAGTTTCATAATGCTCCCGAGAGCAACTGGGTCTTGAGATTCATCCTAGATTTCTAGGTAATGTAGCATTAGCGATTCTACTGGTTTTGGGTCTTACAGATTCTATAGAAAATGGTTCAAGCTAATCTATCGATTAATTTGGTTTAATACTTAATTAATTTTTGTCTAATTTCTAAAGGATTCGGTCCTTAGTGATTTCTGCTTGCGGTGGTACTCGGGTCTTTGTACAGATTTTTTTTGAGACGTTACAATCTACCGCCCTTAAAGAAAAATTTCATCCTCAAAATTAGTACCTTTTCATACTCCTCGAGAATCTGAGGGTAGTTCTTGCGAACCTCGGCTTCTGTTTCCCAAGTAGCCTCTTCCTCAGTATGATGTGTCCATAATACCTTCACAAGCGGGATAACCTTACTGCGCAGCACCTGCTCCTTCCTGTCTAGCATATGTGTCGGTCACAGGACATAAGTAGCATCCTCACTCAACTGTACCTGCTCCCATTTGATGATGTGGGAAGGAGAACGTATTTCTTTAGCATCGAAATATGAAAATACGTTATGTACGCCTGTGAGTGGTATAGGAAAAGTAAGGCAGTATGCTACCACACCCACTCTATCTAGTATCTAAAATGGGCAAATGAATCTCGGCATGAGCTTCTCCTTCTTGCAAAATCAAAGGACTCCCTTCATGGGGGAAACTTTCAGGAACACATGGTCCTCAACCTCGAACTCTAGCGATCGCCACCTGGTATCAGCGTAACTCTTCTGTCTGCTCTGTGCTGCCAGAAGTTGATATCTGATAATGTCGATCTTCTCTGAGGTCACCTGCACTAACTCTGGGCCAACCAAACTCTTCTTGCCAACCTCTGCCCAGCAATGCTGTGCTCGACAGGGATGCCCATGTAGTGCCTCGTAGGGGGCCATGCCAATACTCGCCTGGAAGTTGTTATTATAGGTGAACTTAGCATAAGGAAGATAGTCATCCCAACTATCCTTGAAATTAAGCATGCAAGCTCGTAACATGTCTTTCAACACCTGATTCACCCGTTCCGTCTGCCCGTCAGTCTATAGGTGGAACGCGGTGCTAAATTTCAGTTCCACACCCATTGCTTCTTGGATACGAGTCCAGAAGATAGATGTGAATCGCATGTCTCAATCCGACACGATCTCCATAGGAACTCCATGTAGATGTACAATCTCCTTGATGTACAACTTGGCCAACTTATCTGCTGAGTTAGAGCTCAAATAGGGGGAAAATGTGTCGATTTCATCATTCGGTCCACAATCACCCATATGGAGTCATGTCCCTTCCTCGTCTTTGGTAGCCCTAAGATAAAATCCATAGAGATGAAATATCATTTCCATTCAGCTATGGGCATGGGCTGAAGCAGTTCAGGAGGTCGGCGATGCTCTGCCTTGACCTGTTGGCACATGAGACAATGGGACACACAATCTGCTATGTGGGCCTTCATGCTGTCCCACTAGTATGATCTCTTCATGTCTCGATACATCTTCGTACTACCAGGATGCATCGCCATCCTCGAATTGTGAGCAGCTTCGAGAACTTTCTTTCTCAAGTCATGAAGGTTTGGGACGTATAGGCAGCCACGAATCGTAAACCCCCATCCGTACCAACTCTCCATTCTAAGTCTGCATTGTCACTAGCTTGCTTCCCCAACTCTATTAACCACTCATCTTCCTTCTGAGCCACAATGATTCGGTCGTCGATAAGTGGTTGTACACGAATATGTGTGATGCTCTCTAACGGCTCTTCTACCATAAGGCCCTACTCAAAGTCTCGCACAAATTCTACCATGTTCCACTCGTCTATCATTAGCCGAGCCGCAATTGCTATAGTCTTCTTATGGCTCAACACGTCTGCCACAAGGTTGGCCTTGCTGGGATGGTAGAAGACCTCGAACTTGAAGTCTTTCAAGGTTTCCATCCATCGTTGCTGCCTTATATTCAAGTCTCTTGGTGTGAATATGTACCTGAGGCTCTAGTAGTCGCAGAAGAGCTCGAACTCCTCTTCATAGAGGTAATGTCTCCAGAGCTTTAATGTAAAGATGACGACTGCCAACTCCAAGTTATGCGTAGGGTAGTTCTCCTCGTGTTTCCTCAACTATCGCGATGTATAGGCAATAACTCTGTCCTTTTGTATCAGAACACAACCCAAACCCACACGAGAGGTGTCGGTATATATCGTATACTTGACCCCTTTCTCTGACAATACTAGCACAAGGGCAGACGTCAACTTGTCCTTCAGTTCCTGAAAAGCTACTTCTGCCTTCTTATTCCAGGAAAAATTAAGATCCTTCCAAGTTAGCTGAGACAACGGTTTGGCTATCTTAGAAAAATCCCTAATGAATCAGCAATAATAGCCAATGAGTCCCAGGAAACTCGTCACCTCTGTAATAGAACTAGGCTGCTCCCAGTCTTGAACTGCTGCCACTTTGGCGAGGTTTATAGATATCCCTAACTTGGACACCACATGTCCCAAGAACTTGACTTCTTATTTCTAGAAGTCCTACTTCTTGGACTGTGCAAACAACTGGTTCTTCTTGAGAGTATCAAAGATTGCTCGCAGGTGTTCTTCGTGATCCTCTCGACTCTTATAGTATATTAAGATGTCATCTATAAATACGGCCAAAACACTCGGTTCATAAGGTCCATGAACATAGCCGGTGCGTTCGTGAGTCCAAATGGCATCACTCGGAACTCGTAGTGCCCAAAACTGGTTCTGAACACTGTCTTCTGCATGTCCTCATCCTTGATGCGCAACTGGTGATACCCTAACTGTAAGTCAATCTTTGAGAAATATTGTGCCCCCTTCAACTAGTCGAATAGATCATCTACTTGGGCAAAGGATACTCGTTCTTCACTGTCACCTGGTTCAACCTGCGATAATCAACACACAATCGCAACAAACCATCTTTCTTCTTCATAAACAGTATGGGTGCTCCCTAAGGAGACACACTAGGCCATATGAAACATGACTCCAAAAGGTCATCAATTTGTCTCCTCAATTCCTCCATTTCGAATGGAGGCATGCGATACATGGGTAAGGAAATGAGTGTCGCACCAGGCACCACGTCGATAGTAAAATTGATCTCGCGCTAAGGACGTAATCTAGGTATCATCTTAAACACTTTCCAGAAGTCCTGGACTACAGGCGTGTTTCCAACCGTCTGACCATTATGATCTTTCAACAGGGTAGAATAGCAAAGGACCTAGAAGGTACACTGACCTGAACGAGGAAAGTAAAGGCTGTGTTTTCGGGCCCATGTGCTATCACCAGTCGGGTCTCACAGTCAATCTCGACCCTCATTTCAGTAAGCCAATCCATGCCAAGGATGAAGTTAAAATGGTATATCGAGGTGACAATCAGGTCAATGCGTTTCGTCCTGCTCCCTAAATCTATCAAGCAACCCTCACACAACTTAGTGGCATTTGTAAAAGTTCCTGTTGTTGCGATAACTCTCACCCCAACCATAGGGGTCGTATTCAGCCCTAAGCGCTTGACCATAGAACATGATATCATTGAAATAGTGGACCCAGTATCCACTAACAGAAATACAGGTGTACCTTGAATGTGGGCAGTGACCTCGAAGGCTAAAGGCACTGTAGCTACTGAATCAGGTGCTTTAGCTACAAGAGCATGTACTCGCGCTTGCTGAGAACGGTTGGGCTGAGGTGTCATAGGCTGTGGAGGTGGCCTAAAACGAGGTGCAGGCGACCAAAAAGATGGGTGTGCTGGTGCTGACCGTAGAGGTAGGGCTGCAATAGCTTTAGAAAGCTGGCGGTTGATCCTTTGAGGTGGCGAGAAGTCATTGTCCCTCATTGTAACGCCCTGAAATTTGGGGGTCTAGCATAACTCAGCTCCCTAGTTCCAAAACATCACTTATGTAACATAATTAATGATGAATGTATGTTGTCTGTATTAGTGCATAAAACATGAAATAGATTAAGCCAAAGCACAGATATAATTCAAGGATAAGTGAGGAAAGCAAGTGGAAGACTTATAGAAATATAAGTGTACAAGTGCAAATCCCTGAAGTACATACACAAACCAGGTCGTGATGAAAGTGTTACTATCTAAATTACAAGTATCAAGTTACATCATTTAATTTCTAAAAATAATCCCAGAATCCCGTGCATCGGAACGAGGCTCACTAGAACCCATACGAAAACTGCATATAAGAGAAAGCAGCCTCATCATCATCCATCTCCCGCTCTAGCTCAGAAGTCACATCAACATCTGCAACATCAGAACCTAAGACAGAGTCTGGTGGGTGTTTAACACCGCCCCAGAACGTGGGAGTGAGTGATCAACTCAGTGGAACAGTAAAGCACAAGTTAACATGTTATCAGTTCAATCAAACAGTAATGATAAAGCAGAACAATTAAACAAGACCTAAGTACTCTTGTTAGTGCAAGGATGTATGCAAAATGATGCGTGCCCTCACGCGTACACCCTCAGCGTCTTCATCTTACGTTACGCATGACACTACCTCAAAGTGCGACACATCTACAAAGCACATGCAAATGCAGTGCATGGATATGATTACCAAGTTGTTATTAGTCCTTTTCATACAGCAGGATTGGGAAGCTAAGATACCTTCCTCATATCACCATCCAAACAGTGATCCATTCTAGGGTCGTCAGTCCTAGACATCTCATACGATCATATGGTTTCAGGTCGTAGCAAAGGGCTCGTCACCAATCAATACACGCCTATCATACCTTCGTTACTACACTAAGGCTCGTCACCTCGATGCGGTATCCAGGTATGCTCGAGGTCACTACAAAGGGCTCGTCACCAATCAATGTAGGCCGACTGCACGAATATAGTGTCCCATACCACCATAATTGGCTCACGAGTTTAATTGCTTACTGGTCACTACGGGGAGGCTCGTCACCCCAGCGTAGGCTGACAGCTCGACCACGGTGTCCCATACCACCATGTCCGGCTCATGAGTCTAAGCGGATCAAGGTACTATGGTTAATAGGATTTCATTGGTAAGATCGGTACCCTAGATTCAAGCAGTAGCGTCCATACATGGTGAACATACATCGGATAATCAGGTTACTTGACGAACTCGATTAGCATGAGCGCACGTTGAGTTGAACGACATAGAGTGCGCAAACACTCCGCGTGGCCAAACCACTGCCACCAACTCTAATACGGCTCGATTTCGTCTAATACGTCTTACGTGGCGAAAGCAACCTCAGCCACGATCTTAAGGTCGATTGCTGATTTCCTGGACTAATGCATAGTCCCACACACATTACACTACAACAGATAATCGCATTGAATGTAGAATAGTAAAGGAACAACAACTCAAATCATGTGGTACTCAAGCATTTGAAGAATATCAACTTAACGTAAATGTAAGCATAAGTAATGCTTGAATTTAAACGACAAGGAATGTAACTAGCAAGAAGGAAAACATACACACTAGTGGGAGAGTTGAGAATCGCTTCTCAACGCCCATACTAGGTTGAAATATCACACTTCAGATCATTCAGACATTTCTACAAACACTTAGAATACATGATACAACATATATGACGTATGTTGAAATACAAGCATTTGGACAAATCCTTTTACCAAGGAGTTGTCGCACATATATCTAGCATACATACATGACAAATAATCATGGCAAACACAAGTGCATATTTTATACGCATACGATACTTTATACATACACATAGAATACACAAATCTCAATATAACACATGCATATCGGGAACGCAAAGTAAACATAACATTTGGCATGTGAAATCTCATCCATAGCAAGAATAAATCATTAACTGGGATTGAAAGCCTTAAAAACCATAACCTATACACTTAAAGTCCACACCTTAAGCCAGAAAGGAACACCGAATTGATTTCAGACGAGTTGTCTTCGTCAACGGCGATAGAATACCCTAAAGCAAGGATAGAAATGAGATACAACAACACCAAGACTATTTTAAGTTCTAACATAGATTAGGGTTAGGTTAACTTACCCCAAGATGAACTTAGAACCGTCAGAATAACGATTCAAAGTGAAGATTCAAGGATGTAGAAGAACAGGAAAGAATCTAAGATGATTCACCAACTTCTCTCTCACTTTCTCTCTCTTTTTCCACTCTCTTTCTAAGCTAGGGTTAGAGAAAATTCGTATGGAAAGGAGAGCTAGGGTTTCAAGGTCTATAAATAGGCCTAAAATTGATGGAAATAACCTAGGGCCAAGGTATACTTAGGTTATAACCAAAACCAGCCTCTCACGATCCAACGAAGCACTTCTGGTGGACCTATAACCACGAAAGGTTGGACTTAAGCTCATTGACCAAGGATCTAGGTCAAGCAGAGTTTTTGTACTGACCGGCTCTTCAGATCAGCCGTGGCGAACCACACTCAATTCAACGGTCATTGAATCTCGATCAGGTCCACAAGCACAAGGACATGCCTAGGCCACCTTCCCTGATTAGAGGGTGAAATTGGGTCAGAATCCAACGGTCAGATAGCTTAAAATCATCGTGCAAGCGACACGACTCAGATTCCATAAAATCTTAAATAAATTTCCAGCCGTTCTCACACTCTTCACTCCAGACTCAAACAAATCGACCCAGAACATCACATGGACTTGATTTTCGGGGTGATGGTCAAGCCCAACATAGTGACCGCAACTGCTTAAGATCATCGCTATCGGACTTTCGACGCGCGGTTCAGGTTCGATCCAGAACTTCCAAAAATTCCCCAAAACAACTGGATTTAGCGATGGATCCCAGATTTCAGAGTAACATAGCACTAACTAATCTACAGGTTTTGAGTCATGCACATACAATTCAAAGTGATTGATGCAGATTTCACAAGCAATAGAGTATAGTGCTAATTACCCCAAAAACAACTACTTAAGGAAAGATTAGCACAAAATTTCCAAGGTCATTACAATCTACCCCCTTAAAGAAAATTTCGTCCTCAAAATTCATACCTTCTCATATTCCTCAAGGATCAAAGGGTAGCTCTTCCTGACCACAGCTTCAGATTCCCAAGTAGCCTCTTCCTCACTATGATGCGTCCATAGCACCTTCACAAGAGGGATAACCTTGCTACGCAATACCTGCTCCTTCCTGTCAAGAATACGCGTCGGTCGCAGTACATAAGTGGCATCCTCACTCAACTGCACTTGATCCCAACTGATAATATGCGAAGGATCAGGAACGTACTTCTTTAGCATAGAAACATGAAATACGTTATGCACGCCCACAAGAGGTGTGGGCAAAGCAAGGTGGTATGCTACCGCTCCCACTCGATCCAGAACTTGAAATGAACCAAAAAATCTCGGCGTTAGCTTCCCCTTCTTACCGAATCGCAGAACTCCCTTCATAGGAGAAACCTTCAGAAAAACATGGTCTCCAACCTCAAACTCAAGTGGTCGACGCCTCATATCAGCATAACTCTTCTGCCTACTCTGGGCTGTCAGAAGTCGACGTCGAATGATGTCAACTTTCTCTGAAGTCACCTGCACCAATTTCGGGCCAAGCAAACTACGCTCGCCAACTTCTACCCAGCAATGCGGTGCTCTACACGGGCGACCATACAACGCCTCATAAGGAGCCATGTCGATACTCGCCTGGAAACTATTATTATACGTGAACTCTGCATACTGAAGACAATCATCCCAACTGTCCTTGAAATCCAAAACACAAGCTCGCAACATATCTTCCAGGACCTGATTCACGTGCTCCGTCTGCCCATCTATTTGCGGATGAAACGCGGTGCTGAACTTCAGTTTCACACCCATCGCTTCCTGAATACGAGTCCAAAAGATGGATGTGAAATGCGTGTCTCTATCAGACACAATCTCCAGGGGAACTCCATGCAGACGTACTATCTCCTTGATATACAATCTAGCTAACTCATCTGCAGAGTTAGTGACTCTGATCAGTAAGAAATGCGCCGAATTGGTTAATCGGTCGACTATCATCCAAATAAAGTCATATCCCTTCCTCGTTCTCGGTAACCCAAAAATAAAATCCATAGAGATGAAGTCCCACTTCCATTCAGCTATGGGCATGGGCTGCAGCAATCCAGGAGGTCAGCAATGCTCTGCCTTGACCTGCTGGCACGTGAGACAACAAGAAACAAACTCAGCAATCTGGACCTTTATATTGTCCCACTAATATGATCTCCTCATATACTGATACATCTTCGTACTACCTGGATGCATCGCAAGTTTAGAACTATGGGCTAACTCGAGAACCTCTCGTCTCAAGTCAGGGATGTCAGGAACACATAACCGGCCACGAAAGCATATGCCCCCATCAGAACTACCACTCCAGTCGGAGTTCTCATCTGTACCAACCCGCTTCCTCATCTTCACCAAAAGCTCATCATCTGCTTGAGCTGCAACGATCCTCTCGTCGATAAGGGGCTGTACACGAATGTGTGCGATAACCTCATACGACTCATCCACCGTAAGCTTCTGCTCAAAATCTCGCATGAACTCCAACATATCCCACTCTGCTACCATCAGGGGAGCCATAAACTCAATAGCCTTCTTGCGACTCAACGCATCTGCCACAAGGTTCGCCTTGCCTGGATGGTAAGAAACATCGAACTTAAAGTCCTTCAATGTTTCCATCCATCGGCGCTGCCTCATATTCAAATCATGCTACGTGAAGATATACTTAAGGCTCTTGTGGTCGCAAAAGAGCTCAAACTCCTCACCATAGAGGTAATGTCTCCAAAGCTTTAATGCGAATATGACATCTGCTAACTCCAGGTCGTGCGTAGGGTAATTCTCTTCGTGTTTCCCAAACTGACGCGAAGCATAAGCAATCACCCTGTCCTTCTGCATAAGGACATAACCCAGGCCAACGCGAGAGGCGTTAGTTTATATAATATACTTAACCCCTTGCTCTAGCAATACTAGCACAGGGGCGGACGTCAACTTGTCCTTCAGCTCATGAAAAGCTAACTCCGCCTGCTCATTCCAAGCAAACTTCAAATCCTTCCGTGTCAACTGCGACAACGGTCTGGCAATCTTCGAGAAGTCCTGAATAAAGCGTCGATAATAGCCTGCAAGACCCAGAAAACTCCTTACCTCAGTAACTGAACCAGGCTGCTTCCAGTCCTGCACTGCAGCTACCTTGGCAAGATCGACAGCTATCCCTTCCTTGGACACCACATGTCCCAGGAACTTGACTTCCTCTTTCCAGAAATCACACTTCTTAAACTGCGCAAAAAGCTGACTCTTCCTAAGAGTATCCAAAATCGCTCTTAAGTGCTCCTCGTGCTCTTCCCGACCCGCCGAATATATCAAGATGTCATCGATAAAGACAATGACGAATCGGAATAAGAATGGTCGAAACACCCTGTTCATCAGATCCATGAACACGGCCGGTGCATTCGTAAGACCGAACGACATCACAAGGAACTCATAGTGACCGAAGCTAGTCCTGAAAGCAGTCTTCTGCACGTCCCCATCCTTGACGCGCAACTGATGATACCCTGACTGCAGATCAACCTTCGAAAAGTACCGTGCCCCCTTCAATTGATCAAACAGATCATCAATCCTAGGCAAAGGGTACTTGTTCTTCATAGTTACCAAATTCAACCTACGATAATCAATACACAATCGCAAGGAACCATCCTTCTTCTTCACAAACAAAACAGGTGCTCCCCAAGGAGACACACTAGGCCTAATAAAACCCAAATCCAGCAAACCATCTATCTGCTTCCTCAACTCCTCCATTTTACTCGGAGGCATACGATAGGTGGGTAAAGAAATGGGTGCCGCACCAGGCATGAGGTCGATAGCAAAATTAATCTCACGTTGAGGAGGTAATCTAGGAATCAACTCAAACACATCTTCAAACTCCCGAACAACTGGCGTACTAATTAACGCCGATTCAGCCATACTCTCCAACAGAGAAGAATAATAATCAATACGAAGAGGGTAACTGACCTGAACTGGGAAAGTAACTGTCTCGCCCTCAGGTCCATGGATCGTCACTGATCTAGCTTCACAATCAATCTCAGCTCGCATCCTCGTGAGCCAATCCATACCCATAATAACATCATAATGATAAAGGGGTGCGACTAAGAAATCAACCTGGATCGATCCACTTCCAAGATCGACCAAACAATCCATACAACGCTTGCCCAAAGCAGAGTAAATCCCCGTAGCGGTAGTAAGCGTCACTCCTTGCATATGAACAGACCTCAAACCCAAATGCCTAACTGCCACATAAGATATAAGAGAAGTAGTGGACCCTGTATCCACCAACATAGAAACGGGAATACCTTCAATGTGCGCTGTCACCTCGAAGGATCTCGGCGCTAAGTCAGACATAGGCACTTCAGCTGAAAGCGCATGAACTCGAGCCTGCTACTGACGATTCGGTGGAGGAACCATGGGCCGCTGAAGTGGCCTGAAGCTAAGAACTGCAGGTCTGAAGGATGGATGAGCCGGCGCTGATCGAAGAGGTGGAGGAGAAATAACCTGAGGCATCGGACGGTTAATTCTCTGCGGTGGAGTAAAACCACTGGCTCGCATACGGGAGAAGAAAAAACAGTCCAAATGCCTTATCTTCCCACAATATGAATAACGAAGATCAGCTCTCATCTGCTGAACGGGCAGCGCTGAACGCCGAGGAGGAGAATCTACTCGCGGCCTCTTACCGAGAAAAGGGGCACCCTGAAAGTCCGGTCGCGGCCTAGGAACCATCGGTGCTCGCATGCGGGACGACCTATCCTCGTCCTGCTCTGCTCGTAAGGACATGCTCACCAGCTTCGCATAAGAAGAAATGCTAGCACAACAAATCTTCGATCGGATCTCAGGTCTCAATCCCTCAGAGAAACGCCGCATCCTCATCGGCTGATCGCCCAGGATCAAAGGAATATACTGACCCAGCTCAGTAAACCGGTTCTCATACTCCGTCACCGACAACCCTCCCTGGCGGAGGCGAAGGAACTCACTCTCCTTCTCATGTCGGTACGTAACCGGGAAATACTTCTCATGGAAGCGCGCCTCAAACGCCTGCCAAGACCACACAAAACCTTCCTCGACAGTGCGAAGAACACTATCCCACCACAGACTAGCCTCCTTCTCAAACATGAAGGAGGCAAGCTCAACCTGCTCATCCTCAGAGCAGTGCAGTAGTCTCAGCATCTTAGAGATGCGGTCGATCCAATACTCGGCCTCCTCGGGTCTACGAGAACCCGCAAACGTAGGAGGTCGCAAGCGCTGGAATTACTCGAAAGTGCCGCTGGCACTGGTGCTCCCAGATAGAGGCATAGGTGAAGCAGGTGGAGTCATCCCCACTGACTGAGCAAAGATGCCAACCATGGAAGAGAGGAACTCCTGCTGCTGCTGTTGAATCTGCTGCTGCTGCATCAACAGCATCATCTGTTCAAACCTATCAGTAGGCGAAGCAAACGAAGGTGCACGGCTCGGCTCAGGAACCGAGGGCGTGACTGGAGGAGCTATAGGTGTCAGCCCAACACCGGTATGAGACGGGCCCGCCTGTGGATCCGTCTGGCTATCGCTCAAGGGAGGAACCCCAGCAAGCGACTCAACCAAGAAGAGACGGGCCGAAGTCTTTGAACCCTTAGGAGGCATCCCTACATTCAAAAGAAGATGCGACCTGTCAGATTCTACGTCTACATAATCCATCCACGCAACATTCACAGAACAACTCCAAAGATAACAACATGCATTCCATTAAACAAAATCGTCACAGTACAAGTAGTGCAGCATTACATGAATCACGACTAGGAAAGCATGTAAACAACAACATCTAACACTTCAAACAAGCACAGCAACTACAACAACACCAACTACAAAGCCAACAACGGCTACACACAGAAAGAAAACAACAAACAAAGCAAAGGACGGCCACGACGACAGCTACTCGTCGGAATCAGGAGATGGAGGCGGGGCACCCTTATCCTACAAGCAACACAAGATAGACTTCAGAGTTCGAGTCACCTTCTTAAACTTATGCTTAACAAGGCCTTGAAGATCAATAATATCCTGGCGTAAAACAGCCTGCCCTTCTTCAAGCCGTGCGAGACGGGCATCTCTGGCAGTCTGCTCTGTGCTCTGCTCTAGCGCCACAGGAGGAGAGCTATCACTCGAATCCTGTGCCTCAACCTCTTTCTCATCCTGCTCTGTTTCTTCCTCAATCTCAACACCACCTTCAGCATAACTCTCTTCATCATCGCTCTCTGACTCATCCTCACTCTCTGAAGCATGTCGACCAGAACCGATCTCCATCTACTTAAGAGTCCTTAGATTAATATGATGAACAGGAACCGGCTTCTCTGCTCCAAGCCTATAGCCAAACTCATGTGTAAGCTTGCAAATGAGGTGGCCAAATGGAAGCGACTCGGTCCTCCTAGACGAACGAGCGATGAGAATAATCTGGCGCAGGATGTACGTCGGCACACACAACTTCGCTTCTTGCCCCACTTGATATAGAAAATCCACCATCAGGAGCGTACACTCGCTGTGGTTACTCTACCATGGGTATACATTGAACGTACACATGTGATAAAGCAAACGGAAGTCGTCCGTCATGTTGGTAGCCAGAAGACTCCTATTTGGCTGCCATTCGACTAGACCACACAAAGATCGGGTGTGACGATCCCTCTCGCGCATATTGTTCAAATTCTTCTCGCTGGCATGCACCTCACCAAGTGGCACATTCAGGAGTCGGGATATCAAAGTGACATTCACTATAGCTTCTCGACCACTACCACAAGGAAACTTGAACTGCAGAGGCTCCAGCGAAGGATCACAAATATTGGCATAAAAGGCTCGAACAGAACTAGCATTCGCGCAATACTCACCTTCAAACAAGGGACACCAACCAGCCCCTTCCTGGCGCTCCAACAATAGAAACTCACCATACAGCCGCGGATCAACATGAGCCTCAAAAAGGACACTACGGCCTTCATGGACTCCATGCGATAGCTCTGCCAACAAGGTCCTATTAACGGGAGCTCGAGGATCAAGGTCCCGCTTAGTCTGGAATTCACGAGTGGCGGACGTGCTCGTGGTGGCACCTCTCGGCCTCCGTGCATGGGTTGGGCAGCTAGGCTCGGCTTCATCCACAGGCGCTCTCTTCTTCCCAATCAAAGAAAGAAGGGAGGAAATGGAAAATATGGCCGTGATAATCTCAAAGAGGGCCATGAGAAATGAGAGAAAGAGAGAAATAGGAAGATGGTGAAGCTTCCGCACACTAGGGATCTCAAAAGAGAATGTGAGAGCTCAAATGAGGAGGAAAGAAAGGTAAACAGCAATGGGGGTGAGGGTTTTGAGATGGGGTGATGGGGTTTGCACGAAAATGGAAGAAGAAGAAGATTTAGAAGGGATTTGGAAGGGTTTGGAGAAGGTTTTCAAGAGAAAGGAGAGCTTGGGAGGGGAGTTTGTGAAGAAAATAGGTTATAGAAAGAGTTTAAATCGACAAACCGTGGAGGGGTGGGCCACACAAGGCCTAAGAAGCATCGGCCTGCGTCGGCCCGGCCCGCCTAGCCCGCTGATCGGCGAGCCCTTGCCGAACCGGCAATGACATCACCGGTCTCTGGACTGACCGGCGATGCCTCGCCGTTTGGATGAGGTCCTCCTAGTTCCCCATGCTAAAAAAGGTGTGGTTCCCCCCTGGGCCCCACAGGAAATGCCCCGATCGGCCCCTTGCATGATTTGACGCCTATCGGGCCATTCTGGCAGAAATCTAATTCAAATAAAGATTTCTTGAAAATTAAAGGGTTAAAAAGGGAAGACAGACCATCTAAACTCATTAATAGATGGTCTAGGAAGGTTTCGGGTCACTGTATGTGATCAGGTAAGAGTACAGACTCAATCTCGGCGAACGTTTTCAGAAAACTTTCTTTGATAGAAGCTACGGAGCACAAACACACAATCTACAATAGACCTCCACCCAAATACACTAAAGTGGCGACAATGTGCGGTGTGTGAGCATAACTCAGGTCCGGTTTAATCCAGATCATGCTCTGATACCAACTTGTAACGCCCTGAAATTCGGGGGTCGAGCATAACTCAGCTCCCGAGTTCCAAAACATCACTTATGCAACATAATTAATGATGGATGTATGTTGTCTGTATTAGTGCATAAAACATGAAATAGATTAACCCAAAGCATAGATATAATTCAGGGATAAGTGAGGAAAGCAAGCGAAAGACTTATAGAAATATAAGTGTACAAGTGCAAATCCCTGAAGTACATACACAAACCAGGTCGTGATGAAAGTGTTACTATCAAAATTACAAGTATCAAGTTACATCATTTAATTCTCAAAAATAATCCCAGAATCCCGCGCATCGAAACGAGGCTCGCTAGAACTCGTCCGAAAACTGCATATAAGAGAAAGCAGCCTCATCATCATCCATCTCTCGCTCTACCTCAGAAGTCGCATTAACATCTACAACATCAGAACCTAAGACAGAGTCTGGTGAGTGTTTAACACTGCCCTAGAACGTGGGAGTGAGTGATCAACTCAGTGGAATAATAAAGCACAGGTTAACATGTTATCAGTTCAATCAAACAGTACTGATAAAGCAGAACAATTAAACAAGACCTAAGTACTCTTGTTAATGCAAGGATGTATGCAAAATGATGCGTGCCCTCACGCGTACACCCTCAGCGTCTTCATCTTACGTTACGCATGACACCACCTCAAAGTGCAACACATCTACAAAGCACATGCAAATGCGGTGCATGAATATGATTACCAAGTTGTTATTAGTCCTTTTCATACAGCAGGATTGGGAAGCTAAGATACCTTCCTCATATCACCATCCAAATAGTGATCTATTCTAGGGTCGTCAGTCCTAGACATCTTATACGATCATATGGTTTCAGGTCATAACAAAGGGCTTGTCACCAATCAATGCACGCCTATCATACATTCGTTACTACACTAAGGCTCGTCACCTCGATGCGGTATCCAGGTATGCTCGAGGTCACTACAAAGGGCTCGTCACCAATCAATGTAGGCCGACAGCACGAATATGGTGTCCCATACCACCATAATTGGCTCACGAGTTTAGTTGCTCACTGGTCACTACGGGGAGGCTCGTCACCCCAGCGTAGGCCGACAGCTCGACCACGGTGTCCCATACCACCATGTCCGGCTCATGAGTCCTAGCAGGTCAAGGTACCATGGTTAATAGGATTTCATTGGTAAGATCGGTACCCTAGATTCAAGCAGTAGTGTCCATACATGGTGAACATACATCAAACAATCGGGTTACTTGACGATCTCGACTAGCACGAGCGCACGTTGAGTTGAACGACATAGAGTGTGCAAGCACTCCGCGTGGCCAAACCACTGCCGCCAACTCTAATATGGCTCGGTTTCGTCTAATACGTCTTACGTGGCTAAAGTAACCTCAGCCACAATCTTAAGGTCGATTACCGATTTCCTGGACTAATGCATAGTCCCACACACATTACACTACAACAGATAATCGCATTGAATGTAGAACAGTAAAGGAACAACAACTTAAATCATGTGGTACTCAAGCATTTGAAGAATATCAACTTAACGTAAATGTAAGCATAAGTAATGCTTGAATTTAAACGACAAGGAATGTAACTAGCAAGAAGGAAAACATACACACTAGTGGGAGAGTTGAGAATCGCTTCTCAACGCCCATACTAGGTTGAAATATCACACTTCAGATCATTCAGACATTTCTACAAACACTTAGAATACATGATACAACATACATGACGTATGTTGAAATACAAGCATTTGGACAAATCCTTTTACCAAGGAGTTATCGCACATATATCTAGCATACATACATGACAAATAATCATGGCAAACACAAGTGCATATTTTATATGCATACGGTACTTTATACATACACATAGAATACACAAATCTCAATATAACACATACATATCAGGAACGCAACGTAAACATAACATTTGGCATGTGAAATCTCATCCATAGCAAGAATAAATCATTAACTGGGATTGAAAGCCTTGAAAACCATAACCTATACACTTAAAGTCCGCACCTTAAGCCAGAAAGGAACACCGAATTGATTTCAGACGAATTGTCTTCGTCAACGGCGATAGAATACCCTAAAGCAAGGATAGAAATGAGATATAACAACACCAAGAGTATTCTAAGCTCTAACACAGATTAGGGTTAGGTTAACTTACCCCAAGATGAACTCAGAACCGTCAGAATAACGATTCAAAGTGAAGATTCAAGGATGTAGAAGAACAGGAAAGAATCCAAGATGATTCACCAACTTCTCTTTCACTTTCTCTCTCTTTTCCACTCTCTTTCTAAGTTAGGGTTAGAGAAAATTCGTATGGAAAGGAGAGCTAGGGTTTCTAGGTCTATAAATAGGCCTAAAATTGATGGAAATAACCCCAGGGCCAAGGTATACTTAGGGTATAACCAAAACCAGCCTCTCACGATCCAATGAAGCACTTCTGGTGGGCCTATAACCACGAAAGGTCGGACTTAAGCTCACTGACCAAGGATCTAGGTCAAGCAGAGTTTTCGTACCGACCGGCTCTTCAGATCAGCCGTGGTGGACCACACTCAATTCAACGGTCACTGAATCTCGATCAGGTCCACAAGCACAAGGACATGCCTGGGCCACCTTCCTTGATTAAAGGGTGAAATTGGGTCAGAATCCAACGGTCAGATAGCTTAAAATCATCGTGCAAGCGACACGACTCAGATTCCATAAAATCTTAAATAAATTTTCAACGGTTCTCACACTCTTCACTCCAGACTCAAACAAATCGACCTAGAACATCACATGAACTTGATTTTCGAGGTGATGGTCAAGCCCAACATAGTGACCGCAACAGCCTAAGATCATCGCTATCGGACTTTCGACGCGCGGTCCAGGTCCGATCCAGAACTTCCAAAAATTCTCCAAAACAACTAGATTTAACGATGGATCCCAGATTTCAGAGTAACATGGCGCTAACTAATCTACAGGTTTTGAGTCATGCACATACAATTCAAAGTGATTGATGCAGATTTCACAAGCAATCGAGTATAGCGCTAATTACCCCAAAAACAACTACTTAAGGAAAGATTAGCACAAAATTTCCATGGTCATTACACTCATCCTGGTGAAACAATATGTATCTGTGTGGCCTGACCTCTTGTAGTAGGTGCACCACAAGTCTACTCGCCTCATCGGGGTTGGTGGAGGAGTAAGTCTGGGAGGCAAGTCTGCATGGGGCCTCTTGCCGAGAGACGATCTGCTCAGCAAATCTGGTCGAGGCCTAGGAACTATAGGCACACGTGTATAGAACAGCTTGTCCCTATCCTGCTCAGCTCACAGAGACATGCCCACTAGCTCAGCATATTTGGATATGTTAGTGCAATACATCTTAGAGTGTATCTAAGGTTGCAGACCCTCAGAAAATTGCCGCATTCACATTGGCTGGTTTGTCAATATCAGGGGAGCATATTTGGCCAGCTCCGTGAACCTGTTCTCATACTCTGCCACGATCATCCCTTCCTGACGAAGGTGAAGAAATTCACTCTCCTTCTCATTACATACGTAAGGGGAAAGTACTTCTCATGGAAGCGTGTCTTAAATGCGGCCCACGTCCACATGTAACTGACAGCAATGGTCTGAAGGATGCTATCCCACCAGAGGCTGGCCTCCTCAAACATGTAGGTGACCAACTCCACTTATTCAGCCTCAGTGCAGTGCACCAGCTTCAGCATTTTAGAGATGCGGTCAAGCCAATACTCGGCCTCCTCGGGTCTGTGAGTACTCATAAAAGAAGGAGGTCAGAAGCGCTGGAATCGCTCGAATAAGCCACTGCCTGCCACATTTCTAGCAGGTTGCATAGGTGGTGTAAGCGGGGCGACGTGCATGTTCTGGGCAATGGCCCCTGCAATGGTGGCTAAAAATTGTTGTTGCTGCACCTACATCAAGAGCATCATTTGCTCCAACCTACTATGATATGGGAGGCGTCGAGGCAGACGCATGGTTCTACTCAGGAACCGGTGGGGAAATAGGTGTCGACCCATTAGTGGGGCCAATGGCCGGCTGCGAATCCGACATAGTCTCATGAATCGGGCCCAAACTGGGGTCTGTATGGCTATCGCTTAGGGGAGGTGCCCCGTCAATTGAGTCGCTAAGCATAAGACGTGTCGTTCTCCATGTGGCCTTAGGTGCCATCCCCTATATAAAACATAGGGTGCAACCTGTGTCAGATTCAGCATAAGAACATACACTCATTCACATTCCAAACCAGAAGAAACTTTATGCATTTCATTTACCAAAATCATCACAATACATGAGATATAGTTTCACATGAGGCACGACAGAAGATGCATGTGAGCTAATTTACCAAAGCTTTAAACGCTAAACATACTAACAACCAAACAAGTCTACTAAGGCTAGTATAAAGGAAGACTAATAACAAAGCAAACAAAGAGACGACTACATATGAGACTAGTCGTCTGAATCTGAAGATGGAGGAGGAGCACCCTTGTCTTGCAGGCAACACAAGATAGCCCTTAAGGTGTGAGTCACCTTGCTAAATTTTTACTTTACGAAGGCCTGATTCTCTTCAAGCTTGGCTCGGGTCTCTTTGATCTCCTGCCTTAGGGCGACTTGGCCCTCCTCGATCTGAGACAAACAAGCTTCTAAGGCAACCTAATCGTGGTGGTGATCCTGTGTAGCAGGAGGAGAGCCCCCATCAAAGTCTTGGGCCTCCTCTTCTTCTTCCTATTCTCCCCTTTCGCCACTGCCCTCATCTTCACTGCCTTCCTCTCCACTTCCTTCTTCTTCGCCGCCACTCTCTTCCTCACCTTCACCTTCCTCAACATCTTCACTTTCTTCTTTTGTATCATCGCTCTGCTCCTCAAGGCGAGCTTGACGTCACCTTTGGCCAATGCCCATGTTCTCAAGCGTGTTTTCATTGATAATGTGGATCGGGGCGATGTCCTCCATACGGAGTCAGAAACAGTAGTGGCGGGCTATCTTGTAAACAAGTCGACCAAAAGGTAGAGAGGAGCTCTCCCTAGTAGACCGTGCAGTGCGGATTATCTGGGATAGGACAAGAGTAGGTAGGCATACTTTTTCTCCTTGCCTGACTCTATATAAGAAATCCACCATGAACCTTGTGCATTCGGTGCGATTACTCCACCTAGGATACATGTTATACGTGCAGATGTGGTGGAGCAGGTGGAAGTCAGTCGTCATCTTGGATGAAGCGAGACTATTTCCCTATGTCCAATGCTCAAGTCCACCACATAGGAAACGTGTGTGGAGTCTCTTCTCTCGCTCACTAGTGAGGTTCTTCTCATTGGTGTGCACCACACCTCTTTCAACTCTCATAATGCGGGCAATCTTGTCCACAGCAACTATGATCTCCTGCCTTCCCA
This sequence comes from Magnolia sinica, assembly GCF_029962835.1. NCBI lineage: Eukaryota > Viridiplantae > Streptophyta > Magnoliopsida > Magnoliales > Magnoliaceae > Magnolia > Magnolia sinica. The sequence goes on from NC_080574.1 coordinate 87,498,597, forward strand.
GAGGGATAGAAAACCGGAGAGGCTTCAATAGTGGATTTCAAATGAGGGCGTAGAAGGTGTGTATAGTGGCTTTGCTTGCATGAGTGCTCCCTTCAAACATAGGACCCCACCCATGTTCCAAGAGAAAGTCTATGGCTGGATACGTCCCAAACATCTTCTCATCGACATGTGCCTCAAATACGACCTTGCAGTTGTGAACTTACCAAGGTCGACGTTCGGCAATAGTGAACTCTCTAACAGAATCTGAGGATCGAGGTCCCGCTTGGACCTCTGTTCACACTCAGCACTCGTACTGGCTTCGGCGTCCACCCTCCTCGTAGTACGGTGTGGTTGGCTCGGCCCAGCTTCATCCGGGGCTGCTCACTTCTTTCCTATGAGAGAAAGGAGCATAGAGATTGAGAAGATGGCGGTGACAACCTCGAAGAAAGCAATTGGAAATAGATATGCTTGAAGGATGGGATGGATTGATGGGTTTGAAAGGTTGTGAGCCACAAAAGAGGGCATTTGTACTCAAATAGGTGGAAATATGGAAGTGAGAAAGATGAAAATGATGGTTTCATGGCAATGGAGGTGGGTAGATGGAATGGGTAGAGAATTTGGAAGATGGATTTGTATATAGGAGGGAGTTTGAGAGAGAAATAAGGATTTGAGGGGTTTAGGGGGGTTAAGGGTTGAGGGAAATAGAAAAATGGGAGGTGAGGGGGGGGTCAAAAAAAGGCCCCACACATGTGACATAGCCCACCTGACCGGGCAATGGGCGGCGCGCCGCCGCCCCAGTGCTGTGGAGCTGGGCGGTGCGTCGCCAACCGGGCGGTGCCGCCGCTCGGAGTCTTGTCCGACAGTGGTGGCTCTGCCTGGGGGTGGTGTCCACCCCTCCCTGGGGTACCAAAAACACAAGGAACCCCCCTTGGGTCCCTCTACAAATTATGATTTGGCCCACATAATGGTTTGAGGTGCTTTCAGACTTCAACTTACACATATTCATGCTTTTAGCGTGTTCTAAGTGTGGGATTCACTGAGTCATCACTAAAACCATTGATTGATAGTTTAGTAAGGGATTGGGATCATTTCACATGATCTTATATGCTTATGGGGTGAAATTCAATGGTCAGTTTCGCTTCAACAGTCACATGATCACCAACGGGCAAAACTTGGAATCCTATGATCATTTCTACATTTCATCGCCCCCTCCTAAGTCAAAGTACGTCAGTGTGCATCATGTGTCCATAACCCAGGTCCAGTTTAATCGAATTCAAGCTCTGATACCAACTTGTAACATCCCAAAATTTGGGGGGTCGAGCAGATGCCCAACTCCCGAGTTTCAACGCATCACTTATGCAACATAGATAATGATGATTAAATGTTGTCTGTATTAGCACATTAAACATAAAAGGGATTACGCTAAATCAGAATATTATACTCCAGAGACAGTTAAATTATTCAAGCGGAAGACTTTGATAAGTATATAGAACATGTAAGTGGTAAGTCCCGAGAGTATCAATATGTTGCCAAGTTAAGTAAATTACATGTATAATTCCTAAAATTACAAAATGATAAGTGTAATATCTGTTAATCCATAACCCTGTAGCCCCGGTGACACAACTCCAGGTCTACATGGACCCGTCAGAGAGTTGCAGGTAGGAGAACTCCTCGTTGTCGTAGAAGGCCGACTTCAGATCATAAGCTGCATCATCATCTGCAACTACAATAGAGTCTGGTTGGTGTTTTAAAACACCGTCCCAGAGTGGGAGTGAGTGATCAACTCAGTGGAGCTATAAGGCAAAGGTTAACATGTTATCAATTCAGTCAAGCAGTAATGATAAAGCAATACAACAAGCATTCTTAGGTACTCTGGTTAATGCAAGGATGATATGTGTTAATGATGCATGCCCTCGCCTACACTCCCTCTATGACATCATCTCATGATCGTGACATGCACCCCTTCCTTTGTGCTCAACTCCAACGCCAAAGGCACATGCAATGCGGTGCATGTACGTGATTAGCCAAGTTCTTACTTAGTCTTATTCATACAGTAGGTTGGGAAGCTAAGGCACCTCTCTTTATATCATTTACCCAAACAATGATCCATCTAGGGTCATCAATCCTAATTAATCTCATACATTAGCAGTTCTAGGTTGCTATGGAGAGGCTCGTCACCTCAGCACATCAAGTTTATACTCAAAGTCACTATGGAAAGGCTTATCACCTTAGCATAGTCCTAGTGTATACTCGAGGTCACTACGACAGGCTCATCACCTGATCATAAGTTGACAACTCGAATATAGTATCTCATACCACTGTATTTAGTTCACGAGTTTGGTTTGCTCACTGGACACTATGAGGAGGCTCATTACCCCAGCGTAGGACGACAACTCGACCACGGTGTCCCATACCACCATGCCCGACTCATAAGTCTTAGCGGATCGTGGTACCAAGGTTAAACAGGCTTTTCACTAGTAAGTTGGTACCTTAGATTCAAGCAGTAGCGTCCATACATGGTGAACATACATTAGGCCAATCGGGTTACTTGACAAGCTTGACTAGTACGAGCGCACGTTGACTTAATCGACATGGAGCGCGTAAGCACTTCACATGGCCTAACCACTGTCGACAAACAGCGTACTACTCGAATTCATTGAACGTGTCTTGTGTGGCGAAACAACCTCAGCCACTAATTTGGGAATCATTACCGATTGCCTGGACTACATCGTAGCCCTAATCACATTCCAAAATAATTTGCATTCACATGGATAGTCAAAGACAGCATGTGATAACTAATCTAAATATAAACCTCATTTGACCATTTCATCAAACAAATAGTACACATGTTATCATACATAGGAATTTCATCCATAAATCACATGGTAGTAAGATAGGTTACCTAACGAAATCAATAATTATAGATAAGAGGATTGAGAATCCTATCTCAACACCCTCATTAAATACATTTCAACAGGCATTTACTCATTCAGGCATTTTGTCAAATACTTAGACTACACATATTAACATACATATAATAAATTAGTTATAATGTCATGCCCCAAACCCAGAAATCGGATTCACAGGAATTCTGATTGCCGAATCCGGTGCCGACAGCCTCCGTAGTACCCCATTCTCGGCTCCCGGCGTCCATACGCCAGATTCCGATCCTGGGATCCTACGAGGAGTTTTTTTTTTAACGTACATTTAGCTCGTAATAAGCATAACCACAAGTTTACCCAAATCACAAGGCAACATTGTTATCACATATCCATTAATATAATCATTTGAGTACAATGCTGAAAGGGAAATACATAAATCGAAAATCAAGCTCTAGAAGACCGCTGCATGCTCCAAGCTCAACATTGCTGCAACCTAACATCACCTGCACGCATTTATCATGCATAAGCTTATAGAAAGCTTAGAGGGTGGTGTAAGTGTGTGTACAAGGTAAGTGCCAAGTATTCAACATAATGACATCATCATACAATACCGAGAATACCAGTAAATCATAAATTATACAATATCAGAATAAGCAGAAATATTGATAAGATCATGAATTATCAGAGTAAGTAGAAATATTAATAAGATCATAAATCATACGATAACAGAGTAAGCAGAAATACGGACAAGTCCATGAGTCAATCAATATCAGAATACACAATATATAACAACTATGCAAATGAGGAGTCCTAAAGAGCCAAATATCAGATGCTGAGGATGCGATGCAATATATAATTCTTAATGAGTTCACAAATAGCGTCAGCTGTATCTATACTATATAAATGCAGAAACACAGTAACCCAAAATGCCATATGCCGTGGATGTGATGCCATATGCGGTGTGAATGGAATGACCATGCTAGAGTGTGAAGTCAGGATGATAGTACGTAGTATCGCAGGCTATGAGGGTCCATCACAAGGGACTTCTATCCAAACCAGTCCCATGCCTAAATTTGGATAGTCAAACTCAATGTGGTAAACTCCTGATCTCAAGTTAGTCTTGCGCCCCAACCGAAATCCTGGCCATTGCGAAGGCACACATAATAAATAGTTGTGCACCATCAGCCCGAGTGGATAGTGAATGAGTGAATGAATGTGTATGCAACTCCTGCTCAATAAGTCCACATATCAATACAGTTCATCTTTGGGATTATCACCGGGGTCTATTACACTCTACGCCAGCTTGCCGCCCCTATCCGAACGCACAACTGGGTAAGTGAAAGAGACCTCACTATCCGCCTGCTAATATCGGGCCCGGCTCATCGATAGCGGACCCATTCCTCAAACTAGTCAAACTCAACCTAGATATTGCCCCCTCACTTAGGCGGGTAAGGTCACACCCCCTACCAACCGACTACGACACAATGGGAGAGGTGGCCTACTAGTATACGACCCTCATGCGCTCATATATATCCACTTGATCTCGATGTTGGGGCGTCTCCTGGCCACGGAGGTTTAGGGATTTTCACCAAGGGACATCTATAGCACCCGTATGTTAGAACCAAACATTTCTGGTGTCCCATCTGGCCATCCATGATATGCTTGTGGAGGCTACGGCCCTGATATCGCTAGGGCGTACAGTAGTCATATCACAAAATGTGTGATGCATGAGTCATACATCGATCCTGCGGATATCGTGCGCTCATGTGAGATAACCTCCTCCTATCAGGGAGTCTCGTATCAACTTGCCTAGTGACATATGTAATGGTCAATCACACCTCATAACAAACATATAGATGATGCGTATGGGCATGTATCATGATTTTATGCTGTCACATACTCATAATCAGTATCAATAACTGACATTGTCAATCGGCCTCGATCATGTGGACATTTAACCAACATTGCCCCCCAAGGAATGACCCACGTAGAGCCTAATATATAGTGGGCCCATGACCTCACACAAGGGCCAAATATACAACACCATGGGCCTCACTCAAGGGCTTAATACACATCATGATGGGCCTTTTACATGGGCCTAACATACATCACAATAGACTTCGTCGCCTGGCCCTTAAATACATCACAATGGGCCTCATCACATAGACCTCATATTCATCACATTAGGCCTTACACACGGGCTGAATACACATCACACTGGGCCTCAAATACGGGCCGCATATACATCATTTAGGTCTCAACAATCGGCCTCGACAATTGAAATCGACCTTGACAATCGGAATCGGCCTATACAATCGACCTCGAGAATCGGAATCGGCCTCAACAATTGGAATCGGCCTCGACAAGTCGTAATTGGCCTCGATAGTTGGCCCCGACAATCAGAATCTATTAATAATCAGAATCGGTAAATCAGTCATGTCAATCGGGATAGGCAATCGGTCACGATAATTGGAATCGATCGATAATCAAAATCGACAATCGGTCATGACAATCGGAACCGATCGATAATCAGAATCGGTAAATTGGTCACGACAATCGGGATCGGTCGATAACAAAAATTGGTAAATCGGTCACCTTAATTGAAATTGATAATTGGGATCAATCGATAATCAGAATTGGCAAATCACTCACGTTAATCAGAATCGGCAATCGGTCATGACAATCAGAATTGATCGATAATCAGAATCGGTAAATTAGTCACGACAATCAGGATCGGTCGATAACCAAAATCGACAAATTAATCACCTCAATTGAAATCGATAATCAGGATCAATCGATAATTAGAATTGGCAAGTCAGTCACGTTAATCGAAATCAAAAATCAGTCATGACAATCGGAATCAATCGATAATCAGAATCGGTAAATCAGTCACGACAATTGAGATCGATTGATAACTAAAATTGACAAATCGGTCACCTCAATCGAAATCGATAATCGGGATCAATCGATAATTAGAATTGGTAAATCAGTCACGTTAATCGGAATCGGCAATCAGTCATGACAATTGGAATCGATCAATAATCAGAATCGGTAAATCGGTCACGACAATCGGGATCGGTCGATAACAAAAATTGGTAAATCGGTCACCTCAATCGAAATCGATAATTGGGATCAATCGATAATCAGAATTGACAAATCAGTCACGTTAATCAAAATTGACAATCGGCCATGATAATCAGAATCGATTGATAATCAGAATTAGTAAATCGGTCACGACAATCGGGATCGGTCAATAATCAAAATCTGCAAATCGGTCACCTCAATCAAAATTGACAATCGGGATCGATCAATAATCAGAATCGGTAAATCGGTCACCTCAATCGAAATCGACAATCGGGATCAGCCTAACTAGGGCCTAAGGAAAGGTCGCAATGTGGACATCTATCTATCATTGCCCATTAATGTAGACCTCTAACCAACATTGCTCCCAATGAGTGGCCCGCATAGGGGATTCATACACAACGTAACGGCCATACGTACATAACGTTGGGCCCCCATATGGCCCTCTCATATATCGCGTTGGGCTTTATACAAGGGCCTCAAACAAATCACAATGGGCCACACCCATGGGCCTCGAATGCATCACAATGGGCTTCGCCCATGGGCCTCGAATGCATCACAATGGTCCTTAATCCATGGGCCAGAAAATACATCATATTGTGCCTTATACAAGGGTCTTATATACATCACATTGGGCCCTTCCAAATAGACCCCAAATACATCACATCGGGCCTCATCAATGGGCCCCAAATACTTTCGACGGGTCGTATCAAACGGGCCACAACAAATACACCATTCATCCATCTATAGAGATCATTTTAGAGCGTTATCCAACCAATGAATCATATCCAAAGATCACCTGAACCACATCACAAATAACAGTGGTGATAATGATTTTTACCGTTAAAACCCCACAAGGCCTACCATAATGTTTATTTTCCATCCAATCCGTGCATATGGTTACATAGACCTAACTTAAGTGGAAAGACAAATATCATATTATTCCAAAGCTTCTGTGCACCCAAAAGGGGTTTCAGGGTAGCCGTTCACTCCCCACTGTTATGACAGTGTGGTCCACTTGATAGCTAGATCAGTCTTATTTTTCTTCTTGAGCCCAAGGACGAGCTCACCAAATGTATAGACAGTTGGGGTGAACCTTATACATCAGAGTGGGGTCCACAAGTATGTTAGATGGGTGAATGGTTTGGGTGGAAAAACATCCATCATGGCGGGGCGCTGACCGTCCAGCAGATGGATGACCCTGATTCTCCTAAATGGATGGAAAACATCCATCATGGTGAGGCCGTACTTGGCACCGTCCAAATGGACGGTGCAGACAAAACACATAGAACAAGGTGGGGTCCATGAGCGTGGCCCACCAGGGGATTAAATCTGCTTCATTTTTTTTCAAGCCTTGAGATGAACTCGTCAGATGTATAGACGGTTTAGATGTAACGCATACATCCAGGGAGGTGGGTCCCGTAGAACCCACTGATGTCAATTCACAGTAGGCGTTGCTGTGAGTGGTGTGCCGTCCAATCCGTTCATCAGTTGGGTCCCAAGTACGTGACCCACCTACTGTATATATGACATCTAATCAGTTCAATAGGTGGTTCCCACAAGATCGGTGGATGGTATGGATTTATTCTATGCTACAGCAGCCAAGCTGCTGCCACGTGGGATGGGTCCTACATACGAGGGCACCTCGATATACATGTATATATTATATAATATTATATATATATATATATTATATATACTTTTTTTTGAAAGGCAGCTAACGTCCCTGGACATATGTAGGCGGGCCCTGCACCGATGGACAGCTCAGATAAAACACCTATATCATGGTGGGTCACTCCGTCCCACATGCAGGGACGGTGTGGATGAAATACATATCTCATGTGGAGTCCACACGTGTGGCCAACAGCTCCGGAAAGGTGCTGATATTTGTGTCTTTCCCTTTAAATAGGGCTAGCTGGCTAGACGGTCTGCATTGCTGGATCTGATCTGACCGTGGGCCCAAGCTTGAAATGATCTCTCCTCGTGGACAGGGTGGATATAGTACATACTTCATAGCATGGTCCACACAGATGGGCCACCCCACAAAAAGGATCAAGCCAATATTTATTGTTTCCCTTCAAACCGGCAGGCAGTCAGCAGGTGGATGGTCCTGCTATTACTGATGTGGTGCGGCCCACCAAATGGCTGGATCTGAACAGTGTGGTGCTCTACACTTCCAGTAAGGTGGGGTCCACGTCAATGTGGCCCACTATCCCACCAGTCTTGAATCAAGATGATATTTGTGCTTCCTTCTCCCTAAGCGCCTGCTGCTGGACAGCGGCAGGTTAGGTGGAAATGGCCTGCCTATCCCATGGTCTGGGCTATCAGGGAGAGGGGCTGGACAGCGTAGATAAAAGCCCATACATCAAAGTGGGTCCATGTGGGGTCCACACAGCTGGAGATCAAGACAATGTTGGTGTTTTTCCCCACCATCCAGCTTGCCTAAAATGGCAGCAAGGTGGCCTTAGACGGCCCAGTAAGGCTGTCTCATTGTGGACAGCGTGGATCTTAAATATACATCCATGGTGGGCTGTAGAACCAGAAAAAAAAGAAAGGGAGAGAGAGAGAGAAGGAGCACCCACATAACTTTCTTCTTCCCTTGGGTTCTCAAGCTTTCTAGGATCCCTTTCAATGGTGGAGATGGGCTTCTAAGGGTTGGATTAGGAGAGATCTAAAGGTAAGAGGGTTGGAAATGGAGCTTGCTTGGGATGTCCATGGCTAGCAGTGAAAGTGAAGAGGAAGAAAGAGAGAGAGAGAGAGAGAGAGAGAGAGAGAGAGAGAGAGAGATGGTAAGGGAGAGGGATGGGTGTGATGGGTGGACTTGACTTGAGGGGTATGGGTTGTTTGACTTTGGGGGTTGCTTGGGAATGGGACATTATAATTGGCATGTGGGGTGATTGATGGGATTGATTGTGGGACATTCTCTTGAGTTTACAAAGCGCGGCGTTGTCTTCAAACTGAATATGGGCCCACATCTCCTGGTTTGGGTATCGCCTCGGCGCGCGGACGCGGCATTGGAACCGTAACGACGGCGCAGTCGCTAGGGTATAAGTCTCGGGTTGAGTTGACTCTAAAATGCGAGATACGACTTCGGGTCACGCGTAAATAATGATACAGGTCGCGGGTTGCCGAAATTTGATTGGGAGAACTGCAGAAGCCCACAGAACGGTACGGTTTAAGACACGGGCCTTACATATAACCTATATTATAGCAAATCCTTTCACAAAGGAGTTGCCACACATACAAAAATCATGTATTATTATTAATAATCATGGCAAGCACAAATCATAATCCATATTCAATCAAATATTTCAATAAACACATAGAATGCATTAAAATAACATAGTTTACATATATGTGTAATATATGAAAACATCGTATCTAAGCACATGTGATCGCAATTAAGTTAGTCATAAATCATTAACTGACATTGAAAGCCTTGAAAACTGAAAAGGCCTAGCTATATGTCCAAGAGGGGGGGTGAATAGGACAATGCCAAATAAAACTTATAACAGCGAAATTAAAAAGAATATGATAGCCAAAATAAATCATAATGCAAGAAAGTAAAATAACCTCAAAATTCAGATCTTGAGAGGTTGATACAAATGTTGTTCTAAGGACACCCTTACACCAAAAACCAGAGTTTATGGTAGGACAACCTTATTTCTAGAAAGATCTTTGTATCAAATCTCAAACCGAAGAGGAATACAGAAATAAATACAAACTGAATTAAAATAAATTATAATCATAAATGTCTTGTTCTAGGGACAGCCATACACCATGAAAATGGCAGGGCAACCTTGCTGGAACAACTTTTAAAGGAAATTGAATATTAAGCTGATAAAGGAATAGCAGAAAAATAAATTCTAAACTATTACAAAATTCTCACAATGCTTGAATTAAATGATTACAACATTCACCACCATACATACATCCACAAAAGAATAATTAAAGATCAGAAGTATAAATCATTCAACCACAACACAAGGGATTATAGTGGTTCGCCTGTGTGTTTACCAACTGTTAAACAACAGCCACACAGAATGCTACTCCACTCCTAATATCCTCACACAGGGGATATTAGCGTTCACTAACAAAATAGGTTTTCCCAGGTTCACCCAAAACCATTACAATTGTGTCTTTGTCTGTGGGCTTACACAATTAAAAAACCCCACTTCTGAGTTTTCCAAGCTCTCCTCAGATAACCAATACAATAAGATTTTTCTGGCAAATCTTGAAAGAAACCAAAACAGAAAGGAATTTATAATTAAATGTAAAATACCTGATTATCTCCTTCGTTGTAGCAGCCCGGTAGAACCAAATCAGAGTAGATGATTGAATGTCCAAGTTCAATGTCCAGTACTCAATTACAATGGTTCTAATTCTAATAGATTTTAAATTAAACTAAATAGGGCTTGCCTTAATTGATTTTGATTCCAAAGAAAGGGAATAACAATTCCTCTTATCAAATTAGATTGGAATAACAGAAACAAAATCAATTAAATAAAGCTAAGGAAAGAGAATATTAAATAAGCACACTTAGCTTAGATGGAGCACAGAATTATCTCTCAGAAGTTCGACGAAGATTGGCTTAAATGGATTAATTAATTCGATGATTTCTTCTGAGATTCGTGCCCTATTTATAGGTGAGCAGATCGCGTCTTCGACTGGTCTAGGGAGCTCTTCGACTGGTCGAAGTAATAACAGATATTTGAAAAATTAGGCGCGATGAGCTTTGACCGTTCTATGACTGGTCGAAGGTCTCCTTCGACTGGTCGTAGGTCACCTTCGACTGGTCAAAGAACCTGAAAAACATTGCTGGATTTTGAGTCAAAGATTTTCGACTGGTCGAAGATGCAGTCGACACTGTTCCTTGGACTGGTCGAACAGATTCCTAGACTAGTTGAAGCCTAACAGATTTTATCCGAAATTTGTAACAAACTCACGACTGATCGAGGAATTTCTTAGACTGGTCGAAGCAACTCTAGGACTAGTCGAAGAAGGCCTATGACTAGTCGAAGAATAGACCAAACTTATGTAAAATAAACATTCGATTTATGTATCTAAAGTGACCTACTTCTAAGGTCAACCTAAGGTCAGTCAAACCTCAACCATGAAGTAAGGACATTGAAACATTAGGAACTAGTGACCTTGAAGTATGAGCCTTGAAGTCTTGATGTAGCTCAATCTTGAAAGTGTCTTGAGTTCTTTACAAACTGCCTTGTACTCTTCTTGAAGTCTTGCAGCTTGAGTCTTGTCTTGTGAGCAGTTCTTGCATTCAAGATTGATCCTTGTACTTCTGAGCTTTGCTTGTTGTGAGCTTAGCTTGTTTATGAGTGTTAATCCTTGAGAGAGCTTCACTTATGCAAGTAATATATAATAGTGATTTTGGCACTACAAATTTGACAACAGACAGGGATATAAATTATAGCACTTACAAATTTCTCCCTTTGTCAAATTAGTGACGAAACACATAACCAAGATAAACATAAAGTAAAACAACTGGTTAAAGAGTTATGAACCAGGTCATATAAACTGGCTTACCTGCAAATCAATATTCAATATTCAATATTTAACATTCAACCAGTTTCATTCAACTAGTTCAAACATACTCCCCCTGAGTAACATAACCAATGCTACTCCTCTCACAATCACATCGTTAAGAACATAACCAATGCTACTCCTCTCACAATCACATCGTTAAGAACAAACCATTCTCCTCCTTTTTGGCACAATATGACAAAGGAAACAACAATAAAGGAGAACTAAATAAAGGGATATATGAGAGTAAACATGAGGAGTTATGAGAGTATAGTAAAACAGAGATAGAGATACTCAGCATAGCTTCACATAGAATAAATATCCAGCATAAAACATAGATAGTATCCAACTCAAAATCAGTCAACCAAGTGCTAAGTTAAAAAGTTATTATAGACTAGAAGTCTCATATAAACTAGTCAGAACCAGAACCAGATGACGGAGCAGGAATAGAGGGATCAAGTTGGTGCAAGCCTTTGTTCAATCGCCTAAGATATTTGCGCATGTAATTGAATTGTGAATCATGAGCAACAGACATGTTTTCCATCTTTACATTTATATTCTCAACTTTATCCTCTAATGCACTAAGACGAGCATCAACATCAGATGGTTCAAAATCTGGATCATTTGTTGAGTCAGAATCCAGTTCCTCAAAAATGTCATCCATATTAATGTCATCACCAGCTTCTTCATGACCACCACCACCACCACCACCACCTTGTTCAGGAAGTAGATCCAGCTTCATCTTATTGATATTAGTATTGTTGAAGATCAGATGATGGATTGGTGCCTCATCAACCGGCATATCGACTAACATATATGTAGCCAATACAGTCATTAAATAGGTAAAAGGAATGTCACTACGACCAGGATGGAGTCTAAACTGAAGAATGAAATGACAGATTAAGGATGGTAAACAAATCTGAGTACCATTGGAAATAGCATGGATAACACGAACCATAAACGAAGTCAAGTCAGTTTAATTACCCGAACGAGGATACAGATTAGACACAAAGATTTTGTGGATAATTCTGTACTTGGGTAACAAATACCTTGCGGGAAGCGCATTCCCTTTTTGTGTCCATTGAACATCCACGTTGCACAAGTCTCTAGTGAGCATGCATTTTTCAAACATTGAGGGTTTATCAGTTAAGTTATGGATAGGAATACCCTCATCATTCACAGGAATGTCCATAAGGGCTGAAATTAAATGACGATCAATGTCAAAAGGCCCTTCTCTAGTAGATATTTTAAAAGTTAAATTATCCTGTGCGAAAGCACTAATACATGTAAACATGGATTGGGCAATGGACCGGTATGCAGGCCCACCCCAATGTAATAAGTTAACCCAACCTACAGCTTCAAGCATAGGAAGGATGTCAAAAGGTGCAATATGATTAACATCAACAGGATGTTCAACAATAACATTACGTAATCTAATGTCCCTAACATATGATGGATCATCATTGGGAACAAGAAGATGACGCTTAGAGATAATGGTCGATCTAGAGGAAGAAGAAGAAGGACCACGGGAAGTAGTTTTTTTACCTCTAGAAGCCATTTGCAACAAAGATATCAAGAAAATAAGAAGTTGCAAATGATTGAGAAGTGGGTTTACACAAAACAGATTTTTTAAAATCCAAACCTCAAATCTCAATGAAATCTAAAATACAAAGCTTAAAGCTTGAAAAGTAAACAATCTAGACACAAATCTGCAAGAAAAACGTGATTTGGAACACTAACCTTGAAGAACATGAAAGATGGGTTCGACAAGTCAAAGCACGACTCCATAGAGAAGAAAAACGAAATGAGGAAGAAAGCAAAAATCCTCAAAATTTAAGTGATTCCCGAGTTCTACGACTGGTCATGGATATCTACGACCGGTCAAAGGTCGACTGGTCGAGTATACTCATGACTGGTCGAAGAATGCCCAAAAATTCATATTTCTTGCAAATTATACAAAAATTAGAATTCAATCTAGCAAACATATACACTATAATAGAAGTAGGTATAAATAATCATTTTAAAATGCACATGCCAAGATCAAATTTCATCTTTTTGAACCTGCTTTTATCGAGAGGTTTTGTGAAAATGTCAGCTCGTTGATCTACGGTAGGAATATATTCTAGAGATATAACTTTTTCTTCTACTAATTCCCTTATATAATGAAATTTAATGTCAATGTGCTTAGTACGAGAATGCTGAATAGGATTTTTTAAAATATTTATCGCACTGGAATTATCACAATGTAATAACATAGAATCCTGTTTAATTCCATAATCACTTAGCATTCGTTGCATCCAAACAAGCTATGTACATGCATTACCAGCTGCGATATACTCAGCTTCAGCTGTTGAAAGTGATATAGAATTTTGTTTCTTACTAAACCAGGAAACTAGACAATTTCCAATGTAAAAACAACCACCATTGGTTGATTTTCTATCATCTAGATTACCAGCCCAGTCAGCATCCCAGTACCCAGCTAATTGGACACCGGTCTCATGAGGATACCAGAGACCGAGATTTACAGTACTTGCGACATATCTAATAATTCGCTTGATAGCAATCAAGTGAGATTCTTTTAGATCAGATTGATATCTTGCGCAAATACCAACACTTAGATAAATATCAGGTCTACTAGCAGTTAAATATAACAAACTACTAATCATACTTCGATAAAGTTTTGAGTCAACATTTTTACCATTAGAGTCTTTTGAGAGTTTCAAGGTAGTACTCATAGGAGTATCGAAATTCTTGCCATTCTCAAATCCAAATCTCTTGATTAGATTCAAAGCATACTTAAATTGAGAAATGAATATTCCTTCAGGTTGTTGCTTTACTTGCAATCCAAGGAAATAAGTCAATTCCCCAACCATGCTCATTTCGAACTGTGATTTCATCAAATCTGCAAACTCAGTAGTCAAGTCAGTACAAGTTGATCCGTAAATGATATCATCAACATAAATCTGCACCATTAAGATATGATCATTATGTTTTTTAACAAACAGAGTTTTATCAACAGATCCCATTTGAAAATTATGACTTAAAAGAAATTTTGTTAGTTTCTCATACCATGCCCTAGGTGCTTATTTTAATCCATAAAGTGCCTTTTTAAGCCGATACACATAATCAGTATTTTTGGAATCTTCAAAACCCATTGGCTGTTCAACGTAGACTTCTTCATGTAAATCACCATTTAGAAAAGCACTTTTCACATCCATCTGATAGATCTTTATCTTTCTAAAACATGCAATGGATATAAATAGTCTGATAGATTCAAGACGTGCTACTGGTGCAAAAGTTTCATCGAAATCAATCCCTTCAATTTGAGTATAACCTTGTACCACTAGTCTAGCCTTGTTTCTAATTATATTTCCACACTCGTCAGACTTATTTTTGAAAATCCATTTTGTTCCAATGATGTGTTTATCTTTAGGTCTTGGTACGAGATACCAAACATCATTTCTTACGAATTGGTTGAGTTCTTCTTACATCGCAACAATTCAGTTCTCATCATCAAGAGCTTCTTTTACGTTAGATGGTTCTATTTGGGATGTAAAACATACATAATTACATATATCCTCAAGTTGTCTATGGGTGCGAACACCGGTGAGAGGGTTTCCAAGAATTTGTGTGGTTGGATGATCTTTAACAGTCCTCAACTCAGAATCAGTTTGATTCGATGAAGTATCGGGTTTATCAATGATTGGTACTTCATCATTATCTGAATTAGAAATTGGCGTGTTTAAGTGATCATCAATGACAACATTAATGGATTCTTGAATCACACCAGTCCTTTTATTCAGAACCCTATAAGCTCGACTGTTTAAGGAATATCCTAGAAAAATACCTTCATCACTCTTCGTATCGAATTTTCCTAAATTTTCACGATCACGTAAAATATATCACTTGCTGCCAAAAACTCGAAAGTATTTAACAGTAGGCTTTTTATTGAACCACAATTCGTAAGCCATTTTATTATTATTATCTTTGCTAGTGTAGACTCGGTTAAAGCAAGCTGTGTTGACTGCTTCAGCCCAAAGATTTTTAGAGAGCTTCATGCTATTCAACATGACATTAGCCATTTCTTGAAGCACCCTATTCTTTCTTTCTACAATTCCATTTTGTTGTGGAGTTTTGGGAGCAAAGAATTCATGTAATATTCCTTGGTCGGTACAGAACTTCTCAAAATTGCTATTCTCAAATTCAGATCCATGATCACTACGAATTTTACTGATTTGAGAAGATTTTTCAGTTTGAATCCTTTTGAAAACTTTTCTTACTTCTTCAAGGGTTTCAGATTTATCCCTTAAGAAGACTACCCAAGTGAATCTGGTAAAGTCATCAACTATTACCAGGATATACTTTTTCCCACCACGACTTTCTGTTTCAGTAGGTCCTATTAGATCCATGTGGAGAAGTTCGAGTGGTCTTGATGTGGTATTTGAATTCACCTTTTTGTGTGAGTTCTTTGTTTGTTTGCCTATCTGGCACTCACCACATATTTTATCTAATTTCTGAAGTTTGGGTAAACCTCTTATAAGTTCTCGTTTGCTCAATCTATATAAATTTTGATAATGTACATGTCCAAGACGTTTGTGCCATAAATCAGTCTCGTCTGTTTGGACCATGTAACATGTTTGATTAGATGAGCTGGATTCGCTAATAATATAGCAATTTTCAGACGTTCTACGTCCAGTTAATATTACAGAAACCTTATTGTTTAGTATCTCACAGCTTTGATTAGAAAACCGAACATTATGGTTATTATCACATATTTAAGATATACTAAGCAAGTTATGTTTTAAGCCTTCAACATATAAAACATTTTTAAACACAGGAAGATTAAAAAGTTGAACCGTACCTTGGCCTATAATCTTGCAGTTGCTACCATCACCAAATGTGACTGAACCATCAGTCATATCTTTCAGATCCGTGAATAAAGCTTTGTCACCTGTCATATGCCTAGAGCATCCACTATCTAGGTACCACTTTGAATGACTTGTTGCTTTGAAAGCAGTGTGCGCAACCAAGCAGATAACTTTAGGAACCCATTTCATAACTGTTTTGGGTTTAGGAACATAGTTGGTCTTCTTTTATGTACATTTGTAGGAATGACCTATAGAGTTAGATTTTAAGAGCTCCTTGAGTAAATCAACTATCTTTTCAGCTAGTGGATTTCGTTTCTGATTAAAGTTGACATGGCTGCTTCTAGGTTTTTGAAAAGTTTTTGAATTTCTAGAAAAATCTTGATAAGTACTTTTCCCTTTTGAGTTTGAGGACTCTCCTTTAACAAACATAGGAGGAGTATACTTTTGTTTAGGAGGTAGATTTTTATCATAGCCCAACCCGGATCGATCGCCACATTTTCTTGATCCGGATAAAAGTTTCTCTAACTTTGGATCACCTTGGGCATATTTTCATGTGTCCTTTAGACTCAGAAGAGAAGATACTTCAGTTTTAAGTTTCTCGATTTCAGATTTAAATCAATAATTAGGGAGTTTTTGAATTCCAAATCGCATTTTGATTTTTCAAAACAATCTGAAATTTGTGATTTTTCTAAGACAAGTGATTCAAAACATTTTTTGAGTTTAGAAAACTTTTCTTTTTGAATCTTAAGTTTGACAGCAATTTTACAACTTTCCTTATATAGGGCATTGTAAGCGTCTTAAAGATCATCTTCATTTTCACATTCACTACTCAGATTTTCTTCACTTGTTGAGTCATTATCTGAAAATGTGAATTTGGCTAGAGTCATAAGAGCTTTAACCTCATTGCCCGACTCAGTTTCAGAATCTTCTGATTCAGAAGAACCTTCAGAATCAGATGATTCATCCCATGTAACCAACATACCCTTCTTCTTGGGTTTGTCCCTTTTAGGACATCTATTTGCTACGTGCGCATATTCTTGACAGTTGTAACATTGACTATCTTTCAAAGATTTTCGAGATTTGGGTCTAAACTTCTTTTTATCATTTGATTTTTGAAAATCAACCCTTTTCTTGCTTTTAAAAATCTTGTAAAATTTCTTAGCTAAAAAAGCCATATCATCTTCTGAATCAGAATTTTCTTCTGAATTACATTTAGAAGATTTTAGTGCGATAGATTTACCTTTAGGAGCTTTAAAGTTTAACTCATAGGTTTGTAGAGAACCAACTAGTTATTTTACCCTCATATTATCCGTATCACAAAGTTCCTAGATCACGGTTACTTTAGAATTGAACCATTCAGGAAGTGAGCGTAATATTTTTGCACATACTTTACTTTCTGAGATTTTATCGCCAAGACTACATTGAGTTTACAATGTCATTCAATCCAATGTAAAAGTCCATAAACATTTCATTTTCCTTCATATGAATTTCTTCAAATCTAGTTATGAGGAGTTGGACTTTAGATTTTTTGACAATTGTAGTACCCTCGTGTGTCATTTCTAATATATCCCAAGCTTACTTTGCAGTATCACAGGAAATGATTCTTTTGAACTCATTCGGTGATAGTGCGCAAGTAATTGCATTTAGTGCTTTAGCATTTGCACTACTCTCACTTTTTTGAAGAGTGGTCCATTGGTAATATGGTGTGACTTTTATAGATTTTGAACCATCAACCCCAGTAACTTCCATGATAGGAGGTTTCCATTCAGTTGCTGTGGCTTGCCACACACTCTCATCCATTGATTTGAGGAAGATCCTCATTCTGGCTTTCCAATAGGCATAGTTGGAGCCATCAAAGGGTGGAGGCCTAGTGACTGAAAGGCTATCAAAATTTGACATCTTAAATAGCTTAAATCGTTAGCTCAAGAATTAAATCCAAGAATAAAAAAGAGCTATTAGGCTCTGATACCACTTGAAAAGGCCTAGCTATATGTCCTAAAGGGGGGGGGGGGGGGGGGGGGGAATAGGACAATGCCAAATAAAACTTATAACAGCGGAATTAAAAAGAATATGATAGCCAAAATAAATCACAATGCAATGAAGTAAAATTACCTCAAAATTCAGATCTTGAGAGGTTGATACAAATGTTGTTCTAAGGACACCCTTACACCAAAAACCAGAGTTTATGGTAGGACAACCTTATTTCTAGAAAGATCTTTGTATCAAATCTCAAACCGAAGAGGAATACAGAAATAAATACAAACTGAATTAAAATAAATTGTAATCACAAATGTATTGTTCTAGGGACAGCCATACACCATAAAAATGGCAGGGCAACCTTGCTGGAATAACTTTTAAAGGAAATTGAATATTAAGCTGATAAAGGAATAGCAGAAAATAAATTCTAAACTATTATAAAATTCTCACAATGCTTGAATTAAACGATTACAACATTCACCACCATACATACATCCACAAAAGAATAATTAAAGATCAGAAGTATAAATCATTCAACCACAACACAAGGGATTATAGTGGTTCGCCTGTGTGTTTACCAACTGTTAAACAACAGCCACACAGAATGCTACTCCACTCCTAATATCCTCACACAGGGGATATTAGCGTTCACTAACAAAATAGGTTTTCCCAGGTTCACCCAAAACCTTTACAATTGTGTCTTTATCTATGGGCTTACATAATTAAAAAACCCCACTTCTGAGTTTTCCTGGCTCTCCTCAGATAACCAATACAATAAGATTTTTCTGTCAAATCTTGAAAGAAACCAAAACAGAAAGGAATTTATAATTAAATGTAAAATACCTGATTATCTCCTTCGTTGTAGCAGCCCGGTAGAACCAAATCAGAGTAGATGATTGAATGTCCAAGTTCAATGTCCAGTACTCAATTACAATGGTTCTAATTCTAATAGATTTTAAATTAAACCAAATAGGGCTTGCCTTAATTGATTTTGATTTCAAAGAAAGGGAATAACAATTCCTCTTATCAAATTAGATTGGAATAGCAGAAACGAAATCAATTAAATAAAGCTAAGGAAAGAGAATATTAAATAAGCACACTTAGCTTAGATGGAGCACAGAATTATCTCTCAGAAGTTCGATGAAGATTGGCTTGAATGGATTAATTGATTCGATGATTTCTTCTGAGATTCGTGCCCTATTTATAGGTGAGCAGATCGCGTCTTCGACTGGTCTAGGGAGCTCTTCGACTAGTCAAAGCAATAACAGATATTTGAAAAATCAGGCGCGATAAGCTTTGACCGTTCTACGACTGGTCGAAGGTCTCCGTCGACTGGTCATAGGTCACCTTCGACTGGTCGAAGGTTTCCTTCGACTGGTCGAAGAACCTGAAAAACATCGCTAGATTTTGAGTCGAAGATTTTCGACTGGTCGAAGATGCAGTCGACACTGTTCCTTCGACTGGTCGAACAGATTCCTGGACTAGTCGAAGCCTAACAGATTTTATCTGAAATTTGTAACAAACTCACGACTGATCGAGGAATTTCTTAGACTGGTCGAAGCAACTCTAGGACTAGTCGAAGAAGGCCTAGGACTAGTTGAAGAATAGACCAAACTTATGTAAAATAAACATTCGATTTATGTATCCAAAGTGACCTACTTCTAAGGTTAACCTAAGGTCAGTCAAACCTCAACCATGAAGTAAGGACATTGAAACATTAAGAACTAGTGACCTTGAAGTATGAGCCTTGAAGTCTTGATGTAGCTCAATCTTGAAAGTGTCTTGAGTTCTTTACAAACTGCCTTGTACTCTTCTTGAAGTCTTGCAGCTTGAGTCTTGTCTTGTGAGTAGTTCTTGCATTCAAGATTGATCCTTGTACTTGTGAGCTTTGCTTATTGTGAGCTTAGCTTGTTTATGAATGTTGATCCTTGAGAGAGCTTCACTTATGCAAGTTATATATAACAGTGATTTTGGCACCACAAATTTGACAACAGACAGGGATATAAACTATAGCACTTACAAAAACCATAACCTAAACATTTATAGTCCGCACCTTTCACCGGTAAACTCGTATCGAACATAGTTCGAACTCTATTCCTTTGTCTACAGCACAATGGCTACCTATGGCATGAAATAGGTTAGCTATTTCACCATTTACTCTATTTAGATACCTAAAATAGGTTAGGGTTAGGATTTCTTACCCAAAAATGGAATCGAAATTGCCAGTGAAGCGATACGGGAAAGGCGATTTAATACGTAGAGCAGTGGCATCAAATCCTAGCAATTATCTCTCACTCTCTCTCACTTCTCCTCACTTTCTCCTTCTCTTTTCTCTCTTCTTTCTCCTAGGGTTTATAGAATTCGTATAGCATGGGAGAGAGGGGGTTTAAGGGCCTTATATAGGCTCAAAAGTGAGCTCAATGGCCCTAAGGCCATGGTATACTTAGGTTATAGACAAATGGCGGCTGTTTCAGGCTAATGGAACTCATCTGGAGGCCCATCACCTGTATACGGTCCAAAGAAAGTCTCTTGACAATGGATCTATGTCAGGTTACATTTTCAGCCCGATCGGATCAGTGGATTGACCGCGATGGACTTATTTCAGTTCAACGGTCGTCGTCACTTGATCAGGGCCACAAGTACTCTGACCTGTTTAGGGAAATTTCCCTGATCTGAGGGTGTAGTTGGGTCAGAATCTGATGGTCTGAAAGCTTAAATTTGGCCATCAAGCGAATGGCCCAATTCACTTAAGTTTGAGTTCATTTTCTAAAGATATTCGCGTTTCTCACACACTTTGTTCCGGGCTCAAGTTGTGCGTTTCTGGATACTATTTAGACTTGATTTTCGAGATAATTGTCAAGTCCAGTAAGGCGGTCATAATCATATAGCTTCGCATTAATTGAACTTTTAACACGTAGTCTAGGTCTGATACAGAGTTTCGTGATGCTCCTGAGAGCAACTGGGTCTTGAGGTTGATCCTAGGTTTCTAGGTAATGTAACATTAGCGATTCTACTGGTTTTAGGTCTTACAGATTGTATAGAAAGTGGTTCAAGCTAATCTATTGATTAATTTGATTGAATACTTAATTAATTTTTATCTAATTTCTAAAGGATTTGGTCCTTAGTGATTCCTGCCTAAGGTGGTACTCGGATCTTTGTACAGATTTTTTCGACACGTTACAGGATCAATTCCATTTCATCCGACAGAAGGCAAATGGTTCTATCCTTATAGCTAGTCGAGACTCATTTATCTCCAGAGTCAGTTAAGACTGAGCCACGCGAGGAAAAGATGGTGTAAATGAAAACACCGTCCCGAAAATCTAATAAAAGGATCCTCGATCCCGAAGATCTCGGGATCGGATGGTGTCCAAAAATGGATTAATATTGATCTCCAAGATATCAGGAGAAGAATCCCTGCATGATGGGACCCTCCCATTCTTATAAATACATGAGACCTCCATAGTGAAAGGTATGAAAAAACTATTCCAAACAATCCTCTTACATGTCCTTGTCCTTGAATTTAGCATCAGAGGGTCCCCGGCTCTAGCCAAGGTCTCCTTTATCTCCTTCTTGTGCAGGTGATAGGACGGAGGAAGACGCACCAGTTTTTTGCACCAACAAATTAGCACCGTATGTGGGAAATGATACGAAAAGTCATTTTTCAAGCTCTATCGAAAAAGCTTCAAACAGGTTTTGATTGTGAGAACTAGAAGAACCACTCAAAACGAGCCTAATGAGGTCACTGTCACTAGACCACCGGCTATCGAAGGCCCTCTGGGTACGAACAAAGACTAGAATTGACCTGATAACCGACAAGGTTTTGCACCCCATTTGGCAACCTCTGTTTCGACTAGGCATTCTCAGTGAAATCGAGGAAATGGGCGGTTAGATAGGAAGGTCCAGGAACTCAGAACCAATATGAACTTTATGAAGTAGATGCTGGAACAGATTCATCGTCAGCAAGTTCAGCTGCCTCAGCGCGATGATGGTCAGGCAACAAACACCCCACAATAATTTCGCTGACCCTCAGTCTGTCACTCCGTGATCTGTCCCTTAGCAGAGTCAGCACCAGGGTTCGGTCGAGCCTGTGCCCACTCATTCCGTGACCGCCCTGCCACCGATCTTCAACATGAAATAGATTGGAGAGGGCATAGCCGACCTCCGTTTAAGGGGACGGCCTAGCCTGCACAGGTGGCTTCAAAAGGGAAGTGCGAGAAGAGATCGCGGATATGAAGCAAGGCCGTGATGTATATCAAATAAGGCCTGAGGTACGTTCATTAAAGAGATAATGCAAGCTCGGCTGCCGGAATGATTCCGTGTTCTGTAGATTACACCCTTCACCGGTAAAACCGATCCAACAGAGCACATCAAATCCTTTCAGACGTATATGGAACTGCACGTTGCCTCGGATGTTGTGATGTGTTGAGCTTTCTCCCTCACTTTAGCCGATGTAGATAGACTTTGGTTCAAACAATTGAAACCAAAGTCCATTAGCTCATTCACAGAGCTTAGCGATGCCTTCCTCACCAATTTTATTGGTGGGAAGAAAAAGTTGAAGCCACCTGCGCACCTGAACAACATAGTTCAAAAGGAGGGAGAGGTGCAAAAAGAATATATCAAATGCTTCAATTTCGAGTTGCTCCAAGTTCGGAAACATTTGGACGAAATAACACTCGACTCGATCATGCAAGGTGTCAAAGATAAACCGTTTCTATCATCCTTGGACAAGAACCCGCCTACTACTCTGGCTGAATTCATGGTCCGGTCAGATAAGTACGCAGATGCCGAAGAAACCCGGATCATGCGCGAAGCTGCCCAGAACGCAAAAGTCCTAGCCAAAGAGTTAGCAAAAAGAAGTTAACTCAGCAGTGGAAAGAAGCGTAAAGACGATCGGGCACGTGATGAGCACAGGTCGAGTAAATGACCTGACCTCAAATTTTTTATGTATACCCCACTCAAAAAATCATAAGAGCAGGTTTTAATGGAAATTAAGGGTGAAGGGTTTGTCAACTGGCTAGATAGACTCTGAAGAAATCTAAACTGACGGAGTAAGAACAAATACTGTCATTACCATCGCTGTCATGCCCCAAACTCGAAAATCGGGCTCACAAAATTCTCTATCGCTGAATCCGACGTTGACAGCCTCCGTAGTGCCCCATTCTTAGATTTCGGCACTTATATACCAGATTCTGATCATGGGATCCTACAAGGAGGATTCTCCAACGTACATTTGTCTCATAAGAAACATAACCACAAGTATACCCAAATCATAAAGGAAACATCATCACCACATATCCATTAATATAATCATTTGAATACAATGCTGAAAGGGGAATACATATATCGAAATTAAAGCTCCAGAGGACAGTTGCATGCTCCAAGCTCAATGCTGCTGCAACCTAACGCCACCTGCACACATCTATCGTGCATAAGCTTACAAAAGCTTAGAGGGTGGTGAAACTGTGTGCCCAAGATAAGTGCCAAGTATACCATAAAGCCCACAAATCATACATCATCGGAATAAGCGGAAATACTGACAAGATCATGAATCATACGATATCAGAGTAAGCGAAAATATACTGCTAAGTCCATGAGTGCTATCAGCCGTACCAAGGCTATGCGATGCAAAACATAATAAGACAATAACAGATGCTGAGGATGCAATGCAATATACAAATCCTGACGAGCCACGTATACCATCAACCTTATCTAGGCAATATAAGTGCAAAAACATAGTAACCCAAAATGCTAAGTACTGCGAATGCATTGTAATATGCGGTGCGAAATGAAATGACCATGCTGGAATGTGAAGTCGGGATGATAGTACGTAGTATTGCAGGCTATGGGGTCCACCACAAGGGACTTCTATCCAAACCAGTCCCATACCTAAATTTGGATGGTCTGACTCAATGTGGTAAACTCTTGATCTCAGGTTAGTCGCGCGCCCAACCGAAATCTTGGCCATACGAAGGTACACGTAATAAATAGTTACGCACCACCAGCCTGAGTGGATAGTGAATGAATTAATGAATGGATATGCAATTCCTGCTCAATAAGTCCACATATCAGTATGATTACTCTCTGGGGAAATCACTAGGGTTTATTACACTCGACACTGACTACCTCCTCCCTAGCTTCACAGCCCAGCGAGTGGAATAGACCTTACTATCCGCCTGACCAGTAGTTTGCCAATACCTACCAGGCTTGTCAATAGCAGACCCATTTACGAGCTGGTCATACTCAGCCTATCTTATAGCCCCATCACTCAGGCGGATAAGGCCACACCCCCTCCCAACTGACCACGACACAGTGGGAGACGCGGCCTACTAGTATTCGGCACTCGGGCGCTCATGTTCCACTCGGTCTAGACGTTGGGGCTACTCTTGGCCTTGGAGGTTCTGGGATTTTCACCCAAGGACATCCTAAGTGCCCATTGTGCTAGAACCAAATATTTATGGTATCCCATTTGGCCATCCACGATGTGTCTGTGGAGGCCACGACCCTGATGTCACTAGGGCGTATAATGATCAAGTCACATATATGCGAGATGCATGAGTCATATTATCCAATCATGTAATAATCCTGCGCATATAGTGCGATAATGTGGGTACTCCGTCTCATAAGGAGTCCCGTAAATAGTCTGCCCAATGGCGTATGCAATGATTAGTCACTACTCATATCGAGTATACATATGGTGCATATGGCATGAGTCATGGAATTATACTAAGCATGTTGTAAAGTAATGAACTATCTTTACAATGCAAATGGGCCTAGATGGCCAACACATAATAAGTATGGGCCTATCAATGGGCGTTAGGGAGAGTTATAATGCGAACATTTAACCAACATTAATCTTACAATGTGGATGTCAAACCAACATTGTTCCCAAGGCATGGCCCACCATAAATGTCATTACATAACCCATGGTGGAATCACACAATGCAATAGACCTTGTATACATCCCAATGGGCCTCAAACCATGGGCCTCAAATACATCAAATGAGCCTCGTCATATGGTTCTTATATATGTCAAGGTGGGCCTCAACAATGGGCCTCATACACATCACGATGGGCCTTAATAACGGGCCTCATACACATCAAGGTGGGCCTCAATAACGAGCCTTGAATACATCATGATGGGTCTCAATCCATGGACCCTAAATACATCACAATGGGCCTCAACCCATGGGCCCTAATACATCACAATGGGCCTCAACCCATAGGCCCTAATACATCACAATGGGCCTCAACCCATGGGCCCTAATACATCACAATGGGCCTTAACCCATGGACTCCAAATACATCAAATGGGCCACATCATATGGGCCTCATATACATCAAGTGGGCCTCAACAATGGGCCATAAACATATTAAAGGTGGGCCTCATAGATGGGCCATAAACATATCAAAGGTGGGCCCCAATGGATGGGCCATAACTACATCAAGATGGGCCTTAGAATACGTCAAAATGGGCCTAATCACATGGGCCATATGCATATCATATGGGCCTTAATGGACGACCACAAATAAATCAAGATGGGCCTCATACACATACCAAGGTGGACCTGAATGGACGACCATAAATAAATCAAAATGGGCCCCATACATATACCAAGGTGGGGTCCACTTGAACTATAGATCTGTCTTATTTTTAGTCTCAAACCTGTAATACAATCTTGCCAAATGGTGGATGGTTTGGATGCAACCCATGCATCATGGTGGGGGTCCTCATGAACTATGGACCTGACTCATTCTTTAGCTCATATCATCAAATGAACTTTCAAAGGAGCTGGATGGCTTGGACACATCACATGCATCATGGTGGGGGTCCACATGAAGGCCCATCATCAAGTATATATTACATATAACATTATATAATCTACATATAATATATATAATATATACAATATTATATTTAATATAATATAATATACACACACACACACACACACCGTCTCACACGTGGGGGTGGGTCCCACCATCCAGTGTGGACGGTGAAGATAGAACACATAAATCATAGTGGGCTCCACTGTCCGCTGGACGGTGGGAATACAACACATATATCCTTGTGAGCTCCACTGTCCGCCTGGACGGTGGGAAACAACACATACATCACTATGGGTCCCAGGTGGGGCCCACCATCATGTCTATTTGCCATCCAATCCGTTGATAAGGTCAGACGTACCTGGCTGAAAGGGGAAAAAAATTTCTTCTTGATCCAAACTTCTGTGGCCCATAAAAGGGTTTCAAAGGTAGCCATTCAATCTCACTGTTTCCTATGATGTGGGCCACCTGAGGCTCACATAGGGTAGATTTTTTAGGAATACCCACGACCCTAAGGGTCCCACAGAATGGATGGACTGGATATACAACAAACATCATGGTGAGGCCCACGGTTCCTGTCATCCACCAGCCCGCCAGCATTGGTGCTGCCTGCGTCTCTGATAGCAGGAGCGTCAACTGCTGCTGTAAGTTTTTTTTTTTGAAATCTCATTTTTTTCAAGGTTTTTCGTATATAGGGCCTGCTCCAAGTGAATCCACTCCAGCCATTGGATTCTACAGCTCATAATAGATCCAAAGAGCCCAATATTGAGTATTTTTCGATGTATAGAAATATCAGGGAAGATTTCAATGGTGAAAACCACCATTTGCTATGCTATGGCCCACCAGAACCTCGGATTGACTCCGTTGTTCGGTTCAACGCCTAAAATGAGGTAGGAAAGGGGATGAACGGCTTGGATGAGATTGATACATCAAGGTGGGGCCTACATAAGTGGTTCACCCCAAAGGCTTGTAGAACCAAGCAAATATTTGTATTTTCTTTCCACGTCCAGCATCCCTGAATGCTGGACGGTCTTAGCGTAACACATGCATAAGTTGGGCCTTGCTCTGGTGGGCCACTAAATGGATGAATAGTATGGGTAAAACATACATTAAGGTGGGGTCCATCCAAGTGGGCCACACCACTACATCATCACACACAAGAATAAAAGAAAGAGAGGGAAAGAGAGAGAGAAGGAGAGAGGGACACATGTGATGGAGGGACCCCGACACTATGGGCCCTCCCTTGCATAATTTAAAACATACATCAAGTGGGTCCCATTTCATATGGGCCCACCGATCAAAATCAACAATGGAGATCCTTTCTCCACCGAAATAGAAGGTCTAGATGACCCCTTTTCAAGAAAGAAAATAAATATCATGATGGGGTCCATGGAGAATGGCCCCATCATGGAATGATCATGAAGATCAAGGTGGGCCATCGGCCATGTCTTAAGGTCCAAAGTGAGATCCATAGCATCGATCGGTAGGCCTCACTTCGGTCATCACAAAAACATGAAAACTAGCCTATAGAAGCACCCACCATTTGATCTTCTTGGTCCGATGGAAAGCCGAGCTCCTTGTGCTTCACTTTGATGGAACGTGATGAAAGGTGAATGGCTAGGATGAATAATTTTGGGGTGGAAAGTGGGCCACACACATGCATTTGCTCTCTTGGAAAACCATGTACGTCCACTCCTCTCTCCTTGCTTGGTTACTTGGAAAATGTGAAGATAAAGAGAGAGAGAGAGAGAGAGAGATAAAGAGAGAGGGTTGTAAGGAGTGATGGATGTGAGGTGAGTGATGGGTGAGGTGAGAGATTGGTTGACTTTTGGGGTTGCTTGACTAGTGGAGAAAGAAAGCATGGGTTGCTCTTGTACTTGACATGAGGTGATTGATTGATGGGACATGTTGTAGAGATTCCCTTGGGATTGCAAACGTGCGGTGTTTCTTCGAAATAAACGCCGACGCACATCTTCCTGCCAGGGTATCGGATCGGCGTGTGAGTCGCGGCGACTGTGCGGTCACAATGATACAATCTCGAATTAAGCCGACTCAATTCTAGAGGATATGACTTAAGGTCGCGTGAAAACATTGATTATATGTCGTAGGTTGCTAGAATTCGCCGGGAAGGATCGTGGGAGTCGATAGAACAGTACAGACTAGGATACGGGTCTTACAATCGCGATCATGGGCAAAATACGAGTGATTGCTATCACTTGAAAGAAGAAATTGAAAAACTCATTTGAGAAGGCCGACTCAGGGAGCATGTCGAAAGAACTGGGACAACGAAAGAATGTTCGGGTGACAACTAACCCACGAAGGAAATTCGGACCATTGTCAGTGGTCCCCGAGGTGGGGGCGACTTAAACAATACTCAAGAAATCATGCAAGGAGCATCAGCCGACCTGAGTTCGAAATCCTGATTTTAGCTCGGCCTTCGAAAGAAAAGAAAAGGGAGAAGTACTGCATATCGTTCACTGATGAAGATGCATGGGGCATCCATCATCCGCATGATGATGCATTAGTTGTCACTCTCACTATAGCAAACCGCAAGGTATTCCGCATTCTCGTTGACACAGGGTCATCCGCAGATGTACTGTTCACTCAAGCGTTTAACAAAATGGGTGTCAAACAATCAGCGTTACGGTAAGTTCACTCCCCATTGATAAGATTCTCTGGTGGAAGATGTAAGACCCGTATCCTAGTCCGTACTATTCCGTCAACTCCTGCAATCCTTCCCGTCGAATTCTGGCAACCTGCAATATATAATCGACATTTGCACGTGACCCTAATCTGTATCCTGTAGAATTGAGTCGGCTTAATCCGAGACTTGTACCATTACGACCGTACCGTCACTACGGTTCTGACGCCGTGTCTTGCATACCGATCTGATACCCTGGCAGGGAGATGTGGGCCCGCGTTCCGTTCGAGAAAACATCGCATATTTGTAATCCCAGGAGAATCTTTACAACATGTCCCATCAATTAATCAATCAATCACCTCATGTCAAGTACAAGAGTAACCCATGCTTTCTTTCTCCACAAGTAAAGCAAACCCCAAAAGTCAACCAATCTCTCACCTCACCCATCACTCACCTCACATCCATCACACCTTACAACCCTCTCTCTCTCTCTCTCATTTCTCAACACAATTCTAAGCAAAGAGAGGAGTGGACGTCCAACATTTTCAAGGAGAGAAAGTGGTTTTGTGTGGCCAACTTTCCCATCCCAAATCCTTCATCCTAGCCTTTTATCCCTCATCACCCTCCATTAAAGTGAGACAGAAGGAGGTTGACTTTCCAACAGACCAAGAAGATCGAACGGTGGGTGCTTCTATAGCCTAGATTTCATGTTTTTATGATGGGCCAAGTGGGGCCTACCGATTGATGGTATGGATCTCATTTTAGACCCTAGGTGTGGCTGATGGCCCACCTTGATTCTCATGATCATTCCATGATGGGGCCATTCTCCATGGACCCCATCATGATGTTTATTTTCCTTGTATGAAAAGAGGTCATCTAGACCATCTATTTTGGGTGGAGAAGGTGTAACACCCCGTACCTTCAGTACACGGGTGTTACCTTTTAAACCCACATTAACTTAAGGTAGATTGGGTTAATCAAAGACTTGTCTCGACATATATAGGATGGGGATTCTGGTCAACATTAAAGCCATCCATCAGGGTCTCTAGGAGCCAGAAACATGCCCTGTGACGGTCAAGAAGGTACGACTAACCAAACAGTCTAAATTAAAGCCCTTATGTGAGTAGATATTGTTGCAACACACTTGTCAACACCACATGAGAACTAGTTAATGACCAACCATGTGTTCATCATAGCTAATATCCTATGTTAACCATTGAAAAAGTTTATCAGGCCCACCTGATCGACGGATCATGACATATGGGCCAATGATGGCCCAAGGATATGTGTAACGGCCCACCCAGGGCTCACCATTGACCCAAAATGGGCCAGGGACCCTGTGCGATGTCCCCTAATACAAATGAACGGTGTAGATTACTGTAATAACATGCACTGAGTGAGCTTGTGCATGATGTGCATTGAAACCACTAGCAAACATTTCTCAAATATCTTCCCGCCTTTCTCTCTCTGTTGGGAACCAACACTCTTCACGCCCCTAAGTGACCCACCATGATCGTTTTTCGGACCATCTGGTCCGTTCAGTTTCTCTGTGTGGCCCAGCTTAACAAAATGGTATAGCCATTTGATCCTTGTAAATGGACGAAGGAGATTGAATGCCACCATCCAATCCATGCCAAAAACCACCCGACCCGTGCCTGTGGTAGAAGGGAGAAAGAGAACCGCCCTTCCTCTTTGGGAAGGACGAATCTTAGCCGTCCATTGGGGAAATGATCCCAACTGTTCCCTCTCTCTCACTCCCTCTATAAGATGGGTCCTGTAGCCTTAGGAAATTCGTATCAAGAAGGAAGAGAGTGTAAAAGAGAGAAACAAGGTGACTGTTCGTAGCTTGAGTGTGGAGGAATCAATATCCACCCATCTAAGGTAACCATTCTCCTTCCCTCTCCCTTGAGTTCTAGCTGGGCTAGGAAAAACACCATCTGGGTTGAAGCCGTGCTAAGTGATGGCTGGAAAACACCCAGTAATAGAGATGTTGGGGGGCTGAAGTCAAGACTAGGTAATGGCCATTTGAGACCACACTTTAGGCCTCATAACGAGGCTATTTTGAGCTCTCTGTAGAGCTTCTAAACTAGCTCAGAGGGCAAGCCAATCAATGGCAATAGGAGGACTGTTGAGACTATCGTTGGGTCCCTGTTCGAGCTGGAATTGAGCCAATCCATGGCCCTGTTTTGGGCTAAAAAACTGACTCAATTAAAGCTCTGTTCAGAGCTAAGGGCCGTTTCAACTGAAGCCTTGCTAGGATGTAAAATCTAGGGCAGTGGTAACGATATTCCAGGCCAAACTATGCCAAACAATGGCTAGTTTTCAGGCCAAACTCGAATAAAAGACATTGACCCTATTCAGGACCGAATCACGTTAAAAGGCTGGTGGGCCCTGTACGAATACCGTGGGCTACCTTGCTGCATATCCACACCGCCCACCATCTTCCTCTTGAAATTTTGACCATAAAGGGCGAGCTTTGATCATCCGATGATGTGGCCTACCTACGTAATCAAGCCTCAAAAGTAGCCGAACAGTCTTCTTTCGACCGCCGTAGAGACCTCGTGAATGTGCGTGGCTAAGAAAGATCAACATGGTTTTGAACGGTTTTCCTCCCTCTACCTGATGAACGATTCAGATCCATTGTTTACTCCATGATGGTGGCCTACAACGAAGGAACGAAACCTTTATTATGAACAGAGTTGACGCACGTCGACTCTGTGTAATGTGAGGGTTGGTGGGCTGACTGACGGTCTGGGCCCTGCAAAATGCAGGTGGGCCTCGCCCAACGTCAGTGGGCTGACCCTGAATGTGAACCCTGCATCGGCTGTGGGCCCCATCAAATGTCTGTTGGTTGCCCTAGTGCCAGGCCACCATGGGCCATTTAAGTTTGGACCGTCCACCAGGGACGTTGTATCCAGAAAAAGAGCCCTGGGACGGACGTCCAGTGTTGGGCAACTCCCTCATTTTTTTTCTTTCTTTATTTTATATTTATATGGGTATATATGTATATGTATATATATATATATATATATGTATATATATACATATATCTAGGAATATATACCTGATAGTATACATAGATAGGTGGTGGGCCCCACATGGGACCCACCTGTGAACTGAATAAGTGGTGTGTGTGTGCACCAGAACGTGGAAACAAAGGGCATTTTATATATACCGTTGAACGCTCCTCTGCCAATCAATTCACGTAAATTGATTGCAAAATTTTGAGATCTCATCATGACTGATGAGTTTGGAAAATCTGAATGGTCCACTTAGAGCAGAACCTCATGAAACCCCCTAGTTCCAATTTTTATTTTAAAACAAAACTTCGGCGGGGCATGATTAATGCAAATAGTTTCTTCCCTTGAATCGCGCTTATCTTTACTATGGCCCACCGGAGTCTTAGATCAGGATGAAAATTTACCCCCTAAGGTTCCTTAGGATTCCACATCTTATGGACCGTTCAGATTCGACACCCATGTCACATGTGTGAAGGTGCACATGTGCCTAGGTGCATAGGTGAGCATGCCTCATATATTCATGCATGGTGAGTCCTTCACGTGTAGAACCCACAATTGTGCACGCTGGATATAGACTGTCTCAGGGTCTGAATGAAGTGCGCCTGGACACACATCCACTCCGTCAACCAAGAGCTCATGTGATACATGTATATATATATATATATATGTACATACATACCGTATGTTGCAAATATCATATGCATGATGTATACATGGATACACTGTGTGATGTATATGTAATAAAGGTAGTGTGCTAGCTCATCCATATGACGGTGGGCCATATGGGGATCCCAACATGGTATAAATGCTTATATGAATGGTTTGTGCAAGGGACCCCACCAACTAAATAACAGTATATTGTGCCCACTTATTGGGACAAGTATTGTCGGGCCAGTACCCCTCTCAAATAAGCGCCAAACCATCATGATTTGGGCCATTTGACCAACCATGGCGTCCTAAAACCTTAGAACATATCAGTTAATGCAAGGGATTTCTTTAAGAATCTGTTCAAGTGACGCAAAGACACTAGCTTCTCAAGAGAGCTCACACCAAAGGACACCCTACAACGTATCTAGTGATGATTCTTTCCCCTTAAGCTTTCCTCCCTTAACTAGACCAGAAATAGCAGTTTTATTAGTGTAAGTAGCTAGTTAGACTAATGATAACTGTGTATAAAAATAAACTGTATTCACTTGATTTATCTATTTAACATGATAATTCTCATGCTTACTATTGTTTAGATTCTTAATCTCTCTGAACTGCCTAAGTGAATAATCTAGTCATTTATGTCATGAAAATTCAGTTGTTGTATATTGATAGGAATACATATGTCATTCCTTATTTCCCTTTTATATCGTAATATATGCTGCTATGACACACATACTGTTAAAATCTCTCCATGGGAATTTCTAGCAAAGGAGAGTCCGTGCTTGGGGTGTAACTAGATTGGTTGTGACATAAGTAGGCCCCTGACATGGAGGTTTTGGTTGTGGTGCTTGACCATAAGGTTTACCATCCATGTGTGGTTTCACCTAACTGACTTGGGATGGACTCCATAACACTTCCAAATACCGTTGCTTACTCTTTTTTGAATCATTCATACCGACATGTTTAAATCGCCACTTTTGGTAATTTCAACATTTCACCCCTAGTCGGCATTGGTGGTAGCCCCTTTATGTTGAATTGATTGACCACGTGTTAGTGGGCACTACACACACCCTAAGATGGTAGTCTCATGGGCCGGGGATGGTGGAATGGGACACTATGCCCGAGCCGTTAGCCTATGCTGGGCCATGTGCTCCTTGTAGTGACCGTGAGCTTATTTAAATTGGCTAGTTGTAATTGGACTAATAACAGGATGAATAACCATGCATGCATGACACAGACCAGCATCTACTATTGATATACGTAACATACAGATTCACCTATCTGGATGTCTTACTCGAGGCACCAACCATCATTTGTTATTATCGTACATATTTGTCTGTCTGGATGTTTTACCCAAGGCACAGACCGTCTGGATGTTTTACCTGGGTCGATGATTTCATGGGTGACGACCCCTATGTCCGTCTAGATGTCTTACCCAGGACAACATTTATATTTACTCATCCATGCACTTAATAAGACTGCATCTACTATGTTTTGGATTATTTGTATTCTTTTATGCTATTCCTTGTTTAGGGCAGTGGTGTGTAATCTTAGCGGGAGATCACACTGAGTTAGCCACTCATCCATCAAATATATAACTATACAGGTAGCATAGGTGGCTTGAGTGATTTTCAGGTTCAGACTGATGAGGAGCCGGGTACAAGTGCCAGGGATGCATGGCCGTATAGCCGAAAGGAGTCGCGTGGTCTTACGACTAATGTTTACATTCTTCTGTCACTTCTCATGTATCAAAATTATGTGAATTCTTGTATTTATATCGAGACATTGGTTTGTATAAGTCATTATGGGCAACCACTTGTATATTCTCAACGTAAATAGAAATTTTCCTTATGTGTACTTATCCATTCTACACTCATCTACTTACTCTGATAAAACGAAAAATGTATACTCAAATTTGACCATCCTTTAAGGTTAACACTTGAGTTTTTGGGAAACGGGTCATGTACTGAGGTCCTAAAAACATGGGGTATTACAGAAGGAATCTCCATCGTTGATCTTTGATTTGGTGCGCCCACATGTATTGGAACCCACTTGATGTATGATTGAATGCAAGGGAGCGCTCATAGTGGCAGAGCCCTCCATCACACGTGTCCCTTTCTTTCTCTCCCTCTTTCTCTCTCTCTCTCTCTCTCTCTCTCTCTCTCTCTCCCCCTCTTTTTAATTTGTTTTGTGTATGACAATGTGGCTGTGTGGCCCACTTGGATGGACCCCACCTTGAAGTATGTAATATATCCAAACCATTTATAGGTGGGGCTCGCTTTATAAAAGTTGTATCTACACCAACCACCATGTGGTGGCCCACCTAAGCAGGTCCCACATTGAATATATTTGTTATACCCAAGAATAGTCCAGTGTCTGGACGTGAGTCGGAATAAACACAAAAAAAAATGTGTGAGGCTTGGTTTAAAGTATTTGGGTGGACCACTTGTATAGGCCGCACATGGATGTATGGATTCAATCCACTCCATCTATCCTATTTACCAACTCATTTTAGGCGTTGAGCCAAAAAATGAAGCTGATCTGAATTTATGGTGGGCCATAGCTTAGCAATAGTGTTTTTCACCGTTGAAATTCACCTGATGTTTCTCACGCCAAAACACCATGAATATTGGACTTGTTTGGCTTGTCTTGAGCCATAGCGACCAATGGTTGGGTCAGATCCAACTGATGAGGGCCCCACATGGGAAGAACCATCGAAAAATGTTTTTCAAAAATAAAAAAAATAAAAAGATCAAATAGCAACAGATGCTGCTACAGATGACACCAACAGCAGCGTCCTGCTGCGTGAACGTTGGGCGGGCAGGGACCGTGGGTCCCACCATGTTGTGTGTTGAACATCAACATCGGGCATTTGATGGGTCCCCTTTGTATATGGGGCGTCCCCAAAAATCAGCCGTATACCACACTCAGGCAGCCCACATCATAGGAAACAGTGTTGATTGAAGGTCTGCCATTGAAACCCTTTTTGGGTAGCAGAAGTTTTGGATCAGTTATGAAATTTGTTTTTCCTCTTCGTCAAGGTCTGTGTGACCCTATCAACATTGGATAAAAAATATATGTTATGGTGGGCCACACATGTGGACCCACCTTATGAAGTGAATTGGCTGGGGTACCACACACGAGCTATATAGCCGGTGTATGTGACATCACCAAGTTATGTGGGTCCCTCCTATTTCATCCATGCCATCCATCTATATGGGACCCACCATGATGCATGTGTTGCATCCAAACCGTCCATCCATCTAGCGTGCTGGCCACGCTCCTAGACCCCACCCATGATGCATATGTTACATCCAAGTCGTTCAATGATTTTGAAAGCTCGTCTTAAGGTTTAAGAATAAAAAAGAGTTAGAATTAAAGTTCAAGTGGACCCCACCATCAATGTGGATAGTGACCTCCACCATTCAAACTTCTTAAAGAGCCGCAGTAGCTTCCAATTAAGCTTATATTTTGTTTTCACTTCATCTAGCTCTATGTTAACTTATAATTTGGTTGGATCTCGAACACATCACGGCGGGCCACTCCGTGATATGATCATCTGTGAGATCCACCTTGATGTATTTTTGTGGTCCATCTATGAGGTCCACCTCGATGTATTTTGTGGCCCATCTGTCGGGCCCACCTTGATGTATTTTTGTGGTCCATCTGTGAGGTCCACCTCAATGAATTTTGTGGCCCATCTGTCGGGCCCACTTTAATGTATTTAGGGCCCATGGGTTGAGGCCCATTATGATATATTCTCGGCCCATTTGGTAAAGCCCATTGTGATGTATTTGGGGCCCATGGGTTGAGACCCATTGTGATGTATTAGGGCCCATGGGTTAAGGCCCATTGTAATGTATTAGGGCCCATGGGTTAAGGCACATTGTGATGTAATTGGAGCCCATGGGTTGAGGCCCATTGTGATATATTTGGGGCCCATGGGTTGAGGCCCATTGTGATGTATTCAAGGCCCGTTATTGAGACCCACCTTGATGTGTATGAGGACTATATGATGAGGCCCATTTTGATGTATTCTACGGCCCATGGGTCGAGGCCCAATGGGATTTATACAAGGTCTATTGCATTGTGCGATTCCACCATGGGTTATGTAATGACATTTATGGTGGGCCATGCCTTGGGAGCAATGTCCGCATTATAACTCTCCCTAGGGCCCATTGATAGGCCCATACTTGTTGTGTGTAGGCCATTAAGGCCCATCTTCATTGCGAGGATAGTTCATCACCATATAAAATGCTTAGTATAACTCCATAATTCATGCCCATACACATCATATGTATGCCTGATATAAGGAATGTTTGATCATAGCATATACCATTGGGCAGACTATTTACAGGACTCCTTATGAGACGGAGTGCCCACATTATCGCGTCGTACGCGCAGGATTGTTGCATGACTGGATAGTGTGACTCATGCATCTCGCATATATGTGACTTTATCATTGTACACCCTAGCGACATCAAGGTCGTGACTTCCACAAACACATTGTGGATGGTCAGATGGGACACCAAAAATACTTGGTTCTAGCACTGTGGGCACGTAGGATGTCCTTTGGTGAAAATCCCAGAACCTCCTTGGTACCAGGAGATGCTCCAACATCTAGACTGAGTGGAATATGAGCGTCGGTGCCTATACCATGAGGTCGTGTCTCCCACTGTGTCGTGGTCGGTTAGAAGGGGGTATGGCCTTATCCACTCGAGTGAGGGGGGCTATAAGCTAGGCTGAGTATGACCAGCTCATAAATGGGTCCGCTATGGATGAGCTGAGTAGGTATTGGCAAACTACTGGCTAGGCGGATAGTGAGGTCTCTTCCACTCACTGGGCTATGCAGTTAGGGAGGAAGCAATCGGTGTGGAGTGTAATAGGCCCCGGTGATTTCCCCAGAGAGTAACCATACTGATATGTGGACTTATTGAGTAGGAATTACATATCCATTCATTCATTCATTCACTATTCACTCGGGCTGGTGGTGCGTAACTATTTATTACGTGTACCTTCGCATGACCAGGATTATGGTCGGGCACACGACTAACTTGAGATCAGGAGTTTACCACATTCAGTCAGACTATTCAAATTTAGGTATGGGACTGGTTTGGATAGAAGTCCCTTGTGGTGGACCCCATAGCCGGCGATACTACGTACTATCATCCTGATTTCGCATTCCAGCATGGTCATTTCATTCACACCGTATATTACATTGCACTTATATGGCCTAGATGAGGTTGATGGTATTCGTGGCTCGTCAGGATTTGTATATTGCATTTCATCTTCAGCATCTGTTATTGTCTTATTATCTTTTGCATCGCATAGCCTTGGTACGGCTGATAGCACTCATAGACTTACCAGTATATTTCTACTTACTCTGATATTATATGATTCATAATCTTGTCAGTACTTCCGCTTATTCCGATGATTTATGCTTTATGGGCTTTATGGTATACTTGGCACTCGCCTTTCGCACACACTTACACCACCCTCTAAGCTTTCTATAAGCTTATGCATGATAGATGCATGCAGATGATGTTAGGATGCAGCCGATCAAAGGTAGGAGCATGCAGTGGAGCTTTTGGAGTTTTCTTTGATATCTTTATATTGTATTTTCATTTTAGCATTGTACTCAAATGATTATATTAGTGGATATGTGATGATGATGTTGCCCTTGTGATTTGGGTAAACGTGTGGTTATACTTATTACGAGACAAAAGTACGTTAGAAATCCTCCTTCTAGGATCTCAAGATCGGAATCTGGCGCATGTACGCTGGGAGCCGAGAATGAGGTACTACGGAGGCTGTCGGCACCGGATTTGGCAATTGAGAATTTTGTAAGCCCAGTTTTCGAGTTTGGGGCATGACAGAAGAACACTCCCTAAAGGAGTCATCTTATTGCCACTCACTGCTGGTAACTCTCCACACCAGGCAATAATAATGGTTGACTTTCTAATAATCGACCAACCATCAGTCTACAATGTTATACTCGGCCGACCCTCTTTATGCCTTCTCCAAGCTGTGGTATCGACGTACCATCTCTCCATGAAATTCCTGATGGAGTCGGGAGTAGGAGTCATCAAAGGTGATCAACAGGACTCAAGGCGCTACTATGCAATGGCCGTAAAGACTCCAGCTGAGGTAACACGATTGAATCATTGGACCCTCGGACTGGGACTCACGAGTGAGGACAAGCAGTAGAAGACCTTATCTCGATGCCTCTAATTAATACAGACAAGTCTAAGACAGTTCGAATTGTCTCGTCTCTATAGTCACCCCTGAAAGATAAGCTGATATCCCTACTTGGACGATATGCTGATGTATTTGCATGGAGCCATGAAGACATGCCTAGGATCGATCCCTCAGTGATGACTCATCGCCTTAACATCGATTGACTTATCGACCGATCCGATAGAAGTGACGACCGCTCGGCCCCGAAAAGTACGCCATCATTGAAGAAGAGGTCAGCAAGCTCCTCAAGGCTAAATTCATTGAGAAGATATACTATCCGGAATGGGTAGCTAATGTCATACTCGTTAAGAAAGCTAATGGGAAGTGGCGAGTCTATTACATTGATGACATGCTCGTAAAAAATATACACACGGTCGATCATATCACCAACTTAAAAGAGATGTTTCTCATCCTTCGCAAATACCAAATGATGTTGAACCTGAGCAAGTGCACCTTTGGGGTAAGCTCGGGTAAGTTTCTCGAATTCCTGGTCAGCCAGTGAGGGATTGAAGAAAATCTGAAAAAAATTAAGCATTGCTTGACATGGAATCCCTAAAAATGATCAAAGACATACAAAGGTTGACTGGATGAGTAGTCGCACTCAACCACTTCCTCTCCCGAGCTACTAATAAGTGCCTCCCATTCTTCAAACAACTGAAGGGACGACAAACAGTAGATTGGATGAAAGAATGTAAAGCAGCATTCCAGCAGTTAATGTCATATCTTGGATCTCCACCTCTCTTATCAAAACTTGAGCCTGGGGAAGCTTTACTATTGTACCTGGCAATCTCTGACGCAGCCATCAGCTCGGCTTTGTGATAAGGCCAAGCTATATGTCCTAGAGGGGGGGGGGGGGGGTAAATAGGACAATGCCAAATTTAAAATAATAACAGCGAAATTAAATAATGAGATAGCCAAATAAAGGAAATCAATTCACAATACTGAAATGAAAGACAACCTCAATAAACAAGTATTGAGAGGTTGATACAAATGTTGTTCTAAGGACAGCCTTACACCATAAAAACCAATGGTTTATGGCAGGACAACCTTATTTCTAGAACGTTCTTACTATCAAAAACTCAAACCAAAGAGGAATAAATAAATAGCAAGGAATTGAAATAAATTGAAAGAATTTAAATCTAAATTATTACAATATTCCCCACAATGCATGAAATGTAAATATTACAACATTCACATCCACACATACATTCCACAAACTTGAATGATAAAGGATAGGAAATATAACTCACACATCCACAAAACACAAAGAGTTATAGTGGTTCGCCTGTGTGTACACCAACTGTTAAACAACAACCACACATCTTGTTACTCCACTCCTAATATCCTCACACAGGGGATATTAGCATTCACTATGAAAATAGGTTTCACAGGTTCACCTAAAACCTTCACAATTGTGTCTTTCAAATGGGCTTACACAATTCAAAAACCCCACTTTTGAGTTTTTCTAGCTCTCCTCAGATAATAATTGGATTGATATTTTTCTGGCTTAATCTCAAACAAAAACCACAATGAAGGAAATTTACAATACAGTAAAATACCTAGATTTCTCCTATTGTAGCAGCCTGGAAGAACTAATCAAAGTAGAAGTTTGAATGTGGAAGTTCAATGTCCAATACTCACTTTGAAATGGTTATAGGTTCTAATTAATTTTAAATTAAACCAGTTGGACTATCTATATTTGATTTTGATTCCAAGAAGAAGGAATACAACAATTCCTCTTTTCAATTCAGATTGGAATATAGAAACAAAATCAAATTAATAAAGCTAATAAAAGAGAATATTAATATGCACAATGTAGCTTAAAAATGAACACAAACTTATCTCAGAGTGATGCCTTGATTTTACTTGAAATTTGATATTAAACTCTGAAATTCGTGTTCTATTTATAGTTGTAGAAATCTCATCTATGACTAGTCCTGAGGACACTACGACTGGTCGTAGAATAACAGATTTTTGAAATTTTAAGCGCGATTGGATAAAACCGTTTCACGACTGGTCATAGGGTGTCCACGACTGGTCGTGAACATCCTACGACTAGTCGTGAGAAACCAAGAATAGTTATTGGAATTTGAGTTGTAGGTCCAGGACTGGTCGTAGGACGAGTCATGCACTATTCACATGACTGCAGAGTCTAGGACTGGTCATAGCTCAACCAAAAAATTCTAAAAATTTACAACAACTTAGGACTGGTCTTGGAATTTCTTGGACTGGTCGAGCTAGAGCTAGGACTAGTTGAACAGAGTTTAGGACTAGTCTTAGAATAGTCCAAATACATGTAGAGTAATTCAATTTGAATTATGTATACAAAATGACCTACCCTAAGATCAATCTAAGGTCAATTATACCTTGAAAGTGAGGTATGATCATTGAGACTTCATTTCTTCAGATGATAGTTGACCTTTAAAGATTGTGAAGCTTGAGATCGCTCTCCTTGATGTAACATTGATTTTGAGATCTTCTAGAGCATGAATTACACTTAATCTTGAGTTTTACTTCTTATAGCTTGAATTACACTTGACTTGGGTCTTGAACAAGATCACTTCTTCCGTTGTAACTTGTACTTGCATTTCTTGAAATGGTTTGAAGTAGTTCTTCATTCTTGACTTGAAGCAAAGTGTTTAGAGAGGTGATGCAATGTCTTGATCATATATACCGATGAGCTACACAAGACATAGATTGATGTTTTGGCACCACAAATTTTGACAACTAGAGGAGCATAAAACCATAACACTTACAATCTCCCCCTTTGTTAAATTTGTGACAAAACACACTCCAAAAAAAAAGAAAAAAGAGAAGCACAACATGCTCAATAAAGAATCATGCACCAGTCAATCATGCACTAGACATATAAGAGAACCAGTTATAGCCTGGTTAAAGAATCATGCACCAGTTGTCATTAACTAACACAAATTCTTCCTTATTTACTCCCCCTGAGTAGCACACACATATATATCATAAAAATTAATGTTATTACCCTTCAATCCATATCCATTATCCATTCCAATCAATCTAAACTACTTGAAATCTTCTCCCCTTTTTTGTCACAATATGATAAAGGAAGTAAAAAAGAAATGGAAAAGGATAATAAACAGGAGTAAGAAAAGGATTAACTAGACAAGATTTAAGCAAATTAAAGTCCACAAACTATTAACCAATTCAAATCCACAAACAAAGGTGAGTTAACCAAACTGAAGTAAAATCAAAGTTCACACACCAGCAAAGGTAAAATAGTATTAGAATTAATACAAACCAAAAGATAAAACATTTAATCAGATCCAGATGAAGGAGCAGGTATGGTAGGATCAAGTTGATGAAGGCCCTTGTTTATGCGCCTAAGATACTTGCCCATATATTTAAATCGTAGATCATGGGTCACATTCATATTTTCAACCTTCTCCTCAAGAGCACGAAAACGAACATCAAAATCAGTTGGCTTATAGTCAGGATCATTAGTAGAATCAGATGTAAGTTTATCAAAGATATCATCCATATTAATATCATCAGGAAGATCACCAGCTTCATCTTCATTCCTTGCTTCAGCTCCACCACCAACATCTACTTGGCCAGGAGCCAATTCCAATTTCATCTTGTTTATATTTAAATTGTTAAAAATA
The DNA here is from genome assembly GCF_029962835.1 of Magnolia sinica. Classification (NCBI taxonomy): domain Eukaryota; kingdom Viridiplantae; phylum Streptophyta; class Magnoliopsida; order Magnoliales; family Magnoliaceae; genus Magnolia; species Magnolia sinica. Next base: position 87,540,930 of record NC_080574.1, read on the forward strand.
AGATGATGGATAGGGGCCTCTCCAACAAGTATAACAACTAACATGTGATTAGCTAACATAGTCATAAGATAGGCAAATGGAATATCATTATGACCTCATCATTGACCGGTATGTCCATAAGACCTGAAATCAGATGGTGGTCTGCATCAAATGGACCTTCTCTAGCATCAATTTTAAAAGTTAAATTCTCAGATGAAAACTCAAAAATGCATGCGAACATGGCCTGTGCAATAGATTGGTATGCAGGCCCACCCCAATGTAAGATGTTAGCCCATCCTACAGCTTAGAGAAGAGGAAGAATACTAAAATGAGAAATGTGGTCAAGATCAACAGGCCGTTCAACAATGACATTGCACATATGCAAATCCCGCACATGTGAGGGATCATCTTCGGGTGACCAAAGATGGCGTTGAGTGATAGGAGTTGATCTAGAAAATGATGGACCATGGGAAGTTTTCTTTTTCCCTCTAGCATCTATTTGCATGAAGAAACTCAAAGAATCAAGAAGATGCAAATAGGATAGAGTGGGGTTTATAAAGATCAGATTTGGTTGTAGAAAACCCCAAAATCTTTAAGAGAACTTGAAATCAACCACTCCAAGGAAGAAAATGAAGTGATTAGAGCATAAATCTACAAGGAATATAGAAATGATGCACTTACCTTAAAGAATAAAGCAGTTGGGTACGACTAGTCGTGCCACACCCATTGGAGAAAAAGGAAGAAATGAAGAAGAAAACATTTTTCCCCAATTTTTAAAATGACCAGCGCGCTCCATGACTGGTCTTGAGCTATCCTCGACCGGTCGAGCACATCTATGACTGGTCGTGTAGAAACAAAAACATGCATTTTTCATGAAAATTTAAAATTTAAACACATAAATTATCAAATATATATACACTATGATACATACATGCATGAATAATCAATTTTGAATGCACATACCAAGATTAAATTTTAATTTATTAAACCTGCTTTTGTCTAGCGGTTTAGTGAAAATGTGAGTAAGTTGAGTCTCAGTGGGAATGTATTCCAAAGATATTATTTTTTCTTCCACTAATTCACGAATGTAATGATACCTAATGTCAATGTACTTGGTACATGAATGCTGGATTAGATTTTTTGAAATATTTATAGCACTGGAATTGTCACAAAATAATATCATTGATTCATGTGCAATTCCATAATTGCTTAACATACGTTTCATCCAAACAAGTTGAGTGCATGCATTTCCTGCTATGATGTATTTAGCCTCAGCAGTTGAGAGAGATATAGAACTTTATTTCTTGCTAAACCAAGAAACCAAATAATTTCTAATATAGAAACAACCACCACTGGTTAATTTCCTGTCATCAATATTACCAGCCCAATCAGCATCTGAGTATCCAGCCAATTGAACACTAGTATCATAAGGATACCAGAGACCCAATTTAGCAGTACTTGCGACATATCGCATTATCTGCTTAACAACAGTTAGATGTGACTCTTTAGGATCAGAATGATATCTAGCGCAAATACCAACACTAAAAGCAATATCAGGTCTACTAGCAGTTAAATAAAGTAAACTGCCAATCATACTATGATATAATTTAGGATCAACATTTTTACCTGTAGAGTCCTTAAAGAGTCTTAAATTGTACTCATAGGAGTATTAAAATTCTTACCATTCTCAAATTCAAACTTTTTAATCAAGTTCAAAGCATATTTGGTTTGAGAAATAAAAATACCATCGGGTTGTTGTTTTACTTGTAACCCTAGGAAATAATTTAATTCCTCAACCATGCTCATTTTGAATATAGATTTCATTAAATATGCAAACTCAACAGTCATGTTAGAACAGGTAGATCCATATATAATATCATCAACGTAGATCTGTACCATTAAAATATCATCGTTATATTTCTTAACAAACAAAGTTTTATCAACACTTCCCATTTAAAAATTATGACTTAGTAAAAACTTAGTCAATTTTTCATACCATGCCTTGGGAGCTTGTTTTAAACCGTAGAGAGCCTTTTTAAGGCGGTAGACATGATCAATGTTCTTAGGGTCATCAAAACCCGTTAGTTGTTCAACATACACTTCTTCATGTAGATCACCATTTAAGAAGGCACTCTTCACATCCATTTGATAAATTTTAAATTTTCCAAAGCAAGCAATGGATATGAATAGTCTAATTGATTCAAGACGAGTTACTGGGACAAAGGTTTCATTATAATCAATGCCTTCAATTTGAGTGTACCCTTGTAAAACCAGTCTAGCCTTGTTTCGAATAATATTACCAAGTTCATCAGACTTATTTTTGAAAATCCACTTAGTTCCAATAATATGTTTATCTTTAGGTCTAGGAACAAGATACCAAACATCATTTCTCACAAATTGGTTAAGCTCTTCTTGCATCGCAACTATCCAGTTTTCGTCAGTAAGAGCTTCTTTTATATTTTTCGGCTCTATCTAGGATGTAAAGCATGCGTAATTACATATGTCTTCAAGTTGTTTATGAGTACGCACACCAGTGAGAGTGTTTCCAATAATTTGATTGGTTGGATGATCTTTAATAGTCCTCAATTCAGAATTGTTTTGACTTGATGAAGTATCTGGTTTGTTGATTAAAAGAACTTCATCATTATCTGAACTTGGGGCAGGTGTATTCAAGTGATCGTCTATGACTACATTAATAGATTCTTGAATAACACCGGTCCTTTTGTTCAATACATGATATGCGCGACTATTTAAAGAATAACCTAAAAAGATCCCTTCATCACTTTTAATGTCAAACTTTTCCAAATTTTCACGGTCACCTAAAATATAGCACTTGTTGCCAAAAACTCAAAAATATTTGACAGTAGGCTTCTTATCGAACCACATTTTATATGCCGTTTTATTATTAGATTTACTAGTATAAACCCTGTTAATTATATAGCTGGCAGTATGTACAGCTTCAGCCCAAAGATTTTTAGATAGCTTCATACTATTCAACATTACATTAGACATTTCTTGAAGCACTCTATTTTTTCTTTCTACATTTCTATTTTGTTGTGGAGTTTTGGGCACAGAGAATTCATGCGATATTCCTTCATCGCTACAGAATTTTTCAAAACTGTTTTTCTCAAATTTAAATCTGTGATCACTACGGATCTTACAGACTTAAAAACATTTTTTCGTTTGGATCCATTTGATAACTCTTTTTACTTCATCAAGGGTTTCTAATTTATCCCTTAAGAAAGCTACCCAAGTGAATCTGGCATAAACATCCATGATCGCCAGTATGTATTTTTTGCCACTTTGACTCTCCATCCTGGTTGGTCCTATTAAATCCATATGGAGAAGCTCAAGTGGTCTTGATGTGGCATTGGAGTTCACCTTCTTATGAGAGCTCTTAGTTTGCTTGCCAATCTGGCATTTGCCACATATTTTATCTATTTTTTGTAATTTAGGTAGACTTCTTATTATTTCTCTTTTGCTCATTTTATACAAATTACGGTAGTGTACATGTCCAAGACTTTATGCCACAAATCAGTCTTATTAGTGTGGACCATGTAACACGTTTGACTAGATGAGCTGGATTTACTAACAATATAGCAGTTTTCAGAAGTTCTGCGACCAATTAATATTATTGAACCCTTATTATTTAGAATTTCACAACCTTGGTTAGAAAATCTTACACTATGATTGTTATCGCATATTTGAGATATGCTTAATGTTTTAATCCTTCAACGTATAAAACATTTTTAAACTGTAACACCCCGATTTTTTGCCAACTTGGAGTTAGACATACTTAGACAATGGGACAATCCTAACACCTTAATTACTTCTAAAAAACTCAATCCCAAAGTCTCAAATCCCCTTTCAACCCATTTCCTTCAAAATCTCCCAATTCCTTTAAAAATCTCACCTTTCACCCCCTTATTCTTCAAAATTTTCTAAGTACTTTCATATTAGATACTAATCCTAAAGTTTAAATGATGAAGAACAATACTTAAACTAGAAGTTACTATAAATGGTAAATACGTAAATAAAATGGGCTTTTGACTATTAACCTTTTGGAATCTTATGAAATAAATAGATTATTTAGATATATTAGCTTTGCCTACCCCAAAATCATATATTGTACGTCAAGTAACTCATTTTGGTTTACAAATGAGACCCGATAATGCCTCGACGGACTTGGGGGCCTAAACAACACAATTCGGGGGGACCTAAGGTGGGTCCCGCATGTATCCAGCACCCTTGGGGGGGGGGGGACCTCGCCCCATCAGTGACCCATTGCTGAAAGGTCCAGAGACCGGCGAGGACCTCGTCAGTTCGGCAAGGCCTCATCCATAAAGGGGGCCCGGTCGGGCCGCATTGGGCCAAGCAGTCCACTTTTCACAAATTTTTGTAACTTTCATCTTACTTTGAAAAGTTATATCTCCCTCGTTATAACTCTGATTTAGGTGATTTAAAAGTCATATTGAAGATTGATAAGTCTAGTTTTATATAAAAATAAGTGAAAATATATAATAAAATAGTTAATATAGTTAAATATAGGTCGATGTGACAACTATCTGAAAATCATTAGTTTGGACAACTGCTGCTTTTGGAATTTTTAGAATTTTTCTACAACATGAAATCTAATGAAATTTGATAGAGATGAATTAGACTTGATGATGAAATATTAAAAAATAAATTAAAATAATATACCGACTAAAAGTGCTAGAAAGGGGGGTAGAACTGCCCTAGGACCTTATTCTATCGTAATTAGGGCATGATTTAGTTAAGTGTTAAACTAAACAATCAATAGAATTAGCTCGAACTACTTTAAATACGAACTAAAAAACTCAAAATATGTAGAATCATTAATGCTACATTATCTTAAAACTTAGGATCCATCTCAAAACCCAATTGCACTCGGGAGCACCTTGAAACTCTATATCGAGCCTGGACCACACGTCGAAAGTCCGATTACCCCAAAACTATACATATATGACTGCATTACTGGACTTGACAACCCCTTTGGAAATCAAGTCTTAATTGTTTTTAGAAATGCACAACTTGAGCCCGGAGCAAAGTGTGTGAGAAACGTGAAAATATTTAGAAAAGAAATTCGAATTTAAGTAATCTGAGTCGTATCGCTTACGGGCCAAATATAAGGATTTAGACCATTAGAATCTTACCCAAATACACCCTCGGATCAGGAGAAATGTCCCACACATGTCGATGTACTTGTGGCTCTGATCGAGTGACCGTGACTATTGACTGAAACTGGTCCGCCACGGCTGATCTGTAAATCTGATCAGAATGAAAACTCAGCCTGACCTAGATCCATGGTCAGGGAGCTTAAGTCTAATCGCACGTGGAAAAGGGGCCACCAAAAGTTCTTCGTTAGACCGGAACAGTCTGTATTTGGATATAACCTACGTATGTCTTGGCCCTGAGGCCATTCTCATCAAACCTGGGCCTATATAAGGACCTTAAACACTCTCTCTCATATGCCATACAAATTTTGCAAACCCTAACGGAAAGAAGAGAGAAAAGAGAAGAAGAAAGTGAGGAAGAGAGAGAGAGAGAGAGAGTGAGAGATAGATGTTGGGATCTTTCCCTGACGCTCCACGTGCTTAGCCACCACTCCTGTGTCGCTATACGGGTGATACCAATCCCGTTCTTAGGTAAGAAAACCTAACCCTAATCTATTTTAGGGTTTCAGATAGTGTAAGTTATGAAATAGCTAACCTAATTTATGCTATAGGTTGCCAATCTGCTGTAGACAAAGACTTAGCTTTAAAACTGAGTTCATTACGAGTCTACCGGTGAAAGGTACTATAAACATATAGGTTATGGTTTTCAAAGCTTTCAATGTCGGTTAATGATTTATAACTGACGTGGGTGCTATTTTACATGCAAAATGTATCGTCTGTTTTGTTTTATAAGTATATATGAACTATGTGGTATATAGTGTATTCAATGTATATGTTGTGATGTTTGAATACGTATGGAATTTGGATTTATGCCTAACATGATTATCTGTCGTGGATATATGCCTGTTATATATGCAACAACTGTAAGTGCCATAGTTTATATCCCTTTATGTTGTCAAATTTGTGGTGTCAAAGACAATCTTATGAAGCTTGCATCTGTGAAGAACAATGCTCTACTCAAGATCAACTTAGGGTGACAAGCACTATTCACAAGTCAAGACTCGAGAAAGTGAGTTTGTTATCAAGATCTCAAGATGCATTCAAGTTCCACCTCAAGATCTCAAGAAGCTTTCAAGATTGAGCTCCATCAAGACTTCAAACTCTATTACTTTCAAAGGTCACTCGTCTCTAAAGTTTCAATGTCCTTACTTCACTATTGAGGTATGACTGACCTTAGGTTGACCTTTAGAGTAGTTCATTTTGGATACATAATTCATATATTTTCTATACTAGTCTTGGATTGTTCTAAGACTAGCCTTGGACTTTGTTCGACTAGTCCTAGCACCGCTTCAACCTATCTAAGAAATTCCTGGATCAGTCGTAAGTTTGTTATTAAAATTAGAAATTTTTGTTAGGCTTCGACTAGTCTTGAGGACTGTTCGACCAATCATAGGAATAGTGTCGACTGCATCTTCGACCAGTCGTAGACCTACGACTCAATGCACAGCGCTAAAAATTGACCTGCTTCGACCAGTCGTGAGAGCCTACGACCAGTCGTAGGAGACCCACGACCAGTCGTAGACCACCTACGACCAGTCGTAAAACTGTCAAATCTTATCGCGCCCGAATTTTTTCAAATCTGTTGGTTTTACGATCATTCGTAGAGGTCCTTAGACCAGTCGAAGGTGTCATTTGCTCACTTATAAATAGAGCACGAATCTCAGAATAAAATATGAACTTTAAGCTTAATTAATTCAGTCTTCTGAGAGATAAGTCGGTGCTCCATATAAGCTAAGTGTGCATATTTAATATTCTCTTTCTTTAGCTTTCTTAATTGATTTTGTTTCTTGCATTCCAATATAATCTAAAAAGAGGAATTGTTGTTTTCCTTTTTCTGGAATCAAAATCAATTAGAGCTAGCCCTTTTGTTTTAATTTAAAATCTATTAGAACCTAGAACCATTATAAAGTGAGTATTGGACATTGAACTTTGACATTCAAATCTCTACTCTGACTTGGTTCTTCTGGGCTGCTACAATGAAGGAGAAAATCAGGTATTTTACAATTTGTGTAATTTACATTGTTTGGTTTTGTTTGAGGTTATGCCAGAAAAATCTCAAAGTTGTTGGTTATCTGAGGAGAGCCAGAAAACTCAGAAGTGAGGGTTTTTGAATTGTGTAAGCCCTTTGAAAAAGACACAATTATAAAGGTTTTGGGTGAACTTGTGAAAACCTATTTGATAGTGAACGCTAATATCCCCTATGTGAGGATATTAGGAGTGGAGTATCATTCTGTGTGGCTGTTGTTTAACAGTTGGTGAACACACAGGCGAACCACTATAATTCTTTGTGTTGTGGATGTGTGATTTATATTTCCTATTTTTTATCATTCAGAATTGTGAAATGTATGTGTGGATGTGAATGTTGTAAATTTTACATTTCAAGCATAGTGGGGAATGTTGTAATAAGTTAGATTTACATTTCAGCATTATATTTTTGCTATCTCTTTATTATTATGTTGAGCTTCAGTTTCTCTATTTGTTCTAAAAATAAGGTTGTCCTACCATAAACTTTGGTTTTTGGTGTAAGGTTGTCCTTAGAACAAATTAAGTTTCCATTTCTCTATTTTAGGTCACTTTCCATTCTTATTCTATGATTGCTATCTATTCTTTATTTCATATTCTGCTGTATTTATTTTTAATTTGGCATAGTCCTATTCACCCCCCCCCCCCCCCTCTAGGACATATAGCTTGGCCATTTCAAGTAGTATCAGAGCCTAATAGCTCTCTCTTATTGCTTTTATTTGGATTTAATTCCTAAGCTAACGATCTCAGCTATATAAAAGATGTCAAATTTTGATAGCCTATCAGTCACTAGGCCTCCACCCTTTGATGGCTCCAACTATGACTATTGGAAAGCCAGGATGAGAATCTTCCTCAAATCAATGGATGAGAGTATGTGGCAAGCCACCGTGATTGAATGGAACCCACCTACCACTGAAGTGACTGGTATTGATGGCTCAAAATTAATGAAAGTAACACCATATTTCTCATGGACCACCCTTCAGAAAAATGAAAGTAGTGCCAATGCAAAAGCACTAAATGCAATCACTTGCGCACTATCACCGAAAGAGCTCAAAAGAATTATATCCTATGATACTGCAAAGCAAGCCTGAGATATTAGAAATGACACATGAGGGTACTACAATTGTTAAAAAATCTAAAGTCCAACTCCTCACAACAAAATTTGAAGAAATTCATATGGAGGAAGATGAAATGTTTATGGACTTTTACACAAGATTAAATGACATTGTAAACTCAATGTGGGGTCTTGGTGATAAAATCCCAGAAAGTAAAGTGTGTGCAAAGATACTACGCTCACTTCCTGAATGGTTCAACTCTAAGGTAACCGCAATCCAGGAACTTCGTGATACGGATAATATGAGGGTAGAAGAACTAGTTGGTTCTTTACAAACCTATGAGTTAAGCTTTAAAGCTCCTAAAAGTAAATCCATTGCTCTCGAATCTTCTAAACGTATTTCTCAAGAAAACTTAGATTTAGAAAATTCTGAAGATGATATGGCTCTTTCAGTGAAGAAATTTTATAAGATTTTCAAAAGCAAGAAAAGGGTAGATTTTCAAAAATCAAATGATAAGAAAAGATCTAAACTTAGATCTAAAAGTTAGAAGTCTTTGAAAGATAGTCAATGTTACAACTTCCAAGAGTATAGGCACTTAGCAAACAAATGTCCTAAAAAGGACAAAATAAAAAGAAAGGGAATGTTGGCTACTTGGGATGAATCATCTGATTCTGAAGCTTCTTCTGAATCAGAAGATTCTGAAACTGAGTCGGGCAGTGAAGTTAAAGCCCTTATGACTCTAGCCAAATTCACTTTTTCAGATCATGATGATTCGACTGGTGAAGAAAATCTGAATAGTGATTATGAAAATGAAGATGATATTCAAGATGCTTACAATGCCCTATACAAGAAAAGTTGTAAAATTGCTGCCAAACTTAAACTTCAAAAAGAAAAGTTTTTAAACTTAAAGAATGTTTTGAATCACTTATTTTAGAAAAATCTTAAATTTCAGATTGTTTTGAAAAATCAAAATGCGATTTAGAATTCAAAACCTCGTTGATTGAAAATCTGAAATCTGAAAATGAGATACTTAAAAATGAAGTATTTCTCTTCTGAGTTTAAAGGATACATGGAGGTATGCCCAAGGAGATCCAAAGTTAGAAAAACTATTATCCGGATCAAGAAAAAGTGGCGATCGATCCGGATTGGCTGTGATAATAATACAACTCCTAATCAAAAGTATACTCCTCCCAAGTTTGTGAAAGGAGAGTCTACAAACACAAAAGGGAAAAGTACTTATCAAATTTTTTTAAAAATACAAAAACTTTTCAAAAACCTAAAAGCAGCCATGATAACTTTAAAAATCAGAATCGAAACCCTCTTGCTGAAAAGATAGTAGATTTAATCAAGGAGCTCTTAGAATCTAACTCAGTAGGTCTTTCTTATAACATCAGTCAGAAGAAGACCAATAATACTCCTAAACCCAAAACAGTTCTAAAATGGGTTCCTAAAGTTGCCTGCTTGGTTGCTCAGACCGCTTTCAAAGCAACAAGTCATTCAAAGTGGTACCTAGATAGTGGATGCTCAAGGCATATGACTGGTGATAAAGGTTTATTCACCGTTCTCAAAGACATGACTGATGGTTCAGTCACATTTGGTAATGGCAGCAACTGCAAGATTATGGGCCAAGGTACTGTTCAACTCTATAATCTTCCTTTGTTTAAAAATGTTTTATATGTTGAAGGTCTAAAACATAACTTACTTAGCATATCTCAAATATGCGACAATAACTATAGTGTACGGTTTTCTAATCAAAATTGTGAGATTCTAAACAACAAGGGGTTAGTAATACTAACTGGACGTAAAACGTTTGAAAACTGCTATATTGTTAGCGAATCCAGCTCATCTATTCAATCGTGTTACATGATCCATACAGACGAGACTGACTTATGGCACAAACGTCTTGGACATGTACACTACTGAAATCTATATAGATTGAGCAAATAGGAGCTTATAAGAGGTCTACCCAAACTACAAAAAATTAGATAAAATATGTGATGAATGCCAGATTGGCAAATAAAGAAGGAACTCACACAAAAAGGTGAATTCCAATACCACATCAAGACCACTCGAGCTTCTTCATATGGATTTAGTAGGACCTACCAAGACGGAAAGTCGAGGTGGCAAAAGATATATTTTGGTAATAGCAGATAACTTTACCAGATATTAATGGGTTGTCTTCTTAAGGGACAAATCAGAAACCCTAGAACAATTAAAAAAGGTTCTCAAAAGGATTCAAACTGAAAAAGGTTCTCAAGTCAGTAAGATTCGTAGTGATCATGGATATGAATTTGAGAATAGTGGTTTTGAGAAGTTCTGTAGCGACCAGGGAATATTACATGAATTCTCTGCGTCCAAAACTCCATAACAAAATGGTATAGTTGAAAGGAAAAATAGAGTACTTCAAGAAATGGCTAATGTCATGTTGAATAGTATGAAGCTCTCTAAGAATCTTTGGGCTGAAGCAGTCAATACAGCTTGCTATATTATTAACTGGGTTTATACTAGTAAAGGTAATAATAAAACGGCTTACGAAATGTGGTTCGATAAAAAGCCCACTGTCAAATACTTTCGAGTTTTTAGCAGCAAGTGCTATATTTTATGAGATCGTGAAAATCTGGGAAAGTTTGATACGAAGAGTGATGAAGGAATATTTTTAGGATACTCTTTAAACGGTCAAGCTTATAAGGTTCTGAACAAAACGACCGGTGTGATTCAAGAGTCCATCAATGTGGTTATTGTAAGACCCGTATCCTAGTCCGTTCTGTTCCGTCGAATCCCGCGATCCTTCCTGTCGAATTTCGGCAACCTGTGACGTATAATCGACGTTGCGATCGACCCTAAGTCGTATGTTGTACATTTGAGTCGGCTTAAATCAAGACTTGTACCATTGAGACCGCACCGTCGCCTCGGTTCCGACGCCGTGTCTCTCGCACCGATCCGATACCCTGGCAGGAAGATGTGAGCCAGCGTTTATTTCGAAGAAAACGCCGCGCGTTTGCAATCCCAAGAGAATCTCTACAATATGTCAAATCAATTCCATCAATCAATCCCATCCATCACCTCATGTCAAGTACAAGCAACCCATGCTTTCTCTCTCCAAAGTCAACCCTTTCTCACCCTCTCTCTTACACACCCATGCTAGTCAAGTACACATCACCTCACCCATCACTCACATCCATCACTCTCTCTCTTTACATCCCATCTCTCCCTCTCTCTTTCTCATTTCTCAACTCAATTCCAAGCAACCAAAGAGAGAGCTCACGTCCAAGCTTCTCCATGTGAGAGAGTGCATGTGTATGGCCCACTTTCCCATCCCAAATCCTCCATCCTAGCCTTTCACTTCTCATCTTCAACCATCAAAGTGAAGCTTAAGGAGACCGGCATTTCAACGGACCGAGAAGATCAACCGGTGGGTGCTTCTATAGGCTAGATCTTCATGTTCTTATGATGGGCCAAGTGAGGCCTATCGATCAATGGTATGGATCTCACTTTGGACCCTTGATGTGGCTAATGGCCTACCTTGATGCTTAAGATCATTCCATGATGGGGCCATTCTCCATGGACCCCATCATGATGTTTATTTTCATGCATGAATATGGTCATCTAGACCTTCTAGTTTGGTGGAGAAAGGATCTCCACCGTTGATTTTCAATTTGGTGGGCCCATATGCAATGGGATCCACTTGGTGTATGATTGGATGCTTGAAACGGAGGGCCCATAGTGTCGGGGTCCCTCCATCACACGTGTATATCTCTCTCTCTCCCTCCCTTTCTTTTATTCTTCTTTTCTTATGATGTTGGTGTGATTGTGTGGCCCGCCTGAATAGACTCCACCATAAGGCTTGTATTTTATCCTAAACCATCTATGGGTGGGACCCACCTTATTTATTTTATATCCACAACACTCGTCATTTGGTGGCCCATCTAAACGGGGCCCACCTTATGCGTGTGAAAGGCCCGGACTGTCCAGCGTCTAGGGACGCTGGACGTCCATGTGAAAACACAAATATAAGCTTGGTTCACAAGCTTCTTGGTGGCCCACTTGTTTAGGCCCCACCTTGATGAATGGATTCAATCCACGCCATCCATCCTATTAACCATCTCGTTTTAGGCGTTGAGCCGAAAAATGAGGTCAACCTGAGATTCTAGCGGGCCATTGCTTGGCAAACAGTGATCTCCACCGTCTAAAGTTCACTGAATTTTTCTACACGCTGAAACAAGCCCAATATTGGACTTGATAAACTTGTTTTGGACCGTGAAATCTAATGGTTGGAGTGGATTATCTTGAAGCGGGCCCCACACGTGAAAAACCACAAGAATACAGGTTTTTCAAAAAAAAAATAAAAATAAATAAGGGGCAGCGTCTGCTGCCACTAACACAGCAGCAGTACGCTGCTGCGTTGACGGTCGGCCAGCAGGGTCCCACGGCTCCAGCCGTGGGCCCCACCTTGATGTTTATATGTCATCTAAGCCGTCCATATGGTGGGCCATTAGGGCAGAGAGCCCCCCCTCCAAATTTCAGCCTCTTCCAAGACTCAGGTGGCGCACATCATGGGAAACAATGGGACTGAATGTCTGCCTTTGAAAACTTCTTCTGGGCCACAGAAGTTTTGGATCAATCTGAAATTTGTTTTTACTCTTCATCCAGGTCTATGTGACCACATGGGTGGATTGGATGGTGAACAAACATTATGGTGGGCCCCACGTGGGACCCACAGTGATGTATGTATTTTATTCACACCGTCCCCAGCACGGGACGGTGGAACCCACCGTGTATGTGTTCTCTCCAGGCCGTCCACGGCAGTGGACGGGGAGCTCCACCATGATTTATGTGGTTATCCACACTGTCCACTCTCTGGACAGTGGACCCCACCATGATGCTTGTGTTGCATCCCCAACCGTCAATCCTTTTTGTAAGCTCATTTTAAGGCATGATTCAAGTGGTTCAAGTGGGTCAGATATGTGGTTCAAGTGGGTCCTACCACTATTATTTGAAGTAAGGATCGGTTGATCCTTTGGCATGAATTTTATATATATATATATATATATATATATATATGTATATATGTATTTGTGGCCATTTTTAAGGCCCACCTTGACATTTATAAGGCCCGTTGGTAAGGCCCATTAATGTGGCTCATTTGATGAATGTAAAGCCCATGTGTTAGGCCCATTCTGATATATTCTAAGGCACATGGGTTATAGCCCATTGCAATGTACATAAGGCCCGTTGGTAAGGCCCATTAATGTGGCTCATTTGATGAATGTAAAGCCCATGTGATTAGGCCCATTCTGATATATTCTAAGGCACATGGGTTATAGCCCATTGCAATGTACATAAGGCCCGTTGGTAAGGCCCATTGATGTGGCTCATTTGATGAATGTAAGGCCCATGTGATACGGCCCATTTGATGTACCTAAGGCCCATGGATCGAGGCCCAACGGGTTGTCCTTAGGGTCCATTGCAATGCATGATTTCTCCATGGTTTGTGGCAAGCTATGCCTTGGGAGCAATGTTGGTTTGACGTCCACATTGCAAGTATAATGTTGGTTAAATGTCCGCATTACGACTCTCCCTAGGGCCCATTGATAGGCCGTACTTGTGGTGTGTAGGCCTTCTAGGCTCATCTGCATTGTAGGGATGATTCATCACTTTATAACATGCTTAGTATAGCTCCATGATACATGCCCATACGCATCATATGTATGCTTGATATGAGGAATGTTTGATCATAGCATAAGCCGTTGGGCTGTGACATTTACGGGACTCCTTATGAGACAGAGTGCCCCCACATGAGTGCGTGGTACGCACAGGATTACTGCATGATTTGACGATGTGACTCATGCATTCCGCATATGTGTGACTTGATCACTGCATGCCCTAGCGACATCAGGGCCGTGGCCTCCACAGGCACATCGTGGATGGTCGCATCGGATACCGAAAATATTAGCTCTAGCATTGTGGGCACTTAGGATGTCCTTGGGTGAAAGTCCCAGAACCTTTTTGGTACCAGGAGATGCTCCAACGTCTAGACCGAGTGGATACATGAGCGCCCGAGTGCCGAATACCAGTAGGCCGCGTCTCCCACTGTTTCGTGGTCGGTTGGAAGGGGGTGTGGCCTTATCCGCCCGAGTGAGGGGGCTATAAGCTAGGCTGAGTTTGACCAGCTCGCAAATGAGTCCGCTCGACGAGCCGAGTAGATATTGGCAGACTACTGGTCAGGCGGATAGTGTGGTCTCTTCCACTTGCTTGACTGTGCAGCTAGGGAGGAGGCAGTCAGTGTGAGGTGTATTAGACCCCGGTGATATCCAGAGAGGAACTGTACTGATATGTGTACTTGATGAGGATTGACATGCTTGCTTCGCATCTCGCATATGACATTTGGCTACATAGGCCTCGCATCGCATGGCCTTGGTATGGCCGATAACATTCATGTCTTGCATCATATAGCGTTGGTACAACTGATAGCATTCATGGACTTATCGCATATTTTCGCATTACTCTGATATTGTACACTTGGCGCTGGCCTTGCACACACGCTTATAGCACCCTCTAAGCTTTTGTAAGCTTATGCACGACCGTTGCGTGCAGGTATTGTTGGACAGCAGCAGCGCTGAGGCAGGAGTGCACATCAGTTTATTTTGAAGCTTTTGATCACCCTGTATTTTCCCTTTCTGCATTGTACGTAAAAGTTTTCGATATAGTGGATATGTGGTGATGTTGTTTTGTGACTTGGTTATGCTTATGGTTATGCTCTATTACAAAAAAAAATTCTACTGAAAATCCTCCTTGTAGGATCCCAGGATCGGAATCTGACATGAGAGTGCCGGAATCCGAGAATGGGGCACTACGGAGGCTGTCGGCACTGGATTCGGCGATCGGGAATTTTGTGAGCCTGTTTTCCGAGTTTGGGACGTGACAGTTATTGATGATCACTTAAACACACCAGTCTCAAATTCAGATAATGATGAAGTACTAGTAATTGATAAATCTGATATTTCATCTAATCAGACTGATTCTGAATTGAGGATTGTTAAAGATTATCCAACCACACAGATTCTTATAAACCCTCTCACTGGTGTTCGTACCCGTAGACAACTTGAGGATATATGCAATTACATATGTTTTACATCTCAGATAGAACCATCTAATGTAAAAGAAGCTCTTGCTGATGAAAATTGGATTATTGCGATGCAAGAAGAACTTAACCAATTTGTGAGAAATGATGTTTGGTATCTCGTAACTAGACTTAAAGATAAACACATCATTGGAACCAAATGGATTTTTAAAAATAAGTCTGATGAACTTGGCAATATAATTAGAAATAAGGCTAGGCTAGTGGTACAAGGTTACACTCAAATTGAAGGTATTGACTATGATGAAACCTTTGCACCAGTAGCACATCTTGAATCAATCGGACTCTTTATATCCATTGGGTGTTTTAGAAAGTTTAAGATTTACCGAATGGATGTGAAAAGTGCATTTTTAAATGGCGATCTGCATGAGGAAGTTTATGTTGAACAACCAATGGGTTTTGAAGATCCCAAAAATGCTGATCATGTATATCATCTTAAGAAGGCACTTTACGGTTTAAAACAAGCTCCTAGGGCATGGTACGAGAAACTAACAAAGTTTCTATTAAACCATAATTTTCAAATGGGATGTGTTGATAAAACTCTGTTTATTAAAAACTATAAGGATCATATTTTATTAGTACAAATCTATGTTAATGATATCATTTATGGCTCTACCTGTACTGACATGACTATTGAGTTTGCAGATTTGATGAAATCTCAGTTTGAAATGAGCTTGGTTGGGGAATTGAATTATTTCCTCGGGTTGTGAGTAAAACAAAAACCTGATGAAATGTTCATTTCCCAATCTAAATATGCTATGAATTTGATTATGAGATTTGGATTTGAGAATGGTAAGAACTTTGATACTCCTATGAGTACAACCTTAAAACTCTCAAAAGATTCTGCAGCTAAAAATGTGGATCCGAAATTATATCAGAGTATGATTGGTAGTCTATTGTATTTAACTGCTAGTAGACCAGATATCGCTCTAAGTGTTGGTATTTGCGTTAGATATCAGTCTGAACCTAAAGAATCGCACTTGACTGCTGTCAAGCGGATTATACAATATGTCGCAAGTACTGTGAATCTCGGTCTCTGTTATCCACATGAGACTAGTGTTCAATTAGCTGGGTACTCGGATGCTGACTGGGCTGGTAATCTTGATGATCGAAAATCAACCAGTGGTAGTTGTTTTTATATCAGAAACTATTTAGTTTCTTGGTTTAATAAGAAACAAAGTTCTATATCACTTTCAACAGCTGAAGCTGAATATATCGCAGCTGGTAATGCGTGTACACAGCTTGTTTAGATGAAATGTATGCTAAGTGATTATGAAATTAAACAGGATTGTATGTTATTATATTGTGATAATTCCAGTGCCATAAATATTTTAAAAATTCCAATTCAGCATTCTCATACTAAGAACATTGACATTAGATTTCATTATATTCAGGAATTAGTAGAAGAAAAAGTTATATCTTTAGAATATATCCCTATCGAGAATCAACGTGCTGATATTTTCACTAAACCACTTGACAAAAGCAAGTTTAATAAAATAAAATTTGATCTCGGCATGTGCATTTTAAAATGATTAATTATGCCTATTTGTATCATATTGTATCTATTTGCTAGTTTAGTTTTCAAATCTTGAAAAATATGCAAAAATCAGATTTTTTAGCCTGTACTCGACCAGTCGTGAGTATCCACGACCTGTCATGCTACGACCGGTCATGTATATCCATGACCAGTCGTGGATCATGTGGATTCACTTAAAATTTAGAGAAAACATCTTCTTCATTTCAACTTCTCTCTCCAACGAGCCAACACACGGCTAGTCGAACCCATCTTCCTAAATCTTTGAGGTTAGTGCTCCATTTGCATGTTACTTGTAGATTTATGTCTAGATTGTTTCTATTTCTCTCTTGGAGTTGTCTATTTCGAATTTAGTTGAGATTTGGAGATTTCTTTTGAAAAATCTGATTTGAGAAAACCCATTTCTCAATCCTTTGCAACTCTCTATATTCTTGAAATCTTTGTTGCATATGACTTCTAAAGGAAGAAAATCTACGTCCCGTGGTCCGTCTTCTTCTTCCAGGTCAGCCCCTATCACTAAGCGTCATCTTAGGGCTCCTGAGGGTGATCCATCTTATGTTCGGGACATCCGATTGCGTACTGTTATTGTTGAGCATCCAGTTGATATTAATCATGTTGCTCCTTTTGATATTTTTCCTATGCTCCAATCTGTAGGTTGGAATAACTTATTGCTTTGGGGTGGGCCTGCATACCGGTCCATTGCCCAATCCATGTTTGCATGCATATGTGCTTTCTCTCTGAAAAATTTAACTTTTTCTATCTCCATAAGAGAAGGGCCATTTGAAGTTGATCGACATTTGATTTCAGCCCTTATGGATATTCTAGTGAATGATGAGGGTATTCCTATCCATACTTTATATGATAAACCTTCTGTCGCTGAAAAATGTATGCTGACTAAGGACTTATGCAATTTGGATGTACAATGGACGCATAAAGGGAATACACTTCCCTCAAGGTATTTGTTACCCAAATATAGAATTCTTCACAAAATCTTTATGTCTAATTTGTATCCTCGGTCGGGTAACAAATCTGAATTAATGTCCTTCATGGTTCGTATTCTTCATTCTGTTGTTAGAGGTGTTAACATTTGTTTACCATCCTTGATTTATCATTTCATCATTCAGTTTCGTCTCCATCCTGGTCATAGTGACATTCCTTTTGGATATTTAATGACTGTGTTAGCTACACATATGTCTGTCGACATGCCAGTTGGAGAGGCCCCTATCCATCATTTGATATTTAACAATTCCAATATCAATAAGATGAAACTGGATTACCTTCCTGGCTAAAGTGATGGTGTTGGCGGTGCGGAAGCTAAACATGAGGAAGAAGCTGGTGATCTTCCTCCTGATGATATTAACATGGATGATATTTTTGAAGAGCTTGAGTCCAATTCTACAAATGATCTAGATTATGAGCCTTCTTCATTTGATGCACGTCTAAGTGCATTGAAAGATAAAGTTGAGGGTCTAACTGCTAAGATGGAAAACATGTCTGTTGCCCATGATTTTCAATTCAAATATATGCGTAAATATCTTAGGCGCTTGAACAAAGGCATGCATCAACTTAATCCTTCCATTCCTGCTCCTTCATCTAGGTCAGATTAGTATTTTTAAATTTATTGGTTTATAATAACTTTATTACTCCTAACTTGTTTTGAGTTTGCCACTCTCTTTAACTTAACTCAGTCTATGAATTATGTGTGTTACTTATTCTATTTTAACTCTCATATTTCTCATTGATTATTTCTCCTCGGCCATTTATTTTGTGCTTCCTTTGTCCTATTGTGACAAAAAGGGGGAGTATATGGATATGTTATATATGGATGTTGTCATGAGGAGGGAGTAGCATTGTTTTGTATAAAGTTTTATGAGTATGTTACTCAGGGGGAGTATGTGTAGTGGTGTGTAGAGGTGGACTGAATATTGATTTACAAGTCTGCAGGATGCTGGTTGATAATAACTGGTTTACAAGTTTGCAGGATGTTGGTTGATCATAACTGGTGCATGATTCTTTAATCAGATATTCTGTGTTATGAAACATATCTTGAAAGTGTGTTTTGTCACTAATTTGACAAAGGGGGAGATTGTAAGTGCCATAGTTTATATCCCTTTGTGTTGTCAAATTTGTGGTGCCAAAGACAATGCTATGAAGCTTGCATCTGTGAAGAACAATGCTCTACTCAAGATCAACTTAGGGTGATAAGCACTATTCACAAGTCAAGACACGAGAAAGTAAGTTTGTTATCAAGATCTCAAGATGCATTCAAGTTCTACCTCAAGATCTCAAGAAGCTTTCAAGATTGAGCTCCATCAAGACTTCAAACTCCATTACTTTCAAAGGTCACTCGTCTCTAAAGTTTCAATGTCCTTAATTCACTATTGAGGTATGACTGACCTTAGGTTGACCTTTAGAGTAGGTCATTTTGGATACATAATTCATATATTTTCTATAAGTGAGTTTGGTCTGTTCTAAGTCTAGTCTTGGACTTTGTTCGACTAGTCCTAGTACTGCTTCGACCTGTCTAAGAAATTCCTGGATCAGTCGTAAGTTTGTTATTAAAATTGGATATTTTCTGTTAGGCTTCGACTAGTCCTAGGGACTGTTCAACCAGTCATAGGAA
The DNA here is from genome assembly GCF_029962835.1 of Magnolia sinica. Classification (NCBI taxonomy): domain Eukaryota; kingdom Viridiplantae; phylum Streptophyta; class Magnoliopsida; order Magnoliales; family Magnoliaceae; genus Magnolia; species Magnolia sinica. The sequence continues at coordinate 87,560,476 of NC_080574.1, forward strand.
TAGTGTCGACTACATCTTCGACCAGTCATAGACCTACGACTCAATGTATAATGCTGAAAATCGACCTACTTCGACTAGTCATGAGAGCCCATGACCAGTCGTAGACCACCTATGACCAGTCATAAAACTGCCAAATCTTATCACGCCCAAATTTTTTCAAATATGTTGGCTCTATGATCAGTCGTAAAGGTCCTTAGACCAGTCGAAGGTGTGATTTGCTCACCTATAATTAGAGCACGAATCTCAGAATAAAATATGAACTTTAAGCTAAATTAATTTGGTCTTCTGAGAGATAAGTCGGTGCTCCATATAAGCTAAGTGTGCATATTTAATATTCTCTTTCTTTAGCTTTCTTAATTGATTTTGTTTCTTGCTTTCCAATCTAATCTGAAAAGAGGAATTGTTGTTTTCCTTTTTCTGGAATTAAAATCAATTAAAGCTAGCCCTTTTGTTTTAATTTAAAATCTATTAGAACCTAGAACCATTATAAAGTGAGTATTGGACATTGAACTTTGACATTCAAATCTCTACTCTAACTTGGTTCTTCTGGGCTGCTACAACGAAGCAGAAAATCAGGTATTTTACAATTTGTGTAATTTACATTGTTTTGTTTTGTTTGTAGTTAAGCCAGAAAAATCTCATAGTTGTTGGTTATCTGAGGAGAGCCAGAAAACTCAGAAGTGAGGGTTTTTGAATTGTGTAAGCCCTTTGAAAAAGACACAATTGTGAAGGTTTTGAGTGAACTTGTGAAAACCTATTTGATAGTGAATGCTAATATCCCCTGTGTGAGGATATTAGGAGTGGAGTAGCATTCTATGTGGCTGTTGTTTAACAGTTGGTGAACACACAGGCGAACTACTATAATTCTTTATGTTGTGGATGTGTGATTTATATTTTCTATCTTTTATCATTCAAAATTGTGAAATGTATGTGTGGATGTGAATGTTGTAAATTTTACATTTCAAGCACAGTGGGGATGTTGTAATAAGTTAGATTTACATTTCAGCATTATATTTTTGTTATCTCTTTATTATTACGTTGAGCTTCAGTTTCTCTATTTGTTCTAGAAATAAGGTTGTCCTACCATAAACTTTAGTTTTTGGTGTAAGGTTGTCCTTAGAACAATTTGTGTTTCCATTTCTCTATTTTAGGTCGCTTTCCATTCCTATTCTGTGATTGCTATCTATTCTTTATTTCATATTCCATTGTATTTATTTTTAATTTGGCATAGTCCTATTCACTCCCCCTCTAGGACATATAGCTTGGCCATTTCAACAACTCCTTAGTGAAAGGACTTGCCCTAAATCACGCCACGGCCAATATACGTTATATATGTTAAAGTGTATAGCCCAAGTGTTTGTGGAAATGATTAAACGAATATGGAACCCGGATTCATGCATGCCATGATTATCCGCCATGGGTATATGCATGTGGTATACGGGGCAACTCCCTAGTGTAAGGATTTGCCCTACTATGTGCTATCACCAACATACGTCATGTATGTTGGAATATGTAGTCTAAGTGTTTGTAGAAATGTTTAAATGAGCAAGTACTTAACATCAGGTACTTTATTTAGGTATTGAGATAAGATTCTCAACTACCTTGACTATGTGTATGATTTCCTCCATGCAACTTATATTATCCTGCCTGTTTTACTTATGAAATGTGCATGTGTGAATTCCTGTGTATGTTGTATTTCATAACATGTTCAACTAGTTGTAAGATTAGAATTATATGTTTAATACTGCTTTGACTACTTCATACAAATAGTTGTTATAATTGAATATGTTTGGGACTACAGAATAGTCCAGGCAATCCGGTAACGGGCATTGAATAGGTGGCTGAGGTTGTTTTCGCACCACAAGACGCGTTCGATGAACCCGAGTCGTACTTTGATTGTTGGCAGTGGTTAGGCCACACGGAGTGCTTACGCACTTCATGTCGATCAATTCAATGTGTGCTCGTACTAGTCCAGCTCGTTAAGTAACCCGATTGGCCCAATGTATGTTCACCATGTATGAACGCTACTACTTGAATCTAAGGTACCAAACTCACCAGTGAAAATCCTTTTAAACCTTCGTACCTCAATCTGCCAAGACTCATGAGCTGGGCATGGTGGTATGGGACACCATGGTCAAGCTGTCGTCCTACGCTGGGGGGACGAGCCTCCCCGTAGTGACCAGTGAACCCATATTTGTGAGCCGAATATGGTGGCATGGGACATTTTATTCGAGCTATCAGCCTACACTGATAACGTGACGAGCCCTTTGTAGTGACCTCGAGCATGTGCTAAGACTGCGTAGAGGCGACGAGCCCTTACATAGCAACAAGAGTACACTAGGCCTGCACTGATAAGGTGACGAGCCCTTTGCAGCAACCTAGAAACCGTAATATCGTATGAGAATTGCTAGGACTAACGATCCTAAAATGGATCATTGTTTGGGAATTGATATAAGGGAGGTACCTTAGATTCCTAATCCTGTTGTATGAAAGGGATTAATAATAACTTAGTAATCACGCTCATTCCATCGCACTGCATGTGCCCCGGGTTGAAGTGCACAGAGGGAAGAAAGCATGCCGCGACCGTAAGATGGTGTCGCACAAGGGAGTGTAGGCAAGGGCATGCATCATGCTTACATTTCAGCCTTGCATTAATAAGAGTATTTAGGAATGTCTAATATATCTGCTTTATCATTATTGCTTGACTGAATTGATAACATGTTAACCTTTGCTCTATGGTTCCACTGAGTTGATCACTCACTCCCACGTTATGGGACGGTGTTTTAAACACCAACCAGACTCTGTCTTAATTGCAGGTGATGGCAATGCTTATGAGGCAGAGCCGGACTTTGAGGATGATGAGGAGGGTTTCTCCTATATGCAGCTATCGGGCATGTCTATGTAGACCGTGTTCTGATCAACAGGGCTTACAAGGATGCTGACTAGATATCATTATACTCATTATGATTATATTTTGGAGCACACATGTATATTCATTTTGTATATTTTGGGGGTATACATGTACATGTTTAACCAAGTAACCTGATCATACTTCGGAGACTTACTACAGTTCATATATCTTATACATCTAATACAGTCTTCCACTTGCAAAATTCACTTGTCACTGGAGTAAGATATGCTGTTTTGGTATAATCCCATTCATTTTAATGCACTAATATGGACAACATTTAATCATCATTATCTATGTTGCATAAGTGATGCGTTGGGACTCGGGAGTCGAGTTTGTGCTCGACCCTCTATTTTCAGGGCGTTACATAAATAAAGGGAGGTTATAGAGTTGAACCGTACCTTGGCCAATAATCCTACAATTACTGCCATCACTGAATGTGACTGACCCATCAGTCATATGTCTTTGAGATTGGTAAATAGACCTTTATCACTAGTCATATGCCTTGAGCATCCACTGTTTAGGTACCACTTTGAATGGCTTGAAACTTTGAAAGTAGTGTGGGCAACCAAAAAGGTAACCTTAGGAACTCATTTCATAAATGTTTTGGGTTTAATAGTATAGTTGGTCTTCTTGTATTTGTAATTGTTGTAAGAATGACCCACTGAGTTAGATTTTAAGAGCACCTTAAGCAAATCGACTATCTTTTCAGCTAAAGGGTTTTGATTTAGATTTTTATAGTTGATATAATTACTTTTAGGTTTGAAAGATTGAAAAGTTTAACATTTTTAGAAAACTTTTGATTAAAATTAGTTCCTTTTGAGTTTGAAGATTCTCCTTTCACAAACTTAGGAAAAGTATTCTTCTGTTTAGGAGGAACACTTTTATTGTAGCCCAAACCAGATCGGTCACAACATTTTCTTGATCCAGACAAAAGTTTTTCTAACTTTGGATCACCTTGGGCATATCTCTATGTATCCTTTAAACTCAAAAGAGAAGACTTCAAGTTTAAGTTTTTCATTTTCAGATTTTAGGTTTTCAATCAGGGAAGTTTTGAACTCTAAATCACATTTTGATTTTTCAAAACAATCTGAAATTTGAGATTTTTCTACAACAAGTGATTCAAAATTTTCTTTAAGTTTTAAAAACTTTTCTTTTTGAAGTTTTAGTTTTATGGGAATTTTACAACTTTCCTTGTATAGGGCATTGTAAGCATCTTGAAGATCTTCTTCATTTTCATGATCACTATTAAGATTTTCTTCACTAGTAGAATCATCATGATCTGAAAAAGTGAACTTGGCTAGAGTCATAAGGGCTTTGACTTCATTGTCTGACTCGGTTTTAGAATCTTCTGATTCAGAAGAGGCTTCAGAATCAGAGGATTCATCCCAAGTAGCCAACATACTCTTCTTTTTGGGTTTATTCTTTTTAGGACACTTGTTTGCTAAATGCCCATATTCTTGGCAGTTGTAATATTGACTATCTTTTAAAGATTTTCAATTTTTGGTTTTAGATCTTTTCTTATCATTTGATTTTTGAAAGTCAACCCTCTTTTTACTTTTGAAAATCTTGTAGAACTTTTTTGCTAAAAGAGCCGTATCGTCTTCCGAATTTTCTAAATCAGAATTTTCTTGAGAAATACATTTAGAAGATTTAAGAGCGATAGATTTACCTTTAGGAGCTTTAAAGTTTAACTCATAGGTTTGTAAAGAACCAAATAGTTCTTCTACCCTCATATTGTTCGTATCACAAAGTTCCTGGATCGCGGTTACCTTAGAATTGAACCGTTCAGGAAGTGAGCATAGTATCTTTGCACACACTTTACTTTCTGGGATTTTATCGTCAAGACCCCACATAGAGTTTACAATGTCATTTAATCTTGTATAAAAGTCCATAAACATTTCATTTTCTTCAATATGAATTTCCTCAAATTTGGTTGTGAGGAGTTGGACTTTAGATTTCTTGACAATTGAAGTACCCTCGTGTGTCATTTCTAAACTATCCCAAAGTTGGTTTGCAGCATCACAGGATATAATTCTTTTGAACTCATCTGGTGATAGTGCACAAGTGATTGCATTTAGTGCTTTTGCATTAGCACTACTTTCACTTTTCTGAACTGTGGTCCAAGTGAAATATGATGAAACTTTTATTGATTTTGAACCATCGATACCAGTCACTTTAGTGGTAGGAGGGTTCCATTCAGTCACTATGGCTTGCCACACACTCTCATCCATAGATTTAAGGAAAATCCTCATCTTGGCTTTCCAATAGGCATAATTGGAGCCATCAAATGGTGGAGGCCTAGTGACTGAGAGGCTATCAAAATTTGACATCTTATAAATAACTTAGATCGATTAGCTCAGGAAATAAATCCAAATATAAAGAGTTGGAATGAGCTATTAGGCTCTGATACCACTTGAAAAGGCCAAGCTATATGTCCTAGAGGGGGGGGGGGGGGGGGTGGATAGGACAATGTCAAATTTAAAATAATAACAACGGAATTAAATAATGAGATAGCCAAATAAAGAAAATCAATTCATAATGTTGAAATGAAAGCCAACCTCAATAAATAAGTATTGAGAGGTTGATACAAATGCTGTTCTAAGGACAATCTTACACTATAAAAACCAAGGGTTTATGGTAGAACAACCTTATTTTTAGAACGTTCTTCGTATCAAAAACTCAAACCGAAGAGGAATAAATAAATAGCAAGGAATTGAAATAAATTACAAGAATTTAAATCTAAATTATTACAACATTCCCCATAGTGCATGAAATGTAAATATTACAACATTCACATACACACATATATTCCACAAACTTGAATGATAAAGGATAGGAAATATAACTCACACATCCACAAAACACAGAGAGTTATAGTGGTTTGCTTGTGTGTACACCAACTATTAAACAACAGCCACACAGCTTGCTACTCCACTCCTAATATCCTCACACAGGGGATATTAGTGTTGATTATGAAAATAGGTTTCGCGGGTTCACCTAAAACCCTCACAATTGTGTCTTTCAAATGGGCTTACACAATTTTAAAACCCTATTTCTGAGTTTTTCTGGCTCTCCTCAGATAACCACTAGATTGAGATTTTTCAGGCTTAATCTCAAACAAAAATTAAAATGAAGGAAATTTACAATACAGTAAAATACCTAGATTTCTCCTATTGTAGCAGCCTGGAAGAACCAATCGGAGTAGAAGTTCAAATGTGGAAGTTCAATGTCCAATACTCACTTTAAAATGGTTCTAGGTTCTAATTGATTTTCAATTAAACCAGTTGGGCTAGCTATATTTGATTTTGATTCCAAGAAGAAGGAATACAACAATTCCACTTTTCAATTCAAATTGGAATATAGAAACAAAATCAAATTAATAAATCTAACAAAAGAGAATATTAAATATGTACAATGTAACTTAAAAATGAACACAAACTTATCTCAAAGTGATGCCTTTATTTTACTTGAAATTCAATATTAAACTCTGAAATTCGTGTTCTACTTATAGTTGCAGAAATCTCATCTACGACTAGTCCTAAGGACACTACGACTGGTCGTAGAAGAATAGATTTTTGAAATTTTAAGCGCGATCGGATAAAACCGTTTCACGACTGGTCGTAGGGTGTCCATGACTGGTCGTGAGCCCTCATGACTGGTCGTGAGCATCCTATGATTGGTCGTGAGAAACTAGGAACAATTGCTAGAATTTGAGTCATAGGTCCAGGACTGGTCATAGGACGAGTCGTGCACTGTTCACATGATTAGTCGAACAGAGTCCAGGACTGGTCGTAGCTCAACCAAAAAATTTTGAAAATTTGTAACAACTTAGGACTAGTCTAGGAATTTCTTGGACTGGTCGAGCCAGAGCTAGGACTAGTCAACAGAGTTCAAGACTAGTCTTAGAATAGTCCAAATACATGTAAAGTAATTTAATTTGAATTATGTATATAAAATGACCTACCCTAAGGTCAATATAAGGTCAATCATACTTTGAAAGTGAGGTATGATCATTGAGACTTCATTTCTTCAGATGATAGTTGACCTTTGAAGATTGTGAAGCTTGAGATCTCTCTCCTTGATGTAACATTGATCTTGAGATCTTCTGGAGCTTGAATTACACTTAATCTTGAGTTATACTTCTTGTAGCTTGAATTACACTTGACTTGGGTCTTGAACAAGATCACTTCTTCCGTTGTAGCTTGTACTTGCATTTCTTGAAATGGTTTGAAGTAGTTCTTCATTCTTGACTTGAAGCAAAGTGTTTAGAGAGGTAATGCAATGTCTTGATCATATATACCAAAGAGCTACACAAGACATAGATTGTTGTTTTGGCACCACAAAATTTGACAACCAAAGGATCATAAAACTATAGCACTTACACTTTGATACACGAGCACAAAAGAAAGTAATTACTGGTGTATTACATCAGTAAAGCACTATTACCGGCAGAAACCAGATATCCACCCCTGGAGAAGGTGGCCCTAGTCTTAGTTGTCTCCTCCCAACGACTTCGGCCATACTTTCAAGCTCACACTATCATTGTCATGACCGATCTCCCACTACATCAGATCCTTCAAAAACCGGAAGCATCCGGCCGACTAATGAAATGGGGAATCGAGCTCAATGAATTCAACATTCAATGTAAGGCGACGGTAGCTGTTAAAGGCCAGGCTGTGGTTGACTTCATAGTTGAAGTTACACCGCAAGCCAATTCACCTATCGAGCCTATAGATCAGCTAGCCAACTAGTCGACAACTGCTTCTCTCGAGTCATCACCCGACCCAACCCCCTAGAAGCTTTATGTCGATGGCTCCTCCAACTATAAGGCAAACGGGACAGGAGTCATCCTGAAAACTCCCGATCAGACCTACATGTAATATGCCTTAAGACTTGAATTTCAAGCCTCGAACAATATAGCAGAATACGAAGCCTTATTGCTCGGCCTTCGACTGGCAAACAGCATGGGTGTTACTCATCTCAATGTATTCAATGACTCACAATTGGTAGTCAATTAGGTCACTAGCATGTATCAAACACGTAAAGATCAACTAAAAACATATATGAAGAAAGCTAAAGAATTGATCGATGGTTTTCAACTATGTATTATCACTTGGATCTTGCAAACAGAAAATGCTAAGGCTGACTTATTGGCGAAGCTTGCCTCTGCTGACGAAGACGATATACCTAGGTCTATTTGATTGAGTATGTCGCTAAGTCGAGTATCGTCGACCCGCCTAGCTTGACCATTCATTCAATCGACTCAGAACCTACTTGGCTTAACCCAATCGTCCAATATCTCGATAGTGGAAAGTTACCTGAGGATCGCGTCAAGGCCCGACGATTGAAGATCCGAGGCTCTCGTTACACCATACTTAATGGAGTGTTGTATAAGAAAGAATTTTTCGCACATTTACTACGCTGCCTAAATTACGATGAAGCCGATTATATACTGCGAGAGATCCACGAAGGGATCTGTGGAAATCACTCGGGAGGACGATCACTTACATCGAAGGTCTTGCAACAAGGGTACTATTAGCCGACCATTCAGCACGATGCTCACAAGCTCTTCCAAAGTTGTGACAAATGCCAATGATTTGTGGCCATTCCGAGATAGCCACCTAAGGATTTGACCCTTATGGTCAGCCCCTGGCCTTTTGCACAATGGGGAATCGACATCATCAGACCACTCCCTTTGGGGAAAGGCCAGACCAAGTTTGCCGTTGTTGCGGTAGATTACTTCACAAAGTGGGACGAAGCCGAGCCATTGGTTAAAATAACTGAACAAAAGATCATAGACTTTATATGGAAAAACATCGTTTACCGATTTAGGATAGCTCAGACCATGGTTACCGACAACAGGAAGCAGTTTGACAACAGGCGGTATCGGGAGATGTGTGATAATCTCAGAATCAGAAACGTTTACTCGTCCCCCCATCATCCTCAGACGAATGAACAAGTTGAGGTAGTCAACAAGATTATTAAACAGCACCTCCGAACCAAACTCGACCGAGCTAAAGGAGCATGGGCCGAAGAGCTTCCTAAAATACAGTGGGCATACAGGACCACTACTCGAACGGCCACGGGAGAAACTCCCTTCTCCCTTGCATATGAATTGGAGGCTGTCACTCTAGTTGAGATCGGACTGCCTTCAACTCGGGTCAGTTCATTTAATGAGTGACAGAATGAAGAATTACTGGCTCTTAGACTCAACCTTTTGGAAGAACAAAGGGAGGTGGCTTGCCTACGGATGATAGCTCGGCAATGATAAGTAGCTCGGTTCTATAATGCTCAAGTCGAGGTTAGACGCTTCCGAGTAAGAGACATGGTCCTCTGAAAAATGTTCCTGAATACTAAGGAAGGTGGTGCGGGCACACTGGGACCCAATTGAGAAGGACCCTATATAGTCTCGAGCACCATCCGACTTGGAACGTATCGGTTGAAAGATCTAACTGGGCATTTACTTCCCCATCATTGGAATGCCGAGCATCTAAAAATCTATTATCCCTAGCTCGGCCATTGAGCAATTGAAAAATTCAATCAAGCAAAGAATGAGGAACATGTAAGCTGAGTCAAATGAATAAGAAAACCAAGTATATTCATTCATCAGTATGAGTTTTACATCACATTAGTTTCTACTTTAGAATTACATTGATGGAATAACAAAGATAAAGGCAAAAAGAGTCGGCCGCAACATGCGATGTCCCCTCTCGGTTGCAGATGCTCTCAAGCCTGCCTTGAAGCTTAGTGTGCTTAAAGTGCCCGAAGCTTGGTGTGCTTAAAGTGCTTGACACGCTTTGCAATCCAAAATTAAGCTTGAAGGTCCATCAGGAGCTAACACAGGAGGTGGCTCAGACTTAGCTGCTGTCGCCACTTAGAGCAACCTCTGACGCCACCTCAGGGGTAGTTTCAGAAGTGACCTCAAGATTAGCCGCAGCATCAGCAGACCCCACTGCCTCGGTCTCTGGACCTTCACACTCAAAGGCATTTTCATCAAATCCCGAAAGGTCAAGGTCGGGGAAAGATTGCTTCATCAGTTCGATACATTTGATGTAACCATCTTGATATAAGTGATCCTGCTCCTCCAATTACTCGCAGGACTCAAGAAAGGCCTTTACGGCCTGGACCTTGGCTTGATCAATGACAGCTTTAGTCTCAGTCCTGAGCCGAGACAGTTTCTCTTCCGAAAGAGATAGGGCCTGACGACTCCACTGACTCTCTTCCCAGGCCTCTTGTAATTGCGAGGCCAAACGAGTACCCTCGGCCCTAGCATCATCAACAGCCTTCCTGGCAAGCCCTAAGTTGCCAGTTATTATATTGAGCCGAGTCACGACAGCAGCGAGTTGTGCTTCCACCTCCGCTGCTCGTTTCTGAGCATCGGCCAGATCCGAGCGAGTCCTGAGCACACAAGGAGCGAACTACAAAGGGAAAATGTGAAGTCAGATTAAGCTCGAAGGAATCAGCGAGATAAGCGCAAAGTTTGAGTCTTACCTCGAGAAGTATCTTCGCTATGTGAGAGAGAGTCCGCCTCTAGGGAGCTTCGAAAAGGGCAGTGAACTCTTTTTCTCTCCCATGGGAAATTGCCCAGGGGACCATGTCCGACACGGCCCATTGGAAGATCGATATCTCCTGTTGAGTTGTCTCCCCTCCTGAGGGCCCCCGTCTCCTTTGCTCCCCCGTTTGCTCTGGAACCTACTCGGCAACAAGTCCTGGCTCAGGAGCCACCTAAGGCTAGGGATCCATTGTGTCCGCCACTTCCACCCCTTCTTTCAGTTCGGGGATTATCACGGTTGGGATGGCCGGAGTGGCTTGCCCCTTAGCCTTTCCTTCATCTGAGTTAAAGCGCCTACTCCAAGCTCGGCCTTCGCTTAAGGATATCTGCGAAATACATTCAGTCAAACTCAAAGACAAAATGGTATGAGGAGATAGAGGAGAAAGATATGCCAAGTCACCTACTTGGGAGAACACCCGAGGAACACAAGATTCGATGGGCCCTGATTCGGCAGTCTCCCAGCGACCACACGCCCAAAACCATTTATCTCTCCAGTGCTTGCTGGAGGCAGGTGGGTTAGTTATCAAAGGTCCACCCTTGTTCCACCAAGCACATAAAAAGTACCAACCGGGCTATTGAGGGTTCGGCTGTACTTGAAACAAATGGAGAAACTCATCGATAGTCAGTGGGGGTTGCTCTGTCTCAGCCCATAGCACCGAGCATCCGAACAAGTTCCTCCATCCGTTCGGAACTATTTGCCCAGGCGCAATCTAAAGTCAGGAAAGTAGATCCCGAGTTATCCCCTGAAGGGGCAGACACAAGCCACATTGTAAAGCGACTTAGAAAATAGCGACCGTCCCATCACGGGGGCGTTCGGGTAACTCACTCGGAAGAGGGAGGCAGATGATGACCGAGTCCGGGACATGGTAACCGGCCCTGATCTTATTCAGATCTGCCTTAGTTAAAACTGAGGGAATGGGACCCTTCTACTCATCTCCAGCCTCCCCTCCCTTGGTCACCAACTCAGTAGCCTTTACCGATCTCTGGGTGGAGATTGACTCACTGACTCCCTCCGCCTCTTCATCCTCTTCTTCTATTTCCTCTCCAGGAGGATTGGGTCTGCCAGCGACAGTCGCCAACGATGTTCCTCCGCAGGAAGGACCTACAGAAATAGAATGCTTCACCGAGAATTTTACTGTCCTTTTAGAATGCTGAAAAGCTGTATTGGTGCCTACAACTATCTCCACCAATAACGAAGGTGATTCCGAAATGTCCCAGAGACGCCTCGCTTCGCCTTCGTCACTAGAAACTCCCTCTCGCGGGCTCGAAGAACCTTGCATTGCTACTAAAACTGAAAACAAAGGGAGGGAGAGAGTTAAAAACTCAATGGAGACAAACAGAATGACTGAGAAAGAGGCAAATGAGGAAGCGAAAATCAGAAATGAAGGGCGAAATTTGTGAAAAATGTGAAAATTGTGAAGAGGGAAATCAGGGAAGAAGAAAATTACGCATGAAAATGGGAGAGAAGCGTCCCGCTCCTCCTTTATGGCCGTACCATGTGGTAAGGGCATTTAAGGAGGAGTCACATTGACGGTCACTTCAACTCCCCCGCCCGGCATGTGGCATGTTTTGGACGACTCAAGCATCACCCTCACCACGTGTCTAGCACCTATTCGCGAGAAAGAGCACTCTGATGGCTACTCGCTCGTGCGGCCTTGATCAACGAACCGTCGCATGCTCTGGATGATGTAAGACTCCTGTGAGCATTAACTGATCCACAATAAAGTCAGTCACAGCTCAAGTCAACTCAACGACTCTCTACTCCATAACGTCAACAACGTTGATGCAAGGAGTAGGGGGCTTACTGTTGGGGAAAACATAGAACAAGTCTAGAGACTCAGCCATGGAATGGACCAACTTAACTGATACCGTTTGGGAATCCGAGGCAACAAGCTGGACCAAGGCAAGTAAACTAAATGCCTAAAGGAGAGACTTAGCCCAGATTGCATGATACGAATCCTGACTGAGACTTACAAAGTCATAAGCCACAAGGCAGAGTACATAAGATGCATAATGTTGACTCGATAAATGAGGTAGCAACATCTAAAGAGGCCGATTAAGGCCGGAAGCTCAGAAGCCACCCGACCGACCATAAAACCAATCCATATCTAAGTCGGTTACAGAGTCGGCTATCGAATCAAGAGAGAATACCGATTACAAATCAGTTCCATTTCATCTGACAGAAGGTGAACAATTTTATCCTTGTACCTAGTCGAGACACATTCATCTCTAGAGTCGGTTAAGACCGAGCCAAGCAAGGAAAAGATGGTGTAAATGAGAACACCACCTCGAAAATCTAATAAAAGGATCCTCGATCCCGAAGATCTCGGGATTAGATGGAGTCCAAAAATGGATTAATATCGAATCTCCAAGATATCAGTAGAAGAATCCCTGCACGATGGGATTCTTTCATTCCTATAAATACATGAGACCTCCAAGGTGAAAGGTATGAAAAAACTATTCCAAACAATCCTCTCACATGATCTTGTCCTTGACTTTAGCATCGAAGGGTCCCCGGCTCTAGCTAGGGTCTCCTTTGTCTCCTTCTTGTGTAGGTGATAGGATGGAAGAAGATGCACTAGTTTTTTGCCCCAACAAAAGATATGCAGAAAGAGAGGTTCAGATTCTTTCTTGTCTCCTTCTTGTTGTGTAGGTGAGTAGCTTGATTCTTTCTTTATCTTCAATGATTAATAAATATGCATTTGGAGATTCATAGTTTTCTCAGATTCAGATTTACAAGGAATCCCTAATTTCACTTAAGGTGAAGCGTGTTGCCTATAGACCCTTTTTAAAGTTCAAACAAACCCTTTAAACCAATAAAGAAAACTTATGTTTTTAAACATCTGAAGTTTTCTGATTTATAATGTTGGCCGTATATCTGTACGCATTGAAAATAAAGAGCGGTTGCCTTCCAAAATGAGGGATTTAAATGGCAACCAGGTAATCATGATTTACAAACATCTGGTCCAAGATTCTTCAAATGTTTCCCCAATGCAATGCAGCACCTCGAGATTGGAGATGGTAGCACTTTGCACATATTCAAATTCCGATACCTAGTTCTAGTGAAAATTTTCTCCTCTTCCAATGCTAAATCGTGATACACGAACATCCAGTTTAGGATTCTTCAACCACTTACCCATTGCATTTGAAATCACTTTCTTATGGCCTAATGGTGTTTTGAGATGACAGCACTTTGCACACATGTGAATTTCAATTCTTAGTTGTAAATGGAAATTTTCACTCTACTCGTATATTGCAAAAACTGGTTTCAATAATTCCATAATGGTGTTTTATTTTACAGAAACCTTAATGATGTGGACAAGACAATGGATGAGATCAATGAGCAGATTGAGAACATGAAACAGATTCAGGAAGCACTGTCTACTCCTATTAGCACAGCAACTGATTTTGATGAAGTACGTTCATCCTCACATAAATCTTCATTCGTCCATTTACTTTTTCTAGATGGAGATTCTGAATATAATCTTTTCACCATGTTAGGATGAACTAGAGGTAGAGCTTGAGGAATTGGAGGGAGCTGAGTTGGAGGAACAACTTCTTCAGCATGCCACAACTGCCCCCGCCGCTCCAGTGCAAGCAGCCAGGCAACCTGCTCGCCCTACTCCTCAAAAAAATACTGCTGAGGAAGATGAGCTTGCAGCATTACAGGTAGAGATGGCTCTTTGATTAGGTTTGTTTCGGTTCTTCTCCTTCATCGACTTCTTGGGGTCTCTAATACTCTTGTGGTATCCATTAAAGTGAAAAAAACTGTAAACGAGGGTGGTAGATTACTCAGTCCAAGGCGACATCAGGTAACGTCACATTATTTCCCTTGATGTCAAGGGTTGCATTCTTGTGTTTGAAAATTTCCCCTTTCTTTTTCTGCATTTTTTAGTAGCCGTTACATGTGTAACTCTTTAAAGTTTAATCATGTCCCTTCTTTTAACTCCTAAATGTATAAAGCATGCTGTCTTTTTTTGTTCTTGGAGAAAGTTATTCTCATTATCTGAGTGTGAAATGTGCAATTTTTTTCATTGCAGGGCCTATCTTTGCAAGACCGAAGAAAATTTTTACTGGACATTGCTGATGCCCTGGATGCAAATGAGAAGTAGATCACTATTGAGAATGAAGCCGATGTTGCAGCTACACAGCAGGCTGGATATGACAAATCATTACTATCACACTTGACTCTAAAGCCAAGAAAGGCAAGGCATATCTGAATTACTGAAGTTTGTCCAATGGATGACTTTTATATTTTAGATCCTATTACTCATGTCTAGATTTTCTCCTACATTGAAAAAGTTTAATATTCTAACTTTCAAATTTGTTTCGTGTGGATGTTGTTCTAGAATGGTAATATTCTCTTTGTTTCTTGAAAGCTTTCTAGGTCATTTGGCTTTTTAAAGGATTGTGTTCTTTTCATCGAGTCCAATCTATATAAGTTTATTCTTTTGCTGATCTCAATTCTGTCAAAATCCATCCGTGTACATGCAGACATGGAAGAGCTGATTGGTTATGTTTTGAAGAGTAAGGGGAATGGTTTGTTTAATCTTTCCTTCCCAATGTTATAAGTTTTATGTCTCTTAATTGGCATTCTTCTAGGGTGAGGTTGCTTTAGAAACTGCAGAATGGTTATAATATAGATTAGCTCATATCCTTCTGCTTTTTTGTACTGGCCACCTGTAAGACCTGTATCATAGTCCGTACTATTCTATAGATTCCCGCGATCCTCCTTGTCAAATTTCGGCAACCTACGACCTATAATCGGCGTTTGCTTGCGATCCTAAGTTTTGTTCCGTATATCAGAGTCAGCTCAACCCGAGACTTGTACCAGTGCGACTGGGCCATCACCGCGATTCCGATGCCGTGTCTCGCGCGCCGAGGCGATACTCGGGCTAGGAGATGTGGCCCGCGTTTAGTTCAAGGGAAATGCCGCGCGTTGCAATCCCAAAAGAATGTCCCATCAATCGCATCAAGTGTCAAGTACCCTATCCCATCATGTCAAGTACAAACACCCATCCCCAAGCAACCCCTAAAGTCAACACTCTCTCTCACTCTCTCCACCCATCAAGTACACCTATCCATCACTCACATTTCTCACCTATCACCTCTCTCTCTCTCTCATTTCTCTCTCATTTTCTCTCAAGCTCCATGAGAGCAACTCACATCCAAGCTTCCATGGGAGAGAGCTTGTGTGGCCCACTTTCCTACCTCCCATCTCCACCATCCAATGATCATCTTGACCGTTGAAATCATCCACTTGTAACTCTAGGTCACATTGGCGGAAGAAGGAAGAAGAGATCAAAGGTGGGTGTGCGTAGCTCTAGATTGTGGTTTTTGATGTAGGGCCCACCTATTTTGGGACCCACCTTGATACATTGTAAGATCTAGGGGAGCTTGTAGTGGCGGAGCTCCCCTGCCTCACGTGTGCCTCTCTCTCTCTATCTCTCCTTCTCATCCCATATTCCATGGCCCACCTTGATGCATGATCCACACCATCTGCTGGTGGTGGAATCCATCTCGCTGCCTGTCCAGTGGATAGGCCTGCTGCCCATCCGTCTGGACAGTCCCAAATGAAGGGAAAATGTAAATATCAGCCCCATCTTTGAGCTGAGGTGGGCCACACTTGCAGACCCACCTGATGTGTGGATTGCATCCACGTTGTCCGTCCACCTAAGCCGTGGACCACACCATTATATATGTGTTGTACCTCCACCATCTAGACTACTGGACGGTGGGTTGCATAGCGATGTTGTGCTATGACAGATCATCCAGGTCGTGGGCCCCATAGGTTGTGCACGTGTGGTGCATCCACACCATCTAAATGTGGCAAATTCAAATCTCTAGTAGGCCACGCTCCTGGACCCCTCATGATGTATGTGATGTATCTTCACCATCCAGTAAATCTGGATGGTGAGACCCACCTAAGATGTGGATTTCATCCACGCCATGCATCTGCTCTGCTGCAGCAGCAGCAGTTGCTTCTGATGTCAGCAATATGTGGGACCCACCTCCCTGGAGTGAGATCCACACCATCCGCTGTTGAGAGGACCACCATGATGTATGGTTCGATCCTCACCGTCCTTGGTTGGGACGGTGGATCCCCACCTTGCTATATTCATAGTATATCCATGCCGTCCATCTGTTTAAGAGGGCTTGGCCCACCCCGTATGTGTGGGGGTGGGGCCCACCTTGATGATAGGGGTTTAATCTAAACCGTCCATCCGCATGGACTTCAGTAAGTCTGTGGGTGCTGGAGCTGTTATTTGATTAAATAAACAAAGATATTATATTATATATATACATATAACATATATATTTGGTGGGCCCCATGTGGGACCCACCTTTACTTCATCTATTCCATCCGTCCATGGATTTCATCCACGTGGACTACCTAGATGTATGTATTCTTTTCACACCGTCCATTGATAGTGGTAGTCCATCATGACGTATGGGACCATCTAGACCGTCCAGGTCACGTGTGCCACCACGTTGTATGAGTTATATCAGATCGTCCGTCCAGGTGGAATGGACGTGGGCCCCACAGATGATATATATGCTATATCCTAACCGTCCATTCATCCAGACGTGGGACGTGGACCTACCTAGGATGTATGGATTTGATCCAAACTGTCCATTTATGTGAGGGCCCACCGGGATGCATGCATCTCTCCTAACTGTCCATCTGTTTCACCAGCATGGGACCCCATGATGTATTTATTTCATCCACACCATCCAGATTATGCTGGACGGTGCTGGAAATGTTTGGATGGCACTGATTTACACAGAAAATGTTTGGATGGTGCCGATTGACATGGATAATGTTTGAACAATATTGATTTACCTGGACAATGTTTGGACAATGTTGATCATCATACGTGGGTCATGCGTGCCGTGATACACATGTTACACCACCAATTATTGAAATGATTTTGATGCGGCCCACTTGACATTTATGAGGCCCATTGGTGCGGCCCGTTGATGCGACCCATTGGTGTGGCCCACTTGACATTTATGAGGCCCATTGGAGCAGCCCGTTGATGTGACCCACTTGACATTTATGCGGCCCACTTGACATTTATGAGGCCCATTGGTGCGGCCCGTTGATGAGGCCCACTTGACATTTATGAGGCCCATTGGTGCGACCCGTTGATGCGGCCCACTCGACCTTTATGAGGACCATTGGTGCGACCCGTCGATGCGGCTGACTTGATGTATATGAGGACCATTGGTGCAGCCCATCCATGAGGTCCATCATGATGTATTTTGGCCCATGGGCGGGGCCCACCTGTTTGTATTGTTAGGCCCATGTAATGAGGCCCAGTTGATATATGAGGCCTGGTATTTAAGGCCCATTGTGATGTATTTATGGCCCATGGTCAAGGCCCATTGTGATGTGTATTGGGCCCATGATGCATGGCCTATTTGATGTATTCGAGACTCATGTGCAGGGCCCATATGTCATGTATTTGAGGCCCATGAGCAAGACCCACCTATTGTGTATATGTGGCCTTGAGTAATGCTCACTGCGTTGCATATTAGGCCTTTGTGTGAGGCCACGGGCCCACTATATGTTCGGCCCTATGTGGGCCACTCCTTGGGAGCAATGTTGGTTAGATGTCCACATTGATGGGCAATGATGGCTAGATGTCTTCATTATGACATTCCCTTAGGCATTGTTAAGCCTATTCTTACTGATTCTGATCGACTTGACTGATTTACCTTTTCGATCGATGTGACCGATTTGTCGATTCTGATTATCAATCGATTCCAATCGTCGTGATCGATTATCGATTTCGATTGACTTGACCGATTTGCCGATTCTGATCGATGTGATCGATTTGCCAATTCTGATTATCGATTGATTCCGATCGTCATGACCGATTGTCGATTCCGATTGACGTGAGCAATTTGCCGATTCTGATTATCGATCGATTTCGATCGCCATGACCGATTGCCGATTCCGATTGACATGATCGATTTACTGATTCTGATTATCAATCGATCTCGATTTCCGTGGCTCCGATTGTCGTGACCGATTTACCGATTCTGATTATCGATCGATCCCGATTGTCGTAGCCGATTGTCGATTTCGATTAATGTGACCGATTTACTGACTCTGATTATCGATCGATCCCGATTGTCATGACCGGTTTGCCGATTCTGATTATCGATCAATCCCAATTGTCATAGCCGATTGCAGGCTCCGTTTGACGTAACCGATTTGCTGATTCTAATTATCGATCAATTCCGATCGTCGGGACCGATTGCTGATTCTGATTGATGTGACCGATTTGTCAATTCTGATTATCGATCGATTTCGATTGTCGAGGCCGATTGTATAGCCCGATTCCAATTATTGAGGCCGAGTATCGATTCCAATTTGTCGAGGCCGATTGTATAGGCTGATTCCGATTGTCTAGGCTGATTGTATAGGTCGATTCCGATTGTTGAGGCTGATTTCGATTGTTGTGGCCGATTATTGAGACTTATATGAGGCCCATCGTGATGTGTATTAGGCCCTTGTGTGAGCCCATGGGTCCCACTATATGATAGGCTCTATGTGGGCCACTCCTTAGGGGCAATGTTAGTTAAATGTCCATATTGTCAAGGCCGATTGTCGATGCCAATTGTCGGTGCTGGTTATTGATGCCGATTATGAGTATGTGACAGCAGAGCATCACGATACATGCTCATACGCATCATCTACATGTTTGTTATGAGATGTAGTTGATCATTGCATATGTCATTGGGCATGTTGTTATGAGACTCCCTGATAGGCGTAAATTGTCTCACATGAGTACATGGTATGCGTAGGATTGATGCATGGTTAATTTATATGACTCATGCATCTTGCATTATATGTTGTGATTATTGTACGCCCTAGCGGCATCAGTGTCATAGGCTCCAAAGGTATTTCGTGGATGGTCAGATGGGGCACCGAAAATCTGTTCTACATGGGGTGTTATAGATATCCCTGGGTGAAAGTCCCTAAACCCTCTTGGTTCCAGAGGTTGCTCCAACATCTAGACCGAGTGGATGCATGAGCGCATGAGGGCCGTATACCGTTAGGCCGAGTCATATACTGTGTCGTGGTCGGTTGGAAGGAGGTACGACCTTACCTGCCCAAGAGGAGGGGGTAATGCTAAGCTGAGTCTAACCAACTTGAGGAATGGGTCTACTATTGACGAGCCGGGCCTGATATTGGCAGGCAGATAGTGAGGTCTCTTCCACTCACCTTATTACGCGTGATGGGGCAGCAATCTGGTTTGGAGTGTAATAGACCCCGGTGATTCTCCAGAGAGAAATCGTATTGATATGTGGACTTATTGAGCAGGAATTGCATATTCATTCATTTACTATCCACTCGGGTTGGTGATGCGTAACTATTTATTACATGTACCTTCGCATGGCCAGGATTTCGGTTGGGCACGTGACTAACTTAAGATCAGGAGTTTACCACATTGAGTCTGACTATCCAAATTTAGGTATGAGACTGGTTTGGATAGAAGTCCCTTGTGGTAGACCCCGTAGCCTGCGATACTACATACTATCATCCTGACTTCACACTCCAGTATGGTCATTTCATTCGCACCGCATATTACATTGGATCTGCAGTACCTAGCATTTTGGGTTACTATGTTTTTGCACTTATATGGCCTAAACGGACTTAGCAGGATTTACATATTGCATTATACCCTCAGCATATGATATTTGGCTCTCTTTGACTCCTCCTTTGTATAGCTGATCTGTATTCCGCTTACTCTAATATTGTATCTTGTCAGTATTTCCATTTATTCCATTGTATGATTTATGTCATTGTATTGCATACTTAGACCTTACCTTATGCACACATTTACACCACCCTCTAAGCTTTCTATAAGCTTATGCATGATAGATGCATGCAGGTGATGTTAGGTTGCAGCAGTGTTGAGCTTGGAGCGGGCAGCGATCTTTTGGAGCTTGATTTTCGATTTATGTATTTCCTTTTAGCATTGTACTCAAATGATTATATTAGTAGATATGTGATGATGATGTTGCCTTTGTGAATTGGGTAATCTTGTGGTTATGCTTATTACGATTTAAATGTACGTCGGAAAATCCTCTTTGTAGGATCCCAGGATTAGAATCTGGTGTCTGGACGCTAGGAGCCGAGAATGGGGTACTACGGAGGCTGTCGACACCGGATTTGGCGATCAAGATTCCTGTGAATCTGATTTTCGGGTTTGGGGCGTCACACCACCGTTCTCTTTAAAATTCTCAAGTATAGCTTTGTATCCAGATTGCAGAGGGGATCACATTAGAGAAGACATCATGTCCCTTGGGCATTCTCCTGATTGTTTTTGACTCTCGACCTGATGCACTTGTTCAGGTGTGAAGATATGACTTGTTTTCAGTAGTTGAGCACTATAAGAATCCCACTCTCTCCCAAAAATTCTTCCATAGGCTCCCAATTGAGCTTTTCATTATTTGTCTTTCTTGCTAAAAACATTTATTATTTGAGCATTATAAGAATCCCACTCTCTCCCAAAAATTGTTCCATATGCTCCCAGTTGAGCTTTTCATTGTTTGTCTTTCCTGTTAAAAACATTTATTATTTTAACACTATAAGAATCCCACTCTCTCCCAAAAATTCTTCCATATGCTCCCAGTTGAGCTTTTCATTGTTTGTCTTTCCTGCTAAAAACATTTATTATCTATCTTTTAGCATGCTCTGTGCTTATTGTAACTTGTAGGTTGAATAAGAGTTCAAACAAACTGATGGCCATCGACAAGACAGTTAGGACTATTAGTGTGTGACTTGGCCTTGCTACATCCATAATGGGGTGTTCATGGAAATCCACACCCTATTAGTCATATGCCCCATCAAGGGTGATTCATATACGAAAAGCACAATAATTAGACAAATGTTAACCGTCTGATTTTGCTCACTCAGTTTGACTTCTATCATTTTATCTGATGGCCATCGTAGGATGGTTAGGACTGGTCGAAGTGTGGCTTTGGCCTGTTTTCCATCTTAATTCTCAGAACTAGGGTTTTGGGAGGCTATTGCATCATTCTTGTTTTATCTTTTTGAGTTGGTTATCCATAGCCACTTTGATGTTTCTTCTTTAAGAGACAACTTTAAACAACCTTATAACATCCTCTGGTCAGGTATTTAAGGATTCTTACAAGTCTCCATTGAGCATCATCATCCTAGATGACATTGAAAGGTAATTCCTGCCAATTTGATTGTAGATGTTTGCTATGATTAATTTGAGCTGTTTGTTTTTCTGACACTTTTATTTAGGAAGCCATTAACATACCTAATTACTAATCCTTTCTACTTTTGGTTATACAATGGTTCAAGGTTGTATTATTGTATTACTGAAACTAGGAGGGTTTATTTAGCAGTTTAAAAGGTGGTTGTAGCTTTAGCTTTTCCCTTTATTTATTGTCCCAACCAATGACATGAAATCTTTACTTTAGGTTATTGGAATACACACCAATTGGACCACAGTTTTCAAATTTGATTTTACAGACACTGCTGCTCTTCATCAAACGACTTCCTCCAAAGGTTGCTCCTCTCCTTTTTCTAGCAGTTATAAAGGCATAAACAGTGTGCATAAATTCATTTATTTGCTTCATACTTTAATAAAAACAAGAACTAATTTACATCCACCCAGTTTGATAGGCGAACCCATTTGCTACTTTTTGTAATATTATAGTACAATATCTTACTATTTACATAAGTAGAAGAAGAGGTTGTATATATACAGTGAAGGGTGGTGTAAGTAGTGGCTCCTTAAAATGTATTAACAGTAGAAGTTTCACTAGCTAATAATTATGTGTATATCCTTAAGGTCCAATCATGCTTACCTGGTAATAATCTTTTTCCCCTTATGTTGGACAAAGATAGATTTAGATATCTCTAGAATTGATTTTTGCATAGGCCAAGGGAAATGTACTTTCATGGGCAGGGGTCTCAAGTTGCGTAAGAGGGATGTTGTGTTGGGAGATTGGAGGGGTGCAACTCCAGCGGGTTGCACTGGGTTGAGGGTCAACCTGAGCTTAACCTGACCTCAAGTAGACCCTACCTTCTACTTGACCCAACGAATTCCAACCTGATGAAGATGTTATTTCCATAGGTCCTTCGGTTATTGAATGAACACGGTGGAGAAGAGCGGATTTTGTACTTGTATGATGAATGATAAGCACATTAGACATTCTGGCCATGGAACCTTCTAAATGTTTCTTCCTTCTTATTGATTTGAAATGGACGGTTTCTGTTTCTCTCATGTTACTAGAGTTGAGGCTATGTGTGTCGGTTTTTGCAGGGGCCATACTATTGTGGTGCAGGAGCTGACAAGGAAATTAGACGATCTTGCATTTGGACGATCTCTGCTCCTATTAGACTTGCAACCGGTGATTTGTTGTATTATGAAATTTGTTTATTTAGAAATGTGAATGTAGGATGCATTGTATGATTTGATTACTATTTATAATATGAATGCATCGTTTTCTTTCCTAATTCAATTTTATGTACTATTCCTAGCAGCATTAATTGCATTAGCTTAGATGAGTTGATCAATCACAGCAGGTTCTTGTAATGGTAACAGACACCATTGTTATAATTTATTTTTTAAGTAGCTACGGATACTAGTCATAGCTCTTGTTCTGAAAACTGTAGCTATTGATAACTTCATTGTATTTCTACGGATTTCATTCTACTTTTAGCTACAAATATTATCTGTAGCTGTATGTCCATTTCACTATAGAAAGTATAGCTATGGATATAATCTGTAGCTATTGATATCTATTGCTACGAATTACATCCGTAGCTATAGCTTTTTGACCTTTAGCTACACCACCAATTGCTATGGCCATGCTACGAACTATAACCGTGGCAATATGCATTTAGCTATGGTTTTTATCCATAGTCTTTGCCACATTTTTCTAGTAGTGGAAGGTTAACATCCCTTTACTGGATTCGGTTAAACAAATACCTTCATATGCCAAATTTCTGAAAGACTTATGTACGACCAAAAGTCGGCAAAATATTTAAAAGAAAATCTTTTTAACTGAAAAAGTGAGTGTCATCTTAAAGCAAGATGTGCCACAGAAATACAAAGACCCCAGTAGCCCAACCATTGCTTGTGTAATTAGGAATTACTACATTGAGCATGCACTTCTTGATTTAGGAGCGAGCGTAAATCTGATCCCATACTTGGTCTACGAACAACTGGGTTTACGTGAATTAAAACCCACCCGGACCACATTACAACTTGTCGATCACTCAATTCGAGTACGAGAGGGATAATTGAGGATGTGTTAGTCCAGGTTAACAAATTCTACTATCTAGTAGATTTTATCGTCCTGGATATTCAACCCATCGTAGACATGAGCACTCAAATCCTAGTCATTCTTGGTCGCCCATTCCTTACTACATCAAACGCAATCATTAATTGCAGGAATGGAGTCATGAGTTTGTCTTTTAGAAATATGACATTGAAGTTGAATATCTTTTTCAATACAGGTAAACAGTTAGAGGAAGATGATGATTTCTACGACATTAACATGATTGACTCTTTCGTGGAAGATAGAACACTTCTGACCTTATCCTCTGACCCTTTAGAGACATGCCTGGCCCACTCCCATGATTTTGAAGATGACGTGATTAGGAAAATGGGGACCATGCTGGATACCGTGCCGGTACTTGAAGTTAACCGGTGGAGGCCGTAATTCGGAGAATTGCCCCAAACTGATGTAGTGCCTCTACCGTTTAACCTCAAGGCACCAAAGCTTGACCTAAAACTTTTGCCCTTTGATTTGAAATATGTCTATTTACATCAAAATGAGACATACTCAATGGTGATTTCTTTCTACCTTGAGAAAGAACAAGAGAGTATGCTCATCTCTACTCTCATTGAGCACAAAAGAGCCCTTGGATGGTTGATTGCAGACATCAAGGGAATCAATCCTTTGATTTGTACTCACCGCATTCATCTTGAGGATAATGTGACGACCTCACGACAACCACAATGTAGACTAAATCCAAACAAGAAGGAAGTGGTTAAGGTCGAGGTTCTTAAGCTATTAGATGTAGGTATCATATACCTAATATCCGATAACTAATGGGTGAGTCCAACTCAGGTAGTTCCCAAGGAGTCTGGAATCACAATCGTAGCCAATGCCAATAATGAACTCGTGCCAACTAGGATCACTACTGGTTGGAGAATGTGCATTGATGTAATGACTCGAAAAATTTTGTGCCAAGACCCGAGTACTACCTCTATTTTCCTTAGAAGCTATTTGTGGGTTAATTAGCGCTAAACTCGATTGCTTGTGAAATTAGCATCAATCACTTTAAATTTGATCTGCATGACTCAAAACCTGTAGAATAGTTAGTGCTATGTTACTCTGAAATCTGGGATTCTACACTAAACCCAGTTGCTCTTGGAAATTTTTAGAAGCTTTGGATCAGACCTGGACCGCGCGTCGAAAGTCCGATAGCGATGATCTTAGACAATTATGGTCACCATGTTGGACTTAACCATCACCTCAAAGATCAAGACCAGATGATGTCCTGGGTCGATTTGGTTGAGTCCAGAGTGAAGAGTGTGAGAACGGTGAGAAATTAAATGTGATTTTATGAAATCTGAGTCGTGCCGCTTGCGCGACGATTTTAAGCAATCTGACTGTTGGATTCTAACCCAATTTCACCCTCGGTTCAGGGAAGATGGCCCAGGTATGTCATAATACTTGTGGACCTGATCGAGTTTCGGTGACCGTTGAATTGAGTGTGGTCCACCACGGCTGATTTGTAAATCTGATCGGTACGAAAACTCAGCCTGACCTAGATCCATGGTCAGTGAGCTTAAGTCCGACCACACGTGAAAAAAGGACCACCGGAAGTGCTCCGTTGGATCGAGAGAGGCCTGATTTGGTTATACCTAAGTATACCTTGGCCCTGGGGCTATTTTCATCAATGTTAAGCCTATATAAAGACCTTAAAACCCTCACTCTCTTTTCCATACGAATTTCCTAACCCTAGCTAAGAAAGAGAGGGGAAAAGAGAGAAAAAGTAAGAGAGAAGTTGGTGAATCATCTTAAGATTCTTTCCTATTACTCTATATCCTTAAACCATCACTTTTGAATCGTTATTCCGGCGATTCTAAGTTCCTTCTTGGGTAAGTTAATTTAACCCTAATATGTTTTAGAGCTTAGAAGAGTCTATGTGTTGATGTAGCTCATTTCTATTCTTGCCTTAGGTTATCTTGTCGCCGTTGACGAAGACATATCGTCTGAATCAGTTTGGTGTGCTTTTTCTGGTTTGAGGTGTCGATTCTCCTTTTTCTCTCATTTTTCATGGCCCTCTTTGAGTTTATCATGGCCATATTTTCTATCTCCACCTTTCTTTCTTTGATAGGGAAGAAGAGAGCGCCTGTGGATAAAGCCGGGCTTAGCCGCCCAACCCGTGCACGGAGGCCGAGAGGTGCCGCTGCGAGCACGACCGCCACCCGTGAGTTTCAGACCAAGCGGGACCTTGATCCTCAAGCTCCCATTGGAAGAACTTTGTTGGCGGAGCTATCTTATGGAGTCTATGAAGGCCGTAGGGTCTTTTTTGAGGCTCATGTAGATCCATGGCTATTTGGCGAGTTTCTATTATTGGAGCGCCTGTAAAGGCTGATTGGTGTCTCTTGTTTGAGGGTGAATATCGCGCTAATGCAAGCACCGTTCGAGCTTTTTATGCCAACATTCGTGATCCTTCGCTGGAGCCTCTGCAATTTAAGATTCCTTGTGGAAGCGGTTGGGAGGCCACGGTCAACGTCACTTTGATATCCTGACTCCTGAACATGCCGCTTGGTGAGGTGCATGCCAGTGAGAAGAATTTGGGCAGTATGCGCGAGAGGGATCGCCGTACGCGGCTCCTGTGTGGTCGTCTGGTCGAATGGCAGCCTAATAGAAGCCTTCTAGCTACCAACATGACGGACGACTTCCGCTTGCTTCACCACATGTGTACGTTCAATGTATATCCAAGGTGGAGCAATCGCAGCGAGTGTACGCGCCTGATGGTAGATTTTCTATATCAGGTGGGGCAAGGAGCGAAGCTGTGTGCCAACGTACATCTTATGCCAGATTATCCTTATCGCTCGTTCGAACAGGAGGACCGAATCGCTCCCATTTGGCTGACTCATTTGTAAGCTTGCACATGAGTTTGGTTATAGGCTTGGGGTAGAAAAGTCGATACCTGTTCGCTACATTAATGAGATGACCCTAAATCAGATGAAAATTCGGCCTCGTTGTCGACAAGCCACTAAAAGTGAGGATGGGACAGAGAGCGATAAGGAAGAGAGTTATAGCGAGGGTGGAGCTGAGATTAAAGAAGAAACAGAGCAGGACGAGGAAGAGGTTGAGGCACAGGATACGAGTGAGAGTTCTCCTCCTGTGGCACCAGAGCAGAGCGCGGATCAGGCTACCAGGGATGCCCGTATCGCTCGGCTTGAGGAAGGTCAAGCTATTCTACGCCAGGATTTCATGGATTTTCGAGGTCTTGTGAAGTATAAGTTTAAGAAGGTGACTCGAACTCTGAAGTCTATCCTGTGTTGTTTGCAGGATAAGGGTGCCCCGCCTCCATCTCCTGATTCCGACAAGTAGCTGCAGTTGTAGTCATCATTTGCTTTGTTTTGTGTTTGTCGTTGTTGGCATAGTAGTTGGAAGTTGTTTATTGTTTGCTGTTTTAGATGTTTTAGTTCACATGCTTTCCCTATCGTGATTCATGTAATGCTGCACTTCTTGTATTGTGATAATTTTGTTAAATGGAATGTATGTTGTTTATCGTTGAAGTTGTGCTGTGATTGTTGTGTGGGTGGATTATGTGGATGTAGAATCTTACAGGTTGCATCGTCTGTTGAATGTAGGGTATGCCTCCTAAGGGTTCGAAGACTTCGGCCCGTCTCTCTTTAATCGAGTCGCTTGTCGGGGTTTCTCCCCTAGGCGATCTCAGATGGATCCATAGTCGGGCCCGTCTCATACTGGTGTTGGGCCAACACCTGTGATTCCACCTATGGCTCCTCCAGTCACACCTTCGTTTCCCGAGCTGAACTGTGCATCTTTGTCTGCTCCGTCTCCTGATAGGTTTGTGTAGATGATGCTGTTGATGCAGCAGCAGCAGCAGTTTCTGTCTTTCATGGCTGACATCTTTACTCAGTCGGTGGGGGCGACTCCACCTGCTTCACCTATGCACCCATCTGGGAGCGCTAGTGCGAGTGGTACATTTGAGCGATTCCAGCGCTTACGACCCCCCACATTTGAGGGTTGTCATAGACCCGAGGAGGCCGAGTACTAGATTGATCGCATCTCTAAGATGCTGAGACCGCTACACTGTTCTGAGGTTGAGCAGGTCGAGCTTGCCTCCTTCATGTTTGAGAAGGAAGCCAGTTTATGGTGGGACAGTGTTCTTCGCACTGTTGAGGAAGGGTATGAGTGGTCGTGGCAGGCGTTTGAGGCACGCTTCTACTAGAAGTATTTTCCGGTTACGTACCGACACGAGAAGGAAAGTGAGTTCCTTCGCCTCAGCCAGGGAGGGATGTCGGTGACGGAGCATGAGAACCGGTTCACTGAGCTAGGTCGTTATGCTCCCTTGATTCTGAGCGATCAGCTGATGAGGATGCGACATTTTTCTGAGGGATTGAGGCCTGAGATCCGATCGAAGATGTGCTGTGCTAGCATATCTTCTTATGCGGAGTTAGTGAGCATGTCCTTGCGAGCTGAGCAGGATGGGGACAGGTCGTCCCATATGCGAGCACCTATGGTTCCCAGACCACGACCTGACTTTCAGAGTGCACCTTTTCTCAGCAAGAGGCCATGGGCAGATTCTCCTCCGAGGTGATCAGCGCCACCCGCTCAGCAGGTGTGAGCTGATCTTCGCTGTTCGTACTGTGGGAAGTGGGGCATTTGGATCGTACTTGCTTTTCGCATACGCGGGATAGTGGATTTACTCCACCGCAGAGGATCAGCCGTCCGATGCCTCAGGTTATATCACCTCCACCTCTTCGTTCAGTGCCAGCTCATCCATCTTTCAGACCTTCTGTACCTAGCTTCAGGCCACCTCAGCGGCCCATGGTTCCTCTGCTGAATCGCTAGCAGCAGGCTCGAGTTCACTTGCTCTCAGCTGAAGCGCCTGTGGCTGAGTAGAAGACTGCTTTTAGGACTAGCTTTGGCCATTATGAGTTCCTTGTGATGTCGTTTGGTTTTACGAACGCACCGGCCGTGTTCATGGAACTGATGAACAGGGTATTTCAGCCATTCTTGTTCCGATTCATCATTGTCTTTATCGATGACATTTTGATATATTCTGCAAGTTGGGAAGAGCATGAGGAGCACTTAAGAATGGTCTTGGATACTCTCCGGAAGAATCAGCTTTTTGTGCAGTTCAAGAATTGTGATTTCTGGAAAGAGGAAGTCAAGTTCCTGGGACATGTGGTGTCCAAGGAAGGGATAGCTGTCGATCTTGCTAAGGTAGCTGTAGTTTAGGATTGGAAGCAGCCTGGTTCCGTTACGGAGGTGAGAAGCTTTCTGGGTCTAGCAGGCTATTATTGACGCTTCATACGAGACTTCTCGAAGATAGCCAGACCGTTGTCTCAGTTGACACAGAAAGATTTGAAGTTTGCTTGGAATGAGAGGGTGGAGATAGCTTTTCAAGAGCTGAAGGACAAGTTGACTTCCACCCCTGTGCTAGTATTGCCAGAGCAAGAGGTTAAGTATACGATATATACTGACGCCTCTCGCATTGGTCTGGGTTGTATCCTTATGTAGAAGGACAGGGTGATTGCTTATGCTTCGAGACAGTTGAGGAAACACGACGAAAATTACCCTACATAGGACCTGGAGTTGGCAGCTGTCATTTTTGCATTAAAGCTCTAGAGATATTACCTCTACGGAGAGGAGTTCGAGCTCTTTTGCGACCACAAGAGCCTTAAGTATATTTTCACGCAGCATGACTTGAATATGAGGCAATGTCGATGGATGGAAACATTGAAAGATTTTAAGTTCTATGTTTCTTACCATCCGGGCAAGGCGAACCTTGTGGCAGACATGTTGAGTCGCAAGAAGACTATAGAGTTTGCGGCTCCGCTAATGATAGCAGAATGGGACATGTTGGAGTTTGTGCAAGACTTTGAGTAGAAGCTTATGGTGGAAGAGCCGTATGAGGTTAGCGCACACATTCGTGTACAGCCCCTCATTGACGAGAGGATCGTTGCAGCTCTAGCAGATGATGAGCTTTTGACGAAAATGAGAAAGCGGGTTGGTACAGATGAGAACTCCGAGTGGAGTGTTAGTTCAGATGGGGGCCTACGATTTCATGGCCGGTTATGTGTCCTAGACATTCCTGACTTAAGATGGGAGGTTCTTGAGTTAGCCCATAATTCTAAGCTTGCGATGCATCAAGGTAGCACGAAGATGTATCAAGATATGAGAAGATCTTATTGGTGGGACAACATGAAGGTTCATATTGCTGAGTTTGTATCTCGTTGTCTCACGTGCCAGCAGGTTAAGGCAAAGCATCGCCGACCTCCTGGGCTGCTTCAGCCCATGCCCATAACAGAATGGAAGTGAGACTTCATCTCTATGGATTTTATTTCAGGGTTTCCTAGAACGAGGAAGGGACATGACTCTATTTGGGTGATCGTCGACCGATTGACGAAGTCGGCTCATTTCTTACTGATCAGAGTCACAAACTCTGCAGACGAGTTGGCTAGGTTGTATATCAAGGAGATTGTACGTCTGCACGGAGTTTCCTTGGAGATTGTGTCTGACAGAGACACGCGTTTCACATCTATCTTCTGGACTCGTATCCAGGAAGCGATGGGTGTGAAATTGAAGTTTAGTACCGCGTTTCATCCGCAGACAGATGGGCAGACAGAACGTGTGAATCAGATTCTGGAAGACATGTTGCGAGCTTGTGTTTTAGATTTCAAGGACAGTTGGGATGATTGTCTCCCTTATGTAGAGTTCACGTATAATAACAGTTTCTAGGCAAGTATTGGCATGGCTCCCTACGAGGCATTGTATGGTCGCCCGTACAGAGCACCGCATTGCTGGGCAGAAGTTAGGGAGCGTAGTTTGATTGGCTCGGAGTTGGTGCAGGCGACTTCAGAGAAAGTTGACATTATTCGACGTTGACTTCTGACAGCCTAGAGTAGGTAGAAGAGTTACGCTAATACGAGGTGGCGACCGCTTCAGTTTGAGGTTAGAGACCATGTATTTCTTAAGGTTTTTCCTATGAAAGGAGTTCTGCAGTTCGGTAAGAAGGGAAAGCTCACGCCGAGATTTATTGGTCCATTTCTAATTTTGGATCGAGTGGGAGCGATAGCATACCGCCTTGCTTTGCCCACACCACTTGCGGGCGTGCATAACGTATTTCATGTTTCTATGTTGAAGAAGTACGTTCCTGATCCTTCGCATATTATTAGTTGAGAGCAAGTGCAGTTGAGCGAGGATGCCACATATGTGCTGCGACCGATGCATATTCTAGACAGGAAGGAGCAGGTATTGCGTAGCAAGGTCATCCCTCTTGTGAAAGTACTATGGACGCATTATAGTGAAGAAGAGGCTACTTGGGAGACTGAAGCCGGGGTCAGAAAGAGCTACCCTCAGATCCTTGAGGAATATGAGAAGGTACGAATTTTGAGGATGGAATTTTCTTTAAGGGATGTAGATTGTAATGACCCGAAAAATTTTGTGCCAAGACCCGAGTACTACCTCTATTTTCCTGAGAAGCTATTTGTGGGTTAATTAGTGCTAAACTCGATTACTTGTGAAAATAGCATCAATCACTTTAAATTTGATCTGTATGACTCAAAACCTGTAGAATAGTTAGTGCTATGTTATTCTGAAATCTGGGATTCAACGCTAAATCCAGTTGCTCTTGGAAATTTTTAGAAGCTTTGGATCGGACCTGGACTGCGCGTCGAAAGTCCGATAGCGATGATCTTAGACAATTATGGTCACCATGTTAGACTTGACCATCACCTCAAATATCAAGACCAGATGATGTCCTGGGTCGATTTGGTTGAGTCCGAAGTGAAGAGTGTGAGAACGGTGAGAAATTAAATGTGATTTTATGAAATCTAAGTCGTGTCGCTTGAGCAACGATTTTAAGCAATCTGATCGTTGGATTCTGACCCAATTTCACCTTCGGTTCAGGGAAGATGGCCCAGGCATGTCACCGCTGATCGAGTTTCGCTGACCGTTGAATTGACCGTTGAATTCTTGTGGACCATTTTAATGCTTGTGGACCTGATCGAGTTTCGGTGACCGTTGAATTGAGTGTGGTCTACCACGGCTGATCTGTAAATCCGATCGGTACGAAAACTCAGCTTGACCTAGATCCTTGGTTAGTGAGCTTAAGTTCGACCGCACGTGAAAAAAGGACCACCGGAAGTGCTCCGTTGGATCGAGAGAGGCCTGATTTGGTTATAACCTAAGTTTACCTTGGCCCTAGGGCTATTTTCATCAATGTTAGGCCTATATAAAGACCTTAAAACCCTCACTCTCTTTTCCATACGAATTTCCTGACCCTAGCTAAGAAAGAGAGGGGAAAAGAGAGAGAAAGTAAGAGAGAAGTTGATGAATCATCTTAAGATTCTTTCCTATTACTCTACATCCTTAAACCATCACTTTTGAATCGTTATTCCGATGATTCTAAGTTCCTTCTTGGGTAAGTTAATCTAACCCTAATCTGTTTTAGAGCTTAGAAGAGTCTATGTGTTGATGTAGCTCATTTATATTCTCACCTTAGGTTATCTTGTCACCGTTGACGAAGACATATCGTCTGAATCAGTTTGGTGTGTTTTTTCTGGTTTAAGGTGCGACTATATTCGTATAGGTTATGGTTTTCAAGGCTTTCAATGTCAGTTAATGGTTTATTCTTGTAGTGGGTGTAATTTCACATGCCAAATGCTATGTTTATTTTGCATTCCTGATATGTATGTGTTATATTGAGATTTGTGTATTATATGTATATGTAGGAAGTATCGTATATGTATAACATATGAACTTGTGTTTGCCATGATTATTTGTCGTGTATTTATGCTAATTGTATGTGTGTCAACTCCTTGGCAAAAGGAATTGTCCAAATGCGTGTATTTCAACATGCGTCATGTATGTTGAACTATGTATTCTAAGTGTTTGTAGAAATGTCTGTATGGTCTAAAGGGTAGCATACTATCCTATTTGCGGGCGTTGAGAAGCGATTCTTAACTCTCCTATTGGTGTGTATGATTTCCCACATGCAAGTCACATTCCTTGTTGTTTAATTTCAAGTATTACTTATGTTTAAATCCATGCTAAGTTGATATTCTACAAATGCTCACATACTACATGATTTGAGTTGTTATTCCATTACTATTCTAAATTATTGATATTAATATCTGTTATAGTGGAATATGTTTGGGACTAGGAAATAGTCCAGGAAATCGGTAATCGGCCTTAAGTTCGTGGTTGAGGTTGCTTTCGTCACGAAGGACGTGATTTGACGAACCCGAGTCGTATTAGAGTTGTCGGCAGTGGTTTGGCCACATGGAGTGTTTGCGCACTCTATGTCGTTCAACCCAACGTGCGCTCGTGCTAGTCGAGTTCGTCAACTAACCCGATTGTCCGATGTATGTTTACCATGTATGGACGCTATTGTTTGAATCTAGGGTACCAAACTTACCGATGAAATCCCGTTAACCGTTGTACCTTGATCCGCTAAGACTCATGAGCCGAACATGGTGGTATGGGATACCGTGGTCGAGCTGTCGGCCTACACTGCGGTGACGAGCCTCCCCATAGTGACCCGTGAGCAACTAAACTCGTGAGCCGATTATGGTGGTATGGGACACTATATTCGTGCTGTCGGCCTACATTGATTGGTGACGAGCCCTTTGTAGTGACCTCGAGTATACTTGGATACCGCATTGAGGTAACGAGCCTTATTGTAATAATGAAGGTATGATAGGCGTGCATTGATTGGTGAAGAGCCCTTTGTAGCGACTTAAAACCATATGATCGTATGAGATGATCTAGGACTGACGACCCTAGAATGGATCACTGTGTGGAAATTGATATGAGGAAGGTACCTTAGCTACCCAAACGGGCTGTATGAAAAGGACTAATAACAACTTGGTAATCATATTCATACACCGCATTGCATGTGCCTGGAAGAGGTGGAGCACTTGAGGATAGTTGTCATGCGTAACGTAAGATGAAGACGCTGAGGGTGTACAGGCGAGGGCATGCATCATTCTACATACATCCTTGCACTAACAAGAGTAATTAGGACATGTTTGATTATTTTGCTTTATCATTACTACTTGATTGAATTGATAACATGTTAACCTTTGCTTTATTGTTCCACTGAGTTGATCACTCACTCCCACGTTCTGGGACGGTTCTTAAACACCAACCAGACTCTGTCTTAGATGCAGATGTTGATGCGACCCCTGAGGCAGAGCAGGAGTTCGGGGATGATGAGGCCGTATTTTCTTTTATGCAGTTCTCAGGCGGGTTCATGTAAGCCATGTCCTGATGCGCGGGAATTCTGGATTTTCTTTTGGGAATAGATAATGTCATTTAATGCTTGTATTTTTGATAGCAACACTTGTAATATGACCTGGTATGTATACGTATTTCAGGGACTTACACATGTACACCTATGTTTCTTTACGTCTTTCACTTGCGTCTTTCACTTATCCCTGAATTATGTTTGCAGTTTGGCATAATCTATTACATGTTTTATGTACTCTTATAGATAACATATATCCATCATTAAATATGTTGCATAAGTGATGTTTTGAAACTCGGGAGCTGAGTTGTGCTTGACCCCCGAATTTCAGGGCATTACAATTGACTATAGGAAGTTGAATACCGTTACGAGGAAGGACCATTTTCCTTTGTCCTTTATCGATCAAATTTTGAAAAGGCTAGCTGGTCACTCTTACTGTTGATTCCTCAATGGTTATTCGGGCTACAATTAAATCATGATAGCCCTTGAAGATCAGGAAAAGACCACATTTACATGTCCTTATGACACATTTGCTTACCGAAGGATGCTATTCGAGCTATGTAATTTCTCCGCCACTTTTCAGCGATGCATGTTGAGTATTTTTTCTGACATGGTGGGGCAATATTTAAAGGTCTTCATGGACGACTTCTCCGTCTTTGGTCCATCCTTTAGCGAATGTTTGGAAATTTTAAAAAATGTGCTAAAGCGATGCGAGGAAAAGAACTTGGTACTGAATTAGGAAAAGTGTCACTTCATGGTTCGTAATGGAATTGTGCTTGGACACATCATCTCATCCAAGGGAATTGAGGTAGATAAGGCTAAAATTGATCTTATCTCTAACCTACCTCCTCCCAAGAACATACAAGATGTGCGATCTTTCCTAGGACACGTCGTGTTTTGCAAAAGATTCGTAAAGGACTTTAGTCACCTCTCTTATCCTTTATGTAATCTACTTCAAAAGGATGCACCAAATGAGTGGATTGAGCAATGCCAGAAAGCTTTTACTAAGCTCAAGGGCATGTTAACCACTGCACCTATCATGCAGCCACCCGACTGGAGCTTTTCTTTTGAACTCATGTGCGACACATTTGACTATGCTCTTGGGGCGAATTTAGGCCAGAGAAAAAAATAGAAGCCTTACGTTATTCATTACGCAAGTAGAACTCTAAATCCTACCAAAGTGAACTACTCGACTACAGAAAAAAAACTCTTAGCCATAGTGTTCGCTTCAGATAAATTTATGTCCTACTTAATCAGATCCAAGATCATCATTTACACAAATCATGCAGCACTCAAGTATCTTCTTTTTAAGAATGATACTAAGCCCCGCTTGATAAGATGGATCCTCCTACTTTAAGAATTTGTTTTAAAAATAAAAGACAAAAAGGGAGTAGAGAATGTAGTGGCTGACCCTCTATCCCACTTTGATCTCTTCGATTCCCTTGAGATGACACATATAAATGAGATGTTCCCTGACGAACAATTGTTCAAAGTCTCCCATTCACCTTGGTTTGCTGATATAGCTAATTATCTTGCAACAGGTTTCACGCCGATACATTGGAGTGTGCAGAGATAAGAAAAAATTCTTTGCCGAGGTTCCTAAATTCTTCTGAGATGATCCATATTTGTTTAAATATTGTCTAGACTAAATCTTAAGGAGATATGTGTCAGACAATGAACACCAAAGTGTCATCTCCTTCTGTCATTCTTAGGCCTGTGGCGTTTACTTTTCTGTTAAAAAGACCACGACCAAAATTCTATAGTGTGGCTTTTATTGGTCCACTATGTTCAATGACACTCATGAGTTTTGCAAAGCTTGTGAGCGTTGTCAGAAATTGGGAGTATTGTCCTATCGAAACTTGATGCCTTTGAACCCTATTCTGATCATTAAAGCAATTTTTTTGCTGGGGCATTGATTTCATTGGACCATTGTTGAGGGTCACATATTACATATTATCTCCCATTTATTAATTAGTTTTATGAATAATGCTTAATGTTTTATTTTAATCATGTTTGTGTTGCAAGGTGAATTTAAGAGCTTGGATTGAAAAGGATGCTAAAAGCATGGATTTAACGCTCAAGAATCACCAAGCCAAAGATTGGATCATAGAAGACTAAGAATGAAGAATTCACATGCTAAAGATCCAAGAAAACCAAGTCAAGAATGAAGAGAATTGAAGTTTTGAAGTGAATTTGAGTAATCCTCGACTAGTCCTGGCTCCTGCTTAACTAGTCCTAGCCCTGCTCGACTAGTCGAGGATTCCTCGACTCGAACTCCAGTGGAAAAATTATCTAAAATCAGGTCATCCTTGACCTGTCTAAGGAAACCCTCGACCAGTCAAAGGTGACCCTTGACTAGTCGAGGGATGTCCTCAACTAGTCCTGGGTTACACAGACAACACATAAGGGGCGGAAATTTGAAGTGGTTTCCTGAATTTTCCAACTCGGTGCGAAAGTTTGAGTTACAAAACTATAAATAGGGGTCCCTAGGATGTTCCTAGGCATCTTCTAGGGTTTGAATAGTGAAGAAAAATCATGGAGAAGCCATCGCTAAGAGTTTTTCTTCCCTTTCCTTAGTAGTTTATATGCTTTTCTTCAGAGTTCTTAGTTCAATCATGTCTATGGTTGGCTAAACCTCTTAGATAGGGCTAAGAGGTGAAGCTTGTAGTGTGATTGGGATGTTTTCTTTATTTTGATTCATGTTTTATTGTACTCTTTTGGATTCTAATTTGATTATGAAGGAATATTTTTAGTTTTTAATGGTTTGTTGTGACAAATTACAATAGATCTGCGATAGCTTGAGATATCTTCTTTTCTTAAATTGAGATTGTGAAATTAGGAGATCCTATTGTTCACCATTGTCCCTTGGCATGGTAAGATGATGGAATCCCTCCTAACATTCACAATTCTCTTATGATTGTTTGTGTGATTGGTAGATCCTGTTGTTTGCCTGGTCTCCTGGGCATGGTTAGGTGATGGAATCACTTCCAAATCCTCACAACTCTCATCCATTGATGATTAGATCCACGAGAAGTTCAGAGATTTGACAAATCTCTTTGTCCTTAAATCAAATAAGGTAGCATCCTGAGAACCTACAAGTGGATCCTTGGAAACCCTAGTATCCCACCTTTGAATTTCTTAAGTTTTTCATTATATCTCTCACAATTACTCTCTATACTTCTAGATTTAGGTTTACATCTTCTTCTAGTTCTAGTTCTGATTGCTTTCAGAACACACACAAGTTCAGTCCCTGTGGATTCAACCTCAGTCTTACTGAGGTTATTACTACATCACGACCCTACACTTGAGGTTGTGAACAACCATTCCCCTAATCTTTTAGAAATTTATATATTTTGCTCGCTGTAAACAATGTCACTAAATGGGTCGAAGCAATCTCGTGCCAATGCAATGATCATCAATTGGTTATTAAATTCTTAAAAGAGAACATCCTTTCCTGGTTCGTAATGCCTCGAGCCATCATTAGTGACGAAGGTTCACATTTTTGTAATAGTCCATTTGCGAACTTAATGAAGAAATATGACATTTCCCACAAAGTGAACACTCCATACCACCTATAAACAAGTGGGCAAGCTAAGATTTTCAATAGGGAAATTAAACACATCTTGGAAAAGATGGTTAACCCTAACCGTAAGGATTGATCAATCTGTTTAACCGATGCCTTATGGGCTTACCGTGCCATATTTAAGACCCCTATTGGAATATCTCCCTTTAGACTTATCTATGGGAAGGCTTGCCACTTGCCTATGGAGTTGGAACATAGAGCCTACTAGGCTATTAAAAATATAAATTTTAATTTGGACAACGCTGGCTCATTACGCAAACTTCAGTTAAATGAACTTGAAGAAATCTGGAATGATGCGTACGAGAACTCAAGAATTTACAAGGACAGGATGAAGGTGTTTCATGATCAACACATTCTTCAGAAATCATTCACACCAGGTCAGAAAGTCCTCTAGTATAATTCTCGGTTACATCTATTTTCGGGCAAACTCCAATCTCGTTAGACTGGTCCCTTCACTATTACCAATGTTTATCCTCATGGGGCTGTTGAGATAAAGAATCTAAACAATGGTAATGAATTCAAAGTAAATGGACATCGATTAAAGCCATTTGTTGAGAAATTTGATTAAAAGGACATGTCCATACCTCTGATTGATCCTGTTTACTGGGATTGACCTCCTAGTTCGATCGAGGTATAATTAGGTTTATTGCTTTCATAAAATTTAGGATTAGGATAGTTTGCTTCCACAGTTTTAGGATAGTTTGCTTTCTATTTGTTTAGGATAGTTTGTTTTTTGGTTGTTTAATTCTTATGCTAACCCACCTTCTTGCTGAGATCCTTTGAAAAAAGACTCAAAATTCCTTCATCAGGTATTATCTTTCCATCACTTCTCCTTCAATTACGTTGTCTCTTTTGTAAATCATGCTTCTTTCTTTTACATTAAAGACAATGTAGATTTTAGGTTGGGGATGGGAGATTAGGTAAACTAATCAATGTTTTCTCAGTTTTGAGGAAAATTTGTAAATTTTTTTGAAATTTTCAATGTTTATCTATTTGGAAAATGATAAGTTGTTTATTTAAGACTGTTTTGAGTATGAAGAATAGATAGGAAGCGAATTTTGAATTATTGGAGTTTGATCAACTAAGTAGCCCATCATCCTTGCACTTAATTGATTAAGAGGAAGTTTGAATATTATGTTAATTTAAATCACGAGACACATTTAAATTGTTTTCTATGAATAATGCTAGAATTTCTAATTGTTATTATGTAAATCGTTTGATAGATGGTGAGAATCAAGTCTGGAGAATTTTATCCACCTTAAAAGAAGAAGAGGACTAGTTAAAAAAATAGGAGATTAACAAAAAGGTCATGTATGGTGAAAAGACTGGGAAAGAATGCAAAAATAATGCAAGGTCTGTAAAAGAATGAATAAAAATTGACCGTTGACATAAAATCAGAAACCCGAGTGTTAACCTATAGAGAGCCACATTCCATATATAAATTTTTTTCTTTCAGAGTTAGCAGTTTAATGTAGAACGGACAAAGCAACATAAAGGAAAAATTTACATTTACATTTAGAATATACAAGAGGCTGCCCATAATGACTTATACAAACCAATGTCTCAATACTTATAATTAAAAAATGAGATAACAGCGCATATGAAACAAAATACATTATAATAAATCCTGAACTATAAAATCACGTAGCAACTCTTAGCAATATGGTCATGCATCATTGACAATTGCACTCTGCTCCTCATCAATATGAACATGAGTATCAACTGGGCCACCTGCGCTACCTATACAGCTATATGTTCTATGAATGAGTGGCCAGCTCAGTGTAAATTCCTCTCAAGATTATACACCGTCGTATTAGGTAAGTGTAACGCCCTGAAAATCGGGTGTCGAGTAAAAGTCCAACTCCCGAGTTCTAATGCGTCACTTATGCAACATATTTAATGATGATTAAATGTTGTCTATATTAGTGCATAAAATATGAATAAGATTAAGCCAAAGCATCAAAACATAATCCAAGGACAATTGTAATACGTAAGCAGACGACTTACTCAAACACATATAGCGTTATAACACAGCATAGGTCCCCAAAGTATGTATGCATTGCCAGGTCAATAATTACCTGTATTGTTTCAAATACAAAACGTCAAAAATGTGATAGTCCACTACACGTATAACCCTGAAGCCCTGTCAATCAGGATGGCCTAAGCGAAACCACTGGAGAATTGCATATATGAGAACTCATCCTGATCGTCATAATAATCGGGCTCCGTCTCCTGAGTCGCATTATCATCTGCAACTAAGACAGAGTCTGGTTGGTATTTAAAACAACGTCCCAGAACATGGGAGTGAGTGATCAACTCAGTGGGATCATAGAGCAGAGGTTAACATCTTATTAATTCAGTCAAGCAGTAATGATAAAGCAGACATATCAGACATTCCTAGATACTCTTATTAATGCAAGGATGATATGTAAACATGATGCATGCCCTCACCTACACTACCTCGTGCAACACCATCTTACGGTCATGGCATGCTTTCTTCCCTCTGTGCTCTTCAACCCGGGGCACATGCAGTGTGATGGAATGAGCATGATTACCAAGTTATTATTAGTCCCTTTCATACAGCAGGATTGGGAATCTAAGGTACCTCCCTTATATCAATTCCCAAACAATGATCCATTCTAGGGTTGTTAGTCCTAACAATTCTCATATGATACTGCAATTTCTAGGTCACTGAAAAGGGCTCGTCACCTTATCAGTGCAGGCCTAGTGTACTCTTGTTGCTACATAAGCGCTCGTTGCCTTTACGCAGTCTTAGCATACGCTCGAGGTCACCACAAAGGGCTCGTCACCTTATCAGTGTAGGCCTACAACTCGAATACAGTGTCCCATACCACCGTATTTGGCTTATGAGTCTGGGTTACTCACTGGTCACTACGGGGAGGCTCGTCACCCCAATGTAGGCCGACAGCTCGACCACGGTGTCCCATACCACCATGCCCAGCTCATGAGTCTTAGCGGATCGAGGTACTAAGGTTAACGGAGTTTTCACTGGTGAGTTTGGTACCTTGGGTTCAAGCAGTAGTGTCCATACATGGTGAACATACATCGGGTCAATTAAGTTACTTGACGAGCTGGACTAGTACAAGCGCACTTTGAGTTGTTTGACATGAAGAGCGCAAGTACTTCGTGTGGCCTAACCACTGCCGACATCCCAAGTACGGCTTAGATTCATCGAACTTGTCCTATTTGTCGAGACAACCTCAACCACCTATTCAATGCCTGTTACCGATTACCTGGCTATTCCGTAGTCCCAAACACATTCAATTATAACAAATAATCATACAAGCTAATCAGAACAGTAATAGATCAACAATTCCAATCATACAAGCATGTGAGCATTTGATGGATTTCAACTGAAATATGAATTCAAATATAGGCAGTGTCTAAGTAAAGCAGACAAAGAATATAAGTTACATGGAGAAAATCATACACATCGTTAAGGTAGTTGAGAATCTCTTCTCAATACCCATATAAAGTACAATTTATTACACACTTGTTCATTCAGACATTTCTACAAACACTTAGATTACATATTCCAACATACATGACGTATGTTACTGATAGCACGTATTAGGGCAAATCCTTACACTAGGGAGTTGCCCCGTATACCACATACATATACCCACGGTGGATAATCATGGCATGCATGAATCTGGGTTCCATATTCATTTAATCATTTCCACAAATACTTGGGCTACACACTTTAACATATATAACGTATATTGGTCGTGGCGTGATTCAGGGCAAGTCCTTTCGCTAAGGAGCTGTCGCATATATAATAAGCATATATCCACGATAGATAATCATGTTAGGCATAATTCCAAATTCCATGCGTATTCAAATATCA
Organism: Magnolia sinica; assembly: GCF_029962835.1. Classification (NCBI taxonomy): domain Eukaryota; kingdom Viridiplantae; phylum Streptophyta; class Magnoliopsida; order Magnoliales; family Magnoliaceae; genus Magnolia; species Magnolia sinica. Next base: position 87,601,920 of record NC_080574.1, read on the forward strand.
CAACATATACATAAAATACACTATATGTCACATAGTTCATATATACTTGTAAAACAAAACAGACGATGCATTTTGCATGTAAAATAACACCTACGTCAGTTATAAATCATCAACCGACATTGAAAGCTTTGACAACCACAACCTATACATTTATAGTCCGTACCTTTCGCCGGCAGACTCGTAACGAACTCAATTTTAAAGCTAAGTCTTTGTCTACGGCAGATTGACAACCTATAGCATAAATTAGGTTAGCTATTTCATAACTTACACTATCTGAAACCCTAAAACAAATTAAGGTTAGGTTTTCTTACCTAAGAACGGGATTGGTATCGCCTGTATAACGACATAGGAGTGGTGGCTAAGCACGTGGAGCGTCAGGGAAAGATCCTAACATCTATCCGTCACACACTCTCTCTCTCTTCCTCACTTTCTTCTTCTCTTTTCTCTTTCTTCCCTTAGGGTTTGTAAAATTCGTATGACATATGAGAGGAAGTGTTTAAGGTCCTTATATAGGCCCAGGTTTGATGGGAATGGCCCCAGGGCCAAGGTATACTTAGGTTATATCCAAATACAGACTGTTCCGGTCCAACGGAGCACTTCTGGTGGCCCCTTTTCCACACGCGGTCGGACTTAAATTCCCTGACTATGGATCTACGTCAGGCTGAGTTTTCGTTCCGATCGGATTAACAGATCAGCCGTGGCGGACCGGTTTCAGTTCAATGGTCACGGTCACTCGATCAGGGCCACAAGTACATCGACATGTGTGGGACATTTCTCCTGATTCGAGAGTGTATTTGGGTCAGATTCTAACGGTTTAAATCCTTATATTTGGCCCGCAAGTGACACGACTTAGATTACTTAAATTTGGATTTTTATTTCTAAATATTTTCATGTTTCTCACACACTTTGCCCTAGGCTCAAGTTGTGCATTTTTAGACATAATCAAGACTTGATTTCCGAGGGGGTTGTCAAGTCCAGTAATGCAGTCATATCCATATAGTTTCGAGGTAATCAGACTTTCGACGTGTAGTCAAGGTCCTATACGGAGTTTCGATGTGTTCTTGAGAGCAACCGGGTTTAAGGATGGATCCTAGATTTCAAGGTAATGTAGTGTTAATGATTCTGCACGTTTTGGGTCTTGCAGATCATATTTAAAGTGATTAGTGCTAATTTTATAAGCACTCTAGTTTAACACTTGCTAACATTAACCTAATTTTCTGAAGGTTTTGATCCTGGGTAATTTTTGCAGGAGGGGGTACTCGGTCTTTGTACGGATTTTTCCGAGACAATACAATCTACCCCACTTTAAAAAAATCATCCTCGAAATTAGTACCTTTTCGTACTCCTCGAGAATCTGAGGGTAGTTCTTTCGAACCTCGACTTTTGTCTCCCAAGTAGCCTCTTCTTCCGTGTGATGCGTCCACAACACTTTCACAAGTGGAATGACCTTACTATACAATACCTGTTCCTTCGTGTCTAGGATACGCGTCGGTCGTAGTATATATGTAGCGTCCTCGCTCAACTGTACCTGCTCCCATCTGATAATGTGGGAAGGATCGAGAATGTATTTCTTCAGCATAGATACATGAAATACGTTATGTGTGCCTACAAGTGGTGTGGGCAAAGCAAGGCAGTATGCTACCGCCCCCACCCAATCATGTATCTGGAATGGGCCAATGAATCGAGGCGTAAGCTTCCCCTTCTTGCCAAACCGAAGGACTCCCTTCATAGGGAAAACTTTGAGGAACACATGGTCTCCGACCTCGAACTCTAGTGGTCGCCGCCTCGTATCAGCGTAGCTCTTCTGTTTGCTCTGCGCTGTCAGAAGTCGGCACTTGAAGATGTCGACTTTCTCTGAAGTCGCCTATACTAACTCTGGGCCATTCAAGCTTTTCTCGCCAACCTCTGCCTAGCAATACGGTGCTCTACACAAGTGCCCATATAGTGCCTCGTAAGGAGCCATGCCAATACTCGCCTGGAAGCTATTATTTTAGGCAAACTCTGCATATGGAAGACAATCATCCCAACTGTCCTTGAAATCCAGCACACAAGCCTGCAACATATCTTTCAGAATCTGATTCACCTGTTCCGTCTGCCCGTGAGTCTGTGGGTGGAACGCGGTACTGAACTTCAACTTCACACCCATCGCTTCCTGGATACGAGTCCAGAAGATAGATGTGAATCGCGTGTCTCGGTCCGACACGATCTCCAAATGAACTCCATGCAGACATACAATCTCTTTGATGTATAACCTAGCCAACTCGTCTGCAGAGTTCGAAACTCTGATAGGGAGGAAATGAGCTGATTTTATCAACCGGTCCACGATCACCCAAATGGAATCATAACCCTTCCTCATCTTCGGTAATCCAGAAATAAAGTCCATAGAGATGAAATCCCACTTCCATTCAGCTATGGGCATGGGCTGAAGCAAATCAGGAGGTCAGTGATGATCTGCCTTGACCTGTTGGCACGTGAGACAACATGACACGTAATCTGCTATGTAAGCCTTCATATTGTCCGACCAGTACGACCTCTACATGTCACGATACATCTTTGTACTGCCTGGATGCATTGTCATCCTTGAATTGTAAGCAGCCTCAAGAACTTCTTTCCTCAAGTCAGGGAGGTTCGGGATGCATAGGCGGCCACGGTAATGTAAGCCCCCATCTGTACCAACTCTCCACTCTGAGTCCTCATCTACACTAACCTGCCCTCTCATCTTCGCCAACAACTCATCATCTGCCTGAGCCGCGATAATCCTGTCATCAATGAGGGGTTGTACTCGAATATGTACGATGCCCTCATACGGCTCCTCCACCGTGAGTTTCTGCTCAAAGTCTTGCACGAACTCTACCATGTCCCACTCTGCTACCATCAATGGAGCCGCAAACGCCAATGCCTTCTTGCGGCTCAATGCGTCTGCCACAAGGTTGGCCTTACCGGGATGGTAAGAGACCTCGAACTTAAAGTCCTTCAAGGTCTCCATCCATCGCCGTTGCCTCATATTCAAGTCCTGCTGAGTGAATATGTATCTGAGGCTCTTGTGGTCGCAAAAGAGCTCGAACTCCTCTCCGTTGAGGTAATGTCTTCAGAGCTTCAATGTGAAGATGATGGCTGTTAACTCCAGGTCGTGCATCAGGTAATTCTCCTCGTGTTTCCTCAACTATCTCGAGGCATATACAATCACCCTATCCTTCTGCATAAGGACACAACCCAAACTGACATGAGATGTGTCTGTATATATAACATACTTGACCCCTTGCTCTATTAATACTAGCACAAGGGTGAACGGCAACCTGTCCTTCAGCTCCTAAAAAGCTGCTTCTGCCTTTTCATTCCAAGCGAACTTCAGATCTTTCCGTGTCAACTGAGACAAAGCTCTGGCTATCTTCAAGAAATCCTGAATGAATTGTCAATAGTAACCTGCCAGACCAATAAAATTCCTCACCTCGGTAATCGAACCGGGCTGCTCCCAGTCTTGAACTACGGCTACCTTAGTAAGGTCCACAGTTATCCCTTCCTTAGACACCACATGTCCCAGGAACTTGACTTCTTTTTTCCAGAAGTCGCATTTCTTGTACTGTGCAAATAACTGGTTCTTCGTCAGAGTATCTAAGACTACTCGCAGGTGTTCCTCGTGCTCTTCCCAACTCTTGGAGTATATCAGAATGTCGTCAATAAACACAATGACGAATCGATAAAGGAATGGTCGAAATACTCTATTTATCAAGTCCATGAACACAACCGGAGCGTTTGTAAGGCCGAACGACATCATGAGAAACTCGTAGTGCCCAAAACATGCCCTGAAAGCTGTCTTCTGCACGTCTCCATCCCTAATGCATAACTGATGATACCCAGACTACAAGTCGATCTTCGAAAAATACTGCGCCCCTTTCAACTGATTGAATAGATCATCTATCCTAGGCAAGGGATACTTGTTCTTCACTGTCACTTGGTTCAACCTGCTATAATCAATACACAATCGCAGTGAACTGTCTTTCTTCACAAATAACACGGGTGCTCCCCAAGGAGACACACTCGGCCATATAAAGCCAGCATTTAACAGATCGTCGATCTATTTCCTCAGCTCCTCCATCTCACACGGAGTCATGCGATAAGTTAGCAATGAAATATGTGTTGCACCAGGCATAAGGTCGATCGTGAAGTCGATCTCGCGCCGAGGAGGTAGTCCAGGTATCTTACTGAACACGTCCTCAAACGCTCGAACCACTAGTGTGTCTTCAAGTACCTAGCCGTCAACATTCTTCAGTAAGGAAGCATAACAAAGGACTCGAAAAGGGCTCCCGTGCCCTCAGGCCCCTGAGCTGTCACTAGTCGGGTCTTGCAGTTAATCTCGGTCCTCACTTCAGTCAGCCAATCCATACTAAGGATGACGTCGAAATGGTATATCGTGGTGACAATCAGGTCAATGCATATCGTCCTACTCCCTGGATCTATCAAGCAACCCTCACACATTTTGGTGGCATCTGTAAAAGTCCCTGGTGCTACGATAACTCACACCCCAACCATCGGAGTCGTCTTCAGCCCTAAGCGCTAGACTGCAGAACATGATATCATGGATATAGTGGATCCCATATCCACCAACAAAAATATAGGGGTACCTTCAATGTGGGTGGTGAGCTCGAAGGCCAAAGGTACGGTAGCTGTAGTGTCAGGCGCTTCCACTGTAAATGCGTGAACGCGTGCCTGCTGAGATCTGTTGGGCTGAGGCACCATAGGTCGTTGAGGTGGCCTAAATCGAGGTGCAGGGGGCCTGAAGGAAGGATGTGCAGGTGCTGTCCGTAGGGGTGGAGCCGATAGAGCCTAAGGGCGAGGGCGGTCGATTCTCTGTGGCGGCGAAAACCTACTATCTCTCATGCATGCAAAATAGCTCTCCGTAGCATGACCTAGTCTCCCACAATACGTACATGTCACACCAAGTCGCCTCATCGGAACTAGTGGTACCGCGATCCTGGGAGGAGAGTTGGTACGGGATCTCTTGCCAAGGAATGGCCTGCTTGGCATATCTGGTAGTGGCCTAGGGATCATAGGCCCATGAGAACGTGACAATAGATCCCCATCCTGCTTCGCCTGCATAGACATGTGTACTAGCTCAACATAGGAGGGTATGTTAGCACAACACATCTTCGAGTGAATATCAAGTCGCAAGCCCTCGAAAAAATGCCGCATCTGCATCTGCGCGTTAGTAAGTACTATAGGGACATACCTGCCCACTCCGTAAACCGGTGCTCGTACTATCATTGAGATGCCTCCCTATCTGAGGCACAAGAACTCATTCTCCTTCTTGTGCTGGTAATTCTGGGAATAATACTTCTCATGGAAACGGAACTCAAAAGCTGCCCACGTCCATACATAGTCAACTGCAACGGTCCGCAAGACACTATCCCACCACAAGCCGGCCTCCTTTTCAAACATAAAGGTGGCCAACTCGACCTGCTTCGGCTCTGTACAGTGTAGCATCCTTAACATCTTAGAGATGCGGTCTAGCCAATATTCGGCCTCCTCAGGTCAGTGAGAACCTGCAAAGGTAGGAGGCCGTAAGCGTTGGAATCGCTCGAGGAGGCCACTCATACCCAAGTTCCCCGTAGGGTATATAGCAGGTGCAAGTGAAGGCACACCCTCATCCTGAATGGAAGGCCCTACAGTCCCAGCAGGGCATATAGATGGTGAAGGTGGAGTCATACTTCCACCCTGAGCTAGGGCCCCTGCAATAGTGGCTAAGAGTAGCTGGTGCTGTTGGTGCATCATTATCATCAACTACTCCAACCTATCAGTAGGTGGGGCCAACTGAGGCTCATGCTGCATTGAAGAAGATACATGATTTTGCTCATGAATCGATGGTGTGTAAGGTGGCGGCCTAACTGTAGGACCAGTAGAAGGCTGAGGCTTAGGCATAGTCTCACAAACTGGGCCCAAACCAGGGTCCGTACGACCTTCACTTTGGAGAGGTGCCTGGTCCATCGAATCAATAAGTGTGAGGCGTGCCGTGCTCCGCGTGACCTTAGGTGGCATTCCCTATATGAAATAGGGTGCAACTCACATAAGATGTAGCATAGCAATACACAATCCTTTAAGCATTACACACAACTTCATAGCAAAAGAGACCGCATGCATTTCATTTACCAAAATTTGTCACAGCACATGGAATATAGTGTTACATGAATCATGACAGAAGTTGTATACAAATGCAAGCATCCTAACACAGCAACAAAACAAGCTACGGGGTGACGACTTGGATGTCTAGGCATCCAAGTCTGGCGATGGAGGAGGGGCACCCTTATCCTATAAACAGCACAGGATGGACCTCAAAGTGCGAGTCACGTTCTTAAACTTGTGTTTCACGAGGCCCTGAAGATCTATTCTATCCTATCGTAGGACAGCCTGACCTTCCTCAAGTCGAGTTAAGCAAGCTCGAATAGTGCCATGCTCCGGTGTCGTAGGAGGGGAGCTCTCATCCGTATCCTGGGCCTCCTCTTCTTCCTCGCTCTACTCTTCTTCTATTCCAGCTCCCTTCTTCCTCACTCTCTTCCTCTTCGCTCTGTCTCATCCTCACTCTCATCAAGTCGGGCTTGTCGTTGCTGTGGCCCGATTCACATCTAATTGAGAGTCACTTTATTGATGTAATGGATCAGCACCGGTTTTTCAGCCCCAAGTCTGTAGCCAAACTCATGTGCAATCTTGCATATGAGTCGGCCGAATGGGAGCAAATTCGATCTCCTGTTAGAGTGTGTGGTGAGAACTATCTGTCACAGAACATACGTAGGCACACACAGCTTCTCTCCCTGCCCCACTTGATGCAGGAAATCTACCATCAGGCACGTGCACTCATTGCGGTTACTCCACCTATGGTAGACGTTGAACGTGAAGATGTGGTGAAGTTGAAAAAAGTTGCCAGTTATATTGGTCGCTAAAAGGCTATTGTTGGGTTGCCACTGAACCAGTTGGCCACAAAGGGTCCGTGTGCGGTGATCTCTTTCACATGCACTCCTTAGATTTTCCTCACTTGCATGTACCTTGCCTCTTCATAAGCTGAGATACTAAACCAACGTCAATTGTGGCTTCCCGATCTCTTTCACAATGGATCTTGAACTGCAAGGGCTCTAGCATAGGCTCTCGAATGTAGGCATAGAAAGATCGGACAGTGCCCACATTTACGCGGTACTTGCCCTCAAATAGCCGACCTCACCTGGCCTCTTCTAGGCGCTCGAGCAAGAGGTATTCTCCAAATAGATTTGCATTCACATGAGCTTCAAAAAGGACTTTATGGCCCTCATAAACTATATGCGACAGCTCCGCCAACAGAGTCCTTCCGATGGCAGCCTAGGGATCAAGATCCCGTTTAGTCTGAAACTCCCGATTAACGCTTGTACTCGCGGCAGCACCTCTCGGTCTCCTCGAATGAGTAGGTCGACTAGGCCCAGCTTCTTCCACAGGAGCTCTTTTCTTTCCCATGAGAGAAAGAAGGGTGAAAAGAGAGAAAATAGTCATCACAAGCTCAAAAAGAGCTATTGAAATGGAAGGAAAAGTGGGAATAAGATGGGTTATGTGCTCATAAGATCGTTGAAGCACACAATGGTATTTGTGTGTTCCAAGAAGAGAAGGAATGAAGAAAGTTGAAGGAATGGGGAATATTAGAAGAGGGATTGCTGGGTTTTGGAATCTTGAGCTACAAAAAGGGGATGTGTAGGCTCAAATGAAAGGGGATAAAGAGAAAAAAATGATGGAATAGAGTAGGTTAGTGAGTTTACATGAATTTGAGACTCAAATGGAGGGTTTAAGAGCTCAAATGAGAGAATGGAAAGGGTTGGTAGCTGTGGTAAAGGTTCTTAAGGGGGTAGTGCAAGGGTTGCACGAAAATGAGAAAAGGAGTGTTTGGAGGAGGGGTTTGAGTGGAAAATCTAGAATTTTTTTGGAGAAAAGAAGAGCTTGGGGTGGTGGTTTGTGAAGGAGAGGTAGCATAGGAGGGGTTTTAATCGACCCCACATGCGTCCGTGGGCCACACAGCACCCAGGACCCATTAGCCCGAGCCGGCCCGCCTGGCCAGGCCCATTTGGCGGCGTGGTCGTCATAAGTCTTTGGAATATTAGGTGAGGTCCTCCTGCCCCCTGGGTCCCAAAAAGGTGTAGGTCCCACCCTGGGTCCCCCTTGAGATATGCTATTAGGCCCCCGACTCCGTTTTGACTCGTTTCGGGTCATTTCGAATAGATTTTGATGTATATTCACGTTTATTAATTTTAAACAACTAGGACAGAATAAAGGATGGTCTAAACCCATCAATTGATGGTCTAAGGATGATTCGAGATCGACTCATACGATCACGAATGGGTACAGACCCGAGCAAAGTGATCGATTTCGATGAACTTTGCCAATTGGCGAAATCGGGGAAACTTAAGCTTGTTTCTACATTTCTCTCACACCCAACTATATTAAAAATCGTCAGCGTACATCGTGTGACCCTAAACCAGGTCCGGTTTAATCCAAATCATGCTCTGATACCAACTTGTAACGCCCTGAAAATCATGTGTCCAGTAAAAGTCCAACTCCCGCGTTCCAACGCATCACTTATGCAACATATTTAATGATGATTAAATGTTGTCTGTATTAGTGCATAAAATATGAATAAGATTTAGCCAAAGTAGCAAAATATAATCTAGGGAGAGTTGTAATACGCAAGCGAAAGACTTACTCAAACACGTATAGCGTTATAACATAGCATAGGTCTCCAATGTATGTATGCATTACCAGGTCAATAATTACATGTATTGTTTCCAAATACAAAACGTCAAAATGTGATAGTCCACTAGAAGTATAACCCTGAAGCCCCGTTGATCTGGATGGCCTAAGCGAAACCACTAGAGAATTACATATATGAGAACTCATCCTGATCGTCATAATAATCGGGCTCCGTCTCCTGAGTGCATCGTCATCTGCAGCTAAGATAGAGTCTGGTTGGTGTTTAAAACACCGTCCCAGAACGTGGGAGTGAGTGATCAACTCAATGGGATCATAGAGTAAAGGTTAACATGTTATCAATTCAGTCAAGCAGTAATGATAAAGCAGACATATCAGACATTCTTAGATACTCTTATTAATGCAAGGATGAAATGTAAATATGATGCATGCCTTCACCTACACTCCCCCGTGTGACACCATCTTACGGTCGCGGCATGCTTTCTTCCCTTTGTGCTCTTCAACCCGGGTTACATGTAGTGCGATGGAATGAGCATGATTACCGAGTTATTATTAGTCCCTTTCATACAGCAGGATTAGGAATCTAAGGTACCTCCCTTATATCAATTCCCAAACAATGATCCATTCTAGGGTCATCACTCCTAGCAATTCTCATACGATATTGTAGTTTTTAGGTCACTGCAAAGGGCTCGTCACCTTATCAGTGCAGGCCTAGTGTACTCTTGTTGCTATATAAGGGCTCGTCGCCTCTACACAGTCTTAGCGTATGCTCGAGGTCACTACAAAGGGCTCGTCACCATATCAGTGTAGGCCGATAGCTCAAATACAGTGTCCCATACCACCGTATTCGACTCACTAGTCTAGGTTACTCACTGGTCACTACTGGGAGGCTCGTCACCCCAGCATAGGCCGACAGCTTGACCACGGTGTCCCATACCACCATGCCCAGCTCATGAGTCTTAGCAGATCATGGTACCAAGGTTAACGTGGTTTTCACTGGTGAGTTTGGTACCTTAGGTTCAAGCAGTAATGTCCATACATGGTGAACATACATCGGGTCAATCGGGTTACTTGACGAGCTGGACTAATACGAGCGCACGTTGAGTTGATCGACATGAAGTGCGTAAGCACTTCGTATGGCCTAACCACTGCCGACATCCCAAGTACGGCTCGGATTCATTGATCACGTCCTATGTGCTGAGACAACCTCAACCACCTATTCAATGCCTGTTAACGATTGCTTGGACTATTCCGTAGTCCCAAACACATTCAATTATAACAAATATTCATACAAGCTAATCAGAACAGTAATAGATCAACAATTCCAATCATACAAGCATGTGAGTATTTGATGGATTTCAACTGAAACATGAATTCACACATAGGCAGTGTCTAAGTAAAATAGAGAAAGAATATAAGTTACATGGAGGAAATCATACACATCGTTAAGGTAGCTGAGAATCTCTTCTCAATACCCATATAAAGTACAATTTATTACACACTTGTTCATTCAGAAATTTCTACAAACACTTAGATTACACATTCCAACATACATGACGTATGTTGGTGATAGCACGTATTAGGGCAAATCCTTACACTAGGGAGTTGCCCTGTATACCACATGCATATACCCACGGCGGATAATCATGGCATGCATGAATCCGGGTTCCATATTCATTTAATCATTTCCACAAACACTTGGGCTACACACTTTAACATATATAACGTATATTGGTCGTGGCGTGATTTAGGGCAAGTCCTTTCGCTAAGGAGTTGTCGCATATATAACAAACATATATCCATGACAGATAATCATGTTAGGCATAATTTCAAATTCCATACGTATTCAAATATCTCAACATATACATAGAATACACTATATGTCACATAGTTCATATATACTTGTAAAACGAAACAGACGACGCATTTTGCATGTAAAATAGCACCCACGTCAGTTATAAATCATTAACTGACATTAAAATCTTTGAAAACCATAACCTATACGTTTATAGTCCACACCTTTTGCTGGTAGACTCGTAACAAACTCAGTTTTAAAGCTAAGTCTTTGTCTGCGGTAGATTGGTAACGTATAACATAAATTAGGTTAGATATTTTATAACTTACACTATCTGAAACCCTAAAACAGATTAGGGTTAGGTTTTCTTACCTAAGAATGGGATTGGTATCGCCCGTATAGCGACATAGGAGTGGTGGCTAAGCACGTGGAGCGTCAGGGAAAGATCTCAACATCTATCTCTCACTCTCTCTCTCTTCCTCACTTTATTCTTCTCTTTTCTCTTTTCTTTCCCTTAGGGTTTGCGAAATTCGTATGGCATATGAGAGGGAGTGTTTAAGGTCCGTATATAGGCCCAAATTTGATGGGAATGGCCCCAGGGCCAAGGTATACTTAAGTTATATCCAAATATGGACTGTTCCGGTCCAACGGAGCACTTCTGGTGGCCCCTTTTCCACGTGCGGTCGAACTTAAGCTCCTTGACCATGGATCTAGGCCAGGCTGAGTTTTCATTTCGATTGGATTTACAGATCAGCCACGGCGGACCGGTTTCAGTTCAACGGTCACGGTCACTCGATCAGGGCCACAAGTACATCGATATGTGTGGGACATTTCTCCTGATCCGAGGGTGTATTTGGGTCAGATTCTGACGGTCTGAATCCTTATATTTGGCCCGCAAGTGACACGACTCAGATTACTTAAATTCAAATTTTTATTTCTATATATTTTCATGTTTCTCACACACTTTGCTCTGGGCTCAAGTTGTACATTTCTAAACACAATCAAGACTTGATTTCTAAGGGGGCTGTCAAGTCCAGTAATGCGGTCATAGCCGTAATGCGGTCAAGGTCCTATACGAAGTTTCGTGTGCTCCCGAGAGCAACCGGGTTTAAGGATGGATCTAAGATTTTAGGGTAATATAGCGTCAATGATTCTACACGTTTTGGATCTTGCAAATCATATTTAAAGTAATTAGTGCTAATTTCATAAGCACTCTAGTTTAGCACTTGCTAACATTAACCTAATTTTCTAAAGGTTTTGATCCTAGGTAATTTCTTCCAAAGGGGGTACTCGGTCTTTGTACGGATTTTTCCGAGACGTTACAGTAAGCATAGTTATAAACTCATAACAAGGCATACAAAATAATACATGATGCGGTCTTATTAAATGCATGGATGCATGAGTGCACATCAACCAAGGATGCTCATACAGTTGGCTTTTAGACAAAATCCATGCAATGTGGCCAGTCACCAGCGAAAGTATATAGTACATGAGTAGTACCAGAATCACCAATGTGGCCAGTCACTAGCGAAAGTACATATTACATGCGTAGTGCCAAACTCACCAAAGGTGGGTCGACAGTCGATGGTCTGGGAGCTAGCAAAATGATACCCTAACTACATTCTATTAGGCACGTGCTACAACATCCAGAAGTAGCCACCCGTCATCACTTGAATACTATGAATGCATGATTAGCCCAACCATTATTATTCCACTTACAACTAAGCAGTTTAATAAAGTTCAAAGGTCACTACGGGGGGTTCATCACCCAATGTAGGACGACAGCTTAGGCATAGTGTCCCATTCCACCATCCCTCGCTCATGAGGCTACCACCTTAGGACGTTTAATGGAACCCATCGACTAATTGCCAATCATATTTAGTATATGGGGCTTACCATTGCATGGTTGCACAAAATAAAACTTTGAACTTGCATAGGGCAAAATACCGAAACAAAGCCACATCGGGCGAATATCAAGAGCTAAGCCACATAGGGCAAATATCAAGAACTATGCGATGAAAAATCATCCTTAAAAACCGCTTAGACACAACAACCCCTGGATGGCAGGCCCACATCAATATTCAATTTAAACCACCATTCAATAATCACTAAGTTGAAGGTCCATTACAATCACAATATATCGAGTTAAATCCTAAGTATGGCTGTACATTTATAAGTGGGGGTTTCCCACTGATGTACCAGTTTAAGTCCCACAAGCAATCCACAAGAATAAGAAAATATGCAGGAAAAATATTAAGCATGGAATCTAACAATTCAATTACAACAATTAACACATGTGATTATAAAATGAAGATATCAATTATTAATTGTAATTAAAGAAAAAACTATCACTTAAGCTAATGGGAAAATGGAAAGCTCAAGGGGAAGAAATCATCACCTTGTCGACTCGCCTTCTAGTGTTGCTAAGGAACGAGTGTGCCATTAGAATCAAATCTTACCATACATTATAAAATTCTATGGTTAGATCCAAACTTAACACACTATTTATGGTTAAAGTCCTAACCTAGGGTTTGGATTACCTAGGTCTATGGTTTCATCCTTAATGTTTATGTCTAGGATAAAGTTTAAGATTTGAACTATAGTTGGTGTACAAATAATTACAACAACATAATCATTACCATTAATGATATAATTAGTTAATCTGGTTTTAATAACCATTATGATGGTAATGATTAGTGCCATCCATTGTCAATGATGATATTTTAAAAAAATGGTAAATAGAATATTATGTCTAATAGTCATGGTTTTGTTTATGATAACTAATACTAGTATATGTAACATGTTAATAGCTATTCATGCTTAATAATCATGATTGTTAGGGTAATACTAATGATAATAATAAACCAAAACAATCTAATGAGGGAGGAAAAGTTATCTTACATCAGTCAATTTAGTTTAACCTGATTTGGAGTTGAGCCTCACCTCTCGACTCGGTTCTCTTCTCTCTTCCTTTCTTTTCTTCCTTCTTTTTTCCTTCCTCCTCTACTTCTCCCTTTTCTTTCTATCCTGCTGGAATGTCCAATAATGAGCCTGGACAGACCAAACCCAACCTGACTCAGCCAGATTCAGTTTCAACTTAGTCAACTTAGCAGCCACTAAAAACCCAACTCTCTTATTTTTCTTTTCTTCTTCTTCTTCCCAGTCTTTTCTCTTTCCTTTCCCTTGCTCTCTTCCTCATGCTTTCTACTTCTATGCTGGAAGTCTAGTAATGAAGTCCTGGCCCAACTTAGGTGAGTGCGACTCGCCAACTACACAACTCACTCACCATACTCCTCTTTCTCTCTACCTGATTCTTCTCCTCCATCTTCTCTTCTTTCTCCTTCCTTTTCTACTACCTTGGGAGCCACCAGCATGATTGGACTTCGACCAACCCTGGCCATAAAGCTTATATAGGCAGCGGCCCGACTCACACCACCCGACTCGAGTCAGTAATTGGAGGAGAGTCACGGTGCAACCACACCATCCCTGCTCCCTTTATCTTCTCTCTTTCTTTCACCTTTCATTTTCTTCCTCTCCACTGAACGTCCAGCAATGGCAACTGATTTCCCAAGGTCGATCTGACCCACACTACTCAACTCTGCAGCGAGTCGTGGTGCAGTGCGGCACCAACTTGATTCTATTCCCTCTCTCCTTCCTCATATTCTTCTTCTCCTTTCTTCCTCTCTCCTCATTGCCTTTCCTTCCTTCTCCTTTTATCTTTCTCAACAACCCAACAACCGGGCTGAACAGGTGAGTTTCTTGTCGAGGAAAAAGACTGGCCATTAATGGAAGATCTCAATGCGGGGTAGTTTTCTCAGAAGTGAATGCATTGGACAGTCTAATTTAATGGGATAGAGTTAGGGGATGCTTCAAGTTGAAGCTCCAATGGAGTTTCATTGATGGGTTGGAAGGAAGAAGATTGCGGCTGATTTTCTCAGGCTACTGCATGAAACAGAAGGAAAGATGCTTTTGTTGGATTTTTTCCCTTATACAGTGTTGCCCTAACGATCCCAAGTCGTTGGATTAAAGGTGGATAGCCTGGATTGATACGGTGTAAACGGGCAGCCATAAGAAGATTTAACGTCAAATTTTTTCTATGAAAACCCTAGTGCATTTGCTACAAACGTAGGGCTAGGATTGCTTTAAGATGGACAGTTAAGATAGGCATATTCAGCCTCACGTGGATCGCCAAGCTGGCAAATGGAAGGAGAAACAGAAGCTTTCCATTTTTAAAAAGGTTGTGTTTGTAGGGCTAATTTGTACCAAGGATCGTGTGTATGCACATGCTTTACAAGGTACGAAGTTAGGTGGGTTTTACTTGGGACCCACGATTACACTAGATGGACGGATCAGATCGGTCTTTCGATCACATGTGGTGGACCACATCTCAAAGAAACGGACGCCCGTCCGTCCACTGTAAAAAATTGAAGAGAGAGAGAGAGAGAGAGAGAGAGAGAAATCTCTTTTTGGAGAGATTGGGGGTTTGCCTGCTTTGACCGGGCTCCCCGGACTGGTGCACAGCGAGTGAACCTCCTATGGTGCACACGCGAAATGATTGTGGGAGATGTTTGGATGAAATCCACTCTGTTCATTTGATCCATCTACCAATATAAGGCCATGAGCTTAAGATTGGGGCTGACCTAAACTTCAAGTGGGCCATACTCTTAAGTTTCTAGTTCTAATGGTGGATTCCCGTTGATCTAATGGTCGAATTTGCCCGAAATTAAACGTCAACGGTTAAAAGATCCTAATGGGTCAATTCATAATAGATTACTAACCAATTACTAATATTAATATTAATTTTATTACCATTATCATCCATTACTATCATTGTTTTATATTAATAAAATTACATTAATAACAAATAATAATGAAATTTGTTATATATAATTTATATTATCACAGATTGTTAGTATATATAAATTATATGAATATTAGTGTAAAGGAAAAGGTTAATATATATTATTTGTGTATTATTTGTATTGTTACATATGTGTTACGTTTTAATTTTATATAGAATGTTAAATTGTTTGAAATACATTATTTATTATAAATTTTATTAATTTACGTAATATAAATTCTATGATTTTAATTTATATAAATGATGTTACAAATGTATAAATATAATATGGATTATAATTATATATCATTTTAATATGAAATTTTAAATACTTATAAAGTGTATAAATAACATTTCATAGTGTATATATTTATGTTGTATTACAGTATTTATTATAAATGATTATTAAATAGGTAGATTATAATACACACACACACACACACTAAGTTATATATATTTGATAATTATTACATATTACATATTACATATTCTGAATTGGATGACCAATTTAATGATCAGATAATTCCAAAATTGATCCTAAGCACACCCAATGTTTCCCAATATTATCATTGATATTTCTAAGTGTCCACAAGCTAACATGGACGAACTCTAACCATTTCTTTTAAAATTTGGTGGTTATATCGTGTAAGTAAGTGTCAAATCGTCCCACAGGAAGTTGTGGGCTTGATGAATGGTGGAACTTGTGATCCATAATTTTAAATCTACAATGGTCGGTTAAATTTGTTTATCAATGAAATTATAATCCTAAAGATAGGTTTTTCTGACGACGTGATGGTCCGTCGTGAAGAATAACAGATGGATAGCTTGATATATAGGTGCAGACTGCTTTCAATGGTCGGATTTAAACTATAATAAACGTGAATATTTAAGTAGGTTAAGTTTGTATTTATATTAAATTGGATTACATGGTAACATGTTCACAACCCCAAGTATAAGGTCGTGATGTAGTAATAATCTCGGTGAGACAGAGGTCGAATCCACATGTACTAATCTCGTATGTATTCTGAAAGTAACTAGAAGTAGAACCAGAAAAAGATGAAAACCTAAATTTGAAATATTTGAGAGGAATTGTGAGAAATTTAATGATAAACTTAAGAAATTCAAAGGTGGGAAACTAGGGTTTTCAAGGATCCACTTGTAGAGATCAGGGAGATCTATGCTTAATTTAAGTTATATGATTGGAATCGGAGTCCCATCCTAACCAATTAGAAGATATCTTAGTAAAATCAAATCTAAACTTTCTTTGACCTAGTTCTCGATGGTTGAGAGGTGTGAGAACTGGAAGTGATACCGTCACAAAACCATGCTTAGGAGACAAGGCAAACAATAGGATTTACCAATCCCATAACCAATTTGGGAGAATTGTGAAAGTTAGGGAGGATTTCATCACCCAACCATGCCCATGGGATGATGGTGAACAATGAGATTTCCTAATTTCACAATCTCAATACATGAAAATAACATACTCAAAGCTATCATAGATCTATTGTAATTTGAGTCACAACAAACCATTAAAAACTGAAAGTATTCCTTATAATCAAATTAGAATCAAAGATAGTTTAACTTAAACATGAATCAAAGTAATAGAAACATCCCATCAAGCTACAAGCGTCACCTCGTAGCTTTAACTGAGAGGTTTAGCCAACCATAGACATGATTGAACTAGAATCTCTTAATAAAAGCATAAAAACTAGATGATGCCTAGGGGTGCCCTAGGGACCCCTATTTATAGTTTTAGGCCTTAGACTTTCACACCAAGTGGAAATTTTTGGAAACCCTCTTAAATTTACGCAGTCTGCGCAAAAATTGCGTAACCCTCGACCGGTCGTGGGACGTCCTCGACTGGTCGAGCATGACAGAAATTTAGTTGTTTTACTCGCTAGAGTTCGAGTTAAGGCACCTTGACCAGTTGAGCCTCGACTGGTCAAACAGAGCCTAAGACTGGTCGTGCGTAGCCAGGACTAGTAGAGTCGTGGCTAGGACTGGTCGAGTAGGAATTGGGACTAGTCGAAGATGGCCGAATTTCACTTCAAAACTCTGATTTTCTTCATTCTTGACTTAATTTTCTTAGATCATCATTATGTGCATTCTTCATTCTTGGTTTCATCAAATCCAATCTTGGGTTTAGTGATTCTTAAGCATTAAATCCATGCTTTTAACATCCTTTTCAATACAAGCTCTTAAATTCACCTTGCAACACAAACATGATTAAAATAGAACATTAACCATTATCATATTCATAAAACCAAGTAATAGATGGGGTCCAATATGCAATATTTGACCATCAACACAATCCCCAACCAGTATTTTGCTAGTCCCAAGCAAAGTATGCGAAAAATAAGTTTAATGCGCAATGTTCAACCTTTTTCAGAAAACAATCTTTTGTGTATTAGGTACGCATGAGTAGACTCAAGATGAGAAAGTGAGTTCTTGTAAACTTGGAGCCGAACCATATAAACAACCTATCAAATAAATCCTTTATCCATTAGGTCAGAGCATAGTTCGCATATCAAGTTTTTCAACGTGCTCAGTGAAAATACTATCTTTTCATAATGTTAGCCATGCTTATCACTTCGAGATTGGTTGAAAACACAAGTACTAATTCCAAACTTATCTCTTTTTTCCTTCTTTTTCCATTTTTTGATTTTATATCGACGATCATTTGTATTCATTCAGTCTTCTTCAGACATTACATCCTTTTCAAGGACATTTTTCATTCCATTCAAAGGTGTTGTCCTTCTTCATTCTTTTTCAGACTTTGCATTATTTTCACATTCTTTTCCAGTCTTTCTCACCACACATGACCTTTTTGTCTATCACTTATTTCGTATTGCGGTTTAGGATTGAGGAAAGGTTGGGCTGGAAGAATCTCTTTTTCCCCAATTGAATTTTTTGTCTCACGCCTTTGTATGGCCTTTGAAGGGTCTTGAAGGCTTTACAAGATACCCTGTGTGATAAGCTTTTGGTTTTAAATATGTTTCTAGACCAGATCCTCTTAAGGTCTCCCTTGGTTTGGAATTTGATTAAAGAAACCTTGAGGAGTAGCGGTTTGTCCATTCCTCCAGCTGGAGTTATATGTATTTGAGGTGGGTCCATTGAAAGGTCTTTAGTAGTTGTTCACGATATTTGATTGCTCATTTAGAATTTCTTGAAAAGTAGGTATTGTTGGACAATTTTCAGTTGTATGTATGTTACAAGCACAAATACCGCATAACTTCCTTAGCCTTGTCCTTCTTAAGTTCCATGGCCTCGAGTATTTTCCTCGTGAGACTAACCACTTTAGCATTTATATCATCTTCCTCCTTTAGAATATATATTCTTCCCCTTTCCTTTGATGGAGTAGGCTTAGGAATGGTGGGTTTTGGGGAGATGTCCCATGATTGGTCATTTTCAGCAAGTTTGTCTAGATAGTCCCACACATCATCGAAATCTTTGTTCATGAATTCCCCATTACACATCATCTTGACCAATTGGCGCATGAAAGATGTCAGTCTATTGTAGAAGAAATTTGTGATGTGCCAAGTTTCAAAACCGTGTTGTGGGCATGAACTAACAAGTTCCTTGAACCGCTCCCAACATTGGAAGAATGTTTCATCCTCCTTTTGGGCGAAGTTCATGATTGACTTTGTAAGGGTGTTCATTTTATAGTATGGAAAAATACTTTTTATGAACTCCCTTATCATGTCATTCCATGTGCTAATAAATCTGGGACGTAGTGAATGCAACCACGTCTTAGCTTTCTCTTTCAAAGAAAATGGAAGGAGTTTCAGTCTAACCGTGTCCTCAGACACGTTAAGAAAATATAAAGCGGCTATAATCTCGTCAAACTCTTTCAAGTGCAGATATGGACTTTCAGATTCAAGTCCATGGAATTTTGGAAGGAGTTGGATCACCCCTGACTTGATATTCATGTCCCGTATTTTGTAAGGCCCATATCCTAGTCTGTACCGTTATGTATACTCCCATGATCCTTCCCGTTGAATTTCGACAACCTGTGACCTATAATTGACATTTGCGTGTGACCCTAAGTCGTATCCTGTAGATTTCAGTCAGCTTAATTCGATACTTGTACTATTGCAACCGCACCGTCGCCGTGGTTCCAACGCCACATCTTGTACACTAATTCGATACCCTGGCCAAGAGATGTGGGCCCGCGCATATAGCGAAGAAACGCCACGCATTTGTGAACCCAAGAGAATCTCTGCAACCCATCACCTCTCTCTTACAACCACCCTTTCTCTCTTTCTCTTTCTCTTCACATTTTCCAAGGAACTAAAGAGGTACACATCTAAGCACTTCCAAGGAGAGAAAAGTTTGTTGTGTGTGGACCACTTCCTATCCCAAGATCCATCATCCTAGCCCTTCATTTCTCATCACCTTCTATCAAAGTGAGACACAAGGAGTTTGGCGTTCCATCGGACCAAGAAGATCCAACGGTGGGTGTTTTATATGCCTAGTTTTCATGTTTTGATGATGGGCCAAGTGGGGCCTACCGATTGATGGTATGGATCTCACTTTGGACACTAGATGTGGCAGATGGTCCACCATGATTCACATGATCATTCCATGATGGGGCCATTCTCCATGGACCCCATCATGATGTTTACTTATGTAGTTTAAAAGGGGTTATCTAGACCTTCCATTTTGGTGGAGAAGGAATCTCCACCATTGATTTTGATTTTTAGAGCGAAGGGCAAGCTTGCCCTGAGATTCATAAGACCTTTCGAGATCACCGGGCACGTTGGCATCGTAGCCTATCGGCTTGGCTTGCCATCTCAGTTGTCTGCCATTCACAACATTTTTCATGTCTCTATATTGAGAAAGTGTGGGTTAGACATTGTTCCTGTTATTGATTGGCAGCCGTTGGAGATTCGTGAGGACGCTTCTTACATTAAGCAACAAGTTTATATCCTCGATCGGAAAGAGTAGGACCTCTGGATTAAGGTCATTCCCTTGGTGAAGGTGTAGTGGGGCCATCATAATGTGGATGAGGCATCTTGGGAGCACGAGGCAGAGATTCGAAAGTGCTATCCCCATTTTTTCGATGTTTGATTGTATGTGGTATTGTGTTTTGATTATATATGATGTTATGTTTTCTATTCCCATATGAGTTATGGTTAGTTGCGATGGTAGTATAAATTTTAAGGATGAAATTTCTACTAGGTGAGGAGAGTTGTAAGGCCCGTATCTTAGTCCGTACTGTTCTGTATACTTCCATGATCCTTTCCGTCGAATTTTGATAACCCTCGACCTATAATCAATGTTTGCGTGTGACCCTAAGTCGTATCCCATAGATTTGAGTTGACTTAATCCGATACTTATACCATTGCGACCGCACCATCGCCGCAATTCTAATGCCGTGTATTGCACACCGATTCGATACCCTGGCCAGGAGATGTGGTCCCTCATTTATCTAGAAGAAACGCCACGCATTTATGAACCCAAGAGAATCTCTATTACCCATCACCTCTCTCTTACAACCACCCTTTCTCTCTCTCTCTCTCTCTTCACATTTTCCAAGCAACTAAATAAGTGCATGTCCAAGCACTTCCAAGGAGAGAAAAGCTTGTTGTGTGTTGCCCACTCCCTATCCCAAGATCCATCATCCTAGCCCTTCATTTCTCATCACCTTCCATCAAAGTGAGACACAATGAGTTTGGCGTTCCATCAGACCAAGAAGATCAAATAGTGGGTGTTTTATAGGCGTAGATTTCATATTTTGATGATGGGCTAAGTGGAGCCTACCGATTGATGGTATGGATCTCCCTTTAGACCCTAGATGTGGCCGATGGCCCACCATGATGCACATGATCATTCCATGATGGGGCCATTCTCCATGGACCCCATCATGATGTTTACTTTTGTAGTTTAAAAGGGGTTATCTAGACCTTCTATTTTGGTGGAGAAGGAATCTCCACCATTGATTTTGATTAGGTGGGCCCACATGTATTGGGACCCACTTGATGTATGATTAAAATGCATGGAAAGGGAGGGCTCATAGTGGCGGAACCCTCCATCGCACGTGTGTCTCTCTCTCCCTCTGTCTCTCTCTCTCCCTCTCTCTCTCTTTCTCTCCTTCCCATATTTTGTGGCCTACTTGATGAATGTATGTGATATCCAAACCGTCCATCCAATGGACCACATGGCTGTCCAAACATGGGGACCAACCCACCTTGCTACCCCCTTTTTCAGAGGGTCTGGATGATGGAAATACCAATATAAGGTGGACCTTAGCACGGCTAGTTAGGCCAGCCCGGAACCTGCTGGACATCTGCTGTCCAGACCGTCTAGTGGGGTTTGGACGTTGGAAAGAAAAATAGAAAATGTTAGCTCGATTCAAAATTTTTGAGTGGGCTGCTCATGCAGGCCCCACCTTGATGTATGGATCTAAACCACGCTGTCCACCCTATTTCCCATCTCATTTTAAATGTTGAGCTAAAAAATGAATCTAACCTGATTATCTGTTGGGCCATATCATAGAAAACAGTGATTTTTACCGTTAAAATCTATTAGGGACCACTTTAATTTTTCTACACACCAAAACATGCTTAATATTGGGCTTGTTTGGTCTATCTTGAGCCATAGAATCCAATGGATGGAGTGGATCCTCCTTATGTGGGCCCCACCTAGGAAAAACCATGGAAAAGTTGAAAAAAAAACTTCTTGTGTAGCAGGCGCTGTTGCTGCTCATTCAGAGGACACTGTAACAGCGTCATACTACTGCGCTGGTTGGAGGGCAGGGATGTGGGTCCCAACAATAGGTCCCACCATGATGTGTGTGGAACCATCAATACCGTGCATTTGATGGGGCCCTTTTAATGGTGGGGCACCCCATAAATTGAGCAGTACACAGAGCTCAGGTGGTCCATGTCACAGGAAACAATGGTGGATTGAATGTCTACCATTGAAACTTCTTTGGTTCAGAAGTTTTGGATAAATATAAAATTATTATTTTTTAAATGGGTCTGTGTGACCTTATTAACAAATGGGGGAAAATAAATGTTATGGTGGGCCCCACGTGGGACCCACCTATGATGAGATTGGATTGGCAGGTGTACCACACACCAGCCCTATAACTGCTGTGATGTATCAGGTTATGTGGAGCCCACCTTGGTGAAGTGTGCACCCAATTTGTGGGGTCCTCTTTGGTGTATGTGTTGCATCTAAACCATCCATCCAATTGGCAAGCCCATCTTTGGCTTAAGACTAAAAATGAGGCAGATTTATTAGGTGGACCACACCATAGAAAATAGTGGAGAGATGAACCCCTACCATTGGAGTCCTTTTTGTACCACAATAGTCTTGGATTAAATTGATATTTGTTCTTCCTCCCAACCAGGTGTTTGTGACCTTACTAACAGACTGGATGGAAAATAAACATGATGGTGGGCCCCGAAATTTTTATAACGGTGAAAAAAATCATTATCTCCACTGCTATTTGTGATATAGTCCAGATGATCTTTAGATACGATTCATTCCTGTGGAAATGCTCTAGAATGATCTCTAAATAGGTTATGGCCCATTGCAATGTATATAAGGCCCATGTGATGCAGCCCATTTGATGTATTTGAGGCCCATGAGTTGAGGCTTAATGAGATGTATATAAAGTCCATTGCAATGTGACATGGTTTATATAATGATGTTTATGGCGGGCCATGCCTTGGGAGCAATGATGGTTTGACGCCCACATTGTAAGAACATTGATGGTTAAATGTCTACATTATAACTCTCCCTAGGGCCCATTGATAGGCTCATACTTGTTGTGGGTAGGCCATCTAGGCCCATCTTCGTTGTGAGGATAGTTCATCACCATATAACCTGCTTTGTATAATTCCATGACTCATGTCATACGTATCATATGTATGCTTGATATGAGTAGTGACTGATCATAGTAAATGCCATTGGGCAGATTATTTATGGGACTCACTGATAGGAGTTACCCACATGAGCTTGTGGTACGTATAGGATTACTGCATGACTGGATGGTGTGATTCATGCATCTCGCATATGTGTGACATGATCATTGTATGACATAGCGACATCAGGGCCATGGCCTTCATAGACACATCACGGATGGCCTGATTGGATAACGGAAATATTGGATCTAGCACTGTGGGCACATAGGATGCCCTTGGGTGAAATTCCCAGAGCATTTTTAGTAACAGGAGATGCTCCAACATCTAAACTGAGTGGATACACGAGTGCACGAGTGCCGAATACTAGTAGGCTACGTCTTCCACTGTGTCGTTGTCGATTGGAAGCGGGTGTGACCTTATCCGCCCGAGTGAGTGGGTCGTAAGCTAGGCTGAGTTTGACCAACTCGTAAATGGGTCTGCTATTGATGAGCCGAGTAGGTATTGGCAGACTACTGGTCAAGCAGATAGTGTGGTCTCTTTCACTCGTTGGGTTGTGTGGCTAGGGAGGCGACAGTCAGTGTGGAGTGTACTAGACCCTGGTAATATCCCAAAGGGGGACTAAACTGATATGTGTACTTGATGAGGACTGGCATGCTGGTATTGCATCTCACATATGACATTCTGTTACATAGCCCTAGCATCGCATGGCCTTGATATGGCCGATAACATTCATGTCTTGCATCGCATAGCCTTGGTACGCCTGAGAGTATACATAGACTTACCAGCATATTTCCACGTTACTCTGATACTGCATACTTAACACTTTCCTTACACACACACACACTTATACCACCCTCTAAGCTTTTTAAGCTTATGCATGATCGTTACGTATAGGTGACGTTGGATCGTAGTAGTGCTGAGGCAGGAGTGCGCATCAAATTATTTTAGAGCTTTTTGATCACTTTGTATTTCTCTTTCTGCATTGTACTTAAAGTTTTTTATATATTGGATTTGTGGTGATGTTGTTTTGTGACTTGATTATGCTTATGGTTATGCACCATTACAAAAACAAAATCATATCGAAAATCCTCCTTGTAGGATCCCAGGATTAAAATCTGGCATATGAGTGCTGGGAGCCTAGAATGGGGCATTATGGAGGTTGTTGGCACCGGATTTGGTGATCGGGAATTTTGTGAGCCCGTTTTCCAAGTTTGGGGCATGACGGAAGTTGATATCAGAGCATAACTTGGGAATACCTGAGGATCACATCATATATCTACTATGAACTTAGAATAAATAGGTCCCGAGTTTGAATAACTTAGCGATTTTTTGACATAGACCCTTAACACTTATGACTTCGAGAATTCTCAAGGCTGATAGGCCTTTGTTCCTTCTTATAAGACATCCCGCTTAGGAGAGCGACCCGAACGACTCCCGCTCCCCCATGTGAGCCTGGTGCAGCCCCGACAACACCCGTGACTGCCACTTCAATAGATGATGGAGATAATGACCATTATCTTTCAGAGGCAGGGCAGGCAGCCCGTTGTTATGCCAGCCCAGGCAGAGTAGGAGAGCTCGAGCGCCCATCTTGGAGACTTCAGACGGCATGATCCCCCACTCTTCTTAGAAGTACCAGACCTTACTATAGTAGAGATATGGCGCTCCGAGTTAGAGAAGATTGTTGACACTATGAGATGTAGGACCTAACAGCGGATCCCGTTAGCTGTATTTTTTCTCCAAGGTGAGGTCAGCACTGGTGGGCATCAGTCACCCGAGCGGCACCGCCGATTTCAAGTGGACATGGGAGGACTTTATAGATCGGTTCAACCGAAAGTTCTTTCCTAAGCATGTTTGACAGCAACGCACATTAGAGTTTGAGACTCTAGTCCAGGGGACATGTCCGTGTCATACTATGAGGCACGTTTCTTCGTGATATCGAGGTTTGCTACGTATCTTATCGATGATGAGGGGCTTAAGGCTCGCCCTTTTGAGAACGGCTTGTGTCCTGCCCTCAGGAGCCGTGTGATCGGACACATGCTTCCAAAGTTTGAGTAGATTGTGAAGAGGGCCTAGGTCTACGAGGCAGATTGGGCTAGTTTGCAGAGGGCCTGCGACTAGGGAGGAGACCGAAATAGGAAGGCACCCTCCTGTAGCTCCCATCAGCAATAGCATCGTCCACAGTAGCGACGCATGATCCGCCCAGCATTCCAAGCACCAGTGGCACCCCCAGCACCACTTACATGACTATTCATAGGTACTTGCTTTAGATGCGGTAGGACAGGACATCGTAGGCACGAGTGTCCCCATCCGCAGCAGCAGCAGCCAAGGGCACTGTATCAGCCTCCGTGACAGCCCCCACAACACCAGCCTCCTTCACCTTCCCCACAGCAGAAGAGGCAGCAAATCAGGCCGTCACAGTGGCAACAGCAGCAAAAGAGACCTTAGAGGGGACATGCACCTCCCTAGCAGGCCAAGGGAAAATTTTATGCCGCCCAGCAGAACCCTCAATCGTCAGGAGGGGTCGTCGAGGGTACTCTCCCTGTTTCTGCATGCATTGCACATATATTGTTTGATTCTGGTGCATCGCATTCCTTTGTGGCTGATGATTTCTGTTGATCGACTGGTTTGCCGACAGAGTCTACTCGTGAGGATTTATCGATGTCAATGCCCTTAGGGAAGACTGCAGTGTTAGATCGATTTTGCTCGTCTTACCCCATCCTGATTGGGGATATCTTTTTGTCTGCTGATTTATTCGTATTGACGATGTCTAAGTTTAATGTCATCTTGGGCATGGATTAGCTCACCGAATACCACGCCATATTAGACTGCTTCACGAGGATAGTCACGTTTTATATACCCAGCGTGCCAGGGTTCCGTTTTGTTGCCGAGCCCCGAGGAGAACAGCTTTCTTGCCTGTTGTCGTGTGCCGTTGAGGAGTTAGTTGCTTTGAGTATCTACCAGCTACCGGTTGTTTGTGGTTTTCTCGATATGTTCCAAGAGATTCCATGGTTACTACCTCGTCAGCACACCCAGTTCCAGATTGATCTTGTGCCCGGTACCATGCCTATTTAGAAGGCCCCGTATCGTATGACACTGTTGGAGTTACAGAAACTCCAGAAGCAGTTGGATGAGTTGCACGATCTAGGCTTTATCCATCCGGCAGTTTTCCGTGGGGAGCGCTAGTACTCTTCGTGAAGAAGAAGGATGGCTTATTAAGGCTTTACGTAGATTACCGTGAGCTCAACAAGGTCACGATCAAGAATAAATACCCGCTCCCGAGGATCGATGATTTGTTTGATTAGCTACGGGAGGCATAGTTCTTTTCGAAGATAGACTTGTGGTCCGGTTATCATCAGGTTCGAGTCTGAGATGAGGATATCCCAAAGATAGCCTTCAAGACGCGCTATGGTCATTTTGAGTTTCAAGTCATGTCCTTCGGACTGACCAATGCGCCCGAAGTATTCATGCAGTTGATGAACGAGGTCTTTTGTCCATATCTCGACCAGTTTGTTGTGGTGTTCATCGATGACATTCTGATATAATTGAGGACCCATGAGGAGCATGAGCGGCATCTGGAGATAACATGTAGACCCTCCGTATGCACCAGCTTTATGCTAAACTGGAGAAGTGCGAATTCTGGCAGGAGGAGGTAAAGTTCCTCGGTCATGTGGTGACGAGGTAGGGAGTCGCAGTAGACCGCTCGAAGATTGATGTCGTGCGTCAGTGGGACCAGCCCACCAACGCGTCTGAGATCTACAGTTTTCTTGGTTTGGTGGGCTACTACCGACATTTTATTGAGGGATTCCTCATATTGTAGCCCCGTTGACCAGGTTCACCCAGAAGGGCGTTGAGTTCATTTGGAGTGACACTTATGAGCAAGCATTTGTGGAGCTGATGGATTTGTTGTATTTATCAATGCCTTGCGAGTTGGCTTGGGTGTTGTCCTGATGCAGCACGGGAAGCTGGTGGCTTATGCGTATCATTAGCTTAAGGTCCATGAGTTGAACTACCCCACGCATGATTTGGAGTTGGCAGCAGTTGTCTTTGCATTGAACATATGGAGGCACTATCTCTATAGGGTGAGGTTCGGGCTCTTCTCCGACCACAAGAGCTTGAAGTATCTGTTCTCTCAGTCCGAGCTGAACAGAGGCAGAGGCGTTGGATGGAGCTCTTGAGGGACTATGATTTTGATCTTCAGTACCACCTGGGCAAGGCGAACGTGGTGGTGGATGCCCTTAAGTCAGTCACGAGGCCCGGTGGCGCACATGATGATTCAGGAGTGGAAGATGCTTGGGGATGTGTCAGCATTTGACTTCGAGATCGGCTTACAGTCTTCTATTGTGTAGTTATTGAGCTTGTCGATTCAACCCTCTCTTGTTGCAAGGGTGATGGAGGCTCAGCAAGCAGATATGTCAGTGTAGAGTTATTAGGCAGAGGCAGCATCTGAGAGTCAGTCAAATTGGTAGATTAGTTTTGATGGTGGACTTCGCTTCAGAGGCCGATTATATGTCTCGGATATTCCTGAGTTGCGTAGAGATCTTATGACCGAGGCACATCGATCACGGTTCTTTATCTACCCTGGCTCGACGAAGATGTATCGTGATATGAAACGTCAGTATTTTTAAGTGGGGATGAAGTGTCAGATAGCCAGTTTTATGGTCGAGTGTGACACGTGCCAGTGTGTCAAGGCCGATCATCAGAGATCCCCAGGTCCCTTGCAGACGCTGAGCATTCTATTGTGGAAGTGGGAGCACGTATCCACCAATTTTATCATGGGTTTTTCGAGGACTTAGCGCCGTCACGACGCCATCTGGGTTGTTGTCGATCGTCAAACAAAGTCGGCACATTTTCTTACGATTTATACGACCTAAACTTTGGACCGACTTGCGAGGTTATTCATTGAGGAGATTGTGAGACTGCATGGCATTCCAATTTCCATCATTTCTGACCGAGACCCGAGGTTCACGTCTCAGTTTTGGAGGAGCTTCCAAACGGCGATGAGGTCTATTTTCCAGCTCAGCACCGCGTATCATCCGTAGACCGATGGGTAGACCAAGAGGGTCAACCAGATCCTTGAGGATATGCTTCAGGTTTACGTGTTAATTTCTCGAGTAGTTGGGTTGAGTATCTGCGATTGGCTAAGTTTGCTTACAATAACAGCTATCAGGCGACCATTGACATGTCTTCTTTTGAGGCATTATACGACAGACTATGCAGATCTCCGAGTTGTTGGACCGAGGTTGGAGAACGGCGTCTCCTGGGTCCCGAGCTTGTGGAATGGACATCAGACATCATCGACATCATCAGGCAGAGGATGCGCACAGCTCAAAGCTGGCAGAAGAGTTTTACTGACCATCGGCGTCGTCCCTTGGAGTTTATCATTGGGGACCATGTGTATCTCAAGGTCTCACCCATGAGGGGTGTGGTTCGTTTTGGAGTGAAGGGCAAGCTTGCCTCAAGATTCATAGGACTTTTCAAGATCACCGAGCGCATTGGCGCCGTGGCCTATCGGCTTGCCTTGCCATCTCAGTTGTCTAGCATCCACAACATTTTTCATGTCTCTATGTTGAAGAAGTGTGGGTCAGAATTGTTCCTGCTATTGATTGGTAGCCATTAGAGGTTCGTGAGGACGCTTCTTACATTGAGCAGCCAGTTCGTATCCTCAATCGGAAGGAACAGGTCCTCTAGACCAAGGTCATTCAATTGGTGAAGGTGCAATGAGGCCATCATAGTGTGGATGAGGCATCTTGAGAGCGCGAGGCAGAGATTCGAGAGCATTATCCCTATCTTTTTTATGTTTGATTGTATGTGGAATTGTGTTTTGATTGTATATGATGTTATGTTTTCTGTTCTCATATGAGTTATGTAGTTGTGATGGTAGTATAAATTTCAAGGATGAAATTTTTA
The DNA here is from genome assembly GCF_029962835.1 of Magnolia sinica. Lineage (NCBI taxonomy): Eukaryota > Viridiplantae > Streptophyta > Magnoliopsida > Magnoliales > Magnoliaceae > Magnolia > Magnolia sinica. The sequence goes on from NC_080574.1 coordinate 87,631,051, forward strand.
TTAGGTGGGGAGAGTTATAAGGCCCGTATCATAGTCTGTACCGTTCCTTATACTCCCACGATCCTTCCTACCGAATTTTGGTAACCCGCAACCTATAATCAACGTTTGCGTGCTACCCTAAGTCGTATCCTGTAGATTTGAGTCGGCTTAATCCAATACTTGTACCATTGCGACCGCACCGTCGCCGCAATTCCAACACCACGTCTTGTACACCAATTCGATACCTTGGCCAAGAGATGTGGGTCCGCGCTTATCGCGAAGAAACGCCACGCATTGGTGAACCCAAGAGAATCTCTGCAACCCATCACCTCTCTCTTACAACCACCCTTTCTCTCTTTCTCTTTCTCTTCACATTTTTCAAGGAACTAAAGAGGTGCACGTCTAAGCACTTCCAAGGAGAGAAAAGTTTGTTGTGTGTGGCCCACTTCCTATCCCAAGATCCATCATCCTAGCCCTTCATTTCTCATCACCTTCCATCAAAGTGAGGCACAAGGAGTTTGGCGTTCCATCGGACCAAGAAGATCCAATGGTGGGTGTTTTATAGGCCTAGTTTTCATGTTTTGATGATGGGCCAAGTGAGGCCTACTGATTGATGGTATGGATCTCACTTTGGACACTAGATGTGGCCGATGGCCCACCATGATTCACATGATCATTCCATGATGGGGCCATTCTCCATGGACCTCATCATGATGTTTACTTTTATAGTTTAAAAGGGGTTATCTAGACCTTCCATTTTGGTGGAGAAGGAATCTTCACCATTGATTTTGATTTGGTGGGCCCACATGTATTGGGACCCACTTGATGTATGATTGAAATGCATGGAAAGGGAGGGCTTATAATAGCGGAGCCCTCCATCGCACATGTCTCTCTCTATCTCTCTCTCTCTACTTCTCATATTTTGTGGCCCACATGATGAGTGTATGTGATATCCAGACCGTTCATCTAACGAACCACATGGCTGTCCAAACATGGGACCAACCCACCTTGCTAACCCCTTTTTTGGAGGATCTGGATGATGGAAATACCAATATGAGGTAGACCCTAGCATGGCCGGTTGGGCCAGCCCAGAACCTGCTGGACGTCTGCTGTCCAGACCATCCAGAAAGGTCTAGACATTGGAAAGAAAAACAGAAAATGTTAGCTCGATTCAAAACTTTTGAGTGGGCCACTCATGCAGGCCCCACCTCGATGTATGGTTCTAATCCACAACATCCACCCTATTTCCCATCTCATTTTAGGCGTTGAGCCAAAAAATGAATCTAATCCGATTATCTGGCGGGCAATAGCATAGAAAATAGTGATTTTTACTGTTAAAATCTATTAGGGGCCACTTTAATTTTTCCACACGCCATAACATGCTGAATATGGGACTTATTTTGTCTATCTTGAGCGATAGAATCCAATGGATGGAGTGGATCCTCCTGATGCGGGCCCCACCTAGGAAACACCACGTAAAAGCTTTAAAACAAAAAAAAAAATAACGATTCATGTGCAGCAGGCACTGCTGTTGCTCGTCCAGATGATGCTGCAGCAGCATCTTGCTGCTGCGTTGGTTGGAGGGCAAGGACGTGGGTCCCTACCGTAGGCTCCACCATGATGTGTGTAGAACATCAAAACCGTGCATTTGATGGGGGCCCTTTTAATATTGGGGCACCTTAGAAATTGAGCCGTACACAGAGCTCAGGTGGTCCACGTCGCAGGAAACGATGGTGGATTGAATGTCTGCAATTGAAACTTCTTTGGTTCAGGAGTTTTGGATAAATATAAAATTATTTTTTTATATATATGTCTGTGTGACCTTATCAACAGATGGGGGAAAATAAATGTTATGGTGGGCCCCAAGTGGGACTCACCTGTGATGGGATTGGATTGGCAGGTGTACCACACACCAGCCCTATAGCTACTGTGTTATAACAGGTTTTGTGGAGCCCATATTGGTGACGTGTGCACCCAATTTGTGGGATCCTCTTTGGCGTATGTGTTGCATCTAAACCATCCATCCAATTGGCAAGCCCGTCTTTGGCTTAAGACTAAAAATGAGGCAGATTTATCAGGTGGACCACACCTCAAAAAATGGTGGAGAGATAAACACCTACCAATGGAGTCCTTTTTGGACCATAATAGTCTTGGATTAAATTGATATTTGTTCTTCCTCCCAACCAGTTCTTTGTGACCTTACTAACAGACTGGATGGAAAATGAACGTGATGGTGGCCCCTGGAATTTTTATAACGATGAAAAAAATCATTATCTCCACTGCTATTTGTGATATGGTCCAGATGATCTTTTGATACAATTCATTCCTTTGGAAATGCTCTAAAATGATCTCTAAATAGGTTATGACCCATCTCAATGTATATAAGGCCCATGTGATGTGGCCCATTTGATGTATTTGAGGCCCATGGGTTGAGGCCCAATGGGATGTATATAAAGTCCATTGCAATGTGTGATTCCACCATGGTTTATGTAATGATGTTTATGGCGGCCATGCGTTGGGAGCGATGATGGTTTGATGCCCACATTATAAGAACAATGATGGTTAGATGTCCACATTGTAACTCTCCCTAAGGCCCATTGATAGGCTCATACTTGTTGTGCGTAGGCCATTTAGGCCCATCTTCATTGTAAGGATAGTTCATCATCATATAACCTGCTTAGTATAATTCCATGACTCATGTCACACGCATCATATGTATGTTTGATATGAGTAGTGACTGATCATAGCATATGCCATTGGGCAGATTATTTATGGGACTCATTGATAGGAGTTACCCACATGAGCGCGTAGTACGCACAGGATTGCTGCATGACTGGACGGTGTGACTCATGCATCTCGCATATGTATGACATGATCATTGTATGCCCTAAAGACATCAGGGTCGTGACCTCCACGGGCACATCATGGATGGCTGGATTGGATACCGAAAACATTGGCTCTAGAACTGTGGGCGCATAGGATGTCCTTAGGTGAAAATCCTAGAACTTTTTTGGTATAAGGAGATGCTCCAACATCTAGACCGAGTGGATACATAAGCGCATGAGTACAGAATACCAGTAGTTCGTGTCTCCCACTGTGTCGTGGTCAGTTTGAAGGGGGTGTGGCCTTACCCACCCAAGTGAGAGGGTCGTAAGCTAGGCTGAGTTTGACTAGCTCGCAAATGGGTCTAGTATCGACGAGCTGGGTAAGTATTGGCAGACTACTGGTTAGGTGGATAGTGTGGTCTCTTTCACTCATTGTGCTGTGCAGATAGGGAGGAGGTAATCAGTGTGGAGTGTATTAGATCCTAGTGATATCTCAGAGGGGAACTATACTGATATGTGCACTTGATGAGGACTGACATACTTGTATTGCATCTCGCATATGACATTCAGCTACATAGGCCTTGCATTGCATGGCTTGGGTATGGCTGATAGCATTCATGTCTTGCATTGTATAGCCTTGGTATGACTGATAGTATTCATGGACTTATCAGCATATTTCCACATTACTCTAATACTGCATACTTGGCACTTACCTCACGCACACACTTATACCACCCATTATGCTTTTGTAAGCTTATGTATGACCTTGCGTGCAGGTGATGTTGGATCACAGCAGGGCTGAGGTATGAGCGTGCATCAGATTATTTTGGAGCTTTTTTATCACCTTGTATTTCTCATTCCACATTGTACTTAAAGTTTTTGATATAGTGGATATGTGGTGATGTTGTTTTGTGACTTGGTTATGCTTGTGGTTATGCTCCATTATATAAAAAAAAATCATATCGAAAATCCTCCTTGTAGGATCCTAGGATCGGAATCTGGCATATAGTGCCGAGAGGCGAGAATGGGGCACTATGAAGGCTGTCAGCAACGGATTTGCCAATCGAGAATTTTATGAGCCTATTTTCCGAGTTTGGGGCGTGACATATTTTCTGAAAAAACCATTCATGAGGGGATGCTCACCCCCGCCGGTTGTAAATAGTCTCGCAAAGTACGATGCGTGATGCTCGATGCACCTCATTTTCATCCTGGACTTCCTCAACCCTAGGTTGAGGTTGTCTTCCCGGTTGATTAACCAATTGATTTGTAGCCATAACCTCAATTAACTTAAGGATCTCGAGTGTTGTCTAATCTTGCGATCGATAGATAACCCCTCAACGAATCCTCCTTCACTCAATAGACGTCAAGTGTTATCATGGACCCACTTGGCATGAAACACTCTCAGCCCTTAATTTTAGATTATAACCTAAACCTAAAAGAGAGAAATGAAATAGAAATCTAGAAATAAAAAGAGAGAGGGAATTGGGAAGAAGTTACCAAATTAGAAGTTCCTAATTAAAATCCTGCAAAAAAAAAGTCAGTATCTAAAAACAGAAATTCTAAAATTAGAAAGTTTCTAAAAAATAAAAATAGAAAGTAAGAAAGTTTCTAAAAAACAAAAAATAGAAAGTTTCTAAAAAAGTTAGATTCTAAAATCACTTTAGGAAAGTTTTTAAACCTAGAATTAGAAAGTCAGTTAGTTTCTAAAAGAAAATCTTATAATTAAAAGGTTTCTAAAAACAGAAAACAAACCCTAATCTAAAAAATAAAAAATAGAAAAATCCTAATCTTAACCTAATTTTAAAACTAGCTAATCTAAAAAAAACGCAACCGTTAATCCCCGGCAATGGCGCCAAAAACTTGTTCACAACCCCAAGTATAAGGTCGCGATGTAGTAATAATCTCTGTGACACCGAGGTCGAATCCACAAGGACTAATCTCGTGTGTATTATGAAAGTAACTAGAAGTCGAACTAGAAAAAGATGAAAACCTAAATTTGAAATATTTGGGAGGAATTGTGAGAAATTTAATGAAAAACTTAAGAAATTCAAAGGTAGGAAACTAGGGTTTCTAAGGATCCACTTGTAAAGATCAGGGAGATCTATGCTTGATTCAAGTCACACGATTGGAATCAGAGTCCCATCCTATTCAATTGGAAGATATCTTAGTAAAATCAAATCTGAACTTCCTTTGACCTAGTTCTCAATGGATGAGAGGTGTGAGAACTGGAAGTGATACCCTCAGAAAACCATGCCCAGGAGACAAGACGAACAACAGGATTTACCAATCCCACAACCAATCTAGGAGAATTATGAAAGTTAGGGAGGATTCCATCACCCAACCATGCCCATGGGACGATGGTGAACAATGAATTTCCTAATTTCACAATCTTAATACATGAGAAGATCATACTCAAAGCTATCACAGATCTATTGTAATTTGAGTCATAACAAACCATTAAAAACTAAAAGTATTCCTTATAATCAAACTAGAATCAAAGATAGTTCAACTTAAACATGAATTAAAGTAATAGAAACATCCCATCACACTACAAGCTTCACCTCTTAGCACTGGCTAAGAGGTTTAGCCAACCATAGACATGATTAAACTAGAATCTCTTAATAAAAGTATAAAAACTACTAAGGAAAGTGAAGAAAAACTCTTTGTGACAACTTCTCCATGCTTTTGCTCTACTCCTTAAACCCTAGATGATGCCTAGGGGTGCCCTAGGGTATTTATAGTTTTAGGCCTTAGACTTACGTACTAAGTGGAAATTTCTGGAAACCATCTCAAATTTACGCAATCCGTGCAAAAATTGTATAACCCTTGACTGGTTGTGGGCCGTTCGGGACCAGTCGTGGGACGTCCTCAACCAGTCAAGGGTCACCCTCGACTGGTCGAACAGGATGGAAATTTAATTGTTTTACTCGCTGGAGTTTGAGTCGAGGCACCTCGATCGGTCAAGCAAAGCGCAGGACTGGTCATGTGTAGGCAGGACTAGTCGAGCCAAGGCCAGGACTGGTCGAGCCGGAGCCAGAACTAGTCGAAGATGGCCGATTTTCACTTCAAAACTCCAATTTTCCTCATTCTTGACTTAATTTTCTTAGATCTTCAGTATGTGCATTCTTCATTCTTGGTTTCATCAAATCCAATCTTGGCTTTAGTAATTCTTGAGCGTTAAATCCATGCTTTTAACATCCTTTTCAATCTAAGCTCTTAAATTCACCTTGCAACACAAACATGATTAAATTAGAATATTAAGCATTATCATGTTCATAAAATCAAGTAATAGATGGGGTCCACTATGTAATATTTGACCCTCAACATAACACTCAAGTACTGGAAAGTACGGGGTGTTATACTTGAAGTGATGAGCATGGGTAACATTATAAAAAGATAGTATTTTCATTGAGCACGTTGAAAAACTTGATATGCGAACTATGCTCTGACTTAATGGATAAATAACTTATTTGATTGATTGCTTATGTGATTCGGCTCTAGGTTTTCAAAATCTCACTTTCTCATCTTGAGTTTACTCCTTCATACTTAATTATACAAAAGATTATTTTCTAAAAAACGTTTGAACATTGCGCATTGAAGTTCATTTTTTCGCATACTTTGTTTGGGATTAGCAAAATGCTGGTTGGGGATTGTGTTGAGGGTCAAATATTACATATTATCCCCTATTTATTACTTAGTTTTATGAACATGATAATGCTTAATGTTCTATTTTAATCATGTTTATATTGTAAGGTGAATTTAAGAGCTTGGATTGAAAAGAATGCTAAAAGCATGGATTTAACACTTAAGAATCACCAAGCCAAAGGTTGGATCCTAGAGGACCAAAAATGAAGAATTCACATACTAAAGATCTAAGAAAATAAGTGAGGAATGAAGAGCATTGAAGACTTGAAGTGAAGAAAAGGAACCCCAAAAAGTTACATCATTCGACCAATCTAAGCCCATCTTCGACCAGTCGAAGGATTCCACTCGACTAGTCGAAGATTCCTCGACTCAAACTTCAACGACAACACCTCTAAATTCTTATCATCCTTGACCAGTCGAGGGTTACGTAGATGTTGCGTGGACTGTGTAAATTTGAGGCAGTTTCTGAAAATTTTCAACTCAGTGTGAAAGGTGTCACGCCCCAAACTAGGAAACCGGGTTCACAAAATTCCCGATTGCTGAATCCGGTGCCGACAGCCTCCATAGTACCCCATTCTCGGCTCCCAACGCCCATACATCAGATTTTGATCTTAATATCCTATAAGGAGGATTTTCCAATGTACGTTTGTCTCATAAGAAGCATAACCACAAGTTTACCCAAATCACAAAGGCAGCATCATCATCACATATCCACTAATCTAAACAGTTGAATACAGTGCTGAAAGGGAAATACATAAATTAAAAATCGAAGCTCCAAAAGATAGCTACGCGCTCCAAGCTCAACGCTACTGTGACATAATGCCACTTGCACGCATCTATCATGTATACGTGCCAAGTATACAATATCAGAGTAATGCGTAGACATGCTGGTAAATCCATAAATACCATCAGCCTTATCCAGGCTATACGATGCAAAAACACAATAAGCCAATATCATATACTAAAGATGCAATGTAGAACAGCTTTGCAATATGGAGACATAGTGAGCCAAATATCATATATCGAGGATGCAATACAATGTGCAATTTCTGAAGAGCCACGAATACTATTAACCTCATCTAGGCCATATAAATGCATAAACATAGCAACCCAAAATGCCATATATCGTGGATGTAATGCAATACACAGTGCAAATGAAATGACTAAGCTGGAGTGTAGAGTTGGGATGATAGTACGTAGTATCGTAGGCTATGGGGTCCATCACAAGAGACTTCTATCCAAACTAGTCTCATACCTAAATTTGGATAGTCAAACTCAATGTGGTAGACTCCTGATCTCAGGTTATAGGCACGCCCCAACCGAAATCCTGGCCATTGTGAAGGTATGTATAACAATTAGTTGCACACCACTAGCCCAAGTGGATTGTGAATGAATGAATGAATGAGTCAAATACTGATTACGTAAATCCTACTCAATAAGTCCACATATCAGTATAGCTCTTCTCTGGGATCATCATCGAGGTCTAGTACACTCTATACTTGCTGCCACCTCCCTAGCCGCACAGTCATGTAAGTGGAAAGACCTCACTACCCGCCTATCAGCAGTATACCAATGCTTACTCGACTCGTCAATAGCGGACCCATTTGGGAGCTAGTCAAACTTAGCCTAGCTTACAACCCCCTCACTCCGGCGGATAAGGCACACCCCCTTCCAACCGACCACAACACAATGGGAGACATGACATACTGGTCTTCGGCACTTGGGCGCTCATATATCCACTCAGTTTAGACGTTGGAGCATCTCTTAGCCACGGAGGTTTAAAGACTTTCACCCAAGGACATCCAAAGTTCCCATATGCTCAAACCAAACATTTTCGGTGTCTCATCTAGCCATCCACGATATGCCTATGGAGGCTGCAACTCTGATGTCGCTAGGACGCCAAATAATCATGTCACAAAATGCGAGATGCATGAGTCACACAGTCCAATCATAAATCAATTTTGCGCATATCGTATGCTCATATGGATGACTCCGCCTATCAGGGAGTCCCATAAACAACTTGCCCTATGGCATATGCAATGGTCAACCACATCTCATAACAAACATGCAGATGATGCGTATGGGCATGTATCATGTGCTATGCTGTCACATACTCATAATTGGTATCGATAACCAGCCTATATGCAAGGCGAGGTCCATAAATGAACAGCTAATTTAAACCACAATATAAAGATCGGCCCTTGGCCATGGATATGCCAAATCGGGTAGCACGGAGCCATCCGTCTACAGTGGTGATGGACCATGCAACATCAATGGGGCTCAAAGATTTAGGTTAACCCACTCAGAGAATGATGAGAATGGGCCTAACAAGGCCTAAGGGAAGGTCACAATGTGGACATTTAACCATCATTACCCATTAATGTGGACATTTAATCAACATTGCCTATCAATGTGGACATTTAACCATCATTGCTCCCAAGGAGTGGCCCACATGGAGCCTAACATATAGTGGGCCCATGTCCTCACATAAGGGCCCAATACACATCCCATTGGGCCGTATCATATGGGCCTTAAATACATCACAATGGCCCACAACACATGGGCCTAATACATATCACAATGGGCCTCATACAAGGACCTCATATACATCGCATTAGGCCACACTCATGAGCCTCTCTTACGTCACATCAGGCCTCATCATATGGGCCAATATATATATTACATCAGGCCTGATATCTGGGCCTCAAATACATCACAATGGGCCTCTCACCTAGGCTTCAAATACATCATAATGGACACATACATGGGCCTCATGTATGCAATCAAGTGGGCTCACACACACAACCATAATGGGCCTCACATATGGCAACAATGGGCCTCTCATATGACCACAACGAGCCCTACACATACAGCAGGTGGGCCCTGCGTGTACAACAGGTGGGCCCTACACGTCCAGCAACACGGATGGATGGCATGGATATAAAACACATACATCATATGAGTCCCACCGTTCATGGCTAGACGATGCATATTATGACACATACATCACGTTGGGACCCACGGCTGCTGCACAGCGTGGATAAAATACGTAAAGGTGGGTCCCACTTGGAATTTATATCTATCTCATTCTCATTATAATGCCACAAAATGATCTCTACCGATGATTGAATGGTATGGATATAACATATGCATCGTAGGTAGGTCCCACCGTCCAAGGTTAGTCCACATAGTGGCCCACTAGAGCTTTGGATCAAGCTTATATATCTGTTTCCCTTCATCTAGGTAGGCTTCACCTAAGATTTGAATCTCCTCAGTTGGAAGAACTGTAACGTCCTGAATTTTTACCAACTTGGAGTTAGACGTCCTTGGGCAATGGGTCAATCATAACCCCTATTGACTTCTCAGAACTCAATTCTAAAGCCTCAAATCCCTTTCAACCCATTTCCTTTAAAAATCTCACCTTTCACCACCTTATTCTTTAAAATTTTCTAAGTACTTTCATATTAGACACTAATCCTGAAGTTTAAACGATGAAGAACAATACTTAAACTAAAATTTACTATAAATAGTAAATTTATAAATAAAATGGTTTTTTGATAATTAAACTTATGGAATATCACTAAATAAATAGGTTATTTGGATAGATCATCTTCTCCTACCCCAAATTCATATATGGCATGTCGCATAACTCATTTCGGATTGGAAGATATGCCTGTTTCAAGAAAATGAGTGGTAGAACCACAACTAGGTGAGTGTGGCGGCACCGCCCAGATGGTGGCGCACCGTCTGCCTCCACAGTGGGGTGCGGTGGCACCTCCCTGACCGCGGCGTGCTGCCAGTGCACCGAGTTTCGGTGGACCCTTGCTGCAGTTTTCTACAGTTTTCGATCAATTTTAGAAAGTCATATCTCCCTCAATATAACTCCGATTTAGGTGAATCAAAATCCAGATTCAAGCTTGAAAAGTATAGTTTCATATAAAAATAAGTGAAAAATAAAATAAAAATTTTAATATAGTTGCATCTGGGTTGATGTGACAACTATCCAAAAATTATTAATCCAGACAACTGCTACTTCAAGAATTTTTAAAAATTTTCTACAATAGAAAATCTAATGAAATTTGGTAGAGATAAAGTAGAGTTGATGATGAACTACTAAAAAATTAATTAAAATAATATACTAACTAAAGTGTAAAAAAGGGACATAGAACTACCCAAGGAACTTATTCTATCTTATTTAGGGCAGAATTTAGTTAAGTACTAAACTAAATAATTGGTGGATTTAGCTCAAACCACTATTTACACAATTGGAAAGACCCAAAATCATTAATACCATTAACTCAATGTCCCTTGCAAACCTAGGACAAATCCCAAAACCCAGTTGCCCTTGGGAGCACATTGAAACTCCGTATCGGACCTAGACCGCACGTCGAAAGTACGATTACCGTGAAACTATAGGATTATGTCAGTCTTATTGGACATGACAAACATCATGGGAATTGAGCCCAAATAGTATCCAGAACTGCACAACTTAAGCTCTGAGTAGAGTGTGTGAGAAACGTGAATACCTTTAGAAAATGTATTGAAACTTAAGTGAATTGGGCCATTCGCTTGCAGGCTAAATTGAAGATTTCGGACTATCAGATTCTGAACAAACTTCACCCATGGGTTAGGGAAATTTTCCTACACCAATCAGTATACTTGTGGCCCTGATCGAGGAACAACGACCATCGATCTGATACAGGTCCTTCACAACTGATCTGTTTGTCAGATCGCACCAAAAATACAGTCCTGACATAGATACATTATTAGGGAACTTACCGTATGATGTATGAGAGTTATGGACCTCCTTATGGGCCCTGTTTGTCAAAAATGGTCTCCCTTTGGATAGAAACCATGTATACCATGGCCCTAGGGCCATTTGCATCGCTTTTGAGCCTATATAAGGCCCTTAAACCCACCTCTCTCTCTCCCATACAAATTTCTCCAAATCCTAGGAGAGAGAAGAGAGAAAAGGAGAGAAAAGAGTTAGGAGAAGTGAGTGAGATTGGGAGATTGTTGCTGGGATTCACTCCCACTACTCCACGTACCGAATTGCCTCCCCACCATCGCTACACGAGCCGTTCCAACTTTGATTTGGGTAAGAAATCCTAACCCTAATCTTGTTTTAGGAATCCAAATAGAGGAATTGATGAAATAGCTAACCCATATTGTGATTTAGGTACTATTGTTCTGTATACGGGAACGTAGGATTCGATCCGAGTTCGAAACGAGTTATCCGACGAAAGGTGCGGACTATAAACGTTTAGGTTATGGTTTTCAGGGCTTTCAATATCAGCAATGATTTATGTTTGACTTGATTGCTGCCATATGATGTTAGTTACAACGTTTATGATAAATTATATATGTGTGTGAATTATGTTGAATATAGATGCATTCCATGTGTTTGTTAAAATGCTTGAATGAACGTGAAATCCTGATTTGTACTTGATATGATTTCTAATGTAAGATCAATGTATGTTACATGCTTAATGACTAATGTTGTGTTATGAATTGCTATGTCACATGTTGTAACTAATTTAGTCTATGTATTTACTTAGGTGTAGTCTAAGTGTTTGATAAAGTGTCTGAATGAGAATTTGTCTATGGATTGTATTTATTAAGTGTATTACGATAAGATTCTTGATTTCCTTAATCATATGAATAGTTCTTTCATGGAATCATATCGCCACTACGCGATTTATGGATGAAATGCATATGTATGACAACATGTTCAATGTGTTTAACAAAATGCTCAAACGAGAATTATGTTTGCTATTATGATTAATATATGTGACTACTTATTATATTTGAGTATGATTGGGACTATGCCGTAGTTCAGGCAATCGATAACAATCCATGTACAGGTAGTTGAATTAGTCTCGTCACATTGGGTAATTCGACGAATCCAGGTCGCACGACGATTGTCGATAGTGGTTAGGCCACATGGGGTGCTCATGCACTCCATGTCGATTACATTAGCATGTGATCGTACCAATCGAACTTCCCTAACAAACCGATTGGCCTATTGTATGTTCACCATATATGGACGCCACTACTTGAATCAAAGGTACCACTTACCAATGTAAAGACCCATCTCAACCATGGTACCTTGATCTGCCAAGACTCATGAGCCAGGCATGGTGGTATGGGACACCATGGTCGAGCTGTCAGCCTACGCTGGGGTAATGAGCCTCCCCGTAGTGACCAGTGAGTAACCCAAACTCGTGAGCCGAATACGGTGGTATGGGACACTGTATTCGAGCTGTCGGCCTATGCCGACGTAGCCTGGCTGCGGTCCCAGCATGGGTTGGGGTGAGCCATCTAATCCGGACCCCCTTCAAAAATAGCCTTCCAGTTGGTAGGGCGCTGTGGAGTGACCTCGAGTATAAACTCATAAACTTGCCTATCCACTGCTTTTAACCGGGAGTGATGACCCCACAACTTGCCTATCATATGTGATTAACTAGGATTGACGACCCTAGATGGATCATTTGTTTGGGTAAATGATATAAAGGGAGGTACCTTAGCTTCCCGAATCTGCTGTATGAATAAGCCTAATAAATTACTTGGCTAAGACGACCATGCACTGCATTGCAAGTTCTTTGGCGAGGAAGCGTAAATTTAGGGAGTTTTCCATGCACGATCGTGAGATAAAGTCGTGAGGGAGTATAGGCGAGGGCATGCATCATTACAGCATCCCATTCCTGCATTAGGAGATGATTGTTGTATTGTTTTATCATTACTGCTTGACTGAATTGATAACATGTTAACTTTTACTTTATAGTTCCACTGAATTAGCTACTCATTCCCACCTGAGACAGTATTTTAAAACACCACCCAGACTCTGGTTTAGATGCAGGTGATGGCGAAGTCTATATAGCAGAGTTGGACTTCGTAAGTGAGGAGGAAGGATTCTCCTACGTTCAACTCTCAGATGGATCTATGTAGATCCCATGCTAATTCGACGGGATTACAGAGACTTATGGATTAGTTGGACATTTACACTTTGATATTTTCTAAAATTTGGAATCATACATGTATATATTTAGCCTGGTAACATACTCATACTCTTGAGGTTGTGAAACACTTATATACTTTATATATCTATCTTAGTCTTCTGCTTGCCTAATTACGTTAACTTTGGAGCATGATATGCTGATTTAGTATAATCCCACTCATGTTTAACTCATTCATATGGACGAAATCTGAACATCATCATCCATGCTGCATACGTGATGCACCAGACCTCGGGACTTGAGCTTTGCTCGACCCCCAATTTTCAGGGCGTTACAAGATGGTATAACGTGTATCCTAGGTGGAGATATGTGGTGGAGTAGGCGCATAGAATGCACAAAGTTTTTAGGGGACTTCTTGTACAAAATTGGACAAGGGGAGAAAGTATGCCTGCCTACTCTTACCTTAACTCAAGTAATCAGCACTGCACGATCTACTAGGCAAGACTCCTTGCTACCTTTTGACCGACTTAATTGTAAAATTTCCCATAACTTCAGCTTCAAACTTCATATGAATAACGTCGCCTTAATCCACATTATCAGTGAGACCACACTCAAGAACATGGGCATTGGCCTAGGCAATGCCAAGCCCGACTTGATGAGCATGGGGATGAAATAGAAGAAGAAAGTGAAGAGGACAATGGAAGTGAAGGTGACGAAGGCAGTGAAGAGAAGTGGAGCAAGAAGAAGAAGAAGAGGCCCAAGGCTCAGATGGGGGACCTCCTACTGCACATGAGGACCACCTTAGAAGCCTGCATGGCCAAGATTAAAGAGAACCAGGATTACCTAAAGGAGAAGCTCAAGGAGAGCCAGGACCTTGGGAATGAGGATTATACAAACCACAATGACCATCAAATGTTGGGACATTTAAAGTTTTGGGACCTAAAGTAGGTACGCCTAGATTTCGAGAAATCTAACAATATAGGAAAACCAATAAATTAATAACATGAACCCTAGGACCTCCTTAGTTGGTATGGTCATGTGTGAAGTGCTCGAGCACAGTTAAATTCAAGTTTACGCAACTCAATTCTAATTAGACAACTTTTGATCCTTAGCGATAAAACAATTTCTTGTATTAGAAATAGTATGAAATCACCTAGCATATGAGCGTAGACTTTGGATTACAACTATTGGATTACCGCTACTCATAAGTTACGACTAGGCTACTGGTTATACTAAGGAATGTAAAAGACTAAATATGCTAAGATAATTGAAAGATAGACTTAGTTAGTTGGCTTAATTAGGTTGGAGTGAGACCTCATTCCTTCATTGAATCCCCTTAATACTTATAGGCTTCTTTAATAACTCTTAGGAAGGTTGTTTTGATTAGAAACTATTCACGTTAAGAGAAAACTTATATATCCATTGGATTTAACGTTAGGTCAAATCAATACACCCCTTAGAATTGCCTTCCCAAAGACTTATTACAATTGGGAACACGGAGTAGAGAAACTATATATATAAGCGAGGTATTCGCAATTTGAATCGAATTCTCAATCCTAGTAGTTACCAATGAACTTAATGCTCTGATCAAGCAAAAGATCGAGCTCAATTAGGATTAAGAACTGATATGACAAATTTTCTGTCATAGCTAGGCGGAAGGTCTATGTATTCGGTTCAGACCCACTACACAACTTTCCTTCCGTGTTGGCCCGACTACTTACAACCAAAAGTTTATTACTTCGCCTTTGAGGAGTGTTAAGAACATATAGCCAATAGGGATATTTTTTGTAGGCCCAAGAAATTTCTCAAATGTGTAACAAACAGGTGGGAATTAAGTCCCGAATCGTAGACCATTCTGGCATACCTATTGTGCATATGAACTTAGAAAGATAGTCTGCCCATTAACCTATTTTGTCCAAATTCCTTATGTACTAATAATGTATAGATTATCTGATGGTATTAAATGGGACATGATTAAAGAGGGTAAGTCAGGACAGTAGTAAAAGTCCTTCTTTGGTAAAATTAGGCATCTTGCCACAAACTCACACCCGTCCCTGAAATCAACCACAACACCCATCATTTTTAGCTCCTTTTTATGACCATAGGTACCAATGCCATAGTACACATCATCAATGAAAGGAAGACCAATGTAATGAGAGATCATTTCCCAATTCATGTCAAGGATAGGTCCTACGTTACACCTTGTTCCGACATACCAATCGGGACATACATTCTTCAGCCTTAAGAGTAGAAATAATTTTAAGGGGTAGAACATTTTGAGCCTAATCTAGTTAAATCGGTTTATACATCCATTTGATCAAAGTGGCATAGTGGAAGCGTGGTGGTCCCCTGCCCCACTGGCCCAGGATCGAATGAAATTGATCCAGGCTATAAGTAAAGATAGGTCACTAAATAGAATCTGAATCTTCCTTAGAATGTCAATAATGAAGTCATCGAAGGAAAGTAATTAAGGTTCAAGTGTTAAACCAATTCATATTAAAGAATAGGCCTAACAATGGGTACAAGCTGAATTACAATATCCGAGGTCAGTGTATCCACAAATGTGCTCATTGAATACGAAACCAATAGAAGCCTTAGCCAATTTCGAGGATGAAATTCTTTTTTAAATGGGGGTAGATTGTAACATCCCAGATTTTTACCAACTTGGAGTTTGACATCCTTGGGCAATGGGTCGATCATAACCCCTTATTGACTTCTTAGAACTCAATCTTAAAGCCTTAAATCCCCTTTCAACCCATTTCCTTCAAAAATCTCTCCTTTCACCACCTTATTCTTCAAAATTTTTAAGTACTTTCATATTAGATACTGATCCTAAATTTTAAATGATGAAGATAAATACTCAAACTAAATTTTATTATAAATAGTAAATTTATAAATAAAATAGGTTTTTGACCATTAAACTTAGGGAATCTCATAAAATAAATAGGTTATTTGGATAGGTCAGCTTCTCCTACCCCAAATTTATATATTGCACATCACATAACTCATTCTGTATTAGAAGATACACCTATTTCAAGAAAATGAGTGGCAAAACCACCACCAGGTGAGCGTGGCAGCACCGCCCTAACCGCGGCGCGCCGCCAGTGCACCGAGTTTCAGTGGACCCTTGCTGCAATTTTCTACTATTTTCGACCAACTTCAGAAAGTCATATCTCCCTCAATATAACTCCGATTTAGGTGATTCAAAAGCTAGATTGAATCTTGACAAGTCTAGTTTTAAATATAAATAAGTGAAAATTAAAATAAAAATTTTAATATAGTTAAATCTAGGTTGATGTGATAACTATTCAAAAATTATTAGTCCAGACAGCTGGTACTTCTAGAATTTTTAGAATTTTTATACAGCACAAAATCTAATGAAATATAGTAGAGATAAAGTAGATTTGATGATGAACTACTAAAAAAATAATTAAAATAATATACTAACTAAAAGTGCCAAAAAGGGACATAAAACTACCCTAGGACCTTATTTTGTCGTAATTAGGGCAGAATTTAACTAAGTACTAAACTAAATAATTGGTGGATTTAGCTCGAACCACTGTTTACACAAATAGCAAGACCCAAAATCATTAATACCATTGATTCAATGTCCCTTGCAAACCTAGGACAAATCCCAAAACCCAGTTACTTTCGGGAGCACATTGAAACTCTGTAACGGACGTGGACCGTGCATCAAAAGTTTGATTACTGCGAAACTATAGGATTATGTCAGTCTTATTGGACATGACAAGCATCATGGGAATCAAGCCCAAATAGTATCCAGAACCGCACAACTTGAGCTCTCAGTAGAGTGTGTGAGAAACGCGAATACCTTTAGAAAATGTATTGAAACTTAAGTGAATTAGGCCATTCGCTTGCGAGCAAAATTGAAGACTTCGAACCGTCAGATTCTGACCAAACTTTACCCATGGGTTAGGGAAATTTCCCTACACCAATCGATATACTTGTGGTCCTGATTGAGGAACGACGACCGTCAATCTGATACATGTCCTTCATGGCCGATCCATTTGTCAGATCACACCAAAAATATAGTCCTAACATAGATCCATTGTCAGGGAACTTACCCTATGACATTTGTGAGTTGTGGACCTCCTTATGGGCCCTGTTTGTCAAAAGTGGTCGCCCTTTGGATATAAACTAGGTATACCATGGCCCTGGGGCCATTTGCATCGCTTTTGAGCCTATATAAGCCCTTAACCCACCTCTCTCTCTCTCTTTCCCATACAAATTTCTCCAAACCCTAGGAGAGAGAAGAGAAAAGGAGAGAAAAGAGTGAGGAGAAGAGAGTGAGATTGGGAGATCGTTGCTGGGATTCACTCCCACTACTCTACGTACCGAATCGCCTCCCCACCATCGCTACACGAGCCGTTCCAACCTCGATTGGGGTAAGAAATCCTAACCCTAATCTTGTTTTAGGAATCCAAATAGAGGAATCGACGAAATAGCTAACCCATTTCATGATTTAGGTACCGTTATTCTGTATACGGGAACGTAAGATTCGAACCGAGTTCGAAACGAGTTATCCAACGAAAGGTGCAGACTATAAACGTTTAGGTTATGGTTTTCACGGATTTTAATGTCAGCAATGATTTGTGTCTGACTTAATTACTGCCATTTAATGTTAGTTACAATGTTTTCGATAATTATATGTGTGTGAACTATGTTAAATATAGATGCATTCCATGTGTTTGTTGAAATGCTTGAATGAACGTGAAATCCTGATTTGTGATTGATATGATTTCTAATATAAGATCTATGTATGTTACATACTTTATGACTGATGTTGTGTTATGAATTGCTATGTCACATGTTGTAACTAATTTAGTCTATGTATTTACTCAGGTGTAGTCTAAGTGTTAGATAAAATGTTTGAATAAGAATATGTCTATGGATTGTATTTATTAAGTGTATTACGATAAGATTCTTAATTTTCTTAATCATATGAATAGTTCTTTCATGGAATCATATCGCCACTATGCCATTTATGGATGAAATACATATGTATGACAACATGTTCAATGTGTTTGATAAAATGCTCAAATGAGAATTATGTTTGAATTATTTGTTAAATGCTGTTATGATTAACATATGTGACTACTTATTGTATTTGGGTATGATTGGGACTATGCCGTAGTTCAGGCAATCGGTAACAATCCATGTACACGTGGCTGAATTAGTCTCGCCACATTAGGTAATTCGGCGAATACGGGTCGCACGACGATTGTTGACAGTGGTTAGGCCACACAGGGTGCTTATGCACTCCATGTCAATTACATTAGCGTGTGCCCGTACTAATCGAACTTCCCTAACAAACTGATTGGCCTATTGTATGGACGTCATTGCTTGAATCTAAGGTACCACTTACCAATGTAAAGACTCGTTTCAACCATGGTACATCGATCCGCCAAGACTCATAAGCCGGGGATGGTGGTGTGGGACACCGTGGTCCAGCTGTCGGCATATGATGGGGTGACGAGCCTCCCCATAGTGACCGGTGAGAAACCTAAAATCATGAGCCAAATACGGTGGTATAGGACACTGTATTCGAGCTGTCGGCCTACATCAGTGTAGCCTAGCTGCGGTCCTAGCGTATGTTGGGGTGAGCCATTTAATTCGGACCCCCTTCAAAAATAGCGTTCTAGTTGGCAGGGCATTGGTGGAGTGACCTTGAGTATAAACTCATGAACTTGCCTATCCACTGCTTTTAACTGGGAGTGATGACCCTACAACTTACCTATCGTATGTGATTAACTAGGATTGACAACCCTAGATGGATCATTTGTTTGGGTAAATAATATAAAGGGAGGTATCTTAGCTTACCGAATCTACTGTATGAATAAGCCTAATAAATTACTTGGCTAACATGACCATGCACCGCATTGCATGTGCTTTGGCGAGGAAGCACACGTTTAGAGAGTTTGTCATGCGCGATCGTGAGATAAAGTCACTGAGGGAGTGTAGGCGAGGGCGTACATCTTTACAGCATATCATTCCTGCATTAATAAGAGTACTTAGAAAATAATTGCTGTGTTACTTTATCATTACTGCTTTACTGAATTGATAACATATTAACCTTTGCTTTATAGTTCTAATGAATTAGCTACTCATTCCCACCTGGGACGGTGTTTTAAAACACCACCCAGACTCTAGTTTAGATGTAGGTGATGGCGAAGCCTGTACAATGGAGTTGGACTTCATAGGCGAGGAGGAAGGATTCTCCTACGTTCATCTCTTAGACGGGTCTATGTAGACCCCGTGCTAATTCGATGGGATTACAGAGACTTATGGATTAGTTAGACATTTACACTTTAATATTTTATAAAATTTGTAACTATACATGTATATATTTAGCCTGGTAGCATACTCATACTCTGGAGGTTGTGAAACACTTATATACTTTATATATCTATCTCAATCTTTCGCTTGCCTAATTACATTAACTCTGGAGTATGATATGCTGCTTTAGTATAATCCCACTCATGTTTAACTCATTCATATGGATGAAATTTGAACATCATCATCCATGTTGCACAAGTGATGCACCAGACCTCGGGAGTTGAGCTTTGCTCGACCCCCTATTTTCGGTGCGTTACATGAACGATGTGGAAAACCACACATCTCATGTGGGTCGCATGTCCCTATACTGGATGGACGGATGGAGTGAATGTACAACACTTTCATCAAGGTGGACCCCACCCAGCAAAACTTCCAGATGGATGCCTGGATGGATCAGATACATTAAGGTGCGTCTCACAGTACCGTCCAGATGGACGGAAGGCTTAGATATACAATACATCATGGTGCGCCCCACACAACCTATCCAAATGGACGATGCTGATACATTAAGGTGGGTCACATAAGTGGACAACATAGATGAAACATGCACAACATGGTGGGCCCTACGATTACACGACAGGAGGGCCCACCGTCCGTGGCCAGATGGTGAGGATTATACAACACATAGATAACGGTGGTCCCATGTCTCTTATGGCTGAACGGAGTAGTTACAACATGTATATCACGTTGGGCCCGTGTCCCATGGACAGTGCAGATAAAACATGTACATCATAATGGACCCACATCTAGCCCATCAAAACGGACGAGATGGATAAAACACATACATTGAGGTGGAGTCCCATGGAGGGACGGTGTGGCTCTAAAGCATATACACCATGGTTGGCCCTCACAGCACCGTCCAGATGGACGGTGGGTCTGTAAATCACGTGCATCATGGTAGCATCCCACTTTCCTAATCAAGTGGATGGCGGGGATAGAGAATACATAAATCATGGTGGCCTCACATGGGACCCATGGATGCACGGAGTGGATACAACACTACATGAGGGTGGGCCCTACCAGCAATGGATAGACGGTGTGAATATAGAACACATCACAAGGTAGGACCCACCCATTTTGGCATAAGGATGATGCAGATAATGCACATACATCATGGTGCGTCCCATGTCCAACTAGAAAATGGACGACATGGAGAAAAAAAGATACATCATGGTACGTCCCATGTTCAGCTGGCAAATGGACGACATGGAGAAAAAAACTTACATCATGGTGCATCCCATGTCCAGCTGGCAGATGGACGATGTAGAGAAAAAAACATACATCATGGTGCGCCCCACTTAGCACACCGTCCAGATGGATGGTGTGGATATAAAATACAAGCCAAGGTGGGTCCCACCTACCACATGTGTCACGTGTGGGGTGGGCCCATGCCCAAGATAGATGGTCGGTGTGTATAAAAACACACACATCATGGTGCGGCCCACACCAAAATAGATAGACGACTAGGGAAACACATACATCTTGGTAGCACACAGGACTTGTTGATGTCAATCAGTAGTGGGACCCACCGTCCTGAATAAAAGATGGACGACAAGGATATAATACATACATCAATGTGGGCCCTACTCGTCCAGAATGGATGGATGGCTAGGATATAGAATACATACATCAATGTGGGCCCCGCCCGTCCAGAATGGATAGACAGTTAGGATACAGAATACATATATCAGGAAGGTGGGCCCCACCCCCACACGTGCAGCCCATGTGGGGTGGGTCCCACATCCTAGAAAAGGGACAAACATCTTTGATAAAATACATATATCATCGTGGGTTGCCACCATCAAGCAACTGAACGGTGGGGATGAAACCCACGCATCATGGTATGCCCCAGACGTGTGGTCCCCACATGGATAGACGGATGGATATAACACATAACTCGTGATCAAGTCCCACAACTACCTGATGTGAATACAGCAGCATTGCTACTTGGTTCCCACCATCCAGATGGAAGGTGGGATAAAATACATATATCACTGTGGTCCCTGGATGGACGGTGTATGTACAACACGTACTTCATGATGGGTTTCCACCATCCAATCATTTGGACGGTGTGGATGGAGCACATGCACCCCACGTGGTGCACGGATGGATGGTTTAACACATACCTCGTGTACAGACCCACAGGACCTGCTGATGTCAGCAGCTCGTAGCTGGTGTGAGGCACTCTAGCTAATCTGATTCCCACATGGTGGATGGCTTGGATTAATCACGTACATCATAGGTGGGGTCCACGACCATGTCCAGGCCACTGGACGACTTAGATTAAACAAATGAACGGCGTGGGAATAACACAAACAACAAGGTGGGACCACATGGTGGCCCATCTGCTTGGATGAAACTGATATTCGTGTTTTGCCTTCAACATTAGGGCCTGCTGCTAGACAGCAGGTTGTCCAACAGAGGGTGGCCCACCTGCCCCAAAATGATTTGAAAAAAAATGGTTGAACAGCATTGATACAATATATCATGGTGGGGTCCACATCAGAGTGTCCCACCAGCCTTGAAGCAGGCTGATATTTATGTTTTTCCTTCAATCAGGTCCATCCAAACGGACTGCAGGGTGGGACCACTCGGTGGACGATCATGGATAAAATACATTCATCATGGTGGGCCACAAAAAATATCGAAGAGAGAGATAGAGAGAGAGACAGAGAACATGAGACGGGGGAGCTCCGCCACTATGAGCTCCCCTAGGTGGGCCATATACAACGCATACAACAAGATGGGTCCCAAATGGGATCCATACCATCATTTAGTATGCCCCACTTGGTTCATTATAAAATTTTCAATCTAACCCTATAAAACACCCACCGATTTTGCTTATTCTAGGCTCCATGGACTCCTAAGCTCCTAGGCTTTCACTTTGATGGTGGAAGATGAAGATTGAGGGGTGAAGATGAGAGATTAGGGGATAAGAAGTGGGCTACACCTATCTTCTCCTCCCTTGGAATGCTTAGACACTTCTCTCCTTAGGGTTACTTAGGAAAATGGTAGAAAGAATGAGAGAGAAAGGAGATGTAAGGAGAGAGGGATAGGTGATGGATGGAGTGATCGATGGTATGGGTTGTGTAAGAGAGAGTTGACTTGGGGAATGGCTTGTGTACTTAGGGATGAGATAGAGTGATGGGTTCTACTTTGATTGATTGATGTGACGGGTTGTAGAGATTCTCTCGAGATTCGCAACACGCGGCGTTTTCTCAAAATATGCGCGGGCCCATAACTCCTGGTTCAATCATGTCTATGGTTAACTAAACCTCTTAGTTAGGGCTAAGAGGTGAAGCTTGCAATGTGATTGAGATGTTTTCTTTGTTTTGATTCATGTTTTGTTGAACTCTTGGATTCTAGTTTAATTCTTAAGGAATATTTTTAGTTTTTAATGGTTTGTTGTGATAAATTACAATAGATCTATGATATCTTGAAATATCTTCTTTTCCTGATTTGAGATTGTGAAATTAGGAAATCCTGTTATTCACCATCACCCCTTAGGTATGTAGGATGATGGAATCCTTCCTAACTTTCACAATTCTCTTATGATTGGTTGTGGGATTGGTAAATCCTGTCGTTTGCCTTGTCTCCCGGGCATGGGTAGGTGATGGAATCACTTCCAAATCCTCACATCTCTCAGCCATTGATGATTAGATCCATGAGAAGTTTAGATATATGACAAATCTCTTCTTACCGATTGGATAAGATATGACTCTGATTCTAGTTGTGTCCTTGAATCAAGCAAGGTAGCATCCTGAGAACCTACAAGTGAATCGTTGGAAACCCTAGTTACCACCTTTGAATTTGTTAGTTTTAATCACTTTAATAACAATTACTCTATCAATTAATTTAGATTTAGATTCACATCTTCTTCTAGTTCTAGTTCTTGTAAAGCCCGTATCCTAGTACCATACCATTCCTTATACTCACATGATCCTCCCCGTCGAATTTCAGCAACCCGCAACCTGTAAACAGCATTTGCGCATGACCTTAAGTCGCATCCTATATATTCGAGTCGAATCGACCCAAAAACCCATACCATTGCGATCATACCGTTGCCGGGTTCCAACACCGCGTCTCGCATGCCAATGCAATGCCTAGGCTAGAAGTTATGACCTGTGCATAATCCCAGGCGTACACCGCATGTTGTGGGTGTTTCAATAAGAAAACAAATGTGTTTCAATTTGGGGATTTATTCAATGATAACAAAGAAAGAACAAGAGAACAATGATCACATTTATCTGAGTTCATTTACATCCTCGGATTCCATTGATTTTGAAAACAAAGTACAATTAATGCAATGTAATGAATGAAAGAGAAGACAGTCCGATAGAAATTTCGGCAGCATTTCGACACTTGTTTCAGTCATCTCCTAGTACTTAGGAGGAATGTCGATCTGATCAACCAGTCTTAGGCTTGAAATCAATCCTGAGCATCCCTCCAGTCATTCTTCCTTTAACCCTCCTTGATATGGGAAGCGGTTTTGTTAAACGGGCTTGAGAACTTGCCCAGAGTGTAAGATTATAGGGTTGCCACCATCTGATTAGCTTGAAACTTTACACGTGGCCTTGGGACCACAAACTAGTCGTACACATCAAATTTTAGCTCCTGGATCTCTATGGAAATGGCCAAACTGATAGATCAACCCCTAAAATCCTAATTTGGGGCCCGCCTGATATCTGGATATGCTTCAAACTCGGTCTCAACGCGTTAAATAAGATGGCAATGCAGATAGGCGGAGAAGATTCCTCACGAACATCATGCTGAAGTCCACTTGCATGTTGCATGTACATCATGTACAAGTGCACAATCCGTGCACGAGATTTCCCAAAGTCAGTCAGTACCTGCTGACCGACGTCTTCTTCTCAAACTCAAAAACTCCAACAGTGTCTTCATTGTCCCTCTGCAATTTTCTCAATGTGGCCCAATCCTCCCCCAAATCATTAATATGGACCGTTCATTCACTCCAGAGCGTGGGTATTACCCTCGCCTAGGTGAGCTTTTGACCCCATGCAAAGTGTTGCAGAATCTTAACCGTTGAGTGTAAGATGGACGGAGGAGTAAATAAGCTCGTGGGCCACACCATTTTTTACTCCAAAAGCACTCCTTTTCGGATGGTTTTTCGTCCTAGATCCAATGGACAGGGTGGACTTTCCAAACAACTTCAGTAAGTGAACCACTAAACCTCACAGAGTCGACGTACGTTGACTCTGTTGCAAAACAGAGGTTCCGTCTTTTTGCTGTGGGCCACCATCATGCAGTGAAAGGTGGATCTAAATCGTTCATCAGGTAGAGGGGGAAAATCCCATCAAAACCATGTTGAGCTTTCATGGCCATCTTCTTCCTTATGATTGTTACATCGATCACAAAGAGACCGTTCGGCTACTGTTTCAGTTTGATTGTCTCAGTGGGCCACGTCACCGGATGATCAAAGTTCACCATTCATGGTTAGAATCTCGAGAGGAATGTATTGAATGGTGTGGATTCATCAAAAGATAGCTATACTGTGCATCACTAACAACACAGTGAAAGGCAATGAAATCCTCTGTTTACGCCCGATTGAAAGTCCGGTCGGTTGGGCGGTTCGCGCGACGGAATTCATCCCTCGGACAGCATAACGTTACTATATGGCTTGTAAGAATCATCACTTAGATGAATTTCCGCTTCTGTTGTGTGGGTCGCATAACAGGCAGACTGCGTAACAACAGTCTTCTTACGCAGACGGTAGAACTGCAGTTTTCGTTGCGCGGGTCGCGCAATAGTGACTTCTCGCTCTTTCCTCTCTTCTTCTTCTTCATTTCCTGGCCCAGCAAATAATTCAACCCTTCAACTGAAGCAGGGGAAGGGTATTTATAGGCCCCACTACTCTTACAAAGTGGTGATCACCACCACTTATCCCTTTACATATGGACATCTTCTTTTCTTAAACCATAGTGTCCACCAAGCTCCCTCTTAAATGGTGGTGTACAACCTCTCTCCCTTAAAATCACACCTATGCACCCCTTTTTACCAAACTACCATTTTCAATCCCTTTTACAAAAATACCTAAACTACCCTTGGACATGAAATTTTACCAAAATACCTAAACTACCCCTAGAGACTGATTTTTACCAAAATACCTAAACTACCTCCCGGACATGGATTTTTACCAAAATACCTAAACTAAACTACCCCCGGACATGGATTTTTACCAAAATACCTAAAATACCCTCGGACATGGATTTTTACCAAAATACCCCCGAAGCTGTTTTTACCAAAATACCTAAAATACTCTAGGGCATGGATTTTTACCAAAATACGGAGTGCACAACCCTGGAAAAGATTCGCACCATGGAATTCCCTGACCACTGCAATGGAATATTTTTTATGCCTCAACAGATGCCCCCTCGATCCTTCTTTGATTGATTCCTGAAATCAAATGGAGGATTGATCTTCCTCTGCTTGAAGAATCTTGAATGAATTGCAACTGAAGGATGACTGAATGATCATGCTTACAAGAAAGACTAGATGATCATACTTGACTGATTGCGTTCAATCGGAAGACTGGAATGCTCGTGCTCGAACGGAAGATTTTGAATGCTCACGTTCGAATGAAAGACTCGAACAATTGCGCTCGAACGGAAGATTTGAATGCTCACATTCAAATGAACGACTTGATGATTGCTCTCGAATGGAAGATTTGAATGCTCATGTTCAAATGGAGGACTAGATGATTGCGCTCGAACGGAAGATTTGAATGCTCACATTCAAACGGAAGACTTGATGATTGCACTCAAACAGAAGATTTGAATGCCCCTAGCCAGTAGTGTCGAGCGGATGTTTCATTAGAGAAGATAAAATTCTGTTTTCATCGAAACACATATCTGCAACAGCAGTGACGACTTTGTCCCTGAGTATCTTGACCAGAGAGCTATCTTTCAACACCGCTGCTGCTACAACGGTCTCTTTGATCAACCCCAGCGATTCTTTCCTTTAACTCTGTATCTGGGGTTGTTCTTTAATGTTGTTCTTACCGCAATAACTTTTTCGATTGTCTCCTTTATTCATGATCTACATTACCCAAGCTTTTGAATGATGGTCTTTCCTGCCAAATTAATCGAAATTAGTATCTTAATACATTATGATTTTTTCAATTTAGCTTCATGAAGCATTGATAATTATTTAAATATATTGAAAGTTTCTTCTCTCTTTTAGGCTGATTGTGATATTCGCTCTGTCATTGTGCTTCTCATTGTATTCTTTGCTCATTATATCCCACTTTTGGAGATTTCATCTTCAGCTTTAAAGGTTCAACCGCTGAGTATTTTTGCTGAGTTGTTTCTACCTTGTGCTCCTTAACATTCCTTGGACCTTTGTTGATTCTGAAAAATAGACAAGACTTCTTTTCAATTTCCATTTAATAACTTTCTAAAGGTCATAGAAGTTACTGATGATGATTCCGTTTGTTCTTTGTCTCCATCAGATTCGGTACTTAAAGTCTTGTGATATCATTATTCATAATACTCATCATATGAATTCCTTCGCCGCATATAAGAAATTATCAGAAAGACCAAGGCATAGATTACTTTGAAGACATATATCTTGCCCCCTTTCCTGATCAATGTCGCATAAAGATTTCTTCAAAAGATAATATTTTTGAAGTAAAGTCTACTGATACTCCTGAAGGATGGATAATCTTTTGCTGCTCCTTTTAAATAATTTCGATCCTTGTCAAAAGAATACATATATTGCAATTGAAGGCTAGTAGTTGATCTTGATGACTTGAACTTTTGAGTAGATAATTGCCAATATTTTTGAAGGCATTTACTGATGATGTAATTGAACTGATTCAAGAGGAACGCATTTTTTGCATGTTGTTTACTCAACATTTAAAATTTTCATTAGGCAATTGCATATTTGAGCATATCTAAAATGAAATATATATTTGCGGCCTTTTGAATATTGCACATAGTTTATGCTTTGCATATTTGAGCATATCTAAAATGAAATATATATTTGTAGCATTTTGAATGCTAACTTAATTTATGCTTCTGAGCAGTGGATGCAGTGTACTTTTGACTGACCATACTTTGACTGGACATGACCTGACTTGACTAGACTAGTTTAGATTGAACTAGACTGGACTAGTCTAGATTGAACTAGACTGGACTGGACTAACTAGTTTAGATCTTACTAGATTGGACTGGACTAACTAGTCTAGATTGAACTTGACTGGACTTGACTTGACTGACACTACTAGACTGACACCTACACACATAGTTTACGCTCTTGAGTAGTGGAGCATACGCAGTTTCTTAGACTCTTGCGTAGTGGAGTCGAGTGGTCTTACGTGATGGTCTCTGTAACTCTTAGGACTTCGCTGGACTTCTCACTACCTAGGGAGTTCACAAACCGCGGTCCATTAGAGGGGCCCAGTGAAGCTACTAGGGCCGTGAACTTGGTTGGAATTACGCACAACGTTGGCCACGGTAACTCTCTAGAGTTCACAGAGCTCACAAGGCGACCTTTGGGGTACCAAATCTCGATTTACTAGTCTGTCAATGAGTAGGTTTAAGCCCTTCCTCATGAGTTAGTACTGAAATCGAGCTAAAGATCTGGGGGGTCTTACGCATGGTTGGCCTATTTATGGACATGGCCAAAGAGCTCACACTGCGGGCCGCTTTTTCTTCCTTTGCAAGGTCGAGCCCATTCATGGGAAGGCATTTTCCTCCGTTCCCCGTGACGCTGCTGGAAGCTATATATACCGCATGGGGGTTATGCGTGACTGGCCATTGAGGACTTTTTGGCCTTTTAGGCTTTTAGTCACTGGCTTCATCAGCTGGCTGCATAGGTATGCGTATGATAGCCTTCACGGGCTTTTTAGGGCCATTGGCTTCTCGCCGCTACTCGAATGGCCATCTTAATAGGCCTTATGCGTAGTTGGTCGTATAGGCTTTGCTAGCCTACCTTAAATGACAAGCTACCATCGTTGTCATCAACTTTATATGTGGTTGGCTATATAGTTTATTCCACTGCTAAAAGATGGTCAATAATTGATATTTCGGATCAATAATTGACATTTCGCTACTGCTAATAATGTTCTAAGAACATTCATATTATGCTTGAAATAGTGTATTAGCTTGGCGATGATAGCAATTTTGATAAGCGATTGATGATGACAGCGATAGTTGCCAATCTAGGCGATAATCATCAGTACCTGGCGATTCTAACAGAAATCTTTGGCACCGTTGGCAATCGTCAATGCTTGGCCGCGATCATCCACGCTTGGTAGGGATCATCAATGCTTTTCATTTGGCGATGACTTGATATGCTTAAAAGCCTGCATTTTATTCATATACACAAAAGAAATATATTCTATGATGAGAAATACATTTCACAGAGTCTTACTCACCTGTCTTGCCCCCTTTTGATTAAGAAGCATTGCTCTAGGAATCTTCGTAATCAAAATCACGATGTTGCGACCTTTAACAAATATGCTGATGCCGCATCATTTCACCCTCTTTTTTTATTTATAAGAGATTAGCTTTGCCCCCGATCTCGAACTAATCAGGCCTATGTACTCTTATCGCTTCTTTTATGTCGTACATCTTAACAATTTTGCTTTTATCAACCGTCTTCGGTAATTTTTTCTTCAAGCCATTCACTTTTCTTTCTTCTTCAATTGTATCTCCTGAATTTCTCCTGAAATCCGAAGTCATTTGAAAATTTATGCTTTTATTCATTCGCATAAGGGAGAATACATGACCTTGTCTTTCGTAATCTTTTCGCTCCTCTACTTGTTGGCGACAATCGCCAATGCTTGATAGCAATCATCAATGCTTGCTTTTGCCCCAACTTTAACCTACAAAATTGTTATAGACAATTATTATAAACAATTATCATCTCGGGGAATCAACGATTACCTCATTTGGGATTCTGAGATTTTGTCATTCTAAAACTTTGCTTATCTTGCCCCCTGAATACTCGTGCCATGAATCTTCCGAGTCAACACGTTGTCTTGCTTTCTTCTTGCCTGTTCCTATTTTCTTCTTTGTTTTATTTCCTTTGAATACCATAACCATGGTAGTTTGAATGCCTCTACAGCTAGCGATTGACTCCTCATAAGCAATATATCGTTCTTCTTCGATTGTATGTTTCCCTTGTTCCTTGAATTGCATGAACCCTTTCTTTACTTTCTTATTTGTAAGATCGCTGATGTTCCCTTTAGCAGAATTTCAACTATTTACCTTTGACAATCATTTATTTTTTTTTCTTTCTTCGGCAATATCTGATTCATATGAGAGTTGAGCAAATTCACTCTAAAGCTTTTCGAATGGTAATTTTAACTCGCTTTTCTACTCTGGCAAGTTGTGACGATGCCCCATGGGTTCTCTATGGACCGATGAATTCGTTAATTCATTAATTGATTTGTCTACTTGTTGGTGAGCAATGCCTGATTCAATCCAACTAACTTCTCATCTGAAGGCTTTCCTCAAGGTTTACTGTTACTCATGGTAGTTGTTGTTGGAAGAGTAAGGTCTTCAGTAACACTGGTGAAGGATGATGAACACCTTGTTGGTGAATTTTCTATTTTCTACACACTTCGAATGTACTGATATCTATACTCGGCAGGATGGTATTCCTTTCACCAAATCTCAGCCATCTCTGTCAACTTGATCTAATCACCATTATCCCTGTACACGCAGTACCCTATAACTTTTGTGCAGGTCTCATTCTTCTTTACATATCCTTTGTTTCTAATCTTCTTTCTTCTTTCTTTCTTGTCTCCAATATCTTCTCATTTCTCAAAGGCGATGTACGATGGGAACTTCATATACTTTTGTGCAGTACCGCACTATCATCCGTCCTTTATTGTTTCGCCACGCTACTAATGGAGCAAAAAGTGCTTTTTATATTACCTGGCATTGTCTGTTTTTTATCGCAACTGATTTGATCTTCCTTGATACTTTCTGGTATTTTTTTTTTGATACTTTTGACATTCCCTTACTTCTTCTTCACTAAGTGATCCTACCAGCCATGGTAAGACGCGTTCTACTAATTTCAGTGACATCACACACAAGCTTTCATACAGAAACATTCGCTGTTTTGTACGACTGAAAGAGCAAGAGGAAGAACCACAACTTCCTAGCCATGAAAGTGCTTCCGTATGATGCCCATTATTTGGTCAGTATGTGAGCACATCTTTGCATAAAAATAAGCTAAATTTGAATTGGCTCCATCACTCTGAATGCTTTCTATCAAGCATCTAAAATTGTCGAATTGGCTTTCTTCTTCAGCATGCTCCTGAGCAAACAATAATTCCTTATCTACCGCTAGGAATATAACCTTATCCTCGGCAATGCCGTGGAGGATGCATACTTTGGCAATGAATTGTAACCTCTCATTGAAAGCTGATAAATCCGAGAAATCTCCAGAAAGTTGCATCTTCCTCGCCTCTTCAGCTATATCATTCAACTCTCTTTTTATAGCATTGTGCCAATACAATATTTCATCAATTGGATGTGCTATAATTGAATCAACAGCTGACTCCAGATGTTTCCTTTTTCCAGTCTTGGAAGATTCACAACTGCACCACCCTTTCTCTGTTATATCTATTAACTGGCCATGTGTGGGATCCACTCAGCATTGCAGTTGAGGATCATCTTCAGAACTTTTAATGACCTTGGCAGTATTTTTCTCTTTCATTGTAACGCCCTGAAATTCGGGGGTCAAGCACAACTCAGCTCCCGAGTTTCAAAACATCACTTATGCAACATATGCAATGATGGATGTATGTTGTCTGTATGAGTACATAAAACATTGAATAGATTAAACCAAATTGCAAACATAATTCAGGGATAAGTGAAAGTCGCAAGCGGAAGACTCAAAGAAATGTATGTGTACATGTGCAAGTCCCTGTGATATGTATGCTCTGCCAGGTCATAATTACAAGTGTTTGTCTTCAAAATACAAGTATCAAAATGAAATTATCTATTACAAAAGAAAACCCAGAATCCCCGTAGATCAGGTCACGGCTCACATGAACCCGCCTGAGAACTGCATAAAAGAAAACTCATCCTCGTCATCCTCATACTCCTGCTCTGCCTTAGGGGTCGCATTATCATCTGCATCTAAGACAGAGTCTGGTTGGTGTTGAAACACCGTCCCAGAATGTGGGAGTGATCAACTCAGTGGAACTATACAATAAAAGTTAACATGTTATCAAATCAATCAAGTAGTAATGATAAGGCAATACAATCAAACACGTCCTAATTACTCTTGTTAATGCAAGGATGTATGTAGAAATGATGCATGCTCTCGCTTGCACTCCCTCAGCGTCTTCATCTTACGGTACGCATGACAACCTCCCGCAGTGCCAACGACGCCAACGCGCATGCAATGCGGTGTATGAACATGATTACCAAGTTATTATTAGTCCTTTTCATACAGTAGGATTGGGAAGCTAAAGTACCTTCCTCATATCAACTCCCATACAGTGATCCATTCTAGGGTCGTCAGTCCTAGACAATCTCATACGATCATATGGTTCTAGGTAGCTACAAAGGGCTCATCACCAATCAATGCATGCCTAACATTCCTTAGTTACTAGCCTAAGGCTTGTCGCCTCAATGTAGTATCAAGGTATGCTCGAGGTCACTACAAAGGGCTCATCACCAATCAATGTAGGCCGACAGCACGAATATAGTGTCCCATACCACCATAATCGGATCACGAGTCTAGTGTGCTCACTGGTCACTACGGGGAGGCTCGTCACCCGAGCGTAGGCCGACAGCTCGACTACGGTGTCCCATACCACCATGCCCGGCTCATTAGTCTTAGCGGATCGAAGTACCATAGTTAACGGGATTGCATTAGTAAGTTTGGTACCCTAGATTCAAACAAAAGCGTCCATACATGGTGCACATCCACTAGGATAATCAGGTTACTTGACGAACTCGACTAGCACGAGCGCACGTTGAGTTAAATGACATAGAGTGCGCAAACACTCCATGTGGCCAAACCACTGCCGTCAACCTTAATACGACTCGAGTTCGTCAAACACGTCCTGTGACGAAAACAACCTCGGCCACGAACTCAAAGTTTATTACTGATTCCCTGAACTATTTTATAGTCCCAAACACATTCAAGTATAATAGATATTCATACCAATAATTCAGAACAGTAACGGATCAACAATTTCTATCATACAGTATGTGAGCATTTGATGGATATTAACTTAACATGGATATACACATAAGTAGTGCCTGAATTTAAACAACAAAGAATGTAAATTGCATGTAAAAAATCATACACATCAATAAGATAGTTGAGAATCTCTTCTTAACGCCCATAAATAGGATAATATATTACACACTTGACCATTCAGACATTTCTACAAACACTTAGACTACATATTCCAACATACACGACGTATGTCGGTGATAACACACATTTGGACAATTCCTTTCACCAAGGAGTTGATACACATACTACTAATACAAATACATGACAATTAATCATGGCAAACACATGTTCATATTTCATACATATACGATACTTTCTACATATACATAGAGTACACAAATCTCAATATAGCTCATATATATCAAGAACGCAATATAAACATCGCAATTGGCATGTGAAATTGCACCCACAACAATAATAAACCATTATCTGACATTGAAAGCCTTGAAAACCATAACCTATACGAATATAGTCCGCACCTTAAACCAGGAAGTGTGCAACAGATCTAATTTAGACGATAGGTCTTCGTCAATGACGACTAGAAAACCTAAGGCATGAATAAAATGAACTACTTCAACACTTAGACTATTCTAAGCTCCAAAACAGACTAGGGTTTGATTAACTTACCCAAGAATGAACTTAGAATCACCGGAATAACGATTCAGAAGTGATGGTTTAGAGACGTAGAGTAACAGGGAAGAATCTCAAGATGATTCACAAACTTCTCTCTCACTTTCTCTCTTTTCCTCTCTCTCTTTTAGTTAGGGTTAGAAATTTTGTATGGAATTGAGAGTGAGGGTTTTAAGATCTTTATATAGGCCTAAAATTGATGAAAAAAGCCCCAGGGCCAAGGTATACTTAGGTTATAACCAAATCGGGTTTATATCTGTCCAATAGAGCGCTTCTAGTGGTCCCCTTTCCACGTGCGGTCGGACTTAAGCTCACTGACCATGGCTCTAGGTCAGGCTGAGTTTTTGTACTGATCGGATTTACAGATCAGCCGTGGCGGACCAATCTCAATTCAACGGTCATTGAAACTCGATCAGGTCCACCGGCACTATGACATGCCTGGGCCATCTTCCCTGATTCGAGGGTAAACTTGGGTCAGAATCCAACGGTCAGATTGCTTAAAATTGTCACGCAAGCGACACTACTCAGATTTCATAAATTCATATTTAATTTCTCACCTTTCTCACCCTCTTTACTCCGGATTAAAGCAAATCGACTCAGGACATCATCTAGACTTGATTTTTGAGGTGATGGTCAAGCCCAACAAGGTGATCATAATTGTCTAAGATCATCGCTATCGGACTTTCGACGCGCGGTCCAGGTCTGATACAAAGTTTCCAAGTACTCCCGAGAGCAACTGGATTTAGCGTTGAATCCTATATTTCAAGGTAATATAGCGCTAACGATTCTACAGGTTTTGAGTCTTGCAGATCAAATTTAAAGTGATTGGTGCTAATTTCACAAGCAATTGAGTTTAACGCTAATTAACCCGCATTTAACTTCTAAGGAATTTGAGGTAGTACTCGGGTCTTTGCACGAAATTTTTCAGGTAATTACATCCATCCGGATGAATATGACCATTTAAAGAAGCCTTTCCTCTAGGACTATCTTTCACAAGTATTTCAGCATATCTTGATGCTCATCAAGTAAAATAGAAGAAGAAAGCCATGGAAGGAACTCTATTCCTCTAACTTAGACACGTGCTGACTAACTAATGTTTGAATCGCTCTCGTACAAGAAGCTAGCTCTCATCGGAACCTGTCATCGTTCTAGCATTATTTGTCTTTGATCGAAACTGATTTGATCTTCTCTGACACTTTTTGGTGGAAGTCTATTAGATGTGAAGTAAACAACTATATTAGTCGGGAGAAATATCGCCGCGATTTATCTGTCATTCAGAACAGGGTGTTAGTTAAGTTATTAAATAAAATCGTACTTTGTATTTAGAGATGAAGGGGAGGATGTTCCCACTGAGAGTCACCATTTTGGCATCTATACAGACGCCAAAAAGTGATAAACGTTCTCTTAATATTTTCTAAGTTACCATCGAATAATAATTCCCCAGTGGAGTCGCCATTTTGTTTCGACAAGAAAACAAATGTGTTTCGATTTGGGGATTTATTCAATGATAATAAAGAAAGAACAAGAGAACAATGATCACATTTATCTGAGTTCATTTACATCCACGGATTCCATTGATTCTGAAAATAAAGCACAATTAATGCAATGTAATGAATGAAAGAGAAGACAGTCCGATAGAAATTTCGGCAGCATTTCGACACTTGTTTCAGTCATCTCTTAGTACTTAGGAGGAATGTCGATCTGATCAACCAGTCTTAGGCTTGAAATCAGTCTTGAGCATCCTTCCAGTCATTCTTCCTTTAACCCTCCTTGAAATGGGAAGCGGTTTTGTTAAACGAGCTTGAGAACTTGCCCAAAGTGTAAGACTACAGGGTTGCCACCATCTGATCAGCTTGAAACTTTACACATGGCCTTGGGACAACAAACTAGCCATACACATCATATTTCAGCTCCTGGATCTCTACGAAAATGGCCAAACAGATAGATCAACCCCTGAAATCATGGTTTGGGGCCCGCCTGATATCTAGATATGCTTTAAACTCGGTCCCAACGCGTTAAATAAACTAACAATGCGGATAGGCGGAGCAGATTCCTAGCGAACATCATGTTGAAGTCCACATGCACGTCGCATGTACATCATGTACAAGTGCACAAGCCATGCACGAAATTTCCCAAAGTCGGTCAGCACCTGCTGACCGACGTCTTCTTCTCAAACTTAAAAACTCCAACAACATCTTCATTGTCCCTCTGCAATTTTCTCGGCGTGGCCCAAAGCTCTTCCAAATCATTAATCTGGACCGTCCATTCACTCCAAAGCCTGAGTCGCCTAGGTGAGCTTTTGACCCCATGCAAAGTGTTGCAGAATCTTAACCGTCAAGTGTAAGATGGACGGCGGAGTAGATAAGCTCGTGGGCCACACCGTTTTTTACTCCAAAGCACTCCTTTCCAAATGGTTTTTCGTCCTAAATCCAATGGACAGAGTGGATTTTCCAAACAAATTCAGTAAGTAAACCACCAAACCTCACGTCGGCGTCAACTTTGTTACAAAATAGAGGTTCCGTCTTTGTGTTGTGGGCCACCATCATGCAGTGAAAGGTGGATCTGAACCATTCATCAGGTAGAGAGGGAAAAACCCATGAAAACCATGGTGAGCTTTCATGGCCATCTTCTTCCTTATGAATGTTATATCGATCACAAAGAGACCGTTCGGCTACTATTTCAGTTTGATTGTCTCAGTGGGCCATGTCACCGGATGATCAAAGTTCACCATTCATGGTTAAAATCTAGAGAGGAATCCAGTGAATGGTGTGGATTCGTCAAAAGATAGCTATGTTGTGCATCACTAACAACACAGTGAAAGGCAATGGAATCCTCTGTTTACGCCCGACTGATAGTACGGTCAGTTGCACGGTTCGCGCAACGAAATTCTTCCCTCGGACAGCATAACATTAGTATATGGCTTGCAGGAATCATCACTTAGACGAATTCCCACTTCTGTTCCGCGGGTCGTAAAAACAGGCAGACCGCGTGCACGAGATTTCACAAAGTCGGTCAGCGCCTGCTGACCGACGTCTTCTCAAACTCAAAAACTCCAACAACGTCTTCATTGTCCCTCTGCAATTTTCTCGGTGTGGCCCAAACCTCTTCCAAATCATTAATCTGGACCGTCCATTCACTCCAAAGCATGAGTATTACCCTTGCCTAGGTGAGCTTTTGACCCCATGCAAAGTGTTGTAGAATCTTAACCGTCAAGTGTAAGATGGACGGCGGAGTAGATAAGCCCATGGGCCACACCGTTTTTTACTCCAAAAGAACTCCTTTCCAAATGGTTTTTCGTCCTAAATCCAATGGACAGTGGATTTTCCAAACAAATTCAGTAAGTAAACCACCAAACCTCACGTCGACGTCAACTCTGTTACAAAACAGAGGTTCCATCTTTGTGCTATGGGCCACCATCATGCAGTGAAGGGTGGATCTGCACCGTTCATCAGGTAGAGAGGGAAAAACCCATCAAAACCATGGTGAGCTTTCATGGCCATCTTCTTCCTTATGATTGTTATATCGATCACAAAGAGACCGTTCGACTACTATTTCAGTTTGATTGTCTCAGTGGCCCATGTCACCGGATGATCAAAGTTCACCATTCATGGTTAAAATCTCGAGAGGAATCTAGTGAATGGTGTGGATTCGTCAAAAGATAGTTATGCTATGCATGACTAACAACATAGTGAAAGGCAATGGAATCCTCTGTTTACGCCCGACTGATAGTACGGTCAGTTGCACGGTTCGCGCAACGAAATTCTTCCCTCGGACAGCATAACGTTACTATATGGCTTGCAGGAATCATCACTTACACGAATTCCCGCTTCTGTTGGGCGGGTCGCAAAAATAGGCAGACCGCGTGCATGAGATTTCCCAAAGTCGGTCAGCGCCTACTGACCGACATCTTCTTCTCAAACTCAAAAACTCCAACGGCATCTTCATTGTCCCTCTACAATTTTCTTAGTTTGGCCCAATCCTCATCCAAACCATTAATCTGGACCTTCCATTCACTCCAGAGAGTGAGTATTACCCTCGCCTAGGTGAGCTTTTGACCCCATGCAAAGTGTTGCAGAATCTTAACCGTTGAGTGTAAGATGGACGACGGAGTAGATAAGCTCGTGGGCCACACCGTTTTTTACTCCAAAAGCACTCCTTTCCAGATGGTTTTTCGTCCTAAATCCAATGGATGGAGTGGATTTTCCAAACAACTTCAGTAAGTGAACCACCAAACCTCACAGAGTCGATGTACATCGGCTCTATTGTAAAACAGAGGTTCTGTCTTTTTGCTGTGGGCCACCATCATGTAGTGAAAGGTGGATCTGAACCGTTCATCAGGTAGAGGGAGAAAAACCCATCAAAACCATGTTGAGCTTTCATGGCCATCTTCTTCCTTATGATTATTACATCAATCACAAAGAGACCGTTCGACTACTGTTTCAGTTTAATTGTCTCAGTCGGCCATGTCACCGGATGATCAAAGTTCACCATTCATCGTTAAAATCTCGAGAGGAATCTAGTGAATGGTGTGGATTCCTCAAAAGATAGTTGTACTGTGCATCACTAACAACACAGTGAAAGGCAATGGAATCCTCTATTTACGCCCGACTGAAAGTCCGGTCAGTTGCGCAGTTCGCGCAACGGAATTCTTCCCTCGGACAGCATAACGTTACTATATGACTTGCAGGAATCAGCACTTACACGAATTCCTGCTTCTAATGCACGGGTCGCACAACAGGCAGACCGCGTGCACGAGATTTCCCAAAGTCGGTCAGCATCCACTGACCGACGTCTTCTTCTCAAACTCAAAAACTCCAACAGCATCTTCATTGTCCCTCTGCAATTTTCGCAGTGTGGCCCAATCCTCATCTAAATCATTAATCTGGACCGTCCATTCACTCCAGAGCGTGAGTATTACCCTCGCCTAGGTGTGCTTCTGACCCCATGCAAAGTGTTGCAGAATCTTAACCATTGAGTTTAAGATGGACGACGGAGCAGATAAGCTCCTGGGCCACACCATTTTTTACTCCAAAAGCACTCCTTTTCAGATGGTTTTTCGTCTTAAATCCAATGGACAGAGTGGATTTTCGAAACAACTTTAGTAAGTGAACCACCAAAACTCACAGAGTCGACGTACGTCGACTCTGTTGTAAAATAGAGGTTCTGTCTTTTTGCTGTGAGCCACCATCATGTAGTGAAAGGTGGATCTGAACCGGTCATCGGGTAGAGGCGGAAAAACCCATCAAAACTATGTTGAGCTTTCATGGCCTTCTTCTTCCTTATGATTGTTACATCGATCACAATGAGACCGTTCAGCTACTGTTTCAGTTTGATTGTCTCAGTGGGCTACGTCACCGGATGATCAAAGTTCACCATTCATGGTTAAGATCTTGAGAGGAATCCAGTGAATGGTGTGGATTCATCAAAAGATAACTATACTGTGCATCACTAACAACACAGTGAAAGGTAATGAAATCCTCTGTTTACGCCAAACTAAAAGTCCGGTCGGTTGTGCGGTTCACGCAATGGAATTCTTCCCTCGGACAGCATAACGTTACTACATGGCTTGCAGGAATCATTACTTAGACGAATTCCCGCTTCTGTTGCGCGGTCGCACAACAAGCAGACCACGCAACAGCAGTCTTCTTGCGCGGACAGTAGAACTACAGTTTTCATTGCGTGGGTCGCGCAACAGTGACTTCTCGCTCTTTCCTCTCTTCTTCTTCTTCATTTCCTAGCCCACTAAATGATCCAACCCTTCAACTGAAGCAGGGGAAGGGTATTTATAGGCCCCACTACTCTTACAAAGTGGTGATCACCACCACTTATCCCTTTACATATGGACATCTTCTTTTCTTAAACCATGGTTTCCACCAAGCTCCCTCTTAAATGGTGGTGTACAACCTCTCTCCCTTAAAATCACACCCGTGCACCCCTTTTTACCAAACTACCCTTTTCAATCCCTTTTACAAAAATACCTAAACTACCCTTAGACATGGAATTTTACCAAAATACCTAAACTACCCCCAGTGACTAATTTTTACCAAAATACCTAAACTACCCCCCGGACATGGATTTTTAACAAAATACCTAAACTACCCCTAGACATGGACTTTTTACAAAATACCTAAAATACCCTCAGACATGGATTTTTACCAAAATACCCTCGAAGCTGATTTTTACCAAAATACATAAAATACCCCTGGACATGGATTTTTACAAAATACCTAAAATACTCCTGGGTATGGATTTTTACCAAAATACCCCCGAAGCTGATTTTTACCAAAATACGGAGTGCACAACCCTGGAAAAGATCCGCACCATGGAATTCTTTGACCACTGCAATGGAATATTTTTTATGCCTCAACAGATGCCCCCTCGATCCTTCTTTGATTGATTCCTGAAATCAAATGGAGGATCGATCTTCCTCTACCTAAAGAATCTTGAATGAATTACAATTGAAGGATGACTGGATGATCATGCTTGCACAGAAGACTAGATGATCATACTTGACCAGAAGACTTGACTGATTGCGTTCGATCGGAAGACTGGAATGCTCACGCTCGAATGGAAGATTTGAATGCTCACGTTCAAATGAAAGACTTGAACAACTGCACTTGAACGGAAGATTTGAATGCTCACGTTCAAATGGAAGACTTGATGATTGCTCTCGAACGGAAGATTTGAATGCTCATGTTCAAATGGAAGACTAGATGATTACGCTCGAACGGAAGATTTGAATGCTCACGTTCAAACGGAAGACTTGATGATTGCGCTCAAACAGAAGATTTGAATGCCCCCAGCTAGTAGTTTCGAGCGGATGTTTCATTAGAGAACATAAAATTCTCTTTTCATCGAAACACATCTCTGCAACAGCAGTGACGACTTTGTCCCTGAATATCTTGACCAGAGAGCTATCTTACAATACCGCTGCTGCTGCAACGGTCTCTTTGATCAACTCCAGCAATTCTTTCCTTCAACTCTATATCTGGGGTTGTTGTTTAATGTTGTTCCCGCTGCAATAACCTTTTTGATTGTTTCCTTTATTCATGATCTGCATTACCCAAGCTTTTGAATGATAGTCTTTCTTGTCAAATTAATCAGAATTAGTATCTTAATACATTATAATTTTTTCAATTTAGCTTCATGAAGCATTGATAATTATTTAAATATATTGAAAGCTTCTTCTCTCTTTTAGGCTAATTGTGATATTTGCTCTCTCATTATGCTTCGCATTGTATTCTTTGCTCATTATATCGCACTTTTGGAGATTTCATCTTTAGCTCCAAAGGTTCAACCGTTGAGTATTTTTGCTAAGTTGTTTCTATCTTATGCTCCTTAACATTCCTTGGACCTTTGCTGATTCTGAAAAATAGACACGACTTCTTTTCAATTTCCATTTAATAACTTTCCAAAGGTCATAGAAGTTAACTGATGATGATTCTGTTTGTTCTTTGTCTCCATCAGATCCGGTACTTGAAGTCTTGCGATATCATTATTCATAATACTCAGCATATGAATTCCTTCGCTGCGTATAAGAAATTATCAGAAAGACCGAGGCATAGATTACTTTGAAGACATAGATCCTGCACGCTTTCCCGATCAATGTCGCATACAGATTTCTTCAGAAGATAATATTTTTGAAGTAAAGTCTGCTGATACTCCTGAAGGATGAATAATCTTTACTGCTCCTTTTAAAGAATTTCGATCCTTGTTAGAAAAATACGTATATTGCAATTGAAGGCTAGTAGTTGATCTTAAAGACTTGAACTTTTGAGTAGATAATTGCCAATATTTTTGAAGGCATTTGCTGATGCTGTAATTTGAACCTGATTCAAGAGGAATGCATTTTTTGCATGTTGTTTACTCAACATTTAAATTTTTCATTAGGAAATTGCATATTTGAGCATATCTAAAATGAAATATATATTTGCGGCATTTTGAATGTTGCACATAGTTTATGCTTTGCATATTTGAGCATATCTGAAATGAAATATATATTTACAGCATTTTGAATGCGAACTTAATTTATGCTCTTGAGCAGTGGATCCAGTGTACTTTTGACTGACCATACTTTAACTAGACATGACCTGACTTGCCTAGACTAGTCTAGATTGAACTAGACTGGACTGGGCTGGACTAGTCTACATCGAACTAGACTGGACTGGACTAACTACTCTAGATTGAACTAGACTGGACTGGACAAGTCTAGATTGAACTTGACTGGACTGGACTAACTAGTCTAGATTGAACTAGACTGGACTGGACTAACTAGTCTAGATTGAACTAGACTGGACTTGACTTGACTGACACTACTTGATTGACACCTACACACACAATTTAGGCTCTTGAGTAGTGGAGTGTACGCATTTCTTATACTCTTGCGTAGTGGAGTCGAGTGGTCTTACGTGATGGTCTTTGTAACTCTTAGGTCTTCGCTGGACTTCTCACTGCTTGGGGAGTTCACAAACCGCAGTCCATCAGAGGGGCCCAATGAAGCTACCGGGGCCTTGAACTTGGTTGGAATTACGTACAGGGTTGGCCACGGTAATTCTCTAGAGTTCACAGAGCTCACAAGGCGACCTTTGGGGTACCAAATCCCGGGCTGTCAGTCCGTCAATGAGTAGGTTTAAGCCCTTCCTCATGAGTTAGTAATGAAATTGAGCCAAAGATCTGGGGGGTCTTACGCATGGTTGGCCTATCTATGGACATGGGCAAAGAGCTCACACTGCGGCCTGCTTTTTCTTCATCTGCAAAGTCGAGCCCATTCATGGGAGAGCATTTTCTTCCGTTCCCCGTGATGCTATTGGAAGCTATACAGACGGCATGGGGGTTATGCGTGACTGGCCGTTGAGGACCTTTTGGCCTTTTCGGCTTTTAGTCATTGGCTTCGTCAGCTGCCCGCATAGGTATGCGTACGATGGCCTTAACGGGCTTTTTAGGGCCACTAGCTTCTTGCCACTGCCCGAATGGCGATCTTGATAGGCCTTATGCGTAG
This sequence comes from Magnolia sinica, assembly GCF_029962835.1. Taxonomy (NCBI): domain Eukaryota; kingdom Viridiplantae; phylum Streptophyta; class Magnoliopsida; order Magnoliales; family Magnoliaceae; genus Magnolia; species Magnolia sinica. The sequence continues at coordinate 87,673,671 of NC_080574.1, forward strand.
TTGGCCATATAGGCTTGGCTAGGCTGCCTTAAATGATAAGCTATCATCGCTGTCATCAACTTTTATGTGGTTGGCTATATAGTTTATTCCACTGCTAAAAGATGGTCAATAATTGATATTTCGGATCAATAATTGATATTTTGTTACTGCTAATAATGTTCTGAGAACATTCATATTATACTTGAAATAGTGTATCAGCTTGGCGATGATAGCAATTTTGATAAGCGATTGATGACAACAGTGATAGTTGCCAATCTGTGTGATAATCATCAATACTTAGCGATTCTGACAAAAATCTTTGGTGCCGTTGGCAGTTGTTAATGCTTGGCCGTGATCATCCACTCTTAGCAGTGATCATCAATGCCTTTCATTTGGCGAGGACTTGATATGCTCGAAAGCCTGTCTTACTTTGGCGATAACTTGATTTGCTTGAAAGCCTGCATTTTATTCATATACATAAAAGAAATATATTCTATGATGAGAAATACATTTCGTAGTTTCTTACTCACCTTTTTACTCACCTGTCTTGAACCCTTTTGATTAGGAAGCATTGCTCTGGGAATCTTCGTAATCAAAATCACGATGTTGCGACCTTTAACAAATATGCTGACACTGCATCATTTCACACTCTTATTTATTTATTTATTTATAAGAGATTAGCTTTACCCTTGGTCTCGAACTAATCAGGCCTGTGTACTCTTATCACTTCTTTTATGTCTTACATCTTAACAATTTTGCTTTTATCAACCGTCTTCTGTAATTTGTTCTTCAAGCCATTCACTTTTCTTTCTTCTTCAATTATATCTCCTGAATTTCTCCTAAAATCCAAAGTTAATTGAAAATTTGCGCTTTTATTCATTCTCATAAGGGAGAATACATGACCTTGTCTTTCGCAATCATTTCGTCCCTCTACTTGTTGGCGATAATTGCCAATGCTTGATAGCAATCATCAATGCTTGCTTTTGCCCCAACTTTAACCTGCAAAATTGTTATAGACAATTATTATAAACAATTATTATCACGGAGAATCAACGATTACCTCATCTGGGATTCTGAGATTTTGTCATTCTAAACTTTGCTTATCTTGCCCCTTGAATACTCATGCCGTGAATCTTCTGAGTCAACACGTTGTCTTGCTTTCTTCTTGCCTATTCCTCTTTTCTTCTTTGTTTTATTTCTTTTGAATATCGTAACCATGGTAGTTTAAATGCCTCTACAGCTAGCAATTGACTCCTCATAAGCAGTATATCGTTCTTCTTCGACTGTATGTTTCCCTAGTTCCTTGAATTGTCTGAACCCTTTCTTTACTTTCTTATTTGTAAGATCACCGATGTTCCCTTTAATAGAATTTCAACTATTTACCTTTGACAATCATTTGTTTTGTTCTCTTTCTTTGGCAATATCTGATTCATATAAGAGTTGAGCAACTTCACTCTAATGTTTTTCGAATGGCAACTTTAACTCGCTTTTCTACTCTGGCTAGTTGTGACGATGCCCCCTGGGTTCTTTATGGACCGATGAATTCGTTAATTCATTAATTGATTCGTCTACTTGTTGGTGAGCAATGCCTGATTCAGTCGAACTAACCTCTCATCTGAAGGCTTTCCTCAAGTTTTACTGTTACTCACGGTACTTGTTGTTGGAAGAGTAAGGTCTTCAGTAACACTGGTGAAGGATGATGAACACCTTGCTGGCGAATTTTCTAGTTTCTGCATACTTCGAATGTACTGATATCCATACTCAGTAGGATGGTATTCCTTTCACCAAATCTCAGCCATCTCTGTCAACTTGATCTAATCATCGTTGTCCCTGTAGACGCAGTACCCTATAACTTTTGTGCAGGTCTCATTCTTCTTTACATATCCTTCCTTTCTAATCTTCTTTCTTCTTTCTTTCTTGTCTCCAATATCTTCTCATTTCTCAAAGGCGATGTACGATGGGGATTTCGTATACTTTTGTGCGGTACCGCACTATCATCTATCCTTTATTGTTCACCACGTTGCTAATGGATCAAAAAGTGCTTTTTACATTACCTAGCATTGTCTGTTTTTTATTACAATAGATTTGAACTTCCTTGATACTTTCTGGTATTGTTTTTTTATACTTTCGACATTCCCTTGCTTCTTCTTCACTATGTGATCCTACCAACCATGACAAGATGCTTTTTACTAATTTCAGTGACATCACAAACAAGCTTTCATACAGAAACATTCGCTGTTTTGTACGACTGAAATGCTCATGAGCAAGAGGAAGAACCGCAACTTCCTAGCCATGAAAGTGCTTCCGTATGATGCCCATTATTTGGTCAGCATGTGAGCACATCTTTGCATAAAAATCAGCTAAATTTGAATTGGCTCCATCACTTTGAATGCTTTCTATCAAGCATCTAAAATTGTCGAATTGGCTTTCTTCTTCAGCATGCTCCTGAGCAAACGATAATTCCTTATCTACCGCTGGGAATATAATTTTATCCTCGGCAATGCCATGGAAGATGCATACTTTGGCAATGAATTGTAACCTCTCCTTGAAAGCTGATAAATCCGAGAAATCTCTAAAAAGTTGCATCTTCCTTGCCTCTTCAACTATATCATTCAACTCTCTTTTTATAGCATTGTGCCAATACTATATTTCATCAATTGGATGTGCTACAATTGAATCAACAGCTGACTCCAAATGTTTCCTTTTTCCAGTCTTGGAAGATTCACAAGTGCACCACCCTTTCTCTATTCCATCTATTAACTGGCCATGTGTGGGATCCACTCAGCATTGCAGTTGAGGATCATCTTTAGAACTTTTAATGACCTTGGCAGTATTTTTCTCTTCCATCCAGATGAATGTGACGATTTAAAGAAGCCTTTCATCTGGGACTATCTTGCACAAGCATTTCAGCATATCTTGATGCTCATCAAGTAAAATAGAAGAAGAAAGCCATAAAAGGAACTCAGTTCCTCTTCCTTAGACACGTGCTGACTAACTAATGTTTGAATCGCTCTAATACAAGAAGCTAGCTCTCTTCAGAAGCTATCATCGTTCTGGCATTATTTGTCTTTGGTTGAAATTAATTTGATCTTCTCTGACACTTTTTGGTGGAAGTCTATTAGATGTGAAGTAAACAACTATATTAGTTGGGAGAAATATCGCTGCGATTTATCTGTCATTCAGAACAGGGTGTTAGTTAATTTATTAAATAAAATCATACTTTATTTGAAGAGATGAAGGGGAGGATGTTCCCACTGAGAGTCACCATTTTGGTGTCTATATAAATGCTAAAAAGTGATAAATGTTCTCTTAATATTTTCTAAGTTACCATCGAATAATAATTCCCCAGTGGAGTCGCCATTTTGTTTCGACAAGAAAACAAAAGTGTTTCGATTTGGGGATTTATTCAATGATAACAAAGAAAGAATGAGAGAACAATGATCACATTTATCTAAGTTCATTTACATCCTCGGATTCCCTTGATTCTGAAAATAAAGTATAATTAATGCAATGAATGAATGAAAGAGAAGACAGTCCGATATAAATTTCAGCAGCATTAAGACGCTTGTTTCAATCATCTCCTAGTACTCCAAAATTTGATCAACCAGTCTTAGGCTTGAAATTAGTGTTGAGCATCTTTCCAGTCATTCTTCCTTTAACCCTCCTTGAAATGGGAAGCGGTTTTGTTAAACGGGCTTGAGAACTTGCCCAGAGTGAAAGATTACAGGGTTGCCACCATCTGATCAACTTGAAACTTTACACGTGGCCTTGGGACCACAAACTAGCCATACATATCAAATTTCAGCTCTTGGATCTCTATGAAAATGGCCAAACTGATAGATAAACCCCTGAAATCGTGATTTGGGGCCCGCCTGATATCTGGATATGCTTCAAACCCGGTCTCAACGCGTTAAATAAGCTGACAATGCGGATAGGCGGAGCAGATTCCTCACAAATATCTTGCTAAAGTCCACATGCAGGTGGCATGTACATCATGTACAAGTGCACAAGCCGTGCATGAGATTTCCCTAAGTCGGTCAGCAGCGCCTGTTGACCGACGTCTTCTTCGCAAACTCAAAAACTCCAACAACGTCTTCATTGTCCCTTTGCAATTTTCTCAGTGTGGCCCAATCCTCATCCAAATCATTAATCTGGACCGTCCATTCACTCCAGAGCATGGGAATTACCCTCGCCTAGGTGAGCTTTTGACCCTATGCAAAGTGTTGCAGAATCTTTACCGTTGAGTGTAAGATGGATGGCGGAGTAGATAAGCTCATGGGCCACACCATTTTTTACTCCAAAAGCACTCCTTTTCGGATGGTTTTTCGTTGTAAATCCAATGGATGGAGTGGATTTTCCAAAAAACTTCAGGAAGTGAACCACCAAACCTCACAGAGTCGATGTATGTCGACTCCGTTGCAAAACAGATGTTCCGTCTTTTTGATGTGGGCCACCATCATGCAGTGAAAGGTGGATCTAAACCGTTCATCAGGTAGAGGGGGAAAAACCCATCAAAACCATGTTGAGTTTTCATGGCCATATTCTTGCTTATGATTGTTACATCAATCACAAAGAGACTGTTCGGCTATTGTTTCAGTTTAATTGTTTCAGTGGGCCACATCACCAGATGATTAAAGTTCACCATTCATGGTTAAAATCTCGAGAGGAATCTAGTGAATGGTGTGGATTCCTCAAAAGATAGATATACTGTGCATCATTAATAACACAGTGAAAGGCAATGAAATCCTCTGTTTACGCCCGACTGAAAGTCCGGTCGGTTGCGCAGTTCGCACAATGGAATTCTTCCCTTAAACAACATAACGTTACTATATAGCTTGCAGGAATCATCACTTAGATGAATTCCCATTTCTGTTGCACGGGTCGCACAACAGGCAGACTGTGTGCACGAGATTTCCCAAAGTCGGTCAGCACCTGCTGACCGACGTCTTCTTCTCAAACTCGAAAACTCCAACAACGTCTTCATTGTCCCTCTGCAATTTTCTTAGCGTGGCCCAATCCTCATCCAAATCATTAATCTAGACCATCCATTCACTCTAGAGCGTGGGTATTACCCTCGCCTAGGTGAGCTTTTGACCCCATGCAAAGTGTTGCAGAATCTTAACCGTTGAGTGTAAGATGGACGGTGGAGTCGATAAGCTCGTGGGCCACACCATTTTTTACTCCAAAGCACTCCTTTTCGGATGGTTTTTTGTCTTAAATCCAATGGATGGAGTGGATTTTGGAAACAACTTCAGTAAGTGAACCACCAATCCTCACAGAGTTGACGTACGTCGACTCTGTTGCAAAACGGAGGTTCCGTCTTTTTGCTGTGGGCTCTCATCATGCAGTGAAAGGTGGATTTGAACTGTTCATCAGGTAGAGGGGGGAAAACCCATCAAAACCATGTTGATCTTTCATGGCCATCTTCTTCCTTATGATTGTTACATCGATCAGAAAGAGACCATTTGGCTACTGTTTCAATTTGATTGTCTTAGTGGGCCACGTCACCGGATGATCAAAGTTCACCATTCATGGCTAAAATCTCAAGAGGAATCTAGTGAATGGTGTGGATTCCTCAAAAGATAGCTATACTGTGCATCACTAACAACACAGTGAAAGGCAATGGAATCCTCTGTTTACACCCGATTGAAAGTCTGGTCGGTTGCGCGGTTCGCGCGACGAAATTCTTCCCTCGGACAGCATAACGTTACTATATGGCTTGCAGGAATCATCACTTAGACGAATTCCCTCTTCTGTTGCGCGTATCGCACAACAGGTAGACCATGTGCACGAGATTTTCCAAAGTCAGTTAGCGCCTGCTGACCGACGTCTTCTTCTCAAACTCAAAAACTCCAACAACGTCTTCATTGTCCCTCTGCAGTTTTCTTAGTGTGGCCCAATCCTCATCCAAATCATTAATCTGGACCGTCCATTCACTCCAAAGCGTGGGTATTACCCTCGCATAGGTGAGCTTTTGACCCTATGCAAAGTGTTGCAGAATCTTAACCGTTGAGTGCAAGATGGACGACGGAATAGATAAGCTCATGGGCCACACCATTTTTTACTCCAAAAGCACTCCTTTCCGGATGGTTTTTCGTCCTAAATCCAATGGACGGAGTGGATTTTCCAAACAACATCAGTAAGTGAACCATCAAACCTCACAGAGTCGACGTACGTTGACTCTGTTGCAAAACAGAGGTTCCTTCTTTTTACTGTGGGCCACCATCATGTAGTGAAAGGTGGATCTGAACCGTTCATCAGGTAGAGGGGGAAAAACCCATCAAAACCATGTTGAGCTTTCATGGCCATCTTCTTCCTTATTATTGTTACATCGATCACAAAGAGACCGTTCGGATAATGTTTCAGTTTGATTGTCTTGGTGGGCCACGTCACCGGATGATCACAGTTCACCATTCATGGTTAAATTCTCGAGAGGAATTCAGTGAATGGTGTGGATTCCTCAAATGATAGCTATACTGTGCATCACTAACAACACAGTGAAAGGCAATGGAATCCTCTATTTACACCTGACTAAAAGTCCGGCCAGTTGCGTGGTTTGCGCAACAAAATTCTTCCCTCGAACAACATAATATTACTATATGGCTTGTAGGAATCATCACTTAGACGAATTCCCGCTTCTGTTGCGTGGGTCGCACAACAAGCAAACCGCGCAATAGCAGTCTTCTTGTGCAAATGGTAGAACTGCAGTTTTTGTTGCGTGGGTCTCGTAATAGTGACTTCTTGCTCTTTCCTCTCTTCTTCTTCTTCTTCTTCTTCTTCATTTCCTGGCCCACGAAAATGATCCAACCCTTCAACTGAAGCAGGGGAAGGGTATATATAGGCCCCACTACTCTTACAAAGTGGTGATCACCACCACTTATCCCTTTACATATGGACTTCTTCTTTTCTTAAACCATGGTGTCCACCAAGCTCCCTCTTAAATGGTGGTGTACAACCTCTCTCCCTTAAAATCACTCCTGTACACCCCTTTTTACCAAACTACCCTTTTCAATCCCTTTTACAAAAATACCTAAACTACCCTTGGACATGGAATTTTACCAAAATACCTAAACTACCCCCAGAGACTGATTTTTACCAAAATACCTAAACTACCCCCAGAGACTGATTTTTACCAAAATACCTAAACTACCCCCCGGACATGGATTTTTACCAAAATAACTAAACTACCCCTGAAGCTGATTTTTACCAAAATACCTAAAATACTCCCGGGTATGGATTTTTACCAAAATACCCCCGAAGCTGATTTTTACCAAAATATGGAGTGCACAACCCTAGAAAAGATCCGCACCATGGAATTCTCTGACCACTGCAATGGAATATTTTTTATGCCTTAACAGCGGGATCGTAGGATTCCATGTAGAAAAAGACCTCCACAAGCCATCATTACCATGACATCACCCTACCTATCCTAGCCTACCCTAGCCTAGGATGACATCATCCCTAGCCCACCCATGCTTTACAAGTAATCATTATAAGCATGCCTCTCTCTCTCTCTCATGCCTCTTACAAGCCATGATTACCTTCTTACAAGTCATCATTTCTTCCATATACTACCCCTCTCTCTCCCATTCTCTACCATTCTCCTCCATTGCAACCTAACAAGCAAGGGAAGGAGAGAACCCAACACCCCAGCCCATCTTCCACCCTTGATCTCCCAATCCAACCATTAGAACCTTATCTTCCTCCATTAAAAGTGAAGCTTAGGAGCTTGGGATTGCTAGGAAGCTTGGAGGAGAAGAGGTGGGTGCTCATTAGAGTAGATTTCCCTATTTTCCATGTATGGGGCAAGTGGGGCCTACCAATCAATGGTAGGGATCCCATCTTGGTCCATAGGTGTTGCCAATGGCCCACCATGTTTGCATTCATGTATCCATGATGGAGCCATTCTCCATGGACCCCATCATGATGTTTCCTTAATGCCTAGCATGTAAGTGGTCATCTAGACCCTTGATTTGTGGTGGGGATGACATTCTCACCTTGATTTGTGGATTTGAGGGGCCACACAATCTTGGGACCCATCTTAATGTATGCATTGTATTGTAGAAGGGAGCTCATAGTGGCGGGGCTCCCTCCATCACCACACGTCTCTCTCTCTCTCTCTATCTCTCTTTCCCTTGTATGATGGCCCACCTGATCATGTATGAGTATTATCCACGTTGTCCAAATGGTGGACCACATGGCTATCTAAAACCGGGACCCACCTTGCTGCTCGTTTTCGGGCCAGCCTAGACGAAGGGAAAATATAAATATCAACTTGATCCGTGGCCCACACCGTGCGGGTATCCCATCCACACCGTCCGTCTAGTGAGCCGAGCCTGCTTGCCACTGGCTAGACTGTCTAAATTATGGAGCAGGTAGGCCACCATGTGGACCCACCTTAATGTATATGTTGTATCTCCACCGTACAACTGCTAGACGGTGGGACCTACCTTGATGTATCTGTTTCATCCCCACCGTCTGGGCGGGCATGGTGGGACACACTTGATGTATGTGCTTCATCTCCACCGTCTAGCATAGACGGTGGGATCCACCTTGATGTATGTATTCTTCCACACTGTCTAGCTGGGATGGTGGGCCCATGTGATGCATCTATTTTATTCACACCGTCTAGCTGGGACGGTGGGACCATGTGATGTAAGTGTTATATCCACACCGTCCAACCGAGGACGGTGTGACCCACCTGTGTAGTGTTTTATCCACACCGTCCATCTACCTAAAACGTCTAGTAGGGGTAGGACGTTGCTGGACTGATGTTCACCACCCCAAGTATAGGGTCGCGATGTAGTAATAATCTCGATAAGACCGAGGTCAAATCCACAGGGACTGAACCTTGTACGTATTTTAAAAGTAACTAGAACTAGAACTAGAAGAAGATGTAATCTAAATCAAAGAATGTAAGAGAATAATGGTGAAATATTAAACTAAAACTTGTAAAATTCAAAGGTGGGAAAACTAGGGCTTCTAAGGATCCGCTTGTAGAGATCAGGGAGATCTATGCTTGATTCAGGAACACATTTGGAATCAAAGTCCCATCTTCATCCAGTTGGAAGATAATTCAATAAAATTCACATCTGAACTTCCTTTGATCTAGTTCTCAATGAATGATAGGTATGAGAACTAGAAGTGATTCCATCACTAAACCATGCCCATGAGACAAAGCAAACAACAGAATTTAACCAATCCATAACCAATCTAAGAGAATTATGAACATTAGGAAGGGTTTCATAATCCAACCATGCCCAAGGGTCTATGGTGAACAACAGGGTTCCCAAGTTCACAATCCTCATAATGAAAAGAACATACTCAAAGCTATCGCAGATCTATTGTAATTTAAGTCACAACAAACCAGTAAAAACTATGAATATTCCTTATAATCAAACCAAAATCAAAGAGAGTTCAATAAACATGAATCAAGTTATAGAAAGTATCCCATCACGCTATAAGCTTCACCTCTTAGCCCTAGCTAAGAGGTTTAGCCAATCATAATCATGATTAAACTAATCTCTTAACAATAATCATCAAAGAAAAAACTAAAGAAGGAAGAAAAAACTCAATGAAGAAGGCCTGCTCCATGCAATTCTCTCTCTCTCTCTCTCTCTCTTCTTTCACGTCCCTCTTTCTCTCTTTCTTTCTTTCTTTCTTTTATAGGCAGTAAGTGGGTCGATTTGGAGTCCGAAGAACCGACCTTCTTTCTACAGTTCCTTGTGTAGAAGAAAAACAGACCACGTAACTCTGTTTCGCACAACTAAAAATGTAAAACTTGTTTCCTTTGATTGGAATTCGAGATGAAAGATCGTACGGTCCATGAGATCCAACCACATAGGGAGGGTCGAAATCCTCCTCTCCACCTTTTGGACGGCCTGGATCATCATCTTGGTCCCTGCTTTGATCGTTGATTGAGTCGAATCGTCTAGCTTTCATGGACACAACGGTCTATGCAATTCTTCTTACGCTGATGATTGGTGGGGCTTATGATCAGAATTTCTAGAGAAATTCACCCCGTCCATTAGTTTCTCCTTTAAAAACTGGTCGGAGATGGAGGGCTTTGGATTGTCGTTGATGCAGCCCACTGATTGATCTTGCGGCAGAGATTCTGCTATTCAGCAATTCGACAGCCTCTGTCTGGCGTGTCCCTGACCAAGATCAACCAGATCTGGTTAAAATCCTTGTCTGGTTCGAATCGAAGACTTAGATTGAGCTAATGGATCCAGATGGTGGCCCACGAAGGTCATGCGCAAGTCCCCGTCTGTCAGTTACGCGGGCGGGATTTGAAATTCAGAGTTTGGTTGGGATTGTGAGGTCAAACGCGGTTTGACTAATCTGGTTGGTTCAGTGCGTCGCCAATGCACATGTAATGTGCACATGTGCCTGCGAGTGGGGCCCATTTTTGTTGTTTTCTTGGAAGATCTACACCACTCATCCGTTTCTCCACCCAAATTTAAGTGGATGAGTCCAAAATTTGAAGTATATCCAGAGATCATGTGGCCCAGATGGCTATTCTTGAGCGTTAAATCCATGCTTTTAGCATCCTTTACAATCCAAGCTCTTGAATTCACCCTGCAACATAAACATGATTAGAATGGAACATTAAGCAATATCACGTTCATATAATCAAGTAATAAATGGTGTCCAATATGCAATATTTGACCCTCAACACAATCCCCAACCAGCATTTTGATAGTCCTGAACAGAGCATGCAAAAAATAGGTTTAATGCACAATGTTCAACCTTGTTTAGAAAACAAATTTTCATGTATTAAATATGCATGAGTAGACTCAAGATGAGAAAAAGTGAGTTTATGAAAACCTGGAGCCGAACCACATAAGTAACTAATCAAATAAATCCTTGAACCACATGAGTAACTAATCAAATAAATCCTTAATACAATGGGTCAGAGCATAGTTCGCATACTAAAATTTTCAATGTGCTCAGTGAAAATACTACCTTTTCATAATATTAGCCATGCTTATCACTTCAGGATTGTTTGAAAACCCAAGTACTGATTCCGAACTTATCCCCTTTTCCTTCTTTTTCCAGTTTTTGATTTTATATCGACGGTCTTTTGTATTCTCTCTTTTTTTTTTTTTTTTCAGACATTGCATCTTTTCAAAGACATTTTTCATTCCACTCAAAGATGTTGTCATTCATCATTCTTTATGACCTTTTTCTCGATCTCCTGTTTTTTTAACTCATTCTTTTCTTCTTTTAAGGTAGATAAAATTCCCCAAATTCGGTTCTCAATATCTTTCAAATGATCATCATACTAACAATTAGAAAATTTAATACTATTCACAGAGAACAATTTGAATAAAATAATATTCAAACATCCTCTTAACCAAGTGAATGTAAAAACCATAAGTGATAAATTACTTAGTTGCTCCAATTTCAATAATTCAAAACTCAATTTCTATCTTTTTATAATACTCAAAACAGTCATAAATGCACAACCTATCACTTTTCAAATAGGTGAACATTGAAAATTTTACAAATTTTGCTCAAAACTGAGAAAATACTGATTAGGTAACCTAATCTCCCATCCCCAACCTAAAATCTACATTGTCCTCAATGTAAAAGACCATCTTAACCTGAAGCCTTTTCCAATGGATTTCAACGTGAAGGTGGGTTAGCACGAGTTAAACCAACTAAAAGCAAACTATCCTAAAATAAATAGAAAGCAAACTATCATAAATAACATAAAGCCGATAATCCTATAGTGGAAAATAAAAGTCCCGACTACACCTCCGTCAGACTAGGAGATCAATCCTGATAAACAAGATCATTCAGAGATATGGACATGTCCTCTGAATCAGATTGCTCAACAAATGGCTTTAATCGATGTCCATTTACTTTAGTTGGATTTTGAATCTCGACAACCATATGAGGATAAACAGTGGTAACAGTAAAATGGCCGGTCTAGCGAGATCGGAGCTTACCCAGAAAGAGATGTAATTGAGAATTATATAAGAGGACCTTCTGACCTGGAATGAATGATTTTTGAAGAATATATTAGTCATGAAAGGCCTCAAACTGTCCTTGTAAATTCTCGAGTTCTCATACGCATCGTTTTGAATTTCTTCTAGTTCATTCAACTTAAGTTTGCGTAGCGAACTAGCATTGTCTAAATTGAAATTCAGAATCTTGATCACCTAGTAGGCTCTATGTTCCAACTCCACATGCAAGTGGCGAGCCTTCCCATAGACAAGTCTAAAGGGAGACATTCCAATAGCGGTTTCAAAAGCGGTATGGTAAGCCCATAAAGCATCGGCCAATCGGATTGATCAATCCTTACGATCAGGGTTAACTATCTTTTCCAAGATGTGTTTAATTTCACTATTGGAAATCTTAGCTTGCCCACTTGTTTGTGGGTGGTATGGAGTGCTCAATTTGTAGGAGATGCCATATTTCTTCATTAAATTCGCAAATGGCCAATTACAAAAATGTGAACCCCCATCACTAATGATGGCTTGAGGCATTCCGAACCGGGAAAGGATGTTCTCTTTCAACAATTTAATGACCGTTCGATGGTCATTGTTCTGGCACAGAATCGCTTTGACCCATTTAGTGACATAATCTACGGTGAACAAAATATATAGATTTCAAAAGGATTGGGAGAATGGTACCATGCAATCGATGCCCCAACAATCAAATTCTTCTATGATAAAGATGGGGTTGAAGGGCATCATATTTCGATGGGACGGTGCTCCCAACTTCTGATAATGCTCACAAGCCTTGCAAAACTCAAGAGTGTCCCTGAACAAAGTGTGCTAGTAAAAGCCGCACTGCAGAATCATAGTCGTGGTCTTTTTAGCAGAAAAGTGACCACCACATGCCTGAGAGTGACAGAAGGAGATGACACTTTGATGTTCATTTCTGGCACACATCTCCTTAAGATTTGGTCTAGGCAATATTTAAATAAATACGAATCATCCCAGAGGAATTTGCACACCTCGGTGAAAATTTTCTTCTTATCTTGCGCAATCCAATGTGTCGGCGTGAAACCTATGGTAAGATAATTAGCAATATCATCAAACCAAGGTGAATGGGAGACTTTGAATAGTTGTTCATCAGGGAACATGTTATTGATATGTGTTGTCTCAGGGGAATTAGGGAGATCAAGGCGAGAAAGATGGTTAGCCACTACGTTCACTACTCCCTTTTTATCTTTTATTTCTAAATCAAATTCTTAGAGTAGGAGGATCCATCTTATTAGGCGGGGCTTAGCATCATTCTTGGAAAAAAGATACTTGAGCATTGCATGATCTGTGTAAACGATGATCTTGGATCCAATCAAGTAGGACCTAAACTTATCCAAAGTGAACACTACAGCTAAGAGTTCCTTTTCCGTAGTAGAGTAATTCACTTGGGCAGGATTTAGAGTTCTACTTGCATAATGAATAGCGTAGGGCTTCTTTTCTTTTCTCTGGCTTAAAACCACCCCTAGAGCATAGTCAGACGCGTCACACATAAGTTCAAAAGGAAGGCTCCAATCGGTGGCTATATGATAGGTGTAGTGGTTAACATGCCCTTAAGCTTAGTGAAAGCTTCTTGGCATTGTTCAATCTACTCGTATGGTGCATCCTTTTGAAGTAGATTACATAAAGGATGAGAGAGGAGACTAAAGTCCTTTATGAATCTTCTATAAAACTCGGTGTGTCCTAGGAAGGATCGCACGTATCACACGTTCTTTGTCAGGCCCGTATCCTAGTCCGTACCGTTCCGTAGACTCACGTGATCCTCCCCGTCGAATTTCGACGACTCGTGACCTGTAATTGGCATTTGTGCGTGACCCTAAATCGTATCTCGTAGATCTAAGTCGGCTTGACCCGAGACTTGTACCTTAGCGATTGCACCGTTGCCGCGGTTCCAACGTCGCATCTCGCGCGCCGATGTGATACCCAAGCCAAGAGTTGTGGGCCTGCATTTATTTTGAGGAAAACACCACGTGTTTGCAAAACGTAAGAGAATCTCTACAACCCATTAAATCAATCAATCAATCTACAAGTCAAGTACACATCCATCACTCACCATCCCTCTCTCAACCAAAGTCAACTCTTAAGTCAAGTACACCCATCACTCGCCCATCACACCTATCCCTCTCTCCTTACATCACTCTCCCTTTCTCTCATTTCTCTCTTCACTCCCAAGCAAACAAGAGAGAAACCATCCAAGGTTTTCCAAAGAGAAAAAGAAGTTAGGTGTGGCCCACTTCATACCCCTCTAATCACCTATCTCCAACCTTCAATCGTCATCTTCCACCATCAAAGGGAAAGCCTAGGAGCTAAGGAGTCCAAGGAGCTTAAAAGAAGCGAAAACAGTGGGTGATTTGTAGGTTAGATTTTGTTTTTGATAATGGACCAAGTGGGGCCTATCGATTAATGGTATGGATCCTATTGGGACACATCTTGATGTATGCTTTGTATCATCTATTGAGGGACTCATAGTGGCGGGGCCCCTCCATCACACAATTCTCAATCTCTCTCTCTCTCTCTCTCTCTCTCTCTCTCCCTCTCCCATATTTACGGCCCACCATGATGCATGAATTTTATCTACATTGTCCACCAAGCAGGTCTACCCTGCTGGCCGTCCAGCAGCAGTACCTTACTGTTGTCCTTGAATGGACCCTGGATGGAGGGAAAACACGAATATCAGCTTCATCCTAATGTAGGTCAGCTACACGTGTGGGACCCACCTGATATATATGTTATATCCATGCCACTGTCTAGGGACATGGACCTCACAAGGATGCATGTATTGTATATCCCTATTGTCCGTCTGTTTGGCTGACGGAAGTCAGCAAGTTCGGTGGGGCCCACATGATTTCTTTGGTGTATTCCACGCCATCCACCTATTTACATCCACGCCGCTCATCTATTTTACATCCACGTTGTTCATATTATGTGAGGACCACCGCTGATGTATATGTCTTAAATCCAGACCATCTATCTGCTAGTGGGCCAGCAGTAGTCTGATCATGAGGTATGAGTATGTCTAAACTGTTCAGCTGCTGGGCCAGCAGCCCAACAGTTGTTGTACATACGTCAACAAGTTTTGTGGGTGATTATGAGGGATGTGTTATATCCCAGTCATTCATCTGATGGACGGCGCAGCACCACAAGGCATGTGTGAAATCCAGACCGTCCATCTAGATGGTGGGCTAACAGCCTCACACTAACTATATAGCTACTGTATGATGTCTGCAAGTTCTGTGGGTCCCATCTGAAATTTCAATCTCTCTCATTCTCTTTGTAATGCTTACATGGGACCCACCATAATGTATGCATTTTATGTCCACGCCATCTATCTGCCAGGCCCACCTTGATGGATGTGTTTCATCCACACCGTCCACTGTCTGGACGGTCAGAGATAGCTGTCGTATTGATGTCTACAGGTTCCGTAGGTCCCTTATCATGAGATATGTGTTATATCCTAACTGTACATCTATGGTTCCTGTTAATGTATGTGTTACATCTAAACCATCCATCTAGCTAGTGAGCTCGTCTTAAGGCCTAAGACTAAAAATGAGGTAGATCTATCAGGTGGATCACACTGCAGAAAATAGTGGAGAATTGAACGCCTACCATTGAAATCCTTTAGGGATCACAAAATTTCTAGATCAATATGATATTTATTTTTCCTCTTGATTCAGGTCTTTGTGACCGTATGAACATATTGGATGAAAAATAAACATTATGGTGAGCCCTGGTAATTTTAAGGGTGGAAATCATTATCTCCACTGTTATTTGTGGTATGGTCCAGATGATCTTCCGATGTAATTCATCTGGGTAATGCTCTAAAATAACTTCTTAAAATAGATGAATGGTGTAGATGGCGTGACCCATGTGATGCAACCCACTTAAAGTGTATATGAAGCCCATCGTTACGGCCCATGTGATGCAGCCCACTTGAAGTGTATATGAGGCCCTTTGTTATGGCCCATGTGATGCAACCCACTTGACATTATGAGGCACATTGTTACGGCCCATGTGATGCAGGCCACTTGAAGTATATGAGGCCCTTTGTTATGACCCTTTGTTATGACCCATGTGATATAGCCCACTTGACGTGTATGAGGCCCATTGTTGCGGCCCATGTGATGCAGCCCACTTGATGTAATGGAGGCCCATGAGTGAGGCCCTTGTGTGTGGCCCAATATGATATATATATATATATATGTGTGGCCCATGAATGAGGCCCATCGTGATGTATATTAGGCCCTTTGTGTGAGGCCCATTATATTGTGTATGGGGCCCTTGTGTGAGGCCATGGGCCCACTATATGTTTACCTCTATGTGGGCCACTCTTTGGGAGCAATGCTAGTTAAATGTCCACATTGATGGGTAATGATGGTTAAATGTCTACATTGTGACCTTCCTTTAGGCATCGTTAGGCCTATTCTTGATATGAGTAGGCCGTCTAGGCCCATCCTTGATATGAGGAGAGTACACCATCATCATATAACATGCTTACTATAGCTCCATGATCTATGCCCATATGCATCATATGTATGCTTGTTATGAGGAGTGATTGATCATAGTATATGTCATTAGGTGGATTATTGCATGATTGGATGGTATGACTCAAGCATCTCACATTTGTGTGACATGAGCACTTGGCGCCTTAGCGATATCAGGGCTATGGCCTTCACAGGTTCATCATGGATGGCCAAATGGGATACTAAAAATATTTGGTTCTAACATCGTGGGCACATAGGATGTCCTTGGGTGAGAGTCCCAGAATCCTCTTTGTACTGGAGGATACTCCAACGTCTAGACCGAGTGGATAAATGAGTGCTCGAGTGTCGAATACTAGTAGACAGTGTCTCCTAATGTGTCGTGGTCGGTTGGGAGGGAGTGTGGCCTTATCCGCCTGAGTGAGGGGCCTGTAAGCTAGGCTGAGTATGACCAGTTTGTAAATGGGTAAGCTATTAACGAGCTAGGTAGGTATTGGCAGACTACTGGCTAGGTGGATAGTGAGGACTTTTCCACCCGCTGGTTGTATGGTTAGGGAGGCGACAGCCATTGTGGAGTGTATTAGACCCCGGTGTTATCCTAAAGATGATCTATACTGATATGTGGACTTACTAAGTAGGAAGTGCATACTCAGCATTTGACTCATTCATTCATTCATTTACTATCCACTCGGGCTGGTGGCATGCAATTAAGTTATCGTGTATACCTTCGCAGTGGCCAGGATTTCAGTTGGGGCGCGCAACTAACCTGAGATCAAGAGTGTACCACATTGAGTCTGGCTATCCAAATTTAGGTATGTGACTGGTTTAGATAGAAGTCCTTTATGATGGACCCCATAGTCTGTGATACTATGTACTATTATCCCAACTTCACATTCTAGCTTGACCATTTTATTAGCACCACATATTGCATTGCATCCTCAGTACATAACATTTGATTTATTATGCTTTTGTATTGCATAGGCTGAATAAGGTTAATAGTATTTATGGAATTACCAGTATGTTTCCGCATTGCTCTGATATTGCATTCTTGACGCTTATTTTGCACACACACTTACACCACCCTCTAAGTTGTCTAAAAGCTTATGCACGATAGATGCGTGCAGGTGGCATTAGGTCATAGTAGCATTGAGCTTGGAGCATGCAACTGTCTTCTAGAGATTTGATTTTCAATATCTGTATTTCCTTTTTAGCATTGTATTCATCTATTTATATTAGTGGATATGTGATGATGATGTTGCCTTTGTGATTTGGATAAACTTGTGGTTATGCTTTTTATGAGATAAATGTACATTGGAAAATCCTCCTTATAGGATCCCAGGATTGGAATCTAGCCTATGGGCGCTGGGAGCAGAGAATGAGGTACTACAAAGGCTGTCGGCACCAGATTCGACGATCAAAAATTTTGTGAGCCCAGTTTTCGAGTTTAGGGCGTGACAATCTTGGGTGGAGATATGTTAGAGATAAGATCGATTTTAGCCTTATCTACCTCAATTCCTTTAGATGAGATATATGTCCAAGGACAATTCCCTTACGAACCATGAAATGACACTTCTCCAAATTGAGTACCAAATCCTTTTCCTCACATCTTTTCAGCATAAATTTAAGATTTTTTAAGCAATCGTTGAAAGATGGACTAAAGATAGAGAAATCGTCCATGAAGACTTTTAGATATTGCCCCACTATATTAGAAAAAATACTCATCATGCATCGTTGAAAAGTAGCAGGGGCATTACATAGTCCGAATGGCATCCTTCGATAAGCAAAGGTGCCCTAAGGACATGTAAATGTGGTCTTTTCCTGATCTTCAGGGGCTATCTCTATCTGGTTATAGCCCGAATATCTATTAAGGAAACAGTAATAGGAATGACCAGCTAGCCTTTCTAGGATTTGATCGATAAAGGGCAAAGGAAAGTGGTCCTTCTTTGTGACGGTATTTAACTTCCTATAGTCAATGCACATTCTCCAACTAGTAGTAGCTGTAGTTGGCACGAGTTCATTGTTGGCATTAGCTACGATGATGATTCCGGACTTCTTAAGAACCACCTGAGTTAGACTCACCCATTGACTATTGGATATAGGGTATATGATACCCACATCCAATAGTTTAAGAACTTCGGCTTTAACCACTTCCTTTATGTTTGGATTTATACTATATTGTGATTACCGAAAAGTCTTCGCATTATCCTCAAGATAAATGTGGTGAGTACAAATCGAAGGGTCAATTCCCTTGAGGTCCGCAATCGTCAATCCAAGGGCTCCCTTATGCTCAATGAAAGTAGATATGAGCATACTCTCCTCTGCTTACTTAAGGTGGGCAAAAATCACCACTGGGTATGTCTCATCTTAACCTAAGTTGACATATTTCAAATCAGAGGGCAATAGTTTTAGGTCTAGCTTCAGTGCCTTAAGGCTAGACAGTAGAGGCGCTTCATCAATTTGGGGTAACTCTTCAAATTGTGGTCTCCACTGGTTAACTTCAAGTACCGGCACAGTATCAAGCATGACACATATCTCTGTATTCATGTCATCATCAAAATCATGGGAGTGGGCCAAGCACGTCTCTAGAGGATCAGAGGATAAGGTTAAAGGTGTTCTATCTTCCATGAAAGAGTCAATCATGTTAATGTTATGAAAATCATCATCATCCTCTAACCGTTTGCCTATATTGAATAGGATATTTAACTCCAATGTCATATTCCTGAAAGACACACTAATGACTCCATTCCTTCAATTGATAATTACATTTGAAGTGGCAAGGAATGGGTGACTGAGAATGACGGGAATCTGAGTGCTCATGTTACTGATGGGTTCAGTATCCATGACGATAAAATCTATAGGGTAGTAGAATCTGTCAACTTGGACCAACACATCCTCAATTATCCCTCTTGGTACACGAACAGAGCGATTAGCAAGTTATAGTGTGGTTAGGGTGGCTTTTAATTCACAAAACCTAACTGTTTGTAGACCGAGTAGGGAATCAGATTTACGCTCGCTCCTAAGTCGAGAAGTGCGTGCTCAATGTGGTAATTACCAATTACACAAGCAAAGGTTGGGCTACCGGGATCTTTGAATTTCTGTGGCACATCTTGCTTTTGGACGGCACTCACTTTTTTTGTTAAGAAGATTTTCTTTTAAATATTTTACCATTTTTTGGTCATACACAAGTCTTTCAGAAATTTGGCATATGAAGGTATTTGTTTAACCGCATCAAGTAGAGGAATATTGACCTTCACTTGTTTCAACACTTCTAGAATGTCCTGAGAGTTAGAGAGGTTTTGGTGCAACCAACCGTTAGGGGAATGGGGCAACTAGCTTGCCTTGAAGTTCCAATTCTAGTTCTTGTGGGGCATGGCTAGATCTATCATTATTGTCCTCTTCTGGGTCCTTAGGCTTTTCAGCCCTAATCGGAATGGTTTTGTCAATGGTCTTCCCACTCGTAAGAGTGGTAATAGATTTAGCTTGCTCTATCTGATTTGAAGAGCTTGGATCACTTATTTCGTATTGCGGTTTAAGATTGGGGAAATGTTAGGCTAAATGAATCCCTTTTTCCCCAATTGAATTTTTTATCTCACGCCCTTGTATGGCCTTTGAAATGTCTTGAAGGGTTTGCAATATACCCTGAGTGATAAGCTCTTGGTTTTGAATATGTTTTAAAAACGGATCCTCTTGAGGTTTCACTTGATTTGGAATTTGATTGAAAAATACTTGAGGAGTAGCAGTTTGTCCATTCCTCCAACTGAAGTTTGGATGATTTCTCCAACTGGGATTGTATGTATTAGAGGTAGGTCCATTGAAAGGTCTTTGGTAATTGTTTACGGAATTAGATTGCTCATTCAACACCTCTTAAAAGCAGGTATTGTTGGACAATTTTTAGCTGGGTGAACGTTGCAAGCAAAAATCCGTAAACGATTTCCTTAACCTTGTCCTTCTTTAATTATATGGTTCGAATTTCCTTATGAGATTAGAATTGATATCATCATCCTCTTTCAGAAGGTATAATCCTCCCCTTTCCTTTGATTGAGTGGACCTAGAAGTGGTACTTGATTTTGGATATCTGTCCCATGATTGTGCATTTTTAGCAAGTCTATCCAAGTAGTCCCACACATCATCGACATTTTTATTCATGAATTCCTCATTGTACATTGTCTCGACCAATTGGCACATGAAAGATGTCAGACCATCATAGAAAAAGTGTGTAACACGCCACATTTCAAGACCGTGCTGTGGGCATGAACTGACAAGATCCTTGAACCATTCCCAACATTGGAAGAATGTTTTATCCTCGTTTTGGGCAAACTTCATGATTGACTTTATAAGAGTGTTCATTTTATGAAGTGGAAAAAATTTCTTTATGAACTCCCTTATCACGTCATTCCATGTGCCAATAGATCTGGGATATAGTGAATGCAACCATGTCTTAGCTTTCTCTTTCAAAGAAAAGGGAAAGAGTTTAACTTGACTGTGTCCTCAAACACGTTTGGAAAATATAATGTGGCTATGATCTCATCAAACTCTTTCAAGTGCAAATATAGACTTTCAGATTCAAGTCCATAGAATTTTGGAAGGAGTTGGATCACCCCTGACTTAATATCCATGTGTACCGTATTTTTTTGGAAAAACCATGTATGAGGGCGTGCTCACCTCTGCCGGTTGTAAATAATCTTGCAAAGTATGAGGCGGGGGTGCTTGATGCACCTCATTCTCATCCTGGACTTCCTCAACCCTAGGTTGTGGTTGTTTTCCTGCTTGATTAACCAGTTGATTTGCAGCCATCACTTCAATTAACTCTGAGGATCTTGAGTGGTGTCCAATCCTATGATGGATAGATAACCCCTCAAATAATCCTCCTTTACTCAAAAGATGTTGAGTGTTATCACGGACCCACTTGGGCATGAAACACTCTCAGCCCTCAATTTCAGATTCTAACATAAACATAAAAGGAAGAAAGGAACCTAAACCTAAAAGAAAGAAAGGAAATAGAAATCTAGAAATAGAAAGAAGAGTTGGAAAGATGTTACTAAATTAGAAGTTCCTAAGTTAGGATCCTATAAAACAAAACAAAATAAGTCAGTTTCCAAAAATAGAAATTCTAAAATTAGAAAGTTCCTAAAAAATATAAAGAATACTAAGTTCTAAAAAGGAAAATTTCTAAACACAAAAAATAAAAAGTTTCTAAAAATAAATTGGGAAAGTTCTAAACCTAAAATTAGAAAGTAAGTTCGTTTCTAAAAATAGAAAAATAAACCCTAATCCTAAAGTAATTCTAAAACTAGTCAATCTCAGAAAAACGTAACTGTTAATCCCTGGCAATGGCGCCAAAAACTTCTTTACCACCCCAAGTATAGGGTTGCAATGCAGTCATATTCTCGGTAAGACTGAGGTCGAATCCACAGGGACTAAACCTTGTATGTATTCTGAAAGTAACTAGAACTAGAACTAGAAGAAGATGCAATCTAAATCAGAGAATGTAAGGGAATAATGGTGAAATATTAAACTAAAACTTGTAAAATTCAAAGGTGGGAAAACTAGGGTTTCCAAGGATCCACTTATAGAGATCAGGGAGATCTATGCTTAATTCAAGAATACAATTGGAATCAGAGTCCCATCTTTGTCCAGTTAGAAGATATTTAAGTAAAATTCACATCTGAACTTCCTTTGATCTAGTTCTCAATGAATGATAGGTATGAGAACTAGAAGTGATTCCATCACTAAACCATGCCCATGAGACAAAGCAAACAATAAAATTTAACTAATCCACAACCTATCAAAGAGAATTATGAACATTAGGAAGGGTTCCATCATCCAACCATGCCCAAAGGGACTATGGTGAACAACAGGGTTCCCAAGTTCACAATCCTTATAATGAAAAGAACATACTCAAAGCTATTGCAGATCTATTGTAATTTAAGTCACAACAAACCATTAAAAACTATGAATATTCCTTATAATCAAACCAAAAAAAAGAGAGTTCAATAAACATGAATCAAGCTATGAAAAGTATCCCATCACGCTACAAGCTTCACCTCTTAGCCCTAGCTAAGAAGTTTAGCCTATCATAATCATGATTAAACTAATCTCTTAACAATAATCATCAAAGAAAAAAACTAAAGAAGAAGGAAGAAAAAACTCAATGAAGACGACTTGCTCCACGCACTTCTCTCTCTCTCTCTCTCTCTCTCTCTCTCTCTCTCTCTTCTTTCACGTCCCTCTTTCTCTCTTCCCTTCTTTCTTTTATAAGCAGCAAGCAGGTCAGTTTGGAGTCCAAAGAACAGACCTTCTTTTCACAGTTCCTTGTGTAAAAGAAAAATGGACTGTGCAACTCTGTTTTGCGCAACCAAAAATGCAAAAATTATTGCGCTTGATTTGAATTCGAGACCAAAGATCATACAATCCATGAGATCCAACCACATAGGGAGGGTCAAAATCCTCCTCTCCACCTTTTGGATGGCATGGATCATCATCTTGATCCCTGCTTTGATCGCTGAACGAGCCGAATCTTCTGGGTTTCACGTACGCAGTAGTCTGCGCAATTCTTCTTGCGCTGATGATTGGTGGGGCCCATGATCAGAATTTTTAGAGAAATCCACCCCGTCCATTAGTTTCGCCTCAAAAAACTGGTCGGAGATGGAGGGCTTTAGATTGTCGTTGACGCAGCCCACCTGATTGATCTTGTGGAAGAGATTCTGCCATTCAACAATTCGACAACCTCTATCTGGCATGTCCCAGACCAAGATCAACTAGATCTTGGTCAAAATCCTCATCTAGTTTGAATGGATGGTTCAGATTAAGCAGATGGATCTAGATGGTGGCTCACAAAGGTCATGTGCAAGTCCCTGACTGTCTGTTACCCAGGTGGGATTTGAAATTTTGAGTTTAGTCGGGATTGTATGGTTAAACGCAGTTTGACTAATCTGGTTGGTTCGGTATGTCGCCAATGCACATGTAATGTACATATGCACCTGCGAGTGGGGCCCACTTTTACTATTTTCTTAGAAGATCTACACCACTCATCTGTTTCTCCACCTAATTTTAAGTGGATGAGTCCAAATTTTAAAGTATATCCAGAGATCAGGTGGCCCAAATGGCGATTCTTGAGCATTAAATCCATGCTTTTAGCATCCTTTGCAATCCAAGCTCTTGAATTCGCTCTACAACATAAACATGATTAGAATGGAACATTAAGCACTATCATGTTCATAAAATCAAGTAATAAATGGGGTCCAATATGCAATATTTGACCCTCAACAGATCGAGCATTAGTAATTGAGGCTGACCTTGAGGACCAGTTGAGGGACAGAGACCAGAGGAGAGATGGAAAGGGGAAGAGGAAGGTGCAACAGAGGGGGCCGTGGCGTGCCAAGAAGGGGCAGGTAGTCAGACCCACCACTAGAGCATCAGCCGCACCAACCCATAGATCATTTGGAGGATCATGTTTTCGGTGCGGAGGAGTTGGGCATATGAGTCATCAGTGCCCCAGCCAGTAGCAATCCCAACAACAGAGGCCTTCCCAACTACAGCAGAGAGCTCCATTTCAGAAGAGGCCTCCACCTCAGTCCCAACAACGGCAGCTGCACCCGCAGCAACCACAATATCCAAGGTCTCAACATTCAATGCCAAGACCACAACAGCAGCAGAGATAACATCCAAGACACTAACAACATCACCAACAGAGGGGACATGCACCTCCCCAGACGGCACTGGCTCGTGTTTCTGCACTGCAGGAAAGGGATCCTCAGTCCTCTAGAGACGTAGTGGAAGGTATTCTTATCGTATGTTCGACTCCTGCTAGGACTTTATTTAATTATGGTGCTTCTCATTCCTTTATATCTAAGGATTCTATGCATGCCTTAGATTTGCCTATAGTAGAAGTTGGAGAAGGGTTGTTAGTTGCAACGCCCTTAGGAAAGTCTGCAGTTTTAGACCTAGTGTGCCCATCTTTTCCTATGTATCTGGGAGAGTTTGAGATGCCAACCAATTTATTCGTGCTAAGGATGACTGTAACGCCCTGAAAATCAGGGGTCGAGCACAAACTCGACTCCCGAGTTCTAACGCATCATTTATGCAACATAGATAATGATGATTAAATGTTGTCCATATTAGTGTATTAAACATGAATGAGATTATACCAAAAAAGTATATCATACTCCAGAGACAAGTGAATTTTGCAAGCAGAAGACTGTATTAGATGTATATGATATTTGAGCTGTAGTAAGTCTCTGAAGTATGATCAGGTTACTAGGTTAAACATGTACATGTATACTCCCAAAATGTACAAAAAGAATATACATGTGTGCTCCAAAATACAATCATAATGAGTGTAATGATATCTAGTCAGCATCCCTGTAAGCCCCATCGATCAGAACACGGTCTACATAGACACGCCCGATAGCTGCATATAGGAGAAACCTTCCTCATCATCATAAAATTCCGGCTCCACCTCACAGGTTACGCCATCATCTGAACCTACAACAGGGTCTGGTTGGTGTGTACAACACTGTCCCATAACGTGGGAGTGAGTGATCAACTCAGTGGAATAATAAAGCAAAGGTTAACATGTTATCAAACTAATCAAGCAGTAATAATAAAGTAGCACAATTAGACATTCCTAGATACTCTTATTAATACAAGGATGAAATGTAAGCATGATGTATGCCCTCGCCTACACTCCCTCGTGCGACACCATCTTACGGTCGCGGCATGCTTTCTTCCCTCTATGCTCTTCAACCCGAGGCACATGTAGTGTGATGTAATGAGCGTGATCACTAAGTTATTATTAGTCCCTTTCATACAGCAGGATTGAGAATCTAAGGTACCTCACTTATATCAATTCCCAAACAATGATCCATTCTAGGGTCATCAGTCCTAGTAAATCTCATACGATGATATGGTTCTAGGTCGCTGCAAAGGGCTCGTCACCTTATCAGTGCATGCCTAGTGTACTCTTGTTGCTACGTAAGGGCTCGTCGCCTCTATGCAGTTATAGTGTACGCTCGAGGTCACTACAAAGAGCTTGTCACCTTATCAGTGTAGGCCGATAGCTCGAATAGTGTACCATACCACCGTATTCGGCTCACGGGTCTGGGTTGCTCACTGGTCACTACGGGGAGGATCGTCACCCCAGCATAGGCTGACAGCTCAACCACGGTGTCCCATACCACCATGACCGGCTCATGAGTCAAGTGGATCGAGGTACCAAGGTTTAAAAGGGTTTTCACTAGTAAGTTTGGTACCTTAGATTCAAGCAGTAGTGTCCATACATGGTGAACATATATCGAGTCAATCGGGTTACTTGACGAACTCGACTAGTACGAGCGCACGTTGAGTTAATCGACATGAAGTGCGTAAGCACTCCTCGTGGCCTAACCACTGCCAACATCCCAAGTATGGCTCGGATTCATCGATCACGTCCTATGTGGTGAGACAACCTCATCCATCAAATCAGAACCTGTTACTGATTGCCTGGACTATTTCATAGTCCCAAGCACATTCAATTATAACAGATAATCATATAAGCTAATCTGAACAGTAATGGATCAACAATTCCAATCATACAGGCATGTGAGCATTTGATGGATTTCAACTTAAGCATGAATTTACATATAGGCAGTGTCTAAGTAAAATAGACAAAGAATATAAGTTACATGCAGGAAATCATACACATCGTTAAGATAGTTAGGAATCTCTTCTCAACGCCCACATAACGTATAATTCATTACACACTTGTTCATTCAAACATTTCTACAAACACTTAGACTACGCATTCCAACATACATGACGTATGTTGGTAATAGCACGTCTTAGAGCAAATCCTTTTACCAAGGAGTTGTTACATATACAAATAGCATAAACTTACGACAATTAATCATGGCAAACACACGTTCAAATTCCATACATATACAATACTTTCTACATATACATGGAATACACTAAACTCAATATAGTTCATATATATCAGAAACGCGATACAAACATCGCATTTGGCAAGTGAAATTACACCCACATCAATAATAAACCATTAACCGACATTGAAAGCCTTGAAAACCATAACTTATACATTTATATTCCACACCTTTCGCCAGTAGACTCGTAACAAACTCAGTTTTAAAGTTAAGTCTTTGTCTACGGCAGATTGGCAACCTATAATATAAATTAAGTTAGCTATTTTATAACTTATACTATCTAAAACCCTAAAATAGATTAGGGTTAGGTTTTCTTACCTAAGAACAGGATTGGTATCGCCCGTATAGTGACACAGGAGTGGTGGCTAAGCACGTGGAGCGTCAGGGAAAGATCCCTACATCTAACTCTCACTCTCTCTCTCTTCCCCACTTTCTTCTTCTCTTTTCTCTCTTCTTTCCCTTAGGGTTTGCAAAATTCGTATGGTATATGAGAGGGAGTGTTTAAGGTCCTTATATAGGCCCAGGTTTGATGGGAATGGCCCTAGGGCCAAGGTATACTTAGGTTATATCCAAATACGGACTGTTCCGGTCCAACGGAGCACTTCTGGTGGCCCCTTTTCCATGTGCGGTCGGACTTAAGTCCCCTGACCATGGATCTAGGTCAGGCTGAGTTTTCATTCTGATCGGATTTACAGATCAGCCGTGGCGGACAAGTTTCAGTTCAATGGTCGCGGTCACTCGATCAGGGTCACAAGTACACCTTCATGTGTGGGACATTTCTCCTGATCTGAGAGTGTAATTAGGTCAGATTTTGATGGTCTAAATCCTTATATTTGGCCCACAAGTGACACGACTCAGATTACTTAAATTCAAATTTTTATTTCTAAATATTTTCACGTTTCTCACACACTTTGCTCCGGGCTCAAGTTGTTCATTTCTAGACACAATCAAGTTGTTGATTTTTGAAAGGGTTGTCAAGTCCAGTAATGCAGTCATATCCGTATAGTTTCGGGGTAATCGGACTTTCGACGTGCAGTCCAGGTCCGATACGGAGTTTCAAGGTGCTCCCGAGAGCAACTGGGTTTTGAGATGGATCCTAAGTTTCAAGATAATGTAGCATTAATGATTATACACATTTTGAGTCTTGCAGATCATATTTAAAGTAGTTCAAGCTAATTCTATTGATTGTTCAGTTTAGAACTTAACTAAATCGTGCCCTAATTACTATAGAATAAGGTCCTAGGGCAGTTCTATGCCCCTTTCTGGCACTTTTAGTTAGTATATTATTTTAATTATTTTTATAATAGTTATTCATCAAGTCTATTTCATTCCTACCAAATTTTATTAGATTTTGTACTGTAGAAAAATTTTAAAAATTCTAGAAGCAGCAGCTGTCCAAACTAATAATTTTCAGATAGTTGTCACAACGACCTATATTTAACTATATTAAATATTTTATTATATTTTTCACTTATTTTTATATAAGACTATACTTACCAATCTTCAATATGACTTTTTAATCACCTAAATCAGAGTTATAATGAAGGAGATATGACTTTTCAAAGTTGGAAGAAAGTCGCAAAAATTTGTGAAAAGCGGACCGCCCGGCCTACTGTACGGATGAGGCCTCACCGAATCGGCGAGCCTCTCACCGGTCGCTGGACTCTGGGGAGATGGCTCGCCCCTGGGCCGATGTCCACCCCCCCCCCCCCCGGGGGTGCCAGATACATGCGGGACCCACCTCGGTTCCCCCCGAATTGTGTCATTTAGGCCCCCAAGTCCATCGAGGCATTATTGGGTCTCATTTGTAAACCAGAATGAGTTATTTGACATGTAATATATCATTTTGGGATAGGAGAAGCTAATCTATCTAAATAATCTATTTATTTCATAATATTCCAAAAGGTTAATAGTCAAAAGCCCATTTTATTTATGTATTTACCATTCACAGTAAGTTTTAGTTTAAGTATTGTTCTTCATCATTTAAACTTTAGGATTAGTATCTAATATGAAAGTACTTAGAAACATTTAAAGAATACGGTGGTGAAAGGTGAGATTTTTGAAGGAAATGGGAGATTTTGAAAGAAATGGGTTGAAAGGGGATTTGAGATTTTGGGATTGAGTTTTTGAGAAGTAATTAAGGTGTTAGGATCAACCAATTGCCTAAGTACATCTAACTCCAAGTTGGCAAAAATTCGGAGTGTTACAATCTACCCCCCTTAAAAATAATTTCGTCCTGAAATTGGCTAAGGGTAATAAGTAAGAACTCCATTATTTCTTTTACCTAAACTTTATTGGTTTCAAGTTTATATGCGTGGCAGGGTGTGCACTATCTATGCCAGTCTAGCTCATTTTAGTTTATCCTCCTTAAAATTGTTTCGCCCTAAAATTGGCTAAGGCTCCTATTAAGTTCATATTCAACGAGCACATTGTAGATACACTGACCTCGGCTATTGTAATTTAACTCGTACCCATTGTTAGGCCTATTCTTTAACATGAATTAGTTTAACACTTGAACCCTAATTGCTTTCCTTCAAAGACTTCATTATAGACATTCTAAGGAAGATTCAGATCCTATTTAGTGACCTATCCCTTTACACAACCTGGATCAATTTCCTTCGATCCTGGGCCAGTGGGGCAAGGGCCCGCCATGCTTCTGCTATGCCACTCTGATCCAATGGATGTATAGACTGACTTAATTAGATTGGGCTCATAATGTTCTACCCCCCTTAAAAATTATTTTCACCCTCAAGGCTCAAGGATCTATGTCCTGATCCGTATGTCGGAACAAGGTGTAATTTAGGACTTATCCTTGACATGAAATGGGATACGATCTCTCAATACATTGGTCTTCCTTTCATCGATGAGGTGTACTATGGAGTTGGTACCTATGGTTATAGAAAGGAGCTGAAATGATGGGTATTGTAGTTGACTGCATGGACGGGTGTGAGTTTGTGGCAAGATGCCTAATTCTACCCAAGAAGGAACTTTAACTACGGTCCCGACTTACCCTCTTTAATCATGCTCAGTTTAATACGATAAGATAATCTATATATTATTAGTGCATAAGGAAGTTGGACAAAATAGATTAACAGGTAGACTATCCTTCTAAGTTCATATGCACAATTATGTATGCCAGAATGGTCTGTGATTCGGGACCTAATCCCTAGCTGTCTGTTGCCTATTTAAGCAATTTCTTGGGCCTGAAAAAAATATCTATTGGCTATATACTTTTAACACTTCTCAAAAACGAAGTAATAAACTTTTGGTTGTAAGTAGTAGGGCCAACACGGAAAGAAAGTTGTGTAGTGGGTCTGAGCGGGATACATAGACCTTCTGCATAGCTAGGACAGAAAATTATCGTATCAGTTCTTAATCCTAGTTAATCCCGAGCTTCTGCTTGATCAGAGCATTGAATTCATTGGTAACTACCAGGATTGAGAATTCAATTCAAACCATGAATACTTCACTTATATATCATTTATTTACTCCATGTTCCCGATAAAAATAAGTCCTTGAGAAGGCAATTATAGGGGGTGTGTTGTTTTGATCTAACGTTCAATCTAAGGGATATATAAGTTTCCTCTGAGCGTGAATAGTTTCTAAGTTAAACAAGCTTCTTAAGAGTACTAAAGAAGCTTGTAAGTACTAAGAGGATTAATGAAAGAATAAGGTCTCACTCCAACCTAATCAAGCCGACCAACTAAGTCTATCATTCAATTGTCTTAGCATAATCAATGTTTTACATTCCTTAGTATAACTAGTTACCTAGTCGTAATTTAGGAGTAGCGGTAATCCAATAGTTGGAATCCAAAGTCTACACTCATACGCTAGTTGATTTCATACCATCTCTAATACAGGAAATTATTTTATCGCTTAGGGTCAAACGTTGTCTGATTGGAATTGAGTTGCCCGAACTTGAATGTAATTGCACTCGTGCATTCACACATGACCATACCATCTAAGAAGGTCCTGGGGTTCACGTTATTAATTTATTAAATTTCGCACACTGTAACTTCTTTGAAATCTAAGAGTACCAACCTTAGGTCCAAAACTCTAAGAGCCTATTTAGCCAAAGGTATTAAGTTGTATTAAATGGATTTCATTGCTAATCCCACCTCCGGATGTGGAAATAACATGTTTGGAAGGAGGGTGGGATGAAAAAAAATCAATTTCATAGGCTTTGGAAAATAAGCCTTGTGTTGGAAAGTGTGAGATGGGATTTCTAAATCCCATGATGATAAATTTTCAAGTGTAATTTGAAAGGAAATCTCGGGATTTACTCTTAATTGCATACATTCCGAACATGGTGTTAGAACCCATGGGATACACCCAATCTAGGGACACTACCTTACACATGCATTTATGGTTACTTTTACAATTCCATCCACCCTAATCTCACCTAGGTTAGAAAATTCATATAGAATGAGAGAGTGAGGGTTTAAGAGCTCGAATGAGAGAGAATGGAAAGGGTTGGGAGCTATGGTAGAGGTTTTTGAAGGGGTGGTGCAAGGGTTGCACGAAAATGAGAAAAGGAGCATTTGGGGGAGGGGTTTGAATGGATAATCTGGGATTTTTGGAGAAAAGGAGAGCTTGGGGTGGTGGTTTGTCAAGGAGAGGTAACATAGGAGGGGTTTTAACCGACCCCACATGCATCCGTGGGCCACACAGCACCCAGGACCCATCGGCCCAAGCTGGCCCACCCGGCCAGGCCCGTTTGGTGGCGAGGCCTCGGCAAACCGGCGAGGTCCTCACCGGTCTCTGGACCATCCGGTGAGGGCTCGCCCTTTGGGCGAGGTCCTCCTGCCCCCTGGGTCCCAAAAAGGTGTGGGTCCCACCCTGGGTCCCCATGGAGATATTCTATTGGGCCCCCGACTTCGTTTGGACTCGTTTCGGGTCATTTCGAATAGATTCTGATGTATATTCACGTTTATCGATTTTAAACAGCTGGGACAGAATAACGCATCATCTAAACCCGTCAATTGATGGTCTAGGGGTGATTCAGGATCGACTCTTGCAATCACGGATGGGTACAGACCCGAGCAAAGCGATCGATTTCGGTGAACTTTGCCAATTGGCGAAATCATGGAAACCTAAGCTTGTTTCTACACTTCTCTCACACCCAACTATGTCAAAAAGCATCAACGTACGTCATGTGACCATAACCCAGGTCTAGTTTAATCCAAATCATGCTCTAATACCATCTTGTAACGCCTTGAAAATCGGGGGTCGAGCACAAACTCGACTCCTGAGTTCCAACGCATCACTTATGCAACATAGATAATGATGATTAAATGTTGTCCATATTAGTGCATTAACATGAATGGGATTATACCAAAATAGTATATCATACTCCAGAGATAAGTGAATTTTGCAAGTGGAAGACTGTATTAGATGTATAAGATATATGGACTGTAGTAAGTCTCCGAAGTATAATCAGGTTACTAGGTTAAACATGTACATGTATACTCCCAAAATGTACAAAAAGAATGTACATGTGTGCTCCAAAATACAATCATAACGAGTGCAATGATATCTAGTCAGCATCCCTGTAAGCCCAGTCGATCAGAACACAGTCTACATAGACACGCCCGATAGCTGCATATAGGAGAAACCCTCCTCACCATCATAAAAGTCCGGCTCCACCTTGTAGGCTATGCCATCATCTAAACCTACAACAGGGTCTGGTTGGTGTGTACAATACCATCTCGTAACGTGGGAGTGAGTGTTCAACTCAGTGGAATAATAAAGCAAAGGTTAACATGTTATCAAACCAATCAAGCAGTAATGATAAAGCAGCACAATTAGACATTCCTGGATACTCTTATTATTGCAGGGATGAAATGTAAGCATGATGCATGCCCTCACCTACACTCCCTCGTGCGAAACCATCTTATGGTCGCGGCATGCTTTCTTCCCTCTGCGCTCTTCAACATGAGACACATGCAGTGCGATGTAATGAGCATAATTACCGAGTAATTATTAGTCCCTTTCATACAGTAGGATTGAGAATCTAAGGTACCTCCCTTATATCAATTCCCAAACAATGATCCATTTTAGGGTCGTCAGTCCTAGTAAATCTCACACGATGATACGGTACTAGGTCACTGCAAAGGGCTCGTCACCTTATCAGTGCAGGCCTAGTGTACTCTTGTTGCTACATAAGGGCTCGTCGCCTCTACGGAGTCTTAGTGTATGCTCGAGGTTACTACAAAGGGCACGTCACCTTATCAATGTAGGCTGACAGCTTGAATACAGTATCTTATACCACCGTATTCGGCTCACGAGTTTGGGTTGCTCACTGGTCACTGCGGGGAGGCTCGTCACCCCAGCGTAGGCCGACAGCTCGACCACGGTACCCCATACCACCATGCTCGGCTCATGAGTCTTAGCGGATCGAGGTACCAAGGTTTAAAAGGGTTTTCACTGATGAGTTTAGTACCTTAGATTCAAGCAGTAGCGTCCATACATGGTGAACATACATCGGGTCAATCGGGTTACTTGACCAGCTCAACTAGTACGAGCGCACATTGAGTTAATCAACATGAAGTGCGTAAGCACTCCTTGTGTCCTAACCACTACTGGATTCATCGATCACGCCCTATGTGACGAGACAACCTCAGCCACCAAATCAGAACCTGTTACCGATTGCCTGGACTATTTCATTTTCCTAAGCACATTCAATTATAACAGATAATTATACAAGCTAATCAGAACAGTAATGGATTAATAATTCCAATCATACAAGCATGTGAGCATTTGATGGATTTCAACTTAAACATGAATTTACACATAGGCAGTGTCTAAGTAAAATAGACAAAGAATATAAGTTACATGGAGGAAATCATATACATCGTTAAGATAGTTGAGAATCTCTTCTCAACGCCCATAAAACGTATAATTTATTACACACTTATTCATTCAGACATTTCTACAAACACTTAGACTACACATTCCAACATACATGACGTATGTTGGTGATAGCACGTCTTAGAGCAAATCCTTTCACCAAGGAGTTGTTACACATACAACTAGCATAAACATATGACAATTAATCATGGCAAACACACATTCAAATTCCATACGTATACGATACTTTCTACATATACATGGAATACACAACTCAATATAGTTTATATATATTAGAAACACGATACAAACATCGCATTTGGCATATGAAATTGCACCCACATCAATAATAAACCATTAATGGACATTGAAAGTCTTGAAAACCATAACCTATATGTTTATAGTTCGCACCTTTCGCCGGCAGACTCGTAACGAACTCAGTTTTAAAGCTAAGCCTTTGTCTACGGCAGATTGGCAACCTATAGCATAAATTAGGTTAGCTATTTCATAACTTACACTATCTAAAACCCTAAAACAAATTAGGGTTAGGTTTTCTTACCTAAGAACGGGATTGGTATCGCCCGTATAGCGACACAAGAGTGGTGGCTAAGCACGTGGAGCGTCAGGGAAAGATCCCAACATCTAACTCTCACTCTCTCTCTTCCTCACTTTCTTCTTCTCTTTTCTCTCTTCTTTCCCTTAGGTTTTTCAAAATTCATATGGCATATGAGAGGGAGTGTTTAAGGTCCTTATATAGGCCCAGGTTTGATGGGAATGGCCCTAGGGCCAAGGTATACTTAGGTTATATCCAAATACGGACCGTTCCGGTCCAATGGAGCACTTCTGGTGGCCCCTTTTCCACGTGCGGTCGGACTTAAGTTCCCTGACCATGGATCTAGGTCAGGCTGAGTTTTCGTTCCAAACGGATTTATAGATCAGCCGTGGCAGACCAGTTTAGTTCAACGGTCACAGTCACTTGATTAGGGTCACAAGTACACCTTCATGTGTGGGACATTTCTCCTAATCCGAGGGTGTATTTTAGTTAGATTCTGACGGTCTGAATCCTTATGTTTGGCCCGCAAGCGACACGACTCAGATTACTTAAATTCAGATTTTTATTTCTAAATATTTTCACGTTTCTCACACACTTTGCTCCGGGCTCAAGTTGTGCATTTCTAGACACTATCAAGACTTGATTTCTGAGGAGGTTGTCAAGTCTCGTAGTGCGGTCATATCCGTATAGTTTCGGGGTAATCGGACTTTCGACATGCAGTCCAGGTCCGATACCGAGTTTCAAGGTGCTCCCGAGAGCAACTGGGTTTTGAGATGGATCTTAAGTTTCAAGATAATGTAGCATTAATGATTCTATACATTTTGAGTCTTGCAGTTCATATTTAAAGTAGTTCGAGCTAATTCTACTGATTGTTCAGTTTAGCACTTAACTAAATCGTGCCCTAATTACGATAGAATAAGGTCCTAGGGCAGTTCTACTCCCCTTTCTGGAACTTTTAGTTAGTAAATTATTTAAATTATTTTTTAATAGTTCTTCATTAAGGTCATTTCACTCCTACCAAATTTCATTAGATTTCGTATTGTAGAAAAATTCTAACAATTCCAGAAGCAGCAGCTATCCAAACTAATGATTTCGGATAGTTGTCAAAATAACCTATATTAACTATATTAAGTATTTTATTATATTTTCCAATTATTTTTATATAAAACTAGACTTATCAAGATTCAATCTGACTTTTTAATCACCTAAATCAGAGTTATAACGAGGGAGATATGACTTTTCAAACTTGGATAAAAGTCATAGAAATTTGTGAAAAGCGAACTACCCAGCCTGCTGTACGGACGAGGCCTCGACGAACCGGTGAGCCCCTCACTGGTCGCTGCACTCTGGGGCAATGGTTTACCCCAGGGTTGATGTCCTCCCTCCCCGGGGGGGGGGGTGCCAGATACATGCGGAACTCACCTCGGGTCCCCCCGAATTGTATCGTTTAAGCCCCCGAGTCCGTCAAGGCATTATCGGGTCTCATTTGTAAACCAGAATGAGTTATTTGACATGTAATATATGATTTTGGGATAGGAGAAGCTAATATATCTAAATAATCTATTTATTTCATAATATTCCAAAAGGTTAATAGTCAAAAACCCATTTTATTTATGTATTTACCATTCACAGTAAGTTTTAGTTTAAGTATTGTTCTTCATCATTTAAACTTTAGGATTAGTATCTAATATGAAAGTACTTAGAAAAATTTGAAGAATAAGGTGGTGAAAGGTGAGATTTTTGAAGGAAATGAGAGATTTTGAAGGAAATGGGTTAAAAGGGGATTTGAGACTTTGGGATGGAGTTTTTGAGAAGTAATTAAGGTGTTAGGATCGACCCATTGCCTAAGTATGTCTAACTCCAAGTTGGCAAAAATCTGGGGTGTTACAATGACTGAGTTTGATGTAATTTTGGGAATGAATTGTTTGGCCACATATCATACTGTGATAGATTGCTTCGAAGTCCTATTCAATATTCCCAATTAGCCACAGTTTCGATATGTTGCGGTTCCTAGAGAAGGGCCATTGGAGGCACTTATGGCTTGCGTGCAGGAGGAGCAATCAGTAGTGCGCATCGATCAACTGTCAATCATTTGCGGCTTTCCAGATGTCTTTTAAGAGATTTCAGGGTTACCACCTAGGAGGGTTGTGGAGTTTTGTATTGATTTGTAGCCTGGTACTACACTGATCTCGAAGGCCCCATATCATATGGTAGCGATGGAGTTGAAGGAGCTACAGAAACAGTTAGATGAGTTGTACGAATTGGGATTTATTCATCCAAGCAATTCTCCATGGGGTGCACCAGTGCATTTTGTGAAGAAGAAGGATAGATCATTGAGGCTCTACGTGGACTACCGTGAGCTCAATAAGGTCACTATTAAGAATAAATATCCATTCCTGAGGATAGATGACCTGTTTAATCAGTTGTGAGAGGCACAGTACCTCTGAAAGATAGATTTGAGATCCAGGTACCATCAGGTGCGAGTTCGAGAAGAGGATATCCCGAAGATAGCTTTTCAGACCCGCTATGGTCACTTTGAGTTTCTGGTCATGTTGTTTGGACTAACTAACACACAAGTAGTTTTCATGTAATTAATGAATGAAGTCTTCCGCCCATTCCTGGATCAATTTGTTGTCGTATTCATTGATGATATTTTGGTTTACTCGAAGACCCAGGAGGAGCATGAGCAACATTTGGAGATAGTCATATAGACTCTGTGTGAGCACCAGTTATATACTAAGTTGGAGAAATGTGAATTTTGGTAGGAGGAGGTGAAGTTCCCTGGGCATGTGATCGCTCGAGGAGTGAAGGTCGATCCTGCGAAGGTCCAGGCAATGTTGCGATGGAGGCAACCCACTATTGCCACTGAGATCTGGAGTTTCTTAGGTTTAGCGGGCTATTACTGGCATTTTATTAAGGGTTTTTCGTACATTGCCACCCCGTTGACCAAGTTGACCCGTAAGGGAGTACCATTTGTATGGAGCGATGCTTGTGAGTGAGCATTCATAGAGTTGAAGGCTAGCCTAACAAAACCACCGGTCCTCACCCTCCCCTCTAGAGGTGAGGGATTTGTAGTATATACTGATACTTCACGTATTCAGCTTGGTTGCGTATTAATGCCGCATGGAAAGGTTGTGGCTTATGCATCTCGTCAGCTTAAGGTTCACAAGCATAACTACCCCACGTAAGATCTCGAGTTAGCAGCAATTGTCTACACATTGAAGATTCAGAGACACTATATGTATAGGGTGAAGTTCGAGCTCTTTTCAGACCATAAAAGCCTCAAGTATCTCTTCTCCTAGAGTGAGTTGAACATGAGGCAAAGGAGATGGATGGAACTATTGAAGGATTATGATTTTACTTTGAAGTATCACCCAGGTAAGGTGAACGTAGTGGCTGATGCTTTGAGTCACCAGCCGTGAGGTATGATTGCACTGCTTATGATTCGAGAGTGGGGGATGCTCAAGGATGTAGCAGATTTTGATTTTTAGTTAAGGCTAGAAACTTCTATAGTGCAACTTTTGAACTTATTGATTCAACCTTCTTTGGTATTTAGAGTAATAGAGGCTCAACAAGTGGATCAATCATTGTAGGCATGTAGAGTATTGGCCGAGGGAGGCAAGCAACTACATTGGAAGATTAGGTCTGATGGTGGATTGTGCTACCAAGGCAGATTGTGTGTTCCAGCAATGATAGAACTGAGGCAGGAGATCTTAAATGAAGCGCATCGATCTAAGCTCACTATCCAACCAGGCTCCACTAAGATGTATCAGATATGAAGAGGCAATGTTAGTGAAGTGGAATGAAGTGCGAGATTGCCAAGTATATGTCCCAATGTGACACCTCTCAGCATGTGAAGGCTGAGCATCAATATCCTGCTATCCCTTGCAACAGTTAGAGGTTCCAAGGAGGAAGTGGGAGCATGTTACCATAGATTTCATTATGGGGTTGTAGAGAACTCAGCATGGTCATGATGCCATTTGGGTTATCGTTGATCACCTGACGAAGTCGGCACATTTCTTGGCCATACATTCTTCATGGACGAAGGATCAATTGGTGAGGCTATTCATTGATGAGGTCATGAGGCTGCATGGTATCCCAGTTTCGATCGTATCCGACCATGATCCAAGGTTCACATCACATTTTTGGAGACTTTTTCAGAGGGCATTGGGGACTACCTAGAGATATAGCACCGCATATCACCTGTAAACTGATGGGCAGACTGAGAGGGTCAATCAGATCCTTGAGGACATGCTTCAAGCGTGTACTTTGGATTTCTCTCGTAATTGGGATGACCACTTGCCTTTGGCCGAGTTCGCATATAATAACAATTATCAGCGACCATTGGCATGGTTCCCTTTGAGGCCCTATATGGTAGACCTTGTTAGTCCTCGATCTGTTAGAGCGAGATTGGAGAGTGTCATCCTGAGGTTGTGCAGAGGACTTCTAAGAAGATTGATATTATCAGGCAGAGGATGAGTACAACCCAGAGCAGGCAGAAGAGCTATGCTGATCGCTGGCAGAGATCCTTATAGTTTGTTGTAGGTGACTGAGTTTATCTCAAGGTCTCACCCATGAAGGGTGTAGTTCGATTTGGATGTAAGGGAAAGCTTGCCCCTAGATATATAGGACCCTTCGAGATCGTGGAGCGCATCGGAGCAGTGGCGTATTGACTTACCCTACCTCCTCAGTTGTCTAGCATGCATAATGTGTTTCATTTTTCGATGTTACGAAAGTGTGAGCCAAGCATAGTACCTGTTATTGATTGGCAACCGCTCAAGGCCCGTGAGGATGCTATTTGGACAAGAAACAAATGCATTTGATTTGGGAAACTATCTTATTCAATCATAACAAAGAGAGTGTATGGAGAACAATCATTATATTTATTCATACTGAGTTTATTTACATCCTTTAACTTCCCTTGATTATAAGATAAACTATCTTAAGATACAGAAAATGAAGAGTTCAAATATTGAATATGGATATCAAATCTAGCAACATTTCAGCCTGCGAATTGATCATCTCATTAAAAGGAATGTTGTGCGGATTCGATCATCTGATCTCTCCTTCTTGAGCTCATATCCTTGCGCAAAAGGGAGACCGAAGACTGCGAAGACTTCAGAGATTGAATCGACAGAGATTTCAACAGCATGCTAGTTCTTGAACATTGATGGTCGCGCAACAGCATGCTATTGCGCGGGGCTGCGCAACTAGCATGTTATTACGCAGCCTGACACAAAACCCTACCCTTCTCCTTCCTTCCTTCTTCCTCTGCTACCTTCAGTCTTCTCTTCTTCTCTAAAGCTCTAATCTTCTCTAAAATCTTCAAAAAGTGTCGAAATGAGAGGAGGAGTGGGGTATTTATAGGCATCCACATGTGCGAACCCTCAAAATTCAAGTAGTGGGTCCACCTTCCATAAGATCTTAGCCATCCATGTCAGCATGCCTAAATCCCTTTTGAAACTGTCCGCATAAACCTCCTTACTACTTGCACGGGCTCGTGCAACACTATGTTGTTACACGGTCCGCATTAGAAGCAAAATCATGTGAATCAAACTCCTCTTGCGTAGGTGCGCTCAACCTATTACAGCCTTTTGTGTGGACCCGCGCAACCAATGCCCTTTGCGCAGGTCAGCACAAAACACATGATACCTTTCTTTTTATAACTTTTCTTC
The DNA here is from genome assembly GCF_029962835.1 of Magnolia sinica. Taxonomy (NCBI): domain Eukaryota; kingdom Viridiplantae; phylum Streptophyta; class Magnoliopsida; order Magnoliales; family Magnoliaceae; genus Magnolia; species Magnolia sinica. Next base: position 87,713,118 of record NC_080574.1, read on the forward strand.
ACATTTCTTCTTCTTTATTTTAATTTCCTAATTGATTCTTTATCTCTAATTTTTATACCTTAACAAATGCCCCCTTGATCCTTTTTGTTCATCTTCTTTTGATGGAGAAAACAGGATTAAAAATCAAATCTACAGCTACCTTTACGCAGTCCCACGCAAAGGACCTTAGTTAGGTCAATTAATTGAATCTAGTTGGTCGGGTGGTCCTGCCTATAACTAGCAATAATTCCCTTCGTTTCTCATTTCCCTTGCCTTTGTCAAACCTCTGCCACTCCAAAGGTCTCCTGCGCAACCATCCTGGTTTGCGCGCATCATCCGCGTAACAGTGAATCTGTTAGCGCAGGTGCATCATCTATTACACACTATCGCACAACCTCTTTCATTTGTGAGGCCCCGTGCAAAACCCTTTCTTCATAAAAATCTTTTAAGTCCAGACTTCATTCTGAGATTTTCTTCAAAGGACTTCATTTCTTTCTAAAAGAAACCCCTTTCCTCTGACTTTCGCCTCCAACATGGCCCATATCAAGAGAACATACCGCCACATTGAGCCATCTGCCGCACAATCTTCCCTCCAGGACTTGCCATATCCCTCTTCCTCACATGCACCTAAATCTTCTCCTTCATCCAAACAACCTCAATGAAAATGTATGAAAACCACTATTAGACGCCCTGTTTATATCAAAGAGCCTGTATTCCCCACCTTTGACTTCATAGAACGTATCTCTACATTGCCCTCCCCCATTCGTAGGGCGATATTGATGGGTGAGGTTGAACGGCTGCCAAGACATGGCCACGGATATGATTGGGAAGAACGGCTGAAGTCGACTACTCATATACAAACTATTAGTCAAAAACTACCCACCAGAGAAGACACTCCCCTTGCATTTCCATCAAAGAAACCCCGTCGCAACAAGACCAAGGTGTTTCAAGAGAAGATAAAAGAGCATAACAAGAAAAGACTTTAGAATTCCTGGGAGATGGTTAGATCTGGATGTTGCCATAAAAGTCTTAGACATCACCGCAAGGATGGCAAAGATCAATATTTCTGTTTCGCGCGATTCTCTTCTAAGATTTCGTGATTCAATAACTTATTTAAAGTCGGCAGAGAACATCACCATCGGTCCAGAACTATTAGAATATGGAAGACAGTTAGCTTCTTTTAAAGAAAAGGTTTCAATTATACTTCTGCCATTTTCGAATGCAACCAAGAGCAATTAAATTTTTAGGAAAAGCTGAAGGCTTGCACTGACAATGGGGCGATCATTCAAAATCAAATCGCTCTCCCGAAAGAGCAAATCTTGCAATTGGAATCGAAAGATCGTGCAGAGGAATCGAATATGAAGAAGATTTAGGAGAAGATGCAAATCACTATTCAATCTGTTGATTCTGAAAAATCTGAACTAATCAAGAATGAAGAGATAATTGCCTTTTTAGAGAGGAAATTGGCCAACATTCCAGACCAAGTAAAAATCATTCTTGAAGCAAGATCAAAATATATCGCAGCTCAAGTTCAGCTAAAGGAAGACTTGTAGAAATATTTAGGAGCATTGGGCATTGCAGATGAATTATGAAGAACTTGTTATGTTGTTTGTTTGTTGTTGTTTTTTTTTTTTTAAATTATTATATGTAGCTCCTTCTTAACTTTCAACACATATATATGAAGGTCTTGCAATATTTTGAGATAACCGTCTCTTCATGAATTTCCAAATCATAGTCTTCTTCAAGCATATTTACTTATGCAATTTTAGCATGATATTTAACAAGATCTTGAAATAAAATAATAGTCTATCATGATTGTTAGTATGGGATTTCCTATATGGCATTTGCTTTGATAGGCGGAACTAGATCTTAGTTTTAGTTAGATTGCCACACAGTTTAAGCTCTTGAGTAGTGGAGCAACCGCAGTTTCTTAGACTCATGTGGGAGTCGGGTCTTACACGAATAGTCACTATAACTCACTAGAGTTCGCTGGACTTATCGCGGCCGGGTAGTTCACAAACCACGATCCATCAGAGGGGCCCAAATGAAGCTACCATGACTATGAACTCGGTGGGATTTATGCACAGGGCTGGCCACAGTAACTCTCTAGAGTTCGTGGGGCGCATAAGGCTACCTTTAGGTACCAAATACAAGGTCGTCAATCCATCAATGAGTAGGATAAAAAACCATCCTTATGAGTTTCTACTGGAATCAAACTAGGAATCTGGGGGGGTCTTACGTGTGGTTGTCCCATCTATGGTCAAAGCTACAGAACTCACACTGCGACCCACTTTTTCTTCTCCTACAAGGTCGGACCCGTTCATGGGAGGGTATTTTCATCCTTCCCTGTGACGTTGTCGAAAGCTCTACAGGCAACATAGGTCTCACGCATGACTAGTCGTTGCAGACTTTTAGTCATTGGCTCCATTCGCTGCTTGCATGGGTATGCATGTGATGGCCCACGGGGTTTTTAAGGCCACTGGCTTCTCACTGCTGCTCGAATAATATATATATATATATATAATGCCAATGAAGATAGGTCTTATGCGTAGTTGGCTGTATAAGGCTTCGCTAAGCTGCCTTAAATGATAAGCTATCATCGCTGTCATCAACTTTATATGTGGTTAGCTATGTAGTTTTGTTCCACTACCAAAAATGGTGAATCGATAATTAATATTTCACCCTTGCTGATAATGTTCTGAGAACATTCATATTATGTTTACAATAGTGTATCGGCTTGGCAATGATAGCAATTTCAATAAGGTTGTATGAGCAATTGATGATGACAACGACAGTTGCTAGGTTTTTACGATACTCATTGACGCTTGATGAATTTGACGACAATCATCAACGTCTGACAATATTTGAAGAAAATCATCGGTGTCTGACAATATTTGACGAAAATCATTGGTGTTTGATGATATTTGATGAAAATCATTGGCGTTTGATGGTATTTGATGAAAATCATCTGCGTTTATTCATTCACAAAAAGAAGAATACATGGCTTCACCTCTTGGGGCTATTTCATCATTTCAATTAGTCTTGCCCCCTTTTGATATAGAAGCATTATTCTAATAATCTTCTAGATCAAAAATCATTTCTACCTTCAAGGACAATATTTCTTAATGAAGCGGCCTTGATTGGTATACTAATACCTCGTTCATGTTGATCTATAACTCTGTACGCCCCGTTGGAGTATACTTCGGTTATTATATATGGCCCATCCCATTTAGGATCGAACTTGCCCCCTGTTTTGCGGGTGACCACTATTAGTCCTTTTAACATCAACACCATATCGCCTTTCTTGAAAGAGCGATGCTTCACCTTTTGTCAAAGGCGGTAGAGATCCTTGCTTGGTACAATTGCAATCACTGCTGAGCTGCTAGTCATTTTTCATCAAGCAGATCTAATTCTGCTAGCCTTATTCTTGCACTCTCATCATCTGTTATCAACCGATGCACCGCTATTCTGAGCAACTCGACTTGTACTTCGATCAGAATAACAACTTCTATACCATATACTAATGAATATGGTATAGATTTCATCGCAGTCCGGTGAGTAGTTCTATAAGCCTACATAGCCTCTTGTAATTTTTTATCCCAGTCACGCTTAATCCCAGTCACAGTTTTCTTCAATATTTTCACTATTGTCTATAGAATGCCTCTGCTAACCTGTTAGCTGACGGATAGTAAGGTATTGAAAATGAATGGTGAATACTAAAATTTCGGCATAACTTCTCCATACCCCTATTCTTGAAAGGAGTACCATTATTAGTGACGATTCTTTTAGGAAATCATAGCGATATATTATCGCATGTCGGATAAAATTCACAACATCCTTTTCTTTGATGTTTCTAAGCACCACGACTTCTGTCCATTTGGAGAAATAGCCCGTTATTGCTAATACATATTGCTTTCCTTTAGACGATGGTGCATTTATCGGACCGATAAGGCCAAGAAGCAACCGACTAATGAAGGTCTTTAGGAGGCACATGAATAACATCTCCATGAATCTGACATTCATAACATCGCTTCGCATATTCTATAGCATCTTTGAACATTGTAGGCCAATAGTATCCCATCCGATGCCCCCGATGGAACAAATTTCAGCCAGCTTGATGTGCTCCACATTCTCCAGAATGAGCTTCTTGCAGGACTTGATTTGCTCCTTGAGCATTTAAACATCGCAACAGCATTTCATTATAAGATCTTCCATATAGTATTTCGCTACACATAATGAATCTTTTTACCCTCTACTTAATTTGAGATCTTTACGTTGGATCTTCCAGCAAAATATCATATTTGAGATAGTCAAGAAAGGTTGATGCCAATCATCTATTGTGACTTCCAAGCATGATATAGGAAGTGCGTCCGCAATCTCATTGATAATTTCTGACGATGGTAAGAATCTTCTTTCTTCTATAGTTACCTGAAGAGGACTCCGATCCGGACAAGATAAAGCTGCCGCCAGGCTAGCTAAAGCATCTGCCCTTGCATTCTTGCTTCATGGCACATGTTTAATTTAAACCTGATGAAATTGTTCTAGTAACTGTTGCGCTCTTCGGTGATATGGCAGGAGTTCTGGTTTTCTTATCTCAAACTTTGTCATCAGCTGATTTATGATTAGCCTGGAGTCGCCGAAAATCTGCAACGTCTTTATTTTCATCTCTTACGTTATCTCCATTCGAATTATGAGAGCTTTGTATTTGGCTTGATTATTTATGCATGCAGTACCTAATGTGAAAGAATAAGGCAGCAAGTCACTCTAAGGAGTAATAAATATCACTTCGGTGCCTGCTCCTAACGCTCTTAAGGCATCATTGAAGTACATTTGCCATGGATTTGGCAATTCAATCATCATAACTTGCTCATCAGGGAAGTCATCACTGATTAATTCACTGTCTGTCACGGGATGAGCTAATAAGAAGTCCGTTATTGCTTGTCCTTTCACTACTTTTGCCAGCTCGTATGTGATCGTGTATTCTGAAAGCAACAACATCCATTTGACTAATCTTCCTGATAACATCGGCCAACAACATCGGCCATGTCATCAAGAATTTTATGGGATCTACTTGCGATATTAGAACTATTTCGTGGGAGAGGCAGTAATGTCACAACTTTTATACTGCAAATATTAACGCCAAGCACACTTTCTCGATTGGTGGATAATTACATTCCGTGCCTATTAGGGTTTGACTCAAATAATAAAGTGCAATTTCTTCACCTTGTTCATTCACTTGTGTTAGTAAAGCCCTAAGTGAATTCTCTGCTGCAGATATGTATAAAATGAGCGGCTTACCCTTTATAGGAGCTACCAATACTGGAGACTGTTTCAGCAATTCCTTGATGGAATCGAACGCATTCTGATAGGATTGGTCCCAAATGAATTCCACCCCTTTCTTCATCAGATGAGAAAATGGCTGACATCTTCCTGCTAAGTTTGAAATGAAGCAACGAATGTATGCTAACTTTCAGTGCAAGCTTTTCAATTCTTTTAATGTCTTTAGCGGTGGCATTTCTTGGATAGCTTTGACTTTTCCGGGGTTAATTTCGATCCCTCTATATTCGATGACGAAGCTGAGAAATTTCCTTGATGACACCCCGAAGGCACATTTGGCTGGATTCATTTTTAGCTGTTTCTTTTTTAGCCAACGAAAAACTGAAGCTAGGTGCTCTCGATGTTTTTCAAGATCAGTCGACCAAACCACCAGATCATCGTTGAGGGTCAAATATTGCATATTGGACCCCATCTATTACTTGATTTTATAAACATGATAATGCTTAATGTTCTATTTTAATCATGTTTTTGTTGCAATGTGAATTTAAGAGCTTGGATTGATAAGGATATTAAAAGCATGAATTTCACACTCACGAATCACCAAAGCCAAAATTAGATCTGATGAAACCAAGAATGAAGAATGCATATACTGAAGATCCAATAAAATTCAATCAAGAATTAAGAAAATCAGAGTTTTGAAGTGAAATTCGACCATCTTCGACTAGTCCTAGCTCCAGCTCGACCAGTCCTGCATACGCTCGACCAGTCATGGACTCTGCTCGACCGGTCGAGGCCCGACCGATCGAAGGTGTCTCAACTCAAACTCCAATGTATAAAACTTCTAAATTAAAGGAGACCCTCGGCCGGTTGGGGACAGCCCACAACCAGTCGAGGGTTACGTAAAACTTTCATGGACTGCGTAAATTTGAGACGGTTTTCAAAAATTTCCACTTGGTGCGAAAGTTTAAGACCTAAAACTATAAATAAGGGTCCCTAGGGCACCCCTAAGCATCACTTAGGGTTTGAGGAGTGGAGCAAAAGTGTGGAGAAGCTGTCGGTAAGAGTTTTTTCTTCCTTTCCTTAGTTATTTTTATGCCTTTATTAAGAGATTTTAGTTCAATCATGTCTATGGTTGGCTAAACCTCTCAGCTAGGGCTAAGAGGTGAAGCTTGTAGCATGATGTGATGTTTTCTATTACTTTGATTCATGTTTATATTGAACTCTCTTTGATTCTAGTTTGATTATAAGGAATACTTTCAATTTTTAATAGTTTGTTGTGACTCAAAATACAATGGATCTACGATAGCTTTGAGTATGTTCTTTTCATGTACTGAGATTGTGAATTCAGGAAATCCTGTTGTTCACCATTGTCCCATGGGCATGGTTGGATGATGAAATCCTCCCTAACTTTCATAATTCTCTCAGATTGGTTATGGGATTGGTAAATCCTGTTGTTAGCCATCGTCTCATGGGCATGGTTTTGTGATGGAATCACTTTCGGTTCTCACACTTCTCATCCATTGAGAATTAGGTCAAAGGAAGTTCAAATTTGATGTTATTAAGATATCTTCCAATTGGATAAGATGAGACTCTGATTCCAGTTGTGTCCTTGAATTAAGCATAAATCTCTCTGATCTTTACAAGTGGATCCTTGGAAACCCTAGTTTCTCACCTTTGAATTTCTTAAGTTTTTTATTAAATCTCTCACAATTACTCTCTATACATCCAGATTTAGATTTTTATCTTCTTCTAGTTCTAGTTCTAGTTGCTTTCAGAATTACACACGAGATTAGTCCCTGTGGATTCGACCTCACTCTTAAAGAGATTATTACTACATCGTAACCCTACACTTGAGTTGTGAACAAGTTTTTAGCATCATTGTGGGGGATTAATGGTTACATTTTTCTGAGATTAATTAGTTTTAGAATTAGTTTAAGATTAGGGTTGTAACGCCCTAAAAATTGGGTCTCGAGTAAAAGTCCAACTCTCGAGTTCTAACGAATCACTTATTCAACATATTTGATGATGATTAAATGTTGTCTGTGTTAGTGCATTAATCTGAGTGGGATTATACCAAAATAGTAATTCATACTCTAAATCAATTCATATAACGCAAGAGGAAGACTGAAAAATGTATATAGACGTGTATGAACCAAAAAGATCACGGTCGGTCTCCAGAGTATGAATACATCACTGAGTCATCATATACATGTAATAGTTCAAAATAGTTCAACTACAAAAATAAACCCTATAGCCCCGTCGATCCGGGTGGCCTAAGCAAAACCACCGGAGAATTGCATATATGAGAACTCATCCTAATCATCATAGTAATTGGGCTCCGCCTCCTGAGTTGCATCGTCATCTGTAACTAAGACAGAGTCTAGTGGGTGGTCAGAACACCGTCCCAGAACGTGGGAGTGAGTGATCAACTCAGTGGAACAATAAAGTAAAGGTTAACATGTTCTCAATTCAGTCAAGCAGTAATGATAAAGCTATACAATCAAATATCCCTAAGTACTTTGATTAATGCAAGGATGAAATGTAAGCATGATGAATGCCCTCGCTTGCACTCCCTCGTGTGACACAATCTTACGGTCGTGGCATGCTTTCTTCCCTCTGTACTCTTCAACCCGGGGCACATGTAGTGTGATGTAATGAGCGTGATTACCGAGTTATTATTAGTCCTTTTCATGTAGCAAGATTGGGAAGCTAAGATACCTCCCTCATATCAATTCTCAAACATTGATCCATTCTAAGGTCGTCAATCCTAGTAAATCTCATATGATGTTATGGTTCTAGGTCGCTGTAAAGGGCTTGTCACCCTATCAGTGCAGGCCTAGTATACTCTTATTGTTACGTAAGGGCTCGTCGCCTCTATGCAGTCTTAGTGTATGCTCGAGGTCACTACAAAGGGCTCGTCACCTTATCAGTGTAGGCTGACAGCTCGAATACAGTGTCCCATACCACCGTATTCGGTTCACGAGTCTGGGTTGCTCACTGGTCACTACAGGGAGGTTCGTCACCCCAGCGTAGGCTGACATCTCAACCATGGTGTCCCATACCACCATGCCCGGCTCATGAGTCTTAGCAGATTGAGGTACCAAGGTTTAAAAGGATTTTCACTGGTGAGTTTGGTACCTCAGATTCAAGCAGTAGCGTCCATACATGGTGAACATACATGTAATGACCTAAAAAATTTCGTGTAAAGACCCGAGTACTACCTCAAAATCTTTAGAAGATAAATGTGGGTTAACTAGCGCTAAACTCGATTGCTTGTGAAATTAGCACCAATCACTTTAAATTTGATCTGCAAGACTCAAAACCTATAGACCTATTAGCGCTATGTTACCCTAAAATCTAGGATTCAACGCTAAATCCAGTTGCTATCGGGAGTACTTAGAAACTTTGTATCGAACTTGGACAGCACGTCAGAAGTCCGATAGCGATGATCTTAGACAATTATGATCACCTTATTGGGCTTGACAATCACCTCAAAAATCAAGACCAGATGATGTCCTAGGACTATTTGCTTGAGTCCGGAGTAAAGAGTGTGAGAAAGGTGAGAAATTAAATATGAATTTATGAAATCTGAGTAGTGTCGCTTGCACGCCGATTTTAAGCATTCTGACCATTGGATTCTGACCCAAATTTACCCTCGGATTAGGGAAGATGGCCCAAACATGTCAAAGTGCTGGTGGACCTGATTGAGTTTTGGTGACCATTGAATTGAGATTGGTCCACCACGGCTGATCTGTAAATCCGATCGGCACAAAAACTCAGCCTGACCTAGATCTATGGTCACTGAGCTTAAGTCCGACCGTACGTGGAAAATGGACCACCAGAAGTACTCCGTTGGATCGAAATAAACCCAATTTGGTTATAACCTAAGTATACCTTGGCCATGGGGCTATTTTCATCTATATTAAACATATATAAAGACCTTAAACCCTCATTCTCAAATTCCATACGAATTTTTTAAACCCTAACTAAGAGAGAGAGAGAGAGGAAAAGAGAGAGAAAGTGAGAGAGAAGTTGGTGAATCAACTTGAGATTTGTAAGTGCTATAGTTTCTATCCCTGTTTGTTGTCAAATTTGTGGTGCCAAAATCACTGTTATGTTATATATAACCTGCTTAAGTGAAGCTCTCTCAAGGATCAACATACATGAACAAGCTAAGCTCACATCAAGCAAAGCTCTCAAGTACAAGACTCAAGATCTTGAATGAAAGAACTGATCACAAGACAAGACTCTTGAATGCAAGAACTGCTCACAAGACTCAAGCTGAAAAGAAAAAGAAAGTACAAGGCAAGACTCAAGCTGAACTCAAGACTCAAGTTGAGAGTCAAGCTGAACTCAAGACTCAAGCTGAAACTCAAGCCACTTTCATGATTGAGCTACTTCAAGGTTTAGTCTACATCAAGACTTCAAGGCTCATTCTTCATGGTCTCTTGTTTTAATGTCCATACTTCATGATTGAGGTTTGTTTGACCATAGGATGACCTTAGAAGTAGGTCATTTCGGATACATAAGTCGAATGTTATTTTACATGTGATTGGTCATTCTTGACCGGTCTTAGGTCTGCCGACTAGTCTAGACTTGCTTGACCGTCTAAGAAATTCCTCGACCGATCGTAAGTTTGTTACAAATTAGGATAAAATCTTATCCTTCGACTAGTCACGGAATGCATTCGACCGATCGTAGGAAGCAGTGTTCTGCATCTTCGACGGTCGTAGAATCTTCGACTCGAAGTCCAGCGGCTTTGCAGGACCTACGACCGGTCGAAGGAAACCTACGACGAGTCGTAGGTGACCTACGACCAATCGTAGGAGGGCTACGACCATCGTAGAACGATCTGCGCTTATCCCGCCTAATCTTTCAAATATCTTATGGCTTCGACTAGTCGAAGAGCACTCTAGACGAGTCGAAGACCTGATCTTCTCACCTATAAATAGAGCACGAATCTCGGAAGAAATCATCGATTTAATTATAGTATTCAAGCCAATCTTCGTCGAACTTCGAGAGATAATTTTGTGCTCCATCTAAGCTAAGTGTGCTTATTTAATATCTTATTTCCTTAGCTTTATTTTAATTTATTTTGTTTCTGCTATTCAAATCTGATTTGAAAAGAGGAATTTTTATTTACTTTATTTGGAATCAAAATCAATTAAGGCAAGCCCTATTTGGTTTAATTTAAAATCTATTAGAACTAGAACCATTGTAATCGAGTCTTGGACATTGAACTTGGACATTCAATCATCTACTTTGATTTGGTTCTACCGGTCTACAACGAAGAAGATATTCGTATTTTACATATTGTAAATTCCTTTCTAATATTTTGGTTTCTTTCAAGATTTGCCGAAAAATCTTGTTATATTGGTTATCCGAGGAAAGCCAGAAAACTCGAAGTGGGGTTTTTTAATTGTGTAAGCCCACATACAAAGACACAATTGTAAGGGTTTTGGGTGAACTGGGAAAACCTATTCGTTAGTAAACGCTAATATCCCCTGTGTGAGGATATTAGGAGTGGAGTAGCTTTTTGTGTGGCTGTTGGATAACAGTTGGTGAACACACAGGCGAACCACTATAAATCCTTTGAGTTGTGGTTGATTGATTTATTCTTTTAATTGTTTTTATTCTTTTTGTGGGATGTATGTATGGTGGTGAATGGTGTAATTATTTCAAGCTTTGTGAGAATGTTGTAATAGCTTAGAATTTACTTTCTGCTATTCCTTTATAAGCTTGTTTTTCAATTTCATTTTGAAAGTTGTTCCAGCAAGGTTGCCCTGCCATTTTTATGGTGTATGGCTGTCCCTAGAACAATACATCTTTAATTACAAGTTATTTCAATTCAGTTCATATTTGTTTTTGTATTCCTCTTCGATTTGAGACTTGATACAAAGACCTTTCTAGAAATAAGGTTGTCCTACCATAAACTCTGTTTTTGGTGTAAGGTTGTCCTTAGAATAACGTTTGTATCAACCTCTCAAGATCTGAATCTTGAGGTTGTTTTTCTTTCCTGCATTATTATTTAATTTGGCTATCATTTTCTTTATTATTCCGCTGTTATAATTTTTTATTTGGCATTGTCCTATTCACCCCCCCTCTAGGACATATAGCTTGGCCTTTTCAAGATTCTTCCCTGTTATTCTGCGTCCCTAAACCATCACTTCTGAATCATTATTCCGGCGATTCTAAGTTCATTCTTGGGTAATTCAATCAAACCCTAACCTGTTTTGGAGCTTAGAATAGTCTAAGTGTTGATGTAACTCTTTTCATTCATGCCTTAGGTTATCTAGTCACCGTTGACGAAGACTTATCGTTTGAATCAGATCTGTTGTGCATTTTCTGGTTTAAGGTGCGGACTATATTCGTATAGGTTACGGTTTTCAAGGCTTTCGATGTCGGTTAATGGTTTATTATTGTTGTGGGTGCAATTTCACATACCAAATGCGATGTTTATATTGCGTTCCTGATATATTGAGCTATATTGAGATTTGTGTATTCTATGTATAGGTAGAAAGTATCGTATACTTATGAAATATGAACATGTGTTTGCCATGATTAATTGTCGTGTATTTGTGCTAGTTGTATGTGTATCAACTCCTTGGCGAAAGGAATTGTCTAAATGTATGTTATCACTAACATACGTCATGTATGTTGGAATATGTAGTTTAAGTGTTTGTAGAAATGTCTAAATGAATAAGTGTGTCATATATTGTACTTTTTATGGGCATTGAGAAGAGATTCTCAACTATCTTATTAATGTGTAGGAATTCTTACATGCAATTTACATTCTTTGTTATTTAAATTCAGGCACTACTTATGTGTAAATCCATGTTAAGTTGATATTCATCAAATGCTCATATACTGTATGAATAGAATTGTTGATCCATTATTGTTTTGAATTGCTGGTAAGAATATCTATTATACTTGAATGTGTTCGGGACTATGAAATAGTCCAGGAATCGGTAATAAACCTTGAGTTCGTGACCGAGGTTGTTTTTGCCACGCAGGATGTGTTTGACGAACCTGAGTCGTATTAGGGTTGTCGGCAGTGGTTTGGCTACATGGAGCATTTGCGCACTCTATGTCGTTCAACTCAACATGCACTCATGTTAGTCGAGCTCGTCAAGTAACTTGATTGTCCCGGTGGATGTGCACCATGTATAGACGCTATTGTTTGAATCTAGGGTACCAAACTTACCAATGCAATCCCGTTAACCATTGTACCTTGATCCGCTAAGTCTCATGAGCTAGGCATGGTATTATGGGACACTGTGGTCGAGCTGTCGGCCTACGCTGGGGTGACGAGCCTCCCCGTAGTGACTAGTGAGCACACCAGACTCGTGAGCTGATTATAGTGGTATGGGACACTATATTCGCGCTGTCGGCCTATATTAATTGGTGACGAGCCCTTTGTAATGACCTTGAGCATACCTTCATACTGCATTGAGGCGACGAGCCTTAGGGTATAACTAAGGTATGATAGGCATGCATTGATTGATGACGAGCCCTTTGCAATGACCTAGAACCATATGATCGTATGAGGTTGTCTAGGACTGACGACCCTAGAATGGATCACTGTGTGGAAATTGATATGAGGAAGGTACCTTAGCTACCCAAATCCTTCTGTATGGAAAGGACTAATAACAACCTGGTAATCATGTTCTTGCACCGCATTGCATGTGCTTTGACATCGTGGGCACTGCAGGAGGTTGTCATGCGTACCGTAAGATGAAGACGCTGAGGGAGTGTAGGCGAGAGCATGCATCATTTCTATATACATCCTTGCATTAACAAGAGTAATTAGGATGCGTTTGATTGTATTGCCTTATCATTATTGCTTGATTGATTTGATAACATGTTAACTTTTACTGTATAGTTTCACTGAGTTGATCACTCACTCCCACATTCTGGGACGGTGTTTCAACACCAACCAGACTCTGTCTTAGATGCAGATGATGATGCGACCCCCGAGGCAGAGCAGGAGTACGAGGATGACGAGGACGCATTTTCTTTTATGCAGTTCTCAAGCGGGTTCATGTGAGCCGTGTCCTGATCTACAGGGATTCTGGGTTTTCTTTGTGATAGATGACTTCATTTTGATACTTATATTTTGAAAACAAGCACTTGTAATTATGACTTGGCTGAGCATACATATCTCAGGGACTTATATAGATATACATATATATTTCTTTAAGTCTTCCGCTTGCAGATTTCACCTATCCCTGGATTATGTTTGCAGGTTGGCTTAATCTACTCCATGTTTTATGCACTCATACAGACAACATACATCCATCATTACATATGTTGCATAAGTGATGTTTTGAAACTCGAGAGCTGAGTTATGCTCGACCCTGAATTTCAGGGCATTACAAGTTAGTATCAGAGCATGATTTGGATTAAACCAAACCTGGGTTATGGTCACACAATGCACGCTGACACCACCTTAGTGTAGAAGGGTGTGAGATTATTCTAGAATCTGTGTAGGTTTTCCAGTTGCTCTTATCGGCGAAAGTTGATTGAAAACGATTGCCGAGATTGAGTTCATGCACACTCTTGATCACACACAGTGACCCCAAATCTCTTCTAGACCATCCATTGATGGGTTTAGACGGTGTATCGTCCCTTTCCAGCCATTAAAAAGTCGGTAAAGGTGCATATGTATCAGATTCTATTCATAGTGGCCCGGTAAGAGTCGAATCGGACTAAGGGCCTAATCGGGGCATTTATAGGGGGACCCAGGGTGGGACCCACATCATTTTTAAGCCTAGGGGACAAGAGGACCTCGTCTAAATGGCGAGTCCTCACCAGACTGTCCAGAGACCGGCGATGACCTCGCCGGTTCGGCGAGCCCTCGCCACCCAGCGGGCCAAGCCGGGCGGGCCGACGCATGTGGGGACTAGTGTGGCCCACTCCTCCACGGTTGTATGGTTTTAACCCCCCCAAAACCCTCCTTCCTTTACTAAGCTACCCTCCAAGCTTTTCTTTTCTTGAAGTTTCACTCTAAACCCCACAAAAATCCCTCCCCAAACCCTTTCTTCTTCCATTTTCGTGTATCCCCATTCTACCCATCTCAAAACCCACCTCCATTGTTGTTTTCCCTCTCTTTTCTTTCCATTTGAGCACTCAAATCCTTCCTTAGAGTCTCAAATTTGTGGAAGCCTCACCATTCTTTCCATTTCTCTCTTTTCTCAAATTTTCCATGACCCTATTCGAGCTTGTTACGTCCATGTTTTCCATTTCCTCCATTCTTTCTTTCATGGGGAAGAAAAGAGCTCCCGTTGATGAAGCCGGGCCAAGCCACCCAACTCGTGCACGGAGGCCGAGAGGTGCCGTCGCGAGCACGACCGCCACTCGAGAGTTTCACATAAAGCGGGATCTCGATCCTCAGTCTCTCATTGGAAGAACCTTGTTGGCGGAGCTATCTCATGGAGTTTACGAGGGCCGTAGGGTTCTTTTTGGAGCTCATGTAGATCCGCGGCTATTTGGAGAATATCTCTTATTGAAGCACCTGGAAGGGGCCGGTTGGTGTCCGCTGTTCGAGGGTGAATATCACGCCAATGTGGGTATTGTCCGTGCTTTCTATGCCCACATTCGGGAACCTTCGCTGGAGCCATTGCAGTTCAAGATCCCTTGCGGAAGAGATCGGGAGGCCACAATCAACGTCGCTTTGATATCCCGACTTCTGAACGTGGCGCTTGGCGAGGTTTCTGCAAGTGAGAAGAATCTGAGTAGTGCATGTGAAAGGGATCACCGCATGTGGTTCCTTTGTGGTCGTCTGGTTGAATGGCAGTCTAACAGAAGCCTTTTAGCAACCAACATGACAGACGACTTCCGCTTGCTTCACCACATCTGCACATTCAATGTTTATCCAAGGTGGAACAACCGCAGTGAGTGTACACGCCTGATGGTAGATTTTCTGTATCAGGTGGGGCAAGGTGAGAAGCTATGTGTGCCAACGTATATCTTGCGTCAGATTGTCCTTATCGCTCGTTCGAATAGGAGGACCAAATCGCTCCCATTTGGCCAACTCGTCTGTAAGCTTGCACATGAGTTTGACTATAGACTCGGGGTAAAAAAGCCGGTACCTATCCATTACATTAATGTGACGACTCTTAATCAGATGGATATCAGGCCTCCTTGATGATAAGCCTTACTTGAAGAAAGTGAGGATGAGACTAAGAGCGATGAGGAATAGAGTAATGGTGAAGGGAGCTGAGATAGAAGAAGAAGAAGAGTAGGACGAGGAAGAAGTGGAGGCCCAGGACACGAGTGAGAGTTCTCCTCCTGCGGCACCAAAGTAGGGCACAGATCAGGACGCCAGGGATGCCTGTATAGCTCGACTTGAGGAGGGTCAGGCTGTCCTACGATAGGACATTATGGATCTTTGAGGCCTCGTGAAGCATAAGTTCAAGAAGGTGTCTCACACTCTGAAGTCTATCCTGTGTTGCCTGTAGGATAAGGATGCCCCTTCTCCATCTCCTGATTTCGACGAGTAGTTGCATATGTAGTCGTCCCTTGCTCTGTTTTGTTGCTTGTTATTGTGTGTAGCCGTTATAGGCGTATTAGTTTGGAAGTTATTTTGTGGTTTGAAGCTTAGTATGTATTATCTCGCATGCTTTCTCTGTTGCGATCCATGTAATGCTGCACTTCTTGCATTGCAATAATTTTGTTAAATGAAATGCATGTTGTTTTTCTATGAGTTGTGATGTAAATGTTGTATGGGTGGATTATGTGGATGTTGAATCTCACAGGTTGCATCCTCTGTTGAATGTAGGGTATGCCTCCTAAGGGTTCGAAGTCTTCGGCTTGTCTCTCTTTGGGCAAGTCGCTTGCTGGGGTTTTCCCCCTAGGTGATAGCCATATGGATCCACAGTCGGGCCAGTCTCATTTTGGTGCTGGGCAGGACTCTCAACCAGCTACTGGCCCCGCTGCTGGGACGACTCCTATGATAACACCCATGGCTACACCAGTCACGCCTTCGGTTCCTGAGCCGAACCGTGCATCTGCGTCGACTCCTTATGCATCTTCGACTGCTCCCCCTCCTGATAGGCTTGTGCAGATGATGCTATTGATGCAGCAGTAGCAGATCCAGCAGCAACAACAGCAGCAACAGTTTTTATCTTCCATGGCTTGCATCTTTACTCAGTCTATGGGGGCGACTCCACCTGCTTCACCTATGCACCCATCTGGGAACACTAGTGCTAATGGCACATTTGAGCGATTCCTACGCTTACGACCTCCTACATTTGCGTGTTCTTATAGACCCGAGGAGGCTGAGCACTGGATTGACCGCATCTCTAAGATGTTGAGGCCACTTCACTGTTTTGAGGCTGAGCAGGTCGAGCTTGCCTCCTTCATGTTTGAGAAGGAGTCTAGTTTATGGTGGGACAGTGTTCTCTGCACAGTTGCGGAGGGTTTTGAGTGGACATGGCAGGCATTTGAGGCTCGCTTCCATGAGAAGTATTTCCCGATCTCTTACCGACACGAGAAGGAGAGTGAGTTCCTTTGCCTATGTCAGGGAGGGATGTCGGTGACAGAGTATGAGAACCGGTTTACTAAGCTGGGTCAATATGTTCCATTGATCCTAGGTGATCAGCTGATGCGGATGCAGTATTTTTCTGAGGGGTAGGCCTGAGATTCAATCGAAGATATGTTGTGCTAGCATCTCTTCTTATGCTGAGTTGGTGAGCATGTCCCTGTGAGCTGAGCAGGATGGGGACAGGTCGTCCCGTATGCGAGCACCTATGGTTCCCAAACCGCGACCTGACTTTCCGAGTACACCATTTCTCGGCAAGAGGCCGCGGACAGATTCTCCTCCGAGACGTGTAGCGTCGCCAGCTTAGCCGATGCGTTCTGACTTACGCTATTCATACTGTGGAAAGATTGGGCATTTGGATCGTAATTGCTTTACGCGAATGCGGGACAGTGGATTTACTCTGCCACAGAGGATTAGCCGTCCGATGCCTCAGGTCATATCAACTCCACCCCTTCATTCAGTGCCAGCTCACCCATCCTTCAGACCTTCTATACCTCGCTTCAGGCCACCTCAACGGCCCATGGTTCCACCGCCGAATCGTCCACAGCAGGCTAGAGTTCACGTGCTTACAGCTGAGGCACCTGGGGCTGACTTAGCACCAAGATCTTTTGAGGTTACAGCTCACATCCAAGGTATTCTCGTTTCTTTGTTGGTGGATACTGGATCCACTACCTTTATTATATCATATGCGACAGTTAAGCGCCTGAGTTTGGGCATTGTTACTATGAAGGGAGTGACACTCACTACCATTATAGGGACCTCCTCTAATATTACCAAGATTTGTATGGGTTGTTTGATTGATCCGGGGAGCAGATCGATTTTAGTTGACCTGTTTGTCGCACCGTTATATCATTACGATGTCATTTTGGGCATGGATTGGCTCACGAAGATGCGAGCAGAGATTGATTGTGAAGCTAGGCTGGTGACAGTCCATGGACCTAAGGGCGAGACATTTACTTTCCCTGTTCAGGTCAGTTACCCTTCTGTTTTGGTTGTTATACTTCTCTGTTGGAGAGTATTACTGGTTCGGCGCTTGAAAGCATGCCAGTAGTTCAGGATTTCGAAGATGTATTCTAGTCGATTCCTATATTACCCCCTTGACACGAGATTGATTTTACTATCGATCTCATGCCTGGTGCGACACCTATTTCATTACCCACCTATCGCATGCCTCCGAGTGAAGTGGAGGAATTGAGGAAGCAGATAGATGGCTTGTTGAAGTTGGGCTTTATTCGACCTAGTGTGTCCCCTTGGGGAGCACATGTTCTGTTTGCCAAAAAGAAGGATGGTTCTTTGTGATTATGTTTAGATTATCACGGGTTAAATCAGGTGACAGTGAAGAATAAGTATCCTTTGCCCAGGATCGATGATCTGTTTGATCAGTTGAAGGGGGCACGGTACTTTTCGAAGATTAATCTGTAGTCAGGGTATCATCAGTTGCGTGTCAAGAATGAGGACGTGCAGAAGACCGCGTTCAGGACTAGTTTCGGCTATTATGAGTTCCTTGTGATGTCGTTCGGTCTTACGAACGCACTGACCGTGTTTATGGATCTGATGAACAGGGTGTTTCGGCCATTTTTGTTTCAATTCGTCATTGTCTTTATTGATGACATTTTGATATACTCTATGAGTCGGGAAGAGCACACGGAGCACCTAAGAGCGGTCTTGGATGCTCTCAGGAAGAATCGGCTTTTTGCGCATTACAAGAAATGTGACTTTTGGAAGGAGGAAGTCAAGTTCATAGGACATGTGGTGTCCATGGAAGGGATAGCTGTCGACCTCACTAAGGTAGCTGCAATTCAGGACTGGAAGCAGCCTGGTTCGGTTACTGAGGTGAGAAGCTTTCTGGGTCTAGCAGGCTATTATCGACGCTTGATACGAGACTTCTCGAAGATAGCCAGACCGTTGTCTCAGTTGACACGGAAAGACTTGAAGTTTTCTTGGAATGAAAAGGCCGAAATAGCTTTTCAGGAGCTGAAGGACAAGTTCACGTCCGCCCCTGTGCTAGTATTGCCAGAGCAAGGGGTTAAGTATATGATATATACTGACGCCTCTTGCATTGGTCTGGGTTATGTCCTTATGTAGAAGGACAGGGTGATTGCATATGCCTCGAGACAGTTGAGGAAACACGAAGAGAATTACCCTACACATGACCTGGAGTTGGCAACTGTCATTTCCGCATTAAAGCTCTGGAGACATTACCTCTACAGAGAGGAGTTCGAGCTCTTTTGCGACCACAAGAGCCTTAAGTATATCTTCATGCAGCGTGAATTGAATATGAGGCAACGCCGATGGATGGAAACATTGAAAGACTTTAAGTTCGATGTCTCTTACCATTCAGGCAAGGTAAACCTTGTGGCAGACGCGTTGAGTCGCAAGAAGGCTGTAGAGTTTGCGGCTCCGCTAATGATAGCAGAATGGGATATGATGGAGTTTGTGTGAGACTTTGAGCAGAAACTCATGGTGGAAGAGCTGTATGAGGTTATCGTACACATTCGAGTACAACCCCTCATTGACGAAAGGATCATTGTAGCTCAGGCTGATGATGAGCTATTAGCGAAGATGAGAGAGCGGGTTAGTACAAATGAGGACTCCGAGTGGAGTGTTAGTTCAGATGGGGGCCTACGATATCGTGGCCGGCTATGTGTCCCAAACATTCCTGACTTGAGACGGGAGGTTCTCAAGTCAGCCCATAATTCTAAGCTTGCGATGCATCCAGGTAGCACGAAGATGTATCAAGATATGAGGAGATCCTATTGGTGGGATAACATGAAGGTTAAAATTGCTGAGTTCATATCTCGTTGTCTCACGTGCCAGCAGGTCAAGGCAGAGAATTGCCGACCTCCTGGACTGCTTCAGCCCATGCCCATAGCAGAATGGAAGTGGGACTTTATCTCTATGGATTTTATTTCAGGGCTACCGAGAACGAGGAAGGGACATGACTCTATTTGGGTGATCGTCGACTGATTAACAAAGTCGGCTCATTTCTTATCGATCAGAGTCACAAACTCTACAGACGAGTTGGCTAGGTTGTACATCAAGGATATTGTACGTCTGCACGGAGCTCCCTTGGAGATTGTGTCTGACAGAGAGACGCGATTCACATCTATCTTTTAGACTCGTATCCAGGAAGCGATGGGTGTGAAATTGAAGTTCAGCACCGTGTTTCATTCGCAGACAGACGGGTAGATGAAACGTGTGAATCAGGTTCTGGAAGACATGTTGCGAGCTTATGTTTTGAATTTTAAGGACAGTTAGGATGACTGTCTCCCTTATGCAGAGTTTGTGTATAACAACAGCTTCCAGGTGAGTATCGGCATAGCTCCCTACGAGGCATTGTATGGTCGCCCGTGTAGAGAACCGCATTGCTGGGCAGAAGTTGGCGAGTGTAGTTTGATTGGCCCAGAGTTGGTTCAGGTGACTTCAGAGAAAGTTAACATTATTCGACATCGACTTCTGACAGCCCAGAGCAGGCAAAAGAGTTACGTTGATACGAGGCGGTGACCACTTGAGTTCGAGGTTGGAGACCATGTATTTCTTAAGGTTTTCCCTATGAAGGGAGTCCTGCGGTTTGGTAAGAAGGGGAAGCTCACGCCGAGATTTATTGGTCCATTTCAAATACTGGATCAAGTGGGAGTGGTAGCGTACCGCCTTGCTTTGCCCACACCACTTGCAGGCGTGCATAACGTATTTCATGTTTCTATGATGAAGAAGTACGTTCCTGATCCTTCGCATATTATTAGTTGGGAGCAGGTGCAGTTGAGTGAGGATGCCACATATGTACTGTGACTGACGCGTATCCTATACAGGAAGGAGCAGGTATTGCGTAGCAAGGTCATCCCTCTTGTGAAAGTACTGTGGACGCATCACAGTGAAGAAGAGGCTACTTGAGAGACTGAAGCTGAGGTCAGAAAGAACTACCCTCAGATCCTCGAGGAGTATGAGAAGGTACGAATTTTGAGGATGAAATTTTTCTTTAAGGGGGGTAGATTATAATGACCCGAAAAATTTCATGCAAAGACCCGAGTACTACCTCAAATTCTTTAGAAGATAAATGTGGGTTAACTAGCGCTAAACTCGATTGCTTGTGAAATTAGCACCAACCACTTTAAATTTGATCTGCAAGACTCAAAACCTGCAGAACTGTTAGTGCTATGTTACCCTGAAATCTAGGATTCAATGCTAAATCCAGTTGCTCTCGGGAGTACTTGGAAACTTTGTATCGGACCTGGACCGCGCGTCGGAAGTCCGATAGCGATGATCTTAGACAATTATGATCACCTTCTTGGGCTTGACAATCACCTCAAAAATCAAGACCAGATGATTTCCTGAGACGATTTGCTTGAGTATGGAGTAAAGAGTGTGAGAAAGGTGAGAAATTAAATATGAATTTATGAAATCTAAGTCGTGTTGCTTATGCACCGATTTTAAGCATTCTGACCATTGGATTCTGACCCAAATTTACCCTCGGATCAGGAAAGATGGCCCAGACATGTCAAAGTGCCGGTAGACCTGATCGAGTTTCGGTGACCGTTGAATTGAGATTGGTCTGCCACGGCTGATCTGTAAATCTGATAGGTATAAAAACTCAGCCTGACCTAGATCCATGGTCAGTGAGCTTAAGTCCGACCACACATGGAAAAGGGACCACCAGAAGAGCTCCGTTGGACCGAAATAGACCCGATTTAGTTATAACCTAAGTATACCTTGGCCGTACGGCTATTTTTATCTATATTAGGCCTATATAAAGACCTTAAACCCTCACTCTCAAATTCCATACGAATTTTCTAAACCCTAGCTAAGAGAGAGAGAGAGAGGAAAAGAGAGAGAATGTGAGAGAGAAGTTGGTGAATCAACTTGAGATTCTTCCCTGTTATTCTGCGTCCCTAAACCATCACTTCTGAATCGTTATTCCGACGATTCTAAGTTCATTCTTGGGTAAGTCAATCAAACTCTAACCTGTTTTGGAGCTTAGAATAGTCTAAGTGTTGATGTAGCTCTTTTCATTCATGCCTTAGGTTATCTAGTCGTCGTTGACGAAAACTTATCGTCTGAATCAGATCTGTTGCGCATTTTCTAGTTTAAGGTACGGACTATATTCGTATAGGTTATGGTTTTCAAGGCTTTCAATGTCGCTTAATGGTTTATTATTGTTGTGGGTGCAATTTCACATGCCAAATGCGATGTTTATATTGCGTTCCTGATATATATGAGATATATTGAGATTTGTGTATTCTATGTGTAGGTAAAAAGTATCGTATACGTATGAAATACGAACATGTGTTTACCATGATTAATTGTCGTGTATTTGTGCTAGTTGTATGTGTATCAACTCCTTGGCGAAAGGAATTGTCCAAATGTGTATTATCACCAACATACGTCATGTATGTTGGAATATGTAGTCTAAGTGTTTCTAGAAATGTTTGAATGAATAAGTGTGTCATATATTATACTTTTTATAGGCGTTGAGAAGAGATTCTCAACTATCTTATTGATGTGTTCCTACATGCAATTTACATTCTTTGTTGTTTAAATTCAGGCACTACTTATGTGTAAATCCATGTTAAGTTGATATTCATCAAATGCTCATATACTGTATGATTAGAATTGTTGATCCATTACTCTTCTGAATTGCTGGTATGAATATCTGTTATACTTGAATGTGTTTGGGACTATAAAATAGTCCAGGGAATCGGTAATAAACCTTAAGTTCGTGACCGAGGTTGTTTTCACCACGTAAGATGTGTCTGATGAACCCGAATCATATTAAGGTTGACGGCAGTGGTTTGGCCACATGGGGCGTTTGCGCACTCTATGTCGTTCAACTCAACGTGCGCTCATGCTAGTCGAGCTCATCAAGTAACCCGATTGTTCCGGTGGATGTGCACCATGTATGGACGCTATTGTTTGAATCTAGGGTACCAAACTTACCAATGCAATCCCGTTAACTATTGTACCTTGATCCGGTAATTCTCATGAGCCGGGCATGGTGATATGGGACACCGTGGTCGAGCTATCGGCCTATGCTGGGGTGACGAGCCTCCCCGTAGTGACTAGTGAGCACACCAGACTCGTGAGCCGATTATGGTAGTATGGGATACTATATTCATGCTGTCGGCCTACATTGATTGGTGACTAGCCCTTTGTAGTGACCTCGAGCATACCTTGATACTACATTGAGGCAACGAGCCTTAGGGTAATAACTAAGGTATGATAGGTATGCATTGATTGGTGGCGAGCCCTTTGCAACGACTTAAAACAATATGATTGTATGAGATTGTCTAGGACTGACGACCCTAGAATGGATCACTATATGGAAATTGATATGAGGAAGATGCCTTAGCTTCCCAAATCCTGCTATATGGAAAGGACTAATAACAACTTGGTAATCATGTTCATGCACCGCATTGCATGTGCTTTGGCGTCGTGGGCACTGCGGGAGGTTATCATATGTACCGTAAGATGAAGACGCTGAGGGAGTGGAGGCGAGAGTATGCATCATTTCTACATACATCCTTGCATTAACAAGAGTAATTAGGACGGGTTTGATTGTATTACCTTATCATTACTGCTTGATTGATTTGATAACATGTTAACTTTTACTGTATAGTTCCACTGAGTTGATTACTCACTCCCACATTTTGGGACAGTGTTTCAACACCAACGAGACTCTGTCTTAGATGCATATGATGATGCGACCCCCGAGGCAGAGCAGGAGTACGAGGATGATGAGGATGCATTTTCTTTTATGCAGTTCTCAGGCGAGTTCATGTGAGTCGTGTCCTGATCTACGGGAATTCTGGGTTTCTTTGTGATAAATGACTTCATTTTGATACTTATATTTTGAAAACAAACACTTGTAATTATGACCTGGCAGAGCATACATATCTCAGGGACTTATATAGATATACATATATATTTCTTTAAGTCTTCTACTTGCAGATTTCACCTATCCCTAGATTATGTTTGCAGTTTGGCTTAATCTACTCCATATTTTATGCACTCATACAGACAACATACATCCATCATTACATATGTTGCATAAGTGATGTTTTGAAACTCAGGAGCTGAGTTATGCTCAACCCCGAATTTCAGGGCGTTACAATACATCGGGCCAATTGGGTTACTTGACGAGCTCGACTAGTACGAGCACACATTGAGTTAATTGACATGAAGTGCGTAAGCACTCCGTGTGGCCTAACCACTACCGACATCCTAAGCACGGCTCGGATTCATTGATCACGTCCTATGTGGCGAGACAACCTCAGTCACCTATTCAGTGCCTATTACCGATTGCCTGGACTATTTCGTAGTCCCAAACAGATTCAATTATAACAGATAATTATACAAGCAAATCAGAACAGTAATGAATTAACAATTCCATTCATACAAGCACGTGAGCATTTGATGGATTTCAACTTAAACATGAATTCACACGTAAGTAATGTCTAAGTAAAACAGTTAAAGAATGTAAGTTACATGGAGGAAATCATACACATCGTTACGGTAGTTGAGAATCTCTTCTCAACGCCCATATAAAGTACAATATATTACACACTTGTTCATTCAGACATTTCTACAAACACTTGGACTACATATTCCAACATACATGATGTATGTTGGTGATGACACATATTAGGACAAATCCTTTCACCAAGGAGTTGTTACACATACAACTAGCACAAACACACGAAAATTAATCATGGCAAACACATGTTCAAATTTCATATGTATACGATACTTTCTACATATACATGGAATACACTAAACTCAATATAGTTCATATATATATCGTAAATGCGATACAAACATCGCATTTGGCATGTGAAATTGCACCCACATCAGTAATAAACCATTCACCAACATTGAAAGCCTTGAAAACTATAACCTATACGTTTATAGTCCACACCTTTCGTCTGTAGACTTGTAACGAACTCAGTTTTAAAGCTAAGTCTTTGTCTACGGCAGATTGGCAACCTATAACATAAATTAGGTTAGCTATTTCATAACTTGCACTATCTAGAACCCTAAAACAGATTAGGGTTAGGTTTTCTTACCCAAGTACGTTGTCAAAAACTCCGGATTTGTGATATAGAGGGGGTGGCTAAATGCGTGGAGTAACGGGATCGAATCCCAGGAAGATCTTCCAACTCACTCTCTCACTTCCTCTATTTTCCTTTCTCTTTTCTCTTCTCTCTCTCCTAGGGTTTCTTAAATTCGTATGGGGTGAGAGAGAGAGGGTTTATGGTCCTTATATAGGCCCAGGTTTGATGGGAATGGCCCAGGGCCAAGGTATACTTAGGTTATATCCAAATATGGGCCGTTCCGGTCCAACGAAGCACTTCTGGAGGCCCCTTTTCCACGTGCGGTCAGACTTAAGCTCCCTGACCATGGATCTAGGTAAGGCTGAGTTTTCGTTCCGATCGAGTTTACAGATCAGCCATGGTGGACCAGTTTCAGTTCAACGGTCATAGTTACTTGATCAAGGTCATAAGTACACCTACATGTGTGGGATGTTTCTCCTGATCCGAGGGTGTATTTGGGTCAGATTCTGATGGTCTGAATCCTTATATTTGGCTCGTAAGTGACACGACTTAGATTACTTAAATTAAAATTTTATTTCTAAATATTTTCACTTTTCTCACACTCTTCGCTCCGGTCTCAAGTTGTGCAGTTCTAGACACAATCAAGACTTGATTTCTGAGGGGATCGTCAAGTCTAGTAATGCGATCTTAATTGTATAGTTTCGGGGTAATCGAACTTTTGACGTGCGGTTCAGGTCCGATACAGAGTTTCGGTGTGCTCCCGAGAGCAACCGGGTTTAAGGATGGATTCTAGATTTCAAGGTAATGTAGCATCAATAATTCTGCACGTTTTGGGTCTTGCAGATCATATTTAAAGTAATTAGTGCTAATTTCACAAGCACTCTAGTTTAGTACTTACTAGCATTAACCTAATTTCTAAAAGGTTTTAGTCCTGGGTAATTTTTGCCTGAGGTGGTACTCGAGTCCTTGTACGGATTTTTCCGAGACGTTACAATCTACCCCCCTTAAAGAAAAACTTCATCCTCGAAATTAGTACCTTTTCATACTCCTCGAGAATCTGAGGGTAGTTCTTTCGAACCTCGGCTTCTGTCTCCTAAGTAGCCTCTTCTTCCGTGTGATGCGTCCACGGTACTTTCACAAGTGGAATGACCTTACTACACAATACCTGTTCCTTCCTGTCTAGGATACGCGTCGGTCGCAGTACATATGTAGCGTCCTCGCTCAACTGTACTTACTCCCATTAGGTAATGTGGGAAGGATCAAGAACGTATTTCTTCAGCATAGATACATGAAATACGTTATGCACGCCCAGAAGTGGTGTGGGTAAAGCAAGACGGTACGTTACCGCCCCCACTCGATCGAGTATCAGGAATGGGCCAATGAATCAAGGCGTAAGCTTCCCCTTCTTGTCAAACCGAAGGACTCCCTTCATAGGGAAAACTCTGAGGAACACATGGTCTCTAACCTCAAAAATCTAACGGCCGCCGCTTTGTATCGGTGTAACTCTTCTGCCTGCTCTGCGCTGTCAGAAGTCGGCGCCTGATGATGTCAACTTTCTCTGAAGTCGCTTGAACTAACTCCGGGCCAATCAAGCTTTTCTCGCCAACCTCTGCCCAGCAATGTGGTGCCCTACACGGATGCCCATATAGTGCCTCGTAAGGAACCATGCCAATACTCGCCTAGAAGCTGTTGTTATAGGCAAACTCTGCATAAGGAAGACGGTCATCCCAACTGTCCTTGAAATCCAGCACATAGGCCAGCAACATATCTTCCATAATCTGATTCACCTGTTCCGTCTGCCCATCAGTCTATGGGTGGAACGCTGTACTGAACTTCAACTTCACACCCATCGCTTCTTGGATACGAGTTTAGAAGATAAATGTGAATCGTGTATCTCGGTCCGACACGATCTCCAAGGAAACTCCATGCAGACATACAATCTCTTTGATGTACAACCTAGCCAACTCGTCAGCAGAGTTCGAAACTCTGATAGGGAGGAAATGAGCTGATTTTGTCAATTAGTCCACGATCACCCAAATAGAATCATAACCCTTCCTCTTCTTCAGTAGCCTAGAGATAAAGTCCATAGAGATGAAATCCCACTTCCATTCAGCTATGGGCATGGGCTGAAGCAAACCAGGAGGTCGGTGATGCTCTGCCTTGACCTGCTGGCATGTGAGACAACGGGACACGTAATCTGCTGTGTGAGCCTTCATATTGTCCCACCAGTACGACCTCTTCATGTCACGATACATCTTCGTACTGCCTGGATGCATAACCATTCGAGAATTGTGAGCGGCCTCAAGAAATTTCTTCCTCAAGTTAGGGAGGTTCGGGACGCATAGGCGGCCATAGTAACATAAGCCCCCATCCGTACCAACTCTCCACTCTGAGTCCTCATCGCTGCTAGCCTGCTTTCTCATCTTCGCCAACAGCTCATCGTCTGCCTGAGCTGCGCTAATCCTGTCCTCAATGAGGGGCTGTGGTCGAATATTTGCGATGCCCTCATACGGCTCCTCCACCTTGAGTTTCTGCTCAAAGTCTCACACAAACTCTACCATGTCCCACTTTGTTATCATCAATGGAGCCGCAAATGCCAATGACTTCTTGCGGCTCTGTGCGTCTGCCACAAGGTTGGCCTTACCGGGATGGTAAGAAACCTCGAACTTGAAGTCCTTCAAGGTCTCCATCCATCACCGCTACCTCATATTCAGGTCCCGCTGAGTGAATATGTATCTGAGGCTCTTGTGGTCGCAAAAGAGCTCGAACTCCTCTCCGTAGAGGTAATGCCTCCAGATCTTCAAGCCAAAGATGACGGCTGCTAACTCTAGGTCGTGCGTAGGGTAGTTTTCCTCGTGTTTCTTCAATTGTCACGACAGATAAACAATGACCCTGTTCTTCTGCATCAAAACACCACCCAAACCGACGTGAGACGCGTCTGTGTATATCGTATACTTGACCCCTTGCTCTAGCAATACTAGCACAGGGGTGGACGTCAACTTGTCCTTCAGCTCCTAAAAAGCTGCTTCCACCTTTTCATTCTAGGCGAACTTCAAATCTTTCCGTGTCAACTGAGACAAAGGTCTAGCTATCTTCGAGAAGTCCCGAATGAATCGTCGATAGTATCCTGCCAGACCAAGAAAACTCCTCACCTCGGTAACCAAACTAGGCTGCTTCCAGTCCTGAACTTCAGCTACCTTAGTAAGGTCCATAGCTATCCTTTCTCTGGACACCACATGTCCCAGGAACTTGACTTCTTCTTTCCAGAAGTCACACTTCTTGTACTGTGCAAATAACTGGTTCTTCCTCAGAGTATCCAAGACTGCTCACAAGTGTTCCTCGTGCTTTTCCCGACTCTTGGAGTATATAAGGATGTCATCAATAAACACGATGACGAATCAAAAAAGGAATGGCCGAAATACCCTATTCATTAAGTCCATGAATACGGCCGGTGCGTTCATAAGGCCGAACGACATTATGAGAAACTCATAATGTCCAAAATCAGTCTTGAAAGTCGTCTTCTCCACGTCTTCATCCCTAATGCGCAACTGGTGATACCCCGACTGCAAGTCAATCTTGGAGAAATACCTTTCCCCCTTCAACTGATTGAACAAATCATCTATCCTGGGCAAAGGATACTTGTTCTTCACCGTCACTTGGTTCAACCTACGATAATCAATACACAATCGTAGTGAACCATCCTTCTTCTTTACAAACAATACGGGCGCTCCCCATGGAGACACACTAGGTCGTATAATGCCAGCATCTAACAGATCATCGATCTGTTTCCTTAGCTCCTCCATCTCACACAGAGCCATGCGATAGGTCGGAAGAGATACAGGTGTCGTACCAGGCACTCGGTCGATGGTAAAATTAATTTCACGCTAAGGGGGTAGTCCAGGTATCTTCCTGAACATATCTGAGAACTCGTGGACCACAGGAGTGTCCTCAAGCACTGGACCATGAGCGTCCTCCAGCATGGAAGCATAATAATCAATGCGATAGGCCGACTGACCTGCACCGGGAAAGTAAAGGTCGTGCCCTCTGGTCCATAAGCTGTCACTACTCTATAATTGTAGTCGATCTTTGCCTTCATCTCCGTGAGCCAATCCATACCGAGAATGACATCATAGTGATGTAATGGAGTGACAATCAAGTCGAGGAGTGCTGTCCTGCTTCCTACATCTATCGAACACCCCTTATAGATCTTGGTAGCGTCCGAGAAAGTCCCCGTGACAGTAAGGATTCTCACCCCAACCATAGGACTAGTTTCTAACCCTAGCCGCTTGACTGCTACACACGATATGATAGAGACAGTGGATCCAGTGTCCACTAATAAAAAGACTAGAGTACCTTGGATATATGCTGTAACATCAAAAGCCATAGGTGGCGTAGGTGCTGCCTCTGATGCCTCTGCCGTAAGTGAATTCACCCGAGCCTGCTGAAAATGATTGGGCTGAGGTGCCATAGGCCATTGAGGTGCCCTAAATCGAGGTGCAAGGGGCCTGAAGGAAGGATGTGCAAGTGCTGTCTGTAGAGGTGGAGCCGATAGAGCCTGAGGGCGAGGGCGGTCGATTCTCTGTGGTGTCAAAAACCCACTATCTCTCATGCGTGCAAAACAGCTCTCCACCGCATGACCTGGTTTCCCACAGTACATACATGTCACACCAGGTCGGCCCATCGGAACTGGTGGCGCCGCGATCCTGGGAAGGGAGTCGGTACGAGATCTCTTGCCGAGGAATGGCCTGCTCAGCATATCTGGTCGTGGCCTAGGGATCATAGGCCCACGAGAATGTGACAATCGATCCCCATCCTACTCCGCCCGCATAGACATGTATACTAACTCAGCATAGGAGGGTCTATTAGCACAGCACATCTTTGAGCGAATATCAGGTCGCAGGCCCTCTGAAAAATGCCACATCCGCATCTGCGCATAAACAAGCATTGTAGGGGCGTACCTGTCCAACTCTGTAAACCGGTGCTCATACTTTATCACTGACATGCCTCCCTATCTGAGGCGCATGAACTCATTCTCCTTCTCATGCCAGTACGTCTAGGGATAGTACTTCTCATGGAAGTGGAACTCAAAAGCTGCCCAAGTCTATACATAGTCAACTGCAACGGTCCGCAGGACACTATCCCATCACAAGCTGGCCTCCTTTTCAAACATAAAGGTGACCAACTCGACCTGCTCTGGATTTGTACAGTGTAGCATCCTCAACATTTTAGAGATGCAGTCTAGCTAATCTTTGGCCTTCTCGGGTCTGTAAGAACCCGCAAATGTAGGAGGCAGCAAGAGCTGGAATCGCTCGAGGAGGCCACTCATACCCAAATTCCCCGTAGGGTATATAGCAGGTGCAGGTGAAGGCACACCCTCATCCTGAGTGGAAGGCCCTACAGTCCCAACAGGGCATACATATGGTGAAGGTGGAGTCACACTTCCACCCTGAGCTAGGGCCCCTGCAATAGTGGTCAAGAGCTACTGGTGTTGCTGGTGCATCATCATCATCAACTGCTCCAACCTATCAGTAGGTGGGGCCGACTGAGGCTCATGCTGCGTCGAAGAAGACGCATGATTTTGCTCATGAATCGGTGGTGTGTAAGGTGGTGGCCTAACCGTAGGACCAGTAGAAGGCTGAGGCTCAGGTATAGTCTCACGAAACAGGCCCAAACCAGGGTCCGTATGACCTTCACCCTGGGGAGGTGATTGGTCCATCGAATCAATAAATGTGAGGCATGTCGTGCTCCACGTGACCTCAGGTGATATTCCCTATATGAAATAGGATGCAACTTAGGTATGATGTAGCATAGCAATACACAATCCTTTAAGCATTTTACACAACTTCTTAGCAAAAGAGACTACATGCATTTCATTTACCAAAATTGTCACAATTACATGAGATACGTCATAACATGAATCATGACAGGAACGTATATGAGCTATTACAAGTAAAGCTGTAAAAGTTAAAACAAGCCAACTAGCACAACAGACTTTCCACCTACACTACAACTAGGCTTGGCAATATTAAAACGCACACACTCTAAGACAACAACAAAATAAACTAGGGCGACGACATGGATGACTAGACATCTGAGTCTGGCGACGGAGGAGGGGCACCCTTATCCTATAGGCATCACAAGATGGACTTCAAAGTGTGAGTCACCTTCTTAAACTTGTGTTTCACGAGACCCCAAAGATCCATTATATCTTGTCGTAGGATAGTCCGACCTTCCTCAAGTTGAGCTAAGCGAGCTTAAACAGTGCCATGCTCTGGTACCGCAAGAGGGGATCTCTCATCCATATCCTGGGCCTCCTCTTCTTCCTCACTCTGTTCTTCTTCTATTTCAGCTCCCCCTTCTTCCTCACTCTCTTCCTCTTCGCTCTCTGTCTCATCCTCACTCCCATCAAGTCGGGCTTGTTGTTGCCGTGGCCCGATTCCCATCTGATTGAGAGTCGCTTTATTGATGTAATGGATCGGCACCGGCTTTTCCACCCCAAGTCTGTAACCAAACTCATGTGCAATCTTGCATATGAGTCGTCCGAATGGGAGCGAATCCATCCTTCGATTAGAGCGTGCGGTGAGAACTATCTGTCGCAGAACATAAGTGGGCACACATAGCTTCTCTCCTTACCCCACTTGATACAGGAAATCTACCATCAGGCGTGTGCACTCACTGGGGTTGCTCCACCTGGGGTAGACGTTGAACGTGAAGATGTGGTGAAGCAGACAAAAGTCGCCAGACATATGGGTCACTAGAAGGCTATTGTTGGATTGCCACTAAACCAGTTAGCCACAAAGGGCCCGTGTGCGGTGATCTCTTTCACGTACACTCCTTAGATTCTTCTCAGTTGCATGTACCTCGCCAAGAGGCACATTCATATGCCGAGATACTAAACTAACGTCGATGGTGGCTTTCCGATCTCTTCCACAAGGGATCTTGAACTGCAAGGGCTCCAGCGTAGGCTCTCGAATGTGGGCATAGAAAGCTCGGACAGTACCCACTTTTGCGCGGTACTCGTCCTCAAATAATGGACCCCAACCGGCCTCTTCTAGGCGCTCAAGCAAGAGGTATTCCCCAAATAGCCTTGCACTCACATGAGCTTCAAAAAGGACTCTAGGGTCTTCATAAACTCCATGCGACAACTCCACCAACAGCATCCTTCCAACGGGAGCCTGGTGATCAAGATCCTGTTTAGTCTAAAACTCCCGATTAACGCTCGAACTTGCGGCGGCACCTTTGGGTCTCCTCGAACGAGTAGGGCGACTAGGCCCAGCTTCTTCCACAGGAGCTCTTTTCTTTCCCATAAGAGAAAGAAGGGCGGAAAGAGAGAAAATAATCGTCATAAGCTCAAAAAGAGCCATTGAAATGGAAGGAAAAGTGGGAATAAGATGGGTTATGGGCTCACAAGATCGTTGAAGCACACAATGGTATTTGTGTGTTCCAGAAAGAGAAGGAACGAAGAAAGTTGAAGGAATGAGGAAGATTAGAAGAGGGATTGTTGGGTTTCGGAATCTTGAGCTACAAAAGGGGGACATGTAGGCTTAAATGAAAGGGAAATAAAGAGGGAAAATGATGGAATCAAGTAGGTTAGTGAGCTTACACGAATTTGTGACTCAAATGGAGGGTTTAAGAGCTCAAATGATAAAATGGGACGGGGTTGGCAGTGGTGGTAGAGGGTTTTTGAAGGGGTGGTGCAAGGGTTGCACGAAAATGAGGAAGGGAGGGTTTGGAGGAAGGATTTAAATGGAAAATCTAAAATTTTTGGAGAAAAAGAGAGCTTGGGGTGGTGGTTTGTGAAGGAGAGGTGGCGTAGTAAGTGTTTTAACTAACCCCACATGCGTGCGTGGGCCCCACAACACCCAGGACCGATCGGCCTGAGTCGGCCCGCCCGGCCAGGCCCGTTTGGTGGCGAGGCCTCGCTAAACCGGCGAGGTCCTCGCCGGTCACTAGAATTTTCGGTGAGGGCTCGCCTTTTAGACATGGTCCTCCTACCCCCTGGGTCCCAAAAAGATGTGGGTCCCACTGAAAGTGTCTCGTTTGGCCCCCCACTCCGTTTTGACCCGTTTTGGGTCATTTCGAATAAATTCTGAGGTATATTCAATTTTACCAATTTTAAATGATTAGGATGAAATAAAACATGGTCTACACCCGTCAATTGACAGTCTAGGGGTGATTCGGGATCGACTCATGCAATCACGGATGGGTACAGACCCGAGCAAAATGATCGATTTCGGTAAACTTTGCCAATTAGTGAAATCGGGGAATCCTAAGCTTGTTTCTAGATTTCTCTCGCACCCAACTATATTGAAAAGTGTCAGCGTATGTCGTGTGACCATAACCTAGGTCCGGTTTAATCCAAATCATGCCCTGATACCAACTTGTAACGCCCTGAAAATCGGGTGTCGAGTAAAAGTCCAACTCTCGAGTTCCAATGCATCACTTATGCAACATATTTAATGATGATTAAATGTTGTCTCTATTAGTACATAAAATATGAATAAGATTAAGCCAAAGCAGCAAAACATAATCCAGGGACAGTTGTAATACGCAAGCGGAAGACTTACTCAAATACGTAAAGCGTTATAACACAACATAGGTCCCCAAAGTATGTATGCATTTCTAGGTCAATAATTACATTTATTGCTTCCAAATACAAAATGTCAAAAATGTGATAGTCCACTACAAGTATAACCCTGAAGCCCTATCGATCCGGATGCCCTAAGCGAAACCACCGGAGAATTGCATATATGAGAACTCATCCTGATTGTCATAGTAATCGGGCTCTGCCTCCCGAGTCGCATCATCATCTGTAATTAAGACAAAGTCTGGTTGGTGTTTAAAACACCATCCCATAACGTGGGAGTGAGTGATCAACTCAGTGGGATCACAAAGCAAAGGTTAACATATTATCAATTCAGTCAAGCAGTAATGATAAAGAAGACAGATCGGACATTCTTAGATACTCTTATTAAGGTAAGGATGAAATGTAAGCATGATGCATGCCCTCGCCTACACTCCCTCCTGCGACACCATCTTACGGTCGCGGCATGCTTTCTTCCCTCTGTGCTCTTCAACCTGAGGCACATGCAGTGCGATGGAATGAGCGTGATTACTGAGTTATTACTAGTCCCTTTCATACAGCAGGATTGTGAAGCTAAGGTACCTCCCTTATATCAATTTCCAAACAATGATCCATTCTAGGGTCGTCAATCCTAGTAAATCTCATACAATGTTACAGTTTTAGGTCACTATAAAGGGCTCGTCACCTTATCAGTGCAGGCCTAGTGTACTCTTGTTGCTACGTAAGGGTTCGTCGCCTCTACGCAGTCTTAGTGTATGCTCGAGGTCACTATAAAGGGCTCGTCACTTTATAAGTGTAGGCCGATAGCTTGGATACAAAGTCCCATACCAACGTATTCGGCTCACAAGTCTGGGTTGCTCACTGGTCACTACGGGGAGGCTCGTCACCCCAGCATAGGCCGACAGCTCGACCACGGTATCCCATACCACCATGCCCGGCTCATGAGTCTTAGCGGATCGAGGTACCAAGGTTTAAAAGGATTTTCACTGGTGAGTTTGGTATCTTAGATTCAAGTAGTAGCGTCCATACATGGTGAACATACATCGGGCCAATCGGGTTACTTGAGGAGCTCGACTAGTATGAGCGCACGTTGAGTTAATCGACATGAAGTGCGTAAGCACTCCGTGTGGCCAAACCACTACCGACATCCCAAGTACGACTCGAATTCATCGATCACGTCCTATATGGCAAGACAACCTCAGCCAACTATTCAGTGCCTGTTACCGATTGCCTCAATTATTTTGTAGTCCCAAACACATTCAATTATAACTAATAATCATACAAGCAAATCAGAACAATAATGAATCAACAATTCCATTTATACAAGCATGTGAGCATTTGATGGATTTCAACTTAAACACGAATCCACACATAAGCAGTGTTTATGTAAAACAGTTAAAGAATGTAAGTTACATGGAGGAAATCATACACATCGTTAAGGTAGTTGAGAATCTCTTCTCAATGCCCATATAAAGTACAATATATTACACACTTGTTCATTCAGACATTTCTACAAACACTTAGACTACATATTCCAACATACATGATGTATGTTGGTGATGGCACATATTAGGACAAATCCTTTCGCCAAGGAGTTGTTACACATACAACTAGCACAAACACACGACAATTAATCATGGCAAACACATGTTCAAATTTCATACGTATACGATACTTTCTACATATACATGGAATATACTAAACTCAATATAGTTCATATATATCAGAAATGCGATACAAACATCGCATTTGGCATGTGAAATTGCACCCACATCAGTAATAAACCATTAACTGACATTGAAAGCCTTGAAAACCATAACATATAGGTTTATAGTCCGCACCTTTCGCCGATAAACTTGTAACGAACTCAGTTTTAAAGCTAAGTCTTTATCTACGGCAGATTGGCAACCTATAACATAAATTAGGTTAGCTATTTCATAACTTGCACTATCTGAAACCCTGAAACAGATTAGGGTTAGGTTTTCTTACCCAAGTACGCTGTCGAAAATGCCGGATTTGTGATACAGAGGGGGTGGCTAAATGCGTGGAGGAACGGGATCGAATCCCAGGAAGATCTTCCAACTCACTCTCTCGCTTCCTCTCTTT
Source organism: Magnolia sinica (assembly GCF_029962835.1). Taxonomy (NCBI): domain Eukaryota; kingdom Viridiplantae; phylum Streptophyta; class Magnoliopsida; order Magnoliales; family Magnoliaceae; genus Magnolia; species Magnolia sinica. Next base: position 87,748,651 of record NC_080574.1, read on the forward strand.
TCCTTTCTCTTTTCTCTTCTCTCTCTCCTAGGGTTTCTCAAATTCGTATGGGGTGTGAGAGAGGGTGTGTGTTTAAGGTCCTTATATAGGCCCAGGTTTGATGGAAATGGCCCCAGGGCCAAGGTATACTTAGGTTATATCCAAATACGGACTGTTCCAGTCCAACGGAGCACTTGACCATGGATCTAGGTCAGGCTGAGTTTTTGTTCCGATTGGATTTAGAGATTAGTCGTGGCGGACCGATTTCAATTTAACGGTCACGGTCACTCAATCAGGGCCACAAGTACATCGATATGTGTGGGACATTTCTCTTGATCCGGGGATGTATTTGGGTCAGATTATGACGTTCTGAATCCTTATATTTAGCTCGTAAGTGACACAACTCAGATTACTTAAATTCAGATTTTTATTTCTAAATATTTTTACGTTTCTCACACACTTTGCTCTGGGCTCAAGTTGTGCATTTCTAGACACAATCAAGACTTGATTTTCGAGGGAGTTGTCAAGTCTAGTAATGCGGTCATATCCGTATAGTTTCGGGGTAATCAGACTTTCGATATGCGGTCAAGGTCTGATACGGAGTTTCGATGTGCTCCCGAGAGCATCCCAGTTTGAGGATGGATCCTATATTTCAGGGTAATGTAGTGTCAATGATTCTGTACGTTTTGGGTCTTGTAGATCATATTTAAAGTGATTAGTGCTAATTTTATAAGCACTCTAGTTTAGCACTTGCTAACATTAACCTAATTTTGTAAAGGTTTTGATCCTGGGTAATTTCTCCCAAAGAGAAAAAAAATTTAACCTCGAAATTAGTACCTTTTTATACTCCTCGAGAATCTAAGGGTAGTTCTTTCGAACCTCGGCTTCTATCTCCCAAGTAGCCTCTTCTTCCGTGTGATGCGTCCACAGCACTTTCACAAGTGGAATGACCTTACTACGCAATACCTGTTCCTTCCTGTCTAGGATACGCGTCGGCCGCAGTACATATGTAGCGTCCTTGCTCAACTGTACCCGCTCCCATCTGATAATGTGGGAAGGATTGGGAACGTATTTCTTCAGCATAGATACATGAAATACGTTATGCATGCCCGCAAGTGGTGTGGGCAAAGGAAGGCGGTACGCTACCGCCCCCACCCGATCAAGTATCTGGAATGGGCCAATGAATCGAGGCGTAAGCTTCCCCTTCTTGCCAAACCGAAGGACTCCCTTCATAGGGGAAACTCTAAGGAACACATGGTCTCTGACCTCGAACTCTAGCGGTCGCCGCCTCGTATCGGCGTAACTCTTCTGTCTGCTCTGCGCTGTCAGAAGTTGGCGCCTGATGATGTCAACTTTCTCTGAAGTTGCCTGTACGTATTCTGGGCCAATCAAGCTTTTCTCGCCAACCTCTGCCCAGCAATGCGGTGCTCTACACGGGCGCCCATATAGTGCCTCGTAAGGAGTCATGCCAATACTCGCTTGGAAGATGTTGTTATAGGCAAACTCTGTATATGGAAGACAATCATCCCAACTGTCCTTGAAATCCAGCACACAGGTCCTTAACATATCTTCCAGAATGTGGTTTACCCGTTCCGTCTGCCCGTCTGTCTATGGATGGAACGCGGTACTGAATTTCAACTTTACACCCATCGCTTCCTGGATGCGAGTCCAGAAAATGGATGTAAATCGCGTGTCTCGGTCCGACACGATCTCCAAAGGAACTCCATGCAGACGTACAATCTCTTTGATGTATAACCTAGCCAACTCGTCTGCAGAGTTCGAAACTCTGATAGGGAGGAAATGAGCTGATTTTGTCAACCGGTCCACGATCACCCAAATGGAATTATAACCCTTCCTCGTCTTCGGTAATCCAGAGATAAAGTCCATAGAGATGCTCTGCCTTGACCTGCTAGCACGTGAGACAACGGGACACATAATCTGCTATGTGAGCCTTCATATTGTACCACCAGTATGACCTCTTCATTTCACGATACATCTTTGTACTGCCTGGATGCATTGCCATCCTTGAATTGTGAGCAGCCTCAAGAACTTCTTTCCTCAAGTCAGGGAGGTTCGGGACGCATAGACGTCCACGGTAACGTAAGCCCCCATCTGTACCAACTCTCCACTCTGAGTCCTCATCTGCACTAACTTGCCCTCTCATCTTGGCCAACGGCTCATCATCTGCCTGAGCCGCGATAATCCTGTCATCAATGAGGGGCTGTACTCGAATATGTGCGATGCCCTCATACGGCTCCTCCACCGTGAGTTTCTACTCAAAGTCTCGCATGAACTCTATCATGTCCCACTCTGCTACCATCAACGGAGTCGTAAACGCCAATGCCTTCTTGTGGCTCAGTGCGTCTGCCACAAGGTTGGCCTTTCCAGGATGGTAAGAGACCTTGAACTTAAAGTCCTTCAAGGTCTCCATCCATTGTCACTGCCTCATATTCAGATCCCGCTGAGTGATTATGTATCTGAGGCTCTTGTGGTCGCAAAAAAGCTCGAATTCCTCTCCGTAGAGGCAATGTCTCCAGAGCTTCAGTGTGAAGATGACGACTGCTAACTCCATGTCATGCGTCGAGTAATTCTCCTCATGTTTCCTCAACTATCTCGAGGCATATGCAATCACCCTGTCCTTCTGCATAAGCACACAACCCAAACCGACATGAGACATGTCTGTATATATAACATACTTGACCCCTTGCTCTGGCAATACTAGCACAGGGGCAGAAGTCAACCTGTCCTTCAGCTCCTAAAGAGCTGCTTCTGCCTTTTCATTCTAGGCGAACTTCAGATCTCTTCATGTCAACTGAGACAAAGGTCTAGCTATCTTCGAGAAATCCTAAATGAATCGTCGATAGTAACCTGCCAGACAAAGAAAACTCCTCACCTCGGTAACCGAACCAGGCTGCTCTCAGTCCTAAACTGCGGCTACCTTAGCAAGGTTCACAGCTCTCCCTTCCTTAGACACCACATGTCCCAGGAACTTAACTTCTTCTTTTCAGAAGTTGTACTTCTTGTACTCTGCAAGCAACTGGTTCTTCCTCAGAGTATCCAAGACTACTCGCAGGTGTTCCTCGTGCTCTTCCCGACTCTTGGAGTATATCAAAATGTCGTCAATAAACACATTGATGAATCAGTAAAGGAACGGTCAAAATACTCTGTTCATCAAGTCCATGAACACAGCCGGAGCGTTCATAAGACCGAACGACATCACGAGAAACTCGTAGTGCCCAAAACAAGTCTTGAAAGCCGTCTTCTGCACATCTTCCTCCCTAATGCGCAACTGATGATACCCGGACTATAAGTCGATCTTCGAAAAATACTGTTCCCCTTTCAACTGATCGAACAGATCATCTGTCCTAGGCAGGGGTACTTATTCTTCACCGTCACTTGGTTCAACCTGCGATAATCAATACACCATCGTAGTGAACCGTCGTTCTTCTTCACAAATAACACGGGTGCTCCCTAAGGAGACACACTCGGCCGTATAAAGCCAGCATTTAACAGATCATCGATCTGTTTCCTCAGCTCCTCCATCTCACATGGAATCATGCGATAAGTCAGCAATGAAATTGGTATCGCACCAGGCACAAGGTCGATCGTGAAGTCGATCTCGCGCCGAGGAGGTAGTCCATGTATCTTACTGAACACGTCCTCAAACGCTCGAACCACTAGTGTGTCTTCACGTACCGGGCCATCAACATTCTTCAGCAAGGAAGCATAATAAAGGACTCAAAAAGGGCAACTGACCTACACGAGAAACGTAAAGGGCGTGCCCTCAGGCCCATGAGCTGTCACTAGTCGGGTCTCGCAGTCAATCTCGGCCCTCACTTCAGTCAGCCAATCCATACCAAGGATGACGTCGAAATGGTATATCGTGGTGATAATTAGGTCAATGCATATTATCCTGCTCCCTAGATCTATCAAGCAACCCTCACACATTTTGGTAACATTTGTAAAAGTCCCTGGTGCTGCGATAACTCACACCCCAACCATCAGAGTCATCTTCAGCCCCAAGCACTAGACTGTAGAACATGATATCATAGATATAGTAGATCCCGTATCCACTAATAGAAATATAGGGGTACCTTCAATGTGGGCGGTGAGCTCGAAGGCCAAAGGTACGGTAGTTGTAGTGTCAGGCGCTTCCGCTGTAAGTGCGTGAACGCGTGCCTGCTGAGATCTGTTAGGCTGAGGCACCATAGGTCGCTGAGGTGGCCTAAATCAAGGTGCAGGGGGCCTAAAGGAAGGAGGTGCAGGTGCTGTCCGTAGGGGTGGAGCTGATAGAGCTTGAGGGCGAGGGCGGTCGATTCTCTGTGGCGGTGAAAACCCACTATCTCTCATGCACGCAAAACAACTCTCTGTAGCATGACTTGGTCTCCCAAAATACGTACATGTCACACCAGGTCGCCTCATCGGAACTAGTGGCACCGCGATCCTGGGAGGAGAGTCGGTACGGGATCTCTTGCCGAGGAATGCCCTGCTCTGGTCGTGGCCTAGGGATCATAGGCCCACGAGAACGTGACAATCGATCCCCATCCTGCTCTGCCCGCATAGACATGTGTACTAGCTCAGCATAAGAGGGTATGTTAGCAAAGCACATCTTCGAGCGAATATCAAGTCGTAGTCCCACGGAAAAACGCTGCATCCGCATCTGCAGGTCAGCAAGTACTGTAAGGACGTACCTGCCCAACTCCGTAAACCGGTGCTCGTACTCTGTCACTGACATGCCTCCCTGTCTGAGGTGCAAGAACTCATTCTCCTTCTCATACCAGTACCTCTGGGGATAGTACTTCTCATGGAAGCAGAACTCAAAAGCTGCCCACGTCCATACATAGTCAACTGTAACGGTCCACAGGACACTATCCCACCACAAGCTGGCCTCATTTTTAAACATAAAGGTGGCCAACTCGACCTGCTCCGGCTCTGTATAGTGTAGCATCCTCAGCATCTTAGAGATGCGGTCGAGCCAATATTCAGCCTCCTCGGGTCTGTGAGAACCCTCAAAGGTAGGAGGCCACAAGCGCTAAAATCGCTCGAGGAGGCCACTCATACCCAAGTTCCCCGTAGGGTATATAACAGGTGTAGGTGAAGGCACACCCTCATCCTGAGTGGAAGGCCCTATAGTCCCAGCAGGGCGTACAGATGGTGAAGGTGGAGTCATACTTCCACCCTAAGCTAGGGCCCCTGCAATAGTGGTCAAGAGCTGCTGGTGCTGCTGGTGCATCATCATCATCAACTGCTCCAACCTATCAGTAGGTGGGGCCGACTGAGGCTCATGCTGCGTCAAAGAAGACACACGGTTTTGCTCATGAATTGGTGGTGTGTAAGGTGGCGGCCTAACTGTATGACCAGTAGAAGGCTAAGGCTCAGGCATAGTCTCACGAACTGGGCCCAAACCAGGGTTCGTACGACCTTCACTCTGGGGAGGTGCCTGGTCCATCGAATCAATAAGTGTGAGGCGTGCCATGCTCTGTGTGACCTTAGGTGGCATTCCCTATATGAAATAGGGTGCAACTTACGTAAGATGTAGCATAGCAATACATAATTCTTTAAGCATTACACACAACTTCATAGCAAAAGAGACCGCATGCATTTCATTTACCAAAATTTATCACAACACATGGAATACAGTGTTACATGAATCATGACAGAAGATGCATACAAACGCAAACATCCTAACACAGCAACAAAACAAGCTATGGGGCGATGACTTGGATGTCCAGGCATCCGAGTCTGGCGACGGAGGAGGGGCACCCTTATCCTGTAGGCAGCACAAGATAGACTTCAAAGTGTGAGTCACTTTCTTAAACTTGTGTTTCACGAGGCCCCGAATATCCATTATATCCTGTCGTAGGATAGCCTAACCTTCCTCAAGTTGAGCTAAGCGAGCTCGAACAGTGCCATGCTTCAGTGCCGTAGGAGGGGAGCTCTCATCGGTATCCTCAGCCTCCTCTTCTTCCTCGCTCTGGTCTTCTTCTATTTCAACTCCCCCTTCTTCCTCACTCTCTTCCTCTTCGCTCTCTGTCTCATCCTCACTCTCATCAAAATGGGGCTTGTCATTGTCGTGGCCCGATTCCCATCTGATTGAGAGTTGCTTCATTGATGTAATGGATCGGCACCGGCTTTTCCATCCCAAGTCTATAGCCAAACTCATGTGCAATCTTGCATATGAGTCGGCCGAATGAGAGCGAATCCGACCTCCTGTTAGAGCGTGCGGTGAGAACTATCTGTAACAGAATATACGCAGGCACACATAGCTTCACTCCCTGCCCCACTTGATATAGGAAATCTACCATCAGGTGCGTGTACTCGCTGCGGTTGCTCCACTTGGGGTAGACGTTGAACGTGAAGATGTGGTGAAGTAGATGGAAGTCGCCAGTCATATTGGTCAGTAGAAGGCTATTGTTGGGTTGCCACTGAACCAGTTGGCCACAAAGGGTCTGTGTGCGGCGATCTCTTTCACATGCACTCCTCAGATTTTTCTCACTTGCATGTACCTTGCCAAGAGGCACATTCATAAGCTGAGATACTGAACCAATGTCAATTGTGGCTTCCCGATCTCCTCCACAGGGGAACTTGAACTGTAAGGGCTTTAGCGTAGGCTCTCGAATGTGGGCATAGAAAGCTCAGACAGTTCCCACATTTGCGCTGTATTCGCCCTAAAATAGCGAACTCCACCTGGCCTCTTCCAGGCGTTCGAGCAAGAGGTATTCCTCAAATAGCCTTACATCCACATGAGCTTTAAAAAGGACTCTATGGCCCTCATAAACTCCATACGACAGCTCCACCAAGAGAGTCCTTCCGACGGGAGCCTGGGGATCAAGATCCTGTTTAGTCTAAAACTCCCGATTGATGCTCGTACTCGCGGCGGCACCTCTCGGTCTCCTCGAACGAGTAGGGCGACTAGGCCCAACTTCTTCTACAGGAGCTCTTTTCTTTCCCATGAGGGAAAGAGGGGCGAAACGAGAGAAAATACTCGTCACAAGCTCAAAAAGAGCCATTGAAATGGAAGGAAAAGTGGGAATAAGATGGGTTATGTGCTCACAAGATCGTAGAAGCACACAATGGTATTTATGTGTTCCAAAAAGAGAAGGAATGAAGGATGTTGAAGGAATGAGGAAGATTGGAAGAGGGATTGTTGGGTTTTTGGATTCTTAAGCTACAAAAAGTGGATGTGTAGGCTCAAATGAAAGGGGATAAAGAGGAAAAATGATGGAATAGAGTAGGTTAGTGAGTTTACACGAATTTGAGACTCAAATAGAGGGTTAAGAGCTCAAATGAGAGAATGGAAAAGGGTTGGCAGCTGTGGTAGAGATTTTTGAGGGGGTGGTGCAAGGGTTGCACAAAAATGAGAAAAGAAGTGTTTGGAGGAGGGGTTTGAGTGGAAAATTAAGGATTTTTTTTTGAGAAAAGAAGAGCTTGGGGTGGTGGTTTGTGAAGGAGAGGTAACATAGGAGGGGTTTTAATTGACTCCACATGCGCCCGTGGGCTACCCAGCACCCAGGACCCATCTGCCCCAGCCGGCCCACCTGGCCAGGCCTGTTTGGCGGCGAGGCCTCGCCAAATCGTTGAGGTCCTCACCGGTCTCTGGACTATCCGGTGAGGGCTCACCCTTTGGACAAGGTCCTCCTACCCCTTGGGTCCCAAAAAGGTGTGGGTCCCACCCTGGGTCCCGCTAGAGATATGCTATTAGGCCCCCGACTCCGTTTTGACTCATTTCGAGTCATTTCGAATAGATTCTGATGTATATTCACATTTATCAATTTTAAATGGCTGAGACAGAATAAAGCATGGTCTAAACCCATTAATTGACAGTCTAGGGGTGATTCGGGATCGACTCATGCGATTGCGAATGGGTACAGACCTGAGCAAAGTGATCGATTTCGATGAACTTTACCAATTGGCGAAATCGGGGAAACCTAAGCTTGTTTTTACATTTCTCTTACACCCAACTATGTTGAAAAGCATCAGCGTATGTTGTGCGACCATAACCCAGGTCCGGTTTAATCCAAATCATGCTCTGATACCAACTTGTAACGCCCTGAAAATCGGGTGTCGAGTAGAAGTCCAACTCTCGAGTTCCAACGCATCACTTATGCAACATATTTAATGATGATTAAATGTTGTCTCTATTAGTGCATCAAAATATGAATAATATTAAGCCAAAGCAGCGAAACATAATCCAGGGACAGTTGTAATACGCAAGCGGAAGACTTACTCAAATACGTAAAGCGTTATAACACAACATAGGTCCCCAAAGTATGTATGCATTTCCAGGTCAATAATTACATTTATTGCTTCCAAATACAAAACGTCAAAAATGTGACAGTCCACTACAAGTATAACCCTGAAGCCCTATCGATCCGGATGGCCTAAGCGAAACCACCGGAGAATTGCATATATAAGAACTCATCCTGATTATCATAGTAATCGGGCTCTGCCTCCTGCGTCGCATCGTCATCTGTAATTAAGACAAAGTCTGGTTGGTGTTTAAAACACCATCTCAGAACGTGGGAGTGAGTGACCAACTCAGTGGGATCATAGAGCAAAGGTTAACATATTATCAATTCAATCAACCAGTAATGATAAAGCAGACAGATCAGACATTCCTAGATACTCTTATTAATGCAAGGATGAAATGTAAGCATGATGCATGCCCTCGCCTACACTCCCTCCTACGACACCATCTTATGCTCGCGGCATGCTTTCTTCCCTCTGTGCTCTTCAACTCGAGGCACATGCAGTGCAAAGGAATGAGCGTGATTACTAAGTTATTACTAGTCCTATTCATACAGCAGGATTGTGAAGCTATGGTACCTCCCTTATATCAATTCCCAAATAATGATTCATTCTAGGGTCATCAATCCTAGTAAATCTCATACAATGTTACAGTTCTAGGTCACTGCAAAGGGCTCGTCACCTTATCAGTGTAGGCCTAGTAGACTCTTGTTGCTACGTAAGGGCTCGTCACCTCTACGCAGTCTTAGTGTACCCTCGAGGTCACTATAAAGGGTCCGTCACTTTATCAGTGTAGGCTGACAGCTCGGATACAAAGTCCCATACCACCGTATTCGGCTCACGAGTCTGGGTTACTCACTGGTCACTACGGGGAGACTCGTCACCCCAGCATAGGCCGATAGCTCGACCACGGCGTCCCATACCACCATGCCTGACTCATGAGTCTTAGCGGATAGAGGTACTAAGGTTTAAATGGATTTTCACTGGTGAGTTTGGTATCTTAGATTCAAGCAGTAGCGTCCATACATGGTGAACATACATCGGGCTAATCGGGTTACTTAACGAGCTCGACTAGTATGAGCGCATGTTGAGTTAATCGACATGAAGTGCGTAAGCACTCCATGTGGCCTAACCACTACCGACATCCCAAGTACGACTCGAATTCATCGATCACGTCCTATGTGGCAAGACAACCTCAACCACCTTTTCAGTGCCTGTTACCGATTGCCTGGACTATCTTGTAGTCCCAAACACATTCAATTATAACTGATAATCATACAAGCAAATCAGAACAATAATGAATCAACAATTCCATTTATACAAGCATGTGAGCATTTGATGGATTTCAACTTAAACACGAATTCACACATAAGCAGTGTTTAAGTAAAACAGTTAAAGAATGTAAGTTACATGGAGGAAATCATACACATCGTTAAGGTAGTTGAGAATCTCTTCTCAACGCCCATATAAAGTACAATATATTACACACTTGTTCATTCAGACATTTCTACAAACACTTAGACTACATATTCCAACATACATGATGTATGTTGGTGATGGCACATATTAGGACAAATCCTTTCGCCAAGGAGTTGTTACACATACAACTAGCACAAACACACGACAATTAATCATGGCAAACACATGTTCAAATTTCATATGTATACGATACTTTCTACATATACATGGAATACACTAAACTCAATATAGTTCATATATATCAGAAATGTGATACAAACATCGCATTTGACATGTGAAATTGCACCCACATCAGTAATAAACCATTAACTGACATTGAAAGCCTTGAAAACTATAACCTATACGTTTATAGTCTGCACCTTTCGCCGGTAGACTTGTAACGAACTCAGTTTTAAAGCTAAGTCTTTGTCTACGGCAGATTGGCAACCTATAGCATAAATTAGGTTAGCTATTTCATAACTTGCACTATCTGAAACCCTAAAACAGATTAGGGTTAGGTTTTCTTACCCAAGTACGCTGTCGAAAATGCCGGATTTGTGATACAGAGGGGGTGGCTAAATGTGTTGAGTAACGGGATCGAATCCCAGGAAGATCTTCCAACTCACTCTCTCACTTCCTCTCTTTTCCTTTCTCTTTTCTCTACTCTCTCTCTTAGGGTTTCTCAAATTCGTATGGGGTGTGAGAGAGAGAGAGTGTTTAAGGTCCTTAAATAGGCCCAAGTTTGATGGAAATGGCCCCAGGGTCAAGGTATACTTAGGTTACATCCAAATACGGACCGTTCCAGTCCAACAGAGCACTTAACCATGGATCTAGGTCTGGCTGAGTTTTCGTTCCGATTGGATTTAGAGATTAGTCGTGGCGGACCGGTTTCAATTTAACGGTCATGGTCACTCGATCAGGGCCACAAGTACATCGACATGTGTGGGACATTTCTCCTGATCCGAGGGTGTATTTGGGTCAGATTCTGGCGTTCTGAATCCTAATATTTTGCCCACAAGTGACACAACTCAGATTACTTAAATTCAGATTTTTATTTCTAAATATTTTTACGTTTCTCACACACTTTGCTCTGGGCTCAAGTTGTGTATTTCTAGACAATCAAGACTTGATTTTCAAGGGAGTTGTCAAGTCCAGTAATGCGGTCATATCCGTATGGTTTCAGGGTAATCAGACTTTCGACATGCAGTCAAGGTCCGATATGGAGTTTCGATGTGCTCCCAAGAGCAACCGAGTTTAAGGATGGATCCTATATTTCAAGGTAATGTAGTGTCAATGATTCTGCACGTTTGGGGTCTTGCAGATCATATTTAAAGTAATTAGTGCTAATTTTATAAGCACTCTAGTTTAGCAGTTGTTAATATTAACCTAATTTTGTAAAGGTTTTGATCCTGGGTAATTTCTGCCAGAGAGAAAAAAATCTGTCCTCGAAATTAGTACATTTTCATACTCCTCGAGAATTTAAGGGTAGTTCTTTTGAACCTCAGCTTCTATCTCCCAAGTAGTCTCTTCTTCCGTGTGATGCGTCCACAGCACTTTCACAAGTGGAATGACCTTACTATGCAATACCTGTTCCTTCTTGTCTAGGATACGCGTCGGTCGCAGTACATATGTAGCATCCTCACTCAACTGTACCTGCTCCCATATGATAATGTGGGAAGGATTGGGAACGTATTTCTTCAGCATAGATACATGAAATACATTATGCATGCCCGCAAGTGGTGTGGGCAAAGGAAGGCAGTACGCTACCGCCCCCACCCGATCAAGTATCTGGAATGGGCCAATGAATCGAGGCGTAAGCTTCCCCTTCTTGCCAGACCGAAGGACTCCCTTCATAGGGGAAACTCTAAGGAACACATGGTCTCTGACCTCGAACTCTAGCGGTCGCCGCCTCGTATCGGCGTAACTCTTCTGTCTGCTCTGTGCTGTCAGAAGTTGGCGCCTGATGATGTTGACTTTCTCTGAAGTTGCCTGTACTTATTCTGGGCCAATCAAGCTTTTCTCGCCAACCTCTGCCTAGTAATGCGGTGCTCTACACGGGCGCCCATATAGTGCCTCGTAAGGAGCCATGCCAATACTCTCCTGGAAGCTGTTGTTATAGGCAAACTCTACATATGGAAGACAATCATCCCAACTGTCCTTGAAATCCAGCACACAGGTCCGTAACATATCTTCCAGAATGTGGTTTACCCGTTCTGTCTGCCCGTCCGTCTATGGATGGAACGCGGTACTGAATTTCAACTTTACACCCATCACTTCCTGGATGCTAGTCCAGAAAATGGATGTAAATCGCGTGTCTCGGTCTCACACGATATCCAAAGGAACTCCATGCAGATGTACAATCTCTTTGATGTATAACCTAGCCAACTCGTCTGCAGAGTTCGCAACTCTGATAGGGAGGAAATGAGCTGATTTTATCAACCGGTCCACGATCACCCAAATGGAATCATAACCCTTCCTCGTATTCAGTAATCCAGAGATAAAGTCCATAGAGATGCTCTGCCTTGACCTGCTGGCACGTGAGACAACGGGACACGTAATCTGCTATGTGAGCCTTCATATTGTCCCACCAGTATGACCTCTTCATGTCACGATACATCTTTGTACTGCCTGGATGCATTGCCATCCTTGAATTGTGAGTAGCCTCAAGAACTTCTTTCCTCAAGTCAGGGAGGTTCGGGACGCATAGACGTCCACGGTAACGTAAGCCCCCATCTGTACCAACTCTCCACTCTGAGTCCTTATCTGCACTAACTTGCCCTCTCATCTTGGCCAACGGCTCATCGTCTACCTGAGCCGCGATAATCCTGTCATCAATGAGGGGTTGTACTCGAATATGTGCGATGCCCTCATATGGCTCCTCCACCGTGAGTTTCTACTCAAAGTCTCTCATGAACTCTACCATGTCCCACTCTGCTACCATCAACGGAGTCACAAACGCCAATGCCTTCTTGCGGCTCAGTGCGTCTGCCACAAGGTTGGCCTTACTGGGATGGTAAGAGACCTTGAACTTAAAGTCCTTCAAGGTCTCCATCCATTGTCCCTGCCTCATATTCAGATCCCACTGAGTGCATATGTATTTGAGGCTCTTGTGGTATCAAAAGAGATCGAATTCTTCTCCGTAGACGCAATGTCTCCAGAGCTTCAGTGCGAAGATGATGACTGTTAACTCCAGGTCGTGCGTCGGGTAATTCTCCTCGTGTTTCCTCAACTGTCTCGAGGCATATGCAATCACCTTGTCCTTTTGCATAAGGACATAACCCAAACTGACATGAGATGTGTCCCCCTGGAGATATGCTATTAGGCCCCCGACTCCGTTTTAACTCATTTCGGGTCGTTTCGAATAGATTCTGATGTATATTCACATTTACCAATTTTAAATGGTTGGGACAGAATAAAGCATGGTCTAAACCCATCAATTGACAGTCTAGGGGTGATTCGGGATCGACTCATGCGATCACGGATGGGTACAGACCTGAGCAAAGTGATCAATTTCAATGAACTTTACCAATTGGGGAAATCGGGGAAACCTAAGCTTATTTCTACATTTCTCTCACACCCAACTATGTTGAAAAGCGTCAACATATGTCGTGTGACCATAACCCAGGTCCAGTTTAATCCAAATCATGCTCTGATACCAACTTGTAACGCCCTGAAAATCGGGTGTCAAGTAAAAGTCCAACTCTCGAGTTCCAACGCATCACTTATGCAACATATTTAATGATGATTAAATGTTGTCTCTATTAGTGCATAAAATATGAATAAGATTAAGCCAAAGCAGCAAAACATAATCCAGGGACAGTTGTAATACGCAAGCAGAAGACTTACTCAAATACGTAAATCGTTATAGCACAGCATAGGTCCCCAAAGTATGTATGCATTTCCAGGTCAATAATTACATGTATTGCTTCCAAATACAAAATGTCAAAAATGTGATAGTCCACTACAAGTATAACCCTGAAGCCCTATCGATCCGGATGACCTAAGCGAAACTACCGGAGAATTGTATATATGAGAACTCATCCTGATTGTCATAGTAATCGGGCTCTGCCTCCTGAGTCGCATCGTCATCTGTAATTAAGACAAAGTCTGGTTGGTGTTAAAACACCATCTCAGAACGTGGGAGTGAGTGATTAACTCAGTGGGATCATAGAGCAAAGGTTAACATATTATCAATTCAGTCAAGCAGTAATGATAAAGCAGACAGATTAGACATTCCTAGATACTCTTATTAATGCAAGGATGAAATGTAAGCATGATGCATGCCCTCGCCTACACTTCCTCCTACGACACCATCTTACAGTCGCGGCATGCTTTCTTCCCTCTGTGCTCTTCAACCCGAGGCACATGCAGTGTGATGAAATGAGCATGATTACTAAGTTATTATTAGTCCCTTTCATATAGCAGGATTGGAAATCTAAGGTATCTCCCTTATATCAATTTATAAACAATGATCCATTCTAAGGTCGTCAGTCTTAGCAATTCTCATACGAAATTGCAGTTCTAGGTCCCTGCAAAGGGCTCGTCACCTTATCAATGTAGGCCTAGTGTACTCTTGTTGCTATGTAAGGGCTCGTCGGCTCTAGGCAGTCTTAACGTACGCTCGAGGTCACTATAAAGGGCTCGTCACCTTATCAATGTAGGCTGATAGCTCGAATACAGTGTCCCATACCACCGTATTCGGCTCACGAGTCTGGGTTACTCACTGGTCACTACGGGGAGGCTCATCACCCCAGCGTAGGCCGACAGCTCGACCACGGTGTCCCATACCACCATGCCCAGCTCATGAGTCTTAGCGAATCAAGGTACCAAGGTTAACGGGATTTTCACTGGTGAGTTTGGTACCTTAAGTTCAAGCAGTAGTGTCCATACATGGTGAACATACATCGGGTCAATCGGGTTACTTGACGAGCTCGACTAGTATGAGCACACGTTGAGTTAATCGACATGAAGTGCGTAAGCACTCCGTGTGGCCTAACCACTGCCAACATCCCAAGTACGGCTCGGATTCATCGATCACATCCTATGTGGTGAGACAACCTCAGCCAACAAATCAGAACCTGTTACCAATTGCCTGGACTATTTCATAGTCCCAAACACATTCAATTATAATAGATAATCATACAAGCTAATCAGAACAGTAATGGATCAACAATTCCAATCATACAAGCATGTGAGCATTTGATGGATTTCAACTTAAACATGAATTCACACATACGCAGTGTCTAAGTAAAACAGACAAAGAATATAGATTACATGGAGGAAATCATACACATCGTTAAGGCAGTTGAGAATTTCTCCTCAATACCCATATAAAGTACAATTTATTACACACTTGTTCATTCAGACATTTCTACAAACACTTAGACTACATATTCCAACATACATGATGCATGTTGGTGATAGCACGTATTAGGGCAAATCCTTACACTAGGGAGTTGCCCCGTATACCACACGCATATACCCACGGCGAATAACCATGGCATACATGAATCCGGGTTTTATATCTATTTAATCATTTCCACAAACACTTGGGCTATACACTTTAACATATATGACTTATATTGGTCGTGGCGTGATTTAGGGCAAGTCCTTTCGCTAAGCAGTTGTCGCATATATAACAGGCATATATCCACGACAGATAATCGTGTTAGGCATAATTCCAAATTCCATACGTATTCAAATATCACAACATATACATAGAATACACAATATATCACATAGTTCATATATACTTGTAAAACGAAACAGACGACGCATTTTGCATGTAAAATAACACCTATGTCAGTTATAAACCATAACCTATACGTTTATAGTCCGCACCTTTCGCCGGTGGACTCGTAACGAACTCAATTTTAAAGCTAAGTCTTTGTCTACGGCAGATTGGCAACCTATAACATAAATTAGGTTAGGTATTTCATAACTTGCATGATCTGAAACCTTAAAACAGATTAGGGTTAGGTTTTCTTACCTAAGAAAGGGATTGGTATCACCCGTATAGCGACATAGGAGTGGTGGCTAAGCACGTGGAGTGTCAGGGAAAGATCCCAACATCTATATCTCACTCTCTCTCTCTCTCTTCCTCACTTTCTTTTTCTCTTTTCTCTCTTCTTTCCCTTAGGGTTTGCAAAATTCATATGGCATATGAGAGAGAGTGTTTAAGGTCCTTATATAGGCCTAGGTTTGATGGAAATGGGCCCAGGGCCAAGGTATACTTAGGTTATATCCAAATACGGACCGTTCCGGTCCAACGGAGCACTTCTGGTGGCCCCTCTTTCACGTGCGGTAAGACTTAAGCTCCCTGACCATGGATCTAGGTCAGGCTGAGTTTTCGTTCCGATCAGATTTACAAATCAGCCGTGGCAGACCGGTTTCAGTTCAACAGTCATGGTCACTCGATCAGGGCCACAAGTACATCGACATGTATGGGACATTTCTCTTGATCTGAGGGTGTATTTGGGTCAAATTCTAATGGTCTGAATCCTTATATTTGGCCCGCAAGCGACACGACTCAGATTACTTAAATTTAGATTTTTATTTCTAAATATTTTCATGTTTCTCACACACTTTACTCTGGGCTCAAGTTGTGCATTTCTAGACACAATCAAGACTTGATTTCTGAGGGGGTTGTCAAGTCAGTAATGCAGTCATATCCGTATAGTTTCAGGGTAATCGGACTTTCGACATGCGGTCAAGGTCTGATACAGAGTTTCGGTATGCTCCCGAGAGCAACCGGGTTTAAGGATGGATCCTAGATTTCAGGGTAATGTAGCGTCAATGATTCTTCATGTTTTGGGTCTTGCAGATCATATTTAAAGTGATTAGTGCTAATTTCATAAGCACTCTAGTTTAGCACTTGCTAACATTAACCTAATTTTCTAAAGGTTTTGATCCTGGGTAATTTCTGCTAAAGGGAGTACTCGGTCTTTGTACGGATTTTTTCGAGACATTACAGGCTTATTCATACAGTAGATTCAGGAAGCTAAGGTACCTCCCTTTTCATCATTGACCCAAATGGGGATCCATCTAGGGTAGTCAATCCTAGTTAGTCACATATGAAAGGCAAGTTGTAGGGCATCACCCCTAATGAAAAGCAATCGATAGGCAAATTCAAAAGTTTATACTCGAGGTCACTAGACCAATGCCCTACCAACTGGAGCACTATTTTCGAAGGGGGTCCGGATCCGACAGTTCACCCCAACCCACAATGGGACCGCAAAAAGGTTGTGCCGGTGTAGGCCGACAGCTTGAACACGGTGTCCTATACCACCATGCCCAGCTCACAAGTTTAGGTTGCTCACTGGTCACTATGGGGAGGCTCGTCACCCCAGCGCAGGCTGACAGCTCGACCACGGTGTCCCATACCACCATACCTGGCTTATGAGTCTTATTGGATGTGGTACCATGGTTGAAACGGGTCTTTACATTGGTAAGGGGTACCTTAGATTTAAGAAGTAATGTCCATACATGGTGAACATACAATAGGACAATTAATTTGTTAGGGAAGTTTGATTGGTACGAGCACACACTGATTTAATCGATGTGAGTGCATAAGCACCCCGTGTGGCCTAACCACTGTCGACAATCTTCGTACAACCCAGATTCATCAAATTTTCCCAAATGTGGCGTGACTAATTCAGCCACCCGAATAGGAAAAGTTACCGATTGCCTAAGCTACGTGGTAGCCCTAATCTTACTTGGATGTAGCAAATAAATACATGTGATAGGCATTTCAGCATTTGACAACAATCCAAGTAAATACTTCATTTGAGCATTTTATTAAACACCTTGAACGTGTTAACAAACATTTGCATTTTATCCATAAATTTCGTAAAGGCAAATATGATTACATGAAATAAATTATACATACATACAAGGAAATGCAAGATTCTATCTTAATACTTATAATAAGTACAAGTCATCAACAATTTCTCATTCAGACAAATCATCAAACAATTAGACTACACTACACCAAATACATAGACTAGGTTAGTTACAACACATATTTTAGCGATTCCTTATAAGGAGAGGTTAACTTACATATGTCAATGACTAACCCTAGATCATAAATCTTGGAACGCACAAATCATATTCAAATACTCTTTCAAACATGTTAATAACACATGGAACGCATATTTTTCCCAAAACATTTTATACATGTATATTATACAGAAATTGGTGTATCTAAGACAATATGACATCAATCAAGTCAGACATAAATCATTAGCTGACATTGAAAGCATTGAAAACCATAATCTAAACATTTATAGTCTGCACCTTTCGTTGGATTGCTCATTTCGAACTCGGTTTGAATCCTATGCTCCCGTCTACAGAACTATGGTTACATAAATCACGAAATGGGTTAGTTATTTCATCGATTCCTCTATTTGGATTCCTAAAACAAGATTAGGGTTAGGATTTCTTACCTAAATCAAAGTTGAAATGGTTGGTGTCATGATGGTGGGGAGGCGATTCGGTACGTGGAGTAGTGGGAGTGAATCCTAGCAATGATCTCCCGAACTCTCACTCTACTCCTCACTCTTTTCTCCTCGTGTTATATAGGCTTAGAAGTGACGTAAATGGTCCTAGGGCTATGGTATACTTGGGTTATAGCCAAAGGGCGACTGTTTCTGACGAATGAAGCTCATCTGGAGTACCATTACCTGTCTACGTCATGGAGTAAGTTCTCTGAAAATGGATCTAGGCCAAGTTATGATTTCAGTACGATCGGATTAGTAGATCGACTGTAGACGACCCGTATCAGATCAATGGTCGTTGTCACTCGATCAGGGCCACAAGTATATGGATAGGCGCAGGGAAATTTCCCTGATCCATGAGTGAAGTTTGGTCAGAATCTGACAGTCTAAAGTCTTTAATTTCGCTTACAAGTGAATGGTCCAATTCACTTAAGTTCTGGTTCACTTTCTAAAGATATTCGCGTTTCTTACACACTTCGCTCAAGGCTCAAGTTATGCATTTTTGGAGACTATTTGTTCTTGATTCCCATGATGGTTATCAAGCCCAATAAGGCGGTCATAACCTTATAATTTCACAGTAATCAAACTTTCAACGTGCTTTCCAGGTCTAATACGGAGTTTCAATGTACTCCCGAGAGCAACTGGGTTTTAGGATTTCTCCTAGGTTTGTAAGGGACATTGAGTCAATGGTATTAATGATTTTGGGTCTTGCCATTTGTGGAAATGGTGGTTCGTGTTAAATCCACCACTTATTTAGTTTAGTACTTAACTAAATTCCGCCCTAATTATGACAAAATAAGGTCCTAAGGTAGTTCTATGTCCCTTTTTATCACTTTTAGTTAGTATATTATTTTAATTATTTTTTTACTAGTTCATCATCAAGTCAAATTTATCTCCATTAAATTTCATTAGATTTTGTATTCTAAAAAAATTCTAAAAATTCTTGAAGCAGCAGCTGTCTGAACTAATAATTTTTGGATAGTTGTCACATCAACATAGATTTAACTATATTAAAATTTTTATTTTATTTTTTGCTTATTTTTATATGAAACTAAACTTATCAAGCTTCAATCTGGCTTTTGAATCACCTATATTGGAATTATATTGAAGGAGATATGACTTTTTGAAGTTGGTCGAATAGAGTAGAAAATTGCAATGAGGGTCCACCGAAATTCGGTGCAATGGCTGCACGCCGCCGACCAGGTGGTAGCGTCGTGCCCCACTGTGCTGTCTAGTGGTGGTTTTGCCACATGACTTTTGAAACGAGCATATCTTGCAAACTGAAATGAGTTATTCGATGTGCAATATATGATTTTGGGGTAGGAGAAGCTACGCTATCCAAATAACCTATTTGTTTCATGGGATTCCATAATATTAATGGTCAAAAACCTATTTTATTTATATATTTACTATTTGTAGTAAATTTTAGTTTAAGTATTGTCCTTTATCATTTAAACTTTAGGATTAGTGTCTAATATAAAAGTACTTAGAAAAATTTAAAGAACAAGGTGGTGAAAAGTGAGATTTTTGAAGGAAATGGGTTGAAATGGGATTTGAGGTTGTGAGATTGAGTTCTGAGAATTCAATAAGATGTTATAATCGACCCATTACCTAAGGACGTCCATCGCTAAGTTGGAAAAAAATCTGAAATGTTACATCTACCCCCCTTAAAAATAATTTCATCCCCGAAATTGGCTAAGGCTTCTATTGGGTTTGTATTCAACGACCGCATTTGTGGATACACTGACCTTGGTTATTAAAACTCAGCTTATACCCATTGTTAGGCCTATTTCTTAATATGAATTTGTTTAATACTTGAACCCTAACTGCTTTCCTTCGATGACTTCATTATTGACATTCTAATGAAGATTTAGCTCCTATTTAGTGACCTAACCTTACGTATAACCTGGATCAATTTCCTTCGATCCTGGGCCAGTGGGCTATTAGCCCACCAAGCTTTCAGTGCGCCTATGAGCGGGTAGACTATCAAGTCAATGCGCACCATTCTACTTCCTAAGTCTATCGGGCAATCCTTACGCAGCTTGGTAGTGTCGGAGAATTTTCCTGTCGTGGTAAGGACTCTCACCACACCCATAGGGGTAGTGTTCAACCCCAAATGCTTGACTATAGAGCATGATACTATCGAAAAAGTGGACTCGATGTCCACTAACAAGAATACAGGTGTACCATGAATGTGGGCAGTGACTTCAAAGGCTAAGGGCGCTGCAGTTGCTGTCTCAGATGCTTTAGATGCTAGTGTTTGTATATGAGCTTATTGAGGATGATTTGGTTGCGATGCCATAGGTTGTTGAGGTGGCCTATTCTGAGGTACGGGTGGTCAGTAGAATGGCTACACTGGTGATATAGATCGTAGAGGTGGAGTCCCTATAACACGTAGTGGCTAACGGTCGATCTCCTGAGGAGGCGTGAAACCGTTATCCTTTATCTTGGTAAAACAGAAGGGGTCAGTGTGTGCCCCTTGTTGCAATATGTACACCAATGGTCCATTCGTCTCTACTCGGTCGATGAAGTTATGAGCCAGGGAGGCGAGTCTACATGTGGCTTCTTACCTAGGACTGGCTGGTGCTATAATTCAGGATGAGGCCTCGGGCCCATTGGTATACATGTTTGTGAAACTCTGTCTCCATCTTGTTCGGCTCGTAGAGACATGTTGAGTAGCTCGACGTATTTGGGAATGCTAGCGCAACACATCTTAGTGTGGATATCGGGCCGTAGCCCATTTGAAAAATGCTATATTTTTATTGTCTCATCTGCTAGTATCAAATGAGCGTATCTGGATAGCTCCATAAATTTATTCTCGTACTCTAACACGGTTATTCCTCCTTGTCGGAGGTGGAGAAACTTACCCTCCTTTTCATTACGGTAAATGAGGGGGAAGTACTTCTCATGGAAGTGAGTCTCAAATGCATCCCACGTCCAGATGTGTCCTGTAGGAAATGTTCGTAAGATGTTATCCCACCATAGATTAGCCTCCTTCTTGAACATATATGCAACCAGCTCTGCTTTCTCTGCCTCAGTATAGTGCAATGGTTTCAACATCTTTGATATATGATCCAACCAGTACTCAACCTCGTTAGGTCTGTGAGTACTCGTAAAAGTGGGAGGACGGAAATGCTGAAAGTGCTCAAAAAGACCGCTGGTATTCATATCCCTAGTAGGCTGAATAGGTGGTGCAGGCAGGACCATATTCAGGTTTTGGGCAATGGCCTTCGCAATAGTGGCCCAAACTTGCTGCTGTTGCTACATTAGGAGCATCATCTACTCCAACCTATCAGGGGGAGGAGCTGCCTGAGGCATGTGCAGCGTCGATTAAGATGCACGGTTCTGTTCTAGAACCGGTGGTGCACAAGGTGTTAGCCCATTGGTGGGGCCAGTGGCTGGCTGTGAATCCAGCATAGTCTCAATATCCGGGCCCAAACTGGGGTCCGTATGGCTATCGCTCAGGGGAGGTGCCCCATCAATCGATCCGCCAAGTGCGAGATGTGCAATATTCCGAGTGTTTTTAGGAGGCATTCCCTATCTACACAACATAAGGTGCAATATGTGTAAGATTTTGAATAACAACACACACTTCTCCAAATATTCTACACATCTCAATTCAAAAGAAGCTTCATGCATTTCATTTAACCAAAATTGTCATGATACATATGATGTGGCATTATAGAAATCATGACAGAAGATGCATGTGAGCTAATTTAGTAAAATTTTTAACACAAACTATTCTAACACCCAACTAAGCCAACAAGGGTTGTTACATAGACAAGCGAGAAGCAAAGCAAAACAACAAGCGACTGCTACATATGACTAGTCTGCTGACTCTGGTGAGGGCAAAGGTGCCCCTTTATCCTGTATACAACACAAGAGAGCCTTCAAGGTGTGAGACATCTTCTTAAATTTCTGTTTCAGATAAGCCTGATTCTCTTCAAGCTTTTGCTTCAACTCAGCCTGGTTTTTTTCTATCTTGGCCATACGGGCTTCTGAGGCAGCCCGATCACAGTGGTCCTCACAAGTAGTAGTAGGAGGTCCCCCATCTGAATCCTAGGCCTCCTCTTCTTCCTCATTGCTTTCCTCATCATTTTCTTGCTCAGTGATTTCCTCTTCACTACCTTCTTCCTCTTCACTCTCTTCTTCAATTTCATCCCCAAACTCATCAAGCCTTGCTTGTCGTTGCCTAGGGCCTATGCCCATATTATTGAGCGTAGTGTCACTGATGATATGGATCAAGGCATGGTTCTCCATATGGAGTCAAAAGCTGAAATTTTGGGCGATCTTATAAATAAGTCGACCGAAAGGGAGTGAGGCATCTCCTCATGTAGATCATGTAGTACCCACAATCTGAGACAGGACGAATGTAGGCAAGCATAACTTGTCCAACTCTGTATAAGAAATCCACCATGAGTCATGTACATTCTGTGTGATTACTCCACTTGGGATACACGTTATACTTGAATACGTGGTGGAGCAGGCGAAAATCATTCGTCATCTTAGTCGATGCAAGTTATTTCCTCACCTCCACCGCTTAAGCTGTCCGTAAAGGAAACAGGTGCAGTGATTTCTTTCTCATTCACTAGTGAGGTTTGTCTCGCTAGCATGTACAAGTCCACGTTCCATTCCCATGATACGAGCAACCACATCTACATTGACTATGGCCTCCCTCTCCCCAGAGGGACAGTAAACTAAAGAGGCTCCAATAGTGGGTTCCATATATGAGTGTAGAAGGCTCGTACGGTGCCTTCGCTTGCCTGAATGTTTCCCTCAAATATGGGTCCCCAACCATTTTCTGAGAGCATGTCCATCTTTGGGTACAGTCCAAATAGCCTTTCATCAACGTGAACCTCGAATACAACTTTACGGTTACGAAACCTACCTAGTTCAATGCCTACCGGTAGTGATCTTTCAGTGGGGATCTGTGGGTTAAGATCCCATTTTGATCTTCTCTCTCACTCGACGCTCGTGATTCCTTCAGCGCCCATCTTCTTCCTCGAACGAGTTGGGTGGCTAGGCCCGACTTCATCTACGGATGCCCTCTTCTTCCTCATAAGGGAAAGGAGTGTGGAGAGGGAGAAAATAGTAAAGACTAGCTCAAAAAGAGCCATGGAAGTGACGAGACTTGAAGGGTGAGATGGTTGTGGGTTTTGGAGATTATGAGACACAAAGATGGGTTTGTGTGCTCAAATGAGGGGAAATAAGGGAGATGCAAGGTCGTAAGAGATGGGTTTAAGAGAATGGTGGAGGATGGGTGTGTAATGTGGAAGAAGAAGAAGCTTGAGTGTATGGAATGGAGATTTGAGAGGAAAAATGGAATTTTAGAGGGGTTTGGAGCTTGAAATGGGAGTGAAATGGAGTGGAAGAGCCAAAAGGGGTTTAAGTGGAGGGTCCCATACATGAAATAGGGCCCCACACGTGGGTGAGGGTGGTGGGCCCCTGGAAGGTGCGGGC
This sequence comes from Magnolia sinica, assembly GCF_029962835.1. NCBI lineage: Eukaryota > Viridiplantae > Streptophyta > Magnoliopsida > Magnoliales > Magnoliaceae > Magnolia > Magnolia sinica. Next base: position 87,772,290 of record NC_080574.1, read on the forward strand.
CGCGCGGCGCCATCCTGGCGGTGGCACCGCACCTCTCTAGACGTGTCGGTGGTGGCTTCACCCTAGGGTAATGGCCACCCCCTCCCAAGGTGTTGTACATGTATGGGGGACCCCCTGGGTCCCACCAGAAATTACGCTTTGGGCCCCTACGTCCGGGTGATGTATTTTCTAGGTCCATTTCCCACATATTCATGCTTTTTGGCGTGTTTCAAGTTTGGGATTTGCCGACTAATAGCTTAAACCCATCAATTGATGGTCTAGAAATGAATTAAGATCATTTCACATGATCTTAGATGCATACAAGTTACATTTTAACAGTTAATTTTGCCCATCGGTGAAACCTTGGGATCATATAATCATTTCTACATTCATCGCCCCCTCCTAAGTCAAAGTACGTCAGTGTGCATCGTGTTACCATAACCCAGGTCCAATTTGATCTAAATCATACTCTGATACCATCTTGTAACGCCCCAAATTTTAGAGGTCGAGAAAAGCTCCACTCCCGAGATCCAGCACATCACTTATACAATATGGATGATAATGTTTAAATTTTGCTCATATTAATGAGTTAAGCATGAGTGAGATTATACTAAAACAACATATCATACTCTTGATATAATTAAATTAAGCAAGTGGAAGACTGAAACATATATATTTAAATATGTGGGTGTTTTACCTACTCCAGAGTATGAGTATGTAACCAGGCTGAATATATACAAGTATTGTTTCAAAATATACAAAAAGGGAAAATGTAAAGTGTTCAACTATACTAAAATCCTAGTATTCCTTGCGTATATTATATAGAAATCGGTGTATCTAAGATAATATGGAAGTAATCAAGTCAGACATAAATCATTAGCTGACATTGAAAGCATTGAAAATCATAACCTAAACGTTTATAGTCTGAACCTTTCATCGGATTGCTTGTTTCGAACTCGGTTCGAATCCTATGTTCCTGTCTACAGAACAATGGTTACCTAAATCACGAAATAGGTTAGCTATTTCATCAATTCCTCTATTTGGATTCCTAAAATAAGATTAGGGTTAGAATTTCTTACCCAAATCGAAGTTGGAATGGCTAGTGGGAGTGAATCCAAGCAACGATCTCCCGAACTCTCACTCTACTCCTCACTCTTTTCTCCTCTTTTGTCTCTTCTCTTACCTAGGGTTTGAGAAATTCGTATGAGAGAGGGGTGGGGTGGTTTAATTGCCTTATAAAGGCTTAGAAGTGATGTAAATGGCCCCAAGGCCATGGTATAGCCAAAAGGTGACTGTTTCTGACGAATGAGGCTCATTTGGAGGTCCATTACCTGTCTATGTCATGGAGTAAGTTCCCTGACAATGGATCTAGGCCAGGTTATGATTTCGATACGATCGGATTAGTGGATCGACCGTGGAGGACCCGTATCAGATCAACGGTCGTTGTCACTCGATTAGGGCCATAAGTATACGGATAAGAGCAGGGAAATTTCCCTGATCCATAGGTGAATTTTGGTCATAATTTGATGGTCTAAACTCTTTAATTTCATTCGCAAGTGAACGGTCCAATTCACTTAAGTTCTAGTTCACTTTCTAAAGATATTCGCGTTTCTCACACACTTCGCTCAAGGCTCAAGTTGTGCGTTTCTGGATATTATTTGTGCTCTATTCCTATGATGGTTGTCAAGCCCAATAAGGCAGTCATAACTTTATAATTTTGTGGTAATCAAACTTTCGATACGCAGTCTAGGTTCGATATGGAGTTTCAATGTGCTCCCGAGAGCAACTGGGTTTTAGGATTTCTCCTAGGTTTGTAAGGGACATTGATTTATTAGTATTAATGATTTTGGGTCTTTCCATTTGTGGAAATGGTGGTTCAAGTTAAATCCACCACTTATTTAGTTTAGTACTTCACTAAATTTCACCCTAATTATGATAGAATAAGGTCTTAGGGTAGTTCTATGTCCCTTTTTAGCACTTTCAGTTATTATATTATTTTAGTTATTTTTTAATAGTTTGTCATCAAGCATAATTTCTACACCAAATTTCATTAGATTTTGAATTCTAGAAAAATTGTAAAAATTCTAGAAGTAGCAGCTATATGAACTAATAATTTTTAGACAGTTCTCACATCAACCTAGATTTAACTATATTTAAAAAATTTATTTTATTTTTTACTTATTTTTATATAAAACTAGACTTATCAACATTCAATCTGGCTTTTGAATCACCTAAATCAGAGTTATATTGAGGGAGATATGACTTTTTGAAGTCGGTCGAAAAGTGTAAAAAATTACAGCGAGGGTCCACCGAAATTCTGTGCACTGGCGGCATGCCGCTGACCAGGCGGTGGTGGTGCACCTCGCTGTGCTGTCTAGTGGTGGTTTTGCCACGTGACTTTTGAAACGAGCATATCTTAAAAACCAGAATGAGTTATTCGACGTGCAATATATGATTTTGGGTGAGGATAAGCTGCTCTATCCAAATAATATATTTATTTCATGATATTCCATAAGGTTAATGGCCAAAAAACCATTTTATTTATATATTTACTAATTTTAGTAAATTTTATCTTAAGTATTTTCCTTCATCATTTAAACTTTAGGATTAGTGTCTAATATGAAAGTACTTAGAAAAATTTATAGAACAAGGTGGTGAAAGGTTAGATTTTTGAAGGAAATGGGTTGAAAGGGAATTTGAGAATTTGAGATTAAGTTCTGAGAAGTCAATAAGGTGTTATGATCGACCCATTGCCTAAGGATGTCCATCACCAAGTTGGAAAAAAATTCGGGACGTTACAATTGTCCTTGAACACATCATCTCGTCCAAGGGAATTGAGGTAGTTAAGGCTAAAATTGATCTTATCTCTAACCTACCTCCACCTAAGAATATACAAGACATGCAATCCTTTCTAGGACACACCGATTTTAACCAAAGATTCATAAAGGACTTTAGTCACCTATCTTGTCATTTATGTAATCTACTTCAAAAGGATGCACCATACGAGTGGACTGAGCAATGTCAGGAAGCTTTTACAAAGCTTAAGGGCATGTTAACCACTGCACCTATCATGCAGCCACCCGACTGGAGCCTTCATTTTGAAGGGTGGTTTTAGGCCAGAGAAAAGAAAAGAAGCCCTTCATTATTCATTACGCAAGTAGAGCTCTATATCTTGCCCAAGTGAACTGCTCTATTACTGAAAAGGAACTATTAGTCGTAATGTTCGCTTTAGACAAATTTAGGTCCTACTTGATCGGATAAGATCATCATATACACAGATCATACGGCACTCAAGTGTCTTCTTTCTAAGGACGATGCTAAGCCCCACTTAATTCGATGGATCCTCCTACGCCCAGAATTTGATTTGGAAATAAAAGATAAAAAGGGAGTAGAGAACGTAGCGGTTGACCATCTTTCCCACCTTCATCTCTTTGATTCACTTGAGATGACACATATAAATGACATGTTCCTTGACGAACAATTGTTCAAAGTCTCCCATTCACCTTGATTTCCTGATATTACTAATTATCTTGCTACTGGTTTCACGTCAACACATTGGACTGTGCAAGATAAGAAAAAATTCTTCATCGAGGTTCGTAAGTTCTTCTGAGATGATCCATATTTGTTTAAATATTGCCTAGACCAAATCTTAAGGAGATGTATGCCAGACAATGAACACCAAAGTGTCATCTCCTTCTGTCACTCTCAGACCTGTGGTGGTCACTTCTTTGCTAAAAAGACCACAGCCAAGATTCGGCATTGTGGCTTTTACGAGCCCACTATGTTCAGGGACACTCATGAGTTTTGTAAAGATTGTGAGCTTTATCAAAAGTTGAGAGTATTCTCCCGTCGAAATATGATGCCTCTGAACCCCATTTTAATCATTGAAACATTTAATTGCTGGGGCATTAATTTCATGGGACCATTCCCCCAATCTTTTAGAAATTTATATATTTTGCTTGCCATAGAGTATGTCACTAAATGGGTCAAAGAGATTCCATGCCAGAACAATGACCATCAAACTGTCATTAAGTTTTTAAAAGAGAAGACCCTTTCACCGGTTCGGAATGCCTCGAGCCATCATTAGTGATGGGGGCTCACATTTTTGTAATAGGCCATTCGTGAACTTAATGAAGGAATATGGCATCTCTCACAAGGTGAGCACTCCATACCACCCACAAATAAGTGGGTAAGCTAAGATTTCCAATAGGGAGATCAAACACATTTTAGAGAAAACGGTTAACCCTGATCGAAAGGATTGGTCAATCTAATTGACCGATGCTTTATGTGCTTATCGTACTGCATTTAAAACCCCTATTCGAATGTCTCCCTTTAGACTTGTCTATGGGAAGGCTTGCCACTTACCCATGGAGTTAAAACATAGGGCTTACTGGGCGATTAAAAAATGAACTTCAAACTGGACAATGCTAGCTCGCTACGCAAACTTCAGTTGAATGAACTCGAAGAAATCTGGAATGATGCGTACGAGAACTCGAGAATTTACAAGGACAGGATGAAGGTGTTTCATAACCAACACATTCTTCAGAAATCATTCACACCATGTCAGAAAGTCCTCTTGCATAACTCTCGGTTACATCTCTTTCTGGGCGAACTTTGATCTCGTAAGACCGACCATTTCACTATTACCAATGTTTATCCTTATAGGGCTATCAAGATTCAGAATCCAAACAATGGCAATGATTTTAAAGTAAATGGACATTGATTAAAGCCATTTGTTTAAATTGATTCAGAGGACATGTCCATTCCTCTGAATGATCCTGTTTACCAGGATTGACCTCCTAGTCTGACAGAGGCGTGTAAATGCTATATTGTAAATCTAGCACCCAAAATTGTCAAATTTTATTTTTTCAAATCATTTAGAATCTGTACATGTGTTGATGAGATGAATAGATCAACTTCATTCATTTTAAAGTTGTCCATGTCTTCGTCGAACTTTTCTATGTATTCAAGTTGAAGAGCGTTGTCGAAGTTCAAGATTTCAAGCTCAAGTACAAGTTCAAGGCTCAAGTTTAAGTTTAATATTCAAGTTCAGTACCTTAAAAAACTCAAGAACTCAAGCCCTGGTTCAAGCTCAATTTTAAAATTTTGAAGATAAGCTTCAAGTATTTTAAGTGAATGAGTTAGCAGAGCGAACGATGTTTCAATTGTTCAAACTCACAAATAAGGTATGGATGACCCTAGATTGACAATAGGATGAGTCATATTCATTGCATATTTTATTTGGGTCATTTCATAAGTTTATAGGTCATTTCCTCAACTAGTCCTAGTCTTTGGTCAACTAGTCCTAGCACTGGCTCGATCAGTCCAAGAGTTTCTTGACCAGTCCAAGATTTGTTGTAAATTTTTGAAATTTTCTATTAGACCCTCAACCAGCCATAGAGACTGCTCGATTAGTTGAGTAAATTGTAACGCCCTGAAATTCGGGGGTCGAGCATAACTCAGCCGAGTTCCAAAACATCACTTATGCAACATATGCAATGATGGATGTATGTTGTCTGTTTGAGTGCATAAAACATGGAATAGATTATGCCAAACTGCAACATAATTCAGGGATAAGTGAAAGTTGCAAGCGAAAGACTTAAAGAAGTATAGATATCAGTATATGTCCCTGAGATATACATACTTTGCCAGGTTATAATTACATTCATGTGTGTCTCAAAATGTAAGTATCAAATGAAATAAACCATTACAAAATAAACCCTGTATCCCCGTAGATCAAGACACGGCTCACATGAACCCGCCTGAGAACTGCATAAAAGAAAATGCGTCCTCATCATCCTCATACTCCTGCTCTACCTCAGGGGTCGCGTCATCATCTGCATCTAAGACAGATTCTGGTTGGTGTTGAAACACCGTCCCAGAATGTGAGAGTGAGTGATTAACTCAGTGGAACTATACAGTAAAAGTTAACATGATATCAAATCAATCAAGCAGTAATGATAAGGCAATACAATCAAACACGTCCTAAGTACTCTTGTTAATGCAAGGATGTATGAAGAAATGATGCATGCCCTCACCTGCACTCCCTCAGCGTCTTCATCTTACAGTACACATGATAACCTCCCACAGTGCCAACGACACCAACGCACATGCAATGCAGTGCATGAACATGATTACCAAGTTGTTATTAGTCCTTTTCATACAACAGGATTGGGAAGCTAAAGTACCTTCCTCATATCAATTCCCAAACGGTGATCCATTCTAGGGTCGTTAGTCCTAGACAATCTCATACGATCATATGGTTCTAGGTCGCTGCAAAGGGCTCGTCACCAATCAATGCATGCTTATCATACCTTAGTCCTACCCTAAGGCTCTTCGCCTTAATGCAGTATCAAGGTATGCTCGAGGTCACTACAAAGGGCTCGTCACCAATCAATGTAGGCCAACAGCGCGAATATAGTGTCCTATACCACCATAATCAGCTCACGAGTCTGGTGTGCTCACTGGTCACTACGGGGAGGCTCGTCACCCCAGCGTAGGCCGACAGCTCGACCACGGTGTCCCATACCACCATGCCCAACTCATAAGTCTTAGCGGATCAAGGTACAATGGTTAACGGGATTGCATTGATAAGTTTGGTACCCTAGATTCAAACAATAACGTCCATACATAGTGTACATCCACCGGGACAATCGGGTCACTTGACGAATTCGACTAGCACGAGCGCACATTGAGTTGAACAACATAGAGTGCACAAACACTCCATGTGGCCAAACCACTCCCGTCAACCCTAATATGACTCGGGTTCGTCAAACATGTCCTACATGGCGAAAACAACCTCGGCCACTAACTCAAGGTTTGTTACTGATTCCCTGGACTATTTCATAGTCCCAAACCATTCACGTATAACAGTTATTCATACCAGCAATTCAGAACAGTAACGGATCAACAATTTCTATCATACAGTATGTGAGCATTTGATGGATATTAACTTAACATGGATTTACACATAACTAGTGCTTAAATCTAAACAACAAAGAATGTAAATTGCATGTAGGAAATCATACACACCGATAAGATAGTTGAGAATCTCTTCTCAACGCCCGTAAATAGGATAATATATTACACACTTGATCATTCAGACATTTCTACAAATACTTAGACTACATATTCCAACATACATGGCGTATGTTGGTGATAGCATATATTTGAACAATTCCTTTTGCCAAGGAGTTAATACACATACAACTAACACAAATACACGACTATTAATCATGGCAAACACATGTTCGTATTTCATACGTACACGATACTTTCTACATATACATAGAATGCACAAATCTCAATATAACTCATATGTATTAGGAACGCAATATAAACATCGCATTTGGCATGTGAAATTACACCCACAACAATAATAAACCATTAACCGACATTGAAAGCCTTGAAAACCATAACCTATATGAATATAGTCCGCACCTTAAACCAGAAAATGCGCATAGATCTGATTCAGACGATAAGTCTTCATCAATGGCGACTAGATAACCTAAGGTATGAATAGAAATGAGCTACATCAACACTTAGACTATTCTAAGCTCTAAAATAGACTAGGGTTTGATTGACTTACCCAAGAATGAACTTAGAATCACTGGAATAACAATTCAGAAGTGATGGTTTACGGATGCAGAGTAACAAGGAAGAATCTAAGATGATTCACCAACTTCTCTCTCACGTTCTCTCTCTCTCTCTCTTAGCTAGGGTTAGAAAATTCGTATGGAATTGAGAGTGAGGGTTTTAAGGTCTATATATAGGCCTAAAATGGATGAAAATAGCCCCAGGGCCAAGGCATACTTAGGTTATAACCAAATCAGGTTTATATTGGTCCAACGGAGTACTTCTGGTGGTCCTTTTTCCACGTACAGTCGGACGTAAGCTCACTGACCATGGATCTAAGTCAGGCTGAGTTTTTGTACTGATCAGATTTACAGATCAGCCGTGACGGACCAATCTCAATTCAACGGTCACCGAAACTCGATCAGGTCCACAAGCATTACGACATGCCAGGGCCATTTTCCCTGATCCGAGAGTGAAATTAGGTCAGAATCCAACAGTCAGAAAGCTTAGAATCGGCGTGCAAGTGACACGACTCAGATTTCATAAATTCCTATTTAATTTCTCAGCTTTCTCACACTCTTTATTTCGAACTCAAGCAAATCGACCTAGGACATCATCTGGACTTGATTTTTTAAGGTGAAGGTAAAGCCTAACCAGGTGATCATAATTGTCTAAGATCATCGCTATCGGACTTTCGACGCGCGATCCAGGTCTGATACAAAGTTTTCAAGTACTCCCGAGAGCAACTGAATTTAGCGTTGAATCCCAGATTTCAGGGTAACATAGCGCTAACGATTCTACAGGTTTTGAGTCCTACCGATCAAATTTAAAGTGATTAATGCTAATTTTACAAGCAATCGAGTTTAGCGCTAAATAACTCACATTAAACTTCTAAAGAATTTGAGGTAGTACTCGGGTCTTTGCACGAAAATTTTCAGGTCATTACATAAATAGTGCTAGACCAGTCGAGTGAATAATGCTCGACCAGTCGTGTAGGCTTGACTCAAAGTCCAGCAAGGTTTTTTGGTCCCACTTGACTAGTCTAGTGCATTGCTCGACTAGTCGAGCAGGCTACTCGACTAGCCAAGTAATGATCTTATCTTATCGTGCTAGAAATTTTGAAAATTGATTGGTTCTTCGACCAGTCGAACCAACCCATAGACCAGTTGAGTGAACAAGATTTTCACCTATAAATAAAGGATGAATTTCAGAGTTTTTCATTCATTCCAAGCTAAATCAGGCCATTACTCTGAAAGATAAGTTCCTGCATTTGTTAAGCTATATTGTGCTCATTTTAAATTCATTTTAATAGCTTTTGTTATTTAATTCTGTGATCTTCACTCAAATCTATTTCATTAAAGAAGGGAATTGTGATTTACCCTCTTTCGAGATCAAAATCAAATCAAGCTAGCCTAGGTTAATTTAATTTAAAATTAATTTAGACCTAGAACCCTTTCACTTGTAAGACTGGTGTAATGACCCTGAAAATTTTGTGCTAATCTTTCCTTAGTAGCTTTTTGGGGTAATTAGCGCTTAACTCGATTGCTTGTGAAATTTACATCAATCACTTTAAATTTGCTCTGCATGACTCTAAACTTGTAGAATAATTAGCGCTATGTTACTCTGAAATATGAGATTCATCACAAAAGCCAGTTGCTCTTGGGATTTTTTAGAAGTTCTGGATCGGACCTGGACCGCACGTTGAAAGTCCGATAGCGATGATCTTAGGCTGTTGCGGTCACCATGTTGGGCTTGACCATCACCTTGAAAATCAAGTCCATGTGATGTTCTGGGTCAATTTGGTTGAGTCTGGAGTGAAGAGTGTGAGAACGGTTGGAAATTAATTGAGATTTTATGAAATCTGAGTCGTGACGCTTGCGGAATGATTTTAAGCAATTTGATCATTGGATTCTGAACCAATTTCACCCTCTGATTAGGGAAGATGGCCCAGGCATGTCCTTGTGCTTGTGGACTTGATCGAGATTCGGTGACCGTTAAATTGAGTGTAGTCCGCCACGGCTAATCTGAAGATCCAATCGGTACGAAAATTCAGCTTGACCTAGATCTATGGTCAGTGAGCTTAAGTCCGACCTTTCGTGGTAATAGGCCCACCAGAAGTGCTTCGTTGGATCGTAAGAGGCCGGTTTTGGTTATACCCTAAGTATACTTTGGCCCTGGGGTTATTTTCATTAATGTTAGGCCTATTTATAGACCTTAAAACCCTAGCTCTCTTTTCCATACGAATTTCCTAACCCTAGCTAAGAAAGAGAAAGGAAAAGAGAGAGAAAGTGAGAGAGAAGTTGGTGAGTTATCTTAGATTCTTTCCTATTCTTCTTCATCCTTAAACCTTCACTTTTGAATCGTTATTCCGGCGATTCTGAGTTCATATTTGGGTAAGTTAACCTATCCTTAATCTATGTTAGAGCTTAGAATAGTCTTTGTGTTGTTGTAGCTCATTTCTATTCTTGCTTTAGGTTGTCTTGTCGCCGTTGATGAAGACATATCGTCTGAAATCAGTTCGGTGTTCTTTTCTGGCTTAAGGTGCGGACTTTAATCGTATAGGTTATGGTTTTCAAGGCTTTCAGTGCTAGTGAATGGTTTATTCTTGCTATGGATGAGATTTCACATGCCAAATGTTATGTTTATTTTGTTTCCTGTTATGCATGTGTTATTTTGAGATTTGTGTATTCTATGTGTATGTATAAAGTACTGTATGCGTATAAAATATGAACCTATGATTGCCATGGTTATTTGTCATGTACTTATGCTAATGGTATGTGCGGCAACTCCTTGGCAAAAGGAATTGTCCAAATGTGTGTATTTCAACATACGTCATGTATGTTGTTTTATATATTCTAAGTGTTTGTAGAAATGTCTGAATGATCTAAAGTGTGTTATATCAATCTAGTATAGGCGTTGAGAAGCGATCCTCAACTCTCCCACTAGTGTGTATGATTTCCTTCATGCAAGTTATATTCCTTGTTGTTTAATTTCAAGTATTGGTTATGTGAAATTCCATGTTAAGTTGCTAGTCTTTAAATGCTCATGTACCATATGATTTGAGTTGTTGTTCCATTACTATTCTAAGTTGTGGATATGAATATCTCTTGAAATGGAATGTGTGTGGGACTATGATTAGCCCAGGAAATCGGTAATCGGCCTTAAGTTCGTGGCTGAGGTTGCTCTCGCCACATAGGACGTGATTAGACGAACCCGAGTCGTATTAGAGTTGTCGGCAGTGGTTTGGCCACGCGGAGTGTTTGCGCACTCTATGTCGTTCAACCCAACGTGCGCTCGTGCTAGTCAAGTTCGTCAAGTAACCCGATTGTCCGATGTATGTTCACCATGTATGAACGCTACTGTTTGAATCTAGGGTACCGAACTTACTAATGAAATCCTATTAACCATAGTACCTTGATCCGCTAAGACTCATGAGCCGGACATGGTGGCATGGGACACCGTGGTCGAGCTATCGGCCTATGCTGGGGTGACGAGCCTCCCTGTAGTAACCAGTGAGCAACTAAACTCATGAGCCGATTATGGTGGTATGGGACACTATATTCGTGTTGTTGGCCTACATTGATTGGTGACGAGCCCTTTGTAGTGACCTCGAGCATGCCTGGATATCGTATTGAGGTGACGAGCCTTATGGTGGTAACGAAGGTATGATAGGCGTGCATTGGTTGGTGACGAGCCCTTTGCAACGACCTGAAAACATATGATCGCATGAGATATCTAGGACTGACGACCCTAGAATGGATCACTGTTTGGATGGTGATATGAGGAAGGTATCTTAGCTTCCCAATCCTGCTGTATGAAAAGGACTAATAACAACTTGGTAATCATGTTCATGCACCGCATTTGCATGTGCTTTGTAGACGTGGCGCACTTTGAGGCGATGTCATGCGTAACGTAAGATGAAGACGCTGAGGGTGTACACGTGAGGGCACGCATCATTCTGCATACTTATAATTTTGATAGCAACACTTACATTACGATCTGGTATGTATATGTACTTCAGGGATTCGCACATGTACACATATGATTCTATAAGTCTTCCACTTGCTTTCTTCACTTATCCCTGAATTATATTTGCTATTTGGCTTAATCTATTCCATGTTTTATGCACTAATACAGACAACATACATCCATCATCAAATATGTTGCATAAGTGATGTTTTGGAACTCGGGAGCTAAGTTATGCTCGACCCCCGAATTTCAGGGCGTTACAAGTTGGTATCAAAGCATGTTTTGGATTAAACCGGACCAGGGTTATGGTGATACACCACACGCTGTCGCCACTTTAGTGTATTTGGGTGCGAGGTTATCGTAGGTTGTGTGTTTGTGTTCCATAGCTTCTATCGTCGAAAGTTTACTGAAAATGATCGCCGAGATCGAGTCTGTGCTCTCTCCTGATCACACACAGTGACCCGAAACCTTTCTTAGACCATCTATAAATGAGTCTAGATGGTCTATTCTCCCATCTCAACCCTTACATCTTCAAGAAATCTCTGTTTGTATCAGATTTCTGCCCGAATGGCCCGATAGGCGTCGAATCATGCAAAGGGGCCGATCGGGGCATTTCCAGTGGGGCCCAAGAGAGGACCCACATCATTTTGAGCATGGGGGACCAGGAGGACCTCGCCCAAATGGCGAGGCATCGTCGGATGGTCTAGAGACTGGCGATGCCATCGCCGGCGAGGCAGGCCGGGCGGGCCGGCTCGGGCCGACATTTGTATGGCCTAGTGTGGCCCACCCTTCCATGGTTCGTTGGTTAAAACACCTTCTAAGCCCTACTTCCTCCACAAACCTCCCTCCTAAGCTCTCTTTTCTTTCAAATCCTTTTCAAAACTTCTCCAAATCTCTTCTAAATCTTCTTCTTCCTACATTTTGGTGAAAACCCTACCCACCCATCTCAAAACCTCACCTCCCTTTACTATTTACCTCTCCTTTCCTTCTCATTTGGGCTCCCAAATCCCCTTTTTGGATCTCGAGTGTGTGAGAGCTTCCCCTTTTCTTCCTATTTCTCTCTTTCTCTCATTTCTCATGGCCCTCTTTGATTTTATCACGACCATCTTTTCCATTTTCTCCCTTCTTTCTTTGATGGGGAAGAAGAGAGCGCTCGTGGATGAAGCCGGGTCTAGCCGCCCAACCCGTGCACGGAGGCCGAGAGGTGCCGCTGCGAGCACTTCCGCCACTCGTGAATTTCAGACCAAGCGGGACCTCAATCCTCAAGCTCCCATTGGTAGAACCTTGTTAGCGAAGCTATCGCATGGAGTCTATAAAGGCCGTAGAGTCCTTTTTGAAGCTCATGTTGATCCGCGGCTATATGACGAGTTTCTGTTGTTTGAGCGCCTGAAAGGGGCTGGTTGGTGTCCCTTGTTTGAGGGCGAGTATTGGGCGAATGCAAGTACTGTTCGAGCTCTTTATGCCAATATTCGTGATCCTTTGTTGGAGCCTTTGCAGTTCAAGATTCCTTGTGGTAGTGGTCGGAAAGCTACAGTCAACGTCGCTTTGATATCTCGACTTCTGAATGTGCCACTTGGTGAGGTGCATGCCAGTGAGAAGAATTTGAACAGTATGCGCGAGAGAGATCGTCACACCCGGTCCTTGTGTGGTCATCTGGTCGAGTGGCAGCCTAATGGGAGTCTTCTGGCTACCAACATGACAGACGACTTCTGTTTGCTTCACCACATGTGTACGTTCAATGTGTATACGAGGTGGAGCAATCGCAGCGAGTGTACGCTCCTGATGGTAGATTTCCTGTATCAGGTGGGGCAAGAAGTGAAGTTGTGTGTGCCGACATACATCTTGCGGCAAATTATTCTCATCGCTCGTTTGACTAGGAGGACCGAATCGCTTCCTTTTGGCCGCCTCATTTGTAAGCTTGCACATGAGTTTGGCTATAGGCTTGGAGCAGAGAAGCCGGTTCCTGTTCGTCATATTAATCTAACGACCCTTAAGCAGATGGAGATTGGTTCTGGTCGACAAGCCTCAGAGAGTGAGGATGAGTCAGAGAGCGATGATGAAGAGAGTTATGCTGAAGGTGGTGCTGAGATTGAGGAAGAAACAGAGCAGGACGAGGAAGAGGTAGAGGCACAGGATACGAGTGAGAGCTCTCCTCCTGTAGCACCAGAGCTGAGCACAGAACAGGTTGCCAGAGATGCCCATCTCGCACGGCTTGAGGAAGGGCAGGCTGTTATACGCCAGGATATTGTGGATCTTCGAGGCCTTGTGAAGCATGAGTTTAAGAAGGTGACTCGAACTCTGAAGTCTATCCTGTGTTGCTTGCAGGATAAGGGTGCCCCGCCTCCATCTTCTGATTTCGACGAGTAGTTGTCGTTGTAGTCGTCCTTTGCTTTGTTTGTTGTTTCTTTTTGTGTGTAGCCGTTATTGGCTTTGTAGTTGGAGTTGTTTTTAGTTGTTTGAAGTGTTAGATGTTGTAGTTCACATGCTTTCCTGTAGTGATTCATGTAATGCTGCACTACTTATATTGCGACAATTTTGTTTAATGGAATGCATGTTGTTTATCTTTGAAGTTGTCCTGTGAATGCTGTGTGGATGGATTATGTGGACGTAGAATCTGACAGGTTGCATCCTCTATTGAATGTAGGGATGCCTCCTAAGGGTTCGAAGACTTCGACCCATCTCTCCTTGGTTAAGTCGCTTGCTGGGGTTCCTCCCTTGAGCGATAGCCAGACGGATCCACAGGCGGGCCCGTCTCATGCCGGTGTTGGGCCGACACCTATGGCTCCTCCAGTCATGCCCTTGGTTCCTGAGCCGAGTCGTGTATCTTCGTCTACTCTGCCGTCTGATAAGTTTGAGCAGATGATGCTGTAGATACAGCAACAACAGATTCAACAGCAGCAGCAGCAACAGCAGCAGCAGGAGTTCCTATCTTCCATGGCTGGCATCTTTACTCAGTCAGTGGGGGCGACTCCACCTGCTTCACCTATGCCTCCATCTGGGAGCACCAGTGCGAGCGGCACTTTTGAGCGATTCCAACGCTTACGACCTCCTACATTTGTGGGTTCTCATAGACCCGAGGAGGTCGAGTATTGGATCGATTGCATCTCCAAGATGCTGAGACTTCTGCATTGTTCTGAGGTTGAGCAGGTTGAGCTTACCTCCTTCATGTTTGAGAAGGAGGCCAGTCTATGGTGGGACAGTGTTCTCCGCACTGTCGAGGAAGGATTTGAGTGGTCGTGGCAGGCGTTTGAGGCACGCTTCCATGAGAAGTATTTCCTGGTTACGTACCAACATGAGAAGGAGAGTGAGTTCCTTCACCTCCGCCAAGGAGGGCTGTCGGTGATGGAGTATGAGAACCGGTTCACTGAGCTAGGTCGGTATGTGCCCTTGATTTTGGGCGATCAGCCGATGAGGATGCGGCGCTTTTCTGAGGGATTGAGGCCTGAGATCCGATCGAAGATTTCCTGTGCCAGCATTTCTTCTTATTCGGAGTTGGTGAGCATGTCCTTGCGAGCAGAGCAGGACGGGGACAGGTCATCCGTTTGTGAGCACCGATGGTTTCTAGGCTGCGACCGGATTTTCAGGGTGCACCTTTTCTCGGCAAGAAGCCGCAAGCAGATTCTCCTCCTAGGCATTCAACGTCACCCGCTCAGCAAATGAGAGCTGATCTTCGCTGTTCGTATTGTGGGAAGATGAGGCATTTGGACCGTTTTTACTTTTCGCGTATGCGGGCCAGTGGTTTTACTCCACCACAGAGGATTAGCCGTCCGATGCCTGAGGTTATTTCTCCTCCACCTCTTCGTTCAACACCAGCTCATCCATCTTTCAGACCTGCAGTACCTAGCTTCACGCCACCTCAGCAGCCCATGGTTCCTCCGCCAAATCGTCAGCAGCAGGCTCGAGTTCATGCGCTCTCAGCTGAAGTGCCTATGTCTGACTTGGTGCCGAGATCCTTCGAGGTTACAGCGCACATTGAAGGTATTCCTGTTTCTATGTTGGGGGATACAGGGTCCACTACTTCTCTTATATCTTATGCGGCAGTTAGGCATTTGAGTTTGAGCTCTGTTTTTGTGCAAAGAGTGATGCTTACTACCGCTACGGGGATTTCCTCTGCTATGAGCAAGCGTTGTATGGATTGTTTGGTCGATCTAGGAAGTGGATCGATCCGTGTTGATTTCTTTGTCGCACCCCTTTATCATTACGATGTTATTATGGGTATGGATTGGCTCACGAGGATGCGAGCTGAGATTGATTGTGAAGCAAGGTCGGTGACCATCCATGGACCTGAGGGCGAGACAGTTACTTTCCAAGTTCAGGTCAGTTACCCTTTTCGTCTTGATTATTATACTTCTCTATTGGAGAGTATGGCTGAATCAGCATTAGTTAGCACGCCGGTAGTTTGGGAGTTTGAAGATGTGTTTGAGTCGATTCCTGGATTACTTCCTCATCATGAGATTAATTTTACTATCAATCTTATGCCTGGTGTGGCGCCCATTTCCTTACCCACCTATCGTATGCCTCTGAGTGAAATGGAGGAGTTGAGGAATCAGATAGATGGTTTGCTGAATTTGGGTTTTATTCGGCCTAGTGTGTCTCCTTGGGGAGCACCTATTTTGTTTGTGAAGAAGAAGGATGGTTCCTTGCGATTGTGTATTGATAATCGCAGGCTGAATCTAGTAACTGTGAAGAATAAGTACCCTTTGCCTAGGATTGATGACCTGTTTGATCAATTGAAGGGGACACGGTACTTTTAGAAAGTTGATCTGCAGTCTAGGTATCATCAATTGCATGTCAAGGATGAGGACGTGCAGAAGACCGCTTTCAGGACTAGCTTCGGTCACTATGAGTTCCTTGTGATATCGTTCGGTCTTACGAATGCACCGGCCGTGTTCATGGATCTGATGAACAGGGTGTTTCGGCCATTCCTGTTCCGATTCGTCATTGTCTTTATCATTGACATCTTGATATATTCTGCGAGTCGTGAAGAACATGAGGAGAACATAAGACCGGTTTTGGATACTCTCAGGAAGAATCAGCTTTTTGCGCAGTTCAAGAAGTGTGATTTCTGGAAAGAGGAAGTCAAGTTCCTGGGACATGTGGTATCCAAGGAAGGGATAGCTGTCGATCTTGCTATGGTAGCTGCAGTGCAGGACTGGAAGTAGCCTGGTTCAGTTACTGAGGTAAGGAGCTTTCTGGGTGTTGCAGGCTATTATCGACGCTTCATTCAAGACTTCTCGAAGATTGCCAGACTGTTGTCGCAGTTGACACGGAAAGATTTGAAGTTTTCTTGGAATGAGAAGGTAGAGTTAGCTTTTCAGGAGCTGAAGGACAAGTTGACGTCCGCCCCTGTGCTGTATTGCCAGAGCAAGGGGTTAAGTATATTATATATACTGACGCCTCTCGCGTTGGTCTGGGTTATATCCTTATGCAGAAGGACAGGGTGATTGCTTATGCTTCGTGTCAGTTAAGGAAACACGAAGAGAATTACCCTACGCACGACCTGGAGTTAGCAGCTGTCATTTTCGCATTAAAGCTTTGGAGACATTACCTCTATGGTGAGAAGTTCGAGCTCTTTTGCGACCACAAGAGCCTTAACTATATTTTCACGTAGCGTGATTTGAATATGAGGCAGTGCCGATGGATGGAAATATTGAAGGACTTTAAGTTCAATGTTTCTTACCATCCGGGTAAGGCGAACCTTGTGGCAGATGCATTGAGTCACAAGAATGCTATTGAGTTTATGGCTCCACTGATGATAGCAGAGTGGGATATGTTGGAGTTTGTACGAGATTTTGAGCAGAAGCTTAAGGTGGTTGAGCCGTATGAGGTTATCGCACACATTCGTGTACAGCCCCTTATCGACGAGAGGATCGTTGCAGCTCAGGCAGATGATGAGCTTTTGGTGAAGATGAGAAAGCAGATTAGTACAGATGAGAACTCACACTGGACTGTTAGTTCTGATGGGGGCTTAAGATTTCGTGGCCGGTTATGTGTTCCTGACATCCCTGACTTGAGACGGGAGGTTCTCGAGTTAGCCCATAGTTCTAAGCTTGCGATGCATCCAGGTAGCACGAAAATGTATCAGGATATGAGGAGATCTTATTGGTGGGACAATATGAAGGTCCATATTGCTGAGTTTGTTTCTCGTTGTCTCATGTGCCAGCAGGTCAAGGCAGAGCATCGCTGACCTCCTGGGTTGCTGCAGCCCATGCCCATAGAAGAATGGAAGTGGGACTTCATCTCTATGGATTTTATCTCTAGGTTGCTGAGAACGAGGAAGGGTATGACTCTATTTGGGTGATCGTCGACCGTTTGACGAAGTCGGCTCATTTCTTACTTATCAGAGTCACAAACTCTGTAGACGAGTTGGCTAGGCTGTATATCAAAGAGATAGTACGTCTGCATGGAGTTCCCTTGGAGATTGTGTCTGATAGAGACACTCGTTTCACATCTATCTTTTGGACTCGTATTCAGGAAGCGATGGGTGTGAAACTGAAGTTCAGCACCGCGTTTCATCCGCAAACAAATGGGCAGACGGAACGCGTGAATCAGGTCCTGGAAGACATGTTGCGAGCTTGTGTTTTGGATTTCAAGGACAGTTCGCATATAATAACAGTTTCCAGGCGAGTATCGGCATGGCTCCCTATGAGGCGTTGTATGGTCGCCCATGCAAAGCACCGCATTGCTGGGCAGAAGTTGGTGAGCGTAGTTTGCTTGGCCCGGAATTGGTGCAGCTGACTTAAGAGAAAGTTGACATCATTCGACGTTGACTCCTGACAGCCCAGAGTAGGCAGAAGAGTTATGGTGATACGAGGCGTCGACCGCTTGAGTTTGAGGTTGGAGACCATGTGTTTCTAAAGGTCTATCCTATGAAGGGAGTTCTGTGGTTCAGTAAGAAGGGAAAGCTGATGCCGAGATTTATTGGTCTATTTCAAGTTCTGGATTGAGTGAGAGTGGTAGTATTACCGCCTTGCTTTGCCCACACCTCTTGCGGGCGTGCATAACGTATTTCATGTCTCTATGCTAAAGAAGTACGTTCCTGATCCTTCGCATATTATCAGTTGGGAGCAGGTGCAGTTGAGTGAGGATGCCACCTATGTACTGCGACCAATGTGTATTCTCGACAGGAAGGAGCAGGTATTGCGTAGCAAGGTTATCCCTCTTATGAAGGTGCTATGGACGCATCATAGTGAGGAAGAGGCTACTTGGGAATCTGAAGCTGAGGTTAAAAAGAGCTACCCTTAGATCCTTGAGGAATATGAGAAGGTATGAATTTCGAGAACGAAATTTTCTTTAAGGGGGGTAGATTGTAATGACCCTGAAAATTTTGTGCTAATCTTTCCTTAGTAGCTTTTTGGGGTAATTAGCGCTTAACTCGATTGCTTGTGAAATTTTCATCAATCACTTTAAATTTGATCTGCATGACTTTAAACCTGTAGAATAATTAGCGCTATGTTACTCTGAAATCTGGGATTCATCACTAAAGCCAGTTGCTCTTGGGATTTTTTGGAAGTTCTGAATCGGACTTGGACCGCGCGTCAAAAGTCCGATAGCGATGATCTTAGACTGTTGCGGTCACCATGTTGGGCTTGACCATCACCTCGAAAATCAAGTCCATGTGATGTTCTAGGTCAATTTGGTTGAGTCTGGAGTGAAGAGTGTGAGAACGGTTGGAAATTAATTGAGATTTTATGAAATCTGAGTTGTGTCGCTTGCGCGATGATTTTAAGCAATCTGACCGTTGGATTCTGACCCAATTTCACCCTCTGATCAGGGAAGATGGCCCAGGCATGTCCTTGTGCTTGTGGACCTGATCGAGATTCGGTGACCGTTGAATTGAGTGTGATCCGCCACGGCTGATCTGAAGATCCAGTCGGTACGAAAACTTAGCTTGACCTAGATCCATGGTCAGTGAGCTTAAGTCCGACCTTTCGTGGTAATAGGCCCACCAGAAGTGCTTCTTGGATCGTAAGAGGCCGGTTTTGGTTATACCCTAAGTATACCTTGGCCTTGGGGTTATTTTCATCAATGTTAGGCCAATTTATAGACCTTAAAACCCTATCTATCTTTTCCATACGAATTTCCTAACCCTAGCTAAGAAAGAGAAAGGAAAAGAGAGAGAAAGTGAGAGAGAAGTTGGTGAATCATCTTAGATTCTTTCCTGTTCTTCTTCATCCTTAAACCTTCACTTTTGAATCGTTATTTCGGCGATTTTGAGTTCATCTTTAGGTAAGTTAACCTAACCCTAATCTGTGTTAAAGCTTAGAATAGTCTTTGTGTTATTGTAGCTCATTTCTATTCTTGCTTTAGGTTGTCTTATCGCCGTTGACGAAGACATATCGTCTGAAATCAGTTCGGTGTTCTTTTTTGGCTTAAGGTGCGGACTTTAATCGTATAGGTTATGGTTTTCAAGGCTTTCAATGCTAGTGAATGGTTTATTTTTGCTATGGATGAGATTTCACATGCCAAATGTTATGTTTATTTTGTGTTCCTGTTATGCATGTGTTATTTTGAGATTTGTGTATTCTATGTGTATGTATAAAGTACCGTATGCGTATAAAATATGAACCTGTGATTGCCATGATTATTTGTCGTGTACTTATGCTAATGGCATGTGCGGCAACTCCTTAGCAAAAGGAATTGTCCAAATGTGTGTATTTCAACATACGTCATGTATGTTGTTTTATGTATTCTAAGTGTTTGTAGAAATGTCTGAATGATCTAAAGTGTGTTATATCAATCTAGTATCGGCATTGAGAAGCGATCCTCAACTCTCCCACTAGTGTGTATGATTTCCTTCATGCAAGTTATATTCCTTGTTGTTTAATTTCAAGTATTGCTTATGTGAAATTCCATGTTAAGTTGCTAGTCTTTAAATGCTCATGTACCATATGATTTGAGTTGTTGTTCCATTACTATTCTAAGTTGTAGATATGAATATCTGTTGAAATGGAATGTGTGGGACTATGATTAGTCCAGGAAATTGGTAATCGGCCTTAAGTTCGTGGCTGAGGTTGCTTTCGCCACGTAGGACGTGATTAGAAGAACCCGAGTTATATTAGAGTTATCGGCAGTGGTTTGGCCCCGCGGAGTGTTTGTGCACTCTATGTCGTTTAACCCAATGTGCGCTCGTGCTAGTCGAGTTCGTCAAGTAACCCGATTGTCCGATGTATGTTCACCATGTATGGACGCTACTGTTTGAATCTAGGGTACCGAACTTACCAATGAAATCCTATTAACCATGATACCTTGATCCGCTAAGACTCATGAGCCGGACATGGTGGTATAGGACACCGTGGTCGAGCTGTCAGCCTATGCTGGGGTGACGAGCCTCCCCGTAGTGACCAGTGAGCAACCAAACTCGTGAGCCGATTATGGTGGTATGGGACACTATATTCGTGCTGTCGGCCTACATTGACTGGTGACGAGCCCTTTGTAGTGACCTCGAGCATGCCTGGATACCGCATTGAGGTGACGAGCCTTATGGTGGTAACGAAGGTATGATAGGCGTGCATTGATTGGTGACGAGCCCTTTGCAACAACCTGAAAACATATGATTGTATGAGATATCTAGGACTGACGACCCTAGAATGGATCACTGTTTGGATGGTGATATGAGGAAGGTATCTTAGCTTCCCAATCCTGTTATATGAAAAGGACTAATAACAACTTGGTAATCATGTTCATACACCGCATTTACATGTGCTTTGTAGTCGTGGCGCACTTTGAGGCGATGTCATGCGTAACGTAAGATGAAGACGTTGAGGGTGTACGCATGAGGGCACACATCATTCTGCATACATCCTTGCATTAACAAGAGTACCTAGGACATGTTTAATTGTTCTGCTTTATCATTACTACTTGATTGAACTGATAACATGTTAACCTTTGCTTTATTGTTCCACTGAGTTGATCACTCACTCCCACGTTCTGGGGTGGTGTTGAACACCCACCAAACTGTCTTAGTTGCTAATGTTGCAGATGTTGAGGTGACTTCTGAGGTAGAGCGGGAGATTGATGACGATGAGGCTGCTTTCTCTTTTATGTAGTTTTCAGACGGGTTCTAGTGAGCCTTGTTCTGATGCGAGGGATGCTGGAATTTCTTTTGGGAATTAAATGATGTAATTTTGATACTTGTAATTTTGATAGCAACACTTACATTACGATCTGGTATGTATATGTACTTTAGGGATTCGTACATGTACACATATGATTCTATAAGTCTTCCTCTTGCTTTCTTCACTTATCCCTGAATTATATTTGCCATTTGGCTTAATCTATTCCATGTTTTATGCACTAATACAGACAACATACATCCATCATCAAATATGTTGCATAAGTGATGTTTTGGAACTTGGGAGTTGAGTTATGCTCGACCCCCGAATTTGAGGGCGTTACAACTGGACATTGAACATCTTCATCTACATCGAATTGGTTCTTCCGAGCTTCATCAGAAGAAGAATCTTAAGATAAGTACAATTTAATTTTTTGCATTTTGGTTTATGAGATTCAGCTAGGAAAAACTCGTTGTGGGGTTTTTGTGATTGTGTAAGCCCATTTAAAGACACAATTGTGAAGGTTTTAAGGTGAACCTTGGAAAACCTTATTTCATAGTGAAAGCCAATATCCCGTGGGTGTGGATATTAGGAGTGGAGTAGTGTGGTTGTTTGCTAACAGTTGGTGTACACACAAACGAAGCACTATAATTCCTGGAGTTGTGGTGGATGATTGGATTTGTTTATGTGTGTGAATGTTGTAATTTACTCTATGCACTTGTGGTGAATGGTGTAATTTACTTTATGCACTTGTGGTGAATGATGTAATAACTTAGTTTATTTCCTTTGCCTCTTTATTGGTTTGGGTTTTTGATACTTATAAAAGTTCTAATAAGGTTGTCCTGCCATAAACCTTTAGCTTTTGGTGTTAGGTTGTCCTTAGAACACAGTTTGTATCAACCTCTTAAGACTAGTGCATTTGAGATTGCTATTTACTTGTGCTATTTTATTATTTGATTGTGCTATTTATCTTTGAATTTCACATTTATTTTTTAATTTGGCATGGTCTCATTCAACCCCCCCCCCCCCCCTATAGGACTTAGAGCTCGGCCTTTTCAAGGTGTGGTTAGGTTTATTGCTTTCCGCTATTTAGGATAGTTTGCTTTTCGTGATTTAGGATAGTTTACTTTCCACTGTTCTAGGATAGTTTGCTTTCGTTGTTTTAGGAAAGTTTGCTTTTCGGTTGTTTCACTCTTGTGTTAACCTACCTTCACACTAAGATCCTTTGGAAAAAGCCTGAAAATCTCTTCATCAGGTACTATCTTTCCATCACTTCTCTTTCAATTACGTTGTCTCTTTTACAAATCATGCCTATTTCTTTTACATTGAGAACAATGTAGATTTTAGGTTGGGGATGGGAGATTAGGTAAAGTAATCAGTATTTTCTCAGTTTTGAGCAAAATTTGTAAATTTTTCGAAAAACTTTCAATGTTTATCTATTTGGAAAGCGATAAATTGTGTATTTAAGACTGTTTTGAGTATGATGATAAGATAGAAATTGAATTTTGAATTGTTGGAGTTGGAGTAACTAAATGACCTATCACTTATGGTTCTTACATTCAATTGATTACGAGTAACTTCAAATATTATGTTATTCAAATTGTTTTCTGTGAATAGTATTAGATTTTTTGATTGTTAGTATGATGATCATTGAAAGATATTGAGAAATGAGTTTGGAGAATTTTATCCACCTTAAAAGAAGAAAAGAACCAATTAAAAAAATAAGAGATCAACAAAGAGGTTATACGGAATGAAAAATGACAACATCTTTGAGGGGAATGAAAAATGTCTTGGAAAAGGATGTAATGTCTAAAGAAGAGGAATAAATATAAATGACTGACGATATAAAATTAAAAACTAAAAAAGGAAGGAAAAGGGGATAAGTTTGGAATCAATACTTGTGTTTTCAACCAATATTGAAGTGATGAGCATGGCTAACATTATAAAAAGATAGTATTTTCACCAAAATGGTTTGAAAAACTTGATATGCGAACTGCACTCTGATCTAATGGATAAAGGACTTATTTGATTGATTGTTTATGTGATTCAGCTCTAGGTCTTTCAATCTCAATTTCTCATCTTGAGTTTACTCATTCATACTTGATTACACAATAGATCCTTTTCTGAAAAAGGTTTAAACATTGCACATTAAGGTTCATTTTTCGCATACTTTGCTTGGGACTAACAAAATGCTGGTTGGGGATTGTGTTGAGGGTCAAATATTACATATTGGACCCCATCTATTACTTGGTTTTATGAACATGATAATGCTTAATGATCTATTTTAATCATGTTTGTATTGTAAGGTGAATTCAAGAGCTTGGATTGAAAATGATGTTAAAAGCATGAATTTAACACTCAAGAATCACCAAAGCCATGATTGGATCTGATGAAAATAAGAATGAAGAATGCACATACTGAAGATCCAAGAAAATTAAGTCAAGAATGAAGAAAATCGGAGTTTTGAAGTGAAATTCGGCCATCTTCGGCTAGTCCTGGCTCCGGGTCAACCAGACCTACGTACGCTCGACTAGTCTTGGACTCTGATCGACCAGTCGAAGGTGTCTTGACTCGAATTCCAACATGTAAAACTTCTAAATCTTCGTATCGTTCGACCAGCCGAAGGAGACCGTCGATCAGTCGAGGACGGCCCACGACCAGTCGAGGGTTATGTAAAACTTGCACGGATTGCGTAACTTTGAGACAGTTTCCAGAAATTTCCACTTGATGTGAAAGTTTAAGACTTAAAACTATAAAGAAGGGTCCCTAGGGAAACACTAGGCATCATCTACGGTTTGAGGAGTGGAGCAAAACCATGGAGAAGCCGTCGCTAAGAGTTTTTTCTTCCTTAGTTGTTTTTATGCTTTTACTAAGAGATTCTAGTTCAACCATGTTTATGGTTGGCTAAACCTCTTAGCTAGGGCTAAGAGGTGAAGCTTGTAGCATGATGGGATGTTTTCTATTGGTTTGATCCATGTTTAATTGAACTCTCTTTGATTCTAGTTTCATTATAAGGAATACTTTTAGTTTTTAATGGCTTGTTGTGACTCAAATTACAATAGATCTGCAATAGCTTTGAGTATGTTCTTTTCATGTATTGAGATTGTGAATTTAGGAAATCCTATTGTTAGCCATCGTCCCTTGGGCATGGTTGGATAATGGAATCCTCCCTAACTTTCACAAATCTCTCAGATTGGTTGTGGGATTGGTAAATCTTGTTGCTAGTCATCGTCTCATGGGCATAGTTTTGTGATGGAATCACTTCCTGTTCTCACACCTCTCATCCATTGAGAATTAGGTCAAAGGAAGTTCACATTTGATTTTACTTAGTATCTTCCAATTGGATAAGATGGGATCTGATTCCAATTGTGTCCTTGAATCAAGCATAAATCTCCCTGATCTCTATAAGTGGATCCTTGGAAACCGTAATTTCTCACCTTTGAATTTCTTAAGTTTTTCATTAAATCTCTCACAGTTACTCTCTATACTTCTAGATTTAGATTTTCATCTTCTTCTAGTTCTAGTCCTAGTTGCTTTTTGTAACGCCCTGAAATTCGGGGGTCGAGCATAACTCAGCTCCCGAGTTCCAAAACATCACTTATGCAACATAATTAATGAATGATGTATGTTGACTGTATTAGCACATAAACATGGGATAGATTAAGCCAAAACGCAGATATGATTCGGGGATAAGTGAATAAAGCAAGCGGAAGACTTA
Source organism: Magnolia sinica (assembly GCF_029962835.1). Taxonomy (NCBI): domain Eukaryota; kingdom Viridiplantae; phylum Streptophyta; class Magnoliopsida; order Magnoliales; family Magnoliaceae; genus Magnolia; species Magnolia sinica. The sequence goes on from NC_080574.1 coordinate 87,797,586, forward strand.
TAGTAAAATATGTGTACAAGTGTAAGTCCCTGAATTACATATACAACCAGATCGTGTAAAAGTGTTATTTATCAAAATTATAAGTACAAGTTACATCATTTCAGTTCCCAAAATAGTAATCCCATAGATCCCGCGCAACAGACCAAGGCTCGCTAGAACACGTCTGAAAACTGCATATAGGAGAAGGCAGCCTCGTCGTCATCCAGCTCCCGCTCTGCCTCAGACGTCGCATCCACATCTGCAACATCAGGGCCTAAGACAGAGTCTGGTGGGTGTGTAACACCGCCCCAGAAACGTGGGAGTGAGTGATCAACTCAGTGGAACAATAAGGCACTGGTTAACATGCTATCAGTTCAATCAAACAGTAATGATAAAGCAGGACAATTAAATAAATCATAAGTACTCTTATTAATGCAAGTATGAATGAAATATGATGCGTGCCCTCACACGTACACCCTCAGCGTCTTCATCTTACGTTACGCATGACATCGCCTCAAAGTGCGCCACATCTACAAAGCACATGCAAATGCGGTGCATGGTTATGATTACCAAGTTGTTATTAGTCCATTTCACACAACAGGATTGGGAAGCTAAGATACCTTCCTCATATCACCATCCAAACAGTGATCCATACTAGGGTCGTCAATCCTAGACATCTCATACGACAATATGTTTGAGGTCATAGCAAAGGGCTCGTCACCAATCAATGCACGCCTTTCATGCCCTTACTACCACAGATCAGCTCGTCACCTCCTTGCGGTATCCAGGTATGCTCGAGGTCACTACAAAGGGCTCGTCACCAATCAATGTAGGCCGACAGCACGAATATAGTGTCCCATACCACCATAATCGGCTCACGAGTTTAGTTGCTCACTGGTCACTACGGGGAGGCTCGTCACCCCAGCGTAGGCCGACGGCTCGACCACGGTGTCCCATACCACCATGTCCGGCTCATGAGTCTTAGCGGATCAGGTACCATGGTTATTAGGATTTCACTGGTAAGTTCGGTACCCTAGATTCAAGCAGTAGCGTCCATACATGGTTAACATACATCGGACAATCGGGTTATTTGACGAACTCGACTAGCACGAGCGCACGTTGAGTTGAAAGACATAGAGTGCGCAAACACTCCGCGTGGCCAAACCACTGCCGCCAACTCTAATACGGCTCGGGTTCGTCTAATACGTCCTACGTGGCGAAAGCAATCTCAACCACGATTCATAGGGTCAATTACCGATTTCCTGGACTAAGGCATAGTCCCAAACATCCTACACTACGACAGATATTCATATGGAATGTAAAGCGGTAATAGATCAACAGCTCAAGTCATGGTACAAACACATCTGAAGAATATCAACTTAACATAACTGTAAGCATAGGAGATGCTTGAATTTAAATAACTTGGAATGTAACTGCATAAAGGAAAACATGCGCATCAATAGGAGTATTGAGAATCACTTCTCAACGCCCACAATTAGTGTAATCAGTTACACTTAGGTCATTCATGCATTTCTACAAACACTTAGCATACAAGGAACAACATACATGACGTATGTTGGAATACATGCACTTAGACAATTCCCTTTACCAAGGAGTTGTCATACATGCATCTAGCATACATACATGACCAATAATCATGGCAAGCACAAGTGCGTATTTTACACGTATACGGTACTTTATAAATACACTTAGAATACACAAATCTCAATATAGCACATGCATATCAGGAAAGCAATGTAAACATAACATTTGACATGTGAAATCTCATCCATAACAAGAATAAATCACTAACTGGGATTGAAAGCCTTGAAAACCATAACCTATACACTTAAAGTCCGCACCTTAAGCGAAGAAAGAACCGCCGAACTGATTTAGACGAGTTGTCTTCGTCAACGGCGCAAGAATACCCTAAAATAAGGATAGAAATGAGATACAACAACACCAAGTCTAATCTAAGCTCTAACACAGATTAGGGTTAGTTTAACTTACCCCTAAAGAACTCAGAATCGCCAAAGGAACGATTCAAAGTGAAGATTCAAAGGTGAAGAAGAACAAGGAAGAATCAAGGTGATTCACCAACCAATCTCTCTCACTAACTCTCTCTTTTCCACTCTCTTTCCAAGCTAGGGTTAGAGAAATTCGTATGGAAATGAGATCTAGGGTTTAAGGACTATATATAGACCTTAAAATGATGGAAATAACCCCAGGGTCAAGGTATACTTAGGTTATAACCAAAGTACGCCTTTCTCGATCCAACGAAGCACTTCTGGTGGGCCTATAACCACGAAAGGTCGGACTTAAGCTCACTGACCATGGATCTAGGTCAGGCTGAGATTTCATACCGACCGGCTCTTCAGATCAGCCGTGGCGGACCACACTCAATTCAACGGTCACGGAATCTCGATCAGGTCCACAAGCACTAGGATATGCCTGGGCCAACCATCCTGATCAGAGGGTGAAATTGGGTCAGAATCCAACGGTCAGAATGCTTAAAATCGTCGCGCAAGCGACACGACTCAGATTTCAATAAAAGCTTATTAAATTCTAACCGTTCTCACACTCTTCACTCCGAGCTCAACCAAATCGACCCAGAACATCAGATCGACTTGATTTTCGAGGTGAAGATCAAGCCCAACTCGGTGACCGCAACAGCCTAAGATCATCGCCATCGGACTTTCGACGCGCGGTCTAGGTCCGATCCAGATCTTCCAAAAAATCCCCAGAACAACTGGATTTAGCGATGGATCCCAGATTTCAGAGTAACGTAGCGCTCACTAATCTACACGTTTAGAGCCATGCAGATACAATTTAAAGTGATTGATGCGAATTTCACAAGCAATCAAGTAAAGCGCTAATTACCCCAAAAACAACTACTTAAGGAAAGATAAGGACAAAAATTCCAATGTCGTTATAATCTACCCCCCTTAAAGAAAATTTCGTCCTCGAAATTCATACCTTCGTATAATCCTCGAGGATCAGAGGGTAGGTCTTCCTGACCTCAGCTTCAGATTCCCAAGTAGCCTCTTCCACACCATGATGCGCCCATAGCACCTTCACAAGAGGGATAACCTTGCTACGCAATACCTGCTCCTTCCTATCCAGAATACGCGTCGGTCGCAGTACATAAGTGGCATCCTCACTCAACTGCACTTGCTCCCAACTGATAATATGCGAAGGATCAGGAACGTACTTCTTCAGCATAGAAACATGAAATACGTTATGCACGCCCGCAAGAGGTGTGGGCAAAGCAAGGCGGTATGCTACCGCTCCCACTCGATCCAGAACTTGAAATGGACCAATAAATCTCGGCGTCAGCTTCCCCTTCTTACCGAACCGCAGAACTCCCTTCATAGGAGAGACCTTCAGAAAAACATGATCTCCCACTACGAACTCAAGCGGTCGACGCCTCGTATCAGCATAACTCTTCTGCCTGCTCTGCGCTGTGAGAAGTCGACGTCGAATGATGTCAACCTTCTCTGAAGTCACCTGCACCAGCTCTGGGCCAAGCAAACAATGCTCACCAATCTCTGCCCAACAATGTGGTGCTCTGCACGGGCGACCATACAACGCCTCAAAGGGAGCCATACCGATACTCGCCTGGAAACTATTATTATACGCGAACTCGGCAAGCAAGACAATCATCCCAACTGTCTTTGAAATCCAAAACACAAGCTCGCAACATATCCTCCAGGACTTGATTCACGCGCTCCGTCTGCCCATCTGTTTGCGGATGAAACGCGGTGCTGAACTTCAGTTTCACACCCATTGCTTCTTGGATACGAGTCCAGAAGATAGATGTAAAACGCGTGTCTCTATCAGACACAATCTCCAGGGGAACTCCATGCAGACGCACTATCTCCTTGATATACAACCTAGCCAACTCGTCTGCAGAGTAAGTGACTCGGATTGGTAAGAAATGCGCCGACTTCGTTAATCGATCGACGATCACCCAAATAGAGTCAAATCCCTTTCTCGTCCTCGGCAACCCAGAAATAAAATCCATAGAGATGAAATCCCACTTCCATTCAGCTATGGGCATGGGCTGCAACAACCCAGGAGGTCGGCGATGCTCTGCCTTGACCTGCTGGCACGTGAGACAACGAGAAACAAATTCAGCAATCTGGACCTTCATATTGTCCCACCAATAAGACCTCTTCATACCCTGATACATCTTCGTGCTACCTGGATGCATCGCAAGCTTAGAACTATGGGCTAACTCGAGAACCTCACGTCTCAAGTCAGGGATGTCAGAACACATAACCGCCACGAAAACGTAGGCCCCCATCGGAACTAACACTCCAGTCGAAGTTCCCATCTGTACCAACCCTGCCTCATCTTCACCAAAAGCTCATCATCTGCATGAGCTGCAACGATCCTCTCCTCGATAACGGGCATACGAATGTGTGCGATAACCTCATACGGCTCAACCACCGTAAGCTTCGCTCAAAATCGCGCACGAACTCCAACATCTCCCACTCTGCTATCATCAGGAGAGCAAACTTCAAAGCCTTCTTGCGACTCAACGCATCCGCCACAAGGTTCGCCTTACCAGGATGGTAAGAAACATCGAACTTGAAGTCCTTCAATGTTTCCATCCATCTGCTGCCGCCTCATATTCAAATCACGCTGCGTGAAAATATACTTAAGGCTCTTGTGGTCGCAAAAGAGCTCGAACTCCTCACCATAGAGGTAATGTCTCCAAAGCTTTAATGCGAAGATGACATGTGTTATTCCAAGTCGTGCGTAGGGTAATTCTCTTCGTGTTTCCTTAATCGACGCGAAGCATAAGCAATCACCTGTTCTCGCATAAGGACACAACGCACCAACGCGAGAGGCGTCGATATATAATATACTTAATCCCTTGCTCGCAATACTAGCACAGGGCGGACGTCAACTTGTCCTTCGATTTCTGAAAAGCTAACTCCTCCTGCTCACTCCAAGCAAACTTCAAATCCTTCCGTGTCACCTACGACAACGATCTAATCTTCGAGAAGTTCTGAATAAAGCGTCGATAGTATCCTGCAAGGCCAAGAAAACTCCTCACCTCAGAAACTGAACCAGCAGTCCTGCACTGCAGCTACCTTGGCAAGGTCGACGGCTATACCTTCCTTGGACACCACATGTCCCAGGAACTTGACTTCCTCTTTCCAGAAATCACACTTCTTGAACTGTGCGAAAAGTTGATGCTCCCTGAGAGTACCCAAAACCGCTCTTAAGTGCTCCTCGTGCTCTGCCCGGCTCGTCGAATAAATCAAAATGTCATCAATGAAGACAATGACGAATCGGAACAGGAAAGGCCGAAACACCCTGTTCATCAGATCCATGAACACGGCCGGTGCGTTCGTCAGACCGAACGACATCACAAGGAACTCATAATGACCGAAGCTGGTCCTGAAAGCGGTCTTCTGCACGTCCCCATCCTTGACGCGCAACTGATGATACCCTGAATGTAGATCAACCTTCGAGAAGTACCATGCCCCCTTCAACTGATCAAACAGATCATCAATCCTGGGCAAGGGGTACTTATTCTTCACAGTTACCAAATTCAACCTGCGATAATCAATACACAATCGCAAGGAACCATCCTTCTTCTTCACAAACAGAACAAGTGCTCCCCAAGGAGACACACTGGGCCGAATAAAACCCAATTCTAGCAAACCATCTATCTGCTTCCTCAACTCCTCCATTTCACTCGGAGGCATCCGATAGGTGGGTAAAGAAATGGGCGCCACACCAGGCATAAGATCGATAGCAAAATCAATCTCACGCTGAGGAGGTAATCCAGGAATCGACTCAAACACATCTTCAAACTCCTGAACCACCGGCGTACTAACCAACGCCGACTCGGCCGAACTCTCCAACAGAGAAGAATAAAAATCAATACGAATAGGGTAACTGACCTGAACTGGGAAAGTAACAGTCTCGCCCTCAGGTCCATGGATCGTCACTGATCTCGCTTCACAATCAATCTCAGCTCGCATCCTCGTGAGCCAATCCATACCCATAATAACATCGTAGTGATAAAGCGGTGCGACTAGCAAATCAACACGGATCGATCCACTTCCATGATCAATCACAGCACAACTCCAAAGACAAACAACATGCGTTCCATTAATCAAAATCGTCGCAATACAAGTAGTGCAACAATACATGAATCACGACTAGGAAAGCATGAAAACAACAACATCTAACACTTCAACAACCACAACAACTACAACCACTAACAGCCACAACAACTACAACAACTCCAACTACAAGCCAACAACGGCTACACACAAAAAGAAAAACACAACAAAGCAAAGACGGCCACGACGATGCTACTCGTCGGAATTAGGAGATGGGGGCGGAGCACCCTTATCCTGCAAGCAACACATGATAGACTTCAAAGTCCGGGACATCTTCTTAAACTTATGCTTAACAAAGCCTCGAAGATCCACCATCTCCTGGCGTAAAGCAGCTTGCCCTTCTTCAAGCCGTATAAGACGGGCATCTCTGGCAACCTGCTCTACGCCCTGCTCTGGCACCACAGGAGGAGAGCGATCACTCGAATCCTGTGCCTCAATCTCTTCCTCGTCTTGCTCTGCTTCTTCCTCAGACTCCGCACCGCCTTCAGCATAACTCTCATCATCACCACTCTCAGACCCGGCCTCACCCTCAGAGGCAAGCCGACCAGAACTAACCTCCATCAGCTTAAGGGTCCTCAAGTTGATATAGCGAACAGGGACCGGCTTCTCAGCTCCAAGCCTATAGCCAAACTCATGTGCGATCTTGCAAATGAGGCGGCCAAAGGGAAGAGACTCGGTCCGTCTACTCGAACGAGCGATGAGAATAATCTGGCACAGGACGTACGTCGGCACACATAACTTCGCTTCCTGCCCCACCTGATATAGAAAATCCACCATCAGGCGCGTACACTCGCTGCGATTGCTCCATTGTCCTATTCACCCCCCCTCTAGGACATATAGCTTGGCCTTTTCAGGTAGCCAGAAGACTCCTATTCGGCTGCCATTCGACCAGACGACCACACAAGGATCGGGTGCGACGATCCCTCTCGCGCACACTGTCCACATTCTTCTCGCTGGCATGCACTTCCCCAAGTGGCACCTTCAAGAGTCGGGATATCAAAGCAACATTGACAATTTCAACTCGACCGCTACCACAGGGAATCTTGAACTGCAGAGGATCCAGCGAAGGCTCCAGAATGTTGGCATAGAAGGCCCGAACAGTGCTAGCATTCGCGCGATACTCGCCTTCGAACAAGGGACCCCAACCGGCCCCTTCTAGGCGCTCCAACAAAAAGAACTCTCCAAAGAGCCGCGGATCAACATGAGCCTCAAAAAGGACTCTACGCCCCTCATAGACTCCATGCGACAATTCCGCCAACAAGGTCCTACTGACAGGAGCTCGAGGATCGAGGTCCCGCTTCGTCTGGAACTCACGCGTGGCGGACGTGCTAGCGGCGGCACCTCTCGGCCTCCGTGCACGGGTTGGGCGGCTCGGCCCGGCTTCATCCATGGGCGCTCTCTTCTTCCCCATCAAGGAAAGAAGGGAAGAAATGGAAAAGATGGCCGTCACAATCTCAAAGAGGGCCATGAGAAATGAGAGAAAGAGAGAAATAGGAAGATGGTGAAGCTTCCACACAACTATGAGCCAAAAAGGGAATGAAAGGGCTCAAATGAGAGGGAAAGATGGAGAAATCAGCAATGGAATGGAAGATTTGAGAATGGAGTGATGGGTTTGCACGAAAATGGGAGGAAGATGAAGATTTGGGAGAGATTTGAGAGAATTTGGAGAGATTTTTGAAGAAAAGGAAAGCTTGGGGGTGGGTTTTGTGAAGGAAGGAGGTATATGGAAGGGTTTTAAAATGAAAACCATGGAGGGGTGGGCCACATTGAGCCTAGGGACGATCGGCCCGCGTCGGCCTGGCCCGCCAAGCCCGCTGACCGGCGATGGCATCGCCGGTCTCTGGACATATCGGCGATGCCTCACCGATTTGGCGAGGCCCTCCTGGTCCCCCTTGGTCCAAATGATGTGGTTCCCCCCTGGGCCCCACTGGAAATGCCCCAAATGGCCCCTTGCATAGTTTGAGGCCTATCGGGTCATTCTGACAGAAATCTGATTCAACCGGCGATTTCTGGAAGGTTTAAAGATGAATAATGGGAAGATAGACCATCTACACTCATTAATAGAGGGTCTAGGAAAGATTTCAGGTCGCTGTGTGTGATCAGGTAGGAGTACAGACTCGATCTCGGCAAAGGTTTTCAGGAAACTTTCGCCGATAGAAACTACGGAGCACAAACACAAAGCGATGATAGACCCGTACCCAATTACACTATAGTGGCGACAACGTGCGGTGTGTGACCATAACCCAAGTCCGGTTTAATCCAGATCATGCTCTGATATCAACTTGTAACGCCCTGAAATTCGGGGGTCGAGCATAACTCAGCTCCCGAGTTCCAAAACATCACTTATGCAACATAATTAATGAATGATGTATGTTGACTGTATTAGCACATAAACATGGGATAGATTAAGCCAAAACGCAGATATGATTCAGGGATAAGTGAATAAAGCAAGCGGAAGACTTATAGTAAAATATGTGTACAAGTGTAAGTCCCTGAATTACATATACAACCAGATCGTGTAAAAGTGTTATTTATCAAAATTATAAGTACAAGTTACATCATTTCAGTTCCCAAAATAGTAATCCCATAGATCCCGCGCAGACCGAGGCTCGTTAGAACCCGTCAGAGCATATAGGAGAAGGCGGCCTCGTCGTCATCCAGCTCCGCTCTGCCTCAGGCGTCGCATCCACATCTGCCACATCAGGGCCTAAGAGTCCGGTGGGTGTGTAACACCGCCGAAACGTGGGAGTGAGTGATCAACTCGGTGGAACAATAAGGCACTTTGGTTAACATGCTATCAGTTCAATCAAACAATAATGATAAAGCAGGATAAATAAATAAATCCTAAGTACTGTTATTAATGCAGGTATGAATGAAATATGATGCGTGCCCTCACACGTACACCCTCAGTGTCTTCATCTTACGTTACGCATGACATCGCCTCAAAGTGCGCCACATCTACAAAGCACATGCAAATGCGGTGCATGGTTATGATTACCAAGTTGTTATTAGTCCATTTCACACAACAGGATTGGGAAGCTAAGATACCTTCCTCATATCACCATCCAAACAGTGATCCATACTAGGGTCGTCAATCCTAGACATCTCATACGACAATATGTTTGAGGTCGTAGCAAAGGGCTCGTCACCAATCAATGCACGCCTTTCATGCCCTTACTACCACAGATCAGCTCGTCACCTCCTTGCGGTATCCAGGTATGCTCGAGGTCACTACAAAGGGCTCGTCACCAATCAATGTAGGCCGACAACACGAATATAGTGTCCCATAGCACCATAATCGGCTCACGAGTTTAGTTGCTCACTGGTCACTACGGGGAGGCTCGTCACCCCAGCGTAGGCCGACAGCTCGACCACGGTGTCCCATACCACCATGTCCGGCTCATGAGTCTTAGCGGATCAGGTACCATGGTTATTAGGATTTCACTGGTAAGTTCGGTACCCTAGATTCAAGCAGTAGCGTCCATACATGGTTAACATACATCGGACAATCGGGTTATTTGACGAACTCGACTAGCACGAGCGCACGTTGAGTTGAAAGACATAGAGTGCGCAAACACTCTGCGTGGCCAAACCACTGCCGCCAACTCTAATACGGCTCGGGTTCGTCTAATACATCCTACGTGGCGAAAGCAATCTCAACCACGATTCATAGGGTCAATTACCAATTTCCTGGACTAAGGCATAGTCCCAAACATCCTACACTACGACAGATATTCATATGGAATGTAAAGCGGTAATAGATCAACAGCTCAAGTCATGGTACAAACACATCTGAAGAATATCAACTTAACATAACTGTAAGCATAGGAGATGCTTGAATTTAAATAACTTGGAATGTAATTGCATAAAGGAAAACATGCGCATCAATAGGAGTATTGAGAATCACTTCTCAACGCCCACAATTAGTGTAATCAGTTACACTTAGGTCATTCATGCATTTCTACAAACACTTAGCATACAAGGAACAACATACATGACGTATGTTGGAATACATGCACTTAGACAATTCCCTTTACCAAGGAGTTGTCATACATGCATCTAGCATACATACATGACCAATAATCATGGCAAGCACAAGTGCGTATTTTACGCGTATACGGTACTTTTTAAATACACTTAGAATACACAAATCTCAATATAGCACATGCATATCAGGAAAGCAATGTAAACATAACATTTGACATGTGAAATCTCATCCATAACAAGAATAAATCACTAACTGGGATTGAAAGCCTTGAAAACCATAACCTATACACTTAAAGTCCGCACCTTAAGCGAAGAAAGAACCGCCGAACTGATTTAGACGAGTTGTCTTCGTCAACGGCGCAAGAATACCCTAAAATAAGGATAGAAATGAGATACAACAACACCAAGTCTAATCTAAGCTCTAACAAAGATTAGGGTTAGTTTAACTTACCCCAAAAGAACTCAGAATCGCCAAAGGAACGATTCAAAGTGAAGATTCAAAGGTGAAGAAGAACAAGGAAGAATCAAGGTGATTCACCAACCAATCTCTCTCACTAACTCTCTCTTTTCCACTCTCTTTCCAAGCTAGGGTTAGAGAAATTCGTATGGAAATGAGAGCTAGGGTTTAAGGACTATATATAGACCTTAAAATGATGGAAATAACCCCAGGGTCAAGGTATACTTAGGTTATAACCAAAGTACGCCTTTCTCGATCCAACGAAGCACTTCTGGTGGGCCTATAACCACGAAAGGTCGGACTTAAGCTCATTGACCATGGATCTAGGTCAGGCTGAGTTTTCATACCGACCGGCTCTTCAGATCAGCCGTGGCGGACCACACTCAATTCAACGGTCACGGAATCTCGATCAGGTCCACAAGCACTAGGATATGCCTGGGCCAACCATCCTGATCAGAGGGTGAAATTGGGTTAGAATCCAACGGTCAGAATGCTTAAAATCGTCGCGCAAGCGACACGACTCAGATTTCAATAAAAGCTTATTAAATTCCAACCGTTCTCACACTCTTCACTCCGAGCTCAACCAAATCGACCCAGAACATCAGATCGACTTGATTTTCGAGGTGAAGATCAAGCCCAACTCGGTGACCGCAACAGCCTAAGATCATCGCCATCGGACTTTCGACGCGCGGTCTAGGTCCGATCCAGATCTTCCAAAAAATCCCCAGAACAACTGGATTTAGCGATGGATCCCAGATTTCAGAGTAACGTAGCGCTCACTAATCTACACGTTTAGAGCCATGCAGATACAATTTAAAGTGATTGATGCGAATTTCACAAGCAATCAAGTAAAGCGCTATTTACCCCAAAAACAACTACTTAAGGAAAGATAAGCACAAAAATTCCAAGGTCGTTACACTTTTAGAATTACACACGAGATTAGTCCATGTGGATTCGACCTCGGTCTTACCGAGATTATTACTACATCGTGACCTTACACTTGGGGTTGTGAAGAATTATTTACATAACATTCAACATGTTTATGCATTATGTCCTGAAAAATATTTTGCATTACTCTTTGATATGTGGCACTGGCGTTCTTGAGACTGAATGACATAACTTTATAGCAATAAATTCCCAGCGACATTCTAAATGTTGTAGCTTCTTCGTCTTCAGGGGCCATTCTTATTTAATTAAAGCCAGCATAGCCATCCACGAAGGACATAACAACAAACTTCATGGTATTGTTGATTAGCAATTCAATTATTGGCAATGGGAAATCATCTTTTGGGCAAGCCTCATTTAGATCTCTGAAATCAACACACATGAATATGTCCTTTTTTCTTCTTTACTGGGACGACATTTGATATCCACTTAGGATATTTAACCTCTCTGATGAACCCAACTTTTATTAATTTATTTATTTCTTCTTCTATCAGAGGAATTAAGTCTGAATGAAATCGCCTTTGCGCTTGTTTCATCAACTTCTTGTCTTTAGAGATGTTTAGACGATGCATTGCCACTGACGATTCTAGACCTAGCATTTCTGAATACGTCCAAACAAAAACATCATTATTTTCCTTCAGTAGTCATATGTATTGATTAGCTTGACATTCTGGGAGATTAGTGCTTATGAACGTGTTTCATAGCTTTTCTTCCATTCTCAGATTTACTGCCTACAAACTGTCGATTGTTGGTTGCCCCCCATCTTCCATCTGTTTTGGAGCTGTTTCAGGTTGCTTTACCATCTCATAATCTATTCTTTCACCGAGTCAACCATAACCATGTTTACCGATGATTCTATCCCCAATCCCCTAAACTTCTCTCACCTTTGTTCATTGACTCCAATCGGGATTTGGATTCCTTTCCCATAATTTAACCTAGTCAGCTCTTCATAATCAAATCCCATATTCTTCATGATCCTTCTACTTGCTGGACTGTACCTTTAAAGATCTTCGGATAATAACTTCATTTTACTTATGCTATCACTAGCCTTTTCCTCCATTTTCATTTCTGAGTGTGCATAGAGTTTGATTGGTTCGGGATATTTTGCATTAGCTTTGACATAGAACCTTCTCAGGATTGTTGGGAACAACTTGTTTCTTTTTGCATACGGCAATGGGACTGTATAATTTGACCACAAAACTTCTAGCTGTTTAGGTGACAATAACGTTAACGGTGGCTGTCCCGGTTGTCTCAGGTGTTTCGGTACAAAATAAAATTTATTTTTTGCATTTGTTGTCCCAAACAATTCTATCTTTATAACTTCTTTTCCTTTCATCTTTATATCAATATTTCTTGGGGCCTCATTTTCACCATTCTCTTTTTCTTCTTTTTTAGCAAAGTTGTCATAATAACTTGCCTTTGCGAAGAATGCTTTGGCTTCCGTATATGGTTTTGCATCAGCCTTCACTTTATACTGTATTCTGTCCTTGTAATATTTGAAGCATTGAGGCAAAGTAGACGGTATAATGCCATACTGATGCATCCACGACCTTCTCAAGAGGAGGTTGCATGTTGTCACTGCATTGATCACATGGCAGACAACATCTATAGTCAACTCTCCTATTTCCAATGTCACCATGATCTTACCGAGCTCACATTGCCCGTTTTGATTGAAGCCCTATATCATCATTCTGCTAAGGCGCTAATTAGAACGCCGGTATCCTAGTTCATTCAGCACCTTCAATGGTAACATATTGACCACGAACCCCTTATCCAACATTATTCGATTGACCTGTTTACTGCAGACATGGACTATGACCATTAGTGGCTTGTTATGTTCCTTTTCACTGATCAAATCATCATCAGAGAAGGAAACTGTTGGCATGCAATCTTCTTGTTCCTTGCATTCCTCATTCTCCATTTTTGTCGGTAAAGCTCTTCTAAGGTCACTGTCAGACAAGGCTTGAATTAAGCTCTACCAAGAGTCTTCTAATAACCTTAATGCATCATAAACGCTGAGCAGAGCCGGAATTCCTTTCAAATGACTTATAACATCATAAGTCACTTTTGCTCTTTCATTCTTTTCCTCTTTCCTATCACTGATATCAGAAGGGTTCTTGTTTGTTTCTGTCCTTGTTATTTTAGCTTTCTGCTTTTGTGGACTTCCTATTATTCTTCCTGATCGTAGCATAACCATTATAGCCTTGTCGGTCGCTCTATGATGCTCTCTTTCTACTCTTTCATGAGCGTCTTCATGGGCAGTGAGTACATTCACTACTACTTTTCTGTCTCTCTTTTTCTTTTCCCACTATTTTCTTGCCCCTGTTTATCATCCTTTATATTATGCATTTTAGCATGAAGCAGTTTTCTGTCGGATGTCCCAGTAGACGATGATAGAAAAATAAATATCTTTCTCTTGTTTTCAAAGCTTCTTTAGGATGCTTAGACGGGGGCAATTCTATCGTACAAGCTTTCAATAGCTGATTCATCATGGGGACCACATCTTCTCTCTCGAACGCAAACCACTTGTGAGAATTCAATGATCTGGGCCTTTTGTCATTGAACCTGCCTTTGGGCCGACTCGATTCCTCTCTCCTCTCTATCCTTTTTCCTTTCAACTCTCTCACATCACCATTTTTCTTCTCATGTTCTACTACATTTACATTTAGCCTATTAGAATTTCTTCTAGTTGTTTCATGGTAAAATGTTGGCATCTTCTTTGTCATCAACTCCAAGGCATGGGCTTTTGTCGCCAAGTCACAGAAGGTCTTTATATCAGCAATGGTGAGACTGAATGCAATCTCGGTTTCCATGGAGTTTAGACACATCTTTACTTGTTCCCTTTCTTTAGGCAATTGTCTACAGGATGCTCCCAATGTTTTCCACCTATATATGAATTTCTCAACAGGTTCCCCTTCTCTTTGCCGTATTGAAGCCAAATCCGTTATACTGAAATCATGTTTTGATGAGAAAAAGTTTGACATGAAAGCGTCTTGCATCTGCTCTGTTGCTAAATTAGAGTACCATTGAAATGCCTTGCCTGTTAAGGATGAGTCGAATAACCAAAAGACAGTACCGTGGTACTATAGATACATTCCCCATGCTTGTGATGAAGTACATGAGATGCTCCTCTGGTGATCCATCTCCGCTGAATTTCTGAAAGTCAAGATGTTTGAAGTTAGCCAGGAAGGGAACATCCACTACCTCTCTTAGGTATGGTGGCCGATATCTAAATCTCCCAATATTTTCATGTTCTCTCTTTGTTCTGATGGCTTCTTCTACTACTCACCACACATCCTCCTAAGTTATTGCTCTTACTGCGGGGGCAGACCCGAGTGATCCTACCCTCGGTGGCTGTGAACCTTCAGGTCGTAGTTCTTGCTCTTTCATCGCGGCCATCATTGTAGGGACAATCATTCTAGCCACATTGTGTGCCAGAGTAGCCAGGGCTTCTTGGAGGCTTTTACATTCCTCCATTAATGTCCGCTATGCTTAGACCATGTTAGCAATACGATCTACAGTTGTCGGTTGCAGACGCTGATTGATTCTTGCCATGCATACGGCGGCTTCTACACTGTCCGCAGAGGCTATTGCTAGAGTGGAATATCTGGGAGTTATGGGGCTCACAGAAAGAGAGGCTCCACTCGAACCCTCCATACTCTTGTAAAGTTTAGCTTACCGAGATGTTTCCAGTTGAATTTTCTACTGCAATGTACTCTGAGTTGAAACAGAGACAGTGTTGTCCATTGGTGATTTACCCTTCTCTTTTCTGGTCCATTGGGCCATTGCGATGGGCAATGCTGGGAAGTCTTTTGTTGTTAAAGAGGGAAAAGACCTCTGTCAGGCACCAAACTCAGAAATCGGGCTCACGGAATTTTTTATCACCGAATCTGGTGCCAACAATCTCCTCAGTGCCTCATTCTCGGCTCCAGGCACCCATATGCCAAATTTTGATCCTGGGATCCTACAAGGAGGATTTTCAATATGATTTTTTTTTGTAATGAAGTATAACCACAAGCATAACTAAGTCACAAGACAACATCACCACATATGCACTATATCAAAAACTTTAAGTACAATGCGGAAAGAAAAATACAAATATAGATATCAGAACTCCAAAAGCTCAGCTACACGCTCTTGCCGGTGCTGCTGCGATCCAACGTCGCCTACATGCAATGGTCGTGCATAAGCTTACAAAAAGCTTAGCGGGTGGTGTAAATGTGTGCATAAGGCAAGTACCAAGTATGTAATATCAGAGCAATGTGGGAATATGTTGGTAAGTCCATAAATACTATCAACCGTACTAAGGTTATGCGATGCAAGGCATGAATGTTATCGGCCATACTAAGGCCATGCGATGCAAGGCATACATAGCCAAATGTCATATGTGAGATGCAACGCAAGCATGTCAATCCTCATCAAGTACATATGTTAGTACAGCTCCCCTCTGGGATATCACCGAGGTCTAGTACACTCCACGCTAATAGCCGCCTCCCTAGCTGCATAACCTAGCAAGTGGAAGAGACCACACTATTCGCCTAACCAGTAGTTCGCCAATACCTACCCGACTTGTTGATAGTGGACCCATTTGTGAGCTAGTCAAACTGTGCTTAGCTTATAGCTCCCTCACTCGAGTGGATAAGGCCCCACCCCCTTCCAACCAACCACGACACAGTGGGAGATACGGCCTACTAATATTCGACACTCTTGTGCTCATACATCCACTCGGTCTAGATATTGGAGCATTTCCTAGACCAAAAAGGTTCTGAGACTTTCACACAAGGACATTCTATGTACCCACATTGCTAGAGCCAATATTTTTGGTATCCAATCCGGCCATCCATGATGTCCCTGTGGAGGCCACGACCCTGATGTCGCTACGGAGTATAGTGATAATGTCACACAAATGTGAGATGCATGAATCACACTGTCCAGTCATGCAGCAATCCTACGCGTACCGAGCACTCATGTGGGCAACTCCTATCAGTGAGTCCCATAAATAATCTGCCCATTGGCATATCTTATGATCAATCACTCCTCATATCAAACATACATATGATGCGTATGGGCATGAATGATGGAGTTATACTAAGCATGTTATATGATGATGAACTATCTTCATAACGAAGATGGGCTTAGACGGCTTATACACAACAAGTATGTGTCTAACAATGGGCCCTAGGGAGAGTTACAATGTGGACATTTAACCACATTGATCTTACAATGTGGATGTAAAACCATCATTGCTCCTAAGGCATGGCCCGCCATAAACATCATTACATACATCATGATGGAATCACACATTGCAATGGACCTAATATACATCACGTTCCGCCCCACACAAAGGCCTCACATATTTCTCATTGAGCCTCACTCATGGTCCTTATATACATCACATTGGGCCTCAACCCATGGACCTCAAATACATCGCAATGGGCCTCATATATATTAAGTGGGCCACATCACATGGGTTGCACCAATGGGCCTCATATACATCAAGTGGGCCACATCAATGGGTCGCACCAATGGGCCTCATATACATCAAGTGGGCTGCATCATTGGGCCCACCAATGGGCCTCAGAAACATCAAGTGGGCCACATCAATGGGCTGCACCAATGGGCCTCATATACATTGAGTGGGTCGCATCACATGGGCCTCACCATCTACACCATTCATATATTTAGGGATCTTTTTAGAGAACTGCCCAAAAATGAATCACCTCGGAAGATCATCTGGACCATACCACAAATAACAATGGAGATAATGATTTTCAAAGTTAAAACTTCACAAGGCCCACCACCACATTTATTTTCCATTTAATCTGTTCATACGGTCACAAAGACCAGAATCAAGAGGAAAAACAAATATCATATTGATCCAGAACATCTGTGGTACCAAAAGAATTTCAATGGTAGTCGTTCAACTCTTCACTATTTTCTGCAGTGCGGTCTAACTGATAGATCTGCCTCATTTTTAGTCTCAGGCCTTAAGACAAGCTTGCCAATTGGATGGACGGTTTGGATGTAACACATACATCAGCAGTGGATCCCACAGAATTTGTTGACTTTAAATACAGTAGTAAGCTATTGCTGGAGCTGGGCCATCCATTAAATGAATGGCTAGGATATAACACATCCCTCATGATCAACCACAGCTTGCTGATGTGGGTCCAGTAGGCCATTGGCACAGATGAACGGAGGGCATGGATTCCACCACATAAATCATGTGGGTCCCACGAAACTTCTTGACGTTTCAACAGCTTTATATTCCAGCCAATCTACTTCCAAAGCAGGTGGGTCCCCACGTGGGGCCAGATAACATATACACGTATTATATATATTTATATATATATATATAACATCAACGTATAGGCCTGGGATGGCCTAGATGAATCCCATACATCAAGGCACGGCCCCACATGTCGGGTGGGTCAATATACAACACATACGTGATGGTGGGTCCCACCGTCCAAGGTTTGGATGGTGTGGACACCACACATATATCATTGTGGGGGCAGGCCACATGGATGGTTAGGTGATTTCCACCGTCCAGGAATGCTGGACGATGGATGGCATGGATGAAACATATACTTCATAAGTGGGTCCACACATGTGGGACCCACCATCCTTGGGTAGAGCTGATATTTGTGTTTTTCCTCCAATCAGGCCCGTTGTAACGCCCTGAAATTCGGGGGTCGAGCATAACTCAGCTCTCAAGTTCCAAAACATCACTTATGCAACATATTTAATGATGGATGTATGTTGTCTGTATTAGTGCATAAAACATGGAATAGATTAAGCCAAAGTACAGATATAATTCAGAGATAAGTGAAGAAAGCAAGCGAAAGACTTATAGAAATATTTGTGTACAAGTGCAAATCCCTGAAGTACATATACAAACCAGGTCGTTCTGAAAGTGTTACTATCAAATTACAAGTATCAAGTTACATCATTTAATTCCCAAAAATAATCTCAGAATCCCACGCATCAGAACGAGGCACGCTAGAACCCGTCTGAAAACTGCATATAAGAGAAAGCAGCCTCATCATCATCCATCTCCCGCTCTGCCTCAGAAGTCGCATCAACATCTGCAACATCAGAACCTAGGACAGAGTCTGGTGGGTGTTTAATACCACCCCAGAACGTGAGAGTGAGTGATCAACTCAATGGAACAATAAGGCACTGGTTAACATGATATCAGTTCAATCAAGCAATAATGATAAAGTAGAATAATTAAACATGTCTTAAGTACTCTTGTTAATGAAGGGATAAATGCATAATGATGCGTGCCCTCACGCGTACACCCTCAGCGTCTTCATCTTACGTTACGCATGACACCACCTCAAAGTGCTCCATATCTACAAAGCACATGCAAATGCGATGCATGAACATGATTACCAAGTTGTTATTAGTCCTTTTCATACAGCAGGATTGGGAAGCTAAGATACCTTCCTCATATCACCATCCAAACAGTGATCCATTCTAGGGTCGTTAGTCCTAGTCATCTCATACGATCATATAGTTTGAGGTCGTTGCAAAGGGCTCGTCACCAATCAATGCACGCCTATCATACTTTTGTTACTATACTAAGGCTCGTCACCTCAATGCGGTATCCAGGCATACTCGAGGTCACTACAAAGGGCTCGTCACCAATCAATGTAGGCGATAGCACGAATATAGTGTCCCATACCACCATAATCGGCTCACGAGTTTAGTTGCTCACTGGTCACTACGGGGAGGCTCGTCACCCCAGCGTAGGCCGACAGCTCGACCACGGTGTCCCATACCACCATGTCCTGCTCATGAGTCTTAGCGGATTAAGGTACCATGGTTAATAGGATTTTATTGGTAAGTTTGGTACCCTAGATTCAAGCAGTAGCGTCCATACATGGTGAACATACATCGGACAATCGGGTTACTTGACAAACTCGACTAGCACAAGCGCACGTTGGGTTGAACGACATAGAGTGCGCAAACACTCCGCGTGGCCAAACCACTGCCGAACAACTCTAATACGACTCGGGTTCATCTAATACGTCCTACGCGGCGAAAGCAACCTCAGCCACGAACTTAAGGCCGATTACCGATTTCCTGGACTAATGCATAGTCCCACACACATTACACTACAACAGATAATGGTATTGAATGTAAAGCAGTAAAGGAACAACAACTCAAATCATGGTACTTAAGCATTTGAAGAATATCAACTTAACATAAATGTAAGCATAAGTAATGCTTGAATTTAAACAACAAGGAATGTAACTTGCAAGAAGGAAATCATACAAGCTAGTGGGAGAGTTGAGAATCGCTTCTCAACGCCCATACTAGGTTGAAATATCACACTTTAGATCATTTAAACATTTATACAAACACTTAGAATACATACTACAACATACATGACGTATGTTGAAATACACACATTTGGACAATTCCTTTTACCAAGGAGTTGTCGCACATACATCTAACATACATACATGACAAATAATCATGGCAAACATAAGTGCGTATTTTATACATATACGGTACTTTATACATACACATAGAATGCACAAATCTCAATATAACACATGCATATCAGGAATGCAAAGCAAACATAACATTTGGCATGTGAAATCTCATCCATAACAAGAATAAATCATTGACTGGGATTGAAAGCCTTAAAATCCATAACCTATACACTTAAAGTCCGCACCTTAAGCCAGAAAAGAACACCGAACTGATTTCAGACGAGTTGTCTTCGTCAACGGCGACAAGATAACCTAAAGCAAGAATAGGAATGAGATACAACAATACCAAAACTATTCTAAGCTGTAACACAGGTTAGAGTTAGGTTAACTTACCCCAAGATGAACTCAGAACCGTCAGAATAACGATTTAAAGTGAAGATTCAAGGATGTAGAAGAACAGGAAAGAATCTAAGATAATTCACCAACTTCTCTCTCACTTTCTCTCTCTTTTCCACTCTCTTTCTTAGCTAGGGTTAGAGAAAATTCGTATGGAAAAGAGAGCTAGGGTTTAAGGACTGTAAATAGGCCTAATATTGATGAAAATAACCCCAGGGCCAAGGTATACTTAGGGTATAACCAAAACCAGCCTCTCACGATCCAACGAAGCACTTCTGGTGGGCCTATTACCACGAAAGGTCGGACTTAAGCTCTTTGACCATGGATCTAGGTCAAGCTAAGTTTTCGTACCGACTGGATCTTCAGATCAGCCGTGGCGAACCACACACAATTCAACAGTCACTGAATCTCGATCAGGTCTACAAGCACAAGGACATGCCTGGGCCACCTTCCCTGATCAGAGGGTGAAATTGGGTCAGAATCCAACGGTCAGATTGCTTAAAATCGTCGCGCAAGCAAAACGACTCAGATTTCATAAAACCTTATTAAATTTCCAACCGTTCCCACACTCTTCACTCCGAACTCAATCAAATCGACCCAGAACATCATCTGGACTTGATTTTCGAGGTGATGGTCAAGCCCAACATGGTGACCGCAACAGCCTGAGATCATCGCTATCGGACTTTCGACGAGCGGTCCAGGTCCGATCCAGAACTTCTAAAAATTCTCTAGAACAACTGGATTTAGCGATGGATCCCAGATTTTAGAGTAAAATAGCGCTAACTAATCTACAAGCTTTGAGTCATGCAGATCCAATTTAAAGTGATTGATGCAGATTTCACAAGCAATCAAGTATAGTGCTAATTACCCCAAAAGCAACTACTAAGAAAAGATTAGCACAAAATTTCCAGGGTCATTACAATCTACCCCCCTTAAAGAAAATTTTGTCCTTGAAATTCATACCTTCTCATATTCCTCAAGGATCTGAGGGTAGCTTTTCCTGACCTCAGCTTCAGATTCCCAAGTAGCCTCTTCCACACTATGATGCGTTCATAGCACCTTCACAAGAGGGATAACCTTGCTACGTGATACCTGCTCCTTCCTATCCAGAACATGTGTCGGTCGCAGTACATAAGTGGCATCCTCACTCAACTGCCAACTGATAATATGCGAAGGATCAGGAACGTACTTCTTCAGCATAGAAACATGAAATATGTTATACACGCTCACAAGAGGTGTGGGCAAAGCAAGGCGGTATGCTACCGCTCCCACTCGATCCAGAACTTGAAATGGACCAATAAATCTCGGTGTCAGCTTTCCCTTCTTACCGAACTGCAGAACTCCCTTCATAGGAAAGACCTTTAGAAATACATGGTCTCCAACCTCAAACTCAAGCGGTCAACGCCTCGTATCAGCATACCTCTTCTGCCTACTCTGGGCTGTCAGGAGTCGACGTCAAATGATGTCAACTTTCTCTGAAGTCACCTGCACCAATTTCGGGCTAAACAAATTACGCTCGCCAACTTCTGCCCAACAATGTGGTGCTCTGCACGGGCGACCATACAACGCCTCATAGGGAGCCATGCCGATACTCGCCTAGAAACTGTTATTATACGCGAACTCTGCATACTGAAGACAATCATCCCAACTGTCCTTGAAATCCAAAACACAAGCTCGTAACATGTCTTCCAGGACCTGATTCACGCGCTCCGTCTGCCCATCTGTTTGCAGATGAAACGCGGTGCTGAACTTCAGTTTCACACCCATCGCTTCCTGAATACGAGTCCAGAAGATAGATGTGAAACGCGTGTCTCTATCAGACACAATCTCCAGGAGAACTCCATGCAGACGTACTATCTCCTTGATATACAACCTAGCCAACTCGTCTGCAGAGTTTGTGACTCTGATTGGTAAGAAATGAGCCGACTTTGTCAAACGGTCGACGATCACCCAAATAGAGTCATATCCCCTCCTCGTTCTCGGCAACCCAGAAATAAAATCTATAGAGATGAAGTCCCACTTCCATTCTGCTATGGGCATGGGCTGCAACAACCCAGGAGCTCGGCGATGCTCTGCCTTGACCTGCTGGCACGTGAGACAACGAGAAACAAACTCAGCAATCTGGACCTTCATATTGTCCCACTAATATGATCTCCTCATATCCTGATACATATTCGTGCAACCTGGATGCATCACAAGCTTAGAACTATGGGCTAACTCGAGAACCTCCCGTCTCAAGTCAGGGATGTCAGGAACACATAACCGGCTACGAAAACATAGGCCCCCATCAGAACTAACACTCCAGTCGGAGTTCTTATCTGTACCAACCCGCTTCCTCATCTTCACCAAAAGCTCATCATCTGCCTGAGCTGCAACGATCCTCTCGTCGATAAGGGGCTGTACACGAATGTATGCGATAACCTCATACGGCTCAACCACCGTAAGCTTCTGCTCAAAATCTCGCATGAACTCCAACATATCCCACTCTGCTATCATCAGCGGAGTCGCAAACTCAATAGCCTTCTTACGACTTAACGCATCTGCCACAAGGTTCGCCTTGCTCGGATGGTAAGAAACATCAAACTTAAAGTCCTTCAATGTTTTCATCCATCGGCGCTGCCTCATATTCAAGTCACACTGCGTGAAAATATACTTAAGGCTCTTGTGGTCACAAAAGAGCTCGAACTCCTCACCATAGAGGTAATGTCTCCAAAGCTTTAATGCGAAAATGGCAGCTGCTAACTCTAGGTCGTGCGTAGGGTAATTCTCTTCGTGTTTCCTCAACTGACGCGAAGCATAAGCAATCACCCTATTCTTCTGCATAAGGACACAACCCAGGCCAATGCGAGAGGCATCAGTATAAATAATATACTTAACCCCTTGCTCTGGCAATACTAGCACAGGGGCGGACGTTAACTTGTCCTTCAACTCCTGAAAAGCTAACTTCGCCTGCTCATTCCAAGCAAACTTCAAATCCTTCCGTGTCAGCTACGACAATGGTCTGGCAATCTTCGAGAAGTCTTGAATGAAGCGTCGATAATAACCTGCAAGACCCAGAAAACTCCTTACCTCAGTAACTGAACCAGGCTGCTTCCAGTCCTACACTGTAGCTACCTTGGCAAGATCGACAGCTATTCCTTCCTTGGACACCACATGTCCGAGGAACTTGACCTCCTCTTTCCAGAAATCACACTTCTTGAACTGCGCGAAAAGCTGATTCTTCCTGAGAGTATCCAAAACCGCTCTTAAGTGCTCCTCGTGCTCTTCCCGGCTCGCAGAATATATCAAGATGTCATCGATAAAGACAATGACGAATCGGAATAGGAATGGCCGAAACACTCTATTCATCAGATCCATGAACATGGCCGGTGCATTCGTAAGACCGAACGACATCATAAGGAACTCATAATAACCGAAGCTAGTCCTGAAAGCGGTCTTCTGCACGTCTCTATCCTTGATGTGCAACTGATGATACCCTGACTGCAGATCAACCTTTGAAAAGTACCGTGTCCCCTTCAATTGATCAAACAGATCATCAATCCTGGGCAAAGGGTACTTATTCTTCACAGTTACCAGATTCAGCCTACGATAATTAATACACAATCGCAAGGAACCATCCTTCTTCTTCACAAACAAAACAGGTGCTCCCCAAGGAGACACACTAGGCCGAATAAAACCCAAGTTCAGCAAACTATCTATCTACTTCCTCAACTCCTCCATTTCACTCGGAGGCATAAGATAGGTGGGTAATGAAATGGGTGCCGCACCAGGCATGAGGTCGATAGCAAAATCAATCTCACACTGAGGAGGTAATCTAGGAATCGACTCAAACACATCTTCAAACTCCCGAACTACCGGCGTGCTAACCAACGCCAATTCAGCCATACTCTCCAACAGAGAAGAATAATAATCAATACGAAAAGGGTAACTGACCTGAACTGGGAAAGTAACATTCTTGCCCTCCGGTCCATGGATCGTCACCGATCTAGCTTCACAATCAAACTCAGCTCGCATCCTTGTAAGCCAATCCATACCCATAATAACATCGTAATGATTAAGCGGTGCGACTAAGAAATCAACACAGATCGATCCACTTCCCAGATCGACCAAACAATCCATACAACGCCTGCCCAAAGCAGAGGAAATCCCTGTAGCGGTAGTAAGCGTCACTCCTTGCATAGGAACAGATCTCAAACCCAAACGCCTAACTGCCGCATAAGATATAAGAGAAGTAGTGGACCCTTTATCCACTAACATAGAAACGAGAATACCTTCAATGTGCGCTGTCACCTCGAAGGATCTTGGCACCAAGTCATACATAAGTGCTTCAGCTAATAGCGCATGAACTCGAGCCTGCTGCTGACGATTCGGCGGAGGAACCATGGGCCGGTGAGGTGGCCTGAAGCTAGGAGCTGCGGGTCTGAAGGATGGATGAGCTGGTTCTGATCGAAGAGGAGGAGGAGAAATAACCTGAGGCATCGGATGGCTAATCCTCTACGGTGGAGTAAAACTACTAGCCCGCATACGAGAGAAGCAAAAACGGTCCAAATGCCCAATCTTCCCACCATACGAACAGCAAAGATCAGCTCTCATCTGCTGAGTGGGCGGCGCTGAATGCCTAAAAGGAGAATCTGCTCGCGGCCTCTGGCCGAGAAAAGGTGCACCTTGAAAGTCCGGGCGCGGCCTACGAGCCATCGGTGCTCGCATGCGGGACGACCTCTCCCCATCCTGCTCTGCTCGCAAGGACATGCTTACCAGCTCCGCATAAGAAGAAATGCTAGCACAGCAAATCTTCGATCGGATCTCAGGTCTCAATCCCTCAGAGAAACGTCGCATCCTCATCAGCTAATCACCCAGGATCAAAGGAATATACTGACCCAGCTCAGTGAATCGGTTCTCATACTCCATCACCGACAACCCTCCCTGGCGGAGGCGAAGGAACTCTCTCCTTTTCATGTCAGTACGTAACTGGAAAATACTTCTCATGGAAGCGTGCCTCAAACGCCTGCCACGACCACACAAAACCTTCCTCGACAGTGCGAAGAACACTGTCCCACCACAGACTGGCCTCCTTCTCAAAAATGAAGGAGGCAAGCTCAACCTACTCAACCTCAGAGCAGTGCAACGGTCTCAGTATCTTAGAGATGCGGTCGATCCAATACTCGGCCTCCGCGGGTCCATGAGAACTCGTAAACGTACGAGGTCGCAAGCGCTGGAATCGCTCAAAAGTGCCGCTGGCACTGGTGCTCCCAGATGGAGGCATAGGTGAAGCAGGTGGAGTCGCCCCACTGACTGAGCAAAGATGCCAGCCATGGAAGAGAGGAACTCCTACTGCTGCTGCTGCTGCTGAATCTGCTGCTGCTGCGTCAACAGCATCATCTGCTCAAACCTATCAATAGGTGAAGCAGGCGAAGGTGCATGGCTCAGCTCAGGAATCGAGGGCGTGATTGGAGGAGCCATAGGTGTCGGCCCAACACCAGCATGAGACGGGCCCGCCTGTAGATCCGTCTGGCTATCACTCAAGGGAGGAACCCCAGCAAGCGACTTAACCAAGGAGAGACGGGCCGAAGTCTTCGAACCCTTAGGAGGCATCCCTACATTCAACAGAGGATGCAACCTGTCAGATTCTACATCCACATAATCCATCCACACAGCATTCACAGCACAACTCCAAAGATAAACAACATGCATTCCGTTAAACAAAATCGTCGCAATACAAGTAGTGTAGCATTACATGAATCACGACTAGGAAAGCATCTAAACAACAACATCTAACACTTCAAACAACCACAGCAACTACAACAACACTAACTACAAAGCCAACAACGGCTACACACAGAAAGAAAACAACAAACAAAGCAAAGGACGGCCACGATGACAGCTACTCGTCAGAATCAGGAGATGGAGGCGGGGCACCCTTATCCTGCAAGCAACATAAGATAGACTTAAGAGTTCGAGTCACCTTCTTAAACTTATGCTTAACAAGGCCTCGAAGATCAACAATATCCTGGCGTAAAACAGCCTGCCCTTCTTTAAACCATGCAAGACGGGCATCTCTGGCAGTCTGCTCCGCGCTCTGCTCTAGTGCCACAGGAGGAGAGCTATCACTCGAATCCTGTGCCTCAACCTCTTCCTCGTCCTGCTTTGTTTCTTCCTCAATCTCAGCACCACCTTCAGCATAACTCTCTTCATCATCGCTCTCTGACTCATCCTCACTCTCTGAGTCATGTCGACCAGAACCAATCTCCATCTGCTTAAGGGTCGTCAAGCTAATATGACGAACATGAACCGGCTTCTCTGCTCCAAGCCTATAGCCAAACTCATTAGCAAGCTTACAAATGAGGCGGCCAAATGGAAGCGACTCGGTCCTCCTAGTCGAATGAGCGATGAGAATAATCTGGCGCAGGATGTACATCAACACACACAACTTCACTTCTTACCCCACCTGATACAGGAAATCTACCATCAGGTGCGTACACTCGCTGTGGTTGCTCCACCTTGGGTATACATTGAATGTACACATGTGATGAAGCAAACGGAAGTCGTCCGTCATGTTAGTAGCCAGAGAAGACTCCTATTAGGCTGCCATTCGACCAGACGACCACATAAGGATCGGGTGTGACGATCCCTCTCATGCATACTGTTCAAATTCTTCTCGTTGGCATGCACCTCACCAAGTGGCACATTCAGGAGTCGGGATATCAAAGCAACGTTGACTATAGCTTCCCGACCACTACCACAAGGAATCTTGAACTGCAGAGGCTCCAGCGAAGGATCACGAATATTGGCATAAAAAGCTCGAACAGTACTAGCATTCACGCGATACTCGCCATCAAATAAGGGACAACAACCAGCCTCTTCTAGGCGCTCCAACAGCAGAAACTCGCCATACAGCCGTGGATCAACATGAGCCTCAAAAAGGACTCTACAGCCTTCATAGACTCCATGGGATAGCTCCACCAACAAGGTCCTACTAACGGGAGCTCAAGGATCAAGGTCCCGCTTAGTCTGGATTTCACGAGTGGCGGACGTGCTTGCGGCGGCACCTCTCGGCCTCCGTGCATGGGTTGGGCGGCTAGGCCTGGCTTCATCCATGGGCGCTCTCTTCTTCCTCATCAAAGAAAGAAGGGAAGAAATGGAAAAGATAGCCGTGATAAACTCAAAGAGGGCCATGAGAAATGAGAGAAAGAAAGAAATAGGAAGATGGTGAAGCTTTCACACACTTGAGAGCCCAAAAAGGAATGTGAGAGCTCAAATGAGAAGGAAAGAAAGGGTAAACAGCAATGGGGGTGAGGGTTTTGAGATGGGTAGGTAGGGTTTGCTCGAAAATGGAAGAAGAAGAAGATTTGGACAAGTTTTGGAAGAGTTTGGAGAAGGATTTCAAGAAAAGGAGAGCTTGGGAGGGAGGTTTGTGAAGGAAGAAGGGTGTAGGAGGTGTTTTAATCACCGAACCATGGAGGGGTGGGCCACACAAGGCCTAAAATGCATCGGCCCGCGCCGACCCGCCCGGGCTAGCCCGCTGATCGGCGAGCCCTCGCCGAATCGGCGATGGCATCACCGGTCATTGGACCTTCCGGTGATGCCTCGCTGTTTGGGCGAGGTCCTCCTGGTCCTCCATGCTAAAAATGATGTGGTCCCCCCTGGGCCCCACTGGAAATGCCCCGATCGGCCCCTTGCATGATTTGACGCCTACCGGGCCATTCGGGCAAAAATCTGATTCAAATAAAGATTTCTTGAAGATTTAAGGGTTAAGATGGGATAATAGACCATCTAGACTCATGAATAGATGGTCTAAGAAAGGTTTCGGGTCGCTGTGTGTGATCAGGAGAGAGCACCGACTCGATCTCGGCGATCGTTTTCAGGAAACTTTCGCCGATAGAAGCTACGGAACACAAACACACAATCTACAATAGACTCACACCCAAATACACTAAAGTGGTGACAACATGCGGTGTGTGACCATAACCCAGGTCCGGTTTAATCTAGATCATGCTCTGATACCAACTTGCAATGCCCTGAAATTCGGGGGTCGAGCATAACTCAGCTCCCGAGTTCCAAAACATTACTTATGCAACATATTTAATGATGGATGTATGTTGTCTGTATTAGTGCATAAAACATGGAATAGATTAAGCCAAAGTACAGATATAATTCAGGGATAAGTGAAGAAAGCAAGCAGAAGACTTATAGAAATATTTGTGTACAAGTGCAAATCCCTGAAGTACATATACAAACCAAGTCGTTCTGAAAGTGTTACTATCAAATTACAAGTATCAAGTCACATCATTTAATTCCCAAAAATAATCCCAGAATCCCATGCATCAGAACGAAGCTCGCTAGAACCCGTCTGAAAACTGCATATAAGAGAAAGCAGCCTCATCATCATCCATCTCCCGCTCTGCCTCAGAAGTCGCATCAACATCTGCAACATCAGAACTTAAGACAGAGTCTGGTGGGTGTTTAACACCACCCCAGAACGTGGGAGTGAGTGATCAACTCAGTGGAACAATAAGGCACTGGTTAACATGTTATCAGTTCAATCAAGCAATAATGATAAAGCAGAATAATTAAACATGTCCTAAGTACTCTTGTTAATGCAGGGATGAATGCAGAATGATGCATGCCCTCATGCATACACCCTCAGCGTCTTCATCTTACGTTACGCATGACACCACCTCAAAGTGCGCCACATCTACAAAGCACATGCAAATGCAATGCATGAACATGATTACCAAGTTGTTATTAGTCCTTTCAATACAGCAGGATTGGGAGGCTAAGATACCTTCCTCATATCACCATCCAAACAGTGATCCATTCTAGGGTCGTCAGTCCTAGTCATCTCATATGATCATATAGTTTGAGGTTGTTGCAAAGGGCTTGTCACCAATCAATGCATGCCTATCATACCTTTGTTACTACACTAAGGCTCGTCACCTGAATGCGGTATCCAGGCATGCTCGACCCCCGAATTTTAGGGCGTTACACCCGTCCAAATGGACTACTAGTTGGGCCCACTCAGTGGATGGCATGGATAAAATACATTCATCATGGTGGGCCGTAAAATAGGGAAGAGAGAGATAGAGAGAGAGAGAACAAATGATGGAGGGACCCCCGCACTATGGGCCATCCCTTCTATAAATTACAACATATATCAAGTGGGTCCCATTATATGTGGGCCCACCAATCAAAATCAACGGTGGAGATCCCTTCTCTAGCAAAATGCATGGTCTAGATGACCCTTTTCATATAAGGAAATTAAACATCATGATGGGGTCCATGGAGAATGGCCCCATCATGGGATGGATATATGAATCATGGTGGGCCATCAGCCACACCTAGGGTCCCAAGTGAGATCCATACCATCAATCGATAGGCCCCACTTGGTCTATAGGCCCCATCATAAAACACCCACCGTTCGATCTTCTTAGTCCGATGGAAAGCCAAACTCCTTGGCTCTCTCTTTGATGGTGGAAGAAGAGAATTGAAGGGCTAGGATGAGGGATTTTAGGTAGAAAGTAGGCCACACACTTAGCTTATTTTCTCTCCTTAGGATTCTTCTCTCATGGTTGCTTGGGAAATGGTAGAGAATGGAGTGAAATGAGAGATGAGTGGGGTTGTGTAAGAAGGATGGGATGACAAGAATGGGTAGTATAAGAGAGGGATGGGTGTGTGTAAGAGAGAGTTGACTTATGGGGGGTGAGGTGGCATGGGGTATGGGTTGCTTATATTTGTTAGTAAGAAATGGATATGAGAGGCATGGATTGTGTACTTGAATAGTACTTGATTAATTGATGTGATGGGTTATAGAAATTCTTTCAGAATTCGCAACGCGGGCCGTTTCCTCAAAAAATACGCGGGCCCACAACTCCTAGCCTAGGTATCATGGTCGCGCAACGCGGGCCGTCAATGCGCAAGACGCTGCATTGGAACCACAGAGACAACATGGTCGCAATCGTACAAGTTTTGTGTCGAGCCAACTCAGATATATGGGAAGTCATGCGTAAATGCCAATTACAGGTCACGAGTTACCAGAATTTGACAAGGAGGATCCCGGGAGTCTACAGAATGGTACGGATTAGGATACGGGCCTTACAGCTCTCCCCTCCTAATAAAAATTTCATCCTCAAAATTTATAATATCATCACAACTAAGCAAAACTGATAGAAAAAATAGGAAACATGGCATCATATATAATCAGAGACAATACAAAATACAATCAATCATCAAAGAGATGGGGATAACGCTAGCGAATCTCAGCCTTGTGCTCCCAAGATGCCTCATCCACACTATGATGACCCCACTAAACCTTCACTAAGGAGATGACTTAAGTCTAGAGGACCTGCTCCTTCCGATTAAGGATACGAACTGGCTGCTCAATGTATGAAGCGTCCACACGAACCTCTAAGGGCTGCTAATCAATAATAGGAATGATGTCTGACCCACACTTCCTCAACATAAAGACATGGAAAACATTATGAATGTTAGACAACTGAGATGATAAGGAAAGCCGATAGGTCATGACGCCAACACGCCTAGTGATCTCAAAAGGTCCTATGAATCTTGGGGCAAGCTTGCCCTTCACTCCAAAATGAACCACACCCTTCATGGGTGAGACCTTAAGATACACATGGTCCCCAATGATAAACTCTACGGGATGACGCTGATGATTAGCAAAACTCTTCTGCCGGCTCTAAGATGTGCGCATCCTCTATTGATGATGTCGATGATCTCTAATGTCTGCTGCACCAGCTCGAGACTTAGGAGACGCCGCTCTCTAACCTCGATCTATCAACTCGAAGATCTGCACAATCTATCATAAAATGCCTCAAAATGAGTCATGTTAATGGTCTCCTGATAGTTCTTGTTGTACATGAACTCAACCAATCATAGGTACTCATCCCAGCTACCCGCGAAGTCAATCACGCAAGCTCTAAGCATATCCTCAAGGATCTGGTTGACCCACTTAGTCTGCCCATCAATCAGTGGATGATATACGGTGCTGAACTGCAAAATAGACCCCATCGTCATCTAAAAGCTCCTCAAAAACTGAGACGTAAACCTTGGGTCTCAGTCAGAAACGATCGAAACTGGAACACCATGAAGTCTCACAATCTCATCGATGAATAACCTCACAAGCTAGTCCAAAGTCCAGGTCGCATGAATCACAAGAAAATGCACCGACTTCGTCAGATAATTGATGATAACCTGGATGGTGTCGTGACCATGCTGAGTCCTTGGCAAACCCATGATGAAAACGGTGGATACATGCATCCACTTCCATAAAGGGACGCTCAATGGCTGCAAGGGACCAGGGGATCTCTAATGATCAGCCTTGATACACTAGCATGTGTCCACCCAGCAATAAAACTTGCTATCTGGCACTTCATCCCCGCCTAAAAATACTAACGTCTCATATCGCAATACATCTTCGTTGAGCCAGGGTGGATAGAAAACCACTATCGATGATCCTCAGTCATAATATCTGTACGCAACTCAAGAATATTTGAGACACATAATTGGCCTCTAAAGTGAAGTCCACCATCAGAACCAATCTGCCAATCTGATTAACTCTTAGATACTGCCTTTACCTGATAACTCTGCACCGACTCATCTACATGCTGAGCCTCGATCACCCTTGCAACAAGAGAGGGTTGAATCGATAAGCTCGACAATGGCACAATAAAATACTATAAGCCGATCTCAAAGTCGAATGCTAACACATCTTCAAGCATCTTCCACTCCTGAATCATCATGTGTGCCACCAGGCCTCGTGGTTGACGGCTGAGGGCATCCGCCACCACGTTCAACTTGCCCGGGTGGTACTGAAGATCAAAATCATAGTCCTTCGGGAACTCAATCCAACGCCTCTGCCTCATGTTTAGCTCGGACTAAGAGAATAGATACTTCAAGCTCTTGTGGTTGGAGAAGAGCTCGAAGCTAACCTCATAGAGATAGTGCCTCCACACCTTCAGTGCGAAGACAACTGCTGCCAGCTTTAAATCATGCGTGGGGTAGTTTAGCTCATGGACCTTGAGCTGGTGAGATGCATAAGCCACCGGCTTCCTGTACTGCATTAGGACAACACCTAAGCCAACTTGCAAGGCATTGGTAAATACAACAAATCCATCACTGCCTAAGGAAAGAGTGAGGACAGGAGTGGACGTGAGGCGGTCTTTCAACTCCACAAATGCCTGCTCACAAGTGTCGCCCCAAATAAACTCAGCACCCTTGCGAGTCAACCTGGTCAACGGGGCTACAATACGGGAGAAGCCCTCAATGAAACGTCGGTATTAGCCCATCAAATTAAGGAAACTACGAATCTTGGATGCATTCGTGGGCTGGCCCCACTTACACATGACATCAATCTTCGAGGGGTCCACAATGATGATCTGCCTCGTCACCAAATGACCAAGGAACTTCACCTCCTCCTGCCAGAACTAGCACTTCTCTAGCTTCACGTAAAGCTAGTGTGCACGGAGGGTCTGCAAAATAATCTCCAGATGTCGCTCATGCTCCTCACGGGTCCTCAAATATATCAGAATGTCGTCAATGAACACCACCACAAACTGATCGAGATATGGACGGAAGACCTCATTTATCAACTGCTTGAAAACGGAGGGCGAATTCGTGAGTCTGAAGGACATGACTTGACACTCAAAATGACTGTAGTGCATCATGAATGCTATCTTTAGTATATCCTCCTCACGAACCCGAATCTGATGATAACCGTAATGCAGATCAACCTTCAAAAAGAACTGTGCACCCTGTAACTGATCAAACAAATGATCGATCCTCGGGAGCGAGTACTTGTTCTTAATCGTGACCTTGTTAAGTTCATGGTAGTCCATGCAAAGCCTCAAGAGCCATCCTTCTTCTTCACGAAGAGTATCGGTGCTTCCCACGATGAACTGCTCGGATAGATAAAGCCTAACTCGCACAACTTGTCCAACTGCTTCTGCAGTTCCCGCAACTCTAGTGGTGTCATACGATATAGGGCCTTCGAAATAGGCATGGTACTGGGCACGAGATCAATTTGGAACTCGGTGTGCCTATGAGGTGGTACACTCGGAATCTCCTATAACACATCTGAAAAATAACAAACGACAGGCAGATGGTCGATACTCAAAGCAAATGATTCCTCAACGGCACACGACAACAGGCAGGAAAGCTGCTCTCCTCTAAACTAGGAAACAAACTGAAATTGCGGTATGCCGGGTATACAAAATGTGACTTTCCTCGCAGAGCAGTCCAATACGGCGTGATACTCGGTGAGCCAATCCATGCCCAGGATGACATCAACCTCAAACATTGGCAACACGAACAGATCATCAGGCAAAAAGATATCCAAACCAAAAAGGGGCAAGATGAGCAAAATCAGCCCAACACTGCAATTTTCTCTGTTGAGGTACAAAAAATATTTCATTGCAGTGGTCAGAGAATTTCATGGTGCGGATCTTTCATAGGGTCACTCACTTTGTATTTTGGTAAAAATCAGTATCCTGGGGTATTTTGGTAAAAATCAGTATTCGGGGGTATTTTAGGTATTTTAGTAAAAATCAGTATCCGGGGGTATTTTCGGTATTTTGGTAAAAAATAGTATCCAGTGGTATTTTCGGTATTTTGGTAAAAGTGAGTGATTTGGGGTAGTTTGGTAAAAAGAGAATGGATGAACATTGCCTTGTATTAAGGAAGAAGTGGTTGTACACCACCATTTAAAGGAGAGCTTGGTGGACACCATTGTTTAAGAGAGGAGGTTGGACATTATGTGAAGGGAGAAGTGGTGGTGATCACCACTATGTAAAAGAGGGATGCCTATAAATACCCCTCCCCATGCCTCATTTGGGTGGTTGGTTGTTGTGGGTTGGAAGACAAGAAGGGAGGAGGACAAGTAGGAAGAAAGACAAGAGAGAGAGCATTGTGTAGCATTGTCTGCGCAACGTGAAGAGTCTTTACGCGAACCCACGCAATGGAAAGTTAGGTTGCATGAATCTGCGTAATGAAAAGAGGCCTTGCGCCTATCCACGCTAAGGAAAGAGCCTTGCGCCTATCCGCGCAAAGTGTTTTGGAGAAAAGACCCTTGCATCTATTCGTGCAAAGAACTTTGGAGAAAAGCTTGGAGAAGTCTGTTGCACGAGACCGCGCAACCATGTTTGCAGAGAAGTCCGTTGGGCGAGCCCGCGCAACTACTTTTGCAAAAGAGATCCTTTACGCCAGCCCGCGCAATGGATATAGTTTGCAAAAAAGGTCTTTTGCAATCACTTTTATAAAGAAATCCCATGAGCCAATTTATGTGAAGCTTGTCCTAAGTCAAGCCTTATGTTGTCATAATGGATACTCCATGCACTACATCAAGAGGAGCTTGTCCTAAGACAAGCCTTATGTTGTCTTAACGGATACTCCATGCACCACATCAAGAGGAGCTTGTCCTAAGACAATCCTTATGTTGTCTTAACGGGTACTCCATTAGCCACATCAAGAGGGGCTTGTCCTAAGATAAGCCTTATGTTGTCTTAATGGATACTCCATGCACCACATCAAGAGGAGCTTGTCCGAAGGAAAGCCTTATGTTGTCTTAAAGGAAACTCCATGCGCCACCCTGTGAGGAGACTTGCCCTGATGCATGGTTTTTGTCCCGAAGGATGATCATCACTCAGTATTTCAAGGGATCGCTCCACAGTTCAAGGAAGAATGAACAGAAGGATGATAGGAATTGATCTCAACGGTCAAATCAAGGAAGAATGAATGGAAAGATGATCGGAATTGATCTCATTGGTCAGATTAAGGAAGAATGAATGGAAAGATGATCGGAATTGATCTCAACGGTCAGATCAGGGTTTGAAGCCCGCACAACCCATCTCCCCTAGAGATGTGATAAAAAAAGGGTCGAAATGCTGCAAAAATTGCCATCAGAGTATCTTCTATTGCATTCATTGCTTTGATTGATTGTACTTTATTTTCAGAATCAAGGGAATCTGAGGATGTAAATGAACTCAGAATAAATGCGATCATTGTTCTCTCATTCTTTCTTTGTTATCAATGAATAAATTCCCCAAATCAAACACATTTATTTTCTTGTCGAAACATTCCCGTTGATACTGACAAACCCTCACAAGTATACTCTAATGGCAAACCGGTCAATCGGCAGAAATCCTCGGCCACAAAGGAATGCGATGCACCAGAGTCAAACAATACACGTGCTATGCATGCAGAAACAGGGAGGGTACCCTCGTCGACCCCTCCTGATGACTGAGGGTACTCCTAGGCTGCATAAAATCTGCCCTGAGCCTGCTGGGGAGGTGCATGTCCCCTCTGAGGTCTCTACTACTATTGCTGCCACTGTAACGGCCTGATCTGTTACGAGCCTGATGGGGAGGTGCATGTCCCCTCTGAGGTCTCTACTGCTATTGCTGCCACTGTAATGGCCTGATCTGCTACCTCTGCTATTGTGGGGGAGGTCTCGAAGGCTGGTGCTACTGTTACTGCTACTGTTATGGGGGCTTCTGTGGAGGCTGATGCTGTGCCTTCGGCTGCTGCTACTGTAGATGGGGACACTGGTGCTTACGATGTCCTGCCGTACTACATCCAAAGCAAGCACCTGGAAATGGTCCCGAAGGTGGTGTTGGGGGTGCCACTGGTGCTCGGAATGCTGGACGGGTCATGTGTCACTGTTGTGGATGATGTTGCTGCTGTTGGGAGCTACTGGAGGGTGCATTCCTCTTTTAGTCTCCTGTGTAGTCACAAATCCTCTGCAAATCAGCCCAATCTACCTCGTAAACCTGTGCCCTCTACATAATCTACTCAAAAGTCAGAAGCATGTGTCCAATCACATGGCTCTTGAGGGCAGGACACAAGTCGTTCTCAAAACGTGCCTTATACTGGGACACTGTCATGTCCCCCTGGACTAGAGTCTCAAACTTTAATGCACGTTGTTGTTGAACATGCTCGGGAAAGAACTTCTGGTCGAACCGGTCAACAAAATCCTCCCACGTCCACTCGAAATCGGCCGCTGCTGCTCGGGCAACTAATGCTTACCAGTGCTGAACCTCACCCTGGAGAAGAAATACAGCTAAAGGGACCCCGCTTTTAGGTCATACATCTCATAGTGTCGCATATCTTCTCCACCTTGGAGCGCCATATCTCTGCTGTAGTAGGGTCTGGCTCACCCTGAAAGCACGGAGGATCATGCTGTCAAAAGTCTCCGACAAGGACGCTTGGGCACTCCTGCTCTGCCTGGGCTAGCGTAATAGCGGGCCGCTTGCCCTGCCCCTGAAGGATAGTAGTCATCACCTGCAACAACTGTTGAAGCTGATCGGCAGTCATGGGTGTTGTTGGGGCTGCATTTGTCTTAGACGAGGGTGCGAGAGTTGAGGGTCACTCTCTTAGGCAGCATGT
This sequence comes from Magnolia sinica, assembly GCF_029962835.1. Lineage (NCBI taxonomy): Eukaryota > Viridiplantae > Streptophyta > Magnoliopsida > Magnoliales > Magnoliaceae > Magnolia > Magnolia sinica. The sequence continues at coordinate 87,834,335 of NC_080574.1, forward strand.
CTTACAAGAAGGCACACACGTTGAGGGTCTATATTAAAAAATCGCTCGATTATTCAGATTTGGAACCTATAATTCTAAATTCATAGTAGATATGTGAAATGATCCTCAGGTATTCCCAAGTTATGCTCTGATGCCAACTTTCGTCACGCCCCAAACTCGAAAATTGAGCTCACAGAATTCTCGATCGCTGAATCCGACGTCGACAACCTCCGTATTGTCCCATTCTCAGCTCTCAACACCTATATACCAAATTTTGTTCCTGGGATCCTACAAGGAGGATTTTCAATATGAATTTTTTTATAATGGAGCATAACCACAAGCATAACCAAGTCATAAGACAACATCACCACATACCCACTATATCAAAAACTTTGAGTATAATATGAAAAAGGAAATACAAATATAGATATTGGAACTCCAAAAGCTCAGCTACACGCTCCTGGCTCAGTGCTGCTACAATCCAACGTCACCTGTATGCAACGGTCATGCATAAGCTTACAAAAAGCTTTGAGGGTGATGTAAGTGTGTGCACAAGGTAAGTGCCAAGTATGCAATATCAGAGTAATGTGGGAATATACTGATAAGTCCATGAATACTATCAGTCGTACCAAGGTTACGTGATGTAAGGCATGAATGCTACCAAGGCCATATGATGCGAGGCCTATGTAGCAAAATGTCATGTAAGAGATGTAATGCAAGCATGTCAGTCCTCATCAAGTACATATGTCAGCACAGCTCCCCTCTTGGATATCACCGAGGTCCAATACACTCCACACTGACTAGCGCCTCCCTAGCCACACAGCCCAGTGGTGGAAGAGGCCACACTATCCACCTAACTAGTAGTTTGCCAATAACTACCCGGCTCATCGATAGCGGACCCATTTGTAGCTGGTCAAACTCGGCTTAGCTTGCAGCCCCCTCACTCGGGTGGATAAGGCCACACCCCCTTCCAACCGACCACGACACTGTGGGAGAGGCAACCTACTAGTATTCAGCACTCGTGAGCTCATGTATCCACTCGCTCTAGATGTTAGAGCATCTCTTGGTACCAAAAAGGTTTTGGGACTTTCACCCAAGGACATCCTATGTACCTACAGTGCTAAAGCCAATATTTTCGGTATCCAATCTGGCCATCCACAAAGTGCCTGTGGAGGCCACGACCCTGATGTCGCTAGGGCGTATAGTGATCATGTCATACAAATGCGAGATGCATGAATCACACTTTCCAGTAATGTAATAATCCTACGCATACTGCGCGCTCATGTGGGCAACTCCTAACACTGAGTCCCATAAACAATCTACCCAATGGCATTCCTATGATCAGTCACTCCACATATCAAGCATACATATGATGTATATGGGCATGAATCATGGAGTTATACTAAGCATGTTATATGGTGATGAACTATCTTCATAATGAAGATGGGCTTAAACAGCCTACACACAACAAGTATGGGCCTAACGATGAGCCCTAGGGAGAGTTACAATGCTGACATTTAACCATCATTGCTCTTACAATGTGGACGTCAAAACCATCATTGCTCCCAAGGCATGTCCTACCATAAACATCATTACATACATCATGGTGGAATCACACATCGCAATGGACCTTATATACATCACATTCGGCCCCACACAAAGGCCTCACATACGTCTTATTGGGCCTCACTCATGGTCCTTATATACATCACATTGGGCCTCAACCCATGGACCTCAAATACATTGAAATGCGCCTCATATACATCAAGTGGGCCACATCACATGGGCCGCACCAATGGGCCTCATATACATCAAGTGGGACGCATCAATGGGCCGCACCAATGGGCCTCATATACATTAAGTGGGCTGCATCAATGGGCCTCATATACATTAAGTGGGCCACATCAATGGGCTGCACCAATGGCCCTCATATACATTAAGTTAGCCGCACCAATGGGCCTCATATACATCGAGTGGGCCACATCACATGGGCCTCACCATCTACACCATTCATCTATTTAGGGATCTTTTTAGAGCATTACTTAAAAATGAATCACATCAGAAGTTCATCTAGACCATACCACAAATAACAATGGAGAGAGTGATTTTCATGATTAAAACTTCACAGGGCCCACCACCACATTTATTTTACATACAATTTGTTCATACAGTCACAAAGACCTGCATCAAGAGGAAAAACAAATATCATATTGATCTAGAACTTCTATGGTACCAAAAGAATTTCATTGGCAGCCGTTTAACTCTACACTATTTTCTGTTGTGTGGTCCACCTGATAGACCTGCCTCATTTTTAGTCTTGGGCTTTGAGACGAGCTTGCCAATTAGATGGACAGTTTGGATGCAACACATACATCAGCGGTGGATCCCACAAATTTTGTTGACTTCAAATACTGTAGCAAGCTGTTGTTGGAGTTGGGCCATCCATCAGATGAATGGCTGGGATATAACACATCCCTCACAATCAACCATAGCTTGGTGACATGGGTCCAGTAGGCTGCTGGCCCAAATAAATGGATGGCGTGGATTCCATCACATAAATCATTTGGGTCCGACGGAACTTTTTGACGTTTCAATAGCTATATAGCTACGGGGGGTATTCCAGCCAATCCACTTTTAAAGCAGGTGGGTCCTCACGTGGGGCCCACCAAATAACATATACACGTATTATATATAATATTATATATATATATATGTATGACCCATATCCTAGACCGTACTGTTTCGTCGAATCTCGTGATCCTTCCCGTCGAATTTCGGCTACCTACGACTGATAATCAACGTTTGTGCTTGACCCTAAGTCGTATCCTGTAGAATTGAGTCGGCTTAATTCGAGACTTGTACCATTGTGACTGCACCGTCGCCGCAGTTCCAACGCCGCGACTCGTGCACCGATCCGATACCCTAGCCGAGAGATGTGGGCTGGTGTTTATTTCGAAGAAATGCCAGGCGGTTGTAATCCTAAGAGAATCTCTACATCATGTCCCATCAATCAATCACTTAAATTAATTAATCAATGCTTTCTTTCTCCCCAAGTCAAGCAAACACCAAGTCAACTCTTTCTCACCCTCTCTCTTACACACCTAAACATGTCAAGTACAACATCACCTCACCCATCACTCACATCCATCACTCTCTCTCCTTACATCCCATCTCTCTCTCTCTCTCTCTCTCTCTCTCTCTCTCTCTTCTCTACACAATTTCCAAGCAACCAAAGAGAGCAAAAAAATTGTGGACGTCCATGGTCTTTCATGAGAGAAAAGGTTGTTGTGTGGCGCACTTTTCATCCCAAAAATTCATCTTCTTAGCCCTTCATTTCTCATCCTCTCCATCAAAGTGAAGCACAAGGAGACCGGCGTTCTAACGAACCGAGAACATCGAATGGTGGGTGCTTCTATAGGCTAGTTTTCTTGTTTTTATGATGGGTTAAGTGAGGCTTACCGATCGATGGTATGGATCTCACTTTGGACCCTAAGATGTGACCGATGGCCCACCTTGAATATCAATATCATTCCATGATGGGGCCATTTTCCATGGACCCCATCATGATGTTTACTTTTCTAGCTTGAATAGAGGTCATCTAGACCATCCATTTTAGTGAAGAAGAAATCTCAACCATTGAATTTTGATTTAATGGGCCCACATGTATTGGGACCCACTTGTTGTATGATTTAATGCATGGAACGGAGGGCCCATAATGTCGGGGTCCCTCCATCACACGTGTCCCTCTCTCTTTCACTCTCTCTCCTTCTCTCTTTCTTTTTCTCCTATTTTATGTGATGATGTGGCCGTGTGGCCCACCCAGGTGGACCCCACCACGGAGCATGTATTTTACCCAAGCCATCTGTAGGTGGGGCCCACTTTATACATTGTTGTGCCCACACCACCTAGCCATTTGGTGGCTCAACTGAGTAGGGCCCACCTTAGATATGTGTGCGCCCAAACCGTCTAGTGTCCCTGACGCTGGTTGCTGAAATGAAAACAAAAATATCAGTTTGATTTAAAACTTGGAGTGAACCGCTCACACAGGCCCCACCCTGATGCATTGATCCGATCCACACCATCTATCTCATTCCCTGGATCATTTTAGGCGTTGAGTCAAAAAATGAAGCTGATCCGAGTATCTGGTGGGCCATAGCATGGGAAACTATGGTGGTTACCATTGAAAAACCAACTGCCATTTCTATTCACCAAAATATATTCGCTATTAGGCTTGTTTGGCTTGTATTAAGTCATGGGACCCAACGGTTGGGTTAGATTCACCTAACGCGAGCCCCACTGAGGAAAAATCTCAGAAATCCAAAAGAAAATAGATTATAAGCAGCAGGATGTTGCTGCTGCCAGAGGCACAAGCAGAGCCTGCTGCGCACGGATGTGCGGGAAGACAGGGTCCCACGGCCATGGCTGTGGGCCCCACTGTGATGTGTGTTGAATACCCACGCCGTTCATTAGGTAGCCCCTTAGGGCAGTGGGCCCCCCTCCAAAAATCAGCCGTATACATGGCTCGGGTGGCCCACATCATAGGTAACAGTGGTGATTGAACGGCTTCCTTTGAACCCTTTCTGGTATCACAAGAGTTTTGAATTAATATGAAATTTGTTTCTCCTTTTCATCCAGGCCTGTGTGACCTTATTAACGGGTCGGATTGTAAATAAACATTACGGTGGGCCCCACGTGGAACCACTATGATGTAGGTGTATTATTAACATCGTGCACTATTGTGGACAGTGTACCCTACAGAGATGTATGTGTTATTCTCACTGTCCACAGTCGTGGACGGTGGAGACCACCATGATTTATATGTTTTATCCACACTGTCCACCCCTGGACGGTGGGGCCCACCATGATGCATGTGTTGCATCCAAGCTGTTCAACCATTTTCAAAGCCCGTCGTAAGGCTTGAGAATAAAAATAAGTCAGGTCTTAAGTTCAAGTGGACCCCCACTATTGAAAATAGTGGAGATAGTGACCTCTACCGTTCAAACTTCTTAGGAGCCACATTAGCTTCCAATTAAGCTTATATTTTGCTTTCACTTCATCTAACTCTATGTTAACTTATGAATTGGTTGGATCTCAAACACATCACGGCGAGCCACTCCGTGATATGATCATCCATTTAGGCCCACTTTGATGTGTTTTGTGGCCATCTGTGAGGCCCACCTTGATATACCTTATGGCCCATCCGTCAGGCCCACTTTGATGTATTTTTGTGGCCCAATCGAGGAGCTCACTTTGATATACATGTGACTCATCAAGATGTATCTTTGACCCATGAGCGGGGCTCACCTGTTACGCGTTTTGAGGCCCAGGTGCAGGACCCACTTATCATGTATTTTGGGGCCATCGGTGAAGGTCCACTGTGATGTATTAGGGCCCATGGGTTGAAGTCCATTGTGATGTATTGGGAGCCCATGGGTTAAGGCCCATTATGATGTATTGGGAGCCCATGGGTTAAGGCCCATTGTGATGTATTAAGGCCCATTGTCGAGGCCCATCTTTATATACATAAGGCCCATTATTGAGGCCCATCTTAATGTACTTGTGGCCCGTCCATTGGGGCCCACCTTGATATATATGAGGCCCAAGTTATGAGGCCCGTTTGATGTATTGGAGGCCCGTTGGTCGAGGCCCAATGGGATGTACATAAGGCCCATTGTAATGTGATTCCACCATGGGGTATGTAATGACATTTATGGCCGGCCGTGCCTTGTGAACGATGTTAGTTTGACTTCCACATTGTAAGAATAATGTTGGTTAAATGTCCGCATTATAACTCTCCCTAGGGCCCCTTGATAGGCCCATACTTGTTGTGCGTAGGCCTTCAAGGCCCATCTTCGTTGTGAGGATAGTTCATCACCATATAAATTGCTTAGTATAACTTCATGATTCATGCCCATACACATCGTATGTATACCTGATATGAGGAATATTTCATCATAGTATACGCCATTGGGCAGACTATTTACGGGACTCCTTATGAGAAGGAGTGCCCACATGATCGTGTCGTACGCGCAGGATTGTTGTACGACTGGATAGTGTGACTTATGCATCTCACATATATGTGACTTGATCATTTCACGCCCCAGCAACATCAGGGTTGTGGCCTTCACAGGTACATCGTGGATGGCTAGATGGGACACCGAAAATAATTGGTTCTAACACTATGGGTACTTAGGATGTCCTTGGGTGAAAATCTCAGAACCTCCTTGGTACTAGGAGTTGCTCCAACGTCTAGACCGAGTGGAATATGAGTGCCGGTGCATATACCATGAGGTCGTGTCTCTCATTATGTCATGGTCGGTTGGAAAGGGGTGTGGCCTTATCCACTCGAGTGAGGGGGCTATAAGCTAGGCTGAGTATGACCAGCTCGTAAATGGGTCCGCTATCGACGAGCTAGGCCCAATATTGGCAGGCAGATAGTAAGGTCTTCTCCACTCACTGGGCTGTGCAGCTAAGGAGGAGGCATTCGGAGTGGAGTGTAATAGACCCCGGTGATTTTCCCAGAGAGCAACCATAATGATATGTGGACTTATTGAGCAGGAATTGCATATCCATTCATTCATTCATTCACTATCCACTCGGGCTGGTGGTGGGTAACTATTTGTTACGTGTACCATCGCATGGCCAGGATTTCGGTTGGGCACGTGACTAACCTAAGATCAGGAGTTTACCACATTGTGTCTGACTATCCAAATTTAGCTATGGGACTGGTTTGGATAGAAGTCTCTTGTGATGAACCCTATAGCCTGTGATACTTCGTACTATCATCCCGACTTCACATTCTAGCATGGTCATTTCATTCGCACTGCACATTACATTGCTTCTGCAGTACTTAGCATTTTTGGTTACTATGTTTTTGCACTTATATAGCCTAGATGAGGTTGATGGTATTCACGGCTCGTCAAGATTTGCATATTGCATTGCATCCTAAGCATCTGTTAGTCTTTTTATGTTTTGCATCGCATGGCCTTGGTATGGCCGATAGCATTCATGCCTTACATCAAATAGCCTTGGTACAACTAATAACATTCATGGACTTACTGCATATTTCCGCATTACTTTGATATTGTATGATTCATGATCTTGTCACTATTTCCACTTATTCCGATGGTGTATGATTTATGGGCTTTATTATATACTTGGCACTTACCTTCCACACACTTTCACCACCCTCTAAGCTTTCTATAAGCTTATGCATGATAGATGCATGCAGGTGGCGTTAGGTTACAGTAGCGTTGAGCTTGGAGCATGCAGCGGTCTTTTGGAGTTTTGATTTTTGACATATGTATTTCCCTTTCAGCATTGTATTCAAATATTTATATTAGTGGATATGTGATGATGATGTTGCCTTTGTGATTTGGGTAAACTTGTGGTTATGCTCCATACAAAAAAAAATCATACTAAAAATCCTCCTTGTAGGATCCCAGGATCGGAATCTAGCGCATGCGCGCTGGGAGCCGAGAATGGGGTACTACAGAGGCTGTCAGCACTGGATTCGGCAATCGAGAATTTTATGAGCCCAGTTTTCAAGTTTGGGACGTGACAATATATATATTAAACATCAACGCCCAAGCCTGGGATGGCCTGGATGAATCCCATACATCAAGGCACGACCTCACATGTGGGGTGGGTCCCATTGTCCAAGTAATGGATGGTGTGGATATACAACGCATACGTGATGATGGGTCCCACCGTCCATCGTTTGGATGGTGTGGACACCACACATACATCATTTTGGGGGCCACGCTGTAAAGCCCGTATCATAGTGCGTACCATTTCGTAGGCTTCCGCGGTCCTCTCGGTCGAATTTCATCAACCCGCGACCTGTAATCGACATTTGTGGACGACCTTAAGTCGTATCCTATGATTCTAAGTCAGCTCGACTCGAAACTTGTACCCTAACGACCACACCATCGCTGCGGTTCCAACATCACGTCTCACGTGCCGATGCGATACCCAGGCCAGGAGTTGTGAGCCCGTGTTTATTTTGTAGAAACACTGCACGTTGCAAATTTCGAGTGAATCTCTACAACCCATCACATCAATCAATCACCTCAAATCAAGTACACATCCTATCACTCCCCTTACAATACCCCATACCCTACCCATCTCTCTCTCATTCCCAAAGTCAACTCTCTCTACCCATCTCTTTCTTACAACACCATCCCTATAACACCCTGAAATTCGGGGGTTAAGCATAACTCAGCTCCCGAGTTCCAAAACATCACTTATGCAATATATTGAATGGTGGATGTATGTTGTCTGTATTAGTGCATAAAACATGGAATAAATTAAGCCAAATAGAAAATATAATTCAGGGATAAGTGAAGAAAGCAAGCGGAAGACTTAAAGAAATATGTGTACATGTGCAAATCCCTGAAATACATATACATACCAGGTCGTATTACAAGTGTTGTTATCAAAATTACAAGTATCAAATTACATCAATTAATTCCTAAAAGAAATCCCAGCATCCCTCACATCAGAACAAGGCTCACTAGAACCCATCTGAAAACTGCATAAAAGAGAAAGCAGCCTCATCATCATCGATCTCCGGCTCTGCCTCAAAGGTTGCATCAACATCTACAACATCAGCAACTAAGACAAAGTCTGGTGGGTATTTAACACCGCCCCAGAACGTGGGAGTGAGTGATTAACTCAGTGTAACAATAAGGCAAAGGTTAACATGTTATCAGTTCAATCAAGCAGTAATGATAAAGCAGAACAATTAAACATGTCCTAAGTACTCTTGTTAATGCAAGGATGTATAAAGAATGATGCGTGTCCTCATGCGTACACCCTCAGCGTCTCCATCTTATGTTATGCATGAGACCACCTCAAAGTGCGCCACGTCTACAAACACATGCAAATGCTGTGCATGAATATGATTACCAAGTTGTTATTAGTCCTTTTCATACAGCAGGATTGGGAAGCTAAGGTACCTTCCTCATGTCACCATCTAAACAGTGATCCATTCTAGGGTCGTCAGTCCTAGACATCTCATACGATCATATGGTTTCAGGTCGTTGCAAAGGGCTCGTCACCAATCAATGCACGCCTATCATACCTTCGTTACTACAATAAGGCTCGTCACCTCAATGTGGTATCCAAGCATGCTCGAGGTCACTACAAAGGGCTCGTCACCAATCAATGTAGGCCGACAGCACGAATATAGTGTCCCATACCACCATAATCAGCTCACGAGTTTGGTTACTCACTGGTCACTACGGGGAGGCTCGTCACCCCAGCGTAGGCCGATAGCTCGACCACAGTGTCCCATACCACCATGTCCGGCTCATGAGTCTTAGCAGATTAAGGTACAATGGTTAATAGGATTTCATTGGTAAGTTGGGTACCCTAGATTCAAGCAATAGCGTCCATACATGGTGAACATACATCGGACAACCGGGTTACTTGACGAACTCGACTAGCACGAGCGCATGTTAGGTTGAACGACATAGAGTGCGCAAACACTCCGCATGGCCAAACCACTGCCGACAACTCTAATACGACTCGGGTTCACCTAATCACGTCCTACGTGGTGAAAGCAACCTCAGCCACGAACTTATGGTCGATTACTGATTTCCTGGACTATTCATAGTCCCACACACATTCCACTACAACAGATATTCATATCTACAATTTAGAATAGTAATGGAACAACAACTCAAATCATATGGTATGTAAGCATTTGAAGAATATCAACTTAACAAGGATTTAAGCATAAGTAATACTTGAAATTAAACAACAAGGAATGTAACTTGCATGAAGGAAATCATACATACTAGTGGGAGAGTTGAGAATCTCTTCTCAACGCCCATACTAGATTGATATATTACACTTTAGATCATTCAGACATTTCTACAAACACTTAGAATACATAATACAACATACATGACGTATGCTGAAATATACACATTTGGACAATTCCTTTTACCAAGGGGTTGTCGCACATACATCTAGCATAAGTACACAACAAATAATCATGGCAAACACATGTTCATATTTTATACGTATACGGTACTTTATACATACACATAGAATACACAAATCTCAATGTAACACATGCATATCAGGAATGCAAAATAAACATAACATTTGGCATGTGAAATTGCACCCATAACAAGAATAAACCATTACATAGCTTTGAAAGCCTTGAAAACCATAACCTATACAATTAAAGTCCGCAGAACACCGAACTGATTTCAGACGATATGTTCACGTCAACGGCGACAAGATAACCTAAAGCAAGAATAGAAATGAGATACAACATCACAAAGACTATTCTAAGCTCTAACATAGATTAGGGTTAGGTTAACTTACCCAAAGATGAACTCAGAATTGCCGGAATAATGATTCAAAAGTGAAGGTTTAAGGATGAAGAAGAACAGGAAAGAATCTAAGATGATTCACCAACTTCTCTCTCACTTTCTCTCTCTTTTCCTCTCTGTTTCTTAGCTAGGGTTAGGAAATTCGTATGGAAAAGAGAACTAGGGTTTTAAGGTCTATAAATAGGCCTAACATTGATGAAAATAACCCAGGGCCAAGGTATACTTAGGGTATAACCAAAACAGGCCTCTCACGATCCAACGAAGCACTTCTGGTGGGCCTATTACAACTGATGATACCCTGACTGCAGATCAACCTTTGAAAAGTACCGTGCCCCCTTCAATTGATCAAATAGATCATCAATCCTGGGCAAAGGGTACTTATTCTTCACAGTTACCAGATTCAACCTGCAATAATCAATACATAATCGCAAGGAACCATCCTTCTTCTTCACAAACAAGACAGGTGCTCCCCAAGGAGACACACTAGGCCAAATAAAACCCAAGTTCAGCAAACCATCTATCTGCTTCCTCAACTCCTCCATTTCACTCGGAGGCATACGATAGGTGGGCAATGAAATGGGCGCCGCACCAAGCATGAGATCGATAGAAAAGTCAATCTCACGCTGAGGAGGTAATCCAGGAATCGACTCAAACACATCTTCAAACTCCCGAACTACCGGCATGCTATCAAACGCTGAATCAGCCATACTCTCTAACAGAGAAGTATAATAATCAAGACGAAGAGGGTAACTGACCTGAACTGGGAAAGTAACTGTCTCACCCTCAGGTCCATGGATGGTCACTGACCTTGCTTCACAATCAATCTCTGCTCACATTCTCGTGAGCCAATCCATACCCATAATAACATCGTAATGATAAAGAGGTGCGACAAAGAAATCAACACGAATCAATCCACTACCCAGATCGACCAAACAATCCATACAACACTTTTTCATAGCAGAGAAAATCCCCGTAGCGGTAGTAAGCGGCACTCCTTGCATAGGAACAGTGCTCAAACCCAAACGCCTAACTGTCGCATATGATATAAGAGAGGTAGTGGACCCTGTATCCACCAACATAGAAACGGGAATACCTTCAATATGCGCTATAACCTCGAAGGATCTCGGCACCAAGTCAGACATAGGTGCTTCAGCTGAGAGTGCATGAACTCGAGCCTGCTGCTGACGATTCGGCGGAGGAACCATGGGCCGCTGAGGTGGCCTGAAGCTAGGTACTGCAGGTCTGAAGGATGGATGAGCTGGAGCTGAACGAAGAGGTGGAGGAGAAATAACCTGAGGCATCGGACGGCTAATCCTCTGCGGTGGAGTAAAACCACTGGCCCGCATACACGAAAAGCAAAAATGGTCCAAATGCCCTGTCTTCCCACAATACGAATAGAGAAGATCAGCTCGCATCTGCTGAGCGGACGGTGCTGAACGCCTAGGAGGAGATTCTGCTCGCGGCCTCTTGCCGAGGAAAGGTACACCCTGAAAGTCAGGTCGTGGCCTAGGAACCATAGGTGCTCGCATACGGGACGACCTGTCCCCGTCCTGCTCTGCTCGCAAGGACATGCTCACCAACTCCACATAATAAGAAATGCTAGCACAGCAAATCTTCGATCGTATCTCAGGCCTCAATCCCTCAGAAAAGTGCCGCATTCTCATCGGTTGATCGCCTAGAATCAAAGGAACATACCGACCTAGCTCAGTGAACCAGTTCTCATACTCCGTCACCGACAGCCCTCCCTAGCAGAGGTGAAGGAACTCACTCTCCTTCTCATGTCGGTACATAATCAAAAAATACTTCTCGTGGAAGCGTGCCTCAAACGTCTGCCATGACCACTCAAATCCTTCCTCGACAGTGTGAAGAACACTGTCCCACCATAGACTGGCCTCCTTCTCAAACATGAAGGAGGCAAGCTCAACCTACTCAACCTCGGAGCAGTGCAGCGGTCTCAGCATCTTAGAGATGTGATCGATCCAATACTCAGCCTCCTCAGGTCTATGAGAACCCGCAAATGTGGGAGGTCGTAAGCACTGGAATCGCTCAAAAGTGCCGCTCGCACTGGCGCTCCCACATAGGGGCATAGGTGAAGCAGGAGGAGTCACCCCCACTGACTGAGCAAAGATGTCAGCCATAGAAGATAGGAACTGCTGCTGCTACTGCTAAATCTGTTGCTGCTGCATCAACAACATCATCTGCTCAAACCTATTAGATGGTGGAACAGATGAAGATGCACGGCTCGGCTCAGGAACCGAAGGCGTGACTGGAGGAGCCATAGGTGTCGGCCTAACACCGGCATGAGACGGGCCTGTCTGTGGATCTGACTGGCTATCGCTCAAGGGAGGAACCCCAGTAAGCGACTCAACTAAGGAGAGACGGGCTGAAGTCTTCGAACCCTTAGGAGGCATACCCTACATTCAACAGAGGATGCAACCTGTAAGATTCTACGTCCACATAATCCATCCACACAGTATTCAAAGCATAACTTCAAAGATAAACAACATGCATTCCATTTAACAAAATTGTCGCAATACAAGTAGTGCAGCATTACATGAATCACAACAGGAAAGCATGTGAACCGCAACATCTAACACTTCAAACAGTAACAAACAACTACAACCAACTCCAACTACAAAGCCAACAATGGCTACACATAGAAAGAAACAATAAACAAAGCAAAGGATGGCTACAACGACCACTACTCGTCGGAATCAGGAGATGGAGGCGGGGCACCCTTATCCTGCAAGCAACACAGGATAGACTTCAGAGTTCGAGTCACCTTCTTAAACTTATACTTCACAAGGCCTCGAAGATCCATGATATCCTGGCGTAGAACAGCCTGCCCTTCCTCAAGCTGAGCAATACGGGCATCCCTGGCAGCCTGATCTGCGCTCTGCTTTGGTGCCACAGGAGGAGAGCTCTCACTCGTATCCTGTGCCTCAATCTCTTCCTCGTCCTGCTCTGTTTCTTCTTCAATCTCAGCACCATCTTCAGCATAACTCTCATCCTCATCACTCTCTGACTCATCCTCACTCTCTGAGGCCTGTCGACCAGAACCAATCTCCATCTGCTTAAGGGTCGCCAGATTAATATGATGAACAGGAGCCGGCTTCTCTACTCCAAGCCTATAGCCAAACTCATGAGCAAGCTTACAAATGAGTCAGCCAAAAGGAAGCGATTCGGTCCTCCTAGTCGAACGAGCGATAAGGATAATCTGACACAAGATGTACGTCGGCACACATAATTTCGCTCCTTGCCCCACCTGATACAGAAAATCTACCATCAGGCGCGTACACTCGCTGCGATTGCTCCACCTCAGATATACATTGAACGTACACATGTGGTGAAGTAAGCGAAAGTCGTCTGTCATGTTGGTAGCTAGAAGACTTCTATTCAGCTGCCATTCGACCAGACGACTACACAAGAATCGGGTGCGACGATCCCTCTCACGCATACTGTTAAAATTCTTCTCACTGGCATGCACCTCACCAAGTGGCACATTCAGGAGTCAGGATATCAAAGCGACGTTGACCGTGGCCTCCCGACCGCTACCACAAGGAATCTTGAATTACAGAGGCTCCATCGAAGTATCACGAATATTGGCATAAAAAGCTCGAACAGTACTTGCATTCGTGCGATACTCGCCCTCAAACAAGGGACACCAAGCAGCTTTTTTCAGGCGCTCCAACAACAGAAACTCGCCATATAGCCGCGGATCAACATGAGCCTCAAAAAGGACCCTACGGCCTTCATAGACTCCATGCGATAGCTCCGCCAATAAGGTTTTACCAATGAGAACTAGAGGATCAAGGTCCCGCTTGGTCTGAAACTCACGAGCGGCGGTCGTGCTCGGGGCGACACCTCTCGGCCTCCGTGCACGGGTTGGGCGGCTAGGCCCGGCTTCATCCACGGGCGTTCTCTTCTTCCCCATCAAAGAAAGAAGGGTAGAAATGGAAAAGATGGCCGTGATAAACTCAAAGAGGGCCATGAGAAATGAGAGAGAGAGAAATAGGAAAGATGGTGAAGCTTCCACACACTTGAGATCCCAAAAGAGGATTTGAGAGCCCAAATGAGAAGAAAAGGAGATGTAAACAGCAATGAGTGAGGGTTTTGAGATAGGTGGATAGGATGCACACGAAAATGGAAGAAGAAGAAGATTTGGAAGAGATTTGGACGAGTTTGGAGAAGAACTTAAAGAAAAGGAGAGCTAGGGAGGATGAGTTGTGAAGTAGGGTTTAGAAGAGGTTTAAACTAGCAAACCATGGAAGGGTGGGCCACAATAGGCCTTACACTCATCGGCCCAAGCCGGCCCGTTGATCGGCGAGGCCTAGCCGAACCGGCGATGACATCGCCGGTCTCTGGACCGTCCGGCGATGGCTCACTGATTGAGCGAGGTCCTTCAGGTCCCTTAGCTCCAAAATGATGTGGGTCCCCCCTGGGCCCCACTGGAAATGCCCCGATCGGCCCCTTTGCTTGGTTCGACGCCTATCGGGCCATTCAGGTAGAAATTTGATACAAATAGAGATTTCTTGAAAGTTGAAGGGTTGAAATGGGATGATAAACCATCTAAACCCATTAATAGATGGTTTAAGAGAGGTTTCGGGTCACTGTGTGTGATCAGGAGAGAGCACAAACTCGATCTCGGTGATCGTTTTTAGCAAACTTTCACCGATAGAAGCAACGGAGCACAAATACACAATCTATGATAAACTCGCACCCAAATACACTAAAGTGGTGACAGCGTACGGTGTGTGACCATAACTCAGGTCCGGTTTAATCCAAATCATGCTCTGATACCAACTTGTAACGCCCTGAAATTCGGGGGTCGAGCATAACTCAGCTGCTGAGTTCTAAAACATCACTTATGCAACATATTGAATGGTGGATATATATTGTCTATATTAGTACATAAAACATGGAAAAGATTAAGCCAAATAGCAAATATAATTCAGGGATAAGTGAAGAACGCAAGCGGAAGACTTAAAGAAATATATGTGTACATGTCCAAATCCTTGAAATACATATACATACCAGGTCGTATTACAAGTGTTGCTATCAAAATTACAAGTATCAAATTACATCATTTAATCCCCAAAAGAAATCCCAGCATCCCTCGCATCAGAACAAGGCTCACTAGAACCCATCTAAAAACTACATAAAAGAGAAAGCAGCCTAATCATCATCGATCTCCGGCTCTGTCTTAAAGGTTGCATCAACATCTGCAACATCAGCAACTAAGACAGTCTGGTGGTGTTTAACACCGTCCCAGAATGTGGGAGTGAGTGATCAACTTAGTGGAACAATAAGGCAAAGGTTAACATGTTATCAGTTCAATCAAGCAGTAATGATAAAGAAGAACAATTAAACATGTCCTAAGTACTCTTGTTAATGCAAGGATGTATGAAGAATGATGCGTGCCCTCATGCGTACACCCTCAGCGTCTTCATCTTACGTTACGCATGACACCACCTCAAAGTGCGCCACGTCTACAAAGCACATGCAAATGCAGTTCATGAATATGATTACCAAGTTGTTATTAGTCCTTTTCATACAGCAGGATTGGGAAGCCAAAGTACCTTCCTCATGTCACCATCCAAACAGTGATCCATTCTAGGGTCGTCAGTCCTAGACATCTCATATGATCATATGGTTTTAGATCGTTGAAAAGGGCTCGTCACCAATCAATGCACGCCTATCATACCTTCGTTACTACAATAAGGCTTGTCACCTCAATGCGGTATCCAGGCATGCTCGAGGTCACTATAAAGGGCTCGTCACCAATCAATGTAGGCCGACAGCACGAATATAGTGTCCCATACCACCATAATCGGCTCACGAGTTTGGTTGCTCACTGGTCACTACAGGTAGGCTCGTCAACCCAACGTAGGCCGATAGCTCGACCACAGTGTCCCATACCACCATGTCCGGCTCATGAGTCTTAGCGGATCAAGGTACAATGGTTAATAGGATTTCATTGGTAAGTTGGGTACCCAAGATTCAAGCAATAGCGTTCATACATGGTGAACATACATCGGACAACCGGGTTACTTGACGAACTCGACTAGCACAAGCGCATGTTGGGTTGAACGACATAAAGTGCGTAAACACTCCGCATGGCCAAACCACTGCCGACAACTCTAATACGACTCAGATTCGTCTAATCAGGTCCTACGTGGCGAAAGCAACCTCAGCCACGAACTTATGGCCAATTACCGATTTCTTGGACTATTCATAGTCCCACACACATTCCACTACAACAGATATTCATATCTACAATTTAGAATAGTAATGGAACAACAACTCAAATCATATGGTATGTAAGCATTTGAAGAATATCAACTTAACAAGGATTTAAGCATAAGTAATACTTGAAATTAAACAACAAGGAATGTAACTTACATGAAGAAAATCATACATACTAGTGGGAGAGTTGAGAATCTCTTCTCAACGCCCATACTAGATTGATATATTACACTTTAGATCATTCAGACATTTCTACAAACACTTAGAATACATAATACAACATACATGATGTATGTTGAAATATACACATTTGGACAATTCCTTTTACCAAGGGGTTGTCACACATACATCTAGCATAAGTACACGACAAATAATCATGGCAAACACATGTTCATATTTTATACGTATACGGTACTTTATACATACACATAGAATACACAAATCTCAATGTAACACATGCATATCAGGAACGCAAAATAAACATAACATTTGGCATGTGAAATTGCACCCATAATAAGAATAAACCATTACATAGCTTTGAAAGCCTTGAAAACCATAACCTATACAATTAAAGTCTGCACCTTAAACCAGAAAAGAACACCGAACTGATTTCAAATGATATGTCTACGTCAACGGCGACAAGATAACCTAAAGCAAGAATAGAAATGAGATACAACATCACAAAGACTATTCTAAGCTCTAACACAGATTAGGGTTAGGTTAACTTACCCAAAGATGAACCCAGAATCACCGGAATAACGATTCGAAAGTGAAGGTTTAAGGATGAAGAAGAACATGAAAGAATCTAAGATGATTCACCAACTTCTCTCTCACTTTCTCTCTCTTTTCCTCTCTGTTTCTTAGCTAGGGTTAGGAAATTCGTATGGAAAAGAGAACTAGGGTTTTAAGGTCTATAAATAGGCCTAACATTGATGAAAATAACCCCAGGGTGAACGTATACTTAGGGTATAACCAAAACAGGCCTCTCACGATCCAACGAAGCACTTCCGGTGGGCCTATTACCACGAAAGGTCGGACTTAAGCTCACTGACCATGGATCTAAGTTAAGTTGAGTTTTCGTACCGACTGAATCTTCAGATCAGCCGTGGCGGACCACACTCAATTTAACGGTCACTGAATCTCGATCAGGCTCACAAGCACAAGGACATGCCTGGGCCACCTTCCCTGATCAGAGGGTGAAATTGGGTCAAAATCCAATGGTCAAATTGCTTAAAATCATCGCGCAAGCGACACGACTTAGATTTCATAAAATCATAATTAATTTCCAACCATTCTCGCACTCTTCACTTCGGACTCAATCAAATCGACCCAGAACATCACATGGACTTGATTTTTAAGGTGATGGCCAAGTCCAACATGGTGACCGCAACAGCCTAAGATCATCGCTATCGGACTTTCGACGCACGGTCCAGGTCCGATTCAGAACTTCTAAAAATTCCCAAGAGCAACTGGCTTTAGCGATGAACCCCAGATTTCAGAGTAACTTAGCGCTAACTATTCTACAGATTTTGAGTCATGTAGATCCAATTTAAAGTGATTGATGCAAATTTCACAAGCAATCGAGTTAAACGCTAATTACTCCGAAAAGCTTCTAAGGAAAATAGAAGTAGTACTCGGGTCTTGGCACAAAATTTTCTGGTTCATTACAATCCCTCTCTCTCATACATCACTCCATCCCATCCCGTTCACCACCAAATCCCAAGCCTCCATGAGAAAAAAAAAATTATAAGGATAGAAAGCTAGTGTGTGGCCCATTTCTTACTCCCCCCACATATCACCATCCAACCCTTCAAACTTCATCATCCACCGTCAAAGGTTGAGCATAGGAGCTAAGGAAGTCATGGGACCAAGAAGTAGTGTAATAAGTGGGTGATTCACCATCAATTTTCATTTGAGGGCACATTTATGATGGGACTCGCTTTGATATGTGTTGTGATCTAAGAGGGACCCATAGTGGCAGGGTCCCTCCGCTACAACGTCTCTTTCTCTCTATCTCTCTTTCTCTCCCTCTCTTTCATTTCTTGACGGGGATGTGGCCGTGTGGCCCACCCAGATGGATCCCACCATGATGAATGTATTATATCCATGTTGTCCATATGTTGGACGCACCATTGCTTGACTGTCCAGCGGCAGGCCCACTGGCCTGTCCTTCTAGATAGGCCCAGATGAAGAGAAAACATAAATATCAACTTGATCAAAGCTGTTGGTGGGTCCCGCACGTGTGGACCCACCTCATGCATGCGTTAAATCAGGGTTGTCCATCAGCTGGATGGCTAGCAGCATGTGGCTGCCGAACTTGACGTCAGTAAGTTCTAGAGGTCTGATCACGAGGTATGTGTTAAATCCATATCGTCTAGCCATTTGAAGATATCATTTTATGGCTTGTGTGGGACCCACCGTGCATGTGTGGGGGGGCGGTGGGGCTCACCTTGATGTCTGTGTTTTATCACACCGTCCATCCAGATGGTGGGACCCACGCAGCTCAAACTGCTGGATCTAACCTGGCAAATGATGGTGGAGTGCACCGTGATGTATCTATCCATTCATGACCATCCATCCGTGCAGGACCCCACCAGCATGAGGTATTCATTATATTTAAACCATCCATCCATTAGCATGTGGGACCCACCTTGGTGACGTGTGCACCCAGCACATGGGGCCATCCTTGATATATGTCTTTTATCTACAACGTCCACCTGGACGGCGTGGCCCACTAAGATGTACGTGCTTCATATCTAGGCCGATCGTCGAGGTGGCCTAGACGTTGGGCTTTTGTAATATAATATATATATATATATATATATATACTTACAATATAATATATATATTATAAAATAATGTTATATGGTGGGACCTATGCGGGACCCACCTATCTGGGATGCAGATTGGCTAGAGTGCCTCCCACCCGCATATAGCTAATGTATTGACGTCAGCAAGTTCTGTGGGTCCCACTGCCGTATACGTCAGCAAGTTCTATGGGTCCCACATGATGCATGTATTTCATCCTACGCCATCCGTCCATCTGGATGCGACCCACCGCTGATGCATATGTTTTATATCCCCACCGTCTATCAGGTGAACCACACTACAAAAATTAGTGGAGGCTTGAACGTCTACCGTTGAAACCATTTTGGGGGCCACATACGCTTTAGATCGATATGAAATTTGTTCTTCCTCTTAATTCAGGTCCATGTGACCTTATGATCAGATTGGATGTAAATTGAACATTATGGTGGGCCCAGTGAATTATTAATAGTGAAAATCATTATCTCCACTTTTATTTGTGGTATGGTCTAGATGATCTTCCAATGTGATTCATTGTTTTGGGTAATATTCTAAAATGATCTATTAAATAGATGAATGGTATAGATGGTGTGGCCCATGTGATGCGGCTCGCCTTGATGTATTTGTGGCCCGTCCATAAGGCCCACCTTGATGCATTTATGGCCCATCCGTAGGGCCCACCTTAACGTATTTATGGCCCATCAATGAGGCCCACCTTAATGTATTTGTGGCCCATTCGTTAAGGCCCACCTTGATACAATTGTGGCCTATTTGATGAGGCCCAATGTGATATATATTGGCCCATATGATGAAGCCCACTTGATGTATATGAGGCCCATTAGTGTGGCCCATTGATGCAACCCATTTGATGTATATGAGGCCCATATAATGCGGCCCACTTGATGTATATGAGATCCATGTATTGCGGCCCATTTAATGTATTGACGCCCAAATGACGAGGATCGATATGATGTATATGAGGCCCATGAATGAGGCCCATATAAAGAGGCCCGATGTGATGTATATGAGGCCCATGAGTGAGCCCAATGTGATGCACATGTGGCCCATGAGTGAGGCCCATCGTTATGTGTATTAGACCCTTGTGTGAGGCCATGGGCCCATTATATGTTTGGCTTTATGTGGGGCCATTCCTTGGGAGCAATGTTGGTTAAATGTCCACATTGATTGGCAATGATGGTTAAATGTCAATATTGTGACCTTCCTTTAGGCCCTTTATTAGGCCGATTATCAATGCCGATTATCGATACCGATTATGAGCAAGCAGATAGTGAGGTCTCTTCCACTTAACCAGTTGTGTGCTCGGTAGGGGGTGACAAGCTGGCGTAGAGTATACTAGACCCCGATGATTGTCCAGCATGAGAACTGTATTGATATTTGATGCTCTAGTGATTAGTTGTATTGATATGTGGATTCGGATGAGGATTGGTATGCTTGAGTTGCATCTCGCATCACATGGCCTTGGTATGGCCGACATTATTCACCCCTTGCATCGCATGGTCTTGATATGGCCGATAGCATTCATGCCTTGCATCGCATAGCCTTAGTACGACTGATAGTATTCATGGATTCGCCAGCATATTCCACATTCTCTGATATTACATTCTGAGCATGCTTATATTGCGCACACACTCTCACTACCCTCTAAGCTTTTCGTAAGCTTATGCACGACCGTTGCGTGCAGGTGATGCTAGGAGTTGTAACAGCATTAACATTGAAGTGTGCAACAGACTTTTGGAGCTTCCGATTCTATTATTGTATTTCCCTCTATGTGTATTATACCTTAAAGGTTTTAATCATAATGGAATTTGTGATGGTGTTCTTGTGGTTATTGTTCGTGGGTTATGCTTAGGGTTTTGGTCATTGCGAATCAAATTCATGTTGAAAATTCTCTTTGTAGGATCCTAGAATCAGAACTTGGTATATGGGTGCTGGGAGCCGAGAATGGGGTACTACAGAGGCTGTCGGTATAAGATTCGACGATCAAGAATTTTGTGAGCCCGGTTTCCGAGTTTGAGGCGTGACACATGCCACATGGACAGTCAGGTGATTTCCACCATCCAGGAACGCTGGACGGTAGATGGTATGGATGAAACATATACTTCATAGGTGGGTCCACATGTGTGGGACACAGCATCCTTAGATAGAGTTGATATTTATGTTTTTCCTCCAATCATGCCCGTCCAAACGGACTGCCAGTTGGGCCCACTCGGTGGACAACATGGATAAATACATTCATCATGGTGGGCTGTAAAATAGGGAAGAGAGAGATAGAGAGAGAGAGAGACAATGAATGATGGAGGGACCCCGACACTATGGGCCCTCCCTTCGATGAATTACCATATACATCAAGTGGGTCCCATTACATGTGGGCCCACCAATCAAAATTAATGGTGGAGATCCCTTCTCTACCAAAATGCAAGGTCTAGATGACCCTTTTCATGTAAGAAAATTAAACATCATGATGGGGTCTATGGAGAATGGCCCCATCATGGGATGGATATATGAATCATGGTGGGTCCTTGGCCACACCTAGGGTCCCAAATAAGATCTGTACCAACAATCGGAAGGCCCCACTTAGCCCATCATAAAATAAATAAAATCTAAGCCTATAAAACACCCACTGTTCGATCTTCTTGGTCCGATGGAATGCCAAACTCCTTGGCTCTCTCTTTGATGGTGGAAGATGAGAATTGAAGGGATAGGATGAAGGATTTTGGGTAGGAAGTGGGCCACACATTTAGCTTATTTTCTCTACTTAGGATTCTTCTCTCATGGTTGCTTAGAAAATGGTAGAGAATAGAGTGAAATGAGAGAGGAGTGGGGTTGTATAAGAAGGATGGGATGACAGGAATGGGTAGTGTAAGAGAGGGATGGGTGCGTGTAAGAGAGAGTTAACTTATGGGGGGTGAGGTGGCATGGGGTATGGGTTGCTTGTCTTTTTTGGTAAGAAAAGGATGGGAGATGCATGGGTTGTGTACTTGACTAGTACTTAATTGATTAATGTGAGGGGTTGCAGAGATTCTCTCGGAATTCATAACACGCGGTGTTTCTTCGAAAAATACGTCGGCCTACAACTCCTGGCCTGGGTATGGCATCGATGCGCAAGACGTAGCTTTAGAACCACAGAGATGATACAATCGTGATGGTACAAGTTTCAAGTCGAGTCGACTCAGATATACGTGATTGGACTTAGGGTCACGCGTAAATGCTGATTACAGGTCGCGGGTTGCCGAAATTTGACAAGGAGGATCGCGAGAGTCTATGAAATGGTACAGACTAGGATATGGGCCTTAAAACCTCTCTGGGTATAAAGCTGGAGGTGTCAGTTTAGGATTGTTTCTAACTGCGTTTTGTGTTACTGGTCCCCTAACTCTTCTTGGTGATATGTTTGCCCTGGCGATTGCTGCATTTCGGGCCTTGGTTCTTCGTGACGATATGACAACCCAGTCATTATCCTTCTCTTGTGCTATTGGTGAAGCAGATATAACCCTAGTCATAACTTTTGATTCATCGGTTTTTGTTACAAATGGTTGAGGTTTGCAATCCACGAGCTCAGTTGTCTCGTATTCCACCACAAATCCAGTTGCAGTGAAATAGAAATTCACCTTCCTTGCTGCCATTGATTCTTATCTTCAATTTTATCTTCTAACCTTTAAACAAAGCATAAGATTGTAATTAGTATCCTGGTAATAAGACAGTTTATCTTAGAGATGAAGGGGAGGATGTTCGTGGTAAGAGTCGCTATTTTAGCATCTTTCGAAGCCAAACTATGACAAAAGTTCTCATAACCTTCTCAGTGTCAATGTTAAATAAGATAGAAGGTCCCCAACAGAGTCGCCAATTTGTTTCGACAAGAAACAAATGCATTTGATTTGGGAAATTATCTTATTCAATCATAACAGAGAGAGTGTATGGAGAACAATCATCATATTTATTCATACTGAGTTCATTTACATCCTTTAACTTCCCTTGATTCTAAGATAAACTATCTTAAGATACAGAAAATGAAGAGTTCAAATATTGAATTTGGATATCAAATCCGGCAGCATTTCGGCTTGCGAATTAATCATCTCATTAAGAGGAATGTTGTGCGGATTCGATCATCTGATCTCTCCTTCTCGTGCTCATATCCTTGCGTAAAAGGGAGACCGAAGACTACGAAGACTTCAAAAATTGAATCGACAGAGATTTCAGTAGCATGCTAATTCTTAAACATTGATGGTCACGCAACTGCATGTTGTTGCGCAGGCCTGTGCAACCAGCATGCTGTTGCGCAGCCTGGCACAAAACCATACCCTTCTCCTTCCTTCCTTCTTCCTCAGCTACCTTTAGTCTTCTCTTCTTCTCCAGAGCTCTGATCATCTCTAAAATCTTCAAAAAATGTCCAAATGAGAGGGGGAGTGCGGTATTTATAGGCATCCACACATGCAGACCCTCAAAATTCATGTTGTGGGCCCACCTTCCATCAGAGCTCAGCCATCCACGTCAGCATACCTAAATCCCCTTTTGAAACTATCCGCACAAACATCCTTACTACTTACGTGTGCCCGTGCAAAACAATGTTATTGCATGGTCTGCAACAAAAGCAAAATCATGTGAATCAAACTCCTCTTGCTCAGGTGCGCTCAGCCTATTACAACCTTTTGTGTGGACCCACGCAACCAATGCCCTTTGTGCTGGTCCGTACAAAACACATGATACCTTTCTTTTTATGACCTTTCTTCATATTTGTTCTTCTTTATTTTCCTTCTTAATTGATTCTTTATCTCCAATTTTTATACCTCAACAGATGTGTCATACATTGAGCAACCGGTTCGTATTCTCGACCCGAAGGAACAAGTCCTCCGAACAAAGGTTATCCCACTAGTTAAAGTTTAATGGGGACATCATACTGAGGACAAGGCGTCTTAGGAGCATGAGGTCGATATCCATGAGAAATACCCTCATTTGTTCAATGTATAAAGAAGAATCCCTTACTAGATGATATATGTTGATATTTGGTTTCCATACTGACCACTTGCATGTGGAAATTTCAAGGATAAAATTTTTATTAGGGGGAAGATTGTAAGACCTTGTCCATTTCATACATTTTCTATGCTTATGTGCATAATGATCGATGCCATTGACTAGACCTGGATTGGCCATGCATAGTGCACATCTGTTGAGGCATAAAAAGTAAAGAAAGAAAAGATCAAAAGACAGAAATTAGAAGAAAGATGTGAGCAAAGATGAAATAGAGTGTATGAAATGATTGCGCGGGTCCGTGTACATCATGTCGGTTGCGCGGGACCATGGAAACAACCATATCGATTGCACTTGCTGCGTAAAGGGGTGTATCTGTTGTTTTGCATGGATGGTTAGATCTGATACAAGGTGGGCCCCATGGCACAAAGATTGACGGTTCACACGTGTGGAGGTCTATAAATACCCCACTCCCCCTCTCATTTAAGGAGTTAAATATTTTGAAGAAGGTCAGAACTCTAGAGAAGACTTGCGTTCTTCATTTTCCATTTCCACAAGCAATGTTTCTCTAATATCACGGTAGGATAACACTTGAATCAAGCTTTGTCGAAACTCCTCTGATAACCTTAGTGCGTCATAAACGCTTAACCGAGTAGGTATACCCTTCAGATGACTTACTACATCATAAGTCACTTTTGCTGCTTCATTCTTTTCTTCTCTTTTATCACCGTCATGCTGATCCTTGACAATCTCTATTCTTGTGGCTCTAGTTTTCTGCCTTAGGGGACTTGCCATTCTTTTTCGTGATCGTAGTGTGATTACTGCAACCTTGCTTGTCATCTTATGGTTTTCTTTCCCTGTTCTCTCACGAGTATTTTCTTGGGCTGATAGTACATTCACTATTGCCTTTGCATCTTTTCATTTTTCTTTTCCAATCACTATTTCGCCCATGTTTATCATTCTTTGTATTATGGATTTTATTATATAACAATTTTTAGTCGGGTGTCTTACTAAACGATGATAGCGGCAGAAATCCCTTTCTCATGTTCTTGTTGCATCTTCGAGGCGCTTGGACGGAGGTAATTCTATCATACCAGCTTTTAGTAGTTAGTTCATCATGGGAACCACATCTTCCTTGTCGAACATAAACCTTCATGAGAGTTAAGTGATTTAGGCCTTTTTCCACTGAATCTGCTTCTAGGATGGCTCGACTCTTCCTTTCATTGTCCTTTTCTCTCCTGATTCTCTTGTATCATGGCTTCTTTTCTCTTGATCCATGATATTTGCAATCAATCTATTAGGTCCTCTCCTTGCTGTTTTATAGTGAAACGTTGGCATTTTCTGGTCATTAATTCTAGGGAGTGGGCTTTGTGGGCCAGGTCACGGAATGTCTTGATATCGGCACTGGTAAGTCCAAATTCAATTCCTGTTCCTATAGAGTTTAAGCACATCTTGACCTAGTCTTTCTCTTCTAGTAATTTTCTGCAAGAAGCTCCCAATGTTTTCCATCTATTTATGAATTTCTCCACAGGTTCCCCTTCTCTCTGCCACACTGAAGCCAACTCTGTAATACTGATATCGTGTTCTGATGAGAAGAAATTTAACATAAAGATGTCTTGCATTTGTTCTCAAGTGCGCATCGATCCCAGGGCCAAGCTGGAATACCAGCGAAATGCCTTACTTGTCAAGGAAGAACCGAATAATTGAAGGCAATATTGTGGTACCATAGAGAAGTTTCCCATGCTAGTAATGAAATGCATCAGATGTTCTTCGTGCGATCCATCTCCATTAAATTTATGAAAATCCGGCTTCTTGAAATTGACTGGAAAAGGAACATATTTTACCTCTCTAGGATACGACATTCTATATATAAATCAACTGACATTCTTGTACTCTCTTTCCATTCTGACAGCTTCTTCCACGACTTGTCACATTTCCTCTTGCATTATCACTCTCGCTGTGGGGGCGGATCCGAATGATCCTGCTCTTGGTGGTTGGGGATCTTCGAGCTATGGTTCTTGTCCATTCATGTTACCCATCATTGGAGGAACTGCTATATGGGCCACATTATGCATGAGAGCTGCTAAAGCTTCTCAGAGATTTCTAAATTCTTCCATTAACATTTTATGCATTTGAGCCATCTCGGCCATAATGTCTTCAGCAGTCAGCGGGGGTCTCGACCATATGTACGGTTGCTTCTCTGCTTCCTGATGAAGTTGTATTTGGGTTAGAGTATGAATATATCAATGTAATTAGGCTTACGAAGAGAAGAGTTTTTTTGGACTTTCCACTACTTCCGTAACTGTCGGAGGACTAGAGCGATACTGGAGTTGGCGAGCTTACAAGTAGTGTTTTGCCCTTCTGCTCCCTTATCTGTTGAACTCCCACGGCAGGCAGGGCTGGGAAATCATACGATGTTAACAGAGGAACAGATTTCCTAGGATATAATGGAGGAGGAGCTAATTAGGGATTTTTCTTAACTGTATTTTGCGTTATTGGTCTTTTGATTCTTCGTGAAGGCAAATCCATTCTAGCTCTATTGCATCTCGAGCCTTTGTCTTTCGAGATGTAACAACAATCTAGTCTCGATCACTTTCTTGCGCTGTGGGTGAAGCAGATATAACTCCAATCATCACTGGAGGTTTGTCACCCTTACTTGCAGGAGATCGGACTCTACAATCCGTTGATTGGCTTGCTGCACAGTCTACTACAAACCCAATTGCAGTGAAATAGAAATTCACTTTCTTTGCTGAATTTGCCATTGATTGTAAGTTGAAATTTTATCTTCTTACCTTCAGGATAAAACATAAAATTCCAATTAGTATTTGAATGATAAAGTAATCTATCTGAGAGATGAAGGGGAGGATGTTCCCACCGAAAGTCGCCATTTTGGCGTTAGAAAGATGTCAAACTATGACAAAAGTCCTGTAACCTTCTTAGTGTTAACATTAAATAAGATAATTGTCCCTAGTGGAGTTGCCATTTTGTTTCGATGAGAAACAAAATCGATGCCCCCTTCATCCTTTCTTTATTCTTCAGAATCAAAGAATCAGGATCAATCACTCTTCCTTCAGTTCCTGCAATCGGTAGCGCACACACGCGCAAAGGACGCTCTAGTACCGTACTCGGGCCATGCCCCCTATAAATACTAGTAGCTAGCCTTCTCTTCCATTCTGTTTTCTTCTAGCAAAGCACTGCCCCTTCACTGCTCCCCGCACAATCGATTTCGTTTGGGCGACCCCGCGCAACAGACCTTCTATTCGTGCAAGGCACTAAGGCATTGCGCTGCCCCCGCAACTAACTTCGTTTGCAACAGCTTGCGCAAAGGACTCCTTGCATAATTTTCCAGACTTAGATTTTTTTAGACATTTTTTTAGAACTTCAACTTTTCACCTTGGTTTATACTAAGAGGATTTTTCGCCTAATTGAGCCTTTCACAGCACAAACCTCTCACCAAGATTTGCCAAATCCTTCATTTCCCCTTGCTACTGAATCACCACCTCCTGACCAACCATCCAAAAAGTGCTTTGAGACTACTAGTAAGCATCTCACTTATATAAAGGAGCCCATACTCCCCACTTTTAATTTTACAGACTGGATTGCCACACTGCCTTCTCCCATCAATAGGGATATATCTCTGGGTGAGATTGAATGGCCGCCAAGATATGGCCGTGATTTCGACTGGGATGAATGGCTGAAGATGACAACTCATTTTCCGACGATGAGTTAGAAACTGCTAATGAGAGAAGACACTCCTCCACCATCCAGATCAAAGAAGACTCACCGCAATAAGGCTGAGGAGTTTCAGGAGAAGATCAAAGAGCATAAATAAAAGGAGACTCCAGAACTCCTGGCAAGGAGTCCGAGTCATCGAGGGTATTATGAAATTTAATAACCCTCATAAAAAGGGTATGATGAAAATCCCTCTAAGCCTTCACTGCCACTAGTCCATCCTGAATTGTGAGCCTTCAGACCAAATGGATGGGGAAAAATTAGCCTACACAGAATCCTGGTCATCAAGGGAACCAAGAATCCTAGAAGGGGTCTTGCTAGCGAAGAAGCCAAGACAGCAAATTGGCAATGTTCATCTGATGATCTTCCTTACTCCCTCTCATAGTCCTCACGCCCTATTTTCGCCCATTTATATGAAACACTCCAATAGCGTTTCAGGGATCGTAAATCGCTTTGGGGCAGTGAAGAGTTCAGAAACAGAGGCCTCTTAACATCTCATGACTATTACTCTGACAAAGCACCAACAACTTTGGCCTAACATTCCAAAGTGTTAATCAAGATTGACTTATATAATGCAATAGAGGTCACTTCTCAGTATTTCTACAGGGAGACCTCCGTCTTGAAAGGCTTCCTTAATTATTGGTGTCCCACAACCAACTCCTTTCATCTTCCAATAAGCGAGATGAGCATTAGCCTCTGGGATCTTCATTGAATTACTGGTCTTCCACTAACTGAAAAATTCTACGACGAATTCATACCCACGAACGCAGAATTGGCATTCATTTCTTCACCCGGTCGAGTGGCCTCGATTTCAGAAACAACTATAGAAATCTTTAAAGAGATGTCTAAGTTTCCCAACATTCACAAGATCTCACCACTGCAATGGCTTACCCATTTCACTAGGGCCCTTCGGTAATCTTCTTCTTCATAAACTAATTACTTTCATTTCAACTTTATTTCCACACTT
The DNA here is from genome assembly GCF_029962835.1 of Magnolia sinica. Lineage (NCBI taxonomy): Eukaryota > Viridiplantae > Streptophyta > Magnoliopsida > Magnoliales > Magnoliaceae > Magnolia > Magnolia sinica. Next base: position 87,863,396 of record NC_080574.1, read on the forward strand.
CTCACTATACGTTATCTTTCTCTCCCTTTTCATATATTCGGTGGTTGCCATTCACATGAATTGATAAATCTCCATGAGAAGATAACAGAGCGTCCAGAGTATAGCCTCAATGGAGAACTTGTAGCTTTCCTCGTTTATTGGCTGAGCGTGGTGGTTCTTTCAAGTTCAAAATGGGCAAATGCTATTCGCCCTATAGTTTTTTTATTCCTGGTGCCATGACGGAAGGCCACAAATATTCTCTTACCCCTCTATTCATGTGCTTGATTTATAGAGCTCTCGGAGAAATAGTGTCTCATGTAAAGAATACTGCTATTGGTACTTCTTCCATTTATACTCCCTGACACTATATCATGGGCTGGCCTTTCCGTGGAATTTTAATGCTCCAGAGAAAGCATACGGCCACCCTTCACACCTCCCACTATGGTTCTTTCAAAAGAGGACCATGGCTAGAAGATCATACAATTGGGTTGTCAACACCATCTTAGACACTAATAAAATTGATTTCTTCCAGTTTTACCTGTATCGTTACACAGAGGATACAGATAAAATAGACACCAGATCGCTTACTTTAGGAGAGAGAGCATTTTTCCTTTCGATTCGATCCTGCAACCTTCCATTAAGAGAGGGTGTCGAGTTTTGGAGAGAGCCTTATTATCTAAGCCGGTTTGCTCTCCAATTTAGTTTTGATCAAGCTATGCTAGAAGACTGCGAATTAGTAATAACGGGAATGCACAACTATGGAACTGACCCATATAATTGGGCGATGATATGGAAGCAGCTACTTGGTGGTAGAGTCAGATCTATTTTCATAATTTCGGGTAGTAATTGCATCACTCGCGCTTCGTACGGTCACATGAGGTGGTGGGTACATCAATCATATCTTGTTAATAAATGCTTACCTGTGAATGAGCCAATCTAGCTTTCATTGCCGAAGCTTAAAGGCCGTAAATTTGAAGAAGGAATAGGCTTTATGCCAGAGATAAGCCATGCATCCTTTCCCAGTCACCTCTGTAAGAAGATATCCATAAATGACCCGATTCGCGAGCGAAAACCCATTAATACTTTAGAAGGATGGATAGCTCATGGGGTTGTTATGGACTTTGAAAAAGTCCCACGGGATTGTTCTGAGAGAGTAGTTGAAGAGGCGGTGGAAATTCCTTCTCCTACTCAAGGGAATGTTGCTACATCTTAAGTAATCCAGTTCTTGCTCCTTCTCCTCAACCCGTTCATCCCAGTCCGTCTTCTCCGATGACGAGGTCTCGAACGCGCTCTCAGGCTTCTCCTCCTTCTCCTCAAGAAGGAGTTGTTGCCTCGGCCTCTCCAATCCCAATCGATAAAGACCCTCAACTAGGAAGCAATAAAATTTCCCCTTCTAAAGGAAAACAGGTCGTAATTGAAGAAGTAGAGGAAGAAGAACTAGTGGAAGAAGGCTCAGCCTCGTTGTCTGAAGATACTGCTTCTGTTGAATATGACATTGAAGAAGATGACAAAGAAGCTGATGATGATGATGACGACGATTTTAAAGAAGGAGAAGTTAATATAGATGATGAGGATGATGCTGATATTGTTATGGAAGGTGTTCCCACTGATGAAGGACATCCCTCTTCAATTCATCAGAATGTCAAAACTGAAGGTCCTTCTATTGCTGATGTTCCTATAAAAATTCCAACAATAAAAGAGGAAGATGAGGAACCTTTGGATTATGGTGAATATGGATATTCACCAGGTAAATTTTTCTTACAATTTTATCATTTAATCTTTCGATTACTATTACTACTTTATAATTATTGTTATTAAAATTTTTTTAGGTATTCATGCTACTGATAGTAGAACAGGCGGTACTCCTCCTGAAGCACCATCACCTCCAACAAGAATTTCCTTAGTTCACCTTAGAGCACCGAAGGTGGTAGCCCGTGAGATCATTTTTCCAATGGAACACACTGATTTACTAACTCTAGCAACAATTGATTCCAGCACCAAAGCTAGAGCCCCTTCTTTCACAGATATGAGGGAACTTAACCCTTCTTCCGTGAAAGAGACACAATATCCCACTGCTCAAGTTCTTGCAGAAGGTAAAATTCATTTCCTTCTTCATTTTGTGATTACTTTTCATTTACTTTCAAGGCTTTATTATAACTTCTCCCCTTTACTATTTTTTAAGAAACCCTCCTCAGAGTGGCACAGCTACCTCTAATTCTATAGCCACATTTTTCGATCTGTTGTCTTTTGAGAAAATCCCGCCGTATAAGTTAACATTAACGAGGAATTCCATGTCGAAAGCTGTCCATATGTTTAAAGATCCTAATCCATGGTCAGATCTAAACATTGCTATAGAGGTCTTGAATAGTGTTGCAAGGATGGCCAAACTTAATGTTTCTCCTTTACACAATTCTCTCTTAAGATTTCATAATTCGGTTATCGCGTTAAAATCAACAGAAAGCATAGTTGTTACTTTGAAGATTCTGGAATGTGGAAGATAGCTAGCATCTTCCAAAGAGAAAGCTTCCCACTTTGCTTCTGTAGTTTCCAGATATGATCAAGAATAGTTATCCCTCTAAGATCAACTAAAAGCCTCTATTGATAATATAACAAATATTCAGAATCAAATTGCTCTTTTAAATAAGGAAATTCAATAGGAGGAGTTGAATATAAAGAATATCCAGGAGAAGATTTAAGTGAATATTCATTCTGCAAACGTCGAACGATCTGAGCTGATTAAAAATGAAGAACTGATTGCCTCTTTGGAGAGGAAACTACCTGGTGTTCCTAATCATGCAAAAATTATCTTTGAGGCTAAAACAAAACATGTTGCAACTCAGGTTCAATGCACAGAAGATTTATAAAAATATTTGGCAGCACTAGGCATGGCAGAAGAGTTGTAAAGACTTTGTTCTATTTTCTTTTATGATCAGATGTAATTTTCTTTTGAACTGCAAGACATATAAATGCATCTCAATGTTTTGGAATATTAATTTCTTCTGAAAGTTTTTTTTATCATGCTTGTTAGTATGGGATTTCCTATATGACTTTGCTTTAATAAGCGGAACTAGATTTTAGTTTAGTCAAATAGTCATGCAGTTTAACCTCTTGAGTAGTGGAGCAATATAGTTTAAGCTCTTGAGTAGTGGAGCAACACATTTTTTTAGACTCATAAGTAGTTGGAATCGGGTCTCACGTGACTGGTCTCTGTAACTCTTATGAGTTCGCTGAACTTTACACAGCCTGGTTAGTTCACAAACCGTGATCCATCAGAGGGGCCCAGTGAAGCTACCGGGGCTGTGAACTCAGTTGGATTTACGCATGGTGTTACCCACAGTAACTCTCTAGAGTTCACAGGGCGCATAAGGCTACCTTTGGGGTACCAAATCCAAGGCCGTCAGTCAATCAATGAGTAGGGTAAAAACCCTTCCTTATGAGTTACTACTGAAATCAAGCCAGGAATCTTTTAGGGGGTCTTATTCATGGTAAGCCGATCTATGGACAATGGCCAAAGAGCGCACACTGCTGCCCACTTTTTCTTCGTTTGCAAGGTTGGACCCATTCACAGGAGGACAATTTCATCCGTTCCTCGTGATGTTGTCGGAAAGCTATACAGACAGCATTAGTCTCACGCGTGACTGGCTATTAAAGACTTTTTGGCCTTTTAGAGCTTGTAGTCGTTGGCTCTGTCCGCTGCCCGTATAGGTATGCATATGACGGCCTATATGGGCTTTTTAGGGCCACTGGATTCTCACTGCTACCCGAATAATAATGGTGATAGGCCTTATGCGCAGTTGGCCATATAGGCTTAGCTAAGCTGCCTTAAATGATAAGTTGTCATTGCTGTCATGATAATGATAGATGTCTTGATTGTTATATCACCACTGCTGATAATATATTTAAAAATATGTTTATAATAGTATACTAGCTTGTTGATGATACCAATTTTAGTAAGGTTCACCAAAGCTTGTTTGATGATGACAACGATGATTACTTTTCTTTATAATAATCACTGACGTGTAATCTTGGTATGCTTGCAAATTTCTTCTTTATTTATTTACCTGAAGAAGAATACATGACTTCACTTACTCTTGCCCCCTTTTGATATAAAAGCAATATTTTGATAATCTTCTGGATTAAAATTGTAGTTATCCTCAAGGAAGATATCTTTTGATGAAGCGAGCATTTACCGGAATACTGATACCTTGTCCATATTGATCTACGAGTTTGTATGCTCCATTGGAATATACTTATTTTATTATTATTGGCCCATCCCATTGGGTTCAAACTTGCCCCCTATCCTGCAGGTGACCACTATTGGTCTTTTCAACATTAGTACCATGTTACCTTTCTTGAAAGAGCGATACTTGACTCTTTTATCAAAGGCAGCCGATATTCTTACCAGATATAAATGTAACCGCTGCTGAGCTGCCAGTCATTTTTCGTTAAGTAGGTCCAGTTCTTCTAGCCTTATTTTTGCATTTTAATCATCTATAATTGACTTATGCACTGTCACTCTGAGTGATACGTCCTGTGATTCAATTGGGATGACCGCCTCTACGCCATAAACCAATGAATACAGTGTTGCTCTTGTTGTTGTTCGGTGGGTAGTCCTGTAAGCCCACAATGCTTCTTGTAACTTTTTGTCCCAATCGTGCTTATTTCCAGTCTCTGTCTTCTTCAGTATTTTCACAATTGTCTTGTTGAATGCCTCTGCTAATCCATTGGCCGGTCGATAGTAAGGTGTTGAAAATGAGTGGTGAATACTGAATTTCTGACACAACTTTTCCATGCTTCTATTCTTGAAAGGGGTACCATTGTCAGTAAGCATTTTCTTCGGGATACCATGGCGATATATTATTGCATGTCGGATGAAATTGATAACATCTTTTTTTGACTTTATGCAATGCGATCGCTTCCGTCCACTTGGAGAAATAGTCTATTGCTGCCAATATATATTTCTTTCCTCTAGATGAAGGTGGATTTATAGGGCCAATAACATTGAGCCCCCAAGCGGAGAAAGGCCAAGAAGTAATTATTTGATGGAGGTCTTCCGAGGGAAGATGTATGACGTCTCCGTGAATCTGACACTTGTGGCATCGCTTTGCATACTCTATTGCATCTTTGAACATTGTGGGCAAGTAATACCCCATTTGACATACCCAATGGAACAAATTTCGACCGGCCTGATGCGCTCTGCATTCTCTGGAGTGGGCTTCTCATAACATTTGACTCACTTCTTGTTCATCCAGACATCGTAACAGCACTTCATTATAAGATTTTCTATACAATACTTCACTGCATATGATGAACCTACTTGATCTCTACTTGATTTGCTGTCTTTGCAACGGATCTTCCGGCAAGATATCATATTTGAGATAATCTAGGAAAGGCCGACACTAATCGTCTACTGTCACTTCGAAACATGATATAGGTAGTGCCTCAATGAATTCATCAATGACTTCTGAAGAAGGCAAGAACCTTCTCTCCTCTATGGTTACCTGAAGGGGACTTCGATTCAGACAAGACAGGGCTGCGGCCAGGCTAGCTAAAGCGTCTACCCTTGCATTTTCGCATTGCAGTACATGTTTGATTTCGACATGATAGAATTTCTCCAGTAACTGCTGTGCTCTTTAATAATACGACAAGAGATCTTGCTTTCTTATTTCAAACTCAGTCGTTAGTTGATTTATGATCAACTTAGAATCGTTGAAAATCTGCTACGTTTTTATCTTCATTTCCAGAGCTATTTCCGTACAAATGATGAGAGCTTTATATTTGGCTTCATTATTTGTGCATGTGGTACCCAATGTGAAAGAATAGGGTAACAGGTCACCCTAAGGAGTAATGAATATTACTCCTTCGCCTGCTCCTGATGCTCGAGAAGCACCATTAAAATACATTTGCCACAGGTTTTACGACTCAGTTACCATAACCTGCTCATTGAGAAAATCATTACCAATGTTTTCACTGCCCATTACGGGATGCGCTGCTAAGAAATCTTCCACTTCTTGCCCTTTTATTGATTTTGCTAGCTCATAGGTAATTGTATACTCTGAAAGTAACAACATCCATTTGGCCAATCTTCATGATAACATTGGCTTGTCAATAAGAACTTTATCGGATCTGCCCTCGAGATTAGAATTATATCATGGGAAAGGCAATAATGTCTCAACTTTTGTACTGCAAATATTAGTGCCAGACATTCCTTGTCAATTGGAGAATAATTGCATTCTACGCCTATCAGAGTTTGGCTTAGATAATAGACAGTTGTTTGTTTCCCACATTCATTCACTTGTGTTAATAAGGCCCCTAACGAATTCTCGGCTACAGACGTGTATAAAATAAGAGGCTTACCTTTCACATGGGCTGCTAATATTGGTGGTTGTTTTAGTAATTCCTTTATTGAGTTGAACACATTCTAACATGCTTTGTCCCATACGAACTCTGTTCCTTTCTTCATCAGATGAGAAAAAGGCTGACATCTCCCAGCTAGATTTGAAATAAAACGGTGAATATACACCAATTTACCTTGCAAGTTATTCAACTCTTTCAACATTTTCGGAGGTAGCATATCTTGGATGGCCTTAATTTTCCCTGGATCAACTTCGATTTCCCTATGCCTAATGACAAAACTGAGTTTCCTGACGATACTTCAAAAGCACATTTAGCTGGATTCATCTTTAGTTGTTTCTTTATGAGTCGATGGAAAACTTATGTCAGATGCTCACGATGTTCCTCACGATTACTCGACATGAGCACCAAATCGTCCACATAACACTCAACATGCTTGCGCATCATGTCTTAAAAGATGTTTTCTATTGCCCTTTGGTACATTTCTTCAGCATTCTTGAGACCCAATGTCATAACGTTATAGCAATAGATTCCTACCATGAGGATAAACATTAGTAATAGTGAAAGGATCTGTCCAACGAGGTCAGAGTTTACCCGGAAAGAGATGTAACCGAGAATTATACAAGAGGACCTTTTGACCTGGTGTGAATGATTTTCAAAGAATGTGTTGATCATGAAATACCTTCATCCTGTGCTAGTAAATTCTCACGCTCCCATATGCATCATTCTGGATTTCTTCAACTTTATTCAACCGAAGTTTGCGTAGCAAGCCAACATTGTCTAGATTGAAATTCAAATTTTTGATCTCTTAATAGGCTCTATGTTCCAACTCTACATGCAAGTGGTAAGCCTTCCTATATACAAGTCTAAAGGGAGACATTTCAATAGGGGTCTTAAATGCGGTACAGTAAGCCCATCAGGCATTAGTCAATCAGATTTACTAATCCTTTCGGTTAGGGCTAACCGTCTTTTCCAAGATATGTTTAATTTCCCTAGTAGAAATCTCAGCTTGTCCACTTATTTGTGGGTGGTATGGAGTGCTCACTTTGTGGGAGATGCCATATTTCTTTATTAGGTTCACGAATTGTAACGCCCTAAAATTCGAGGGTCGAGGATAACTCAGCTCCCGAGTTTCAAAACATCACTTATGCAACATATGCAATGATGGATGTATGTTGTCTATATGAGTGCATAAAACATAGAGTAGATTAAGCCAAACTGCAAACATAATCCAGGGATAGGTGAAATCTACAAGCGAAAGACTGAAGAAACATATGTATATCTATATAAGTCCCTAAGATATGTATGCTCTGCCAGGTTATAATTACAAGTGTTTGTTTCAAAATATAAGTATCAAAATGAAATCATCCATTACAAAATAAACCCTGAATCCCCGTAACTCAGGACACGACTCACATGAACCCGCCTGAGAACTGCATAAAGGAAAACGCGTCCTCGTCATCCTCATACTCCAGATCTACCTTTGGAGTCGCATCATCATCTGCATCTAAGACAGAGTCTGGTTGGTGTTAAAACACCATCCCAGAATGTGGGAGTGAGTGATCAACTCAGTGGAACTATACAGTAAAAGTTAACACATTATTAATTCAATCAAGCAGTAATGATAAGGCAATATAATCAAACAAGTCCTAATTACTCTTATTAATGCAAGGATGTATGTAGAAATGATGCATGCCCTTGCCTGTACTCCCTCAGCGTCTTCATCTTACGGTACGGATGACAAACTCCCGTAGTGCTCCACAATGCCAAGGCACATGCAATGCGGTGCATGAACATGATTACCAAGTTGTTATTAGTCCTTTTCATACAACAAGATTGGGAAGCTAAGGTACCTTCCTCATATCAATTCCTAAATGGTGATCCATTTTAGGCCGTCAGTCCTAGACAATCTCATACGATATTATAGTTCCAGGTCGCTGCAAAGGGCTCGTCACCAATCAATGCATACCTATCATACCTTAGTTACTACCCTAAGGCTCGTCGCCTCAATGCAGTATCAAGGTATGCTCGAGGTCACTACAAAGGGCTTGTCACCAATCAATGTAGGCCGACAGCACTAATATAGTGTCCCATACCACCATAATTGGTTCACGAGTCTAAATTGCTCACTGGTCACTACGGGGAAGCTCGTCACCCCAGTGTAGGCCGACAGCTCGACCACGGTGTCCCATACCACCATGCCCGGCTCATGAGTCTTAGCGGATCAAGGTACCATAGTTAACGGGATTGCACTGGTAAGTTTGGTACCCTAGATTCAAACAATAGCGTCCATACATGGTGAACATCCACCGGGACAATCGGGTTACTTGATGAGCTCGACTAGTATGAGCGCACGTTGAGTTGAACGACATGAAGTGCGCAAACACTCCATGTGGCCAAGCCACTGCCGACAACCCTAATACGACTCGGGTTCGTCAAACACGCCCTGCGTGGCAAAAACGACCTCAACCACGAATTCAAACCTTGTTACTAATCCCCTAGACTATTTCATAGTCTCAAACACATTCAAGTATAACAGATATTTATACCAGTAATTCAGAACAGTAATGGATCAACAATTCTAATCATACAGCATGTGAGCATTTGATAAATATCAACTTAACATGAATTCACACATAAGTAGCGTCTAAGTTAAGCAGACAAAGAATGTAAATTGCATGGAGAAAATCATATACATCATTAAGATAGTTGAGAATCTCTTCTCAACGCCCATAAAAGGTACAATATATGACACACTTATTCATTGGGACATTTCTACAAACACTTAAGCTACATATTCCAACATATATGACGTATGTTGGTGATAGCTCACATTAGGACAAATCCTTTCATCAAGGAGTTATTACACATACAACTAGCACAAACATGCGATAATTAATCATGGCAACCACGTGCTCATATTTCGTACGTATACGATAGTTTCTACATATACCTGGAATACATAAATCTCAATATAGTTCATATATATCAGAAACGCAATACAAACATCGCATTTGGCATGTGAAATTTCACCCACAACAATAATAAACCATTAACTGACATCGAAAGCCTTGAAAACCATAACCTATACGAATATAGTCCGCACCTTAAACCAGAAAGTGTGCAACAGATCTGATTCAGACGATAAGTCTTTGTCAACGGCGACTAGATAACCTAAGGCATGAATGAAATGAGCTACATCAACACTTAGACTATTTTAAGCTCCAAAATAGGTTAGGGTTTGATTGACTTACCCAAGAATGAACTTAGAATCGCTGGAATAACGATTCAGATGCGATGGTTTAGGTACGCAGAGTAACTGGGAAGAATCTCAAGATGATTCACCAACTTCTCTCTCACTTTTTCTCTCTTTTCCTCTCTCTCTCTCTCTTAGCTAGGGTTTGGAAAATTCGTATGGAGTTGAGAGTGGGGGGGTTTAAGGTCTTTATATAGGCCTAATATTGATGAAAATAGCCCTAGGGCCAAGGTATACTTAGGTTATAACCAAATTGGGTCTATTTCGGTCCAACGGAGCACTTCTAGTGGTCCCTTTTTCACGTGCGGACGGACTTAAGCTCCCCGACCATAGATCTAGGTCAGGCTGAGTTTTTGTACCGATCGGATTTACAGATCAGCCGTGGCGGACCAGTTTCAATTCAACGGTCACCGAAACTCGATCAAGTCCACCGGCACTTTGACATGTCTGGGCCATCTTCCCTGATCCGAGGGTAAATTTGGGTCAAATTCTGATGGTCAGAATGCTTAAAATCGACGCGTAAGCGACACGACTCAGATTTCTTAAATTCATATTTAATTTCTAAATAATTTCACCTTTCACACACTTTTTACTCCGGACTCAAGCAAATCGTCTCAGGACATCATCTGGACTTGATTTTTGAGGTGATTGTCAAGCGCAGCAAGGTGCTCATAATTGTCTAAGATCATCGCTATCGGACTTTTGACTCACGGTCCAGGTCCGATACAAAGTTTCCAAGTACTCCCAAGAGCAACTGGATTTAGCGTTGAATCCTAGATTTCAGGGTAACATAGCGCTAACGATTCTACAGGTTTTGGGTCTTATAGATCAAATTTAAAGTGATTAGTGCTAATTTCACAGGCAATCGAGTTTAGCACTAGTTAATTCACATTTAACTTCTAAAGGATTGAGTCCCAAAAGAAACCCGATTGAGGTGGTGCTCGGGTCTATGCATAAAATTTTCTGGGATGTTACACGAATGGCCTATTACAAAAATATGAGCCCCCACCACTAATGATGGCTTGAGGCATTTTGAACTGGGAAAGGATGTTCTCTTTTAGGAATTTAATGACCATTTGATGGTCATTGTTCCAGCACAGAATCGGTTCGACCCATCTAGTGACATAATCTACGACAAGCAAAAGATTGGGGGAATGATCCCATGAAATCAATGCCCCAGTAATCAAATGCTTCAATGATCATAATGGGGTTTATGTAAGTGCTATAATTTATATCCTTGTTTTTTGTCAAATTTGTGATGCCAAAATCACTGTTATGTTATATATAACCTGCTTAAGTGAAGCTCTCTCAAGGATCAACATACATGAACAAGCTAAGCTCACATCAAGCAAAGCTCTCAAGTACAAGACTCAAGATCTTGAATGACTCAAGATCTTGAATGCAAGAACTGCTCACAAGACTCAAGCTGAAAAGAAAAAGAAAGTACAAGGCAAGACTCAAGCTGAACTCAAGACTCAAGTTGAAACTCAAGCCACTTTCATGATTGAGCTACTTCAAGGTTTAGTCTACATCAAGACTTCAAGGCTCATTCTTCATGGTCTCTTGTTTCAATGTCCATACTTCATGATTGAGGTTTGTTTGACCATAGGATGACCTTAGAAAGTAGGTCATTTCGGATACATAAGTCGAATGTTATTTTACATGTGATTGGTCTGTTCTTCGACCAGTCTTAGGTCTGCTTCGACTAGTCCTAGACTTGCTTCGACCGATCTAAGAAATTCCTGGATCGATCGTAAGTTTGTTACAAATTAGGATAAAATCTGTAGCCTTCGACTAGTCACGGAATGCATTCGACCGATCGTAGGACAGTGTTTCGCATCTTCGACCGATCGTAGAATCTACGACTCGAAGTCCAGGTCTTTGCGGGACCTACGACCGCGAAGGAAACCTACGACCGATCGTAGGTGACCTACGACGATCGTAGGAGGGCTACGACGATCGTAGAAGCGGTCAAAGCAAATCCGCCGAATTTTTCAAATATCTTAGAGCTTCGACTAGTCGAAGAGCACTCTAGACATCGAAGACCTGATCTTCTCACCTATAAATAGTGCACGAATCTCGAAGAAATCATCGATTTAATTATAGTATTCAAGCCAATCTTCATCGAACTTCCGAGAGATAATTTTGTGCTCCATTTAAGCTAAGTGTGCTTATTTAATATCTTCTTTCCTTAGCTTTATTTTAATTGATTTTGTTTGCTATTCCAATCCGATTTGAAAAGAGGAATTGTTATTCCCTTTCTTTGGAATCAAAATCAATTAAGGCAAGCCCTGTTTGGTTTAATTTAAAATCTATTAGAACTAGAACCATTGTAATCGAGTATTGGACATTGAACTTGGACATTCTCATCTACTTTGATTTGGTTCTACCGGGCTGCTACAACGAAGAAGATATTCAGGTATTTTACATATTGTAAATTCCTTTCTATTATTTTGGTTTCTTTCAAGATTTGCCAGAAAAATCTTGTTATATTGGTTATCTGAGGAGAGCCAGGAAAACTCAGAAGTGGGGGTTTTTTTTAATTGTGTAAGCCCACATACAAAGACACAATTGTAAGGGTTTTGGGTGAACCTGGGAAAACCTATCTTTAGTGAACGCTAATATCCCTTGTGTGAGGATATTAGGAGTGGAGTAGCTTTTTGTGTGGCTGTTGGATAACAGTTGGTGAACACACAGGCCAACCACTATAAATCCTTTGAGTTGTGGTTGATTGATTTATTCTTTTAATTGTTTTTATTCTTTTTGTGGGATGTATGTATGGTGGTGAATGTTGTAATTATTTCAAGCTTTGTGAGAATGTTGTAATAGCTTAGAATTTACTTTCTGCTATTCCTTTATAAGTTTGTTTTTCAATTTCATTTTGAAAGTTGTTCCAGCAAGGTTGCCCTGCCATTTTTATGGTGTATGGCTGTCCCTAGAACAATACATCTTTAATTACAAGTTATTTCAATTCAGTTCATATTTGTTTTTGTATTCCTCTTCGATTTGAGACTTGATACAAAGACCTTTCTAGAAATAAGGTTGTCCTACCATAAACTCTGTTTTTGGTGTAAGGTTGTCCTTAGAATAACGTTTGTATCAACCTCTCAAGATCTGAATTTTGAGGTTGTTTTTCTTTCCTGCATTATTATTTAATTTGGCTATCATTTTCTTTATTATTCCGCTGTTATAAGTTTTTATTTGGCATTGTCCTATTCACCCCCCCTCTAGGACATATAGCTTGGCCTTTTCAGTTTAGAGGCATCATATTTTGACGGGACAATGCTCCCAACTTCTGACAACACTCACAAGTTTTGTAAAACTCATGAGTGTTCCTAAACATAGTGGGTTAGTAAAAGCCATATTGCAGAATCTTGACTGTGGTCTTTTTAGCAAAAAAATGACCGCCATAGGCCTGAGAGTGACAGAAGGAGATGACACTTTGATGTTCATTTTCTGGCACTCATCTCCTAAAGATTTGGTCTGGACAATATTTAAACAAATATGGATCATCCTAGAAAAACTTATGAACCTCGGCGAAGAATTTTTTCTTATCTTGCGTAGTCCAATGTGTCGGCGTGAAACCTATGGCAAGATTATTAGTAATATCTACAAACCAAGGTGAATGGGAGACTTTGAACAATTGTTCATCATGGAACATGTCATTTATATGTGTCGTCTCAAGGGAATCAAAGAGATCAAGATGGGAAAGATGGTCAACCACTACGTTCTCTACTCCCTTTTTATCTTTTATTTCCAAATTAAATTCTTGGAGTAGGAGGGATGACCTTGCCACGCAATACCTGTTCCTTCCAGTCTAGGATACGCGTCGGTCACAGTACATATGTGGCATCCTCACTCAACTGCACCTGCTCCCAACTGATAATATGCGAAGGATCAGGAACGTATTTCTTCAGCATAGAAACATGAAATACGTTATGCACGCCCACAAGTGGTGTGGGCAAAGCAAGGCGGTACGCCACCACTCCCACTCGATCCGGTATTTGAAATGGATCAATAAGTCTCGGCGTGAGCTTCCCCTTCTTACCAAACCGTAGGACTCCCTTCATAGGGAAAACCTTAAGAAATACATGGTCTCCAACCTCAAACTCAAGCGGTCGCCGCCTCATATCAGCGTAACTCTTCTGCCTGCTCTGGGCTATCAGCAGTCGGCGCCTGATAATGTCGACTTTCTCTGAAGTCGCTTGAACCAAATCTGGGCCAATCAAACTACTCTCGCCAACTTCTGCCCAGTAATGCAGTGCTCTACACGGGCGACCATACTATGCCTCGTAGGGAGCCATGCCAATACTCGCCTAGAAGCTATTGTTATACGCGAACTCTGCATAAGGGAGACATTCATCCCAACTGTCCTTGAAATCCAAAACACAAGCTCGTAACATGTCCTCCAGAATTTGATTCACAAGTTGCGTCTACCCGTCTGTCTGTGGATGAAACGCGATGCTAAACTTCAATTTCACACCCATTGCTTCCTGGATACGAGTCCAGAAGATAGATGTGAATCGCGTGTCTCTGTCAGACATAATCTCTAAGGGAACTCGTGCAGACGTACAACCTCCTTGATGTACAACCTAACTAACTCGTCTGTAGAGTTTGTGACTTTGATCGGTAAGAAATGAGCCGATTTCATCAATCGGTCGACGATCACCCAAATAGAGTCATGTCCCTTCCTCCTTCGCGGTAGCCCTGAAATAAAATCCATAGAGATGAAGTCCCACTTCCATTTTGCTATAGGCATGGGCTGAAGCAGTCTAAGAGGTCGGTGATGCTCTGCCTTAACCTGCTGGCACGTGAGACAACGAGATACGAACTCAGCAATGTAAACCTTCATGTTGTCCCACCAGTAGGATCTCCTCATATCTTGATACATCTTCGTGCTACCTGGATGCATTACAAGCTTTGAATTATGGGCTGACTCGAGAACCTCCCATCTCAAGTCAGGAACGTCTGAGACACATAGGCGGTCACGATAGCATAGGCCCCCATCTGAACCAACACTCCACTCGGAGTCCTCATCTGTACGAATCCGCTCTCTCATCTCTGCCAATAGCTCATCATCTACCTGAGCTGCAATGATCCTTTCGTCAATGAGGGGTTGTACTCAAATGTGTGCGATAACCTCATACGGCTCTTCCACCGTGATTTTCTACTCAAAGTCTCACACAAACTCCATCATGTCCCATTCTGCTATCATTAGCGGAGCCGCAAACTCTATAGTCTTCTTGCGACTCAACGCGTCTGCCACAAGGTTTGCCTTGCTCGGATGGTAAGAGACATCGAACCTAAAGTCCTTCAATGTTTTCATCCATCGGCGTTGCCTCATATTCAAGTCATGCTGAGTGAAGATATACTTAAGGCTCTTGTGGTCGCAAAAGAGCTCGAACTCCTCTCCGTAGAGGTAATGTCTCTAGAGCTTTAGTGTGAAAATGACGGTTGCCAAATCCAGGTCGTGTGTAGGGTAATTCTCTTCGTGTTTCCTCAACTGTCTCGAGGCATATGCAATCACCCTGTCCTTCTGCATAAGGACACAACCTAGACCAATGCGAGAGGCGTCCGTATATATCATATACTTAACCCCTTGCTCTGGCAATACTAGCATAGGGGCGGACGTCAACTTGTCCTTCAGCTCCTGAAAAGTTATTTCAGCCTTTTCATTCCAAGCAAGCTTCAAGTCTTTCCGTGTCAACTGAGACAACGGTCTGGCTATCTTCGAGAAGTCTTGTATGAAGCGTCGATAATAGCCTGCTAGACCCAGAAACCTTCTCACCTCAGTAACCGAACCAGGCTGCTTCTAGTCCTGAACTGCAGCTACCTTAGTGAGGTCAACAACTATCCCTTCCTTGGACACCACATGTCTTAGGAACTTGACTTCCTCCTTCCAGAAGTCACATTTCTTATACTGCGCAAAAAGCTGATTCTTCCTGAGAGCATCCAAGACTACTCTCAGGTGCTCTTCGTGCTCTCCCTGACTCGTAGAGTATATCAAAATGTCATCGATAAAGATAATGATGAATCAGAACAAAAATGGCTGAAACACCCTGTTCATTAGATCCATGAATATGGCCGGTGCGTTCGTAAGACCGAACGACATCACAAGGAACTCATAATGGTCGAAGCTAGTTCTGAATGCGGTCTTCTGCATGTCCTCATCCTTGACGTGCAACTGATGATACCCTGACTGCAGATCAATCTTTGAAAAGTACCGTGCCCCCTTCAACTGATCAAACAGATCATCGATCCTAGGCAAGGGATACTTGTTCTTCACTGTCACCTGATTTAACCTGCGATAATCTATACATAATCACAAGGAACCATCCTTCTTCTTGGCAAACAGAACAGGTGCTCCCCAAGGGGACACACTAGGTCGAACAAAGCCCAAATTCAATAAGCCATCTATCTGCTTCCTTAATTCCTCCATTTCACTCGGAGGCATGCGATAGGTGGGCAATGAAATAGGTGTCGCACCAGGCATGAGATCGATAGTAAAATCAATCTCGCGCGAGGGGGTAATCCAAGAATCGTCTCGAATATATCTTCAAAATCCCAAACTACTGGCGTACTTTCAAGCGTCGAACCAGCAATACTCTCCAACAGAGAAGTATAAAAACTAAAACAGAAATGGTAACTGACCTGAACAGGGAAAGTAAATGTCTCGCCCACAGGTCCATGGACTGTCACTAGTCTAACTTCACAATCAATCTCTGCTCGCATCTTCGTGAGTCAATCCATGCCCAAAATGACGTCGTAATAATATAGAGGTGCGACAAACAGGTCAACTAGAATCGATCTGCTCCCTCGATCAATCAAACAACCCATGCAAACCTTAGTAAATATCAGAGGAGGTCCCTGCAGCGGTAGTGAGTGTCACTCCCTTCATATAACAGTGCCCAAACTCAGGTGCTTAACTGCCGCATATGATATAATAGAAGTAGTAGACCCAGTATCCACCAATAAGAAGATGGGAATACCTTGGATGTGAGTTGTAACCTCAAAAGCTCTCGGTGCCAAGTTAGCCCCAAGTGCTTCAGCTGTAAGCGCGTGAACTCGAGCCTACTGTGGGCAATTCGGCGGTGGTACCATGGGCCGCTGAGGTGGCCTGAAGTGTGGTACAGAAGGTCTGAAAGATGGGTGAGTTGGCGCTGAACGAAGGGGTGGAGTTAATATGACCTGAGGCATTGGACGGCTGATCCTCTGTGGCGGTGTAAATCTACTGTCCCGCATTCACGTGAAGTAATTACGATCCGAATGCCTGATTTTTCCACGGTATGTACAGCGCAAGTCAGAACACATCGACTGAGCCGGCGACGCTGCATGTCTCGGAGTAGAATCTGCCCACGGCCTCTTGTCGAGAAATGGTGTACTCGAAAAGTCAAGTCGCGGTCTGGGAATCATAGGTGCTCGCATACGGGGCGACTTGTCACCGTCCTGCTCAGCTCACAGGGACATGTTCACCAACTCAGCATAAGAAGAGATGTTAGCACGGCACATCTTCGATCGAATCTCAGGCCTCAGCCCCTGCATCGACTGATCACCCAGGAGTAATGGAGCACACCGACCCAGCTCAGTAAACCAGTTCTCATACTCTATCACCGACATCCCTCCCTGATGGAGGCGCAGGAACTCACTCTCCTTCTAGTGTCGGTAAGTGACTGGGAAATACTTCTCATGAAAGCGAGCCTCAAATGCCTCCCATGTCCATGCAAAACCCTCTGCAACTGTGCGAAGAACACTGTCCCACTATAAAATGGCCTCCTTCTCAAACATGAAGGAGGCAAGCTCAACCTGCTCAACCTTAGAACAGTGAAGCGGTCTCAGCATCTTAGAGATGTGGTCAATCCAGTACTTGGCCTCCTCGGGTCTATGAGAACCCGCGAATGTGGAAGGTCGTAAGCGTTGGAATCGTTCAAATGTGCCGCTAGCACTAGTGTTCCCAGATGGGTGCATAGGTGAAGCAGGTGGAGTCGCCCCCATCGACTGAGCAAAGATACCAGCCATGAAAGATAAAAACTGCTGCTGCTATTGGATCCACTGTTGCTATATCAACAACATCATTTGCTTTAGCCTATCAGGAGGCGGAGCGGACGAAGATGCATAAGGCGTTAACGCAGATGCATGGTTCGGCTCAGGAACCGAAGGCATGACTGGAGGAGCCATGGGTGGTATCACGGGAGTCGGCCCAGCAGTGGGGCCAATAGCTGGCTGAGAGTCCGGCTCAGCACCAAAATGAGACGGGCCCAACTATGGATCCGTCTGGCTATCGCCTAGGGGGGAAACCCCGGCAAGCGACTCGCCCAAAGAGAGACGGGCCGAAGTCTTCGAGCCCTTAGGAGGCATACCCTACATTTAATAGAGGATGCAACTTGTGAAATTCAACATCCATATAATCCACCCACACAGCATTCACATCATAACTTAAGGAAAACAACATGCATTTCATTTAACAAAATTGTCACAATATAAGAAGTGCAGCATTACATGGATCACAACAAAGAAAGCATGCGAGCTATTACATCTTAAGCTTCAAACAACAAAATAACTTCCAAATTACTATGCCTATAATGGCTACACATAAAAACAAGCAATAAAACAGAGTAAGGGATGACTACATATACAACTACTCATCGAAATTTAGAGATGGAGGAGGGGCACCCTTATCCTGCAAACAACAGAGGATAGACTTCAGAGTGCGAGACACCTTCTTGAACTTATGTTTCACGAGGCCTCGAAGATCCATAATGTCTTGTTGTAGGACAGCCTGACCCTCCTCAAGTCGAGCTATATGGGCATCCCTAGCGGCTTGATTTGTGCCCTGCTCCGGTGCCGCAGGAGGAGAACTCTCACTCATGTCCTGGGCCTCCACTTCTTCCTCATCCTGCTCTTTTTCTTCTTCTATTTCAGCTCCACCTCCTTCATTAATCTCTTCCTCTTCGCTCTCAGTCTCATCCTCACTTTCTTCAAGCAAGGCTTGTCGTCGACGAGGCCCGATGTCCATCTGATTAAGAGTCGTCTCATTGATGTAACAAATAGGTACCGGCTTTTTCACCCCAAGTTTGTAGCCAAACTCATGTGCAAGCTTATAGATAAGTCGGCCAAATGGGAGAGATTTAGTCCTTCTATTCGAACGAGCAATAAGAACTATCTACCACAAGATGTACGTAGGCACGCACAACTTCTCTCCTTGCCCCACCTGATACAAGAAATCCACCATCAGGCGCGTGCACTCACTGCAGTTGCTCCACCTAAGATAGACGTTAAATGTGCAAATGTGGTGAAGTAAGCGGAAGTCATCCATCATGTTGGTTGCTAAGAGACTTCTGTTAGGCTACCATTCAACCAGATGACCACATAGGAACCGCGTACGGCGATCCCTTTCACGCACACTATTTAGATTCTTCTCACTTGCATGAACCTCGCCAAACGACACATTTAGAAGTCCGGATATCAAAGCAACGTTAATTGTGGCCTCCTGATCTCTTCCACAAGGGATCTTGAACTGCAATGGCTCCATCGAAGGTTCGAATGTGGGCATAGAAAGATTGGACAGTACCCACATTTATGCGGTATTCACCTTCAAATAGCGGACCCCACCTGGCCTCCTCCTGGCGCTCAAATAAGAGATATTCTCTAAATAGCCGTAGA
This sequence comes from Magnolia sinica, assembly GCF_029962835.1. Lineage (NCBI taxonomy): Eukaryota > Viridiplantae > Streptophyta > Magnoliopsida > Magnoliales > Magnoliaceae > Magnolia > Magnolia sinica. Next base: position 87,882,645 of record NC_080574.1, read on the forward strand.
TCTACATGAGCTTCAAAAATGACCCTACGGTCCTCATAGACTCCATGAGATAGCTCCACCAACAAAGTTCTTCCAACGGGAGCCCGAAGATCGAGGTCCCGCTTTGTCTGATACTCTCATTTGACGGTCGTGCTCGCGGAGGCACCTCTCAGCCTCCGTGCACGGGTTGGGTGGCTAGGCTTGGCTTTATCAACAGGAGCTCTTTTCTTCCCCATGAAAGAGAGAATGGAGGAAATGGAAAATATGGCCGTAATAAGCTCGAATAGGGCCATGGAAAATGAGAGAAATGAGGGAAATGAAAGGAATAATGGGGCTTCCACGAATTTGAGACTCCAAGTAAGGATTTAAGTGCTCAAATGGAATGAAAAGGAAAGAAAATCAGCAATGGAGGTGGGTTTTGAGATGGGTAGAATGGGGATGCACAAAAATGGAAGAAGAAAGGGTTTGGAGATGGGTTTTTATGGGGTTTTGAGAGAAACTTCAAGAAAAGGAAAGCATGGGAGGGTAGTTTATGAAGGAAAGAGGGTTTGGGAGGAGTTTTATTCGACCAACCATGGAGGAGTGGGCCACACTAGGCCCCAACGGCGTCGGCCCGACCGGCCCAGCTCGTCTGGGCCCACTACCAGTGAGGGACTTGCCAGTCTCTAGACTAACCAGTGATGGCTCTCTAGTGGGGCAAGGTCATTCCCCTCCCCAAGCTCAAAATTGATGTGGGTCCCACCCTGGGTCCCCCTGGAATTGCCCCAATTGGGTGCCTAGTCCGATTCGACTCAATTCGGGTTACCTTGACTAGAATCTGATATAGGTTCAAGTTTACTGGGTTTTTAATTACTGGGATGGGATGATACATGGCCTAAACCCATCGAAGGATGGTCTAGAAGAGATTTGGGGTTGTTGTGTGTGATCAAGAGTGTGTACAGACTCGATCTCGGTGATCGTTTTCAGTAAACTTTCACCGATAGGTGCAACTAGAAAACCTACACTAATTCTAGATTTATCTCACACCCTCTTACACTAAGGTGGTGTCAGAGTGTGTTGTGCAACCATAACCCAGGTCCGGTTTAATCCAAATCATGCTCTGATACCAACTTGTAACGCCCTGAAATTCAAGGGTCGAGCATAACTCAGCTCCCGAGTTTCAAAGCATCACTTATGTAACATATGCAATGATGGATGTATGTTGTCTATATGAGTGTATAAAACATGGAGTAGATTAAGCCAAACTGCAAACATAATCTAAGAATAGGTGAAATCTGCAAGCGGAAGACTGAAGAAACATATGTATATCTATATAAGTCCCTTAGATATGTATGCTCTGTCAGGTTGTAATTACAAGTGTTTATTTCAAAATATAAGTATCAAAATGAAATCATCCATTACAAAATAAACCCTGAATCCCAGTAGCTCAGGACACGGCTCACATGAACCCGCCTGAGAACTGTATAAAGGAAAACGCGTCCTCGTCATCCTCATACTGCAGCTCTGCCTCGGGGGTCGCATCATCATCTGCATCTACGACAGAGTCTGGTTGGTGTTGAAACACCATCCCAGAATGTGGGAGTGAGTGATCAACTCAGTGGAACTATACAGTAAAAGTTAACACATTATCAATTCAATTAAGCAGCAATGATAAGGCAATATAATCAAACAAGTCCTAATTACTCTTATTAATGCAAGGATGTATGTAGAAATGATCCATGCCCTTGTCAGTCCTCCCTCAGCGTCTTCATTATGATACGCATGACAAACTCCTGTAGTGCTCCACAACGCCAAGGCACATGCAATGCGGTGCATGAACATGATTACTAAGTTGTTATTAGTCCTTTTCATACAGCAAGATTGAGAAGCTAACATACATTCCTCATATCAATTCCCAAATGGTGATCCATTCTAGGGTCATCAGTCCTAGACAATCTCATACGATATTATGGTTCTAGGTTGCTGCAAAGGGCTCGTCAACAATCAATGCATGCCTATCATACCTTAATTACTACCCTAAGGCTCGTCGCCTTAATGCAGTATCAAGGTATACCCGAGGTCACTACAAAGGGCTCGTCACCAATCAATGTAGGCCGACAGCACGAATATAGTGTCTCATACCACCATAATTGGCTCACGAGTCTAAATTGCTCACTGGTCACTACAGGGAGGCTCGTCACCCCAGCGTAGGCTGACAGCTCGATCACAGTGTCCCATACCACCATGCTCGGCTCATGAGTCTTAGTGGATCAAGGTACCATAGTTAACGGGATTGCACTGGTAAGTTTGGTACCCTAGATTCAAACAATAGCGTCCATACATGGTGAACATCCACCGGGACAATTGGGTTACTTGACGAGCTCGAATAGTACGAGTGCATGTTGAGTTGAACGTCAAGAAGTGCGTAAACACTCCGTGTGGCCAAACCACTGCCGACAACCCTAATACGACTCGAGTTCGTCAAACACGCCCTGCGTGGTGAAAATGACCTCAACCATAAATTTAAAGCTTGTTATCGATCCCTTAAACTATTTTATAGTCTCAAACACATTCAAGTATAATAGATATTTATACCAGCAATTCAGAACAGTAATGGATTAACAATTCTAATCATACACCATGTGAGCATTTGATGAATATCAACTTAACATGAATTCACACGTAAGTAGGGTCTAAGTTAAGTAGACAAAGAATGTAAATTGCATGGAGGAAATCATACACATCATTAAGATAGTTGAGAATCTCTTCTCAACGCCCATAAAAGGTATAATATGTGACACACTTATTCATTCAGATATTTCTACTAACACTTAGGCTACATATTCCAACATACATGATGTATGTTGGTGATAGCTCACATTAGGACAAATCGATTCCTAGATTACCCCTTCAGCCCGAGGTTGATTTTACTATCGATTTCATGCCTGGTGCGACACCTATTTCATTGCCCACCTATCGTATGCCTTCGAGTGAAATGGAGGAATTGAGGAAGCAAATAGATGGCTTGTTGAAGTTGGGTTTTATTTGACCTAGTGTGTCCCCTTGGGGAGCACCTGTTCTGTTTATCAAGAAGAAGGATGGTTCCTTGCGATTATGTATTGATTATCGCAAGTTAAATCAGGTGACTGTGAAGAACAAGTATCCTTTGCCCAGGATCGATGATCTTTTTGATCAGTTGAAGGGAGCATGGTACTTTTCGAAGGTTGATCTACAGTCAGGGTATCATCAATTGTGCGTTAAGAATGAGGACGTGCAGAAGACTGCATTCAGGACTAGTTTTGGCCATTATGAGTTCCTTGTGATGTCATCCGGTCTTACGAACGCACCGGCCGTGTTCATGGATTGATGAACAGGGTGTTTCAGCTGTTTTTGTTCCGATTCATCATTGTCTTTATCGATGACATTTTGATATACTCTGCGAGTTGGGAAGAGCACGAGGAGCACTTAAGAGCGGTTTTGGATACTCTCAAGAAGAATCAGTTGTTTGCGCAGTTCAAGAAATGTAATTTCTGGAAAGAGGAAGTCAAGTTCCTAGGACATGTGGTGTCCAAGGAAGGGATAGCTGTCGATCTCGCTAAGGTAGCTGTAGTTCAGGACTGGAAGCAGCCTGGTTCGGTCACTGAGGTGAGAAGCTTTCTGGGTCTAGCAAGCTATTATCGACGTTTCATTCGAGACTTCTCGAAGATAGCTAGACCATTGTCTCAATTGACACGGGACTTCAAGTTTGTTTGAAATCAAAAGACGAAAATAGTTTTTCAGGAGCTGAAGGACAAGTTGATGTCCGCCCCTGTGCTAGTATTGCCATAGCAAGGGGTTAAGTATACGATATATACTGACGCCTCTCGTGTTGGTCTGGGTTGTGTCCTTATGCAGAAGGACAGGGTGATTGCTTATGCCTCAAGACAGTTGAGGAAACACAAAGAGAATTACCCTACACACAACCTGGAGTTGGCAGCTGTCATTTTCGCATTAAAGCTCTGGAGACATTACCTCTATAGAGAGGAGTTCGAGCTCTTTTACGACCACAAGAGCCTTAAGTATATTTTCACGCAGCGTGACTTGAATATGAGACAACGCCGATGGATGGAAACATTGAAAGACTTTAAGTTTGATGTCTCTTACCATCCGGGCAAGGCAAACCTTGTGGCAGACGCATTGAGTCGCAAGAAGGCTATAGAGTTTGTGGCTCTACTAATGATAGCAGAATAAGACATGATGGAGTTTGTGCGAGACTTTGAGCAGAAACTTACAGTGAAAGAGCCGTATGAGGTTATCGCACACATTCGAGTATAGCCCTTCATTGACGAGAGGATCATTACAGCTCAGGTAGATGATGAGCTATTGGCGAAGATGAGAGAGCAGGTTGGTACTGATGAGGACTCCGAGTGGAGTGTTGGTTCAGATGGGGGCCTACGATATCGTGGCCGGCTATGTGTCCTAGATATTCCTGACTTGAGACGGGAGGTTCTCGAGTCAGCCCATAATTCAAAGCTTGCGATGCATCCCGGTAGCACGAAGATGTATCGAGATATGAGAAGATCTTATTGGTGGGACAACATGAAGGTTCACATTGCTGAGTTTGTATCTCATTGTCTCACGTACCAGTAGGTTAAGGCAGAGCAATGCCGACCTCCTGGACTGCTTCAGCCCATACCCATAGCAGAATGGAAGTGGGACTTCATCTCTATAGATTTTATTTCAGGGCTACTGAGAACGAAGAAGGGACATGACTCTATTTGGGTGATCGTTGACCGCTTAACGAAGTTGGCTCATTTCTTACCGATCAGAGTCACAAACTTTACAGACAAGTTGGCTAGGTTATACATCAAGGAGATTATACGTCTGCACGGAGTTCCCTTGGAGATTGTGTCTGACAGAGACATGTGATTCACATCTATCTTCTGGACTTGTATCCAAGAAGCGATGGGTGTGAAATTGAAATTCAACACCACGTTTCATCCGCAGACAGATGGGCAAACGGAACGTGTGAATCAGATTCTGGAAGACATGTTGCGAGCTTGTGTTTTGGATTTCAAGGACAGTTGGGATGATTGTCTCCCTTATGTAGAGTTCGCGTATAACAACAGCTTCCAGGTGCGTATCGACATGGCTCTCTATGAGGCATTGTATGGTAGCCCGTGTAGAGCACCGCCTTGCTGGGCAGAAGTTGGCGAGCGTAGTTTGATTGGCCCAAAGTTGGTGTAGGCGACTTCGAAGAAAGTTGACATTATTTGACGTCAACTTTTGACAGCCCAGAGCAGGCAGAAGAGTTACGCTGATACGAGGCGGCGACCGCTTGAGTTTGAGGTTGGAGACCATGTATTTCTTAAGGTTTCCCCTATGAAGGGAGTTTTGCGGTTCGGTAAAAAGGGAAAGCTCACGCCGAGATTTATTGGTCCATTTCAAATTCTAGATCGAGTGGGAGTGGTAGCATACCGCCTTGCTACGCCCACACCGCTTGTGGGCGTGCATAACGTATTTCATATTTCTATGCTGAAGAAGTACGTTCCTGATCCTTTGCATATTATCAGTTGGGAGCAGGTGCAGTTGAGCGAGGATGCCACATATGTACTGCGACCGACACGTATCCTGGACAGGAAGGAGCATGTATTGCGTAGCAAGGTCATCCCTCCTGTGAATGTACTATGGACACATCATAGTAAAGAAGAGGCTACTTGGGAGACTGAAGCTGAGGTCAGAAAGAGCTGCCCTCAGATCCTTGAGGAGTATGAGAAGGTACGAATTTCGAGGATGAAATTTTTCTTTAAGGGGGTTAGATTGTAATGACCCGAAAATTTTCGTGCAAAGACCAAGTACTACCTCAAATTCCTTAGAAGTTTATTGTGGGTTAATTAGCGCTAAATTCAATTGCTTATGAAATTAGCATCAATCACTTTAAATTTGATCTGCAGGACTCAAAACCTGTAGAATCATTAGCACTATATTACTCTAAAATCTGGGATTCAGCGCTAAATTCAGTTGCTCTTGGGAGTACTTGGAATCTTTGTATCGGACCTGGACCACGCATCGAAAGTCTGATAGTGAGGATCTTAGACATTTATGATCTCCTGGTTGAGCTTGACCATTACCTCAAAAATCAAGTCCAGATGATGTCCTGGGTCGATTTGCTTGAGTCCGGAGTGAAGAGTGTGAGAAAGATGAGAAATTAAATATGAAATTATGAAATCTGAGTCGTGTCGCTTACGCGCCGATTCTAAGCTTTTTGACCATTGGATTCTAACCCAATTTCACCCTCAGATCAGGGAAGATGGGCCGGGCATGTCACAGTGCTTGTGGGCCTGATCGAGTTTCAGTGACCGTTGAATTGAGGTTGGTCCGCCATGGTTGATCTGTAAATTCGATCGGTATGAAAACTCAGACTGACCTAGATCCATGGTCAGTGAGCTTAAGTCCGACTGCACGTGGAAAAAGGGACCACTAGAAGCGCTCCATTGGACCGATATAAACCCGATTTGGTTATAACCTAAGTATACCTTGGCCTTGGGGCTATTTTCATCAATGTTCGACCTATATATAGACCTTCAAACCCTCACTCTCTATTCCATGCGAATTTTCTAACCCTAGCTAAGAAAGAGAGAGGAAAAGAGAGAGAAAGTGAGAGAGAAGTTGGTGAATCATCTTGAGATTCTTTCTTGTTGCTCTACATCCTTAAACCATCACTTCTGAATCGTTATTCTGGCGATTCTAAGTTCATTCTTCGGTAAGTCAATCAAACCCTAGCCTGTTTTAGAGCTTAGAATAGTCTATGTGTTGATGTAGCTCATTTCTATTCAAGCCTTAGGTTATCTAGTCGCCATTGATGAAGACTTATCGTCTGAATCAGATCGGTGCGCTTTTTCTGGTTTAAGGTGCGGACTATATTCGTATAGGTTATGGTTTTCAAGGCTTTCAATGTCGGTTAATGGTTTATAATTGTTGTGGGTGCAATTTCACATGCCAAATGTGATGTTTATATTGCGTTCCTGATATATATGAGATAGATTGAGATTTGTGTATTCCTTGTGTATGTAGAAAGTATCGTATACATATGAAATACAAACATGTGCTTGCCATGATTTATTGTCATGTACTTATGCTAGTTGTATGTGTGTCAACTCCTTGGCAAAAGGAATTGTCCAAAGGTGTGTTATCACCAACATACGTCATGTATGTTGGAACATGTAGTCTAAGTGTTTGTAGAAATGTCTGAATGATCAAGTGTGTAATATATTATCCCGTTTACGGACGTTGAGAAGAGATTCTCAACTATCATATTGGTGTGTATGATTTCTTACATGTGATTTATATTCTTTGTTATTTAAGTTCAAGTACTACTTATGTGTAAATCCATGTTAAGTTGATATTCATCAAATGCTTCCATATTGTATGATTAGAATTGTTGTTCCATTACTGTTCTAAATTGTTATTATGAATATCTGTTATAATTGAATGTGATTGGGACTATGAAATAGTCTAGGAAATCAGTAACAAACCTTGAGTTCATGGCCGAGGTTGTTTTTGCCACGTAGGACGTGTTTGACGAACCCAAGTTGTATTAGGGTTGTCAGTAGTGGTTTGGCCACATGGAGTGTTTGGGCACTCTATGTCGTTCAACTCAACGTGCGCTCGTGCTAGTCGAGTTCGTCAAGTAACCTGACTGTCCCGATGGATGTATACTATGTATGGACGCTATTGTTTGAATCTAGGGTACCAAACTTACCAATGCAATCCCGTTAACCGTTGTACCTTGATCCGTTAAGACTCATGAGCCAGGCATGGTGGTATAGGACACCATGGTCGAGCTGTCGGCCTACGCTGGGGTGACGAGCCTCCCCGTAGTGACCAGTGAGCACACCAGACTCGTGAGGCGATTACGGTGGTATGGGACACTATATTCGTGCTGTCGGCCTACATTGATTGGTGACGAGCCCTTTATAGTAACCTCGAGCATACCTTGCTACTGCATTAAGGTGACAAGCCTTAGGGTAGTAATTAAGGTATGATAGGCATGCATTGATTGGTGACGAGCCCTTTGCAGCGACCTAGAACCATATGATCGTATGAGATTGTCTAGGACTGACAACCCTAGAATGGATCATTGTATGGGAGTTGATATGAGGAAGGTACCTTAGCTTCCCAATCTTGTTGTATGAAAAGAACTAATAATAACTTGGTAATCATGTTCATGCACCACATTGCATGTGCGTTGGCGTTGTTGGCACTGCGAGAGGTTGTTATGCGTACCGTAAGATGAAGACGCTGAGGGAGTGCAGGCAAGGGCATGCATCATTTCTTCATACATCCTTGCATTAACAAGAGTACTTAGGACGTGTTGATTGTATTGCCTTATCATTACTGCTTGATTGATTTGATATCATGTTAACTCTTACTATATAGTTCCACTGAGTTGATCACTCACTCCCACATTCTGGGATGGTGTTTCAACACCAACCAGACTCTGTCTTAGATGCAGATGATGACGCGACCTCTAAGGCAGAGAAGGAGTATGAGGATGATGAGGATGCGTTTTCTGTTATGCAGTTCTCAGGCGGGTTCATGTGAGCCGCGTCCTGATCTACGAGGATACAGGGTTTATTTTGTAATGGTTTATTTCATTTGATACTTGCATTTTGAGACACACATGAATGTAATTATAACCTGGCAGGCTATGCATATCTCAAGGACATATACTGATATTTATACTTCTTTAAGTCTTCCGCTTGCGACTTTCACTTATCCTTGAATTGTGTTGTAGTTTGGCTTAATTTATTCCATGTTTTATGCACTTATATAGACAATATACATCCATCATTAAATATGTTGCATAAGTGATGTTTTGAAACTCGGGAGCCGAGTTATGCTCGACCCTCGAATTTCAGGGCGTTACACATCCACAACAATAATAAACCATTAACCGACATTGAAAGCCTTGAAAACCATAACCTATACAAATATAGTCCACACCTTAAACCAGAAAGTGCACAACAAATCTGATTCAGACAATAAGTCTTTGTCAACGGCGATTAGATAACCTAAGGCATGAATGAAATGAGCTACATCAACACTTAGACTATTCTAAGCTCCAAAACAGGTTAGGGTTTGATTGACTTACCCAAGAATGAACTTAGAATCACCGGAATAACAATTCAGATGCGATGGTTTAGGTAAGCAGAGTAACTGGGAAGAATCTCAAGATGATTCACCGACTTCTCTCTCACTTTCTCTCTCTTTTCCTCTCTCTCTCTCTCTCTTGGCTAGGGTTTGGAAAATTCGTATGGAGTTGAGTGTGGGGGGTTTAAGGTCTTTATATAAGCCTAATATTGATGAAAATAGCCTCAGGGCCAAGGTATACTTAGGTTATAACCAAATCGGGTCTATTTCGGTCCAACGGAGCACTTCTGGTGGTCCCTTTTCCACGTGTGGTCAGACTTAAGCTCCTTGACCATTATCTAGGTTAGGCTGAGGTTTTTATACCAATCGGATTTACAGATCAGCCGTGGCGGACCAGTTTCAATTCAACAGTTACCGAAACTCGATCAGGTCCACCGGCACTTTGATATGTCTGGGCCATCTTCCCTGATCCGAGGGTAAATTTGGGTCAGATTCTGACGGTCAGAATGCTTAAAATCGGTGCGCAAGCGACACGACTCAGATTTCTTAAATTCATATTTAATTTCTAAATAATTTCACCTTTCTCACACTCTTTACTCCAGACTCAAGCAAATCGTCTCAGGACATCATCTGGACTTGATTTTTGAGGTGATTGTCAAGCCCAACAAGGTGCTCATAATTGTCTAAGATCATCGCTATCGGACTTTTGACGCGTGGTCCAGATCCGATACAAAGTTTCTAAATACTCTCGAGAGCAACTGGATTTAGCGTTGAATCCTAGATTTCAGGGTAACATAGCGCTAACGATTCTATAGGTTTTGGGTCTTATAGATCAAATTTAAAGTGATTGGTGCTAATTTCACAGGCAATCAAGTTTAGTGCTAGTTAATTCACATTTAACTTCTAAAAGATTGAGTCCCAAAAGAATCCCGATTGAGGTGGTGCTCAGGTCTATGCATAAAATTTTCTGGGATGTTACACGAATGGCCTATTACAAAAATGTGAGCCCCCATCACTAATGATGGCTTGAGGCATTTTGAACTGGGAAAGGATGTTCTCTTTTAGGAATTTAATGACCATTTGATGGTCATTGTTCCAGCATAGAATCGGTTCGACCCATCTAGTGACATAATCTACGACAAGCAAAAGATTAGGGGAATGGTCCCATGAAATCAATGCCCCAGTAATCAAATGCTTCAATGATCAGAATGGGGTTCAGAGGCATCATATTTTGACAGGACAATGCTCCCAACTTCTGACAACACTCGCAAGCTTTGCAAAGCTCATGAGTGTTCCTGAACATAGTGGGCTAGTAAAAGCCACATTGCAGAATCTTGGTCGTGGTCTTTTTAGCAGAAAAATGACCGACATAGGGCTGAGAGTGACAAAAAGAAATGACACTTTGATGTTCATTTTCTGGCACACATCTCCTTAAGATTTGGTCTGGACAATATTTAAACAAATACGGATTATCCTAGAAAAACTTATGAATCTCGGCGAAGAATTTTTTCTTATCTTACGTAGTCCAATGTGTCGGCGTGAAACCTATGGCAAGATAATTAGCAATATCTACAAACCAAGGTGAATGGGAAACTTTGAACAATTGTTCGTCATGGAACATGTCATTTATATGTGTCGTCTCAAGGGAATCAGAGAGATCAAGGTGGGAAAGATGGTCAGCCACTACGTTCTCTACTCCCTTTTTATCTTTTATTTCCAAATTAAATTCTTGGAGTAGGAGGATCCATCTAATCAGACGAGGCTTAGCATCATTCTTAATAAGAAGATACTTGAGTGTCGCCTGATCTGTGTAAATGACAATCTTGGATCCAATCAAGTAGGACTTAAATTTATCCAAAGCGAACACTATAGCTAAGAGTTCCTTTTCAGTAGTAGAGTAGTTCACTTGGGCAGGATTTGGGGTTTTACTTGTGTAGTGTATAACATAGGGCTTCTTGTCTTTTCTCTGGCCTAGGACTGCCCCAAGAGCATAGTCAGATGTATCACACATAAGTTCAAAAGGAAGGCTCCAATCGGGTGGTTGTATGACAGGTGCAGTGTTTAACATGCCCTTGAGCTTAGTAAAACCTTCCTGACATTACATAAAGTATGAGAGAGGTGACTAAAGTCCTTTATGAATCTCCTGTAAAAACTGGCGTGTCCTAGAAAGGATCGCATGTCTCATATGTTCTTGAGTGGATGTAGTTTAGAGATAAGATCAATTTGAGCCTTATTTACCTCAATTTCCTTAGACGAGATAATATGTCCAAGGATAATTCCCTTATGAACCATGAAATGACACTTCTCTCAATTGAGTACCAAATTCTTTTCTTCACATATTTTCAGCATGCATTTAAGGTTCTCTAAGAAACATCTAAAAGATGGACTAAAGAGAAAGAAGTCATCCATGAAGACCTCTAGATATTGCCCCACCATGTCAGAAAAAAAATTCATCATACATTGCTGAAAAGTGGCGGGGGCATTACACAGTCCGAATGACATCCTTCAGCAAGAAAATGTGCCAAAGGGATATGTGAACGTGGTCTTTTCCTGATCTTCAGGGGCCATCTCTATCTAGTTGTATCTCAAATAACCATCATGGAAACGGTAATAGGAATGACCAGCTAGCCTTTTCAAAATTTGATCGATAAAGGGAAAAGGAAGGTGGTCCTTCCTCGTAGTAGTATTTAACTTCCTATAGTCAATGCACATTCTCCAACTAGTAGTGATCCTAGTTGACACAGTTTATTGTTGGCATTAGCTACGATGGTGATTCCAAACTTCTTGGGAACCACCTGAGATGGACTCACCCATTGACTATCTGATATCAGGTATATGATACCCACATCCAATAATTTAAGAACCTCAGCCTTAACCACTTCCTTCATGTTTAGATTTAGTCTACGTTGGGATTGCCGAGTGGTCTTTGCATTATCCTCAAGATAAATGCGGTGAGTACAAATCGAAGGGTCAATTCCCTTGAAGTCCACAATCGACCATCTAAGGGCTCCCTTATGCTCGATGAGAGTAGATATGAGCATACTCTTATGTTCTTGCTCAAGGTAGGAAGAAATCACTGCTGGGTATGTCTCATTTTGACCTAAATAGACATATTTCAAATCAGAGGGTAAAGGTTTTAGGTCAAGCTTTGGTGCCATGAGGTTAAACGGTAGAGGCACCACATTAGTTTGGGGCAATTTTTCAAACTGTGGCCTCCACTGTTTAACTTCAAGTACCGGTACATCATCAAGCATCGCACCCGTCTCCTTAATCATATCATCATCTAAATCATGGGAGTGGGCCAAGCACATCTCTAGAGGGTCAGAGGATAAGTTCATCAAAGTTCTATCTTCCACGAAAGAGTCAATCATGTTAATGTCATGGAAATCGTCATCATCCTCTAAATTTTTACCTGTGTTGAAAAAGATATTGAACTCCAATGTCATATTCTTGAAAGACATACTCATAACCCCATTCCTGCAATTAATGATTGCATTTGAAGTGCCAAGGAATGGGCGACTAAGAATGATGGGAATTTGAGTGCTCATGTTACTGATGGGTTCCATATGGGTTCTGTATCTAGGACAACAAAATCTACCGAGTAGTAGAATCAGTCAACCTAGACCAACACATCCTAAATTACCCATCTCGGTGCATGAACTAGGCGGTCAGCAAGTTGTAAAGTGGTTACGGTGGGTTTCAATTCACCAAAACCTATTTGTTTGTAGACCCAGTAAGGAATCAGATTTACACTCGCTCTAAGTCAAGAAGTACATGCTCAATCCGGTAGTTCCCAATTACGCAAGCGATGGTTGGGCTATTGGGATCTTTGTACTTTTATGGCACGCCTTACTTTAGGATGGCACTCACTTTTTCAGTTAAAAAGATTTTCTTTTTGATACTTTGTTGTCTTTTGGTTGTACACAAGTCTTTCAAAAATTTGACTTATGAAGGTATTTGTTTTAAGACATCAAGGAGAGAAATATTGACCTTCGCTTGTTTCAACACCTCTAGAATCTCCTGAGAGTTAGAGAGAGGTTTTGGTGTAACCAACCATTGGGGGAATGGGGCAATCGACTTGTCTTAAAGTTCCGGTTCCAATTCTTGTGGAGCAATGCTAGGTCTATCATCGTTTTACTCTTTCGGGTCCTTATGCTTTTCAGACCTAATCGGAATAGTTTTGTCAATGGTCTTCCCACTCCTAAGCATGGTGATAAATTTAGCTTGCTCCATCTAATTTGAAGAGCTTGGATCCCTTTTCTCGTATTGCAGTTTAGGATTGGGGAGAGGTTAAGCAAGAAGCATTCCCCTTTCTATAACCATAACACATGAATCCACCTTTTCTATGTATTTTGTAAGTTCTCGTATTGCTTCAGTAAGCTCTTAAGTTTGTGTAGAATTTTGAACTAGTGCTTCTTGAGGTTTCAATTGATTTGGAATTTGATTAAAGAAACCTTGAGGGGTACAGTTTGGATGATTTCTCCAATTAGGATTGTATGTATTGGAGGTAGGTCCATTAAAAGGTCTTTAGTAATTATTCATGGCATTGGATTGCTCATTCAACACCTCTTGAAATGTAGGTATTGTTGGACAATTTTCAGTTGTGTGAACGTTGTAAGCATAAATACCGCAAACAGTTTCCTTAACATTATCCTTCTCTAATTCCATGGCTTCGAATTTCCTTATGAGATTAGACACTTTAGCATTAATGTCATCATTCTCTTTCAGAAGGTATAATCCACCTCTCTCCTTTAATTGAGTGGGCCTAGAAGTGGTGCTTGATTTTGGGTAAGTGTCCCATGATTGTGCGTTTTCAGCAAGTCTATCTAAGTAGTCCCACACATCATCAACATTTTTATTCATGTCTTCCCCATTGCACATTGTCTCAACCAATTGGCGCATGGAAGATGTCAATCAATCATAGAAAAAGTATGTAATGCACCATGTTTTAAAACCGTGTTGTGGGCATGAACTAACAAGATCCTTGAACTGCTCCCAACATTGGAAGAATGTTTCATCCTCCTTTTGGGCAAAGTTCATGATTGACTTTCTATGGGTGTTCATTTTATGATATAAAAAAAATTTCTTTATAAACTCCCTTATCATGTCAATCCATGTGCCAATAGATCTGGGATGTAGTGAATGCAACCATGTCATAGCTTTTTCTTTCAAAGAAAAGGGAAAGAGTTTTAGTCTGACCGTGTCCTCAGACACGTTAGGAAAATATAAAGTGGCTAAGATCTCATCAAACTCTTTCAAGTGTAGATATGGACTTTTAGATTCAAGTCCATAGAATTTTGGAAGGAGTTGGACACCCCTGGTGTCACGCACCGAACTCGAAAACAGGGCTTACAACAATTTCGATCTCCGAATCCGGCACCGACAGCCTCCGTAGAACCCCATTCTCGGCTCCTGGTACCCATTTACCAGGTTCCAATCCTAGGATCCTATAAGGAGGATTTCTAATGTCAATTTAATTCGTAATGAGCATAATTACAAGCATAACCCACAAACAATAACCATAAGAACACCATCACAAAATCCACTAATATAATCATTTGAGTACAATGCTAAAAGGGAAATACATAAATTGAAAATCAAGCTCCAAAAGATCGCTGCATGCTCCAAGCTCAACACTGCTGCACCCTAACATCACCTGTACACATCTATCGTGTGTAAGCTTATAGAAAGCTTAGAGGGTAGTGTAAGTGTGTGCACAAGGTAAGTGCCAAGTATTCAATACAATACCATCATCATACAAACCGGAAATACTGGTAATCCGTAAATCGTACAATATCGGAATAAATAGAAATACTGACAAGATCATGAATTATCTGAGTAAACAGAAATACTGAATAGTCCATGAGTCAAACCACATCAATGTACATAACACAGGTCAGTTATACAAATGAGGAGCCAAATATCAAATGCCGATGATACAACGTAATCTACAATTCTTAATGAGTTCACGTATAGCGTCAGCCGTGCCTAGACCATATAAATGCATAAACATAGTAATCCAAAATACCATAAGCCGTAGATGTAATGCAATATACAGTGCGAATGGAATGACCATGCTGAAGTGTGAAGTCAGGATGATAGTACGTAGTATCGCAGGCTAAGGGGTCCACCACAAGGGACTTCTATCCAAACCAGTCCCATACTTAAATTTGGATAGTCAGACTTAATGTGGTAAACTCCTGATCTCAGGTTAGTCGCGCGCCCCAACCGAAATCCTGGCCATTGCAAAGGCACACATAACAAATAGTTGCGCACCACCAACCCGAGTGGATAGTTGTAACGCCCTGAAATTCGGGGGTCGAGCATAACTCAGCTCCCGAGTTCCAAAACATCACTTATGCAACATAATTAATGAATGATGTATGTTGACTGTATTAGCACATAAACATGGGATAGATTAAGCCAAAACGCAGATATGATTCAGGGATAAGTGAATAAAGCAAGCGGAAGACTTATAGTAAAATATGTGTACAAGTGTAAGTCCCTGAATTACATATACAACCAGATCGTGTAAAAGTGTTATTTATCAAAATTATAAGTACAAGTTACATCATTTCAGTTCCCAAAATAGTCATCCCATAGGTCCCGCGTAACAGACCGAGGCTCGCTAGAACCCGTCAGAGCATATAGGAGAAGGCGGCCTCGTCGTCATCCAGCTCCGCTCTGCCTCGGACGTCGCATCCACATCTGCAACATCGGGGCCTAAGACAGAGTCTGGTGGGTAACACCGCCCCAGAAGCGTGGGAGTGAGTGATCAACTCGGTGGAACAATAAGGCACTGGTTAACATGCTATCATTTCAATCAAACAGATGATAAAGCAAGACAATTAAATAAATCCTAAGTACTCTTGTTAATGCGGTATGAATGCAATATGATGCGTGCCCTCACGCGTACACCCTCGGCGTCTTCATCTTACGTTACGCATGACATCGCCTCAAAGTGCGCCACATCTACAAAGCACATGCAAATGCGGTGCATGGATATGATTACCAAGTTGTTATTAGTCCAATTCATACAGCGAGATTGGGAAGCTAAGATACCTTCCTCATATCACCATCCAACAGTGATCCATACTAGGGTCGTCAATCCTAGACATCTCATACGATCATATAGTTGAGGTCGTAGCAAAGGGCTCGTCACCAATCAATGCACGCCTTTCATGCCCTTACTACCACAGATCGGCTCGTCACCTCCTTGCGGTATCCGGTATGCTCGAGGTCACTACAAAGGGCTCGTCACCAATCAATGTAGGCCGACAAAGACGAATATAGTGTCCCATACCACCATAATCGGCTCACGAGTTTAGTTGCTCACTTTGGTCACTACGGGAGGCTCGTCACCCGAGCGTAGGCCGAAGCTCGACCACGGTGTCCCATACCACCATGTCCGGCTCATGAGTCTTAGCGGATCGGTACCATGGTTATTAGGATTTCACTGGTAAGTTCGGTACCCTAGATTCAAGCATAGCGTCCATACATGGTTAACATACATCGGACAATCGGGTTAGTTGACGAACTCGACTAGCACGAGCGCACGTTGAATTGAGCGACATAGAGTGCGCAAACACTCCGCGTGGCCAAACCACGCCGCCAACTCTAATACGACTCGGGTTCGTCTAATGCGTCTCACGTGGCGAAAGCAATCTCAACCACGACCAAAGGGTCAATTACCGATTTCTGGACTAAGGGATAGTCCCAAACATCCTACACTACGACAAATATTCATATGGAATGTAAAACAGTAATGGAACAACCACTCAAATCATGGTGCATACACATCTGAAGAATATCAATTTAACATAAATGTAAGCATAGGAATGCTTGAATTTAAATAACTTGGACTGTAAATGCATAAGGAAATCATGCGCATCCATAGAAGTATTGAGAATCACTTCTCAACGCCCGCATTTAGTGTAATCAATTACACGTAGATCATTCATGCATTTCTACAACCACTTAGCATTCATGGAACAACATACATGACGCATGTTGAAATACATGCACTTAGACAATTCCTTTACCAAGGAGTTATCATACATGCATCTAGCATACATACATGACCAATAATCATGGCAAGCACAAGTGCGTATTTTATACGTATACGGTACTTTATAAATACACTTAGAATACACAAATCTCAATATAGCACATGCATATCGGAAAGCAATGTAAACATAACATTTGACATGTGAAATCTCATCCATAACAAGAATAAATCACTAAGGGATTGAAAGCCTTGAAAACCATAACCTATACACTTAAAGTCCGCACCTTAAGCGAGGAAAGAATAGCCGAACTGATTTAGGACGAGTTGTCTTCGTCAACGGCGCAAGAATACCCTAAAATAAGGATAGAAATGAGATACAACAACACCAAGTCTAATCTAAGCTCTAACACGGGTTAGGGTTAGGTTAACTTACCCCAAAAGAACTCAGAACCGTCAGAGGAACGATTCAAAGTAAAGGTTCAAAGGTGAAGAAGAACAAGGAAGAATCAAGATGATTCACCAACCAATCTCTCTCACTAACTCTCTCTTTTCCACTCTCTTTCCAAGCTAGGGTTAGAGAAAATTCGTATGGAAATGAGAACTAGGGTTTAAGGACTATATATAGGCCTTAAAATGATGGAAATAACCCCAGGGTCAAGGTATACTTAGGTTATAACCAAAGACGCCTTTCTCGATCCAACGAAGCACTTCTGGTGGGCCTCTAACCACGAAAGGTCGGACTTAAGCTCACTGACCATGGATCTAGGTCAGGCTGAGTTTTCGTACCGACCGGCTCTACAGATCAGCCGTGGCGGACCACACTCAATTCAACGGTCACGGAAACTCGATCAGGTCCACAAGCACTAGGATATGCCAGGGCCAACCATCCGATCGGAGGGTGAAATTGGGTCAGAATCCAACGGTCGGATAGCTTAAAATCGTCACGCAAGCCACGACTCGAATTTCATAAAAGCTTATTAAATTCCAACCGTTCTCACACTCTTCACTCGAACTCAACCAAATCGACCCAGAACATCGATCGACTTGATTTTTGAGGTGAAGACCAAGCCCAACTAAGTGACCGGCCTACGATCATCGCCATCGGACTTTCGACGCGGGTCAGGTCCGATCCGGATCTTCCAAAAATTCCCGAACACCTGGATTTAGCGATGGATCCCGGTCTGAGTAACGTAGCGCTCACTAATCAACGTTTAGAGCCATGCGGATACAATTTAAAGTGATTGATGCGAATTTCACAAGCAATCAAGTAAAGCGCTAATTACCCCAAAAACAACTACTTAAGGAAAGATTAGCACAAAAATTCCAAGGTCGTTACAATCTACCCCCTAAAGAAAATTTCGTCCTCGAAATTCATACCTTCATATAATCCTCGAGGATCGGAGGGTAGGTCTTCCTGACCCTGCTGATTCCCAAGTAGCCTCTTCACGCCATGATGCGACCATAACACCTTCACGAGAGGGATAACCTTGCTCGCAGTACCTGCTCCTTCCTATCGAGAATACGTGTGGTTGCAATACATAAGTGGCATCCTCACTAAACTGCTCCCAACTAATAATATGCGAAGGATCGAGAACGTACTTCTTCAGACATAGAGATATGAAATACGTTATGCACGCCCGCAAGAGGTGTGGGCAAAGCAAGGCGGTAAGCTACCGCTCCCACTCGATCCAGAACTTGAAATGGACCAATAAATCTCGGCGTCAGCTTCCCCTTCTTACCGAATCGCAAAACTCCCTTCATAGGAGAGACCTTCAGAAAAACATGATCTCCCACTACGAACTTAAGCGGTCGACGCCTCGTATCAGCATAACTCTTATGCCTGCTCTGCTCGAAGTCGACGTCGAATGATGTCGACCTTCTCTGAAGTCACTGCACCAACTTCGGGCCAAGCAAACTACGCTCACCAATTTCAGCCCAACAATGGTGCTCTGCACGGCGACCATACAACGCCTCGAAGGGAGCCATGCCATACGCCTTGAAACTATTATTATACGCGAACTCGGCATACTGAAGAATCATCCCAACTGTCTTTGAAATCCAAAACACAAGCTCGCAACATATCCTCCAGGACTTGATTCACGCGCTCCGTCGCCCATCTGTTGCGGATGAAACGCAGTCTTCGAACTTCGTCACACCCATCGCTTCAGGATACGAGTCGGAAGATAGATGTAAACAGCGTGTCTCTATCGGACACAATCTCCAGGGGAACCATGTCGACGCACTATCTCCTTGATATACAACCTAGCCAACTCGTCTGCCGAGTAAGTGACTCGATCGGTAAGAAATGCGCCGACTTCGTTAATCGATCGACGATCACCCAAATAGAGTCAAATCCCTTTTCTCGTTAGTAACCCGAAATAAAATCCATAGAGATGAAATCCCACTTCCATTCGGCTATGGGCATTGCAGCAACCCCGGAGGTCGGCGATGCTCTGCCTTAACTTTTGCACGTGAGACAACGAGAAACAAATTCAAACTGGACCTTCATATTGTCCCACCAATAAGACCTCTTCATATCATGGATACATCTTCGTGCTACTTGGATGCATCTCCAAGGTTAGAACTATGGGCTAACTCGAGAACCTCACGTCTCAAGTCAGGGATGTCGGGAACACATAACCGGCCACAAAAACGTAGGCCCCTATCAGAACTAACACTCTAGTCGGAGCTCTCATCTGTACGCTGCCTCATCTTCACCAAAAGCTCATCATCTGCCTGAGCTGCAACGATCCTCTCGTCGATAACGGGCTTTACACGAATGTGTGCGATAACCTCATACGGCTCAACCACCGTAAGCTTTGCTCAAAATCGCGCACGAACTCCAACATCTCCCACTCGGCTCATCATCGGAGCCGCAAACTCAAAGCCTTCTTGCGACTCAACGCATCCGCCACAAGGTTTGCCTTACCGGATGGTAAGAAACATCGAACTTGAAGTCCTTCAATGTTTCCATCCATCTTTCGTTGCCTCATATTCAAATCACGCTGCGTGAAAATATACTTAAGGCTCTTGTGGTCGCAAAGAGCTCGAACTCCTCACCATAAAGGTAATGTCTCCAAAGCTTTAATGCGAAGATGACAGTGCCAATTTCAAGTCGTGCGTAGGGTAATTCTCTTCGTGTTTCCTTAACGGCGAAGCATAAGCAATCACCCTGTCTTCTGCATAAGACACAACCTAGACCAACGCGAGAGGCGTCGGTATATATAATATACTTAACCCCTTGCTCTGCAATACTAGCACAGGCGACGTCAACTTGTCCTTCAGACTCCTGAAAAGCTAACTCCGCTGCTCACTCCAAGCAAACTTCAAATCCTTCCGTGTCACTGCGACAACGGTCAGGCAATCTTCGAGAAGTCTTTGAATAAAGCGTCGATAATATCCTGCAAGGCCAAGAAAACTCCTCACCTCGATAACCGAACCGGGCTATTGTACCATAGTTACCTTGGCAAGGTCGACGGCTATACCTTCCTTGGACACCACATGTCCCGGGAACTTGACTTCCTCTTTCGAAAAATCACACTTCTTGGTGCGAAAAGCCGATGCTCCCTAAGAGTACCCAAAACCGCTCTTAAGTGCTCCTCGTGCTCTGCCCGCCCAAATAAATCAAGATGTCATCAATAAATACAATGACGAATCGAAACAGGAAGGCCGAAATACCCTGTTCATCGGATCCATGAACACGGCCGGTGCGTACGTCAGACCGACGACATCACAAGGAACTCATAATGACCGGTTGGAAGCGGTCTTACGTACGCTCCCCATCCTTGAGCGCAATGGGATGATACCTACGATGCGGATCAACCTTGAAAAGTACGGTGCCCCCTTCAACTGATCAATCAGATCATCAATCCTGGGCAAGGGGTACTTATTTTTCACAGTTACCAAATTCAACCTGCGATAATCAATACACAATCGCAAGGAACCATCCTTCTTCTTCACAAACAAAACAGGTGCTCCCCAAGGAGACACACGGGGCCGAATAAAACCCAATTCTAGCAAACCATCTATCTGCTTCCTCAACTCCTCCATTTCACTCGGAGGCATCCGATAGGTGGGTAAAGAAATGGGCGCGGCCCGGCATAAGATCGATAGCAAAATCAATCTCACGCGAGGAGGTAATCCAGAATCGACTCAAACACATCTTCAAACTCGCAAATCCGGCATACTAACCAACGCCGACTCGGCCGAACCTCCAAGAGAGAAGAATAAAAATCAATACGAATAGGGTAATTGACACTGGGAAAGTAACAATCTCGCCCTCAGTCCATGGATTGTCACCGATCTCGCTTCACAATCAATCTCGCCGCATCCTCGTGAGCCAATCCATACCCATAATAACATCGTAGTGATAAAGCGGTGCGACTAGCAAATCAACACGGATCGATCCACTTCCCGGATCGACCAAACAATCCATACAACGCTTGCCCAAGGCGAGGACATCCCCGTAGCGGTAGTAAGCGTCACTCCTTGCATAGAAACAGATCTCAAACCCAAACGCCTAACGCCGCATAAGAAATAAGAGAAGTAGTGGACCCTGTATCCACTAACACAGAAACGGGAATACCTTTAATATGCGTTGTCACCTCAAAGGACCTCGGCACCAAGTCAGACATAGGCGCTTCATCTGAAAGCGCATGAACACGAGCCTGCTGCTGACGATTCGGCGGAGGAACCATGGGCCGCTGAGGTGGCCTGAAACCAGAACAGTCTGAAGGATGGATGAGCTGG
Organism: Magnolia sinica; assembly: GCF_029962835.1. Taxonomy (NCBI): domain Eukaryota; kingdom Viridiplantae; phylum Streptophyta; class Magnoliopsida; order Magnoliales; family Magnoliaceae; genus Magnolia; species Magnolia sinica. Next base: position 87,904,492 of record NC_080574.1, read on the forward strand.
CGCCGATCGAAGAGGAGGAGGAGAAATAACCGAGGCATCGGACGGCTAACCCTCTGCGGTGGAGTAAAACCACCGCTCGCATACGGGAAAAGCGAAACGGTCCAAGTGCCCAACCTTTCCACAATAAGAACATCTCAGATCAGCTCTCATCTGCTGAGCGGGCGGCGCTGAACGCCTTGGAGGAGAATCAACACGCGGCCTCTTGCCGAGGAAAGGTGCAGCCCTTGGAAATCCGGTCTCGGCCTAGGAGGCATCGGTGCTCGCATGCGGGACGCTCTATCTCCGTCTTGCTCTCTCATAGACATGCTCACTAGCTCGCATTCACACATAGTTTAAAGAAACTTGATGCATTTCACTCGCACCCCTCGAGAAACGCCGCATCCTCATCGGTTGACGCCCAGATCAAAGGAACATACCGCCCCAACTCGTAAACCGGTTCTCATACTCCGTAACCGACAACCCTCCTGGCGGAGGCGAAGGAACTCACTCTCCTTCTCATGTCGGTACATCAGGAAATACTTCTCGTGGAAGCGCGCCTCAAACGCTGCCACGACCACACGAAGTCCTCTTCGACAGTGCGAAGCACACTGTCCCACCACAACCTGGCCTCCTTCTCAAACATGAAGGTGGCAAGCTCAACCTGCTCGACCTCAGAGCAGTGCAACGGCCTCGGCATCTTAGAGATGCGGTCAATCCAATACTCGGCCTCCTCGGGTCTGAGAACCCGCAAAAGTAGGAGGTCTCAAGCGCTGGAATCGCTCAATGCCGCTGGCACTAACACTGGCACTGGCACTCCCGGATGGAGGCATAGGTGAAACAGTTGGAGTCTCCACCGACTGAGCAAAGATGCCGGCCATGGAGGAGAGGAACTCCTGCGGCTGTTGCTGCTGCTTGCTGCTGCTGCGCTGCTGCTGCATCAACAACATCATCTGCTCAAACCTATCAACAGGTGAAGCGAAGAAGGTGCATGGCTCGGCTCAGAACCGAGGGTGTGATGGAGGAGCCATAGGTGTCGACCCAACACCGGCACGAGATGGACCCGCTTGCGGATCCGAATGGCTATCGCTCAAGGGAGGAACCCCTGCAAGCGACTCACAGAGAAAGACGGGGCGAAGTCTTCGAACCCTTAGGAGGCATACCTACATTAAATAAAAGGAAGCAAACATTCAGATTATAAGTCACATAATCCATCCACACAACAACAACACAGCACAACACCAAAACAAACCACATGCATTCCATTAACCAAAATCATCGCAATACAAGTAGTGCAGCAATACATGAATCACGACTAGGAAAGCATGGAAACAACAACATCTAACACTACAAACAACCACAACTACTACAACCACTAACAGCTACAACACTACAACAACACCAACTACAAGCCAACAACGGCTACACACAGAAAGAAACACCAAACAAAGCAAAGACGGCCACGACGATGCTACTCGTCGGAATCAGGAGACGGAGGCGGAGCACCCTTATCCTGCAAGCAACACAGGATAGACTTCAAAGTCCGGGACATCTTCTTGAACTTGTGCTTAACCAAGCCTCGAAGATCCACCATCTCCTGGCGTAAAGCAGCTTGCCCTTCTTCAAGCCGTGTAAGACGGGCATCTCTGGCAACCTGCTCTGCGCCCTGCTCTGGCACCACAGGAGGAGAGCGATCACTCGAATCCTGTGCCCCAATCTCTTCCTCGTCTTGCTCTGCTTCTTCCTCAGACTCCGCACCACCTTCAGCATAACTCTCATCATCACTCTCAGACCGGCCTCACCCTCAGAGGCAAGCCGACCAGAACCAACCTCCATCAGCTTAAGGGTCCTCAAGTTGATATAGCGAACAGGGACCGGCTTCTCAGCTCCAAGCCTATAGCCAAACTCATGTGCGATCTTGCAAATGAGGCGGCCAAAGGGAAGAGACTCGGTCCGTCTACTCGAACGAGCGATGAGAATAATCTGACGCAGGACGTACGTCGGCACACACAACTTCGCATCTTGCCCCATCGATATAGAAAATCTACCATCGGCGCGTACACTCATTGCGGTTGCTCCACCTTGGATACACATTGAAGCGTAAAGATGTGGTGAAGCAAAGCGGAAGTCGTCCGTCATGTGAGAAGCCAAAAGACTCCTATTCGGCTGCCATTCGACTGACGACCACACAAGGATCGGGTGCGACGATCCCTCTCGCGCACATTGTCCACATTCTTGCTGGCATGCACTTCCCCAAGTGGCACCTTCAAGAGTCGGGATATCAAAGCAACATTGACAATTCCAACTCGACCGCTACCACAGGAAATCTTGAACTGCAGAGGATCCAGCGAAGGCTCCAGAATGTTGGCATAGAAGGCCCGAACAGTGCTAGCATTCGCGCGATACTCGCCTTCGAACAAGGGACCCCAACCAGCCCCTTCTAGGCGCTCCTACAAAAAGAACTCACCAAAGAGCCGCGGATCAACATGAGCCTCAAAAAGGACTCTACGCCCCTCATAGACTCCATGCGACAATTCCGCCAACAAGGTCCTACGGAGAGCTCGAGGATCGAGGTCCCGCTTCTCTGGAACTCGCGCGTGGCGGACGTGCTAGCGGCGGCACCTCTCGGCCTCCGTGCACGGGTTGGGCGGCTCGGCCCGGCTTCATCCACGGGCGCTCTCTTCTTCCCCATCAAGGAAAGAAGGGAAGAAATGGAAAAGATGGCCGTCACAATCTCAAAGAGGGCCATGAGAAATGAGAGAAAGAGAGAAATAGGAAGATGGTGAAGCTTCCACACAACTATGAGCCAAAAAGGGAATGAAAGGGCTCAAATGAGAGGGAAAAATGGGGAAATCAGCAATGGAATAGAAGATTTGAGAATGGGGTGATGGGTTTGCACGAAAATGGAAGGAAGATGAAGATTTGGGAGAGATTTGGGAGAGTTTGGAGAGGTTGTTGAAGAAAAGGAGAGCTTGGAAGAGGGTTTTGTAAAGGAAATAGGTAAAAGGAGTGGTTTTAAAGTGAAACCCGTGGAGGGGTGGGCCACACAAGCCTCATGGACGATCGGCCCGCGTCGGCCCGGCCCGCCGACCGGCGATCGATCCCTCGCCGAACCGGCGATGGCATCGCCGGTCTCTGGACATCTCGGCGATGCCTCGCCGATTTGGCGAGGTCCTCCTGGTCCTCCTTGGTCCAAATGATGTGGTTCCCCACCTGGGCCCACAGAAAATGCCCCGATTGGCCCCTTGTGTAATTTGAAGCTTATCGGGTCATTCTGACAGAACATACAAACAGTGATTTCTGGAAGGTTTAAAAATGAATAATGGGAGGGTAGACCATCTACACTCATTAATAGAGGGTCTAGAACAGGTTTCGGGTCGCTGTGTGTGATCAGGTAAGGGTACAGACTCGATCTCGGCAAAGGTTTTCAGGAAACTTTCGCCGATAGAAACTACGGAGCACAAACACAAAGCGATGATAGACCCGCACCCAATTACACTATAGTGGTGACAACGTGCGGTGTGTGACCATAACCAAGGTCCGGTTTAATCCAGATCATGCTCTGATACCAACTTGTAACGCCCTGAAATTCGGGGGTCGAGCATAACTCAGCTCCCGAGTTCCAAAACATCACTTATGCAACATAATTAATGAATGATGTATGTTGACTGTATTAGCACATAAACATGGGATAGATTAAGCCAAAACGCAGATATGATTCAGGGATAAGTGAATAAAGCAAGCGGAAGACTTATAGTAAAATATGTGTACAAGTGTAAGTCCACTGAATTACATATACAACCGGATCGTGTAAAAGTGTTATTTATCAAAATTATAAGTACAAGTTACATCATTTCGAGTTCCCAAAATAGTCATCCCATAGGTCCCGCGCATGACCGAGGCTCGCTAGAACCCGTCAGAGCATATAGGAGAAGGCGGCCTCGTCGTCATCCAGCTCCTGCTCTGCCTCGGGCGTCGCATCCACATCTGCAACATCGGGGCCTAAGGAGTCTGGTGGGTGTGAAACACCGCCCGAAACGTGGGAGTGAGTGATCAACTCGGTGGAACAATAAGGCACATTGGTTAACATGCTATCAGTTCAATCAAACAATAATGATAAAGCAAGACAATTAAATAAATCCTAAGTACTCTTGTTAATGCGAGTATGAATGCAATATGATGCGTGCCCTCACGCGTACACCCTCGGCGTCTTCATCTTACGTTACGCATGACATCGCCTCAAAGTGCGCCACATCTACAAAGCACATGCAAATGCGGTGCATGGATATGATTACCAAGTTGTTATTAGTCCAATTCATACAGAAGATTGGGAAGCTAAGATACCTTCCTCATATCACCATCCAACAGTGATCCATACTAGGGTCGTCAATCCTAGACATCTCATACGATCATATAGTTGAGGTCGTAGCAAAGGGCTCGTCACCAATCAATGCACGCCTTTCATGCCCTTACTACCACGGATCGGCTCGTCACCTCCTTGCGGTATCCGGTATGCTCGAGGTCACTACAAAGGGCTCGTCACCAATCAATGTAGGCCGACAAAGACGAATATAGTGTCCCATACCACCATAATCGGCTCACGAGTTTAGTTGCTCACTTTGGTCACTACGGGAGGCTCGTCACCCAGCGTAGGCCGACGGCTCGACCACGGTGTCCCATACCACCATGTCCGGCTCATGAGTCTTAGCGGATCGAGTACCATAGTTAATAGGATTTCACTGGTAAGTTCGTTACCCTAGATTCAAGCATAGCGTCCATACATGGTTAACATACATCGGACAATCGGGTTAGTTGACGAACTCGACTAGCACGAGCGCACGTTGAATTGAACGACATAGAGTGCGCAAACACTCCGCGTGGCCAAACCACGCCGCCAACTCTAATACGACTCGGGTTCGTCTAATGCGTCTCACGTGGCGAAAGCAATCTCAACCACGACCAAAGGGTCAATTACCGATTTCCTGGACTAAGGCATAGTCCCAAACATCCTACACTACGACAAATATTCATATGGAATGTAAAACAGTAATGGAACAACCACTCAAATCATGGTGCATACACATCTGAAGAATATCAATTTAACATAAATGTAAGCATAGGAATGCTTGAATTTAAATAACTTGGAATGTAAATGCATAAGGGAAATCATGCGCATCCATAGAAGTATTGAGAATCACTTCTCAACGCCTGCATTTAGTGTAATCAGTTACACGTAGATCATTCATGCATTTCTACAACCACTTAGCATTCATGGAACAACATACATGACGCATGTTGAAATACATGCACTTAGACAATTCCCTTTACCAAGGAGTTATCATACATGCATCTAGCATACATACATGACCAATAATCATGGCAAGCACAAGTGCGTATTTTATACGTATACGGTACTTTATAAATACACTTAGAATACACAAATCTCAATATAGCACATGCATATCAGGAAAGCAATGTAAACATAACATTTGACATGTGAAATCTCATCCATAACAAGAATAAATCACTAACTGGGATTGAAAGCCTTGAAAACCATAACCTATACACTTAAAGTCCGCACCTTAAGCGAGGAAAGAATAGCCGAACTGATTTAGACGAGTTGTCTTCGTCAACGGCGCAAGAATACCCTAAAATAAGGATAGAAATGAGATACAACAACACCAAGTCTAATCTAAGCTCTAACACAGGTTAGGGTTAGGTTAACTTACCCCAAAAGAACTCAGAATCGTCAGAGGAACGATTCAAAGTAAAGGTTCAAAGGTGAAGAAGAACAAGGAAGAATCAAGATGATTCACCAACCAATCTCTCTCACTAACTCTCTCTTTTCCACTCTCTTTCCAAGCTAGGGTTAGAGAAAATTCGTATGGAAATGAGAACTAGGGTTTAAGGACTATATATAGGCCTTAAAATGATGGAAATAACCCCAGGGTCAAGGTATACTTAGGTTATAACCAAAGTACGCCTTTCTCGATCCAACGAAGCACTTATGGTGGGCCTATAACCACGAAAGGTCGGACTTAAGCTCACTGACCATGGATCTAGGTCAGCCGAGTTTTCGTACCGACCGGCTCTTGAGAACGGTGGCGGACCACACTCAATTCAACGGTCACGGAAACTCGATCAGTCCACAAGCACTAGGATATGCATGGGCCAACCATCCTGATCGGAGGGTGAAATTGGGTCAGAATCCAACGGTGAGATAGCTTAAAATCGTCGCGAAGCGACCGACTCAATTTCATAAAAAGCTTATTAAATTCCAACCGTTCTCACACTCTTCACTCCGAACTCAACCAAATCGACCCAGAACATCAGATCGACTTGATTTTTGAGGTGAAGACCAAGCCCAACTCAGTGACCGCAACAGCCTAAGATCATCGCCATCGGACTTTCGACGCGCGGTCTAGGTCCGATCCAGATCTTCCAAAAATTCCCCAGAACAACTGGATTTAGCGATGGATCCCAGATTTCAGAGTAACGTAGCGCTCACTAATCTGCACGTTTAGAGCCATGCAGATACAATTTAAAGTGATTGATGCGAATTTCACAAGCAATCAAGTAAAGCGCTAATTACCCCAAAAACAACTACTTAAGGAAAGATTAGCACAAAAATTCCAAGGTCGTTACAATAGTGAATAAATGAATGCATGAATGAGTATGCAATTCCTGCTCACTAAATCCATATATTAGTACAGTTCATCTCTGGGATCATCACCGGGGTTTAGTACATTCCAAATGGCACTGCCGCTTTCCCAGCCGCACAGTCCAAGTGAGCGTAAGAAACCTCACTATCCGCCTAGAAAATAGTCTGTCAATACCTATCCAGCATGTCGATAGCGGACCCATTCACGAGTTGGTCAAAATCAGCCTAGTATTGCCCCCTACCCTCGGCGGGTAAGGCCACACCCCCTCCCAACCGACCACAACACAGTGGGAGACGTGGCCTCCTGGTATTCGGCACTCGAGCACTCATGTATCCACTCGGTCTCGATATTGGAGCATCTCCTGGCTAAGGAGGTTTAGGGATTTTCACCCAGGGACATCTATGGCACCCGTATGCTAAAACCAAACATTTTTTAAGTCTCATTTGGCTATCCACGATATGCCTGTGGAGGCTATAGCCCTAACGTCGCTAGGGCATACAGTAATCATAATGCGAGATACATGAGTCATACAATCCAGTCATGCATCAATCCTGCGCATACCACGTGCTCATGTGAGATAACCTCCGCCTATCAGGGAGTCTCATAACAATATGCTCAATGACATATGCAATGATCAACCACATCTCATAACAAACATGCAGATGATGCGTATAGGCATGTATCATGATGCTATACTGTCACATACTTATAATTGGTATCAACAACCGGCATCGACAATCGACCTCGACAATGTGGACATTTAACCAACATTACCCCTAAGGAATGACCCACATAGGGCCAAACATATAATGGGCCCACAGCCTCACACAAAGGCCTGATATACAACATAGTGGGTCTTACTCAAGGGACACATATACACAACAGGAGGGTCCTGCTCATGGGCCTAATATACATCACAATGGGCTCCTTCGCCTGGACCCCAAATGCATCACAATGGGCCTCATCACCTAGGCCTCAATATACATCACATTGGGCCTTAAATATGGGTCGGATACACATCACAATGGGCCTTAAATACGGGCTGGATACACATCACAATAGGCCTTAAATATGGGCCGTATATACATCACATTAGCCTCGATAATCGGAATCGGCAATCAGCCACGATAATCGAAATCGACAATCGGCCATGATAATTGGCCTCGATCAGTAATCGACCTCGATAATCAAAATTGGCAATCAGTCACAACAATCGGGGTCGGCAATCGGTTACGATAATCGAAATTGATCAATAATCAGAATCGACAAATCGGTCACGATAATCGAAATTGATCGATAATCAGAATCGGTAAATCGGTCACGTCGATCGAAATCGGCAACCGATCATGACAATCGGAATCAATTGATAATCAGAATCGGCAAATCGGTCATGTCAATCGGTATCGGCAATCGGTCATGACGATCAGAATTAATCGATAATCAGAATCAACAAATCGGTCACGTCAATCGGAATTGGCAATCGGTCATGATAATCGAAATCGATCGATAATCAAAATCGGCAAATTGGTCACGTCAATCGGTCATGTCAATCGGGATCGATCGATAATCAGAATCGGCCTCGATGATCTGTCGATCAAGGCTTAAGGGGAGGTCATGATGTGGATATTAAACCATCATTACCCATCAATGTGCTCATTTAACCAACATTGCTCCCAAGGGTTGGCCCTCATAGGGCCAAATATATAGTGGGCCCACGGCCTCGCACCAGGGCCTAATATACATCATCATGGGCCTTAATTGCGTCAAATGGGCTGATCAAATGGGTTGAATCAAATAGGCCAAATCAAATGGGCCGAATCAATGTGCCGATTTAAATGGGTTGAATCAAATGGGCCGATCAAATGGGCCGAATCAATGGGCCGATTCAAATTGGCCGGTACAAATGGGTCGAATCAAATGGGCCGATCAAATGGGCCGAATCAATTGGGTCGGTCGAAGGGGCCGAGTCGAATACATCATGCATTCATTGCAAGGAATCACTATGGTGCATAAAAAAATGAGTCATATCCAAAGGATCATATGGACCATGCCACAAATGACAATCGTGACAATGATTTCCATCGTTATATTTCTGGTGGGCCCACCATAGTATTTATTTTCCATCCATACTGTTCATAAGGTCACAAGGACTTGAACAGGAAAGGAAAATAAGTATTATATTGAATCAAAACTTCTGTAACCCAAAGGGGTGTCAAGGGTGGGCATTCAACACCACTGTTTTATGTAGGATTGTCCACTTGATATTAGATCTATCTTATTTTTAGTCTTAAGCCCAAGGACAAGTTCACCAATTGTATAGACGGTTTGGATAGAACACACGTGATATCATAGGCCTACGTCCAATCTAATGGACGGCTTGGATATAGACTACATACATAAAAAAAAAGGGGGGGTCCACCATCCCACCATATGAACGGTGTGGATAAGACCCATACATCACGTGTGGCCCCTCAAAATTGGATGTACGGTAAGGATACTGCACACGCATCATGGTGGGGCCGCATGCACGTCAAATGGATGGACGACAAGGATACATCAGGGTGGGCTCCACCCATAAGATGGATGGACGGCTTGGACGTCATGGCTGCTGCACCATCCAGCAACTGGACAGTGCAGATGTAACATACATCATAGTGTGGTCCACCTTAACATATATAATATAATATATTATATTATATTATCATATCATATAATATATTATATTATATTACATTATATTATAATCTGACATAAAAAAAAACCACCGTCCAGAGAGTGATGATCTGGACGGTGCAGATCCGATGCTTATATCATGGTGGGTCCACACGTGTGACCCACCTCTCATTCATATATGCTATATTATATATATATATACATATAATATAATATAACATACTACAACATCACGTAATATAATATAATATAATATAATATAACATGTTCAAGAACCATGAAAAGCCACTGTCCAGGCCCCTGCATGCTCTGGACGGTGTTGATCTTATACATAAATCACGGTGGGTCCACACGTGGGAGTGGTCCACCATGCATTTATTATTAATATAAAATATTGTATTATATGATAATATATATCATATATATGTATGCATACATGGAGTATCAACGTCCGATGGGCAGTCTGATGAATGGACGGTCTGGATGGGCAGTTGGATAAACCGTATACAGCAAGTAGGGTCCGCGGTCACCAAATGAGTGAACGGTTGGATGTCATATGCAAATTCATGAAAAGCCCACCGTCCAGCCATCTGGATGGTGGGATACAAAACATACATTAGGGTGGGTTTGGATGACCTGCTGACGTCCTCAGCAGTGGATCCATGTATCTTGGCGGCGTCAATACACCAGCCATGTGCTGGTGTGCGGTACCCAGCAAAACCACTGGATAGGTGGGTCCTACGTGGGGCCCACCATAATATTTATTTTCCATCCAATCAGTTGAGAAGGTCATACAGACCCGAATTGAAGAGGAAAAACAAATTTCATAATGATCCAAAACTTCTGCCAACCCAAAAAGGGCTTCAATGGCAGACGCACAACCCTCACTGTTTCTTGTGATGTGGGCCACCTGAGCCCCTCATATAGCTGATTTTTGGAGGGCCCACTGTCCCAAAAGGGGACCTACCAAATGCACGGGGATGATGATCAACACACATCATGGTGAGGCCCACGGTTGGGACCGTGGGTCCCTGCTTGCCATCAACTGCAGCATCCAGCTGTTGCAACAGCAGCAGCAATGCCAACTGGTTATTTTTTTTTAAATAGTAATTTCATGGTTTTTCTGATGTGGGGTCCACATCAGGAGAATCCGACCTGGCGGTTGGGCTCTATGGCTCAAGACAGCCTGAATGAGCCCAATATTCGATGTGTTTTGGTGTATAGAAATATCAAAGTGGGTTTTAACGGTAAAAATTACTGTTTTCCACACTATGGCCTGACAAAAAATTGGATTGGCTTCATATATTGGCTCAACACCTAAAATGAGCTTGGGAATGGAACGGATGGCGTGGATTTGATTCATATATCAAAGTGGGGCCTACATGAACAACCCACCCAAGGCTTGGAATTAAGGTGATATTTTTGTTTTCATTGCTGGACAGTTTGTTTTCATTGCTGGACGGTATACACACCGTAAGTTCACACTTCACTAAGTAGCCACGTCTAGCGTCTTGGACGCTGGACGGTTTGGGTAACACACACACACTCATATATATAGCCCCACCTATAGACGTGCTACAGGTGGGCCACCAAATGGTTGATTGGCCTAGATAAGACACATCAAGGTGGGATCTATCATCACATAAAAATTAAAAAGAGAGGGAGAGAAAGAAGCACCCCACCTCTCATTCTTCTTCCTCCCTAGCCTTCCAATGCTCCAAAAGTATTCCTTTAACGGTGGAGATGATGATCCAAGGGTGGAGATGAGAGATAGGGTGATAGGGAGTGGGCCACACATGGCTTTTCTCATGGAGAGCTTAGATGTTTCCTCTCTCCTTGGGAGTTGCTTGGGAGGGTGAAAAATGAGAGAGAGAGAGAGAGGAGTGGTGATGGAGTGGAAAGGGATGGGGTCTTTTGACTTTTGTAAGAAAAGAATGGGCTAAGCATGGGTTGCATTGACCTTGGCTAAGGAGAGGTAAGGGTGAGTGATGGCTTGTGATGGGATGTACTTGACTTATGATTAATAGATTGATGTGACATTTGATGTGATTGATGGGACTTTCTCTTGGGAATTGCAATGCGGAGCATTTTCCTCGAACTGAACGCGAGCCTACATCTCCTGGCCCGGGTATTGCCTCGGCATGTAATACGTGGCGTCGGAACGGCGGCGACGGCGCGGTCGCAATGGTGCAAGTTTCTAGTCGAGCAGACTTTGATATACAAGACACGACTCAGGATCATGCCCAAATGCCGATAACAGATCGCGGGTCGTCGGAATTCGACCGGAAGGGTCGCGGAAGCCTAGGGAGCAGTACGATCTAAGATACGGGCCTTACACCTAGCTTGATATCCATGTGTCCCATATTTTTTGAAAAAACCATGCATGAGGTTGTGCTCACCCCCATCAGTTGTAAATAATCTCACAAAGTACGAGGCGGGGGTGCTTGATGCACCTCATTCTCATCCTGGACTTCCTCAACCCTAGTTGAGGTTGTCTTCCCAGTTGATTTGCAGCCATAAGCTCAATTAACTTTAAGGATCTCGAGTGGTGTCTAATCCTGTGATGGATAGATAACCCCTCAACCAATCCTCCTTCACTCAAAAGACGTTGAGTGTTTTCACGGACCCACTTGGGCATGAAATACTCTCAGCCCTCAATTCAGATTCTAACCTAAACCTAAAAGAGAAAGGAAATAGAAATCTAGAAATAGAAAGAGAGAGGAAATTGGGAAAGTTTCAAACCTATGATTAGGAAAGTTCTAAACCTAGAATTAGAAAGTAAGTTAGTTTCTAAAAATAAAAGAAATCCTAGAATTAGAAAGTTTTTAAAAACAGGAAATAAACCCTACTTTAAAAAATAGAAAATAGAAAAACTCTAATCTTAACCTATTTCTAAGACTAGCTAATCTCAGAAAAATGCAACCGTTAATCCCCGACAATGGTGCCAAAAGCTTGTTCATAACCTCAAGTGTAAGGTCGCGATGTAGTAATAATCTTGGTGAGACCGAGGTCAAATCCATAGGGATCTTGTGTGTTTTTTGAAAGCAATTAGAAGAAGAACTAGAAAAGATGAAAACCTAAATATGGAAATATAGAGAGTAATTATGAAAGATTTAATGAAGAAAATTAAGAAATTCAAAGGTGAGAAACTAGGGTTTCCAAGGATCCACTTGTAGAGATTAGGGATATCTATGCTTGATTCAAGGACACAACTGGAATCAGAGTCTCATCCTATTGAATTGGAAGATATCTTAGTAAAATCAAATCTGAACTTCCTTTGACCTAATTCTCAATGGATGAGAGGTGTGAGAACTGAAAGTGATTCCATCACAAATCCATGCCTAGGAGACACGACAAACAACAAGATTTACCAATCCCATAACCAATTTGGGAGAATTATGAAAATTAGGGACGATTCCATCATCCAACCATGCCCAAGGGACGATGGTGAACAACAGGATTTCCTAAATTCATAATCTCAATACATGAAAAGAACATACTCATAGCTATCGTAGATCCATTGTAATTTGAGTCGCAACAAACCATTAAAAACTAAAGGTATTCCTTATAATCAAACTATAATCGAAGAGATTTCAATAAAAACACGAATCAAAGCAATAGAAACATCCCATCACATTATAAGATTCACCTCTTAGCCCTAGCCAGGAGGTTTAGCCAACCATAGACATGATTGAACTAGAATTTCTTAAGAAAAGCATAAAAACAACTAAGGAAATGAAGAAAAAACTCTTGGTGACGGCTTCTTCATGCTTTTTCTCCACTCCTCAAACCCTAAATGATGCCTAGGGATGCCTTAGGGACCCTTATTTATAATTTTGCAACTTAAACTTTCGCACCGAGTTGGAAATTTTTGAAAACCATTTCAAATTTACGTAGTTTGCGCAAAAATTACGTAACCCTCAACTGGTCGTGGGCCATCCTCAACCAGTCGTGGGACATCCTCGACCAGTCACTGGTCGAGCCGGAGCAAGGACTAGTTGAAGATGGCCGAATTTCACTTCAAAACTCTGATTTTCTTCATTCTTGACTTAATTTTCTTGGATCTTCAGTATGTGCATTCTTCATTCTTGTTTTCATCAGATCCAATCTTGGCTTTGGTGATTCTTGAGCGTTAAATCAATGCTTTTAACATCCTTTTAATCCAAGCTCTTAAATTCACTTTACAACACCAACATGATTAAAATAGAACATTAAGCATTATCATGTTCATAAAACCAAGTAATAGATGGGGGCCCACTATGCAATATTTGACCCTCAACACCCACGACTAATCAAGGACATCCTACGATTAGTCGAGCATTACGTAAAAGTTGCGTGGACTGCGTAAATTTAAGACGGTTTCCAGAAATTTCCACTCGGTGCAAAAGTCTAAGACCTAAAACTATAAATAGGGGTCCCTAGGGCATCCCTAAATATCATCTAGGGTTTGAGAAGTGGAGCAAAAGCGTGGAGAACCCGTCACCAAGAGTTTTTCTTCCCTTTCCTTAGTTGTTTTTATGCTTTTATTAAGAGATTTTAGTTCAATCATGTCTATAGTTGGCTAAACCTCTTAACTAGGGCTAAGAGGTGAAGCTTGTAGCGTGATGGGATGTTTTCTATTGCTTTGATTCATGTTTAAGTTGAACTATCTTTGATTCTATTTTGATTATAAGGAATACTTTTTATTTTTAATGGTTTGTTGTGACTTAAATTAAGTGGATCTGCGATAACTTTGAGTATGTTCTTTTCATGTATCGAGATTATGAATGTGGGAAATCCTGTTGTTCACCATCATCCCTTGGGCATGGTCGGGTGATGGAGTCTTCCCTAACTTTCACAATTCTCCCATATTGGTTATGAGATTGGTAAATCCTGTTGTTTGCCTTGTCTCCTGGGCATGGTTTTGTGATGGAATCACTTCCAATTCTCACACCTCTCATCCATTGAGAACTAGGTCAAAGGAAGTTCAGATTTGATTTTACCAAGATATCTTTCAATTAGATAAGATGGGACTCTAATTCCAATTGTGTCTTTGAATCAAGCATAGATCTCCCTGATCTCTACAAGTGGATCCTTGGAAACCCTAGTTTCCCACCTTTGAATTTCTTAAGTTTTTTATTAAATCTCTCACAATTACTCTCTATATTTCCAGATTTAGGTTTTCATCTTTTTCTAGTTCTTCTTCTACTTACTTTCAAAAATCACACGAAATTAATCCCTGTGGATTCGACCTCGGTCTCACCGAGATTATTACTACAGTGCAACCCTACACTAAAGAAGGATAAGGTTAAGGAAACTATTTGCGGTATTTGTGCTTGGAATGTTTACACAACTAAAAATTGTCCAACAATACCTGCCTTTCAAGTGGTGTTGAATGAGCAATTCAATGTTGTGAATAATTACCAAAGACCTTTCAATGAACCTACCTCCAATACATACAATCTTAATTGGAGAAATCATCCAAACTTCAGTTGGAGGAATGGACAAACTGCTACCCCTCAAGGTTTCTTTGATTAAAATCCAAATCAAGTGAACCCTCAAGAAGAACCGATTCAAAATTCCACACAAACTCAAGAGCTTACTCAAGCAATACGAGAACTTACAAAATATATGTGAAAGATCGATTCACGTGTTAAGGTTATAGAGACGGGGTTGCTTCTTGATCAACCTCTTCCCTATCCCAAACCACAATATGAAATAAATGATCCAAGCTCTTTAAATCAGATGTAGCAAGCTAAATCTATCACCACTCTTAGGAGTGGGAAGACCATTGACAAAACTATTCTGGTTAGGGCTGAAAAGCCTAAAGACCTGGGAAAGGACAATGATGATAGACCTAGCACTGCTCTAGAAGAATTGCAACCGAAACTTCAAGGCAAGCCGATTGCCCCATTCTCCCAATGGTTCGTTGCACCAAGACATATCTCTGACTCTCAGGACATTGTAGAGGTGTTAAAACTAGTGAAGGTCAACATCCCTCTACTGGATGCAGTTAAACAAATACTTTCATATGCTAAATTTCTAAAAGACTTTTGTAAGACCAAAAGATGGCAAAATATTTAAAAGAAAATCTTTTTAACTGAAAAAGTGAGTGCCATCCTAAAGCAAGATGTGCCATAGAAATACAAAGATCCCGGTAGCCCAACCATCGCTTGTGTAATTGGAAACTATTGGATTGAGCACGCACTTCTTGACTTAGGAGCGAGCGTAAACTTGATTCCTTATTCGGTCTACGAGCAACTAGGTTTGGGTGAATTGAAACCCACCCGAACTACATTACAACTTGTCGATCGCTCTGTTCATGTACCGAGAGGGATAATCGAGGATGTGTTGGTCCAAGTTGATGGATTCTATTAGCCGGTAGATTTTATCATCCTGGATACTCAACCCATCATGGGCATGAGCACTCAAATTCTCATCATTCTTGGTCACCCATTTCTTACCACTTCAAATGCAATCATTAATTGTAAGAATGGAGTCATGAGTATGTCTTTCAGGAATATGACATTAGAGTTGAATATTTTTTTCAACACAGGAAAATAGTTAGAGGATGAAGATGATTTCCATGATATTAACCTGATTGATTCTTTCGTGAAAAATAGGGCACTTTTAACCTTATCCTCTAACCCTCTAGAGATGTGTTTAGCCCACTCCCATGATTTAGATGATGATATGATTAGAAAGACAGGTGTCATGCTTGATGATGTGCTGGTGCTTAAAGTTAACTGGTGAAGGCCACAATTCGAAAAATTGCCCCAACCTGATGTAGTGCCTCTACCATCTAACCTCAAGGCACCGAAGCTTGACCTAAAACCTTTACCCTCTAATTTAAAATATGTCTATTTATGTCAAGATGAGACATACCCGGTGGTGATTTCTTCCCATCTTGTGCAAGAACAGGAGAGTATGCTCATCTCTACTATCATTGAGCACAAAGGAGCCCTTGGATGGTCGATTGTAGACCTCAAGGGTATTGACCCTTTGATTTGTACTCACCACATTCATCTAGAGGATAATGCAAGGACCTCACGCAACCATAATGTAGTCTAAATCCAAACATGAAGGAAGTGGTTAAGGTTAAGGTTCTTAAACTATTGGATGTGGGTATTATATACCCTATATCCGATAGTCAATGGATGAGTCCAACTTAGGTGGTTCCTAAGAAGTCTGGAATCACCATCGTAGCCAATGCTAATAATGAACTCGTGCCAACTAGAGTTACTGCTGGTTGAAGAATGTGTATTGACTAAAGGAAGTTAATACCGTCATAAGGACTACTTTCCTTTGCCCTTCATTGATTAAATTTTGAAAAGGTTAGCTGGTCATTCCTATTACTATTTTCTTGATGGATATTTGGGGTACAATTAGATTGAGATAGCCCTTGAAGATCAGGAAAAGACCACATTTATATGTCCTTACAGTACCTTTGCTTACCAAAGGATGCCATTTGGATTGTATAATGCCCCCACCACCTTTCACCGATGTATGATGAGTATTTTTTTTGACATGGTGGGGCAATATTTAGAGGTCTTCATGGATGACTTCTTGATCTTTGGTCCATCCTATAGTGAATGTTTGGAAAATTTTAAAAATGTGCTGAAGCAATGCGAGGAAAAGAACTTGGTACTGAATTGAGAAAAGTGCCACTTCTTGGTTCGAAAGGGAATTGTCCTTGGACACATCATCTCGATCAAGGGAATTGAGGTAGATAAGGCTAAAATTGATCTTATCTCTAACCTAACACGACCCAAGAACATACAAGACATGTGATCCTTCTTAGCACACGCCCGTTTTTACAGTAGATTCATAAAAGGACTTTTGTGAGACCCGTATCCTAGCCTGTACCGTTCCGTAGGCTTCCGCGGTCCTTCCAGTCGAATTCTAGCAACCCTCGACCTAAAATTGATATTTACCCGCAATCCTATATCGCATTCGCTGATTCTGAGTCAGCTCGACCCAAGACTTATACACTTGCGACCGCGCCGTCGCCACGGTTCCGATGCCGCGTCTCGCGCGCCGAGGTGATACCTAGGCCCAAAGATGTGGGCCTGCATTTAGTTTGAGAAAATTTCATGCATTTACAATCTCTAGAGAATCTCTACAACATGTCTTATTAATCAAGTGCACATCAATCACCTCATGTCAAGTACAAGAGCAACCCCAAAGTTCACTCTCTCTCTTACACACCCTTACATGTTAAGTACACATCACTCACCTTTTCACCCAACACACCCATCCCTCTCTCTCTCTCATTTTTAAACTCCATCTCCCAAGCAACCGTCCAACCAATTCCCTCTCATTTTTAAACTCCATCTCCCAAGCAACCGTCTAACCAAGAGCTTCCATAAGAGAGAGCTTTTTGTGTGGCCCACCTCCCTACCTCCTATCTCCACCATCCAAGCTTCATCCCAACCCTTGAATCATGATCCTTAGGAGCTCAAGCATGTGTTGATGAAAGAAGAAGTCCAAGAAGAAGCATAGGTGGGTGATCTAACCGTCGATTATGTTATTTGAGGGCCCACATATGGTGGGACCCATCTTTATGTATGCTTTGTATTTAGGGAGGGCCCATAGTGGCGGGGTCCCTCCCCTTCTTACCGATCTCTCTCTCTCTCTCTCTCCCTCTCTCTCTCCCTTTCCATTTTGTGGCCCACCTTGATGTTGATCGTCACCGTCCACGGTGTGGGACGGTGGGACCCACGTAGCGATGTAGCTGCTGTACTGTGTCAACAACCATGGGCCCCACTGATGTTTGTGTTTCATCCAAGCCATCCGTCCAGATTGGACGCTGGACGTTGAAGCCTCCCTCCCTCTTTCTATATATATATAATATTATATTATGGTGGGCCCCATGTGGGACACACCTGATGAGGAGTGGATTGGCTGGGATCCCTCACGCACCAGCTATATGGCTGAGGGAGTTATGTTAGCGAGATCGTGGAGCCTACCATGATGTATTTATCTGCACCGTCCATTTGGACGGTGCTGTGTAGGGCCACCGTGATGTATCTGTTATATCTATGCCATCCATCATCTGGACGGTGGGTCATCCCACTGTAGGACGTCCGCAAGTTCTGTGGCCCCCACCTCTGATGTATACATTTTATATCTAAACCATCCGTCCATTTTGAAAGGGGACATGGGGCCCACCTTGGTGACGTGATGAGTGCAGCACGTGGAGCTCCATGTTGGATGTTTTTGAAAGTGCCCTAGTTTGTCAATTAGCGTGAGTGTTGAGTTGGACAGACTGCAGAGCCTCATAGGAAGATCAATTTAAGCGTCTGCCTCAACTGGGATGTGTGCAAGCTCGCCTCAGGTAAATCTAAGCCTCACATCCCATGTCCCAAAACACCAGGTATATAAAACCCTTAAAACTAATTAGAGCATTATAGGGTTTATAAGTGAGAAAGCTTTTTCAAAAATCAAAAAATCTTCAAGTTTTCTTGCTCTATCAATTATATCAATACACATCTCACTATGCTCGACCTGTGCTATCTATGTCCTCGATGAACGAATCGATTCTATCGGAATGAGGACAAAATTGTCCAGCAACCTGTAACGCCCTGAAATTCGGGGGTCGAGCATAACTCAGCTCCCGATTTTCAAAACATCACTTATGCAACATATTTAATGATTGACGTATGTTGTCTGTAAGAGTACATAAAACATGGAATAGATTAAGCCAAACTGTAAACATAATTCAGGGATAAGTGAAGGACGCAAGCGAAAGACTTAAAGAAACATCGGTGTACATGTGCAAGTCCCTGAAATACGTATACATACCAGGTCATATTACAAGTGTTGCTATCAAAAATACAAGCATTAAATGACATTATATATTCCTAAAAGAAAATTCAGAATTCCCGCGCATCAGGACATGACTCACATGAACTCACCTGAGAATAGCATAAAAGAAAATGCGGCCTCATCATCCCCGAACTCCTGCTCTGCCTTAGGGGTCGCATCAACATCTACAACTAAGACAGTCTAGTTGGTGTTTAAGCATCGTCCCAAAACGTGGGAGTGAGTGATTAACTCAGTGGAACAATAAAGCAAAGGTTAACATGTTATCAATTCAATCAAGCAGTAATGATAAAGCAGAACAATCAAACATGTCCTAATTACTCTTATTAGTGCAAGGATGTATGTAGAATGATGCATGCCCTCGCCTGTACACCTTCAGCATCTTCATCTTACGTTACGCATAACAACCGTCCTCAAGTGCTCCACCTCTTCCAGGCACATGCAATGCGGTGTATGAACATGATTACCAAGTTATTATTAGTCCTTTTCATACAGCCGGTTTGGGAAGCTAAGGTACCTTCCTTATATCAATTTCCACACAATGATCCATTCTAGGGTCGTCAGTCCTAGATCATCTCATAGGATCATATAGTTTTAAGTCCCTGCAAAGGGCTCGTCACCAATCAATGCACGCCTTTCATACCTTCGTTACTACAATAAGGCTTGTCACCTCAATGCGATATCCAGGTATGCTCGAGGTCACTACAAAGGGCTCGTCACCAATCAATGTAGGCCGACAGCACGAATATAGTGTCCCATACCACCATAATCGGCTCACGAGTTTGGTTGCTCACTGGTCACTACGGGGAGGCTCGTCACCCCAGCGTAGGCTGACAACTCGACCACAGTGTCCCATACCACCATGTCTGGCTCATGAGTTTAGCGGATCAAGGTACAACGGTTAACAGGATTTCATCGGTAAGTTTGGTACCCTAGATTCAAACAATAGTGTCCATACATGGTGAACATACATCGGACAATCGGGTTACTTAACGAACTCGACTAGTACGAGCGCATGTTGGGTTGAACGACATAGAGTGCGCAAACACTCCATGTGGCCAAACCACTGCCGACAACTCTAATACGACTTGGGTTTGTCAAATCACGTCCTTCGTGACAAAAGCAACCTCAGCCACGAACTCAATGGCGATTATCGATTTCCTGGACTATTTCCTAGTTCTAAACATATTCCACAATAACAGATATTCATATCTACAAGTTTGAATAGTAATGGAAAAACAACTCAAATCATGTAGTATATGAGCATTTGCAAAATATCAACTTAACATGGAATTACACATAAGTAAAACTTGAAGTTAAACAACAAAGAATGTGACTTACATATAGGAAATCATACACACCAATAGAAGAGTTGAGAATCGCTCCTCAACGCCCGCAAATAGGATAATATATTGCACTTTAAACCATTCAGACATTTCTACAAACACTTAGACTACATAGTGCAACATACATGACATATGTTGAAATACACGCATTTGGACAATTCCTTTTGCCAAGGAGTTGACACACATACATCTAGCACAAATACACGACAAATAGTCATGGCAAACACATGTTCATATTTTATTCGCATACGGTACTTTCTACATGTACATAGAATACACAAATCTCTACACAAGGCATATAGATCAGGAATACAATATAAACATAGCATTTAGCATGTGAAATTGTATCCATAACAAGAATAAACCATTGGCTGACATTGAAAGCCTTGAAAACCATAACCTATACGAATATAGTCCGCACCTTAAACCAGAAAAATCACACCGAACAGATTCAGACGATATGTCTTCGTCAACGGTGACAAGATAACCTAAGGCAAGAATAGAAATGAGCTACATCAACACATAAACTCTTCTAAGCTCTAAAACAGATTAGGGATAGATTAACTTACCCAAGAAGGAACTTAGAATTGCCGAAATAATAATTCAAAAGTGATGGTTTAAGGATGTAGAGTAATTGGAAAGAATCTTAAGATGATTCACCAACTTCTCTCTTACTTTCTCTCTCTTTTCCCCTCTCTTTCTTAGCTAGTGTAACGACCTTGGAATTTTTGTGCTAATCTTTCCTTAAGTAGTTGTTTTTGGGGTAATTAGCGCTTTACTTGATTGCTTGTGAAATTCACATCAATCACTTTAAATTGTATCTGCATGGCTCTAAACGTGTAGATTAGTGAGCGCTACGTTACTCTGAAATCTGGGATCCATCGCTAAATCCAGTTGTTCTGGGGATTTTTTGGAAGATCTGGATCGAACCTAGACCGCGCGTCGAAAGTCCGATGGCGATGATCTTAGGCTGTTGCGGTCACCGAGTTGGGCTTGATCTTCACCTCGAAAATCAAGTCGATCTGATGTTCTGGGTCGATTTGGTTGAGCTCGGAGTGAAGAGTGTGAGAACGGTTGGAATTTAATAAGCTTTTTATGAAATCTGAGTCGTGTCGCTTGCGCGACGATTTTAAGCATTCTGACCGTTGGATTCTGACCCAATTTCACCCTCTGATCAGGATGGTTGGCCCAGGCATATCCTAGTGCTTGTGGACCTGATCGAGATTCCGTGACCGTTGAATTGAGTGTGGTCCGCCACGGCTGATCTGAAGAGCCGGTCGGTACGAAAACTCAGCCTGACCTAGATCCATGGTCAATGAGCTTAAGTCCGACCTTTCGTGGTTATAGGCCCACCAGAAGTGCTTCGTTGGATCGAGAAAGGCGTGCTTTGGTTATAACCTAAGTATACCTTGACCCTGGGGTTATTTCCATCATTTTAAGGCCTATATATAGTCCTTAAACCCTAGCTCTCATTTCCATACGAATTTTCTCTAACCCTACCTTGGAAAGAGAGTGGAAAAGAGAGAGGAAGTGAGAGAGATTAGTTGGTGAATCACCTTGATTCTTCCTTGTTCTTCTTCACCTTTGAATCTTCACTTTGAATCGTTCCTCTGACGATTCTGAGTTCTTTTGGGGTAAGTTAACCTAACCCTAACCTGTGTTAGAGCTTAGATTAGACTTGGTGTTGTTGTATCTCATTTCTATCCTTATTTTAGGGTATTCTTGCGCCGTTGACGAAGACAACTCATCTAAATCAGTTCGGCGGTTCTTTCTTTGCTTAAGGTGCGGACTTTAATGTATAGGTTATGGTTTTCAAGGCTTTCAACCCCGGTTAGTGATTTATTCTTGTTATGGATGAGATTTCACATGTCAAATGTTATGTTTACATTGCTTTCCTAATATGCATGTGCTATATTGAGATTTGTGTATTCTAAGTGTATTTATAAAGTACCGTATACGTATAAAATACGCACTTGTGCTTGCCATGATTATTGGTCATGTATGTATGCTAGATGCATGTATGACAACTCCTTGGTAAAGGGAATTGTCTAAGTGCATGTATTCCAACATACGTCATGTATGTTGTTCCTTGTATGCTAAGTGTTTGTAGAAATGCATGAATGACCTAAGTGTAACTGATTACACTAAGTGTGGGCGTTGAGAAGTGATTCTCAATACTCCTATTGATGCGCATGATTTCCTTTATGCATTTACATTCCAAGTTATTTAAATTCAAGCATCTCCTATGCTTACATTTATGTTAAGTTGATATTCTTCAGATGTGTATATAACATGATTTGAGTTATTGTTCCATTACTGTTTTACATTCCATATGAATATCTGTAGTAGTGTAGGATATTTG
Source organism: Magnolia sinica (assembly GCF_029962835.1). Lineage (NCBI taxonomy): Eukaryota > Viridiplantae > Streptophyta > Magnoliopsida > Magnoliales > Magnoliaceae > Magnolia > Magnolia sinica. The sequence continues at coordinate 87,927,315 of NC_080574.1, forward strand.
GGACTATGCCTTAGTCCAGGAGATCGGTAATTGACCCTATATTCGTGGTTGAGATTGCTTTCGCCACGTAGGACGTATTAGACGAACCCGAGCCGTATTAGAGTTGGCGACAGTGGTTTGGCCATGCGGAGTGTTTGCGCACTCTATGTCGTTCAATTCAACGTGCGCTCGTGCTAGTCGAGTTCGTCAAGTAACCCGATTGTCCGATGTATGTTAACCATGTTTGGACGCTACTGCTTGAATCTAGGGTACCGAACTTACCAGTGAAATCCTAATAACCATGGTACCTGATCCGCTAAGACTCATGAGCTGGACATGGTGGTATGGGACACCGTGGTCGAGCTGTCGGCCTACGCTGGGGTGACGAGCCTCCCCGTAGTGACCAGTGAGCAACTTAATCTCGTGAGCCGATTATGGTGGTATGGGACACCATATTCGTGCTGTCGGCCTACATTGATTGGTGACGAGCCCTTTGTAGTGACCTCGAGCATACCTGGATACCGCAAGGAGGTGACGAGCTGATCTATGGTAGTAAGGGCATGAAAGGCGTGCATTGATTGGTGACGAGCCCTTTGCTACGACCTCAAACATATTGTCGTATGAGATGTCTAGGATTGACGACCCTAGTATGGATCACTGTTTGGATGGTGATATGAGGAAGGTATCTTAGCTTCCCAATCCTGTTGTGTGAAATGGACTAATAACAACTTGGTAATCATAACCATGCACCGCATTTGCATGTGCTTTATAGATGTGGCGCACTTTGAGGCGATGTCATGTGTAACGTAAGATGAAGACGCTAAGGGTGTACGCGTGAGGGCACGCATCATATTGCATTCATACTTGCATTAACAAGAGTACTTAGGATTTAATTACTTATCCTGCTTTATCATTACTGTTTGATTGAACTGATAACATGTTAACCAGTGCCTTATTGTTCCACTGAGTTGATCACTCACTCCCACGTTTCGGCGGTGTTACACACCCACCGGACTGTCTTAGTTGCAGAGTTGCAGATGTGGATGCGACGTCCGAGGCAGAGCGGGAGCCGGATGACGACGAGGCCGCCTTCTCCTATATGCACTGACGGGTTCTAGCGAGCCTCGGTCTGATGCGTGGGATTTCTGGGGACTGAAATGATGTAATTTGATACTTATAATTTTGTTAAATAACACTTTTACACGATCTGGTTGTATATGTAATTCAGGGATTTACACTTGTACACATTTTACTATAAGTCTTCCGCTTGCTTTATTCACTTGTCCCTGAAGCATATCTGTGTTTTGGCTTAATCTATTCCATGTTTTATGCACTAATACATCAACATACATCCATCATAACAGAAAAGACTCTTAAGATGATTCACCAACTTCTCTCTCACTTTCTCTCTCTTTTTCTCTCTTTCTTAGCTAGGGTTAGGAAATTCGTATGGAAAAGAGAGTGAGGGTTTTAAGGTCTTTATATAGGCCTAACATTGATGAAAATAGCCCCAGGGCCAAGGTGTACTTAGGTTATAACCAAAACAGGCCTCTCTCGATCCAACGGAACACTTCCGGTGGTCCTTTTTCCATGTGCAGTTGGACTTAAGCTCATTGACCATGGATCTAGGTCAGGCAGAGTTTTCGTACTGATCGAATTTACAGATCAGCCGTGGGGGACCACACTCAATTCAACGGCTACCGAAACTCGATCAAGTCCACAAGCATTATGACATGCCTGGGCCATCTTCCCTGATCCAAGGGTGAAATTGGGTCAGAATCCAATGGTCAGATTGCTTAAAATCATCGCGCAAATGACACGACTCAGATTTCATAAAATCACCTTTAATTTCTCACAGTTCTCACACTCTTCACTCCGGACTCAATCAAATCGACCCAGGACATCATCTGGACTTGACTTTTGAGGTGATGGTCAAGTCCGACATGGTGACCACAATTGTCTAAGATCATCGCTATCGGACTTTCGACGTGCGGTCCAGGTCCAATCCAAAGCTTCTAAAAATTCCCAAGAGCAACTGGATTTAGCGTTGAATCCCAGGTTTCAGAGTAACATAGCGCTAACTATTCTACAGGTTTTGAGTCATGCAGATCAAATTTAAAGTGATTGATGCAAATTTCATAAGCAATCAAGTTTAGCGCTAATTAACCCACAATTAGCATCTAAGGAAAATAGAGGTAGTACTTGGGTCTTAGCATGAAATTTTTCAGGTCATTACACAACCACATACTTATCTGGATAGAATTATTGATGTATCGATGTACATATCGATATCATCGATATTTGAATCTCGAGCCCATTGAAGGTAGCTCGATAATATCGATGGGCAGATATCCGGCGTCCCTGTTTTTTCTTAAGAAAAACACATGTACATCGATATATCGAAGTCGTTCCCGATACCATCGAAGTTCAAATCTCGATGATATCGGAAAGCTCTCGATGTTATCAGTCATGGGCACCTAAGTTCTCCAGCAATTATTTTAGGATTGATTATCTGAGATCGAGGGGCACTCAATAGAATCGATATTCAAATATCGATGATATCGATAAGGTTTCAATGGCATTGAACAGGGACAGAAACTATCCAGCAAGCTTAAACGAAAATCCTTTGGATTTATTGATGCCTCGACACTCTATTGAAATCATCGACATTTAAATTCTGATGATCTCGAAGGTCCCTCAATCATTCTTGTAAAACCTGTAATATTTCATAGCAAGTCTCTCTCATTTTCAAGTGTCGATGAATCAAACCTCCATCAATGATATCAGAGTTCGAAATCCGATGACATCGATACGTGTTTTGATTCTCTCGACCAGGTGGCAAAGGTTTCAAAAGTGTATGACATTTGAGTTTGTGTCATTGAGTGGCCAGTCGATGCAATAGAGAGTATATGCTTGATGATATCGACCCTGCTCGATGATATCGAACTCTGTCATAAATGTGACCATTTTATATCCGTTTGAACCTTTTGCCTATATAAAGAGAGCTTGTCTATTGTTGTTGGTAGAGAAAGAAGAGAGTGCTTTTGAGTGTTTTACCTTAGATCATATACCCAAAGCCCTTTCTCTCAAGGGAGTTCATCCTCCAATCCATCCTCATCATTGATATTCAATAGAGTGGATTGGGGAATGAGCTTCCGCATTCAAGGATTCTCTAGCTATTACCTTAATGGCAAATCATTAAGCTAGGATGCCTTGAATGCATAGATGATTGGAATTACTCTATCTTCCTAATAGGAAAACATTTAGAGAGTAGGATTCCATTATAACCTTGACCCAACCCGTCGTCATATATTGGTACATCATTTGAGTTGCGGATCAAGGAAGCAGAAGACTCTTCATAAACAAAGGAGGAGATCTTCATCAATGAGTTGAATGAGACTCATCCACTTATTTGTAAGTAACTAAAGTCCAGAGGACCCTTTCATCATTCCTCTGTAGGATTGGGTCTAAGGTGTTTCTCACCCTTGTAAGCCCTCGAAGGAGGCCTCTAGTGGGAGTATACGTGGTGGGTGTGTTGTGTGGACCCTTGCTCTATGGAGAGCATAAACATCTAGTTAGGGGTGAACCAATTAAAACATTGGCTTTGAGGTAAACCATGTAAAACCTCTGATAGGGTCTTATGGAAGATCCTTGGCCAGTGTGCCTAAAAGTGGGTGCGTCGTGTTGACCCTTACTCGTGAGAGCATAAAAAGTCAGCCTCAGTGTAGGTTGTAAAGATTGAAGGTGAACCTGATTTAAAACCTTAGGTTTGAGGTGAACCGCTGTTAAACCTCCTTAGTGAAATCCGGTACACTCAAAGGTTGAGTGCGGTTACCGGGAGTGGAGTAGACAAGTAGTCAAACCACTAGAAAAATGACTATATTTGAGATTGCTATTCTTTTATTTGTGTGATTTGCTTTAATATTTTCATATCTTAATATCTGTGATCACACCTCACACACCTACACAGTTATATCCATCATAAACTAGTTTGAATATTGTTTACTTCTTAAATAGTTTGTGATTGGATCCTCTACTGGGCTTGGAAGCCAGTAGAGTTACTTTTGAGTAATCTTAACATGTGTCTGTTGTTAGGATTAGTGTAATATGATTTTAAATAAGCCATAAAACCTTAAAAAGTCCTATTCACCCCCCTCTAGGACATATTGACATATTCCTACTTCGACTAAAGCGGTCTTCACCGCAATTTCAGTTTTCCATCCAAACCGTCCATCCATCTTGTTGGGGAGGGCAAGAGCTTTGAGTAGCCACCATGATGTATGGGTTACATCCACATCATCCAGAGTTCTAGATGGTGGGGACCACCTTGATATATACATTTTATATCCAGGCCGTCTAAGGGCCTAGACAGTAGCAGCTGCACGCCAACAGCTCTGTGGGTCCCACTACTATGACGTGAGCAGGGTCTGTGGGACCCAGCTGGTGTAAGTGTTTTATCTGGGCCTTCCATCTATTAGACGACTAATAACCCCACCATGATGGATGTGTTCCATCCAAACCGTCCAATCATTTGGTGAGCTCGCTTTAAGGCTTAAGACTAAAAATGAGGCAGAACCTGGTATCAGGTGGACCACACTACAGTAACAGTGGGGGTTGAATTGTCACACCCCAAATCCGAGGACAGACAACTTCCATGATGCCTCGAATCTGGCACTTGACTTCCATACACCAAGTCCCGAGTTCGGCACACCACAAGAAAGATTTTTGACTAATTTTTTTTATTCTAATAATACCTGAGCATGAAGATCCATGATCGAAATACCAAGCAACACTCTCCATTATAAATCTTGATTGTTACAAGTACAATGCTTTACAAAAGGTACATAACATCAACATTGCCAAATCGAAAAATAGATGCATTGCATCGAGAAAGCTAAGTCTTCCAAGCTACTCCAGCCTTGAAAAAATGGAAAATAGGAAGCTTAGGCAAAAAGCCTAGTGAGTACACACATGCGTGCAGTGTGTTCTACATGCAAGCAAGATAAATATGCTACAAGAAAATCATATATGTGAATGGCGTGTAGTACGTAAGGTATGATGTCAATGCCAATGCAATGCATATGCATCATAGTAATACTCCGAGTCAATGCTACCAACATCACCAAGTCATGTTTTCATTTTTTCTTTACTATAGCCATAACCATATTACATGCATCCATAATCACATCATCATCATCATATTGTCATACCATATCATAATTGTATATCTTCGCAAGCACTATGGTCGACACCCATGCACCTGACACTAGTAATCGACCTCGCATACTCGCCCTGTGCTGGACTTCCACCATCTGTATATCATGGAAAACACCATAGTCGACACCCATGCACCAGACACGAGTAATCAACCGCGCTTACCTGCCCCATGGTGGAATTTCACCCAGCATGCCAGTAACAGACTTCATTCGTGCTTCTTCTCACCGGCGAGTCACACCAGTCCTTGTTTGCACCTCAACCCTTAAGCAGGATGGACCCACCTCTTCTCAACCTGACCTCGTCTGTGGGAGTCAAATCCATGACCCATGTATTCACTCGGCCCGACGGTGAGGCAACCCTAGCTACCATCGGGGTTTAGGAACTTTCAAACCAAAGGACACATCATCCCCTACTATTTTCACACTTCCGGTGTCCCGTTCATTTTCAGGGATAACCCAAGTCATCATCATAGATGCACATTTCATCATCAAGATCTAGCTCATGTTATATGGCACGACTGTGGTATTTCGATTATCATGTATGTCATGATTATGCATAAATTCAAGCAATTATGATAAGGCATACATTCAAGTGCATGTGGTATGCATATAATTCCATGAGTTTAGGGTCCACTTAACCTTTAAGCCAAAAATGACATATAATCATCATAAGCCACTATCAACTATATCAATCCATGGTCATGTGACTAAACTAAAGAGGACATATCTAACACATGAACAAATGTATTGAAGTACACTTGCACATACCATCATTTCATGGTGCATGAGTATGATCAATATCAACATGATTAAGTAGATGAATTTAGTATGCTAAGAAATGGAACAACATTAATCAAGATATTAAATCACATACTTCTATTAGCCATAATAACTAACATCACTGATATCATCCATAGCTATCATAATTATAGGCATTAATTGTATTCAGAGTTACACTATATCCTTCGCAAGATAGGTATTCCATTAGTGGTTTTGGTCCAATGTGATTTTCTTCTATTGAAACCACATGGTTATACTCTAACTAGGCCTTATGGTTAATGAGTGGTGGTGACGCAAAGTACATGCACCAAGTGATTATGAAATGAAAGGCATAAATATAACATATAGTAAATAAGCCACAAGATAGATGGTGCTGTTAAAACTCATATAATGTAGTGTACTTAACCTTCACATGGGTTGTTAATAGATTGGATTTACAAATAATTATTGTAGTTCTACAATAGTTTGGAAGGCACAGGTAACCTTTATAAGATATAGTGAGTCGTAAGTTAAACGACTTGGGTATATAATATACACATAAGAGTTAATCACGGTTGGATGACAGTGGGTTTGTCTCATACAATGTAGTGGGTCCTACTTCAAAGTGGTACTGCAAGCAAATGGGTCCACACACAAATATTACAGTGGCTCCCAATAAGTAGATAATATAAGTAACTCACATACATTAAGGTAGTACAAGGAAGAACAGTTCAGATGAACAAGGCATGCAACAGCGGGCTCCATGATCGAACTATTTAGTTAGCAAAACAATTGAACAATGTGGATAAAATACGTACATTGAGTGGATTCACCAGTGTTCAAAAGTTATACGTTCAATTAACACTGTTTCCTATCATCTGACTTATTTAGGAATTGGACCTAGGTCATTTTGGAATCTTGTTCAATACTTACTTCAAGGTACGGTCCATAATCAATCTAATGCATGTCTTAAGTTCATATACACAAGAGGTTACACCATCAAGATAGTCCATGAGTCTAAGCAATCACACAATTCTCATATGCCCACATGGTCTTATGGCCACTCCATTATCAGAAGTCCGTATGGTTCAGTGGCCACACAAATGTCATTCTACTAGTCATAATAAGGGACTTAAGGTTAGATGGTTATGTACTTTCATTACATCATAGCTCACATAACGGGGCAACCGCTTTACTAAACTTTCACATGGTCAGGTGGTAAATACCACAATTTCACATAGTTTAGTATGTATACGATTACTATTATGATCTATTGTCCACATTTCAAAATATCCAAACATAATAGAGCAATCATAATCCTACACATGAATACAAGGCTATACTAATTATGATAAATCTTATACTACAACCACTTCACACGTTACATAGTTAATGACTCATATTTGGTGTCACATGGTTAAGGGCCAGGAGCCACATTTCATCATACCATTTACGGTTTAGATATCACATCGCATAGAATCCAGGACCATGATAGCATTAGCTTCGGTAACATAACCCTAAATCACATTCGGTTTAGTGTACAACTTGGTTGTGGGTGATTCAAGTGGTGGTATCTATATTGCTAAGCATAAGCCTATGTTGTTAAATGGCCATCAATGCCACTTGATTTCATATGGTGAGGTGGCCTTATACATATTTCACATTTATACAGTTAGATGACTGCATATACTGCATAAACTCCACCATTGCCTATGATAGGTAGCTATACATACATCAAATACCCACATGATTAATGGGCCAAACAATTATATCACACCCTCACACCATTAGAGTCTATATATTTGTTATAGTTAAACATGTTTAATGGTTTAAACACAAATCACATGATCCTATTACTTGGGGCCGCACTCTAACCAAAGTGCCAAGTGATCAAGGGTTGTCCACAATTAGCTCAATTAAGGGATTAATCATCATTACTCTAAAAATTACAATACTAGTTCATCATACATTCAACACATGGAGATTACAAACTCTTGTCGAAGAGACCCAATGGTTGGCCCAAACAAGGCTACCACTGATGGGACCACATGACATTCACTTAAAATGGGCCTTAACATTCTTGGGCCCACACATTAATGGAATTCACATGGGTCCTATGTGGTGGAGTCCATGGGGATTTCCCATAAGGTTGAGTTATGTGTGACCCACCTGAAGTTAGCATCCACACCAGTAATCTGGTGAAGTCGATGGATGGTATGGATATACATGGCATCATTAATCTCGGCCCTAGGAAAATTTTAGTGATAAGAGTTTATTCCTTACTGTTTTAGGTGATACGGTCTAGGTGGACTTTGGATCAGCTTGATTTTTGAAACCATACCATGCAATGGGCAGGTTAAGGATGATGTACGGACTTAATAAATCAGATACATCCTGCTAGACCTAAAGGGAGTCTTTAATGGTAAATATTCAATTTCTACTATTCGTGTGGTGCAGCCTACCTAAAATTTGGATCAGCTTTATTTTTTGGGCTCATGTACTAAAATGGTCTATCAAAGACAACGCATAGTGCAGATCTGATGTGGACATTACTTAGGCCTCTTGGCTTAATCAAGCCAATCTTTTGCTCGTGTGGACCACACCACACACAAAAGTTGAGAGGGTTACCCTCCATTAAACATTCATAATAATTTGTTAGGTCACCAAGGCATGGTTCACAAATCCAGCCCATCCATTATGTGTGTCCCACTTGGTAGAGGGTTCAGTCCAAGTTTTCAGATGAATTCAAATTTCAGGTGGACCCTAGCGAGTATTTTTATATGCTCGAGCTCCGAGTTGTATGAACGGTTCAAGGAGATCAAAGTTACATGGATCCTAAAGTGATGTATTTATTACATATACATAGTTCATCTATTTTTTTATTTTATTTTTTTAGAGATCATTTTATTGCATTATCCAAAAATGAGTTATATCCAAAGATTAGCTAGACCTCACCACAAATAGTAGTGGAGATAATGATTTCATTGTTAAATAATTTACTAGGCCCACCTTAATGTTTATTTTCCATCCAATCTGTTCATAAGGTCACAAAGACCTGAATTAAGGAGAAAAACAAATTTCATATTGGTCCAAAACTTCTGACCCAAAAGGGTTCCAATGGTAGACGTTCAATCCCTGCTACTTTTGTAGTGGAGCCCACTTGATAGTTAGATCCATCTTTTTTTTTCTCGAGCCTTAAGACGTCTCCCCAAATGGATGGATAGTTTGGATATAAAGCATACCTCATGATCAGACCCACAAAACATGTTGATTCAATGGGTCTTCACATGATTTTAGATGGTGTGGGCCACCTAAATTCCATGTATGGCTAATTTTTGGGGGTGACCCATTTTTAAAGGGGACCCATCAAATGCATGGTGCAGATGCTTGACATGCAACGGGGTGGGCCTGTGGTGGGGCTCACCTTCTCTCCAGTGCCAGCAACAAGACGTTGCTTGCTGCAGCGACAAATGCTGACAGTAATAGCGTCAATGCCTTCATAGGTGGGGCCCACAACAGGACGATCCATTCCATCTGCTGGTTTTTTTTTGGCTCATGATGGGTTTAATGAAACCAATATTTAATATGTTTTGATGTACAGTAATATTATAGTGGGCCCTAATAGATTATTAGCATTAAAATAATCTTTTTAATGGTGGGGCCTACCAGAGATTTAGATTGGCTTCATTTTTCAGCTCAATGCCTAAAATGAGCTGGGAATCAGATGGACGGCATGGATTAGATACATACATCATGGGTGGGGAATATTGTGGTCCCCAGCCCCTTAACCCTATGTAAAACAACAGAGACATGTGGACGCTGCAGCCCTTACTTTTTTTTTTGTTATTTGTGGTGTATGTACATGTGGGTGCATGTGTGTGTTTGGCCAGCCCAACGGCTTCACTTTGGGCAATTTGGATACCCTACAAAATTCTGGTGGGACTCACTATCAATGGGTCCCACATAAAGTCTATAATAAATTATTTTTATTATTAATCTTTTTATATGTATTTTTCCATGAATCCATACCATTAATCACATCATTATCATCATATCATCACCACTATAATCATCCAAATAATCAAAAACAAAACAAACCAAGAGTGGAGTGGGTGTACTCACCTTGATGGATTAGATGGATGGTTGAGATGGATGGAAGGGATGAGATTGATGGAGTTCATTGCCCACCAAGATCACTCCTCTCTCTCTCTCTCTCTCTCTCTCTCTCTTCATGTGTAGAAAATGGGGAAATGCTAAGGGATGAAGGACTATTTGTAGAGAAATTGTTAAAATGTAGTTAGATTCAATTAATGTGATCTTGGTAAACTTGGATTAGGATTATGATAATTAATTCATGATTTGTAATTAATAGTGGGTTAAAGGAGCATGGGATGGCATGGTGTGATGATGTCATGCTTAAGGTGTGGCATGGAAAAGAGTTGACTTGAGGTGTACATGAGAGAGGGAGAGGTATGGGTGTGTGACATCACACACATGGGTAAAGATTCTCTCACCCATGTGTGGCATGTGCATGTGTATATGACATGTGTTGTGCACATGTGTGGAATGGAGTACATGGTGCCTTGCGCACATGATACACTAATGATTCTTCATGGTGTTTCTTATTAATGGAATATCGTACAGACGCACGGATTGTACCTCCAAGATCACGGCGATGGGGCTATCGATATGAAATATGTCAGTTGGGTGTATATTATGAACGGCCAATCCAGGTCTATCTAAGGGTATCGATCATCATGAACATATGCATCGAAAGTGGTACGGAATGGACAGGCTGTTACAATCTACCCTCCTAACAAAAATTTCATCCTCGAAATTTCTAATCACAATACATTAACAAACTCATAACATGGAAAGCCAAACAATTATCCATCAAACACTAGAGGGTATTACTCGTGGTTATCTGCTTCATGCCTGAGTGCTAAGTATAATCTCTACGTTCTAAATCCTATTTTGACTAGGTTCTCAAATTGGGAATCCTAGATTTATGTCTGTTGATTCATACAAATCAAGGGTACTAATAGCATCTAGGTTTTCAATCAATTGCTGTAGAAGACCTAGTTTAAGTTCTTCTATGTTTTCAAACTACCGACTTTGCTCAGAACTGATCTCAAATCTTATGCACTGATACCATCTTCTGTCATGCCCCAAGTCTAGGGATGGACAGCTTCCGTGATGCCCCGAATCTGGCACTCGACTTCCATACACCAAGTCCTGAGTTCGGCACACCACAAGGAAGATTTTTAACTAATTATTATTATTATTATTATTATAATACCTGACCATGAAGATCCATGATCAAAATACCAAGAAACACTCTATTATAAATCTTGATGGTTACAAGTACAATGCTTTACAAAACGTACATAACATCAACATTGCCAAATGAAAAAATAGATGCAATGCATCGAGAAAGCTAAGTCTTCCAAGCTACTCCAGCCTTGAAAAAATGAAAAATAGGAAGCTTAGGCAAAAAGCCTAGTGAGTACACACGTGTGTGTAGTATGTCCTACATGCAAGCAAGATAAATATGCTACAAGGAAATCATATATGTGAAGGCATGTAGCATGTAAGGTATGATGTCAAAGCCAATGCAATGCATATGCATCATAGTAATACTCCGAATCAATGCTACCAACATCACCAAGCCATGTTTTCATTTCTTCTTTACCATAGCCATAACCGTATTACACGCATCCGTAATCACATCATCATCATCATATTGTCATACCATATCATAATTATATATCTTGGGAAGCACTATGGTCGACACTCATACACCAGACAGTAGTAATTGACCTCGCATACCCACCCTGTGGTGGACTTCCACCAACTGTATATCATGGGAAACACCGTGGTCGACACCCATGCACCAGACACCAGTAATCGACCATGCATACCCGACCCGGGTGGACTTCCACCTGGCATGCTAGTAGCGAACTTCATTCGCGCTTCTCCTTGTTGGCGAGTCAGACCGGTTCCTGTTTGTACCTTAGCCCTTAAGCAAGTTAGACCCACATCTTCTCAACCTGACCTCGTCAGTGGGAGTCAAATCCATGACCCATGTACCCACTCGGCCTGACGGTGAGGCAACCGTAGCTAGCATCGGGGTTTAGGGACTTTCAACCTAAGGGGCACATCATCCCCTACTATTTCCACACTTCCGGTGTCCCGTTCATTTTCAGGGATAACCCAAGTCATCATCATTGATGTAGATTTCATCATCAAGATCTAACTCATGTTATACGGCATGACTGTGGTATTTTGATTATCATGTATGTCATGATTTTGCATGAATTCAAGCAATTATGATAAGGCATACATTCAAGTGCATGCGGTATGCATATAAGGTGATGAGTTTAGGGTTTGCTTAACCTTTAAGCCAAAAATGACATATAATCATCATATGTCACTATCAACTATATCAGTCCATGGTCATGTGACTAAACTGAAGAGGATATATCTTACACATGAACAAATGTATTGAAGAACACTTGCACATACCATCATTCCATGGTGCATGAGTATGATCGATATCAACATAATTAAGTAGATGAATTTAGTATGTTAGGAAATGGAACAACATTAATCAAGATATTAAATCACATACTTCTATTAACCATGATAACTAACATCACTGATATTATCCATAGCTATCATAATTACGGGCATTAATTGTATTTTGAGTTACACCATATCCTTCACAAGATAGGTATTCCATTAGTGGTTTTTGCCCAACGTGATTTTCTGTTATTGAAACCACATGGTTATACTCTAATTGGGCCTTATGGTTAATGAGTGGTGGTGACGCAAAGTACATACACCAAGTGGTTATGAAATGAAAGGCTTCAATATTACATATAGTAAATAAGCCACGGGATGGATGGTGCTGGTGAAACTTGTATAATGTAGTGGACTTCACCTTCACGTGGGTTGTTAGTAGATTAGAATTACAAATAATTATTGTAGTAGTTCTATAATAGTTTGGAAGGCACAGGTAACCTTCATAAGATATAGTGAGTCCTAAGTTGAACGACTTGGATTTATAATATACACATAAGAGTTAATCATGGTTGCATGACAGCGAGTTTGTCTCATACAACGTAGTGGGTCCTACTTCCAAGTGGTACTCCTAGTAAATGGGTCCGCACACAAATATTACGGTGGCTCCCAATAAGTAGATAGTATAGGTAACTCACATACATTAAGGTAGTACAAGGAAGAACAGTTCAGATGTACAAGGCACACAACAGGAGGCTCCATGATCAAACTATTTGCTTAACAAAACAATTGAACAGTGTGGATAAAATACATACATTGAGTGGATTCACCAGTGTTCAAAAGTTATCGTTCGATTAATAGTATTTCATATCGTCTGACTTATATAGGAATTAGATCCAAGTCAATTGAGAATCATGTTCTAGAATTAGTTAGTCTAATGGATAAATGGTGAAATATGTAATACTTACTTTAAGGTACGGTCCATAATCAATCTGACGTACGTCTTAAGTTTATATACCCAAGAGGTTACACCATCAAGATAGTCCATGAGTCTAAGCAATCACACAATTCTCATATGCCCACATGGTCTTATGGCCACTCCATTATCAAAAGTCCATATGGTTGAGTGGCCACACAAATGTCACTCTACTAGTCATAATAAGGGACTTAAGGTTAGATGGTTATGTACTTTCATTTCATCATAACTCACATAATGGGGCAACCGCTTTACTAAACTTTCACATGGTCAGGTGGTAAATACCACAATTTCACATAGTTTAGTATGTATACGATTACTATTATGATCTAGTGTCCACATTTCAAAATATCCAAACATAATCAAGAAATCATAATCCTACACATGAATACAAGGCTACACTAATTATGATAAGTCTTATACTACAACCACTTCACATGTTACATAGTTAATGACTCATATTCAGTGTTGCATGGTTAAGGGCCAAGAGCCAAATTTCATCATACCATTTACAGTTTAGAGATCACATCGCATAGAATCCAAGACTTGATAGTATTAGCTTGGGTAACATAACCCTATATCACATTCGGTTTGGTGTACAACTTGGTCATATGTGATTCAAGTGGCGGCATCTATATCGAGAAGGACAAACTTACGTTGTTGAATGGCCATCAACACCACTTGATTTCATACGGTTAGGTGGCCTTATATGTATTTCACATTCATACAGTTAGATGACTACATATACTACATAAACTCCACCATTTCCTATGATTAGGTGGCTATACATACATCAAATACCCACATGATTAATGGGTCAAACAAGTATATCACACCCTCACACCATTAGATTCTACATATTTGTTCTAATTAAACATGTTTAAGGGTTTAAACATAAATCACATGATCCTACTACTTGGGGTCGCACTCTAACCAAAGTGCCAAGTGATCAAGGGTTGTCCACAATCAACCCATTTAAGGGATTAATCATCATTACTCCAAAAATTACAATACCAGTTCATCATACATTCAACACATGGAGATTACAAATTTTTATTAAAGAGGCCCAATGGTTGGCCCAAACAAAGCTACCACTGATGGGCCCACATGGCATTCACGTAAAATGGGCCTTAACATTCTTGGGCCCATACATTAATGGAATTCACATGGGTCCTATGTGGTGGAGTCCATGGGGATTTCCCATGAGGTTGAGTTGTGTGTGACCCACCCGAAGTTAGGATCCACTCCAGTAATTCGGTGAAGTCGATGGATGGTATGGATATACATTACATCATTAATCTCGGCCCTAGGAAAATTTTAGTGATAAGAGTTTGTTCCTTACTGTTTCAGGTGATATGTGTTGGTGGACTTTGGATCATCCTGATTTTTGAAACCATACCATGCGATGTGCTGGTCAAGGATGATGTACGGACTCAATAAATTAGATACATCGTGGTAGACCCAAAGGGAGTTTTTAATGGTAAATATTCAATTTCTACAATTCATGTGGTGCAGCCTACCTAAAATTTGGATCAGCTTTATTTTTTGGGCTCATGTACTAAAATGGTCTATCAAAGACAATGCACAGTGCAGATCTGATGTCGACATTACGTGGGCCTCTTGGCTTAAAATGAAGTCAACCTGTGGCTCGTGTAGACCACACCACACACAAAAGTTGAGAGGGTTACCCTCCATTAAACATTCATAATAATTTGTTGGGTCACCAAGGCGTGGTTCACAAATCCAGCCCATCCATTATGTGTCTCCCACTTGGTTGAGGGTTCAGTCCAAGTTTTCAGATGAATCCAGATTTCAAGTGGACCCTAACGAGTATTTTTATATGCTCGAGCTTCGAGTTGTATGAATAGTTCAAGGAGATCAAAGTTACATGGGTCCTAAAGTGATGTATGTATTACATATACATAGTTCATCTATTATTATTATTATTATTATTATTTTTTAGAAATCATTTTATAGCATTATCCCAAAATGAATCATATCCAAAGATTATCTGGACCTCACCACAAACAGTAGTGGAGATAATGATTTCACTGTTAAGCAATTTACTAGGCCCACCTTAATGTTTATTTTCCATCCAATCTGTTCATAAGGTCACAAAGACTTGAATTAAGGAGAAAAATAAATTTCAAATTGGTCCAAAACTTCTTACCCAAAAGGGTTCCAATGGTAGACGTTCAATCCCTGCTACTTTTGTAGTGGGGCCCACTTGATAGTTAGATCCGTCTTTCTTTTTCTCAAGCCTTAAGACGTCTCCCCAAATGTATGGATAGTTTGGATATAAAGCATACCACATGATCAGACCCACAAAACTTGTTAATTTAATGGATCTTCACATGATTTTAGATGGTGTGGGCCACCTAAATTCCATGTATGGTTGATTTTTGGGGGTGACCCATTTTTAAAGGGGACCCATCAAATGCACAGTGTAGATACTTGACATGCATCATGGTGGGCCTATGGTGGGGACCACCATCTCTCTAGCGCTAGCAACAAGATATTGCTTGTTGCAGCATCAGACGCTGACAACAACAACATCAATGCCTTTTTTTTGGTTTTCTTATGGTTCTTCATAGGTGGGGCCCACATCAGGACGATCCAGTCCATCTGTTGGCTTTTTTGGCTCGTGATAGGTTTAATGAGACCAATATTTAATATGTTTTGATGTACAGTAATATTACAGCGGGCCTTAACAGATTATTAGCATTAAAACAATCTTTTTAATAGTGGGGCCTACCAGAGATTTAGATTGGCTTCATTTTTCAGCTCAATGCTTAAAATGAGCTAGGGAATCAGATGGACGACATGGATTAGATATATACATCATGGCTGGGGAATATTGTGGTCCCCAGCCCCTTAGCCATATGTAAAACAATAGAGACATGTGGACGTTGCTTGCTGCAGCGTCCAGCCTTCCTTTTTTTGTTATTTGTGGTGTGTGTACACGTGTGTGCATGTGTGTGTTTGGCTAGCCCAATGGCTTCACTTTGGGCATTTTGGATAGCCTACAAAATTCTGGTGGGACCCACTATCAATGTGTCCCACATAAAGTCTATAATAAATTATTTTTATTATTAATCTTTTTATGTGTATTTTCTCATAAATCCATACCAATAACCACATCATTATTATCATATCATCACCACTATAATCATCCAAATAATCAAAAAGAAAGCAAACCAAGAGTGGAGTGGGTGTATTCACCTTGATGGATTAGATGGATGGTTGAGATGGATGGAAGGGATGAGATTGATGGAGTTGATGGCCCACCAAGATCATTCTTCTCTCTCTCTCTCCATGTGTAGAAAATGGGAAAATGCTAAGGGATGAAGGACTATTTGTAGAGAAATTGTTAAATGTGGTTAGATTCAATTAATATGATCTTGGTTAGCTTACATTAGGATTATGACAATTAATTCATGATTTGTAATTAATGGTGGGTTAAAGGAGCATGGGATGGCATGGTGTGATGATGTCATGCTTAAGGTGCGGCATGGAAAAGAGTTGACTTAAGGTGTATATGAGAGAAGGAGAGGTATGGGTGTGTGACATCACACACATGGGTGGAGATTCTCTCACCCATGTGTGGCATGTGCATGTGTGTATGACATGTGTTGTGCACATGTGTGGAATGGAGTACATGGTGCCTTACGCATATGATACACTAATGATTCTTCAAGGTGTATCTCACTAATGGAGTATCGTGTAGACGCACGGGTTGTACCTCTACGATCGCGCCAACGGGGCGATCGATATAAAATAGGTTTCAAGGTCTTGAGGTCCCAGTCAGTTGGGTGTTTATTATGAACGGCCAATCCAGGTCTAGCTAAGGGTATCGATCATCGTGCACATATGCATAGAAACTGGTACGGAATGGACAAGGTGTTACAATCTACCCTCCTAACAAAAATTCCATCCTCAAAATTTCTAGTCACAGTACATTAACAAACTCATAACATGGAAAGCCAAACATACGTATCATCATATATACCAAACAATTATCCATCAAACACTAGAGGGTATTACTCGTAGTTATTTGCTTCATGCCTAAGTGCTAAGTATAATCTCTACGTTCTGAATCCTGTTTTGACTAGGTTCTCAAATTGGGAATCCTAGATTTATGTCTGTTGATTCATACAAATCAAGGGTACTAATAGCATTTAGGTTTTTAATCAATTGCTGTGGAAGACCTAGTTTAAGTTCTTCTATATTTTCAAACTAATAATTTTGCTCGGAACTAATCTCAAATCTTATGCACTGATACCATCTTCTGTCATGCCCCAATCCAGGGACGGACAGCTTCCGTGATGCCTCGAATCCGGCACTTGACTTCCATACACCAAGTCCTAAGTTCGGCACACCTCAAGGAAGATTTTTAACTAATTTTTTTTAATTATTATAATAATACTTGAGCATGAAGATCCATAATCAAAATACTAAGCAACACTCTCTATTATAAATCTTGATGGTTACAAGTACAATGCTTTACACCAGCTACATACCTACTATGTGTGTAGGGCCCACCTGATGTAAATGAGGCCCATGCAATGAGGCCCTTTGTAATGTTCACAAGGCCCATGTTTGAGACCCATGTCTAAGGCCCTTAGTGATGTATATGTGACCCATATATAGGTCTTATAGTGATGTATATGTGGCCCGTGTATGGGGCTCATAGTGATGTATATGCGGCCCAGATATGAGGCCCATTGTGATATATTTGAGGCCATGGGATGAGGGCCATTAGTGTAGCCCATTGATATAGCCCACTTGATGTGTATGAGGCCCATTAGTGTGTCTCATTAATGTAGCCCACTTGATGTGAATAAGGCCCATGTGTAGGGCTCACATATTGTGTATTCGAGGCCCATGGGTTGTGGCCCATGTGATGTATTCGAGGCCCATGGGTGAGGCATGATGTGAGGTATTCGAGGCCCATGGGCGGGCTTAATGTGAGGTATTCGAGGCTCATGGGCGAGGCCCATTGTGATGTATTCATGGCCTATGAGCAAGGCCCATTATGATGTATTTGAGGCCCATGGTTGAGGCCCAATACAATATATGTATGGCCCGTTACATTGTATATGAATCCCGTGTATGAGCCACTCCTTAGGAGCAATGTTGGTTAAATGTCCACATTGATGGGCAATGATGGTTAGATGTCTTGATTGTGACCTTCCCTTAGGCCCTTTACTAGGCCAATCATCGAGGCCGATTACCGATTTCAATTATCGAGCTCGATTTTAATTGTCGAGGTCGATTGTTGAGGCTAATTCTGATTGTCGAGGTTGATTCTGATTATCGAGGTTGATTCTGATTGTCGAGGCAAATTGTTGAGGCCGATTCTGATTGTTCAGGCCGATTGTTTAGGCCGATTTCAATTATTGAGATCGATTCTGATTGTCCAGGCCGATTCCGATTATTGAGGCTAATTTCAATTGTTAAGGCTGATTCCGATTGTCGAGGTCGATTCTGATTATTGAGGCTGATTCTGATTATCGAGGTCGATCATCGAGGCCGATTACTGATTTCGATTATCGAGGTCGATTTTGATTGTTAAGGCTGATTCTAATTATCGAGGCCGATTCCGATTGTTAAGGCTGATTGTATAGGCCAATTATCAAGGCTGATTTCGATTTTCGAGGCTTAATGTGATATATATATAGTCTGTATTTGAGGCTCATTGTGATGTGTATTCAGCCCGTGTTTAAGGCCCAATGTGATGTATATGAGGCCCATGTGATGAAGCCCATCGTGGTGCATTTGAGGGCTAGGTGATGGAGCCCATTGTGATGTATATTAGGCCCATGTGAGAGGCTCATCATGATGTGTATTAAGATCTTGAGTAAGGCCCATGGTGTTGTATATTAGGCCCTTGTGTAATGTCATGGGTCCACTATATGTCATGCTCTATGTGGGCCATTCCTTAGGGGCAATGTTGATTAAATGTCCACATTATCGAGGCCGATTGTTGATGCCAGCTATTAATACCGATTATGAGTATGAGACAATATATCATCATGATACATGCCCATATGCATCATCTATATGTTTATTATGAGATGTGATTGACCATTACATATGCCATAGTACAAATGGTTTATGAGACTCCTTAATAGGTAGCGTTATCCCACACAAGCGCACAATACGCGCATGATTAATGCATGATTGGACTACATGACTCATGCATCTTACATTGTGTGATTGTGATTACTGTATGCCCTAGTGACATTAGGGTTGTGACCTCCACAGGCATGTCGTGGATGGCTAGATGGGACACCGAAAATGTTTGGTTTGAGCATCTGGGCACTTTGGATGTCCGTGGATAAAAGTCCCTAAACCTCTGAGGCTAGGAGACTCCCCAATGTATAGACCGAGTGTCGAATATAAGGAGACCGTGTCTCCCACTATGTTGTGGTCGGTTGGGAGGGGGCATAGCCTTATCCGCCCAAGTGAGGGGACTATAAGCTAGGCTGAATTTGACCAGCTCGCAAATGGGTCCGCTATCAACGAGCTGGGTAGGCATTGGTATACTACTGGTAGGTGGGTAGTGAGGTCTTTTTCACTCACTGGGCTACGCGGCTGGCTGGGGCGGTAGCCAGCTTGGAGTGTACTAGACCCTGGTGAGGATCCAAGAGATGTATGGTATTGATATGTGGACATTGAGCAGGAGTTGTATATTCACTCATTCATTTATTCATTCACTATCTACTCGAGTTGGTGGTGCGCAACTATTTGTTACGTGTATCTTTGTAATGGCTATGATTCGGTTGGGGCGCGTGACTAACCTGAGATCAGGAGTCTACCTCATTGAGGCTGACTATCCAAATTCAGGTATGAGACTAGTTTAGATAGAAGTCCCTTGTGATAGACCCCATAGCCTACGCTACTGCATACTATCATCTCGACTTCACACTCCAGCTTAGTCATTTCATTCGCATCGCATATTGCATTACATCCACAGGCATAAAACATTTTGGTTTGCTATGTTTCTGTAGTTATATGGCCTAGAGGACTTAGTAGGATTTACATATTGCACTGTATCCTCGGTATCTGATATTTGGCTATATATGACTCCTCATTTGTATAGTTGATCTATCTTGTGTACTCTGATATTATATGACTCATGGACTTGTCAGTATTTATGCTTACTATGATATCGTATGATTCATGATCTTGTTGGTATTTTCACTTATTCTGATATTGTATGGTTTATAGCATTGTATTGCATACTTGGTACTTACCTTGTGCACACACTTCCACCACCCTCTAAGCTTTCTATAAGCTTATGCATGATAGATGTGTGCAGGTGGCGTTAGGTTGCAACAGCGTTGAGATTGGAGCATGTAGCAGACCTTTGGAGCTTTAATTTTTGACATATGTATTTCCCTTTCAGCACTGTATTCAAATGTTTATATTAGTGGATATATGATGGTGATGATGATGTTGCCTTTATGATTTGGGTATACTTGTGGTTATGCTTATTATGAGACAAATGTATGTTGGAAAATCCTCCTTGTAGGATCCCAGGATCGGAATCTGGCGTATGGATGCTGGGAGCTGAGAATGGGGTACTACAGAGGCTGTTGGCACTGGATTCGATGATCGAGATTCCTCTAAGTCCGATCTTCGAGTTGGGGCGTGTCAACTTTAGTTACCTCTCGTCCTTTATGCAATCTACTTTAAAAGGATGTACCATACGAGTGGACTAAGCAATGCTAGGAAGCTTTTACTAAGCTCAGGGGCATGTTAACCACAACACCTATCATGCAGCCACTCGACTAGAGCCTTCCTTTTCAACTTATATGTGACACGTCTAACTATGCTCTTCGGGCAGCTTTATGCTAGAGAAAAGAAAAGAATCCCTACGTTATTCATTATGCAAGTAGAACTCTCAATCCTGCCCAAGTGAACTACTCTACTACGGAAAAGGAACTCTTAAGCGTAGTGTTTGCTTTGGACAAATTTAGGTCCTCCTTAATCAGATCCAAGATCGTCATTTACACAGATCATGCGGCGCTCAAGTATCTTCTTTCTAAGAATGATGCTAAGCCCCGCCTGATTAGATGGATCCTCCTACTCCAATAATTTGATTTGGAAATTAAAGATAAAAAGGGAGTAGAGAACGTAGCAGTTGACCATCTTTCCCGCCTTGATCTCTTTGATTCCTCTCCGACGACACATATAAATGACATGTTCCCTGACGAACAATTATTCAAAGTCTCCCATTCACCTTGGTTTGCTGATATTGCTAATTATCTTGCCACAGGTTTCATGCTGACACATTGGAGTATGCAAGATAAGAAAAAATTCTTCACCGAGGTTTGTAAGTTCTTCTGGCGTGATCCATATTTGTTTAAATATTACCCAAACCAAATCTTAAGGAGATGTGTACCAAATAATGAACAACAAAGTGTCATCTCCTTCTTTCACTCTTAGGCCTATGGTGGTCACTTTTCTACTAAAAAGACCACGACCAAGATTCTATAGTGTGGCTTTTACTGGCCCACTATGTTCAGGGACACTCATGAGTTTTGCAAAGCTTATGAGCATTGTCAAAAGTTGGGAGCATTGTCCCATTGAAATATGATGCCTCTGAACCCAATTTTGATCATTGAAGCATTTGATTGCTGGGGCATTGATTTCATGGGACCATTCCCCCAATCTTTTAGAAATTTATATATTTTGCTCACCGTAGACTATATCACTAAATGGGTCAAAGCGATTCCATGTCGGAACAATAACTATAAAACGGTCATTAAGTTTTTAAAAGAGAACAACCTTTCCCAGTTCGGAATGCCTCGAGCCATCATTAGTGATGGGGGCTCACATTTTTGTAATAGGCAATTCGCGAACTTAATGAAGAAATATGGCATCTCTCACAAGGTGAGCACTCCATACCACCCACAAACAAGTGGGCAAGCTGAGATTTCCAATAGGGAGATTAAACACATTTTGGAGAAAATGGTTAATGCTGATCGAAAGGATTGGTCAATCCGATTGACCGATGCTTTATGGGTTTACCGTACTGCATTTAAAACCCCTATTGGAATGTCTCCCTTTAGACTTGTCTATGGGAAGGCTTATCACTTACCTGTGGAGTTGGAACATAGGGCTTACTGGGTGATCAAAAATCTGAACTTCAATCTGGACAACGCTGGCTTGCTACGTAAACTTCAGTTGAATGAACTTGAAAATATCCAGAATGATACGTACGAGAACTCGAGAATTTACAACGATAAAATGAAGGTGTTTCATGACCACACATTCTTCAGAAATCATTCACATTAGGTCAAAAGGTCCTCTTGTACAATTCTCGGTTACATCTATTTTCAGGTAAACTCCGATCTCGTTGGACAGGGCCTTTCACTGTTACTAATGTTTATCCTCATGGGGCCGTTGAGATAAAAAATTCAAATAATGACAATGATTTTAAAGTAAATGGACATCGATTAAAGCCATTTGTTGAGAAATTTAATTCACAGGACATGTCCATACCTCTGAATGACCCTGTTTACTAGGATTGGTCTCCTAGTCTGACGGATGTGTAGTTAGGTTTATTATTTTCTGCCATTCTAGGATAGTTTACTTCTGCCGTTCTAGGATAGTTTGCTTCTACCATTTTAAGATAGTTTATTTCTGTTGTTTAGGATAGTTTGCTTTTAGGTTGTTAAAACTCTTGTGCTAACCTACCTTCATGCTGAGATCCTTTAGAAAAAGCCATAAAATCTCTTCATCAGGTACTATCTTTCCATCACTTTTCTTTCAATTATGTTGTCTCTTTTGTAAATCATGCTTGTTTCTTTTACATTGAGGACAATATAGATTTTAGGTTGGGGATGGGAGATTAGGTAGCCTAATCAGTATTTTCTCAATTTTGAGCAAAATTTGTAAACTTTTTGAAAAATTTTCACTATTTATCTATTTGAAAAGTGATAAGTTGTGTATTTAAGACTATTTTGAGTATGAAGATAAGATAGAAATCGAATTTTGAAATTGTTGGAGTTGGAGCAACTAAGTGACCTATCACCTATGATTCTCACATTCAACTAGTTAAGAGTAAGTTCGAATATTATGTTATTTAAATTGTTTTCTGTGCATAATATTAAATTTTTTAATTGTTAGTATGATGATCATTGAAAGATATTGAGAACCGATTTTGGAGAATTTTATCCACCTTAAAAGAAGAAAAAGAACCAGTTAAAAAATAGGAGATCGACGAAGTGGTCATAAAAAATGAAAAATGACAACATCTTTGAGGGGAATGAAAAATGTCTTAGAAAAGGATGTAATGTCTAAAGAAGAAGAATAAATACAAATGACCATTGATATAGAATCAAAAACTGGAAAAAGAAGTAGAAGAGGATAAGCTCGGAATCAATACTTGTGTTTTCAACCAATCTTGAAGTGATGAGCATGGCTAACATTATGAAAAGATAGTATTTTCATTGAACACTTTGAAAAACTTGATATGCAAACTATGCTCTGACCTAATGGATAAAGGACTTATTTGATTGATTGCTTATGTGATTCAACTCTAGGTCTTCAAAATCTCAATTTCTCATCTTAAGTCTACTCATTCATACTTGATTACATAAAAGATCGTTTTCAGAAAAAGGTTTGAACACTGCGTATTAAGGTTCATTTTTTCACATACTTTGCTTGAGACTAGCAAAATACTGGTTGGGGATTGTGTTGAGGGTCAAATATTACATATTGGACCCCATCTATTACTTAGTTTTATGAACATGATAATGCTTATTGTTCTATTTTAATCATGTTTGTGTTGCTAGGTGAATTCAAGAGCTTGGATTGAAAAGGATGTTAAAAGCATGAATTTAACACTCAAGAATCACCAAAGCCAAGATTGGATTTGATGAAGCCATGTATGAAGAATACACATACTGAAGATCTAAGAAAACCAAGTCCAGAATGAAGAAAATAGGAGTTTTGAAGTGAAATTCGGCCATCTTCAACTTGTCCTGGCTCCGGCTCGACCAGTCCTGGCCTCAGCTCGGCCGGTCGAAGGTGTCTCTACTCGAACTCCAACGTGTAAAACTTCTAAATCTTTGTATTTCTTGACCATTCGAAGGAGGTCCTTGACCAGTCGAGTATGGCCCACAACCGGTCAAGGATGCGCAGCCTGTGTAAATTTGAGACGGTTTCCAAAAATTTCCACTCGGTGTGAAAGTCTAAGGCCTAAAACTATAAATAAGGGTCCCTAGGACATCCCTAAGCATCATCTAAGGTTTAAGGAGTCGAGAAAAAGTGCAGAGAAGCCATCGCCAAGATTTTTTTCTTTCATTTCTTTAGTTGTTTTTATGCTTTTATTAAGAGATTTTAGTTTAATCATGTCTATGCTTGACTATACCTCTCAGCTAAGGCTAAGAGGTGAAGCATGTAATGTGATGGGATATTTTCTATTGCTTTGATTCATGTTTAAGTTGAACTATCTTTGATTCTAGTTTGATTATAAGGAATGCTTTCAGTTTTTAATTGTTTATTGTGACTTAAATTACAATGGATCTGCGATAGCTTTAAGTATGTTCTTTTCATGTATTAAGATTGTTAATTTAGAAAATCTTGTTGTTCACCATCGTCCCTTGGGCATGGTCAGGTGATGGAATTTTTCCTAACTTTCACAATTCTCCATATTGGATATGAGATTGGTAAATGTAACGTCTTGAAAAAATCCGTACAAAGACCTGAGTACCACCTCGGGCAGAAATTATTTAGGCAAAGTTTAATTAAGTACTAAATTGATTTAATCGATGGATTATCTTGAACCACTATCTGCACGAACCGCAAGACTCAAAACCATTAGAATCGCTAGCTTAACATTACTCAAGAACTTAGGAGTAATCTTAAAACCCAGTTGCTCTTGGGAGCACATTAGAACTTCATATCGGGCTTAGACCGTGCGTCGAAAGTCCGATAACTACGAAACTATAAGGTTATGACCATCTTACTAGGCTTGACAACCATCGCAAGAATCGAGTCTAAATAGTATCCAGAAACGCACAACTTGAGCCTAGAGCGAAGTGTGTGAGAAACACGAATATCTTTAGAAAATGAACTCAAACTTAAGTAAATTGGGCCGTTCACTTAAAGGCAAAATTTAAAGTTTCAGACCATCAAATTCTAACCAAAGTATACCCTTGGATCGGGAAAATTTCTCTACACCCATTGGTATGCTTGTGGCCCTGATTGAGTGACGATGACCGTTGAACTGAAACGGGTCCTCCACGGTCGATCTATAAATCCGATCAGACTGAAACCTTAACCTAGCTTAGATCCATGGTCAGGGAATTTACTCGATGACTAAGGTGAAAAACGGGCCTCCAAATGAGTCTTATTTACCCGAAACAGACACCTTTTGGCTATAACCTAAGTATACCATGGCCCTAGGGCCATTGACATCAGTTCTGGACTTATATAAGGACCATAAACCACCCTCTCTCATTCCATACGATTTTTCTAACCCTAGGAGAGAGAAGAGAGAAAAGAGGAGGAAAGAGTGAGGAGAAGAGAGTGAGATAAGGAGATCGCTACTGTGATCCTTTCCCACGACTCCACACGCTGTATCGTCACCCCACCGTCGCTACACCATCGATTCCGACTTCGATTTGGGTAAGAAATCCTAACCCTAATCTTGTTTTAGAAATCCAAATAATGGAATCGATGAAATAGCTAACCTATTTCATGATTTAGGTAGTCGTTGTGCTATAGACGGAAGCATAGTGTACAAACCGAGTTTGTAACAAGTAAACCAATGAAAGGTACTGACTCGAAATGTTTCGGTTATGGTTTTTAAGGATTTCAATGTCAGCAATGATTTATGACTGACTTGTTTGCCACCATATGATCTTAGTTACAATGTATTCGATAGATTATACATGTGCGTGAACTATGTGAATATATAATGCATTCCATGTGTTTGTTGAAATATGTGAATGAAATTACTATCATGATTTATACTTGCCATGACAATTAATCTAGAATACATGTTTGTTATATGTATGATAACTCCTTTATGAAAGGATTTGCTATAATATATGTTAAAACTAAGTTAGGGCATGTATGTAGTAATGTGTAAGCTACGTGATTGATAAAATGTCTGAACGAGTAATTGTTTTTTGAATTGGAATTCTTAAGGGTGTTAAGATAGGCTTCTTAACTACCTTATTTATGTGTATAAATTCTTTCATGTAACCTTAATTTCACACGCGTGATTTATATATAAAAATGCCTATTTATAGTAGCATGCTTTATGTGTTTAATAAAATGCTCAAATGATTATTGTATTTGGATTGTTTGTTAAATACTCTTATGACTATCACATGTGATTACCTATTGCAATTGAATGCGATTGGGACTACTACGTAGTCTAGGCCATCGGTAATGGATCTCGGTTGAGTGGCCGAACTAGATTCGCCACATTGGATACGTTCAATGAATCTGAGTCATATGATGATTGTCGATAGTGGTTAAGCCACATGGAGTGCTTACGCGCTCCATGTCGATTAATTCAGCATGCGCTCGTACTAATCAAACTTACTAAATAACCCGATTGGCATATTGTGTGTTTACCATGTATGGACGCTACTACTTGAATCTAAGGTACCACTTACCAATGTAAAGTTCGTTTCAACCATGGTACCATGATCCGCTAAGACTCATGAGCCGGGCATGGTAGTATGGGACACTGTGGTTGAGTTGTAGGCCTATGCTGGGGTTACGAGACTCCCCGTAGTGTCCAATGAGGAGCCTAAATTCATGAGCCGAATACAGTAGTATGAGACATTGTATTCGAGCTGTCGGCTTACGCTAAGGTGATGAGCCTTTCTGTAGTGACCTTGAGTATAAACTAGGCTTATGTTGAGGTGATGAGCCTCCCATAGTGACCTGAACTTGCTTATCCATTGGTTTTCAATCAGGGGTGATGTTACCCTGTAACTTGCCTATCGTATGTGATTAACTAGGATTGACGACCCTAGATGGATCATTGTTTGGGTGAATGATATAAAGGGAGGTACCTTAGCTTCCCAATTCTACTGTATGAATAAGCCTAATTAAGAACTCGGCTAACATGTACATGCACTGCACTACATGTGCTTTGGCGATGAAGGCATAGTGGGAATAGCATGTTCAACCGTGAGATGGTGTTGCTGAGGGAGTGCAGGTGAGGGCATGCATCATTACTATATATCATCCTTGCATTAACCAGACTAGTTAGGGAATGTTTGTTGTATTGCTCTATCATTACTGCTTGACTGAATTGATAACATGTTAACCTTTGTCTTATAGTACCACTGAGTTGATCACTCACTCCCACTCTAGGATGGTGTTTTAAAACACCAACTAGACTCTGTTGTAGATGCAGGTGGCGACGATGTCTATGCTGCTGATTGGGATTTCATAGATGAGAAGGAAGAATTCTCCTATGTTCAGCTATCAGGCGGGTCTATGTAGACCACGTATTGATCGATGGGATTACAGGGACTATAAGAATTAGTTGGTCATTTACATTTTTATATTTTATAAATTTTGGATCAACACATGTATATATTCAGCCCGGTAACATACTCATACTCCGAGGATTGAGAAACACTTCTATACATTATATACCTATCTCAGTCTTTTACTTGCTTAACTTAATTATCTCTGGAGTATGGTATGCTATTTTAGTATAATCCCACTCATGTTTAATGCACTAATATGGACAATATTTAAACATCATTATCTATGTTGCATAAGTGATGCGTTGGAACTTAGGAGTTGAGCTTCTGCTCGACCCTCGATTTTCAGGGCGTTATAGTAAATCCTGTTGTTTGCCTTGTCTCCTGGGCATGGTTTTGTGATGGAATCACTTCCAGTTATCACACCTCTCATCCATTAAGAACTAGGTCAAAGGAAGTTTAGATTTAATTTTACTGAGATATCTTCTAATTGGATAAGATGAGACTCTGATTCCAGTTGTGTCCTTGAATCAAGCATAGATCTCCCTGATCTCTACAAGTGGATCCTTGGAAACCCTAGTTTCCCACCTTTGAATTTCTTAAGTTTTTCATTAAATCTCTCACAATTACTCTCTATATTTCTAAATTTAAGTTTTCATCCTTTTGCTAGTTCTTCTTCTATTTACTTTCAGAAAACACACGAGTAAGTCCTTGTGGATTCGACCTCAGTCTCACTGAGATTATTACTACATCGTGACCCTACCCTTGGGGTTGTGAACACATTCCTAATCCAAAGGACAATGAGGAAATGGATGAACCACAAGCCAAATAGACACTCCCCTCAGATGATGAAGAAAAAGAAGAAGAAGAAGAAGAAGAAGAAGAAAAGGATAACATCTATGATACTTATGATCAACTTTATATCCATAGCATAAGTGTCCTTAAGAAACTAGGTATTGTTGAAAATAAAAACAAACAGTTACAAGAAGATCTAGATAAAAATCTAAAAATCAATACCCACTTGATAAATCATCCTCAGCAATACCATAGGGAAAATGACAAGCTCGAAAGAAAAAAAAAACATCCCTTAAATATGAAACATAAAAATTAAACAAAAAGATTGAACACTTAGAATCTGAGAATATGCGTTTGAAAGACGAAAATCATAAACTGAGATTAGATGTTGAAAAATCAAAACAATCTGAAGAACTTAGTCATAGGTGCTCCCAAAGTAATGGAAAACTAGAAAGACTTCTAGGGATGGGAAGAACAAAGAAGGATAAGTGAGGCTTGGGATATGAAAGTTGCAAATCTAGCCCCCTTCATGTAGCACCCGTGATTAAGAAAAATGTTGCAACTGGAAGCAACACAAGCGACACTCTTATCTACCATTCATGTGGAGACTTAGGACATTACAAGTTTGAATGTCTTACATTTAGTATGCCTCACACCACTTCCGGGTTGAACTTTTCTAGTAAATCCAAACCAACCAGAAGAACAATACAGAATATTAAGAGTCCTTCAAAATACATACCAAATGAAGGAAGGAAACATTCTACTCCACTCAAAATGACAAAAAGGATGGAGGAGTTATTAAATCAGGTGGCTAAACTGAATCGGAAAACCAAAGAATTGATGAAATAAGGGAATCTCGTTCAGTTGCCCGAAAAATCCAAATTGGCCCATGGTGAAAACAAAGCAACTTCTCCAAGAAAGATTGTCACCAAATAGGAAGTAAAAAATAAGAACAATTGCTTAGTAATTCATACTGCTCTTAAGGTAGGTAATAGTTCTAAGTGGTATCTTGATAGCGGTTGTTCCAGACACATGACAGGTGATCAAACCCATTTTTGTGATTATTCAGAATTTGATGGCAGGTCGGTTACATTTGGAGATGGGAGCTCTACCAAGATAATTGGGCAAGGAACAATAGTTGTCCCTGGCTTGCCCAAGATTAAAGATGTTCTTGTGTAGAAGGATTAAAACACAATCTCCTTAGTATTTCCCAAAACTGTGACAAAGAACACTTGGTCACGTTCTCCAAAGATGTCTATAAGATCTCAGACCATACATGAAAATTTATTATGAAAGGTCTTCGCACAAGTGATAATTGCTACATAACTGAAAGTACTAGGTAGAATGTATTATTTACAAGATGCCACATGGCTGTGAATAATGAGTCCAAGCTATGGCACCAAAGGCTTGGACATGTCCACTACTGGAACTAGATATTTCCTGGTAGTGGTAGATGATTACTCTAGATTCACTTGGGTCATTTCTCTTCGGAAAAAATTCGATGCATTTGTAGAATTTCAGAAAATAGCTAAGTGACTCCAAAAAAATTAAAAAAAAATTTGTATAAAACATATATGGAGTGATCATGGTAGGGAATTTGAGAACGATTGATTCCAAATATATTACAATGAAAATGGAATCCAACATGAATTCTCAGCCCCAAAAATACCATAGCAAAATGGGGTGGTCGAGAGGAAAAATCGAGTGTTACTAGAAATGGCTCAATTCTGCTAAACAACAAAAATATGGCTAAAACCTTTTAGGCCGAAGCTATGAACACTACCTACTACATAATTAATAGAGTATATCTCAGAGTAGGATTAAACAAAACCCTGTATGAACTATGGTATGAAAAATAACCTAGTGTAAAGTATTTTCATGTCTTTGGTAGCAAGTGTTACATTCTTAAAGATAAAATACAACAAGGTAAGTTTGACTCTAAGAGTGACGATAGTTTTTTTTTTCTAGGATATTCCCCTAATAGTCATGCTTATAGAATATACAATTTGAATACTCTTACTATTCAAGAAACCTTTAATGTGGTTGTTGTAAGTGCTATGGTTTTATGCTCCTTTGGTTGTCAAATTTTGTGGTGCCAAAACATCAATCTATGTCTTGTCCAGCTCATTGGTATATATGATCAAGACATTACATCACCTCTCTAAACACTTTGCTTCAAGTCAAGAATGAAGAACTACTTCAAACCATTTCAAGAAATGCAAGTACAAGCTACAATGGAAGAAGTGATTTTGTTCAAGACCCAAGTCAAGTGTAATTCAAGCTCTAAAAGATCTCAAGCTCAATGTTACATCAAGTGGAGAGATCTCAAGATTCACAATCTTCAAAGGCCAACTATCATCTGAAGAAATGAAGTCTCAATGATCATACCTTACTTTCAAGGTATGATTGACCTTAGATTGACCTTAGGGTAGGTCATTTTGTATACATAATTCAAATTGAATTACTTTACATGTATTTGGATTGTTCTAACACTAGTCCTGAACTCTGTTCGATTAGTCTTAGCTCTGGCTCGACCAGTCTAAGAAATTTCAAGACCAGTCCTAAGTTGTTACAAAATTTCAGAATTTTTTGGTTGAGCTACGACCAGTCCTGAACTCTGTTCGACCGGTCGTATGAACAGTGCACGACTCGTCCTACGACCAGTCCTGGACCTGCGACTCAAATTCTAGAATTTGTTCCTGGTTTCTCATGACCAGTTGTGGGATGCTCACGACTAGTCGTGGACACCCTACGACCAGTCGTAAAACGGTTTTATCCGATCGCACTAAAAATTTCAAAAATTTGTTCTTTTACAACCAGTTGTAGTGTCCTCAAGACTAGTCGTAGATGAGATTTCTGCAACTATAAATAGAACATGAATTTCAGAGTTTAATATCGAATTTCAAGTGAAATCAAGGCATCACTCTGAGATAAGTTTGTGTTCATTTTTAAGCTATATTGTGCATATTTAATATTCTCTTTTGTTAGCTTTATTAATTTGATTTTGTTTCTATATTCCAATCTGAATTGAAATGAGGAATTGTTGTATTCCTTGTTCTTGGAATCAAAATCAAATATAGCTAGCCCAACTGGTTTAATTTAAAATCAATTAGAACCTAGAACCATTTTAAAGTGAGTATTGGACATTGAACTTCCACATTCGAACTTCTACTCTGATTGGTTCTTCCGGGCTGCTATAAAAGGAGAAATCTAGGTATTTTACTGTATTGTAAATTTCCTTCATTTTGGTTTTTGTTTGAGATTAAGCCAGAAAAATCTCAATTTAGTGGTTATCTGAGGAGAGCCAGGAAAACTCAGAAGTAGGGTTTTTGAATTGTGTAATCCCATTTGAAAGACACAATTGTGAAGGTTTTAGGTGAACCTGTGAAACCTATTTTCATAGTGAATGCTAATATCCCCTATGTGAGGATATTAGGAGTGGAGTAGCAAGCTGTGTGGCTGTTATTTAACAGTTGCTGTACACACAGGTGAACCACTATAACTCTTTGTATTTTATGGATATGTAAGTTATATTTCCTATCTTTTATCATTTAAGTTTGTGGAATGTATGTGTGGATGTGAATGTTGTAATATTTACATTTCAAGCACTATGGGGAATGTTGTAATAATTTAGATTTAAATTCTTGCAATCTATTTCAATTCCTTGCTATTTATTTATTCCTCTTCAATTTGATTTTTTTATACGAAGAACGTTCTAGAAATAAGGTTGTCCTGCCATAAACCCTTGGTTTTTATGGTGTAAGGTTGTCCTTAGAACAACATTTGTATCAAGCTCTCAATACTTGTTTATTGAGGTTGTCTTTCATTTCAGCATTGTGAATTGATTTCCTTTATTTGGCTATCTCATTATTTAATTCCGCTATTATTATTTTAAATTTGGTATTGTCATATTCACCCCCCCTCCTCTAGGGCATATAGCTTGGCCTTTCCGAGTGGTATCAAAGCCTAATAGCTCGTTCTAACTCTTTGGATTTATTTCCTGAGCTAATCGATCTAAGCTATTTATAAGATGTCAAATTTTGATAGCCTCTCAGTCACTTGGCCTCCACCATTTGATGGCTCCAATTATGCCTATTGGAAAGATAGGATGAGGATTTTCCTTAAATCTATGGATGAGAGTGTGTGGCAAGCCACAGTGATTGAATGTAACCCCCTACCACTGAAGTAACTGGTATCGATGGTTCAAAATTAATAAAAGTTTCACCATATTTCACTTGGACCACAGTTCAGAAAAGTGAAAGTAGTGCTAATGAAAAAGTACTAAATGCAATCACTTGTGCACTATCACCAGATAAGTTCAGAAGAATTATATCCTGTGATATTGCAAAGCAAGCCTGGAATATTTTAGAAATGACATACGAGGGTACTTCAATTGTCAAGAAATCTAAAGTCCAACTCCTCACAACTAAATTTAAGGAAATTTATATGGAAGAAAATGAAATGTTTATAGACTTTTATATAATATTAAATGACATTGTAAACTCTATGTGGGGTCATGGTGATAAAATCCTAGAAAGTAAAGTGTGTGCAAAGATACTACGCTCACTTCCTAAACAGTTCAATTCTAAGGCAACTGCGATCCAGGAACTTCGTGATACGGACAATATAAGGGTAGAAGAACTAGTTGGATCTTTACAAACCTATGAGTTAAACTTTAAAGCTCCTAAAGGTAAATCTATCGCTCTTAATCTTCTAAATGTATATCTCAAGAAAATTCTGATTTAGAAAATTCTGAAGACAATATGGCTCTTTTAGCGAAAAAGTTTTACAAGATTTTCAAAAGTAAAAAGAAGGTTGACTTTCAAAAATCAAATAATAAGAAAAAATCTAAAACTAGAACTTGAAAATCTTTAAAAGATATTCAATGTTACAACTGTCAAGAATATGGGCATTTAGCAAACAAGTATCCTAAAAAGAATAAACCCAAAAAGAAGAGTATGTTGGCTACTTGGGATGAATCCTCTGATTCTGAAGCCTCTTCTGAATCAGAAGATTCTGAAACCGAGTCGGGCAATGAAGTCAAAGCCCTTATGACTCTAACCAAGTTCACTTTTTCAGATCATGATGATTCTACTAGTGAAGAAAATCTGAATAGTGATCATGAAAATGAAGAAGATCTTCAAGATGCTTACAATGCCCTATACAAGGAAAGTTGTAAAATTGCCGTAAAACTAAAACTTCAAAAAGAAAAGTTTTTAAAACGTAAAGAAAATTTTGAATCACTTGTTGTAGAAAAATCTCAAATTTCAAATTGTTTTGAAAAATCAAAATGTGATTTAGAGTTTAAAACTTTCCTGATTGAAAACCTAAAATCTGAAAATGAAAAACTTAAACTTGAAGTCTCCTCTTTTAAGTTTAAAGGATACATGGAGATATGCCCAAGGTGATCCAAAGTTAGAAAAACTTTTGTCTGGATCAAGAAAATGTGGTGATCGATCTGGTTTGGGCTACGATAAAAGTGTTCCTCCTAAGCAGAAGAATACTTTTCCTAAGTTTGTGAAAGGAGAATCTTCAAACTCAAAAGGAAATAGTTCTAATCAAAAGTTTTCTAAAAATGTTAGAACTTTTCAATCTTTCAAACCTAAAAGTAATTATATCAACTATAAAAATTAGAATTAAAACCCTTTAGCTGAAAAGATAGTCAATTTGCTTAAGGAGCTCTTAAAATCTAACTCAGTGGGTCATTCCTATAACAATTACAAATACAAGAAGACCAACTATACTACTAAACCCAAAACAGTTATGAAATGGGTTCCTAAGGTTACCTGCTTGGTTGCCCACACTACTTTCAAAGCTATAAGCCATTCAAAGTGGTACTTAGATAGTGGATGCTCAATGCATATGATTGGTGATAAAGGTCTATTCACTGATCTCAAAGACATGACTGATGGGTTAGTCACATTAAGCGATGGCAACAGTTGTAAGATTATTGACCAAGGTACGGTTAAACTCTATAACCTTCCTTTGTTTAAAAATGTTTTATACGTTGAAGGATTAAAACACAATTTGTTAAGCATATCTCAAATATGTGATAACAATCATAGTGTAAGATTTTCTAACTAAGGTTGTGAAATTCTAAATAATAAGGGTTCAATAATATTAACTGGTTGCAGAACTTCTGAAAACTGCTATATTGTTAGTGAATCCATCTTATCTAGTCAAACAGGTTACATGGTCCTCACTAATGAGACTGATTTGTGGCATAAACGTCTTGGACATATACACTACCATAATTTGTATAGACTGAGTAAAAGAGAACTAATAAGAGGTCTACCTAAATTACAAAAAATAGACAAAACATGTGGCGAATGCCAAATTGGCAAGCAAACTAGGAGCTCTCATAAGAAGGTGAACTCCAATGCCACATCAAGACCACTCAAGCTTCTCCATATGAATTTAATAGGACTAACTAGGATGGAGAGTCAAGGTGGTAAAAAATACATACTGGTGATTGTGGATGATTATACCATATTCACTTGGCTAGCTTTCTTAAGGGATAAATCAGAAACCCTTGATGAAGTAAAAAGAGTTCTCAAACGGATCCAAACGGAAAATTGTTCTTAAGTCTATAAGATCCGTAGTGATCATGGATCTGAATTTGAGAATAGTAGTTTTGAGAAATTCTATAGTGATCAGGGAATATTACATGAATTCTCTGTGCCCAAAACTCCACAACAAAATGGAATTATAGGAAGAAAAAATAGAGTGCTTCAAGAAATGGCTACTGTAATGTTGAATAGTATGAAGCTATCTAAAAATCTTTGGGCTGAAGCCGTAAATACTGCCTGCTATATAATCAACCGGGTTTATACTAGTAAATCTAATAATAAAAGGCGTACGAAATGTAGTTTGATAAGAAGCCTGCTATCAAATACTTTAGAGTTTTTGGCAGCAAGTGTTATATTTTATGTGACCGTGAAAATTTGGAAAAGTTTGACACTAAAAGTGATGAAGGGATCTTTTTAGGTTATTCTTTAAACAGTCTCGTATATCGCGTACTGAACAAAAGGACCGGTGTTATTCAGGAATCTATTAATGTAGTCATAGACGATCACTTGAATACACCTGTCCCAAGTTCAGATAATGATGAAGTTCTTTTAATTGACAAACCAGATACTTCATCGAGTCAAAACAATTCTGAATTGTGGACTGTTAAAGATCATCTAACCAATTAGATTCTTGAAAACTCTCTCACTTCTGTGCGCACTCATAAACAACTTGAAGACATGTAATTACGTATGCTTTCCATCCCAAATAGAGCCGGCAAACATAAAAGAAGCTCTTACTAACGAAAACTGGATAGTTGCAATGCAAGAAGAGCTTAACCAATTTGTGAGAAATGATGTTTGGTATCTTGTTCCTAGACCTAAAGATAAACATATTATTGGAACTAAGTGAATTTTCAAAAAAATTCTGATGAACTTAGTAATATTATTCGAAACAAGGCTAGACTAGTTATACAAGGGTACACTTAAATTAAAGGCATTGATTATGTTGAAACCTTTGCCCTAGTAGCTTGTCTTGAATCAAATAGACTATTCATATCAATTGCTTGATTTAGAAAATTCAAAATTTATCAAATGGATGTGAAGAGTGCATTCTAAAACGGCGATCTACATGAAGAAGTGTATGTTGAATAACCAACGGGTTTGGAAGACCCTAAGAACACTGATCATGTCTACCGCCTTAAAAAGGCTCTCTAGGTTTGAAACAAGCTCCCAGGCATGGTATGAAAAATTGACCAAGTTTTTACTAAGTTATAATTTTCAAATGAAAAGTGTTGATAAAACTTTGTTTGTTAAGAAATATAACGATGATATTTTAATGGTACAGATCTACGTTGATGATATTATATATGGATCTACCTGTTCTAACATGACTGTTGAGTTTGCAGATTTAATGAAATCTATATTTGAAATGAGCATGGTTGGGGAATTAAATTATTTCGTAGGGTTACAAGTAAAACAACAACCTGATGATATTTTTATTTCTCAAACCAAATATACTTTGAACTTAATTAAAAAGTTTAGATTTGAGAATGGTAAGAATTTTGATACTCCTATGAGTACAACTTTAAGACTCTCAAACGACTCTAAAGGTAAAAATGTTAATCTTAAATTATATCGTAGTATGATTGACAGTTTACTTTATTCACTACGCTAAAACTATAAAAAAAGGACGGTCCAAAACCGTCTCAAATGACCAAAAAGGACGGTCATGGACCATCTCTTATAAGCCTTCAAAGGACGACCATCGACCATCCTTTAAAAAGACGGTCATGGACCGTCCTTAAAAAGAACTGTCATAGATCGTCTCTGATGAGCCTTCAAAGGACGGCCATGGACCGTCCTTTAAAAGGATGGTCATGGACCATCCTTAAAAAGGACTGTCATGGACCGTCTCTTATGGGCCTTCAAAGGACGGCTATGGACCATCCTTTAAAAGGACGGTCATGAACCGTCCTTAAAAAGGACTGTCATGGACCATCTCTTATGAGCCTTCAAAGGACGGCCACAGACCGTCCTTAAAAAGGACTGTCATGGACCGTCCCTTATGAGCCTTCAAAGCACATTTTCAAATTTGAGAGGATCAATATACACCTGTTACAATATATTTTATCGTATTCTTCCTGATATACACCTGTTATATAATATATTTCATCATATTCACATTCATATCCATCTAAACCCAAACTATATAAATCCAACATAAACTACATTCATCTAAACATAAACTACATCATCCAAACACAAACAATCTTATCCATATTACATTCATCCACGCATAAATACATATAAGTTTAACATCATAAATAAAAAAAGAAAAAAATCAGCAACAATTTTCTTTTTGTCTTTCATCTGAAAAAAAAAATATTAAACCAACAAAACATTATAATTCAGAATCAT
Source organism: Magnolia sinica (assembly GCF_029962835.1). Lineage (NCBI taxonomy): Eukaryota > Viridiplantae > Streptophyta > Magnoliopsida > Magnoliales > Magnoliaceae > Magnolia > Magnolia sinica. The sequence goes on from NC_080574.1 coordinate 87,964,963, forward strand.
GAAGAATTGCATAAACTTCTTCCAAAAAAGGGGGCACTTTTTTAAAATAAAACTGATCATTAAAATAAAACTAATGCAAGCAAATAATGCAAAAAAGTGTTTCAATTCAAGTTAATAGAAACAATAATAAAAATTAAAGCTCTGTAAAAAGGGGTAAGTGTTAAAAGGGATACATCCTTGTTTGTTGCCATGTGGTTACGCTACAATTCAAGTTAATAGAAACAACAATAAAAATTAAAACTTTGTAAAAAGGGACATGTGTTAAAAGAGATACATTCGTGTTTCTTGCCATGTGATTGGGCTACATTATTACAGCAATTGGGTTTGGGTTCGAGATAGGGTTTAGGTTTGGGTTTTCAAGTTTAGATTTAGGTTTAGGTTAGGGAGTTGAGATTAGGATTAGGTGTAGGTCTAGGTTTAAGGATTTGAGAATACATTTAGGTTTTTGGTTTAAGGTTATAAGTTTAGGTTTAGGTTTAGGATTAAGTTTTAGGTTATAGGTTATAAGTTTAGGTAATAGGTTTTAGGTTATAGGTTAAGGTTTAGGTTATAGGTTTTGGTTTAGGTTTAGGTTTAGGTTAAGGTTTAGGTTTAGGTTATAGGTTATAGGTTTAGGTTTTAGTTATAGGTTATAGCTTTAGGGAATTGAGAATAGGTTAAGGTTAAGGTTTAGGTTTAGGAAATCGGGACCGGGTTCGGGATTGAGTTTAGGTTTGGGTTTTCAAGTTTAGGTTTAAGTTTAGGTTAGGGAGTTGAGATTAGGATTAGGTGTAGGTTTAGGTTTAAGGATTTGAGAATACATTTCAATTTTAGGTTTAAGTTTAGGTTTTAGGTTTAGGTTTAGGTTTTAGGTTTAGGTTATAAGTGCAGGTAATAGGTTTAGGTTTAGGTTAGGTTATAGGTTAAGGTTTAGGGAATTGAGAATAGGTTAGGGTTTAGGTTTAGGAAATCGGGTTCGGGTTCAGGATCGGGTTTAGGTTTGGGTTTTCAAGTTTATGTTTAGGTTTAGGTTAGGGAGTTGAGATTAGGATTAGGTGTAGGTTTATGTTTAGAGATTTGAGAATACATTTAGGTTTTAGATTTAGGTTTAGGTTATGGGTTATAGGTTTAGGTTTAGGTTTAGGTTAAGGTTTAGGCTTTGGTTTAGGTTTAGGTTATAAGCTATAGGTTTAGGGAATTGAGAATAAGTTAATGCTTAGGTTTAGGAAATCGAGTTCGGGTTCGAGATTGGGTTTAGGTTTTGGTTTTCAAGTTTAGGGTTAGGTTTAGGTTAGGGAGTTGAGATTAGGATTAGGTTTAGGTTTAGGTTTAGGGATTCGAGAATACATTTAGGTTTTAGGTTTAGGTTTAGGTTATATATTATTGGTTTAGGTTAAGGTTTAGGTTTAGGTTTCCGTTTAGGTTATAAGTGATAGGTTTAGGGAATTGAGAATAGGTTAAGGTTTAGGTTTAGGAAATCGGGTTCAGGTTTGGGATCGGGTTTAGGTTTGTGTTTTCAAGTTTAGGTTTATGTTTAGGTTAGGGAGTTGATATTAGGATTAGGTGTAGGTTTAGGTTCAAGGATTTGAGAATACATTTAGGTTTTAGGTTTAGGTTTAGGTTATAGGTTATTGGTTTAGGTTTAGGTTTAGGTTAAGGTTTAGGTTTAGGTTTAGGTTTAGATTATAAGCTATAGGTTTAGGGAATTAAGAATAGGTTAAGGTTTAGGTTTAGGAAATCGGGTTCGGGTTCGGGATTGGGTTTAGGTTTTTGGTTTTCAAGTTTAGGTTTAGGTTTAGGTTAGGGAGTTGGGATTAGGATTAGGTGTAGGTTTAGGTTTAGGGATTTGAGAATACATTAAGGTTTAGGTTTAGGAAATCCGGTTAGGGTTCGGGATCGGGTTTAGGTTTGAGTTTTCAAGTTTAGGTTTAGGTTTAGGTTAGGGAGTTGTGATTAGGATTAGGTATAGGTTTAGGTTTAGGGATTTGAGAATACTTTCAGGTTTTATGTTTATGTTTAAGTTATATCTTATAGGTTTAGGTTAAGGTATAGGTTTAGGTTTCGGTTTAGGTTATAAGCAATAGGTTTTGGGAATTGAGAATAGCTTAAGGTTTTGGTTTAGGAAATCGGGTTCGGGTTTGGGTTTAGGTTTTGGTTTTCACATTATGGTTCTGGTTTAGGTTAGGGAGTTGAGACTATGATTAGGTGCAGGCTTAGGTATAGGGATTTGAGAATACATTAGCTTTTAGGTTTAGGTTTAGGTTATATGTTATAAAGGTTTAGTTTTAGGTTTTGGTTTTGGTTTAGGTTATAAGGTATAGGTTTAGGGAATTGAGAATAGGTTAAGGTTTAGGTTTAGGAAATCAGGTTCGGGTTCGAGATCGGTTTAGGTTTGGGTTTTCAAGTTTAGGTTTAGGTTTAGGTTAGGGAGTTAAGATTAGGATTAGGTGTAGGTTTTGGTTTAGGGATTTAAGAATACAATAAGGTTTAGGTTTAGGAAATCGGGTTCGGGTTCGGGATCGGGTTTAGGTTTGAGTTTTCAAGTTTAGGTTTAGGTTTAGGTTAGGGAGTTGAGATTAGGATTAGGTGTAGGTTTAGGTTTAGGGATTTGAGAATACATTTAGGTTTTAGGTTTAAGTTTAAGTTATAGGTTACAGGTTTAGGTTAAGGTTTAGGTTTAGGCTTAGGTTTAGGTTATAAGGTATAGGTTTAGGGAATTGAGAATAGGTTAAGGTTTAGATTTAGGAAATTGGGTTCAGGTTCGGGATCGGGTTCAGGTTTTGGTTTTCATGTTTAGGTTTAGGTTTAGGTTAGGGAGTTGAGATTAGAATTAGGTGTAGGTTAAGGTTTAGGTATTTGAGAATACATTTAGGTTTTAGGTTTAGGTTTAGGTTATAAGTTTAGGTATAGGTTTAGGTTAAGGTATAGGTTTAGGTTTCGATTTAGGTTCTAAGCAATAGGCTTTTGGGAATTGAGAATAGGTTAAGGTTTAGGTTTAGGAAATCGGGTTCGGGTTGGGGATCGGGTTTAGGTTTGGGTTTTCAAGTTTATGTTTAGGTTTACGTTATGGAGTTGAGATTAGGACTAGGGATAGGTTTAGGTTTAGGGATTTGAGAATACATTAAGGTTTAGGTTTAGGAAATTGGGTTCAGGTTCGGGATCGGGATTAGGTTTGAGTTTTCAAGTTTAGGTTTAGGTTTAAGTCAGGGAGCTAAGATTAGGATTAGGTGTAGGTTTAGGTTTTGGAATTTGAGAATACTTTTAGGTTTTAGGTTTATGTTTAGGTTATAGGTTATAGGTTTAGGTTTAGGTTTAGGTTAAGGTATAGGTTTAGGTTTCGGTTTAGGTTATAATCAATAAGTTTAGGGAATTAAGAATAGGATAAGGTTTCGGTTTAGGAAATCGGGTTCAGGTTTGGGATCGGGTTTAGGTTTTGGTTTTTAAGTTTTGGTTTTGGTTTAGGTTAGGGAGTTGAGATTAGGGTTAGGTGTAGGTTTAGGTTTAGGGATTTGAGAATATATTTAGGTTTTAGATTTAGGTTTAGGTTATAGATTATAGGTTTAGGTTTAGGTTTAGGCTTAGGTTTAGGTTATAAGCTATAACTTTAGGGAATTGAGAATAGGTTAAGGTTTAGGTTTAGGAAATCGGGTTCAGGTTCGGGATCGGGTTTAGGTTTTGGTTTTCAAGTTTAGGATTAGGTTTAGGTTAGGGAGTTAAGATTACGATTAGGTGTAGGTTTATGTTTAGGGATTTGAGAATACATTTAGGTTTTAGGTTTATGTTTAGGTTATATGTTATGGGTTTAGGTTGAGGTTAGGTTTAGGTTATAAGCTATAGGTTTAGGGAATTGAGAATAGGTTAAGGTTTAGGTTTAGGAAATTGGGTTCAGATTCGGGATCGAGTTTAGGTTTTGGTTTTCAAGTTTAGGTTTAGGTTTAGGTTCGGGAGTTGAGATTAGGATTAGGTGTAGGTTTAGGTTTAGGGATTTGAGAATACATTTAGGTTTTAGGTTTAGGTTTAGGTTATAGGTTACAGGTTTAGGTTAAGGTTTAGGTTTAGGTTATAGGTTACAGGTTTAGGTTAAGGTTTAGGTTTAGGTTTAGGCTTAGGTTATAAGCTATAGGTTTAGGGAATTGAGAGTAGGTTAAGGTTTAGGTTTAGGGAATCGGGTTCTACTTCGGGATCGGGTTTAAGTTTTGGTTTTCAAGTATAGGATTATGTTTTGGTTAGGGAGTTGAGATTAGGATTAGGTGTAGGTTTAGGTTTAGGGATTTGAGAATACATTTGGGTTTTAGGTTTAGGTTCAGGTGATAGGTTACAGGTTTAGGTTTAGGTTTAGGTTTAGGCTTAGGTTTAGGTTATAAGCTATACTTTTAGGGAATCGAGAATAGGTTAAGGTTTAGGTTTAGGAAATCGGGTTCGAGTTCGGGATCGGGTTTGGGTTTTGGTTTTCAAGTTTAGGTTTAGGTTAGGGTTTAGGTTTAGGCTTAGGTTATAGGTTACAGGTTTAGGTTTAGGTTTTGGTTAAGGTTAAGGTATAGGTTTAGGCTTAGGTTTAGGTCATAAGATCTAGGTTTAGGGAATTGAGAATTGGTTAAGGTTTAGGTTTAGGAAATCAGGTTCAGGTTCGGGATCGGGTTTAGGTTTGGGTTTTGAAGTTTAAGTTTAGGTTTAGGTTTACGTGTTGAGATTAGAATTAGGTGTAGGTTTAGTTTTAGGGATTTAAGAATACATTAAGGTTTATGTTTAGGAAATCGGGTTCGGGTTCGGGATCGGGTTTAAGATTGTGTTTTTAAGTTTATGTTTTGGTTTAGGTTAGGGAGTTGAGATTAGGATTAGGTGTAGGCTTAGGTTTAGGGATTTGAGAGTACATTTAGCTTTTAGGTTTATGGTTAGGTTATTGGTTATAGGTTTAGGTTTAGTTTTAGGTTAAGGTATAGGTTTTGGTTATGGTTTAGGTAATAAGCAATAGGTTTAGGGAATTGAGAATAGGTTAAGGTTTAGGTTTAGGAAATCGCGTTCGGGTTCGGGTTCGGGATCGGGTTTAGGTTTTGGTTTACAAGTTTAGGTTTAGGTTTAGGTTAAGGAGTTGAGACTAGGATTAGGTGTAGGTTTAGGTTTACGGATTTGATAATACATTTAGGTTTTAGGCTTAGGTTCAGGTGATAGGTTATAGGTTTAGGTTTAGGCTCAGGTTTAGGTTAGAAGCTATAGGTTTAGGGAATTGAGAATAGGTTAAGGCTTAGGTTTAGGAAATCGAGTTTGGGTTCAGGATCGGGTTTAGGTTTTGGTTTTAAAGTTTAGGTTTAGGTTTTGGTTAGGGAGTTGAGTTTAGGATTAGTTGTAGGTTCAGGTTTAGGGATTTGAGAATACATTTAGGTTTTAGGTTTAGGTTTAGGTTAAGGTATAGGTTTAGGTTTCGATTTAGGTTATAAGAAATAGGTTTAGGTTTAGGTTTAGGAAATTGGGTTCGGGTTCGGGATCGGGTTTAGTTTTGGGTTTTCAAGTTTAAGTTTAGGTTTAGGTTAGGGAGTTGTGATTAGGATTAGGTGTAGTTTTAGGTTTAGGGATTTGAGAATACATTAAGGTTTAGGTTTAGGAAATCGGGTTCGGGTTCAGGATGGGGTTTAGGCTTGAGTTTTCAAGTTTAGGTTTAGGTTTAGTTTAGGGAATGAGGATTAGGATTTTTTGTAGGTTCAGGTTTAGGGATTTGAGAATGCATTTAGGTTTTAGGTTTATGTTTAGGTTATAGGTTATAGGTTTACGTTTAGTTTTAGGTTACGGTAGAGTTTTCGGTTTCGGTTTAGGTTATAAGCAATAGGTTTAGGGAATTAAGAATAGGTTAAGGTTTACGTTTAGGAAATCGGGTTCAGGTTCGGTTTCGGGATCGGGTTTAGGTTTTGGTTTTCAAGTTTAGGTTTAGGTTTAGGTTAGGGAGTTGAGACTAGGATTAGGTGCAGGTTTAGGTTTAGGGATTTGAGAATACATTTAGGTTTTAGGTTTAGGTTCAGGTTTTAGGTTACAGGTTTAGGTTTAGGGATTTGAGAATACATTTAGGTTATAGGTTTAGGTTCAGGTGATAGGTTACAGGTTTTGGTTTAGGCTTAGATTTAGGTTATAAGCTATAGGTTTAGGGAATTGAGAATAGGTTAAGGTTTAGGTTTAGGAAATCGCGTTTGGGTTTAGGATTGGGTTTAGGTTTTGGTTTTCATGTTTAGATTTAGGTTTAGGTTAGGGAGGTGAGATTAGGATTAGGTGTAGGTTTAGGTTTAGGGATTTGAGAATATGTTTTGGTTTTAGGTTTAGGTTATAGGTTATAGGTTTAGGTTTAGGTATAGGTTTAGGTTAAGGTATAGGTTTAGGTTTCGATTTAGGTTATAAGCAATAGGTTTAGGGAATTGAGAATATGTTAAGGTTTAGGTTTAGGAAATCGGGTTCGGGTTAGGGATCGGGTTTGGGTTTGGGTTTTCAAGTTTAAGTTTAGGTTTAGGTTAGGTAGTTGAGATTAGGATTAGGTGTAGGTTTAGGTTTAGGGATTTGAGAATACATTAAGGTTTAGGTTTAGGAAATCGGGTTAGGGTTCGGGATCGGGTATAGGTTTGAGTTTTCAAGTTTAGGTTTAGGTTTAGGTTAGGGAGTTGAGATTAGGATTAGGTTTAGGTTTAAGCTTAGGGATTTGAGAATACATTTAGGTTTTAGGTTTATGTTTAGGTTATAGGTTATAGGTTTAGGTTTAGGTTTAGGTTTAGGTTTTGGTTTAGGGTATAATTAATAGGTTTAGGGAATTGAGAATAGGTTAAGGTTTAGGTTTAGAAAATAGGGTTCAGGTTGGGGATCGGGTTTAGGTTTTGGTTTTCAAGTTTAGGTTTTGGTTTAGGTTAGGGAGTTGAGATTAGGATTAGGTGTAGGTTTAGGTTTAGGGATTTAGAATACATTTAGGTTTTAGGTTTTGGTTTAGGTTTAGGTTAAGGTTTAGGTTTAGGCCTAGGTTTAGGTTATAAGCTATAACTTTAGGGAATTGATAATAGGTTAAGGTTTAGGTTTAGGAAATCGAGTTCAGGTTCGAGATAGGGTTTAGGTTTTGCTTTTCAGGTTTAAGTTTCAGTTTAGGTTAGGGAGTTGAGTTTAGGATTAGGTGTAGGATTAGGTTTTGGGATTTGAGAATACATTTAGGTTTTAGGTTTAGGTTTAGGTTTAGGTTATATGTTATAGGTTTGGGTTTTGGTTTAGGTTTAGGTTATAAGCTATAGGTTTAGGGAATTAAGAATAGGTTAATGTTTAGGTTTAGGAATTTGGGTTCAGGTTCAGGATCGGGTTTAGGTTTTGGTTTTCACGTTTAGGTTTATGTTTACGTTAGGGAGTTGAGATTAGGATTAGGTGTAGGTTTAGGTTTAGGGATTTGAGAATACATTTAGGTTTTAGGTTTAGGTTTAGGTTATAGGTTACGGGTTTAGGTTTAGGTTTAGGTTATGGTTTAGGTTTAGGCTTAGGTTTAGGTTATAAGATATAGGTTTAGGGAATTGGGAATAGGTTAAGGTTTAGGTTTAGGAAATCGAGTTCGGGTTCGGGATCGGGTTTAGGTTTGGGTTTTCAAGTTTAAGTTTAGGTTTAGGTTCGGGAGTTGTGATTAGGATTGGGTGTAGGTTTAGGTTTAGTGATTTGAGCATACATTAAAGTTTAGGTTTAGGAAATCGGGTTCGGGTTTGGGATCGAGTTTAGGTTTGAGTTTTAAAGTTTAGGTCTAGGTTTAGGTTAGGGAGTTGAGATTATGATTAGGTTAAGGTTTAGGTTTAGGGATTTGAGAATACATTTAGGTTTTAGGTTTATGTTTAGGTTATAGGTTATAGGTTTAGGTTTTGGTTTAGGTTATGGTATAGGTTTATGTTTCGGTTTAGGTAATAATCAATAGGTTTAGGGAATTGAGAATAGGTTAAGGTTAAGGTTTAGGAAATCGGGTTCAGGTTTGGGATCAGGTTTAGGTTTTGGTTGTCAAGTTTAGGTTTTAGCTTTGGTTAGGGAGTTGAGATTAGGATTAGGTGTAGGTTTAGGTATAGGGATTTGAGAATACATTTAGGTTTTAGGTTTAGGTTTAGGTTTTAGGTCACTGGTTTAGGCTTAGGTTAAGGTTTAGGTTTAGGCTTAGGTTTAGGTTATAAGCTAAAACTTTGGGGAATTAAGAATAAGTTAAGGTTTAGGTTTAGGAAATCGGGTTCGGGTTCGGGTTCGGGATCGGGATCGGGTATCGGTTTTGGTTTTCATGTTTAGGTTTAGGTTTAGGTTAGGGAGTTGAGACTAGGATTAAGTGTAGGTTTAGGTTTAGGGATTTGAGAATACATTTAGGTTCTTGCTTTAGGTTTAGGTTTAGGTTTAGGTTATGAGTTATAGGTTTAGGGAATTGAGAATAGGTCAAGGTTTAGGTTTACGAAATCGGGTTCGGGTTCGGGATCGGGTTTAGGTTTTGGTTTTCAAGTTTAGGTTTAGGTTTAGGTTAGGGAGTTGAGATTAGGATTTGGTGTAGGTTTAGGTTTAGGGATTTAAGAATACATTTAGGTTTTAGGTTTTGGTTTAGGAAATAGGTTACATGTTTAAGTTTAGGTTTAGGTTAAGGTTTAGGTTTAGGCTTAGGTTATAAGCTATAGGTTTAGGGAATTAAGAGTAGGTGAAGGTTTAGGTTTAGGAAATCGGGTTCGAGTTAGGGATCAGGTTTAGACTTTGGTTTTCAAGTTTAGTTTTATGTTTAGGTTAGGGAGTTTAGATTAGGATTAGGTATAGGTTTAGGTTTAGGGATTTGAGTATACATTTAGGTTTTAGGTTTAGGTTTAGGTTATAAGTTACTGGTTTAGGTTTATGTTTAGGTTTAGGCTTGGGTTTAGGTTATAAGATATAGGTTTAGGGAATTGAGAATAGGTTAAGGTTTAGGTTTAGGAAATCGTGTTTGGGTTCGGGTTCGGCTTTAGGTTTTGGTTTTCTAGTTTAAGTTTAGGTTTAGGTTAGGGAGTTGAGATTAGGATTATGTGTAGGGTTAGGTTTAAGGATTTGTGAATACATTAAGGTTTAGGTTTTGGAAATCGGGTTCGAGTTCGGGATCGGGTTTAGGTTTGAGTTTTCAAGTTTAGGTTTAGGTTTAGGTTAGGGAGTTGAGATTATGATTAGGTGTAGTTTTAGGTTTAGGGATTTCAGATTACATTTAGGTTTTAGGTTTATGTTTAGGTTATAGGTTAAAGGTTTAGGTTTAGTTTTAGGTTAAGGTATAGTTTTAGGTTCCGGTTTAAGTTATAAGCAATAGGTTTAGGGAATTGAGAATCGGTTAAGGTTTAGGTTTAAAATATCGGGTTCGGGTTCAAGTTCGGGATCGGGTTTAGGTTTTGGTTTTCAAGTTTAGGTTTAGGTTTAGGTTAGGGAGTTGAGACTAGGATTAGGTGTAGGTTTAGTTTTAGGGATTTGAGAATACATTTAGGTTTTAGGTTTAAGTTGAGGTTATAGGTTACAGGTTTAGGTTTAGGCTTAGGTTTAGGTTGTAAGCTATATGTTTAAGGAATTGAGAATAGGTTAAGGTTTAGGTTTAGGAAATCGGGTTCGGGTTCGGGATTGGGTTTAGGTTTTTGTTTTCAAGTTTAGCTTTAGGTTTAGGTTAGGGAGTTGAGATTAGGATTAGGTGTAGGTTTAGGTTTAGGGATTTGAGAATACATTTAGGTTTTAGGTTTAGGTTTAGGTTATTGGTTTAGGTTTAAGTTTAGGTTAAGGTATAGGTTTGGGTTTCGATTTAGGTTATAAGCAGTAGGTTAAGGAAATCGGGCTAAGGTTCGGGATCGGGTTTAGGTTTGGGTTTTCAAGTTTAAGTTTAGGTTTAGGTTAGGGGGTTGAGATTATGATTAGGTGTAGGTTTAGGTTTAGGGATTTGAGAATGCATTAAGTTTTAGGTTTAGGAAATCGGGTTCGGGTTCGGGATAGGGTTTAGGTTTGAGTTTTCAAGTTTAGGTTTCGGTTTAGGTTAGGGAGTTGAGATTAGGATTAGGTGTAGGTTTAGGTTTAGGGATTTGAGATTACATTTAGGTTTTCGGTTAATGTTTAGGTTATAGGTTATAGGTTTAGGTTTAGGTTAAGGTATAGGTATAGGTTTCGGTTTAGGTTAGAATCAATAGGTTTAGGGAATTGAGAATAGGTTAAGGTTTAGGTTTAGGAAATTGGGTTCAGGTTTGGGATTGGGTTTAGGTTTTGACTTTCAAGTTTAGGTTCTGGTTTAGGTTAGGGAGTTGAGATTAGGATTAGGTGTAGGTTTAGGTTTAGGGATTTGAGAATACATTTAAGTTTTAGGTTTAGGTTTAGGTTGTAGGCTACAGGTTTAGGTTTAGGTTAAGGTTTAGGTTTAGGCTTAGGTTTATGTTATAAGCTATAACTGTAGGGAATTGAGAATAGGTTAAGGTTTAGGTTTAGGAAATCGGGTTCGGGTTCGGGATCGGGTTTAGGTTTTAGTTTTCAAGTTTAGGTTTAGGTTTAGGTTAGAGAGTTGAGACTAGGATTAGGTGTAGGTTTAGGTTTAGGGATTTGAGAATACATTTGGGTTTTAAGTATAGGTTTAGTTTATATGTTATAGGTTTAGGTTTAGGTTATAAGCTATAGGTTTAGGGAATTGAGAATAGGTTAAGGTTTAGGTTTAGGAAATCGTGTTCAGGTTCGGGATCGGGTTTAAGTTTTGATTTTCAAGTTTAGGTTTCGGCTTCGGTTAGGGAGTTGAGATTAGGATTAGGTGTAAGTTTAGGTTTAGGGATTTGAGAATACATTTAGGTTTAGGATATAGGTTTCAGGTTTAGGTTTAGGTTTAGGTTAAGGTTTAGTTTTAAGCTTAGGCTATATGCTATATGCTTTGGGAATTGAGAATAGGTTAAGGTTTAGGTTTAGGAAATCGGGTTCAAGTTCCAGATTGGGTTTAGGTTTTGATTTTCAAGTTTAAGTTTATGTTTGGGTTAGGGAGTTAAGATAAGGATTAGGTGTCGGTTTAGGTTTAGGGATTTAAGAATACATTTAGGTTTTAGGTTTAGGTTTAGGTTATAGGTTACAGGTTTATGTTTAGGTTTAGGTTAAGGTTTAGGTTTAGGCTTAGGTTTAGGTCATAAGATATAGGTTTAGGGAATTGAGAATAGGTTAATGTTTAGGTTTTGGAAATCGGGTTCGGGTTCGGGATCGGGTTTAGGTTTGGATTTTCAAGTTTAAGTTTAGGTTTATGTTAGGGAGTTAAGATTAGGATTAACTGTAGGTTTAGGTTTAAGGATTTGAGAATACATTTAGGTTTTAGATTTAGGTTTAAGGTATAGCTTATAGGTTTTGGTTTCGGTTAGGTTAAGGATATAGGTTATAGGTTTAGGTTTAGGTTATAGGTTTTAGGTTTAGGTTTAGGTTTAGGTTTAGGTTATAAGATATAGGTTTAGGGAATTGAGAATAGGTTAATGTTTAGGTTTAGGAAATCAGGTTCAGGTTTTGGTTTGGGTTTTCAAGTTTAGGTTTATGTTTAGGTTAGGGAGTTGAGACTAGGATTAGGAGTAGGTTTAAGTTTAGGGATTTGAGAATACATTTAGGTTTTAGGTTATGGTTATTGGTTATAGGTTACAGGTTTAGGTTAAGGTTTTGGTTTAGGCTTAGGTGTAGATTATTAGCTATAGGTTTAGGGAATTGAGAATTGGTTAAGGTTTAGGTTTAGGAAATCGGGATCAGGTTCGGGATTGGGTTTAGGTTTTGGTTTTCAAGTTTAGGTTTCGGTTTAGGTTAGGGAGTTGAGATTAGTATTAGGTGTAAGTTTAGGTTTAGGGATTTGAGAATTCATTTAGGTTTAGGATATAGGTTTCAGGTTAAGGTTTAGGTTTAGGTTTAGGTTATAAGCTATAGGTTTAGGGAATTGAGAGTAGATTAAGGTTTAGGTTTAGGAAATCGGGTTCACGTTCGGGTTCGGGTTTAGGTATAGGTTTTCAAGTTTAGGTTTATGTTTAGGTTAGGGAGTTAAGATTAGGATTAGGTGTAGGTTTAGGTTTAGGGATTTGAGAATACGTTTAGGTTTTATGTTTAGGTTTAGGTTATAGGTTACAGGTTTCTGTTTAGGTTTAGGTTAAGGTTTAGGTTTAGGCTTAGGTTTAGATTATAAGATATAGGTTTAGGGAATTGAGAATAGTTAAGGTTTAGGTTTAGGAAATTGGGTTCGAGTTCAGGATCGGGTTTAGGTTTGGGTTCTCAAGTTTAAGTTTAGGTTTAGGTTAGGGAATTAAGATTTGGATTAGGTGTAGGTTTAGGTTTAAGGATTTGAGAATACATTTAGGTTTTAGGTTGAGGTTTTGGTTATAGGTTACAGGTTTAGGTTTAGGTTAGGTTAAGGATATAGGTTATAGGTTTTGGTTTCGGTTATAGGTTTTCTGTTTAGGTTTAGGTTTAGGTTTAGGTTATAAGATATATGTTTAGGGAATTGAGAATAGGTTAATGTTTAGGTTTAGGAAATCGGGTTCGGGTTCGGGATCGGGTTTAGGTTTGGGTTTTCAAGTTTAGGTTTATGTTTATGTTAGGGATTTGAGACTAGGATTAGGTGTAGGTGTAGGTTTAGGGATTTGAGAATACATTTAGGTTTTAGGTTCAGATTATAGGTTATGGGTTACAGGTTTAGGTTAAGGTTTAGGTTTAGGCTTAGGTTTAGGATATAAGCTATAGGGTTAGGGAATTGAGAATAGGTTAAGGTTTAGGTTTAGGAAATTGGGTTCAGATTCGGGATCCGGTTTAGGTTTTTGTTTTCAAGTTTAGGTTAGGGAGTTGAGATTAGGATTAGGTGTAGGTTTAGTTTTAGTGATTTGAGAATACATTTAGGTTTTAGGTTTAAGTTTAGGTTATAGGTTTATGTTTATGTTTAGGTTAAGGTGTAGGTTTAGGTTATAAGCAATAGGTTTAGGGAATTGAGAATAGGTTAAGGTTTAGGTTTAGGAAATCGGGTTCGGGTTCAGTATCGGGTTTAGGTTTGGGTTTTCAAGTTTAAGTTTAAGTTTAGGTTAGGGAGTTGAGATTAGGATTAGGTGTAGGTTTAGGTTTAGGGATTTGAGAATACATTAAGGTTTAGGTTTAGGAAATCAGGTTCGGGTTCGGGATCGGGTTTAGGTTTGAGTTTTCAAGTTTAGGTTTAGGTTTCGGTTAGGGAGTTGAGATTAGGAATAGCTGTAGGTTTAGGTTTATGGATTTGAGAATACATTTAGGTTTTAGGTTTATGTTTAGTTTATAGGTTATAGCTTTAGGTTTAGGTTTAGTTGAAGGTATAGGTTTCGGATTCGGTTTAGGTTATAATCAATAGGTTTAGGGAATTTAGAATCGGTTATGGTTTAGGTTTAGGAAATCGGGTTCGGGTTCGGGATCGGGTTTAGGTTTGGGTTTTCTAGTTTAGGTTTAGGTTTATGTTAGGGAGTTGAGATAAGGATTAGGTGTAGTTTTAGGTTTATGGATTTGAGAATACATTTAGGTTTTAGGTTTAGGTTTAGGTTGTAGGTTATTGGTTTAGGTTTAGGTTTAGGTTATAAGCTATTGGTTTAGGGAATTGAGAATAGGTTAAGGTTTAGGTTTAGGAAATCGGGTTTGGGTTCGGGATTGCGTTTAGGTTTAGGTTTTCTTGTTTTGGTTTAGGTTTAGGTTAGGGAGTTGAGATTAGGAATAGGTGTAGGTTTAGGTTTAAGGATTTGAGAATAAATTTAGGTTTTAGGTTTAGGTTTAGGTTATAGCATACAGGTTTTGGTTTAGGTTAGGTTAAGGTTATTGGTTAAAGGTTTAGGTTAAGGTTTAGGTTTAGGTTTAGGTTATAAGATATATGTTTAGGGATTTTAGGTTATAAGATATATGTTTAGGGATTTGAGAATGGGTTAATGTTTAGGTTTAGGAATTCGGGTTCGGGTTCGGGATAGGGTTTAGGTTTAGGTTAGGGAGTTGAGATTAGGTTTAGGTGTAGTTTTAGGTTTAAGGATTTGATAATACATTTGGGTTTTAGGTTTAGGTCTAGGTTATAGGTTACAGGTTTCAGTTTAGGTTTAGGTCAAGATTATTGGTTATAAGTTTCTATTTAGGTTTAGGTTTAGGTTATAAGATATAGGTTTAGGGAATTGAAAATAGGTTAATGTTTAGGTTTAGGAAATCGGGTTCGGGTTCGGGATCGGGTTTAGGTTTTGGTTTTCAAGTTTAGGTTTAGGTTTAGGTTAGGAAGTTGAGATTAGGATTAGGTGTAGGTTTAGGTTTATGGATTTGAGAATACACTTAGGTTTTAGTTTTAGTTTTAGGTTATAGGTTATAGGTTTAGGTTTAGGTTTAGGTTATAAGCTATAAGTGTATGAAATTGTGAATAGGTTAATGTTTAGTTTTAGGAAATCGGGTTCGGGTTTGGGATCGGGTTTAGGTTAGGGAGTTGAGATTAGGATTAGGTGTAGGTTTAGGTTTAGGGATTTGAGAATACATTTAAGTTTTAGGTTTATGTTTAGGTTATAGGTTATAGGTTTAGGTTTATGTTAATGTATACGTTTAGGTTTCAGTTTAGGTTATAATCAATCGGTTTAGGGAATTGAGAATAGGTTAAGGTTTAAGTTTAGGAAATTGGGTTCAGGTTCGGGATTGAGTTTAGGTTTTGGTTTTTAAGTTTAGGTTAGGGAGTTGAGATTAGGATTAGGTATAGGTTTTGTAACGACCTTGGAAAATTTTGTGCTTATCTTTCCTTGAGTAGTTGTTTTTGGGGTAATTGGCGCTATGCTCGTTTGCTTGTGAAATTCGCATCAATCACTTTAAATTCGATCTGCATGACTCAAAACTTGTAGATTAGTTAGCGCTATGTTACTCTGAAATCTGGGATCCATCGCTAAATCCAGTTGTTCTGGGGAATTTTTGGAAGTTTTGGATTGGACCTGGACTGCTTGTCGAAAGTCTGATAGCGATGATCTTAGGTTGTTGCAGTCATTATAATGGGCTTGACCATCACCTCGAAAATCAAGTCCGTGTGATGTTCTGGGTCAATTTGATTGAGTTCGGAGTGAAGAGTGTGAGAACGGTTGGAAATTTATTAAGGTTTTATGAAATCTGAGTCGTGTCGCTTGCGCAATGATTTTAAGCTATCTGACCATTGGATTCTGACCCAATTTCACCCTCTGATCAGGGAAGGTGGCCCAGGCATATCCTTATGCTTGTGGACCTGATCGAGATTCCGTGACCGTTGAATTGAGTGTGGTCCGCCACGGCTGATCTGAAGAGCCGGTCGGTACAAAAACTCAGCTTGACCTAGATCCATGGTCAGTGAGCTTAAGTCCGACCTTTCGTAGTATTTGGCCCACCAGAAGTGCTTCGTTGGATCATAAGAGGCAGGTTTGGTTATACTCTAAGTATACCTTGGCCCTGGGGTTATTTTCATCAATATGAGGCCTATTTATAGTCCTTAAACCCTAGCTCTCTTTTCCATACGAAATTTTCTCTAACCCTAGCTTGGAGAGAGAGTGGAAAAGAGAGAGAAAGTAAGAGAGAAGTTGGTGAATCATCTTGGATTCTTTCTTGTTTTTTTCATCCTTGAACTTTTACTTTGAATCGTTATTCTGACGATTCTGAGTTCATCTTGGGGTAAGTTAACCTAACCCTAATCTATGTTATAGCTTAGAATAGTCTTGGTGTTGTTGTATCTCATTCCTATGCTTGCTTTAGGGTATTCTATCGCCGTTGACGAAGACAACTCATCTGAAATCAGTTCGGTGTTCTTTTCTGGCTTAAGGTGCAGACTTTAAGTGTATAGGTTATGGTTTTCAAGGCTTTCAATGCCAATTAATGATTTATTCTTGTTATGGATGAGATTTCACATGCCAAATGTTGTATTTACTTTGCGTTCCTGATATGCATGTGTTATATTGAGATTTGCGTATTGTGTGTATGTATAAAGTACTGTATACGTATAAAAAATGCACTTGTGTTTGCCATGATTATTTGTCATGTATGTATGCTAGATGTATGTGCGACAACTCCTTGGTAAAAGGAATTGTCCAAATGCTTGTTTTTCAACATACGTCATGTATGTTGTTTCATGTATTCTAAGTGTTTGTAGAAATGTCTGAATGATCTAAAGTGTGATATTTCAACCTAGTATGGGCATTGAGAAGCGATTCTCAACTCTCCCACTAGTGTGCATGTTTTCCTTCTTGCAAGTTACATTCCTTGTTGTTTAAATTCAAGCATTTCTTATGCTTACATTTACGTTAAGTTGATATTCTTCAAATGCTTGAGTACCACATGATTTGAATTGTTGTTCCATTACTGTTCTACATTTAATACGAATATCTGTTGTAGTGTAATGTGTGTGGGACTATGCATTAGTCCAGGAAATCGGTAATCGACCCTAAGGTTGTGGCTGAGATTGCTTTCGCCACAACGGACGTAATTAGACGAACCTGAGCCGTATTAGAGTTGGCGGAAGTGGTTTGGCCACGCGGAGTGTTTGCGCACTCTATGTCGTTCAACCCAACGTGCACTCGTGCTAGTCAAGTTCGTCAAGTAACCCGATTGTCCAATGTATGTTCACCATGTATGGACGCTACTGCTTGAATCTAGGGTACCGAACTTACCAGTGAAATCCTATTAACCATGGTACTTGATCCGCTAAGACTCATGAGCCGAACATGGTGGTATGGGACACCGTGGTCGTGCTATCGGCCTACGCTGGGGTGACGAGCCTCCCCGTAGTGACCAGTGAGCAACTAAACTCGTGAGTCGATTATGGTGGTATGGGACACTATATTCGTGCTGTCGACCTACATTGATTGGTGACGAGCCCTTTATAGTGACCTCGAGCATACCTGGATACCGCATTGAGGTGACGAGCCTTGGTGTAGTAACAAAGGTATGAAAGGCGTGCATTGATTAGTGACGAGCCCTTTGTTACGACTTGAAACCATATGATCGTATGAGATGTCTAGGACTGACGACCCTAGAATGGATCATTGTTTGGATGGTGATATGAGGAAGGTATCTTAGCTTCCCAATCCTGCTATATGAAAAGGACTAATAACAACTTGGTAATCATATTCATGCACCGCATTTGCATATGCTTTGTAGATGTGGCGCACTTTGAGGCAATGTCATGCGTAACGTAAGATGGAGACGCTGAGGGTGTACACGTGAGGGCACGCATCATTTTACATACATACTTGCATTAACAAGAGTACTTAGGATTTGTTTACTTGCTCTACTTTATCATTATTGTTTGATTGAATTATAACATGTTAACCAGTGCCTTATTGTTCCACTGAGTTGATTACTCACTCCCACGTTCTGGGGCGGTGTTAAACACCCACCAGACTCTATCTTAGGTTTTGATGTTACAGATGTTGATGCGACTTCTGAGGCAGAGCGGAAGATGGATGATGATGAGGCTGCCTTCTCTTATATGCAGTTTTCAGACGGGTTCTAGCGAGCCTGGTTCTGATGCGCGGGATTCTCGGATTATTTTTGGGAATTAAATGATGTAATTTTGATAGTAACACTTTCATACGACCTGGTTTGTGTATGTACTTCAGGGATTTGCACTTGCACACATATATTTCTATAAGTCTTCCGCTTGCTTTCTTCACTTATCCCTCAATTATATCTGTGCTTTGGATTAATTTATTCCATGTTTTATGCACTAATACAGACAACATGCATCCATCATTAAATATGTTGCATAAGTGATGTTTTGGAACTTGGGAGCTGAGTTATAGTCGACCCCCGAATTTTAGGGCGTGACAGGTTTAGGTTTAGGGATTTAAGAATACATTTAGGTTTTAGGATTAGGTTCAGGTTGTATGCTACAAGTTTAGGTTTAGGTTAAGGTTTAAGTTTAGGCTTAGGTTTAGGTTATAAACTATAACTGTAGGGAATTGAGAATAGGTTAAGGTTTAGGTTTAGGAAATCGGGTTCTAGTTTGGGATCAAGTTTAGGTTTTGGTTTTCAAGTTTACGTTTAGGTTTAGGTTAGGGAGTTGAGAGTAGGATTAGGTGTAGGTTTAGGTTTAGGGATTTGAGAATACATTTGGGCTTTAGGTTTAGGTTTAGTTTATATGTTATAGGTTTAGGTTTAGGTTATAAGCTATAGGTTTAGGGAATTGAGAATAGGTTAAGGTTTAGGTTTAGGAAATCGGGTTTGGGTTCGGGATTGGGTTTAGGTTTTGGTTTTCAAGTTTAGGTTTATGTTTAGGTTAGGGAGTTGAGATTAAGATTAGGTATAGGTTTAGGTTTAGGGATTTGATAATACATTTAGGTTTTAGGTTTAGGTTATAGGTTACAGGTTTATGTTTAGGTTTAGGTTAAGGTTTAGTTTTAGGCTTAGGTTTAGGTTATTAGATATAGGTTTAGGGAATTGAGAATAGTTAAGGTTTAGGTTTAGGAAATCGGGTTCGGGTTTGGGATCGGGTTTAGGTTTGGGTTTTCAAGTTTAAGTTTAGGTTTAGGTTAGGGAATTAAGATTAAGAATAGGTGTAGGTTTAGGTTTAAGGATTTGAGAATACATTTAGGTTTTAGGTTGAGTTTTAGGTTATAGGTTACAGGTTTAGGTTTAGGTTAGGTTAAGGATATAGGTTATAGGTTTAGGTTTAGGTTGTAGGTTTTACGTTTAGGTTTAGGTTTAGGTTTAGGTTAAAGGATATAGGTTTAGGGAATTGAGTATAGGTTAATGTTTAGGTTTAGGAAATCAGGTTCGGGTTCGGGATCGAGTTTAGGTTTGGGTTTTCAAGTTTAGGTTTATGTTTAGGTTAGGGAGTCGAGAGTAGGATTAGGTGTAGGTTTAGGTTTAGGGATTTGAGATTACATTTGGGTTTTAGGTTAAGGTTATAGGTTATAGGTTACAGGTTTAGGTTAAGGTTTAGGTTTAGGCTTAGGTTTAGGTTGTAAGCTATAGGTTTAGGGAATTGAGAATAGGTTAAGGTTTAGGTTTAGGAAATCGGGTTCGGGTTCGGGATCCGGTTTAGGTTTTGGTTTTCAAGTTTAGGTTTAGGTTTAGGTTAGGGTGTTGAGATTAGGATTTGGTGTATGTTTAATTTTAGTGATTTAAGAATACATTTAGGTTTTAGGTTTAGGTTTAGTTTATAGGTTTAGGTTTATGTTTAGTTTAAGGTATATGTTTAGGTTTTGATTTAGGTTATAAGCAATAGGTTTAGGGAATTGAGAATAGGTTAAGGTTTAGGTTTAGGAAATCGGGTTCGGGTTCGGTATCAGGTTTAGGTTTGGGTTTTCAAGTTTAAGTTTAGGTTTAGGTTAGGGAGTTGAGATTAGGATTAGGTGTAGGTTTTGGTTTAGGGATTTGAGAATACATTAAGGTTTAGGTTTAGGAAATCGAGTTCGGGTTCGGGATCGGGTTTAGGTTTGAGTTTTCAAGTTTAGGTTTAGGTTTAGGTTAGGGAGTTGAGATTAGGAATAGATGTAGGTTTAGGTTTAGGGATTTGAGAATACATTTAGGTTTTAGGTTTTTGTTTAGTTTATAGGTTATAGGTTTAGGTTTAGGTTAAGGTATAGGTTTAGGTTTCGGTTTAGGTTATAATCAATAGGTTTAGGGAATTGAGAATAGGTTAAGGTTTAGGTTTAGGAAATCGGGTTCGGGTTCGGTATCGGGTTTAGGTTTGGGTTTTCAACTTTAGGTTTAGGTTTAGGTTAGGGAGTTGAGATTAGGATTAGGTGTAGTTTTAGGTTCAGGGATTTAGAATACATTTAAGTTTTAGGTTTTGGTTTAGGTTATAGGTTATTGGTGTAGGTTTAGATTTAGGTTTAGGTTTAGGTTATAAGCTATTGGTTTAGGCAATTGAGAATAGTTTAAGGTTTAGGTTTAGGAAATCAGGTTTGAGTTCGGGATCGCGTTTAGGTTTGGGTTTTCTAGTTTAGGTTTAAGTTTAAGTTAGGGAGTTGAGACTAGGATTAGGTGTAGGCTTAGGTTTAAGGATTTGAGAATACATTTAGGTTTTAGGTTTAGGTTTAGGTTATAGCTTACAGGTTTTGGTTTTGGTTAGGTTAAGGTTATTGGTTATAGGTTTATGTTTAGGTTAAGGTTTAGGTTTAGGTTATAAGATATAGGTTTAGGGAATTGAGAATAGGTTAATGTTTAGGCTTAGGATTTCGGGTTCGGGTTCGGGATCGGGTTTAGGTTTAGGTTAGGGAGTTGAGATTAGGATTAGGTGTAGGTTTAAGTTTAAGGATTTGAGAATACATTTAGGTGTCAGGTTTAGGTTTAGGTTATAGGTTTAGGTTTAGGTTTAGGTCAAGTTTATAGGTTATAGGTTTATGTTTAGGTTTAGGTTTAGGTTATAAGATATAGGTTTAGGGAGTTGAGAATAGGTTAATGTTTAGGTTTAGGAAATCGGGTTCGGGTTTGGGATCAGGTTTAGGTTTGGGTTTTCAAGTTTAGGTTTAGGTTTAGGTTAGGGATTTGAGATTAGGATTAGGTGTAGGTTTAGGTTTAGGGATTTGAGAATACACTTAGGTTTTAGGTTTAGTTTTAGGTTATAGGTTATAGGTTTAGGTTTAGGTTTAGGTTATAAGCTATAAGTGTTAGGAATTGAGAATAGGTTAATATTTAGGTTTTGAAAATCGGGTTCAGGTTTGGGATCGGGTTTAGGTTTGGGTTTTTTCAAGTTTAGGTTTAGGTTTAGGTTAGGGAGTTTAGATTAGGATTAGGTGTAGGTTTAGGTTTAGGGATTTGAGAATACACTTAGGTTTTAGGTTTAGGTTTAGATTATAGGTTTAGGTTTAGGTATAGGTTATAAGCTATAGGTTTAGGGAATTAAGAATAGGTTAAGGTTTAGGTTTAGGAAATCGGGTTTAGGTTTGGGATCGGGTTTAGGTTTGGGTTTTCAAGTTTAGGTTTAGGTTTGAAAAAGCCTAGCTATATGTTCTAGAGGGGGGGTGAATAGGATAATGCCAAATAAAACTTATAATAGCGGAATTAAAAAGAATATGATAGCTAAAATAAATCACAATGCAAGAAAGTAAAATAACTTCAAAATTCAGATCTTGAGAGGTTGATACAAATGTTGTTCTAAGGACAACCTTACACCAAAAACCAGAGTTTATGGTAGGACAACCTTATTTCTAGAAAGATCTTTGTATCAAATCTCAAACCGAAGAGGAATACAGAAATAAATACAAACTGAATTAAAATAAATTGTAATCACAAATGTATTGTTCTAGGGACAGCTATACACCATAAAAATGGCAGGGCAACCTTGCTGGAACAACTTTTAAAGGAAATTAAATATCAAGCTGATAAAGGAATAACAGAAAATAAATTCTAAACTATTACAAAATTCTCACAATGCTTGAATTAAATGATTACAACATTCACCACCATACATATATCCCATAAAAGAATAATTAAAGATCAGAGGTATAAATCATTCAACCACAACACAAGGGATTATAGTGGTTCGCTTGTGTGTTCACCAACTGTTAAACAACAGCCACACAGAATGCTACTCCACTCCTAATATCCTCACACAGGGGATATTAGCATTCACTAACAAAATAGGTTTTCCCAGGTTCACCCAAAACCTTTACAATTGTGTCTTTGTTTGTGGGCTTACACAATTAAAAAACCCCACTTTTGAGTTTTCCTGGCTCTCCTCAGATAACCAATACAACAAGATTTTTCTGGCAAATCTTGAAAGAAACCAAAATAGAAAGGAATTTACAATTAAATGTAAAATACCTGATTATCTCCTTCTTTGTACCAGCTCGGTAGAACCAAATCAGAGTAGATGATTGAATGTTCAAGTTCAATGTCCAGTACTTAATTACAATGATTTTAATTCTAATAGATTTTAAATTAAACCAAATAGGGCTTGCCTTAATTGATTTTGATTCCAAAGAAAGGGAATAACAATTCCTCTTATCAAATTAGATTGGAATAGCAGAAACAAAATCAATTAAATAAAGCTAAGGAAAGAGAATATTAAATAAGCACACTTAGCTTAGATGGAGCACAGAATTATCTCTCAGAAGTTCGACGAAGATTGGCTTGAATGGATTAATTAATTCAATGATTTCTTCTGAGATTCGTGCCCTATTTATAGGTGAGCAGATCGCGTCTTCGACTGGTCTAGGGAGCTCTTCGACTAGTCGAAGCAATAACAGATATTTGAAAAATTAGGCGCGATAAGCTTTGACCGTTCTACGACTGGTCGAAGGTCTCCTTCGACTGGTCGTAGGTCACCTTCGACTGGTCGAAGAACCTGAAAAACATCGCTGGATTTTGAGTCGAAGATTTTCGACTGGTCGAAGATTTTCGACTGGTCGAAGATGCCGTCGACACTATTCCTTCGACTGGTCGAACAGATACCTGGACAAGTTAAAGCCTAACAGATTTTATCCGAAATTTGTAACAAACTCACGATTGATCGAGGAATTTCTTAGACTGGTCGAAGCAACTCTAGGACTAGTCGAAGAAGGCCTAGGACTAGTCGAAGAACAGACCAAACTTATGTAAAATAAACATTCTATTTATGTATCCAAAGTGAGCTATTTCTAAGGTCAACCTAAGGTCAGTCAAACCTCAACCATGAAGTAAGGACATTGAAACATTAGGAACTAGTGACCTTGAAGTATGAGCCTTGAAGTCTTGATGTAGTTCAATCTTGAAATCTTGATGTAGCTTAATCTTGAAATCTTGATGTAGCTCAATCTTGAAAGTGTCTTGAGTTCTTTACAAACTGCCTTGTACTCTTCTTGAAGTCTTGCAGCTTAAGTCTTGTCTTGTGAGCAGTTCTTGCATTCAAGATTGATCCCTGTACTTGTGAGCTTTGGTTGTTGTGAGCTTAGCTTGTTTATGAGTGTTGATCCTTGAGAGAGCTTCACTTATGCAAGTTATATATAACAGGGATTTTGGCACCACAAATTTGACAACAGACAGGGATATAAGCTATAGCACTTACAATCTCCCCCTTTGTCAAATTAGTGACAAAACACATAACCAAGATAAACATAAAGTAAAACAACTGGTTAAAGAGTTATGAACCAGGTCATATAAACTGGCTTACTTGCAAATCAATATTCAATATTCAATATTCAACATTCAACCAGTTTCATTCAACTAGTTCAAACATACTCCCCCTGAGTAACATAACCAATGCTACTCCTCTCACAATCACATCGTTAAGAACATAACCAATGCTAGTCCTCTCACAATCACATCGTTAAGAACAAACCATTCTCCTCCTTTTTGGCACAATATGACAAAGGAAACAACAATAAAGGAGAACATGAGGAGTTATGAGAGTATAGTAAAACAGAGATAGAGATACTCAGCATAGCTTCACATAGAATAAATATCCAGCATAAAACATAGATAGTATCCAACTCAAAATCAGTCAACCAAGTGCTAAGTTATAAAGTTATTACAGACCAGAAGTCTTATATAAACTAGTCAGAACCAGAACTAGATGACGGAGCAGGAATAGAGGGATCAAGTTGGTGCAAGTCTTTGTTCAATCGCCTAAGATATTTGCGCATGTACTTGAATTATAAATCATGAGCAATAGACATGTTTTCCATCTTTACATTTATATTCTCAACTTTATCCTCTAATGCACTAAGATGAGCATCAACATCAGATGGTTCAAAATCTGGATCATTTGTTGAGTCAGAATCCAGTTCCTCAAAAATGTCATCCATTTTTCTTGCAAATTATACAAAAATTAGAATTCAATCTAGCAAATATATACACTATAATACAAGTAGGCATAAATAATCATTTTAAAATGCACATGCCAAGATCAAATTTCATCTTTTTGAACCTGCTTTTATCGAGTGGTTTTGTGAAAATGTCAGCACGTTGATCTTCGGTAGGAATATACTTTAGAGATATAACTTTTTCTTCTACTAATTCCCTTATATAATGAAATCTAATGTCAATGTGCTTAGTACGAGAATGCTTAATAGGATTTTTTGAAATATTTATCGCACTGGAATTATCACAATGTAATAACATAGAATCCTGTTTAATTCCATAATCACTTAGCATTTGTTGCATCCAAACAAGCTGTGTACATGCATTACCAGTTGCGATATACTCAGCTTCAGCTGTTGAAAGTGATATAGAATTTTGTTTCTTACTAAACTAGGAAACTAGACAATTTCCAATGTAAAAACAACCACCACTGGTTGATTTTCTATCATCTAGATTACCAGCCCAGTGAGCATCCGAGTACCCAGCTAATTGGACACTGGTCTCATGAGGATACCAGAGACCGAGATTTACAGTACTTGCGACATATCTAATAATTCGCTTGACAGCAATCAAGTGAGATTCTTTTGGATCAGATTGATATCTTGCGCAAATACCAACACTTAGAGAAATATCAGGTCTACTAGTAGTTAAATATAATAAACTACCAATCATACTTTGATAAAGTTTTAAGTCAACATTTTTACCATTAGAGTCTTTTGAGAGTTTCATGGTAGTACTCATAGGAGTATCGAAATTCTTACCATTCTCAAATCCAAATCTCTTGATTAGATTCAAAGCATGCAATCCAAGGAAATAAGTCAATTCCCCAACCATGCTCATTTCGAACTGTGATTTCATCAAATCTGCAAACTCAGTAGTCAAGTCAGTACAAGTTGATCCATAAATGATATCATCAACATAAATCTGCACCATTAAGATATGATCATTATGTTTTTTAACAAACAGAGTTTTATCAACAGATCCCATTTGAAAATTATGACTTAAAAGAAATTTTGTTAGTTTCTCATACCATGCCCTAGGTGCTTGTTTTAATCCATAAAGTGCCTTTTTAAGCCGATATACATAATCAGTATTTTTGAAATCTTCAAAACCCATTGGCTGTTCAACATAGACTTCTTCATGTAAATCGCCATTTAGAAAAGCACTTTTCACATCCATCTGATAGATCTTTATCTTTCTAAAACATGCAATGGATATAAATAGTCTGATAGATTCAAGACATGCTACTGGTGCAAAAGTTTCATCGAAATCAATCCCTTCAATTTGAGTATAACCTTGTACCACTAGTCTAGCCTTGTTTCTAATTATATTTCCACACTCGTCAGACTTATTTTTGAAAATCCATTTTGTTCCAATGATGTGTTTATCTTTAGGTCTTGGTACGAGATACCAAACATCATTTCTTACGAATTGGTTGAGTTCTTCTTGCATCGCAACAATCCAGTTCTCATCAGCAAGAGCTTCTTTTACGTTAGATGGTTCTATTTGGGATGTAAAACATACATAATTACATATATCCTTAAGTTGTCTACAGGTGCGAACACCGGTGAGAGGGTTTCCAAGAATTTGAGTGGTTGGATGATCTTTAACAGTCCTCAACTCAGAATCAGTCTGATTCGATG
The DNA here is from genome assembly GCF_029962835.1 of Magnolia sinica. Classification (NCBI taxonomy): domain Eukaryota; kingdom Viridiplantae; phylum Streptophyta; class Magnoliopsida; order Magnoliales; family Magnoliaceae; genus Magnolia; species Magnolia sinica. Next base: position 87,990,300 of record NC_080574.1, read on the forward strand.
AAGTATCGGGTTTATCAATGATTAGTACTTCATCATTATCTGAATTAGAAATTGGCGTGTTTAAGTGATCATCAGTGACAACATTAATGGATTCTTGAATCACACCAGTCCTTTTGTTTAGAACCCTATAAGCTCGACTGTTTAAGGAATATCCTAGAAAAATACCTTCATCACTCTTCGTATCGAATTTTCTCAAATTTTCACGATCACGTAAAATATAGCACTTGTTGCCAAAAACTCGAAAGTATTTAACAGTAGGCTTTTTATTGAACCACAATTCATAAGCCATTTTATTATTATCTTTGCTAGTGTAGACTTGGTTAATAATATAGCAAGCTGTGTTGACTGCTTCAGCCTAAAGATTTTTAGAGAGCTTCATGTTATTCAACATGACATTAGCCATTTCTTGAAGCACCCTATTCTTTCTTTCTACAATTCCATTTTGTTGTGGAGTTTTGGGAGCAGAGAATTCATGTAATATTCCTTGGTCGGTACAGAACTTCTCAAAATTGCTATTCTCAAATTCAGATCCATGATCACTACGAATTTTACTGATTTGAGAAGATTTTTCAGTTTGAATCCTTTTGAAAACTTTTCTTACTTCTTCAAGGGTTTCAGATTTATCCCTTAAGAAGACTACCCAAGTGAATCTGGTAAAGTCATCAACTATTACCAGGATATACTTTTTCCTACCACGACTTTCTGTTCTGGTAGGTCGTATCAGATCCATGTGGAGAAGTTCGAGTGGTCTTGATGTGGTATTTGAATTCACCTTTTTGTGTGAGTTCTTTGTTTGTTTGCCTATCTGGCACTCACCACATATTTTATCTAATTTCTGAAGTTTGGGTAAACCTCTTATAAGTTCTCGTTTGCTCAATCTATATAAATTTCGATAATGTACATGTCCAAGACGTTTGTGCCATAAATCAGTCTCGTCTGTATGGACCATGTAACATGTTTGATTAGATGAGCTAGATTCGCTAATAATATAGCAATTTTCAGACGTTCTACGTCCGGTTAATATTACAGAACCCTTATTGTTTAGTATCTCACAGCTTTGATTAGGAAACTAAACATTATGGTTATTATCACATATTTGAGATATACTAAGCAAGTTATGTTTTAAGCCTTCAACATATAAAACATTTTTAAACACGGGAAGATTAAAAAGTTGAACCGTACCTTGGCCTATAATCTTGCAGTTGCTACCATCACCAAATGTGACTGAACCATCAGTCATATCTTTCAGATCCGTGAATAAAGCTTTGTCACCTGTCATATGCCTGGAGCATCCACTATCTAGGTACCACTTTGAATGACTTGTTGCTTTGAAAGCAGTGTGAGCAACCAAGCAGGTAAATTTAGGAACCCATTTCATAACTGTTTTGGGTTTAGGAACATAGTTGGTCTTCTTTTGTGTATATTTGTAGGAATGACCTATAGAGGTAGATTTTAAGAGCTCCTTGAGTAAATCAACTATCTTTTCAGCTAGTGGATTTCGTTTCTGATTAAAGTTGACATGGATGCTTCTAGGTTTTTGAAAAGTTTTTTAATTTCTATAAAATCTTGATAAGTACTTTTCCTTTTTGAGTTTGAAGACTCTCCTTTAACAAACATAGGAGGAGTATACTTTTGTTTGGGAGGTAGATTTTTTTCATAGCCCAACCCGGATCGATCGCCACATTTTCTTGATCCGGATAATGGTTTTTCTAACTTTGGATCACCTCGGGCATATTTCCATGTGTCCTTTAGACTCAGAAGAGAAGATACTTCAGTTTTAAGTTTCTCAATTTCAGATTTTAAATCAATAATTAGGGAGTTTTTGAATTCCAAATTGCATTTTGATTTTTCAAAACAATCTAAAATTTGTGATTTTTCTAAGACAAGTGATTCAAAACGTTTTTTGAGTTTAGAAAACTTTTCTTTTTGAAGTTTAAGTTTGACAGTAATTTTACAACTTTCCTTATATAGGGCATTGTAAGCGTCTTGAAGATCATCTTCATTTTCACATTCACTACTCAGATTTTCTTCACTTGTTGAGTCATTATCTAAAAATGTGAATTTGGCTAAAGTCATAAGAGCTTTAACTTCATTGCCCGACTCAGTTTCAGAATCTTCTGATTCAGAAGAACCTTCAGAATCAGATGATTCATCCCATGTAGCCAACATACCCTTCTTCTTCGGTTTGTCCCTTTTAGGACATCTATTTGCTAAGTGCCCATATTCTTGACAGTTGTAACATTGACTATCTTTCAAAGATTTTTGAGATTTGGGTCTAAACTTCTTTTTAATATTTAAATTTTAAAAATCAACCCTTTTCTTGCTTTTGAAAATCTTGTAAAATTTCTTAGCCAAAAAAGCTATATCATCTTCTGTATCAGAATTTTCTTCTGAATTACATTTAGAAGATTTTAGTGCGATAGATTTACCTTTAGGAGCTTTAAAGTTTAACTCGTAGGTTTGTAGAGAACCAAGTAGTTCTTCTACCCTCATATTATTCGTATCACAAAGTTCCTGGATCGCGGTTACTTTAGAATTAAACCGTTCAAGAAGTGAGCGTAATATTTTTGCATATACTTTACTTTCTGGGATTTTATCGCCAAGACCCCACATTGAGTTTACAATGTCATTCAATCTAGTGTAAAAGTCCATAAACATTTCATTTTCCTCCATATGAATTTCTTCAAATCTAGTTGTGAGGAGTTAGACTTTAGATTTTTTAACAATTGTAGTACCCTCGTGTGTCATTTCTAATATATCCCAAGCTTGCTTTGTAGTATCACAGGAAATGATTCTTTTGAACTCATCCGGTGATAGTGCGCAAGTAATTGCATTTAGTGCTTTAGCATTTGAACTACTCTCACTTTTCTGAAGAGTGGTCCATTGGTAATATGGTGTGACTTTCATAGATTTTGAACCATTAACCCCAGTAACTTCCATGATAGGAGGTTTCCATTCAGTTGCTGTGGCTTGCCACACACTCTCATCCATTGATTTGAGGAAGATCCTCATTCTGGCTTTCCAATAGGCATAGTTGGAGCCATCAAATGGTGGAGGCCTAGTGACTGAAAGGCTATCAAAATTTGACATCTTAAATAGCTTAAATCGTTAGCTCAGGAATTAAATCCAAGAATAAAAAAGAGCTATTAGGCTTTGATACCACTTGAAAAGGCCTAGCTATATGTCCTAGAGGGGGGGTGAATAGGACAATGCCAAATAAAACTTATAACAGCGGAATTAAAAAGAATATGATAGCCAAAATAAATCACAATGCAAGAAAGTAAAATAATCTCAAAATTCAGATCTTGAGAGGTTGATACAAATGTTGTTCTAAGGACAACCTTATACCAAAAACCAGAGTTTATGGTAGGACAACCTTATTTCTAGAAAGATCTTTGTATCAAATCTCAAACCGAAGAGGAATACAGAAATAAATACAAACTGAATTAAAATAAACTGTAATCACAATTGTATTGTTCTAGGGACAGCTATACACCATAAAAATGGCAGGGCAACCTTGCTGGAACAACTTTTAAAGGAAATTGAATATCAAGCTGATAAAGGAATAACAGAAAATAAATTCTAAACTATTACAAAATTCTCACAATGCTTGAATTAAATGATTACAACATTCACCACCATACATACATCCCACAAAAGAATAATTAAAGATCAGAAGTATAAATCATTCAACCACAAGACAAGGGATTATAGTGGTTCGCCTGTGTGTTCACCAACTGTTAAACAACAGCCACACAGAATGCTACTCCACTCTTAATATCCTCACACAGGGGATATTAGTGTTCACTAACAAAATAGGTTTTCCCAGGTTCACCCAAAACCTTACAATTGTGTCTTTATCTGTGGGCTTACACAATTAAAAAACCCCACTTCTGAGTTTTCCTGGCTCTCCTCAAATAACCAATACAACAAGATTTTTCTGGTAAATCTTGAAAGAAACCAAAACAGAAAGGAATTTACAATTAAATGTAAAATACCTGATTATCTCCTTCGTTGTAGCAGCCCGGTAGAACCAAATCAGAGTAGATGATTGAATGTCCAAGTTCAATGTCCAGTACTCAATTACAATGGTTCTAATTCTAATAGATTTTAAATTAAACCAAATAGGACTTGCCTTAATTGATTTTGATTCCAAAGAAAGGGAATAACAATTCCTCTTATCAAATTAGATTGGAATAGCAGAAAAAAAATCAATTAAATAAAGCTAAGGAAAGAGAATATTAAATAAGCACACTTAGCTTAGATGGAGCACAGAATTATCTCTCAGAAGTTCGACGAAGATTGGCTTGAATGGATTAATTAATTCGATGATTTCTTCTGAGATTCGTGCCCTATTTATAGGTGAGCAGATCGCGTGTTCGACTGGTCTAGGGAACTCTTCGACTAGTCGAAGCAATAACAGATATTTGAAAAATTAGGCGCGATAAGCTTTGACCGTTCTACGACTGGTCGTAGGTCACCTTCGACTGGTCGAAGAACCTGAAAAACATCGCTGGATTTTGAGTCGAAGATTTTCGACTGGTCGAAGATGCCGTCGACACTATTCCTTCGACTGGTTGAACAAATTCCTGGACTAGTTAAAGCCTAACAGATTTTATCCAAAATTTGTAACAAACTCACAACTGATCGAGGAATTTCTTAGATTGGTCGAAGCAACTCTAGGACTAGTCGAAGAAGGCCTAGGACTAGTCGAATAATAGACCAAACTTATGTAAAATAAACATTCGATTTATGTATCCAAAGTGACCTACTTCTAAGGTCAACTTAAGGTCAGTCAAACCTCAACCATGAAGTAAGGACATTGAAACATAGGAACTAGTGGCCTTGAAGTATGAGCCTTGAAGTCTTGATGTAGTTCAATCTTGAAATCTTGATGTAACTCAATCTTGAAATCTTGATGTAGCTCAATCTTAAAAGTGTCTTGAGTTCTTTACAAACTGCCTTGTTCTCTTCTTAAAGTCTTGCAGCTTGAGTCTTGTCTTGTGAGCAGTTCTTGCATTCAAGATTGATCCTTGTACTTGTGAGCTTTGGTTGTTGTGAGCTTAGCTTGTTTATGAGTGTTGATCCTTGAGAGAGCTTCACTTATGCAGGTTATATATAACAGTGATTTTGGCACCACAAATTTGACAGCAGACAGGGATATAAAATATAGCACTTACAAGGTTTAGGTTAGGTAGTTGAGATTAGGATTAGGTGTAGGTTTAGGTTTAGGTATTTGAGAATACATTAGGTTTAGGTTTATGTTATAGGTTATAGGTTTAGGTTTAGGTTTAGGTTAAGTTTATAGGTTATTGGTTTATGTTTAGGTTTAGGTTAAGGTCTAGGTTTAGGTTTCGGTTTAGGTTATAAGGTATAGGTTTAGGGAATTGAGAATAGGGTAAGGTTTAGGTTTAGGAAATCGGGTACGGGTTCGGGATTGAGTTTAGGTTTAGGTTAGGGAGTTGAGATTAGGATTAGGTGTAGGTTTAGGTTTAGGGATTTGAGAATACATTAAGGTTTAGGTTTAGGAAATTAGGTTCGACTTCGAGATCGGGTTTACGTTTGTGTTTTAGGTTATAAGTTATAAGTGTAGGTTTAGGTTTAGGTTATCGCTTTAGTTTTAGATTATAGGTTATAGGTTAAAGGTTTAGGGATTTGAGAGTAGGTTTAGGGTATAGGTTTAGGTTTAGGTTAAGGTTATATGTTAAGGTTAAGGTTATAGGTTTAGGTTTGGGTTAGGTTATAGGTTTTTGGTTAAGGTTTATGTTATAGTTATAGGTTTTTGGATTTGAGAATAGGTTTAGGTTATAAGTTTAGGTTTAGATTAAGATGTATGTTAAAGTTTAGGGAATTGAGTTTAGGTTATAGGTTTAGGTTATAGTTTATAGGTTTAGGTTATAGGTTTATGTTGTAGTTATAGGTTTTAGGATTTGAGAATAGGTTTAGGTTATAGGTTAAAGGTATGGTCCCTGCAAATACAGATATAAACACGGTCTGCTCTAATTGGCTAGGCCCTTCTAATGCTATCCATAGGAAATGGACTCTTCATCATGGTCATAACAGCTGTTCCCATCTTCCAGGGACCCCCACTCAACATCCGGATAGTTCTGACGCACATCCGGGTCTGCTCCATCAATTTTGAGTAAATACATAAACATGGTCTGTCCAAATGGCCAGGCCCATCCAATGGTCATAACAGCGGTCCCACCTTCCAGGGACCCCCGCTCAACATCCGGATAGCTCCGACGCACATCCAGATACATAAATGGGTACGGTTTCAAATAACATTATTAGCAATGTTTCAAATGCATACCTCCTTTAGAAAGTCCTTTAGTTGATCCTCATGAAAGTCCTGATCTGTAAGAACCTTAACGGCAACATCCTACATTCCATGATTGAATAAATAAGAAGATGCATCACCTTTACTTTCAAGTCAAATAAAAATGGGACAGAGAACCATGTAAGAAACATGAAGAAAAATGTGGATTTCTTTGAATATGATAGAGAGATTGGTCTAGGAACTGAACCACAAATTACTCTCATCAGGTTAGTTATCAGAATAACATTTCTAGAGAAGTTCCCTGCATTAAACGCTTGCCTATTTTCATTTATCATCCTACAAGGCACCCCATGACATTACTAGGAAGTATGGGGCTGTTAAAGAGGTTGATGATTCTTCTACAAAGGCATGGCTTAAAAAGATGCGGACACTGTTTATCAGGAAGGGATCAGGGTTCTCTTCTCATAGTGTCATTATTGGGGATGCATATAAAGGGATTCATGAAATCGGTTTACCATTAGAAATTGCTCAAAAGATCACATTTGAGGAGAAGGTCACCCCATACAACATGGATTATTTACATAAACTAGTGGATGACAAATTATGTGTAACATATAGAGATGGTTCAGCCACTTATGCAATTAGGGAAGGTTCAAAAGGACATACATATTTGAAAGTTGGTTAAATCATAAATAGGCATATTATAGACAAATATTTTTTTCATTAATAGGCCGCCTAGTACTCATAAACATTCATTGCAAGCATTTTTTGTCTATGTGCATGATGACCATACTTTTAAGATCAATCCTCTTATTTGCACTCCCCTAGGTGCAGATTTTGATGGGGATTGCGTTCATATGCTACTTCATAGATCATATTCTGAGATAAAAGGTGTCATATATATATATATATATTATAGTTCAAAAGCAGACAATAAAGAGCACAAATTCTGATTATAAAGGTGCTATTTAGAGTTAAGCTTACTGTCATTGTCATGTTGAAACTGTTCCTTAAATATGAGGACGTCCCTTATTGATCTAAAATAGTCAAAGAGAATTACAATTAAAAGAAAGAAAGAAAAAAGAAAAGAAAAGAAGGCAAGTAGATAATTAGACACTCAAATGCTACCAAAAAGAAAAATATAAACTTATCTTGTTAACTCCCCTTGAAGTGACACCTACACCAACCTGCAACAACGGAAACCAGATCAGTCCCAAATGTGTACTTAGCAATCAAGGAAGAAATGGATTATACTAAAATTGCTATTAAATAGAAAGAAATATATTATAACATAAATAATCAGAAACTAAAAATCACTAAAGTGGAATGGAACTCCCAATACATAAAGATGATCATACATAACATGGGCATGAGCAAAAGAAACCTAGGGTGTGTTTGGATGTACAACTCAGCAACCTAGACAGAAACTAGATAAATGACCAAATTGTAATCAATTTTCTAAGCTAGCTTCATGTCGCATGCATTGGAATTCCAATTTGGAAAGAACACGTCTCTTGGCCATCATTTTTTATTAGACAAATTGCTAAAGTGCATGTATGAATGGATGTTCCATTTGAAATGGATTGCAAGAATTGAAGATAGAGAGTTGCAATTTGAGCATCCAAAGGACAGACCATGTAGAAAATTATTCAACCATGCATGTATGAATCGATGAACTGAATTGCAATAGTTATTCTGGTAAAGTGAAAATTACCAATTTGTAATTATAGTATGGCTGGTATGGGTTTGGGACTTTGGCTCCTAAGTGCAATCACTATACTTTGAAGATGGACCTAAAATAACTAGAGTTGAAATTTGAGGGTTACTCACTAGTGAATGCTAGGAAATGTAACCAGGATTTGGTTGTTTCATCTTTTTTAAACTAAATATTTTCAATTCAATTTAGTTGCTCATCCAAATACAACCCAAAATGTATTATGTTATTTTTGTAAAAACTAACATGTAGATGAAGGAATTGGCTAATGGAAATTACTAAAGAAGGATGACAATTTCAACTAGGATTTGGCTATTTGTGACTGATCTGAAACTCAGTATGAATCAGGGTGGTAGACTCGTCAGGAGGGCCAAACATTCGCATCGAATGTTGGACTATTGGCCATTCTTTTTCAACTACCCATTTGTTTTGCATGCAGTGGCTCACATATGAGATAACTGGCCTAATTCTTAGGCTAGACAGATTGACAATTGGGCCTACCAGATGAAATTTTGGATCTTGATGAATGGTCTGGATCACACATGCATTCCATGTTGGCACTTATGTGGATGCCTAGGTTTAATGACCATATTTGTGTCTGCAATCCTTATGGGAGATTGCTCTCAATTGAACTTCTCTAGCCTTACTTGAACCTTTCATCAGTCAAAGGCAGTACCAAGACTAACTGATAATTGTTAAAAGAGCATTAATCACACCTTTTCAGCTCACCTAAAGATTGGACCATCTTGATTTTCAGGCCATGACACATGATCAGAGGGGATCTCCCCACAAATGGTCAAGATCTTACACACGTGTACTAAACTAGACCTCAACATGAATGAGCAGCACAATGCAAACATAAAACCAATCTGACACATGGCAAGTTTGGTCAAGTCACACCTAATCCCAAGAGAAATACAATTTTCTTAGTTTTTTAGGTTGTTGAGTTGGGCCCTTGGTTCAATGATATAAATGACAACACTATATGGATGGTGGCCCATGAACCAAAAATCCTCCACATAAGGATAACCTGAGCCTTCAACTGGTGGCCAATAGATAAATGATTGAGGATGAGATATTACCATCATGTGTGGGTAGGAAACCAATCTAATAAGATGAGCTATAATGGTATTTGCATTCTCTAAAATAACCTCTTTCCCTGTTTGTACATGTGGAAAACAGAAACTTCATATGAAACTTTGCATAACAAAACATGGAATCTGATATCATCTGGACTTGACAAAAGATGGAATAAGAATCTTCTCAAAAATTCAAAACCAAACATCTCACCTTTTCCCTATACATGTTCCTCAGCCTCCCAGCCTCCTCATCCATGGGCTAGTCAAGCTTCTAGTCCAAGACCCACATGCTCCCTTTATTACTCTCATCTTTGGGTGGCTTCGACGCCATCAAAATCCCAAAATTAACAGGAATTAACACCAATAACTTGCCACTCAACCACGTCCTGAATCGAAGCAAATCCTAACATCAATAGTAGATCACTGAAACCCCAAGCCCACAAAGAAATCTATCAATTAATCTCCATGACGAAAACATACCAAAAATGCTTCAGACTGATGAAAAAAAAAACAGAAAAGTTCAGCTTTTCTATTAGTAGCCCACAAAAATACAGCGACTCTCAACCCAATGAGGTTTGGGCGAATAGTCTTCACTGTATGTTTGATCCCTATAGTTGAGGGTTCGATTCCCCTCCCTGGCTTTACCCGATACATGTGCTTGTGGGTGATTGCGTGTATCTGCCGGGATTAGTCTCACTTCAAAAAAGAGGTGAGGACATCCTATGTCTTCAAAAAATAAAAATAAAAATACAGCGATTCTCAATTAGGAAACCCATGAAATAAGGAGAAAAACAGGCAAATTTTTGGCTTTTCAGCTAAACAAACAAGAACTAACCACTTTCTACTTGAGGAAGAAACTCCTCATAAACTCTTGAAATGCTGAGAAAACACTAAATTTTAAAGCTTTCGACGGATGCTACCATCGCAATCTAGAAAACTACAGAAATAACAAACCTAACCTCATTTAAAGTAGCAAAAAAGGAGTAAATCTCACTTTACATGAAAAAGACAATACCAGTAATGGCTGTAAAACAGCATTCAGATTTCCCAACTCATCCAACCATCAAAATCTATCTTGAAAAAAGATCGATAACATTGTTAAATGAGGAAAAATAGTAAATTCAAAAACTAACCTCAGGGAAAAAAAATACCGAACAAAAAATTAAAAAATAAAAAATTAATGGCATCTCCCAACTTCAAAAAATAGTAACTTGAAAGCTTTCAGCTTTAAAGCTAAACCCGAGAAAAAAACTTTAAAAAAAAAAATGACACCTCAGAAGAATCAGTGACAGAAAAACAAACCGATTTCTCAGTTTCCACCACAAACCCAAAAAAAGAAATCTCTCTCTCTCTCTCTCTCTCTCTCTCTCTCTCTCTCTCTCTCTCCATTACAGAAGTAGTAAAATTTAAAGCTCCCAATTCATACAGAAATAATAAAAAATCAGAAAAAATTGCAAGAAAGTTGCCCCAGTTGATAACAGTAGTAAATTCAAAGCTCTCAGCTAAAACTACCATTAAAATCTAATGCCAAAAATAGTCCAAAAACAAATACCCACCTTAGAAAAGGAATCCGAAGATAAATCCATGCTAGAATTGATTTCTAAAAGAAAAAAACACTTCAAATTAAAATTGCCCAAGAACAAAATCCCACCTCAGCAAAAATTAAAAAAAAAATAATACCTGCAGAATTTACAAAATAAAAAAGAAAAGATAGAAAAACCCAAATCTCTCTAAAACAAAAACCCACCCTAGAAAAGGCAACGAAAAGATCACCCAAACAGAAATTTTGAAAAGAAAATAGAAAAAAGAAAAAAATTCGAACTATCATTTAATGCTAAAGCCACCCAAAGAAAATCAGGAAAACAGAAACTTCATATGAAACTTCACAAGAGATGTCAGAGCATGGAGATCTGATGTGGTAGATTTATGGGGCATCTGTCATCCATGTTGGTGTCCATCAGAGCAACTTTACTAGTCAATGAAAATGAGTTTCCATTTATAGGGATTGCAGGATGGTGCATGCAAACGCAACAAATTTTAGAAACAAAGAGAGAGAGAGAGAGAGAGAGAGAGAGAGAGAGAGAGAGAGACTAAGTTTTTGAATCCCCAAATTTGGAAATTAAGTTTTTCAGATGTGAATCCCCAAATCACAAAATCAAGGATTTTCAATTCAGAATCCTCAAATCCGTTAATTAGGGATTTTTGAATCCCATACAAGCTAATTAGGGATTTTGAATCCCAAATCCAGCAATTAGGGTTTTTTGATTTGAATCCCCAAATCAGAAATTAGGCATTTCGAATCCCAAGTCCCTTATTGGGGATTCCAGTCATATTACCCCATAATCCAGTTGAAATTAGGGATTTTTATTTTTTTATTTTTGGATTTGAATCAGTCAATTAGGGATTTTGAATTCGAACCCCAAATCCAGTTACCAAATTGGGGATTTCAATCTGGAATCAGATGGGGGGTTCCATTGTCATACCTGGAGTGAACTTCGCTCGATCTCATGACGGATGTGGAACTCCTCGCTAACATCCATGTTTGTCACCTGTGGAAATCCTCCACTCAAGCTCTGGCAACCATGTCCAGCAGCCATGTCCGAGGCAAGAGAGAGAGAGAGAGAGAGAGAGAGAGAGAGAGAGAGAGAGAGAGAGGGCGGCGAGAGAGGGCAGAGGGCAGGGGTGAGAGAGAGAGAGAGGGCAGAGGGAGGGCGCATGGCGAGTGAGAGAAATGGGGGGAGATTGGGTGCAGCTCTGTTTTGAGCACGCACCCAATTTTGGGCGGGCCATGGACGGTGCTCTGTGGGTCCTACCATGATCTATGTGTTTCATCCATTCCGTTCATCCATTTTTAAAGATCATTTTAGAGCTTTATACCAAAAAATATAAATCTCAGGTGGTCTACACCACATGAGAACAATAGTGATTGGATATCCACCATTAAAGTCTTCCTAAGGCCCACTATACTATTTATTTGACATCCAATCTGTTGATTTGGTCATACAGGACCAGATGAAGGGAAAAAATAAAAATCAGTTTGACCCAAAACTTTTATGGCTACCAAAATGTTTTTAATGTTCGACGCTCATTCAACACTGTTTCCTGTAACGTGGTCCACTTGAGATTTGGATATATCTCATTTTTGGTCTCATATTGTAAAATTATTTGTAAAAATATATGGACGACATGGATGAAACACATACATCATGGTGGGGGCCACAGAGCACCGTCCATGGGCCATTGGCTGGTGTCAGGGGGAGTAGCCAATCCGTTCCCAAGCTGCTGAGTAAATCCTGTGGGGCCCACCATGATTTATTCATTTTATCCGCTTCATCCATCCATTTTAACATATAATTTTATTACACAAGTTAAAAAATGAAGCCTATAAAAATCTGAAGTGGACCACATCATAGGAAATAGTATGAACTGAACATCTACCATTGAAAATTTTTGGGAGGCCACTGAAGTTTGGATCAAGTTGATATTTTAGTTTTCCCTTCATCCATGTATTTGTGATCTATTGAACAAGTTGGAAGACAAATAAAAATCACTATAGGTCATAGGAAGATTTCAAAGGTGGAAATCATTATTCCCACTATTTCCTGTGGTATGGTCCACTCGAGCTTTGGATATGCTTTAATTTTGGGCTCAACCACTAAAATGATCTGGAAAAATGGATTGACAGTGTGGATAAGCCAAACACATTCACTGTGTCATTGCTAACTGGATACGGTAGGGTAGGATGCAATGTGCGAATAAACCCTTTTGGGGGTCACAAAAGTTTCGGATCAATATGAAATTTGTTTTTCCTATTCATCCAAGTATTTGGTCCACACCACATGAAATGGTGTTGATTGAATATCCAACATTAAAAACTTCTTGTGATTGAGCCAAAGTATGAGGCAGATTCAAAGTTCGAGTGGACTCTATCACAAAAAACAGTGGGGATTGAATGCCTACCATTAAAACCTTACTTTGGGCCGCAAAGTTTTCAACCAAGCTAATATATATGTTTTCCCTTATTCCATGTCTGTATTAACTTATAAACAGGTTGGATCTCAAATAAACATCGCGATGAGCCCTAAAAAGGTTTCAATAGTGGGCGTCACTATCCCACTCTTTTTTATGGTGGGTCCACTTGAACTTTGGATCTGCCTCGTCAGTCAGATGCACCATTCCATGGTGGGCCACGAGCTTAAAAATAAAGTCAATCCATGACTTGGGTGGGCCACACCACATACTATAGTTGAGAGGGTTACCCTCCCATTAAAACATTCATAATCATTTATTGGGCCCACCTAGATGTGGTTCATAGATCTGGCCCATTCATTATGTGTGTCCCACTTGGATGAGGAGTCAGACCAGGTTTCATACACATCCAAAATCATGTGGGCCCCACCAAATGCTTTTATATATTTTAGGAATGTCTTCACATAGTTTTAGATGCTATGGCCCACCTAAGTTTCGTATATGACTAATTCATGGACTTAAAGGGGACACATCAAATGCATGGTGTTGATGTTCTACACACATCATGGTGGGGCGCACACAGATTAACTTCATGGGAAGTTCCCATGAGGTGACCTTATAGTACCATTTCACTATTTTAGGTAACTCCTTCATGGGTGTTACTCTAACCGTGTAGGGCCCACCTTGATATATTTTATGTATATCGACACCGTCCATATATTTTTCCATCATATTTTAGGATGTGATTTCAAATCATAAGAACTAAATAATCATGGTGGACCATACCAATCAAAACAATATGATGAATAACCATTAAAAACCTTTTGAAGGCCACAAAAGCTTTGGATCAATTTAATCTTTGTAGTTTACCTTCATCTAAATCTTCTTTACATTATCAACAAGTTGAATTGCAAATAAACATTACTAAAACCTTAAGATGGGCTCTTTATAATTTTTAATGGCGAGGTACTATATTATCATTCTTTCCAGTGGTGTGGTCCACTTAAGATTTAAATCTACATAACTTTTTATACCCGGCCCAAAAATGGGTTGGAGAAACGTATGAGCGGCAGGGATATACAGCACATCATCAAAATCTCACTTTTGTTATCTAACTTTTCAATTTTTCTTGTTAAAATACAAAATCTAGTTTTCTTTTAAAAATATATATATATTTTTTACAATTTGATAATTTTTTTTTTAATTTCTTTTTCAAAATATCATCTTTTTATCGAAATCTCACTTTTGTTATTTAACTTTGCAATTTTTCTTTTCAAAATACAAAATCTAGTTTTCTGTTTTAAAAAATATATATATATATATATATATATTTTACAATTTGTTAATTTTTTCACAATTTTGTTTAATTTCTTAAAATTTCTTTTTTAAAATATCATTTTTTTAAATCTCACTTTTGTTATATATAACTTTTCAATTTTTCTTGTCAAAATACAAAATCTAGTTTTCTTTTTAAAAAAATATATATTTTTTCAATTTGTCAAAAATTTCACAATTTTGTTTAATTTTTAAAATTTTCTTTTTCAAAATATCATTTTTTATCGAAATCTTTTTTTTTTTCAAAATTATCGATAGTTTTGTTTTTCAAAATTTAAATTTTTCTTAAACATTGTTAATTATTTTTCTAAGCTTTTTAACTATTTTTTTTTCAAAATTCACGGTTATTTTGAGTAGGTTAATTGAGCATTAGAGACTATTTAGGACAGGGCTGTAAGACGGCTAAGGACCGTCTCTATTAGAGACGGTCTTTGACAGTCTCAGATTGTAAGTAAAAGATGACCAATGACCGTCTCTAATGTAGACAACCAATGACCATCTCAGATGACCGCATACAAGACGGTTAAGGACCGTCTCTAATGCGGACGGCCAATGACTGTCTCAAATGACCCATATAAGACGGTCAACGACCATCTTAAATGATTTGTGGACATTCAAATTTTAAGACAATATTAAGGACGGTTAGGGGTCGTCTAAAATTTTAGAGACAATTTACGGCCGTCTCTAAAGCGTCTTTAAACCAAGTAATTTTAAAGACGGTCCAGAACCGTCTCCAAATCCGTCCTTTTTCCATTTTTCACGTAGTGATTTAATTGCTAGTAGACCTGATATTACTTTTAGTGTTGGTATTTGCGCTAGATATAAGTCTGATCCTAAAGAGTCACATCTAACTCTGTTAAGCAGATAATGCAATATATCGCAAGTACTACTAAATTGGGTCTCTGGTATCTTTATGATACTAGTGTTCAATTGGCTGGGTACTCAGATGCTGATTGGGTTGGTAATATTGATGATAGAAAATCAACCAGTGGTGGTTGTTTCTATATTGGAAATTGTTTGGTTTCTTGGTTTAGCAAGAAACGAAGTTCTATATCGCTCTCAACTGCTGAGGCTGAATACATTACAACAGAAAATGCATGTAATTAGCTTGTTTGCATGAAACATATGTTAAGCGATTATGGAATTGCACAAGAATCAATGATATTATTTTGTGATAATTCTAGTGCTATAAATATTTTGAAAAATCCAATCCATCTGATAATATTAATATGGATGATATCTTTGATGAACTTGAATCTGATTCTACTAATGATCCTGACTATGAGCCATTTGATTTTGATGCTTGTCTTCATGCTATAGAGGAGAAAGTTGAAAATATGAATGTCGCCCATGATCTTCGATTTAAATATATGCGCGAGTATCTTGGGAGCATAAACAAGGGCCTTCATCAACTTAATCCTACCATACATGTTCCTTCATCTGGATTTGATTAAGTGTTTTATCTTTTGGTCCATATTAATTCTAATACTGTTTTACCTTTGTTGGTGTGTGAACTTTGATTTTACTTCAGTTTGGTTAATTGACCTTTGTTTGTGGAATTTGAACTGGTTAATGATTTGTGGACTTTAATTTGCTTAAATCTTGACTAGGTAATCCTTTTCTTACTCCTGTTTATTATCCTTTTCCATTTCTTTTTTTCTTCCTTTGTCATATTGTGACAAAAAGGGGTAGAAGATTTCAAGTAGTTCGGATTGATTGGAATGGATAATGGATATGGATTGAAGGGTAGTAACATTAAGATATATATGTGTGTGCTACTCAGGGGGAGTAAATAAGCAAGGAAGAATTTGTACTAGTTAATAACAATTGGTGCATGATTCTTTAACTAGGCTATAACTGGTTCTCTTATATATGTCTGGTGCATGATTGACTGGTGCATGATTCTTTATTGAGCATGTTGTGCTTCTCTTATTTTTTTGAGTGCGTTTTATCACGAATTCGACAAACGGGGAGATTGTAAGTGCTATGGTTTTATGCTCCTTTGGTTGTCAAATTTTGTGGTGTCAAAACATCAATCTATGACTTGTCCAGCTCATTAGTATATATGATCAAGACATTGTATCATCTCTCTAAACACTTTGCTTCAAGTCAAGAACAAAGAACTACTTCAAACCATTTCAAGAAATACAAGTACAAGCTACAACGGAAGAAGCGATCTTGTTCAAGACCCAAGTCAAGTGTAATTCAAGCTCTAGAAGATCTCAAGCTCAATGTTACATCAAGTAAAGAGATCTCAAGCTTCACAATCTTCAAAGGTTAACTATCATTTGAAGAAATGAAGTCTCAATGATCATACCTCACTTTCAAGGTATGATTGATCTTAGATTTACCTTAGGGTAGGTCATTTTGTATACATAATTCAAATTGAATTACTTTACATGTATTTGGATTGTTCTAAGACTAGTTCTAAAATCTATTTGACTAGTCCTAGCTCTGGCTCAACCAGTCCAAGAAATTTCAAGACCAGTCCTAAGTTGTTACAAATTTTCAAAATTTTTTGGTTGAGCTATGACCAATCCTGGACTCTGTTTGACCGGTCATGTGAACAGTGCACAACTCGTCCTACAACCAGTCCTAGACCTATGACTTAAATTCCAGCAACTGTTTCTGGTTTCTCCCGACCACTCGTAGGATGCTCACGACCAGTCATGGACACCCTATGACTAGTCGTGAAACTGTTTTATCTGATCGCGCTTAAAATTTCAAAAATTTGTTCTTCTACGACCAGTTGCAGTGTCCTAAGGACTAGTCGTAGATGAGATTTCTGCAACTATAAATAGAACACGAATTTCAGAGTTTAATATCGAATTTCAAGTAAAATCAAGGCATCACTCGAGATAAGTTTGTGTTCATTTTTAAGCTACATTGTGCATATTTAATATTCTCTTTTGTTAGCTTTATTAATTTGATTTTGTTTCTATATTCCAATCTGAACTGAAAAGAGGAATTGTTGTATTCCTTCTTTTTCGAATCAAAATCAAATATAGCTAGCCCAACTGGTTTAATTTAAAATTAATTAGAACATAGAACTCTTTCAAAGTGAGTATTGGACATTGAACTTCCACATTCGAACTTCTACTCTGATTGGTTCTTCCGGGCTGCTACAAAAGGAGAAATCCAGGTATTTTACTGTATTGTAAATTTCCTTCATTTTAGTTTTTGTTTGAGATTAAGCCAGAAAAATCTCAATTTAGTGATTATCTGAGGAGAGCCAAGAAAACTTAGAAGTAGGGTTTTTGAATTGTATAAGCCCATTTGAAAGACACAATTGTGAAGGTTTTAGGTGAACCTGTGAAACCTATTTTCATAGTGAACGCTAATATCCCCTATGTGAGGATATTAGGAGTGGAGTAGCAAGCTGTGTGGCTGTTGTTTAACAGCTGGTGTACACACATGCGAACCACTATAACTCTTTGTGTTTTGTGGATGTGTGAGTTATATTTCCTATCTTTTATCATTCATGTTTGTGGAATATATGTGTGGATGTGAATGTTGTAATATTTACATTTCAAGCACTGTGGGGAATGTTGTAATAATTTAGATTTAAATTATTGCAATTTATTTAAATTCCTTGCTATTTATTTATTCCTCTTTGGTTTGAGTTTTTGATATGAAGGACGTTCTAGAAATAAGGTTATCCTGCCATGAACTCTTGGTTTTTATGGTGTAAGGTTGTCCTTAGAACATCATTTGTATCAACCTCTCAATGCTTGTTTATTGAGGTTGTCTTTCATTTCAGCATTGTGAATTGATTTCCTTTATTTGGCTATCTCATTATTTAATTCCGCTGTTATTATTTTAAATTTGGCATTGTTCTATTCACCCCCCCCCCCCCCTATAGGACATATAGCTTGGCCTTTTCAGTTGTTGATGACTAACCTCTTACCGAATCTGGTCCTTCGATTGATATAGAGGATGATGTGGATTCATGCATTATAGGTAAATATGATAATAGATCCTCATTTGCTCTTGAACCTCAGCCATTAAGTAACATACCATTCATTAAGGATCATCCTCTCAATCAAATCATTGAAGATCCTAATTTTAGTGTGAAAACTTGACGTCAACGTGAAGGTATTTACAGTCATTTGTGCTTCACCTCAAAAATTGAGCCCAAAAATGTTATAGAAGCTCTCCAAGATGAATTTAAGATTGCGGCAATGCAAGATGAGCTCCAACAATTTGAAAGAAATAAGGTGTGGGAGCTAGTTCACTGATCACTTGAAATATGTGCGATCTAATATATTTAGTTCAAGTGTGTCTAATGATATATCTGAGGAACTTGGGCCTCCAAATTCTTTTTTAGCATAAACATAGGATATGTTTATAATTTTGGTTATTATCCTTTTTGTGTAATTTTTGTTGAGTGTACAAGTTGATAAGTAGGTATATTATTTTGTACATCTCCTTGGTCTATTCAAAGCATTCAAAAATTCTAAACCTCTTACTTTGATGACTCGAATGACCATTCGATGACATCGAAGACATACCAAGAACTGAAGTGTCAGACATTGTTTGCTGTCATCGAACACCTCCTTGATGACATCAAATTTCGGATGTTCGATGTCATCGAACCAACTTCGATGACATCAAAGTGTCATGACTTTTAAAAGTGCGAGCGAGTGCAAAAATCCCCATTTTAGTTTCGTTTTTGGCGATCGTTCGTTTCTTCTCTCCTTCTCGTTCGGTGGTGTCGTGGTGCTCCTCTTGAGTTCAAATCAACTCCTATCTTAGTAAATCTTCCCTCTTTCTACTCCATTTTCATTAATAGATTGGATTTGGGTGTGTCTCTTTTCCTATGATTTCTGCCACTTCCCTAGAATTTTCTCTTTTGAACTATGGCAGAGGACAAAGGGAAGGCTCCAGCCAAAGGGGAAACCTCACGGCCAACTAGAAAGAAAACATTGGCTCCTAAAGAGCAAGCCAAAGCCCCTGCAACGTCATCAAATCAGGGTTCCCCTGACTCATGGTGTGGTAACCCTACCTAATAAACTTCCTGCAGCAGTGCTCCTCTTGCTGAGCCTCCCGTTGCTCCTCCAAGTGCCGCCTTAGTTGCCAAATATTCAGGGAGGTTGCTTGTACATGAGTGAGAGATTAACATTGAATGTATCCAGTCCTTTGGGATTGAACCTCTTCTTGGCATAGTAGATTGGACCCCTCTGCTAAAGTTTGGAGGTGTCAGTCGAGATGCACAAGTCTCTAGGTTTTTAGCCCACTTTCATACCCCTGTTATGGACCCACCATCTCTGTCCATTACTGTTGGGCAAACCACTTCTGTTATCATCCCTGACACTGTTTCTAGTTGGTTTAGTCTCACAACATCTCTTGTGGCACTCTCAGACATGGACATTGATGACCCCACTATCCGTACCTTAATGACCAAATTCATGTGTAGTGGAAGAGATGTTCCATGGCATCAAGGAAATGCCCTCAAAATAAAGTACATGCTTCCCAAATACCATGTCCTCCATTGTATCTTCTCCACAAACGTCTATCCTCATGGTACTAATCGCATGGATCTTACCCCGTTTATGCTTCTAGTCTTATACAACATTGCGACGAGTCTTAAGTTGTGTCTTCCATCCTTCATTATTCATCAACTCGTTGTAGTTGTTCACAACACTCAACCAATTTATCTTCCATTTCCACACCTTGTCTGTATATTAAGTCAAGACTATGGCTTGCTGTAATGCCCTGAAAATCGGGGGTCGAACAAAGCTCAACTCTCGAGTTCCAACGCATCACTTATGCAGCATAGATAATGATGATTAAATGTTGTCCATATTAGTGCATTAAACATGAGTGGGATTATACTAAAATAACATATCATACTCCAGAGATAATTAAATTAAGCAAGCGGAAGACTGAGATAGGTATATAAAATATGAAGGTGTTTCTCAATCCCTAGAGTATGAGTATGATGCCAGGCTGAATATATACGTGTATGGTTCCAAAATTTACAAAATATCAAAGTGTAAATGTCCAACTAATCCATAAGTCCCTGTAATCACATCAAATTAGCACGGGGTATACGTAGACCCGTTTGAGAGCTGAACGTAGGAGAATCCTTCCTCCTCGCCTATGAAGTCCAACTCCGCTGTATAAACTTCATCATCACCTGCATCTAAACCAGAGTCTGGGTGGTGTTTTAAAACACCATCTCAGGGTTGGAATGAGTGGCCAACTCAGTGGTACTATAAGGCAAAGGTTAACATGTTATCAATTCATTCAAGCAGTAATGATAAAGCAATACAATGATCATATCCTAAGTACTAGTGTTAATGAAGGAATGATATGCGTAATGATGCATGCCCTCACTTGCAGTCCCTTAGCGACACCATCTCACAGTCGTACATGCTACTCCCACTATGCTCTTCAACGCCAAAGGCACATGCAATGCGGTGCATGATCAGTTAGATAAGTAATTTATTAGGCTTATTCATATAGCAGATTTAAGAAGCTAAGGTACCTCCCTTTATATCATTTACCTAAACAAATGATCCATCTAGGGTCGTCAATCCTAGTTAATCACATACGATAAGCAAGTTGCGAGGTCATCACTCCCAGTTAAAAGCAGTGGATAGGCAAGTTCATGAGTTTATACTCTAGGTCACTCCACCAACGCCCTACTAACTGGAGCGTTATTTTCAAAGGGGTCTGAATCAGACGGCTCACCCAAAGTTTTTGAATCAAATGGCTACACCCAACCCATGCTGGGATCACAGCTAGGCTGCGCCAGTGTAAGCTCACAGCTCGAACACAGTGTCCCATACCACCATGCTCGGCTCATGAGTTTAGGTTGCTCACTGGTCACTACGGGGAGGTTCGTCACCCCAGCGTAGGCTGACAGCTGGACCACGGTGTCTCATACCATCATGCCCATCTCATGAGTCTTAACGGATCGTGGTACCATGGTTGAAATTGGTTTTACATTGGTAAGTGGTACCTTAGATTCAAGTAGTAGCGTCCATACATGGTAAACACACAATAGGCCAATCGGGTTACCTGACAAGTTTGATTAGTACGATCGCACACTGAATTAATTGACATGGAGCACGTAAGCACTTTGTGTAGCCTGACCACTGTCGACAATCATCGTACGACTCAGATTCATCGAACGTATCCAATGTGGCAAATCTAGTTCAACCACTCGACCAAGAACCGTTACCGATTGCCTAGACTACGGAGTAGTCCCAATCATACTCAATTACAATAGGTAATCCCATGTGATAGTCATAACAACATTTAACAAACAATCTAAATACAATAATCATTTGAGTATTTTATCAAACACATAAAGCATGCTACTATACATGGCATTTTTATACATAAATCACGTATGTGAAATTAAGGTTACATGAAAGAATTTATACACATAGGTAAGTTAGCTAAGAATCCTATCTCAACACCCTTAATAATTACCATTCAACAAATAATTATTCATTCAGACATTTTATCAAACACTTAGCCTACGCCTCAGTAAATACATAGACTAAATTGGCTACGACATATATTATGGCAAATCCTTCCACAAGGGGGTTGTCATGCATACAACAAATATGTATCCTAGATTAATAGTCATAACAAGCACAGATTAGGATTTCACACTCATTCAAACAATTTATCAAACACTTAGGCTACACATTACCACATATATGATCTAAATTAGTTATAGCATATATATATGTGGCAAATCCTTTTTCAAAGGAGTTGTCATGCATACAACAATCATGTATTCTAGGTTAATAGTCATGGCAAGCATGAATCATAATAACAATTTCATTCAAACATTTCAACAAACAGATGGAATGCATTATATATTCACATAGTTCACACACATGTATTATTTATCGAATACATCATAACTAAGATCATATGGTGGCAAACAAGTCAGACATAAATCATTAGCTAACATTGAAAGCCTTAAAAACAATAACCTAAACGTTTATAGTTCGCACCTTTCGTTGGCTTGATCGTTTCGAACTCAGTTCGAAACCTACACTTCCATTTATAGAACAATGACTACCTAAATCATGAAAGAGGTTAGCTACTTCATCGATTCCTCTATTCGGATTCCTAAAAAAAAAATTAGAGTTAGGATTTCTTACCCAAATCGAAAGCGAAATAGATTGAGTAGCGTAGAAGAGAGGTGAATCGGTGTGAGGAGTTGTGGCAAAAGATTTCAGCAACTATATCCAAGAATCCTTCTTCCTTCCTTTTCACTTTTCTCTCCTTTTTTTCTCTCTCTCCTAGGGTTTTTAGGAAATTTGTATGAGGGAGAGAAGGGGTGGTTTAAGGGCCTTATATAGGCTCAAAAACTAATGTCAATGGCCCCAAGGCCATAGTATACTTAGGTTATAGCCAAAAGGCGGCTGTTTTAGGCCAACGGAACTTATCTAGAGGTCCATTACTTACATACAGTCTGGAGAAGGTTCTCTGATAATGGATCTATGCTAGGTTAAGATTTCAGTCTGATCGAATTTGTGGATCGACCGTGGAGGACTTGTTTCAGTTTAACGGTCATCGTCACTCGATCAGGGCCACAAGTGTACTGGTATGTGCAGGAAAATTTTCCTGATCTAAGGGTGTAGTTGGGTCAAAATCTGATGGTCTAAAATCTTTAATTTGGCCTGCAAGCGAATGGCTCATTCACTTAAGTTTAAGTTCATTTTCTAAAGATATTCGCGTTTCTCACAGACTTCACTCCAGGTTCAAGTTATATGTTTCTGGATACTAATTGGATTCGATTCCTATGATGCTTATCAAGCCCAGTATGGTAGTCATAACCTTATAGTTCCGTGGTAATCAGACTTTCGACGCACGGTCCAGGTCCGATACGGAGTTTCAATGTGCTCCTGCGAGCAACTAGGTTTTAAGATTACTCTTAGGTTTTTAAGTAATGTTGAGTTAGTGATTTTAATAGTTTTAGGTCTTATATTTTGTATATAAAGTGGTTTAAGCCAAATCCATCGATTGTTTAGTTTAGTACTCAACTAAATTCTGCCCTAATTACGACAGAATAAGGTCCTATGATAGTTCTATGCCCCTTTTTGGCACTTTCAGATAGTATATTATTTTAATTATTTTTTTAATAGTTCATCATCAATTTTACTTTATCTCTACCAAATTTCACTAGATTTTGTGTTGTAGAAAAATTTTAAAAATTCTAGAAGTAGCAGCTGTCCGAACTAATAATTTCTAAATAGTTGTCACATTAACCTAGATTCAACTATATCAAAATTTTTATTTTTTATTTTTACTTATTTTTATATGAAACTAAACTTATCAAGCTTCAATCTGGCTTTTGAATCACCTAAATCAGAGGAATAACGAGGGAGATATGACTTTTTTAATTCGGTCAAAAACTGTAGAAAACTGCAGCGAGGGTGCACCGGATTTTTAGTGCATCGGTGATGCCTCGGGGTCAGCGTGATGGCATCGTGATCAGCGTGATGGCATCGCGCCTGCCTGGTGGTGGTTTTGTCGCATGGATTTTTGAAATGGGCATATCTTTCAATTTGGAATGAGTTACCTGATGTGCCATATGAATTTGGGGTAGGAGAAGCTACTTTATCCAAATAAACTATTTATTTCATAAGATTACAAAAGGATAATGGTCAAAAACCAATTTTATTTATGTATTCACTATTTATACTAAATTTTAGTTTAAGTATTGTTCTTCATCATCTAAACTTTAGGATTTGTGTCTAATATGAAAGTACTTAGAAAAATTTGAAGAATAAGGTGGTGAAAGGTGAGATTTTGAAGGAAATGGGTTGAGAAGGGGATTTGTGACTTTGGGATTGAGTTTTAAGAAGTAAATAAGGTGTTATGATAGACCCATTGCCCAAGGATGTCTAACTCCAAGTTGGCAAAAATTCAAGATGTTACACTTGCCTAACACCAATGATCCTGAACGTCCCCTACAACACTTCACTCATCTCAATATCAAGCGGATAGGCTTGAAATTTCACCCACTTCCATCATCTGAACCAGGAAATCAAGAAGGAACCGACACTCAAGCAGAGACAGAAATTGGGGAGACAGAAACCCCCACTGACGATGAGGCTCGCCCTCCTCCTGTCCTTCCAACCACTCCTAACTCAATGCATGCTCGACGTCACAAACAACATTAGGATCAGATTGGAATGATACTTTGAGGCCAGGCACACATTGAGGACCATCTTGATCGACAGTATGATCATTTGACCCGCATGGAGGAGAGGCTAATAGGGGTTGAACGAATGGTGGCAACTCTGCAGCACACAGCATAACACATTGTTGACCTTCTGACTTGCCACCATGATGACTCAGTCCCTCGTGATGACGTACCAGCATAGTGATCTTCACTCTTATCACACACTACTGTCATTATATTAACTAGGGCATAAGTATCTTTTTGAATGCCCTGGTTTGTCTATGTGGGTCTGTGTGAAAGTGCCCTGGTTTGTCAATTAGCATAAGCATTGAGTCAGCTAGACAGAGGAGCCCTATAGGAAGATTGATTAAGCGTTTGCCTCAACAGGATGTGTGCCTGAACTCACCATGGGTAAATCTTAGCCTCATATCCCATGTCCCAAAATACTAGGTAATTAAAACCCTTAAAATTGAAATATTAGAAAACTTTTTTAAAATCTAAAAAATCTTAAAGTTTTCTACCTTTGTCGATTTATCGACAAGTGGTTCGATAAAATCGAATACTATTGTCGATGTCCTCGAAGCTTACTCGATCTTATCGAAATGAGGACCAAAGATGTCTAGCAACCATGAAGATATCTGGACTAAATTATCGATGGATCGATGGACTCGTCGATATCATCGATGTTTGAATCTCGAATCCATTGAGCCGACTTGATAAAATTGACATCAGGTCTAGTGTGTTCAAAATGCTATTAAGGCAAATCATGTAATCCTTGATATATCGAAGTGCTCCTCGATATTATCAAAATTTAAATCTCGATGATATCGATTAGGAGTCATATCTTTCCAGCAAGTTTTTTAGGTTATTTTTTCTTAGATCGAGGGTCACTTGATAAAATCGATATTCAAATATTGATCATATCGATGCATGGTTGATATCATCGAAAGTGGACAAAAACTATCCTGCAAGCTGATAGTAAAATTCCTTGTAATTATCGATGAATCGACACTACCCTAGATATCATCGATTTTCAAATTCCGATGATATCGAGTGATGCTTGATCATATCATACACCCGAAATATTTCAAAGGCATCTGCTCTCACATTTTCAAATGTCGAGGAACCGAACCTCATGTCGATGAAATCGGAGTTTGAAATATGATGACATCGACGCCTGTTCGATTTCCTAGACCAGTTGGCAAAAGGTTTTTAAAAGTGTTTGACAGCTGAGTTCGTGTCATCGAGCAGTCAGTCGATGCTATCGAGAGTATATGCTCCATGATAGCGACCCTGCTTGATGATATTGAACTCTGTAAAAAATGTGACCGTTTTACATCTGTTGGAACATTTTGCCTATTTAATGAGAGCTGACCCTTGGTTGTTGGTAGAGAAAATAGAGAGTGCTTAAATTTTGCCTATTTAAGCCTTTTCTCTCATGGTAGCTCATCCTCCAATCCACCCTCATCATTGACATTCAATAGAGTGGATTGGGGAATGAACTTTTGCATTCAAGGTTCCTTCAGCTACCACCTTAATGGCAGATCATTAAGCTGGGATGCCTTGAATGCATAGATGATTCGAATCGCTCTATCTCTTCTATAGGAAAACATTTAATAGAGTAGGATTCTATCATAACCTTGACCCAACCTGTCACCTTGTATTGATACATTTCTGAGTTGTGGTTTAAGGGAGTTGAAGATCTTCGTCATCAAAGGAGGAGATCTTCATCAACATGCTGAATGGGGCTCATCTACTTATCTGTAAGTCATTAGAGTCCAGAGGACCCTTATGATCATTCCTTGTGTAGGATTGGGTCTAAGGTGTTTCTCACCCCTTGCAAGTCCTCATAAGAAGCTTTCGATGGGAGTATAGGTGGGGGTGCTTTGTGTTGACCCTTGCTTTGTGGAGAGCATAAACTACTTTGAGGTGAACCTGATTTAAAACCTCTGGTTTGAGGTGAACCTGTTAGGAAATCTCCGTTGAGGTTCCTTGTGAGGATCCTTGGCGTGTGTGGCCTAAAACTTAGGTGTTGTGTGTTAACCCTTGCTCATGGGAGTATAAAGTGTGTCGTGTAGACACGTTGTGTCAACCTAAAAGTATGTTGTACTTGTTAGAGGTGAACCTAATTTAAAACCTCCAGTTTGAGGTGAACTTGTTGTGAAACCTCCGGTGAGGTTCCTTGTGAGGATCCTTGGCCTATGTGGCCTAAAACTTGGGTGTTGTGTGTTGACCCTTGCTCCTCTGTGGGGCATAAACTGTGTCGTGTAGACATGTTGTGTCAGCCTAAGTGTAGGTTGTGTTGGTTAGAGGTGAACCTGATTTAAAACCTCCGGTTTGAGGTAAACCTGTTGTGAAACCTCCATTTTTTAGATCCGATACACTTAAGGGTTGAGTGCGTCTGCTGAAAGTGAAGTAGACAAATAGTCGAACCACTATAAAAACAACTATGTTTAAGATTGTTATTACTTGTGTGATTTCCTTAAATATTTTCATATTTTCTTATCTGAGATCACACCTCACACATAGTCATATCCATCTGAACCTATGATTTATACCTTGTTTATCTTTCAAATAGTTTTATGACTGGATCCTCTATTTGGCTTGGAAGCCATTAGAGTTACTTTGAAGAAATCCTGATATATGCATATTCTCTCAGGATAAGTTTGATAGGATTTTAAATTACTATAAAATATTAAAAAGTCCTATTCACCCCCCTTTAAGACCTATTGACATATTCCCACTTCAACTAAAGTGGTCATTTCTACAATTTTAATTGGTATCAAAGTGGGTCTCTCTTAAGGGCTTCACCACCTAGAGAGTGTTCTTGACTGAAGTTGGTAATATGGCCAAAGAAGAGGGCTCATCGGTCACTAGACCTCTTGTATTTGATAGATCAAATTATGCATACTGGAAGGCTAAAATGCATCACTTTCTGAGATCTTTAGATCATGATATTTATGATATAGTTGAAAGAGGATATGTGCCACTAACTTATCAAATCGTACTTGAAAATGGCACAACTATCACCAAACCAAAAGCCAAAGAGATGTGGACCGCATTTGATAAAGAAAAGCAAACCTCTGAAGCTAAAACTATGAACACTATCTACTGTGTTGTGTCCCAAGAAGTTTTCAATCAAATCAGTATGTGTGGGATAGCTAAAGAAGCATGCGACTTGTTGGAAACAACACATGAAGGAACAAGCACTGTGAAAAGATCCAAACTGCAACTCCTAACATCACAATTTGAAAGTCTCAGAATGGAAGAGCATGAGACCTTCATGAAATTTTTCACAAAACTAGACATCATTTACAACTCCATGGGTGGATTAGGTGAGAAAGTTCTAGTCCCAAAAATCTATAGGAAAATACTAAGATCATTACCAAAACGGTTCAATCCTAAAGTAACAATCATTGAAGAATGTAGAAACATAAATGAAATTAAAGTAGATTAACTAGTAGGTTCCCTACAAACATTTGAACTACACTTCAAACAAACTCCCAAATCCAAAACTACTGTCCTCAAAACTTCAGAGAATACAACAAATGAAGACATTGAAAGTGAAAGAGAAAATGAAGATGAGGAAGTGGCCTTGTTGGCACGACAGTTCAGAAAGTTCTTTCAAAAAAATCGTGGCCGTCCATTTAAAGGAAGACAGGTGGACAATAAACATTTCATAGGTAAATCTGGTAAAAAGTCTAAGGAACCACAATGTTATACCTATCGAAAGTTTGGACACCTGTCCACCGAATGCCCGAATAGGAAAACTAAAGGAAAAGAATGGCAGCCACATGGGATGATACAGAAGAGTCAAACTTAGAATGTAGTGACTCAGAGAGCGATGGAGACTAAAAATCTCTAAAAAAATTCTTATGGTCTCTACTGCCTCAACTACTCCCATCGAAATTGAGAACAATGAAGAACAGTGGGCCACTGAATCAATTCCATCAGATAATGAGGAAACTGAGAAGGAAAAAGAAGAACAGGATAAACTACAGGATGCTTACAATCAACTCTACATTCATAGCATCAATATTCTTAAAAGACTTGGTTTAACTGAAAATAAAAATGAATTGCTACAAAAAGACCAGGATAAAACATTGGAAATCAATACACACCTAATTAATGATTTACACCAATATCACTCAGATAATGATAGACTAGAAAGAATCAATATCTTCCTTAAATCTGAGTCTGAAAAACTAAACAAACAGGTTGAGCTATTAAAAGATAAAAACATGCTCCTTCAAAATGAAAATCACACACTCCTGTTTGATTTAGAAGAATCCAGAAAATATGTTAATCTAAACTATAAGTTTTCCCAGAGTGGTGAGAAATTAGAAAAACTCTTAGGTATGGGAAGACTCGAAAAGGACAAGAGTGGCTTAGGATATGATAAATTTAAAACAAAAGTTGGAAATGTAGTACCAATGGCGAAAAAATCTGCTCTTCAGGAAGTAAAATAAGAACTACTCCAGTTTGTCATTTATGTGGTGATTCGGGTTATTATAAGTTTGAATGCTTGTCACCTAGGAGGACACAATATAATTCTGGTCAAAATCATTTTGAAAAATTCAAACCAACCAGAAAAATACAAGACGTGAAGAGTCCACCTAGGAATATGGATAGAAGAAATACACATCTATCACCACCTAGAATGACTAACAGAATGAAGGAGTTATTGAATCAAGTGGCTGAATTAAACAAGAAAACTAATGGATTTATGAGACAAGGAAACACAATTTAGTTGCCCAACTTGATTAAAGAAACTAAAACTACCACAGTTAAAAATCTTGTCACAAAATGGGTAGTGAAAGAAAAGAAAATTTGTCTTGTTACTCACTCAAATCATATAACAGGCAATGATACTAAGTGGTACCTGGATAGCGGATGCTCATGGCATGTCATACGTGACAAATCCCTTCTCTTAAATTATTCAGATCTTAATGATGGGATAGTCACCTATGGAGACGGAAGCAACGCTAAGGTAATTGGACAGGGAATTATCAAAGGAATAAATTCGCTCAAAAATGAGAATGCCTTTTGCATAAAAGGATTGACACATAATCTTCTGAGAATTTCTCAAATATGTGACAATGAGCATGTGGTTACATTCAACAAGCAAGAATGTGAAATCCTAAGCCCATCAAGTAAATCAATGATGAAGGGTTGTCGTACAAATAACCACTGCTACGTCATTAAAGGCAAAGGAAGAGCTGATCCATATGCTTAGAAATATTGAACATTGAAAAACATGTCCAGGTCATGCATCTGGATCTAGATAGATGTTGAAAAGATGCAACTCTGATGAACTTTTAACGATACATCTGAGGACCCTTACCTCAATCTTTTTGTATATAAACATCTTGATGTTTATAATTTTGGATTGTACAATGCTTATACAAATTTTTGCTGTGTATACTGTTTAATTAAAGATATACTATATTATACATGAAAGTTTGTCGAAGTGCTGAAAAATGAAAAATATTCACCTTTAATATGTTTGTCGATAAGTCATGAGGACTCTTGATTAAATCGACCAAGAATCAATATCATCGTCGCCTCATTGGAATGGGAAAAGTCACATGATCGAGAATGTTTTCGAAGACATCCTCAATAACATTGAATGAGGTCCATCAATATCATCGAAACAGTGTTTGATGATATCAAAGTATGTCATCCGATAAAAGGCACTCGAGTGGGCAAATGGCATTTCACTTCTAAAAACTATTTCTCCTTATTTCCTGCTCATCCCTCTCAGTCAGTCTGCAAGAATCTTCATCAGGGAGCCCTAGACGTCATTCAAATCCAGTAATACCCCTTCCATTTCCTCCTTACATCAAGATTCCATCTTGCTCTTTTTGGGTATTTCCTGATTTTCAAGAGAAGTTCTGTCCGTCGATCTTTAAATTTGTCAAACCCTTCTCTGTGAGTATCGGCAAATGGGTAAGGACAAAGGGAAATCGTCCGGTCCTGGAGAACCTTTGAGATCCTTTAGGCAAAAGGTTCTTGCTCCAAGAGAAAGGGCAAGGGCTCCTAAACATGGGACTTCCACTCGCCAGCGAACATGGTAGACATCGCGTGGCGGGTCCTAATCTAAAGCACCAGCTCCTCCTCTTGCTAGGGTGAATCCGGCGTTGGCCAAATAAACTGGAAGGAAGTTAGTTCTTGAAAGGAAGGTACATAAGGAATGTCTAAAACCCTATAATCTGGAACCCCTGTTAGCCGAAGTTGGATGGCTACCTCTCCTCAATTTTGGTAGTTCATGTCACTATGAACAGACCTACAACTTCTTTGCTTCCAGTCATTCGCTGGTGGCCGATCCTCCGTTCATCACGGTTTCTGTTAATGGTGATGATGTAGAAATTACCCCTGCAGTCATTGCAAACATCCTTAGGCCTTCCCTATCATTCGTCGGTCTCCCTGACATGGACCTTAAGAATATTGAAACCCAGTCCATGGTTACAAAATTTCTTTGTCATGGTCGTGATATTCCTTGGTACCAAGGCAATGCACTTAAAGCTAAATTCATGGAACCACGGTATCGTGTTCTAGATAGCATCTTCGCCTCCAACATCTATCCTCGTGGTACCAATCATGCCGACCTCACTGGATTTATGACCATGATAGTCTATTTTATAGCCATAGGGATCAAAATCTTCCTTCCTACCCTGATTGTTCATCAGCTAGTATACACGATTCATACTTCTTGAGATGGCATTTGCCCTATCCTTGGATCATTCACACTGTGTGCAATGTAATCAGTCTTTCAATAACAAACAATTTAGAACTTCCCCTTTAACACTTCAATAGGAACAATATTAAAAGGATGGACTTGAAGTTTTACAAATTTCCAGAAGACCAACCCGAGGAAGGGATTCAGGAAGAAGGAGAAGGTGGTGAAGGCGATGCTCCAGCCGAAGGCGCTGGAATGGCTAAGGGTGACCCTCTTGAACCTAAACATGCTCCGTTCTCATTTGAACCCGACATGCAAAAAGGTTCAAGCTCCATCAGGATAGGATTGGTGCAACGATGCGGGAAGTCACCCAGCTAAAGGAGACCGTGAATGCAAGGTTCACTGTCTTGGAACGACTGGTGAACGGGGTGCAGCAATCGGTGCAACAATTGGTGGATCTAATTACCTGCAGACGTGACGACACCGCACCTCCACCATAGTGCTGTCATCTGGGAGCTATCACATACACCCTACTCTCATCTCCATGTATGGGCATTGGTATCTTTTTGAATGCCCTATGCTCACATTAGTGTATGTGATAGATCACTAACCTGCATAGTCTGACAAGTTTTTTGGATATGTATATGCCCATGGATGGGCTAGATACTTGTGTTTGTTTTTCGGTGCCCATGAATGTTCTTGATTTTTTTTCTTGGTTTGGGATGGAGGTCATACTACTGTCAATCTAGGGCAGTACATATTTTGGATAATGTGTTTCATGGCTGGTTATAATTCGTATCTATTTACTACCATGTTTATACTTTGTGATCCCCTATTTTCTCTGGTTTATATCGACTGTAGTATATGATGCGTGTGATGCTTGATCTTCATCTCCATATTATCTGCTTATTTCACTGCTCTTTTTATTGCCCTGATATGCATACATGTTTTCTGTAATGAGATGTTCTTTTACATCTATCTATTGTGCTTATGCTATCTTAATTTTGGTTCTCCCATATACTTTAACTTCCGTCAATATCCACTGTTACATTATCCTTTGCCAACGACTAAAAAAAGGGGGGAGAATAAATCCACACCTCGAAGGAAAATTATGTGTATCTGCTTGTAGATGGTGGTGCAGATGTTAGGGGAAGCAGCTGCAAGACGACAGGGGGAGATTGTTGTTAGGGGGAGCAGCTACTGAATGTGCGTATGTGAAAACTAGATAACTTTGTAAAATTGTGTAAAGTTCATGTACACACAATTTAGGGTGTTTGTCTAGAAGTTATTCTAAGGTGTTTTGGTGTTTTGTCACGTAATTAACAAAGGGAGAGATTGAAAGTGCAATGGTTTGTCAATTAGCGTGAGCATTGAGTCAGCTAGACAAAGGAGCCCCATAGGAAGATTGATCAAGTGTCTGCCTCAACAGAATGTGTGCCCGAACTCACCACAGGTAAATCTTAGCCTCACATCCCATGTCCCAAAATACTAGGTAATTAAAACCCTTAAAATTGAACAGAACACCTTAGGATTTTTTGTTAGAAAATTTTTTCAAATTTCAAAAAAAGCATTTAAGTTTTCTACCTTTGTCAATTTATCGATAGTGGTTTGATAAAATTGAACATTGTTGTCGATATTCTCGAAGCTCACTCGATCTTATCGAAATGAGGACCAAAGATGTCCAGCAACCATAAATATATCTGGACTGAATTATCGATGGATCGATGGACTCATCGATATCATTGATGTTTGAATCTCGAGTTCATTAAGCCGACTCGATAAAATTGACATCAGGTCTGGTGTGTTTAAAATGCTACTAAGGCAAATCATGTAATCCTCGATATATCGAAGTGCTCCTCGATATTATTGGAATTCAAATCTCGATGATATCGGAAGCCCTTCGATGATATCGGATTGGGACTCATATCTTTCCAGCAAGTTTTTCACATTATTTTTTCTTGGATTGAGGGTCACTCGATAAAATTGATATTCAAATATTGATCATATCGAGGCATGGTCGATGTCATCGAACGTGGACCAAAACTATTCAGCAAGCTTATAGGAAAATTCCTTAGAATTATCGATGAATCGACATGCCCTCGATATCATCGATTTTCAAATTCCGATGATATCGAGGGATGCTCGATCATATCATATACCTGAAATATTTCAAAGGCATTTACTCTCACATTTTCAAATGTCGAGGAATCGAACCTCATTACGATGAAATTGGAGTACAAAATCTGATGACATCGATGCCCGTTCGATCTCCTTGACCAGTTGGCAAAAGGTTTTAAAAAGGGTTTGACAGTTGAGTTCGTGTCATCGAGCGGCCAGTCGATGCTATCGAGAGTATGCACTCGATGATATCGACCCTACTCGATGATATCGAATTTTGTAAAAAATGTGACCGTTTTGTATCCGTTGGAATCTTTTGCTTATTTAATGAGAGCTTGCCCTTGGTTGTTAGTAGATAAAATAGAGAGTTCTTTTGTGTGTTTAACCTTAGATCATATACCCTGAGCCTTTTCTCTCATGGAAGCTCATCCTCCAATCTACTCTCATCATTGACATTCAATAGAGTGGATTGGGGAATGAACTTCCACATTTAAGGATCCTTTAGATACTACCTTAATGGCAGATCATTAAGCTGGGATGCCTTAGATGCATAGATGATTGGAATCGCTCTATCTCCTCTATAGGAAAGCATTTAATAGAGTAGGATTCCATCAAAACCTTGACCTAATCCGTTGCCTTGTATTGGTACATCTTCTAAGTTGTTGTTCAAGGGAGCTAAAGATTCTTCGTCATCAAAGGAGGAGATCTTCATCAACGCGCTGAATAGAGCTCAACTACTTATTTGTTAGTCATTAGAGTCCAGAGGACCCTTGTAATCATTCCTTGTATAGAATTGGGTCTAAGGTGTTTCTCACCCCTTGCAAGTCCTTATAGGAGGTCTCCAACGGGAGTGTATGTGGGGGTACTTTATGTTGACCCTTGCTTTGTAGAGAGCATAAACTGGTTTGAGATGAACCTGATTTGAAACCTCCGGTTTGAGGTGAACCTGTTGTGAAACCTCTGTTGAGGTTCCTTGTGAGGATCCTTGGTCTGTGTGGCTTAAAACTTGGGTGTTATGTGTTAACCCTTGCTCATGGGAGCATAAAGTGTGTCGTGTAGACACGTTGTGTCAGCCTAAGAGTAGGTTGTACTATTTAGAGGTGAACCTAATTTAAAACCTCCGGTTTGAGGTGAACCTATTGTGAAACCTCCGTTGAGGTTCCTTGTGAGGATCCTTGGCCTGTGTGGCTTAAAACTTGGGTGTTGTCTATTGACCCTTGCTCTTGTGTGGGGCATAAACTGTCATGCCCCAAAGTTGAAAATCGGGCTCACAAAATTCTCGATCACTGAATCGGGCGCTGACAGCCTCCAAAGTACCCCATTCTCGGCTCCCGGCATCCATACACCAGGTTCTAATCCTGGGATGCTACAATGAGGATTTTTAACATCAATTTGATTCATAATGAGCATAACCATAAGCATAACCCACAAACAATAACCACAAGAACACTATTATAAAATCCACTATAATTAAAAACTTTGAGTACAAAACGTATGAAGGGAAATACAAGATAATGATAATAATAGAACTCCAGAAGCTCGGGTGCAAACTCCAACTGCGGCGAGGCTTTGGATACATCCTGACATCACCAGCACACATCGATCATGCATAAGCTTATTGAAAGCTGAGAGGGTAGTATAAGTATGCGCATAATATGAGCATGCTTAGAATGCAAGGTCAAAGTAATGTAGAATCATGCTGATGGATACATGAATGTAATCAGCCATACTAAGGCTATGCGGTGCATGATATGAATGTTATTAGCCATATCAATACCATGCGATGTGAGATGCAAATCAAGCATGCTAATCCTCATCCAAATCCACATATCAACACAGCTCATCAAATATTAGTACGGTTCTCATTCTGGATAATCACTGGGGTTTAATACACTCCAAATGACACTGCCCCTTTTCCCAGGTGCATAGTCTAAGTAAGCGTAAGAAACCTCACTATCTACCTGGCCAATAGTCTGCCAATATCTATCCAGCACGTCGATAGTAGACCCATTCATGAGCTGGTCAAACTCAGCCTAGCAATGCCCCCTACCCTCAGATGAGTAAGGCCATACCCCTTTCCAACTGACCATGACACAGTGGGAAACATGGCCTCTTGGTATTCGGCCCCTCGTGCACTCATATATCCACTCGATCTCGACGTTGGAGTCATCTTTTGGTACCATCGAGTTTAGAGATTTTCACCAAGGGACATTTATGGTGCCCCGATGCTTAGTAACAATATTTCTAGTGTTTGATCCTGCCATCCACAATGTGCCTGTGGAGGTCATAACCCTGAATCCCTAGGGCGTATAGTAATCATGTCATACAAATGCGAAGTGCATGAATCACACTATTAGTCATGCAATAATTCTACGCATACCGCGATAATGAAGGGCAACTCTACCTATCAGGAGGCCCATAAATAATCTGCCAGAAGGCATATGCTATGATCAGTCACTAAAGCATATATATAATGCGTATGAGCATGAATCGTGGAACTATACTAAACATGTTATGTAGTGATGGATTCTATTCACAACAAAGATGGGCCTAGATAGCCTACACACAACAAGTATGAGCCTAAAAATGGGCCCTAGGGAGAGTTATAATGCGGACATTTAATCAACATTATTCTTACAATGTGGACGTCAAACCATCATTGCCTCCAAGGCATGACCCGCCATAAACTTCATTACATAAACTATGGTGGAATCATACATTGTAATGGATCTTATGTACATCCCGTTGGGCCTTGACCTAAGGGCTCCAAATACATCAAATGGGCTGCATCACATGGGCCTCATATATATCAAAGTGGGCCTCAACAACATACCTCATACACATCAAGGTGGGCCTCAACAATGGGCCATAAATACATCAAGATGGGCCTCATCACATACCCCAAAAAGAGCCATATTGAAGGATCATTTGGACCATACCCCAAGTAATAGTGAAGATGATTTTCACTGTTTTAAACAATTCGTAGGGGCCCACCATAACGTTTATTTCCCACCCATTCTAATCCTAAGGTCTTAAGGACCTTAATTAAGAGGGAAAAACAAATATTATATTGGTTCAAACCATATAGTCTAAGGGTTTTAATGGTGGACGTTCAAACACACTGTTTCCTGAAATGTGGTCCACCTGATCCTAGATTTGTCTTAGTTTTAGTTTCAAGCCTTAAAATGAGCTTTCAAACTGGTTGGATGGCTTGGATGCAACACATGCATCATAGTGGGTCCCATAGGGATGCACAGCATAGATAAAGCACATAATTCATGATGGGGACCACACTGATGGAAGGTGTGAAACACATACATCAGTGGCTCCCACATGAGACCCACCATAATGTTTATTTTCCACCCAATCTGTTGATAAGGTTAGCAGACCCAGATGAAGAGCAAAAACAATTTTCATAATGATTCAAAACTTCTGTGAAAAACCCAAATGCGTTTCAATGATAGACGTTCAATCTCATTGTTTCCCGTGACATGGGCCACCTGAGTTCAACGGTTGATTTTTAGGGGCCCATCAAATGTATGGTGGTGATGTGCAGTCCACATCACGGTGGGGCATGCAGCTGGGACCCACATCCCAGCCCCTCTAATGTCTTAGGCACAACAGGACGTGCTGCGAGTCCTCTGGACGGTCAGAGGCAGCAGCGCCTACTGCTGCTCTCTCAGTTTTTGTTTTTTTTAAAAAAAAATAGAATTTTTGGGGTTTTTCCTAGGTGAGGCCTGCATCAGGGAAATCCAACCTAGCCATTGCACTCTACAGCTTAAGACAGACCCATCAAGCCCAATATTCGATGTGTTTTGGCGTGTAGAAATATCAGAGTGGATTTCAACGGTAAAGCCACTGTCTTCTATGCTATGACCCACCAGATGATCAGATTGACTTCATTTTTTAGCTCAAAACCTAAAATGAGCTAGGGAATGGAATGGACGGCATGGATTTGATCCTTGCATCAAGGTGGGACCTGCATGAGCATCCCACCCCAAAAGCCTAAATAATATATATATATATATATATATATATATATATATATGTTTGTATGTATGTATTTGTTAGCTGTTAGTACACACCCATGTCAGTATATGCACTCCATGTTAGCCACCATCAAGTCCAGCGTCCAGGGACACTGGACGGCATGGATAAACACAGGCATCGTGGTGGGTCCCTCATGGACGTGGCCCACATTTCATCAAGGTGGGTCCCACATGAACATGGCCCACCTGATTTGAATCAACCTGGTAGTTGTGTTTGTCCTTCATCTTGGCCGTTTAATGGACCCACTGCAAGGTGGGCCTCATGATCGGACGGTCAAGATCATCTTGCATCGCGGTGGCCACAAGACGTCACACAAAAGAAAGAAAGAGAAAGAGCGAGAGAGAGAGAGAGTGAAAGTGAGATGGTGATAGAGGGACCCTGCCACTATGGGCCCCTCATAGTTATATCACATACATCAAAATGGGTCCCACCAACAAGTGGGCCCTAAAATAAGAATCAACGGTGGATCACCCACCTAGTGAACACTTCCTAGATCCCTTGGACTCCTATGCTCCTTGCCTTCACTTTTAATGGTGGGGATGAGAGGTGAGAGGGTGGGAAAAGTGGGCCACACTTGGCTTTGGGAGTGAGAGGGCTTGAACATGGAATGTTTGTTGCTTAGGAGATTTTTTTAAGAAATGAGGAAGAGAGATAAGTGATGGGTGAAAAGGGATGGGGTGTGGTGTGATGAGTGATGGGTGGAGTGATGGGGTTGTAAGAAAGTGATGGGTGGAGAGAGAGAGAGAGAGTTGACTTTGGGAATGGGAATGGATGGGTTGTTGTACTTAGGGTATGGAGTGTACTTGACATTGATTGATTGATTGCTTGATGAGACATGTTGTAGAGATTCCTCAAAGTTCGCAACACGCGACGTTTTCCTCAAAATGAACGTCGGCTTATATCTTCTAGCCCAGGTATCTGATCAGTGCGCGAGTCACGGCGTTGGAACCACGGCGATGGCGCGGTCGCTAAGATACAAGTTTCAGGTCGAGCCAACTTCGGTATGCAGGACTCAACTTACGATCATGTGCAAATGTCGGATACAGGTCGGGGGTTGTTGAAATTTGACCGGGAGGACCGTGAAAGCCTAAGGAATGGTACGGACTATGACACAGGTCTTACATAAACTGTGTTGTGTAGACACATTGTGTCATCCTAAGTGTAGGTTGTACTGGTTAAAGGTGAACCTGATTTAAAATCTCCAATTTAAGGTAAATCTGTTGTAAAACCTCCGTTAGTGAGATCCGGTACACTCAAGGGTTGAGTCCGTCCGCCGGAAGTGGAGTAGACAAGTAGTCGAACCACTATAAAAACAACTGTGTTTGAGATTTTTATTGCTTGTGTGATTTCCTTAAATATTTTCATATTTTCTTATCTGAGATCACACCTCACACACAATCATATCCATCATAAACTATGATTTGTACCTTGTTTATCTTTCAAATAGTTGTATAATTGGATCCTCTATTTGGCTTGGAATCCATTAGAGTTACTTTGAAGAAATCATGATATATGCATATTCTCTCTGGATAAGTTTGATAGGATTTTAAATTGCCATAAAATATTAAAGTCCTATTCACCCCCTCTAGGACCTATTGGCATATTCCCACTTCAACTACAACTGTCATTACCGCAATTTCACTGTGATAGGTTGTTTCTTTTTTTGAATGATGATATCTTTTCATGGATGTTGTTGCTAGATGGGCCACATACAATTTAATTTTATTTTTAGATATTTTGGTTATGCCTATGGATGGGCTAAACACTTTTTGGATGATATTTGTGGAATACTTTGTTTATGCCAAGCTTGGGCATTGCTTTTATGATGATATATATTATGATCTGACGCTGGTGTTAAAATTAAGCTTCCTCTACATTGATTCTCCTAAGCACTTTAAATGCTTCAACATTAGTCATATAATGATCTCTTACTGTTTGCTAACCCTTTGCCAATGACTAACAAAAAGGGGGAGAACAATCCCACCATTATGTTCCTATGGGTGTATGGTTAAAATGAATGGTGATGTAGGATGATAGGGGGAGCAACAGCTCAAGCAATACAATTGTGAAATTGTTCAATTTTTAGAATACAATTCTGTGAAATTGTGTAATGATGTGTACACACAATTTAGTTTGTTATTCCAAGTATTTTAGGTGTTTTGTCATGTAATTGACAAAGGGGGAGATTGAAAGTGCCTTTGTTTATCAATTAATGTGAAGGTTGAGTCAGTTAGTTCAATGAGCCCCATATGAAAGAGCTACAAGATGTAGACTCAACAAGGTGGATGGAAGAAGATATTCAAAGGAAAATTAAACCTCACATCCCATGACTAAAACACCTTAGGTAGATAATCCCCTTTATAAAAAAAAAAACACTCTAATCTATTCAAAAACCAACAAGGAAAATATTTTTTATAGATTAAGTAATAGAAAACTAAGTTAGAAAATTATATGAAAATGTCATTAAGTTTTTTACTTTATTCGAGTCATCGAACTATACTCGATGACATCGAAAGTGACTCGATGACATCTAATAAGTGACTTGGGATGTCCAGTAACCACATAACATTTTAGACCAAAATTTTGAGTCATCAAACACGTCTCGATGACATCAAATAAGTGCCTTCAGGCATCAGGTGAGTTCAAATTGAAAATCACCTGAAAATTTGAGGAATCGAACTTGATTCAATGACATTGAAATTCAAATTTCAATGACATTGAATCACACTCGATGGCATAAAAAATTGGGCAACTTATGTCTAGCAAACTCCGAAGGAAAATCACTTGAAAATTCGAGGAATTGAACTCGATTCAATGACATCGAAATTCAAATTTCGATGACATTGAATCACGTTTGATGACATCAAAATAGGACAAGAAAATGTCCAGCAAGCTTTGGAGAAAAATCACTTTAAAATTCAAGGAATCGAACTAGATTCGATGACATCGAAATTCAAATTTCGATGACATCGAATAACGTTCAATGACATTGAATAAGGATAAGAAAGTGTTAAGCAAGCTTTAAACATATTTTAACAAAAATCCCGTGTCATCGAACTATCACTCCATGACATCGAAGGTGGCTGTTTCAAATAAGAAACAAATGTATTTGATTTGGGAGATTATCTTATTTAAATATAATAGAGAGAGAGAGTACATTAAGAAAAATCATTATATTATTAATATTGAATTCATTTACATCCTCGGATATCCCTTAATTCTGAGATAGATTATTTGAAATACAATAAATTGATAGAGTTTGAATAGTGAATTTGAATATTAAATCCGGCAGAACTTCGACTTCTAATTTGATCATCTCTTTAAGAGGAATAATGTACAGATTAGATCATCTAATTTCTCTTTTTGAAGCTTGTATGAAATGAGAACTGGAGCTTCATCATTTCAACAACATTTCAACTCCCATTATTATTGACTACAAGGAAGTTTGATTGCGCGGACCCGCGCAACCTATATGGTTTACGTGGGTTCACGCAAACCCCAGGCTTCTCTTCAGAACTACCTTCAGCCAGCTCTACACTCCATCTAAAAATCTTCAATCCCCCAAATGAGAGGGAGAGGGGGGTATTTATAGACCTCCACACGTGCGAACCCTCGATCTTCATGCCATGGGACCCTCCTTTCATCAATTCTGACTGTTTATGGACAACATGTCCAGAAATCAGTTGCCCGAACCTACGCAACTGGTATCACTGTTTGCGTGAACCCGCGCAACCGATATGGTTTGCATGGACCTGCACAAACCCCTTAAAGATGCTCTTTCTTTTCATCTTCTGTTTCCTTCTTTCTTTTTAATATTTATTTTCCCAATCTTCATAACCAAAGCGTATGAAGACCACCGCCCGACATCCTGCATATTTCAAAGAGCCTGTGCTCCCAACCTTTGATTTCTATGATTATATTTCCTCACTGTCGTCTCCCATTCACCGAGCGATTTCAATGGGAGATATTAAACGACCTCTGAAACATGGTCCCGATTACGAATGGGATGAATGGCTAAAATCAACCGCCCATATACCTACTAACAGCTAAAGACCTCCTACCCGAGAAGATATGCCTCCCGTATCTCGGTCGAAGAAAACTCACCGCAATAAGGCTGAAGAATTTCAAGAGAAGATACAGGAACATAATAAAAAGAAGCTCCATAACTCGTGGGAAGTGATTAGAGTAATTGAAGGTGTCATGAAATTTGACAACTAGCATTCAGAGGGTATGACCGTGATTCCTCTCAGTCTTCACCGTCACCAATCTATGCCTGATTGTGAGCCAATAGATCATATGGATGGAGAGAGACTAATGTATACTTCTTCTTAGGTTTTGAACGAACCGTGCATCCTTGAGGGGATCTTGTTAGCGCACAAGCCACGACAATGAATCGGTGATGTTTACCCAATGAATTTTCTCGTCCCTTCTCATAATCCCCATGGTTTATTCCCCACATACTTTTATGAGACAAATCAATAGCGTTTTCGAGACCGTGAACCGCTTTGGGGGCCAGAAGAATTTTGGATGAGGTGTCTCTTAACTGCGCGCCGCTATTACTTAGATTGGGCGAAAGCTATCTTCACCAAACACTTAAAGGTGTTGATCAAGATAGGCTTGTATAATGCCATAGAAGTTAAGTCCCAGTACTTTTACAGAGAGTTGACCATGATAAAAGGTTTTCTTGACTACTGGTCACCCACCACCAAATCTTTTCATTTGCTAGCAGGTGAGATGAGCATTACGCTCTAGGCACTCCACCAAATTGCAGGCCTTCCATTAACATGGAAATTCTATGATGAGTATGTCCTAACTAATAAGGAGTTGGCATTCATTTCTTCACCTGACTATAAGCCTTCTATTTCAGAAACCACTATAGAACTTTTCAAGGAAATGTTAAAATTTCTGAACATTCATAAGATCTCTCCTTTGCAATGGCTTGCACACTTTTCCAGGGCCCTTAGCTAATTTTAAGTCCATAAATCAACTACTTTCTTCAATTGCACCTTTTCTTAGTCACTTTTACTTCTCTGGCAGATTCCGCAATTGTCATTCTCCAGAATTAATGGAGCTTCGTGCTAACATCAAAGAGCGGGTAGAGTATAGTTTATATGGGGAGCTCGCGGCCTTCTTAGCTTATTGGCTAATCATCGTGGTACTTTCAAGTTCAAAATGGGTAGATGCTATTCGCCCCATGGTTTTTTCCATTGCTGGCGCCTTGTTAGAAAGCCAAAAAACATTCACTTGCACCTCCAGTTTTATGCTCTATTTATAGAGCCCTCGAGGAGATAGCCACACATGTCAAGAACCCTACCATTGGAGCTTCTTCAACGTATACTCCATGGCATTATATTACCGGCTGGATGGGGGTCTACTTTCCTTGGACTTTTGAAGCCCCGGAGAAGGCATACGTTCATCCCTCGCATCTTCCACTCTAGTTCTTTCAGTAAAGGGCTATGACAAAAAGATCATACAATTGGGTAGCCAACAAGATTCGGGACACTGATCAGATTGATTTCTTTCAATTCTGCCTTTATCGCTATATTGAGGATACTGATATGGTAGATACCGTGGCACTCACTGCAGGGGGCATTTTTCCTCTCCATACGCTCTTGTAGTTTGCCACTGTGGGAGGAAACAAAGTTTTGGAGAGAGCCGTACTATCCCAGTTTGCCACTCACTCCATACGCTTACTGTAGTTGTTATGGCAGTTCAGTTTGCCATTGTAGTTTGCCGCACATCAGTTCGGTTTTGACCAAGCTATTCCAAAGGATTGTGGATTAGTTACCTAGAGAATGCATTGTTATGACACTGGCCCTTATAATTGGTATGGAAACAACTACTAGGCGGTCACATCAATTCCACTTTCATAATCTTAGGCTGTGATCGTATAGTCTGTGCTTCTTATAGCTGGGTGCGATGGTGGGATCACCAATCATATTTGGTCAACAATCGTTTGCCAGTAGATGAACCCATCTGGCTTCCCTCGCCCATACTAAGAGGTAGGAAGCTTGAAGACGGAATTGACTATATAATGGAGAAAAGTCGCGCACCTTTTCACAACCAGATTTGTAGACGAATATCTTTAGAAGATCCAATCCATGGAAAGAAGGCTATCAACACCTTGGAAGGTTGGATTGCACATGGGGTTGTTGCGAAATTTGAAAAACTTCCTCAAGACTTCACTAACCAGGCTGTAGACGATGTTGAAGGAACATCTTTTCCCATTCCAGCGGACACTGCTGCAGCTCGAGATGAACTGGCTCCTTCTTCACAACCTACTCCTAGCTCATCTTCTCCTATGACTAGGTCTTAGACACACTTGCAAGCTTCACCGTCTATTCCTCAAGAAGGGGGTAGCTAGGCTTCTCTACCTTCTTCGGTTCTAGTTAATAAAGACTCTCAACCAGGAGGTAGTCGAGCTTCTCCCTCTAAAGGAAAACATGTTATGATTGAAGAAGTCGATGAAGAAGACTTGGGGTATGAAAATTCAGCCTCTTCATCTGAAGGTACCACTTCTGCTGAGTATGAAGATATGAAGATGACGAAAATGATAAAAATGATGATGATTTCGAAGGAGAGGTTGACGTCGATGGCAAAGAAGATGTCATTGCAGAAGGTACTGACAAAGAACAACTCCCGCCAACCTCTAAAACTCTTCCTAGTACCAATATTCCTATAAAGACCCCTGCAGTAATAGAGGAAGAAGAAGATGAGCCTCTAGATTACGAAGAATATGGATATTCACCAAGTAAGGAAATCTCTCCTTTTTTTTTAATAATTATATATATGTGTGTGTGTGTGTGTATCGTAATAGTTATCTCATTATTATTGTTATATTTTTATTTCAGGTGCTCATATTGTCAATACTAGGACGGGTGATACTCCTACAAATCTTCCTCCAACTACACTAGTGATTTTACCGAGGATCCCTCTAGTTTCTTTAATAGCACCAAAGGTGATAGCTTCTGAAATCATTTTTCAAGTAGAGACCACTGATCTATGAACTCCGACTACCAGAGATTTGAGCACGGAGGCTAGAGCGCCTTCCTTTGCTGATATGTTAGGAGCTGGTCCTTCTTCTGTTCAGGAAGTTCAACCTCCTGCCACCCGCGTATATATATATATATATATCGGTTACTTTATTGAAATTTCCATATCCTCTAGCCTTGTTATCATTATCCTAACTTCTTTTCTTCTTTATATTACAGGAACTCCTCCTCGTAGTGGTGCAGCAAGCTCTGAATTTGTAGCCACTGCGTCTGATCTATTGTCTTTTAAGAAGATTCCTACACATACTGCTTTTGATGAGGAATTCCATGTCAGCAATAGTTCACATTTTTAAGGATCCTGAGCAATGGTCGAATCTGGACATCGCTATTGAAATCCTGAAAAACACTGCAAGGATGGCGAAGATTAATATTTCCATCCTACGTGACTCTCTTCTCAGATTTCGTGATTCAATAATTTCTCTAGCATTAGCAGAAAATGTCACCATCGCTCCTGAGATATTAGAATATGGAAAAAAAACTAGCTCTT
Organism: Magnolia sinica; assembly: GCF_029962835.1. Taxonomy (NCBI): domain Eukaryota; kingdom Viridiplantae; phylum Streptophyta; class Magnoliopsida; order Magnoliales; family Magnoliaceae; genus Magnolia; species Magnolia sinica. The sequence goes on from NC_080574.1 coordinate 88,035,222, forward strand.
TCTAAGGAGAAGGCTTCCCTCATCACTTCTGCTATTTCTGAGTTTAATCACGAACAATTAACACTTTAGGAATAGTTGAAGGCTTGTGCTGACAACTGGACGATTATTCAGAACTGTATAGCTGTTCTAAAAGAGGAAATCTTGTAGTTGAGTTAAAAGACCGTACAAAGGAATTAACCATAAAGGAGATCGAAGAGAAGATGCAGATCAATATTCAATCTGCTGATGCTGAGAAATCTGAATTATTCAAAAATGAAGAGATAATCGCATCCCTAGAGAACAAGTTAACTGGAATTCCTGATGAGGCAGAGATCATTCTCGACGAAAAGTCAAAGCATGTCGCAGCTCAAATTCAGTTGAAGGAAGAATTGCAAAAATACTTGGGAATATTAGGAATCACAGATGAGCTGTAAGAATTTGTTTTATTTGTGTTTTTCTTAGAACATGTAACTTCTTTTGATTTTCACCATATATCAATGAAGACATAATGAGACCTTGAGATGATTTACTTCTTTATCAATTTATAAATCATGGATCATTTCAAGCATGTTCATTTATACAATAGTCTCAACATGATATTTAGTGAAGAATTGAGATAAAGATATCAACATATTATGATTGTTAGTATGGGATTTCCTATATGATTTTTTTATAGGCGACACTAGATTTCAATTTAGTTAGATGATCACACACAGTTTGAGCTCTTGAGTAGTGGATCAACGCAGTTTTTTAAACTCTTGAGTAGTGGAGTCGGGTCTCACGTGATAGTCTCTGTAACTCTTATGAGTTCTTTGAAATTCTCACAGCCTAGTGAGTTCACAAACCATGATCCATCAGAGGAGCCTAGTGAAGCTACCGGGGCCATGAACTCGGTTGGATTTATGTACAGGGTTGGCCGCAGTAACTCTTTAGAATTCACGGGACGCACAAGGCGACCTTTGGGGTACCAATTCCAGGGCTGCCAGTCCATCAATGAATATGTTTACACCCTTCCTCATGAGTTATTATTGAAATCAAGCCAAGAATCTAGGGGGTCTTATGCATGATTGGCCTATCTATGGACAATGGCCAAAGAACGCATACTACAGCCCGCGTTTTCTTCATCTACAAGGTCGGACCCATTTACAGGAGAAAAATTTCATTCGTTCCCTGTGACGTTGTTAGAAATCTATACAGACGACATTAGTGTTACGCGTGACTAGCTGTTGAGGACTTTTTAGCCTTTTAAGGCTCTCAGTCACATTTCCATCCACTGCCCGCATGGGTATGCATATGATAGCCTTCGCGGGCTTTTTAAGGCCATTAGCTTCTCACTGCTGCCCGAATGGTGATGGTGATAGGCCTTATGCATAGTTGGCCGTATAGGCTTGGCTAGGCTACCTTGAATGATGATAAGTTGCCAACGTTGTCATGGTAGTAATAGGTGTCTTGATCGATATATCACCATTGTTGATAATGTCTTTGACGATATTTGCACTATGCTCATGATAATATATCGACTTGGTGATGATACGAATTTCAATGGGTTAGACAAAGCTTGTTTGATAACGACAATGATGGTTACTCTCTTTTTACGAAACCACTAATATGTAGTCTTTAACGATATACTTGACATTCCTTCTTTATTCAATCATTTGAAAAAGAATATATGTACATGACTTCACTCATCCTTGTCCCCTTTTGATATAGAAGCATTATGTCGATAATCTTCTAGATCAAAATTGCAACTATCTTTAGGGACAATACTTCTTGATGAAGTGCGCATTGACTGGTATACTGATACCCTGTCCATCTTGATCCACCACTCTGTATGCTCCATTAGAATATACTTCTTTTATGATATATAGTCCATCCTATTTAGGCTTAAATCTGCCCCCTGTTCTGTAAGTCACCACTATCAGTATTTTCAACATTACCACCATGTCCCCTTTCTTGAAAGAGCGATATTTGACTCGTTTATCAAAGGCAGTCGATATTCTTGCCTGATACAACTGTAATCTCTGTTGGGCTGTCAGGCGCTTCTCATCAAGTAGGTCCAGTTCTTTCAACCTTATCTTTGCATTTTCATCATCTGTAATTAACTTATGCACTGCTATTCTGAGTGACGGGACCTGTGTTTCAATTGGGATGACCGCCTCTACGCCGTAAAATAATAAATACGATGTTGCTCTTGTTGCTATTCGGTGGGTAGTCCTATACACCCATAATTCTTCATATAACTTTTCATCCTAGTCACGCTTGTTTCCGGTAACCGTCTTCTTCAGTATTTTCACAATCATTTTGTTAAATGCCTCTGATAATCCATTGGTCGGTGGATAGTAAGGTGTTGAAAACAAATAGTGGATACTGAACTTTTGACATAGTTTTTCCATGCCTCTATTCTTGAAAGGGGTACCATTATCAGTAACGATTTTCTTCGAAATGTCGTGGCGGTATATTATCGTGTGTCGAATGAAATCGACAACATCTTTCTCCTCAACATTGCGCAATGCGATCCATTCTGTCCACTTGGAAAAGTGGTCCGTTGCTGCCAGAATATATTATTTTTCTATGGATGAGGGTGGATTTATGGGCCCAATGACATCGAGTTCCAAGCGATAAAAGGCCAAGAAGCGACCGTCTGATGAAGTTCTTCAGGGGGAATATTTATGACATCATCACCATGGGTCTAAGACTCGTGGCATCGTTTCGCATAATCTATCGCGTCTTTGAACATTGTAGGCCAGTAATACCCATTCGATGTATCCGATGAAATGAATTTTGGCCAGCCTGATGTGCCCCACACTCTTCAGAGTGAGCTTCTCATAACATTTGACCTGCTTCTTGTTCATCAAGACAACGCAACAGCATCCCATTGTAAGATTTTCGGTACAACACCTCACTACATATGATAAATCTGCTTGCTCTCTGCTTGATTTGTTGTCTTTATGCTGGATCTCCTGACAAGATATCATATTTGAGATAATCTATGAAAGACTGGTGCCAATCATTTACTGTCACTTCTAAGCACGATATAGGGAGCACTTTTATGACTTCATTGATAACTTCTGAAGAGGATAAGAATCTCCTTTCTTTTAAAGTTACTTGGAGTGGACTTCGGTTCGAGCAGGACAGGGCTGCTGTTAGACTAGCCAAAGCGTCCGCCTTTGCATTTTCAGACCGCGGTACATGCTTGATCTTAACATGTCAGAATTGCTCCAGTAACTACTGTGCTTTTCGACAATACGGTAAGATTTCTTGCTTTCTTATTTCAAACTCAATCGTTAGTTGATTTATAATCAGCTTGGAATCTCTGAAAATCTACAATGTTTTTATCTTCATTTCTTAGGTGATTTCCATTCCGATGATGAAAGTGCGATATTCAGCTTCATTTTTCATGTATGCGGTACCTAATGTGAAAGAATGGGGTAATAAATCACCCTAAGAGGTGATAAATACGACTCCTACCCCCATTCTTGATGCTCGAGAAGCACCATCAAAATACATCTTCCATGGGTTTTACAGCTCAGCCATCATAACCTGCTTATTAGGAAAATCATCTCTAATGGTCTCACTTTCCATTACAGGATGCGCTGCTAAGAAATCTACAATTGCTTATCCCTTCACTGCTTTCACCGACTCATAGGTAATTGTGTATTCCGAAAGTAACAGCATCCATTTGGCTAATCTTCCTGATAATATTGGCCTTACTATTAAAAACTTTATCGGATCTGCCCTTGAGATCAAAATTATATCATGAGAGAGGCAATAATGTCTCAATTTTTGTACTGTAAATATTAACGCCAAACATTCTTTCTCGATCAGGGAGTAATTGCATTCTGCACCTATCAGAGTTTGACTCAGATAATAAAGAGTTGCTTCTTTTCCATCTTCATTCACCTGCGCTTACATGGCCCCTAGTGAATTTTTGGCTGCAGATATGTACAAGATTAGCAGCTTACCCTTTATAGGAGTTGTCAATACCAGAGGCTATCTCAGCAGTTATTTTATCGAATCGAACACGTTCTGACAGGCTTTATCCCATACGAACTCTGTTCCTTTCTTCATCAAATGAGAAAACGGCTGACATCTCCCTGCCAGATTTGAAATAAAACAGCGAATATATGCCAGTTTTCCTTACAAGCTCTTTAATTCCTTCAATGTTTTCAGAGGCGGCATATCTTAGATGGCCTTAAATTTCCCTGGATCAGTCTTGATACCCCTATGCCTAATAACAAAGCCGAAAAAATTTCCTGACGACACTTCGAAAGCACATTTAGCTGGGTTCATATTTAGCTACTTCTTTCTGAGTCGATGGAAGACCGATGCCAAATGCTCGCGATGTTCATGATGATTACTTGACCTAACCACTAGGTCATCTACATAACATTCAACATGTTTATACATCATATCCTGAAAGATACTTTGCATTGCTCTTTGGTATGTCGCCCCAGCATTCTTGAGACCGAACGACATGACCTTGTAGTAGTAAATTCCTAATGAGGTTCTGAACGCTGTCGCTTCTTCATCTGAATGAGCCATCCTAATTTGATTATAACCAGCATAGCCATCCATGAAAGACATGACAACATATTGTTTCGTACTTTCAATCAGCAATTCTGTTATTGGGAGAGGAAAATCGTCCTTCGAGCAAGCCTCATTGAGGTTCTTGAAATCTACGCACACCCTAATTTGTCTATTTTTCTTCTTTACTGGGACAATGTTTGATATCCACTTAGGATATTTGACCTCTCTGATAATCTCGACTTTTATCAGCTTGCTCACTTCTTCTTCTATTAGAGAAACCAAGTCTAGGTGAAATCGCCTTTGCGCTTGTTTAATCAGCCTTTTGTCCTTAGAAATATTTAATTGATGCATTGCCACTGAGGGTTCCAAACCCGGCATTTCCGCACATGTCCAGGCAAAGCCATCTTTATTTTCTTTCAGCAGTTGGACATATTCTTCAGCTTCTTGCTCAAGAAGACCAGCGCTTATGAATGTATTTCTCGGCTCTTCTTCTGTGCCTAAATTTACTTCATGCAAACTATTGATTGTCGGCTGCCCCCTGTCTTCCATCTCCTTCGGAGTTGTCTCAAAATTTTTGATTATTTCGGGATCTCTTTCTGATAGCTGATGGACTATGACCATATTGACTGAAGATTCTACCCCCAATCCTTGAAAATTTTCTCGTCTCTTCTGACCAACTCCGATAGGGGCCTGAATTCCTTTTCCATGATTTAGACCAGGCGGTTCTTCATCATTAAAACCCATCCTTTTCATCATTCTTCTACTTGCTAGACTATATTTCTTGAGATCATGAGATGTCAGCTTTCCGTGATATACATTATTCTCAGCTCTTTCTTTTATCTTTACTTCTAAAGAGGCACAAAATTCAATCGGCTCTGGATATTTCGCATTGGCTTTAACATGAAACCTTTCTAGAATAGCGAGGAATGGCTTGTTTCTTTTAGCATATGGCAATGGTACTATATAATTTGACTACAGGATTTTCAACTGTTTAGGCTATAGTAACGTTAATGGCGGCTGTCCTTGCCATCTCAGATGTTTTGGCACAAAATAAAATTTCTTCTTTACTTCTAAAATTCCAGACGACCCTGCTTTTTCGGATTCCCCTTTTATCGCTTTCGCATTAGAATTTTTTAGGGCTTTGTTTTCATCATTCTTTTTCTCTTCTCCTCTACCAAATTCATCGTAATAACTAGCATCTGCAAAGAAGGCTTCGGCTTCTGTACATAGCCTGGCATTGGCCATTACTTTATAATGTATCTCATTCTTACAGTACTTGAAACATTGATGAAGGGTAGAAGGTATAATACCGTACTAATGTATCCATGGTCTTCCCAAGAGAAGATTAATTATATGTCGTGTTTGCATTAATCACATGGCAAACAACACCAGTAGTTAATTCTCCTATTTCCAATGTCATCATAATTTTGTCGAGCGCACGCTGCCCATCTTGATTAAAGCCCTGTATCATCATTCCACTAGGGCGCAGATCAGAATGACAGTAGCCCAATTTACTTAACATCGTTAGTGGTAACAGGTTCACCGTAGATCCATTGTCAAGCATAATCATTTTTACTTCCTTACCACGAATGTGGCCTACTATCATTAATGCCCTATTGTGCCCTCTATCATAGGCTAGATCATCATTAGAGAAGGAAACTACTGGCATGCAGTCCTTTCGTTCTTTGTGTTCTTCATTTTCTATTTCCACCAGCAATGTTTCTCTGACATTGTGGTCCGATAGTGCTTGAATTAGACTCTGCCTAAAGTCTTTTGATAACTTTAATGCATTATAAACGCTTAACCGAGCTGGTATGCCTTTCAAGTGACTTACGACGTCACAAGTCACCTTTGTTGTTTCATTCTTCTCTTCTCTCTTACCACTATCATGCTAATCCCTGATGGTCTCTGTTCTTATAGTTCCAACTTTTTGCCTTCGGGGACTTGTCATTCTTTTCCCTGACCGTAGCGTAATTACCTCGGCCTTCCCTGTCATCTTACGATTTTTTTTCTCTACTCCTTCATGAGCACTTTCCCAAACTATCAGTACATTCACCGTTGCCTTTGCGTCCCTTTCTTCTTCTTTTCCAATCACTATTTCGGCCCTGTTTATCATTCTTTGTATTATGCATTTTAACATGTAGCAATTTTCTGTCGGATACCCTACCAGACGATGATAGTGGCAGAAATCTCTTTCTCTTGCTCCTGTTGCATCTTTAGAGCGCTTGGACGCAGGTAATTCTATCGTACTAGCTTTCAACAGTTGGTTCATCATGGACAACATCTTCTCTATCAAACGTGAACCTTTCGTGAGAATTAACCGATCTGGGTCTTTTTCCACTGAACCTGCTTCTAGGATGGCTTGATTCTTCCCTCTGCTCTGTCCTTTTTTTCTTGAATCTCTTGTTTCTTAACTTCTTTTCTCATGGTCCATAGTATTTTTTATTAACCTACTGGGTCATCTTCTGGCCGTTTCATAGTGAAACGCTGGCATTTTCGGGTCATTAGTTCTAAGGCGTGGGCTTTGGTGGCAAGATCACGAAAAGTCTTGATATCAGCGTTGGTAACCCCAAACGCAATTCCTGTTTCCATGGAGTTCAAGCACATCTCGACCTATTCTTTTTCTTCCGGCAACTATCTACAAGAGGCTCCCAATGTCTTCCATTTGTCTATGAATTTCTCCACAGGTTCCCCTTCTCTTTGTCGTAAAGAAGCTAACTCCGTAATGCTAACGTCGCATTCTGATGAGAAGAAGTTTGACATAAAAGCATTCTGCCTTTGTTCCCAAGTGCGTATCGATCCTGGAGCCAAACTAGAATACCATCGGAATACCTTACTTGTCAGAGAAGATTCGAATAATCATAGGTAATATTGTGGTATCATGGAGAAATTTCCCAAGCTAGTGATGAAATGCATCAAATGCTCCTCTGGTGATCCGTCCCCATTAAACTTCTGAAAATCTCGATGCTTGAAGTTGACTAGAAAAGGGACATCTTCCACTTCCCTTAGATACGGCGTTTTATATCTTAATCGGCTGACATTCTCACACTCCCTTTCTATTCTAACAGCTTCCTCAACAACTTGTCATACTTTCTCTTGAGTTATGGTTCTCACTGTCGGAGCAGATCCGAGTGATCATGCCCCCCGTAGCTGAAAGCCTTTAGGTTGATGTTCCTGTCCTTTCATTGTGCCCATCATGGGAGGAGCCACTATCTGGGCTAGGTTCTGTGTGAGTGTTACCAAAGCCTCCCTGATATTTTCACATTCTTCCATTAGTGTTCTCTGTGCTTGTGCCATTTCATTCATATGGTCCTCCATGGCCGGCATAGTTCCTTGATCTATTCTAGCCATGTGTACTGTAGCTCCCCCATTTCTTGATGAGGCTGTAGTTGGAGTAGAATGAGAATATGTTGATGTGATGGGGCTTACAAAGAGGGGAGTCTCATTCAATTTTCCTGTGTCTTCACTACAACTAATTGATTGAGGTGATACAGAAGTACGTGATCCTACGAGTAGTGCCTTTCCTTTTGTTCTTTTGTCCATCGAACTCTTGAAGCAATCAAAGTCAGGAAGTCACATGATGTTAACTGTGGAACTGTTTGCCCAGGACATATTGCAGGAGGGGCTAATTCGAGAATCTTTTTAGCAACGTTCCGTGTTATTGGTCCCTTGACTCTTGGCGAAGGTAGACTTGTTCTGAAGTTTCTTACATTTCAAGCTCTCGTCCTTCGGAATGTCACGATAGTCCAGTCCTCATCACCTTCCAGTGCTCGAGGTGAAGCAGACACGACTCCAACCGTTGCTCGGGTTAAGTCATTTTTGCTTATGGGAGGCTGGGTTTCGCGCCTTAGATGTTGATCTGGTGCATATTCCATGATGAATCCAGTTGTAGTGAAATAAAACTTCACCTTCCTCATTAGGTTTGTCATTTGATCATAGTTCATAATTTTATCTTTTTACCTTCAAAATAAAACATGAAATTATAATTATTATTTGAATAGCAATGTAATCTATCTGAGAGATGAAGGGGAGGATGTTCTCACTGAGAGTCGCAATTTTGGCATCAGAAAGACACCAAAGTACATTAAAAGTCCTTGTAACTTTCTCAATGTTAATCATGAAATAAGATAAAGTTCCTTAGTAGAGTCGCCATTTTGTTTCGAACAAGAAACAAATGTATTTGATTTAGGAGATTATCTTATTCAAATATAACAGAGAGAGAGTACAGTAAGAATAATCATTGTATTATTAATATTGAATTCATTTACAACCTCAGATATCCCTTTATTTTGAGACAGATTATTTGAAATATAATAAATTGATAGAGTTTGAATAGTGAATCTGAATATCAAATTCGAAAGCACTTCGACTTCTGATTTGATCATCTCTTTAAGAGGAATATGGTGCAGATTATATTGTCTGAGTTTTCTTTTTGAAGCTTGTATGAATCGAGAACTGGAGCTTGATCATTTCAACAGCATTTTAGCTCCCATTATTATTGACTGCAGGGCAGTCTGATTGCGTGGACCCGCGCAACCTATATGGTTTACACGGGTCTGCGCAAACCCTAGGCTTCTCTTCAGTCCTACCTTTAGCCTTCTCTGCGGCTCTGCACTCCTTTCAAAAATCTTTAATCACCCAAATCAGAGGGGGAGGGAGTATTTATAGACCTTCACATGTGCGAACCCTCGATCTTCGTGCCATGAGACCCTCCTATCATCAATTTTGACCGTTTATAGACAACATGTCCTGAAATCAGTTGCGCGAACCTGCGCAACCGATATGGTTTACGCAGACCTACTCTTTCATTTCATCTTATGTTTCCTTCTTTCTTTTTAATATTTATTTTCCCAATCTTCAATTATTTCTTCTCTTTTTTTATGCCTCAACAGTGGCCTTCAATGACATCGAACCTGATTCGATGACATTGAATGTAGAAGACTCTGCCCAGTTATTACTGTTAGGATTCTTGCCTTTATATTTGGTATTGGGAAAAAGAGTGAGCTCCGAGAGAGTAATTGCTTACATAACATCATAAACCTTTTTCTCATAAGAGTTCATCCTTCAATCCTTTCTTAAATGCAATCATTGAATATTCAATAGATTGGATTGAAGAGTGAACTTCATCATTCAAGGATCCTCCAACAACTTATTTAATGGAAAATCATTATGTTGGAATCTCTTGAATGTTTAATATGCTGGAATCACTCTCTGTCTCTTAAGGATCAATATACTTTAAACAGTAGATTCCCCTAAAAACCTTGACCCAACTTGGACGACTTGCAATGGGAGCATCTACAGTGTTGCGGATCATGGGATCTGAAGATTCTTCATTATCAAGGGAGATTATCTTCATCATGTGCTAGAAACAGGGCTCACTTACTTACAAGTGAGTCATTAGAGTCTATAGAATCTAAAGATCCTTCCTTGTGTAGGACAGGTTTTCAGGTTGTATTTCATAAACACACTAAAACCTTTTACAGGCCTCCGATGGGAGAATACATATAGAATTTTTGTGTAGAATCTATAGTGCCTTGTGTAGGTATGATTGATTATCTTGTGTAGACATCTATAGTTGCCTTGGGTAGGCAATTCCTTGTGTAGGATATATGTGTCTTGTGTAGACAAATTCCTTATGTAGGATATATGTGTCTTGTGTAGACAATACCTTGTGTAGGTTGTGAAGGTTTATGGTTAACCTGATTTTAAACCATCACATAGTTAATCCGGCACACTCTAAGGTGGAGTGAGTCAGTCGGGAGTGGAGTAGGCACACGTAGCGGAACCACTATATATCATTGTGTTTGTGATGTTTCTTGCATTCTTTATTTGATTGATTAATATGTGTAAATGTGATGTGTTCATGTTTGGTTGAACTTAGATCTCTTCAATGTCTTAAAACATGAATGCGAATGATTCTCTGATGATCTTACTGAACTAAGTTTAAATTGGTAAACATTACATAATAGTAAGATCATAATTTAAGAAAAGTCCTATTCACCCCCCTCTAAGACACTTAAACAAATCCATACTTTTACTATAGCGGTTATACCACAATTTCAGATCTCTGGTGGTGTTTAATCCTATGATGGATAGGCAACCCTTTGACCAATCCTCCTTCACTCAAAGGACATTGAGTGTTATCATAAACCCACTTGGGCATGAAACACTTTCAGCCTTCAAGTTTAGAATCTAACCTAAAATCTAATAATTGAAGACTATAACAAATAAGAAGTACGAGAGAGACAGTTAGAACAAAGTTACTAGATAGAAGATGCTAGGTTAGGGATCCTACAAAATAGAGAACAAAGTTAGTTTCTAAAAAAGAAGTTCAGACAAATTCCTAAACTAAAAATAAAATAGAAACTTAATCCTAATGTTAACCTAATTCTAAAACTAATTAAATTCAAAAAAGTGCAACCGTAGTCCCTGGTAATAGTGCTAAAAACTTGTTCACAACCCAAAGTGTAGGGTCGCAATGTAGTAATAATCTTGGTAAGACCGAGGTCGAATCCACTGGGACTAATCTCGTACGTTTATAAAAGTAACTAGAAGTAGTAGAAGAAGAAAATCTAAATCTAAATTTGAATTAATAGAGAGAGTAATTGTGATTATTGTAATTAAAACTTGTAAATTTAAAGGTGGGAACTATGGTGCCAAGGATCCACTTGCAGCTATCAGGATGCGCCCTTACTTGAATCAAGAGATCCAATTGGAATCAGAGTCCTATCTTAACTAATTGGAAGGAGAGATGATCAAATCTCTAAACTTCTTATTGATTGTTGAGTGTCGAATATTGCATATTAGACCCCGTTTATTACTTGATTTTATAAACATGATAATGCTTAATGTCCTATTTTAATCATGTTTGTGTTGTAAGGTGAATTTAAGAACTTGGATTGAAAAGGGTACTAATAGCATGAATTTAATACTCAACAATCACCAAATCAAAGGTTGGATCTTAGAAGATCAAAAATGAAGAATTCACATGCCAAAGATCCAAGAAAACCAAGTGATGAATGGAGAAAATTGAAGACTTGAAGTGAAGAAAAGGGACCTTAAAAATCTGCCTGCTTCGACTAGTCTAAGCCCTCCTTCGACCAGTCTAAGGCTCCTGCTCGACTAGTCGAAGAATCCTCGACTCAAACTCCAACAACAAAATCCTTTAATTTCCCATTATCCTCAACCAGTCAAAGGAAACCCTTGACCAGTCAAAGGTTTTCCTTGACTCGTCTAAGGTTACGCAGACAGCACATAGATTGCGTAAATTTGAGGCGGTTTTCGGATTTTTCCAACTCAGTGTGGAAGTTGGATTTGCAAAACTATAAATAGGAGTCCCCAGGATTTCTTAGGCATCTTCTAGGGTTTGAGGAGTGAAGAAAAAGGGTGGAGAAGCTGTCGCCAAGAGTTTTTCTTCCTTTTCCTTAGTTATTTTTATACTTTTCTTAAGAGATTTTAGTTCAATCATGTCTATGGTTGGCTAAAAATCTTAACTAGGGCTAAGAGGTGAAGCTTGTAGTGTGATGGGATGTTTCTTTTACTTTGATTCATGTTTATGTTGAACCTTCTTTGATTCTAGTTTGATTTTAAAAGAATACTTTTAGTTCTTAATAGTTTATTGTGACTCAAATTACAGTAGATCTGTAATAGCTTTGAGTATCTTCTTTTCCTAATTTTGAGATTGTGGGATTGGTAAATCATGTTGTTAGCCATCATCCCAAGGGCATGGTTTGGAGATGGAATCTCTTCCAATTATCACAATTCTCCTCCATTGAGAAAAAGTTTGGATTGATCTTAATTGTATATCTTCCAATTGGATAGGATAGGACTCCAATTCCATTCGTGTGACTTAAATCAAGTAAGATGACTCCCTGATCTCTACAAGTGGATCCTTTGAAACCCTAGTTACCACATTTGAATTTGTTAGTTTGAATCATGTTAATCACAATTACTCTCTCAATTAATTCAGATTTAGATTCACATCTTCTTCTATTTCTAGTTCTAGTTACTTTAAGAAATGTACAAGATTAGACCCTGTGGATTTGACCTCGATCTCACTAAGATTATTACTACATCGAGACCCTACACTTGGGGTTGTGAACAAGTTTTTGGCACCTTTATCGGGGACTAATGGTTACGTTTTTACGAGGTTAACTAGTTTTATAATTAGGTTAAGATTAGGATTTGTTTACTTTCTATTTTTAAGTTAGGATTTTTCTGATTTATTTTTAAAAACTAACTTACTTTCTAATTCTAGATTTAGAACTTTCCTAATCAGTTTTTAGAAACTAACTCATCTTTCTAATTCTATTTTTAGAAACTTTCTTATTTCTTTTTACAAATTAATTCACTTTCCTTTTTTTTATAGGATCCTAACATAGAACCTTCTAATTTGGTAACTTCTTTCTAATTCTATCTCTTTCTATTTCTAGATTTCTATTTCCTTCTTTTTCTTTCTACGTTTAGGTTAGATTCTGAAATTGAGGGCTAAGAGTGTTTCATGCCCAAGTGGGTCCGTGATAACACTCAACGTCTTTTGAGTGAAGGACGATTAGTTGAAGGGTTATCTATCCATCATAGGGTTAGACACCACTTGAGATCTTTAGAGTTAATTGAGGTTATGGCTTCAAATCAACCGGTGAATCAACCGCAACCTCGAGTTGCGAAAGTCCAGGATGAGAATGAGGTGCACCATGCACTCCCGCCTCATACTTTACGAGATTACTTACAACCGGCGAGGGTGAGCACCCCTTCTTATATTTTTTTCAGGAAACATAAGAAACATGGATATCAACCCTAGAGTGATCCAACTCCTTTCAAAGTTCCTTGGACTTGAATCTAAAAGTCCATACCTGCACTTGTAAGAGTTTGATGAGTTTATAGTCACTTTATACTTTCCTAACGTATTTGATGACACACTCAGGTTGAAACTCTTTCCTTTCTCCTTGAAAGAGAAAACTAAGACGTGGTTGCACTCACTACGTCCGCGATCTATTAGCACATGGAATGACATGATGAAGGAGTTCATAAAAAAATTCTTTCCATACCATAAGATGAACACAATCAAGAAGTCAATCATGAACTTCGCCCAAAAGGAAGATGAAACATTCTTCCAATGTTGGGAGCGGTTTAAGGATCTCGCCAGTTCATGCCCACAATACGGTTTTGAGACATGGCGTATAACAACTTTCTTCCACAATGGGCTGACATCTTTGCACCAATTCATCGAGACGATGTGCAAGGGGGAATTCATGAACAAGAATGTCCAATGATAACAAACTCACTGAAACCGTACAATCATGGGACATCACCTCAAAACCAAGCACCACATCTAAGCCTACTCAAGCAAGGGAGAGAGGTGGGATATACTCGTTGAAAGAGGATGATGATATAAATGTTAAAGTGGTCAGTCTCGCAAGGAAGGTCGAGGCCATAAAACTTAAGAAGGATAAGGCTAAGGAAGTTGTTTGCGGTATCTATGCTTGTAACATACATACAACTGAAAATTGTCCAATGATACCTGCTTTTCAAGAGGCACTGAACAAGTAATTGAATGCCGTAAACAACTACCAAAGACCTTTCAATGGACCCATCTTTAACACATACAATCCTAGTTGGAAAAATCATCCGAACTTTAGTTGGAGGAATAGACAAACTGCTACTCCTCAAGGAATCCCTAACAAATTCTCGAATCAAGGGAAACCTTAAGAGGATCCGGCTTGAAAACATATTCAAAACTAAGAGCTTATCACTCAGAGTATATTACAAACCCGTCAAGACCTTTCAAAGGCCTTACAAGGGCATGAGACAAAAAATTCAATTGGAGAAAAAGGGATTCTTTCAACCCAACCTTTCCCCAATCCTAAACCGCAATGTGAAATAAGTGATTCAAGCTCTTCAAAACAAATGAAGCAAGCTAAGTCTACCACCACTCTTAGGAGTGGGAAGATAATTGACAAATCTATTCCAGTAAGGGCTGAAAAGTCTAAGGACTTGGAAGTAGATGAAACTGATAGACCTAGCAATAATCCACAAGAGTTAGAACTGGAACCCCAGAGCAAGTCGATTGCACTATTCATCCAACGGTTGATTGCACCAAAATCTCTCTCAAACTCTCAGGACATTCTAGAGGTGTTGAAATAAGTGAAGGTCAATATTCCTTTACTAGATATGGTTAAACAAATACCTTCATATGCCAAATTTCTGAAAGACTTATGTACAACCGAAAGATGACAAAATGTTTTAAAGAAAATCTTTTTAACTGAAAAAGTGAGTGCCATCCTAAAGCAAGATGTGCCACTGAAATACAAAGATCCTGGTAGTCCAACCAGTGCTTGTGTAATTGGGAATTACCACATTGAGCACACACTTATTGATTTAGGAGCGAGCATACATCTAATTCCTTACTCGGTCTACGAATAGCTAGGGTTGGGTGAATTGAAACCCACCCGAACCACATTACAACTAGCTGATCGCTCAGTTAGTATATCGAGAGGGATAATTGAGGATGTGTTGTCCATTTTGATAATTTCTACTATCCAGAAGATTTTATCATCCAGGATACTCAACCCATCATGGACATGAGCACTCAAATTCCGGTCATTCTTGGTCGCTCATTCCTTGCCACGTCAAATACAATCATTAATTATATAAATAGAGTTAAGAGTTTTTCTTTTGGAAATATGATATTGGAGTTGAATATCTTTTTCAATATAGGAAAACAACTAGAGGATGATGACGATGCCCACGATGTTAACTTGATTGATTCTTTTGTGGAGGATAGAACTCTGATGACCTTGTCCTCTGACCCTCTAGAGTCGGGCCTAGACCACTCCCATGATTTTGAGGATGATATGATTAGGGAGATGGGGACCATGCTGGATACTGCGTCGGTACTTAAATTTAACCAGTGAAGGCCACAATTTTAAGAATTGCCCCAAACTGATGTAGTGCCTCTAACGTCTAACCTCAAGGCCTCGAAGCTTGACCTAAAACCTTTACCCTCTGATTTAAAATATGTTTATTTAGGTCATGATGAGATATAACTGGTGGTGATTTCATCCCACCATGAGCAAGAATAAGAGAGCATGCTCATATCTACTCTCATTAAGCACAATGGAGCTCTTGAATGGTCGATTACGAACCTCAAGGGAATTGACCCTTCGATTTATACTCACTGTATTTATCTAGAGGATAATACGAAGACCTCTTGGTAACAATAGTGTAGATTAAATCTAAAAATAAAGGAAGTGGTTAAGGCCAAGGTTCTTAAGCTTTTGGATGTAGGTATCATATACCCAATATCCGATAGTTAATAGGTGAGTCCAACTCAGGTAGTTCTTAAGAAGTTCGGAATCACCATCGTAGCCAATGCCAACAATGAACTCGTGCCAACTAGAGTTACTACTAGTTGGAGAATATACATTGACTACAGGAAGTTAAATACTGTCACGAAGAAGGACCACTTCCTTTTGCCCTTCATTGATCAAATCTTGAAAAGGCTTGCTGGTCACTCATACTATTGTTTCCTTGATGGGTATTTGGGCCACAACCAGATAGAGATAGCCCCTGAAGATCAGGAAAAGACCACATTCACATGTCCCTTTTAGCACCTTTGCTTACCGAAGGATGCCATTTGGACTATGTAATGCCCCCGCCACTTTTTAGCAATGTGTGATGAGTATTTTTTCTGACAAGGTGGGGCAATATTTAGAGGTCTTCAGGGATGACTTCTTTGTCTTTGGTCCATCCTTTAGTGATTGTTTGGAGAATCTTAAATGTGTGTTGAGGTGATCTGAGGAAAAGAATTTGGTACTAAATTAAGAGAAGTGTCATTTCATGTTCGTAAGGGAATTGAGGTAGATAAGGCTAAGATTGATCTTATCTTTAACTTACCTCCACCCAAAAACATATGAGACATGCGATCCTTCTTAGGACACATCAATTTTTACAGGAGATTCATAAAGGACTTTAGTCACCTCTCTCGTCCTTTATGCAATCTACTTCAAAAGGTTGCACCATACGAGTGGATTGAGCAATGTCAGGAAGCTTTTACTAAGCTCAAGGGCATGTTAACCACTGCACCTATCATGCAGCCACCTGACTGGAGCCTTCCATTTGAACTTATGTGCAACACGTCTGATTATGCTCTTAGGGTGATTTTAGGCTAGAGAAAAGAAAAGAGACCCTACATTATTCATTACGCAAGTAGAACTCCAAATCCTACCCAAATGAACTACTCTACTACAGAAAAGGAACTCTTAGTCGTAGTGTTCGTTTTGGACAAATTTAGGTCCTACTTAATCGGATCCAAGATCGTCATTTACACATATCATGCGACGCTCATGTATCTTCTTCCTAAGAATGATGATAAGCCCCACCTGATAAGATGGATCCGCATACTCCAAGAATTTAATTTGGAAATAAAAGATAAAAATGGAGTAGAGAATGTAGTGGCTGACCATCTTTCTCGCCTTGATCTCTCTGATTCCCTTGAGACGACACATATAAATGATATGTTCCCTGATGGACAATTGTTCAAAGTCTCCTATTCACATTGGTTTGTAGATATCGCTAATTATCTTGCAACAAGTTTCACGCCGACAAATTGGACTGCGCAGGGTAAGAAAAAATTCTTCACCGAGGTACACAAATTCTTTTAGGATGAACCATATTTATTTAAATATTGCCCAGACCAAATCTTAAGGAGATGTGTGCCAGACAGTGAATACTAAAGTTTCATCTCCTTCTGTCATTCTCAGGCCTGTGGCATTGACTTTTTTACCAAAAAGACCACGGCCAAAATTCTGCAGTGCAGCTTTTACTGGCCCACTATGTTCAAGGACACTCATAAGTTTTGCAAAGATTGTGAACGTTATCAGAAATTGGGAGTATTGTCCCATCGAAACATGATGCCTTTGAACCCCATTCTGATCATTAAAGCATTTGATTGCACGGGCATCGGTTTCATGAGACCATTCCCCCAATCTTTCAAAAAAATTTATATTTTGCTCGCCGTAGACTATGTCACTAAATGGGTTGAAGCGATTTTGTGCCAAAGCAATGACCATCAAACGGTCATTAAATTCTTAACGATAACATCCTTTCCCATTTCAAAATTCCTTAAGCCATCATTAATGATGGGGGCTCATATTTTTGTAATAGGCTATTCACGAACTTAATGAAAAAATATGGCATCTCTCACAAGGTGAGCACTCCATGCCACCCACAAACAAGTGGGCAAGCTGAGATTTCCAATAGGGAGATCAAACACAATTTGAAAAAACAGTTAACCGTGATTGAAAGGATTGGTCAATTCGATTAACCTATGCTTTATGGGCTTACCGTATTGCATTTAAAACCCCTATTGGAATGTCTTCCTTTAGACTTATCTATGGGAAGGCTTGTCACTTACCTATGAATTTGGAACACAAGGCTTACTAGGCAATTAAAAATTTGAACTTCAATTTAGACAACGCTGGCTCATTGCACAAACTCTAGTTAAATGAACTCGAAGAAATTTGGAATGATGCATATGAGAAATTGAGAATTTAAAAGGACAGAATGAAGGTGCTTCATGACCAACACATTCTTAGAAAATCATTCACACCAGGTCAGAAGGTCCTTTTGTGCAATTCTCGGTAACATCTCTTTTTGGGAAAACTCTGATCCTGTTAGACCCGCCCTTTCACTGTTACTAATGTTTATCCTCATGGGGCCTTCGAGATTCAAAATCTAAACAATGGCAATGACTTCAAAGTGAATGGACATCGTTTAAAGCCATTTATTGAAAAAAATAATTCAGAGGACATGTCCATACCTCTGAATGACCCTGTTTACTAGGATTGACTTCCTAGTCTGACGGAGGTGTAGTTAGGTTTACTGCTTTCCGCCATTTTAAGATAAATTATTTTCCATTATTTTAGGATAGTTTGCTTATCATTTGTTTGAGTCTTATGTGCTAACCCATCTTCACACTGAGATCATTGGAAAACCCTTAAAATTTCTTCTTCAAGTAATATCTTTCCATCACTTCCCTTTTTCTTTTCATTGTCTCTTTTGCATTGCATGCTTATTTCTTTTGCATTGAGGATAATGTAGATTTTTCGGATGAGAATGGGGATTAGGTAACCTAATCAGTGTTTTCTCAAGTTTTCCCAGTTTTGACCAAAATGTTTAAAAATTTTCAATGTTTCAAGTTGAAATTTGTTTGGGAAGAGATGAATTGGGTACTTAAGAATGCTTTAAGTATGATAAGATAGAGATTGAATTTTAAATAACTGAAGTCTAATCATTAAGTAATTTATCAGCTAAGTACTTCCGCTTAATCGATTAAGAGGAAGTTTGAATATCATGTTAAATTAAAAAACACATTCAAATTATCTTCTGTAAGATATACTAGAAGTTCTGATTGTCAATATGTGAATCATTGATAGATGGCAAGAATTAGGTCTGGAGAATTTTATCCACCTTAAAAGAAGAAAAGAACCAGTTAAAAAATAGGAGATCGACAGAGAGGTCATGAAAAAGAATGAAAAGAATGCAAAAAATAAAAAGAATTAATAAAAATGACCGTCGATATAAAATCAGAAATTGGAAAAAGAAGGAAAAAGAGATAAGTTCAGAATCAGTACTTGAGTTTCAAACTGATCTTGAAGTGATGGGCATAGCTAACATGATGAATTGATAGTATTCGTATGGGGAGTAAATTGACTTTCACTAAGAACATTGAAAAACTTGATTTACAAATTATGCTTCAATTTAGTGGATAAAGAACTTATTTGATTGGTTGCTTATGTGATTAGGTTCTAGGTTTTTGAAATCTCACTTTTGTATCTTAGTTCTACCCATTCATCCTTGAGTGCACAAAAGATTTTTTTTGAAAAAGATTTCTGGCATTAATCATTAAGATTTATTTTTCACATACTTTGCTCGAGACTAGAAAAATGCTAGTTGAGAATTGTGTTGGGGGTCAAATATTGCATATTAGACCCCATTTATTGAAATTACGGTAAAGACCGCTCTAGCAGAAGTAGGAATAGGTCAAAGTGTCCAAGAGGGGGGGTGAATAGGACTTTATAAAATTTTATGACAACTTAAAATCCTATCATAATCATCTTGATCTAATATAACAATTTATCAAGATATCTTTATCTTGATTCTAATGGCTTCTAAGCTAAATAGAGAATCTAATCACAAGACTTCAATATTTAAGCAATACATAAATTTAGTCTATGACAGATGGATAGAGTGACTGTGTGTGAGATGTGATACTTATTAGTTCTAAATAATCATGCATCATGTGATCATTCAAAGTATACACGATAACAAAGTATGCAAATAACAATCTCAAACACATTTGTTTTATAGTGGTTCGGCTATATGCCTACTTCACTTCCGGCAGACGCACTCAACCCTTGAGTGTACTGGATCTCACTAACAGAGGTTTTAAATCAGGTTCACCTCTAACCTTCACAACATACACAAGGTCAACTCTAGGACCTACGGAAGGAACCTTGATGTGTCTCCACGAGACACAAGTTTACGCCCCACATTGGAGCAAGGGTCAACACACAACACCCAAGTTTTATGCTCTACACTTGAGCAAAGGATCCACACAAGGAACCTAAAATTTATGCCCTACACGAGCAATGGTCAACACATAACACCTAGGGTTTTAGGCCACACAGGCCAAGGATATACACTAAGGACCTAAGTTTATGCTCACCAAGAGCAAGGGTCAACACACAACACACACACACCTATTCTCCCATCGGAGGCCTCCTATGAAGACTTGAAAGGGGTGAGAATAACTTGTGACCCATTCCTATACAAAGAAATAATCAGCAGGGTCTCTAGACTCTAATGACTTATAGATAAGTATATAAGCCTTATTAAGCACATTGATGAAGATCTTCTCCTTTGATGACGAAGAATTTCAGCTCCCTTGATCCCAACACTTATGATGCTCTAATATAAGCAACGAGTTGGGTCAAGATTATGCTAGTAATTACTCTATTAAATGATTGATCATTAGAGTGACAGAGTAATACCATGATTTATGCATTCAAGGAATCTTAGCTCAATGATTTTCCATTAAGGAGGTAGCTGAAGGATCCTTGAATGCGGAAGTTCATTCACTAATTCACTCTATTGAATATCAATGACGAGGTTGGATTGAGGAATGAACTCCCATAAGAGAAAAAGGCTTATGGTAGGTGATCTGAATTAAACACTAAAAAGCTCTATTTATTTTCTTTTGAAAACAACCTAAGGTAAGCTCTCATTAAATAGGAAAAAAAGTTCCAACGAAAATAAAAGAGTCATAATTTTTTTACAGAGTTTGATATCATTGAGAAGGCTTCAATATCATCGAGCGCATACTCTCGATAACGTCAAATGGCCGCCTAATGACATAAACTCAATCTGTCAAACGATTTTGAACCTTTTTGCAAACTGAATGATGATATCGAACATGCTTCAATGTCATCGGATTTCAAACTCCGATTTCATCGACCCATGGATCGATTCCTTGACATTTAAAAACACGAGAGGAGACTTGCCTTTAGAAATGAATAGGCATCGATATGATCGAGCATTCCTCGATATCATCTGGTTTTGAATATCGATGATATCGATACCAGTTTCAATTCATCGATCTTTTCAAGGAATTTTTCTATAAACTTGCTGGACAGCTTTGTGTCCCAATTCGATGATGTTGACCTGGTTTCGATATGATTGATATTTGAATATCGATATCAATGAGTGATTCTTGATACCTTGAACATTTAAAAGAGTTTACCTGAAAACTTGCTGGATAGATTTGTGTCCCAATCTAATATCATTAAAGGTCCATCGATATCATCAAGATTTGAAATTTGAAGATATCGAGGCTCTCTTCGAGTCATCGAAAATTACATGATTTTCCTTAACTGCTTACTGGACACAAACTGATCAGATGTGCGTGCCCTCGCCGGTTCGACAAACTCAAGATTCGAAAGTCGATGATATCAATCCTGTCATCGATTCATCGAGAATTCAGCACAAGTTTCTTTTTAGTTGCTAGACATCTAAAGTCCTCATTTTAATAACATCGAGTGATTTTCGAGGACATCGATTACAAGTCTAATTTCATCAAAGCACTACCGATAAATCGACAAAGGCTGAAAACTTTAGAGATTTTCCTGATTTTGCAAAACAGTTTTCAAACCTTAAACCCTATGTTGTTCTAACCATTTTAAAGGGTTTTATATACCTGGTGTTTTGGGACATGGGATGTGAGGCTAATTTTACCTTTGTAGAGATCTGAAGCCACATCTAGTTGAGGCAGATGCTTGAATGATCTTCCTATGGGGCTCACTTGTCTTGTCGACTCAACACTCACGCTAATTGACAAACTAGGGCACTTTCAATCTCCCCCTTTGTCAATTACATGACAAAACACCTAAGACCACCCAGAAGAGTATCCTAAACTGTGTGTACATAACTCTTTACACAATTTTACAAAGCCACTGCAAGTTTAAACACACAAACGTAGCTGCTCACACAAATGTTGTTGCTCCCCCTATCTTCGTGCAGCTGCTCCCCCTATCACCTGTATCACCATGCTCAAAAACATACACCAGTTGTGTGCTCATGGTGGGATTTGTTCTCCCCCTTTTTGTCAGTCATTGACAAAAGCAACCATAAACCAAAATAACATGAATGACTGAAGTTGATAGTTAAGAAACTAGGAGAAATAGGGCTAAAGGAGAGCTGAGATTTCTCAAGAATAATAAAACGATTTTAACTAAGTAGAAACCACAAGATAGCGCACAATAGTAGTCAGAGTAATATATACCAGTTGCATTCATCATTCCATAGATATGCAATATAAATTTAGATAAGATGATTCAGAATATCCTGAGCAAATAAAGACGACAAAGAAAAGGCATCAAAGATATATATACATATATATATATATATATCATCATGCAAGCCAAATAAAATATCCAAAATAGAACACACTGCCCAAGTTTGGCAATATCCAACCATCCAAAATAAAATATTCAAAATATGCTAGCCAAAGCTTAGCAGAATTAACAACCCACAAACACACATTTAGCCCATCCATGGGCATATAAGAACCACCATATTTTCCTCCTTCAAAGGACAATTATCATAGTAAAAGAAACTTGTTAGACTGTCCACATTTAACTGGCCATGACATACACTCAGAAGATCATAGAGCATTCAAAAAGATATTCATGCCCCTATGCAAAGATGAGTATCTGGTGTATGTGATGGTACGAAGGCTATCGACACTACGGTGGAGGGGCTAATGAAGACGGTGTGGTATCGACTCATCGGCATGTCATCAGGTCAACCAGTTGCTGCACCGTTTGCTGCACCCCAGCCACCAATCTTTCCAGGACAATGAATCATTCATTCATCGTTTCCTTCATCTAAGTTACTTCTCACAACGTCATCTCGATCTGATCTTAATGTAATTTGAATCTTTTGGTCTGCACAGGGTCAGTTGGAGGCGGAGCTTGCTGTGATTCAAGTTGGTCTCCTTCGGTATGTGCTGCTCCTTCACCCATTTCACCTTCTTCATGAATCTCCTCCTCGGGTTGATCTTTTGGATATCGATGAAACTTCAAATCCATCTTCCTAATATTGACTTTGTTGAAATGTTGAAGAGGTAGCTCCCGATCATTTGTCAATGGAAGACCAATCTTATCACTTAGCACATGAATAATCCGAGGGAAGGGTAGGTGGATATCTCTAGAAGTGTGAATGGCGCACACCAGCTAGTGAATTATCAGAGTGGGAAGACATATCTTGATCCTAGTTGCCACACAATACATGATCATGACTATAAATCTTGTAAGGTCAGATCGATTTGTTCCTCTAGGGTACACGTTTGTGGTGAATATCTCGTGCAGAATTCGGTCCTTGGGAGCCATATATTTTTCCTTTAATGCATTACCCTGGTACCAAGGAATATCCCTACCCTGGCGTAGAAATGAAGTGATCTTAGATCGAGTCACTGGATTTTCAAGATCCAGATCAGAGAGACCGACTGGAGACAGAGTGAGATAAAAAATTCTTGCAATAGATTCTGAGGTAATTTCGACATCGGTATCCCCAACAGAGATAGTTATGGAAGGAGGTTCTACAATAGGAGAATGGTTGGAAGCAAAGAATTTATAGGTCCTTTCATTATGACATGGACCACCAAAATCGAGCATAAGCAGCTAATCTATTACATCCAACAAAGGTTCCAAGTTGTAGGGTTTAAGGCAATCCCTATCAACTTTGCGTTCATGCACTAATTATCTTCCAATATATTTTGCCAGAATAGGGTCTACCATAGCAGGAGGAGGAACAGGTGCGACACTTTGAGACCCACCATGCAATGTTTGTCTGGAACTTCGCTGGTGTGTTGGGGTCCCTTGATTAGAAGCCTTTACCCCTTTTTTAGGTCCAAGGATTTTACATCTGGAGGATCTTGAGGACTCCCCAGTAACAAGAGTTTTTCCTTTGTCCTTCCCCATTGAATGTTTACAACTTAGAATGGGGTGACAAAGAGTGCGATCTGATAGAAAATTGAAAGATTTGAACACAAATTGATGATCTTCTAAACAGTACTTCTCACCCTAATCTAGAAATACCCAAAGTCACGAGATGCAATCTTGAGAAATCAAGAGAATAGACAAGGAATTACCATATTTAGGTGATCTTAGAAGGCTCACAGATGAAAAAACATGTAAAACAGTCGAGGAGGATGAGCTACAGAGAGAAGGACAAGCATTGAGTAAAGAAATGAATTTTTCCAGCTCGTTCGCCTTTTATCGGGCAGTAACCTTCGATATCATCAAACTTAGTTTCGATGATATCGATATACCCTAATCGATGTTATTGATGATGAGTTCGAGGGCAGACCAATCGACCTGAAGTTTCAGAATCTTGAGAGGTCGTCGATGGGATCGATGTGGTTCGATGATATTGACGACTCGTTCGATTCAATGATTCACTTATCGAGAAGAAGGATAGGACATGTTATCTCCAGTTTTTGATAATCTTCCATATATGTATATCTTCAAATATTTTCGTGTTAGCTTCAGTATGCAAAAACAAAAAAAAAAATCTTTACAAAAAGTTAGAACATCAACCATGCTTATATGCAAAAAGAATTTTTGAGGTGTAGAACGCTAAGATATATCATGGTAATTTCCAAGGATGCATCTTTTCACACATCCATCCAGGTCTAGATGCCATGCCCTAGACTTATTTTCCATGCTCAATTGTTATTAAGAAAAAGGATCAACCTTTGCATTGCCTTTGATGACATAACAGTGGTCACCGGTTCGAAGACCCTTCATAACGGGTTTTCTTGATAAGTCCAAGATCTTGCACTTTAGTTTGTCAAAAGTAACCACATGTTTGTTGTCACATGTTTGAGAGATGCTTAAAAGATTGTGAGTCAATCCGTTCATGCAAAAAACATTCTCATTTTTTAGCATTTCCATTTCCTCTATGGTTCCACACCCTACTACCTCAGCGGTGCTTCCATCATCATACGTGACTATCCCATCATCAAGATTTGAGTAATCTGAGAGAAGGGATTTGTCACTCGTGACATGTCTTGAGCACCCGATGTCTATGTACCATTTAGTACTAGTGCTTGTTGTATGATTTAAGTGAGTAACAAAATAATTTTTCTTTTCTTTCACTACCCATGTTGTGATAGATTTTCTTGAGGATGTTTCCTTTACTCTGTCAGGAACTTATTTAGGTATATTATGTAATTGAATCATTTTCTCTTGTTCCATTAGATCATTTATTTTCCGGTTTAGGTTAGTCACTTGATTTAATAGCTCCTTCATTCTCTTGGTCATTCTGGGTGGAGATGGATGTGTTGTACCTTTTGCCATATTGTTAAGTGTACTCTTGGCATTCTGTACTGTTTTTCTGATTTGTTTATATGTACTAATATGATTCATGCCAGAATTACATTGAGTCCAACTAAGGGCAATACATTCAAATTTAAAATGGCCTGAGTCTCCACATGAATGACAGATAGAAGTAGCTTTTGTTTTACTTCTTGATGTATTTAATTTCTCAATCATCGGGGTTGCATTTTTAGAACTTGGTTTGAATTTTTCATATCCTAATCCACTCTTGTCTTTTCCAGGTCTTCCTATCCCTAAGAGTTTTTCTAATTTTTCACTACTCTGGGAGACTTTGTAATTTAGTTTAATAGACTTCCTAGATTGTTTTGCATCAAACCTAAGTGTGTGGTTTTCATTCTTAAGATGCATATTTTTATCTTCCAATAGTTCAATCAATTTAGTCAGTTTTAAGGATTCAGATTTGAGAGATAAATTGATTCTTTCCAGCTTATCATTTTCAGAGTGGTATTGGCGAGGATCATTAATCAGGTGAGTATTGATTTCTGAAGATTTATCCAGATCTATTTGCAGTAATTTATTTTTAGTTTCATTCATCCCAAGTCTTTTAAGGATCTAGATGCTATGTATATGAAGTTGATTATAGGCATCCTGTAATTTATCCTTCTCTTCCTCTTCTTCTTCTTTCACATCATTAATGGAAATGTCTCTTCGATTTGAGGTTCATTAATTTCCTCAAGTATCACTGGAATGTTTATAGATGTGGAGGCCATGTGTATTTTCAAGGACTTTTGGTCTCCATCACTTTCTGAATCACTAAGGTTAGAGTTTGAATCTTCAGTGTCATCCTAGGTTGCAGCCATGGCCTTTCCTTTGGTTTTTTTGTTGGGGCATTCAGTGGACAAATATCCAAATTTCCTACTATTATAACACTAAGGTTCTTTAGACTTTTTGGAAGGTTTGCCTATGTTGTGCTTGTTGTCCATCTGTTTGCTTCTGAATGGCCAACGATGATTTTTGTTGAAAATTCTTTTAAACCTTTGAGGTAAGAGAGCCACTTCCTCATCCTCATTATCCTTTTCACTTTCCTCTTTCTCATAGTGCTGTGTTTTGAGGTTTTGAGAATAGTATTCTTGGTTTTAGGAGTTTGTTTGAAGTGTAGTTCAAATGTTTGTAGGGAACCTACTAGTTCTTCTACTTTCATTTCATCCATGTTTTTACATTCTTTAATGATTGTAACTTTGAGTTGAACCATTCTGGTAAGGATCTTAGAATTTTTCTACAGATTTTTGGGACCAGAACTTTTTCTCATAATCCACCCATGGAGTTGCAGATGATGTTTAGTTTTGTAAAGAACTACATGAAGGTCTCATGCTCCTCCATTATGAGACTTTCAAACTATGATGTTAGGAGTTGCAGTTTGGATCTTTTCACTATGTTGGTTCCCTCATGAGTTGTTTCCAACAAGTCCCATGCTTCTTTAGCTATTCCACACATACAAACTTGATTAAAGTCTTCTTAGGACACAACACAGTAGATAGCATTCATTGCTTTAGCTTCAAAAGTTTATTTTTCTTTATTGAATGCTGTCCATATTTCTTTGGATTTTGGTTTGGTGATAGTTGTGCCATTTTCAAGTACTATTTGTTCGGTTGGCGACACATATCCTTTTTCAACAATGTCCCAAACATCTTGATCCAAAGATCTCAGAAAGTAATGCATCCTAGCCTTCTCGTACACATAATTTGATCCATCAAATACAGGAGGTCTAGTTACAGATGAGCCCCCTCCTTTGGCCATATTACCAACTTCAGTCAAGATCACTATCTAGGCGGTGAAGCCCTTAAGAGAGACTCACTCTGATACCAATTGAAATTGCGAAAAAGACCGCTCTAGTAGAAGTAGGAATAGGTCAAAATATCCTAGAGGAGGGGTGAATAGGACTTTATAAAATTTTATGACAGCTTAAAATCCTATCATCATCATCTTGATCTAATATAACAATTTATCAAGATATCTTTATCTTAACTCTAATGGCTTCCAAGCTAAATAGAGGATCCAATCATAAGACTATTCAATATCTAAGCAATACATAAATTTAGTCTAGGATGGATGGACAGAGTGACTGTGTGTGAGATGTGATACTTATCAGTCCTAAATAATCATGCATCATGTGATCATTCAAAGTATACATGATAACAGAGTATGTAAATAACAATCTCAAACACAGTCATTTTATAGTTGTTTGACTATATGCCTACTCTACTTTCGGTAAATGCACTCAACCCTTGAGTGTATCGGATCTCACTACTAGAGGTTTTAAATCAGATTCAGCTCTAACCTTCACAACCTACACAAGGCCGACTCTAGGACCTACACAAGGAACTTAGATGTGTCTTCATGAGACACAAGTTTATGCCCCACACAGGAGCAAGGGTCAACACACAACACCCAAATTTTATGCTCTACACATGAGCAAAGGATCCACACAAGGAACCTAGGGTTTTAGGCCACACAGGCCAAGGATACACACACGGAACCTAAGGTTTATGACCTACACACGGGCAAAGTTCAACACACAACACCTAGGGTTTGATGGCACACATGCCAGGGACGTACACTAAGGACCTAAGTTTATACTCACCAAGAGCAAGGGTCAACACACAACACCCACAAGTATTCTCCCATCAGAGGCCTCCCATGAGAACTTGAAAGGGGTGAGAATCACCTATGACCCAATCCTACACAAAGGAATGATCAGCAGGGTCTCTGAACTCTAATGACTTACAGATAAGTAGATGAGCCCCATTAAGCACGTTGATGAAGATCACCTCCTTTGATGACGAAGAATCTTCAGCTCCCTTGATCCACAACACTTATGATGCTCCAATGTAAGGTGACGAGTTAGGCCAAGATTATGTTGGTAATTACTCTATTAAATGATTAATCGTTGGAGTGACAGAGTAATACCATGATCTATGTATTCAAGGAATCTCAACTCAATGATTTGCCATTAAGGAGGTAGCTGAAGGATCCTTGAATGCGAAAGTTCATTCACCAATCCACTCTATTGAATATCAATGATGAGGGTGGATTGAGGAATGAACTTCCATGAGAGAAAAGGGCTTAGGGTAGGTGATCTAAATTAAACACTCAAAAGCTCTATCTATTTTCTCTTAAAAACAACCTGAGGCAAGCGCTCATTAGATAGATAAAAAGTTCCAATGAAAATAAAATAATCATATTTTTTGACAGAGTTCGATATTATCGACCAGGCTTCGATATCATTAAGCATATACTCTCGATAACATAGAATGACTGCTTGATTACACAAACTTAATCTGTTAAACACTTCTAAACCTTTTTGCCAACTGAATGACGATATCGAACATGCTTCGATGTCATCAAATTTTGAATTTCTATTTCATCGACCCATGGATAGATTCCTCGACATTTAAAAACATGAGAGCTGACTTACCTTTGGAAATGAACAGGCATCAATATGATCGAGCATTCCTCAATATCTTCTGGTTTTGAATATTGATGATATCGATACCAGTTTCGACTCAACGATCTTTTCAAGGAATTTTCCTATAAACTTGTTGGACAATTTTGTGTCCCAATTCGATGACATCGACCTGGTCTCAATATGATTGATCTTTGAATATTGATATCATCGAGTGATTCTCAATACCTCGAACATTTAAAAGAGTTTACCTAAAAGCCTACTAGACAGATTTGTGTCCCAATCCGATATCATTGAAATTTGAAATTCGAAGATATTGAGGCTGTCTGCGAGTCATTAAAATTTACATTATTTTCCTTAACTGCTCACTAGACACAAACTGACCAAATGTCAATTTTATAGAGCCGATTCGATGAACTCGAGATTCGAAAGTCGATAATATCGATCCTGTCATCGATTCATTGAGAATTCAGCCCAAGTTTCATTTTGGTTGTTGGACATCTGAAGTCGTCATTTTGATAACATTGAGTGATTTTTGAGGACATCGATAATAGCGTCTGATTTCATCAAAGCACCATCGATAAATCGACAAAGGCTGAAAACTTGGTTTTATGAACATGATAATGCTTAATATCCTATTTTAATCATGTTTCTGTTGCAAGGTGAATTTAAGAGCTTGGATTTAAAAGGATGTTAAAAGTATGGATTTAACGCTCAAGAATCACCAGGGCAAAGGTTGGATCTTAGAAGATAAAAAAATGACAAATTCACATGCCAAAGATCCAAAAAACCAAGTGAGGAATGAAGAGAAATGAAGACTTGAAGTGAAGAAAAGGGACCATAAAAATTTGCCTGCTTCGAATAGTCTAAGCTCTCCTTCGACCAGTCTAAAGCTCCTGCTCGACTAGTCAAAGAATCCTCGACTGGAACTCCAGCAACAAAATCCTCTAATTTCCTGTCATCCTAGACTAGTTGAAGGAAACCCTTGAACAGTCGAAGGTGCCCTCGACCAGTCGAAGGTTTTCCTCGACTTGTCTAAGGTTACGCACACAACACACAAACTGCGTAAATTTGAGGCGATTTTCAAATTTTTCCAAGTCAGTGCAAAATTTGGAGTTGCTAATCTATAAATAGGAGTCCCTAAGATGTTCTTAGGCATCTGTTAGGGTTTGAGGAGTGATGTAAAAGGATGGAGAAGACATTACCAATAGTTTTTCTTCCTTTTCCTTATTTGTTTTTATACTTTTCTTAAAAGATTTTAGTTCAATAATGTCTATGGTTGGCTAAACCTCTTAGTTAGGGCTAAGAGGTGAAGCTTGTAGCGTGATGGGATGTTTCTTTTACTTTGATTCAGTTCTTAATGGTTTATTGTGACTCAAATTACAGTAGATCTGCAATAGCTTTGAGTATCTTCTTTTCCTGATTTTGAGATTACGGGATTGGAAAATCCTATTGTTAGCCATCATCCCATGGGCATGGTTTGGTGATGGAATCTCTTCCAATTATCACAATTATCTGAGAATTAGGTCAAGGAAAGTTCGGATTGATCTTAATTGTATATCTTCCAACTGGATAGGATAGGACTTTAATTCCAATCGTGTGACTTGAATCAAGTAAGAGGGCTTCATGATCTCTTCAAGTGGATCCTTGGAAACCGTAGTTACCACCTTTGAATTTTTTAGTTTTAATCACTTTAATCATCTTCTTCTAGTTCTAGTACTAGTTAGTTTAAGAAACGTATAAGATTAGTCCCTGTGGATTCGACCTTGGTCTCACTGTGATTATTACTACATCGTGACCCTACACTTGGGGTTGTGAACATTGATCCAGCCTCAATGAAAGAGATTTGTGGATATTGGAAGGGATTCTATCACCCAACCATGCCCAGGAGATGATATAAAACAGGATTTACCAATCCGACATTCTCAAATAAGAAAAGAAGATATTTAAAGCTATCATTGGCTCTACTATAATTTGAGGCACTATAAACAATTGAAAACTAAAAATTTTCCTTAAAATCAACCAGAAATCAATGAAGTTCAACATAAACATGAATCAAAGCAAAGTAAACATCTCAATCACATTACAAGCTTCACCTCTTAGCCCTAGCTAAGAGGTTTAGCCAACCATAGACATGATGGAACTAAGAACTCTTAAACAAAACATAAAAATAACTAAGGAAGAAGAAGAAAGGCTCTTGGCGATGACTCTCCACCCTTTTGCTCCACTCCTTAAACACTAGAATATGCCTAGGAACATCCTAGGGACTCCTATTTATACTTGTGAAGCTCCACCTTACAAACTGACTTGAAATTTCTACAAACCGACTTGAATTATGCAATCCGCAACTTTTTCGTGTTATGCTTCAGTCGAACGGAAGTCGAATCCAAATTTGGAAAGGATTTTGTTTTCATCAGTTGCTTGATTTCGGTCGGACCAAACTTAAGTTGTTGGTCGAACTGAATTAACTCCTTTCAACGCTGGATCTATTTGTACAGTTTTAGTCACGTCGAATCCTGACTTCAGTTGGACCAAACTGGGTTTTGGTTGGACCGAATTGCCCATCAGTTGAACTGAATTAGCTTCTGAATTCCATCATTTGTCACTGGACTGTTTTGTACAAGTTTAGTTAGTCTGAACTTGTCTGTTTTCTACTCAGATTATGCGATCTTTCAAGTCCTTTCTTCATCTTTTATACTCGGTTTCCTTGGATCTTTGACATATGAATTCTTCATTATTGGTCTTTTAAGATCCAACCTTTGGCTTGGTGATTCTTGAGCATCAAATCCATGCTTTTTGCATTCTTTTCAATCCAAGCTCTCAAATTCACCTTGCAACACAAACATGTATAAAATATACCATTAAGCATTATCATGATCATAAAACCAAGATATAAATAGGGGAGAATATGCAATATTTTACACTCAACACTTGTGCACTTCCGTCCGATCTTCAGGTAGCTTATCTTCTTAAGGAAATCGATAATTGAATCCATCCAAGTTGGTTCTTAGCTTACCGAAAGAGTTATGGTAAGGTTGGATTCACTAATGCTCAGTTTGGTGAGGAATTCAATCAGAATTGATCTTGGGATATCATCTTCATCCGCGATGGCCAATTTTGCTAACATATCAGCCTTAGAGTTCTCTGCTTGAGGGATCAAGCTTATGTTGCACTTTTAGAATCTACCAATTATTTCTTTAGCTTTCTGTAGATATCCTTTCACGTCGTCCTTCTTGGCTTGGTATTCCTTTGCTATTTGATTGACGACTAGCTGTGAATCATTGAAAACTTCAACGTGTTGGGTTCCTACGGTGGCTGCCAACCTAAGTTCAGTAAATAGAGCTTCATATTTTGCTACATTGTTGGAGGCTTGGAATCGAATTCTCAAGGCATATTTCATACATGCACGATTTGGAGTCTCTAAGACTATACCGCCCCAATAGCTTTAAAGTTGGATGAGCCATCAACATATAATGTCCATCTGGGTAGGTTGGGATCAGCCTAATAACTGAATATTTACTCAGGCGAAATGCTCCGAACAAGTTCTAGCTCGGGTTAAATGTTCAGGTCAGCCTGAATGGTCAGATCAAAACTTTGTTCGAATGTCGGGGTAAGCTCAACGATAAAGTCAGCCATTGCTTGACCCTTAATAGTCGTTCGGGGTCAATCCTTAATGTCAAACTCAATTAATTCGATCGCCCACTTTGTCAGCCTTCCTGAAACTTCAAGCTTTTGTAGTACTTGTCAAAGAGGTTGATCGGTCAGGATGATGATAGTGTGAGCGTGAAAGTATGGTCGTAATCGTCAAGAGGAAATGACCAATGTCAACGCCAAATTTTCTAGGTCTAGGTTTCTTGTTTTGGCTGAGACTAAGGCCTTGCCCACCTATTATACCGGGAATTGCTTCCATTCATGCTCCCTAATCAAGGCCAAGATGATTGTTGCATCTGAAATGGCCAAATACAACAACAACGGTTGTCCTTGTATAGGTTTGGAGAGCAACGATGGTAATCCCAAGTATCGCTTGAGTTCTTAAAAAGCTGCTATCCAGTCTATGACCTGCTTCCCTTTCAATTGTTTGAAGAAGGGGAGGCACTTGTTTGCAGCTCAAGATACGAAGTGATTGAGAGTGATTTTCCTACCTATAAGGTGATGGACATCTTTAGTCATTTTTGGTGAATTTATATTGAGCAGAGCTTTGATCTTTTCAGAGTTTGCTTCGATTCCTCATTAACTAAAAGCACATTTATTTGGGTTCAACTTTATCTGATATTCACGAAGAAACAAGAACATTTCCTCGAGATCAGAGACATGGTCTGTGGCATTAATGCTTTTGACGAGCATATCGTCTACGTAGACTTCCATTGTTCGCCCGATCTGGCAGGTAAACATTTTGTTGACGAGCCACTGATAAGTGGCTCTGACAATTTTTAATACAAAGGGCATAACTCGATAACAGTAAAGGCCCTGGTCAGTGATAAAGGTTGTTTTTAACTTATCATATGGATGGATACAATCTGATTATAGCTAGAATAGGCATCCATAAAACTTAGTAGCTTATGCCCGGTCGTACTATCGACAGGCTGATCAATTCGGGGAAGAGGAAAATTATCTTAGGGACAGGCTTTCTTCAGGTCAGTGTAGTCGACACAGACCCACCATTTTCCACTAGACTTCTTAAACAAAACAATGTTGGCTATCTAGTTCGAATAGTAAATTTTTTCAATGAACCTAGCCTTAAGGAGTTTTTTGACTTGTTCTCCAATCACTGTGTATCACTCAGGACTGAGCGGTGTGCCCTTATGTCGAATTGGTTTGTGATCGGGGTTTACATTCAATCGATGAACAATAACCATTGAGTCGATGTCGGGCATGTCTTCGTGAGACCATGCGAAGACATCTACGTATTGTTGAATGAGGTTTATAATCTTGTCCTGCAATGGAGAAGTTAGAATTACCCAACCTAGACTGTTCCAAATGGATCAAAGCTGTCAAGTGGAATGGTAATAAGATCCTCCATGGGACAACCCCTCTCTCCAGAATCTTCGCAGGGATCTAGAGAGGCAATGGTCATCGTCTGATGTGAAGCTCTTAGCGCCATCGTGTAGCACTACTAAGCTTCATGTTGGTCTCCTTTGACCAACGTGATGCCCTGCTCAGTTGAAAATTTCATTGTCAAGTGATAGGTTGAGACTATAGCTCATAAGGCGTTAAGGGAGGGTCGGCCGATGATTACATTGTAGACAGATGGGCAATCCACCACCAAAAAGTCGATCATCATGGTTACCTAGTTTTTTCCATCTCTAACGGTGAGCAAGAGTTGTATTGACCCTTCGGGTATGACTCCGCCACCTGAGAATCCAAGTGAAGGAGTTTTGATGGCTCGAAGTCAGGACCGACCGACTCCTATCTTGTCGAGCGCCTATGTGAAGAGATTATCAGTCGAGGATCCGGTATTCCTGAGGATTTGGAATACCTTGTGGTTGACTATGGTCATTGTGACCACAAGCGCATCATCTTATGGATGGTGGACTCCATGGGCATCCTCTTCGGTGAAGGTTATGCTGCATGTAACGCCCTAAATTTCGAGGGTTGAGCATAGCTTTACTCCTGAGATCCAACGCATCACTTATGCAACATGGACAATGATGTTTAGACGTCGTCCATATTAATGCATTACACATGAGTGGGATTATACTAAAACAACATATTATACTCCAGAGATAATGCAATTAAGCAATGGAAGTCTGAGGTACAAGTATTTAAATATGAAAGTAGTTCACAAACTCCTGAGTATGAGTATTTTACTGGGCTAAATATATATACATGTATCATTTCAGAATAGAAAAAATATCAAAATGTAAAGCATTCAACTAATCCATAAGTCCCTGTAAGCCTGTCGAATCAGCACGAGGTCTACTTAGACCCGCCCGAGGGCTAAATGTAGGAGAATTCTTCCTCCAGGTATATAAAGTCCAACCTCATCGCATAGACTTCTTCGTCATATGCATCTAAACTAGAGTCTGGGTGGTGTTTTAAAACACTGTCCCAGGGTGGGAATGAGTGGCCAACTCAGTGGTACTATAAGGCAAAGGTTAACATGTTATCAATTCAATCAAGCAGTAATGATAAAGCAATACAACAAGCATTTCCTAACTACTCTTGTTAATGCACGAATGATATGCAGTAATGATGCATGCCCTTGCCTTCACTCCCTCAGCGACTTTAACTTACGATCGTGCATGGAAAACTCCCTAAATGTGTGCTTCCTCGCCAAAGCACATGAAATGCGATGTAGGGTCGTATTAGCAAAGTAATTGATTAGGCTTATTCATATAGCAGATTTGGGAAGTTAAGGTACCTCCTTTATATCATTTACCCAAACAAATGATCCATCTAGGGTCATCAATCCTAATTAATCGTATATGATAGGTAAGTTGTGGGGTCATCAGTCTCTATTAAAAGTAGTGGATAGGCAAGTTCATGAGTTTATACTCGATGTCGCTCCACCAACGCCCTACCAACTAGAGCACTATTTTCTAAGGGGGTCTAAATTAGACGGCTCACCCTAACCCATGCTGGGACCACAGCCAGGCTTTGCTAGTGTAGGCTGACAGCTTGAATACAGTGTCCCATACCACCGTATTCGGCTCACGAGTTTACATTGCTCACTGGTCACTATGAGGAGGCTCATCACCCCAGCGTAGGCGGACAGCACGACCATGGTGTCTCATACCACCATGCCCGGCTCATGAGTCATGGCAGATCAAGGTACCATGGTTGAAACGGGTCTTTACATTAGTAAGTGAGACCTTAGATTCAAGCAGTGGTGTCCATACATGGTGAACATACAATAGGCCAATCGGATTGTTAGGGAAGTTTGATTGGTATGGGCACACGCTGATGTAATCGACATGGAGGGCATAAGTACCCTGTGTGGCCTAACCACTGTCGACAATCATCGTGCGACCTGGATTCACTGAATTACCCAATGTGGCAAGACTAATTCAGCCACTTGTACATGGATTGTTACCGATTTTCTGAACTATGACATAGTCCTAATCATACTTAAATACAATAAGTAGTCACATATGTTAATCATAATAACATTTAACAAATAATTCAAACATAATTCTCGTTTGAGCATTTTATCAAACACATTGAACATGTTGTCATACATATGCATTTCATCCATAAATCACGTAGTGGCGATATGATTCCATAGAAGAGCTATTCATGTGATTAAGGAAATCAAGAATCATATCATAATACACTTAATAAATACAATCTATAGACAGATTCTCATTCAGACATTTTATCAAACACTTAGACTACACCTTAGTAAATACATAGACTAAATTAGTTACAACATGTGACATAGCAATTCATAACACAACATCGGTCATAAAGCATGTAACATACATAGATCATACATTAGAAATCATATCAAGCACAAATCAGGATTTCACGTTCATTTAAGCATTTCAGCAAATACATGGAATGCATCTATATTCAACATAGTTCACCCACATATAATTTATTGAAAACCTTGTGACTAACATCATATGGCAGCAATCAAGTCAGACATAAATCATTGCTGACATTGAAAGCCTTGAAAACCATAACCTAAACATTTATAGTCCACACCTTTAATCGGATAACTCGTTTCGAACTCGGTTCGAATCCTATGTTCCCGTATACAGAACAACGGTACCTAAATCTCGAAATGGGTTAACTATTTTATCGATTCCTCTATTTGGATTCCTAAAACAAGATTAGGGTTAGGATTTCTTACCCAAATCGAAGTTGGAACGGCTCATGTAGCGATGGTGGGGAGGCGATTCGGTACGTGAAGTAGTGGGAGTGAATCCCAGCAATGATCTCCCAATCTCACTCTCTTCTCCTCACTCTTCTCTCCTTTTCTCTCTTCTCTCTCCTAGGGTTTGGAGAAATTCATATGGGAGAGAGAGAGAGAGGTGGGTTTAAGGGCCTTATATAGGCTCAAAAGTGATGCAAATGGCCCCATGGACATGATATACCTTGTTTATATCCAAAGAGCGACTATTTTTGACAAACAGGGCTTATAGGGAGTTCCACAACTCACATACGTCATAGGGTAATTCCCTGATAATGGATCTATGTCAGGACTATGTTTTTTGTGCGATCTGACAAACGGATCGGTTGTGAAGGACCTGTATCAGATCGACGGTTGTCGTTCCTCGATCGGGGCTACAAGTATACCGATTGGTGCAGAAAAATTTCCTTGACCCATGGGTGAAGTTTGGTTAGAATCTAATGTTCTGAAGTCTTTAATTTCACCCACAAGCGAATGACCCAATTCACTTAAGTTTCAATACATTTTCTAAAGGTATTAGTGTTTCTCACACACTCTACTCAGAGCTCATGTTGTGCGGTTCTAGATACTGTTTGGGCTCAATTCCCACGATGTTTGTCAAGTCTAATAAAACTGACATAATCCTATAGTTTTGTGGTAATTGGACTTTCGACGCGCCGTCCAGGTCCGATACGAAGTTTCAATGCGCTCCTGAGAGCAACTGGGTTTTGGGATTTGTCCATGGTTTGCAAGGGACATTGAGTCAGTGATTTTAATAATTTTGGGTCTTGTCATTTGTATAGATAGTGGTTCAAGTTAAATCCATCAATTATTTAGTTTAGTACTTAACCAAATTCCGCCCTAATTATTACAGAATAAGGTTCTAGGGTAGTTCTATGTCCCTTTTTTGTACTTTTAATTAGTATATTATTTTAATTATTTTTCTAGTAGTTCTTCTTCAAGTCTACTTTATCTCCACCAAATTTCATTAAATTTTGTATTTTAAAAAAATTCTAAAATTCTAGAAGTAGCAGCTGCCCAAACTAATAATTTTTAGATAGTTGTCACATCAACCTAGATTTATCTATATTAAAATTTTTATTATATTTTCACTTATTTTTATATGAAACTAGACTTATCAAGCTTCAATCTAGATTTTGAATCACCTAAATCAGAGTTATATTGAGGGAGATATGACTTTCTGAAGTTGTTTGAAAATTGTAAAAAACTGCAACGAGGGTCCACCAAAATTCGGTGCACTAGCGGCATGCCGCGGTCAATGCGGTACCACTGTGCCCCACTATAGAGGCAGGTGGTGCGCAGCTGTGTGCACCTGGTGGTAGTTCTGCCACTCATTATCTTGAAACGTGCGTATCTTCCAATCCGGAATGAGTTATGTGACATGCCATATATGAATTTGGGATAGGAGAAGCTGATATATCCAAATAACCTATTTATTTTGTGAGATTACATAAGTTTAATGGTCAAAAATCATTTTATTTATTAATTTTCTATTTATATTTATAGTAAATGTTAGTTTAAGTATTGTTCTTCATCATTTAAACTTTAGGATTAGTGTCTAATATGAAAGTACTTGGAAAATTTTGAAGAATAAGGTGGTGAAAGGTGAGATTTTGAAGGAAATGGGTTGATAGGAGATTTGAGACTTTGGGATTGAGTTTTGAGAAGTTGATAAGGTGTTATGATAGACCCATTGCCCAAGGATGTCTAACTCGAAGTTGGCAAAAATCCGAGATGTTGTAATCTACCCCCCTTAAAAAAAATAATTTCGTCCCTGAAATTAGCTAAGGCTTCTATTGGTTTTGTATTCAATGAGCACATTTGTGGATACATTAACCTCAACTATTATAATTCAGCTCGTACCCATTGTCAGGCCTATTTTAATATGAATTGGTTTAACACTTGAACCCTAATTGCTTTCCTTTCGATGACTTCATTATTGACATTCTAAGGAAGATTCAGATCCTATTTAGTGACCTATCCTTACAGTCTGGATCAATTTCCTTCGATCCTGGGCTAGTGGGGCAGGGGCCCAACACACTTCCATTGCACCACTTTAATCAAATGGATGTATAAACCGATTTAACTAGATAAGGCTCAAAATGTTCTACCCCCCTTAAAATTATTTCTACTCTCAAGGCTCAAGAATCTATGTCCCGATCCGTATGTCGAAACAAGGTGTAATGTAGGACTTATCCTTGACATGAAATGGGAAACGATCTCTCAATACATTGGTCTTTCTTTCATCGATGATGTATACTATGGCATTGGTACCTATGGTTATAGAAAGAAGCTAAAAATGATGGGTGTCGTGGTTGATTTCAAGGACGCGTGTGAGTTTGTGGCAAGATGCCTAATTCTACTAAAGAAGGGCTTTTACTATGGTCCCGACTTATCTTCTTTAATCATGTCCATTTTAATACCATAAGATAATCTATACATTATTAGTACATAAGGAATTTGGACAAAATAGGTCAATGGGAAGACTATGTTTCTAAGTTTATATGCACAACATGTATGCCAAAATGGTCTGTAATTCAGGATCTAATTCCTAACTGTCTGTTACCCATTTAAGAAATTTCTTGGGCCTACAAAAGAAAATCCCTATTGGCTATATGTTCTTAACATTTCTTAAAGGCGAAGTAATAAACTTTTGGTTGTAAGTGGTTGGGCTAACACGGAAGGAAGGTTGTGTAGTGGGTCTGAGCCGGATACATAGACCTTCTGCTTAGCTATGACAAAAAATTTGTTGTATCAGTTCTTAATGCTAGTTGATCCTGATCTTGTGCTTAATCAGACCATTGAGTTCATTGGTAACTACCAGGATTGAGATCTCGATTCAAACCGTGAATACTTCACTTATATATAAGTTTTCTACACCGTGTTCCCAATTGTAATAAGTTCTTGGGAGGGCAATTCTAAGGTGTGTGTTGATTTGACCTAACATTCAATCTAAGGGATATATAAGTTTTCTCTAAGTGTGAATAGTTTCTAATAAAAACACCTTCCTAAGAGTTATTAAAGAAGCCTATAAGTATTAAGGGGATTCAACGAAGGAATGAGGTCTCACTCCAACCTAATCAAGCCAACTAACTAAGTCTATCTTTCAATTATCTTAGCATATTCAGTCTTTTACATTCCTTAGTATAACCAGTAGCCTAGTCTTAACGTATGAGTAGCTATAATCCAATTGTTGTAATCCAAAGTCTACACTCATACGCTAGATGATTTCATACCACTTCTAATATAAGAAATTGTTTTATCACTTAGAGTCAAAAGTCGTCTGATCGGAATTGAGTTCCCTGAACTTGAATTTAGCTGCGCTCGAGCACTTCACATATGCCCATACCAGCTAAGGAGGTCCTTGTGTTCACATTATTTGTAACGACCTTGGAAATTTTTGTGCTAATCTTTCCTTAGTAGTTGTTTTTGGGGTAATTAGCGCTATACTCGATTGCTTGTGAAATCTGCATCAATCACTTTAAATTGTATCTGCATGTCTCAAAACGTGTAGATTAGTTAGCGTTATGTTACTCTAAAATCTGGGATCCATCGCTAAATCTAGTTGTTCTAGGAAATTTTTGGAAGTTTTGGATCGGACCTGGATCGCGCGTCGAAAGTCCGATAGCGATGATCTTAGGCTGTTGTGGTCACTATGCTGGGCTTGACCATCACCTCGAAAATCAAGTTCAGATGTTGTTCTAGGTCGATTTGATTGAGTTTGGAGTGAAGAGTGTGAGAACGGTTGGAAATTTAATAAGCTTTTATGAAATCTGAGTCGTGTCGCTTGCGCGATGATTTTAAGCAATCTGACCGTTGGATTCTGACCCAATTTCACCCTCTGATCAGGAAAGGTGGCCCAGGCATATCCTTGTGCTTGTGGACCTGATCGAGATTCTATGACTGTTGAATTGAGTGTGGTCCGCCATGGCTGATCTGAAGAGCCGGTCGGTACGAAAACTCAGCCTGACCTAGATCCATGGTCAGTGAGCTTAAGTCCGACCTTTCGTGGTATTTGGCCCACCAGAAGTGCTTCGTTGGATCGAGAGAGGCTTGCTTTGGTTATAACCTAAGTATAGCTTGTCCCTGGGGTTATTTCCATCAAAGTTAGGCCTATTTATAGTCCTTAAACCCTAGCTCTCTTTTCCATACGAATTTTCTATAACCCTAGCTTGGAAAGAGAGTGGAAAAGAGAGAGAAAGTGAGAGAGAAGTTGGTGAATCATCTTGGATTCTTTCCTGTTCTTCTACATCCTTGAACCTTCACTTTGAATCGTTATTCTGACGGTTCTGAGTTCATCTTGGGGTAAGTTAACCTAACCCTAATCTG
The DNA here is from genome assembly GCF_029962835.1 of Magnolia sinica. NCBI lineage: Eukaryota > Viridiplantae > Streptophyta > Magnoliopsida > Magnoliales > Magnoliaceae > Magnolia > Magnolia sinica. The sequence goes on from NC_080574.1 coordinate 88,076,272, forward strand.
TGTTAGAGCTTAGATTAGTCTTGGTGTTGTTGTATCTCATTTCTATCCTTGCTTTAGGGTATTCTATCGCCGTTGACGAAGACAACTCATCTGAAATCAGTTCAGCGTTTCTTTTCTGGCTTAAGGTGTGGACTTTAAGTGTATAGGTTATGGTTTTCAAGGCTTTCAATGCCAGTTAATGATTTATTCTTGTTATGGATGAGATTTCGCATGCCAAATGTTATGTTTATGTTGCGTTCCTGATATGCATGTGTTATAATGAGATTTGTGTATTCTATGTGTATGTATAAAGTACTGTATATGTATAAAATATGCACCTGTGTTTGCCATGATTATTTGTCTTGTTTGTATGTTAGATATATGTGTGACAACTTCTTGGTAAAAGGAATTGTCCAAATGTGTGTATTTCAACATACGTCATCTATGTTGTATTATGCATTCTAAGTGTTTGTAGAAATATTTGAATGATCTAACATGTGATGTTTCAACCTAGTATGGGCGTTGAGAAACGATTCTCAACTCTCCCACTAGTGTGTATGATTTCCTTCTTGCAAGTTACATTCCTTGTTATTTAAATTCAAGCATTTCTTATGCTTACATTTATGTTAAGTTGATATTCTTCAAATGCTTGTGTACCACATGATTTGAGTTGTTGTTCCATTACTATTTTAAATTGTAGGTATGAATATCTATTGTAGTGTAACATGTGTGGGACTATGCACTAGTCCAGGAAATCGGTAATCGACCCTATGTTCGTGGTTGAGGTTGCTTTCGCCACGTAGGACGTATTAGATGAACCCGAGCCGTATTAGAGTTGACAGCAGTGGTTTGGCCACGCGGAGTGTTGTGCACTCTATGTCGCTTAACTCAACGTGCGCTCGTGCTAGTCGAATTCGTCAAGTAACCCGATTATCTGATGTATGTTCATCATGTATGGACGCTACTGTTTGAATCTAGGGTACCGAACTTACCAGTGAAATTCTATTAACCATGGTACTTGATCTGCTAAGACTCATGAGCCGGACATGGTGGTATGGGACACCGTGGTCGAGCTGTCGGCCTATGCTGGGGTGACGAGCCTCCCCGTAGTGACCAGTGAGCAACTAAACTCGTGAGCCAATTATGGTGGTATGGGACACTATATTCGTGTTGTCGGCCTACATTGATTGGTGACGAGCCCTTTGTAGTGACCTCGAGCATACATGGATACCGTAATGAGGTGATGAGCCGAACTGTGGTAATAAAGGTATGAAAGGCGTGCATTGATTGGTGACGAGCCCTTTGCTACGACCTGAAACCATATGATCGTATGAGATGCCTAGGATTGACGACCCTAGAATGGATCATGTTTGGATAGTGATATGAGGAAGGTACTTTAGCTTCCCAATCCTGCTGTATGAAAAGGACTAATAACAACTTGGTAATCATATCCATGCACCGCATTTGCATGTGCTTTGTAGATGTGGTGCACTTTGAGGTGGTGTCATGCGTAACGTAAGATGAAGACGTTGAGGGTGTACGCATGAGGGCACGCATCATTCTGCATACATCCTTGCATTAACAAGAGTACTTAGGACTTGTTTAATTATTCTGCTTTATCATTACTGTTTGATTGAACTGATAACATGTTAACCAGTGCCTTATTGTTCCACTGAGTTGATCACTCACTCCCACGTTCTGGGGCGGTGTTAAACACCCACCAGACTCTTTCTTAGGTTCTGATGTTGCAGATGTTGATGCAACTTCTAAGGCAGAGCGGGAGATGGATGATTATGAGGCTGCCTTCTCTTATATGCAGTTTTCAGACGGGTTCTAGTGAGCCTTGGTCTGATGCGTGGGATTATGGGAGTATTTTTGGGATTTAAATGATGTAACGTGATACTTGTAATTTTGATAAAAACACTTACATTACGACCTGGTTTGTATATGTACTTCAGGGATTTGCACTTGTACACATATATTTCTATAAGTCTTCCTCTTGCTTTCTTCACTTATCCCTGAATTATATCTGTGTTTTGGCTTAATTTATTCCATGTTTTATGCACTAATACAGTCAACATACATCCATCATGAAATATGTTACATAAGTGATGTTTTGGAACTCGGGAGCTGACTTATGCTCGACCCCTGAATTTCAGGGCGTTACAAGTTGGTATCAGAGCCAGGTTTGGATTAAACCAGACCTGGGTTATGGTCACACACCGCACATTGTCGCCACTTTAGTGTATTTGGGTGCAGGTCTACCGTAGATTTTGTGTTTGTGCTCCGCATCTTCTATTGGCGAAAGTTTACTGAAAACGTTCGTCGAGATCGAGTCTGTGCTCTCTCCAAATCACACACAGCGACCCGAAACCTTTCCTAGACCATCTATTCATGAGTTTAGATGGTCTATCTTCCCTTTTCAACCCTTAAACCTTCAAGAAATCTTTATTTAAATCAGATTTCTACCAGAATGGCCCGATAGGCGTCAAATCATGCAAGGGGCCGATCGGGGCATTTCCAGTGGGGCCCAGGGGGGAACCACATCATTCTGACCATGGGGGACCAGGAGGACCTCGCCCAAACAGCGAGGCATCACCGGACAGTCCAGAGACTGGCGATGCCATCGCCGGTTCGGTGAGGGCTCGCCGATCAGCGGGCCAGGCGGGCCGGGCCGACGCAGGCCGATCCATTTTAGGCCTAAGGTGGCCCACCCCTCCACGGTTCTCTGTTTAAAACCTCTCCTTTAACCTATTTCCTTCACAAACATCCCTCCCAAGCTCTCCCTTTCTTGAAAACTCTCTCCAATCTTCTCCAAATCCTCTCCAAATCTTCTTCTTCCTCCATTTTTGTGCAAACCCCATCACCCCATCTCAAAACCCTCATTCTCATTGCTGATTTCACTCCTTTTGCTTCTCATTTGAGCTATTCCTTTCCCTTTTGGGCTCTCAAGTGTGTGAAAGCTTCACCATCTTCCTCTTTCTCTCTTTCTCTCATTTCTCATGGCCCTCTTTGAGATTGTGACGGCCATCTTTTCCATTTCTTCCCTTCTTTCCTTGATGGGGAAGAAGAGAGCGCCCGTGGATGAAGCCGGGCCTAGCCGCCCAACCCGTGCATGAAGGCCGACAGGTGCCACCATGAGCACGTCCGCCACTCGTGAATTCCAAACTAAGCGGGACCTTGATCCTCGAGCTCCCATTAGTAGAACTTTGTTGGCGGAGTTGTCGCATGGAGTCTATGAAGGTCGTAGAGTCCTTTTTGTGGATCATGTTGATCCGCGGCTATTTGGTGAGTTTATATTATTGGAGCACCTAGAAGGGGCTGGTTGGGGTCCCTTGTTCGAGGGCGAGTATCGCGCAAATGCTAGTATTGTTCGAGCCTTTTATGCCAATATCCATGATCCATTGCTGGAGCCTCTGCAGTTCAAGATTCCTTGTGGTAGCGGTCGTGTGGGTATTGTCAATGTTGCTTTGATATCCCGCCTCCTGAATGTGTCACTTGGTGAAGTGCATCCCAGCGAGAAGAATTTGAACAGTGTGCGCGAGAGGGATCATCTCACCCGATCCTTGTGTGGTTGTTTGGTCGAATGGCAGCCGAATAGGAGTCTTTTGGCTACCTACATGACGGACGACTTCCGTTTGCTTCATCACATATTTACGTTCAATGTATACCCAAGGTGGAGCAACCGTAGGGAGTGTACGCGCCTGATAGTGGATTTCCTATATCAGGTGGGGCAGGAAGCGAAGTTGTGTGTGCCGACGTACGTCCTGCACCAGATTATTCTCATCGCTCGTTCGAGTAGAAGGACCGAGTCGCTTCCATTTGGCCGCCTCATTTGCAAGCTTGCTCGTGAGTTTGGCTATAGGCTTAGAGCAGAGAAGCCGGTTCCTGTTCGTCATATCAATCTGAGGACCCTTAAGCAGATGGAGATCGGTTCTGGTCGGCATGCCTCAGAGAGTGAGGCTGAGTCAGAGAGCGATGGTGAAGAGAGTTATGCTGAAGGTGGTGCGAAGATTGAGGAAGAAACAGAGCAGGACAAGGAAGAGGATGAGGCACAGGATTCGAGTGATAGCTCTCCTCCTGTGGCGCCAGAGCAGAGCGCAGAGCAACTGCCAGAGATGCCCGTATTACACGGCTTGAAGAAGGGCAGGCTGTTTTACTCCAGGATATTGTTGATCTTCGAGGCCTTGTTAAACATAAGTTTAAGAAGGTGACTCAGACTCTAAAGTCTATCATGTGTTGCTTGTAGGATAAGGGTGCTCCGCCTCCATCTCTTGATTCCGACGAGTAGCTGTCGTCGTGGCCGTCCTTTGCTTTGTTTGTTGTTTTCTTTCTGTGTGTAGCCGTTGTTGGCTTTTTAGTTAGAGTGTTGTAGTTGTTTGTTGTTGTTGTGGTTGTTTGAAGTGTTAGATGTTGTTGTTTACATGCTTTCTTAGTCGTGATTCATGTATTGCTGCACTACTTGTATTGCGACGATTTTGATTAATGGAATGCATGTTGTTTATCTTTGGAGTTGTGCTGTGTTGCTGTGTGGATAGATTATGTGACGTAGAATCTGACAGGTTGCATCCTTTGTTGAATGTAGGGATGCCTCCTAAGGGTTCAAAGTCTTCGGCCCGTCTCTCCTTGATTGAGTCGCTTGCTGGGGTTCCTCCCTTGAGCGATAGCCAGTCAGATCCGCAGGAGGGTCCGTCTCATGCCGGTGTTAGGCCGACACTGATGGCTCTTCCAGTCACACCTTCAGTTCCTGAGCCGAGCCGTGCACCTTCATCTACTCTACCTACTGATAGGTTTGAGCAGATGATGTTGTTGATGTAACAGCAGCAGATTCAGCAGTAGCAGCACCAGCAGCAGCAACAGCGGGAGTTCCTCTCTTCCATGGCTGGCATCTTTGCTCAGTCAGTGGGGGCGACTCCACCTGCTTCACTTATGCCTCCATCTGGGAGAGCCAGTGCTAGCGGCACTTTCGAACGATTCCAGCGCTTACGACCTCCTACATTTGCGGGTTCTCATAGACCCGAGGAGGCCGAGTATTGGATCGACTGCATCTCTAAGATGCTGAGACCATTGCATTGCTCTGAGGTTGAGCAGGTTGAGCTTGCCTCCTTCATGTTTGAGAAGGAGGCCAGTATGTGGTGGGACAGTGTGCTTCGCACTGTCGAGGAAGGTTTTGAGTGGTCGTGGCAGGCATTTGAGGCGCGCTTCCATAAGAAGTATTTCCCGGTTACGTACCGACATGAGAAGGAAAGTGAGTTCCTTCGCCTCCGCCAGGGAGGGTTGTCGGTGACGGAGTATGAGAACCGGTTTACTAAGCTGGGTCGGTATGTTCCTTTGATCCTGGGTGATCAGCCGATGAGGATGCGGCATTTTTCTGAGGGATTAAGACCTGAGATCCGATTGAAGATTTGTTGTGCTAGCATTTCTTCCTATGCGGAGCTGGTGAGCATGTCCTTATGAGCAGAGCAGGACGGGGATAGGTCATCCCACATGCGAGCACCGATGGTTCCTAGGCTGCGACCAGACTTTCAAGGTGCACCTTTCCTCGGCAAGAGGCCTCGAGCAGATTCTCCTCCGAGCCGTTCAGCGCCGCCCGCTCAGCAGATGAGAGCTGATCTTCGTTGTTCTTATTGTGGAAAGACAGGGCATTTGGACCGTTTTTGCTTCTCCCGGATGCGAGCTAGTGGATTTACTCTACCGAAGAGGATTGGCCGTCCGATGCCTCAGGTTATCTCTCCTCCACCTCTTCAATCAGCGCCAGCTCATCTATCCTTCAGACCTGCAGTTCTTAGCTTCAGGCCACCTCAGCGGCCCATGGTTCCTCTGCCGAATCGTCAGCAGCAGGCTCGAGTTCATGCGCTTTCAGCTAAAGCGCCTATGTCTGACTTAGTGCCGAGGTCCTTCGAGGTGACAGCGCACATTGAAGGTATTTCCATTTCTTTGTTGGTGGATACAGGGTCCACTACTTCTCTTATATCTTATGCGGCAGTTAGGCGTTTGGGTTTGAGATCTGTTCCTATGCAAGGAGTGACGCTTACTACCGCTACGGGGATTTCCTCTGCTTTGGGCAAGCGTTGTATGGATGGTTTGGTTGATCTGGGAAGTGGATCGACCCGTGTTGATTTCTTAGTCGCACCGCTTTATCATTACGATGTTATTATGGGTATGGATTGGCTCTCGAGGATGCGAGCTGAGATTGATTGTGAAGCTAGATCAGTGACGATCCATGGACCTGAGGGCGAGACTGTTACTTTCCCAGTTTAGGTCAGTTACCCTCTTCGTATTGATTATTATTCTTCTCTGTTGGAGAGTTTGGCTGAATCGGCATTAGTTAATACGCCGGTAGTTCAGAAATTTGAAGGTGTGTTTGAGTCGATTCCTGGATTACCTCCTCAGCGTGAGATTGATTTTGCTATCGACCTCATGCCTGGTGCGACGCCCATTTCTTTACCCACCTATCGTGTGCCTCCGAGTGAGATGGAGGAGTTGAGGAAGCAGATAGATGGTTTGCTGGATCTGGGTTTTATTCGGCCTAGTGTGTCTCCTTGGGGAGCACATGTCTTGTTTGTGAAGAAGAAGGATGGTTCCTTGCGATTGTGTATTGATTATCGCAGATTGAATTTGGTAACTGTGAAGAATAAGTACCCTTTGCCTAGGATTAATGATCTGTTTGATCAGTTGAAGGGTGCACGATACTTTTCAAAGGTTGATCTGTAGTCAGGGTATCATCAGTTGCGCGTCAAGGATGGGGACGTACAGAAGACCGCTTTCAGGACTAGCTTCGGTCACTATGAGTTCCTTGTGATGTCGTTCGGTCTGACGAATGCACCGGCCGTGTTCATGGATCTGATGAACAGGGTGTTTCGGCCATTCTTGTTCTGATTCATCATTGTTTTTATCGATGACATCTTGATTTATTCGGCGAGTCGAGCAGAGCACGAGGAGCACTTAAGAACGGTTTTGGATGCTCTTAGGAAGAATCAACTTTTCGCGCAGTTCAAGAAGTATGATTTCTGGAAAAAGGAAGTCATGTTCTTGGGACATGTGGTGTCCAAGGAAGGGATAGCCGTCGACCTTGCCAAGGTAGCTGCAGTGCAGGACTGGAAGCAGCCTGGTTCAGTTACTGAGGTAAGGAGTTTCCTGGGTCTTGCAGGCTATTATCGACGCTTTATTCAGGACTTCTCGAAGATTGCCAGACCGTTGTCGCAGCTAACACAAAAGGATTTGAAGTTTGCTTGGAATGAGCAGGCGGAGTTAGCTTTTCAGGAATTGAAGGACAAGTTGACGTCCGCCCCTGTGCTAGTATTGCCAGAGCAAGGGGTTAAGTATATTATATATACTGACGCCTCTCGCGTTGGCCTGGGTTGTGTCCTTATGCAGAAGGACAGGGTGATTGCTTATGCTTTGCGTCAGTTGAGGAAATACGAAGAGAAATACCCTACGCACGACCTGGAGTTAACAGCTATCATCTTCACATTAAAGCTTTGGAGACATTACCTCTATGGTGAGGAGTTCGAGCTCTTTTGCGACCACAAGAGCCTTAAGTATATTTTCATGCAGCGTGATTTGAATATGAGGCAGCGCCGATGGATGGAAACATTGAAGGACTTTCAGTTCGATGTTTCTTACCATCCGGGCAAGGCAAACCTTGTGGCAGATGCGTTGAGTCACAAGAAGGCTATTGAGTTTGCGGCTCCGCTGATGATAGCAGAGTGGGATATGTTGGAGTTCGTGCATGATTTTGAGCAGAAGCTTATGGTGGTTGAGCCGTATGAGGTTATCGCACATGTTCGTGTACAGCCCCTTATCGACGTGAGGATCGTTGCAGCTCAGGCAGATGATGAGCTTTTGGTGAAGATGAGGAAGCGGGTTGGTACAGATGAGAACTCCGACAGGAGTGTTAGTTCTAATGGGGGCTTATGTTTTTGTGGCCGGTTATGTGTTCCTGACATCCCTGACTTGAGACGGGAGGTTCTCGAGTTAGCTCATAGTTCTAAACTTGCGATGCATCCAGGTAGCACGAAGACGTATTAGGATATGAGGAGATCTTATTGGTGGGACAATATGAAGGTCCAGATTGCTGAATTTGTTTCTCATTGTCTCACGTGCCAGTAGGTCAAGGCAGAGCATCGCCGACCTCCTGGATTGTTGCAGCCCATGCGCATAGCTAAATGGTAGTGGGACTTCATCTCTATGGATTTTATTTCTGGGTTGCCGAGGACGAGGAAGGGATATGACTCTATTTGGGTGATCGTCGACCGATTAACAAAGTCGGCGCATTTCTTACCGATCAGAGTCACTTACTCTGCAGACGAGTTGGCTAGGTCGTATATTAAGGAGATAGTACGTCTGCATGGAGTTCACCTGGAGATTATGTCTGATAGAGACACGTGTTTCACATCTATCTTCTGTACTCGTATTCAGGAAGCGATGGGTGTGAAACTGAAGTTCAGCACCGCGTTTCATCCACAAACAGATGGGCAGACGGAGCACGTGAATCAGGTACTAGAAGATATGTTGCGAGCTTGTGTTTTGGATTTCAAGGATAGTTGGGATGATTGTCTTCAGTATGCAGAGTTCGCATATAATAATAGTTTCCAGGCAAGTATCAGCATGGCTCCTTATGAGGCGTTGTATGATCGCCCATGCAGAACACCACATTGCTGGGCAGAAATTGGTGAGTGTAGTTTGCTTGGCCCGAAATTGGTGCAGGTGACTTCAGAGAAGGTTGACATCATTCGACGTCAACTTCTGATAACCCAGAGTACGCAGAAGAGTTATGTTGATACGAGGCGTCGACCGCTTGAGTTTGAGGTTAGAGACCATGTTTTTCTGAAGGTCTCTCCTATGAAGGGAGTTCTGCGGTTCGGTAAGAAGGGGAAGCTGACACCAAGATTTTTAGGTCCATTTCAAGTTCTGGATCAAGTGGGAGCGGTAGCATACCGCCTTGCTTTGCCCACACCTCTTGCGGGCGTGCATAACGTATTTCATGTTTCTATACTGAAGAAGTACGTTCTTGATCCTTCGCATATTATTTGTTGGGAGCAAGTACAGTTGAGTGAGGATGCCACTTATGTACTGCGACCAACGCGTATTCTCGACAGGAAGGAGCAGGTATTGTGTAGCAAGGTTATCCCTCTTGTGAAGGTGCTATGGACACATCATGGTGTGAAAGAGGCTACTTGGGAATCTGAAGCTGAGGTCAAGAAGACCTACCATCTGATCCTTGAGGAATTTATGAAGGTATGAATTTTGAAGACGAAATTTTCTTTAAGGGGGGTAGATTGTAACGACCTTGGAAATTTTTATGCTAATCTTTCCTTAGTAGTTGTTTTTGGGGTAATTAGCGCTATACTCGATTGCTTGTGAAATCTGCATCAATCACTTTAAATTGTATCTGCAAGGCTCAAAACGTGTAGATTAGTTAGCGCTATGTTACTCTGAAATCTGGGATCCATCGCTAAATCCAGTTGTTCTGGGAAATTTTTGGAAGTTTTAGATCGGACCTGGACCGCGCATCGAAAGTCCGATAGCGATGATCTTAGGCTGTTGCGGTCACTATGCTGGGCTTGACCATCGCCTCGAAAATCAAGTTCAGGTGTTGTTCTAGGTCGATTTGATTGAGTTCGGAGTGAAGAGTGTCAGAACGGTTGGAAATTTAATAAGCTTTTATGAAATCTGAGTCTTGTCGCTTGCGCGATGATTTTAAGCAATCTGACCGTTGGATTATGACCCAATTTCACCCTCTGATCAGGGAAGGTGGCTCAGGCATATCCTTGTGCTTGTGGACCTGATCGAGATTCTGTGACCGTTGAATTGAGTGTGGTCCGCCATGGCTAATCTGAAGAGCCGGTCAATACGAAAACTCAGCCTGACCTAGATCCATGATCAGTGAGCTTAAGTCCGACCTTTCGTGGTATTTGGCACACCAGAAGTGCTTCGTTGGATCGAGAGAGGCTTGCTTTGGTTATAACCTAAGTATACCTTGTCCCTGGGGTTATTTCCATCAAAGTTAGGCCTATTTATAGTCCTTAAACCCTAGCTCTCTTTTCCATACGAATTTTCTCTAAACCTAGCTTGGAAAGAGAGTGGAAAAGAGAGAGAAAGTGAGAGAGAAGTTGGTGAATCATCTTGGATTCTTTCCTGTTCTTCTACATCCTTGAACCTTCACTTTGAATCGTTATTCTGACGGTTCTGAGTTCATCTTGGGGTAATTTAACCTAACCTTAATCTGTGTTAGAGCTTAGATTAGTCTTGGTGTTGGTGTATCTCATTTCTATCCTTACTTTAGGGTATTCTATCGCCGTTGACGAAGACAACTCGTCTGAAATCAGTTCGGTGTTTCTTTTCTGACATAAGGTGCGGACTTTAAGTGTATAGGTTATGGTTTTCAAGGCTTTCAATGCCAGTTAATGATTTATTCTTGTTATGGATGAGATTTCGCATGCCAAATGTTATGTTTATGTTGCGTTCCTGATATGCATGTGTTATATTGAGACTTGTGTATTCTATGTGTATGTATAAAGTACCGTATATGTATAAAATATGCACCTGTGTTTGCCATGATTATTTGTCTTGTTTGTATGCTAGATATATGTGTGACAACTTCTTGGTAAAAGGAATTGTCCAAATGTGTGTATTTCAACATACGTCATGTATGTTGTATCATGTATTCTAAGTGTTTGTAGAAATGTCTGAATGATCTAACATGTGATGTTTCAACCTAGCATCGGCGTTGAGAAGCGATTCTCAACTCTCCCACTAGTGTGTATGATTTCCTTCTTGCAAGTTACATTCCTTGTTATTTAAATTCAAGCATTTCTTATGCTTACATTTATGTTAAGTTGATATTCTTCAAATGCTTGTGTACCACATGATTTGAGTTGTTCTTCCATTACTATTTTAAACTGTAGGTATGAATATCTGTTGTAGTGTAACATGTGTGGGACTATGCACTAGTCCAGGAAATCGGTAATCGACCCTATGTTCGTGGTTGAGGTTGCTTTCACCGCGTAGGACGTATTGGATGAACCCAAGCCGTATTAGAGTTGACGGCAGTGGTTTGGCCACGCGGAGTGTTTGCGCACTCTATGTCGCTCAACTCAACGTATGCTCATGCTAGTCGAGTTCGTCAAGTAACCCGATTATCCGATATATGTTCACCATGTATGGACGCTATTGTTTGAATCTAGGGTACCGAACTTACCAGTGAAATCCTATTAACCATGGTACTTGATCCGCTAAGACTCATGAGCCGGACATGGTGGTATGGGACACCGTGGTCGAGCTGTCGGCCTACGCTGGGGTGACGAGCCTCCCCGTAGTGACCAGTGAGCAACTAAACTCGTGAGTCGATTATGGTGGTATGGGACACTATATTCATGCTGTCGGCCTACATTTATTGGTGACGAGCCCTTTGTAGTGACCTCGAGCATACCTGGATACCGTAATGAGGTGATGAGCCAAACTATGGTAATAAAGGTATGAAAGGCGTGCATTGATTGGTGACGAGCCCTTTGCTACGACCTGAAACCATATGATCGTATGAGATGCCTAAGATTGACGACCCTAGAATGGATCATGTTTGGATGGTGATATGAGGAAGGTACTTTAGCTTCCCAATCCTGCTGTATGAAAAGGACTAATAATAACTTGGTAATCACATCCATGCACTACATTTGCATGTGCTTTGTAGATGTGGCGCACTTTGAGGTGGTGTCATGCGTAACGTAAGATGAAGATGCTGAGGGTGTACGCGTGAGGGCACGCATCATTCTGCATACATCCTTGCATTAACAAGAGTACTTAGGACTTGTTTAATTATTCTGTTTTATCATTACTGTTTAATTGAACTGATAACATGTTAACCAGTGCCTTATTATTCCACTGAGTTGATCACTCACTCCCACATTCTGGGGCAGTGTTAAACACCCACAAAACTCTATCTTAGGTTCTGATGTTACAGATGTTGATGTGACTTCTGAGGCAGAGCAGGAGATGGATGATGATGAGGCTGCCTTCTCTTATATACAGTTTTCAGACGGGTTCTAGGCGAGCCTTGGTCTGATGCATGGGATTATGGGAGTATTTTTGGGATTTAAATGATGTAACGTGATACTTGTAATTTTGATAGAAACACTTACATTACGAACTGGTTTGTATATGTACTTCAGGGATTTGCACTTGTACACATATATTTCTGTAAGTCTTCCGCTTGCTTTCTTCACTTATCCCTGAATTATATCCGTGTTTTGGCTTAATTTATTCCATGTTTTATGCACTAATACAGTCAACATACATCCATAATGAAATATGTTGCATAAGTGATGTTTTGGAACTCGGGAGCTGAGTTATGCTCGACCCCCGAATTTCAGGGCGTTACATTATTAATTTATTAAATTTCCTATACTGTCAGATCTTTCGAAATCTAGGAGTACCTACTTTAGGTCCCAAAACTCTAAATGTCCCAACCTTTTATGGTCATTGTTTATGGACTAAACTACAGTGTTTGGTCTCACCTGTCGGTAGAGACCTTTCTAATGGAATTCGAGGGTTAAGATCTCGTTTGGACCCTCGTGCGGCGCTTGTACTCATCTCGGTGCTCGCCTTCTTCCTCGAGCGACTTTGACAGCTAGGCCTGGCCTTGTCCGAGGCCGCTCTCTTCTTTTCCATGAGGGAAAGGAGCGTAGAGATCGAGAACACGGTGGTGACTAGCTCAAAGAGAGTCATGGAAGTGGAAAGGCTTGGAGAATGGGGTGGACTTGGGAAGTTTGAGGGTTATGAGACACAAAGATGTAGGCTTTGTGCTCAAATGGGTAGGAATTGGAAAGATGGGGAGTTCTATGAGATGGGTTTTAAGGAAATGGTGGTGGCGGGTGCAAGATATGGAAGAAGATGAAGCTTGGTGTCTATAGACGGGAGATTTAGAAGAGAAAATTTGATTTTAGAGGGGTTTGGAGGGTTTGGGAGCTTGAAATGGGGAGAAATGAAGCAACGGGGAAGAAATGGCATGACCTCACATGAAATAAGGCCCCACACATGTGGGTGAGGGCGAAGGGCCGCCGGAACCGCAGCCCGTGAGAGACCAGGGCGGTGCGCCGTGGTCAGGACGGTGCCGCTACTGTCCCCTGGACTATGGGTGGTGTCGCCACCTTGGAGCGGTGGCCACCCCCCTCCTAGGGTGCCGAAAACACGCGAGGCCCCCCTGAGTCCCTCAAAATTTTGGGATTTACGCCCCTCCACCCATATGATGTGTTTTCTCATCCCATTTCACACATATTCACACCTTTTGGCATGTTTAAAGTTTGAGATTCACTAACTAATAGCTTAAACTCGTCGATTAACGGTCTAAAAAGGAATTGAGATCATTTCACATGATCTCAGATGCATATGGGTTGCATTTCAACTGTCAATCTCGCCCGTCGGTGAAATTTAGGCTTCTAATGTGGTTTCTAAATTTCATTGCCCCCTTCCTAAGTCAGAGTACGTCAGAGTGCATCGTGTTACCTATAACCCAGGTCCAGTTTAATCCAAATCATTCTCTGATACCATCTTGTAATGCCCTGAATTTCAAGGGTCGAGCAAAGCTTTACTCCTGAGATCCAATGCATCACTAATGCGATATTGATAACGATGTTTAGATATCATCCATATCAATGCATTACACATGAGTGGGATTATACTAAAATAACATATCATACTCTAGAGATGATGTAATTAAGCAACGGAAGTCCGAGGCACAAGTATCTAAATATGAAAGTAGTTCACAAACTCCTGAGTATGAGTATGTAACCGGGCTATATATATATATATACATGTGTCATTTCAAAATAGACAAAATATCAAAATGTAAAGCATTCAACTAATCCATAAGTCCCTGTAATCCCATCGAATCAGCACGAGGTCTACTTAGACCCGCCTGAGGGCTGAACATAGGAGAATTCTTCCTCCAGGTCTATAAAGTCCAACCCCATCGCATAGACTTCATCGTCACCTGCATCTAAACTAGAGCCTATGTGGTGTTTTAAAACACCGTCCTAGGGTGGGAATGAGTGGCCAACTCAGTAATACTATAAGGCAAAGGTTAACATGTTATTAATTTAATCAAGCAATAATGATAAAGCAATACAACAAGTATTTCCTAACTACTCTTGTTAATGCAGGAATGAAATGCAATAATGATGCATGCCCTTGCCTGCATTCCCTCAGTGACTTCATCTTATAATTGCACATGGCAAACTCCCTAAATGTGCCCTTCCTCACCAAAGCACATGTAATGCGATACATGGTCATGTTAGACAAGTAATTGATTAAGCTTATTTATATAATATATTTGGAAAGCTAAGGTACGTCTCTTTATATCAATTACCTAAACAAATGATTCATCTACGGTCATCAATCCTAGTTAATCGCATACGATAGGCAAGTTGTGGGGTCATCACTCCCGGTTAAAAGTAGTGGATAAGCAAGTTCATGAGTTTATACTCGAGGTCACTCCACCAACGCCCTACCAACTGGAGCGATATTTTTGAAGGGGGTCCGGATTAGACGACTCACCCAAGCCCATGCTGGGACTACAGCCAGGCTACGCCGGTGTAGGCTGATAGCTCGAATACAGTGTCCCATACTACCGTATTCGGCTCATGAGTTTGGGTTGCTCACTGGTCACTACGGGGAGGCTCTTCGCCCCAACATAGGGCAACAGCTCGACTACGGTGTCCCATACCACTATGCCCGACTCATGAGTCTTAGCGGATCGAGGTACCATAGTTGAAACGGGTCTTTACATTGGTAAGTGGTATCTTAGAATCAAGCAGTGGGGTCCATATATGGTGAACATACAATGGGCCAATCGATTTGATAGGGAAGTTCGATTGGTAAGGGCACACGCTAATGTAATCGACATGGAATGCATAAGCACCTTGTGTGCCCTAATCACTGTTGACAATCATCGTGGGAGCTAGATTCATTAAATTACCCAATGTGGTGAGACTAATTCAGCCACCTATACATGGATTGTTACTGATTGCCTGAACTACGACATAGTCCCAATCATACTCAAATACAATATGTAGTCACATATGTTAATCATAACAGCATTTAACAAACAATTCAATCATAATTATCGTTTGAGCATTTTCTCAAACACATTGAACATGTTGTCAAACATATGCGTTTCATTCATAAATCACAAGTGGCGATATGATTCCATGAAAGAGCTATCATGTGATTAAGGAAATTAAGAATCTTATTGTAATACACTTAATAAATACAATCCATAGACAGATTATCATTCAAACATTTTATCAAACACTTAGACTACACCTTGGTAAATACATAGACTAAATTAGTTACAATATCTGACATAGCAATTCATAACACAACATCAGTAATAAAGCATGTAACATACATAGATCTTACATTAGAAATCATATCAAGAACAAATCAGGATTTCACGTTCATTCAAGCATTTCAGCAAACACATGGAATGCATCTATATTCAACATAGTTCACACACATATATAATTTATCGAAAACGTCACAACTAACATCATCTGGCAGCAATCAAGTTAGATATAAATCATTGCTGACATTGAAAGCCTTGAAAACCATAACCTAAACATTTTTAATCCGCACCTTTCGTCGGATAAGTCGTTTCGAACTTGATTCGAATCCTACGTTCCCATACACAGAACAACAGTACCTAAATCATGAAATGGGTTACCTATTTCGTCGATTCCTCTATTTGGATTCCTAAAACAAGATTAGGGTTAGGATTTCTTACCCAAATTGAAGTTGGAACGGCTCGTGTAGCGATGGTGGGGAGGCGATTCGGTACGTGGAGTAGTGGGAGTGAATCCCCTCAACGATATCCCAATCTCACTCTCTTCTCCTCATTCTTTTCTCTCATTTTCTCTCTTCTCTCTCCTAGGGTTTGGAGAAATTCGTATGGGAGAGAGAGAGGTGGGTTTAAGGGCCTTATATAGGCTCAAAAGTGATGCAAATTGCCCAAGGCTATGGTATACCTGGTTTGTATCCAAAGGGTGACTATTTTTGATAAAAAGGGCCTATAGGGAGCTCCACAACTCACATACATCGTAGGATAAGTTCCCTGATAATGGATCTATGTCAGGACTGTGTTTTTGGTGCAATTTGACAAACAGATCGGTCGTGAAGGACCTGTATCAAATTGACGGTTGCCATTCCTCGATCAGGGCCAGAGTATACCGATTGGTGTAGGGAAATTTCCCTAACTGATGGGTGAAGTTTGGTCAGAATCTGACGGTCCGAAGTCTTCAATTTCGCCCACAAGCGAATGGCCCAATTCACTTAAGTTTCTATACATTTTCTAAAAGTATTCGTGTTTCTCACACACTCTACTCAGAGTTCAAATTATGTTGTTCTATATACTATTTGGGATTAATTCCCATGACGTTTGTTAAGTCTAATAAGACTGACATAATCCTATAGTTTTGCAGTAATCGGACTTTCGACGCGCGGTCTAGGTCCGAAACGGAGTTTCAATGTGCTCCCAAGAGCAACTAGGTTTTGAAATTTGTCCTAGGTTTGCAAGGGACATTTAGTCAGTGATTTTGATAGTTTTCGGTCTTGTCATTTACATAGATAGCGGTTCAAGTTAAATCCATCAATTATTTAGTTCAGTACTTAACCAAATTTCACCATAATTATGATAGAATAAGGTTCTAGGATAGTTATATGTCCATTTTTTACACTTTTAGTTAGTATATTATTTTAATTATTTTTTTAGTAGTTCATCATCAATTCTACTTTATCTCCACCAAATTTCATTAAATTTCGTGTTATAAAAAATTTCTAAAAATTCTATAAGTAGCAGCTGTCTAAACTAATAATTTTTGAACTATTGTCACATCAACCTAGATTTATATATATATATATAATTTTATTATATTTTTACTTATTTTTATATGAAACTAGACTTATTAATCTTCAATCTGGGTTTTGAATCACCTAAATCGGAGTTATATTGAGGGAGATATGACTTTCTGAAGTTGGTCGAAAACTGCAGAAAACTTTAGCGAGGGTCCACCAAAATTCGTTGCATTGGTGGCGCACCGTGGTCAGGGCAGTGCCGCCGCGCCCCGTTGTGGAGGCGGGCGGTGCCGCTACACTCGCATGGTGGTGGTTTTGCCACTCATTTTCTTGAAATAGGCGTATCTTCCAATCTGGAATGAGTTATGCGATGTGCCATATATGAATTTGGGGCAGGAGAAGATGATCTATCCAAATAATGTATTTATTTTGTTATATTACATAATTTTAATAGTCAAAAATCTATTTTATTTATAAATTTACTATTTATGGTAAAGTTTAGTTTAAGTATTGTTCTTCATCATTTAAACTTTAGGATTAGTATCTAATATGAAAGTAATTGAAAAATTTTAAAGAATAAGGTGGTGAAAGGTGAAATTTTGAAGGAAATGGGTTGAAAGGGGATTTGAGACTTTGGGATTGAGTTTTGAGAAGTCGATAAGGTGTTATAATAGACCCATTGCCCAAGGACACCTTGTAAGTGCCATAGTTTATATCCCTTTGTGTTGTCAAATTTGTGGTGCCAAAGATAATGTTATGAAGCTTGCATCTGTGAAGAACAATGCACTACTCAAGATCAACTTAGGGTGACAAGCACTGTTCACAAGTCAAGACTCGAGAAAGTGAGTTTGTTATCAAGATCTCAAGATGCATTCAAGTTCTACCTTAAGATCTCAAGAAGCTTTCAAGATTGAGCTCCATCAAGACTTCAAACTCCATTACTTTCAAAGGTCACTCATCTCTAAAGTTTCAATGTCCTTACTTCACTATTGAGGTATGACTGACCTTAGGTTGACCTTTAGAGTAGGTCATTTTGGATACATAATTCAAATGTTTTCTATAAGTGAGTGTGGTTTGTTTTAAGACTAGTCTTGGACTTTGTTCGACTAGTCCTAGCACTGCTTCGACCTGTCTAAGAAATTCCTAGATCAGTCGTAAGTTTGTTATTAAAATTAAAAATTTTCTATTAGGCTTTGACTAGTCCTGGGGACTATTCGACCAATCGTAAGAACAGTGTCGACTGTATCTTCGACCAGTCGTAGACCTATGACTTAATGTACATCGCTGAAAATCGACCTGCTTCGACCAGTCATGAGAGCCTACACACAGTCATAAGAGACCCACAACCAGTCGTAGACCACTTACGATCAGTCGTAAAATTACCAAATCTTATCATGCCCAAATTTTTTCAAATCTGTTGGTTCTACGATCAGTCGTAGAGGTCCTTAGACCAGTCAAAGATGTGATTTGCTCACCTATAAATAGAGCACGAATCTTAAAATAAAATATGAACTTTAAGCTAAATTAATCCGGTATTCTGAGAGATAAGTCAGTGCTCCATATAAGCTAAGTGTGCAAATTTAATATTCTCCTTCTTTAGCTTTTTTAATTGATTTTGTTTCTTGCATTCTAATCTAATCTAAAAAGAGGAATTGTTGTTTTCCTTTTTATGGAATTAAAATCAATTAGAGCTAGCCCTTTTGTTTTAATTTAAAATCTATTAGAACCTAGAACCATTATAAAGTGAGTAATGGACATTGAACTTTGACATTCAAACTCTACTCTGACTTGGTTCTCCTGGGCTGCTACAACGAAGGAGAAAATCAGGTATTTTACAATTTGTGTGATTTACATTGTTTGGTTTTGTTTGAGGTTAAGCCAGAAAAATCTTAAAGTTGTTGGTTATCTGAGGAGAGCCAGAAAACTCAGAAGTGAGGGTTTTTGAATTGTGTAAGCCCTTTGAAAAAGACACAATTGTGAAGGTTTTGGGTGAACCTGTGAAAACCTATTTGATAGTGAACGCTAATATCCCCTGTGTGAGGATATGAGTGGAGTAGCATTCTGTGTGGCTGTTGTTTAACGGTTGGTGAACACACAGGCGAACCACTATAATTCTTTGTGTTGTAGATGTGTGATTTATATTTCCCATCTTTTATCATTCAGAATTATGGAATGTATGTGTGGATGTGAATGTTGTAAATTTTACATTTCAAGCACAGTGGGGAATGTTGTAATAAGTTAGATTTACATTTCAGCATTATATTTTTACTATCTCTTTATTATTACATTGAGCTTCACTTTCTCTATTTGTTCTAGAAATAAGGTTGTTCTACCATAAACTTTGGTTTTTGGTGTAAGGTTGTCCTTAGAACAATTTGTGTTTTCATTTCTCTATTTTAGGTCACTTTCCATTCCTATTATGTGATTGCTATCTATTCTTTATTTCATATTCCGCTGTATTTATTTTTAATTTGGCATAGTCCTATTCACCTCCCCTCTAGGACATATAGCTTGGCCATTTCAAGTGGTATAAGAGCCTAATAGCTAGCTCTTATTGCTTTTATTTGGATTTAATTCCTGAGCTAATGATCTCAGCTGTATAAAAGATGCCAAATTTTGATAGCCTATCAGTCACTAGGCCTCCACCCTTTGATGGCTCCAACTATGCCTATTGGAAAGCCAGGATGAGAATCTTCCTTAAATCAATGGATGAGAGTGTGTGGCAAGCCACAGTGACTAAATGGAACCCACCTACCACTGAAGTGACTGGTATTGATGGTTCAAAATCAATGAAAGTAACACCATATTTCTCATGGACCACCCTTCAGAAAAATGAAAGTAGTGCCAATGCAAAAGCACTAAATGCGATCACTTGCGCACTATCACCGGATGAGTTCAAAAGAATCATATCCTGTGATACTGCAAAGCAAGCCTGGGATATATTAGAAATGACACATGAGGGTACTACAATTGTCAAAAAATCTAAAGTCCAACTACTCACAACTAAATTTGAAGAAATTCATATGGAGGAAAATGAAATGTTTATGGACTTTTACACAAGATTAAATGACATTGTAAACTCAATGTGGCGTCTTGGCAATAAAATCCCAGAAAGTAAAGTGTGTTCAAAGATACTACGCTCACTTCCTGAATGGTTCAATTCTAAGGTAACCACAATCCAGGAACTTTGTGATACGGATAATATGAAGGTAGAAGAACTAGTTAGTTCTTTACAAACCTATGAGTTAAACTTTAAAGCTCCTAAAAGTAAATCCATTGCTCTCAAATCTTCTAAAGGTATTTCTCAAGAAAACTCAGATTTAGAAAATTCTGGAGATGATATGGCTCTTTTAGCGAAGAAATTTTACCAGATTTTCAAAAGCAAGAGAAGGGTAGATTTTCAAAAATTAAATGATAAGAAAAGATCTAAACCTAGATCTAAAAGTTGGAAGTCTTTGAAAGATAGTCAATGTTACAACTGCCAAGAGTACGGGCACTTAGCAAACAAATTTCCTAAAAAGGACAAAACAAAAAGAAAGGGAATGTTGGTTACTTGGGATGAATCATCTGATTCTGAAGCTTCTTCTGAATCAGAAGATTCTGAAACTGAGTCGGGCAGTGAAGTTAAAGCCCTTATGACTCTAGCCAAATTCACTTTTTCAGATCATGATGATTCGACTGGTGAAGAAAATCTGAACAGTGATTATGAAAATGAAGATGATATTCAAGATGCTTACAATGCCCTATACAAGGAAAGTTGTAAAATTATTGTTAAACTAAAACTTTAAAAAGAAAAGTTTTTTAAACTCAACGAATGTTTTGAATCACTTGTTTTAGAAAAATCCCAAATTTCAGATTGTTTTGAAAAATCGAAATGCGATTTAGAATTCAAAACCTCGCTGATTGAAAATCTGAAATCTGAAAATGAGATACTTAAAAATGAAGTATCTTCTCTTTTGAGTTTAAAGGATACATGGAGGTATGCCCAAGGAGATCCAAAGTTAGAAAAACTATTATTCGGATCAAGAAAAAGTGGCGATCGATCCAGATTGGGCTATGATAAGAATACAACTCCTAATCAAAAGTATACTCCTCCCAAGTTTGTGAAAGGTGAGTCCTCAAACTCAAAAGGGAAAAATACTTATCAAAGTTTTTCTAAAAATACAAAAACTTTTCAAAAACCTAAAAGCAGCCATGACAACTTTAAAAATCAGAACCGAAACCCTCTTGCTGAAAGATAGTAAATTTACTCAATGAGCTCTTAAAATCTAACTCAGTAGGTCTTTCTTACAACATCAGTCAGAAGAAGACCAACTATACTCCTAAACCCAAAACAATTCTGAAATGGGTTCCTAAAGTTACCTGCTTGGTTGCTCACACCGCTTTCAAAGCAACAAGCCATTCAAAGTGGTACCTAGACAGTGGATGCTCAAGGCATATGACTGGTAATAAAGGTTTATTCACCGATCTCAAAGACATGATGATGGTTCAGTCACATTTGGTAATGGTAGCAACTGCAGGATTATAGGCCAAGGTACTGTTCAACTCTATAATCTTCCTTTGTTTAAAAATGTTTTATATGTTGAAGGTCTAAAACATAACTTGCTTAGCATATCTCAAATATGCGACAATAACCATAGTGTATAGTTTTCTAATCAAAATTGTGAGATTCTAAACAACAAGGGGTTAGTAATACTAACTGGACGTAGAACGTTTAAAAACTGCTATATTGTTAGCGAATCCAGCTCATCTATGAAATCGTGTTACATGATCCATACAGACGAGACTGACTTATGGCACAAATGTCTTGGACATGTACACTACCGAAATCTATATAGATTGAACAAATGGGAACTTATAAGAGGTTTACCCAAACTACAAAAATTAGATAAAATATGTGGTGAATGCCAGATTGGCAAACAAAGAAGGAACTCACACAAAAAGGTGAATTCTACCACATCAAGACCACTCGAGCTTCTCCATATGGATCTAGTAGGACCTACCAAGATGTAAAGTCGAGGTGGCAAAAGATATATTTTGGTAATAGTAGATGACTTTACTAGATATTCATGGGTTTTCTTCTCAAGGAACAAATCAGAAACCCTAGAAGAATTAAAAAGGGTTCTCAAAAGGATTCAAACTGAAAAAGGTTCTCAAGTCAGTAAGATTCATAGTGATCATGGATCTGAATTTGAGAATAACGATTTTGAGAAGTTCTGTAGCGACCAGGGAATATTACATGAATTCTCAGCGCCCAAAAATCTACAACAAAATGGTATAGTTGAAAGGAAAAATAGAGTACTTCAAGAAATGGCTAATGTCATGTTGAATAGTATGAAGCTCTCTAAGAATCTTTGAGCTGAAGCAGTCAATACAGCTTGCTATATTATTAACCGGGTTTACACTAGTAAAGGTAATAATAAAACGGCTTACGAAATGTGGTTCGATAAAAAGCCTACTGTCAAATACTTTCGAGTTTTTGGCAGCAAGTGCTATATTTTACAAGATCGTGAAAATTTGGGAAAGATTGATACGAAGAGTGATAAAGGGATCCTTTTAGGATACTCTTTAAACAGTCGAGCTTATAGGGTTCTGAACAAAAGGATCGGTGTGATTCAAGAGTCCATCAATGTGGTCATTGATGATCACTTAAACACACCAATCTCAAATTCAGATAATGATGAAGTACTAGTAATTGATGAATCTGATATTTCATCTAATCAGACTGATTCTGAACTGAGGACTGTTAAAGATCATCCAACCACACAGATTCTTGGAAACCCTCTCACTGGTGTTCGTACCCATAGACAACTTGAGGATATATGCAATTACGTATGTTTTACATCTTAGATAGAACCATTTAATGTAAAAGAAGCCCTTGTTGATGAAAATTGGATTGTTGCGATGCAAGAAGAACTTAACCAATTTGTGAGAAATGATGTTTGGTATCTCGTACCTAGACCTAAAGATAAACACATCATTGGAACCAAATGGATTTTCAAAAATAAGTCTGACGAATTTGGCAATATAATTAGAAACAAGGCTAGGCTAGTGGTACAAGGTTACACTCAAATTGAAGGTATTGACTATGATGAAACCTTTGCACCAGTAGCACGTCTCGAATCAATCAGACTCTTTATATCCATTGCGTGTTTTAGAAAGTTTAAGATTTACCAAATGGATGCGAAAAGTGCATTTTTAAATGGCGATCTGCATGAGGAAGTTTATGTTGAACAACCAATGGGTTTTGAAGATCCCAAAAATGCTGATCATGTATATCGTCTTAAAAGGGCACTTCATAGTTTAAAACAAGCTCCTAGGGCATGGTATGAGAAACTAACAAAGTTTCTATTAAGCCATAATTTTCAAATGGGATGTATTGATAAAACTCTGTTTATTAAAAAAATATAAGGATCATATTTTATTAGTACAAATCTATGTTGATGATATCATTTATGGATCTACCTGTACTAACATGACTATTGAGTTTGCAGATTTGATGAAATCTCAGTTTGAAATGAGCTTGGTTGGGGAATTGAATTATTTCCTCGGGTTGCAAGTAAAACCAAAACCTGATGGAATGTTCATTTCTCAATCTAAATATGCTATGAATTAGATTAAGAGATTTGGATTTGAGAATGGTAAGAACTTTGATACTCCTATGAGTACAACCTTGAAACTCTTCAAAGATTCTGCAGCTAAAAATGTGGATCCAAAATTATATCGGAGTGTGATTGGTAGTCTATTATATTTAACTGCTAGTAGACTAGATATCACTCTAAGTGTTGGTATTTGCACTAGATATCAGTCTGAACCTAAAGAATCACACTTGACTGCTGTCAAGCGGATTATACGATATGTCGCAAGTACTATGAATCTCGATCTCTGGTATCCACATGAGACTAGTGTTCAATTAGCTGGGTACTCGGATGCTGACTGGGCTGGTAATCTTGATGATCAAAAATCAACCAGTGGTGGTTGTTTTTATATCAGAAACTGTTTAGTTTCTTGGTTTAGAAAGAAATAAAGTTCTATATCACTTTCAATAGCTGAAGTTGAATATATCGCAGCTGGTAATGCGTGTACACATCTTGTTTGGATGAAACGTATGCTAAGTGATTATGGAATTAAACAGGATTCTATGTTATTATATTGTGATAATTCCAGTGCCATAAATATTTCAAAAAATCCAATTCAGCATTCTCGTACTAAGCACATTGACATTAGATTTCATTATATTCATGAATTAGTAGAAGAAAAAGTTATATCTTTGGAATATATCCCTACCGAGAATCAACGTGCTGATATTTTCACTAAACCGCTTGATAAAAGTAGGTTTAACAAAATGAAATTTGATCTCAATATGTGTATTTTAAAATGATTAATTATGCCTATTTGTATCATATTGTATATATTTGCTAGTTTAGTTTTCGAATCTTGAAAAATATGCAAAAATCAGATTTTTTTGCCTGTACTCGACCAGTCGTGAGTATCCACGACCTGTCGTGCTACGACCAGTCGTGTATATCCACAACCAGTCGTGAATCACGTGGATTCACTTAAAATTTGGAAAAAATATTTTCTTCTTCATTTCAACTTCTCTCTCCAACGAGCTGACACACGACTAGTCGAACCCATCTTCCAAAATCTTTGAGGTTAGTTCTCCATTTGCATTTTACTTGTCGATTTGTGTCTAGATTGTTTCTATTTCTCTCTTGGAGTTGTCTATTTCGAATTTAGTTGAGACTTGGGGATTTTCTTTTGAAAAATCTGATTTGAGAAAGCCTATTTCTCAATCCTTTGCAACTCTCTATATTCTTGAAATCTTTATTGCATATAGCTTCTAAAGGAAGAAAATCTACGTCCCGTGGTCCGTCTTCTTCTTCCAGGTCAGCCCCTATCACTAAGTATCATCTTAGGGCTCCTGAGGATAATCCATCTTATGTTCGGGACATCCGATTGCGTAATGTTATTGTTGAGCATCCAGTTGATATTAATCATGTTGCTCCTTTTGATATTTTTTCGATACTCCAATCTGTAGGTTGGAATAACTTATTGCTTTGGGGTGGGCCTGCATACTGGTCCATTACCCAATCCATGTTTGCATGCATATGTGCTTTCTCTCTGGAAAATTTAACTTTTTCTATCTCCACAAGAGAAGGGTCATTTGAAGTTGATCGACATTTGATTTCAGCCCTTACGGATATTCCAGTGAATGATGAGGGTATTCCTATCCATACTTTATATGATAAACCCTCTGTCGCTAAAAAACGTATGCTAAGTAAGGACATATGCAATTTGGATGTACAACGGTTGCATAAAGGGAACGCGCTTCCCTCAAGATATTTGTTACCCAAATACAGAATTCTTCACAAAATCTTTGTGTCTAATTTGTATCCTCGATCGGGTAACAAATCTGAATTAACTTCTTTCATGGTTCGTATTCTTCATTCTATTGTTAGAGGTGTTAACATTTGTTTACCGTCCTTGATTTGTCATTTCATCATTCAATTTCCTCTCCATCCTGGTCATAGTGACATTCCCTTTGGATATTTAATGACTGTGTTGCCTACATATATGTCTATCACCATGCTAGTTGGAGAGGCCCCTATCCATCATTTGATATTTAACAATTCCAATATCAATAAGATGAAACTGGATTACCTTCTTGGCCAAGGTGATGGTGTTGGCGGTGCAGAAGCTGAACATGAGGAAGAAGCTGGTGATCTTCCTCCTGATGATATTAACATGGATGATATTTTTGAAGAGCTTGAGTCCGATTCTACAAATGATCCAGATTATGAGCCTTCTTCATTTGATGCACGTCTAAGTGCATTGGAAGATAAAGTTGAGGGTCTAAATGCTAAGATGGAAAACATGTCTGTTGCCCATGATTTACACTTCAAATATATGCGCAAATATCTTAGGCGCTTGAACAAAGGCATGCATCAACTTGATCCTTCCATTCCTGCTCCTTCATCTGGGTCAGATTAGTATTTTTAAGTTTACTTGTTTGTAATAACTTTATTACTCCTAACGTGTTTTTAATTTGTCACTCTCTTTAACTTAATTTAGTCTATGAATTATGTGTGTTGCTTATTCTATGTTAACTCTCATATTTCTCATTGATTATTTCTCCTCAGCCATCTATTTTGTGCTTCCTTTGTCCTATTGTGACAAAAAGGGGGAGTATATGGATATGTTATATATGGATGTTGTCATGAGGAGGGAGTAACATTGTTTTGTATGATGTTTTATGAGTATGTTACTCAGGGGGAGTATGTGCAGTGGTGTGCATAGGTGGACTGAATATTGATTTACAAGTCTACAGGATGCTGATTAATAATAATTGGTTTACAAGTCTGCAGGATGCTGGTTGATAATAACTGGTGCATGATTCTTTAATAAGATATTCTGTGTTATGAAACATATCTTGAAAGTGTATTTTGTCACAAATTTGACAAAGGGGGAGATTGTAAGTGCCATAGTTTTTATCCCTTTGTGTTGTCAAATTTGAGGTGCCAAAGACAATGTTATGAAGCTTGCATCTGTGAAGAACAATGCACTACTCAAGATCAACTTAGGGTGACAAGCACTGTTCACAAGTCAAGACTCGAGAAAGTGAGTTTGTTATCAAGATCTCAAGATGCATTCAAGTTCTACCTCAAGATCTCAAGAAGCTTTCAAGATTGAGCTCTATCAAGACTTCAAACTTCATTGCTTTCAAAGGTCACTCGTCTCTAATGTTTCAATGTCCTTACTTCAATTGAGGTATGACTGACCTTAGGTTGACTTTAGAGTAGGTTATTTTGGATACATAATTCATATGTTTTTTATAAGTGAGTGTGGTTTGTTCTAAGACTAGTCTTGGACTTTGTTTGACTAGTCCTAGCACTGCTTCGACCTGTCTAAGAAATTCCTGGATCAGTCGTAAGTTTGTTATTAAAATTGAAAATTTTCTGTTAGGCTTTGACTAGTCCTAGGGACTGTTCGACCAGTCGTAGGAACAGTGTCGACTGCATCTTCAATCAATCGTAGACCTACGACTCAATGTACAGTGCTAAAAATTGACCTGCTTCGACCAGTCGTGAGAGCCTATGACCAATCGTGGGAGACCCACGACCAGTCGTAGACCACCTACGACCAGTCGTAAAACTGCCAAATCTTATCGCGCCCGAATTTTTCAAATATCTGTTGGTTCTACGATCAGTCGTAGAGGTCCTTAGACCAGTCGAAGGTGTGATTTGCTCACCTATAAATAGAGCACGAATCTCAGAATAAAACATGAACTTTAAGCTAAATTAATTCGGTCTTCTGAGAGATAAGTCGGTGCTCTATATAAGCTAAGTGTGCATATTTAATATTCTCTTTCTTTAGCTTTCTTAATTGATTTTGTTTCTTGCATTCCAATCTAATCTGAAAAGAGGAATCTTTGTTTTCCTTTTTCTGGAATCAAAATCAATTAGAGCTAGCCCTTTTGTTTTAATTTAAAATCTATTAGAACCTATAACCATTATAAAGTGAGTATTGGACATTGAACTTTGATATTCAAATATCTACTCCGACTTGGTTCTTCTGGGCTGCTACAACGAAGGAGAAAATCAGGTATTTTTCAATTTGTGTAATTTACATTGTTTGGTTTTGTTTGAGGTTAAGCCAGAAAAATCTCAAAGTTGTTGGTTATCTGAAGAGAGCCAGAAAACTCAGAAGTGAGGGTTTTTGAATTGTGTAAGCCCTTTGAAAAAGACACAATTGCGAAGGTTTTGGGTGAACCTGTGAAAACCTATTTGATAGTGAACGCTAATATCCCTTGTGTGAGGATATTAGGAGTGGAGTAGCATTCTGTGTGGCTGTTGTTTAACATTTGGTGAACACACAGGTGAACCACTATAATTCTTTGTGTTGTGGATATGTGATTTATATTTCCTATCTTTTATCATTCAGAATTGTGGAATGTATGTGTGGATGTGAATGTTGTAAATTTTACATTTCAAGCACAGGAGGGAATGTTGTAATAAGTTAGATTTACATTTCAGCATTATATTTTTTCTATCTCTTTATTATTACGTTGAGCTTCAGTTTCTCTATTTGTTATAGAAATAAGGTTGTCCTACCATAAACTTTGGTTTTTGGTGTAAGGTTGTCCTTAGAACAATTTGTGTTTCCATTTCTCTATTTTAGGTCAATTTCCATTCCTATTCTGTGATTGCTATCTATTCTTTATTTCATATTCCGCTGTATTTATCTTTAATTTGGCACAGTCCTATTCACCCCCCCCCCTCTAGGACATATAGTTTGGCCATTTCACGTCTAACTCCAAGTTGGTAAGAATCAGGGACGTTACACTACAAGTTTCTATTTTCTGTTCTTTCGAAGGCCTGCTGGCGGTTAAGACTTCTCGTTCCGAGTTGGGGTAACCGATGCTCCTTGTGTGGGCTCTCCGAGCTCAGTTTGAATCTCCTCTACTGGTAGGACCTCCAAAAATGGTGTGGATTTCCCCGGTTGGTTCATTATTGATGGATTGTTCATCTTTTGGGGTAGCTCGATCTCCTTGATGAATGACGTATTCTCCGAGGTGCCTGATACGGATGAGTGCTTCGATCTCCTGCTTGAGGTCGAAAAAATCGCCTGTCGAATGATCGTGATCCTGATAAAAGTGGCAGGATTTATTTTTACTACTTTTGTCAGGGTCAAATTTCATCTAGTTTGGCTAATTGAGGATGTGTTTGTCCCGAATCTCTATCAAGACTTGTTCGAGTGTCTTGTTAAGGGGAGTGTATGACTTGAACTTACTATCAAGCCGCTTGCTCGGACACTAATTCTCTCATGATCAGTCGTCTTTCCTCTTGTTGCTCCCACTGGCCGAGTTGGGTTCTACCTTCGGTTGTTGTTCTTTGGTCGTCGTTCTTTTGCTCTGGACGACATTTCGTAGGGTAGATGCTTCCTCGGCATTGGAATATTTTTGCAACCTGTTCAATAGGTTGGCCATTATTGTCGGCAGGTTTTTATCCAGCCAAAAGAGAAACTCGGGATCCCTTAATCCTCCCATTATTGTGGTCAGAGCAAGTTCCTCGGAGTGCTTCCCTACTTGCATCGCTTCGAGGTTGAAGTGCTTGATGTAGTCTTTCAACAGTTCTCCTTCTTTTTGGATGACGTGAATTAGGTGAGAGGTCGTTTTGAGTCTCTCCTCCCCGATAAAGTTCGTGATGAAAACTTGACCGAGTTGGGAAAACGAAGGAGTTCGGCTTTAACTGTTTGAACCATAGTTGGGCAGCTCTAGTTAAGGTTAATGAAAATGGTCGGCACATCACTACAGCGGATGCATTGTGGAGTTCCATGCAAACCTTAAAGGATTCTGGATGTTTGAACAGGTCGGTTGTTCCTGAAAAGGGGGTGATTTGTGGCAAACGGAGCCCATTCGTCAGTTAAGCCTGCATAATGTCAGCAGTGAACGAAGGTTCTGTTTCCCCCATTATTACTTCCATTGGAGTCGAAGCATTTGCATGGTAGGATTATCGTATGTCCCCAATCTGACCTTGCAAGTCCTTAAGCTCGGCTTCCCATGGTTCGCCGCTTTCGGCCGTAGTTTCGACTGGAGCTTTGTCACGCTTCTTTCGGTCCAACTCATGGTGTAGGTTAGAAGCAGGTAAAACTACAATCCCAAAAATGTGAGAAGGGGCTGGCCTGGTCAATCCAAGCTATCGACTTCTTTGAGAGGCGACAGGCGTGTTGGAAGGCTAAGGAGGATTGTGGACCACTTGCTCAGCTTTATAGGCGTTCCTCTATTCTTGTTGGGGATGTATCTATTCCAACAATTGTCTCATGGAGTTCATGTTATTATTCAGTATTTCAACATGTTTCTCAAGGAAGTTCAGCTTCCCTCCTCTATTGCGAGATCGTTGAGCTTGCCTCATAGGACCAGAGTTAGCCTGCTGTTGGGAGGTGGAGCCCTGGTGACTGTCAAGTTGTTCCAGTGGCATAAGATTAGGTGCAATAGGGGAGACTTGAGCTTTCTTCTTCCCTCTAGCTATTGCATCTATCTGGTAAAGAAGGAAATGACTTTGATGTCATTTCCCACAAACGACGCCAAACAATTGATGCAGTTTTTCAGTAGACCCTTCTTAGACCCTTGGGTGCCTACACACAAAACAAATAAGGAAGACCCTAGCTAATGTATGGGACCCTCCGATGCCAAATTCAAGGATCTAGTTCTTTCTAGAAACGGTCTACGAGGAAAGGGGTTATTAGTGTTTAAAAGTCTACGTGTACCTTTCATCGTTAGAGGTCCTCCCTCTTTATAATAGAGGGAAGATCACATAGTGAACAAGCTTTTCTATTTAACAGGTAAGTATCGTACTTAAATTAGAACTCATATCATATCGGAGATCTTCCTGAGATCCTTGATCCCCGAGATCTCCTGGATTCTGAGCTTATCCCTCGGGATCTCTGGAGAGATCTTTAGGTAGTTTCCTTGGATAAGATCGAAGGTCAATTGGAAGCTGATAAACCCGTTCAACCCACAGATAAGATCAAACGATAAAAGTAGCGATGCCTTAGAGGTGGACAAGGCCGAGCAATTGGGAGTCGACGTCGTTCTGATGATAATACCGACCAAGCAAGCTTGTGATGTCCTTGTGATCATTAACTTCAGTATCCCTTAACTTCCTTCACCGGGCTTGACAACCCTATTAAGTTGTCCTTTTGGGAAAATTGTTGAAGGTCGTGTCGACCTATGATTATCCCAGATCTGACCTTAATTATACTCCAAGTAGTTTGGCCCATAGTTCGTGCTGGTTGTTGGTTCGACCTTTTCTCATGTATCGGCGCACTTTTCCTTTAACAATCTACACTGACATCTGCACCATTTTGTATAACCTTACTCAGCGCCCATTGGATTATGGTAATTTGGTCTTCCATGTCTTAGTTGTTATTGTACTTTATATTTTTTATTTTTTATTATTATCTTTTTTAACTTTTAACTTATACTTGCCAAAGAGATAAAAATAGAGATGTTTAAGCAATATAGATGAATCAAGTTTGACGTAGTGATATGCTGCACATGTGAGTGAGGTCTGGGCCTTTCATTCTTCATGTGGGTCCGACCTTCTAGACCTGACTGGAAGATTTGGTAGGTCCCACTTATCATATAACCAAACATATGACATAATTAATGGACAAGGTTGAATTTTTTGACATGACTTGCTTTTGGTAAGCATTCAGTGACTAATACAAATACGTCATTTGGTGCTTGTACAGCAGAGATTACTACAATTTTCCTAATGAAAAATAACCGGAGCTCGAATCTACTTGAAATTGCGGTAATGACCGCTTTAGTTGAAGTGAGAATATGCCAATATGTCCTAGAGGGGGGTGAATAGGATTATTTAGTATTTTTATGATAATTTAAAATCCTATCAATCCTATCTTGAGAAAATATGCATGTATCAGGATTTCTTCAAACTCTAATGGCTTTCAAGCCAAATAGAGGATCCAGTCATAAAACTATTTAAAAGATAAACAAGATACAAATCATAGTATATGATGGATGTGACTGTGCCTCAGGTGTGATCTCAGATTAGCAAATATGAAAGCATTTAGGAAAATCACACAAGTAATCAAAGAAGATATCAATCTCAAACATAATTATTTTTATAGTGGTTTGACTACTTGTCTACTCCACTTCTGGCGGATTCACTCAACCCTTGAGTGTACCGGATCTCACTAAAGGAGGTTTCACAATAGGTTCACCTCAAACCGGAGGTTTCAAATCAGTTTCACCTCAAACCAGTGCAACCTACACTAGGCTGACTCTAACGTGTTTACACGACACACTTTATGCCCCGCACAGTAGCAAGGGTCAACACACAGCACCCGAGTTTTAGGCCACACAACCCAAGGATCCACATAAGGAACCTCTCTAGTTTATACTCCCATGATTAAGGGTCAACACAGAACACTCGACTTTTAGATCACATAGGTCAAGGACTTACACAAGGACCTAAGAGTTTATGCTCTCCATAGAGCAAGGGTCAACACAAAGCACCCCCACATACACTCCCACTGGAGGCCTCCTATGAGGACTTGAAAGGGGTGATAAACGCCATAGACCCAATCCTACACAAGGAATGATCACAAGGGTCCTCTGGACTCTAATGACTTACAGATAAGTAGATGAGACTCATTCAGTGCGTTGATGAAGATCTCCTCCTTTGATGATGAATAATCTTCAGCTCCCTTGAACTGAAACTCAAATGATGTACCAATATAAGGCGACAGGTTGGGTCAAGGTTATGATGGAATCCTACTCTATTAAATGTTTTCCTATAAGGGAGATAGAGCGATTCCAATCATCTATGCATTCAAGGCATCCCAACTTAATGATTTTCCATTAAGGTAGTAGCTGCAAGATCCTTAAATGCGGAAGTTTATTCCCCAATCCACTCTATTGGATGTCAATGATGAGGGTGGATTGGAGGATGAACTTCTATGAGAGAAAAGGCTTAGGGTATATGATTTAGGGTTAAACACACAAAAGCACTCTCTATTTTCTCTACCAACAACCAAGGGCAAGCTCTCATTAGATAGGCAAAAGGTTCCAATGAATATAAAACGGTCACATTTTTGACAGAGTTCGATATCATCGAGCAGGGTCGATATTATTGAGCGTATACTCTCAATAGCATCGACTGGCTGCTCGATGACATGAACTCAACTGTCAAACATTTTTAAAAACTTTTTACCAACTGGTCGAGGGAATTGAACGTGCGTCTATGTCATCAGATTTCGAACTTCAATTTTATCGACACAAGGTTCGATTCCTCGACATTTGAAAATATGAGAGCACTTGCCTTTGAAATATTTTAGGTATATGATATGATCAAGTATCACTCGATATCATCGGAATTTGAATATCGATGATATCGAGGGCAGTGTCGATTCATCGATAATTCAAAGGAATTTTCCTTTAAGCTTGCTGGATAGTTTATGTCCACTTTCGATGACATTGACCTTGCCTCGATATGATCGATATTTGAATATTGATTTTATCAAGTGACTCTCGATCCAAGAAAAATAACCTGAAAATTTGCTGATAGATTTGTGTCCTAATCCAATAACATCGAGATTTTAATTCTTAGGACATCGAAAAGCTCTTCGATATATCAAGGATTATATATGATTTGCCTTAGCAGAACTTTGGACACAATAGACCAGATGTCGTTTTTATTGAGTTGGCTCGATGGACTCGAGATTCAAACTTCGATGATATGATGAGTCCATCAAACCATCGATAATTAGTCTAGATATCTTTGTGTTTGCTAGACATCTTAGGTCCTCATTTTGATAAGATCGAGTAAGCTTCGAGGATATCGACAACAGGGTTCAATTTCATCAAACCACTTGTCAATAAATCGACAAAGGTAGAAAACTTAAAGATCTTAAGGTTTGAAAAAGTTTTCTAGCCAAAAAACCTAGGGTGTTCTATTCAATTTTAAGGGCTTTATTTACCTGGTGTTTTGGGACATGGGGATGTGAAGCTAAGTTTTACCTGTGACAAGTTCGGGCACACATCCTATTGAGGCAGACGCTTGATCAATCTTCCTATGGGGCTCCTTTGTCTAGCTGATTCAATGCTCACGCTAATTGACAAACCAGGGCACTTTTAATTTCTCCCTTTGTCAATTACGTGACAAAACACCACAACACCCTAGAACAACTTCTAGACTAACACCCTAAATTATGTGTACATGAACTTTACACAAATTTAGAAAGCTATCTAGTTAACACACACACATTCAGTAGCTGCTCCCCCTAATAACAATCTCCCTTGTCTTCTTGCAGCTGCTCCCCCTAACACCTGCACCACCATCCACAAACACCTGCACCACTATCCACAAATAGATACACACAATTTTCCTTTGGGGTGTGGATTTTTTCTCCCCCCTTTTGTTAGTCATTGGCAAAGGATAATAGAATAATGGATATTAGTTGAAGTTGAAGCATATGAGAGAACCAAGACCCAAATAAAATGCATAAGAGGTAAGAGAGATAAAGACAAGTATGCATATTAGGTCAAGGGAGAGTATAAAAACATCATAAACCATTCAAGAATTATGCGGGAAGAGGATGCACAATTGATAACATCATTCAAGACAGACTAGTAAGCATACCAAATAAGCATGGCAGTAAATATAGATGAATTATAAACAACCATAACCAAAAAAGAAATTGTCCAAAATAAGTACTTCCCAAGGTTGGCAGGTGTACAATATTCACTCCAAAAATAACAAAACTATCTAATCTGGCCTAAACATGAGCACAACAAAAGGAATGACTCTAGGCAGACACCAAAAAGAAGTTAACCGAACTGTCCAGATACGACCGCAACAACATTACACTTTCAGGTGGCACCTAACATCCGCGAGTGTCCCCATTTGTGAGCAAGTCCACTACTTGCTGGTTGGTATGCTTAAGGGTGTCAACTTTATCTTCAATCACTGTGAGGTGCCGTTCACAGTTATAAAGGCGTTCTTCCATACCAGCCATACCATTAAGCAAACGACGTTCAAGGTGATGATCCCGGCGATTGTGATGGACTCCAGACTGATCAGCAGCATATGATTGGATCCTCATGGTGTCAATGGATACGAGGGTTGATCACTGTTTCTAGCCGGCTGTATGGGAGAACTATTCGCTGGAAGAGAGGAAGTGAAACATAACTGTTGTGCCTCCTGGACTGCATTATCATCGAACCAGGCTTCTGGATGAATGGTATCTGATGTGGCTAGGAGTCTCACATAATGAGCAATTTTTCATATGAGTGCAGGAAATGGCAGTGTATCCCGATGATCGCCTCAGATGATACGAATGAGCTTCCCTAGAAGAAGAGTTGGAAGGCACACTTGGATTTCTTGATAAACATCATAGAGAACATTTAGTATATAGGGAGTAAGGTGACTACCCTTTACTTCACATGGATACACATTAGTCTCTAGGATACCATGGAGAACTTTAAAAGAGGGTCCAAGGTGATTGATGTGAAGAGAATTTTCATCATTCCAGGGAACAGTGGTGCCATGTCATAATGCGTGTGTTATCTCTGCCCAAACACCCAACCCATTTAGATTCCGATTTGTCAAGGGGATGCGAGTGACGTCAAGGTTGAGAAGGTGTGCAAGAGTGATGGGAGTTATGAGTTTTAAGTGCTTGTAATGTCTCAGAAAAATCCATACAAAGACCAAGTACCCCCTCTGGCAGAAATTACCCTAGATCAAAACGTTTAGAAAATTAGGTTAATGTTAGCAAGTGCTAAACTAGAGTGCTTATGAAATTAGCACTAATCACTTTAAATATGATTTGCAAGACCCAAAACGTGCAGAATCATTGACGCTACATTACCCTGAAATCTAGGATCCATCCTTAAACCCAGTTGCTCTCGGGAGCACACTGAAACTCCGTATCGGACCTTGACTGCATGTCGAAAGATCGATTACACCGAAACTATACAGATATGACCATATTACTAGACTTGACAACCCCCTTAAAAATCAAGCCTTGATTATGTTTAGAAATGCACAACTTGAGCCCCGAGCAAAGTGTGTTGGAAACGTGAAAATATTTAGAAATAAAAATCTGAATTTAAGTAATTTGAGTCATGTAACTTACGGGCTAAATATAAGGATTTAGACCATCAAAATCTGACCTAAATACACCCTTGGATCAGGAGAAATGTCCCACACATGTCAATGTACTTGTGGCCCTAATCGAGCGACCGTGACCGTTGAACTGAAACCGGTCCGCCACTGCTGATCTGTAAATCCGATTGGAACAAAAACTCAACCTGACCTAGATCCATGGTCAGGGAGCTTAAGTCCGACCACACGTGAAAAAGGGGCCACCAGAAGTGCTCCGTTGGACCGGAAGAGTCCGTATTTGGATATAACCTAAGTATACCTTCGCCCTGGGGCCATTTTCATCAAACCTGGGCCTATATAAGGACCTTAAACACTCTCTATCATATGCCATACGAATTTTACAAACCCTAAGGGAAAGAAGAGAGAAAAGAGAAGAAGAAAGTGAGGAAGAGAGAGAGAGTGAGAGATAGGTGTTGGGATCTTTCCCTGACGCTCCACGTGCTTAGCCACCACTCCTATGTCGCTATACAGGCGATACTAATTCCGTTCTTAGGTAAGAAAACCTAACCCTAATCTGTTTTAGGGTTTCAGATAGTGTAAGTTATGAAATAGCTAACCTAATTTATGCTATAGGTTGCCAATCTGCCGTAGACAAAGACTTAGCTTTAAAACTGAGTTTGTTACAAGTCTACCGGCAAAAGGTGCGGACTATAAACATATAGGTTATGGTTTTTAAAGGTTTCAATGTCGGTTAATGATTTATAACTGATGTGGGTGCTATTTTACATATAAAATGCGTCGTCTGTTTCATTTTACAAGTATATATGAACTATGTGACATATAGTGTATTCTATGTATATGTTGTGATATTTGAATACGTATGGAATTTTGAATTATGCCTAACATGATTATCTGTCGTGGATATATGCCTGTTATATATGTGACAACTCCTTAGCGAAAGGACTTGCCCTAAATCACGCTACGGCCAATATAAGTTATATATGTTAAAGTGTGTAGCCCAAGTGTTTGTGGAAATGATTAAATGGATATGGAGATTCATGCATGCCATGATTATCTGCCGTGGGTGTATGCGTGTAGTATACGGGGTAACTCCCTAGTGTAAGGATTTGCCCTAATACATGTTATCACTAGCATACGTCATGTATGTTAGAATATATAATCTAAGTGTTTGTAGAAATGTCTGAATGAACAAGTGTGTAATAAATTGTATTTTATATGGGTATTGAGAAGAGATTCTCAACTACCTTAATGATGTGTATGATTTCCTCCATGTAACTTATATTCTTTGTCAGTTTTACTTAGACACTGCCTATGTGTGAATTCATGTTTTAGTTGAAATCCATCAAATGCTCACATGCTTGTATGATTGGAATTGTTGATCTATTACTGTTCTGATTAGCTTGTATGATTATTTGTTATAATTGAATGTGTTTGGGACTACGGAATAGTCCAGGCAATCGGTAATGGGCATTGAATAGGTGGTTGAGGTTGTCTCTGCACATAGGACGTGATCAATGAATCCGAGCCGTACTTGGGATGTTGGCAGTGGTTAGGCCACATGGAGTGCTTACGCACTTCATGTCGATTAACTCAACGTACACTCGTACTAGTCGAGCTCGTCAAGTAACCCGATTGACCCGATGTATGTTCACCATGTATGGATACTACTGCTTGAACCTAAGGTACTAAACTCACCAATGAAAACCCCGTTAACCTTGGTTCCTCGATCTGCTAAGACTCTTGAGCCGAGCATGGTAGTATGGGACATCGTGGTCGAGCTGTCGGCTTATGCTGGGGTGATGAGCCTCCCGGTAGTGACCAGTGAGCAACCTAGACTTGTGAGCCGAATACGGTGGTATGGGACACTGTATTCGAGCTATCGGCCTACACTGATAAGGTGACGAGCCCTTTGTAGTGACCTCGAGCATATGCTAAGACTGCGTAGAGGCGATGATCCCTTACATAGCAATAAGAGTACACTAGGCCTACACTGATAAGGTGACGAGCCCTTTGCAGGGACATAGAAACTACAATATTGTATGAGAATTGCTAAGACCGATGACCCTAGAATGGATCATTGTTTGGGAATTGATATAAGGGAGGTACCTTAGATTCCCAATCCTGTTGTATGAAAGGGACTAATAATAACTTAGTAATCACACTCATTCCATCGCATTGCATGTGCCCCGGGTTGAAGAGCACAGAGGGAAGAAAGCATGCCTCGACCGTAAGATGGTGTCGCATAAGGGAGTGTAGGAGAGGGCATGCATCATGCTTACATTTCATCCTTGCATTAATAAGAGTATCTAGGAATGTCTGATATGTCTGCTTTATCATTACTGCTTGACTGAATTGATAACATGTTAACCATTGCTCTATGATCCCACTGAGTTGATCACTCATTCCCACGTTCTGAGACGGTGTTTTAAACACCAACCAGACTCTGTCTTAGTTACAGACGATTATGTGACTCAGGAGACGGAGCCCAATTATTATGACGATTAGGATGAGTTCTCATATATGTAATTCTTTGGTGGTTTTGCTTACGCCATCCGGATCGACGAGGCTTCAGGGTTATACTTGTAGTGGACAATCATATTTTTTACGTTTTGTATTTGGAAACAATACATGTAATTATTGACCTGGCAATGCATACATACTTTGGGGACCTATGCTATGTTATAACGCTATACGTGTTTGAGTAAGTCTTCCGCTTGCGTATTACAACTGTCCCTGGATTATGGTTTTCTACTTTGGCTTAATCTTAATGATGTTTTATGCACTAATACAGACAACATTTAATCATCATTAAATATGTTACAAAAGTGATTCGTTGGAACTCGGGAGTTGGACTTTTACTTGACACCCGATTTTCAGGGCGTTACAAGTTGGTATCAGAGCATGATTTGGATTAAACCAGACCTGGGTTATGGTCACACGATGTATGCTAACGCTTTTCAACATAGTTGGGTGCGAGAAAAATATAGAAACAAGCTTAGGTTTCACCGATTTAGCCAATTGGCAAAGTTCATCGAAATCGATCACTTTGCTCGGGTCTGTACCAATCCATGATCGTATGATTCGATCCCGAATCACCCCTAGACTGTCAATTAATGGGTTTAGACCATGCTTTATTCCTTCTAAGCCGTTTAAAATTGGTAAACGTGAACATACATCAGAATCTATTCGAAATGATCCAAAACGAGTCAAAACGGAGTCGGGGGCCTAATAGCATATCTTCAGGGGGACCCAGGGTGGGACCCACACCTTTTTGGGACCCAAGGGGCAGAGGACCTCACCCAAAGGGTGAGCCCTCATCAGATAGTCCAGAGACCGGCGAGGACCTCGCTGGTTTGGCGAGGCCTAGCAGCCAAACGGGCATGGCTGGGCTGGCCGGCTCGAGCCGATGGGTCCTGGGTGTTGTGTGGCCCACAGACGCATGTGTGGTTGATTAAAACCCCTCCTATGCTACCTCTCCTTCACAAACCACCACATCAAGCTCTTCTTTTCTTAAAAAAATCTCAGATTTTCCACTCAAACCCCTCCTCCAAACACTCCTTTTTCTCATTTTCGTGCAACCCATGCACCATCCCCTCAAAAACCTCTACCACAGCTGCCAACCCTTTTCCATTCTCTCATTTGAGCTCTTAAACCTTCTATTTGAGTCTTAAATTCGTGTAAACTCACTAACCTAATCTATTCCATCATTTTTCCTCTTTATCCCCTTTCATTTGAGCCTACACATCCCCTTTTTGTAACTCAAGATTCCAAAAATCCAACAATCCCTCTTCCAATCTTCCCCATTCCTTCAACTTCTTTCATTCCTTCTCTTTTTGGGACACACAAATACCATTATGTGCTTCAACAATCTTGTGAGCACATAAACCATATTATTCCCACTTTTCCTTCCATTTTAATAGCTCTTTTTGAGCTTGTGATGACCATTTTCTCTCTTTCCGCCCTTCTTTCTCTCATGAGAAAGAAAAGAGCTCCTGTGGAAGAAGTTGGGCCTAGTCGCCCTACTTGTTCGAGGAGACCGAGAGGTGCCGCGGCGAGTACGAGCGTCAATCGGGAGTTTCAGACTAAATGAGATCTTGATCCCTAGGCTCCCGTCAGAAGGACTCTGTTGGCAGAGCTATCGTATGGAGTTTATGAGGGTCGTAGAGTCCTTTTGAAGCTCATGTAGATGCAAGGCTATTTGGAGAATACCTCTTACTCGAGCACCTGGAAGAGGCCAAGTGGGGTCTGCTATTTGAGGACGAGTACCGCGCAAATGTGGGCACTGACCGAGCTTTCTATGCCCATATTTGAGAGCCTACGCTAGAGCCCTTGCAGTTCAAGATCCCTTGTGGAAGAGATTGGGAAGCTACAATTGACGTTGGTTTAGTATCTCGGCTTATGAATGTGCCTCTTGGCGAGGTACATGCAAGTAAGAAAATTTTGAGGAGTACACGTGAAAGAGATAGCCGCACACGGACCCTTTGTGGCCAACTGGTTCAGTGGCAACCCAACAATAGCCTTCTAGCGACCAATATGACTGGCGACTTCCGTCTACTTTACCACATCTTCACGTTCAACATCTATTCCAAGTGGAGCAACCGCAGCGAGTGCACGTGCCTGATGGTAGATTTCCTATATTAAGTGGGGCAGGGAGAGAAGCTGTGTGTGCCTACGTATGTTCTGCGACAGATAGTTCTCACTGTACACTCTAATAGGAGGTCAAATTCACTCCCATTCGGCCGACTCATATGCAAGATTGCACATGAGTTTGGCTACAGACTTAGGGCGAAAAAGCTGGTGCCAATCCATTACAACAATGAAGCAACTCTCAATCAGATGGGAATCGGGCCACAGTAACGACAAGCCCGACTTGATGAGAGTGAGGATGAGACAGAGAGAAAAGAGGAAGAGAGTGAGGAAGAAGGGGGAGCTGAAATAGAAGAAGAGAAGAGCGAGGAAGAAGAGGGGGCCCAGGATACGGATGAGAGCTCCCATCCTACGGCACCGGAGCATGGCATTGTTCGAGATCGCTTAGCTCGACTTGAGGAAGGTCAGGCTGTCCTACGACAGGATATAATGGATCTTCGGGGCCTCGTGAAACACAAGTTTAAGAAAGTGACTCGCACTTTGAAGTCCATCCTGTGCTGCCTATAGGATAAGGGTGCCCCTCCTCCGTCACCAGACTCGGATGCCTAGACATCCAAGTCGTCGCCTCATAGCTTTTTTTGTTGCTGTGTTGGGATGTTTGTGTTTATATGCATTTTCTATCATGATTCATGTAACACTGTATTCCATGTGCTGTGACAAATTTTGGTAAATGAAATGCATACGGTCTCTTTTGCTATGAAGCTGTGTGGAATGCTTAAAGGATTGTGTATTACTATGCTATATCTTATGTAAGTTGCACCCTATTTCATATAGGGAATGCCACCTAAGGTCACGCGAAGCACAGCACGCCTCACACTTATTAATTTGATGGACAAGGCACCTCCCCAGAGTGAAGGTCGTATGGACCTTGGTTTGGGCCCGATTCATAAGACTATGCTTGAGCCTCAGCCTTCTACTGGTCCTACAGTTAGGCCACCACCTTACACACCACCGATTTATGAGTAAAACCATGCGTCTTCTTTGACGCATCATGAGCCTTAGTCGGCCCCACCTACTAATAGGTTGGAGCAGTTAATGATGATGATGCACTAGCAACACCAACAGCTCTTGGCGATTATTACAGGGGCCCTAGCTCTGGGTGGAAGTACGACTCCACCTTCACCATCAGTACGTCGTACTAGGACTGTAGGGCTTTCCGCTCAGGATGAGGGTGTGCCTTCACCTGCACCTGTTATATACCCTACAGGGAACTTGGGTATGAGAGGCCTCCTCGAGCGATTCCAACGCTTGTGGCCTCCTACCTTTGCGGGTTCTCACAGACCCGAGGAGGTTGAATATTGGCTAGACCGCATCTGTAACGCCCTAAAAATCGGGTGTTGAGCAGAAGCTCAGCTCCCGAGTTCCAACGCATCACTTATGCAACATAGATAATGATGATCGAATGTTGTTCATATTAGTTCATTAAACATGAGTGGGATTATACCAAAACAACATATCATACTCTAGAGACAGTTAAATTTCGCAAGCGAAAGACTGTGATAGATATATAAAATATATAAACTGTCGTAAGTCTCCAGAGTGTGAACATGTTACCAGTTTAAATATATACATGTATACTCCAAAAATGGACAAAATGAATATACATGGTGTTCTAAAAGTTTAAAATAACAAGTGTAATGGCATTTAATCAGCATCCCTACAACCTCGTCAATCAGAACATGGTCTACATAGACCCACCTGATAGCTGCATATAAGAGAAACCCTCCTCATCATCATAAAAGTCTGGCTCCTCCTCATACGCATCGCCATCATCTGAAACTAAAATAGGGTCTGGTGGGTGTTTAAAACATCGTCCCATAACGTAGGAGTGAGTGATCAACTCAGTGGAACAATAAAGCAAAGGTTAACATGTTATCAATTCAGTCAAGCAGTAATGATAACGCAATACAATCAAACATCCCTAAGTACTATGATTAATGCAAGAATGATATGAAATAATGATGCATGCCCTCACCTGCGCTCCCTCAGTGACTTCATTTCATGATAGTGCATGAAACACTTCCTTAGTGCTTGACCTACTACACCAAATGCACATGTAATGCGGTGCATGAGCGTGATTACCAAGTTCTTATTAGTCATTTTCATACAGCAGGATTAGGAAGCTAAGGTACCTCCCTTTTATCAATTCCCAAATGATGATCCATTCTAGGGTTGTCAGTTTGAGTAAATCTCATACGATGTTACGATCCTAGGTCACTACAAAGGGCTCGTCACTTTATCAATGCAGCCCTAGTATGTACTCTTGTTGCTACGGAAAGACTGGCGCCTCAATGTAGTCTCAAAGTACACTCGAGGTCACTACCACTCACACCCTACCAACTGGCAGTTTATTTTTAAAGGCTCGTCACCAACCAGATTGGGGACCACAGCCAAGCTGCACAAGGGTAGGCCGACAGCTCGAATATAGTGTCTCATACCACCGTATTCAGCTTACGAGTTTGGATTGCTCACGGGTCACTACGGGGAGGCTCGTCACCCCAACGTAGGCCGACAGCTCGACCACGGTGTCTCATATCATCATGCCCAGCTCATGAGTCTTAGCAGATCGAGGTACCAAGGTTAAAGGGGTTCTTCCACTGGTTAGTTTAGTACCTTTGATTCAAGCAGTAGTGTCCATACATAGTGAACATATATCAGGTCAATCGGGTTACTTGACGAGCTCGACTGGTACGAGCACACCTCGAATTGATCGACATGAAGTGCACAAGAACTTCGTGTGGCCTAACCACTGTCAACAACCAAAGCACGGCTCGAACTCATCGAACACGTCCTGCATGGCGAAACAACCTTAGCCACCAAAACAGGGCCTATTACCGATTGCCTAGACTATACTATAGTCCTAAACATATTTGGATATGAGAAATATGTACACATGACAATCATACAGCATTTAACAATCAATGCAAACATGGAAAGCATTTGAATGTATAATGAAACACATATAACATGTCATTCTACATATACGTATTCTACACAAACCACGCTATTTAGATTACAACAACTTGAAGTAATTTATGCATATAACTACGGTAGTTGGGAATCCTATCCCAACAACCCTATTAAGCACAATTCATCTAACTACTTCACATATAGTCATTGTGTCACATACTTATACTACACATATCAACATACACAACATATGTTGATTATAACATATATGTGGACAAATCCTCGTAACAAGGAGTTGTCACGCACATAACAATTCATGTATTTGCATTCCATAGACATGGCTGACACAAATCATAATTCCATGTCCATTCAGACATTTCAACAAACACTTAGACTACACACTTTAACATACATGTATTAGACTGATTATAACATATATCCTGGTAAGCCCTTTTACAAAGGAGTTACCACATACACAAGGAGCATATATTCATGGTTAATAATCATGGCAAGCACAGATCCAAATTCCATATTCATTCAATGATATCAATAAACAAATGGAATACACTATATTCAACATAATTCATATATATGTGTAAAGCGCGGGAAACGTCGTATTTAAGCATGTGATAGCAATCAAGTCAGTCATAAATCATTAACTGACATTGAAAGCCTTGAAAACCATAACCTAAACATTTATAGTCCGCACCTTTTGCCGATAAACCCGTACCGAGCTTAGTTTGAACACTAAGTCTTTGTCTACGGCACAACGGCTACCTGAATCACGAAATAAATTAACTATTTCGCCGATATCTCTATTTGGATTTTTAAAACGAGATTAGGGTTAGGATTTTTTACCCAAAAATGGAGTTAAAATCAATGGTGTAGCGATGTGGGAGGGTGAATCGAGGCGTGGAGTAGCAAAACAGAAGGACGGCAGCAAACTCCAAGGATCTCCCTTCGATCTCCACTCTTTTCTCTCTATTTCTCTCTTCTCTCTCCTAGGGTACGGAGAAATTCGTATGGGAGAGAGAGGTGGGTTTAAGGTCCTTCTATAGGCCCAGGTCTGATGGAAATGGCCCTAGGGCCAAGGTATACTTAGGTTATATCCAAAGGGCGTCTGTTTCAGCTCAATGGAGCACTTCTGGTGGCCCCTTTTCTGCATGCGGTCGGACTTAGATCTAGGTCAGGCTGATTTTTTGCTCCGATTAAGTTTACAGATCGACCGTGGCGGACCAGTTTCAGTTCAACGGTCACGGTCACTCGATCAAGGCCACAAGTACACTGCCATATATGGGACATTTTTCCTGATCTGAGGGTGTATTTGGGTCAGATTCTGACAGTCTGAATCCTTATATTTGGCCCGCTAGCGACGCTACTCAGGTTTCTTAAATTCAGATTTTTATTTCTATAGATATTCACATTTCTCACACACTTTGCTTCGGGCTCAAGTTGTGCATTTCTAGAAACAATTAAGACTTAATTTCTGAGAGGGTTGTCAAGTCTAGTAATGTGGTCATAACTGTATAGTT
Source organism: Magnolia sinica (assembly GCF_029962835.1). NCBI lineage: Eukaryota > Viridiplantae > Streptophyta > Magnoliopsida > Magnoliales > Magnoliaceae > Magnolia > Magnolia sinica. The sequence continues at coordinate 88,120,841 of NC_080574.1, forward strand.
TTGCCATTATTGAACTTTCGACGTGCGGTCCAGGTCTGATACGGAGTTTTAATGTACTCCCGAGGGCAACTGGGTTTAGAGATTGATCCTAAGTTTTAGAGTATTGTAGTGGTATCAATTTTACTCATTTTGAGTCTTGCAGTTTGTATTTAAAGTGATTAGTGCTAATTTCATAAGTACTCTAGTTTAGCACTTGCTAATATTAACCTAATTTCTAAAGGTTTTGGTCCTAGGTGATTTCTGCCTGAGGTGGTACTTGGGCCTTTGTAGTTTGTATAGAAAGTGATCCAAGCTATTATTACTTAACTAAATCATGCCCTAATTACAATAGAATAAGGTCCTAGGGCAGTTCTACATCTAAGGACGTCCATTGCTAAGTTGGAAAAAATCCAGGATGTTACAATCTACCCCCCTTAAAAACTAATTTCATCCCCGAAATTGCCTAAGAGGAATAAATAATGATTAGATTACTTCATTTACTTAAGTTTTATTTATTTTAAGTTTATATGCGTGGTAGGGTGTACATTGTCCATGCTAGTCTGGTACATTTTAGTCTCTACCCCCCTTAAAAACTTATTTCTTTATCTCTTACTTATATCCTGATGGTTTGCTACAATAGATTTCTTTCCCTATTTGGAGCCTTGTGATGATTCCCATATATTTAAAGTACGATATTTATTTTCAATGATCGACCAACACGGAGAGACAATTGTAATGGGCTTGATCCTGATACATCGATCATCTACCTGACCAGGGTAGAAGGCTCATCGTATCCTTTCCTAGTCTTGGTGGATCCTGGTCTTCTGCTCGGTCAAAGTAGCGAGTCCATTGGTAATCGCCCAGGATTGAGAATTGGGTCGAGCCGCGAATGTTTCACAGTTGTATATTTCAGTAACTCCGTAGTCTGATCACTGTAAAAGCTTAGGGAATGCCCATTAATGAAAGGTTCAAATTTCCTATTTCTAAGGTTGCCCTTTAGGTCTTGGTCTAAGAGAGTCCTCGTTTTAATCTATGTCCGAGGAAGGAGTAAATCAATATCATAATAGATCATCCTAAGGAGGTTTCTAATAGTATAGAATTGGCTAAGGTTTCTATTAACATTTACAGATACACTAACTTTGTTTATTGTGACTTAACTCGTAACTATTGTTATACTTATTCTTTAATGCGAAGGTTCAGCTCCTATTTAGTGACCATTTAGTGACCTATCCTTTTGTCTAACCTGGATCAATTTCCTTCAATCCTGGGTTAGTGGGGCAAGGGCCAACCACGCTTTCGCTGCGCCACTTTGATTAAATGGAAGCATTAACTAACGTAACTAGATTAGGCTCATAATGTTCTACTCCCCTAAAAAATTATTTTCACCCTCAAGGCTCAAGGATCTATGTCCTGATCCGTATGTCAGAACAAGGTGTAATTCAAGACCTATCCTTGACATGAAATGGGATACGATCTCCCAATACATTGGTCTTCCTTCCATCGATGATGTGTGTTATGGTATTGGTACCTATGGTTATATAAAGAAGCTAAAATGATGGGTGTTGTGGTTGATTCCAGGGGTGGGTGTGAGTTTGTGGCAGGATGTCTAATTCTACCCAAGAAGGAACTTTTGCTATAGTCCTGACTTACCCTCTTTAATCATGTCCAGTTTAATACCGTAAGATAATCTATACATTGGTAGTACATAAGGAAGTTGGACAAAACAGGTTAATGGACAGACTATCCTTCTAAGTTCATATGTAGGCCAGAATGGTCTGTGATTCGGGATCTAATTCCTAACTGTCTGTTGCTCATTTACGAAACTTCTTAGGCCTAAAAGGATAAATCTTTATTTGCTATATATTCTCAACACCTCTCAAAGACGAAGTATGAAACTTGTGGTTGTAAGTGGTTGGGTCAACACGGAAGAAAAGTTGTATAGTGGGTCTGAATTGAATACATGGATCTTCTGCCTAGCTATGACAGAAAGTTTGTCGTATCAGTTCTTAATCCTAGTTGATCTTGACTTTCTGCTTAATCAGAGCATTGAGTTCATGGGCAACTACCAAGATTGAAAATTTGATTTAAACCGCGAATACTTCACTCATATATAGTTCCTCTACTTCGTGTTCCCGAGTATATCAAGTCCTTGAGAAGGCAATTCTATGAGGTGTGTTAATTTGACCTAATGTTCAATCCGATGAGTTGTTCTCAGAGTGTGACTAGTTTCAAATCAAAGTAAGCTTCCTAAGAGCTATTAAAGAAGCCTATAAGTATTAAGGGAATTCAACGAAGGAACGAGGTCTCACTCTAACTTAATCATGACAACTAACTAAGTCTATATTTCAATTACCTTATCATAATCAGTCTTTACATTCCTTAGTATAACCAGTATCCTAGTCTTAACTTGAGAGTAGCTATACTCCAATAGTTGTAATCCAAAGTCTATGATCATGCGCTAGATGATTTCGTACCATTTCTAATACAAGAAGATGTTTTATCGCCTAGGGTCAAAAGTCGTATGGTTAAAATTGAGTTGCCCGAACTTAAATTTAACTATGCTCAAGTACTACACATATGCCCATACAATCTAAGGAGGTCCTAGGGTTTAGGTCATAACATTAGTAGATTTCTTATACTATCGAATTTTTCGAAATCTAGGAGTACCAACACTCAATGTCATCCCGGGGTAATTCTATGTCCTTTTTCTGGTACTTTTAATTTTCATATTATTTTAATTATTTTTTTACTAGTTCTTCATCAATTTTACTTCATCTCTGTCAAATTTCATTAGATTTCATGTTGTAGAAAAATTTTAAAAATTCCAGAAGCAACAGCTGTCCAAACTAATGATTTTCATATAGTTGCCCCAGCGACCTAATTTTAACTATTTTAATTATTTTATTATATTTTTTTACTTATTTTTATATGAAACTATACTTATCAAGCTTCAATTTGGCTTTTGAATCACCTAAATCAGAGTTATAACGACGGAGATATGATTTTTCAAATTTGGATGAAAGTCGCAGAAATTTGTAAAAAATGGACCGCCCGGCCCGATGCGGCCTGACCGGGCCCGCTGTACGGACGAGGTCTCACCGAAACGATGAGTTCCTCGCCAGTACCTGGACCTTCCGATGAGGGGTCGCCAGTGGGGCGAGGTCCCCCCTCCCCCCCGGGGTGTCGGAAACATGCGGGGCCCACCTCGGGTCCCCCTGATTTGTGTCGTTTGGCCCCCCGTGTTTGTATGAGGTATTTTTTAGTCCAATTTACACAATAGAATGAGTTTATTTAATGTGCAATATATGATTTTGAGGTAGGAGACGTTAATCTATCTAACTAACCTATTTATTTTGTTAAATTCTAAATGGTTAAGGGTCAAAAACCCATTTTATCCATTGATTTACTATTTATGGTAAGTTTTAGTTTTGGTATTGTTCTTCATCATTTATACCCTAGGATTGGTGTGTATTATGAATTTTCTTCAAAAAAATTGAAGGATAAGATGGTGAAAGGTGAGATTTCGAAGGAAAAGGGTTAAAAAGGGACTTTACGCTTTGGGATTGAGTTCTGGAAAGTTAATAAGGTGTTATGATCAATCCATTGCCTAAGGACATCTATTTCCAGGTTTAGAAATTATCAACCAATGATTCAAACTCGTCAACTGACGGCTTAGAGGCGACTTAGGTCGATTCACGTAATCGAAGATACGTTATAGACTAAATTACAATATTCAGTCTCGCCTGTCGGTGAAACTTGGGATCCTAATGTGGTTTCTAAATTCCATCACCCCCTTCCTAAATCAGAGTGCGTCAGAGTGTGTCGTGTTACCATAACCCAGGTCCAGTTTAATCCAAATCATGCTCAGATACCATCTTATAATGCCCTGAAAATCGGAGGTCGAGTAGAAGCTCAGCTCCTGAGTTCCAACGCATCACTTATGCAACATAAATAATGATGATTGAATGTTGTTCATATTAGTACATTAAACATGAGTGGGATTATACCAAAACAACATATCATACTCCAGAGACAGTTAAACTTCGTAAGCGGAAGACTGTGATAGATATATAAAATATATAAACAGTCATAAGTCTCCAGAGTGTGAACATGTTACTAGGTTAAATATATACATGTATACTCCAAAAATGGACAAAATGAATATACATGGTGGTCTAAAAGTTTAAAATAACAAGTGTAATGGCATCTAATTAGCATCCCTGTAACCCCGTCGATCAGAACATGGTCTACATAGACCCACCTGATAGCTGCATATAGGAGAAACCCTCCTCATCATCATAAAAGTCTGGCTCCGCCTCATACGCATTGCCATCATCTGAAACTAAAACAGGGTCTGGTGGGTGTTTAAAATACCGTCCCATAACGTGGGAGTGAGTGATCAACTCAGTGGAATAATAAAGTAAAGGTTAACATGTTATCAATTCAGTCAAGCAGTAATGATAACGCAATACAATCAAACATCCCTAAGTACTGTGATTAATGTAAAAATGTTATGAAATAATGATACATGCCCTCGCCTGCGCTCCCTCAGTGACATCATTTCACGATCACGTATGAAACACTTCCTCAGTGCTTAACTTGCTACGCCAAATGCACACGTAATGTGGTACATGAGCGTGATTACCAAGTTCTTATTCATCCTTTTCATACAGCAGGATTGAGAAGCTAAGGTACCTCCCTTATATCAATTCTCAAATGATGATCCATTCTAGGGTCGTCAGTCCTAGTAAATCTCATACGATGTTACGGTTCTAGGTCACTGCAAAGGGCTCGTCACCTTATCAGTGCAGGCTTAGTATATACTCTTGTTACTACAGAAAGACTCGTCGCCTCAACGTAGTCTCAGAGTACACTCGAGGTCACTACCACCCACACTCTACTAACTGGCAGTCTATTTTCGAAGGATCGTCACCAACCCGACTGGGGACCACAGCCAGGCTGCGTAAGGGTAGGCCGACAGCTCGAATACAGTGTCCCATACCACCGTATTCAGCTCATGAGTTTAGGTTGCTCACTGGTTACTACGGGGAGGCTCGTCACCCTAGTGTAGGCCGACAGCTCGACCACGGTATCCCATACCATCATGCCCGGCTCATGAGTCTTGGTGGATCGAGGTACCAAGGTTAAAGGGGTTCTTCCACTGGTGAGTTTAGTACCTTTGATTTAAGCAGTAGTGTCCATACATGGTGAACATACATCGGGTCAATCGGGTTACTTGACAAGCTCGACTGGTACGAGCGCACCTCGAATTGATTAACATTAAGTGCACAAGCACTCCATGTGGCCTAACCACTATCGACAACCGAAGCACGGCTCGGACTCATCGAACACGTCCTACGTGGCAAAACAACCTTAGCCACCAAAACAGGGCCTGTTACCGATTACTTGGACTATACTATAGTCCTAAACACATTTAGATATGAGAAATATGTACACATGACAATCATACACCATTTAACAATCAATGCAAACATGGAAAGCATTTGAATGTATAATGAAACACATATAACATGCCATTCTACATATATGTATTCTACACAAACCACACTATTTAGATTACAACAACTTGAAGGAATTTATGCATATAACTACGGTTAAGTACAATTCATCTAACTACTTCACATACAGTCATTGTGTCACACACTTATACTACACATATCAACATACACAACATATGTTGATTATAACATATATGTGGACAAATCCTCGTAACAAGGAGTTGTCACGCATATAACAATTCATGTATTTGCATTCCATAGACATGGCTGACACAAATCATAATTCCATATTCATTCAGACATTTCAACAAACACATATACTACACACTTTAACATACATGTATTAGACTGATTATAACATATATCCTGGTAAGCCCTTTTACAAAGGAGTTGCCACATACACAAGGAGCATATATTCATAGTTAATAATCATGGCATGCACAGATCCAAATTCCATATTCATTCAATCATATCAATAAACACATGGAATACACTATATTCAACATAATTCATATATATGTGTAAAGCGTGGGAAACGTCGTATTTAAGCATATAATAGCAATCAAGTCAGTCATAAATCATTAACTAACATTAAAAGCCTTGAAAATCATAACCTAAACATTTATAGTCTGCACCTTTCGCCAGTAAACCCGTACCGAGCTCAGTTTGAACACTACGTCTTTGTCTATGGCACAACGGCTACCTAAATCATGAAATAAATTAACTATTTCATCGATATCTCTATTAGGATTTCTAAAATGAGATTAGGGTTAGGATTTCTTACCCAAAGACGAAGTTAAAATTGATGGTGTAGCGATATGGGAGGGTGAATCGAGGCGTGGAGTAGCAGAACAGAAGGACGGCAGCAAACTCCAAGGATCTCCCTTCGATCTCCACTCTTTTCTCTCCATTTATCTCTTCTCTCTCCTAGGGTTTGGAGAAATTCGTATGGGAGAGAAAGAGGTGGGTTTAAGGTCCTCATATAGGCCCAAGTCTGATGGAAATGGCCCTAGGGCTAAGGTATACTTAGGTTATATCCAAAGGGCATCTATTTCAACTCAACAAAGCACTTCTGGTGGCCCTTCTTCTACATGCAGTCGGACTTAAGCTCCCTGACTTTGGATCTAGGACAGGCTGATTTTTCGCTCCGATCGGGTTTACAGATCGACCGTGGCGGACCAGTTTCAGTTCAATGGTCACGGTCACTCGATCAGGGCCACAAGTACACTGCCATGTATGGGACATTTCCCCTGATCCGAGGGTGTATTTGGGTCAGATTCTGACGGTCTGAATTCTTATATTTGGCCCGCTAGCGACGCTACTCAGATTTCTTAAATTCAGATTTTTATTTCTAAAGATATTCACATTCTCACACACTTTGCTTCGGGCTCAAGTTATGCATTTCTAAACATAATTAAGACTTGATTTTTGAGGGGGTTGTCAAGTCCAGTAAAATGCGGTCATAACTGTATAGTTTTGCGGTTATCGGACTTTCGACATGCAGTCTAAGTCTGATAGGGAGTTTCAATGCACTCCCGAGAGCAACTGGGTTTAGAGATTGATCCTAAGTTTTGGGGTATTGTAGCGGTATCGATTCTACTCATTTTGAGTTTTGCAGTTTGTATTTAAAGTGATTGGTGCAAATTTCAAAGTACTATAGTTTAGCACTTGCTAATATTAACCTAATTTCTAAAGGTTTTGGTCCTGGGTGATTTCTGCCTGAGGTGGTACTTGGGCCTTTGTAGTTTGTATAGAAAGTGATCCAAGCTATTAATACTTAACTAAATTGCACCATAATTACAATAGAATAAGGTCCTAGGGCAGTTCTACGTCCAAGGACGTCCATTGCCAAGTTGGAAAAAATTTGGGATGTTATAGCATCTCTAAGATGTTGAGGATGCTACACTGTATAGAGCCGGAGCAGGTCGAGTTGGCCACCTTTATGTTTAAAAAGGAGGCCATCTTGTGGTGGGATAGTGTCCTGCGAACCATTGCAGTTGACTATGTATGGACGTGGGCAGCTTTTGAGTTTCGCTTCCATGAGAAGTACTATCCCCAGACGTATCGGCACGAGAAGGAGAATGAGTTCTTGCACCTCAGATAGGGAGGCATGTCAGTGACAGAGTACGAGCACCAATTTATGGAGTTAGGCAGGTACGTCCTTACAGTACTTGCTGACGCGCAGATGCAGATGCGGCATTTTTTCAAAGGCCTGCGACCTGATATTCGCTCGAAGATGTGCTATGCTAACATACCCTCCTATGCTGAGCTAGTACACATGTCTATACAGGCAGAGTAGGATGGGGATCGATTGTCACGTTCTCGTGGGCCTGTGATCCCTAAGCCACGACCAGATATGCCGAGTAGGCCATTCCTTGGCAAGAGATCCCTTACCGACTCTCCTCGCAGGATCACGGCTCCACTAGTTCCGATGAGGCGACCTGGTGTGACATGTACATATTGTAGGAGACCAGGTCATGCTGTGGAGAGCTGTTTTACACGGATGAGAGATAGTGGGTTTTTACCACCACACAGAATCGACCGCCCTCGCCCTCAAGCTCTATCGGCTCCACCCCTACGGACAACACCTGCACATCCTTCCTTTAGGCCCCCTGCACCTCAATTTAGGCCACCTCAGCGACCTATGGTGCCTCAGCCCAACAGATCTTAGCAGGCACGCGTTCACGCACTTACAGCAGAAGTGCCTGACACTACAGCTACCGTACCGTTGGCCTTCGAGCTCACCGCCCACATTGAAGGTACCCCTATATTTTTGTTGGTGGATACGGGATCCACTATATCCATGATATCATGTTCTGCAGTCCAGCGCTTAGGGCTGAAGATGACTCCGATGGTTTGGGTTCGAGTTATTGCAGCACCAAGGACTTTTACAGATGCCACCAAAATGTGTGAGGGTTACTTGATAGATCTAGTGAGCAGGACAATATGCATTGACCTGATTGTCACCATGATATACCATTTCGATGTCATCCTTGGTATGGATTGGCTGACTGAAGTGAAGACCGAGATTGACTGCGAGACCCGACTAGTGACAGCTCACGGGCCTGAGGGCACGCCCTTTACGTTTCCCGTGCAAGTTAGTTGCCCTTTTCGAGTCCTTTGTTATGCTTCCTTACTGAAGAATGTTGATGGCCCGGTACTTGAAGACACACTAGTGGTTTGAGCGTTTGAGGACGTGTTCAGTAAGATACCTGGACTACCTCCTCAGTGCGAGATCGACTTCACGATCGACCTTGTGCTTGGTGCGACACCTATTTCATTGCCGACTTATCGCATGGCTCCGTGTGAGATAGAGGAGCTGAGGAAACAAATCGACGATCTGTTAAATGCTGGCTTTATACGACCGAGTGTGTCTCCTTGGGGAGCACCCTTGTTATTTGTGAAGAAGGACGGTTCACTGCGATTATGTATTGATTATCATAGGTTGAGCCAAGTGACGGTGAAGAACAAGTATCCCTTGCCCAGGATAGATAATTTGTTCGATCAGTTGAAAGGGGTGTAGTATTTTTCAAAGATCGACTTGTAGTCCGGGTATCATCAGTTGCACGTTAGGGATGAAGACGTGTAGAAGATGGCATTCAGTACTTATTTTGGGCACTACGAGTTTCTTGTGATGTCGTTCGGCCTTACGAACGCTCCAGCTGTGTTCATAAACTTGATAAACAGAGTATTTTGGTCATTCCTTTATCGATTCATCATAATATTTATTGATGACATTCTGATATACTCTAAGAGTCGGGAAGAGCACGAGGAACACCTGTGAGTAGTCTTGGATACTCTGAGGAAGAACCAGCTGTTTGCACGGTACAAGAAGTGCGAGGTCTGGAAAGAAGTCAAGTTCTTGGGACATGTGGTGTCCAAGGAAGGGATAGCTGTAGACCTTGTAAAGGTAGCCGCAGTTTAGGACTAAGAGCAACCTGGTTCAATTACCGAGGTGAGGAGTTTTCTTGGTCTGGCAGGTTACTATCGACGATTCATTCAGGATTTCTCGAAGATAGCCAGACCTTTGTCTCAGTTGACACAGAAAGATTTGAAGTTCGCCTGGAATGAAAAGGTAGAAGCAGCTTTTCAGGAGTTGAAGGATAAGTTGACGTCCGCCTCTGTGCTAGTATTGCCAGAGTAAGGGGTCAAGTATGTTATATATACAGACACGTCTTGTGTCAGTTTGAGTTGTGTCCTTATGCAGAAGGACAGGGTGATTGCATATGCCTCGAGACAGTTGAGGAAACACGAGGAGAATTACCCTACGCACAACCTCAAGTTAGTAGCCGTCATCTTCACACTGAAGCTCTAGAGACATTACCTCTACGAAGAAGAATTCGAGCTCTTTTGCGACCACATGAGCCTCAAATACATATTCACTCAGCGAGACCTAAATATGAGGTAGCGGCGATGGATGGAGACCTTGAAGGACTTTACATTCAAGGTCTCTTACTATCCTGGTAAGGCCAACCTTGTGGCAGACGCACTAAGCCGCAAGAAGGCATTAGCGTTTGCCGCTACATTGATGGTAGCAGAGTGGGACATGGTAGAGTTCGTGTGAGACTTTGAGTAAAAACTCACGGTGGAGCCGTATGAGGGCATCGCACATATTCGAGTACAGCTCCTCATTGATGACAGGATTATTGCGGCTCAGGCAGACGATGAGCTGTTGGTGAAGATGAGAGGGCAAGTTAGTGCAGATGAGGACTCAGAGTGGAGAGTTGGTACGGATGGAGGCTTACGTTACCGTGGCCGCTTATGCATCCCGAATCTCCCTTACTTGAGGAAAGAAGTTCTTGAGGCTGCTCACAATTCAATGATGGCAATGCATCCAGGCAGTACAAAGATGTATCGTTACATAAAGAGGTCGTACTGGTGGGATAATATGAAGAAGGCTCACATAGCAGATTACGTGTCCCGCTGTCTCACGTGCCAGCAGGTCAAGGCAGAGTATCGCCGACCTCTTGGTTTCCTTCAGCCCATGCCCATAGCTGAATGGAAGTGGGATTTCATCTCTATGGACTTTATCTCTGGATTACTGAAGATGAGGAAGGGTTATGATTCCATTTGGGTGATCGTGAACCGATTGACAAAATCAGTTCATTTCCTCCCTATCAGAGATTCGAACTCTGCAGACGAGTTGGCTAGGTTATACATCAAGGAGATTGTACGTCTACATGGAGTTTCCTTGGAGATCATGTCGGACCAAGACACATGATTTACATCCATTTTCTGGACTCGCATCCAGGAAGCGATGGGTGTAAAGTTGAAATTCAGTACCACGTTCCATCCGCAGACGGACGGGCAGACAGAACGAGTAATCAGATTCTAGAAGGTATGTTGCGGGCCTATGTGCTGGATTTCAAGGACAGTTGGGATGACTGTCATCCTTATGCAGAGTTCGCCTATAACAAACAGCTTCCAGGGAAGTAATGGCATGGCTCCTTAGGAGGCACTGTATGGACGTCCATGTAGGGCACCGCATTGTTGGGCAAAGGTTGGCGCGAAGAGCTTGATTGGCCCGGAGTTAGTTCAGGCGAATTCAAAGAAAGTCGACATCATCAACCACCGACTTCTGACAGTGCGGAGCAGACAGAAGAGTTACGCCGATACGAGGTGGTGACCGCTAGAGTTCGAGGTCGGAGACCATGTGTTCCTCAAAGTTTCCCCCTATGAAGGGAGTCCTTCGGTTTGGCAAGAAGGGGAAGCTTACGCCTCGATTCATTGGCCCATTCCAGATACTTGATCGGGTGGGGGCAGTAGCGTACCGCCTTGCTTTGCCACTTCACTTACCGGTGTGCATAACGTATTTCATGTATCTATGCTGAAGAAATACATTCCCGATCCTTCCCACATTATCAGATGGGAGCAGGTACAGTTGAGCAAGGATGCTACATATGTACTACGACCGATGCATATCCTAGACAGAAAGGAACAAGTACTGCATGGTAAGGTCATTCCACATGTGAAAGTGCTATGGACGCATCACACGGAAGAAGAGACTACTTAGGAGGTAGAAGCCGAGGTTCGAAAGAACTACCCTCAGATTCTCGAGGAGTACGAAAAGGTACTAATTTCAAGGATGAAATTTTTTTTAAGGGGGGCAGATTGTAACGTTTCGGAAAAATCTGTACAAAGATCGAGTAACCCCTCTGGCAGAAATTACTCAAGATCAAAACCTTTAGAAAATTAGGTTAATGTTAGCAAGTGCTAAACTAGAGTGCTTATGAAATTAGCACTAATCACTTTAAAATGATCTGCGGACCCAAAATATGCAAAATCATTGACGCTACATTACCCTGAAATCTAAGATCCATCCTTAAACCCGATTGCTCTCAGGAGCACATCGAAACTCCGTATCGAACCTTAACTGCATGTCGAAAGTTCGATTACCCCGAAACTATATGGATATGACCGCATTACTGGACTTGACAACCCCCTCGGAAATCAAGTCATGATTGTGTCTAGTAATGCACAACTTGAGGCCAGAGCAAAGTGTGTGAGAAACATGAAAATATTTAGAAATAGAAATCTGAATTTAAGTAATCTGAGTCGTGTCGCTTGCGGGCTAAATATAAGGATTCAGACTGTCAGAATCTAACCCAAATACACCCTTGGATCAGGAGAAATGTCCTACACATGTCGATGTACTTGTGGCCCTGATCGAGTGACCGTGACCGTTGAACTGAAACCCGTCCGCCATGGCTGATCTGTAAATCTGATCGGAACGAAAACTGAGCCTGACCTAGATCCATGGTCAGGGAGCTTAAGTCCGATCGTACGTGGAAAAGGGACCACTAGAAGTGCTCCATTGGATCGGAACAGCCCGTATTTGGATATAACCTAAGTATACCTTGGCCTTGGGGCCATTTCCATCAAACCTGGGCCTATATAAGGACCTTAAACACACTCTCTCATATACCATACGAATTTTGCAAACCGTAAGGGAAAGAAGAGAGAAAAGAGAAGAAGAAAGTGAGGAAGAGAGAGAGAGAGAGAGAGAGAGAGAGAGATGTTAGGATCTTTCCCTGACGCTTCACGTGCTTAGCTACCACTCCTATGTCGCTATACGGGCGATACCAATCCCATTCTTAGGTAAGAAAACCTAACCCTAATCTGTTTTAGGGTTTCAGATAGTGTAAGTTATGAAATAGCTAACCTAATTTATGTTATAGGTTGCTAATCTGCCGTAGACAAAGACTTAGTTTTAAAACTGAGTTCGTTACGAGTCTACCGGCGAAAGGCGTGGACTATAAACGTATAGGTTATGGTTTTTAAAGCTTTCAATGTCGGTTAATGATTTATAACTAACGTGGGTGCTATTTTACATGCAAAATGCGTCGTCTATTTCGTTTTACAAGTGTATATGAACTATGTGACATATAGTGTATTCTATGTATATGTTGTGATATTTGAATACGTATAGAATTTAGAATTATGCCTAACATGATTATTTGTCGTGGATATATGCTTGTTATATATGCAACAACTCCTTAGCGAAAGGACTTGCCCTAAATCACGCCATGACCAATATAAGTTATATATGTTAAAGTGTGTAGCCCAAGTGTTTGTAGAAATGATTAAATGGATATGGAACCCGGATTCATGCATGCCATGATTATCTACCATGGGTGTATGCGTGTAGTATATGGGGCAACTCCCTAGTGTAAGGATTTGCCCTAATACGTGCTATCACCAACATACGTCATGTATGTTGGAATATATAATCTAAGTGTTTGTAGAAATGTTTGAATGAGCAAGTGTGTAATAAATTGTACTTTATATGGGTATTGAGAAGAGATTTTCAACTACCTTAACGATGTGTATGATTTCCTCCATGTAACTTATATTCTTTGTCTATTTTACTTAGACACTGCCTATGTGTGAATTCATGTTTCAGTTGAAATCCATCAAATGCTCACATGCTTGTATGATTGAAATTGTTGATCTATTACTGTTCTGATTAGCTTGTATGATTATTTGTTATAATTGAATGTATTTGGGACTACGGAATAGTCCAGGCAATTGGTAATAAGCATTGAATAAGTGGTTGAGGTTGTCTTGGTACATAGGACGTGATTGATGAATCCGAGCTGTACTTGGGATGTTGGCAGTGTTTAGGCCACACGGAGTGCTTACGCACTTCATGTCGATTAACTCAACGCGCGCTCGTACTAGTCGAGCTCGTCAAGTAACTCGATTGACCTGATGTATATTCAACATGTATGGACACTACTGCTTGAACCTAAGGTACCAAACTCACCAGTGAAAACCTCGTTAACCTTGGTACCTCGATCCGCTAGGACTCATGAGCCGGGCATGGTGGTATGGGACACTGTGGTAGAGCTGTCAGATTACGTTAGGGTGACGAGCCTCCTCGTAGTGACCAGTGAGCAACCCAGACTCGTGAGCCGAATACGGTGGTATGGGACACTGTATTCAGGCTGTTGGCCTACACTAATAAGGTGACGAGCCCTTTTTAGTGACCTCGAGCGTACGCTAAGACTGCGTAGAGGCAATGAGCCCTTATGTAGCAACAAGAGTACACTAGGCCTACACTGATAAGGGGACAAGCCCTTTGCAGGGGCCTAGAAATCGCAATATTGTATGAGAATTGCTAGGACTGACAACCCTAGAATGGATCATTACTTGGAAATTGATATAAGGGAGGTACCTTAGATTTCCAATCCTGCTGTATGAAAGGGACTAATAATAACTTGGTAATCATGCTCATTCCATCGCACTACATGTGCCCCGGGTTGAAGAGCATAGAGGGAAGAAAGCATGCCGCGACCATAAGATGGTGTCGCACGAGGGAGTGTAGGTGAGGGCATGTATCATGCTTACATTTCATCCTTACATTAATAAGAGTATCTAGGAATGTTTGATATGTCTGTTTTGTCATTACTGCTTAACTAAATTGATAACATGTTAACCTTTGCTCTATGATCCCACTAAGTTGATCACTCACTCCCACGTTCTGGGATGGTGTCTTAGTTGCAGATGACGATGCGACTCAGGAGACGGAGCCCGATTATTATGACGATCAGGATGAGTTCTCATATATGCAATTCTCCCGTGGTTTCGCTTAGGCCATCTGGATCGATGGGGCTTCAGGGTTATACTTGCAGTGGACTATCACATTTTTTACATTTTGTATTTGGAAACAATATATGTAATTATTGACCTGGCAATGCATACATACTTTGGGGACTTATGCTGTGTTACAACGCTATACGTGTTTGAGTAAGTCTTCCGCTTGCATATTACAATTGTCCCTGGATTATGTTTTACTGCTTTGGCTTAATCTTATTCATATTTTATGCACTAATACAGACAACATTTAATCATCATTAAATATATTACATAAGTGATGCGTTGGAACTCGGGAGTTGGACTTTTACTCGACACCCGATTTTCAGGGCGTTACAGTGCTGCACAAGCTCGATTCGAATACGAGGAGGATTATCACGAATGATATGATAGCTATTGAAGAATTCATGAATCAAGCCCAATTGATAGGGACCACCCAGTTTAGGATATTCTGTGTAAGACCCGTATCCTAGCCCGTACCATTCCATAAACTTTCGCGGTCCTCCCAGTCGAATTTCAACGACCCACGACGTGTAAATAGCATTAGCGTACGCTCTTGAGTCACATTCAGTAAACCTAAGCTGACTCAAAATGAGACCTATGTCATTGCGACCGCGCTATCGCCGCGGTTCCAACTACACGTCTTATACGTCAACGCGACGCTCAGATTATGAGATCCGGCCTGTGCATTATCTAGGCCGTTGATCACTTGATTGTGGGACCCACCTATCCCTGTTGTTGTACTTTCCTAAAAATATAATTACTATGATGTCACCCTAGGGGTGACATCACCCAACCCTACCCCTAACCTTAACCCCTTACAAGCAACCACCCCTCCCCTTTTCCCCATAAGTCAAACTCATTAATTGCCATCACATCTCTCTCTCTCTCCTATCTCTCTCCGTCCCTCTTTCTTTCTTATTTCCTAACAAGAGGAAGCTCCCCACGTCCATGAGAGCTCTCCATTTTCAACCCCTTTCAAGCTCTCCACCCCTAAATCCAACCCTCCAAAATCAATCCCAACCATTGAATCTTGTTCCCTTGGAGCCCTAGATCACATTAGTGGAAGAGGTCCAAGATCTAAAGTGGGTGATTCTCTCTCTTTCTCTCTCTCTCTTTCATTTTTATGTGATGTGTGGCCCACTTGGATGGACCCCACCTTGATATATGTCTTATCCAAACCATCCAAGTCATGTGAAGCTTACCTTATGGATGATGAGAAATGTTAGTAGACCCATTAGGTGGGCCACGTTCATGTGGGACCCACCTTAATGAAGCGTGGGCCACATACATGTGGGACCCACCATAATACCATGTTTATCCATGCTGTCCAGCATCCCTGGACGCTGGACGTGAAGCTAGCTAATGAAATGCGTGTGCTAACATGGGTGTGTACTAACAAGCTAACCAAAAATATAAAAAATATATAATATGTATATAAAACGTTAGTGGGATTTTAGACTTTTGGGTGGGTCATTCAGGCCCCACCTTGATACATTAATTTAATCCAATCCGTGCATCCTATTCCCCTGATTATTTTAAGCGTTGAGCCGAAAAATGAGGTTAATCTGACTCTCAGACGGGCCTTAGCATAGCAAACAGTGTGTCTACCACTGAAATCCACCCTGTTGTTTTGATATACCAAAAATATAGTGAATATTGGACTTGTTTGGTCCGTCTTAGGCCATGAAATACAATGGGTGGTATGGATCTGACGGATGTGGGCCCTACCTGCACAAAACCATACAAAAACTATTTTTTTTTTATAAAATATATATGGTAGCAGTAGCTGCTGTTGCTACTTCCGTCAGAGGACGCTAGCCGGCGTCCTGTTGCATAGGCGGACGGGCTAGGGACCACGGTCCCAGCCGTGGGCCCTACCGTGATGTGTATTGTATACCTACACCATCCATTTTGTAGGCTCCCTCCGGGCAGTGGGCCACGCTAAGAATCATCCATATACAAAGCTCAGGTGGCCCACATCATAGGAAACAGTGGTAATTGAACGGCTGCCATTGTAACCTTTTCTTTGGGTCACAGAAGTTTTGGAACATTGTGAAATTTGTTTTTCCTATTCATATGGGTCCGTGTGACCTTTTCAACGGATTGGATGGAAAGTAAACATTATAGTGGGCCCCACATGAGACCCACAGTGATGTACATGTTTTATTCACACATCCACTACCGTGGACGGTGGACACCACATGTATGTGTTTTATCAATGTCGTCCAGGCATTCGTTGGACGGCCAGTAGACCCCACCATGTTTGTGTTACATCCAACCATCCTTCCATCTAGTGGGCCACACATGTGGACCCCACCATGAGGTATGTAGTCCATTCGTATGGGACCTACCATGATACATGTGTTGCATCCAAACCATCCAATCCTTTGGCAAGCTCATCGTACAAGCTTGAGACTAAAAATAAGTCAGATTTAAGGTTCAAGTGGACCCCACCTTACTGTATGTATTCTATAATCACACCATCCGTAGAATAAGTGTCCAGAGGTTAGTGTTTGATTATATATAATAATAATAGATAATAATTCTTAATATAAATAATAGTGGTATATAATATTATATAAATATTATATGATGTTATATAGTGGACCCCGCTTGGGACCCACCTGTGATGGGATTAGATTGGCAGGTGTACCACACACTAGCCTATAGATGCTGTTGAAACAGTAGGTTATGTGGAGCCCACCTTAGTGACGTGTGCAACCCATGTGTGGGACCCTCTTTGAAGCATGTGTTGCATCCAAACCATCCATCTAATTGGCAAGCCATCTTAGGCTTAAGACTAAGAATGGGTTGATTTATCAGGTGGACCACACCACAGAAAGTAGTGGAGAGACGAACACTTACCATTGAAGTCCTTTTTGGACCATAGTAGTCTTGGGTTAAATTGATATTTATTTTTCCTCCCAACCAAGTCTTTGTAACCTTACTAACAGGCTAGATGGAAATAAATTTGATGGTGGGCCTTGGAATTGTAAACGGTGAAAATCATTATCTCCACTGCTATTTGTGGAATGGTCCAGATCCTTCAATATGATCTTTTTTTGGGAATGTATGAGGCCCACCTTGGTATATACACAAGGCCCATTGTGCTATGTATAAGGCCCATTGTAATGTATTTGGAATCCATGAGTAGAGCCCACCTCATATGTTCCACCCTAACCGTCCAGGTCATATAGGGCCAGCCTCGATGTATGTTTTACTCACACCATCCATGGGATGTGTGACCCACTAGATGTATGCATTCCATATCCACACTAACCATCTGGTGGGGCCCATCTACTGCATGTGCAGGGCCTACCTATTGTGCATTTGTGCGGTTCATTGATGCAAGACCCGTTATGATATGTTAGAGGCCCATGGTTGAGGCCCATTAGGATGTGTTTATGGCCCATTTGGTAAGGCCCACAGAGATGTATTTTCGGCCCATGGGTCGAGGCCCATTGCAACGTATTTCTGACCCGTATGTCGTGTCCCATTATGACATGTTTCCAGCCCAGTTATCGAGGCCCGACTTGATGTGTATAAGGCCCACTTGTTGGATTGACGCCCATTGATGCGGCCCAATGGTGCGACCCACCGTGATGTGCATATTAGGCTAATGGTGCGGCCCAATGTATCGATCCACTGTGATGTGTAGGCCCATGTGCTGTATGTGTAAGGCCCACCTGTGATGACTATTTGAGGCCATCGGTTGGATATTTGGGCCCACCTTATGTTTGACTCTACATGGGCCACTACTTAGGAGTAATATTGGCTGAATATTCACATTGATGGGCAATGACGGTTAGATGTCCTCATACTAACCTTCCCTTAGGCCTTGTTAGGCCCATTCTTACTGATTCTGATTGCCGTGACCTATTAGCTGACTCTAATTATCGATTGATTCGATTGTCGTGACCAATTGCCGATTTCGATTAATGTGACTGAATTGCTGATTCTAATCATCAATCAATTTCGATTGTCATGACCAATTGCCGATTCCAATTGACATGACCGATTTACCGATTCTGATTATCGATTGATTCTGATTACTAATTCCGATTGACCTGACCGATTAGCCAATTTTGATTTATTGAGGCCAATTGTATAGGCCGATCCTGATTGCCGATGTCGATTGTTGAGGCCTATATGATGTATATGAGACCCGTAGTTGAGGCCCATTGTGATGCATTTGAGGCCATGGGCAAGGCCCATTGTGATGTATTCGTGGCCTATGGGCGAGGCCCATTGTGATATGTATTAGGCCTATGATGCACGACCCATTTGATGTATTCAAGACCCATGTGTAGGGCCCACATGTTAGGTATTTGAGGCCCATGAGCAGGGCTCACCTGTTGTGTATATGTGGCCCTTGAGTAAGGCCCACTGCATTGTATATCAGGCCTTTGTGTGAGGTCATGGGCCCATTATATGTTTTGCTCTATGTGGGCCATTCCTTGGGGGTAATGTTGGTTAAATGTTCACATTATCGTGGTCGATTGTCGATGCCGGTTGTTGATACCGGTTATGAGTATATGACAGCATAGCATCATGATACATGCCCATACGCATCATCTGCATATTTGTTATGAGATGTGGTTAATCATTGCATATGTCATTGAGCATGTTGTTATGAGACTCCCTAATAGGCGGAGATTATCTCACTCGAGCACGCAGTATGCACAGGATTGATGCATGACTGGATTGTATGACTCATGTATCTCGCATTATGATTACTGTACGCCCTAGCGACACCAGGGCCGTAGCCTCCACAGGCGTATCGTGGATGGCCAAATGGGATGCCGAAAATGTTTGGTTCTAATATACGAGCACCATAGATGTCCCTGGGTGAAAATCCCTAAACCTCCGTGGCTAGGAGACGCCCCAACGTCGAGACCGAGTAGATGTATATGAGCACATGAGGGCCGTATACCAGTAGGCTGCGTCTCCTACTGTGTCGTGGTCGGTTGGGAGGGGGTGTGACCTTACCCGCCTGAGTGAGGGGGCAATATCTAGGTTGAGTTTGACCAGCTTGAGGAATGGGTCTGCTATCGACAAGTCGGGCCCGATATTGGTAAGCGGATAGTGAGGTCTCTTCCACTTACCCAGTTGTGCGCTCAGATAGGGGCGATAAGCTGGCGTAGTGTAATAGACCCCGGTGATGATCCCAGAGAGGAACCGTACTGATATATGGACTTATTGAGTAGGAGTTGCATACTCATGCATTCATTTCATTCACCATCCACTCGGGCTGGTGGTGCACAACTAATTGCTGTGTACCTTCGCATGGCCAGGATTTCAGTTGGGCACGTGACTAACCTGAGATCAGGAGTTTACCACATTGGGTCTGACTATCTAAATTTAGGTATGAGACTGGTTTGGATAGATGTCTCTTGTGATGGACCCCATAGCCTGCGATACTGCGTACTATCATCCCGACTTCACACTCCAGCATGGTCGTTCCATTTGCACCGCATATTGCATTACATTCATGGAATATGACATTTTGGGCTACTGTGTTTCTGCATTATATGGTCTAAATACGACTAATGCTATTCATGGACTCATCAGGAATTGCATATTGCATCGCATCCTCGGCATCTGATACCTGACTCTTTACGACTCCTCATTTGCATAGCTGTTCTATATTGCATATTCTGATATTGATTGATTCATGGAATTGTCCATATTTATGCTTACTTGTTATCATATGATTTATGATCTTGTCATGATCTTGTCAGTATTTCTGTTTACCCTGATAATTCATGATCTTCTCAATATTTCTTCTTATTCCGATATGGTACAATTTATGGATTACCAGTATTTTCGGTATTGTATGACTATGGCATTGCGTTGAATACTTGGCACTTACCTTGTGCACGCACTTACACCACCCTCTAAGCTTTCTATAAGCTTATGCATAATAGATGCGTGCATGTGATGTTAGGTTGCAGCAGTGTTGAGCTTGGAGCGTGCAGCGGTCTTCTGGAGCTTGATTTTTTTAATTTATGTATTTCCCTTTTAGCATTGTATTCAAATGTTTATATTACTGGATATGTGATGTTGATGTTGCCTTTGTGATTTGGGTATGCTTGTAGTTATGCTTATTACGAGTTAAATGTACAAAAAAAAATAATCCTCCTTGTAGCATCCCAGGATCGGAATCTGGCATATGAATGCAAGGAGCCGAGAATGGGGTACCGCGGAGGCTATCAGCACCAGATTCGGTGATCAAAAATTTTGTGAGCCCGGTTTCTTAGTTTGGGGCGTGACATTCTGCCACCCTATCACCTCCAAGAGAAGATCCACCCCAAATGTCTCAATGGCACCATTAAAGACAAGATGTTCAACCACGTGGCTGGACCAACTTCCACCAGTTGAGACTGACTGGATTCAGGTTGCTTTTTTTATTTTGATGATTGAGGAAGATTCTTACCTTTACTTTTTACCATGGTTTGTCTGTGAGAGGAGCCCAAAAAGACAGATAAAGGTATGAAGAAGCAACCAGAGAGAGAAGAAATGAGTTGATTTGAATCGAATGCATGCTTCTCTTTTATAGCAGCCTCTTCGATGATATCGACACCTCATCGATGACATCGAAATCAGGCTCATAATGATATCGAAGACTGTGCCGATGACCGTTGGGAAGACATAAATATTCAGTAGATATTGAGGTAGTCTGACCGTTGGGAAGGACCGACGGTTATAACATTGTATTCCCGAGATCCATCGATTTCATCGATGGTGAATGCCGATATCATCAATATTTGAATATCGATGATAATGAAATCAACTAGATATCATCGAGTATGTGAGGATGTAGCATTTTTGTTCCCATTGCTAACATGGTTAATTTATGAAGTTTAGACTTGTTGCTGACAAGTAACCATGAATATCTCAGTTTGAAGATTTACCTATTTAAACCATTTTTACTGAGACATTATTAAAGAGAACATATTTCGATTGATTTTTGAAGATCACTAAACCTGTTTTTATCAAGAGGTTTTGTTAGGATATCGGCCAGTTTCTTTTCTGTAGACACATAATCCAACACAATAATCTTATCTTCAACAAGTTCTCGGATAAAATGATGACGGATGTCAATATGCTTGGTCCGAGAATGTTGAATAAGATTTTTGGAGATGTTGATAGCACTTGTGATGTCACAGAAAAGACTCATTGTGTGTTGCTCAATCCCATAATCGACCAACATTTGTTTCATCTAAAGGAGTTGTACACAACAACTACCTGCAACAATGTATTCGGCCTCGGCAGTGGACAAGGATATTGAATTTTGCTTCTTGCTCTGCTAGGAGACCAGATAATTCCCAATGTAGAAACATCCTCCACTTGTCGATTTTTGATCATCCAAATTTCCAGCCCAAACGGCGTCAGAGTATCCAGCAATGGTGGTGGATGTTTCAAATGGATACCATATGCCGAAAGAGGTTATTCCTGCCACGTATTTGATGATCCTCTTAACAGCCATTAGGTGGGATTCCTTAAGATCTGCCTGATACCGAGCACACACTCCCACACTAAAAGATATATCTAGACAACTAGCTGTGAGATACAGTAGGCTACCTATCATACTCGTAACGACCTTGGAAATTTTTGTGCTAATCTTTCCTTAAGTAGTTGTTTTTGGGGTAATTAGCGCTTTACTTGATTGCTTGTGAAATTCGCATCAATCACTTTAAATTGTATCTGCATGGCTCTAAACGTGCGATTAGTGAGCGCTACGTTACTCGGAATCTGGGATCCATCGCTAAATCCGGTTGTTCTGGGGAATTTTTGGAGAATCTGGATGGACCGCGCATCGAAAGTCCGATGGCGATGATCTTAGTCATTGCGGTCACCGAGTTGGGCTTGATCTTCACCTCAAAAATCAAGTCGATCCGATGTTGGTCGATTTGATTGAGTTCGGAGTGAAGAGTGTGAGAACGGTTGGAATTTAATAAGCTTTTATGAAATTGAGTCGTGTTGCGACGATTTTAAGCTATCTCACCGTTGGATTCTGACCCAATTTCACCCTCCGATCAGGATGGTTGGCCAGGCATATCCTAGTGCTTGTGGACTGATCGAGTTTCGTGACCGTTGAATTGAGTGTGGTCCGCCACGGGTGATCTGAAGAGCCGGTACGAAAACTCAGGCTGACCTAGATCCATGGTCGGTGAGCTTAAGTCCGACCTTTCGTGGTTATAGGCCCACCAAGTGCTTCGTTGGATCGAGAAAGGCGTACTTTGGTTATTACCTAAGTATACCTTGACCCCGGGTTATTTCCATCATTTTAAGGCCTATATATAGTCCTTAAACCCTAGCTCTCATTTCCATACGAATTTTCTCTAACCCTAGCTTGGAGAGAGAGTGGAAAAGAGAGAGTTAGTGAGAGAGATTGGTTGGTGAATCATCTTGATTCTTCCTTGTTCTTCTTCACCTTTGAACCTTTGCTTTGAATCGTTCCTCTGACGATTCTGAGTTCCTTTGGGGTAAGTTAACCTAACCCTAACCTGTGTTAGAGCTTAGATTAGACTTGGTGTTGTTGTATCTCATTTCTATCATTATTTTAGGGTATTCTTGCGCCGTTGACGAAGACAACTCGTCTAAATCAGTTCGCTATTCTTTCCTCGCTTAAGGTGCGGACTTTAAGTGTATAGGTTATGGTTTTCAAGGCTTTCAATCCCAGATTAGTGATTTATTCTTGTTATGGATGAGATTTCACATGTCAAATGTTATGTTTACATTGCTTTCCTGATATGCATGTGCTATATTGAGATTTGTGTATTCTAAGTGTATTTATAAAGTACCGTATACGTATAAAATACGCACTTATGTTTGCCATGATTATTGGTCATGTATGTATGCTAGATGCATGTATGACAACTCCTTGATAAAAGGAATTGTCTAAGTGCATGTATTTCAACATGCGTCATGTATGTTGTTCCATGTTTGCTAAGTGTTTGTAGAAATGCATGAATGACCTAAGTGTAACTGATTACACTAAATGTGGGCGTTGAGAAGTGATTCTCAATACTTCTATGGATGCGCATGATTTCCCTTATGCATTTACATTCCAAGTTATTTAAATTCAAGCATCTCCTATGCTTACATTTATGTTAAGTTGATATTATTCAGATGTGTATGTAACATGATTTGAGTTATTGTTCCATTATTGTTTTACATTCCATATGAATATCTGTAGTAGTGTAGGATATTTGGGACTATGCCTTAGTCCAGAAATCGGTAATTGACCCTATATTCGTGGTTGAGATTGCTTTCGCCACGTAGGACGTATTAGACGAACCCGAGCCGTATTAGAGTTGGCGGCGGTGGTTTGGCCACGCGAGTGTTTGCGCACTCTATGTCGTTCAATTCAACGTGCGCTCGTGCTAGTCGAGTTCGTCAACTAACCCGATTGTCCGGTGTATGTTAACCATGTATGGACGCTCTGCTTGAATCTAGGGTACCGAACTTACCGTGAAATCCTAATAACCATGGTACACGATCCGCTAAGACTCATGAGCGGACATGGTGGTATGGGACACCGTGGTCGAGCCGTCGGCCACGACTGGGGTGACGAGCCTCCCGTAGTGACCAAAGAGCAACTAAACTCGTGAGCCGATTATGGTGGTATGGGACACTATATTCGTCTTTGTCGGCCTACATTGATTGGTGACGAGCCCTTTGTAGTGACCTCGAGCATACCGGATACCGCAAGGAGGTGACGAGCCGATCGTGGTAGTAAGGGCATGAAAGGCGTGCATTGATTGGTGACGAGCCCTTTGCTACGACCTCAACTATATGATCGTATGAGATGTCTAGGATTGACGACCCTAGTATGGATCAATGTTTGGATGATGATATGAGGAAGGTATCTTAGCTTCCCAATCCTGATGTATGAATTGGACTAATAACAACTTGGTAATCATATCCATGCACCGCATTTGCATGTGCTTTGTAGATGTGGCGCACTTTGAGGCGATGGCAGGCGTAACGGACGATGAAGCCGCGGAGGGTGTACGCGTGAGGGCACGCATCAGCTGGCATTCATACCTGCATTAACAAGAGTACTTAGGATTTATTTAATTGTCTTGCTTTATCATTATTGTTTGATTGACTTAACATGTTAACCGGTGCCTTATTGTTCCACCGAGTTGATCACTCACTCCCACATTTATGGGCGGTGTTTCACACCCACCGGACTGCCTTAGGCCCCGATGTTGCGAGATGTGGATGCGACGCTCGAGGCAGAGCGGAGCCGGATGACGACGAGGTGCCTTCTCCTATATGCGGTTTTGAGACGGGTTCTAGCGAGCCTCGGTGTATTGCGCGGGATCTATGGGATTACTATTTTGGGAACTGAAATGATGTAACTTGTACTTATAATTTTGATAAATAACACTTTTACACGATCTGGTTGTATATGTAATTCAGGGACTTACACTTGTACACATATTTTACTATAAGTCTTCCGCTTGCTTTATTCACATATCCCTGAATCATATCTGCGTTTTGGCTTAATCTATCCCATGTTTATGTGCTAATACATTCAACATACATCTCTCATTAATTATGTTGCATAAGTGATGTTTTGGAACTCGGGAGCCGAGTTATGCTCGACCCCCGAATTTCAGGGCGTTACAAGTTGGTATCAAAGCATGATCTGGATTAAACCGGACCTGGGTTATGGTCACACACCGCACGTTGTCACCACTATAGTGTAATTGGGTGCGGGTCTATCATCGCTTTGTGTTTGTGCTCCGTAGTTTCTATCGGCGAAAGTTTCCTGAAAACCTTTGCCGAGATCGAGTCTGTACCCTTACCTGATCATACAAAGCGAACCGAAACCTGTTCTAGACCCTCTATTAATGAGTGTAGATCGTCTACCAACACATTATTAAAATTTAAACCTTCCAGAAAGAGATGTTGGTAACAGATGTCTCACAGAATGACCCGAGAAGCTTCAAATTACACAAGGGGCCAATCGGGGCATTTTTCGTGGGACCCAGGGGGGGAACCACATCATTTGGACCAAGGAGGACCAGGAGGACCTCGCCAAATCGGCGAGGCATCGCCGATATGTCCAGAGACCGGCGATGCCATCGCCGGTTCGGCGAGGGATCGCCGGTCGGCGGGCCGGGCCGACGCGGGCCGATCGTCCATGAGGCTTGTGTGGCCCACCCCTCCACGGTTTTCATTTTAAAACCCTTCCTTTCATCTATTTCCTTCACAAAACCCTCTTCCAAGCTCTCCTTTTCTTCAACAACCTCTCCAAACTCTCTCAAATCTCTCCCAAATCTTCATCTTCCTTCCATTTTCGTGCAAACCCATCACCCCATTCTCAAATCTTCCATCCCATTGCTGATTTCTCCATCTTTCCCTCTCATTTGAGCCCTTTCATTCCCTTTTTGGCTCATAGTGGTGTGGAAGCTTCACCATCTTCCTATTTCTCTCTTTCTCTCATTTCTCATGGCCCTCTTTGAGATTGTGACGGCCATCTTTTCCATTTCTTCCCTTCTTTCCTTGATGGGGAAGAAGAGAGCGCCGTGGATGAAGCCGGGCCGAGCCGCCCAACCCGTGCACGGAGGCCGAGAGGTGCCGCCGCTAGCACGTCCGCCACGCGCGAGTTCCAGCCGAAGCGGGACCTCGATCCTCGAGCTCCTGTCAGTAGGACCTTGTTGGCGGAATTGTCGCATGGAGTCTATGAGGGGCGTAGAGTCCTTTTTGAGGCTCATGTTGATCCGCGGCTCTTTGGTGAGTTCTTTTTGTTGGAGCGCCTAGAAGGGGCTGGTTGGGGTCCCTTGTTCGAAGGCGAGTATCGCGCGAATGCTAGCACTGTTCGGGCCTTCTATGCCAACATTCTGGAGCCTTCGCTGGATCCTCTGCAGTTCAAGATTCCCTGTGGTAGCGGTCGAGTTGGAATTGTCAATGTTGCTTTGATATCCCGACTCTTGAAGGTGCCACTTGGGGACGTGCATGCCAGCGCAGGACTAGCTCCGGTCATTATGAGTTCCTTGTGATGTCGTTGGTCTGACGAACGCACCGGCCGTGTTCATGGATCGATGAACAGGGTGTTTCGGCCGTTTCTGTTTCGATTCGTCATTGTATTTATTGATGACATCTTGATTTATTCGGCGAGCCGGCGAGCACGAGGAGCACTTAAGAGCGGTTTTGGGTACTCTTAGGGAGCATCGGCTTTTCGCACAGTTCAAGAATGTGATTTCCGGAAAGAGGAAGTCAAGTTCTGGGACATGTGGTGTCCAAGGAAGGTATAGCCGTCGACCTTGCCAAGGTAGGTGCAGTGCAGGACTGGCAGCCTGGTTCGATTTTCGAGGTGAGGAGTTTTCTTGGCCTTGCAAGGATATTATCGACGCTTTATTCGGGACTTCTCGAAGATTGCCGACCGTTGTCGCGGTGACACGGAAGGATTTGAAGTTTGCTTGGAGTGAGCAGGCGGAGTTAGCTTTTCGGAAGTGAAGGACAAGTTGACGTCCGCCCCTGTGCTAGTATTGCCGGAGCAAGGGGTTAAGTATATTATTTATACTGACGTCTCTCGCATTAGCCTGGGTTGTGTCCTTATGCAGAAGGACAGGGTGATTGCTTATGCTTCGCGTCAGTTAAGGAAACACGAAGAGAATTACCCAACGCACGACCTGGCAGTGGAAGCTGTAATCTTCGCATTAAAGCTTTGGAGACATTACCTTAATGGTGAGGCGAACGAGCTCTTTTGCGACCACAAGAGCCTTAAGTATATATTCAAGCAGCGTGATTTGAATATGAGGCGGCGCAGGTGGATGGAAACATTGAAGGACTTCAAGTTCGATGTTTCTTACCATCCTGGTAAGGCGAACCTTGTGGCGGATGCGTTGAGTCGCAAGAAGGCTTTGGAGTTTGCGGCTCCCGATGATAGCAGAGTGGGAGATGTTGGAGTTCGTGCGCGATTTTGAGCGAAGCTTACGGTGGTTGAGCCGTATGAGGTTATCGCACACATTCGTGTACGGCCGTCATCGACGAGAGGATCGTTGCGGCTCAGGTAGATGATGAGCTCTTGGTGAAGATGAGGCGGCGGGTTGGTACAGGTGAGAACTCCGACTGGAGTGTTAGTTATGATGGGGGCCTACGATTTCGTGGCGGTTATGTGTTCCCGACATCCCGACTTGAGACGTGAGGTTCTCGAGTTAGCCCATAGTTCTAAGCTTGCGATGCATCCAGGTAGCTCGAAGATGTATCAGGATATGAAGAGGTCTTATTGGTGGGACAATATGAAGGTCCAGATTGCTGAATTTGTTTCTCGTTGTCTCACGTGCCAGCAGGTCAAGGCAGAGCATCGCCGACCTCCTGGGTTGTTGCGCCCATGCCCATAGCTGAATGGAAGTGGGATTTCATCTCTATGGATTTTATTTCCGGGTTGCCGAGGACGAGAAAGGGATTTGACTCTATTTGGGTGATCGTCGATCGATTAACGAAGTCGGCGCATTTCTTACCGATCGAGTCACTTACTCGCAGACGAGTTGGCTAGGTTGTATATCAAGGAGATAGTGCGTCGCATGGAGTCCCCTGGAGATTGTGTCCGATAGAGACACGCGTTTTACATCTATCTTATGGACTCGTATCCCGGAAGCGATGGGTGTGAAATCGAAGTTCAGGCACTGCGTTTCATCCGCAAACAGATGGGCGACGGAGCGCGTGAATCAAGTCCTGGAAGATATGTTGCGAGCTTGTGTTTTGGATTTCAAAGACGGTTGGGATGATTGTCTTCAGGTATGCCGAGTTCGCGTATAATAATAGTTTCCAGGCGAGTATCGGTATGGCTCCCTTCGAGGCGTTGTATGGTCGCCGTGCGAGCACCACATTGTTGGGCGTAAATTGGTGAGCGTAGTTTGCTTGGCCCGAAGTTGTGCAGGTGACTTGAGAGAAGGTTGACATCATTCGACGTCGACTTCTAGCAGCGCAGAGCCGAAGAGTTATGCCGATACGAGGCGTCGACCGCTTGAGTTCGTAGTGGGAGATCATGTTTTTCAAGGTCTCTCCTATGAAGGGAGTTTTGCGGTTCGGTAAGAAGGAAGCCGACGCCGAGATTTATTGGTCCATTTCAAGTTCGGATCGAGTGGGAGCGGTAGCTTACCGCCTTGCTTTGCCCACACCTCTTGCGGGCGTGCATAACGTATTTCATATCTCTATCTGAAGAAGTACGTTCCTGATCCTTCGCATATTATCGGTTGGGAGCAAGTGCAGTTAAGTGAGGATGCCACTTATGTACTGCAACCGACGCGTATTCTGATAGAAAGGAGCAGGTATTGCGTAGCAAGGTTATCCCTCTCGTGAAGGTGTTATGGTCGCATCATGGCGTAGAAGAGGCTACTTGGGAATCTGAAGCTGAGGTCAGGAAGACCTACCCTCTGATCCTCGAGCTTATATGAAGGTATGAATTTCGAGGACGAAATTTTTTTTAAGGGGGGTAGATTGTAACGACCTTGGAAATTTTTGTGCTAATCTTTCCTTAAGTAGTTGTTTTTGGGGTAATTAGCGCTTTACTTGATTGCTTGTGAAATTCGCATCAATCACTTTAAATTGTATCTGCATGGCTCTAAACGTGCAGATTAGTGAGCGCTACGTTACTCTGAAATCTGGGATCCATCGCTAAATCCAGTTGTTCTGGAGAATTTTTGGAAGATCTGGATCGGACCTAGACCGCGCATCGAAAGTCCGATGGCGATGATCTTAGGCTGTTGCGGTCACTGAGTTGGGCTTGATCTTCACCTCAAAAATCAAGTCGATCCAATGTTCTGGGTCGATTTGATTGAGTTCAGAGTGAAGAGTGTGAGAACGGTTGGAATTTATTAAGCTTTTTATGAAATTTGAGTCGTGTCGCTTGCGTGATGATTTTAAGCTATTTGATCGTTGGATTCTGACCCAATTTCACCCTCGAATCAGAGAAGATAGCCCAGGCATATCCTAGTGCTTGTGGACCTGATCGAGTTTCCGTGACCGTTGAATTGAGTGTGGTCCGCCACGGCTGATCTGAAGAGCCGGTCGGTACGAAAACTCAGCCTGACCTAGATCCATGGTCAGTGAGCTTAAGTCCGACCTTTCGTGGTTATAGGCCCACCAGAAGTGCTTCGTTGGATCGAGAAAGGCGTACTTTGGTTATTACCTAAGTATACCTTGACCCTGGGGTTATTTCCATCATTTTAAGGCCTATATATAGTCCTTAAACCCTAGCTCTCATTTCCATACGAATTTTCTCTAACCCTAGCTTGGAGAGAGAGTGGAAAAGAGAGAGTTAGTGAGAGAGATTGGTTGGTGAATCATCTTGATTCTTCCTTGTTCTTCTTCACCTTTGAACCTTTGCTTTGAATCGTTCCTCTGACGATTCTGAGTTCTTTTGGGGTAAGTTAACCTAACCCTAACCTGTGTTAGAGCTTAGATTAGACTTGGTGTTGTTGTATCTCATTTCTATCCTTATTTTAGGGTATTCTTGCGCCGTTGACGAAGACAACTCGTCTAAATCAATTCGGCTATTCTTTCCTCGCTTAAGGTGCGGACTTTAAGTGTATAGGTTATGGTTTTCACGGCTTTCAATCCCGGTTAGTGATTTATTCTTGTTATGGATGAGATTTCACATGTCAAATGTTATGTTTACATTGCTTTCCGATATGCATGTGCTATATTGAGATTTGTGTATTCTAAGTGTATTTATAAAGTACCGTATACGTATAAAATACGCACTTATGTTTGCCATGATTATTGGTCATGTATGTATGCTAGATGCATGTATGACAACTCCTTGATAAAAGGAATTGTCTAAGTGCATGTATTTCAACATGCGTCATGTATGTTGTTCCATGTTTGCTAAGTGTTTGTAGAAATGCATGAATGACCTAAGTGTAACTGATTACACTAAATGCAGGCGTTGAGAAGTGATTCTCAATACTCCTATGGATGCGCATGATTTCCTTATGCATTTACATTCCAAGTTATTTAAATTCAAGCATCTCCTATGCTTACATTTATGTTAAGTTGATATTATTCGATGTGTATGTAACATGATTTGAGTTATTGTTCCATTATTGTTTTACATTCCATATGAATATATGTAGTAGTGTAGGATATTTGGGACTATGCCTTAGTCCAGAAATCGGTAATTGACCCTATATTCGTGGTTGAGATTGCTTTCGCCACGTAGGACGTATTAGACGAACCCGAGCCGTATTAGAGTTGGCGGCGGTGGTTTGGCCACGCGAGTGTTTGCGCACTCTATGTCGTTCAATTCAACGTGCGCTCGTGCTAGTCGAGTTCGTCAACTAACCCGATTGTCCGGTGTATGTTAACCATGTATGGACGCTCTTGCTTGAATCTAGGGTACCGAACTTACCAGTGAAATCCTAATAACCATGGTACCGATCCGCTAAGACTCATGAGCCGGACATGGTGGTATGGGACACCGTGGTCGAGCCGTCGGCCTACGCTGGGGTGACGAGCCTCCCCGTAGTGACCGGTGAGCAACTAAACTCGTGAGCCGATTATGGTGGTATGGGACACTATATTCGTGCTGTTGTCGGCCTACATTGATTTGGGACGAGCCCTTTGTAGTGACCTCTAGAATTCCTGTTTACCGCAAGGAGGTGACGAGCCGTTCTGTGGTAGTAAGTGAATGAAAGGCGTGCATTGATTGGTGACGAGCCCTTTGCTACGTCCTCAACTATATGATCGTATGAGATGTCTAGGATTGACGACCCTTGTATGGATCACTGTTTGGATGATGATATGAGGAAGGTATCTTAGCTTCCCAATCGATGTATGAATTGGACTAATAACAACTTGGTAATCATATCCATGCACCGCATTTGCATGTGCTTTGTAGATGTGGCGCACTTTGAGGCGATGTCATGCGTAACGTAAGATGAAGACGCCGAGGGTGTACGCGTGAGGGCACGCATCATATTGCATTCATACTGCATTAACAAGAGTACTTAGGATTTATTTAATTGTCTGCTTTATCATTCTTGTTTGATTGACGATAGCATGTTAACCAAAGTGCCTTATTGTTCCACCGAGTTGATCACTCACTCCCACGTTTATGGGCGGTGTTTCACACCCACCAGACTCTCTTAGGCCCTGATGTTGCGGATGTGGATGCGACGTCGAGGCAGAGCGGAGCTGGATGACGACGAGGCCGCCTTCTCCTATATGCAGTTTGACGGGTTCTAGCGAGCCTCGATCCTATTGCGCGGGATCTATGGGATTACTATTTTGGGAACTGAAATGATGTAACTTGTACTTATAAATTTTGATAAATAACACTTTTACACGATCTGGTTGTATATGTAATTCAGGGACTTACACTTGTACA
The DNA here is from genome assembly GCF_029962835.1 of Magnolia sinica. Taxonomy (NCBI): domain Eukaryota; kingdom Viridiplantae; phylum Streptophyta; class Magnoliopsida; order Magnoliales; family Magnoliaceae; genus Magnolia; species Magnolia sinica. Next base: position 88,152,791 of record NC_080574.1, read on the forward strand.
CATATTTTACTATAAGTCTTCCGCTTGCTTTATTCACATATCCCTGAATCATATCTGCGTTTTGGCTTAATCTATCCCATGTTTATGTGCTAATACAATCAACATACATCATTCATTAATTATGTTGCATAAGTGATGTTTTGGAACTCGGGAGGTGAGTTATGCTCGACCCCCGAATTTCAGGGCCCTATCATACTCCGATAGAGATGATGATCCACACTTTTGCCATTAACATCTTTGGAAAGTTTAAGTGTGGTGCTCATAGGAGTATGATAAGTACGACCAAATTCGAGCCCAAATCTTTTCACCAAGTCATTTAGATATTTAGTCTAACATATGAAGATCCCATCATTTAATTGCTTCACTTATAAGCCTAAAAAGAAGTTTAATTCACTGACCATACTCATTTCAAATTCTAATTTCATGAGATCGGCAAACTTGTATGTAGAATCTTCGTATGTTGAACCAAAGACTATATCATCCACATAGATTTGTGTAATGAGCAATGATCCTTTGTCTTTTGAGTGAATAAAGTTTTACTACACTACCCCTATAAAATTTATGGTCCAAAAGAAATTTCGTCAATCATTCACACCAAGCACATGGTGCTTGTTTGAGATCATAAAGTGCTTTATTCAGACGATAAACATGATGAGGATACTTAGGATCTGAAAATCCCTTAGGTTGTTCTACATAGACTTCTTCATCAAGATCACCATTAAGAAATGTACTTTTTACATCCATTTGAAATAGTTTAAATTTCAATGCACATGCAACAGACATGAGTATTCTGATAGACTCAAGACGAGCTACAGGAGCAAATATTTCATCAAAATTAATGCCTTCTATCTGTGAATACCCTTGAGCTACTAGCCTTGCTTTATTCCTGATCACATTGCTAGATTCATCAGATTAGTTCTTGAAAACCCATTTGGTTCCAATGACATTTGTATTGAGTGGCCTGGAAACCAATTGTCATAACTCATTTCTTCGAAATTGTTAAAGTTCTTCTTACATAACATTTATCCAGTGTTCATCTTGAAGAGTGTGAGACCCCTATCCTAGCCCGTACCGCTCCATATGCCTCCGCAGCCCTCCACGTCAAATTTTGACGACTTGCGATCTGTTATCAGTGTTTGTACGCGATCCCGAGCCATGTCCCGTATATCAGAGTTGGCTCGACTCGAAACTTGTACCCTCGCGACCGCACCATTGCTGTAGTTCCGACGTCGTGTCTTGCGCGCTGAGGCGATACCTGGGCCAGGAGATGTGGGCCCACGTTCAGTCCGAGAAAAAATGTCATGCATTGCAAATACCAAGGGAATCTCTACAACATTTCATATCAAATGTCAAGTACAACCATTCCATACCCAAGTACAACCCCCCAAAGTCAACTCTCTCTCCCTTACACAAGTACATCGGCCCATCACCTTTCACCCATCCCTCACCCATCTCTCTCTTATACCTCTCTCTCTCTCTCATCTCTCTCTCTCTCATTTTCCTCCTAAGCAACCCACGTCCAATGCTCCATAAGAGAGCTAGGTATGGCCCACCTTCCTATCTCCCAGCCACATCCTTCAAAATTGATCTTGACCGTTGAATCATGTCCCATTTGAGCTATGATGAGGAGGAGCCCAAGAAGAAGTAAAAGGTGGTTGTTCTTAACCTTAGATCGTGATTTTGTTGTAGGGCCCACTTATGGTGGGACCCACTTGATGTATGCTTTGTATTGGGTGTAGGGTGGGCCCATAGTGGTGGGGTCCCTCCCCTTCACACGTATTTCTCTCTCTCCCTCTCCTTTATTTTATGGCGATGATGAGGCCTTGTGGCCCACCCGAAGGAACTCCACCATGAAATATGTATTTTATCCAAGCCATCGACCAAATGGGCTCACACCGATGGTGAAATCCCACTACAACGTGAGTGTTATGATGCATGTGTCGTGGATGTTGCCGCCAGCGTCCAGCTTATTTTAATAGAGAGGGGCTGTGGGACCACAGCAGGCCTCACCCTTGGTGTATATATCAATCCACACCTTTCATTCCATTATCAAGCTCATTTTAGACATTGACCCGAAATATGAGGCCAATCTGATTATCTGGCGGGCCATGTCATAGAAAATAGTGGTTTCTACTATTAAAATCCATTAGGGCCAACTCTGATGTTTTTATACCCCAAAAAAGATTACATATTGGGCTCATTTGGTTAGTCATGAGCCGTAAAATCCAATGGATGGAGCAGATCCTCCTGATGCAGGACCCACCTAGGAAAAACCTCAGAAAAATAAAAAATTATATAAATATGTAACTGAGAGGCTGGATGCCCCCCTTCTGCTAACGTCCAGCGTCTAGAGGACGTTGCAGCATCCCACTGCTGGATGTACGTGCGATGGTGGGCCCAACCATAAGCCCCACCATGACGTATGTTGAACATTAGCACCGTGCATTTAATGGACCCCCTTTAATTATTGGGACATCCCAAAAATCAACAGTTCACGGCACATAGGTGGTCCTCACCATCTTAAATTATGTGAAGACATGCTTAACATACAAAAGTACTTGTTATGAGGGCCACTGTGATGTTTGGGTCTTATCCACACCGTCTAGATGGCTGGACGGTGGGACCCACCATTGATGTATTTATTCTATATCCACGCTATTTATCAAGTGGACCACTGCAGAAATCAGTGGAGATTGAACGTCCACCATTGAAACTTTTTTTTTTTTGCCATAGAAGTTTTGGATCTTTATGAAATTTATTTTTCCTCTCATTACCGGACCTTATGGTCAGATTGGGTCGAAAATAACGTTATGGTGGGCCCCACATGGAACCCATCTCTGTGGAAATGAATGGCTAGTGTATCTTGCACTAGCTATATAGCTGCTATACTCAGTAGTTCTATGGGCATCATCATGAGGTTTATGTTTCATCCAGACCAATCGTCCATTTTTTTAGATGAGGTGGGGTCCACCTTGATTTATTTATCCACACCACATGGACCTACCGTGATGTTTATGTCATCCACACCATCCAGATCTCTGGATGGTGGGCCCCCTGCAATGTGTATTACTGTCCAGACCGTCCATTTGGACACTGGACTATATCTAGTATTATATATTACATACAATATATATATATATATATAATGTAATATAATATATATTAATTAAATATTATAGCTGGTGGGCCCCATGTGGGACCCACCTTGATGTATGGAATTATCCACTCCATCTATTCACCTAGCTGGGACAGGCAGGAGCTTTGAGTAACCACCCTGATGTAAGTGTTTTTAATCCACATCGTCCGTACTTGGACGGTGGAGTAGCCCGCTATAATATGTGTATCTTATCCTTGCTGGACGTGTGGGGATGTGTTGCACATGTGTGGATGGGACCCACCTGAATGCATTTATTCTATACCCACTATGTCCATCTGCCCTAGACAGTGGAATGGATCCCACTGTAACGTATGAGCTTATGCACACCGTCCATCCATTTCAGCTTACATGGGGCCCACCCCACACGTGCTGCACGTGTGGGATGGGACCCACCTTGATGATGTGTTGTATATCCGCTCTGTCCATGGCAGATGGGACCCACCTTGATGATGTGTTGTATATCCGCTCCGTCCATGCCAGATGGGGCCCACCTTGATGATGTGTTCTATATCCGCTCTGTCCATGGCAGGTGAGACCCACCTTGATGTATATGCTTTATATTCACCTGTCCATCTGGACGAGTGGCGTAAGGCCACCATGATGTATTGTTATATCCAACTGTCCTTCTGCTTGAGGATGTGGACCCCACTTGTATGTATGTGGTTCTCCAGCTGTCCATCTGTCTAGGGTGGTGTGGGAACCTGCCGTGATGTATGTATTCACCACGCCACCCATCGGCATGTGGGGCACACCATGATGAATATGTTTCAATCACACTGTCCATCTATTTTGCTAAACCATGGACTGCCCCATTTGGCCCACTTAATATATATGAGGTCCACCTGTTGTATGAGGCCCATTATGTAATATTTCAGGCCCAGAAATCAGACCAATGTGATGTATTTATGTCCTTTGAATGAGGCTCAATGAGATGTATTTGGAGCCCATTTGATGAGGCCCATGTGATATATTTGAGGCCCATGTGTTGGGGCCCATCTGTTTTGTATTTGAGGCCCATGGGTTGTGGCCTATTGTGACATATTGAGGTCCATGGGTTATGGTCCATTGTGACGCAATCGAGGCCCAGATGGTGTAGCCCCATTATGATGTATTCGAGGCCCATGGAACATAACACATTGTGATATATTTAAGGCCTATAGGATGTGGCCCCTCATGATGTATATTAGGCCTGTGTTAGAGGCCCATTGTGATGTATTCGTGGCCTAAGGGCAACACCCATTGTGATATGTATTAGGCCCATGATGTGTGACCCACTTGATGTATTCGAGGACTAGGTACGTGGCCCATTTGATGTATATGAGACCCATTAATGCGGTCTACTTAATGTATATTGAGGACCATGGGTCGTAACCCATTATGATGTATTTGAGGGCCATGGGTCGTGGCCTATGGTGATGTATATTAAGCCCATATATTCAGCCCATTGTGATGTATATTAGACCCTTGTATGAGGTCGTGGGCCCACTGTATGTTCGGCCCTATGTTGGCCACTCCTTGGGAGCAATGTTGATTGAATGTCCACATTGATGGGCAATGATGGTTGAAAGTCCTCATATGACCTTCCCTTAGGCCTTTGTTAGGCCGATTATCAATCGATTTTGATTGTCGTGGCCGATTGTTGATTAGCGATGAGGCCGATTATCGTGACCAATTGCCAATTCCGATTGTCAAGGCCAGATATCGAGGCCGATTGTTGAGGCCCAATGTGATGTATATGTGGCCCATATTTGAGGCCCATTGTGATGTACATTTGGCCTGTGTTTGAGGCCCAATGTGATAAATATGTTGCCCATATTTGAGGTACGTTATGATGCGTATTCAGCCCGTGTTTAAGGCCCAATCTGATGTATATGAGGCCTATCTGATGAGGCCCATTGTGATGCATTGAGGGCCAGGAGATGGAGTCCATTGTAATGTATGTAAGGCCCATGTGAAAAGCCCATCGTGATGTGTATTAAGTTCTTGAGTGAGGCCCATGGTGTTGTATATTTAGCCCTCGTGTGGGGCCATGGGTCCACTGTATGTTCCACCCTATGAGGGCCATGCCATGTGGGCAATGTTGGTTAAATGTCCACGTTGTCGAGGTCGATTGTCGATGCCGATTATTGACACTGATGATGAGTATGTGACTGCATAGCATCATGATGCATGCCCATATGCATCATTTGCATGTTTGTTATGAGATGTAGTTGACCATTGCATATGTCATTGGGCAGATTGTTATAAGACTCCCTGATAGGTAGAGATTATCTCACATGAGTACACGGTATGCACAGGATTGATGTATGACTGGATTGTATGACCCATGCATCTTGCATTGTGTGCCCTAGCGCCATCAGGGCCGTTACCTCCACCGGCATATCTGGATGGCCAGACGGGACACCGAAAATTTATTCTAGCATTAGGCTGCCATAGATGGCCCTGGGTGAAAATTCCTAAACCCTCTTGGTACCAAAGGATGCCCCAACGTCGAGACCGAGTGGATACAAGAGCGCCTAAGTGCCGAATATCAGGAGGCCGCGTCTCCCACTGTGTTATAGTCATTTGGGAGGGGGTATTGCCTTCCCGCCTGAGGGTAGGGGGCATAACTAAGCTAAGTTTGACCAGCTCGTGAATGGATCCGCTATCGACGTGTCGAGTAGGTATTGGTTGACTATTGGTCAGGCGGATAGTGAGGTATCTTCCACTTGCATGGTCGTGTGTCAGTAGGCGGCGATTTACATGTAGAGTATAATAGACCCCAGTGATGATCCTAGAGAGGAACTGTACTAATATATGGACTTATTGAGCAGGAATTGCATAATCATTCATTCACTATCCACTCTAGCTAGTGGTGCGCAACTATTTGTTACGTGTACCTTCGTATGGCTACGATTTCGGCTGGGCGCACGACTAACTTGAGATCAGGAGTTTACCACATTGAGTCTGACTATTCAAATTTAGGTATGGGGCTGGTTTAGATAGAAGTCCCTTGTGATGGACCCTGTAGCCTGTGATACTGCATACTATCATCCCGACCTCATACTTCTACTTGGTCATTTCATTCACATCGCATATTGCATCTGCAGGCATATGGCATTTTGGGTTGTTATGTTTTCTGTACTTATATGACCAAGACGGACTTAGCAGGATTTACATATTGCATTATACCCTTGGCATCTGATATTTGACTCTCTATGACTCATTTGGATAGCAGATCTGTATTGCGTACTCTGATATTGTATGAGTCATTGACTTGTCAGTATTTCTACTTACTCTGTTATTGTATGATTTATGATTTTGCCAATATTTCTGACATTGTATGATTATGGTATTGCATTGTATACTTGACACTTATCTTGTACACACACTTACACCACATTCTAAGCTTTCTATAAGGTTATGCACAATAGATGCGTGCAGGTGGCTTTAGGTTGCAGCAGCGTCGAGCTTGGAGTGTGCAGTTAACTTCTGGAGCTTTGATTTTTGATATATGTATTTTTTCCTTTCAGCATTATACTCAAGTGTTTATATTAGTGGATATGTGATGATGATGTTGCCTTGTGATTTGGGTAAACTTGTTGTTATGCTTCTTATGAGATAAATGTATGTTGGAAAATCCTCCTTGTAGGATCTGAGGATCGGAACCTGGCATAGGTGCACTGGGAGCCAAGGATGGGGTACTATGGAGGCTATGGACACCGGATTCAGCGATCGGGATTCCTGTAAATCCAATTTCTGGGTTTGCGGTGTGACAAAGAGCTTCTACAATATTCTTGGGTTCAATCTTTGAGGTAAAGCAGAAATGACTATAGATATTTTCTATCTGCCGTCGAGTTCTTACACCATCATTAGGATCTCCAATGATTTGCTCTCGAGGGTGATCCTTAACAATGGGTATATTGGATGACGGTAGTGGTTCATTAGATGATGGAGATTTGTTATCTAATTTATCTAAAATACATGAATCTACATCATCTTCCAATTCATTCAAGGGGCTGACTTCTTCATGGGACTAGTCATCGATCACTATATTAACTGATTCTTGAATAGTGAGGGTCCTTAGATTGTATACTCTATAGGCATGACAATTCAAGGCATACCCCAGAAAGATATCATCATCACTTTTAGACTCAAATTTTCCTAGGTGATCTCTGTCTCTCAAGATATAACATTTACTTCTAAAAACACGAAAGTATTTCACAATAGGTTGTTTTCCATACCATAGTTCATATAGAGTTTTGTTCAAACCTGGTCTAAGATAGACTCTATTGATGATGTAGCAGGCAGTGTTGACAGCTTCAACCTAGAAACTCTTTGCCATATCTTTTCCATTTAATGTAAATGACCCCATTTCTTGTAGTACATGATTTTTCCTTTCAACAACTCCATTTTGTTGTGGGATTTTTTAGGCTGAGAATTCATGACAGATTCCTTTCTCATCATAGTATCTTTCAAATTGATCATTTTCAAATTCACCACCATGATCACTCCTGATGCGATTTATACAATATTCTTTTTCATTTTGAAGTCGCTTAGCCAAAATTTCAAATTCATCAAAGGCATCTGATTTTTCTCGAAGAAATGTGACCCAAGTAAATCCAGTGTAATCATCTACTACCACCAGGAAATATCTTTTCTTGCCATGACTTTCCACTTTGGTTAGCCCAACTAGGTCCATATGTAACAGATCCAAAGGTTTTGTTGTTGCTATGATGGTTGTCTTTTTGTGACCTACTTTTATCTGTTTTCCTTTAAGACAATCACCACATACAACTTTTTCTTCTTTTCTAATCTTAGGGAGTCCTCTAACCAAATTTTTTGAACTTAGCTTGGCTAAATTATGGTAGTGAACATGTCCCAACCTTTGGTGCCATGATTTGGATTCACTCTTTACAGCGATATTGCATTTTATGGATAATACACTCCCATTCATACTTTCAATAACATAACAATTATCACTAGTGCGTAAATCTTTTATGATAGATTTTCTTGTATGGTCTAAGATCCTACACACATCCTTTGAGAAGGTGACTAAATGTTCTTTGTCACAAATTTGGGAGATACTAAGGAGATTGTGTTTTAGACCTTCAACACATAACATTTTTTATTTTTGGAAGCCCTGGTACAGCTGTCATTCCTTGTCCAACAATTCTGGCAGAGCTACCATCTCCAAATGTGACCAATCCACTATCAAAGTCTGATTATTCACAAAATGAGTTTGGCCACCAGTCATGTGTCTGGAACATCCACTCTCCAGATACCATTTTGAACTGTCGCCGACTTTCAGAGTAGTATGGATTACTAGGCAATTGTTCCGATATTGCACACCCTCTAATATGCTTTTGAACATGATTCCAGCTTCAGTCAAGATCACTCTCTAGGCGGTGAAACCCTTAAGAGAGACCCGCTCTAATACCAATTGAAATTGTGGTAATGACCACTTTAGTTGAAGTGGGAATATGTCAATATGTCCTAGAGGGGGGTGAATATGAATTTTAGGATTTTTATGATAATTTAAAATCCTATCAATCCCATCCTAAGAAAATATGCATGCATCAGGATTTCTTCAAAGTAACTTTAATGGCTTCCAAGCCAAATAGAGGATCCAGTTATAAAACAATTTGAAAGATAAACAAGATACAAATCATAGTATATAATGGATGTGACCATGTGTGAGGTGTGATCTCAGATTAGGAAATATGAAAGCATTTAGGGAAATCACGCAAGCAATTAAAGAAGATATCAATCTCAAACACATTTATTTTTATAGTGGTTCGACTACTTGTCTACTCCACTTCCGGCAGATGCACTCAACCCATGAGTGTACTGGATCTTACTAAAGGAGGTTTCACAATAGGTTCACCTCAAACCAGAGGTTTCAAATCAGGTTCACCTCAAACCAGTACAACCTACACTAGGCTAACTCTAATGTGTCTACACGACACACTTTATGCCCCACATAGGAGAAAGGGTCAACACACAATACCTGAGTTTTAGGCCATACAGGCTAAGGATCCATAGAAGGAACCTTACCAGTTTATTCTCCCATGAGCAAGGGTCAATACATAGCACTCGACTTTTATACCACACAGGTCAAGGACTTACATAAGGACCTAAGAGTTTATGCTCTCCACAGAGCAAGGGTTAACACAAAGCACCCCTATGTACACTCCTACTGGAGGCCTCCTATGAGGACTTGAAAGGGGTGAGAAGCACCTTAGACCCAATCCTACACAAGGAATGATCACAAGGGTCCTCTGGACTTTAATGACTTACAGATAAGTAGATGAGCCCCCATTCAGTGCGTGATGAAGATCTCTTCCTTTGATGGTGAAGAATCTTTAGCTCCCTTGAACTGCAACTCAGAACATGTACCAATTTAAGGCGACAGGTTGGGTCAAGGTTATGTGGAATCTTACTCTATTAAATGTTTTCTTATAAGGTAGATAGAGCGATTCCAATCATCTATGCATTTAAGGCATTCTAGCTTAATGATTTACCATTAAAGTAGTAGCTGCAGGATCCTTGAATGCGGAAGTTCATTCCCTAATCCACTCTATTGAATGTCAATGATGAGGGTGGATTGGAGGATGAACTTACATGAGAGAAAAGGCTTAGGGTATATGATCTAGGGTTAAACACACAAAAGCACTCTCTATTTTCTCCACCAACAATCAAGGGCAATCTCTCATTAAATAGGTAAAAGGTTCCAACGGATATAAAACAGTCACATTTTTGACAGAGTTCGATATCATTGAGCAGGGTCAATATCATCGAGCGTGTACACTTGATAGCATCGATTGGCCGCTCGATGACACAAACTCAACTGTCAAATGCTTTTGAAAACTTTTTGCCAACTGGTCGAGGAAATCGAACATGTGTCAATATCATCTATTTCGAACTCCGATTTCATCGACACAAGGTTCGATTCCTTGACATTTGAAAATGTGAGAGCACTTGCCTTTGAAATATTTCAGGTATATGATATGATCAAGTATCACTCTATATCATCGGAATTTGAATATCGATGATATCAAGGGCAGTGTCGATTCATCGATAATTCAAAGAAATTTTCCTATAAGCTTGCTAGACAGTTTATGTCCACTTTCAATGACATCGGCCTTGCCTCGATATGATCGATATTTGAATATTGATTTATCGAGTGACTTTTGATCCAAGAAAAATAACCTGAAAATTTGCTTGATAGATTTATGTCCCAATCCGATATCATTGAAGGGCTTCCGATTTGAATTCCAAGGATATCGAGGAGCTCTTCGATATATCAAGGATTACATGATTTTCCTTAGCAGAACTTTAGACATAACAGAGCAGATGTCGATTTTATCGAGTCAGCTCAATGGACTTGAGATTCAAACTTCAATGATATCGATGAGTCCATCGATCCATCAATAATTTAGTCCAGATATCTTTGTGGTTGCTGGACATCTTAGGTCCTCATTTTGATAAGATCGAGTGAGCTTCGAGGACATCGACAACAGGGTTTGATTTTATTGAACCACTTGTCATTGAATCGACAATGGTAGAAAACTTAAAGATTTTCCTAAAGTTTGAAAAAGTTTTCTAGCCAAAAACCTTAGGGTGTTCTATTCAATTTTAAGGGTTTTATTTACTTGGTGTTTTGGGACATGAGGTTGTGAGGCTAAGTTTTACCTGTGGCGAGTTCGGGCACACATCCTGTTGAGGCAGATGCTTGATCAATGTTCCTATGGAGCTCCTTTGTCTAACTGACTCAACGCTCACGCTAATTGACAAACCCGGGCACTTTCACAACTATCACTACTACCACACTAATAACATGTCTTGAAATTTCATCATGACATTGGTGGATGTGGAAATTTTTGCACATGATAGGTGGATTCTTTTAAGGTGTAAGCACCTAACTCTTCAACCACGTTAAGAAATCACAATTATTTTCTATATTAATTTATTTTGTTTGTGAACTTTTTCTCTATCAAGATTCAAGGTGTCAAATAAAGGATGTTGTGGCACCGGAAATTTGGAGGTTTTGGTATTGTGCAACCCTTTGAGTCTAAAAACATGCCAAGATGTTTCAAGGTATGTGTTTTGGGATAGTTATCACCTGGCGGAGAAAGCATATAAGGTCATTGCGGATTTCGTGGCTAAGAACTACCTCCCCTTTTCTTTTGAGGAAAATAGAAGCCCATCTTTCTATATTCCATCATAATGTGTTGGAAAGAATAAAATAAAATGAAGTAAGAATAAAGGAAATCAACAAAGTAGCAAATGTGGCCATGCTTTGAATTTGCCAATATCCTTGCCTGATTTTCTTAGTGTGATAAAAAGCAATGTACTGTTGGTTTAATTTTATCTTGCAAATTAAAGTCCCATTCGACAGTATCCTTCCTTCTCTCTAAGTAACTCTTTTTTTCTTTTTCATTTTTTAAATTAAAATTTTAGCATCTCTCCATTTTAACATCTTTAACTACCCTTGCCCATATTTAGTGGACCCATTGTAAGACTCGTATCCTAGCCCGTACCGTTTCGTAGGCTTCCGCGGTCCCCCTGGTCGAATTTCAAAGAACTGCAATCATTTATCAACAGTTGCACGTGACTCTAAGTCGCATCCCATATTCTAGAGTCAGCTCGACTCGAAACTTGTACCCTAGCGATCACGCCGTCGCCGTGGTTCCAACGCCGTGACTCGCGAATTAATCCAATACCTGGGCCAAGAGATGTGGGCCCACGTATTTTTCTGATGAAACAGCGCGCGTTGCGGATTTCGAGAGAATCTCTATGATAGGTCACATCAATCCTTCAATAAATGTCAAGTACATAACCTTACCAAGTTCATCCCTCTCCCATTCCCCAAGTCAACTCTTTCTTACATAACCCATACCCATCTCATTCATTTCTTACCTTAAGTCAACAAACACCATACCATCTCATCCCATCACTCCACCTCACCACTTCTCTACCTCTCATTTCCAAGCAAACCTCATGAGGCTCCAACGTCCAAGCAAGCTCCATGGATAGAGCTTTTGTGGCCCACCTTCCTATCTCTCATCTTCACAATCCTAAGTTGATCTCAACCGTTGAAGTCTATCCATTTGATCTCTAGCATGCATTGATGGAAGAAAAAGTCCAAGAAGATCAAAGGTGGGTGCTTCTCTCTCTCTCTCCCTTAGAATGAAGTGGACCCCATTGGTATGTTAAATCTACTCCATCCATCAGATGGTGTGGCCCACCACATATCAGGGAGATCCTTACCATCCACTCTAGGGATGATGGGAAGTTCCACACACTGGACTAAATGATATATAATATATTATATTTATATATTAGTATATATATATATATATGCATGGTGTGCCACGTGCAGGTGGGACCCACCACAATGCTTGTGTTATATCTATGCCATCCAGTGTCCCTGGACGTTGGATGTGATGGAGGCTAACATGGAGTGTGTGTACTGCCATGGATGTGTACTAACTGTTAAATATATATATATATATATATAATATTATATTTAAGCTTTTAGGTAGACCACTCGTGTAGGCCCCAACTTGATGTATCAATCCAATCCACCCCATCCATTCCATTCCTTAGCTCATTTTAGGCGTTGAGCTGAAAAATGGAGCCAATCCGACCTTCTGGCCGGCCATAACATAGAAAACAGTATTTCTACCGTTGAAACCCACCCTAATGGTTCTATACACTAAATTATGCTGAATATAGGGCTTGTTTACTTGGTTTTGAGCCATGAAATGCAATGGTTGGAGTGGATTCTACTAATGCAAGCCCCACGTATGAAAAACCACATAAAATATGGTTTTCAACAAAAAAAAAAAGCAAACACAGCAGCTGATGCTGCTATTGCTACAAGGACGAAAAATCGTCCTCTGCGCTAGGACGGTCCCTGGTCGACCGTGGGTCCCCAAACATGGGCCCCATCGTGATGTGTGTGGACATCAGCACCATGCATTTTGTGGCCCCTTTAGGGCAACGGGTCCGCTCCAAAAATCAGTCGTGTACGTAACTCAGGTGGCCCGCATCATAAGGATCAGTGTGATTGAACATTTGCTATTGAAACCCTTTTGAGTGTCATAGGAGCTTTGGGTCCATATGAAATTTGTTTTTCCTTTTCATCTAGGTCTGTGTGACCTTATCAACAGATTGGATGGAAAACAAATGTTATGGTGGGCCCCACGTGGAACCTGCCCATTGATGTATGTGTTTTATTCACACCGTCCACGACTGTGGACGGTGGAAACCACCATGGTGTACATGGTTTGTCCGCACCTCCACAGCACTGGATAGTGGGACCAACCTAGTGATGTATTTGTTTATCCACGTCGTCCACTGTTTGGACAGTGGGACCCAACATGATTCCTGTGTTGCATCCAAACTGTCCAACCATTTGCCTAGCTTGTCTTACAGGCTTAAGACTAAAAATTAGGCAGATCTAGGATCAAGTGGACCACATAGCCAAAAAGTAGTGGGGATTGAGTGTCTATCATTGAAACCTTTTGTTTCACAGAAGTTTTGGATCGTTAGAAAATTTGCTTCCTCTTAATCCAGGCCTGTGTGACCTTATGGCCAGATTGGATAGAGAATAAATGATACAGTGGGCCTTGAGAATTTTAATGATGGAAATCATTGTAACCACTGTTATTTGGAGTGTGGTCCAGTTGATCTTTTAAGATGATTCATGTATGTATATATATAAATATATATATATATATATATATATATTATATTAATGTACTTGTGGCCATCCGTTGGGGCACACCCTGGGTATATATATGAGGCCCATGTGATTAGGCTCATCTTGATGTATCTGTGGCCCGTTGTTGAGGCCCACCTTGATATATACGAGGCCCATGTTATATGGCCCATTTGATGTACTTAAGGCCCATGGGTCGAGGCCCAATGGGATGTATATAAGGCCCTTTGCAATATGTGATTCCACCTTAGTTAGGTAATGATGTTTATGGCAGACCATGTCTTGTAAGAAATGTTGGTTTGACGTCCACATTGTAAGATTAATGTTGGTTAAGTGTCCACATTGTCACTCTCCCTAGGGCCCATTGATAAGCCCAACTTGTTGTGTATGAGGCCCATGTACAAGGCCCATCTGTGATGTATATTAGACCGAGGTGTAGGGCCCACCCATTGTGCATTAAGGCCCGTGGGTTTTGGCCCATTGTGATGTATTTCCAGCCCAGATGGCAAGGCCCGATGTTTTGTAAGAGAGGCCAACGAGATGTGGCCCATTGTGATTTATTTGAGGCCCATGTTCGAGGCCCATTGTGATATATTTAAGACCTATGGGACTTAGCCCAGTGTGGTGTATTCGAGGCCCATGGGATGTGGCCTATTATGATGTGTTCAGGGCCCAAGGGATATGGTCCATTATAATGTACATGCGGCCCATATATGGGGACCATTATGATGATACATATGGCCTTGTGTGAGGACTATTGTGATGCATGTGAGGCTTATGTGATGAGGCCCACTTGACATACGAGGCCCATTGTGATGTATTCAAGGCCCATGGGCGAGGCCCATTATGATGTATTCGAGGCCCATCGGCATGGCCCAATGTGATGCATATGTGGCCCATGAGTGAGGTCCATAGTGATGTATGTTAGGCCCTTGTGTTGGGCCATGGGCCCACTATACGTATGGCTCTATGTGGACCACTCCTTGGGGAGTGATGTCGGTTAAATGTCCATATTGATGGGTAATGGCGGTTGAATGTCCACATTGTGACCTTTTCTTAGGCCTTGTTCGACCGATTCCCATTGTCGAGGTCGAGTATCGAGGCCGATTCTGATTTGTCATGGCTGATTGTTTGGCCGATTCTGATTGATGTGATTGATTTACCAATTCTGATTATCGATCGATTCCGATTGACGTGACCGATTTGTCGATTCTGATTATCAATTGATTTCGATTGTCGTGACCAATTGCAGACTCCGATTGATGTGACCGATTTGCTGATTTTGATTATCGATCAATCTCGATTGTTGTGGCTGATTACCGATTCTAATTGACTTGACTGATTTTCTGATTCTGATTATCAATGCCAAGTATCTTGGCTGAGTTAGATTGACGAGGCCTAATGTAATGTATATAAGGCTATGGAGCCCTTTGTGATGTATATGTGGCCCGTGTTAGAGGCCCATTGTGATATATATGTGGCCCATGTGATGTGACCCACTTAATGTATATGAGGCCCAATGTGACGTATCTATGGCCATCCATTGAGGCCCATCTTGATGTGATGCATAATGGACCCATGTGAGAGGCTCATTGTAATGTACTTGGGACCCATGGGTTCTGGCCCATTGTGATGTATTTGGGGCCCATGGGACGTGACCCATCCGATGTATATAGGACCATGTGATGCAGCCCATGTGATGCGTATTAGACCTATGTGTCGCGGCCCATTATGATTGTATGAGGCCCATTGTGGTGTATTTAAGGGCTAGGCTTTTGAGCCCATTGTGATGTATGTTAGGCCCATGTGAAAGGCCCATCGTGATGTGTATTAAGCTCTTAAGTGAGGCCCATGGTGTTATACATTTAGCCCTTGTGAGGTCATGGGTCCACTATATGTTAAGATCTATGTGGGTCATTCTTTGGGGGCAATGTTGGTTAAATGTCCACATTGTCAAGGTCGATTATCGATGCCGGTTATTGATACCAATTATGAGTATGTGACAGCATAGCATCATGATATATACCCATACGCATCATCTGCATGTTTGTTATGAGATGTGGTTGATCATTGCATATGTCATTGAGCATGTTGTTATGAGACTCCCTGATAGGTGGAGGTTATCTCGCATGAGCGCACGGTTTGCACAGGATTGATGCATGACTGGATTGTATGACTCATGCACCTTGCATTATAATTACTTTACGCCCTAGCGACATCAGGGCCGTAGCCTCTATAGGCATATCGTGGATGGCCAAACGGGACACCAAAATTTTTTATAGCATCAAGCTGTCATAGATGGCCCTAGGTGAAAATTCTTAAACCCTCTTAGTACTGGAGGGTGCCCCAACGTCGATACCAAATGGATACATGAGCGCCCGAGTGCCGAATACCAGGAGATCGCGTCTCCCACTGTGTCGTGGTCGGTTGGGAGGGGGTGTGGCCTTACCTGCCTGAGTGTAGGGGGCATTGCTAGGCTGAATTTAACCATCTCATGAATGGGTCCACTGTTGACGTGCCGGATAGTTATTGGTAGATTATTGGCCAGGCGGATAGTAAGGATTCTTACGCTCACTTAGACTGTGTGGTTGGGAGAGCGACAGTGTCATTTGGAGTGTACTAAACCCCAGTGATGATCCCAGAGATGAACCATACTAATATGTGGACTTATTGAGCATGAGTTGCATACGCATTTAATCATTCATTCACTATCCACTCGGGTTGGTAGTGCGCAACTATTTGTTACATGTACCTTCGCATGGACAAGATTTCGATTAGGCACGCGATTAACCTGAGATCAGGAGTTTACCACGTTGAGTCTGACTATCCAAATTTAGGTATGGGACAAGTTTAGATAGGAGTCCTTTGTGGTGGACCCTGTAGCCTGTGATACCATGTACTATCATCCCGACTTCACACTCCAGCATGGTCATTCCATTCGCACCGTATATTGCATTACATCCGTAGCATATGACATTTTGGGTTACTGTGTTTCTGCATTATATGGTCTAGATATGGCTGATGTTATTCGTGGGCTCATCAGGAATTGCATATTACATCGCATCCTCGACATCTGATATCTGGCTCTTTATGACTCCTCATTTGCATAATTGTTCTATATTGCATATTCTGATATTGATTGACTCATGGAATTGTCCGTATTTTTGCTTACTCTATTATCGTATGATTTATGATCTTGTCAGTATTTCTGTTTACCCTGATAATTCATGATCTTGTCAGTATTTCTACTTATTCCGATATTGTACGATTTATGGATTACCAGTATTTCCGGTATTGTATGATGACGACATTGTATTGAATACTTGGCACTTACCTTGCGCACACACTTACACCACCCTCTAAGCTTTCTATAAGCTTATGCATGATAGATGCATGCAGGTGATGTTGGTTGTAACAATGTTGAGCTTGGAGCGTGCAGCAGTCTTTTAAAGCATGATTTTTGATTGATGTATTTTCCTTTCAGCATTGTATTCAAATGATTATATTAGTAGATATGTGATGATGATGTTGCCTTTGTGAATTGGGTAATCTTGTGGTTATACTTATTACAAATTAAATGTACAAAAAAAAATCTCCTTGTAGGATCCCAGGATCGGAATCTGGCATATGAACGCTAGGAACGAGAATGGGTTATTATGGAGGTTGTCGGCATCGGATTTAGCGATCGGGATTCCTATGAATCTGACTTTCGGGTTTGGGGTGTGAAAGAAGATGGTATCAGAGCATAACTTGGGAATACCTGAAAATAACATCACATGTTTGCTAATAGCTACCCTGCACTCTATGATTGTTGAGAACCTAGAATGGTTAGATCCCCGAGTTCGAATAACTTAGAGATTTTTTGATATAGCTCCCTACCGTTGAGATTGTGAGGCTATATAGTATTTCAGTTTTGATCATTTCTGATTCAGGATTCGAGGTCCAGTTGGATCATTATAGTGTTGATGAGGCGTTTTGGGAGCAGGAGGTTGAGATTCGCAGGCATTGTCCCCATCTCTTAGGTATTTGATTATGTTGGCATGTTGTGTTCGAATAGCATTTCCCTCACTTGGTGAGTTCTGTATTGGTTGTGTGGTGTTTTAAATTTTGATGATGAAATTTTTATTAGGAAGGGAGAGCTGTAAGACCCGTATCCTAGCCCATACCATTTCTAGGCTTCCGCGGTCCCCCCGGTCAAATTTTGGCGACCCACGATCTTTTATCAGCAGTTGCACACAACTCTGAGTTGTATCCCATATTCCAGAGTCGGCTTGACTCGAAACTTTTACGCTAGCGATCATGCCGTCGCTGCTGTTCCAACACCGCGACTCGCAAATCGATCTGATACCCGAGCCAGGATATGTGGGCTCGCGTATTTTTTTGATGAAACGTTGCGCATTACAAATTCTGAGAGAATCTCTACGATAGGTCACATCAATCCTTTAATAAATGTCAAGTACACAACCTTACCAAGTCCATCCCTCTCCCATTCCCCAAGTCAACTCTTTCTTACATAACCCATACCAATCTTATTCATTTCTTACCTCAAGTCAACAAACACCATACCATCTCATCCCATCACTCCACTTCACCACTTCTCTCTCTCATTTCCAAGTAAACCTCATGAGGCTCCAATGTCTAAGCAAGCTCCATGGATAGAGCTTTTGTGGCCCACCTTCCTATCTCCCATCTTCACCATCCTAAGTCAATTTCAACCGTTGAAGTCCATCCATTTGATCTCTAACATGCATTGATGGAAGAAAAAGTCCAAGAAGATCAAAGGTGGGTGCCTCTCTCTCTCTCTCTCTCTCTCTCTCTCTCTCTCTCCCTTAGAATGAAGTGGACCCCACCGATATGTTAAATCTACTCCATCCATCAAATGGTGTGGCCCACCACATTTCAGGGAGATCCTTACCATCCACTCTAGGGATGGTGGGAAGTTCCACACACTAGACTAAATGATATATAATATATTATATTTATATATTAATATATATATATATATATATGCATGGTGGGCCACGTGCAGGTGGGAACCACCATGATGCTTGTGTTATATCCATGCCGTCCAGCATCCCTGGGTGCTGGACGTGATGGAGGCTAACATGGAGTGCGTGTACTGCCATGGATGTGTACTAACCATTAAATATATATATATATATAGCTATATATTATATTTAAACTTTTGGGTAGACCACTCATGTGGGCCCCAACTTGATGTATCAATCTAATCCACGCCATCCATTCCATTCCTCAGCTCATTTTAGGTGTTGAGTCGAGAAATGGAGTCAATCCGACCTTCTGGCAGGCCATAACATAGAAAACAGTATTTTTTACCATTGAAACCCACCCTGATGGTTCTATACACCAAATTATGCCGAATATTGGGCTTGTTTAGTCTATCTTGAGCCATGAAATGCAATGGCTAGAGTGGATTCTACTAATGCGGGCCCCACGTATGAAAAACCAAACAAAATATGTTTTTAAAAAAATAAAATTAAGCAAACATAGCAGCTAACGCTGCTGCTGGTGCAAGGACGGCAAAGCATCCTCTGCGCTGGGGCTATCCTTGGCCGACCGTGGGTCCCCAAACGTGGGCCCCACCGTGATGTGTGTGGACATCAGCAACGTGCATTTCGTGGCCCCTTTAGGGCAGCGAGTCCCCTCCAAAAATCAGTCGTGTACGTAACTCAGGTGGCCCACATCATAGGTATAAGTGTGATTGAACGTTTGCCATTGAAACCCTTTTGAGTGTCATAGGAGCTTTGGGTCCATATGAAATTTGTTTTTCCTTTTTATCCAGGTCCGTGTGACCTTATCAACAGATTGGATGGAAAACAAACATTATGGTGGGCCCCACATGGAACCCACTCATTGACATATGTGTTTTATTCACACCGTCCACAGCTGTGGATGGTGGAAACCACTGTGGTGTATGTGGTTTGTCCGCACCGTCCACAGCATTAGACGGTGGGACCCACCTAGTGATGTATTTGTTTATCCATGTCGTCCACTGTTTGGATAGTGGGACCCACCATGATGCCTGTGTTTCATCGAAACTGTCTAACCATTTGGCCAGCTTGTCTTACAGGCATGAGACTAAAAATTAGGCAGATTTAGGATGAAGTGGACCACATAGCCAAAAAGTAGTGGGGATTGAGTGTCTGCCATTGAAACCTTTTGTTTCATAGAAGTTTTGGATCATTAGAAAACTTGTTTCCTCTTAATCCAGGCCTGTGTGACCTTATGGCCAAATTGGATGGAAAATAAATGATACAGTGGGCCTTGAGAATTTTAATGATGGAAATCATTGTTACCACTGTTATTTGGAGTGCGGTCTAGTTGATCTTTTGAGATGATTCATGTATGTATATATATATATATTATATTGATGTACTTGTGGCCATTCGTTGGGGCACACCCTGGGTAAAAATATGAGGCTCATGTGGTTAGGCTCATCTTGATGTATCTGTGGCCCGTTGTTGAGGCCCACCTTGATATATATGAGGCCCATGTTATACGGCCCATTTGATGTATCTAAGGCCCATGGGTCGAGGCCCAATGGGATGTATATAAGGCCCTTTGCAATATGTGATTCCACCTTAGTTAGGTAATGATGTTTATGGCAGACCATGTCTTGTGAGCAATGTTGGTTTGACGTCCACATTGTAAGATTAATGTTGGTTAAATGTTCCCATTGTCACTCTCCCTAGGGCCCATTGATAAGCCCAACTTGTTGTGTATGAGGCCCATGTGTAAGGCCATCTTGATGTATATTAAACCCAGGTGTCGGGCCCACCCATTGTGCATTAAGGCCCATGAGTTGTGGCCCATTGTGATGTTTTTCCAGCCTAGATGGCAAGGCCCAATGTTATGTATGAGAGGCCCATGGGATGTGGCCCATTGTGATTTATTTGAGGCCCAGGTACGAGGTCCATTGTGATACATTTAAGACCTATGGGACGTAGCCCAGTGTGGTGTACTCGAGGCCCATGAGATGTGGCCCATTACGATGTGTTCAGGGCCCATGGGATATGGTCCATTGTAATGTACATGCGGCCCGTATATGGGGACCATTATGATAATACATATGGCCTTGTGTGAGGACTAATGTGATGCATGTGAGGCTTTTGTGAAGAGGCCGACTTGACATGCGAGGCCCATTATGATGTATTCAAGGCCCATAGGTGAGGCCCATTATGATGTATTCGAGGCCCATGGGCATGGCCCAATGTGATGCATATGTGGCCCATGAGTGAGGCCCATAGTGATGTATGTTAGACCCTTGTGTAGGGCCATGGGCTCACTATATGTATGGCTCTATGTGGACCACTCCTTGGGGAACGATGTTGGCTAAATGTCCATATTGATGGGTAATGGTGGTTGAATGTCCACATTGTGATCTTTCCTTAGGCCTTGTTCGGTCGATTCCGATTGTCGAGGTCAAGTATCGAGGCCAATTCTGATTTGTCAAGGTCGATTGTTCAGCCGATTCCGATTGACGTGACCTATTTACTGATTCTGATTATCGATCAATTCCGATTGACATGACCGATTTGCCGATTTTGATTATCGATCGATTTCGATTGTCATGGCCGATTGCCGATTCTGATTGACATGACCAATTTGCCGATTCTAATTGTCAAGGCCAAGTATTTTGGCCGAGTCATATTGTCGAGGCCTAATGTAATGTATATAAGGCTATGGAGCCCTTTGTGATGTATATTAGGCCCGTGCTAGAGGCCCATTGTGATGTATATGTGGCCCATGTTAAAGGCCCATTGTGATGTATATGTGGCCCATGTGATGTGACCCACTTAATGTATATGAGGCCCAATGTGACGTATCTATGGCCATCCATGGAGGCCCATCTTGATGTGATGCATAATGGACCCATGTGAGAAGCCCATTGCGATGTACTTGGGACCCATGGGTTGTGGCCCATTGTGTTGTATTTGGTGCCCATGGGACGTGGCCCATCCGATGTATATAAGCCCATCCGATGCAGCCCATGTGATGCATATTAGACCCATGTGACACGGCCCATTATGATTGTATGAGGCCCATTGTGGTGTATTTGATGGCTAGGCTATGGAGCCCATTGTGATATATGTTAGGCCCATGTGAAAGGCCTATGGTGATGTGTATTAAGCTCTTGAGTGAGGCCTATAGTGTTGTACATTTAGCCCTTGTGTGAGGTCATGGGTCCACTATATGTTAGGATCTATGTGGTTCATTCCTTTGGGGCAATGTTGGTTAAATGTCCACATTGTTGAGGTCGATTGTCGATGCTGGTTATTGATACCGATTATGAGGTATGTGACAGCATAGCATCATGATATATACCCATACGCATCATCTGCATGTTTGTTATGAGATGTGGTTGATCATTGCATATGTCATTGAGCATGTTGTTATGAGACTCCCTGATAGGCAGAGGTTATCTCGCATGAGCACACGGTATGCGCAGGACTGATGCATGAATGGATTGAATGATTCATGCACCTTGCATTATGATTACTGTACGCCTAGCGACATCAGGGCCGTAGCCACCACAGGCATATCGTGGATGGCCAGACGGAACACCGAAAATTTGTTCTAGCATCGAGCTACCATAGATGGCCCTAGGTGAAAATCCCTAAACCCTCTTAGTACCAGAGGATGCCCCAACATCGAGATCGAGTGGATACATGAGTGCCTGAGTGACGAATACCAAGAGGTCGCGTATCCCACTGTGTCATGGTCGGTTGGGAGGGTGTGTGGCCTTACCCGCCCGAGTGTAGGGGGCATTGCTAGGTTGAGTTTGACCATCTCATGAATGGGTCCGCTATCGACCTGTTGGATAAGTATTGACAGACTATTGGCCAGGCGGATAGTGAGGTTTCTTATGCTCACTTGTACTATGCGGCTGGGAGAGCAGTAGTCCCATTTGGAGTGTACTAAACCTCGGTGATGATCCTAGAGATGAACCATACTGATATGTGGACTTATTGAGTAGGAGTTGCATACTCATTCAATCATTCATTCACTATCCACTCGGGCTGGTAGTGTGTAACTATTTGTTATGTGTACCTTCACATGGCCAAGATTTCTATTGGGCACACGATGAACCTAAGATCAGGAGTTTACCATGTTGAGTCTGACTATCCAAATTTAGGTATGGGACTAGTTTGGATAGGAGTCCTTTGTGGTGGACCCCGTAGCCTGCGATACTACATACTATCATCTCGACTTCACATTCCAGCATGGTCATTCCATTCACACCACATATTGCATTACATCCGTCGCATATGACATTTTGGATTACTGTGTTTCTGTATTATATGGTCTAGATACGGCTGATGCTATTCATGGACTCATCAGGAATTGCATATTGCATCGTATCCTCGGCATTTGATATTTGGATCTTTATGACTCATTTACATAGCTATTCTATATTGCATATTCTGATATTGATTGACTCATGGAATTGTCCATATTTTCACTTACCCTATTATCGTATGATTTATGATCTTGTCAGTATTTCTGTTTACCCTGATAATTCATGATCTTATCAGTATTTCTGTTTATTCCAATCTTATACGATTTATGGATTACCAATAGTTCCAGTATTGTATAATGATGGCATTATGTTGAATACTTGGTAGTTACCTTATGCACACACTTACACCACCCTCTAAGCTTTCTATAAGCTTATGCACGATAGATGCGTGCAGGTAATATTAGGTTGCAGTAGTGTTGATCTTGGACCGTGCAATAGTCTTCTGAAGCATGATTTTTTATTGATGTATTTTTCTTTCAGCATTGTATTTAAATGATTATATTAGTGGATATGTGATGATGATGTTGCCTACGTGAATTGGGTAATCTCGTGGTTTTGTTTATTACGAGTTAAATGTACAAAAAAAATCATCCTTGTAGGATCCCAAGATTGGAATCTGGCGTATGGACGCTAGGAGCCAAGAATGGGGTACAATGGAGGCTGTCGGCACCGGATTCGGTGACCGGGATTCCTGTGAGTTCGATTTCTGGGTTTGGGGCGTGACACCCATAGTAGAGTTATAACCCAAAAGTTACAGTGCAAGTGACATCCTAACTGTCAGATCAGTGCACATCTAATGGCTCATATAGTGGAAACTGTTGGGGGTTATTGCACAAAACCTTAGGATCTAGCCTCCCACAAACACCAAAATTATGTGATAATAAAGTAATGAAATAAATCAAAGCATAAACCACATGACACCAGGAAATTTTACGTGGAAGACCCTCAAAGAGGTAAAAACCACGGGATCTTGTCCAGATCAACAATCCACTATAAAGCAAAACGTTACAACCGATCATAAGCACACACCACTTGGATCAAACCTTCTTCACTCACGCAAGAGTAGATAAACAACAAGAGAACAAAAGAAAAATGGTGAGATCTCTCTAATCACGAGGACGTAGAAGCACTGAGACTTGAATTACAAAGTAGATCACCTCTACGAGCAGAACCTTCCTTCCACAACCTTCCTCTCTCTGTCTCTTTCTCTCTCTCTCTCTCTCACCTTTAATAGCCATAAGCCCTCTTAGAAAATCTTTAGCAAACCTTAGAATACCCTAGAATGCACCCCAATCCCACATACACCCCTTTATATAAGAATAGAAAGAGGTAGAATCAAAATAGAAAATAAAATTTGTAAAATCTGCGTTTCCTCAATCATATCTGCGTAACTCTTCGATGATATCGAAGGTCCTTCGATAACAACCTTCGATATCATCTAAGATCCTTTGATGATATCAAAAATGGACCAAAACTATCCAACGACCAATGGTGAAAAATTCTAAAAATACTCGATGTCATCGACTAGTCTTCGATGTCATCGAACTATCTTCGATGATATTGAAGTTGGGTCGATTACATCAAACCCATCAATGAGGAGAAAATTCCCATCAAATCTCTCCCTTTTCGACTCGGGAGGAATTTGCTTTCTTCAAGCAAGCCTGGTTTTTACAAACCTCAAACTTGTCCTTGAGCAAAGCCTTGATCATTATGTCTGACCCATTATCGTCCATGTGGACCTTCTCAAGCTGTAATACCTTTTATTCCAAAGTATCATTGATCCAGTGATACCGAATCTCTATGTGCTTCAACTTGGAGTGCTGACTTAGATTCTTGCTCAAGTGTATAGCACTTTGATTATCGCAATAGACCACGTGCTGCTCCTGCTTCAGGCTAAGTTCCTATAGGAACCTCTTCATTCAAAGCATCTCTTTACATGCCTCTATGACTGTAATGTACTCGGCCTCTGTCATTGACAATGTTATGACCTTCTGTAGCTTACTTTGCCAAGAGACTGCTCCCCCTACAAATGTGAACATGAACCCCGATGTAGACTTCCTGGAGTCAATGTCGCCTGCCATATCTGCATCTATGTAGCCCTCTAACATAGGTTTTCTGTCACCATAGCATAGGCTCTACCTGGATGAGCCTCTTAGATACCGTAGTATCCACTTCACGATGCTCAATGTTTTTTACTAGGATTGGTAAGATACCGGCTGACAACACCAACCGCATATGTTATGTCTGGGCGCGTACACACCATAGCATAAATCAAACTTCCTACTGCTGATGCATAGGGTATCTTCCTTATCTCATCCACCTCTGCCTTCGTCTTGGGACACTAACTGTCGCTTAATTTGAAGTGACCATCAAGTGGAGTACTGACCGGCTTCACTACATTCATATTGAACCACTCTAGGACTTTCTCAATATACCACTCTTGTGATAACCAAAGCTTTCTGCTACTTCTGTCACGGGTTATCTCCATTCCTAGGATGTTTAGCTGGGCCCAAGTCTTTCATCCTGAATGACTTGCCCAACTCCTATTTCAGCCTGTCGATCTTCTTGATGTCTTTTCCCATGGTGAGCAGGTCATCAACGTATAACAGCAGAACTAAGAAATCATCATCTGAGAACTTGTGCGTGAACACACTGTGGTCCGACTCCGTTCTGTCATACCTATGCTGTAACATAAATGAGTTGAACTTCTTATACCATTGTCGTGGATCTTGTTTCAACAAGCTCTTCCTTAACCTACACACCATATACTCCTTACCCTTAACTTCAAACCCCTCTTGTTGGTGCATGTAGATCTCTTTTTCCAGGTCATGATGGAGAAATGCAGTTGTAACATCTAACTACTCAATCTCTAGATCCATGCTAGCTGCCAACCGAAGCAAGACCCATATGGATGTCATCTTCACCACTAGTGAGAATATCTCCTCGAAGTCTATACCTTTCCTCTAACCGAACCCTTTCACTACAAGTCTGGCCTTACACCTCGTCTATGAATTCTTCTACTCGACCTTCTTTCTGAACACCCACTTATTACTCAAAGAATTCTTGCCCTTAGGCAATTTCACCATATTATAGGTGTGGTTCTTATGTAATGATTCTATCTCCTCTTGCATAGCTTGCAACCACTCCCCCTTATGCTCGTCGGGTAGGGCCTCAGAATAATCTTCTGGTTCTCCTCCATCAATGAGCATAATGTACTTATGCAGCAAGTACCTCTTGGATGGCTGTTAGTCCTTAGATGACCTCCTCACTTGTGACTCAACAGGTGGATCAAGTGGAGGCTACTCCCTTAGTTCATCTTATGTAGGAACTCCCTCGTCCTCTGCACCTTACTGTACTTCCCCATCATCAGGCACCATGGGAAGAATAATCGGATCCATATCTCTAGATCACCTGAACTTGGTTGGTTCTTTGCTGGCTTACAAATGTCTTCTATACACTGATCTTCAAAGAAAACCACATCTCTGCTCCTAACGAGCTTCTTCTCGATCGGATCCCACAATCTATAACCGAACTTTTCATTACCGTAACCCAAGAACATATATTGCCTGATCTTCATATCAACCTTGGACCTCTCATCCTTTGGTATGTGAACGGATGCCCTGCATCCAAACACCCTGACATGACTGTATGATGGATCCTATCCAGTCCACACATTCTCAAGTACTTCTCCATTCAATGGAGCTGATGGAGACCTGTGTATTAGATAAACTTCTGTGTGCATTACTTCTCCATAGAACGTCTTGGGCAACTTTGCATGGGATAACATGCATCTGATTCTCTCTATAATGGTGTGATTCATTCGCTCAGCCACACCATTATGCTGGGGGGTCTTGAGAACCATCTATTTATGTCGTATACCCAGGGACTTACAATACTCATAGAAGTCATCAATGTATTCACCACCATTGTCAGTGCAGATGCACTTCAATGATCTACCTGTCTCTCTCTCGACCATAGCATGAAACAATTTAAATACACCAAAGACCTCGTCCTTAGATTCTAAAGCATAAACCCAAACCCTCCTAAATGCATCATCTATAAAAGTGACAAAATACAATGCCCCACCCAAGGTTTTTATCCTCATAGGACCACAAACATCATAATAAACCAAATCTAATGCATGCATTTTATTAACATGAGAAGCAGTTTTAACAAATGAAACTCTATATTGTTTCCCTAATAAACAATTAATACAGGTTTTGAGAGGTATACCTATCACATCTGCAAGGAGCCGCTTCCTCACTGGTATCTAAAGCCCTTTTCACTCATGTGGCCTACACGCCTGTGCCACATGTCAATAGCTAAATCTTCCACTGTGTTCAACCCACCCTTGCACATACTGACACTTGCCTTATAAAAAGTGCAACACTTCTTTCCTCTGGCTGCGATCAACGAAACTTTAATGAGCTTTCAATGCCCACCAGCAAAATGGCTTTCATAGCCATCATCATCCAACCTTCCCATCGACATCAAGTTGAGGCGAAGGTCTAGGATATGCCTCACATCCCTGAGAACCAATGTACAGCCCACATCGGTCTTCACACAAATATCACCGATCCTCACGATCTTCGATACACTAGAATTTCCCATCTTCATGGTCCCAAAGTCACCTGACTTGTAGCTTGTGAAGAAGTCCCTGCGTGGAGTCACATAAAAAGAGGCTCCCGAGTTAATCACCCAGTCGGTGTCCTGACTCATAGCCGTGAGACAAATATCATGATCTGCTGAAAGAATAACTACAACGTCACCATCTGAAGCGACTGCAGTGGAATCTGATTCATCTTCCTTCTCCTTTCCTTTTCCTTTCTTGTCGTTCTTATTCTTACGACATTCATGCTTATAGTGGCCCTTCTTACCACAAGTCTAGCATTCAACATCTTTTCTGGTACTTGACTTGCCTCTTGATTTATCTCAGCCCTTCCTGCCCTTTTTGTTCTTTCTTCTCCCTCATTCTTCTGTCACAAGGGCCTCTTGCTAAGTGAACCCCTGAGACTTTCTCCTTATCTCCTCATTGAAGAAACAACTAGTTACCTGTTCCATGGACACCTTTCCATCTGACACGGAGTTACTCAGAGACACCACCAATATCTCCTAACTATCAGGCACTAAGCTAAACAATAGAAAAGACTGTAATTCATCATCCAGGACCATCTTCATTGCAGAGAGTTGGTTCAAAATATTGCTAACCTCATTCATGTGCTCAACCACAGAACCACCATCTTTAAATTTGAGATTCACAAGTCATCGTATTAAGAATATTTTATTACCGGCTGTCTTCCTCTCATACAACTCTTCCAATTTCAGTCATAGGCTGGTGAGTGAGGTCTCCGTAGACACATGGTGGAATACGGAATCGTCCAACCATTATCTAATAAACCCCACCACCTTCCGGTCCAATTTCTTCCAATCATCATCTGTCATATCCTTTGAATTTGCTGATATGTCTTTAATTGGAGAATAATACAAGTCCTTACAATAAACAAGTCCTCTATCTTAGCCTTATGTATGGTCCAGTTAGAACCATTGAGACTGATCATCCTTGATAAGCCACCTTCAATAATTCAGAACCGATCCCACTCCGTTCAATGAACTTAGCTCTGATGCCACTTTATTGGGGGCCATTGCACAGAACCTTAGGATCTTGCCTCCCAAAAACACCAGAATTATGGGGTAATAAAGCAATGAAATAAATCAAAGTATAAACTACACCACATTAGGGAATTTTACGTGGAAAACTCTTAAAGTGGTAAAAACCACGGGACCTCGTCCAGATCAACAATCCACTATAAAGTAGAATGTTACAACCGATCACAAGCACACACCACTTAGATCAAACCTTCTTCACTCACGCAGGAGTGGATAAACAACAAGAGAACAAAAGGAAAATAGAGAGATCTCACCGATCATGAGGATGCAGAAGCGCTAAGGCGTGGACTGCGAAATAGATCACTTCTACGAGCAGAACCTCCCTTCCACAAGCTTCCTCTCTCTTTCTCTCTCTCTCTCACCTTTGATAGCCCTAATCCCTCCTAGAAAACCTTTAGGAAACCTTAGAATACCCTAGAATGCACCCCAATCCCACATACACCCCTTTATATAAGAATAGAAAGAGGTAGAATCAAAATATGAAACAAAATTCGCAGAATCCACGTTTCCGCAATCACATCTGCTTAACTCTTCAATGATATCGAAGGTCCTTCGATGACAACCTTTGATATCATCTAAGGTCCTTGATGATATCGAAAATGGACCAAAACTGTCCAGCGACTAGAGGTGAAAAATCCCAAAAATACTCGATGCCATCGACCAGTCTTCGATGTCATCGAACTGGCTTTGATGATATCGAAGCTGGGTCGATTACATCGAACCCATAAATGAGGAGAAAATCCCCATCAGAAACAGATTATAGTTGGTGGTCCAGATTTGGAAAACAAATCTCTGCTGGTCCGAGGTTAAGATTATCTGATGAAATCCTAATTTGGAGATATGAATAATATACAATGGGTCTAGTATAAGGTTTGAAGACTTGGGCGAGTCTAATGCGACTCATTGGAGCCACCTCTGGGTCATACCATGTGTCACGACTTGACTTGACTTGATAAGTCCTTTAACCATCGTCTACTATGATAGTTGGCACTAGTTTTTGGGCATGAGATAATGTAGACATGCATTCCACCCTAGTGATGCACCTTTTCCTGAATCACATGAGGTAACTTACAAGTTTGGAAAACTCTTAAGAATGTAGCCTTGTCAACCCATGACCCCTAAAACCATAATAAGGGCCAATAGGCTCAGCCAATCCGGTAAGTTCATGTGCAATTTGGAGTGTAAACAATGACAAGGATGGCCTACGTTACCCCCATGCCATTCATCATGGACAATATTGGACTATCATGGGTTTGCCAATGTCAGCACCTTGTTGATCCTACTCGGTCAGGCTCACACGAGGAAAGAGGTCTCAAGGCTCGTTATGGCCGAATGTGTAAAAATTGAGAATAAGTAAGACTGGCATGGCCATCCAAATCTTTGCAAATTTGAATAGATTGGGAGATCTCCCCCAACACATACACACAAGATCTTTCCAGATAGAGGCTTAGGAAAACCAATGGTTGAGTGGCAATGCGATCCCTACTCCCTAGGTAAAATGGTCATTTGAGCCCACTAAATTGTAAAATTACCTATTCTACTGCTGCTCAAAGTAGATCCATGGTGCCCCTTGCCCTCCAAACATCTCCACATCGCAATGTTTACCCTCCAAGTGCTCCAAATTATCAAAATGTCAAGCCAGTTTCTATAAGTAGAGGCTCACCCTTTCATTTCAAGACTACTAGACAGACTAAGAACTTGGTGCTAGATCAATGTTAAGAGTGAGTGTAGAGAGTAAGAGTAAGTGTTAAGAGGATAGCATGAGAGTAGAGAGAGACAAATCGAGTGTAATCTATCCATCTAACTCTTTAAGTCCAAAATATACAACTTGTCTCACTTTGAAACAAGCGGTCAAGCTCTCCAACTTTCCGACCGCTGATTCCAAGTTGCTCTAGCTACCATGCCATGTACCAGACTTGGTTAACGGGCTCACTAGATATCTAAACTCTAAATTTGGCTTGTGGTAGAGACTCTTTTTTGTTAGGCGAGCTACATTTATAATGGAAATGTAAAACATCGCATCCTCATGACATCCATAAAAAGGATAACCTGATCCTATAAAGGTTGCCAAAATCATATCCATACATTAACACAACATCATCCAAATACATAACATTTACATGCATAAAATTTAAAATAAAATTAAATAAAAATTGAACCAATAAGTAGGACATCTACATAACATTTACATGCACAAAATTCAAAAAAAGAGCAATAAGAAGGACATTCAATAAGAAGGACATCGTCAATGTCTATATACACCACATGCCTAGTTGTGTCTTAAAAGCATAAAAGGAAACATGGGTGTGAGCACATAAGTTCATGGATCATACTACGTGCTGTAAGGTGACCATGACTAATCATTAACCTTCCCCAATCATGAAAAGCACCACAAACATAGGCATAATAACCTACCACTAATCATGTTAGGCATGTTATCACTGGCACGATATCATTTGTAGGCATATTATAAAAGAATACATAATGAATGATTGAATTGTAGTGCATGGTATCAAGGGCTAGTAGTGGCCTCTCACCACGGGTCACAACCCATGTTAGTCCCATACGTAATGTGCGAAGTGATTATATGATGATAGACTCCTGATCTCGAATAGTCCCATACTTATTGGGGATCGAGACCCATGAATATGTATCACTTAGATTATATTTACATATCCACAATCTTGAATGCTTAAATTCATAAATATTGTACATGTCCACATGTCACATTTGTACCATCATAACCAAAACTACATTTATAGCTACACCAAAATAGTGAAAAATGGACAGCTGAAAATCATCTCAAATCTTAATAAACGACGGTTTTGAACCATCGCATGGGCCGTCATATTTTGCTAAATTGTATTAGTTAATGGACAGTTATGGACAGTCTTTAAAAAATGATGGTTATGGACCATCTTTGATTTTAGACGATTATAGACCGTCTAAAAAACTGATGGTCTATGACCATCGTTATTATACATTTAACGCCTCACCAAAACATATAGAGACGATTATTGACCGCCTATAAATTCAATATTTTAGAAAAATATAGATGGCCTAAAGCCTTAGAACATTTCTTGCATTAAAAACAAATCAACAGTAATCTTCTTTTTGTTTCTTTCGTTTAATAAAAAAATTTCAACCAATAAAACATGGTTATAATTCAAACTAAAGAAGAATTGTTAAGCTTAAATATAAACTTCATTTGCTTTTTTTTTTTCAAAAAAGTGAGCACACCTTTTTTAAATAAAGCTTATTGCAAGAAAATAATAGAAGTGGACAATGAAATAATATAGAAAAGTGTTCCAATTCAAGTTAGTGGAAACAACAACAAAAATTAAAGCTTTATAAAATGGGCATGTGTTAAAGGGATACCTCCTTGATTCCTATGCATAAGAGTCTAATGATGATGAGAACAAGAATCGCAACACAAGGGTCCATAAATATAGTAATGTTTCCTGCAAAGAAATAGGTTAGTAGTATATGTTAATGGTAATATTAGATGTTGATGTACTTGATTAGATTGAACCATTAATGCACGTGATCAGATTGAGCACAAAGTTCGGATTAGAGTTACAATTTAGTAAAGGTTTGCACTGCCATACGTGGATGATAAGGAAGCTTAGAAGAGGTCAAAAATTAATCAAGCCCTTTTCTTTTCCTTTACGACAAAATATGTACAATCTTATTAAAACTAATCAATGAATTAAAAGAGTGTTTGAAAAAAATAGAAACAATAGTATTCATTTAATGAGATGGCTTTCACGGTATACAAACTTCTAGTATAATGACATTATAAAATCTAGTAGCGTAAAACAAAAGGCCATTAAATTAATGGGTTCTACGGTCTATGTGAATTTGCAACCATGAAGCATTTATAAAGTTTTGGAATTTTTTTATATGATATTGGCAAACTATTTTTACTGGCAAGTGTTTAGCCAAATCAACTTTTAGCATTTTCATATCCAAAAGTCAAATCCATAACAACTTTCATAATCCATTATGGACCTCTAAATCACTAGCCACTTCTGTCTTATTCCCAACCTCATGTATCAAGACCAACATACAATGCCTTTGGTACAAGAAAGGTTCTCCAACAAAGCTGGCTAGTTAATAACCTTCCACAACCATCTCAAAATTCATCCTTTTTTCCCTTTTTCACATAGTGTAGAATCCTAGTGCTGGCTAATGGTCTTCTAACCTAGCAGGCTACATTGGTGTAGAGGTTTCCATTTGTTTCCATCCTAGGTGCCAGTTAGTCGTTTCTGACCCGGTGACCCGTGTGCACGTATAAGACCCCAAATTGGGTCCGGGTTTATGGTGAACAGAACAAACCCCTCGTGTCTACCTAGAGTACTTGTAGATACATTGTGAGTGCCCCATATGTTTTCGTCTCGAACCAATTCCAAGCAGAACACCCATGTGCCCTTGCTAGCACTCGGACTACTCAGATGTCGTACACAACATCCCGGATGCACTATCCTTGATGACCTGAAAACTTATACCACGACGATTGGCGCATCCTTGCAATTTTATGTGTACCTTTATGCATCAATATGGCATCCAATTTGGGAGATACGTTGTGAAATATGACATGTATATATGTGAGAATACCAGGCCCACTTTAATGCCCATTCCCTTAGACCCATTTCCAGAAATTAACACAATCACATCCTCCATTAGCTACCCCATTACCTCACCATCCACTCACTTCACAAGAACCACATGCACATGCCACCTAGCCCACTACATGCTCATGGACTCTCCCATTAAGACACCTCATCAAGTGCACTCTCAAATGTTGACACATTAGCACAAGCCATGCATGGGCTGGAAGTATGCATGACTATTAGTGCACTGATTTGTGTATCTTATTTATCAATCACGTGAGTCATTGCGCCACGTAGTTGGCTGAGCCTTTGGAAGATGAAGACTAAAGACATAAGAGGACAAAATATCTGTAACATCTCGGAAAAATCCGTACAAAGACCCGAGTACCAACTCAGGTAGAAATCACTAAGGACCGAATCCTTTAGAAAGTAGACAAAAATTAATTAAGTACTAAACTGAATTAATCGGTGAATTAGCTCGAACCACTTTCTATACGAACTGCAAGACCCAAAACTATTAGAATCACTAACTTAATATTTCCTAAAAACCTAGGATCAGTCTCAAAACCCAGTTGCTCTTGGGAGCGCATTGAAACTCCGTATCGGACCTGGACTGCACGTCGAAAGTCTGATAACCGCGAAACTATAAGGTTATGACCACCTTACTGGGCTTGACAACGTTCACGAGAATCGAGTCCAAATAGTATCCAGAAACGCATAACTTGAACCTGAAGCGAAGTATGTGAGAAACACGAATATCTTTAGAAAATGAACTTAAACTTAAGTGAATTGGGCCGTTCACTTGCATGCCAAATTTACAGTTTCAAACCATCAAATTCTGACCTAACTATACCTTGGATCAGGGAAATTTCCCTACACCCATTGGTATACTTGGGGCCTTGATCGAGTGACGATGACCATTGAACTAAAACGGGTCCTCCATGATTGATCTACTAATCCGATTGAACCGAAACCTTAACCTGACTTAGATCCATTGTTAGGGAACTTTCTTCAGATAGTATGTGAGCAATGCACCTCCAGATGAGCTTCATTGGCCAGAAACAGATGCATTTGGCTATAGCCTAAGTATATTATGGCCCTAGGGTCATTGACATCACTTCTGGGCTTATATAATGCCCTAAACCCACCCCTCTCATTCCATATGAATTTTCTCTAATCCTAGGAGAGAGAAGAGAGAAAAGAGGAGAAAAGAGTGGAGATCGAAGGGAAACCTTTGGGGTTTGCTGCAGTGCTCCTGTTCTATTACTCCACTCATTGAATCGCCTTTACATCTAGCTACTCAACTTGTTTCAACTCTGTTTTTGGGTAAGATATCCTAACCCTAATCTATTTTAGGAATCTAAATAGAGAAACCAGTGAAATAGCTAACCTATTTCAATGTTTAAGTAGCCGTTGTGCCGTAGACAAAGACGTGGTGTACGAACCGAGTTCGTAATGAGCGTACCGACGAATGGTACAGACTATAAACATGTAGGTTATAGTTTTCAAGGCTTTCAATGTCAGTTAATGATTTATGACTGACTTGATTGCTGCCACATGTACTTAGATACGACGCTTCCCATGTATCACACATGTATGAACTATGTTGAATATATAATGCATTTCATGTGTTTGTTGAAATGTTTAAATGAAAGTGCTATTATGATTTGTGCTTGTCATGACCATAAATCTTGGTTATATGTTTGTTGTATGTAGAACAACTCCTTTACGAAAGGATTTGCTATAATATATGCTATAATTAAGTTAGGTCATGTATGTATTAATGTGTGGGCTAAGTGTTTAATAATATGTCTGAATAAATAAATGTTTGATGGATTATAATTATTTAGGGTGTTGAGATAGGATTCTCAACTACCTTACCTATATGTATAAATTCCCTCGAGTAACCTAAATTTCAAATACGTGATTTATATATGAAATGCATATGTATGATAACATGTTCAATACATTTGTTAAAATGCTCAAATGAGAATCATATATGAATTGGTTGTTAAATGCTGTTATGACTATCACATGTGATTACCTATTGCATTTAAGTGTGATTGGGACTAAAATGTAGTCTAGGCAATCGGTAACGGTTTCCAATCAAGTGGCCGAACTAGTCTCACCACAAGGGATACGTTCATTGAATTCAAGTCATACGGTGATTGTCGACAGTGGTTAGGCCACGAGGAATGCTTATACACTCCATGTCGATTAATTCTGCGTGTGATCATACCAATCGAACTTGTCAAGTAACCCGATTGGCCTAATGTGTGTTTACCATGTATGGACATTACTGCTTGAATCTAAGGTACCATTTACCAATGTAAAACCCATTTCAACCATGGTACCAAGATCCACTAAGACTAATGAGCTGGGCATGGTGGTGTATAAGACACCGTGGTCAAGCTATCGGCCGACGCTGGGGTGACGGACCTCCCCATAGTAACTAGTGAGCAACCCAAACTCGTGAGCCGAATATGGTGTGTATGGGACACTGTATTTAACCTATCGGCCTACGTTAAGGTGACAAGCCTTTCCGTAGTGACTTCAAGTATAAAATAGGTGTACGTTGAGGTGACGAGCCTCCTGTAGGGACCTAAACTTGCCTATCCACTGCTTTTCAATTAGGGGTGATGTTGCCCCATAACTTGCCTATCGTATGTGATTAACTAGGATTGATGACCCTAGATGGATCATTGTTTGGGTAAATGGTATAAAGTGGGGTACCTTAACTTCCTGAATCTGTTGTATAAATAAGCCTAATAAATTACTTGGCTAATATGACCATGCACCGCATTGCATGTGCTTTGGCGAGGAAGCGCACGTTTAGGGAATTTGTCATGTGCGTGTAGGTGAGGGCATGCATCAGTATATCATATCATTCCTGCATTAACAAGAGTACTTAGGACATGATTGTTGTACTGCTTTATCATTACTACTTGACTGAATTGATAACATGTTAACCTTTACCTTATAGCTCCACTGAGTTGATCACTCACTCCTATTCTGGAACGGTGTTTTAAAACACCAACCAGACTCTATTTTAGCTGCAGATGATGGTGAGGCTTACAAAGCGGAGCCTGACTTTTATGATAATGAGGAGTTCTCCTATATACAACTATCAGGAAGGTCTATGTAGACTATGTACTGATCGACGGGATTCCAGGGATACGAACTAGTTGGACATTACACTTTATTTTTTTGTATATTTTGGAACAAACATGTACATATTCAGCATGGTGGCATGATCATGCTCTGGGGGTTTATAACCACTTCTATACTTTATATATCTATCACAGTCTTCCGCTTGCTAAAATTAATCATCTCTGGAGTATAATATGTTGATTTAGCGTAATCCCATTCATGTTTAATGCACTAATACGGACAACATTTAATCATCATTATTTATGTTGCATAAGTGATGCGTTAAAACTCGGGAGTTGAGCTTCTGCTCGACCCCTGATTTTCGGGGCATTACAATACCAAGGAGCAAATGATAAGTAAATGAGTTGCCTTGGTGACCCTAACCCTTGACCTAAAACAACCCTTAAACCTCTAAATAATTTTGACTTAATAGGTAAACATTGTTGATCATCCCATAGCCTTACAAACCTTATTAGAACATTATAAGTAAGGCTAGAAGAGGTGCAAATGTGCTGTGAAAAATACGCCCAAAATAGCATATTTCAAGTGGTGCTTGATCCCATCGAGCAGACATCGAGGGGTCTTTGATGGCATCGAAGACCCCCTCAATGATATCGAACAGCAAGTTAGATATGTCCAGCAAGAATTGATAATTTTATCTTATTTCTGGATAGCATAAAGGTTCCCTTCGATGACATCGAAGGTTCACTTATATAACATCGAAGGTTCATTTCGATGGCATTGAAGATCACTTGATGGCATCAAAAAGGTAAAATTGCAGTAACGGGGATGCAATGCATTTAACTACGGAATATAGCGGAGCTATAGAATGTATGATAAGTCCTATAGGGGGGGTTGATTAGGACTAATTAAAAATAAATACATAAGTAGAAGAATAATTGCCTATTTAAAAAAATTTGTCAATTAAACTAAACTAAACAATATAACTCTAAGGCCTCCAAGCCAATAGAGGGTCCAATCACATAGGCTATACAAGATATGCATGTTAAGCAACTATTGTAACGACCCAAATTTTCACAGCCAGAGTTTGTGCTCATGCCCGAGAAAATTGAGTGTTAATAATGTATAAATTGGATGCTTTAAAAACTATACGTTATTTTATTTTTTTCATTTGAATCACATCTAGATATATTCATGAAGGTAATATTTACGAGAATAAAATCGACTGTATCGATTATTTTATCAGAGTAAAAGAATAATCAAATGCTCTCTTAATGGGAGCTTATTACATTTATTGAGTTTACAGAGAAAGTACAAAACTAAATCATAAAACTATCTTCTTATTCTT
The DNA here is from genome assembly GCF_029962835.1 of Magnolia sinica. NCBI lineage: Eukaryota > Viridiplantae > Streptophyta > Magnoliopsida > Magnoliales > Magnoliaceae > Magnolia > Magnolia sinica. The sequence goes on from NC_080574.1 coordinate 88,190,717, forward strand.
TCAGCATAATCTTCCATAGGGAGATTGTCATTTAGGTCTTTAATCTGTATGTCACCTGCATCATCTATATGTTTGAAGAGGGTCAACGCCCTACTCATAGTGATGATTATCCTTTAAGATAAACAACAATTCAAGAGAGATATAAAAGTAATATAAAGGTTTCGATACACCTCGTACTCCACTACTACAAGGGATATCAGTATGTGCAAACAACCTACATTAGATGCATGCTTAGCAAAGTGTGTGGGACTAATCATATGTAGTGATCATTATAATGTGGAATGTGATTCATGAAAAATCCGACTCGACCCTCATCCCATAACTATGGATATTCACCGGCATGGTAAACTATCGTGGATTTATGTGGACACCTCAAGGCGCCACAACACGAGTCAAATGAATTACATGACACGATTTGTTCATAGAGCGACTATTTATGACAACTAATCCCAGAAGTGATGTAACATGCATTGCGAATTAATTACATCGATTTGTGCACCACTATCATATCCCAAACCTAGAAATTGGACTTACAGGAATCCTGATCATCGAATCTGGTGCCGACAGCCTCCGTAGTACCCCATTCTGGGCTCTCAGTGCCCATATGACAAGTTCCAATCCTAAGATCCTACAAGGAGGATCTTTCAATGTACATTTATCTCGTAAGAAGCATAACCATGAGTTTACCCAATCACAAAAGTAACATCATCATCACATATCCACTAATATAAAATTTGAATACAATCCCGAAAGGGAAATACATATGTTAAAATATGATCAAAGCTCCACGAGTCTGTTGTATGCTCCAAGTGCAACGCTGCTGTGACCAAATGCCATCTGACGCATCTATCATGCATAAGCTTATAGAAAGCTTACAGGATGGTGTAAGTGTGTGAGCAGCATATGCGTGCTCATAATGTAATATTAGAGTAAATGGAAATACTAGTAAATCTAGGAACATATAATATCAGAATAAACGAAAATACTGACAAGTTCATAAAATATCAACCTCATCCATGATATACAATGAAAAGACGTAATAAGCCAATGTCATATACTGAGTAATGTAAATCAGCTATGTAATACGGAAACATAATGAACCAGATATCAGATATCGATGATGCAATACAATCTGCAATTCGGAAGATCTACGAATACCATCAGCCTCATCTATAGCATATAAATGCAGAAACATAACAACCTAAAATGCCATATGCTGAGGATGTGATGCAATATGCAGTATGTGGTACGAATGAAATGACCAAGCTGCAATGTGAAGTCAGGATGATAGTACGTGGTATCGCAGGCTATGAGGCCTATCACAAAAGGAATTCTATCCAAACCAGTCCCATACCTAAATTTGGATAGATAGGCTCAATGTGGTAAGCTCCTAATCTCAAGTTAGTAGCGCACCCCAACCGAAATCCTGTCCATTGTGAAGGTACACATAATAATTAGTTGCGCACCACCAGCCCAAGTGGATAGTGAATGAATGAATGAATATAATGCTGAGTATGCAACTCCTGCTCCACAAATCAGTACTGTACATCTCTGGGATCATCACCGGAGTCTAGTACACTCTACACCTGCTTGCCGCCCCATCAAGCGCACAACTGGGTAAGTGGAAGAGACCTCACCATCCACCTACCAATATCGGCCCGGCTCATCAATAGCGGACCCATTTATGAGCTGGTCAGACTCAACCTAGCATTGCCTACTCCCTCAAGCGGGTAAGGCCACACCCTTTCCCAACCGACCAGACACAGTGGGAGACGCGGCCTCCAGGTATTCGGTGCTCAGGTGCTCATGTATCCATTCGGTCTCGATGTTGGGGCATCCTTTGGTATCAAGAGAGTTTAGAAATTTTCACCCAGGGCCATCTATGGTGGTCCGATGCTAGTAACAAATTTTTGGTGTCCCATCTGGCCATCCACGATATGAATGTGGATGTTACGGCCCTGATGTACCTAGGGTGTAAACTAATCACTGTCACATATTGCGAGATGCATGAGTCATGCAGTCTAATCATGCATTAATACTACGCATACCATGAGCTCATGTGGGATAACTCCACCTATCAAGGAGTCTAATAAACCACCTGCACTATGGCATATGCAATGGTCAATCACATCTCATAAAAACATGCAAATGATGACTATGGGCATGTATCATGATGTTATGTTGTCACATACTCATAATCGATATCAATAACTGGCCTCGATAATCGACATCGACAATCAGCCTCAACAATGTGGACATTTAACCAACATTGCCCCAAGGAGTGGCCCACATAGAGCCTAACATATAGTGGAACCATGGCCTCACAAAGGTCCTAATATACAACACCATGGGCCCCACTCAAGGGTTTAATACACATCATGATGGGCCTCTCACATGGGCCTAATATACAACACAGTGGGCTCCATCGCCTGACCCTCAAATGCATCACAATGGGCCTCATCACATAGACCTCATATTCATCACATTAGGCCTTAAACATGGGCTGAATACACATCACAATGGGCCTCAAATACGGGCCGCATATACATCACATTGGGCTTTAAACATAGGCCGAATACACATCACAATGGGTCTCAACAATCAGAATTGGCCTCAACAATTGGAATCAGTATCGACAATCGAAATCAGCCTCGATAATCGGAATCGATATCGACAATTGGAATCAGCCTCGACATTTGGAATCGGAATCAGCCTTAATAATCAGAATCAGTATGACAATAAGAATCTGCCTTGACAATCGGAATCGGTATAGACAATCGGAATCGATAATCAGAATCGGCCTCGACAATCGACCTTAACAATTGGAATCAACCTCGACAATCAAAATCAACCTCGATAATTGGAATCGGCTTCAATAATCAGAATTTCCCTCGATAATCAGAATCAACTTCAACAATCGGAATCGGACTAGACAATCAGAATTGGCTTCGACAATCGAAATCGGCCTCGATAATCAGAATCAGAATCGGCTTCAACAATCGGAATCGACCTCAATAATTAGAATCAACCTCGGCAATCAAAATCAAAATCAGCTTCAACAATCGGAATCAGTATTGACAATCAGAATTGGCCTCGATAATTGGCCTCGACAATTAGAATCGGAATCGTCCTTGATAATCAGCCTCAACAATCGTAATTAGTATTGACAATCAGAATAAGCCTCAACAATCGGAATCGATATTGACAATCAGAAACGGGCTTGATAATCGACCTCGATAATCATAATCAGAATCGACCTCAACAATCGGCTTTGACAATCGGAATTGGCCTCAAGAATCAGAAACAGAATCGGTCTCAACAATCAAAATCGACCTCGATAATCGGCCTTGACAATCATAATCGGTGAGAATGGGCCTAACAAGGCCTAAGGGAAGGTCATAGTATGGACATCCAACCATCATTGCCCATGAATGTGGACATTCAACCAACATCGCTCCCAAGCAGTGGCCCACATAGAGCCAAACATAAAGTGGGCCTATGGCCTCACACAAAGGCCTAATATACATCGTAATGAGACTCATACAATCATAATGGGCCTTACACAAGGGTCTCATACATCACAATGGACCGCGTCACATGGGCCTTAAATATATCACAATGGGCCTCAACACATTGGCCCCAAATATATCATATTAGGCCTTATACAAGGGCCTCCTATACATCACATCGGGCCCTTCCAAATGGGCCCCAACTACGTCACATCGGGCCTCATCAAATGGGCCCCAAATACATCCAACGAGCCGTATCAAATGGGCCATAATAACTACACCATTCATCCATCTATAGAGAGCATTATCCAAATAAATGAATCATATCAAAAGATCATCTGGACTATACCACAAACAACAGTGGTGATAATGATTTCCACTATCAAAACTCCGTTGGGCCCACCATAACATTTATTTTTCATCTAGTCTATTCATAAGGTTAAAAAGTCTTGAATTAAGTGGAGACACAAATTTCACATTGATCCATAACTTCTGCACTCCCAAAAAAAGGGTTTCAATGGTGGACGTTCAATCCCACTATTTTTGTAGTGTGGTTTGCTTGGTAATAGATCTATCTTATTTTTGGTCTCAGGCCTTGAGACGAGATCACTAAATGGATGAACGGTTTAGATGTAACACATACACCAGCGGCCTCCACAGACTTGTTGGTGTCATGGGGCCCATTGATGGGCAATATAGATGCAGCACATACATCAATGGTGGGGTGGCTAACACATCAGATGGATGGAAGGTTTGGATGTAATTTGTACATCATGGTGTGGCACATACATCATGTGGACTGCACCTACCACCGTCCAAATATGGACGGTGTGGATATGAAATAGTTACATCAAGGCCGGTCCCACCCCCACACTTGTCACACGTGTGGGTGGTCCCACTCTCTCAACAGATAGACGGCGTGGCTCACAACATACATCAAGGTGCGTCCGTCCCGTGGCACATCGTCCAAGGACGGACGACGTTGTTTAAACCATACCTCACGGTGGGTCTCACGTGGTGTGGTCCATCCATTACATATGTATAATATATTATATTATATAATATGATATATATAACCACTGTAATATATATATATATATATATTATAATATTATATATATATAATGGTTATCTAGACCCTGGACGTCTGGACAGTGTGGATGCAAGGAATGTACATCAAGGTGGCCACGTGGTGTGGCCCACCAAAGTTTTAAATTAGCAGATATTTCTATTTTTCCATCCAGCGTCCAACGTCCAATCTGGACAGACGGTTCAGATATACCACATACCTCATGATGACCCACAGGCCTTGCTGACTCTGAACAACACCAACATGAGGTGGGGTCCACATAGATGGACGGTCTGGATGATCAGACCCCACCCACTGTCCACAGACAGTGTGTAAAATACATACATTACAGTGGGTCCACCATCCTGGACAGATGGACAAAGTGGACAAAGAATAAATACATCAAGTTGGGCCATGTCCATGCCTTGGACAGCCTGGCCCCCAACACGCCATCAGGTGGGCCACAAACATCATCAATGAGAAAAAGGGAGAGAGGGAAAAAGTGAGAAGAAGAGAGAGATCGGATGGTGATGGAGGGACCCCGCCACTATGGGCCCCTCTAGGAGATACAAAGCATACATCAAATGGGTCCCACCATAAGTGGGCCCTGAAATCATCAAATCCAAGCCATAAATCACAATTTGAATCCTAGAAAAATAGCACCCACTTATGATCGTCTCCTCCTTCCGCCAAAGCATGCTAGAGCTCCAATGGATGGACTTCAACGGTTGAGATCTATCATGGAGGGTGGGATTGGATGATAGGAAGGTGGGCCACACCTAGCTCTTTCTCATGGAGAGCTTGGACGTCCACCTCCCATGGTTGTTTGGGAGAATGAGTTTGAAATGAGAGAGAGAGAGGAGTGATGGATGGATGGAGTGGGTGTTGTAAGAAATGGGAATGGGAAGTATGGGTTGGTTTAACTTTGGTGTAAAGGTGGAATGGGTGGGGAGAGAGAGTGTTGACTTGGGTAAAAGAGGGAATGGGTGCATGTACTTTGGATAGGGTGAGGTGGCATTGGGGTATGGAGGGTGTACTTGACTTGATTGACGTGACAGGTCGTAAAGATTCTCTCAGTATTTGCAACGCACGACGTTTTCCTTGAACTAAACATGGGACTACATCTCCTGGCCCGGGTATCACATCAGCGCGTAATACCCAGCGTTGGAACCGCAGCAACGGTGCGGTTGCAAGGGTACAAGTTTCGAGTTGAGCTGACTCTGATATACGGGACACGACTCAGGATCACATGCAAACGCGGATAACAGATCGCGGGTCGCTAAAATTTGACCGGGAGGACCGCGGAAGCCTATGGAACAATACAGGGTAGGATACGGGTCTTACAGCTCTCCCCTCATAATAAAAATTTCATCCTCAAAATTTACAAAACAGACAAGGGAAGAGGAAACATCATCAAGTATATAAGTCAAGGTATAGTCAATCTACCAAAGGATGAAGATAATGCTCTCTAATAATAACCTCGCCCTCCCAAGACGCATCATCAATACTATGGTGACCCTACTAATTTTCGGATCACAGATCAGAAATAATCGTAAATGAAATACTATGCAGCCTCACAATTTCAACGATAGGGAGCTATATCAAAAAACTCTACATTTTTTGAACTCGGGGATCTAACCATTCTAGGTTCTCCCCAATCTTAGAGTGCAGGGTACCTATCAGTAGATATGTGATGTTATCTTCAGGTATTCCCAAGTTATGCTCTGATACCATCTGTTGTCATGCCCAAAACCTGAAAATCGAACTTATAGGAATCCTGATCACTAAATCCGGTGCCGACAACCTCCGTAGTACCCCATTCTCGGCTCCCAACGCCCATAAACTAGGTTCCGATCCTATAATGACCCGAAAAATTTTGTGCCAAGACCCAAGTACTACCTCTATTTTCCTTAGAACCGATTTGTGGGGTAATTAGTGCTAAACTTGATTGCTTGTGAAATTAGCATCAATCACTTTAAATTTGATTTGCATGACTCAAAACCTGTAGAATAGTTAGCGCTATGTTACTCTGAAATCTGGGATCCATCGCTAAATTCAGTTGCTCTTAAGAATTTTTAGAAACTTTGGATCAGACCTGGACCGCGCGTCGAAAGTCTGATAGCGATGATCTTAGTCAAATATGGTCACCATGTTGGACTTGGCCATCACCTCAAAAATTAAGTCCAGATGATGTCCTAGGTCGATTTGATTGAGTCCAGAGTGAAGAGTGTGAGAGCGGTGAGAAATTAAATGTGATTTTATGAAATCTGAGTCATGTCGCTTGCACGACGATTTTAAGCAATCTGACCGTTGGATTCTGACCCAATTTCACCCTCGGATCAGGGAAGGTAACCCAGGCATGTCATTATGCTTGTGGACCTGATCGAGTTTTGGTGACTATTAAATTGACTGTGGTCCACTACGGCTAATCTATAAAGTCGATCGGTATGAAAACTCAGTCTGACCTAGATCCATGGTCAGTGAGCTTAAGTCCGACTGCACGTGGAAAAAGGACCACCGGAAGTGCTCCGTTGGATCGAGAGAGGCCTGATTTGGTTATAAGCTAAGTATACCTTGGCCTTGGGGTTATTTTCATTCATGTTAGGCCTATATAAAGACCTTAAAACCCTCACTCTCTTTTCCATACGAATTTCCTAACCCTAGCTAAGAAAGGGATAGTAAAAGAGAGAGAAAGTAAGAGAGAAGTTGGTGAATCATCCTTAGATTCTTTTCTGTGACTCTACATCCTTAAACCATCACTTTTGAATCGTTATTCTGGCGATTCTAAGTTCCTTCTTCGGTAAGTTAACCTAACCCTAATCTGTTTTAAAGCTTAGAATAGTCTATGTGTTGTTGTAGCCCATTTCTATTCTTGTCTTAGGTTATCTTGTCGCCATTGATGAAGACATATCGTCTGAATCAGTTCGGTGTGCTATTTCTGGTTTAAGGTGTGGCTATATTCGTATAGGTTATGGTTTTCAAGGCTTTCAATGCCAGTTAATGGTTTATTCTTGTTGTAGGTGCAATTTCACATGCTAAATGTTATGTTTATATAGTATTCCAGATATATATGCCTTGTGTAGAGATTTGTGTATTTCTCATGTATGTAGGAAGTACCGTATACGTATAAAATATGAACATGTGTTTACCATGATTATGTGTCGTGTACTTGTGCTAATTGTATGTGTGACTATTCCTTGGCAAAAGGAATTGTCTAAAGGCGTGTATTTCAACATACGCCATGTATGTTGCACTATGTAGTCTAAGTGTTTATAGAAATGTCTGAATGGTCTAAAGTGTAATATATTATCCTATTTGTGGGCATTGAGGAGTGATTCTTAACTCTCTTCTTGGTGTGTATGATTTCCCACATGCAAGTTACATTCCTTGTTGTTTAATTTCAAGTATTTCTTATGTTTAAATCCATGTTAAGTTGAAATTTTGAACATGCTCACATACTACATGATTTGAATTATTGTTCCATTACTGTTCTAAATTGTATATGCATATCCGTTATAATGGAATATGTTTGGGACTATGAATAGTCCAGGAAATCGGTAATCGGCTTTGAGTTCGTGGCTGAGGTTGCTTACGCCACAAAGGACGTAATTTGACGAACCTGAGTCGTATTAGAATTGTCGGCAGTGGTTTGGCCACATAGAGTGTTTACGCACTCTATGTCGTTCAACCCAACGTGTGCTCGTGCTAGTCGAGTTCGTCAAGTAACCCGATTGTCCGATGTATGTTCACCATGTGTGGATGCTATTGCTTGAATCTAGGGTACCAAACTTACCAGTGCACATCCTGTTAACCATTGTACCTGGATCCGCTAAGACTCATGAGCCGGACATGGTGGTATGGGACACCGTGGTCGAGCTGTCCGCCTACGCTGGGGTGACGAGCCTCCCCGTAGTGACCAGTGAGCAACCAAACTCGTGAGCCGATTATGGTGGTATGGGACACTATATTCATGCTGTTGGCTTACATTGATTGGTGACGAGCCCTTTGTAGTGACCTGGAGCATACCTGGATACCGCATTGAGGTGACGAGCCTAATTGTAGTAACGAAGGTATGATAGGCATGCTTTGATTGGTGACGAGCCCTTTGCAACGACCTAAAACCATATGATCGTATGAGATTGTTTAGGACTGACGACCCTAGAATGGATCACTATTTGGAAATTAATATGAGGAAGGTACCTTAGCTTCCCAATCCTACTGTATGAAAGGGACTAATAACAACTGGGTAATCATGTTCATGCACCGCATTTGCATGTCCCTGGAAGAGGTGGAGCACTTGAGGTGATGTCATGCGTAACATAAGATGAAGACACTGAGGGTGTACTGGCGAGGGCATACATCATTCTACATACATCCTTGCACTAAAAAGAGTAATTAGGACATGTTTGATTATTCTGCTTTATCATTACTGCTTGATTGAATTGATAACATGTTAACCTTTGCTTTATTGTTCCACTGAGTTGATCACTCACTCCCACATTCTGGGATGGTGTTTAAACACCAACTAGACTGTCTTAGATGCAAATATTGATGTGCCCCTGAGGCAGAGCAGGAGTTCAAGGATGATGAGGCTGCATTTTCTTTTATGCAGTTTTCAGGCGGGTTCTTGTGAGCCTTGTTCTGATGCGTGGGATTCTAGGATTTCTTTTTGGGAATGGATGAATGTCATTTAATGCTTGTAATTTTGATAGTAACACTTCTAAGTATGACCTGGTATGTATATGTATTTCAGGGATTTGCACATGTACACTTATGTTCCTTTAAGTCTTCCGCTTGCGTCTATCACTTATCCCTGAATTATGTTTGCAGTTTGGATTAATCTATCCCATGTTTTATGTACTCACATAGACAACATACATCCATCATCAAATATGTTGAATAAGTGATGTTTTGAAACTTGGGAGTTGAGTTATGCTCGACCCTCGAATTTCAGGGCGTTACAAGTTGGTATTAGAGCATGAATTGAATTAAACCGGACCTAGGTTATGGTCACACACTGCACACTATTGCCACTTTAGTGTATTTGGGTGTGAGCTTATCGTAGATTTTGTCTATGTGTCCCATTTCTTCTATCGGCGAATGTTTACTGAAAACGACAGCCGAGATTGAGTCTGTGCTCTCTCCTGATCACACACAGCGACCCAAAATCTCTTCTAGACCATCCATTAATGAGTTTAGATGGTTTATGTTTCCATCTCCACCCTTCAAATGTTAGTAAACCTTAGTTTGCATCAGATTTCAACCTGAGTGGCCCGATAGGCGTCGAATCGGACAAAGCGGCCGATCGAGGCATTTTCAGGGGGACCCACATCATTTTCCACATAAGGGGATAGGATGACCTCCCCCAAATGGCGAGTCATCGCCGAATGGTCCAGAGACCGGTGATGACCTCGTCGGTTCGGCGAGCCCTCGCCGGTTGGCCAGGCCGGGCGGGCCGGCTTGGGTCGACGACTTTGGGGCCTAGTGTGGCCCACCCCTCCATGGTTGCTCTATTTTAAACCCATCTAAACCCTACTTCCTTCACAAAACACCCTCCTAAGCTCTCCTTTTCTTCAAGTTTCTCTCAAAACTCCACCAAACTCTCTCCCCAATCTCCTTATTCTTCCATTTTCGTGCATACCCAACCAACCCATCTCAAACCCTCATCCCCATTGCTGATTTCACTCCCTTTTCTTCTCATTTGAGCTCTCAAATCCTTCTTTGGGATCTCAAGTGTGTGGAAACTTCACCATTCTTTCCATTTCTCCCTTTTCTCTCATTTTCCATGGCCCTCTTTGAGTTTATCATGGCCATATTTTCTATCTCCACCCTTCTTTCTTTGATGGGGAAGAAGTGAGCGCCCGTGGATAAAGCTGAGCCTAGCTGCCCAACCCATGCACGGAGGCCGAGAGGTGCCGCCACGAGTACGACCCCCGCCCGTGAGTTTCAAACCATGTTGGTGAAGCTATCTCATGGAGTCTATAAAGGCCATAGGGTCTTTTTTGAGGCTCATATTGATCCGTTGGTGTCCCTTGTTTGAGGGTGAGTATCGTGCGAATGCAAGCACTGTTCAAGCTTTTTATGCCAACATTCGTGATCCTTCGTTGGAGCCCCTGCAGTTGAAGATTCCTTATGGAAGCGGTCGGGAGGCCACGGTCAATGTCGCTTTGATATCCCGACTCCTGAATGTGCCACTTAGTGAGGTGCATGCCAGTTAGAAGAATTTGAGTAGTATACGCGAGAGGGATCGCCGCACGTGGCTCTTGTGTGGTCGTCTGGTCGAATGGCAGCCAAATAGAAGCCTTCTAGCTACGAACATGATGGACGATTTTCGCTTGCTTCACCACATGTGTACGTTCAATGTATATCCAAGGTGGAGCAACCGCAGCGAGTGTACGCACCTGATGGTAGATTTTCTGTATCAGGTGGGGTAAGGAGCGAAGTTATGTGTGCCAACGTACATCTTGCGCCAGATTATCCTTATCGCTCATTCGAACAGGAAGACCGAATCGCTCCCATTTGGCCGACTCATTTATAAGCTTGCACATGAGTTTGGCTATAGGCTTGGGGTAAAAAATCCTGTACCTGTTTGCTACATTAATGAGACGATCCTAAATCAGATGAAAATTGGGCCTCATCATCGACAAGCCTCAGAAAGTGAGGATGAGTCTGAGAGTGATGAGAAAGAAAGTTATGGTGAGGGTGGAGCTAAGATTGAAGAAGAAACAGAGCAGGACGGGGACAGGTCGTCCCGTATGCGAGCACCTATGGTTCCCAGACCACGACTTGACTTTCAGAGTGCACCATTTCTCTGCAAGAGGCCGCGGGTAGATTCTCCTCCGAGGCGTTCAACGCCGCCTGCTCAACAGGTGCGAGCTGATCTTCGCTGTTCGTACTGTGGGAAGATGGGGCATTTGGATCGTTCTTGCTTTTCGCGTATGCGGGACAGTGGTTTTACTCCACCGTAGAGGATCAGCCGTTCGATGCCTCAAGTTATTTCACCACCACCTCTTCGTTCAGCGCGCCAGCTCATCCATCCTTCAGACCTTCTATACCTAGCCTCAGGCCACCTCAGTGGCCCATGGTTCCTCCGCTGAATCGCCAGCAGCAGGCTCGAGTTCATGCGCTCTCAGCCGAAGCGCCTGTGTCTAACTTGGTGCCGAGATCCTTCGAGGTTACAGCGCACATTGAAGGTATTCCCATTTCTATGTTGGTGGATATAGGGTCCACTACCTCTCTTATATCGTATGCGGTAATTAGGCGTCTGAGTTTGAGCATTATTTCTATGCAAAGAGTGACGCTCACTACCGCTACAGGGATCTTCTCTTCTATGAACAAGTGTTGTATGGATTGTTTGATTGATCTAGGGAGTGGATCGATTCTTGTTGACCTTTTTGTCACACCTCTTTTCCATTACGATGTTATTATGGGTATGGATTGGTTCACGAGGATGCAAGCAGAGATTGATTGTGAAGCAAGGTTGGTGACAATCCATGGACCTGAGGGCGAGACAGTTACTTTCCCAGCTCAGGTTAGTTACCCTTTTCGTCTTGATTATTATACTTCTCTGTTGGAGAGTATGGCTGGATTGGCGTTTAAAAGCACGCCTGTAGTTCGGGAGTTTGAAGATGTGTTTGAGTCGATTCCTGAATTACCTCTTCAGCGCGAGATTCATTTTACTATCGATCTCATGCCTGGTGCGGTGCCCATTTCTTTACCCACTTATCGTATGCCTCCGAGTGAAATGGAGGAATTGAGGAAGCAGATAGATGGTTTGTTGAACTTGGGCTTTATTCGGCCTAGTGTGCCTCCTTGGGGAGCACCTGTTTTGTTTGTGAAGAAGAAAGATGGTTCCTTACGCTTATGTATTGATTATCGCGGGTTGAATCAAGTGACTGTGAAGAATAAGTACCCTTTCCCTAGGATTGATGATCTGTTTGATCAGTTGAAGGGGGCATGGTACTTTTCGAAGGTTGATCTGCAGTCAGGTATCACCAGTTGTGCGTCAAGAATGAGGATGTGTAGAAGACCGCTTTCAGGACTAGCTTCGGTCACTATGAGTTCCTTGTGATGTCGTTTGGTCTTACGAACGCACCGGCCGTGTTCATGGATCTGATGAACAGGGTGTTTCGGCCATTCTTGTTCCGATTCGTCATTGTCTTTATCAATGACATCTTGATATATTCTACGAGTCGGGAAGAGCACGAGGAGCACTTAAGAACGGTCTTGGATACTCTTAGGAAGAATTAGTTTTTTGTGCAGTTCAAGAAATGCGATTTCTGGAAAGAGAAAGTCAAGTTCCTGGGACATGTGGTGTCCAAGGAAGGGATAGCTATTGATCTTGCCAAGGTAGCTGTAGTTCAGGATTGGAAACAGCCTGGTTCAGTTATTGAGGTGAGAAGCTTTCTGGTTCTAGCAGGCTATTATCGACGCTTCATATGAGACTTCTCGAAGATAGCCAGACCGTTGTCTCAGTTGACACGGAAAGATTTGAAGTTTGCTTGGAATGAGAGGGTGGAGATAGCTTTTCAAGAGCTGAAGGACAAGTTGACGTCCGCCCCTATGCTAGTATTGCCAGAGCAAGGGGTTAAGTATACTATATATAATGACGCCTCTCGCATTGGTCTAGGTTTTGTTCTTATGCAAAAGGACAGGGTGATTGCTTATGCTTCGAGACAGTTGAGGAAACACGAAGAAAATTACCCTACACACGACCTGGAGTTGGCAGCTATCATTTTCGCATTAAAGCTCTGGAGACATTACCTCTATGGAGAGGAGTTCGAGCTCTTTTGTGACCACAAGAGCCTTAAGTATATTTTCACGCAGCGTGACTTGAATATGAGGCAGCGCCAATGGATGGAAACATTGAAAGACTTTAAGTTCGATGTTTCTTACCATCTGGGCAAGGCGAACCTTGTGGCAAACGTGTTGAGTCGCAAGAAGGCTATAGAGTTTGCGGCTCCGCTAATGATAGCAGAATGGGACATGCTGGAGTTTGTGTGAGACTTTGAGCAGAAACTTATGGTGGAAGAGTCGTATGAGGTTATCGCACACATTTGTGTACAACCCCTGATTGATGAGAGGATCGTTGCAGCTCAAGCAGATGATGAGCTTTTGGCGAAGATGAGAAAGCAGGTTGGTACAGATGAGAACTCCGACTAGAGTGTTAGTTCAAATGGGGGCCTACGATTTCGTGGCCGGTTATGTGTTCCAGACATTCCTGACTTGAGACGAGAGGTTCTCGAGTTAGCCCATAGTTCTAAACTTGCAATGCATCCAGGTAGCACGAAGATGTATCCGAATATGAGAAGATCTTATTGGTGGGACAACATAAAGGTTCACATTGCTGAGTATGTATCTCGTTGTCTCAAGTGCTAGCAGGTCAAGGCAGAGCATCGCCGACCTCCTGGGTTGCTTCAGCCCATGCCCATAGCAGAATGGAAGTGGGACTTCATCTCTATGGATTTTATTTCTAGGTTGTCAAGAACGAGGAAGGGACATGACTCTATTTGGGTGATCGTCGACCGATTGATGAAGTTGGCTCATTTCTTACTAAGCAAAGTCACAAACTCTACAGACGAGTTGGCTAGGTTGTATATCAAGGAGATTGTATGTCTGCATGGAGTTCCCTTGGAGATTGTGTTTGACAAAGACACGCGGTTCACATCTATCTTCTGGACTCGTATACAGGAAATGATGGGTGTGAAATTGAAGTTTAGTACCGCGTTTCATCCGCAGACAGATGGGCAGATGGAACATGTGAATCAGATCCCGAAAGACATGTTGCGAGCTTGTGTTTTGGATTTCAAGGACAGTTGGGATGATTGTCTCCAGTATGCAGAGTTCGCGTATAATAACAGTTTCCAGGCGAGTATCGGCATGGCTCCCTACAAGGCATTGTATGGTCGCTTGTGCAGAGCACCGCATTGCTGGGCAGAAGTTGGCGAACGTAGTTTGATTGGCCCGGAGTTGGTGCAGGCGACTTCAGAGAAAGTTGACATTATTCGATGTCGACTTCTGACAGCTCTGTAACGACCTTGGAATTTTCTGTGCTAATCTTTCCTTAAGTAGTTGTTTTGGGGTAATTAGCGCTTTACTCGATTGTTTGTGAAATTCGCATCAATCACTTTAAATTGTATCTGCATGGCTCTAAACGTGTAGATTAGTGAGCGCTACGTTACTCTGAAATCTGGGATCCATCGCTAAATGCAGTTGTTTTGGGGAATTTTTGGAAGATCTGGATCGGACCTAGACCGCGCATCGAAAGTCCGATGGCGATGATCTTAGGCTGTTGCGGTCACCGAGTTGGGCTTGATCTTCACCTCGAAAATCAAGTCGATCTGATGTTCTGGGTCGATTTGGTTGTGCTCGGAGTGAAGAGTGTGAGAACGGTTGGAATTTATTAAGCTTTTATTGAAATCTGAGTCGTGTCGCTTGCGCGACGATTTTAAGCATTCGGACCGTTGGATTCTAACCCAATTTCACCCTCTGATCAGGATAGTTGGCCCAGGCATATCCTAGTGCTTGTGGACCTGATCGAGTTTCCGTGACCGTTGAATTGAGTGTGGTCCGCCACGGCTGATCTGAAGAGCCGGTCGGTACGAAAACTCTGCTTGACCTAGATCCATGGTCAAGGAGCTTAAGTCCGACCTTTCATGGTTATAGGCCCACCAGAAGTGCTTCGTTGGATCGAGAAAGGCGTGCTTTGGTTATAACCTAAGTATACCTTGACCCTGGGGTTATTTCCATCATTTTAAGGCCTATATATAGTCCTTAAACCCTAGCTCTCATTTCCATACGAATTTTCTCTAACCCTAGCTTGGAAAGAGAGTGGAAAAGAGAGAGTTAGTGAGAGAGATTGGTTGGTGATTCATCTTGATTTCTTCCTTGTTCTCCTTCATCTTTGAACCTTCACTTTGGATCGTTCCTCTGACGATTCTGAGTTCTCTTGGGGTAAGTTAACCTAACCCTAACCTGTGTTAGAGCTTAGATTAGACTGGGTGCTGTTGTATCTCATTTCTATCCTTATTTTAGGGTATTCTAGCGCCGTTGACGAAGATAACTCGTCTAAATCAGCTCGGCGGTTCTTTCTTCGCTTAAGGTGAGGACTTTAAGTGTATAGGTTATGGTTTTCAAGGCTTTCAATCCCAGTTAGTGATTTATTCTTGTTATGGATGAGATTTCACATGTCAAATGTTATGTTTACATCGCCTTCCTGATATGCATGTGCTATATTGAGATTTGTGTATTCTAAGTGTATTTATAAAGTACCGTATACATATAAAATACGCACTTGTGTTTGCCATGATTATTTGTCATGTATGTGTGCTAGATGCATGTATGACAACTCCTTGGTAAAAGGAATTGTCTAAGTGCATGTATTCCAACATACGCTATATATGTTGTTCCTTGTATGCTAAGTGTTTGTAGAAATGCATGAATGATCTAAGTGTAACTGATTACACTAATTGTGGGCGTTGAGAAGTGATTCTCAATACTCCTATTGATGCGCATGTTTTCCTTTATGCAGTTACCTTTCAAGTTATTTAAATTCAAGCATCTCCTATGCTTACAGTTATGTTAAGTTGATATTCTTCAGATGTGTTTGTACCATGATTTGAGCTGTTGATCTATTACCGCTTTACATTCCATATGAATATCTGTCGTAGTGTAGGATGTTTGGGACTATGCCTTAGTCCAGGAAATCGGTAATTGACCCTATGAATTGTGGTTGAGATTGCTTTCGCCACGTAGGACGTATTAGACGAACCCGAGCCGTATTAGAGTTGGCGGCAGTGGTTTGGCCACGCGGAGTGTTTGCGCACTCTATGTCGTTCAACTCAACGTGCGCTCGTGCTAGTCGAGTTCGTCAAATAACCCGATTGTCCGATGTATGTTAACCATGTATGGACGCTACTGCTTGAATCTAGGGTACCGAACTTACCAGTGAAATCCTAATAACCATGGTACCTGATCCGCTAAGACTCATGAGCCGGACATGGTGGTATGGGACACCGTGGTCGAGCTATCGGCCTACGCTGGGGTGACGAGCCTCCCCGTAGTGACCAGTGAGCAACTAAACTCGTGAGCCGATTATGGTGGTATGGGACACTATATTCGTGTTGTCGGCCTACATTGATTGGTGACGAGCCCTTTGTAGTGACCTCGAGCATACCTGGATACCGCAAGGAGGTGACGAGCCGATCTGTGGTAGTAAGGGCATGAAAGGCGTACATTGATTGGTGACGAGCCCTTTGCTACGACCTCAAATATAAAATCGTATGAGATGTCTAGGATTGACGACCCTAGTATGGATCACTGTTTGGATGGTGATATGAGAAAGGTATCTTAGCTTCCCAATCCTGTTGTATGAATTGGACTAATAACAACTTGGTAATCATATCCATGCACCGCATTTGCATGTGCTTTGTAGATGTGGCGCACTTTGAGGCGATGTCATGCGTAACGTAAGATGAAGACGCTGAGGGTGTACGTGTGAGGGCACGCATCATATTGCATTCATACCTGCATTAATAAGAGTACTTAGGCTTTATTTAAGTGTTCTGCTTTATCATTACTGTTTGATTGAACTGATAACATGTTAACCAGTGCCTTATTGTTCCACTGAGTTGATCACTCACTCCCACGTTTCTGGGGCGGTGTTACACACCCACCAGACTCTGTCTTAGGCTCTGATGTTGCAGATGTGGATGCGACGTCTGAGGCAGAGCGGGAGCTGGATGACGACGAGGCTGCTTTCTCCTATATGCAGTTTTCAGACGGGTTCTAGCGAGCTTCGGTCTGTCGCGCGGGATCTCTGGGATTATATTTTGGGAACTGAAATGATGTATTTGATACTTAAATTTTGTTAAATAACACTTTTACACGATCCGGCTTGTATATGAAATTCAGGGTTTACACTTGTACACATTTTACTATAAGTCTTCCGCTTGCTTTATTCACTTATTCCTGAATCATATCTGTGTTTTGGCTTAATCTATTCCATGTTTTATGCACTAATACAGTCAACATACATCCATCATTAAATATGTTGCATAAGTGATGTTTTGGAACTCGGGAGCTGAGTTATGCTCGACCCCCGAATTTCAGGGCGTTACAAGTTGGTATCAGAGCATGATCTGGATTAAACCGGACCTGGGTTATGGTCACACACCGCACGTTGTCGCCACTATAGTGTATTTGGGTGTGGGTCTATCATCGCTTTGTGTTTGTGCTCCGTAGTTTCTATCAGCGAAAGTTTCTTGAAAACCTTTGCCGAAATCGAGTCTGTACCCTTACCTGATCACACACAGCGACCCGAAACCTTTCCTAGACCCTCTATTAATGAGTGTAGACGGTCAATCTTCCTTTTTTTCCATCTTAAACCTTCCAGAAATCGTTGTTTGAATCAGATTTCTGTCAGAATGACCCGATAGGCCTCAAACTACGCAAGGAGCCATTTGGGGCATTTCCAGTGGGGCCCAGGGGGGGAACCACATGTTTTGGACCAAGGGGGACCAGGAGGGCCTCGCCAAATCGGCGAGGCATCGCCGATATGTCCAGAGACCGGCGATGCCATCGCCGGTTCGGCGAGGGATCGCCGGTCAGCGGGCTTGGCGGGCCGGGCCGACGCGGGCCGATCGTCCCTAGGTCTTGTGTGGCCCACCCCTCCACGGTTTTCATTTTAAAACCTCTCCTTTTACCTATTTCCTTCACAAAACCCACCCCCAAGCTCTCCTTTTCTTCAAAAACCTCTCCAAACTCTCTCAAATCTCTCCCAAATCTTCATCTTCCTCCCATTTTCGTGCAAACCCATCACCCCATTCTCAAATCTTCCATTCCATTGCTGATTTCTTCTTTTTCCCTTCTCATTTGAGCCCTTTCATTCCCTATTTGGCTAATTGTTGTGTGGAAGCTTCACCATCTTCCTATTTCTCTCTTTCTCTCATTTCTCATGGCCCTCTTTGAGATTGTGACGGCCATCTTTTCCATTTCTTTCCTTCTTTCCTTGATGGGGAAGAAGAGAGCGCCCATGGATGAAGCCGGGCCGAGCCGCCCAACCCGTGTACGGAGGCCGAGAGGTGCCGCCGCTAGCACGTCCGCCACGCGCGAGTTCCAGACGAAGCGGGACCTCGATCCTCGAGCTCCTGTCAGTAGGACCTTGTTGGCGGAATTGTCGCATGGAGTCTATGAGGGGCGTAGAGTCCTTTTTGAGGCTCATGTTGACCCGCGGCTCTTTGGTGAGTTCTTCTTGTTGGAGCGCCTAGAAGGGGCTGGTTGGGGTCCCTTGTTCGAAGGCGAGTATCGCGCGAATGCTAGCACTGTTCGGGCCTTCTATGCCAACATTCTGGAGCCTTCGCTGGATCCTCTGCAGTTCAAGATTCCCTGTGGTAGCGGTCGAGTTGGAATTGTCAATGTTGCTTTGATATCCCGACTCTTGAAGGTGCCACTTGGGGAAGTGCATGTGCGCGAGAGGGATCGTCGCACCCGATCCTTGTGTGGTCGTCTGGTTGAATGGCAGCCGAATAGGAGTCTTCTGGCTTCTTTCATGACGGACGACTTCCGTTTGCTTCACCACATCTTTACGTTCAATGTGTATCCGAGGTGGAGCAACCGCAGCGAGTGTACGCGCCTGATGGTAGATTTTCTATATCAGGTGGGGCAGGATGCGAAGTTGTGTGTGCCGACGTACGTCCTGCGTCAGATTATTCTCATCGCTCGTTCGAGTAGACGGACCGAGTCTCTTCCCTTTGGCCGCCTTATTTGCAAGATCGCACATGAGTTCGGCTATAGGCTTGGAGCTGAGAAGCCGGTCCCTGTTCGCTATATCAATTTGAGGACTCTCAAGCTGATGGAGGTTGGTTCTGGTCGGCTTGCCTCCGAGGGTGAGGCCGAGTCTGATAGTGGTGATGATGAGAGTTATGCTGAAGGCGGTGCGGAGTCTGAGGAAGAAGCAGAGCAAGGCGAGAAAGAGATTGAGGCACAGGATGCGAGTGATAGCTCTCCTCCTATGGTGCCTGAGCAGGGCGCAGAGCAGGTTGCCAGAGATGCCCGTCTTACACGGCTTGAAGAAGGGCAAGCTGCTTTACGCCAGGAGATGGTTGATCTTCGAGGCTTGGTTAAGCACAAGTTCAAGAAGATGTCTCGGACTTTGAAATCTATCCTATGTTGCTTGCAGGATAAGGGTGCTCCACCTCCATCTCCTGATTCCGACGAGTAGCATCGTCGTGGCCGTCTTTGCTTTGTTGTGTTTTTCTTTCTGTGTGTAGCCATTGTTGGCTTGTAGTTGGAGTTGTTGTAGTTGTTGTAGCTGTTAGTGGTTGTAGTTATTGTGGTTGTTTGAAGTGTTAGATGTTGTTGTTTTCATGCTTTCCTAGTCGTGATTCATGTATTGCTGCACTACTTGTATTGTGACGATTTTGGTTAATGGAATGCATGTTGTTTGTTTTTGGAGTTGTGCTGTGTTGTTGTTGTGTGGATGGATTATGTGACTTAGAATCTGACAGGTTGCATCCTTTGATTTAATGTAGGGATGCCTCCTAAGGGTTCGAAGACTTCGGCCCGTCTTTCTCTGATTGAGTCGCTTGCTGGGGTTCCTCCCTTGAGCGATAGCGAGTTCCGCCGGCGGGTCCATCTCGTGCCGGGTGTTGGGTCGACACCGATGGCTCCTCCAATCACACCCTCGGTTCCCGAGCCGAGCCATGCACCTTCTTCGCTTCACCTGTTGATAGGTTTGAGCAGATGATGTTGTTGATGCAGAGCAGCAGCACCACCAGTAGCAGCAGCAGCAGCAGCAGGAGGAGTTCCTCTCCTCCATGGCTCGCATCTTTGCTCAGTCGGTGGGGCGACTCCACCTGTTTCACCTATGCCTCCATCCGGGAGTGCCAGTGCCAGTGTTGTGTCAGCGGCACATTCGAGCGATTTCAGCGCTTACGACCTCCTACTTTTGCGGGTTCTCATGACCCGAGGAGGCCGAGTATTGGATTGACCGCATCTCTAAGATGCCGAGGCCGTTGCACCTCTGAGGTCGAGCAGTTGAGCTTGCCACCTTCATGTTTGAGAAGGAGGCCGGTTTGTGGTGGGACAGGTGCTTCGCACTGTCGAGGAGGACTTCGTGTGGTCGTGGCGGGCGTTTGAGGCGCGCTTCCACGAGAAGTATTTCCTGATTTATCGACATGAGAAGGAGAGTGAGTTCCTTCGCCTCCGCTAGGAGGGTTGTCGGTTACGGAGTATGAGAACCGGTTTCTGAGTTGGGGCGGTATGTTCCTTTGATCTGGGCGATCAACCGATGAGGATGCGGCATTTTTCTCAGGGACTGCGACCTGAGATCCGATCGAAGATTTGCTGTGGCAGCATTTCTTCATATGCGGAGCTAGTGAGCATGTCCTTGCGAGCAGAGCGACGGAGATAGAGCGTCCCGCATGCGAGCACCGATGCCTCCTAGGCCGCGACCGGATTTCCATGGTGCACCTTTCCTTGGCAAGAGGCCGCGTATTGATTCTCCTCCTAGGCGTTCGCGCCCGCCAGCAGATGAGAGCTGATCTCGAGATGTTCTTATTGTGGGAAAGTGGGGCACTTGGACCGTTCGCTTCTCCCGTATGCGAGCAGTGGTTTTACTCCACCGCAGAGGGTTAGCCGTCCAATGCCTCCGGTTATTTCTCCTCCTCCTCTTCGATCGGCGCCACTCATCCATCCTTCGACTGCAGTTCTGGTTTCAGCCGCCTCGCGCCCATGGTTCCTTCGCCGAATCGTCCAGGAGGCTCGTGTTCATGCGCTTTCAACTATGTCTGACTTGGTGCCGAGGTCCTTTGAGGTGACACGCATATTGAAGGTATTCCTGTTTCGTGTTAGTGGATACAGGGTCCACTACTTCTCTTATTTCTTATGCGGCAATTAAGCGTTTGGGTTTGAGATCTGTTCCTATGCCTGGAGTGACGCTTACTACCGCTACGGGGATGTCCTCTGCCTTGGGCAAGCGTTGTATGGATTGTTTGGTCGATCTGGGAAGTGGATCGATCCGTGTTGATTTGCTAGTCGCACCGCTTTATCACTACGATGTTATTATGGGTATGGATTGGCTCACGAGGATGCGAGCTGAGATTGATTGTGAAGCGAGATCAGTGACGATCCATGGACCTGAGGGCGAGATTGTTACTTTCCCAGTTCAGGTCAGTTACCCTATTCGTATTAATTTTTATTCTTCTCTGTTGGAGAGTTCGGCCGAGTCGGCGTTGGTTAGTACGCCGGTAGTTCAGGAGTTTGAAGATGTGTTTGAGTCGATTCCTGGATTACCTCCTCAGCGTGAGATTGATTTTGCTATCGATCTTATGCCTGGTGCGGCGCCCATTTCTTTACCCACCTATCGGATGCCTCCGAGTGAAATGGAGGAGTTGAGGAAGCAGATAGATGGTTTGCTAGAATTGGGTTTTATTCGGCCCAGTGTGTCTCCTTGGGGAGCACCTGTTTTGTTTGTGAAGAAGAAGGATGGTTCCTTGCGATTGTGTATTGATTATCGCAGGCTGAATTTGGTAACTGTGAAGAATAAGTACCCCTTGCCCAGGATTGATGATCTGTTTGATCAGTTGAAGGGGGCACGGTACTTCTCGAAGGTTGATCTGCAGTCAGGGTATCATCAGTTGCGCGTCAAGGATGGGGACGTGCAGAAGACCGCTTTTAGGACCAGCTTCGGTCATTATGAGTTCCTTGTGATGTCGTTCGGTCTGACGAACGCACCGGCCGTGTTCATGGATCTGATGAACAGGGTGTTTCGGCCATTCCTGTTTCGATTCGTCATTGTCTTTATTGATGACATCTTGATATATTCGGCGAGCCGGGCAGAGCACGAGGAGCACTTAAGAGCGGTTTTGGATACTCTTAGGGAGCATCAGCTTTTCGCACAGTTCAAGAAGTGTGATTTCTGGAAAGAGGAAGTCAAGTTCCTGGGACATGTGGTGTCCAAGGAAGGAATAGCCGACTACCTAGCCAAGGTAGCCGCAGCTCAGGACTGGGAGACCTGGTTCGGTTATCGAGGTGAGGAGTTTTCTTGGCCTTGCAAGTTACTATCGACGCTTTATTCAGAACTTCTCGAAGATTGCAGACCGTTGTCGCAGCTAACACGGAAGGATTTGAAGTTTGCTTGGAGTGAGCAGCGGAGTTAGCTTTTCAGAGCAAGGACAAGTTGACGTCCGCCCCGGTGCTAGATTGCCACAGCAAGGGGTTAAGTATATTATATATACCGACGCTTCTCGCATTGGCCTGGTTGTGTCCTTATGCATAAGGACAGGGTGATTGCTTATGCTTCGCGTCGATTAAGGAAACACGAAGAGAATTACCCTACGCACGACATGGAATTGGTAGCGTCATCTTCGCATTACAGCTGTGGAGACAGTACCTCTATGGTGAGGAGTACGAGCTCTTTTGCGACCACAAGAGCCTTAACTATATTTTCACGCAGCGTAATTTGAATATGAGGCAACAGATGGATGGAAACATTGAAGGACTTCAAGTTCGATGTTTCTTACCATCCTGGTAAGGCGAACCTTGTGGCGTATGCGTTGAGTCGCAAGAAGGCTTTGAAGTTTGCGGCTCCGCCGATGATAGCAGAGTGGGAAATGTTGGAGTTCGTGTGCGATTTTGAGCGAAGCTTACGGTGGTTGAGCCGTATGAGGTTATCGCACACATTCGTGCACCTGCTATCGACATTGGGTGCAGCTCAGGCAGATGATGAGCTTTTGGTGAAGATGAGGCAGCGGGTTGGTACAGATGAGAGCTCCGACTGGAGTGTTAGTTCTGATGGGGGCCTATGTTTTCGTGGCCGGTTATGTGTTCCTGACATCCCTGACTTGAGACGTGAGGTTCTCGAGTTAGCCCATAGTTCTAAGCTTGCGATGCATCCAGGTAGCACGAAGATGTATCAGGATATGAAGAGGTCTTATTGGTGGGACAATATGAAGGTCCAGATTGCTGAATTTGTTTCTCGTTGTCTCACGTGCCAGCAGGTCAAGGAAGAGCATCGCCGACCTCCTGGGTTGTTGCAGCCCATGCCCATAGCTGAATGGAAGTGGGATTTCATCTCTATGGATTTTATTTATGGGTTGCCGAGGACGAGAAAGGGATTTGACTCTATTTGGGTGATCGTCGATCGATTGACGAAGTCGGCGCATTTCTTACCAATCCGAGTCACTTACTCTGCAGACGAGTTGGCTAGGTTGTATATCAAGGAGATAGTGCGTCTGCATGGAGTTCCCCTGGAGATTGTGTCTGATAGAGACACGCGTTTTACATCTATCTTCTGGACTCGTATCCAGGAAGCAATGGGTGTGAAACTGAAGTTCAGCACCGTGTTTCATCCGCAAACAGATGGGCAGACGAAGCGCGTGAATCAAGTCCTGGAGGATATGTTGCGAGCTTGTGTTTTGGATTTCAAAGACAGTTGGGATGATTGTCTTCGTATGCGAGTTCGCGTATAATAATAGTTTCGGCGAGTATCGGCATGGCTCCCTATGAGGCGTTGTATGGTCGCCGTGCGAGCACCACATTGTTGGGCGTAAATTGGTGAGCGTAGTTTGCTTGGCCCGAAGTTGGTGCAGGTGACTTGAGAGAAGGTTGACATCATTCGACGTCGACTTATAGCGCAGAGCAGGCAAAAGAGTTATGCTGATACGAGGCGTCGACCGCTTGAGTTTGAGGTTGGAGACTATGTGTTTCTTAAGGTCTCTCATATGTACGGAGTTCTGTGGTTCGGTAAGAAGGGAAAGCTCACGTTCAGATTTATTGGTCCATTCCAAATTCTGGATCGAGTGGGAGAAGTAGCTACCGCCTTGCTTTGCCCACACCTCTTGCGGGCGTGCATAACGTATTTCATGTTTCTATGCTGAAGAAGTACGTTCCTGATCCTTCGCATATTATCAGTTGGGAGCAAGTGCAGTTAAGTGAGGATGCCACTTATGTACTGCGACCGACGCGTATTCTCGACAGGAAGGAGCAGGTACTGCGTAGCAAGGTTATCCCTCTCGTGAAGGTGCTATGGACGCATCATGGCGTAGAAGAGGCTACTTGGGAATCTGAGGTCAGGAAGACCTACCCTCTGATCCTCGAGGATTATATGAAGGTATGAATTTCGAGGACGAAATTTTCTTTAAGGGGGGTAGATTGTAACGACCTTGGAATTTTCTGTGCTAATCTTTCCTTAAGTAGTTGTTTTGGGGTAATTAGCGCTTTACTCGATTGTTTGTGAAATTCGCATCAATCACTTTAAATTGTATCTGCATGGCTCTAAACGTGTAGATTAGTGAGCGCTACGTTACTCTGAAATCTGGGATCCATCGCTAAATCCAGTTGTTCTGGGGAATTTTTGGAAGATCTGGATCGGACCTAGACCGCGCGTCGAAAGTCCGATGGCGATGATCTTAGGCTGTTGCGGTCACCGAGTTGGGCTTGATCTTCACCTCGAAAATCAAGTCGATCTGATGTTCTAGGTCGATTTGGTTGTGCTCGGAGTGAAGAGTGTGAGAACGGTTGGAATTTATTAAGCTTTTATTGAAATCTGAGTCGTGTCGCTTGCGCGACGATTTTAAGCATTCGGACCGTTGGATTCTGACCCAATTTCACCCTCTGATCAGGATAGTTGGCCCAGGCATATCCTAGTGCTTGTGGACCTGATCGAGTTTCCGTGACCGTTGAATTGAGTGTGGTCCGCCACGGCTGATCTGAAGAGCCGGTCGGTACGAAAACTCTACTTGACCTAGATCCATGGTCAAGGAGCTTAAGTCCGACCTTTCATGGTTATAGGCCCACCAGAAGTGCTTCGTTGGATCGAGAAAGGCGTGCTTTAGTTATAACCTAAGTATACCTTGACCCTGGGGTTATTTCCATCATTTTAAGGCCTATATATAGTCCTTAAACCCTAGCTCTCATTTCCATACGAATTTTCTCTAACCCTAGCTTGGAAAGAGAGTGGAAAAGAGAGAGTTAGTGAGAGAGATTGGTTGGTGATTCATCTTGATTTCTTCCTTGTTCTCCTTCATCTTTGAACCTTCACTTTGGATCGTTCCTCTGACGATTCTGAGTTCTCTTGGGGTAAGTTAACCTAACCCTAACCTGTGTTAGAGCTTAGATTAGACTGGGTGCTGTTGTATCTCATTTCTATCCTTATTTTAGGGTATTCTAGCGCCGTTGACGAAGATAACTCGTCTAAATCAGCTCGGCGGTTCTTTCTTCGCTTAAGGTGAGGACTTTAAGTGTATAGGTTATGGTTTTCAAGGCTTTCAATCCCAGTTAGTGATTTATTCTTGTTATGGATGAGATTTCACATGTCAAATGTTATGTTTACATCGCCTTCCTGATATGCATGTGCTATATTGAGATTTGTGTATTCTAAGTGTATTTATAAAGTACCGTATACATATAAAATACGCACTTGTGTTTGCCATGATTATTTGTCATGTATGTGTGCTAGATGCATGTATGACAACTCCTTGGTAAAAGGAATTGTCTAAGTGCATGTATTCCAACATACGCTATATATGTTGTTCCTTGTATGCTAAGTGTTTGTAGAAATGCATGAATGATCTAAGTGTAACTGATTACACTAATTGTGGGCGTTGAGAAGTGATTCTCAATACTCCTATTGATGCGCATGTTTTCCTTTATGCAGTTACATTCCAAGTTATTTAAATTTAAGCATCTCCTATGCTTACAGTTATGTTAAGTTGATATTCTTCAGATGTGTTTGTACCATGATTTGAGCTGTTGATCTATTACCGCTTTACATTCCATATGAATATCTGTCGTAGTGTAGGATGTTTGGGACTATGCCTTAGTCCAGGAAATCGGTAATTGACCCTATGAATTGTGGTTGAGATTGCTTTCGCCACGTAGGACGTATTAGACGAACCCGAGCCGTATTAGAGTTGGCGGCAGTGGTTTGGCCACGCGGAGTGTTTGCGCACTCTATGTCGTTCAACTCAACGTGCGCTCGTGCTAGTCGAGTTCGTCAAATAACCCGATTGTCCGATGTATGTTAACCATGTATGGACGCTACTGCTTGAATCTAGGGTACCGAACTTACCAGTGAAATCCTAATAACCATGGTACCTGATCCGCTAAGACTCATGAGCCGGACATGGTGGTATGGGACACCGTGGTCGAGCTATCGGCCTACGCTGGGGTGACGAGCCTCCCCGTAGTGACCAGTGAGCAACTAAACTCGTGAGCCGATTATGGTGGTATGGGACACTATATTCGTGTTGTCGGCCTACATTGATTGGTGACGAGCCCTTTGTAGTGACCTCGAGCATACCTGGATACCGCAAGGAGGTGACGAGCCGATCTGTGGTAGTAAGGGCATGAAAGGCGTACATTGATTGGTGACGAGCCCTTTGCTACGACCTCAAATATAAAATCGTATGAGATGTCTAGGATTGACGACCCTAGTATGGATCACTGTTTGGATGGTGATATGAGAAAGGTATCTTAGCTTCCCAATCCTGTTGTATGAATTGGACTAATAACAACTTGGTAATCATATCCATGCACCGCATTTGCATGTGCTTTGTAGATGTGGCGCACTTTGAGGCGATGTCATGCGTAACGTAAGATGAAGACGCTGAGGGTGTACTTGTGAGGGCACGCATCATATTGCATTCATACCTGCATTAATAAGAGTACTTAGGCTTTATTTAAGTGTTCTGCTTTATCATTACTGTTTGATTGAACTGAAAACATGTTAACCAGTGCCTTATTGTTCCACTGAGTTGATCACTCACTCCCACGTTTCTGGGGTGGTGTTACACACCCACCAGACTCTGTCTTAGGCTCTGATGTTGCAGATGTGGATGCGACGTCTGAGGCAGAGCGGGAGCTGGATGACGACGAGGCTGCTTTCTCCTATATGCAGTTTTCAGACGGGTTCTAGCGAGCTTCGATCTGTCGCGCGGGATCTCTGGGATTATATTTTGGGAACTGAAATGATGTATTTGATACTTAAATTTTGTTAAATAACACTTTTACACGATCCGGCTTGTATATGAAATTCAGGGTTTACACTTGTACACATTTTACTATAAGTCTTCCGCTTGCTTTATTCACTTATCCCTGAATCATATCTGTGTTTTGGCTTAATCTATTCCATGTTTTATACACTAATACAGTCAACATACATCCATCATTAAATATGTTGCATAAGTGATGTTTTGGAACTCGGGAGCTGAGTTATGCTCGACCCCCGAATTTCAGGGCGTTACAAGCTCAGAGTAGGCAGAAGAGTTACGCTGATACGAAGCGGCGACCGCTTGAGTTTGAGGTTGGAGACCATGTATTTCTTAAGGTTTTCCCTATGAAGGGAGTTCTGCGGTTCGGCAGGAAGGGAAAGCTCACGCCGAGATTTATTGGTCCATTTCAAGTTCTGGATCGAGTGGGAGCGGTAGCATACTGCCTTGCTTTCCCCACACCACTTGCGGGCATGCATAACGTATTTCATGTTTCTATGCTGAAGAAGTACGTTCTTGATCCTTCGCATATTATCAGTTGGGAGCAGGTGCAGCTGAGCGAGGATGCCACATATGTACTGCGACCGACGCGTATTCTAGACAGGAAGGAGCAGGTATTGCATAGCAAGGTCATCCCTCTTGTGAAAGTACTATAAACGCATCATATTGAGGAAGAGACTACTTGGGAAACTGAAGTTGAGATTAGAAAGAGCTACCCACAAATCCTTGAGGAATATGAGAAGGTACGAATTTTGAGGACAAAAATTTCTTTAAGGGGGGTAAATTGTAATGACACGAAAAATTTTGTGCCAAGACCCAAGTACTACCTCTATTTTCCTTAGAAGCTATTTGTGGGGTAATTAGTGCTAAACTCGATTGCTTGTGAAATTAGCATTAATCACTTTAAATTTGATCTGCATGACTAAAAACCTGTAGAATAGTTAGCGCTATGTTACCCTGAAATCTGGGATCCATCGCTAAATCTAGTTGCTCTCGAAAATTTTAGAAACTTTAGATCGGACCTGGACCGCGTGTCGAAAGTCCGATAGTGATGATCTTAGTCAAATATGGTCACCATATTGGACTTGGCCATCACCTCAAAAATCAAGTCCAGAGGATGTCCTGGGTCGATTTGATTGAGTTCGGAGTGAAGAGTGTGAGAACGGTGAGAAATTAAATATGATTTTATGAAATCTGAGTCGTGTCGCTTGTGTGACGATTTTAAGCAATCTGACCGTTGGATTCTGACCCAATTTCACCCTCGGATCAGGGAAGGTGGCCCAGGCATGTCATTATGCTTGTGGACCTGATCGAGTTTCGGTGATCGTTGAATTGAGTGTGGTCCGCCACAGCTAATATGTAAAGCCGATCGGTACAAAAACTCAGTCTGACCTAGATCCATGGTCAGTGAGCTTAAGTCCGACCGCACGTGAAAAAGGACCACCGGAAGTGCTCCGTTGGATCAAGAGAGGCCTGATTTGGTTATAACCTAAGTATACCTTGGCCCTGAGGTTATTTTCATCCATGTTAGGCCTATATAAAGACCTTAAAACCCTCACTCTCTTTTCCATACGAATTTCCTAACCCTAGCTAAGAAAGAGAGAGGAATAGAAAGAGAAAGTAAGAGAGAAGTTGGTGAATCATCCTTAGATTCTTTTTTGTGACTCTACATCCTTAAACCATCACTTTTGAATCGTTATTCCGACGATTCTAAGTTCCTTCTTGGGTAAGTTAACCTAACCCTAATCTGTTTTAGAGCTTAGAATAGTCTATGTGTTGTTGTAGCTCATTTCTATTCTTGCCTTAGGTTATCTTGTCGCCGTTGACAAAGACATATCGTCTAAATCAGTTCGGTGTGCTATTTCTGGTTTAAGGTGCGGACTATATCCGTATAGGTTATGGTTTTCAAGGCTTTCAATGCCAATTAATGGTTTACTCTTGTCGTGGGTGCAATTTCACATGCTAAATGTTATGTTTGTATAGTATTCCAGATATATATGCCTTGTGTACAGATTTGTGTATTTCTTGTGTATGTAGGAAGTACCGTATACGTATAAAATATGAACATATGTTTGCCATGATTATGTGTCGTGTACTTGTGCTAATTGTATGTGTGACTATTCCTTGGCAAAAGGAATTGTCTAAAGGCGTGTATTTCAACATACGCCATGTATGTTGCACTATGTAGTCTAATTGTTTGTAGAAATGTCTGAATGATCTATGGTGTAATATATTATCTTATTTGTGAGCATTGAGGAGCGATTCTCAACTCTCTTCTTGGTGTGTATGATTTCCTACATGCAAGTTACATTCCTTGTTGTTTAATTTCAAGTATTTCTTATGTTTAAATCCATGTTAAGTTGATATTCTGCACATGCTCACATACTACATGATTTGAATTATTGTTCTATTACTGTTCTAAATTGTATATGCATATCCGTTATAATGGAATATGTTTGGGACTATGAATAGTCCAGGAAATCGGTAATCGGCTTTGAGTTCGTGGCTGAGGTTGCTTTCACCACAAAGGACATAATTTGATGAACCCGAGTCGTATTATGGTTGTCGGCAGTGGTTTGGCCACACGGAGTGTTTGCGCACTCTATGTCGTTCAACCCAACGTGCGCTCGTGCTAGTCGAGTTCGTCAAGTAACCCGAATATCCGATGTATGTTCACCATGTATGGACGTTATTGCTTGAATCTAAGGTACTAAACTTACAAGTGCAAATCCTGTTAACCATTATACCTGGATCCGCTAAGACTCATGAGCCGGACATGGTGGTATGAGACACCGTGGTCAAGCTGTCGACCAACGCTGGGGTGACGAGCCTCCTCGTAGTGACCAATGAGCAACCAAACTCGTGAGCCGATTATGGTGGTATGGGACACTATATTCGTGTTGTCGGCGTACATTGATTGGTGACGAGCCCTTTGTAGTGACCTCGAGCATACCTAGATACCGCATTGAGGTTACGAGCCTAATTGTAGTAACGAAGGTATAATAGGCGTGCATTGATTGGTGACGAGCCCTTTGCAATGACCTAAAACCATATGATTGTATAAGATTGTCTAGGACTGACGACCCTAGAATGGATCACTGTTTGGAAATTGATATGAGGAAGGTACCTTAGCTTCCCAATCCTACTATATGAAAAGGACTAATAACAACTGGGTAATCATGTTCATGCACCGCATTTGCATGTGCGTGGAAAAGGTAGAGCACTTGAGGTGATGTCATGTGTAACATAAGATGAAGACGCTGAGGGTGTACCGGCGAGGGCATACATCATTCTACATACATCCTTGCACTAACAAGAGTAATTAGGACATATTTGATTGTTCTGCTTTATCATTACTGCTTGATTGAATTGATGACATGTTAACCTTTGCTTTATTATTCCACTGAGTTGATCACTTACTCCCACATTCTGGGACGATGTTTAAACACCAACCAGACTGTCTTGGATGCAGATATTGATGCGACCCTTGAGGCAGAGCAGGAGTTCGAGGATGATGAGGCTGCATTTTCTTTCATGCAGTTTTCAGGCGGATTCTTGTGAGCCTTGTTCTGATGCGTGGGATTCTGGGATTTCCTTTTGGGAATGGATGAATGTCATTTAATGCTTGTAATTTTGATAGTAACACTTCTTAGTATGACCTGGTATGTATATGTATTTCAGGGATTTGCACATGTACACTTATGTTCCTTTAAGTCTTCCGCTTGCGTCTATCACTTATCCCTGAATTATGTTTGCAGTTTGGATTAATTTATCCCATGCTTTATGTACTCACATAGACAACATACATCCATCATCAAATATGTTGCATAACTAATGTTTTGAAACTCGGGAGCTGAGTTATGCTCGACCCCCGAATTTCAGGGCATTACAGATCCTGGGATCCTACAAGGAGGATTTTTCAAATTTTCATAGCCAGAGTTTGTGCTCATGCCCGAGAAAACTGAGTATTAATAATGTATAAATTAGATGCTTTAAAAACTATACCTTATTTTATTTTTTTTCATTTGGATCACATCTAGATATATTCATGAAGATAATATTTATGAGAATAAAATCGACTGTATCGAATATTTCATCAGAGTAAAAGAATAATCAAATGCTCTCTTAATGAGAGCTTATTACATTTATTGAGTTTACAGAGAAAGTACAAAACTAAATCATAAAACTATCTTCTTATTCTTTCGGCATAATCTTCCATAGGGAGATTGTCATCTAGGTTTTTAATCTGTATGTCACCTGCATCATCTATATGTTTGAAGAGGGTCAACGCCCTACTCATAGTGATGATTATCCTTTAAGATTAACAACAATTTAAGAGAGATATAAAAGTAATATAAAGGTTTCGATACACCTCGTACTCCACTACTACAAGGGATATCAGTATGTGCAAACAACCTACATTAGATGCATGCTTAGCAAAGTGTGCGCGACTAATCATTTGTAGTGATCATCATAATGTGGAATGTGATTCACGAAAAATCCAGCTCGACCCTCATCCCATAACTATGGATATTCGCCAGCATGGCTAAGCTATCGTGGATTTATGTGGACACTTCAAGGCGGCACAACATGAGTCAAATGAATTACATAACACGATTTGTTCATGGAGTGACTATTTATGACAACTAATCCCAGAAGTAATGTAACATGCATTGCGAATTTATTACATCGATTTGTACACCACTGTCACGTTCCAAACCTAGAAATCGGACTTATAGGAATCCTGATCGTCGAATCCGATACCGACAGCCTCCGTAGTACCCCATTCTGGGCTCTCAGCGCCCATATGACAAGTTCCAATCCTGAGATCCTATAAGGAGGATTTTTCAATGTATATTTATCTCGTAAGAAGCATAACCACGAGTTTACCCAAATCACAAAAGCAACACCATCATCACATATCCACTAATATAAAATTTGAATACAATGCTGAAAGGGAAATACATATGTCAAAATAAGGTCAAAGCTCCAGGAGTCCGCTGCACGCTCCAAGTTCAATGCTGCTATGACCTAACGCCACCTACACGCATCTATCGTGCATATGCTTATAGAAAGCTCAGAGGGTGGTGTAAGTGTGTGAGCAGCATATGCGTGCTCAAAATGTAATATCAAAGTAAACGGAAATAGTAGTAAGTCCACGAACCATACAATATTAGAATAAACAGAAATACTGACAAGTCCATAAAATATCATCAACCTCATCCAGGATATGCGATGAAAAGGCATAGTAAGTCAATGTCATATACTGAGTAATGTAAATCGGATATGTAATATGGAAATGTAATGAACCAGATATTAGATATTGAGGATGCAATAAAATATGCAATTCGGAAGAGCTACGAATACCATCAGCCTCATTTATGTTATATAAATGCAGAAACATAACAACCCAAAATGCCATATGCCGAGGATGTGATGCAATATGCAGTATGTGGTGCGAATGAAATGGCCAAGTTGTAGTGTGAAGTCTGGATGATAGTACGTGGTATCACAGGCTATGAGGCCTATCACAAAGGACTTCTATCCAAACCAGTCTCATACTTAAATTTGGATAGATAGGCTCAATGTGGTAAGCTCCTGATCTCAGGTTAGTCATGCGCCCCAACCGAAATCCTGGCCATTGTGAAGGTACACATAATAATTAGTTGCGTACCACCAGCCCGAGTGGATAGTGAATGAATGAATGAATATAATGCTGAGTATGCAACTCCTGCTCCACAAATTAGTACTGTACATCTCTGGGATCATCACCGAGGTCTAGTACACTCTACACCAGCTTGTCGCCCCATCAAGCGCACAATTGGGTAAGTGGAAGAGACTTTACCATCCACCTACCAATATTGGCTTGGCTCATCGATAGTGGACCCATTTACGAGCTGGTCAGACTCAACTTAGCATTGCCTACTCCCTCAGGTGGGTAAGGCCACACCCTTTCCCAACCGACCATAACACAGTGGGAGACACGGCCTCCAGGTATTCAGCGCCTCGGCGCTCATGTATCCATTCAGTCTCGACCTTAGGGGCAAGCTCTGGTACCAAGAGGGTTTAGGGATTTTCACCCAGGGCCATCTATGGTGGCCTGATGCTAGTAACAAATTTTCGATGTCCCATTTGGCCATCTAGGATATAAATGTGGAGGTTACGGCCCTGATGTCGCTAGGGCGTACAATAATCACCGTCACATAATGCAAAATGCATGAGTCATGCAGTCCAATCATGCATCAATCTTGTCCATACCGTGCGCTCATGTGGGATAACTCCGCCTTTCAGGAAGTCCCATAAACCACAAGCACTATGGCATATGCAATGGTCAATCACATCTCATAACAAACATGCAGATGATGCGTAT
This sequence comes from Magnolia sinica, assembly GCF_029962835.1. Lineage (NCBI taxonomy): Eukaryota > Viridiplantae > Streptophyta > Magnoliopsida > Magnoliales > Magnoliaceae > Magnolia > Magnolia sinica. The sequence goes on from NC_080574.1 coordinate 88,224,653, forward strand.
GGGCATGTATGATGATGCTATGCTGTCACATACTCATAATCGATATCAATAACCAGCCTCGATAATTGGCATCGACAATCAGCCTCGACAATGTGGACATTTAACCAACATTGCCCCAAGGAGTGGACCACATAGAGCCTAACGTATAATTGAACCATGGCCTCACAAAGGGCCTAATATACAACACCATGGGCCCCACTCAAGGGCTTAATACACATCACGATGGGCCTCTCACATGGGTATAATATATAACACAATGTGCTCCATTGCCTGGCCCTCAAATGCATATAATTGACCTCATCACATAGACCTCGAATTCATAACATTAGGCCTTAAACATGGCGTGAATACACATCACAATGGGCCTCAAATATGAGCCACATATACATCACATTAGGCCTCAAACATAGGCCGAATACACATCACAATGGGTCTCAACTATCAGCCTCGACAATCGAAATCAGCCTCAACAATCGGAATTGGTATCGACAATCAGAATCGGCCTCAACAATCGGAATCGGTATCAAAAATCGAAATTGGCCTCGACAATTGGAATCGGAATCGGTCTCAACAATCGGCCTCGACAATCATAATCGGCCTCAACAATCAGAATCAGTATCGACAATTGAAATCAGCCTCGACAATCAAAATCGGCCTCAACAATCGAAATCGAAATCGGCCTCAACAATCGGCCTCGACAATCGAAATTGACCTCAACAATTGGAATTGGCCTCGATAATTAGAATTGACGTCGACAATCGGAATCGGCCTCAACAATCGAAATCGGCCTTGACAATCAGAATTAGAATTGGCCACAATAATCAAGATTAGTATCAACATTCAGAATCATTCTCGATAATCAGCCTCGACAGTTGGAATCAGCCTCAACAATCGGAATCGGTATCGACAATCGGAATCAGCCTCGACAATCAGAATCGGTCTTGACAATCAGAATTGGCCTCGACAATCAGAATCGTTATCGACAATCGAAATCGGCCTCAACAATTGGCCTTGACAATCGGAATTGGCCTTAACAATCAAAATCAGCCTCGACAATCGAAATTGGAATCGGCCTCAACAATTGGAATCGGCCTCGATAATTAGAATCAGCCTCGACAATCAGAATCGAAATCAGCCTCAACAATTGGAATCGATATAGACAATCAAAATCGGCCTCGATAATCGGCCGTGACAATCGGAATCGGTAAGAATGGGCTTAACAAGGCCTAAAGGAAGGTCACGATGTACACATCCAACCATCATTACCCATCAATGTGGACGTTCAACCAACATCGCTCCCAAGCAGTGGCCCACATAGAGCCAAACATAAAGTGGACCCATGGCCTCACACAAAGGCCTAATATACATTGCAATGGACCTCATACAATCATAATGAGCCTTACACATGGGTCTCATACATCACCATGGACCGCATCACATGGGCCTTAAATATATCACAATGGGCCTTAACCCATGAGCCCCAAATACAGCATATTGAGCCTCATACAAGGGCCTCCTATACATCACATCGGTCCCTTCCAAATGGGCCTCAACTACGTCACATTGGGCCTTATCAAATGGGCCCCAAATACATCTAATGGGCCGTATCAAATGCACTGCAATAACTACACCATTCATCCATCTATAGAGAGCATTATCCAAACAAATGAATCATATCAAAAGATCACCTGGACCATACCACAAACAACAGTTGTGATAATGATTTCCACCATTAAAACTCCTTTGGGCCCACCATAGCATTTATTTTTCATCCAGTCTATTTAGAAGGTCACAAAGACCTGAATTAAGTGGAGAAACAAATTTCACATTGATCCATAACTTCTGCACTCCCAAAAAAAGGGTTTCATGGTGGACGTTCAATCCCACTATATCTGCAGTGTGGTTCACTTGATACTAGATTTGTCTTATTTTTGGTCTCAGGCCTTGAGACGAGATTACCAAATGGATGAATGGTTTAGATGTAACACATACACCAGCAGGCTCCACAGACTAGCTGGTGTCGTGGGGCCCATTAATGGGCGGTATAAATGCAGCACATACATCAATGGTGAGGTGGCTAGCACGTCAGATCAATGGAAGGTTTGGATGTAATTCGTACATCATGTTGTCGTACATACATCACATGGGATGCACCTACCACCGTTTAAATACGGATGGTGTGGATATAAAATAGTTATAACAAGGTGGGTCCCACCCTTGTCACACGTGTGGGTGGGCCCACGCTCTCAATAGATGGATGGCGTGGCTCACAACATACATCAAGGTGCATCCGTCCCGTGGCACATCGTCTAGGGGTGGATGGCGTGGATTAAACCATACCTCATGGTGGGTCTCGCGTGGATTAAACCATACCTAAGGAAATTAGAGGTAGTACTCGGGTCTTAGCACAAAATTTTTCGAATCATTACAATCTACCCCCCTTAAAGAAAATTTCATCCTCGAAATTCGTACCTTCTCATATTCCTCAAGAATCTGAGGGTAGCTCTTTCTGACCTCAGCTTCAGTTTCCCAAGTGGCCTCTTCCTCACTATGATGCATGCATAGAACTTTCACAAGAGGGATGATCTTGCTACGCAATACCTGCTCCTTCCTGTATAGGATATGCGTCGGTCGTAGTACATATGTGGCATCCCCGCTCAACTGCACCTGCTCCCAACTAATAATATGTGAAGGATCAGGAACGTACTTCTTTAGCATAGAAACATAAAATATGTTATGCACGCTCGCAAGTGGTGTGGGCAAAGCAAGGCGGTATGCTACTGCTCCCACTCGATCCAAAACTTGAAATGGACCAATAAATCTCGGCGTGAGCTTCCCCTTCTTACCGAACCGCAGAACTCCCTTCATAGGGGAAACCTTAAGAAATACATGGTCTCCAACCTCAAACTCAAGCGGTCGCCGCTTTGTATCAGTGTAACTCTTCTTCCTACTCTGAGTTGTCAGAAGTTGACGTCGAATAATGTCAACTTTCTCTGAAGTCGCCTGCACCAACTCCGAGCCAATCAAACTATGCTCGCTAACTTCTGCCCAGCAATGCGGTGGTCTGCACGGGCGACCATACAATGCCTCGTAGGGAGCCATGCCGATAGTCGCCTGGAAGCTATTATTATACGCGAACTCTGCATACTGGAGACAATTATCCCAACTGTCCTTGAAATCCAAGACACAAGCTCACAACATGTCTTTCAGGATCTGATTCACACATTCTGTCTACCCATCTATCTGTGGATGAAACGCGGTGCTAAACTTCAATTTCACACCCATCGCTTCCTGGATATGAGTCCAGAAGATAGATGTAAAATGCGTATCTCTGTCAGATACAATCTCTAAGGGAACTCCATGCAGACGTACAATCTCTTTGATATACAACCTAGCCAACTCGTTTGCAGAGTTTGTGACTCTGATAGGTAAGAAGTGAGCCGACTTCGTCAATCGGTCGATGATCACCCAAAGCGAGTCATGTCCCTTCCTCATTCTCGGCAACCCAGAAATAAAGTCCATAGGGATTAAGTCCCACTTCCATTCTACTATGGGCATGGGCTGAAGCAGCCCAGGAGGTCGGCAATGCTCTGCCTTGACCTGCTAACACGTGAGACAACGAGATACAAACTCAGCAATATGGACCTTCATGTTGTCCCACCAATAAGATCTTCTCATATCCTGATATATCTTCATGCTACCTGGATGCATCGCAAGCTTAGAACTATGGGCTAACTCGAGAACCTCCTGTCTCAAGTCAGGAATGTCTGGGACACATAACCGGCCACGAAATTGTAGGCCCCCATCAGAACTAACACTCCAGTCGGAGTTCTCATCTGTACCAACCCGCTTTCTCATCTTCGCCAAAAGCTCATCATCTGCCTGAGCCGCAACGATCCTCTCATCGATAAGGGGCTGTACACGAATGTGTGCGATAACCTCATACGGCTCTTTCACCGTAAGTTTCTTCTCAAAGTCTCGCATAAACTCCAACATGTCCCATTCTGCTATCATCAGCAGAGCCGCAAACTCTATAGCCTTCTTGTGACTCAACACATCTGCCACAAGGTTGACCTTGCCCAGATGGTAAGAAACATCGAACTTAAAGTCTTTCAATGTTTCCATCCATCGGCGTTACCTCATATTCAAGTCACGCTGCGTGAAAATATACTTAAGGCTCTTGTCGTCGCAAAAGAGCTCGAACTCCTCTCCATAGAGGTAATGTCTCTAGAGCTTTAATGCGAAAATGACAGCTGCCAACTCCAGGTCGTGTGTAGGGTAATTCTCTTCGTGTTTCCTCAACTGTCTCGAAGCATAAGCAATCACCCTGTCCTTTTGCATAAGGACATAACCCAGGCCAACGCGAGAGGCGTCAGTATATATATAATATACTCAACCCCTTGCTCTGGCAATACTAGCACAGGGGCGGACGTCAACTTGTCCTTCAGCTCTTGAAAAGCTATCTCCGCCCTCTCATTCCAAACAAACTTCAAATATTTCCGTGTTAACTGAGACAACGGTCTGGCTATCTTTGAGAAGTCTCGTATGAAGCGTCGATAATAGCCTGTAAGACCTAAAAAGCTCCTCACCTTAGTAACTGAACCAGGCTGCTTCCAATCCTGAACTGCAGCTACCTTGGCAAGATCGACAGCTATCCCTTCCTTGGACACCACATGTCCCAGGAACTTGACTTCCTCTTTCCAGAAATCGTATTTCTTAAACTATTTAAAAAGCTAATTCTTCCTAAGAGTATCCAAGACCATCCTTAAGTGCTCCTCATGCTCTTCCCAACTCGCAGAATATATCAAGATGTCATCGATAAAGACAATGACGAATCGGAACAAGAATGGCGAAACACCCTGTTCATCAGATCCATGAACACGATCGGTGCGTTTGTAAGACCGAAAGACATCACAAGGAACTCATAGTGACCGAAGCTAGTCCTGAAAGCGGTCTTCTGCACGTCCTCATTCTTGACGCGTAACTGGTGATACCCTGACTGCAGATCAACCTTCGAAAAGTACCGTGCCCCCTTCAACTGATCAAACAAATCATCAATCCTAGGCAAAGGGTACTTATTCTTCACAGTCACTTGATTCAACCTGCGATAATCAATACATAATCGCAAGGAACCATCTTTCTTCTTCACAAACAAAACAGGTGCTCTCCAAGGAGATACACTAGGCCGAATAAAGCCCAAGTTCAACAAACCATCTATCTGCTTCCTCAATTCCTCCATTTCACTCGGAGGCATACGATAGGTGGGCAAAGAAATGGGCGCCGCACCAGGCATGAGATCGATAGTAAAATCAATCTCACGCTGAGGAGGTAATCCAGGAATCGACTCAAACACATCTTCAAACTCCTGAACTATAGGTGTGCTTTCAAACGGCGATCCAGCCATACTCTCCAATAGAGAAGTATAATAATCAAGACGAAAATGGTAACTGACCTGAGCTGGAAAAGTAACTGTCTTGCCCTCAGGTCCATGGATTGTCATTGACCTTGCTTCACAATCAATCTCTGCTCGCATCCTTGTGAGTCAATCCATACCTATAATAACATCGTAATGGAAAAGAGGTGCGACAAAAAGGTCAACAAGAATCGATCCACTCCCTAGATCAATCAAACAATCCAAACAACGCTTGTTCATAGCAGAGGAGATCCCTGAAGCGGTAGTGAGCATCACTCCTTGCAGTGCTCAAACTCAAACGCCTAACTACCGCATATGATATAAGAGAGGTAGTGGACCTTGTATCCATCAACATAGAAATGGGAATACCTTCAATGTGCACTGTAACCTCAAAGGATCTCGGCACTAAGTCACCCACAGGCGCTTTAGCTGAGAGCGCATGAACTCGAGTCTACTGCTGATGATTCGGTGGAGGAACCATGGGCCGCTGAGGTGGCCTAAAGCTAGGTACAGCAGGTTTGAAAGATGGATGAGCTAGCACTGAACGAAGAGGTGAAGGTGAAATAACCTGAGGCATCGGACGGCTAATCCTCTGCGGTGGAGTAAAACCACTGTCCTGCATACACGAAAAGTAAAAACGATCCAAATGCTCCATCTTCCCACAGTACGAACAACGAAGATCAGCTCGCATCTGCTGAGCGGGCGGTGCTGAACGCCTCAGAGGAGAATCTGCCCGCGGCCTCTTGCCGAGAAATAGTGCACTCTGAAGGTCAGGTCGCGGCCTAGGAACCATAGGTGCTCGCATACGGGACGACCTGTCCTCGTCCTGCTCAGCTCGTAGAGATATGCTCACTAACTCCCCATAGGAAGAAATGCTAGCACAACATATCTTCGATCGGATCTCAGGCCTCAATCCCTCAGAAAACCGCCGCATCCTCATCGGCTGATCGCCCAGAATCAAAGGAACATACCGACCTAGCTCAGTGAACCGGTTCTTATATTCCGTCACCGACATCCCTCCCTAGCGGAAGCGAAGGAACTCACTCTCCTTCTCATGTCGGTACGTAACCAAAAAATACTTCTTGTGGAAGCGTGCCTCAAACGCCTGCCACGACCACTCATATCCTTCCTCAACAGTGCGAAGAACACTGTCCCACCATAAACTGGCCTCCTTCTCAAACATGAAGGAGGCAAGCTCGACCTGCTCAACCTTAGAACAGTGCAGCGGTCTCAGCATCTTAGAGATGTGATCAATCCAATACTCGACCTCCTCAGGTCTATGAGAACCCGCAAATGTGGGAGGTCGTAAGCGCTGGAATCGCTCAAAAGTGTCGCTTGCACTAGTGCTTCCAGATGGGTGCATAGGTGAAGCAGGTGGAGTCGCCCCCACCGACTGAGCAAAGATGTCAGCCATGGAAGATAGAAACTGCTGCTACTGCTGGTGCTGCTGCTGCTGAATCTGCTGCTACTACATCAACAACATCATCTGCTCAAACCTATCAGAGGGCGGAGCAGACGAAGATGCATGGTTCGGCTCAGGAACTGAAGCCGTGACTAGAGGAGCCATAGGTGGAATCACAGGTGTCTGCCCAACACCAGAATGAGATGGGCCCGACTGTGGATTTGTTTGACTATCGCTCAGGGGAGAAACCCCGACAAGCGACTCGATCAAAGAGAGACGGGCCGAAGTCTTCGAACCCTTAGGAGGCATACCCTACATTCAACAGAGGATGCAACCTGTAAGATTCTACGTCCACATAATCCACCCACACAGCAATCACAACACAACTTCAATGATAAACAATATGCATTTCATTTAACAAAATTGTCACAATACAAGAAGTGCAGCATTACATGAATCACGATAGGGAAAGCATGTGAACTACAACATCTAAAACTTCAAACAACCAACAACTACCAACAACTATGCCAACAACGGCAAACACAGAATAAAGCAAAGGACGACTACAACTGTAGCTACTCGTTGGAATCAGGAGATGGAGGCGGGGCACCCTTGTCCTGCAAGCAACACAGGATAGACTTCAGAGTTCAAGTCACCTTCTTGAACTTATGCTTCATAAGGCCTCAAAGATCCATGATATCCTGGTGTAGAACAGCCTGCCCTTCCTCAAGCCGAGGAATAGGGGCATCCATGGAAGCCTGATCTGCGCTTTGCTCTGGTGCCACAGGAGGAGAACTCTCACTCGTATCCTGTGCCTCAACCTCTTCCTCGTCCTGCTCTATTTCTTCTTCAATCTCAGCTCCACCTTCGCCATAACTCTCATCCTCATCGCTCTCTGACTCATCCTCACTCTCTAAGGCCTGTCGACGAGGACCAATTTCCATCTGCTTAAGGGTCGTCAGATTAATGTGATGAACAGGCACCGACTTTTCTGCCCCAAGCCAATAGCCAAACTCATGTGCAAGCTTACAAATAAGTTGACCAAATGGGAGCGATTCGGTCCTCCTAGTCGAACGAGTGATAAGGATAATCTGACGTAAGATGTACGTCGGCACACATAACTTTGCTCCTTGCCCCACTTGATACAGAAAATCTACCATCATGCGCGTACACTCGCTGCGGTTGCTCTACCTTGGATATACATTGAACGTACACATGTGGCGAAGCAAGTGAAAGTCGTCCGTCATGTTGGTAGCTAGAAGACTTCTATTAGGCTGCCAATCGACCAGACGACCACACAAGAGCAGGGTGTGACAATCCCTCTCGCACATACTGTTCAAATTCTTCTTACTGGCATGCACCTCACTAAGCGGCACATTCAAGAGTTGGGAGATCAAAGCGACATTGACCGTGGCCTCTCGACCACTTCCATAGGAAATCTTGAACTGTAGAGGCTCCAGTGAAGGATCACTAATGTTGGCGTAAAAAGCTCGAACAGTAATTGCATTAGCGCGATACTCGCCCTCAAACAAGGGACACCAACCGGCCCCTTCCAGACGCTCCAACAACAGAAACTCGCCAAAGAGCCGCGGATCAACATGAGCCTCAAAAAGGACCCTACGGCCTTCATAGACTCCATGAGATAACTCCGCCAATAAGGTTCTTCCAATGGGAGCTTGAGGATCAAGGTCCCGCTTGGTCTGAAACACACGGGCGGTGGTCGTGCTCGCGGCGGCACCTCTCGGCCTCCGTGCACGGGTTGGACGACTAGGCCCGGCTTCCTCCATGGGCGCTCTCTTCTTCCCCATCAAAGAAAGAAAGGTGGAGATGGAAAAGATGGCCGTGATAAACTCAAAGAGGGCCATGGAAAATGAGAGAAATGGGAGAAATAGGAAGAATGGTGAAGCTTCCACACACTTGAGATCCCAAAGGAGGATTTGAGAGCCCAAATGAGAAGAAAAAAGAGTAAAATCAGCAATAGGGATGAGGTTTTGAGATGGGTTGGTTGGGTGTGCACGAAAATGGAAGAAGAAGAAGATTGGGGAGAGAGTTTGGTGGAGTTTTGAGAGAAACTTAGAGAAAATGAGAGCTTAGGAGGGTGATTTGTGAAGGGAATAGGGCTTAGGAAGGGTTTTAATCAGTAAACCATGGAGGGATGGGCCACACTAGGCCATAAAGTCATCGGCCCAAGCCAGCCCGCTGATTGGCGAGGGCTCGCCGAACCGGCAAGGTCATCACCGGTCTCTGGACTGTCTGCGATGGCTCGCCATTTGGGCGAGGTCCTCCTGGCCCCTAAGCTCCAAAATGATGTGGGTCCCCCCCTGGGTCCCCCTGGAAATGCCCCGATCAGCCCCTTTGTCCGATTCGACGCCTATCAGGCCATTCGAATTAAAATCTAATACAGACACTGATTTACTGACAATTGAAGGGTTAAGATGGAAGGATAAACCATTTAAACTCGTCAATGGATGGTCTAGAAGAGATTCTGGGTCGATGTGTGTGATCAGGAGAGAGCACAGACTCGATCTCGGCAATCGTTTTCAATAAACGCTCGCCGATAGAAGCAAAGGGACACATACACAAATTCTACGATAAACTCGCACCCAAATACGTTAAGGTGGCGAAAGCATGCGGTGTGTGACCATAACCCAGGTCCGGTTTAATCCATTTCATGCTCTGATACCAACTTGTAACACCCTAAAATTCGGGGGTCGAGCATAACTCAGCTCCCGAGTTTCAAAACATCACTTATGCAACATATTAAATGATGGATGTATGTTGTCTGTATGAGTACATAAGACATGAAATAGATTAAGCCAATCTGCAAATATAATTTAGGGATAAGTGAAAGAATGCAAGTGGAAGACTTATAGAAACATAAGTGTACATGTGCAAATCCCTGAAGTACATATACATGTCAGGTCATACTTGTAAGTGTTACAAGTGTTACTATCAAAATTATAGCCATCAAATGACATCATCTATTCCCAAAAAGGAATCCCAGAATCCCACACATCAGAACAAGGCTCACTAGAACCCGCCTGAAAACTGCATGAAAGAAAATGTAGCCTCATCATCCTCGAACTCCTGCTCTGCCTCAGGGGTCGCATCAATATCTGCATCTAAGACAGAGTCTGGTGGGTGTTTAAACACCGCCCCAAAACTTGGGAGTGAGTGATCAACTCAGTTGAACAATAAAGTAAAGGTTAACATGTTATCAATTCAATCAAGCAGTAATGATAAAGCAGAACAATCAAACATGTCCTAAGTACTCTTATTAGTGTAAGGATGTCTGTAGAATGATGCGTGCCCTCGCGCGTACACCCTCAACGTCTTCATCTTACATTACGCATGACATCACCTCAAAGTGCTCCACCTCTTCCAAGCACATGCAAATGCAGTGCATGAACATGATTACCAAGTTGTTATTAGTCCTTTTCATACAGCAGGACTGGGAAGCTAAGGTACCTTCCTCATATCAATTTCCAAACAGTGATCCATTCTAGGGTCGTCAGTCCTAGACAATCTCATACGATCATATGATTTTAGGTCGCTGCAAAGGGCTCGTCACCAATCAATGCACGCCTATCATACCTTCGTACTATGATAAGGCTCATCACCTCAATGCGGTAACCAGGTATGCTCGAGGTCAGTATAAAGGGCTCGTCACCAATCAATGTAGGCCGACAGCACGAATATAGTGTCCCATACCACCATAATCGGCTCATGAGTTTGGTTGCTCACTCATCACTACGGGGAGGCTCGTCACCCTAGCGTAGGCCGACAGCTCGACCACGGTGTCCCATACCACCATGTCCGGCTCATGAGTCTTAGCGGATCAAGGTACAATGGTTGATAGGATTTGCACTGGTAAGTTCAGTACCTTGATTCAAGCAATAGCGCCCATACATGGTGAACATATATCGGACAATCGGGTTACTTGACGAACTCGACTAGCACGAGCACATGTTGGGTTGAACGACATAGAGTGCGCAAACACCCCATGTGGCCAAACCACTGCCGACAGCTCTAATACGGCTCAGGTTTGTCAAATCACGTCCTTCGTGGTGAAAGCAGCCTTAGCCACGAACTCAAGGCCGATTACTGATTTCTTGGACTATTCATAGTCCCAAACACATTCCACTACAACAGATATTCATATAGAATTTATAACAGTAATGGATCAACAACTCAAATCATGTAGTATATGAGCATTTGAAGAATATCAACTTAACATGGATTTACACATAAGTAATGCTTGAAGTTAAACAACAAAGAATGTGACTTGCATATAGGAAATCATATACACCAATAGGAGTGTTGAGAATCACTTCTCAATGCCTGCAATTAGGTTAATATATTACACTTTAAGCCATTCAGACATTTCTACAAACACTTAGAATACATAGCACAACATACATGACGTATGTTGGAATACACGCATTTGGACAATTTCTTTTGCCAAGAAGTTGTCACACATACAATTAGCATAAGTACACGACAAATAATCATGGCAAGTATGTATTCAAATTTTATACGCATACGGTACTTCCTACATATACATAGAATACACAAATCTCAATATAACACATACATATTAGGAACGCAGAATAAGCATAGCATTTGGCATGTGAAATCTCATCCATAACAAGAATAAACCATTATCTAACATTGAAAACCTTGAAAACCATAACCTATACAATTAAAGTCCACACCTTAAACCAGAAATAGAGCACCGAACTGATTCAGACGATATGTCTTCGTCAACGGCGACAGGATAACCTAAGACAAGAATAGAAATGAGCTACAACAACACATAGACTATTCTAAGCTCTAAAACAGGTTAGGGTTAGGTTAACTTACCCAAGGATGAACTTAGAATCGCCGAAATAATGATTCAAGAGTGATGGTTTAAGGATGAAGAAGAACAGGAAAGAATCCAAGATGATTCACCAACTTCTCTCTCACTTTCTCTCTCTTTTCCCCTCTCTTTCTTAGCTAAGGTTAGAAAATTCGTATGGAAAAGAGAGTTAGGGTTTTAAGGTCTTTATATAGGCCTTACATTGATGAAAATTGCCCCAAGGCCAAGGTATACTTAGGTTATAACCAAAACAGGCCTCTCTCGATCCAACGGAGCACTTCCGGTGGGCCTTTTTCCACGTGCAGTCGGACATAAGCTCACTGACCATGGATCTAGGTCAGACTGAGTTTTCGTACCGATTGGATTTACAGATCAACCGTGGTGAACCACACTCAATTCAACGGTCACCGAATCTCGATCAGGTCTACAAGCACAGGGACATGCCTGGGCCATCTTCCCTGATGAGAGGGTGAAATTGGGTCAAAATCCAACTGTCAGATTGCTTAAAATCGTCGTGCAAGCGACACGACTCAGATTTCATAAAATCTTATTTAATTTCTCACCGTTCTCACACTCTTCACTTAGGACTCAATCAAATTGACCCAGAACATCATCTGGACTTGATTTTTGAGGTGATGGTCAAGTCCAACATGGTGATCAATACTGACTAAAATCATCGCTATCGGACTTACGACGCGTGGTCCAGATCTGATCCAAAGTTTCTGAAAAATCCCAAGAGCAACTGGATTTAGCGATGAATCCCAGATTTCAGAGTAACATAGCGCTAATGATGCTACAGGTTTTGAGTCATGCAGATCAAATTTAAAGTGATTGATGCTAATTTCACAAGTAATCGAGTTCAGCACTAATTGCCCCACAATAACTTTTAAGGAAAATAGAGGTAGTACTCGGGTCTTGGCACAAAATTTTCTCGGTCATTACAATATATATATATAATATAATATAATATAATATATACCCTATATGTATAAAAAATGGTTGTCCAGATCCATCGTCCAAGCCCTGGACATCTAGACGGTGTGGATGCAAGGAACGTACATCAAGTTGGCCACATGGTGTGGCCCACCAAAGTTTTAAATCAGCAGATATTTATGTTTTTCCATGCACCGTCCGGTGTCCAATTTAGATGGATGGTTCAGATATACCACATACCTCATGATGACCCACATGCCTTGTTGACTCTGAACAGCAACAGCAGGAGGTGAAGTCCACATAGATGGACGGTTTGGATGATCAGACCCCAGCCACTGTCCACGGACGGTATGTAAAATACATACATTATAGTAGGTCCACCATCCTGGATAGATGGACAGAGTAGACATAAAATAAATACATCAAGGTAGGTCACGGCCATGCCTTGGACAGGCTGGCCCCCAACTCGTCATCAGGTGGGCCACAAATATCATCAACAAAAAAAAAAAAGAAAATGAGACAAAGGGAGAGAGGGAGAAAGAGAGAATAAGAGAGAGATCAGATGGCGATGGAGGGACCCCGCCACTATGGGTCCCTCTAGGAGATACAAACCATACATCAAATGGGTCCCACCACAAGTGGGCCCTGAAATCATCAAATCCAAGCCACAAAACACAATTCAAATCGTAGAAAAAAAAAAGCACCCACTTATGATCTTCTCCTCCTTCTTCTGCCAAGCATGCTAGAGCTCCAATGATGGACTTCAACGATTGAGATCGATCATGGAGGATGGGATTGGATGATAGGAAGGTGGGCCGCACCTAGCTCTTTCTAATGGAGAGCTTGGACGTCCACCTCCCATGGTTGCTTGGGAGAATGAGTTTGAAATGAGAGAGAGAGAGAGAGGAGTGATGGCTGGATGGAGTGGGTGTTGTAAGAAATGGGAATGGGAAGTATGGGTTGGTTTGACTTTGGTGTAAAGGTGGAATGGGTGGGGAGAGAGAGTGTTGATTTGGGAAAAAGAGGAAATGGGTGCATGTACTTGGGATAGGGTGAGGTGGTATTGGGGTATGGAGGGTGTACTTGACTTGATTGATGTGACGGGTCATAGAGATTTTCTCAGTATTTGCAACACGCGGCATTTTTCTCGAAACTAAACACAAGACCACATCTCCTGACCCGGGTATTGCCTCGCCACGTAATCGTGGCGTCGGAACCGCGGTGGCAGTGCGGTCGTAAGGGTACAAGTTTTGAGTCGAGCTAACTCGGATATACGGGACACGACTCAGGATCACGTGTAAATGCTGATAATAGATCGCGGGTTACTGGAATTCGACCGAGAGGACCGCAGAAGACTAAGGAAGGGTACAGGTTAGGATACGGGTCTTACAACTACTATCCAAAAACCCATGAAATTACGTGTCGACCAAGAGGGTCTCTACCCTGAGCACATTACGTCCATGATAAAATATTTGAATCACTAGTTGTGATACCTCTTAACACATCAACTGCATGTATAGATAACAAAATTCGAATCATGGGGGTTCTAAAATATCAAGATACATGCACAAGTCTCAAAGGTAAATAACAAACAGCTAGTAAAGTAAGGAAGAGAGTAGTGAAAACTAACTCATAAAGAGGAGAGTGACAATGGTCAAATCAATAAAAGTATAGTAGCAATAGCTAACTCAACAAATAGAAGAGTGGCAATGGCCAACTCAATAATAAGGAAAGTGACAATGGCCAACTCAATAAAGAGAAGAGTAGCAAGGGCTAACTCAATAAATTGATAAAGGCAAGGATAAGGCCTGTATCCATCGCTCCACATAAATTCATAAAGATCACTTGTAATTAACATTATATCATAAATCTCGAAAGGGTAGATAATTGTTGGTGATAAATTAAATAATTGTAGGAAGTAAAAGGCAAGGTAATTCACATCAACTTCAAGTAATGTCAACTTAAAGGGAAAACTTTCACATAAATTTTGAAAGACCATGAACGAGTAACATCACATTTTAACCACTATTCCTCAAGGATAAATAGCTAGTGCTGATGAATTAAACAAATACGAGGAAGTTCACAGTGTCATGAAAGCATGTAAATGTCAAAATAATATCATTTCTAAATCAAGTAAGCTTAAAGGGTAAAAACCCTCACTTTTAGTTGTTTTGTTTTCTGTTAGTAACGTTAAAGGCCTCGAGTAATCCTAGGATCAGAACCCACTCTCTTGTCCTAACACATATGAATCGAATGATAGGGTTAGTGTCTATTTCATAACATTATTATATCTTACCCAAGTTTAATGGTCTTAAAAGGTGGGAATTACCTTCTACTTCACTGTTGTGAAAGGAATTATATCCCACCTTTATTGTAGTGAAGGGATAGGAAAATCTTTTTTTAAAAAAGAATAAGAAAAGGAAGAACAGGGTTGGACCTGAACTCGAGCTGCAATCCAGGGGACTTACGAGACCGATTGTTTCTCTTCCTCTCTAGTTTTTCGGCATTCTACCGAGATGATCTTGACAAGCAGTTGTTGGAACAGCGTTCGGCCTCTCTACCTTCACTCTCGTTTCTTTCTCCTTTTTACTTCTCTTCCTCTTATTCCTTTCGGACGTCTCTCCCCTTTCCATTTATACTAGTCGATTCTCATGAGGGAGGAGTCATAGCCAAATAGCTCTCCCCTCCTTGCACTCTCTATTTCCGCAAGATTTCGCAACAGCCTTGCGTGTGGCCCTGATGAGTAAGGATATGGCATTGATCGACTCATCTGATATTTGGGGTGAGGTATCTTTGAAGGGAGGCTTTCCAAGAGACGGCTCTGATTAACTTTTGACCTTCTACTGTTGATTCTATCCTTCAGCGTGCTATTGGATGCACAATCCCTGATTCATTGGTGGAAGGTTCACAATCTGTCATGATTTGAGATGACCACTTAGATCATTTTGATCTTACTATTTGTCGATCTCTGGCCCATCAGATCCCTATCCTGATCACGCCACCTCCTTGAGGCTTCTGAAAATCTTGCGAACGTGATATTCGGTGGGGTGGTTTGCGTAAAAGAAATCGGTGGAGAGCCATGTCCTCCCTCCCTTACGTTTCTTTCGGAAGTTGTGGCCTAGGTCGAAATCCTCCCTCCTCGTCATTGGACGACTCAGATTGGCCTCAGGTCCTGCTTTTTTGCCATGGAAGATCTTGTAGTGTGACTGCGTAACTATTAGAGACGTTATGCGGAGGGACTCTTTTACTCTAAAAAATGGGAAGACTTTCCTAGTTTCTCCACACTCTCGGTCGAAGTCGGATCTCTAGCTGGAAGAAATTGGATGGCTGGGATGATCCTCATATATTGCCTTGGTGTTATAGCGGTGTGGTCATTATTTTCACACAGGTTTTATAAAAACAGATTTGCATCCACAGTTGTAGCGAGCAGAACTTCTGTTCCACTTCCTTCACTTAGTCAACGAGGAGAGGACTAGAATTCCCTCCTTATTATGGACGGTCCATATCTTCTAATGCAGTCGTGATGGTGGCCCACAATCACGTTAATCGACGTGAAGTTTCCATTTTCGGAACCTACCACATGCGCTACTGCTTGGCTCAAGTTTGTGCACATGCACAGGTGCATGGATTTGTATGGATGCCATGGTTTTACTCGGACTGAGCCCCTCAACATGATGGATGGTTTGGGTCATCCTATCGGATAATTAAGGTGGGCCATAACTCGACCCAATGGACAATGTCCATTTCTTCTGTGAACGCGGGAGAAGACTCTCCCTTTGATTGCATGTGCACTGTGCATACGCACTGCAAGTGGGGTCCACTTGTGATGTTTGCTAGCGAAGCCACTCCATCCATATGAAGGTAAATGTCACGCCCAGACTTGGTGACTAAACTCACAAGGAACCCGATAGCTAGTTCCGGACGCAACACTCTCCGTAGCACCCCCATTCTCGGCTCCTAGCACAGGTTCCGATCCTGGGATCCTGCAAGGAAGATTTTCATAACACAATTCCAATCCAACTGAGCATACCCAAGATCATAACAAGTAAATCTCAGAGAATAAACTAAGAAACAGACTGCAAAATCCACTAAGAATTTAAACTTTACAGGTGCAAGGCTTAAAAGGAAATACATAATATAGAAAGAGGGAAGGAAGGGTCTACAACAGGTCCTCAGCTCACGTCAATCCAATCCATAACTCCTCTTCTACTACGCTAACTTAGGATCTCCTGCATACATCAATCGTGCATAAGCTTATATAGAAAGCTTAGAGGGCGGTGTAAGTGTGTGACAATGGTGCTCAGAAGAAGATAGGGGAGAATGTAGAAGGAAACATGAATAATACCAATGCCACTAGCCGTACCAAGGCTAAGCTATGAATGCAGTAAGTCGTACCAAGGCTATGCAATGCAATATAAGAGTACTGGGTACCATACCAAGGCGATGCAATATAAGGCTTATACAGTCGATGCAAATGTAATGCAAAGTAATGCTAGTCCTCATATCCAATCCACATATTAAGTACAGTTCCATTATACGGAATCCACCTGGGTCAAGTACACTGTATGATGACTCCACTTTACAGACCCGCATAGTCAAACGAGCTTAGGAGACCTCACTACCCACCTGTGGATAGCCAATCACCAACGAGGCTCAATGGTAGTGGACCCATTCACGAGCTGGTCAGACTCAGCCTAACTATTGCCCTCTCTCTCAGGTGGGTAAGACCGCACCCCATCCCAACCGACCACATTGCAGTGGGAGTCGCGGACTAATGGTATATGGCCCTCACACGCTCATGTTTTTCACTCAGTCTCGGCGCTAGGGCGTTCCCTCGGTACCGTGGAAGTTTAGGAAATTTCACCCAGGGATATCTTATGCACCCCAATGCTCAAGTAACAATTCCGGTTTCTACACACGGCCATCCACGATATCTCTGTGGAGGCTACGGCCCTGATGAAGTAAGGGCAAATATCCACATGCAATGTTAGATGCATGAGTCATGTATATCAATCATGCATTAGCCCCAAGCACTCAATGTGCACCAGAGGAAAAACTCAATCCCTCTGGGAAACTATCACATCTGCCCAATGATCACACACAATGCAATCAAATCATGCAATGATACACATGGGTCATGAGGATGAACTAGGTGTGCCATACGATGATGATGTCGTAGTATACACCTCCTTTCCAAGGAGGGACTAAGTCTAGGTACTTAGACAAATTCTTTAAGGAGTCATCCTCTAGTGGGGGTCCAATACTTTAGGGTAGCTCACAAGGCTAAGGAGAACAATAACATGGGCCTAAATAAATAAACGGTCCTAGCAAGGGTATATGATGGGCCTTTAACCACCCATATAAACCCATGGGCCTACCTTAGGGCCACCAATGTGGACATCTAACCACAACTGGTCCCCAAGAGGTAGTCCATCTCTAATCAATCACGGATCAAGGCTCAAGGCCTATTCCAATACATGGGTCTAGTGAGCAACACACATAGCCCAACCTATAAGCAATATGGTAGGCCCATACGTAAGGTTTGGGCCCAAACATAAGGGCCATTAGTCGACATATTGTGGTGGGCCTAGTGGGTAGCCCATTACTCAAACCACGTGCAATTCTCATATGTAAGTCAAGTGAGTTGGGCCTACAACCCGGCCCAAGTATAAGTTGATTTGGTGGGCGACCAAGGGCCCAACCATTTGTGAAATCTGGCCCATAAATCCAACACAATAATATGGTAAAAATGGCCTAAGGGTCCAAAGGGCCTACCTAGAAAGTTCTAGCCCTTTTGTGCCTAAGGAGTCCAACAACTAGTTACATTTATGGACCCATTAAAAACTCCAACTATGGTGGGCCTGGAAGATGAACTAATTAAGCCCAAGAATTAGGGGATTTAAAGCATGATTTATTCCTTCTAAGTACTCACAATGTGGTGGGCCCCGCTCCTAAAAATTTTAACTAAAAGGCCAAGCATTATTATAACATATTGCTGGATTTTTTTAACCCAACAGGTTTATGGACCTGTTGGAGCCTAGAAAATGGTCCATTTGATTAGGACATCAGTCCAACTGGTCCAGCCATCAAGTCAGAGGGCCCCACCACATAGGATCACATCACATTACTTAGGAAAATAGGTGGGCCACACTACTAGACCAAAGTCCAACAGGTCAATCCACACGAGTGTCCCACATGGGCCTGGGCATCCCAATGGGCCGGATGCCTAGCCCATGCACTAGTTAAAAGGTGGTCCCCACCTTAGGTAACCCATGCTAAGGTGGGCCATACTCAAGTGGGACACACAATGGATGGCTATGGAGATAAAACACACATCATGGTGGGCCACAAGCTAGGGTGGACTGCCAGCCCATGCTGGACGTCCCAACCATGGGCGTCCAGCCATGTGGGCCGGTCCAGCCCTCACCATAAATTTCACAGTGGCCTATTGGGCCTGAAAATTGGTAGGTGGGTCCCAACATGGGTGGGCCATCTCCAGGTAAAATTTTAGTTTTTTCTAAGCTTAGAAACTATTTTTATGATTTAATAAAAACTATCTGTCTAGAAATCTGGTTATAGCAGAATTCTGGCTGCCCCTACTTTGAGCACCCAATGGGGTGGGCCCAAGGTCTCCAAAAATTGAGAAATTTTAATATTAACCTCCTCACATATGTATACTACAAGGTAGGGTCCATAAAAGTGGCCCACCAATACAAAAACTATTTTATATTTTAAGATTTTCAAACTGAAATGTTGTTGGATAGTCCAAAAAATCTAGACTGTCCATCCCACTTGGGCCACTCCTTTGGGACCTCAATCAAGGTCAGATGGATTTGAAATTTGGGGGACATATAGGTGGGGTCCCCACCTTAAAGAAAAGTATATTTGAGGGGTTGGAATGGTACCCCAATCTGTCCTAAAATCTTGTCCAAAAACAACCAGAAACTGTCCAGAGGATTTCTAGATAGCAACATATACATGGAATAAACTAAGTACATGAGCCAAATTAAAAGGAAATTACCCTATAAAATTGGTGCTATGGTCCACCTTAGTGGGCGCCACAAATATCCAGGCCATATCCACCACCCCAAAAATCCATTGCATGCATCACATGTGGGGCAAAAGGGACACCAGCATCCCTAGTGTGGACTGCAATGGACGTCCACTATGTTTGAACGATCTGGATGTTGCAAGGCCTCTAAGTGGGCCACACACCTGAGAAATCAGATAATGAGGATAGGGAAAAGAAGAAAAGGAAAGAAATAAATCAAGATCTGGCCACAGGAAAGGGTCTCCGCCATTATTAAGGCCCTCCTTTCATCACAACATTTACATCTTCCTCTATATTCATTTACAAGGTACATCATAGGCATGCATGCAATAAAAATTCAAATCTAAGGTGGAGATGCCATCCTCACTAGGTTCTAGGGTCTAGATGAACCCACAAGAATGATAGGGTCTATGGAGAATGACCTCATCCATGGAATCATGCATGTAAGGAAGATGGGCCATAGGCCTCATCCATGGAGACTTAAGGACCTCCACCATCATTTGGTGGGCCCCACAAGTTTCTCAAAGAGGAAATGAAGATGTCTAAAGGAAGAAAGGAATCCTAAGCTAAAGAACACCCACCTCAAAGGATCTTCACCAAACTTCTACCAATGGACTCCCTATGCTTCAAGCTTCCAAGTTCTAAGGTTGAGATTGAAGGTGGATGGTTAGATGAGGGGATTTTATAGGGAAAAGGTGCTGGAAATGGGGAGTAAGGTAGGAAGTCTAATGGTGGAGAGGGAGAGGGAGAGATGAGGAGAAGAGAGGAAGAGAGAGGAATGAGATGCATTTGCTAACAAGAAAGGGAGTTTTATTCAAAGTGATGATTACATTTGCTAGAAAAGAGGGATATGATGGTCTCTCTCTCCCTAGAGAAGAGAAATTTTAGAAAAATTTAGATTGGGGAAGATTGAAAAGGCACTTTTACATGGGGTAGAGAAAAAGGAGCTCTCTTCATAAGAGAACTCATCATCACTAGCTAGCTAGGTAAGGGCTAGCAACCTAGTCTAAGCTACCTACCCTAATGATGGCTAGGGAGATGAAATCTATGCTTAGGGGTTTATACCAAATCCTAGGTGGGCCCCATAATCATGATCAATGGCCTAAATTATGCATGGCCCACATCTCATGATCTACAACTCTGATTGTCGCACGAGACGCAGCGTTGGAACTACGGCAACAATGCGGTCGCTATGGCACTAAATTCAGGTCAATCTGGGTCAGATCTATGTGACTAGACTTGGAGATGATCACAAACACTATCCTTAAGTCGCAGGTCACCAAGATTCGACCGATAAGACTGCGAGACCTAGAGGAACGAAATGCATACTCTCGGGTAGGGTCTTACAACTTTCCCCACTAATAAAGAAATTTCATCCTCAAATTGCTAATACTAGAATAACAAACATGCATAAACATCATGATATATATCAATAAGCACAATAGAAGGCAATACATAGAATAACATAATAATCAAGCATCAAACAAATGGGGATAGTGCTCTCGAATCTTAGTTTTGCATTCCCAAGATGACTCGGCCTCCAAATAATGACCCCACTGCACCTTCACTACGGGAATGACCTTGGTCCTAAGAACCTGTTCCTTCCGATCAAGAATATGAATCGGTTGCTTAATGTAAGAAGCATCCTCCCAGACCTTGAGGGGCTGCCAATCAATCAGAGGTATGATGTCCGACCAACACTTCCGCAACATAGAAACATGAAACACATCATGGATCGCATATAACTCTGAAGGTAAGGCAAGCCTATAGGCCACAACACCCATGCGCTTAGTAATCTCGAAAGGTCCAATAAATCTTGGGGCAAGCTTGCCCTTCGCACCAAATTGAACCACGCCCTTTATAAGCAAACCCTTGAGATTCTCATGTCCCCAACTGCAAACTTGAGGGGTCGATGCCGATGATTAGCAAAACTCTTCTGTCGGCTCTGAGCTATGCGCATTCTCTACCTAATAATATCCACAATCTCTGATGTCTGTTGCACAAGCTCGGGACCTAGGAGACGATGCTCTCCAACCTCGGTCTAACAACTAGGAGATCTGCATGGTCTACCATAGAGTGCCTCAAAAGGAGTCATGCCGATAGTCACCTGATAACTATTGTTGTATGCGAACTCGGCGAGACGCAAATGTTCATCCCAACTGTCCGCAAAGTCAATCACACAGGCTCTGAGCATATCCTCAAGGATCTGGTTGACCCTTTTGGTCTGCCCATCTGTCTACGGATGATAAGTAGTGCTGAGATGCAAGGTAGACCCCATTGCCTACTGGAAACTCCTTCAAAACTGAAACATGAACCTGGGGTCTTGGTCAGATACGATCAAAACTAAAATACCATGCAGTCTCATTATCTCCTCAATGAAGATCCTCGCCAACCGGTCCATAGTCCAAGAAGCGTACATTGGAATGAAATGCGCCAACTTCATCAGATGATTAACGACAACCCAAATGGTATCATGACTGCGCTGAGTCCTCCGTAAACCCGCGATGAAATCCATCGACACATGCTCTCACTTCCACACTGGAACGCTCAACGGCTGTAAGGGACCAGGGGGTCTCTGGTGATTGACCTTGACACGCTGGCATGTGTCACAATCGTCCACAAAGCTAGCAATCTGGTGTTTTATCCCTGACCAAAAATACTGCCTCCTCATATCTCTGTACATCTTCGTGGAGCCTGGATGAATAGTAAGTCTCGATCGGTGTGCCTCAGTCATTAGATCATGACATAACTCTAGCATGTTCGGGACACATAATCATCCTCTGAAGTGTAATCCACCATTAAAACCAATCTGCCAGTCTGACTACTCCACGGATGCTGTCTCTGCTCGGTACTCCTAAAGTGACTCGTCCGTCTGCTGAGCCTCAATCACCTTAGCACCCAAAGGGGGTTGAATCGACAAGCTCGAAAGTTGAACAATGGAAGATGCAGACCGAACTCAAAGCCGAACTTCAAAACATCCTCGAGCATCTGCCACTCTCGAACCATCATCTGCACCACCAGACCTCGTGGCTGATGGCTGAGCGCGTCCGCCACCACGTTCGCCTTACCCTGGTGGTACTGAAGGTCGAAGTCATAATCTTTCAACAACTCCATCCATTGCCTCCATCGCATGTTCAACTCGGACTACGAAAATAGATACTTCAAGCTCTTATGAGAAGAGCCCGAACCTAACACCATAGAGATAATGCCTCCACACCTTCAGTGCGAAGACAACTGCTGCTAACTCTAAATCATGGTTGGGGTAGTTCAACTCATGGACCTTGAGCTCACGCGAGGCATACGTCACTGGCTTCACATGCTGCATCAGGACAACACCTAAGCCAACTCTAGAGGCATCGGTAAATACAATAAAACCCTCACTCCTATCAAGAAGAGTGAGAACAAGAGCGGATGTGAGGCAGTCCTTTAACTCCATAAATGTCTCCTCGCAGGCATCACTCCAGACAAACTCGGTGCCCTTTCATGTCAACCGGGTCAATGGTGCTACAATACCGGAGAAACCCTCGATGAATCGTCGATAGTATCCCACCCGACTGAGGAAGCTACGGATCTCGGACGCGTTCGTGGGCTGGTCTCGTTGAGGCACTGCATCAAACTTCAAGGGGTCCACAGTGACACCCTACCTCATCACCATGTGACCGAGGATCTTCACCTCCTCCTACCAGAACTCGCACTTCTTCAACTTTGCATACAACTGGTGGGCACGGAGGGTCTCAAGCACAATCTACAAGTGCTCTATATGGTCCTCCGGGGTCATCAAATCACAAGAATATCATCAGTAAACACCGCCACAAACTGATTGAGGAAGGCCGGAAGACCTCATTCATCAGCTGCATAAATATGGCGGGCACATTGGTTAGTCCGAACAACATGACTAGAAACTCAAAATGACCATAACGTGTCCAGAAAGCTGTCTTCGGAATGTCCTTCTCTCAGACCCAAATTTGATGATAACCAGAGCATAAGCTGAAAAAGAATTGTGCACCCTGCAGCTAGTCAAACAAATCATCTATATGGGGAAGCGGGTATCAATTCTTGATAGTGACTCTGTTGAGCTCGCGGTAATCCACATAGAGCCTTAACGAGCCATCCTTCTTCTTTATGAACAATACCGGGGCTCCCCAAGGTAAACTCTTGGGATGAATAAAACCCCAACTCCTGGAGCTCATCCAACTTCTCCTGCAGTTCTCTCAACTCCATCGGTGTCGTTTAGTAGGGGGCCTTCGAGATAGGCGCGGTACCGGGCACCAAATCTATTTGAAACTCAACCTGCTGACGCGGCGGCACACCTGGGATCTCATGGAACATGTTTGGATACTCGCAAACAACTAGAAGCTGCTCAATACACCCTTCCATAGACTCCTTGACAGCACTAGCCAATAAACTGGACAACGGCTCTCCTCTGGGATCGGTAACGAACTAGAACACTGGCAAGCCAGGAATATGAAGCATGACTGTCCTCACAGCACAGTCCAAGATGACATAATACTCCGTAAGCTAGTCCATACCCAAGATAACATTGAACTCCGCCATCGGCATTATGAACAGATCGGTGGGTAGGAACATCTCACCAACCAACACTGACCAAGAAGAACAACGATGACTCAAAACAACAGACTTCCCCAAAGGAGTCGAAACGGCCAAGGCCTCAGACACGGACTCCGACGGGATACTGGTCGATCAGCAAAACTCCTCGGCCACAAAGAAATGGGAAGCACCAGAATCAAACAAAATATAGGCAATGCAAGCAGAAATAAGAAGGATACCCTCGACAACACCACCGGTCGAAGACTACGGATCCTGCTGGGCTGCATAAAATCTGCCCAGCGCTGGCAAAGGAAGCAAGCTAAAAGACTTCGGGTCCTGACTCTACACCTGCTGTGTAGCGAAATATACTCAGCCCAAGGACTAGGGAGGTGCATGTCCCTCAGCTGCTACTATCTCTGCCGTTGTTGTGGCAGCTGTGGACGCCTGCCTGCCTACCTCTGCTGTTGGGGAGGAGGCCTAGGAGTGAGAGCCTGATGTTGCGCTCGTTGCTGATGCTGCTGCTGTTGAGGAGGATGGGGAGGAGACAACTATGGTAGCCTCTACTACTGCAAGGGGAGAGGGCAATCACGCCTACGATGCCCAGTCTGCCCACAACCATAACATACACTGGTAAACAGAATAGAGGAAGAAGCAGTTGGCTGCACTAAAGATGAAGCTGTTGTTTATGCCATAGGCTACCTAGACTCGAATCTGCCCCTCCACCTCTGCTGATAGTGTTGTCGAGAACTGTCGGATGGTGCCCTCCTCTTCCAGTCTCTAACGGAACTCTAATCACACGATCTCTGGGTCATAGCCCAATCCTCCTCATAAACTAATGCTCGATGGATGATCTGATCAAACATCTCCAAGTAATGGCCCACTACTCGACTGCGGAGAGCAGGACGCAAGCCGTTCTGGAAACAACGGGCTTTCCTCTTCTCATCATCGGTGAGATAAGGAGCAAATCTAGAAAGAGCCAAGAAACAGGCCTCATACTAAGACACCGACATATCTCCCTAGATTAGAGTCTCAAACTCCATAGCCCTCTTCTCCTGAACATACTTAGGGAAGAACTTCTAGTCGAAATGGACCACGAATTCCTCCCAAGTCCAAACAAATTGAGGCCTGACCATCCTCGACACTATTGACAACCAATGTCGGGCCTCGCCCTGTAGAAGGAAGGTAGCTAAGGAAACTCTCTGATTGACCAGACACTGCATAGTGTCAAATATCCTCTCTATCTCCATGTGCCACAACTCGGTTGTAGAAGGGTCAGGCTCACCCCTGAACCTCGGGTGGATCATGCTGTCAGAACTCACGAAATATTGTGCTCGCATGTAGCAAGTCAGACTGTACAAGAATCTCGGTGGCAAGCTGACGGGACTGAAGGATATCAGTGATGATGGCCTACATCATCTGCTGAAAATGCTTAACCCTAACTGAAACCATAGGATGAGCGGGGGTAGTACTCGCCTCAGGTGGAGGCATGGGTGCGACAGGAGATGGAGCCTCAAAAACCAGGACAGCACGCTCGGGCGAGGGAATAGGCGCCATAAGGGGCAGAATTAAGACCTCAGGTGCTGGGTCCTCAATAGCAGGAGCTAGATGCACTCAGGTAGAACAGGTCGTTGGAGCAGGATGAGAACCATGGCTAGGGGCACCACAGCCACGAGCGCCCCCCTTAGGCGGCATCGTCTAGAGAAGAATAAGGACGACGACGCATAGGGTCAAAATATTGCAGGCTCAAACAAAAGGAAGGCTCTGGGAACACTACTTGTCTTAAGCTCACAGTAGATATGCAATATTATCCCAAGTTATTCTGAAAGTACTTGCTATGCTCTAATACCAACACCTGTCATGCCCCTAAACTTGGTGACTAGAGTCACAAGGAACCCGGTAGCCGGTTCCAGCCGCAACAGCCTCCGTAGCACCCCATTCTCGGCTCCAAGCACAGGTTCCGATCCTGGGATCCTAGAAGGAGGATTTTTATAACACAATTCCAATCCAACTGAGCATACCCAGGATCATAGCAAGTAAATCTCAGAGAATAAAGCTAGGAACACTGTAAAATCTACTGAGAATTTAAACTTTACAGGTACAAGGCTCAAAAGGAAATACATAAAATAGAAAGAGGGAAGAAAGGGTCTGCAACAGGTCCTCATCTTACGCCAATCCAATCCACAGCTCCTCCACTACTGCGCTGACCTAAGATCTCTTGCATGCATCAATCGTGTATAAGCTTATGGAAAGCTTAGAGGACGGTGTAAGGTGTGTGATAATGGTGCTTAGAAGAACATAGGGGAGAATGTAGAAGGAAACGTGAATAATACCAATGCCACTAGTTGTACCGAGGTTAAGCTATGAATGCAGTAAGTTGTACCAAGGCTACACAATGTAATACATCAGTACTAGGCGCCATACCAAGGCGATGCAATATAAGGCTTATACGGCCGATGTAAATGCAATGCGAAGTAATGCCAGTCTTCATATCCAATCCACATATTAAGTACAGTTCCATTATAAGGAATCCACTGGGGTCAAGTGCACTGCAAGATGACTACAACATTGCGAAGAACATTGATCTTGCCCAAGAACCATAAGAGACATCAATAGAAAATTTAGAGGCGGGAATATCGTGCTTAAGGCAATTTGTTGGTTCTCCATCCTTATTAATGGTGAGGTCTCGGGCTTCTTCCAATCTTCGAGAGGGCTGAGGCAGGGTGATCCTCTCTCCCCCATTTTGTTCATTATTACTATGGAGGTGCTCAGCAGAGGTATCAAACTACTGGTTAACCAAGGTCTCTGTAAGCTTTCAAGTTGTGGCAAGGGTGCCTGCTTGTCTCCCACCTCTCTGCACTGGTAATACTCTACTCTTCCTGAATGAAGCAGTGGTCTCGTTACGTGTAGTGAAAGGTCTCCTCCATTCCTATCAAGTAGAGTTAGGCCAAAAGGTGAATCTTCTCAAAAGCTCCTTCCTCGGCTCTGAGAAACTTCTTCTAGCAAAAATCAGGTCCATTGAGAATTCCTTGGAGATCTCTAAATCTAGTGCCTACCCCATTTACCTGTGGGTGCCATTGTTCACGGGCAGGGTGAAAGAACTCCCTTTCAGCCCATGCTAGATAAGGTGGAGGCGCACATCTCCAGCTGGAAGACAAGATGCCTTTCTCAAGTGGGTCGAGCCATTCTGGTGCAACACGTGCTTGGGAGCATCTTGGTTCACTCCATGGCTACCGCTCAGATTCCTGCTTCGGTGATTGGTAGTTTCGAAAAGCATTTTGCCAATTTTTTATGGGGATGGACAGACGGCAAGCAAAAGCTTCATTGGTCGAGTTGGAAAGATATAGTAGTTCCAAAATGTGAAGGAGGGTTGGCCATCAGAAGGTTGAAAGAAGTGATGAAAGCCCTCCTTTTCAAAATGATGTGGGTAGTAAAATATGGTAAATGCGGTAGTCTATGGAATTCTTTCATGAGAGTGAAGTACATCCAAGACATCGATCCCATTGTGACCAGTAGCTTTTCTCCCTATCCATCTCCTTTGTGGAAAAGCATTAGGGCCCTGCTGCCAACATTGGACTCTATCGTTCAATGCCATGTGGGTCAGGACCTCGGTAGTCTTTGGTCTTCAAACTGGTTAGCTCTTAGTTGTATGGATAGCTTGGTCAAAAGCCCCATCCCGCCGGCTATGATGTCTGTGCAGATTCAGGATTTCATTGGTAGGATAGCCCCCTCCCTCCTTCTTCCATCTTTTTTATCTTCCTCAAGCGGTCTTTGATTTCCTGTTTCAGGGTGGTTTTTGTCTTTCAGATGAGCCTGAAGATTGTTTCGGGTCCTTTGAGCCTTCTGGTTCCTTCTCGGTCAAGTCAGCTTAGGAGCTTAGTAGAGAGATCAAGCAAACAAAGGGCTTGGTGAAATGGGTATGGCACGTTAAAATGCCCCCTAAAATTTCCATGTTTGTTTGGAGATTGTTGAAGAAAGCCATTCTGGTGGAAGTTGTTGTCAAAGCTAGAGGAGTCCAGCTAGCCTCCAAATGTGTTTGCTACGTGGGGCATCCAGATTGTAGGCCTGCATGTGAGACCCTTGATCACACTTTCCTCCACGGGATCCTTGTAGCTGATTTTTGGGCCCATTTCGGGGCCATCTTTAACCTCTCCCCCATGATCCAACATTCGGTTGAAGGAAAGTTGACGCAATGGTGGCTTCCTTTATCTCCGCAGGGGCACGGTTCAGGTTTGTAAGGGCTAGCGCCAAGCTTTATTCTCTCGGAGATTTGGTCTTCTAGAAACATTGTAAAGTTCTATGGAAAATCTCCTCTAGCATCAGCAGTAATCACTCGTGTGAAGTGGTGGTTATCCATCCTATGTAATGATTGTTCCATTTCTTTATGGCAGCCCAAGGCCAATCAATCAGTTCTCAAGGACTTGGGCATTGAATGTTTCTTTTTGGTTAGGAAAAAAATAAAGATTGTGAAGTGGAAAAGATCGCAAAAGGCCTGGGTCAAGTTGAACGTTGATGGTTCTATTGGGGGCATCCCAGGCCTAACAGGAGATGGTGGAAATTATAAAAGGGATTGCGAAGAGCTTCTTTTTTCTTTCTCGATGGGATATGGAGTAGCTCCAACTCCAAAGCTGAACTCCGTGCTGTGTATAACGATTTAGTCATCTGCCATTAGCTGAAGCTTCCTAAGGTTATCGTCAAATTGGATTCCGAATTGGAGGTGTCTCTCTTAAATGGTGGGTCACATCCAGGTTGGCAATGGAAGTACTGGCTGCAGAGGATCAACAGGTTAAAGAAAAACATTTTTGTGAAGTTTCTTCATGTTCTCGGGGAAGGAAATGGTCCAGTGGATGGGATGACTCGTATGGGGTCAGAACTTCAAGGTTCTGTCTTCACCAGTAATGTCACTGATCTGCCCCCTACGGTCAGGGGTCTTTTGTTCCTTGATAGGGTTGGGTTGGGTGTTATTAGGCAAATCTATTTGGGAAGTCCAGAGGGACTAGTTGGGGGTATACATGTACGTACCTTACAATAGGCTTAGTTGGGGTTTTTTCCCTTGGTCAAGCCTGATTGGTGGGTGTGTTGTGTAGGTCTTTCTTGATTAATTTACCACACTATTTTAAAAAAAGGACCATAAATTTAGGCCATATAGGCCAAGGTCCTACACAAGAACCTAGAGTGATTTTGGGACAAACTCTTGCACTCCAACCTACACAAGGAAAGAGTACAACAATTGACTCTAACACATGACACTTACTTATTAGATTGAGTCCCTTTTGATGCTCCTCTTAGGTCGCTTGATCTCCTCTTTCTCGTTCTTTAATTAACTTCATGATGCTCCCAGATCACATTGTTACTGCTTTACCAAGCTTCAACTCTATGATCAATTAGCTTGTTGTAAATGATCTAATGAGATGCCCATGGTGATAGGAGTGGGTTAAATCTCCTATAATTAATGGGTAGTTGGTTTCCTAGGGGATTTAACTAAAAGGACTCCTAAAGGACTTGGACAATGATATACCAAGATTACATAAGTCTAATCTCTAGGAAATGGAGGAGTTCAAGGATATCTCCAACGGTGAGGTTAGAATCCTCATTCAAGTTGAAATCTTAAGGAAGATTGCTTGAAACTCATAGGAATAGAGGCATTGGGTGAGGGATATGCCTATAGGATCACCTTATCTTGGTTTGATCCAAAAACCCTTCTAAAAGTCCAAGAATCGAATCCCCTTTATAAACAATTCGAGCTTCAACGATCAAATAATGGGTGTATTTTGGTCCCGTCGATGCCATCGAAGTGTCTTCGATGCCATTGAGGATTCCATCGATTCCATCAAAGGACTCCTTGATGTCATCGAGATTTCGAGCAAAAAATCATGTTTGCTTGCTGGACAATTCTGTAACCATTTTGATTGTGTCAAAATTTGTTGTTCGATTCCATTGAAGTGGCTTCGATGCTATCAAGAGAGTCAAGGGAAAAATCCCAAAACCTTACTAGGCATTTCAAGATCTTATTCGATGCCATCGAAACATACGTTTCGATGCCATCGAAGGCACCTTGATGCTATCGAAACTTAAGTCGATTTCATCGAATGGACCTCGATGCCATCGAGAATTCGAGCCATAAATCCAGTTTGGTTGTTGGACATTCCCAACTCTTAATTGATGTCATTAGATATATCTTCGATGCCATCAAACATAGCCTAAAATCTATTGTTTTGGGATATCTTCTACATAGCAGATTGGAACCCCTTCTAGCCTTCTTTATCATGTTTTTCTTGGTTTCCTAAGCCTAAGGGATGATTAAAATTATATTCCTATTTGGGACAAGATCATCTAGAGGTTATAGGCTGGTTGTTTTGGTCAAGGGTTAGGGTCACCAACGCATCTCTTTTACTTTTACATGTTCCTTGATGCTTTTGCTCCACTTTTGTCTTCAGTCTTCACTTTTCCAAAGGCTTAACCAACTACGAACACAACGAATCACATGATTGACAAACCAGGGTGCGAAAATGAGTGCACGAACAATCTCCCCCTTTGTCAATTACATGATAAAAACCTAACATAAGACACTATCATGGTCTATACCAATGACATACCAAAACAACTAATAAAATTACATGTTAAAATAAAATTTACAACTCTAACACACTAAGAAATGTAATGCAGCAATGCTCCCCCTGTATTGCTTCCCCTATCAAACCTGCAACATAACAAATAAACCTTACACAAGAGAATGCATTTTTTATGGGATTTGATCTTTCTCCCCATTTTTGTTAGTAATTTGACAAAGGGTCAGTCCAAACAAGATATGCCAATAAAATCATTATGAACCAACTCTATAAGTTAGAGATTTACAAATATAAAGCCTATACTAACAAGGGTTAGGGATAAACATGAAATACATGGAGCATGCAAATTAAGGTCATTCAAGGAATATACCAATGAAAACCGGAATAACCAAAGATAATCTAAACTCTAAACATGTGATATGCAATACAACAAATTTAAAGCCTAGATTATCAAGATTAATGTGACTAAATCCTCAGATTTCCCATTAAAACACAAAATGAGGCCAAAATACTCTAATTTGCCTATATGTTCAAGTATGATGCTGAAATCATTAAATTCAACAATAGGACACATATAAGAGGCTTAATCCTTAGATTTACCATTTTAGCCCAAAGGGACCAACTTGGGTCACCTCCTTGTGGGATTATGGTCTCCCAAATTTCTAGGGAGGGATGGTGAGATATGAGCCAATAATATATGCATGTGGCTTGAGTCTTCCTCACTAGAAGAGTTACTTTGAACAGATTCAACTCCTCTGTATCATCCGTTTAGCCGACATTGCCTTTGTAAGACCCGTACTCTAATTAACCCTCCGTACGCTTTGTTTTCAGTGCTAAAAACACCTCGATATTTGTACCCTAGCGACTGCACGAGCACTAAAATTCCAACACCGCGCGACACTGCCCATTACGATCCCTAGATTAGAAGTTATAGTTTTGGCATAAATGAAGGTGGGCCACGGAATGCACGTGGGCCCCACTTGCACAAATCTTAATGTTGTCAAATCAATTAATCCATTAATCAACTCATCGATCACTCATGTCACTCTCTCCCCATTAGTTAAACAAACACATGCCTTTCTTCCGCAACCCATACCCTTACCCATGCTAGCCATCATTCTTTCCTTCTTTTTTTACCCATTTTACCCCTCTTTTCCTAATTCACTATTGACTCAAAAATTTCTACCACAAAAATCCCTAATTCCCTCTCATTTTTACAATTTTCTAACAAGAGTCGAGAAATATTAAGAGAGAGCAAAAAAAAAAGATTAGAGAGATTAAGAGAAAAGAGAGAGCTTCTGAGAGGATTGTTAAGGATTAAGCAAGTAAGATAAAGAGGAAAGAGAAAAGCATGATTAAAGAAGGTTAGGGGTGGAAAAGAGCTTAGTGGACTGTCCGATCACCAATCCGAGCCGATCCAACCATCCATCCTTCGAGGTGAGTGCATGGGAGGGTCAAAACCCTCCCTTTCCTTGTGATTTTTCTATTTTGGTGGGCCCACAAGGGTGGGACCCTCCTTGATAATGTATAACTTATATGGTGGACCCCATAGTGGCAGGGGGCCATCCCGATGGCTAGATCCCTTCCCTAGCTTCTTCTTCTTTTCCATTCATTTCACCTTCTTTTCCTTTTAAATTCATGGTGTTGTGAGGCCCACAAGTGAGCCATGCTATTGGAGAGCATGCCTGCATGTTATCACAGCGTGGACCACCTTGTGTGGCCCATTATGATGTTTATTTGTTATTTAAACCTATTAATTTATGTAAGTACATCTAAATATTGGAAATACGCCAAAATTGATATGATTTAAAGTTGATTGGCCCACAGTGACCCGGCCAATCCGATGTACGGAGTGGATTTTTTTAGGTGGATCCCATCACCTTGTAAATAAAAGAAAGAAAGAGAGAAATAGGCAGACGTTGGAGCACGTCTGGTGGATGTTGTTGTCCAACATCCCTGTTGACGCAGTCCCTTAATGGGCGTTGGGAGGAGGTCCACTCGTTAGACCCACCATGATGTATATTTTCATTCATGTTATGCATTCGATTTCCCTTCTCATTTTAGGAGTTGAGCCCAAAAATCTAGATGATCCAGCAATCAAGTGGACTCCACTAGAGGCGACGGTGGGGCTAAGAGCACCCCCTCACATCAGCCATGCAGGAGTGGGGTGGGGTCGTCCCAGCCGTGGACCCCGCCTTGAAGTATATATTTAATCCACAATGTTCACATGTCTCTCCATATCATTTTAGCCCATGATTTGAAAATCAAGCAGATCCGAATTTCGAGTGGGCTGCACTGAGGAAAACAAAATACCACTGTTGAAACTTTCTAAGGCCGACTGTTGAGTTTGTGTCGGATGAAACCTACCCACATCTTGGACTCTTTAGGTCTAGGGAGAGTCGATCGACAAGATGGATGGAGTGGATCATCCACTCGTGGACCCTCACTCACCCAAAAAAAAAAAGAGAAGAAAACGAAAGAAAAAAAAAAGTGATGCTCAACGTTACTGTCTAGCGACGTGAGGGATGTAAGCCTCCTTTGGCTGCCCCCACTTGTGGACCCCACCATTGCGTATATGTTTAATCCACACCGTTAACCATCCCCTCCAGATTATTTTATGCCATGGGCCAAAATATGAGGCAGATATGAGTCTCGAGTGGGCCGTACTAAGGGAAACAATGCCCATCTGTCGAAACCTCTGGGGCCCACTATGGAGTCTCTAATAATCTAAATCAACCCAAATAAGAGACTAGTAGATCCCACTCAAGCTGGCCAAGATGGTGGACGGAGTAGATCATCAACTTGGGAGCACCTTGATAGTGTATGTAAAACATATAAGGGATAAATAATAATAATAATAATAAAATTATAGCCATGCATGGTGTGGGCGTTAACCCATTCTAGCCAATTATAGGTCTTATAGGTGGGACCCATATTGATGTATATATTTAATATGAGTCGTCCACTGACTTCTCCAGATCATTTTAGGCTATGGGCCAAAATATGAGGTGGATACAAGTCTCTAGTGGGCCGCATGGAGGGAAACAAATCCTACTGTTAAAAACTTCAAAGGCCTGACATGGAGTCCTATTTAACTAAACCAATCACAGTCAGGCTCATTGGGCTCCATTCGAGCTGGCTTATGTAGTGAATGTATTTTATCATCCTTGTGGGGGCCCACTTTGATGGTGTGATTAAAACCAAATCAAATATATATATATATATATATAAAAGCCAGCATCTTGGGAGGGCGGACGCCCACTTGGGGCGCGGAGTGGGCCCACACGTGGGATCCATATGTGGGATCCCCTATGTTGTATGTGTTTCATCTATTAGCCAACAATGTGACATATCCAAATCTTAGCTGGACCACACAAACAATGTGATCGAATGTCCACCATTGAAACCTCTACAGGGTTCACCGTGAGTTTATTTACCATCTTACCTGCTGATCAGGTCATGCAGTCCTGAATTTATTTGCCATCTTAATTGTTGATCAAGTCATGCAAACCTGAATGAGGGGAAATCACAAATATCATCTTAGTCCAAGTAGTGGAACCCACTTTAAACATTGGTGAATGAATGCCACCATGGGAACCTCCATGAAGATGTATCTTTCTTACGACCATGTAGTGCATTGGTTTTTTATTCCATTTTTTGAGTGGGCCCACCATGCAGTAAGGCTCACATGAGACATGCGAAATCCACACCATACATTCATTCCTCCCAGCCATTCCAATGAGTAGATCTAAAGCTCATCTAAGACTGCACCACAACTAATAGTGTGACTCAACGTCTACCTTGGAAATCTTTCTTAGGCCATTGATTGTTGGGCTTAGTTGGCCACCCTACGAGGCTTGCAATGGATCCTGTCATGATGTATATATTTTATCCAAGCCACCAAACCATGGCCCACAATGATGTGAGGTACCCACCTTATGCGTGATACATTCATACTTGCTCTATCCAAACCCACTGGATATTGTCCAGTAAGTGGAGTACCCTGCTAGCTAGTGGGCATGGCCCGCTATGGCGACCCACCTTGCTGATGTGTTGAATATCTTAGTGATCTTGTCAGCTTAGGTAAGAGCTTCAACCTAATAAAGTGGGAGATTTATTTCCCAAATGGACCACCCTTCGTGGGTTAGTGGAGTTAATGATGCCCACCATTGGAACCTTTTTAAGTGCCAATTGTAATGTGTGTGTGGTGCCTACATCGTAGACACTACCTTAATGCGTGTATGACATTTACACCATGGGGCTGTCTTGTTATATGAGTTGTACGTGGACCATGGGTCAACCTTATTATACTTATGGTATTGGCACCTTATTCCCATTTCTTTTTATGTATGGGATGTACTCGTGTCGTCCCATCTTAGGACCCATCCTTATTTTGGGTCCTACACATTGTTTATGATTTAGCTCATGTAGACCTATTATTGTAGATGGTTGGCTACTCTCTTACGCTTTGTTTAAGGATAGTTGTAAGGCTTGCTTTGATGTCCGTTCTGGGCCTACCATGATTGTTCATGGATCATATAATTTCTCATCTCGTTTGGATGCTGATGGTTGTATGTTTTGGCCACTTGTGTGCGGGGTTGCTAAGTGGGATCATTGGCTTGAAAGACCACTCAAGTATAGCCTGGTGGGCCTTAATGAACTTGGTTTCCAAGTAGGTTCCATCCATTATGAATGATGAATTTCCCTTATCATGTGGTATGATATTTTGCATGTGTGTTGGTACAATACTTGATAATTTATCCAACATTACCTTAGTGATTTGTGAGATGTTTATGTTTATAATTGTTATAACACTTCTTTTACACTAATATGGTGTTTTCTTTATATTGATGTGACACTTATTTTACGATAGATGTAGCATTGCTTTTATATTCGAGTTAACATTGCTTATTATTGATTTAGTCTTGTTTTATGTTTGATATGGTATTACACACTCGTGCATAGTGGTTATGATGGTATGTTATCATATCTCATTTGCATCATGTGTGCATGACTTGGATGATTACTCATTCATGGTTTTGGCTTACCTATGTATAACAAAGTTAATGACCCTATTGCTTAGGGTATTTTAGAGGACCTATATGAGATATGGCCCTCTTGTATGTATGCATGATTTGCATGACATGGTTGTATGACTAAGATGATGGTCTCATGCATTCATGTATTGCATGATGCATTTGCATCTAAACTCTAGAGACATTAAGGTTGTGGCGACCACAGGATCATCGTGGTTGGCAGCTTGAGTATTGACACCAGAAATATAGTTATGTTTATTGAGCGTAAGGGATGTCCCTGGTGAGCCAGGTGGGGATTGACATACCGCTCACGAGGAGGATAGTGAGCTCTCTTCCATTCACTAGGTCATGTACGCGATGGGACGCTAGGCTAGTGTTAGAGTGTACTAGACCCTGATGATTATAGATAAGAACCATACTGAGATGTGGATTAGACATCAGGATTTGAATGTTGCATTGCATCTTGAGCATATGACATTTGGCCTAGTAGGTCTTTGCATCGCATAGCCTAGCTAGGGCTAATGGTATTTATGGACTTACCAGTCTAGCCCTCCATCATTCTGCTTACTCTGACTTTTGTATGCTTGGAACTTACATTGCGCACACATGCACGCACTCTCTAAGCTTCGTAATAAGCTTACGCACATTCATTACATGCATGTTATGCTAGACCACAATAATATTGAGATAGGAGCATGTGCCTAACCTTTTGGAGTTTTAATAGATCATGTATTTTCTTTTCAGCACTGTACTCAGATATTATATTAGTGGAGTGATCCTTTACAAAACAAATCACCCTGAAAATCCTCCTTGTAGAATCCCAGGATCGGAACTTGGCGTATGTGAGATAGGAGCCAAGAATGGGGTACTACGGAAGTTGTCGGCACTGGATTCCGTGACTGAGAATTTCGTGAGCCTGGTTCTCGAGTTTGGGGCGTGACAGCCTTACCTTTAGATTTTGTTTTGCAAGGACAATCATGGGCAAAATGTCCATAGTCTCCATAGTTGTAACATTGGACCTTTTTAGATGTTTTGGTGGATTTTCCTTGATGCTTATTCACCATCTCGTCCTTCTTGTCACAACTCTTCCCTCTAGTAAATTTGATGAATTTCTTAAGTGTATTTGCTAATTCCTCTTTTTCCACATTATCACTATCACTTTCTGATTTAGATTCTTTATGTTTGTGTGAATACCTATATGATGACTTCAGGACAACTAATTTCATACCTTTAAAGGGGACGTTAAAGTGTAGTTCAAATGTTTGTAGGGAACCTATAATTTCTTATACTTTCATCTCATTTATATTTCTACACTCTTCTATTGAGGTTATTTTAAGAGTGAACCTATCCGGCACGGATCTAAGAATTTTCCTACATATGCGTCCTTCCGGAATACTCTCTCCTAAACCCCACATGGAATTGCAAATGTCATTCAGTTTATAATAGAATTCAATGAAAGTTTAAGACTCTTCCATCTTAAAGTTTTCAAAATGGGTGGCTAAGAGCTGAAGCTTTGATATTTTTACCATGCTAGTCCCTTCGTGGGTGATTTCCAAGATATCCCACGCATCCTTCCCCGTTGTATAAGTGCATATGCATTTAAATTCGTCTAGGAATCTGAACACTAAATAGTATTGAGAGCTTTGACATTATAGGTATACCCAGCTCTCTCAGTGACACTCCATTTGGATTTTTCTTTGGGAGCCTTCAAAGTACTACCTGTAACACTCCGAACATTTCAATACCTGAGTATTGAAAGTTCTCAAGTGTTAGTACGAAATTTAACGTAATATGTACATTTGTACGGTACCAATCTAACTATCCTAACCTTACATCTATACCTTGACATGAATCTAACCAATGATAATTATCTCCATTCAATAGATCAAGCCTTTTGATCCTTGATTTTAAGAAGAGACCATCCATGATGTGATTTGATGCAAGTACTTTCCCTTGAATGAAATGACGAATAACTCCCTATCCATAATGATCTAGATATACATTCTTTTGTAAGAATTGGTTAGAAACATGCCTATAACCATGTGGAGCCATTAGATTTTCCAAAACTCATTGATCAGAAATAATTATGAAAATGCCATTAACTTTGACCATTGAATTCTAGATCACATGGTTGCCATGACCCGTTTGATGTGAAAGTTACACCATGCTTTTACACCATGAATTATCCATACACGTCATATTTCAACCCTTAGATCATTGTAGAAGTGACCCAATTGACAAATCAGCCCCTTAACTATTGATTTTGGTGCCTAGCAAAGGTTACGGGTAGTCGTAGTAGGATATTCCCCTTCATCATTGTCTGAATGATCTTATGAATAGGTTGGATGACAAATAAACATCACTATAAGGCCTAAAAAGGTTCCAACGGTGGAAACCATAAAATCTATTGTTTCATGTGGTATGATTCACTTGATCTTAGGATAAGCTTCAACTTTGGGCCAAACCCCAAACATCAGCTGACGAAACAGATGGACGGAGTAGATTTCTTGGAAGCATCACAAGTGGACTCCACTTGCAGTGCATGTGCACCAGCACATGGGCATAGGCAGTGCATAGAACGTGGAGATGGGTCAAACATAGTTTGACCCGACTCTCCTTAGACTCTCCTTTAAATAAGGAGATATTTCTCTCTCTACTTCTCTTCTGCACGCAACGGACGGACAACGTTCGTTTAAAGGATGTTGTGGGCCCACCATCTTGGACCACCTCTTTGATCTAGACCGTCCATCATGTAACCCATGAAAAATCAACCAAATGCATGCCGTCCATGTGTATCTATGCACACACACGAGTTCACAGCGAAAGGTGGATGCAACGCTACGTTGATTAGTGTGTGGCCAACCCAAAACTCGGATCCACTTCAAAACTTGACTCATGGCCTAACTCAGCCCTATGAAGAAAATGAGTAATACTGATCTCTCAAAAAATCATCACAAGTGGGCCCCACTAACTACAGTAAGGAGCTGAAATTTCTCCTTCCGAAGAAGGCGAAGAAAATGGATGTAACATAACTTTCACTCGAAGATTGACTTTGATCCAGGCCGTCCAAACCTTAGGAAAAGATCTTTCGACCCCACCCACATCGTCCGAAAGCAATGCAGGGTAGAGAAGATTACGGCACTTCGCCGTTTTCCCGTACACAAGCCACACTCCTAGGAATTTCATCCGTAAAATCTCCTCGTCCGAACAAACCTCATCACAGGACCACCGTCTGATCATTCTGGCATGCAAGAATGCGTGATCAAGGCAATCCATTCTGCGGTGGGACAATGCACTGCTCGTGGTACCTGCGTCCGACTCTCACCGCCCCCGAAACTGCGTAACAGAGTTGGCGCTAGGAGATCCCAGCCGACCTAGTAGCCATGCACCTATAAAGGCCCTGCACCTGGCTAGAACGTGAGATAGAAAGAAAGAAAGAAGAGAGAGAGAGAGAGAGAGAGAGAGAGAGAGAGAGAGAAACGGCCAGTCCTTGCTGGACGTAGCAGCAAGAAAGGAGAAAGAAGAAAGGAAAGTAAAAGAAAAAGAGAAAAAGAGAGAAAGAAAGAAAGAAGGGAAAAAAAATGAAGAAAAGAAAGAGAAGAAGAGGGAGATGGCTTTTGGGCTGACTCAGTACGGTTACCAAGTCCAACAGCGAGTTAAGGTGATCTCCGACGATTCTAGTCAATCACGATAAGAGTTATAAGACCTTCATATAGGTCTTTCCTGTAAGATCCAACTAGTGATTAATTTACTTTCAAATCTAATTTTACATATATATATATAGGTGTAAGTTGTCTAGTCAACAAGTTAAACTGAGTCGACCCAACAGTTGAACCTTCCAGAATTTAAAATTATTTTCGTCTAAGTCTAAATTGTTGATTTAAAGTGATTCACTTGTTAATTAAAAGACCTTATATTAAACTCTTATCTAAATTATTACCCTTTTAACCTAACCCTAAACTTGGATGTTAGGCCAAATTCCAAACTTTTGATCTTAACCATAGGAGCCACCTCTTCACAACACCAAGTGTAGGGTCATGATGTACTAATAATCTTGGTGCGACCGAGGTCGAATCCACAAGGACTAATCTCGTGTGTATTCTAAAAGTAACTAGAACTAGAACTAGAAGAAGCTGTGAATCTAAACTTGAATTAATTAAGAGAGTAATTGTGATTAAAGTGATTAAAACTAAGAAATTCAAAGGTGGTAACTAGGGTTTCCAAGGATCCACTTGTAGAGATCAGGAAGATCTATGCTTGATTCAAGGACACAACTGGAATCAAAGTCCCATCTTATCCAATTGGAATATATCTCAGTAAAACCAAATCCGAACTTCATTTGACCTAATTCTCAATGGATGAGAGGTGTGAGATCTAGAAGTGATTCCATCACAAAACCATGCCCAGGAGATAAGGCAACAATAGAATTTACCAATCCCACAACCAATCATAAGAAAATTGGGAAGATTAGGGAGGATTCCATCACCCAACCATGCCTATGGGACGATGGTGAACAATAGGATTTCCTAATTTCATAATCTGAATACATGAAAAGAACATACTCAAAGCTATAGCAGATCTATTGTAATTTGAGTCACAACAAACCATTAAAAACTGAAAGTATTTCTTAAATATCTAACTAGAATCAAAGATAGTTCAACATAAACATGAATCAAAGTACTAGAAAACAACTCATCACGCTTCAAGCTTCCCCTCTTAGCCCTAGCTAAGAGGTTTAGCAAACCATAAACATGATTAAACTAAAATCTCTTAAGAAAGGCAAAAAAATGACTAAGAAAGAGGAAGAAAGACTCTTGGCGATGGATTCTCCATGCTTTTGCTCCACTCCTCAAACCCTAGAAGATGCCTAGGGATGCCCTGGGGACTTCATTTATAATTGTGCATCATCTTCTTTTGCATCGAGTTGGAAAATTCTGGAAACCACCTCAAATTTATGCAGTCCGCGCAACATCTGCATAACCCTCGAATGGTCGAGGACAGCCTTCGACTGGTTGAGCAGGATCCTTTAACTAGTCAAAGATGGGCTTAAATTAGTCGAAGGATGCCAATTTTTAGGGTTCCTTTTCTTCACTTCAAGTCTTCAATTCTCTTCATTCCTCACTTGGTTTTCTTGGATCTTTAGCATGTGATTCTTCATTCTTGGTCTCATAAGATCCATCCTTGGCTTTGGTGATTCGTGCTTTTAGCATCTTTTTTAATTCAATCTCTTAAATTCACCTTGCAACACAAACATGATTAAAATAAAACATTAAGCATTATCATGTTCATAAAACCAAGTAATAAATGGGGGATAATATGTAATATTTGACCCTCAACATAATCCCAACCAGCATTTTGCTAATCCCGAGCAAAGTATGAGAAAAATGAACTTTAATGCACAATGTTCAAACCATTTTTAGCAAATAATATTTTGTGTAATCAAGTATGAATGAGTAGACTTAAGATGAGAAAGTGAGATTTTGAAAACTTAGAGCCGAATTGCATAAGCAATCAATCAAATAAGTTCTTTATCTATTAAGTCAAAGCATAATTCACATATCAAGTTTTTCAATGTGCTCAGTGAAAATCAACTTACTTCTCATAAAAATATTATCTTTTCATAATGTTAGCCATGCTCATCACTTCAAGATTGGTGGAAAACTCAAGTATTAATTCCAAACTTATCCCCTTTTCCTTCTTTTCCAGTTTTTGATTTTATATTGACAGTCAGTTTTTATTCTTTTTTTAAAAAATTTTGCTTTCTTTTCCAGATTTTTCATTCTTTTCATTCTTTTTCATGACATCTCTGTTGATCTCCTTTTTTTTTTTTTTTGTAAATTTTATTATTATTATTATTTATTTTACTGGTTCTTT
Organism: Magnolia sinica; assembly: GCF_029962835.1. Lineage (NCBI taxonomy): Eukaryota > Viridiplantae > Streptophyta > Magnoliopsida > Magnoliales > Magnoliaceae > Magnolia > Magnolia sinica. Next base: position 88,266,337 of record NC_080574.1, read on the forward strand.
TCTTCTTTTAAGGTGGATAAAATTCTCTAGATCTGATTCTCGCCATCTATTAATGATTCACATACTAATAATCAGAACTTCTAGTATATCTTACAAAAGACAAATTAAATGTGTTTTGTGATTTAACATGATATTCAAATTTCCTCTTAATCAATTGAGTGTCAGTACTTAGGTGATAAATTACTTAGATGACTAGACTTTAGTAATTCAAAATTCAATCTCTATCTTATCATACTCAAAGCACTCTTAAATACACAATTCATTGCTTCTAAACAGATAAACATTGAAAAATTTTCAAAAGTTTTGCAAATTTTGCTCAAAATTGAGAAAACACTGATTAGTTTACATAATCTCCCATCCTCAACCTAAAATCTACATTGTCCTCAATGTAATAGAAATAAGCATGATTTGTGAAAGAGACAACATAATTAAAGGAGAAGTGATGGAAAGATAGTACCTGATAAAGGAATTTTGAAGCTTTTCCAAAGAATCTCATCGTGAAGGTGGGTTAACACAAGAATAAACAACCAAAAAGAAAACTATTCTAAACAGACAGAAAGTAAACTATCCTAAACAGTGGAAGAAAACTATCCTAATCCTAAATTTTATGAAAGCAATAAACCTAAATATACCTCTGTCAGACTAGGAGGTCAATCCTGGTAAACAGGATCAATCAGAGGTATGGACATGCCCTCTGTATCAAATTTCTCAACAAATGGCTTTAATTGATGTCCATTTACTTTGAATTCATTGTCATTGTTCAGATTCTTTATCTCAACATCCCCATTAGGATAAACATTGGTAATAGTGAAGGGGTTGGTCCAACGAGATCAGAGTTTGCCCGGAAAGAGATGTAACCGAGAATTGTATAAGAGGACTTTTTGACCAAGTGTGAATGACTTTCGAAGAATGTGCTGGTCATGAAACACCTTCATCATGTCCTTGTAAATTCTCGAGTTCTCGTACGCATCATTCCAGATTTCTTTAAGTTCATTTAACTGAAGTTTACATAGTAAGCCAGCATTGTCCAAATTGAATTTCAAATTTTTAATAGCCCAGTAGGCTCTATGTTCCAACTCCACAGGCAAGTGGCATACCTTCACTTAGACAAGTCTAAAGGGATACATTCCAATAAGGGTCTTAAATATGGTATGGTAAGCCCATAAGGCATTAGTCAGGGTTAACCGTCTTTTCCAAGATGTGTTTAATTTCCCTACTGGAAATCTCAGCTTGCCCACTTGTTTATGGGTGGTATGGAGTGCTCACTTTATGGGAGATATAATATTTCTTCATTAAGATCGCAAATGGCCTATTACAAAAATATGAACCTCTATCACTAATGATTGCTCAAGGTGTGCCGAACCTGGAAAGGATGTTCTTTTTTAAAAACTTAATGACTGTTTGATGGCCATTGTTCCAGCATAGAATCGCTTCGACCCATTTAGTGACATAGTCTACTGCTAGCAGAATGTATAAATTCCCAAAGGATTGGGGGAATGGTCCCATGAAGTTGATTCCTCAACAATCAAATACTTCAATGATCAAAATGGGGATCAGAGGTATCATATTTTGATGGGACAATGCTCCCAACTTCTGACAATGCTCACAAGCTTTGTAAAACTCATGAATGTCCCTAAACATAGTGGGCCAGTAAAAACCACACTGCAGAATCTTAGCCATGGTCTTTTTAGCAGAAAAGTGACCACCACAAGCTTAAGAGTTACAAAAGGAGATGACACTTTGGTGTTCATTGTCTGTCACACATCTCCTTAAGATTTAGTTTGGACAATATTTAAACAAATATGGATCATCCTAGAAGAACTTGTGTACCTCGGTAAAGAATTTCTTCTTATCTTGCGCAATCCAATGTGTCGGCGTGAAACCTGTAGCAAGCTAATTGGCAATATTTACAAACAAAGGTGAGTGGGAGACTTCGAACAATTGTTCATCAAGGAACATGTCATTTATAAGTGTCGTCTTAAGGGAATCAGAGAGATCGAGGTAGGAAAAATGGTCAGCCACTACGTTTTCTACTCCTTTTTTTATCTTTTATTTCCAAATCAAATTCTTGGAGTAGGAGAATCCATCTTATCAGGTGGGGCTTAGCATCATTCTTAGAAAGAAGATACTTGAGCGCCGCATGATCTGTATAAATGACAATCTTAGATACGATCAAACAGGACATAAATTTATCCAAAGTGAACACTACGACTAAGATTTCCTTTTCCGTAGTAGAGAAGTTCATTTGAACAGGATTTAGAGTTCTGTTTGCGTAATGAATAACGTAGGTCTTATTTTTTTTGGCCTAAAACTACCCCAAGAGCATAGTTAGACGTGTCGTACATAAGTTCAAAAGGAAGGCTCCAGTCGGGTGGCTGTATGATAGGTGCAGTGGTTAACATGCCCTTAAGCTTAGTAAAAGCTTCCTAGCATTGCTCAGTCCACTCGTATGGTGCATCCTTTTGAAGTAGATTAGGAAGGATCGCACGTCTTGTATGTTCTTGGGTGGAGGTAGGTTAGAGATAAGATCAATTTTAGCCTTATCTACCTCAATTTCTTTAGACGAGATGATGTGTCCAAAGATAATTCCCTTACGAACCATGAAGTGATACTTTTCCCAATTCAGTACCAAGTTCTTTTCCTCACATCGCTTCAACACATTTTTCAAAATTTATAAACATTCGCTAAAGGATGGACCAAAGACTGAGAAGTCACCCATGAAGACCTCTAAATATTTTCCCACCATGTTAGAAAATACTCAACATGCATTGTTGAAAAGTGGCGAGGGCATTACATAGCCCGAATGGCATCCTTCCGTAGGCAAAGGTGCCATAAGGACATGTAAATGTAGTCTTTTCTTGATCTTCAAGGGTTGTCTCATCTAATGGTAGCCCGAATAACTATTGAGGAAGTAATAGTGAGAGTGACAAGCTAGCCTTTCTGAAATTTGATTGATAAAGGGCAAAGGAAAGTGGTCCTTCCTTATGATGGTATTCAACTTCCTATAGTCAATGCACATTCTCAAACCAATAATGATCCTAGTTAGCACAAGTTCATTATTGGCATTGGCTACGATGGTGATTCCAAACTTCTTAGGAACCACCTAAGTTAGACTCACCTATTGGCTATCAGATATTAGGTACATGATACCTACATCCAATAACTTAACAACCTCGACCTTAACCACTTCCTTCATGTTTGAATTTAGTCTACGTTGTGGTTGTCATGAGGTCTTCACATTATCCTCAAGATGAATCCAGTGAGTACAAATTAAAGGGTCAATTCCCTTAAGGTCTGCAATCGACCATCAAAGGGTCAATTCCCTTAAGGTCTGCAATCGACCATCAAAGGGTCAATTCCCTTAAGGTTTGCAATCTCAATGAGAGTAGAGATGAGCACACTCTCCTGTTCTTGCTCAAGGTGGGAAGAAATCACCATTAAGTATGTCTCATCTTGACCTAAATAGACATATTTCAAATTAGAGGGAAAATATTTTAGGTCAAGCTTCAGTGCCTTGAGGTTAGACGGTAGAGGCACTACATCAGTTTAGGGCAATTCTTCGAAATGTGGCCTCCACCGGTTAACTTTAAGTATCGGTACAGTATCCAGCATAGTGCCCATCTCCCTAATCAAGTCATCATCAAAATCATGAGAGTGGACTAAGCATGTCTCTAAAGGGTCAGAGGACACGGTCATCTATAATGTCTCAGAAAAATTCGTACAAAGACCCAAGTACCACCTCAGGCAAATATCGTTAAGGACCGGATCCTTCAGAAATTAGACAAAAATTAATTAAGTACTAAACTGAATTAAATGGCGAATTAGCTTGAACCACTTTCTATAACTACAAGACCCAAAACTATTAGAATCACTAACTTAACATTTCCTAAAAACCTAGGATTTGTCTCAAAACCCAGTTGCTCTCGAGAGCACATTAGAGCTCCGCATCGGACCTGGACCGCGCGTCAAAAGTTCGATAACCATGAAACTATAAGGTTATGGCCACCTTACAGGGCTTGACAACCATCGTGGGAATCGAGTCCAAGTAGTATCCAGAAACGCACAACTTGAGTCTGGAGCGAAGTGTGTGAGAAACGTGAATATTTCTAAAAAATGAACTCAAACTTAAGTGAATTGAGTCATTCACTTACAAGCCAAATTTAAAGTTTTAGATCATAAGATTCTGACCCAATAACACCCTTAGATCAAGGAAATTTCCCTGTGCCCATTCGTATACTTGTGGCCTTGATCAAGAGACGATGACCGTTGAACTGAAACAAGTCCTCCATAATCGATCCACTAATCCAATCAGACCAAAACCTTAACCTGTCTTAGATCCATGGTCAAGGAGCTTTCTTCAGACCGTATGCGAGCAACGGACCTCCAGATGAGCTCTGTTGGCCCGAAACAGCCACCCTTTGGATATACCCTAAGTATACTATGGCCCTGGGGCCATTGACATCAGTTCCGGGCCTATATAAGGACCTTAACCCACCCCTCTCTCATTCCATACGAATTTTCCAAACCCTAGGAGAGAGAAGAGAGAAAAGAGAGAAAGGAGTAAGGAGAAGAGAGAGAGTTTAGGAGTTCGTTACTGGGATTCATTCCCACTGCTCCTCGTGTTGAATCACCACCCCACCATCACTTCACCATCGATTCTAGCTTCAATTTGGGTAAGAAATCATAACCCTAATCTTGTTTTAAGAATCCAAATAGAGGAATCGGTGAAATAACTAACCTATTTCAATGTTTAGGTAGTCGTTGTGCCGTAAATAAAGTCGTGGTGTACGAACCGAGTTCATAACAAGTGTACCGATGAAAGGTGCAGACTATAAATGTTTAGGTTATGGTTTCAAGGCTTTTAATGTCAGTTAATGATTTATGACTAACTTGATTACTGCCACATGTACTTAGATACGATGTTTCCCATGTATCACACATGTATGAACTATGATGAATATATAATGTATTCCATGTAATTGTTGAAATGTTTAATTGGAAGTGTTAATTATGATTTGTGCTTGCCATGACTATTAATCTTGGTTATATGTTTGTTGTGTGTAGAACAACTCCTTTACAAAAGGATTTGCCATAATATATGCTATAACTAAGTTAGGTCACATGTGTATTAATGTGTAGGTTAAATGTCTGAATGAGTAAATGTTTGATGGATTGTAATTATTAAGGGTGTTGATATGGGATTCTTAACTACCTCACCTATATGTATAAATTCCTTCAAGTAACCTAAATTTCAAATATGTTATTTATATATGAAATGCATATGTAAGATAACGTGTTCGATATGTTTGTTAAAATGCTCAAATGAGAATTATATATGAATTGGTTGTTAAATGCTGTTATGATTATCACATGCGATTACTTGTTGTATTTAAGTTGTGATTGGGACTACTACGTAGTCCAGGCAATCGGTAACGGTTTCTAATCGAGTGGTCGAACTAGTCTTTCCACAAGGGATATGTTCAGTGAATTCGAGCCATATGGTGATTGCCGATAGTGGTTAGGCCATGAGGAGTGCTTATACGCTCTGTGTTGATTAATTTAGGGGGCACTTGTACCGATCGAACTTGTCAAATAACCTGATTGGCCTATTGTATGTTTACCATGTATGGATGCTACTGCTTGAATTTAAGGTATTACTTTCCAATGCAAACCCATTTCAACCATGGTACCACTATCTGCTAAGACTCATGAGCCAAGCATGGTGGTGTATGGGACACCGTGGTTAAGCTGTCGGCCTATGCCGGGGTGACGAGCCTCCCTGTAGTGACCAGTGAGCAACCCAATCTCGTGAGCCAAATATGATGGTGTATGGGACAACGTATTCGAGCTGTCGGCCTACGATCAGGTGATGAGCCTCTTGTAGTGATCTCGAGTATAAATTAGGTCTACGTTGAGGTGACGAGCCTCCCGTAGCAACTTGAACTTTCCTATCCATTATTTTTCAATCAGGGGTGATGTTGCCCTATAACTTGCCTATCGTATGTGATTAACTAAGATTGACGACCCTAGATGGATCATTGTTTGGGTAAATGATATAAAGGGAGGTACCTTAGCTTCCCGAATCTGCTGTATGAATAAGCCTAATTAAGAACTTGGCTAACACGTGCATGCACCGCATTGTATGTGCTTTGGCGATAAAGGCATGATGGGAGTAGCATGTGCGACCATGAGATGGTGTCGCTGAGGGAGTGTAGGCGAGGGCATGCATCATTATAGTATATCATTCCTATATTAACAAGAGTACTTAGGGCATGATTGTGGTACTGCTTTATCATTACTGCTTGACTGAATTGATAACATGTTAACCTTTGTCTTATACTACCATTGAGTTGATCACTCACTCCCACTCTGAGACGATGTTTTAAAACACCAACCAAACTCTATTGTAGATGTAGGTGGCAACGATGCCTATGCGGTTAATTGGGAATTCATAGATAAGGAGGAGGAATTCTCCTACGTTCAGCTATCAGGTGGGTCTATGTAGACCATGTACTGATCGATGGGATTTTAGGGATTATATGATCTAGTAGGACTTTCACATTTTGTATTTAATAAATTTTGGATCAATACATGTATATATTCAGCCTGGTAATATATTCATACTCTAGGGATTGAGAAACACTTCTATACATTTTATACCTATCTCAGTCTTCCGTTTGCTTAACGTAATTATCTTTAGAGTATGATATGTTGTTTTAGTATAATCCCACTCATGTTTAATGCACTAATATGGACAACATTTAATTATCATTATCTATGTTGCATAAGTGTTGAGTTAGAACTCAGGAGTTGAGCTTCTGTTCAACCCTCGATTTTCGAGGCATTACATCATCAAAGTTCTAACCTCCATGAAAGAATCATTAAGTTAACATCATGGGCAGCATCATCATTCTCTACCTGTTTGCCCGTATTGAAAAAGATATTCAGCTCTAATGTCATATTTTCAAAAGACAAACTCATGACTCCATTCCTGCAATTATGATTGTATTTAATGTCGCAAGCAATGGACGACCAATATTGATAGGAATTTGAGTGCTCATGTCTACAATGGGTTGAGTATCTAGGACAATAAAATATACTGGGTAAAAGAATTTGTCAACCTTGACCAACACATCCTTAATTATCCCTCTCAGTACACGAACTGAGAGATCATCAAGTTGTAATGTGGTTCGGGTGGGTTTTAATTCACCCAAACCCAGCTATTCGTAGACCGAGTAAGGAATCAGATTTACGCTTGCTCCTAAGTTAAGAAGTGCGTGCTTAATTCAGTAGTTCCCAATTACACAAGCGATAGTTGGGTTACTGGGATCTTTGTATTTCTGTGGCACATCTTGCTTTAGTATGGCACTCACTTTTTCAGTTAAAAAGATTTTCTTTTAAATATTTTTCCGTCTTTAAGTCATACATAAGTCTTTCAAAAATTTGGCATGTGAAGGTATTTTTTTTTACAGTATTAAGTAGAGGAATATTAACCTTCACTTGTTTCAACACCTCTAAAATGTCCTGAGAGTTAGAGAGAGGTTTTGGTGCAATAAACCATTGGGAGAATGGTGCAATCGACTTGCCTTGAAGTTTCAGTTTTAACTCTTATGGAGTGTTGATAAGTCTATCAGTTTCATTTACTTCTGGGTCCTTAGACTTTTCAGCTCTTACCAGAATAGATTTGTCAATTACCTTCCCACTCCTAAGAGTGGTGATAGACTTAGCTTACTGTAAGTGCTATAGTTTATATCCCTGTTTGTTGTCAAATTTGTGGTGCCAAAATCTCTGTTATGTTTTATATAACCTGCTTAAGTGAAGCTCTCTCAAGGATCAACATTCATGACTTCATGAACAAACTAAGCTCACATCAAGCAAAGCTCTCAAGTACAAGACTCAAGATCTTGAATGAAAGAACTGATCACAAGACAAGACTCTTGAATGCAAGAACTGCTCACAAGACTCAAGCTGAAAAGAAAAAGAAAGTACAAGGCAAGACTCAAGCTGAACTCAAGACTCAAGTTGAAAGTCAAGCTGAACTCAAGACTCAAGCTGAAACTCAAGCCACTTTCATGATTGAGCTACTTCAAGGTTTAGTCTACATCAAGACTTCAAGGCTCATTCTTCATGGTCTCTTGTTTCAATGTCCATACTTCATGATTGAGGTTTGTTTGACCATAGGATGACCTTAGAAGTAGGTCATTTCGGATACATAAGTCGAATGTTATTTTACATGTGATTGGTCTGTTCTTCGACCAGCCTTGGTCTGCTTCGACTAGTCCTAGACTTGCTTCGACCAGCCTAAGAAATCCTCGACCAATCGTAAGTTTGTTACAAATTTCGGATAAAATCTGTAGCCTTCGACTAGTCCTGGAATCTGTCCGACCAGTCGTAGGAACAGTGTTGACTGCATCTTCGACCAATCGTAGAATCTACGACTCGAAGTCCAGCAAGTAAATCAGTACGACCACTCGAAGGAAACCTACGACCTCGAGGTGACCTACGACTGAGAGAGCTACGACCGTAGAACGGTCTGCGCTTATCCCGCCTAATCTTTCAAATATTTTATGGCTTCGACTAGTCGAAGAGCACTCTAGACCAGTCGAAGACCTCGATCTTCTCACCTATAAATAGTGCACGAATCTCAAGAAATCATCGATTTAATTATAGTATTCAAGCCATTCTTCGTCGAACTTCTGAGAGATAATTTTGGGCTCCATTTAAGCTAAGTGTGCTTCGTTAATATCTTCTTTCCTTCGCTTTAGTTTAATTGATTTTGGGGCGGCTATGCCAATCTGATTTGAAAAGAGGAGGTGTTATTCCCTTTCTTTGGAATCAAAATCAATTAAGGCAAGCCCCGCTTTGGTTTAATTTAAAATCAATTAGAACTAGAACCATTGTAATCGAGTCTTGGACATTGAACTTGGACATTCAATCATCTACTTTGATTTGGTTCTACCGGCGCTACAACGAAGGAGATATTCGTATTTTACATATTGTAAATTCCTTTCTATTATTTTGGTTTCTTTCAAGATTTGCCGTAAAAATCTTGTTATATTGGTTATCCGAGGAAAGCCAGAAAACTCGAAGTGGGGTTTTTAATTGTGTAAGCCCACATACAAAGACACAATTGTAAGGGTTTTGGGTGAACTGGGAAAACCTATTCTTTAGTGAACGCTAATATCCCCTGTGTGAGGATATTAGGAGTGGAGTAGCTTTTTGTGTGGCTGTTGGATAACAGTTGGTGAACACACAGGCGAACCACTATAAATCCTTTGAGTTGTGGTTGATTGATTTATTCTTTTAATTGTTTTTATTCTTTTTGTGGGATGTATGTATGGTGGTGAATGTTGTAATTATTTCAAGCTTTGTGAGAATGTTGTAATAGCTTAGAATTTACTTTCTGCTATTCCTTTATAAGCTTGATTTTCAATTTCATTTTGAAAGTTGTTCCAGCAAGGTTGCCCTGCCATTTTTATGGTGTATGGCTGTCCCTAGAACAATACATCTTTAATTACAAGTTATTTCAATTCAGTTCATATTTGTTTTTGTATTCCTCTTCGATTTGAGACTTGATACAAAGACCTTTCTAGAAATAAGGTTGTCCTACCATAAACTCTGTTTTTGGTGTAAGGTTGTCCTTAGAATAACGTTTGTATCAACCTCTCAAGATCTGAATTTTGAGGTTGTTTTTCTTTCCTGCATTATTATTTAATTTGGCTATCATTTTCTTTATTATTCCGCTGTTATAAGTTTTTATTTGGCATTGTCCTATTCACCCCCCCTCTAGGACATATAGCTTGGCCTTTTCACTTACTCCATTTGATTTGAAGAGCTTGGATCACTTATTTCGTATTGTGGTTTATGATTGGGGAAAGGTTGGGCTGGAAGAATCCCTTTTTCCCCAATTGAATTTTTTGTCTCACACCCTTGTATGACCTTTAAAAGGTCTTGAAGGGTTTACAATATACTTTGAGTGATAAGCTCTTGGTTTTAAATATGTTTCCAGACTGGATCCTCTTGAGCTTTCCTTTTATGCAAGAATTTTTTAGGGATTCCTTGAGGAGTAGCAGTTTGTCCATTCCTCCATCTAAAGTTCAGATGATTTCTCCAACTAGGATTGTATGTGTTAGAGATAGGTTCACTGAAAGGTCTTTGGTAGTTGTTCACGGCATTCGATTGCTCGTTTAGTGCCGCTTGAAAAGAAGGTATAGTTGGGAAATTTTCAATTGTATGTATGTTGCAAGCACAGCTACCACAAATAACTTCCTTAGCCTTATCCTTCTTAAGTTTTATGGCCTCGACCTTCCTTGTGAGACTAGCCACTTTAGCATTTATATCATCATCCTCTTTCAGCAAGTATATACCACCTCTTTACCTTGCTTGAATAAGCTTAGATGTAGTGCTAGGTTTTGATGTGATGTCCCATGATTGTGCAGTTTCAACGAGTTTGTCAAAGTAATCTCACACCTCATCGACATTCTTGTTCATGAATTCCCCATTTCATATCGTCTCAACAAATTTGCACATGGAAGATGCCAATCCATCATGAAAGAAAGTTATTATGCACCACGTTTCAAAACCGTGTTGTGGGCATGAACTGAGGAGATCCTTGAACCGCTCCTAACATTGGAAGAATGTTTCATCTTCCTTTTAGGTGAAGTTCATGATCAACTTCTTAATGGTATTCGTCTTATGATATGGAAAGAATTTTTTTATGAACTCCTTCATCATGTCATTCCATATGCCAATAAATCACGAACATAGTGAGTGCAACCACATATTAGCTTTCTCTTTCAAGGAGAAAGGAAAGAGCTTCAGTCTGACCGTGTCCACAAACACGTTAGGAAAGTATAAAGTGGCTATAGCCTCGTCGAACTCTTGCAAGTGCAGGTATGGACTTTCAGATTCAAGTCTAAGGAACTTTGAAAGGAGTTGGATCACTCCAGGCTTGATATCCATGTTTCCTGTGTTTCCTGGAAAATCGTACAAGAAGGGGTGCTCACCCCCGCCGGTTGTAAATAATCTCATAAAGTACGAGGCTGGGGTGCATGGTGCACCTCATTCCCATCTTGGACTTCCACAACACAAGGTTGCGGCTGATTCATTGGTTGATTCACAGGTTGATTTGCAACCATAACCTTAATTAACTCTAAGGATCTCGAGTGGTGTCTAATCCTATGATGAATAGATAAGCCCTAAACTAATCCTCCTTCACTCAAAAGATATTGAGTGTTGTCACGGACCCACTTGGGCATGAAACACTCTCAGCCCTCAATTTCAGATTCCAACCTACACTTAAAAGAAGGGAAATAAAAATCTAAAAATAGAAAGAGAGAAGGAATTAGAAAGAAGTTACAAAATTAGAAGTTCCAAAATTAAGATCCTGCAAAACAAAACAAAATAAGTCAGTTTCTAAAATAAAAATTTTGAAATTAGAAAGTTTCTAAAAACAAAAAAAAAAAGATGAGTTTTTTTCTAAAATAATAATAAGAAAGCAACCTAGTTTCCAAAATCAAATTAGGAAAGTTTCTACACCTAAAATTAGAAATCTAAGTTAGTTTCTAAAATATTTTAGAAAAAACCTAATCCTAAAAATAGAAAATAGAAAAGCCCTAATCATAAATCAATTCCAAAACTACCCAATCTCAGAAAAATACAACCGTTAGTCCCCAACAACAATACCAAAAACTTGTTCACATCCCCAAGTGTAGGGTCGCAATGTAGTAATAATTTCAATAAGACCGTGGTCGAATCCACAGGGACTAATCTTGTGTGTATTCTGAAAGTAACTATAAATAGAACTAGAAGAAGATGTGAATCTAAATCTGAATTAATTGAGAGAGTAATTATCATTGAAGTGATTAAAACTAACAAATTCAAAGGTGGTAACTAGGGTTTCCAAGGATCCACTTGTAGAGATTAGGGAGATCTATGCTTGATTCAATGACACAACTGGAATCAAAGTCTCATCTTATCCAATTGGAAGTTATCTCAATAAAACCAAATCCGAACTTCAATTGACCTAATTCTCAATAGATGAGAGGTATGAGATCTGGAAGTGATTCCATCACAAAACCATGCCCAAGAGACAAGGCAAACAACATGATTTACCAGTCACATAACCAATCATAAGACAATTAGGAAGATTAGGCAGGATTTCATCACCCAACCATGCCCATGGGACGATGGTGAATAACAGGATTTCCTAATTTCACAATCTCAATACATGAAAAGAACATACTCAAAGATATCGCAGATCTATTATAATTTGAGTCACAACAAACCATTAAAAACTGAAGTATTTCGTAAATATCTAACTATAATCAAAGATAGTTCTACATAAACATGAATCAAAGAAATAGAAAACAACCCATTACGCTACAAGCTTCACCTCTTAGCCCTAGCTAAGAGGTTTAGCCAACCATAGACATGATTAAACTAAAATCTCTTAAGAAAAGTATAAAAATGACTAAGGAAGAGGAAGAAAAACTCTTGGCGATGGCTTCTCCATCCTAAAAGATGCTAGGGATTCCTTAGGGACTTCTATTTATAGTTGTGCATCACTTCCTTTCGCACCGAGTTGGAAAATTCTAGAAATTGCCTCAAATTTACATAGTCTACGCAACATCTGCATAACCCTCGACTGGTCGAGGATAGCCTTCGACTGGTTAAGAAGGAAGGATCCTTCGATTGGTTGAAGATGGGCGTAAATTAGTCGAAGGATGCAAATTTTTAGAGTTCCTTTTCTTCACTTCAAGTCTTCAATTCTCTTCATTCCTCACTTGGTTTTCTTGGATCTTTGGCATGTGAATTCTTCATTATTGGTCTCATAAGATCCATCCTTGTGTTCGGTGATTCGAGAGCATTAAACCCATTCTTTTAACATCGTTTTCAATTCAAGCTCTTAAATTCACCTTGCAGCACAAACATGATTAAAATAGAACATTAAGCATTATCATGTTCATAAAACCAAGTAATAAATGGGGGAAAATATGTAATATTTGACCCTCAACACAATCCCCAACCAGCATTTTACTAGTCCCGAGCAAAGTATGAGAAAAATGAACTTTAATGCACAATGTTCAAACCTTTTTCAGAAAATAATCTTGTGTAATCAAGTTGAATGAGTAGACTCAAGATGAGAAAGTGAGATTTTGAAAACCTAGAGCTGCATCACATAAGCAATCAATCAAATAAGTTCTTTATCCATTAAGTCAGCACAAAGTTTACGTATCAAGTTTTTCAACGTGCTCAGTGAAAATCAACTTACTTCTCATAAAAATATTATCTTTTCATAATGTTCGTCATGCTCATCACTTCAAGATTTGTGGAAAACTCAAGTACTAATTCCAAACTTATCCCCTTTGCCTTCTTCTCTAGTTTTTAATTTTATATGGACGGTCAATTTTTATTCATTTTTTAATTTTTGTATTCTTTTCTAGAATTTCATTCTTTTTCATGACCTCTCTATCAATCTCCTGTTTTTTGTTTTTAAATTTTATTATTATTATTATTATTATTATTATTATTATTTATTTTATTGGTTCTTTTCTTCTTTTAAGGTGGATAAAATTCTCCAGGCCTGATTCTCAACATCTATCAATGATTCATATACTAATAATCAGAACTTCCAGTGTATCTTACAGAAGACAAATTGAATGTGTTTTGTGATTTAACATGATATTCAAACTTCCTCTTAATCAATTGAGTGTAAGTACTTAGGTAATAAAATACTTAGATGACTAGACTTTAGTAATTCAAAATTCAATCTCTATCTTTTCATACTCAAATCACTCTTAAGTACACAATTCATTGCTTCTAAACTGATAAACATTGAAAATTTTGCAAATTTTGCTCAAAATTGAGAAAACACTGATTAGTTAAACTAATCTCCCATCCTCAGCCTAAAATCTACATTATCCTCAATGTAAAAGAAATAAGCATGATTTGCAAAAGAGATAACATAATTAAATGAGAAGTGATGGAAAGATAATACCTGATGAAGGAATTTTGAGGCTTTTCCAAAGAATCTCAGCGTGAATTCATGATTAAAATAGAACATTGTCATGATTAAATGGACAAGTGAACGTGGTTTTCTCTTGATCTTCCAGGGCTATCTCTATTTGGTTATATCCAGAATATTCATCAGGAAAACTATAGAAGGAGTGACCTTTTCAATCTAAGCTCTTAAATTCAACTTGCAACACAAACATGATTAAAATAGAACATTAAGCATTATCATGTTCATAAAACCAAGTAATAAATGGGAGATAATATATAATATTTGACCCTCAACACCATCTAATGTGGTGATCCAACCGTGCGAATAGCTTTTGATCATGTTAGAATTCAATCCCTATTTGGACAAGTGAACGTGGTTTTCTCTTGGTCTTCCAGGGCTATCTCTATTTGGTTATATCCGGAATATCCATCAAGAAAACTATAGGAGTGACCTACTACCCTCTAAAACTTGATCAATGAATGGTAGAGGGAAATGGTCATTCTTTGTGACCTAGTTCAATTTTCTATAGTCAATGCAAACACGCCAACCTATGGTGACACATTTTGGTATGAGTTCTTTATTATAATTCTTCATGATAGTTATTCCAGATTTCTTTAGGATTACTTGAGTTGGACTCACCCAAACACTATCAGATATTGGGTAGATTCCCACATCTAATAATTTGATCACCTCATTTTTGTACAACTTCCATCATGTTTGGATTGAGACGCCTTTCAGGTTGTCTAATTGGTTTGGCGTCCTCATCGAGGTAAATCCGATGGGTGCATATGGAAGGGCTTATACCCTTGATGTCAGAAATGGTACAGCCCCAAGCCCCTTTGTGGTCCCTTAGAATATTTAACAATTTAATCTCTTGATCTTTGTCTAGAAATGAAGTGATCACCACTGAATAAGTTTTATTTTCACCCAAGTATACATACTTAAGCTCATTTGGTAGTGGTTTTAAATTAATCTTTGGAACATTGGTTGGTGATGGCAAAGGTCATGAGTCCTTGATAGATAGGATTTAAGTGCATGGTCTTCATTGGTACATACTAATGTCTTGGGTGGTAGTGCTCTCATTATAATCACAAATTTCAGCAAGCACTTTTTCTAAATCAGAATTTTTCACGTCCCCAAAGACTTGAATTAATTCCTTAGTTAAACTATGTTCCAATTCCTCTTCTTCTATCAAGCAGTCCACGAAATTTAGCTCATGGATCTCATTATTGTCAATGGGCTACTTACATAGATTGAAAATATTTAGCTCTAGAGTCATGTTACCAAAGGATAAGTTCATCATTCTATTTCTACAATTTATGATTGCATTTGAAGTTGTTAGGAATGGGCAGACTAAAATGATGGGAACTTGAGCGCTAGCGTTTACACAAGGTTCGATGTCTAATACAATAAAATCCACAGGGAAGTAGAATTTCTCTACTTGGACTGGCACGTCCTCTAAAATTCCCCTTGGTACCTTAATGGAGCGGTCAGCGAGTTGGAGTGTAATCGTGGTTGGTTTAAGCTCGCCTAACCTCATTTGTTTGTAAACTAAATAAGGTGCTACGTTGACACTTGCACTCAAATCCAGCAAAGCATGCTTAATTTGGAAATTCTCAATAATACAAGGAATAGTAAGACTTCCAAGGTCTTTGTATTTGGATATGGCTCTTTGTTGAATGATAACACTCGCTTTCTCAGTAAGGAAGGCCTTTTTGTGCACATTTAATTTTCTCTTTACAGTGCACAAGTCCTTGAGATATTTAGCATATGATGGAATTTATCTAATGGCATTAAGTAGAGGAATATTGATAGTAACCTTTTAAAGCACATCCAACACCTCTTAATATTTCATGGGCATAGTTGGGTTCCGAAGTCTAGACGGGAACGAAACTAGAGGTTCATATGACTTAGTCTCTTTGTCCTTTTGTTGTTGCGGCTCTTGAACCATAATCGGTTCATCATTCTCTTGAGATGATGACTCATCTTATGGTATTTCTACCGGTTGTATTATCTTGCTATCGAGCTCTTTTCCACTTCTCAAGGTAATGATGGCCTTAGCTTGTTCATGATGTAGCTCACTTCGATTTGAGTCTCCAATAAAATGTGTATTTTTAAGGTTTGGTACAGGTTGAGAAGGAAGGGTGCCTTTTTCCTTAGCATTTAGTTGATTCTCAATCCTAGCCATGGCCGTCTTTAATTCCTGATTTGATTGGATTAGAGACTGATTCATTGAAGCTTGAGAGTTCATAAATGCGGTCAATGCATCCTCCACAGATGATCATTTTAGCGGGGGCATATATGGTGCATTGTTAGATGCCCCAAAGAAGTTGTTTTGTGGAGGCATTTAAGGTGCATTGGGCGCATTAATTTATGGTCAATTCCTCCAAATAATACTAGGATGATTACACCAATTTGGATTATACGTGTTTCCCATTAGTTGCATAATTGACCTTTAGTGGTTATTTATAGCATTTACTTGCCCATGCTCATGGATGATATCTTGTAGAACTGGGATTGTTGGACAATCCTTTGTGTCATGGTCTACACCACTATAAATGCTATAAAAATTACCTAAGGAAGTGTTTGCGTTAAACATATCAACCTTCCTAATTTTCAAGGCTTCGACCTTTCTAGCTAATGCAGCAAATTTTGCATTAAGGTCATCTTCCTCTCTTAGGGCGTACATCCCCATTTTCTCTCTAGGAATGGGTTTAGATTGTTCTAGTTTAGCAAAGACATCCCATGTCTGCTTATTCTCTGCTAACATGTCTAGAAAATCTCAAGCCTCATTATGATCTTTGTGAAGAAAGGTTCCACCAGACATCATCTCTATGAACTGATGGGTATCCTTGGTGAACCCCTTTCAGAACGCATCAATCACATGTCATAGTTCATAACCATGATGTGGACAAGTAAGTAGAAGGTCTTTGAAGAGTTCCCAAGCTTGGAAAAATAGTTCATTCCCCTTTTGGGAGAACGACATGATTTCCTATTTCAGTGCATTTTTTTTTGTGCTTGAGAAAGAATTTTTTTAAAAACTCTCTACTTAAGGCTTGCCATGCAGTGATGGTATTAGGTCTTAAAGAGTTGAGCTTTGGCCTAATCCTTTAAAGAAAATAAGAATAACCTAAGCTTAAGTGCATCCCTATTGCCATTGTTTACTTATAATGTTGCAATTACTTCCTCAAAGTCCTTGAGGTGTAAGTAAGGGCTTTCAAAATCTAAGCCATGAAATTTAAGGATCAATTGAATCACACCTGGTTTAAAATCAATGTTCCCTGTGTGAGCAGAGAACACGATGCAAGATAGTAAAGTTGATCTCTCAGGGTGTAGACGTCCACGTAAAGTCCGTGGTTGGTTTAACATATTCCTATGAACTTCATTCTCATCCTCAAGAGGAGGATTGCATTGGTTTTCTCTATTTTGATTTATAGTTGGATCTTGTAGATTTAGATTTGGATTATCAATTGGGTCTATCATGGAGTCCAAGTGATGTTGAGTGCCTCTTCTAAGTGAATGATCAAGGCCTAGAACTAGTCCGCCTTCAGAGGAGAGTTGATTGTTTTGATCCCTACACCAAAGGACATAAATCATCCACACCACACAACAAAAACCACTAATTCAAATAGCAAGTATGATACTTAAAATAAAAATAAAAACTTAACCAACAAATCAGGCAGCAGAGTAGACCATGAGGGTTCAATCTACAAAACAAAATCAATCAACAACTTAGGCAGCAGAGTAGACCATAAGGGTTCAATCCACAAAGCATAATAAATCAACAACCCAGGTGGCAGAGTCGACCATAAGGGTTCAATCCACAAAGAAAAATAAAGAAAAAGAAAATAAAATAATGCAGAAAATAAACTATGTTAATCTAAAAAATAGATTCATCTGATAATCTTTGTGATAAAACAGCAACTATAGGACAACCATAGCACTTGGGTGATAAAATCCCAAGCAAGGCAACCTTATGTCACAGTTAGTGCTTGAAAGACCCAACTGAATTTACTTTCAAAGAAAAATAGAAAATCCATAGAAATTTTGAAGGGTTTAGAAGAGAACTTACCTTAGCTATTTTGCATAGAGCTAATCTATCTCAGTCTCTTCCCGGCAATGGCACCAAAAACTTGGTTGGTTGCCTCTAAGTGCAGAGGTTTGTAAGTAATATCACATGAATACAGGGTTAATCCCACAGGGAGATGAATTGCGAGAAGGAGAAAATCAAATGCAAAACAAACTAAGTAATAAAAACTAAACTGATGATTTGATTTTGAGAGTTTTAAATGGATGTAATTTAACTGAATTAAAACAACACTTAAGCTTCAAAGTTCCACACATAGGTTAATGTTCCAAAATCATGATGACTTGGATAACACAACTAGGATCCGAGCACTATGGTCGTCCTAATCGGAAAATAAAACAGTTTAAATATTTTAAATAAATGATATAAAAGATTAAAAAATTATGGATTTGCACCATTGATATATATTCTCAAGCGTTAGTGATTTTAAGAATTCATATCTATAAGATAATGAATATCAAAGAAATGTAGCAGGTTGAGAACCTATCCTATTTAGTAAATCTAATTGATCCAGGGTAAGCCAATCCATCAATGTGGATCACATATGATGGAAACATATGGATCTCACATTAGGATAAAAAACTAAACCTAAATAATTGATAACGTGCATACACCATTATTCTCATCAATAAAATAATCAATCATCATAACTATGAAAACATTAAACCAATGTGCTTTCCTTCTAGCTTGGGCTAGAGGGAACTTAGAAAAACATAATTAAATTACAAAATAGAAAAGAAACAAGAAATAAATAAATGCAAATAGAGAAGATCTAATAGAAAAAATAATTTATAAAACTTTAATAAAATTAAAAACTCTCTAAAAACCCTAAATCTTGCTCTTGAATGCTTTGAATGATGCTTAGGAATGCCCTGGGAAGCCCTATTTATAAGTTGGGAACTCCAACTTTCGTACCTAGTTGAAAAACTCTAGAAACCACCTCAAATTTATGTAGTTTGCTAAAATAGACTTTACTTTGCGTGTTACGCCCCAAACTCGGAAACCGAGCTCACAAAATTCCTGATCGCCGAATTCAGCGTTGACAGCCTTTGTAGAACCCTATTCTCGGCTCTCATTGCCCATCCGCCAGGTTCCGATCCTGGAATACTACGACGAGGATTTTTAACATCAGTTTGATTCGTAATAAGCATAACCAAAGGCATAACCCATAAATAACAACCAAAAACTCCATCACATTTCCACTATGATTAAAAACTTATAAGTACAGTGCATATAAAGGGAAATAAAATGATGATAGACAAAAACTCCAAGATGATCTGCTACGCGCTCCTACCTCAGTGCTGCTACGATCCAACGTCACCTGCACGCAATGGTCGTGCATAAGCTTATAGAAAGCTTAGAGGGTGGTGAAAGTGTGTGCGCAATGTAGTAATACAGTTATGTCATATCACAGTAATGCAGAATATGATGATGAATTGGCCGTACCAAGGCTTTGCGATGTAAGGCATGAATGATGTCGGCCATACCAAGGCCATGCGATATGAGATGCAACTCAAGCATTCGAATCCTCATCTAAGTCCACATGACAATACAGCTCAACTCTAGAATATAACCGGGGTCTTGTACACTCTAAACCAAATTGCCGCCCCATCGTGTGCAATAAGGTGAGTGGAAGAGACCTCAATATTCGTCTACCAATATCGGGCCTGACTCATCGATAGCGGACCCATTCCTCGAGCTAGTCAAACTCAGCCTAGCTTTGCCCCCTCTACTCTGGTGGGTAAGGCTGCACCCCCTTCTAACCAACCACGACACAATGGAAAGCGCAACCTCCTGGTATTCGGCACTCGGCGGTCATGTGTCTACTCGGTCTAGACGTTGGAGCAACCTCCTAGTACCATAAGGGTTTAGGGACTTTCACCTAGGGATATTTATAGCACCCATGTAGAATAAGATTTTCGGTGTCCAATCTTGCTAACCACGATGTGCCTGTAGAGGCTACGACCCTGATGTCACTACGATGTACAGTATACATATCACACAATGTGAGATGTATGAATCACGCAATCTAGTCATACAGCAAACATGCACGTACCACGCGCTCATGCGGGCAACTTCCCCTTACTAGGGAGTCTCACAACAATCTACCCAATGGCATATGCTATGATTAATCACTCATCTCATCATAAGCATGCAGATGATGCGCATGGGCATGTATCATGATGCTATGTTGTCACATACTCATAATCGGTATCAATAATCGGTACCAATAATCGGCATATATAATCGGCATCGCCCTCGATAATCGGCACCAATGATAAGCATTGACAACCAGTACCGACAATCAGCATAGATAATCAGCACCGATAATTAGCATTGATAATCAGCACCGATAATCAGGATATAAACAAGGCGGGGTCCATAAATGAACAGCCGATCAACCATAGTATAAAGATCGACACTCAACCGTGGTTATATCAAATCCGATAGCATAGAGTCATCCATTTATGGCGAATGGGGCCCACTTATTTGGGTTAACTAACTAAGAGAATGATGAAAATGGGCCTAACAAGGCTTAAGGGAAGGTCACAATATGAACATCCAACCATCATTGCCCATCAATGTGGACATCTAACCAACATTGCTCCCAAGGAGTGGCCCACATAAGGGACTCATACACAACGAATTGGCCACACATACATTACATTGGGCCCCATTATGGGCCTCTCATATATCGCGTTGGGCTTCATACAATGGCCCAAATGAATCACAATGGGCCACGCCCATGGGCCTTGAATATATCATAATGGGCCTCGCCCATGAGCCTCGAATACATCACAATGGGCCTCGCCCATGTGCCTTATCACTGAGCCTCATATGTCAAGTAGGCCACATCACATGGGCCACATTATTTGGGCCGCACCAATATGCTTCATGTATATCAAATAGGCCGCATTGATGGGCCTCATGTATATCAAATCGGGCCCACCCTTATGTATTTTTGAGATTCGACGTATTCATAAGTTAACATAGAGATAAATGAAGTAAAAACAAATATCAGCTTAATTGGAAACTACTGTGGCCCTTAGAAGTTTGAACGGTGGATGTCGCTATCCACTATTTAAATGGTGGGGTCCACTTGAACTTTAGATCTGACTCATCCTTGCACTCATGCCATAAAATGACATCTCAAAGTGTTTGGACGGTATGGATACAACGCATTCATCATGGTGGGCCCCACCGTCCAAATAGTGGACGGTGTAGATAAAACACATACATCATTGGGGCCCACACCACAAGGATGAAACACATACATTTGGAGTGGGTCCCACCGTCAGAATAGCTTGGATGTACACATACATCACGTGGGACCTGCAAAACTTGTTGACATTAAACGAGTAGCTATATAGCTGTTGTACGTGCAACTTTGTTGCTTTTAAAAAAAGGCAGAGGTGGTACCTACGTAAGGCCCAGCACAACATTATCTATCTATATATATAATATTATATTTGATATATTAACAACGTCCAGGCCCTTGACGACCTAAACAGACGCATACATCAAGTGTAGCCCCACATGTGGGGTGGATACCTCACATGCATTATGGTGTGGCCCATCTAAATGGGTGGATGACGTGGATGGGTCCCACGGACCCCACTGTTAGTCCACACTTCACTGTTAGCCACACCCCACCATCAGTTCACACCTCACTATTAGCCACACCCCACCATCAGTTCACACCTCACTGTTAGCCATCCCCACTAAGAATCAACACCAAGACCTCAAGTGTTGAAACGAGGTATCTCCAATCAGTCTACCAATTGAGTATGGATCTGGGTGTATTAGAATAAATACATCGAGGGCCCCACCCACACGTGTGGGGTGGGCCACGTCCTAGATGGACGGTTGAGATGACATATAAACATCATGGTGTGTCCCACATGGATGGGGTCCACCGGTAGATGGCATGGATGTAAACATCATGGTGGACCACACACCTCATCATCATCATTACCATATAAAAAAAAGAAAAGAGCGAAAGAGAAAAAGGAGAGATCGGATGGTAATGGAGGGACCCCGCCACTATGGGCCCTCCATGGTTACAATACATATATAAAAAATGGGTCACATCACAAGTGGGCCTTCTAATAGAAAATCAATGATGGATCACCCACCTATTGGCCTCCTTCTTGGTCCAATAGAATGTCAAACTCCTAGGCTTTGATTTTAATGGAAGGTGATGAAAAATAGAGGGTTGAGATGGGAGATGAGAGGGTAAGAAGTGGGCTACACTAAAGCTCCTCCATGAGAGCTTGGGAAGCTTGGACGTGTGATATTTTGGTTGCTTGGAAAATGAGTTTGAGAAATAAGAGAGAGAGGGTTGTAAGGAGAGAGGGAGAGATGGGTAATGGAGTGATGGATGGGAGAGAGGGAAGGGTTGTGTAAGAAATTGTTAACTTTTATGATAGCTTGTGTAAGAGACGTATGGGTTGTGATGGGTTGAGTGATGTGTTGAGTGACGAATTGAGTGATGTAGTACTTGAATTGTACTTGACCTTTGATGGGATTGATTGATTGATGGAGGTGACATTCGGGTAAAGATTCTCTTAGGTTTTGCAACGCATGGCATTTTCCTCGAACTTAATATGGGGCCATATCTCCTAGCCTGAGTATCACCTTGGCACGTGAGACGCAGCATCGAAACCATGGTGATGGCACGGTTGCTAGGGTACAAGTCTCGGGTTGAGTCGACTCAGGTTTGTAGGACTCGGCTTAGGATTGCGCGCAAACATCAAATAAAGGTCAAAGGTTGCTGAAATTCGATCGGGAGTACCGCGGGAACCTATGGAATGGTACGGACTAAGATAGGGCCTTACACTGCGCAGTTTTCCAAAATGACTCAGAGTTTCAGAATTTGCATTTTTCGGATGATTTCAGGATTCCTTTTCAATCTAAGCTCTTAAATTCACCTTGCAACACAAAAGTAACTAAAATAGAATATTAAGCTGCTTCATGTTAATAAAACTAAGATATAAATGGGAGAAATTATGTAATATTTAAGTCTCAACAAAGATGTCATTGAACTGTTCTATTTTCTACAGATTGAACTCAACTTCTATTTGCATACAATTTTCTAAATCCTTTAAAAGACCCACTTAGGTGAATCGCCTAGGAATTACAACTTTTCATTAGTTGCAGGACATTCAACCAACATCCCATCACCTTGATCACCTCAAAGGAGCACTACGTGCAAGGTGTTTGATCTTAGAGATTAAGCCTTGGAAAAGCATTGACATCATGATTGGGAGAGAACATGGGAGATGATTGAAGCATGAGAGAGTATTAATCAAGCAACCCAAGATTCAATCCGATAAGTTGTCAAGGGTTGGAGTATGTATACTCTTTTTCCTTGTGTAGGATTGATGGTAAGAATTTGTGACTCAAACTCGACTAGTTCTTGTGTAGGGCCTAAATATAGATTCTTGTGTAGGACCTTGGCTCTTGTGTATGGCTTAAATCTATGTTATTGTGTAGAACCTTGACTCATATGTATGACCTAAATCAAGTCCTTGTGTAGGCCACCAGACATAGGTGCGTACATGTTAATCTCTGTGGGTACCTCCAGCGGGAGTCAAAGTAGGTCCTTGAATTAGGACCGTGGTTGTTGGTTAGCATATGGAAAACCAATTAAAGTCTCTTGCAAGAGCCTCTGACGGGAGTATACACCAATAGGTTCTTATGAAGGACCGATGTCTATAGAGAGCCTATAGAAACCCATGAGTTAATTGCATCTATAGGGAGTAGAGTAGGAAAACCGAACTATGGGTTGAGTGCATCCATAGGGAGTAGAGTAGGAAAACCGAACTATTATACATGTTTGTGTTTGGGATTATCATTTTTGCACATGTTTAATTATGCTTAAGTAATTACATGTTTAATTATATAGAAGTATGATTATCTGAATGATAGGAGTTGATAGTTAGTACATCCCACACACAAATGCACACTATCATGTTTATAAAGTAATTGCTTAATTGGCATATGATTTGTAGCTTATGTAATTGGACCCTCTATTGGCTTGGAAGCCTCAAAGTTGATTGCCTTCTTAGCTTAATTACATGCTAGCTTAAGTAAGCAATTGTGGGTAATAAAAGTTAAAAGATTTAATTGGTCCTAATCACCCCCGTATGATATAGACTTCATCCTTTAGCTCTATTAAGTTTCCACATGCGCAACTGTGGGAATCTTATTGCACCACAGGTGAATTTTCAATGATAACATCATCCACTCACTCCCATTTGCATCAATGAGTTCATGTCATGTGGACTATTAACTCCCTCTGTTAAATTAAACCCATTCTACAACACTTAATCATTCCTTGCACATAACGATCCCAAAACCTTGAGTTAGCCAGAATTTTAGATCATTTGTTCCATAAATTCCAACCAAAAGAGGAGATTTTTTTTTAAAAACCTTCAAACCATACTTTCATTCATCTAAACAAAATTTACAAGCCAATGGAGATTCGAGCTACCTCAAGAAAAAGGACCTGAGCGAAGCCTATCGTAAGGAAAACTGATGAAAGAAAATAAAAACGAAGAGAAAACCAAAAACTAGGGCCACAATCCCTGAGTACTAGCACAAATCACTGAACATCACTATCTGAATTGAGTTTGATCACTGCTGGGCCCAATTTATCTAGGAAGATGCTACCCCTGACCTGACGTAGGAGAAGGGTGACATCGCAGGCCATCAAAAAGGCTTGAGATGCGCTGCTCGATCGGACCATGCCGGGCCATCTAAAGATGTGACCAAAATTTAGATGGCCCTGGGAACTAAATCTCTTAATTCTGGCTAACCAGAGAGCCCTTTTCCAACCTGGGCTAATAATCTTGTTCAAGAAACCGATAACAAGCTTGGAGTCATATTCCACCTCTACTCTAGTTAAGCCCAAACTGAAGCAAATAACCAGTCCATCATGCACCATTTGGAGTTCTGCATTAGTATTGGAACCAACTCCATATCCTATTGCGAAAGCAAAAATGAAATCTCCATTGTCTCCCCTATAGACTCCCCCACCACCAAAAGGGCCTGGGTTGCCTCTAGTCAACCCATCTACATTAAGCTTCGCCCAGTTAGGATTCGGTTTCACCCATTTTACGAACCTTGGGGGAATTTCAAAATTGGGGGTGGTGGCAATCCCAAGCTCAGACACAATATCTTTGTTCAGCTATGGGACTAACTGGTTAGGGGAATGATTTGCAATGATGACAAGCCACCTTCTCACTTTGGCGATGACTTTTACCACAGAGAAGGTCCTCCCATCGAATCTAGCAGATTTTCTAGACTTCCAAATCTCCCATAGAATAATACACGAAGTCAGCTTCTGGAGAGATGACGCCCAGCCATTGAGAGGGGAGGAGCTCCACCAATGGGCTAGCTTGGTTTCAATGGAGAGATTCCCCCTATTGAAGATGCCGAAGAGGGCCTCAAAATGTTCCTAGCTAGCTGCAGCGATCAAGCTTCTAGGAAACAGATGCTGAATGAATTCACTAGAGTGGCCCGTGGACATGCCTACTAGGAAGCAATTACACCTGGAAGCAAGCTGAACACCACGACCCTGAACCGCCTCGTCTGCTGGCACCGCCTTCATCAGAACATTCTAGGTGAGAATGGAAATCCAAGGGGGTAGCTTTGCATGCCACACCCATCTAGAGCATTCCTTGTGGGGCCTACTCATTCTGCTCATCTCCCAGGTTGAACGAACAGACAAAACTCCTGAATGAGTGAGAGGCTAGATGCACCTGTCAGGGAAATTTGACAGATAGAAACCTCCCTGGAAAATAAAATCTACCACATGCTGGGGGAGAAAATTAAAGACTGAGGATGGGGGGCCATTCGGCCCTAAAATGTCACTAACCTTGGTCACCAGTAGGCTGGCAGGAAGCAAAGAATCAGCTAACTAGATCAGGGGCCCGAGGCCCGTCCAATTATCGAGCCAGAAACTGCATTCGCCTTGACCAATCTACTAACACATATTCCACTTGAGCAATGGCAGCAGACAGTGAATGCTTTTCCATAAAGGAGAGGCGAAGGAAGCCGGTCTAGACGAACTCGGGGAGGAGAGGTCGAGACTATACGTCACTTTCATAACGGAGCTCCAAAGGCTATCTTCCTTCTTAAACTTAACCTCCCAACCCAGCTTCATCCTAAAGGCCTTCATAAATTCAGTAAGCCTCCTAATACCAAGCCTACCTTCATCTTTAGGCAACCCAATGGCCTTCCAAACCTTCCAATGAAGCTTTCTCTCACCCTCAGACCAGCCCCACAAGAAGTTGGCAAAAAAAATTTCCAACATTGTTAGGACTTGGGTCGGGATTTGAGAAGCTGCCATTGAGTGGACCAAAATACTCTCGAGCACATGCTGAACTAAGACAACTCTACCAGCCTGGGAGAGGCATCTTGCCTGCCAGCCATTGATGCGACCCTACACTTTCTCAATCAGCGGTTGGAAGGCACTTAGTTTCAGCCTACCAAAAGCCACCGGGACTCCTAGATAAGTAAGCCCAGAAGCGGCCTTGATGATCTTATAAAGAACATTACATAGACTAATGGGGCGTTAATATGAGAACTATTTTGGAGCTACCGATTTTGGAATAAGGCAAATAAGAGAGGTAGTGACGACCCTGGAGAAGTTACCACCCTGGAACATAAATGAAGCCGCCTTAAGGAGGTCCTTATTGATTATATCCCAACAGGATGAGTAGAAACTACTAAGAAAACCATCAGGGCCTGGCTCACCATCCTTAGGGATCGATCTCACCACCTGAAGCACATCCTAGAGTGAATGAGGGGCCATCAGATGATCATTGTCCTCCTACGACGCCAGACTAGGAATTACATCGATAATTTCTAGCCCTTCTGTCATACTTTCCGCTGAAAATAGGCCCTTAAAATGGTTCACGCTGCATATTTGATTTCTGCCACATCTTCCAGATTATGCCCAGCATCCAACTCTATTTTATTGATAAAGGCCCTCCTTTGCTTTTCCTTAGCCAAAGAGCGAAAGAAATTAGTGTTCCCATCGCCCTCCTCCAACCAGCTAATCCTAACCTTTTACTTCAAAAAAAATTCTTCCATCAATGCCAGTCTATTGAGGTTTTCTGTGGCTGAGATTAGCTAAGACTACCTATCATTGTCTGCTCATAACCCTTGAGGTTGGTTCTACAAATGGAGTTCAGTGTCTACCAGGACCTATTCTGCCTATCTGACCTGATCGAAAATGTTGCTGAATACATCTTTGTTCTAAGACCTGAGCACCCTCTTAATGTTTTTAAGCTTGAGGAGCAAGTTGAAAATTGGATGATGAGATTCAGTTGATACCTAGGCTGCTTTCACCACCTGCTGGAAATCTGCATGTTGAACCCACATATGTTGAAATCTAAACGGCCTCGGCACTGACCTGGGTTGACGGAGAAAAACCAGCAAAAGCAAGGCATGATCTAAATTGATTCGAGCCAGGCGCTCCAACTGAAAAGAGGGAAAACAAGAAGACCAGGAGTTTGAAATCAACACCTTGTCCAATCTTGCCCAAACTCTGTCAGCTGCCGACTGATTGTAACTCCAAGTAAACCTAGACCCACAGAAGCCTACGTCAATGAGTCTAGCATTGTTTGTCGCCTTAGTAAATTCCACAGAACTTGGAATGTCTTGGGGTCTTCTACTTCTTCTCTCTAAGACATCTAAAACTGCATTGAAATCCCCACTAACTGCCTACGGGCCTTGTAGAGATCAGGATAGAGAGGACATGTCATCCCATAGGCTTCTTCTGAGGTGCCTATCACAACTAGCGTACACAAATGAAAGGTTAATAGGAGTCTAGAAATTCTAGATATTAAGAACAACAGTTAGGAGATTGGGAAGATTTATGCAGAACAGATAAGGCAATTAAACTATTATAGAAAATCCATATCTTTCCACCTTCATCTGCATTCAAGCAAGAAGAGTGAAAGCCAAGTTTGAGCTTTGTTCCAACTCTCTTGGCCTCTCTGAGCATAGGCTCCAAGATTACCACAATCCAAGGATTGTGGATGTTGATTAGCCTCCTCACAGTCCTAATTGTCCTCTAATTTCCTATGCCTCGGGCGTTCCATACTAGGACTTTATCTATTAGTTAAACATCCTGAAAACACAGCCCTACGCTTCAATCTTCGAAGTCTGGCTTCACATTCTCCCCTGGAAGAAATATCATTCACCTGCTTTGTTTGAAAATTCCTATTCTTAATCTATGAATAACTGCCTGTTCTTGAATTTGTACGAGCTTTGTGAACTCTTTCAACCTCTAGGAGGCATAATCATCCTCTCATTCTAATTCAATTTAGAAATGCTCAACTAGTTGTAACGGGTGACCTCTCGCTGATGATTTAGGCTGATCATCTAAGGAATCTACTTCCTCCTCTTCATCTGTAATTCAGGCTCTATTGAAGTAGGGAGAGAGATCTATGTGGAATCCCGAGCTGCGCTCTAAAGATTTCAACAAATGTGGATGGGGCCTAGAGTTCTTCTGAAGTAGCTGAGGAGTAATATCTGACGTTCGTAAAAAGGTTATATAACCTGTGTTAAAGGGTCTAGGAAGATTGAGGGACACGTTGGTTTTCCCATATCCTTTCGTCGATCTCCCAAATTAATAGGGGAATTACTAGCAGATCTGGAGTGGATCTGTCTATTATTCTTCTGAGCCATGTTGTGGTGGGAAAAAGAAACCAGGCAAGAAATATCTATGTTGTTTAGATTACTGATTGAGACTAGTGTAGGTTTGCAAACTATAACTTGTTGAGAGATATTATCTTAGGTTTCCTCCTGCTTTTCTGGTTGCCTAATATCTTCCAGATGAAGCCTAGACGAGTGGTCTAGATGTTGCTGAGTACTGCAAATAGGAATAGCACCTACTGAAGGATGTAGGTGTAGTTCCTTAGGGGACTTATCACAAACATGTGGGGCCGTGACATGGCAGTCTGCCGCTGCTACTGGATTGACTAAGGCCATGTGACAAACACCTTCAGGGAGCTATTCTGAGGCTGCAGGAGCTTTGTGGAAATGCTTAACAACCCAATCTTTGGTGGTCTTGTAATCACCCTTAGAAGTAACGGATGTGGACTATCCTAAATTGGTTGCATAATGTCTGGATGGCGATTCTAATTTCTCATGAATAGGATACATTCTGTCAGCTACAAGGAGTTTGAGGATGTAATTAATATCAATTCCCGGTCTAAGAATGACCTTAACTCTTGTAAAATCCTGAAAAATACCATGCTTACTATTGGTGTCAAGTTGCATTACCTTACCGAAATAATTTCCAAGATCTAAAATAACTGTTTCAAACTAGCTATGGGTCAGAATTCCGAATAGTCTGATCCAGGTCCCATCTGGCCCATAAACTATGTCCGAGGACCAAAGAGTCACTAATACCAATCTCATCTTAAGAAGAAAGGAGGTGTCTTCCTGGAATTCAAGTAGTTCAGTCTTTGACTTGAAGGATATTAGAAAGGAAATTGGGGATATTTTAGCTAAATCAATAGCTGAAGCTTGAAATTTGGACTCCCTAATCACTTCCCACAATCGTAAAATAGATACATTGGGATCTGATGTTGATCCCAATTTTAGTTCTTCCAATTTGTAAGCCACCATGCTCGAATCTGCTATTGTTGTATGGTCTTCGAAGTTATCTAACTGAAAATGTCGCCCTTGTTTCCCAGCAGTAACTGCCTTCGCATATGAATCTGGAAATGCAACCACGGTCGCCTTGGGTACGTCCTGATCAACTGGACAGAGAGTCAGGACCCTTGGATTTGCTATCCTGATAGTTAGCACTTTGCCATCGATTCTCTGGCCATCCAGGATGTCCTTAGCGTTCTTGGCATCTTGCTCGTATTGGAACTGAACAAACGCAAACCCCCTAGGTTTAAAGGAATCTGGGAACCAAGGGATAAACACGTCTACCACCTTCCCATATTTGCTGAAGATATTCCACAAATCTACGTAAGAGAAATCGAAAGGGATGTTACCCACAAATAAGTTGAAACCCTCCCACGAAGTGAGCTTATCCGTTCGTCTAAGATAGCTGACCTCCTAGGTGACCTCCCTCTCAGATGTGGGCCGTGCTTTAGGGAAGATCTTCTGGAGGGAGCCCTGTCCCTCCGACAAGAAGTACCTCCCTCGCCTACCAATTACTCGTCCGTTTCATCTATGCTTTGGAATCTTAGCTTCTATGGAGATAAAAGAGGTGAGAAACATGAGAAACTGAGATAAAATAGAGAGAAAGGAGATATGAGAGGTGAGAAACGAAAAGAGGAGATAAAATAGAGAGAAAGGAGATATGAGAGGGGAAAAAAAGGAAGAGAGAAATGTGAGAAATTAAGAGAAGATATAGAGAAAAAAGAAGAGATTGAGGGTTACCTTGAGGTGGATCTTGGGAGACGTAGAGTCCCTAGAGTAGGTGTCCCATAACCCCAATAAACTATCTCAGCCATTCCCCAAGTAAAGATAGAAGATGTGGGTAACTTCTTCCATTCCTTTCCTTTCTTTTCTAACTTGATTATGATTTCCCTTGAGACACACCTTTAATAGAAGTGAGGCCCACTTAGATGCCCTAGATAATGGACATAAAATACCCAATAAGCGGGAAAATGGTTGGGGTTCAAGTGGACCCCACATTTGATGAAATAACACATTGTTTTTGTGACGGCCAAAATTCTAAAATCTACATATTTTTATAAATGGGTAACTTTGCAACCTCGTGGCGGGCTGCATACATATCAAAATTGGGCACCAACACTTGGTGTAATGACCCGAAATTTTTTTTACCAAGACCCGAGTACTACCTCTATTTTCTTTAGAAGCTATTTATGGGGTAATTAGCGCTAAACTCGATTGCTTGTGAAATTAGCATCAATCACTTTAAATTTGATCTACATGACTCAAAACTTGTAGAATAGTTAGCGCTATGTTACTCTGAAATCTGGGATTCATCGCTAAATCCAGTTGCTCTTGGAAATTTTTAGAAACTTTGGATCGGACCTGGACCGCGCGTCGAAAGTCCGATAGTGATGATCTTAGACGGTTATGGTTACCATGTTGGACTTGGTCATTACCTCAAAAATCAAGTCCAGATGATGTCCTAGGTCGATTTGATTGAGTCCGGAGTGAAGAGTGTGAGAATGGTGAGGAATTAAATAAGATTTTATGAAATCTGAGTCGTATCGCTTGCGCGACGATTTTAAGCAATCTGACCGTTGGATTCTGGCCCAATTTCACCCTCTGATCAGGAAAGAAGGCCCAGGCATGTCATGATGCTTGTGGACTTGATCGAGTTTCAGTGACCGTTGAATTGAGTGTGGTCCGCCACGGCTGATCTGTAGAGCCGATCGGTACGAAAACTCAGTCTGACCTAGATCCATGGTCAGAGAGCTTAAGTCTGACCACACATGGAAAAAGGACCACCGGTAGTGTTCCATTGGATCGAGAGAGGCCTGTTTTGGTTATAACCTAAGTATACCTTGGCCCTGGGGTTATTTTCATCAATGTTAGGCCTATATATAGACCTTAAAACCCTCACTCTCTTTTCCATACGAATTTCCTAACCCTAGCTAAGAAAGAGAGGGGAAAAGAGAGAGAAAGTAAGAGAGAAGTTGGTGAATCATCTTCATATTCTTTCCTATTACTCTACATCCTTTAACCATCACTTTTGAATCGTTATTCCAGCGATTCTAAGTTCATTCTTGGGTAAGTTAACCTAACCCTAATCTGTTTTAGAGCTTAAAATAGTTTATGTGTTGTTGTAGCTCATTTATATTCTTGCCTTGGTTATCTTGTCGCCGTTGACGAAGACATATCGTCTGAATCAGTTCGGTGTGCTTTTCTGGTTTAAGGTGCGGACTATATTCGTATAGATTATGGTTTTCAAGGCTTTCAATGCCAGTTAATGGTTTATTCTTGTTGTGGGTGCAATTTCACATGCCAAATGCTATGTTTATTCTGCGTTCCTGATATATATGTGTTATATTGAGATTTGTGTATTCTATGTATATGTAGAAAGTACCGTATATATATAAAATATGAACATGTGTTTGCCATGATTATTTATCGTGTACTTGTGCTAATTGTATGTGTGACAACTTCTTGGCAAAAGGAATTGTCCAAATGTGTGTATTTCAACATGCGTCATGTATGTTGAACTATGTATTCTAAGTGTTTGTAGAAATGTCTGTATGGTCTAAAGGGTAGCATATCATCCTATTTGCGGGCGTTAAGAAGCGATTCTCAACTCTCCTGTTGGTGTGTATGATTTCCTACGTGCATGTCACATTCGTTGATGTTTAACTTCCAGTATTGCTTATGTGTAAATCCATGTTAAGTTGATATTCTTCAAATGCTCACATGCTACATGAGTTGAATTATTGTTCCATTACTGCTCTAAATTATATATGTATATCTGTTGTAATGGAATGTGTTTGGGACTATGGAATAGTCCAGGAAATCGGTAATCGGCCTTAAGTTCGTGACTGAGGTTACTTCGTCACAAGGATGCGATTTGACGAACCTAAGTCGTATTAGAGTTGTCGGCAGTGGTTTGGCCACACGGAGTGTTTGCGCACTCTATGTCGTTCAACCCAACGTACGCTCGTGCTAGTCGAGTTCGTCAAGTAACCCGATTGTCTGATGTATGTTCACTATGTATGGACGCCATTGTATGAATCTAGGGTACCAAACTTACCGATGAAATCCTGTTAACCATTGTACCTGGATCCGCTAAGACTCATAAGCCGGACATGGTGGTATGGGACACCGTGGTCGATCTGTCGGCCTACGCTGGGGTGACGAGCTTCCCCGTAGTGACCAGTGAGCAACCAGACTCGTGAGCCGATTATGGTGGTATGAGACACTATATTCATGCTGTCGGCCTACATTGATTGGTGACGAGCCCTTTGTAGTGACCTCGAGCATACCTGGATACCGCATTGAGGTGACGAGCCTTATCGTAGTACGAAGGTATGATAGGCGTGCATTGATTGGTGACGAGCCCTTTGCAACGACCTAAAACCATATGATCGTATGAGATTGTCTAGGACTGACGACCGTAGAATAGATCACTGTTTGGAAATTAATATGAGGAAGGTACCTTAGCTTTCCAATCCTGCTGTATGAAAAGGACTAATAACAACTTGATAATCATGTTCATACACCGCATTTGCATGTGCCTGGAAGAGGTGGAGCACTTGAGGTGATGTCATGCGTAACGTAAGATGAAGACGCTGAGGGTGTACCGGCGAAGGCATACATTATTCTACATACATCCTTGCACTAACAAGAGTAATTAGGACATGTTTGATTGTTCTGCTTTATCATTACTGCTTGATTGAATTGATAATATGTTAACATTTACTTTATTGTTCCACTGAGTTGATCACTCACTCCCCTGTTCTGGGACGGTGCTTAAACACCAAACCAGACTCTGTCTTAGATGCAGATATTGATGCGACCCCTGAGGCAGAGCAGGAGTTCGAGGATAATGAGGCTGCATTTTCTTTCATGCAGTTTTTAGGCGGGTTCTTGTGAGCCATGTCCTGATGCGTGGGATTTTGAAAATTCTTTTTGGGAATAGATGATGTCATTTGATGCTTGTAATTTTGATAGTAACACTTGTAACACTTGTAAGTATGACCTGGTATGTATATGTATTTCAGGGATTTGCACATGTACACTTATGTTTCTTTAAGTCTTCCGCTTGCGTCTATCACTTATCCCTGAATTATGTTTGCAGTTTGGATTAATCTATCCCATGTTTTATGTACTCACATAGACAACATACATCCATCATCAAATATGTTGCATAAGTGATGTTTTGAAACTCGAGAGCTGAGTTATGCTCGACCCCTGAATTTCAGGGCGTTACACTCGGACTTTATATACCAAATCTATAAGTCCAATTATGGTCTCTTAGACTGCCTGAAGCAGGCTCCACACGATCCGGGTTCAACGTCTAAAAGAGGACAAAAACAGTTTACATAGTCGTTCTCTGCATAGTTTTTGCAAATAGCCTACTTTGGGTCTCACCATAATTCGCACAGATGAAGTTAGTAGGGCTTACCTCAGGTCTTTTGAAGCCCATATAAGGGGCTACCAGGAACACCCTCCCCCTTGCTAAAAAGTGACCCCACACAATTGCAAGTAGAGCCTGAAGTTAGACGCGATCGCAATAGATTATGTTTATGGCATCCAACCTGTTCATCAAGCACTACACCAAAATCATTTAATTGGAACGGTTACGATTTTAGTTCAGAAACGGCTTCAAGCCGTTTCTGATTTGAAACGGTATTCAACCGTACTCAAGCTATTTCTGATTTGGAACGATATTCAACGGTATACGTATTATTTCCACTATTTTGTTAATGTGTCCCAATTGAGTGTTGGATCTTCTGATTTGTTATTATTATGTTTTATTGTTTTATTTTGAAACAGATGAACAGAAGAGATTCGATTAGTAACCTCTAAGTGGACCCCACAAGGCCCAAGAGGCACATTATTTTATATTTTCCGCAGACTATCGATTCATTTTCAACCCTTTCGTACGCTAAAAGCTCCCAAACCCTATTTCGTATTCATTTCCGTCTCCCTCTCTCGATCTCCCTCTCCCTCTCCCCTCTACCTCTCATAATCTCCCTCTCTTTCGATCTCCTTCTCCCGATCTCAACCCTCTCTCTCGATCTCCCTCTCACTCTCCCTCCCTCTCTCTCGATCTCCCTCTCCCTCGATCTCCCTCTCTTTCAAACTTCCTCTCCCGATCTCAACCCCTCTCTCGATATCCCTCTCCCGATCTCAACCCTCTCTCTCGATCTCCCTCTCACTCTCCCTCCCTCTCTCGATATCCCTCTCCCGATCTCAACCCTCTCTCTCGATCTCCCTCTCACTCTCCCTCCCTCTCTCGATATCCCTCTCCCGATCTCAACCCTCTCTCTCGATCTCCCTCTCACTCTCCCTCCCTCTCTCGATCTCCCTCTCCCTGCAACATCCACCATCCCACAATAGTCCCCACACATGGGGTATCTGATATTGTAGAAGCAGCAGCAGCAACTCCATATGGGGTGTGTGATCTGTCATCAGCCCGAAGGGAGGGAGTGAGTACAGCAGCAGCAGCAGCAGCAGCAGCGTGCAGACAGGTACATCAACAATGCACACTCTCTCTCTATCTCTTTTGATTCGTTTCTGCCCTAAATTCCAGGGCATTTTAAATGAACTTTATGCAAGTGGTCCTCGTGGACCATCCAATCTTGGGCCTTTTCTCAGTTGAATGTGGACCGTCCATGTGTTTCTCTTCTTAGACATCTATTATCGGGCTACATATTGAAAGGTCATGATTGTTATATAGAGGAAATTCTCGAGCCTGGTCCATATATGGTGTGAATCCGAGTAGACTGCTTGGGATTATTACCAGTACGGGTAGAGAAATATGGACAGTCCAAAATCTATATATATATATATATATATATATTAGTCATCATCTGATTTTGCCTGGGAATCTGGACCACTTGTTGTTTTAGTTTTTTTATAAACTAATCCTTAGATAGACATCAATTGGACGGTCGGGAATTCTTGGTAAGTTAATGTGTCCAACAATTTGGATGGTGAAGATAGATGTAAATTAGTGACCCAACGAGGAAAACCTGATTTGGCAGAGGGATGCACTTGGTACATGCCGTGTATGAAAAATCAGGGGAAAGTACGAGATAAAGTTCATTTCACTGGTTATACTCTGATAATTAACCACCCATATAAAATTGGTTACACATGCCATAGTTGCAGTGGCAATCCAAACTATCCAAATTGCTGACCCAACAATGTATCCTGTATTGACGGCTACCAATCTGATTAGGATTTGCTCAACCGTTGCATTTTTTAGCTCTGCTACTTCCACCTTTACCACATGTAAGGGGGATGACTCATCCCCATTTAGAAAATGGTGGGCCAATGTCACGATTATGAGAAGTTTCACTAGCCTAGAAGGAGATTTAAAAGTTAATACAGCACCCTAAATGCTGTCAAGAGAAATCGCAACCAATTACCACTAAAGCTCCACAGCAACAAACCATAAAAAGGGTCATGTTTTTGCCTACATTTGGTTATATTTGATTCTCATGGAAACCATGAAACCTACAAAAGCTTCATGTCCTCTCGTGGCAGTGGCATTTCCAGCTTTACTCTCCCACGTGTGATTCCTCATCACTCGTGTGATTTTGACATTGTTAGTCGCGACGCTGCTCCGTGGGCTCCATCATAATGATAGTTTTATCCACGCAGGCATGAGCTCAGAAATGAGGCAGATCCAAATCTCAGTTGGACCACACCATTAGAAATCATGGTGATTGAATGCCTAGCATTAAAAATCCAAATCTCAAGTGGACCACACCACTGGAAATAGTGGTGATTGAACGCCCAGCATTAAAAGCTTCTTAATGACCACAAAAGAAGTTTTTAATAGTTGGCATTCAATCACCATTTTTTTCCTATGGAGTAGTCGACCTGAGATTTGGATCTGCATCAATTTTGAGCTCTTATATGGACATACTCTTATGACATTCAATTTTTTAGTTGCTTGCAAATTTATATTTTGGTTCATTTAATATTGGATGGAAGTTGCAACTATTTGCTGATACTGATTGGTTCATTTATTCAGCTTCTGGTGGAGCTAAAGGTGCGGTATCCCCAAAGAATTACTAATCTTAGAGGAAATCATGAAAGTAGCCAGGTATATTGTTATGCTTCTAGATTTTGCTTTTGACATTTTTCTTTGTGTAACTGGGCAATCAACTAATATATATATATATATATATATATATATACATGGAAACGCTCACCTGCGAACCAGTTCGTACGTACTACGTACGAACTTTTTTGAGAACCCATTATACGTGATGTGGATCCAAAATCTGAACCGTTCATGTGAAGAAGCACCTCGTGAAACCCCCCGGGACCAAGTTTTACTTTGATCTAAAAGTTTGATGGGCCATGAAAAATGCAAACAATTTCCTCCCTTGATTTGTATTTCTCTTTGCTATGGCCCACCAGAATTTTAGATCAGGGTGAAAATTTATCACAGGGGGTTTCATGGGATTCCGCATCACATGGACCGTTCAGATTAGACACCCATGACACGTGTGCAAAGGTGCGCACGTGCGTAGGTGCGCAGGGGAGCATGACTCTATATATATATATATATATATATATATATATATATTCACGGAAATGTTCGAATTCTTTGTTAGCTTGAAAAATGTACCCTGTCTATTGCATGTATCACATGTACCTTGTTTATTTTCAAGTACCACACATGTTAACTTAGAAGTGTGCACATGTTACACATTAAGAGTTTTTTTTTTTTTTTTTCAAGTACCACACATATTAACCCTGTTTATTCCCCAAAAAGTTCAAAATGATAAGAGCTTAATTGCCAGTGTGTGGTGCCTTTAGTTGGCCTTTTAGCTTAGGTGTTTTTTTTTTTTTTTTTTTTTTTCAGTTCTTTTGGTTTTTTGTTCCTGTTATGTTCTTTGATTTTATTCCCTTTGTTAAACAGTTCCTAATGCATGAATCATGATAATCATGAAGTTGCTCATGCATTTCTTGTCAATTTGTGTTCCCCATTTCAATATTACCTATATGAGATGTTCTTTATATTTTATTAGACTAGTAATTGCAAGACAAGTTGACAGTGCATCCAAGCACACCCTTAGTATAATGTGGTCCACATAATGAGGGGATGGATTTGATTTGGATGCATGTAATAGTCAATGCATATTCTTGTACCCATTAATTTATATAATGTGGTCCACATAATGAGGGGATGGATTTGAGTAAAGGGACTAAGGCTACATTTGGTTCCACAAGT
Organism: Magnolia sinica; assembly: GCF_029962835.1. NCBI lineage: Eukaryota > Viridiplantae > Streptophyta > Magnoliopsida > Magnoliales > Magnoliaceae > Magnolia > Magnolia sinica. The sequence continues at coordinate 88,304,329 of NC_080574.1, forward strand.
GAATTGAATTGTGAACATTCAGTTTAATGAAGACAAAATGACAAATTAACGATGTTTCCTTGCATTTGTATTGAAGAACTAGGCCTCAAATTGTAGTTATGGTCCTTGAAAGTCCAAATTCATGATCGCAATTTGAAGCTCATAGTCAAACCCTCAACATGAATAGTAAGAAAATTACAATTTGGTTATTTTCACTTTATTAGACTAACAATTGTAATTCAAGCATAGAGTTGATCTGTAACGTCTCGGAAAAATCCATACAAAGACCCAAGTACCACCTCAAGTAGAAATCCCTAAAGACTGTATACTGTGAAAATTAGACGAAAATTATTTAAGTACTAAATTAAATTAATCGGTGGATTAGCTTGAATCACTATCTATACAAACTGCAAGACTCAAAACATTAAAATCGCTAGCTCCACATTACTTGAAGACCTCAAGGAAATCCCAAAACCCAATTGCTCTTAGGAGCACATTGAAAATCTGTATCGGACGTGGACCGCGCGTCGAAAGTCCGATGACCGCGAAACTATAGAGTTACGACCGTCTTATTAGGCTTGACAACCAACGCAGGAATCGAGCATAAATAGTATCCAGAAACGCACAACTTGAGCCTTGAGTGAAGTGTGTGAGAAACGCGAATATCTTTAGAAAATGAACCTAAACTTTAGTGAATTGGACTATTCGCTTGCGGGCAAAATTGAAGAATTCAGACCATCAGTTTCTGACCCAACTGTACTCATGGATTAAGGAAATTTCCCTGCACATATCTGTATACTTGTGGCCCTGATTGAGTGACAACGACCGTTGATTTGATACAGGTCCGTCACGGCTGATCGGCATATCCAAACGCGCTGAATTCATAACCTAGCTTATATCTATTGTTAGGGGACTTACTCTGTAGCATAGACAGGTAATAGACCTCTAAATGAGTCTCGTTTGCCCAAAACAAACACCCTTTGGCTATAACTTAAGTATACCAAAAGAGAAAGATTGGGAGATCGTGGCAGTGTTTCTCTCCCATGACTACACCCATTAGATCACCTCTCTATTACGTTACATGACTTATTCCGACTACGATTTGGGTAAGAAATCCAAACCCTAACACTGTAGTTAAGGTATAGAATAGTTGTTTGTCAATCTAGCTAACGGATTTTCCTGATTTAGGTAACCGTTGTTCTGTATATGGGAACGTAGGATTCGAACCGAGTTTGAAATGAGTTATCCGACAAAAGGTGTGGACTATAAACATTTAGGTTATGGTTTTCAAGGCTTTCAATGTTAGCAATAATTTTTGTCTGACTTGATTGTTGTCATATGATCTTAGTTACGACGTTTTCCATATACTATATATGTATGAACTATGTTGGACAAATATGCATTCTATGTGTTTGTTGAAATGTTTAAATGAACTTAAAATTATGATTTTGTGCTTGTCATGATATCTAATCTAAGATCCATGTTTGTTATATACGTTATAGCCTAAGTTGCGTAGGAAATTGCTATAGCTCATGTCATAACTAATCTAGTCCATGTATTTGGTAATGTGTAGGCTAAGTGTTTGATAAAATGTCTGAATGAGAAATTGTTTGATGAATTATATTTAATAAGGGTGTTAAGATAGGATTCTCAATTACCTTAATTATATGTATGATTTGCTCTATGTGACCTTAATTTCAACTACGCAAGTTATGGATGAATTGTAATGTTCGGTAACATGTTCAATATGTTTGATAAAATGCTCAAATGAATGTTGTACTTAGATCATTGTTAAAGGCTTATATGATTGTCGCATGTATCTACATGCTGCATTTGAGTATGATTGGAACTACAATGTAGTCTAGGCAATCAGTAACATTTTCCGATTGAGTGGCTGAATTAGACTTGCCACATTGGATACGTTCGATGAATCCGAGAAGTACGATGATTATCGATAGTAGTTAGGCCATAGGGAGTGCCTATGCGCTCCATGTCGGTTAATGCAGGTTGCTCTCGTACCAATCAAACTTGTCAAATAACCCGATTGGCTTATTGTGTGTTTACCATGTATTGACAATACTGCTTGAATCTAAGGTACCACTTACCAATGTAAAACTCGTTTCAACCATGGTGCCATGATTTGCTAAGACTCATGAGCCAGGCATGGTGGTATGGGACACCGTGGTTGAGCTGTCGGCCTATGCTGGGGTGACGAGCCTTCCCGTAGTGTCCAGTGAGCAACCCAAACTCGTGAATCGAATATGGTGGTATGGGACACCGTATTCGAGCTATCGGCCTACGTTTAGGTGACGAGCTTCCCGTAGTGACCTCGAGTATAAACACTTGAATTTACCTATCCACTGTTTTCATTAGGGGTGATGCCCTACAACTTGCCTATCGTATGTGATTAACTAGGATTGATGACCCTAGATGGATCCCTGCTTGGGTTAATGATATAAAGGGAGGTACCTTAGCTTGCCAAACCTGCTGTATGAATAAGCATAATTAAGTACTTGGTTAACACGACCATGCACCGCATTACATGTGCTTTGGTGAGGAAGTACACGTTTAGGGAGTTTGCCATGTGCGAATGGTTGACGAAGTCATTGAGGGAGTGTTGGCAAGGGCATGCATCATTACTGCATATTATCTCTGCATTAACCAGAGTAGTTAGGAAATGTTTGTTGTATTGCTTTATCATTACTGCTTGATTGAATTGATAACATGTTAACCATTGCCTTATAGTACCACTGAGTTGATCACTCACTCCCACTCTGGCACGGTGTTTTAAAATACCAACCAGACTCTGTTTTAGTTACATATGACGATAAGGCTTATAGGATGGAGCCGGATTTCTTATACGAGGAGGAGTTCTCCTACGTGTAGCTCTTAGGCTGGTCCGTGTAGACCTAAAGCTGCGTTGTCGGGATTACAGGTTTATAGAATAGTTGGATACTTTATGTTTTGTCATTTCATAGATTTTGGAAACAATACATGTAAACATTCAGCCCAATTACATACTTATACTCTAGAGGTTGTAAATCACTTACTTGTTCAAATATGCATGTTACAGTCTTCCGCTTGCTTAAACAAATTACCTCTGGAGTACGATATGTCATTTTGGTGTAATCCCACTCATGTTTAATGCACTAATATGGACAACATTTAAACATCATTATCTATGTTGCATAAGTGATGCGTTGGATCTCAGGAGTTGAGCTTTGCTTAACCCTCGAAATCTGGGGCGTTACATGATCCAAACGCATCATAATGGTATTCGACTCTTTTTACTGGTGGAATGAAACCATGGTCAGCTGAATGTTGGTGGTAAGCTGTAATTCCATGCACTAGATAGGTTAATCTAAACACATTATAATGGTATTCTCTATAATTCTCTTTTCTCTTCTCATTGAATTCTCTTCTGTTAGTAGCTCTGTTTCTTCCATTTTCCCTTCTTCTTTTGTCAAATCTTTCACCATTTCTTGATGAATTTAATGGTCAAATTTCTATTCCTTTTCTTTTCTATTCTTCTTCTTGTTTTTCTTTTGGCTACGACAGCCAGCATCCTATAAAGGTGGAGGGGCCCACTACCTTTAATTGATCTAGACTGTTTGTATGGTGTGAGTAGCTGTGGATGGAGGATAGATTAAAGATAAGAGCCATTTGATGTGGAAGTGTTCCCATTTTAATGGCGGGCAATCTAGTGGCTGGGATTTTCCTATGGGATTTTTTAAAATAATATTTATTCCATGGAGGGGATCACCATATGAATGGTCTAGATTTCTGAAAAGTGGGATCCACCTTATGGAAATTTGTCTAAGTGAAAACCCTAGGTAATTTAGGCTAGACATTGTTTATTTCCTTCTTATTTCTACGGCTAGTTAGCCTAAACTAATCAATGGTTGGGTCAACTAGATCAATGTCTTGATCACTAATAAGCGGGGCCCTACCAGTACTGAATTCTATAGAGAACTATGCACCCCCCCCCCCCCCTCATGAATGGTCAGACCAAATGAGATCAACGATCTATACACACTGCTGGATAGACTTGTTTAGAGTGAGAGCACCATACAATATCTTCTCTTTCATCAGAATCAACTCGAAGTTTCTGTCCATTGAGTTTCATGCAGCAGATGCATCATGTCTATATGACATCCAGGCTGCCGAAAAGGAAAAGGTTGGCTCTGCCTTGAAGATAATTTGGCTTCAAAAATTAGGCTTATCTGTTTATTAAGAGTTGTACTAGAAAATCATAGAAAACGATGGATTGATTCAGTGCACAAATGCGGGGGTCATCAGATCAATGAATTGGATAAACCAACCATGGGTCCCACATTAACGGATGAGGTACCATAAAGGGAAGCTTGGCCTCTCTAAATATTTTACTTTCATTTTAAATAAGTGAATTGATGCCTTAGGATAGTCTCCTCTTCAACTGAATTGCAATTATTAAACTAACAGAGTGAAAGTGACCAAATTGCAGTTTCCTTAGCATTCAAATCAATGATCTGGAGTTCACAATTCAATTCAACTTTGAATTGAGATTTGAGGGCTACTTCCATTCTATGAATTCATGGAAACATCATTAGTTCTTCCATTTCTCTTGATCAAATGGATGTTCGCAATTCAATTCGCTTTTGCATCCAAATAGAATGCCACCATAATTTCACATTGTTGGCCTAACAATGTGAAATTCATCGAAAAATAGCAACACCAAAAGAAAGATATTTTCTAGTAATCTAATCAAATGGAAATTCTTCTTTGTTTCCTGGTGCAACATATTTTCTAGCAATTTTATTGTTGAAGTTTCCCAATTATTTCCTCGTATAGGTTCATCTCCATGAACATATGTTGGTTCATCGAGAATCACATAAGGAGATGTCGAGTGATTAGATCAAGGCCGTGTTTTCAGTTTTTGGAACTATGATTAGACCAATGAATATTACTAAATGTAAATGGTGGTTGTTCATCCCCATGAACATATTATGTGCAAAGTTCTATGATAGGCCAAACTGATACCAGATGTTGAGTACAGGTGAACTCATAATGCTCCTTCACGGTAAATTCCTGTTATGTATTGATGTACATAAATATGAGTGTATTTATAAATGGTGGTTGTTCATCACACCCGACATGCTATACAATTTATTTTTTCTTCTTTTTTTCCTTTCTTTCTTTTTTTTTTTTTTCTTTTTCTTTTTTATGGCAAATCTCTTCTTCACTTGTCAAAAGTTGCTTAGGATTCATCTGGGATCTTTGAATGTTACAGGAAGATGTCTGCAAGTCGCTATTATGTTCTTAGCTGATAACCCACTACTTCTGCTGTCAATACTTTTGCGGCTGAACACTATCAAATATTCCTGCTTTGACTGTAGACTAGTTCACTATAAACACTATGAATTATTTTCTATTATGCCAGTTTTATATTATGTTATGTTGCGTTTCTACAATTTGTTTTCTATGGTAGGATGCTTTCATTGAAGCGGTTCAGGCTCAGGTCAAGGTGCTCTAGCTCGCTTAATCTAGACCATCTTTTGAAACCTTGTTTGAACAAAAGATCTCAGAGAAGTAATGATTTTAAAGACACTGACAAGACCTACACTTCCAGCCAAGATAGGAGCTCAAGTTGCAAACTTCGTTCTTTGAAGCTTTTCCTAGTTGTTATTGTATGTGGCACTTTCATGACACTCCTCCAATCTCCAAGAGTGTATGACACTGAGCATTTCTCACTTACTGGTTCGCAGTATGTTCTGCTTTCTAACATATAGCTTAGCATTTAAGCATGTCCAGGTTTTTGGGTTTTGTCAAGGATGATGAAAATACCTAATTGCCTTCTAAGAACTACATAAACATTTTCTTCTTTTCTTCTTTTAAATCAACATTTATGGAATATCCTTGTTATTTTCATGAAAGACTACATTGAAATGTTTATGGAATTTTGGCTATTTTGGAGATAAAGAAAACCCCTTGCTATTTCTTATATAACATACATTTGGATTCTCAATTGAAATGAAGTACAATATCTGGTTCGAGGACAAGAATTGCAAGCTAAGTGAACAACGCTTCATGCTAGTGTGGAATTTTTGTAACTTCTTCATTTTGAAGGTCCATCCTCATAACTAACATGTTAGTACCTTTGAATTTTCCAAGAAAATGAGATTGCTTGTTTATCAATTTTACATTGTTATTACTGTTATTTTTGATGATGAATTCAAGTGAGCATTTTCATTTTGGAAAATTTTGCTCAGATTTGACATTTCCTTCCTTTGTTTTCAGGACAGCTTAGCTTTCATGTTTGAGATGGTTCATCTACATGAGGATGCACTACAAGTGAATATGTTAGGGTAATTGTCTTCTCATTTTAGCCTGTCCAGAGTTTATGATTGTAACTATAGATCGAGTCAATGCTGTATGTTGGGTTGGAAAAATGCTTGAACCTAAGTACGTTATTTTCCTTTGTGTACCGTATTGGTAGATTAGTTGTAAATTTGACTTTTAGCTAACGTGTATGTAATCTTTATATGGTCATTTAGCTAACAGAGTGTAATGTTGGTTTTATGTGCTACTTTGTAATCCTAAAATAATAATTAAGATTGCCTTAAAGCTTTGAAAGTTAATCTCTTATTGCCTTGAAGCTCCGCTACAACATCCAGTTGTGTAATCTCTTATTGCCCTGAAGCTCCGCTGCAACATCCAGTTGTATAATTTCTTATTGCCTTTAAGCTTCCCATTTTCTCCGTTTCTGCATCAGACTATTAGTTAGCTTCTATATTTTGAGTTCTTGTTCACCTTGCAGGTTCGTAAGTTCAGTAAACACTGCAGAAGCTGTGACAAATGTGTGTATGGATTTGATCATCATTGCCAGGTATATAGTTAAATGCTCTTTGTATTTTTATTTTTTATTTTTTAAAAAAGAAGAATTATTGCAAGTACGACCGAAGGTTAAGAGGATCCAGTAATTTGTAATTTTAAGCACTTGAGAGAACTCTAGCTAAATCTTTTACACTTAACATGTGTAACAACAATTGCCTTCAGAATAGTGAAACAGGACAGTGCTCATGTTTTATATTGGTTTGTTTACTCAGTATCTTAGCACATTAGACTTTGCAATGCATGATGAATTGGCATTAAAAGCCCCCATTCTAGCCGAGAAATTTGTTCCAAATCTTTCGTGGTAAGTATAATTTCCCTATGCAAGTTTCGGTTTGTTTTGCTCATCTTTTGAATTTTAATAAAATTTTGTTGTTTCTAGATCCTTTTATTGTTCTTTATTTTTTCACTTGTACAGGCACTATTCTGGACAAGGCAATTTGCCATCTGCAAAACCACAACCACAACTTCTACATGTGTTCACACAGAGGAATAATTGTAAGATTTGATATGGAGCTGACCTTTGTGTTAAATTGTGGGAAGTCACCATCCATCCTGCCCTTGATTGATTCCATCACCTGGTCTTTTTATTGTGCTCATATCCATAGACAAGCAGAAAGAATTGGTCCACAATCAATCAAGGTGGGTGTGGATTGCTTACTCTTGCATCGTCTTTTCCTTTAAATAGGGAACAATGCACCCTACTCACTACCATGTTTTGCTAGATGAGATTGGCTTCTCCCCTGATGATCTCTAGGAGCTTGTGTATTCATTGTCCTATGTGTAAGAAAGCCTTTCCCTCCCCCTCTTTTGTATACAATGACTTTATTTATGTCCTTACAATGTGTGGGTAAATGCTGAAATTATTCATGGCATTGCTCTGCATCTGTTCAGATATCAGAGGAGCAAAACTGCGATATTAATCAGTAAGTATCATGTTTCTGTTATGCGGTAATTGCCTATTTTATGTTATGAGGGGTTTTGACTACTATCTCCCTGTCAAAGGACTCTTTTGAGTTTTAGGGCTGCAACTTGGGATCAACCCAAACGTGACTTACGATATTCTTTTAGGGCTAAGTTTTTTTTTTTTTTTTTTATTCTGTAATTTCTGGATTTTTTGGGTAGGTAAGCTGGCGACATTTGCATCCTAACCTCTAACAACTAATGAATGTTCATTGCAACCATGTCTGATAGCTCTTAAGCCTTTGAAACCAGTAACACTGTCGGTAGTTGCAAGAGATGTATAAATCTTAATATGATCTAAAGCTTTCTAGTTCATTACAACGAACTTTTTCTTAGTTACCCGAGCACGGACATGAGGCTGTTACTCAGTGAATCCAGACAGTTCATCCGGTGGGTACTGGTGTGGATGGTGTAATTTAGTGAAACTATGATTATTGGACTATCTTATTCATCTAATTGATGTTGATGTCGATGTTTTGATTGTGACCTGTTGATTATTTTATCTTAATTTAAAGACCTGATGGTTCAATCTAGATGGTTTTTGAGGGGTCTTTTTGGGAGCCTAGATTTCTACTCTATAATTCAAATGTAGCTATGCATATTATTTACTACTTTCTCATAATTTTTTTTTTTGGTGCCTTATAATTTTCAAGTTAAACAACCAATCTAAAGAAACATGTAGTGTCCTAACACAGGCATTGTTTAGCCTGGGACGATATGCAACATTATAGGTGATCCTCTAGTTTTAATTGTTGAATAGTCACTCTTTTGTATGTTTAGTTTTTGAATCTTTATGTTGTTTTTTGGCTAATCAAATTGCTTACGGTCTTTGTTTTTATTTTAATAGTTATAATGCAAGTCCAAAAAGAAGCTTTGCCTGATATGCAATACAAAGACAAGTTTCTCTGCTGAAGTGTCATTGCAAGTCATGGTGCAACCACAAAGGACCTTGTGTTTTCTCTAGGAGTGGAGCACATCATGAAGGATTTTTTATTTGTTTTTATTGTATTCATGCAATTGTAAACTTATTGTTGTAAATATGTATGATTTTTATGATAAAGTTGTACCATATTTGTTCAATATTAAATTTTAATTGTATATAATATTCTTTGGTTTTTAAATATAAAAACAAATTTAGAGCTTTTATTGGCCATTCATAGATAATGAAAAATACTGTTCCAAAAATTAAAAATTTGACCGTTGCCAACATTAAGAACAGTTTAAAACCGTTCCTAAAATTGTTCTTAAAATTTTAAAACGTTACTTGCTATGGTATTGAATTGTTCCAGATTTTTTGCAATGCCTCTATTAGGAATGGTTCTAAATGACCATTTTGGTGCAGAGAGGTTCAACCCACCATGAAAGTTGAATGTCAAAAAATGGGGCTGATCCAACGTTCTTGTGTGCCACTATACATTTGGAGGTTTTTAAACGGTTGTAAATTACTATTTTTTGTTCTTTTGGCAGGGCTCATTGAGTTGCGTACAAGCCATCCAACCCATTCATCAAGTAAGCTCCAATCATAGGGTGGGCCACACCATGGAAAATAATGAACAGTGGTCTTAAAACCTAGAAATTCTTGTCCGCCCACATAATAGTTATTCAGCTTCATTTTGCGAGCGTCTATCTTTGGTGATGGTGCTCAATGGGTAGGTCGGCATGCACACACCCCAGTGGCCCCTCGTACTTATTCTACCAGAACCTGTAGTGGAGCTAGCTTCTTTTTTAGCAGTTTAGAATCTCAAATTGTAATAAATGTGTTTACTACAGAAATTAAATCCGTTCATTAGGTGGATATAAGAAAGGAATCCTTGATTACTTATTGGGAAATTAGTAGTTTGGAAATCTCTCCTTGCCATTGGAGTAATGTGACTCCGGCATGGTCCTTGGCAAATTGTTGGATGGACTGGTATGGTTCATGGACATGGTCCATCTATGGTAGAACTCAGTAGATTGACAGTCCTCCTTGATACATAACTTGAAATAGTTAAACCACAAGAATTGAAATAATGAATCTATTGAAATAGGCAAATTGGAATTTATAACAAGGGAAAGTGAAGAACGAACTAATTAAAAGAGCTTGCCCCAACGACCTGAGTAATTTCAAAAACTAACAAACTACAACTATGAATTCAAACTTGAATCAGTCAATGGAACCGAGATCTAGTTAACTACGTGCAGGAAACGATAATTAGTTATAAACAACGATAATTGATTAACTTTGATTTGGGGGCCACACCGTATCCACTCTGGGGCCCACATTTCAGATTGCCCGAGCTGATGTTCATTCATTTGACGTGTAAATAGATGTGGATGACTATGATGGCCCTACTCCATACAGAGTATTCACTGTTGTTAACTTAACCCTAACCACTACCTTAATTTAATCAAAGATGAAAAGCTAGTGCAAGGATCGCTCCAAAATCTGATGGCGTAAAGTTGTTTCGTTTTTTCTTGTCCCTTTGCCATTTTTATATCCTTTCACTAGTGAGATAAATACCATAATTTGAAAGGGATGACCTCAACCTAAGTTAGAAAAACCACCCATGATAATGACACTCACTAGATGAGTGATTAGTCTGTAAATGATATTATAAAATATTACAGATGATTATAAAATACTGTTATAGTGGCTCCAAGTTGCATTGACACTTGGACAATCTGATCATCCGATCTAGACGATCCACTAGGTTTAGTAAACATTTCATGCGCTATCATGCAAATAAACACACCCATTGGATGATCCGAATCATTCATAGATTGCACCGATTTTACAAACATGATCCTGACCATCCATTTTTAATGTGGTAGATCAGATGATTGGAAAGATTAGTGTGGTTTTTCCACGGTAACCCATGAAACAATCGTGCCGAAATAACGCACAACCAGAATTGATCAGTTAATAAGGCACTGGATCATTTTTATATTATAAATAGGTTTGGAAGATTTCTCTCTATTTTTTCTTTTTTATTTTTCCTTTCAAGTGGCGAATATATTAAAGAAAAGTACACAAGCCAGCAATATAAGTGCTTTTGCTTCGAATAGAGAAATTTACAATTGTACGATCCATATATGGCCCATTTACATTTTAAAGCCCACTTCTTTTTACCTCTCAAGAATAAGCCCCAGATGTACGGACGGCTTGCCAAAGGTCAAAAATGCCCCTGCTTTTTTCCTTCAAGCGGGTCGGTGGTGCTCGAAGACGAGCGCTGACGCTCCTTGAACTCCGAGTGGTACGAACGGTTCAAAAGATATCAAAGTTACATGGGCCCCACAGTTATGTATTTATTATATCCACAACGTTCATCCATATTTCGAGATCATTTGGGAGCATTATCAAGAAAAAAAAATCATATCCAAAGATCAGCAAGACCACTCCACAAAGAGCAGCAGGAAAATTGATTTTCACCGTTAAAAATTTTGTAGGGCCCACCATAACATTTATTTTCCATCCAAGCTATTCATAAGGTCACAGAAACCTGGATGAAGAGGAAAAACAAATTTCATAATGATCCAAAACTTCTGTGACCCCTAAAAGGGTTTCAATGGCAAACGTTCAATCCTCCACAGCCTTTTATAGTGTGGTCCACTTGATAGCTAGATCTGTCTTATTTTTCATCTCAAGACTTAATATGAGTTCGCCAAATAGATGGACGGTTTGGATATAACACATACCTCATAATAGGACCCACAAAAAGCGGTGGGGATTACAACAGCAAAAAATAAAATAAAATAAAATAAAATAATAATAATAATAATAAATAAACCAGGAACTTATGGCTGCAGTGTTTTCTATAGCTACGGATTATACCCATAGGCATAGCCGTAGCCCCTGCCATTTCGAAATGTCCTTTTATATGTATCGAAGGTCTTTCGATTAATCAAAAGGTCCAGAAGTGTCCAGCGAGTTTGCCTCAAAAATCCTACAATTTTCGATACATATCGAAGTGTATTCGATATATATTGAAGGTGATTTGACCAATAGCTACGGATTATAACCGTAGCCATAACTGTAGTCTATGCTAGTCTATGAATTTTTTTAATTTTTTACATGGAGAACTTCATTCTACCTACAATTTTCTCTTATACATATTTATATAAATATGTATATATAAGCATATAAAAAAATTTTCTCTCTTATTTTCATTTCTTTCTTTCTTCATTTAACAAGAATATCTTCTAAACCAAAATTAGTTACTTAATGTACCCTATAGGATTTTGGGGTAGGAGAAGCTACTTTAGCCAACCAACCTGGTTCTTTTTTAAAATTCCATCAAGTCTATGATCAAAAATCCATTTCGTTCACTTCGCGGTCAATTTCAATCAGTTCGCGGTCAATTTTATTCATTTCATTTACTTCGCGACAATTTCTATGCATTTCAGGGTCAATCTCGACGATTCCGTTTTGATTCACAATCATTTCCATGCATTTCACGGTCAATTCCCTTCACTTCATGGTCATTTCCATGCATTTCATGGTCATTTCCCTACACTTCATGGTCATTTCCATCCATTTCACGGTCAATCCTGGCGATTCCATTTTGATTCACGGTCATTTCCATGCATTTCACAGTCAATTCCTTTCACTTCACAATCATTTCCATGCATTTCACAGTCAATTCACTTCACTTCACAGTCCTTTTCATGCATTTCAGGGTGAATCCCGGCGATTCCGTTTTGATTCACAGTCATTTCCATGCATTTCACGGTCAATTCTCTTCACTTCACGGTCATTTCTATGCATTTCACGGTCAATTCGCTTCACTTCACGGTCATTCCCATGCACTTCATGGTCAATCCCAGCGATTCCGTTTTGATTCACGGTCATTTCCATGCATTTCACGATCAATTCTCTTCACTTCATAGTCATTTTCATGCATTTCACGGTGAATCCCGGTGATTCCGTTTTTGATTCACGGTCATTTCCATGCATTTCACGGTCAATTCCCTTCACTTCATGGTCATTTCCATGCATTTCACGGTCATTTCCCTACACTTCATGGTCATTTCCATGCATTTCACGGTCAATCCTGGCGATTCCATTTTGATTCACGGTCATTTTCATGCATTTCACGGTCAATTCTCTTCACTTCACGGTCATTTCGATGCATTTCATGGTCAATTCGCTTCACTTCACGGTCATTTTCATGCATTTCATGGTCAATCTCGGTGATTCTGTTTTGATTCACTATCATTTCCATGCATTTCACGGTCAATTCCCTTCACTTCACGGTCATTTCCATGCATTTCACAGTCAATTCGCTTCACTTCATAGTCATTTTCATGCATTTCACGGTCAATCCCGGTGATTCCATTTTGATTCATGGTCATTTCCATGCATTTCATGGTCAATTCCCTTCACTTCACGGTCATTTCCAGGCATTTCACGGCAATTCGCTTCACTTCATGGTCATTTTCATGCTTTTCACGGTCAATCCTGGCGATTCTGTTTTGATTCACGGTCATTTCCATGCATTTCATGGTCAATTCTCTTCACATCACGGTCATTTCCATGCATTTCACGGTCAATTCGCTTTACTTAACGGTCATTTCCATGCACTTCATGCTCAATCTTAGCGATTCCGTTTTGATTCCCGGTCATTTCCATGCATTTCACAGTCAATTCCCTTCACTTCATGGTCATTTCCATGCATTTCACAGTCAATTTGCTTCACTTCACGGTCATTTTCATGCATTTCACAGTCAATCCCGCTGATTCTCTTTTGATTCAGAGTCATTTCCATGCATTTCATGGTTAATTCCCTTCACTTCACGGTCATTTCCATGCATTTCATGGCCAATTCGCTTCACTTCATGGTCATTTCCATGCATTTCACGGTCAATCCCGACAATTCCGTTTTGATTCGTGGTCATTTCCAGGCATTTCACGGTTAATTCCCTTCACTTTGTGGTCATTTTCATGCATTTCACAGTCAATCCTGGCGATTCAGTTTTGATTCACGGTCATTTCCATGCATTTCGCGGTCAATTCTCTTCACTTCACGGTCATTTCCATGCACCTCACGATCAATCCCGGCGATTCTGTTTTGATTCACGGTCATTTCCATGCATTTCACGGTCAATTCCCTTCACTTCACAGTTGTTTCCTGCATTTCACGGTCATTTCCCTTCACTTCACGGTCATTTCCATGCATTTCACAGTCAATTCGCTTCACGTCACGGTCATTTTCATGCATTTCACGGTCAATTCTGTGAAATGCATGGAACTGACCGTGAAATGCATGGAAATGACCGTGAAATGAAATGGAATCGTCGGGATTAACCGTGAAATGCATGAAAATGACCGTGAAGTGAAGCGAATTGACCGTGCAATGCATGGAAATGACCATGAAATGAAACAGAATTACCGAGATTGACTGTGAAATGCATGAAAATGACCGTGAAGTGAAGGGAATTGACCGTGAAATGCATGGAAATGACCATGAAATGCATGGAAATGACCATGAAGTGAAGGGAACTGACCGTGAAATGCATGGAAATGACCGTAAATCAAAACGAAATCACTGGGATTGACCGTAAAATGCATGCAAATGACCGTGAAGTGAAGCGATTGACCGTGAAATGCATGGAAATGGCAGTGAAGTGAAGGGAATTGACCGTGAAATGCATGGAAATGGTCGTGAATCAAAACGGAATCGACGGGATTGACATGAAATGCATGGAAATGGCTGTGAGGTGAAGCGAATTGACCGTGAAATGCATTGAAATGACCGTGAAGTGAAGGGAATTGACCATGAAATGCATGGAAATGACCATGAAGTGAAGGGAATTGATCGTGAAAAGCATGGAAATGATCGTGAATCAAAATGGAATCGCCTAGATTGACCGTGAAATGCATGAAAATACTGTGAAGTGAAGTGAATTTGACCATGAAATGCATGGAAATGACCGTGAAGCGAAGGGAATTGACTGTGAAATGCATGGAAATGACTATGAATCAAAACGGAATCGACGGGATTGATCATGAAATGCATGGAAATGACCGTGAAATGCATTGAAATGATCGTGAAGTGAAGGGAATTGACTGTGAATTGCATGGAAATGACCGTGAATAAAAACGGAATAGCTGAGATTGATCGTGAAATGCATGAAAATGACTCTGAAGTGAAGCGGATTGACCGTGAAACGCATGGAAATGACCGTGAAGTGAAGGGAATTGACTGTGAAATGCACGGAAATGACCTTGAATCAAAATGAATTCACCGGGATTGACCGTGAAATGCACGAAAATGACCGTGAAGTGAAGCGAATTGACCGTGAAATGCATGAAAATGACCGTGAAGTGAAGGGAATTGACCATGAAATGCATGGAAATGACCGTGAATCAAAAGGGAATCGCCGAGATTGACTGTGAAATGCATGGAAGTGAGCGTGAAGTAAATGAAATGAATGAAATTGATTGCGAATTGATTGAAATTGACTGCGAAGTGAATGAAATGGATTTTCGACCATAGACCTGATGGAATCTTGAAAGATAACCAAGTTGGTTGGCTAAAGTAGCTTCTCCTACCCCAAAATCATATAAGGTACGTCAAGTAATTAATTTTGGTTTAGAGGATATATTTGTTAAATGAAGAAAGAAAGAAATGAAAAAAAGAGAGAGAAAAAATTTATATGCTTATATATACATATTTATATAAATATGTATTAGAGAAAATTGTAGGTAGAATAAAGTTCTCCATGTAAAAAAATAAAATAAAATAAAATAAAAAATAAAAAATAAATTTTTTTTCATAGACTGGCATAAACTACAATTATGGCTACGATTATAATCCGTAGCTATTGGTCAAATCACCTTCGATACATATCGAATACACTTTGATATGTATCGAAAATTGCAGGATTTTTGAAGCGAACTCACTGGACAGTTCTGGACCTTTTTTGATTAATTGAAAGACCTTCGATACATATCGAAAGACATTGAAAGACCTTCGATACATATAAGAGGACATATCGAAATGGCAGGGGCTACGGTTATGGGTACGGTTATAATCCGTAGCTTAAGAAAACACCGTAGCTATAAGTTCCTGGTTTATTTATTTATTATTATTATTATTTTATTTTTTGTTGTTGTAATCCCCACCTGGGTCCTATTATGAGGTATGTGTTATATTTAAACCGGCCATCTATTTGGAGAACTCGTATTAAGGCTTGAGACGAAGAATTAGACTGGTCTACCTATCAAGTGGACCACACTATAAATTCTTCATTCAGGTCTTTGTGGAATAGATTGGATGGAAAATAAATGTTATGGTGGGCCCTACAAAATTTTTAACGGTGAAAATCAATTTTACTGTTGCTCTGTGGTCCAATTGATCCTTGGATATGATTTTTTTTTTATAGTGTTTCGAAATGATCTTGAAATATGGATGAACGTTGTAGATATAATGGGGGACATGTAACTTTGATATCTTTTGAACCGTTCGTACAACTTTCGAGGAGCGTCAGCGGCCGATCCTCTTGCGGAACGAAAAGTAGGGGCATTTTCGACCTTTGGCAAGCTGTCCGTACGTACGGGGCTTATTCTTCAGAGGTAACGCCGATCCTCCTGCGGAGGGAAAAGTAGAGGCATTTTCGACCTTTGGCAAGCCGTCCGTACGTATAAGGCTTATTCTTGAAAGGTAAAATGAGGTGGGCTTACAAATGTAAATGGGCTATAAATGGGTCGTACAGTTGAAAATTTCTTCTTTGAATATCATATAATAAATAGTAAGCTGTGACTTCTTCCTATAATGCGTCTTCAGCCTCTCCCTACAGATTGCATGCATTCTTCCACTCCTTTTATACATTCAATCGCATAAATAGTGCATGGGACACTTTTGAATTAACTAATCTCGATGATCATAGGAGTTGTCACCATCCATATCTAGTAAGTACACATTCTACATGTTTGTGATGATCCCAACTGTCAATCTTATATGCTCCACCATCGATTCGTTGCCAACCTAAAATGATTTGATATGATGATGCATACTATCTGATCAGAGCCCTTATTAGCCATTCAATGTGTATATTTGCAAGTTTTATGCCTCTTCTGTCCAGTTATGTGCTACCAATGGTTAGGATTGCACAATCGGTGCAATAAATTTCTCTAATGCTTCCACAAATGGCAAACATAGTCCAGCACATTCAATGAACGGTTAAGATTTCATCGAAGGTTAAAGGGGAAGTATAAATCCTTGCTTGATTTCGAGGAAATAGTAATATTCCACATGCACAGATGAGAATTGTATAATAAACTCTATTGAGGGGGAAACCGAACTGGTACACCTCACAAAAAATATGACCGACAGCGAGGAAGATGTATTAAACTTGCCACAGGGCATAGATCGCCCCGTATACACTCGGGGCCTATCGGAAGATGTATTAAAGTTGAGCTAACTAAAAAATGCTTGGATGAACAGAGCTCGGAGGATGTAGTTAATAATTCTTCCGACGGAGAGATCGCCCCAAGTCAACCCCAAGTTGAGCTGCCAAAGGGCAGAAATCGGTTGCAAGAGTCATCCTTCGAGCTGAGCAGATCGACCACAGTCAGGGC
Source organism: Magnolia sinica (assembly GCF_029962835.1). Lineage (NCBI taxonomy): Eukaryota > Viridiplantae > Streptophyta > Magnoliopsida > Magnoliales > Magnoliaceae > Magnolia > Magnolia sinica. Next base: position 88,321,700 of record NC_080574.1, read on the forward strand.
AGGGCAAGGATCTTGGAAAAATTTCCACCTCGAACTAAGAGAAAAAATCTGATATGATTCAACCTTAAAATAATGCTGGACGAGGCAAACTCGATTATAAATTCGGGGGAAGATTCATATTTGAATAGGATTTTCCAGCGATTTTATCGAATCCCATAAGATACACAGATCTCAACACCACCTGAGGGACCCTATAAGTACCCCCACTGTGATCAAAGAGAGGTAAGCAACCAAAACCTTAGCTCAAGCATTTTTCAACCCAAGTCTAATTGCCAGACTTAGGCATCGGAGGGTCTACATATGTGATCGGCACCCTTGTTGTTGAAATTGTGGCTAAACCGCTACAAGCGAGATTGGAGATATGTCTAATCGTCTTAGAGCGTGGTGAACATGACTTTTGAAAATTTAATTCCTCTTTTTGCATACACTTACTTCTAATCAATTAAGTACAAAGATTTAAACAAGAATAAGTGAACAAACAAAATTAAGACAGTGACATACATCGTAGTGGCATTTTATCAAATATTTATTGTGCAAAAAATGAATAAAGCGTGGAAGAGAATCAATGAACACAAAATATGAAACAAAGCATTTAACATGAAACACAATGATATATAGTGGTTCAGCTAGGAGTGTGCCAAATTTCATTATGCAATGGTTTTAAATGAGAGTTTTTATTTATTTATTTATTTATTTTTCTTTTCCTGTTAGCTTGTTAGTACACCCCACAGTTAATTCACACTTCACTGTTGGCCACCCCCACTAGGGATCGATACCAAGACCTCAATGTTGAGACAAGGTATCTTTCACTCAGTCTACTACTTGAGCTATGGATCAGGGTGTGTTTTAAATAAGGTTAATCACAAACTTCACAACCTGCGCAAGGTTACTAATTTGCCTACACAAGAAACTGACAAGTCTTACACAAGAACTAAAACTATCATACACAAGGACATTATACGTATTTTCCTGTCGGAGGCATGTGAAAGGACCTAGCGAGTTTGAGAAAAGACAAACTCTTAATTCCAATCCCACATAAGAAAAGGTTTTCAGACACAAAGTGGACTCGTGTACTTACCTACAAGTGAGTGAGCCCCATTAAGCACAGTTGGTGAAGATCTTTCAGGTTGTTGAAGAGTCTTTAGCTCCCTTGTACTGCAACCACAAGATTGATGCTCCAATGTTGATGCAAAGGTTAATGGATCAAGGGTTTTGGGCAAATCCTATCTAAATAATGATTGTTCTTTAAGATAATGAAGGAAACCCAAAAGAAAAGTATTTAATATATTCAGCATATAGATTTACCTTTAAAGAGAGTTGCAACACCATTATGAATGTCGGAGTTTATTGTTCAATCCAAGCTTTGAATGTTTGTCAATGATTGCCTTTAAGATATGGATTAAATGATGAACTCCTATGAGAAAAAAGGGCTTGAGAGGAAGGGTATTTACTCTTGTAATAACTCTCAAATTTCTCTTCAATTTTCACTTGAAAATCCAGGAAGCAACCTCAAAAGCTTTATAGAATAAAATCCCAACAGTAAAAAAGTGGGCAGAAAACTCTCAAGTTCGATGTCAACGAAGGATTTTCAATGTCATCAAAGTTATCTTCAATGTCATCGAAACTTCTTCGATTGCATCGAACCATACAACAAGATATTCAAATAGTTGCTAGACAGTTTTTGTTCAATGTTATCGAGAGTCTTTCGATGTCATCGAAGGATGACTCGATGCCATCGGGAATTTTCGTAAAAATGACCTATGGTTGCTGGATAGATTGGGTCCATTTACAATGACATCGAACAGACCTTCGATATAAGGGTGACTCAATGTCATCAAAGCAGTCGAGATATATTACATTTAGTTGTTGGACTAAATATGCACTTTCATGATGTCATCGCAGCTAGGTTTGATGTCATTGAAACTTAAGTTTTGATGTTATCAAAGGGGCTTCGATGTCATCGAAGATATCCTGATTTACCTTGAAAACTCACTGGATACACGTGCTAATTTACGATGTCATTGAACCTAAGTTCGATGTCATCAAGCATACGTGATTTTTCATAAAGGCTTGCTGCAGTATTTTGAGCCATTTACGATGTCATCAAACTAGGTTTGATGTCATTGAATTGGGAATTCGATGTCATTGAACTGGGTTTGATGTCATCGAAATTTTTTAAGTTATATGAGTTTGGTTGTTAGACTGTTTAGGCTCAATATCGATGTCATTGAGCTGTCTTTGATGACATCAAAGACAGTTCGATGTCACCTCGATGACATTGAATATAACTGATTTTTAGATGGATCTTTTAACTCCATAAGCTACAAACTTAAACCTTTAGCATACTTAACAAGGGTTATACCTAGATGTTTTTGGTCAAATATGGTCTATATTTTAGAAGTTTTTTTTCTAGGGTTTGACTAGGTTTATGAGGCTTAGTTTACCTTAGCTTTGCATTTGAAGCTTCTAAATTGCTGAATCTTTGGTTTTGTATCTTCATTAGGGCTCATTTAATTATAAGACTCCGACTTCACATTAATTGACAAACAAGGACACTTTCAGTTGTCTTCTTCATCTTATCTTCGCAAGTACATTAGTGGACTTGCCTTCGTAACCGATCCACATCTGTTCACACAGATTTTAACGATAACAGATTGATGCCATCTATGGGAATGATTATAAAGCCAAGTTCTCATCAACTTTAACATGAGTTATTATCCCCCTTCCTCCCCCTTGATATCCAACAAGAAGGGTAATGCACCAGCTATGGCTGAATCTGCTTACGGGGAGCAACCTGAGAACGCCTAGGTGTCGTAGTTGGCCCCCTAGTGTAAGGCCCGTATCTTAGTCCGTATCGTTCCTTAGACTTCTGCGATCCTCTCGGTCGAATTCCAGTGACCTGCAACCTGTAATCTATATTTGCACATGACCCTAAGCCATATCCCATATATCTGAGTCAACTTAACTCGAAACTTGTACCCTTGTGACCGTGCCATCACCGCGGTTCCAACGCCGCGTCTCGCATGCCGATGCGATATCTAGGCCAGGAGTTGTGGGCCCGTGTATATTTCAAGGAAACGCCACGCGTTGTGAATCTCGAGAGAATCTCTACAATCCATCACATCAATCAATCAAAGTACAACCCATCACTTTATCCCATCTCCAAGTACACAAGCCATTCCCCAAGTCAACTCTCTCTTACACAACCCATACCACCCATCACCCATCACCCATCACTCCATCCATCACCCATCCCTCTCTCCTTACATCTCCTTTCTCATCTCCTTTCTCTCTCATTCTTTCTACCATTTTTCCAAGCAACCCCAAGGAGAGAAACGTCCAAGCTTCCCAAGAGAGAGCTAAGAGTGTGGCCTACCTTCCTATCCTCTCATCTCTCATCCCAGCCCTTCAATCTTCATCATCCTCCATCAAAATCAAAGAAGGAGCTTAAGAGATTAGCATTCCAAGGAGCTAATGAAGAAGGCCAATTGGTGGGTGATCATAGAATAGGACCTTGATTTGTATGTAGGGCCCACTTGTGGTGGGACCCATCTTGATGTTTGTGTTGTAACAAGGAGGGGCACATAATGGCGGGGTCCCTCTAATGTGCTGATCTTTCTCGCTATCTCTCTTTCTCCCTCTCTTTTGTGACGGAATGTGGCCCACTTGATCTAGACTGTCCATATGTTGGGCCCCATCCCGTTGCCATGGGTGAAGTAAGAACACAAATATCAGTTGATCCAAAGCTTGGGTGGGCCACACTCTCGTGGACCGCATATCATCACATGTGTGGACCCACCATGATGATGTGTTGATCCACATCGTCTGTTGAAGCCATGATGGTGGGACCCACGCAGCCATGTAGCTACTGTATTGTGTTAGCAAGTGGGACCCACGTAGTTAGGAGGCTGTTGTACTGTACGTCAGCAAGCTATGTGGGTCCCACCTAAAATTTGGATCTATCCCATTCTCCTTGAATGTGGATCTGGGACCCACCCACACATGTCACACGTGTGGGGTGGGCCCACCTTAATGGATGTAATTTAAATCCACACCGTCTGACCGTCCAACGTCCAGGTCTAGAAGTTGGACCCTTTAAAAAAAAGATATAATATTGTATTATATCATATGTACATGTGATATATGTGTGTGTGTGTACGTAAGTGGTGGGCCCCATGTTGGACCCACCTGCTGGATGAGATTGCTGGAGTACCCACACCAGCTATATAGCTGATGTGATGATGTCAGTTCTATGGGCCCCAGCAGCATGTAGCTGCTGTGATGACGCCAGCAAGTGCTAGGGCCCCTGCATGATGTAGGTGTTGAACCCACCGTCCATTTTTTAGACGGTGGGCCACCTTGGTGTATGTGTTAAATCCAAATCGTCCATCCTAATGGTGAGCTCATTTTAAGGCTTGAGACTAAAATTGAGGCAGATCCATATATCAGGTGGACCACACTCCAGAAAATAGTGGAGGATTGAACGGCTACCATTAAAATCCTTTTGTTATCCCAGAGGTTTTGGATTAATATGAAATTTGATTTTCCACTTAATTTAGGTCATTGTGACCGTATAAACAGATTAGATGGAAATAAATGTGATGGCGGGCCCCGACCCAGTGAATTGTTTAACGGTGGAAATCGTTATCTCCATTGTTATTTTTTGTATGGTCCAAATGATCTTCCGATGTGATTCATTTTTGGGTAATGCTCTAAAATGATCTTTTAAATAGATGAATGGTATAGATGGTGTGGCCCATGTGATGAGGCCCACCTTGATGTATTTGTGGCCCATCCATGGGGCCCACCTTGATGTATTTATGGCCCGTCCATGAGGCCCACCTTGACGTATTTGTGGACCATCCATTAAGGCTCACCTTGATGAGATGACATATTGGACCCGTATGAGAGGCCCATTGTGATGTATTCGGGGCCCATGAATTGCGGCCCATTTGATGTATATGAGGCCCGTGTATTGCGGCCCATTTAGTGTATGTGAGGTCCGATGTGATGTATATGAGGCCCATGAGTGAGGACCAATGTGATGCATATGTGACCCATGAGTGAGGCCCATCATGATGTGTATTAAGCCCTTGAGTGAGGCCTATGGTGATGTATATTAGGCCCTTGTGTGAGGCGATGGGCTCACTATACGTTTGGCTCTATGTGAGCTACTCCTTGGGAGCAATGTTGGTTAAATGTCAACATTGATGGGCAATGATGGTTAAATGTCCACATTGTGAACTTCCCTTAGGCCCTTTTTTAGGCTGATTATTGATACTAATTGTGAGTACCTGATAGTATAGCATCATGATACATGCCCATATGCATCATCTGCATGCTTGATATGAGATGTGGTTGACCATTGCATATACCATTGGGCAGGTTGTTATGGGGCTCCCTGATAGGTGGAGTTGTCCCACATGAGGGCGCGGTACGTGTAGGGTTGATGCATGACTGGATTGTTTAACTCATGCATCTCACATTTTGTGATATAATCACCATACGCCCCAGCGACATTAGGGTCGTAGCCTCCACAGGTATATCGTGGATGGCCAGATGGGACACCAGAAATCTTTTTCTACATGGAGTGCCATAGATATCCCTGGGTGAAAGTTCCTAAACTCTCTAGGTACCAGAGGATACCCCAACGTATAGACCGAGTGGATATATGAGCGCTCGAGTGTTGAATACCAGTAAACTGTGTCTCCCACTGTGTCGTCGTCGGTTGGGAGGGGTGTGGCCTGACCCGCCCGAGGGAGTAGAAAATGCTAGGCTGAGTTTGACCAGCTCATAAATAGGTACACTATCGACGAGCTAGGTAGGCATTGGTATACTGCTGGTAGGCGGATAGTGAGGTCTCTTCCACTTACCCAGTTGTACGCTTGATGGGGCAACAGGTGATATCGAGTGTACTAGACCCCGGTGATAATCTCAAAGATGTACGGTACTGATATGTGGACTTATTGAGCAAGAGTTGCATACTCAGCATTTTACTCATTCATTCATTCATTATCCACTCAGGCTGGTGGTGCGCAACTAATTCTTATGTGTACCTTCACAATGGTTAGGATTTTAGTTGGGGCGCGTGACTAACTTGAGATTAGGAGTCTATCACATTAAGTTTGACTATCTAAATACACCGGCCGTGTTCATGGACCTCATGAACCGGGTGTTTCGGCCATATCTATACCGATTCATCATCGTGTTTATAGATGACATTTTGATATACTCCGAGAGTCGGAAAGATCACAAAGAACACCTGCGAGCAGTATTTGATACTTTCAGGAAGAATCAGTTGTTTGCACAATACCGAAAATGCAACTTCTGGAAAGAAGAAGTCAAGTTTCTGGGACACGTGGTGTCCAAGGAAGGAATTGTTGTGGACCTTGCTAAGGTGGCCGCGGTACAAGACTGGGAATAGCCCGACTCAGTTCCAGAAGTGAGGAGTTTCCACCGACGTGCTGGCTAATATCGCTGATTCATTAAAGATTTTTCCAAGATAGCCAGACCGTTGTCTCAACTCACTCGAAAGGATCTTAAATTTGCCTGGAACGAGAAAGCAGAAGCAGCCTTTCAGGAATTAAAGGACAAGCCAACGTCTGCACCTATGCTAGTATTGCTAGAGCAAAGGGTCAGATATACTATATACACTGACGTGTCTCGCATTGGTTTGGGTTGTGTACTTATGCAAAAGGATAGAGTGATTGCCTATGCATCACAACAGTTGAAGAAACACGAAGAAAACTACCCCATGCATGACCTGAAACTAACGACAATCATTTTTTGTGACCACAAAAGCCTCAAGTACATCTTTACTCAGAGAGACTTGAACATGAGGCAACGACGTTGGATGGAAACCTTGAAAGACTTCAAGTTTGAGGTCTCCTACCATCCTGGTAAGGCCAACCTTATGGCCGATGCGTTGAGCTGCAAGAAAACAATAGAATTTGCGGCTCCACTGATGATAGAAGACTGGAATATGGTAGAGTTTGTGTGAGACTTTGAATAGAATCTTACAGTAGAGGAGCTGTTCGAGAGCATTGCACACATCCACGTATAGCCACTTATTGATGATCGAATTATTGTGGCTCAGAAAGAAGATGAACTGTTGGTGAAAATGATGGAGCGTGCGAGCGATAATGAAGAATCCGAATGGAGGATTCGCTTAGATGGAGGTTTGAGATATCATGGCCGCCTATGCGTCCCGAATCTCCATGACTTAAGAAGGGAAGTCCTAGAAGCCGCACACAATTCGAAGATGGCGATACATTCGAGTAGTACGAAGATGTATTGAGATATGAAACATTCGTACTGGTGGGACAACATGAAGGCCCACATAGTAGATTATGTAACCTGTTGTCTCACGTGCTAGCAGGTTAAGGCCGAACATCGCCAACCCCTTGGTTTACTTCAGCCCATGCCCATAGCCGAATGGAAATGGGATTTCATATCTATGGATTTCATTTTCAGGTTACCGAAGACGAGAAAGGGGCATGATTCCATTTGGGTGATTGTGGACCGCTTGATGAAATCAACTCATTTCCTCCCGATTAGAGTTTCAAACTCAGTAGATGATTTAGCCAAGCTATACATTAAGGAGATTGTATGACTGCATGGATTTCCTATGGAGATTATGTCAGATTGGGACATGTGATTCACGTCTATTTTCTGGACTCGAATCCAAGAAGCAATGAGAGTGCAACTAAAGTTTAGTACCGCGTTTCACCCACAGACCGATGGGCAGACGGAATGGGTAAATTAGATATTAGAAGATATGTTGTGAGCATGTTTGCTTGATTACAAGGACAGTTGGCATAACTGTCTCCCCCATGCCGAGTTTGCTTATAATAATAGCTTTCAAGCGATCATTGGCATGACTATTTATAAAGCCTTGTATGGGTGCCCATGTCGAGCTCCACATTGTTGAACAGAAATTGGCGAGAAGAGTCTGGTTGGCCCAGATTTAGTACAGGCGACCTCAGAGAATATTGATATTATTAGGCGGCGACTTCTTGCAGCCCAGAGCAGGCAGAAAAGTTACGTTGATATGAGATGGAGGCAACTAGAATTCGATGTTGGGGACTATGTATTTCTTAAGGTTTTCCCAATGAAGGGAGTTATTTGTTTTGGCAAGAAAGGGAAACTTACGCCATGATTTATTGGCCCATTTTAGATTCCAGACCGAGTGGGTGTGGTGGCATACCACCTCGCTTTGCCCACACCACTCGCCGGCATGTACAACGTATTTCACGTGTCCAGGTTGAAGAAATATGTTCCTGACCCTACTCACATTATTAAATGGTAGCAAGTGCAGCTAAGTGAAGAAGCTACCTTGTACTTCGACTAACACGTGTTCTCGATAGGAAGGAACAAGTGCTACATAGCAAAGTAATCCCACTTGTGAAGGTACTGTGGACGAACCACACTGAGGAAGAGGCTACTTGGGAAACAGAAGCCGAAGTCCGTAAGAACTACCCTTAGATCCTCGAAGAATACGAAAAGGTATTAATTTCGGGGACGAAATTTTTCTTTAAGGGGGGAAAATTGTAACATCTTGGAAAAAAATCTGTACAAAGGCCCGAGTACCACCTCAGGCAGAAATCCCTAAGGACCGTATTTTGTAAAAATTTAGGAGAAAATTAATTAAGTAGTAAACTAAATTAATCAGTGCATTTAACTCGAACCACCATTCACACAAATGGCAAGACCCAAAACTATCAAAATCGCTTACTCAACACTACTTAAAAACCTAAGAGAAATCCCACGAACCTGTCGCTCTCAAGAATACATTCAAACTCTGTATCGGACCTAGATCGCACGTCGAAAGTCTGATGACCGTGAAACTATAGGGATATGTCCGCCCTACTGGGCTTGACAACCATCGCGGGAATTGAGCCCAAATAGTATCCAAAAATGCATAACTTGAGCTTTGAGTAAAGTGTGTGAGAAACACGAATATCTTTAGAAAATGTATTGAAACTTAAGTAAATTGGGCTGTTCGCTTACCTGTAAAATTGAGGATTTTGGACTGTCAGATTTTACTAAACTTCACCTAGGGAAAAAGGAAATTTCCTGCTCATATCTGTATAGTTGTGGCCCCGATTAAGCAAGCATGACTGTTGATCTGACGCGGGTCTTTCATGGCTGATTGATCTATCCAATCACACCGAAATCACATCCTGGCATAGATCCATTGTTAAGGAACTTACTCTATGACATAGGTGAGTAATGGGCCTTCCTACGAGCCTGGTTTGTCAAAATCAGGCACCCTTAGGTTATAAATTAAGTATACATGGCCCTGGGGCCATTTGTATCAGTTTGGGGCCTATATGAAGCCCTTAAACCACACCATTTCTATCCCATATGAATTTCTCTAACCCTGGGAGAGAGAAGAGAGGAAAAGAAGAGAAGAGGAAGGAGAGGAGAGAGACTTTGGGAGATCGTTGCTGGGATTCTCTCCTACTACTCCACGCACTGAATCGCCTTCCTATTTCGCTACACAATCATTTTCGGTTATGATTTGGGTAAGAAATCCTAACCCTAATCTTGATTTGGAGATCCAAATAGGGTAATCAACGAAAAAGCTAACCTATTTCATTGTTTAGGTGCCCGACGTTCCATTTTCGGGAACGTAGTGTTTGAACCGAGTCCAAATCAAGTATTCCGATGAAAGGTGCGGACTATAAATGTTTAGGTTATAGTTTTCAATGCTTTCAATGTCAGCTAATGTTTTACGTTTGACTTGATTGCTGCTATATTATTTTAGATATGACGTATTCGATATATTATGCATGTGTGAAACATGTTGAATACAAGATGCATCCCATGTGTTTGTTGAAATGTTTGAATGAACATGAAATCGTGATTTGTGCTTGCTATGACTGTTAATCCAGGATACATGTTTGTCATACGCATGATAATCTTTTTGTGTAAGGAATTGTCATAATATATGTCGTAACTAATCTAGTCTATGTATTTGGTGAAGTGTAACTTAAGTGTTTGATAAAATGCCTAAATGAGAAAATGTTGATGATTTGTATTTATTAAGTGTATTAAGATAGGATTCTCAATTACCTTAATCATATGTATAGTTTCTTTCATGTAATAATATTTAGTGCTACGCAATTTATGGATAAAATGCGAGTGCTTGGTGACATGTTTAATGTGTTTGATGAAATGTTCAAATGAGGGATTTATTTGAATTGTTTGTTAAATGCTGATATAATTATCACATGTGTCTACCTATTGCATCTGAGTAAGATTTGGGGCCACAACCTAGCCTAGGCGATCGGTAACAACTCTTGTACAGGTGACTGAATTAGTCTTACCACATTGGGTAACTCAACAAATTCATGTTGCATGACAATTATCGATAGTGGTTAGGCCACAAGAGGTGCTTATGCACTCCATGTCGATCAAGTTAACGTGTGCTCGTACCAATCGAACTTACCAAACAAATCGATTAACCTATTGTGTGTTTACCTTGTATGGACATCACTGCTTGAATCTAAGGTACCACTTACCAATGTAAAAGCCTGTTTCAACCATGGTACCATGGTCCGCTAAGACTCATGAGCTAGGTATGGTGGTATCGGACACCGTGGTCTAGTCATCGGCCTACGCTGGGGTGACGAGCCTCTCCGTAGTGACTAGTGAGCAACCCAAACTCGTAAGGCGGGTATGGTGGTATTGGACACCGTGTTCGAGCTGTCGGCCTATGCTGAGGTGACGAGCCTCCCCATAGTGACCGCGAGTATAAACAATGAATTTGCCTATCGACTGCTTTTCATTAGGGGTGATGCCTTACAACTTGCCTATCGTATGTGAATAACTAGGACTGATGAATAAGCTTAATTAGGTACCCGGCTAACACGGCCATGCACTGTATTGCATGTGCTTTGGTGAGGAAGTTGCACTTTAGGGAGGTTGTCATGCGTGAACTTAGTTGTTAGAGTCGCTTATGAGAGAGCTTTATGCGAGGGCATGCATCATTACTGCACACCATTCTTGCATTAACAAGAGTATCTAGGAAGTGATTGTTGTATTGCTTTATCATTACTACTTGATTGACTTGATAACATGTTAACCTTTGCCTTATAGTACCACTGAGTTGATGACTCACTCCCACCCTGGGATGGTGTTTTAAAACACCAACTAGACTCTGGTTTAGATGTAGGTGATGGGGAAGCCTATGCTTCGGAGTTGGACTTCATAGATAAGGAGAAAGAATTCTCTTATGTTCAGCTCTCAGGCAGGTATATATAAACCTCGTGCTAATCTGATGGGATTATAGGGACATATGGATTAGTTGGACACTTTACATTTTGATATTTTGTCTATTCTGAAACAATACATGTATATATTTTGCCCGGCTACATAATCATACTCTGGAGGTTGTAAAACATTTACCTGTTCAAATATATATGTGTTTTAGTCTTCTGCTTGCTAAATTTAATTACATCTGGAATATGATATGCTGTTTTAGTATAATCTCACTCATGTTTAATACATTGATATGGATAACATCTAAACATCATTATCCATGTTACATAAGTGATGCATTGGATCTTGGGAGTAGAGCTTTGCTCGACCCTTGAAATTCGGGGTGTTACAGGTAAATTTGTGGTTATGCTTCTTACGAGATAAATGTATATTGGAAAATCCTCCTTATAGGATCCTAGGATCGAAATTTGGTGTATAGGCACTGAGAGCCGAGAATGGGGTACTGCGGAGGCTGTAGGCACCGGATTCGGCAATCGAGAATTCTGTGAGCTCGGTTTCTGAGTTTAGGGCGTGACACCTAGTCTCAGCTACCATCATAAGTAGTAGCACAAAAATCTCAGAACCTATTGAGACTCAAATATTGCAATTAACCCTTCAAATACATCTGTTTTTCTGACATTTAAGTGTTAATTCAATTTAATTATATATGTTTTCGTCATGCAAGGTGATTCAAAAGCATCAGTTGAATATGTGCTTAAAATGATGGATTCAGAGCACAAAAGAAGATAATGAAGAATTAGATTTATGGAGGATGATATTGAAGAATTCAAGTACCTAAGATCTAAAGAAACCAAGTGAGGAAGGAAGGAAATCAAAGATTGGAATTGAAGAAACCAAGGAAAAGGAATCCTGAAAATCAAGGCCATAAAAATCATGTTTTGAAATTCTAGGGCTAGAAAGACAAAATCCTTAAAAACTGTAGAAACAACCCTTCGATGCCATCGAGGATAGGTGTGATGCCATCAAAGGAAACTTTGATTCCATCAAACTGTCTTTGATTCCAAAGGCAAAATAATGAATTTTACAAGTTAGTTGCTGGACATATTCTTCGATACCATTAAGGGAGCTTCGATGCTATCAAGGTGCCATCAAAGGTGCTTGCGACTGCATAAATTCAAATTCAGTTTGTAAATTTTTAGAGGTGGTGTGAAAGTTAGAGTTTTAAAATTATAAATTGGAGTCCTTAGGATGTCCCAAATCATCTTCTAGGATTTGGAAAGGGAGAGAAGGCTTAGGTAGAGTGCCAACAACCTTCTTCCACTTCAATTTCTTTATGGGGTTCTAGTAGATGTTTTAGTTTTTCTTTTATTTTTTAGCATGTTATCAATCAAATAGCAAATAAATATATTTAATTATTCTAAAATACTAAGTAGAAACTTGGGAGTAGATCTTCACCTTAGAGTTAAAATCCTTGACTTGGATGCGGCCCTAGCATTGGGAATTTGGGAAAAACACTCCAAACCTAAATTAAATTATAAGACTATCATTAATGATGTGGATTTAGTCTTAATTAAATATTAAACAATGAATTATGGGTTAACTAACTCAATTTGATTGATCCATCAACTCTGTTTGATGAATTGGGACTCAGAATCGGAGCACAACCGAAATCCTAAAGGAGTTGAGCTTGATTACGGCTCCCACAATAGTATGGACCACTCTAATTGATAATTGTGACTTAAAGTCCTAACATACTCAACCCTAACATTAAGGATTGCAAGAATCGATAAAAATGAAAAGGGGTTTCTAACCCTAATGGCTCAAAATGTAAGAAATGAAAGAAAGAGATGGAAATGCATGTAAGAAACCTCTTACCTAGCAAGGGAGTTGAAAATCCAACCTGAAATCTTTGAATTTTTTCCGTGGCAGACATGAGACCGGGCATAGAGGTGAGATCTTTTAAGATTTGGCAAGTATGGCTTTTGGATGGTGTGATTCGGCATCGGGCCCCACCATCTCTCTCTTTCCTCTCTTTATCTCTCTCTTTCTCTCATTGGCTATGTAAAAATTCGTATCGAGAGAGGAAGAGTGCAAATGAGGTTCTTTTATGTCAAAATTGATAAAAATGACCCCAATGGCCCTTTATTCATTATACTAACTGTGGAGGGGGTTGTTTCCAACTAATGGGACCCATTGGGAGGCGTATGGGTCAATCTAAGCCATGAGATACGTGTCCCACTAGGAGATCTATGTTTAGACACAACCATCCGATGATTGGACATGCCAATCAACTGGAAAGGCCCTAACCTAGATCGACGGTCACCGAGTGTCAATCGGGTCTGTGACTATACGGATTCATGTAGGACATTAATCTAAGTTATTGCCATAAATTTAATCATAATCTAACGGTCTGAAAGCCACAACTTTGCGAAAGAGCAGAGAGCGTAATTCACTTAAATTTCAGGTTTTTGCATAAGGCATTCGCACATCCCATGCACCTGGACTTCAGCCCAAGTTAAGTAGTTCTAGACATTATCCCAGCTCGGCATCCACGATGGACATTAAGCCTAGTAAAACGAACGTCTTTCTATAGTGTCGGGTTTAGTGGCTCACTAACGAGTGGTCTAGAGCTTATTCGGATAATCAAGGCATTTTTGGAATGAAATGGGTTGTGAGATTTTTCATGCACGAGTGTGGCCTATTTGTAATTAGTGAAAATAGTGATTCGACTCTAATCACCCTAATCAAGAACCTTAATTCAATTATGCTAGAAACTAACCGAATTTGTAAAATGTACTAAAAATATAAAATATTAATTTAATCATATGAGATGATTCCTAGTATGATTATAAGAAATTCCTAAGATATGGGCGGTTCATCGACAATGTGTAGTTACAGAAATTTTCAGTTTCAATAAGTATTTTCATATAATAATTTTAGTACTTTTAATTATTAGATTATTTTTAATATTTTTCTAGTAGTTCAACATCAAGTCTACATTATCTTTACTAAAATTCATTACATTTTGAGTTGTAGAAAAATTATAAAAATTCTAGATTTAAGCTCCTTTAATTATTTTTTAAGTTTATTTTTACATGAAACTACACTCATCAAGCTTCAGTCTGGTTTTTGAATCACCTCAATTAGAGTCGTATAAAAATATATATAACTTTTTGAAGTCAGTACACTGAAACTGTCAAAATTCGAACATGCAAAATATTACTGAACAGAGTTACTCGATTCAATCGAGTCCCACTCTGTGCAACCGAGCCCTATTATCCAGATTTACTCAGTTGCTCGATGTTTACTCAGTGAAACTGAGCATTGCTGCCCCAGTTGCTCTAGTTTTCTCAGTGTAACTAAACCTTGCTGTCCTTATTCTTTAAAATTCTCAAATGTCACTCAGTCGGGAAGTTTTAGTGGATCCAAGGTCACTCCTTTTGGTTCTCAAACATGTGTGAATACATACACAGACATGCGCTCAAGTCCAAAAATCAAATGTACTGCCCAAGGACGTCCAATTTCCAGCTAGCAAAAATCTGGGGCATTACATCTTCTATCTCTGACAACATTCTGGAGCTCTTCAACTAACAACTTCATTTTCAGTTACGGTCCGATGAGCATTACCGTCAAAGACATCTTTCATCTGACCGAGCTTTTGCCTTTTGGGATGACTTATTATGCAGGTGCTAACTTGAGGCAACACAAAGATTTTCCTAGCAAGACCACCAAAGGTTACACTTATTTTATGAAGGCTCACCATAAGATTGATGGCCCAGCCAACAAACTTGAACACACAACATTCCTGCTCCTCTAGAACTGTCGACATCTTCTGTGTGTTAAAACTCTACAGATTATGGCCAAGCATGTGGCTTTGGCCAAATACCTTGCATAGGGCCAATGCATAGCTTTGGCGTAGTATGTCCTAGCTCATATGTATTGGATTTTTTATAAAGTCACTCACAAACGATTGCATACCACAAGAGGGCCACTTTGGTTAATATGAATGTGGTTCTTTGCTTACTTTCGACCTATTTCTTTCGGTCGATTGGCACGTGGAGATTAAAAAATTTCTTCTTATGGCGACTGGATTCTCCACATCCCCCCTTGAAAATATCATGGTCGACAACTATCACTTTTTATACCTTTTATAGAAGAAAATGCTTATGGACTAGGAAGGTTGATAGGACAATTCAAGCCTGATGATGGATGTATAGCTTGTCGATCGCATCAAGCCTAGACCTACTATGTCATCGGTCGCAACCTGCCTTATGATGGTGTGGTCGAATCGGGCAGAAATGTGAAAGCAGTGATCGAATAACACCATCCCTCTTTATTTGCTCGGCAACTGGGTTTGGTTTGATACATTCCATGCCCTCTCACCCACAAAACACACAACCAACCTCCCTATGATCGATTAATAGTGATTAATGTTGAGTTCTACATTACTCTAAGGAGCCACTATCGCAAGAAATTGCTCAACTTGAAGATTGCGACTTATCCAAAATCCCTTGAAATGATAGACAACTTTGTGACATGTTGGGATTGTCAATATAACAATTTTTTTGGGCGGACGACGCATAAATGAACTCATTGATCAATTTTGCTCCCAACTAGGCCTGGTGGTGAGCACGAAGAGAAGAGCCTTCACACCACCTGTCGCTACCTCGAAAAAGCCTATGCGACTAAGGACGAGATCAACTGTTAATTCTCCTACTTTAGCGGCCGAAGATCCTGCTCTCGAAGCCCCGACCATCACACAAGAACATCTTGAGATTCTTGCTTCCACCTAATTACAATGGAGGGTCCTTAAGAAGATCTCATATTTGGGAGGTATTCCCAGTCAACCTCCTTTAAAAGCTCATGTTCTTACTTTTTCCTATGTCGATCCTCCTGAATTTGGGCCAATAATAAAAGATCGGTCGACATCATCATCTATTTGGTCATCAAATACTTCCACAGCCGAAGCTGTTTCGACGTTCGAGAAATATTTAAGATAAATTATTGGGCTAGTCTTCGTACTAAGGATTATTCGTACGAGACTGACGAAGGTATAAAACGCCAAGAGGAGGCTCATTTTAATACATGCTGGCTTAAATGGTGGCAGGATAAAGAGATGTTAAATGACTTTAATCTCCTTTTTTATGAAAAATATCACATATCTTATCGTCCTAAATTGCCATCATTTTCATCTTCGACTCGGCCGCTAGCGACTGTGATAAAAAATCCTCAAACTGTTAAGGATCGATCAGTCTTCCAAGTAGTTCGGTCTGATTTAGGTGGAAAACACTTACTCACATATTTACTTATATTGGTTTCCTCATTCATGCACTTACCAATAATCATTTTGATTCTTTTTTACTAACCCAAAAGTTACCATCGACAAAGGAAGAGGAAATGGAGGCTCGACGATATGATATGCCTCTAATACTGGCAATCCCCTTGACTACAATTCTTTCGAAGACTAAGACCTCAACAAATGCAATGGCCACGGACATGATAACCCCTGTGGTCTTGAAAGATCCTATTCTAGCAGCCACTTGAGTTCTGTATATAGATTTAAAAACAGCGGCCAGCGTAAAACATGTTCATTCTAGCAACCCACCAGAAGTCAACAATGTTTGTGTTGATTCAGAGCGAGTACAATCTTCTCCTGCATCATTTACTTGGCAAAGGATTTTCGTATCTCCCACTTAACCTTTCAACCTCAAGTTTTCTCTGACTTTGCCTCTTCCGTTACCTACGATGACTGAGGTGGATCCAGCTTCGGTCGATCCTATAATAGTGGCTGAGGCAACGATGCTAGAAGGATTGGTTAAAACAGATAAGGTTGCTACCGAGGAGGATATAACTGCTGAAGTTTCGACAAAAGTGGTAGGACTGGCCTTTATTGTGGATGTAGAATCGCAATCGGTTAATATTGCCAACCGGTTGAAGTTATCTCAATTGAGATCCCTACAGTGTTGGCTGAAGTCGAAATGGTCGATGTTAGCTCTACTCTATCGACCTCCCTAGTGGTCATCTCTAGAGATGATGCACCTGCTTCTGTCGACCTCCCTCCCGTTGATGACATTCATTCATCATTTGAGAAAGCTCTGGATGAGGAGATGTTTATGGAAAAATCTTCTCTTCATCTTGATAATCTGTAAAGTTTACAAGTATAGTTAAACGAACTCCTCCAAAAAGGGTTATCTAAATCCTTTGATGCCGAATTGGTTATCTTAGAGCTTTAGGGAATACTTGATATGTATTATCAAGCTGACGCGGTCGTTGATTATATCATAGCTGAAACACAAGCAGCCAATTTCAAGAAGACAAGTGTGCAAGAGGTCGCCCAAGAACTCGCGGCTAAGAATATTGTAGTGAAGGCATTTGAGATGGAAATCGAGAACTTTGAAGTCAGAATCATAGCTTTGGAGGCTGAGCTGATTACATTGAGGTAGAATCTGGCTAAAAAGTGCGTTGAGCACCTCAAAGCTAAAGAGGAGATTTCTAAGCTAGCTGTGACAATGCATTCTTAAGAAGAAGATGTCAACCAATTGTCTTGATCAGCAGCAAAAAGGGAAGCAGCATTGTATTCACAACCCCAAGTGCAGGGTCGCGATGTAGTGATAACTCGTTGAGACTGAGGTCGAATCCACATGGACTATACTTGTCCATATTCTAAAAGTAATTTGAATTAGAACTAGAATCGAAACTAAAACTAAAATTTGGAATAGTTGAGAATAATTGTGAAAGAATTATCAATTAAAAGTGGAACTAGAATGCTAAGGATCTACTTGTAGCTATTAAGATACTACCTTACTTGATTCAATAAACACAACTAGAATCGGAGTCATATCCTATCCAGTTTAGAAGATAAAATAATTGAAGCACAGTCTGAACTTCTCATTGAAATAGTTCACACATGAAGAACCATTGTTGAGATGATTGGAAGGGAATCCAACGTTCCACCATGCCCAGTAGACGATGGTGAATCACGATTTTTACCTAACTCAACAATATGAAAATAGATAAGAAGATATTCAAAGGTATCTCAGCATCTATTGTAATTTGAGTCACAATAAATCATAGAAAACTGAAAATATATCTTAATTCAAACTAGAAATCAATGAATTTCAACATAAACATGAATTAAAGCAAGATAAACATCCCAACAAACTACAAGCTTCACCTATTAGACCTAGTTAAGAGGTTTAGTTAACCATTGACATGATTAAAACCAAATCTCTTAAACAAAATGTTAAAAATAAATTACGGAAGAAGAAAAACTATTGAGAGGCTACTATACCCTTTTGATATGCTCTTAAAACCCTAATTCGTGTTTAGAACTCGTTGGAGAACCCAAATATATAATCTTTGTTCGGCCGACTTTGAAAACTGCCTTAAATTTATGCACTCTGTGCATCTTCGATGGCAAACTTCGATGCCATTGAAGTGTCTTCGATTGTATATTTGATGACATCGAAGTGTCTTTGATGCCATCGGAACTTGTCCAGAGCTGTCTAGAGAGTTTAGCTTGAAAAATCCTAAAATTCTCGATTGCATCGATAACTTACGTCGATGCCATCGAAGTGTCTTCGATGGTATCGAAGTCCATTTTTGTAATTTTTCAGAACTTTGTTTTTCTGGTCCCAGAATTTTAGAATATCTTTTTTTCAAGCCAATTTTCAAGAATCCTTTTCTTCACTTCAATTCTTCGATTCTCTTCGTTCCTCACTTAGTTTCCTTGGATCATTGGCATGTGAATTCTTCATTAATGACTTCCAAATCTCCAATTCTTCATTATCTTCTTTTGAGCTCTAAATCCATCATTTTAAGTGCATATTCATCATAAGCTTCCAAATTACCTCGCATGACAGAAACATATATAACTAAACCAAATTATCAATTAAATGCCAAGAAAACTATTGTAATTGAAGGGTTAAATATGCAATATTTGCATCTTAACACACCCCCAACCAGCATTTTGCTAGTCCCGAGCAGAACATGCGTGACATTCGATGTCATCGTAGTGTCTTTGATGCCATCAGAACTTGTTCAAACTGTCCAGTAAGTTTGGCTTGAAAATGTCACGGCCCAAACTCAGGAACCAAACTCACAAAATTTTTAGTCACCGAATCCGGTGCCGACAGCCTCCTTAATACCCCATTCTCGCCTCCCAGCTCCCATGCATCAGGTTCAGATCTTGGGATCCTATAAGGAGGATTTTCAGGGTGATTTTCTTTTGTAAAGGAGCATAACCACAAGTGTACCCAAGTCACAATGCTGTTGCGGTCTAGCATAACCTGTACAATGCTGAAAGGGAAATACATGATATAATAAAATTCTAAATGATCAGGCACATGCTCCTGGTTCAAGGCTGTTGCGGTCTAGCATAACTTGTACATAAACAACATTCATAGCTTACTACGAAGCTTAGAGAGTGCGTGCATGTGTGTGCAATACATGTGCCAAGCATAAAAAAATTAGAGTAAGCGAAAATAAAGGGCTAAACTCGTAATTCTATAAATATTATCAGCCATACCTAGGCTATGCGAAAGGAAGGCCTACATGGCTAAATGTCATATTCTAAATATGCAATGCAATGTGCTAATCCTCCACTAGTCCACATGTCAGAATAATTCTCAATTAGATCATCAGCGGGGTCTAGTACACTTTTGAAACTTGTTGCCGCTCATTGCGGGAAAGACCAAGCGAGTGTAAAAGACCTCACTATCCGCCTCATCAGTGGTACACAAAAACCACCCAGTTCGTCGATAGTGAACCCATTTCACGAGCTAGTCAAACTTAACCTAGCATATAGCCCTTTGTACCCAGGCAGGTAAGGTTAAACCCCCTTTCAACTGACCTCGACACAGTGAGAGATGTGGCCTACCAGTATCCAGCCATTGTGCACTCATGAATCCACTCGATCTAGACGTTAGAGCATCCTACTGGTATTAAAGGGTTTAGGGACTTTCACCGAGGGATTCTTATGACCCCTTGTAACCTCAGTAATTTTCGATGTCCATCATTCTCCAGCCATAACAAAGCTATGGGACCATCTCCCTGGTGTCTCTAGGGAGTAGATGTACGTGTCACACATAGTGCATAATGCATGAAACACACTATCCAAGGCATGCATCAAACTTATGCGTATCGCGAGAATCATGTAAGGTGACCCTATCTCTTATAGAGTCCCCTAAGTGTCTCAAGCCGAATGACATATATAATGAACAATTGTCATCCACAACAGGCATACAAATGATGCGTATGACGCATATAATTGGGCATGATATCTAGTACACTAAGCATGTTATCAGTGTGTCCTATCAAGCTAAATACATGACATTTTATCAGACATTCATGAGATAATCAGCCTTAATTGACACATCATATGTAGAGAGTTGGAACCGAATGACAAGCCTCACTAGAAATGCAAAGGTCCATGTGGCATGGCCCACTTAAGACTAGAATCGGCTCCTCATATAGCCTATTAGGCATGGGTAAAATACATACACCAAGGCGGCATCCACTGGGAGTGACTCAGATGGACACCCACATGTACAACACATGTGTCACTAGGCTATTAATCCATTTGGGCACATGGCCCACTAATGATGTTTAAAAAGTAATTAGATTATCAATTACATTACTATAATCACTTTAATAGGATGATCTGCACCGTCTGATCATTACTAATGCAAATCGATGGTTGCAGATCATTGGTTACTCACTAGGATGTGATCATATGCTCACGGCCCATCTGAGTCCTCGAATATCATCAGTTCAGGCAAAGTATATGTTTAAATGGATTTAATATAATCATAGTTTCAACATTCACACACCTACTAATTTAGGGATTGAATCCAAGATGCCAAACATAACCAAAGACCCAAGGGATCCTAAAAATAGGGATTCCAAAGTCCAAGGGATCCCAAAACTAGGGATTCCCAATTCCAAGGGATCCCAAAACCAAGAAATCCCAAGTTTAAGAGGTTTCTAGCCTCACATTTCCTTGTGGTGCGGCTCACCTTAGATCTAGATTAGGCTGAGTTTTGGGCTCATGGCCTAACATGATCTGATAAGATGGATGAATAGAGTGGATATGATACATACATCATGTACGGTCCCATGTGTGGGCCCCACTTTGACGCCTAGCATGGGCATCCGCCCATGTGTTGGCATTTTATTTTATCCATTTTTTATTTTTATACACTATCAATGCGGGCCCCACGTGGATATTCTACTGCGTTCACCACATAGTCCATCTCAAGCTAGTTAATGGGCTCTGATTTGGGTTGATTTGGACGAACAGGGACTCCACAGTGGGCCTTGGAAGATTTCAACTGTGATGGTTTGTTTCCCTCATTGTGGCCCACTTAAGACTCGAATATGTCTCATCTTTCGGCCTATGGCCTAAAATGATCTTAAGAAGATGGTGGACAGTGCGGATTTAATATAAACATCAGAATGGGGTCCCACTTGTGAGACCTAAAATTGGCCAAGAATGGGTTACTGCCTCACGTGCATGGCATTTATAAATTTATTATTATTATTATATTTGTTGTATGTTTTATATACACTATTATGGCGGGTCCCAAGTGGATGATCTAATCCATCCACCATCTTAGCCACCTCGAATGAGGTCAAATAGACTCTGACTAGGACAAATAGGTATTGTTCTCCTTAGTACGGCCCACTCGAGACACAGATCTGCCTCAAAATTTGGCCATTGGCCTGAAATTATCTGAAGTAGATGGTGGATGGTGTGGATTAAACATATATGTCATAGTGGGGTCCACGAGTGGGGTAGCTGAATGAGGCTTATGCCCCTCACATCAGTGGTTAATAACGCCCAGTGGCCCTTTTTTTCTTCCTTTATTGATTTTTATTTTATGCTGTGGGATCCGACAATGGATAATCCATTTCATCCATTACATCGGCTAGCTCTCTATGGACCAAAGGAGTCCAATTTTGGGTAGGTCCATGTTCACAACCCCAAGTGTAGGGTCATGATGTAGTAATAATCTCGGGGAGACTGAGCTCGAATCCACAGTGACTAAACTCGTACATATTCTGAAAGTAACTAGAACTAGAATTAGAAGAAGATCTAAATCTAAATCTGAAATATTATAGAGAGTAATTGTGAATGGTATAATTGAAACTTATGAATTTAATGGTGGGAACTAGGGTGCCAAGGATCCACTTGTAGCTCTTGGGAAGATACCTTACTTGATTCAAGAGATCTAACTGGAATCGGAGTCCTATCTTATCCAGTTGGAGAAAGAGATGGCCAAGTCTCTGAACTTCTCATTGATCCAATCTCAAGGAAGGAGAATTGTGGAGATTTAGAAGGGATTCCATCACCCAACCACGCCCAGGAGACAATGGCAAACAACGGTATTTACCAATCTCAAATAGAAAAGAAGATATTCAAAGCTATCACAACACCTATTGTAATTTTAGTCACAACAAACCATTGCAAATTGAAAATATTCCTTAAAATCAACTAAAAATCAATGAAGTTCAACATAAACGTGAATCAAAGTAAAGTAAACATCCCAATCATGCTACAAGCTTCACCTCTTAGCCTTAGCTAAGAGATTTATCCAACCATAGACATGATTGAACTAAGAAATCTTAAGAAAAACATAAAAATAAACTAAGGAAGAAGAAGAAAGCTCTTGGCGACGGCTCTTCGCTCTTGTGCTCCACTCCTTAAACCCTAGATGATGCCTAGGAACGTCCTAAGGACTCCTATTTATAGTTATGAAGCTCCACCTTTGCATCAACTTGGAATTTCCTCAAACTAACTTGAATTACGTAGTCCGTAGCTTTTTTGTGTTACGCTTCGGTCGGACTAAAGTCGAATTCAAAATTGAGTCCAAATTTGGAAAGAATTTTATTTTAGCAGTTGCCCGATTTTGGTCAGACTGAGATGGGTTCGCTCAGACCGAACTTAAGTCGTCGGTCGGATCGAATTAATCTTCGGTCGAACTGAATTAACTCCTTTCAGCGCTGGAGCAATTCGTTCACTTTCGGTTGCACCAAATCCTCCCTTCGGTCAGACCGAACTAGGTTTTGGTCAGACCGAACTTGTCTGTTTTCTGCTAAAGATTCTACGATCTTTCGAGCCCTTTCTTCAGCTTTTGTACTTAGTTTCCTTTGATCTTTGGCATGTGAATTCTTCATTCTTGAGCTCCTAAGATCCATCTTTTTCCTTGGTGATTCATGAGCATTAATTCCATGCTTTTAGCATTCTTTTCAATCAAAGCTCTTAGATTCACCTTACAACACAAACATGTATAAAATATACCATCACGCCTTATCCTGTTCATAAAACCAAGATACAAATAAGGGAAAATATTCAATATTTGACACTCAACACACTCCCCAACTAGCACTTTGCTAGTCCCGAGCAAAACATGCGTGAAATGAAACTCAATTCTCAATGTTTAAGCCTTTTTCAAAAAACAATCATTTGTGCAATTAAGTATGAATGAGTAGAATTAAGACAAGAGAGTGGGACTTTGAAAACCTAGAGTCGAATCATATAAGCAGTCAATCAAATCAGTTGTTTATAAATTTCTTCAAAGTATAAGTTCTTATAATATGTTTCTCAATGTGCTCAGTGAAAATCAATTTCTTCACATGAGAATATTATCATTTCATAACGTTAGCCATGTTCATCATATTAAGAGTGGTTAAAAACTCAAGTGTTAATTCCGAACTTATCCCCTTCACCTTCTTTTTCCAGTTTTTGATTTTGTATTGACTGTTTCTTTTTATTTATTCATTCTTTTCAGACTTCCTATTCTTTTTCATTCTTTTACAGTTTTTTTTTATCATACATGACGTTTTTGTTAACCCCACTATTTTTTAACTAGTTCTTTTCATCTTTTAAGGTAGATAAAATTCTCTAGACTTAATTCTCAACATTTATCAGTGATTCACATGCTAACAATCAGTAATTTTAGCACAACTCTCAGAAAGCAAATTGAATGTGTCTTGTGATTTAGATCAACATGGTATTTAAACTTCCTCTTAATCAATTGAGTGGAAGAACTTTAAATGATTGACTACTCAGTTGATCAAACTCCAACAATTCAGAATTCAATCTTCATCTTATCATATTTAAAACATTCTTAAAGAATGCACAAACTATCACTTTTCAAACGGGTTTTTACTTTGAAAAATTGAAAATTTTCACAATTTGTGCTCAAAAACTAAGAAAAATAATGATTATACTAATTAGTTTACCTAATCCACACCCCAATCTAAAATCTACTTTGTCCTCAATGTAAAAGATATACGCATACAATGCGTATGAGGCAACGAAAAGAAAGGAGAAGTGATGGAAAGGTAGTACCTGAAGAAGGCGAATTGAAGCTATTCCAAAGATCTCAACGTGAAGATAGGTTAGCAAGAAGATTAAAAAAACTGAAAGCAAACTATCCTAGTCCTAAATCCTATGAAAGTAATAAATTATAATCCTAAAATAGGAAAGCATGGGAAAACTACTCAATCATGCAGCAAGGTTCCTCCTCCGGCCAGTATCTTGATAAATTTCTTAGTAGATTTCTCAACAAGATCACCCAAAATCCCTTTTTACAATAGGCTTGGATTCCCTAGGTCATGAATTTCCAGAGAAATTTATGAATCTCAATAAAAAATCATCGTCGAATCGCCTGAGGTATCCAAAGTATATATGATTCACCTATGGTAGACAAAATTTCAAAGTTAGTATACCATGGGGAATCAGAGACTACAAGTAGATCAAATTTAAAAAAATTCTTTATAGGTGGTGTAGTCACAACACATTCTGAAGTTTCAGACTTTAGTTCAATTTTTAGCTCCTCCTCCTTTAATGGTAAACATTTAGGATTTGTGAAAGGAGGTTCTTCAGAATAAGAGTTCCCTCAATTAGTAACAATTACTGAGGTATTGTTTCGCAAGGCATTGACTATGTCTTGTATCATAGCATCATTAGAATCTACAAAGTATGTCAAGCAATCTTCCAGAGAGTGGAAAGATTTAGTTGAGAAGGGATCGTTTTTCACATTGTGATTTGTGATGAAATGCCCAAGGATTCCTTCGTCTTCTCTTAGAATAGAGGGAAACATGTTCTCTTGCTCTTCATCTTGGTGAGAGTCATTTGTCACTGGATGCATCTCACCTTGCCCTGCATAAACAAATTATGAATCTATAGGCTAAGATTCAAGGATAAGACTTGGTTCCTTGATATTAATCAGTAGAGACTTTGTATTGTTAAGAGATAATTGTTCACATGATGGCCTCTGCTAGGTAGTTTCAAATAACGAAGTCATATAAAGTGAGTCGTCCCTCTCCCTAATTAAATCATCATTAAAATAAGGGGAGTGGGCTGAGTACACCTCAAAAGAATCATGCAGTTCAATTGGAAGGAACTCATCATCCACATTTAAATCAAGCGTGTCAAATGGGAGGAGTAGATCATTATGGTTAACAACTTCTTATACCTTGTGGTCATTTACCTGGACCATAAATGAAATCTATTGTAGGGAATTTTGGAATGTAAACTCATGATTATCATCCCAATCCTCATCATTTTCTAATTCAGCACAGTTCACAAGTGATTTAAGATCACTTTCCTCACACTGTATTTCTAAGTTGGGTTAAGGCTCGAATAAACTAGCTTCTTCCTCCTTATTGAGATTAAGTGTGTCATATGGGTGGAGTGTGTCAGCATCATTATATTTGAGAGATACTTATGCCTCTTAATCATTCATTTGGACAATCATCGAGATTGACTCTTCGAGAAATTGAGCCGTATGCTCATTAACAAAATCCAACTCCTCATTCTTAATTTCAGTATTATCCCTACTCGTAAAGCATGCACTTATCGCTTGCATAACTTTTGAAACTTCTTGTATTGCTTGGAGTGTACTTTGCTGGGTGAACTCTTGAGTGTGTGTGGATGGAATTCTGAAGTGAATTCTTTTAGATTGTTTCTGTTTGGATCTCAAAGGTAGGTAATCCAAGAGAATAGACACTAGAATCGATTGTTCATTCATCACTCCAATTTTGATGTTTCCACTTATCATAGTCATACAGGTCATATGTGGGAGAGTTTGGTGGTAATATAATCATGAAATATTTTCTTATTACCTGATGGGTGATAATCGTTCTCACTTCAATAATCACGTACTATTTTCTTAATCTGTGAAGTGTAATTATTCTCCCTCATATGATCACGCATAGATTTCTTAACCGGTGGAATATCATGGTCTGGTTGGTTCTCGATAATGCTTTTAGAAAAAAATTTGAGACACAGGTTGTTTCCAAACATAAGTATCTAACACTTCTTCACAAAACCTCTCGTTTTCTAGAAATAAATTAGCATACTTATGTGCCCACTCTTGCATGTTCATGGTGAAACCTTAATTCTAATTTTATTCTTAAAAAGTAAGAGAAAATCCTACAAAATAATGGAAAGTGAGTAGAGGGGAGAAGTTACCAAAAGAGGAGAACTAGAGTTGAAGATCCTATAAGATAACAATGTTAGTTCCTAAAAAAAATCCAGAAAAAATCCTAACCTAAAAACAAAGTAAAAAGTTAATCATAATCTTAACCTAAAACTTATTCACAACCCCAAGTGTAGGGTTGAGATATAGTAATAATCTCGGTATGACCAAGGTCGAATCCATTGGGATTAAACTCATACGTATTCTAAAAGTAACTAGAACTAGAACTAGAACTAGAAGAAGATTTAAATGTAAATATGAAATATTAGAGAGACTAATTATGAATGATGTACTTGAAAATTGTGAATTTAAAGGTGGGAATTAGGGTGACAAGGATCCACTTGTAGCTCTTGGGATTGTACTTTACTTGATTCAAGAGATCCAATTGGAATCGGAGTCCTATCTTATCCAGTTGGAGAAAGAAATGGTCAAGTCTCTAAACTTCTCATTGATTTAGTCTCAAGGAAGGAGAATTGTAGAGATTTGGAAGGGATTGCATCACCCAATCATGCCCCAGGGACGATGACAAACAATAGGATTTACCAATCTCACAATCTCAATTAAGAAAAGAAGATATCTAAAGCTATCACAGATCTATTATAATTTGAGTCATAACAAACTAATGAACACTGAAAATATTCCTTAAAATCAACTAGAAATCAATGAAGTTCAACATAAATGTGAATCAAAGTAATGTAAACATCCCAATCATGCTACAAGCTTCACCTCTTAGCCCTAGCTAAGAGATTTAACCAACCATAGACATGATTGAACTAAGAACTCTTAAGAAAAACATAAAAACAAACTAAGGAAGAAGAAGAAAGCTCTTGGTGGCTGCTCTCCACCCTTATGCTTCACTCCTTAAATCCTAGATGATGCCTTGGAACGTCCTAGAGACTCCTAATTATAGTTGTGAAACTCCACTTTACGCACTGACTTGGAATTTCCGCAAACTGACTTGAATTACGTAGTCTGTAGCTTTTCCGCGTTACACTTCGGTCGGACTAAAGTCGAATTTGAAATCGAGTTTGAATTTGAAAAGGATTCTATTTTAGCAATTGCCTGATTTCGGTCGGATCGAACTTAAGTCGTCGGTCAGACCAAATTAATCTTCAGTCGAACCGAATTAACTCCTTTCAGCGTTGGAACAATTTGTGCACTTTCAGTCGCATTGAATCATCTCTTCGGTTGGACCAAATATGTCTGCTTTTTGCAATCTTTTGAGTCCTTTTTTCACCTTTTGTACTTGGTTTCCTTAGATCTTTTGTATGCAAATTCTTCATTCTTAGGCTCCTAAGATCCATCTTTTACCTTAGTGATTTTTGAGCATTAAATCCATGCTTTTAACATTCTTTTCAATACAAGCTCTCAGATTCACCTTGTAACAACAAACATGTATAAAATATACCATTAAGCCTTATCATGTTTATAAAACCAATATATAAATAGGGAAAATTATGAAATATTTGACACTCAATGGTCTATTGCCCACACACACAACAATCAGCCTTAGGAAGTTCCAACAATGGGACTTTGTTGCCTTATTGCAGTCCACTTGAGGCTTGGATCTGCCCCATTTTTCGCCCCGTGGCCTAAAATAATCCGGAGAAACTAGTGGAGGGTGTGGATTAAACATATACATCAAGGTGGGGTCCACGACTGGGATCACTCCACCCCACATCCGAATAGCTAATGTGAGGGGTGCTCCCAACCCCACCGTCGGCTGTGGTATGGTCCACCTGATGCTTTGATTGGCTAGATTTTTGTGGTCCACAGCTAAAATGAGCCAAGAGATGGATGGATGGTGTGGATCTAAGAAATACATCAATTTGGGTCCCACAAGTGAAAAATCACTCTAAATCTCCCGTGCAAAGCAAGTAACGATGTTGGGTAACCCCACCCCTTAGTATTTATGGTATGACCCACCTAAGATTCTGATTGGCTTCATTTTTTTAGCTTAACTTCTAAAATGAGGAGGGAAATCAGATGGATGGTGTGGATGACATATATACATCAAGATGTGGTCTGTGAGGGAATCCCACACGGTGGCCTTGGGAGGTAGACGGTGCAAGCACTGTCTCTGGATGTTGTTGCGTCCACCAATAGTGTCACTACCCCTCTCCCTCTCTTGTATTTTAAGGGTGAGGTAGGGCGCACCTATGAAATCTACTCCATCCATTTGAATGACCAACTCATGATGGGACCAAGAAGCTTTGGATCACATCAATTTTGGCATATTTTCACAATCAATTGGTTTAAATAGAAAATAAACATAATGGTAGGCCACATAAAATGGTCCATGTTGAGGGTCAAATATTGCATATTATCCCTCATTTATTACTTGGTTTTATGAACATGATAGTGCTTAATGTTCTATTTTAATCATGTTTGTGTTGCAAGGTGAATTTAAGAGCTTGGATTGAAAAGGATGTTAAAAGCATGGATTTAATGCTCAAGAATCACCAAAGCAAAGATTGGATCTTAGAAGTCCAAAAATGAAGAATTCACAAGCTAAAGATCCAAGAAAACCAAGTAAGGAATGAAGAGAATTGAAGACTTGAAGTGAAGAAACGGAACCCTAAAAATCTGCCTGCTTCGACCACTCTAAGCCCTCCTTCGAAGGATCCTGCTCAACCAGTCGAAGGATCCTGCTCGACTAGTCGAAGATTCCTCAACTCAAACTCCAGTGATAAAATTCTCAAAAATCCCGTCATCCTCGACCAGTCGAAGGTTATCCCTGACCAGTCTAAGGTTACGCAAACAACACATGAATTGCAAAAATTTGAAGCGGTTTCTAGATTTTTCGAACTCGGTGCGAAAGTTAGAGTTGCAAAACTATAAATAGGGGTCCCTAGGATGTTCTTAGGCATCTTCTAGGGTTTGAGGAGTGGAGCAAAAGGGTGGGGTCGCCATCTGGGAGTTCTTCTTCTTCCTCTTTAGTTGATCTTTTTATTTTGTTTAAGGGTCTGTAGTTCAATCATGTCTATGGTTGGTTAAACCTCTTACCTAGGGCTAAGAGGTGAAGCATATAGCGTGATTGGGATTTTTGTTTTGTTTTGATTCATGTTTTGTTGAACTCTCTTGGATTCTAGTTTGATTATGAAGGAATATTGTTAGTTTTTTATGGTTTGTTGTGACAAATTACAATAGATTTGCGATAACTTGAGATATCTTCTTTTCCTAAATTGAGATTTTGAAATTAGGAAATCCCGTTACTCACCATCGTCCCTTGGGCATGGTAGGATGACGGAATCCTTCCTAACCTTCACAATTCTCTTACGATTGTTTGTGAGATTGGTAAATCATGTTGTTTGCCTTGTCTTCTGGGCATGGTTAGGTGATGAAATCACTTCCAAATCCTCATAACTCTCATCCATTGATGATTAGATCCATGAGAAGTTCAGAGATCTACTAAATCTCTTCTTAATAATTGGATAGGATGGGACTTTGATTCCAGTTGTGTCCTTGAATCATGTAAAGTAGCTTCCTAATTGCTACAAGTGGATCCTTGACACCCTAGTTCCCACCTTTAAATTCACTAGTTTTAATTACTTTAATCACAATTACTCTCTCAAATATTTCAGAATTAGGTTTGCATCTTCTTCTAATTCTAGTTCTAGTTGCTTTTAGAAACGTACGAGATTAGTCCCTATGGATTCGACCTCGGTCTCACCGAGATTATTACTACATTGCGACCCTACACTTAGGGTTGTGAATATTCCACACTATGATAGCATGCGGAACATGCTCTCCAATAGTGTGGCTCACTTGTGTGTCCCATAACACCATGGGAGTAAGAAAAGAAAGGGAAAGAAATCTGGCTGTAGGGGTAGGCCCCCACCACTATGGGGTCCACCACATACGCAATACATGGTCAAGGTAGGTCTGAACCTTTTGGGCCCACCAAAATAGAAAAATCACAAAGAAAGGGAGGGTTTTGACCCTCCCATGCACTCACTTAGAAGGATGGACGGTTGGATCATCTAAAATTGACAATCTGATGACCCACCAAACTCCTCTTCACCCCTAATCTTCTTTAATCTCACTTTTCTCTTTCACTTACTCTCTTGATCCCTCATAACCCTCTCTCAAGCTCTCTTTCCAATCTCTCCTAAATACTCTCTTAATCTCTCCCTAATCTTTTTAATATTTCTCTCTTTCTCTATCTTAATCCCTCTCTACTCTTACTAGAAAATGGTAGAAATAAGAGGGAGTTAGGGAGTTTTTGTGGTAGATATTTTAGGATAGGGAGGGAATCATGAGAAGATGGAGTGGTGAAATGGGGAGAAAAATATGAAAAGAATGATAGCTAGCATAGGTAGGGGTATGCGTTGCATGAGAAAGGTATGAGCTTGTTTGACCAATGGGGAGAGAGTGACATGAGTGATGGATAGCTTGATTGATGGATTGATGGGTTGATTGATTTGATAATATGGAGATTTGTGCAAGCAAGGGCCGCGTACATTGCGGTACCCACCTCGGTTTATGCCAAAATTTTAACTTCTAATCTAAGGGTCGAAATGGGGTGTGTCGTGCGGTGTTGGAATCGTAATGCCTGCGTGGTTGCTAAGGTACAAGTATTGGGGTATTGCAGTGCTTGTTAGGCCTATGTCCTAGTACCATTCCATTCCTTAGGATCACACGATCCACCCCGTCGAATTTCGGTGACCCATGACTTGTAGATAGCATTTGTGAGTGACACTGAGTAGCGTCCTGTGAACCAAGGCAACTCAACCCAAGACCTATGCCATTGCGATTGCACCATCATTATAGTTTGAATGCCACTTCTTGTGAGCCAATGTGACACTTAGATTGAGAGTTATGGCCCACGCATCATCATGGCCGTGGACCGCACGTTGCGGGGCCACAGCTATTCCAGATATTGAGCATTCATAGGAATCATTATTAAGATGATATCACCCTAGGCTACTAGCCTAGGGGTGACATCACCCTAGCAAGCATGCTTGTAATCATGCTAGGGATGCTATCCTCTTCCCCATGTGCAATGATTACCCTAACAATCATTGTCTAACCGAGCTACCTCTCCTTTCACTCTCTTATCTCTCTCCCTCTCTCTTTTCTCCCTCATTTATTCCTTGCTAGAAATCCCCCAACCGTCTAAGCAAACCTCCATGTCCAGCCCCATTGCAAGCTCTAGCCTCCCTAATCTAGCTCTTAAGAACCTATCTCAACCATTAAAATCCATCCTTTGAAGCCAAGAAGACCTAAGGTGGAAGGAGTGGAAGATCTTAGGTGGGTGCCATTCCTAGGAGTAGATCTTTCATTTTTCTTCCTTAGATCTTTGATTTTTCTTACATGGGAGCATGTAGGACCCACCAATCAATGGTGGAGATCTTATTGACCCCTTAGGTGTGGCTAATGGCTCGCCCTTGATGCATGCATAAGCCATGATGGGGCCATTCTCCCTGGACCCCATCATGATGTCTCCTTTGAATCCATACCTTTGATGGGTTATCTAGACCTTAGATTCTTGGTGGGGATGGCATCCCCATCTCAGTTTTTTTTTTTTTTTTTAATGTAGGGTTCATGCATGCATGGAACCCATGGATGTATTGATTGTATGCTCAAATTGCATGCAGGGGCTCATAGTGTGGAGCCCCCTCCCATGGCCGTGGGCCCCTCTCTCTCTTTCTCTCCTTTTCTCTCTCATTTCCTCTTCTTTTCCCCTAATGTAGTGGTCCACCTGGTGTGTTGAGGACACCCAGACCATCTAGTAAGGTGGGACGGTCTTGTTGTCCATTTTCTGGACATTGGATGGCCCACCTTGCTGTCCATTTTGACATGCGAGGAAAAATACAAGTATCAGTTGGTTTGGGGTCCCTGTGGCCCACTAAGGTAGGTCATAGCTTAATCTATGTGATGATTATTATCTATCCAACAAGTTTCATGGGCTGCTATGAGCAGCTACAAGTTACTGTCCAAATTTTTTTCTGGGCCCATGTTGCTGATTGTTTGAATGAAGTTTAACCATGTTTGTCAGCTTATTTTTCCTCTATGATGGGGTGGTCCACTGATGTGTGGGCCCCACCTTGTTGATGTATTATATCCATGCCATCCTCCATTATGTGGCCCACCCCTGGTGGGACATCCAGAGTTAGAGCCCACTCTGAGTGCATTTTGGGCCAACTGTTCAGGCCCCTTAGGACGTCCAAGCTGGTTGGGTGTTGCTGGACTTGCAGGCCCACCTTGATTTATGTGTTGTATCCTTATCTTCCATCTGGTGGGGCCCACTATAATGTTTAAGGGCTATCATAAAGTATTTATTTTACTCAGATGACCTATCTGCTGGACTCCAGCAAGCCCAAAAAGTTAGGTGGGTTAGATGTCTAGCAAAGGCCCAAAGTTTTTGCATATTAGCTAAATATGCTGGAGTAGCGAGGCCCACTAGATTGGGGGTATTTTGTATACACACCATCCATGTATTTTCTGGAACTATAGGCCTCATTTATGCCTTGTATGGCTCACTAACCATCTGATTGAATGAGGACTAGCCTGTCCAGATTTTTGGACGTCCAGGCAGGCCCAGATGGGCTAAACGTCCATCCTTAAAGCTTCTTCGTATGCAAGTGTTTCCCAACCATTGTGTTGGGCCTTGTGGGCTGGTTGTTGAAATTGCGGTAAAGACCGTAATAATAGAAGTTGGAATAGGTGAAAGTGTCCTAGAGGGAGGTGAATAGGACTTTATACACTTTTCTCAATAATTAAAAATCCTATTAACTTGATCTTGATATAATGTACGACTATCAAGATATACTTACTTTAACTCTAATGGCTTCCAAGCCAAGTAAAGGATCCAATCACAAGACTACTTAATATTTAAACCTGATTTAACAATTAGTCTATGATGGATGAATAATGTGACAATGTGTGCGAGATGTGATTCTTAGCAATTCTAAACATTCATGTTATCATGTTTCATGTAATCATGCAAAGTAAGCATAATAAATGAATATGCAAACATCAATCCCAAACACAATCGTTTATAGTGGTTCGATTATGTTCCTACTCCACTCCTGGCTGACGCATTCAACCCTTGAGTGTACTGGATTGCACTAATGAAGGTTTTAAATTAGGTTTACCTCTAACCTTTACAACCTACACAAGGTCGACTCTAGGACCTATACAAGGAACCTAGGCATGCCTACATAAGGTACAAGTTTATGCCCTACACAAGAGCAAAGGTCAACATGAAGCACCTGGGTTTTATGCACTATACAAGTGCAAAGGACCCACACAAGGAACCTCGGGTTTAGGCCACACGGGCCAAGGATCCACACAAGGGACCTAGGTTTTAGGCCACACAGGCCAATGATCTACACAAGGACCCTAGTTTAGGCCACACAGGCCAAGGACTCACACAAGAACCCTAATTTAGGCCACACAAGCCAAGGACCTACACAAAGGACCTGAGTTTATGCCCTACACAAGAGAAAGGGTCAACACACAACACCCAAACGTACTCCCGTCGGAGGCCCTCCTATGAGAGCTTGAAAGGGTAAGATGTACTTGTGACCCAATCCTACACAAGGAATGATTAGTAGGGTCTCTAGACTCTAATGACTTACAGATAAGTAGATGAGCCCCGTTCTGCACATTGATGAGGATCTTCTCCTTTGATGACGAAGATTCTTCAGCTCTCTTAATCTGCAACACTGATGATGCTCCAATGTAAGGCGACGGGTTGGGTCAAGGTTATATTGGAATCTACTCTAATAAATATTACTCATTTGAGAGACATAGTAATCTAAGCCCTTAATCATTCAAGGGATCCTAGCTCAATGATTTGCCATTAAGAGGTAGCTGGATGATCCTTGAATGACGAAGTTCATTCACCAATCTACTCTATTGAATGTCAATGATGAGGTGGATTGAAGGATGAACTGCCATAAGAAAAAGGGCTTAGGGTAAGTGGTATGCAAGTACTCTCTTAAAGTTCTCTCACTTTTTCTCACCCTAGCAACCAAGAGCAAGCTTTCCTTATATAGACAAAAAGTTCCAATGGTAATAATGTTGTTAGAGACTGACTAAGTTCGATGTCATCGGACCTTATATGATATCATCGAACGTATACTTTCGATGGCATCGAATCTAGGCTTGATGATACGAACTCAACAGAAGATAAACTTGGAACTTTTCTAACTAAAGATCGATGACATCGCCCAATTTCTAACAACGCTCACAAGCCTTGCAGAACTCATGAGTATCCTTGAAAATGGTGAGCCAGTAAAAGCCGCACTGCAGGATTTTGGTCGTGGTCTTTTTCGTATAAAAGTGATCACCGCAGGCCTGAGAATGACATAAGGAGATGACACTTTGGTGTTCATTGTCTGGTATACATTTCCTTAAAATTTGGTCTGGGCAATATTAAAACAAATAAAGGTCATCCTGGAAAAACTTATGTACCTCGATGAAGAATTTTTTTTCTTATGTTGCATAGTCCAATATGTCGGCACGAAACCTGTAGCAAGATAATTTGCAATGTCAACAAACCAAGGTAGTTGGGCGAGGTTAAACATTTATTCATCAAGGAAAATGTCGTTTATAGGTGTTGGCTCAAGGGGATCGGGGAGATCAAGTCTCGAGAGTAGTCAGCCACTACGTTCTCTACTCCATTTTTGTCTTTTATTTCTAAGTCGAATTCTTGGAGTAGAAAGATCCATCTTATCAAGTGGGGTTTAGCATCATTCTTAAAAAGAAGATATTTCAAGGTCGCATGATCAGTATAGATGATGATCTTGGATCTAATCAAATAGGACCTAAATTTATCTAGAGCTGTAATGCCCCGGTTTTTTAAACCCGAGTATATGACTCGTTTTCCAAAAACCCGGGTGTTAACCTTTAAAATTCAGTCTAAATTTAAATTGATTTGTCATTTATTAGAGTTAGTAGCAAACGTAGCTACAGTAAACCATGAATTGTATAAAAACATTCTGATCATCACAAAATTCCAAATGTAACACCCGTACAGGACTTATACAATCCCAAATAACAAAATTCATTAAACAAAAATAAGAATCTATCAACTAATGATTATTGAGGGTCAAATATTACCTATTTATCCTCCATTTTTTACTTGGTTTTATGAACATGATAATGCTTAATGTTTTATTTTAATCAGGTTTGTGTTACAAGGTGAATTTAAGAGCTTGGATTGAAAAGGACAGTAAAAGCATGGATTTAATGCTCACGAATCAATAAAGCCAGGGATGGATATTATAAGATAAAGAATGAAGGATTCACATGCCAAAGATCTAAGAAACTAAGTGCGGAATGAAGAGCATTGAGACTTGAAGTGAAGAAAAGGAACCCTAAAAATCTGCCTCCTTCGACTAGTCGAAGAATCCTCGACTCGAACTCCAGCATCAAAATCCTTTAATTTCTCATTATCCTCGACCAATCAAAGGAAACACTCTACCAATAGAAGGTGCCTTTGACCAGTCGAAGGATTTCATCGACTCGTCTAAGGTTACGCAGACAGCACGCAGACTGCGTAAATTTGAGGCAGTTTCCTGATTTTTTTCAACTCGGTGAGAAAGTTAGATTTGCAAAACTATAAATACGGGTCCCTAAGATGTTCTTAGGTATCTTCTAGGGTTTGAGGAGTGGAGAAAAATCATGGAGAAGCCATCGCCAAGAGTTTTTCTGCCTCTTCCTTAGTCATTTTTATGTTTTTCTTAAGAGACTTTAGTTCAATCATGTTTATGATTGGCTAAACCTCTTAACTAGGACTAAGAGGTGAAGCTTGTAGCGTGATTGGGATGTTTTCTTTGTTTTGATTCATGTTTTATTAAACTCTTTTGGATTCTAGTTTGATTATAAGGAATATGTTTATTTTTTAATGGTTTGTTGTGACAAATTACAATAGATCTGTGATTGCTTTGAGTATCTTGTTTTCCTGATTTAAGATTGTGGAATTAGTAAGTCTCATTGTTCACCATCGTCCCTTGGGCATGGTAGGATGATGGAAGTCTTCCTAACCTACATAATTCTCTTATGATTGGTTGTGGGATTAGTAAATCCTGTTGTTTGCCTTGTCTCCTGGGCATGGTTAGGTCATAGAATCACTTCCAAATCCTTACAACTCTCATCCATTGATGACTAGATCCATGAGAAGTTCAAAGATCTAACAAATCTCTTCTTACCAACTGGATAAGATAGGACTCCGACTCCCGTTGTGTCTTTGAATCAAGCAAGGTAGCATCTTGAGAACCTATAAGTGGATCCTTAGAAACCCTAGTTACCACCTTTGAATTTATTAGTTTTAATCACTTTAATCACAATTTCTTTCTCAATTAATTCAAATTTAGATTCACATCTTCATCTAGTTTTAGTTCTAGTTACTTTCAGAATACACACAAGATTAGTCCATGTGGATTCGACCTTGGTTTCACCGAGATTATTACTACATCGCGACCCTACACTTGCGGTTGTGAACAAGTTTTTAGCGCCGTTGCCGGGGATTAACAACTGTGTTTTTTTGAGGTTGATTAGTTTTAGAAATAGGTTAAGATTAGGATTTATATACTTTTTATTTTTAGGATTAGGGTTCTCTAGATTTAATTTTTTTAAACTAACTTAACTTTCTTGTTTTATAGGATCCTAATATATAAACTTCTAATCTAGTAATATCTTTCTAATTTTTCTTTCTTTTTTATTTCTAGATTAGGGTTTGTTTTTAGTTTTTAGAAACTTTTTAATTCTAGGATTTTTTTAATTATTTTTTTAGAAACTAACTCATCTTTTTATTTCTATTTTTAGAAACTTTCTAATTTTAGAATTTTTATATTTAGAAATTGATTTCTTTTGTGTTGTTTTGCAGGATCTTAATTTATGAACTTCCAATTTGGTAACTTCTTTCTAATTCTCTTCCTTTCTTTTTTCAGAATTCTTATTCCCTCTTTCCTTTTTAAGTTTAGGTTAGAATCTGAAATTGATGGCTGAGAGTGTTTCATGCCCAAGTGGGTCCATGACAACACTTGACATCTCTTGAGTGAAGGAGGATTAATTAAGGATTTATCTATCCATCACAGGACTAGACACCACCTGAGATCCTTAGAGTCAATTAAAGAGATGGCTACCATTCAACTGGGAAGACAACCTCAACCTTGGGTTGAGAAAGTCCAGGATGAGAATGAGGTGCATCAAGCACCCCAGCCTCGTACTTTATGAGATTATTTACAACTGATGGGGGTGAGCGCACCTTCCTATATGGTTTTTTCAGAAAATATGGGACATGGATATTAAGTCAGGGGTGATCCAACTCCTTCCAAAATTTCATGGACTTGAATCTGAAAGTCCATATCTGCACTTGAAAGAGTTTGACGAGATTATAACCACTTTATATTTTCCCAACGTGTCTAAGGACACGGTCAAACTGAAACTCCTTCCCTTTTCTTTGAAAGAGAAAGCTAAGATGTGGTTGCATTCTCTACGTCTCCAATCTATTGGCACATGGAATGACATGATAAGGGAGTTCATAAAGAAATTTTTTATACATCATAAAACGAACACCCTCAGAAAGTCAATCATGAACTTAGCCCAAAAGGAGGTGAAACATTTTTCCAATGTTAGGAGCGGTTTAAGGATCTTGTCAGTTCATGCCCACAACATGGTTTTGAAACATACTGCATTACACACTTTTTCTATGATGGTCTGACATCTTCCATGTGCCAATTGGTCAAGACAATGTGCAATGGGGAATTCATGAATAAAAATTTCGATGATGTGTAGGACTACTTAGACAGACTTGCTGAAAATGCACAATCATTGGACACCTCCCCAAAATCTGCACTACTTCTAGGCCCACTCAATCAAAGGAGAGGGGCAGATTATACCTTCTGAAAGAGGATGATGATATCAATGCTAAAATGTCTATTCTCATAAGGATTTTCGAGGCTATAGAACTAAAGAAGGATAAGTTTAAGGAAACTGTTTGCGGTATTTGTGTTTGCAACATTCACATAACTAAAAATTGTCCAACAATACCTGCCTTTCAAGAGGTGTTAAATGAGCAATCCAATGCCGTAAAAAATTACTAAAGACCTTTTAATGGACCTACCTCCAATACATACAATCCTAGTTAGAGAAATAATCCAAACTTCAGTTAGAAGAATTGACAAATTTCTACCCCTCAAGGTTTCTTCAATCAAAAAATTAAGGGAAACCTCAAGAGGATCTGGTTCTAAAACATCTTCAAAATCAAGAGCTTTTCAATCAGGAGATGCTACAAGCTTTCTAAGACCTTACAAAGGCCATACAAGGGCTTGACACAAGGAATACGATTGGGAATAAGGGGAGCATTCCAGCTCAACCTCTTCCCAATCCAAAATCACAATTTGAAGTTAGTGACCTGAGCTCTTCAAATCAAATGGAGTAAGCTAAATCTATCACTACTCTTAGGAGTGGGAAGACCATTGACAAAACCATTTCAGTTAGGGCTAAAATGCCTAAGGACACGAAAGAGGACAACAATGATAGACCTAGCATTACCCAATAAGAATTAGAACTGAAACTTTAAGGCAAGCCGATTGCCTTGTTTCCTCAACGGTTGATTGCACCAAAACCTCTCTCTAACTCTTGGGACATTCTAAAGGTGTTAAAATAAGTGAAGGTCAATATTCCTTTATTGGATGCGGTTAAACAAATACCTTCATATGCCAAATTTCTGAAAGACTTGTGCATGACTAAGATGTGACAAATTATCAAAAAGAAAACTTTTTTGACAGAAAAAGTGAGTGCCATCCTATAAATGTGCCACAAAAGTACAAAGATCCCGGTAGCCCAACCATCACATGCGTAATTGGGAACTACTGGATTGAGCACGCACTTCTTAACTTAGGAGAGAGCGTGAATCTGATCCCATACTCGGTCTATGAGCAACTGGGTCTAGGTGAATTAAAACCTACCTGGACTATGTTACAACTTGTCGATCGCTCAGTCCGTGTATCGAGAGGGATAATCGAGGATGTGTTGGTCGTTGATAAATTCTACTATCCAGTAGATTTTATTATCTTAGATACTCAACCCATCGTGGACATGAGCACTCAAATTCCCATCATCCTTGGTCGCCCATCCTCGCCACATCAAATGCGATCATTAATTGGAGGAATGGAGTCATGAGGAAAGACTGTCTTTTGGGAATATGAAATTGGAGTTGACTATCTTTTTCAACACAAGCAAACAGTTAAAGGATGAAGATGATTCCAACGATATTAACCTGATTGATTCTTTCATAGAAGATAGAGCATTTCTAACCTTATCCTCTGACCTTTTAGAGATGTGATTGGCCCACTTCTATGATTTTGATGATGATATGATTAGGGAGACAGGGGCCATACTTAATACTGTGCTGGTACTTGAAGTTAACTGGTGGAGGCCACAATTCGAAAAATTACCCCAAACTTATTTAGTGCCTCTACTGTCTAACCTCAAGGCACCGAAGCTTGACCTAAAACCTTTGCTGTCTGATTTGAAATATGTCTATTTAGGTTAAGATGAGACATACCCGGTGGTGATTTCTTCCCATCTTGAGTAAGAACATGAGAGTATGCTCATCTCTACTCTCATTGAGCATAAAGGAGCCCTTGGGTGGTCAATTGCGGACCTAAAGGGAATTGACCCTTTGATTTGTACTCACCGCATTCATCTTGAGGATAATACAAAGACCTCCCAGCAACCACAACGTAAACTAAATCCAAACATGAAGGAAGTGATTAAGGTTGAGTTTCTTAAGCAATTGGATGTGGCTATCATATACCCGATATCCATTAGTCAATGGGTGAGTCCAACTCAAGTGGTTCCTAAGAAGTTTGGAATCACCATTGTATCCAATGCCAACAATGAACTTGTGCCAACTAGAGTCACTACTAGTTGGAGAATGTGCATTGACTACAGGAACTTAAATACCATCACGAGGTCAGCTGGTTACTCTTATTATTGCTTCCTCGACAGTTATTCGGGCTACAATCAGATCGAGATAGCCCTTGAAGATCAGGAAAAGACCACATTTACATGTCCCTACAGCACCTTTGCTTACTAAAGGATGTCATTCGAGCTATGCCATGCCCCTGCCACTTTAGCGATGTATGTTAAGTATTTTTCTGACATTATGGGGAAATATTTAGAGCTCTTAATGGACGATTTCTCTATTTTTGATCCATCCTTTAACGATTGTTTGGAGAATCTTAAATGTGTGTTGAAGCGATGTGAGGAAAAGAACTTGGTAGGGAATTGGGAAAAGTGCCACTTTATGGTTCGTAAGGGAATTGTCCTTGGACATATCATCTCGTCCAAGAGAATTGAGGTAGATAAGGCTAAAATTGATCTTATCTCTAACCTACCTCCACCCAAGAACATACGATACGTGCAATCCTTCCTAGGACACACCGGGTTTTACAAAATATTCATAAAGGACTTTAATCACCTCTCTCATCCTCTATGTAATCTACTTAAAAAGGATACACCATACGAGTGGACTGAGCATTGCCAAGAAGGTTTTACTAAGCTCAAGGGCTTGTTAACCACTGCACCAATCATGCAGCCACCCGACTGGAGCCTTCCTTTTAAACTTATGTATGACCCGTCTGATTATGCTCTTGGGTCAGTTTTAGGCTAGAGAAAAGAAAAGAAGCCTTACGTTATTCATTACGCAAGTAAAACTCTAAATCCTGCCTAAGTTAACTACTATACTACGGAAAAGGAACTCTTAGTCATAGTGTTCGCTTTGGACAGATTTAGGTCCTACCTAATCGGATCCAATATCATCATTTACATA
This sequence comes from Magnolia sinica, assembly GCF_029962835.1. NCBI lineage: Eukaryota > Viridiplantae > Streptophyta > Magnoliopsida > Magnoliales > Magnoliaceae > Magnolia > Magnolia sinica. Next base: position 88,363,208 of record NC_080574.1, read on the forward strand.
GATCATGCAGCGCTCAAGTATCTTCTTTGTAAGACTAATGCTAAGCCCCACCTGATAAGATGGATCCTCCTACTCCAAGAATTAGATTTAAAAATAAAAGATAAAAAGGGAGTAGAGAACGTAGTGGCTGATCATCTTTCCCACCGTGATCTCTCTTATTCCCTTGAGATGACACATATAAATGATATGTTCCCTAACAAACAATTGTTCAAAGTCTCCCATTCACCTTGGTTTGCTGATATTGTTAATTATCTTGCCACAGGTTTCATGTCGACACATTGGACCACGTTAGATAAGAAAAAATTCTTCGCCAAGGTTTGTAAGTTCTTCTGGGATGATGCGTATTTGTCTAAATATTGCCCAGACTAAATATTAAGGAGATGTGTCTTAGACAATGAACACCAAAGTGTCATCTCCTTCTGTCACTCTCAATCCTGTGGTGGTCACTTTTCTGCTAAAAAGACCACGGCCAAGATTCTACATTGTGGCTATTTTTGGCCCACTATGTTCAAGGATACTCATGAGTTTTGCAAAGCTTGTGAGCATTGTCAAAAGTTGGAAGCATTGTCCCATAGAAATATGATGCCTTTGAACCTCATTCTAATCATTGAAGCATTTGATTGTTGGGGCATCGATTTCATGGGACCATTTCCCCCAATCCTTTGAGAATTTATACATTATACTGCAGTAAACTATGTCACTAAATGGGTCAAAGTTATTCCATGCCGAAACAATGACCATCAAATGGTCATTAAGTTTTTAAAAGAGAACATCCTTTTCCAGTTTGGAACGCCTAGAGCCATCATTAGTGAGGAGGTTCACATTTCTGTAATAGGCCATTTGCAAACTTAATGAAAAAATATGGCAATTCTCATAAGGTGAGCACTCCATACCACCCATAAACAAGCGGGCAAACTGAGATTTCTAATAGGGAGATCAAACATATTTTGGAGAAAATAGTTAACCCTGATCGAAAGGATTGGTCAATCCGATTTGACCAATGCTTTATGGGCTTACCGTACTGCATTTAAAACCCCTATTGGAATGTCTCCCTTCAGACTTGTCTATGGGAAAGCTTGCCACTTACCTATGGAGTTGGAACATAGGGCCTACTGTGGGATTAAAAATCTGAACTTCAATTTAGACAACGCCAGCTCGCTACGCAAACTACAATTAAATGAACTCAAGGAGATTCGAAATGACGCATACGAGAACTCAAGAATTTACAAGGATAAAATGAAGGTGTTCCATGACAGGAACATCCTTCGAAAATCATTCTTAGTTGGTTAAAAAGTCCTTTTGTACAATTCTTGGTTACATCTCTTTTCGGGTAAGCTCCGATCTCGTTAGACCGTTCTTTCACTGTTATTAATGTCTATCCTCATGGAGCAGTCAAGATAAAGAATCCGAACAATGGTAATGTTTTTAAAAGTAAATGGAAATTGGTTGAAGCCATTTGTTGAGAAATTTGATTTAGGGGACATGCCAATACCTCTGATTAATCTTATTTATCAGAATTGACCTCCTAGTCTGACGGAGGTATAGTTAGGTTTATTGCTTTCATAGAATTTAGGATTATGATAGTTTTCTTCCGCTGTTTTAGGATATTTTGCTTTCCGTTTGTTTAGATTGTTTTCTTTTCGATTGTTTAATTCTTATGTTAACCCACATTCACGCTAAGATCCTTTAGAAAAAGCCTCAAAATTCCTTCATCAGGTACTATCTTTCCATCACTTCTCCTTCGATTACATTGTCTCTTTTGCAAATCATGCTTTTTCCTTTTACATTGAGGACAATGTAGATTTTAGGTTGGGGATGGGAGATTAGGTAAACTAACCAGTGTTTTCTCAGTTTTGAGAAAAAATTATAAAATTTTCAATGTTTATCTGTTTAGAGGTAATGAATTATGTACTTAAGAATGCTTTGAGTATGATAAGATGGAGATTGAATTTTGAATTATTGATGTCTAGTCATCTAAGTAATTTATCACCTAAGTACTTATGCTCAATTGATTAAGAGGAAGTTTGAATATCATGTTAAATCACAAAACACATTCAATTTGTCTTCTATAAGATATACTAGAAGTTTTGGTTGTTAGTATGTGAATCATTAATAGATGGTGAGAATCAGGTCTGGAGAATTTTATCCACCTTACAAGAAGAAATGAACTAGTTAAAAAACAAGAGATCGACAGAAAGGTCATGAAAAAGAATGAAAAGAATGAAAAATCTGGAAAAGAATGCAAAAATAAAAAGAATGAATAAAAATTGACCATCGATATAAAGTCAAAAACTAGAAAAGGAGGGAAAGGGGGATAAGTTCGAAATCAGTACTTGAATTTTCAACCACTCTGAATATGGTAAACATGGCTAACATGATGAATTTATAGTATTTTAATGGAAGTAAGATGATTTTCACTGAGCACATTGAAAAACTTGATATGCGAACTATGCTCTGACTTAATGGATAAAGAACTTATTTGATTGATTGCTTATGTGATTTAGCTCTGGGTCTTCAAAATCTCATTTTCTTATCTTGAGGCTACTCATTCATACTTGATTACACAAAAGATTACTTTCTGAAAAGGTTTGAACATTGCGCATTGAAGTTCATTTTTCACATACTTTGCTCGGGACTAGCAAAATGTTGGTTGGGGATTGTGTTAAGGGTCAAATATTACATATTAACCCCCATTTATTACTTGGTTTTATGAACATGATAATGCTTAATGTTCTATTTTAATCATGTTTGTGTTGCAAGGTGAATTTAAGAGCTTGGATTGAAAGGGATGTTAAAAGCATGGATTTAAAGCTCACAAATCACCAAAGTAAGGGATGGATCTTATAAGATCAAGAATGAAGAATCCACATGCCAAACATCCAAGAAAACCAAGTGAGGAATGAAGAGTATTGAAGACTTGAAGTGAAGAAAAGGAACCCTAAAAATATGGCTCCTTCGACTAGTCCCTCAACTAGTCAAAGAATCCTTAACTCGAACTCCAGCAACAAAATCCTCTAATTTCCCGTCATCCTAGACCATTCAAAGGAATTCCTCAACTTATCTAAGGTTACGCAAACAGTACACGGACTATGTAAATTTAAGGCGGTTTCTGAATTTTTCCAACTCGGTGCAAAAGTTAGAGTTGTAAAACTATAAATAGGGGTTCCTAGGATGTTCCTAGGCATCTTCTAGGGTTTGAGGAGTAGAGCAAAAGCATGGAGAAGCCATCGCCAAGAGTTTCTCTTCCTCTTCCTTAGTCATTTTTGAAATGGCCAAGTTATATGTCCTAGAGGGGGGGGGGGGGGGGGTGAATAGGACTATGCCAAATTAAAAATAAATACAGCGGAATATGAAACAAGGAATAGATAGCACTATACACCAATCACAGTATAGGAATGGAAAGCAACCTAATATAGAGAACTATAAACAAAAATTGTTCTAAGGACAACCTTACACCAAAAACCAAAGTTTATGGTAGGACAACCTTATTTCTAGAACAAATAGAGAAACTGAAGCTCAACATAATAATAAAGAGATAGGAAAAATAGAATGCTGAAATGTAAATCTAAATTATTACAACATTCCCCACTGTGCTTGAAGTGAAATGATTACAACATTCACATTCACACATACATTCCATAATTCTGAATGATAAAAGATAGGAAATATAAATCACACATCCACAACACAGAGAATTATAGTGGTTCGCTTGTGTGTTCACCAACTGTTAAACAATAGCCACACAGAATACTACTCCACTCTTAATATCCTTACATAGGGGATATTAGCGTTCACTATCAAATAGGTTTTCACAGGTTCACCCAAAACCTTCACAATTGTGTCTTTTTCAAAGGGCTTACACAATTCAAAAACCCTCACTTCTGAGTTTTCTGGCTCTCCTCAGATAACCAACAACTTTGAGATTTTTCTGGCTCAACCTCAAATAAAACCAAATAATGTACATTACACAAATTGTAAAATACCTGATTTTCTCCTTTGTTGTAGCAGCCCAGAAGAACCAAGTCAGAGTAGAGATTTGAATGTCAAAGTTCAATGTCCAATATTCACTTTATAATGGTTCTTGGTTTTAATAGATTTTAAATTAAAACAAAAGGGCTAGCTCTAATTGATTTTCATTTCAGAAAAAGGAAAACAATAATTCCTCTTTTCAGATTAGATTAGAATGCTAGAAACAAAATCAATTAACAAAGCTAAAGAAAGAGAATATTAAATATGCATACTTAGCGTAAATGGAGCACCGACTTATCTCTCAGAAGATCGAATTAAATTAACTTGAATTGCCTTTTTTCGATTTTCTAATTCTGAGATTCATGCTCTATTTATAGGTGAGCAAATTACACCTTCGAATGGTCTAAGGACATCTACAACTGGTCATAGAACCAACAAATATTTAAAAAATTTGGGCGCGATAAGATTGGCAGTTTTACGACTGGTCATAGGTGGTCTACGACTGGTTGTGGGTCTCATACGACTGGTCATAGGCTCACACAACTAGTCGAAGCAAGTTGATTTTGAGAGTTGTACATTGAGTCGTACCTCTACGACAGGTCAAAGATGCAGTCGACACTGTACCTATGACTGGTCGAACAATCCCCATGACTAGTTGAAGCTTAACAGAAAATTTTTAATTTTTGTAACAAACTTACAACTGATCCAGGAAATGTTTAGACAGGTCAAAGTAGTGCTATGACTAGTCGAACAAAGTCCAGGACTAGTCTTAGAATAGACCAAACTCACTTATATAAAATATATAAATTATGTATCTAAAATGGCCTACTCTAAAGGTCAACCTAAGGTCAGTCATACCTCAATAGTGAAGTAAGGACATTGAACATAAGAAACAAGTGACCTTTGAAAGTAGCGAAGCTTGAAGTCTTGATGAAGTTCAAACTTGAAAGCTTCTTGAGATCTTGAGGTTGAACTTGAAAGCTTCTTGAGATCTTGAGGTAGAACTTGAAAGCATCTTGAGATTCTTAACTTGTGAACAGTGCTTGTCAACCTAAGTTGATCTTGAGTAGAGCATTGTTCTTCACAGATGCAAGCTTCATAACAGTGTCTTTGGCATCACAAATTTAACAACACAAAGGGCTATAAATTATGACACTTACAATTTTTATGTTTTTCTTAAGAGATTTTAGTTCAATCATGTCTATGATTGGCTAAACCTCTTAGCTAGGGCTAAGAGGTGAAGCTTGTAGTGTGATTGGGATGTTTGCTTTGTTTTAATTCATGTTTTGTTGAACTCTTTTGGATCCTAGTTTAATTATAAGGAATATTTTTAGTTTTTAATGGTTTGTTGTGACATATTACAATAGATTTGCGATTGCTTTGAGTATCTTCTTTTTCTAATTTAAGATTGTGAAATTAGTAAGTCTCGTTGTTCACCATCATCCCTTGGGCATGGTAGGATGACGGAATCCTTCCTAACCTATACAATTCTCTGATGATTGGTTATGGGATTGGTAAATCCTATTGTTTGCCTTGTCTCCTGGGCATGTTAAGTGATGGAATCACTTCCAAATCCTTCAAGCTCGGATCCATTGATGACTAGATCTATGAGAAGTTTAGAGATCTGACAAATCTCTTTTTACCAACTGGATAAGATAGGACTCTGATTCCAATTGTGTCCTTGAATCAAGCAAGGTAACATGTTGAGAACCTACAAGTGAATCCTTGGAAACCATAGTTACCACCTTTGAAATAATTAGTTTTAATCATTTTAATCACAATTACTCTCTCAATTAATTTAGATTTAGATTCACATCTTCATCTAATTTTAGTTCTAGTTACTTTTAGAATACACACAAGATTAGTCTCTGTGGATTCGACCTTGGTCTCACCGAGATTATTACTACATCGCAACCCTACACTTGGGGTTGTGAATAGTGATGGAACTCAATATGGGTCGCAGAGACCCCGTCTAGCTCCTCAGCTACCCAATTTGCTCTAGCAACCCAATGAACAGCATCGGCTTGCTCTACACCTGCATCAACCGATACAATTTGATAGCATCAATAGTTATTGCAATGAGGAGTGCCCTTTAAGATTATGCACTCATCATTCATAATTTAGGATAGATCACAAGTCATAAGAATAGATATATTAAGCAGCGCAATTCATATTCATGATTATATACTCAAAAATTAAGTCAATCAACATAATCTCATCATAAGCAAAATATAATAGCAATCGCGATGCAAGTGAATGTGTCCAGATGATCAAATAATCAATTATACAACTTTCTATTACACTCAAAAATCACAATGTACGTGAACTCCATAAAATAGCTAGAAAATAGATAAGCAAACTCCCACTCCACTTGAAAATTACAGTACAAGTAAACTTCGTAAAGTGAATAGAAAATCAAGCTTTAAATCTCTGCTTCACCTGGAAATCTATAGTATGTGAACACCACAAGATGGCTAGAAAATCAATAAGAGAACTTCAGTTCCACTCAGAAATCACAATACAATTGAACACCACAAGATGGAGAGAGAATTAACATATAAGCATCTACTTCACTCAAAAATCATATCGTAAGTGAACACCGCAAGATGGCTAGAAAATCGATAAGCGAACTCCCGCTCCACCCGAAAATCATAGTATGACTGAACATCGCAAGATGAAGAGAGAATCAACATACAAACTCTAGACCACCCAAAAATTATATCATACATGAACACTATAAGATGGCTAGAAAATCAATAAGTGAACTTCCGCTCCACCCAAAAATCGCAGTATGACTGAACACCGTAAGATGGCTAGAAAACCAACATATAAAACTCTACTTCACCTGAAAATCATATCATATGTGAACACTGCAAAATGGCTAGAAAATTGATAAGTGAACTTCAGCTCCACTCAAAAATTACCATATGAACGAACACCAGAAGATGAACAGAGAATCAACATGGGAACTTCGACGTCATTCGAAAATCGTATGGACTTTACAAGATGGCTAGAAAATCGACAAGTGAACTTTAGCCCTACCCGAAAATCATAACAAACTCCGCATAATGACTTGAAAATCAACAAGATATGTGAATATAACCAACAAGCTGTAAAAGGGCGTCAATGTTCCATCTAAGCCACGAAGGGCAAATAAGCAATTTAAGCCACATAGGGCAATTATGTGATCTAAGCCATATAAGGCAATGTGGGATCCAAGCCACGTAAGTCAAATATGGATCGCAAGATGGTAAGTTCATGACAGGTTCCATTCATTCCATCACTTAATCACAAGTGGCAAATATACCATTAATTAACAAATGTACAACTAAAGATAGCATGTTATCATCAAATCATTTATGCTTGCTATAATTAAATAGAAATGTCTATCATCTAACACATGAAATAATTGCGCAACAATTTAGTATATTCAATAGTAGGTAAGTAGCTTAATGAGAGAAATCAAAGCATCATCTATGACTAGATTGATGAATTTAAGTGGGAAGCTTAAAGGATGAGTCCTCACCTCGATTAAACAACCTAGTTGTGTGTGGCCTGCTAGGTAGCACGAATGTAGCTCGATTGAGTCAAACCTAATCAATAAACATGTGACCACGACCAAATCAAAATATCAATGAAAATGGTAAATAGTTGGCTTCTATGGTCAATAAACTTAGTGAAGACTCGCTGAGTTAACTCAGTAGCAAACAAATGAAATGGGCTTTGATTTACCTTGACATGATAATTTAACTTGGTGATTTGACACTAACTCAGCCGAACCAACTAAGTCAACTTATTCGTGACTCGGATGCACCTCCCCTCTCTCCCAACTAGAACTCCAATCAGACCTAGGTCAAACCTAAGCCCAACTGAACCTAGTTAGACTCTGACAATCTTGGACTTATCCAGACTTTCCTGGACTCAGCGAGTTCCAACTAAGTTGACTTGGTAACAACCACAACCGCCTCTTCTTTCTCCTTTCTTTCTCTTCTTCTCTTCCTCTCTTCTTCTTTCTTTCCTGCTGGAATGTACAACAATGGGTCTGGATGGACCAGACCTGAACTAGGTCCAAGCCTAACTCAACTTCAGCTGAGCTGACTCGGTTACCACCAAGCCCCAGTTTCTCTCTCTCTCTGTCTCCCATTTTTCTTCCACTTTCTTGTTGGACTCTGAAACCAACTCTGAACACATCGGGGCATGGTTCAGCAAGTTGACGAACTTGGACAGGCCCGGACCGAGTTTGAACTTGCTTACACAATAACGTTGCAGCCGCACCACCCCTACTATTATCTTTATTTCCTCTCTCACCCTCCCTTCCTCTCACTTAGACAGTCCAACAATGTCTGAACTGGACTTAGGGGTGGCCCAAACTCAGCAGACTTGGCCTGAACTTAGACAAGAGGGCGACATCCGATTGCCACCCTCTTTCTCTCTCGACTATCTTTCTTTTTCTTTCTTCTCCCACCTTCTCTCTCTCTATTTTCTTCATATTCTGCAACTAGCAGTGGGTCATGAAAGCTCCACCCGAACCCGGCAAGTTGAGCTGATGAGGCAGCGAGCATGTAGCAGCTCTATCTCTCTCTCTCTCTCTCGTTCTCTTTCTTTTATTTTCTTTTCTCCCTTTTTTTCAGATGGGTTACCCTAACAGGCACCCTTTATAACTTTCTTTAATCATCTTTGGATGTAACTAAATAAGGAGTTAGTTGAGTTATTAATCAAATGCATTTTGAACTCGGTTCGAAAAGATTGAATAATCAGTTGATGTTTTGAGTGCATGGATGGGATCTATTGATATAGAGGGTCATCTGGTGATAGAGGCCACTAGATGGATGTTTTAGATCGACAAATGGAGCCCCCTAAAGGATGGTGGGTTATTTCAGTCAATGGAGAAGATGGCTCCACCGTTAATGGCAAATCATTGGTAGATGGCTAATCTGCCTATCCATCACTCATAGACATGTGGATCCGTCCATTGATCACCGTGGAACCCTCTAAATGGATGGTTATCAATGTTCTAAAGCTAGAGTTTGATTTCCACTTGCAGCGGCAGTGGAAGAGCTTAAGCCACAACCATCATGAAAGCCCTAGTTTGGAGGGCTCTGATGGCTCCAAGTGGAGGGATGGGATGCTTCAAAGGCAACCCACTTGGATCACCAGTGTGGAAAGAGGGAGAATGGAACTTTTTTATTTTTGGAAATAGCCGGTTGCATGAAATCATTTCGCGTCCGAGCTTGTGTGCACACATGTGCAATCCAACAGGTCAATTGACCATGGTTTTGGTTGTCTTTGGGTCCTCTATAAGATGGACGGTTTGGATCCATCATTTAGATTATCATAGTGGGTCTCATCGCGTCCAAGAAAACATTATTCGTTTAAAGGTGTTGAAGGCGGGAGGCAGGGACAAATCTCCCTCCGTCATTCCCATTTTCGTCAGGTCAGACCCGGTTTGACCGGGCTCCCTAATCTGGTGAACCTCGGGTGTTCTCCAACTGTGCACACACACACTCGTGTGGGGTCCACCATGATGTTTGTGATTCGATCTACTCTGTTCATCTACTTTGTCAGCCCGCATTAGGGCCCGATCCAAAGAATGAGGCAGATCCATGAGTTAGGTGGACCATATTAATAGGAGCATGGCCATTAAGTGCTCATTATCATCGATTCGAGGTGGTTTCTGGTCTAGTCTCGTGATCAGAACCGTTCATCTAACTATTATTTTAAACTGATATTATTTTAAACTGATATTATTTTTAACCAAATGGGTCACATAACATTTGTTTTTGGGTTCAAACTATGATTTCCATCCATCCGACAGTCTGATAGATTCCAAACCTTACCATCAGTAATCCCTGGAGTTTGATATTGACAGTGGATGGGTTTAATTTATCTATTGAGTTGATTTATAGGGATGAATCGCCCAAATATTGGTTGTAAGTCTATGGAATGGTGAATCTAGTGACTTTAGTCTTGAAACCAATTTTTCACGGCTTAATCAAATTTAACATGACATCGTCTGACGTTTTACCCCAATTAGGTTCCTAGGATTAAGCCTCATGAGGTTCAATGCGGTTCTCTAGGTGATGTGATGGTCCAGCTTGAAATTCTATGTTAGGATGGTCCATCTTGAAAGACGACGGTTGGATGGCTCAATTTACGGGTGAGGATTACCCATAACGGTTATATCTAAGTTAAAGTGTGCGACTGTTCCCATAATTCGGGTTTGCATTTATATTAAATTAGGTTCTCATGGTAACACTTAAGTACTAAAAAATACAAGGTGTTACAAGAGCGAACACTATGGCTAAGAGTTCCTTCTCCGTAGTAGAGTAGTTCACTTAGGCAAAATTTAGAGTTCTACTCACATAGTGAATAATGTAGGGTTTTTTCTCTTTTCTCAGCCTAACACTGCCTGTAAGTGCTATAGTTTCTATCCCTCTTTGTTGTCAAATTTGTAGTGCCAAAATCACTATTATACTCTGTTATATATAACTTGCATAAGTGAAGCTTTCTCAAGGATCAACATTCATTAACAAGCTAAGCTCACAACAAGCAAAGCTCTCAAGTACAAGACTCAAGATCTTGTAGAAAGTACAAGGCAAGACTCAAGCTGATCTCAAGACTCAAGCTGAAACTCAAGCTGATCTCAAGACTCAAGCTGAAACTCAAGCTGATCTCAAGACTCAAGCTGATCTCAAGACTCAAGTTGAAAGTCAAGCTGAACTCAAGACTCAAGCTGAAACTCAAGCAACTTTCAAGATTGAGCTACTTCAAGGTTTAATCTACATCAAGACTTCAAGGCTCATTCTTCATGGTCTCTTGTTTCAATGTCCATACTTCATGATTGAGGTTTGTTTGACCATAGGTTGACCTTAGAAGTAGGTCATTTTGGATACATAAGTCGAATGTTATTTTTCATGTGATTGGTCTGTTCTTCGACTAGTCCTAGGCCTTCTTCGACTAGTCCTAGACTTGCTTCGACTAGTCTAAGATATTCCTCGACCAGTCGTAAGTTTGTTACAAATTCCGGATAAAATCTGTTAGCCTTCGACTAGTCCTGGAATCTGTTCGACCAGTCGTAGGAACAGTGTCGACTGATCTTCGACCAGTCGTACAATCTACGACTCGAAGTCCAGCGAACCTTTGCAGGACCTACGACCAGTCGTAGGAGAGCTACGACCAGTCGTAGAACGGTCTGAGCATATCCCGTCGAATTTTTCAAATATCTGTTAGAGCTTCGACTAGTCGAAGAGCACTCTAGACCAGTCGAAGACCTGATCTTCTCACCTATAAATAGAGCACGAATCTCAGAAGAAATCATTGATTTAATTAAAGTATTCAAGCCAATCTTCGTCGAACTTCTGAGAGATAATTCTATGCTCCATCTAAGCTAAGTGTGCTTATTTAATATTCTCTTTCCTTAGCTTTATTTTAATTGATTTTGTTTCTTATATTCCAATCTGATTTGATAAAGAGGAATTATTATTCCCTTTCTTTGGAATCAAAATCAATTAAGGCAAGCCCTATTTGGTTTAATTTAAAATCTATTAGAACTAGAACCATTGTAATCGAGTACTGGACATTGAACTTGGACATTCAATCATCTACTTTGATTTGGTTCTACTGGCTACAACGAACGAGATTTTCATGTATTTTATTTATTGTATATTCCTTTCTCTTATTCCTGTTTCTTTCTAGATTTGCCAGAAAAATCTTGTTATTTTGGTTATCTGAGGAAAGCCAGGAAAACTCAGAAGTGGGGTTTTTTTAATTGTGTAAGCCCACAGACAAAGACACAATTGTAAGGGTTTTGGGTGAACCTAGGAAAACCTATTTTTAGTGAACGCTAATATCCCCTGTGTGAGGATATTAGGAGTGGAGTAGCATTTTGTGTGGCTGTTGTATAACAGTTGGTGAACACACAGGCGAACCACTATAATCCCTTGAGTTGTGGTTGATTGATTTATTCTTTTAATCTTTTAATTAATTTTTGTGGGATGTATGTATGGTGGTGAATGTTGTAATTATTTCAAGCTTTGTGAGAATGTTGTAATAGCTTAGAATTTACTTTCTGCTATTCCTTTATAAGCTTAATTTTCAATTTCATTTGAAAGTTGTTCCAGCAAGGTTGCCCTGCCATTTTTATGGTGTTTGGCTGTCCCTGGAACAATATATTTTTAATTACAAGTTATTTCATTTCAGTTTATATTTAATTCTGTATTCCTCTTCGATTTGAGACTTGATACAAAGACCTTTCTAGAAATAAGGTTGTCCTACCATAAACTCTGTTTTTGGTGTAAGGTTGTCCTTAGAATAACGTTTGTATCAACCTCTCAAGATCTGAATTTTGAGATTGTTTTTCTTTCCTGCATTGTTATTTAATTTGGCTATCATTTTCTTTATTATTCCGATGTTATTAGTTTTTATTTGGCATTGTCCTATTCACCCCCACTCTAGGACATATAGCTTGGCCTTTTCAAGTGGTATCAGAGCTTAATAGCTCGTTTTTTTTGGATTTAATTCCTGAGCTAACGATTTAAGCTATTTAAGATGTCAAATTTTGATAGCCTTTCAGTCACTAGGCCTCCACCCTTTGATGGCTCCAACTATGCTTATTGGAAAGCCAGAATGAGGATCTTCCTTAAATCAATGGATGAAAATGTGTGGCAAGCCACAGTGACTGAATGGAATCCTCCTATCATGGAAGTTACTGGGGTTGATAGTTCAAAATCTATGAAAACCACACCATATTACCAATGGACCACCCTTCAGAAAAGTGAGAGTAGTGCAAATGCTAAAGCACTAAATGCAATTACTTGCGCACTATCATCGGATGAGTTCAAAAGAATCATTTCTTGTGATACTGCAAAGCAAGCTTGGGATGTATTAGAAATGACACACGAGGGTACTACAATTGTCAAAAAATCTAAAGTCCAACTCCTCATAACCAGATTTGAAGAAATTCATATAGAGGAAAATGAAATGTTTATGGACTTCTACACTAGATTGAATGACATTGTAAACTCAATGTGGGGTCTTGGCGATAAAATCCCAGAAAGTAAAGTGTGTGAAAAAATACTACGCTCACTTCCTGAACGGTTCAATTCTAAAGTAACCGCAATCCAGGAACTTCGTGATACGGATAATATGAGGGTTGAAGAACTAGTTGGTTCTCTACAAACCTACGAGTTAAACTTTAAAGCTCCTAAAGGTAAATCTATCGCTCTAAAATCATCTAAATGTAATTCAGAAGAAAATTCTGATTCAGAAGATGATATGGCTCTTTTAGCTAAAAAATTTTACAAAATTTTCAAAAGCAAGAAAAGAGTTGATTTTCAAAAATCAAATGACAAAAAGAAGTTTAGACCCAAATCTCGAAAATCTTTGAAAGATAGTCAATGTTACAACTGTCAAGAATATGGGCACTTAGCAAATAAATGTCCTAAAAGGGACAAACCCAGGAAGAAGGGTATGTTGGCTACATGGGATCAATCATCTGATCCTGAAGGTTCATCTGAATCAGAAGATTTTGAAACTGAGTCGGGCAATGAGATTAAAGCTCTTATGACTCTAGCCAAATTCACATTTTCAGATAATGACTCTACAAGTGAAGAAAATCTGAATAGTGAATGTGAAAATGAAGATGATCTTCAAGACGCTTACAATGCCCTATATAAGGAAAGTTGTAAAATTGTTGTCAAACTTAAACTTCAAAAAGAAAAGTTTTCTAAACTCAAAAATTGTTTTGATTCACTTGTCTTAGAAAAATCACAAATTTCAGATAGTTTTAAAAAATCAAAATGTGATTTGGAATTCAAAAACTCACTAATTGTTGATTTAAAATCTGAAATTGAGAATCTTAAAACTGAAGTATCTTCTCTTCTGAGTTTAAAGGACACATGGAAATATGCCCAAGGTGATCCAAAGTTAGAAAAACTTTTATCCGGATCAAGAAAATGTGGCGATCGATCCGGGTTGGGCTATGATAAAAATCTACCTCCTAAGCAAAAGTATACTCCTCCTATGTTTGTTAAAGGAGAGTCCTCAAACTCAAAAGGGAAAAGTACTTATCAAGATTTTTCTAAAAATTCAAAAACTTTTCAAAAACCTAGAAACAACCATGTCAACTTTAATCAGAATCGAAATCCACTAGCTGAAAAGATAGTTGATTTACTCAAGGAGCTATTAAAATCTAACTCTATAGGTCATTCCTACAAGTATACACAAAAGAAGACCAACTATGTTCCTAAACCCTAAACAGTTATGAAATGGGTTCCTAAAGTCACCTGCTTGGTTGCTCACACTGCTTTCAAAGCAACAAGTCATTCAAAGTGGTACCTAGACAGTGGATTCTCCAGGGATATGACAGGTGACAAAGCTTTATTCACCGATCTGAAAGATATGACTGATGGCTCAGTCACATTTGGTGATGGTAGCAACTGCAAGATTATAGGCCAAGGTACGGTTCAACTTTTTAATCTTCCGGTGTTTAAAAATGTTTTATACGTTGAAGGCCTAAAGCACAACTTGCTTAGTATATCACAAATATGTGATAATAATCATAATGTTCGGTTTTCTAATCAAAGCTGTGAAATACTAAACAATAAGGGTTCTGTAATATTAACTGGACGTAGAATGTCTGAAAATTGCTATATTATTAGTGAATCCAGCTCATCTAATCAAACATGTTACATGGTCCATACAGACGAGACTGACTTATGGCACAAACGTCTTGGACATGTACATTATCAAAATTTATATCGATTGAGCAAACGAGAACTTGTAAGAGGTTTACCCAAACTTCAAAAATTAGATAAAATATGTGGTGAGTGCCAGATAGGCAAACAAACAAAGAACTCACACAAAAAGGTGAATTCAAATACCACATTAAGACCACTCGAACTTCTCCACATGGACCTGATAGGACCTACCAGAACGGAAAGTTGTGGAGGTAAAAAGTACATCTTGGTAATAGTCGATGACTTTACTAGATTCACTTGGGTAGTCTTCTTAAGGGATAAATCTGAAACCCTTGAAGAAGTAAGAAAAGTTCTCAAAAGGATTCAAACTAAAAAATCCTCTCAAATTAGTAAAATTCGTAGTGGTCATGGATCTGAATTTGAGAATAGCAATTTTGAGAAGTTCTGTACCGACCAAGGAATATTACATGAATTCTCTGCTCCCAAAACTCCACAACAAAATGGAGTTGTAGAAAGAAAGAATAGGGTGCTTCAAGAAATGGCTAATGTCATGTTGAATAGTATGAAGCTCTCTAAAAATCTTTGGGCTGAAGTAGTTAACACAGCTTGCTATATTATTAACCGAGTATACACTAGCAAAGATAATAATAAGGCAGCTTACGAATTGTGGTTCAATAAAAAGCCTACTGTTAAATACTTTCGAGTTTTTGGCAGTAAGTGCTATATTTTACGTGATCATGAAAATTTGGGAAAGTTCGATACGAAGAGTGATGAAGGTATTTTTCTAGGATTTTCTTTAAACAGTCGAGCTTATAGGGTCCTGAATAAAAGGATTGGTGTGATTCAAGAATCCATTAATGTTGTCATTGATGATCACTTAAACACACCAATCTCTAATTCAGATAATGATGAAGTACTAATCATTGATAAACCCGATACTTCATCGAATCAGACTGATTCTGAGTTAAGGACTGTTAAAGATCATCCAACCACACAAATTCTTGGAAACCCTCTCACCGATGTTCGCACCCGTAGACAACTTGAGGATACATGTAATTATGTATGTTTTACATCCCAAATTGAACCATCTAACGTAAAAGAAGCTCTGGCTGATGAAAACTGGATTGTTGCGATGCAAGATGAACTCAACCAATTCGTAAGAAATGATGTTTGGTATCTCGTACCAAGACTTAAAGATAAACACATCATTGGAACAAAATGGATTTTCAAAAATAAGTCTGATGAATGTGGAAATATAATTAGAAACAAGGCGAGACTGGTGGTACAAGGTTATACTCAAATTGAAGGGATTGATTTCGATGAAACCTTTGCACCAATAACACGTCTTGAATCTATCAGACTATTTATATCCATTGCATGTTTTAGAAATATAAAGATCTATCAGATGGATGTGAAAAGTGCTTTTCTAAATGGCGATTTACATGAAGAAGTCTATGTTGAACAGCCAATGGGATTTGAAGATTCCACAAATATTGATCATGTATATCGGCTTAAAAAAGCACTTTATGGATTAAAACAAGCACCTAGGGCATGGTATGAGAAACTAACAAAATTTCTTTTAACTCATAATTTTCAAATGGGATCTGTTGATAAAACTCTGTTTGTTAAGAAACATAATGATCATATCTTAATGGTACAGATTTATGTTGATGATATCATTTATGGATCAACTTGTACTGACTTGACTACTGAGTTTGCAGATTTGATGAAATCACAGTTCGAAATGAGCATGGTTGGGGAATTGACTTATTTCCTTGGATTGCAAGTAAAGCAACAACCTGAAGGAATATTCATTTCTCAATCTAAGTATGCCTTAAACCTAATCAAGAGATTTGGATTTGAAAATGGCAAAAATTTTGATACTCCTATGAGTACTACCCTGAAACTATCAAAAGACTCTAATGGTAAAAATGTTGACTCAAAACTTTATCGGAGTATGATTGGTAGTTTGTTATATTTAACTGCTAGTAGACCTGATATTTCTCTAAGTGTTGGTATTTGCGCAAGATATCAATCTGATCCAAAAGAATCTCACTTGATTGCTGTCAAGCGAATTATTAGATATGTTGCAAGTACTGTAAATCTCGGTCTCTGGTATCCTCATGAAACCAATGTCCAATTAGCTGGGTACTCGGATGCTGACTGGGCTGGCAATCTAGATGATAGAAAATCAACCAGTGGTGGTTGTTTTTTTATTGGAAATTGTCTAGTTTCCTGGTTTAGTAAGAAATAAAATTCTATATCACTTTCAACAGCTGAAGCTAAGTATATCGCAGCTGGTAATGCGTGTACACAGCTTGTTTGGATGCAACGAATGCGAAGTGATTATGGAATTAAATAGGATTCTATGTTATTACATTGCGATAATTCCAGTGCAATAAATATTTCAAAAAATCCTATTCAGCATTCTCGTACTAAGCACATTGACATTAGATTTCATTATATAAGGGAATTAGTAGAAGAAAATGTTATATCTCTAGAATATATTCCTACTGAAGATCAACGTGCTGATATTTTCACAAAACCTCTTGATAAAAGCAGGTTCAATAAGATGAAATTTGATCTTGGCATGTGCATTTTAAATTGATAATTTATGCCTTCTTGTATAATATTGTATATATTTGCTAGATTGTATTTCAATTTTTGTAAAAATTGCAAGTAAATTGAATTTTTGGGGTTTATACGACCAGTCGTGAGTATACATGACCAGTCGTACTACGACCGGTCGTAGATACCCACGACCAGTCGTGGAGCACGGGTTTCACTTCAAATTGGGGATTCTTTCACTTTCTTCCTCATTTCTTCTTTCTTCTCCTTGAAGCCAAATTTCGACTCATCGAACCCATCCTTCAAGTTCTTCAAGGTTAGTATTCCAAATCCATTTTTCTTGCATATTTGTGTCAAGATTGCTTCCTTTTCTCTCTTGAAGCTTTCTATCTTGAAAATCATTGAGATTTGGGGTTTGGGTTGTGAAAAATCTGTTTTGAGCAAACCCTCATCTCAATCCTTTACAACTTCTTTATTCCTTTAATTCCTTGTTGCAAATGGCTTCTAGAGGAAGAAAAACTACTTCACATGGTCCTTCTTCTTCCTCCAAATCTACCCCTATATCTAAACGTCATCTTTTTGTTCCCAATGATGATCCATCATTTGTTAGGGACATTAGATCTCGTAAGGTTATCGTTGAACATCCTGTTGATGTCAATCACATTACTCCATTTGACATCCTTCCTATGCTTGAAGCTGTAGGTTGGACTAACTTATTGCATTGGGGTGGGCCTGCATACCGGTCCATTGCCCAATCCATGTTTTCATGTATTAGTGCATTTTCACAGGATAATTTAACTTTCTAAATTTCTACTAGAGAAGGGTCATTTGACGTTGATCGTCATTTAATTTCAGCCCTTATGGAAATTCCTGTGAATGATGACGGTATTCCAATTCATAACTTAACTGATAAACCCTCAATGGCTGAAAAACGTATGTTAACTAAAGACTTGTGCAATATGGATGTTCAATGGACTCAAAAAGGGAATGCGCTCCCCGCAAGGTATTTGTTACCCAAATACAGAATTCTTCACAGAATCTTTGTGTCTAATTTGTATCCTCATTCGGGTAATAAATCTGACTTGACTTCGTTTATGGTTCGTGTTATCCATGCTATCTCAAATAGTACTCAGATTTGTTTGCCTTCCTTAATCTGTCATTTTATTCTTCAGTTTCGTCTCCATCCTGGTCATAGTGACATTCCATTTGCATACTTTATGACTGTATTGGCTACTCATATGTTAGTCAATATGCCTGTTGATGAAGCACCAATCCATCATCTGATCTTCAACAATACAAATATTAATAAGATGAAGTTGGATCTGCTTCCTAAACAAGGTGGTGGTGGTGGTGGTGGTCCTGAAGAAGCTGGTGTTGATATTAATATGGATGATATTTTTGAGGAACTGGATTCTGACTCAGCTAATGATCCAGATTTTGTACCATCTGATGTTGATGCACGTCTGAGTGCATTAGAAGGTAGAGTTGAGGATATAAATGTTAAGTTGGAAAACATGTCTGTTGCTCATGATTTGCAATTCAAGTATATGCGCAAATATCTTAGGCGATTGAACAAAGGCATGCACCAACTGGATCCTTCTATTCCTACTCCATCTTCAAGTTCTAGTTCTGATTAGTTTTTATGAGACTTTTTGTATGTAATAACTTTCTTACTTAGCACTTGACTGATTTTGATTTGGATTCTATTTATGTTTTATGCTGAATATTTGTTCTTGATGTAATGCTGGATATATGTGATGCTATCTTGAGTTCCTCTTACTCTCTTACTTCCTCACGTTTCCTCTCATGACTTCCTTTCTTTAGTTCTCCTTTGTCATATTGTGACAAAAAGGGGGAGAATGGTTTGTTCTTACTGTGATTGTGAGAGGAGTAGGTAGCAGTGGTTATGTTACCCAGGGGGAGTTAGGGGGAATATATGTTTGATCTTGAATATATGTTTGATCTTGTTGAATGATAATGGTTGAATGTTGAAAACTGGTTGAATGTTGAATATTGAATATTGATTTGCAGGTGTTAACCAGTTGTTTTACTTTTGTTTATTATGGTTATGTGTTTTGTCACTAATTTGATAAAGGGGGAGATTGTAAGTGCTATAGTTTCTATCCCTCTTTATTGTCAAATTTGTAGTGCCAAAATCACTATTATACTCTGTTATATATAACTTGCATAAGTGAAGCTTTCTCAAGGATCAACATTCATTAACAAGCTAAGCTCACAACAAGCAAAGCTCTCAAGTACAAGACTCAAGATCTTGTAGAAAGTACAAGGCAAGACTCAAGCTGATCTCAAGACTCAAGCTGAAACTCAAGCTGATCTCAAGACTCAAGCTGAAACTCAAGCTGATCTCAAGACTCAAGCTAATCTGAAGACTCAAGTTGAAAGTCAAGCTGAACTCAAGACTCAAGCTGAAACTCAAGCCACTTTCAAGATTGAGCTACTTCAAGGTTTAATCTACATCAAGACTTCAAGGCTCATTCTTCATGGTCTCTTGTTTCAATGTCCATACTTTATGATTAAGGTTTGTTTGACCATAGGTTGACCTTAGAAGTAGGTCATTTTGGATACATAAGTCGAATGTTATTTTTCATGTGATTGGTCTGTTCTTCGACTAGTCCTAGGCCTTCTTCGACTAGTCCTAGACTTGCTTCGACCAGTCTAAGATATTCCTCGACCAGTCGTAAGTTTGTTACAAATTCCGGATAAAATCTGTTAGCCTTCGACTAGTCCTGGAATCTGTTCGACCAGTCGTAGGAACAGTGTCGACTGATCTTCGACCAGTCGTACAATCTATGACTCGAAGTCCAGCGAACCTTTGCAGGACCTACGACCAGTCGAAGGAAACCTACGACTAGTCGTAGAACGGTCTGAGCATATCCCGCCGAATTTTTCAAATATCTGTTAGAGTTTCGACTAGTCGAAGAGCACTCTAGACCAGTCGAAGACCCGATCTTCTCACCTATAAATAGAGCACGAATCTCAGAAGAAATCATTGATTTAATTAAAGTATTCAAGCCAATCTTCGTCGAACTTCTGAGAGATAATTCTGTGCTCCATCTAAGCTAAGTGTGCTTATTTAATATTCTCTTTCCTTAACTTTATTTTAATTGATTTTGTTTCTTATATTCCAATCTGATTTGATGAAGAGGAATTATTATTCCCTTTCTTTGGAATCAAAATCAATTAAGGCAAGCCCTATTTGGTTTAATTTAAAATCTATTAGAACTAGAACCATTGTAATCGAGTACTGGACATTGAACTTGGACATTCAATCATCTACTTTGATTTGGTTCTACCGGGCTGCTACAACGAAGGAGATTTTCAGGTATTTTACATATTGTAAATTCCTTTCTATTATTCTGGTTTCTTTCAAGATTTGCCAGAAAAATCTTGTTATTTTGGTTATCTGAGGAAAGCCAGGAAAACTCAGAAGTGGGGTTTTTTTAATTGTGTAAGCCCACAGACAAAGACACAATTGTAAGGGTTTTGGGTGAACCTGGGAAAACCTATTTTTAGTGAACGCTAATATCCCCTGTGTGAGGATATTAGGAGTGGAGTAGCTTTTTGTGTGGCTGTTGTTTAACAGTTGGTGAACACACAGGCGAACCACTATAATCCCTTGAGTTGTGGTTGATTGATTTATTCTTTTAATCTTTTAATTAATTTTTGTGGGATGTATGTATGGTGGTGAATGTTGTAATTATTTCAAGCTTTGTGAGAATGTTGTAATAGCTTAGAATTTACTTTCTGCTATTCCTTTATAAGCTTGATTTTCAATTTCATTTGAAAGTTGTTCCAGCAAGGTTGCCCTGCCATTTTTATGGTGTATGGCTATCCCTAGAACAATACATTTTTAATTACAAGTTATTTCATTTCAGTTTATATTTAATTCTGTATTCCTCTTCGATTTGAGACTTGATACAAAGACCTTTCTAGAAATAAGGTTGTCCTACCATAAACTCTGTTTTTGGTGTAAGGTTGTCCTTAGAATAACGTTTGTATCAACCTCTCAAGATCTGAATTTTGAGGTTGTTTTTCTTTCCTGCATTGTTATTTAATTTGGCTATCATTTTCTTTATTATTCTACTGTTATTAGTTTTTATTTGGCATTGTCCTATTCACCCCCCCCCCCCCTCTAGGACATATAGCTTGGCCTTTTCACCGCCCCAATGGCATAGCCGGATGTGTCACAAATAATCTCAAAAGGGATGCTCAAATTGGGTGGCTGCATG
Organism: Magnolia sinica; assembly: GCF_029962835.1. Classification (NCBI taxonomy): domain Eukaryota; kingdom Viridiplantae; phylum Streptophyta; class Magnoliopsida; order Magnoliales; family Magnoliaceae; genus Magnolia; species Magnolia sinica. The sequence goes on from NC_080574.1 coordinate 88,384,692, forward strand.
ATAGGTGCGATAATTAACTTGCCTTTGGGCTTGGTAAAAGCTTCCTGGCATTGATCAGTCCACTCATATGGTGCATCCTTTTGAAGTATGTTACATAAAGGATGAGAGAGGTGATGAAAGTCTTTTATGAATCGTCTGTAAAATTCAGCGTGTCCTAAGACGGATTGTACGCCGGTATTCTTTTGGGAGGTGGTATGTTAGAAATAAGATTGATTTTGTCCTTGTCCACCTCAATTCCCTTAGACAAAATTATATGTCCAAGAACAATTCCCTTAGGAACCATGAAATGACATTTCTCCAAATTTAGAACCAAATTCTTCTCCTCACATCGCTTCAACACACATTTAAGATTTTTCAAGCACTTATTAAAGGATGGACCAAAAATGAAGAAGTCGTCCATGAAGACATCTAAATATTCCACTACCATGTTAGAAAAAATACTCAACATGCATCGCTGAAATGCGACAGGGGCATTACATAATCCAAATGGCATCTTTTGTTAAGCAAAAGTGTCATAGGGACATGTGAATGTTGTCTTCTCTTGATCTTGAAGGGCTATCTCTATCTGATTGTAGCATGAACACCCATCAAGCAAGTAATAATAAGAATGACCAGTAACCTTTCCAAGATTTGGTCAATGAAGGGTAAGGGGAAGTGGTCCTTCCTTTTGATGATATCAATTTTCTATAGTCAATGCACATTCTCCAACCAGTAGTAACTCTGATTGGCACAAGTTCATTATCGGTGTTGACTACTATAGTGATTCCAAATTTCTTAAGAACCACCTAAGTTGGACTCACCCGTTGATTGTCGGATATAGGGTATATGATACCCACATCCAACAATTAAAGTACCTCTCCCTTAACCACTTCTTTCATGTTTGGATTGAGTTAACGTTGTGGTTGTCGAGAATGTCTCGACAAGAAAACAAATACGTTTGATTCGAGGGATTTCATTCAATGATAACAAAGAAAGAATGAGAGAACAATGATAACAAGATATCTATTCATTTTGAGTTCGTTTACATCCTCGAATTCCCTTGATTCTAAAAATAAAGTACAATCAATCAATGCTATAAATGAAAGAAAACACAGTCCGATGGCAATTTCAGCAACATTTCAACAATTTTGATGTTCATCGCAAATGCAGATGAGTTGTGCGGACTCGAAGCCCTTAATCTGGCATACATCCTTGAAATGTAGAGCGCACTTCCTTGAAATGTGGAGAGTACATCCTTGAAATTTAGAGCGCGCGACCCTTGAAATGTGGAGCACACTTCCTTGAAATGTGGAGCACGCGACCTTGAAATGTGGAGTGCGCATCCCTTGAATTGTGGAGAGGCGGTCATCCCTTGAAATGTCAAGCAATCATCCCTTGAAATATGGAGCGATCATCCCTTGAAATGTGGAGCGGTGAACAAACCTTAAAATGTGGAGCAGCGAACATCCCTAAAATGTGGATCGGCGAACATCCCTTAAAATGTGCAGCGGCGATCATCCCTTAAAATGTGGAGCGATCATCCCTTGAAATGTGGAGCGAACATAACTTGAAATGTGGAGCGAACATCCCTTGAAATGTGGAAGTGGCGCATGCTACTTGGAGTTAGGACAAGCATCCATGGGAAGTGGCGCACACTACCTGGAGTTAGGAGTTAGGACAAGCATCCATGGGAAGTGGCACACATCACCTAGCTTCAGGACAAAGCACCATGAGAAGTGTCACACATCATCCATCTTCAAGACAAAGCACTATGAGAAGTGGCACACATCACCCAGCTTCAGGACAAAGCACCATGAGAAGTGGCACACATCACCCAGCTTCAGGACAAAGCACCATGAGAAGTGGCACACATCACCCAGCTTCAGGACAAAGCACCATGAGAAGTGGTGCACATCACCCAGCTTCAGGACAAAGCACCATGAGAAGTGGCACACATCACCTAGCTATAGGACAAAGCAACATGAGAATTAGTGGACATTGCTTGGAGTTAAGACAAGTGCCCACTCAAAGTGGCGCACAATGCTTCTCCCTTATAAAGTGGCGCACAAAGCCATGTATATGGATAAAATCCCTAAGGGAGTGGTGCACAAGGGTGGTATTTGGACATGGTACAGAATGATGTTGCACACAATGGGTGGAGTCAAGACAACAGAGAGAAAGAAATGGCATTGGGACAAAGTTCCTTTAGAAGAGCATTGTGCGCCAATCCTTTAAAGGTGGTTGTGCGCTAGGACAAAGGAGAGAAAGCAGGGGTATTATGCGCTAGGACAAAACCCCATTAAGAATGGCATTGTGCGCAAAGACTATTGGAAGTCGTTGTGCACATTATGGGTTGTGCGGAACTTCATGTTGTGCACTAGGACAGGGGAGAGAAGGATGTGGCGCACAATGGAGAACTTCAGGACAGGGAAGAGAAGGATGTGGCACACAATGGAGAACTTTAGGAGAAGGAAGAGAAGAATGTGGCGCACAATACTTAATGTTAGGACAAATGTCCATGGAGTGTGGTATTGGGACAAATCCCCATTGGAAATGGTGTTGTGCACAAATCCCATGGAAATGGTTGTGCGCAAATCCCATGGAAGTGGTTGTGCACAAATCCCATGGAAATGGTTGTGCGGAACATGGGTTGTGTGCCGCACAAACCATCTAGCGCACAAGGACGAGCATCTCCAACCTCTTCTCCTCAATTCTCTCCCCTCTTGTCTCTTTCTTGTCTCCTTCTTCTCTTGTCCAAATGAGGCATGGGAGGGAGTATTCATAGGCATTCCTCCCTTACACAGTGGTGTTCACCACCACTTCTTTCCTCATACAACTTCCATCTCTTTCCTTACATAGTGGTGTTCGCCAACCTCTCCTTTTAATGGTGGTGTACTTTTCTTCTCCATTAAAATGAAACCTGTGCACCCTTTTTTTACCAAATACCCTCTTCACCTCTTTTCCCAAAATACCCGAACTCATTGATTTTTATCAAAATACCCCAACTCACTGATTTTTACCAAAATACCTCAACTCACTAATTTTTATGAAAATACCTCAACTCACTGATTTTTACCAAAATACCTCAACTCACTAATTTTTTTGAAAATACCTCAACTCACTGATTTTTACCAAAATACCTCAACTCACTAATTTTTAACAAAATACCAAAAATACCCCGGGATGTTGATTTTTACCAAAATACCCCCGGATGATGATTTTTACCAACATACCCTCAGATGCTGATTTTTACCAAAATACCTAAAATACCCCTGGATGCTGATTTTTATCAAAATACCCCTGCATGCTGATTTTTACCAAAATACCCCCAGATGCTGATTTTTACCAAAATACGGAGTGCACAATCTTAGAAAAGATTCGTTTCATGGAATTCTCTGACCAATGTAATGAAATATTTTTTTGCCTTAACAGATACTCCCTCGATCCTTCTTTAATTGATTCCTGAAATCAAATGGAGGATCGATCTTCCTCCGATCGAAGAGCTTAATGAACTGCAACTGAAGGATGACTGGATGATCATGCTTGCATGGAAGACTGAATGATCATACTTGATCAGAAGATCGAATGATCGCGCTCGAACAGAAGACTTGAATGATCATGCTCGAATGAAAGATTTAAATGATCGTGCTCGAACGGAAGATTGAATGATCACGCTCAAACGGAAGATTTAAATGACCGTTGTTTGAACGGAAGATTTGAATGCCCCCTGCCAACAACGTCGAGCGGATGCTTCACTAAAGAGGATAAAATTCTCTTTTCATCGAAACTTGCCACTTAACAGTTGTGGTGACTTCGTCTTTGAGTATCTTGGTCAGAGAACTATCTTTCATCATTGATGTTGTTGCAATAGTCTCTTTGATTAACTCCTATGATTCTTTCTTTGAATTTCATGTCTAGGGAGTTGTTCTTTAATGCTGCTCCTACCGTAATAACTTTTTTGATTGTTTCCTTTATTCATGATCTACATAACTCAAGCTTTCGAATGATAGTCTTTCCTGCCAAATTAATTAGAATTACTATTTCAAGACATTATAATTTTTTTAATTTATCTTCATAAAGTATTTATAATTTTTTCAAAAAATATATTAAAAACTTCTCCTCTTTTTAGACTGATTGTGATATTCACAATATGATAATGATTTATTCATTTCATCTTTGTGCTTGTCATCATTCTTCACATTGCATTCTTTGCTCATTATATTGCGCTTTTAGAGATGTCATCTCCAGCTCCAAAGGTTCAACCGTTGAGTCTCTTTGCTGATTCTTTTCTAGCTTGTTCTCCTTGGCATAAACTTTTCCTTTGATTTTTGCTGACTTTGAAAAATAGATAAGACTTCTTTCAATTTCCATTTAATTGCTTTCCAAAGGTCATAGAAGTTACTGATGATGATTCTGTTTGTTCTTTGTTTCCATCAGATCTAGTACTCAGAGACTTGCGTTATCATTATTAGAACAATGAGAAGTTACGGCATCGGACCATATAACTAGGCTTTAATATAGAAGTAACTTTTGAATGTTCACACTAAATCATGTTTCATAATTTTCATTATATGAATTCCTCCACCATGAATAAGAGATTATCAGACAGACCAAGGCATAGGTTACTTTAAAGACATAAATCATGCCCCCTTTCCAGGTCAATTTCACATAAAGATTTCTTCAGAAGATAATACTTCTGAAGTGAAGCCTGCTGATACCCTTGAAAGATAGATAATTTTTTACTTCTCTTTTAACGAATCTAAAGAATATATCTGAATCTTTAGATTGTCTAGAAGACTGATAATTCTTCACTAGTTTATTCTCTACCGCCTTTGAAAATCTTGTGCAATAATATTTCTCTATCATCACGATGGCAAGAGATGAAAAGACCTCACAAATCTTGTTAGTAGAACAAATATATTGCAATTGAAGACTAATAGTTGATCTTGAAGATTTGAACTTTTTGAGTAAATAATTCCCAATATTTTGAAGGCATTTACTGTTACTGTAACTTGAACCTTATTCAAAAGAAAGGCATTTTTTGTATGTATGTTGTTTACTCGATATTTAAAATTTTCATCAGGCAATATATATCTGTAGCATTTTGAATGTTACACATAGTTTATGCTTTTTGAGCAATGGAGCTAATTTACTTTAACTAACCATACTTTGACTAGACAAGACTGAACTTGTCTTGACTAGACTGGACTTAACTTGACTAGTCTAGATTGAACTAGACTGGACCGACACTACTGGACTTGACTGGACTGATGCTACTGGACTGACTGGACTGGCACTATTAGACTGACACTACTGGACTGACACTATTGGACTGACACTACTGGACTGACACTTACACACATTTTAGGCTCTTGAGTAGTGAAGCAAAACACAGTTTAAGCTCTTGAGTAGTGGAGCCTATGCAATTTTTTAGACTCTTGAGTAGTGAAGTCGGGTCTCACGTGATGGTCTCTGTAACTATTATGAGTTCACTGGACTTCTCACTGTCTGATGAGTTCACAAACCATGATCCATCAGAGGAGATCAGTGAAGCTACCAGGGCCATGAACTCGATTGGATTTACGCACAGGGTTGGCCACAGTAATTCTCTAGAGTTCACGGGGCGCACAAGGTGACTTTTGGGTACCAAATCCAGGGCCACCAGTCCATTAATGAGTAGGTTTAGGCCCTTCCTCATGAGTTATTACTGAAATCAAGCTAAGGATCTAGGGGGGTCTTACGCATGGTTGGCCTTCTATGGACAATGGCCAAAGAGCGCACACTACAGCCCATGTTTTCTTCACCTGCAAGGTCGGACCCATCACGCGAGGACAATTTCATCTGTTCCCCATGTCGCTGTCGAAAAGCTATACAGACGGCATGGACATTACGCGTGACTGGCCGTTACGAACTTTTTGGCCTTTATAGGGCTTTCAGTCACTATCTCCATCCGCTGCCCCCATAGGTATGCGTACGATGGCCTTCATGGGCTTTTTAGGGCCACTGGCTTCTCACCACTGCCCGAATGGTGATGGAGATAGGCTTTATGCGTAGTTGGCTGTATAGGATTGACTAAGCTGCCTTAAATGATAAACTATTGTCGTTGATGTGATAATTGATTATACAGGCTTTACTAAAGATAACAAATCGATAACTGAAGATAATAAATCAATGATTAATATATAACCCCTGCTGCTGTTGATGATATTATAAAATTCGGCCCAAATAGAGCTTCAACTTAGTAATAATATCAATTTCGATAAACTTCGATAATAGAATAATCTTCACATCAGCAATTTGGCGATGGCAATAGTAGTTTTGATAATCTAATCGAGCAATTATCATCAGTGCTCGACAATAATAATATACTTCAACTTAATATGCTTAGGAATCTGCCTTTTATTCATATATGACATCAACATTTTGAGACTTGGCATTCTGAAACGTGTATTCTAAGACTTGCATTCTGAGACTTGCATTCTGAGACTTTGCTTATCTTGCCCCCTTTTGATTTGAAAGTATTATGCTAATAATCTTCGAAATCAAAACTGCAGTTTATCTTCAAGGATAACGTATTTTGTATGCTTTTGTCTGCCCCCTACGCCGTGAATTTTCTGAGTCAAAACACCATGAATATTCTTGGTATTTAGGGATGATATATTTTGCTAAACTGGCAGGTATATTGATGATAATTTGCCCACATGATGGACTTACTTGTCTTATTTTCTTCTTGCTTGCCTATTCTTCTATAGAGTGAATATCTCCAATCGGGGCCATATATCATTACTTTCTCTCTTATTTCATATATCTTCTTTGTGACAATTCTACTATCATCAGTCATCTTCTATAGAATACATATCTTTCCTTCTTTGCTTCCTTTCCTTTGAATGTTTTAGCCATGGCAATTCCATTTTCTTTATAGCTAGCAATTGATTCATTGTACAAAGTATATTGTTTTCTTTAACCGTATATTTCCTACAGTCCTTGAATTGTCTAAGCCCTTTCTTTACTTTCTTAATGGTAGAACCACCCATGTTCTCTTTATCTCTCTCTCTCTCTCTCTTTGTTTTTTTTTTTTTTTTTTAATTTCTTCTCATTTATTTTGACGATTCTTCATCTTGTTTTTTTTTTCTTTAGCAATATTTGCTGCCACTCTCTTAATATTTTCAAATAGCCAATTCATATGAGAGTTGAACAATTTTACTTTCATTCTTTCTAAATTGCCAACTTTTATAATTAAATCTTAAAAGATCTATATATTCGGATCACTGAGTTTTAATGTAATGTTTAGTTTTATGCATTCTGTACGTAACTTGACTTGCTCTTCTACTTTGTTAAATTGCGAATGGCCTCTATCATCCATTGCTGTTCTCTTAAGACTTTGAAATAGCCGATCCATATGAGAGTTGAGCAGTTTCACTTTGACTCCTTTCAAATTGTAATTTTTATAATCAAATCTCGAAATATTCTTCTTCTTTGTCAGATTGGGAACACGATGCCCCCAGGGTTCTCCATTGGCTGATGAATTTGTTAATTAATTCGTCTTCTCATTGGTAAGCACCAGCCAATTTAGTCACACTAACTTCTCATTTGAAGACTTTCTTTAAAGTTTACTATTGTTTACGGTAGTCGCTGTTGGAAAGTTGGGGATTTCTTCAGCAACATGCTCTTCTGGTGTAGACTTCGAATGTACTGATTTCCTATTTTCCTGCACACTTCGAATGTTTTGATATCAAAGGAGAAAGTGAAAACTGTACCGTCGAGGAGGATGAACTGAGTGAGTGAAGTAAAACTGCGCCTCGTAGTATTGCGCATGATCGACCTGTTATACAGACTCGACAAGACGATATTCTTTGTGAGAGAGTATCGAACCCTTCGTCTTTTGGGTGATACCATCATTCGTCCTCTATCGTCTTGTTGTGCTACTGGTGAAGCAGAAATCATTTCAAACATTACCTGACATTGCCGGTCCTTGATCGCAACTGATTTAACCTTTTCTAGTGCTTTCTGTAGTAGCAATCTGGGAATCTTCTAAACGGAGCATTAATTCCTGTTAAGTTAGTCGAGAGAAAAGTCATTGCGGTATACCTGTCATTCAAAATAGAGTGTTAGTTATTTTTGTTAAATAAAATTGTACTTTGTCTTTAGAAATGAAGGGGAAGGTGTTCCCACTGAGAGTCGCCATTTTGGCGTCTATACAACGCCAAAAAGTGATAAATGTTCTCGGAATATTTTCTAAATTATCATTGAAAAGAATCCTCAGCAGAGTCGCCATTTTGTTTCAACAAGAAAACAAATGCGTTTGATTTGGGGGATTTCATTCAATGATAACAAAGAAAGAATGAGAGAACAATGATCAGAAGATGTCTATTCATTCTGAGTTCATTTATATCCTTGGATTCCTTTAATCTGAAAATAAAGTACAATCAATCAATGCTATAAATGAAAGCAAAGACAATCTGATGGCAACTTTGGCATGCAGTTCAACGCTTTTTATATTCATCGCAAATGCGGATGAGTTGTGAGGACTTGAAGCCCTTGATCTGGCGTACATCCTTGAAATGTGGAGCGCACTTCCGTGAAATGTGGAGCGTACATCCTTGAAATGTGGAGCGCACTTCCTTGAAATGTGGAGCCCGTGACCTTGAAATGTGGAGCGTGCATCCCTTGAAATGTGGAGCGGTGATCATCCTTGAAATGTGGAGCGATCATCCCTTGAAATATGGAGCGGCAATCATCCCTTGAAATGTGGAGCGATCATCCCTTGAAATATGGAGCAGTGAACATCCCTTAAAATGTGGAGCAGCGAACATCCCTTAAAATGTGGAGCCACGATTATCCCTTAAAATGTGGAGCGGTGACATCCCTTGAAATGTGAAGCGATCATCCCTTGAAATGTGGAGCAACGAACATCCCTTAAAATGTAGAGAGATCATCCCTTGAAATGTGGAGCAATCATCCCTTGAAATCTGGAAGTGGCACACACTACCTGGAGTTAGGACAAGCATCCATGGGAAGTGGCACACATCACCCAGCTTCAGGACAAAGCACCATGAGAAGTGGCACACATCACCCAGCTTCAGGGCAAATCACCATGAGAAGTTGCACACATCACCCAACTTCAGGATAAAGCACCATGAGAAGTGGTGCACATCACCCAGCAACTTCAGGATAAAGCACCATGAGAAGTGGTGCACATCACCCAGCTTCAGGACAAAGCACCAGGAGAAGTGGCACACATCACCCAGCTTCAGGACAAAGCACCAGGAGAAGTGGTGCACCATGCTTGGAGTTAAGACAAGTGCCCACTCAAAGTGGTGCACAATGCTTCTCCCTTATAAAGTGGCGCACAAAGCCTTACATATGGACAAAATCCCTAAGGGAGTTGCACACAGGGGTGGTATTTGGACATAGGAGAGAATGATGTGGCACACAATGGATGGAGTTAAGACAACAAAAAGAAAGAAATGGCATTAGGACAAAGTACCTTTAGAAGAGCATTGTGCGCCAATCCTTTTGAAGGTGGTTGTGCACTAGGACAAAGGAGAGAAAGCAGGGGTATTGTGCGCTAGGACAAAACCCCATTAAGAATGGCGTTGTGTGCAAAGACTATTGGACATGGTTGTGCGCAATATGGGTTGTGCGGAACTTGATGTTGTGCGCCAGGACAAGGGAGACAAGGATGTAGCGCACAATGGAGAACTTCAGGACAAGGAAGAGAAGGATGTGGCACACAATGGAGAACTTTAGGACAAGGAAGAGAAGAATGTGGTGCACAATACTTTGTGTTAGGACAAATGTCCGTGGAGAGTGGCATTGGGACAAATCCCCATTGGAAATGGTGTTGTGCGCAAATCCCATGGAAATGGTTGTGCACAAATCCCATGGAAGTCGTTGTGCGGAACATGGGTTGTGCGCTGCACAAACCATCTAGCGCACAAGGACGAGCATCTCCAACCTCTTATCCTCAATTCTCTCCCCTCTTGTCTCCCTCTTGTCTCTTTCTTGTCTCCTTCTTCTCTTGTTCAAATGAGGCATGGGAGGGAGTATTTATAGGCATTCCTCCCTTACACAGTGGTGTTCACCACCACTTCTTTCCTCATACAACTTCTATCTCTTTCCTTACATAGTGGTGTTTGCCAACCTCTCCTTTAAATGGTGGTGTACATCTCTTCTCTATTAAAATGACACCCGTGCACCCTTTTTTTACCAAAATACCATCTTCACCTCTTTTACTAAAATACCCCAACTCACTGATTTTTACCAAAATACCCCAACTCACTGATTTTTACCAAAATACCACAGCTCACTGATTTTTACTAAAATACCTCAACTTACTATTTTTATCAAAATACGTCAACTCAATGATTTTTCCAAAATACCCAATATACCCCCGGATGCTGATTTTTACCAAAATACATGAAATACCCACGGACACTGATTTTTACCAAAATACCCAAAATACCCCGGATGTTGATTTTTACCAAAATACCTACGGATGCTAATTTTTACCAAAATACCCAAAATATCCCCGGATGCTTATTTTTACCAAAATGCCCAAAATACCCTGGATGCTGTTTTTACCAAAATACCCCCGGATGCTGAGTTTTACCAAAATACCCAAAATACCCCCGGATGTTGATTTTTACCAAAATACAGAGTGCACAACCCTGGAAAAGATCCACACCATGGAATTCTCTGACGAATGTAATGGAATATTTTTTATGCCTCAACAGGGAGGTTTTCACATTATCCTCAAGATGAATGTGGTGAGTATAAATCAAGGGATCGATTCCTTCGAGATCCGCAATCGACTATCCAAGGGCTCCTTTATGTTCAGTGACAGTAGCGATGAGCACACTCTCTTGCTCTTGCTCAAGGTGGGAAGAAATCACCACCGGGTATGTCTTGTCTTGACCTAAGTAGACATATTTAAGATCAATAGCCAAAGGTTTTAGGTCAACCATCGGTGCTTTGAGGCTAGACGGTAGAAGCACTACGTCGGTTTGGGAGAATTTCTCAAGTTATGGCCTCCACCGGTTAACCTCAAGTACCGGTGCAATATCAAGTAGGGCATCCATCTCCCTAATCATGTCATCATCCAATTTTAGGGGAGTGTGCCACACACATCTCTAAAGGGTTAGAGGATAAGGTCATCAGAGCTCTATCTTCCACAAAAGAATCTATTATATTAATGTCATGTGCCTCTTCATCATCCTCAGCCTGTCTGCTCATGTTGAAAAAGATATTGAGCTCCAACATCATATTTTCAAAAGACAAATTCCTTACCCCATTCCTACAATTGATGATAGCATTGTATGTAGCAAGGAACAGGCGGCCAAGTATGATAGGGATTTAAGTGCTAATGTATGCAATGGGCTAAGTGTCCAGGATGATAAAATACACTGGATAGTAGAATTTATCAACTTGGACCAATACATCCTCAATCATCCCTCTTGGTACATGAACTAAGCGATCAACAAGTTATAATTTGGTCAGGGTGGGGTTTAATTCACCTAGACCCAGTTGTTCGTAGACCGAGTAAGGGATCAGATTTACACTCGCCCCTAAGTCAAGAAGTGCATTCTCAATTTGGTGATTTCCAATTATACAAGTGATAGTTGGGCTACCAGGATCTTTATATTTTGTGGGAAATTTTACTTGAGAATGGCACTCACTTTTGCTGTCAGGAAAATTTTCTTTTTAATACTTCGTTGCCTCTTGGTTGTGCATAGGTCTTTTTGAAATTTGGCATATGAAGGAATTTATTTCACAACTTCTAGAAGACGGATGTTGACCTTCACTTGTTTCAACACCTCTAGAATATCTTGTGAGTTGTGAAACCTTGATTCTAAACGATTCATAGCACAACCTTCACCTAAAATATTAGATAAGACAACCTTATTTCATGAATGTCTTTAAAATTAATCTTCAAATAATTGAAATGGAGAGCTAGTGATATCCTAGAGGGGGGTGAATAGGACAATGCCAAATAATTGAAATAAATGTGAAATATGTAAAGAATACAAAAATCTCAATTGCATGGGTATTTAAACCTTGATTCTAAACGATTCGTAGGATAACCTTCACCTAAAATATTAGGCAGGTCAACCTTATTTCACAAATGTCTTTAAAATCAATCATTTAAACTAGCAAGAGAAGATAAAATAATTATCACATTCACCACAAAGAATGAAATAATAAATAACATCCACCACTAAAAGATTAAAGCATTCACTACAAGGCACAAGGAGTTACAGTGGTTCGGTGCTTAAAACAACAACACCTACTCCACTACCAAAATTACTACCCACATAATTTTGGCTTTCACTATAATTAGGTTTTCACAGATTCACCTTAACAACCTAATACATTTCCTTGTGATTTTCATGGGCTCACCATAATTAAAAAATTTTGTGATTTTGACGGGCTATCATAAATAAAAACCAACTGAGATTTTCACAAGCTATCTGAGAAAAACTTAAAATGAAATAAAGTAGTAAAATACTTATCTTTAAATGTAGATTCAAAGATGTGGTAGAGGCTTTGTAGCAGAAGAACTTCTTTCTTGGTTGTAGATGTTGCAGTGATCGATCAAAAAGAAAGAGTATAGGGTTTTATAGATTTTATAAATGAAAAACCCAAATGCTACCTGATTCAATTCACTTTAGATCTTAAAGAAAGTATAGATTACTCTCTCAAAATAATATTAAAATGATCTTGAGAAAATGGAATTAAATAAGCTATAAATTAAATTATAAATACCACACCAATAGCTTGTCGAGGACTTGAGCTTCTCTCTCTCTCTCTCTCTCTCTCTCTCTCTCTCTTGTAGAAGGATTATAGTAAATTTTTGTTGTACTTTAAAATGAGAGAAACCCTCTATTTATAGCCAAAGAGGTTGGAAATTTGGCTAGCCTAAGACTGGCTTCGACTAGAAGGATTACATCGAATTCGTTCCAACGACTATCGGATTGCGTGGGATAAGATCTATGCAAAATTCAGCAGGCCTGAGGTCAAATTCGGCTAGTCAAAATTTTTTCACAAAATTCAAATGATTACATTGCTGGATTTTGACACGAACTTTCTCGGGCTAGCTAAATTTCAAGCTTAGGCTAACCGAACCAAAACTTAAGCTAGCCTTATTTTCCACAAAATTTGTTATTTTGCTCAGGCTTGGAGTTAGGCAGGCAGAACCAGAAGTTAGGCTGGCTTAATTCCAGAGCAAAAACACTGCTAAAAGCCAAGTTTATTGACTTTTTAAAAGCGCTTAAACCTAATGTCTTTCTAAGGTTATACCACTTGTGCTTTAGCAATTATATGGGACAACTTGTCTTGAATATTAACTTGATCCTGTCTTGAATTCGGGTGTCGACTTCTTGAGAAGATGTGCTGATCTTAAGCTGATCATAAGCCAATCTTGAGTTGATCTTCAGGCATGTAGAGTAGTTATGATTCCATAATTGTGATTGTCCATAAAGCACTTTTTTCTTACAAAATTTAACAAGCCATGTGTGCTAAACATAAAAGCACTTAAAATCTCCCCATTTGTCAATTTCGTGACAAAACACACAACATACACAATATATCCACTAACATTTATGATCACATTCATTCATAAGATTCATTCACAGATTCGTTCACAACATTTAACAAACTTAAAGTTGCCCTATGTAGGTTGTAATAATCATCCTTGTAATCCTCGTAACGAATTGTGCATAGCACAACTAATGATTATCAACTGATGTTCTCCCTAAGAAATACAACATATAGTATGCAAAAAAATATGTAGCATGTAGTACATACATTCCATTCATTCCATATGCATAATTCATTGCATTCATTCCACCCCACACACATACTAACACTATTTTCTCCCCCTTTTTGTCACAAGTTGACAAATGAAGAAGAAGTTCTATGATATATCAAGAAGCATATCAAAGTAAGATAAAATAACATGAATATCAATAGTTATGAATAAAAATTAGTAGGAATATCATAGAAAATATAACATCAAGATAAATAACATTGTATAGGACAGTGTATAAAATATCCAAAATATTTATACGACTGTAGTATATCATTAAACAAATTATCCAAAATATCTAAGTAAATCATCAAATAAGTTTACTACAAATCCAATATAAGCAAGGAAAATAAGCAAATCAAGCTCAATTTGACCCTAAGGAAGATGGTGTAGGCATCAAAGGATCATTAAGCCACAAACTTCAATTGATGCGATGGAAGTACTTTTTCATGTACTTCATTATAGACTTTTGGGTTTGGGCTAATGATACCTGCAAACATGTAGTGCATCAAGGTTCTCCTCTAATGTAGATAACCTCTCATCAAATTGAGAGAGACAATAGTTAGAATTAGTTGGATCATCAAAATCTTCTAATTCATTGAAGATATCTTCCACAGCGGTGTCCGTCACTTGCGCCTTCTCTTTGTTCAGGTAGTGGAGTGAGGTTCATCATATTCAAGTTTGAGTTATTGAAGGGGAATTCAGATTCCGCTGCCTCAAACATAGGGACTTAGACATTGTAATGAAAAGAAAGACTAGACATAAGATGTCCAAATGGAATGAACTCATGCTTTAGATGCAAACAAAATTGAATAATGATGTAACAAATCAAAGAAGATAAACAAATATAGATACTCGTGACAACAGTATGGAAGACACGAACCATAAAGGGAGTAAAATCAGTCTTATTCCCAACTCTAGCATATACATTAGATATAAAGATGTGATGTAGGATGCGGTATTTAGGGAATAACTTGTTGGAGGGTAAGGCATTACCGGACCGCCATTTAGCATTAAAGCCACATAATGCCCTTGTAATCAACTGCTTTTCAGAGTCAGACATTTTCTCTGAAAGTGTTGCGATTGGAATTCCATCATCTGTAATGTCAATGTCCATTAAAGCAAAGATAATGAAAGGCATAATAATGATTGTCTCTTCTAAAAATTTAATTGAGAATGATAAATCATTAAGAAAGACATCACAAATGAAGGCATACATACCTTACAAAATTGACCCATAAGCCATCCCACCCCAATGCAAAATTCTTTCCCATCCAACCTTAAAAAGGATTTCAACAAGACCAAAATGAGCAACATTGTCCAATTTTACAGATTTTCCAATAATAATATTCCTTGTGTGGAAATCTCAAATATTTTCTAGATCAAACTCTGGTGAGTGCAACGATCGTACACCAAGAGGAATGGATCAGGAAGATGAGCCAACTCTCGATTTACGAATAGATCATTTTACTCTTGGTTTCATCTTAAAAACACAAGGAAAATTACAAGGAAAAATGCAAGAAAGAATGTAGATCAGATTTTGAGAAAAACCTAATAAGAAAAGGGTTTCAAAATGAAAAAAACCTACACAAACTTGCAAATCTAGGACTAGACAACCTAAATCTTGAAGGAAATTGAAATAAAATCACTTTCGAGAGAGCTGGGTTGATGGGCTGGTCAAATGGGGCACTGGCTAGCCAAAGAAGAAGAAGTGGAGAATGAAAAAAATTAAGTTTTTTTCCCCTTTTTGTTTAATCGGTGCAGCTAGCCTGAGCATGTGCTCGATTGGTTGAATTTTTTGATCATCAATGTGATGGCAAAAAATTCTCCAAATTTTTTAATTAAAAATATTTTTTTTCAACATTTATTTTTATTTTTTATTTTTCTTTTCTTTTATTTCTTAATTACAAATAAACATAAACATAAATGCAAAGAAAAGAATAATTATTTAACAATACACAGTCTAATATCATGCTTCAGATTTGAAACTTTAACACTGTCAAGCGTCTTAGTCAGTATATCTGTAAACTACTTCTCGGTTTGAATGTATTCCAGCATGATAGTCTTATATTCAACTAATTCTTGAATGTAGTGACATCGTATGTTAATATGCTTTGTACGAGAATGTTGAATTGGATTTTTAGAGATATTTATTATACTAGAATTATGGCAATATAAGTCTTCATATCTTGCATGATTCCATAATCAGCTAGCAATCTTTTCATCCACATTAGGTGAGTACAAGCATTTCCTATGGCAATATATTTAGCCTCTATAGTAGAAAGTGATATGAAATTTTATTTCTTGCTAAGCCATGATACTAAGCAGTTTCCAACATAGAAACATCCACCGATGGTAGATTTTCTATCATCTATTTTACCTACCCAGTCTGCATCATTATAACTTGCGATTTGTACAAACATATCATGTGGATACCATAAGCCTAAGTTCACAGAACTTGTGACATATATGATTATCCATTTGACAGTAGATAAGTGTTAGTCTTTAGGATCTGATTAATATCTATCACAAATGCCAACACTAAATGCAATATCAAGTCTACTAGTAGTTAAATAAAGAAGACTACCAATCATACTATGGTATAGTCGAGAGTCTACACTTTTACTTGATTCATCTTTTGAGAGTTTAAGAATCATACTAATCAGAGTATTAAAATTCGTACTATTTTCAAAATCAAACCTCTTTACAAGGTTCAGTGCATATTTGGTCTGAGAGATGAATATGCTATCTTCAAGTTGTTTGACTTGTAATTTAAGGAAAAAGGTTTAGTTAGCCAACTATACTCATTTAAAACTTGGATTTCATAAAATTTGCAAACTCAATAGATAGATTAGCGCATGTAGATCTATAGATAATATTGTCAACATAGATTTAAATAATCAAGATATCATCATTATATTTCTTGACAGATAGTGTTTTGTTAACACTACCCATAACAAAATTATGACTAAGTAAGAATTTAGTCAACTTTTTTATACCATGCTCCAGGAACCTGTTTTAAACCATAAAGAGCCTTTTAAGATGGTAAACATGATTGAGAAGTTTGAGATCTTCAAAACCCTTTGGTTGTTCAACGTAAACTTCCTTATTTAGATCACCATTTAGAAAAGCACTTTTTACATCCATTTGATGTATTTTAAATTTTTTATGACATGCAATGAAAATAAATAATTTGATTGATTCAAAATGTGTAACTAGTGCAAAGGTTTCATCATAATCAATACCTTCAATCTGAGTATATCCTGTACAACCAGTCGTGCCTTATTTCTGTTAATGTTCCCCATTTCGTAAGTTTTAATTTTAAAAATCCACTTGGTTCCAATTACATGTTTGTCGGTAGGTATGGAAACCAAATAGCATACATCAATTCTAATAAATTGATTTAATTCATCTTACATGGCATTTATCCAACTTTCATTAGTGAGTGCCTCATTTACATTACCCGATTCAATTTGGGAAGTAAAGAAGACATGATTACATATATTTTCAATAAGTCTTCTTGTCTGAACACTAGTGTGAGGGTTACCAAGAATTTGATTAGACGGATGGTCTTCGAGTAACCTTAACTCAGTTTTGTTAGATTTAGATAAAGGTTCAGGTAGATTAACGAAATTGATATCATCATCATCTAAATCAAGACTGGTTGTGATCGGTTGATCATCTATTACAAAATTTATCGATTCTTGTATAATCCCAGTTCTTTTATTAAGTACTCGGTATGTCCAACTATTTAGAGCATAACCAAGAAATATTCCATCATCTCTTTTGGCTTCAAATTTTTTCAAATTTTCACAGTCATAAAAAATAAATCATTTGCTTCCAAAAGTTTAAAAATATTTGACAGTGAGCTTTTTGTTAAACCATAATTCATAAGCTATTTGTTTTTAGCTTTTCTAATATAAACATGATTAATTATATAACATGCAGTATTAACAACTTTAGCCCATACATATTTACGTAAGTTCATGCTATTTGGCATTACACTAGCTATTTCTTGTAAATTTCTATTTTTCCTTTCAGTAACCCCATTTTGCTGAGGTGTTTTTATAGCAAAGAATTTATGTAGTATTCCATGATCATTGCAGTGTTTCTAATTCTAACCACAGATAACTCTTTTTCAGTCTAGATGCGTTTTATAAGTTTTCTGATTTCGTCAAGAGTATCTGATTTTTCTCTTAGAAATACTACCCAAGAATATCTAGTGTAGTCATCAACTACAACCAGAAAATATTTCTTTCCACCTCTACTCTCCGTTCTAGTTAGTCCGACTAAATCCATATGGAGAAGTTCAAGAGGTCTTGCCATGGCTAAGGAGTTCACTTTCTTGTGACTACTCCTAATTTGTTTGCCTATTTGACATGTGCCACATACTTTTTCTATCTTTTTCAGTTTGGGTAGGCCATGTAAGTGATCTTTTTTACTCAATTTATATAGATCTTTATAGTTTACATGTCCAAGATGTTGATGCCATAGTTCAGTATCATCTATTTAGATCATGTAACACGAATGGTTTGTTGAGCAAGACTCATAAATTATATAGCAATTTTCAGAAGTTTTGCGACCATCTAATATTACATTTCCTTTCTCATTAATTATCTCACATCCGTGATCTGAAAATTTTACACTATGTTTGTTACCATATATCTGAAATATGCTTAGAAGCTTATGTTTTAGCCCTATAACATATAAAACACTTTTAAAGAGAGGTAAGTTGGGAAGTTGTACATTACCTTCGCCAATAATCTTGTAGTTGCTTCCATCTCTGAATGTAAATGAGCTACCATTTATTTAGTTAATGTTTGAGAGTATAGCCTTATCACCTGTCATATGTCTCAAACATCCACTATCTAGGTACTATCTTTAATAGCTACTTGCTTTAAAAGTTGTGTGGATTACAAGATACTTAACCTTTAGAACCCATTTCATTACGGTTCTAGGTTTAGGAGGATATCTTGCTTTTTTTGTGTTTGGGAGTTAGGATTTCTCCTTTTTCTATATACTCCAATCTTACCAGAGTTGGATTTCAATATCTCAAGTCAACAATTTTATTAGCTAAATGAGGATTTCTAATATTATTTCTTTGATATTGGTAGTTGGCACTATTTTTATATTAGAGGCCTAAAAGGGTTTTGAATTTTTGAAGTCATTCCTTCTATAGTATGATTCTTTTAGAGTCTTTGCTTTAGAGTTTGAAGATTCTCCTTGTACAAAGGTAGGAGCAGATTCCTTAGGATTCTTCTTTTAGAGTCTCATTTTCTTCCATACGAATTTCTTCAAATTTGGTTGTGAGATTTTGGATTATAGAATTTTTTTTTACAATGGTAGTTCCTTCATGTGTCATTTCAAGAATATCTCATGCTTGTTTAGTTGTATTACATGAAATAATTCTTTTGAGTTCATCTGGTGATAGACCACAAGTTATTACATTTGCACTGCTTTCACTTTTCTAAATGGTAGTTTAAAAAGTATATGCGGTTTCTTTCATTGATATGGTTCCATCATCAGCTACTACTTTCATCATTGGAGGGATCCATTTAGTCACAATGGCTTACCACACACTTTTATTAATGGATTTTACGAAGATTTTAAGGCCCGTATCCTAGTCCGTACCGTTCCGTCGACTCTCGCGATCCTTCCCGACGAATTTCGGTAATCCGCGACCTATAATCAATGTTTACACACGACCCTAAGTTGTATCCCATAGATTTGAGTCAACTTATTCCGAGACTTGTATCATTGAGACCGTACCGTCACTGCGGTTTCAACACCATGTCTTGCATACCGATTCGATACCCTGGCCAGGAGATATGGGCCCGCGTTCAGTTCGAGGAAAACACCGCGCTTTTGCAATCCCAAGAAAATTTCTATATCATATCCCATCAATCAATCTCTCAATCAATCACCTCATGTCAAGTACAAGAGCAACCCCAAAGTTAACTCTCTCTCACCCTCTTTCTTACACACCCATACATGTCAAGTACAACTATCACCTCACATCCATCACTCACATCCATCACCTCTCTTACAACCACCCCTTCTCTCTCTCTCTTTCTTTTCACATTGTCCAAGCAACCAAAGTGGTGGACGTCCAAGCATTTCCAAGGAGAGGAAAAGGAGTGAGTTGTGTGGCCCACTTCCCATCCCAAGATCCATCATCCTAGCCCTTCATTTCTTATCATCTTCCATCAAAGTGAGACATAAGAAGATCGGCATTCCATCAGACCAAGAAGATCGAATTGTGGGTGTTCTGTATGCTTAGATTTCATTCTTTTGATGATGGGCCAAGTGGGGCCTACCGATTGCTGGTATGGATCTCACTTTGGACCTTAAATGTGGCCAATGGCCCACTATGATTCTCATGATCATTCCATGATGGGGCCATTCTCCATATACCCCATCATGATGTTTACTTTCTAGTTTGAAAGAGGTCATCTAGACCTTCCATTTTGGGTGGAGAAGGAATCTCCAACGTTAATCTTTGATTTGGTGGGCCCACATGTAATGGGACCCACTTGATGTATGTTGTAAATTATGGAAGGGAGGGCCTATAGTACCGGGGTCCCTCCATCACACGTGTCCCTTTCTCTCTCTCCCTCCCTTTTTCATTTGTTTTTGTGTATGATTATGTGGCTATGTGGCCCACTCGGATGAACCCCACCTTGATGTGTGTGTTATCCACACCATCCAACCATTTGGTGGCCCACCTAGGCAGCACGCCTGTAGGTGGGGCCCACCTTAAACAATGTGTTGTATTCAAATCGTCCAGCGTCCAGGGACACTGGACGTGATCTGTGAAGTGTGAATAGACAGTGGGATGTGTTGATAAAAAAATATATCATTTTGATTCAAAAATTGGGTGGACCGCTTATGCAGGTCCCACCTTGAAGTATGGGTCTAATCCACACAGTCCATTCCATTCCCCAGCTCATTTTAGACATTGAGCTGAAAAATGAACCCAATGTAATTTTCTGGTGGGCCATAACATAGAAAATATTGAATTTTACTGTTAAAATTGACTAGGACCCACCCACCTTAAGCCAAAACATACTGAATATTAGGCTTGTTTGGTCGGTCTTGAGCCATGAAATGCAATAGTTGGGTTAGATTCTACTGAAGTGGACCCCACCTAGGAAAAACTCCAAAAATATAGTTTTTCAAAAAAAAAATAACAATAGCAGCAGACACTGCTATTGCTGACATCCACAGGACAGCGCAGCAGCATCTTGCTGCGTAGACGGAAAGGGGGTGGGACGTGGGTTCTGGCCATGGGCCCCACCGTGATGTCTGTGAACATCAACACCCTGCATTTGGTAGGCCCCTTAGGGCAGTGCCCCCCCCCCCCCCCCCAAAGATCAGCCGTGTACATGGCAATGGTGGCCCATGTCACAGGAAATAGTGGGATTGAACGTCTACCATTGAAACCATGTTTAGGGGTACAGAAGTTTTAAATCATTATGAAATTTATTTTTCCTCTTTACCTGGGTCTGTGTGACCTTATTAACAGATTGGATGGAAGGTAAACGTTATGGTGGGCCCCACATAGGACCCATTGATGTTATGTTTAAACCACACCTCCTCACGCATGGAGAAGTGGGACAGCTGGTGCACCTCACTCCAGCTACATAGCTGTTGTAATGGCGTCACCAAGTTCTGTGGGTCTAATCCATGGTTGGCGCCGTGGCCTATTGGTTTTCTTTGCCATCTCAGTTGTCTGGCATCCACAACGTTTTCTATGTCTCTATGTTAAGGAAGTGTGGGTCAGACATCGTTCCTGTTATTGATTAGCAGCCGTTGGAGGCTCGTGAGGACTCTTCTTACATTGAGCAGCCAGTTCGTATCCTCGATCGGAAGGAGCAGGTCCTCCAAACCAAGGTCATTCCCTTGGTGAAGGTGCAGTGGGGCCATCATAGTGTGGATGAGGCGTCTTAGGAGCACGAGGAGGAGATTCAAAAGCGCTATCCCCATCTTTTCGATGTTTGATTGTATGTTATAATGTGTTTTGATCATATATGATGTTATATTCCTTTTCCCTTATGAGTTATGCTTAGTTGCGATGGTAGTATAAATTTTGAGGATGAAATTTTTATTAAGTGGGGAGAGCTGTAAGGCCCGTATCCTAGTCTGTACTGTTCTGTAGACTCCCGCGATCCTACCCGACGAATTCTAACAATCCACGACTTATAATTGATGTTTACACGTGACCTTAAGTCGTATCTCATAGATTTAATTTGGCTTAATCTGAGACTTATATCATTGCGACTGCACTGTCACCGCAGTTCTAACGCCGCGTCTTACATACCAATCCGATACCCTGGCCAGGAGATGTGGGCTCGCATTCAGTTCAAGGAAAACACCGCATGTTTGTAATCCCATGATAATCCCTACATCATGTCCTATCAATCAATCAATCAATCATCTCATGTCAAGTACAAGAGCAACCCAAAAGTCAACTCTCTCTCACCCTCTCTCTTACACACCCACACATGTCAAGTACAACTATCACCTCACATCCATCACCTCTCTTACAACCACCCCTTCTCTCTCTCTTTCTCTTCACATTTTCCAAGCAACCAAAGTGGTGGACATCCAAGCATTTCTAAGGAGAGGAAAAAGAGTGAGTTGTGTGGCCCACTTCCCATCCTAAGATCCATCATCCTAGCCCTTCATTTCTCCTCATCTTCCATCAAAGTGAGACACAAGAAGATTGGCATTCCATCAGACCAAGAAGATTGAATGGTGGGTGTTCTATAGGCCGAGATTTCATTCTTTTGATGATGGGCTAAGTGGGGCCTACCAATTGATGGTATGGATCTCACTTTGGACCTTAGATGTGGTTGATGGCCCACTATGATTCTCATGATCATTCCATGATAGGGCCATTCTCCATGGACCCCATCATGATGTTTACTTTATAGTTTAAAAGAGGTCATCTAGACCTTCCATTTTGGGTGGAGAAGGAATCTCCACCGTTGATCTTTGATTTGGTGGGCCCACATGTAATGGGACCCACTTGAAGTATATTGTAAATCATGGAAGGGAGGGCCCATAGTACCATGGTCCCTCCATCACACCTGTCCCTTTCTCTCTCTCCCTCCCTTTTTCATTTGTTTTTATATATGATGATGTGGCTGTGTGGCCCACTCAGATGGACCCCACCTTGATGTGTGTCTTATCCACACAATCCAATAATGTGTTGTATTCAAACTGTCGGACGCTGGACGTGGTCTGTGAAGTGTGAACAGACAGTGGGATGTGCTGACAATATATATATATATATATATATATATATGTATGTATATATATCATTTTAATTCAAAAATTAGGTGGACCGCTTATGTAGGCCCCACCTTAAAGTATGGATCTAATCCACACCATCCATTCCATTCCCCAACTCATTTTAGACGTTGAGCTGAAAGATGAACCCAATCCGATTTTCTGGCAGGCTATAGCATAGAAAATATTGATTTTTACCGTTAAAATCGACTAGGACCTACCTTGAGCCAAAACATATGAATATTGGGCTTGTTTGGTCGGTCTTGAGCCATGAAATGCAATGGTTGGGTTGGATTCTACTAAAGTGGACCCCACCTAGGAAAAACTCTAAAAATATAGTTTTTCCAAAAAAATAACAATAGCAGCATACGCTGCTGTTGCTGACGTCAACAGGATGGCGGAGCAGTGTCCTACTGTGTGGAGGGTAAGGGGCTGGGACATGGGTCCCAACCATGGGCCCCACCGTGATGTCTGTGAACATCAACACCGTTCATTTGGTAGGCCCCTTAGGGCAGTGCCCACCCCCCCCCCCCCCCAAAGATCAGCTGTGTACACGGCTATGGTGCCCCACATCACAGGAAACAGTGGGCCACCATTGAAACCCTGTTTGGGGGTCACAGAAGTTTTGAATCATTATGAAATTTATTTTTCCTCTTTACCCGGGTCTGTGTGACCTTATTAACAGATTGGATGGAAGGTAAACGTTATGGTGGGCCCCACATAGGATCCACTAATGTTGTGTTTAAACGACACCTCCCCACGCATGGAGAAGTGGGACGGCTGGTGCACCTCACTCCAGCTACATAGCTGCTATAGTGATGTCACCAAGTTCCGTGGGTCTAATCCTCCTCGTCCATCTATGGGACCCACCATGATGCATGGGTTGCATCCAAACTGTCTAACCCTTTTTGCAAGCTTGTGTTATAACTTGAGACTAAAAATAAGGCAGATCTAGGATTAAGTGGACCACATTATAGAAAAAAGTGGGTTTAAACGTCCACCATTAAAATCCCTTGGGCTACCAACTTTAGACCTATATGATATTTGTTTTTCCCTCTAAATCCAAGCCTTTGTGACCTTATGAATAGGCTAGATGGGAAATAAACCCTATGATGGGGCCTACTCGAATTTAACCATGGAAATCATTATCAACACAGTTAAATATGGGATGGTCCAGTTGATCTTTTGATATGGTTCATTTTTATATAATACTCTATATGGATCTTTAAAAATAAATGAGTTGGACTCGGCTCATTTAAATTGGCCCATTCAACTTGGCCCATTCGACTTGGCCCATTTGATTCGCCCACTAATTAGGCCCATGTGATGAGGCCCATCTTGTTGTATTTGTGGCTGGTTGTCGAGGCCCACCTTGATGTGTATGAGGCCCATGTGATGCGGCCGATTAGATGTATCTGAGGCCCATGGGTTGAGACCCAATGGGATATATATCAGGTCCATTGCAATGTGTGATTCCCCATGGTTTATGTAATGATGTTTATGGCAGGCCACGCCTTGGGAGCAATGATGGCCTGATGTCCACATTGTAAGAATAATGTGGTTAAATGTCTACATTATAACTCTCCCTAGGGCCCATTGATAGGCCCATACTTTTTGTGTGTAGGCCGTCTAGGCCCATCTTCATTGTGAGGATAGTTCATGACCATATAACATGCTTAGTATAGCTCCATGATTCATGTCCATACACATCATATGTATGCTTGATATGAGTAGTAACTGATCATAGCATATGCCATTGGGCAGACCATTCACGGGACTCCTTATGAGATGGAGTGCCCCACATTATCGCGCGATAGGTGCAGGATTGTTGCATGACTAGACGGTGTGACTCATGCATCTCGCATATGTGTGACATGACCATTGAATGCCCTAGCGACATCAGGGCCGTGGCCTCCACAGGCACATCGTGGATGCTGTATCGAATACTGAAAATACTTAGTTCTAGCACTGTGGGCACTTAGGATGTCCTTGGGTGAAAGTCTCAGAACATTTTTGGTACCAGGAGATGCTCCAATGTCTAGACCGAGTGGATACATGAGCGCCCAAGTGCCGAATACTAGTAGTCCATGTCTCCCACTGTGTTGTGGTCGATGGAAGGGGGTGTGGCATTATCCCCCCGAGTGAGGGGGTTATAAGCTAGGCTGAGTTTGACCTGCTCGTAAATGGGTCAACTATCGATGAGCCGGGTAGGTATTGGCAGACTACTGGTTAGGTGGATAGTGTGGTCTATTCCACTCGCTGAGCTGTGTGGGTAGGGAGGCGGTAGTCAGTGTGGAGTGTACTAGACCCTGGTGATATCCCAGAGAGGAACTATACTGATATACGTACTTGATGAGGACTGACATGCTTACTTTTCATCTTACATATGACATTTGGCTACATAGGTCTCGCATTGAATGGCCTTGGTATGGCTGATAGCATTCATGTCTTGCATCACTTAGCCTTGACATGGCTGATAGTATTCGTGGACTTTCCCGCATATTTCCGCATTACTCTGATATTGTATACTTGGCACTCACCTTGCGCACACACTTACACCACCCTCTAAGCTTTTGTAAGTTTATGCACAACCATTGCATGCAGGTGTCGTTGGATTGCAGCAGCGCTGAGGTAGGAGTGCATATTAGACTATTTTGGAATCTTTTGTTCACCTTGTATTTCCCTGTCCGTATCGTACTTAAAGTTTTTGATATAGTGGATATGTGGTGATGTTATTTTATGACTTGGAAATGCTTGTGGTTATGCTCTATTACAAAAAAAAAATCATATTGAAAATCCTCCTTGTAGGATCTCAGGATCGGAATTTGACATATGAGTGTCGGGAGCCGAGAATGGGGCACTACGGAGGCTGTCGGTGGTGGATTTGTTGATCGAAAATTTTGTAAGCCCATTTTCCAAGTTTGGGGCATGACAAAGATCTTCATCTTAGCTTTCTAATATGAATAATTAAAGTCATCAAAGGGAGGTGGCCTGGTAATGGTTAAGCTTTCGAAATTTGACATCATGTAGCTCTGGATCTAGCTCAAGGAGGTAATTCCAAAAAATAAAAAGAGCAACTCTCTCTTATTCCACTTGAAATGGAGAGCTAGCGATGTCCTGGAGGGGAGTGAATAGGACAATGCCAGATAATAGAAATAAATGCGAAATATGTAAAGAATAAAAAAAATCTCAATTGCATGAGTATTGAAACCTTGATTCTAAACGATTCATAAGACAACCTTGACCTAAAATATTAGGCAGGACAACCTTATTTCATGAATGTCTTTAAAATCAATCTTTCAAACTAGCAAGAGAAGATAACATAATTACTGCATTCACCACAGTGAATGAAATAATAAATAACATCCACCACCAAAAGATTAAAGCATTCACTACAAGGCATAAGGAGTTACAGTGGTTCAGTACTTAAAATAACCATACCCACTCCACTCCCAAAATTACTACCCACGTAATTTTGACTTTCACTATAATAAGATTTTCACATATTCACCTTAACAACTTAATACATTTCCT
The DNA here is from genome assembly GCF_029962835.1 of Magnolia sinica. NCBI lineage: Eukaryota > Viridiplantae > Streptophyta > Magnoliopsida > Magnoliales > Magnoliaceae > Magnolia > Magnolia sinica. The sequence continues at coordinate 88,411,306 of NC_080574.1, forward strand.
TGTGATTTTCATGGGATCACCATGATAAAAACCCCTTTTACGATTTTGATTGGCTATCATAAAAAAAAAAAAAAAAACCGTTGAGATTTTCATAGGCTATTTGAGAAAAACCTAAAATAAAATAAAGTTGTAAAATACTTATATTCAAATGTAGATTCGAAAATGTAGTAGAAGCTTGTAGCAGAAGAACTTCTTTCTAGATTGTAGATGTTGCAGTGATCGATCAAATAAAAAGAGTATATGGCTCTATAGATTTTATAAATGAAAAATCCAAATGCTACTTGATTCAAATCTCTTTATATCTCAAAGAATAGTATAGATTACTCTCTCAGAATAATATTAAAATGATCTTGAGAAAAGGGAATTGAATAAGGTATAAATTAAATTATAAATACCACACAGATAGCTTACCGAGGACTTGAGCTTCTCTCACTCTTGCAGAAGGATTATAGTAAATTTTCATTGTATTTTAGAATTAGAGAAACCCTCTATTTATAGTTACAAAGGTTGAAAATTCGGCTAGCCTAAGACTGGCTTTGACTGGTTGAATTTTCATAAAATTCAAAAGATTGCATTGCTCGATTTTGACCCGAACTTTCTCAGGCTAGCCGAATTTCAAGCTTAGGCTAGCCGAACCAAAAATTAAGCTAGCCATATTTTCAAAAAAATTTTGTTATTTGCTCGGGCTTGGATTTAGGCTAGCTGAACTAGAAGTTAGGCTGGCCGAATTCCAGATGAAAAATAATGTTAAAACCCAAGTTTAATGACTTTTTGAAAGCACCTAAATCTAAGGTCTTTCTAGGGTTATAGCACCTATGTTTTAGCAATTATGTGGGACAACTTGTCTTGAACTTTGACTTAATCTTGTCTTGAATTTGGCCGTCGACTTCTTGAGAAGATGTGTCGATCTTGAGCTGATCATAAGTCGATCTTAAGCTAATCTTTAGGCATGTAGAGTAGTTGTGATTCCATACTTGTGATCTATCCTTAAACCACTTTTGTCTTACTAAATTTGATAATACATGTGTGTTAAATATAAAATCACTTACAATTAGTTTATTTGATTCAATAATATTAATTTGAATTATGATAGTAGATTGAAATAGATTTGGAGTTACTTTGAAGTTTTTGAGTTGTTTATTTCTAAATTTATTATGCATTAAATATACAATGAATGCTTTGATTTAAGAATTGTTTACCCTGAATTAGGGAAGGATTCAATATGTATAATTGATTGATCTATTGTTGTCTAAGGGTGCTTTAGATGCTTTTAATTCTTGCGATTAAGATTCGAGTGCTTCATGAGAGAATTGTTTAATCGAATTCATATTCTTATTAGTGTTGATGATTGATTTAATAGAACTATCTTCCAATTGGATAGAATAAGACTTAGATTCCAATTGAGTTATAAGAATTGAATTAGTAAATTATATATTGTGATTGTTATAAGTGGATTCCTAGATCCTTAGCATTTTATTTATTTGATTCAAAAACCCTTTAACCTATTGTTGAATTAAAAACCCAAACAAACCATTACCTTTAGATTAGTTCTAAGCCGTGTTCCCCATTCCCTAAGGATTCAGCCTTGGTCGATCAGATTCTCCACACAAATCTGAAACGTTAGCTTCACAGCATTCTTGTGTTTTTTTTTCACGGAACGAGAGACAAGTTTCTTTCAAATCATCATTCATCACACTTTCTTATTTCAAGTAACACTCTAATTCTTCTTTTTCTTTTTCCCTATTGTTTAACTCTCTCCACACTCATTTGATCTAATAGGTACAAACCTTAGACCCGTAATGAGGGCAAAGTCCAGCTCGGTCAATTTCATGATGGTGACCTAAACATCAGAAGTCAGGTAACGAATATGCATCTGCTTTAGAAAGTGGATTATTTTACCATGGGTCTTCAATCTAGCCATTGGAAAATCCAATATATGTCCAAAATAATTCTTCCTAGACATCTCTTTTCAAATATGATTGTTGTCAAAATCATTTAACATGTATTCCTTTAAAAACTGAATGGCACACTTTAAAAAGACTACTTCCTTCTCATAATCCAAGCAGGTGGTCCTTCTTGGTTGTTTCGACTTGCATTATAATGAGGGTTGGGATTATCATCCACTCAGGGTAGATAGTCATCCACTTAAGGGTTGAGGTTGACAATGGGACAATAAGTGTTAAGATTATCATCCATTAAGTGTAGATAGCCATCCACTTGGTTAAGGGTTGAGATTATCATCCACTAAGGGTCGAAGTTGACAGTGGGAAAGTAAAGGTCGAGATTATCATCCACTAAGGGTCAAGAATGTCACCCACTAAAGGTCATGGTTGACAGTGGGACAATAAAAGTCAAGATTGACAATCTTCCGTTAAGGTCGAGGTTGTAACACTGATAATCTTAACTATTAGTGGATGACAACCTCGACTATGCCAAATATCGACAACCTTGATCATGCCAAATATTGATAACCTTGACAATTATTATATGCCAACCTCAACCATACGAAATATTGACAACCTCGACCGTGCCAAATATTGGCAACTTCGATCTGAAGAAAATGTTTACAAGCTCAAGCATTATTGTATGTTAACCTCAACCATGCCAACTATTGACAACCTTGAATTGAAGTGATCTAGGTTGTCATCATTCTTAAAGCACATCATCATAACCCATGATAGCAAAAAAAATTTAAAAACAAAAATCAAATTTTGTCCACATACCTTGGTTTGTTATTTTTATAGTTTTCGATTGCAAAAAAAAGCATTTTCTGAAAGTACAAGAAGCTAGAGCTAGAGAAGATGATGTCGGAGGCAATCACAGTGAAATAAGAGTGTGGGAGGGAGTGGAGGTGGGTCCTTCAGAAGAAACTACAAAATGGAGAGGTGGGGTTAAGTTCGGGATTAGAAATGGGTCATGTGGTTGTTATTTGCATTATAAACTCCATTTCGAACGATGTCTCTAGGTTTCATCTTCGGATTTTGGTCAAATTCCCTCCATCCATTCTCTTTGAAATATTAAGAAAGGTAAATGTTCAAAGAATGACCAAAATCTTTAGATCTGGTGCCCCATAATATAACAAAATGGTAGGTATTGCTCCAATAAACTGTTGAGCATTTTTTTCTTCTTATGGGCCACTAATATCTTGGAACAACATGAAGTTCACACATTCTCATGAAAATCATAAGCCACAAACATTATTAACGGATTGGATCTACCTTTTTTATGGGCATCGGAAAGTGTATCGATTGAACCTTCTCACTCACGCATGTTTTTGTTATACCTACTTGCGATTAACTAAGAACGGTACACGCTCAACTCTATGGGGCCCATAATGATGTTTATATGTCATCTAACATATTCATAATATCATAGTTATATGGACAAAAAAATTAATATCATATTTATTGATAAGATCTATGGCCCATCTGGCAGTTTTCAACGGTAGCATGTAACTCACACTATTTATTGTGGTGTGGTCCATTTCATTTATAGGTAAGCTTCAATTTTTAGGTTATATATTACAATAAGCTCATATAATGGATGAACTATGTACATAAAAGACTTAAATCACAATAGACCCACAACTAGGTACATTACCATCCAACACAATACTTAGAGTTCTCATCCCCTCTCCATCGTCATTACCTTTTCAGGCATGCAGGGTAATTTGGTCCCAAAAAAAAACTTTTAAAAACCTATTAGCGGATTACCCTCGGAATATTTCAAACTTCGCTTCTTTTCCATGGAAGTGGATTGGCTAGTGTACCTCACACCACTGACTTGGCTGGTGTGGGTATATGTCGTGCATAGATGAGAGCTAACAATCCTCGAGCTCCGAGTTGTACGAATGGTCCAAAGGATATCAAAGTAATATGGCCTCCACAATGATGTATTTATTATATCCACATCATTCATCTATTTTTTAAGTTCATTTTATAGCATGATCCCAAAAATGAGTTATATCTAGAGCTCAAGTGGACCACACCACAAATAGAAGTGAGGACAATTGTTATGGGGAAAATATATCGACAAATAGGATAAGGTCAGGTCGGCATTCCATGGACTTAGCCAAGTCAGCTAATAACCAGTGCAACCAAAGGCTCTATTCCTCACAATATCCAAACCAATAAGGAAATGAGGTCAGACTCAATCTTTCGATAGACCTTAAAAGAAGATCAGAAGACCTATTGATTTTCCCGATGCCAAAAAAGAACACCACTCCCTAAAGGACCCAGGTTGGCTAACCCCAGGTTGGTGCAACCCCACTTCTGCTAGTTCTGACCTGGTCCCGATGGTATCTACCCGAGATCCCAGCCGAAGATCTAGCTAAGTGCCTGAACCACGATCCCACCCAAGGTCTCTGAAATTGCGGTTTACACCGATGATACTGAAGAGTGAATATGAGGCTATCTCTAAAAGGGGGGTGAATAGGACTTTTGCTTATTCAAAAACTTGATTGCCTAACTTAAATAATAATTCAATTTAAAGCAAGTAAGGCAATATAACTCTAATAGCTTCCAAGCCAGTTAGAGGATCCAATCACAAAGGCTTTCAGACATATGTATAGATAATAGCTAGCCTAGTGATGTGCGCTTGTGTGTGGAATGTGTTCCTATCAATGAATATCATTGATCCAATCATGTATACAAAATTAATCTTTCAAATATATATAAACATGATTAAACAGATGCGCAAATGACAATTCTAAACACAAGCATTTATAATGGTTCAACTACGTGCCTACTCCACTCTCGGCATCTACACTCAATCTTAGAGTGCACTGGATTTCACTATCAATGATTTTAAACAGGTTCACCAATAACCTTTACAGTCCTACACTAAGGACACAATTTATGCTCTCTATAAGAGCAAAGGTCCTACACCTAGAACCCACATTTAGGCCCACCGGCCAAGGTCCCACATAAGGTACCTACCGTTTAGGCCCACCGCCAAGGTCCCACACTAGGCACCTACTTTTAGGCCTACCGGCCAAGGTCTCACACAAGGAACCTAAACGAGTTTGTTGATAGCAAACTCTTAGCCTCAATCCTATGTGAGGAAAGAGAATAAACTTTTGAACTCTTAAAATGACACTTGTCGGATAAAGTTCTACCTTATAGCTTTTTCTCGGGTTGCTAGATCTTCGTGCTCTCGAGCTTGAATCAGCTTCTCGGTGCTCTCCCAATCACATAGCTTGAATTTACCTATTGGTTCAGCTTCATAATAAAAAAACCTTGCATAAGATGTACCTAAAAGGTCACCAAGGTTATGGGAGTTGGTTAAATCTCCTATCTAGGATAATGAGTGGATTTCCTACGGGATTCAACCTATGGATGCTCTAGAGTATCAAAGAACCCATGATATTCCTATTGGTTTGGTCTTTGTACTCTAGAGAAGACACGAGTTCATGTTCTTCATTAAATAAGAGCTTTGAATGCTCGTAAGAGTGAAGGATCACAATGAAGAGAACATGAACTCATATGGACAAAGTATAAATGGGCTAGGATAAGCTTGGGATACACTAGAGACTCAATGGTGTCTATTTCCACTAATTTTGTAAGTTTCTACAAGCCGCTTTTATAGACAAAAGCTTCCAATAGATATAAAATGGCTATTTTACATTGTACTAAAGTGACCTTCGGTATCACCAAACTTGCTTTGGTGGTAATGAATTGTCTATCGATAGTACCGAATTAGATTCCTCAAGTTATCGTTCAAAATATGTCCATTTCGGTGGCACTGGACATTGTTCGTCGATGACAGTCAATGTCACCGAATTATCCAGTCAGTGATACCAAATTATACTTATGAGGTTATTGGACAGTTTTGAGCACCTTTCGGTAACACGAAGGTATCTTTGGTGAACTGAAGGTGACATTCGATGACACCTTCTTCCTTCCGAAGGTGGACAAATTTTCCTGATTTTGTCCTTTTACTCATTCAACAACTTGGATATGCAAAAGCCAAAACTATAGGATATTAAATATGAACTTAGGATTAGCTTAGAATAGATTACCTAAGTAGGTATTTCTATTTGGGTTGGGATCATCTATTTGCAAGGTTAAGATCGAAGAAGCAGTTCTTTATCTTCAATGTGGCTTTGATGCTTCTGATCCAGTTGCATCGTCAGTCTTCACTTGCCAAGAACTCATCCGACTACAAGACACAACTAGTCAAATAATTGATAAACATGGGTGCAAATAAGTGTTCTAATAATCTTAGCCAAGGATCTTGAGAGATCCCCATGACTAGCACAGGATCTGAATCCCTCTACAATACATCCCTACCAAATAGGGAGATCTCCTCTACGTCACTGCCTCTCCTCCACTATAAATAGGAGCATCTCTAATGGTGAAAGGTATGCACAATCTCAAGCCTAAAATCATGTTTACTACTAGACCCAAATTTTTGTAACGCCCTGAAAATTGGGGGTCGAGCAAAGCTCAACTCTCAAGATTTAACGCAACACTTATGCAACATAGATAATGATGTTTAAATGTTGTCCACATTAGTGCAATAAACATGAGTAGGATTACACTAAAATAGCAAATCACACTCCCGATATAATATGATTAAGCAAGAGGAAGACTGTAACATGCATATTTGAACAAGTAAATGATTTACAACCTCCAGAATATGAGTACGTAACTGGGCTGAATGTTTACATGTATTGTTTCCAAAGTTTACAAAATGGGAAAAACATAAAGTGTCCAACTAATACATGTATCCCAGTGATTCTGGTGATGTAACTCAAGGTCTACACAGACTCGCTTAAGTACTGCACGTAGGAGAACTCCTCCTTATCTAAGAAAACTAGCTCCGACGCGTAAGCCTCGCCATAACTTGCATCTAAATCAGAGTTTGGTTCGTGTTTTAAAACACCGTCCTAGAGTGGGAGTGAGTGATCAACTCAGTGGTACTATAAGGTAAAGGTTAACATGTTATCAATTCAACCAAGTAGTAATGATAAAGAAATACAGCAATCGCTTCCTAATTACTCTTGTTAATGCAAGAATGATATGCAGTAATGATGCATGCCCTCGCCTGCACTCCCTCAGCGACTTCATGTAACGATCGCGCATGTTAAACTCCTTGAACGTGCGCTTCCTTGCCAAAGCACATGCAATGCGGTGCATGTTAACCAAGTAATTGATTAGGCTTATTCATACAACAGATTTAGGAAGCTAAGGTACCTCTCTTTATATCATTAACCCAAACAGGGATCCATTATGGGTCGTCAGTCCTAATTAATCACATACAATAGGTAAGTTGTAGGGCATCACCCCTAATGAAAGTAATGGATAGGTAAATTCAAGTGTTTATACTTGAGGTCACTATGGGAGGCTCGTCACCTAAACGTAGGCCGACAGCTCGAATATGGTGTCCCATACACAACCATATTTGGCTCACAAGTTTGGGTTGCTCACTAGACACTACAGGGAGGCTCGTCACCCCAGCGTAGGACGACAGCTCGACCATGGTGTCTCATATATGGTAAACACACAATAAGCCAATCAGGTTACTTGACAAGTTTAATTGGTACGAGCGCACATTTAATTAATCGACATGGAGCGGGTCAGTACTCTAAGTGGCCTAACCACTGTCGACAATCACCGTACGACTCAGATTCATCGAACATATCCAATGTGGCGAAACTAGTTGGGCCACTCAATCGGGAACCCGTCACCAATTGCCTGGACTACGTAGTCACGTATGTTAATCATAACAGCATTTAACAAACAATTTAAACAAAATTCTCATTTGAGCATTTTATCAAACACATTGAACATGTTGATATACATATGCATTTCATCCATAAATCACATAATAGCAATTTACATTACATGAAGGAAGGTATAAATGTGGATAAGGTAGTTGAGAATCCTATCTCAACTCCCTTATTAAAAGTGATTCATCAACCAATTTCTCATTCAGACATTTTATCAAACACTTAAACTACACAGTACTACATACATGAACTAAATTAGTTATAACATATATTATGGCAAATACTTTCACAAAGGAGTTGTCATACATACAACAAACATGTATTCTAGGTTAATAGTCATGGAAAGCACAAATCATAATTGCAATTTCATTCAAACATTTCAACAAACGCATGGAATGCCTTATATATTCACGTAGTTCACACACATGCATAATTTATCTAATACATCGTAACTAGGATCATATGGCAGCAATCTAGTCAAACATAAATCATTACTAACATTGAAAGCCTTGAAAACCATAACCTAAATGTTTACGGTCTGCACCTTTCGTCAGAATACTTGATTTGGACGCGGTTCGAATCCTACGTTACTGTAAACTGGACAATGGGTACCTAAATCATGAAATAGGTTAGCTATTTCACTGATCACTCTATTTGAATTTCTAAAGCAAGATTAGGGTTAGGATTCCTTACTCAAATCGTAGTTAGAAAGGTTTTTTTAGTGATGGTAGGGAGGCGAAACGGCAAGTGGAGTCGTGGGTAAAGATCCAGCAGCGATCTCCAGGAATCTCCCTTCTCTCCTTACTTTTTTCTCTTCTTTTCTCTCTTCTCTCTCCTAGGGTTAGAGAAATTCGTATGGAATGAGATGGGTGTTTTAAGGTCCTTATATAGGCCCAGAAGTGATGCAAATGGCCCCAGGGCCATGGTATACATGGGTTATAGCCAAAGGGTGCCTGTTTTTGACAAACAGGGCCCTTAGGAAGGTCCATTTCTTACCCATGTCATAGAGTAAGTTCCCTGACAATGGATCTATGCCAGGACTATGTTTATGGTGCGATCTGACAAACTGATTAGCCGGGAAGGACCCGTATTAGATCAACGGTCGTCGTCCCTCGATCAGGGCCACAATATACCAGTAGGTGCAGGAAAATTTTCTTGATCCATGGGTGTAGTTGGGTCAGAAACCAACGGTCTAAAGTCTTCAATTTCACCCGAAAGTGAACGGTCCAATTTACTTAAGTTTGGGTTCATTTTCTAAAGATATTCGCATTTCTCAAACACTACGCTCAAGGCTCAAGTTGTATGTTTCTAGATACTATTTGGGCTCGATTCCGGCAATGGTTGTCAAACCCAATAAGTTGGTCATAACCCTATAGTTTTGCAGTCAACGAAATTTCGACGTGGTCTAGGTCTGATACGGAGTTTCAATGTGCTCCCGAGGGCTACTGGGTTTTAGGATTTCCTTGAAGTTTTCAAGTAATGTTGAGCTAGCAATTTTAATGTTTTTGGGTCTTGCAATTTGTATAAATAATGGTACAAGCTAATCCACTGATTAATTTAGTTTAGTACTTAATTGATTTTCATTTAATTTCCACAGTGTATGGTCTTTAGGGCTTTTTGCCTAAGGTAGTACTTGGGTCTTTGTATGAATTTTTTTGAGACGTTACAATCTACCCCCCTTAAAGAAAAATTTCGTCCCTGAAATTATTACCTGTTTTGACTCCTCGAGGATCTGAGAATAGTTCTTACGGACTTCATCTTCTGTTTCCCAAGTAGCCTCTTCCTCAATATGGTGAGTCCACAATACTTTCACAAGTGGGATAACTTTGTTGCGTAGCACCTGTTCCTTCCTATCAAGAATATGTGTTGGTCGCTATACATAGGTAATATCTTCACTTAGCTGCACCTGCTCCCACTTGATAATGTAAGTGGGATGAGGAACGTATTTCTTCACCATGGACACGTGAAATATGTTGTACACCCCAGCGAGTGGTGTGGGAAAAGTGATACGGTATGCTACCACACCCACTTGGTGTAGAATATCGAATGGACCAATAAATCGTGGTGTGAGCTTCCCTTTCTTACCAAAATGGAGTACTCCCTTCATGGGGGAAGCCTTAAGAAACGCATGGTCCCTAACTTCGAATTCCAACTGCCCCTGTCGTGTATTGGCATAACTCTTCTATCTGCTCTGGGCTGAAAGAAGTTGACGCCTGATAAAATCGATCTTCTTTGAGGTTGCTTGTACTAAATTTGGGCTAATCAAACTCTTCTCACCAACTTCTGCCCAACAATGGGTTGCTCGACATGGGCGCCCATATAATGCTTCGTAGGGAGCCATGCTAATGTTCGTTTGGAAGCTGTTGTTATAAGCGAACTCAGCAAAGGGAAGGCAGTCACCACAACTATCCTTGAAATCAAGCACACACGCCCGCAACATATCTTCTAATATCTAATTTACCCGTTCCGTCTGCCCATCGGTCTGTAGGTAAAATGCGGTACTGAACTTCAGTTTCACTCCCATTGCTTCCTGGATTCGAGTCTAGAAAATGGACGTGAATCGCGTGTCTCGATCCAACACAATCTCCATAGGCACTCCATGTAGTCGTACATCTCCTTGATATACAGCTTGGCTAAATCATCTGCTGAGTTTGAAACTCTAATCGGGAGGAAATGAGCCGATTTCGTTAATCGGTCCATAATCACCCAAATGGAGTCATGCCCCTTTCTCATCTTCGGTAACCCAGAAATGAAATCCATAGATATGAAATCTCATTTCCATTCAGCTATGGGCATGGACTAAAGTAATCTAAGTGGTCAGCAATGCTCGGCCTTGACCTGCTAGCACGTGAGACAACGGGATACGTAATCTGCTATATGGGCCTTCATGTTGTCCCACTAGTATGAACGCTTCATGTCTCTATACATCTTTGTACTGCTCGGATGCATTGCCATCCTTGAACTGTGAGCGGCATCCAGGACTTCCTTTCTCAAGTCGTGGAGATTCGGGACGCATAGGCGGCCGCGATATCTCAAACCTCCATCTAAGCTAACCCTCCATTCAGAGTCTTCACTGTCACTCGCTCATTTTCTCATTTTCACCAACAGTTCATCTTCCTTCTGAGCCACAATGATTTGGTCATCGATAAGTGGCTATGTGTGGATGTGTGTGACGCTCTCGAACGACTCCTCTAATGTAAGCTTCTGTTCAAAGTCTCGCACAAACTCTACCATATTCCATTCTTCTACCATCAGTGGAGGTGTAAATTCTATTGTCTTCTTGCAGCTCAACACGTCTGCCATAAGGTTTGCCTTGCCAGGATGGTAGGAAACCTCAAACTTGAAGTCTATCAAGGTTTTCATCCAACGCCGTTGCTTCTATTCAGGTCTCTCTGCATGAAAATGCACTTAAGCTCTTGTGGTCGCAAAAGAGGATGAACTCCTCTCTGTACAGGTAATATCTCTAGAGCTTTAATGCAAAAATGACCGCCGTTAATTCTAGATCGTACGTGGGGTAGTTTTCCTCATGTTTCCTCAACTGTCGCGAGGTATTGGCGGTCACCCCATCCTTCTGCATGAGCACACATCCCAAATCAACATGAGACACGTTAGTGTATATAGTATATCTGACCCCTTACTCTGGCAATACTAGCACGGGTGCGGACATCAGCTTATCCTTCAATTCGTAAAAGGCTGCTTCTGATTTCTCGTTCCAGGCAAACTTAAGATCCTTTTGGGTGAGTTGCGTTAACAATCTGACTATCTTGGAAAAATCTTTAATGAAGCGGCGATAGTAGCCAGCAAGTCCGAGGAAACACCTCACTTTTATAACCGAACCAGGCTGCTCCCAGTCCTGTACCATGGTCACCTTGACAAGGTCCATGGTGATACCTTCCTTGGACACTACGTGTCCCAGAAACTTGACCTCTTCCTTCCGGAAGTCGCATTTCTTGTACTGAGCAAATAGTTGATTCTTCCTGAGAGTATCGAAGACTGCTTGCAGGTGCTCTTCATGATCCTTTCGGCTCTTAGAGTATATCAAGATGTCATCTATAAATATGATGATGAACTAGTACAGATACGGCCGAAACACCCAGTTCATGAGGTCCATGAACACGGCCGGTGCATTTGTAAGTCCAAACGATATCACAAGGAATTCATAGTGCCCAAAATTGGTTCTGAATGCTATTTTCTGCACGTCTTCATCCTTGAAGCACAAATGATAATACCCTGACTGCAGGTCAATTTTCGAGAAATATTGTGCCCCTTTCAACTGGTCAAACAAGTCATCTATCTTGGGCAAAGGATACTTATTCTTAACCGTGACGTGATTCAATCTGCTATAGTCAATACACAACCGCAACGATCCGTCTTTCTTTTTTACAAACAATACAGGTGCTCCCCAAGGGGATACACTAGGCCGTATAAAACTTGATTCCAGTTGATCATCTATCTGTCTCCTCAATTCCTCCATTTCACAAGGAGGCATGTGGTATGTTGGTAAGGAAATGGGCATCGCACTAGGCACAAGGTCGATAGTAAAGTCGATCTCGCGCCGAGGAGGTAGTCCAGGTATTGTTCTGAACACGTCCATTAAATCTTGGACTACAAGCGTGTCACCAAGTGTCGGACCACCAACATTCTCTAATAAGGGAGTGTAACAACTTATACAGTAGGGCTAACTGACCTGCACTGGGAAAGTAAAGGTCATGTCCTCAGGTGCACGGGCTCTCACCAATCTACTATCGCAATCGATCTCTGCCTTCATTTCAGTGAGCCAATCCATGCCGAGGATGACGTCAAAATGATGCAGTGGAGCAACAATCAGGTCACTGTGTACCGTTCTGCTTCTTAAGTCTATCGGGCAATCTTTACAAAACTTAATAGCATTAAAGAAAGTCCTTGTCGTGGTAAGGACTCTCACCCCATCCATAGGGGTAGTGCTCAACCCTAATCGCTTGACTGTAGAGCACGATAGTATTAAAATAGTGGATCTGGTGTCCATTAATATAAATACAAGTGTACCTTGAATGTGGGCAGTGACTTCAAAGGCTAAGGGCACTGCAGTTGCTATCTCAGATGCACCAGCTGCTAGTGTATGTACATGTGCCTGTTAAGGACGATTTGGTTGCACTGTCATAGGTCATTGAGGTAGCCTATTTTGAGGTACAAGTGGTCAGTAAAATGGTTGTGTTGGCGGTGTTGATCGTAGAGGTGGAGCTGATATAACTTGTAGTTACTAATGGCTGATCTTCTAAGGTGGTGTGAAACCATTGTCCCTCATCTTAGTAAAATAATAGGTGTCTGTATAGCCCATCTTCTTACAGTAGGTGCACCACAGATCTGATCGCCTCGGCTGGGTCAGTGTACCCATAAGCCTGGGAGGTGAATCTGCACGTGGCCTTTTGCAGAGGAATGGTCGGTTTGGTAAATCAAATCAAGGCCTCGGGCCCATGGGTATATGTGTATGGCATAGTCTGTCTCCATCCTGCTTAGCTCGCAGGGATATGTTCACTAGCTCAGAATAATTGGGAATGCAAGTGCAACACATCTTCGTACGGATATCGGGTCACAGACCCTCAGAGAATCGCCGCATTCATATCGGCTCGTTGGCTAGGATCAAAGGAGCATATCTGGCTAGCTCCATGAAGCAGTTTTCATACTCAGCCATGGTCATTCCTCCCTGTCGGAGGCTGAGAAACTCACCTTCCTTTTCATTACGATAAGTGAGGGGGGATGTACTTCCCATAGAAGCGAGTTTCGAATGCGTCCCACCTCCACATGTGTCACATGGGAACTATTCGTAGGATGCTGTCCTACCATATACTAGCTTCCTTCTCGAACATATAGGTGACTAGCTCAACTTACTCTACCTCAGTGCAGTGTAGTAGCTTCAACATCTTAAATATGAGATCTAACCAGTATTCAGCTTCCTCGGGCCTGTAAGTGCCTGCGAAGGTAGGAGGATGGAAGCACTGGAAGCGCTCAAAAAGGTTGTTGGTATTCATATTTCTAGCAGGTTGCATAGGTGGTGCAGGCGGGACCATATTCATGTTCTGGGCAAAGGCCCCCACAATAGTGGCCAAAAACTGTTGTTGCTGCTGCATTAAAAATATCATCTGCTCCAATCTATCAGGAGGAGGAGCCGACTGAGGTACGTATGGCATCGATGTATACGCACGGTTCTATTCAAGAACCGGCGGTGTAGAAGGTGTTGGCCCAATGGTGGGGCCAGTGGCCAGCTGTGACTTCGGCATTGTGTCCCTATTCGGGCCCAAACTCAGGTCCGTATGGCTATCGCTCAGGGGAGGTGCCCTGTTAATTAATACGTTAAGTGCGAGACGTGCTATGTTCCGAGTGTTTTTAAGAGGCATTCTCTATATACAACATAGGGTGCAACATGTGTAAGATTTAGAATAACAATACTCAAAATTTTCCTAAATCATTCTACTCATTTTGATTTAAAAGAAGCTTCATGCATTTCATTTAACCAAAATTTGTCACAATACATGAGATGTAGTATTACATGAATCATGACAGAAGATGCATGAGAGCTAATCTAACAAAAGCATTTAAACACTAAGCACACCAACATCCAACTAAGCCTATCAAGGCTTTTACAAAGGAAAACAAGAAATAAGGGAAACCCAAAGGCGACTACAACATATGACTAGTCGTCCGACTCTGGTGAGGGTGGAGGCGTACCCTTATCCTGCATACAACACAGGAGGGTCTTCAAAGTGCGGGACATCTTCTTAAATTTCCATTTTAGATAGGCCTGATTCTCCTCAATCTGGGCCATGTGGGCTTCCATGACGGCCTGATCATGGCTATATTCATCTGTAGCAGGAGGTCCCCTATCCGAGTCTTGGACCTCCTCCCCTTCCTCACCCTCTTCTTCCTCACTGCCTTCTTCATCACCACTTCCTTCATCGCCACCCTCTTCATCTTCCTCTTCGCTTTCTTCTTCTATTTCATCGCTATCCTCATTGAGTCAGGCTTGGTGTTACCTAGGGCCAATGCCCATGTTGTTGAGCGTGTTCTCACTGATAATGTGGATCGGGGCAACGTTCTCCATATGGAGTCTAAAGCCAAAGTTTCAGGCGATCTTATAAATAAGTCAACCAAAGGGTAGTGAGGAATCTTCTCTGGTAGACCATGCGGTGCTGATAATCTGAGACAAAATGAAGGTAGGCAGGCATACCTTATCCCCTTGTCCAACTCTATATAGAAAGTCTACCATGAGTTGAGTACATTCCGTGCGATTGCTCCACCTAGGATACACGTTATACGTGCATGTGTGGTAGAGCAAGCGGAAGTCATTTGTCATCTTAGTCACTGCAAGGCTATTTCCTCACCTCCACCGTACAATTCGGTCACATAGGAAGCATGTGCGGTGATTCCTTTCTCGCTCACTAGAGACATTCTTATCACTTGCATGTACTACTCCACATTCTACCCCATAAGACGAGCTATCATGTCCACATCTACTATGGCCTCCTCCCTTCCCAAGGGGATAGAAAACTACTAAGGCTCTAGTAGTGGGTTTCGTATGTGGGCGTAGAAGGCTCGCACTACGCCTTCACTTGTATGAGTGTTTCCCTCGAATATGGGATCCCACCCATTTTCCAGGAGAAAGTCAATGGATGGATACAGTCTAAACATTCTCTCATCAACATGCGCTTCGAACACCACCTTGCGGTTACAGAACTTATTGAGATTGGCACCCGCCGGTAGTGATCTTTACAATGGGATTTGAGGATCGAGGTCCTGCGTGGATCTTCGCTTTCACTCGGCACTCGTATTAGCTTCAGCGCCCGCCTTCTTCATAGTGTGGCATGGTCGGCTCGGCCCGGCCTCATTTGGGGCCACTCTTTTCTTTCCCATGAGGGAAAGAAGTGCGAAGATAGATAAAATAGTGGTAACTAGCTCAAAAAGAGCCATGGAAGTGAAGACACTTGAAGGGTGAGATTGGTTTGTGGGTTTTGGAGATTATGAGACACAAAAGAGGGTCTTTGTGCTCAAATAGATGGAAATAGGGGAGGTGAAGAGGTGAAGATGAGGGATAGTGAGGTAAAGTTGAATAGGATAGAAGATTTGAAGGTTTTGAATGTATAGAAGAAGGGATTTAGGAGTGAATGGAAGTTTTTGAGGGTTTGGGAGTATTTGGAGGGTTGGAAAAAATGAAATGAGGGTGTAAAGGGGGTTAGGGAGTAAAATAGAGGGGACCCACACGTGGGACAGGCTCACCTGACTAGTTGGATGGCGGTGCGTCACCGACCGAGCGGGGCCACTGCATGGCCGCTGTAAGAGCTGCACGCAACTCTAGGTCTATAAAATGGCAAAAACATAAAGTGTCCAACCAATCCATGTATCCTTATAATCCCGACAACGCAACTCTAGGTCTACACAGACTCGCCTGAGAGCTGCATGTAGGAGAACTCCTCTTCTAAGAATTATCTACGATGCGTAAGCCTCGCCATAATGTGCATCTAAATTAGAGTCTGGTTGGTGTTTTAAAACACCGTCCTAGAGTGGGAGTGAGTGATCAACTCAATGGTACTATAAGGCAAAGGTTAACATGTTATCAATTCAACCAAGCAGTAATGATAAAGCAATACAGCAATCACTTCCTAATTGCTCTTGTTAATGCAAGAATGATATGTAGTAATGATGCATGCCCTCGCCTGTACTCCCTCAGTGACTTCATCTAACGATTGCGCATGGCAAACTCCCTGAACATGTGCTTCCTCGTCAAAGCACATGCAATGCGATGCATGGTCGTGTTAGCCAAGTAATTGATTAAGCTTAATCATATAACTGATTTGGCAAGCTAAGGTAACTCCTTTTATATCATTAACCCAAACGGGGATCCATCTAGGGTCGTCAGTCCTAGTTAATCACATATGATAGGCAAGTTGTAGGGCATCACCCCTAATGAAAATAGTGGATAGGTAAATTCAACTGTTTATACTTGAGGTCACTACGGAAGGCTCGTCACCTGAACATAGGCCGATTGCTCAAATACGGTGTCCCATACACCACCATATTTGGCTTACGAGTTTGGGTTGCTCATTGGACACTACGGGGAGACTCGTCACCCCATCATAGGCCGATAGCTCGACCATAGTGTTCCATACATGGTAAACACGCAATAGGCCAATCGGGTTACTTGACAAGTTCGATTGGTACAAGTGCACACTGAATTAATTGACATGGAGTGCGTAAGCACTCCACATGGTCTAACCACTCTTGACAATCATCGTACGGCTCGGATTCATCGAACGTATCTAATGTGGTAAAACTAGTTCGGCCACTCAATCGGGAACCGTTATCGATTGCCTGGACTACATAGTAGGCCCAATCATACTCAAATGCAATAGGTTGTCATGTATGTTAATCATAATAGCATTTAACAAACAATTCAAACAAAATTCTCATTTGAGCATTTTATAAAACACATTGAACATGTTGTTATACATATGCATTTCATCCATAGATCACATAGTAGCAATGTACATAAAAAGAAGGAAGCTATAAATGTGGATAAGGTAGTTAAGAATCCTATCTTAACTCCCTTATTAAAAGCAATTTATCAAATAATTTCTCATTCAGACATTTTATCAAACACTTAGACTACACATTACTACACACATGAACTAAATTAGTTATAGCATATATTATGGCAAATCCTTTCACAAAGGAGTTATCATACATATAATAAACATGTATTTTAGGTTAATAGTCATGGCAGGCACAAATCATAATTGCAATTTCATTCAAACATTTCAACAAACACATGGAATGCATTATATATTCACATAGTTCACACACATGCATAATTTATCTAATACAGCGTAACTAGGATCACATGGCAGTAATCAAGTCAGACGTAAATCATTACTGACATTGAAAGCCTTGAAAACCATAACCTAAACGTTTATAGTTTGCACCTTTCGTCAGAATACTTAATTCGGATGGGTTCGAATCCTACGTTACCGTAAACGGGACAACGGACACCTAAATCATGAAATAGGTTAGCTATTTCACTGATCACTCTATCTAGATTTCTAAAGCAAGATTATGGTTAAGATTCCTTACTCAAATCATAGTTAGAAAGGTTTGTGCAGCGATGGTGGGTAGGCGAAACAACATGTGGAGTCGTGGGTAAAGATCCCAGCAACGATCTCCAGGAATCTCCCTTCTCTCCTTACTCTTTTCTCTTCTTTTCGCTCTTTTCTCTCCTAGAGTTAGAGAAATTCGTATGGAATGAGAGATGGGTAGTTTAAGGTCCTTATATAGGCCAAAAGTGATGCAATGGCCCCAGGGCCATGGTATACTTAGGTTATAGCCAAAGGGTGCCTATTTTTGATAAACAGGGCCCTTAGGAAGGTCCATTTCTTACCTACGTCATGAAGTAAGTTCCGTGACAATGGATCTATGTCATGACTATGTTTATGGTGCGATCTGACAAACTGATCAGCCTTAAAGGACTCATATAAGATCAACGGTCATCGTCCCTCGATCATGGCCACAAGTATATTGGTAGGTGCAGGAAAATTTTCTTAATCCATAGGTATAGTTAGGTCAGAAAGTGACGGTCTAAAGTCTTCAATTTCACCCGCAAGTGAACGGTCCAATTTACTTAAGTTTGGGTTCATTTTCTAAAGATATTTGCATTTCTCACACACTTCGCTCAAGGCTCAAGTTGTGCATTTCTATATACAATTTGGCCTCAATTCACGTGATGGTTGTCAAGCCCAATAAGTTTGTCATAATCCTATAGGTTCATGGTCATCGGACTTTCAACGTGTGGCCTAGGTCCGATACAGAGTTTAAATGTTCTCCTGAGAGCAACTGGGTTTTAGGATTTCCCCGAAGTTTTTAAGTAATGTTGAGCTAGAGATTTTAATGGTTTTGGGTCTTGCGGTTTGTATAGATAGGGTACAAGCTAATCCACCGATTAATTTAGTTTAATACTTAATTGATTTTTGTCTAATTTCCACAGTGTACGGTCTTTAGGGATTTCTGCCTAAGGTGGTACCCGAGTCTTTGTACGGATTTTTCCAAGACATTACAATTTCTGACTTGACTTAAGCATCGAAGGGTCCTCTACTGCAGCCAAGGTCTCCTTTATCTACTCCCTATGCAGGTGCTCGAAGGTCCAGTGAAGGTAACCCAGATTTATACATCAATAATTTGGTGTCGTCTATGGGAACGACATCTAAAGTCATTCTCATAATGGCGAAAGGGAGAAAGAAATCTCAAACCTCCACTTATGTACCCAATCTTATGCCACCAGAGTAGTTTGTTAACCACCAGGATTCATTTTCCCAACTTCAGGTTAACTCTGTGCCTGCAGGACTAATGCAGTGATCTCAGAATCGAGGAGGATGGCTAGTCTCTCTCAAGTAGTAAGTTGAAGCATTGAGAAACAATATCAACTTGCTAAAACAAATGTTAGAGCAACAGAACCCTCCCCCTGTCCAAAAGGCTGATGAAGCAACAACTCGAGCAGTCATACAAGTCCCCGCACTGTCTGAAGTGCCCGCCAACTTCCAAAAGTATGGAGGTCGGCGCCCTCCCAGATCTCGGGCACTGCCATGCTGGCTACTTCCGACTTACTCCATGAGTTGGAGAAGAAGAGGCCCGACAGAGCTCCCAAAATCGTGGCCGAAATCAAAGATCCTTGTGAAGCCCAACTCAATGAACTATTGGGCCAGATCAAAGACATGCGACAGGCTTACCACACACATGCTCCAACCTCAGTAGAGGCAATACTGGAAGAAACCAAGCCATCATTTACTGCTAACATCATGCATGCACAATTCCCACCTAGGTTCCGGATGATGTAGATTGCCCCTTATTCCGAAACCACTAATCCGGTTGAACACCTAGAATCTTTTAGGACTTGAATGGAACTTCATGGCATATCAACCGTGGTTATGTGCTGGGCATTTTCCTTAGCCCTAATAGAAGCAGCTTGAAAGTGGTTTCATCAATTGAAGCCGCAATCCATCAGTTCATTCACACGGCTCAGCAAAGCGTTCACTACTAACTTCATCGGAGGAAAGGAGAGGCTCAAACCAACTACTCACCTCCATACCATTATCTAGAAAGAGGACGAGCTGCTAAAGGACTACATCAAATGCTTCAACCTGGAGGCAATGCAAGTAGAGGGGCACTTAAAAGAGATCCCATTGGCTACCATGATAGGAGGCGTAAGGGAGGGGAGGTTCCTCTTCTCACTTGGCAAGAACCCACCAATAACATTGCCTGATCTCCTCAATCGACCATAAAAATACTGCAACACCGATGAACTTTTCAACTCCTAAAAAGTTACTTAGAACAAGGGCAGCTCAACTAAAGAAAAGCAACCTAAGGAAGAACAAGTCTCGACCAACAATAACAAACAGAGAAAGTATGATGAGTCAATTAGAAGTTAACACCCAAGCAGACGGCCTGAAAGTAGGTTTAATTCGTACACTCCCCTCAATGCGACGCCAAAATTGGTTCTCATGTAAGTTAGGGACAAATGAATCCTCAAATGGCTGAACAAGATAAAATCTGATGCCAACAAATGAGATAAGTGGAAATACTGTCACTTCCATAGTGACCACGACCATTTGACCAGCAACTGCTTCGACTTGAAAGAGGAGATTGAAGCCCTCATCTATAATGGGCACTTGCGAGAATATGTCAATAGAGGAAAGAGCAGGTAGATTGAAGAACGAGTAGCCCATTGATAATGAAGCCACTAGGGAAATCCGCACCATCTTTGCAGACCCGTCGAGGGAGGAGACTCGTTGCCACGCCAAATACTCGGTGATCGGACTCACAAGGAATTCGATAGCTAGTTTCGACCGCAACAACCTTTGTAGCACCCCATTCTCGACTCCTATCACAGGTTCCAATCCTGGGATCCTATAATGAGGATTTCCATATCGTAATTCCAAACCAAATCGAGCATACCCAAGATCATAACAAGTAAATCTCAGAAAATAAAAAAGGGACACACTGCAACATCCACTAAGAATTTAAATTTTATAGGTACAAGGTTTAAAAGGAAATACATAATATAGAAAGAGGAAAGGAAAGGTCTGCAACAGGTTCTCAGCTCGTGCCAATCCAATCCACAACTCCTCCGCTACTACGCTGACCTAGGATCTCCTGCACGCATCAATCGTGCATAAGCTTATAAAAAGCTTAGAGGGCGGTGTAAGTGTGTGACAATGGTGCTTAAAAGAAGATAGGGGAGAATGTAGAAGGAAACATGAATGATACCAATGCAACTAGCCGTACTGAGGCTATGCGATACAATACATGAGTACTGGACGCCATACCAAGGCGATGCAATATAAGGCTTATACAGCCGATGCAAATGCAATGTGAAGTAATGCCTGTCCTCATATCCAATCCACATATCAAGTACATTTCCATTATAAGGAATCCACCGGGGTCAAGTACACTATTGGATGACTACCATTCTGTAAGACCCGCATAGTTAGATGAGCATAGGAGACCTCACTACCCACCTATGGATAGCCAATCTTCAGCAAGGCTCGATGGTAGCAGACCCATTTCATGAGCTGGTCAAACTCAGCCTAGCTATGGCCCCTCACTAAGGTGGGTAAGGCCAAACCCCATCTCAACCGACCTTACAACAGTGCGAGTCGCAGCCTAACAGTATAAGGTACTTGGGCACTCATGTTTTGTAACGACCTTGGAATTTTTGTGCTAATCTTTCCTTAAGTAGTTGTTTTGGGGTAATTAGCGCTTTACTCGATTGCTTGTGAAATCCGCATCAATCAATTTAAATTGTATCTGCATGGCTCAAAACGTGTAGATTAGTGAGCGCTACGTTACTCTGAAATCTGGGATCCATCGCTAAATCTAGTTGTTCTGGGGATTTTTTGGAAGATCTGGATCGGACCTGGACCACGCGTCGAAAGTTCGATGGCGATGATCTTAGGCTGTTGCGGTCACCGAGTTGGGCTTGATCTTCACCTCGGAAATCAAGTCGATCCGATGTTCTGGGTCGATTTGCTTGAGTTCGGAGTGAAGAGTGTGAGAACGGTTGGAATTTATTAAGCTTTTATTGAAATCTGAGTCGTGTCGCTTGCGCGATGATTTTAAGCATTCTGACCGTTGGATTCTGACCCAATTTCACCCTCTGATCAGGATGGTTGGCCCAGGCATATCCTAGTGCTTGTGGACCTGATCGAGTTTCCGTGACCGTTGAATTGAGTGTGGTCCACCACGGCTGATCTGAAGAGCCGGTTGGTATGAAATCTCAGCTTGACCTAGATCCATGGTCAATGAGCTTAAGTCCGACCTTTCGTGGTTATAGGCCCACCAGAAGTGCTTCGTTGGATCGAGAAAGGCGTGCTTTGGTTATAACCTAAGTATACCTTGACCCTGGGGTTATTTCCATCATTTTAAGGCCTATATATAGTCCTTAAACCCTAGCTCTCATTTTCATACGAATTTTCTCTAACCCTAGCTTGGAAAGAGAGTGGAAAAGAGAGAGTAAGTGAGAGAGATAAGTTGGTGAATCATCTTGATTCTTCCTTGTTCTTCTTCATCTTCGAACCTTCCCTTTGAATCGTTCTTCTGACGATTCTGAGTTCCTTTGGGGTAAGTTAACCTAACCCTAACCTGTGTTAGAGCTTAGATTAGACTTGGTGTTGTTGTATCTCATTTCTATCCTTATTTTAGGGTATTCTAGCGCCGTTGACGAAGACAACTCGTCTAAATCAGCTCGGCGGTTCCTTCTTCGCTTAAGGTGCGGACTTTAAGTGTATATGTTATGGTTTTCAAGGCTTTCAATCCCAGTTAGTGATTTATTCTTGCTATGGGTGAGATTTCACATGCCAAATGTTGTGTTTACATTGCTTTCCTGATATGCATGTGCTATATTGAGATTTGTGTATTCTACGTGTATTTATAAAGTACCGTATACGTATAAAATATGCACTCGTGTTTGCCATGATTATTTGTCATGTATGTATGCTAGATGCATGTATGACAACTCCTTGATAAAAGGAATTGTCTAAGTGCATGTATTTCAACATGCGTCATGTATGTTGTTCCATGTATGCTAAGTGTTTGTAGAAATGCATGAATGATCTAAGTGTAACTTATTACACTTGTTGCGGGCGTTGAGAAGTGATTCTCAATACTCCTATGGATGCGCATGTTTTCCTTTATGCAGTTACATTCCAAGTTATTTAAATTCAAGCATCTCCTATGCTTACATTTATGTTAAGTTGATATTCTTCAGATGTGCATGTACCATGATTTGAGCTGTTGATCCATTACTGCTTTACATTCCATATGAATATCTATAGTTGCGTAAGGTGTTTGGGACTATGCCTTAGTCCAGGAAATCGGTAATTGACCCTTTGAATCGTGGTTGAGATTGCTTTCGCCACGTAAGACGTATTAGACGAACCCAAGTCGTATTAGAGTTGTCGGCAGTGGTTTGGCCACGCGGAGTGTTTGCGCACTCTATGTCGCTCAATTCGACGTGCGCTAGTGCTAGTCGAGTTCGTCAAGTAACCTGATTGTCCGATGTATGTTAACCATGTTGGACGCTACTCCTTGAATCTAGGGTACCGAACTTACCAGTGAAATCCTAATAACCATAGTACCTGATCCGCTAAGACTCATGAGCCGGACATGGTGGTATGGGACACCGTGGTCGTGCTGTCGGCCTACGCTGGGGTGACGAGCCTCCCCATAGTGACCAATGAGCAACTTAACTCGTGAGCCGATTATGGTGGTATGGGACACTATATTCGTGCTGTCGGCCTACATTGATTGGTGACGAGCCCTTTGTAGTGACCTCGAGCATACCTGGATACCGCAAGGAGGTGACGAGCCGATCTGTGGTAGTAAGGGCATGAAAGGCGTGCATTGATTGGTGACGAGCCCTTTGCTACGACCTCAACTATATGATCGTATGAGATATCTAGGATTGACGACCCTAGTATGGATCACTGTTTGGATGGTGATATGAGGAAGGTATCTTAGCTTCCCAATCCTGTTGTGTGAAATGGACTAATAACAACTTGGTAATCATATCCATGCACCGCATTTGCATGTGCTTTGTAGATGTGGCGTACTTTGAGGCGATGTCATGCGTAACGTAAGATGAAGACGCTGAGGGTGTACGCGTGAGGGCACGCATCATATTGCATTCATACTTGCATTAACAAGAGTACTTAGGATTTATTTAATTGTCCTGCTTTATCATTACTGTTTGATTGAACTGATAACATGTTAACCAGTGCCTTATTGTTCCACTGAGTTGATCACTCACTCCCACGTTTCTGGGGCAGTGTTTCACACCCACCAGACTCTGTCTTAGGCCCTGATGTTGTAGATGTGGATGCGACGTCTGAGGCAGAGTTGGAGCTGGATGACGACGAGGCTGCCTTCTCCTATATGCAGTTTTCAGACGGGTTCTAGCGAGCCTCGGTCTGATGCGCGGGATTTCTGGGATATATTTTGGGGACTGAAATGATGTAACTTGATACTTAAATTTTGATAAATAACACTTTTACACGATCTGGTTGTATATGTAATTCAGGGATTTACACTTGTACACATTTTACTATAAGTCTTCCGCTTGCTTTATTCACTTGTCCCTGAATCATATCTGTGTTTTGGCTTAATCTATTCCATGTTTTATGCACTAATACAGTCAACATACATTCATCATTAAATATGTTGCATAAGTGATGTTTTGGAACTCGGGAGCTGAGTTATGCTCGACCCCCAAATTTCAGGGCATTACAAGTTGGTATCAGAGCATGATCTGGATTAAACCGGACCTGGGTTATGGTCACACACCGCACGTTGTCGCCACTTTAGTGTATTTGGGTGCGGGTCTATCATCTCTTTGTGTTGGTGCTCCGTAGCTTCTATCGGCGAAAGTTTCTTGAAAACCTTTGCCGAGATCGAGTCTGTACTCTTACCTGATCACACACAGCGACCCGAAACCTTTCCTAGACCCTCTATTAATGATTCTAAATGGTCTATCTTTCCTTTTTTTCATCTTAAACCTTCCAGAAATTGCTGTTGAACCAGATTTCTGTCAGAATGACCCGATAGGCCTCAAACTACGCAAGGGGCCATTTGGGGCATTTCCAGTGGGGCCCAGGGGGGGAACCACTCATTTTGGACCAAGGGGGACTAGGAGGGCCTCGCCAAATCGGCAAGGCATCGCCGATATGTCCAGAGACCGGCGATGCCATCGCCGGTTCGGCGAGGGATCGCCAGTCAGCGGGCTTGGAGGGCCGATCGTCCATAGGCCTTGTGTGGCCCACCCCTCCACGGTTTTCATTTTAAAACCCTTCCTTTTACCTATTTCCTTCATAAAACCCACTCCCAAGCTTTCCTTTTCCTCCAAAACCTCTCCAAACTCTCTCAAATCTCTCCTAAATCTTCATTTCCTCCCATTTTTGTGCAAACCCATCACCCCATTCTCAAATCTTCCATTCCATTGCTGATTTCTTCTTTTTTCCCTTCTCATTTAAGCCTTTTCACTCCCTATTTGGCTAATAGTTGTGTGGGAGCTTCACCATCTTCCTATTTCTCTCTTTCTCTCATTTCTCATGGCCCTCTTTGAGATTGTGACGGCCATCTTTTCCATTTCTTCCCTTCTTTCCTTGATGGGGAAGAAGAGAGCGCCCGTGGATGAAGCCGGGCCGAGCCGCCCAACCAGTGCACGGAGGCCGAGAGGTACCGCCGCTAGTACGTCCACCACGCGCGAGTTCCAGACGAAGCGGGACCTCGATCCTCGAGCTCCTGTCAGTAGGACCTTGTTGGCGGAATTGTCGCATGGAGTCTATGAGGGGCGTAGAGTCCTTTTTGAGGCTCATGTTGATCCGTGGCTCTTTGGTGAGTTCTTCTTGTTGAAGCGCCTAGAAGGGGCTAGTTGGGGTCCCTTGTTTGAAGGCGAGTATCGCGCGAATGCTAGCACTGTTCGGGCCTTCTATGCCAACATTCTGGAGCCTTCGCTGGATCCTCTGCAGTTCAAGATTCCCTGTGGTAGCGGACGAGTTGGAATTGTCAATGTTGCTTTGATATCCCGACTCTTGAAGGTGCCACTTGGGGAAGTGCATGCCAGCAAGAAGAATGTGGATAGTGTGCGCTAGAGGGATCGTCGCACCCAATTCCTGTGTGGTCGTCTGGTTGAATGGCAGCCGAATAGGAGTCTTCTGGCTTCTTTCATGACGGACGACTTCCGTTTGCTTCACCACATCTTTACGTTCAATGTATATCCAAGGTGGAGCAACCGCAGCGAGTGTACGCGCCTGATGGTAGATTTCCTATATCAGGTGGGGCAGGATGCGAGCTGAGATCGATTGTGAAGCGAGATCAGTGACGATCCATGGACCTGAGGGTGAGACTGTTACTTTCCCAGTTCAGGTCAGTTACCCTATTCGTATTGATTTTTATTCTTCTCTGTTGGAGAGTTCGGCCGAATCGGCGTTGGTTAGTACGCCGGTAGTTCAGGAGTTTGAAGATGTATTTGAGTCGATTCCTGGATTACCTCCTCAGCGTGAGATTGATTTTGCTATCGATCTTATGCCTGGTGCGGCGCCCATTTCTTTACCCACCTATCGGATGCCTCCGAGTGAAATGGAGGAGTTGAGGAAGCAGATAGATGGTTTGCTGGAATTGGGTTTTATTCGGCCCAGTGTGTCTCCTTGGGGAGCACCTGTTTTGTTTGTAAAGAAGAAGGATGGTTCCTTGCGATTGTGTATTGATTATCGCAGGTTGAATTTAGTAACTGTGAAGAATAAGTACCCTTTGCCCGTGATTGATGATCTATTTGATCGATTGAAGGGGGCACGGTACTTTTCGAAGGTTGATCTGCGGTCAGGATCATCAGTTCGCGTCAAGGATGGGGACGTGCGGAAGACCGCTTTAGGACCAGCTCCGGTCATTATGAGTTCCTTGTGATGTCGTTGTCTTAACTAACGCACCGGCAGTGTTAATGGATCTGATGAACAGGGTGTTTCGGTCTTTACTGTTTCGATTCGTCATTGTCTTCATCGATGACATTTTGATTTATTCGACGAGCCGAGCAGAGCACGAGGAGCACTTAAGAGTGGTTTTGGGTACTCTTAGGAGCATCAGCTTTTCGCACAGTCAAGAAGTGTGATTTCCGGAAAGAGGAAGTCAAGTTCTGGGACATGTGGTGTCCAAGGACGGGATAGCCGTCGACCTTGCCAAGGTAGCTGCAGCGCAGGACTGGATCGGTTATCGAGGTGAGGAGTTTTCTTGGCCTTGCAGCTATTATCGACGCTTTATTCAGGACTTCTCGAAGATTGCCGGACCGTTGTCGCAGGTGACACGGAAGGATTTGAAGTTTGCTTGGAGTGAGCAGCGGAGTTAGCTTTTCAGAGTGAAGGACAAGTTGACGTCCGCCCCTGTGCTAGTATTGCGAGCAAGGGGTTAAGTATATTATATATACCGACGCCTCTCGCGTTGGTCCGGGTTGTGTCCTTATGTAGAAGGACAGGTGATTGCTTATGCTTCGCGTCGATTAAGGAAACATGAAGAGAATTACCATACGCACGACCTGGAATTGGCAGCTGTCATCTTCGCATTAAAGCTTTGGAGACATTACCTCTATGGTGAGGAGTTCGAGCTCTTGTGCGACCACAAGAGCCTTAAGTATATTTTCACGCAGCGTGATTTGAATATGAGGCAGCAGATGGATGGAAACATTGAAGGACTTCAAGTTCGATGTTTCTTACCATCCTGGTAAGGCGAACCTTGTGGCGATGCGTCGAGTCGCAAGAAGGCTTTGGAGTTTGCGGCTCCGGATGATAGCAGAGTGGGAGATGTTGGAGTTCGTGCACAATTTTGAGCGAAGCTTACGGTGGTTGAGCCGTATGAGGTTATCGCACACATTCGTGTACGGCCGTTATCGACGAGAGGATCGTTGCGGCTCAGGGAGATGATGAGCTTTTGGTGAAGATGAGGCGGGTTGGTACCGATGAGAGCTCCGACCGGAGTGTTAGTTCGATGGGGGCCTACGTTTTCGTGGCGGTTATGTGTTCCGACATCCCTGACTTGAGACGTGAGGTTCTCGAGTTAGCCCATAGTTCTAAACTGGCGATGCATCCAGGTAGCACGAAGATGTATCAGGATATGAAGAGGTCTTATTGGTGGGACAATATGAAGGTCCAGATTGTTGAATTTGTTTCTCGTTGTCTCACGTGCCAGCAGGTCAAGGCAGAGCATCGCCGACCTCCTGGGTTGTTGCAACCCATGCCCATAGCTGAATGGAAGTGGGATTTCATCTCTATGGATTTTATTTCGGGTTGCCGAGGACGAGAAAGGGATTTGACTCTATCTGGGTGATCGTCGATCGATTAACGAAGTCGGCGCATTTCTTACCGATCGAGTCACTTACTCTGCAGACGAGTTGGCTAGGTTGTATATCAAGGAGATAGTGCGTCGCATGGAGTCCCCTGGAGATTGTGTCGATAGAGACACGCATTTTACATCTATCTTCCTGGACTCGTATCCAGGAAGCGATGGGTGTGAAACGGAAGTAGCATCGCGTTTCATCCACAAACAGATGGGCGAGACGGAGCGCGTGAATCAAGTCCTGGAGGATATGTTGCGAGCTTGTGTTTTGGATTTCAAAGACATTGGGATGATTGTCTTCGGTATGCGAGTTCGCGTATAATAATAGTTTCCAGGCGAGTATCGGCATGGCTCCCTATGAGGCGTTGTATGGTCGCCCGTGCAGAGCACCACATTGTTGGGCAGAAATTGGTGAGCGTAGTTTGCTTGGCCCAAAGTTGGTGCAGGTGACTTCAGAGAAGGTTAACATCATTCGATGTCGACTTCTAGCAGCGCAGAGCAGGCAGAAGAGTTATGCTGATACGAGGCGTCGACCGCTTAAGTTTGTAGTGGGAGACCATGTGTTTCTGAAGGTCTCTCCTATGAAGGGAGTTCTGCGGTTCGGTAAGAAGGGGAAGCTGACGCCGAGATTTATTGGTCCATTTCAAGTTCTGGATCGAGTGGGAGCGGTAGCATACCGCCTTGCTTTGCCCACACCTCTTGCGGGCGTGCATAACGTATTTCATGTTTCTATGCTGAAGAAGTACGTTCCTGATCCTTCGCATATTATCAGTTGGGAGCAAGTGCAGTTGAGTGAGGATGCCACTTATGTGCTGCGATCGACGCGCATTCTGGATAGGAAGGAGCAGGTATTGCGTAGCAAGGTTATCCCTCTTATGAAGGTGCTATGGACGCATCATGGTGTGGAAGAGGCTACTTGGGAATCTGAAGCTGAGGTCAGGAAGACCTACCCTCTGATCCTCGAGGATTATATGAAGGTATGAATTTCGAGGACGAAATTTTCTTTAAGGGGGGTAGATTGTAACGACCTTGGAATTTTTGTGCTAATCTTTCCTTAAGTAGTTGTTTTGGGGTAATTAGCGCTTTACTCGATTGCTTGTGAAATCCGCATCAATCACTTTAAATTGTATTTGCATGGCTCAAAACGTGTAGATTAGTGAGCGCTACGTTACTCTGAAATCTGGGATCCATCGCTAAATCCAGTTGTTCTGGGGATTTTTTGGAAGATCTGGATCGGACCTGGACCACGCGTCGAAAGTTCGATGGCGATGATCTTAGGCTGTTGCGGTCACCGAGTTGGGCTTCATCTTCACCTCGGAAATCAAGTCGATCCGATGTTCTGGGTCGATTTGCTTGAGTTCGGAGTGAAGAGTGTGAGAACGGTTGGAATTTATTAAGCTTTTATTGAAATCTGAGTCGTGTCGCTTGCGCGACGATTTTAAGCATTCTGACCGTTGGATTCTGACCCAATTTCACCCTCTGATCAGGATGGTTGGCCCAGGCATATCCTAGTGCTTGTGGACCTGATCGAGTTTCCGTGACCGTTGAATTGAGTGTGGTCCACCACGGCTGATCTGAAGAGCCGGTCGGTATGAAATCTCAGCTTGACCTAGATCCATGGTTAATGAGCTTAAGTCCGACCTTTCGTGGTTATAGGCCCACCAGAAGTGCTTCGTTGGATCGAGAAAGGCGTGCTTTGGTTATAACCTAAGTATACCTTGACCCTGGGGTTATTTCCATCATTTTAAGGCCTATATATAGTCCTTAAACCCTAGCTCTCATTTCCATACGAATTTTCTCTAACCCTAGCTTGGAAAGAGAGTGGAAAAGAGAGAGTAAGTGAGAGAGATAAGTTGGTGAATCATCTTGATTCTTCCTTGTTCTTCTTCATCTTCGAACCTTCCCTTTGAATCGTTCTTCTGACGATTCTGAGTTCCTTTGGGGTAAGTTAACCTAACCCTAACCTGTGTTAGAGCTTAGATTAGACTTGGTGTTGTTGTATCTCATTTCTATCCTTATTTTAGGGTATTCTAGCGCCGTTGACGAAGACAACTCGTCTAAATCAGCTCGGCGGTTCCTTCTTCGCTTAAGGTGCGGACTTTAAGTGTATAGGTTATGGTTTTCAAGGCTTTCAATCCCAGTTAGTGATTTATTCTTGCTATGGGTGAGATTTCACATGCCAAATGTTGTGTTTACATTGCTTTCCTGATATGCATGTGCTATATTGAGATTTGTGTATTCTAAGTGTATTTATAAAGTACCGTATACGTATAAAATATGCACTCGTGTTTGCCATGATTATTTGTCATGTATGTATGCTAGATGCATGTATGATAACTCCTTGATAAAAGGAATTGTCTAAGTGCATGTATTTCAACATGCGTCATGTATGTTGTTCCATGTATGCTAAGTGTTTGTAGAAATGCATGAATGATCTAAGTGTAACTTATTACACTTGTTGCGGGCGTTGAGAAGTGATTCTCAATACTCCTATGGATGCGCATGTTTTCCTTTATGCAGTTACATTCCAAGTTATTTAAATTCAAGCATCTCCTATGCTTACATTTATGTTAAGTTGATATTCTTCAGATGTGTATGTACCATGATTTGAGCTGTTGATCCATTACTGCTTTACATTCCATATGAATATCTGTAGTTGTGTAAGGTGTTTGGGACTATGCCTTAGTCCAGGAAATCGGTAATTGACCCTTTGAATCGTGGTTGAGATTGCTTTCGCCACGTAAGACGTATTAGAAGAACCCGAATCGTATTAGAGATGTCGGCAGTGGTTTGGCCACGCGGAGTGTTTGCGCACTCTATGTCGCTCAATTCGACGTGCGCTCGTGCTAGTCGAGTTCGTCAAGTAACCCGATTGTCCGATGTATGTTAACCATGTATGGATGCTACTGCTTGAATCTAGGGTACCGAACTTACCAGTGAAATCCTAATAACCATGGTACCTGATCCGCTAAGACTCATGAGCCGGACATGGTGGTATGGGACACCGTGGTCGTGCTGTCGGCCTACGCTGGGGTGACGAGCCTCCCCGTAGTGACCAGTGAGCAACTTAACTCGTGAGCCGATTATGGTGGTATGGGACACTATATTCGTGCTGTCGGCCTACATTGATTGGTGACGAGCCCTTTGTAGTGACCTCGAGCATACCTGGATACCGCAAGGAGGTGACGAGCCGATCTGTGGTAGTAAGGGCATGAAAGGCGTGCATTGATTGGTGACGAGCCCTTTGCTACGACCTCAACTATATGATCGTATGAGATATTTAGGATTGACGACCCTAGTATGGATCACTGTTTGGATGGTGATATGAGGAAGGTATCTTAGCTTCCCAATCCTGTTGTGTGAAATGGACTAATAACAACTTGGTAATCATATCCATGCACCGCATTTGCATGTGCTTTGTAGATGTAGCGTACTTTGAGGCGATGTCATGCGTAATGTAAGATGAAGACGCTGAGGGTGTACGCGTGAGGGCACGCATCATATTGCATTCATACTTGCATTAACAAGAGTACTTAGGATTTATTTAATTGTCCTACTTTATCATTACTGTTTGATTGAACTGATAACATGTTAACCAGTGCCTTATTGTTCCACTGAGTTGATCACTCACTCCCATGTTTCTGGGGCGGTGTTTCACACCCACCAGACTCTGTCTTAGGCCCTGATGTTGCAGATGTGGATGCGACGTCTGAGGCAGAGTGGGAGCTGGATGACGACGAGGCTGCCTTCTCCTATATGCAGTTTTCAGACGGGTTCTAGCGAGCCTCGGTCTGATGCGCGGGATTTCTGGGATATATTTTGGGGACTGAAATGATGTAACTTGATACTTAAATTTTGATAAATAACACTTTTACACGATCTGGTTGTATATGTAATTCAGGGATTTACACTTGTACACATTTTACTATAAGTCTTCCGCTTGCTTTATTCACTTGTCCCTGAATCATATCTGTGTTTTGGCTTAATCTATTCCATGTTTTATGCACTAATACAGTCAACATACATTCATCATTAAATATGTTGCATAAGTGATGTTTTGGAACTCGGGAGCTGAGTTATGCTCGACCCCCGAATTTCAGGGCGTTACATGTTTTTCACTCAGTCTCGGGGTTGAGGCATTCCCTCGGTACCGTGAAAGTTTAGGGAATTTCACCTAGGGATATCTTATGCACCCCAAATGCTCCAGAATAATTTTCGGTGTCCACAAACGGCCATCCACGATATCTCTATGGAGGCTACGGCCCAAATGAAGCAAGAGAGAATATCTACATGCTATGCAATGTCAGATGCATGAATCACACAATCATTCATGCATCAATCCCAAGCATCCACTGTGCTCGAGAGGGTAAACTCCATCCCTCGGGGAGATACCAACATGTCCTACACAAGGCACAACCATGGCCAATCATACCTCAACTAAACATGCATAAGATGTGTATGGGAGTGGTCCATAAAGATGAATAAGGGTGCTAATGAGGTGAATGAGAAGATGTACTCTTTACCTAACCATGAAGGGTCTAGGTACTTAACTAATTCCTTATAAGGAATACAAGCTCTAGTGGGGGCCCATTTACCTGGGGTAGCCCACGAGACTAAGAATACAAAACTAGGGCCTAGATAATATGGGAACAGGCCTAGCAAGGGACTAAGGTGGGCATTCAGCCACACTTAGTAACTAATAGACCTAGAGGGGTCCAAATGGGGACTTTCAACCACCGTTGCCCCAAGGCATCTAATCCACAAACTACATAAACATCCTAAGGCCTATATCCAAACCATATACACATAGGTCCCACAAAAGACATAAGGAAGTGAGCCCAATACTACCTCTAACAATCATGGCCCAAGGAGGGGAATCAAGGCCCAAAGCCCAAGTCTCATTAGCCATAAGACCCTTACATTTAGGTGAACTTAAGGGGCAGCCCATGGGCATAAATACATGGCCCAAAAACAAGTCTAAGTTGGGTGGAATGGGCCCCTTTACATCAGCCCAAAAACTAGCACATTTAAGTGTACAACCAAGGGCCCAAAACCACCTTTATCTAGCCCACAAGTCCATCTAAATGGTGGAAATCAGCCCAACATATGGCTGGGCGAAGGTGGGACGTTCTAGCCCACTTTAGGTCCACTAGGAAGTCCCAAAAATCTAGTCATACTTGGGTCCACAAGGACGATAAAAAGGGGTAGCCAAACTATGCACTAATCAAGCCTAAAAAGAGCACTAATCAAGCCCAAAATATTACCAAAATAGTGTGCATCATGCACCCCAACTTTCTCAATAAATTGGGCCCCACATCTCATACAATTGAATTTAAAACAATATTCATTTGGGCCCTTACTGAATTTTCACTCCATCAACAATTTGGGCCTGCTGAAGCCTAAATACTTGTTAAAACATGTGAAAAATATTTCCATAAGGGCCAACAATAATTACAAGGGGGGCCCCATAGATGGAGAAAGAGGGTGGTACACATAAAATAGGTGGGCTCGCTGCTGGGCTGCAGGCCCAAGAATAGCTCATGGCCTGGGCATCCCAAGGCATGGGCATCTTGGCCCATACACACATCAAAGTGGGCTCCACACATCCCTGAGGTAGCCTTACATGGGACGTCCACCTGGGGTGGTCCCACACTCCACATGGGCCACCACAGAGGGGGGAACGATGTGGACACAAAACATACATCATGGTGGGTCAACACATGGACGGTCCACCATGTTGGACGTCCAATAGGGGACGCTGGTCCAGCTAGTTGGCCCCATATACATGGTCCACATGGACCTCATATACATTAGAGGTGGGCCCCAATAAACATACATAAGTCCAGCTGGGCTAGGGCCCAAAATCAGCTACAACTCAAGAGGACAGCAAGGTAGCAGAAAAACCCAGCAATGTATGTTGTTGTACCAACTTTGGGCACTCTAATGGAGTAGGTCTAGGGCCTCTAAAAATTTAAAAATTTAGTGCCAAGGTCTCTCATCATGTATACAACAAGGAAAAGTTCATAAATATGGCCCACCATTAGAGAAAATATTTTTAAATTATGGTTTTATGTGAGACAATGTTGCTAGAATTTACAGCAAAGAAATTCAGCAACATACCCATATTGGCCCACTCTTTTGAAGATCCAATGAGATCAGTTGAGGCTGAAATTTGGCATGCTTATAGGTGGGACATACACCTTCAAAAATCATATATTACTTGGCACAAAACTCCCCATCAAAAGCCCAAAATTTGGCCTCAAGTTGACCAAAAACCCGTCCAGACAGTTCTAGACAACAACATATGACTAAAAAGAATAAAATATAAACATTATTTAAAATGGGATTTAATCCCAGAAAATCATGGGATGGACCACCCCAGTGGCCCCATAAAAATTTAGACCTTCCCCAATAACAAAAAACCCTTACATGTGCCCCATTTAGGTGGATTTTTGGGGCCACATGTCCAAGGTAGACTGTCATGAACGTCCAACCTCCATGGATGGTCTGGATTTTTGTTGGTCTAGAAGGTTGGCCACAAACACATGATCAGAGGTTATATATAAGGGAAAAATAAAGATCTGGCCACAAGATAAGGGTCTCTGCCACATTGAGGCCCTTCCCTTCATCACATATGCATATACATTCCATTATACAAGATACACAAGATATACATGGATCATATGATTCCTACTTGGGATCTATGGTAGAGATTTAATCTCCATCAAGGATCAAGGGTCTAGATGACCCAAGAATCCCTGATCAAAGGAAGAAAAGACTATGAAGGGGTCCATGGAGAATGGACCCTTGCATATAACATGTATGCAATGTAGGATGGGCTTCAAGCCACATCCATGGAGTCTTGGGGCCACCACCATCTCTTGATGGGCCCCACATACTCCAATCATGAAAAGAAAAGATGGAGAACATCCACAATACAAAGAAATCTTAAATAGAAAATACATGCACCCACCTCTAAGGATCCAATCTCCAAATCTACATCAACATGTACCTCAAGCTTCAAGGGTCATGAATCTATGACCAAGATGGGATTGTAATGGTAAGATGGAGGGAAAATAAGGAAGAAAAGGGGATGGAATGGAGGGAAGAAGGGCTGGACGTCCAAGGCTAGCAAAGAAAGAAGCAAAAATGAAAGAGAAGGGAGAGAGGAAGTTGTTATAGGGGAGTTATGATTACATGTAAGGTTTTAGGAAGAAAAAAGAAATGATGGATTTTCTTATTTAGAGAAGCAATGATGGGTTTTGGGGAAGTAAACTCATCATGAGTTGCTAGGCTCTAGGTAGGCTAGGTAGCTAGCTAGGGTAGCTTTTATGGGAGAAGGTGCATTAGGGTGGGCCCCATGGGAAAACATGTACACCCTACTAGTTGGGTCTCACCAACATGATCAAAGGCTCAAAATGATGTGCCCCTACATTTTATGATCTACAACTTGGATGGACGCACAAGACACGACATTGGAATCACCGCGACGATGCAGTCGTAAAGGCATAAGTCTAAGGTCAAGTCGGGTCGGGTCTACATGACCAAACTCGAGGACGATAGCAAACACTACTCGTATGTCGCGGGTCACCAAAATTTGACTGGTAGGACCGTGAGACCTAAAGGAACGATGTGCACACTAGGGTTAGGGTCTTACACTCGTACTAAGCATGAAGAACTCATGCCCAAAATATCAGTCACTATAGCTTGGAACATCAAATCCATGTCACTAGTAAGCCTCCAAAGGAATAGAAAGTAGCATCCAGTGAGCTGACCTTCACCAAAGAGGACGTTCGAGGTGTCCACCACCTCCATGATGATGCACTAGTGATGACTATGACCATAGCCAACTCCAAAGTATTTTGAATATTGGTGGACACCGGCAGATCAGCCGACATCCTCTTAGTCGAAGCCTTCAACAAAATGGGAGTGGGGAGGTCTCGACTCTGACCTATCAAAAGTCCCTTACTAAAATTCACTAGAGACAAAGTCACCTCAAGGGTCCATACAGCTCTTAGTCATAGTGGTAGAAGGGAAGAATTATACAACAATTATGATTGACTTTCTTTTAGTCGATTACCCTTCGTCTATAACGTCATCCTCGGATGACCTTCTCTCAATACTCTATGAGTAGTAGTATCAACATACCATCTCGCGATGAAGTTCACGACAGAGACAGGGTCGGGTTAGTCAAAAGAGATCAATAAGAAGCTCGTCAATGTTATTCCATGGCACTAGGAACACAACATCAAGCAATGGCCATCACCTCCCTCGATCCTCGAGAGGACTCGACCAAAAGAGGAAGCTTGATGGAAGACCTCATAACCATCCCGCTCGATGAAAGTGACCAACCCAAATAGTATAGATTGGCTCATCGGTTACTCCAGCTCTGCAAGATGAGATCATGGATCCCTCCGACAGCACATCGACATGTTTGCTTGGCCTTATCAAGATATGCCTGACATCAGGCCAAAAGTAATGGTTCACAAATTGAACAGTGACCCCAACCACCGACCAGTGAGACAAGCAATGAACATTCAAGCCAGAGTGGTATGCCATCATCAGGGAAGAGGTCAGCAAGCTCCTCAAAGCGGGATTCATCGAAGAAATTTACTATCTAAACTATATAACCAATGTCATTTTGGTAAAAAAAATTCAATGAAAAGTGGCAGGTCTGTGTCGATTACACTGAACTGAACAAAGCCTGGCCCAAGGACAGTTTTTCCCTCCCATGAATCGACCAGCTGGTCGACAGCACTGCCTAACACAAACTACTAAGCTTCATGGATGCTTACTCGGGATATAATCAAATTTCCATGTATCCCTACAATAAGCAGAAAATGACCTTTGTCACCGACAAAGGACTCTACTACTATAAGGTCATGCCCTTCAAGCTGAAGAATGTTAGGGCCACATATCAAGGGCTCATCAATAAGATGTTCGCCTAGTAGATAGGACAACCCATGGAAGTCTACGTTGACAACATGTTCATCAAAAGCATCAAGGATACAGGTCATGTCACCGACCTCAAGGAGACATTCACAATCCTACGAAAATACCTGATGAAATTAAATCCGAGCAAATGCACCTCTGGCGTTAGCTTGAGAAATTCCTCAGCTTCCTAGTTAGCCAAAGGGGGATAGAGGCAAACCCCGACAAAATTTGAGCTCTGCTGGACATGAGCTCGCTTAAGATGATAAAAGAAATTCAATGCCTCACAGGAAGAATGACTGCACTCAACCATTTTGTCTCTCGAGCCATTGATAAATGTCTCCCCTTTTTTAAGCAACTAAAAGGGAAACAAAAGATAGAATGGACAAATGAGTGCGAGCACACCTTCCAACAACTCAAGCAATACTTGGGATCTCCACTATTGCTTTCAAAACTTGAAGAAGAGCACCACTAGCTAACAAATAACCTCATATGGAGGAAAGTCCATCACCTTAGTGAAATTGGCATCCGGGACGTGCCACTATATCCAGGGCAAGAGGCCCTCCATCGCGGCACAAGTCAATTTAAGAGAACCTCGGGCCTCGCCACCTCAGCTACCTTCCGAACTGTCCACTCGAGGAGAAAGGGAGTGAGCTTCACCCTCAGAAACCGCCTGGACCTCAGAAGGTCGAGCCTCATTGGTGGAGGTCGCCCCCGTACTAACCCCGAACTCCTCCGAGGCCGCTGGTGGGGATAAAGGAGCAGCATTAAGAGTAGTGGTCGAGATGACATCCGCGCCCTCCCAACCAATGGAGGATGAGGCATCGGCCCCCTTCTTCTACGGGGCTGACCTTTGCTTCTTCTGGGTGAGCTCTACCATGAATGGATCCTTGCGCTTCGAACACCTTTGGTCAAGCATTCCTACATGACAAAAACGAATGGTCATTAAACACATGAGGATAAAAATAATCTTTAACTATCTCTTAAAAGATGTACCAGTTAAGAATAAAGTGAGACCTGATTTGAGCAACAACTCAGGTGTGATTATTAACCTCCAAGATCTCATCCCAGCATTTACCGACCTCACTTCGGCGATTCGAGCACGCTCCTTCCCACTCACTTCAGCAGGATACTTAGGCAGAACTACCAAAGATGACCACAGTCAGAAATGGAGAAAAAAATAAATCAAGGAAAAGCAGTTTAGATATACCGACCTACTATAGTGAAGGAGGTCGGAACCCATGAACGCAACCCGAAAGTTACTGGAGCCTCCCAATCCCCTGACGCCAGAACCACTTGCTCTTCCAATTCTTATTTGAGGTCGAGGTGTCTATGATCATGACCTTGTCAGTCCTCGGCCAAGTAGAAAAGTAGTACCAACCCTCATGAAAAGGGTTGGACTTCACCTGATATAGGTAGAGAAAGTCATTCACGATCAGCTTGGGTTGGTCGAGCTCGGACTAGAGAATGAATCACTCCACCAATGCCCTTCAGGTAGTGGGGATTAACTGCTCAGGAGCTAACCCCATATACTTAAGGACTTTCGTCACTATATTTTGTAGAAGAAGCCTTAGGTTGCATTGGAGGGTGACCTGGTAGATGACCACCTTGCCTTCTTGGGGTTCATTTGGGAGCTCGGCTAGCACGGGAGCTCAGAGTATCATAGAGTTTGGAATGTGATACATAGACCTAATTTGCACCAAGTCAGTCTCCTTCAGTGTGGACCCCACTGGCCCTTTCTCCTCCGCCTCTTACGAAGACCCGCGGGCTTCCTCCGTCACCAGGGCAACATCTTCTGCATTCTCAAGTCATTTGGCTAAGGACGGTTCCACCATTCATGACTCATGGGATGCCTAGAAGTCCTTGTTGCTCATCATCACCAATGGTGATGGTGGGTTCAAAATAGGTTGGGGATCATTTGACCCACCGTCACGTCGGGACGCCCACCCCTCAATTGATTAGGTGATTTGGATGTACCCTTTGGACAGGAGGCCGTCGAAAATAAAAAAATCTAAGAAAAAAGAAGAAATACAGAGGGGGGAGAAGACCAAGAATGAGGCTCACTAGAGAAGAACGTCTAACAAGTCACTGGAAATCGCACTGAAACTACCTAAGGAAGGAAGTACAGAGCGCTCAGTAAAAGGGAAATGAGGCAAATAGCCCTAGGCGATACTAGGGCACCTCCTTTTAAGGTGCAGTAAAAAATGGCTCCTCGACACCCCCACCCAAACATGTGTAGCACTACCACTCGCTGCACGGTTCAACGACAGAGAACGGGCCACGTGTCAGTGCCCCATACGGTGAATGCCAAACAGGCACCTTGACAATGCATGTGACCTCGAGCCATAACACGACACCTTAAGTGCATCATGTCATGATTACATATATGCCCTGATTCCTCTGCACGCTGCCTTACTTTACATTAATAACAAGAAAAATCTGACACCCCAAGCACAAAATGGTCTGACCTACCTACATCTCAAGCCTGCTTCATGAGCTTAAAAGTAAGGGGACTTACTGTTATGGGAAAAATATATCAATCAATAGGATAAGATCGGGTCGGCATTCCATGGACTTAGCCAGGCCGGCTAATAACCAATGTGACCAAAGGCTCTATTTTTCACAATATCTAAACTGAGCAGGAAATGAGGTCTGACTCGATCTTTCGATAGACCTCAAGAGTAGGTTGAAGGACCCATTAATTTTCCTAATGCTAAAAAAGAACACTACTCGCTAAAGAACCTAGGTCGGTGCGACCCCACTTCTGCTAGTTCCAACCTGGTCCCGACGGTATCTACCCGAGATCCTAGTCGAAGATCTAGCTAAGTGCCCGCAACATGATCCCCACCTGAGATTTTAACTGAGGTTCTTGGGAGATCCCCATGACTAGCACGGGATCTGTATCCCTCCACAATACATCCCTACCAAATAGGGAGATCTCTTCTTCATCACCGCCTGTCCCCCACTATAAATAGGAGCATCTCTAATGGTGAAAGGTACGCACAATCTCAAGCCTAAAACCCTATTTAAATCCAAATTACCTACCTGACTTAGGCATCAGAGGGTCCCCTACTACAGCCAGGGTCTTCTTTTTTCACTCCCTGTGTAGGTGCTCGAAGGTCCAGTGAAGGCAACCCAGATTTCTGCATCAATAATAATGATTTTCACCATTAAAACATTCATCGGGCCCACCATAATGTTTATTTTCCATCCAATTTGTTCATAAGGTCACATAGACCTAGTTCAAGAGGAAAAAATCATATTGATCCAAAACTTATGTGATCCCAAAAGGGTTTCAATGGTAGATATTCAATCCTCCACTGCATTTGACAGTGTGGTCCACTTAATCTTTAGATCTGTCCTATTTTTTGGCTCAAGCCTTTTGAGGAGCTCTCCAAATGGACGGACGGTTTGGATATAACATGTATCTCATAATGGGACCTACAAAAATTGGTGATGTCAACACACTAGCCAAATCAGTGGTGTGTAGTACACCAGCCAATCTGCTTCCAAATAGCCAATCTACTTCCAATTTATAAGCAGATTGGCTGGTGTACCTCACACCATGATTTGGCTGGTGTGTGTACGTGTGGTGCAAAGACCTGCCACTCCTCGAGCTCCAAGTTGTAGGAACAGTTCAAAGGAGATTAAATTTATGTAGCCCCGTAGTAATGTTTTTATTATATCCACACAGTTCATTCATTTTGCAAGATCATTTTAAAGCATGAACTAAAAAATATTCATATCCAAATCTTAAGTGGACCACACCACAAATAACAACGAAGATAATGACTATCACTGCTAAAACATTCGTAGGGCTACGTTAATTTAATCTCCTTTGAACTACATAAATTTACGTAGCCCCGTAGTAATGTATTTATTATATTAATCATTTTCTTAGTTCATGCTTTAAAATGATCTTGCAAAATGAATGAACCGTGTGGATATAATAAATACATTACTACGGGGCTACATAAATTTAATCTCCTTTAAACCATTCGTACAACTCAGAGATAGAGGAGTGGCAACACTTGTCTTTACACCACATGTACCCACACCAGCCAGATCATGATGTGAGGTACACCAGCCAATCCACTTCTAAATCCAACTTAGTATTCCATGGAGTCATTGGGTCCATTAACCCAGAACCCAGAGCTATTATCAGGATGAGGATTTCCTCCTTTCTTAGGAAGTTCCTACACTGGAAACCTAGTTGGGGCCACTATGATTTTTGTGATAAATCTACCCCGTTTATCCTTTTTGTAAGCTCATTTTAGAACTTGAGATATAAAAAATGAACAAATCCAAGACTCAAGTGGACTGAAAACATGAGTATTGAACATCTATAGTTGAAATATTCATGCGACCATGTAAGTATTTAATCCCTCTAATATTTGTGTTTGTAGTTCATCTCAATAAGAATGACGTTATAAATGGTATAGATGGCATGCAAGCATCATTGTTAACCCAAGAAGGTTTCAATTGTAGGAATTTTTTGACCCACCTTTTCCTTTAGTGTGGCCCACTTGAGTCTTGGATCCTATTCATTTTTTATCTCAAGTCTTAAAATGAGTTCACAAATTAGATGGATGGGGGTAGATTTATCAGAAAAATTATTGTGGGCTCCACCTATGTTTGGTGCAGTGTTGAGTATCAAATATTACATATTTTCCCTCATTTATATCTTGGTTTTATGAATACGATAAGGCTTAATGGTATATTTTATACATGTTTGTCAGGTGAGTTTAAGAGCTTGGATTGAAAAGAATGCTAAAAGCATGGATTTAAGGCTCAAGAATTACCAAGGCAAAGAATGGAACTTTGGAGACTAAGATTGAAGATTTCAAGAACCCAAGATCTAAGGAAACCAAGTGAAGAAGGAAGGAAGTTTGTGGTGCAAAGTGCAGAATCCACAAAATCTGTGTCATCAACCACCTATCGATGACATTAAATCCATCGTTTGATGACATCAACCACAGTTCGATGACAATGAAGAATTACATGAAAATCAAGTTTGGTCACTGGACGAATTGGACACATTTCTCGACGGATCGAAGACCTATTCGATGACTCAAAGACCTGCTTGATGACATCGATCTTTTTAAAGAATTTTGAAGAAACTCGTTGGACTGTTTTGCACACATTCTTGATGGATTGAGCACCCTTCGATGTAATCGAAGGTTTGCTCAATGATATCGAAGAAAGGTTCGATGGCATAATGACTTACGCAGTGTGAAAGGAGTTACGCAATGCATAAAGGCGCGACTCCTAGAATTCAACTTACGCACGATGACATCGAAGGTTGTTCGATGTCATTGAACGCGTTACGCAGAGTTGTGCAGACTGCGTAAATTTGAGGCAGTTTTGTGAATCCGACCAAAATTGAAGACAAAGGATTGCTTCTACAATCTTAAACCTTACAAATAGATGATCCCAACCAAAATAGGAAAACCCACCTAGGTCATCTATTCTAAGCCAATCCCAAGTCCATATTTTATATACTATAGTCTTGGCTTAAGAAAGTCCCAAGTTGGTGAAAGATTATTGGACAAAACAGGAAAAATAAGAAAATTTGTCCACTGTCGGCAGGACGAAGGTGCCACCGAAAAGCACCTTCGGTGTTACCAAAGGGGCTTAAAACAATCCAGCAAGCTTATAATGATAATTTGATGTCACCGACTAGATATGTCGGTGATACCAATTGACACCGATGAACAAAGTTTGGTGCCACTGAAAGAGACTGTTTTTAATTAGCAACTTGGGAATTTAATTCGGTAATACCGATAGATAATTCAGTACTACCGAACTAAGCTCAGTGGTACCGAATGTCACTTCGGTGACATCGTAAACTAGCCATTTTATAGTCATTTTCTATCCGTTGGAAACCTTTTTCTATAAAAATGGCTTGCAGGAACTTGCAAAAAGCATTGATTAAGGCTGTTAAGAGTCCCTACTGCAACCCAAGCTGATCCTAGCCTACCTAAACTCTATCCATATGAGATTTATTCTCTCATCATTATGATTCATCATCTTATGAGCATTCAAAGCTTAAACTTGTGAAGAACATGATCTCAAGCCTTCATTAGAGGATTGAGACCAAACCGATAGGTATATCCTTGATCTCAATCATACTCTAGTGTATCTATCAGTTGAATCTCTTAGGAAACCCATTTATAACCTTCGTTAGAGATTCAACAACTCCCATAACTTTGGTCACCTTTATAGGTATATCATATGCAAGGTTTTTCTAGATTGTGAAGCTGAGCCAATAGGTAAATCCAATTGACGTGATTGGGGGAGCACCGGGAAGCTGATTCAAGCACGAAAGCGCGAAGATCAAGCATTCCAAGACGAGCTACAAGAGAGAACTCAATCCGACAAGTAATCATCATTTTAAGAATTTAAAAGTTTATTCTCTTTTCTCGTGTAGGATTGAGGCTAAGAGTTTGCCATCAACAAACTCGATTGGGTGCTTTGTGTGGGAACTGGGCCGGTGGGCCTAAACTTAGGTGTCTTGTGTGGGACCTTAGCCAATGGGCCTATACATGGGTTCTAAGTGTAGGACCTTTGCTCTTGCGGAGAG
Source organism: Magnolia sinica (assembly GCF_029962835.1). NCBI lineage: Eukaryota > Viridiplantae > Streptophyta > Magnoliopsida > Magnoliales > Magnoliaceae > Magnolia > Magnolia sinica. The sequence continues at coordinate 88,454,946 of NC_080574.1, forward strand.
TATAAATTGGTGTCCTTAGTGTAGGAATGTAAAGGTTGTTGGTAAACCTGATTTAAAACCATCATTAGTGAAATCTGGTGCACTCTTAGATTGAGTGTGGATGCCGGGGGTGGAGTAGGCATGTAACCAAACCACTATAAATGCTTATGTTTGGGATGGTCATTTGTGCATCCATCTAATCATGTTTATATATGCCTGAATGTTTAAATTCTTATACATGATTGAATGAATGTGATAGTTTGATAAAAAGCACAACTCGCACACAAACACACTATGAAATAGGCTAGTTGCTTTTATTGGTATATCTTAAGCTGCCTATGTGATTGGACCATTTAACTGTCTTAGAAGCCATTAGAGTTACATTACCTTACTAATTTATTTGTAAATCATTTAAGTTAGGCAATAGAAGTTTTTATTTGGTACAATCAATTGAAAAGTCCTATTCACCCCCCCTCTGGGACTAATAGAATAGTTTCATACTTCTACTAATGCAGTGAAAACCACAATTTCAATTAGTATCAGAGCGGGTTCCTCTTGAAAGGCTTAACAATGTAGACGAAGATCCAAACAGGAAGTTGGAACAATTAATAAAGAAGAATCAGCTGTCTCTCGGCCACCTCTCTTTGATGGCTCAGATTACTCTTATTGGAAGTCCAGGATGTCATACTTTCTACAAGCTTTCGATACTGAAGTTTGGGAAGTTGTTGAGAATGGATATGTACCTCTAATTGAATAAGTGGTACTAGACAACAATACAACTATCTCCAAACCAAAAGCAAAAGAGAAATGGACTACATATGATAAAGAAATGAAATTACATTAAGCTAAAGCCATGAACGCTATTTACTGTGGAGTTTCACAAGAAGTGTTCAATCAAATCAGTATGTGTGGAACTTCGAAAGAAGCATGGGATTTATTGTAATCCACCCATGAAGGAACCAACATAGTAAAAAGTACAAGGCTGTAGCTACTAACATCCCAATTTGAAAGCATAAGAATTGAAGAACTTAAAACCTTCATGGAATTTTTGAAACCTTCATGGAATTTTTCACAAAATTGAAAAAGTTCTAGTACCCAAATTTTGTAGGAAAATCTTAAGATCCCTAACGGAAAGGTTCAACTCTAAAGTCACCACGATAGTGGAATGTAGGAACGTTAATGAGATGAAAGTTGAAGAACTAGTGGGATCATTACAAACCTTTGAGCTACATTTCAAACCTCCCACAAAATCAAAACACAATGTCCTCAAAACCTCCAAAGCTATGGTGGAGGACGAAGAAACTGAAAATGAAAAAGATGATGAGGAAGCGGCTCTTCTAGCCAAAAGGTTGAAAAAATTCTTTAACAAGAACCACGACAAGTCCTTTAAGGAGAAATAATTGGACAACAAACGCCAGATAGGCAAATCTTTTAGAAAGGCCAAAGATCTCCAATGTTATAACTGCCAAAAATTTGGACACATATCCACTGAATGTCTAGTAAAGAAAACAAAAGGAAAAGCCATGTCAGCCACATGGGATGACACAAATGACTCTAATTCCGAGAATAGTGAGTCTAAAAGTGATGATGACCGTAAGTCATTAAAAATACGTATGGCATCTACCACCACAGTCATTCCCAACTTAAAGAACAAAATAGAAGAAAACACATAAAAATGAAGGATGAGAGCCAAATATGCAATCTATTAACTCACTTCACATCATCTCCTCAAAAATATTGAAAAACGACCTTAGTGGTCGACTCGAGCTATATTGTATATCTGAGGATCATGCCTCCTATATAAGCATTATAGTCAAACCAAAGGATTAAGCCTTATGATAGGTCAAACTGATAAATCTATGGATTCCTGGACTCTAAATATTTTTAAATGTATACTAGGAAATTTGTTGTAGAAAATTCTAAATCTCGGGGATTTTTCGGTAACACCAAACCTACCTTCGGTGCCACCAAAATCAAGCCATGTTAAACTACTTAAAACCCTCAATGCCCACTTCTGTTTAGACTATGACTTTTCGTGTTTCTTCCCAAGTCCGGTTGGAGGGCTATACAAAGCAAAAAATCAAGGTACTTTTTAGTGCTTTCTTAATAGGATCATTTGTCTTAGGTTTGTCTTCTCTTGATAGGTAAGTCCATCATGAAAGAAAGTTGTTATGGATCACATTTCAAAACTATGTTGTGGGCATAAACTGACGAGATGTTCACCACCCAAAGTATAGGGTCGCGTTGTACTAATAATCTCGGTAAGATCGAGGTCGAATCCACAGGGATTGAACCTTATACGTAATCTGAAAGTAACTATAACTAGAACTAGAAGAAGATGTAATCTAAACAGGAGAATTTAAGAGAATAGTGGCGAATTATTAAACTAAAACTTATAAAATTCAAAGGTGGGAAACTAGGGTTTCTAAGGATCCACTTGTAGAGATCAGGGAGATCTATGCTTGATCATAAACAAAACTGGAATCAGAGTCCCATCTTCATCAAACTGGAAGATAATTCATTAAAACTCAAATATGAACTTCCTTTGATCTAGTTTTCAATCGAAGAGAGGTATGAGAACTGGAATAGATTCCATCACAAAACCATGCTTATGAGACAAAGTAAACAACATAATTTAACCAATCCACAACCAATCTGAGAGAGTTATGAACGTTAGGAAGGATTCCATCATCTAACCATGTCTAAGGGACGATGGTGAACAACAGGGTTCCTAACTTCATAATCATGATAATGCAAAGAACATGCTTAAAGCTATCGCAGCTCCATTATAATTTAAGTCACAACAAACCATTAAAAACTAAAAGCATTCCTTATAATCAAACTGGAAACAAAGGTAGTTCAACTTAAACATGAATCAAAGCCATAAAAAGCATCCCATCACGCTACAAGCTTCACCTCTTAGCCCTAGCTAAGAGGTTTAGCTCATCATAGACATGATTAACTAAATCTTAAAGGAAGAAAATAACTAAAGAAGAAGGGAAAGGAGAACTCGATGCCACTGGCCTCACGTCTTCACGCTCTCTCTCTCTTGCTCTTTCCTCCACGTCCAAGGATATATCCACGTCCTTCTCTCCCTCTCTTTTTTATAGAGGCTGGAAGTCGATGGCTGGGAGTTGGTGAAGTGCATAAAACTTACGCAATAAGAAAAATGCAAACGGTCTCGCGTTCTTCTTGCTTTTGGCGCAGATAGTCGATCCAATGCTGGGATCTGATCCATTCAGTGATCTTGACCTTGGTCACACATCCCATGGGAGGGTTTTCGACGGCCAGGATTGTCAGTCCGACCCTATCCATGATCGTACAATGAACTGGAACGTCTGGACATGCGTTGCGTAATGACTTACGTAGGTGGCTGCACTGAGATGCTCGGTGGGCCCCTGGTCGATGTCATCAAAGAAATCCACCCTGTCCATTGAATTCTCCTCGAAAAACCAGTCGAAAATGAACATTTTTACTTGGATTTGGTGTGACCCATTGAAATAGTTGCTTCTACCATCCATTCTTGCCTTTGACGGTAATCTTCGTGTGCACACATGCATGGATGCATGTGAGCTCCATGGTTATGGTCGGCACCCCTTGGACACAATGAATGGCTCTGCTCATTAAATCGAGTGATCATGGTGGGTCAATACACTCCACAGTGGACAACGTCTGCTTGTTATGCGTAAGACGTCAGGTCAACCGACTTTGACCAGGAGTCCTGGTCTGGTGCGGTGTAGTTGTGCACCTGCTGTGCACACGCATCACATGTATGGGCCCCACAGTGATGTTTTCCATAAATCCATTCCGTCCATCCACTTTCTCATCTAATTTAAGGGGTTGAGACCAAAATTGAAGCATATCCAGATATCAGGTGGGCCCCAAATCAGTGATTTAGTGGTTGATCTGTCTGTTGGGCCACTTCCACAAAGATCCAATGGCTAAAATTTTACGTGTACAATTACTTTATGGTCCTCAGACCAGATATAAAGTTTCGAGCCAAATGGATGATGGGAACCCTATAATATTGCATTGGAGATGATTTTCAGGCCTCTTTATCCTCAATTACTGGGTTTTCTTAGATTTTTGGCATGTGAATTCTTTAATCTCGGTCTCCTAAGATCCGTCCCTTACATTGGTGATTCTTGAGAATTAAATCCATGCTTTTAGCACCCTTTTCAGTCCAAGCTCTTAAATTCACCTTGCAAAAAAAATATTATTAAAATAGAACATTTAAGAATTATCATGTATGTAAAATCAAGTAATAACTAGGGTCTAATATGCAATATTTGACCCTCAACACAATCCCCAACCAGCATTTTGCTAGTCCCGAGCAAAATATGCAAAATATATTTTAAGAATTACGGGATAATTTTTATAAACTCAAGTGGTTTTTGAAAAACAATCCAGTTAATAGAATTCTAAGATTCATGAATTTAGGGCCTTACTTTCTCCTAAACTCAAGCGCATGGTAAACTTCATGGCCAACTTTAAAGTATTAATCCATTAATTAGAACAATTTTAAACATTGAGTTCCATGGGTGATGCAATCTTGACTCATCACAATTAAAGGTCCAATTCTCAATTTTCATGATATCATTGGTAACCAAAAGGAGCATTCTGGATAACCAAACCTAGACTGAAACTTGCCTTACAGAGTTTAGCCTTTTTATTCTTCCAATTTTTGATTTTTCCATCGATGGCTTCATGCTGTCAACCTTTTTAAAGATCTTTAACAAGTAGCCATTTTCGATGACAACTATTTTTTAGCTGGATTTTTTTCATTGAACGTGATGGACAAATTCCTCAGGTTGGTTCCTTCCATGCTTAGTGATTACTAAGTTAATAATTCAAAATCAAATTGTAGCTTTAATATGTAAGATAGATGTGACATGTGTAATCATGTCGCAATCAATGTTGAAAATTTCTAATCACGGATTAATAACTCGAACTTAATTATGAACTCTAACAAGCAATGAAATCCAAGAGTCATAAATCACCAACATTACGTATCTTATACTTCTTAAATCAAGAATATCTTTTAAAATCACTCGAATTCACAAAATTTTCAGAAAAAAATGCAAAAATTTTTCACAATTTTTTTGCTCAAGACTAAGAAAACACTGATTAGGTAACCTAATCTCCCATCCCTAACTTAAAATCTACATTGTCCTTAATGTAAAAGATATAAGCATGCAATGCACATGATAGAATGGAAATAAAGGAGAAGTGATGGAAAGATAGTACCTGATGAGGAAAATCGAACGGCTTTTTCCAAAGAGATCTCAGCGTGAAGGTGGCTCGGCAAAAGAGTTAAACCAACAAAAGTAAACTATCTTAAAACAAATGGAAAGCAAACTACCCTAATGGCATAAAGCTAACTACCCTAGTCCTATGAAAGCAGTAAACTACCTATACCTCCATTAGACTAAGAGATCAATCCTGGTACACAGGATCAGTCAGAGGTATGGACATGTATTCTAAGTCAAATTTCTCAACAAATGGCTTTAATCGATGTCCATTTACTTTAAACTCTTTGTCATTGTTTGAATCTTGTATCTCAATGGCCCCATGAGGATAAACATTGATAACAATGAAAGGGCTGGTCTAACGAGATCGAAGCTTACCCAGAAAGAGATGTAATTGATAATTATACAATAGGACTTTCTGACTTGGTGCAAATGAATTTTGAAGAATGTGTTGGTAATGAAATGCCTTCATCCTGTCCTTGTAAATTCTTGACTTCTCATACGCATCATTATGGATTTCTTCAAGTTCATTTAACAGAAGTTTGCGTAGCAAGCCAGCGTTGTCCAAATTGAAATTCAGATTTTTGATTGCCCAATAGGCTCTATGTTCCAACTCCATAGGCAAGTGGCAAGCTTTCCCATAGACAAGTCTAAAGGGAGACATTCCAATAGGGGTTTTTAATGCAATATGGTTAGCCCATAAAGCATCAGTCAATCGAATTGGCCAATCCTTACGGTCAGGGTTAACCATCTTTTCCAAAATGTGTTTAATTTCCTTATTGAAAATCTTAGCTTGCCCACTAGTTTGTGAGTGGTATGGAGTGCTCACCTTATGAGAGATACCATATTTCTTCATTAAATTCTCAAATAGTTTATTACAAAAATGTGAGCCCCCATCACTAATGATGGCTCGAAGCGTTCCGAACGGAAAAAGGATGTTTTCTTTTAAGAATTTAATGACTGTTCGATGGTCATTATTTTGGCACGAAATCGCTTTGACCCATTTAGTGACATAGTCTATGGCGAGCAAAATATATAAATTTCCATAGGATTGGGGGAATGGTCTCATGAAATCGATGCCCCAACAATCAAATGCTTTTATGATAAGGATGGGGTTTGTTGAGGCATAAAAAGAGAGAGACTTTTGTTGTACGCAAGAGCATTGTGCACTACATCAAGCTAAGCGCGCAAAGGTGGTCCATACAAAGGGCAGTGCACAAAGGTGGTCCGCATAAAGGGCGGCGCGCAAAGGTGGTCCACACAAAAGACAACACACAAAGGTGGTCCGCACAAAGGGCAGCGTGCAAGGGTGGTCTGTACAAAGGGGTGCGCACATAGGATCGCGCACAGAGGTGTCCGCACAAAGAAGTGACCGCGTAATAGGGTTCAACGTATAATAGACATATTGCACGTTCACACATGTGGAAAGACTATATATACCCTATCACCCCTCTATATGATTCATTAGTGTAAGGTCCGAGAAGAGGAAAAGGAGAGAAGAAGATCTCAAGCAGATACAGATATCATCCACACCCATTATGCGAAACAAGTGTTGTGCGGTGCACAACTATGCCAGTGCACAACACATGGTTGCACATATTGCATGAAAGTGCACACTACATATCAGCTGTGTGTGTCAGTGCCCAATGATTAGTTACGTACGCGTGCCTAGTGATAGTTATGTACACAGACTCCTCCAGCATTCGGAGCATAGCGAAAAGCTTCAATTCAGATCGAGCAACCAATCAAGACATATTGAAATCATAATTCAATTGTGTTATGTTTTCATATTGTAATTTGTAAACATTCTACTTTAGAATCAAATGAGAGAATGGATGTAAACGAATTTGGAATGAATAATATTGTGATTATCCTCTTTATCTTCTTTTGTTAATTATTTAAATGCTTTTGTTTCTTGTTTGAAACAAAATGGTGACTCTACTGGGGACTTATTCACTTAATACTAACTTAAGGATTATACAGAGGGCAGTCACTACTGTTTAGCGTCGTTAAGGTGCCAAAATGGCCACTCTTAGCAGGAGCATCCTCCCTTTCATCTCCAAAGTAGAATGTAATTTAATTCAAACATTAACTTATGCTGTCTTTCATGATCAAACAGATTTAAAAAAATTATTACAATCAACCAATGGCAACCATTCAGAAGAAAATAATCTTATACTTCACTGCGACAGGGTTTGTTATTGAATATGCCGATAAACGGGCCGAGTGTCACATAGGAAAAGTAGTGTCAGTCAAGAGCATAGAACCACGAGCAACTGTTGCAGTCATAAGCGTTTCACCGGTAGTATAGGAAGAAAGAAATAACTGGATCGTTGTCACTCGTAGGAGGACAAGAAAATGGAATGTCACTGCTGCCAGGACAAGTTCACCACTGAGAAGAGCTAGGGGACCAATAATACAAAATATAGCCAGAAAACACCCCGAACTCGCCCCACCAATAATTTACCCTGAGCGAACTGTCATCACCTTAGCGATACACGATTTTCCTGCTCTGCCTACTAGAAACTCTCGGTGGACAAGAGAACAGAAAGGAAAGTCGTTATTGACAGGCTCACCAATCTCCGCATTGCCAATCTTCATGTCGTCCCGATCAACTGGTTATTTTGGAAATACAAGGAGATCAGATGAGCCTCCTCTTTCAGTAACCCCCATAATGTCAACGCATTCTCATTCGTCTCGACTACCACTTCATCAGGGAACGAAGTGGCTACTGTCTATATGACCGAGACAAATCAAGGGCCCTCCCCGACTATAAAAGATCGCATAGTCGAAGTGGCACAGGCATAGAGAACGCTGATGGAAGAATGCAAAAACCTTCGAGAGGCTCTGGGAACTCTTGCACATAACATGGCCTGAATGGCGGTGCCCCCATTGGCTGATAATGTGAATGAGCGAGAACAGCACCCCGAACGGTCATATCCGCTAAGAATAGGATCGCATGGATCTGCCCCTACTACAAGAGCAATAACTCAAGAAGAAATATGACAAGTCATTGAGGAAGTAGTCAAGTCAGAAAAGGAACGTGAGGGTACAGGAAGGTTCAGATATCGGATGTCGTATCCAAGAGAGGTAGAAGACATTTCATTCCTGAATAATTTCACGCACCCTGATTTTCAGAAGTTCAACGGGGATGAATCAACGGAGGAGAATCTAATGCATTTTATCACCAGTCTAGGGAATTTCTCCACAGTGCCCCAATATTACCTTTGGTTGTTCGGGTCTTCTCTGACGAGTAAGGCATTCAGATGGTATTCCAGTTTAACACCCGAGTCGTTGAGGACGTGGGAAAAAATGCAACATGCGTTTATGTCAAACTTCTTTTCATTAGAACATGATGTTAGTATTACAAAACTAGCTTCAGTGCGACAAAGAGAAGGAGAGCCGATGGAAAAGTTTATAGATAGATGGAAGACCTTGGGGGCTTCTTGCAGGCAGTTGCCAGAAGAGAAAGAACAAGTGAAGATGTGCCTGAATTCTATGGAAGCAGGAATAGCATTTGGTCTCACCAGTGCTGACATCAAAACCTTCTACGACTTGGCTACAAAAGTGCACGCCTTGGAATTGATGACTAGAAAAATGTCGGCGTTCAACTACGAGATAGCTAGAAGAGGACCTCAGAAACTGATTACAAATGTGGTTGATCATGAGAAAAGAAGTCGGGATGAGAGAGAAATAAGGGGTAAGAAAATAAAAAGGAAAGAAGAGTCGAATTGTCCCAGAGGAAGGTTCTACGATAAAAAAAAAACTCCGATCATTGAATTCTCATGAGGGTTTTGCATTTGAGAAAGAGGATGTGCTCCCCATGATGAACCAGTTGCTGAAAGCTAGAACAATCAAGCTACCTCCGTCAAAATGCCCCGAAGAAGCATCAAAAATAAAAGAAAGAGATTTCTATCATTATCACCGTTTAGTAGGACATTCGACAGAAAATTGTTACATGCTGAAATGTATCATACAGAGGATGGTTAATAGGGGGAGATAATAGTTAGCAAAGAGAAAGAAAAGGACAGAAGAGAGATAGCAAACGTGCTTATTATGCGAGAAGACTCTCAGGAAAGTTGCAGTGACTACCTTACGATCAGGGAAGAAGATAGCCAGTCCACCAAATCTGAAACATGGAGAAGCAAGAGTAGAAGTAATCAAGAACCACTCCAATGGAAACCATGGCAAGAAAGAAAAAGAGAAGGAAATAGGGAAGGTGATTTACGACATCATAAGCCACCTGAAAGGCATACCAGCTCGGCTGAGTGTCTATGATGCTCTAACATTGTCAAAAGACTCCCGGCAAAGCCTGATTAAAGCTTTATCTGACAATGATATTAAGTATTGCTTACCAAGATGGAGAATGAGGAACAGAGAGATTGTATGCCAGTTATCTCCTTTTCCGATGATGATCTAATTTGCAATGGGGAACATAATAGGCCATTGATTATCATGGGTCATATCCGCAGTAAATAAGTCAAGTGAATAATGATCGATAATGGGTCTGTGGTAAACATATTACCACTAACAATGTTAAATGAATTGGGTTATCGACATTAGAACCTGCGCCCTAGTGGAATGATGATACAAAGCTTTAATCAAGATGAACAACGTGCACTTGGTAAGATCACAATGACACTGGAAATAGGAGAGTTAACTACAAATGTTTTCTGCCACATTATAAATGCAGTGACAACATATAATCTCCTTCTGGGAAGACCATGGATGCATCGGTATGGCATCATACCTTCCACCTTACACCAGTGCTTCAAATACTGCAAAGATGGGGTGCAACACAAAGTGCTAGCTAATGCGAGGCCAAATACATAAGCCAAAGCCTTCTTTACAGGCGCCAGTTATTACAATGAATTTGCCTATACAGAAGAAAAGAGAAACAGTGAGAATAAGGCCCCAGAAAATGTTTGTATTAAAATAGTAAAGGAAGAAGAGATAGAATCGACTAGAACAGGAAAGATAAGAAAGAAGTTCTATTTTGTACCAAAGCATCTACGACAATCGGGACAACCACCGTTAACATTATTGTCACCTGAACAGTTGGAAATTCTACAATCTAATTACATAGTGCCACTCCAGTATGCTGAAAGGAGTAAACCATTCCCTCTCATCTCGAAAAGATTTCACGTCAAGCCCAGCGCAAAATACCCAAAGCCAATTGAATTCTACGCCCCCTCAGAACTAAAGATAGAAGAAACAATTGATAGTAATGTGAGGCATGGAAAATTAACATTTGAAGATCTTGAGGGATATAGTCCATCAAGTAGGAAAATCATGAAGAATATGGGCTTTGATTATGAAGAACTAGTTGGCTTAAACTATGGAAAGGGAATTCAGATTCTGATCGAAGTTAGAAAAGTGAGAAAATTTTTTAGGACAAGGGGGCAGAAGCTTCAGTAAACATTGTTATAGTCAACCAGGCAGACGAAACAGACTCTAAAATGGTCAGAAATCCTAAAATAGCGCCGAAGCAGATGGAAGACGGGGGGCAACTAACAATTGACAGTTTGTGAGAAATAAATTTGGGAATGGAAGAAGAACCATGAAATACATTAATAAGTGTCAGTCTGTCAGAAGAAGAAATTGATCGGTATATCAAGCTTCTGAAAGAGAATAAAGATGTCTTCACCTAGACATACGCAGAAATGCCAGGCCTAAAACCGTCAGTAGCAATGCATCGATTGAATATCTCCAAAGATAAGAGGCTGATCAAACAAGCACAAAGGCAGTGTCATCTAGACCTGGTCCCTTGGATAGAAGAAGAAATAAGCAAGCTAATAAAAGTCGGGTTCATCAGAGAAGTCAAATATCCTAAATGGATATCAAATGTCATCCCACTAAAGAAGAAAAGCAGACAAATCAGGGTTTGTGTCGACTTCAGAGATCTAAATGAAGCTTGCCCGAAAGACGATTTTCCATTGCTGATTACTGAGCTGTTAATTGACAGTACGACGTAGTATGTTGTCATGTCCTTCATGGACGGCTATGCCGATTATAATCAAATAAGAATGGCCCTCAAAGATGAAGAAGCAACAACTTTCAGAACTTCCTTGGGGATATATTGCTATAAATTTATGTCATTCAGTCTTAAGAATGAGGGAGCAACATATCAGAGGGCGATGCAGAACATACTCCAAGACATGATGCACAAACATGTTGAGTGCTACGTGGACGATCTGGTGGTTAGATCAAACCACCATGATGAGCACCGTGAGCATCTGGCTTTGGTATTCCGCATACTCAGAAAGAAACAGTTAAAGATGAACCCAGCCAAATGTACATTTAGAGTATCATCAGGGAAATTCTTCGGTTTTGTTGTAAGGCACAGGGGAATCGAGATTGATCCAAAGAAAGTTAAGGCTATTCGAGATATGCCGCCCCTAAAAATGTTAAAGGAATTAAAAAGCTTGCAAGGGAAATTAGTATATATTTGACACTTCATCTCAAATCTGGCAGGAAGATGCTAGCCATTTTCTCACTTAATGAAGAAAGGAACAAAATTTATATGGGACAAGTCTTGCCAGAATGCCTTTGACTCGATTAAAGAATTTTTGAAACAACCTCCAGAGCTAACAGCTCCAGTGAAGGGTAAACCTCTTATCCTGTATATATCAGCGGCCAAAAATTCATTAGGAGCCTTGTTGGCACAAGTGAATGAAAGCGGGAAGGAAGCAACACTCTATTATCTAAGTCGAACTTTAGTAGGTGAAGAATGCAATTATATGCTGATTGAAAAAGTATGTTTGACATTGATATTCGTGGTCCAGAAGCTAAGACATTATTGTCTGTCCCATGACATAATCCTGATATCTCGAGTAGACCCCATCAAGTTTTTAATGAAAAGGCCGATGTTATCAGGATGATTGGCAAAGTGGATGTTGTTGCTATCAGAATACACGATTACGTATGAGTCAGCGAAAGCAGTAAAGGGGCAGGTAGTGGCAGACTTTCTGGCGGCTCACCCGGTAACAGATAACGAAGTCATTCTTGATGAATTTCCCGACGAGCAAAGTCATGATGATCGAATCGCCAAATTCATGAAAAATATTTTTTGATGGTGCATCACGAGCGACAGGAGTAGGTGTCGGAGTGATATTTATCACCCCCTAAGGTGATTTATTACCTTATTCTTTCATGTTGGGTACCGCATGCACAAATAATGAAGCCGAGTATAACAAAAGAAGATGAAGAAGATAACCACAACATTTATTCATTCTGAATTCTTTTACATCCTTTCTCTCCTTTGATTCTAAAATAAAATATTCATAAAAGCATAATATAAAGAAAATGTGACATATATTTTTATCACTCCTTTGGTCAAATCTGAAGCTTTTTGTTGATCTTTAACTATTGGAGAAATCACACATATGTCACTTTAACGGAGAAACATCATTGTGTGTTGTCAGCACTTCGCACAGGAGCATTGTGCATTGGAACACTATGCTGGAGGGCATTGTGCACTAGTGGGCACTGTGCACTGCAGCTTGTTGTGCACTATAACCTGTTGTGCATTGACAATGTTGTGCGCCGCACAACACTTGTTCCGCACAATAGGTGCAAACTCTACCTCTTTCTCTCTGAGGTCTGCTCCTCTACTTCCTCTCTTCTTGAACCTGGTGCTAATAATACCTTTAAAGGGGTCACAGGGTATTTATAGCCCTCTCACACGTGTGAATATGCCATGTATTCATTGTGCGCCAATCCCCTCTATGCAGACCTGAATGTGCAATCTCTATTGCGCGGACTCCACTGTAGGGGCTCCACTATGTGGACTCCACTGTGCGGCCTCCACTATGCGAGCTGGCCTATTAGCTCACAATGCGTTTACACGCAACAGAAGTTACCTCTCTCTCTTTTTATGCCTCAACAGATGCCCCCTTAATCCTGCATTTTTTATTTTTTTATCGATAAAAATAAAAAAATGTGGGACAATACTTTAATATTCTAATTAATTTTACTCCTTTCTCTTCACTAAGTGCTCTATACAATTTTGTGCACAATGAATTACGCGTAATGAGTTACGTACAACGAATTGCACATAATAGATTGAGCACACTGGATTCACGCCAGTCTATAAATGCAGGGTCAATGCTCATTTCCTTCACTATCTGCTTCACTTCCTGCTTGCCCAAGTCTCTTGCGTGTTGAACTTCCCTGCGCACAACGGAGTTTTGTGCACAATGATAGGTAGCGCTCAACACTTCCTTGCGCATAATAACTCTGTGCAAGACAAAATTTTTGTGCACAACACTTCCTTGCACTCAATAACTCTACACACAGTGAAATTTTTGCATAGTGCCTCCTTGTTGTCAATAACTTTGCACATAGTGAACTATCTATATAGTGCCTCCAGTGCACAGTGAACTTTGTACATAAGTAGAACTTGCTTGCCCCCCCTGTATGCAACAAGATTTGCTCCACTCTTTCAACTTCTAGGACTTATAATTCTTATTCATATTTCAAACTCCTTTCCCTGATTTTAATTTTGTTCACTGACTTTTGTGCAGATCTCCGATCGCTAGCTTTAAAAGACCTCATGCCTCCCTAAATACTGTTGAACCCTCAGACTCACAACCAGCTGAGACTTACACTCAGAAAAAGCCTAGATCAATCGAAGGTTATTCTTCCTTCTTTAAGGAACCTGCTCCTATCATCAATTTTGCTGACCGCATCCAATGTCTGTTCGACCACATTCACACAGCCGTTCTAATGAAGGAGATAGAGGGACCTCCCACCAAAGGCCAAGAGTATGATTGGGAAGACTGGCTAAAATCCACTGCCAGTCTTTGAACAGACGACAGCCATCTGGCCCCTGCTAAATTTCCCCCTCTCCAGCATTTTCAAAGAAAGCAAGGGAAGAGAATAAAGATGAAGCCTTCCAAGAGAAAATCTAGGAGCACAATAAGAGACACTTCTAAAATGCTTGGGATACGATCAAGTCTAACGCTGACGCCGTCAAATTCTGCAATCCCTACAAAGATGAGATTATCACCATCCCCATACATCTCCAGCATCATCTGTCAATACTCCAAAGTGAACCGACCGATTACATGACACAAAAATGACTCTTGTACCTATCAAACTGGGTCATCGAAGAGCCAAAAATCCTCGAGGGCTATCTCACAGAGAAATGCCTAATCTAGAAGACCGAGTAGATATCATATATGCACTTCCTTACGCCATATTACAACCCTCATGCCATATACCCCACTCAATACTTTGAGAAAATTCAATAATGTTTTCATGATCGCGACTCCCTGTGGGGTAAAGATGAATTTAGGACACGGGGTCCTTAGGCTGATCGTCCATACCATAGCGCATGGACCAAAGAAATCTTGAAGAAGTATAAATATGCTCTCATTGTGGTGAAGATATATTATACTATAGAAGCTACCTCAGAGTTCTTCCATAAGGACACCATGATTTACAAGAGCTTTCTAAAGTATTGGTCTTCTACTACAGATTCTTTTCACTTCCCGATTGGTGAAGTATCACTCTGTGGGATCTGTATAGGATGGTAGGTTTGCCTATCTCTGGATCCTTTCTAGACAAGTACGTTCCTATGAACAAGGAATTTACGTACGTTGCCCCCAATAGGGTACCTAAGATTTTAGCATTTACCATTGAACTCTTCCGTGAAATGTCATGCTTCCCAAATGTTCATAAGATATCTCCTCTTCAATGGCTCGCGCATTTCTCACGATACCTACTGTAAGCTTTCATCATTCCTTTTCTCTTTCAGATAAAATTTTTACACATTTTTATATCTTATTTCACCCTTTTTTTCCCTTAGGTTCCTTGCAGTCATTACACCGAAATGGAAGCAACTCACAAAAAGATAAAGGGCCCAGCCAAATTCATCACTAAGACTAAGTTAGCTGAGTTCTTAGCTTATTGGTTAAGCTTGGTCATCCTTCCTAGTTCAAAAAGCTTGGACTCTATTCAACCAACCTTATTTGGAGCGGCAGGCATTATGGCAAAAGGCAGGAAAAAATACTCTCTAGTTCCCCTTGTATTATGTTTTCTATATAGAGCTTTTGGACAACTTGCGACACATTGCTCAAGCCCAACAATTGGAGCCTCATCCTCTTTCACCCCATGGCACTATTTCCCAGGCTGGCTTGGTGTTTATTTCCCTTGGACTTATGGAGACCCGGAGAAGGCCTATGTCCACCCTGAACATCTACCCTTATGGCATTTCATTAAACAAAAAATGATAAAGAAAGGGTATAACTGGATAGTGGACAAGATCGAAAACATGAAATTTATTGATTTCTTTCCTTTCTATCTGGATTACCAAGCCGAAGACAGGGAGGTCAAAGATAATAATAACTTGGAACCCATTAAGAGGACCTTCTTTCCTTGTATCCACTCTTGCAGCCTACCCATGCGAGAAGGGTAGAGTTCTAAAGAGAGCCGTACTATCCGAGTAGATTCGCTAAAAAAATTGGCTATGATCAAGCCGTACCTCAAGCAGGAGAGGAAGTCACATGGACAATGAGAAGCTATAGAGTTAGCCCCTATAACTGGGCTCTGATATGAAAGTAGCTCTTGACAAGAAATTTTAGCTCCCGCTTTCTTCTTACAGGGTATAATCATCAAGTAACAGCCTCCTAGTCCTGGATGCAATGGTGGATGCATCATTATACTTGTTGCGCAACAGTTTTCCCTTGGATCGTCCTATTTGGGCTCCTCCTCTGTGTTTGAGAAACTACAAATCGGAGCAAGGAATCGGGTATTTTATTTAGAAAGACCATGCTGTTGTTCCAAGGTAACTTCGTCGTAAAATTTTTATAAAAGAACCAATTAGAGAGATAAAGTCGTCGAACACTCTGGAAGGATGAATTGCTTTCGGCTCTCCTTTGGACTTGCTAAGACGGAGAGAAAGACCAGCTACTCCTCATGATGAATTCGAGACTGCAGGTGGTATTCTGCTTCCCCTACTCCTGAAGGAAGAGACCAGCCTGAACATCCTGCTCCTATCACCTCTCCTGTTACAGAGCCCGTCGCAGTTACAACTTCTCTCGCCATTAACCATGCAGCCCCCATGGTCGTCTCTGTCATGGGTGATGCAATAGCCACAGTCTCTCCTATTACAGGTTGTGCAATAATTATAGCTTCCCCTGCTGTAAATCAAGTCACTATTACTACATCTCCTATGACTCGTTCGCATGCCAAGTCATTATCTACAGAAGTTCTGGCATAATAAGCCCTTTCTCCCGTTCTAAGCACTCGTCTTCTCCCTGTAAAGACTGCTTACAAGGGGAAATAAACCATGTCGGAAGAAGATAGTTCATCAGAATACTTGACTAACACTTCAAGCAGTGATACGTCTTCTTTTACAAGCTTGACTGATGAAGGAGACGTCTTATTAAATCAAGAAATAAAGGCTGACATAGATATTGAAGAAGAGAATGAAGTTAGGGCCAAATCTCTGCCTCCTGACACCCAAATCAGTCGTCCTGATGTCCCTCTTCCGATCATGATGACCTCCTTAAAAGAAGAACAACTTGATTATGGAGAGTCTGGCTATTCTCCTGGCACAGATATCTTTCTTTCTTTTGATGCCTCATATTCTCCATGTATCGTGGAAGCCACCGATGTAATTGTTTGTGAATCATCGACATTAAGGGAAGTAGAAGCCCAATCATCAGAGATTCAAATAGGGATGGGAAATCTTCTCCTTCCTCAAAGCATAGAAGAAGTCTTACCGATAGTCACCGCAACATTTGATGCCCCCATTCATGCTGATAAATCTCCTATTATGCGCCCTACTCCTATCCAGCCAGTAGCCCGGAGTTTGGAATTCTTCTCCAACCCAGTTGACGTTCCGACTCCGATGACTCTTGACTTGAGTACCGGAGGGGCTTAGTAGCTTTCTTTTAATGTTGTCATGGCTATAGATACACTCAGATCTGCAACACCAGGAACTTGTTCTATTCAAGCTACTTTTGCAGTTGCCCTCAGACAGGGTATACACTTTCTTTTCTTCTTCTCATTTTCTTTACATCGTTATATATATATATGTATCTTCTTTTTTAATTTATAATTCTTCTTTTGTTTCCAGCTTTGGTTGTATTAACTCCAAGTGGGTCTGAAGGCTCTAACTCAGTAGCTACAGTTTTTTATAGACTTTTATTGGAGAGGGTGTCACCTCTCATGTTGGGATTCTTTAAGAACGCAATCTCTGTCATCATAAATGCTTTTAAAGATCCAGCCCAGTAGCCCTTTTTAAATAGTGCCTTAGCCATTCTTAACCACTCAGCTCGTCTGGCACACGTCAATGTTCAATCCCTTCATGATTCCTTATCACAGTTTTATAACTCCACCAAAAATTTAGAGGCAGCACGAGGAGTAGTCATTGCTCCAGAAATTTTGAACCGTTAAAAAGACTTAGTGGTGCTCAAGGAGAAACTTTCGCATTCAAACAACGTTCTCTCTAATTGTGGTGTTGTTAGTCAATCTCTTCATGAGATGTTGAAAGCTTCTGATAGAAATAAGATGATCATTGATGACCAAATCGCCCTTCTGGAGAGAGAGAGAGAGAGAGAGAGAGAGAGAGAGATTATGCTACTCAAGGTTCAAAAAGAAGCAGAGGAATTGAATATTCATCAAATCGGAGGAACTTGAAATGAATACTTAGGTTGCTGACATCGAGAAGGCTAAATAAACAAAGAATAGAGAAGCTGTTGCCTTTTTGGAATCAGAATTGGCCGGCATTCCTGATCAGGCTAATATTATTCTTGAGGCCGAACACACTACTGCTATGGCACAAATTCAGCTAAAAGAGGAATTACAGCGTTATGTAGCAGTATTAAACATATTTGAGGATATATAAGAATTACTTCTTTCATGTAAATTTCTTCACTTCTTTTGTTTCTTTTTGTGCTGTGATGTATAGACAGATTGTGGTGATTTATTTAAAGCAAGTATATTATTCTTGATAGTACAATCATTGATTTTGGAATATATGTTGATGCAATAATTTCATATTCATGCTTTATTATATCTACCATTTATACTCATGTATCTTAAAGCGATCCTATGTAATGTTCATTTCAATGGGTGGAACTATTTCATTTTAAAATTAGTAGAGCCAATTTTGCACACAGTTTAAGCTCTTGAGTAGTGGAGCAGTCACAGTTTTTTAGACTCATAAGTAGTTAAAGTCAGGTCTTAAGAGAATGGTCTCTCTAACTCCCCTGAGTTCTTTGGACTTATCGCGGCGGGGGAGTTCACAAACCATGGTCCATCAGAGGGGCCTAGTGAAGCTACCGGGGCCGTGAACTCAATGGGATTTACCCGCAGGGTTGGCCATAGTAACTCTCTAGAGTTTACGGGGCACACAAGGCTACCTTTGGTACCAAATCCAGGGCCACTAGTCCATTAATGAGGGGCATTTATTGAGACCCTGTCCTCATGGGTTAATATTGAAATCAAGCCAAGGATCTGGGGGTCTTATTCTATTCTCCATTTTTATTCATCTACAAGTTCGGACCCATTCACATGAGGGTATTTTCATCCCCATCTGCGACGCTATCGGAGAGCTTAAAGATGGCATTGGTCTCACGCGTGACTGGTTGTTAATGACTTCTGGCCTTTTGAGGCTTTTAATCACTGGTTCCGCCCATTGCCCACATGGGTATGCACGTGATGTGGCCTATACGGGCTTTTTAGGGCCACTGACTCCACACTGCTATCCCAGATAATATATAAGTCTTATGCATAGTTGGCCATATAGGGCTTAGCTAGGCTACCTTAGATGATGGACCACCATTACTGTCATAAAAATTTGTATGCGCTTGGCAGTATACGTCGTTCTACTGCCATGAATGGTGAATCAATAATTGATATATCGCTGTTGCTTGTTTGTTCCCATAATAATCTAATGATATCTATCTTTATATTTAGTCAGCTTGGCGATAATAGCAATTTTGACAGGTGACCAATAGTGTTAGCGATGGCTGTGACTTTAGCAATAGTCGTTGATGTTTACTCCTGATATGCTTGAGAATTCGCCTTTTATTTATCATTTGTGAAGAAAGAATACAAGGCTCCACCTTTAAAGGCTGTTTCACCATTTCATCTATGATTGCCCTCTTTTGATGTAAAAGTATTGTTCTGATAATCTTCTAGATCAAAACCTTTCCCACTGTTAGGGATGATATTTCTTAATGAAGTGAGCATTGACCGGTATGTTGATGCCTTGTCCATCTTGATTTGTTACTCTGTATGCCCTATTAAAATAGACTTCAGTTATGATGTACGGCCCATCGAACTTGTCCCTTGTCCTTCGGGTGACCACTATTGATCTTTTCAACATCAGAACCAAATCCCCTTTCTTGAAGGATCAATGTTTAACTTTTTTATTAAAGGCAGCGAAAATCTTAGCCTGATATAACTGCAATCGTTGCTGAGCTGCCAGTCTTTTTTCTTCAAGCAGGTCCAATTTTGTCAATCTTATTCTCGCGTTCTCATCATCTGTAATTAACTGGTGCACGACTATTCTAAGTGAGGTGACTTGCATTTCGATGGCACAATGGCCTCTACACCATAAACCAACGAGTACGGTGTAGGTTGTGTCACCGTCCAATGGGTGGTCCTATAGGCGCATAAAGCTTCTTATAGCTTTTCATCCCAATCACGCTTATTCATGGTCGCTATTTTCTTCAATATTTTTACAATTGTTTTATTGAATTCCTCTACCAACCCATTGGCTGGTGAATAATAAGGTGTTGAGAATGAATGGTGAATACTGAACTTGAGACATAGCCTCTCCATGCCCCTATTCTTGAAAGGAGTGTCGTTGTCTATAATGATTTTCCTTGGAATGCTATGATGATAGATTATTGCATGCCGAATGAAATTGATAACATCTTTCTCTTTAACATTTCGCAACGCAATTGCCTCTGTCCATTTGGAGAAATAGTCTGTTGCTACCAATATATACTGTTTTCCTCTGGACAGCAGTGGATTTATGGGGCCAATGACATCGAGTCCCCATGCAGAAAAAGGCTAGGAAGTAGCCGACTGATGAAGGTCTTCAGGGGGTACATGTATAATATCCCCGTGGATCTGACATTCGTGGCATCATTTTGCATAGTCTATGGCGTCTTTAAACATTGTTGGCCATTAATATCCCATTTAGTGCACTCGATGGAATAAATTTCGCTCAGCATGATGCACCCCACACTCCCCAGAATGTGCCTCTCGTAGCACTTGACATGCTTCTTCTTCACTCAGGCATCGCAGCAATATTTCATTATACGATCTTCTGTATAATGACTTGTTACACATAATGAATCTTTTCGATCTTTGCTTAATCTGCAGCTTCATCTCTTGATCTTCTAGCAGGATATTGTACTTGAGATAATCGACAAAAGGCTGACACCAATCATCTGTTGTCACCTCTAAACACGATATAGGGAGTGCTTCCATGGTTTCACTGATGATTTTTGCTGAAGGTAAAATTCTTCTTTCTTCAATTGTCACTTGTAGGGGGCTTCGATCTGGGCAAGATAGCGCTCTGCTAAACTAGCTAAAGCATCTGCCTTCGCATTCTCACACCGCGGTACATGCTTGATTTCAACATACAGGAATTGTTCCAACAAACGCTGTGCCTTTCGACAATATGTTAGAACTTCTTGTTTCCTTGTTTCAAACTCGGTCGTCAACTGATTCATGACTAGCTTAGAATCCCCATAAATTTACAGTGTCTTTATTTTCAGCTCATTGGCTATTTCCATTCCGATGATAAGGGCATTATATTAAGCTTCGTTATTTGTGCATGCAGTGCCCAACATGAAGGAGTAAGGCAATAAATCGCCTTAGGGGGTGATATCACCCCAGCACCTACTCCTATTGCTCGTGCTGCACCATTGAAGAACATTTGCCAGGAATTTGGCAATTCAGTCATCATGACTTGCTCATCGGGAAACTCATCCATAACGGCTTCACTATCTGTCATAGGATGGGCTGCCAGAAAATCTGCCACTGCTTACCCTTTTACTGCTTTTACCGGCTCATATGTAATCGCATACTCTAATAATAGTAACATCCACTTTGATAGTCTTCTTGACAACATCGCCGTTGTCATTAAAAACTTAATGGGGTCTACTCTAGATATCAAGGTTATGTCATGGGATAAACAATAATGTCTTAAATTCTGGACTACAAATATCAATGCCAAGCATACTTTTTCAATTGGCATACAATTGTATTCTGCGCCTATTAAAGTTTGACTTAATAGAGTGTGGCTTCCTTCCCGCTTTCGTTTACTTGCGCCAACAAGGCTCCTAATGAATTTTTGGTTGCCAATATGTACAAGATTAGAGGTCTTCCTTTCACCAGGGCCGTTAACACTGGAGGTTATTTCAACAATTCTTTTATCGAATCAAAGGCATTCTGACAGGGCTTGTCCCATGTGAATTCTGTTCCTTTCTTCATTAAATGAGAAAATGGCCGACATCTTCCTGCCAGGTTTGAGATAAAGCGGCGAATGTATGCTAGTTTACCTTGCAGGCTTTTCAACTCTTTCAACGTTTTCAGGGGCGACATATCTTGAATAGCCTTAACTTTTTTTGGATCGATCTCGATGCCTCTATGTCTTACAATAAAACCAAGAAATTTTCTTAATGATACTTCGAAAGCACATTTGGCTGGATTCATATTTAACTATTTCTTTCTGATTTGGCAGAAGACTAAAGCCAAATGCTCGCAGTGTTCCTCATGATGGTTTGACCTGACCACCAGATCATCCACATAACACTCAACATATTTATGCATCATGTCTTGAAATATATTTTACATCGCCCTTTGGTACGTCATACCCGCATTCTTGAGACCGAACGACATAACTTTATAATAATATATTCCCAAGGGAGTTCTGAAAGTTGTTGCTTCCTTGTCTTCAGGTGCCATCCTTATTTGATTGTAACTAGCGTAGCTGTCCATGAAGGACATCACAGCATATTGCGTGGATCCCCCAGCAGTTTGGTGATCGGTAATGGAAAATCATCTTTTCAGCATGCTTCGTTTAAATATCTGAAGTCGACACCAACCCTGATCTGACCATTTTTCTTCTTTAATGGGACTATATTCGATATCCATTTGGGGTATTTGACTTCTTTGAGGAATCCGACCTTCATTAGTTTGTTTATTTCTTCTTCTATCCTGGGGATTAGATCTGGATGGAACCGCCTTTGTGTTTGCTTGATCGGCTTTTTATCTTTAGAGATATTTAACCGATGCATTGCCACTAATGGCTCTAGGTCTGGCATTTCTGCATATGTCCAAGCGAAGATGTCTTTGTTCTCTTTCAAAAGACTGATATACTAATTAGCTTCTTCCTCTGGCAAACCGACACTTATAAATGTGTTATGCGGTTCTTCCTCTATTCCCAAATTTATCTCTCTCAAACTGTTAATCGTCGGCTGCCCCCTGTCTTCTATCTTCTTCGGAGCTGTCTCAGGTTTTCTGATCATTTCAGAATCTGTTTCTTCTATCTGGCTAACTGTTACCATGTTTAGTGAAGCTTCTGTCCCCAGTCCTCTGAACTTTTCTTGCTTTTTCTAATTAACTTCGATCGGAATCTGAATTCCCTTTCCATTATTTAAGCTAACGGGTTCTTCGTAATCAAAGCCCATTTTCTTCATGATTTTCTTACTTAGCAGACTATATCTTTCAAGCTCTTCAGGTGTTAATTTTCCATTCCTCATATCACTATCGACTACTTACTCTATCTTTTCTTCTGAGGGGGTGTAAAATTCAATTGGCTCTGGGTATTTTGTGCTGGACTTAACATGAAATCTTTTCGGGATGAGAGGAAATGGTTTACTCCTTTTAGTATACGGGGGCGGCACCATGTAATTAGACCACAGAAATTCCATCTGTTCTGGTGACAGTAATGTCAATGGGGTTGTCCTGGCTATCGCAGATGCTTTGGTACAAAATAGAACTTCTTTTTCACTTTTCTATTATAGATGATTCTATTTCTTTTTCCTTCACTATTTCCATGCAAACATTTTCTGGAACCTTGTTGTCATCATTTCTCTTTTCTTCTTTATTAGTAAATGCATCATAATAACTGACATCTATGAAAAAGGCTTCAACTCTTATATATGGTCTCGCATCAGCTAGTACTTTGTGTTGCACCCCATCTTTGCAGTATTTGAAGCACTGGTGTAAGGTAAAAGGTATGATGCCATATTGATGCATCCATGCTCTTCCTAGAAGGAGATTATATATTTTCACTACATTTATAACGTGGCAGACAACATTTGTAGTCAACTCTCCTATTTCCAACGTTATTGTGATCTTACCAAGTGCACACTGTCCATCTTAATTAAAGCCCTGTATCATCATTCCACTAAGGCATAGGTTCGAGCGTCGATAACCTAATTCATTCAACATTGTCACGGCAACAGGTTTATAGCAGACCCATTATCAAGCATTATTCACTTTACTTGTTTACCGTGACTGTGACCCACTATCATCAACGGCCTATTATGTTCCCCGTCACAAACCAGGCCATCATCGGAGAAGGAAATAACTAGCATACAATCTCCTCGCTTCTCATTCTCCATCTCAGTTAGCAACACTCCTCTTATATCTTCATCAGATAAGGCTTTAATCAGGGCATCATAGACACTCAATCGAGCTGGAGTGCCTTTCAAATGGCTTGTAATATCATAAGTCACTTTCTTTTTCGCCTTTCCCTTTAGTTTCTCGCCGTTGTTGTTACCGCTGGCATGATTCTTGACTGTTCCTGTCTTTAATTTTTCATTTTTCAAATTTGGTGGGCTGGCCATCTTCTTCCCTGATCGCAGGGTAGTCACTCCAACTTTTTCCTTTATTCTCTGATTATCCGCCCTTGTCCTTCCTTGATAGTCTTCGCGAATGGTGAGTACATTTATCGTTGCTCTTGTCTCATTCTTTTTCTTTTCCGATTATTATCTCCCGCTTGTTTAGCATCCTTTGTATGATACACTTCAATGTATAACAATTCTCTGTTAGATGCCCTACTATGCGGTGATAATGACAAAAATCTCTTTCTTTCATTTTGGATGCCTCTTCGAGATGCTTTGACATGGGTAGTTCAATTGTTCCTGCTTTTAACAATTGATTCATTATAAGAAGTACGTCCTCCTTTTCAAACATAAAACCCTCATGAGAATTTAACGATCGAAGTTTTTTCGTAAAACCTTCCCCTGGGGCGATTCGACTCTTCTTTGATTTCTATCCTTTTACCCCTTGCTTCTCTCGCGTCCTGGCTTTCGTATTCTCTCACATCCTGGCTTCTCTTTTCATGCTCAACCACGTTCGTGATCGACTTCTGGGGTCCTCTTCTAACCAGTTCACAATTGAACACAGGCATTTTTTGAGTCATCAGTTCTAGTGCGTGCACTTTCGTAGCCAAATCTTTGAAGGTCCTGACGTCTGCACTGGTGAGACCCAATGCCACTCCTATTTCCATAAAGTTCACACACATCTTCACCTGCTCTTTCTCTTCTGGCAATTGCCTGCAAGAAGCCCCCAAGGTCTTCCATCTGTCTATAAATTTTTCCATTGGCTCTCCCTCTCTCTGTCGTACCGAAGCTAGTTCTATGATAATGACATCTTGCTCTGATGAGAAAAAAAATTGACATGAACACGTCTCGCATCTCTTCCCACATCCTCATCGACCCATGTGTTAAGTTAAAATACCATCTGAATGCTTTATTTGTCAAAGAAGACCCAAATAACCAGAGGT
Organism: Magnolia sinica; assembly: GCF_029962835.1. Taxonomy (NCBI): domain Eukaryota; kingdom Viridiplantae; phylum Streptophyta; class Magnoliopsida; order Magnoliales; family Magnoliaceae; genus Magnolia; species Magnolia sinica. The sequence continues at coordinate 88,479,942 of NC_080574.1, forward strand.
AATACCGGGGCACTGTGGAGAAATTCCCCATGCTAGTAATAAAATGCATCAGATGTTCTTCCAATGATCCATCCCTGTTGAATTTCTAAAAATTAGGATGCTTGAGGTTGTTCAAGAATGGGATATCTTCTACTTCTTTTAGGTATGGCGTTCGATATCGAAACCTTCATGTGCCCTCGCGCTCTCTTTCTAACCTGACTGCTTCCTCAACAACTTGTCATACCTCTTCTTGTGTTACTGCTCTCATCGTGGGGGCAGATTTGTGTGACCCAGTCCTAGGCAGCTGTGACCCTTCGGGGTGCTGTTCTATTTCATTTGTATTATCGGTCATTAGGGGTACCGTCATCCAGGCTACATGATGCGCAAGAGTCCCCAAGGCCTTCCGGAGGTTTCTACATTCCTCTATTAGTGCTTTCTGTGCCTCTGCCATTTGAGTTATGCGATCCTTTATAGTTGGGGAAGATCCTCGATTTGTTCTAGCCATATAAATAGCAGCCTCTCCATTCCCTGACGAGGCAGTAGTCGAGGCCGAATGAGAGTGTATTGATGTTATAGGGGTTGCCGAAAGAGGAGACTCGTATGATCTTCATGTATTTTCGTTGTAGTCAGTTGATTAGGGGAATGTGGAGATTAGTGACGTGGATCCTAGTGAGCTCATCAATAGAGCTTTGCGCTTTTGTTCTCTTATCTACCGGGAGTTCTTAGTAGGCAGGGTAGGAAAATCTTATGTCACTGAAGGAATGATAGCTTGCCTAGGGTAGATAGCTGGTGGAGCAAGTTCGGGATGTTTCTTGGCTATATTTCGCATTATCGGTCCCCTGGCTCTTCTCAGTGGTGAACTCGTTCCTGCAGTAGTGATGTTTCGGGTCCTTGTCCTTCTGCGAGTAACAACGATCCAGTCATCTCTTTCTTCCTGTGTTGCTAGTGAAGCAGTTATGACTACAACAACTGTCTGTGGTTTTGTACACTTAACTGACGCTGCTCTTCTTTTGCGACATTCAGCTTGTTCATCGGCATATTCGACGACGAACCCTATCGCAGTGAAGTAGAATGTATTTTTCTGCATGATTGCCATTAATTGGTTGTAATATCTTCTCTCTTGAATCTCTTCATATTACAAAACAACACAAGTTAGTACTTAAATGAAGTTATATTCTATTTTGAAAATGAAAGGGAGGATGTTCCCACCGAGAGTCACCATTTTGGCGCCTTAAAGATGCCTAACAGTAATGATTATCCTCTACACAGTTCTTAAGTTAATATTAAGTGAATACAATATCCCTAGTGGAGTCGCCATTTTGTTTCGAACAAGAAACAAATGTATTCGATTTGGGGGATTTGATTCACTTAATAATTAACAAAAGAAGATGAAGAAGATAATCACAACATTTATTCATTCTAAATTCTTTTACATCCTTTCTCTCCTTTAATTCCAAAATAGAATATTTATAAAATCATAATGCAAAGAAAATGTCACATATATCTTGATCACTCCTTTGGTCAAATCTGAAGCTTTGTGTTGATCTTTAATTGCTGGAGAAATCACATATATGTCACTTCATTGTGTGCTGTCAACACTTCGCGCAGGAGCATTGTGCACTGAAACACTATGCTGGAGGGCACTGTGTGCTAGTGGCATTGTGCGCTGGTGGGAATGTGCGCTGCAGCTTGTTGTGCACTAATAATGTTGTGCGTCACATAACACTTGTTCCTCACAATAGGTGAGAACTCTACCTCTTTCTCTTCGAGGTCTACTCCTCTCCTTCCTCTCTTCTTGAACCTGGTGCTAATAATCCCTTTAGAGGGGTCACGGGGTATTTATAGCCCTCTCACACGTGCGAATATGCCACATATTCATTGTGCGGTATTCATTGTGTGCCGATCCTGTCTGTGCAGACCCGAATGTGCAATTTCCATTGTGCGGACTCCATTGTGCAGACTCCACTGTGCAGCCTCCACTATGCGGGATCCACTGTGAGAGTTGGCATATTAGCGTACAATGCCTTTGCGCATAACAGAAGTTGCCTCTCTCTCTTTTTATGCCTCAACAATGCCCTCATCATTGAAATAGAGATAGCCAGCAAATTGAAGATAATGACATTACGAATTTATGAGGATTCCAAGCTGGTTATAAATTAGTTGACAACTGAGTTTGAAATAAGAAAACAAGAGCTTCGGCCATACTATCGAAAAGTGCAACATTTGTTAGAACAATTCCTACATGTCGAGATTAAGCATGTACCACAGTGTGGGAATGCAAAGGCAGATGTTTTGGCTAGTATAGCAACGGCGCTATCTTACCCAAATCAAAGCTCCCTGCAGGTGACAATTAAAGAAATAAGATTTTTACCCTCAGTAGAAATCATCAATGAAGCCATTGAAGCACTCCCCATATCGTGTCTAAAGGTGACAACAGATGATTGGCATCAGCCTTTTGTCGATTATGTCAAGTATGATATCCTGCCAGAAGATCAAGCATTGAAATTCCAAATTAAATAGAGATCGAAAAGATTTATTATGTGTAACGAAACGTTATACAGAAGATCTTACAATAAAATATTGCTGCGATGTCTGGACGAGGAGGAAATGAGTCAAGTATTGCAAGAGGCATATTTTGGGGAATGTGGGGCGCATCAAGCTGGGCAAAATTTATTCCATTGAGTGCATCGAATGGGATATTATTGGCCCACAATGTTTAAAGACATTATAGATTATACGAAGCGATGCCATGAATGTCAGATTCATGGGGATATTATACATATACCCCCTGAAGATCTTCATCAAACGGTTACTTTCTAGCCTTTTGCCTCGTGGGAACTTGATGTTATTGGCCCCATAAATCCACCATCGCCCAAAGGAAAACAATACATATTGGCAGCAATGGACTATTTCTCCAAGTGGATCCAAGCAATTGCGCTGCGAAGTGTTAAAGAGAAGAACTTCGTTAATTTCATCCGACACGCAATAATTTATCGTCATGGCATCCCAAAGAAAATCATCACTGACAATGGCACTCCTATCAAGAATAGGGGCATGGGGAAGTTATGTCTCAAATTTAATATTCATCATTCGTTCTTAACACCCTACTATCCACCGGCCAATGGATTAATAGAGAAAATATTGAAGAAGACAGTGACTGGGAATAAGCGTGATTTGGGATGAAAGGTTGCAATAAGCTTTATGGGCCTACAAGACCACTCATCGGATGGCAACACAAGCTACCAGGTATTCGCTGGTTTACAGCATAAAAGCTATCGTGCCAATTGAGATGCAAGTTGCCTCAGTCAGAATAGCAGTGCACCAATCAATTACTGACGATGAGAATGCAAGAATAAGACTGACAGAATTGGATCTGCTTGATGAAAAATGACTAGTGCCTCAGCAGCGATTGTAGTTGTATCAGGCCAAGATTTTCGCTGCCTTTGATAAAAAAGTAAAGCATTGATCCTTCAAGAAATATGACATGATTCTAATGTTAAAAATACCGATAGTGGTCACCCACAGGACAAGGGGCAAGTTCAGCCCTAAATGAGATGGGTCGTACATCATAACTAAAGTTTATTCTAATGGGGCATACAGAGTAATGGATCAGGATGGACGAGGCATCAGTATACCAGTCAGCGCCGCTTCATTAAGAAATATCGTCCCTAACAGTGAAAAATATTTTGATTGAGAAGAATATCAGAATAATACTTCTACATCAAAAGGGGGCATCTATAAATGAAATGATGAAACAACCTTAAAAGGTGGAGTGTAACATCTTGAAAAAATCTGTACAAGGACCCGAGTACCACCTCAGGTAGAACCACCTAAGGACCGTGTCCGGTCGTAGCTTAAACAGAAATTAATTAAGTACTAAACTAAATAATCAGTGGATTTAGCTCAGGCCACCATTTCCACAAACAGGATAGCCTAAAACCATTAATACCACTGCTTAACACTACATAAAGACCTAGGAAAAATCCCAAGAGCTGGTAGCTCTCAGGAGTACATTGAAACCCCATATCGGACCTGGACCGCACGTTAAGAATTCGATGACCATCGGTTTCTGACCAAACTTCACCCATGGGAAAAGAAATTTTCCCTGCCCATATCCGTATACTTGTGGCTTCGATCGAGTAAGTATGAATATTGATCTGACACAGGTCCTCCATGGTCGATCAGCTTATCCAATCGCACTGAAATCACATCCTAGCATAGATCCATTTTTAGGGAACTTACCCTATGATGTAGGTGAGTAGTAGGCCTCCCTGTGAACCCTATTTGTCAAAAATAGCTGCCCAAAGGGTATAACCCATGTATATAGTGGCCTTGGGGCCATTTGCATCACTTCTGGGCTTATAAATAGCCCTTATATCACCCCACCTCTCTCATATACGAATTTCCCCAAAACCCTAAGGGAGAGAGAGAGAGAGAGAGAGAGAGAGAGAGAGGAAGAGTAAAGAGGAAGGAGAGAAGAAAGCTTTGGGAGATCATTGCAGTGATTCTCTCCCATGACTCCACGCACCGAATCACCTCCTTGTTACACTACACACGCTAAGATTTTGGGTAAGAAACCCTAAACCTAATCTTGTTATAAAGATCCAGGCTGATTACTTGAAAAACTAGCTAACCGTTTACATTATTAGGTACCCGATATTCTGTTTTCGGGAACGTAGAATTCGAACCGAGTCCGAATCGAGTATTCTGACGAAAGGTGCAGACTATAAACGCTTAGGTTATGGTTTTCAATGCTTCCAATGTCAGCTAATGATTTATGTCTGACTTGATTGCTACCATATCATCTTAGACAGGGTGATTTCGATATATTTTATATGTATGAACTATGTTGAACAAAATATGCATCCCATGTATTTGTTGAAATGTTTGAATGAACATGTAAACATGATTTATGCTTGCCATGACTAATAATCTAGGATTCATTATTATAACTAACCAAGTCTATGTATTTGTTGAAGTGTAGCCTAAGTGTTTGATAAATTGTCTAAATGAGAAATTGTTTATGATTCCTATTTATTTAGAGTATTAAGATAGGATTCTCAATTACCTTATGCATATGTATAGTTTCCTTCATGAAATCTTATTTGTCTCTACGCGATTTACGGAAAAAAAAAATGCAAGTGTTAGGTAATATGATCAATGTGTTTGATGAAATGCTCAAATGAGGAATTTATTTGGATTATTTGTTAAATGCTGACATGATTATCACATGTGTCTACCTATTACATCTGAGAAAGATTAGGGCTACAATGTAGTCCAGGCAATCAGTAACAGTCCTTGTTCGGGTGGCCGAATTAGTCTCGCCACATTGGGTAACTCGACGAATCCGGGTTGCACGACGATTGTTAATAGTGGTTAGGCCACAAGGGGTTCTTATGCCCACTATGTCGATTAAGTCAACGTGTGCTCGTACCAATCGAACTTGCCTAATGAACTGATTGGCCTATTGTGTGTTTACCATGTATAGACACCACTGTTTGAATATGAGATACTCCTCTCCAATGTAAAGGCCCACTCTAACCATGGTATCACGATCCGCTAAGACTCATGAGCCAGGTATGGTGGTATGGGACATCGTGTTCGAGCTGTTGGCCTACGCTGGGGTGACGAGCTTCCCCGTAGTGACCAATGAGCAACTAAGACTCGTGAGCTGGGCATGGTGGTATGGGACACCATGTTTGTTCTGTCGGCCTATGCTGAGGTGACGAGCCTCCCCGTAGTGATCGCGAGTATAAACTTTTGAATTTACCTATCGACTGCTTTTCATTAAGAGTGATGCCCTACAACTTGCCTATCGTATGTGATTAACTAGGATTGACGACCCCTAGGTGGATCCTTCGATTGAGGTTAATGATATAAAGTGAGGTACCTTAGCTTCCCGAACCTGCTGTATGAATAAGCTTAATTAAGTACTTAGCTAACATGACCATGCATCGCATTGCATTAGTTATGATGTGCTTTTGGTGATGAAGTTGCACTATTTTAAGGGAGTGCTGTCATATACAAAATTGGTTGTCAGAGTCACTTTTTGAGGGAGCTTTGATGCGAGGGCATGCATCATTACCTGCACTCCATTCCTGCATTAACGAGAGTAGTTAGGAAGTGATTGTTAAGTTGGTTTATCATTACTGCTGGATTGACTTGATAACATGTTAACCTTTGCCTTATAATACCACTGAGTTGATCACTCACTCCCACCCTAGGACAGTGTTTTAAAACACCAACCAGACTCTGGTTTAGATGTATGTGTTGATGAAGTCTATGTGACAGAGCAAGGCTTTATGGATAAGGAGGAAGAGTTCTCCTACTTTCAGCTCTCGGGCAGGTCTACGTAGACCTCGTGCCGATACATAGGGAACGCTGTGATATTTGGCTTAGTTGAATACCTTACATTTCCATAATTTGTATATTTTGAAGCAATACATGTATATATTCAGCCCGGTTACATACTCATACTCTGGAGGTTGTGAAACACTTACACACTTAAATATATACGCTTTAGACTTCCGCTTGCTTAATTTAATTATATCCGGAGTATGATATGTCGTTTTAGTATAATCTCACTCATGCTTAAATCATTAATATAGATGAAATATGATTATCATTATCCATATTGCATAAGTGATGCACTAGATCTCGGGAGTAGAGCTTTGCTTGACCCTCGAAATTCAGGGCGTTAAAAGTTGGTATCAGAGCGTGATTTGGATTAAACTGGACCTAGGTTATAGGTAACAGGATGCACTCTGACGCACTCTGACTTAGGAAGGGGGGTGGTGGAATTTAGAAACCACATTAGGATCCCAAGATTTCACCGATGGGCGAGACCAAACACTATAGTTTAGTCCACAACGTACACCTGAGGGACTTAGATTACATGCATTGACCTAAGTCACCTCTGGGTCGTCAATCAACGAGTTTGAATCATTAGTGGATGAATTCCAAACCTAAAACAGACCCAAAAAGGCTCAAATACGTACGTATAGAGCTATAAAAATGTATCACGAGGGCCTAAGACCCCAAAGCACGAGACTTGATGGGGCCCAGGGGGTCCCACGCATCAAAACAGGAACCCAGGAGGGGGTGGTCATCGCCCTAGGGCAGAGCCACTGCTGGACACCCTAGAGGGGCCCGACGGCACCGCCCGATTGGCGGCGCACAGTCGGTGGGTCCAGAGGGGCATGACAGTGCCGTGGGATTAATAGCGCGCCGCTGCCGGCCGACCTAAGTGGGTCCCTTCCTCATGTGGGGGGCCCCTTTTAACCCTATACCCCCTTTGCTCGTTTTACCCTATTCCTACCCCACAAACACCCCCAAACCCACCAACAACTCTATTTCTCTCTCAAATCCTCTTTCCCATACACTCAAATCTCTCATTTCCTCTATATCCTACACCCATCCACCACCATTCCCCTAAAACTATCCTTTATATCTTCCCACCTCCCTTATTCTCACAAATTTGAGCACAAAACCCTCTTTTTTGTGTCTCATAACCTTTAAACTCCCCAATCCACTTCATATTCAAAGTTTTTTTTCCATCTTAATGGCTCTTTTTGAGATTGTAACTGCTATTTTCTTTATTTCAACACTCCTTTCCCTTATGGGAAAGAAGAGAGTGTCCCCGGATGAGGTCGGGCCTAGTCATTCAAGCCGTTCTAAGAAGAAGACGAGTGCCGAGACAAGTGCAAGCACCGATCAAAAGTCAAAACGGGACTTGACGCTCAAATTCTGATAGAAAGGTCTCTACCGCCGAGCACTGAACTCGGTAAGTTCCGTGATCACAAGGTTGTGTTTGAAGCTCATGTTGATGAGAAGTTATTTGGGTTATATCCAGTGATCGATCTCCTCCTGGAGAATGGGTGGGGTCCCATATTTGAAGGAAAAACTCATGCAAGTGAAGGCACCATATGAGCCTTCTATGCACACATACGGGACCCAACTCTTGAGCCTCTCCAGTTTACCATACCGTTGGGAAGAACTCAAGCCAGGGTCGATGTGGATATCATGACACGTATCATAGGAATAGAACATGGAGTTGTACATGCCAATGATACTAATCTCGCTAGTGAACGGGAGAGAAATCACCGCACACGTTTCCTTTGCGACCAACCTATTGATTAGAGGCGAGGCAACAGTCTCACATCGACACATATGATGGAGGATTTTCGCCTACTCCACCATATATTCACGTACAATGTGTATCCTAGGTGGAGTTACCGCACAGAATGTACTCAATTTATGGTGGACTTTTTGTATAGAGTTGGACAGGGACAAAAAGTGTGCCTGCCTACTCTCACCTTGACTCGGATAGTCAGTACTACACGATCTACTCGGGGGGACGTATCCCACCCATTCGGCCGACTCACCTGCAAGATCACACGCAATTTCAGGTTTAGGCTTCACATGGACAACCTCACGCCTATCCACTTCATTAGTGAGACTACACTCAACAATATGAAGATAGGGCCCAGGCAACACCAAGCCAGAAGTGATGAGTACAGGGATGAGATAAAAGAAGAAATTGAAGATGAGGAAGCCAGTGAAGAAGAGGAAGGCAATGAAGAAGAGGAAGGCAACAGAGCAAAGGGACAGGAAGAAGAAGAGAAGGCCCATGACTTAGATTGGGGACCTCCTACTACTCATGAGGACCGCCATGATCGGGCCACCCTAGAATCCCGCATAGCCAAGATTGAGGAAAAACTGGCCTACTTAAAGCAGAAGTTCGAGGAGAACTAGGCCTACCTGAAATAAAAATTTAAGAAAATGTCTCTCACCCTAAAGGCCCTCCTGTGTTATATGCAAGATAAGGGAGCGCCTCCGCCTTCGCCAGAATCGGAGGACTAGTTATATATTTGTAGTTGTTTTTCTTCTTTCTGTAATAGCCTTGGATAAGCTTAGTTTGGATGTTAGGTTAGTAAGTGTCAAAGCCTTTTATTAAATTAGCTCACATGCATTCTCTGTCATAATTCATGTAATGCTACATCATATGTATTGTGACAAATTTTGGATAAAAGAAATGCATGATGCTCCTTTTGTTTAAAAATGTGTAGAATGTTTGGAGAAAGTGGATAATGTTATCCTAATCCTATAAATGTTGCACCCTATGTTATATATGGGGAATGCCTCCTAACACTACTCGAAACATGGCACGTCTCCCACTTGGTGGAATGATTGACGGGGCCTCTCATTCGAGTGGTAACCAGACGGACCCCAGTTTGGGTCCAAGTAGCGAGATGTTGCCAGATTCACAACCGGCCACTGGGCCTACAAATGGGCCAACATCGAGTGCACCACCAGTTCTGGGTCAGAACCGTGCATCTTTGTCGACACCACACATGCCTCAGGCGGCCTCTCCCCCTGATTAGTTGGAGCAGATGATGCTCCTAATGCAACAACAACAAGTTTTGGCCACTATAGTAGGAGCCATTACATAAAACATGAATGTGGTCTCGCCTACGACACCGGTGCAGCCTATTGTGACTATGACTACAAGTGGCCTATTTAAGCACTTTCAACGCCTCCGTCCTCTCATTTTTGCAGGTACTCATAGACCTAAGGAGGCCGAGTACTGGTTGGATCACATATATAAGATGTTGAAGCCATTGCACTATACTGAAGTAGAGCAAGTCGAACTTGTTACATATATGTTTGAAAAGGAGGCTAGTCTTTGTGATAACATCCTACGAACCATTCCTGCAGGATTTGCGTGGACGTGGGACTAGTTCGAAACCCATTTTCATGGAAAGTACTTCCCCCTCACTTACTGTAATGAAAAGGAGGGTGAATTTCTCTACCTCCGATAAGGGGGAATGAAGTGGCAGAATATAAAAACTAGTTCATGAACCTAGCCAGATATGCTCCTTTAATTTCGGCAAACGAACCGATGAGAATGCGACAATTTTCAGAAGGGTTGTGGGCTGATATCCACACCAAGATGTGTTGCGCTAGCATTCCCAACTATGCTGAGCTAGTGAACATGTCCCTGCGAGTTGAGCAGGATGGTGAAAGAGTGGCTCGAACACGCATGCCAATGGGCCTGAGGCCTCAGCCTGAATTACAGAACCGGCCATTCCTTGGCAATAGGCCGCGTATGAATTTGCCTCCCAGACCAATAACTCCACCGGCTTAGCAGAGGTGATTTGATCTTTGGTGCTTCTATTGTAATAAGGCGGGCCATATAGAACCCTTTTGTTTTACCAAGATGAAGGACAGTGGCTTTACGCCACCTCAGAAGGTCAACCACTAGCCACCACATATTATTTCAGCTCCACCTCTATGATCTATGAGACTGGCACAACCATTCAACTGACCACCCGCACCTCAAAATAGGCCACCTCAACGACTTATGGAAGTACAACCCAACCATCCACAATAAGCTCGAGTACATGCTCTCACTATCGAAGCGTCTGAATCTGCAGTTGTAGTACTGCTAGCCTTTAAAGTCACTGCTTATATCCAAGGTACACCAATATTTCTGTCGGTGGACACCAGGTCCACTATTTCAATGATAGCATACTCTATAGTCAAGTGATTAGGGCTAAGCACTACCCCTATGGTTGGGGTGAGAGTCATCGCAGCAACAGGAACTTTTACAGATGCCACTAAGCTTTGTAAGAATTGCCCGATAGACTTAGAAAGCAGAGTGGTGTGCATTGACCTGATTGTCACCACGATATATCATTACGATGTCATCCTCAACATGGATTGGCTCACCGAAATGAAGGCAGAGATTGACTGTGAAACCAAATTGGTAACAGCCCATGGGCCCGAGGGCATGGCCTTCACTTTCCTAGTTCAGGTCAGTAGTTCCTCCCACATCCATTATTACGCTTCCTTATTGGAAAATGTTGATGGTCTATTACTTGGGGACATGCCAGTAGTCTAATATTTCACAGACGTATTCAGAATGATCCCTAAACTACCTCCTCAGTGTGAGATTGACTTTACCATCGACCTTGTGGTAGGTACGACACCGATCTCCTTACCGATGTATCGTATGCCTTCATGTGAAATGGAGGAACTAAGGAAATAGATTGAAGATTTATTAGATTCTGGTTTTATACGACCGAGCGTATCTCGTTGGGGAGCACCTGTATTGTTTGTGAAAAAGAAGGATGAATTGCTGCGGTTGTGTATAGATTATTGTAGGTTAAACCATGTCACAGTGAAGAACAAGTATCCTCTGCCCAGGATAGATGACCTATTTGACTAGTTGAAGGGGGCACAGTATTTATCTAAAATAGACTTATAGTCCAGGTATCATCAATTGCGCGTTAGGAATGAAGACGTGCAGAAAATAGCTTTCAGGACCAGCTTTGGGCACTACGAGTTCCTTGTGATGCCGTTTGGATTTACAAATGCACCGGCCATATTCATGGATCTCATGAACAGGGTATTTTGGCCGTATCTGTACCGATTCATCATCGTATTCATCGATGACATTTTGATATACTCAAAGAGTCGGAAAGATCATGAAGAGCACCTGCGATCAGTCTTTGATACTCTTAGGCAGAATAAATTATTTGCACAGCATCGAAAGTGTGACTTCTGGAAGGAAGAAGTCAAGTTCTTAGGACACATGGTTTCCAAGGAAGGAATCGTCGTGGACCTTTCCAAGGTAACTGCGGTGCAAGACTAGGAGTAGCCCGACTCAGTTGCAGAAGTGGGGAGTTTCCTCAGACTTGCCTGCTATTATCGCCGATTCATTAGGAATTTCTCCAAGATGGCCCAACTGTTGTCTCAACTCACTCAAAAAGATCTTAAGTTTGCTTGGAACAAGAAAGCAGAAGCAGCCTTTCAGGAATTAAAGGACAAGCTGACATCTGCACCCGTGCTGGTACTGCTAGAGTAAGGGTTCAAATATATATTTACACTGACGCCTCTCGAGTCAGTTTAGGTTGTGTACTTATGCAGAAGGATAGGGTGATTGCCTATGCATCACGACAATTAAGGAAACATGAAGAGAATTACCCCACTCACAACTTGGAGTTGACGGCAGTCATTTTCACATTAAAGCTTTGGAGACATTACCTCTACGGAAAGGAGTTCGAGCTCTTTTGCAACCACAAGATCCTCAAGTACATCTTTACACAGAGGGACCTGAATATGAGGCAACGTTGTTGGATGGAGACCTTGAAAGATTTCAAGTTTGAGGTCTCCTACCATCTTGGCAAGGCCAACCTTGTGGTCGATGCATTGAGCCACAAGAAAACTATAGAATTTACAGCCCCACTGATGATAGAAGAGTGGAATATAGTGGAATTCGTGCGAGATTTTGAACAGAAGCTGACAGTGGAGGAGTCATTCGAGAGCGTCGCACACATCCACACGCAGCCACTTATCGATGACCAAATCATTGCAGCTTAAAAAGAAGATGAACTGTTGGTGAAGATGAGAGAGCGTACAAGCGACAACAAAGAATCTCAGTGGAGGATTGGCTTGGATGGAGGTTTGAGATATCGTGGCCGCCTATGCGTCCCGAACCTCCATGACTTGAGGAGAGAAATTTTAGAGGCCGCCGACAATTCAAAGTTGGCGATGCATCCGGGTAGTACAAAGATGCATCGAGACATGAAGCGTTCGTACTGGTGGGACAACATGAAGGCCCAGATAGCAGATTTTGTATTCCATTGTCTCACGTGCCAGCAGGTCAAGGTCGAACATCGCCGACCCCCTCAGTTACTTTAGCCCATGCCCATAGCTGAGTGGAAGTGAGATTTCATACCTATGGATTTCATTTATAGGTTACCAAAGACGAGAAAGGGGCATGACTCCATTTGGGTGATTGTGGACTGGTTGACAAAATTGGCCCATTTCCTCCTGATTAGAGTTTCTAATTTTCTAGATGATCTAGCTAAGTTGTATATCAAGGAGATAGTACGACTGCATGGGGTTCGTATAGAGATTGTCTCGGATCGAGACATGCGATTCACGTCTATTTTCTAGACTCAAATCAAAGAAGCAATGGAAGTGAAACTGAAGTTCAGTACCGCGTTCCACCCATAGACCGATGGGCAAATGGAACGGGTAAATCAGATACTCGAGGACATATTGCAAGCATGCGTACTTGACTTTAAGAATAGTTGGGATGACTATCTCCCTTATGCCGAGTTTGCTTATAACAACAGTTTCCGCATTGAAATGGCTCCTTACAAAGCCTTGTATGGATGCCCATGTCGAGCTCCACATTGTTGGGTAGAAGTTGGCGAGAAGAGCTTAGTTGGCCTAGACCTAGTTCAGGCGACCTCAGAGAATGACGATATTATCAGGCATCGATATCTCTACGGCCCAGAGTAGGCAGAAGAGTTGCGCTGATACGAGGCGAAGATAGTTAGAATTTGAAGTTGGGGACCATATATTCCTTAAAGTTTCCCCAATGAAGGGAGTCCTTTATTTTGGTAAGAAAGGAAAACTCATGCCGAGATTCATTGGCCCGTTCAGATTTTAGACCGAGTGGGTGTGGTAGCATACCGTCTCGCCTTGCCTACACCACTCGCAGACATGCACAACGTATTTCATGTATCGATGTTGAAGAACTATGTTCCTGACCCTACCCATATTATCAAATGGGAGCATGTGCAGTTAAGTGAAGATGCTACCTATATATTGCGACCAACGTCTGTTCCAGATAGGAAGGAATAAGTACTACGCAGCAAAGTTATCCCACTCGTAAAAGTATTATGGACACACCACAATGAGGAAGAGGCCACTTGGGAAACGGAAACCGAAGTCGGTAAGAACTACCCTCAGATCCTTGAGGAGTATGAAAATTTACTAATTTTGAGGATGAAATTTTTCTTTAAGGGGGTTAGATTGTAACGTCTCAGAAAAATCCATACAAGGACTCGAGTACCACCTCAGGCAGAACCACCTAAGGACTATGTCCTGTCGTAGCTTAGATGAAAATTAATTAAGTATTAAACTGAATACTCAATGGATTTAGCTTGGGCCACCATTTCCACAAACAGAAAGGCCTAAAACCATTAATACCACTAACTCAACACTACATAAAGACCTAGGAAAAATCTCAAGAGTCGATCACTCTCGGGAATACATTGAAACCCTGTATCGAACCTGGACCACATGTCGAGAATCCAATGACCGCGTAACTATAGGATTACGTCCGTCCTACTGGGCTTGACAACCATTAAGGAAATTAAGCCCAGATAGTGTCCAGAAATGCAAAGCTTGATCTCTGAGTGAAGTGTGTGAGAAACCTAAATATCTTTAGAAAATGTATTGAAACTTAAGTGAATTGGGCCATTCGCTCACGCGTGAAATTGGGAATTTTGGACCGTCAGTTTCTGACTGAACTTTAGCCATGGAAAAAGAAAATTTTCCTGTTAAGGAACTTACCCTATGATGTAGGTGAGTAGTGGGCCTCCCTGTGAGCCCTGTTTGTCAAAAATAGCTACCCAAAGGGTATAACCCATGTATATAGTGGCCCTGGGGCGATTTGCATCACTTCTGAGCTTATAAATAGCACTTATATCACCCCACCTCTCTTATATACGAATTTTCCCAAAACCCTAAGGAAGAGAGAGAGAGAGAGAGAGAGAGAGAGAGAGAGAAGAAGAGAAAAGAGGAAGGAGAGAAGAAAGCTTTTGGGAGATCATTACAGTGATTCTCTCACACAACTCCACGCACCGAATCACCTCCCTGTTACACTACACACTCTGTATTAGCTATAATTTTAGGTAAGAAACCCTAACCCTAATCTTGTTATAGAGATTCAGGCTGATTACTTGGTAAACTAGCTAACCATTTACGTTATTTAGGTACCCGACGTTCCATTTTGGGGAACGTAAAATTCGAACAGAGTCCGAATCGAGTATTCCGACGAAAGGTGCGGACTATAAATGCTTAGGTTATGGTTTTCAATGCTTCTAATGTCAGCTAATGATTTATGTCTAACTTAATTGCTACCATATCGTCTTAGACACGGTGATTTCGATATATTTTACATGTATGAACTATGTTGAACAAAATATGCATCCCATGTGTTTGTTGAAATGTTTGAATGAACATTATTTGTGCTT
Source organism: Magnolia sinica (assembly GCF_029962835.1). Classification (NCBI taxonomy): domain Eukaryota; kingdom Viridiplantae; phylum Streptophyta; class Magnoliopsida; order Magnoliales; family Magnoliaceae; genus Magnolia; species Magnolia sinica. The sequence goes on from NC_080574.1 coordinate 88,494,977, forward strand.
GCCATGACTAATAATCTAGGATTCATTATTATTATATGCACGTTGACCTCTCTATGCAAGGAATTGCCAAAATATACATTGTAACTAACTTAGTCTATGTATTTGGTGAAGTGTAGCTTAAGTGTTTGATAAATTTTCTGAATGACAAATTGTTGATGATTCATATTTATTTAGAGTATTAAGATAGGATTCTCAATTGCCTTATGCATATGTATAGTTTCCTTCATGAAATCTTATTTGTCTCTGCTAGATTTATGGAAAAAAATGCAAGTGTTGGGTAATATGATCAATGTGTTTGATGAAATGCTTAAATGAAGAATTTATTTGGATTGTTTGTTAAATACTGACATGATTATCATATGTGTCTACCTATTGCATCTGAGTAAGATTGGGGGTACAACGTAGTCCAGGCAATCGGTAACAGTCCTTGTTCGGGTGGCCGAATTAGTCTCACCACATTGGGTAACTCGACCAATTTAGGTTGCACGACGATTGTCGAGAGTGGTTAGGCCATAAGGGGTGCTTATGCCCTCCATGTAAATTAATTCAGCATGTGCTCATACCAATCAAACTTGCCTAACGAACTGATTGGCCTATTGTGTGTTTACCATGTATGGATACTACTGCTTGAATCTGAGGTACCCCTCTCCAATGTAAAGGCCGACTCTAACCATGGTACCACGATCCACTAAGACTCATGAGTTGAGCATGGTGGTATAGGACACCGTGTTCGAGCTATCAACCTACGCTGGGGTAACGAACTTCCCTGTAGTGACCAATAAGCAACTAAGACTCGTGAGCTGGGCATGGTGGTATGGGACATGCTGAGGTGACGAGCCTCCCCGTAGTAACCACGAGTATCATTAACTCGAACTGAAGGATCCATCTCAGCTAACACGACCATGCATCACATTGCATTAGTTAGGATGTGTTTTTGGTGATGAAGTTGTATAGTTTTGAGGGAGTGTGTAAGTGTTATGGTCTCATGCTCCTTTGATTGTCAAATTTTGTTGTGCCAAAACCTCTATCTGTGTCTTGTGTTTGTATGTTAATATATATATGATCAAGACACTACATCATAATGGTTCAAGACATGTACGGTGCTCTATTTTAAGAAATGTAAAGTCATGAACTTTAAGCATCAATGTTCAGAGCTACATCGATAGGAAGAGTACATTTCAAGACTTAAGTACATTTCAAGACTCAAGTACAACTCAAGATGAAATTTAAGTTCAATCTTTCGAAGATCTCAAGATCAAGCTATATCAAGATAGAGATCTCAAGCTTCATAAGGTTCAAAGGTCAACCTACATCTGAAAGGATGAAGTTCAATGTTCATACTTCATGTCCCAGGTATGATAGACCTTAGATTGACCTTAGGGTAGGTCATTTTGTATACATATTTCAAAATGAATCTTTTTATATGAATTTGGTCTGTTCTAAGAGTAGTCCTGAACTTTGTTCGACTAGTCTTAGCACTGGTTCGACCAGTCCAAGAAATTCCACGACCAGTCCTAAGTTGTTGAAGATTTTCTGAATTTTTTTTTGTTACTCTACGACCAATCTTGGAGACTGCTCGACCGGTCGTAGGGAGGTCACGACTCGACCTTCGACCAGTCCTACAACTACAACTCAAACTCTAGCAACCAAACCTGGTTGTCTACAACCAGTCCTGAGTCAGCTACGACCGGTCGTGGGTGGTCCACGACCAGTCGTAGACTCCCTAAGACCAGTTGTAAAATGGTTTTTAAGATCGCGCTAAAAATTTTCAAAATGTCGTTGGTTCTATGACCGGTCGAAGGGTTCCTAGGACCAGTCATAGACGTGATCTTTTCGTCTATAAATTGAACACGAATTTCAGAGTTTTTCATCGATTACTTTCAAGAAAATTCAAGCCTCCACTCTGAGATAAGTTTGTTCATTTTAAGTTACGCTGTGCATATTTAATATTCTTTTTGTTAGCTTTTCTTTTTTGATTTTATTCCTATATTCCAATCTTATTTGAAAAGAGGAATTGTTGTATTCCTTCTTCTTGGAATCAAAATCAAATAAAGCTACGCCCATTTGATTTAATTTAAAATTAATTAGAACTTAGAACCATTGTAAAGTGAGTATTGGACATTAAACGTTGATTCGAACATCTACTCCAATTGGTTCTATCGGGCTACTACAAAAAAGAGAAATTGTAACGCCTTGAAATTCGGGGGTCGAGCATAACTCAGCTCCCGAGTTCCAAAACATCACTTATGCAACATATTTAATGATGGATGTATGTTGTCTGTATTAGTGCATAAAACATGGAATAGATTAAGCCAAAGTGCAAATATAATTCAGGGATAAGTGAGGAAAGCAAGCGGAAGACTTAAAAAAATATATGTGTGTACATGTGTGAATCCCTGAAATATATACACATACCAGGTCATAATGTAAGTGTTATTATCAAAATTACAAGTATTAAATTACATCATTTAAATCCCAAAAGAAGTCCCAGTATCCCTCGCATTAGAACAAGGCTCCCTAGAACCCGTCTGAAAACTGCATAAAAGAGAAAGCAGCCTCATCATCATCCATCTCCCGATCTGCCTCAGAAGTCGCATCCACATCTGCAACATCAGCATCTAAGACAGAGTCTGGTGGGTGTTTAACACCGCCCCAGAACGTGGGAGTGAGTGATCAACTCAGTGGAACAATAAGGCAAAGGTTAACATGTTATCAGTTCAATCAAGCAATAATGATAAAGTAGAATAATTAAACAAGTCCTAAGTATTCTTTTTAATGCAAGGATGTATGCAGAATGATACGTGCCCTCACGCGTACACCCTCAGCGTCTTCATCTTACGTTACGCATGACATCGCCTCAAAGTGCGCCACATCTACAAAGCACATGCAAATGCGGTGCATGAATATGATTACCAAGTTGTTATTAGTCCTTTTCATACAGCAGGATTGGGAAGCTAAGGTACCTTCCTCATATCACCATCCAAACAGTGATCCATTCTAGGGTCGTCAGTCCTAGACATCTCATACGATCATATGTTTTGAGGTCGTTGCAAAGGGCTCGTCACCAATCAATGCACGCCTATCACACCATCGTTACTACACCAAGGCTCGTCACCTCAATGCGGTATCCAGGTATGCTCGAGGTCACTACAAAGGGCTCGTCACCAATCAATGTAGGCCGACGACACGAATATAGTGTCCCATACCACCATAATCAGCTCACAAGTTAGGTTGCTCACTGGTCACTACAGGGAGGCTCGTCACCCCAGCATAGGCCGACAGCTCGACCATGGTGTCTCATACCACCATGTCCGGCTCATGAGTCTTAGCGGATCGAGGTACCATAGTTAAAAAAGACTTCATTGGTGAGTTTGGTACCCTAGATTCAAACAGTAGCGTCCATACATGGTGAACATACATCGGACAATCGGGTTACTTGACGAACTCAACTAGCACGAGCGCACGTTGAATTGAGCGACATAGAGTGCGCAAATACCCCATGTGGCCAAACCACTGCCGACAACTCTAATACGACTCGGGTTCGTCTAATCACGTCCTACGTGGCGAAAGTAATCTCAGCCACGATCTTAAGGCTGATTATCGATTTCCTGGACTAATGCATAGTCCCAAACACATTACACTACGACAGATATTCGCATTGAATGTAAAACAGTAATGGAACAACAATTCAAGTCATGCAGTACACAAGCATTTGAAGAATATCAACTTAACTTGAATGTAAGCATAAGTAATACTTGAATTTAAACAACAAGGAATGTAACTTACATGAAGGAAATCATACATACTAGTGGGAGAGTTGAGAATCGCTTCTCAACGCCCATACCAGGTTGATATATCACACTTTAGATCATTCAAACATTCTACAAACAATTAGAATACAAAATACATCATACATGACGTATGTTGAAATACACACATATGGATAATTCCTTTTGCCAAGGAGTTGTCGCACATATAATTAGCATAAGTACACGACAATTTATCATGGCAATCACATGTTCATATTTTATACGCATACGGTACTTTATACATACACCTGGAATACACAAATCTCAATATAACACATGCATATCAGGAACGCAGAATAAACATAACATTTGGCATGCGAAAACTCATCCATAGCCAGAATAAATCATTCACTGGCATTGAAAGCCTTGAAAACCATAACCTATACACTTAAAGTCCGCACCTTAAGCCAGAAAAGAACACCGAACTGATTTCAAATGAGTTGTCTTCGTCAACGGCGATAGAATACCCTAAAGCAAGAATAAAAATGAGATACAACAACACCAAGACTATTCTAAGCTCTAACACAGATTAGGGTTAGGTTAACTTACCGAAAGATGAACTCAGAATCGCCGAAATAACGATTCTAAAGTGAAGGTTTAAAGGATGAAGAAGAACAAGAAAGAATTTAGGATGATTCACCAACTTCTCTCTCACTTTCTCTCTTTTTTCCACTCTCTTTCTAAGCTAGGGTTTTAACGACTATAAATAGGCCTAACATTGATGAAAATAACCCCAGGGTCAAGGTATACTTAGGGTATAACCAAAACCGGCCTCTCACGATCCAACGAAGCACTTTCGGTGGGCCTATTACCACGAAAGGTCGGACTTAAGCTCACTGACCATGGATCTAGGTCAAGCTGAGTTTTCGTACCGACCGAAACTTCAGATCAGCCGTGGCGGACCACACTCAATTCAACGGTCACAGAATCTCGATCAGGTCCACAAGCACAAGGACATGCCTGGGCCACCTTCCCTGATCAGAAGGTGAAATTGGGTCAGAATCCAACGGTCAGATTGCTTAAAATCGTCGCGCAAGTGACACGACTCAGATTTCATAAAATCTTATTAAATTTCAACCGTTCTCACACTCTTCACTCCAGACTCAAACAAATCCACCTAGAACATCATCTGGACTTGATTTTCGAGGTGATGATCAAGCCCAATATGGTGACCGCAACAGCCTAAGATCATCGCTATCGGACTTTCGACACGATTCAGGTCCGATCCAAAACTTCCAAAAATTCCCAAGAACAACTGGATTTAATGATGGATCCCAGATTTCAGAGTAACATAGCGCTAACTAATCTACAGGTTTTGAATCATGCAGATACAATTTAAAGTGATTGATGCAAATTTCACAAGCAATCGAGTGTAGCGCTAATTACCCCAAAAATAACTACTTAAGGAAAGATTAGCACAAAAATTTCCAGGGTCATTACAATCTACCCCCCTTAAAGAAAATTTCATCCTTGAAATTCATACCTTCTCATATTCCTCAAGGATCTGTGGATAGTTCTTTCTGACCTCAGCTTCAGATTCCCAAGTAGCCTCTTCCTCACTATGATGCGTTCATAGCACCTTCACAAGAGGGATAACCTTGCTACGCAATACCTGCTCCTTCCTGTCGAGAATACGCGTCGGTCACAGTATATAAGTGGCATCCTCACTCAACTGTACCTGCTCCCAACTGATAATATGAGAAGGATCAGGGACGTATTTCTTCAGCATAGAAACATGAAATACGTTATGCACGCCTGCAAGAGGTGTGGGCAAAGCAAGGCGGTATGCTACCGATCTCACTCGATCCAGAACTTAAAATGGACCGATAAATCTTGGCGTTAGCTTCCCCTTCTTTCCGAACCGCAGAACTCCCTTCATGAGAGAGACCTTCAGAAAAACATGGTCTCCAACTACAAACTCAAGCGGTCGACGCCTCGTATCAACATAACTCTTCTGTCTACTCTGGGCTGTCAGAAGTCGATGTCGAATGATGTCAACTTTCTCTAAAGCCACCTGCACCAATTCTGGGCCAAGCAAACTATGCTCACGAACTTATGCCCAGCAATGCGGTGCTCTGCACAAGCGACCATACAACGCCTCATAGGGAGCCATGCCGATACTCGCTTGGAAACTGTTATTATATGCGAACTTTGCATACTGAAAACAATCATCCCAACTATCCTTGAAATCCAAAACACAAGCTCACAACATATCTTCCAGGACCTAATTCACGCGCTCCATCTGCCCATCTGTTTGCGGATGAAACGCGGTGCTGAACTTCAGTTTCACACCCATCGCTTCTTGAATACAAGTCCAGAAGATAGATGTGAAACGCGTGTCTCTATCAGACACAATCTCAAGGGGAACTCCATGCAGACGTACTATCTCCTTGATATATAACCTAGCCAACTCGTCTGCAGGGTTTGTGACTCTGATCGGTAAAAAGTGAGCCGACTTCGTTAATCGGTCGACAATCACCCAAATAGAGTCATATCCCTTCCTCATTCTCGGCAACCCAGAAATAAAATCCATAGAGATGAAGTCCCACTTCCATTCTGCTATGGGCATGGGCTGCAACAACTCAGGAGGTCGGCGATGCTCTGCCTTGACCTGCTGGCACGTGAGACAACGAGAAACAAATTTAGCAATCTGGACCTTCATATTGTCCCACCAATAAGATCTTCTCATATCTTGATACATCTTCGTGCTACCTAGATGCATCGTAAGCTTAGAACTATGGGCTAACTCGAGAACCTCCCGTCTCAAGTCAGGGATGTCAGGAACACATAACTTGCCCCGAAATCGTAGGCCCCCCATCAGAACTAATACTCCAGTCGGAGTTCTTACCTATACCAACTTGCTTCCTCATCTTCACCAAAAGCTCATCATCTGCCTGAGCTGCAACGATCCTCTCCTCGATAAGGGGCTGTACACGAATGTGTGTGATAACCTCATATGGTTCAACCACCATAAGCTTCTGCTTAAAATCTCGCACAAACTCCAACATATCCCACTACTATCATCAGTGGAGCCGCAAACTCAATAACTTTCTTGTGACTCAACGCATCTGCCACAAGATTCACCTTACCCGGATGGTAAGAAACATCGAACTTAAAGTCCTTCAATGTTTCCATCCATCGGCGCTGCCTCATATTCAAATCACGATGCATGAAAATATACTTAAGGCTCTTGTGGCCGCAAAAGAGCTCGAACTCCTCACCATAGAGGTAAAGTCTCCAAAGCTTTAATGCAAAAATGACAGCTGCTAACTCTAGGTCGTGCATAGGGTAATTCTCTTCGTGTTTCCTCAACTGACACGAAGCATAAGCAATCACCCTGTCCTTCTGTATAAGGACACAACCCAGACCAACGCGAGAGGCATCAGTATATATAATATACTTAACCCCTTGCTCTGGCAATACTAGCACAGCGGCGGACGTCAACTTGTCCTTTAGTTCCTGAAAAGCTAACTCCGCCTTCTCATTCCAAGCAAACTTCAAATCCTTCCGTGTCAGCTGTGACAACAGTCTGGCAATCTTTGAGAAGTCTTGAATGAAGCGTCGATAATAGCCTGCAAGACCCAGAAAACTCATTACCTCAGTAACTGAACCAGGCTGCTTCCAGTCCTGCACTGCAGCTACCTTGGCAAGATCGACAGCTATCCCTTCCTTGGACACCACATGTCCCAGGAACTTGACTTCCTCTTTCCAGAAATCACACTTCTTGAACTGCGTAAAAAGTTGATTCTTCCTAAGAATATCCAAAACCGGTCTTAAGTGCTCCTCGTACTCTTCTCGACTCGCCGAATAAATCAAGATGTCATCGATAAAAATAATGACGAATCAGAATAAGAATGGCCGAAACACCCTGTTCATCAGATCCATGAACATGACCGGTGCGTTCGTAAGACCGAACGACATCACAAGGAACTCATAGTGACCAAAGCTAGTCCTGAAAGCGGTCTTCTGCACATCCCCATCCTTGACGCAACTGATGATACCCTGACTGCAGATCAACCTTCAAAAAGTACCGTGCCCCCTTCAATTGATCAAACAGATCATCAATCCTGGGCAAAGGGTACTTATTCTTCATAGTTACCAAATTCAGCCTGCGATAATCAATACACAATCGCAAGGAACCATCCTTCTTCTTCATAAACAAAACAGGTGCTCCCCAAGGAGACACACTAGGCCGAATAAAACTCATATTCAGCAAACCATCTATCTGCTTCCTCAACTCCTCCATTTCACTCGGAGGCATACGATAGGTGGGTAAGGAAATGGGCGCCGCACAAGGCATAAGATCGATAGCAAAATCAATCTCGCGCTGAGGAGGTAATCCAAGAATCGACTCAAACACATCTTCAAACTCCCAGACTACCGGCGTGCTAACTAACGTCGATTCAGCCATACTCTCCAACAGAGAAGAATAATAATCAATATGAAAAGAGTAACTGACCTAAACTAGGAAAGTAACTGTCTCGCCCTTAGGTCCATGGATCGTCACTGATCTTGCTTCACAATCAATCTCAGCTCTCATCCTCGTGAGCCATTCCATACCCATAATAACATCGTAATGATAAAGAGGTGCGATAAAGAAATCAACACGGATCGATCCACTTCCTAGATCGACCAAACAATCCATAAACGCTTGCCCAAAGCAGAGGAAATCCCCATAGCGGTAGTAAGCATCACTCCTTGCATAGGAACAGATCTCAAACCCAAACGCCTAACTGCCGCATAAGATATAAGAGAAGTAGTGAACCCTGTATCCACCAACATAGAAACGAGAATACCTTCAATGTGCGCTGTCACCTCAAAGGATCTCGGCACTAAGTCAGACATAGGCGCTTCAGCTGATAGCGCATGAACACGAGCCTGCTGCTGACGATTCGGCGGAGGAACCATGGGCCGCTGAGGTGGCCTGAAGCTAGGTACTGCAGGTCTAAAGGATGGATGAGCTGACACTGAACGAAGAGGTGGAGGAGAAATACATCGGACGGCTAATCCTCTGCGGTGGAGTAAAACCACTGGCCCGCATACGAGAGAAGCAAAAACGGTCCAAATGCCCCATTTTCCCACAATACGAACAGGGAAGATCAGCTCTCATCTGCTGAGCAGGCGACGCTGAATGCCTAGGAGGAGAATCTGCTTGCGGCCTCTTGCCGAGAAAAGGTGCACCCTGGAAGTCCGCTCGCGGCCTAGGAACCATCGATGCTCGCATGCGGGACAACTTGTCTCCGTCCTGCTCTTCTTGCAAGGATATGCTCACCAACTCCGCATAAGAAGAAATGCTGGCATAGCAAATCTTCGATCGGATCTCAGGTCTCAATCCCTAAAAAAAGCGCCGCATCCTCATCGGCTGATCGCCCAGAATCAAAGGCACATACCAACCCAGCTCAGTGAACCGGTTCTCATACTCCGTCACCAACAGCCCTCCCTGGCAGAGGCGAAGGAACTCACTCTCCTTCTCATGTCGGTACATAACCGGGAAATGCTTCTCGTGGAAGCGTGCCTCAAATGCCTGCCACGACCACTTAAAACCTTCCTCGACAGTGCGAAGAACAATGTCCCACCACAGACTGACCTCCTTCTCAAATATGAAGGAGGCAAGCTCAACCTGCTCAACCTCTGAACAATGCAGCAGTCTCAGCATCTTAGAGATGCGATCGATCCAATACTCGGCCTCCTCGGGTCTATGAGAACCCATAAAAGTAGGAGGTCGTAAGCGCTGGAATCGCTCAAAAGTACCACTGGCACTGGCGCTCCCAGATGGAGGCATAGGTGAAGCAGGTGGAGTCGCCTCCACTGACTGAGCAAAGATGCCAGCCATGGAAGAGAGAAACTCTTACTGCTGCTGCTGCTGCTGAATCTGCTGCTGCTGCATCAACAGCATCATTTGCTCAAACCTATTAGACGGTGGAGCAGACAAAGATGCACGGCTCGGCTCAGGAACCGAGGGCGTGACTGGAGGAGCCATAGGTGTTGGCCCAACACCGGCATGAGACGGACCCATCTGAGGATCTGTCTGGCTATTGCTCAAGGGAGGAACCCCAGCAAGTGACTCAACCAAAGAGAGACAGGCCGAAGTCTTCGAACCCTTAGGAGGCATCCCTACATTCAACAGAGGATGCAACCTTTAAGATTCTACATCCACATAACCCATCCACATAGCATTCACAGCACAACTCCAAAGATAAACAACATGCATTCCATTAATCAAAATTGTCACAATACAAGTAGTGCAGTATTACATGAATTACGACTAGAAAAGCATGTGAACTACAACATCTAACACTTTAAACAACAACAAACAACTACAAACAACTCCTACTACAAAGCCAACAACGACTACACACAGAAAGAAACTACAAACAAAGCAAAGGACGGCCACAATGATAACTACTCATCAGAATCAAGAGATGGAGGCGGGGCACCCTTATCCTGCAAGCAACACAAGATAGACTTCAGAGTTCGAGTCACCTTCTTAAACTTATGCTTCACAAGGCCTCAAAGATCCATAATATCCTGGTGTAAAACAGCCTGCCCTTCTTCGAGCCGAACAATACGGGCATCTTTGGTAGCCTGATCTGCGCTCTGCTCTAGTGCCACAGGAGGAGAGCTCTCACTCGTCATGTGCCTCAACCTCTTCCTTGTCTTGCTCTGTTTCTTCCTCAATCTCAGCACCACCTTCAGCATAACTCTCTTCATCATCGCTCTCTGACTCATCCTCACTCTCTGAGGCCTGTCGACCAGAACCAATCTCCATCTGCTTAAGGGTCGTCAGATTAATATGACGAACAGGAACCGGCTTCTCTGCTCCAAGCCTATAGTCAAACTCATATGCAAGCTTACAAATGAGGCGGCCAAAAGGAGGCAATTCGGTCCTCCTAGTCGAATGATCAATGAGAATAATCTGGCGCAAGATGTACGTCGACACACACAACTTCGCTTCTTGCCCCACCTGATACAGGAAATCTACCATCAGGTGCGTACACTCGCTACGATTGCTCCACCTAGGATATACATTGAACGTACATATGTGGTGAAGCAAATGAAATTCATCCATCTTGTTGGTAGCCAAAAGACTCCTATTAGGCTGTCATTCGACCAGACGACCACACAAGAATCAGGTGCGACGATCCCTCTCGCGCATACTGTTCAAATTCTTCTCGCTGGCATGCACCTCACCAAGTGGCACATTCAGGAGTCGGGATATCAAAGCGACATTGACCGTAGCTTCTCGACCACTACCACAAGGAATCTTGAACTATAGAGGCTCCAGCGAAGGATCACGAATATTAGCATAAAAAGCTCGAACAGTACTTGCATTTGCGCGATACTCGCCCTCAAACAAGGGACACTAACCAGCCCCTTCTAGGCGCTCCAACAACAGAAACTCGCCATACAGCCACGGATCAACATGAGCCTCAAAAAGGACTCTACGGCCTTCATAGACACCATGCGTAGCTCCGCCAATAAAGTTCTACCAATGGAACCTTAAGGAGCGAGGTCCCACTTAGTCTGGAATTCACGAGTGGCGGACGTGCTCGCAGTGGCACCTCTTGGCCTCCGTGCACGGGTTGGGCGGCTAGGCCCGGCTTCATCCACGGGCGCTCTCTTCTTCCTCATCAAAGAAAGAAGGGAGGAAATGAAAAAAATGGCCGTGATAAACTCAAAGAGGGCCATGAGAAATGAGAGAAAGAGAGAAATATGAAGAAATAGAAACTTCCATACGCTTGAGAGTCCAATGGTGGATTTGAGAGCCCAAATGAGAAGGGAAGAAGGGATAAACAGCAATGGGGGGAGGGTTTGGAGATGGGGTGATGGGGTTTGCATGAAAATGGAAGAATAAGAGGATTTGAAAGGGATTTAGAGAAGCTTTGAGAGGGATTTCAAGAAAAGGGGAGCTTGGGAGGAAGGTTTGTGAAGGAAATAGATCTTAGAAAGGGTTTAAACCAATGAACCATGGAAAGGTGGGCCACACTAGGCCAAACAAGCGTTGGCCCAAGCCGGCCCGCCCGGCCTGGCCCGCTGATCGGCGAGGCCTTGCCGAACCAGTCGCTGGTCTTTGGACCTTCCGGTGATGCCTCGCCATTTGGGCAAGGTCCTCATGGTCCCCATGCTCCAAATGATGTGGGTCCCCCCCTGGGCCCCACTGAAAATGCCCCGATCGGCCCCTTTGCTTGGTTCAACGCCTATCGGGCCATTCGGGCAGAAATCTGATAAAAACAGAGATTTCTTGACAAACGAAGGGTTGAAATGGGATGATAGACCATCTAAACTCATTAATAGATGATCTAGGAAAGGTTTCAGATCGCTGTGTGTTATCAGGAAAGAGCACAGACACGATCTCGACGATCGTTTTCAAGAAACTTTCGCCGATAGAAGCTATGGAGAACAAACACACAATCTACGATAGACGCGCACCCAAATACACTAAAGTGGTGACAGCGTGCGGTGTGTGACCATAAACCAGGTCCGGTTTAATCCAAATCATGCTCTGATACCAACTTGTAACGCCCTGAAATTCGGGGGTCGTGCATAACTCAGCTCCCGAGTTCCAAAACATCACTTATGTAACATATTTAATGATGGATGTATGTTGTCTGTATTAATGCATAAAACATGGAATAGATTAAGCCAAAGTGCAAATATAATTTAGGGATAAGTGAGGAAAGCAAGCGGAAGACTTAAAGAAATATATGTGTGTACATGTGCGAATCCCTGAAATATATACACATACCAGGTTGTAATATAAGTGTTATTATCAAAATTACAAGTATCAAATTACATCATTTAAATCCCAAAAAAAGTCCCAGCATCCCTCGCATCAGAACAAGGCTCCCTAGAACCCGTCTGAAAACTGCATAAAAGAGAAAGCAGCCTCATCATCATCCATCTCCCGATCTGCCTCAGAAGTCGCATCCACATCTGCAACATCAGCATCTAAGACAGAGTCTGGTGGGTGTTTAACACTTCCCCAGAACGTGGGAGTGAGTGATCAACTCAGTGGAATAATAAGGCAAAGGTTAACATGTTATCAGTTCAATCAAGCAGTAATGATAAAGCAGAACAATTAAACAAGTCCTAAGTACTATTGTTAATGCAAGGATGTATGCAGAGTGATGCGTGCCCTCACGCATACACCCTTAGCATCTTCATATTACGTTACGCATGACATCACCTTAAAGTGCGCCACATCTACAAAGCACATGCAAATGCGGTGCATGAATATGATTACCAAGTTGTTATTAGTCCTTTTCATACAGCAGGATTGGGAAGCTAAGGTACCTTCCTCATATCACCATCCAAACAGTGATCCATTCTAGGGTCGTCAGTCCTAGACATCTTATACAATCATATGTTTTGAGGTCGTTACAAAGGGCTTGTCACCAATCAATGCACGCCTATCACACCATCGTTACTACACCAAGGCTCGTCACCTCAATGCGCTATCTAGGTATGCTCGAGGTCACTACAAAGGGCTCGTCACCAATCAATGTAGGCCGACAGCACGAATATAATGTCCCATACCACCATAATCAGCTCACAAGTTAGGTCGCTCACTGGTCACTATAGGGAGGCTCGTCACCCAGCGTAGGCCGACAGCTCGACCACGGTGTCCCATACCACCATGTCCAGCTCAAGAGTCTTAGCGGATCGAGGTACCATGTTAAACAGGACTTCATTGGTGAGTTTGGTACCCTAGATTCAAACAGTAGCGTCCATACATGGTGAACATACATCGGACAATCGAGTTACTTGACGAACTCGACTAGCACGAGCGCACGTTGAATTGAACGACATAGAGTACGCAAACACCCCGCGTGCCCAAACCACTGCCGACAACTCTAATACGACTCGGGTTCGTCTAATCATATCCTACGTGGCGAAAGCAATCTCAGCCATGATCTTAAGGCTGATTACTGATTTCTTGGACTAATGCATAGTCCCAAACACATTACAGTACGACAGATATTCGCATTGAATGTAGAACAGTAATGGAACAACAATTCAAGTCATGTAGTACACAAGCATTTGAAGAATATCAACTTAAATTGAATGTAAGCATAAGTAATACTTGAATTTAAACAACAAGGAAAGTAACTTACATGAAGGAAATCATACATACTAGTGGGAGAGTTGAGAATCGCTTCTCAACGTCCATACCAGGTTGATATATCACACTTTAGATCATTCAGACATTTCTACAAACACTTAGAATACATAATACAACATACATGACGTATGTTGAAATACACACATATGGACAATTCCTTTTGCCAAGGAGTTGTCGCACATATAATTAGCATAAGTACACGACAATTTATCATGGCAATCACATGTTCATATTTTATACGCATACGGTACTTTATACATACACCGGGAATACATAAATCTCAATATAACACATGCATATCAAGAACGTAGAATAAACATAAAATTTGGCATGCGAAAACTCATCCATAGCAAGAATAAGTCATTCACTAGCATTGAAAGCCTTGAAAACCAAAACCTATACACTTAAAGTCCGCACCTTAAGCCAGAAAAGAACACCGAACTGATTTCAGACGAGTTGTCTTCGTCAACGACAATAGAATACCCTAAAGCAAGAATAAAAATGAGATACAACAACACCAAGACTATTCTAAACTCTAACACAGATTAGGGTTAGGTTAACTTACCCAAAGATGAACTCAGAATCACCGAAATAACAATTCTAAAGTGAAGGTTTAAAGGATGAAGAAGAACAAGAAAGAATCTAGGATGATTCATCAACTTCTCTCTCACTTTCTCTCGCTTTACCACTCTCTTTCTAAGCTAGGGTTTTAAGGACTATAAATAGGCCTAACATTGATGACAATAACCCCAGGGTCAAGGTATACTTAGGGTATAACCAAAACCGGCCTCTCACGATCCAACGAAGCACTTCCGGTGGGCCTATTACCACGAAAGGTCGAACTTAAGCTCACTGACCATGGATCTAGGTCAAGCTGAGTTTTCGTACTGACCGTAACTTCAGATCAGCTGTGGCAGACCACACTTAATTCAACGGTCACAGAATCTCGATCAAGTCCACAAGCACAGGGACATGCCTGGGCCACCTTCCCTGATTAGAAGGTGAAATTGGGTCAGAATCCAACGGTCAGATTGCTTAAAATTGTCGCGCAAGCGACACGACTCAGATTTCATAAAATCTTATTAAATTTCAACCATTCTCACACTCTTCACTCCAGACTCAAACAAATCGACCCCGAACATCATCTTGACTTGATTTTCGAGGTGATGATCAAGCCCAACATGGTGACCGCAACAGCCTAAGATCATCGCTATCGGACTTTCGACGCACGGTTCAGGTCTGATCCAAAACTTCTAAAAATTCCCAAGAACAACTGGATTTAGCGATGGATCCCAGATTTTAGAGTAACATAGTGTTAACTAATCTACAAGTTTTGAGTCATGTAGATACAATTTAAAGTGATTGATGTAAATTTCACAAGCAATCGAGTATAGCGCTAATTACCCCAAAAACAACTATTTAAGGAAAGATTAGCACAAAAATTTCTTGGGTCATTACAAAAATCCAGGTATTTTATTTTTATGTAATTTACATTCTTTTGGTTTCTTTTGAGATTGAGCCAGAAAAATCTCATTGTGTTGGTTATCTAAGGACAGCCAGAAAACTCAAAAAGTGGATTTTTGGATTATATAAGCCCAAGTTAAAAAGACACAATTGTGTATGTTTTAGGTGAACCTATGAAACCTATTTTGATATTGAACGCTAATATCCCCTATCTGAGGATATTAGGAGTGGAGTAGTTGTATGGCTATTGTTTAACAGTTGGTGAACACACCGGCGAACCACTATAATTCCTTGTGTTTTGTGGTTTGAATGTTTGCTTAAATTTCTATCTTTTATCATTCAAGTTTGTGGAATGTATGTGTGGATGTGAATGTTGTAATATTTGCATTTTAAGCAAAGTGGGAAATGTTATAATAATTTAGATTTAAATTCTTGCAATTTATCTCAATTCCTTACTATTTATTTATTCCTTTTCGGTTTGAGTTTTTGATTTAAAGAATATTCTAGAAATAAGGTTGTCCTACCATAAACCCTTGGTTTTTATGGTGTAAGGTTGTCCTTATAACTGCATTTATTTCAATCTCTCAATACTTGATTATTGAGGCTACTTTCCATTTAAGCATTGTGAATTGATTTCTTTTATTTGGCTATCACATTATTTAATTTTGCTGTCATTATTTTAAATTTGGCATAGTCCTATTCACTCCCCTCTAGGACATATAGCTTGGCCTTTTCAAGTGGTATCAAAGCCTAATAACTCGTTTTTAAATTCTTTATTTTTGGATTCATTTCTTGAGCTAACGATCTAAGCTATATTTAAGATGTCAAATTTTGATAGCCTTTCATTCACTAGGCCTCCACCATTTTATGGCTCCAACTATACCTATTGGAAAGCCAGGATGAGTATTTTCCTCAAATCAATGGATGAGAGCGTGTGACAAGCCGCAGTGACTAAATGGACCCCTCCTACCATGAAAGTAACTGGTGTCGATGGTTCAAAATCAATAAAAATTTCACCTTCTTTCTCTTGGACCACACTTCAGAAAAGTGAGAGTAGTGCCAATGCAAAAGCACTAAATGCAATCACTTGCACACTATCACCGGATGAATTCAAAAGAATTATATCCTGTAATACTACAAAGCAAGCTTGGGATATATTAGAAATGACACACGAGGGTACATCAATTGTCAAAAAATATAAAGTCCAACTCCTCACAACCAAATTTGAAGAAATTCATATGGAGGAAAATGAAATGTTTATGGACTTTTATATAAGACTAAATGATATTGTAAACTCTATGTGAGGTCTTGGCGACAAAATCTCAGAAAGTAAAGTATGTGCAAAGATATTATGCTCACTTCTTAAACGGTTTAACTCTATAGTAACCGCAATCTAGGAACTTCGTGATAAGGACAATATGATGGTAGAAGAACTAGTTGGTTCTTTACAAACCTATGAGTTAAACTTTAAAGCTCCTAAAGGTAAATCTATTGCTCTTAAATCTTCTAAATGTATTTCTCAAGAAAACTCTGATTTAGAAAATTTTGAAGATGATTTGGCTCTTTCAGTAAAAAAGTTTTACAAGATTTTCAAAAGTAAAAAGAGGGTAGACTTTCAAAAAATCAAATGATAAGAGAAGATCTAAATCTAAAACGAAAAATTGGAAATCTTTGAAAGATAGTCAATGTTACAACTGCCAAGAATATGGGCATTTAGCAAACGAATGTCCTAAAAAGAAAAAATCTAAAAAGAAAGGAATGTTGGCTGCTTGGGATGAATCTTCTAGCATTGAAACTTCTTCTGAATCAGAAGATTTTGAAATTGAGTCGGGCAATGAAGTTAAAGCCCTTATGACTCTAGCCAAGTTCACTTTTTCAGATCATGATGATTCAACTAGTGAAGAAAATCTAAATAGTGATCATAAAAATGAAGAAGATTTTCAAGATGCTTACAATGCCCTGTACAAGGAAAGTTGTAAAATTGCCGTAAAACTGAAACTTCAAAAAGAAAAGTTTTAAAACTCAAAGAAAATTTTGATTCACTTGTTTTAGAAAAATCCCTTATTTCAGATTGTTTTGAAAAGATAAAAAGTGATTTAGAATTCAAAACCTCCCAGATTGAAAATCTTAAATCTGAAAATGGTAAACTTAAGCTTGAAAACTCTTCACTTTTGAGTTTTAAGGATACATGAAGTATGCCCAAGGAGATCCAAAGTTTGAAAAACTTTTATCTGGATCTAAAATATGTGGCGATAGATCCAGGTTGGGCTATGATAAGAATATATCTTCTAAACAAAAGAATACACATCCTAAGTTTGTAAGAGGAGAAACCTCAAACTCAAAAGGGAAAAGTATTAATCAATTTTTTTCTAAAAATGTTAAATCTTTTCAAAAACCTAAAAGCAACTAGTCACTATAAAAATCAAAACCAAAACCCTTTAGCAGAAAAAATTGTTGATTTGCTTAAGGAGCTCTTAAAATCTAACTCAGCGCGTCATTCTTACAATTACAAAAATAAAAAGACTAACTATACTCCTAAACCCAAAACAGTTATGAAATGGGCTCCTAAGGTTACCTGCTTGGTTGCCCACACCACTTTCAAAGCAACAAGTCATTCAAAGTGGTACCTTGATAGCGGGTGCTCCAGACATATGACAGGCGACAAGGATTTATTCACCGACCTTAAATATATGACTGATGGATCAGTCACATTTGGTGATGGTAGCAACTGCAAAATTATTGGCCAAGGTACGGTTCAACTCTATAACCTCCCCTTATTTAAGAATATTTTATATGTTGAGGGACTAAAACACAACCTGTTAAGCATATCTCAAATATGCGATAACAATCATAGTGTGAAATTTTCTAATCAAGGTTGTGAAATGATAAACAAAAAGGGTTCTGTAATATTAACTGGTTGCAGAACTTCTGAAAACTGCTACATTGTATGTGATGGGAGCTCATCTAATCAATCGTGCTACATAGTCCATACCGATGAGATAGAATTATGGCATAAACGGCTTGGACATGTACACTATCGTAATCTATACAGATTGAGCAAAGGAGAACTAATAAGAGGTCTACATAAATTATAAAAAGTAGACAAAATATGTGGTGAATGCCAGTATGGCAAGCAAACAAGGAGCTCTCACAAAAAGGTGAACTCCAATGCCACATTAAGACCACTCGAGCTACTCCACATGAATTTTATAGGACCTACAAGGATGAAGAGTTGAGGTGGCAAAAAATACATCCTGGTAATTGTGGATGATTTTACCAGATTCACTTGGATAGCTTTCTTAAGAGATAAATCAGAAACCCTTGATGAAGTGAAAAGGATTATCAAACAGATCAAGAAATGGGAAACGTAATGTTAAATAGTATGAAGCTCCCTGGAAATCTTTGGGCTGAAGCAGTGAATACCGCCTGCTATATTATTAACTGGGTTTATACATGTAAATCTAATAATAAAATAGCTTATGAACTTTGGTTTAATAAGAAGCCTACTGTCAAATACTTTCGAGTTTTTGGTAGCAAGTGCTATATTTTGCGTGATCGTGAAAATCTAGGAAAGTTTGACACTATAAGTGACGAAGGGATCTTTTTAGGATAGTCTTTAAACAGTCAGGCATATCGTGTACTGAAAAACAGGACTAGTGTGATTCAAGGGTCCATTAATGTGGTCATTAATGATCACTCGAATACACCTGTCTCAAGTTCAGATAATGATGAAGTTCTTTTAATTAACAAACCAGATACTTCATCAAATTAAGAAAACTCTGAATTGAGGACTGTTAAAGATCATCCAACCACTCAAATTCTTGGCAACCCTCTCACTGGTGTGTGCACTCATAGATAATTAGAAGACATGTAATTACGGTGCTTTACTTCCCAAATAGAACCGGTGAATGTAAAAGAAGCGCTTTCTGACGAAAACTGTATAATAGCTATGCAGGAAGAACTTAATCAATTTGTTCAAAATGATGTCTGGTATCTTGTTCCTAGACCTAAAGATAAACATATTATCAGAACAAAATGGATTTTTAAAAATAAGACTGATGAACTTGGTATCCATATGATACTAGTGTTCAGTTGGCTGGGTACACTGATGCTGATTAGGCTGGAAATATCGATGATAGGAAATCAACCAGTGGTGGTTGTTTTTATATTGGAAATTGTTTAGTTTCTTGGTTTAGTAAGAAGTAAAGTTCTGTATCACTCTCAACTGCTGAGGCTGAATACATTGTGGCTGGAAATGCATGTACTCAACTTGTTTGGATGAAACATATGTTAAGTGATTATGGAATAACACAAGATTCTATGGTCTTATATTGTGATAATTCTAGTGCTATAAACATTTCTAAAAATCCAATCCAGCATTCACATACTAAGCACATTGACATTAGGTATCATTACATTCGTAAAGTAGTGGAAGAAAAGATAATATCTTTAGAATATATACCAACCGAGACTCAACTTGCTGACATTTTCACTAAACCGCTTGACAAAAATAGGTTTAGAAATTGAAATTTGATCTTGGTATGTGAAATTTAAATTGAATATTCTTTCATACTTGTATCAGAGTGTATTTATATTTGATAATTTTTGTTTAAATTTTAAATTTTTATGAAAATTGCATATTTTAGTCGGTAAACGACCAGTCGAGGATGTACTCGACTAGTCGTGGTATGAATGATCGAGGACATCTCAAGACTGGTCGTGGAGCGCGTTGGGTCTTTTAAAATTTGGGAAAAATGTCATCTTCTTCATTTCCACTTCACTCTCCAACGAGCCAACGCCCAACTAGTCGAACCCACCTTCATTGTTCTTCGAGGTTAGTGATTCTTTTGCATTTTTCTTGTAGATTCTTATTAATAGTACTCCATTTTCACTCTTAGAGTAATCTATTTGATCTTTCATTACAATTTCGGGGTTTCCTTTTGAAAAATCTGATCTATCAAAACCCCATTTCAAATCTCATGAATCTTCTTGTTTTCTTGTGTTTATTCTTAGAAATGGATGCTAGAGGGAAAAAAGAAAACTTCTCATGGTCCATCATCCTCTAGATCAACTCCAATCACTAGGCGCCATCTTCAGTCTCCCGAAGATGATCCCTCTGATGTGTGGGATTTGCATATACGTAGTGTCATTGTTGAGAGACCAGTATCCATTGAACACACTGCTCCTTTTGGTATCTTTCCATTACTCCAAGCTGTAGGATGGGATAACATTTTACATTGGGGTGGGCCTGCATACCAATCTATTGCACAGGCCATGTTTGCATGTATTTTAGAATTCTCTTTTAAGAACTTAACTTTTAAAATTGATACTAGAGAAAGTCCATTTGAGGTTGATCATCATCTGATTAGAGGGTTAATGGATATACCTATTAATGAGGAGGGTATTTCTATTCATACTTTAGCTGAAAAACCCTCAGAATCTGAAAAGCGTATGCTAACTAGAGATTTATGTAACATGAATGTGCAATGGACTCATAAAGGGAATGCGCTCCCCTCAAGGTATTTGTTACCCAAATACAGGGTACTTCACAGGATTTTTATTTCTAATCTATATCCTCGTTCTGGTAATAAGACAGAATTAACTGCCTTTATGGTCAATGTTTTGCACTCTGTCATTTCTGGTACTAAAATTTTCCTTCCTTCATTGATATGTCATTCCATTATTCAATCTCATCTCCATTCAGATTATAATGATATTCCTTTTGCCTATCTCATGACTATTTTAGCTAATCACATGCTAGTCACTATGCTTATTGGAGAGGGTCTCATCCATCAGCTTATTTTTAACAATTCGAATATTAACAAGATGAAATTGGAATTGGTTCGTTGCCAAGTGGATGTTGGTGGTGGAGGAGCTAAAGCTGAGAATGAAGAAGCTGGTGATCTTCCTTTTGATGATGTGAATATGGATAATATTTTCGATGAACATGATTCAGATTCTGGAAATGATCCTGACTATGAACCATCTGAGTTTAATGCTCGTCTTCGTGCTCTAGAGGAGAAGGTAGAGAATATGAATGTTGCCCATGATCTTCCGTTTAAATATATGTGCAAGTATCTTAGGCGCTTGAACAATGGGATGCATAAACTTGATCCTACCATTCCTGCTCCATCTTCAGGATTTGATTGAGTGATTTTAATTCTTGGTTTGCATTAACTTTCATACTTATGTTGGATTGTGCACTTTAGTTGGTTTGCTCACTTTTTAGTTTAACTGGTAAATGGATTGTGAACTTTTATTTGCTTATATATTGTCGATTAAATCCATCTATTACTCCATCTTTTAATCCTTTACATTGTTTCTTCCCTTGTCATTTTGTGTCAAAAAGGGGGAGAAGGCTTTTAGAAGCTTTTGGTTTGATTACTTATGGATATGAGTAGTACTATAATATGTGTAGCAATCATTATATTTTTCATATGTGTGCTGCTACTCAGGGGGAGTAAGTATAGATGAATGTTGTGTGCTTACTAGTTTATGACAACTGGTGCATGATTCTTTATTATGCATGTGGTTCTTCTCTTATTCTTATATGAGTGTGTTTTGTCACAAATTTAACAAAGGGGGAGATTGTAAGTGTTATGGTCTCATGCTCCTTTGATTGTCAAATTTTGTTGTGCCAAAACCTCTATCTGTGTCTTGTGTTTGTATGTTGATATATATATGATCAAGACACTGCATCACAATGGTTCAAGACATGTACGGTACTCTGCTTCAAGAAATGTAAAGTCATGTACTTTAAGCATTAATGTTCAGAGCTACAATGATAAGAAGAGTACATTTCAAGACTTAAGTACATTTCAAGACTAAAGTACATTTCAAGACTCAAGTACAACTCAAGATGAAGTTTAAGTTTAAGCTTTCGAAGATCTCAAAATCAAGCTACATCAAGATAGAGATCTTAAGCTTCATAAGGTTCAAAGGTCAACCTACATCTGAAAGGATGAAGTTTAATGTTCATACATCGTGTCCCAGGTATGATAGACCTTAGATTGACCTTAAGGTAGGTCATTTTGTATACATAATTCAAAATGAATCTTTTTATATGAATTTGGTCTGTTCTAAGACTAGTCTTGGACCTTGTTCGACTAGTCCAAGAAATTCCACGACCAGTCCTAAGTTACTGAAGATTTTCAGAATTTTTTTGGTTACCCTACGACCAGTCTTGGAGACTGTTCGACCGGTCATAGGAAGGTCACGACTCGACCTTCGACCAGTCCTACAACTACGACTTAAACTCCAGTAACCAAACCTGGTTGTCTACGACCAGTTCTGGGTCAACTACGACCGGTCGTAGGTGGTCCACGACCAGTCATAGACTCCCTAAGACCAGTCGTAAAACGGTTTTTATGATCGCGCTCAAAAATTTTAAAATGTCGTTGGTTCTACGACCAGTCGAAGGGTTTCTAAGACCAGTCGTAGACGTGATCTTTTCATCTATAAATTGAACATGAATTTCAGAGTTTTTCATCGATTAATTTCAAGAAAAATCAAGCCTCCACTCTGAGATAAGTTTGTTCATTTTAAACTACGCTATGCATATTTAATATTCTTTTTGTTAGCTTTTCTTTTTTAATTTTATTCCTATATTCTAATCTTATTTGAAAAGAAGAATTGTTGTATTCCTTCTTCTTGGAATCAAAATCAAATAGAGCTACACCCATTTGATTTAATTTAAAATCAATTAGAACTTAGAACCATTGTAAAGTGAGTATTAGACATTGAACGTTGATTCGAACATCTACTCCGATTGGTTCTATCGGGCTACTACAAAAAGGAGAAATCCAGGTATTTTACTTTTATGTAATTTACATTCTTTTGGTTCTTTTGAGATTGAGCCAAAAAAATCTCATTGTGTTGGTTATCTGAGGAGAGCCAAAAAAACTCAGAAAGTGGGTTTTTGGATTGTGTAAGCCCAATTTAAAAAGACACAATTTTGAAGGTTTTAAGTGAACCTGTGAAACTTATTTTGATAGTGAACGCTAATATCCCCTGTGTGAGGATATTAGGAGTAGAGTACTTGTGTGGCTGTTTTTTAACAGTTGGCGAACACACAGGCGAACTACTATAATTCCTTGTGTTTTGTAGTTTGAATGTTTGCTTAAATTCCTATCTTTTATCATTCAAGTTTGTGGAATGTATGTGTGGATGTGAATGTTGTAATATTTGCATTTCAAGCAAAGTGGGGAATGTTGTAATAATTTAGATTTAAATTCTTGCAATTTATCTCAATTCCTTGTTATTTATTTATTCCTTTTCGGTTTGAGTTTTTGATTCAAAGAACGTTCTAGAAATAATGTTGTCCTGCCATAAGCCCTTGGTTTTTATGGTGTAAGGTTGTCCTTAGAATTGCATTTGTTTCAATCTCTCAATACTTGATTATTGAGGCTGCTTTCCAATAAGCATTGTGAATTGATTTCTTTATTTGGCTATCACATTATTTAATTCTGCTGTCATTATTTTAAATTTGGCATAGTCCTATTCACCCCCCCCCCCTCCCTCTAGGACATATAGCTTGGCCTTTTCAGAGTGTTGTCATACACGAAATTGGTTGTTGAAGTCACTTTTTGAGGGAGCTTTGATGCGAGGGCATACATCATTACCTGCACTCCATTCCTGCATTAACAAGAGTAGTTAGGAAGTGATTGTTAAGTTGCTTTATCATTATTGCTAGATTGACTTGATAACATGTTAACATTTGCCTTATAGTGCCACTAAGTTGATCACTTACTCCCACCCTGCGACGGTGTTTTAAAACACCAACCAGACTCTGGTTTAGATGCAGGTGTTAATGAAGTTTATGCAACAGAGCAGGACTTTATAGATGAGGAGGAGGAGTTCTCCTACTTTCAGCTCTCGGGTAGGTCTACGTAGACCTCGTACCGATACATAGGGAACGCTGGAATATTTGGCTTAGTTGAATACCTTACATTTCCACATTTTATATATTTTGAAACAATACATGTATATATTCAGCCCGGTTACATACTTATACTCTGGAGGTTGTGAAACACTTATATACTTAAATGTATACGCTTCAGACTTCCGCTTGCTTAATTTAATTATATCCGGAGTATGATACGCTATTTTAGTATAATCTCACTCATGCTTAACTCATTAATATGGACGAAATCTGAATATCATTATCCATGTTGCATAAGTGATGCGCTGGATCTCGGGAGTAGAGCTTTGCTTGACCCTCGAAATTCAGGGCGTTACACGAAGCCTTGTATTCTTCCTCCCATATATGATGAATAAGAGGTGAATTCTCAAGCATATCAAGACTAACCATCAACGACTATCGCTGAAATCGTAGCCATCATTGTTATTACTGGCCGCTTATCAAAATTGTTATTATCGCTAAGCCAATTTAACAATAGAGACAGATATCATCAAAATATTATTGGCACTAGCAAGTAATGACGATGTATCAATTACCGATTCACCATTCATGACAATGGGATAGTCTATGCGGCCAAACTTATGCAGATCTTTATGGAAGCTCATCATTTAAGGCTGCCCAGCTAAGCCCTATACGGACAACTAGGCATAAGACCGATATATTATTCAAGCAGCAGTGTAAAGCCAGTGGCCCTAAAAAGCCCGTATAAGCCACATCACATGCATACCTATGTGGGCAGCAGACGGAGCCAGCAACTAAAAGCCTCAAAAGGCCAAAAAGTCCTCAATGGCCAGTCACACGTGAGACCAATGCTGTCTGTAAGCTCTCTGACAGCGTCACGGACGAGGATGAAAATATCCTCCCATGAATGGGTCTGAACTTACAGATGAAGAAAAACAGAGAATAGAATAAGACCCCCCAGGTCCCTGGCTTGATTTCAGTAGTAACTCATAAGGATAGGGTCTCAATAAAAACACCCCCTCATTAATGGATTGGCGGCCTTGGATTTGGTATCAAAGGTAACCTTGTGTGCCCCGTGAACTCTAGAGAGTTACTATGGCCAACCCTATGCATAAATCCTATAGAGATCACGGCCCCGGTAGCTTCACTGGGCCCCTCTGATGGATCGCGGTTTATGAACTTCCTAGCTGTGATAAGCCTTGTGAACTCCAGAGAGTTACAGAGGCCATTCACATAAGACCTGACTACAATTACTTATGAGTCTAAAAAACTGTGATTGCTCCACTACTCAAGAGCTTAAACTGTGTGCAAAACTAACTCTACTAACTTTAAAACAGAAATAGTTCCACCCATTGAAATAAACATCAAATATGAATGCCTTACGATTCATAAATATAATGAATTATAGATATAATGAAGCATGACTATGAAAGTATTGCATTAATATGTACCCCAAAACCAATGATTGTATTGCCAAGAATAGCTTTCTTTGAACAAAACATTACAATTCATCCGCACACTATAACACAAAAAGAAGCAAAGAAATTTACATGAAAACTATAATTTTATAGATCCTCAGACATGCCTAACACTGCTACATAACGCTGTAATTCCTTTTTTGACTAAATTTGTGTTGTAGCAGTCATATGTTTAGCCTCAAGAATAATCTTAGCATGATCAGGAACGTCGACCAATTCTAACTCTAAAGAAGCAACAACTTCCCTATTCTTCACTTGTTCGGCCTTCTCAATGTCGGCAATCTGAGTATTCATTTCAAGCTCCTCCTTAACTTCACGAATATTTGATTCCTCTTCTTCTCTTCGAACCTTGAGCAGCATAATCTCTTTCTCTAGAAGGGTGATTTGGTCATCAATGATTGTCTTATTACTATCAGAAGCTTTCAACCTCTCATGAAGAGATTGATTAACAATGTCACAATTAGAGAGGATGTCGTCTGTTAGAGAAAGTTTATTCTTAAGAAGCATTAGTTCTCTTTGACGATTCAAAATCTCTGGAGCAACGACTACACCTCGTGCTGCCTCTAAATTTTTGGTGGAATCATAGAATTGTGATAAGGAGTCATGAAGGGATTGAACATTGACATGGGCCAGACAAGCTAAATGGTCAAGAACGACTAAGGCACTGTCCAAAAAGGGCCACTGGGCTGGATCCTTAAAAGCACTTATAATAATAGAGATTGCATTATTAAAGAATACCAACATGAGAGGTGACAACTTCTCCGATGAAGGTCTATCAGAAACTGTAGCTACCGAGTTGGAACCTTTAGACCCACTTGGAGTTGGTATAGCTAAAGCTGAAAACAAGAGAAGAATTATGAATTAAAAAGTGGATACATATATCTAGAAATATGAAGAAATGAAGAAAAGAGAGTATATACCCTGTCTGGAGGCGATTGCAGAAGTAGCTTAAATATAACAGATTCTTGGTTCTACAGATGTGGGTATGTCTGTAGCTACAACAACATTGAAAGAAAGCTCCTGAGCTCCTCCGATACTCAAATCCAGAGTCATCGGAGTTGGAACATCGATCGGGTCAGAAATGAATTCCAAACTCTGAGCTACTGGTTGGATAGGAGGAGGTCACATAGTAGGAGATCTATCGGCATGAACAGGAATCTCAAACATTGCAATGACCACAGGTAGGACCCCTGCGATGTCTTGACTCACCTCTGCGCTTTGGGGAAGAAATATATTTTCCACTCCCACTTGAATCTCCGATGGAGGGATTTCTGCTTCCCTCACTCTGGATGCCTCATGAGTAGTTACAGCAATGGTTTCCATAATGCATGGAGAATATGAAGCATCAAAAGAAATGAAAATATTTGCTCAAGGAGACAGCCAGACCCTCCATAGTCGAGTTGTTGTTCTTCAAAAGAAGTCATCACAATCGGGGGAGGAGCATCCAAATGACTAGATTGGATTTCAGGGGATGGAGATCCAGCCCTAACCTCACCTTCTTCTTCAATGTCTACCTCAGCATCAACTCCTTGATCTAATAGGACATCCCTTCATCAGTCAAACTTTTGGAGGAAGACATTTCGTTGCTTGGAGTATTGGCCAAATAGTCTAACGAACTATCCTCCTCTGAGATGGTTTGTTTCCCCTTGTAAACAGTCTTCACAGGGAGAAGACGAGCACTTCGAACAGGAGAAGGAAATTGGTGTGCTAGAACTTCGGGAGATAATGACTTAGCATGTGAGCGAGTCATAGGCGATGTGGTGGCAACAATCCATTCTCTAGTAGTGGAAATTATAGTTGTTACATGACCTGTAACAGGAGAGATCACAGTTGTTGTGTGACCCATGATAGGAGAGACCGTAATTGCTATACAATCTGTGGCAGGAGAAATTGCAATTGCAATAGGCTCTATGGCAGGAGAGACTACAGGGATAGGATGGTCAGGCTAGTCTTCTCTTTCACGAGTAGGGGAAGGTAGAATACCTCCAAGAGTTTCAAATTCATCAGGGGAAGTGGCTTGGTTTCCTCTTGGCTTTATGAGATCAAGAGTAAATCTAAAAGCAATTGATCCCTCCAAAATGTTTAGTGGCTTTATCTCTCTGATCGGTTCTTCCATAGAAATTTTGTGACAAAGTTGCCCTGAAACAGCAGTGTGTTTCTTCTCAATGAAATATTGAATCCCTTGCTCTAGTCTATAATTTCTCAACCATGGAGGGGGAACCCAGATAGGACGGTCCACAGGAAAGCAATTGCGCACCAAGTAATAATGGTGCATCCACCATCGCATCCAAGAGTATGAGGCTGTCACCCGATGATTGAACCCTAGGAGGAGGAAACGAGAGCCAAAGTTTCTCACCAAGTGTTGCTTCCATATTAAAGCCCAATTATATGGGCCAACCCTATAACTTCTCATTGTCTGCGTAACTTCCTCTCCTGCCTGAGGCACGACTTGGTCATAACCAAATTGTCTAATGAACCTACTCGGATAATATGGCTCTCTCCAGAATTCTACTCCTCATATAGGCAAGCTATAAGAACGGATGCAAATGAAGAAAGTCCTTTCAATGGGCTCCAGACTATCGTTATCTTTGACTTTTGTGTCCTCAGCTTGATAATCCAAATAAAAAGGAAAGAAATCGATGGATTCTCTATTTTTAATCTTGTTTACTATTCATTCATACCCTTTCCTTAGCATCTTTTATCTGAGGAAATGCCATAAGGGTAGGTGTTCAGGATGGACATAGGCCTTCTCCGGATCACCGTAAGTCCAAGGGAAATACACACCGAGCCAGCCTGAGAAGTAACACCACAGGGTAAAAGAAGATGTAGCTCCAATCACTGGGCTTGAGCAATGTGCCACAGCGTTTTCAAAAGCTTTATATAACGAACATAGCACAAGGGGGGCTAGAGAATACTTCTTCCTACCTTCTGCCATGGTGCTCGCTACTATAAATAAGGTTGGTCGAATAGAATCTAAGCACTTTGAACTAGGAAGAATGACCAAGCTTAGCCAATAAGCCAAGAAAGCAGCTAGTTTAGTTTTAGTGGTGCAGTTGGCTAGACCCTTTATCTTGTTGCGAGTAGCTTCCAATTCGGCTGAGTGGCTGCCAGAGAACCTGGGAGAAGAAAAGATATGAAAATGAGGATATATATTGTATATAAAGATGCATCTAAAAAAAAGAGAAGGGATGATAAGATATTTACAGTAGAAATCGTGAGAAATATGTGAGCCACTGGAACGGGGATATCTTATGAACATCAGGGAAGTAAGACATCTTGTAGAAAAGTTCAATGGTGGTGGCTGAAATCTTAAGGACTCTGTTGGGGGAAATATAAGAAAATTCCTCATTTGTGGGAACGTATTTGTCCTAAAAAGATTAATAGATAGGCAAATCGGCCATTTTATGCAGATCCCACAAAGTGATGCTCACTTCGCCAATCGAGAGATGGAAGGAATTTGTGGCAGAATACCAATACTTTAAGAAGCCTTTGTAAATCAGAGTATCCTTATGGAAGAAATCGGAAGTGGCTTCTTTAGCTCTGTATATGTTCACAACGACAAGAGCATCCTTATATTTCTTTAGAATTGCCTTCGTCCATGAACTATAATATGGGTGTTCACCCTAGAGACCACGCGTCCTAAATTCAGCCTTCCCCCACAAAGAATCACGGGCACGAAAATGCTATTGGATTGTCTCAAAATAATGAGTGGGATATATGGCATGAGGATTATAACATAGCGTAAGAAAGCACATGTATGATATCTGCCTAGTCTTTTGAACTAAGCATTTCTCTATGAGATAACCTTCGAGAATTTTCGGTTCTTTGATGACCCAATTTGACACATATAGGAGCCGGTTTTATGTCATATAATCAGATGGTTCACTCTGAATCATTGACAGGTGAGGTTGAAGATGTAGAGGGATGGTGATTGTCTCATCTTTGTAGGGATTTTTGAATTTGATTGCACCAGCATGAGATTTAATCATGTTCCAAGCATTCTGGAAGCGTCTCTGTTATGCTCTTGGATCTTCTCTTGGAAGATTTCATCTTTACTCTTCTGTCTCTTTTTCTTCGAAATTGAAGGAGCGGGGGAAGCTTCAATGGAGGTAGGGTGAGTTTCGTCTGTTCGAAAATTAGCAATAGATTTTAACTAATTTTCCCAGACAGATTCTTGACCTTTAGTGGGGGGACCTTCTATTTCTCTCATTTAGACAGCTGTATGGATGTGGTCAGACAACTGTTGAATTTGATCACCAAAGTCGATGATAGAAGGAGCGGGTTCTTTGAAGAAAGAAGAGTAGCCTTTGGATGATCTATCCCTCTTATGGGTGTGAGTCTCAGGTGGCTGAGGGTCTAATGGTTCAGCGGCATCCAGGGAAGTATGAGGTCTTTTGGAGTGGGCCATTAGAGATATGTGAAACTTACAAAAATGTAGAAATTTAGTAAACAAACTAAGGCATTAGAAGAAATTTGAAATAGGCATGAAAATTCTGAAGTCCCAGGAACATAAGACCTGTTGTGCGCAAGACTATTGTGCGCAAGGAATTAGTGTACACGAAGTATTAGTTGTGCGCGAGTTGTTGTGCATAAGGT
Source organism: Magnolia sinica (assembly GCF_029962835.1). Taxonomy (NCBI): domain Eukaryota; kingdom Viridiplantae; phylum Streptophyta; class Magnoliopsida; order Magnoliales; family Magnoliaceae; genus Magnolia; species Magnolia sinica. The sequence continues at coordinate 88,525,328 of NC_080574.1, forward strand.
TATATTGTGCGCAGGTCATTGTTGTGCACAGATTGTTGTTGTGCGCAAAGTTATATTGTGAGCAAAATATGGTTGTGCGTATGTCACCATTGTGCGCAGATAATTGTTGTGCGCTGATAACCGTTGTGCGTGTATTCTCTGTAATGAGAGAGAGAGACTTAATGATAGAGAGCCCTGAAGCAAAGAATGAGAAAAATAAGCTTTGATCATGTATATATAGGCTTACACTGCCCATTGTGCATTAGAGCATTGTGTGCAAACCGTTGTTCGCACATTGTTATTGTGCACGAATTTAAAATTATGCACAATGAAGAAAAAGAGAGTAAATTAGTTAGAATATTGAAGGATTGATCCCACATTTTATTATTTTTTAGATAAAAATAAAAAATGCATGATCAAGGGGGCATTTGTTGAGGCATAAAAATAGAGAGACTTTTGTTGTGCACAGGAGCATTATGCATTACATCAGGCTGGGCGCGCAAAGGTGGTCCGCACAAAGGGCAATGCGCAAGGGTGGTCCGCACAAAGGGGTGGAGACATAGGATTGTGCACAGAGGCGTCCGCACAAGGAAGTGACTGCGCAATAGGGTTTAGCGCACAATAGACACATTACACATTCACATGTGTGGAAAGGCTATATATACCCCATCACCCCTCTATATGATTCATTAGTGCAAGGTCTGAGAACAGGAAAAGGAGAGTAGAAGATCTCGAGCGAATACAGGTATCATCCGCACCCATTGTGCGGAACAAGTGTTGTGCGGCACACAACTATGCTAGGGCATAACAAATGGGCATGCACATTGCATGCCAGTGTACACTGCATGCCAGCACACACTGCATATTAGCTATGTGTGTCGGTGCTCGGTGATAGTTATGTACGCGTGCCTAGTGATAGTTATGTACAAATGACTCCTCCAACATTCGTTGAATGGTGAAAAGCTTCAATTTAGATCGAGCAACCAATCAAGACATATTGAGATCATAATTCAATTGTGCTATGTTTTTTGTAACGTCGTGAAATTTGGGGGTCGAGCAAAGCTCTACTCCCGAGTTCCAACTCATCACTTATGCAACATGGATAATGATGTTTAGATATTGTCCATTACCAATGCAGTTAACAGTAGTGGGATTATACTAAAATAGCATATCATGCTCCAGAGTTAATGTAATTTAGCTAGCGGAAGACTGAAATATATGCATTTAATTATGAAAATATTTCACAAATTTTAGAGTATGAGTATGAAACCGGGCTAAATATATACATGTGTTGTTTCTAACCATATAAATGTGGGAAGTAAATGTGTTCAACTAAACAAGTATCCCAGTAGTCCCTGCGCATCGGTATGAGATCTACATAGATCCGCCTAATACTTGAACGTAGGAGAACTCTTCCTCCTCGCCTATGAAGTCCAACACTACTGCATAGACCTCACCATCACCTGCATCTAAACCAGAGTCCGGGTGGTGTTTAAAACACCATCCCAGGTGGGAATGAGTAGCTAATTCAGTGGAACTATAAAGTAAAGGTTAACATGTTATCAATTCAGTCAAGAAGTAATGATAAAGCAGTATAACAATCATGTCCTAAGTACTCTTGTTAATGCAAGGATGATATGCTATAATGATGCATGCCCTCGCCTGTACTCCCGCAGTGACATCATCTCACGGTCGTGCATGCAACAATCCTGCTGTGCTCAACTCCATCGCCAAAGGCACATACAATGCGGTGCATGTGCGTGTTAGCCAAGTTCTTAATTAAACCTATTCATACAGCAGGTTTGGGAAGCTAAGGTACCTCCCTTTATAATATTTACCTAAACAAAGATCCATCTAGGGTCGTCAAGCCTAGTTAATCACATACGATAGGCAAGTTCGAGAGTTTACACTCTAGGTCGCTATGAGAGGCTCGTCAATGTTAGCGAAGGCCTATTTTGTACTCGAGATCACACCACCAACGCTCTACCAATTGGTACTCTATTTTTGAAGGCTCGTCACCAACCCGACTGGGGACCACAGCTAGGTTGCGTCGGGGTAGGCCGACAGCTCAAATACAATGTCCCAAACCACCGTATTCGGCTCATGAGTTTAGGTTGCTCACTAGTCACTACGGGGAGGCTCGTCACCCCAGTTAGGCCGACAACTCAACCACGGTGTCCCATACCACCATGCCCATCTCATGAGTCTTAGTGGATCGTGGTACCATGGTTGAAACAGGCTTTTACATTGGTAAGTGGTACCTTAGATTCAAGCAGTGGCATTCATACATGGTAAACACACAATAGGCCCATCGGTTTATTAGACAAGTTTGACTGGTATGAGTATACGCTGAATTAAATGACATGATACCACTGTCGACAATCATCGTACAACTCGAATTCATCGAACGTGTCTTACGTGGCGAAACGACCTCGGCCACTAATTCGGGAATCGTTACTGATTGCTTGGACTACGAAGTAGTCCCAATCATATTCAAACACAATCGGCATACATATGTGATAATCAAACATCATGTGACAACCAATTTCAATATAAATCTCAATTGAGCATTTTAACAAACACATAGTACACATATTGTCATATATAGGCATTTCATCCATAAAGCACGTAGTAGTAAGATAGGTTACATGAAGGAAATTGTAACTATTGATAAAGTAATTGAGAATCCTATCTCAACACCCTCATTAAATACATTTCAACAAGCATTTTCTCATTCAGGCATTTTATCAAACACTTATACTACACATAATCAACATACATGAAATAAATTAGTTATAACATATATTATAACAAATCCTTTCACAAAGGAGTTGCCACACACACAACAATCATGTATTCTCAATCAATAATCATGGAAAGCACAAATCATAATTCCATATTTATTCAGACATTTCAACAAACACATGGAATGTACTATATTTAACATAGTTCATATATATGTGTAATACATGGAAAACATCGCATCTAAACACATGTGATAGCAATCAAGTCAGTCATAAATCATTAACTGACATTGAAAACCTTGAAAACCATAACCTAAACATTTATAGTCCGCACCCTTCACCGGTACACTGATTACAAACTCGGTTCGAACCTTACGTCTTTGTTTACGACATAACGACTACCCTATTTTGGTGATCTTCTACTTAGATTCCTAAAATGAGATTAGGGTTAGGATTCCTTACCAAAATTGAAGTTGGAGATGATTGTGAAGTGATGTGGAAGGGTGAATTGAGGTGTAGAGTTGTAGGAGAGAATCCCAGCAATGATCTCCCACTCTTTCTCTTCTCTCCTCACACTTTTCTCCTCTTTTCTCTCTTCTCTCCTAGGGTTTGGATTAAATTCGTATGTGAGAGAGAAGGGGTGGGTTAAGGGTCTTACATAGGCCCAGAACTAGTTCAAACGGCCCCAGGGCCATGGTATACTTAGGTTATAGCCAAAGGGAGACTGTTTCTAATAAACGGGGCCCATTTGGAGGTCCATTACTCACCTACGGTGTAGGGTAAGTTCCATGGGAATGGATCTAGGCCATCTTTAGATTTCAGTCTGATTGGATTTGTAGATCGACCGTTGAGGACTAGTTTCAGTTTAATGACTATCTGTAACGCCCTGAAATTCGGGGGTCAAGCATAACTCAGCTCCCGAGTTTCAAAACATCACTTTGCAACATATGTAATGATGGATTATGTTGTCTGTATGAGTGCATAAAACATAGAGTAGATTAAGCCAAACTGCAAACATAATCTAGGGATAAGTGAAAGACGCAAGCGGAAGACTTAAAGAAATATATATGTATATCTATGTAAGTCCCTGAGATATGTATGCTCTGCCAGGTCATAATTACAAGTGTTTGTTTTCAAAATATAAGTATCAAAAGGAAATCATCTATTACAAAAGAAACCCAGAATCCCCGTAGATCAGGACACGGCTCACATGAACCCACCTGAGAACTGTATAAAAGAAAACGCGTCTTCGTCATCCTCATACTTCTGCTCTACCTCGGGGGTCGCATCATCATCTGCATCTAGGACAGTCTGGTTGGTGTTGAAACACCATCTCAGAATGTGGGAGTGAGTGATCAACTCAGTGGAACTATACAGTAAAAGTTAACATGTTATCAAATCAATCAAGCAGTAAAGATAAGGCAATACAATCAAACACGTCCTAATTACTCTTGTTAATGTAAGGATGTATGTAGAAATGATGCATGCTCTTACCTGCACTCCCTCAGCGTCTTCATCTTACGGTACGCATGACAACCTCCCACAGTGCCTACGACACCAAAGCACATGCAATGCGATGCATGAACATGATTACCAAGTTGTTATTAGTCCTTTTCATACAGCAGGATTGGGAAGCTAAGGTACCTTCCTCATATCAATTTCCAAACGGTGATCCATTCTAGGGTCGTCAGTCCTAGACAATCTCATACGATCATATGGTTCTAAGCCGCTACAAAGGGCTCGTCACCAATCAATACGTGCCTATCATACCTTAGTTACTACCCTAAGGCTCGTCGCCTTAATGCAGTATCAAGGTATGCTCGAGGTCACTACAAAGGGCTCATCACCAATCAATGTAGGCCGACAGCACGAATATAATATCCCATACCACCATAATCAGCTCACGAGTCTAGTGTGCTCACTGGTCACTACGGGGAGGCTCGTCACCCCAGCGTAGGCCGACAGCTCGACCACGGTGTCCCATACCACCATGCCTGGCTCATGAGTCTTAGCGGATCGAGGTACAATGGTTTACGGGATTGCATTGGTAAGTTTGGTACCCTAGATTCAAACAATAGCGTCCATACATGGTGCACATCCACCAGGAGATCGGATTACTTGACGAGCTCGACTAGCATGATCGCACGGTGAGTTGAACGACATAGAGTGCATAAACACCCCGTGTAGCCAAACCACTGCCGACAACTTTAATACGATTCGGGTTCGTCAAACACGTCCTACGTGGCGAAAACAACCTCGGCCATGAACTCAAGGTTTATTACTGATTCCCTGGACTGTTTCATAGCCCCAAACTCAATCAAGTATAACAGGTATTCATACCAGCAATTTAGAACAGTAATGGATCAACAATTCAAATCATATAGTATGTGAGCATTTGATGAATATCAACTTAACATGGATATGCACATAAGTAGTGCCTGAATTTAAACAATAAAGAATGTAAATTGCATGTAGGAAATCATACACATCAACAAGATAGTTGAGAATCTCTTCTCAACACCCATAAATAGGATAATATATTACACACTTGATCATTCAAACATTTTTACAAACACTTAGACTACATATTCCTACATGACGTATGTTGGTGATAACACACATTTGGACAATTCCTTTTGCCAAGGAGTTGATACACATACAACTAGCACAAATACACGACAATTAATCATGGCAAACACATGTTCGTATTTCATACGTATACGATACTTTCTACATATACAAGGAATACACAAATCTCAATATAGCTCATATATATCAGGAACGCAATAAAACATCGCATTTGGCATGTGAAATTTCACCCACAACAATAATAAATCATTAACTGACATTGAAAGCCTTGATAACCATAACTTATACGAATATAGTCTACACCTTATACCAGGAAGTGCGCAACAGATCAGATTCAGACGATAAGTCTTTGTCAATGGCGACTAGATAACCGAAGGCATAAATGAAATTAGCTACATCAACACTTAGACTATTCTAAGCTCTAAAACAAGATAGGGTTTAATTGACTTACCCAAGAATGAACTTAGAATCGCCAGAATAACGATTCAAAAGTGATGGTTTAGGGACGCAGAAAAAAACAGGGAAGAATCTCAAGATGATTCACCAACTTCTCTCTCACTTTCTCTCTCTTTTCCTCTCTCTCTCTCTCTTAGCTAGGGTTTAGGAAATTCGTATGGAATTGAGAGTGAGGATTTTAAGGTCTTTATATAGGCCTAAAATTGATGAAAATAGCCCCAGGGCCAAGGTATACTTAGGTTATAACCAAATCGGGTCTATTTCGATCCAACGGAGCGCTTCTGGTGGTCCATTTTCCATGTGCGGTCGGACTTAAGCTCATTGACCATAGATCTAGGTCAGGCTGAGTTTTTGTACTGATCGGCTTTACAGATTGCTCATGGCGGACCAATCTCAATTCAACGGTTACCAAAACTCGATCAGGTCCACCAAAATTATGACATGCCTGGGCCATCTTCCCTGATCCGAGGGTAAATTTGGGTCAGAATCCAATGGTCAGATTGCTTAAAATCGTCGCGCAAGCGACACGACTTAGATTTCATAAATTCATATTTAATTTCTCACGTTTCTCACACTCTTTACCCCGGACTGAAGCAAATCGACTCAGGACATCATCTGGACTTAATTTTTAAGGTAATTGTCAAGCCCAACAAGGTGATCATAATTGTCTAAGATCATCGCTATCGGACTTTCGACGCGCGGTCCAGGTCCGATACAAAGTTTCCAAGTACTCCCGAGAGCAACTGAATTTAGCGTTGAATCCGAGATTTCAGGGTAATATAGCATTAACGATTCTACAGGTTTAGTGTCTTGTAGATCAAATTTAAAGTAATTGGTGCTAATTTTACAAGTAATCAAGTTTAGTGCTAGCTAACCCACATTAACTTCTAAAGAATTTGAGGTAATACTCGGGTCTTTGCACGAAATTTTCTGGGTCATTACAATCTACCCCCCTTAAAGAAAAATTTTGTCCTCGAAATTCGTACCTTCTCATACTCCTCAAGGATTTAAGGGTAGTTCTTTCTGACCTCAGCTTCAGTCTCCCAAGTACCCTCTTCTTCACTGTGATGCATCCATAGTACTTTCACAAGAGGGATGACCTTGCTACGCAATACCTGATCCTTCCTGTCTAGGATACGCGTCTGTCGCAGTACATATGTGGCATCCTCGCTCAACTGCACCTGCTCCCAACTGATAATATGCGAAGGATCAGGAACGTATTTCTTCAGCATAGAAACATGAAATATGTTATGCACGCCTGCAAGTGGTGTGGGCAAAGCAAGGCGGTATGCTACCGCTCCCACTTGATCCAGTATTTAAAATGGACTAATAAATCTCGGTGAGAGCTTTCCCTTCTTACCAAACTGCAGGACTTCCTTCATTGGGGAAACCTTAAGAAATACATGGTCTCCAACCTCGAACTCAAGCAGTCGCCACCTCGTATTAGCGTAACTCTTTTGCCTGCTTTGGGCTATCGAAGTTGACGTCGAATAATGTCAACTTTCTCTGAAGTCGCCTGAACCAACTCTGGGCCAATCAAACTATAATCGCCAACTTCTACCCAGCAATACGGTGCTCTACATGGGCGACCATACAATGCCTCATAGGGAGCTATGCTGATACTCGCCTGAAAACTATTGTTATATGCAAACTCTGCATAAGGGAGGCAGTCATCCCAACTGTCCTTGAAATCTAAAACACAAGCTCACAACATGTCTTCCAGAACCTGATTCACACGTTCCATCTGCCCATCTGTTTGCGGATGAAACGCGGTGCTGAATTTCAATTTCACACCCATCACTTCCTGGATACGTGTCCAGAAGATAGATGTGAATCGCGTGTCTCTGTAAGACAATCTCCAAGGGAACTCTGTGCAGACGTATAATCTCCTTGATGTACAACCTAGCCAACTCGTCTGCAGAGTTTGTGACTCTGATCGGTAAGAAATGAGCCGACTTCATCAATCAGTCGACGATCACCCAAATAGAGTCATGTCCCTTCCTCGTTCTCGGTAGCCCTGAAATAAAATCTATAGACATGAAGTCCCACTTCCATTCTGCTATGGGCATGGGCTGAAGCAGTCCAGGAGGTCAGCGATGCTCTACCTTGACCTGCTAGCATGTGAGACAACGAGATACGAACTCAGCAATGTGAACCTTCATGTTGTCCCACCAATAGGATCTTCTTATATCTTGATACATCTTCATGCTACTGGATGCATCGCAAGCTTAGAATTATGGGCTGACTCAAGAACCTCCCGTCTCAAGTCAGGAATTTCTGGGTCACATAGTCGGCCAAGATATCGTAGGCCCCCATCTGAACCAACACTCCACTCGGAGTCCACATCTGTACTAACCCGCTCTCTCATCTTCGCTAATAGCTCATCATCTACCTAAGCTGCAATGATCCTCTCGTCAATGAGGGGCTGTACTCGAATTTGTGCGATAACCTCATACGGCTCTTCCACCGTGAGTTTCTGCTCAAAGTCTCGCACAAACTCCATCATGTCCCATTCTGCTATCATTAGCGGAGCCGCAAACTCTACAGCTTTCTTGCGACTCAACGCGTCTGCCACAAGGTTTGCCTTGCCCGGATGGTAAGAGACATCAAACTTAAAGTCTTTCAATGTTTCCATCCATCGACGTTGCCTCAAATTTAAGTTACGCTGCATGAAGATATAGTTAAGGCTCTTGTGGACGCAAAAGAGCTCGAACTCCTCTCCGTAGAGGTAATGTCTCCAGAGCTTTAATGCGAAAATGATAGCTGCCAACTCCAGGTCGTGTGTAGGGTAATTCTCTTCGTGTTTCTTCAACTGTCTCGAGGCATATGCAATCACTCTGTCCTTATGCATAAGGACACAACCCAGACCAACGCGAGAGGCATCAGTATATATCATATACTTAACCCCTTGCTCTGACAATACTAGCACAGGGGCAGACGTCAACTTGTCCTTTCGCTCTTGAAAAGCTATTTTTGCCTTTTCATTCCAAGCAAACTTTATGTCTTTCCGTGTCAACTGAGACAACGGTCTGGCTATCTTCGAGAAGTCTTGTATGAAGCGTCAATAATAGCCTGCTAGACCCAGAAAGCTTCTCACCTCAGTAACCGAACCAGGCTGCTTCTAGTCCTTAACTGCAGCTTCCTTAGCGAGGTCGACAGCTATCCCTTCCTTGGACACCACATGTCCTAGGAGCTTGACTTCCTCCTTCCAGAAGTCACATTTCTTGTACTGTGCAAAGAGCTGATTCTTCCTGAGAGTATCCAAGACCATTCTTAAGTGCTCCCATGCTCTTCCCGACTCGTAGAGTATATCAAAATGTCATCGATAAAGACAATGACGAATCAGAACAAAAATGGCTGAAACACCCTGTTCATCAGATCCATGAACAAGGCCGGTGCATTCGTAAGACCGAACGACATCACAAGGAACTCATAATGGCTGAAACTAGTCTTGAATGCGGTCTTCTGCATGTCCTCATCCTTGACGCATAACTGATGATACCCTGACTGCAGATCAATCTTCGAAAAGTACCATGCCCCCTTCAACTGATCAAACAGATCATCGTTCCTGGGCAAAGGATACTTATTCTTTACTGTCACCTGATTTAACCTACGATAATCTATACATAATCGCAAGGAACATCCTTCTTCTTGGAAAACAGAACAGGTGCTCCCCAAGGGGACACACTAGGACGAATAAAGCCGAACTTCAACAAGCCATCTATCTGCTTCCTCAATTCCTCCATTTCACTCAGAGGCATGCGATAGGTGGATAAAGAAATAGGTGTCGCACCAGGCATAAGATCGATAGTAAAATCAATCTCGCGTCGAGGGGGTAATCAAGGAATCCACTCAAATACATCTTCAAAATCCCGAACTACTAGCGTACTTTCAAGTGCCGAACCAGCAATACTCTCCAACAGAGAAGTATAATAACCAAAATGGAAAGGGTAACTGACCTGAACAGGGAAAGTAAGTGTCTCACCCTCAGGTCCATGGATTGTCACCAGTCTAGCTTCACAATCAATCTCTGCTCGCATCTTTGTGAGCCAATCCATACCCAAAATGACATCGTAATGATATAGAGATGCGACAAACAGGTCAACAAGAATCGATCTGCTCCCTAGATCAATCAAACAACCCATACAAATCTTGGTAATATCAGAGGAGGTCCCTATAGCGGTAGTGAGCGTCACTCCCTTCATAGTAACAGTGCCCAAACTCAGGCGCTTAACTGCCGCATACGATATAATAGAGGTAGTGGACCCAGTATCCACCAACAAGGAGACGAGAATACCTTGAATATGAGTTGTAACCTCAAAAGATCTCGGTGCCAAGTCGGCCCCAGGTGCTTCAGCTGTAAGCGCGTGAACTCGATCCTGCTGTGGGCTATTCAGCGGTGGAACCATGGGCTGTTGAGGTGGCCTGAAGTGAGGTACAGAAGGTCTGAAGGATGGGTGAGTTGGCACTGAACGTAGGGGTGGAGTTGATATGACCTGAGGCCTTGGACGGCTGATCCTCTGTGGCGGAGTAAATCCACTGTCCCACATTCGTGTAAAGCAATTACGATCTGAATGCCCAATCTTCCCACAGTACGAACAGCGTAAGTCAGAATGCATCGACTGAGCCAGCAATGCTACACGTCTCGGAGGAGAATCTGCCCGCGGCCTCTTGCCAAGAAATGGTGTACTCAAAAAGTCAGGTCGCGGTCTGGGAACCATAGGTGCTTGCATACGGGACGACCTGTCCCCGTCCTGCTCAGCTCACAGGGACATGCTCACCAACTCAGCATAAGAAGAGATATTAGCACAGCACATCTTCGATCGAATCTCAAACCTCAACCCCTCAGAAAAATGCCGCATCCGCATCGACTGATCACCCAGGAGCAATGGAGCATATCGACCCAGCTCAGTAAATCGGTTCTCATACTCTGTCACCGACATCCCTCCCTGACGAAGGCAAAGGAACTCACTCTCCTTCTCGTGTTGGTAAGTGACCGGAAAATATTTCTCGTGGAAGCATGCCTCAAATGCCACCGACGTCCACTTAAAACCCTCCGTAACTGTGCGGAGAACACTGTCTCACCATAAACTGGCCTCCTTCTCAAACATGAAGGAGGCAAGCTCGACCTGCTCAGCCTTAGAACAGTGAAGTGGCCTCAGCATCTTAGAGATGCGATCAATCCAGTACTCATCCTCCTCGGGTCTATGAGAACCTGTAAATGTGGGAGGTCGTAAGCATTGGAATTGCTTAAATATGCCGCTAACACTAGTGTTCCCAGATGGGGGCATAGGTGAAGCAGGTGGAGTCGCCCCCATCGACTGAGCAAAGATGCTAGCCATGGAAGACAAAAATTGTTGCTACTATGCTGGTGCTGCTGCTGGTGCTGGATCTACTGCTGCTACATCAACAACATCATCTGCTTAAGTCTATCAGGAGGCAGAGTGGACGAAGATGCAAAAGGCGTCGACGCAGATGCACGGTTCGGCTCAAGAACCGAAGGCGTGACTAGTAGAGCCATGGGTGGTATCACAGGAGTCGGCCCAGCAACGGGGCCAGTAGCTGGTTGAGAGTCCTGCCCAACACCAAAATGAGACGGGCCCGACTGTGAATCCGTCTGGCTATTGCCTAGGGGGAAAACCCCTACAAGCAACTCACCCAAAGAGAGATGGGTGGAAGTGTAATGCCCTGAAATTCGAGAGTCGAGCATAACTCAGCTTCCGAGTCCCAAAACATCACTTATGCAACATATTTAATGATGGATGTATGTTGTCTATATTAGTGCATAAAACATGGAATAGATAAAGCCAAATAGCAAATATAATTCAGGGATAAGTGAAGAACGCAAGCGGAAGACTTAAAGAAATATATGTATACATGTGTAAATCCCTGAAGTACATATATATACCAGGTCGTAATACAAGTGTTGTTATCGAAATTACAAGTATCAAATTACATCATTTAATTCCTAAAAGAAATCCCAGCATCCTGCACATCAGAACAAGGCTCACTAGAACCCGTCTGAAAATTGCATAAAAGAGAAAGCAGCCTCATCATCCTCGATCTCCGGCTCTGCCTCAAAGGTTGCATCAACATCTGCAACATCAGCAACTAAGACAGAGTCTGGTGGGTGTTTAACACCGCCCCAGAACGTGGGAGTGAGTGATCAACTCAGTGGAACAATAAAGCAAAGGTTAACATGTTATCAATTCAATCAAGCAGTAATGATAAAGCAGAATAATTAAACATGTCCTAAGTACTCTTGTTAATGCAAGGATGTATGTAAAATGATGCATGCCCTCACACGTACACCCTCAGCATCTTCATCTTACGTTACGCATGACATCGCCTCAAAGTGTGCCACGTCTACAAAGCACATGCAAATGCGGTGCATGAACATGATTACCAAGTTATTATTAGTCATTTTCATACAGCAGGATTGGGAAGTTAAGGTACCTTCCTCATATCACCATCCAAATATTGATCTATTCTAGGGTCGTCAGTCCTAGACATCTCATACGAACATATAGTTGTAGGTCGTAGCAAAGGGCTCGTCACCAATCAATGCACACCTATCATACCTTCATTACTACACAAAGGCTCGTCACCTCAATGCAGTATCTAGGCATGCTCGAGGTCACTACAAAGGGCTTGTCACCAATCAATGTAGGCCGACAGCACGAATATAGTGTCCCATACCACCATAATCGGCTCACGAATTCGGTTGCTCACTGATCACTACTGGGAGGCTCTTCACCCCAGCATAGGCCGACAGCTCGACCAAGGTGTGCCATACCACCATATTCGGCTCATGAATCTTAGCGGATCAAGGTACCATGCTTAATAGGATTTCATTGGTAAGTTCAGTACCTTAGATTCAGACAGTAGCGTCCATACATAGTGAACATACATCGAACAATCGGGTTACTTGACGAACTCGACTAGCATGAGCATACGTTGAATTGAACGACATAGAGTGCGCAAACACTCCGCGTGGCCAAACCACTGCCGACAACTCTAATATGACTCGGGTTCGTCTAATCACATCCTTCACAGCGAAAGCAACCTCAGCCATGAATTTAAGGCTGATTACCGATTTCCTGGACTAACTCATAGTCCCACACACATTCCACTACAACAGATATTCATATCTACAATTTATTATAGTAATGGAACAACAACTCAAATCATATGGTATGTATGCATCTGAAGAATATCAACTTAACATGGATTTAAGCATAAGTAAGACTTGAAATTAAACAACAAGGAATGTAACTTGCATAAGGAAATCATACACACTAGTGGGAGAGTTGAGAATCGCTTCTCAACGCCCATACTAGGTTGATATATCACACTTTAGATCATTCAGACATTTCTACAAACACTTAGGATACATAATACAACATACATGACGTATATTGAAATACACGCATTTGGACAATTCCTTTTACCAAGGAGTTGCCGCACATACAATAAGCATAAGTACACGACAAATAATCATGGCAATCACATGTTCATATTTTATACGCATACAGTACTTCCTACATACACATAGAATACACAAATCTCAATGTAACACATGCATATCAGGAACGCAAAATAAACATAACATTTGGCATGTGAAATCTCATCCATAGTAAGAATAAACCATTCACTAGCATTGAACGCCTTGAAAACCATAACCTATACGATTAAAGTCCTCACCTTAATCCAGAAAAGAACACCAAACTGATTTCAGACGATTTGTCTTTGTCAACGGCGACAAGATAACCTAAGGCAAGAATAGAAACGAGCTACGGCACACAAAGACTATTCTAAGCTCTAAAACAGATTAGGGTTAGGTTAAATTACCCAAGGATGAACTCAGAATCGCTGGAATAACGATTCAAAAGTGAAGGTTTAAGGATGAAGAAGAACAGGAAAGAATCTAAGATGATTCACCAACTTCTCTCTCACTCTCTCTCTTTTCCTCTCTCTTTCTTAGATAAGGCTAGGAAATTCGTATGGAAAAGAGAGTTAGGGTTTTAAGGTCTATATATAGGCCTAACATTGGTGAAAATAACCCCAGGGTCAAGGTATACTTAGGGTATAACCAAAACAAGCCTCTCTCGATCCAACAAAGAACTTCCAGTTGGCCTATTACCAGGAAAGGTCGGACTTAAGCTCACTGACCATGGATCTAGGTCAAGCTGAGTTTTTGTACCGATCGGATCTTCAGATCAGCCGTGGCAGACCACACTCAATTCAACGGTCACTGAATCTCGATCAGGACCACAAGCACTAGGATACACCTGGGCCACCTTTCCTGATCAGAGGGTGAAATTGGGTCAGAATCAAACGGTCAAATTGCTTAAAATCGTCGCACAAGCGACACGATTCAGATTTCATAAAATCTTATTTAATTTCCAACCGTTCTCACACTCTTCATTCCGGACTCAAACAAATCGACCCAGGATATCATCTGGACTTGATTTTTGAGGTGATGGCCAAGTCCAACATGGTGACCGCAACAGCCTAAGATCATCGCTATCGGACTTTCGACGCGTGGTCCAGGTCCGATTCAAAACTTCTAAAAATTCCCAAGAGCAACTAGCTTTAGCAATGAATCCTAGATTTCAGAGTAACCTAGCGCTAACTATTCTACAGATTTTGAGTCATGCAGATCAAATTTAAAGTGATTGATGCAAATTTCACAAGCAATCGAGTTAGCGTTAATTACCCCAAAAAGCTTCTAAGGAAAATAGAGGTAGTACTCGGGTCTTGGCACAAAATTTTCAAGGTCATTACAATCTGCCCCCCTTAAAGAAAATTTCATCCTCGAAATTCATACTTTCTCATATTCCTCAAGGATCTGAAGGTAGCTCTTTCTAACCTCAGCTTCAGATTCCCAAGTAGCCTCTTCCTCACTATAATGCGTCCATAGCACCTTCGCAAGAGGGATAACCTTATTACGCAATACCTGCTCCTTCCTGTCCAGAATACGCGTCGGTCATAGTACATATGTGGCATCCTCACTCAACTGCACCTACTCCCAACTGATAATATACGAAGGATCAGGAACGTACTTCTTCAGCATGGAAACATGAAATACGTTATGCACGTCTGCAAGATGTGTGGGCAAAGTAAGGCGGTATGCTACCGCTCCCACTCAATCCAAAATTTAAAATGGACTAATAAATCTCGGCGTAAGCTTTCCCTTCTTACCGAATCGCAGAACTCCCTTCATAGGAGAGACCTTCAGAAATACATGGTCTCCAACCTCAAACTCAAGCGGTCGCTGCCTCGTATCAGCATAACTCTTCTGCCTACTCTGGGCTGTCAGAAGTCGACGTCGAATAATGTCAACTTTCTCTGAAGTCACCTGCACCAACTCTGGGCCAATCAAACTACGCTCGCCAAATTCTGCCCAGCAATGCGGTGCTCTGCACGGGCAACCATACAACGCCTCATAGGGAGCCATGTCGATACTCACCTGGAAACTGTTATTATACGCGAACTCTGCATACTAGAGACAATCATCCCAACTGTCCTTGAAATCCAAAACACAAGCTCGCAACATGTCTTCCAGGATCTGATTCACGCGTTCCGTCTGCCCATCTGTCTGCGGATGAAACGTGGTGCTGAATTTCAATTTCACACCCATCGCTTCCTGAATACGAGTTCAGAAGATAGATGTGAAACACGTCTCTATCAGACACAATCTCCAGGGAACTCTATGCAGACGTACAATCTCCTTGATATACAGCCTAGCCAACTCGTCTGCAGAGTTTGTGACTCTGATCTGTAAGAAATGAGCCGACTTCGTCAATCGGTCGATGATCACCCAAATAGAGTCATATCCCTTTCTCGTTCTCGGCAACCTAGAAATAAAGTCCATAGAGATGAAGTCCCACTTCCATTCTACTATGGGCATGGGCTGCAGCAGCCCAGGAGGTCGGCGATGCTCTGCCTTGACCTGCTGGCACATGAGACAACGAGAGACAAACTCAGCAATATGGACCTTCATGTTGTCCCACCAATAAGATCTCCTCATATCCTGATACATCTTCATGCTACCTGCATGCATCGCAAGCTTAGAACTATGGGCTAACTTGAGAACCTCCCGTCTCAGGTCAGGGATGTCAGGAACACATAACCGGCCACGAAATCGTAGGCCCCCATCAGAACTAACACTCCAGTTGGAGTTCTCATCTGTACCAACCCGCTTCCTCATCTTTGTCAAAAGCTCATCATCTGCCTGAGCAGCAACGATCTTCTCGTCGATAAGGGGCTGTACACGAATGTGTGTGACAACCTCATATGGCTCTTCCACTGTAAGCTTTTGCTCAAAGTCCAGCATAAACTCCAACATATCCCACTCTTCTATCATCAGCGAAGCCGCAAACTCAATAGCCTTCTTGCGACTCAACGCATCTACTACAAGGTTCGCCTTGCCTGGATGGTATGAAACATCGAACTTAAAGTCTTTCAATGTTTCCATCCATCGGCGCTGCCTCATATTCAAGTCACGCTGTGTGAAAATATACTTAAGGCTCTTGTGGTCGCAAAAGAGCTCGAACTCCTCTCCATAGAGGTAATGTCTCCAGAGCTTTAATGCGAAAATAATAGCTGCTAACTCTAGGTCATGCGTAGGGTAATTCTCTTCGTGTTTCCTCAACTGACGTGAAGCATAAGCAATCACCCTATCCTTCTGCATAAGGACACAACCCAAACCAACGCGAGAGGCGTCAGTATATATAATATACTGAACCCCTTGCTTTGGCAGTACTAGCACAGGGGCGGACGTCAACTTATCCTTCAGCTCTTGAAAAGCTTCCTCCACTCTCTCATTACAAGCAAACTTCAAATCCTTCCGTGTCAACTGCGACAACGGTCTAGCAATCTTTGAGAAGTCCTAAATGAAGCGTTGATAATAGCCTACTAAACTCAGAAAGCTCCTTACCTCAGTAACTGAACTAGGCTGCTTCCAGTCCTGCACTGTAACTACCTTGGCAAGATCGATAGCTATCCCTTCCTTGGACACCACATGTCCCAGGAACTTGACTTCCTCTTTCCAGAAATCATACTTCTCGAACTGCACAAAGAGATGATTCTTCCTAAGAGTATCCAAAATCGCTCTTAAGTGCTCCTCGTGCTCTTCCCGACTTGCAGAATATATCAAGATGTCATCGATAAAGACAATGACGAATTGGAATAAGAATGGCCGAAACACCCTGTTCATCAGATCCATGAACACGGCCAGTGCGTTCGTAAGACCGAACGATATCACAAGGAACTCATAGTGACCGAAGCTAGTCCTGAAAGCAGTCTTCTACACGTCCTCATCCTTGACGTGCAACTGGTGATACCCTGACTGCAGATCAATCTTCAAAAAGTACCGTGCCCCCTTCAACTGATCAAACAGATCATCAATCCTAGGCAAAGGGTACTTATTCTTCACAGCACAACTTCAATAATAAGCAACATGTATTCCATTTAACAAAATTATCGCAATACAAGTAGTGCAGCATTACATGAATCACGACAGGGAAAGCATGTGAACTACAACATCTAAAACTTCAAACAACGACAAACAACTACAAACAACTCCAACTACAAAGCCAACAATGGCTACACACAAGAGCAAACAACCAAACAAAGCAAATGACGACTACATCGACTACTCGTCGGAATTAGGAGATGGAGGCGGGGCACCCTTATCCTACAAACAACACAGGATATACTTCAGAGTTCGAGTCACCTTCTTAAACTTATGCTTCACAAGGCCTCGAAGATCCATAATATACTGGCGTAAAACAGCCTGCCCTTCCTCAAGCCGAGTAACACGGGCATCTCTGGCAACCTGATCTGCGCTCTACTCTGGTGCCACAGGAGGAGAGCTCTCACTCGTATCCTATGCCTCTACCTCTTCCTCGTCCTACTCTGTTTCTTCTTCAATCTCAGCACCACCTTCAACATAACTCTTATCCTCATCACTCTCTGACTCATCCTTACTCTCTAAGGCCTGCCGACGAGGACCAATCTCCATCTGCTTAAGGGTCGTCAGATTAAGATGACGAATAGGAACCGGCTTCTCTGCTCCAAGCCTATAACCAAACTTATGAGCAAGCTTACAAATGAGTCGGCCAAAAGGAAGCGATTCGGTCCTCCTAATAGAACGAGCGATATGGATAATCTAACGTAAGATGTACATCGGCACACATAACTTCACTCCTTGCCCCACCTGATACAGAAAATCTACCATCAGGTGCGTACACTCACTGCGATTGCTCCACCTCGAATATACATTGAACGTACACATGTGGTGATGCAAGCGGAAGTCGTCCGTCATGTTAGTAGCCAGAAGACTTCTATTCGGCTACCATTCGACCAGATGACCACACAAGAATCGGGTACGATGATCCCTCTCGTGCATACTGTTCAAATTCTTCTCACTGGCATGCACCTCACCAAGTGGCATATTAAGGAGTCGGGATATCAAAGCGACGTTGACCGTGGCCTCCCGACCGCTACCACAAGGAATCTTGAACTGCAGAGGCTCTAACGAAGGATCATGAATATTGACATAAAAAGCTCGAACAGTACTTGCATTCGTGCGATACTCGCCCTCAAACAAGGGACACCAACTAGCTTCTTCCAAGCGCTCTAACAACAGAAACTCGCCATAAAGCCACAGATCAACATGAGCCTCAAAAAGGACCCTACGGCCTTCATAGACTCCATGCGATAACTCCACCAACAAGGTTCTACCAATGGGAGCTCAAGGATCAAGGTCTCACTTGGTCTGAAATTCACGAGAGGCGGTCGTGCTCGCGGTGGCACCTCTCGGCCTCCGTGCACGGGTTGGGCGACTAGACCCGGCTTCATCCACGGGTACTCTCTTCTTCTCCATCAAAGAAAGAAGGGTGGAGATGGAAAAGATGGCAGTGATAAACTCAAAGAGGGCCATGAAAAATGAGAGAAAGAGAGAAATAGGAAGAAAGGGGAAGCTCTCACACACTTGAGATCCCAAAAGAGGATTTGAGAGCCCAAATGAGAGGAAAAGGAGATGTAAACAACAATGGGGGTGAGGGTTTTGAGATGGGTGGATAGGGTGTGCACGAAAATGAAAGAAGAAGAAGATTTGGAAGAGATTTAGTGAAGTTTGGAGAAGAACTTGAAGGAAAAGAGAGCTTGGGAGGGAGGATTGTGAAGGAAGTAGGGTTTAGAAGAGGTTTTAATCAACAAACCGTGGAAGAGTGGGCCACACTAGGCCAGAAACTCGTCGGCTTGAGCCGGCCCACCCGACCTAACCTGCTGATCGGCGAGGCCTCACCGAACCGGCGAGGACATCGCCGGTCTCTGGACCATCCAGCGATGGCTCGCCGTTTGGGCGAGGTCCTCCTGGTCCTTTAGCTCCAAAATGATGTGGGTCCCCCTGGGCCCCACTGGAAATGCCCCGATCGGCCCCTTTGCAAGATTCGATGCCTATCGGACTATTCAGGCAGAAATCTGATACAAACAGAGATTTCTTGACAATTGAAGGGCTGAAATGGGATGATAAACCATCTAGACTCATTAATAGATGGTCTATAAGAGATTTTGGGTCGCTGTGTGTGATCAGGAGAGAGCACAGACTCGATCTCGGCGATCGTTTTCAGTAAACTTTCGCCGATAGAAGCAACGGAACACAACCACACAATCTGCAATAAACTCGCACCCAAATACACTAAAGTGGCGACAGCGTGCGGTGTGTGACCATAACCCAGGTCTGGTTTAATCCAAATCATGCTCTGATACCAACTTGTAATGCCTTGAAATTTGGGGGTCGAGCATAACTCAGCTCCCGAGTCCCAAAACATCACTTATGCAACATATTTAATGATGGATGTATGTTGTCTGTATTAGTGCATAAAACATGGAATAGATTAAGCCAAATAGCAAATATAATTCAGGGATAAGTGAAAAACGCAAGTGGAAGACTTAAAGAAATATATGTGTACATGTGTAAATCCCTGAAATACATATACATACCGGGTCGTAATACAAGTGTTGTTATCAAAATTACAAGTATCAAATTACATCATTTAATTCCCAAAAGAAATCCCAGCATCCCGCGCATCAGAACAAGGTTCACTAGAACCCGTCTGAAAACTGCATAAAAGAGAAAGCAGCCTCATCATCCTCGATCTCCGGCTCTGCCTCAAAGGTTGCATCAACATCTGCAACATCATCAACTAACACAGAGTGTTTAACACCACCCCAGAACGTGGGAGTGAGTGATCAACTCAGTGGAACAATAAAGCAAAGGTTAACATGTTATCAGTTCAATCAAGCAATAATGATAAAGTAGAACAACTAAACATGTCCTAAGTACTCTTGTTAATGCAATGATGTATGTAGAATGATGCATGCCCCCACGCATACACCCTCAGCGTCTTCATCTTACGTTACGCATGGCATCGCCTCAAAGTGCGCCACGTCTACAAAGCACATGCAAATGCGGTGCATGAACATGATTACCAAGTCGTTATTAGTCATTTTCATACAGTAAGATTGGGAAGCTAAGGTACCTTCCTCATATCACCATCCAAACAGTGATCCATTCTAGGGTCGTCAGTCCTAGACATCTCATACGATCATATGGTTTTAGGTCATTGCAAAGGGCTCGTCACTAATCAATGCACGCCTATCATACCTTCGTTACAACACTAAGGCTCATTACCTCAATGCGGTATCCAGGCATGCTCGAGGTCACTACAAAGGGCTCGTCACCAATCAATGTAGGCTGACAGCATGACTATAGTGTCCCATACCACCATAATCGGCTCACGAGTTTGGTTGCTCACTGGTCACTACGGGGAAGCTCGTCACCCCAGCGTAGGCCGACAGCTCGAACACGGTGTCCCATACCACTATGTCCGACTCATGAGTCTTAGCGGATCAAGGTACCATGGTTAATAGGATTTCATTGGTAGGTTTGGTACCCTAGATTCAAACAGTAGCGTCCATACATGGTGAACATACATCAGACAATTGGGTTACTTGACGAACTCGACTAGCATGAGCACACGTTGGGTTGAACGACATAGATTATGCAAACACTCCGCGTGGCCAAACCACTGCTAACAACTCTAATACGACTCGGGTTCGTCTAATCACGACCTTCGTGGCGAAAGCAACCTCAGCCACGAATTTAAGGCCAATTACCGATTTCCTGGACTAACTCATAGTCCCACACACATTCCACTACAATAGATATTCATATCTACAATTTAGAATAGTAATGGAACAACAACTCAAATCATATGGTATGTAAGCATCTGAAGAATATCAACTTAACATGGATTTAAGCATAAGTAAGACTTCAAATTAAACAACAAGGAATGTAACTTGCATGAAGGAAATCATACACACTAGTGGGAGAGTTGAGAATCGCTTCTCAACGCCCATACTAGGTTGATATATCACACTTTAGATCATTCAGACATTTCTACAAACACTTAGGATACATAATACAACATACATGACGTATGTTGAAATACACGCATTTGGACAATTCCTTTTACCAAGGAGTTGCCGCACATACAATAAGCATAAGTACACGACAAATAAGCATGGCAATCACATGTTCATATTTTATACGCATACGGTACTTCCTACATACACATAGAATACACAAATCTTAATGTAACACATGCATATCAGGAACTCAAAATAAACATAACATTTGGCATGTGAAATCTCATCCATAGCAAGAATAAACCATTCACTAGCATTCAAAGCCTTGAAAACCATAACCTATACGATTAAAGTCCGCACCTAAATCCAGAAACGAACACCGAACTGATTTTAGACGATTTGTCTTTGTCAACGGCGACAAGATAACCTAAGGCAAGAATAGAAATGAGCTACAACACACAAAGACTATTCTAAGCTTTAAAACAGATTAGGGTTAGGTTAACTTACCCAAGGATGAACTCAAAATCGCCGGAATAACGATTCAAAAGTGAAGGTTTAAGGATGAAGAAGAACAGGAAAGAATCTAAGATGATTCACCAACTTCTCTCTCACTTTCTCTCTCTTTTCCTCTCTCTTTCTTAGCTAGGGTTAGGAAATTTGAATGGAAAAGAGAGCTAGGGTTTTAAGGTCTATATATAGGCCTAACATTGGTGAAAATAACCCAAGGGCCAAGGTATACTTAGGGTATAACCAAAACAAGCCTCTCTCGATCCAACGAAGCACTTCCGGTGGGCATATTACCACGAAAGGTCGAACTTAAGCTCACTGACCATGGATCTAGGTCAAGCTGAGTTTTCTTACCGATCGGATCTTCAGATCAACCATGGTGGACCACACTCAATTCAACGGTCACCGAATCTCGATCAGGACCACAAGCATTAGGACACGCCTGGGCCACCTTTCTTGATCAGAGGGTGAAATTAGGTCAGAATCCAACGGTCAGATTGCTTAAAATCGTCGCACAAGCGACATGACTCAGATTTCATAAAATCTTATTTAATTTCCAACCGTTCTCACACTCTTCATTCCAGACTCAAACAAATCGACCCAGGACATCATCTGAACTTGATTTTTGAGGTGATGGCCAAGTCCAACATGGTGACCGCAACAGCCTAAGATCATCGCTATCGAACTTTCGACACGCAGTCCAGGTCCGATCCAGAACTTTCAAAAATTCCTAAGAGCAACTGGCTTTAGCAATGAATCCTAGATTTCAGAGTAACCTAGCGCTAACTATTCTACAGATTTTGAGTCATGCAGATCAAATTTAAAGTGATTGATGCAAATTTCACAAGCAATCGAGTTAGCGCTAATTACCCCAAAAAGCTTCTAAGGAAAATAGAGGTAGTACTCGGGTCTTGGCACAAAATTTTCAGGGTCATTACAAGAAGTCTTCGAGCCCTTAGGAGGTAACCCTACATTTAACAGTGGATGCAACCTGTGAGATTCAACATCTACATAATCCACCCACACAGCATTACATCACAACTCATGGCAAAACAACATGCATTTCATTTAACAAAATTGTCGCAATACAAGAAGTGCAACATTACATGGATCGCGACAGAGAAAGCATTCAAGCTAATACATCTTAAGCTTCAAACAACAAAATAACTTTCAAACTACTACGCTTATAACAGCTACACACAATAACAAACAACAAAGCAGAGCAAGGGATGACTACATCTGTAGCTACTCGTCGGAATCAGGAGATGGAGGAGGGGCACCCTTATCCTGCAGACAACACAGGATAGACTTCAGAGTTCGAGACATCTTCTTAAACTTATGTTTCACGAGGCCTCGAAGATCCATAATATCCTGGCGTAGGACAGCCTGACCCTCCTCAAGCCGAGTTATATGGGCATCCCTAGCGGCTTGATCTGCGCCCTGCTCCGGTGCCACAGGAAGAGAACTCTCACTCGTGTCTTGGGCCTCCACTTCTTCCTTGTCTTGCTCCTCTTCTTCTTCTATCTTAGCTCCACCTTCTTCATCACTCTCTTCCTCATCGCTCTCAGTCTCATCCTCACTTTCTTCAAGGTTTGTCGTCGACGAGGCCCGATATCCATCTAATTGAGAGTCGTCACATTAATGTAACGGACAGGTACCCACTTTTTCACCCCGAGTCTGTAGCCAAACTCATGTGCAAGCTTACAGATGAGTCGGCTAAATGGGAGCGATTTGGTCCTCCTATTCGAAAGAGTGATAAGGACAATCTGACGCAAGATGTACGTTGGCACACACAGCTTCTCTCCTTGCCCCACCTGATATAGAAAATCTACCATCAGGCGCATACACTCATTGCAGTTGCTCCACCTTGGATAAACATTGAATGTACACATGTGGTGAAGCAAGCGGAAGTTGTCCATCATGTTGGTTGCTAAAAGGCTTCTGTTAGGCTGCCATTCGACCAGACGACCACACAGGAACCACGTGCGGTGATCCCTCTCGCGCGCACTACTCAGATTCTTCTCACTTGCATGAACCTCGCCAAGCGGCACATTCAAAAGTCGGGATATCAAAGCGACGTTGATCGTGGCCTCCCGATCTCTTTCGAAAGGGATCTTGAACTACAATGGCTCCAGCGAAGGTTCTTGAATGTGGGCATAGAAAGCTCGGACAGTACCTACATTGGTGCGGTATTCGTCCTCGAACAGAGGACACTAACCGGCTCCTTCCAGGCGCTCTAATAAGAGATATTCTCCAAATAGCCGTGGATCTACATGAGCTTAAAAAAGGACCCTACGACCCTCATAAACTCCATGAGATAGCTCTGCCAACAAGGTTCTTCCAACGGGAGACTGAGGATCGAGATCTCGCTTTGTCTGAAACTCTCGAGTGGCGGTCGTTCTCGCAGCAGCACCTCTCGGCCTTCGTGTACGAATTGGGCGGCTAGGCCAGGCTTCATCAATGGGAGCTCTCCTCTTCCCCATGAAAGAGAGAATGGAGAAAATGGAAAATATGGCCATAACAAGCTCGAATAGGGCCATGAAAAATGAGAGAAAGAGGGAAATGGGAATAATGGTGGGGCTCCCACGAATTTGAGACTCGAGGTAGGGATTTGAGTGCTCAAATGAAAAGAAAAGAAAGGGAAATCAGCAATAGAGATGGGTTTTGAGATGGGTAGAGTGAGGGTGCACGAAAATGGAAGTAGAAAGGGTTTGGGGAGGGATTTTTATGGGGTTTTGAGAGAAATTTGAAAACAGGAAAGCATGGAAGGGTGATTTGTGAAGGAAAGAGGGTTTGGGAGGGGTTGTATATGACCAACCTTGGAGGAGTGGGCCACACTAGCCCCCACATGCGTCGGCCTGAGCCGGCCCGCCTGGCCTGGCCCGCTGGGCGATGACCTCGGGACAGTTCGGCAATGACTCACAATTTGGGCGAGATCCTCCTACCCCCTAATCTCAAAAATGATGTGGGACCCACCCTGGATCCCCCCGGAATTGCCCGATTGGGCCCCTAGTCCGATTCGACGCTTATCGGGTCACTTAGAGTAGAATCTGATACATATACACTATTACCGGCTTTCTAGTGGCTGGAAAGGGATGATACACCGTCTAAAACCATCAATGGATGGTCTAAAAGAGATTTGGGGTCGCTGTGTGTGATCAGGAGTGTGCACGGACTCGATCTCGGCGATCGTTTTTAGTAAACTTTCGCCGATAGGAGCAACGGGAAAACTTACACAAATTCTAGATTAAGCTTGCACCCTCCTACATGAAGGTGGCATCATGGTGCGTTGTGTGACCATAACCCAGGTCCAGTTTAATCCAAATCATGCTCTGATACGAACTTGTAACGCCCTGAAATTTGGGGGTCGAGCATAACTCAGCTCCCGAGTTTCAAAACATCACTGCATGCCTATCATACGATCATATGGCTCTAGGTCGCTGTAAAGGGCTCGTCACCAATCAATGCATGCCTATCATACCTTAGTTACTACCCTAAGGCTCGTCGCCTCAATGCAGTATCAAGGTATGCTCGAGGTCACTACAAAGGGCTCGTCACCAATCAATGTAGGCTGACAGCACGAATATAGTATCCCATACCACCATAATCGGCTCACGAGTCTGGTGTGCTCACTGGTCACTACGGGGAGGATCATCACCCTAGCGTAAGCTGACAGCTCGACCACAGTGTCCCATACCACCATGCCCGACTCATGAGTCTTAACGGATCGAGGTACAATGGTTAACAGGATTGCATTGGTAAGTTTGGTACCTTAGATTCAAACAATAGCGTCCATACATGGTGCACATCCACTGGGACGATCGGGTTATTTGACGATCTTGACTAGCACGAGCGCACGTTGAGTTGAACGACATAGAGTGCGTAAACACCTCGTGTGGCCAAACCACTGTCGACAGCACTAATACGACTCGGGTTCGTCAAACACGTCCTACGTGGTGAAAATAACCTCGGCCACGATCTCAAGGTTTATTACCGATTCCCTAGACTATTTCATAGCCCTAAACTCAGTCAAGTATAACAGGTATTCATACCAGCAATTCAGAACAGTAATGGATCAACAATTCTAATCATACAGTATGTGAGCATTTGATGAATATCAACTTAACATGGATATACACATAAGTAGTGCCTGGATTTAAACAACAAAGAATGTAAATTGCATGTAGGAAATTATACACATCAACAAGATAGTTAAGAATCTCTTCTCAACACCCATAAATAGGATAATATATTACACACTTGATCATTCAGACATTTCTACAAACACTTAGACTACATATTCCAACATACATGACGTATGTTGGCGATAACACACATTTGGACAATTCCTTTTGCCAAGGAGTTGATACACATACAACTAGCACAAATACAGGACAATTAATCATGGTAAACACATGTTCGTATTTCATACGTATACGGTACTTTCTACATATACAAGGAATACACAAATCTCAATATAGCTCATATATATCAGGAACGCAATATAAACATCGCATTTGGCATGTGAAATTTCACCCACAACAATAATAAATCATTAACCGACATTGAAAGCCTTGATAACCATAACCAATACGAATATAATCCGCACCTTAAACCAGGAAGTGCGTAACAGATCAGATTCAGACGATAAGTCTTCGTCAATGGCGACTAGATAACCTAAGGCATAAATGAAATTAGCTACATCAACACTTAGACTATTCTAAGCTCTAAAACAGGCTAGGGTTTGATTGACTTACCCAAGAATGAACTTAGAATCGCCGGAATAATGATTCAGAAGTGATGGTTTAGGGACGTAGAAAAAAATAGGGAAGAATCTCAAGATGATTCACCAACTTCTCTCTCACTTTCTCTCTCTTTTCCTCTCTCTCTCTCTTAGCTAGGGTTTAGGAAATTCGTATGGAATTGAGAGTGAGGGTTTTAAGGTCTTTATATACACCTAAAATTGATGAAAATAGCCCCAGGGCCAAGGTATACTTAGGTTATAACCAAATCGAGTCTATTTCGATCCAACAGAGCGCTTCTGGTGGTCCTTTTTCCACGTGCGGTCAGACTTAAGCTCACTGACCATAGATCTAGGTCAGGCTGAGTTTTTGTACCAATCGGCTTTACAGATTGCTCATGGCGAACCAATCTCAATTCAATGGTCACCGAAACTTGATCAGGTCCACCGGCACTATGACATGCCTGGGCCATCTTCCCTGATCCGAGGGTAAATTTGGGTCAGAATCCAACGGTTAGATTGCTTAAAATCATCGCGCAAGCGACACGACTTAGATTTCATAAATTCATATTTAATTTCTCACCTTTCTCACACTCTTTACCCCGGACTCAAGCAAATCGACTCAGGACATCATCTGAACTTGATTTTTGAGGTGATTGTCGAGCCCAACAAGGTGATCATAATTGTCTAAGATCATCGCTATCGGACTTTCGACTCGCAGTCCAGGTCCGATACAAAGTTTCCAAGTACTCCCGAGAGCAACTGGATTTAGCGTTGAATCCTAGATTTCAGGGTAACATAGCGCTAATGATTCTACAGGTTTAAAGTCTTACAGATCAAATTTAAAGTGATTGGTGCTAATTTCACAAGTAATCAAGTTCAGCGCTAGCTAACCCACATTAACTTCTAAAGAATTTGAGGTAGTACTCGGGTCTTTGCACGAAATTTTTCGAGTCATTACACTATCGTCACTCGATTAGGGCCACAAGTACACTGACTTATGTTGAAAAATTTTCCTAATCTAAGGGTATAGTTGGGTCAGAATCTAATGGTCTAAAACCTTAAATTTAGCCCGCAAGCGAACAACGCAAATCATTCAAATCTGAGTTCATTTTCTAATGATATTCACGTTTCCCACACACTTCACTCCAGGATCAAGTTGTATGTTTCTAGATGCTATTTGGACTCAATTCCCATGATGGTTGTTAAGCCTAGTAAGGTGGTCATAACCTTATAGTTTTGCGATCATCGGACTTTCAACATGCTATCTAGGTCCAATACAGAGTTCCAATGTGCTCCTGTGAGCAACTGGGTTTTGAAATTGCTCTTAGGTTTTTAAGTAATGTTGAGTTAGTGATTTTAATAGTTTTGAGTCTTATAGTTTGTATAGAAAGTGGTTCAAGCCAAATACATTGATTGTTTAGTTTAGTACTTAACTACGTGTCGCCCAATTACTATAGACTAGATTGCTCTATCAAAATCACCTATTTATTTTGTCAGATTCCATAAGACTAATGGCCCAAAACCCATTCTTATTTATATATTTACTATTATAGTAAATTTAAGTTTAAGTATTGTTCTCCATCATTTAAATGTTAGGATTAGCATCTACTATGAAAGTACTAAGAAAATGTGAAGAATAAGATGGTGAAAGATGAGATTTGTGAAGGAAATGGGTTGAAAATGGATTTTAAACTTTGGGATTGAGTTCTAAGAAATTAATAAGGTGTTATGATCGACCCATTGCTTAAGGACGTCTAACTCCAGGTTGGCAAAAATTCGGGAAGTTACAATCTACCCCTCTTAAAAATAATTTCGTCCCCAAAATTGGCTAATGGTAATAAGTAAAGATTTTATTATTCTTTTTACCTAAGTTTTATTAATCCAAGTTTATATGTGTAGCAGGGTGTATACTATCTATGCTAGTCTGGCTCACTTTAGTCTACCTTCCTTAGAACTTTTTCGCCCTAAAATTGGCTAAGGCTCCTATCAGGTCCATATTTAATGAGCGCATTTGGGGATACAGTGACCTTGGCTATTTGTAACTCAACCCATACCCATTGTTAGGTTTATTCTTTAATATGAATTGGTTGAATACTTGAACCCTAATTGCTTTCCTTTAATGACTTCATTATTGACATTCTAAGGAAAATTCAGATCTTATTTAGTAACCTAAACTTACGTGTAACCTGGATTAATTTCCTTCGATCCTGGGTGAGTGGGCTATTAGCCCACCAAGCTTCTGTTGTACCTATGAGTGGGTATACAAGTGTACCTACTTAACCCGACTAAGTTCATAACTTTTCTACCCCCCTTAAAAATTATTTTTACTCTCAAGGCTCAAGAATCTATGTCCCGATCCGTATGTTGGAACAAGGTGTAACTTAGGACCTATCCTTGACATGAAATGGGAAACGACCTCTCAATACATTGGTATTCCTTCCATCAATGATGTGTACTATGGCATTAGTACCTATTGTCATATAAAGGAGCTAAAAATGATAGGTGTTGTGGTTGATTTCAGGGACGGGTGTGAGTGTGTGGCAAGATGCCTAATTCTACCAAAGAAGGACTTTTACCATGGTCCTGACTTACCTTCTTTAATCATGCCTAGTTTAATATTGTAAGATGATCTATACATTATTAGTACATAAGAAATTTGGGCAAAATAGGTTAACGGTTAGTCTATCTTTCTAAGTTCATATGCACAATATGTATGCTAGAATGGTCTATGATTCGGGACATAATTCCTAATTGTTTGTTGCCCATTTGAGAAATTTCTTGGGCCTAAAAAAATCTCTATTGGCTATATATTCTTAACACTTCTCAAAGACGAAGTAATAAACTTTTGGTTGTAAGTGGTCGAGCCAACACGTAAGGAAAGTTGTGTAGTGGGTCTGAGCCGGATACATAGACCTTCTGCCTAGTCTATGACAGAAAATTTATCGTATCAATTCTTAATCCTAGTTGATCCCGATATTCTACTTAATTAGAGCATTGAGTTCATTGGTGACTACCGGGATTTAGAATTCGATTCAAACCGCAAATACTTCGCTTATATATAGTTCCTCTACTCCGTGTTCCTGATCGTAATAAGTCCTTGGGAAGGCAATTCTAAGGGGTGTGTTGACTTGACCTAACATTCAATCTAAGGGATATATAAGTTTTCTCTGAGTGTAACTAGTTTCTAAGTTAAAACAACTTTTCTAAGAGTTATTAAAGAAGCCTGTAAGTATCAAGGGGATCCGACAAAAGAATGAGGTCTCACTCCAACCTAATCAAGCCGACTAACTAAGTCTATCATTCAATTTATATTAGCATAATCAGTCTTTTACATTCCTTAGTATAACCAGTAGCCTAGTCTTAATTAAGGAGTAGCGACAATCCAATAGTTGTAATCCAAAGTCTACGCTCAAGGGCTAGATGATTTCGTGTCATTTCTAATACAGGAAATTATTTTATCGTTTAGGGTCAAAAGTTGTCTGATTGGAATTGAGTTGCCTGAACTTGAATTTAACTATATTTAAGTACTTCACATATTCCCATATCATCTAGAGAGGTCCTAGGGTTCACGTTATTAATTTATTGGGTTTCCTATAATGTCAGATTTTATATAACCCTCATTCCCAAGGTCTTAGGGTAGTTCTATACCCTTTTCTGACACTTTTAGTTAGTATATTATTTTAATTAGTTTTTTACTAGTTCTTCATCAAGTCTACTTCATCTCCATCAAATTTCATTAGATTTTATGTTGTAGATAAATTCTAAAAATTATAAAAGCAGCAATTGTCCAAACTAATGATTTTTAGATAGTTGTCACAACAACCTATATTTATCTATATTAAAATTTTTATTATATTTTTCACTTATTTTTATATCAAACTATACTTATCAAGATTTAATCTGAATTTTGAATCACCTAAATCAAAGTTATAACGAGGGAGATATGACTTTTTGAAGTCAGAAGAAAGTTACAGAAAATGGGCCGCCCAGCCCACTGCCGCCCGACCCGCTGGAGCGCGAGGCCTCGCACGCCCTAGGGGTTATGGCATCCCCCCACCCCCTCGGGATGTCGAAAATGTGCGGGACCAACCTCGGGTCCCCCCGATTTATGTCGTTTGAGCCCCCGAGTCTATTTGATGTGGTTTTGAGTTCCATCTCGCGTATATTCATGCTTTTCGAGTCCTTCGAGGGTAGAATACGCCGAATTATCATCTAAACTCATTGACTGATGGTCTAGAAAAGAATTGAGACCATCTCATATGATAACAGGTGCATATGGGTCATACTTCAATAGTTAGTTTCACCCGTCGGTGAAACTTGGGATTCTAATGTGGTTTCTAGATTCCATCGTCCCCTCCTAAGTTAGAGTGCATCAAAATGCGTTGAGTTACCATAACTCATGCCCAGTTTAATCCAAAACATGTTCTAATACCATCTTGTAATGCCTTGAAATTCAGGGGTCGAGCAAAGCTCTACTCCCAAGTTCTAACGCATCACTTATGCAACATAGATAATGATGTTTAGATGTCGTCCATTAGCAATGCAGTAAACATGAGTGGGATTATATTAAAATAATATATCATACTCCAGAGTTAATGTAATTTGGCAAGTAGAAGACTGAAATATATGCATTTAATTATGAAAATATTTCACAAATTTTGGAGTATGAATATGAAATCGGGCTAAATATATACATGTGTTGTTTCTAACCATATAAATGCGGGAAGTAAATGTGTTCAACTAAACAAGTATCCCAGTAGTCCCTACGCATTGGTATGAGATCTACATAGATCTGCCCGATAGTTGAACGTAGGAGAACTCTTCCTCCTTACTTACGAAGTCCAACTCTACTGTATAGACCTCACCATCACCTGCATCTAAACCAGAGTCTAGGTAGTGTTTAAAACACCGTCCTAGGCGGGAATGAGTAGCTAATTCAGTGGAACTATAAAGTAAAGGTTAACATGTTATCAATTCAGTCAAGAAGTAATGATAAAGCAGTACAATAATCATATCCTAAGTACTGTTGTTAATGCAGGGATGATATGCTATAATGATGCATGCCCTCCGCTACACTCCCTCAGCGACATCATCTCACGGTCATGCATGCAACACTCCCGCTGTGCTCAACTCCATCGCCAAAGGCACATGTAATGTAGTACATATGCGTGTTAGCCAAGTTCTTAATTAGACCTATTCATACAGCAGGTTTGAGAAGCTAAGATACCTCCATTTACATCATTTACCTAAACAATGATCCATCTAGGGTCGTCAATCGTAGTTAATCATATACGATAGGTAAGTTTAAGAGTTTACACTCTAGGTTGCTACGAGAGGCTCGTTACCATTAGCGTAGGCCTATTTTATACTCAAGGTCACACCATCAATGCCCTACTAACTGGCAGTCTATTTTCAAAGCCTCATCAACAACCCGACTGGGGACCATAGCCAAGCTGTACCAGGGTAGGCCGATAGCTCGAATACAGTGTCCCATACCACCGTATTTGGCCCACGAGTTTAGGTTGCTCACTGGTTACTACAGGGAGGCTCATCACCCCAATATAAGCCAACAACTCAACCACGGTGTCCCATACCACAATGCCCAGCTCATGAGTCTTAGTGGATTGTGGTACCATGGTTGAAATGGACTTTTACATTGGTAAGTGGTACTTTAGATTCAAGCAGTGGTGTTCATACATGGTAAACACACAATAGGCCTATCAGTTTATTAGACAAGTTTGACTGGTACGAGCGTATGCTGAATTAATCGACATGGTACCACTATTGACAATCATCATATGACTCAAATTCATCGAACGTGTATTGTGTGGCGAAACGACCCCAGCCACTAATTCGAAAATCGTTACCAATTGCTTGGACTACGCAATAATCCCAATCATATTCAAACACAATCGACATACGTATGTGATAGTCAAATAGCATGTGACAACTAATTTCAATAGAAATCTCATTTGAGCATTTTTAACAAACACATAGTACACATATTGTCATACATAGGCATTTCATCCATAAAGCACGTAGTAGTAAGATAGGTTACATGAAGGAAACTGTAACTATAGATAAAGTAATTGAGAATCCTATGTCAACACCCTCATTAAATACATTTCAACAGCATTTTCTCATTCAGGCATTTTATCAAACATTTAAACTACATGTAATCAACATACATAAAATAAATTAGTTATAACATACATTATAGCAAATCCTTTCACAAAGGAGTTGCCACACACATAACAATCATGTATTCTCAATCAATAATCATGACAAACACAAATCATAATTCCATATTCATTCAGACATTTCAACAAACACATGAAATGCACTATATTCAACATAATTCATATATATGTGTAATACATGAAAATCATCGCATCTAAACACATGTGATAGCGATCAAGTCAGTCATAAATCATTAACTAACATTGAAAGCCTTGAAACCATAACCTAAATGTTTATAGTCTGCACCTTTCACCGGTACGCCGATTACGAACTTGGTTCGAACCCTACGTCTTTGTCTACAACACAACGACTACCTAAATCACGAAAGAGGTTAGCTATTTCGCTGATTCTTCTATTTGGATTCCTAAAACGAGATTAGGGTTAGGATTCCTTACCCAAATCGAAGTTGGAGACGATCGTGAAGCGATGTGGAAGGGTGAATCGAGGCATGGAGTTGTGGGAGAGAATCCCATAAATGATCTCCCACTCTTTCTCCTCTTCTCACACTTTTCTCCTCTTTTCTCTCTTCTCTCTCTTAGGGTTTGGAGAAAATTCATATGTGAGAGAGAATGGGTAGGTTAAGGGTCTTATATTGGCCTAGAACGGGTTCAAATGGCCCCAGGGCCATGGTATACTTAGGTTATAGCCAAAGGGAGTCTGTTTCTGATAAATGGGGCCCATCTGGAGGTCCATTACTCACCTATGGCATATGGTAAGTTCCTTGGCAATGGATCTAGGCCAGGTTTAAATTTCGATCCGATCAAATTTGTGGATCGACCGTGGAGGACCAGTTTTAGTTCAACGAGTATCGTCGCTCAATCAAGGCCATAAGTACACTGACTTGTGTAGGAAAATTTCTCTGATCCAAGGGTCTAGTTGGGTCAAAATCTAATGGTCTAAAACCTTAAATTTGGCCCACAAGCAGACGGGCCAAATCACTCAAATCTGAGTTCATTTTCTAAAGATATTCACGTTTCCCACACACTTCGCTCTGGGCTTAAGTTGTGCATTTCTAGATACTATTTGGACTCGATTCCCGCAATGGCTTTCAAGCCCAGTAAGGTGGTCATAACTTATAGTTTCACAGTCATTGGACTTTCGACATGTGGTCCAGGTCCAATACGGAGTTCTAATGTGCTCCTGTGAGCAATTAGGTTTTGAGATTGCTCTTAGGTTTTTAAGTAATGTTGAGTTAGTGATTTTAATGGTTTTGAGTCTTGTAGTTTGTATAGAAAGTGGTTCAAGCCAATTCCATCAATTGTTTAGTTTAGTACTTAACTATGTGTCGCCCAATTACGATAGACTAGGTTGCTCTATCAAAATCACCTATTTATTTTGTCAGATTTCATAAGACTAATGGCCCAAAACCCATTTTTATTTATATATTTACTATTCTAGTAAATTTACATTTAAGTATTATTCTGCATCATTTAAATGTTAGGATTATCGTCTACTATGAAAGTACTTAGAAAAATGTGAAGAATAAGCTGGTGAAAGGTGAGATTGGTGAAGGAAATGGGTTGAAAAGGGATTTTAAACTTTGGGATTGAGTTTTGGAAAGTCAATAAGGTGTTATGATCGACCCATTTCCTAAGGACGTCTAACTCCAGGTTGGCAAAAATTCGGGACGTTACATTTTCATATTGTAATTTGTAAACATTCAACTTTGGAATCAAATGAGAGAAGGATGTAAATGAATTCGGAATGAATAATATTGTGATTATCCTCTTTATCTTCTTTTGTTATTTATTGAGTGAATGAAATCCCCTGAATTAGATGCTTTTGTTTCTTGTTCGAAACAGGGTTCAAGGGCATCATATTTCGATGGGGCAATACTCCCAATTTTTGACAACGCTCACAAGCCTTGCAAAACTCATGAGTGTCCTTGAACATAGTTGGCCAGTAAAACCCACACTATAGAATCTTAGTCGTGGTCTTTTTAGCATAAAAGTGACCACCACAAGCCTGAGAGTGATAGAAGGATATGACACTTTGATGTTCATCATCTGCCACACATCTCCTTAAGATTTGGTCTGGGCAATATTTAAACAAATACGGATCATCCCAGAAGAATTTGCATACCTCGGTGAAAATTTTCTTCTTATCTTACGTAGTCCAATATGTCAGTGTGAAACCTATGGCAAGATAATTAGCAATATCAGCAAACCAAGGTGAATGGGAGACTTTGAACAATTATTCGTCAGGGAACATGTCGTTGATATATGTTGTCTCAAGGGAATTAGGGAGATAAAAGCGAGAAAGATGATCAGCCACTACGTTCTCTACTCCGTTTTTATCTTTTATTTCCAAATCAAATTCTTCAAGTAGGAGGATCTATTTAATCAGGTGGGGCTTAGCATTATTCTTAGAAAGAGGATACTTGAGTGCCGCATGATCTGTGTAAATGACAATCTTGGATTCGATCAAGTAGGACCTAAATTTATCCAAAGCGAATATTACGGCTAAGAGTTCCTTTTCCGTAGTCGAATAGTTCACTTGGGCAGGATGAGTTCTACTTGTGTAGTGAATAACATAGGGCTTCTTTTCTTTTATTTGGCCTAGGACCACCCCAAGAGCATAGTCAGACGTGTCGCACATAAGTTCAAAAGAAAGGCTCCAGTCGGGTGGCTGCATGATTGGTGTAGTGGTTAACATGCCCTTAAGCTTAGTGACAGCTTCCTGGCATTGCTCAGTCCACTCGTATGGTGCATCCTTTTGAAGTAGATTACATAGAGGACGAGAGAAGAGACTAAAGTCATTTATCAATCGTCTATAAAAACTAACGTGTCTTAAGAATGATTGCACATCTCGTATGTTCTTGGGTAGAAGTAGGTTAGAGATAAGATCAATTTTTACCTTATCTACCTCGATTCCTTTGGACAAGATGATATGTCCAAGGTCAATTCCCTTATGAACCATGAAATGACACTTCTCCCAATTGAGTACCAAGTTCTTTTCTTCACATCTTTTCAGTACACGTTTAAGATTCTTTAAGCAATCGTTGAAAGATGGACCAAAGACAGAGAAGTCATCTATGAAGACCTCTAGATACTGCTCCACCATATCAGAAAAAATACTCATCGTGCATTACTAAAAAGTGGCAGGGGAATTACATAGTCTGAATGGCATCCTTCAGTAAGCAATGGTGTGTAGGGACATGTAAACGTGGTCTTTTCCTGATCTTCAAGGGCTATCTCTATCTGATTGTAGCCTGAATACCTGTCAAGGAAACAATAGTACGAGTGACCAGCTAGCCTTTTTAAGATTTGATCAATGAAGGGCAAAGAGAAGTGGTCCTTCCTCGTGATGGTATTCAACTTCTTGTATTTAATGCACATTCTCCAACCAGTAGTAACTCTAGCTGGCACGAGTTCATTGTTGGCATTGGCTACGATGGTGATTCCAAACTTCTTGGGAACCACGTAAGTTGGACTCACCCATTGGCTATCGGATATAGGTTATATGATACTCATATCCAATAGTTTAAGAATCTTAGCGTTAACTACTTCCTTCATTTTTGGATTTACTCTACATTGTGATTGCCAAGATGTCTTTGCATTATCTTCGAGATAAATGCAGTGAGTACAAATCCAAGGGTCAATTCCCTTGAGGTCTGTAATCATCCATCCAAGGGCTCTCTTATGCTCAATGAGAGTAGATATGAGTATACTCTCTTGTTCTTGCTCAAGGTGGGAAGAAATCACCACCGGAAATGTCTCATCTTGACCTAAATAGATATATTTCAAATCAGATGACAAAGGTTTTAGGTCAAGCTTCGATCCCTTGAGGTTAAACGATAGAGGCACTTCATCAATTTGGGGCAACTCTTCAAATTGTGGCCTCCACTGGTTAACTTCAAGTACCGGCACAGTATCAAGCATGGCACACATCTCCCTAATCATGTCATCATCAAAATCATGGGAGTTAGCCAGGCACATCTCTAGAGGGTTAGAGGATAAGGTCAGAGGCGTTCTATTTTCACAAAAGAGTCAATCATGTTAATGTCGTGGAAATCGTCATCATCCTCTAACCATCTGATTGTGTTAAAAAAGATATTTAGCTCCAATATTATATTCCCGAAAGACATACTCACGACTCCATTCCTGTAATTAATGATTGGGTTTGAAGTGGCAAGGAATAGGCGACCAAGAATGACGGAAATCTGAGTGCTCATGTTACTGATAGGTTCTGTATCCAGGATGATAAAATCTACTGGGTAGTAGAATTTGTCAACCTGGACCAATACATCATCAATTATCCCTCTCGGTACACGAACTGAGCGATTAGCAAAATATAATGTGGTTAGGGTGGGTTTTAATTCACCCAAACCTAATTATTTGTACACTGAGTAGGGAATCAGATTTACACTCACTCATAAGTTAAAAAGTGCATGCTCAATTCGGTAGTTCCTGATTACACAAGGTATGGTTGGGCTACCAGGATTTTTGAATTTATGTAGCACATCTTGCTTTAGGATTGCACTCACTTTCTCAGTTAAGAAGATTTTCTTTTGAATATTTTGCCATCTTTTAGTCGTACACAAGTCTTTCAGGAATTTGGCATATGAAGGTATTTGTTTAACCACATCGAGTAGAGGATTATTGACCTTCACTTATGTCAACACCTCTAGAATATCCTGAGAGTTAGAGAGAGGTTTTGGCGCAACCAACCGTTGAGGAAATGGGGAAATCAGCTTGCCTTGAAGTTTCGGTTCCAATTCTTATGGAGCAGTTCTAGGTCTATCATCATTGTCTTCTTTTGGGTCCTTAGGCTTTTCAAACCTTACCGGAATAGATTTGTCAATTATCTTCCCACCTCTAAGAGTGGTGATAGACTTAGCTTGGTCCATTTGATTTGAAGAGCTTGGATCACTGATTTCGTATTGCGGTTTAGGATTGGGGAAAGGTTGGGTTGGAAGAATCCCTTTTTCACCAATTGAATTTTTTGTCTTACGCTCTTGTATGGCCTTTGAAACGTCTTAAAGGTTTTGCAATATACCCTGAGTGATAAGCTCTTGGTTTTGAATATATTTTAGAATCGGATCCTCTTGAGGTTTCACTTGATTTGGAATTTGATTAAAAAAACCTTGAGGAGTAGCAGTTTGCCCATTCCTCCAACTGAAGTTTGGATGATTTCTCCAACTGAGATTGTGTGTATTGGACGTAGGTCCATTGAAAGGTCTTTGGTAATTATTGAAAAGGGCTAGCCCTAAGTCTTAGAGGGGGGTGACTAGGACTATGCCAAATAAAAAATAAATGCGAAAAGATAACACAGATAGCAGAAATTTAAAATAACCTCAAATGCACAAGTATTGAGAGGTTGATATAAATGTTGTTCTAAGGACAACCTTACACCAAAAACCAATGGCTTATGGTAGGACAACCTGATTTCTAGAACATTGGTAAGTATTAAAAACTCAAAATGATATAGGGGCAAATGAAATAAATCAAGCTATTACAACATTCACCACATGTACATGAAAATAAATATAACATTCAACACATCACATATATCACCAGCATCATCATCCAAACTCTGAGAATTATAGTGGTTCGGGTGTATACCAACTGTTCTCAAACAACCACCCTACTCCACTCCCAATATCCACAACCCACAGGATATCGGCTTTCACTAAGAAATAAGGTTTTCCAAGGTTCACCTTAAAACCTTTACAATTGTGTTTTCAATGGGCTATCACAATTAAAAACGCCACACACTGAGATTTTCTGGCAATCTTACAAACCACAATGTAATAAATGAAATATACTTATCT
Organism: Magnolia sinica; assembly: GCF_029962835.1. NCBI lineage: Eukaryota > Viridiplantae > Streptophyta > Magnoliopsida > Magnoliales > Magnoliaceae > Magnolia > Magnolia sinica. The sequence continues at coordinate 88,563,801 of NC_080574.1, forward strand.
AACAAATGATCTTTGATGTAGCCAGTAGAACTACCTCTTTGTAGATGAAGATTTTCAATGTTCAATCTCACAGAAGAAGGGGTTCTAAGTCTAGATGAATTTTAAGTTAAATCCAACCTTAGGCTACTTGGATTCAATTTCTTGGATCTCACAAAGGGTTAAATCAAAATTCCCTTTATATTAAGTAGAATGGAATCAAGAGATCAAGAAATTAAGAAACGAAAAAGCTATTAAAATGATTTATAAATACCTCACGATAGCTTCACAATAGTGGGGCTAATCTCTCAGAGTGATGGCTTGAATTGGCTTGGAATGAATGATAAAATCTGAGAAATGTCTTCAATTTATAGGTTGTAATTCGATTCCCTCGACTAGTCTGAGGTTCGATTTGACTGGTCCTGGCAGAACCAACTTTCAATTTTTTTGGCACGATTGGATAAAACAGACTCTCAACTGGTCGAGTGGCTCGCTCGATTGGTCGAGTGGCCAGCTCGACTGGTCAAGTGATTAAAATTAGCGTTGCTGGAGTTCGAGTTGATCAGGTCCACGACCGGTCGAGCAAGGTACTCGACTAGTCAAAGACCAAACAACCTTATCTAATTTTTTGAGTAAAATTCTGGACTAGTCGAGAAAAACCCTGGACTGGTCGAGCCAGTGCCTGGACTAGTCGAACAATGACTAGGACTAGTTAAAGCAAAGCCTAAAATAAGTATTGAAATTGAACATGCAATGTTAATGACCTAATCCTAAGGTTTTTCTAGGGTCATGTATACCTTAAATGTGAGTATTGAAATTGAAACATCGGTCGCTTCAGTAGATAGGTCAATTTGAAGCATATAAAGCTTGACCTTGTATACTTGAGTTTGTGTCTCAAACTTGTGTCTTGAGCATGTGACTTAAGACTTAAGCTTGATCAAATGTATTTGAGCTTAAACTTGATCTTTAAGCTTGAACTTAAGCTTGAGCATGTAATGTAATTGAACTTGAGCTTGAGGTAGTGCACTTGGACTTGAGTACTTGGACTTGGTGAACTTCAACTTGTTCTCATAGTTGAACATGCATAATTGTAGCACACTAAATGTCGATGTAGATAACATGAAACTCATCTCCGAATGAAGGGGAACTTTCCATCTATTTAAACTTGAAGGTGAACATTCCATCTATCAAAACAAGTCAAACATTCCGAAGTGTTTTGGCACAACAAAATTTGACAATACAGGGTGCTAGATTTACAACATAGCACTTACAATCTCCCCCTTTGTCAAATTTGTGACAAAACCAACTTACAGAAGATTAACCCATTATAATACACAGATTCACTTAGTTCACATTAAATCCAACAAACACAACTCCCCCTCAACTTGAACTCAGTAAAGACCTATAATAAGATATACATATACATATACATATCAAAAAATAATAATAATTCCACAATACCACATGCTTATCCACATCTCTACATTCATTCTAGAACCACATAATAACATAATAACAAACAGATTAAGCAATAAACAATCATTTATACCCCAATTTCTCCCCCTTTTTGTCACAAAATGACAAAGGAAGAAAAAAATATATGTGAATGTGGTATTTAAAAATGTGAAGAGAGCAAGAAAGAGTGAAAGTTAGTAAATTAAAATATAATAGAATAGAGTATCTACATCAGACATAGTTAAACATGTCCAAATATAAGAGTCACTAAGAAGAGTAAGGTTAAGTAGTTAATACAAGTCCAACAAAAGAAAGAGATCTAATCAGGACCAAATGAAGAGGGAGATAGAATGGATGGATCAATCTGGTATAATCCCTTATTTATGCGTCTAAAATACTTACACATATACTTCATTTGATTATCTTAGGGAATTTTCAGTCCATCCACCTTCTCATTCAGTGAGTGAAGACGCTCATCAAAATCAAAAGGCTGAAAATCAGGATCAGCCCAGGATCATCTTCTTCCAGTTCATCAAATAAGTCATCCATCATAGTGTCTGTGGGCAATGCGTCTTCCTCTTCAACTCCCTCAGCTTTTGCTAGCTTTAAATTCATCTTATTGATGTTTGAATTGTTGAATGAGAGATGTGTAATAGGTGCTTCACCGATTGGCATGACCACATTACAATGTGAAGTAAGAGTGGTCATCAAATAAGCAAATGGAATGTAACTGTAATCGGGGTGAAGTCAGAATTGGATGATGATATGACCAATCAAACAGGAGAACCAAACACTACAGAATGAAGAATACGAACCATAAAGGATGTTAACTCGGCTTTGTTTCGGGATCTGGAATATATATTGGAAATGAAGATATAGTGCAACACTCTGTATTTGGACAACATTTGGTTGACCCGGAGTGTATTCCCAGAGTTCCATTCCGAGTCCATATTACATAGTTTGTGAGTCAAAAGCCAATTTTCAGATTTGGTAATTTTCTCAGCTAAGACGGATATAGGAATACCGTCATCATTAACATTCACATCTAGAAGGTCAGCAATAATAAATCGATCAACCTTATATAGACCTTCTCTGAATGAGATTGTGAAGGTCAATTCTTCAATTAAGACATCTCTTATACAAGTGAACATTGTCAGGCCCATATCCTAGTCCGTACCATTCCGTAGACTCTCGCAATCCTCCCCGTCGAATTCTAGTAACCCACGACCTATAATTGGCGTTTGCGCATGACACTAAGTCATATATCATAGATCTGGGTCAGCTCAACCCAAGACTTGTACCATTACGACTGCACCGTCGTCTTAGTTCTAACGCCTCGTCTTATGCACCGATGCGATCCCCAGGCTAGGAGATGTGGGCCTACATTTATTTCGAGGAGAACGTCGTGTGTTTGCAATCCTGAGAAGAGAATCTCTACAACCTATCAAATTAATCAATCAATGTACAATTCAAGTACATATCCATTACTCACACATCCCTCTCTCAACCAAAGTCAACTCTCAAGTTAAGTACACCCATCACTCACCCATCACACCCATCCCTCTCTCCTTACATCACTCTCCCTCTCTCTCATTTCTCTCTTTAGTCCCAAGCAAACAAAAGAGCAACCGTCTAAGGTTTTCCAAGGAGAGAAAGAAGCTAGGTGTGGCCCACTTCCTACCCCTCTAATCTCCCATCTCCACCCTGCAATCCTCATCTTCCACCATCAAAGGGAAAGCCTAGGAGCTAAGGAGTCCATGGAGCCTAGAAGAAGCGGAATTGGTGGGTGTTTATAGGATTAGATTTACACTTTTTCTGATCGGCCATGTGGGGCCTACCGATTGATGGTATGGATCCCATTTGGGACCCATCTTGATGTATGTATTTGTAACGCCCCGAAATCCGAGGGTCAAGCAAATGCCCAACTCTCGAGTTCCAACGCATCACTTACGCAACATAAATAATGATGATTAAATGTTGTCTATATTAGCACATTAAACATAAATAGGATTACACTGAAACAACATACATCCTCCAGAGACAGTTAAATTACACTAACGAAAGACTATGATAAGTATATAGAATATATAATTAGTAAGTCCCTAAAGTATCAACATGTCGCCAGGTTAAATAAATTACATGTATAATTCCCAAAATTACAAAATGATAGTGTAATGTCTGCTAATCCATAACCTTTATCCCTGGTAACGCAACTCCACGTCTACATAGACCCATCAGAGAGTTACAGGTAGCAAAACTCCTCATCGTCGAAGAAGGCCAGCTCCAAATCGCAAGCTGCATCATCATTTGCAACTACAATAGAGTCTGGTTGGTTTTTGAAATACCGTCCCAAAGTGGGAGTGAGTGATCAACTCAGTGAAGCTATAAGGCAAAGGTTAACATGTTATCAATTCAGTCAAGCATTAATGATAAACAAATACAACAATCACGTCCTAAGTGCTCTTGTTAATGTGAGGATGATGTGAGTTAATGATGTATGCCCTCGCCTGCACTCCCTCTACGACATTATCTCACGATCGCAGCATGCACCCCTTCCTCTGTGCTCAACTCCAATGCCAAAGGCACATGCAAATGCGGTACATGTATGTGATTAGCCAAATTCTTAATTAGGCTTATTCATACAGCAGGTTTGGAAAGCTAAGGTACCTCCCTTATATCATTACCCAAACAATGATCCATCTAGGGTCGTCAATCCTAGTCAATCACATACGATGGGCATGTTCCAAGTCACCACGGAGAGGCTCGTACCCTCAGCGCAAGCCTCGTTTATACTCAAGGTCACTACAGAAAGTTTCGTCACCTTAACGTAGTCCTAGTGTATACTCGAGGTCACTACAAGAAAAGCTCGTCACCTTAGCATAGGCTGATAGCTCGAATATAGTGTCCCATACCACTGTATTTGGCTCATGAATTTGGGTTGCTCACTAGTCACTACAGGGAGGCTCGCCACCCCAGCATAGGCCGACAGCTCGACCACGGTGTCCCATACCACCATGCCCAGCTCATGAGTCTTAGCAGATCGAGGTACCAAGGTTAAATGTGCTTTTCACTGGTAATTGGTACCTTAGATTTAAGCAATAGCATCCATACATGGTGAACATACATTAGGCCAATCGGGTTGCTTGACAAGCTCGATTGATACAAGCGTATGTTGAATTGATCGACATGGAGTGCATAAGCATTCCGCGTGGCCTAACCACTGTCGACAAACGGCGTACAACTATGATTCATCGAACGTGTCTTATGTTGCGTAATGACCTCGGCCACTAATTCGGAAATTCATTACCGATTGCCTGGACTACATCATAGCCCCAATCAAACTCCAAACAATAGCATTCGCATATGATAGTCAAATAGCATGTGAGAAATAATCCAAATATAAATCTCATTTGAGCATTTTTATAAACACATAGCACATGCTATAATACATTGGCATTTCATCCATAAATAACATAGTAGTAAGATAGGTTACACGAAGGAAACTGTAGCTATAGATGAGGTGATTGAGAGTCCTATCTCAACACCCTCATTAAATACATTTCAATGAGCATTTTCTTATTCAGGCATTTTACCAAACACTTAGACGACACATATCAACATACATGTAATAATTCAGTTAAAACATATATTATAGTGATTCCTTTCACAAGGAAGTTGTCATATGTACAACAATCATATATTTTCAATTAATAAATATGGCAAGCACAAATCATAATTCTATATTCATTCAGACATTTCTACAAACACATAGAATGCATCATATTCAACATAGGTTATATATATGTGTAACATACGGAAGCATCGTAACTAAGCACATGTGATAGCAATCAAGTTAGTCATAAATCATTAATTGACATTGAAAGCCTTGAAAACCATAACCTAAATATTTATAGTCCACACCTTTCACCGGTAGACTCATATTGTACTCAATTTGAACAATACGTCTTTGTTTACGGCACAACGGCTACCTATAGCATGAAATAGGTTAGTTATTTCGCCATATACTCTATTTGGATCTCTAAAAAAGATTAGGGTTAGGATTTCTTACCCAACAATGAAGTCGAAATCACTGGAATAGAGATACGGGTAAGATGATTCGGCACGTGGAGCAGCAGGGATGAATCCCTACCACAATCCCTCACTCTCTCTCTCTCTCTCACTTTCTCTCTCTTTCCTTCTCTTTCTCCTTTCTTCTCTCTCATAGGGTTTGAAATTCGTATGGAATGAGAGAGAGGCGTTTTAAGGCTATTATATAGGCCCAGAACTGACCTCAATGACCCCACGACCATGGTATGCTTAGGTTATAGCCAAAAGTCAGTTGTTTCGGTCCAACTGAGCACATCTGGAGGCCCCTTTCTTACATACGGTCAGGGGAAAGTTCCTTGACATTGGATCTAGGTCAGGTTAAGTTTTCGGTCTGATCAGATTTATGGATCGACCATGGAGGATCAATTTTAGTTCAACGGTCATCGTCACTCGATCAAGGTCATAAGTACACTGACTTGTGTTGGAAAATTTTCCTGATTCGAGGGTGTATTTGGGTCAGATTTTGACGGTCTCAATCCTTAAATTTGGCCCACAAGTGAATGGCCTAATTCACTTAAATCTGAGTTCATTTTCTAAAGATATTCACGTTTCTCACACACTTCGCTCTGGGTCCTATTTGTGTGTTTCTGGATACTATCTGAACTTGGTTTCCGAGATGGTTGTCAAGTCCAATAAGGCGATTGTAAGTGCTATAGTTTATACCCCTGTCTGTTGTCAAATTTGTGGTGCCAAAATCACTGTTATATATAACTTGCATAAGTGAAGCTCACTCAAGGATCAACATTCATAAACAAGCAAAGCTCACAAGACAAGACTCAAGCTGCAAGAAGAGTACAAGGCAGTTGGTAAAGAACTCAAGACCCTTTCAAGATTGAGCTACACCAAGATTTCAAGATTGATCTACATCAAGACTTCAAGGCTCATTCTTCAAGGTCACTTGTTCCTAATGTTTCAATGTCCTTTACTTCATGATTGAGGTTTGACTGACCATAGGTTGACCATAGAAGTAGGTCATTTCGGATACATAAACCGAATGTTTATTTTACATGTGATTGGTCTGTTCTTCGACTAGTCCTAGGCCTTCTTTGACTAGTCCTAGAGTTGCTTCAACCAGTCTAAGAAATTCCTCGATCAGTCGTGAGTTTGTTACAAATTCCGGATGAAATCTGTTAGGTTTCGACTAGTCCAGGAATCTGTTCGACTAGTCATAGGAACAGTGTCGACTGCATCTATGACCAGTCGACAATCTTCGACTCGAAATCCAGCGAAGCTTTTCAGGACCTACGACCAGTTGAAGGAGACCTACGACCAGTCGTAGGAGACCTTCGACCAGTCGTAGAATGGTTAAAGCATATCCCGCCGGATTTTTCAAATATCTGTTATTACTTTGACTAGTCGAAGAGCTCTCTAGATTAGTCGAAAACACGATCTGCTCACCTATAAATAGTGCACGAATCTCAGAAGAAATCATGGAATTAATTAATCCATTCAAGCCAATCTTCATCGAACTTCTGAGAGATAATTCTGTGCTCCATCTAAGCTAAGTGTGTTTATTTAATATTCTCTTTCCTTAGCTTTATTTTAATTGATTTTTTTCTGCTATTCCAATCTGATTTGATAAGAGGAATTATTATTCCCTTTCTTTGGAATCAAAATCAATTAAGGCAAGCCCTATTCGGTTTAATTTAAAATCTATTAGAATTAGAACCATTGTAATTGAGTACTGGACATTGAACTTGGACATTCAATCATCTACTCTGATTTGGTTCTACCGGGCTGCTACATCGAAGGAGATAATTAGGTATTTTACATTTAATTATAAATTCCTTTTTGTTTTGGTTTCTTTTAAGATTTGCCCGAAAAATCTTGTTATATTGGTTATCTGAGGAGAGCCAGGAAAACTCAGAAGTGGGGGTTTTTTTAATTGTGTAAGCCCACAGACAAAGACACAATTGTGAAGGTTTTGGGTGAACCTGGGAAAACCTATTTTGTTAGTAAATGCTAATATCCCCTATGTGAGGATATTAGGAGTGGAGTAGCATTTTGTGTGGCTGTTGTTTAACAGTTGGTGAACACACAGGTGAACTACTATAATCCCTTGTGTTGTGGTTGAATGGTTTATACTTCTAATCTTTAATTATTCTTTTGTGGGATGTATGTATGGTGGTGAATGTTGTAATCATTTAATTCAAGCTTTGTGAGAATGTTGTAATAGTTTAGAATTTATTTTCTGCTATTCCTTTATCAGCTTGATATTCAATTTCTTTTAAAAGTTGTTCCAGCAAGGTTGCCCTGCCATTTTTATGATGTATGGCTGTCCCTAGAACAATACATTTGTGATTGCAATTTATTTCAATTTCGTTTGTATTTATTTTTGTATTCCTCTTCGGTTTGAGACTTGATACAAAGATCTTTCTAGAAATAAGGTTGTCCTACCATAAACTCTGGTTTTTGGTGTAAGGTTGTCCTTAGAACAACGTTTGTATCAACCTCTCAAGATCTGAATTTTGAGGTTATTTTACTTTCCTGCATTGTGATTTACTTTGGCTATCATTTTCTTTTTAATTCCGCTGTTATAAGTTTTATTTGGCATTGTCCTATTCACCCCCCTTTAGGACATATAGCTTGGCCTTTTCAAGGGGTATCAGAGCCTAATAGCTCTTTTTTAATTCTTGGATTTAATTCCTGAGCTAACGATTTAAGCTATTTAAGATGTCAAATTTTGATAGCCTTTCAGTCACTAGGCCTCCACCCTTTGATGTTTCTAACTATGCCTATTGGAAAGCCAGAATGAGGATCTTCCTCAAATCAATGGATGAAAATGTGTGGCAAGCCACAGTGACTGAATGGAATCCTCCTATCATGGAAGTTACTGGGGTTGATGGTTCAAAATCTATGAAAGTCACACCATATTACCAATGGACCACTCTTCAGAAAAGTGAGAGTAGTGCAAATGCTAAAGCACTAAATGCAATTACTTGCGCACTATCACCGGATGAGTTCAAAAGAATCATTTCCTGTGATACTGCAAAGCAAGCTTGGGATATATTAGAAATGACAAACGAGGGTACTACAATTGTCAAAAAATCTAAAGTCCAACTCCTCACAACCAGATTTGAAGAAATTCATATGGAGGAAAATGAAATGTTTATGGACTTTTACACTAGATTAAATGATATTGTAAACTCAATGTGGGGTCTTGGCAATAAAATCCCAGAAAGTAAAGTGTGTGCAAAAATATTACGCTCACTTCCTGAATGGTTCAATTCTAAAGTAACCGCGATCCAGGAACTTCGTGATACGGATAATATGAGGGTAGAAGAACTAGTTGGTTCTCTACAAACCTATGAGTTAAACTTTAAAGCTCCTAAAGGTAAATCTATCGCACTAAAATCTTCTAAATGTAATTCAAAAGAAAATTCTGATTCGGAAGATGATATGGCTCTCTTAGCTAAAAAATTTTACAAGATTTTCAAAAGCAAGAAGAGGGTTGATTTTCAAAAATCAAATGATAAAAAGAAGTTTAGACCCAAATCTCAAAAATCTTTGAAAGATAGTCAATGTTACAACTGTCAAGAATATGGGCACTTAGCAAATAGATGTCCTAAAAGGGACAAACCCAAGAAGAAGGGTATGTTGTCTACATGGGATGAATCATCTGATTCTGAAGGTTCTTCTGAATCAGAAGATTCTAAAACTGAGTCGGGCAATGAGGTTAAAGCTCTTATGACTCTAGCCAAATTCACATTTTCAGATAATGACTCAATAAGTGAAGAAAATCTGAATAGTGAATGTGAAAATAAAGATGATCTTCAAGACGCTTACAATGCCCTATATAAGGAAAGTTGTAAAATTGCTGTCAAACTTAAACTTCAAAAAGAAAAGTTTTCTAAACTCAAAAATTGTTTTGAATCACTTGTCTTAGAAAAATCACAAATTTCAGATTGTTTTGAAAAATTAAAATGTGATTTGGAATTCAAAAACTCCCTAATTATTGATTTAAAATCTGAAATTGAGAATCTTAAAACTGAAGTATCTTCTCTTCTGAGTCTAAAGGACACATGGAAATATGCCCAAGGTGATCCAAAGTTAGAAAAACTTTTATCCGGATCAAGAAAAAATGGCGATCGATCCGGGTTGGGCTATGATAAAAATCTACCTCCTAAACAAAAGTATACTCCTCCTATGTTTGTTAAAGGAGAGTCCTCAAACTCAAAAGGGAAAAGTACTTATCAAGATTTTTCTAGAAATTCAAAAACTTTTCAAAAACCTAGAAGCAGCCATGTCAACTTTAATCAGAAACGAAATCCACTGGCTGAAAAGATAGTTGATTTACTCAAGGAGCTCTTAAAATCTAACTCTATAGGTCATTCCTACAAATATACACAAAAGAAGACCAACATGTTCCTAAACCCAAAATAGTTATGAAATGGGTTCCTAAAGTCACCTGCTTGGTTGCTCACACTGCTTTCAAAGCAACAAGTCATTCAAAGTGGTACCTAGACAGTGGATGCTCCAGGCATATGACAGGTGACAAAGCTTTATTCACGGATCTGAAAGATATGACTGATGGTTCAGTCACATTTGGTGATGGTAGCAACTGCAAGATTATAGGCCAAGGTACGGTTCAACTCTTTAATCTTCCAGTGTTTAAAAATGTTTTATACGTTGAAGGCTTAAAACATAACTTGCTTAGAATATCTCAAATATGTGATAATAACCATAACGTTCGGTTTTCTAATCAAAGCTGTGAGATTCTAAACAATAAGGGTTCTGTAATATTAACTGGACGTAGAACGTCTGAAAATTGCTATATTATTAGCGAATCCAGCTCATCTAATCAAAAATGTTACATGGTCCATACAGACGAGATTGATTTATGGCACAAACGTCTTGGACATGTACATTATCAAAATTTATATATATTGAGCAAACGAGAACTTGTAAGAGGTTTACCCAAACTTTAGAAATTAGATAAAATATGTGGTGAGTGCCAGATAGGCAAACAAACAAAGAACTCACACAAAAAGGTGAATTCAAATACCACATCTAGACCACTCGAACTTCTTCACATGGATCTGATAGGACCAAGCGTCGAAAGTCGTGGTAGGAAAAAGTATATCCTGGTAATAGTTGATGACTTTACCAGATATACTTGGGTAGTCTTCTTAAGGGATAAATCTGAAACCCTTGAAGAAGTAAGAAAAGTTCTCAAAAGGATTCAAACTGAAAAATCTTCTCAAATCAGTAAAATTCGTAGTGATCATGGATCTGAATTTAAGAATAGCAATTTTGAGAAGTTCTGTACCGACCAAGGAATATTACAGGAATTCTCTGCTCCCAAAACTCCACAACAAAATGGAATTGTTGAAAGAAAGAATAAGGTGCTTCAAGAAATGGCTAATGTCATGTTGAATAGCATGAAGCTCTCTAAAAATCTTTGGGCTGAAGCAGTCAACACAGCTTGCTATATTATTAACCGTGTCTACACTAGCAAAGATAAAAATAAAACGGCTTACGAATTGTGGTTCAATAAAAAGCCAACTATTAAATACTTTCGAGTTTTTGGCAGCAAGTGTTATATTTTACGTGATCGTGAAAATTTGGAAAAATTCGATACGAAGAGTGATGAAGGGATTTTTCTAGGATATTCCTTAAATAGTCGAGCTTATAGGGTTCTGAATAAAAGGACTGGTGTGATTCAAGAATCCATTAATGTTGTCATTGATGATCACTTAAACACGCCAATTCCTAATTCAGATAATGATGAAGTACTAATCATTGATAAACTCGATACTTCATCGAATCAGACTGATTCTGAGTTGAGGACTGTTAAATATCATCCAACCACACAAATTCTTGGAAACCCTCTCACCGGTGTTCGCACCCGTAGACAACTTGAGGATATATGTAATTATGTATGTTTTACATCCCAAATAAAACCATCTAACGTAAAAGAAGCTCTTGCTGATGAGAACTGGATTGTTGCGATGCAAGAAGAACTCAACCAATTCGTAAGAAATGATGTTTGGTATCTCGTACCAAGACCTAAAGATAAACACATCATTAGAACAAAATGGATTTTCAAAAATAAGTCTGACGAGTGTGGAAATATAATTAGAAACAAGGTTAGACTAGTGGTACAAGGTTATACTCAAATTGAAGGGATTGATTTTGATGAAACTTTTGCACCAGTAGCACGTCTTGAATCTATCAGACTATTTTAAAAAGATAAAGATCTATCAGATGGATGTGAAAAGTGCTTTTCTAAATGGCGATTTACATGAAGAAGTCTATGTTGAACAGCTAATGGGTTTTGAAGATTCCAAAAATACTGATCATGTATATCGGCTTAAAAAGGCACTTTATGGATTAAAACAAGCACCTAGGGCATGGTATGAGAAACTAACGAAATTTCTTTTAAGTCATAATTTTCAAATGGGATCTGTCGATAAAACTCTGTTTGTTAAAAAACATAATGATGATATCTTAATGGTACAGATTTATGTTGATGATATCATTTATGGATCAACTTGTACTGACTTGACTACTAAGTTTGTAGATTTGATGAAATCACAGTTCGAAATGAGCATGGTTGGGGAATTGACTTATTTCCTTGGATTGCAAGTAAAGCAACAATTTGAAGGAATATTCATTTCTCAATCTAAGTATGCCTTGAATCTAATCAAGAGATTTGGATTTGAGAATGGCAAGAATTTCGATACTCCTATGAGTACTACCCTGAAACTATCAAAAGACTCTAATGGTAAAAATGTTGACTCAAAACTTTATCAGAGTATGATTGGTAGTCTGTTATATTTAACTGCTAGTAGACCTGATATTTCTCTAAGTGTTGGTATTTGCGCAAGATATCAATCTGATCCAAAAGAATCTCACTTGATTGCTGTCAAGCAAATTATTAGATATGTCGCAAGTACTGTAAATCTCGATCTCTGGTATCCTCATGAAACCAATGTTCAATTAGCTGGGTACTCGGATGCTGACTGGGCTGGTAATCTAGATGATAGAAAATCAACCAGTGGTGGTTGTTTTTACATTGGAAATTGTCTAGTTTCCTGGTTTAGTAAGAAACAAAATTCTATATCACTTTCTACAGCTGAAGCTCGCAGCTGGTAATGCATGTACACAGCTTGTTTGGATGCAACGAATGCTAAGTGATTATGGAATTAAACAGGATTCTATGTTATTACATTGTGATAATTCCAGTGCGATAAATATTTCAAAAAATCCTATTCAGCATTCTCGTACTAAGCACATTGACATTAGATTTCATTATATAAGGGAATTAGTAGAAGAAAAAGTTATATCTCTAGAATATATTCCTACTGAAGATTAACGTGCTGACATTTTCACAAAACCTCTCGATAAAAGCAGGTTCAAAAAGATGAAATTTGATCTTAGCATGTGCATTTTAAATTGATTATTTATGCCTACTTGTATTATAGTGTATATATTTGCTAGATTGAATTCCAATTTTTGTAAAATTTGTAAGATATTTGAATTTTTAGGGCTTCTTCGACCAGTCGTGAGTTTACACGACCAGTCGTCCTACAACCGGTCGTAGATACCTACGACCAGTCGTAGAACTTGGGTTTCACTTAAAATTGGAGATTTTTGCTTTCTTCCTCATTTCATCTTTCTTCTCCTTGGAGCCGAGCTTCGACTTGTCGAACCCATCTATCTTGTTCTTCAAGGTTAGTGTTTCAAATCCCATTTTTCTTACAGATTTGTGTTTAGATTGTTTCATTTTCAAGCTTGAAGCTTTTTATTTTGGATTTCATTGAGATTTGGCGTTAGGATTTTGAAAATTTTGTTTTGAAAAAACCCACTTCTCAATCCTTTGCAACTTCTTTATTCCTTGAAATCCTTGTTGCAAATGGCTTCTATAGGTAGAAAAACTACTTCCCGTGGTCCTTCTTCTTCCTCCAGATCGACCGCTATCTCTAAACGTCATCTTCTTGTTCCCAATGATGATCCATCATATGTTAGGGACATTAGATCTCGTAATGTTATTGTTGAACATCCTGTTGATGTTAATCATATTGCACCTTTTGACATCCTTCCTATGCTTGAAGCTATAGGTTGGGTTAACTTATTATATTGGGGTGGGCCTGCATACCGGTCTATTGCCCAATCCATGTTTACATGTATTAGTGCTTTCTCACAGGATGATTTAACTTTTAAAATATCTACTAGAGAAGGGCCTTTTGACGTTGATCGTCATCTAATTTCAGCCCTTATGGACATTCCTGTAAATGATGAGGGTATTCCTATCCATAACTTAACTGATAAACCCTCAATGGCTGAAAAACGCATGCTCACTAGAGATTTGTGCAACATGAATGTTCAATGGACTCAAAAAGGGAATGCGCTTCCCGCAAGGTATTTGTTACCCAAGTACAGAATTCTCTACAGAATCTTTGTGTCTAATCTGTATCCTCGTTCGGTTAAATAATCTGACTTGACTTTGTTTATGGTTCGTGTTATCATGCTATTTCCAATAGTACTCAGATTTGTTTACCATCCTTAATCTGTCATTTCATTCTTAAGTTTCGACTCCATCCTGGTCATAGTGACATTCCTTTTGCCTATTTAATGACTGTATTGGCTACACACATGTTAGTCGATATGCCAGTTGATGAGGCACCAATCCATCATCTGATCTTCAACAATACTAATATCAATAAGATGAAGTTGGATCTGCTTCCTGAATAAGGTGGTGGTGGTGGTGGTGGTCATGAAGAAGCTGGTGTTGACATTAATATGGATGACATTTTTGAGGAACTGGATTCTGACTCAACAAATGATCCAGATTTTGAACCATCTGATGTTGATGCTCGTCTGAGAGCATTAGAGGATAAAGTTGAGAATATAAATGTAAAGATGGAAAACATGTCTGTTGCTCATGATTTGCAATTCAAGTACATGCGTAAATATCTTAGGCACTTGAACAAAGGCATGCACCAACTTGATCCCTCTATTCCTGCTCCGTCATCAAGTTCTGGTTCTGAATAGTTTTTATGAGACTTCTGGTTTGTAATAACTTTATAACTTAGCACTTGGTTGACTGATTTTGAGTTGGATTATATTTATGTTTTATGCTGGATATTTATTCTATGTGATGCTATGCTGAATATCTCTATCACTCTTTTGCTATACTCTCTTACCTCCTCATGTTTACTCTCATGAATTCCTTTATTTAGTTCTCCTTTGTCATATTGTGACAAAAAGGGGGAGAATGGTTTGTTCTTAATGTGATTGTGAGAGGAGTAGCATTAGTTATGTTACTCAGGGGGAGTCAGGGAGAGTATATTTGATCTTGTTGAGTATGTTTGAGCTTGTTGAATGAAATTGTTTGAATGTTGAATATTGAATATTGATTTGCAGGTATTAACTATTAACCAGTTGTTTTACTTTTTGTTTATCTTGGTTATGTGTTTTGTCACTAATTTGACAAAGGCGGAGATTGTAAGTGCTATAGTTTATATCCCTATCTGTTGTCAAATTTGTGGTGCCAAAATCACTGTTATATATAACTTGCATAAGTGAAGCTCACTCAAGGATCAACATTCATAAACAAGCAAAGCTCACAAGACAAGACTCAAGCTGTAAGAAGAGTACAAGGCAGTTGGTAAAGAACTCAAGACCCTTTCAAGATTGAGCTACATCAAGATTTCAAGATTGATCTACAACAAGACTTTAAGGCTCATTCTTCAAGGTCACTTGTTCCTAATGTTTCAATGTCGTTTACTTCATGATTGAGGTTTGACTGACCATAGGTTGACCATAGAAGTAGGTCATTTCGGATACATAAACCGAATGTTTATTTTACATGTGATTGGTCTGTTCTTCGACTAGTCCTAGGCCTTCTTCGACTAGTCCTAGAGTTGCTTCGACCAGTCTAAGAAATTCCTCGATCAGTCGTGAGTTTGTTACAAATTCCGGATGAAATCTATTAGGCTTCGACTAGTCCAGGAATCTGTTCGACCAGTCGTAGGAACAGTGTCGACTACATCTATGACCAGTCGACAATCTTCGACTCGAAATCCAGCGAAGCTTTTCAGGACCTACAACCAGTCGAAGGAGACCTACGACCAGTCGTAGGAGACCTTCGACCAGTCGTAGAACAGTCAAAGCATATCCCATCGAATTTTTCAAATATCTATTATTGCTTCGACTAGTTGAAGAGCTCTCTAGACCAGTCGAAAACACGATCTGCTCACCTATAAATAGTGCACGAATCTCAGAAGAAATCATGGAATTAATTAATCCATTCAAGCCAATCTTCGTCGAACTTCTGAGAGATAATTCTGTGCTCCATCTAAGCTAAGTGTGCTTATTTAATATTCTCTTTCCTTAGCTTTATTTCAATTGATTTTGTTTCTGCTATTCCAATCTGATTTGATAAGAGGAATTATTATTCCCTTTCTTTGGAATTAAAATCAATTAAGGCAAGCCCTATTCGATTTAATTTAAAATCTATTAGAATTAGAACCATTATAATTGAGTACTGGACATTGAACTTGGACATTCAATCATCTACTCTGATTTGGTTCTACCGGGCTGCTACATCGAAGGAGATAATCAGGTATTTTACATTTAATTGTAAATTCCTTTTTGTTTTGGTCTCTTTCAAGATTTGCCAGAAAAATCTTGTTATATTGGTTATCTGAGGAGAGCCAGGAAAACTCAGAAGTGGGGGTTTTTTTAATTGTGTAAGCCCACACACAAAGACACAATTGTGAAGGTTTTGGGTGAACCTGGGAAAACCTATTTTGTTAGTAAATGCTAATATCCCCTGTGTGAGGATATTAGGAGTGGAGTAGCATTTTGTGTGGCTGTTGTTTTACAGTTGGTGAACACACAGGCGAACTACTATAATCCCTTGTGTTGTGGTTGAATGGTTTATACTTCTAATCTTTAATTATTCTTTTGTGGGATGTATGTATGGTGGTGAATGTTGTAATCATTTAATTCAAGCTTCGTGAGAATGTTGTAATAGTTTAGAATTTATTTTCTGCTATTCCTTTATCAGCTTGATATTCAATTTCTTTTAAAAGTTGTTCCAGCAAGGTTGCCCTGCCATTTTTATGGTGTATGGCTTTCCCTAGAACAATACATTTGTGATTGCAATTTATTTCAATTCCGTTTGTATTTATTTTTGTATTCCTCTTCGGTTTGAGACTTGATACAAAGATCTTTCTAGAAATAAGGTTGTCCTACCATAAACTCTGGTTTTTGGTGTAAGGTTGTCCTTAGAACAATGTTTGTATCAACCTCTCAAGATCTGAATTTTGAGGTTATTTTACTTTCCTGCATTGTGATTTACTTTGGCTATCATTTTCTTTTTAATTCCACTGTTATAAGTTTTATTTGGCATTGTCCTATTCACCCCCCCTCTAGGACATATAGCTTGGCCTTTTCAGCAGTCATAACCATATAGTTTCACGGTTGTCGGACTTTCAACGCGCAGTCTAGGTCCAAAATGGAGTTTTAATATGCTCCTGAGAGCAACTGGGTTTTGAGATTGATCCTACATTTTTAGGTATCGTAGCGTTAGCAGTTCTACTCGTTTTGGGTCTTACAGCTCATATTTAAAGTAGTTTAAGCTAATCTGTTGATTAATTCAATATAGTTCTTAATTAATTTTCGTCTAATTTCTAAAGGATTCAATCCTTAGCGATTTCTGCCTAAGGTGGTACTTGGGTCTTTGTACGGATTTTTCTGAGACGTTACAATCTACCCCTTTTAAAGAAAAATTTTGTCCTTGAAATTAATACCTTTTCATACTCCTCGAGAATCTGAGGGTAGTTCTTGCGAACCTCGGCTTCTGTTTCCAAGTAGCCTCTTCCTCAGTATGATGTGTCCATAGTACTTTCATAAGTGGAATCACTTTACTGCACAACACCTGCTCCTTGCTATCTAGAATACGTATCAGTCACAGTATATAAGTAGCATCTTCACTCAACTGTACCTACTCCCATTTGATAATGTGGGAAGGGTCAAAAACATATTTCTTCAATATAGACACATGAAATACATTGTGCACACCTACGAGTGGTGTGGGCAAAGTAAGGCGGTACGTTACCATACTCACTTGATCTAGTATTTGGAATGGGCCAATGAATCTCGGTGTGAGCTTTCCTTTCTTTCCAAACCAGAGGACTCTCTTCATTAGGGAAACTTTCAAGAATACATGGTCCTCGACCTCGAACTCTGGCGATCGCCGCCTCATATCGGCGTAACTCTTCTATCTACTTTGTGTTGTAAGGAGTCGACGCCTGATAATGTCAATCTTCTCTGAGGTCATCTGTACTAACTATGGGCCAATCAAACTCTTCTCCCCAACCTTTGCCCAGTAATGCGATGCTCGACAGGGCGCCCATACAAGGCCTTATAGGGAGTCATGTCAATACTCGCCTGAAAGCTATTGTTGTACGCGAACTCTGCATAAGGAAGATAGTCATCCCAACTGTCTTTGAAATTAAGCACGCAAGCTAGCAGCATATCTTCTAACACCTGATTTACCCGTTCCGTCTGTCTGTCAGTTTGTGGGTGGAACGCGGTACTGAACTTTAGTTTCACACCATTGCTTCCTGGATACGAGTCCAGAAGATAGATGTGAATTGCGTGTCTTGGTCCGACAAGATCTCCATAGGAACTCCATATAGACGTACAATCTCCTTGATGTACAACCTGGCCAATTTGTCTTCAGAGTTCAAAACTCTGATAGGGAGAAAATGAGCCAATTTCGTCAATTGGTCCACAATCACCCTTATGGAGTCATGCCCCTTCCTCGTCTTCGGTAGCCCTGAGATAAAATCCATGGAAATGAAATTCCATTTCCATTTAGCTGTGGGCATGGGCTGAAGTAGTCCAGGAGGTTGGCGATGCTTTGCCTTGACCTACTGGCACATGAGACAACGGGACACGTAATCTGCTATGTGGGCCTTCTTGTTGTCCCACCAATATGAGCGCTTCATGTCTCGGTACATCTTTGTATTACCATGATGCATCGCCATCTTCGAATTGTGAGCAGCTTTGAGAACTTCCTTTCTCAAGTCATGAAGGTTTAAGACGCATAGGCGGCCACAACAACGTAAACTCACATCCGTACCAACTCTCCATTCCAAGTCTTCATAATCACTAACTCGCTTTCTCAGCTCTGCCAATCCTTCATCTTCCTTCTGAGCCACAATGATTCGGTTGTTGATAAGTGGTTGAACACAAATATGTGCGATGCTCTCGAACGGCTCCTCTACTGTAAGTTTCTACTTAAAGTCTTGCACAAACTTTACCATATCCCACTCTACTATCAATAGCAGAGCCGCAAATACTATTGTCTTCTTATAGCTCAACACGTCTGCCACAAGGTTGGCCTTGCCAGGATGGTAGGAGACCTTGAACTTGTCTTTCAAGGTTTTCATCCATCGTTCTGCCTCATATTCAAGTCTCTCTGTGTGAATATGTATCTAAGGCTCTTGTGGTGGCAAAAGAGCTCGAACTCCTCTCTGTAGAGGTAATGTCTCCAGAGCTTTAATGCAAAGATGACGGCTGCCAACTCCAAGTTGTGTGTAGGGTAGTCTCCTCATGTTTCCTCAATTGTCACAATGCATAGGCAATAACCCTTTCCTTCGGCATCAGCACACAACCCAAACCAACATGAGAGGTGTCGATGTATATCGTATATTTGACCCCTTGCTCTGGCAATACTAGCACAGGGATGGACATCAACTTGTCCTTTAGTTCCTGAAAAGCTGCTTCTGCCTTCTCATTCCAAGCAAACTTGAGATCCTTCCGAGTCAGCTGAGACAACGATCTGGCTATCTTGGAAAAATCCCTAATGAATCGATGGTAGTAGCCTAGCACGCTAAGAAAACTCCTCACTTCAGTAATCGACCCGGGCTGCTCCCAGTCCTGAACTGCAGCCACCTTAGCAAGGTCCACAACTATGCCTTCATTGGACACCACATGTCCCAGTAACTTCACTTCTTTCTTCCAGAAGTCGCACTTCTTGTACTGCACAAACAACTAGTTCTTTCTGAGCATATCAAAGACTGCTCGCAGGTGCTCCTCATGATCTTCCTGACTCTTGGAGTATATCAGGATGTCATTTATAAACACAATGATGAATCGGAATAAATACGGCCGAAACACCCGGTTCATCAGGTCCATGAACACAGTCGGTGCATTTGTGAGTCTAAATGACATCACAAGGAACTCGTAGTGGCCAAAATTGGTTCTGAACGCTATCTTCTGCACGTCCTCATTTCTGATGCACAACTGGTGATACCATGATTGCAAATCGATCTTAGTGAAGTATTGTGCCCCTTTCAACTGATCAAACAGATCATCTATCCTGGGCAAAGGATACTTGTTCTTTACTATCACTTGGTTCAGCCTACGATAATCAATACACAATTGCGATGATCCATCCTTCTTCTTCACAAACAACACAGGTTCTCCCCAAGGAGACACACTCGGTCGTATGAAGCCTACGTCCAATAGATCATCGATCTGCCTCCTCAGTTCCTCCATCTCACATGGAGGCATGCGATAAGTCAGTAGTGAAATGGGTGTTGCACTAAGCACCAAGTCGATAGTAAAATTGATCTTGCACTGAGGAGGTAATCCCGGTATCTTCTTGAACACGTTCGTGAAATCTTGGACTACTGGCATGCTCTTAAGTGTTGGTCCCTCAACATTCTCTAGTAGGGTAGCATAACAACTAATGTGGTAGTACCAACTGACATGCACTGGGAATGTAAAGGTCGTGCCCTCCGGTCCATGGGCTGTCACCACCCTATCATCACAATCAATCTTTGCCCTAATCTCGGTGAGCCAATCCATACCGAGGATCACATCGTAATGACATAGTGGGGCAATAATCAGGTCGACGAGTACCGTTCTGCTCCCTAAGTCTATCAAATAACCCTTACACATCTTAGTAGTATCTGAGAAGGTCCCCTTGTCGGTAAGGAGTCTCCACTCCACCCAACCATAGGGCTAGTTTCCAACCCCAGTTGCTTGACTATTGCACATGATAATATAGAGATAGTGGACCCGGTATCCATCAATAAGAAGACTGGTGTACTTTGGATATGCGTTGTGACCTCAAAGGTTAATGGTGTTGTAACTGCTGTCTCGGATGCCTCAGCTGCAAGTGAATGCACCTGAGCCTATTGAGAATGGTTTGGTTGTGGTGCCATAAGCCGCTGAGGTGGCCTAAATCAAGGTGTAGGCGGCCGAAAAGATGGATGTGCTAGTGCTGAGCCTAGTGGTGGGGCTAAGATGGCTGGTGGCATCTAACGGTTGATCCTCTAAGGTGATGAGAAGTCGTTGTCCCTCATCCTGGTGAAGCGGTATGTGTCAGAATGGCCCAACCTCTTGTAGTAAGTGCACCACAAGTCTGATCACCTCGTCGGGGCTGGTGGAGCTGTAAGTCTAGGAGGAGAGTTTGCATGGGGCCTCTTGCCGAGGAACGGCCTGCTTGGCAAATCTGGTCACGGCCTGGGAACTATAGGCACACATGTACGGGATAACCTGTCCCCATCCTGCTCTGCTCATAGAGACATGCTCACTAGCTCAGCATAGTGGGGTATACTAGCGCAACACATCTTTGAGTGTATCTTAGGTTAAAACCCTTCAAAAATCACCGCATTCGCATCAGCTCATCAGCTAATATTAACAGAGCGTATCTAGCTAGCTCCGTGAACCTATTCTCGTACTCCACCACTGTCATCCCTCCCTGTCAGAGGTGAAAGAACTCTCCTTCCTTCTCATGGTAGTACGTGAGGGGAAAATACTTCTGCTGGAAGCACGTCTCAACGGCCTCCCACGTCCACACGTAACCAACAGCAATGGTCTGTAGGACGCTGTCCCACCAAAGGCTGGCCTTCTTCTCAAACATATAAGTGACCAACTCCACCTGGTCTGCCTCAGTGTAGTGCAGCGCCTTCAGCATCTTAGAGATGCGGTCAAGCCAATACTCGGCCTCCTCGGGTCTGTGAGTACCCCAAAAAGTAGGAGGTCGAAAGCGCTGGAATTGCTCAAATAGGCCACTAGCACCTACGTTTCCAGCAGGGTGCACAGGAGGTGCAGGTGGAACCACACCCATGCTCTGGGAAAGGGCCCCTGCGATGGTGGTAAAAAACTACTGCTACTACTGTTGTTGCTGCTGTATCAGGAGCATCATTTTCTCTAACCTATCAGGAGGAGGACCGGCTTGAGGCGTATGAGGTGTCAAGGTAGACGCACGGTTCAAGTCAGGAACCGATGGTGTAACAGGTGGTACCACAGGTGATGGCCCAGTGGTGGGGCCAGTGGCCGGTTGAGAATCTGACATGGTCTCGTGAGTCGGGCCCAAACTGGGGTCCGTATGGCTATCACTTAGGGGAGGTGCCCCGTCAAACGATTTGCCAAGTGAAAGATGTGTCGTGTTCCGAGTGGCCTTAGGTGGCATTCCCTATATACAACATAGGGTGCAACTCAAGTGAGATTTAGCATACAACACTCAATTCTTCAAGCATTCTACTCATTCCATAACAAAAGGAGCTGCATGCATTCCATTTAATAAAATTTGTCATAATATATGAGATGCAGTATTACATGGGTTATGACAAAAGATGCATGTGAGGTAATTTAAGTAAGGTTCCACACACTAAAACCTACAAACCACTCTACCACATTACTAAACCTATCAAGGCTATACATAGAGACAAGACAACAAGTAACAAAGAAACCTAAAAGATGACTACATGAATAACTAGTTGTTCGAATCTGCGATGGTGGAGGGGCACCCTTATCCTGTAGGTAACACATGATAGCCCTCAAGGTGCGAGAAACTTTCTTCAATTTTTATTTCACGAAGGCCCGGGTCTCACTGACCTCCTGTCGCAGGGAGACCTGGCCCTCCTCAAGCTACGCCAAGCAGGCTTCGATAGCAACCTGATTATGGCAGGGCTCATGTGTAGCAGGTGGAGAGCCCTCATCAGTGTCTTGGACCTCCTCTTCTTCCTCTTCCTGCCCTTCCTCTTCTTCACCTTCTTCCTCTATCTCATCTCCGCCTTCTTCATCATTGTCTTCTTCTTCTTCACTTTCCATCTCATCCTCACTCTCATCAAGTCAGGCTTGACATTGTTGTGGCCCCATATTCATGTTATTGAGAGTAGTGTCGTTAATAAAATAGATCGGTGCAGGAATTTCTGCGGCAAGTCTGTAGCCGAATTCACGAGCAAGCTTGCATATAAGTTGACCGAATGGGAGAGAAATGCTTATCCTAGTAGAGTGTGTAGTTAGAACTATCTATTGTAGTACATACGTAGGCAGGCACAGCTTGTCTCCCTACCTAGCTCGGCACAGAAAGTCTACCATCAGACGCGTGCACTCACTATGATTGCTCCATCTAGGATACACATTATGGGTGAAGATATGGTGGAGTAGGTGAAAGTTAGGAGTCATTCTGGATGCCAGGAGATAATTGCCTAAATTTCAGTAGACCAATCGGCCACAAAGAAATCACGTGTGGCGGTCTTTTTCATGCTCACTCCTAAGGCTCTAGTGTGAACCTCACCAAGCGGCATCACCATGACTTGGGCTATTAAACCAACATCAACTGTGGCTTCCTGCCTTCCCATAAAAATTTTGAACTGTAAAGGCTCCAGCGACGGCTCTTATATATGGGCGTAGAAGGCTCGGACAGTGCTGTCATTCGCAAGGGACTTGCCTTCAAATATGGGACCCCATCCGGCGTCCAACAGGTGATCCATCACCAGATAAAGCCCAAAGAGCTTCTCATCCACGTGTGCTTCAAAGAGGACCCTATGACCCCAAAATCTTCCATGCGACAGATCCACTAACAGAGCTCATTTGAGAGGAGCCTGGGGATCGAGATCTCACTTCGTCCTTATCTCCCGATCAATGCTTGTACTTGTTGTGACACCTTTCTGCCTCCTTGAACGGGTAGGGCGGCTAAGCCCAGCTTTATCCATGGAAGCCATCTTCTTCCCTATGAGAAAAAGAAGTATGAAAATGGAGAAAATCGCCGCCACGAGCTCAAAAAGAGCCATGAAAGTGAAGAAAATGGAGGGATAGGATGGGTTGGTGGACTTTGAGATTCTTGAAACACAAATGAGAGCTTGTGCACTCAAATGGAAGGAAATGAGGGAGATAGAAGATATGTTTGAAAGGAATGGTAGGAGGTGCTTATGGAATGAAGGAAATGAAGAAGATATGAGAATGGAGGAAGGATTTGAGAGAGGGAAAATGAAAATTTTAAAGTTGGAAAGCTTGCGGGTGTGTAAGAGAGGAGAAGGGAGCAAATGGGGGTGAAAAAGGGGTTCCCACACCTTTTTGTGGGCCCCACACGTGTAGGGGGGTCGGCCCGACAAGCCCGGACTAAGCGAACAGCGAGGCCTCGCCGATCCTGTGATGCTATCGCCAGTCCCTAGACACTGGGAGGAGGGCTCACCCCATGGGTGATGCCATCCCCCCCCGGGGGTGCTGTATATGTGTGGGGTCCACTTTGGATCCCCTGATTTGCACGGTTTGGGCCCACGAGTCCATTTGAGTCATTTCGGGTCCCATTTTACATATATTCACACTTTTCAAGTTGTTTAACTATTGAAATTGGTCTGATCTCATCGATTGATGGTTTGGAAAAGGATCGGGGCCATCTTGCATGGTCACAGAGGTCTACGAGCCCGATTTCAATAGTTAATTTCGGTCAATTTCGTCAATTGGTGAAATTAGGAATCTTATGACTATTTCTTCATTTTATCACACCCACTTAAGTCAAAGTATGTCAGTGTACGTCATGTTACCATAACCTAGGTCCAGTTTAAACCAAATCATGCTCTGATACCAACTTGTAATGCCCCAAAATTTGAGGGTCGAGCAGATGCCCAACTCCCGAGTTCCAACGCATCACTTATGCAACATAGATAATGATGATTAAATGTTGTCTGTATTAGCACATTAAACATGAAAGGGATTATGTTAAAATAGCATATCATACTCCAGAGACAGTTAAATTATACAAGCGAAAGACTGTGATAAGTATATAGAACATATAAGTGGTAAGTCCCCAGAGTATCAACATGTCACCAGGTTAAGTAAATTATATGTATGATTCCTAAAATTACAAAATGATAAAGTGTAATGTCTGTTAATCCATAACCCTGTAGCCCCGGTGATGCAACTCCAGGTCTACATAGACCCATCAGAGAGTTGCAAGTAGCAGAACTCCTCATCATCGTGAAAGGCCAGCTCCAGATCATAAGCTGCATCATCATCTGCAACTACAACAGAATCTGGTTGGTGTTTTAAAACACCATCTCAGAGTGGGAGTGAGTGATTAACTCAATAGAGCTATAAGGCAAAGGTTAACATGTTATCAATTCAGTCAAGCAGTAATGATAAAGCAATATAGCAATCATGTCCCAAGTACTCTTGTTAATGTAATAATGATATAAGTTAATGATGCATGCCCTCGCCTGCACTCCCTCTACGACATCATCTCATGATCATGGCATGCACCCCTTCCTCTGTGCTCAACTCCAATGCCAAAGGCACATGCAAATGCAGTGCATGTACATGATTAGCCAAATTCTTAATTAGGCTTATTCATACAGCAGGTTTGGAAAGCTAAGGTACCTACCTTATATCATTACCCAAACAATGATCCATTTAGGGTCGTTAATCCTAATCAATCACATACGATGGGCATGTTCCAGGTTGCCACAAAGAGGCTCGTCACCTCAGCGCAGGCCTGGTTTATACTCAAGTTCACTACGGAAAGGCTCGTCACCTTAACGTAGTCCTAGTGTATACTCAAGGTCACTAAGGGAAAGGCTCGTCACCTTAACGTAGGCCGACAGCTCGAATATAGTGTCCCATACCACCGTATTCGGCTCACGAATTTGGGTTGCTCACTGGTCACTACAGGGAGGCTCGTCACCCCCGCATTGGCCGACAGCTTGACCACGGTGTCCTATACCACCATGCCCAGCTCATGAGTCTTAGCGGATCGAGGTACCAAGGTCAAACAAGCTTTTCAATGGTAAGTTGGTACCTTAGATTCAAGCGGTAGTGTCCATGCATGGTGAACATAGATTAGGCCAAACGGGTTGCTTGACGAGCTCGATTGGTACGAGCGTACATTGAATTGATTGACATGGAGTACGTAAGCATTCCACATGGCCTAACCACTGTCGACAAATGGCGTACGACTCAGATTCATCGAACGTGTCTTATGTGGCGTAACAACCTTGCCACTAATTTGAGAATTCATTACCGATTGCCTAGACTACATCATAGCCCCAATCACACTCCAAACAATAGCATTCACATATGATAGTCAAACAGCATGTGATAAATGATCCAAATATAAATCTCATTTGAGCATTTTTACAAACACATAGCACATGTTATAATACATAGGCATTTCATCCATAAATAACGTAGTAGTAAGATAGGTTAAACGAAGGAAACCGTAGCTATAGGTGAGGTGATTGAGAGTCCCATCTCAACACCCTAATTAAATACATTTCAACGAGCATTTTCTCATTCAGACATTTTACCAAACACTTAGACTACACATATCAACATACATGTAATAATTTAGTTAAAACGTATATTATAGTGATTCCATTCACAAGGAAGTTGCCATACGTACAACAATCATATATTCTCAATTAATAAGCATGGCAAGAACAAATCATAATTCCATATTCATTCAGACATTTCTACAAACACATAGAATGCATCATATTCAACATAAGTTATATATATGTGTGTAACATACGGAAGCATCGTAACTAAGCACATGTGATAGCAATCAAGTCAGTCATAAATCATTAACTGACATTGAAAGCCTAGAAAATCATAACCTAAAATTTATACTCTGCACCTTTCACCGGTAGACTCATATCGAACTCAGTTTGAACAATACGTCTTTGTTTACGGCACAATGGTTACCTATAACATGAAATAAGTTAGCTATTTCACCATATACTCTATTTGAATCCCTAAAACCGATTAGGGTTCGGATTTCTTACCCAAGAACAGAGTCAAAATTGCCAGAATAACGATATGGGTAAGATGATTCGGCACGTGGAGCGGCAGGGATGAATCCCTACTACAATCCCTCACTCTCTCTCTCTCTCACTTTCTCTCTCTTTCCTTCTCTTTCTCTTTGCTTCTCTCTCCTAGGTTTGAAATTCGTATAGAATGAGAGAGAGGGGTTTTAAGGCCCTTATATAGGCCTAGAACTAACCTCAATGGCCCCTTAGCCATGGTATACTTAGGTTATAGCCAAAAGTCAGTTGTTTCGGTCCAACGGAGCACATTTGGAGGCCCCTTTCTTACATACAGTCGGGTGAAAGTTTCCGGACATTGGATCTAGGTTAAGTTATGTTGATCTTGAAGCATGCAGCTGTCTTCTGGAGCTTCGATTTTCGATATATGTATTTCCCGTTCAGCACTATATTCAGCTGTTTATATTAGTAGATATGTGATGTGATGTTGCTTTTGTGATTTAGGTAAACTTGTGGTTATGCTTCTTACAAGATAAATGTATGTTGGAAAATCCTCCTTATAGGATCCCAAGATCGGAATCTAGCGTATGGGCGCTGGAAGTCAAGAATGGGGTACTACAGAGGCTGTCGGCGCTGGATTCAGAGATTAAGAATTTTGTGAGCCTGGTTTCTAAGTTTGGGGCGTGACAAACATGGCCTATGCAATGGAATGGTATGCAGGTCCGCCCTAATTCAAAAATTTTTACCATCCTCTAGCGACAAGAAGAGGAATGATCTGAAATTGAGTGAGATGATTTGCATTTACCAGCCGCTCAACAATGATCTCATATTAACAAAAATCTCGCACATACTCGGGATCATCACTGGGAGGCCGTGGGGTTCTAACCCTAACACTAGAGGTCCAAGAACTTGAAGCTTTAGTTTTCTTTAAATGGCTTTCCATAGCAAGATTAAGCAAGAAAATCTAATAAAGAAAATATGGGGTGCAAACCCATCAGATTTTTTGCTAACAAACCCAACAAACCACAAGGAAATATGAAATAAATGCAAGATTCAAGCAAGATGAGACTCAATGATGCTAAATCCAAAAGGAAATGGAAAATGTAGCACTTACTTGCATGAATCGAAGATGGGTTTGATGGGTCGAAGTAGGGTCGAGTGAGGAAGATGAGGTTTTTGGAGAAAAATCACTTTGTCACCCTGAAAAGGGGTATTGGCACACACACCACAACTGGTCGAGTACATGCTCGACCGGTCGTGAGAGCACAAAAACTTGCATACTTCTACACTTTTAAAATAAAAATAAATTACAAAAAATATACAAAAAATACAAGAATGTAATCATGAAAATCTCAAATAGAATTACACACACCAATATCCATTTTTAATTTAGAAAACCTGTTTCTGTCAAGTAGTTTAGTGAATATGTCAAAAAGTTAATTTTTAGTCTACACATAGTCCAATGAAATAGCTTTTTCTTCTACTAACTCCCAAATATAATTGTACTAGAATTATCACAATGTTGGGAACAAACCAAATGTCAATATGTTTGGTACGAGAATGCTGGATGGGATTCTTAGAGATATTGATTGCGCTAGAGTTATCACAATATAGAATCATTGTCTTGCGTCATGCCGTATTCGTTTAACATTCTTTTCATCCACACAAGTTGACTACAAGCATTTCCGGTTGTGATATATTTAGCCTCAGCTGTGGACAAGGATACAAAACTTTGTTTCTTGCTATGCCAGGAAACCAAACAGTTCCCAACATAAAAGCAACCACCGTTAGTGGATTTTCTATCGTCTATATTCCTAGCCCAGTCAACATCTGAATATCTAGCTAATTGAACATTATTGTATTATGTGGATACCATAGACCTAAATTAGTTATACTTGCGACATACCTAATAATCCTCTTGACAGCAATCAGGTGCGATTCCTTAAGATCTGATTGATATCTTGCACAGATACCTATGCTGAATGCAATATCTGGTTGACTCACACTTAAATATAATGGACTACCAATCATACTGTGATACAACCAACAATCTACGCTCTTACCTGATGCATCTTTAGAAAGCTTAAGAGTTGTACTCATAGGAGTATCAAAGTGCTTACCACTTTCAAAACCAAACTTCTTAACCAAGTTTATAGTATACTTAGTTTGAGATATGGAAATACTGTCTTTAAGTTGTTTCACTTGTAGACCTAAGAAGTAATTCAGTTCTCCAACCTGCTCATTTCGAACTTGGATTTCATCAACTCTGGAAACTCAGTAGACAGGTTAGAACAAGTAGAGCCATAGATAATGTCATCAACATATATCTGCACTATAAGTATGTGTTCATTATTTTTCTTAACAAATAAAGTTTTATCAACACTCCCCATAATGGACTTATAACTTAGTAAAAACTTAGTTTCTCATACCATGCCCCTGAAAAAAAGCTTATTTTTAACCATAGAGTGCCTTTTTTAGGCGATAAACATGATCAGTGTGTTTAGGGTCTTCAAAACCCTTTGGTTGTTCTACATAAACTTCTTCTTGTAAATCACCATTCAAGAAAGCACTCTTCACATCCATTTGGTAAATTTTAAACTTTTTGAAACAAGTAATGGATATGAATAATCTGATGGATTCAAGATGAGCTATTGGGGCAAAGGTTTCATCATAATCGATCCCTTTTATCTGTGTGTACCCTTGTACAACCATCTTGCCTTGCTTCTTATGATATTCCCTAACTCATCAGTTTTATTTTTAAAGATCCACTTGGTTCTAATGATATGTTTATCAGCTAGTCTAAGAACCAAATACCACACATCATTTCTAATGAATTGATTTAGTTCATCTTGCATGGCTACTATCCAGTTTTCATCAGCAAGCTCCTCTTTTACATTGGCCGGCTTAATTTGGGAAGTGAAACACACATAATTACATATGTTTTCCAATTGTTTTGTGTACGTATACTAGTGAGAGGGTTACCTAGTATTTGATCAACATGATGGTCTTTAATTGTTTGAAGTTTAGTGTTGACTTGACTAGATGAGGAGTAAGGTTTGTCAATTATATTGACTTCATCATTTCTGAACTTGGAGATGGTGTATTCAGGTGATCATCAATAACCACATTTATGGATTCTTGAATGACACCAGTTCTCTTGTTGAGAACATGATATGCTCGACTATTTAGAGCATACCCTAGGAAAATCCCTTCATCACTTTTGGTGTTGAACTTCCCTAAATTTTCGCAGTCATAAAAAAATATAACACTTTCTGCCAAAAACTTAAAAGTATTTAACTATGGGCTTCTTGTCAAACCACAGTTCATATGTTGTTTTATCTTTTAATTTTCTGATATAAACATGGTTTATTATATAACATGCAGTGTTCACAGCTTCAGCCCATAGATTTTTAGGCAACTTCATGCTTTTTAACATAACATTAGCCATTTCTTAAAGCACGTGGTTTTTCCTTTCAACAACCCCATTTTGTTAAGGTGCCTTAAGTGCAGGAAACTCATGTGATATTCCGTGATCATTGCAGAACTTCTCAAAATTGATATTCTCAAACTCTAATCCATGGTCACTTTGGATTTTAGAGATATTCATTTCCTTTTCAGTTTGGATACACTTAAGTATTCTTTTCACTTCATTGAGTGTTTCAGACTTTTCTCTCATAAAAGTTACCCATGTATATCTGGTAAAGTCATCCACAATTACTAGAAAGTATTTCTTTCTACCTCAACTCTCCCTACTAGTTGGTCCAACAAGATCCATGTGGAGGAGTTCAAGAGGTTTAGATGTGGCGAAGGAGTTCACTTTCTTATGACTACTCCTTGTTTGTCTCCCGATTTGACATTCGCCATAAATTTTGTCCATTTTCTTCAATTTGGGTAGACCTCTTATTAGATCGGCCTTGCTCAGTCTATATAAATTCTGGTAGTTTACATGTCCAAGTCGTTTATGTCATAATTCGGTCTCATTGGTTTGGACCATGTAGCATGATAATTTAGACAAGCTAGAATCACTTACAATATAGCAATTTTCAGATATTCTTCGACCATTCAATATCACACAACTTTTCTCATCAGAGATCTCACATCCCTGATTAGTGAATTTGACACTATGTTTATTATTGTAGATTTGTGAAATACTTAAAAGATTATGCTTAAGACCTTCTATGAATAAGACATTTCAAAAGGATGAAGATTGAAAAGTTGAACCGTACCTTGGCCAATTATTCTGCAGTTGCTTCCATCACCAAATGTGACTGAACCGTCAGTCATGTCTTTATAGTTGGTGAACAAATCTCTATCACCTGTCATGTGTCTAGAGAAACCACTGTATAGGTACCACTTTGATTGATTCGAAGCCTTGAAGGCGGTGTGGGCAACCAGACATGTAACCTTAGGGACCCATTTCATTATCATTTTGGGTTTTAGAACCCTGTTGGTTTTCCTTCCCTTGAAATTGTTATTAACTCTCACATTCGAGTTAGATTTCAGAAGCTCCTTAAGTAAATCCATAATCTTCTCAACTAAGGGGTTATAATTATGATTTCTAAATTTGATATGGTTGACATTAGGTTTGGTAGCTTGAAAAGTTTTAGGATTTTTAAAACTGTTCTGATTTAAGCTTTTCCCTTTTGAGTTGGAGGACTCTCCTTTAACAAACTTAGGAGTTGTAATCTTATTTTTCAGAGGCATGTTTTTATCATAGCCCAGACCAGATCTATCTCCCGACTTTCTTGATCAGGTTAGTAATTTTTCTAGTTTAGGGTCTCCCTGGGCATACCCCTAAGTATCCTTTGAACTCAAGAGGGAAGAGACTTCTAATTTTAGTTTCTCATTTTCTGATTTTAGGTTTTCAATTTAAGATGTTTTGAAATCTAAATCACATTTAGTTTTTTAAAAATAATCAGAAATATGTGACTTTTCTAAAACTAAGTTTTCAAAATCCTCTTTTAATTTTAGAAATTTTTCCTTTTGAAGTTTAAGTTTGACAGCAATCTTATAACTTTCCCTGTATAGGGCATTGTAAGGATCCTGAAAATCATCTTCATTTTCAGGGTCACTCCTCAGATTTTCATATTCTAATGTATCACAACTATCTGTGGAAGTGACTCTAGCTGGAGTCATTAAGGCCTTGACCCCACTAGTAGATTCGGGTTTTGAATCATCCGACCGAGAAGAGACTTCAGAGCAGGACGATTCATCTCATGTGGCCAACATGCCTTTCTTCTTTGGTTTGTCCCTCTTTGGATACTTATTTGCCAGATGCCTGTATTCATGGCAGTTGAGGCATTGGCTGTCTTTTAGTGATTTTCAATTTTTAGATTTTCCCTTTTTCTTCTTAGAGGGTTTTTGAAAATCAACTCTCTTTTTACTTTTGAAAATCTTATAAAACTTCTTGGCTAATAAGGCCATATCATCCTCTGAGTTTTCACAATCAGAATTATTACTATTATCTTGAGAAATACATTTAGATGATTTAAGGCTATAGATTTACCTTTTGGAGCCTTGAAATTCAACTTGTAGGTTTGTAGAGAACCAATAAGCTCTTCCACCCTCATATTATTCGTGTCTCTCAATTCCTGAATGGTTGTCACCCTGGAATTGAATCTCTCAGGAAGTGATCACAGTATCTTTGCGCAAACTTTGCTTTCTGGGATGCTATCTTCAAGACCCCACATTGAGTTGACTATGTCATTCAATTTTATATAGAAGTCCATGAACGATTCACTTTCTTCCATATGTATTTCCTCAAACCTAGTGGTGAGGATCTGAAGTTTTGACTTTTTGACAATAGTCGTACCCTCATGTGTCATTTCTAAGATATCCCAAGCTTATTTTACAGTATCACAAGATATAATTCTTTAGAACTCATCTGGTGATAGTGCACAAGTGATTGCATTTAAAGCTTTGGCATTAGCACTGCTCTCATTTTCTAAAGAGTAGTCCACCTATATTATAGTGTTTATTTAATGGACTTAGTTCCATTAGTGCCTAGAACTTCAGACGTAGGTGGGTAGCTCCTATAATTGTCAAATTTTGTAGTGCTAAAATATCTTGGAATCTGTGTCTTATGTAGTGCATCGATATATTCTAGATAGTGCAAGGACAATGGTCTTTACTTCAAGAACTTCAAAATGCAAGATTACATGTTCATGTTTGATTACAATATCAAGTGTGAATTCAATGTTTTAAGATTCATACTTCAAGCTTCAAGTCAAGGCAAAGTTCCTATACTTGAACTTCAAGCTCAACCTTCAATGTTAGTCAAATTCAAGCTTTAAGAGGTCTCAAGTTCAAGCTTCTATATATGTCAAGATTTCAAGTTTCGTGAACTTCAAAGATCATCTATTAACTAAAGGAAAAGAAGTTTCAATGTTCATACATTATGTATAAGGTATGAATGACCCTAGATTGACCATAGGGTAGGTCATTTTGAATACATAATTTAAATTGGATCATTTTATAAGTGCATAGACTGTTTCTCAACTAGTCTTGGACTATGTTTGACTAGTCCTAGCACTGGCTCGATCAGTCCAAGAATTCCTCGACCAGTCCTAAGTTTGTTACTAATTTTTGAGAATTTCTGTTAAAGCCTTGATCAGTCCTGGAGACTGCTCGACTGGTTCTATGAACAGTGCTCGACCTATGCTCGACCAATCCCGCAGGCTCGACTCAAAGTACAACAACTAAATTGGGTTCCACACGACCAGTCGTGGACAGGACTCGACCGGTCCTGGAGGGGCTACTCAACCGGTCAAGCAGACCCTATGACCAGTCGTGGAATGGCCTGATCTTATCGTGCCCAAATTTTAAAAGTTTGTTGATCCTATGACCAATCATGCCGACCTCAGGACCAGTCGAGAGTGCAATTTCTACAACTATAAATAAAGCACATTTTTCAGAGTTTGATATTCAATTCAAGCTAATTCAATACGCCACTTTGAGAGATAAGTTAGTGATATTTTTAAGTTATTTAGTGTTCATTATATATTCTCTTTAATTAGCTTTCTTTGTATTTGATTTTGTATTCTGCATTCCAATTTTATTTGAAAGAGGAATTGAAGTATTCCCATTTCTTGGAATCAAAATCAAATCAAGCTAGCCCAAGGTGATTTAATTTAAAATCAATCTAGAACCTAGAACCATTTCATAAATGAGAGTGGACATTGAACTTCTATGTTGAACTTCTACTCCGATTTGGTTCTTCCAGGCTGCATCAAAAGGAGAATATCTAAGTATTTTACAGCTTTGTAAATTCTTTATTTTGGTTTCATTGAGATTGTGCCAGAAAAATCTCTTTGTTTTGGTTTGTCTGAGGTGATCCAGAAAACTCAGAGTGTGGGGTTTTTGAATTGTATAAGCCCAATTGAAAGACACAATTGTGGGGTTTTAAATGAACCTTGAAAAACCTATTTTCATAGTGAACGCTAATATCCACTGTGTGAGGATATTATGAGTGGAGTAGTTGTGTGGCTGTTGTTTAACAGTTGGTGTACACACAAGCGAACCACTATAATTCTTTGTGTTTGGTGGATGTGTGGTTTATTTTCTTTATCTTTTATATTTTAAGATTGTGGGATGTATTTGTGGATGTGAATATTGTAATATTTTCATTTTAGTATTGTGTGGTGAATGTTTTAATAGATTAATTTCTATTTCTTTCATATCATCTTTAGTTTGAGTTTTTGATACTCACCCACGTTCTAGTAAGGTTGTCCTGCTATAAACCTTTGGTTTTTGGTGTTAGGTTGTCCTTAGAACCAAGTTTGTATCAACCTCTCAATACTAGATTTTTGAGGTTATTTTACATTTCTGCATTGTGGATTGTTTAAGTGCTATCATTATTTGTTTGTTTAAATTCTGCTGTTAATTTTTTAAATTTGGCATAGTCCTATTCACCCTCCCCCCCCCCCCCCCCCTCTCTTCTCTAGGACTTAATAGCCCAGCCTTTTCAATTGGTATCAGAGCCTAATAACTCATTTTAATTATTATTATTTTTAGATTTATTTCCTGAGCTAATCGATCTAAGCTATTTGAGATGTCAAATTTTGATAGCCTTTCAGTCACTAGGCCTCCACCATTTGATGGCTCCAATTATGCCTATTGGAAAGCCAGGAAGAAAATTTTCATAAAATCCATGGATGAGAGCGTGTGGCAAGCCATAGTGACTAATTGGACCCCTCCTACCACTGAAGTAACTGGTACTGACATATCCAAATCTATGAAAGTTACACCTTATTTTCCCTGGACCACTCTTCAGAAAAATGAGAGTAGTACTAATGCAAAGGCCCTAAATGCAATTACTTACGCACTATCACTAGATGAATTCAAGAGAATTATATCCTGTGATACTGCAAAGCAAGCCTAGGATTTTTTAGAAATGACCAACGAGGGAACAACAATTGTCAAGAAATCTAAAGTCCAAATCCTCACAACCAAATTTAAGGAAATACGTATAGAAGAAAGTGATACTTTCATAGACTTCTATACAAGATTAAATGATATTGTTAACTCTATATGGGGTCTCAGTGATAGAATCTCGGAAAGCAAAGTCTGTACAAAGATATTATCCTCACTACCTGAACGGTTCAATTCAAAGATGATGACGATCCAGGAACTTCATGATATGGATAATATGAGGGTAGAAGAATTAGTTGGCTCATTACAGACTTACGAGTTAACTTTTAAAGCTCCTAAAGGTAAATTTATCACTCTTAAATCTTCTAAATGTATTTCTCAAAAAAATAGTAATAATTCTGATTTAGAAAATTCTAAAGATGATATAGCCCTTTTAGCTAAAAAGTTTTATAAGATTTTCAAAAGTAAAAAGAGGGTTGATTTTCAAAAACCTAATGAAAAGAAAAGATCTAAAGCTAAAACCTGAAAATCTTTAAAAGACAGTTAATGTTATAACTACCATGAATATGGGCATTTAGCGAACAAGTGTCCTAAAAAGGATAAATCTAAAAAGAAAGGTATGTTGGCTACTTAGGATGAATCTTCTGGATCTGAAGCTTCTTCTGAATCAAAAGATTCTGAAACCGAGTCAGGTAATGAAGTCAATGCCCTTATGACTCTAGCCAAGTTCACTTTTTCAGATCATGATGATTCAACCAGTGAAGAAAATCTGAATAGTGATCATGAAAATGAAGAAGATCTTCAAGATGTTTATAATGCCCTTTACAAGGAGAGTTGTAAAATTATTGTTAAACTTAAACTTCAGAAAGAGCAGTTTTCAAAACTTAACAAAAATTTTAATTCTTTTGTTTTAGAAAAATATCATATTTCAGACTGTTTTGGAAAAACCAAGGGTGACTTAAATTTCAAAACCTCCCAAGTTGAAAACTTAAAATCTAAAAACGAAAAGCTAAAACTTGAAATCTCTTCACTTTTGAGTTTAAAGGACACATAGAAGTATGCCCAAGGTGATCCTAAGTTAGAAAAACTATTATCCGGATCTAGAAAATGTGGTGACCGATCTGGATTGGGCTACGAAAAAAGTATTCCTCCCAAATATAAGAATACTCCTCCTAAGTTTATGAAAGGAGAGTCTTCAAACTCAAAAGGGAAAAGTCTAAATCAAAATCATCTTAAAAATGCTAAAACTTTTTAATCCTTAAAACCTAAAAGCAACCATATCAACTATAAAAATCAGAATCGTAATCCTTTAGCTGAGAAAATTGTTGATTTATATAAGGAGTTGTTAAAATCTAACTCAATGGGTTGGTCTTATAATTACAAATACAAGAAGACCAACTATACTCTTAAACCCAAGACTGTAATGAAATGGGTTCCTAAGGTTGCTTGCTTGGTTGCCCACACTACTTTCAAAAATACAAGCCATTCAAAGTGGTACCTAGACAGTAGATGCTCCAGATACATGACCGGTGACAAAGGTCTGTTCACTAATCTTAAACATACGATTAATAGTTCAGTCACATTCGGTGATGGTAGCAACTGCAGGATTATTGGCCAAGGTACGGTTCAACTTTTTAACCTCCCTTTATTTGAGAATGTTTTATATGTAAAAGGGTTAAAATACAACTTATTAAGTATTTCTCAAATATGCAATAATAATCATTATGTAAAATTTACCAACCTAGGGTGCGAAATTTTAAATAAAAATGGTTCTGTAATATTAACTGGTTGTAGAACTTCTAAAAACTGCTATATAGTAAGTAATTCAAGCTCATCTAATCTAACGTCCTACATGGGCCATACCGATGAGACCGAGTTATGGCATAAATGCCTCGGACATGTACACTACCGTAACTTGTATAGATTGAGCAAAAGAGAGTTAGTAAGAGGCTTACTCAAAATACAAAAAATAGATAAAATATGTGGTGAATGTCAGATTGGCAAACAAACTAGGAGTACTCACGAAAAGGTGAACTCCAATGCCACATCTAAACCGCTCGAACTTCTCCACATGGATCTTATTAAACCAACCAGAACGGAGAGTCGAGGTGGCAAGAACTACATTCTGGTAATCGTTGATGACTTTACTAGATATACATGGGTAGTCTTCTTAAGAGACAAGTCAGAAACTCTTGATAAAGTAAAAAAGGTACTTAAACATATCTAAACTGAAAAAGAGTCTCAAGTCTATAAGATCCGTAGTGATCATGGATCAGAATTTGAGAATAGTGGTTTTGAGAAGTTTTACAGTGATCAGGGAATATCATGTGAATTCTTTGTGCCCAAAACACCACAACAAAATGGTATAGTAGAAAGAAAAAATAGAGTACTTCAAGAAATGACAAATGTAATGTTAAACAGTATGAAGCTCCCTAAAAATCTTTGGGCCGAAGTTGTAAATACTGCATGTTATATAATTAACCGCGTTTATAGTAGAAAATCAAATAGTAAAATGGCTTATGAAATATGGTTTGATAAGAAGCCTACTGTCAAATACTTTCAGGTTTTTGGCAGTAAGTCATACATTTTATCTGACCGAGAAAATCTGGGTAAGTTTGACACCAAAAGTGATAAAGGGGTATTTTTAGGGTATGCTCTGAATAGTCAAGCAGATCAAGTTCTTAATAAGAGGACTAGTGTAATTCAAAAGTCCATTAATGTAGTCATTGACGATCACTTGAATACACCTGTCTCATGTTCAGAAAATGATGAAGTACTTCTAATTAATAAACCAATTTCTTCATCAAGTCAAAATAACTCTGAACTGAGAACTGTTAAAGATCACCCAGCTAATCAAATTCTTGGAAACCCTCTCACTGGCGTGCGCACTCGTAAACAATTAGAAGATATGTGTAATTACGTGTACTTTACATCTCAGATAAAACCAGCTAACGTAAAAGAAGCTCTTACTGATGAAAACTGGATAGTTGCGATGTAAGAAGAGCTTAATCAATTTGTTAGAAATGATGTTTGGTACTTAGTTCCAAGACCTAAAGATAAAGACATTATCAGAACTAAATAGATTTTTAAAAATAAGTCTAATGAACTTGGTAATATCATTAGAAACAAGGCTAGGCTAGTTGTCCAATGGTACACTCAAATTGAAAGCATCAATTATAATGAGACCTTTGCCCCAGTAGCTTGTCTTAAAATCAATTAGATTATTTATATCCATTGCATGCTTTAGAAAGTTCAAAATATACCAAATGGATGTAAAGAGTGCTTTCTTAAATGACGATTTGCATGAAGAAGTGTATGTTGAATAACCAATGGGTTTTGAAGACCCTAAGAATGCGAATCATGTCTACCGCCTAAAAAATGCACTCTAAGGTTTAAAACAAGCTCCCAGGGCATGGTATGAAAAGTTGACTAAGTTTTTACTAAGTCATAATTTTCTAATGGGAAGTATTGATAAGACTCTGTTTATTAAGAAACATAATGATCATATTTTAATAGTGTAAATTTATGTTGATGATATTATTTATGGATCTACCTGTGCTAACATGACTGTTGAGTTTGCAGATCTTATGAAATCTAAGTTCAAAATGAGCATGGTTGGGGAATTGAATTATTTCTTAGGATTGCAAGTTAAACAACAACATGATGGTTTCTTTATTTCTCAAACCAAATATGCTCTAAACTTAGTTAAAAAGTTTAGATTTGAGAATGGGAAAAATTTTGATACTCCTATGAGTACTATTTTGAAACTCTCAAAGGACTCTACAGGTAAGAGTGTGGATCCTAAACTATATCGCAGTATGATTGGAAGTTTGCTTTATTTAACTGTAAGTAGACTTGATATTGCATTTAGCGTAGGAATTTACGTTAGATATCAATCTGACCCTAAAGAGTCACATTTAATTGTTGTTAAGTGCATTTTGCGATATGTCGCTAGTTCAGCTAATCCTGGTCTCTGGTATCCACATGATAGTAGTGTTCAATTAGTTGGTTACACTGATGCTTATTGGGCTGGTAACATTGATAATAGGAAATCAACCAGTGGTGGTTGTTTCTAAGTTGGGAACTGTTTAGTTTCTTAGTAAAGTAAGAAACAAAGTTCCATATTGCTCTCAACTGCTGAGGCTGAATACATTGCGGCAGGTACTGCATGTACTCAGCTTGTATAGATGAAAAGAATGTTAAGCGATTAAGGAATTACACAGGTTTCTATGGTTTTATATTATGATAATTCCAGTGCAATTAATATATCTAAAAATCTAATCCAGCATTCACGAACCAAGCACATTGACATTAGATATCACTACATTCGTGAATTAGTGAAAGAAAAGACAATTTCTTTGAAATACATACCGACTGAGACTCAACTTGCAGACATATTTACAAAAATGCTCAACAAAAGCAGGTTTTCTGAATTGAAATTTGAACTTGGTATGTGCAATTTGAATTGATTATTCATGCATTTCTGTATCATGATGTATATATATTTATTATTTTATGTTTAAAATTTTAAATTTCAAGATATTTGCATATTTTTGGTTGTGCACGACCAGTCGAGTACCTACTCGACCAGTCGAGCATGTACTTGACCAGCCTTGTAGCATGGGTTGGTGCTTTATTTAGGGAAAAAATCTATTTTTCTTCATTTTGGGCTTCTTCCCCAATGGGTCCTACGTCGACTTGTAACGCCCTGAAAATCGGGGGTTGAGTAGAAGTCCAACTCTCAAGTTCCAATGCATCACTTATGCAACATATTTAATGATGAATAAATGTTGTATGTATTAGTGCATAAAACATGAAAAAGATTAAGCCAAATCAGCAAAACATAATCCAGGGACAGTTGTCATACGCAAGCAGAAGACTGACTCAAATATGTATAGCGTTATAAATCAGTATAGGTCCCCAAAGTATGTATGCATTGCCAGGTCAATAATTACATATATTGTTTCAAAATATAAAATGACAAAAATGTAATAGTCCACTACAAGTATAACCCTGAAGCCCCGTTGATCAGAACGATCTATATGATCCCGCCTGAATACTGCATATATGAGAAAGCATCTTCCTTATCTTTGAAATCTGGCTCTGCCTCGCCAGTCGGGTCTCCATCTGCAACTAAGATAGAGTCTGGTTGGTGTTTAAAACACCGTCCTTTAACATGGGAGTGAGTGATCAACTCAGTGGGATCATAGAGCAAAGGTTAACATGTTATCA
This sequence comes from Magnolia sinica, assembly GCF_029962835.1. Classification (NCBI taxonomy): domain Eukaryota; kingdom Viridiplantae; phylum Streptophyta; class Magnoliopsida; order Magnoliales; family Magnoliaceae; genus Magnolia; species Magnolia sinica. The sequence continues at coordinate 88,603,958 of NC_080574.1, forward strand.
ATTCAGTCAAGCAGTAATGATAATGTAGACATATCAGACATTCCTATATACTCTTATTGATGCAAGGATGAAATGTAAGCATGATGCATGCCCTCGCCTACAGTCCCTCGTGCGACACCATCTTACAGTCGCGACATGCTTTCTTCCCTCTATGCTCTTCAACCCGGGGCACATGCAATGCGATGGAATGAGCGTGATTACCGAGTTATTATTAGTCCCTTTCATACAACAGGATTGGGAATCTAAGATACCTCCCTTATATCAATTCTCAAACAATGATCCATTATAGGGTCGTCAGTCTTGGCAATTCTCATACGATATTGCAGTTTCTAGGTCGTTGCAAAGGGCTCGTCACCTTATCAGTGCAGGCCGAGTGTACTCTTGTTGCTATGTAAGGGCTCGTTGCCTCTACGCAGTCTTAGTGTACGCTCGAGGTTACTACAAAGGGCTCGTCACCTTATCAGTGTAAGCCGACAGCTCGAATACAGTGTCCCATACCACCGTATTCGGCTCACGAGTCTGGGTTGCTCACTGATCACTATGGGGAGGCTCATTATCCCAGCGTAGGCCAACAGCTTGACCACGGTGTCCCATACCACCACGCCCAGCTCATGAGTCTTAGCGGATCGAGGCACCAAGGTTAAAGGGGTTTTCACTGGTGAGTTTGGTACCTTAGGTTCAAGCAGTAGTGTCCATACATGGTGAACATACATTGGGTCAATCGGGTTACTTAACGAGCTCGACTAGTATGAGCATACGTTGAGTTAATTGACATGAAGTGCGTAAGCACTCCGTGTGGCCTAACCACTGCCAACATCTCAAGTACGGCTCGGATTCATCAATCATGTCCTATGTGGCAAGACAACCTCAACCACCAAATCAGAACATGTTACTGATTGCCTGGACTATTTCATAGTCCCAAACACATTCAATTATAATAGATAATCATACAAGCTAATCAGAACAGTAATGGATCAACAATTCCAGTCATACAAGCATGTGAGCATTTGATGGATTTCAACTTAAACATGAATTCACACATAGGCAATATCTAAGTAAAACAGACAAAGAATATAAGTTACATGGAGGAAATCATACACATCGTTAAGGCAGTTGAGAATTTCTCCTCAATACCCATATAAAGTACAATTTATTACACACTTGTTCATTCAGACATTTCTACAAATACTTAGACTACATATTCTAACATACATGACATATGTTGGTCATAACACGTATTAGGGTAAATCCTTACACTAGGGAGTTACCCCTTATACCACACGCATATACCCACGATGGATAATCATGGCATGCATGAATCCGGGTTCCATATCCATTTAATCATTTCCACAAACACTTGGGCTACACACTTTAACATATATAACTTATATTGGCCGTGGCGTGATTTAGGGCAAGTTCTTTCGCTAAGGAGTTGTCGCATATATAACAGGCATATATCCATGACAGATAATCATGTTAGGCACAAATCCAAATTCCATACGTATTCAGACATCACAACATATACATAGAATACACTATATGCCACATAGTTCATATATACTTATAAAACGAAACAGATGACGTATTTTGCATGTAAAATAGCACCCACGTCAGTTATAAATCATTAACTGACATTGAAAACTTTGAAAAATGTAACCTATATGTTTATAGTCCGCACCTTACGCTGGTAGACATGTAACGAACTCAGTTCGTTCACTCACGCTCCATTTACGGCCCAACGACAACCTATTTCATGAAATAGGTTAGTTACTTCGTTACTTTAACTACTGAAAATCCTAGAACGGATTAGGGTTAGGATTCCTTACCCGAAAATGGAATCAGAATCGCCGGTATAGCGATACAGACAGGTGGATTCAGCACGTGGAGCGATGGGCTCGGATATTAGGAACTCTCTCCCACTTTCTCTCTCTTTCCTTTTCTCTTTGCTCTCTTCTCTCTCCTAGGGTTGCAAAATCGTATGGAATGAGAGAGAGAGAGGGTTTAAGGCCCTTATATAGGCCCAGAACTGATGGAAATGGCCCCAGGGCCAAGGTATACTTAGGTTATAGCCAAATACGGGCCGTTTCGGTCCAACGGAGATGTTTTGGAGGCCCCTTTTCTGCATGCAGTAGGAGTTAAGCTCCCTGACCATGGATCTAGGTTAGGCTAAGTATTCGGTCCGATCAGATTTACAGATCGACCGTGGCGGACCAGTTTCAGTTCAACAGTCACCGGCACTCGATTAGGGCCACAAGCTCACTGCCATGTATAGGAAATTTTTCCTGATCTGAGGGTGTATTTGGGTCAGATTCTAACGGTCTGAATCCTTATATATAGCCCGCAAGCGACACGACTTAGTTTACTTAAGTTTGAATTTTTATTTCTAAAACATTCACGTTTCTCACACACTTTGCTCCAAGCTTAAGTTATGCATTTCTAGACACTATTAAGACTTGATTTCTGAGGGGGTTGTCAAGTCTAGCAAGGCGATCATAACCGTATGGTTTCAAGATAATTGGACTTTCGACGTACGGTCCAGATCCAATACGGAGTTTTAAGGTGCTCCCGAGAGCAACTGAGTTTTGAGATGGATCCTAAGTTTCAAGATAATGTAGCATTAATGATTCTACACATTTTAAGTCTTGTAGTTCATATTTAAAGTAGTTTGACCTAATTCTATTGATTGTTTAGTTTAGCACTTAACTAAATCATGCCCTAATTATGATAGAATAAGGTCCTAGGGCAGTTCTACGCCCCTTTCTGACACTTTTAGTTGGTATATTATTTTAATTATTTTTTCAATAGTTCTTCATTAATTCAAATTCATCCTTACCAAATTTCATTAGATTTGATGCTGTAGAAAAATTCTAAAACTTCTAGAAGCAGCAGTTGTCCAAACTAATGATTTTCAGATAGTTGTCACAATGACCTATATTTAACTATATTAGGTATTTTATTATATTTTTCACTTATTTTTATATAAAACTAGACTTATCAAGCTTCAATATTCACCTAAATTGGAGTTATAATGAGGGAGATATGACTTTTCAAAGTTGGATAAAAGTTGTAGAAATTTGTGAAAAGTGGACTACCCGGCCCGCTGTACGGACGAGGCCTCGTTGAACTAGTGAGCCCCTCACCGGTCGCTGGACTCTGGGGTGATGGCTCACCCTAGGGGCGTTGTCCTCCCCCCCCCCCGACTTGTGTTGTTTGGGCCCCCGAGTCTATCGAGGCATTATCGGGTCTCAGTTATAAACCAGAATGAGTTATTTGATGTGCAATAAATGATTTTGGGGTAGAAGAAGCTAATCTATTTATTTCATAAGATTCTAAAAGGTTAATAGTCAAAAGCCCATTTTATTTACGTATTTACCATTTACAGTAAGCTTTAGTTTAAGTATTGTTCTTCATCATTTAAACTTTAAGATTAATATCAAATATGAAAGTACTTAGAAAATTTTGAAGAATAAGGTGGTGAAAGGTGAGATTTTTGAAGGAAATGGGTTGAAAGGGGATTTAAGACTTTGGGATTGAGTTTTTGAGAAGTAATTACGGTGGTGTTAGGATTGACCCATTGCCTAAGTACGTCTAACTCTAAGTTGGCAAAAATCCGGGGTGTTATACGACCGGTCCAACCCATCTCCTACTTCTTCAAGGTTAGTGCTTTATGTACATTTTTCTTGTAGATTCAAGTTCTTATCTCTCCTTTTTCATCTTTGGTGGCTTTTATTTCTTGTTTTATAGTGGTTTTTTAGGTTTTCTTCTCTAAAATCTAATCTTGAGAAAACCCACTCTACTTCTTTTGCAACCACTTGATTCCTTGATTTCCTAGTTGCAAATGGAAGATAGAGGCAAAAAGAAAAGTTCTCGTGGTCCTTCTTCTTCTAGATTGACACCTATCACAGTAAGTCACCTTTAGTCATCCGAAGATTATCCCTCCTATGTATGGGATATAAGGTTGCGCAATGTTATAGTTGAACAACCTGTTCATGTTGAACATCTAGCTCCATTTGAAATCCTTCCTCTTCTCCAATCTGTAGGATGTAATAACATTTTACATTGGGGTGGGCCGGCATACCGGTCCATTACGCAAGCTATGAATGCATGCATCTCTGATTTTTCTACTAAAAATCTTACATTTATTATTGCAACTAGAGAAGGTCCAGTTGAAGTAGACCGACATCTGATCTCTGGTCTAATGGACATACGTGTTAATGATGAAGGTATTCTCAATAGCACTCTAGTAGCTAAACCATCTGAATCTGAAAAATGAATGCTTATTAGAGAATTGTGTAATAGAGTACTAATGGAAATGTGCTTGCTTCAAAGTATTTGTTACCCTGATACAGAGTCCTTCATAGGATATTCATTTCTAATGTTTATTCCCATTCTGGTAACAAAACTGAACTCGCTACATTCATGGTTTGAATTCTTCATTCCATCATCTCTAGTACTTTTGTATGTCTTCCTTCTTTAATCTGTCATTGCATCATTCAATTCCGTCTCCATCCTGGACACAGTGATATCCCTTTCACTTATCTTATGACTGTGTTGGTCACCCATATGTTAGTGGCTATCCCTGTTGGAGAAGCTCCCATTCAACACCTAATCTTTAACAACTCCAATGTAAACAAAATAAATCTGAGGTTGGCCGTAGGCCAAATCAATGTGGGAGTTGGTGGAGCTGATGCAGTGAATGAGGAAGAAGGTGATTTACCTCCAGATGACATTAACATGGATGATATTTTTTATGAGATTGAATCTGATTCAGCAGATGATCCTGATTATCAGCCATCTGACTTTGATGTGCGGTTGCGCTCTCTAGAGGAGAAGGTAGAAAATATGAATGTGTCCTATGATTTGCAATTCAAATATATGCGTAAGTATCATAGGCGCCTTAACAAGGGACTTCATAAACTTGATCCTTCCATACCCGCTCCTTCTTCGGGTTCTGATTAGTTTTTGGCTATCTTGGTTTGTAATAACTTTAATAATACTTAGATTTCTTTTGTCTTATGAGGTTGTACTTGGGTTAACTTGGTTTAACTAGGTTGTACTTGGTTTAATTTGGTTGGTTATGCTTGAACATGACTTGCTTGTGGATTTATTATATTGTTATCTTGCTCTGTTATTCCTCATCATTCTTCTTATTCTTCCTTATATATCTACTTCCACTTCTATTTATTGGTTCCTTTGTCATATTGTGACAAAAAGGGGGAGAAATTTGTCATGCTTGTGATATATGGCATGTGGATTGTGGATAGGTTGAGGTAGCCACCCATCCATTTTTTTTTGTGGTAAGGGGGAGTAAGTAAGGGAGAGTATTATTGGTGGAATTGATGCAAATTGATTCGATTTGTTTTGATCTGTTTATAACTGGTGCATGATTCTTTAACTAGATTGTCACTGGTTTTTTTTTATAACTGGTGCATGATTCTTCATGCATATAACGCTTATGTTATTATGAACTGTGTTTTGTCACAAATTTGACAAAGGGGGAGAATGTAAGTGCTATGGTTTCTAGCTCCTATGATTGTCAAATTTTGTAGTGCCAAAACATCTTGAAATCTGTATCTTATGTAGCGCATCGATATATTCAAGTCGGTACAAGGACAATGGTCTTTACTTCAAGAACTTTAAAATGCAAGATTACATGCTCATGTTCGAGTACAACATTAAGTGTGAATTCAATGTTTCAAGATTCATAGTTCAAGCTTCAAGTCAAGACAAAGTTCTTATACTTTGAACTTCAAGCTCAAGCTTCAATGTTAGTCAAATTCAAGCTTCAAAAGGTCTCAAGTTCAAGCTTCTATATAAGTCAAGATCTCAAGCTTCGTGAACTTCAAAGATCATCTATCAACTGAAGGAAAAGAAATTTCAATGTTCATACATTATGTATAAGGTATGAATGACCTTAGATTGACCATAGGGTAGGTCATTCTAAATAAATAATTTAAATTAGATCATTTTATAAGTGCATAGACTGTTTCTTGACTAGTCTTAGACTATGTTAGACTAGTCCTAGCACAAGCTCGACCAGTCCAAGAATTCCTCGACCAGTCCTAAGTTTGTTACTGATTTTCAGAAATTTTTGTTAATGCCTCGACCAGTCTTAGAGACTGCTCGACCGGTCCTATGAACAGTACTTGACCTGTGCTCGACTAGTCCTGTAGGCTTCGACTCAAAGTCTAGAAACTAAATTAGGTTCCACACAACCAGTCGTGGACAGGACTTGACCGGTCGTAGAGGCCACTCGATCGGTCGAGCAGACCCTACGACCAGTCGTGGAACGGCCTGATCTTATCGTGCCCAAATTTTAAAAGTTTGTTAATCCTATGACCAGTCATGCCGACCTCAGGACTAGTCAAGAGTGCAACTTCTACAACTATAAATAGAGCACGTTTTTCAGAGTTTGATATTCAATTCAAGATAAATCAATACGCCACTTTGAGAGATAACTTAGTGATATTCTTAAGCTATTTAGTGCTCATTATATATTCTCTTTAATTAGCTTTCTTTGTATTTGATTTTGTATTTTGCATTCCAATTTTATTTGAAAGAGGAATTGAAGTATTCTCATTTCTTAGAATCAAAATCAAATCAAGCTAGCCCAAGGTGATTTAATTTAAAATCAATCTAGAACCTAGAACCATTTCATAAGTAAGTGTGGACATTGAACTTCTACGTTAAACTTCTACTCTGATTTGGTTCTTCTGGGCTACATCAAAAGGAGAATATCCAGGTATTTTACAGCTTTGTAAATTCTTTATTTTGGTTTCATTAAGATTGTGCCAGAAAAATATTTTTGTTTTGGTTTGTCTGAGGTGATCGAGAAAACTCAGAGTGTGGGGTTTTTTAATTGTGTAAGCCCACTTGAAAGACACAATTGTGAGGGTTTTAGGTGAACCTTGAAAAACCTATTTTCATAGTGAACGCTAATATCCATTGTGTGAGGATATTAGGAGTGGAGTAGTTGTGTAACTGTTGTTTAACAGTTGGTGTACACACAAGCGAACCACTATAATTCTTTATGTTTGGTGGATGTGTGGTTTATTTTCTTTATCTTTTATATTTTAAGATTATGGAATGTATTTGTGGATATGAATGTTGTAATATTGTCATTTCAACATTGTGTGGTGAATGTTGTAATAGATTAGTTTCTATTTCTTTTGTATCCTCTTTAGTTTGAGTTTTTGATACTCAACACGTTCTAGTAAGGTTGTCCTGCCATGAACCTTTAGTTTTTGGTGTTAGGTTGTCCTTAGAACCAAGTTTGTATTAACCTCTCAATACTAGATTTTTAAGGTTGTTTTACATTTCTGCATTGTAGATTGTTTAAGTGCTATCTTTATTTATTTGTTTAAATTTTGCTGTTAATTTTTTAAATTTGGCATAGTCCTATTCACCCTCCCTCCCCCTCTAGGACTTAATAGCTCGGCCTTTTCAGTTCCATCTAGTCACTGTGGCTTGCCACACGCTCTCATCGATGGACCTCAAAAAGATCCTCATCCTAGCTTTCCAATAGCCATAATTGGAGCCATCAAATGGTGGTGGCCTAGTGATAGAGAGGCTATCAAAATTTGACATATTAGGAGCTCGAGATCGCTTAGCTCAGGAAATTAATCCAATGGAATGAGCTATTAGGCTTTGATACCACTTGAAAAGGGCGAGCTCCAAGTCCTAGGGGGGTGAATAGGACTATGCCAAATAAAAAATAAATGTAGAAAGATAACACAGATAGCAAAAATTTAAAACAACCTCAAATGCACAAGTATTGAGAGGTTGATACAAACATTATTCTAAGGACAACCTTACACTAAAAACCAATGGCTTATGGTAGGACAACTTGATTTCTAGAACGTTGATAAGTATCAAAAACTCAAACTGATGTAGAGGCAAAGGAAATAAATCAGGCTATTACAACATTCACCACATGTACATGAAAATAAATACAACATTCATCACATCACATACATCACCATCATCATCATCCAAACTCCAAGAATTATAGTGGTTCGGGTGTACACTAACTGTTCTCAAACAACCACCTTACTCCACTCCCAATATCCACAACCCACAGGATATCGACTTTCACTAAGAAAGAAGGTTTTCCAAGGTTCACCTTAAAACCTTTACAATCATTTTTTCAATGGGCTATCACAATTAAAACTCCACACACTGAGATTTTCTGGCTATCTCAGTCAAAACCAAAATGAAAGATTTTCTGGCAATCTTACAAACCAAAATGTAATAAATGAAATATACTTATCTGATTAATGATCTTTGATGTAGCCAGTAGAACTGCCTCTTTCTAGATGAAGATGTTCATTGTTCAATCTCACAGAAGAAGGGATTCTAGGTCTAGATGAATTTTAAATTAAATCTAACCTTAGGTCACTTGGATTCAATTTCTTGGATCTCACAAATGGTTAAATCAAAATCCCCTTTATATTCAGTAGAATGGAATCAAGAGATCAAGAATTTAAGAAATCAAAAAGCTTTTAAAATGATTTATAAATACTCAATTTATAACTTGGATCTCACAATAGCTTCACAAGAGTGGGGACTAATCTCTCAGAGTGATGGCTGGAATTGGCTTGGAATGAATGATAAAATCTAAGAAATGTCCTCAATTTATAAGTTACAATTCGGTTCCCTCGATTGGTCTAAGGTTTGGTTTGACTGGTCCTGGCGGAACCAACTTTTAAATTTTCTATCGCGATCAAATAAAATAGACTCTCGACTAGTCAAGTGGCTTGCTTGACTGGTTGAGTGGCCAGCTCGGCTGGTCGAGTGATTAAAATTAGCATTGCTAGAGTTCAAGTCGAGCCTTGTTCGACTGGTTGAAGACCAAACAACCTTATTCAATTTTTGAATAAAATTCTGGACTGGTCGAGCCAGTGCATGGACTAGTCAAACAATGACTAGGACTAGTCGAAGCAAAGCCTAAAATAAGTACTATGACTCAAATTAAACATGCAATGTTAATGACATAATACTAAGGTCTTTTTAGGGTCATATATACCTTAAATGTGAGTATTGAAGTTGAAACATCAGTCACTTCGGTAGATAGATCACTTTAAAGCATATGAAGCATGACCTTGTATACTTGAGTTTGTCTCGAGCTTATGTCTTGAGCATGTGACTTGAGACTTAAGTTTAATCAAATGTATTTGAGCTTAAACTTGAGCTTTAAGCTTGAACTTAAGCTTGAACTTAAGCTTGAACTTAAGCTTGAGCATGTGATGCAATCGAGCTTGAGGTTGAGATAGTTCACTTGGACTTAAGTACTTGGACTTGGTGAACTTCAACTTGTTCTCATAGTTGAACATGCATAATTGTAGCACACTAGATGTCGATGTAGATAACATAAAACTCATCTTCGAATGAAGGTGAACTTTCCATCTATTTGAACTTGAAGGTGAACATTCCATCTATCAAAACAAGTCAAACATTTCGAAGTGTTTCGGCACAATAAAATTTGACAATACAAGGTGCTAGATTTACAACATAGCACTTACAATTATTCACGGCATTAGATTGCTCATTCAGCACCTCTTAAAAGGTTGGTATTGTTGGACAATTTTTAGTTGTGTGAACGTTGCAAGTACAAATACCGTAAACAGTTTCCTTAACTTTATCCTTTTTTAATTCCATGACCTCGAATTTCCATATGAGATTAGTCACTTTAGAATCGATATCATAATCCTCTTTTAGAAGGTATAATCCTCCTTTCCTTTGATTGAGTGGGCCTAGAAGTGGTACTTGATTTTGGATATGTGTCCCATGATTATGCATTTTCAGCAAGTCTATCTAAGTAGTCCCACACATCATCGACATTTTTATTCATGAATTCCCTATTACACATTATCTTGACCAATTGGCGCATGAAAGATGTCAAATCATTATAGAAAAAGTGTGTAATGTGCCACATTTCAAAACCATGTTGTGGGCATGAACTAACAAGATCCTTGAACTGCTCCCAACATTGGAAGAATGTTTCATCCTCCTTTTGGGCGAAATTCATGATTGACTTTCTAAGGGTGTTTGTTTTATGATGTGGAAAATTTTTTTTTGTAAACTCCCTTATCATATCATTCCTTGTGCCAATAGATCTAGTACATAGTGAATGTAACCACATCTTGGCTTTCTCTTTCAAAGAAAGGGGAAAGAGTTTCAGCCTAACTGTGTCCTCAGACACGTTTGGAAAATATAAAGTGGCTATGATCTCATCAAACTCTTTCAAGTGCAAATATGAACTTTCATATTTAAGTCCATGGAATTTTGGAAGGAGTTGGATCACCCCTGGCTTGATATCCGTGTCCCATATTCTCTGGAAAAACCATGCATGAGGGCGTGTTCACCCCCGCCAGTTGTAAATAATCTCGTAAAGTACGAGGCAGGGGTGCTTGATGCATCTTATTCTCATCCTAGACTTCCCTAACCCAAGGTTGAGGTTGTCCCTCTGTTTGATTGGCCAGTTAATTTGTGGCCATACCTCAATTAACTCTAGGGATCTCGAGTGGTGTCTAGTCCTGTGATAAATAGTTAACCCCTCAACCAATCCTCCTTTAGTCAAGAGACGTTGAGTTTTGTCACATACCCACTTGGGCATGAAACACTCGCAGCCCTCAATCTTAGATTCTAACCTAAACCGAAAAAAGAAAGAAAAGAAATAGAGATCTAGAAATAGAAAGAGAGAAGAGTTAGAAAGAAGTTACCAAATTAGAAGTTCCTAATGAAGATCATGCAAAACAAAACAAAACAAAACAAGTTAGTTTCTAAAGATAGAAATTCTAAAATTAAAAAGTTCCTAAAATAGAAAGTAAACTAGTTTCTAAAAAGGAAAAATTCCTAAAAACAGAAAATAGAAAGTTTCTAAAAACAAATTAGGAAAGTTCTAAACCTAAAATTAGAAAGTAAGTTAATTTCTAAAAATAAAAGAAATCCTAGAATTAGAAAATTTCTAAAAATAGAAAATTAAAACCTAATCCTAAAAATAGAAAAATTAAAAAGAGATTACCAATTTAGAAAGTCCGTATCAGGATCCTACAAAACAGGAAAGTTTCTAAAATCAAACAGAAAAACCTAATCCTAAAATTAGAAATCCCTAATCTTAACCTAATTCTAAAACTAGTTAATCTCATAAAATCGCAACCGTCAGTCCCTGGCAACGGCACCAAAAACTTATTCACCACCCCAAGTATAGGGTCGCGATGTAGTAATAATCTCGATAAGACCAAGGTTGAATCCACGGGGACTGAACGTTGTACGTAATCTAAAAGTAACTATAACTAGAACTAGAAGAACATGTAATCTAAATAGGAGAATTTAAGAGAATAATAGAGAATTATTAAACTAAAACTTGTAAAATTCAAAGGTGGGAAACTAGGGTTTCCAAGGATCTACTTGTAGAGATCAGGGAGATCTATGCTTGTTTTATAAACACAACTGGAATCAAAGTCCCATCTTCATCCAACTAGAAGATAATTTATTAAAACTCAAATATGAACTTCCTTTGATATAGTTTTCAATGGAAGAGAGGTATGAGAACTGGAATGGATTCCATCACAAAACCATGCCCATGAGACAAAGTAAATAATAGAATTTAACCAATCCACAACCAATCTGAGAGAGTTATGAACGTTAGGAAGGATTCCATCATCCAACCATGTTCAAGGGGCGATGGTGAACAATAGGGTTTCTAATTTCATAATCACGATAATGCAAAGAACATGCTTAAAGCTATCACAGATCCATTGTAATTTCAGTCACAACAAACCATTAAAAATTAAAAGCATTCCTTATAATCAAATTGGAAACAAAGGTAGTTCAACCTAAACATGAATCAAAGTCATAAAAAGCATCCCATCATGCTACAAGCTTCACCTCTTAGCACTACCTAAGAGGTTTAGCTCATCATAGACATGATTAACTAAATCTCAAAGGAAGAAAATAACTAAAGAAGATGGGGAAGGAGAACTTGATGCCACCGGCCACACATCTTCATGCTCTCTCTCTCTCTCTCTCTCTCTCTCTCTCTCTCTCTCTCTCTCTTACTCTTTCCTCCACGTCTAAGGATATATCCATGTCCTTCTCTCCCTCTTTTTTTATAGAGGCTGGAAGTTGGTGGAGTGCGTAAAACTTACGCAGCAAAAACAATGCAAACGGTCTTACGTTCAGTCTGCTTTTGGTGTGGATAACCGATCTGTTGCCGGGATCTGATCCATTCAGCGATCTTGACCTTGGTCAACGTCCCATGGGAGGGTTTTGGATGGTCAAGATTGCTGGTCCGACCCTACCCAGGATTGTACAATGATCTGGAACATCCGAATGTACATTACACAATGACTTACGTAGGTGGTTGCGCTGAGATGCTCCGTGGGCCCCTGGTCGATGTCATAAGAGAAATTCACCTCGTCATTGAATTCTCCTCGAAAAACCAATCAGAAATGAACATTTTTACTCAGATTTGGTGTGGCCCATTAAAATCTTTGCTTCTACCATGCATTCCTACGTTTGACGGTGATCTTTGTGTGTACACATGCATGGATGCATGTGGGTTCCATGGTTATGGTCGGCGCTCCCTGGACATAATGAACAGATCCGATCATCGAACCGGGTGATCATGGTGGGCCAATACACTCCATAGCAGACAACATCCTCTTACTGTGAGCAAGACTTCGGGTAAACCGACTTTGACCAGGAGTCCTGGTCCGGTGCGGTGCGGCTGTGCACCTGTTGTGCACACGCATCATGCGTGTGGGCCCCATAGTGATGTTTTCCAAAATCCATTCCGTCCATCCACTTCTCATCTAATTTAAGGGGTTGAGACCAAAATCGAAGCATATCCAAATATCAGGTGTAACACCCTAGTTCTCAAAACCCGAGGATAGTCGCTCCTCATTGAGAACCCAAGTATTACGTTATGAAGTGGACTAACATACATCTAAATAGCGGATAACATACATCTAAATAGCGAAAAATTTTATAACGTGGAGTAAGGCAACATTGCATAAATGATGGATATTAAGAGTAACAAAAGGAAGTTTAATACATGTAAAAATGGGAGCAAAATGAAATCCCATAATAGGGAAAATATTTTTACAACTCAAACAAAACACATAGTTTGAAATATGAAAATAAGTAAATCCTAAAATATCAATTGAGCTCCAACGGCTCAACTGCAATGACATAGAGGCCCTCCTTGCCGAACTCCACCTCAATCGTCCCTGGAATCCCATCATAGGAGTCTCCACTTGTTCATCATACCTGTGCCTATTTGGTGCAACCGCATGATTGGGTGAGTGAAAACTCAGTGGGAACTTTCCGCAAGGATTCATGTATATCATATCATTCCAAAACAGTTTAAATCAACATATTCAAATTACAAGGAGACTAATCATGAAATTATAAATGAATGTATGAGTGTATGAATGTATGTACAAGTCACAGATCTAGGGATGCACATCTAGTTGTCAAAATAAAGGGTTGCCCAAGGCGAACTAGTCACCCGAAAAAATACTCATAGGTACGCCCAAGGAGAACTAGCCACCCGAAAAGACCATGCAGATCTCCCACGGTAGATTATCTACCTGAAAAAAGCCATGTAAGTGAGTGCGCCCAAGGATATCTCCTGGAAAAATACATGGGGTATGCCTGAGGAGTGTCTAATCCTGGAAAAGCCTCATGTAAAGAAAGAGCGCTCAAAGTGGCACAAATGCACATTCTTTGTGAGTTTAACTGAAGTGTTAGAGCCTTCAAGAATTTAATCAAAGTATGACTTACATCGAGCACTCGGAAAAGCTCATATGTCATGCGTGAATGTTATGCATCATGATGCTCATAGACACTTCATAGGGTTAACAAGCATGCTTTCATAAACATGACCAAAGCTCATAGTCTTTTAATTAGAATATGAATCATCCACACATGAGTTCAATATAAATCCATTTGCTTTCTCAAGGTCTAAAGGAGGTCCACAAATATGGCATTTCAAGCATGTTGAATTAATAACAAATTTGTCCCACATTTCTCATGGAAAATAACATTCCGCACATAACCTTAATTTGCAAAATAGGATAAAATGAAATGTCCTAACCCTTGCCATTATTAGTAGGATTATGTTCAAAAACCAGTCATTACTAAAATATCATTGAGCATATAAGGCTAAATTCGTAGTTATCAATTGTGGGGCTTGGATTAATGGAATTTAGTGTAGTAACTCATGTTCATCACATCCACATGGGAAAACTAAGAGCTAATTTACTATTGGCGTTATTCTAAAACTTCATTAGAATTAAATTGTAATGAATCTATTCCATATGAGGAGAAATCGGGCAAGCTATTCATTGGAATGGAAATAGGAATTCTTAAATTTAATATATCTAGTAGGAGTATACATGTCCACAAGTAATTTCAAATGTGGTATAATGAATATGTTAATGTTCATATTAGATGGATTTGAGTAACACAATTTAAGACGTTCCCACATGTTTATTCATAGTAATTCAATATTAAAGGAACACAACTACTATTTGCACGATTGTAATGCCTTTATACAACTGTATTAGAATTCCATGAAATGATGAAGCCATGTGGGATATCTCTCACCTTGAAGTGTGGATTCTCTTCTTGCTAAACTAGGGATCACAAGGGAGTTCAAGCACTCGATCTACCCCCACTAGCTTGAATTGACTCAATTAGACGTATCGAACTTGAATGTGTCCCAAACTAGGCTCGAGTTCAAACCGAGTCAACTCAATGCCAACCCGATTACAACCCCCTTCTACTCTTTCTCCTATTCTTCTTCCTTTCTTTCCCTTTTTCTTTTCTTCTTCTCTCCCTGTGTTGTGGGGTTCCAGCAAGGTCTGGACCCAACTAGATAGTGAATCAGAGTCCTGACTCGGTTTTGAACCGAGTTGACTCAGAAACTCGCCCCAATTTTCCTTCCTCTCTCGATCCTATTCTTCTTTCTCCATTTTCTTTCTCTCCCCTTTATTTCTTCCCATCTTCTCCTGTATTCTACAATTGGGAGTCCAGCAGTAGGAATCAGCTAAACTCGGTCCGACTCGTCAGTGAGTCGCACACACGGTGCAACAGAGGTGCATCCACACCTACTCTTCTCTTATTTTCTCCTTCATCTTCTATCCTTCTTCCTTTCTTTTCTACTCCTTTGTTTCTCTCTTCTTTCTTATTTTTATCTTCCTTGGGTGGCTTGGATAGAACCAGGCCTAACTCAGTGGATTCAGCCTAACTCGACCCGAGCTTGGGTGGGAGCGCGACAACAACCCGATCCCTCTCTCTTCTTCTCTTCCTCTCTCTGGATTCTCTTTCTTCCTTCTCTCTTTCTCTACTAGGAGTCCAACAAAATTTTTGGACCGACCAACAACTCGTACCAGAGTCAGCGCGTCCGCGACTCAGACAGCAGTGCAGTGCGGCACCGATGTCTAACTTAGCTTGCTGCCTCTCTTCCTTTCTCCTTCCTTATTTCTCTTCCCTTCTCTTCTCTTCTTGTTTGGGTGCTCAGGAGAGCCTAAGTGAACCCCAACCTAGACGAACTATGTCAGCATCTCGGTGCAGCTCAATGAATGCAGCAATGGGGAAGAAGATCACCGCTAATGGCATCTTCGTAACCACATCTTCTTCCACCAATATCTCTTATAACTCCAACACGAATGGACCCTAGGGAGCTCACGAATGAGTTTTCTCGGAGCTTAGAGAAGTGTTGGTTGGTGGGTTTGAAAGAAGGGAGAAAATGGCCATGTTTGGATCTTTTTACTATTCCCTTGCAAAGCCCTAATAACGCACGGCTGGGATTGCTTGAGGATAGAGGGCTGAGATGGCGCAGGAGCCAGTGCACACGGATTACTGAGCTGGTTGCGAAAATAGTTTCCATTTTTGGAAACTTGTGTTTATAGGGCTGGTTTGTGCCAGAGATTATGTTCACACACGTGCACTCCAACACGCGAGATAAGCTGGGTTTTGGTGGGGCCTAAGCCCTGAACACGATGGACGGATCAGATCACTTATAGGGTCGGTGTAAGTGGGCCACTAATCAAGAGAACGGACATCCATTCATCCGCTATCAAACCAAGGAGAGAGAGAGTGATGTCTCTCTTTTTAGAGAATTTCGGGTCAGTAGCTGCTGACCGTGCTGGCACGCCCGGTGCATGGTGGATACGGGTGCACTAGGTGCACTTGCACCTCATGTGGGGTCCATCGTAATGTTTGTAGTCAATCCACTTCGTCCATTCTACCTGGAGGGCCCAATCAAGGTCCCTGACCAAGGATGAGGTGGATAAGAGGCCCAAGTGGGCCATATCATGTGTCTCGGGCCCTATTTAGTCGGTCCTCATTGATCTAGTGGCTGGATTAGTTCAAGAATTCATTTCAACGGTTAAAGTGGCCTTGGGATCTGTTTAAGTGAGTCTCAACGGTATATTCAATTACTAGAAGGTAAGGATTGTCAAATAGTGGGTTGTGAACTAAGTATGGTAGGCCTATAAATGATGGATCTGGCGAAATGGGTCCAAATTCTAGGATGACTTAAAGTCGAAGCCTTTCATAGCCCTTATTGAATAACCTTAGCAGCCTCTAGGATTATTTGATTTCAACCTAACTATCTATTTTATACTCAGATGGCTGAATTAGAGAGATCAGGCAATTGAGCTATCGATAGGGCGTTGCGGGTTTAATGAACGGAGGATCCTGTTATTTAGATCTTTAAATTCCAAGGTTGTCAATTAGGTTTGTCTGTCTATGAAATCGAAGTCCTAAAAATAAGTTTCTTCAATGATGTGCTGGTCCATCTTGAATAGCAATGAATGGATGGCTTGACGTGGGGATTACTTTCATTGGTCAATCTTAAACTAAAATGTACGTGAATGTTTACTTAAGCTAGGTTTACATTTATACCGAATTTGGTTACACGGTAGCACCCGAGTACTAAAAAGTATGAGGTGTTACATCAGGTGGGCCTCAAATCAGTGATTTAGTGGCTAATCTATCCGTTGGGCCACTTCCACAAAGATCTAATGGCTACAATTTTACGTGTACGATTACTTTATGGTCCTGTGACATCCCGAATTTTTTCCAACTTGGCAATGAACGTCCTTGGACGTAGAACTGCCCTAGGACCTTATTCAGTTGTCATTAGGGTGTAATTTAGTTAAGTATTAACAGCTTGGATCACTTTTCATACAAACTACAAAGGCCCAAGTACCACCTCAGGCAGAAATCACCTAGGACCAATACCTTTCGGAATTAGGTCAATATTAGCAAGTGTTAAACTAGAGTACTTATGAAATTAGTACTAATCATTTTAAATATGATCTGTAAGACCCAAACCGTGCAGTATCATTGACGCTACATTACCCTGAAATCTAGAATCCATCCCTAAACCCGGTTGCTCTCGGGAGCACACCGAAAGTCCGTCTCGGACCTAGACCACACATCAAAAGTCTGATAACCGTAAAACTATACAGCTATGACCGTATTACTGGACTTGATAATTCCCTCAGAAATCAAGTCTTAATTATGTCTAGAAATGTACAACTTGAGCCTGGAGCAAAGTGTGTGAGGAACGTGGATATCTTTAGAAATAAAATCTGAATTTAAGTAATCTGAGTCGTGTCGCTTGCAGACCAAATATAAGGATTTAGACCGTCAGAATCTGACCTAAATACACCCTTAGATTAGGGAAAATGTCCCATACATGGCAATGCACTTGTGGCCCTGATCGAGTACCTATGACCGTTGAACTGAAACTGGTCCACCACAGCTGATCTGTAAACCCGATTGGAGCGAAAACTCAGCCTGACTTAGATCCATGGTCAGGGAGCTTAAGTCCGATCGCACGTGGAAAAGGGGCTAGCAAAAGTGCTCCGTTGGGCTGAAATAGACGCCCTTTAGATATAACCTAAGTATACGTTAGCCCTGGGACCATTCCCATCAGTTATGGGCCTATATAGGGCCTTAAACCCTCTCTCTCTCATTCCATACCATTTTGCAACCCTAGGAGAGAGAAGAGAGCAAAGAGAGAAGGAAAGAGAGAGAAAGTGGGAGAAAGTTCCTGGTATCTGAGCCCATCGCTCCACGTGCTTAGCCACCACTCTTGTGTCGCTATACGGGCGATACCAATCCCGTTCTTAGGTAAGAAAACCTATCCCTAATCTGTTTTAGGGTTTTAGATAGTGTAAGTTATGAAATAGTTAATCTAATTTATGCTATAGGTTGCCAGTCTGCCGTAGACAAAGACTTAGTTTTAAAACTGAGTTCGTTACGATTCTACCAGTGAAAGGTGCGGACTATAAATGTATAGGTTATGGTTTTTAAAGCTTTCAATGTCGGTTAATGATTTATAACTGACGTGGCTGTTATTTTACATGCGAAATGCATCGTCTGTTTCGTTTTACAAGTATATATGAACTATGTGACATATAGTGTATTCTATGTATATGTTGTGATATTTGAATACATATGGAATTTGGAATTGTGCCTAACATGATTATCTGTCATGGATATAAGATTGTTATATATACGACAACTCCTTAGCAAAAGGACTTGCCCTAAATCACGCCACGGCCAATATACATTATATATGTTAAAGTGTGTAGCCCAAGTGTTTGTGGAAATGATTAAATGAATATGGAACCCGGATTCATGCATGCCATGATTATCCACCGTGGGTATATGCGTGTGGTATACAGGGCAACTCCCTAGTGTAAGGATTTGCCCTAATACATGCTATCACCAACATACGTCATGTATATTGGAATATGTAGTCTAAGTGTTTGTAGAAATGTCTGAATGAACAAGTGTGTAATAAATTGTACTTTATATGAGTATTGAGAAGAGATTCCCAACTACCTTAACGATGTGTATGATTTCCTCCATGTAACTTATATTCTTTGTCTGTTTTACTTAGACACTGCCTATGTGTGAATTCATGGTTAAGTTGAAATCCATCAAATGCTCACATGCTTGTATGATTGGAATTGTTGATCCATTGCTATTCTGGTCAGCTTATATGACCATCTATTATAGTTAATTTTGTTTGGGACTACAGAATAGTCCAGGCAATCGGTAACAGGCATTGAATAGGTGGCTGAGGTTGATTTCACCACATAGGACGTGATCGATGAATCCGAACCGTACTTGGGATGTTGGCAGTGGTTAGGCCACACAAAGTGCTTTCACACTTCATGTCAATTAATTCAACGTGTGCTCATACTAGTCGAGCTCATCAAGTAACCCGATTGACCCGATGTATGTTCACCATGTATGGACACTATTGCTTGAATATAAGGTACCAAACTCACTAATGAAAACCCTTTGACCTTGGTACCTTGATCCGCTAAGACTCATGAGTCGGGCATGGTGGTAAGGGACACCGTGATCGAGCTGTCGGCCTACGCTGGGGTGACGAGCCTCCCCGTAGTGACCAGTGAGCAACATAGTCTCGTGAGCCAAATACAATGGTATGGGACACTATTCGAGTTGTTGGCCTACACTGATAAGGTGACAAGCCCTTTTTAGTGACCTCAAGCGTACGCTAAGACTGCGTAGAGGCAACGAGCCCTTACGAAGCAATAAGAGTACACTAGGCCTGCACTGATAAGGTGATGAACCCATTGCAGTGACCTAGAACCGTAATATCGTATGAGAATTGCTAGGACTGACGACCCTATAATGGATCATTGTTTGAGAATTGATATAAGGGAAGTACCTTAGATTCTCAATCTTGCTGTATGAAAGGGACTAATAATAACTCGGTAATCATGCTCATTCCATCGCATTGCATGTGCCCCGGGTTGAATAGCACAGAGGGAAAAAAGCATGCCGCGACCGTAAGATGGTGTCGCACGAGGGAGTGTAGGCGAGGGCATGTATCATACTTACATTTCATCCTTGCATTAATAAGAGTATCTAGGAATGTCTGATATGTCTACTTTATCATTACTGCTTAACTGAATTGATAACATGTTAACCTTTGCTCTATGGTTCCACTGAGTTGATCACTCACTCCCATGTTATGGGACGAAGTTTTAAACACCAACTAGACTCTATCTTAGTTGCAGGTGATGACGATGCTTATGAGGCGGAGCCGGACTTTGAGGATGATGAGGAGGGTTTCTCCTATATGCAGCTATCAAGTGTGTCTATGTAGACCGTGTTCTGATCGACGGGGCTTACAAGGATGTTGAATAGATATCATTACACTCGTTATGATTGTATTTTGGAGCACACATGTATATTCATTTTGTACATTTTGGGAGTATACGTGTACATGTTTAACCTAGTAACCTGATCATACTTCGGAGACTTACTACAGTTCATATATCTTATACATCTAATACAGTCTTCTGCTTGAAAAATTCACTTGTCTCTGGAGTATGATATGTTGTTTTGGTATAATCCCTACCATGTTTAAGGCACTAATACGGACAACATTTAATCATCATTATCTATGTTGCATAAGTGATGCATTGGAACTTGAGAGTCGAGTCTATGCTCGACCCCTGATTTTCAGGGCGTTATAAGTCCTCAGGCTAGATATAAAGTTTCGAGCCAAATGGATAGTGGGAACCCTTGAATCTTGCATTCGGGACGATTTTCAGGCCTCTTTATCTTCAATTACTGGGTTTTCTTTGATCTTTGGCATGTGAATTTTTCAATCTTAGTCCCCTAAGATCCGTCCCTTGCCTTGGTGATTCTTGAGCATCAAATTCATGCTTTTAGCACCCTTTTTAGTCCAAGCTCTTAAATTCACCTTGCAATAAAAACATGATTAAAATAGAACGTTTAAGCATTATCATATAGGTAAAACCAAGTAATAACTGGGGTCTAATATGCAATATTTGACCCTCAACATGAGACTCTTGAACTAGTCCCAACATTAGAAGAATGTTTCATCTTCCTTTTGGGCGAAGTTCATGATTGACTTCTTCATGGTGTTTGTCTTATGGAATGGAAAAAAAATTATGAACTCCATCATGTCATTCCATGTGCCAATAGATCGCGGACGTTGTGAGTGTAACCACATCTTAGCTTTTTCTTTCAAGGAGAAAGGAAAGAGTTTTAGCCTGACTATGTCCTCAGACACATTAGGAAGGTATAAAGTGGCTATAACCTTGTCAAACTCTTGTAAATGCATGTATGGACTTTCATATTCAAGTCCAAGGAACTTTGGAAGAAGTTGGATCACTCCAGGCTTAATATCCATATTTCCTGCTTTTTTTAGAAAAACCATACAAGAATGGGTGCTCACCCCCGCCGATTGTAAGTAATCTCATAAAGTACGAGGCGGGGGTGCACGGTGCACCTCATTCTCATCTGGACTTCCACAACTTGAGGTTGCGGCTAATTCACCAGTTGATTTACAGGTTGATTTGCAGCCATAACCTCAATTAACTTTGAGTATCTCAAGTGGTGTATAATCCTGTGATGGATAAATAACCCCTCAACTAATCCTCCTTCACTCAAAATACGTCGAGTGTTGTGATGGACCCACTTGGGCATGAAACACTCTGAGCCCTCAATTTCAGGATCTAAACTAAACCTAAAAAGGAAAGAGGGAATAGAAATCTAGAAATAAAAAGAGAGAGAATGAGAAAGAAGTTACCAAATTAGAAGTTTCCATATTGGGATCTTGCAAAAGAAAAAGGAAAGTGAGTTACTTTCTAAAAAGGAACTAAGGAAGCAACTTAGTTTCTAAAAATGAAAAAAGGGAAGTTTCTAAAAATAGAAAATAGAAAGTTTCTAAAAATTAAAAAGTAAGGTTCTAAAAGCAAATTATGAAAGTTTCTATTCTAGAATTAAAAAGTAGAAAAAGGTCTAAAAACAAATTAGGAAAGTTTCTAAACCTAGAATTAGAAAATAATTCTAAAAAACCCTAATCCTAAAAATAGAAAATAGAAAAAACCTAATCTTAAACTAATTCTAAAACAAGTTAATCTCATCAAAACGTAACCGTTAATCCCCAGCAACGGTGCCAAAAACTTGTTCATAACCCCAAGTGTAGGGTCATGATACAGTAACAATCTCGGTGAGACTGAGGCTGAATCCACAGGGACTAATCTCATGTGTATTCTGAAAGTAACTAGAAGTTGAACTAGGAGAAGATGTAAAACTAATTCTGAAGTGATTGAGGTAATAATTGTGAATTATTTAACTAAAACTTAAGAAATTTAAAGTTGGGAAACTAGGGTTTCCAAGGATTAACTTATAGCAATTAGGGAGATTTATGCTTAATTGAAGGACACAACTGGAATCAGAGTCTCATCTTATCTAGTTGGAAGATATCTTAGTAAAACTAAATCTGAACTTCCTTTGACCTAATTCTCAATGGATGAAATTTTTGAGAATTGGAAGTGATTCCATCACAAAACCATGCCCAGGAGACAATGGCTCATAATAGGATATACCAATTTCATAACCAAACATAAGAGAATCATGAAGATTAGAAGGGATTCCATCATCCAACCATGCCCATGAGACAATGGTGAATAATAAGATTTCCTAATTTCACAATCTCAATACATGAAAAGAGAAACTCAAAGCTATCGCAGATCTACTGTCATTTGAGTCACAATAAACCATTAAAAACTGAAAGTATTTCTTAAGAATCAAACTAGAATCAAAGAGAGTTCAACATAAACATGAATCAAAGCAATAGAAAACATCCCATCACACTACAAGCTTCACCTCTTAGCCCTAGCTAAGAGGTTTAGCCAACCATAGTCATGATTGGAACTAAAATCCTAGAAGAAAGCATGAAAAACTAAGGAAGAAAGAAGAAAAATGCTTGGTGATAGCTCTCCATCCTTGTGGTTCACTCCTCCAAACCCTAGATTGATTTTATATATCCCTAGGGATGCCCTGGGAACTCATATTTATAGTTGTGCAACACCTCATTTTGCACCTCTTTGGAAAAATCCAGAAACTGCCTTAAATTTAGGCACTCTTTGTAACTCTGCGTAACCTCGCATGATTTGTTTAATGACATCAAACAGGCTTCAATGTCATCGAAGGTGTCTTTTATACATACTTTTTTCTTGCTTTCGTAGCTCCATCTGGATTCTGTAACCTTCTATGTCATTGAACCTACCTTCGATGTCATCGAAGAGGCCTTTGATGTCATCGAGCATTGTTCGAGGAATCGATAATGTGTCTAAAATAGTCCAGAGAGTTAATCCACTTTCTTCAATAAATTCGATGTCATTGAAGAGACCTTCATTGTCATCGAGTAGATCTTCGATGTCATCGAGGAGTGCTTCAAGTAATAAAAAATGGTGCCCAATATGTCCAGCGAGTTTTTTTGAAATTCCACAAAAAATTCGATGTCATCGAGCAGGTCTTTGATGTCATCGAGCAAAGCTTTAAGTCATCGAAAATTTCTTGAGTCATCCAAAAACGTCTTCAATTTGTTCAGCGGCCAACTCAATTTTCCTTCATAAATTCGATGTCATCGACCTGTGTTCAATGTCATCAAATGTGTCCTCGAGTCATCGAATGGTGTTCGATGTCACAGTCAATGTGTATTCCACGCTTGTTCTTTCAGCTTCGTTCTTTCTCTACTTGGTTTTCTTGAATCTTGGGACCTTGAAATCTTTAATCTTTATCTCCTAAGATCCATTCTTTGCTTTAGTGATCTTTGAGCCTCAAATTCATGCTTTTAGCACCTTTTCCAATCCAAGCTCTTAAATTCACCTTGCAACACAAACATGAGTAAAATAGGACATTAAGCAGTATCATGTTCATAAAACCAAGATATAAATGGGGTTCAATATGCAATATTTAATCGTCAAGATAATTCCCAACCAACATTTTGCTAGCTCTGAGCAAAGTATGTGAAAAATAAATCTCAATGCTTAATGTTAGAAATCTTTTTCAGAAAACAATCTTTCATGCACTCAAGGATGAATGGTTAGAATTAAGATACGAAAGTGAGATATCGAAAACCTAAAACCCGATCACATAAACAACCAATCAAATAAGTTCTTTATCCATTAAATCGAAGCATAATTTGTATATCAAGTTTTTCAATGTGCTCAGTGAAAGTCAATTTACTTCC
The DNA here is from genome assembly GCF_029962835.1 of Magnolia sinica. Lineage (NCBI taxonomy): Eukaryota > Viridiplantae > Streptophyta > Magnoliopsida > Magnoliales > Magnoliaceae > Magnolia > Magnolia sinica. The sequence goes on from NC_080574.1 coordinate 88,628,034, forward strand.
CGTACGAATATTATCAATTCATCATGTTAGTATTGCTCATCACTTCAAGATCAGTTTAAAATTCAAGTACTGATTCCGAACTTATCCCATGTTCCTTCTTTTTCTAGTTTTTTTATATCAACAATTAGTTTTTATTCATTCTTTTTATTTTTGCATTCTTTTCATTCTTTCCATTCTTTTTCATGACCTCTTTGTCAATCTCCTATTTTATTAACTGGTTCTTTCTTCCTTTAAGGTAGATAAAATTTTCCAGAATCGATTCTCACCATCTATAAATGATTCACATACTAACAATCAGAACTTCTATTATATCTTACAAAAGACAAATTGAATGTTTCTTGTGATTTAACATGATATTAAAACTTCCTCTTAATCAATCGAGCACAAGTACTTAGGTGATAAATTACTTAGATGACTAGAATTCAGTAATTCAAGATTTAATCTCTATCTTATCATACTTAAAGCATTCTCAAGTACACAATTCATTGCTTCCCAAACAGATTTCAACTTGAAACATTAAAAATTTTTAAAATTTTTGCTCAAAACTGAGAAAACACTGATTAGGTTACCTAATCCCCCATTCCTAATCGAAAAATCTACATTGTCCTCAATGTAAAAGAATTAAGCATGCAATGCAAAAGTGGCAATGAAAAGAAAAAGGAAGTGATGGAAAGGTAATACCTGAAGAAGGAATTCTGAGGCTTTTCCAATAATCTTAATGTGAAGATAGGTTAGCACAAAACAAAACTCAATAGAGTATAAGCAAACTATCCTAAAATAGTGGAAGCAAACTACCCTAGTCCTATGAAAGCGATAAACCTACATATACCTCCATCAAACTAGGAGATCAATCCTAGTATAAAAGATCACTCAGAGGTATGGACATCTCCTCTGAATCAAATTTCTCAACAAATGGCTTTAATCGATGTCCATTTACTTTGAATTCATTTCCATTGTTCGAATTCTTTATCTTAATAGCCCCATGAGGATAAACATTGGTAATAGTGAAGGGGTCGGTCTAACGAAATCGGAGTTTGCCCGAAAAGAGATGGAACTGAGAATTATACAAAAGGACCTTTTAACCTAGTGTAAATGATTTTCGAAGAATGTGTTGGTCATGAAACACCTTCATCTTGTCCTTGTAAATTCTTGAGTTCTCGAACGCATCATTCTGAATTTCTTCAAGTTCATTTAACTGAAGTTTGCATAGCGAGCCAACGTTGTTCAGATTGAAATTTAGATTTTTAATAGCCCAGTAGGCTCTATGTTTCAACTCCATGGGTAAGTGGCAAGCCTTTCCATAGATAAGTCTAAAGGGAGTCATTCCAATAGGGGTCTTAAATGCGGTACAGTAAGCCCATAAGGCATCGGTCAAGTGAATTAACCAATCCTTACAGTCAGGGCTAACCATTTTCTCCAAAATGTGTTTAATTTTCCTATTAAAAATCTCCTCTTGTCCACTTGTTTATGGGTGGTATGGAGTACTCACTCTGTGGGAGATGCCATATTTCTTCATTAAGTTCGCAAATGGCTTATTACAGAAATGTGAACCTCTATCACTAATGATAGCTCAAGGCGTTCCAAACCGGGAAAGGATATTCTCTTTTAAGAATTTAATGGCCATTTGATGATCATTGTTCTGGCATGGGATCATTTCGACCCATTTAGTGACATAGTCTACAGTGAACAAAATATATAAATTTCAGAAAGATTGGGGGAATGGTCCCATAAAATCCATGCCCCAGCAATCAAATGCTTCAATGATCAGAATGGGGTTCAAGGGCATTATATTTCAATGGGATAATGCTCCCAATTTCTGACAACGCTCACAAGCTTTGCAAAACTCATGAGTATCCTTAAATATATTGGGCCAGTAACACACTGCATAATTTTGGTTGTGGTTTTTCTAGCAGAAAAGTGACCACCACAGGCTCGAGAATGACAGAAGGAGATAACACTTTGATGTTCATTGCCTGACACATATCTCCTTAAGATTTGGTCTGGAAAATATTTAAACAGATATGGATCATCCCAAAAGAATTTGCGTACCTCGGTAAAGAACTTTTTCTTATCTTGCGTAGTCTAATGTGTAGAAAGATAATTAGCAATATCCGCAAACCAAGGAGAATGGGCCACTTTAAACAAATGTTCGTCAGGGAATATGTCATTTATATTTGTCATCTCAAGGGAATCAGAGAGATTAAGGCGGGAAGGATGGTCAACCACCGTTGAGGGTCAAATATTACATATTATCCCCCATTTATTTCTTGGTTTTACAAACATAATATAGCTTAATGGTATATTTTATATGTGTTTTTATTGCAAGGTGAATTTAAGATCTTGGATTGAAAAGAATGCAAATAATTAGAGGATGAAGACAATTCCCATGATATTAACCTAATTGATTCTTTCATAGAAGATAGAACACTTCTGACCTTATCCTCTGACCCTCTAGAGATGTGTCTAGCCCACTCCCATGATTTTGATGATGACATGATTAGGGAGATAGGGACCATGCTAGATACCGTGCTAGTACTTGAAATTAACCGATGGAGGCTACAATTCAAAGAATTGTCCCAAACTGATGTAATGCCTCTACCATCTAACCTCAAGGCACTGACATTGCACCTAAAACTTTTACCCTCCAATTTGAAATATGTATATTTAGGTCAAGATGAGACATACTCGATGGTAATTTCTTCCCACCTTGAGCAAGAATAAAAAAGTATTCTTATCTATAATCTCATTAAGCATAAGGGAGCCCTTGGATGGTCGATTGCGGACCTCAAGGGAATTGACCCTTCAATTTGTACTAACTGCATTTATCTAGAGGATAATACGAAGACCTCTCAGCAGCCACAACATAGACTAAATCTAAACATAAAGGAAGTGGTTAAGGCCGAGGTTCTTAAGATATTAGATGTGGGTATCATATACCCTATATCGGATAGCCAATGGGTGAGTCCAACTCAAGTGGTTCCCAAGAAGTCTGGAATCACCATAATAGCCAATGCCAACAACGAAATCATGCCAACTAGGGTGACTACTAGTTGGAGAAAGTGCATTGACTATCGAAAATTGAATATCGTCACTAAGAAGGACCACTTTCCATTGCCCTTCATTGATCAAATCTTGGAAAGGCTAGCTGGTCACTTATATTATTGCTTCCTTGACGGGTATTTGAGCTACAACCAGATAGATATAGCCCTTGAAGATTAGGAAAAGTCTACATTTACATGTCCCTTTGGCACCTTTGCTTACCGAAGTATACCATTTGAACTGTGTAATGCCCCCACCACTTTTCAGCAATGCATGTTGAGTATTTTTCTGACATGGTGGGGCAATATTTGGAGGTCTTCATGGACAAATTTTCTATCTTTGGTCCATCTTTCAGTGGTTGTTTGGAAAATCTTAAATGTGTGTTGAAAAGTTGTGAAAAAAAGAATTTGGTACTCAATTGGGAGAAGTGTCATTTCATGGTTTGTAAGGGAATAGTCCTTGGACCTATCATTTCATCCAAGGGAATTGAGGTAGATTAATCTAAAATTGATCTTATCTCTACCCTACCCCCACCCAAAATCATACGAGACATGAGATCCTTCTTAGGACACGTTGGATTTTACAGAATGTAACGCCCTGAAATTCGGGGGTCGAGCATAACTCAGCTCCCGAGTTCCAAAACATCACTTATGCAACATAATTAATGAATGATGTATGTTGACTATATTAGCATATAAACATGGGATAGATTAAGCCAAAACGCAGATATGATTCAGGGATAAGTGAATAAAGCAAGCGGAAGACTTATAGTAAAATATGTGTACATGTGTAAGTCCCTGAATTACATATACAACCAGATCGTGTAAAAGTGTTATTTATCAAAATTATAAGTACAAGTTACATCATTTCAGTTCTCAAAATAGTAATCCCATAAATCCCGCGCAACAGACCGAGGCTCGCTAGAACCCGTCTGAAAACTGCATATAGGAGAAGGCAGCCTCGTCGTCATCCAGCTCCCGCTCTGCCTCAGACGTCGCATCCACATCTGCAACATCAGGGCCTAAGACAGAGTCTGGTGGGTGTACAACACCGCCCCAGAAATGTGGGAATGAGTGATCAACTCAGTGGAACAATAAGCACTGGTTAACATGTTATCAGTTCAATCAAACAGTAATGATAAAGCAGGACAATTAAATAAATCCTAAGTACTCTTATTAATGCAAGTATGAATGCGGTATGATGCGTGCCCTCACGCGTACACCCTCAGCGTCTTCATCTTACGTTACGCATGACATCGCCTCAAAGTGCGCCACATCTACAAAGCACATGCAAATGCGGTGCATGGATATGATTACCAAGTTGTTATTAGTCCATTTCACACAACAGGATTGGGAAGCTAAGATACCTTCCTCATATCACCATCCAAACAGTGATCCATACTAGGGTCGTCAATCCTAGACATCTCATACGATTTTATATTTAAGGTCGTAGCAAAGGGCTCGTCACCAATCAATGCACGCCTTTCATGCCCTTACTACCACAGATCGGCTCGTCACCTCCTTGCGGTATCCAGGTATGCTCGAGGTCACTACAAAGGGCTCGTCACCAATCAATGTAGGCTGACAGCACGAATATAGTGTCCCATACCACCATAACTCGGCTCACGAGTTAAGTTGCTCACTTGGTCACTACGGGGAGGCTCGTCACCCCAGCGTAGGCCGACAGCTCGACCACGGTGTCCCATACCACCATGTCCGGCTCATGAGTCTTAACGGATCAGGTACCATGGTTATTAGGATTTCACTGGTAAGTTCGGTACCCTAGATTCAAGCAGTAGCGTCCATACATGGTTAACATACACTGGACAATCGGGTTAGTTGACGAACTCGACTAGCACGAGCGCACGTTGAAATGAACGACATGGAGTGCGCAAACACTCCGCGTGGCCAAACCACTGCCGCCAACTCTAATACGGCTCGGGTTCGTCTAATACGTCCTACGTGGCGAAAGCAATCTCAACCACGAATATAGGGTCAATTACCGATCTCCTGGACTAAGGCATAGTCCCAAATATCCTACACTACTACAGATATTCATATGGAATGTAAAACAGTAATGGAACAATAACTCAAATCATGTTACATACACATCTGAATAATATCAACTTAACATAAATGTAAGCATAGGAGATGCTTGAAGTTAAATAACTTGAAAGGTAACTGCATAAAGGAAAACATGCGCATCAATGGGAGTATTGAGAATCACTTCTCAACGCCCACACTTAGTGTAATCAGTTACACTTAGGTCATTCATGCATTTCTACAAACACTTAGCATACATGGAACAACATACATGACGCATGTTGAAATACATGCACTTAGACAATTCCTTTTATCAAGGAGTTGTCATACATGCATCTAGCATACATACATGACCAATAATCATGGCAAGCACAAGTGCGTATTTTATACGTATACGGTACTTTATAAATACACTTAGAATACACAAATCTCAATATAGCACATGCATATCGGAAAGCAATGCAAACATAACATTTGACATGTGAAATCTCATCCATAACAAGAATAAATCACTAACGGGATTGAAAGCCTTGAAAATCATAACCTATACACTTAAAGTCCGCACCTTAAGCGAAGAAAGAACCGCCGAACTGATTTAGACGAGTTGTCTTCGTCCAACGGCGCTAGAATACCCTAAAATAAGGATAGAAATGAGATACAACAACACCACGTCTAATCTAAGCTCTAACACAGGTTAGGGTTAGGTTAACTTACCCCAAAAGAACTCAGAATCGTCAGAGGAACGATTCAAAGTGAAGGTTCAAAGGTGAAGAAGAACAAGGAAGAATCAAGATGATTCACCAATCAATCTCTCTCACTAACTCTCTCTTTTCCACTCTCTCTCCAAGCTAGGGTTAGAGAAAATTCGTATGGAAATGAGAGCTAGGGTTTAAGGACTATATATAGGCCTTAAAATGATGGAAATAACCCGTGGTCAAGGTATACTTAGGTTATAACCAAAGTACGCCTTTCTCGATCCAACGAAGCACTTCTGGTGGGCCTATAACCACGAAAGGTCGGACTTAAGCTCACTGACCATGGATCTAGGTCAGGCAGAGTTTTCATACCGACCGGCTCTTCAGATCAGCCGTGGCGGACCACACTCAATTCAACGGTCACGGAAACTCGATCAGGTCCACAAGCACTAGGATATGCCTGGGCCAACCATCCTGATCAGAGGGTGAAATTGGGTCAGAATCCAACGGTCAGATAGCTTAGAATCTCGGTAGCGACACGACTCAGATTTCATAAAAAGCTTATTAAATTCCAACCGTTCTCACACTCTTCACTCCGAACTCAACCAAATCGACCCAGAACATCAGATCGACTTGATTTTTGAGGTGAAGACCAAGCCCAACTCAGTGACCGCAACAGCCTAAGATCATCGCCATCGGACCTTCGACGCACGGTCTAGGTCCGATCCAGATCTTCCAAAAAATCCCCAGAACAACTGGATTTAGCGATGGATCCCAGATTTCAGAGTAACATAGCGCTCACTAATCTACACGTTTAGAGCCATGCAGATATAATTTAAAGTGATTGATGCGAATTTCACAAGCAATCAAGTAAAGCGCTAATTACCCCAAAAACAACTACTTAAGGAAAGATTAGCACAAAAATTCCAAGGTCGTTACACAGAAGATTCATAAAAGGACTTTAGCCACATTTCTCAACCTTTATGTAATCTACTTTAAAAGGATATTCCATATGAGTAGACTGAGCAATGTCAAGAAGCTTTCTGTAAGCTCAAGAGCATGTTGACTACCACACCTATTATACAGCTAACCGATTGGAGTATTCTTTTTGAACTTATGTGTGATGTGTCTGACTATACTATTGGGGCGATGTTAGGCCAGAGAAAAGAAAAGACGCCTTATGTTATTCATTATGCAAGTAAAATCCTAAATCTGCCCAAGTGAATTACTCTACTACGAAAAAGGAACTCTTTGCCGTTATGTTCGCTTTTGACAAATTTAGGTCATACTTGATCAGATCTAAGATCATCATTTACACAGATCATACGGCACTCAAGTATCTTCTTTTAAAGAATGATGTTAAGTCTCACTTGATAAGATGGATCCTCCTACTCCAAGAATTTGATTTGAAAATAAAAGATAAAAAGGAAGTAGAGAATGTAGTGGCTGACCATCTTTCTTGCCTTGATCTCTCTGATTCCCTTGAGATGGCACCCATTAACGACATGTTCCCCGATGAACAATTGTTTAAAGTCTCCCACTCACCTTAGTTAGCTGATATTGCTAATTATCTTGCCACGGGTTTCACGCCGACACATTGGATTATGCAAGATAAGAAGAAATTTTTCGCCGTGGTACGCAAATTCTTCTAGGATGATCTGTACCTATTTAAATATTGACCAGATCAGATTTTAGGGAGGTATGTGGAAGATAATGAACACCATAGTATCATCTCCTTCTGTCACACTCAGGGCTGTGGTGATCACTTTTCTACCAAAAATACTACAGCCAAACTTCTATAGTGAGGCTTCTATTTGTAACGACCTTGGAATTTTTGTGCTAATCTTTCCTTAAGTAGTTGTTTTTGGGGTAATTAGCGCTTTACTTGATTGCTTATGAAATTCACATCAATCACTTTAAATTGTATCTGCATGGCTCTAAACGTGCAGATTAGTGAGCGCTACGTTACTCTAAAATCTGGGATCCATCGCTAAATCCAGTTGTTCTGGGGATTTTTTGGAAGATCTGGATCGGACCTAGACCGCGCGTCGAAAGTCCGATAGCGATGATCTTAGGCTGTTGCGGTCACCGAGTTGGGCTTGATCTTCACCTCGAAAATCAAGTCGATCTGATGTTCTGGGTCGATTTGGTTGAGTTCGGAGTGAAGAGTGTGAGAACGGTTGGAATTTAATAAGCTTTTTATGAAATCTGAGTCGTGTCGCTTGCGCGACGATTTTAAGCTATCGACCGTTGGATTCTGACCCAATTTCACCCTCTGATCAGGATGGTTGGCCCAGGCATATCCTAGTGCTTGTGGACCTGATCGAGATTCCGTGACCGTTGAATTGAGTGTGGTCCGCCACGGCTGATCTGAAGAGCCGGTCGGTACGAAAACTCAGCCTGACCTAGATCCATGGTCAGTGAGCTTAAGTCCGACCTTTCGTGGTTATAGGCCCACCAGAAGTGCTTCGTTGGATCGAGAAAGGCGTACTTTGGTTATAACCTAAGTATACCTTGACCCTGGGGTTATTTCCATCATTTTAAGGTCTATATATAGTCCTTAAACCCTAGCTCTCATTTCCATACGAATTTTCTCTAACCCTACCTTGGAAAGAGAGTGGAAAAGAGAGAGGAAGTGAGAGAGATTAGTTGGTGAATCACCTTGATTCTTCCTTGTTCTTCTTCACCTTTGAATCTTCACTTTGAATCGTTCCTTTGGCGATTCTGAGTTCTTTTGGGGTAAGTTAAACTAACCCTAACCTGTGTTAGAGCTTAGATTAGACTTGGTGTTGTTGTATCTCATTTCTATCCTTATTTTAGGGTATTCTTGCGCCGTTGACGAAGACAACTCATCTAAATCAGTTCGGCGGTTCTTTCTTTGCTTAAGGTGAGGACTTTAAGTGTATAGGTTATGGTTTTCAAGGCTTTCAATCCCAGTTAGTGATTTATTCTTGTTATGGATGAGATTTCACATGCCAAATGTTGCGCTTACGTTGCTTTCCTGATATGCATGTGATATGTTGAGATTTGTGTATTCTATGTGTATTTATAAAGTACCGTATACGTATAGAATATGCACTTATGTTTGCCATGATTAATTGTCATGTATGTATGCTGGATGCATGTATGACAACTCCTTGGGAAAAGGAAATGTCTAAGTGCATGTGTTTCAACATACGTCATGTATGTTGTTCCATGAATGCTAAGTGTTTGTAGAAATGCATGAATGATCTACGTGTAACTGATTACACTAAATGCAGGCGTTGAGAAGTGGTTCTCAATACTTCTATGGATGCGCATGATTTCCTTTATGCATTTACATTCCAAGTTATTTAAATTCAAGCATTCCTATGCTTACATTTATGTTAAGTTGATATTCTTCAGATGTGTATGCACCATGATTTGAGTGGTTGTTCCATTACTGTTTTACATTCCATATGAATATCTGTAGTAGTGTAATGTATTTGGGACTATGCCTTAGTCCAGGAAATCGGTAATTGACCCTATGGTCGTGGTTGAGATTGCTTTCGCCACGTGAGACGCATTAGACGAACCCGAGTCGTATTAGAGTTGTCGGCAGTGGTTTGACCATGCGGAGTGTTTGCGCACTCCATGTCGTTCAATTCAACGTGCGCTCGTGCTAGTCGAGTTCGTCAACTAACCCGATTGTCCAGTGTATGTTAACCATGTATGGACGCTACTGCTTGAATCTAGGGTACCGAACTTACCAGTGAAATCCTAATAACCATGGTACCTGATCCGCTAAGACTCATGAGCCGGACATGGTGGTATGGGACACCGTGGTCGAGCTGTTGGCCTACGCTGGGGTGACGAGTCTCCCCGTAGTGACCAGTGAGCAACTTAATCTCGTGAGCCGATTATGGTGGTATGGGACACCATATTCGTGCTGTCGGCATACATTGATTGGTGACGAGCCCTTTGTAGTGACCTCGAGCATACCTGGATACCGCAAGGAGGTGACGAGCTGATCTGTGGTAGTAAGGGCATGAAAGGCGTGCATTGATTGGTGACGAGCCCTTTGCTACGACCTCAACTATATTGTCGTATGAGATGTCTAGGATTGACGACCCTAGTATGGATCACTGTTTAGATGGTGATATGAGGAAGGTATCTTAGCTTCCCAATCCTGTTGTGTGAAATGGACTAATAACAACTTGGTAATCATAACCATGCACCGCATTTGCATGTGCTTGTAGATGTGGTGCACTTTGAGGCGATGTCATGCGTAACGTAAGATGAAGACGCTGAGGGTGTACGTGTGAGGGCACGCATCATATTGCATTCATACCTGCATTAATAAGAGTACTTAGGCTTTATTTAAGTGTTCTGCTTTATCATTACTGTTTGATTGAACTGATAGCATGTTAACCAGTGCCTTATTGTTCCACTGAGTTGATCACTCACTCCCACGTTTCTGGGGCGGTGTTACACACCCACCGGACTCTCTTAGGCCCCGATGTTGCAGATGTGGATGCGACGTCCGAGGCCGCCATGAAATGAAGTGCCTCCACCTTCTTTTGAAGAGCACGAGCACTGATGTAACGACCTTGGAATTTTCTGTGCGCGGGATCTATGGGATTACTATTTTGGGAACTGAAATGATGTAACTTGTACTTATAATTTTGATAAATAACACTTTTACACGATCTGGTTGTATATGTAATTCAGGGACTTACACTTGTACACATATTTTACTATAAGTCTTCCGCTTGCTTTATTCACTTATCCCTGAATCATATCTGCGTTTTGGCTTAATCTATCCCATGTTTATGTGCTAATACAGTCAACATACATCATTCATTAATTATGTTGCATAAGTGATGTTTTGGAACTCGGGAGCTGAGTTATGCTCGACCCCCGAATTTCAGGGCATTACATTATTGGCCCACTATGTTCAAGGACACTCATGAGTTTTTCAAAGCTTATGAACGTTGTCAAAAGTTAGGAGCATTATCCCATCGAAATATGATGCCTGTGAACCCCATTCTCATAATCGTAGCATTTGATTGCTGGGGAATCGATTTCATGGGACCATTCCCCCAATCGCATAGAAATTTATACATTCTATTAGCCATAGACTATGTCACTAAATGGGTCGAAGCAATCCCATGTCGGAACAATGACCATTAGACGGTCATTGAGTTTTTAAAAGAGAACATTCTTTCCCGGTTTGGAAAGCCTTGGGCCATCATTAGTGATGGAGGCTCACATTTTTACAATAGGCCATTTGCAAATCTATTGAAGAAATATGGCATATCTCACAAGGTGACCACTCCATACCACCCACAGACTTGTGGGAAAGCTGAGATTTTCAATAGAGAAATTAAACAAATTTTAGAGAAAACGGTTAACCCTGACCGCAAGGATTAGTAAATCCGATTGACCAATGCTCTATGGGTTTACCGTACCGCATTTAAAACTCTTATTGGAATGTCTCCCTTTAGACTTGTCTATGGGAAAGCTTGCCACTTACCTGTGGAGTTGGAACATAGAGCCTACTGGGCTATTAAGAATCTAAATTTCACTTTAAACGATGCTGGCTCGCTGCGCAAACTACAATTGAATGAACTCGAGGAGATTCGGAATGACGCATACGAGAACTCGAGAATTTACAAGGACAGGATGAAGATGTTCCATGATAAGAACATCCTTCAAAAATCATTCTTGACTGGCCAGAAAGTCCTTTTGTACAATTCTCGGTTACATCTTTTTCCGGAAAAGCTCCGATCTCATTGGTCAAGCCCTTTCACTGTTACAAATGTCTATCCTCATGGGGCTATTAAGATAGAGAATCCAAACAATGGCAATAGCTTTAAAGTGAATGGACATTGTTTAAAGCAATTTGTGGAGAAATTCGATTCAGAGAACATGACCATACCTCTGACTAATCCTGTGTACTAGGATTAACCTCCTAGTCTGATGGGGGTATAGTTAGGTTTATTGTTTTCATTTTATGTTTAGGATAGTTTGCTTTTTGCTGTTTAGGATAGTTTGCTTATACTCTATTGAGTTTCATTTTGTGCTAACCCATTTTATGCAGAGATTCGTAGAAAAGATTCAAAATTCCTTCTTCCAGGTACTATCTTTCCAACCCCATCTCCTTTATTTTCATTGCCTTTTTTGCATTACATGCTTATTTCTTATACATTGAGGATAGTGTAGAATTTTTGTAGGGGTGTGGGGTATTAGGTAACCTAATCAGTGTTTTCTCAGTTTTCAAAAAAAATTTTGAAAATTTTCAATGTTTTAAGTTAAAATCTTTTTGGGAAGTGATGACTTGTGTACTTAAGAATGCTTTGAGTATGATAAGATAGAGATTGAATCTTGAATTGCTGGCAATCTTGAATTGCTGGAGTCTAATCATTTAAGTAACTTACCACCTAAGTTCTTGTGCACAATTATCTTAGAGGTAATTTGAATATCATGATTCTAAATCACAAGACACACTCAAATTACCTTCTGTAAGATGTACTAGAATTTTTTATTGTTAGTATGTTAATCATTGATAGATGATGAGAATCAAGTTTGAAGAATTTTATCCATCTTAAAAGAAGAAAAGAACCAGTTAAAAAATAAGAGATAGACAAAGAGGTCATAAAAAAGAATGAAAAGAATGAAAAATCTGGAAAAGAATGCAAAAATAAAGAATGGATAAAAATTGACCGTCGATATAAAATCAAAAACTAGAAAAAGAAGGAGAAGGGGACGAGTTCGGAATCAGTACTTGAGTTCAAACCAATCTTAAGTAATGAGCATGGCTAACATTGTGAAATGGTAGTATTCATGTGGAAAGTAAGTTGATTTTCACTGAGCACATTGAAAAGTATGGTATATAGACTTATACTCTGATTTGATGGACAAAGAACTTACTTAATTGTTACCTATGTGATTCACTTAATTGTTACCTATGTGATTCAGCTCTAGAGTTTTAAAATCTCACTTTCGTATCTCATCTCTACCCATTCATACTTGAGTAAACAAAAGATTGTCTACCTAAAAAGTTTTGAACTGAGATTGAAGATTATTTTTTGCATATTTTTCTTGGGACTAGCAAAATGCTAGTTAGTAGTTGTGTTGAGGGTCAAATATTGGATATTATCTCCCATTTTATTCTTGGTTTTACAAACATAATATGGCTTAATGGTATATTTTACATGTGTTTATGTTGCAAGGTGAATTTAAGAGCTTGGATTGAAAAAAATGTTAAAAGCATGGATTTAGTGCTCAAGATTTGCCAAAGCAGAGAAGGGATCTTTGGAGACCAAGATTGAAGATTTCAGGACTCCAAGATCCAAGAAAACCAAGTGGAGAAGGAAGGAAGTTGAAAGAACAAGCACAAAAATTACAAAGACTGTGTAATCGAGAACTTCTCGATGACATCGAATATCTATTTGATGACATCGAACACTGGTTAATGACATCGAATTTATGAGGGAAAATCGAGTTGGTTGCTAGACATATCGGGTAATTTTCTCGATCAATCGAAGATAGGTTCGATGATTCGAAGGAAGGTACTGGATGGCATCGAATTTATTGAACAAATTAAAGAAACTCACTGGACTGTTTTAGACACATTCTCAATTACTCATAGACCTGTTCGATGAATTGCTTCACTCAATGACATCGAAGGACGGTTCAATGACATAGAGACTTACGCAGTGCGAAAGAAGTAAAAGGCGTGACTTCCAGATTTAAAGACATCGAAGGGTGTTCGATGACATTGAACTTGTTATGCAGTGTTTACGCGGACTGCGTAAATTTTATCCAATTTTGTGATTTTGTGGAACTTGCCTTATAAATAGGGGTTTCCTAAGTCTTTCTAGGATATCTAGGGTTTGGAGAAGTAGACTAAAAAGGCAGAGCCGCTTCCTAAGAGTTCTTCTTCCCTTCTTCTTAGTTTTTTATGCTTTCTTTTAGGGTTATAAATCCAATCATGTCTATGGTTGGCTAGATCTCTTAGCTAGGGCTAAGGGGTGAAGCTTATAGCGTGGTTGGGATGTTTTTCTTGTTTGATTCTTATTATTGTTGAACTCCTTTGATTCTAGTTTGATATTTAAGAAATACTTTTAGTTTTTAATGGTTTGTTGTGACTTAAATTACAATAGATCTACAATAGCTTGAAGTATCTTCTTTCTCTATTTAGAGTTTGTGAAAATAGGAAATCATGTTGTTCTCCATTGTCCCTTGGGCATGGCTTAGTGATGGAATCCCTTCTATTCTTCACAATTCTCCCATGTGGGTTGTTGGATCGGTATATCCTGTTGTCTAACATAGTCTCCTGGGCATGGTTAGGTGATGGAATCACTCCCAATTTCTACAGCTTTCATCCGTTGAGAATTATGTCAATGGAAGTTCAGATTTGATCTTATTGAATATCTTCCAATTGGATAGGATAGGACTCCAATTCCAATTGAGTGCCTTAAATCAAATAAGGAAACATCCTAATAGCTGCAAGTGGATCCCTGGAAACCCTAGCTCCCACCTTTAAATTTACAAGTTTTAGTTAAACAATTCACAATTACTCCCTCTATAATTTTAGATTTAGATTCACATCTTCTTCTAGTTCTACTTCTAGTTGCTTTCAGAATACACACAAGATTAGTCCTTGTGGATTCGACCTCAGTCTCATCGAGATTATTACTACATTACGACCCTACACTTGGGGTTGAGAGCAGCCACTACGTTCTCTACTCTCTTTTTATCTTTTATTTCTAAATCGAATTCTTGGAGTAGGAGGATCCATCTTATCAGGCGGGGCTTAGCATCATTCTTAGAAAAAAGATATTTAAGCATTGTATGATCTATATAATGATGATCTTGGATCTGATCAAGTAGGACCTAAATTTATCCAAAGCAAACGCTACGGCTAAGAGTTCTTTTTCTGTAGTAAAGTAGTTCACTTGGGCAGGATTTAGAGTTTTACTTGCGTAATGAATAATGTATGGCTTCTTTTCTTTTCTCTGGCCTAAAACTGCCCCAAGAGCATTGTCAGACACGTCGTACATAAGTTCATGGTGGGGGCATTACACGGTCTAAGTGGCATCCTTGGTAAGTAAATGTGTCAAAAGAATATGTGAATGTGGTCTTTTCTTGGTCTTCAAGGGCTAACTCGATCTGATTGTAGCCCAAATATCTGTCAAGGAAACAGTAATAAGAATGATCAGCTAGCCTTTCCAAAATTTGGTCGATGAAGGGCAAAGGAAAGTGGTCCTTCCTCGTGACGGTACTTAACTTCCTGTAGTCAATGCACATTCTCTAACCAATAGTGACTCTAATTGGCACGAGTTCATTATCATCATTGGCTATGATGGTGATTCCGGACTTCTTAGGAACCACCTGAGTTGGACTCACCCATTGACTATCGAATATAGGGTATATGATACCCACATCTAATAGCTTAAGAACCTCGGCTTTAACCACTTTCTTCATGTTTGGATTTAATCTACGTTGTGGTTGTCGGGAGGTCTTCACATTATTCTTTAGATAAATGCGGTCAGTACAATTCAAAGGGTCAATTCCCTTGAGGTCCACAATCGACCATCCAAGGGCTCCTTTGTGCTCAATGAGAGTAGAGATAAGTAGAGCTGGGCAGAATCCAACCCAATCCGACAGATCCGACACGATCTGATCCAAACCGAAGGCCAGGATCGGGTTGGATCGAGTAGTCCCACTCAAATCCGATCGTACATTGAGTGGAGTTTGGATCAGTGGCCAATCTGGACTGATCCAATCCAGAATCTGATCTGATCCGATTCACACAATATTCATTCAACACTATTTCCTATAATGTTGTCCGCTTGAGATTGTGATATACCTCATTTTTTGCTTAATCCATAAAATGATCTAGAAAAATAGATGTATGGCTTGGATGAAATAAATACATCATAGTGTGTTCTATAAAGCACCGATCACCAGCCATTGGCTGGTGGCAGAGGAGTAGCTAATTCATCCTTTCACCCGTGGCTCGAGGTGCATCGAGTACCGGGCTCTAACAGGAAATCGGATTGCATACTGAGTTACTCATTAAGTTCCTATCATACTAAGTAAACTTTGTTGGGCCCACCATGAATGTATGTGGTCTATCCACGCCGTCCATCTGTTTTTCCATATTATTTTAGCGGTTGAGCCTAAATTCTATTCATACCCAAAGATCAAGTGAACTATACCATAGGAAACGGTTGGAATAATGATTTTCACCATTGAAACCTTTTTAGGGCCCACGGTGATGTTTATTTCTCATCAAACCTGTTCATACGATCACATAAACATGGATGAAGGGAAAAAAATAAATACAATCTTGATCCAACACTTCTGTGGCCCCCAAGAAATTTTTAACAGTAGATGTTCAATTCACACTTTTTCCTCTGGTGTGGTCCACTTGAGGTTTATATACACTTCATTTTAAGCTTAAGCCCTAAAATTATCTGTTAAAATGGATGGATGGAGTAGATAAAATACATAAATCATGGTGGACCCCATAGAATTTACTCAATACGTACGCTTACGGTACTAAGTTACTCAGTATGCAATCCGCTTCCTCTGACAGACGCCGATTTCATGCGAAAGCCTTTCGCAGGAAGTTCTTGCATGGTATAATAGGTGGGTCCCACCATGATGTTTGTGATAAATCCACACTGTCTATCTATTTTGGGAGCTCATTTTATGACATGCGGCCAAAAATGAAGTGTATCCAAAACTCAAGTGGCCCTTACTAGAGGAAATAGTGTAGATTCAGTGACCACCATTTGAAACATTCGCATGGCCACAGAGTTTAATATCAAAAGAAGTTTTTGGTGTTTTCACTTCATCCAAGTGGGAATTACCTTATAAACGGTTTGGATGGCATATAAATATTAGGGTAGATAACAGGAAGGTTTCAACGGTAGGAAATTCTTTCCTTGGTTTTCCCTCTCGTTCGGCCCACTTGAGCTTTGGATCCACCTATTTTTTGGTATCATGTACTAAAATGAGCTCCCACAACTGATGGATGTTCATAACCCCAAGTGTAGGGCTGTGATGTAGTAATAATCTCAGTGAGACCGAGGTCGAATCCACGAGGACTAATCTCGTGTGTCTTCTGAGAGCAACTAGAATTAGAACTAGAAGAAGATGGAAACCTAAATATGGAATATTTAAGAGAGTAATTTTAATAAAACTAATTAAAACTAATGAAATTACAGGTGGTAACTAGGGTGTCAAGGATCCACTTGTAGCAATTGGGAAGCTACCGTGCATGATCAAGGACATAACTGGAATCGAAGTCCTATCCTATCTAATTGGTAAGAAGAGATTTGTTAAATCTCTGAACTTCTTATGGATCTAATCATCAATGGATGAGAGTGGTGAGATTTTGGAATTGATTCCGTCACCTAACCATGCCCAAGAGACAAGGCAAATAACGGCAATTTACCAAACCCACAACCAATCATAAGCGAATTGTGAAAGTTGGGGAGGATTCCATGACCTTACCATGCCCATGGGAAGATGGTGAACAACATGATTTCCTAATTTCACAATCTCAATTTAGGAAAAGAAGATATCTCAAGCTATCGCAGATCTATTGCAATTTGAGTCACAACAAACTATTAAAAACTAAAAATATTCCTTCATAATTAAACTAGAATCTAAGAGAGTTCAACAAAACATGAATCAAAACAAAGAAGATATCCCAATCACGCTACAAGCTTCACCTCTTAGCCCTAGCTAAGAGGTTTACCCAACCATAGACATGATTGAACTAAAAACTCTTAAACAAAACAAAAAGACCAACTAAAGAGAAAGAAGAAGAACTCCCGGACGACGGCTCCACCCTTTTGCTCCACTCCTCAAACCCTAGATGATGCTTAGGGATGTCCTAGGGACCCCTATTTATAGTTTTAGGCCTTAGACTTTCTCACCGAGTTGGAAATTTCTGGAAACCGTCTCAAATTTACGCAGTCTGCATAAAAATTGCATAACCCTCGACTGGTCGTAGGCTGTCCTCGACTGGTCGTGGGATGCCCTCGACTGGTCAAGCAGGACAGAAAATTGTCTATTTTAGTCATTGGAGTTTGAGTCGAGCACCTTCGACCGGTCGAGCCTCGACTGGTCAAGCAGAGTCTAGGACTGATCGAGTCAAAGCCAGGACTAGTCAAGTACACCGAATTTCACTTTAAAATTTTGATTTTCTTCATTCTTTACTTGGTTTTCATGGATCTTTAGTATGTGCATTCTTTATTCTTGGTTTCATCAAATCCACTCTTGCATTTGGTGATTCTTAAGCATTAAATTCATGTTTTTAACATCCTTTTCAATCCAAGCTCTTAAATTCACCTTGCGACATAAACATGATTAAAATAGAACATTAAGCATTATCATGTTCATAAAACCAAGTAATAAATAGGGTCCAATATGCAATATTTGACCCTCAACAATGGACAGTGTGGATTTCTTATAAATATCATTGTGGGCCCACATAGCTCCCAATGCAAGAAATCCGCATCCCAAGAAAAGAAACCTTAATGTGGTTGGCAGGTGTACCACACACCAAGCCAGCTGGTCTGGTGTATTGACATCAGCAAGTTCTGTGGGTCCCATCATGTAGTATGAGTTATATCCAAATCGTCCATCCATTTGGCGGGCTCATCTTGAGGCTTGAGCCGAAAAATAAGACAGATCTAAAGATCAAGTGGACCACACTACAAAAAGCAGTGGGGGGTTGAACGTCTACCATTGAAACTCTTTTAGGGTCACAGAAGATTTGATCTAAACCGTACCCAACCCGATCCGATTCAGTTTCCCTAACTGAGTCAGACTCAGTTCAGATCAAGCCAGCAATGCAATGGATCGGATCAAGTCAGAGGACCCGGACTCGGTCCCGGATCGGATTGAGTTCGGGTCAGGCATTGAAAATTTTAGACAAGTCAAGTTGGGCCCAATCCGGTCCAACTCGACTCGATGCCCACCTCTAGAAATATGCATACTCTCTTGTTCTTGCTCAAGGTGGGAAGAAATCACTGCCAGTTATGTCTCATCTTAACTTAAATAGACATATTTCAAATCAGAGGGCAAAGGTTTTAGGTCAATCTTCAGTGCCTTGAGGTTAAACGGTATATGCACTACATTAGTTTGGGGCAATTCTTCAAATTGTGGCCTCCACCGGTTAACTTCAAGTACCAGCACAGTACCAAGTATGGCACCTGTCTTCCTAATTATATCATCATCAAAATCATGGAAGTGGACCAGGCACATCTCTAGAAGATCAAAGGATAAGGTCAAAAGTGTTTTATCTTCCTATTTACAAGCCCAAGTGTAGGGTCACGATGTAGTAATAATCTCGGTAAGACTAAGGTCAAATCAACAGGGACTGAACTTGTGTGTCTTTTGAAAGCAACTAGAACCAAAACTAGAAGAAGATAAAAATCTAAATCTGGAAGTATAGAGAGTAATTATGAGAGATTTAATGAAAAGCTTAATAAATTCATAGGTGGGAAACTAGGGTTTCTAAGGATCCACTTGTAGGTTCTCAGGATGCTACCTTACTTAATTCAAGGACGAAGAGATTTGTCAGATCTCTAAACTTCGTATAGATCAGTTTAGAGCAATTCTTCAAATTGTGACCTCCACTGGTTAATTTCAAGTACCGACACGGTATCAAGTATGGCACTTATCTCCCTAATTATATTAGCATCAAAATCATGGGAGTGGGCTAAGCACGTCTCTAGAAGATCAGAGGATAAGGTCAAAAGTGTTCTATCTTCCTGTTCACAAGCCCAAGTGTAGGGTCGCAATGTAATAATAATCTCGGTAAGACCTAGGTCGAATCCACAGGGACTAAACTTGTGTGCCTTTTGAAAGTAACTAGAACTAGAACTAGAAGAAGATGAAAATCTAAATATGGAAGTATAGAGAGTAATTGTGAGAGATTTAATGAAAAACTTAATAAATTCATAGGTGGGAAACTAGGGTTTCTAAGGATCCACTTGTAGGTTCTCAGGATGCTACCTTGCTTGATTTAAAGACGAAGAGATTTGTCAGATCTCTGAACTTCTCATGGATCTAATCATTAATGGATGAGAGTTATGAGGATTTGGAAGTGATTCCACTACCTAACCATGCCCAAGAGACAAGGCAAACAATAGGATCTACCAATTACACAACTGATTATAAGAGAATTGTAAAGGTTAGGAGGGATTCCATCATCCTACCTTGCCTAAGGGACGATGATGAACAGCAGGATCTCCTAATTTCACAATCTCAATTCAGGAAAAGAAGATATCTCAAGCTATTGCAGATCTATTGTAATTTGTCACAACAAACCATTAAAAACTAAAAATATTCCTTCATAATCAACTAGAATCCAAAAGAGTTCAATAAAACATGAATCAAAACAAAGAAAACATACCAATCACACTACAAGCTTCACCTCTTAGCCTTAGCTAAGAGGTTTAGCCAACCATAGACATGATTGAACTAAGAACTCTTAAGAAAAACATAAAAACTGCTAAGAAAAGGGAAGAAAAACTCTTGGTGATGGCTTCTCCGTGCTTTTTCTCCACTCCTCAGACCCTAGAAGATGCCTAAGAATGCCCTAGGGATCCCTATTTATAGTTTTGCATCACCTCCTTTGCCACCGAGTTGGAAAATTCTGGAAACTATTTCAAATTACACAGTCCGCGCAACATCTGTGTAACCCTCAACTGGTCGAGGATAACCATCGACTGGTCGAGGGCTTCCTTCGACTAGTCAAGGATGACCTGATTTTCGATGATTTTTATCACTGGAGTTCTAGTCGAGGAATCCTCGACTGGTCGAGAAGGAGCCTCGACTAGTCAAAGCAAAGCTAGGAATAGTCGAGTTGCAGCCAGGACTAGTCGAGTAGGACCTAAGACTAGTTAAGGAGGAGCCTCGACTAGTCGAGTAGGAGCCAGGACTATTCAAGGATCACATAAATTCACTTCAAAACTTTGATTCTCTTCATTTTTGAATTGGTTTTCTTGGATCTTTGGCATGTGAATTCTTCATTTTTGGTCTTATAAGATCTATCCTTGGCTTTGGTGATTCTCGAGCGTTAAATCCATGCTTTTAGCATCCTTTTCAATCCAAGCTCTTAAATTCACCTTGCAACACAAGCATGATTAAAATAAAACATTAAGCATTATCATGTTCATAAAACCAAGTAACAACTGGGGTCCAATATACATTATTTGACCCTCAACACAATCCCCAACCAGCATTTTTCTAGTCCCGAGCAAAGCATGCGAAAAATGAACTTTAATGCGCAATGTTCAAACCTTTTTCAGAAAACAATCTTTCGTGTAATCAAGTATGAATGAGTAGACTCAATATGAGAAAGTGAGATTTTGAAGACCTAAAGTCGAATCACATAAGCAATCAATCAAATAAGTTCTTTATCCATTAGTCAGAGCATAGTTTACATATTAAGTTTTTTAATGTACGCAGTGCAGATCAACTTACTTTCTATAAGGATACTATCATTACATCATATTAGTTATGCTTACCATATTGAGATTAATTAAGAACTTAAGTACCGATTCCGAACTTATCCCCTTTTTCTTCTTTTTTCAGTTTTTGATTTTATATTGTCGGTCAATTTTTCGGTCAATTTTTATTCATTCTTTTATGGACCTTATATTATTTTTGCATTCTTTTCCAATCTTTTCCAATCTTTTCACCATACATATTTTTTTGTCGATCTCACTGTTTTTTAACTAGTTCTTTTCATCTTTTTAAGGTGGATAAAATTCTTCAAACTTGATTCTCACCTTCTATCAATGATTCACATACTAACAATCAGAAATTCTAACATTATTCATAGAAAACAATATGAACGTGTCTTGTGATTTAGATTAACATGATATTCAAACTTCCTCTTACTCAATTGAGTGCAAGAACTATAATTAAAATATTACTTATATAACCAAACTCCAATAATTTAAAATTTAATCACTATCTTATCATCATACTCAAAACATTCTTAAATACACAACTTATTGCTTTCCAAACAGATAAACATTGAAAATTTTTCAAAAATTTTGTAAATTTTCTTCAAAACTGAGAAAACACTGATTAGTTTACCTAATCCCCTAAGTGACTTGATTTTTAATGAGTTTGTCACTGGAGTTCAAGTCAAGGAATACTCGACTGGTCGAGAAGGAGCCTCGACTAGTCAAAGCAAAGCCAGGACTAATCGAGCAGGAGTCAAGACTAGTCAAGCAGGAGCCAAGACTAGTCGAGGAGGTGCCTCAAGTAGTCGAGCAGGAGCCAAGACTATTCTAGGATCATAGAAATTCACTTCAAAACCTCGATTCTCTTCATTCTTGACTTGGTTTTCTTGGATCTTTGGCATGTGAATTCTTCATTTTTGGTCTCATAAGATCCATCCTTAGCTTTGGTGATTCTTGAGCGTTAAATCCATGCTTTTAGCATCCTTTTCAATCCAAGATCTTAAATTCACCTCACAACACAAACATGATTAAAATAGGATATTAAGCATTATCATGTTTATAAAACCAAGTGACAACTGGGGTCCAATATACAATATTTGACCCCCAACACTTCCATGAAAGAGTCAATCATGTTAATGTCATGGGAATCGTCATCATCCTCTAACTGTTTGCCTGCATTGAAAAAGATATTCAACTCCATTGTCATATTTCCAAAGGACAAACTCATGACTCCATTCCTGCAATTAATGATTGCATTTTATGTAGCAAGGAATGGGTGACCAAGAATGACAAGAAGTCGAGTGCTCATGTCCACAATGGGTTGAGTATCCAAGACAATAAAATCTACCAGGTAGTAGAATTTATCAACCTGGACCAACACATCCTCAATTATCCCTCTCGGTACACGAATTGAACGATAAACAAGTTGTAATGTGGTTCGGGTGGGTTTCAATTCACCCAAACCTAGTTGTTCGTAGACCAAGAAAGGAATCAGATTTACACTCGCTCCTAATGCGGTAATTTCCTATTACACAAGCAATGGTTGGGCTACCAAGATCTTTGTGTTTCTGTGGCACATCTTGCTTTAGGATGGCACCCACTTTTTCAGTTAAGAAGATTTTCTTTTGAATATTTTGTCATCTTTTAGTCGTACACAAGTCTTTCAGAAATTTGACATATAAATGTATTTGTTTAACCACATCTAATAAAGGAATATTCACCTTTACTTGTTTCAACACCTCTAGAATGTCTTGAGAGTTATAGAGAGATTTTGGTGCAACCAATCATTGGGAAAATGGTGCAATCTGCTTGCTTTAGAGTTCCGATTCTAACTCTTATGGAATGTGGCTAGGTTTATCAATTTTCAAATACTTTCGTGTCCTTAAACTTTTCAGCCTTTATTGGAATAGATTTGTCAATTATCTTCCCACTTCTAAGAGTGGTCATAGACTTAGCTTTCTCTATTTGATTTGAAGAGCTTGGATCACTTATTTCATATTGCGGTTTAGGATTAGGGAAAGGTTGGGCTAGAAGAATCCCTTTTTCCCCAATTGAATTTTTTATCTCACACCCTTATATGGCCTTTAAAAGGTCTTGAAGGGTTTGCAATATACTCTGATTGATAAGCTCTTGGTTTTGAGTATGTTTCCAGACCAGATCCTCTTGAGGTTTCCCTTGATTCAAGAATTGGTTAGGGATTCCTTAAGAAGTAGCAGTTCGTCCATTCCTCCAACTAAAGTTTGGATGATTTCTCTAAAAAAAACTAGGATTGTATGTGTTAGATATGAGTCCACTGAAAGGTCTTTGGAAGTTGTTCATGGCATTCGATTGCTCATTCAGTGCCTCTTGAAAAGCAGGTATCGTTGGGCAATTTTCAGTTGTATATATGTTGTAAGCACAGATACTGCAAACAACTTCCTTGGACTTATCCCTCTTAAGTTCCATGGCCTCGACCTCCTTGTGAGACTGGCCACTTTAGTATTTATATTATCATCCTCTTTCAATAAGTATATCCGTCCTCTCTCCCTTGCTTGAGTAAGCTTAGATGTGGTGCTAGATTTTGGGGAGATGTCCCATGATTGTGCGGTTTCAGCGAGTTTGTCAAAGTAATCCCACACCTCATCGACATTTTTGTTTTTGAACTCCCCATTGCACATCGTCTCGACAAATTGGTGCATGGAAGATGTCAGTCTATCATGAAAGAAAGTCGTTATGTACCATGTTTCAAAACCGTGTTGCGGGCATGAACTGACAAGATCCTTGAACTGTTCCCAACATTGGAAGAATGTTTCATCTTCCTTTTGGGCGAAGTTCATGATCATCTTCCTGATGGTGTTCGTATTATGGTATGAAAAGAATTTTTTTATGAACTTCTTCATCATGTCATTCCATGTGCCAATAGATCGTAGACGTAGAGAGTGTAACCACATCTTAGCTTTTTCTTTCAAGGAGAAAGGAAAGAGTTTTAGCCTGACCATGTCCTCAGACACGTTAGGAAGGTATAAAGTGGCTATAACCTCGCCAAACTCTTGTAATTACAGGTACGGACTGTTTCAAACAAGAAACAAATTCGTTTGATTTGGGAAATTATCTCATTCACTTAATTATGAATAAAAGAATAATAAAGAAGATAATCACATCATTTATTCATTCTAAGTTCTTTTACATCCTTCTCTCCTTTGATTTTAAATAAAATATTCATGAATTAATGTAAAACAAATATTTAGCAACAATATGATGTGTAAACACATCAAGCGTTAAGACACTATGTTAAATGTTGTGCTAGAAGCCATTGTGCCACTGTTAAAAGCCATTGTGCGCTAGCTTTTTACTGTGTGCCAGCACCATTGTGCATTAGTTGTTGTTGTACGCCAGCTCCTGTTGTGCACTGGCTTTTATTGTGCTCCAACACCATTGTGGGCCACACAACGCCTGTTCTGCACAATGAGTACAGGTGCTACCTCTTCTCTCTTGCATCTTCTCCTTCTCTGTGATTGGGTGTTAATGACCCCTTATTGACGGGTCGAGGGTATTTATAGCCTTCTCACATGTACGAACATGCCACATAATCACTATGCGCAATCCCTTGTGCGATCTTCATTGTGCGAACACCTATGTGCGTATTCCTTTGTGTGGAGACCTGTGTCCGGATTCCTCTGTGCGGCCATCTGTGTGCGGATTCCTTTATGCGGCCACTTGTGTGCGGATTCCTCTATGTGGCCATCTGTGTGCGGATTCCTCTATGCGGCCATCTATGTACGGATTCCTCTGTGCGGCCATCTGTGTGCGGATTCCTCTGTGCGGCCATCTATGTACGGATTCCTCCATGCAGCCATCTGTGTGCGGATTCCTCTGTGCGGCCATCTGTGTGTCGATTCCTCTGTGTAGCCATCTATTTTTCAAGGATTATTCCCGCACAATGATTTGTGCACAACAATTTCTGCACAACACCTATTTTCACACATTGCTTATTTTCTCACATTTCTTATTTCCGCATAATGATCTGCGCACAACACATTTTCTACTATCTTTTCTTTTTTTATGCCTCAACAGATGCCCCCTTGTCCTGCATTCATTTGTTTTTATACCTACAAAATAATGTTGGATCAATAACAAATAAAGATTCATTCTAACTACTACTTTTGTCATCATTTCCCTTATTGTGCGCATCATCAAGCCCTTAGGCGCATGGTCATTTTCTGTGTTGTGCGCACTCAACGTATTTTGCATAACGTCCACTGCACAATGGGTCACACCCCGCCTATAAATACAACACTTCTATTTTTTTCTTTCTCACTTCACTTTCCTCCTGCATACTGTTTCTTCTTACTTTTCATCATTGTGCGCTGACAACATTGTGTGCCGCACAACACCCTTCTCACACAACACCTCTCTGCGCACAACCAATTTTAGTGCAAGGACAGGTAGCACTTAACTTCACAATGAACTTTATGCATAACACTTTGAGCACACTGCTTTGCACTCATTACCTTGCGTACAACGGTCTGCGCACACTGTATTGCTCACACTGTATTGCGCACAATGATCTGCGCACACTAACTTATAATAAAATGCGGACTTAAACTTTTAAATTTATTTGCTCCCCTTTTTAGCAATCTTCTATACTTCCCCCTTTTGTCTTAATGAACTTCCCTTCCTGATTTTAACTTATTCACTAACTCTTGTATAGGTATCCGATGGCTAGCTCAAAAAGACCTCTTGCCTCCCCAAGTACCACTGGGCCTTCTGACTTGCAATCAACTGAGACCCATGGTCAAAAAAGGCCCCACTCTGATGAAAACTATACTTCTTCAAAGAACCGGCCCCTGTCATTATTAATTTCGTTGATCATATCCAGCGCCTTTCCGAACATATCCGTATGCCGTACTAATGAAAGAGAGCGAGGAGCCCCCCACCTCAGGACGAGTCTAATTAGGAGGATTGGTTGAAATGCACAGCCAATTTCAGCACAGGCGACAATCGTCCTTCTGCTGTAGAGGTTTCTCCTGCTCTGACCTTTTCAAAGCAAACAAGAGAAAAAAGCAAACATGAGGCTTTTCAGGAAAAAATTTGAGAACATAATCGGTGGCGTTTCCAAAATGCCTAGGATTCAATCAAGCTGAATGCTGAGGCAATTAAATTTCACAACCCCTACAAGGATGAAACTATTGCTCTTCCTCTGCAACTTCAACGTCATCGGTCCATTCTTTAGAGTGAACCAGCTGATCATATGACACAAAAGAGACTTCTATATGTGTCAAATTGGGTGATTAAAGAGCCGCAAATCCTTGAAGGCTATCTCACAAATAAAGGCTTATCTCAGAAGACTTGGCAAATAAGATATATGTGCTTCCTCACACCATGTTACAGCCCTCATTCCTTATATTACACTCATTTCTTCAAAACAATTCAACAATGTTTCCCTCATCATGACTCCCTGTGGGGCAAAGCAGAATTTAGGACACAGGGTCTTTGGACCGATCATTCGTACTATAGCGCGTGGACCAAAGCAATCTTGAAGAAGTATGAAAATGTCCTTATGGCAGCAAATATATATTATGCCATAAAAGTCACCTCGGAGTTCTTTCACAATGACATGATGATTTACAAGGGTTTTCTGAAATACTGGTCTTCTACTACAAATTCTTTCCATCTTCCAGTAGGAGAAGTAAGTACCACCTTATGGGATCTGTATAGAATGGCCGATCTGCCTATCTCTAGATATTTCCTCGAGGAATACGTTCCTTCAAAAGAAGAATTTTCTTATGTTGGTTCCAACAGAGTACCCAAAATTACAGCATTAACCATCGAACTCTTCAGTGAAACATCTTATTTTGCTGATGTTCATAAGATTTATCCTCTTCAATGGCTCACACATTTTTCCCGTTACTTGGTGTAAGTGTTTTAATACCTTCCTTCCCTTTTGGTCAATACTTATAAATACAAATCACTCATTTCTTCCTTTTTTTCAGGTTCCCCGGTAGCCATTGTGCCAAACTAGAAGCTACTCACAAAAAGATAACGGTTTGTTTGGGCAGTGAGATTAGAAGGGATTAGGTGGGATGGGATTCAAAAAACATAATTATTACCCATGCTGATTGTCCCCTGTTGCCATGGGATAAGATTAATGCCATGCTTTGTTGATAATATGGTGGTACATTGAATGGATATACCTACCATCATTTGAAATTACTAAGAATAACACACATGTGTTATATCTAAACCGTTCATTTGTTTTGTAACCTCATTTTATGGCATGGGCCTAAAAATGAGGTAGATCCAAAACTTATGTGGCCCCAAAGAAGTTTTCAACGGTAAGTATTCAATCCCCGTTGCTTTTTATGGTGTGGTCCACTTGAGCTTTAGATTTACCTATTTTTTGGCCCATGCTCTAAATAATATCAATAAATGGGTGGACACTGTGGATATAGCCCACACATCATGGTGGGACCTACACAATTTGCTAACATTGAGTGAAATTGGCACGGGACCCAATGCAAATTCCATTTAATGTAATTCCAAGCTTTTCCATTCATCCCAAACATGGAGTGGAATTGGCACAGGACTAGATGAATCCCATCCCACCTAATCCCTTCTAATCCCACTGCCCAAATAGGCCCTAAGGGGCCCGGCCGAATTTACTGCTGAAACTGAATTGGCCGCTTTCTTGGCCTATTGGTTAAGCTTAATCACGCTTCCTAGTTCAAAAAGCTCAAACTCTATTCAGCCAACTTTATTTGTGGCAGCGGGCGCGATGGCAGAAGGTAGAAAAAGATATTCTTTGGCCCCTCCCATCTTATGCTCGTTGTATAGAGCTTTCGGTCATGCCGCGGCTCACTGTTCAAGTCCGGCACTAGGAATTACCTCGTCTTTTACTCCCTAGCACTTGGCATTTATTTCCCTTGGACCTATAACAACCCAGAGAAGGCTTATGTCCATCCCAACCATTTACCTCTGTGGCATTTTTTGAAATGGAAGATGATAAAGAAGGGATATGAATGGATAGTAGAAAAAATTGATAACATGGAATCTATCGACTTCTTTCCCTTTTACTTAGATCACTAAGCTGAAGACAGAGAAGTTAAAGATAATAATGACTTGGAGCCCATTGAGAGGACCTTCTTCCTCTGTATTCGTTCTTGTAGTCTTCATAAGAGGAGTAAAATTCTGGCGAGAACCATACTTCCCAAGTCAATTTGCCAGGCAATTTGGGTATGATCAAGCCATGCCTCAAGCAAGTGAAGAGGTCACTCAAACAATGACAAGTTATGGAGTAGGCCCTTATAATTGGGCTTTAATATGGAAACAACTCCTGACGAGAAATTTTGGTTCTCGATTTATCCTCCCGAGGTATAATCATCAAGTAACAGCTTCATATTCCTGGATGCAATGGTGGGCTTATCATTATTACATAGCACGTAATTGTTTTCCAGTAGATTGACCTATCTGGGTTCCTCCTCCCCGTTTGAGGAATTACAGGCCGGAGCAAGGGATTGGATATTTTTATGAGAAAGATCAAGCCACCGTTCCCGGACAACTTCGACGAAAAATTTATGTGGAAGAACCTATCAAAGAAATAAAACCTCCAAACACTCTGGAAGGATGGATTGCTTTTGGTTCCCCTCTAGATTTGATAAAATGGGGAGAAAGAATGGCTGCTCCTCGCAACGAATTTGAAATTGCAGGCAGAATTCTACCTTCTCCTACTCCCGAAGGAGGAGATCAGCCTGCATACTCTGCTCCTGTCATTCCTCCTGCTACAGAGCCCTCTCCTCTAAAATTCCTCAGACTATTGAACATACACCTACCACCGTTATCCCTGTCATGGATCTTACAGAAACTATAGTCAATCGTGCTACAGCCATAACTTCTCCGGCCGCACGTCGAATTGTTACTGCTACATCTCCTATGACCCGCTCTTGTACTAAATCATTGTCCCCTGAAGTTTTGACACAACTGGTTCCTTCTCTTGTCCAAAGTGCACATGTTCTCCCTATGAAGACTACCTATAAAGGAAAATAAACCATATCAGAAGAAGACAACTCATCAGAATATTCGGCGAATACTACAGGTGATGATACTCTTCACCCACGAGTCTAACTGATGAAGGAGATGCTTTGCTAAACGTAGATACTAATGCTGAGGTAGATGTTGGAGAAGAAGGCGATGTTGGAGTTAAGTCACCTCTTCCTAATGCTC
The DNA here is from genome assembly GCF_029962835.1 of Magnolia sinica. Lineage (NCBI taxonomy): Eukaryota > Viridiplantae > Streptophyta > Magnoliopsida > Magnoliales > Magnoliaceae > Magnolia > Magnolia sinica. Next base: position 88,657,476 of record NC_080574.1, read on the forward strand.
CAATCACTCATCCTGATGCCTCTCATCCAATTCCAGCAACCTCCCTGGACAATGAAGAGCCACTTGATTATGGAGAATATGGTGGTTCTCCTGGTGCGAATATCTTTCTTTCTTTTGATGCTTCGTATTCTCCCTGTATCGTGGAAGCTGTTGATGTGGTTGCTCGTAGAACATCAACTTCAAGCGATGCAGAGGCTCAATCATCCAAAATTCAAGCAACGATGGGGAATGTACTTCTTCTTCCCAGTAAAGAAGAAACCTTGCCACCAATCCCTCCAACATTCAATGCCCCCATTCAAACTAACAAGTCCCTTACTGTGCGTCCTCCTCCTATTTAGTCAGTAGCTCAAAGTTTGGAATTTCTTTCTGATCTGGCTGATGTCCCAACTCCAAGTACTCTTAACTCAAGTACTATAGGAGCTCAAGAGCTTTCTTTTAATGCTGTTATGACTACAAAAATCCCCAGCTCTACAGCACCCACAACCCATTCTGTTCAAGTTGCCTCTACTGTTGCTCCTTATTCGGGTATATATTTTCTTTTCTTATTTTATATCAGCATTAAATATGCATTTATTTTCTTTTGAACTTATAATCCCTACTTCTTATCTTTTAGTTTCAGTCGTGCCAACTCTAAGTGGATCTAAAGGGTCTAACTCAATAACTGCAACTTTTGATAAACTTTCTTTTGAAAAGGTGCCACCTCTCATGTTGGGACTCTTCAAGAAAGCGATTTCCATTATCATTGGTGCTTTTAAAGATCCAACCTAGTGGCCCTTTATGGATAGTGCTCTAACAGTTCTCACCCATTCGGCTCATCTGACACATGTTGATGTTCAGTCTTTTTACACTTCCTTGTCACAATTCATGATTCCACAAAAAACTTAGAAGCAGCTCAGAGTATAGTCATTACTCCCAAAATTCTAAGTAATCAAAAGGAATTGGCATTGCTTAAGGAGAAACTCTCTCATTCGGATGACGTTCTTATTAATTGCAACACCATTAGTCAATCTCTTCACGAGAATTGAAAATTTTCGATAGAAGTGCGACAATCATTGACGATCAAATTGCTCTTCTTGAGAGGGAGATTCTATTACTCAAGAGTTAAAGGGAAGTAGAAGACTCAACTATTTGTTAGATCAAAGTGGAGCTTGAAGCGAACACTCAAGTAATTGATACTGTACAAGTTGAATGAACAAGGAATAGGGAAGCTACTGCTTCTTTGGAATTAGAACTAATTGCCATTCCTGATCAGGCTAGCATGACCCTTGAAGCTGAACACATAACTGTTGTGGCACAATCTCAATTAAAAGAAGAGTTACAACATTACCTATCAATATTAAACATAATTGAAGATCTGTAGGCATTGCATATAAATATTCCTTTTGTGTGATAATACATAAGCAGCTTTCAGTATTTTATTCAGAGTAAATTCATCTTTGATAATACAATCATCAATTTTGGTACTTTTTTATGCTTTCATCTTATTACTTATACTTATTTATATCTATGCATTGTATGACGACCCTTTGTGATGTTTTATTTCAATGGGCGGGACTATTTTATCTCAAAGTTAGTTAGTTAGCTTTGCATATAGTTTAAGCTCTTGAGTGGTGGAGCAACCACAATTTTTGTAGACTCATAAGTAGTTGAAGTGAGGTCTTATGCAAATGGTCGCTCTTACTCTCGTGAATTCTCTGGACTTATCGCGGCCGGGGAGTTCACAAACCACGGTCCATCAGAGGGGCCCAATGAAGTTACTGGAGCCATGAACTCAGTGGGATTTATGCGCATGGTTAGCCACAGTAACTCTCTAGAGTTCGCGGGGCGTACAAGGCTACCTTTAGTACCAAATCCAAGGCTGTCAGTCCATCAATGAGGGGGTATTTTAAGACCCTGTCCTCATGAGTTAATACTGAAATCAAGCCAAGGACCTGGGAGGTCTTATTCTTCTCACTGTTTTTCTTCGTCTATAAGTTCAGACCCATTCACAAGAAGTTATTTTCATCCTCATCCATGACGCTGTCGGAGAGCTTACAAATGGCATTGGTCTCACTCGTGACTGGCCGTTGAGGACTTTTTGTCCTTTTAAGGCTTTTAGTTGTTGTCTCCATCCGTTGTCCGCATGGGTATGCATGTGATGTGGCCTATATGGGCTTTTTAGGGCCGCTGGCTCCACACTGCTATCCAGAACAAATATAAGTCTTATGCGTCGTTGGCCGCATAGGGCTTAGCTAAGCTGCCTTAGACGGTGAATCAAAAATTGATATATCATCGTTACTTGCTGTTGCCTGTATGATAATCCGATGATATTCATTTCTTTATGTCTAGCCAGCTTGGCGATAATAATCAATTTTGATAAGTAACCGGCTTGAACAACTAAGGATGAACAGCCAATAATGACAGCAATGGTTGAGACTTCGAAGATAATAATAGTGATATACTTAAAGTTTTGCCTCTTATTCATCATTCATGAAGATAGAATACAAGGCCACGCCTTTAAAGGCTATTTCATCATTTCATTTGCGATTGCCCCCTTCTACGTCAAAATCCCTTCTTCTGTTAGGAGTAATATTTCTTGATAAAGTGAGCATTAACCGGTATACTGATGCCTCGTCCATCTTGATCTATTACTCTGTAAGCTCTATTGGAGTAGACTTTAGTTATGACATACGGTCCATCCCACTTAGGATCAAACTTGCCGCCTGCTCTCCGAGTGACTACTATCGGCCTTTTCAACATCAAAACTAAATCCCCTTTCTTGAAAGATTGGTGTTTAACCTTTTTATCGAAGGCAGTAGAAATTCTGGCTTGATATAACTGTAAGCACTGCAGTGCTGCCAGTCTTTTTTCATCAAGCAGATCCAACTCTCTCAGCCATATTCTCGCGTTCTCATCATCTGTGATTGACTAATGCACTGCTACCCTTAGTGAAGCAACTTTTATCTCAATTGGTACGATGGCTTCTACACCATAAACTAACAAATACCGGGTAGCTTGTGTCACTATTCTATGAGTTGTTCTATAGGACCATAGAGCTTCCTACAATTTCTCATCCTAGTTACACTTATTATCATCCACCATTTTCTTCAGTATTTTTATAATCATTTTATTGAATGCTTCTGCCAACCCATTGGCTAGTGGATAATAGGGTGTTGAGAACAATTGGTGAATTTTAAATTTAAGACATAACTTCTCCATTCCCCTATTCTTGAAAGGAGTGTCGTTGTCTATGATGATTTTATTTGGGATATCATGGTGATATATTATCGCATGCTGAATGAAATTAACATCTTTTTCTTTAACATTTCGCAGTGCAATTGCTTTTGTCCATTTGGAGAAATAGTCCATTGCTGCCAAGATATACTATTTTCCTTTGGACGACAGTAGATTTATGAGGCCAATGACATCGAGTCCCCATGTAGAAAAAGACCAAGAAGTAGCTGACTAATGAAGGTCTTTATGGGGGACATGTATGATGTCCCCATGAATTTGACATTCATGTCATTGCTTTACATAATCTATTGCATCTTTGAACATTGTCAGCCAATAATATCCCATCCGGTGTATTTGGTGAAACAAATTCCTCCCAGCCTGATGCGCCCCACATTCCCCAGAATGCACCTCTTACAGCACTTGACCTGCCTCTTCTTTGCTTAGACATCACAACAACATTTCATTATAGGGCCTTCTGTATAATTCTTCATCACACATAATAAATCTTTTCACTTTTTGCTTAATCTGCAACTTTGCCTCTGGATCTTCTGGCAGGATATCGTACTTGAGATAATCAATAAAAGGCTACCGCCAATCATCTATTATCACTTCTAAGCATGATATAGGGAGTGCTTCCATTGTTTCACCAATTATTTCTGCTGAAGGCAAAAATCTCCTTTCTTTGATAGTCACTTGCAGGGGGCTTCAATCTGGTCAAGATAGCATTGTTGCTAGACTGGCCAAATCATCGGCTCTTGCGTTCTCATACCGTGGTATATGATTGATTTCAACATTTAAAAATTGCTCCAATAAATGTTGTGCCCTTCGATAGTATGGTAGAAGTTCCAGTTTCCTTGTTTCAAATTCAGTCGTCAACTAATTTATAACTAGCTTAGAGTCTCTGTAAATTCACAATGCTTTTATTTTTAGTTCACCGGCTATCTCCATTCCAATGATAAGGGAATTATATTCGGCTTCGTTATTTGTACATGTAGTACCTAACATGAAAGAATAAGGTAACAAATTTCCATGGGGGTAATGAATATTACTCCGGCACCTGCCCCTGTTGCCCGAGCCTCTCCATCAAAGAACATTTGCCCAACTTTTGGCAACTCTGTATCACAACCTGTTCGTCAGGAAACTCATCGAGAATGGCTTTGCTATCAGTCATAGGATGAGCTACTAGAAAATTTGCTACTACCTGTCCTTTTACTGCTTTTGTCAGTTCATACGTGATCGCATATTTTGACAACAATAACATCCACTTTGCCAACCTTCCTAACAACATTGGTCTTGTCATTAAAATTTTGATGGGGTCTGCTCGAGATATCAAAGTTATATCATGGGACAAACAATAATGCCTTAATTTATGAACTGCAAATACCAATGCCAAGCATATTTTTTCGATGGGTGTATAATTGCATTCTACACCGATCAATATTCGACTTAAATAATAAAGTGCCGCTTCTTTCCCGTTTTCATTCACTTGTGCCAACAAAGCTCCTAGTGAATTCTTAGCTGTTGATATATACAAAACGAGAGGTCTTCCTTTCATAGGGGCTATTAATACTGGAGGTTATTTCAATAGTTCTTTGATCGAATCGAAGGCGTTCTGGTAGGATTTATCCCATATGAATTCTACTCCCTTCTTCATCAGATGAGAAAACGGCTGACATCTTCCCACTAAGTTTGAAATGAAATGGCAGATATATGTTAACTTGCCTTGCAAGCTTTTTAACTCTTTCAACAATTTCGGAGGTGGCATATCTTGAATAGCTCTAACTTTCTCCGGATCTATTTCGATACCCATGTGTCTCACCGCGAAACTAAGGAATTTTCCTGATGATACTCCAAACACACATTTAGCTGGGTTCATCTTTAACTGTTTCCTTCTGATTCGACAAAAGACCGAAGCCAGATGCTCACGGTGTTCTTCATGATGATTTGACCTGACCACCAAATCATCCACGTAACACTCAACATGTTTGTGCATCATGTCTTGAAATATATTTTGCATTGCCCTTTGATATGTCGCCCCTGCGTTCTTGAGACCGAATGGCATAACCTTATAACAATATATCTCCAATGGCGTTTTGAAAGCCATCGCTTCCTCATCTTCAAGTGCCATTCGTATCTGATTATAACCGGTGTAGCCATCCATGAAGGACATGACGGCATACTGTATAATGGAATATCATCTTTCGGACATGCTTCATTCAAATCTCTGAAGTAGACGCAAACCCTGATCTGCCCATTCTTCTTCTTTATTGGGACTGTATTTGATATCCACTTGGGATATTTAACTTCTCTGATGAATCTAACCTTTATTAGTTTGCTTATTTCTTCTTCTATCTTGGGGACCAAATCTGGGTGAAACTGCCACTGTGTTTGCTTGATGGGCCTTTTGTCATTAGAGATATTTAACCGATGCATCGCCACTGTCGGTTCTAGACCTGGTATTTCCGTGTACGTCTAAGTGAAGATATCTTTATTTTCCTTCAAGAGACTAACATATTAATTAGTTTCTTCCTTTGATAAACTGGCACTTATGAATGTATTCTGCGGTTCTTTGTCCGTTCCCAAATTTATCTCTTTCAAATTGTCAATTGTCGGCTGTCCCCCATCCTCCATCTTCTTTGAGGCTACCTCGGTCTTGCTGATTATTTTGTTTCTTTTATCTAGCTAGCTGTTACCATATTCACTGAAGATTCTGCCCCCAGTCCCCGAAATTTTTCTCGCTTCTTCTGATTCACCCCGATTGGAATCTGAATTCCTTTTCCATAATTTAGGCCAAAAGGTTCTTCGTGATGGAAACCCATTTTCTTCATGATTTTCTAACATGTCAAGCTATATCTCTCCAACTCTTTGGGTGTTAATCTTTCATTTTCTATACCAATGTCAACTGCTTCGTCTTTCTTTATTTCTGAGGGAGCATAGAATTCGATCGGCTCCGGATATCTTGCACTAGACTTAACATGAAACCTTCTTGGAATGAGGGGAAATGGTTTGCTCCTTTTAGCATATGGAAGCGGTACTATGTAATTTGATTGTAGAATTTCCAATTGTTCTGGCGATAGTAATGTTAGCAGTGGTTATCCTAGCTGTCGCAGATGTTTTGGGACAAAATAAAACTTCTTTTTTGCCTTTTCTATTACGGATGACTCCGCTCCCTTTTCTTTCACTATTTCCATGCAGGCATTTACTAAAGCCTTGTCCTGATCATTCTCCTTTCCTTCCTCATTAGTGAATGCATCATAATAAGTTGCGTTTATGAAAAAGGTCTCTGCCTCTGTATATGGTTTTGCATCAGCTAACACTTTGTGCGGTACCCCGTCTTTGCAGTATCTGAAACATTGGTATAGGGTAGAAGGTATGATGCCATATTGATGCATCCATGGTCTTCCCAAAAGAAGATTATATGTAGTTACCACATTTATAATGTGGCAAACAACGTTTGTAGTCAATTCTCCTATCTCCAGTGTTATTGTAATCTTTCCAAGCGCATGCTATTCGTCTTGATTCAAGCCATGTATCATCATTCCACTAGGGCGTAGGTTCGAGTGTCGATTACCTAATTCATTCAGCATTGTTAATGGCAATAGGTTTACAGTAGACCCATTGTTGAGCATTATTCGCTTTACTTGTCTACTGCAAATATAACCCATTATCATCAGAGGCCTATTATGTTCTCCCTCACAAACCAGGTCTTTATCAGAGAGGGAGATAACTGACATACAGTCTTCTTGTTTCTCATTCTCCATCTCAGTCAGCAACACCCCCCTTATACCTTCGTCAGATAAGGCTTTAATCAGGCTTTGTCAGGAGTCTTCTGACAATTTTAGAGCATCATAGACACTCAATCGAGCTGGAATGCCTTTCAAGTGGCTTATAATGTCATAAGTCACTATCCCTTTCTCCTTTCCCTTTTCTTTTTCATCACTGTTATCATTGCCGGTTTGATTCTTGGTTACTTCTATCTTTAGTTTTTCACTTCTCAAATTTGGCGAACTAGCCATCTTCTTCCCTGATCGCAAGGTAGTCACCGCAACTTTTGCCATTGTTTTCTGATCATCCACCCTTGTCCTTCTGTACTAATCTTCTCGCAAGGTAAGCACGTTTGCTATCGCTCTTCTATCTCTTTTTTTCTCTTTCCCTACTATTATCTCACCCTGTTTATCATCCTTTGTATAATACACTTCAATGTATAAAAATTTTCTGTCGGATGTCCTACTATGCGATGATATTGACAAAAGTCTCTTTCCTTTGTTTTAAATGCTTCTTCGGGACGTTTCGATAAGGGTAACTCAATTGTTCTGGCTTTTAATAGGTAATTCATCATAGGGTGTACATCCTCTCTTTCAAATGCAAAACCTTCATGAGAATTAAATGATTAGAGTTTTTTGTCATAAAACCTTCCTCTAGGGCGATTCGATTCTTCCTTCTTTTCTGTCCTTTTGACCTTTATTTCTCTAGTATCCTGGCTTCGCTTTTCACACTCAACCACATTTGTGATCAACTTCTGGGATCCTCTTCTTATTGTTCCATAATTGAATGCCGTCATTTTTTGAGTCATCAATTCTAGAGCGTGCGCTTTTGTGGCTAAGTCGCGGAAGGTTTTGAAATCAGTACTAGTGAGTCTAAACGCTACTCCAGTTTCCATAGAGTTTAGACACATTTTTACCTGTTCTTTTTCTTCCAGCAATTATCTACAAGAAGCCCCCAAGGTCTTCCATCTGTCTATAAATTTCTCCACTGTCTCTCCCTCTCTTTGTCGTACCGAAGCTAGCTCTGTGATACTGACATCACATTCTGATGAGAAGAAGTTTGACATGAACGCATCTTACATCTGTTCCCATATTCTTATCGACCCAGGGGCTATGCTAGAATACCACCTAAACACTTTATTCATTAGAGAAGACCTAAATAATTGGAGGCTATACTGGGGCACTGTAGAGAAATTCCCCATACTGGTGATGAAGTGCATCAAGTGTTCTTACGGTGACCTATCCCCGTTAAACTTCTGAAAATCGAGCTACTTGAAATTGTTTGGAAATGGGACATCTTCTACTTCTCTTGGGTATGGCGTTCGATATATGAATCTTCTTGTGCCCTCACGCTCTCTTTCTGATCTGATTGCTTCTTCAACAAGTTGTCGTATTTCTTCCTGTGTCACTACTTTCATCATGGGAGCAGATCCATGTGACCCAGACCTTGGCGGTTGCGACCCTTCGGGGTGCTGTTCTCATTCATTCACATTATCGGTCACTGGAGGTGCTGCCATTTGGGCTACGTGGTGTGTAAGAGTTCCTAAGGCCTCCCAAAGATTTCTATATTCTTCCATCAGTGCTTTTTGTGCCTCTGCCATTTCAGTGATTCGATCATTTGTAGTTAGAGAAGACCCTCAGTTTGTTCCGGCCATGTGAACGGCAACCTCTCCATTCCCTGACGAGGTAGTGGTCAATGCTGAATGGGAATGTATTAACATTATAAGAGTCACCGAAAGAGGAGGCTCATATGATCTTTTTACGTTTCTGGAGTAACCGGCCGATCAGGAAGATGTAGAGATTGGTGACGTGGATCCTGACAGACTTGTCAGTAAAGCCTTTCCCTTTTGCTCTCTTATCCACCGAGAGCTCTTAGCGGGCAAGGCAGGAAAGACTTGTGCAGTTGGAGGAATCATTACCTGCATGGGGTAGATTACCGACGGAGCAAGTTTAGGATGTTTCCTGCCAGTATTTTGCGTTATTGGTCCCCTATCTCTTCTTAGTGATGTATTTGCTCCTGTCACGATGATATTCCGAGTCCTTGTCCTCCTGTGAGTAACAACGATCCAGTCATCTCTTTCTTCTCGTGCAATCGGTGAAGTAGTTATAACTGTAGCAGCTGCCCATGGTTCCGTACGTTTGGTTGATGTCATTTTCTCAGCGTACTCTACGATGAAACCCGTCGTAGTGAAGTAGAAGATCGTGTTCTTCTAAATTGTTGCCATTGATTGGTTGGTTGAAATATCTTTTCTCTTGGGTCCATCATATCGTAAAATAGCCTAAGTTAGTGATTAAGATTAAGTTATATTCTAATTTGGAGATGAAAGGTAGGATGTTCACACTAAGAGTAGCCATTTTAGCACCCGTAAGGTGCCAAACATTTGCGATTATATTTCGTATACTTTTTATGCTAATATTTAAGTGAAAAACTCCCCAGTGGAGTTGCCATTTTGTTTCAAATAAGAAACAAATGTGTTTAATTTGGGGAATTATCTCATTCACTTAATTATGAACAAAAGAAAAATAAAGAAGATAATCACATCATTTATTCATTCTAAGTTCTTTTACATCCTTCTCTCCTTTGATTCCAAATAGAATATTTATGAATTAATATAAAACATTTATTTAGCAACAACATGATGTGTAAACACATCAAGCATTAAGACACTATGCTAAATGTTGTGCTAGAAGCCATTGTACATTATCAGAATCCATTGTGCCACTATTAAAAGCCATTGTGCGCTATCGGAAGCCATTGTGCGCTAGCTTTTTACTGTGTACCAGCACCATTGTGTGTTGGCTATTATTTTATGCCAGCTCTTGTTGTGCACTGGCTTTTATTGTGCACCGCACAAAACCTGTTTCACACAATGAGTACGGGTGCTACCTCTTCTCTCTTGCAATCTTCTCCTTCTCTGTGATTAGGTGCTAATGACCCCTTACAGACGGGTCAGGGGTATTTATAGCCTTCTCACATGTGTGAACATGCCACGTAATCACTGTGCGCAATCCCTTGTGCGATCTTCATTGCATAGACACCTGTGTGTGGATTCCTTTGTGTGGCCACCTGTGTGTGAATTCCTCTGTGCGGCCATTTGTGTGCGGATTCCTTTGTGCGGCCACCTATGTATGGATTCCTCTGTGCGGCCATCTGTGTGTAGATTCCTCTGTGTGGCCATCTATTTTTTAAGGATTATTCCCGTACAATAATTTACACACAACACCTATTTTCGCACATTGCTTATTTTTGCACATAGCTTATTTTCGCACAACGATCTACGCACAATGCATTTTCTACTATCTTTTCTCTTTTTATGCCTCAACATGGACTTTCAGATTGAAGTCCAAGGAACTTTGAAAGAAGTTGGATCACTCCAGGCTTGATATCCATGTTTCCTGTGTTTTCTGGAAAAAGCATACAAGAAGGAGTGCTCACCCCCACCGGTTGTAAGTAATCTCATAAAGTACGAGGTGGGGGTGCGTGGTGCACGTCATTCTCATCCTAGACTTTCACAACTCAAGGTTATGGCTAATTCACTAGCTGATTTACAGGTTGATTTGTAGCCATAACCTCAATTAACTCTGAGGATCTCGAGTGGTGTCTAATCTTGTGATGGATAAATAACCCCTCAACTAATTTTCCTTCACTCAAAAGATGTCGAGTGTTGTGACGGACCCACTTGGATATGAAACACTCTCAGCCCTCAATTTCAATATCTAACCTAAACCTAAAAAGGAAAGAGGGAATATAAATCTAGAAATAGAAAGAGAGAGAATTAGAAAGAAGTTACCAAATTAGAAGTTTTCATATTGGGATCCTACAAAAGAAAAAGGAAAGTGAGTTAGTTTCTAAAAAGGAACTAAGGAAGCAACCTAGTTTCTAAAAATAAAATAGGAAAGTTTATAAAAAAATAAAATAAAAAGTTTTTAAAAATTAAAAAGTAAGTTTCTAAAAATAAATTAGGAAAGTTTCTATTCTAGAAAAAAAGTAGAAAAAGGTCTAAAAACAAATTAGGAAAGTTTCTATTTTAGAATTAGAAAGTAGAAAAATGAAAGTTTCTAAACCTAGAATTAGAAAGCAAATTTAGTTTCTAAAATAATTCAGAAAAAACCTAATCCTAAAAATAGAAAATAGAAAAACCCTAATCTTAAACTAATTTTGTTGGAGCATAAAATAATGAAGAAAGATCAAAAGAGAGTTGGAAGAATGAAGAAGAAAGAAAAAGATCAAGCACCTTGTTCAGCAGTTACGCAGGTCGTGCAACTAGTAATTGGTTTCGCGGGTCATGCAACCAACCTAAATCGTTAAACGGATTGTGCAATAGATTTCTGCCATTACGCGGGTCGTACAATTGATTTCCTCCATTACATGGATTGCACAACTGATTTCCTCCATACGCGGGTCACACAACTGATTTCCTCCATTGTACGGGTCGTGCAACCAAGATCAGACAACAATTATTATGGATGGTCAGATCTAATGCAAAGTGGGCCCCATGGCATAATAATCGAGGGTTCGCACGTGTGGAGGCCTATAAATGCCCCACTCCCCCTCTTATTTGAGAGAGAGAAGAGTTTTTGAAGAGGAGGGGAGCTTTGAAGGAAGACTGAAGGTGAGAAGGGGAAGTCAGGGATTGGTTACGCTGGTCGCGCAACCAACAACTTATTACGAGAGTTGCGCAACCTGGTCATCATATGGCCGATTATAAAAAGGGTCGAGATGCTGCCGAAATCATCCAGTTCGATCTTCATTGCTCCAAGTTCTCCTTTTACACAAGGGACAATCTCAAAAGGGGAGAAGTTAAATGATCAAATCGACACAACATTCCTCCTAAAGAGATGACCGAAGTAACTGTCGAAATGCTGCCGAATTTGAGATTCGATATTCGAACTTTGTTAATTTCAATTTATGCATTTTAAATGATTTATCTTACAATCAAGGGATACTAAAGGATGTAAATGAACTCAATATTAATAATATGATGATTATTCTTCATATACTCTCTTTGTTATGTTTAAATAAGATAATTTTTCCCAAATCGAATGCATTTAATTCTTGTTCGTAACAAAATAGTGACTCTGCTAGGGACCTTATTATCATCTGATACTAACATTGAGAGTATTATAGAACTTTCGTCGTAAGTGTGGCGTCTTTCGACGTTAAAATGGCGACTCTCAGCAGGAACATCCTCCCCTTCATCTCTAAGATAGATTATTTAATTCTTCAAGTACTAACTTTAATTATATTTTATATTTGAAGGAATCCAACTACAAATTACAACCAATGGCAATTTCTACAAGGAAAGTGATCTTCCATTTCACTGCGATCAGATTCATGGTAGAATATGCACTGAACCAACCCCCGGAACACATGGCTCGACTTCTTACAAGCAAAAGCAACCTGAACCAAGCAATAGCTGGAGTTGTATCTTCTTTGCCTCAAACACTAGAAGGTGACAAGGATTGGATTGTTGTAATGTCTCACAGGGCAAGAGCACGAAACACAGGAAGCCACAGAATGAACCCACCTTCGTTAAGAGTTAGCGGACTGATAACACGTAATGCTGCTAGGATGAATCCTAAACTCGCCCCTCCTGCGATATATCCCGGGCGAACAGTTCCACAGCTAACGTCGTGCGATTTCCCGGCTTTGGTGGCCCCGAGAGCCAGATGGACAAAAGAGCAAAAGGGCAAAGCACTGCTAGTAAGTTCACCCATATCTGTTTTGCCCCAATCAATCAATGGCAACGAGGGCACAGAGAAGTTGAATAAACCCCATCTTCCCCCCTTTTCGTAAGTCCTATTACGTCGACGTATTCTTATCCCACTCCGACTACAGCTTCATCAAAGAGTGGAGAAGCCGCAACACATATGGCTGGAACAAATCAGGAAAATATGCCAACTATAGAGGACCGTATGAATGAAATGGTGGAAGCATAAAATGCACTAATGGAAGAATACAAAAATCTCAGAGAAGCCTTAGTAACTCTTGCACATAATGTAGCCCAGATAGCGGCTCCTCCGATGATAGGCACAATGAATGGGCAAGAAAACTAACCTGAAGGCTTTCAATCACCGAGGGCAAGATCACTAGGGTCTGTCCTAGCAGCGAGAACTATGACACACGACAAGGTGAGACAAGTCATTGAATAAGTTGTCAGAATAGAGAGGGAGCATGAGAATACTAGCCGTTTCAAATATCGGACACCGTATCCAAGAGAGGTAGAAGACATCCTGCTCCCAGCCAACTTTAAACATCTAGATTTTTAGAAATTTAATGAAGAAGGGTCACCGGAGGAGCACTTAATGCACTTTATTACTAGCATGGAAAATTTTCTACAATACCGTAGTATTGCTTGCGATTATTTGGATCATCTCTAACAAACAAAGAATTCCAATGGTATTCCAGCCTGGCCCCGGGGTCGATACATACTTAGGAACAAATGCAGGATGCCTTCATGTCAAACTTCTTCTCTTCAGAGCGTGATGTTAGTATTACAGAATTGGCCTCTATGTGGAAGAGAGAGAAGGAACCGGTAGAAAAGTTTTTAGATAGATGGAAGACATTAGGAGCCTCATGTAGGTAGCTGCCAGAAGAAAAGGAACAGGTCAAGATGTGTCTGAACCCCATTGAGGCGGGAATCGCGTTTGGACTTACCAGTGTCGATATCAGAACTTTTCATGACCTAGCCACTAAGGCTTATGCTTTAGAGTTGATGACTCGGAAGATGCCAGCGTTTCACTATGAGACAGCCAGGAGAGCACCCAGCAGGATGGCCGCAAATACTGTCGATCGTGAAAAGAGAAGCAAAGATACAAGAGACCCGAAAGATCTCAAGCCAGGACGGAAAGAAGAATTGAATCAGCCAAGAAACAGATACAGTGGAAAAAGGCCAAAAATGTTAAATTCTCATGAAGGGTTTGCGTTCAATAGGAAAGATGTTATTCCTATGATGAACCAATTGCTAAAGGCCGATATGATAAAATTACCAGAACCCAAACATCCTGAAGATGTGACAAGAACAAGAGAGATTTTTGCCACCATCATCGCCTGGTGGGACATCCAATGGAGAATTGTTGTACGTTGAAATATATAATACAATGGATGATAGACAGAGGTGAAATAGTTATTAGAAAAGAAAAATAAGGGGGCACAATGGCGAGAATAAATATGCTTACAATTCGGGAAAAGGCCCGAGAAATGAAAGAGAAAGAGGACTGTAAGACGACAAAAAAGGTAGCAGTGATTACGCTAAGATCAGGAAAGAAGATAACAAGCCCTACGCAGTAGAAAACAGGAATTATAAGAAAAGAAGTTGTTTAAAGACAGAACGATGATGATAAAAAAGAAGAGAAGAATGAAACAGCAAAGGTGACCTACGATGTAGCAAGTCATTTAAAGGACATACCAGCTCGATTAAGCATCTATGACGTGCTTAAGTTGTCAGAGGAATTTCAGAAGAGTTTGGTTCAAGCGTTATCTAATCATGATGTCAGAGCAACCTTGTTGACAGAGATGGAACACAAAGAATATGAAGAGCAAGAAGACTGCCTACCAGTCGTTTCCTTTTCTGATGATGATCTGATCTGTGATATAGAGCATAACAGGCCGCTAATGATAAAGGGTCATATCCGTGAAAAGAAGGTTAAACGGATTATGATAGATAATGGGTCTGCAGTGAACTTCTTACCACTTTCGATGTTGAGTAAACTAGGTAATCATCATTCTAATCTACGCCCTAGTGGAATGATGATATAAGGCTTCAATCAAGATGGGCAACGTGCACTCGAAAAAATTACAATAACGTTGGAAATAGGGAAGTTAACTATTGATGTTGTGTGTCATATTATAAACGCAGTAACGACATACAATCTTCTCCTAGGAAGGCCATGGATACATCAATATGGCATTGTACCCTCTACTTTGCATCAATGCTTCAAATACTATAAAGATGGGATATAGTATAAAGTAATAGCTAATGCGAAGCCATATATAGAAGCTAAGTCCTTCTTTGCAGACTCTAGTTATTATAAGGGGTTCGCTAAAGAAGAAAGAAAGAATGATGAAAACGAAGTCCTAAAGGATATTCAAGCAAAGGTGATGAGCGAAGAAATAAAAACGGTAGAATCATCCAGAACTACAGAAGCAAAGAAGAAATTCTATTTTATGCCGAAACATTTGAGACAACCAGGCAACCGCCACCAACTCTGTTATCACCTGAACAGTTGAAAATTTTACAGTCCAATTATACAGTGCCATTGCCATATGTTAAAAGAAATAAACCATTTTCAGCTATTCTGGTAAGATTTCGGGTCAGGGCTAGTGCAAAATAACCAGAACCGATAGAATTTTACGCCCCAGCGGAAGCAAAAACAGGGGAAAATGTCAAGAATAATGTGTATTGTGGTAAGCTAACACTGCAAGATCTTTAAAAATATAGACCAACAAGTAAGAAAATCATGAGAAACATGGGTTTTTATTACAAAGAGCCCACCGACCTGAATCATGGGAGGGGAATTCAAATTCCTATTGGGTTGGTCAGGAAAAGCGAGAAAAATTTTAAGGATTGGGGGCAGAATCATCAGTGAACATGGTTACAATCGAGCAGTTATTGGAAGAAGATCTTAAAATATTCAAGCATCCTTAAATTGCTCTAAAGCAAATGGAAGACGGGGGCAGCCAATGATAGACAGTTTGTGAGAAGTAAACTTGGGTACAGAGGAAAGGCTGAGGAACACATTCGTCAACACCAGTCTTTCCAAACAGGAGGCTGAGAAATACGTTCAACTTAAGAAAATAGAGACATCTTCGCCTAGACGTATGTAGAGATGTCGGGTTTGGAGCCTTCAGTAGCAATGCACCAATTAAATATTTCTAAGGAGAAAAGGTCGGTTAAACAAGCATAGAGGCGATTTCGTCCGGACTTGGTTCCCCTGATAGAAGACGAAGTGAACAAGTTGATAAAAGTTAGGTTTATCAGGGAGGTCAAGTATCCCAAATGGATATCAAACATTGTCCCAGTGAAAAAGAAAAATGGACAAGTCAGGGTGTGCGTTGACTTCAGAGATCTGAATGAAGCCTGTCCGAAAGATGATTTTCCTCTCCCGATAACCGAATTACTGATTGACAGTACAACTCAGTATGCTATCATGTCCTTCATGGATGGCTATGTAGGGTATAATATGGAAGTGTTATGTTTTTTAGCTCCTATGATTGTCAAATTTTGTAGTACCAAAACCTCTTGGAATCTGTCTTGTGTAGCTCGTCTACATATTCAAGACTATGCATCTCATGTACAAGATCAAAGGTCTTTACCTCAAGAACTTCAAATGCAAGATCAAGAGATATACAAGTTCAAGTACATAGTTCACTCCTTCAAGTTTCAAAGTTCAAGGTTGTAAAGCTACATCCAAAGGCAAGACAATAGTTTTTACTTTGGTACTCAAGGCTTAAGGTGAAGTATGACTCAAGTACCTCAAGCTCAAGCTTCAATTATTACAAATTCAAGCTTCAAAAGGTCTCAAGTTCAAGCTTTATCATATGTCATGATCTCAAGCTTCGTGAACTTCAAAGAACGACTATCAACTGAAGCAAAAGAAGATTCAATGTTCATATATTGCTTATAAGGTATAAATGACCCTAGATTGACCATAGGATATGTCATTTTGAATACATAATTTAATTGGGTCATTTTATAAGTGCATAGTCTATTTTTTTATTAGTCTTAGACTAAGTTCGACTAGTCCTAGTACTAGCTCGACCAGTCCAAGAAATCCTCGACCAGTCCTAAGTTTGTTACTTATTTTCAGGATTTTTTGTTAAAGTTTCGACCAGTCCTGGAGACTGCTCAACTGGTCGTTTGAACAGTTCTCGACCAGTCCTACAGGCTCGACTCAAAGTCCAGTAACTAATTTAAGTTTCACACAATCAGTCGTGGACAGGACTCGACTGGTCGTGGAGGCCACTCGACCGATCGAGTAGGTCCTTCAACTAGTCGTGGAACGGCCTGATCTTATCACACCCAAATTTTCAAAAGTTTGTTGGTCTTTCGACTAGTCAAACCGACCTCAGGACCAGTCGAAGGTGTGATTTCTCCACTTAAAAATAAAACACGAATTTCAGAGTTTGATATCCAATTCAAGCAAAATCAATATGCCACTCTGAGAGATAAGTTAGTGATATTCTTAAGCTATTTAGTGCTCATTTTATATTCTCTTTAATTATCTTTCTTTGCATTTTATTTTGAGTTTCTACATTCCAATCTTATTTGAAAGAGGGATTGAAGTTTTCCCATTTCTTGGAATCAAAATCAAATCAAGCTAGCCCAAAGTGATTTAATATAAAATCAATTTAGAACTTAGAACCATTTCATAAGTGAGTGTGAACATTGAACATCTACGTTGAACTTCTACTCTGAATTGGTTCTTCCGGGCTACATCAAAAGGAGAATATCCAGATAAGTATTTTGCTATTTTGTATATTCATTCTTTTGGTTTCATTGAGATTGTGCCAGAAAAATCTCTTTCTTTTGGTTTGTCTGAGGTGATCCAGAAAACTCAGAGTGTAGGGTTTTTGAATTGTGAAAGCCCACTTGAAAGACACAATTGTGAGGGTTTTAGGTGAACCTTGAAAAACCTATTTTCATAGTGAACGCTAATATCCACTGTGTGAGGATATTAGGAGTGGAGTAGTTGTGTGGCTATTTTTCTAAACAGTTGGTATACACGCAAGCGAACCACTATAATTTCTGATCTTGTGGTGATTGATTATTTATTTTATTTTGTGGATGTTGAAATTTCCCTTTATGCATTTGTGGAGAATGTTGTAATTTCTTTTATGCAAGTGTGGGAATGTTGTAATAGCTTAGTTATTTCCTTTGCTATTTATTTCTTTGTTCCTCTGTATCGGTTTGAGATTTTAATACACAGACCGCTCTAGGAATCAGGTTGTCCTACCATAAGCCATTGGTTTTTGGTGTAAGGTTGTCCTTAGAACTACATCTGTATCAACCTCTCAATACTTGTACATTTGAGGTTGTTTTACATTTCTGCATTGTGAGATTTTTTAAGTGTTATCTGTATTTCCTTTCATTTATTTGCTCATTAAATTTTTAATTTGGCATAGTCCTATTCACCCCCCCCCCCCCCTCTAGGACTCTTGGCTCAGCCTTTTCATAATCAAATTAGAATAGCACCTAAAGATGAAGAAGCAACAACGTTTAGAACTTCGTTGGGGATTTATTGTTATAAAGTTATGCCATTCGGTCTCAAAAATGCTGGGGCGACATATCAGAGGGCGATGCAGAATATTTTCCAAGACATGATGCACAAACATGTTGAATGTTCTGTTGATGACTTGGTAGTTAGATCAGGAGATCATCAAGAGCATCGCAAACATTTGGCATTAATTTTCTGTCGACTCAAAAAGAAACAATTGAAGATAAATCCAGCTAAATGCTCATTTGGGGTGTCTTCAGGTAAATTCCTCAATTTTGTTATCAAGCACAAGGGCATTGAGATCGATCCAGGGAAATTTAAGGCCATTCAAAATATGCCGCTAAAAGAGTTGAAAAGTTTGTAAGAAAAGTTGGCGTACATTCACCATTTCATTTCAAATCTGGCAGGGAGAAGTCAGCCATTTTCTCATTTAATGAAGAAATGTGTAGAGTTTGTATGGGACCAAGCCTATCAGAACGCATTCGATTCGATAAAGGAAATGTTGAAACAGCCGCTGGTATTAACAGCTCCAATAAAAGGGAAGCTGCTTATTTTGTATATATCTGCAGCTGAGAATTCTTTAGGAGCTTTGTTGGCACAGGTGAATGAATCCGGAAAAGAGACCACCCTTTATTATTTAAGCAGGACTCTGATGGGTGCGGAATGTAGTTACTCTCCAATCAAGAAAGAATGTCTGGAGCTGATATTCGCGATGTAAAAATTGAGACATTATTGTCTCTCTCATGACATAACCTTGATATCAAGAGCAGATCTGATAAAGTTTTTTATGTCAAGACCGATGTTATCTGGGAGATTGGCCAAGTAGATGCTGCTACTTTCAGAATATAATATTACATATGAGCTGGCAAAAGTGGTGAAGGGGCAAGCAGTGGCGGACTTCCTTGCAGCGCACCCTGTAGCAGAGTGTGAGACCATTAGTGATGATTTTCCCGATGAACAAGTTATGTTGGCCGAGTCGCAAAGCCCATGGGAAATGTATTTCGATGGTGCTTCTCAAGCATCAGGATTGGGGGCAGGAGTTATTTTCATCACACCTCAAGGTAATTTGTTACCTTTTTCCTTTACATTGGGAACTGCATGTACAAATAATGAGGCTGAATATAGAGCCCTTATCATCAGAATGGATATGGCTCAGGAAATGAAGATAAAAACACTGCATATCTTCGGGGATTCTAAATTGATTATAAATCAATTGACAACTAAATTCGAGATAAGAAAACAAGAGCTCTTGCCATAATGCTGAAAAGCGCAACAGTTATTAGAGCAGTTCTATCATGTTAAAATCAAGCATATATCGCGGTCCGAAAATGCAAAAGCAGATGCTTTGTCAGCCTAGCAGCATCTCTATCATGCCTGAATTAAGGCCTTCTCCAGGTGATTATAAAATGAAGAAGATTTTTGCCATCTTAAGAGGTCATCGATGAAATTGTTGAGACACTTCCTATATCATGTTTAGAGGTAACGATAGATGATTGGCATCAGCCTTTCATAGATTATCTCAAATATGATATCTTGCCAAAAGATCTAGCGTAGAGACAACAAATCAAGCAAAGATCAAGCAGATTCATCATATGTAGCGAAGTGCTGTATAGAAAATCTTAAAATGGAATGCTACTATGTTGCTTAAACAAATAAGAAGCAGGCCAGATGTTGCGAGAGGCACACTCTAGAGAATGTGGGGAACATCAAACTGGCTGAAATTTATTCCATCAAATAAATTGAATGGGGTATTATTGGCCTACCATGTTCAAAGATGCGATAAATTATGCAAAGCGATGTCATGAATGTCAGATTCATGGAGATGTTATTCACATTCCTCCGAAAGACCTGCATCAGTCAGTTGCCTCTTGGCCCTTCTCTGCCTAAGGAATTGACGTCATTGGTCCTATAAATCCACCTTCATCCAAAGGAAAGCAATATATCTTGGCAGCGACAGATTACCTCTCCAAATGGATAGAAGCAATTGCACTGTGCAGTGTCAAGGAGAAAGATGTGATTAATTATATCCGACACGCAATAATATACCACCATGGTATTCCAAAGAAAATTGTTACAGATAATGGCACTCCTTTCAAAAATAGAGACATGGAGAAGCTATGTTAGAAATTCAGCATTCGTCATTCATTTTCAACACCTTATTATCCACTGATCAATGGATTAGCAGAGGAGTTTAATAAAATGATAGTCAAGATACTGAAGAAAATGGTGACATGAAACAAGCGAGATTGGGATGAAATATTGCAAGAAGCATTGTGGGCATGTAGAACTACCCACCAGACAGCAATAAGAGCAACACCGTACTCGCTAGTTTATGGTGTAGAAACAGTAATCCCGTTTGAAATACAAGTAGCGTCACTTAGAGTGGCAGTACATCAGTCCATTACAGATGATGAAAATACAAAAATAAGGCTGAATGAACTAGAATTGCTCGATGAGAAATGCCTGGCAGCCCAATAGCGATTGCAATCGTATTAAGCAAGGATATCGACCGGCTTTGATAAACGAGTCAGATATTGCTCTTTCAAGAAAGGGGATATGGTGTTAATGTTGAAGAAACCTATAGTGGTCACCCACAGAACAGGGGGCAAATTCGAGCCAAATGGGACAAGCCATATATAATAAAAGAAGTATACTCCAATGGAGCGTATAGAGTCATAGATCAAGATGGACAAGGTATCAATATACTAGTCAATGCTCCCTTCATCAAAAGATATCATCCCTAAGGATACTACTGATTTTAATCCAGAATATTATCAAAATAATAATTTTATATCAAAAGGGAGCAAGAATAAGCAAGACCACGACTATGTACTTCAGATGAATGAATAAAGAAGAAATTTACGAGCACATTAAGACTATATACCAACAAGTGTTACAAAAGGAAAGTGACCATTATTATCATCATCAAGTGAGCTCTCTATAAAATTTTGTTGAAATTAGTATCATCACCAAGCTGATATATTGTGAACAACACATATGAATATCGTTGAAGATATTAGCAAAAGTGGTGACGTATTAATCTCAATCTCATTCTCGTGATAATGATGGCTAATAATGATGACCACCTACTATTATCTTTTAAGGCAGCTTAACCAAGCCCCATATGGCCAACTATGCATAAGGCCTATCACCATCGTCACTCATGCAGCAATGAGAAGCTAGTGGCCTTAAAAAGCCCGTGAAGGCCATCATATGCATACCCATTGACTAAAAGCCCTAAAAGGTCAAAAAGCCCTCAACGGCTAGTCACGCGTGAGACCAATGCCGTCTGTATAGCTTTCCGACAGCGTCACGGGGAACGGATGCAAATGCCCTCCTGTAAATGGGTCCGACCTTATAGGAGAAGAAAACGCGGGCTACAGTGTGAGCTCTTTGGCCATGTCCATAGATAGGCCAACCATGCATAAGACCCCCCAGATCTCTAGCTTGATTTCAGTATTAACTCATGAGGAAGGGCTTAAACCTACTCATTGATGGACTGACGACCCTAGATTTGGTACTCCAAAGGTTACCTTGCGAGCCCTGTGAACTCTAGAGAGTTACTGCGGCCAACCCTGTGCGTAAATACAACTGAGTTCACGGCCCCTGTAGCTTCACTGGGCCCCTCTGATGGATCCCGGTTTGTGAACTCATCAGGCTGTGAAAAGTCTAGTGAACTTCTAAGAGTTATAGAGACCATCACGTGAGACTCGACTCCACTACTCAAGAGTCTAAAAAAACTACATGGTTACACTACTTAAGAGGGTAAACTGTGTGTGATCATCTAACTAAATTGAAATTTAGTACCGCCTATCAAAACCAAAATCACACAGGAAATTCCATACTAACGATCGTAATATGTTGATATTTTCTATATGTTATGCTTCATTAAATATTAGGATATCTCACAATGCTTTCAGGATATTTCATATGTGAGCAAATAAATATGCTTGCAATGAATCATGACTTGAAATTTTATGAAAAGGAAAAATTGTCACAAAATATCGTGATGCTTTCAAAAGAAGCCGCATGTTCTAAAAAGAAATATATAGAAATTTTGTAATATTGAAATACTGCAAGAATACATGACTATATGGAATGTTCCCAAATATGCCGATTGTTTGATATAATGACAAAAATCATGAAAATTTCATGTTTAGAACAAACAAGCATGCAATATAGATTGTGATTACATTAAGCCTGGTCAAAATGTTTAATACTCAAAATCTTCTGTACTAAGTTGAAATCTCAAAATATGTTTATTCTTCCGAAGAGGACGAGTCTTCAATAACAATATGTTTATCTTTCTGAGGTAGGCAACAATGTCCCTCCGCTATCTGCCTTTCTGATGGTAAAGGAAAATTATCTCCTAATATTCGCAAAGGAGGAGGAGGGCAGAACTGCAAGGAGTCATCATTCTCTGTCGGAGATTTGTGAGTGTCCCTTAAAGGAGTACCAAAAGCAATCCATCCTTCAAGGGTATCAGCAGGCTTTACTTTGTGAGTGTCGTCTTCTGAAGAGATTCTTATGCAAAGTTAGCCTAGAGAGGGGGCACGATCCATTTCTTCAAAATAGCCGATACCTTGGTCCTTCTGGTAATCTTTCATGCGAGGAGGAGGGATCCATGTAGCATGATTTACTAGGTAACATTGGTCTATTAAGTAATATTGATGAACCCACCAGCGCATCCAATAGTAAGAAGCACTAACTGGATAATTGTAACCGGCAATGAGGAAATGTGATCCAGTGTGAACATTCAAGAGTTGCTTCCAAATTAGGGCCTAATTATATGGCCCAACGTCGTAATTCTCATTGCTCTGGCAACAATATCACAAGTCTCCGGTATAGTTTGATCAATTCTAAATTGGTGAGCGAACCTACTAGGATAATATGGTTCACACCAGAATACGTTATTCTCCCTCAAAGGAAGAGTACTAGATCTAATGGAAATAAGGAAAGAATGTTCACCAGATGAGATGAAATCATGATCAATAGCTTCTATGTCTTCAAGATAGCTAAAGAATGGAAATTGATGAAAGTCAATGGGATCATTGCTTTCTATTTTCTTAGAGATCCATCCATTTGATTTCTTAATCATATCTCTCAATTAATAATGTTAAAGAGGAAGTCGATTAGGGTTCAAATATGCTCTTCCAGAATCAGCAAATGTCTAAGGAAAGTATACTCCTAGCTAGCTTATGAAGAAATGTCATGGAGCACCAACAGGAAAAGATTTAGAGATAGGATCCTTTGGACCAAGAATGACATCTCCGAAAGCGCAATAAAGGGAACATAGAACTAAAGGAGCTAATGAATATTTTTAACCTTCTGCCATTGCACCTGCGACCACAAAGAAGGAAGGTCTGATGATGTCCATTTGATCAGAATCCAGGAATATCACCAAGCTTAACCAATAAGCTAAGAAGGCGGCTAATTCACAAGAAGAACTATACTCCATAGTGTGTTTAATGTTCTTGCGAATGGACTTGAGTTCTGGATGGTTATGATCTGCAAAGCTGCCAAGATAAAGATATGATGATCGAGCTAAAATCAATTGATATTAAAATTATGGAAATAGATATCAAAAGTTGAATGACATACTGTAACTTTCGAGAAAAATAAGCCAACCATTTGAGAGAAGTAATATGATCAGGATGAGGGAAGCTAGCTAGTGCACTGAAAAGTTCGAGGGTGGTTCCAGAAATTTTGGATGTATCTCCTCCCGCAAATGCTAGAGCAAGTTCTCCATTATAAGGCACATATGCATCAAGAATGTTGCCCGTGATGGGAAGACCCGCTATGCAAGGTAGATCCCATAGGATAATGCTCATTTCACCCGAAGGAAGGTGAAATGAATTGGTAATCGGAGACCAATGGTTGAGAAAGCATCTGAAGATAGTAGCAGATGTGGCTATGATTGCATCAGAAAGAGAAATCTACTCCAGAATGGAAGTATGCTTCCGAACAATAGCACGGGCCCAGGCACTATAGAAATTACGAAGAGGCAGGAGTCCTATAGCCAAGAAGTTCTCTGTATTCCAAGGTAATCTCTCAGAGAAGAACAGTTGTTGAGTTGTCTCAAAATAATGAGTGGAGAAAGGTTGTTGAGGAGCAAAAATCTCATCTTATGAATTCTGTCTGCTCTTTAATGGGGTCCGTTTTCTTCCAAATATCCCGTCAAGATCCTGGGTTCTTTCATGACCCAATTGTCTATAGAGACAAAGATATTTCGACGATCAAAAGGTTCACTGTGCAGAATTGACCAATGACTTTGCAGATTGATGGGAATAATAGTTTGATCGCGAGTGAAGGGGTTATGAAGATCCAAAGTTTCTTCGTGTATTTCTACGTGTTTCTAAGAGTGGCGAAGAGGTTGTTCAGGTTTTAAAGAGGATAGGTGGCTCTTTCTTTTTTGTAAAAGGGGTTTGAGAGCAATGCATGGTAGAGAAAATTGGCTAAGTCTGAAAATGATCAAAGGTTCAGTTACACGGACTCGTGCAATGAGTTTACACCTTGCACAAACAGGATGTCTGTTGCGCAGGTTGCGCAACCAGATGCTGTTGCATGAGGAGGAGTGAGAGAAACAGAGCTTCGCTGCATGGAATGAAAGTGAAAATATAAAATAGATCCGACTATTTATAGAGGACGGGGCTGAGTACGGTACTCGGGTGTTTGTTGCGCGGGTCGCGCAACAGCTTCAGGAAGTCTAGAAATTTGAAGGTTGATCCTGATTCTTTAATTCCAATAAATAAAGAAAGGACCAAGGGGGCATCCGTTAGAGCATAAGATAATGAAGAAAGATCAAAAGAGAGTTGGAAGAATGAAGAAGAAAGAAAAAGATCAAGCACCTTGTTCAGTAGTTGCACGGGTTGCGCAACTAGTAATCGGTTGCGCGGGTCGCACAACGAACCTAATTCGTTAAACAGATTGCGCAACAGATTTCCTCCATTACACGGGTCACACAACTAATTTCCTCCATTATGCGGGTCGCACAACAGATTTCCTCCATTGCGCGGGTCGCACAACCAAGATCAGACAGTAATTATTATGGACAGTCAGATCTAATGCAAAGTGGGCCCATTGCACAATAATCGAGGGTTCACACGTGTGGAGGCCTATAAATACTCCACTCCCCCTCTCATTTGAGAGAGAGAAGAGTTTTTTAAGAGGAGCAAAGCTCTGAAGGAAGACCGAAGGTGAGAAGGGGAAGTCAGGGATTGGTTGCGTGGGTCGCACAACCAATAAATTGGCTTGTGCGGGTCGCACAACCTGGTCATCATATGGCCAATTATAAAAAGGGTCGAGATGCTGCTAAAATCATCCAGTTCATCTTTATTGCTCCAAGTTCTCCTTTTAAACAAGGGACAAGCTCTAAAGGGGAGAAGTTGAATGATCAAATCAGCACAACATTCCTCCTAAGGAGATGACCGAAGCAACTGTCGAAATGCTGTCGAATTTGAGATTCGATATTCAAACATTGTTAATTTCAATTTATGTATTTTAAATGATTTATCTTATAATCAAGGGATACTAAAGGATGTAAATGAACTCATTATTAATAATACGATGATTATTCTTCATATACTCTCTTTGTTATGTTTAAATAAGATAATTTTCCCCAAATCAAATCCATTTGTTTCTTGTTCGAAACAAATTCCAAAACTAGTTAATCTCATAAAAACACAACCATTAATCCCCAGCAACGGTGCCAAAAACTTGTTCACAAACCCAAGTGCAGGGTCGGGATTCAGTAATAAGCTCGGTGAGACCGAGGTCGAATCCACGGGGACTAATCTTGTGTGTATTCTGAAAGCAACTAGAATTTGAACTAGAAGAATATATAAAACTAATTCTGAAGTGATTGAGAGAGTAATTGGGAATTATTTAAGTAAAACTTAAGAAATTCAAAGTTGGGAAACTAGGGTTTCCAAGGATCCACTTATAGCAATTAGGGAGATTTATACTTGATTCAAGGGCACAACTGGAATCAGAGTCCCATCTTATCCAGTTGGAAGATATCTTAGTAAAACCAAATCTGAACTTCCTTTAACCTAATTCTCAATGGATGAAAGTTTTAAGAATTGGAAGTGATTCCATCACAAAAATCATGCCAAGGAGACAATGGCTCACAATAGGATATACCAATCTCATAACCAAACATAAGAGAATCATGAAGATTAGAAGGGATTCCATCATCCAACCATGCCCATGAGATGATGGTGAACAACAGGATTTTCTAATTTCACAATCTCAATACATGAAAAGAGATACTCAAAGTTATCGCACAGCTACTGTAATTTGAGTCACAATAAACCATTAAAAACTGATAGTATTTCTTAAGAATCAAACTAGAATCAAAGAGAGTTCAACATAAACATGAATCAAAGTAATATAAAACATCCCATCATGCTACACTCTTCACCTCTTAGCTAGGGCTAAGAGGTTTAATGTCACGCCTCGAACTCAGAAAACCAGTCTCACAAAGTTCCCAATCGCCAATTCCAGTGCCGACAGCCTCCATAGTACCCCATTCTCGGCTCCCAGCGCCTATACGCCAGATTTCGATCCTGGGATCCTACAAGGAGGATTTATAAGTGCTTTTTTTAGCATAACCACAAGTGTACCCATTCATAATAGCAACATCATCATCACATATCCACTATAATAAATCATTGATTACAATGTTGAAAGGCAATACATGCATATAATAAAATCTCCACAAAGCTTGGTCGCACACTCCTGCTCCTGCTTAGCTACGAATGTACAAGCATCGCCTGCACGCATCTATCATGCATAAGCTTATAGAAAGCTAGAGGGTGGTGCAAGTGTGTGCACAAGATAAGTGCCAAGCACACAAATATCAGAGAAAGTGGGAATACTAGTAAGTCTGTACAAAATTTTATCAACCCTATCCAGGATATGCAGTGTAAAGAGATAATGAGCCAATGCCATAAACCGAGAAAGTAATGTAGAAGAGCTATGCAATGTGGAAATATAGTAAGCCAAATATCAATCGTCAAGAATACAGATATACAATACCTGATGATCCACGAATACCATCGACCTCATCTAGGTCATGTAGAAACATAGTAAACCAAATGTTGTGTGCTGACGATGAGTCATATGATATCTAAAATCGTACATCTCTGGGATCATCACCAGGATTTAGTACAATGCTGCCATGTCATACGAGAGTTATATGATGCAATACATGAATGTTATGGGTCATACCAAGGCTATGATGCAATGCAAGGCCTATATAACCAAATGTCATATGCAATATGCAATGAGATCATGTCAGTCCCTATATCAAGTCCACACATCAGTACACTTATTCTCTGGGAAATCACCGGGGTCAAATGCATTACATGCTGGCTACCGCCTTCTAGGCCACGCAGCCCAGTGAGCGTAAGAGACCTCACTTCCCGCCTGTGGACAGCCAATCACCAATAAGGCTCAACAGCAGCGGACCCATTTACGAGCTGGTCAAACTCAGCTTAACATACGCCCCCTTCCCCTGGGCGGGTAAGGCCACACCCCATCTCAACCGACCACGCTACAGTGGGAGTCACGGCCTAATGGTATAAGGCACTCGGGCGCTCATGTTTTTCACTTGGTCTCGGCATTAAAGCATCTCCTGGTACCATGGAGGTTTAGGGGCTTTCACCTAAGGACATCCTAAGTGCCCTAAATGCTCAATAACATTTCCGGTGTCCCAATTGGCCATCTGCGACATGTCTGTAGAGGCCACGGCCCTGATGTCGCTAGGGCGTATGGTGGTCATATTACAAAATGTTGAGATATATACGTCATATCATCCAGTCGTGCAATAATCCACCTAATGGAATGTGCTATGATCACTCCTCATAACACGCATACATATAATGCGTATGACTTGTAAAAGGAAGCTATGCATGATTATCAAACTTAACAATGATCGATCACACAATCTCAATGGGCCTCTCACATCACAATGGGCCTCACACAATCACTTCGAGTCTCGTGCCATAGGCCTCATACTATCACAATGAGCCGCATATAACCACAATGGGCCTCGTAAACTCCCGATGGGCCTCATACAAATATAATGCTATGTTAACACATACCCAATGCATATATTAACATAGTCAAAATTAATGATCGACCTATATGCTGCGGGGTCCATAGAAGGACAGGAAATCTAATTCATAACATGAGGATCGGTCCTCAATGGTGGATATACCAAATCTGATACCACCGGTCCTACCATCTATAGTGATGATGTACTGGCCTCATAACAAGGGTAGATCTAGATGGTCTACTCATGGGCCTAATGATGGGCTTCCAGGTTTGGGTACTTCTAGTAGCATTAGTGGGGACCCAAAGAATTGGGATAACTCAATAAGGTGGGATGGATCATAATAATAATAGTGGGGACCCATCCGTTTGTGCTAGCCTACAAAGGAGGGAATGAGAACAGGCCTAATCAATGGGCCCTAGGGAGGATCACAAGATGGACATTTAACCACCATTGCCCTTACAATGTAGACATTTAACCATCATTGCTCCCAAGGCATGGCCCATAGAATCTATCTCATGATGGGGGGCCCAAGGCTTATACTAACCAAGAGAATGATTGGGCAAACATAATTATAGTAGATTTACACATTACAATGACCTCATCACATGGGCCTTTCATATATCGCATTGGACCCCAACAAGGGTCATAAATACATCATATCAGGCCTCTCTCAAGGGCCATAAACATATCATGTTGGGCCTCATACAAGGGCCATAAGCATACCATGTTGGGCTCCGCTCAAGGGCCTCATATGCAACACATTTGGACCACATCCCATGGGCTTCATACAAGGCTTTCATGAAAAAGCCCATGGCCCACACAAAAGCTGGAAAAAATAAATGGGCATTATCCACAATATTCTACACACCATGTTGGGCTCCAAGTAATGGCCCAAGGCCTAAATACATCAAATGGGCTTCATGAGGGGCAGCCCATGGCCCAAAACATCATGGCCATGGAGGACATCCTGCTCATGCATTATGTTGGACTTCATGGGCAATTCACATGCCCCAATTAAATAGCTAAGGTGTAACTAACATCCACCAATGTGTGCTTTAGAATTTAGCATAAAACTAGGCAAGTTGGATGGGCGACAAGGATTTAGTCACATATATCATATTGGGTCCTTATGGGGCGGCCCATAAAACCCAACAAAATAGATGGGCAACATGTGCAACACATACATCATAACAAACCCTTATGGGGCAGCCCATGGCCAGGGAACTGATATACAATGTGCTTCCAATAGACACATCAAGGTGGACCTCATAACTGTACAATGGGCAACCAACCATATAACAAATGGGGGCCCTGCACATCATTAGTGGCCTCACCAAAGGTGGCCAGCATGAATCTGAACATGGTACAGGCCAATTGGAATATGGAATCTAACTTATAATGGGGTCCACGGCCCATACACAAATTGGTAAATGGATGGATAGCATGGGATGTCTACCACTCAAATCGCGAGGTTTAGCAACAATCCTTTTTAAGACATACACAAGGTGAACCTTACTAGGTAAAGATACAACCCACAAGCAAAATGGTCCACTCAAGATTTTGGGAACACCACAACTTGAGGGTTCATGTACAAGATTTAGATACTCTATTAAGTTCTTTGGGAAGGTGGACCCCATATAAAATTTCTATCAAACAGATTTAAAACTACGTGGGGTCTGCTTATGATGAAGGAAAATTTTTATATTATAGTTTTATGTATGAGTACCAAAACCCGTGAGGCAGCCCTCCTTGATCATGTATGCATAAGTTTCTATGAAGGCCCAAACAATGGTGCTTGGGAGAGGTGCAGAAAATCTGTGCAGAAATGACTTTTGGCCATTTTTGGGGATGTCCCACGATTAGGTGGGGCCGCCTTTTGGAATGCCATTAGGTGCCCTAGGTAACCCTATGTTTGTACTTCAAAACCCAAAAGGTCCAGTCTTCTGGATGTACACATACGATATTTGGCACGAGGCCAAACATGGGCATTTAAATTTTCTGAACGAAACTTCCTTCACCACTATGCCTAGCACCATTTTTAAGATCCACTCCCCAATCAGGTGGGGTCTTCTTTGACCCAATCAAAATATTATCTCTCTATTCAATGGTATATTTTGAAAGTTTCAAGTGGTGTTCAACTCGTATCTTGAACGTGGGTCCAGTACATATGCCCAAAGTTGGTCTAAAACTTAGAAAATCAGACGTGCATTTCAGAAGTGGATTTGTCCCATCTTTACGCCCAGATTTCAAACACTTGGGGTCCATTCTAAGCGAAGTCGTGAGGCATACTAATAATCTGACATGTAAAAGAAACATCCCCCATAGTGGGCCTTGATGGATTCGCATACATGATTTTTGGCATAAGGCCGAGCATGACCCGCTGAAATTCCTGCACAGAAATTTCTAGACAATCGTCCTCGGCCCTACTTTTAAACACCAATTTTCCTGGTATTAGGATGGGCCATAAACTCTAAGTGGTAGCCCGTACATATCTGAACGTGGGGCCTGGGACTTAAAATCAAGTCAATCCGTGGCTTGTGTGGGCCTCACCGTGCACAACAATGGAGAGGTTTACCCTCCATTCAAGCATTCATAATCATTTGTTGGGCCCATCAAGCAGCGGTCCACAAATCCAGCCCATCAATTATGTGTGTCTCACTAGATTAAGGGGTCAAACCGAGTTTAAGATGCATCCAAATTTCAGGTGGGCACTAGCGAGTGCTTTTATATGTGTTAACATGTCATCACATGATTTTAGATGGTGTGAGCCACTTGAGTGCCGTGTACGGCTGATTCTTGGGATATCCCAATAATTAAAGGGGACCCATCAAATGGATAGTGTGGATGCTCGATACACATCATGGTGGGCCTATGGCTGGGACCCACGGTCCCTACCCATTGTTACATGCAGCAAGATGCTGGCAGCAGCAGCGTCAACATATATATATATATATATATATATATATTTTTATTTTTCTACACTTATGGTTTTTTTATAGGTGGGGCCCACATCAGGAGGATCCACTCCGCTGGTTGGGTCCTCCGGTTTGTGACGGGTCTAACAAGTCCATATTCAACATTTTTGGTATACAGAAACATCACAGCGGGCTTAACAATTTATTACTATTAAAATAGTCTACTTGATGATGTGGCTCACTAGAGGTTTGGATTGGCTTCATCCTTCGGCTCAACACTCCAAATAGGCTAGGTCCCACTATCCACGTGTGGGCAACGTGGGAAAAAACACATACATCGTGGAGTCCCACGCCCAGGCTCCTGACGAACGGCCTATATGTAAAACACATCCCTGACCTGGGTCCCACCGTCCACACGTGGATGGTGGACTGTATGGATGAAACGCATACATCAGTGGTGGGTCCACACGTGTGGCCCACCTCAGCTTTGGATAAAGCTGATATTTATTTTCCCTACATACAGTCCGGCAACCCTTGCTATTGGACATCCCCTGGCTGAATGGCCTGGATGAAACACACCATGGTGCATCCCATGCTGTCGGATGGTGGATGCTACACATGTAACAGGGTGGGGTCCATGTGAGTGGGCCACCCTGTTGGAAATCAAGGTGATATTTGTGGTTTCCCTCCAAACAGAGCCTGCCCAGAACGGACAGCAAGATGCTCTGTTGGGCGGGTAGCATGGATAAAATACATACACATGGTGGGTCCCACCTGTAGACGGTCCACCAGGAGGGTGGGACCTGTCCAGATGTGCCACAAAAAGGATGGACGGAGTGGATTAAACATAAACATCACCATGGGCCTGCGGCTGACAAATTTTTACTGCAGTCCCGTCCCAAATAGGGACCCACATCCTAAAATGATCTCCTTAGATGGACGGTAGGGGGTAAAAAGCATACATCAAGGTGAGGGCCACACGTTAGTGGGCCATCCCACTCCACCAAAGGACCAAGATTATTTGTCCCTACATCCACCCCTACATGTCCAATTGGTCATGCAGACTATAAAAAGGGGACAACATGCTGTCCAGATTGCTGGACAGTTGGGAAGTGACGTATGCATCATGATGTGGTCCACCTGGATGGGCCATGCACTCCAGATCAAGCTCAAATTCATGCGTTCTCCCTTGCAATTGAACCATGCGAAACAGGGTAGCAAGGTGGCCAACTGACGTCCAAAAAATGAGACAGTCAAGCCGTCCCACCTGCTGGACGGTTTGGACCAACTGAGCACACACATCAGGTGGGTCACATCTACATGGAAAGAGAGAGAGAGAGAGAGAGAGAAGCACCCACCCAACCTTCTTCTTCCTCCCTAGCCTTCCAATGCTCCTATGAGGCTCTTGCAATGGTGGAGATCATGATCCAAAGGCTGGATTGAAGAGGATCTATAGTAGAATGTGGCTAAATGTTTTGATGAGTTTCTCTCTCTAGCTTGGGACGTTCATGGTTTCTCTTGCTAGGGGAGATGAAAATGAAGAGAGAGGGAGAGAGATAAGAAAGAGAGATGTGTAATGATGGCTTTGTAAGAGCCTAGGGAAGAGAAGAAAGCATGCTTGTACTTATTACATGTAAGGCATGCTCATAGGGATGATGTCATCAACCTAGTCTAAATGGGCTAGGCTATAGTTAGCTCTCATGGGAAATGATGAACCTAGGTTGGGCTCACCTAGGAAAATGTGCACGAGCACAAGGTGGGCCCCACATCATGATCAATGGTCCCAATGATGCGCGGCCTGCAACTTTTGATCTACAACTCGGATTGACGTATGAGATGGGTCGATGGAACCGCGGCGACGACGTGGTCGCAATGGCATGGGTCTCGGGTCAAGCAGACTCAGATTTACAAGATGCAGCTCAAGGTCGCGCGCAAATGTTATCTACGCAACGCAGGTTGCCAAAATTTGACCGGGAGGACCGTGGGGCCTTAAGGAACGAAATGGACATTAGGACACAGGCCTGACATTTAACCAACCATAGTCATGATTGAAATTAAAATCCTAAAAGAAAGCATGAAAAACTAAGGAAGAAAGAAGAAAAATGCATGGCAATAGCTCTCCGTCCTTGTACTTCGCTCCTCCAAACCCTAAACTGATTTTATATATCCCCAGGGATGCCCTAGGGACTCCTATTTATAGTTATGCAACACTTCCTTTCACACCTCTTTGAAAAAATCCAAAAACTACATCAAATTATCGCACTCTGCGTAACTTCGTGCGATTCGTTCAATGACATCAAACAGGCTTCGATGTCATCAAATGTGTCTTTTATACGTGCTTTTTCCATGCTTTTGTAGCTTCATCTGGACTCTGTAACCTTCTCTGTCATCGAACCTACCTTTGATGTCATCGAAGAGGCCTTCGATGTCATCGAGCATTGTTCAAGGAATCGATAATGTGTCCGAAACAGTCTAGAGAGTTAATCCACTTTCTTTAATAAATTTAATTTCATCAAAGAGATCTTCAATGTCATTAAGCAGATCTTCAATGTCATCAAAGAGTGCTTCGAGTAATAAAAAATGGTGCCCAATATGTCCAGCGAGTTTTGCTAAAATTCCATAGAAAATTTGATGTCATCGAGCAAAGCTTCGAGTCATCGAAAAATGTCTTCAATTTGTCCAGGGACCAACTCGATTTTCCTTCATAAATTCTATGTCATTGACCTATGTTCGATGTCATCGAATGTGTCCTCAAGTCATCGAACGGTGTTCGATGACATAGTTAATGTGTATTTCGCGCTTGTTCTTTCGGCTTCGTTCCTTCTCCACTTGGTTTTCTTGAATCTTGAGACCTTGAAATCTTCAATCCTTGTCTCCTAAGATCCATTCTTTGCCTTGTTGATCTTTAAGCATCAAATCCATGCTTTTAGCACCTTTTCCAATCCAAGCTCTTAAATTCATCTTGCAACACAAACATGAGTAAAATAGGACATTAAGCAGTATCATGTTCATAAAACCAAGATATAAATGGGGTTCAATATGCAATATTTGACCCTCAACACATGACACTGAAGGTCCAACCAGAACTAGGAAAAACTCTGCGTTCTAAAGCGTGGACGATCTTCTAACCAATTATTTAGACCTTCATCTTCTTCAAATCCTGATTCTATCAGCCCCATTGCAGCTAGATTTTTGAAGAGAAGAATTTTTTGTGAAAGAAAGGTAAATGTAAAATGTCTTAAAAAACTCAAAGTTCAGGAAATTCTTTCACAACAAGGCTGGCTACAAGTTCTGTCATTTGGAGGGCCAGTGAACGAAACCTTAGTCTAATCATTCTTGTCTCATTGCACTCTATCTAAGGGTTTTGAAGTTAACTGTGATGGCCATAAAATCAAAATCACCCCATATCGCATTTCAACCCTTATAGGAATACCATTGTGCTCGAAACAACCCACTAAATTAAACCTACCTACTGAAGCAAAAAGAGCTGTTTGGACAAAAAATTTGTGTAATGGGAAGAATGTCCCTTGGCATCACGGGAACGCACTACGGGTCATAAATATGTCAAATGATTATCGTATACTCTATTTGATTTTCATTTCCAACATTTATCCTAGATACAGAAATCACACTGAGCTTACACCATTCATGGTGGAGACTTTATATCACATGAGTAAAGGGGAATCATTGTGTCTACCTACTCTGATATACGATGAAATAATTTCAAGTTGTGAGTCTAACTTCACAACAATACCTTTTTTCCATTTGCGATGCGAGCTGGCCCATCAATGTGGATTCAGGGTGCCTGAAGGAGAATCCATATCAGCCCCAGAAATCAATGAGAATAGTATTAGGAAAATGATCCTCTCTGCTGTGAATGAAACTAATAATCCAATATCAGAAGAAGAAGATCTTCCAGGAAAGGAAGATGAAAAGGTTAAAGAAGGCCTAGATACCCATTCACCAACTTCAGCACCTACAATTTCTACACCTCGAAGAATGCTCTCATACAAGTTTTGTAGGATCAATCAAAACTTGGGGAGATGATGAAGTCAATGGAAGAAAAGCTCTATTCACTCCAACAGTTGGTGGAACAGATTGCGGCACATCTATCATGTTCTGAAGAAAATACTGCTGATGGATCTTCTTAGGTTAACTATGTATCAGGATTATTTTTGTGTTCTTTTGCTTTACAATTGGAAACTTATTTCATATATCGATGCATCAATCATTCATATCTGATTTTTCAAGGGAATTATAAGTATCCAGTCTTTTATTTTATTGGTAAATTCATAGTTGGTACTTTTGATAAAAATATCTGAAGTTGCATATGCATAACACACTAAAAACATTTCATCTACTTTACTTGGTATATCAAAAATTATATATGAAATTCCATATGCATATTGTTAATCTTCCCATTAATGGCTCTAAATATATGATTACAGTACAGCAATGGTTAGAGACAAGGACAAGGCTCTTGCGAGAGGAGAAAATTCCTCTAGAAGAAATAATCGCTCATATTTAAATCCAACTAAAATGGCTATGTCAAACAAAGTTGTCCATGACAGAGTGATCAGATCCCTCCTTATTGAATATGATCCAATATGATCTCATTCATCAGTTTTTAAACTCCTATCATGACACAGAGGATGATCCTCCATCAATCAGCCTAAACTACATGAACAAAGTCAAGGAGATTACTCCTTTAGTGCCGAGCCAACTATTGCATCTCAGAGTCACACACACTCCCCCTATTGATTGTCCTTTGAATCATTTAGGAGTCTGAGGAGAAGTAACTCGAGCTTTGTGTGATGGCTCCACAATTCCCCGGAACAAACAGAACTTCCTCCATTCATCTCATTTGGACTCAACCATGAAAGTGATGCATAACATTCTGAGTACAAATGCATACTCATGCAAAGTCTTCAGAGATATGATATCTCCTTTTGTTCTGAATATCCTGTACGACATCCTTCAGGGGATTGAGATCTGTCTACCCATTCTTATCTTAAAACAATTGATCCAAGTAGTCAAGGGCAATCATTGTACCAGCTTCCTTTCCCTAGTGACATCTGCAAACTCTCTAAATTTCTTGGGTTGCTAGCTACTCATAATATGGTATATCCTGCCATGTGCTTCACCAAAGAAACTCTAATTCAACTAAATGTGTTTACAACTACACTCGAGGAAAATTAGGAATACAGGAGCTGTGACGAAGCTCAAGATACTCCCATGGCCACTGGCTGGGATTCATATCGTACTCCACTGCCGGCACCGAGTCCTCTATCAATCAGCATGGGACGCCATCTTCGCTAAAACGACCTAATTCGTCTTCTCCTTTATCACGCCCCAAACTCGGAGACCAGGCTCACAAAATTCTCAATAGCCGAATTCGGTGCCGACAACCTCCGTAGTACCCCATTCTTGGCTCCCAGTGCCCATACGCCAGATTCTAATCATGGGATCTTATAAGGAGGATTTTCCAACGTACATTTATCTCGTAAGAAACATAACGACAAGTTTACCCAAATCATAAAGTCAACACTATTATCACTTATCCACCAATATAAACAGTTGATTACAGTGCTGAATGGGAAATACCTATATCGATAATCAAAGCTCCAGAACATAGCTGCACACTCCAAGTTCAACACTACTATGACCTAACGCCACCTACATGCATCTATCTTGCATGAGCTTATAGAAAGCTTAGAGGGTGGTGTAAGTGTGTGTGCAAGATAAGTGCCAAGCAATAAATATCAGCATAAGCGGAATACTAGCAAGGCTAATAGTCATTTAATATCAGAGTATGCAATGTAGATTGGCTATGCAATACAGAGTCAGAGTGAGCCAAATATCAGATATCGAGGAAGCAATACAATATACAATTCTGAAGAGCCACGAATACCATCAGCAACCCAAATGCCATATAAATGCAGAAACATAGCAACCCAAACGCCATATGCCGTGGATGTAATGCAATATGCAAATCCTGGCGAGTCCATAATTCCATCAACCTTATTCAAGCTATGCAAAATAGAAGCATAGTAAACCAAATGCTATGTGTTGAGGATGCAATGCAATATGCGGTGTGAATGAAATGACTAAGCTGGAGTGTGAAGTCAGGATGATAGTACATAGTATCGTAGGATATGAGGTCCATCACAAGGGACTTCTATAAAAACCAGTACCCTACCTAAATTTGGATAGCCAAACTCAATGTGGTAAACTCCTGATCTCAGGTTGGTCGTGTGCCCCAACCGAAATCCTAGTCATTACAAAGGTACACATGACAAATTAGTTGTGCACCACCAGCTCGAGTGGATGTGAATGAATTAATGAATGGGTAAAATGCTGAGTATGCAACTCCTGCTCAATAAGTCCACATATCATTACTGTACATCTCTGAGATCATCACTAGGGTCTAGTGCACTCTATGCCAGCTTGCCGCCCCTATTCGAGTGCACAACTGGGTAAGTGGAAGAGACCTCACTATCTACCCGCCAATATTGGGCCCGACTCGTCAATAGCAGACCTATTCCTCAAGCTGGTCAAACTCAACCTAGATATTTTGCCCTCACTCAGGCCAGTAAGGTCACACCCCCTTCCAACCGACCACGACACAGTGGGAGACGTGGCCTATTGGTATGCGACCCACATGCGCTCATGTATATCCACTCGGTCTAGATGTTGGAGCATCCCCTGGCCTCGGGGGTTTAGGAATTTTCACACAGGAACATCTATCATGCCCGTATGCTAGAACCAAACATTTTTAGTGTCCCATCTGGCCATACACGACATGCTTATGAAGGTCACGACCCTGATGTCGCTAGGGCATATGGTGGTCATATCACAAGATGTGAGCTACATGAATCATATCATCCAGTCATGCAGCAATCCTGCACGTACCATGCGCTCATGTGGGCAACTCCTCTTATCAGGGAGTCACATAATAATCAGCCCAATGGCATGTGCTTTGATCAATCACTCCTCACATCAAGCATACATATGATGCGTATGGACATGGATCGTGAAGCTATACTAAGCATGTTATATGATGATAATGTACTCTCCTCATGTCAAGGATGGGCCTAGACAGCCTACTCATATCAAGAATGGGCCTAACGATCATGAGGGCCCAGCGGTTTGGGTTAGTTCACTAAGGGGAGGTGAGACTGGGCCTAACAATGGGCCCTATGGAGAGTTACAATGTGGACATTTAACCATCATTGCTCTTACAATGTGGACATCAAACCATCATTGCTCTTAAGGCATGGCCCATCATAAACATCATTACATACATCATGGTGGAATCACACACATCATATCGGTCCTCATGTACATCACTTTGGGCCTCACACAAGGGCCTCATATACATCGCATTGGGCCTCACTCATGGGCCTCACATGAGTCACATTGGGCCTCACTCATGGGCCTCACATGCGTCACATTGGGCCTCATACAAGGGCCTCATATAAATCGGATTAGGCCACAAACTATGGGACTCCAATATATCAGAATGGGCCACATCCATGGGCCTCTCATACATCACATCGGGCTATATCACATGGACTAATATACATCACATCGGGCCTTACCACATAGGCCTCATATACATCAAGTGGGCCACAACGCATGGGCCTCATATACATCAAGTGGGCCGCAACGCATAGGCCTCATATACATCAAGTGGGCTGCATCACATGGGCCTCATACACATCACAATGGGCCGCATTACATGGGCCTTACACATCACAATAGGCTGCATCTCATGGGCCTAATACACATTACAATGGGCCGCATCACATGGGCCTGAAATACATCACAATGGGCCCCATTACCTGGCCCTCAAATGCATCACAATGGGCCTCATCACTTAGGCCCAATATACATCACAATGGGCTACATCACATGGGCCCGAAATACATCACAATGGGTCCCATCTCCTGGCCCTCAAATGCATCACAATGGGCCTCATCACTTGGTCCCAATATACATCACAATGGGACTCAAGTACATTAGGTGGGCCCACACCTCCCAAATGAGCCCCACCAGATGAACATGGACAACATGTATGTACAATCCACACATCATGGTGGACTGTGAGTATACAACACATATAATAGTGGCCCCACATCCCACATGGTCGGATGGGGTAGATACAACATGTACATCACATTGGGTCCACATCTCATGGACGGTGCAGATAAAACATGTACATTATGATGGGCCCACATCTAGCCATCTGAACGGACGGGATGGAAAAGCACATACATCGCGGTGGAGTCCCATGGAGGGACGGTGTGTGCAACACATACCTTAAGGTAGGCCCCACATGTCCAGCCAACAGATGGATGGTGTGGTACAAAACACATATATCAAGGTGGGCCCCACCCTCACACGTGCAGCATGTGTGGGGTGGGTCCCACGTCTAGAGAAGATAGACAGCATGGAGAAATACATACATCATGGTGCGCGCCACACAGTACATAGTCCAGATGGATGGTGTGGATACAAAATACATAAATCAAGGTGGGTCCCACCTGCCCACACGTGCCACATGTGTGGGGTGGGCCCCACGTCCAAACAGATGATGGTTTGGAGAAACACGTACATCATGGTGGCCCACGGAACTTGTTGACGTCATACAACAACTATATAGCTGGTGTGAGGTACTCTAGCCAATCTACTTCTACTGCAGGTGGGTCCCACGTGGGGCCCAACATAATATTTTATTAATATATTATTATATTATATATGTGTGTGCATTGAGGTGAGTCACACCGTCTAAGAAGCTGGATGGTGTAAATCAATCCCATGCATCACGGTGGTCCCACGTGCTGCACTTAGCAAGTCATCAAGGTGGGCCCCACGTCCCATACATGGACGGGGTGGATTTTCAACATATACATTAGGGTGGGTCCACGTGTACATGGCCCACCCAATTTGGAATCAAAATGATATTTATGATTTCCTTCAATCAGACCTGTCCAAATGGACTGCCAGGTGGGCCAACTCGGTGGACGGCATGGATAAGATACATTCATCATCAAGGTGGGCCATCAATAGGAGAGAGAGAGAGAGAGAGAGAGAGAGAGAGAGACATGTGTGTGAGGGAGGAGCTCTGCCACTATGAGCTCCTCTCCAAGTGTTACAACACATACATCAAATGGGTCCAACCACAAGTGAGCCCTCAAATAGAAATCAATGATGGAAATCCCAAGATCACCCACCGATGTTCCTCTTCTTTAGCTCCTTGGAATCCTTGGCTCCTAAGCTTTCTCTTTGATGGAAGATGATGGAAATTGAAGGGCTAGGATGAGAGATGAGAGGGGTAAGAAGTGGGCTACACTTGGCTCCTTCTCTCTTTGGGAATGCTTGGACGGTCTCTCCTCTTTCGTTGCTTGAAAAAAATGGGTAGGGAAGAGAGAGAGAGAGAGGCAGAGAATGGTTTTAAGGGAGAGGGATGGATATGATGGGTGAGTGATGGGTGTACTTGACTTGAGAGGATGGGTGGTGTTGACTTTGGGGAAGAGAGAGGTATGGGTGTAATGGGTGGAGTGATGGGTTGTGTACTTGATTGATTGGTGTGAAAGGTGGTAGAGATTCTCTTGGGATTCACAACGTGCGGCATTTTCCTTGAAATATGCGCGGGCCACAACTCCAGGCCTGGATATCGTATCGGCAAGCAAGACGTGACGACAATGCGGTCACAAGTGTACAAGTCTTGGGTCGAGTAGACTTGGGTTGATAAGGTGCGACTCAAGGTCACGTGCAAATGCTATCTACACATCTCAGGTCACCCGCATTAACCGGTAAGACCGCAGGATCCTAAGGAATGGTATGGACTAGGATACGGGCCTTACA
Organism: Magnolia sinica; assembly: GCF_029962835.1. Lineage (NCBI taxonomy): Eukaryota > Viridiplantae > Streptophyta > Magnoliopsida > Magnoliales > Magnoliaceae > Magnolia > Magnolia sinica. The sequence goes on from NC_080574.1 coordinate 88,698,515, forward strand.
TCCTTGACAGACAGTCGAATATTGAAGTCCATCTTTGACAATGTGAAAATAGGCTCTCTGGCATTGAATTGCGTCTTGACGCTCTTCAACATACTGGGGAGCATATCACGGAGTTACTTCTATCTCGGCGCACTTTTATCCCTCCAATGGAGGTGGATCTTCTAGATGAAGTTTTGTTGCTGTGTTGTTAAAACTAGATAATTTATTTTGATATGTTGGTTTTGGAATGCCCTTAAGGGATTAGCTCTTTTTTGGATAATGGCTTAATCTACCCAATCTTGGGGTAGTAATTTTGATAAAGTTTTGGTATTATTTTTTTTGCTCACGCTAGATACTCTCTATATTGCCATCTTTTTGATCTAACATATGAGTTGCCTACTTGTGATGATATATTCCTTGCCTGGATGATGATCTTTACACTTATATCATTATATGTTCTATTCTCTTGCCCTCTATTTTATCCATTCTCAAATGTTATTGGAATATTTCTTGATTAACTCTTTCCCAATAACTGACAAAAAGGGGAGAAGAAACCTACCCACCAAAATGATGTTTGTCTCTTGCAAAAATTGTTTGTTTCCCTTATTACAGGTTAGTCTTGGTATACACTAAGGGGGAGCGGCATGATTTTGTATTACATGTCAAGTCTGGAGTTGTAAATTTTATTTTTGATATGTAATCTTTATTGTTTTGGTATGTCATTGGTATGGACCATGACATGGTTGTAGGTTAGGTTGTTTTTGTCACGTAATTGACAAAGGGGGAGATTGTTGGTGCACTTATTTGCACTCATGTTTGTCAATTACATGACTAGTTGTGTCTTATAGTTGAATGAGTTCTTGGCAAATGAAGACCAGCGACGCAACTGGATTAGAAGCATCGAAGCCACATTGAAAATAAAGGATTACTTCTACGATCTTAAACCTTGCAAATATATGATCCCAACCAAAATAGGAAAACCCACCTAGGTCATCTATTCTAAGCCAATCCCAAGTCCATATTTTATATCCTATAGTCTTACCTTAAGCAAGTCCCAAGTTGGTGAAAGATTTATTGGACAAAATAGAAAAAATAAGAAAATTTATCCACTGTCGGTAGGACAAAGGTGACACTGAAAAGCACCTTCGGTGTTACCGAAGGGGCTCAAAATAGTACAACAAGCTTACAATGATAATTTGATGTCACCGACTGTATATGTCGGTGACACCGACAGCCACCAATGAACAAAGTTCGGTGCCACCGAAAGAGACTGTTTTCAATTTGCAACTTGGGAATTTAATTCGATACTACCGATAGATAATTCGATACTACCGAAGTAAGTTCGGTGGTACCGAATGTCACTTCGGTAATACCGTAAACTAGCTGTTTTATAGCCGTTTTCTATCCGTTGGAAGCCATTATCTATAAAAATGGCTTATAAGAACTTACAAAACGCATTGATTAAGGCTGCTAAGAGTCCCTATGTAATGTCCCAAAAAAATTTCATACAAAGACCCGAGTACAACCTCAAGCTGAACAACCCAAGGACCACGCCCGGTTGTATAATTTAGATGGGATTTAATTAAATGTTAAGCAATCAATGGGTTAACCTTGGGCCACCATTTTTACAAGTGGGAAGGCCTAGAATTAAGAGTACCACTAGCCCAATGCCACTTGAAGATCTAGGAGAAATCCCAAGGGCCTGTCACCCTCGAGAGTACACTGAAACTCCATAAGGAACCTAGACTGCACGACGGGGGTCCAATGATCTTAAAACTATAGGACAATGTCTGTCCTGCTGGGCTTGACAACCATCGCAAGAACCAAGCCCAGATAGTGTCCAGAAATGCCCAACTTGAACCATGAGTTAAGAGCGTGAGAAATGCAAATATCCTAAGAAAATGAACTGAAACTTAAGTGAATTGGGCCATCCACTCTTATGCAAAGTTGAGGATTTTAGACCATTGGTTTGTGACCAAACTTCACATATGGAGAAAGGAAATTTTCCTGCACATATCCATATAACCGTGGCCGTGATTGGACATGTATGACTGTTGATCTGACACAGGCTCTCCATGGTCGATCTGCTTATCCGATCGCACCGAAATCGTGTCCTAGAGTGGATCCATTATTAGGGAGCATACCCCATGACATAGATGAGTCGTGGCCTCCCTAAGAGACCAGTTCATCAAAAATGGCCGCCCACAGGGTATAAACATAGTACAAAGTGGCCTTGGGGCCATTTGCACCTCCTCTAAGGCTATAAATAGCTCCCAACAAACCCCCTCTCTCCCAAATACGAATTTCATAAACCCTTGGGAGAGGGAGAAGAGAAAAGAGAAAATAGAGAAGAGGAAGTTTGAGAAATTGTTGCAACTGCAGAAAATCTTCTCCCATGGATCCACGTGCCTAATCACCACCACGTTTCACTACCAAAACTCTTCCGGCTGCGACTTCGGGTAAGAAATACTAAACCCTATAATGATGTAAGTCTTCAGATGGTTTTTCTCCTACCTAACTAACCCGTTTAATCGTTTAGGCCACCGACATTTCTTCTTTGGAAACGTAGTCCTAGGACCAAGTCCGAGATGAGCATATTATCGAAAGGTGCGGACTATAAACACTTAGGTTGTGGTTTATCAATGCTTTCATTATAGCTAATGATTTATGTATGCCATGAGTGTGACTGCAAGAACTCGTATTGTCTTCAACATGCCTAACTCTTTATGAAATAAATTGACGGATTGCAAATGATAGATAACGTAGGCTATGTGTTTGATGAAATGTCTAAATGAGGAATAGATGGTGATTAGTGCTTGCTATGATTGTTAACGTAGGATTTGTTGATGTCATATGCATATGTACTTCTCTGTGTAATGAATTGACAAAATGTAACTTGTAACTAACGTAGTCTATATGTTTGATAAATTATTTAAATGAAAAATAGTTGATGATTTGTACTTACTAAGATTATTAAGGTGGGATTCTTTGTTGTCTTATGCCTATATATTTTCCTCTATATAACCAGTTGATAAAATGCAAGTTGTAGTTAACATGGTCTATGTGTTTGATGAAATTCCCAAATGAGAAATTTAGTAGGATTATTTGTCGAAAACTGAGATAGATATTACACATGGGTGTTAGCAGCATTTGGATAGGAATGGGGCTACAATCATAGCCCAGGCAATCAGTAAACGCCTATGTTTGGGTGGCCGAATTAGTCTGACCGCCTTAGGTAAATTCGAAGAATAGGGTCGTGCGTCAACTGTCAATAGTGGCTAGGCCACGAGGGGCGCTTATGTGCTCCATGTCAATCTTGTCAACCTGCACCCATATCAAAGCGAGCTTGCCTAACGAACCAGTTGACCTATTGTGTGTTTACCATGTATGGACACAATTGTTTGAATCTAAGGTACCCTCACCAATGTAAAGATCCACCTTCAACCATGGTACCATGATCCCCAAGACTCGTGAGCCAGGCATGGTGGTATGGGACACCGTGTTCGGGCTGTCGACCTATGCTAGGGTGATGAGCTTGCCCATAGTGACCGCAAGCACCACTTCTTACAACTTGCCTATCGTATGTGCTTATCTAGGAGTGACGAACCTAGATGGATCTAGAACAAAGGAATAGGACTGTGTGGTTGTCCGATGCCTAATGTTCGATTTAGGTCAATGTTAAAAATGGAGGTACCCTAACTTCGCCAAAGTACTGGATGATGAGCATAACTAATCACTTGGCTAACATGACCATGCATCGCATTGCATTAGTTAGAATGTGGCGAAAAGGCATTCGAGTCACACATTTGACGAAGCGTTGTCATATGTGAAACAGGCGGTCGGAGTCGTGTGTTGAGGGAGTGTTGATGGGTGAGGGCATGCATCATTACTAACACTCCATTTCTGCATTAAAAAGAATAGTTGGGAAGTGATTGTTATGATTACCTTATCATTACTGCATTGATTGACTTGATAACATATGTAACTTTTGCCTTATAAAATCACTGACTTGATCACTCACTCCCACTCTGGGACGGTGTTTTAAAACATCAACCAGATGCTAATGTAGATGTAAGTATGGACGATGTTGATGCATTGGAGCAGGACTTCTTGGATGAGGAGGAGGAATTCTCCTACTTTTAGCTCTCGAGCGGGCCGATGTAGGCCACGTGCCATTCGATAGGGAACACTGGGAGTTTAGGCTTAGCTGGATACCACATTTACATTACCACATTTTGTTCATTTTGAATCATACATGTATATATTGAACCCGGTCGCAGACCCATACTCTAGATGAAACTTTGTGAAACATATACATAATTCTTTGGATTTACGCATTTGCTTAATTACATTAACTCTGGAGTATGATATGATGTTTGGTATAATTTCATGCATGCTAAATTGATCAACGTGAAAGAAATCAGAATGTTATCTTCCACAGGACATAAGTGATATTCAGAATCTCGGGATTCGAGCTTTGCTTGACCCTCGAAATTTAGGGCATTACAAGTTAGTTTCAGAGCATGAATTGGATTAGACTGGACCTGGGGTAATAGGTTATCATGATGTACTCTAATGCACTCTAACTTAGGAAGGGGGCGATGAAACTTAGAGATGACATTAGAACCCCAAGGCTTTCCCGACAAGCAAGATCAAGCACTGTAGTTAGTCGAAGACTTACAACTGAGGGACTTAGATCATGTGCAGTGACCTGAGTCACCTCTGACCAAAGATAACGAACCAAGTCAACCTGTCTTGAGTACTTTAAGACTAAAAGGCGTAAGTAGCTAGTGAGGCCAAGATGGCCTAAACGTTTCAACTTCATAGTTCAAACGAATTATAGATCCTCGCTAAAATTAGTCTTGACTAAGTAAAGAAGCTCTCGAATGGCCTAGAAGTCTAAGTCTATCTGGGTCGACAGTTGGTGGACTTTAAATTTAAAAACAGATCCATAGGACACGAGAAAACACTAGTTAGACCGTGATGGGTGGACCCGACCTATTGGTGACCTAAACTGATGAGTAGGTGGGGCCCAAGGGGTCCCACGGAGTGTAAAAAGTGACCCAAGGGGGGTGGTCACCACCGAATGGCGGGGGTGCCACCAGAACTTTCAAACGGGCATGGCGGCACCACCGAAACACTCCAGGGGAGCGCAGCGGCACCGTCAGATTGGCGGCGCACCGCCAATGTTTCTAAATGGGTGCGGCGACACCACCAGATCAGTAGTGCGCCACCGCTAGCCCGAGCATATGTGCCCCTCTCACATGTGGGGGTCCACTTATACGGCCCCACCTCCCCTCTTTCACTCACTCAAACCCTCTCCTACCCTCCAAACCTTCCAAAAACCTTCCCTCACTCTCAAATCCTCATCTCTAGCCTTCTAAATCCATCCTTTTCTTTACAATCTCCACCCCTAAACCCCCATTCAACTTCAATCTTCCTAAACCCTATCCATACTTACCTATTCCCTCCCTTTTTATCATAAATCCTCTCCCTAGGGCACCAAAAATCCCTATTCCTTTGAAATCCCTCCATTCCATACACCTCTCCACCTCAATGGCCCTTTTCGAGATAGTGACCACCATTTTCTCCATCTCTACGCTTCTTTCCCTTATGGGGAAGAAACGAGCGGCCTAGGACAAGGCCGAGCCAAGCCGTCCAACTTGTTCCAAAAAGAAGGTGAGTGCCGGGGCAAGTTCGAGCACCAAGCAAAGGTCAAAGCAGGACCTTGATCCCCAAATCTCGATAGAGAGGTCTCTACCGGCGGGCATCGAGCTCGGTAGGTTCCGCCAACGTAAAATTGTCTTTGAAGCTCATGTGATGAGAAACTGTTTGTAATGTATCCAGGGATCGACCACCTTCTGGAGAATGGATGGGGTCCTGTATTTGAAGGAAAGTCACACACTAGTAAGGGCTTTGTGCAGGCCTTCTACGCACAAATTAAGGACCTGACCTTTGATCCTCTCCAGTTTACTATTCCTTTGGGAAGAACAAAAACTAGGGTTGATGTGGACATTATAGCCCGCATCTTGGGAGTAGAGCAGGGTGTTGTACATGCCAGCAAGACTAATCTTGCCGAAAGGCGGGAGAGAGATCGCCGCACACTCTTCCTATGTGACCCACACATTGGTTGGAGGCGAGAGAACAACCTCAAAATGACGCGCATGACCGATGATTATCTCCTACTCCACCATATATGCACATACAACGTGTATCCCAAATCGAGCAACCGCACGGAGTGTATGAGATTCATGGTGGACTTCCTGTACCGAGTAGGACAGGGAGATAAGTGTGTTTACCCACTCTTGTCTTGACCCAAATTATGAAGGCGGCGCAATCTGCTTAGGGGGACTCGTCCCTCTCATTCGGTCGACTGATTTGCAAGATTGCCTATAATTTTAGGTTCAGGCTCCACGTGGATAATCTCGCTCTTATCCACTACACTAATGAGAGGACCCTCAATAACATGAATATGGGTCCTAGATAACGCTAGGCCCGACATGAGGAATTTGTGGATGAGATAGAGGAAGAGACAGAAAAAGAGGAAGAAAGCAAGGAAGGGGAACGGGAGGAAGAAGCAGAGGCTCAGGACTCTGATTGGGAGACTCCCACCGCTCATGATGATCGCCAGGATCGGGCCACTCACGAGGGTTGCCTAGCCAAGATCGAGGAAAACCAGGAATATTTGAAGAAGAAATTTAAAAGGATATCCCGCACTTTGAAGGCCCTCCTGTTATGCATATATGATAAGGGAGCACCTCCACCTTCACCAAAATCAGAGGATTAGGAGTTAGTAATTACTTCTTTTTGTAATAGCCTTGGATAGGCTTAGTTTGGATGTTGGGATTGTAAATGTTGAAATCTTTTGTTTTAGCCAGCCATCATGCATTATCTGTCATAGTACATGTAATGTCATACCATATATATCTGTGACAAATTTTGTTTAATGAAATGCATGGAGCTCCTTTTGTTTTAGTAATGCGTGGAATGTTTGGAAAAGTTGATGATGTATGTATGATATCACTCTAATTTCATGAATATTGTACCCTATGTTATATATAGGGAATGCCTCCTAAAACCAATAGGAGCATGACATGTCTCCCACTTGGCAGGTTGGTTGACGGAGCCCCTCTCTTGAATGATAGCCAATAGGACCCTAGTTTGGGTCCAAGTAGTGAGACAATGCTAGACTCACAACTGGCCACCAGCCCTACAGATGCGCCAAGGCTAAGTGAGCCACCAGTTCTAGGTCAGAACCACGCCTCTTCATCGACGCCACCTATACCTCAGGCATCCCCTCCCCCAGATAGATTGGAGCAGATGTTGCTCTTGATGCAATAGCAACAACAAGTCCTAGCAACTATAGCGAAGGCCCTCGCACAGAATATGAATATGGCCCTGCCGATGCAACACATGCAGGCCATCGGGGCAATGGCTGCATGCGGGCTTTTTGAGTGTTTTCAATGCCTCCGTCCTCCTACGTTCGCGGGTACCCATAGACCCAAGGAGGCCGAGTATTGGTTGGACCGAATATCTAAGATGATAAGGCCATTACACTGCTCTGAGGCGGAACAAGTCGAGATTGTACATACATGTTCAAGAAGGAGGCTAGCTTATGGTGGGACGGTGTCCTACGAACTATTCCTGCAGGGTTTGTATGGATGTGGGACAGGTTCGAGACACATTTCCACAAGAAATACTTCCCCCTCACCTATCGCAATGAAAAAGAGGGTGAATTCCTCCGCCTCGAGTAGGGGGAAATGACAGTGGCGGAATATGAGAACCGCTTCAAGGAGCTAGCTAGATTTGTTCCCTTGATTTTAGCTAATGAGCTAATGAGAATGCAGCGATTCTTGGAAGGGTTGCGGGCTGACATCCGCACCAAGATGTGTTGTGCTAGCATCCACACGTATGCTAAATTAGTGAACATGTCGTTGTGAGCTGAGCAAGATGGTGAGCGGGTGTCCTGAGCACGCTTACTAATGGGGCCGAGGCCTAGGCTCAAATTGCAGACCCAGCTGTTTCTCGGCAAGAGGCCATGTATGAACTCACCTCTCAGACTGATGGCTCTGCTGGCCCAGTAAAGGCGTTCCAATCGTATGTGCACTTACTGCAGCAGAGCGGGTCACACTAACCCCTTCTGCTTTACCAAGATGAGGGATAACAGCTACACGCTACCTCAAAGGGCCAACCGCAGCCCCCGCACGCTATTTCAGCCCATCCTTTACAAGTCGTGGCACCAACACAACCATACAATCGACCTCCGACATCTTGAAATAGGCCACCTCAATGGCCTATGATAACGCCGCCTAACTACCCGCAATAAGCTTGTGTACATGCACTCACCGCCGAAGTAGCTGAATCAGCAGTTGCAGTACCCCTGGCATTTGAAGTCACTACTCACGTCCAAGGTACACCTATATTCCTTTTAGTGGACACCGGGTCCACTATTTCTATGGTATCATGCTCTGCGGTCAAGCGATTAGGGTTGGACACTACCCCTATGATTGGGGTGAGAGTCATCGCCGTAGCAGGAACCGTCTTAGACGCCACTAAACTCTGTAGGAGTTGCCCAATAGACTTAGGGAGCAGAGTGGTACACATCGACCTAATTGTAACCAAGATTTATCATTACGATGTCATCCTCGGCATGGATTAGCTCACCAAAATAAAGGCAGAGATTGACTGTGAGACCAGGTTGGTACAGCCCATGGGCCCAAGGGCACGACCTTCACATTCCCAGTTCAGGTCAGTTGTCCTTTACATATTCGTTGTTATGCTTCCCTGTTGGAGAATTATGATCGTCCGTCACTTGGGGACACGCCAGTGGTCCAAGATTTCACGGACATGTTCAGAACGATCCCTGGACTACCTCCTCAGTGCGAGATCAACTTTACCATCAACCTTGTGTCAGGCACAACACCTATCTCCTTACCGACGTACCGCATGCCTCCGTGTGAGATGGAGGAATTGAGGAAAAAGATTGATGATTTATTGGACTCGGGATTTATACAGCCGAGCATATCTACTTGGGGAGCTATCATATTATTTGTGAAAAAGAACGATGAATTGCTACGATCGTATATAGACTATCACAGGTTATATCACGTTACAGTAAAAAACAAGTATCCTCTGCCCAGGATAGATGACCTGTTTGACCAATTGAAGGAGGCTCAATATTTCTCTAATATAGACTTACAATCCGGGTATCATCAGTTGCGTGTCAAGAATGAAGACGTGCTAAAACAACTTCAGGACTAGCTTCGTGCACTACGAATTCCTCGTGATGCCGTTTGGACTTACAAATGCACTGACCATATTTATGGATCTCATGAACCGGGTGTTTCAGCCGTATCTTTACCAATTCATCATCATATTCATAGATGAAATTTTGATATACTTAAAGAGTCAGAAAGATCACGAAGAACACCTGCGAGCAGTCCTTGATACTCTTAGGCAGAATCAGTTGTTTACACAGTACTAAAAATGTGACTTCTGGAAGGAAGAAGTCAAGTTCTTGGGACATGTAATTTCCAAAGAAGGAATCGTCATGGACCTTGCCAAGGTGACCGCGGTACAAGACTAGGAGCAACCCGGCTCAGTTATAGAAGTGTGGAGTTTCCTTAGACTTGCCGGCTATTATCGCCGATTCATTAAAGATTTCTCTAAGATAACCCAACCATTATCCCAACTCACTCGGAAAGATGTTAAATTTACTTGGAATGAGAAAGCAGAGGCAGCCTTTCAAGAATTAAAAGACAAGCTGACGTCTGCGCCCGTACTAGTGATACCAGAGTAAGGGATCAAATATACTAGTTACACTGATGCCTCATGAGTCGGTTTGGGTAGTGTACTTATGCAGAAGGATAGGGTGATCACCTATGCCTCTCGATAGTTGAGGAAACATAAAGAGAATTATCCCACTCACGATATAGAGTTGGCGACAATCATTTTCGAATTAAAGCTTTAGAGACATTACCTCTACAGAGCGGAGTTTGAGCTCTTTTGCAACCATAAGAGCCTCAAGTACATCTTTACATAGAGGGACCTGAATATGAGGCAACGCCGTTGGATGAAGACATTGAAAGACTTCAAGTTTGAAGTCTCCTACCATCCTGGCAAGGCCAACCTTGTGGCTGATGCGTTGAGCTGCAAGAAAACCATGGAATTTGCAGCCCCACTAATGGTAAGAGAGTGGAATATGGTGGAGTTCGTATGAGATTTCGAACAGAAGCTAATAATAGAAGAGCCATTCGAGAGTGTCGCACACTTCCACGTACAACCATTAATTGATGATCGAATCATTGTGGCTCAGAAGGAAGATGAGCTATTGTTGAGGATAAGAGAGCGTACAAGCGATGGGGAAGAATCAAAATGGAGAATCAGCCTGGATGGAGGCTTGCGGTATCGTGGTCGCCTATGCATCCCAAACCTTCACAATCTAAGGAGAGAAGTTCTAGAAGTCACTCACAGTTCAAAGTTGGCAATGCATTCGGGTAGTACGAAAATGTATTGAGACGTGAAACGTTCATACTAGTGGGACAACATAAAGGCCCAAATAAAAAAATTTATATCTCGATGCCTCATGTATCAACAAGCCAAGGCTGAGCACCGTCGACCCCCGGGTTTACTTCAACCCATGCCCATAGCTGAGTGGAAGTGGGATTTCATATCTATGGATTTCATTTTCGGGTTACCAAAGACGATAAAGGGGCATGACTCCATTTGGGTGATTGTGGACCGATTGACGAAGTCAGCCCATTTCCTCCTGATTCGGGTTTCTAATTCAGCAGATGACCTAGCCAAGCTGTATATTAAGAAGATAATACGACTGCGTGAAGTTCCCCTAGAGATTGTTTCGGACCGAGACACACGATTCACGTCCATTTTCTGCTCGTATCCAAGAGGCGATGGGGGTGAAGCTGAAATTCAGTACCGCGTTCCACCCTCAGACTGATGGGCAGATAAAGCGAGTGAATCAGATACTTGAAGACATGTTACGAGCATGCGTGCTTGACTTCAAGGATAGCTAGGATGACTGCCTCCCTTATGCCGAATTTGAAAGTCGCCTAGTTTGTCAATTAGCGTGAGTGTTGAGTTGGCTAGACTGCAGAGCCTCATAGGAAGATCAATTCAAAGCGTCTGCCTCAACCAGATGTGTACACAAGCTCGCCACAAGTAAATTTAAGCCTCACATCCCATGTCCCATAATACCAAGTATTTAAACCCTTAAAACAAGTTAGATCATCATAGGGTTTTTAAATTAAGAAAACTTTTTTAAAATCAGAAAATCTCTAAGTTTTCTTGCTTTGTCAATTTTATCGATACACTGTCTGATATGATTGACCTGCATTGTCGATGTCCTCGATGCCTAAACTATATCATCGATATGAAGACAAAATATGTCCAGCAACCACATATATCTCTGGACGGATTTATCGATGTATCGATATACCTATCGATATCATCGATATTTGAATTCAAGTCCATCAAAGGTGACTCGATAATATCGACAGGCAGATCTTTGATGCCCCTGTTTTCACTTAAGAATATCATATGTGCATTGATATATCGAAGCCCTCCTCGATACCATCGAAGTTCAAATCTCCATGACATCGGAAGGCTCTCGATGTTATCGGTCATGGGCATAAAGATTTTCAGCAAAATATTTTAGGATAGTTTATCTATGATCGAGGGTCAGTCTCACAAGGAAACTCGAGGCCATGGAACATATACATAATGCTTTGGATTTATGCATTTGCTTAATTACATGAACTCTGGAGTATGATATGCTGTTTAGTATAATTCCATGCATCCTAAATTGATCAACATGAAAGAAATCAGAATATTATCTTCCACAGGACATAAGTGATGTTCGAAATCTCGGGATTCGAGCTTTACTCGACCCTCGAAATTCAAGGCATTACACCCTAGTGCAACCTAAGCTGATCCTAGCCTACCTAAACTCTATCCATATGAGATGTATGCTCTCATCATTATGATTCATCATTTTATGAGCATTCAAAGCTCAAACTTATGAAGAACATGATCTCAAGCCTTCACTAGGCCAAACCTATATAGGTATATCCTTGATCTCAATCATACTCTAGTGTATCCATCAGTTGAATCTCTTAGGAAACCCACTCATAACCTTTGTTAGAGATTTAACCAACTCCCATAACCTTGGTCACCTTTAAAGTTATATCATATGCAAGGTTTTTCTAGATCATGAAGCTGAGCCAATAGATAAATCCAAGAGACGCGATCGTGGGAGCACCAAGAAGCTGATTCAAGCACGAAAGTGCGAAGATCAAGCATCCCAAGATGTGCTACAAGAGAGAACTCAATATGACAAGTAAGTGTCATTTTAAGAGTTCAAAATTTTAGTCTCTTTCCTCGTGTAGGATTAAGGCTAAGACTTTGCCATCAACAAACTCAATTGTGTGCCTTATATGGGACCGTAGCCGGTGGGCCTAAACTTAGGTTCCTTGTGTGGGACCTTGGTCGGCGGGCCTAAACGTGGGTTCTAGGTGTAGGACCTTCGCTCTTGCGGAGAGCATAAATTGGTGTCCTTAGTGTAGGACTTTAAAGGTTGTTGGTGAACCTGATTTAAAACCATCAATAGTGAAATCCGGTGCACTCTGGGATTGAGTGTGGATGCCGGGAGTGGAGTAGGCACGTAGCCGAACCACTTAAATGCTTGTGTTTGGGATGGTCATTTGCGCATCCGTCTAATCATACTTATATATGCTTGAATGTTTAAATTCTTATAAATGATTGAATAAATGTGATAGTTTGATAGAAAGCACAACACACGCACAAGCACACTATGAAATAGGCTACTTGCTTTTATTTGTATATCTTAAGCTGCCTATGTGATTTGACCCTCTAACTGGCTTAGAAGCCATTAGAGGTGCATTGCCTTACTAAGTTTATTTGTAAATCATTTAAGTTAGGTGATAGAAGTTTTTATTTGGTACAATCAATTGAAAAGTCCTATCCCCCCCCCCCCCCCCTTCTAGGACTAATAGAACAGTTCCATACTTCTGCTAGTGCAGTGCAAACCGCAATTTCTATTTTTAGAATACACATAAGATTAGTCCCTATGGATTCAACCTTGGTCTTACAGAGATTATTACTACATCGCGACCCTACACTTGGGGGTTGTGAACAAGTTTTTTGGCGTCGTTGCTCAAGATTAACAGCTATGTTTTTCTGAATTTAATTAGTATTAGAATTAGGTTAAGATTAGGGTTTACTTTCTGTTTTATTTCTAGGTTAGGAATTTTTCTGCGTTGTTTTTAAAAACTACTTATTTTTCCTGTTTGTAGGATTCTAACATAGTAATCACCGATCCAGTAACCTCTTTCTAATTCTCTCTAAATTTTCTTAGATCTTTTATTTATCTTATTTTCCCTAGTTTTCTTTCTTTGGTTTAGGTTTAGTTACTTGAAGGTTGCGAGTGTTTCATGCCCAAGTGGGTTTGTGACAACACTCGACGTCTCTGAAGTGAAGGAGGATTGGTCGAAGGGTTGCCTATCCATCACAGGATTAAACACCACTAAAGATCCTCAGAATTGATAAAAGTGATGGCTACAAATCAACCTCAACCTCTGGTTGAGGAAATCTAGGATGAAAATGAGGTGCAAAATACACCCCCGCCTCATACTCTATGAGATTTCTTACAACCGGCAGGGGTGAGCATACCTTCATGTATGATTTTTTGAGAAAATACAGGGAATATGGATATCAAGCCAGGAGTTATCCAACTCCTTCTAAAGTTCCATTGACTTGAATCTGAAAGTCCATATCTACACATGAAAGAGTTTAATGAGATCATAGCCACTTTATACTTTCCCAACGTGTTTAAGGACACGGTCAGGCTGAAACTCTTTACCTTCTCCTTAAAAGAAAAGGCTAAGATGTGGTTGCACTCCTTACGTCCACGATCGATTGGCAGATGAAACGACATGATAAGGGAGTTCATTAAGAAATTTTTCCTATATCATACAATGAACACCTTCAGACAGTCAATCATGAACTTCGCCCAAAAGGAAGATAAAACATTCCTCCAATGTTGGGAGCAGTTCAAGGATCTTGTCAGTTCATGCTAACAACATGGTAGCTTGCTGAAAGCATACAATCATGGGACATCTCCCCAAAACCTAGCACCACTTCTAAGCCTACTCAATTAAAGGAGAATGGCGGAATATATCTTTTGAAAGAGGAAGATGATATAAATGCTAAAGTGGCCAGTCTCACGAGGAAACTTGAGGCCATGGAACTTAAATTTCAAGAAATATTGATTGAGCAATCGAATGCCATAAACAACTACCAAAGGCCTTTCAAAGGACTCACTTCAAACAAATACAATTCAAGTTAGAGAAATCATCCAAACTTCAGTTGGAGGAATGGACAAACTGCTACTCCTCAAGGAATCCCTAATCAATTTTTGAATCAAGGGAAATCTCAAGAGGAATTGGTTCAAAATCCCACACAAACTCAAGAGCTTATTCAGTAAAATACTCTTCAAGTCTTACATGAACTTACTAAGGCTATGCAAAAAATATACTCTCATATTACGGTTATGGAGAAAGGGATCCTTCCAGCTCAGCCTATCTCCAATCCTAAACCACAATACAGAGTTAGTGAACCAAGCTCTTCAAATCCAATGGAGCAAGCCAAGTCTATCACCACTCTTAAGAGTGGAAAAATAATTGACAAATCTATTCCGGTAAGGGTTGAAAAGTCTAAGGACCCAAAAGAAGAAACAGATGATAGACCTAACATTACTCCACATGGATTAGAACCAGAACCTCTGAGTAAGATGATTACTCCGTTCCCCCAATGATTGTTTGCACCAAAATCTGTAGCTAACTCTCAGGACATTCTAGAAGTGTTGAAATAAGTGAAGGTCAACATCCCTCTTCTAGATGTTGTGAAATAAATTCCTTCATATGCCAAATTTTTGAAAGACCTATGCACGACCAAGAGGCGGCAAAGTATCAAAAAGAAAATTTTCCTGACAGAAAAAGTGAGTGTCATCTTCAAGCAAAGTGTGCCACAAAAATATAAAGATCCTGGTAGCTCAACTATCACTTGTATAATTGGGAATCACCAAAATGAGAATGCACTACTTGACTTGGGGGCAAGCATAAATCTGATTCCTTACTCAGTCTATGAAAAGTTGGGTCTAGGTGAATTAAAACTCACCCGGACCACACTACAGCTTGCTGATCGTTCAGTTTGTGTACTGAGGGGGATGATCAAGGATGTGTTGGTCCAGGTTGGCAAATTCTACTATCCAGTAGATTTTATCGTCATATATATTCAACCTATAGCAGATATGAGCACTCAAATTCTTGTCATACTTGGTCACTCGTTCCTTGCTACATCAAACGCTATCATCAATTGTAGGAATGGGCTCATGAATTTATCTTTTGGAAATATGACGTTAGAGCTCAATATATTTTTCAACATGAGCAGATAGGCAGAGGATAATTATGAGGCCCACGACATTAACATAATAGACTCTTTCATGGAAGATAGAGCTCTGATGACCTTATCCTTTGACCCTTTAGAGACGTGCTTGGCACACTCCCCTATTTGGATGATAACACGATTAGAGAGATGGATGTCGTACTTGATGCTACGTCGGTACTTGAAGTAACCAGTGAAGGCCATAATTTAAAAAGTTGCCCCTAAACGATGCAGCGCCTCTACCGTCTAACCTCAAAGCACCGAAGCTTGACCTAAAACCATTGTCTGCTGATCTTAAATATGTCTATTTAGGTCAAGATGAGACATATCCGGTGGTATTTCTTCCCACCCTGAGAAAAGAACAAGAGAGTATGCTAATCTCTACTCTCATTGAACATAAAGGAGCCCTTGGATGGTCAATTGTGATTCTCAAGGGAATTGATCCTTTGATTTGTACTCACCACATTTATCTTGAGAATAATGCAAAAACCTCTCAACAACCACAACGTCGACTCAATCCAAATATGAAAGAAGTGGTTAAAGGAGAGGTGCTTAAATTATTGAATGTGGGTATCATATACCCTATATCCGAAGTCAATGGATGAGTCCAACTCAACACGTTCCCAAGAAATCCAGAATCACCATTATATCCAATGCCGACAATGAACTCATACCAACTAGAGTTACTATTGGTTGGAGAATATGTATTGACTACAGAAAATTGAATATCGTCATGAGGAAGGACCACTTCCCCCTGCCCTTCATTGACCAAATCTTGGAGAGGTTAGCCAGTCATTCCTATTACTGCTTCCTCAATGGATATTTGGGCTATAATCAGATAGAGATGGCCCTTGAAGATCAAGAGAAAACAATGTTCACACATCCCTATGGCACCTTCGCCTATCGAAAGATGTCATTCGAACTGTGTAATGCTCCTACCATATTTCAGCGATGTATGTTGAGTATTTTTTCTGACATGGTAAGGAAATATTTAGAGGTCTTCATGGATGACTTCGCTGTCTTTAGTCCATCCTTTAACTAGTGCTTGAAAAATCTTAAATGTTTGTTAAAGCGATGCGAAGAGAAGAATTTGATTCTGAACTGGGAGAAATGATATTTTATGGTTCCAAAGGGAATTATTCTTAGACATATAATTTCATCCAAGAAAATTAAGGTGGACAAGGCCAAAATCGATCTTATCTCTAACCTACACCTCCTAAAAGCATACGCAATGTGTGATCCTTCTTAGGACATGCTGGATTCTACAGACGATTCATAAAGGACTTTAGTCACCTCTCTTATCCTTTATGTAATCTTCTTCAAAAGGATGTAACATACGAGTGGATTGAGCAATGCCAGGAAGCTTCTACTAAGCTCAAGGGCGTGTTAATTACTGCACCCATCATGCAGCCACTTAATTGGAACATCCCTTTTGAAATCATATGCAACTTATCCAACTATAATATTGGGGCAGTGTTAGGCTAGAGGAAAGAGAAGAGGCCCTACATTATTTATTACGTAAGTAGAACTCTAAATTCTGCCCAAATGAACTACTCTACTACGAAAAAGGAACTTTTGGCCATACTGT
This sequence comes from Magnolia sinica, assembly GCF_029962835.1. Taxonomy (NCBI): domain Eukaryota; kingdom Viridiplantae; phylum Streptophyta; class Magnoliopsida; order Magnoliales; family Magnoliaceae; genus Magnolia; species Magnolia sinica. The sequence continues at coordinate 88,715,562 of NC_080574.1, forward strand.
TCGCTTTGGACAAATTTAAGTCCTATTTGATTGAATTCAAGATCATCATCTACACAAATCATGTGATGCTAAAGTACCTTCTTTCTAAGAATGATGATAAGCCCCGCTTGATAAGATAGATCCTCCTACTCCAGGAATTCGATTTGAAAATATGAGATAAAAAGGGAGTAGAGAATGTAGTGGTTGACCATCTTTCCAGACTTAACCTCCCTAATTCCCTTAAGACGACACCTATAAACGATATGTTCCTTGATGAACAACTGTTTAAACTCTCCCACCTACCTTGGTTTACTGACATTGCAAATTAACTTGCTACAAGTTTCATGCTGACTCATTGGACTGCATAAGATAAGAAAAAAAATTCTTCGTCGAGGTACGTAAAATTTTCTAGGACGACCCGTAATTATTCAAATATTTGAAAGTGCCGTGGTTTATCAATTAGCGTGAGTGTTGAGTCAGCAAGACAAGTGAGCCCCATAGGAAGATTGTTTAAGCATCTGCCTTAACAGGATGTGTGCACGAACTCGCCAAAGGTAAACCTCAGCCTCACATCCCATGTCCCAAAACACCAGGTAATTAAAACCTTTAAAAATAGATAGAACATCTTAGGGTTTATGGTGAAAAACCTATTTTCCAAAATAAAAAAAATCTTTAAGTTTTCTGCCCTTGTCGATTTATCGACATGTGGTTCGATGAAATCGAACCCTGTTATCGATGTCCTCGAAACTCACTCGATATTATCAAAACGAGGACTTCAGATGTCTAACAACCACGAAGAACTCTGGACTGAATTATTGATGAATCGATGGACTATTCGATATCATCGAATTTTGAATATCGAGTCCATCGAGTCAACTCAATAAAATTAACATCTGGTCAATTGTGTCCAATATATTGCTAAGGCAAATCATGTGATTCTCGATATATCAAAGAGAGCCTCGATATCCCTGAAATTCAAATCTCAATGATAGGATAGACCTTCGATGATATCGGATTGGGACACAAATCTATCTAGCAAGTTTTCAGGTTAATCTTTCATGTATCGAGGATCACTTGATAAAATCGATATTCAAATATCGATCATATCGAGGCATGGTCGATGTCATCGAAATAAGACATAAACTATCCAGCAAGCTTATAGGAAAATTCCTTGGAATTAACGATGAATTGACACTATCATCAATATCATCGATATTCAAATTTTGATGATATCGAGTGATGCTCGATCATATCATATACCTGATAAGTTTCAAAGGCATCTGCTCTCTCATTTTCAAATGTCGAGGAATCGAACCTCATTTTGATGAAATCGGAGTTCGAAATCCGATGACATCGAAGCATGTTTGATCCCCTCGACCAGTTGGCAAAAAGGTTCAAAAGTGTTTGACAGTTTGAGTTCGTGTCATCGAGCGGGCATTCGATGCTATCGAGAGTATATGCTCGATGATATCGAACTCTCTCAAAAATATGACCGGTTTATATCCGTTGGAACTTTTTACCTATTTAATGAGAGCTTACCTTTGGTTGTTTACAGAGAAAATAGAGAGTGCTTTTGAGTGTTTAAACCCAAATCTTATACCCTAAGCCTTTTCTCTTATGGAAGTTCATCTTCCAATCCACCCTCATCATTGATATTCGATAGAGTGGATTGGGGAATGAACTTCCGCATTCAAAGATCCTGTAGCTACCATCTTAATGGCAAATATTAAGCTGGGATACCTTAAATGCATAGATGATTGGAATCATTGTCTCCTTTATAAGAAAACCTTTAATAAAGTAGGATTCCATCATAACCTTAACCCAACCCATGGCCTTACATTGGTACATCATCTGAGTTACGGTTCAAGGGAGCTGAAGATTCTTCATCGTCAAAGGAGGAGATCTGCTACAATGGAGCTCATCTACTTATCTCTAAGTCATTAGAGTCCAGAGAACCCTTGTGATCATTCCTTTTGTAAGATTGGGTCTAAGGTGCTTCTCACCCCTTTTAAGTTCTCATAGGAGGCCTCCGACAAGAGTGTACGTAGGGGTGCTTTGTGTTAACCCTTGTTCTGTAGAGAGCATAAACTGTTAGGTCCTTGTGCAAGTCCTTGACATGTGTGATCTAAAATTTGGGTGTTATGTGTTGACCCTTACTCATGGGAGCATAAACTGGTAGGTTCCTTATGTGATCCTTGGCCTATGTGGCCTAAAATTTAGGTGTTGTATGTTAACCCTTACTCCTGTGTGGGGCATAAACTTGTATCGTGTAGACACGTTAGAGTCAGCCTAGTGTAGTTTGTACTAGTTTAAGGTGAACCTGATTTGAAACATCCGTTAGTAAGATCTGGTACACTCAAGGGTTGAGTGCGTCCGCCAAAAGTGGAGTAGACAAGTAGTCGAACCACTCTAAAAATGACTGTGTTTGTGATTCCAATTTACCTTTGTTACTTGTGTGATTTCTCTGAATGTTATTATATTAATGCACATTTGATTATCTGGAACTAAGTAGAATCACATCTCACACACGGTCACATCCATCATAAATCCTAATACTTGCTTATTTACTCAAGATAGGGTTGATAGGTCTAGGACATCGTGGCATATTCCCACTTCAACTAAAGCGGTCATTACCACAATTTCAATCGGTATCAGAACGGGTCTTTCTTAAGGGCTTCACCGCCTAGAGAGTGATCTTGACTGAAGTTGGAATCATGTCCAATAGTGTATTAGAGTGTGAGAAATATCTGAACAATTGCCTAGTAATCCATACTGCTCTGAAAGTCAGCAATAGTTCAAAATGGTATCTTGATAGTGGGTGCTCCAGACACATGACTGGTGACCAAACTCATTTTTGTGAGTATTCAGACTTTGACGATGGATCAGTCACGTTTGGGGATGGGAGCTCCGCCAGAATTATTGGGCAAGGAATGATAGCTGGACCAGGGCTTCCCAAAATTAAAAATGTTCTCTGTGTAGAAGGTCTAAAACATAATCTCCTTAGTATTTCTCAAATCTGTGACAAAGAGCATTTAGTAACCTTCTAAAAAGATGTGTGTAGAATCTTAGATCATACAGGAAAATCTATCATAAAAGGTTTACGCACAAGTGACAACTACTATGTTATTGAAAGTGCGAATGAAAATGTATTATCCACAAAATGTAATACAGCCATAAAATTTGAATCCAAAATATGGCACCAAAGGCTGGGACATGTTCACTACCGAAACTTAGCCAAGCTAAGTTCAAGGAATTTGATTAGAGGACTTCCCAAGATTAGAAAAGAAGAAAAATTTATTTGTGGTGATTATCTAAAGGGTAAACAGATAAAGAGTCATGGAAGAAAAAGATACTTCCTAGTGGTAACTGATGATTACACCAAATTTACTTGGGTCGCATTTCCTCAGGAAAAATCTAATGCTTTTGATGAATTTGTAATCTTGGCAAAGCGACTTCAAAATGAAAAAGGATATTGCATAAATCGCATTAGAAGTGATCATGGCGGAGAATTTGAAAATGAGCAATTTGAAAGATATTATGATGAGAAAGGAATCTGTCATGAATTCTCAGCCCCAAAAACTCCATAGCAGAATGGAGTCGTAGAAAGGAAAATTCGAGTACTACAAGAAATGGGGTCAGTTATGTTAAATGGAAAAGATATAACGAAAATCTTTAGGCTAAAGCCGTCAGCACCGCCTGTTACATAATAAATAGAGTATATCTTAGACTAGGTGTGAACAATACTCCATACGAACTATGGTATGGAAAACAACATAGTGTGAAATACTTCCGTGTCTTTGGCAGTAAATGTTATATCTTGAGAGACAGAGATCACCTAGGAAAATTTGAGTCTAAAAGTGACGAAGGTATTTTTCTGGGGTATGCCTTGAATAGTCGTGCTTATAGAGTATACAATCTAAAGACCCTCACTATTCAAGAATCAGTCAATGTGGTGGTTGATGATCTGCCCCATGAAGAAGATAGGCCCTTGAATGAATTAGAAGATGATGAAGATTCGTGCATTCTAGATAAATCAGATAACAAAACTCCATCATCTAATGAACCACTACTATCATCCAACATACCCATCATTAAGGATCACCCTCAAGAGCAAATCATAAGAGATCCTAATGATAGTGTAAGAACTCAACGGCAGATAGAAAATATCTATAGTCACTTTTGCTTTACCTCAAAGATTGAACCCAAGAATATTGTGGAAGCTCTTCAAGATGAATATTGGATAAATGATATGCAAGAAGAATTCAACAATTCCAGAGAAACGAGGTATGGCAATTAGTTTCCACACCACTTAATACAAATGTCATTGGAACTAAATGGGTCTTCAAGAACAAATCTGATGAATCAAGTAATGTGATCAGGAATAAAGCAATGTTAGTAGCTCAAGGGTATTCACGGATAAAAGGCATTGATTCTGATGAAACATTTGCTCATGTTGCTCGTATTGAGTCTATCAAGATTCTCATGTCTGTTGCATGTGCGTTAAAATTTAAATTATTTAAAATGGATGTGAAAAGTGCATTTCTTAATGGGGAACTTGATGAAGAAGTTTATGTGGAACAACCTAAGGAATTTTTAGATCCTAAGTATCCTCATCATGTCTATCGTCTAAGTAAAGCACTTTATGGTCTCAAACAAGCACCAAGTGCTTGGTATGAACGATTGACGAAATTCCTTTTGGATCATAAATTCTGTAGGGGGAGTGTAGATAAAACACTTTTCACTCAAAAGACAAAGGATTCATTGCTCATTACTCAGATCTATGTGGATGATATAGTCTTTGGTTCTACATGTGAAGATACTGTATACAAATTTGCCAATCTCATGAAGTTAGAATTTGAAATGAGTATGGTCGGTAAATTAAATTTCTTTTTAGGTTTACAAGTGAAGGAATTAAATGATGGAATCTTTATATGTCAGACCAAATATGCAAAAGACTTAGTGAAAATATTTGGACTCAAGTCTGGTCATACTTATCATACTACCATGAGCACCACACTCAAACTCTCAAAAGATGTTAATGGGAAAAGTGTGGATCAACATCTCTATCAAAGTATGATAGGAAGTCTACTGTATCTCACAGCCAGTCGTCCAGATATATCTTTTAGTGTGGGAGCGTGTGCTCGATATCAGGCAGATCGTAAGGAATCACACCTAACAGCTGTTAAGAAAATCATCAAATATATAGCAGGAACTACCTCTTTCAGCCTATGGTATCCATTTATGTAACGCCCTGAAAATCGGGGGGTTGAGCACAAACTCGACTCCCGAGTTCCAACGCATCACTTATGCAACATAGATAATGATGATTAAATATTATCCATATTAGTGCATTAAACATGAATGGGATTATACCAAAAAAGTATATCATACTCCAGAGACAAGTGAATTTTGCAAGCGGAAGACTATATTAGATGTATAAGATATATGAACTGTAGTAAGTCTCCGAAGTATGATTAGGTTACTAGGTTAAACATGTGCATGTATACTCCCAAAATGTACAAAAAGAATATACATGTGTGCTCTAAAATACAATCACAACGAGTGTAATGATATCTAGTCAGCATCCCTGTAAGCCCCGTCGATCAGAACACGGTCTACATAGACACGCCTGATAGCTGCATATAGGAGAAACCCTCCTCATCATCCTTAAAGTCTGACTCTGCCTTACAGGCTATGCCATCATCTAAACCAACAACAGGGTCTGGTTGGTGTGTACAACACTGTCCCGTAACGTGGGAGTGAGTGATCAACTAGTGGAACAATAAAGCAAAGGTTAACATGTTATCAATTCAGTCAAGCAGTAATGATAATGTAATACAAGCAAACATCCCTAAGTACTGTGATTAATACAAGAATGATATGAATAATGATGCATGCCCTCGCCTGCGCTCCCTCAGCGACTTCATCTTACGATCGTGCACGAAACACTGCCACAGTGCTTGACCTGCTACGCCAAACACACATGTAATGCGGTGCATGAGCATGATTACCAAGTTATTATTAGTCCTTTTGATACAGCAGGATTGGGAAGCTAAGGTACCTCCATGATATCAATTCCCAAATAATGATCCATTCTAGGGTCATCAATCCTAGTAAATCTCATACGATGATATGGTTCTAGGTCATTGCAAAGGGCTCGTCACCTTATCAGTGCAGGCCTAATATACCCTTGTTGCTATGTAAGGGCTCGTTGCCTCTACGCAGTCTTAGTGTACGCTCGAGGTCACTACAAAGGGCTCATCACCTTATCAGTGTAGGCCGACTGCTCGAATACAGTGTCTCATACCACCGTATTTGGTTAACGAGTCTGGGTTGCTCACTGGTCACTACATGGAGGCTTGTCACCTCAGCGAAGGCCAATAGCTCGACCACGGTGTCCCATACCACCATGCCCGGCTCATGAGTTGTAACGCCCTGAAATTCGGGGGTCGAGCATAACTCAGCTCCCGAGTTCCAAAACATCACTTATGCAACATATTTAATGAAGGATGTATGTTGACTGTATTAGTGCATAAAACATGGAATAGATTAAGCCAAAACGCAGATATGATTCAGGGATAAGTGAATAAAGCAAGCGGAAGACTTATAGTAAAATGTGTACAAGTGTAAATCCCTGAAGTACATATACAAGCCAGATCGTATGAAAGTGTTATTTAACAAAATTATAAGTATCAAATTACATCATTTCAGTTCCCAAAAAAAAAATCCCAAAGATCCCGCGCATCAGACCGAGGCTCACTAGAACCCGTCTGAAAACTGCATATAGGAGAAGGCAGCCTCGTCGTCATCCAGCTCCCGCTCTGCCTCAGACGTCGCATCCACATCTGCAACATCAGGGCCTAAGACAGAGTCTGGTGGGTGTTTAACACCGCTCCATAAACGTGGGAGTGAGTGATTAACTCAGTGGAACAATAAGGCACTGGTTAACATGTTATCAGTTCAATCAAACAGTAATGATAAAGCAGGACAATTAAATAAATCCTAAGTACTCTTGTTAATGCAAAGATGAATGCAATATGATGCGTGCCCTCACGCGTACACCCTCAGCGTCTTCATCTTACGTTACGCATGACATCGCCTCAAAGTGCGCCACATCTACAAAGCACATGCAAATGCGGTGCATGAATATGATTACCAAGTTGTTATTAGTCCATTTCACACAGCCGGATTGGGAAGCTAAGATACCTTCCTCATGTCACCATCCAAACAGTGATCCATGTTAGGGTCGGCAATCCTAGTCATCTCATACGATCATATGTTTGAGGTCGTAGCAAAGGGCTCGTCACCAATCAATGCACGCCTTTCATACCTTTACTACCACAATTTGGCTGGTCACCTCCTTGCGGTATCCAGGTATGCTCGAGGTCACTACAAAGGGCTCGTCACCAATCAATGTAGGCCGACAGCACGAATATAGTGTCCCATACCACCATAATCGGCTCACGAGTTTAGTTGCTCATTGGTCACTACGGGGAGGCTCGTCACCCCAGCATAGGCCGACAGCTCGACCACGGTGTCCCATACCACCATGTCCAGCTCATGAGTCTTAGCGGATCAAGTACCATAGTTAATAGGATTTCACTGGCAAGTTCGGTACCCTAGATTCAAACAGTAGCGTCCAATACATGGTGAACATACATCGGACAATCGGGTTACTTGACGAACTCGACTAGCACGAGCGCACATTGAATTGAACGACATAGAGTGGGCAAACACTCCGCGTGGCCAAACCACTGCCGCCAACTCTAATACGGCTCGGGTTCGTCTAATACGTCCTACGTGGTGAAAGCAATCTCAACCACGAATATAGGGTCAATTACCGATTTCCTGGACTAATGCATAGTCCCACACACCTTACACTACAACAGATATTCATATGGAATGTAAAACAGTAATGGAACAACAACTCAAATCATGGTACATACGCATCTGAAGAATATCAACTTAACATAAATGTAAGCATAGGAGATGCTTGAATTTAAATAACTTGGAATGTAACTGCATAAAGGAAATCATGCACATCAATAGGAGTATTGAGAATCACCTCTCAACGCCCACAATTAGTGTAATAAGTTACACTTTAGATCATTCATGCATTTCTACAAACACTTAGCATACATGGAACAACATACATGACGTATGTTGAAATACATGCACTTAGACAATTCCTTTCACCAAGGAGTTGTCATACATGCATCTAGCTTACATACATGACAAATAATCATGACAAACACAAGGGCATAATTTATACGTATACGGTACTTTATAAATACACTTAGAATACACAAATCTCAATATAGCACATGCATATCAGGAAAACAACATAAACACAACATTTGGCATGTGAAATCTCATCCATAACAAGAATAAATCACTAACTGGGATTGAAAGCCTTGAAAACCATAACCTATACACTTAAAGTCCGCACCTTAAGCGAAGAAAGAACCACTGAACTGATTTATATGAGTTGTCTTCGTCAACGGCGCTAGAATTCCCTAAAACAAAGATAGACGTGAGATACAACAACACCAAAAACTAATCTAGGCTCTAACACAGGTTAGGATTAGGTTAACTTACCCCAAAAGAACTCAGAATCGTCAGAAGAACGATTCAAAGTGAAGGTTCAAAGATGAAGAAGAACAAGGAGGAATCCAAGATGATTCACCAACTTATCTCTCTCACTTCCTCTCTCTTTTCCACTCTCTTTCCAAGCTAGGGTTAGAGAAAATTCGTATGGAAAAGAGGGCTAGGGTTTAAGGACTATAAATAGGCCTATTCTTGATGAAAATAACCCTAAGGACAAGGTATACTTAGGTTATAACCAAAGTAAGCCTCACTCGATCCAACGAAGCACTTCTGGTGGGCCTATAACCACGAAAGGTCGGACTTAAGCTCACTGACCATGGATCTAGGTCAGGCTGAGTTTTCGTACCGACCGGCTCTTCAGATCAGCCGTGGTGGACCACACTCAATTCAACCGTCACGGAATCTCGATCAGGTCCACAAGCACTAGGACATGTCTGGGCCAACCATCCTGATCAGAGGGTGAAATTGGGTCAGAATCCAACGGTTAGAATGCTTAAAATCGTCGCGCAAGTGACACGACTCAGATTTCATAAAAAGCTTAATAAATTCCAACCGTTCTCACACTCTTCACTCCGAGCTTAAACAAATCGACCCAGAACATCACATGGACTTGATTTTCGAGGTGATAGTCAAGCCCAACTCGGTGACCGCAACAACCTAAGATCATCGCTATCGAACTTTCGACGCGCGGTCCAAGTCCGATCCAGATCTTCCAAAAATTCCCCAGAACAACTAGATTTAGCGATGGATTCCAGATTTCAGAGTAACGTAGCGCTCACTAATCTACACGTTTAGAGCCATGCAGATGCAATTTAAAGTTATTGATGCGAATTTCACAAGCGATCGAGTAAAGCGCTAATTACCCCAAAACAACTACTTAAGGAAAGATTAGCACAAAAAAAATCTCAAGGTCGTTACATGAGTCTTAGCGGATCAAGGTACCAAGGTTTAAAAGGATTTTCAATGGTGAGTTTGGTACCTTAGATTCAACCAGTAGCGTCCATACATGGTGAACATACAATAGGGCCAATCGGGTTACTTGACGAGCTTGACTGGTACGAGCACACGTTGAATTGACCGACATGAAGTGCATAAGCACTCCATGTGGCCTAACCACTGCCAACAACCAAGGTATGACTCGTGTTCATCGAACACGTCCTATGTGGCAAGACAACCTCAGCCACCATATCAGAACCTATTACCGATTGCCTGGACTATTCCGTAGTCCCAAACACATTCAATTATAACAGATACTCATACAAGTAAATCAGAACAGTAATGGATCAATAATTCCAATCATACAAGCATGTGAGCATTTGATGGATTTCAACTTAACCATGAATTCACACATAAGCAATGTCTAAGTAAAACAGACAAAGAAGATAAGTTACATGGAGGAAGTCATACACATCGTTAAGGTAGTTGAGAATCTCTTCTCAATTTCCATATAAAGTACAATTTATTACACACTTGTTCATTCAAACATTTCTACAAACACTTGGACTACATATTCCAACATACATGACGTATGTTGGTGATAGCACATATTAGGGCAAATCCTTACACTAAGGAGTTGCCCTGTATACCACACGCATATACTCACGGCGGATAATCATGGCATGCATGAATCTGGGTTCCATATTCATTTAATCATTTTTACAAACACTTGGGCTACACACTTTAACGTATATAACGTATATTGGCCGTGGCGTGATTTAGGGCAAGTCCTTTCGCTAAGGAGTTGTCACATATATAAAAAGCATATATCCATGACAGATAATCATGTTAGGCATAATTCCAAATTCCATACGTATTCAAATATCACAACATATACATAGAATACATTATATGTCACATAGTTCATATATACTTGTAAAACGAAATAGACGACGCATTTTGCATGTAAAATAGCACCCACGTCAGTTATAAATCATTAACCGACATTGAAAGCTTTGAAAACGATAACCTATACGTTTATAGCCCGCACCTTTCGCCGGTAGACTTGTAACGAACTCGGTTTTAAAGCTAAGTCTTTGTCTACGGCAGATTGGCAACCTATAGCATAAATTAGGTTAGCTATTTCATAACTTACACTATCTGAAACCCTAAAATAGATTAGGGTTAGGTTTTCTTATAGCGACACAGGAGTGGTGGCTAAGCACGTGGAGCGTCAGGGAAAGATCCCAACCTCTATCTCTCACTCTCTCTCTCTCTCTCTCTACCTCACTTTTTTCTTCTCTTTTCTCTCTTCTTTCCCTTAGGGTTTGAAAAATTCGTATGGCATATGAGAGAGAGTCTTTAAGGTCCTTATATAGGCCCAAGTTTGATGAGAATGGCCCCAGGGCCAAGGTATACTTAGGTTATATCCAAATACGGACTGTTCCGGTCCAACGGAGCACTTCTGGTGGCCCCTTTTCCACGTGCGGTCGGACTTAAGCTCCCTGACCATGGATCTAGGTCAAGCTAAGTTTTTGTTCCAATCGGATTTACAGATCAGTCGCGGCGGACCAGTTTCAGTTCAACGGTCATGGTCACTCGATCAGGGTCACAAGTACATTGACATGTGTGGGACATTTCTCCTGATCTGAGGGTGTATTTGGGTTGAATTCTAATGGTCTGAATCCTTATATTTGGCCCGCAAGCGACATGACTCAGATTACTTAAATTTGAATTTTTATTTCTAAATATTTTCACGTTTCTCACACTCTTCGCTCCGAGCTCAAGTTGTACGTTTCTAGACACAATCAAGACTTAATTTTTGAGGGGGTTGTCAAGTCTAGAAATGCGGTCATATCCGTATAGTTTCGGGGTAATCGGACTTTCGACGTGCGGTCCAGGTCCGATACGGAGTTTCAAGGTGCTCCCGAGAGCAACCGGGTTTTGAGATGGATCCTAAGTTTCAAGATAATGTAGCGTTAATGATTCTATATATTTTGAGTCTTACAGTTTGTATTTAAAGTAGTTCGAGCTAATTCAATTGATTGTTCAGTTTAGCACTTAACTAAATCGTGCCCTAATTACGATAGAATAAGGTCCTAGGGCAATTGTACGCCCCTTTCTGGTGCTTGTAGTTGGTATATTATTTTAATTATTTTTTAATTGTTCTTCATCAAGTCCACTTCATCATTACCAAATTTCATTATATTTCGTGTTGTAGAAAAATTTTTAAAATTCTAGAAGCAGCAGCTGTCCAAACTAATAATTTTTAGATAGTTGTCACAACGACCTATATTTAACTATATTAAGTATTTTATTATATTTTTCACTTATTTTTATATAAAACTATCTTATCAATATTCAATATGAATTTTGAATCACCTAAATTAGAGTTATAACGAAGGAGATATGACTTTTCAAAGTTGTACGAAAATTATAGAATTTTTCTATCGAAAACGAGTCGTCGGCCCGCATTTTGGCGAGGCCTCGCCAAACCGGCAAACCCCTCGCCGGTCGCTGGACTCTGGGGCGAGGGCTCACCCCAGGGGTGATGTCCTCCCCTCCCCCCTCCCCCCCCCCCGGGGGTGCCGGATACATGCGGGACCCACCTCGGGTCCCCCCAAATTGTGTCGTTTGGCCCCCGCGTCCGTATGCGGCATTTCGTGTTCAATTTACAAACTGGAATGAGTTTATTTGATGTGCAATATATGATTTTAGGGTAGGAGACGCTAATCTATCCAACTAACCTATTTATTTTGTTAGATTCCAAAATGTTAAGGGTCAAAAACCCATTTTATCCATTTAGTTACTATTTATGGTAAGTTTTAGTTTTGATATTGTTCTTCAGCATTTATACCCTAGGATTGGTGTGTATTATGAATGTGCTTAGAAAATTTTGAAGGATAGGATGGTAAAAGGTGAGATTTCAAAGGAAAAGGATTAAAAAGGGACTTTACGCTTTGGGATTGAGTTTTGAAAAGTTAATAAGGGGTTAGGATCGACCCATTGCCTAAGTACGTCTAACTCCAAGTTGGCAAAAATCTGGGGTATTACAATTTGAAACATCCACCACCATTGCTGGATACTCTGACGCCGATTGGGCTGGAAATTTAGATGATCAAAAATCAACAAGTGGAGGATGTTTTTATATTGAAAATTGTTTGGTCTCTTGGCAGAGTAAGAAGTAAAATTCAATATCTCTGTCCACTGCCGAGGCTGAATATATTGCTGCAGGTAGTTGTTGTGCACAACTCCTCTAGATGAAACAAATGTTGTTGGATTATGGGATTGAGCAACCCACAATGAGTCTCTTCTATGACAACACAAGTTCTATCAACATCTCAAAAAATCCTGTTCAACATTCTCAGACCAAACATATTGACATCCGTCATCATTTTATTCGAGAACTTATTGAAGATAAGATTATTGTGTTGGATTATGTGTCTACAAAAAAGCTACTTGCCGATATCCTAACAAAGCCTCATGATGCAAACAGGTTCAGTGATCTTCAAAAATCAATCGGAATATGTGCTGATAATGTCTCAGTCAAAATGGTCCACATAGGTAAATCTTCAATCTGAGATATTCATGGTTAATTATCAACAACAAGTCTAAACTTCATTAACCATGTTAGCTATGGGAACAGAAATGCTACAATTTCACATACTTGATGATATCTAGTCATTTTCGATATCATCGAGATTCAAATGTCGGTGAGATCGACGTTCAATATCGATGTAATCGACAGCTCTCGGGAATGCCATGTTGTAACCGTCGGTCCTTCCCAACATTAGACTGCCTCAATATCTGCTGCATAGTTGCGTCTTCCCAACGGTCATCGGCACGGTCTTCGATATCTTTATGAGCCTGATTTCGATGACATCGATGAGATATCGGTATCATCGAGACCCTGCTATAAAAGAGAAGCAGGCATCCGATTTGTATCATCTTATCCCTTCTCTTCTCTGGTTGTTTCTCCCTATCTCTACCTGTCTTCTTGGGCTCCTCTCCAAGACCAACCATGGTGAAAGGCAAAGGTAAGAATCTTACGCAATCCTCCAAATTAAAGAATAAGCAACCAGAAACAAGTCAGTCTCATCTCAATTAGGTGACTTCAGGACAAGTTACAATAGCTGAACGCCTTATCCTTAACAATGTCATTGAACCATTTGGGGTGGATCTCCTCTTAGAAGTGATAGGGTGGCAAAACATATTCAATCTTGGTGGACCCTATCAACTTGAATTGATTCATGAATTCTTCAATAGCTGCCATATCATTCGTGATAATCCCCCATGTATTCGAGTAGAGCTTATGCATCACACAAAACTCCTTACCCCAATCATTCTTGCTCGTCTTCTAAACCTCGAAGTCACTCGAATCTCTATAACAAATCAGCATCTAAATGGGTTAGGTATATGGGGTGAGATAACGCGAGCACTATGTCATGGCACCATAGTTCCTAGGAATGACGACAATTCTCTTCATGCCATCCATCTTGGACCCTCTTTTAAAATTCTTCATAGCATCCTAGGGACTAATGTGTATCCATGTGATGCAAAGGGTAGTGACCTTACTCCCTTTGAGCTAAATGTCCTATATGATATGTATCAAGAGGTTCAAGGGTGTCTTCCAACTCTTCCCCTAGGGCAGCTCATTCATATAATTAGAGGTGACCATTAGGATACGCTACCATTTCCTACACTCATATGCAGGCTTGCTCACTATGTGGGCCTCCCAGCCACATTAGATGATGTTCATCCAGAAGCATGGTTCAATCACGATGCAGTCCAGGAGGCACAACAACTATGCTTCACTTCCTCTCTTCCAGCGAATAGTCCTCCCGTACAGCTAGCTGACGTAAAAAATTATCAATCCTCATATCCACCCACATCATGGGGATCAAATCGCACCCCACTGCATAGTCCGTAGTCCATCACCAACCAAGGCCATCACCTTGAACGTCATCTGCTGACTGGGCTGGCTAGTATTGAGGAGCGTCTTTACAATTGTGAACGATGTCTAATAACAATTGAGGATAAAGTTGATACTCTCCAGCATATCAGTCAGCAAGTAGTTGACTTGCTCACCAATGGCAACACACGAGGACCTTAAGTGCCAACGGGAAGTTGTTGTCTCACTGAGGCCATATCTAGACAGCAACTGACTTCATTTTGGTGTACACATGTGGTTCTTTACCTCACTTTGGTTTATTTTCTGTCTATGGCAAATACTTCATTTTGCTGTGCTCATGATTGGGCTAAAATGGTTGGTTTTTTTTATTTTGGGATAAATGTTGCAAGACTACTAAGCTTGGGTAGTTCTTCCTTTAGATAATTTTTTTATGATTGTTAATGATTTATAGATATAATTGTTGTCATCTCTCTCTGCTATCCATTATGCGCCTAAGTCTGTGGAATACTGGTATACATTATGATTATCTTCTTCTGCATATTCCTTATCACTTAAGAATTGATTTTGTAAGTTATGTTTCTAATGCTATTGTCTGTTCAATTCAACTCTCTCCTTTGACCTGGTATGCATACATGTTTTCTATAAGAGCTGTCATTATCTATCTTACGTCTATCTCGTCTGATTATGCATACTATCTAGGTCATTGATTCTCCCATATGCTTCCACTTCAGTCAACCTCTATTGCTATATTGCCCTTTGCCAATGACTGAGAAAAAGGGGAGAACAAATCCCACCACGGAGGAAAAATTGTGTGTATTTGTTTGTTAATAGTGGTACAAGTGTTAGGGGGAGCAGCTACTACTGAACGATACAGTCGTGTGTGTGTGTGTGTGAACTCAATAGCTTTATAAAATTGTGTAAAGTTCATGTACACACAATTTAAGGTGTTGGTTTAGAAGTTGTTCTAGGGTGTTTTGTCACGTAATTGACAAAGGGGGAGATTGAAAGTCCCCTGGTTTGTCAATTACCGTAAGTGTTGAGTCAGCAAGACAAGTGAGCCCCATAGGAAGATTGTTTAAGCGTATAAAATTAGACCTTGTTATCGATGTCCTTGAAACTCACTCGATATTATCAAAATGAGGACTTTAGATGTCCAACAACCACAAAGAACTCTGGACTAAATTATTGATGAATCGATGGACTGTTCGATATCATCAAATTTTGAATCTCGAGTCCATCGAGTCAACTCGATAAAATCGAAATCTGGTCAGTTGTGTCCAATATATTGCTAAGGCAAATCATGTGATTCTCGATATATCGAAGAGAACCTTGATATCCTCGAAATTCAAATCTCGATGATAGCGATAGACCTTCAATGATATCAGATTGGGACACAAATCTATCCAGCAAGTTTTCAGGTTAATCTTTCATATATCGAGGATCACTCAATAAAATCGATATTCAAATATCAATCATATCGAGGCATGGTCGATGTCATCGAAATAGGACATAAACTGTCCAACAAGCTTATAGGAAAATTCCTTAGAATTATCGATGAATTGACACTGTCATTGATATCATCGGTATTCAAATTTCAATGATATCAAGTGATGCTCAATCATATCATATACCTAATAAGTTTCAAAGGCTTCTGCTCTCTCATTTTCAAATGTCGAGGAATCGAACCTCGTTTCGATGAAATAGGAGTTCGAAATCCAATGACATCGAAGCATGTTCGATCCCCTCGACCAGTTGGCAAAAAGGTTCAAAAGCATTTGACAGTTTGAGTTCGTGTCATCGAGCGGGCATTCGATGCTATCGAGAGTATACGCTCGATGATATCGAACCCTGTTCAATGATATCAAACTCCGTAAAAAATATGACTATTTTATATCCAGTAGAACTTTTTGCCTATTTAATGAGAGCTTGCCGTTGGTTGTTTGCAGAGAAAATAAAGAGTGTTTTTGAGTGTTTAAACTCAGATCTTATACCCTTAGCCTTTTCTCTCATGGAAGTTCATCCTTTAATCCACCCTCATCATTGATATTCAATAGAGTGGATTAGGGAATGAACTTCCGCATTTAAGGATCATATAGCTACCATCTTAATGGAAAATCATTAAGTTGGGATACCTTGAAAATATAGATGATTGAAATCACTTTTTCTCCTTTATAGGAAAACCTTTAATAGAGTAAGATTCCATCATAACCTTGACCCAACCCGTAGCCTTACATTGGTACATCATCTGAGTTGCGGTTCAAGGGAGCTGAAGATTCTTTGTCATCAAAGGAGGAGATCTTCATCAACGTGATACAATGGGGCTCATCTACTTATCTATAAGTCATTAGAGTCTAGAGAACCCTTGTGATCATTCCTTTTGTTGGATTGGGTCTAAGGTTCTTCTCACCCCTTTTAAGTCGTCATAAGAGGCCTCCGACGGGAGTGTATGTCATGCCCCAAACTCGGAAACCGGGCTCACAAAATTTTCGATCGCCGAATCCGGTGCCGACAGCCTCCGTAGTACCCCATTCTCAGCTCCCAGCGCGCATGCGCCAAATTTCGATCCTGGGGTCCTACAAGGAGGATTTTCCAACGTGCATTTGTTTCATAAGAAGCATAACCACAAGTATACCCAAATCACGAGAACAACATCATCATCACATATCCACTGATATAAACATTTGAATACAATGCTGAAAGGGAAATACATATGTCAAAAATTAAAACTCCAAAAGTCCACTGCACGCTCCAAGCTCAACGCTGCGACAACCTAACGCCACCTGCACGCATCTATCGTGCATAACCTTATAGAAAGCTTAGTGGGTAGTGAAAGTGTGTGCACAAGGTAAGTGCCTAGTAACTAATATCAGAGTAATCAGAGTAAGCGGAAATACTAACAAGCCCATAAATCATACAATATCCGAAATACTAGTAAGTTCATAAATCATGCGATATCAGAGTAATGCGAAGACATGTTAATAGGCCCATAAATACCATCAACCTTGTCCAGGCTATGTGATGTAAAAATATAATAAACTAATATCATATATTGATGAAGGAATGTAGATCAGCTATGCAATGCGGAGGTAGTAAGCTAAATACTATGTGTTGAGGATGCAATGCAATATGCGATGCGAATGAAATGACCAAGTTGAACTGTGAAGTCAGGATGGTAGTACGTAGTATCATAAGCTACGGGGTCTATCACAAAGGACTTCTATCTAAACCAGTCCTATACCTAAATTTAGATAGTCAAACCCAATGTGGTAGACTCCTGATCTCAGGTTAGTCGCGCGCCCAACCGAAATCCTGACCATGTGAAGGCACACAACAATTTGTTGCGCACCACCAGCCTGAGTGGATAGTGAATGAAATGAATGTATGAGTATGCAACTCCTACTTAATAAGCTCACATATAAGTACGGTTCCTCTTTGGGAAATCACCGGGGTCTATTACACTCCAAACCAGATTGTCGCCCCATCGCGCACAACAAGGTGAGTGGAAGAGACCTCACTATCCGCCTGCCAATATCAGGCCCAGCTCATCGATAGCGGACCCATTCCTCGAGCTGGTCAGACTCAGCCTAGCATTGCCCCCTCCTCTCGAGCAGGTAAGGCCGCACCCCCTTCCAACCGACCATGACACAGTGGGAGACGCGGCCAACGGTATACGGCCCTCATGCCCTCATGCATCCACTCGGTCTAGACGTTGGAGCAACCTCTAGAACCAAGAGGGTTTAGGGACTTTCACCCAGGGATATCTATAGCACCTCATGTAGAACAGATTTTCGGTGTCCCATCTGGCCATCCACGAAATACTTGTGGAGGCTACAGCCCTGATGTCGCTAGGGCGTACGGTGGTCATGTCACATAAATGCGAGATGCATGAGTCACACAGTCCAATCATGCATCAATCCTGCGCATACCGAGTGCTTAGGTGAGACAATCTCTGCCTATCAGGGAGTCTCATAACAACCTGCCCAATGACATATGCAATGGTCAATCACATCTCATAACAAACATGCAGATGATGCGTATAGGCGTGTGTCATGATGCTATGCAGTCACATACTCATAATCGGTATCAATATCAATATTGACAATCGACCTTGACAATATGGACATTTAACCAACATTGCCCCCAAGGAATGGCCCACATAGAGTCTGACGTATAGTGGACTCATGGCCTCACACAAGGGTCAAATATACAACATCATAAGCCTCACTCAAGAGCTTAATACATATCATAATGGGCCTTTCATATGGGCCTAACATACATCATAATGGGCTCCATCGCCTAGCCCTCAAATGCATCACAATAGGACTCATCACATAGGCCTCACATACATTACATAGGCCTCAAATACATCAAGTCGAGGCCGAATGCTCATCAGAATGGGCCTTAATAGTAGGAATCGGTGATCGGAATCAGCCTCGATGATTGACCTCGATAATCGGCCATAACAATTGGAATCGATCAATAATCGGCCTCGATGATCAGAATCGGCAATCAGCCATAACAATCGGAATTGATCGATAATCAGAATCAGTAAATCGGTCATGAGAATCGGATCGATTGATAATCAGAGTTGGCAAATCGGTCACGTCAATCAGAATCGGCAATCGGCCACAACAATCGGGGTTAATTGATAATCAGAGTCAACAAATCGGTCACGACAATCGGAATCGGCAATCGGCCATAACAATCAGAATCCATCGATAATCAGAATCGGTAAATCGGTCACGACAATCGGAGCCATGACAATCGGGATCAATCGATGATCAGAATCAACAAATCGTTCATGTCAACTGGAACCGGCAATCGGTCACGACGATCGGAATCGATCGATAATCAGAATAGGCAAATCGGTCACATCAATCAAAATCGGCAATCGGTCATGACAATCGAAATCCATCGATAATCAGAATTCGGCAAATCGATCATGCCAATCAGAATCGGCAATCGGTCATGACAATCGGAATCGATCAATAATCAGAATTCGGTAAATCGGTCATGTCAATCAGAATCGGTAATCGGTCATGACAATCGGAATCGATCGAAAATCAGAATTCTGCAAATCGGTCATGTCAATCAGAATCGGTAATCGGTCATGACAATCGGAATCAATCGATAATCAGAATTCGGTAAATCGGTCACGTCAATCAGAATTAGCAATCGGTCATGACAATCGAAATCGATCGATAATCAGAATTCGGTAAATCGGTCACGTCAATCAAAATCAGTAATCAGTCATGACAATCGGAATCAATCGATAATCAGAATTCGACAAATCGGTCACGTCAATCAGAATTGGCAATCGGTCATGACAATCGGAATCGATCGATAATCAGAATTCGGCAAATCGGTCACGTCAATTAGAATCGACAATCGGTCATGACAATCGGAGTCAGTCGATAATCAGAATCGGTAAATCGGTCACGTCAATTAGAATCGGCAATCGGTCATGACAATCGAAATCGGTCGATAATCAGAATTGGTAAATCGGTCATGTCAATTGGAATAAGCAATCGGTCATGACAATCGAAATCGGTAAGAATGAGCTTAACAAGGCCTAAGGGGAGGTCACAATGTGGACATTAAACCATCATTGCCCGACAATGTGGACATTTTACCATCATTACTCTCAACGAGCGGTCCTCATAGGGCCAAACATATAGTGGACCCATGACCTCACACAAGGGCCTAATACATATTATCATGGGCCTCGCTTATGGGGCATATACACATCACATTGGGCCTCACTCATGGGCCAATGTATATAACATCGGGCCATATCAACGGGTCGAATCAAATGGGCCAAGTCAAATGGGCTGAAAATACATCTCAATGGGCCTCATCATATGGGCCATAAACACATCATGTCTGGCCTTACCTATGGGCCTCAAATACCTCACAACAGGCCACAACCCATGGGCTTCAAATACACAATAGGTGAGCCCCACACATGAGCCTAATATATATCACAGGTGGGCCCTGCATATGGGCCTCAAACACACAGCATGCGGGCCTTACACATGGGTCTCATATACATCAAGTGGGCCACGTACCTGGGCCTCAAATACATCAAGTGGGCCATACAGCATGGGCCTAATTCATATTACAATGGGCCTCGCCCTTAAGCCACGACACATCACAATGGGCCTTGCCCATAGGCCTCAGATTCAAGCAGGTGGGCCCCATCATATGGGCCTCAAAATACAAGGCAAGTGGGCCCTGTCACATGGGCTAAATTACAAATAGGTGGGCCCCACATATGGGCTAAAAAAATACATCATGATGGGTCTCACTCAAGGGCTATATATACATCACATTGGGCCGCCTAACGTGGGCCACAAGTACATCCAAGTGGGCCTCATGGATGAGCCACACCAATGGGCCTTAAGTGGGCCTGGATTACACCAAAATTCATTTAAGTAGTTGTAGGTGTAACCTATGTATCACTATACATATCAATGCATGGTGCACATGGCCCATTAATGATGACTAGCACTACTTAAACATTGTCCATATAAATCAGCACCATCCAAACCTTGTCCATGTGTATTAGCACCATCCAAATATTGTCCAGCAGCGGGTCCCACCATCAAGATGGCTGGGACATACATGTACATCACGTGGGACCTGCAGAGTTTGCTGACGTTAATTGCAGTGGGTCCCACGTCCCTGATAGATGGAGGGTTTGGATGGGAAACATCCATCATGGTGAGGCCGCTGACCATCCAGCAAATGGACGGCCAGCTGTCGCCAAGAGGATGGACGGTGTGGGTGCAACACGCACCATGGTGGGGCCATACATTGCACCGCCCTGATGGACGGTGCAAATGAAACATATGCAAAGATGGTCGGTCCCATCAGATAGATGGACGGTGTGGGTTTATTCCACCGTACAACAGCCACATGGCTGGCTTCTGGCCAGCTAAAATTCCAAAAGGTGGGTCCCACATGTACGGATAAGAGTAAGTATTTTATATATATATATATATATATATATATATATATATATATATAATATAATATCATATCATATAATATAATATTATAATATATACATACCTGTACATATATTAATATAATATGTCCAGCATCCAGCATGTCCAGCATCCAGACGCTGGACGATATGGACTTAATACATTCATCATGCATGGGTCCCACAGGACCGTCCAAGCATAGGCGGCCTGGATAAAACTTATATCATGGTGGTCCCATGATTTTGACGGTGTGGATCTCCACAAAAGCACAGCAGGCCCCACACATCCTATGCTATTTTGGACGGCAGAGATGAATACATGCATCAAGGTGGCACCGCGTGGGCGGGCCACCAGAAATTGAATCAAGTTGATATTTCTGCCTTCCTTGGTGCAGTTCAGCAGCCTTTGCTGCTGGACACTCCACATCTTGGATGGCCAGAGTGCTATACGTCCATCAAGGTGGGGTCCACGTACACGTGGCCCACTAGCCACACATATCAAGGTGGGGTCCATCTCATGGACGGCAGGGATCAAGTGGGCCATACAATCATCATGATCATCAAGAACAAAAGAAAGAGAGACAGATAGACGTCGGATGGTGGAGGGACCCCGCCACTATGGGCCCCCTTTTGAATATGCATACATCAAGATGGGTCCCACCATATGTGGGCCCTCAAATCATCAAAAAAATCAATAAATAAGATCACCCACCTATGATCTTCTCCTCCTTCTTCCGCCAAGGCATCCTAGAGCTCCAATGGATGAGTTTCAACGGTTGAGATGGACTTTGGATGGTGGGATTGGGTGGTAGGAAGGTGGGCCACACTAACTCTCTCATGGGAAGCTCTCATGGACGTTGGGTTGCTTGTTTATAAAATGGAGAAAAAAATGAAAGAGAGAAAAGATGGGATGGATTGATAAGGTGTAGTTGTAGGTATGGATAAGTTTGAAAATGGTGTAAAAAAAGTATGGGTGGGGAGAGAGAGAGTTGACTTGTGAGGGGTGAGGTGGGATGGAGCATGGGTGGAGTACTTGACTTGTGAAATGATGGATTGATGTGATGTGTCGTAGAGATTCCCTTAGTATTTGCAACGTGCGGAGTTTTTCTCGAACTGAACGCAGGCCCACATCTCCTGGCCTGGGTATCGCCTCAGCACGTAATACGCGGCATCAGAACATGATTCAAGATCGTGTCGAGCCGATTCTGGAATACGGGACATGATTCAGGATCACGCGCAAATGTTGTTAATAGATTGCGGGTTGCCGAAATTCGACCGAAGGACCGTGGAAGCCTACGGAACAGTACAGGCTACGATACGGGCCTTACAGTGTACGTGGGGGTGATTTTTGTTGACCCTTGCTCTGTAGAGAGCATAAAATGTTAGGTCCTTGTGTAGGTCCTTGACCTGTGTAGTCTTAAAACTTAGGTGTTGTGTGTTGACCCTTGCTCATGGGAGCATAAACTGGTAGGTTCCTTATGTGGATCATTGGCCTTTGTGGCCTAAAATTTGGGTGTTGTGTGTTAACCCTTGCTCCTGTATGGGGCATAAACTTATGTCGTGTAGACATGTTAGAGTCAGCCTAGTATAGGTTATAGTGGTTTGAGGTGAACCTAATTTGAAACCTCCATTAGTGAGATCCGGTACACTCAAGGTTTGAGTGCGTCCGCCGGATATGGAGTAGACAAGTAGTCGAACCACTATAAAAATAACTGTGTTTGTGATTGCAACTTACCTCTATTACGTGTGTGATTTCTCTGAATGTTATTATATTGCATGCACACTTGATTATCTGGAACTAAGTAGAATCGCATCTCACACACAGTCACATCCATCGTAAACTATATTGTGCATCTTGTTTATCTTTTGAATAGTTTCGTGATCGGATCCTCTATTTGGCTTGGAAGCCATTAGAGTTATTTTGAAGAAATCCTAATACTTGCTTATTTACTCTAGATAGGGTTGATAGGTTTTAAATTATCGTAAATTATTAAAAAGTACTATTGACTCCCCCCCCCCCCCCCAAGGACATCTTGGCATATTCCCACTTCAACTAAAGCGGTAATTACCGCAAATTCAATATTACCCAGACCAAATTCTAAGAAGATGTGTGTCAGACAATGAACACCAAAGTGTCATCTCCTTCTGTCATTCTCAAGTCTATGGTGGTCACTTTTCTACTAAAATGACCACAACCAAAATTCTGCATTGCGGCTTTTACTAGCCCAATATGTTCACGGACACTCATGAGTTTTGCAAAGCTTATGAGCATTGTCAAAATTTGGGAGCATTGTCCCGTCGAAATATGATGCCTTTGAACCCAATTCTTATCATTGAAGCATTTGATTGTTGGGGCATCGATTTCATGGGACCATTCCCCCAATCCTTTGGGATTTTATATATTTTACTAGCTATATACCATGTCACTAAATGGGTCAAAGAGATCCTGTGCTAGAATAATGACCATCAAATGGTCATTAAATTCCTAAAAGAAAACATCATTTCTCGATTTGGAACGCCTCAGGCCATCATTAGTGATGGAGGCTCACATTTTTGTAATAGGTCATTTGCAAACTTGAAGAAATATGGCATCTCTCATGAGGTGAGTACTCCATACCACCGGCAGACAAGTGGACAAGCTGAGATTTTCAACAGGAAAATTAAACATATTCTGGAGAAAATGGTTAACCCTGACCGCAAAGATTAGTCAAACTGCTTGACCGATGCTTTATGGGCCTACCGTACTTCCTTTAAAACACCTATTGGAATGTCTCCCTTTAAACTTGTCTATGGGAAAGCTTGCCACTTACCTGTGGAGTTTGAACGTAGAGCCTACTGGGCTATTAAAAATCTAAACTTTAACCTGGACAACGCTGGCTCGTTGCGCAAACTTCAATTAAATGAACTTGAGAAAATTCGAAATGATACTACGAGAACTGAACAATTTTCAAAGACAGGATGAAGGTGTTCCATGATAAGAACATCCTTCGAAAATCATTCTTGACTAATCAAAAGGTCCTTTTGTACAATTCTCTATTACCTCTTTTTTCGGGTAAACTCTGATCTCGTTAGGCCGGCCCTTTCACTGTTGCTAATGTCTATCCTCATGGGGCTGTCGAGATAAAGAATCCAACGAATGGCAATGCTTTCAAAATGAACGGAAATCGGTTAAAGCCATTTGTTGAGAAATTTGATTCAGAGGACATATTCATACCTCTGATTGATCTCGTTTACTAGGATTGACCTCCTAGTCTGATAGAGGTGTAATTAGATTTATTGATTTCATAAAATTTAGGATTAAGATAATTTTCTTTCCGTTTGTTTAGTCTTTGTGCTAACCCATCTTCACGTTGAGATCCTTGGCAAAGACTCAAAATTCCTTCTTCAGGTACTACCTTTCCATTGCTTCTCCTTTCTTTCCGTTGCCTCTTTTGCATTATATGCTTATTTTCTTTACATTAAAGATAATGTAGATTTTAGGTTAGGGTGTGGATTAAGTAAACTAATCAGTGCTTTGAGCAAAATTTTTTAGAATTTTCAATGTATCAAGTCGAAATCTATTTGGAAAACGATAATTTATGTACTTAAGAATGTTTTGAGTATGATGAGAATAGAGATTGAATTTTGAATTGTTGGAGTTTGATCGACTAAGTAATCTATTACCTACAGTTCTCACACTCAATTGATTAAGAGGAAGTTTGAATATCATGTTAATCTAAGTCACAAGACACTTCAAATTGCTTTCCATGAGTTGTGCTAAATTTTCTAATTGTTAGCATAAAATCATTGATAGATGTTGAGAATTGAGTCTGGAAAATTTTATCCACCTTAAAAAGATGAAAAGAACCAGTTAAAAAACAGTGAGATCGACAAAAAGATCATGTATAATGAAAAATCAAGAAAAGAATGAAAAATCTGAAAAGTTTGAAAGAATGAAGATGAAAAGACTAAAAATGATGAATAAATAAAAAGAGACTGTCGATATAAAATCAAAAGCTGAAAAAAAAAAAGAAGGATAAGTTCTGAATCCGCACTTGATTATTCAATTAATCTTGAAGTGATGAGCATGGCTAACATTATGAAATGATAGTATTTTTATGGAAAGTAAGTTGGAATTCACTAAGCATGTTGGAAAAACTTGATATAAGAACTTATGTTTTTAAGTGATTAATAAAGAACCTATTTGATTGATTTCTCATTTGATTCGAATCTAGGTTTTCAAATTCTCACACCCGTCCCTTTGGATTATACTCATTCATACTTGTTTACACAAAAAATTGTTTTCTGGAAGTGATTTGAACATTGAGAATTGAAGATTATGTCACGCATGTTTTTCTTAGGACTAGCAAAATACTGGTTGGGGAGTGTGTTAAGTGTCAAATATTGCATATTTTTTCCCATTTATATCTTGGTTTTATGAACATGATAAGGCTTAATGGTATATTTTATACATGTTTGTGTTGTAAGGTGAGTTTAAGAGCTTGGATTGAAAAGAATGTTAAAAGCATGGATTTAAGGCTCAAGAATTGCCAAGGCAAAGAATCAATCTTAGGAGACCAAGATTGAAGATTTCAAGACCCCAAGATCCAAGGAAACCAAGTGGAGAAGGAAGGAAGTTCGCATTGCAAAATGCAAAATCCACAAAATCTGTGTCATCGACCACCTGTCGATGACATTGACCACAGTTCGATGACAACAAAGAATTATATGAAAATCAAGTTTGGTCGCTGAATGAATTGGATGCATTTCTCGACAGATCGAAGACATGTTCGATGACTCGAAGACCTGCTCGATAACATCAAAGATCATTCGATGACATCAATCTTTTTGCAGAATTTTAAAGAAACTTGCTGGACTGTCCTAGACACATTCTCAATGGAAAGTTCGATGGCACAATGACTTACGCAGTGCGTAAAGGCGTGATTCTTGGAATTTAACTTACGCTCGATGACATCGAAGGCTGTTTGATGTCATCGAACGCGTTATGCAGAGTTACGCGGACTATGTAAATTTGAGGCGGTTTTGCGAATCCGACCAAACAAGGCTATAAATAGAGGTTTCCTAGGCACTTTTGACTAGGGTTTAAAGAAGCAGAGCAAAAGGGTGGAGTCATCTCCTAAGAGTTCTTCTTCATTTCTTTCCTAATTTTTAATGCTTTTTTTTAAGATTCTTGATCCAATCATTTCTATGGTTAACTAGACCTCTTAGTGAGGGCTAAGAAATGAAGCTTGTAGCGTTTTTGGGATGTTTTTCTTGTTTTGATTCTTATTCTTATTAAACCTTTTTTATTTCTAGTTGATTTTAAGGAATACTTTCAGTTTTTAATGGTTTACTGTGACTTAAATTACAGTAGATCTGCGATAACTTTGAGTATCTTCTTTTCTTATTTAAGATTGTGGGATTAGTAAATCCTGTTGTTTGTCATTATCTCCTGGGCATGGTTGGGTGATGGAAGCCCTTCCAAATCTTCATAATTCTCCTCCATTAAAGCTACATCAATGAGAAGTTCAGAGATTTGACTATATCTTTTTCCGAGTAGATAAGATAGGACTCTAATTCTAGTTGGAATTCCTTAATCAAGCAAGGTAGCATCTCAATTGCTACAAATGAATCCTTGGCACCCTAGTTCCCTTTTGGTTATTGAAATCCCTTTTACAATTATTTCCTTATATTTTAAATTTAGATTTAGATATTCTTCTAGTTCTACTTTTATTTATTTTTAGAATACATATAAGATTAGTACCTGTGAATTTGATCTCGGTCTTATTGAGATTATTACTACATCGCCACCTTACACTAGAGGTTGTGAACATGCAGAAAGTGCATGCGAAAGTTGAAATATTCCGAGGCCATAGAAGTTTTGAATTTGGCTAATATTTGTGTTTGCAATTCACCCCATTAAGAACGAGGTTACGGACGGTACGGAAGGCAGGTAAACATCTCAGTTGACCCACGGATATTTCTAACGGCAGGAATTTCCCTGCTCACCTTTTCCTTTCATGCGGCCTACTTGATTCTTGGATCCCATTTACTTCATTTACTTCTGGATCTCACAAAACGGATGGACGGTGTAAATTGCAGCCCACCTGTGTCTCTAGGGCAGTAACTTGAAATCCGCGTCCCTGCGACCACTGTCATGAAAGGGCACAAAGCCGAGCCAGTGATCATGTGATTATATGTCTAGCGACTCCCTAGTTGATGGGAGAGTGTGACGGCACTGATGGACGATTAAGGAGATCTAACCCTTTCACTCACCAATCGAAGCGGCATAGAAAATCAAAACATGATTAGAATGATTACGGCTTTGTCTTCTTCTGCTCTCCAAATCAACATCCAAAACGTTTCAGCTCCCACTTATATAACAACACATTTGGAAATTAGCGGGAGGAAGAACCTACTGTCGACGGTCCTTTCGGGGACATCCAAATTAGCCTCTTTCATGTTGGTGGAAACTGAGATAAGTACTGGGCCCCACCATCACCAGCCGAAGCAAGTGGAATGCGCTTCCCACAATCGTCCAATCTCAAGAGGACAGCGATAAGAAGCATTGGTGGTGGAAGCGTGCCGTTGGTGCACTAGGGAACACGGACCATTTCCAAGATTATTATTTTTTTAATATTAGGAAAGCTTTAATACTCTGGCAGAGTGTGGTGGATGATACGCAGGCACCTATAAATTGCATTCTTGGTATATAAGTAATTCAATTTAGACTGTTGAAATTATTAGCCTCCGTTTTGATGCATCATGAATGAAAAGTCACGCTTATTTTATCATCTGACTAATGGGACCGGTGGACATTTATTGGATGGTTAAGAATGAAAAGGAGAAGAGAGTCATATTTCAACAACTGCATTGTCCGCAAATCAGAGATTATTTTTCAATAACACTATCATTTTTTGAATGCAACTTTTTCTTTTTGTTAGCTTGTTAGTACACTCCACTGTCAGTTCACACATCACTGTTAGCCACCCTCACCAGGGAATCATACCAAGACCTCAGTGTTGAAACGAGGTATCTTGCACTCAATTTTCCACTTGAGCTATGAATGCAACTTAACAACAGCGGATTCCACAACTTAGTTGATTTAATCTGAGTTAATGTACACCACAGATATACAAGTTCTGCCTATCAAGATTCTTACTCTACCAGTGTACCAATAACTCCCCTGCTTGTGTTTGGGCCGAGGAAATGATAGTACTCAAACCCAAAACTGTACATGTGAGGTATTACCCCTTGGTGATCAACCACTTCACCTTGGCGGCTCATCTGGATGGAAGATACCCATAGCATCTACAATCATACAATCAGTTGATCCATATAGTCTAATTGTGTTTTACATTTCTGGCCATTCTAAAAAAGTATAGGAGAGTCACACATGGTATTGTACAAAAAATAGGAAATGGATGAAAAGATCTTCAAAATACTGGAAGCGTTTTTCGTGGAATCTCAACTGACGTAAGTCTAATTGTACACGTCATTGGATGGTCGACGAAGTGATGTGGTCGAGTTACTCAAAAGTCTAATGAGCAAAGAGAAAAACGCAGTCGAGCAGTCCAAGGTATAAAAAGGTGACTTAGAAGAGCAAAGCTTAGAAGACAGAAGACTAAAGTCACGAAACAAAAACATAATAAAAGAATGATCTAAAGAAAGCTTTTTGACTATTGTAACCGTTGCAGTAATGAAAGAAGGATCTAGAAGAATAAGTTGTATATCAAAACTCTATAATTGGCAGAAGAATTCAACAGAGAAAAACGCAATCTAAAATCCAAAAACACAATCTAATAAAAACACAACTAATCTATCAATTTACTTTTATCTCAACTTATCCTAAGAGTAACTATAATCTTTAGTCGTAATCCAAATCTTCGCTCATGTGTTGGATTTATTCTCTATCCAATATCACGCGGTTCTTTCAAAAGACGCATTCTTGCAGTTGCTCCTAGTGACCGAATGTGAGTTTTTCCTTTAATTTGATTACACTAGTATTTTGAAAGTCTTTTCTTATGAAAGGCAAAAAGTAACCCATCTTATAAGGAAGAACCACACCCTTCGATTATCGCCTGATCATTATAAATTTTTCCAAGTGGCTCAGTAAGCGTCAGATCTTCTCAGAATCTGTTCATATACGTGTTGGTGCACTGTTTTATGCATCTTGTTTGTCAATCACGCAAGTCCATATGTCATGTTGTTAGTTAAGCCCTTGAGAGCCGAAAACTGAAGACACAAGAGGACATAAGCATTAATGAGCAAAGAACAAGTAAATGAGGTCCTTGGTAACCATAACCTTTGACCCAAAACAACATCTTCAATATTTAGATGGTCCTTAACCTTATAGGTAAACCTTATTAATCATCACTTAACCTTAAAAGCTTAAGTGGAACATGATAAGTAAAGTTATAAGAGGTGCGAAGCTGCTGTGAAATCGTATGCTCAAAACAGCAGATTTTTTAGTTATGCACGATCTCATAAATGAGTCCTATTCATTCCCCTCTAGGGTACTTGGGCATAATTCCGTACTTCACTAATAGCGGTATACCACAATTTCTTCTAGAATACCAATAATAAAGAACGGTTACAATAACCGTCAGAACGTGGGAATGATCCATAATAGCTTAATTAGAGCTTATAAATAGAAATGCAAAGCAAGCATAAAACTCATCTTATACCAAACCAACAAACCAAAATCTATCTTTCAATTACCTTTGCAATTATTCTGTCAATTTACATTCCTTAGTGTAATCATTTACTTTCCCTATTGAGTAAATTATTTTTCATAGTATAATCATTTACTTTCTGAACTTACCATTTACATTTCGTAGTGTAATCCTAGCATTAATCTAGTAGGTGATAACTTTAGCTGTAATTGGAGTTTACGCTCGTACGCTGAACTTCATTCGATTATCCGAGGAGTATCCTTCAGCAACTAACAGCGGCCAACCGTAAGGATTTCTTTCTCATTTCGTTTAATCTGTACCGAAAAGTCCTTTCATACGAAAGGCAATGGAGTAAGCCACCATCAGAGGATGAACCCCACCCTCTAACTATCACCTGATCCATTTACACATTTAGTAAGTGGCTGAATAAGCGACAATCTTCTCAGAACTCAGTCATACTCTGTCTGCCTACTATGGCACTCGGGATCATTGTTATTCATCTTGAATTGGATCCACAACTCAATTTTAGCACGCCCACAACCACCCGTGCTAGGAAAAAAAACGGACGAACAGGAGGGATTTGGAAATTTGTCAGATTGAACTAGAAGGAATTCATTAGGATACCTCAGGAAACTTGGTTCAATCTCACACAAATGTTCATAAGTGACTGCAGGGTAAAAAGTTGGACCAAGTATCAATAATGTCTTGTCTGATTCAATCGAAGTGTTAAACAGGAGGTCATTGACTACTTCTGATAATAATACATGCAGATCTTTAATGAATGATTCTAAGTGGAAAGTTAGAGAAAATGAAGAAGAAGATGCAACCATTGAGAAGATGAAATTGGAAAAGGGGGTTTCGATGCAAGAGAGAGGAAGTAGAGGTAAAGGAAGAAGCCCACCGACTTAAGAGTCTTGTTTATGTATTGGCCGCGATACATGTGCATTAATGAAAAGATAATCATCACTTCTCATACAATACGATTATATGCGACGTGTCACATGGACAACTCAAAAGGGTGAGGCAACGAATATCTTTCAGTATGGCCTCGATCAGGTATAATCAATGGGGAGACAACACGTGGAACAACGATCGATTGCATTTATTACATTGGTCAACAGAACAATATCGCTTTCACATTTTTCCCAAAGACCAAGTAACGTTAAGGGCAATGTTGTACCCTATTTTTGGCCATTTTGGAAAAGCTAATAAGAGAACGTGGCATTGTATGAGAAATAGGAAATGGATGAAAAGGTCTTTAAGATATTTGAAACACTTTTTGCAAAATCACAGCTAATGTAAGTTCAATTTTACACGTTAGTGGATGGTCAGCGAAATGATGTGGTCGAGTTACTCAAAACTCTAACAAGCGAAAAGATAAACACGGTCGAGTAGTCCAAGGTTCAAAAGGCGACCGAGTGCTCGGACAACAAAAGAGGAACAATCACAAAAGAAAATGTAATAAAAGAAAGATCTATATAAAGCTTTTTCACTATTATAACTGTTGCAGTAATGGAAGAAAGAAATGAAAGAATAAGTTATATAACAGAACTCTATAACTAGCAGAGGAATTCAACAGAGAAAAACACAGTCTAAAATCTAAACACACAATCAAATAAAAAAAATAATCAATTTACCAATTTACTTTTATCTCAGCTTATCATAAGAGTAACAATAATTCTTAGCTATAATCTTTAGTTGTAATCCAAATCAATGATCATACATTCAATTTGTTCTCTATCCAATATCACGCAATTATTTAAAGACATGCATTCTTGCAGTTGTTCCTGATAATTGATTGTGAGTTTTTCCTTTTGTTTGATTGCATTGGTATTCTGTAAGGTAAAAAACAACCCATCTTTGGACGAAGAACCCCACCATCAGATTACTGCCTGATCATTATAAATTTCTACAAGTGATTGAGTAAGCGACAATATCTTCTCAAATATGATTATATAGGTTCATATTAAATGTATCTGCTTATTTTGACGCTTAAGGTTAAAGTTGATCAGTTTACATCGAGTTGTTTTCTCAACTTTGATATGCCCGTGTACATCACATGTGACATTAAACAAACAAAAATGCCAATAGATCCATTTGCAAGCTGCCAATCGGATGACAAGGATCATATGATAGGGGAGATACCATGAGAAGGACCAAGGTATAATGGGGTTCACCCCAATGAACAATTTAGATAGTAAAAAAGTGGGCACTTTTTGTACGACTTTTGGGCCGAAAAGAAAGCACCAAGGACAAGGTGCGTGAATGGTTAGGCCACTACACAAATATTGAATCGATTAGGCGATCACCATCAGACTTATTTAAATAAAAACATCTATCCAATGGACGCGAAGTGATTAATACCCTCGCCCCACGCGAGCTCCGCACGGGCTGAGGCTCTGAAGGGCCACCGTGATGCATGGGATTTATCCACACCGTCCTTCCATTTTGTCATGTCATCTTATGAAATAAGACCAAAAATGAAGCAGATCCAAGGCTCAAGTGGACCATGCAGTTAAATTCCTGCAATTGAAAAGTCATCGAGGAACAAAGTAGTTTTGGATGAAACTGATATTTGTGTTTTCCCTCCATCAAGTGGACCTTATGAACAGGTTGGATGGCAAATAAACATCACAGTGGGCCCTCTGAAAGGTTTCAACGGTTTCCTGTGGTATGGTCCACTTGAACCTTAGAGCTGCCTCTTTTTTTTTTTTTTGTTTTTTGGATTATAACCCAAAATAATACGAAAAAATGGATGGACGGTGTGGATAAAATCCATACATCAGTGTGGGCCCTTAGAGTCCCATCCTGTCCTGAGCTCCGGAGAGGGGTAACACCCAATCCGCGCTCCCATCTAATATTAGTTTTGTACATGGGCCCATTGGCTCGTCCCAGTCAGGAATCGCCAAATGGAGGTTCCTGTATCATCCAACATGTAGTCAGATTTGTAAAGAGGGCGTTTGAGCTAATTTCAGTCCGGCATGCCCAACCGGAAAGTTGCTATTTTCTAATCGCAATCTACGCCAAAGTGACGGTTGTACTTTATCACGCCCCAAATCATCAGATGCCAGACTGGTACTATATTTTGAACTGAACCATCGTACACATACAACTCATAGCTTCATAACAATCGTCATACACTTATTTCTTCCCTCATCAACATGCCACGCCAGCAGAGGCAAAGTTGCCCCAGAATGAGATCACCCTGGGAAAAATCAGGCTAATCCACACATTAGGTGGGCCACACTTATACATTGATTTTGATGTATAGGTTTTAGCCTGCCTGATTAGTGGACCCACCTGACGTCCTCAGCAAGCGACATTCAATTGCTATTGTGTCCTACGTATGTGACATGTTTACGGGAGTAAAGGAGGTAGCATGTTGACTCAACGTGATATGGTTTTGTATGGGAAATAAATTTCCCAGAGGCTTCCTAAGGAAGAGTGAATCTTTGATGCTCTGTGAGTTTGATGTTGATAAGCAGGCACTGTAAAATTGTAAACATGACGGCCAGGTAAACCGAATTCAACTGTCCAAAGGGTGGGCCTTAATTGAGATGGATCATATGTCGAAACCTGCACTGCTTTTAGTTTCCTATTTGGCTAATTGGTGTATTTAAAGATTAAATGTGGACTCGAATTCATCAAACAAATGTCTTTTAATCAGTGGTTAGGATCATTCAGTTAGACTGATTTTGAGTTGATAATCTATTTATGTACACTGGTTTCCACGTTTTGGACCGTGGAAATTGAATTAATCTGTGCGACGTGTGATGTTTCTGAATGCCTGCGTATCAATTGCCGAACTCAGTCAGAGCATCAAATAACTCTCGCTCAGTAAACACTTTATTCTAGGGGCCGATTTGGTTAAATATCAATCACATCGCATCTCCGTTTGCTGTTGAATGAGGAAATATAGAGAAAATGAACACTGTAGACAAAACCTTTTACCCAGCGATTTTTATGAAGGAATACAAACTTAAGTTACCAACTTAGACTAGCACGTGCGGACAGCGACTTTGAGGACGAAAATACCCTTCCCCTCCTTTCGAAGACGAGCGCTGACGCTCCTCCAACCGAGAGTTGTACGAACGGCTCAAAAGAGATCCAAGTTACAGGGCCCCACAGCTATGTATTTATTATATCCACAACGTTCATCCATATTTCGAGATCATTTCGGACCATTATCCAAAAAAATAAAAAAAATAAAACAATCATATCCAAAGATCAACTGGACCACACCACAGAGCAGCGGGAAAACTGATTTTCACCGTTAAATAATTTGTAGGGCCCACCATAACATTTATTTTCCATCCAATCTATTCATAAGATCACAGAGACCTGGATGAAGGGGAAAAAAAATTTTCATAATGATCCAAAACTTCTGTAACCCCTAAAAGGGTTTCAATGGTAGACGTTCAATTCCTCACTGCCTTTTACAGTGTGGTCCACTTGATAGTTAGATCTGTCTTATTTTACAACTCAAGCTTGATATGAGCTCGCCAAATAGATGAACGGCTTGGATATAACACAGACCTCATGATAGGAACCACAAAAGGCGGTGGGGATTATAACAGCAAAAAAAAATAAAAAATAAAGACAGGGAGCCTATCGCTACGGTTTTCTATAGCTACGGATTATAACCGTAGCTATATCCGTAGGCCTTGCTTTTTAGATAAACGTAGCTCGACGATCAATCACAAGAGCCACGATTCCACCGTAAGTCGTTGTCCCGGTCGACAATCAACCGCGGATTCCACGATTCCACCCCCGATCTATGGCTACGGATTATAACCATAGATATAACCGTATCCCTATCCTTTTTTATTTTTTATTTTTATTTTTTAAATTTTTTTACATGGAGAATTTTATTCTACGTACATTTTTCTCTAACACATATTTATATAAATATGCATATATAAGCATATAAAAAAAAATTATCTCTTTTTTTCATTTCTTTCTTTATTCATATAACAAGAATATCTTCTAAACCAAAATTAGTTACTTAACGTACCATATATGATTTTAGGGTTAAAAGTTGGGCAGGCTCAACCCGACCAACCTGTGACCGACCCGACATTGGGTTGGGCTTGGGAAGGATGTATCGAGTTTGGTCTTGGGGTTGGGTCATACAAACACTAACCCGATAAAACTTGGGTTGGGCTCGGGTTGCCTGACCCAACACAAACCCGATTAAGATATAAGTTCCTTATAAATTAATTATAATTGAGTGCAGTTCATTTGTGTTGAAGGCAAAGGAAATTTCAATGCCTTCCCTCAAGCTAACAAGATATGTCGGATTTCCCTCCCCCAAATAAATTGCTTGATACAAAATACGACTTGTAATGGAGTAGTTGTCCTATATTTTAGCTTGTTTGTTTAGAAAAAAATGCATGGAAATGATTGTGAGGTGAAGGGAATTGACCGTGAAATGAAACGGAATCGCCGGAATTGACCGTGAAATGCATGGAAATGACCATGAAGTGAAGGGAAATGACCGTGAAATGAAACAGAATCACTGGAATTGACCATGAAATGCATGGTAATGACTGTGAAGTGAAGCGAATTGACCGTGAAATGTATGGAAATGACCGTGAAGTGAAGCGAATTGACTGTGAAATGCGTGGAAATGACCGTGAAGTGAAGGGAATTGACCGTCAAATGCTTGGAAATGACCGTGAATCAACAAGGAATAGCCGGGAATGACCATGAAATGCATGGAAATGACCGTGAAGCGAAGCGAATTGACCGTGAAATGCATGAAAATGACAGTGAAGTGAAGGGAATTGACCGTGAAATGCTTGAAAATGACCAATGATTCCAACATTCTCTAACTTGGGATAATCATGATATTCTTCAATATGCAATGTATTATATGGTAATTCTTTAATGATCGAGATTCTACTAGATATTTTAATGGATCCTATAAAGTATCCTGAATTATTTGGTCGATTGGAACTATTGACACTAGACTAACCAACCTAGTTATTTTCTAAGATTCCATCAGGTCGATGGTGGAAAATCCATTTGAGCGGGGCAAACATGAATTTCAGCGGGGCAAACATGAAATTGAGTGGGACAAACTGAAAATTGAGCGAGCCAAATTAGAAATTGAGCGGGCCAAACCGGAAATTGAGCGGGCCAAACCGAAAATTGAACGGGCCAAACTGGAAATTGAGCGGGCCAAATTGGAAATTGAGCGGGCCAAACCGAAAATTGAGCAGGACAAATTGAAAATTGAGTGGGACAAATTGGAAATTGAGCGGGACAAACTGGAAATTGAGCAAGCCAAACCAATACAATGACATTATATTAGTGAATCATTAAGCAATGAAAGCTTGCCATAAGATGAAACTCGATTAAATAATAGAGGACCGAGTACTCACGTTCCATAATAGATGACGATGATATAGAGCTTAAGGAAATAAAGAGTAAGCAATGCGTTAAATTTTTTAAATAAACAAGAAGAGCTTATATGGATTACAAATTTAGAGATACGAATGATTTCATGTGGTGCTTGTTAAATTCAGCGACGCTATCTATCATGGAATATCTGTATAGTCTTCTATTTTAACAAGGGACAACTCTATCATGGCCTAGTACACTTTCCAAAAAAAATATACGAACCTAACGTTTCTACATAAGGATTTAGGTTTAAAATATGTTAAACTTACATCAATTTTCAAAGCTAGTCTCAACAAGAAGTGTTTAGGGTTGAAATTTCACCTAAATTTTCACTATTAATTATTTCTAATTGTTGGAACATACGAGAGATGTTGTTTCTGATCAACGAGATGTATTTAGGGATTCAAAATACAAAATCCTTGTCTCAATATGCTCCATTTAGAGCTGAAATATGTTCTCAGACCTTTATAAATTTTCTTTTAGTTAGTGCTAATTGCTAAAAGTTATGAGAAATATCATCTCTAACTAATGAGATTTCTTAGCGAATTTTCATTTTTAACTCCTAGTGCGGGTTTTAAGTTTAGGGAGTGCTTAAATTTGATCTAATGTACAATATAATGGGTAAGGAACTGCTTACAATGCCTAAACTCGTTTCACCTACTGTCTACTGAGTGTCTTCACAATGTCATTTCAACTAAGAAAAATTATGGGAAAATTCAAATCCTAAGTTGTAAAAAAGTTCATTGGAGGTCAAGTTCAAGGAACATTCTTATTTAATCTAATATACATCATAGTAATTTATTTGTTCTCACATAATTCCTAAGTTTGGTTCTATGTTCAAACGATCATTCTAAAAGTTTTTAATAGGGACCTAGGTTTTGTTCCTAGGTTTCATGGTTATGCAGGCTATCTCCTAGAAAACTTAAAATATTGAGTCTCTATCTTCTCAAATGTCATAATTCTTATAACAAGAATATAATAAGAATATCTTCTAAACCAAAATTAGTTACTTGACGTACCACATTTGATTTCAGGGCTTGGGCAGGATGTATCGGGTTTGGTTTTGGGGTTGGGCCATACAAACACTAACCCGATAAAACTTGGGTTGGGCTCGGGTTGAGGTCTCGGGTTGCCTAACCTAACACGAACCCGATTAATATATAAGTTCCTTATAAATTAATTATAATTGAGTGCAGATCATTTGTGTCGAAGGCAACGAAAATTCCAAATGCCGACTGCTTTTATTGGTCCACATCATTTTCGATGACTCCTCTCACATGTAGACTCCTGCATGTCAACATCACATCAGGGGACAATATATACATTAACTTCCCAGAAGGAAATGATGGTTGTGAAAGATGTGGATAGAAGGTTTGGAAGTTGAGAGATTAGAAAAATAGAGGGTTTGGAAATTGAGCGGGACAAACTGGAAATTGAGCGGGACAAACTGGAAATTGAAAAATTGAGCGAGACTAACTGAAAATTGAGCATCATTCAAAGCATTCCTTAGAAGATCCATAAAGTATTCTTTTGGGACACCTCCATAGTTTAGTAGTGAAATTAAAGTCTTATTTAGGTACGTTTTCCTTAGCTAGTTGCTAAAAAAGGATGACAAGTAATTTGGATCAACTCTTCACATCACATTTGCAGATAACCCATAACTGTTACATACAAGCGCTAAAAGCAAACAAGGTATTGTACTATTATTCACACAACCAATTCGAAAATGGAGAACCCCAACCAATTCGAGAAAAGAATACATTAAACCAATGGGGGTAGGCATTGATAGCTAGCCTTATATAAGATGGAAATAAGAATACATCAAGCTAAAGGGGGAATTAATCCTTACCCTTTGCCCGCTCAATTTCCAGTTTGGCCTGCTCAATTTCCAATTTGTCCCGCTGAAATTTTAGTTTGTCTCGCTCATTTCCATGTTTGCCCGCTCAATTTCCAGCTTGTCCTGCTCAATTTCCAGTTTGTCCCGCTCAATTTTCAGTTTGGCCCGCTCAATTTCCAGTTTGCCCAGCTCATTTCCATGTTTGCTCGCTCAATTTCCAATTTGGCCCGCTCATTATGAGCTTAGCACAATAGCCCATAATGATGTGTTCTTGTCGTGGGTCCCATCATGTTCTGATTTTTTATTTCTTATACAAAATTCCAAGATTTTCAAGGTCCCATCATGTTTGGATTTTTAAAATAACCCCTAGTTCAAAGATTTTCAAGGTCATTTCTATGCATTTCACGATCAATCCCGGCGATTCCGTTTCTCATTTCACTCTGGAATGGAAAGTCAATGTATATATTGTCCCCAGATGTGATATTGACATGTAGGAGTCTACATGTGAGATGAGTCACCGAAAATGATGTGGATCATTAAAAGTAGTCGGCATTGAAATTTCCTTTGCCTTCATCCTGTCCAAGCCCAACCGAGCCCGAGCCCAACCCAAGTTTTATCGGGTTGGTGTTTGTATGGCCCAACAGCAAGACCAACTCGCATAACATCCTGTCCAAGCCCAACCTAATGTCGGGTCGATTACATGTTGGTCGGGTTGAACCCGCCCAACTTTCAGCCATAAAATCATATATGATACATCAAATAACTAATTTTGGTTTAGAAGATATTCTTGTTATATGATTAAAGAAAGAAATAAAGAAAAAAGAGATAAAATTTTTATTTATATGCTTATATATACATATTTATATAAATATGTGTAGGTGGAATAAAATTCTCCATGTAAAAAAATGGATACGGCTATCGCTACGGTTTTAATCCGTAGCCATATATAGTCCGCAACTCGGCGATCAATCACGGATCTTGTGATTCCACCGCAAGTCGCTGTCCCGATCGGCGATTAATCGCGGATTCCGCGATTCCCCCCAACTCATTGTCAGGTTCGCCAATCTATGGCTACGGATTATAACTGTAGCTATAACCGTATCCCTAAATTGTTTTCCTTTTACATGGAGAATTTTATTCTACCTACACTTTTCTCTAACACATATCTATAAAAAGTAAATCCTACCAACCCTCAAACTAATCCATCCATCATGAAGGGAAAATTTTTTTTACAATGTTTCTGTTTTTACCTTCCACGTGAAACATATTTAGATACAATGTTCTATGTGAAATTTTACAGACGAGACTTTCTTTTCTGTCAACATGTCACTTGTGAAGAACATCCGAGGTGTGTGAATGGTGGGCCACACCAGAGATCACCCAAGTTGAAAATTGGACCAATGCACTCATTAGGATATGGTATTTTCCGTAGACTATCATAATAAGCATCACCTTGTTATTCCTTGGGGATTGTTCTTTTGATATATACTTCCATTTCCATGGATTTTGATGTGATGAACAATTTTTTTTGTTTTCTTTAGTTTTTGGCATCATGCAACAACAAACTATTTGCAATTTGATGGCAACTACAGGAATTGGGTTTTGAACTCATCTTGTTTTTATTAATATTATTTTCTCTGTAAATGCAAGTAAAGCCTAATAGTTGAAGAGACGTAGTGAAGTAAATGGTAAAGGGAGTTCGAGTAAGCCTAAATAATGGCATTGCAATCAAATCCTTGTACCACAGCCATAGAAACAACAATATGGACAGACAGAAATCATACTGGCTTAGATTCGAAGACATTATAGGATTTCACTAATCTGATGCACACAGTTTCAGTAAAATTGGTCAAATTCTATGCAAGAACTGTTGCAAAAAAAAAAAAAAAAAAAAAAATCCCATGGACCACAACCTTCAGCATTATGAACCCCAGAGACCTACCCCTTCTAAAACACCCAACACAGTGGCATCAAGGTTTTGAAGGGCCATATGCAATCATCACTTTAGTGTTCTGAAGTAGTTATCTGTTACGGTTATTTCATTGTTTAATGAGAAGGACCTTGCCACCAGTTCATATGGCCTATGAAAAAAGAAATGAAAAAGATCTTTTCTCTTTCAGCCCATCATCATGATCTAAGCCTTCTCCCAGCTAAGTGGGCTCAGCTACATGAATCCTTTTCTCTTCAGGTCAGGAAGTTACTAAATTCTCCCTAATTCATATACAAGAATCTAGAAAGGAAAGAATCATAATAATGAGCTGACTAGAAATCAAAGTCAAGAAAGGAATTAAATTTATCACAAATAAAAATAATATACTACGGGTGGCGTGGATATACTACGAGCCAAACTGGAAATTGAGCGGGCCAAACTAGAAATTGAGCGGGACAAACTGAAAATTGAGCAAGCCAAACTGGAAAGTGAGCGGGACGAACTAGAAATTAAGCGGGACAAACTGGAAATTGAGCAGGACAAACTGAAAATTGAACGGGCCAAACTGGAAATTGAGCGGGACAAACTGAAAATTGAGCAGGCCAAACTGAAAATTGAGCGAGACAAACTGAAACTACAGTGGAAATTTACAGTTTGTCCTGCTAATTTCCATGTTTGCCTGCTCATTTTCCTATGGAAATTTACAATAGTAGGAGGCATGGTCATGATTGCCTAGTAAGAGTGATCCGTTGGAATCATATGGAAGGGTTAAAGATGAACAGTCTACATCAATGGATTGGACTAGGTGTCCTAAAGCAGCTACATGCACCATAACTTACATTACTTTGAAAGCAATGGAGCATATCTCCATCTCCTCCACTTTCTCTTCTTTCTTGGCCTTAGCAGCTCTAGCACCGGCACTTGCAGCCACAGCAAAGCCACTACCACTGAACCATTAGGCACTGAAGCAAATTTCTCCCTACATAATGATAATACAAATTAACAAGATCTCACCACCAACTTCAGTCCAATTCTTTGGAAAAACTTTCCCTTCATTTAATGGCACATTTATTCATAATAATCGAAATACATCAAGAAAGGGGCATCGATTGTTCAATAAAAATAAAGATCTAGGAACATTTTGGTAATGAATTTGTCTTTTAAAAAAAAAAAAACATTCACTTTGTCTGGAGACTGAATTACTCTCATCAAACCAGTGTTTTCTAATTGCCATGTTTAGTTAATGTCATTATTCCATTGTTGGGTGCCATGAAGAGATAGGAAACCTCCAAAGATATTTTCAGGCCACAATAGCAAAAAAAGGCTAGGATCTTCCAGCCTGGGAGATTTCAGCAAAGATGATATGACTTCAGCAAGCAACATATGAAATGCATAAAACTAAATTTTGAAAGGCATACAACTGAATTTTGAAGACTACTTCCTCATGGATACTAGCAAACATTGCTAACTTTTTCCATTTCCTCATGATTTAGACAGAGCATTTGCAATTCAAGTCACATGGGTACCCAAAAGCAAACTGAGAAAATTACCATTTGGTTGTTTGCTTTTTAATAAGAAGTCACTTGGGGATTTTTTTAAAATTTTTTTAATACAAAAATGGAGCCCAGCCATGTGTGGCCCATTTAACAAAAAGATCCCTCGAGCGCCTCTCAAATGACCTAACATCAATGTTGAGAATCTCTAGTAAGATATATATTCTTTTCTGGATCTCCAAGGGCACATTAAGCAAGCCCCTTTTCAGAAATGGACTCATGTTAAAGGATAGGCAGAAAATCACAACTGTTGAATTATTTGGCTCCCTTCATAAATTGGATTGGTGCACAGTGGTTGGGCAGCCACCAT
Organism: Magnolia sinica; assembly: GCF_029962835.1. Classification (NCBI taxonomy): domain Eukaryota; kingdom Viridiplantae; phylum Streptophyta; class Magnoliopsida; order Magnoliales; family Magnoliaceae; genus Magnolia; species Magnolia sinica. The sequence continues at coordinate 88,757,673 of NC_080574.1, forward strand.
TAACCTAGAATAAGTGTCGATGATCACACAAGTCTAGTCTTTGGATAATTGATAAGACCTTCAAAATCAATATCCAGGTCTTTCTTGCCTCATGCCACCAAAAAGTTGGACATAAGTTCCATTCAAACTGGTGTGTTAAGCTCACCGCTAAGATAACCTGACACTAATTAGGCTAGCCACCCACAACAATCTGACTCAACATATAGGTGATGAACATACACAGATATTGCATGGTATGGATAGATTGAAATGCAATACTTATGTGGCCGATAATGAAATACGTATGGCTACGAAATTGATACCAAACAAACTCACCCTAACCATTCCTATTCCATTGTCACAGACAAGGGGCTGAATGTCCTCAGTATCAGCCATCTTTTATATGGAGCCTCTACAAGCAACCATGCATCAAAACAGTTATAAATGAGCATGTTAGATGGGTTTCAAATATGAACAATTAGACGGTTGTGTACCGAATGTAAGAAACAAAACTTTGTACGGATTGGCTTAAAACTCTACTGACATAAGGCTAAGATGAAGCATACTTTCTAAAAAGATAAAAAGATATATATATATATATAGGGTCACAAAGACCATTAAAAAGGGTTTCAATGGTAGACGTTTAATTCCCCATTGCCCTTTACAGTGTGGTCTACTTGATAGTTAGATCTATCTTATTTTTCGTCTCAAGCCTTAATATGAGCTCGTCAAATAGATGGACGGTTTGGATATAACATAGACCTCATGATAGGACCCACAAAAGGCAGTGGGGATTATAACAGCAAAAAAAAAAAAGAAGCAGAAAAACAAAATGGAAAAAGAAATGAAAGAGGAAAGAACCTATGGCTACGGCTTTCTATGGCTACGGATTATAATCGTAGCCATATCCATTGCTCGGCGATCCATCGCAGCTCCCGCGATTCCACTGCAAGTCGCTGTCCCAATCGGTGATCAATCGCAAATTCCGCAATTCCACCCCCGATCTACGGCTATGGATTATAATCGTAGCTATAACCGTATCTGTATCCTTTTTTTTTTTTACATGGAGAATTTTATTCTACCTACATTTTTCTCTAACACATTTATATAAATATGTATATATAAGCATATAAAAAAATTATCACTTTTTTTCATTTCTTTCTTTATTCATATAATAAGAATATCTTCTAAACCAAAATTAGTTATTTGATGTACCATATATGATTTTAGGGCTAAAAGTTGGGTGGGCTCAACCCGACCAACCTGTGACCGACCCGACATTGGGTTGGGCTTGGGCAGGATATATCGAGTTTGGTCTTGGGGTTGGGCCATACAAACACCAACCCGATAAAACTTGGGTTGGGCTCGGGTTGCCTGACCCAACACGAACCCGATTAATATATAAGTTCCTTATAAATTAATTATAATTGAGTGCAGATCATTTGTGTTGAAGGCAAAGGAAATTCCAATGCCTCCCCTCAAGCTAACGAGATATGCTAGATTTCCAAATAAATTGCTTGATATAAAATACGACTTGTAATGGAGTAGTTGTCCTATAGTTTAGCTTATTTATTTAGAAAAAAATGCATGGAAATGATCGTGAAGTGAAGGGAATTGACCATGAAATGAAACAGAATCACCGGAATTGACCGTGAAATGCATGGAAATGACCGTGAAGTGGAGCGAATTGACCATGAAATGCATGGAAATGACCGTGAAGTGAAGGGAGTTGACCATGAAATGCATGGAAATGACCGTGAATCAACACAGAATCACTGGGAATGACCGTGAAATGCATGGCAATGACTGTGACGTGAAGCGAATTGACCAGAAATTGAGCGGGACAAAATGAAAATTGAGCAGGACAAACTAGAAATTGAGCGGGCCAAACTGGAAATTGAGCGGGCCAGAGCGGGACAAACTGGAAATTGAGCGAGCCAAACTGGAAATTGAGCGGGACAAACTGGGAATTGAGCGGACCAAACTAGAAATTGAGTGGGACAAACTAAAAATTGAGTTTTACAAACTGGACATTGAGCGGGCCAAACCGGAAATTGAGCGGGCCAAACTGGAAATTGAGCAGGACAAACTGGAAATTGAGCGGATGAAACTGGAAACTGAGCTTTGCAAACTGGAAATTGAACGAGCGAAACTGGAAATTGAGCGGGACAAACTGGAAATACAGTAGGACAAAGTACAAAGTTCATTTCATCATCCACCAAAATTACAAAGTATGTTATACATCCACCCATGCACTTCCAGCAAATATGAAATTGAGTGGAACAAACTAGAAAATCAGCGGGGCAAACAAGAAAATCATTATGCTCACTGTTTCCCGTGGTATGATCCACTTCATATTTTCATATGCTTCAATTTGGGGCTCAACCCCTTAAATTAGATAGAAAAACGGATGGATGGCGTGGATATACTACATGAAACGGATTGGCTACTCCCCCTGCCACCAGCCAATGGCTAGTGTTCGGTGTTCTGTGGGCCCCATCATGATGTATGTGTTTCAACCATGCTGTCCATCTATTTTTATATATCATTTTACGATATTATACAAAAAAATGAGGTATATCCTGATCTCAATTGAACCACATTACAGGAAACAGTGTTTAATGAACATCAACCATTAAAAACTTTTTGGTGGCCATAAAAATATTGGATCAAGATGATCTTTGTTTTTACCCTTCATCTGGGTCTTTATGACGTAATAAACAGATTGGATTTCAGATAAACAATACAATGGGCCTCAGGAGGATTTAAATGATGGATATCCAATCACTATTATTTTCCTGTATTGTGGTACATCTAAGATTTATATCCCTCTTATTTTTAGGATAAAGCCCTGGAATGAACTTTAAAAATGGATGAACGAAATGGATGAAACACATACATCATGGTGGGGCCCACAGAGCACTGACCACCAGCCGCGTACATCATGGTGGGGCCCACCGAGCACCGACCACCAGCCATGTACATCATGGTGGGGCCAATGGAGCACCGACCACCAGCCACGGGGCTGATGTTAGGGGGAGTAGCCAATCCGTTTCCTATACTAAATACATTCAATGTGGGCCCAATTGAGTTTAAAATATACCTGTGGTGCATGCTTTCTTCACTGGACTGACCATTTTCAGAAGAAGATAAAATGTTGATAAGGGGGGCTCACAGAAAGGGTTTTTTTTAATCTTTCTAACGGGTGAGGAAAGGGGGTGAAAGCAATGGCAGTGAAGCAGCAGTGGAAAGGGAGAGCTAAAGTAAACGGTTAAAAGGGAGACGAAAAGCAGCAGTGAAAAGGAGGGAGAGGAAAAGCAGCAGTGAAGGAGTTTTTGTCTTCCTTTTTTTGAAAATGGAAAGAGGAAAGTGAGGGAGAGGAAAAGCAATGGCAGTAAAAAGGAGGGGTAGTTTCGTCCTCGAAGTCACTGTCCGCACGTGCTAGTCTAAGTTGGTAACTTAAGTTTGTATTACTTCATAAAAACCGCTGGGTAAAAGGTTTTGTCTACAGTGGTCATTTTCTCGAAATTATAAGATAGACGGTACGGGAGGGTTTTCAATTATGACAAGTGGGGCCATGTTTCCCTAGTCCAGACAAATGGTGCATTGCATCCCGCTGTGTAGAGTCCATGCTCTGAAGATATACTACACGGAACGCAGCTAACCTTTTGGATTTGTGGCCTATAAATTGATGGTTAAAAATAGAAATGCAGCAACGGTCCATATTTGACCCGAAGAAGTATAAGGACTGCTCTCTTAAATCTTACAACTTGTTAGACCTGAAAACCCACATTTCTGTGAAATGCCTTTGGTAAATTTTATTTTTATTATTTATTTATTTATTATTTATTTTTTTAACATGGTAAGATTCCCAAGATAATTCATCACCGGTGACACTTCCACGGTAAAAATGTGGTCGCCACTTGGCTGTTACCCTGGAACTAGCGATCTCAGTAGAACCTGACCATATGGCCCAACTTGATGTTTGCTTTGTATATCTACACTGTCCATCCATTTTACCAACTCATTTTATAAGATGATCTAAAAAATGAAGTTGATTCAAAACTTGGTGGACCACACCACAGTGGCTGTAAGACCCAAGGCCCCGAAATCTGGTTTGTACATTAGATAGTCATTGGCTGTAAGTCTATTGGCCCCGAGAATGTTTTGACTTGATCATAATGTTGTTCTGTTATCGATCCGCAAGCTGTATTTCAACCCGATGTCCGAATATTAAGATACAAACTTAAAATTAAACAATCTAATAAATGACACTTATGTCCTTATTTTATCTGGCGGAGCCCTACTATCGAGTTTTCAAAATCAGTTAGGTCCGAGAGCCTAACCGTTGTGACCGTAGTCGAGTTACGGAGTTAATGGTGAAAACGGTATGTCAATAGGACACCCAGATTGTAAGTTATGAATAGATATGCACCTGTATATTTTGATAAAATAACTCAAATGACCTCGATTTTTTTTTAAATCCTTAGAATGCTTTCTTTTAAATCACTTAAATAACATTTTGTTTATTGCTACCATAAGCTTAAACTTCTCAAAATCATCACAAAACATCCCATAACCCTCATTTTTAGACAAAAGCCAATTTAAAACCATTTTCAAGTCCATAAATATGAAAACCCTCTTATAACATCCCATTTCCAGCACTTTCTTTCTTGTTGAGTGTGAAGTTGAGAAGAAGAAGAGGAAATAGAAGCTGAGGTTGAGAGTCAATCCTCTGATAGTTACAGGTGAGTGCATAGATTAGGAGCACACATATGTGTACGTTGGGGTTTCTTTGAAAACCTTATTGCTAAATTTTCTAATTTCAGGGTTGGTTATTACTAGATTTTCTATTTTAGGGTTAGGTTATTGCTAGATTTTCTGTTTTAAGGTTAGGTTATCACTGAATTTTCATTTAGGGTTAAGTGATTGCTGGATTTTCTGTTTTAGGGTTAGGTTATCGCTGAATTTTCATTTAGGGTTAAGTGATTGCTAGATTTTTTGCTTTAAGGTTAGGTTATTGCTAGATTTTCTAATTTAGGGTTAGGCAATTGTTGAATTTACTAATCTAGTGTTAGGTTATTGTCAAATTTTCTGAAGGTTCTTGCTGGATTTTCTGATTTAGTTAGTGAGATTATTAATGGAAGGTTGGATAATAGAGAATGATTTAGTTTTGTTTAAATTCATATGTATTGCCATCGGTTTATCTCTGTCCCTTACGAAGTCCACCCGCTACCTGTTTAACAAAATGTTTAAAAGAATTACCCTTCCTCCTTTTAATGTAGTTAATTCTTAAATATATATATATATATATATATATATATATATATATATATATATATATATATATATAGAAGTCTTATAACGAAATAAATCCCGGATTGGAGTTAGATTGGCTAAGTCATGTACATATCATATGCATGGTATGGTGAACCGTCTAGATACATGATGCATTACATGAGACCGCGATGAGACACTTAAACTTCATAAGGAGACCACATGAGAAAGGTCATCCTTTGCTTGTCTTGAAAAATATATATATTGTGATTGTGTATGGACTCATGCATATGGTGATTGTAAATGCGATGAAACATACTTTGTTATGACTTGAGTTGGACACCACACCGAAAATGTGAAATTCAACAGGACATGATTAGAGGGTCCGTGGGTGAAAGTCCCTAAACCCCGATTGGTACCATTGGGAGCAACCAATGCCTAGATCGGGTGGAAGAACAGAGTGCTGGAATACTGAAATACCAAAGTAGGTAACAACTCCCACCGACGCGTGTCGATTGGTTGAGAGGTTTGACCTGACCTGCTTATGGGCAAGCAAAGATAGGTTGTGTGTGACGAGCTCATAAATTGTCCGCTATCATTTTACCAGGCGACTTATGACTTCTCCCTGTAGGCAAATAGTTAGGTTCAACACAAGTGGGTTATACTAGTTCGGCCCGTGAACTATGTAGTCCCACCTCTGTAGTTGACCACCGTGGAAAAGTCTATATAAGTGGGTAGCAGTCATATGCGAGTCCCACCTCTATTTCAGACTTTGGTCATCCAATTGGAAAATGTGGAAAGTTGTGGAAATGTTGAAAGATTATGCATGTTACAAGTGGGTAGAAGTCCCACCTCTGCATATAAAAATGATTTAGAACATAAAAAGTGGCATAATGCATTGTATCTTTATTTTATTGTTATCGATCCAGAAAGCCTGTGCATTCCTGTGCATTATATGAGTATGACATGAAACATACATTTTCACTGCACACACGCACTCACTGGGCTTAGTAGCTCAAGCTTTCCTTTCTATTTTTTTTACAGAAGAGAGTAGGGAGTTGCAGGAGTAGTGGCTATAGACTCCAGTTGTCCTTTTTGTTTTGTATATATCTATGTATATATTTTTTTGTAATACCCTGAATATGTACATCAAGTATAGTAATTATAACATGGTTTATGTTTTGGTTTTGCCTTGATGTGCTCAGTTCTACATAGTAATATATGTTGAATATGATGAAATTTTGAGAAATGATACGTGTTTGTTGTCTTTACTTTCAGAAATCCTCCTTGTGGAGCAACGCTTATGGGACTTAATATGTGATAGTTGAAAGTCCCAAAATTAGAGTTCTATGGAGGCTGTCAACTAAAATTTGGTGTATAGTAATCATGAATTACCAACACCAGATTTAGGGTCGTGACAGAAAATGGTATCAGAGCATGATCTGGGAAATATCTGCATAAATCATATATTTACTATATGTTGTTGCGTTGTTGCATTAGAGTTGTTAGGTTCATGCTTTGCGAAGTAGAGGAGTTGAATGGTTATTTCATATTGTGTATATTGTATAGATTTACTTGTTCTTTTTAGGCCAATTCAGTGTTTTTTCTATAGGATGATGCCTAGAAAGAATCTTGTTCAGACTCCTCCAGTGCAACCCAAGTCTAAATCAAAATCTATGTCAAAATCTGTTCTAGATCCAATTATACATGTTCCTACAACACAACTTCAACAACTGTTGCAGACTATATCAAATATAACAGCTAATCAAAAGCAGCGATCTAATTATACCATTGAGACATCAGCGTAGGAGTGGGCCAGTGCTCTTTTTATGGATTTTAGACGTCTAGATCCACCTTGTTTTTCTGGCAAGCCAGATCCTATGGCAGCTGAGTTATGGAATTCAGAAATAGAGAAACTTTTTCAAATTATGGGTTGTACTTACAAGTAATGTGTTATCTTAGCGACGTATCAATTACAAGGAGAGGCAGAACAATGGTGAAAGTTAGTTATTCGTTCAGTAGATCTAAAATTTGTGTGGACATGGGAAGCATTTAAAGACCATTTCGATCGTAAGTTTTTCCCTGTAACTATTCATCGTCAAAAAGCACATGAATTTGATTCTTTGGTTCAGGGTGAGATGTCTATTGTTGACTATGAGGCTCATTTTATAGAATTATCTCGTTTTACTCCACATTCAGTAGCCAATGATGATTTGAAGGCAAGGAAATTTAAGGATGGTTTGCATCCTAGTTTGCAATCTCGAGTTGAGGGTTTGAGTTGTCGACTCTTGAGGGAGTAGTAGCAAAGGCACAGATTTTTGAGTTTGATTGGAACCAACAACAAAGTACGCATCCATCTACTTCTAATCAACAAAGGAAGAAGAGATTTATTTCAAAGAGTGGTAGTAGTTTTCAGCCCTTTTCATCCCCAAAGAGACGTATAGTTAGATATGATAATGTAGTCAGACCTGATGTAAGACCCCCAGTATCACCATCTGTTCCTCAACGACAATTTTTAGCCAGACCTGATGTCAGATCCCCAATATCACCGTTTATTCCTCAGCGATAGTTTTTCGGAGCTTGTTATAATTGTGGTGGTGTAGGGCACCGTAAAAAGGATTGTCTCAATCCGCTGAAACAGCAGCCATATCAACCACCTAGACATCAGCAGCCCAAGTAGCAAAGGCCACCATATAGGACACAGTATAAGCCCCAACAACAACAGTCTCAACAACAGTCACAGCGACAGCAAGGTAGACAACCCGTACCCCTTCAGACGCAACTTCATGTTTATGTAATCCCTAGAGGAGAGATTCTCAGACTAAGGGAGGAGTCATAAAAGGTATACTTGTAGTATCATCCCTTTTTGCACATGTCTTTTTTTATTCTGGCACATCACATTCATTTATAGCAGATAGTTTTTGTTAGTCGTTGGAATTGCAGAGAACATCGATGACCAAGGGATTAGAGCTCTTGACTCCTTTAGGGAAAAGAATGATGTTGAGTGCTATATGCCAAGACTGTCTTATTTACATAGAAGAGTATGCCCTTCCAATCGATTGTTATGTTTTGGAGTTGTTAGAGTATAATGTAATTTTGGGAATAGACTGGTTATCCATGTACCATGCAGTGTTGGACTGTACAGCTAAGATAGTCAACTTTTCTATACCTGACCAGCCTCGATTTCAGTTTGTGGCTGATTCTAAAGATAAGTTTATAAAGACTTTGATGTCCTGTATTCATAGTGAGTCCAAAGGTGTGTGTATTGAACAGTTGCTGGTAGTACATGATTTTTCAGATGTTTTTCAGGAAATTCCAGGTTTGCCACCCATTAGAAGTACAGAATTTCGAATAGATCTTATCCTTGGCACTGCCCCTTTATCCAGAGCCCCTTATCGTATGGCACCATTAGAGTTGCGTGAGTTGCAAAGACAGATAGATGAATTATGTCATTTGGAGTTTATTTGTCACGCTCCAAACTCAAAAACTGAGCTCACAAAATTCTCAATCGTCGAATCCGGCGCCGACAGCCTCCGTAGTACCCCATTCTCGGCTCCCAGCGCCCATTCACCAGGTTCTGATCCTGGGATGCTACGAGGAGGATTTTCAACGTCAGTTTGATTTATAATAAGCATAACCAAAGGCACAACCCACAAACAATGACCAAAAACTCCATCATATTTTCACTATGATCAAAAACTTTACAAGTACAATGAGCATAAAGGGAAATACAATGATAATGGACAAAAGCTCCAAGATGATTTATTATGTGCTCCTTCCTCAGCGCTGTTGCGGTCCAACGTCACCTGCATGCAACGGTCGTGCATAAGCTTATAGAAAGCTTAGAGGGTGGTGAAAGTGTGTGCACAAGGTAGTAATACAATTATGCAGTATCAGAGTAATGCGGAATATGCTGATAAATCCATGAATACCGTTAGCCGTACTAAGGCTATACGATGCAAGGCATGAATGATGTCGGCCATACCAAGGCCATGCGATGTGAGATGCAACTCAAGCATACAATTCCTCATTTGAGTCCACATATCAATATAGTTCAACTCTGAAATATAACCGGGGTCTAGTACACTCCAAACCGGATTGTCACCCCATCGCACGCAATAAGGTGAGTGGAAGAGACTTCACTATCCGCTTGCTAATATTGGGCTCAGCTCGTCAATAGCGGACCCATTCCTCGAGCTGGTCAGACTCAGCCTAGCTTTGTCCCCTCCTCTCGGGCGGGTAAGGCCGCACCGCCGTCCAACAGACCACGACACAGTAGAAAGCGTGGCCTCCTGGTAATCGGCACTCTATGCTCATGCACCCACTCGGTCTAGACGTCGGAGCAACCTCCTGGTACCATAAGGGTTTAGGGACTTTCATCCAATGATATCTATAGCACCCCATGTGGAACAAGATTTTTGGTATCCAATCCTGCCAACCACGATACGCCTATGGCAGCTACGGCCCTCATGTCACTAGGGCATACAGTAAGCAATGCAAGATGCATGAATCACGTAATCCAGTCATACAACAAATACGTGCATACCGCACGCTTGTGCGGGCAACTTTCCTTACTAGGGAGTCCATAACAATTTGCCCAATGGCATGTGCTATGATCAATCACTCATCTCATCATAAGCATACAGATGATGCGTATGGACATGTATTATGATGCTATGTTGATATATACTCATAATTGGAATAAAAAATCGGGTTGAGAATCGGGATCGATAATCGGAATCGATAATCGAAATTGATCAATCACATATGGCGAATGGGGCCCACTTATTTGGGATAACTCACGCAGAGAATGGGGCTAATAAGGCCTAAGGGAAGGTCACAATGAGGACATCTAACCATCATTACCCATCAATGTGGACATCTAACCAACATCGCTCCTAAGGAGTGGCCTACAAAAGGAATTCGTACACAATGTAGCGACCACACACATACATTACATTGGGCCTCGCTCATGGGCCTCACATACATCGTATCAGGCTCCATATACATTCAAATGGGCCGAGTCGAATGGGCCGAATCGATTGGGTGGATTTAAATGGGCCAAGTCGAATGGGCTTCATGTATATCCAATTGGCCACACCAATGGGCCAAATAAATATCAAATCGGGCCACACCAATGGGCCTGACCTTCATCAAGTGGGTCACGCCATCTATACTACTCATCCATCCTAGGGATCAATATATATATATATATATATATATATATATATATATATATATATATTTAAATCACATGGGTTGCACTCCAAATAACAATGGTGATAATGATTACCGTCACACAGACCTGAATCAAGATGAAAAACAAATTTCAAATTGACCCAGAACTGCTGTGACCCCATCCAAGAAGGGTTTAAATGGTGGATGTTCACTCAACACTGTTTTCTGCAGTGTGGTTCTCTTGATATTAGACCTGTCTTATTTGGTCTCAAGGGACCCACAGAACTTACTGTGGTTAAATGGCAGTGAGTCCCACCATCAAAAACAGATGCATAGCATGTGTAAAATACATACATCATGGCTGGGATCCACCGTCCATGGGTTGGACGGTGGATGCAGCGCATCCCCAAGGTGGTCCCACCATCAGGATGGATGGACGGCTGGTGCAAAACACATGCATCATGTGGGACCTACAACCTTGCTGATGTAAAAAGAAAAAAGAGTTGTTGTACGAGCAGCGCCGCTACCCCCCTTTTTCCCCTTTTTCTTTCTTTTTTTTAAATAAGCCAGAGGTGGGTCCCACGTAGGGCCCACCACAATAGATATATAAAATATATATAATATATATATTATGTAATATAATATAACATATATATATATATAATATCTTTAACATCCAGGCCGTCCAAGGCCTGGACGGTCACATACATTAGGGTACTGCCCCACACGTGGGGCGGGTCCCACCGTCCATGGATAGTGGACATAACACAGACGTGAGGCGTGGCCCACCCCAATGGATGGATGGTGTAGGTGGGTCCCACGGGCCCCATTAGCCTACACACTTCACTGCTAGCCACCGCACTAGGGAATCAATCCCAAGACCTCAGCGTTAAAATGAGGTATCGTTCACTCAGTCTGCCATTTGGGCTATGGATCTGGAGTGGGTAAACTAGTCAAGGAGGGCCCCATAGACATGGGTCCCACCGTCCAGGGGTGGTGGACGGTTAGCATACAACACATACACTACGGTGTGGCCCATCAAAGGGGCTGGAGGACGCGGATGGGTCCCATGAACACACTGTCAGCACACACCTTACTGTTAGTACACCCACTGTCATTCTACACTCCACTGTTAACCCACCCCACTGTCAGCCATACATCACTATGGTGCACGTCCAGCATCCCTGGACGCTGGACTGCGAATACAACACAAGCATCAGGGTGGGTCCTACTTGGACGTGGCCCACTAGATTTGGATCCATCTGATATTTGTGTTTCTCTTACATCAAAGCCCACCTAAAGATGGTCAGTAAGGTGGGCCCTACGGATGGGACGGCGTGGATCATACATCATAGTGGGGTCCACAATACATGGGAAAGAGAGAGAGAGACATTGGCGAGGATGGAGGGGCCCCGCCACTATGGGCCCCTCTTTGATACAAAGCCTACATCAAGGTGGGTCTCACCATAAGTGGGCCCTTACATCACAAAAATAAATAAATAAATGGAGATCCAAGATCACCCACTGTCTCCTTCTTGCTTCATGGGCTTCCTTTGCTCCTTAGCTTCGATTCCAATGGAAGATGATGAAGTTTTGATGGTTAAGATGGGAGATAAGAGGGTAAGAAGTGGGCCACACACAAAGCTCTCTCATGGAGGTTTGGGAGTGCTTAGACGTGTGATGCTTCTCTTGCTTGGAAAGTGATTTGAGAAATGAGAGAGAGGGTTGTAGAGAGAGAGAGAGAGAGATGGGTGATGGATGTGGGGTTGCTTGGGGATGGGTGTGAGGTGATGTGTACTTGACCCTTGATGGGATTGATTGATTGATGGATATAAAATTCAGTAGAGATTCTCTTGGGTTTTTCAATGCGCAGTATTTTCCTCGAACTAAATCCAGGCCCATATCTCCTAGCATGGGTATCACCTCGGTGCGCAAGACGCGGCATCGGAACCGCGGCGATGCCGCGGTCGCTAGGGTACAAGTCTCTCGTCGAGTCGACTCGGGTTGACAGGACTCGACTTAGGATCGTGCACAAACGTCAGATAAAGGTTAAAGGTTGCTAAAATTTGACCGGAAAGACCGCAGAAGCGTACGAAATAGTACAGTCTAGGATACGGGTCTTGCATTATTCACCTGAGTACTTCACCTGTGCTTTTCGTAAAAAAGAAGGATGGTTCGTTACAGTTGTGTGTCGATTATAAAGGAATTAATAAGGTTACGATTAGAAACAAGTATCCGCTCCCAAGAATAGATGATTTATTCGATCAATTGAGTGGTGTGTAGTATTTCTCGAAGATAGATTTATAGTCTGGGTATCATCATATTCGAGTTCGGGAGAAGGATATCCCAAAGACAGCTTTTGTGACTCGTTATGGACAATTTGAATTTCAGGTCATGTCATTTGGTCTGACTAATGCACCTGCAGTATTTATGCAGTTGATGAATGAGGTATTCTGTCCTTATTTGGACCAGTTTATTATTGTTTTTATTGATGATATTTTAACATATTCAAAGATAAGGGAAGATCATGAGTGTCACTTAGAGATGACGTTGCAAACCCTTCGTGCTCACTAGCTATATGCTAAACTGGAAAAATGTGAGTTTTGGCAAGAAGAAGAAAAAATTTTAGGGCACATAGTTTCAAAGAATAGAGTTTCAGTTGATCCAGCTAAGGTTGAAGCAGTTTTGCAATGGAAACAGCCGAAGAATGCATCTGAGATTCAAAGTTTCTTAGGTCTAGCAGGGTATTACCAATGTTTTGTTAAAGGATTTTCTTGTATAGCTACCCCACTGACTCGATTGACTTGATTGACTCGAAAGGATGTAATATTTGTTCGGAGTGGAGCCTGTGATCGGGCATTCACGGAACTAAAAACTCATCTTACGACGGCACCAATTCTCACTCTTCCATCTGAGAGTGAAGGATTCGTTGTTTATACAGATGCCTCGCTTACAGGTTTGGGTAGTGTCCTAATCAATAGGGTAAGGTAGTAGTATATACAACTCACCAACTTAGGCCTCGTGAGCAGAATTATCCCACACACAACCTAGAGTTAGCTGCAGTAGTTTTTGCCCTCAAAGTATGGAGGCATTACTTTTATGGGGTTAGATTCAAACTCTTTTCAGATCATAAGAGCCTGAAATATCTCTTTTCCCAAGCTGAGTTGAATATAAGGCAGAGACATTGGATGGAATTGATGAAAGACTATGATTTTGATCTTTAGTACCACCCAGGAAAAGCAAATGTGGTGACGAATGCGTTAAGTCATCAACCACAGGCCCAAGTGGCACAATTGATGATGCAAGAGTGGAAAATGGTAGAAGATATAGCTGAATTTGATTTTGAGATGACTCTACAGTCCTCAGTACTACAATTAGCAAACTTGACTATTCATCCCTTTTTGATATCCCAAGTAATAGAAGTCGAACAGTTTGATCAATGGGTGTTGTTTTGTAAAGATGTGATAATAGAGAAAAGTCAACAGGAGTGGCAGATAGGTTTAGATGGTGGACTTCGGTTTCAGGGCAGATCATATGTTCCAGATATCTTAGAATTGAAGAAGGCCCTTATGGATGAGGCACATCACACTCAGTTTACTAACCATCCAGGATCTATGAAGATGTATAAGGACATGAAAATGCAATTTTGGTGGACTAGAATGAAATGTGAAGTTGCTAGGCATGTGTCAGAGTGTGACGTTTGCAAATGAGTAAAGGCAGAACACCAAAAGCCTGCAGGGGAATTGTAACCTTTGGAGATACCGGTATGGAACTGGGAACATGTAACTATGGATTTCATGGTGGGTTTACCAAGAACCTTACGTCGACATGATGCTATATGGGTTATTGTAGACCGTTTGACAAAGACAACACACTTTCTTCCTATTTGTATTTCTTGGTCTAAAGATCAGCTCACAATGTTGTTTATAAACGAAATTGTTAGATTACATGGGGTACCTATTTCGATTGTATCTGACTGAGATCCGAGGTTTACAACAAAGTTTTGGAAGAGTTTTCAAAAAGCAATGGGAATGATTTTAAGATTTTGCACAGCATATCATCAATAAACAGATGGGCAGTCTGAAAGAATTAACTAGATTCTTGAGGACATGCTCAGATCATGTGCCTTATATTTCTTTAATAGTTGGGATGACCACTTGCCATTAGCAGAATTTGCGTATAATAATAGTTTTCAGGCTACTATTGGCATGACACCCTATAAGGCGTTATATGGTAAACCTTATAGGTCCCCAAGTTGTTGGACTGAAATTGGTGAACGATGTCTTTTAGGTCCCGATGTTGTCCGAAAAATGTCTGAAAAGATTGATCTTATTTGACAACGTATGCTTACAGCTCAAAGTTGGCAGAAGAGTTTTGTAGATCGCCAGCGTAGACCCTTAGAGTTTGTCGAGGGAGACCGTGTATATCTTTGAGTTTCACCAGTGAAAGGTGTAGTACGATTTGGTGTTAAGAAAAAGTTAGCCCCGAGGTTTATAGGGCCCTTTGATATTTTTAAACGAGTTGGCACTGTAGCTTATCGTCTCGCTTTGCCACCCCAATTGTCTGGAGTTCATAACATTTTTCATGTCTCGATGCTCCGTGTGATCTGAAGATAATAACACCTATTATTGACTGGCAATCCTTGGCAGTTCAGGAAGATGCATCCTATATCGAGCAGCCAATCTGTATCGTGGATAGAAAAGAACAAGTTCTTCGTACTAAAGTCATCCCCTTAGTTAAAGTCTAATGGGGTTATCATTCTGTAGAAGAAGCAATGTGGGAACGGGAAGCAGAGATACGCAGTCGTTACCCTCATCTATTTGATTCCTAGGTACGTATAAATATGATATGGTTATTGTTTTATTATACTGTTATAACCGGATATGTTTTAAAATTTCGAGGATGAAATTTTTTTCAGGAGGGAAGAGTTGTAAGACCCGAGGCCCTGAAATTAGTTCGTACACTGGATAGCCATTGGCTGTAAGTCCATTAGCCCCGAGAATGTTTTGAATTGATCATAATGTTGTTCTGTTATCAATTCGCAAGCCGTATTTCAACCCAATGTCCGAATTTTAAGATACAGACTTAAAATTAAACAATCTAAGAAATGACACTTATGTCCTTTTTTATCTGATGAAGCCCCACCATCGAGTTGTCAAAATCCGTTAGGTCCGAGAGCCTAACCGTTCTGACCGTAGTCGAGTTACAGAGTTAATGGCAAAAACGATATGTTAATAGGACACCCGGATTGTACATTTTGAATAGATATGCACCTATATATTTTGATAAAATAACTCAAATGACCTTGATTTTTTAAAAAATCCTGGGAATGCTTTCTTTCAAATCACTTAAATAACATTTTATTTATTGATACTATAAGCGTAAACTTCTCAAAATCATCACAAAACATCCCATAACCCTCATTTTTAAACAAAAGTCAATTTAAAACCATTTGCAAGTCCATAAATATGAAAACCCTCTTGTAACATTCAATTTCCAGCACTCTCTTTCTTGTTGAGTGTGAAGTTGAGTAGAAGAAGAAGAAGAGGAAATAGAAGCTGAGGTTAAGAGTCAATCCTCTGATAGTTACAAGTGAGTGCATCGATTAGGAGCACACATATGTATACGTTGGGGTTTCCTTGAAAACCCTATTGCTGAATTTTCTAATTTCGGGATTGGTTATTGCTGGATTTTTTGTTTTAGGGTTAGGTTATTGCTAAATTTTCTATTTTAGGGTTAGGTTATTACTGGATTTTCATTTAGGGTTAAGTGATTGCTGGATTTTCTGCTTTAGGGTTAAGTAATCGCTGGATTTTCTGTTTTAGGGTTAGGTTATTGCTAGATTTTCTATTTTAGGGTTAGGTTATCATTGGATTTTCATCTAGGGTTAAGTGATTGCTGGATTTTCTACTTTAAGGTTAGGTTATTGCTGAATTTTCTGATTTAGGGTTAGGTGATTGCTGAATTGACTAATCTAAAGTTAGGTTATTGCTGGATTTTCTGAATGTTCTTGTTGGATTTTTTTATTTAGTTAGTGAGATTATTAATGAAAGGTTGGATAATAGAGATGATTTAGTTTTGTTTAAATTCATATGTATTGGCATCGGTTTTACAAAGTCCACCTGCTACCTTTTTAACAAAATGTTTAAAAGAATTATCCTTCCTCCTTTTGATGTAGTTAATTCTTGAAAAAAAATATGCTTGTGTAATGAAGTCTTATAGCGAAATGAATCCTGGATTAGAGTTAGATTGGATAAGCCATGTGCATATCATATGCATGGTATGGTGAACCGTCTAGATATAGGATGCATTACATGAGAACCCGATGAGACACTTAAACTTCATAAGAAGACCACATGAGGAAGGTCATCCTTTGCTTGTCTTGAAATATATATATATATATATATATATATATATATATATATATATATATATATATATATATATACATTGTGATTGTGTATGGACTCATGCATATGGTGATTGTAAATCCGATGAAACATATTTTGTTATGACTTGAGTTGGAAACTACACCGAAAATGTGAAATTCAAGAGGACATGATTAGAGGGTCTGTGGGTGAAAGTCCCTAAACCCTGATTGGTACCATTGGGAGCAACCAATGCCTAGACCAAGTGGAAGAACAGAGCGCTAGAATGCAAAAATACCAAAGTAGGTAGCGACTCCTACCGATGTGTGTCGATTGGTTGAGAGGTTTGACCTGACCTGCTTATGGGAAAGCAAAGATAGGTTGTGTTTGATGAGCTCGTAAATTGTCCTCTATCGTTTTGCTAAGCAACTTATGACTTCTCGTTGTTAGGCAGATAGTGAGGTTCAACACAAGTGGGTTAGACTAGTTCGGCCCGTGAACTATGTAGTCCCACCTCTGTAGTTGACCATGGTGGAAAAGTCTATACAAGTGGGTAGCAATCATAGGTGAGTCCCACCTCTGTTTAAGAATTTGGTGATCCAATTGGAAAATGTGGAAAGTTGTGAAAACGTTGAAAGAGTATGTATGTTACAAGTGGGTAGAAGTCCCATCTCTACATATATAAATGATTTGGAACATAAAAAGTGGCATAATGCATTGTATCTTTCTTTTATTGTTATCGATCCAGAAAGGCTTTGCATTCTTGTGCATTATATGAGCATGACATGAAACATGCATTTTCACTGCACACACGCACTCATTGGGCTTAGTAGCTCAAGCTTTCCTTTCTCTTTTTTTACAGGTGAGAGTAGGGAGCTGCAGGAGTAGAGGATATAGACTCTAGTTGTCCTTTTTGTTTTGTACATATTAGTGTATATATTTTTTTTTGTAATACCCTGAATATGTACTTCAGGTATAGTAAATATGACATGGTTTGTATTTTGCTTTTGCCTTGATGTGCTCAGTTGTACACAGTAATATATGTTGAATATGATGAAATTTTGAGAAATGATACGTGTTTGTCGACTTTACTTTCAGAAATCCTCCTTGTGGAGCGATGCTTATGGAACTTAATATGTGATAGTTGGAAGTCCCAAAATCGAAGTTCTACGGAGGCTGTCAACCAAAATTTGGTGTATAGTAGTCATGGATTACCAACACCAGATTTAGGGTCGTGACAGAAAATGGTATCAGAGCATGATCTAGGAAATATCTGCATAAATCATATATTTACTATATATTGTTGCTGTTGTTGCGTTAGAGTTGTTAGGTTCATGCTTTGCGAAGTAGAGGAGTTGTATGGTTATTTAGTATTGTGTATATTGTATAGGTTTACGTGTTCTTTTTAGGTTAATTCAGTGTTTTATCTATAGGATGCTGCCTAGAAAGAATCCTGTTCAGACTCCTCCAGTGTAACCCAAGTCTAAATCAAAATCTACATCAAAATCTGTTCCAGATCCAGTTATACCTGTTCCTACAACACAACTTCAACAACTGTTGCAGACTATGTCAACTATAATGGCTAATTAAAAGCAGCGATCTAATTATACTCTTGAGACATCAGCGAAGGAGTGGGCCAATGCTCTTTTTATGGATTTTAGACGTCTAGATCCACCTTGTTTTTCTGGCAAGCTAGATCCTATAGCAGTCGAGTTATGGAATTCAGAAATAGAGAAACTTTTTCAAGTTATGGGTTGTACTTCCAAGCAATGTGTTACCTTAGTGATGTATCAGTTGCAAGGGGAGACAGAACAATGGTGGAAGTCAGTTATTCATTCAGTAGATCTAAAATTTGTGTGGACATGGGAAGCATTTAAAGACCAGTTCAATCGTAAGTTTTTCCCCATAGCTGTTCATCTCAGAAAGCACATGAATTTGATTCTTTGGTTCAGGGTGAGATGTCTGTTGCTGACTGTGAGGCTCGTTTTATAGAATTATCTCGTTTTACTCCACATTTAGTAGCCAATGATGATTTGAAGGCAAGGAAATTTGAGTATTGTTTGCATCCTAGTTTGCAATCTCGAGTTAGAGGGTTTGAGTTGTCGACTCTTGAGGGAGTAGTAGCGAAGGCACAGATTTTTGAATCTGATTGGAACCAACAACAAAGTATACATCCATCTACTTCTAATCAGCAAAGGAAGAGGAGATTTATTTCAAAGAGTGGTAGTAGTTTTCAGCCCTTTTCATTCCCAAAGAGGCCTACAGTTAGATATGATAATGTAGTCAGACCTGATGTAGGACCCCCAGTATCACCATCTATTCCTCAATGACAGTTTTGAGCAAGACCTGATGCCAAATACCCAGTATCACCGTCTATCCCTCAGCGACAGTTTTTTCAAACTTGTTATAATTGTGGTGGTGTAGGGCACCATAAAAAGGATTGTCTCAATCCGTTAAAATAGCAGCCATATCAACAACCTAGACATCAACAGCATCAGCAGCAAAGGCCATCATATAGGACACAGTATAGGCCCCAACAACAACAATCTTAACAACAGTCACAGCAGCAGCAAGGTAGACAACCCTTACCCCTTCAGACACAACCTCATGTTTATGCAATCCCCAGAAGAGGGATTCTTAGACTAAGGGAGGAGTTATAGAAGGTATTCTTGTAGCATCATCCCTTTTTGCACGTGTCCTTTTTTATTCTGGCGCATCACATTCATTTATACCAGGTAGTTTTTGCCAGTCATTGGAATTTCTGAGAACATCGATGACCAAGGGATTAGAGCTCTTGACTCCTTTAGGGAAAAAAATGATGTTGAGTGCTATATGCCAGGACTGCCCTATTTACATAGAAGAGTATGCCCTTCCAATCGATTGTTATGTTTTGGAGTTGTTGGAGTATGATGTGATTTAGGAATGGACTAGTTATCCATGTACCATGCAATGTTGGACTGTATAGCTAAGACAGTCACCTTTTCTATACCTGACCAGCCTCAATTTTAGTTTGTGGCTGATTCTAAAGATAAGTTTATAGAGACTTTGATGTCCTGTATTCGTAATGAGTCCAAAGGTGTATCTATTGAACAGTTACTGGTAGTACGTGATTTTTCCAGATGTTTTTCAGGAAATTCTAGGTTTGCCACCCGTTAGATGTACATAATTTCGAATAGATCTTATCCTTGGCACTACCCCTATATCCAGAGCCCCTTATCATATGACACCGTTAGAGTTGCATGAGTTGCAAAGACAAATAGATGAATTACGTTGTTTGGAGTTTATTCGCCCGAGTACTTCACCTTGGGGAGCGCTTGTGCTTTTTGTAAAAAAGAACGATGGTTCATTACGGTTGTGTGTCGATTATAAAGGACTTAATAAGGTTACGATTAGCAATAAGTATCTGCTCCCAAGAATAGATGATTTATTCGATCAATTGAGTGGTGTGCAGTATTTCTCGAAGATAGATTTACGGTCCGGGTATCATCAGATTCGGGTTCAGGAGGAGGATATCCTGAAGACAGCTTTTGTGACTTATTATGGACAATTTGAATTTTAGGTCATGTCATTTGGTCTGACTAATACACCTGCAGTATTTATGCAGTTGATGAATGAGGTATTCTGTCCTTATTTAGAACAGTTTATTGTTGTTTTTATTAATGATATTTTAATATATTCAAAGACAAGGGAAGATCATGAGTGTCACTTAGAAATGATGTTGCAAACCCTTCGTGCTCACCAACTATATGCCAAATTGGAAAAATATGAGTTTTGGCAAGAAGAAGTAAAATTTTTAGGGCACATAGTTTTAAAGAATGGAGTTTCAGTTGATCCAGCTAAGGTTGAAGCAGTTTTGCAATGGAAACAACCGAAGAATGCATCTGAGATTCGGAGTTTCTTAGGTCTAGCAGGGTATTACCGACGTTTTGTTAAAAGATTTTCTCGTAGTGCTGCCCCACTAACTCGATTGACTCGATTGACTCAAAAGGATACAATATTTGTTCAGAGTGGAGCCTGTGAGCGGGCATTCACGGAACTAAAAACTCATCTTACGACGGCACCGATTCTCACTCTTCCATCTGGGAGTGAGGGATTCGTTGTTTATACAGATGCCTCGCTTATAAGTTTGGGTGGTATCCTAATGCAATAGGGTAAGGTAGTAGTATATGCATCTCATCAACTTAGGCCTCATAAGCAGAATTATCCCGTACACGACTTAGAGTTAGCAGTGGTAGTTTTTACCCTCAAAGTATGAAGGCATTACTTGTATGGGGTTAGATTCGAACTCTTTTCAGATCATAAGAGCCCGAAATACCTCTTTTCCCAAGCCAAGTTGAATATGAGGCAGAGACATTAGATGGAATTGATGAAAGACTATGATTTTGATCTTCAGTACCACCCAGGAAAAGCTAATGTGGTGGTGGATGCGTTAGGTCATCAACCACAGGCCCAAGTGGCACAATTGATGATGCGAGAGTGGAAAATGGTAGAAGATATAGTTGAATTTGATATTGAGATGACTCTATAGTCCTTAGTTGTACAATTAGCAAACTTGACTATTCAGCCCTCTTTGATATCCCAAGTAATAGAAGCCCAACAGTTTGATCAATGGGCGTTGTTTTGTAAAGACGTGATAATAGGAAAAAGTCAACCAGAGTGGCAGATAGGTTTGGATGGTGGACTTCGGTTTCAGGGCAGATTATATGTTCCAGATATCTCAGATTTGAAGAAGGCCCTTATGGATGAGGCACATCGCACTCAGTTTACTGTCCACCGAGGATCTACGAAGATGTATAAGAACATAAAAAGACAATTTTGGTGGACTAGAATGAACGTAAAGTTGCTAGGCATGTGTCAGAGTGTGATGTTTGCAAACGAGTAAATGTAGAATACCAAAAGCCTGCAGGGGAATTACAACTTTTGGAGATACCAGTATAGAAGTGGGAACATGTAACTATGAATTTCATTGTGGGTTTACCAAGAATCTTACGTCGACATGATGCTATATGGGTTATTGTAGACCGTTTGACAAAGATAGCCAACTTTCTTCCTATTTGTATTTTTTGGTCTAAAGATTGGTTCGCAACGTTGTTTATAAATGAAATTGTTAAATTACATGGTGTACCTGTTTCAATTGTATCTGACCGAGATCCGAGTTTTACATCAAAGTTTTGGAAGAGTATTCAAAAAGCAATGGGGACGACTTTAAGATTTAGTACAACATATCATCCACAAACAGATGGGCAGTTCGAAAGAATTAACTAGATTCTCAAGGACATGCTCTGATCATGTGCCTTAGATTTCGCTGGTAGTTGGGATGACCACTTGCCGTTAGCAGAATTTGCATATAATAATAGTTTTCAGGCTACTATTGGCGTGGCACCCTATAAGGTGCTATATGGTAGACCTTGTACGTCCCCGTGTTGTTGGACTGAGATTGGTGAGCGATGTCTTTTAGGTCCCGATGTTGTCCGAAAAACGTCTAAAAAGATTGATCTTATTCGACAATGTATGCTTATAGCTCAAAGTTGGCAGAAGAGTTTTACAGATCGCCAGCGTAGACCCTTAGAGTTTGTCAAGGGAGACTGTGTATATCTCCGAGTTTTACCAGTAAAAGGTGTACTACGATTTGGTGTTAAGGGAAAGTTAGCCCCAAGGTTTATAAGGCCCTTTGATATTGTTGAACGAGTTGGCACCATAGCTTATTGTCTCGCTTTGCCACCCCAATTATCTGGAGTTCATAACGTTTTTCACGTCTCGATGCTTCGTAAATGTGATCCGAAGATAATAGCACCAGTTATTGACTGGCAATCCTTAGCAGTTTGAGAAGATGCATCCTATATCGAGCAGCCAATCTGTATCGTGGATAGAAAAGAACAAGTTCTTCATACTAAAGTCATCTCCTTAGTTAAAGTCCAATGGGGTTATCATTCTATAAAAGAAGCAATGTGGGAATAGGAAGCAGAGACACGCAGTCATTACCCTCATCTATTTGATTCCTAGGTACGTATAAATATGATATAGTTATTGTTGTATTGTACTGTTATAACCGAATATGTTTTGAAATTTCGAGGACAAATTTTTTTTTTTTAAGGAGGGAAGAGTTGTAAGACCCGAGGCCCCGAAATCTGGTTCATACACTGGATAGCCGTTGGCTGTAAGTCCATTAGCCCCGAGAATGTTTTAACTTGATCATAATGTTGTTCTGTTATCGATCCGCAAGCCCTATTTCAACCTGATGTCCGAATTTTAAGATATGGACTTAAAATTAAACAATCTAAGAAATGACACTTATGTCCTTATTTTATCTGGCAGATCCCCACCATCGAGTTATCAAAATTCGTTAGGTCCGAGAGCCTAACTGTTATGACCGTAGTCAAGTTACAGAGTTAATGTTGAAAACGGCATGTCAATAGGACACCCGGATTGTAAGTTTTGAATAGATATGCACCTGTATATTTTGATAAAATAACTCAAATGACCTCAATTTTTTTAAAATCCTTGGAGTGCTTTCTTTCAAATCACTTAAATAACATTTTGTTTATTGCTACCATAAGCTTAAACTTCTCAAAATCATCACAAAACATCTCATAACCCTCCTTTTTAGACAAAAGCAAATTTAAAACCATTTTCAAGTCCATAAATATGAAAACCCTCTTGTAACATCCCATTTCCAGCACTCTCATTCTTGTGGAGTCTGAAGTCGAGAAGAAGAAGAAGAAAAAGAGGAAATAGAAGCTGAGGTTGAGAGCCAATCCTCTGATAGTTACAGGTGAGTGCATAGATTAGGAACACACATATGTGTAAGTTGGGGTTTTCTTGAAAACCCTATTGTTGAATTTTCTAATTTTGGGATAGGTTATTGCTGGATTTTCTGTTTTAGGGTTGGGTTATTACTGGATTTTCTGTTTTAGGGTTAGGTTATCGCTGGATTTTCATTTAGGGTTAAGTGATTGCTAAATTTTCTGTTTTAGGGTTAAGTGATTGTTGGATTTTCTGTTTTAGGGTTAGGTTATTGCTAGATTTTCTGTTTTAGGGTTAGGTTATCGCTGGATTTTCATTTAGGGTTAGGTGATTGCTAGATTTTCTGCTTTAAGGTTAGGTTGTTGCTGGATTTTTTAATTTAGGGTTAGGTGATTGTTGAATTTACTAATCTAGGGTTAGGTTATTGCCGAATTTTCTGACGGTTCTTGCTGGATTTTCTGATTTAGTTAGTGAGATTATTAATGGAAGGTTGGATAATAGAGATGATTTAGTTTTGTTTAAATTCATATGTATTGCCATCAGTTTCTCTCTGTCCCTTACGAAGTCCGCCCGCTACCTATTTGACAAAATGTTTAAAAGAATTATACTTCCTCCTTTTGATTTAGTTAATTCTTGAAAAAAAATATGCTTGTGGCATGAAGTCTTATAGCGAAATGAATCCCGGATTGGAGTTAGATTGGCTAATGCATATCATATGCATGGTATGGTGAACTGTCTAGATACAGGATGTGTTACATGAGACCCTGATGAGACACTTAAACTTCATAAGGAGACCACATGAGGAAGGTCATCCTTTGCCTGTCTTGAAAAATATATATATTGTGATTGTGTATGGACTCATGCATATGGTGATTGTAAATGCGATGAAACATACTTTGTTATGACTTGAGTTGGACACCACACCGAAAATGTGAAATTCAACAGGACATGATTAGAGGGTCCGTGGGTGAAAGTCTCTAAACCCCGATTGGTACCATTGGGAGAAACCAATGCCTAAACCGGGTGGAAGAATAGAGCGCGGGAATGCCAAAATACCAAAGTAGGCAGTGACTCCCACCGACGCGTGTCGATTGGTTGAGAGGTTTGACCTTGAAAGTACCCTGGTTTGTCAATTAGCGTGAGTGTTGAGTCAGCTAGACTACAGAGCCTCATAAGAAGATCAATTCAAAGCATCTACCTCATCCAGATGTGTGCAAGCTCGTCACAGGTAAATCTAAGCCTCACATCCCATGTCCCAAAACACCAGGTATATAAAACCCTTAAAACAAACTAGAACATCATAGGTTTTTTAAGTTGAGAAAACTTTTTCAAAAATTAAAAAATTCTCTTAGTTTTCTTGCTTTGTCGATTTTATCGATACACATCCCGATATGATCGACCCGTGTTGTCGATGTCCTTAATGCTTAAATGATATCATCGAAATGAGGACAAATTACGTCCAGCAACCACATATATCTCTGGATGGATTTATCGATGTATCGATATACCTATCGATATCATCAATATTTGAATCTCGAGTCCATCGAAGGTGACTCGATAATATCGACAGACAGATCTCCGGTGCCCCTGTTTTTACTTAAGAAAATCATATATGCATCGATATATCGAAACCCTTCTCGATACCATCGAAATTCAAATCTCGATGATATCGGAACGCCCGCGATGTTATCGATCATAAGCACCTAGTCTTCCAGCAATTATTTCAAGGTAGTTTATCTATGATCGAGGGTCACTCGATAGAATCAATATTCAAATATCGATGATATCGGTACGGTTTTGATGGCATCGAATAGGGACAGAAACTATCCGGCAAGCTTAAACGAAAATCCCTTGGATTTATCGTTGCCTCGACACAGCTATCCATATCATCGACATTCAAATTTCGATGACCTCAAAGGTTCCTCGATTATCCTTATAAACCTGAAATATTTCATAGCAAGTCTCTCTCATTTTTCAAAGTGTTGATGAATCGAGCCTCTTACCAATGATATCGGAGTTCGAAATCCGATGACATCGACATGTGTTTCAATTCCATCGACCAACTGGCAAAAGGGTTCAAAAGCATATGACATTTGAGTTTGTGTCATCGAGCGGCAAGTCGATGCAATCGAGAGTATACGCTCGATGATATCGAACTTTGTCATAAATGTGACCGTTTTATATCCGTTGGAACCTTTTACCTATATAAAGAGAGCTTGTCTATTGTTGCTCGTAGAGAAAGAAGAGAGCGCTTTTGAGTGTTTTACCTTAGATCATATATCCAAAGCCCTTTCTCTCATGGGAGTTCATCCTCCAATCCACCCTCATCATTGATATTCAATAGAGTGGATTGGGGAATGAACTTTCGCATTCAAGGATTCTCAGCTACTACCTTAATGGCAAATCATTAAGCTGGATGCCTTGAATGCATAGATGACTGGAATCACTCTATCTTCCTTATAGGAAAGCTTTTAATAGAGTAGGATTCCGTCTTGACCTTGACCCAACCCGAAGCCGTGTATTGGTACATCATCTGTGTTGCAGATCAAGGAAGCAGAAGATTCTTCATTAACGAGGAGGAGATCTTCGTCAATGTGCTGAATGGGACTTATCCACTTATTTGTAAGTTATTAGATTCCAGAGAACACTTCTGATCATTCCTTTTTAGGATTGGGTCTAAGGTGTTTCTCACCCTTGCAAGCCCTCGTAGCAGGCCTCCGGCAGGAGTGTATGTGGTGGGTGTGTTGTGTTGACCCTTGCTCTGTGGAGAGCATAAACAGTTAGGTTCCTTGTGTGGATCCTTGGCCAGTGTACCTAAAACCGAGTGCGTTGTGTTGACCCTTGCTCGTGGGAGCATAAACAGAGGTTCCTTATGTGGATTCTTGCCCAGTGTGCCGAAAACCGGGTGCTATGTGTTGACCCTTGCTCTGAGAGCATAAATAGTCAGCCTCAGTGTAGGTTGTAAAGGTCGAAGGTGAACCTGATTTAAAACCTTAGGTTTGAGGTGAACTGCTGTGAAACCTCCTTACTGAAATCCTGCACACTCAAGGGTTGAGTTTATCCGCTGGGAGTGGAGTAGACAAGTAATTGAACCACTATAAAAATGACTGTGTTTGTGATTGATCTTTGTCTCTTATTATTTGTGTGATTTCTTTAAATGCTTTTATATTTGATCACACTTCACACACAGTTACATCCATCATAAACTATAAACCGTTTCATGTTTATCATTCAAATAGCTTTGTGATTGGATCCTCAATTTGGCTTGGAAGCCATTTGAGTTACTCTAATAATATCCTGATGCTCTTCATGCCTAATCACTCAGGATTAGATTAATAGGATTGTTAATAAGCATAAAATTTTAAAAAATCCTATTCACCCCCCCTCTAGGACTATTGGCATACTCCTACTTCAACTTAAGCAGTCATTACCATAATTTCAATTGGTATCAGACCGGGTCTCTCTTTAAGGGCTACACCGCCTAAAGAGTGATCTTGACTGAAGTTGGGAATATGGCCAAAGGAGAGGGCTCATCAGTCACTAGGCTTCCAGTTTTTGATGGCTCATATTATGCATACTGAAGGCTAGGATGCACTACTTTCTGAGATCTTTGGATCATGATGTTTGGGAGATAGTTGAAAGTAGATATTTGCCACCAATTGAACAAATTGTACTTGACAGTGGCACAACCATCACAAAACCCAAACCCAAAGAAAAGTGGACGAGGTTCGGAAAAGAGAAATAGACAGCTGAAGCTAAAAGCTATGAATGCCATCTACTGTGCCATGTCCTAAGAAATATTCAATCAAATAAGTATGTGTGGAACATCCAAAGAAGCATGGGATCTATTGGAAACAACTCGTGAAGGCACAAGCACTGTGAAGAGATCTAAACTACTACTCCTTACTTCACAGTTTGAAAGTCTCAAAACGAAAGAACATGAGACCTCTATGGAGTTTTTCACAAAGTTGAATATCGTTTGCAACTCCATGGGTGGAGTGGGAGAAAAAGTTCAAGTTCCTAAAATCTGTAGGAAAATACTGAAATCACTGCCGGAACGGTTTAATCCCAAAGTAACAACCATTGAAGAGTGTAGGAATACTGATGAAATGAAAGTAGAAGAACTAGTAGGTTCCTTACAAACTTTTGAACTACACTTCAAACAGATCCCTAAATCCAAAACAACTGTCCTAAAAACTTCAAAGAAAACAACAAATAAGGACAGTGGAAGTGAAAATGATGAAGATGAGAGAGTGGCTTTACTAGCACAACGATTCAGGAAATTCTTTTAGAAAAATTGTGGCCGTCCTTCCAAAGGTAGATAGGTGGACAACAAACCCTCTGCAGGAAAATTTGGTAGAAAGACCAAAGAACCACAATGCTATACCTGTCAGAAATATGGACACCTATCTACTGAATGCCCAAACAGAAAAACTAAGGGCAAGGCGATGGCTGCCACATGGGATGATACAGAAGAGTCAAACTCAGAATCTAGTGACTCAGAGAGTGATGAAGACCGAAAATCCTTGAAAATTCTTATGGTCTCCACTACTCCAATCATTCCCAGTGAATTTGAGAACGAGAAAGAACAGCAAGCCACTGAATCATTTTCGTCAGATAATGAGAAAACGGAAAAGGAAGAAGAAGAAGATCAAAACAAACTACAAGAAGCATACAATCAACTTTATATCCATAGCATCAAAGTGGTTAAAAGACTTGGAATATCTGAGAATAAAAAGGAATTGCTGCAAAAAGATTTGGATAAAACCCTAGAAATTAATACACATCTAATCAATGATTTACAACAATATCACTCAGATAATGATAAACTTGAGAGAATTAACTCCTTCCTTAAATCTAAGTCCGAAAAACTAAACAAACAGATTAAGCAATTAAAAGACAAAAATATGCTTCTTCAAAATGAAAATCATACACTCCTGGTTGATCTAGAAGAGTCCAGAAAAATTACTAAGCTAAGCTGTAAGTTTTCCCAGAGTGGTGAGAAGTTAGAAAAACTTTTAGGTATGAGAAAATCTGGAAATAACAAAAATGGCTTAGGGTATGAGAAAGCTAAAGCAAAAACTAAGTATGGAACACAAATACTTGAAAAATCTGATGCATCCAGTAGCAACACAAAAACTAATCAAGTAGTTGAATCAAATAAGAAAACTAAATCTACTATAAGTAAGAATCCCGTCACAAAGTGGGTAATTAAAGAAAAGAAAAATTGTCTTGCTACTCACTTAAATCACTTAATAGGGAATGACACTAAGTGGTACCTAGACAGTGGTTGCTCAAGACATGTCACAGGTGACAAGTCCCTTCTTTCAAACTATAAGAATCTTTATAATGGGATAGTCACCTACGGAGATGGAACCACTGCTAAAGTAATTGGACAAGGAATCATAAAAGGGATTAATTTACTTAAAAATGAGAATGCTTTCTGCATAAAAGGTTTGGCACATAATCTACTAAGCATATCTCAAAACTGTGATAATGGGCATGTGGAATCCTAAACCAATTAGGAAAATCTGTAATGAAGGGTCATCACACAAATAACCACTGCTACATTATCAGAGGCAAAGAATGGACTGATGCCTAGAAGTACTGAGCATAGAAAAACAAGTCCAGGTCATGCATCTAGATCTGGACATTTGTTGAAATGATGCAATTTTTGCTGAGCTCTAAATGATATATCTTAGGTTCCTTACCTCAATCTTTTGTATTTAAACATTCAAATGTTTATAATTTTGATGTGTGCATTGATTGTATAAAATTTTACTGTATATACTGTTGATACATAGATATACTAATAGTATACATGGAAGATTGTCTAAATGCTGAAAACTAAAAACATTCACCTTTAAGACACCTATCGATAAATCGAGTGAACAGTTCAATTGCATCGACCAAGAATCGATACCATCGAATATCTCTCGAAAAGCTGAATCGTTGGGACGATTGAACTTCCTTCTGATCTTCATTGAAAATATCAATAAGGTACCCCAATGTCATCGAAACTATGATCGATGATATCGACGGTTACTGAAAATTTAAAAACGAAAGAACGGAAAAAGAGACTCACTGGTTGATCTTGGAATGGGATTACATTTCTCATAACATGTTTCCTTTCAAACAAAAATGTCTAAAAATCTGGTTCTTCCACAACAACCCTCAATGAAGAGCAAGAAAGGAAATAATAAAGCAACTGGCTCATCTCCACTTTTCAACCTAAACCTTGTGGCAGAATGGTCAGTTCAGAGGAAGAGCATTACACCTTTTGGGATCATTAATCTCTTAGAACTGATTGGATGGGGGAATATCATGAATCTTGGTGGAGGATTTCAGCATAATCTGGTGCATCAGTTTTTGAGTCTAATCTACAATGTTGAAAATAATCATCCAATTGTTTCAGTAGCTGTCACAAATCGGACCGAGCACATCACTCCTAGACTGATAAGCCGATTGATTGGGGTAGAGGTCACTAGAATACCTGTATCAGAATGAAATATGAATGGTCTTGGTGTATGGGGTGAAGTTACTCGAGCGCTGTGTGATGGTGCTACTATACCGAGAAATGCAAAGAATATCCTTCATGTTAAATATCTCAATCTTGCATACAAAATTCTTCACAGCATTTTCAGCATAGATGTCTATCCCTGTGAAGTCTTTAGTAACATGCTTTCTCCATACATGCTAAATGTTTTGTATGATGTTCATCTCGGTATTCACATCTGCCTACCCACTCTTATTCTATAACAATTAATTCAGGTGTCTTCAGATGAATCCATCACTGTACTACCATTCGCATGTCTTATGTCCAAACTATCACGTCAATTTGGGTTACCTCCTACTAATGATATCCCACACTTGTGTGCCTGGTTCAATCTAGAAGACATCCACAAAATCGTTGCCAACGTGCCTCATGGGGGGAAAATCGATTCAAGCTCAGACAAAGGATATCCTGTACTCCGTCTCGTCTTTGTTGAGAACATGCAGGCTGTCCCCGAATAAGATATTATCCAAGATCTACTTGAGAGACAATCCTACATAATGAAGCGGCTGGATGACTGTGAAGCCTGTCTATTGGAGATCAAAACTATGCTGGTAACTCAGCAACATGCTACTCAACAAATTTTCAATGCCTTACCAGCACAGTAAAGGTTTTTGACTGTCTAACATATGACCAATGCATCACATACTTGGAGTCTCCCTGAAATGTTAAGGGCATAAAATGTTTTTTTTAATGCTCTTCGCTCATATATATGTGTGTTATGTATTACTAATCTACCAGTGTGAATTTTTTATCCTCTAAGTAAAGAATATACTTCGGTGTTGGGGGCCTGTGAAGTTTACAGCTGTCTGAGGCAGTATAAGTATTGGATATTTTCTTAAATATGGCTACTTATAATTTACTAATTTTACTGCCATGATTATGTTTAGAGATCTCCTGGTTCGTCAAGTTTATGGTGTGAAAAGCATATGATGTTTTGATCATTAGTTTATCTGCTTCTATCACTGTTCTATGTAATTTATTATGCATACATACTTACTACAAATGATGTCTGATTAATCAACTATTTGACCATTATACATTTATATGTTATATGCATATTCCTTTGAATATTAGTTCTCCCAAATACTTCAAACTTCAGTCAATATCAATTGCTATATCTTTGTCAATGACTGACAAAAAGGGAGAGAAGAGTTCAAACACCCCGAGCAGAAAATTGTATATCTGTTTGAATGGTGCTGCAAGTGTTAGGGGGAGCAGCTGCACCAAGATAAGGGGAGTTTGTAGTTAAGGGGAGCAGATACTGGGTTGTGTACATGGTTTCACTAGAAATTGTAAAATTGTGTAAAATGACAATTTAGGATGTGGTTGTCTAGATACTGCTCTAGGGTGTTTTGGTATTTTGTCACGTAATTGACAAAGGGGGAGATTGAAAGTGCCCTGGTTTGTCAATTAGCGTGAGTGCTGAGTCAGCTAAACTCCAGAGCCTCATAGGAAGATCAATTCAAAGCGTTTACCTCATCTGGATGTGTGCAAGCTCGCCACAGGTAAATCTAAGCCTCACATCCTATGTCCCAAAACACCAAGTATATAAAACCCTTAAAATAAACTAGAACATCATAGGGTTTTTAAGTTAAGAAAACTTTTTCAAAAATCAGAAAATTCTCTTAGTTTTCTTGCTTTGTCGATTTTATCGATACACATCTCGATATGATCGACCCATGCTATCGATGTCCTTGATGCTTAAATGATATCATTGAAATGAGGACAAATTATGTCCAACAACCACATATATCTCTGGACGGATTTATCAATGTATCGATATACCTATCGATATCATCGATATTTGAATCTCGAGTCCATCGAAGGTGACTCGATAATATCGACAGACAAATCTCTGGTGCCCCTATTTTTACTTAAAAAAATCACACGTGCATCGATATATCGAAACCCTTATCGATACCATCAAAATTCAAATCTCGATGATATCGGAAGGCCCGCAATGTTGTCGATCATAGGCGCCTAATCTTCTAGCAATTATTTCAAGGTAGTTTATCTATGATCGAGGGTCACTCGATAGAATCGATATTCAAATATCGATGATATCGGTACGGTTTCGATGGCATCGAACAGGGACAAAAACTGTCCAACAAGCTTAAATGAAAATCCCTTAGATTTATCGATGCCTCGACACAGCTATCGATATCATCGACATTTAAATTTCGATGTCTCGAAGGTCCCTCGATCATCCTTGTAAACCTGAAATATTTCATAGCAAGTCTCTCTCATTTTTCAAAGTGTCAATGAATCGAACCTCTCATCGATGATATCAAAGTTCGAAATCCGATAACATCGACATGTGTTTCGATTCCATCGACCAACTGGCAAAATGATTCAAAAGCGTATGACATTTAAGTTTGTGTCATCGAGCGGCAAGTCGATGCAATCGAGTGTATACACTCGATGATATCGACCCTGCTCGATGATATCGAACTTTGTCATAAATGTGACCGTTTTATATCCGTTGGAACCTTTTGCCTATATAAAGAAAGCTTGTCTATTGTTGCTGGTAGAGAAAGAAGGGAGTGCTTTTAAGTGTTTTACCTTAGATCATATACCCAAAGCTCTCTCTCTCATGGGAGTTCATCCTCCAATCCACCCTCATCATTGATTTTCAATAGAGTGGATTGGGGAATGAACTTTTGCATTCAAGGATTCTCCAGCTACTACCTTAATGGCAAATCATTAAGCTGGGATGCCTTAAATGCATAGATGACTGGAATCACTCTATCTTCCTTATAAGAAAACTTTTAATAGAGTAGGATTCCATCTTGACCTTGACCTAACCCGAAGCCGTGTATTGGTACATCATCTGTGTTACGGATCAAGGAAGCAGAAGATTCTTCATCAACAAGGAGGAGATCTTCGTCAACGTGCTGAATGAGACTCATCCACTTATTTGTAAGTTATTAGAGTCCAGAGGACACTTGTGATCATTCCTTTTTAGGATTGGGTCTAAGGTGTTTCTCACCCTTGCAAGCCCTCGTAGGAGGCCTCCGGCGGGAATATATGTGGTGCGTGCGTTGTGTTGACCCTTGCTCTGTGGAGAGCATAAACAGTTAGGTTCCTTGTGTGGATCTTTGGCTAATGTGTTTCAAACTGGGTGCGTTGTATTGACCCTTGCTCGTGGGAGCATAAACAGAGGTTACTTTTGTGGATCCTTGGTCAGTGTGTCTAAAATCGGGTGTTATGTGTTAACCCTTGCTCAGGGAGCATAAACAGTCAGCCTCAATGTAGGTTGTAAAGGTTGAAGGTGAACCTGATTTAAAACCTTAGGTTTGAGGTGAACCGCTATGAAACCTCCTTACTGAAATCCGGCACACTCAAGGGTTGAGTGCATCTGCCGGGAGTGGAGTAGACAAGTAGTCGAACCACTATAAAAATGACTGTGTTTGTGATTGATCTTGTGATTGATCTTTGTCTCTTATTATTTATGTGATTTCTTTAAATGCTTTTATTTTTTATCACTCTTCACCCACAATCACATCCATCATAGACTATAAACTGTTTCATGTTTATCATTCAAATAGCTTTGTGATTGGATCCTCAATTTGGCTTGGAAGCCATTTGAGTTACTCTAATGATATCCTGATGCTCTTCATGCCTAATCACTCAGGATTAGATTAATATGATTGTTAATAAGCATAAAATTTTAAAAAGTCCTATTGTAACGACCTTGGAATTTTTGTGCTAATCTTTCCTTAAGTAGTTGTTTTTGGGGTAATTAGCGCTATACTCGATTGCTTGTGAAATTCGCATCAATCACTTTAAATTGTATCTGCATGGCTCTAAACTTGTAGATTAGTTAGCACTACGTTACTCTGAAATCTGGGATCCATCGCTAAATCCAGTTGTTCTGTGGAATTTTTGGAAGATCTGGATCGGACCTGGATCGCGCGTCGAAAGTCCGATGGCGATGATCTTAGGCTGTTGCGGTCACCGAGATGGGCTTGACCATCACCTCGAAAATCAAGTCCATGTGATGTTCTGGGTCGATTTGATTGAGTTCGGAGTGAAGAGTGTGAGAACGGTTGGAATTTAATAAGCTTTTATGAAATCTGAGTCGTGTCGCTTGCGCGACAATTTTAAGCTATCTGACCGTTAGATTCTGACCCAATTTCATCCTCTGATTATGATAGTTGACCCAGGCATATCCTAGTACTTGTGGACCTGATCGAGATTCTGTGACCTTTGGATTGAGTGTGGTCCGCCACGGCTGATCTGAAGAGCCGGTCGGTATGAAAACTCAGCCTGACCTAGATCCATGGTCAGTAAGCTTAAGTCCGACCTTTCGTAGTTATAGGCCCACCAGAAGTGCTTCGTTGGATCGAGAAAGGCATGCTTTGGTTATAACTTAAATATACCTTGTCCCTAGGGTTATTTTCATCAAGAATAGGCCTATTTATAGTCCTTAAACCCTAGCCCTCTTTTCCATACGAATTTTCTCTAACCCGCTTGGAAAGAGAGTGGAAAAGAGAGAGGAAGTGAGAGAGATAAGTTGGTGAATCATCTTGGATTCTTCCTTGTTCTTCTTCATCTTTGAACCTTCACTTTGAATCGTTCTTCTGACTGTTCTGAGTTCTTTTGGGGTAAGTTAACCTAACCCTAACCTGTGTTAGAGCTTAGATTAGTCTTGGTGTTGTTGTATCTCATTTCTATCCTTATTTTAGGGTATTCTATCGCCGTTGACGAAGACAACTCGTCTAAATCAATTCGGTGGTTCTTTCCTTGCTTAAGGTGCGGACTTTAAGTGTATAGGTTATGGTTTTCAAGGCTTTCAATCCTAGTTAGTGATTTATTCTTGTTATGGATGAGATTTCACATGCCAAATGTTGTGTTTACATTGCTTTCCTGATATGCATGTGCTATATTGAGATTTGTGTATTCTGTGTATTTATAAAGTACCGTATACGTATAAAATATGCACTTGTGTTTGCCATGATTATTTGTCATGTATGTATGCTAGGCGCATGTATGACAACTCCTTGGTAAAAGGAATTGTCTAAGTGCATGTATTCCAACATACGTCATGTATGTTGTTCCATGTATGCTAAGTGTTTGTAGAAATGCATGAATGATCTAAAGTGTAATTTATTACACTAATTGTGGGCGTTGAGAAGTGATTCTCAATACTCCTATTGATGCGCATGATTTCCTTTATGCAGTTACATTCCAAGTTATTTAAATTCAAGCATTACCTATGCTTACATTTATGTTAAGTTGACATTCTTCAGATGCGTACGTACCATGATTTGAGTTGTTGTTCCATTTATGTTTTACATTCCATATGAATATCTGTAGTAGTGTAAGATGTTTGGGGCTATGCATTAGTCCAGGAAATCGGTAATTGACCCTATGTTCGTGGTTGAGATTGCTTTCGCCACGCAGGACGTATTAGACGAACCCGAGTCGTATTAGAGTTGTCGGCAGTGGTTTGGCCACGCGGAGTGTTTGCGCACTCTATGTCGCTCAACTCAACGTGCACTCGCGCTAGTCGAGTTCGTCAGGTAACCCGATTGTCCGATGTATGTTCACCATGTGTGGACGCTATTGCTTGAATCTAGGATACCGAACTTACTAGTGAAATCCTATTAACTATGGTACTTGATCCGCTAAGACTCATGAGCCGGACATGGTGATATGGGACACCGTGGTCGAGCTGTCGGCCTACGCTGGGGTGACGAGCCTCCCCATAGTGACCAGTGAGGAATTAAACTCGTGAGCCAATTATGGTGGTATGGGACACTATATTCGTGTTGTCGGCCTACATTGATTGGTGACGAGCCCTTTGTAGTGACCTCGAGCATACCTGGATACCGCAAGGAGGTGACGAGCCGAACTGTGGTAGTAAAGGCATGAAAGGCGTGTATTGATTGGTGACGAGCCCTTTGCTATGACCTCAAATATATGATCGTATGAGATGTCTAGGATTGACGACCCTAATATGGATTACTGTTTGGATGGTGACATGAGGAAGGTATCTTAGCTTCCCAATCCTGCTGTGTGAAATGGACTAATAATAACTTGGTAATCATATCCATGCACCACATTTGCATGTGCTTTGTAGATGTGGCGCACTTTGAGGCGATGTCATGCGTAACGTAAGATGAAGACGCTAAGGGTGTACGCGTGAGGGCACGCATCATATTGCATTCATCCTTGCATTAACAAGAGTACTTAGGATTTATTTAATTGTCCTGCTTTATCATTACTGTTTGATTGAACTGATAACATGTTAACCAGTGCTTTATTGTTCCACTGAGTTGATCACTCACTCCCACGTTTCTGGGGTGGTGTTAAACACCCACCAGACTCTGTCTTAGGCTCTGATGTTGCAGATGTGGATGCGACTTTTGAGGTAGAGCGGGAGCTGGATGATGACGAGGCTGCCTTCTCTTATATGTAGTTTTCAGACGGGTTCTAGAGAGCCTCGGTCTGATGTGCAGGATTTTGGGATTATTTTTGGAAACTTAAATGATGTAATTTGATACTTACAATTTTGTTAAATAACACTTTCATACGATCTGGCTTATATATGTACTTCAGGGATTTACACTTGTACACATTTTACTATAAGTCTTCCGCTTGCTTTATTCACTTATCCCTGAATCATATCTGTGTTTTGGCTTAATCTATCCCATGTTTTATGCACTAATACAGTCAACATACATCCATCATTAAATATGTTGCATAAGTGATGTTTTGGAACTCGGGAGCTGAGCTATGCTCGACCCCCGAATTTCAGGGCGTTACACTTATTCACCCCCCTCTAGGACTATTGGCATACTCCTATTTTAACTTAAGCGGTCATTACCACAATTTCAGACCTGACCTACTTATGGGCAAGGAAAGATAGGTTGTGTTTGATGAGCTCGTAAATTGTCTGCTGTCGCTTTGCCAGGCGACTTATGACTTCTCGCTGTTAGGTAGATAGTGAGGTTCAATACAAGTGGGTTAGACTAGTTCGGCCCATGAACTATGTAGTCCCACCTCTGTAGTTGACCACGGTGGAAAAGTCTATACAAGTGGGTAGCAATCATATGCGAGTCCCACCTCTGTTTCAGACTTTGGTGATCCAATTGGAAAATGTGGAAAGTTGTGGAAACGTTGAAAGAGTATGTATGTTACAAGTGGGTAGAAGTCTCACCTCTGTATATAAAAATGATTTGGAACATAAAAAGTGGAATAATGTATTGTATCTTTATTTTATTGTTATCAATCCAGAAAGCCTGTGCCTTATTGTGCATTATATGAGCATGACATGAAACATGCATTTTCTCTTCACACACGCACTCACTGGGCTTAGTAGCTCAAGCTTTCCTTTCTATTTTTTTTACAGGTGAGAGTATGGAGCTGTAGGAGTAGAGGCTACAAACTCCAGTTGTCCTTTTTGTTTTATACATATCAGTATATATATATTTTTTGTAATACCTTTAATATGTACATCAAGTATAGTAATTATGACATGGTTTATGTTTTAGTTTTGCCTTGATGTTGATCAGTTGTACACAGTAATATATGTTGAATATGATGAAATTTTGAGAAATGATACATGTTTGTCGTCTTTACTTTCAGAAATCCTCCTTGTGGAGCCTCGCTTATGGGACTTAATATGTGATAGTTGGAAGTCCCAAAATCAGAGTTCTACGAAGGCTGTCAACCAAAATTTGGTGTATAGTAATCATGGATTACCAACACTAGATTTAGGGTCATGACAGTGGTCATTGAAAGCCCACTATTAAAAACTTCTTAAGGCCCACTATAATATTTATTTGCCATGCAACCTGTTGATAAGGTTGCACGAACCTGGATGAAGGGCAAACACAAATATCAACTTGACCTAAAACTATTATGGCCCACAAAAACCTTTTAATAGATATTCACTGTTGTTTTATGTGGTGTGGTCCATCTGAGATTTGTCTCTCTTCATTTATGGGCCCATGCGTAACATGAGTAGGCCCAACAGTCAAGGCACCACCCACATTGCTGGTTATAGGGTACCAGTAAAGTTGTGCTAATAGGGGCTATTCACACGGCTAACTCAACTGGTGATAGAACATAAGTTTTAAAAATATACTTGGGAAGATGGAATGCAGAGGATGATGTACTGTGTAACTCGATATGCCATACCTCACTAAGTAAATTCTATAAGGCCTATTATGAAGTATGCGCCTTGTCCATGCGTACCATCCTTTTTATCATATCATTTTATGGCTTGAGCCTAATATTTAAACATATCCAAAGCTCAATTGAAACACACCACAAAAATAGTTAGGGATAATGGCATCTTGTTGATATTTATTTGTTATCCAACTTGTTCATTAGGTGACCCAAACATGGATGAAGGTTAAACACAAATATCAGCTTGATCAAAACTTCATTAGCTACCAAGAATTTTTCAATGGCTAGTGTTCAATTCCCATTGTTTCTTATGGTGTGGTACATTAGATATGTTTCAATTTGGACAAATGCCTTAAAATGAGTTGATAAAAGGGATGTATAGTGTGGATAAGACATACATCACATTGGGTCCGACAAAATTTACCAAGTACCCTCCACAATAGGGAGTTATTACTACTAATAGAGCTGGGCATGTTTGACCCGATCTGGTGGATCCGACCCGATCCGAACCGAACCGACGGCCTGGATCGATGCGGATCGAGTAGGGCTATTCAGATCCGACAGTTTTTCAGATCGAGTTCGGATCGTGGTCAATCCGAACCGATTCTAATCGAAATCCGAACCGAATGGATCAGATCCAGATCAATCCAATCCGATCCGGAGTGATTCTTATGAATATTTATCTTATGAACAGGTTGGATGACAAATAAACATCACTGGAGCCTTATAAATTTTTCAATGGTGGAAATCAATACTTCTACTTTTTCCTGAGGTATGGTCCACTTGAGCTTTAGATATGCATCAAATTTGGGGTCAACCACTAAAATGATCTGGAAAATCCAATGGACAGCGTGGATAAACCACATGCATTCACGGTGGGCCCCAACAGAGTTTATTCAGTACGCCCACTGAGTAAGCAGGATAAGCCACATGCATTCGTGTGCCAACGTGCGGAAGCGGATTGCGTACTGAGTAAACTCTGTGGGGCCCACCGTCATTCATGCATTATATCAACTTCGTCCATCCGTTTTATCATATAATTTTAATGCTTTAAACCAAAAATTAATTAAATAAAAAGTTCAAGTGGACCACACCACCTGAAACAACGTGAATTGAAGTCCACTATTGAAAAGTTCTTAGGGGCCCACAGAAGTTTTAGATCAAGATGATATTTGTGTTTTCCCTTCATCCATTTCTGTGTGATCTTTTGAATAGTTTGGATGACAAGCAAACATCACTGGCGCCTTAGAAAGGTTTCAATGTTGGAAATCAATACTTCCACTATATCCTTTGACATGGTCTACTTGAGATTTTGATATACTTCAATTTTGGGCTCAACATCTTAAATGATCTGCATAAACGGATGGATGGCATGGATAAACCACATGAATTCACAGTGGGGCCAACAGAGTTTACTCAGTACGATAAGAGCGTATTAAGTAATAAGCAATCCGATTTCATTTCGTGTTGTGCAGCCAACAACAGCTGGTGTAGGATACGTGTCGTGCAAAGATGAGTGGAGACGCGCCTCGAGCTCCAAGTTGTACAAACGACTCAAATGAGATCAAAATTACATGGGCCCCACAATGATGTATTTATTATATCCATATCGTTTATCCATTTTTCGTGATCATTTTAGAGCATTTGAAAAAAAATGAATCATATCTAAAGCTCAAATGGACCACACCGAAAATAACAAAAAGGATAATGATTTTCACCATTAAAAAATTCATAGGGCCACTATAACGTTTATTTTCCATCTAATCTATTAATAATGTTAAAAATACATGGATGAAGAGGAAAAGCAAATTTCATATTAATCCGAAACTTCCGTGATATCTAAAAGGGTTTCAATGGTAAACGTTCAATCTCCCATTGTTTTTTGCAATGTGGTCCAACTGATCTTTAGATCTGTCTTATTTTTCGGCTCAAGCCTTAAGACGAACTCTCCAAATGGATGGACGGTTTGGATATAACACATACCTCATAATTTGACCCACAGACATAATATGATCCAAACCATACCCAACCCATCCAACTTGGCTTCCCTGACCGAGTCGGACTCGATTCAGGTCAGACCAATCATGCATCGGATCGTTTTCAGTCAGATGTCCTAGACTCGGTCCCGGATCGAATCGAGTTCGGGTTGGCCCATGTATATTTCATACCGAATCGAGTTGAACTCAATCCGATTCGACTCCGTCCAATGCTCAACTCTAACTACCAATCCGCCTCCCAAGATAATGCTAACCACTTTATTTTGAAATTGGAATTTGAGCCTCTTACTATTTTAATTTAAGTATCTATTAATGAATAATTAG
This sequence comes from Magnolia sinica, assembly GCF_029962835.1. NCBI lineage: Eukaryota > Viridiplantae > Streptophyta > Magnoliopsida > Magnoliales > Magnoliaceae > Magnolia > Magnolia sinica. Next base: position 88,798,235 of record NC_080574.1, read on the forward strand.
GATTACATGCTGAATATGGTTTTAAAGGATATACTCTATCCCCAATCTTCTTTGAATGGGATTGATAAGTGGCACATGTGAGGAACATGAGTCACTGCCAATTTTCAAGTAGTGGTCAACTATCACAAAAGTCTGTATGTGAACTGATTTGTCCATCGAATATGTTACTCGTAGTGGACAAATATTTGTGAGTTTTGACAAATCTGTAATGTCATTTTGGAATTTCCCACTTCACAGCTTCGTTATACACAACTCATGCCACAATCTCTCGTCCTAAATATAACTGAATCAACTGATAAAAGAGACTTATTTTACCATGCTAATTTTCATGAATAGGACATCAGTACTATCAAACCGGTAGCACCCACCGTGGAGATCACGTGGCATAAAAATCAGGCCGGCCCATTATCAGGTGGGCCTGGTGGAATCAACTCAGGAAGAACCGATCATTTAAGTATGGGATTGGACAACCGTGTGAGCTGATCAACGGATTTTTGAGAAAGGTGATCTTCATGGTGGGCCTATTGTTTTCATGGTGCTGATTTAGGTGGTATGTTGGGAAAAAGTTGGCACCGTACTACATGTTGTAGTACACCTGCAGATAGGTGATCAGTTCTCTTGTGAAATAAAAAAAAAACAAAAAAAAAACACTCAACGGTCTAATTTCCCAAAGGCAACGTGAGAGAGAGAGAGAGAGAGAGAGAGAGTGCGGATGAGAACTCCACTTTTGAAAAAAAAAAAAAAATTGCATAAGAATCCGCATTTGAAAAAGTGGGAAATGACAAAGCAAAGAAAATAAACAGCCCCCTTCTTCAAGAACCTTCTTCATCTCTTCTCTCTTGTCCATGAGCATGTTCTTCTTGCTCAGCTGCTTGGAAGAAACATGGCCGTGAGAAGCCCCCTTTCTGTAACTTTCGAATCTCCTAAATCGATTTCCACGATGCCCACATCGCGGTGGAGGAGATTTCTTGATGGGTTCCGCTCGTTCATCACATGGAGCAATAACCCAACGTCCTCTACCCCGTGCCGGCGGAGAATTCTTCACGGTGAGGATGAAGAACAGGAATTTCAGTTATCAAACACCCACTGCCTGTCGTCATACTACAGTGTCTTCGTTGCACGCCTTGCCATCATGGTATTTTGAAATTTGAATTTCAGGAACTCTTTTATTTGGGTTTGATACTTTTAGGGTGTATTTGGCTGCTCAATTGAAATAAATAGCAATCATATTGAAGTTCCTTCCTTAGCATTCATATTGAGGATCTGCACTCCAAATTGCAATTATGTTACTTTCAAGTTAGACTAGGAAAAAACATAAATGCAATTTGAGGTGTCCAAATGCAACCTTAATCTTCTAGGATTTTTATTTATTATTATTATTATTATTATTATTATTATTATTATTATTTTGTGTGTGTGTGTGTGTGTGTGTGTGTGGTTATTTTGCTTTTAAAGATTCTTTTATTATTATTAGCTGCTGCTGTTGTGAGTATGATGAAACTGGGATTCTGTTCAATTTGATTGGTTGTGGAAAGTAATGGGTCATGAGAGACTCAAAACCATGGACCTGTAGCTATATTGGTTTCAAATAAGAGGAATTTCCTGTTGTGGCAGAGTATGACTATGAGTGGCATGTCTTGCCAAATTCAGGCTGTCCAAATGGTGGGCCCTGCTGTAGAATTTCCATCACCATAAAATTCATGCTGAAGAATGAAACTAATTAGATGATTAGTCACTATCAATTCGACTGTTAAAATGGATAATAGTCAACAGTCCAAATTCAGCAAACAAATGTCCATTGATCAAGAGGCTTGGAGATTTGGATCATCCAATCAATTTGATTTTGGGATTGTTGCATTTACAGTGGGGCCCGTAATTTGGTCTCTTTCGATCAAGGAATGTGTCTGCACCAAGAGGATCTCTTTACAAGTCAACTGTACGTCGGCCTGCTCTCAATGATTGGGAATGTTCAGCCAGTAGAACCTACCATGATGTTTCCCAGTGAATTTTTTTTGCATATGTTATTTGATCCTAGCCATCAATCATTGGGCTTTTGCTCATTTATATAGGCCATGATCTTTTGGCTTAACCACCTCATTTGTAGGTCATAGTGAGGCACATTGGATTTTCCAACTGGATTCTGTACCACATGCCATCAATAGTGGGCCCACCGTATGAATTGTTCCAATTACCGTGGATGGGCCCATATAATCTGGGTCACTCCAATGATTTACCAGCTTTATTTCTGCAACATCTTTATCCAAAAACTAGGTATGATGTGAGCCTCTACAGCATAAACTTACTCTGGGGCTGAATGAGGATTTAAGAAACATGAGGGAGAAAACTGGCCTTTGTTGGTGAGGGTTGAAAATGAGTTAGTCTATAGAGGAGACATTACTATATCAATTTTAGACGCATTTGATTAGGAAGTCCAACAAGGTTCATACTTCTATTCTTTGTGACAAGCACATGGTGCCTATTTGAAAATTCCGTATCAACATGTGACCATGTTTGCGTGAACCCCTAGATAACACTTATATTGATATTTTTGATGTTTGATTATCATATGTACATCTTCATGTATAAATAATTGTTTTTTAGTTTTACTCAAGACTAGACTAGCAAGGAGTGTGTTGGTTCAAGTTGAAGGATTTAAAAAAACAAGGGAAAGGCTCAAAAGGACATGGGTGGTAGTAGTGCTAAAAGACTTGATGACCTATAGTTTAATTAAGAATATAGTCTTTGACAGTATTCATGTAGCCAACCCCAGTTAGTGAAAGGCCCAGATGGGGGGTGGGGATTGGGTACTAGCCCCCACCAGGACTTAGCTAGACACAGACGATCTTGTTAGGGGATTTTGGGGCCCACTATGATGTATGCATTTTATCCACATCGTCCGTCCATTTTGACCAATCATTTTAGGTGATGAATCGAAAAATGAGGCAAATCTAATGCTCAAGTGGACCACATCATAGGAAATGGTGAGGATTGAATGCCTATCGCTAAAAACCTTTTGGGGCCCACCGAAGTTTTTGGATCAAGCTAATATTTATGTTTTCCCTTCATCCAGGACTATGTGACCTTATGAACAAGTTGGATGGAAAATAAACATCACAGTGGGCCCTAAGAAGGTTTCAATGGTGGGGATCATTGTCATGATTGCCTCCTAAGGTGTGGTCCACTCGAGCTTTTGATTTGTCTCCTTTTTGTGCTCATTCCCTAAATTGATCTTTCAAAATGGATGGACGGCTTGGATAAAACACATATCATAGTGGGCCCCTCAGAACCCCTTGATAGGACCGTCCGTCTCTAGTTAGGTCCTGGTGGGGGTAGTACCCAATCTACGCCTCCAAATGGGTAGGTCCACAGGATCTAATGGTATCTATGCGATTTTAAGAACCTTCACAAAATCAAAGATGGACAACCCTTATCCAGTGGTCTGCGTAACTATTATGGGAATGAAAAGGAGCTGATCACCCCTTTGATCCTATAGTTAGGATGGCCACCGGATATGATCAACAATTTGGATCATATAAAGGTGGCCTAATGGATAATCGGTATTCTCTTGTTATTCTTCTTCATTTCCTCCCTACAAAAGTACTCGGATGCATGAGGGAATGCCTACCATCTTACAAAGGCAGGAACTAAGAAGATTTCGAGAAGTTCGAATATGATAGGACTTATCCTCATCACATCATTACTCTCTACCTTATCACAATCCTTTCACATTTGAATTTAAATTCAAATTAGAACTTTGAGAGAATGGAAAAGGGACATCCATTTGGAGATATTTTGAGAAAAAAATTTTGTTAGGAACCCATCCATTAGTGGTTGCCCATAAGTGGGCCCCACTAGCTCATATCCAACATCTCACTCATTCATGTTGTGGGAGGGGTATAATATAGATTGTCCATCTAACTCATCTCATAAAGGTTGTGATAAAAAGAATCAGAGGTGTGGGCCCAGCTAAAACACCGTTGTCTTCTCACAGGTTTTTGAGTACTAAGTGCCCACATAACTATCACTCAATAATCAAGTTTGTTTTTTATGCTTGTCCTAATATCATGACCACACTGGATGGAGTTGACTCCTAATTTAGAGTATGATGGGGACATCATGCGCACACGCGCATGCACACTACACCCCTACGCACGTACGTACACAGAAGGAGGGCCCCTCCATCGATCTGGCTTGATGACAACGTCCAGGGAGAGCCTCCTAGCTAGAAGACGAAGTTTTGGTTCAAAAGGGTGGGCCTGATAGTCAAGAAAAGCCCATCATGGGATCGCATGATCGTGGCCCACTCGTCAGATTGATTTCATATTTTAGGTTTTACTTATTGTTATTATTTAGAACATCGTGAACACTTTAGATTTCTTTGTTTGGTTTTATTTTAGTTTACTTCATCGCCAAGTAATAGGTTGCGCACATGGTGTGAGTTTTTGGGGTATAGGGTTTTTCCTATAAATAGCACCCCTTGTAGTTCTTTTCATTCATTGAAACTTAATAAAAATTCCTGCTTTATTTTTCTGTTCTCTTGGTGAGTTGTGGAAGAATTCAAAAGTAGGTGCGAAGCCCTCCCTTTTTGAAGGGCTAACTACCGTGGAGCGAAGCCACATCTATCCACATCCGCCCCTACCCTATTCTATCCATATCTCTCATCTTCTATCATCATTATTGCTTTGAATTTCTTAGCTTTTGCAGCTATTCATCCCCCTACTACCAGTTTTCAGAATCTGGACCTGTAGGAGGGGTAAAACTTCGGCGGAGCACTACGCCTCGACCTTATGTCGGATCGTCGTCAAACTTGGAGGGATTGGAGGTCTCCCCTGGCCGACCAAGGCCTAAGTGTCACTTTGGGAAGACGGGCTTCCATCACACGTGCGGCCAGCCCACTCACGCAAGTGTGTTAGCCTCGGGCCACTATCTGCACGCATGAGCTTTCTCTGGGTCAGGTTTTCCTCTGGTTTTCTTTTTTTCATTCCTATTTCCTAAACCCTAGCCTTGGTTTGCATTAACCCTAATTTATTTACCCATTTTTTCACCCTAGGGTTCCTTGAATTGAGGTTGGGGAATCCCTTGGATTAGGGATTATTTGCCATGTATGTGTGGTTGATTTCTATTTCCCTTTGAGCATCGTTTGGTTTATAATTTTTATTGGTCTAGTCTTAGCCTGTGTAGGCCTGAACCCGCATAGATTCTCCTTTACTTGAATGTTTGGACCTTTTATGTGGGATATGGAATTTGTGTAATTGTTTCTGAACTAAGGTGATTTTAAGCCTGAAATCTCACACATCATGTTTAATTTCATGTCATGCATCAAATTTGGTATCAGAGCTTAGGGTTCTTATAGGGGAATACATTACTTGTTTATGGTTAGTTTGTTTGAGTCCATCATGCATTCAGTTCATCATATGTAGCTTTTAGGAGTCCATAGTCCCTCGTATTAGTTGTTGAAATTTCTGTTAGCAGGAAGTTAGCAATTTACATTGCTGTAACTTTCTGTTATTCCTTTATTTTGACAGCTATATTGCTGGATTTTAGTAGCACTACGTAGTTTCCCTCATATAGTCTCATAAGATCATTTAGTTCATATAGTCATCGTAGAAAGTCCTTAGGTGGAGTTGCAAGTTGTACGCCCACACGTACGGGTCATAGTTTTGGCTAGTAGCCTACACTAAACATGGAACAACTGCTAGAGTCATTAAACAAGCTGTCCCAGCAGATTGAGTCTTAGGGTAAGCGCTTGGAACAAGACAGAGATCAACACCTTGACCAAATAGAGGCCTCCCTCAGGACAAACCCCACCATTAGGGAAGATGGTCAATCTCAGGCAGGTGGCCAGGAGGATAGACCAATGAATGGAGGTGGCCAAGGAATCAGTCATGGGCGTGCACCCGTACCCCCACCCCATGAGGGACATCAAGACCATTATTTTGAGGGGTACAACATGTGCGGCCTCGTGGCTAGAGAGAGTGTACTAGAGGCTAGTGTAGAGTTACCTACTGAGACCATTCCGGTAGTGGATAAGTTTCATGATGTCTTTCCTGATGATTTACTGGATGAGTCTCCCCTTAGGAGAGATATAGAGCACACCAGAACATGAGACATCGTAATACTTACAGTTGAGTTTGCGTTTAATAATTCTGTCGATAGGTCCACAGGTCTCAGTCCTTATGAAGTCATTACTGGTTATAAACCTGAGAAACTTATTGATCTTGTCCCTATGTCACTATCCCATAGGCCGTCAGAGCCTGCAGAGTCTTTTGTGCATCACATTCATTCATGGCATCAAGAAATCAGGCAGAAGATCACTACTAGTAATGAACATTACAAATTTTCTGCAGACCAACATAAATGTTTCAAGGAATTCAATGTAAGGGACTCTGTGATGGTCCGCATCAGGCTTGAGGGTATCCTCTGGGGGCCATTCATAAGTTACACGCGCGTAGCGCTGGACTCGTCAAAATTATAAAACAAAACGGTGTCAATGTGTATGTGGCAAATCTTCCACCCTCCATGGGAATTAGTTCCACATCTAATGTGGAAGATCTAGTTGCATTTCAAGGGGTTATTGATGCATTGTCCAGCCTTTTACCTAACCATCCTGATTCATTAGACCTGTCCCTTAATCCATGGCCCCCTCTCGACCCATTTTCTCAGCCTCTACCTCCTATATCTATCCGTCCTGATCCATCTTCCCAGCTACTACGTCCCATACTTACACCTCTCGACCTATTTTTCCAACCTCTACCTCTCATACCTACCCATCCCGACGCATTTTTCCAGCCTCTACCTCCCATACCTACCTATCCTGACCCATCTTCCCAGCTACTATGTCTCATACCCACCCTTTCCGACCCATTTTCTCAGCCTCTACCTCACATACCTACCCTTCCCACACCTAGAGAGGAAATAGAGGATATTCTGGACCATCAAATAATATCCACGTCGGACGGTGGGTTTCAGAAGTACCTGGTTAAATGGAAGTTACGCCCAGCTTCATACAGCACGTAGCTCACTGAGGAGGAGCTTCATAGACTTGATCCTGACATCCTAGATCGGTTCAGGAGTTTTATTCCGTCAGTGGCGAAATCTTCGCAATCGGGGAGAATTGATGGGGACATCATGCGCACACGCGCACGCACACCACCCCCTACACACGTACGTATGCAGAAGGAGGACCCCACTATCGATCTAGCTTGATGACGACATCCACGGAGGGCCTCCTAGCTAGAAGACGAAGTTTTGGTTCAAAAGGTTAGGCCTGATAGTCAAGAAAAGCCCATCATGGGATCTCATGATCGTGACCCACTCGTCGGATTCATTTCATATTTTAGGTTTTGCTTATTGTTTTTATTTAGAACATCGTGAACGCTTTAACTTTCTTTGTTTGGTTTTTATTTTAGTTTACTTCATCGCCAAGTAATAGGTTGCGCACATGGTGCGAGTTTTTGGGGTATAAGGTTTTCCCTATAAATAGGCACCCCTTGTAGTTCTTTTCATTTATTAAAGCTTAATAAAAATTCCTGCTTTATTTTTCTGCTCTCTTAGTGAGTTGTGGAAGAATTCAAAAGTGGGTGCGAAGCCATCCCTTTTCGAAGGGCTAACTACCGTGGTGCGAAGCCACATCTATCCACATCTGCCCCTACCCTATTCCATCCATATATCTCATCTTCTATCATCATTATTGCTTTGAATTTCTCATCTTTTGCAGCTATTCATCCTCCTACAGCCAGTTTCCAGAATCTGGACCTGTAAGAGGGTTAAAACTTCGGCGGAGCACTACGCCTCGACCTTATGTCGGATAATCGTCAAACTTGGATTGATTGGAGGTCTCCCTTGGCCGACCAAGGCCTAGATGTTACTTTGGGAAGGCGGGCTTCCATCACACGAGCGGCCAACCCACCCATGCACGTGCGTTAGCCTCGAGCCACCATCTGCACGCAGGAGCTTTCTTTGGGTCAGATTGTCCTCTGGTTTTCCTTTTTTCATTCCCATTTCCTAAACCCTAGCCTTAGTTTGCATTAGCCCTAATTTATTTACCCATTTTTTCACCCTAGGGTTCCTTGAATTGAGATTGGGGAATCCCTTGGATTAGGGACTATTTGCTATGCATGTGTGGTTGATTTCTATTTCCCTTTGAGCATCGTTTGGTTTATAATTTTATTGGTCCAGTCTTAGCCTGTGTTGGCCTGGACCCGCATAGATTCCCTTTTACTTGAATGTTTGGACTTTTTATGTGGGATATGGAATTTGTGTAATTGTTTCTAAACTAAGGTGATTTTAAAGCCTGAAATCTCACATATCATGTTTAATTTCATGTCCTACATCAGAGTACTCGGCCAACATATGAACTTATCCAACTTATCGAGTTTATTTAAAAAAAATTAGTTTTTCACAAATATCAATTTAAAAACCTTTTTTAATGTAATAATATAATATGTATACCTTTTGAAAGAATATTATTTGCAGAATCTTATCAAAGCTCGGTACTTACATGCGGATATCTTCAAGTGCATATTAATAGTTTTAAAAACTTGGTGCAGTTGTTGTGGAATCTTCCCCATGCAAATGTGTAATTGGGTATTACTTAAGTCGCTTTTCTAGTACAATCAAGTCTGATGCAATTTGGGGACCTTCATCATCACACACTAAAGTAGCAATCTCAATCTCATTTTAGGTCTACAATATGCAAGTAATCACATGTCAAGTTGTGCACTAAAGTAGTGATACTCAATCTCATCCTGTTATACACAAGAGGAGGCAAGTTTAGGACACAGAGTCACCTACAGGACTGGTTGTGGGAAAAGCTATAGGAGCAACCCACTAATGGTTGCCCGCAAGTGGGCCTGTTTGGCCCATATCCAACACTCAATTGCAATAAGGTTTAGATAATGATGGTGACTCAACTAGGCAACTGGTCATTAAATGTGTGCCAAACCTAAATTTGTTGGACCAGAAACTAAGTGAATCGATTCAAAACTTGACCAAGTCAACTTGACTCAAGGAGACTTCGAGCCGAGTCATGAGGAAACTCAACTATGAATGTGACTCGGTCTTGAATCAACAAGACTTGTTGAGTTGACTCGTACAACTCCATGCAACTTGAGTTGACTCCAACCAAGCCAGGCCTTTTCATAAAAGGTTCAATTTCCCACCCCTTAGGAGGAGGAAAACATCTTAACCAATGTAGCACATTGTCATGGGCTGGACATTTGAATGAGGCTATTCTTAGGACTTGGCCATTTCTAGCTGTTTTGTATATGGAGGTTATGTAAGTAGAGAATGATTTGATGATAATAATGTGAAGAAAAGAGGAGAATATTGAGAGAGAGGGAGGGGAATTTGGGAGAGATGTTGTGTTAGGCTTGCTTGCCCTAACACATAATGTTTTATTATAATAAAGCATATAGTACACCGCAGGAGAAGAGGGAAGTGTGCACATGCACTTACACTAAAAGGGACTAAAAGAGCCACTAACCACATACACAATACACTAGCATTTTCTATACTCCCCCTCAAGTTGGAGCATAGATGTTGATCATGCCCAACTTGTTACGAACACGATGAAGAGCATCTCGACTCAAGGACTTTGTAAGAACATCAGCAAGTTGATACCCAAATCGAACAAAAGGAGTGACGATTTCCTTAGAAGCTACTTTCTCCCGAATAAAGTGATAATCGACCTCAATATGCTGGGTTTGCTCGTGGAAAACTGAGTTACGAGCAATATGGATGGCCGCTTGGTTGTCACAGTGAAGAGGAACATGATCTGAAGGAGGATAGCCAAGTTCTTTAAGAAGGTTGCGAAGCCACACGAGTTCACACGTCGCATGAGCCATTGCACAATATTCTTCTTTAGCCGAGGACCGGGCAACAACTGGCTGCTTTTTGCTCTTCCATGTTATAAAATTGCCACCTAAGAAGGTACAAAAGGCAAATGTAGAGCGGCAATCAAAATTACTACCTGCACAATCAGCATCAGAATAGCTAGAAAGATGAAGATGACCATGCAACTGAAAGCGGAAGCCAAGACCCGGGGCTGATTTTAGATACCGAAGTATGTGGTAGACAGCCGTGAGATGGGAAGTACGGGGAGCTTGCATGAATTGGCTAACAACGCCCACAATAAATGAGAGATCCGGGCGAGTAATAGTCAGGTAAATAAGCCGGCTTATAAGTTGTTGATACATCCCGGGATTAGTAAGGAGAGCACCATCATCTGGTCGAAGCTTCTGTGAAGTATCCATGGGAGTGGTAGCAGGTTTGCACCCTAATATGCCGGTCTCCATGAGAAGATCGAGCGCATATTTTCGCTGTGACATGACCAATCTGGATGATGAGCGACCAACTTCAATTCTGAGGAAGTAGCGAAGAGGACCAAGATCCTTGATCTCAAACTTGGTCTTCAAAAAATCTTTGACCTCCCTCATTCCAGTAGAATCACTACCGGACAGAACAATATCATCCACATAGACAATGAGAACCATGATGCCCATTAATCGACGACATATAAAGAGAGAATGATTGACATGACTATAAAAAAAGCCGAACTTCAAGAGAGCCTGACTAAATTTTTCGAACCATGCACGTGGGGATTGTTTGAGTCCATAAAGGGCCTTCTTCAACCAGCATACAAGTGCAGGGTTGTGAGAAGCAACAAAGCCAGGAGGTTGATGCATGTAAACTTCCTCTGTAAGGTCCCTATGGACAAATGCATTCTTAACATCAAGCTGAAACAAGGGCTATGATAAATTAACGGCCAAGGAGATCACAACGCGAATCGAATTAAGCTTAGCCACTGGAGAGAATGTCTCGAAGTAATCCACACCATGAGTCTGTGTATAACCCTTAGCAACAAGACGGGCTTTATAGCGATCAATGGAGCCGTCTGGAAGAAACTTGATCGTATAAACCTATCGACAGCCAACAAGTTTATGGCCTAAAGGAAGTGGCACAAGGTCCCAAGTATGATTCTTCTCAAGAGCAGACATTTCTTCTATTATCGCCTTCGTCTAGTCTGGACTTTGAAGAACATGTGAGAGAGATCGAGGAATAGTCTATGATGAAAGGGAAGTTGCAAACGACTAAAAAGAAGATGAAAGATGATCATATGAAACGAAATTACTAATGGGGTATTGAGTGCAAGATTGTGACCCTTTGCGCAAGGCAATCAGAAGATCTAAACTTGAGGTAGGAGAGTCACTTGAGCCAACATCTAAAGTGAGCGGAAGGATGGATGGCTGAGCGTGTGAGGATTTATCTTGACAATGATACACCCACAGAGGCTTAGGCTCACCCAAATCACCAATAAGATGCTGAATGAAGGGGAGATGAGTTTTTCCATGATCACTAGTGGAAAGAGGATAAGAGTCATACTCCCCCTGACTTGCAAGAGGATCACGGAGGGATCGGCCTGGAGCTGAGAAAAAAGAAATATCCTCAAAGAAGGTTACATCGGCAAAGACATGTTTCTTGTGAGTCAATGGGTCAAAACATTTATACCCTTTCTGACTCCGAGTATACCCTAGAAAGACACATTTAATTGCCCTGGGGCTAAGTTTATCATTACTTCCTTCCAAAATTTGAACAAAGCATGTACAACCAAAAACTTTTGGTGGTAAAGGAGATAGATTATCATGCGGATATGATATAGTAAATGAAGATTTGTAAGACAAGATACATGAGGGTATATGATTAATAAGAAAAGTAGTAGTTAGAAGAGCATTACCCCAAAAATGTTTAGATAGATGCATACCAAGCAGAAGGGTGCGAGCAACTTTAAGAAGATGACGATTCTTTCATTCTGCAATACTATTTTGTTGAGGTGTGCGAGCACACGATGTCCTAGACAAAATACTACATTCCTGCAAGAAGGACAGAAAGGCAGTAGACATGTATTCCCCCTCATTATCAAAATGGATGGTTTTGATGGAACATTGAAATTGAGTGCACACTTCATGATAAAACACTTTAAACGCATCAAACACTTCACTTTTAGATTTCAAAAGATAAATCCAAGTCATGCGTGAATAATCATCAATAAAGGTAAGAAAATATCTAAATCCAAAAGTGGAGGTAACCGGAGCTAGTCCTCAGACATTCGAGTGAATCAGAAGAAAAGTTTGAGATTTCCTCCTAGAATAGCTAGGAGGAAATGTAGCATGATGATGTTTAGATAATTTACAAATATCACAGCATAACGGTTTAGTGACAGATGAAGAGGGAAACAAAATTCGCAATCTAGCTATGGATGGGTGGCCTAAGTGGCAATGCCACCAAGTCATGAACTTTCGATCTAGAGAAAGGGTACTAGAAGCGGCAATGGGTGTATCATTGAGAAGATAAACACCTCCTCGCTCATGCCCCTCCACCAATCACTATATTCGTCTGTAGGTCCTGAAACAAATAATACGAATGGAAGAAGGTAATGGAACAATTTAATGATTTAGTAAGAGAGCTAACAGACAATAAGTTTAATGGAAAACGAGGAACATGCAAGACTGAGGACAAAGACAAGGAAGAAGAAAGAGGGATAGAACCAATCCCAAAGATGGGACTTTGGGTTCCATCTGTGACTGTGACATACTGAGTGTGAGGAAAAAGAGAATAAGAAGAAAAGAATTGAAACTTACCAGTCATATGGGAGGAAGCTCCAGAGTCTATGACCCAGGAGGTAGGAGAAGATGATGCAAGAAGTGCAGTACCTGACTGGGCTGAAGTTTCGTGAGATGGCTCAGGAATATCACGAATGTGAAGCAGCATAAGGGCATCATATGCAGCGCGAAAAATAATAAGAGACTCCCCTGAAGTAGACTGCTCAGCTGTCGGGGTGGAAGACTGGATTTCAGGAGCAACTGTGGATGCAACAGAAGCAGCGGCATACGTTGGACGACCATGTATCTACCAGCAATAATCAATGGTGTGATTAGTTCCACTGCAATGTGAACAAATGCGAGAACCATCACGTCCTCGTCCATGTCCACCACGACCACGAAGACTACGACCACCACGACTGTGATCTCCTTCGCGGCCTCTACCACGGCCACCAAAACCAGAAATGCGCCCTGAACTCAAGGATGGTACCCGAAGACCAAGAGAAGACTGATCGCCAGCAAGATGTGTCGAACGCTCGGGTGGCACAAATGAATGAGAAGGAAGAGCAGAGACAGTAGCAGGATGACACATGGCATAGATTGTCGTCAATGAGGGAAGAGGATCCTGCATAATAACCTGATCTCGAGCATGAAGATAATCAGAATTCAACCTAGCTAGGAACTGCATGATACGAGTATCATCTCGCTGCTTATGAGCATGTTCATGATCCTCTTTACATTTGGATAGAAGAGGTTGATACATATCCAACTCATCCCACATACCCTGAAGTGTCGAATAGTAATCTTTTAATGATCTGGAGTTTTGTTGGAACCGACCAATTTCTTGAATAAGCTAGAATACCCGTGAAAAATTCTGAGATTCTGAGAACATATCATGAAGCGTATCCCAAATGCCTTTAGCCGGGGATAAAAACATCACTGAGTGTCTAATCGAGGAATTTATACTATTTAACAACTATACAATAACTTGACAATTCTCTTTTGTCCAAGACTTGTAGGTAACATCTGTAAAGCTTGGGGGATCATCCAAAATATATGACAACTTCTTACGGGCTCCTAAAAATACTTTTACAGATTGTGCCCATTGAAGATAGTTGTCACCATTCAACTTAGTGGAGGTAATCTGCAAGGGGTTGGATTCAAGAGACCCTATGCCAAGAGATGAGGGCCCTTTGTTAGTCATAGGAGAGTCCAAGAGAGATAAATCTATGCCAATAGAGGCCTTACACCAAGAAGGATTAATTCAAACAACTCTATCTCACTCAATCCTTCAAGATAATAAGAGATAAACCTCAAACAAATATCAATAATCCAAAAGACCATGAAAGTCAATCAAAAAAGGTCCAACCGAGTGAAAAACGGCCCAGCTGCACGTCTGTTTGAGGTTAAAAACCTCTCAAACATTGATTTAAGTAAAAAATCCTCCATGGGTAGCTTGGGAGGGAGATTTCGGTCCATCTTGAGCAAAGAAACCAAATAAAAGCTTATCGATTTGAGGTACATCAAAGAAAAACGGAAGATGGGTCCGATTTTCGAATTTCTCTATTTCTCCAAAAATACCATGAAAGGAAGTCCAAAAAATTTTGAAAAAATCATGACAAATCTTCTAAAATAAAGATCTATCAAACCCCTAAACTTTTAGCTCAAACGGAGTCCATATGTCCGTACAACGCTGACATTAGCAAGGTGACGTGTCGCCTCTCAATTTGTTGGATGCGGTATGCCTAGATCTATTCTCTGATACCAAGTAGAGAATGATTTAATGATAATAATGTGAAGAAAAGAGGAGAATATAAAGTCATCCAGTAGAATAGCAAAGAAGCTCGTTTTGCCACCCGTGCCCCAACACATAATTCCACATCCTTGCCGCATCTTGAATGGTTTTTCCTTCAGAGTTGATCACCTTGATTAGGATGAAGCCACGTGGCGATCATCCAACAACAAGAATACTCTGGAACCTTTCTAGATTTTTGTAAACAACCCAACGTATAAGAACCCATTAGAGAACTCTATGAACTTCCTGACATCTGTATACTGCTCCGCATAATTCTAGCTTACTTTAGAATTTTCTACACATCTTTACATGCTACGTACATTATAGAAAATGCTAGTGTATTGTGTATGTGGTTAGTGGACCGTGGTTAGTGGCCCTTTTAGTCATTTTTAGTGAGGGATTTACATGCATGGTCCTTGTGGTGGGGAATAAGCAAAGCACGTGGTAGTGAAAGGTAGAGGGAGCATGGTTTGTGTATGAGTCACAAGGAAGGAGCCTAATGGGATTGGCTTGTGAAGATAGAACAATGCAATCTAACCATTCAAGGAACCAACATGGAAGATCATCGACAAGAGGTCAACAAGGACGTCATTGCAATAGGTAGGGGAGATTGTCATGAACTGAAAATTTACAAAAAACAATTTGAGGGAGTTAGCCATTATTATCTCTTCTTGTACATGGAGGCAATGTACCTGGTGTGATATGTAGAGGGGGTTGAATGGAGGGTTGTGTAGTAAAATCTAGAGAGCTATTTTAAATATTTAATGCATATAGAGCTGTTTTAAATATTTAACAACTACTTAGAATATTATTAGTTTAGTCATTAAATGTCGAATTAAGTCAAGTAAAGACTAGGTTGAATCTTTGAGTTGACCTGACCTGGCTGGAAATTTAGTTCGATTGGGTTTCAGGTTTCAAACTATAGCTGGGACAAAGTCATTTGATGATTATTTTTATTATCATTATTATTTTTGGATATTTGTACATAATCACAAGATCATATAAAAATATAATATTTTCTTAGAAACATTGTTACAAAGGTGTAAGAAAAACTGACTTTTAAAAGCTATCATGTCCGACACCTTATACCATATGCAGCACTTGGACAATAATCTTTGCCCAAGTTAAATACCTTGTAATGGAATGACAAGGAAATAGCAAAGGAATCATAGGAAGGCATGACATTGTTACAAAGGTGTAAGAAAAACTTACTTTTAAAAGCTATCATGTCTGACACTTCATATCAGTTGGGATACAAATACATATTAGTTATCGCATGGGATATATCATTTGTATTGGGTAATTTATCACACTTTTTGGGAAACATGGGAAAACATTGGGAAAATAGTTAATTTTTTCAATGGAACTTCAATAATTGTTAAAAAAGACCTTAATACACACTTTTAAATCATAACATCTCAAAAAAGAAATGCACATAATAGATTTCCTTTATATAGGGTTCTAAATTATACGTTGTCTGACTGAACTAATGCAACTATATTCAAATTGAATGCATAACATTTAGAGTGTATGTGATGATCATTTCATCAAATACTCCTAAATAATTTGAAATTAGTCTCAATTGACAGGTGGTTGAAGGTAAATTTCGAAAAAAAATTATTTTAATAATTTTTAATTAAAAATGATTTTTATTTTTCGAAAATTGACAAGGACTTAACAAATCAGTAGATCAACCCTCATACATGCTTGATTTCATGTTTGGAGTGCAATATTGCAAGTAATTTGAGAGAAATAGGAGAAATTTTGAATTTTTTCCAATTTTCCCCAAATCGGACCACCTGCGCTAAAATTTCAAAATTAGAATGTATGTGATGATCATTTCATCAAGTACTCCTAAATACTTTGAAATTAGTCTCAATTGACAGCTGGTTTAAGGAAATTTTAGGGAAAAAAAAAGAGGAGAACATAAAGAACCAATGGATATTGAAATCAAAGCTCCAACTCCATGATTTTTCATGCAAAACATGAAGAACCAACGGATTTATAACCATTTGACACTGATTTAACATAATTTTAACAAAAAAAAAGGGATTGAAAATTAAAAATGCTCACCAGATCAAACATGTGGGATATATTGGTATTACCCATGTGTTTTGTATCGCACAGGTGGGATACAAGATATATCATGGGATATATCGTCCGATATTGTCCATATGCAGCACTTAGACATGTATCTTTGCCCAAGTTAAATGTCTTGTAATGGAATGACTAGGAGTTAAATCATAAGCTAGAGGAAATAGGAGAAGTGTCATAGGAAGAGGCACGATCGATGCAAAAATATTGCCATGAATAATCCAGTTCTTCAAATACTCTGCTGAATGCATTGATGATTTGGTGTGGGGATCAGATGTAAGAAGGTATTGTTGACCCTCAGAATGGAAGTAAAGAATGACGATGTGAGAACGTGCAATGAGGCATCATGTTAAATAATGAATTGTTGAAGATTTAAGTATAATCGCCAGGATTTCAATCAAGATGAAATCAGTTAGTTTGAATGCCTGAAAAAAGGATGATGTGTGCTGAAGTGCATCAACCTGACACTCAATGAGCCATGCACTTCAGTGAGATGTTTACTTTGTTAAGGCTTCTTCATGCTTATTAGGCCAATGATTTTGCATGGTAGGCTCAAAATGTTTTTAGTAGTTTCAGTCACTATTATGGTAGAAAGTTCAGGTAACTGCAGACTCTAGAGCAGAAATTCAACCGGTAAAAGTTTGTGTGATCGATTGGGACTTTGTCACAACCTTGAGGTCTAAAGTTGTAGCACGTGCATATATACTGACCTACACCCCATAGTTAGGTGGGAGAGATTTTCTTGAAAAGGGTCGTGTGCATCCTCCTCTTGTATGTTTGAATGAAATTCTCCTTCTATCCCATGCTGGACAAAGAAACTCCTCAGAATTGAACTAGAAGCAAAACCAAGTTAGTTCAGTTCCCAAAACCAGAAACTGCTTTCAGTAACTAATACTGAAGATTTTTAATACATATTCAATTCATTAATTCTTCTACAACTAACTTCTTTAAAATAGGAAAAAACTATTAAGTTTAACTAAGCCACATTAAATTATGTATAGGAACAACAGTCAACTGTTCTTGTTGAGGCTTACACTCAAGAAACATGAGATTGGATATTTATTCTGATACTAGATTTTTTATTTATTTTTCCTCTTTTTCTTTTGTTTTTTATGATTTTATTGTGCCATAGATTGGATTACTAGACCAGCATTTTGATACAGGCAATCGTTTGAAGCTTGTTTCTTCGAATAGAACAGTTAAATTGCATGCAACTAGAAACGCGCAGAATACCAACATGTTGTTACATCATACAATTTTTGTGAATTGTATAGTAATGTGTCAAAGGCTGACATCTTACTATGTATATCATCATTATAATAACAATTAATGAGTTTTTGTTTTCCTTGTTACTGCAGGTTATGCTTGCCATTTTAATTGGGATGTTGACCATTCTTACATGGCATTTTACAAGGGTATACACAACAAAATCACTAAATATCTTAGCATACGACCTTCGTTTTGAACTTCTACAACGTCCTATACTGCGGATGTGGAACATCTTAAATTCTACGGTAGAAATAACAATGGCTCAGGTAAAGCTTTCTGAGTTTGTGATTAGCCATTATGGAAAGCCAGTGGCTGACACACAACCTGAGGTGCGTCTTGCTTCATTTTTGAGTTTATCAGTTCTTTTGCTGGCACCTTCTAAATAACAGTTACTTGATCCTTGACCAAATCATTTTCACAATATCCTCATGCCTTGAATCCATAAAAGTGAGCCTCCTAATTGGATGATTCAGACCATTGATCTGATGGGTCCCACAATAAGCAGATCATGCCCTGAAAATCTCTGTAATGGGACAATCCTAACCTTTAATCCATGACCCAAAGAGAAGGTGAAGAGAATAACAATGGTCCACATTCAACTGAAGAACAAACAACAATTGAACAACCAGGATCTTCTCCTCTGGAAGCTCATGGGGTATGGTCTGCTCAAAATGAAACCCACAGACCAATGGTCTGGATCATCAGACCATGGGCCTCAGTAGTACAAGCTTCATGAGGATATTGTGCAAAACAACAGGGCAAGGATCATATAATTCCTCTCTAAATAATTCATGAATGTTTACCATCATTTCTTTCTTCTTTTTAATAATAGTTTTTGTAACTTTTTTGTAGCAGTTATATGAAGTTATGAAGAATTTAACATGGGCTCTCTTTGCAAGTCGTAAAGCTCTTAACTCAATAACTATAAGCTACAAAAATGGTTTTGTCCAAGCTTTTCACAGGGATCACAGGAGTAACAACACTTTCTACATCTATTCTGACCTTGCAAATTCTTCAGTCAGCGGGACCCAGAAATCTTGGCCACTAGCATCAGATCATGGCTGGCAAGACAAGTCTGGAGATGGTAATATCTCAGCTATTTGGTATAGAGAACCACTTCATCCTATTACCGGCGAGAAGACAGGAGATGCAAAACAAATCCCACCAGATGATCTAATCAATATTGCAGGTCTGTCAGAATTACATGATGGGGGTGCTTCATGGCATGTTGCAGTAAGCAAATTTACGGATTCACCATTGCTTTCAGCAGCATTACCAGTTCATCATCCTTCTGACAGGAGCATAACGGCTGTTGTTGGTGTTACCACGGCACTTTTTAGTGTAGGACAGCTGATGAGAGAATTGGTCGAATATAATAGTGGATACATGTATCTGACTTCTCAGGAGGGTTATGTACTTGCTACATCAACAGATTCTCCACTTTTAAGGAATTCCACAAGTGGTCCAAAGCTTATGATGGCTATTGATTCAGAAGACCACATAATAAGATCGGGAGCAGAATGGTTACAGAAAGCTTATGGAAATAAGTTATCTCTCAATCAAGAGGTTCATGCTGAGAATGTTATGCTCAGAAACCAACGATACTACATCGATTCCTTCTTCCTTAATCTAAAGAGGCTTCCTTTGGTGAGTTTATAGTGTAATACCATCTTTCATCATTCTCTTCCATTTGAGAAATGACATACTTCTTGTTCGTTAGTTATGAAATGCAAGCAAGGTTTCATCATGGATTGCTTATGGTTCTAAAGAATCACTTTGATAAGAAGATCCTAATCATCCTATACACATGGCCTGGAAATCATATAGATATAAAATAGCAGGAACACTTTCATATGGATGATATCATTTCATTGGTGTGAGCTACGAGCAGGGTTGGCATTAAAGTTGGAGTTTTGGGGATTTAGCAGGGGTATATTTTAAAAAGATTTTGCTGATTTTTCCTTCCAAAATTAACAACAGGGTGGTTTTTTTTTTTTACCAACTTGTTATTTGGAAAAATTGAACAATGGTATTATCTGTCTTTAGCCTAAAAGGGAGTCAAAACCTCAAATCATATTACGATATCCATATTTCTTGCCCAAGGAGTTCTGTGAGATGATAATTCATAACTTTAACTTTAAGCATCACTTCCCACTTATTGGAAGTAGGCATTGTTGTGGTTTGTGGCACATTGTTGATTAAGTTCGGTTTGATCTGATGTCATGGTGTTGGGAATAGTTGACAAGTTTCAACAAGTGCTAGGTTAATGCTTCAAATAGGGCCTTTAAATATGTAGAAGAATTTATGGTCTCTAAAAAGAATGTGTGGACTTGGTTTGAGCAAAATATTTACAGGCTGCTTGCACATTTCAAGGCACACTCTTAGGGGTTGTTTGATTTCCAATTTACCGTGGTAAATACACGTAAATAGATAATAATGATTGCCTCCACCTATTTGATCGAGATGAAAATTGGTGAGGAATTGTCTCGAAAATCAGTCCAGAAAAAATCCTTATTGATACTAAATTTAATTTTTGGGCCCCACTATGATGTATGTGGCTTATCCACACCGTCCATCCATATTAATAGCAAATTTTAGGGCATGAGCCCAAAAATGGGGTAGATCCAAAGATTGAGTGGACCACACCTCAGGAAACAGTGGTCCTGAAAGATGTCAACTGTTGAAAGTTGTTTTCTCCCTACGGCCTACATTCATGTTTATTTGTCATCCAACCTGTTCATATGGTTACCCAATCATGGATAAAGGGAAAACAAAAATATCAGCTTGATCCAAAACTTCTGGGACCCCAATAAGCTTTCAATGGTAGGCATTCAATTCCCACTGTTTCCTATGGTGTGGTCCACTTGAGCTTTGGATCTACCTCATTTTTCAGATGATGCCCTAAAATGAGCTGGCCAAAGGGATGGGCAGTGTGGATAAGACACATACATAGTGGTGGGCCCCACAATTTCAGTGTTTTCTCCTCGGGTGACATGACTGATTGCTGTTCCCGAGGGGGCCGCCAATGTCACATTTTGAAAGGCAGCATTAAATACAAAGGTAAATAATTATTACCTATTTCCTTTGAATTCCAGCCGTAATCAGAAAATCAAACAGCCCCTTAATCTTGGTACAACTAGTCTGCTTAGAACTTCATAATTTTTTGACTTCTTTGTTGTTGTTTTTTTTTTTTTGGTTTTTTGTCTGGGGTAGAATTATGTGAAACAATTCATGGCCCCTGACAAGAAACTCAACATTGATTTTATAAGAAATTGAAAAAGAAGAGCACCAAAATGTTTTAAATCAAAAGAGCCAAGGCACTAGGCCAGATTAGATCTCCAGGTGAACATGGAGTTACATTGTGATTGACTAAAGGAAACAAAACTCTTTAGATGGGCGTCAAAGGTCATGTTCTATGAATAACCTATGCACGAATAAACCCTCATGACATTAATACAATAATGATGGTCTAATGTAACATTGCAACAATAAATGTAGGACAATGTTACTTTCTGCTCTCACCAAGGTTATTGTTAAAAGATAAAAACGGATACTTTTATCTCTATTATTGTTTATATTTCATATTAGTGGACAGCTTTATTCTTTTGTTCTTTGCTGCATACTACCTTCTTTTATGTTAATGAAGATCGGCACTCTCAAGCTTTGAAGAATTTTAGAAAAGTTTCACTCATATCATAGTGCGATTGGGGGTTTTTTCATCAAACATAAGAGTTTCAAGTCTAGCAGCATTTTGAGGTTCAAATTAGTGAGATAATGGGCTTCAACCCTTTGATGGTGTGATAAGGATTTGAAGACCACATGTTGGAAATTTAAAGAAGGAAAACGGTTAATTTCTAGTTTGACTACCATAATCAATCACTTTATTAGAGGTTTCAAGTGGAGAGGCTCACAAGGATTCAAAAGAGAGGTGTTTTGTCATCCTTTTGGAATGGAATCACTATTTCCATCAACTTTTGGGATCAACATTTTAAAACCCCTATTTAAAGTTTATCGCTCCACCCTTATTTTGGTCTGTTTGGGGATTTCTCTGGTGTTCTACAATAACCATTCATTCTATGTGATCAACTCTCTTATTTTCTTTTCCTTGATGTTTGATTCATTAGACCCTATTCAAGATATTAATGTAAGACTTGAAGTATTAAAAGTTTTTTGCCCTCTAATGTGAAAGTTTCTTCACGGTTCTTTAAACGAAAATTGCTGGATCTCCAAAAAGAAAGAAAGAAATGCCATTCAAATTGATGATGTCAACTAAAGAAATTGAAGAACGGCAGACAAATGATGCAAATATATTAACTTGGATAGTGAAGGTTGTTGTACCATCTATTGGTGTTAATCTAGCAATGTTTTGAACTACTGAAGTGTTGTAAGGCTAGTTTGATCAAAGCCTTCTCCTAGGATGGGCTTGTGATTGTGTGATGCATAAGGGAAACATTAAAAGCAGATATTTAAGCATTCTAGGAAGAGATAGTAACTAGGAGAAAGAAAACTCAGCCCATTACCTCAGTGTTGCAAAAACTAGAAGAAGAAGACATTAACCAATCCTTTGAAGTAGAAGTGTTGACCTCCTATGTCTCTCATCCCCAAACTTGTGGGAGATGTGTTTGAGTGTGCGCGCACGTGTGTGCATATATTTATGTAGCCTTGAAAAAGTGTTGATCTCCTATGCTCCTTCCTTTTGTTACTAATAATATGAGGGTTAGTCTCATGCAATGTCTGAAATATCAGTATCGTGTTACGTATCACACCCTTGGGATACGGATACATATCGATTATCGCATGGGATATATCGGTTATATCATGTAATGTATCGTTGTAGTTGGAAACATGGGGAAACATTGGGAAATTGGTCGAATTTTTCAATGGAACTTCAGTTGTTAAAAAAGATATCAATACACACTTACAAATCAAAACATTACAAAAAGCAAGTGCATATAATACGTTTTCTTTGTATGAGGTCCTAATCTATGCGCTATCTAACTGAATTGATGCAAGTATATTCATATAATTTATAAATGTAAGAAGACGTGTAGAAACGCAAGCAATACATTCAAAAGCCAAAGAAGAATCACTAGATCAGGTTACTTACATGTTTGATTTTATGTTTTGACACTGATTGCAACCGATTTTCAAGAAATTGGGAAATTTTGATTTATTTTTTTTCAATTTTCCACAACTCGGCCCATCTCTTCCAAATCTCAAAATCGAAGCTTCCAATCCATGATTTTCATGCAAAACATGAAAACCATGGATTTGTAACAGTTTGACACTAATTTAACATGATTTACAAAAAAAAAAAAAAAGAGGATAAAATATCTAAAATGCTAACCGGATTGAACATGTGGGATATACCCCACTACTTGTGCATTTCATATCGCATAGGTGGGATACAAGATATATCGTGGGATATATCGGTCAATATCGGTGATACTTAAAACACTAGCCTCATGAGACTAACTACTCCACTTTTGCCTTCTTTCTCTCTCATCATCTTTCCTTCTTCTTCTCCTTTCATCTCTCCTTCTCATCTCCCCATTTCCAATCTTCCTACCCCCCTTTCTACTTGGTATCAGAGCAAGGTTTCCTAAGCTAATCAAAGTCTATATTAGTGGGGCCCACTATTGATATAATTAGTCTTATGAGTGATGTCAACTATGTATAGCTAGGTGCTTCTGTAAAGGGAAAAGGTATGGTATTTGGAATACCTTGATTTTAGATGATTTATGTGATTCTTTAGGGATTTATTTGTAAGTTTTAGGGAGTTTCACCAAAAAAATGGAAAAAGTCAAGAAACGATCCAAATTTCTCTTTTCGTATTGTATTGTTTTTATGACACTTTTTGTGGTAGTTCTTCACATGAATCTAGTGTTGTTGAGTGTTTCTGACTATAGAAACAAGTTTTGTGTGATTTGAATGAGATTCGAGTGAGTAAAGTTTTTTATGGAATAACTTTGCCAAACATGCATAAATAGCTATATTGGGGATTTTTTATTTTTTATTTTTTTTTTGAATTATTACTATTATTTGGTGACAATATATGGTAAAGTGTGATAAATAATGGATGTTGGATAAATTTGGAGTTGTTTTGTGTTTGGTTGAGATGAGGTTCTTCCACCATTGGTCATTTTGCAATTTTCTTAAACTTCTAGGGTTGTTTTCTAGAGTTGTTAGTGCTTGAGTTGTTGTAGTTCGTTGAAGGTGTTTTTGGTGCTTTTCATCCCTAAGCATTACCGCAAAGTACTAGTTCTATGATGGAGAGGCATAGTTGGGAAGTGCTTAAGGTAGAGAAGGTGGCGGCCATTTAAGATTGATCATATTGTGATGTACAATCGGGTGAATATAGTTGGGAAGTGCTTAAAGTAGAGAAGGTGGCGGCTATTTAATGCTGATCATATCGTGATGTACGATCGGGTGGGTACAGTTGGGAAGTGCTTAAAGTAGAGAAGGTGGAGGCCATTTAAGGTTGATCGTATTGTGATGTATGAGCGGGTGGATATAGTTGGGCTTGTAATGATTTTGGTCATAGTAATTTGAGATCTTTGAGTGGTGTTAGTAAATCTAGCATTGAAGAAATTGCTACTCTAAGTTATCGCCTGGCTACTCTTGAAGGCACATTCTCATCACGCAAGACTACCCCTAGTAAGTCATGTAGATCTACTTCTGCTCATTTTGTGTTCCATTTCTTGACAAGTACGTGTTGGATCATTGATTTTGTTGCATTAGATCACATGACTGGTGCTACTTCTCGGTTCATCTCGTATTTTTGCCTTATCTAAGATTACTAGTTGTGTTAAAATTGCTAATGGATCTTATACATGGGTTGAGGGAAATTGGACAATTAGCATGTCTTCCTCATTGCCATCTTCATCCGTTCTTCTTGTTCCCTAACTGCTCCTAATCTTTTGTCTATGAGTGCCCTTAGATAATCTCTTAATTGTAGTGTCACATTCTTTCCTTCTCATTGTGTAATTCAAGATCTAGTGGTTGGATAAACAATTGGAGGTGGCCTTATCTTCTTCGTCCTTCAAGAGATGTTGGATCAATCTTTCCAAAGTTTTCGTGAGGAGATAAGTCAAATAAAAAGCAGATTATATATTGGAATCATTGTCTAGGACATGCTGGTTGATAGCTTTAAATTGTTATTCCCATTTTTGTTTAAGTCAAATAACGGAGTTGATCTTTGTATAAAACTTGTCAAGTTGCTAAACATTGTCGAATGTCTTATCCTCATAGTACTAATGACAAGTTAGCTCTTACTTTTGCACTTATTCATTCTGATGTTTGGGGTCCCTCTCCATTAAATTTTCATTTTGTTACAAGAACTGTCTTTTATTGATGACTGCACCCGAACTACTTGGGTCTACCATATGAAGTCTAGAAAGGAGGTTTTCTACATCTTTAAGATTTTCCATAAGATGATCAGTAATCAGTTCTATTCAAAAATCAAAACCTTACGTTCTGACAATGTTGGAGAATACATATCATTTTCCTTCCAATCTAACCTAGCAAAAAATGGTATTGAATCTTAGACTACATGTCCATATACTCAATGGAATGGAGCAGCTGAGAGGAAGAGCAAACATCTTCCGGAAGTAGCTCGTGCTGCTCTTCTAAAGATGAATGTTCCAAGCGCTTCTGGTCTGATGTGGTATTGAGTGGTGCATACTTGATTAATAGAATGCTTTCTAGGATCTTGGATTGTAATTTGCCAATTCAACTGTTACAGCCATACAAACCTCTTTGCTTTCTAGCTCGTGCTGCTCTTCTAGAGATGAATGTTCCAAGCGCTTCTGGTCTGATGTGGTATTGAGTGATGCATACTTGATTAATAGAATGCTTTCTAGGATCTTGGATGTTAACTTGCCAATTCAACTGTTACAGCCATACAAACCTCTTTGCTATACCCCCAAGGTGTTTGGATGCCAAAGCCATTAAATGTGTTCCTGATAGACAATTTGTTTCGATGGATGTCACTTTTTTAAAGATGTTTCCTTCTATTCGCCTCAGAGTGATCTCCTTACAATCTCAAGGGAAGTCAAGTTTACCCTTCCTATTCCTGAGCTTCCACTTTAGATGTCCATCTTTGATTCTTCCACGACTTCTACATCATCAAAGACAATCCATGCTCAACAAACAAGGGAGTCGAAGACATGTTCAGAGAAAGAATATAGATAATGTGCCACCTCTCAATGATCATCTTCACTTTGATTTTCTAGAATCAGTTATGATTTCATCTCCTAACAGTAGCGATCCCAATGATCTTCCTATTTACGCAATGGGAAATGGTCTTGCACATAACATCCTCATTTAAATTGTCTCATATGATTCTCTATCACCCTCAATTGTCCTCCTCACTTTGATGTTCTAGAATCAGGTATGGTTTCATCTCCTAACAGTAATGATCATAATGATCTTCCTATTGCATTAAAGAAAGGGAAATGGTCTTGCACAACACATCCTATTTCTATTTTATCTCATATAATTCTCCATCACCATCATATCATGCTTACTTATCCTTACATTTCTTTTGTTTTTGTGCCCTCAAGTATTAGATAGCCCTCTCTCATCCTGAGTGGAAAGGAGTTATGTTGGACTATATGCATGCCCTAAAAAAGAACCAAATCTGGGAAACTGTCTCATTGCCTCAAGGGAAACAGGCCGTGGGATGTGATTGGGTTTTCACAGTCAAGTACAAGCCTATTTAGTAGTAAAAGGCTTTACTTAAACCCATGGAGTAGACTGTCATGAAACATTTGCCCTTGAGCCAAGTTAAAATCCTTGCGTGTGCTTCTCTCCATAGCTACGAACCTGCCTTAGGCCTTACACCAGCTAGATGTACCAAAAAAAAAAAAAGAGCCTTTCTTCATGGGATCTTTAAGAAGAAGTGTACGTCTTCTCCTAGATTCCTTCGATCTACTGAGAAAGGTACAATTAGCAAGTTGGGTAATAAATTATTTTCTTGCCTTTCAAAAAGAAGTCTATTTACAATCTAAGGATTAGCCACGGGCTTGGTTTGGACGGTTTAAGTAATGTCATGCTGCAATTTGGATATTCTCGAAGCAGTTCCAGTGATGTTATGTTTTTCAGGAGCAGTATGGGTATCACTATTGTCATTGTTTATGTTGATGATCTTTACGACTAATGATGCCAGGGAATTCAGTTACTGAAGACATTGTCTTCAGCTTGGCAGGGGTGAGTTAATAGCTGATGTTGGATTGTTCAACGGTTACTTGGCAAGCTAATATACTTGATCATTACTCGTTCTAATATCACCCAGCTGTTAGTGTGGTAAGACAATTTATGCATGCTCCTTACACATGCCACTCGAATGTTGTTAACCATATCTTGAAGTATCTCAAAGGGTCTCTTGGTAGAGGAATTCTCTACTCCAAGCATGGTCATACTCAGGTTTAGGCATATACAAATGCTGATTAGGTGGGATCTCTCACATATAGATGGTCCACTACAAGTTATTGTACAATGGTGGGTGGAAAATTGGTTACTTGGAAGAGTGAAAAAACAACCGGTTGTAGCTCATTCTAGTGCCAAGGCTGAATATCAAGCCATGGCTCATGGAGTGTGTGAACTCCTTTGCTTGATAAGTTGAACATTCCAGTGTCGCTTCTTGACACTTCATTGTGATAATTTAGTTGCTATAAATATTTTCTCCAATCCTATCTACCATGAGCAGTGTGTGAACTCCTTTGCTTGATAAGTTGAACATTCCAGTGTCGCTTCTTGACACTTCATTGTGATAATTTAGTTGCTATAAATATTTTCTCCAATCCTATCTACCATGAGCATACCAAGCATAGTGGAGTATATTCTCACTTTCTCCGTGAAAAGGTGACTTCCTAGGTGGTTCCCATGTCCCATAAAAGATCTGAAGATGGGCATCAGTTGTCATCAGCTTTGTAGCACATGTTATAATTTGGCCATGATTGATATGCTACTCCAGCTTGACAGGGAGTGTGGAGAGATATGTGTGTATGCATTTTTGTAGTCTGTGGAGTACCATACTCCTTTTTGTTATTAATAATACGAGGGGACTAACTACACTTTTGCTCCCCCTGCCTCTCTTCCTCCTTTATTTCCCTTATTTTTCTTCTTCTTCTTCATTCACTTTCCTTCTCATCTCCCCATCTGCCAATATTCTTATCTCTTTTCTATTAAACCTAGCCCACTTTTCTCTTAATGGAGGATGATGAAACCTCCTTTTGCCCTCCCAAAGACCTAGCTTTTGAGCATAAGAGAGAGGAGGGAGAGAGATTTAAGGTTGGATGGGGGATCCTTATGGGATTATATGGAGTCTTTGGCATTACCAAAGTGCATCTCCTCAATAAGAAATCCATCACTTCTTTTGGTTGGATGAGGGATTGTTTAAGCATATCTACCACCCATATTGCTACACAACCATTGTTCGAAGTATCCCCGATATTATCCGTATCTCCAACTCGGCAATACCAATAACACTAGTGTATCATAAATTCTACGTATTGGTAATGTATCGGTAAGTATTGCCAATGTATCGATATCGTCCATGTATCACCAATATTTTTTATTGTGTAAATTCCAAGTGTCGATTGTATTGCCATTGCATCAATATTGCCAATGTATTGCCAATATTTCTGACTGTGTAAATTTCAAGTGTTGCTTGTATTGCCAGTGTATCAACGATATTTCAATAATATCACCAATGTATCGATATCGCCAAAACTTTGTTTATTAAAGAAAAATTCCATTTCTAATTTTTTATGGGCACATGGTTGTATGCCAATGTTCAATTTATTGATGATAATATTGCAATATTATTGCTATCGCAACATGCGCGATATCAAGACCACAATCCTTCGTTTCCTTTCTAGTCGTTCACGATTTCTCAGCAAAATATCGCGTGTTTTTGATATTCTGAAATATCAATGAATGTTTGGATGAAAGGATGGATGGTTGGAAGGATAGATGGGATGGATGGGATGGTCGGACTTATTTCTTACGACAACACATGTTTTTTGGACCCCATCAAGTGGAAACTTATTATGTATGCATTCTTTTTACAATTTTTAATTCCTAAATATGCAAATATGTGGATTTTAGCATCTCCTAAAGTTTCACTAAAAAAAATTTACTGTTTTCCCAATGTTTCTTTGTGTTTCTAGTGAGATTTGGAGGAGATGGGCTAAGTTGTGGAAAATTGGAAAAATTCAAAATTTCCCAATTTCTCGCAAATCGGTTGCAATCGTTGTGTCCAAACGTAATATCAAACATGTATGTAACCTAATCTAGTGATTCTTCTTTTTCTTTTGGATGTATTGCTTGTGTTTCCACGCTTCTTACATTTATAAATTATCTGAACAGACTTTGAATATACTTGTATCAATTCAGTTGGACAACGCATAGATTAGGACCCCATATAAAGAAAAACCTATTATGTGCACTTGTTTTTTTGTAATGTTTTGATTTATAAGTTTGTATTGATATCTTTTTTAACAATCATTGAAGTTTCATTGAAAAATTTAATCAATTTCCCAATCAATGTTTCCCCATGTTTCCAACAACAACGATACATTGCGTGATACAGCTGATGTATCCCATGCGATAATCAATACATATCCATCTCGCAAGGGTGCAATACATAACACGATACTGGTATTTCAAACACTGCATGTAAGTTAAGAGTGTGCGTGAGTCATCATCATCATCTAAGCCTTATCCTAATTATTTGGCGTACATGAATCCTATTCCACCATTCCACTTTATCAAGGGCCATACCTTTAATTAGGCTAAGTCTTTTCGTACCACCCCCATTCGTGTCCTTTTGGGCCTTCCCCTTGCCCTGTTAGAGCCTTCCAATTGTACCAACTTTTTTTTCTTCTAACATATGGGGTTCTTGTTCTCCATTGCACATGACCAAACCATCTAAGTCTACTTTCCCTCATCTTATTACCTATTGGAGCTACTCCTAGGTTCCCTCTAGTGAATTCATTTGTAATTATATCCCTCCTCATCCTGCCACTCATCCATCTCACAATCCTCATTTCAGCTACACATCCTATGGACACATTTTTCCTTAACTACCTACAATTGTGTCCCATAAAGCTAGAATTATTGATTTTCCTTTTAAGTTTGAGTGGTACACGATGACCACGTAAAACTCCAAAGGCACATCTCCATTTCTTCTATGGGAAACATCCTTTTCAATCTCTCCACTCTTATAAATTATCAACCTAAGATAATGAAAGTGGTTATTTTAGGAAACTTCTTGTTCAATAGTCTAACTAATTCCTCATGTTCACTACTAATGCTAAATTGCACTACATATACTTTGTTTTAGGCCAATTTTTTTTTTTTAATTTAAATCCTTTAGATTCTAAAGCACTGCCCCATAAATCTAGCTTTGTGTTTACACCTTCCCTCATTCATAACTTTATCTCTGCATGGAACACTAGTTTACAATGTGCTAATGTAGAAATCATTAGCGACGTAAAGAGCATACTTGTGTCTTTTAAGTTTATTATGACCTACATATACTTTGTTTTAGGCCAATTAATTTTAAATCCTTTAGATTCTAAAGCACTGCTCCATAAATCTAGCTTTGTGTTTACACCCTTCCTCATTCATAACTTTATGTCTGCATGGAACACTAGTTTACAATGTGCTAATGTAGAAATCATTAGCGACGTATAGAGCGGACTTGTTTCTTTTAAGTTTATTATGACCAAGAGCAATGTCTTAGTAAATTAGAGGTCATATTCTTCATTAATATCCACTTTCCTCTATCAACTCCCTAGTTGATAGATGAGAGATTGAACTAAGGTCCCTTGAAAGTTATCTGGTCATGTCACTCAAAATGCATTTTTCTATAAACAATTTAGTTGTGATATAGATAACTCCTTCCACAAAATGGAACTCACAAACTTTTCATATTTTAGATGGTAGATAAAGTCTCTTAATGTCCATTTTCTGCCAAAGGCTTCGAAAAGTTTAGTAATGCTATGCAATTAAGAAGATAGAAAGTAACTCAAAACAGGTTAGTAACATTAAAAAGTAGTGAACTTCTAAAACGAAGTTTCCTAGTGTCTTCCTTTTTAACCTAGAATTTGGCAGCACTTACGAAGGTTTTCTTTTTTTCTTTTCTTTTCTTTTTTCTTTTTTTTTTTAAAAAATTAAATCTTCCTGCAGGTAGGGGTTATCATCATTCCAAGAAAATATATAATGGGAAAGGTTGATCAAAGAGGTTTCACAACTTTGGTTATACTGATATCAGCATCAGTTTGTATTCTTGTCGTTGGTTGTTTTTGCATTATGATATTGACCAGCGGCGTTTCAAAGGAAATGAAGTTGAGAGCAGAACTTATAAGCCATCTTGATGCACGAAGACGGGCAGAACAATCAAGCAACTACAAAAGCCAGTTTTTAGCAAACATGAGGTAAATGATTGTTTTTTTTTTTTTTTTAATCGTTGGGTAACAATATATGATATGCCTTTTGTTTTAACATTTTTGTTGTTGGAGCATAATAATTTGGAGAGTTTCTGTTAAAAATGAATGTCATTAATAAGTCATCATTGTTCAAGGCACAATTTTATCCATTACATTTTTAGAATTTATCTCATTTATACCCTTTTTACGGGAGCATTATTTATTCCTTTTTGTATCTTTTACCTTCGTTGTGTAATTATATATGGCCCAATGTATCCTTGTAATGCAAAAATAATCTTCTCATTCTCTCATTTTCAACTCTTTTAGGCATCTTAGCAAAATGTGGGGCCCACTAATAGTAATAGGATAAGATCACAACATCAAAATCCACAATCATATAGAAAATCTCTAATTTTTATTATTTAAATGCCTCTATTTTAATCTATACATCAATCACCATTATTGTAAGAGATTTGGATAATTATCAAAATAGGGGACCGCGTCATTGGGTAGATCTAACCAAAAAACTTTAGTCACTTCTTAGGTCTTGGCTTAAATCAGCCCACAAATAGCCAATTAAGGCCCTTGGTAAGATTATTATAATCTGATGTAGGACATGAAAATTTAAATATGCTATGCAAGATTCCAAGCTTTAGATCATACTAGTTCAGAAACAATCACATAAAATTCCACATCCTGCATAAAGTCAAATATTTAACAAGGGGAATCTATGCGGGTCCAGGCCTACACATGCTAGGGCTGGATCAATTAAAGTTATAGACTAAACAATGCTTAAAGGAGAGTAAATTTATTCACACATGCACAGAAATATTTCCCCAATCCTAGGGATTTACAGGTTTCAATTCGGGGAACCCTAGGGTTAGGAAAAAAGGGTAAAGAAATTAGGATTTAAGACAATCTAGGGTTAGGGTTAGGAAAATCAGGTAAGAGAGGAGTGAAAAAGAGGAATGAGTGCACCTGCAGCCAGCCCGCGTGTGTGGACAGCAGGCTAGGCCTGACGCACATGCGCTGAGGACTGTTCGCACATGCCTGAGGCCCACAAACCCAAAAACCCCCTCCTTGGGGCTAGTCGGCTAGGGTGGGGCTACAAATCCCCCAAGTTTCGGCTCGATCCAACTTACGGTCCACGCGTGGTGCTCCGCCGAAGTTTCGGCCCTCCTGCAGGGCTAGATTCTAGAAATCTGCTATAGAGAAGGAACGGCTGCAAAATAACGATGGATTTGCAGGTGGAATGATTGTAGGAGAAGACAAATATGGATGGTAGAATGTAGGGGCGAATCGGGGTGGGTGTGGCTTCACACCACGGTAATAGCCCTTTAAAGAAGGGAGGGTTTTGCACCCAATTAGGTTTTCATAACTCAAAGAGGAGCAGGAAAATGCAGAAATTTTATTCAATCTTCAATGAGAAAAAAGACTACAAGGGGTGCCTATTTATAATAAAATCATATACCCTAAAACTCGCGCCATGTGCGCAACTTATTACTTAGAGATGAAGGAACTACAAATAACAACTAATCAAAGCAATCTAAACCGTCCATGATGTTCCTAATAAAAAAAATAACCAAAACTCAAAGTACTAGATCATTTAGAATAGTGGGCCACGATCATGAGAACCCATGGTGGGATTCACATGATGATCGGGTCCACTCCAACGGACCAAAATGCAGTCCTCTAACTAGGAGGCCCTCCCTGGACGTTGTCATCGATCCAGATCGATGGTGGGGCCCTCCTCCTTGCGTACATCATAATCTTTACTTACGAAGAGACGTGGCTTGCAATCAGGCCCATTACATTTTACGCTCAAATGTGGGGCCCTCATGCACTTTCCATATGCCCATGGACAGCTAATCTAGTCCACACTTTATTGCACGGTATAGGGAAATTAATGATGTCACAAAAACCATCATAATACCACATTAAGGGGTTAATGGCCCGAAGTCCAGATTTGGGCCCACATGATTAAAATGTCTGTGGACGGCATTTAAACAGTGATTAATGCTGTCCATGGGTTTTACGTAGTGGGCCATATCACTTATAACAGTTCAAGGCCTAAAAAGATAGCTAGAACCTATGATATAAAGCCCAAAAGCCAAGCACACGCCCAAAACCCATTCACCAAGCCCGTTCCAAACCCACTCCCTTTCATCTTCTTATCTATCTCCCTTAGGGTTTCGTGAAAAAACCCATCACCTTCAAAATTATGGCAGTCTAGGGAAGTTCTTGGAAGCATGATCAACTATTATTGCCAACGACGGTGGGCATGGCTATTGTTGTGCAGTTAGATCAGGAAAAAAAAGAGAGGACAAAGAGAGAGAGAGAGAGAGAGAGAGAGAGAGAGAGAGAGGCGGCGATGGTGCTGTTGTAACGACTGCTGCTATTGGAGGCTGTGGCCTCGTGGTTGCCGCTATTGTGGTTGATGCTGCCACTAGTGGTGGCTGGCGACCAAGAAAGAAAGAGAGATTAAAGATACAGAGAGAGGAGGAGAGGGAGAGATTGGGAAGAGGGGTGACTTGGTGAGAATGGTTGACAGTGGTGGATTGTTGTAATGCCCTCTCGTCCTCCCCTTTCCCATTTTTCATTTTTAGTTTATTTTATTTCTCTCACCATCGCCTTTTTAAAAAAAATAAATAAATTTCATAACGTCTTCTCCTCTCCTTTCTGTTTTCCATTAATCGGTTGCTCTAGCTGTTGACATTTCTACAAATACTAGTTGGTTGGGTTCTTGTCAAAAAGGGGTACATAATAGCAATCGATACATGGAAAAATATAGAGCATTAAAATAAGTAAAATTTTACAGTATGAAAAGGACACTTAACTCGTAGTGTCAATTAACGCAAATCGGATATCCGTCAAGGTCACTCATACCACATTGAAAGGCCTGGATGGGTGGACCGTAGGATTTGACGATATCTA
This sequence comes from Magnolia sinica, assembly GCF_029962835.1. Taxonomy (NCBI): domain Eukaryota; kingdom Viridiplantae; phylum Streptophyta; class Magnoliopsida; order Magnoliales; family Magnoliaceae; genus Magnolia; species Magnolia sinica. The sequence continues at coordinate 88,832,362 of NC_080574.1, forward strand.
CAAGATCTTAGGGACCTACACACAAAGTCGAAGATAGATGGCCCACATCCAACATTCCAACTAGCTACCATATGAGCAGAAAAGAGCTAATCACCCCTCCGATCCTATGGTTAGGATGGCCACAAAATACAAATTGGCAATTTAGATCATCATAGAGGCTGCCTAATCGACAATGGATATTCTCTCAGCATTCCTCTTGATTTTCTCTTTGTGGAATTTCTCTAATGGATGCCTTTACTGAGCGAACGTCTCTTATTTTATTAAGGAAGAACCGAGAGGATTAGGAGTTTGGATGTGATAGAGCTTATCTCTATCACAGCTTAACTCTCTACCTTATTACAATCCTCTCTCACAAAATTCGATATCTTAGAGAGAACGGGATTGGGAAGAGGGTTATCCAATCGGAAATGATCTAAGGGGTAATTGTGTGGGACCCAACCACTACTAGTGGTTGCCCACAAGTAAGCCCCACAGGTCCATATCTAATAGTCTTACCTTTGTAAACCTTACCACATTGTAAAGTGTCCAAGGCTATCAAAAAAGTGGGGTTGACCTCATGATCCTATTTAGCCAATCAATCCTTTCTAAACAAGAGAATTTTAGTTTGGAAAATATTTACAAAGTTCTTGTAGACCTTTCTTTATTCTTAAACAGTCTAATGGATTGTTGGGACTTCAATTGCTTAGATAGTTGTAATGTATTCCGTAATTATGCTCCCTTTGTTCTAGCTAATATTTTCTCGTGATTTGTCAACCTTAAGTTTCTATAATAAAAAATTCCCCCATATAATCCTATGATACCACACAATTTTGCAGGTTGCATGCTCACTTATTTGGTAATGAGAAATGTAAATAGGATCCATAGGTGCACTTGCCACCACATGCCAATGTGGCACTTGTGTGAAATCCAAGCGACTCATCAAAGGTCTGGCCATGTAGATTATCCACTCAAAATCAACCCTGTCAGCTCATTGGGTGAGCCACACATGTATGTTGAATATAGACCGTTGGTAAACATTTTATGATCTCCCATTAATTTTGTACACATGTAACCCACTTGATCAGCATACCAACCTTTCTTTGTCCATGATACATAAGCATTGTTGCCACTTTATGAATGTCTTGGATCTTGCACGTGTGCACCATGTTGGTTTTGAAAGCTGGTAGTGCACTTGCACTAGTCCATTATCAGGGCTCTTTGCAATAACTACTGCACTTAGTTGTCTCAATTGCATTAGCAACCACGGTTTTCATGCATTTTGAATTGGTAAGTTTTATGCATAATGTGGGAAATTAAATGCTTCTTTCGTTATGTTACAGTCATGAGTTGCGAACGCCTATGGCTGCAGTGATAGGTTTGTTGGACATTCTTATATGTGATGATTGTCTTACAAATGAGCAATTTGCAACAGTTACACAGATCCGGAAATGCTCAACTGCTTTACTTCGCCTTCTCAATAACATCCTGGACCTTAGTAAGGTGAGACCCAAAGATGACTTCATTTTGTGTAATACAGATATGTCACTAGAATAGAACGTACTATGTTGTCTGCATATAAATTGCATGGCTTTCAGATCTTCCTTTCCTTTTCTGAACTAAAACTGCTCTCCAGGTTTCAACAAAGAAGCTTAGAGGCAAGCGGCTACAGCTTACTGCTTATTTATGTTTGCTAAGATTCTTTGGCAATAACAAATTCTGTATAGGTACAAGTTTGTTACAATGAAACACATGAAAAACACAGGATTTTGGTAAATGACACATCACACATTACAGTCCCATCTAATTTTCTATTGAGCTAGACGTTATGCCAGTCTTATCTGATCAGACTGCGTTTTCAACAGCACCTACGAAATAAATATGTAGCAAGAGTATTATGCATCAAACGGGTCATTTTTGGACCACTTTTCATCCATGTTTCTTCTTGATGGCACCTATGTCAAACAAAAAGCTTCATTTTGGCAGTTATGACTTTCAACACTATTAAAAAATGTCCAACTACTTATCTAATGGACCCAGTACAGAACAAGAAAAAATAGAGATAAGAAAGATCATTAGGAAATAGGGGTCAGGACAATGACAGTGAACTCACAGAGGAAAAAGAAATCAATGATTGAAAGAGATGGTGAAGTCAGGGCTGACAATTTTCAATTTGCTACATGCATTATATTATATGTGTTTATGTATTGTATCTCATCATCAACAACATGTCCTCACTATATGGGATCAGCTTTAGTTATCATGTTTCACCAATCAATGCTAAAGCCCTAAATCCATAGGCCAACATCCGTAGTCATAAATCCCATGCCAGCCTAAATAGATGGATCATCAGATCTCAACCATTGGATGTCTTATCAAGCACGATCAAGACACTTTAATGGTTAAAACAAAGAATCCACGTTTAAAATCGATCAATTAAACTTTTAAGACATTTAAAATGTGTTGGCTAGATATAAAAACACTTGATGGGTGTTCCAAACACCGAGATCAGTCCACACTAAGTATCCCTGGTAAGCAAGGGTATCCCATGTTGAGGCATGTGGGCTTCGACCTCATCCTAATGCATGTGCCAAACCATAATCATTTGTCAACCACTATTGTAAACTCGCAAGGTGAGTCAAAGGAGAAAAGACTAAGACCATGAAGTCCCAACATGACCTCAAGTCAAAAGCTAGCACATGATTAAGTCAATCCGATCCATACATGATGGGTCTCCTAGATCTAAGGCTTAATGCTGTCGTCCAATGCAAGTGTCCAATTAGGCCTAAACACGAGAACTTGTATATATAAAAACACCAACACTCTGAAGTCAAGGCATCAGGAGCCCTATCGTAGAGACTAGCTATCCCAACTCGTCATTGGTTCCTATCACCAGGATGACCACAAGATGATGGTTGCCTAATCCCACTATAGTGGTCATGGGCATTTAGGGTACTGAGATCCATGGCCTATAACTCTGCCATGGCCAGTGGTCCTTGTGTCCCAACTCATTTCCCCTAAGACAACCAGAGGAATCCCTCCCCGTAATCCTTGTAATATAAATAGTTGAAGTTTCCCACACATTAATCATATCATCAATGGTATATCCCAATCATGGGTGGTCAACTAGATCCATGATCATAGTCAATATTGGCTTTTCAAGGCACACATTATCAACATTCTTCTCCACACATAATTTTTATTTTTTTATTTTTGGCTTGTTTACAAATGTTTGTAGCATGTGCTTGATGGACGAGGAGACTAACAATCAGATTCTCTAACTCATTGTGAGGCCGTGGCTATCACTTGGAAGTGTTTGTTACAATTGTTTGGGGTAGATTGGGTAATGTCGAAGTTAGTTGTGTTGCTAGTGCTTGCTTGGAAGGGGGATCTTTTTGGTAAGGAAAAAAACAGACGACTCTTTGGAGACTAGCTCTTTTGGCATCGATGTGGGTCATACGGAAAGGAAGAAATAGTAGATCTTTTAAAAACAAATTTGAATCAACAGGTCAGATCTTCAATAAAGTTAAAAGGGTTTATCATAAATTAGGCCTCGGGTTTCCCTTGTTTAAGGGTTGTACTTTTGAAGTGCTAGAGGCTCATTTTTTAAGGGTTGTGAGCCTCTATTAATTATGTTTCATCTCTATATGTTGTATTTTGTTTTTGTTTTAATATACATCATTTACTGTTTTTTTTATTTTAAAAAAAAAAAGAAAAAGAAAAAGAAAAAAGAGAGTCTTTTGCACACATCCATTTCAATATCCTCATCTTAGTAACACTCAATCTTTTCTTATGATTCTTGTTAGTTACACAAGCACTCTACATCAAATATCATAGACAATCAAATAGTTGCCTAAAAAGCTTTTTCTTGAATTGGTGCCTTAGAAAATTTCTATTGTCTCATAGGCATGCATTGATCACACTCTAGAGGCACATCTCTACTTAGCCCACCTAGGCCTAATTCTACTAAGAACATCCTCATCGATTTCCCCATCCTTTTGAATACTGGAACCAAAATAACGGGAAATGTCTCTTTGAGGAATCTTAACCATAATATTAACTAACACCTCGCTTCTATAACTATTATTGTTAAAGTTGCATTCTAAATACTCCTTTGTCCTATTCAACCACTAAACTCCATTGCCTTTCTACAAACATCCAATTTAGCATTTGGTTGGAAAATATATTTAACTCTGTGTGTGTGTGTGTTATCCATGTACTTTAGTGGAGTATTATATGTTTTTCACAAGTTACATGTGTGTTGTGAGAGAGAGAGAGAGAGAGAGAGAGAGAGAGAGAGAGTGTGTGTGTTAGTCTTTTTAACTGACACTTCTCTTGTTGCCCTAAAACTTCTCTTCTCCTCTCTTCCTCTTTCTTTCTTCTCCCCCCCTTTAATCTCACCACTATTTACTTGGTATCAAAGCATGTTTCTAGGTTTTGGTGGGGCCCCATCAATCTGTACAAATGACATCACATGTGCACGGTAGGAAGGCTTCATTAAGGGAAAAAATGGGATATGGAAGATCTTGATTTTAGAAGATTTATGGTGATTTTTCTATATAAAAAAATTACAAGTATTTAGAGTTGTTTCATGCAAAATAGAAAAATCAAGAAATGATACAAAACCTTTTTTTTTACTCACTTTTTAAAGGTTTTTATGTGATCCAACATGGTTGAGTGTTTCCCAACAATAGAAACAAGTTTTGTATAATTTAGATAAGATTTGAAAAAGAAATGAAGTTTTTTGTGATGTGCAGCTATCGTATGGTCCTATTTTGGGGATCGTTTTGTTGATTTTCTATGGAATTCAATATTTGGAGGTGTAAGGGTTTGATGGGCTGTGTGTATGCTCACTTGTGGAGTGTGAGTGGTGTGGTTTGAATTGGTGAATGCTCTAGTAGTGGTGTGTATCTAGATTGAGATCTGGGTATGTGGCGAGTGTTGCCTAGTGTGGACTAGACCCATAGTATTGAAGTTTATAATTCATAAGTGTGGTGGTTCTCTATTGCAATGGAATGTATTGTAGATTTCATGGACGCAGTGATGATGGTGGTCATATTGGTGGTATTGGCCATACTAGTGGTAGTTCTCCTCCTGGTGGAAAGACAAGCTTTCATGTTCTCACTACGGTTGACCTTGGCACATGAGAAATACATGTTAGGATCTTGTCAACTATCCTTAAAGAAAAGCTTAGTTTGCTAGTGCCGACATCAAGAGACATGTTACATAGACTTACATGCTATGCATTTGATGAGGACATCACTTCACATACACCTTTGTGTACGTATCACAGGAGGAGGCAGGCCGCACCGATTTCCTTGTGGCTTGGCCAGTGCCCGTGGTTGTGTTGAAGACCTCATGTGCATGTGCGAGCATCTGGTAGACCATTGGATTGGAGGGACGTGACAATCGGGCCGTTGGATCACATGATCGGGCCATTGATCGTGGATTGTCCACACTAGTTTTTCTTAGATTTTATCAGATTATATCATTTAGTTTTGTTTATGTTATGTTTGGACACCATTACGAGTGTTTATAGTTGATTTTAGTTAGACTAGGGCTATTTTCATCAAAATTCACAAAACTTGGTGTTTTTTGTAATTTTTGAACTTTCTTCAAGCTATAAAAGAGGGTGGGCATGTGACCCTCTCCTTCATTGGATTTTTTGATTTTTTTTAAAGAGAGAGAGAGAGAGAGAGAGAGAGAGAGAGAGAGAAACTCTTGCTTTCTTCTTCTTCTATCTTTATAAGATTTGAAGATGCTTTCATGTGATTTGGAAGGGAGATTAGTGTGAGTTAATCTTCATCAACAGAGGTGCGAGGTCTCCATCTATCCCCACATCATCATCTTTTTTTCCCTCCATCAAGGTATTTTCTTCAAGTTCTTCAATTCTCCCAACCTAAGCCTTCATCTTCTCCTAAACCCATCTTTCCATTATCTATCTACCATCCAAACCTTAGCCGACCTAAACCCATCCATCCCACGCCACACATGTGACTGTACGACCACGCATGTGAATCCTTCGGGTTGGTCGTACGACCACACCTTACCCCTTTTAGTTGTCCATCATTCTTATATCAAAACCCCTTTCTTCTATTCCCAAAACCCGAACCTTAAACTTAAAATCCCTAACTTTCTTACTTTCCCAAATTACCCAAATCCTAATTTTTTCCCTAGGTTGTATTAGGCCTTCTACTTTGAAATAGATTATACCCTATGCTAATTGAAGGTCCCAACATCCATGAGATCCTAGTTTCCTTTTATTTAATGATCATGTGTGACGATGTTGATAACTTAGGCTAGGATTATGCATGATGTTCTTTTGGGTTTCATGGGATTCGTGATGATTATGGCAATGCTTGTGTTTTTTTGTTAATTGTCTTAATTCTGCTACTTGATCTCACATGTTATTTGGTTCATACATCGGTCCTGCATCAGCCTTTTTTGGTTGTTTCTCACAAATCTCTCTTGGATGAAATTTCTAATCTCAATCATCGTCTTATGATAAACTTGAGGTGCTTTATATCTTGCATATCAACCAGCATCGTTGTTTCTGCTAATCTAGCATCCAACAATCCTAATCATTCATCATAGATCATTAATTATAAAGCATCCAATCATATGAAAGATATACATTCTCATTTTTCATCATATTCATCCACTTCTTACTCCTAGTCATGTAAAAATTGTTGATGGGTCATATTCTCATGTTGAGGGAACAAGTAATATCAATCAACCTCCTTCATTGTCTTTGTCATTCGTTCTTTATGTTCCAAAATTGTCTACTAATTTATTGTCTGTTAGCAAGCACAACACTTTCTACTTGGTACACATGTTGAGGGAATAGGTTTTTGAACCATTACAATCTATGATTGTGGGCCCACTAATAACATCATCCAGATGTATAAATGATGTTAGCAGGGATAGCCATGTAATCTTTAAAGCCGAAAAGTTTGGGATCTGATAGATAATGATTTTAGAAGAACATATAGAGAATGCTAGTGTATTGTGTATATTGTTAGTGGCCCTGGATAGTAGCCCTTTTAGTGTAAGTGCATGTGCACACTTTCCTCTTCTGTTGTGGTGTACCGTATGCTCTAGTATAATAAAATATTGTGTGTTAGGGCAAGCAAGCCTAACACAACATCTTTCCCAAACTCTCCTCCTTCTTCTTCTCTCTCAATCTTCTCCTCTTTTCTTCACATTATTATCATCAAATCATTCTCTACTTGGTATCAGAGTATAGATCTAGGCATTCCGCATCCAACAGATTGAGAGGCGACACGTCACCTTGCTGAAGTCAGCGTTGTACGGACACATGGACTCCGTTTGAGCTAAAAGTTTACAGGTTTAATAGATTTTGATTTTAGAAGATTTGTCATGATTTTTTTAGAATTTTTTGGACCTTCCATGGTATTTTGGGCGAAATAGAGAAATTCGAAAATCAGGCCCATCTTCCATTTTTTTTTTTCGATCTACCTCAAATCGGTAAGCTCTTCTTTGGTTTCTTTGCTCAAGATGGACCGAAATCTTCCTCCCAAGCTACCCATGAAGGATTTTTTTACTTAAGATCACTGTTTGAGAGGTTTTTAACCTCAAACGGATATGTGGTTGGGCCATTTTTACTCGTTTGGGCTGTTTTTTTACTGAATTTCATGTTATTTTGGATGATTGTTATTTGTTTGAGGTTTATCTCTTATTATCTTAAAGGATTGAGTGAGATAGAGTTGTTTGAATCAATCCTTCTTAGCGTCGGGCCTCTTTTGGACTCTCATATGGCTAACAAAGGGCCTTCATCTCTTGGCATAGGGTCTTTTGAATCCAACCCCTTGCAGATTACCTCCATTAAGTTAAATGGTGACAACTATCTTCAATGGGCACAATCTGTAAAAGTGTTCTTAGGAGCTCGTGAGAAGTTTTTGTATATTTTGGATGATCTCCCAATCTCTACAGATGTTACCTACAAGTCTTGGACAAAGGAGAATTATCAAGTCATTACATGCTTGTTAAATAATATGGATTCCTCAATTAACCACTCAGTGATGTTTTTATCCTCGACTAAAGGCATTTGGGATATGCTTCATGATATGTTTTCAGAATCTCAGAATTTTTCACGGGTATTCCAGCTTATTCAAGAAATTGGTCGGTTCCAACAAAACTCCAGATCATTAAAAGATTACTATTCGATGCTTCGGGGTATGTGGGATGAGTTGAAAATATATCAGCCTCTTCCTTCCAAATGTAAAGAGGATCATGAACATGCCCATAAGCAGCGGGATGATACTCGTATCATGCAGTTCTTAGCTGGGTTGAATTCCGATTATCTTTATGTTCGAGATCAGGTTGCTATGCAGGATCCTCTTCCCCCATTGACGACAGTCTATGTCATGTGTTAGCGTGCTACTGTCTCTACTCTTCCTTCTCATTCATTTGTGCTACCCGAGCATTCGACACATCTTCCTGGCGATCAGTCTTCTTTTGGCCTTCAGGTACCATCCTTGAGTTCAGAGCGTATTTCTGGTTTTAGTGGTCGTGGTAGAGGCCGCGAGGGAGATTGTAGTCTTGGCGGCCGTAGTCTTCATGGTCATGGTGGACATGGACGAGCACGTGATGGTTTCCACATTTGTTCACATTGCGGTGGAACTAATCACACCGTTGATTATTTTTAGCAGATACATGGTTGTCCTACGTATGCCGCTGCTTCTGTTGCATCCACAATTACTCCTGAGACAGTCTTCCACCTCGACAATTGAGTAGTCTACTTTATAGGACTCTCTTATCATTTCTCGGGCTACATATGATGCCCTTATGTGGCTTCACATTCATGATATTCCTGAGCCATCTCATGCAGCTTCGGCCCAGTCAGGTACAACTCTTCTTGCGTCATCCTCTCCTACCTCGTTGGTCATAAACTCTGGAGCTTCCTCTCATATGACTGGTAAGTCTCAATTCTTTTCCTCTTATTCTCCTTCTCCTCACACTCAGTATGTCACAGTTGCAGATGGAACCCAAACTCCCATCTTTGGGATTGGTTTCATCCCTCTTTCTTCTTCCTTGTCTCTGTCATCAGTCTTGCATGTGCCTCGTTTTCCATTAAACTTATTGTCTGTTAGCTCTCTTACTAAATCATTAAATTATTCCATTACCTTCTTCCCTTCTTATTGTTTGTTTTAAGACCTAAAGACGAAGAGAGTGATTGGTGGGGGGCATGAGCGAGGAGGCGTTATCTTCTCGATGATACACCCATTGCCGCTTTTAGTACCCTTTCTCTGGATCAAGAGTCCATGACTCGGTGGCACTGCTGCTTAGTCCACCCATCAATAGCTAGATTGAGAATTTTGTTTCCCTCTTTATCTGTCACTAAACCATTATATTGTGATATTGTGAATTGTTTAAACATCATCGTGCTATGATTCCTCCTAGCTCTTCTAGGAGGAAATCTCAACCTTTTGTTCTAGTTCACTCGGATGTCTGGGGACTAGCTCTGGTTACCTCCACTTTTGGATTTAGATATTTTGTTACCTTTATTGATGATTATTCACACATGACTTAGATTTATCTTTTGAAATCTAAAAGTGAATTGTTTGATGTGTTTAAAGTGTTTGATCATGAAGTGTGCACTTAATTTCAATGTTCCATCAAAACCCTCCATTCTGATAATGGGGGGGAGGGGAATACATCTTTCTGTCCTTCTTACAGGAACGTGGTATTTTGTCTAGGACATCGTGTGCTCGTACACCTCAACAAAATGGTATTGCAGAACGAAAGAATCGTCATATTCTTGAAGTTGCTCGCACCCTTCTGCTTGGTATGCATCTACCTAAACGTTTTTGGGTTGATGCTCTTCTAACTGCTACTTTTCTTATTAATCGTACACCCTCATGTATCCTATCTTACGAATCTTCATTTACTATATTGTATCCTCATGATAATCCATTTCCTCTACTACCTAAAGTTTTTGGTTGCACATGCTTTGTTCAAATTTTGGATGGAAGTAATGATAAACTTAGCCCAGGGCAATTAAACGTGTCTTTCTAGGGTATACTCGAAGTCAGAAAGGGTATAAATGTTTTGACCCATTGACTCGTAAGAAATATGTCTCTGCTGATATAACCTTCTTTAAGGATATTTCTTTTTTCTCAGCTATAAGTCGATCCCTCTGTGATCCTCTTGCGAGTCAAAGGTAGTATGACTCTTATCCTCTTCCTCTTTCCACTAGTGATTATCGGGAAACTCCTCTACCCTCCATTCTGCATCCTGTTGGTGATTTGGGTGAGCCTAAGCCTCTGCGGGTGCATCATCGTCAAGATAAATATTCACACTCTCAGCCATTTACCCTTTCGCTCACTTTGGATGTTGGCTCAGGTGACTCTCCTACCTCGAGTTTAGATCTCCCCATTGCCTTGCGCAAAGAGTCATGATCTTGTACTCAATACCCCATTAGTAATTTTGTTTCATTTGATCATCTTTCACCGTTTTTCAGTCGTTTGCAGCTTCCCTTTCATCACAAACTATTCCTCAGTCTCTCTCACATGCTCTTCAAAGTCCTGACTAGACAAAGGTGATGATAGAACAAATGTCTGCTCTTTAGAAAAATCATACTTAGGACCTTGTGCCGCTTCCTTCAGGTCATAAACCTGTTGGATGTCGATGGGTTTATACGATAAAGTTTCTTCCAGATAGCTCCATTGATCGCTATAAAGCCTGTCTTGTTGCTAAGGGTTACACACAGACTTATGGCGTGGATTACTTCGAGACATTCTCTCCGATGGCTAAGCTTAATTCGATTTGCGTTGTGATCTCCTTGGTCATTAATTTATCATGGTCCCTGTTTCAACTTGATGTTAAGAATGCATTTCTCCATAGGGACCTTGCAGAGAAAGTTTACATGCATCAACCTCTTGGCTTTGTTGCTTCTCACAACCTTGCGCTTGTATGTCGGTTGAAGACGGCTCTTTATGGACTCAAACAATCCCCACGTGCATGGTTCAAAAAATTCAGTTAGGGTCACTTGGAGTTCGGCTTTGTTTGTAGTCATGCCGATAATTCTCTCTTTATATGTCGTCGATCGACGGGCATCATGGTATTGCAGAACGAAAAAATCGTCATCTTCTTGAAGTTGCTCTCACCCTTCTGCTTGGTATGCACCTACCTAAACATTTTTCGGGCAATGCTCTTCTAACTGCTACTTTTCTTATTAATCGTATACCCTCACATATCCTGTCTTATAATCTTCATTTAGTATATTATATCCTCATGATAATCTATTTCCTTTACCACTTAAAGTTTTTGGTTGCACATGCTTTGTTCGAATTTTGGATGGAAGTAATGATAAACTTAGCCCCAAGATAATTAAATGTGTTTTTTTATGTATACTCGAAGTCAGAAATGGTGTAAATGAATTGACCCATTGACTCGTAAGAAATATGTCTCTTCCGATATAACCTTCTTTAAGGATATTTCTTTTTTCTCAGCTTCAGGCTGATTTCTTTGTGATCATCTTGCGAGTCAGGGGGAGTATGACTCTTATCCTCTTTCTTTTTCTACTAGTGATCATGGAAAAACTCCTCTCCCCTCCGCTCAGCATCTTGTTGGTGATTTGGGTGAGCGTAAGCCTCTGCAGGTGTATCATCATCGAGATAAATCTTCACATGCTCAGCCATCCACTCTTCCACTCACTTTGGATGTTGGTTCAGGTGACTCTCCTACCTCGAGTTTAGATCTCCCTATTACCTTACGCAAAGGGTCGCGATCTTGTACTCCACACCCCATTAGTAATCCCGTTTTATATGATCATCTTTCACCGTCTTTTCAGTCGTTTGCACCTTTCCTTTCATCACAGACTATTCATCGGTCTCTCTCACATACTCTTCAAAGTCCTGACTGGACGAAGGCTATGATGGAAGAAATGTCTGCTCTTGAGAAGAATCATACTTAGGACTTTGTGTCACTTCCTTTAGGGCATAAACCTGTTGGATGTAGATGAGTTTATATGATCAAGTTTCTTCCAGATGACTCCATTGATCGCTATAAAGCCCGTCTTGTTGCTAAGGGTTACACACAGACTTATGGTGTGGATTACTTCGAGACATTCTCTCCAGTGGCTAAGCTTAATTCGATTCGCGTTGTGATCTCCTTAGCCGTTAATTGATCATGGTCCTTGTTTCAACTTGATGTTAAAAATGCATTTCTCCATAGGGACCTTGCAGAGAAAGTTTACATGCATCAACCTCTTGGCTTTGTTGCTTCTCACAACCTTGCGCTTGTATGTCGGTTGAAGACGGCTCTTTATGGACTCAAACAATCCCCACGTGCATGGTTCAAAAAATTCAGTTAGGGTCACTTGGAGTTCGGCTTTGTTTGTAGTCATGCCGATAATTCTCTCTTTATATGTCGTCGATCGACGGGCATCATGGTTCTCATTGTCTATGTAGATGATAGTGTTCTGTTCGGTAGTGATTCTGCTGGAATGAGGGAGGTTAAAGATTTTTGAAGACCAAGTTTGAGATCAAGGATCTTGGTCCTCGTCGCTACTTCCTCAGAATTGAAGTTGGTCGCTCATCATCCAGATTGGTCTTGTCACAACGAAAATATGCGCTCGATCTTCTCATGGAGACCGGCATGTTAGAGTGCAAGCCTGCTACCACTCCCATGTATACTTCACAAAAGCTTCGACCCGATGATGGTGCTCTCCTTACTGATCCCGGGATGTATCGACGACTTGTAAGCCGGCTTATTTACCTGACTATTACTCGCCCAGATCTCTCATTTATTGTGGGCGTTGTTAGCCAATTCATGCAAGCTCCCCGTACTTCCCATCTCATGGTTGTCTACTGCATACTTCGGTATCTAAAATTAGCCCTGGGTTTTGGCCTCCACTTTCAATTGTATGGTCATCTTCATCTTTCCAGCTATTCTGATGCTGATTGTGCAAGTAGTACTTATGATCGCTGCTCTACATCTGGCTTTTGTACCTTCCTAGGTGGCAATCTTATAACATGGAAGAGCAAAAAGCAACCGGTTGTTGCCCGATCCTCGGCTGAAGCAAAATATCGTGCTATGGGTCATGTGACATGTGAGCTCGTGTGGCTTTGCAACCTTCTTGAATAACTTGTCTATCTTCCTTCAGATCATGTTCCTCTTCACTGTGATAGCCAAGCGGCCATCCATATTGATCGTAACCCGGTTTTCCACGAGCGAACCAAGCATATTAAGGTCGAATGTCACTTTCTTCAGGAGAAAGTAGCTTCTAAGGAAATCGTCACTCCTTTTATTCGATATGGGGATCAACTTGCTGATGTTCTTACAATGTCCTCGAGTCAAGATGCTCTTCATTGTGTTCGTGAAAAGTTGGGCATGATCAACATTTATGCTCCAACTTGAGGGGGAGTATAGAGAATGCTAGTGTATTGTGTATATATTGTTAGTAGCCCTTTTAGTGTAAGTGCATGTGCACACTTTCCCCTTCTCCCGCAGTGTACTCAGTGTTCATATTATCGGCGAAAAATCGATAATATCACCGATATTATCGGTGTCGCTGGAGTTGCGACACCGAAACTCACTTTTTTCGTTCTCTTCCTAATATTGGTGAATATTCGGTGATTTTATCAATTTTTCATGAAAAATACAGTTGTCGACCAAAAATCGCGGCCCCGTCAAGGGATAACTGTAGCCAACAACTCCTTTTCGACGATAAATGGGACGATAATTTCGGGGCCTGCGTAAATACCAAAAAAATTGGGGAAAAAAAGGGGGAAAAAAGAAACTTTTGGTAGTGTGTACCTGTAGAATAGGATCGTTGATTGGAAGTAATGGGCCAATCTCGGCGAAGAATATACGAAATCTTAGGAAATTTGGAGAGATTTTTCGAGATTTTAGGGTTCCCTTCTGGAACTGGGCTTTTTCTGGTTAGTTTTTTCAAGAGTTTAGGGTTTTGAAACCCTTTTCCAGGGATGCGGATTGCGTCCTACCCCCACTTGGACAGTAATCCGTCTAAGCAGGGCTCTGTGGGGCCCACCGTGATGTAAGTATTTTATCCACACCGTTCATCGCTTTTCTATGATCATTTTAAGATGTAATCATAAAAATGAAGCAGGTCCACAGCTCTAGTGGACCACACCAAAGGAAGTTACAATGATAATGACACCCACCGTTGAAACCTTCCTAATGGCCACTATGATGCTTTTTTACCATCCAACCTATTCAAAAGGTCATGTAGACGTTGATGAAGTGAAAACACAAATATCATCTTGATCCAAAACTTCTCCAGCTCCTAAGAAGTTTTTAATGGTGGACATTCAGTCCCACTTTGTGGTCCACTTAAGTCCTATACCTACCTCAGTTTTTGGCTCATACATTAAAATGATCCGAGAAAAATGATGAACGGCATGGATAAAATAGTTACATCACTGTGGGCCCCGCAGATCCCTGCTTGGACAGTAATCCGTCCGGGCGGGGGTAGGACGCAATCCGCGTCCCTTTTACAGGGAGTGAAAGCAGACCTCGATGGCTTGGATGTCACCAAGTTCCGTGGATCCCACCATGATGTATGTGTTATATCCACACGGTCCATCCATTTGGAGAGATCATTTTAGGTCATGAACCCAAAAATTAGACAGATCCAAAGCTTGGGTGGACCACACCGTAGAAAGCAGTGGGGACAATGATTCCTATCGTTGAAAACTCCATAGGGCCCACAATGATGTTTATTTGTCATCCAAGCTGTCCATAAGATCGCATAGTCATCGATGAAGGTAAAAAAAAATAAAATTACATGGATCCAAAACTCTGTGGCCCCTAAGAAATTTTCAACGATAGACGTTCAAATTCACACTATTTGCTGCGGTATGGTTCACTTGATCATTGGATATGCTTCATCTTTGGCATCAAGCCCTATAATTATATGGTAAAGTGGATGGATGGAGTGGATAAAAGTATATAAATCAGTGGGCCCCATGAAGTTGACTCGGTCCACTTAGCGTACTAATTTAGCGCAATCCACTTCCCATGTCGAACTTGTTTGGGTCTCAAGGGTGGGTGGCTCAGTGCATGTGGGGTCCATTATGATGTGATATATTTTATCAATGCCATCCATTTATTTTGCCAGATAAATTTAGGGCATGAGCCCAAAAATGTGGCAGATCTGCATCTCAAGTGGACCACACCAAAGGAAGCAGTGGTGATTAAACACCCACCATTAAAAACTTCCTACGGCCATTGTAATGTTTTTTTGCCATCCAAACCTCTTGATTAGGCCACACAGATTTAGATGAATAAAAAACACAATTATTAGCTTGATCGAAATCTTTTTGTGACATCTAAGAAGTTTTTAATGGTGGGATTTAATCACTATTGTTTCCTTTGGCGTGGTCCGCTTGAGATTTGGAACTACCTCATTTTTGGGACCATGTACTAAATGATATGCTGAAATCGATGAATGGGGTTCATTTCTTGCATATATCATGGTGGGCCCATGGAACACTGTGCAGTAGCCACCTCGTTATTCATAACACGATAAAACACATGCCATGCGGTGGGTACCACAAAGTTCATACACCACCTGGATGTGATTTGGCCAGTGACGTTGCCACTAGCTAGATGCCTAGTGGTTGGTGCTATATGGGCCTAATCATGATGTATTTATTTGATCCATGCTGTCCATCCATTTTTTCATATCATTTTAGTCCTTGATCCAAAACATCAGGCATATATAAATCAAAGGTGGACCACACCATAAGAAATAGTAGCATTGAATGTCCACCATTAAAAACCTCCCGGGGTTCAGTGGAATGTTTATTTGACATCCAACCTATTGATTAGGTTTACAAACTAGTTTGATACAAAACTTGTGGCCCTTAAGAAGTTTTTAGTGGTGTGCATTCAATCAACACTGTTTCCTGTGATGTGGTCCATTTGAGATTTGGATCTATCTATTTTTTGGGCTTATACCATAAAATGATCTGGAAAACTGGATGGATGTGTCAATATGTCAGACAAGTGCCATATCCAAGCCATCAATCACCAAGTATACTAATATATAGATTCTATGTCCCAAGAAAGGTGTACTTTTTTAGTTCATTAACTTTTACATGTCTTAATTATTATATGCTAGCTGCATTTGTATTATATGAACTCATTATGATAACAATTGGAGCGATTTCTTATGGCAACGCATGCTTTTTGGGCCCCATTAAATGAAAACTTATTATTTATTATTTAATGCATTTAAATTTTTTTTTTGTAATTTGTTTTGTTCCTAAATATGCAAATATGTGTATTTAGGCATGCCCTAAAGTTTTAGTGAAAAATTCCATCATTTTCCCTATTATTCGCCATTTTTCTTCGCATTTCCGGTTATCGGCGATAACGATATTATATCTTTATCTCCAATCAGCGAAACTTGTAGCGATGCCGACAACTAGATCACTGGGTGTACTATATGCTTTATTATAATAAAATATTGTGTGTTAGGGCAAGCAAGCCTAACACAACATCTTTCCCAAACTCTCCTCCTCCTCCTTCTCTCTCAATCTTCTCCTCTTTTCTTCACATTATTATCATCAAATCATTGTCTACTAAACATCGGTGATTTTCTGCAGTTTTTAGATAAGTTTTCTTGTGGTGTTTCTGTGAAAATAGAAAAAAAAAAAAGTCAGAAAAAGTCCAGATTTTGGCTTTCTTGTTATGCTGCTTTTCAGAGGGATTTTTGGCAACTTTGTCGCATGGATTAGGTGTTGTTGATCATTAGAAATTAATAGAAACAAAATTCGTGAAATTCTGTTGAGATTCAGGGGCACTATGATGTTGTTTGTGAGAAATGGGTGTCGTACAACCCTTTTTTTGGTTCCTTTTGCTGAAATTCCCTTATGTTTTCATGTTTTGATGTTGTGAGGCTGTGAAATAAGGCATGAATTCATGTTGATGATGGCGATTGTCGACTGTGTAGTTGGTGTTCTCCTTTCATAATAAGAGGGACTACGTACACAAACTGTTTGATGTAATGTCTGACCCAACTTGACATGGAGGATTTCTAACTGCACTGGAGCTCTCATTTTCCGTTCTTTGTTTTCTACATTTATTTGACCTTTGCTATCAGTTGTGGGTATAGTTTACTTACATGTTGTGGTGTTGTATGTGTGTCTTCACATGCCATTATGGGTGTTAGTCCCTTCTCAATCATCGAAAGTGTAGCTCACTCACCTGTAATCCAGTGTTGCACACATGTATGTGAGTCTTTTTGCATGTGAATGGTAGTTTGATGGCTTGATGGTAGTCAAGTTGGATAGCCTACTATTCAAAGAGAAAGATTCAACAGATGATGAAAGCTCAATCTAAAGACAAGCAACAATTGTAGATATTTTATTTCAATATATTGTGTCGAAGAGGGAGTTAGATGGCCCAAGCTAATTATCATCATCTTCTTCATATGTGTCCCAAGGTGGGCATGGTAGGCATTCATGCTTTAGCTTGAGGAGTGTAGAAAATATATACAGTTTTTTTTTTTTTTGCGAATGCATATTATGCATGTACTCCTATCCAGCATCATATTTTCCTCTCAAGTTAACATATATATATATATATATATATATATATAGGTGTGCATGTGTATATTATTCTTTTTTTTACTAATGATTCAAATGTTGCCCTAAACTTCTCTTTGCCTCTCTCCCTCTTTCTCTTTCTTCTCTTCCCCTTCAATCTGACCACTTTCTACTGCATTTGCCCCCTTGTCTCATTCACCAACACTGCATCATCCTTGAACAACATAGACCAAGGGGCCTTATCCTGGACAATTGCAACATTCATTTATAACAAGTGTAAAAAGATAAGGGCTTGGTGCCAACCCATGATGAATATATGCATATGTACGTGTAAATTAGGTAAGTATCATATACCCTTAATGAAAGACAATGATATATGTGCCCTTACTGGACAAATTACAAAGGCCTCTATTTTCAGTTTAAAAGTGGAACACAGCTCATCTCTCTAACAATTCCCCTTAAGTTACATTCCTTTGATTGCTTATTGGGTTTGTTAGTGTGCCAGGTTAAGAAAAATCAATTTTCTTTAATAGATCCTACCCAGTGCTTAAAATCAAAACCCAGACCTCTCCTTGCCTAGCTTGTTAACAATTATGACTAGTTAATCACCCAATGATAGGAGCTCATTGGCATAAAATTTTGGAAGAACGTAAAAAGTATTAAAAAAATCATATGTATTGATAACCGAAGTGTGAAGCTTTTGATGTATCAAGAAAGATATCCACTTATTGAGATAATATATCATTGTAACGAGAAAAACGAAGCAACTCAAACAAAGCCTTTAATTATTCCTTCCAGTTACATTCTTTATGAAAAAGTATCGAAATAAAGACACAATTGCCCTTGAACAAGCTTTCAGAGCACAAATTTTGCATCTGAATTTGATGCGAAGTGAATTATCCCTCTGAATTTGATGCGAAGTGAATTATCTTATGGATGTTGCCCAAACACATCACAATAGGTGTTGGACCATGTTCAATGCTTTGGCTTTTAAGTGTAAGAACTAAAGCCATAATGTCCTTTGGTGCATCCCTTAGGTGCATGAACACTTCTTGGTGAAACATTGTTGCCTATCATGAGATGATTGCTTATAGGGTTTGTAGAATGGACTAGTTTCAATCGAAGCAAAATCAAATTTTTTTTAACAGGCCACGTCTAGTGTTTAAAATCAAAACCCAAATCAGTCCTTGCCTTGCCCGTTAACAATCCTAACTATTTAACCATCCAATGCTAGGAGCTTGTTGGCATTAACAAATTTTGAAAGACCATCAAAATTCAAATTTCATATATATTGATAACCAAAATGTTAATTAAATGTAGTAGAAGGATAAACTTTTGAAAATTCCAAATTTTAATAAACCCTAATTAAAGATCCCCATCTAAGCATTGTCAAGTTTCAAGAAGCAAAATCAAGATATAATCCCTTCACTACAAAATGTTGATGTCACTCTTCTGAACGACAAAGTCTCTCTCTAGTATATCTCTGAAAAGAGGCGAGGGAGAAAACTGCATCACGCTGATGGTAAGGCTGGGCTTACGCATATAAAGAGCCAACACATGTAGACATGTGATGGGAAGGAGGAGAGTGGTTATCTCACTCTCCTTCCTCTTTTCTATCTTCTTCTTTTTTCTTTTTCTTTTTTTCTTTCACTTGGATGTATGAAGGGAGGATGTTGGGGCTCTCTCTGTCCCTCTAACCCTATGGGATAGGCTCTTATAAGGAGTCAGGGTTTCATAGGAGAGCACGAGTTATGGTACTTCTGTTCGAAGTATCAGTATCGCTACAAGTTTCACTGGTTGGGGATATGGAAAGAATATTGTTATTGTTGATTCCCATAAATGCGGGGAAACATGGGGAAAATGGTAGAATTTTTCAATGGAACTTCAGGAGATGATAAATACACATATTTACATATTAAGAATCAAATCATAGCGAAAAAGACATGTATTTGCATATTTAGGAATCAAATAATAAGTTTCCCTGTAATGGGGCCTAAAAGCATGTATCATTGATATAGGGAAACATATGGGAAACATGAGGAAAATTGTGGATCCATCCATCCATGCATGCACATACATACAAACACACATGCATGATCCATCCATCCATCCAACCATCCAACCATCCATCTATCCATGCACGCATACATATACACACGTACAAACATGCATTTCATCAATCATAAAAAAATTGAAATGAATTTTTTAATAAACAATTTTTTGGCAATATCGATACATTGGCAATATTATTGAAATATAGCAAATACACTGGCGATACAAGTAACACCTAGAATTTACACAATAAAAAATATTGGTAATACATTGGTGATTTTGATAGATCGGCGATACATGAGACTCCTGGAATTTGCATACCAAAAATATTAGCGATACATGAGACTCCTGGAATTTACATAGCCGAAAATATTGGCGATACATTGGTGATACTTAGCAATATAGTGTTGATACCCAGAATTTCTGATACTACCAATGTTACCGATATTGCTGAGTTGGAGATAAGGATAATATCATGGATATTTCGATAATGTTGGAGATACTCCGAACAATGGGTACTCCTCACCCCTAAAGACTATGGTAATGCCCCACACCATTAAAAAGGCTATAGACCTACCTTATTTTTGCTCCCAAATTTACCAATGCCCTCCATTGTCCAGTGACATCCACTCTTGACTAAAATTCCATGCCAATCTAAGACATGGACCACAAGATCCCAACCATTAGATATTTATCAGGTGTGATAAAATAACTATAATGGTTAAAACAAAAGTACAATGGTTAAAAACCTCTGATTAAACTTTTAAAACCTTTAAAGCAATGGGCCCAACTAGAAAACCACTTGTTGGTTTGATCATTAAGATTTAAGCCACAATTAAGTTCGTCGAGATGGCTAGTGGATCCCATGTTGGAACATGTGGGCTCCTTAGACCGTATCCTAATGCATGGAGTCCCAACATGACCTCATGTCTAAGGACTAGTCAAAGCTAGTGCGTTATCAAGTCTGTCCAATCTGGGCATATAGGTCTCCTAGCTAAAGACTCAATGTGATCCTCCAATGCAACTGCTTAGTCATGTCCAACCATAAGAACCTACAAATTGTGAACACTTACACTCCTATATGGGGTAGAGCCCAAGCACCAACTCATTGCTGAGCCCGTGGTGGAGACATTCCATCTCAACCCATCCATTCCCTTACACAGGATGACCATTATACCTCTCACGGTTTGCTCAATCCCACTACTAAGGTCGTAGATTTTACGGTACTGAGATCCACGGAACATGACTCTCCCTTGCTGAGTTGGAGATACAGATAATATCATGGATATTTCGATAATATTGGAGATACTCCGAACAATCGGTACTCCTCACCCTTAAAGACTATGGTAGATCCATGGAACATGACTCTCCCTTGGTCGGTGGATGGTTGCGTCCATACTCATATTCCCTAGGACAATTGGAGGAACCCCTCCCTTGAACACATAAAAGCATAGATAATTCACACTTCCTACACATTTAATTATGACATTAATGTAGGATCACAGTTTAGCGTAATGCCAAACATGTGTTAATTTGGGGTTGTTTATTGTAAAATTTGGGGCTTAAATGTCAAAAATCACATTTGCCGTATGGAAGATTTGGGGGGGGGGGGGGAAGGAATATGGAAACAATATCGATATCACCGATAATATCGCTGATAACCGAAAATGCGGGGAAACATGGGGAAAACGATAGAATTTTTGGCGAAACTTCATAATATGTTAAAATGTACATATTTGCATATTTAGAAATAAATAAAAAAATGCAAGAAATCAGTCCAACCATCCCATCCGGCCTATTTAACCATCCAACCTTCCATCCAAATATCCATCGATATTGCCAATATCAACAACACATGATATTTCTCCAAGAAATCATCAACAATTGGAAAGGAAACGAAAGATTGTGGTCTTAATATCACGCATGTTGCGATATCAATAATATCGAAATATTATCAATATTATCAATGACAAATTGAACACTACATACAACCATGTGCCCATGAAAAAAAAAAAAAATTGAAATAAATTTTTTTTATAATAAACAAAATTTTGATGATATCAATACTTTGGCGATATTATTGAAATATCGTCGATACACTTATGATACAATAACTAGAATTTACATAGTCGAAAATATTGGTAATACATTAGCGATATTAATGCATTGGCAATACAAGTGACACCTAGAATTTACATAGCTGAAAATATTGGCGATTACATTAACGATATTGATAAGTTGGCGATACTTTGCGATACATTGCTAATACCTGGAATTTTCGATACTACCAGCGTTATCGGTATCGCTGAGCTGAAGATAAAGATAATATCGGAGATATTTCGATAATATCAGAGATTATTC
Organism: Magnolia sinica; assembly: GCF_029962835.1. Classification (NCBI taxonomy): domain Eukaryota; kingdom Viridiplantae; phylum Streptophyta; class Magnoliopsida; order Magnoliales; family Magnoliaceae; genus Magnolia; species Magnolia sinica. The sequence continues at coordinate 88,854,291 of NC_080574.1, forward strand.
GAACACTGATTTTATTTAGTACTTTTTTTCTTTTTTGCTATTTTAGGTTAAATCTTTGTTGGTAGGATTTTTTTATCTTAAATAAATTATAGATCGATTTGAAATTAATTAAGATTTATTTCAAATCAATCAATAGTTGGGGAATTTTCGTTAAAGATTCATAGGGATTATCTTTAGGGTCTATAAAGGGAGGTGGGGGGTAGGAGATAGGAATTCCACGTTTTTTGAGTTCTGAGTTTTGGGAAGTATTGTAAGAGAAGTTTGAATATCTATGAAGTTATTTATCCCCCTCTACTCAAATATTTCTTGTGAGCCTATCTGTGTTCATTTCTTTGCGATTTGGGTATCGACATCTTGTTGAATCAAGAACTGGATTACGCAATTTTGGTATCAAAGCGGGTCAACTTCAGGAGTTTGATTACTCTACATAATCTCCTAATAGCCTCGAAAAGGGTGACATAGGAAGAGTTTGCACAAGTAAGCCAAGAGATCCAGACACTCACAACGTAAGTAGACCACTCATGCATACGATAGGAAAATCTCGTTAATCAAGTTGGAGAGCTCCGGCATGGAGGGAATCCAAATACTAAAGTTGGAGTACATGGATACGTAGGGGAAGGTCCCCACCAAGGTCTTAACTTACAATGAGTGGCCCCGACCAATGTAAAAGATATGTTTGAAGTTTTTAGGGGTATTTAGTATTTTTTTTTTCTTTTTTGCTATTTTAGGTTAAATCTTTGTTGGTAGGATTCTTTTTTCTTAAATAAATTTAGATTAAGATCGATTTCAAATCAATCAAATAGTTGTGCAATTTTCATTAAAGATTCATTGGGATTATCTTTAATGTCTATAAAGGGGGAGGGGTGTAGGAGGTAGGTATTCCACGTCTTTTGAGTTGTGAGTTTTGGGAAGTATTGTAAGAGAAGAAGTTTGAATGTCTATAAATCTATGTCCCTTTCTACTCAAATATTTCTTGTGAGTCTATATGTGCTCATTTCTTTGCGATTTAGGTATTGACATCTCATTTAATCGAGAACTGGATTACGCCATTTTGGTATCGAAGCGGGTCAACTTTAGGGATTTTTTACTCCACATAATATCCTAATGGCTTCAAAAGGAGTGACATAGAAAGAGTTTGCAAAAGTAACCCAAGTGATCCAGACACTCACAAGGTAAGTAGATCACTCATGCATGTGGTAGGCAAATCTCATTAATCAAGTTGAAGAGCTCCGGCGTGGAGGGAATCCAAAGACTTAAAGTTAGAGCACATGGACATGTAGGGGAAGGTACCCACCAAGGTCTTAACTAACTATGAGTGGCTTTGGCTTGTAAAGCCAATGATCAAATCCTTTAATTGTTGGAACGTGACAAATAGCTTGGAATTAAGGTCCTGTTTGGATTTGTGGGAAGCATGGGAAAGGAAACATTTTTTTTTGGGAAACCTTATTTCCAAGAAATTGTGGGAAATGAAACTTTATTTTCCATGTTTTCCTAAATAAGATTTTCTTAGAAAATTTGGGATCTATTTCCAAATTTGTCGTTTGGTAGAAAAAAATCTTGAAAAAATTTTCATGGCAATTATTGGCATGTGCCAGATTGACACTCGACAATTTGGGATGCTTGAAGATGGACAATGGCACATGTGGGTGGTTAAGTTTAATGGTGTTACATATGACACACGAGGGGCACCTGAAGTTGTATGGTGGCACATGTGACACAAGTGACACATTAGTGCATTTGACATGTGGGCATTGAAGGTAGATGGTGGCATAGGTGCATGCAAATAGAAGCACATGTGGCATGTTCTCACATATACAATTAGAATAATTGAAGATGGACAATAGCACGTGTAGCATAGTGGCACATGTGAGACATGCAAAAGATGGACGGTGGCACATGTAGCATAGTGGCACATGTATGACACAACAGGAGAAGGACAATGGTAAGTTGACACATGCAGCACATGTGAGGCACTTCATACATGTGAGGCCCAAGTGAAGATGGATGGTGGCACATGTGGCATAGTGGCACATATTCTACATAACAAAAGATGGACAATGGAAAGTTGGCACACGTGGTACATTTAAGGTGCTTTGTACATGTGGGGTCCAGGTGAAGATGGACGGTGGCACATGTATTACTGTCAAGTGTGCTCCACACAGAAGATGGAATATGGAAAGTTGGCACACGTGGCACATTTGAGGCACTTTGTATATGTGGTGGGGTCCAAGTCAAGATGGAAGGTGGCATATGTAGCATAATGACACGTGTGTGGCACAATAGGAGACGGGCAATGGAACATTCACACATGTGACACATGTAGGTGATTGGAGATGGATGGTGGCACTTGTGTGTTTAACTATTAAGAAATTCATTTTCCTTCAATTGTGGGAAAATCCCTTTCTTACGGGGTGAGGTGGGAAAATAAATTTGTTGAATTTCCAACAAAAAGAGGAAATGAGAAGTGATATTTCCCACTAATTCATATAGAAAAAGTCTTCATAAACAATAGAAAAGCAATTTCATGGGAAATGGTCTTTCCTTTCCTTTACATTCCATGAATCCAAACAGGCCCTAAGGTAAAATTTTCAAAATTCTATGGTTGTTTGCATATTAACAACTTCATCGATTGGCTAAGCAAGGTGGAATAGGTGTTCAAGTACAAGGAAATAGCAGATAATTGGAAGATTAAGTTAGTAGAAATCAGAAGATTAAGTTGGTAGCTATGAAGTTTACCAGTCACGCGTTAGCATGGTGGAACGATCTTCAAGATGAATGAATCTGTCAAGGTATGGAGAATTCTTGGAAAAAGATGAAAAAAAAAGTTAAAAAGGAATTTCCTACCCGTAACTCATACCCATGACCTCTATCAACGATGTCACAATCTATGTCAAGGGAACAAATTAGTAAATGAATGCATCGAGGAATTCCATACCTTGGCATCACGGTCAAGGTTTCATGAGTATGAAGGCCAAAATATTTATACATATCTTAGTGGTCCTAATCCGGAAATAAGAAATGAACTAGCTTTCAGAGATACATCTAAGATGTTCAATGCATACACACTTGCATTAAAAGCCAAGGAGAATAATTGGAGGGACTTGGGAGACAATTTAAACCCCTACGAGGATTGTCACTAGCGACGAGGCAACATGTGACCTTTCCACATAAGGTAATCACAAAGTAATGTAGGGGCATTTTCACACCAGGCTTGAATGGGATAGCCTGTGAGATGCAGGGGCACACTCGGGGTGGGCAGCCCATGTAAGGTGGGTGGCTCGTGTGAGGTGGGCCCCACCTGTGTGAGGCGAGTGGCTCGTGTGAGGCGGAACCCATGTGATGTGGGGCCTATGAGGGGGGTTCGACCAAGGACCTAACTCATGGGATGTGGGGCCTAGGCTATGAGATAAAGGGATTGATTCACCACGCTCTATCAGTTCGAGGTTTTAGAGCAAATGGTTAGTTGTCTTGTGTCACAAAGCCTCTCATTAGTCGAGGGCTGATGGGCCAACATCCAACAAGGAACCCAAACACTAACCCAGGAGGATTGGTTATGGGCGAGGGGCTAGTGCACCCAAGATGGGACAAAACAATGTATGTTTTTTATGCTTTGAGTGTGGGCAATTGGGACATCAGTCTTTCTAATTTCCTAAACATCAATCCACAATAAAAGTGAATTTGGTTGAGAGAAATATGTTGAACACACTCCTGACCATATGAAAGCTAAGGATGACACAAAATTTAAAGAACATGCATATGAGAACGAGTCACATGTTGGGAAAGATGTAGCAAATGTGTGTGGTGATAGGGGCAAGTCAGTGGTCATCCAACAAGCTATGCCATTGACACCTCAGGTGGTTAATGAGGGTTGATGGTTGTGTGGCACCATATCTTCCGCACAACTAGCACTTTTCATGGGAAGATAGGCACGATTATGGTAAATAAGAGGGACGTAATGGCCACCACTGTTACCGTTATGAAACGGGTCATAATGGCTACTAGAACCCCTGTATCGGCCGTTACGACCCATTTTTATTTTATGAAAAACTATTACAAGACCGTTACGGGACCGTTACAGGGCCGTTATGGTTCGTTACGGGACTGTTACAAGGCCTTTACGGCATGTTTTTTCTGTAACGGCTGTAACGACCGTTTCGACCCTGTAATGTTTATTGGTTATAATTGTTACCATTACGTAACGACCGTTATGACCATTATGTAATTGATTTTGAATACCTTGCTGAAAATATTGTCTCACAAAAATGGTCATTAAATTAAAATTTAAACAACACAAGCATCCATGTCCATATCATATTCATTAGTTGGAGAAATGGGGAGAAGTTTTTGTTAACTCTAGGTGCTTACTTTCCTTTTATATTAGATCTAAGTAAGGATGAGATTGTCATACCTCGAAAATGGTGCCCGGGCCCTTAGCTCTGCTCTTGAGGTGCGACTTGGGGAGATTTTTTTATACGGTTAGTTCAATAGTATATCCCCTTGACAATGATAGGACAACATCCAAAATGAGATATGAGAACATCAAAAATATACATCGGTTCAATTACGTTGTTACATTCCCAAATAAAGGCCATGTAAAAAGATGGTAATGTAATCCTCTACTCGCCCAACTACCTTAGTTGGCTACGGTTCCCTGAAAGGTTAAACAACAATTGGGGTGATCTTTATAAGCCCAGCGGGTACGTCTCTAATCACAATGAATGCTAGAATCATACTAAAAGTAAATAACCAGAATGTATGATAAAGTAAATACAAGTATCATAGTACTAATCATCAATGAGGTGAGGTCATGAATGCAATGCGAGTATGAATGTAATGAATACAATGCGTATGAGAGTCACATCCACCTCCCAATACTGTCAATCATAATGAACAATCGACCACACCTTCTCAAGTGGCATATCTCTTAAGTGACCTATCACGATGAATGATAGAATCACAATAAGCATAATAATCAAAATGTACGAGAATGTAAATACAAGTATCATAGTACTAATCATCAGTGAAGTCGGATCATGAATGCAATGCAAGTATGAATGCAGTGAATACAATGCATATGAGAGTCACTTCCACCTCCCAATATTGTCAATTAGAATGAACAACCGGCCACTCTTGCTCAAGTGGCCTACCTCTCATGCCAATACCTAACCTCGTCAGTGGGGTATCACGTACTCACCCACCTGGCCTGTTGGTCATGTTACTAACGACATCGGCAGTGGGGTACTAATGTACTCACCTACCCCACCCGTTGGTGCTGATACTAACCAACCTCGTCAATGGGATCCGTACTCAAGCACTTGGCCCGCCGATAATGAAACTACCCAACCTCAACAGTGGGGAACCTTTGTACTCACCCACCCGACCCGCCGACACTGATACTACCTGACCTTGATAGTGGTATACCTCTGTACTCACCCACCCTGCCCACGAATAATACCCAACCTCATCAGTGGGGTACCACATACTCAGCCTCCTAGCCCGTTAATCTTGCCACTACTAGACCTCGTCAGTGGGATACCACTTACTCACCCACCCATCTTGTGGGTACTGATACTATTCGACCTCGGCAATGGGGTACGTCTATACTCACCCACATGGTCCGACAGTACTACCACCGCCCAACCTCGTCAATGGGGTACCACGTACTCATCCACCAACCCCTCGGGCCTGTCACTACCCAATCTCATCAGTGGAGTACCTCTGTACTCACCCACCCGGCACACTAGTGGAGGTCTATAATGTAGGGCCAAGATAACTCCATGAGTCCACCACCCTCAATAGTAATTGCACATGTATGAGTCATGATGATGTAATGGTTGAAATGCATTGAATATATGGCAAGTTTGCATATCGTACTAAACATTTATCGAAGTCAAGGTAGAACCTATTCAGAGTCCATAATTAGAGTCCACTCACAATTCATAATATCATGATTCAGAGGTCTATGAATATCTGCATTCGTACACTTAAGTCCTCATCAGGGAGTCATTGCATCACACTAGACCTTTTTAACGTAAAGGTCTATTTGTGTGATGTTTAAGGATTTCACTAGTGTACTTGAACGAGGCTGCTTGTACAACATACTAGTATACATCCCATTAGTCAAATAAGCGACATTGATATACTCAGACATTATTCTTCATCTGCACATCATTAATGTGCATGTCATTAGTCTAATATTACCTCAAGAGTGTACTTGAACGTGGGTTTCTGTGCATGCCCTTTAGGGTACATCTCATAAGTCAAATAGGCTTGTTTCCCCACATGTGCAAGCATCATTTCTGAGCATCATGGACCAAGTGCAAATAGACCAGTTTGGCCCTTAGTTGGCGCGTGCTCAAGTAAACTAGTGTAAGCTTAATAATCGCAAGGTTCAGCCACAAATCTACGCTTCGTTCTCGTGATTAAATGTCATATCATAATCACCACAATACACATCATGTTCTTGACTTGCGGCCTCACATAATGGACCTCACATAAACAACAAGGTAGAGCCAATCACCCCTGGTTGTGGGTCACACATTCACACAATCATTATGGGCCCAACTATCCAACTAGTGGGTCTGTGCTCATAGCATCACAATGGTCCCCACTACCTAACAATGAGTTGCGGCAGCCCATTTAGGGCCAGTAATACAAACGATATGGTGGGCTTCACTGTCCAAGATAGTGGGCCCTGCACACTGCGCAACTAACTCGATTAGGACCCCCACATGCACACGTCCATGGGGGCTCCACGATCTTATGGGCCCACGACACATACATTCATTGATACACAACACAATGGGCTCCTCGGCCTAGTGGGCCCTACGGTATTGTGGGTTCCACGATACATATATGCACAACAAGGTGGGCTCCTCGGCCTAGTGGACCTCAAGGCATGCATAAACAATATGGTGGGCCTCATGGAATACACATACACAATACGATGGGCTCCACAAAAGTTTGGGATCAAACTAATATTGCATTTTCCCTTCATCCAAACCTGTGTGACCGTGTCAACAGTTTAGAGATCAAAAAACATTATGGTGGGCCCATAGAAGTTTTCAACGGCGAGCATGCAATCAACACTGTTTCTCATGGCCAAGTCCACCTAAGCTTCAAATTTGCCTCATTTCTAGGCCCATGCCCGCGTCCTAGTGCGAGTAACCTCATCAACAAGTTCGATGAGAAATAAACATCACAGCGGGCCCCACACAGTTTCAACGGTGGGTGATCACTCATCGCTATTTAAAGTGGTGAGGCCCGTGTAGGTTTTGGATCAGCCTTACGTGTGGGGTCCACCACATGTCCAGGTCAACCTAACCTTATAGACAAGCTGGATGGTAAAAATAGCATCATGGTGGGCCCCCAAGGCTATTTCAACAGTGGAAAACTTATCCACTATTGATTTCTATGGTGGGGCCCATAGAAGCTTTGAATCAATATGATTTTTGTATTTTCCCTTCATCAAGTTTTGTGTGACCTCATCAACAGGTTGGATGAAAAATAAACATTATAGTGGGCTTCACTATCTGGTGGTCAGTGTGGATCAATCGTACACATCATCGTGGGTCCCACTATCCAGTGGACAATGTAGGTGAATCACATACATCACGGTGGATCCCACTGTGCAGTGGACAGTGTGGGTAAACCACATACATCATGATGGACCCCACTATCCAGTGGGCCATGTGGATAAACCACATACATCACACTAGATCCCACCGTCTAGTGGGCTCCACAGCATTTTGGACAAAGCCAATATTTGCTTTTCCCCTTATCCAAGTTTGTATGACCTTAACAAGTTGGGTGGCCCCTAGAAGGTTTCAACGGTAGGTGTTCCATCACTGTTGTTTCCTGCAGTGCGGTTCACTTGAGGTTTGAATCTACTTTGTTTTTGAGATTACGCCTTTAAATAAGTTATTGGATGGACAGTATGTATCTAACATAGATCATAGGTGGACCCCACTGTCCAGCATGGGGACCACTTGCTGAACAGCGTACAGCAGGTGCGTCCTTACTACAGAACGGATTGGACACAACATACACGTCATGTGTGGGTCCCACTTGCTGGACACATAATCAAGGTGTGGCCTGCAGATGGGCACATGAAGAAAATCCGATCATCACATGGGCTCCCCACATCTATCCACATAGTCGGACAGTGTGGATAAAATACATACCTCATGGTGGGGCACATTGTCCACACATAGATGGACAATGTGGATAAAATACATACAACATGGTGGGCCCATGGAACATTTCAATAGTGGGAGTTCGATCATCACTGTTTCCTATGGTAAGGCCCACTTAACTTAAGCTTTGGATCAACCTTGAATTTGGGCCCATGCCCTATCATGGTTCATTAAAGTGAGCGGATAGTGTGGATGTGGCACATACAACATGGTGGGCCCGAATTGAGTCCCTAAAGGCAATGCTAGAGGGGAGTGAGATGACCCACCTAGGTGTACATGCAAGGCGTGGTTTCCTCCCCCGATCGGCTTTGGTGAGACGGTTGCGGCAACACCACCCCCTCCTTTTTCCCTTTCTTTCCTTTCTTTTCTTTCCTCTCTTCTCTCTATTCTTTTCTTTCTTTCTTTCTTTTCTCTCCTCTATGTTGCTAAGGGTTAGGAGTGTGAGAGGGAGAGAGTGAGAGAGAGGGCTAGGTTGTTGTGATGGAGGAGAGGGGGAATGATGAGAGGTATGGAGAGTATGGGAGAGAGGGATGAGGAGTATGGGCTAGGTGATGTAGGGGATGTATATAGATTCTCTCTCTTATTGAATTGATGTGCTAGGGTTATGTATACAGTGAGGGGGTGATGTGCATGTAAGGACCACTCCAAAATCCATGGTCAACAAATCCAAGTCTAGAATGGGAGAGAGGGATGAGGAGTATGGGCTAGGTGATGTAGGGGATGTATATAGATTCTCTCTCTTATTGAATTGACTTGCTAGGGTTATGTATAAAGTAAGGGGCTGATGTGCATGTAAGGACCACTCCAAAATCTATGGTCAACAAGTCCAAGTCTTTAGTAATGGTCAATGTGTGAGGATGTGTGTGTGAGAGTATATACTCATGCTATGCACATGTGCGAGAGTAGGTACGTGTGTGGGGTAATGCGTGCATGTGTGGAAAGTACATATGAATAGTAAGTCTCCCACTCCAAGCATGCACATCGCAAATCAGGGCATTACAATTATGACATGGTCCCCATGGATACATGCCATATTTTGTTAGCAAGACGTGGTTATGAGACCAAGATATGGTGCATTTGACTTGGGTTAACACTCATTCCTTTATCAAAGATGGTGTTAATATCGCACTACACCCAATGAAACATCTTCTAACACTAAAATCTAATAAAGAAGAGGGTCGAAAGTCACTCAATCTAGATAAGTTCGAAGAAGAAGAAAACAATCAATTGTTCCACCTCTCATGCAAAAGCTCCATCAATATCAAGACTTGGTGCCTGAAGAACTCCCAACTAGACTTCCTCCTATGAGGAACATTCAACACCATATTGGCTTGGCACCAAGTTCAAACATGTTGAATTTTCCACATTACAAAAAGAGTCCAACCAAACAAACTAAATTCCTACTAATTAAATGGTTTGGCGTAAAGAAGTTCAAAAGAAGAAAGAGAAAGAAGAAAAAGAAGCAAAAGAAGGATGCTTCATGTAAATCCACACTTCCAATTCCCCATGCAGGAAAGCAGTCTTCACATCCATCTATTCCAGTTCAAGATTGTATTGGGCAACCAACGCTAATATGAATTTGATAGATACTTGCTTCACCACGAGCGCCAATATCTCAATGAAGTTAACACCTTCTCTCTGAGCATATCCCTTCGCTACCAACATTGCCTTGCACCTATCTTGTTTCTTCTTGAAGATCCACTTGCACCTGCCGACGAGAAGCTCCACCACCCACATCTCATTCTCGTATAGGGAGTCCATCTCATCATGCATTGTTGTTTTCCACTTTTCGACATATACATCATCAGGAGCCTCCTGAAAAGTAGATAGATCCCCCTCATCCGTAATGAGGGCAAATACAATATTCGAGTCATCCCTATATCTCGCCGGTAACCTACAATCCCTTGACGAATTCCTTCTCACAGGTGTATACGTCTCAGTATCATCCTGTGTCTCCTCTCTGTCTATTTGAATATCCACAACCGACTTTTCATCCTTCTTGTGTTCATCTTTATGGAACAAGGATCCTTCGTCGAATTTGACGTCATGCTAAGGATGATTTTCCATGTGACTCAATCATATAGCTTACATTTCACACCATTACCGTAGCCGACAAAGACATACTTTTTAGCCCTTTGGTCCGGCTTATCTCTCTCAATTGATGGTACATGAGAGTAACATCACAAAAAAATACTCACAGCCTCAAATAGTCAACTTGCTGACCACTCCACGCTTCCTTTGGAATTTTACAACCTATAGCACCTGCTGACCACTCCACACTTCCTTTGGAATTTTACAATCTATAGTTGTAGAAGGGGACCGATTCACTAAGTAACAACCCGTGTTAACGGCCTCAGTCCATATTTCCTTGCCTAACCCAACATTATTCATCATGTATTAGGCTCTCTCCAAGAGAGTCTAATTCATTCGCTCAACTACACCATTATGCTCTAGTGTGTGGTGTACTGTGTTGTGCCTCCCGATCCCTTAATCCTTACAAAATTAATTAAATTCTCCATAAGTGAATTCCCCACCATTATCTATCCTCAACACTTTCACCTTTCGCCTTTACTATTTTTCGCCTTCCATTGTTTTGAAGTTGGCGAAAATCTCAGATTTACTTTTCATAAAATAAACTCATACTTTTCTGAAGTAGTCGTCAATGAACGTAACAAACCATGGCGATCCTCCACTAGAAATTACGAGTGACGACCCCCATACATCAGAATGCACGTAATTCAGAACTCCCTTACATACATGTTTCCCAAACTTAAAAGACAACCTTGGTTGTTTACCATATATATAGTGCTCGCATATACTAAAATCAATGCTTTTAAAAATTGAAATTAAACAACAGTCAGAAAATACCTTCTTGCCTCGCTCTCTGATGTGACCTAAGTGCACATGCCACATGCCACATGCGTACAGACATGAAATCCGCTACAGACGTTGCAACTCCACCCGATGAAGTACTCCTGATCAACCTATAAAGGTCACCATTCATCTGTGTCTTCATTACTACGAGTGCCCCTTTGAAACTTTAAGGACACGATCGAACGCGGTGAATTTGCACCCAAGTGCCTCGAGTGCACCCGGAGATATTAGACTCTTCCTCAAATCAGGAACATCTCTCACATCAGTCAAGATATGCTCCATGCTATCAAAGATCTTGATGCGCACCAATCCAACACCAACCACTTTATAGGCATTATAATTACCCATAAACACCTGGCCACCATTGAACTCATTATAACTAGTGAACCAACTCCTATGAGGGGTCATGTGATATGAAGCTCCCGTATCCAAAATTCATTCACCGTTGAAGTACCCGGATTTTGATGTGGTCAACACATCACTACCACTCGCCTCCTCACTGGATTCCATAGTGTTGGCCTCTCTAGAAGAACTCTTTGATCTCTCTTAGGATTCTAACAATCCTTTTTCATGTGCCCTTTCATGCCACAATTCCAACACTTCAGCTTGCCTTTGCCCTTGCCTTTGGATTTGGATCTCGATTGCGAAGATCCTCTATCCCGCTCAGAATCTCTCCCCCTCATAACTAGTGTATCTATAAAAGCACCCACGTCACCCATTTTCTTTCTCATTGCCTTCAATTGAAGTGCTGAGATAGCGGTCTCAATACTAATGGTTGTCCTACTGGTGTGCAAAGAGTCTTTAAACAACTTATACGATTCTGGAAGAGAATTCAACATAATACATGCTTAATCTTCATCTTTCATTGTCTCATCCACATCCAACAATTTACAAATGAGCCTATTGAAGTTATTAATATAGGCCTCAACATCAACCCCCTTTGTCATCTTTAGATTGAACAACTGTAGCTTCAGATAAAAGCGATTCTCAAGAGATTTCTTCACATAGATGTTCTCTAGTTTCGCCCATGTATTTACTGCAGTTCTCTCTTTCATAACATTATAAAGGATCTCATTTGTTAGACACGGGTAGATTAAGATATTGACATTTTTATCTAACTTGTTCCATTCTTCTTCTTTCATCATTTCCGGTCGCTTTCCAAGGAGTGTATCTTCCAATCCTTGCTAAACTAGGATGCCATTCATCTTAACTTTCTATAGTTCAAAATTGTTTTTACCGAAATACTTCTTTACATCAAACTTCATGTTAGATGCCATTGATATCTTGCTTTCAGATTCGATCTGCTTCCCAACGTTAGCTCTGATACCACGTGTTGAGACTTGCGGCAGCCCACAGAGCAGAATCAAGGAAAGTTATCACAATCACACAAACAAATCCAACAAGAAGGCAATCTGAATTTTATGTGGAAAAACCCTTTTGGGAAAAAAACCACAGCACAAAGGGATGAGTAATGCACTATGAAAGCAATATTACAAGAGATAGATGATCATACCGATTTGAATAACCCCTCGAATCTCCTTTGAATCCCTAGCCATGCCCTTGAACTCTTAAGAACAATGTAAAAAGCCTTAATCCTTGCCCTAATCCTGATTACACTCGGTATATATACTACCCAACTGGAATAGGAAACAAATCGCACACTTACGCAATTCTGCGCACGCCTTCGATGGGTCCTTTGATGGCATCGAACCCCATTGTGCCATCGAGTAGCAACCTCCAAAACTCTCCAACAATCAACTAGGATTTTTTTGGATTTTCTCGATGGGATCGAGCATTTTTCGATGGCATTGTCATCTGCTTGATGGGATCAAGTGGTCTGTCGATGTCATCGACAGACCTAGTTACAGACAGATTTAAGACATTAGACGACAATATTATCGTTGATACTCAGGAATTTTTCAATTCCAGCAGTATTCCATATGAGTTTAATATCACTAAGTAGCGATACCAATAATATCGGCCAATATTATTGATAATGCAAACACTAGATATACTATCTTAATATGTGGATACCTTCATGATACACCAAAGCTTATTTAGTTCATGTTGGGCTAATGTATCTCGAAAAGCCAATGATGATTACGATAATCATGTATATTTATGACCATGTGTGTTTATCCTGTTCTATGGATGTTTGGCTTTTACCCAGTTATTGAGTGTAATAACCTTGAATTTTACTTTGCATGCATATCTTCACACATGTGCATTCACCCACACATGCCCACACAAATGTGCATCCATATGGGTTTAATATCGCTAAGTAGTGATATCGATAATATTGGCCAATATTATCGATAATGCAAACACTAGATATACTATCTCAATATGCGGTTCATGTTGGGCTAATGTATCCCGAAAAGCCAATGATGATTATGATAATCATGTATATTTATGACCATGTGTGTTTATCCTGGTCTATGGATGTTTGGTTTTACCCAGTTTTTAAGTTTAATAACCTTGAATTTTACTATGCATGCATATCTTCACACGTGTATTCACCCACACAAATGTGCATCCACCCACACACTGACTCTCACCCATGTGCCACACACACATACTCAGACATACACCCATTACACAATAGTACTCATACTCTAAACTTACACCACCGTCGACCATTAACCCTTGACTTTGACCATGGGACCCACATGCCTCATATACCTCCACATTAACCCCCCTTTACACATCACCCCTTGACCTTGACCTTCACCAAGCAAGACCAAGGCCTCTTAAACCTCCGACCACTCCTACCTACCCCTTCTTCCATGCTCTCTCCATCCCTCCCCTCTCTCTTATCTCATCACACCTTACCTCCCATCAATGTCTCTCCCATCCATCTCTCTCCATATAAGCAAGGCCCACTCCCCCATTGCTAGCCCTTCACAAATCCAAGCTTGGAAAAGAGTAAAAAATGAGAACAGAAAAATAGAGAGAGAGAAAGGAGAGAGAGAGAGAGAGAGAGAGAGAGAGAGAGAGAGAGGAACCACACTTCAAGCCACCCAAACCATTCATCAATGGGACATAGGAAACAAGTACATCTCACTCACTCATTCTTCTCCTCTCTTTTTTCTTCTCCTCCTTACATGATCCAAGGCATGAGGTGGTAGGCCACCTAGGATGGCCTAGTGGGCCCAAAACAGTCCACTTGGATGTGTGGTAATAATGTTAAGATCAACACACTAGAACATGTGTTTATGATACTTAAATCAGTCTACTTGGACATGTGTTTATGATGCTTAATTCAGTCTATTGGAACATGTGTTTATGATGCTTAAACCAGTCCACTTGATGTGTTTATTATGCTTAAATCAGTTCACTTTCATGCGTGGTAATGATGCTAAGATCAGCCCACTAGAACATGTATTTATGATGCTTAAATCAGTCCACTATTTTTTATTTTTATTTTTATTTTTATTTTTTAGAGGTGGAATCATTCCACCTGAATTTTATTTAGGTGAAACCAATGTTTTAAATATCGACGATATCGGCTGATATATCCCACGATATATCTTATATCCCACCCGTGTGATACAAAACGCATAGGTAGTGCCGATATATCTCACATGTTCGATCTGGTGAGCATTTCAATTTCCAATCTTTTTTTCTTTTTTTTTCTTTTTTTTTAATGTTGAAATTATATTAAATTAGTGTCAAATGGTTATGAATCCATTGGCTCTTCATGTTTTGTATGAAAAATCATGAAATTGGAGCTTTGATTCCGATATCTATTGGTTATTCACGTTCTCCATTTTATTTTTTTTTAAAGAAATTTTCCTTCAACCAGCTGTCAGTTGAGACTAATTTCGAAGTATTTAGGAGTAATTGATAAAATAATCATCACATATACTCTAATTTCTAAATTTGAGTGTAGGTGGTCCAATTTGGGGAAATTCGAAATTTCCCAAATTTCTCCCAAATTGCTTTGCAATGTTGCATTCCAAACATGAAATCAAGCATATATGAGAGCTGATCCACTAATTTGTTAAGTCCTTGTCAATTTTTGGAAAATAAAAATTATTATTTAATTAAAAATTAATATAAAATTTAATATTATTATTATTTTAAATTTCCCTTCAACCAGTTGTCAATTGAGACTAATTTCGAAGTATTTAGGAGTGTTTGATGAAATGATCATCACATACACTCTAAATG
The DNA here is from genome assembly GCF_029962835.1 of Magnolia sinica. Classification (NCBI taxonomy): domain Eukaryota; kingdom Viridiplantae; phylum Streptophyta; class Magnoliopsida; order Magnoliales; family Magnoliaceae; genus Magnolia; species Magnolia sinica. Next base: position 88,869,533 of record NC_080574.1, read on the forward strand.
TTATGCATTCAATTTGAATATAGTTGCACTAGTTCAGTTAGACATTGCATAGCTTAGGACCCTATACAAAGGAAACCTATCATGTGCACTTCTTTTTTGAGATGTTATGATTTAAAAGTGTGTATTAATGTCTTTTTTAACAATCCTTGAAGTTTTATTAAAAAACTCAACCATTTTCCCAATGTTTCCCCATGTTTTCCAAAAAGTGTGATAAATTATCTGATACAAACGATATATCCCTTGCGATAACCGATATGTATCTATATCCTGAGGATGCGATACGTAATGCGATACCGATATTTCAAACACTGGGTGAAACTGGAATAGACATCCATTCCAGTTTATGATGCTTAAATCAGTCCACTTGTACATGTGTTAACTAGAACATGCTTTTATGATGCCTAAACCAGTCCACTTGGATATGTTTTCATGATGATTAAATCAGTCCACTTGGACATATGTTTATGATGCTTAAATCAACCCACTAGATGATGTGTTTATGATGCTTAAATCAGTCCACTTGGACATATGTTTATGATACTTAAATCAGTCCACTCGGATGTGTGGTAATGATGCTAAAATCAGCCCACTAGAAAATGTGTTTATGATGCTTAAATCAGTGCACTTCGATGTGTGGTAATGATGCTGAGATCAGCTCACTAGAGCATGTGGCAATGATGCTAAGATCAGCCCATTAGAATATGTGTTAATGATGCTTAAATCAGTCCACTTGGACATGTGTTTACGATGCTTAATTTAGTCTACTAGAACATGTGTTTATGATGCTTGAATCAGTCCACTTGAACATTTGTGAATGATGCTTGACTTAGTTCACTTAAACATGTGTGAATGATGCTTGACTTAGCTCACTTGAACATGTGTGAATGATGCCTGACTTAGTTCACTTTTTTTTTTTTTTTTGTTAGCTTGTTAGTACACACCCACTGTCAGTACACACTCCACTGTTAGCCACCCCCACTAGGGAATCGATACCAAGACCTCAGCGTTGAAACGAGGTATTTTCACTCAGTCTACCACTTGAGCTATGGATCCACTTGAACATGTGTGAATAATGCTTGACTTAGTCACTTGAACATGTGTAAATGATGCTCGGCATGGTTCACTTAAGCAGGGTGTATGGTTCCTATGTTGGTCCACTTGACCTTTGGTTAGTGGTGCACAAACCGGCCCACTCAACCTTGTGTGGTGGTGAGTAAAACAATCCACTATTCGAATGTAATGTGTGTGCAAGATAGACTAATGTTCAAGTGTATTAGTGTGGCAAGTTAGACCCATGAGGTGTACATTATGTGTGTGTATAAGTTAGACTCTTGCTTAAGTGTACAAGTGCAACAAACTAGACAATGGTGCATTCACAAGTGTGTGAAAATTGGACCTCTTATTGAATGGGGAATTCTGTGTAGATTAGCCCTTTATTGAAGTAGCAAGTCTTGTATAAACCTACAATTTGATAAATTGTTAACTTGAAAGAACTTCCTCTCAAATCATGCATAAGAACTCGTTTGGAAATTGTGAATTCATGTGAATAGTTAGAACATTGAGATGGTTTAGATTTGTAAGCTCACGTCGATAGTTAGAACATTGAGATAGTTCGGATTTGTGAGCTCATATGAATGATTAGACCTTGAGATGGTTCAAAATGGTGAATTCATGTACCCCATGCATGTGGATGGTTATAACTACAATAATGTTTTGGAACACCAAAAAATTCGGGAGGGACAATTGAGTCCCCTAGGTTGAAAATTCTTAAAGCCTAATAGAAGAGAACATCGAGGGGTCCCATGGCTGAAAGGCCTTAAACCCCACTTGGTACCAATTGGAACTTCCATTGTTGGGTTGGGTGGGGTGAGCACATGTTGCAAGAGGTCCCCACTGCCGAGGTTGGATGGAGAAGAGGTGTAACAAGCCTACAACATATATTGCGATAGAAGCAGCTCCCCATCGTCGAGCTGGGTTGGGTGTGCAACAAGTTCTCGCTACCGAGGTCGGATAGCGGTTGGGAAAGTTTTGGCCAACTGGTGTAAAATGGCGCTGGTTGTTCAATGAAGTTGACTATACTAAGATGTGTTGGCTATTGCATCCATAAGCATCTCATTCATAATTATCTCACATGCATAAAGATGTACTCATTAGGCTTATTAAGCTCACCCAAGTTGTTTTTAATCTTTAGGAAAAGTTAACCTGCAACGATAGTTTGGCATAGGCCTAAGGATATTTTACTTTGTTTATTTTTTGAAGCATTTATTATAATATTTGTATTGAGAACAAGTATTGTTTTGCAAGCTTGAATGATTATCAAATGAGGATGATGCTAGCTGCTATTAGTTAAATGTTGTAAAGATTGAATGATTAGTTTTGTATTTAGTACTTAACAAAAAAATAATAATAAAAAACTCTCTCAATTTGTGCCTTCAAGCTCGTTGTCAAGGTCGCGTGTGTATCCGAGCATTGGATTCATGGCGTGTCATCGAGTCAATGAGAAATCAACATGTATACACTCATAAGAAATATTTGAGTGGAGTGGGAGACAACCTTATTGATATTCAAACTTCTTCTTTTACAATACTTACGAAAACTCACAACTCAAGACCTCCTTTATAGACCTTAAAAACAATACTTATCAATCTTTAATGAAAATCCCCTAACTACTAGATTGATTGAAATCAATTTTAATTGATTTTAAATCAATCTAACAAAGATTTGAACTAAAATAACAAAACAAATCTAGCGAATACCCTTAAAATCCTCGATCCTATCTTTCACATTAGCCTCTTAATCTTCCACAAATGGAAAATGTGATCTCCGACATTTAGGCCCCAAAATTTATAGTGAACTACACAAAATTAGCACATGTTGGACCTTACGCTGGGCCTACATCATTCCCCCTTGATTGATAGAACTCAGCTTTAGTGAGTTGGATGCTTCGTACAAATAATAGAGGTTCAGATCTAATCTTTTCAATTCGTCACTCGTGACTCATGTGCATTCAAAATAAGGCTTGTTCTTCTATTTCACTAAGTATTACTTGTATTGGCCCTGTCGAGTATCAGAAGTCTTCATGCGCAATTCTTGTTTATCTTCTTCCTTCCTTTTTTTTGGGAGCTTTTTATCCATATCGACAATGATTTCATTTTGCACGTCAAATACCTTGTTGTGATACTCGAACAAATTCACCACATTAAAGCTGGTGAGATATGTAAATCACTTTGGAAACTCGATCTCATATGCATTGTCACCCAACTTCCTCTTAACTTGGCATGGACCAATCTTCTTAGACTTGATCTTGTTATAAGTTTTCCTCAAAAACCTTTCTTTGCAGAGATAAACCATAACCAAGTCACATTTATATTTCTTCTCACAACGATGTTCATTTGCAACTTCTTGGTAATTGGCTATGATCTCTTTGACGTTTTGAAATACAAGGGGCAGAGAACAAGGTTTGCAAGTTGAAGAGGTCATTGTACAACTTGAAACAGTCAATCGCCTAGGTAGCGGTATAAGAAATTTGATTCTTTTATGGTGAGTCAGACGTTTACCATGAGTGAGTATGATCATTGTGTTTACCATGAGTGAGTATGATCATTGTGTTTATTACAAGACACCGAGTAATGTGAAGTTCATTATCTTGGTATTATATGTTGATGACATACTTATTGCCAGTCATAACGTGTCTGGAATCGGCATACTGAAGACTAAGCTATCAGGAACATTTGAGATGAAAGATATGAGAGTTGCAAAAAAGGTTCTCGACATTTACATACACAGAGACAAAAAGAGGAGCAGGCTATGGTTATCTTAGGAAGAATACCTTGAGAAGCTATTGATGCAGGACATGAAATTTAGATATGATGTGCAAGATTTCAGGCTTAAGATCACGATAGTTCAAAAACAATTACACAAATTTCACATCCCACATAAAAGTCCAAACATTCAATTAAAGGGAATCTATGTCAGTCCAGGCCTACACATGTTAGGGCTGGATCAATAAAAATTATGAACTGAATAATGCTCAAAGGGAAATAGAAATCAACCACACATGCATAGCAACCAGTCCCTAATCCAAGGAATTCCCCAATTTCGATTCAAGGAACCCTATGGTGAGAAAAGGGACAAATCAATTAGAGATAATGCAATCTAGGGTTAGGGTTATGAAAACAAGTATGGAAAGGGGAAAATAAAGAGGAAACCTGAACCTGTGATAGTCCGTGCGTGCGGACAACGGGCCTTAGCCGAGCGCACGTGCGCAAGAGCCTGGCTGTACGTGCAAGCATGGCCCAATTTCCCGAACCGAATTCTTGGGTCTGGTCGCCAGGGGAGGACTCCAAAACCCTTGATTTTCAGCTCGATCCGAGATGCGGTCTATGTGTGGTGTTCTACTGAAGTTTCAGCCCTCCTGCAGGGCCAGATTCTGAAATTCTGCTGTGGGAGAAGAATTGCTACAAGAGATGGCTAATTCGAAGTGTAGATGATGGGGTGAGATGAGAAGAAGGGATGGTAGAAGATGGGGAATAGAGATGGCGATGGATGGGGGCGAATCGGGATAGATGTGGCTTCGCATCACGGTAGTTAGCCCTTCAATGAAGGGAGGGCTTCACACCCAATTGGATTTCACAACTCGAGAGCTCAGAGGAGTAGGAAAACGCAGAATTTTTATTAAACTTCAATGAGAAAAAGAACTACAAGGGGTGCCTATTTATAGGAAAACCCTATACCCCAAAACTTGCGCCATGTGCGCAACCTATTACTTGGCGATTAAGTAAATTAAAATAAAAACCAATCAAAGAAATTTAAGGCGTTCATGATGTTCTAAATAATATAAATAAGCAAAACCTAACGTATGAACTTAATCCGACTAGTGGGCCCCGATCATGAGATCCCCATGATGGGCTTTACTTGATTATCGGGCCCACTCTATTGAACCAAAACTCTGTCTTCTAACTAGGGGGCCCTCCCTGGACGTCGTCATCGAGTCAGATCGACGGTGGGGCCCTCCCTCTCCATCTGTACGTGCATAGGGGGCGGCGTGCATGTGCATGTGCGCGTGATGTCCCCATCAATTCTCCCCGGCTGTGAAGATTTCGCCACTGGCGAAATAAAACTCCTGAACCGCTCCAAGATGTCAGGATCAAGTCTTTGAAGCTCCTCCTCAGTGAGCCACGTGCTGTCTGAAGCTGGACATGACTTCCCTTTAACCAAGTACTTCTGAAACTTGTCGTCCGACGTTGAAACTATCTGATGGTCCAGGATATCCTTTATTTCCTCTCTGGGTGTGTGAAGGCTAGGTATGAGAGGTAGAGGCTGAGAAGAAAGGTCAGGAAGAATAGGTATGGGAGGTAGAGGCTGAGAAGATGGGTCGAAAGGGGGCCATGGATCAAGAGAAAGGTTTGGGGAATCAGGATGGTTAGGCGAAAGGCTGGACAATGCATCGATGACCCCTTGAAATGCAACTAGATCCTCCACATTAAATGTGGAACTGATTCCCATGGAGGGTGGAAGATTTGCCATATATGCATTGAGACCGTTTCGTTTGCTAATTTTGAAGGGTCCAATGCTACGCGCGTGTAAGTTACGAACGGCCCCCGGAAGATACCGCTTGGGCCTGATGCGGACCATCATAGAGTCCCTTACATTGAATTCCTTAAAATATTTATGCTGGTTTACAGAAAATTTGTAATGTTCATTACTAGTAATGATCTTCTACCTGATTTCTTGATGCCATGAATGAATGTGATGCACAAAAGACTCTGCAGGCTCTGACGGCCTATGGGACAGTGACATAGGGACAAGGTCAATAGGTTTCTCAAGTTTATAAGCAGTAACGACTTCATAAGGACTGAGACCTGTGGACCTATCGACAGAACTATTAAACGCAAATTCGTTTGTAGGTATTACGGTGTCCCATGTTCTGGTGTGCTTTATATCCCTCTTAGGGGGAGACTCATCCGGTAGGTCATCAGGAAAGGCCTCTGTGGGTAACTCTACACTAGCCTCTGGGGCAGCCTCTCTAGCCACAAGGCCATACGCGTTGTACCACTCAAAATAGTGGTCTTGATGTCCCTCATGGGGTGGGTGCATAGGTGTATGCCCATGACTGATTCCTTGCCCACCTCCATTCATTGGTCTATCCTCCTAGCCACCTGTTTGAGATTGGACATCTACCCCAATGGTGGGGTTTGTCCCGGCGGAGGCCTTTAGTTGGATAATGCGCACATCAAATTGATCAAAGCGTTGGTCTATATGTTGTTCCAAGCGCTTACCCAAAGACTCGATCTGCGAGGACAGTTTGTTTAGCGACTCTTGCAATCGTTCCATGTTTAGTGTAGGGTGCAAACCAACCACGACCCGTACGTGAGGGCATACGACTGCTAACTCCACCTAAGACTTTCTATGATGACTATATGCAACTAGATAGGACTAAATGATACTATGAGATTCTATATGAGGGAAACTCCGCAGTGTTACTAAAATTCAGCGATATAGTTGTCAAAGTATAAGAAAGTCTTTTTTTATTTAAGAAACAACCTAGTTTCTAAAAACGAAAAAGGAAAGTTTCTAAAAACAAATTAGGAAAGTTCCTAAAAAATAAATAAATAAATAAAAATAAAAATAACAAATTAGGAAAGTTTCTAAAAAAAGCAACCTAGTTTCTAAAAACGAAAAAAGGAAAGTTTCTAAAAACAAATTAGGAAAGTTTCTAAAAGAAAAAAACAACTTAGTTTCTAAATATAGAAAGTAAGTTTCTAAAAAAGAAAAAGGAAAGTAAACTAGTTTCTAAAAAAGAAAAAGGAAAGGCAATTAGTTTCTAAAAACAGATTAAGAAAGTTTCAAAAAAATTAGTTTCTAAAAACAGAAAAGGAAAGTTTCTAAACCTAGAAATAGAAAGCTACGTTAATTTCTAAAATAATTCAAATAGGGGGATAACAGAAAATTTCAGCAGCTTATGTCAGGGTTTATGGACCTCTAAACATCCATATATGATGAGAATTGATGCGTAATGGACATAAACAACTAAACCCTAAACATGTAATGCATTCCCCAATAAGAACTCTAAGATCTGATACCAAATTTGGTGCAGGACATGAAATTCAGATATGATGTGCAAGATTTCAGGCTTAAGATCACGTTAGTTCAAAAACAATTACACAAATTTCACATCCCACACAAAAGTCTAAACATTCAATTAAGGGGAGTCTATGTGGGTCCAGGCCTACACATGTTAGGGCTGGATCAATAAAAATTATGAAACAAACAATACTCAAAGGGAAATAGAAATCAACCACACATGCGTAGCAACCAGTCCCTAATCTAAGGATTTCCCCAATTTCGATTCAAGGAACCCTAGGGTGAGAAAAGGGGCAAATCAATTAGGGATAATGCAATCTAGGGTTAGGGTTATGAAAACAGGTATGGAAAGGGGAAAATAAAGAGGAAACCTAAAACTGTGATAGTCCGTGCGTGGACAACGGACCTGGGTCGGGCGCACGTGCGCAAGAGCCTAGCCGCACGTGCGAGCGTGGCTCGATTTTCTGAATTGACTTCTTGGATTTGGTCGTCCAAGGGAGGACTCCAAAACCCTTGATTTTTAGCTCGATCCGAGATGTGGTCTGTGCGTGGTGTTTCGTCGAAGTTTCAGCCCTCCCGCAGGGCCAGATTCTGAAATTCTGCTGTGGGAGAAGAATTGCTACAAGAGATGGCTGACTCAAAGTGTAGATGATGGGGTGAGATGAGAAGATGGGATGGTAGAAGATGGGGAATAGAGATGGCAATGGATGGGGGTGAATCGAGATAGATGTGGCTTCGCACTACGGTAGTTAGCCCTTTGATGAAGGGAGGGCTTCGCACCCAATTGGATTTCTACAACTCAAGAGCTCAGAGGAGTAGGAAAATGCAGAATTTTTATTAAACTTCAATGAGAAAAAGAACTACAAGGGGTGCCTATTTATAGGAAAATCCTATACTCCAAAACTCATGCCATGTGCGCAACCTATTACTTGGCGATGAAGTAAACTAAAATAAAAATCAATCAAAGAAATCTAAAGTGTTCATGATGTTCTAAATAATATAAATAAGCAAAATCTAAAGTATAAACTTAATCTGACTAGTTGGCCTCGATCATGAGATCCCATGATGGGCTTTACTTAATTATCGGGCCTACTCTAATGAACCAAAATTCCGTCTTCTAACTAAGAAGCCCTCCCTAGACGTCGTCATCGAGCCAGATCAACGGTGGGTCCCTCCCTCTCCTTCCGTACGTGCATGGGGGCGGCGTGCGTGCGCGTGCACGTGATGTCCCCATCAGGTATTAGTGAAGTACGGGATGGACAAGGCAAAGCCGGTCAGCATTCCTCACGCGACTCATTTTAGGCTTTCTTCTGAGCAGTTTCCTAAAACAGATGAAGAAAAGCAGGTTATTTCTTATGTGTCTTATTCGAGCGTAGTTGGCAGACCTTGAGAAGGTATTGGTGAAGTTTGAGATGGATAAGGCAAAGCGGTCAGCATTCCTCACATGACTTATTTTAGGCTTTCTACTGAACAATGTCCTGAAACAGAAGAAGAAAAATAGGTTGTCTCGTGTGCCTTATTCGAGCGTGATTGGCAACTTAATATGTGCCATGGTATACAAGACCACATATTTCACATGCAATGGGTGTTGTTAGGAAATATATGTCTAACCTTGGCAAGCAACAGTGGGAGGCAGTGAAATGGTCGTTTCGATATATTTGAGGTACGTATGACTACATCTTGACAATTAAAAAATCAGGGGACAAGTTAGTAAGCTATGTGGATTCAGATTACACGGGCAATGTGTATAATAGAAGGTCGACTTCCGGTTACTCGTTTGTGTTAGCGGGTGGAGCGATAAGTTGGATGTCGAAGCTTCAGTCTATGGTGACACTTTCCAAAACTGACGCTGAGTATATGGCAGTGACGGAAGCATTTAAGGAAGCGGTTTGGTTGAGGGGAATGAAAATCAGTTAAGGCTTCAACAGGAGGTCATGCCAGTTAACTGGTGAAGAACTCTGTTTATCACTCAAGTACTAAACATATTGATGTGCGTCATCATTTTACCGGACATGTGCTTGAGGAAGGAGGCCTGACTCTTGAGAAGATACACACAAGCGTGAATCCAGCTGACATGCTTACGAAGGTGGTTTCTATAGAGAAGTTCAACTTCTGCACTTCTTTGGGCTTGGCAAAGGCTTAATGAGGACGGAGTGTACACGAGAAGCAATGATGAAGCTATGATAGAGGGCAATTAAAGGTAGTGATGGCAAAGGAGCACTGGAGAGTGAAGATTGAAAACATGGTGGAGATTGTTGTCTAATGTCTTAAATATGTCTGTAACTAGGTCTATCGATGTTATCGATAGACCACTTAATCCCATCGAGCAGATGGCGATGCCATCAACAGATGCTCAATCCCATCGAGATAATCCAGAAAAATCCTAGTTGATTGTTGGACAGTTTTGGAGGTTACTACTCAATGGCATCAAAGGATCTTCGATATCATCGACTGGTCCTCAATAGGTGTCGATGCCATTGAAGGACCCATTGAAGGCGTGTGCAGAATTGCATAAGTGCGCAATTTGTTTCGTATTCCGGTTGGGTAGTTTATATACCGGTTGTAATCAGGATTAGGGCAAGGATTAAGGCTTTCTAAGTTATTCTTAAGGGTTCGAGGGCATAGTTAGGGATTCAAAGGAGATTCAAGGGGGTGTTCAAATGGGTAAGATCATCTATCTCTTGTAATATTGCTTTCATAGTGCATTACGCGTCGATATGTGCCATCATTTTTTTCCCGAAAGGGTTTTTCCATGTAAAATTCATATTGCCTTCTTGTTGGATTTGTTTATGCGATTGCGTTTACTTTGCTTAATTCTACTCTATGTGCTTCCATGAGTCTACACAAATATTGTTATGTATCAGACCATATGTATATGTATTGATAATACCTATTGATGTTGACAAATATCATCAATACATTCCAAGAACCGCATGCTGCCCTCCCAAAAACCCTGAAATCAGATTTTTTTGCGCGTTGTTTCTTTAGAATTCTCTCTTTTAAGCTGTTAGTGGGTGGATTTCAGTCCATCCTATGCTTGGATTTGAGAGAAAAACCCACATTTGAAATCAAAATCAATATTTTCTTCCATTTGGAGTTGTTTCTTTTTCAGTGAGTAAATTTACATTTTGATCCTTTTTTCTATTTAAATCATATAAAATTAGTGTGAAATCATAAAAATCATTGATTCTTCTTGTTTTGCATGGAAAATTAAGGATTTCAACCTTCGATTTCGAGATTTAAGTGTAGGTGACCTGATTTGGGGGAAATTGGGGAAAATTCGACCCCAAACATGAAAATTCTTCCAAATTGCTTGCAATTGTCCACTCTAAACATTAAATCAAGCATGTATGAGGCCTAATCTACTGATTTTTAAGTTCTTGTCAAATTTTAAAAAATAAAAATTATTTTTTAATTAAAGACAAAAAATATCAAGATATTTTTATTTTTTATTTTTCGAAATTTCACTTCTTGCAGGGGCCAATTGAGTCCAATTTCAAAGTATTTAGGAGTCTTTGATGAATTGATCATCACATACACTCTAATTTCTAGATGTGAGTGTAAGTGGGCCGATTTGGGTGAAATTTGATCAATTGATCATCACATACACTCTAATTTCCAAATTTGAGTGTAGGTGGCCCGATTTGGGGGAAATTTCTAGATCTCCCAAATCGCTTGTATGTTGCACTCTAAACATGAAATCAAACATGTATTTGGCCTGATCTACTGATTTATTAATTTTTTGTCAAATTTGAAAAAAAAAAAAATAATTTTTAATTAAAAATAATAAAAAATTATTCAAACGTAATTTTTTCTTTGAAATTTCACTTCTACTAGCAGTCAATTGAGTCCAATTTCAAAGTATTTAGGAGTGTTTGATGAAATGATCATCACATACACTACTTTTGAAATTAGAGCGTAAGTGGCCCGATTTGGGAAAATTGGGAAATTTTCAAATTTTCCTCAATTTCTCCCAAATTGCTTGTAATGTTGCACTCCAAACATGAAACCAAACCTGTATGAGGGCTGATCTACTAATTTGATAAGTTTCTATCAATTTTTTGGAATAAAAAATAATAATAAATTATTAAAATATATTTTTTTCGAAATTTATTTTGGATGTAGTACCTTGCCTTTGTTAACACAATGTTCTTTTGCAAGTAAAACATGTCAGGAGAAAGAGGAGTGAGACAACCTTATAAATGTTATGAATTCAATTTGAATATAGTTGCATTATCTTGGTCAAACAGTGCATAGCTCAGGACCCTATACAAAGGAAACATATTATGTGCACTTTTTTTTAGATGTTATAATTTAAAAGTGTGTATTAAGGTCCTTTTTAACAATCCTTGAAGTTTCATTGAAAATTCAACTAATTTCCCAATGTTTCCTCATGTTTCCCATAAAGTGCGATAAATTACCCAATACAAACAATATATCCCTTGCAATAACCGATACGTATCTATATCCCAAGGGTGCGATACGTTATCGATACTACGAACAATGAGTATATCATTGTAAGCAAGAAAAATGAAGCAATTCAAATAAAGCCATTAACCATTCCTTCCAGCTTTTAGAGCACAAACCTTGCATCTCAATTTGATACAAAATGAATTATCTTATGGATGTTGCCTAGACACATGATAGTGGGTGTGTAGCACCATGTTCAATGCTTTGTCTTTAAGTCTTAAGAACTAAAGCCATGATGTTCTCCTCTTGTTCCTACATCAAACATTGAAGCCTACATAGCATAATTTTTCCATTGGTCCTCTCATATGTATTTTAGTGAAGGTGCAATAGTGTTGTGTGTATTTATGTCTAGGGGAAAACCACACACACACACACACACACGAGGCACTTTCAGGTCCAACCGGTTGGACTATACGTCAAGTCCAACCCGCTTCGATTCCTTTCATTTAGGCTGGATCTTATAACATTTAATTTGCAAATAAATGAGAGAGGATTTATTTAATAACTTAGAAAATAACATGTTGGCATTTATTATGGCTTGCTAATTTTGAAAGGTCAAGAATCCCACCATCATGTCTAAGGAACAAGGAAATCCCATTACTTAGGGTGGGCCCCACCGTGATGTTTTTGAGAAAGCCACCCCATCCATTTATTTTGCTAGATGACGTTAGGACATGGCCCAAAAAGGCAGATCCAAACTCAAGAACTCTAGTGTCTCTCACAATTGGAAATTTTTGGGTTGGGAAATGTCTACCATTCAAACCTCCCTAGGTCCACCCTTCAAATTGTAACCCTTACTTTGGCCCCACCTAAGATTTGAATCCCCCTCATTTCTAGGCTCCTGCCCTAAAATGAGTTGCCAAAATAGATGGACAATGTGGATAAAACATATCCATTTTGGCAGGGCCCACAGAGCTTTTCTCACAGCACATGACATGAACATATGTGCGGTGTGCTAGGCAATCTCCATTTTCTAAAGGGTTGGGTGACGCAGGTGCACCCTTGATTTTTAGGGGCCCATCGTGTGTGCATGAAATTCACTCCAACCATTCAATGTATAGCCACACGTTATCCCCAGGGCAAAATAAAATAAAATCAGACTGACTTCTAAGTCAGTTGGGCCACACCAAAGTAAACAGTTAGAAGAGAGACGTCGACCCTTGATTTTTACAAGGTCCACCGAAATGATTATATGAAATGCATTCTAGGCCACAGTCATAAACGTATGTGAATGATAATGGTTTGACTAGATTTCATATGATTATCATGGTGGGCACTATAAAAATCAAGGGTGGATGTCTCTCTCCCAATTGTTTCCTTTGATGTGGCTCATCTGAATGATAGTTTAGCTTCTTCTTCTTCTTTTGTCCATGAACATAATGTACAATTACACATCTAATGTTTGGAGTGGATCTCACATACATTAGGCCCCTTAAAAAATAAAGGATGGCATCCATTTCTCACTGTTAAAAAAAGTGATATCTTCCTAAATATAGAGTTCTTTAGTCCAATGAACTATACCACAAGCTATAGTCCACCCGTATTATAACCTCCAAATTATTAAGTGCATGTGAAATCTGGACCTTTTAAGAGGTTGGCCCCACCATGAGGATTTCCTAATAGAATGGTCAGTCCTATCCAAAAATTAAGTAGGTCACACCATATAAAACATTGGTAGGACATAAGTTTGGTCTACTCAATGAGTGGATGCTATAAAATTTTCCAAGATGTAATTCCAATAATGGGGGCAAACCAATTTGATGGGTTGGATGTAGTATATACATGAAAGGTCGGAAGTTATATGTTGCTTGGACCTTAACCTACAGTCCACCGCATTGGACATGAAACTTCCTAGACACCAAATTTTGGGAACGCTGCCCTTGATTTTTATGGGGCCCACCATGATGTGCATGTGAGATCCACCTAGGCTATTAGATGCGTAATCCTATGTTACGCCCAGAGCCAAAAAATCATATTAAACTGTGATTCAGGTGGGCCGCACCAATGAAAAATAGTTTGAAGAGAGGTGTCCATTATTATTTTTACATGGCCAACCACGATGATTATATGAAATCCACTCCAACTAATAGATGCCATACCAAAACATATGCCTTGAGCCTGCCAAAAAATCAGGCCTATCCATGATTCAAGTGGGCCGCAAGAAGGGAAACCATTTGGAGGGTAAGCATTGTCCTGTATGCTGATTTCAATCATGCAGTCCACCTGAATTACAGATGGGGCTGATTTCTGGGCCCTGAGCCTAATATGTGGTGACACACCTTGTGGTCATGGTGGATTTCACACAAACACTATGGTGGCGGTGAAATAGCTCTCCTCTCTCATATATTTTTTGACATTAATTATTCACCAGCATCTAAACAAGTTGGACCGTAGGTATAGTCCAACCAGTTGGACTTGAGAGTGCCTCTCTCTCTCTCTCTCTCTCTCTCTCTCTCTCTCTCCACACACAGCTACGCTGATAGAAAAGTTGAACATATTTTTAGCTTCTCACAGTAATAACCTTTATGGGTCTCAAATCAAAGGATCCATGTTATCTATTCTTGACACTTTATAGAAAATCCAAGTTCTTAATTACATCATGTACAATATCTAAAGTATACTCAAAAAGATCATGAGCATACTACAATTCAAAAAGGACATTTTTGTGAATGTTTTATAGCCACCCTAAAGTAAAAGGATTTTTGGGCCACATTTCAAATCCTTGTTACTACATGTTTCGACAAGTTCCAGGAACTAATACTATAATTTTCAAATATTAGTCCTTTACTTATTGTCTACTCTTGTCTCATTTTCAATGTCAACTTCAAGAACTTGATATTGCATATGCATGGGCATGATGCTGCTCTTTTTTTAATCCATCATTCAAATGCCTTCGACATCCAAGGGTCACAGACCGACCATGGACCCTATTCAATTAGAATGATTTTTTTTCCTTGCCAAAAGTATTCATTGTTTGATTGCCCTATCTTTCAGAGGAATATGCTAATATTACATGCAAAACATCGCACGATATTCTCACACATACCTCCAAGGAACATGTGGAAGACATGTATGAGCTCCATAATGGTGGGCCACCATGGAAGGGCCATAGCACAAAAATAACACCATCCTTTTTCTCAGATGGAGGACTTTGTCCATTACATGTTAACCATTGGTTGAATTTTCTAGCCATCCTTTTTCTGCTTGAAACTCTTACAGTCAACTTGTAAAGATCATTCAACTGGTGCAATTTTGGGCCATGCCCATCCAAGGTGGTTCCATCTAGATGAATAATCTAGATGTTGTACATGTGTCCCCATTTCCACATGGAGGTGCATGTGACAATTGAGAGTGACATTCTTGCCAACATACTAGCATTCCTCGTTGTTTTCTCCTTTCTCTCATTAATAACTAACATAGTTCTCACTCGTTTCAGACGTATTAATCTGAAGGTTGAGTCTTACAATGCCAAACTCACCAAATAGGATTTATGATCGGTTCTGCAGGTTGAGTCTGGAAAACTGGTATTGGAAGAAGCTGAATTTGACCTGGGGCGAGAGCTCGAGGGACTTGTGGATATGTTCTCTGTGCAATGCATTAACCATAATGTAGAAACCGTTCTAGATCTCTCTGGTATGGATCAAACTTACCATTTGAAGCTCATTTCAGATCTAGCTCTAAAGCTAAAGGAAAGAAAAGGCAAATTTTGTACATCTTGAAAATGGGAAAGGATGAGGATGAAATTCTGAATTCTAGTTTACTTGTTTCCAACACCATTGGAAATTATTATGTTAAGCACTTTGGAAATAACCAGGCCTTTTATAGGCTCCATTGCATCGTGTGATTTTAGAGGCAGAAAAATGATATCAGTTATTGCTATTTTGACTAAAAGAATTACAAGTGATGTGATTCAGCAGGCTCGATACTTGAAAACTTCGAATAGAAAAGGGTGCTAACAAAAATCAATTGTTCGAGCCAATGAGATGGAGAGGAGCTCCATGGCACACAAATGCCAGCATGGCCAACATAGGCTATACATGAAAGTTAAAATAGAAAAGGATGCAAATGACTATCAATTGCACAAGCCATGAGATGGAGGGAAGGAGCCCCATGGCACACGTGCCACCATGGCTGACATATGTAAGATCCAGGCCATTCATAGGGGTGTAACATGAACGTCGGAACATGCACTAGACCCAGAAATCAGGCTAGTCCTGTCATCAGGTATAAGAAACATGGATGGTAGAAAAGAACGACCAAGCAGTCCATAAACATGTGGCCAGCTTGATGACTGAGCAGACCATTTGGTCCAAGTTGAGTTCACCGTCTCAACTTATGAATGTCCCAAATCTCTTATAACATTTGCCACATTCGCAGAGAGATATCACACACACACACACACCCACACGCACACGCACACACACAAAATAAAATAAATAAATAAATAAAATCTACTAGTAGGCAAACATATCTAAGGTCCAAAATAATCAATGTTTTTTTTTTTTTTTTTTTCAAGGGTCCAAAATAATCAATGATGGAAAAAATTTGGTTTTAAATAGTTATTTGATACAATTGTGAGGTATGCAAAAATCATGTTTCTGATGGAAACTTTTTGAGGCCACCCTACACTCAAACTGGCCGCATTTGGAAAGGAGTTTTATGTAGGTGTACTATCCATTTGATGCCCTATCCATCCAAAATGTATATTTTGCATATTTCACGTCATGTTCAACATGAAACTAGCAGGCCATTAGTTTTGGATCGAAAGTGACCCCCCACCCCCAATTTTGATATATCCAAATGCAAGAAACCAAGTCTAATCCTTTAATTTTTTCTGACAATAGCATGAGCCTTCTAAATTTTCAGTTTTTCGAACTAATTATGAGTCTCAGAGTTGTTTGTTTGTAAGTAATTCACTTAATTTCTGTAGATGATATTCCAAGATTAGTTCGGGGAGATTCTGCTCGAGTGGTTCAAATATTTGCGAATCTCATCAGCAATTCTATCAAATTTACGACAAGTAAGTTCTGCATCAACTTTGGTGCCTGGAAACTATACCGTATATTGCAGCCTGCCCGATATGTATTTTATATCCATGTGCTTTAGATCTGTACTAGGAAATTTCACAAAAAAAGTGTGCTCTCTTCAAGGATAGAAGGGCATGTGCATACTACATAGCCTATATTATCATGAAAACCTCTACTAGCCTTTCAAGCTTCTCCATGGACTGAAGTAACTGAAATAATCTCATAGTAGAGAGAGAGTGCTTGCATGTTCACTATCCCTGTAATAAACTAGTTCACCAAATGGTAGTGGAATGAGTATTAGCAGTGCCAACATGAGGAGCACAACATATAGTTTCAAGCAATTGTACTTAGGGTGACATCTCTCCACATACATAAGGATCTTTTGACATTTTGGGTCATATAGATATAGCTCCTACTTCCTAACGGCTCTAGTAACTATGTGAAATAGCACAGGCAATGCAGGTGAATGTGTGGAAGAACCGATTTGGGAAAATTATCTAGGGAGGTGCTAAATTCAGCTGTCAATCCCATAGGGTAATATACAAAAAACATGTCAGATGTAAATTGCAGAAAAAATCAAGTATAGAGCAGAAAGAATTCCTAGTAAACCCAAAACCTTGTCAGATGTAAATTGCACAAAAGATCAAGTATAGAGCATAAAGAATTCTTAGTATTCCCAAAAACCATGTCAGACGTAAATTGCACAGAAGACCAAGTAGAGTGTTGGACGTAGGCCTTTGGTGCCCACTGGTGAGCAATCACTAGTGGGTACATCCCATGCTTTTAGGTCTCTTCAGGCCTATGGTCTCATCCAACCACTCATCCCTTTCTATATAAAGGATGAGACTCTCTCTAGTAAGATGAATCATTAGAAATACCGTGGGTATACAGAGATATATAGCGTGCACTATAATTTGTCTATTTTGGCTTGTCCTTGGGACGATCTAATCCATAGATCGTGATCCGGGACTATTGTTCACCTAAGGATGCGATGACTTCTACGGTTCTGATTTTGAAGGATGCGTGGACACTGTTGGATGAAGGATAACCCATTGTAGATAATGGACCAAGGCCGGGCCCAATCCTTCCAGTGCAGCCCATGACATATAGATCTGAGTCCAAGTCCTCCCCAGCCCCTGAACTAAGGAAATGGGCCCATCTAGCCAGCCCATCATCAAAATAACTTAGGTCCTGCTGTATTTATTATTGGGTCAAAACACAAGCCCAAGATAACTAGCGATTAATCATGGGTCTCAAGACGTAGCCCAAACATGATTGATCAACGGGCCTATAGTCATTGTTGTTGATATCATTACTATATACTTAGCCTTAGCCTTGTTTCTCTACCTTTTGTACGATGACCTATCTACAATGGATCTCTAAGGATTATTAAACCACTCTGCATTTTTTAAATGATGAGCCCATATGTACCACGTGTACCGTTTTTGAGTGGCTGCGTATTAATTATGATACTCCATAATTTTTTTTGTATGGTCCACTCAATTTTTTAATATGCTTCTATCTTGGGCTCATGCCTATCATGAGCTAGTAAAACGGATGGATGGTGTAGATAAACTCTGCTTGGAGAATTAGTGATCTAGAGATCATTGGTGATTGAAACGTTCATCAACCATGATAAGCAATGTTGATGAAAGGATCCATCATCAACAATGATCATTAACGGTAATGATCGGATCCATCACTAATAGTCATGATCACAGGTGATGATTAAACTCCCTTTATGGCTATGCACTTCAAATTTTTTTTCTTCTGATAATGATTATATGTGTGATATAATTAGGCCTGATGTGATCAGATCTTAGCCATTTTTTCATTGGAATATAGAAAAACTTAGTGCTAGAATCCTCCCTAAAAATAAAGGTTGTGCATAACCTGAGTGGGAGTTTATTCCCTTCCACCAAATGATGCATGCAACTAAATAATGGAAGGTTGCACGTTATACAAATTTATTCTTATAAAAGCATTAAATCTCATCTTAAAAAGAGAACTTGATTGATCTACACCGCCCATTCGGGTATGTAGACTTTCAGATCTCATTAAGATGTGTTGACTACTTTTATACTTTGAAAATTTGAATAACACGTATAAATGCTAATGATTAGTGTCGATACCTTAGATCATAGCTAAGTAGTAATACTTGATGCAATGTAGAGATGACCGCCAAAGCGTTAATCGCTAAACAGCTAAAACGACAACATTTCGATGGTAACAACTACGAAGACTGGTCCCGGGCGATGCGAAGCCTTCTGGATAAGGACAACATATCGCACACACTCGATGAGGTTCAAGAGGAACCCATATTGGCTGAAAACGGGAATTTACAAGAACATAGGGTTGCGATGACCCGCTACAATAAATGACGAAAACAGAATCGTTCAGCTCGTAATGTCATTCTTAGCACTATGCACAAAAAACTCATACCTACGTATGAAATGCATGACACTGCTAAGGGAATCTAGTAAGCACTAACAAATGCCTATGCGCAGAAGTTAGATGCGAAGGTTCGGGCAATGGAATTAGAAGTCCAAGAGTATAGGATGTCAATCGGTTGCCCCATCAAAGATCATATCCGAAAGATGGAGCAAATGATAGGTGCCCTTAGGAATGTTGGGTGTAAATTGACTGAAAATCAAAAAATAATAGCAATGCACTGTTCCTTGCTTGAATCATGGGCCCCAATCAAAAGAATTCTGAACCATACTGATTCGATTACTACATTCAGAGACTTTTGTGGCCACTTGGTACGTGAGGTTGAAATGACTACAATTCAGCCAGGTTCGGCCAAGGCCTTTGCAGCAGAGACCCATAAGCGAAAAGCTAGCAAGAAATGGTTCAAAGCTCACAAGAAGGCGAAAAAGAATGACCAAGAATAAAAGTCCACATCACCTCCTCCAAATCTCAAGAATAGGAATGGAAAGAAGAAGCAGAACAAGACAAATATAGTCTGCTTTGTCTGCGAAAATTTCAACCATTATGCTCAGCAGTGTGCCCATAAAAAGACGATAATTCCTAGGTCACATGATACTTTATATGTAGGCGTTTGTTCTAAAATCCTTTTTGCTGATATTATGTCTAACGAGTGGATTTTGGATTCAGGCACAAAGCATGTGACACAGAGTCGTCGAGGATTCGAGGAATTCCGGCCTGTAGCCAAGGAAAGTTACAAGCGGTACATGTGCAATAACGCTGTTGAAAATGTACTAGGGATTGGCGTTTACCATCTCCGTACGCGCATAGGGCGAACAATAATCCTCTGTGATACTCTTTATGCACCGGGGATGCGTCGGAATTTAATTTCTGTTTCTAGGTTATTATTTGATGGTTTTAATATTCGATTTTTCGGGACAAGAGTTTCTTTGAGACTAAATAACCTCATCTTTGCATGAGAAAATTTAATTTCAGATTTATTTATTCTGGACATAGATTGTGATAATGCACCTCTTGCTTTATCTGCTATGTCAAATGAAACTGTAGTATCTGAATATCAAAAATGGCACATGAGGTTAGGTCACATTAGAAAGGATTGTATGACAAGACTAGTACGTTCTGGTCTGTTAGACTCATTATCCAAAGTTGATTTGTCATTTTGTGAACATTGTGTGTTCGAGAAGACTTCGAAGAAACCATTTCCTAAAGCAGCTAAGTCTAAGGGCACCCTAGAGATAATCTATTTAGATATCTGTAGACCCTTCAATGTACATGCCAGAAATGGATGTCAACTCTTTGTCACTTTCATTGACAATTACTAGCGCTATGGATATGTGTATCTCATCTCACACAAATCTGAGACTTTTGATTGTTTTCTTAAATATAAAGCTGGGGTGGAAAATCAGCTTGAGAAAAAGATTAAAATCCTTCGATTTGATAGAGGTGGCGAGTATACATCTGACACGTTTAAATCATATTATAAAAACGTTGGAATTGTTCGGCAGTACACAATGGCTTACACTCCACAACAAAATGGTATTGCAGAGAGAAGGAATAAGACACTATTGGACATGGTTAGATCGATGATGGCACAAGCCAATCTCTTTACCACATTCTAGGGAGATGCACTGTTAACAGCCGTCTATGTCCTTAATAGAGTCTCATCCAAATCCATTCCTAAGGCCCCATATGAGATGTGGTCTGGGAGGATTCCTTCTCTAACCAACCTACGCCCTTGGGGATCTTTGCGATATGTTTTGCAACCTACTCCACATAAAGGTAAACTTGATAGTAAAATCATTGAATGCGTGTTCATAAGGTATCCTATGCATTCAAAGGGATACGTTCTAGTTTATGAGGACCATGGACGATGGATTGAGATAGAATCCCGGGACATCACCTTCGTTGAAGATAGATACCCCAACTGAATGCAGCAAAAGGTTCCAATAAAACTTTCTGAAATACCCAATGTATCTCAAGAGAGTGGGAGTTCTGCTTCTCAAGATGATGATGCTCCTATAGTTCGTCAGGATAGTGGGAGAACATCTCAGTAGGCTCCTGAGTTACGTCGAAGCGAAAGAGGATTGATTCCCCAAAGATACTTCGATATTGAGGGGAAAATATTCCCTTGCGTTGCAGTTGATGATGATGAACCTGATTCGTATCAGGATGCATTATTGTCTTCTAACTTGGCTGATTAGGTGAATGCTATGGACGAAGAGATCGCTTCCATGGAGAAGAATAAAGTCTGGGAACTTGTTGATCTGCCTTCCAATCACTAAGCGATAAGTAATAAATGGGTACTAAAGATCAAAAGAAAGGTAAATCGTATAGTAGACAAGTATAAAGCATGATTAGTTGCTAAAGGTTTTACACAAAAAGAAGGCATTTATTACGAGGAGACCGTTTCACATGTTGCAAAGTTCTCTTCAATCTGCATGATCTTGTCCATTGTCACAAGTTTAAACTTAGAGTTATATCAGATGGATGTAAAGACCGCATTCTTAAATGGTGACTTGAATGAAGAAATATACATGCAACAGCCCATGGGATATGTGGACAAAAAGCATCCAAAGAAAGTTTGCAAGTTGTTGAAATCTATCTATGGGCTGAAGCAATCTTCAAGATAGTGGTACATGAGGTTCCACTTGGCCATTTTGGATTCACGATGAGTGAAGAAGATCATTGTGTATACATGAAAAGGTCTGGAAGATCTTTTCTAATACTATCTCTATATGTAGACGATATCCTTTTAGCTGGTGATGACATGCAATTGTTAATATTGACTAAAGGTTGGCTATTCTCGAACTTTGAGATGAAAGACCTTGGTGAAGCCAACTTTATTCTTGGGGTAAAAATCATCAGGGATCGCCCTAAGAAATTTTTAAGCTTGTCTCAAGCAACCTATATACAAAAGATCTTAGAGCGGTTCAGGATAAAAAAATTCAAAAGCTGTTGAAACCCCTATGGATAAAGCTACCAAGCTAGACAAGAAATCATGTCCCCAGACTGAAGCTGAGAAATTGGTTATATCCTTGGTACCTTATGCAAGTGCAGTAGGGAGCTTAATGAATGTTATGCTTTGCACCAGACCGGATATTAGCTATGCAGTTAGCATAGTCAGCCATTATCAGAGTAACCCAAGACAGTCTCATTGGCAAGCCGTCAAACGTATATTCCGCTATCTCAGAGGAACAAAAGACCTAATGTTGTGTTATAAAGGCACAAGCCTCGAGCTCAAAGGATATTCTGATGCTGCTTAGGGTAATGATGCCGACGAGAGAAAGTCTACTTTAAGATATGTATTCTTACTCGAAGGAGGAGCTATCTCATGGTCGAGTAAGAAACAGACATCCACAGCTCTTTCATCTATGGAGGCCAAGTACATTGCATGTTGTGCTGCAGTTCAGGAGTGCGTATGGATTCGCAGATTTCTATTAGGTCTGGGTGTTGTACCGAGTGTTCGTCAGCCTATATCGCTGAAGATAGACAATACTTCTGCCATTGATTTGGCAAAGGACCTTAAACACCACCAGAAATCTAAACACCACCAGAAATCTAAGCACATTGAGATCAAGTATCATTACGTCCGTGATCAAGTGAGAGATAAGAAGGTCGCCCTCAGCTACATTCCTACTAAGGAGATGATGACCGATCCCATGACGAAACCTATAGCTAGAGATCTATTTCAGGTTCACGTCAGGCAGATGGGATTAAGGAAAGCTTGACTGATGTACTTGTTTTGTAGTGCCTTTGATCTTTCATTAATGAATAACACATTCCATTTATTCAGTATTGAATACTAATATAAACTAGGTAAGTAGATCATTAGCATTTACCTTGAGATCATGTAGGATTTCTATTTTTGTCGGCAGGCCGGTCACCCACTCGCACGGGTTGACCAACCTTAAATGTACAAGAGAGGTACATTTGAGGCCATGTTCATACACTGAGGCATGAACTTCTCTTTATTTTGAATAATAAAGGATGGGGATATGAGTGAGTCGTATCCGCCTATAATCTTATAAAGATTAAAGATAAGACTGATAAAGTCGAATAACATAATTGCACATTTCCTTTACATGCGATCAATGTTATGGCCTGAATTTATAGCCAGGTTATGAGGTTATGAGATGAGTCATACCTCATATAGAATAACCTGCGTATTGTAGACCTGACATACACCTAGTATTGTCTACTTTACGACGTGGATTGTAGCCATGTGCTGGGACCTTTTACCTACAGATTGCTTTGATTCGATCTAATCATTGCAACGTGCGAGTAGCCAGTCTCGTGGGTGACTCTTTGTGTCCTTAGCTACCCTCCTCTTGTGTATATGAGAATGAGATTGAGTGTCACTACTTTACTGCACTATGACGAAAGGTCCTTGATTGGCCAAACTCAGTTACGCTAGGAAAGCAGCTTGATTGATTCCAAATTACACATCTGCGTGGGGAAGATCCCATGACAGCTACACCAAGTTTCTAGAACTATAAATACACACTTGAAGACTTATCCACCGGCAGTATCAAGTTGTTTTTTATCAGACTTTTGCAAACAATATTTTTTCTTAAAAGGATATATATATAAGTATTACTTTAAATCGATTTTAGTCGAAGTTTGTAAAAAATTAAGTTTTCAGAATTACTCGATAAGTTGGATAAGTGTATATGTTGGCCGAGTACTCCAGATCGGGAGTTAACTCCATCCGGTGTGGTCATGCAGACTAGGACAGGCATTGCAAAGTTTGGGTTATTGAGTACTAGTTAGGTGGTCACTTAGTACTTAAGCACCTGTGAGAAGATTACGGTGATCCAGCTGGTCCCACGCTTCTGATTCTTTTTTATCATGATGTTTGGTCTTTGATTGTTATTAGGTGAGTTAGATGGACAAATTTTTGTGCCTATCCCATTATGTGATTAAGTGGGAGATGTTGGACGTAGGCCTATGCCGCCCACTGGTGAGCAATCACTAGTGGGTACGTCCCATGCTTTTAGGTCTCTTCCGGCCTCTTCTTTTCAGTTAGATTCCAAATTCAACTTTGAATTTGATTTTCGATGGGAGATACGGATATGACCGGATGATATGGTCTCATCCAACCTTTCATCCCTTTCTATATAAAGGATGAGACTCTCTCTCGTAAGATGAATCATTAGAAATACCGTGGGTATACAGAGATATATAGCGTGCACTATACTTTGTCTATTTTGGCTTGTCCTTGAGACGATCTAATCCATAGATCGTGATCCGAGGCCATCTATACCATGGGATCAGAGGCGTGAATAGATCCATCTGCTCTAGTAGTAGATAGGCGGGCCGTTGGAGCGTTAATCTTCTACTTTGTGAGGGTTCCCAAACTCTCCTCATACATAAGGATCTTTTGACATTTTGGGTCATATAGATATAGCTCTTGCTTCCTAACGGCTCTAGTAACTTAGTGATATCGCACAGGCAATGCAGGTGGATGTATGGAAGAACCGATTTGGGAAAATTATCTGGGGAGGTGCTAAATTCAGCTGCCAATCCCATAGGGTAATATACAAAAAACATGTCAGATGTAAATTGCAGAAAAATCAAGTATAGAGCACAAAGAATTCCTAGTAAACCCAAAAACCATGTCAGATGTAAATTGCACAAAAGATCAAGTATAGAGCATAAGAATTCTTAGTACACCCAAAAACCATGTCAGATGTAAATTGCACAAAAGACCAAGTAGAGAGCACAAAGAACTCCCAGAATACCCCTAAAAACTACTGTGCCTTCAAAATATAACACCCAATGTGCAACTCTCTAAAACCTCTCAAGCTGGATTGTAAGTCAAATATACACAGCCTTCTTATAACTGAAATTTATCACTAACAAGTGTTTCCGTGAGAACACCGGTTAAAAGGTCTTCACTCTAACGAAAAAGGGGTCTTCACGAGCCTTGCATTGCCTTTTCTTTGACAAAGTGGGAAACTTGACATCTTTTTCTTGTAAGAATCATATGATTGAAGGTTATGCCAACAGTAATCTGATTGTTGCGATCTTAGTTGCAGGATCCTTCCAACTAGGTACCATTCCTGCTTCAGATCCCCGCTTCAAAATCTCGCTCGCTCTCCGACACTTCCTACGTATTTGTACTTCTTTACATTTTGAAAGTGACGCTTCCCCATTCCCGCACCCAAATTTGTTGCCATTTTTCTTCACACTTTGTGCAACTATAGTCACAATACATATTTTGCTTGCAGCACCAACCTTTCCCAGTATTCTGCTTCACATAAATATGCAATTGTATCCTGTTTCCCTTCCAAAACATGCAACTGTATCTTGTTTCCCTTCCAAATAGTAAGATTTTTCCCTTATACATGAGATACACTTTAGATACACTTTAGTAAGCTATGATGACTAGGGCAACCTCTGTCAAACAACCACTTGCTCTAAAAGCTCGAGCCGTTAGAGGATGGTGTATCAGTGTATATCAAGCGACTTTAACAACCTTCCTATATTGAAGTACATTGCTATCATAGCTCCTACTATGAGAAGGCTATGTATTGGTATAATAGCTCCAACTATGAGGGATATGTTCTATTTAGCAATCTTTTGAGTGAATATCCAACTATTATGATTTTCTTTTTTCCTCTGGGGGGGGGGGAGGGGGTGTTGGGGGAAGGTTAAGTTGGTGCTATTTCTGTTTTAAAGAAGACACATCCTCAATTGGATATATCCATGTCAGTATCTTTTATGCCAGAGGCCTTTTTTTCGTGATATTTTTGTATACATCTTCAATCATCACGTCACAAGTCATCTACAGTGCTGCTAGCATGTCATACCATGATAAATCATCATGGCAACTGAAGTGCCATCAGTGGCAGCTTTTCAAAAAAAAATAAAAATAAAAAAAAATAAAAAAATTAAAAAAAAGAAGCTGAACATCACAAACTAGGTTCATGGTACTTCTTTTGACCCTAAATAGCTTTTTTCATGCAATAAACAATTTTATTGCTTACTCCAGTCCTTATACAAGGTGGTCATAGCCACCTCATTTTTGCATGGACTTGTAATAACTTTGTGGCTAAAGATCATCTAATCAGGGAAAAAAGTGAGTTATACATTTCCGGCTAAGGGGATATGTTTCATAGAGCAGAATGCTGGTCATACTTATAATGTGAATGGTAAGGACAGCCTCTCCCAGTATATTTCTCAGGATGTTCATTTAAAATGAAGGAGAGCTAGTAATATCTAGGAAATCGAGATTTGTCTACCATGCCATTATGTTTAATGAGCATATAAGGACAAGATTTGTTGTAATATAGGAACATAATACTAAACAAAGATGAGGACAAAGTTAAATACTCACATCCATTATCATAGGGCTCTCAATGTTTTTAAATAATGTGAGAATCATATGAGTTCGCATGGTTGTTAGTTAAAAAATTTATAGTAAATCTTACAGCTTATATGGTTTTGGATGCATAACAGCGGGCCACATTATTCTGAGGGGATGGTGTGAAAGCTCCAATGCATTTAGTAACACAGAGAAGTTGTATCTTGATCAAAAAGAACCACGGCCTGCACTCAAAGCAAAATCAAAGCAACATGGGAGCATTGCAAAAGGAGCCTTAAAGAAAGATAACAAAATTACTCTCTGGTTTGAAGTTGATGACACTGGTTGTGGTATGTTTATATACTTATGTCATCCAACCATAATTGTATTCAGAGACAGATTTTAAAAACTTTTTGGTTATTGTATTCTACATGCCTTTTGTTATGGATACATCAAAATCAATCACTTTTATCTTCATGGACAAGGCTATGGTTTGCATCTGCCACCATTTTTTAAATGGTGGTGACTTATCCATCGACATATGAATATATGTACATCAACCCATACAGTCCAAATCGTGGGGCCCATCATGGATGGGGTTGTCAATCGGCCAGACTTTGGCCTATCAAATGCAAAATGTTGTATTGGCTTGCCTGACAACCTGGCTCAAACAGTTCAAAATATGGTCCTCAGAAAACCCTAGGCCTGGCCCATTGACAACCCTAATTATGGATGGAGCATAGCTTGAAAATTACATTGATTGAACAATCCTAACCAGCTAATTGATGTTGATCAAATGAATGGTAAAAAATAAGTTGGCAACAGAATTAGATAATTAAGATCATTCGGTCAGTATGATTTTTGGGCTATGCTCCATCCAAACTAGAAGTGACGGGTTGGATGGTATGATTGCAATACATGCATGCAATGTGTACTGTGGATGAGTCACTACCATTCAGAAAATGGTTGTGAATGCAAACTGTAGTCTGGCCTTATATTCTTTTGTAGGAATTGATCCAAACAAATGGGAATCGGTGTTTGAAAGCTTCGAACAAGCAGATCCATCAACTACCCGGACGTATGTAGCTTATCACTATTTTTATGGTGTGCTTCACTTGTTTATTTAATCCCTTAATTGATTTTATTGGAACAAGCTCTAGTCATGAATTGTACATAATCTACAGAGATATCATAGATTCACATGGTATGTTTCTTGTTGAAATCCTATTAAGATAGTATATATGCATGGTCTATCCACAACTGTATATGAAAGCCAGAACATATAGAATTCAGAGATTTCATCTGCTTTGCTGAGATTTTTCACTATTTCCAGGCATGGAGGGACTGGTCTTGGCCTATGCATTGTCCGCACCTTGGTAAGTTCAAGTGTTAATGTTTTCCAATGCTTAAATCAATTGTGCATGTAAATGCTACTGGAACCTTTGTACATGAAACAATTTGACAAAGACCACTAAATATTAAAATAAAATTGATATTAATTTTAATAAGTATCTGCTGAATATTTCAAAATGATTTTTAGATGTACAAGTGTTCTCTTCTCTTTCGATCCGTAGGTCTACACCTGTTATGCAGTCTCATTAGGAGCACACAGTGTTGCTTATCCATGTGTCCCCTCTATGCTTCACATTATCTGTACAGCTAATGGAATGAATCAAAATACTATATACTATAATTCACTAATTTTCATTTCATTGTTGCTACTCTTCATAACCCCGTTCTCAAAAGGCTTAAGGATGAATGTCCCAGGTTAACAAGATGAGTGGAGAAATTAAAGTTGTGAAGAAGGAAGGTCCAGGGACTTTGATGCAGCTATATTTGGTTCTCAATACTACTGTAGATGGCACTGGACAGCATTGTCAAATAGAATTCGGTGAACATAGTTTAATGGTGAGCCACCACATCGAAAATGCATGAGCATTATCATTTCATTATGTCTTATTTCGTGTTTATCCACATTGGGTAATGCAAAAGAGGATATACACATTGATCCACCCAGCAATTTGCACTGCCCAACTTTTGATTATTGAAATCATTCATATGGTGAGGCCATATTGTGGATGTGCGATACCTCAAAACCATTGGTCATAACTGTTCAACTGGGCCCAGGTTAATGGCTATAACTGTCCATTTCCAAGCCACCAATTGGACAGCTAAGATCACATGACAACAGAGGTATTGGAGCATGACTCAACCCTTAATGGAGCCCAACAGATGAGTGGCTTAGATTTCCAAAAACTGGGCCCCACCTGTACCATTGTAAGGTTGAAAGGAAAAGCCATCTCTTTCAATTGCTCATTTAATACCTCGGGGTAAAATGGTGTGTTAATGAAAAATCTAGATGCTGAGTCATGCATGAATATCGCATACATATAAAAAATCAAAAGAAGGTTCTCCTTGATGCACGTGGAACCAAAAAAATGCACCATTTGGGATTTAGTCTGCAAATTCGAAGTGATGGCCTATATAAGGTTTCAATTGGTTGATGAATCCAAACGTGGCATGAGATTTTAATGTTGAGAAACATTAATTCCCCTTCAATCCAAATCCATCCTTGTAAGAACTTTTAAGAGGCTTAGTTGATCATGTGAACAACTTACAACTTTTTCTGAGTACCACATGCTTGAAATGATGTCATTGATAAAAAGTAGAAAAAAAAAGAAAGTGAAGATCCCACAACATTTCAAGTTATGTACATGTTGTATATAAATACATAGTAAAGTGGGGGCCTACTCATGGCTCAGTGGTAGATACTGTGTTTCAACACTGAGGTCATGGGTTCGAGTACCCATGTGGTGTGTGTGTGTTTGGGTGTGGGTGTGAGTTAAAAATAAAAACAGAATACATAGTGAAGTTTCCATTCTGGTATCGAATTGATTTCACTGTTCACATATCTCCAAATTCTGTGATTCAGAAAGACGTTTGACATCACTTACAAGAAGGGGGTTTGCCCGCCCCACAGGAACTTTTACATGCACTGCACACATGCCAATTTGGCAAGGATGCAGAATATCTGACTGTCGCATAAGATGAATACCGCCATGAAAATGAACATACTGAAAAACCACGCTAGTCTAATTTTCGGGTGGGAGCCCCTACATGAAAAATAATGAACAGTTTGAGAAAACAAGGGCTAATGGTCCACATTCAACGTACACATGACCAGTCAGGTGAGTGGACCATCTTGATCTTCCTCATATTCATCTTCAAGGTCAGGACCAACTTATGAACCACTCAGATGTCCTTCACACTTGTCAGTTGCACTTATGTTGTTTCTAGCATACCCATAGAAGAGGATGTCAGAAACCAAAGCCAGACTCCTTCAGTTGTGGTACTTTCTGCAATGAAACAGAAAACAGCTCTCATAGAGCCCCAGGAGAAATTGTGGTTAGTCAAGGCTTCATGGTTGTTTATTTCTTCACCTTCGTTGTCTAATGTCTACATACGTTGTAGCAGTTATGCTGCCTGGATTTTTGCATTACTTTTCAGATACTTAATGATGCAGGACATGAAATTAAATAGGACATGCAACAATTCAAGCTTTAGATTATACCAATTTTAAATGATCACAAAATTCCACATCCTACATACAATACATCCTACATACAATCAAATATTCAAAAAGGGGAATCTATGGGGGTCCAAGCCTACACAAGTTTAGGGCTGGATCAAATAAAATTATAAACCAAACAAGCCCAAAGGAGTGTAAGATTCATCCATTCTTGCAAAGGATTGTTCCCCAATTCAAGAGATTTGCCATGTTTCAATTAGGGGGAAAATCTAGGGTTTGCAATTTTGTGAATAATTGGGATTTGATATTCTCTAGGGTTAAGGGCCTGGATTTAAGGCTAAATAGGAGGAAAATAGAGGAAAGATGGAACTTGAGATGAGCCACATGCGTGGACAACAATTGGCCTTGGGCGCACGTGCGTGAACACTCGTCTGCACGTGTGTGGGGCCCACGAAGTCAGAAAGCGATTCCTAGGCTAGGATCGTCCAGGGAAGGACCGCTTTCATACCAAATTTTGTGTCGATCCGATGCACGGTTTGTGCGTGGAGCTCCGCCAAAATTTCGGCCCCTCTGATGGGCTAAAGCCTGAAAATCTGTTGTAGAAGAGAACTTGGGTACAAGAAAGGGTGACTCTGAAGATGGGAGGGATGTAGAAGATGATGGATGTGGGGTATAAAGAAGTGGGGATTATTTGGGATGGTTGTGGCTTCGCACCACAGTAGTTAGCCCTTCGGGGAAGGGAGGGTTTCGCACCTAATTCGATTCTTCAACCTAAAGGGATAGAGAAGAAGAAAAAAGCGAAATTTTTATTCATAAACTTCATTAAAAAATACTTACATGGGGTTGTTTATTTATAAGAAAACCCTAAACCCCAAAAGCCAATTTTACCATCGCGCCATGTGCGCACACTAACACTTAAAGCTGAAGTAAATAAAATAATAACTAATCTACGCAATCAAAGTCGTTCATGATGTTTCTAATAATGAAAATAGTCAAAACTCAAAATTCTAGATCACCTAAGGTAGTGGGCCACGATCATGAGATCCGATGGTAGAATCCATATGATGATCGAGTCCACTCTAATGCTCCATAGCACAGCCCCTAACTATGAGGCCCTCCATAGATGTCATTGTCAATCCAGATCAATAGTGAGGCCCTCCTTGAATATGTGCGTAGGGTGAGGGGGGCGTGCGCATGATGTCCCCATCAACTCTCCCCGGCTGCAAAGGTTTCACCACTGGCGAAACAAAACTCCTGAACCGCTCCAAGATGTCAGGATCAAGTCTTTTAAGCTCCTCCTCAGTGAGCCACGTACTGTCTGAAGCTAGGCGTGACTTCCACTTAACAAGGAACTTTTGAAAGCCGTCGTCCAACTTCGATACTATCTGATGGTCTAGAATATCCTCTATCTCCTCTTTGGATATGGGAAGGGTATGTATGAGAGGTAGAGGCTGGGAAGATGGGTTGGGAAGGGGCCATGAATCAAGGGAAATGCCTGGGGAATCAGGATGGTTAGGTGTAAGGCTGGACAATGTATCAGTAGTCCCCTGAAATGCAACTACATCCTCCACATTGAATGTGGAACTAATTCCCATGGAAGGTGAAAGATCTACCACATACGCATTGAGACTGTTTCATTTTATAATTTTGAATGGTCCAACACTACATGCGTGTAATTTACAAACGGCTCCCCGAGGGTACCGCTCTGGCCTGATGCGGACCATCACAGAGTCCCCTACATTAAATTCCTTGAATCCTTTATGTTGGTCTGCAGAAATTTTGTAATGTTCATTACTAGTATTGATCTTTTGCATAATTTCTTGATGCAATGAATGAATATGATGTGCAAAGGACTCTACATACTCTGATGGCCTATGGGACAAGGACATAGGGACAAGATCAACAGGTTTCCTAGGTTTATAACCAATAACAACTTCAAAAGGACTTATACCTGTAGATCTATTGACAGAACTATTAAATGCAAACTCGGCGATAGGTAGTGCGGTGTCTCACGTCCTAGTGTGCTCTCCCACTTAACATTTGAACAAATTTCCTAGGCTCTTATTAACCACCTCAGCCTGACCATCGGTCTGAGGGTGGTAGGCAGAAGAAAATTGGAGCCTAGTACTCAGCATATGTCATATTGTCTTTTAAAAATAACTCATGAATCGCACGTCACGGTCAGACACTATGGTTTTGGGTAACCCATGAAGTTTGACAACCTCACTAAAGAACAACTTGGCAATATGAGATGCATCAGAGGTCTTCGAACAATGGATGAAGTGGGCCATTTTAGAAAAACGGTCCACGACAACAAATATGGAATCATGTTTCCAAATAATCTTGGGGAGCCCAAGCATGAAGTCCATACTGATGTCCTGCCAAGGGGCAAATGGAACTGGCAAAGGTGTGTATAGCCCCGTATTCTGCTTTTTCTGCTTTGCCAGTTGACAAGTAAGACACTGCCTTATAATTTTGGTCACGTTTCGCTTAAGGCTTGGCCCATAGAATTTATCATCCACTAGGGCAATGGTCTTGTCTCGACCAAAATGACCCACAACCCCTCCTAAATGTAACTCCCAGACAAGAAAATCGCAGAGGGAGGTGCAAGGTATGCACAAATGGTCACTCCTAAACAAATATCCATCTAATATTAAATACTCACTACTAGCTCTTGACGGACTCTCTAACAACGATGCGTACACAACTCCAAAATCTGGGCACTCAGAATAATCCTCTCTGACACGCTCTAGCCCTACGACTTTGACACTCGTGGAATTAAGTAACGCGACTCGACGACTCAACACGTCGGCAGACTTATTCTCTACACCGGCCTTGTGTTTAAGTACAAAAGTATACTCTTGAAGGAACTGGACCCACTTGGCGTGCTTAGGGTTTAATTTCTTCTGAGAGTTCAGATATCTCAAGGCCTCGTGATCTGAGAATAAGACGAATTCTTGCGGTAATAGATAATGACGCCAGTGGCGCAACGATTGCACTACCGCATAGAATTCTTTGTCATAGATGGAGTATTCTTGTTTCACCTCATTCAGTTTCTCGCTAAAGAAGGCGACAGGGTGCCCTTCATGACTAAGTACTCCTCTTATGCCGACTCCTCACACATCGCATGCGACTTCAAAAACTTTCGAAAAATCCGGAAGTCACGTAACTGGAGCTTCAGTCATCTTGACCTTTATCTCCTTAAAGGCCTTCGAGGCTGCCTTCGTCCATTGAAACTCCCATTTTCTTTATGCAATCCATGATAGGAGCCATAATGGAACTGAAGCCTCGAATGAACCATCTATAGAAGGTGGCCAAGCCATGAAAGTTGCACACCTCGTGAATACTGCGCGGTTCAGGCCAATTGATGATAGCCTTGACCTTCTCGTGATTCGCCGACACACCCTCAACTAACATAACAAAACCTAAGAAGATAACACTGCTAGACATAAACGCACACTTCTTTAGGTTGGCGTACAATTTTTCAGCTCTAAGGATCCCACAAACCTACCTCAAATGGTTGAGGTGTTGTTCCTTGGTCATGCTATAAATCAGGATATCATCAAAGTAGACGACCAGGAACTTCCCCATGAAGGGCCTCAACACTTGGGTCATCACACGCATGAAGTTACTTGGGGCATTAGTCAGCCCAAAAGGCATGACTAGCCACTCGTATAGCCCATCCTTCATCTTGAAGGCTGTCTTCCACTCGTCGTCAGGGCGTACTCGGATTTGATGATAACCACTTTTGAGGTCAATTTTCGAGAAGATAGTAGCGTTGGCCATCATATCCAACATGTTATTAAGATACGGTATAGGAAACTGATACTTGATTGTGATTTTGTTGATGGCCCTACTATCAACACACATCCTCCACGTGTCATCCTTCTTAGGTGTATGAAGGGCGGGCATGACACAGGCTCATGCTCTCTCGAATGAAATCCTTTTTTAGGAGCTCATCAACCTGCTTCTTCAACTCTGCATGCTCCTTTAGGTTCATTCTATAATGAGGGAGGTTTCGTAGAGTCGCCCCAGGGACTAAATCAATGGCATGTTGTATATCCCTCATAGGGAGAAACTCATCTGGTAGATTATCAGGAAAGACATCATGAAACTCATCCACTACCGGAATGGCGTCAGTGGGAAACTCTATACTAGCCTCCGATGCACTCTTGACGCAGGGATGAACGTGATGAGGACGATCATCGTCTTCCTCAAGGATAACTACCCCGAATCCATGGAGCTTCTCTGGACTCCTCACAGAGACTTCTCGAATCCACGAGGAAAGAAAGCAAGAAAATAGAAATAAATTCTAATAAAATTCGAAATAGATTAATTGATGAATAAAACCAAGTTCACAACCCTTTAAATAGGGGTACCAAGCAATGAGAAAGAAATCAGAATCAAACTACAACTCAAACTCCTAGAATCCGCGACTTACAATAAATAGTAAACTTACTATTTATAGATGGTTGTGATGTCTACTAGTGCGCAAGGTTTTCGGCCAAAAATAGTAAGTGCCCTATTTGGCTTCACCAAACCTTTCTCCTAATTATTCTAAGCTCTTTTCACGTTGGGCGCAACTCCTAAAGCCCGACGGATGAAGAGTTATAATCAAACTAAAACTTACTATTTATAGTAAAAACGAAATTAAAACAGGGAAACGACCGTCGATCCAGGGGTTTTTTTGCAATTCCGAGCTGCGCAACCCGGCATAGCAGGGTTGGTTGGCTTCAGTAGCTCGTTCTACCCCAAAATCATATATTTTACGTCAGATAACTCATTCCGAATTGCAAGATACGCCCGATTTAAGGTTCGATGGTCTGGATCACTTCTGTCGTCGACAGGGCCTTTTCTGATCCATCTTGGCCATGTAACTGTCCGCGACCCGCTCTACATCAACTCTCCCTAGCCACAAGGGCGTACACCATCGAGTCCGACTCAGTCTCTCGCTCAAAGTCTTTGGCATGAATATGGAGAGGCTTGGACTTGGACTTCAATTCCTTCAATTCCTTTGAGCCGCTCGCACCACTCTTTGTGGTGGACTCCTTTCCAGTCGTGTTCTTAGGTGGGAGAGGATTTAGCTTGACTTTCTTGCCCTCCAACCAGAACATGCACATTCGAATGTCCAAATATGGTGACATCCCTATCATAGAGTCAGGGCCTACCCAAAATGATATAGCCAACATCCATGGGAATAACATCACTCCAGAGTGTGTCTTTATATGATCCAAACTGAATAGGAACAAGACAACGGTGCGAGACTGGAATAGAAGTCTCATCAACCCAAGACACTATAGGGTTGATGATGGGCTTCAAGCTTTAAACCCAAATGGCTCACAATGACAGTTGATGCCGCATTGGCACAAGTACCACTATCCACGATCATCTTACAACTCTTATTACCACATTTTGCATAGGTATAGAAGATTGTGTTGCAGCACTAATCGTCGATATTCTTTACTTGGGCAAAGGCGCAACGCACAACTGCAAGGGTCGCAGACTCTTGTGCTCCCTCTTCCTCTTCATTAGGGATCTCTGCTGGCTTATATTCTTCCTCCTCACCGTCACTTTCTGTGGGCACTACTTCTACTTGCCCATCAATAAGGAACACCTTGGTACCCTATTTCATGCCACACTGGTGGGCAAAGTGACTAAACCCCTGACATTTAAAACACATAGTCGCATCACTTTTGCGCGAGCTAGACCCGACAACTCCTTTACCCTTATCATCCTTGGGCCTAGACTAAGAACTACTAGAAGACTTGTATTGATATTCAGTGCTAGGCTGAGCCCCAGAAGGGTTGGCCTTAATGCCAAAATCACGAGACTCAAACCGCCTTCCCACAGATGCTTTGAGGTATTGCTCAACCTCCAACACTACTTGATACATTTGTTCAAGAGTGTCTATGTCCTTGGTGAGTAACTCTCTCCTAATGTCAGAACAGAGGCCCTACTTAAATCGAGTAAGAGTGAGTACGGGATCCTCTTCAACTTCACACCGGGTCAAGTACTCTTCGAACTTCTCAATGTATTCAGCCACACTGATGGAACCTTGTTGAAAAGACTGTCAATATTCAACCAACCTCAAGTGATAAGAGAAAGAGATGTACTTCTCCTTTAGAATTTCTTTCATTTCTCCCCAATGGACAATTGAGGGCTCCCTTAACCTTTCTTTCTTTCGCTCCATAGTAGCCCAAAACCTCTTTGCTTGGCCCACAAACTTCATCTTGACAAATCGGACTCGACGAGCATCCAACATGTTGTACCACTCAAAATAGTGGTCCATGTCTGTCAACTAATTTAGAAAAGCTTTAGGGTCTAAGTGGCCATTAAACGTAGGGGCCTCTACTCTAACTCCCTTGAGGAGTTGCGCATTTGAGTCATAATGATCATGATACCCCTCGTGAGGTGGGTGCACGGATGTGCGCCTATGGCCATTTCCTTGGCCACCCCCATTCCCTTGTCTATCCTCCTGACCACCTGCCTGAGATTGAGCATCTTCCCCAATGGCGGGGTTTGCCCGGGTGGAGGTCTCTAGTTGGGTAATGCACACATTAAGCTGAGCCAAGCGTTGGTCAATATGTCGTTCCAAGCGCCTACCCAAAGACTCAAACTATCGGGTTATATTCATGAACTCTTGCAATTGCTCCATGTTTAGCGTAAGGTGCAAACCAAAACCACGACCAGTACGTGTGGGCATACAACCACTCACTCAACTCAAAGACCCTCTAATGCAACTATATGCGTTTAAATGGGAGACTAAATGATCCTATAGGACTCTATATGAAGGAAATTACACAATGCTACTAAAATTCTAGCAATATAACTGCCCAAATAATTTGTTAACAGAAAATTCAGCCATGAAATTTATGGATTTTCTGACAACGGAAAATTCAGCAGCCCATATTGTGAATTATGGGTCCTAAACAGCCCTATATGAGAAAACTTGATGCATAATGGACATAAATAAACTGAACCCTAAACATGCAATGCATTCCCCTATAAAAACCTAAGCTCTGATACCAAATTTGATGCAGGAGATGAAATTAAATAGGACATACAAGAATTCAAGCTTTAGATTATACCAATTTTAAACGATCACAAAATTTCACATCCTACATACGATCAAATATTCAAAAAGGGGAATCTATGGGGGTCCAAGCCTACACAAGTTTAGGGTTGGATCAAATAAAATTATAAACCAAACAAGCCCAAAGGAGTGTAAGATTCACCATGTTTCAATTCGGGGGAAAATCTAGGGTTTGCAAATTTGGGAATAATTGGGATTTGGGATTTTCTAGGGTTAAGGGCCTGGATTTAAGGCTAAAGAGGAGGGAAATAGAGGAAAGATAGAACCTGAGATGAGCCACATGCATGGACAGCAATTGGCCCTAGGCGCACGTGCATGACCACTCGTCCACACGTGTGTGGGGCCCACGAAGTCGGAAAACGATTCCTAGGCTAGGATCAGCCAGGGTAGGACCGCTTCCATACCAAATTTTGTGTCGGTTCGATGCACGGTTTGTGCGTGGTGCTCCGCCGAAGTTTCAACCCCTCTAATGGGCCAGAATAGGAAAATCTGTTGTAGAAGAGAACTTGGGTACAAGAAAGGGTGAATCTGAAGATGGGTGGAATGTAGAAGATGATGGATGTGGGGTAAAGAAGTGGGGATGATTTGGGATGGTTGTGGCTTCGCACCACAGTAGTTAGCCCTTCAAGGGAGGGTTTTGTACCTAATTTGATTCTTCAACCTAAAGAGATAGAGAAGAAGAAAAACTCGAAATTTTTATTCATAAGCTTCATTCAAAAATACCTACATGGGGTTGTTTATTTATAAAAAAGCCCTAAACCCCAAAAGCCAATTTTACCATTGCGCCATGTGCGCACACTAATACTTAAAGCTGAAGTAAATAAAATAATAATTAATCTACGCAATCAAAGCCGTTCATGATGTTTCTAATAACGAGAATAGTCAAAACTCAAAATCCTAGATCATCTAGGGCAGTGGGCCACGATCATGAGATCTGATGGTAGAATCCATATAATGATCGGGTCCACTCCAATGCTCCATAGCACAGCCCCTAACTGTGAGGCCCTCCATAGATGTCGCCGTCGATCCAGATCGATAGCGGGGCCCTCCTCCTTGAATATGTGCGTAGGGTGGGGGGCATGCGTATGATGTCCCCATCACTTAAATCAAGTGCATTCATTCCCATGTCGCTAATCAGCCATGCAAAAGTAATTTGGGCATTTCTCCACGATGCAACCATCAGTGGAACAAGTTGGGATGTGCATTTTGAGGTAGAGGACCTTGTGATTAAAAAAACATAGGTTTTCAGTAAGGTCCTTTTCCATTATTTTTGTCAATGATAACTTGGCAATTTTAGTGGCCCTTTGTAGCTTCCTAAATCTACTATCAATTGCTACTATCATAAAAAAAAAAACTAAGTTACAATCATTGAAAAGGGATAAAAATATTTGGTACAACCAGTCAGATTATCCATAAATCTCCTTCACTAGGAAGAGGCACACAAGTGGGTTCTACATTTTCTGTCCAAATAGAGTCAGTACTGCAATGCGAGCAGCCCTGAAATTCAATTCCCTACACTTCTCTGTGAAATTTTATATGTAATTAGTCAATTACATATGCTCTTTATCTTATAAAACTATGTACATCATTTGCTTCTATTTCCCACACTCATTTTGCATATTGTGGTGCAGTTGACTGAAAGAATGGCATATTCTCACTGTATATTACAACTGTTTACTGCACTTTTCACCTTCCAGAATGAAGCAATCTTATCTTATAGTTGATATTTCAAGCTAGCACCTGCAGCTGTTATGTGCAAGCTTTATTTATTCTTGCATTGAAGTACCTCAGCATTGGATACTGACATTCTTAAAATGTACATACAGGTACTGCTCGCTCTTAATGGCAGCACAGGTCGATGTATCATGTCCAAGTGGTTGAGGAAAAAAGGAGTCTGCACAAGGGAAGCATCCGAATGGAATGAACTGACACAAATACTTCAGGAAGTTTTCCAAGGGAGAAGAATCGTTGAGTACGGCTTTGCAAATGAGTGCTCCACAAGTGAACCTTTGAGAGCAAACCAAATGAGATTTGCTCCCAAAGAAGCAAATCCACAAAACACGAGGACTTCTAACATCATCATTGTGGTGGATATAGGGCTACTGGACCTAAGTACGAATATATGGAGGGAGCAGCTAAATTTCCTAGATAAATACCATGAGAAGGCGAAGTTTGCATGGATACTAAACCATGATACCTCCAATGCCATTAAAATCGAGCTGCGGAGGAAAGGGCATTTACTGATGGTTAATAAGCCACTCTACAAAGCAAAAATGGTTCAGATCTTGGAAGCTATTGTGAGAGAAAGAAGTCTTGAACTTCAAACAAAGAATAACACTTCGGGAACGGAAGATTTGCATGAATGTCTTGAAATAGATCATGTTCATCTTGATGTTGCCAGCTCAGATGATTCTGATACAACTGATATTGGAATATCTAATTTAAGAAGAATTGATGCGTGTCTTAGAGGAGAAGACAAAGACCAAACAATTCTGATATCCAATCCTCGACATTACAGGATAGTTAATTCAGGAAAAGAAATTACAACTTGTAAAACCAACCTGAATAACGTTCCTCAGAACCCCAACATTTTGTTGAGATCTGAGAATGTGGAGAACTCAGAAGATTTTCATTTCGAAAGTCGTGGGCATGATAAAATCATCAAAGAAAATAATGCAAGTAAATCACCAGAGTTATCTGAAGAAATGCAACCACAGCCAGCAAAAAGCTCTCCAATGAAATCTAACAATTGCCCACTTGAGTTTACTGGGGAATCTTTGAAAGAAGAAAAAAACCTGAAGCCAGAATATCCATTTCAAATAGGGCCCAGTTCTGATATTGAGGAATCGAATTTCAAATTACCGAATGAAAAAGAAGCATCAACTTCATGTGAATTACGTGCAAAACGGAAAACGAAACATCCTGGCAAGAAAAGGTTAGCAGAACCTCCCTGTGGAAGTTTGAAACTGAATGAATATCAAGAGTCCAGTGGTAGTCCTAGTGAACAAGATTGCATAGCTTCAAGAAAGGCTAATCCCAGCCAGAATTCTCTGGAAGGCTTGTGTGTACTGCTTGCAGAAGATACACCAGTACTACAGAGAGTTGCGACCATTATGCTGGAAAAAATGGGAGCTATAGTCGTAGCAGTAGGAGATGGACTGCAGGCTGTCGACGCTCTGAAATGCACACTCAGTGAAGAGTGTAGAAGGCAGAACACACCTCAGCAAGATGGTGAAATCAGATCGCAAACAAAATTCCATGAAATGCCACCATTTGATCTGATACTCATGGATTGTCAGGTAACTAATCTCAAGACAAGGCCTTTCTTACAACCATATTATGTTAAACTGTTTTATAGCATTTTAACTACAATATGGCAAGTAAAAATATGGTTCTTCTTTATTTATGAAATCTATTTCTCATAATCATGAATCTAACTCTTTCTGAATAACTCCAAAAGGATCTGAAATGTTTACCCGAGTTCCAAAATAATAAACCAAAGCGATCTAAGCAACAAACTTCTAACTCAAACCAGATACTAAAGAGAGACAGTTTTAGTGTGTGCATATAGCATTAGAGACGTTTTAAGGCAATATTGATAGACAATTCAAGTTGAGTGTGCCTTGCAATAGATGTTATTGAAAATGATTTAAGCTCGTTTACTAAAATATAATTGAAAGTTTTGCTTTTTCTTGTAAACCAAATCCCTTTAAACTTTAAAATGAAAAGGCCCAACTATTATTTGGATGATCATTCATCAGACCCATCCACATGGACTCCTCCTGGAAGCAGTTGCACCAGCTGTCCACAAGCTAGGTCAAGGAAGATTTATGCTAGATGAGTAGCTGGTCACTGAATTTTGCCCAGCTATCATGAGAAAGAAGTCAACCCTGAATAGCTGGAATAGCCTCCTGACATTCTCAATGAATACTAATTATTCGAAAATGCACAAGAAGAATTCTGCAGCCCAAATGCTTCTATATTATTGAAGAATGTTGATCATAAGAATGAAAGAACAAAAAGAATCAGAAATCTCCACCTATAGTGGCAGTCGTGCATCATATGATTTTATTCAACTTCCAAGGATATTGTTTCCATGAGAGTTAGAGACATACAGTAAATTATATGTAGGAAAATTTTAAGTCTATTTGATTATTCTTTCTGGTATATATATATTTTTTTTTCAAACACCCCAAAGAAGCCTATATGTAAATTTGTAGTCTTCTTTTTTTTCTTTTTCTTTTTTTTTGCATGTTAAAGAGAAAAATAATCATTTTCATGCCCTTCTCAATCCTTTTAAAAGATCATCTGTAGCTATTGAATACGACATCAATCTCAAAGAGGAGATTCTCTCTATACATCTGTCTATCAAGACTGCTTTGAAGTCATGTTTCAGTTTCATGACCAACCACATGTGGAGCTGCAATGCTTCAGCACTTGTGTAGCAGGCATCATCTATTCTTGTCTGACAGAAGTTGAAATCTCTTGTTTCATCAATCTATTTGGTTACTCTCATCATCTATTTGGCTACTTTCAAAAGCCAAAAAGTAGAATCTGAAAAATAAAACACAGTGCATCCTTTGGGGATTCCATTGGAAGTGTAAAGTTGTCTGAAGAGTACATTTTAATGATGATTAGAAGATCAGTATGAACAGATTCCACAGGGTGCAAAGGAGTATTTTGGGATTGTTAAGGTCTGTTGCTAATTTTATTCGATCGGGAATATTGAATCTCCTCTTTGATCATTAACACATTGTCATTTCTTGACCAATTGTCAAAGTGCCCATTACTCCACTGTCTACCTCAACAGATATGTATCAAACCATCTCCAGTAAACTAAATAGTAAGAACTTTTGTGATCCATCGTTAAAAAATTTTTAAAAAAAATCCGATGTACGGACATTATGGATGTTTAGTTGGATCATACATGGAATGAACTCTCCTAATGAATATGATCTCCTTCAAAGTAAACTCAGTGGTATACAAACAATGACTAAATCGTAATTTCAATTCTTGTCTTGCTTGATGTGAAGATAACTGAAACCCTTAGCTATGGTGGGACACAAGCTCCTCCGAGATATCTTCACTATATACCAACCTAGCATGTATAGGGACTAGATCCTCTCGGTTCATTTGATAAGCCAAGAATCCTATGTTGGGAGCATAT
This sequence comes from Magnolia sinica, assembly GCF_029962835.1. NCBI lineage: Eukaryota > Viridiplantae > Streptophyta > Magnoliopsida > Magnoliales > Magnoliaceae > Magnolia > Magnolia sinica. Next base: position 88,911,656 of record NC_080574.1, read on the forward strand.
TTACAAGTCACCCCTGGAAGGTTGGGAGCATATTTACACGAAGTCACCCCTGGAAGGTTGGATCATCCTCTATTCATTTAACAATCAGCACACATCTTGGGTATTGTGAATCCATCATAATTATAACCAGTGTTCAAAATATCGGTATCGCGTTACGTATTACATTCTTGGGATACGGATACATATCGGTTATCACATGGGATATATCGGTTGTTTCGGGTAATGTATCGTTGTTGTTGGAAACATAGGGAAACATTGGGAAATTGGTTGAATTTTTCAATGAAACTTCGGTGGTTATTAAAAAAGACATTAGTACACACTTATAAATCAAAACATTACAAAAAACAAGTACACATAATAGGTTTTCTTTGTATGGGGTCCTAATCTATGCATTGTCTAACTGAATTGATGTAAGTATATTCAATGTCTATTCATATAATTTATAAATGTAAGAAGACGTGTGGAAACACAAGCGATACATTGAAAAGTGAAAGAAGAATCACTAGATTAGGTTACATACATGTTTGATTTGATGTTTGGACACAAAGATTGGGTTCTTACTCTTGCTCCGGTGGTAGACTCTTAAGAGTGTCAACACCCGGTCAAGGGTTCGAGTGCCCATAGGTGGTGAAATTCCACCATGGCGTAAGTGTGTGGGGTGTGTGTGTGTTAAAAAATCAGAATTAAAAATAAAAACAAAGATTGCAAACGATTTGCGAGAAATTGGGAAATGTTGATTTTTTTTTTTTTTTCAATTTTCCACAACTCGGCCCATCTCCTCCAAATCTCAAAATCGAAGCTCCCAATCCATGATTTTTCATGCAAAACATGAAAATCATGGGTTGGTAACAATTTAACGCTAATTTAAATGATTTACAGAAAATAAAAGGATCGAAATTCAAAAATGCTCACTAGATCGAACATATGGGATATATCACACTACTTGTGTGTTTCGTATCGCACTGGTGGGATATGAGATATATCGTGGGATATATCGGCCAATATCGTCGATATTTAAAACACTAATTATAACATGAGAGTTCAACAACCACCTTATTCTCATCCAAATCAAGAGACATCACCAATTCAAGGTCCAAATCTAATAGCAAACCTTCTACAAAACCTAATCATCAATATCCAAAATGCCTAAAGTAATCAAAATGATTGTTATATTCCTTATCTCCATTTCTTCTACTCAACCTAAGTGGCATCAATTTATGATGTTGCACATGAGAAGTCTGTAACTCTTACCATCCAAGAAGCAATCAACTAGTTGCAAATTGTCATCATAAGCCACATGACAAGTGTGAGAGACAACGCTTGTTTCAACCCAGATATGAGGCCCATCTAGAATTGAGAATATGGAGTGGACTTCATGGAGTTTTTTCCTTCAATACATACATAATCGAGTCCTACCCTCTCTCTCTCTCTCTAATCGAGTCCTACCCTCTCTCTCTCTCTCTCTCTCTCTCTCTCTCTCTCTCTCTCTCTCCCTAAAATGTTGCTATACCAGTTGCATAAAGAATTTCTCCTCATGGAAATCGATAAGAAGAGGAATAGATGAACTTGCATCCAAGTCTTTCAAGAGCAAAATGAAAGGAGTGTGTCATCCAAGGAAAACTATTTATGGCCTCAAACAAGCTCCAATCAGCTTTGGGGGGACTTACTACAATCAAACTGGTTCACAACACTACAACTTCATTTGAAGATTAGATGGTGGAAGGTTATCAGTCTTGTCATAGATGTCTATGGGATAGTGGGTGAATACGGCAGTATTTTCCCTTTCCATAAAGGCATTGAAAAATATTCACCTTGAGGATAAATTTTTTTCCAATGCAGATAACTTGATTTTTAGTGAAAACTACAATGATTACCTTTGAGGGTTGGCATTTTCTACAATAAATGCAATCACCATCATCAAAGCCTAATGGTGATGACTTTTTTTCTTTTTTTTTTAATCACACGAAATGAGTTAGATATGATGGTGTGTGTGTGTGTGTGTGTATATATATATATATATATATATATATATAGGGAAAAGGTTCTATGCGGTCGAGCTCATGGGAACTTCCCATGAGGTCGAGCTGTGTGGACCCCACCGTGATGCGTGTTGAACATCTTCGCCATCAGTCAAATGCACCATTCCATGTTGGCCTAGGGCTTAAAAATCAAGTCAATCCGTGACTTGTGTGGGCCACACCACATACAAAAGTTGAGAGGGGTTACCCTCCATTAAAACATTCATAATCATTTGTTGGGCCCACCGAGATGTGGTTCACAAATCCAGCCCATCCATTATGTGTGTCCCACTTAGATGAGGGGTCAGACCAAGTTTCAGACGCATCCAAATTTCAGGTGGGCCCTACCAAGTGATTTTATATGTTTTATTCATGTCTTCACATGAATTTAGATGGTATGGCCCACCTGAATTCCATATACGGCTGATTTTTGGGATATCCCATAATTTAAAGGGGACCCATCAAATGCACGATGTTGATGTTCAACACGCATCACGGTGGGGCCCACACAGCTCGACCTCATGGGAAGTTCCCATAAGCTCGACCGCATAGAACCTTTTCCCATATATATATATATATATACCCTAGCATTACGCCAAACCAAACAGCTCCATAATTTAAACGACTCTTTTTGTCATGAGAACTGAGTCAGGTACTCAATTGCAATCATGTTGCATAAAAACTTTTTAGCATTTTATTAGATTTAAATACTTCATTTGCGAGAAGGTGGCCTTATCGAATATAGGATTCTGACTAGCTCATTTAAAGTACACTCTGGACTCCGAAACTAGAAGTGGACTGTTGAGAAGGAAACAGGTTACTCCTCTAAACAAAATCAAGGACTTGTGCAGATTCAAGTGTGTTAGGATGAAAAAAAAAAATGAATATTACACTAGTTGCGAGACTGACATATCTTACTATCAAGCAATGATCATCTAGGGTAATGTTATAGAGTTCAAGCCATTTTTTTACCTTCATATCTGGGTTGTTTTTTTTCTGTACACTGAAAAATATCTTATGTTTTCAATGACAAAATGTGTAGTAAAAATGAGTTGGAGTTTAGCCTGCAGGGGCTGTAGATGATCATTACTCCTAAATACTACTGGATCTTATATGACTTGGGGCCTGGGGGTAAGTGTAGAGATCAGTGCAGCGGCACCCAAGGTATTAAAAAATAGTTACGTAAGGGCCAAAACAGCTGTTAAAAAATGCCTATAAGAGCCACGTAACAGCCGTTACGGGTTACAGGCCTGTTACGGGGCCTGAAACGGTTAAAAAAGGTCATAACGGCCATTATAACCCATATTGTAACGATAATTGTGATGGCCTTATGACCACAGTTGCTGTTGTTGAGTACCTTGTTAGCAAAAATAAAAAATTAAAAAAAAAATCTGCATGGTGTCAATGAATTTTGAAAGATGCGGAAACATAAAACTTTTCAAAATTCTTGATTTTAAAAACCCTTAGATCGCGATGAAGATAGAATCAAATCCCTAGAATAGAAATAAGTCAAAGGCTGAGATTTTAACTTGAATTCGTGGTTCATTGATCCCGTGTAGAAAAGCCGATGTCAATCTTCCAACAAGTCTCTCCTCAATTTATCGTAAAAGAGAGGATCTCTCTCTCTCTCTCTCTCTCTCTCTCTCTCTCTCTCTACTAAGCGTCCTTAGGGATGGGGATCTCCAAGGCTCTCTCTACTCTATTCCCTTGGAATATGATCTATTTATGAGTAGGAATTTAAGGAGAACACCAGTTGTCATGCACTTCATTCCTATAGACTTTGGTATGCCCTATACAATCAAAAGTCTATATGCTTGCCTCATCCATGCACCCAAATTGACCAAATCCTTCCACTATCCAATGGCATCCACTCTTGACCAAAATCCCATGCCCGGCCGGCCTAAGAGGTGGATGTCGAAGGCTCTCTCTACTCTATTCCCCTTGGAATATGATCTATTTATAAAGAGTCAGGGTTTAAAAGGGAACAACAGTTATCATGTACCTCACTCCTATAAACTTTGGTATGCCCTACACCATCATAAGTTTATATGCTTGCCTTATCCATGCACCCAAGTTTACCAAATCCCTCCACTATCCAATGGCATACACTCTTGACCAAAATCCCACACCCAGCCAAAGGTGGACCACAAGATTCAACCATCGGATATCTATTAAGCATGATAAAATACTTTTAATGGTTAGAACAAAAAGATCAAGGGTTAAAAACCTTCGGTTAAACATTAAACCATGTAAGCATCGGGCCCAACTAGAAAAACACTTGATGGACGGTCCGACCACTAAGATCTAAGTTCCTCGAGGTAACCAGTTGATCCCATGTTGGAGCATGTGGACTTCTTATACCGTATCCTAATGCATGCACCCAACTGTATCCATAGACTTCTTAAACCGTATCATAATGCATGCACCCAACTGCATCCATATGTTAGTCACTAATATAACCTTGTAAGGCGAGTCAAAGCAAACAACACTGGGACCATGAAGTCCTGACACGACCTCATGTCTAAAGATTGGTCAAATTTAGTACATAATCTAGTTAATCCATTCTGGGCATGATGGGTCTTCCGAACTAGAGACCTAATGTGATCCTCCAATACAAATGCTCAGCCATGCCTAAAACACAAGAACTTGCACTCTGTGAACAGTTACAGTCTTATGTGTTATAGGGCTTAGCACAATTGACCCAATGGTGGAGACTTCCCATACTAACTCATCGTTAGTTACCACATGGGATGACCAATTTACCTTTCATGGATTGCCTAGTCATGCCACAATGGTTGTGGAATTTCTAGTAATGAGATTCATGAAACATAACTCTCCTTTGGCTAATGGCCATTGTGTCCAAATTCACCTTCCCCTAGGATAACTGAGGAAATCCTCCCTTTTAACCTATAAAGTCATAGATAGTTAGGGGTTGTTTGGCACCGTGGATTCGAGGGGATTCGAGGGGGTTTCAAATCCCATGGTTGTTTGGCAGCATAAAGTAACTGGGGATTTCAAATCCCCTCTTCAAGGGGGTTTGAAATCCACGGTGAGAGCTTGGATTACACCTAAAATCATTTCAATAGTTGCAGGTGTAACATGTGTGTCACTATATTATCATTCTATTGGGCACATGGTCTACTAATGATGATCAGCACCATCCAAACATTGTCCATGTAAATCAGCACCATCCAAACATTGTCCATGTTAATCAACGATTAAAAATTGTTAGTTAGTCACTCAGACATGATCTTGTACTTGTGGCCCATCCGAGACTTGGAATTTCATCATTTTTGGGCAAAGCATATATTTCAGCGGGCTTATCACAACCATTGTGTCAAAAATTACATATCTCACTAATTAGAGATATTAAAGTTGATTTAGTAATTAAATTCAAACCTCTGTAAATATACTATGAATAGCTACTTTTGGATTAAAGTTGATTCACACTCCGGCGTGCCAAACACACTAGGAGGATTTCAAATCCAGGGGGTTTCAAATCCTGGGGGTTCTGAATCCACGGGGTTCCAAATCCATGCTCCCAAGCAGGCCCTTAAGGTTTTCTAAGCAAATCGATGTAAATTATGGTATCATGCTTGGTCATCAATGCACATGATCATAACAATCATGGTATCTTGCTTGGTCATCAATGCACATGATCATAATAATCATCACTAGCTGGCTTTCCAAGGCACACAATACCAACATATTGGACCACAATTTCCAAGCGAATCAATGTAAATTTGGTTACTAGGGAGAAAGTTTCTTCATAATCAACATCTTCTTGTGTAAAATATTTTGCCACTAGCAAACTTTATATTTATCAATTGAACCATCTAACTTCCTTTTGGTTTTAATCACTCACTTATTTGCAATTGCTTTTACGACCAGCTGGAAAATCAATTAGCTTCCAAACAGGATTTCTCTTCATCGAATGAATTTTTGCGTTCATTGCAAAATCCAATCTTCAGAGTTTAGGGATGTTAGCGCATCTTCATACAAACCAGGTTCATCTTCCACTGTGATACGAGAGTATGATTCGCCTTCTATTTCAAAATGCCTTTTTAGGAATTTTACCTCGTAAACTTAGTCGTAACTCAGGAACACTAGTCTACGTTCCCACTATCTTCACGGATCATGAGAATGCCCTGATTGTTGATGCTTGGGTTACTGCTTCCACTTTCTTGAATTGCATCTGGCATCTTGTAGAGAGTTCTATTTCTATTATGAGCTTCTTTATATTGAGATATTTGTCTTCTACATATGTTACATTTTGGGGTTCAATTTCAATCCATTTGACATGGTCTTCATATACTAATACATACCCTTTTGAATGAACGGGATACTAAATGAAAGTGCACTCAATTGTTCATTTATCTAACTTACTTCTGTTTAGAGCAGGAAGTAAAACATGACCCACTGAACCCCATGGACCTAAATCACCTAATGACGGTCTCTTACTTGTTTATAATGCAAAAGGTGTTTTAGGAACCAATTTTAAAAGAACTTTGTTTAATACATAAGCACTATAAGCAATGTGTCTCACCAAAAGGTAGTAAGTAGATTTATGTCAGCTATCATAGATCAAATCATATATAGCAAAAGTCTATTTTTTCTTTTAGCAACACCATTTTGTCGAGGACTATAAGGCATAGTATACTGATGAGCAATGCCTGCATTTTCACAATATGGTTTTAAAATATTTGATATGTACTCTTCACCCCTATTTAAATATTTTGATTCTTTTATTCAACTGATTCTCTATCTTTAATCTGTATTTTTAAAAACATCCAAGTGCTTTCGGCTTTTGAAAAATTAGAGATATATATATATATATATTCTGTATAATGAGTAGTCATCAATAAATATTACAAAATGCTAACAACTATTTCATGTTCACATATTCAAAAGTCCACATATCACTGTGCAAAAGTTCTTAAAATCTTTTTGCCTTAGAGAATAGTTTTCTAGTTGCTTTTCCTATCGCAAAATATTTACACAAGGACAAATCTACTCTTGTTAATGTTCCTAGTAATCCATCTCGCGCTAACCTCATCATTCGATCTTTTTTCGATATGTCCCAATCTATTATGCCACTTAATAGATTCAGATACAACTCTAGCATTGGACAAACCAACAAAAGCTAAGTTGCTTGATGTTGATGAAAAGTTATTTACAACATCTAGCTTAAATAAATCTCGAGACAATTCTTCCCAAGAAAGTATTACATTGTTTTTCCTTAGTAAAATCATATCTTTATAAAATTTTACATCAAAATTCTCTCTAACTAGACACGTGACAAATACTAGGTTGTATCTCATTCCGGAAGCAAAAAGGTTGTCTTTAAGCAATAGACAATATCCTATCTTTGACTCAAGGCAATATGTACCAACACCGATCACGTCCTTGATGTATTTTTCCCATATATAGCTTGTGGCATTTGAGTGTTTTTAGAAATTCCACAAAGCCTTCTGTATCCTTCGTCACATGCCTTGTTGCCCTTGAATCCACAATTCATTTGTTGAAGGTTAGATTGGTTATCAGTACCTATGTGAAAACACAACTAATGAGTGGGGGAATGTTGTGCCATTTTATGTTCGAGGCAAACCCTCACCCAATGGCCTTGCTTTCCGCATATAAAGCACGAACTATTACCTAGTCCTTTGGATTTCTTCTTATTATCTTTGCTTTATTGCATAGGGTCAATGTACATGTCGTTGGGCTATAATGGTTGTGGAGGTTTCATGAATTGGTACGTTGGTGGATATGGTCGATTTTGAGGTGGATATGGTTGGTGTCGGGGTGGTTGTTATTGGTGATGAAGTGGGTATGGACGGAAATGGGGAGGTATCAATGGACAATAGGTGGATTGGATTGACTATTGGGAGCACTCTATTTGATTTCCTAAACTTTTTCCTTGACCAAATATCTTTCTTTCACCTTTCAGCAGCAAAAACCACACTGCTTGCAAACTGAACAACTTGGGAATCAACTTCATGTTTTAGATGATGGGCTAAATCGTTATGAATCTTGATTGCTTCATTGTGATTCAGGAAGTCTATGATGTGAGACCAAGAATCCAGTATAGAGAGAAAGGTTGCTATAATTTTCTAAATTTGAGCGAGACACAACCTACTTTAAGAACTTTGTCATCATCAATTCCATCTTTCTAATACGGTCTTTAATGGGGCATCCAAATGCCATTTTGTATGCATTAAATTCCATTTACATCATTCTTATCTTGGCATTCATTATTTTAGCATATGGCTCAATCAAGGCATCCCACATTTCTTTGGCAGTCACATAACATATCAACTCTGTGTATGGAGCTAAGTAGGATATTCCAAGTAGTTATCTTTTTTTTCTTTTTCTTTTTCTTTTGAATTTTTGTTGAGCAAGCTTCAAACGACATATCGAAACATTCTTATTTTTTATCAATGGTTTTCTCCTAACTGTTATTAGTGTATACAACACATTTTCTCCATCTAATATAATCATAACAAACCTCTGCCAATCATGTTTTAGATGATGGGCTAAATCGTTACAAGTCTTGATTGCTTCATTGTGATTCAGGATGTCTTTGATGTGAGACCAAGAATTCAGTACAGATAGAAATATTGCTATAATTTTCTAAATTTGATCAAGACACAACCTACATTTCAGAACTCCGTCATCATCAATTCCATCTTTCTAATATGGTCTTTAATGGGGCATCCAACTGCCATTCTGTATGCATTAAATTCCATTTACATCATTCTAATCTTGGCATCCAATATTTTAGCATATGACTCAATTAGGGCATCCCACTTTTTTTTGGCAGTCACATAACATATCAACTCTGTGTACGGAGCTAAGTAGGATATTCCAAGTAGTTATGTTATTTTTCTTCCTTTTTTTCCTTTTTTCTTTTTTTTTTTTTTTGAATTTTTGTTGGGCAAGCTTCAAACAACATATCAGAACATTCTTATTTTTTTATCTCTGGTTTTCTCCTAACAGTTATTAGTGTATACAACACATTTTCTCCATCTAGTAGAATCATAACAAACCTCCGCCAATCATCGAAGTTGTTCCTGTCAAATTTCTCTCCTTTCAAAAGATCGACCAAAGGTGATTTAGATTATATTTCTTGTCACTACAGCAAAGAGAGGATCCTATATTAGTCAATCAAGAAACACATCCAAGATACTTTATTTTATTTTTATTCATGCACAATCATTATCATTGGTCCAAAAATGACATCATTCAAACAATTTGACAGGAGGACAATACGGTCATTGTTAGTTAGGCCCAAAATTCCCACTTAACCAATTGAGCGTAGCGGAAACAATCAAAGTCAAAAGAACAATAAAGGAATCCCTCCATTACAATAGTCAAGTGATACCCATAATAAATTATTAAAACTATAGATCACATCTAAGAATGCATATAGTGCATAAAAAATTGTGTTTACAATGTGCAAGTGTTATGTCGTTGTTGACCAATGTCACGCATTGGCACACAGGTTACAATAACTAGAAATGTATTGTCCGTTGTGTGTTCCCGTGTAGTGTTACTTTCAATAAAGAAAATTTACCGTTTCCTATAGTTAGAATCGCATTAATCACCGCTTTGATCCCACTATTGAGTGTAGGTGAACAGTACAACAGGTTACATTTAGATTATTATTATTATTATGGATCGCGCAACACAATTACACAACTGAATCGGAGAGCCGAAACATGAAAATCAGTGGCCTGCTCAAATCAACTACACAAATGGAAGACGAGCCAATTCATTTATGTGATCCAATGGCAAAAATGGTATGCCGATGTATATGTGACATTGAGCAAGAACTAGAGTCACCACTGTTGCTCTCTCTCTCTCTCTCTCTCTCTCTGCTGCATACATCCACCTGCTACCACTTGCTGACATCTGTCAGCCATGTATGCTTCCAACAATATGAAGATCAATCCAGGAAATGGAAACATTCAAGCTTACTGTAGAATTTTCATGTGAAGAGTTACAGGGATCCTTTTTATGCAGCATCACCATTAGACCAACTACCCTGCTGGCTATATTTGTGAAGAAGGAAAAGTATGAAACAGTAACCTGCTTCTGTATCCATCACAAAGGCTTAAAACAAGGCTACATATAATACCAGATGCTGATCAGATGCTTACTGACATATGGTTCAGAACAGCTACAAGTTTAAACATTCTGTCACAACCAAAATACAATCTGCACTCCCACTAACCCCAGTATTCATGGAATAACCAAGATACAGACCGCATCACAACCAAACCCTTCACTCGTAAGGAACAAACACACCAATGTACATGGTCTATTTGCGGGGGGAAGGAAAAAAAAAAAAAAAAAAGACATCAAACCAGCTTTTTATTACTCATTTTTAAAGTGAAGATCAGCTTGCACTTTTTTTCCCAATATTATTGGTTGAGATCACTCCAATATCCTGATTTCCAAGCTTGGGATGATAGAAATGCATTATCCATCTTTGAGGAAGCAAAGAAAGCAATTACAAAGAAGATGCATTGACTTTAAGGTTTGTCTATATTTCCATTTCGTGTTTTTCTCATTCTTTAGGCCCTGTTTGGTAGATGCCTAAAGATGAGTTGATCTCATTTTAGTTAACAGTCATTATGTATTAAATGTTAACTAAAATGAGATCAACTCATTTTTAGGTGTCTACCAAATAGGACCTTGGTGTTTTTATCTTGGAGGTATTATTGAGAAAATACCCTATCGGTTATACATATGTATAGTAGTGATTTTCAACATTCCCTCCCTCAATTCACTCTACTGTATAATGCTAAAAACACATCTGCCAAGACTCCACCCATGGGAATATCTAATCGTGAAGATTGTGTGGTCATGAAAACTCACATTTTGGACAAATTTCCCAAACAGCCTATCACCTTGAGGCTCCGCCTTAATGAATATTTCAATCCAAGGAGCTACTATTTTCCATCCATGATTCTTAGTAAGTTTATGGTAATGCCTTTTTTTTCAAGAATATAATAATAATAATAATAATAATAACATTCTTGTGTTTTAGTAGCAATGAATTTTCTCTTGGTCAGGGTATTCCAAGAATATAATAATGATTAATTGGCCTTTCATTGTTAGATCTTCACTTATTGTATGATATGTTAGTGAAGCAACTAGTAACTATTAATTATCTTTTCATGATTTTCATGTGAGATTTGAATTCCAATTTACAAACCATCAACCTTTTTGACCACAAGTTCCTGAAAAGAAGGATTGGAATCTCCTCTGAAATAAATTCTTCAGGTGCAACGCCAAGCATCTTCAGAAGATTCTTAAATGAAAACATTTGGGACAGTGAATATATGGTCAATCACTTTCTTCTATTTACATGTATGCTATTATAAAGTGCAGCTTCTAAACATCCACTCACTACATGTCAACTGCAGATGCCAAAGATGGATGGTTATGAGGCAACAAAAGAGATTAGAAGATATGAAGCAGGAACCAGCTCACATATTCCCATTGTTGCACTGACAGCACACGCAATGTCATCCGATGAAGCCAAATGCTTGGAAGTGGGGATGGATGCCTATCTAACAAAACCAATCGACTGCAAGCTGATGGTGTCCACCATTCTCTCCCTAACCAAGAGGATGGCCTAACATTTCCAGACCACACATCATCACTGTCCTGAGCTGGCTAACAAATCACTGGTGTGATTTTGAGTCTCATAACACTACACATACATATACTAATATGAATGTAATATTGTATAAACATTAAACTTTGTAGTGGACAAACTGTACATATTTTGATGTGCCCATTCAATACAAGTGAGACAAGACAATTGATCTCTCGGGCACACTGCAGATCAGAAGTTCCTTGCCATTCAATCTGTCCCTTTTCTGGACCATAGGTTCCATCAATTTCCCATCATGGTGGGGCTGATCAGATTGATGATCTTGATGACTGAAGCAATGGACACAACTTGTATGTAATTCATGATCAAGGACCCGGCGATTCCTAACAAATGCATGTGTGATTTTGGATACTATACCAAATGTTTGTACCAGGGCTTACTGTGAAACCCTTCATCATTTGTAAATGTGCACTCTGGTAAAGAAGCAGTTGTTCAATTCTTTTCTGGTAAGTAGGCCAGGGAAACAATGCCTATGATAGATTTCCCTCTAATTACCCGCCACTATTTTAAATAGCGTCTAGCTTAGTATTCAACCCCTTGAAGCATGAGCATGAGCTATGTAGCATTTGGTGTAAGCTACATGCTACTTCTAGATTTTTAGTTAGGGTTGCAAATGGTTGCACCAAATATCATGAAATTTCATGGTATTTTGTGCCAAATTAGTATACTTAATAACGAAATTTAATTGAATTTCATAATTTTTCTTGCAACCAAATATAATGTAAAATAATAGAAAAAATATATGGTAAAGACTCGGTACAAAGATAAAATAAATAGTAATGTTGTTACTTGAATTATTTTACTAAAATCATTAAAAAGATTAACTAATTTTTAATTAAAAATAGAAAAATATAACCAATCATTGAAAATATTTATTAATTTTAAAAAATTTAGTAAAAAATAATTTGGAGTGTAGAGTTTTCAATAGTATATGGATCCTTTAGTTACACCAACCCTTTTGATATTTTGGCAATATAATATTACAAGGGTTTATTACCAAACTAGACCCATGGTCTGCCTTAATTAGGTAATTAAGCAGCCTTCTTAAAATTTCATTTTAGACCTTTGATAAATTTTGGAAAAGCTATGGATGAAAATGCTCCTCCTCATTCTTCTTATTTTTCTTCTTCCTCTTTTTTTTTTTTTTTTGAAAAAAAAAAGAAGAAGACATAAATCAGAAAAAATAACGATAATTACCTTCAAAATCTTCTTCTTCTTCTTCTTTAGATTAGAGAGAGAGAGAGAGAGAGAGAGAGAGAGAGAGAGAGAGAATAAAAATATCAAATAAATAAAACAACTTAAATTCTTCTTTTTCTTCTTCGTCTTTTTTTTTTTCTGAAAAAAAAAAAGGACAAATAAATAAGAAAATTAACGAATAAACAGAAAAAAGCATTCTTAATCAATTAAAAAGAGAATGAAAATAAAAATATGAAATAAATAAAACAATTTACCTTCTTCTTCTGTTCTTCTTTTCTTCTTCCTCCTTTTTCTTCCGAAGAAAGGACAATAAATCAGAAAAATAACTAATAAACAGAAAAAATTTATAATTTTCTTAAATTAAAAAAAAATGATAATAAAAAATAAAACAAAAGATAACTACAAACTGCGACCCATACAGCGCAGTGTACCAACAGAGAATGAGAACCGCAACCCCTATAGAGAAGTGTACCAACAAAGAACTGAGAACTGCGACCCATGCAACGCAATGTACCAACAGAGAACTGAGAACCACAACCCTATCAGGGAACTAAAAACCACGACCTATGCAATGTAGTGTACCAATAGATAACTGAGAACGACCCCAACAGAGAAGTATACCACCATAGAACTAAGAACTGCGCCCCCAACAGAGAAGTATACCAACGGAGAACCAAGCTTCATGTAGCACAGTGTACCAACAGAGAGCTGAGAACCGGACCCATGCAACGCAGTGTACCAACAGAGAATTGAGACCCATGCAACGTAGTGTATAATAGAAAACTGAGACCTATGCAGTGCAGTGTACCAATAGATAACTGAAACTCATGCAACGCAATGTACCAATAGAGAATCGCAACCCATGTAGTGCAGTTTACCAATAACGAACCATGGCCCATGTAGTGCAGTTGATTTGTTTACTTATTTATCCTTTAAAGAGAGAGAGAGAGAGAGAGAGAGAGAGAGAGAGAATAAAAAGAAGAGCGAAAAGAAATAGGCAAGTTGTTTTATTTATTTGATATTTTTATTTTCATTCTCTTTTTATTCTCTTTTTTATTTAAAAAGATTAAAAATATTTTTTCTGTTTATTATTTAATTTTCTAATTTATTTATCATTTAAATTTTAAAGAGAGAGAGAGAGAGAGAGAGAGAGAGAGAGAGAGAGAGAGAGAGAGAGAGAAGAACGAAAAAAGAAGGTAAGTTATTTTATTTATTTGATATTTTTATTTTCATTCATTCTCTTTTTATTTAAAAAGATTAAGAATATTTTTTTCTATTCATTAGTTAACTTTTTGATTTATTTGTCCTTTTTTATTAAAAAAAATGAGGAAGAAGAAAAATTCAGAAGATAAATTATTTTATTTATTTATTATTTCTATTTTCATTCTCCTTTTATTTTCTCTCTCTTTTTTTAAAGAAGATTTAGTGTGTTGTTTTTCTGTTTATTAATTAATTCTCTGATTTATTTGTCCTTTCTTCCAGGAACAAAAAAAAAAAAAGTAAGAAGAAAAAGAAGAACAAAAAAAAAGGTAAATTATTTTATTTATTTAATATTTTTATTTTCATTCTCCTTTTCTTTTTTAAAGAAGAAGAAAAAGAAGATACTGAAGGTAATTACTGATATTTTTTTTTGATTTATTTATCTTTTTTTTTTTTTCAGGAAAAAAAAAAAAGGAAGAAGAAAAAGAAGAAAAACATGAAGAAGAAGCATGGGCATGGATGTTTGTAGCCCTTTCCAAAAGCTATTAAGAGGTCTAATTAAGGTAGAGGTTGGGTTTACTTTGATAATAAACCCATATTACAACCACAAAGTTGTATCGAAGTTGTCTAATTGTCAGGACACCCAGTTCAGGCTCAAGTTCCTTCTTCACAAGTCACAACAAATGATATGAGCCAACTTGGTTCACTGGGGATAGGCTTCTAGAATTCGCTCAAAATTTTTATCCTACTTCATTTCTGAATTTCTTTGGGCAATATGTGTCACGCCGCAAATTTGGTTTCCGGCACCCATTCGCCTTAACCCAAATTCAGAGCTGATAGTCTCTGTAGTACCACAACTTTGGCTCCTAACTCCTGCACACCAAGTTTAGAAGGTGGGATCTCACAAGAAGGATTTAAGGAAAACTTTAATAACCGAGCATAATCAAAAGAATCCACAAGCAACATACATCTCCACTAAACAAAAAGGTTATATACAATGTTAGAAAGAAAAATATATGGCATAATAAAAATCCAAAAGGTCAGGCGTGCTCCAACCCCAATGTTGATACACCCTGTTATAACCTGCAACAAAAACAAATGCGCCTCATCTTCTTAGGAAGCTCAATAGAGTGTGTGTGTGTGTGTGTGCATGCTCAATACATATGACAAATATATTGCATTAATATCGATATCAATATTAGAGTAAGCAGCAAAGATAGAGGGCCAATTGTGCCAATGTCCATGCATGCAACCAGTCGTACATGAAAGGCCAACTGGGCCAAATGTCGTATCCAACCATGCGATGCAAGCATGTCAATCTTGATATCTAATTCATATCTTAGTACAGTTCCCATCTTGGATCACCGAGGCCTAGTATAGGTATCAAACCACATCACGCGAACATGCAAGCATAAGAGACTTCACTACTCGCCTTGTCAGTGATAATTTCAATACTTACGTGGCTTGCTAATAGAAAATCCATTTTCAAGATGGTTAAACTTAGTCTCAATCGCTACCACACACTTTGAGCATGTGAGATCGTACCTTGAGGCACGTATCCTACACTGTACCGTTCCGTTAGCTTCCGTGGTCCTCCTGGTCGAACTTTGGTGATCCGCGACGCATAGATAGCATTGGCGCGCATCCCTGAGTTGAACCCTGTCAATCTGAGTCGGCTTAACCCGAGACTTGCACCCTTGCGACCATGCCGTCGCCGCGGTTCTGACGCCGCGTCTCGCACACCAATGCAATACCCAGGCTAGGAGATGTGGAACCGCGTTCAGTTCAAGAAAAACGCCGCGCATGCGAATTCCGAGAGAATCTCTACCACCTATCAAATCAATCAATCAATCACATCACTAATCAAAGTACACACCCATCCCCAAAGTCAACACTCTCTCTATCTTACACAACCCATACATGTCAAGTACACTCATCACTCACTCACCCATCACTCACCATCCCTCTCCTTCTCTTATATCATATATATATCTCTCTCTCTTTCTCAAACCAAGCAACACTCATGAGAGAGGTGGACGTCCAAGCTTCCATGGAGAAAGAAGCTTTGTGTGGCCCACCTTCCTACCGCCCAATCTCACCCTCCAAGCTTCATCTTAATCGTTGAAATTCATCCCTTGGAGCTCTAGAACGTATTGGTGGAAAGAGGAGTCCAAGATCTAATGGTGGGTGTTCATGGCTCTAGATCGTGATTTTGATTTAAGGTCCACTTATGATTGAACCCACTTTGATGTATGTGTTATGATCTAAGAGGGGCCCATAGTGGCAGGGTCCCTCAACTACACCGTCTCTCTCTCTCTCTCTCTCTCTCTCTCTCTCTCTCTCTCTCTCTCTCTCTCTCTCTTGCTCTCGATGATGATGATGATTGTATGGCTCACTTGATCCACACCATCCACGAGATGGACGCTACCTTGAAAGTTGATTGGCTGGTGCATCTGACACCAACTATACAGCTGCTGTATTGCAGCCATCAAAGTTCCATGGACCCCACATGATTTATGTGCCTTATCCCTACCGTCCAAATAGGTTAGACGATGGGACCGTTGTGATGTAGGCGTGGCACCCACCTGCCATGTGTAGGGCGAGCCATGATATATATGTTATCCACACCATCCATTATCAGGACGGTGGAGACCACCTTGATGTATATGGTTCGTCCATGTCACGTCCCGAACTCGGAAACCGGGCTCACAAAATTTCCGATCGCTGAATCCGGCGCCGATAGCCTCCGTAGAACCCCATTCTCAGCTCCCGGCACCCATTCACCAGGTTCCGATCCTGGGATACTACAAGGAGGATTTATAATCATCAGTCTGATTCATAATAAGCATAACAAAAGCATAACCCACAAACAATAAACACAAGAACACCACCACAAAATCCACTATGATCAAAAACTTTTGAGTACAATGCGTCTGAAAGGGAAAATACAATGTAACAAAAGAAACAAAACTCCAGAAGCTCGGCTACACGGTCCAACTACGGCGAGACTATGGCTGCGACTGCGTCCTAGCGTCTCCTGCACGCATCAATCTTATATAAGCTTATAGAAAGCTTAGAGGGTGGTGTAAGTGTGTGTGCAATATAAACGTGCTCAAAATGCAAGGACAGAGTAATGCGAAATCATGGTGATGAGCACATGAATGCAATCAGCCGTGCCAAAGCTATGCGGTGCAAGATATGAATGCTATCGGCCATAACACAGCCATGCGATGTGAGATACAACTCAAGCATGCCAAACCTCATCATATATCAGTACAGTTCTCATTCTGGATAATCACCGGGGTTTAATACACTCCAAATGGCACTGTCGCTTTCCTAGCCACACAGCCCAAGTGAGCGTAAGAAACCTCACTATTCACCTGGCCAATAGTCTGCCAATACTTATCCGGCACATCGATAGCGGACCCATTTGCGAGCTGGTCAAACTCAGCCTAGTATTGCCCCCTACCCTCGGGCGAGTAAGGCCACACTCCTTTCCAACCGACCACGACACAGTGGGAGATGCAACCTCCTGGTATTCGGCCCTCGTGCGCTCATATATCCACTATGTCTCGACATTGGAGTCATCCTCTGGTACCATCGGGTTTAGGAATTTTCACCCAGGGACATCTATGGCGCCCGTATGCTAGAACCAAATATTTTCGGTATCCAATCCTGCCACCCACGATGTGTCTGTGGAGGCTATGGCCCTGATGTCGCTAGGGCATACAGTAACTATAATCATACAAATGCAAGTGCATGAATCACACTATCAGTCATGCAACAGTCCTGCGTGTACCATGCACTTATATGGGGCAACTCCACCTATCAGGGAGCCCATAAACAGTCTGCCCGAAGGCATATGCTATGATCGGTCACTCCTCACATCAGGCATACATATGATGCGAATGATCATGAGTCATGGATTTATACTAAACATATATAAAGAGATGGGCTCTGTGCATAACGGAGATGGGCCTAGACGGCCTACTTACCACAAGTATGGGCCTATCAGTGGGCCTTAGGGAGAGTTATAATGCGGACATTTAACCAACATTATCCATTCAATGTGGATGTCAAACCAGCATTGCTCCCAAGGCGCGGCCCGTTACAAAATCAACACACATACCATGGTGGAATTACACTACATTGGGCCTTATGTACGTCCTATTGGGCCTTGACCTGTGGGCCTCCAGTACATCAAATGGGCCTCATACATGGGTCTCGTATATACATATCAAGGTGGGCCTCAATGACGGGCCACAAATACATCAAGATGGGTCTAGTCACATGAGCCTTGCATTCGTCAAGTGGGCCACACCAGTGGGCCTTGTATACATTACAATGGGCCTCATAGCATGGTCTTAAAAAAATTTCCAAATGATTGGACGGGTTAGATGAAACACATGCATCATGGTGGGGCCCGCTCTAATGGAGGGTGTGGTTTTCGATACATACATAAGTGGGTCCCATGTGGGGTCTACCATAATATTTATTTCCCATCCAACCCATTGATAAGGTCATCCAGACCGGGGCCCACAGTAGTGTTTGCTTTCCAAGCAATCTAGGGCCCAACCTAATGTTTATTATCCAACCAACTGTTCATCAGGTCATGTGGACCAGGGTAGGGCCCACTATAATATTTATTTATCACCCAATCTATTCATAAGGTCACGTGGGCTTGGATAGGGCCCACTGTGCTATTCATTTGACATCCAAACTATTCATAAGGTGACATGGGCCTGGATAGGGCCCACTGTAATATTTAATTCCCATACAACTTGTTGATGGGGTTGTGTGGACCAAGGGCCCACTGAAATGTTTATTTTTCATACATCCTATTCACAGGGCCACGTTGTGGAGGGGCCCACCGTAATGTTTTTATTTTTATTTTTATTTTATTTATTTATTTTTTATTTTATTTTTTATTTTTTTGACATCCAACCTATTTATAAGGTCACCTGGACGGTGAACGTGGGGCCCACCGAAATGTGGTTCACGAATCCAGCCCATTCATTATGTGGGTCCCATCTGGCTGACGGTCCAGCCCAAGTTTCAGCAACATCCAAAACTCAGGTAGGCCCCACCCAAGTGATTTGATATGTTTTGGCATGTCTTCACATGATTTTACATGGTGTGGCCCACATGAGTTCCATATAAAACTGATTTTTGGGATGGACGGCTGGTCCGTGAGGACCCATCAAATGCACGGTGTTGATGGTCGAAATACACCAAGGTGGGGCCCATAGATGGGGCCGTGAGCCCCAGCCCGTCCGTCCGTCAGCGGCCAGCATGGGTGCTGCCAGCGCCTACTGTCAGAGCAGCAGCAGCAGCGCTGCTACTTGTGTTTTTTTTTATTTTTACGTTTTCCTATGGATTTTAGTAGATGGGGCCCGCATCCGCAAGATCCACTCCAGCCATGGGTCCCTGTGGCTCGATACAAACCCATAGAGTCCAATGTTGGGCTGTTTTTGATATACAGGAGCATCAGGGAGTAAATCGAAGGTAGGATCGCTGTTTCCTATGGTATGGCCCGCTTGATTTTCAGATTGGTCCCAAATTTTTGCTCAACGGGTAAAATGATCTGGGCAACGGGATAGACAGCTTAGATTATATGCATACATCAAGGTGGGGCCTGCATGAGTGGCCCATCATTTTGGCTAGCTCATTAGTACCTCCCATGTCAGTATGCACTCCACTGTTCGGCCACTAGTAGCACGTCCAGCGTCCAGGGACGCTGGACGGCATAGGAATACACTTCATTGTGGTGGGTCCCACGTGGATGTGGCCCACCAACACCTGTATACACATAATATACACATATATATATATATATCCTATATTATTTATATATATATATAATATATATTATATTATATATCATATATATATTATATAAAATATATGATATAATAAGAAGGGCATTGGGCCCATTTTAACTGTGGATGGTGTGGATCTTCACCATCACAATGGAAAGGGGGAGAGAGAGTGAGAGAGAGAGAGAAACTAGAGAGACGGTGAGGGAGAGGAGGAACCCCGCCACTACGGGCCCTCCATTGATACAATTCATACATCGAGTGGGTCACACAACAAGTGGCCCTTAAAATTTAAAACAACGGTAGATCACCCACCTTATCTTCCTTCTTCTTGTTCCCCTAGGCTCCTAAGCTCCTTGCCTTGCTTTTTGATGGAGGTTGATGGAAGATTGATGGTGTGGATGAGAGATGAGAGGTGTAGATGGAAGATGAGAAGGTGGACCACACTTGGGAGGGAGAGGAAAGCTTGGACGTGTGAATTTTTGCTTGGAAGAAATGAGGGAGAGAGAGAAGATATGGATGGGTGAGGTGAGATGATGGAGTGATGGGTATAATTAATGAAGCATGGGTTGGTTTGAAAAGTAAGTAAAAGAGGGATGGGTGAAGAGAGAGAGAGTTGACTTTGTGGAGAAAGAGGGATGGGTCGTTGTACTTGAGGTAAGGCTTGCATTAATGGTTGATTGATGGGACTAATTGTAGAGATTCCCTCGATATTCGCAACGCACGGCGTTTCTTCATAATAAACGCAGATCGACATCTTCTAGCCAGGGTATCGTTTTGGTGCGCGAGTCGCGGCGTTGGAACCGCGGCGACGACGCGGTCGCTATGATACAACTTTCGGATCAAGCCGACGTCGGTGCGCGGGACCTGGCTTAGGATCGTGCGCAAACGCCAGATATGGTGCGAAGGTTGCCGGAATTTGACCGGAAGGACTACGGAAGCCAACGGAACGGTACGGACTAGGACACGGGTTTTACAGTCCACCTGGTAGGACCCACCCTGCACGCTTTGCATGTGTGGGGTGTGGGGCCTACCACGATAGATGTGTTGAATCCACACCCTCCAATCCCGTATGGTGGAAAATGGGTTGGCTGGGTACCTCACACCAATCACATGGCTAGTGTATTGACGCCACCAAGCTCTATGGGTCCCACTGCTGTGACGTCAGCAAGGTATGTGGGACCTAGCTGAGGTATGTGTTTCATATCCATCTCGTCCGTCCATTGGCAAGATTGGTGGGACCCACTCCACACGTGTTACACGTGTGGAGATGGGGCCCACATTAATATATGCATTCTGTTATCCACACTGTCCGTACTTCGACGGTGGTGTAGCCCACCATGATATATGTATCTATCATTGTCATCCTCCATTTTTGGACGTGTGGGGCCCATCCCACACATGTGGTTGGGACCCACCCTGATGTATTTATTTTATATCCTCACCGTCCATATGACAGGACGGTGGGACCCCTGCGATGTATGTGCCTCTCCACACTGTCCGTCTGGACGTGTGGGGCACTCCATGAGGTATATGTTATATTCAAACCGTTCATTCGTTTTGAATCCCCACCATCCATCTGTTTTGATGGTGGGCCAGCAGCCGTTGCCAGTAGCTACTGCACGTGCAGCAGCAGCTCGAGGTCACCGTGATGTATCTACAATCCACTCCACTCCATCCATCCATCCATCCGTGCGCCCTTCCCCCTTTACATGATGTATGTGTGGGTCTAACCACATCGTCCAGACCTTAGATGGTGGGACCCACCATGATGCATGTGTTATATCCATACCGTCCAACCATTTTGAGAGATCACTTTATGGCATGAGAAAAAGAATGAGTCAGATCTGAAGTTCCAGCGGACCCCACCATTCAAAATAGTGGGGACAATGGCATCCACCGTCCAAAACTTCCTAAGGGCCACAGTACTTTCCAATCAAGCTGATATTTCATTTTCACTTCATCTATCTCTGTGTTAATTGATGGATAGGTTGGATCTCAATATACATCACGGCAGGTCCTATAAATGTTTTAACGGTGGGTGTGGCTGCTCTCACTGTTTTCTGTGGTGGGCCCTGTAGAATTTGAATGGTGGAAATCATTATCTCCACTGCTACTTGTAGTATGGTCCAGATGATCTTTCGATTCAATTCATTTTTTTTGGGAAAGTGTGCGGCCCACTTGATGTTTACGAGGCCCATTGGTGCGGCCCATTGATGCGGCCCACTTGACGTTTATGAGGCCCATTGGTGCAGCCCGTTGATGCGCCCACTTGATGTTTATGAGGCCCATTGGTGCGGCCCATTGATGCAGCCCACTTGATGTATACGAGGCCCATTGATGCAGCCCATTGGTGCACCCACTTGATGTTTATGAGGCCCATTAGTGCAGCCCATTAATGCGGCCCACTTGATGTATACGAGGCCCATTGGTGTGGCCCGTTGATGCGCCCACTTGACAATTATGAGCCCCATTGGTACGGCCCACTTGATGTATATGAGGTCCATATGATGAGACCCGATGTGTTGTATATAAAGCCCATGTGATGCGGCCCATTATGATTGCATGAGACCCGTTGAGATTGTATGTGGCCCATGGTGATGTGAGGCCATGGGCCCACTATATATTATGTTAGGCTCTATGTGGGCCACTCCTTAGGAGTAATGTTGGTTAAATGTCTACATTGATGGGCAATGATGGTTGAATGTCCACATTGTGACCTTCCCTTAGGCCCTTTGTTAGGCCGATTACCAATTTCGATTGTCGAAGCTGATTGTCGAGGCCAATTGTCGAGGCTGATTATCGAGGCCGAGGTCGATTATCGAGGCCAATTACCGAGGCCGATTGTCGAGGCCGATTATATAAGCCGATTATCGAGGCCAATTATCGATGCTGATTATCAACGTCAGTTATCGTTATCGATTATGAGTATCTGACAGCATAGCATCATGATACATGCCCATATGCATCATCTGCATGTTTGATATGAGATGTGGTTGATCATTGCATGCCATTGGGTTGATTGTTTGTGGGACTCCCTGAGAGACGGAGTTACCCACATGAGCGCACGGTACGCACGGGATTGGTGCATAACTAGATGGTATGATTCATGCATCTTACATTTTGTGATATGACCACCGTACGCCCTAGCGACATTAGGGTCGTAGCCTCTACAGACATGTCGTGGATGGCCAGATGGGACACCGAAAATATTTGGTTCTAGTATACGGGTGTCATAGATGCCCTGGGAAAAATCTCTAAACCTCCGTGGCCAAGAGACGCCTCAACGTCTAGACCGAATGGATATACATGAGCGCATAAGGGCCGTATACCAGTAAGCCGCATCTCCCACTGTGTCGTGGTCAGTTGGGAGGGGGTGTGACCTTACCCGTCTGAGTGAGGAAAAAATATCTAAGTTGAGTTTGACCAGCTTAAGGAATGGGTCCGCTATCGACGAGCCAGACCTGATATTGGCAGGCGGATAGTGAGGTCTCTTCCATTTACCCAGTTGTGTGCTCGAATAGGGGCGGCAGCTAGCGTAGAGTCTAATAGACCCCGGTGATTATCCCAAAGATGTATGGTACTGATATGTGGACTTATTGAGCAGGAGTTGCATATTCATTCATTTATTCATTCACTATCCACTCGGGCTGGTGGTTCACAACTATTTGTTACGTGTACCTTCGCAATGACCAGGATTTCGGTTGAGCGTGCGACTAACCTGAGGTCAAGAGTCTATCACATTGAGTCTGACTATCCAAATTTAGGTATGGGACTAGTTTGGATAAAAGTTCTTGTAATGAACCCCATAGCCTACGATACTACGTACAATCATCCCGACTTCACACTCCAGCTTGGTCATTACATTCGCACCGCATATTGTATTATATCCGCGGCATATGGCATTTTGGATTACTATGTTTCTACATTTATATGGCCTAGATACAACTGACGGTATTCGTAAACTCATCAGGAATTGTATATTGTATTGCATCCTTGGCATGTGATATTTGGCTCTCTATGTCTCCGCATTGCATAATCTATTTACATTACATACTCTGATATTGTATGATTTATAGACTTTCCAATATTTTTGACATTGTATGATTTATGGACCTATATTATATACTTGACACTTACCTTGTGCACATACTTACACCACCCTCTAAGCTTTTTATAAGCCTATGCACGATAGGTGATTGCAGGTGACGTTAGGTTGCAGTAGCGTTGAGTTTGAAGCGTGCAGCGGTCTTCTGGAGCTTTGATTTTCGATATATGTATTTTCCTTTCAGCATTGTATTCAACTGTTTATATTAGTGGATATGTGATGATGATGTTGCTTTTGTGATCTGGGTAAACTTGTGGTTATGCTTCTTATAAGATAAATATACATTGAAAAATCCTTCTTGCAGGATCTTAGGATCAGAATCTGGCGTATGCGCGCTGGGAGCCGAGAATGGGGTACTACGGAGGCTGTCGGCACCGGATTCGGTGATCAAAAATATTGTGAGCCCTGTTTCTGAGTTTGGGGCATGACAGTACCCCTTTCCAATGGACCACATAACAGGGAGAGATGTGGCTTACTGTTATTCAGGACTCGAACGCTCATGTATCCACTCGGTCTCATCATCGGTGCATCTTACGGCCATAGGGTTGAGGGACTTTTATCCAAGGACATACTACGTGCCAAGTGCTAGAACATATTTTTGGTGTCCATACTCATATATGCCAGCCACGATAAAGCCACGGAGGCTGCAACCCTGATGTTGCTATGCTGTATGCTACAACCCTGATGTTGTTGAGGTATCGAAGGAAGTGCTCATGCAAATGCGTAAATACATGAGTCCACAATTCGAGTCATGCAAGCCATGCATACATGCAGGGCGGCCCCATCTTTAATGGGTCCCCTAAAAAGCCTTAAGTCGTAGGGTCATCAATACAACATTACCACACATAGGCAAGCCAAACCAAGTAATGAGTACCGACCATAGTTTGATGGCCAGCAAGGGTGCCACTAGTTGGACAACATCCCAAATCCAGTTGCACTCAATCATAGACAAGCCATCATCCAAGTCATGCATACATGATGTGAAGGAGATATGACAATGTACAATCATATAACCATTATGCATGATGTGTTTAATACTGCATCAAACATAAAGCAGGGCTAAATCGAATATAAGAATAATGCTACATCTAGCATAAGGGAAATGCCACTGTAACACCCCATACTTTCAAATACTCGAGTGTTACCTTAAAAATGTAATTAATGTGTGTATGTGGGGGAACACACCTAGTGTGAGGCCCGTATCTTATATCGTACTGTTCCGTAGGCTTCCGTGGTCATCCCAGTCGAATTTCGGCGACCTACGATTTGTAACCGGCATTTGCGCGTGATCCCGAGTCGCATCCTGTAGATCTGAGTTGGATCGACCTGAGACTTGTACCAGTGCGACCGCGCCGTCACTGCAGTTCCGTTGCTGCGTCTCGCGGCCCAAGGCGATACCTGGGCCAAGAGATGTGGGCCCGCGTTCAGTTCGAGGAAAACGCCACGCGTTACGAATTTCGAGAGAATCTCTATGACACATCACATTAATCAATCAATGTACAATTCAAGTACATATCCCATCACCCCTATCCCTCTCTCACCCTCAAGTCAACAACACCCATACCTATCCCATCCCATTCTTACCCAAAAGTTAAGGCAACCCGTACATTCCCATGTCATATCCCTTACACCACTCCTCTCTCTCTCTCTCTCATTTCTCATTTTCATTCCAAGCAAATCCCATGAATCCAACGTTCAAGCTCTCCATGCGAAGAGCTAGTGTGGCCCACCTTCTTACCTCTCATCTCCACCATCGAAATGCATCCCTCGGAGCTCTAGGATGCGTTAATGGAAGAAGAGGTCCAAGAAGATCAAAGGTGGGTGCTTTTCTAGGGTTAGATTTGTGTGGATTTGATGATTTGAGGGCCTACATGTGGTAGGACCCATTTGATGCATGTATTGAGGGGCCCATAGTGGCGGGGTCCCTCCATCTCCGTCGTCTCCCCCCCCCCCCCCCCCCTCTCTCTCTCTTGATATGTGGCCCACCTGATGATACATGTATGTATCATATCCATACCATTTAGGCCTTGAGGCCGTGTGATGTACGTGTTTTATCCACGTTGATCATCAGCCGTGGGGCCCTCCTTGATGGCATGTGGTGTCCACACGTGTGGACCCATCTATTCTACACTGTCCATCTGGGCTGTTGGGCAGGAGCCTAGCAGCTTGCAGCTACTCAATTGACGTTAGAGAGTTCTGAGGGCTACCATGATGCATGTGTTTTATCCACACCACAGGAGGGTGGGATCCCTGACGTACAACTGTCGTACTGCAGCAGCAGTGTGTGTGGTGGCCACACGTGGGACATGACCCACCTTGATGATGTATTTCATCTGCACCGTCCAGTGCAAAGGCCTGGACAGTGAGATCCACCTTGATATGTCTTCCACACACCGTCCATCCATTGCATCCACGCCATCCGTTTGACAGGCCATGTCACGATGTATGTATTTTTTTCCATGTTGTACAGCAACATGTGTGGCCCATTAGATGTGGGACCCACCTTGAAGTCATGTGCATCCATCACGTGGACCCCACCTTGATATACCCGTCCTAAATCTAAACTGTCCAGCCAGCGTCCAAAAGGTCTAGATGCTGGACCCTTTTTAAACAATAAAATAAAATATTATATAATATCATATTATACTTTTTAAACAATCAAATACAATATTATATAATATCATATTATATATGTGATGTATTTATATATATACATGTTTGTGGTGGGCCCCATGTGGGACCCACCTGCTAGACAATCGACTGGTGTACCTAACTCCAGCTTTATAGTTGATACTCTGACGGCAGCAAGTTCTGTGGGTCCCACAGTTGGACGCTGTTGGGTTGAAGACAGCAAGTTCTGCGGGCCTAATCATAGGCATGTGTTATGTCCAACCGTCTATCTATGGACGAGCTACACTTCAATGACTGCATCATGTCAGTAAGTTATGTGGGTCCTGTTTGATGTATGTATTATATTCCACGCCATCCACCTATTTTGCCATGTGAGCCCCACCCGTGATGTATATTAGGCCCATGTGTAGAGCTCACCCATTCTGTATTAAGGCCCATACGTTGTGGCCCATTGTGATGTATTTACGGCCCATGGGCGAGGCCCAATGTGATGTATTTATGGCCCATGTGCAAGGCCCACCTGTTGTGTATTTGAAGACCATATATTCCGACCCTTGAATGAGGTCTGACTTGATGTATTCAAGGCCTAGGTATGTGGCCCATTTGATGTATATGAGATCCATGTGTAGGGCTCGCATGCTATGTATTTGAGGCCCACCTATCGTATATATGAGACTCATTAATGCAGTCAACTTGATGTATATTGAGGCCCATGGGTCGTAGCCCATTATGATGTATTTGAGGACCATGGGTCGTGGCCATGGTGATGTATATTAAGCCCGTGTATTCGGCCCATTGTGATATATATTAGACCCTTATATGAGGCCGTGAGCCCACTGTATGCTCGGTCCTATGTGGGCCACTCCTTGGGAGCAATGATGGTTGAATGTCCACGTTGATGGGCAATGATGGTTAAATGTCCACATTGTGACCTTCCCTTAGGCCTTGTTAGGCCATTCTAATCGATGTCAATTGCTGATTCCAATTATCGATCGATTTCGATGGTTGTGCCCAATTGCCGATTTCGATTTGTTGAGGCCGATTCCGAGTATTAAGGCCGATTCCGATTTGTCGAGGCCGATTGTATAGGCTGATTTCAATTGTCGAGGCTGAGTATCGAGGCCGATTCTGATTTGTCGAGGCTGATTGTATAGGCCTATTTCGATTTGTCGAGGCCAATTGTATAGGCCGATTTCGATTGTCGAGGCCGAGTATCAAGGCCCATTCCGATTTGTCGAGGCCGAGTATTAAGGCCCATTCCGATTTGTCGAGGCCAATTGTATAGGCTGATTCTGATTTTTGAGGCCGAGTATCGAGGCTGATTCCAATTTGTCAAGGCCGATTGTATAGGCTGATTCCGATTTGTTGAGGCCGATTGTATAGGCCGATTCTAATTGTCGAGGCCGAGTATCAAGGCCGATTCTGATTTGTCGAAGCCGATTGTATAGGCTGATTCCGATTATCGAGGTCGAGTATCGAGGCCGATTCTAATTTATCGAGGCTGATTTTATAGGCCGATTCTGATTTTTCATGGCCGATTGTATATGCCGATTCTGATTATTGAGGCCGATTATCAAGGCCAGTTCTGATTTGTCAAGGCCGATTGTATAGGCCGATTCCGATTGTATCAAGGCCGATTCCGATTTGTCGAGGCTGATTCCGATTGTCTAGGCCGATTCCGATTGTCCAGGCCGCGTATCGAGGCTGATTCTGATTTATCGAGGCCAATTGTATAGGCCGATTCCAATTATCGAGGCCAAGTATCGAGGCCAATTCTAATTATCGAGGCCGATTCGATTGTCGATACCAATTCCGATTTGTCGAGGCCGAGTTCGAGGCCGATTCTGATTTGTCGAGGCTGATTCTGATTATCGAGGCCGATTCTAATTTGTCGAGGCTGATTGTATAGGCCAATTCCAATTGTCGAGGCCGAGTATTGAGGTCGATTCCTTTTATCGAGGCCGATTCCGATTATCAAGGCCGATTGTTGAGGCCAATTCCGATTGTCAAGGCTGATTTTATTTACCGAGGCCGATTTTGATTGTCGAGGTCGATTGTTGAGACCGATTCCGATTCTGATTGTCAAGGCCCAATGTGATGTATATGCGACCCGTATTGAGGCCCATTGTGATGTGCGTTCGACCCGTGTTTAAGGCCCAATGTGATGTATATGAGGCTTATGTGATGAGGCCCATTATAATGCATTGAGGGCCAGGCAATGGAGTCAATTGTGATGTATATTAGGCCCATCGTGATGTGTATTAAGCTCTTGAGTAAGGCCCATGGTGTTGTATATTAGGCCCTTATGTGAGGCCATGGGTCCACTATATATTAGACTCTATGTGGGTCATTCCTTGGGGGCAATGTTGGTTAAATGTCCACATTGTCGAGGCCAATTGTGGATGCCGGTTATTGATACCGATTATGAGTATGAGACAGCATAGCATCATGATACATGCTCATACGCATCATCTGCATGTTTATTATAAGATGTGATTGACCACTGCATATGCCATAGTACAGATGGTTTATGGGACTCCCTGATAGGTGGAGTTATCCCACATGAGCGCACGGTATACGCAAGATTGATACATAATGAGACTACATGACTCATGCATCTTGCATTGTGTGATTGTAATTACTGTACGCCCTAGCGACATCAGAGCTGTTACCTCCATAGGCATGTCGTGGATGGCTAGATAGGACACCAGAAATGTTTGGTTTGAGCATCTGGGCACTTTGGATGTCTGTGGGTGAAAGTCCCTAAACCTCCGAGGCTAGGAGACGCCCTAATGTTGAGAACGAGTAGATATATGAGCGCCCGAGTGCCGAATACCAGGAGGCTGCGTCTCCCATTATGTCGTGGTCGGTTGGGAGTGGGTGTGGCCTTACCCACCCCAGCGCAGGGGGCATAGCTAGGCTGAGTTTAACCAGCTCATGAATGAGTCCGCTATCGACGTGCCGAGTAGATATTGGTTGACTACTGGCCAGGCGGATAGTGAGGTCTCTTCCACTTGCATGGTTGTGCCTCAGTGGGCAGCGATTTGCATGTAGAGTATACTAAACCCCGGTGATGATCCCAGAGATGAACAGTATTGATATCTTGACTTATTGGGTAGGAGTTGCATACTCATTCATTCATTCATTCATTCACTATCCACTCGGGCTGGTGGTGCGTAACTATTTGTTACGTGTACCTTCGCAATGGCCAGGATTTCAGTTGGGGCACATGACTAACCTGAGATCAGGAGTTTACCTATAACGTCTCGGAAAAATCTGTACGAAGACCCGAGTACCACCTCAGGCAGAAATCACTAAGGACCAAATCCTTTAGAAATTAAACAAAGATCAATTAAGTGCTAAACTAAATCACCTGTCGAATTAGCTTAGACAACTTTAAATATGAACTGCAAGACCCAAAATCAATAGTACCGCTAACGCTTCATTACCCAAAAACCTAAGATCAATCTCTAAACCCAATTGCTCACGGGAGCACCTTAAAACTTCATATCGGACTTGGACCACGCGTCGAAAGTCTGATTACCGTGAAACTATATGGTTATGACTGCCTTACTTGGCTTGACAACCATCTAGGAAATCAAGTCCAGATAATATCCGAAAATGCACAACTTGAGCCCGGAGCGAAGTGTGTGAGAAACGCGAATATCCTTAGAAAATGAACCGAAACTTAAGTGAATTGAGTTGTTCGCTTGCAGGGCAAGTCTAAGGTTTCAGACCGTCAGATTCTGACCTAGCTACACCCTCGGATTAGGGAAATTTCCCAACACATGTCGATGAACTTGTGGCCCTGATCAAGTGTCGATGACCGTTGAACTGAAACTGGTCCTTCACGGTCAATCTGTAAATCCGATCGGACTGAAAACTTACTCGGCCTAGATCCAATGTCAGGGGACTTACTCCGTACTGTACGTAGAAAAGGGGCCTCCAGATATGCTTTATTGGACCGAAACAACCAACTTTTGGCTATAACTTAAGTATACCATGGCCCTGGGGCCAACCTCATCAGTTTTGGGCCTATATAAGCACCTAAACCCACCCCTCTCTCATTCCATACGAATTTGTAAACCCTAGGAGAGAGAAGAGAGCAAAGAGGGAAGGAAAGAGAGAGAAAGTGAGAGAGAAAGCGAGAGAGAGTTCCTGGGATTCGATCCCATCGCTCCACGTGCTGAATCGGCCTGTCTGTATCGCTATTCCAGTGATTCCGACTCTGTACTTGGGTAATAAATCCTAACCCTAATCTATTTTAGGGATTCAAATAGAGTAAATGGTGAAATAGCTAACCTATTTCATTCTATAGGTTGTCATTGTGCCATAGACGAAGAGTTAGTATTCGAACTGAGTTCGTTACGAGTCTACCGGCGAAAGGTGCGGACTATAAATGTTTAGGTTATGGTTTTCAAAGCTTTCAATGTCAGTAATGATTTATGACTGGCTTGATTGCTATCACATGTGCTTAAATACGAGGTTTTCTATATAGTATGCCTATATATAAACTATGTTGATTTATAATGCATTCCATGTGTTTGTTGAAATGTTTGAATAAATATAGAATTTGGACTTGTGCTCGCCAGGATTATTGATTATAAATACATGATTATTGTGCATGTGACAACTCCTATGTGAAAGGATTTGTCATAATATGTGTTTTACTAATTTATTACATATGTGCGATATGTGTAGCCTAGGCGTTTGATAAAATGCTTAAATGAGGAAATGCTTGTTGAAAATGCATGTAATGAGGGCATTGAGATGGGATTCTCAATGACCTTATCTATAGTTACAATTCCCTTTATGGAACCTATCTTACTACTACGTGCTTTATGGATGAATGCCTATGTATGTAAACATGTTCTCTATGTGATTGTTAAAATGCTTATATGAGATTTACATTTGAATTGGTTGTTACATGCTATCTTGACTATCAAACATGAACGCTTATTGTGTTGAGGATGATTGGGGCTATGATGTAGTCCAGGCAATCGGTAATGGTTTATGATCGATGGCCGAACTGTTTAGCCACAACGGATATGCCCGATGAATCCAAGTCGTACGCTTCTTGTCAACAGTGGTTAGGCCATGCGGAGTGCTTACGTGCTCCATGTCGATCAGCTCGACGTATGCTCGTACTAGTCAAGCTTGTCAAGCAACTCGATTGGCCTAATGTATGTTCACCATGTATGGACGCTACTACTTGAATCTAAGGTACCAACTTACTAGTGAAAAATCTGCTTAACCCTGGTACCTCGATCCACAAAGACTCATGAGCCGGGCATGGTGGTATGGGACACCGTGGTCAATCTATTGGCCTACACTGGGGCGACGAGCCTCCCCATAATGACCAGTGAGCAACCCAAATTCATGAGCCGAATACGGTGGTATGGGACACTGTATTCAAGCTGTCGGCCTACGATCTGGTGACGAGCCCGTAGTGACCTCGAGTATACACTAGGACTACACTAAGGTGACT
Organism: Magnolia sinica; assembly: GCF_029962835.1. Classification (NCBI taxonomy): domain Eukaryota; kingdom Viridiplantae; phylum Streptophyta; class Magnoliopsida; order Magnoliales; family Magnoliaceae; genus Magnolia; species Magnolia sinica. The sequence goes on from NC_080574.1 coordinate 88,943,799, forward strand.
AACCTTTCCGTAGTAACCTCGAGTATAAACTAGGCCTATGCTGATGGTGACGAGCCTCTCCGTAACGACCTAAAACTGCCTATCGTATGTGATTAATTAGGATTGATGACCCTAGATGGATCATTGTTTGGGTCAATAATATAAAGGGAGGTGCCTTAGCTTCCCAATCATGTTATATGAATATGCTTATCTAAGAACTTGGCTAATCACGCACAGACACCGCTTTGCATGTGCCTTTGGCGTTAGAGTTGAGCATAGCAGGAGTATTGCATGCCGCGTTCATTACTACTTGACTAAATTGATAACATGTTAACCTTTACTTTATAGCTCCACTGAGTTGATCACTCACTCCCACGTTCTGGGACGATGCTTTAAACACCAACTAGATCCTGTTGTAGTTGCAAATGATGGCGATGCTTACGTAGCGGAGCTGGACTTTTATGATGACGAGGAGGAGTTCTCCTACATGCAGTTATCAGGCGGGTCTATGTAGGCCCTGTTCTGATCGACAGGGATTACTAGGATGCTGACTAGATGACATTACACATTTTGTATATTTTGGGAATTTTACATGTAATTAATTGACCTAGTAATATGATCATACTCAAGAGTCTTACAGTCACTTATATGCTTTATATACTTATCATAGTCTTCCGCTTGCGTAATTCAATTATCTCTGGAGTATGATATGTTGTTTTGGTATAATCCCATTCATGTTTAATGCACTAATACAGTCAACATTTAATCATCATTATCTATGTTGCATAAGTGATGTGCTGGAACTCAGGAGTGGGGCATCTGCACGACCCCCGATTTTCAGGGCGTTACAAGTTGGTATCGGAGCATGATTTGGATTAAACTGGACCTGGGTTATGGTAACACGATGCACACTGATGTAATTTGATCTAGGAAGGAGCAATAAAACGTAGAAATAGTCAAAGGATTCCCAGTTTCGCAATGAGTGAAACTGACCGTTGAAATCAGACCCAAAGGCACCTGTGATCATGTGAGATGATCTCAATCCTTCCCCAAGCAGTCAATTGACGGGTTTAGACCATGATTCAGCCCATTCCACACTCAAACAAAACTGAAAAGCACAAATACATGCGAAAGGGGACCCGAAACGACTCAAACTGACTCGGGGACCCAAACAGTGCAAATCAAGGGGATCCAAAGTGGACCCCGCACACATACGGTACCCCGGGAGGGGGGAGGCCACCGTGCAACTGCTGAGGCACTGCACTGGGCTCAGCGGACCACGACGGCGCCTCGCCCACCACTGCGGCACCGCGCCAGGGTCCAGTGGACCGCGGTGGCGCCGAGCCAACCACGGTGCACCGCACTCGGGCTCATCTAAGCCTGTCGGGCTGGCACGGGCCGACCTCCCAACACTTGTGGGGCCCACGAAACACATGTGGGACCCCTCTATATGTCCCCTTTTGCATCATTCTTCCATTTTCAAGGTTTCAAACCCCTCCAAACTCTCAAAAATCCAATTTTTCCTCTCTCAAGCCTTCCTCCATCCTCATATCTTCTTCATCTTCTTCACTAAAGACCCATTTTCCATTATTCCTTTCAAACCCATCTCTTATCTCCCTAAACCCCTCTCATTTGAGCACACAAAACACTAATTGTGTTTCAAAGTCTCAAGGCCCAACGCCCAATCCCATTCTTCCATTTTATTTCACTCCAATGGCTCTTTTTGAGCTTGTAGTGGCCATTTTCTCCATTTCCACACTTCTTTCCCACATGGGAAAGAAGAGAGCTCCTACGGATGAAGCCAGGCCTAGTCGCCCCACTCGTCCAAGAAAGAAGGCGGGTGCCGAAGCTAGCACAAGCGTTGTCAAAGAGAGGTCGAAGCGGGATCTAGATCCCTAAATCCCGGTTGAGAGAGTTCTACCGGCGGGCTTCGAACATGTTCGATTTGGTGGCCGTAGGGTTGTGTTTGAAGCTCATGTAGATGAAAGGTTGTTTGGGCTGTATCCGATGATGGACCACCTGGCACACAATGGGTGGGGTCCCATATTCGAGGGCAAGTCTCATGCATGTGAGAACACTGTTCGAGCCTTCTACGCCTATATGCGGGACCCATCACTGGAGCCTCTACAGTTCAAGATTCCCGTGGGGAGGCGGGAAGCAACAGTTGATGTGAATTTGGTGGCCCGGGTCATGGGAATCCCGCGTGGAGAGGTACACACTAGCGATAAGGATCTCAAGAATGTGCGAGAAAGAGATCACCGCACGGGTTACCTTTGCGGCCGATTAGCTTACTGGAAGGAAGGAAGAAGCCTTCCATCGACGGAGTTAACCGACGATTTTCGCCTGCTTCACCACATATTCACATATAATGTGTACCCTAGGTGGGGCAACTGTACCAAATGCACTCGCTTGATGGTGGATTTCCTGTATAGAGCTGGGCAGGGAGACAAGCTGTGTCTACCTACGTTCGCACTGCTACAGATAATACAGACTACGCGTTCTGCTAGGAATGATGTCTCACTTCCATTTGGCCGACTCGTATACAAGATTGCTTGAGAGTTCGCCTACAGACTTAACATGGATGACCTTGCAATGATCCACTTCATTAATGAGACTATGCTTAACAACATGAAGATTGGCCCTCGTTAACGCCAAGCCCGACTTGACTAGTATAGGGATGAGATAGAAAGTGAAGAGGAAGAAAGCAACGAGATAGAAGAAGGAGAGAGTGAGGAAGAAGAAGAGGAGGCACAAGACTGATGAGGGCTCTCCTTCTGATGCGTAGGGGCACGATAGTGATCGGGTTACCATACAGGCCTGCTTGGCTCAACTTGACGAGGGTCAGGCTACCCTACGTCAGGAGATCACAACGACCTAAGCCAAGCTTGAAGAGAATCAAGCCTTCATGAAGCGAAAATTCAGTAAAGTATCTCGTAACTTGAGGGCTATCCTATGTTGTCTACAAGATAATGGTGCACCTCCAACATCGCCAGATTTGAGCGACTAGTCGTACATATAGTCATCTTTTAGTTTGCTTGTTGCTCATTTTTTGTTTCTATGTATAGCCTTGGTAGGTTTAGTGATGTGGTGGAGTGGTTTGTAGGTTTTGTATGTGAAACCTTGCTTAGATTAGCTTACATGCATCATCTGTCATGATCCATGTAATATTGTATCTCATGTATTGTGACAATTTTGGTAAATGAAATGCATAAAGCTTCTTTAGACTTGAAATACGAATGATGTATGTGTGAGTGTATGATCTTATGTTGAATCTGACACGGGTTGCACCCTATTTTATATATAGGGGATGCTACCTAAGGCCACACGGAGTACGACACGTCTCACACTTGGCGACTCGATTAACGGGGCTCATCCCCTAAGCGATAGCCACATGGACCCCAGTTCGGGCCTGACTCACGAGACCATGTCAGATTTTCAGCCGGCCTATTGCACCATCGGTTCCTGAGCAGAACTGTGCATTTACTTCGACGCCGCACGTACTTTAGTTGGCTCCTCCTACTGATAGGTTGGAGCAGATGATGTTCTTAATGCAGTAGTAGCAGCAGCAGTTTTTGGCCACCATCGTAGGGGCCCTCGCTTAGAGCATGGGTGTAGTTCTGCCTGCACCATCCGTGCAGCCTATTAAGAATATTAGTGTCAGCGGCTTATATAAGCGATTCCAGCACTTTCGACCTCCTACTTTTGCAGGTACTTACAGACCCGAGTATTGGCTAGACCGCATCTCTAAGATGCTGAAGCCACTGCACTGCACTGAGGTAGAGTAGGTGGAGCTGGTCACCTATATGTTCGAAAAGGAGGCCATCTTCTGGTGGGACAGCGTCCTCCAGACTATTGCTATCGAATATGTATGGACATGGGTTTGAGACCCACTTCCACGAGAAGTATTTTCCCCTCATGTACCGCCATGAGAAGGAGAGTGAGTTTCTTTGTCTCCGTCAAGGAGGGATGATAGTGGCAAAGTATGAGAACAGATTCATGGAGCTGGCTAGGTATGCTCCGTTGATACTAGCTGATCAGTCAATACGGATGCGGCGGTTTTCTGAGGGCTTACGGCCTGAGATACGCTCTAAGATGTGTTGCGCCAGCATATCCACCTATGATGAGCTAGTGGGCATGTCTCTACGAGCAAAGCAAGATAGGGATAGGCTATCCCACACGCGTGCACCCATGGGTCAGAGGCCTCGACCAGATCTGCCCAGCCAACCGTTCCTCGGCAAGAGGCCCCGTACAGACTTGCCTCCCAAGCTTACGGCTTCACCAACACAGCTGAGGCGACTTGATGTATGGCGCACCTACTGCTTCACTAGGATGAGGGACAACGACTTCTCGCCACCTCAAAAGATCACCTGTCAGATGCCACCATCCATCTTAGCCCCACCCCTACGGCCAGCACCAGTACATCCATCTGTCTGGCCGCCTGCACCTCGATTTAAGCCACCTCAGCGACCTATGGTACCGCAACCAAACTGTCCTCAGCAGGCGTGAGTACATGCGCTTGCAGCTGAAGTGCCTGAGTCAACATCTACAGTCCCTTTAGCTTTCGAGCTCACTGCCCACATACAAGGTACACTAGTATTTTTATTGGTGGATACCGAATCTATTATCTCGATGATTTCATGCTCGACAGTTAAACGCTTAAGGTTGAGTACGACCCCTATGGTAGGGGTGAGAGTAATCACAGGAGTAGGAACATTTATAGATGCTACTAAGTTATGTAAGGGGTGTTTGATAGACTTAGGGAGCAGAACCATACGCATTGACCTAATTGTCACTTCCGTATACCATTACGACGTCATCCTCGGCATAGATTGGCTTACCGAGATGAAAGCTGAGATTGACTGTGACACCAGACTAGTGACAGCTCACGGGCATGAGGGCACGACTTTTACATTTCCCGTGCAGGTCAGTTACCCTTTTCGAGTTCTTTGTTACGCTTCCTTACTGAAGAATGTTGATGGTCCGGCTCTTGGGAACACGCCAGTAGTTCAGAATTTCTCAGACGTGTTTAGTAAGATACCTGGACTATCTCCTCAGTGCGAGATCGATTTTACTATTGACTTGGTGCGACACCTATATCTCTTTTGACGTATCGCATGCCTCCATGTGAGATGGAGGAACTGAGGAGACAGATTGATGATCTGTTGGATTCAAGTTTCATACAACTGAGTGTATCTCCTTAGGGAGCACCCGTGTTGTTTGTGAAGAAGAAGGATAGATCTCTACGACTGTGTATGGATTATCGTAGGTTGAACCAAGTGACCGTGAAGAACAAGTATCCTTTGCCCAGGATAGATGATCTGTTCGATCAGTTGAAGGGGGCACAGTACTTTTTGAAGATCGACTTGTAGTCAGGATATCACCAGTTGCGCGTCAGGGATGAGGACGTGCAGAAGACAGCTTTCAAGACCAGTTTTGGGCACTACGAGTTCCTTGTGATGTCATTTGGGCTTACAAACGCATGGGCCGTGTTCATGGACTTGATGAACCGGGTGTTTCGGCCGTATCTATTTCGATTTGTCATCATGTTTATAGATGACATCCTGATATACTCCAAGAGTCAGGAAGATCACGAGGAGTACCTGCGAGCAGTCTTTGATACTCTCAGGAAGAACCAGCTGTTTGCACAGTACAAGAAGTGTGACTTCTGGAAAGAAGAAATCAAGTTCCTGGGACATGTGGTGTCCAAGGAAGGGATAGCTATGAACCTTGCTAAGGTAGCCGCAGTTCAGGATTGGGAGCAGCCCGGTTCGGTTACCGAAGTGAGGAGTTTTCTTGGCCTGGAAGGTTACTATCGACGATTCATTCAGGACTTCTCCAAGATAGTCAGACCATTGTCTTAGTTGACTTGGAAAGATCTCAAGTTCACCTGGAATGAGAAAGCAGAAGTAGCTTTTCAGGAGCTGAAGGACAAGTTGACGTCCACCCCTGTGCTACTATTACCAGAGCAAAGGGTCAAGTATATGATATACACCGACGCGTCTCATGTTGGTTTGGGTTATATTCTAATGCAAAAGGCCACGGTACTCGCCTATGCAACGCGACAGTTGAGGAAACACGAGGAAAACTACCCTACGCATGACTTAGAGCTGGTAGCCATCATCTTTGCATTAAAGCTCTAGAGACATTACCTATATGGAGAGGAGTTTGAGCTCTTTTGCGACCACAAGAGCCTTAGATACATATTCACACAAAGAGATTTGAATATGAGGCAGCGATGGTGGATGGAAACCTTGAAGGACTTCAAGTTCGAGGTCTCCTACCATCCTGGCAAGGCCAACCTTATGGCAGACGCATTGAGCCGCAAGAAGGCGTTAGCATTTGCGACTCACTGATGATAGCAGAGTGAGATATGGTAGAGTTTATGTGAGACTTTGAGTAGAAACTTATGGTGGAAGAGTCATTCGAGAGCATTGCACATATTCGGGTTCAACCAGTTCTCGATGACCGAATCATAGTGGCTCAGAAGGAAGATGAAGGGTTAGCAGAGTTGAGAAGGCGGGTTAGGGACGATGAAGAGTCAGAATGGAGAGTTGGTACGGATGGGGGTTTACGTTATCGTGGCCGCCTATGCGTCCCAAATCTTCATGACTTGAGGAAGGAAGTTCTCGAGGCTGCTCACAATTCAATGATGGCAATACATCCTGGCAGTACGAAGATGTATCGGGACATGAAGCACTCGTACTGGTGGGACAACATGAAGGCCCACGTAATAGATTATGTGTCTCGTTGCCTCACATGCCAACAGGTCAAGGCAGAGCATCGCCGACACCTTGGACTGCTTCAACCCATGCCTATAGCTGAATGGAAATGGGATTTCATCTCTATGAATTTTAGCTCAGGGCTATCGAAGACGAGGAAGGGACATGACTCCATATGGGTGATCGTGGACTGGTTGAAGAAATTGGCTCATTTTCTCCCTATTAGAGTTTCGAACTCCACAGATGAGTTAGCTAGATTGTACATGAAGGAGATAGTGCGTCTGCAAGTCCCTATGGAGATTGTGTCGGACCGAGACATGCGATTCACATCTATTTTTTGAACTCGTATCCAGGAAGCAATGAGTGTGAAACTGAAGTTCAGTACTGCATTCCACCCATAGATTGACGAGCAGACGGAACGGGTAAATCAGGTGTTGGAAGATATGCTGCGAGCTTGTGTGCTTGATCTCAAGGACAGTTGGGATGACTGTCTTCCTTATGTAGAGTTCGCTTATAATAACAGCTTTCACGTAAGTATTGGCATGGCTCCCTATGAGGCCTTATATGGGTGCCCCTGTCGAGCACCGCATTGCTGGGCAGAGGTTGGCAAGAAGAGTTTGATTGCCCCGGAGTTAGTACAGGCGACTTCAGAGAAGATCGACATTATCAGGCGTCGACTTCTGGCAGCTCAGAGCAGATAGAAGAGCTATGCCGATACGAGGCGGCATCAGCTAGAGTTCGTGGTTGGGGACCACGTATTCCTGAAAGTTTCCCCGATGAAGGGAGTCCTTCTATTTGGTAAGAAGGGGAAGCTCAGGCCTAGATTTATTGGCCCATTCCAGAGACTGGATCGAGTGGATGTGGTAGCGTACTGCCTAACTTTGCCCACACCACTAACAGGCATGCACAACGTATTTCATGTGTCGATGTTGAAGAAATACGTTCCTGATCCTTCCCACATTATCAAGTGGGAGCAGGTGTAGTTGAGTGAAGATGTTACCTATATACTATGACCGACGTGTATCCTAGATAGGAAGGAGCAGGTGTTGCACAATAAGGCGATCTCACTTGTGAAGGTTGTGTGGACACATCACACTAAGGAAGAGGCTACTTGGGAAACAAAAGTCGAGGTTCGAAAGAACTACCCTCAGATTCTCTAGGAGTACAAAAAGGTACTAATTTCAAGGATAAAATTTTTTCTTAAGGGGGGTAGATTGTAACGTCTTGGAAAAATTTGTACGAAGACCCAAGTACCACCTTAGGCAGAAATCACTAAGGACCAAATCCTTTAGAAATTAAACGAAGATTAATTAAGTGCTAAACTAAATCACCTGTCAAACTAGCTTGGACGACTTTAAATACTAACTGCAAGACCCAAAATAAGTAGAACCGCTAACGCTACATTACCCAAAAACCTAGGATTAATCTCTAAACCCAATTGCTCACGGGAGCACCTTAAAACTTCGTATCGGATTTGGACCACGCGTCAAAAGTCCAATTACAGCGAAACTATGGTTATGACCGCCTTACTGGGCTTGACAACCATCTCAGAAATCATATCCAAATAATATCCAGAAACACACAACTTAAGCCCAGAGCGAAGTGTGTGAGAAACGCGAATATCCTTGGAAAATGAATCGAAACTTAAGTGAATTGAGTCATTCACTTACAGGAGAAGTCTAAGGTTTCAGACCGTCAGATTCTGACCCAACTACATCCTCGGATTAGGAAAATTTCTCAACACATGTCGATGAACTTGTGGCCCTGATCGAGTGTCGATGACGGTTGAACTGAAACTGGTCTTCCGCAGTCGATCTGTAAATTTGATAGGACTAAAAATTTAACTGGGCCTAGATCCAATGTCAGGGGACTTACTCTAGACCGTACGTAGAAAAGGGGCCTCTAGATGTGCTCCGTTGGACCGAAACAGCCAACTTTTGGCTATAACTTAAGTATAGCATGGCCCTAGGGCCAACCTTATAAGTTCTGGGCCTATATAAGCACCTAAACCCACTCCTCTCTCATTCTATACGAATTTGTAAACCCTAGGAGAGAGAAGAGAGCAAAGAGAGAAGGAAAGTGAGAGAAAGTGAGAGAGAAAGCGGGAGAGAGTTCCTGGGATTCAATCTTATCGCTCCACGTGCTGAATCGGCCTGTCTGTATCGTTATTTCAATGATTTCCACTCCGTACTTGGGTAAGAAATCCTAACCCTAATTTGTTTTAAGGATTCAAATAAAGTAGATGGTGGAATAGCTAACCTCTTTCATACTATAAGTTGTCGTTGTACCACAGACGAAGAGTTAGTGTTCAAACTGAGTTCGTTACGAGTCTACCGGTGAAAGGTACGGACTATAAATGTTTAGGTTATGGTTTTCAAGGTTTCAATGTCAGTAATGATTTATGACTGGCTTGATTGCTATCACATGTGCTTAGATACGAGGTTTTCCGTATAGTATACCTATATATAAACTATGTTGATTTATAAAGCATTCCATGCGTTTATTGAAATGTTTGAATGAATATGGAATTTGGACTTGTGCTCGCTAGGATTATTGATTGTAAATACATGATTGTTGTGCATGTGGCAACTCCTATGTTAAAGGATTTGCCGTAATATGTATTTTATTAATTTATTACATATGTGTGATATGTGTAGCCTAAGTGTTTGATAAAATGCTTAAATGAGGAAATGCTTGTTGAAAATGCATGTAATGAGGGCATTGAGATGGGATTCTCAATGACCTTATCTATAGTTATAATTCCCTTTATGGAACCTATCTTACTACTACGTGCTTTATGGATGAATGCCTATGTATGCTAACATGTTCTCCATGTGATCGTTAAAATGCTTATATGAGATTTACATTTGACTTGGTTGCTACATGCTATCTTAACTATCAAACATGAATGCTTATTGTGTTGAGGATGATTGGGGCTACGATGTAGTCCAGGCAATCGGTAATGGTTTACAATCGATAGCCGAACTATTTAGCCACAATGGATACGCCCGATGAATCTGAGTCGTACGCTACTTGTCAACAGTGGCTAGACCACGTGGAGTGCTTACGCACTCCATGTTGATCAGTTCGACGTATACTCGTACTAGTCGAGCTTGTCAAGCAACCCGATTGGTCTAATGTATGTTCACCATGTGTGTACGCTACTGCTTGAATCTAAGGCACCAACTTACCAGTGAAAAACCCACTTAACCTTGGTACCTCGATCCGCTAAGACTCATGAGCCAGGCATGATGGTATGGGACACCGTGGTCGAGCTGTCGGCCTACACTGGGGCGACGAGCCTCCCTGTAGTGACCAGTGAGCAACCCAAACTCGTGAGTCGAATACAGTGGTATGGGACACTTTGTTCAAGCTGTCGGCCTACGATTAGGTGACGAGCCCGTAGTGACCTCGAGTATACACTAGGACTACGCTAAGGTGACTAGCCTTTCCATAGTAACCTCAAGTATAAACTAGGCCTGCGCTGATGGTGACGAGCCTCTCCGTAGCGACCGAGAACTGCCTATTGTATGTGTTTAAATAGGATTGATGACCCTAGATGGATCAGTGTTTGGGTCAATACTATAAAGGGAGGTGCCTTAGCTTCCTAATCCTGCTGTATGAATATGCTTATCTAAGAACTTAGCTAATCACACATATGCACTGCATTGCATGTACTTTTGGCGTTGGAGTTGAGCACAGCAGGAGTGTTGCATGCCGCGATTGTGAGATGATGTCACTGAGGGAGTGCAGGTGAGGGCATACATCATTATCACATATCATCCTTGCATTAACAAGAGTACTTAGGATATGATTGTTGTATTGCTTTATCATTACTACTTGACTGAATTGATAACATGTTAACCTTTGCTTTATAGCTCCACTAAGTTAATCACTCACTCCCACATTTTGGGACGGTGCTTTGAATACCAACCAGACCCTGTTGTAGTTGCAGATGATGGCAATGCTTACTTAGCGGAGCCGGACTTTTATGATGACGAGGGGGAGTTCTCCTACATGCAGTTATCATGCGGGTCTATGTAGGCCCTGTTCTGATCAACGGGGATTACTGGGATGCTGACTAGATGACATTACACATTTTGTATATTTTGGAAATTTTACATGTAATTAATTGACCTGGTAACATGATCATACTTAGGAGTCTTACAGTCACTTATATGCTTTATATACTTATCATAGTCTTCTGCTTTAATGCACTAATACGGTCAACATTTAATCATCATTATCTATATTGCATAAGTGACGCGCTGAAACTTGGGAATGGGGCATCTGTAAGACCCTCGATTTTCAGGGCGTTACATTACCACATTGAGACTGACTATCCAAATTTACGTATGGGACCAGTTTGGATAAAAGTCCCTTGTGGTGGATCTCGTAGCTTGCGATACTACGTACTATCATCCCGACTTCACACTCCAGCTTGTTCATTTCATTCGCATCGCATATTACATTACATCTGCACGCATATGTGTAACGACCTTGGAAATTTTGTGCTAATTTTTCCTTAAGTAGTTATTTTTGGGGTAATTAGTTCTATACTCGATTGCTTGTGAAATTCGCATCAATCACTTTAAATTGTATCTGCATGGCTTAAAACTTGTAGATTAGTTAGCACTACGTTACTCTGAAATCTGAGATCCATCGCTAAATCCAGTTGTTCTGGGGAATTTTTGGAAGATCTGGATCGGACCTGGACCACGCGTCGAAAGTCCGATGGCGATGATCTTAGGCTGTTGCGGTCACCGAGTTGGGCTTGACCATCACCTCGAAAATCAAGTCCAGATGATGTTCTGGGTCGATTTGTTTGAGTTCGGAGTGAAGAGTGTGAGAACGGTTGGAATTTAATAAGTTTTTATGAAATCTGAGTTGTGTCGCTTGCGCGATGATTTTAAGTTATCTGACCGTTGGATTCTGACCCAATTTCACCCTCTGATCAGGGAAGGTGGCCCAGGCATATCCTTGTGCTTGTGGACTTGATCGAGATCCCGTGACCGTTGAATTAAGTGTGGTCCGCCACGGCTGATCTGAAGAGCCGGTCGGTATGAAAACTCAGCTTGACCTAGATCCATGGTCAGTGAGCTTAAGTCCGACCTTTCGTGGTCTTTGGCTCACCAGAAGTGCTTCGTTGGATCGTAAAAGGCAGGTTTTGGTTATACTTTAAGTATACCTTGGCCCTGGGGTTATTTCCATCAATATTAGGCCTATTTATAGTCCTTAAACCCTAGCCCTCTTTTCCATACGAATTTTCTCTAACCCTAGCTTGGAAAGAGAGTGGAAAAGAGAGAGATAGTGAGAGAGAAGTTGGTAAATCATCTTGGATTCTTTCTTGTTCTTCTTTATCTTTGAACCTTCACTTTGAATCGTTATTCGGACGGTTCTGAGTTCATCTTGGGGTAAGTTAACCTAACCCTAACCTGTGTTAGAGCTTAGATTAGTCATAATGTTGTTGTAACTCATTTCTATCATTGCTTTAGGGTATTCTATCGCCGTTGACGAAGACAACTCGTCTAAATCAGTTCGGTGTTTCCTTCCTTGCTTAAGGTGCAGACTTTAAGTGTGTAGGTTATGGTTTTCAAGGCTTTCAATGCCAGTTAGTGATTTATTCTTGTTATGGATGAGATTTCACATGCCAAATGTTGTGTTTACGTTGCTTTCCTGATATGCATGCGTTATATTGAGATTTGTGTATTCTATGTGTATTTATAAAGTACCGTATATATATAAAATATGCACTTGTGTTTGCCATGATTATTTGTCATGTATGTGTGCTAGATGCATGTATGACGACTCCTTGGTAAAAGGAATTGTCCAAAGGTGTGTATTGCAACATACGTCATATACGTTGTTCCGTGTATTCTAAGTGTTTGTAGGAATGCATGAATGATCTAAAGTGTAACTAATTACACTAATTGCGGGCGTTGAGAAGTGATTCTCAACACTCTTATTGATGTGCATGATTTCCTTTATGCAAGTTACATTCCTTGTCGTTTAATTTCAAGCATTACATATGCTTACATTCATGTTAAGTTGATATTCTTCAAGCGCTTATGTATCATGATTCCTTCACGGTTTTTCATTCAATATGAACATCTGTAGTAGTGTAATGTGTTTGGGACTATGCATTAGTCCAGGAAATTGGTAATCGACCCTATGTTCGTAGTTGAGGTTGCTTTCGCCACGTAGGACGTATTAGATGAACCCGAGCCGTATTAGAGTTGGCGGCAGTGGTTTGGCCACGCGGAGTGTTTGCGCACTCTATGTCGTTCAACTCAACGTGCGCTCGTGCTAGTCGAGTTCGTCAAGTAACCCGATTGTCCGATGTATGTTCACCATGTATGGACGCTACTGCTTGAATCTAGGGTACCGAACTTACCAGTGAAATCCTATTAACCATGGTACTTGATCCGCTAAGACTCATGAGCCGGACATGGTGGTATGGGATACCGTGGTCGAGCTGTCGGCCTACGCTGGAGTAACGAGCCTCCTCGTAGTGACCAGTGAGCAACTAAACTCGTGAGCCGATTATGGTGGTATGGGACACTATATTCATGTCGTCGGCCTACATTGATTGGTGATGAGCCCTTTGTAGTGACCTCGAGCATGCCTGGATACCGCATTGAGGTGACGAGCCTTGGTGTAGTAACGACGGTATGAAAGGCGTGCATTGATTGGTGACGAGCCCTTTGCTACGACCTCAAACATATGATCGTATGAGATGTCTAGGACTGACGACCCTAGAATGGATCACTGTTTGGATGGTGATATGAGGAAGGTATCTTAGCTTTCCAATCCTGCTGTATGAAAAAGGACTAATAACAACTTGGTAATCATATCCATGCACCGCATTTGCATGTGCTTTGTAGATGTGGCGCACTTTGAGGTGGTGTCATGCGTAACGTAAGATGAAGACGCTGAGGGTGTACGCGTGAGGGCACGCATCATATTGCATACATCCTTGCATTAACAAGAGTACTTAGGATTTATTTAATTGTTCTGCTTTATCATTACTGCTTGATTGAACTGATAACATGTTAACCAGTGCCTTATTGTTCCACTGAGTTGATCACTCACTCCCACGTTTCTGGGGCAGTGTTAAACACCCACCAGACTCTGTCTTAGGTTCTGATGTTGCAGATATTGATGCGACTTCTGAGGCAGAGCGGGAGATGGATGATGATGAGGCTGCTTTCTCTTATATGCAGTTTTCAGACGGGTTCTAGCGAGCCTTGGTCTGATGCGCGGGATGCTGGGATTATTTTTGGAAATTTAAATGATGTAACTTGATACTTGATACTTATAATTTTGTTAAGTAACACTTTCATATGACCTGGTTTGTATATGTACTTCAGGGATTTACACTTGTACACATATTTTTCTATAAGTCTTCCGCTTGCTTTATTCACTTATCCCTGAATCATATCTGTGTTTTGACTTAATCTATTCCATGTTTTATGCACTAATACAATCAACATACATCCATCATTAAATATGTTGCATAAGTGATGTTTTGGAACTCGGGAGCTGAGTTATGCTCGACCCCCGAATTTCAGGGCGTTACAATATGGCATTTTAGGATTTGTTATGTTTCTGCACTTATATGGCCTAGATGAACTCAGCAGGATTTACATATTGTATTGTATCCTCGACATCTGATATTTGGCTCTCTTGAACTCCTCATTTGCATAGTTGATTTGTATGACTCATGGACTTGTCAGTATTTCTGCTCACTCTGATATTGTATGGTTCGTGGACTTACCAGTACCTCCGTTTACTCTGATATTACATTTTGAGCACGCATATACTGCTCACACACTTACACCACCCTATAAGCTATGTCACGCCCCAAACTCGAAAATCGGGCTCACAAAATTCCCAATCGAATCTGGCGCCGACAGCCTCTGTAGTACCCTATTCTCGACTCCTGGCGTCCATACGCCAGGTTTCGATCCTGGGATCCTATAAAGAAGATTTTTTCTCAACATGAATTTGTCTCCTAAGAAGCATAACCACAAGTTTACCCAAATCACAAAGGCAACATCATTATCACATATCCACTAATATAAAGATTTAGATACAATGCTGAAAGGGAAATACATATATCGAAATCAAAGCTCTAAAGGACCACTGCACACCCCAAGCTCAACGTTGCTGTAACCTAACGCCACCTACACGCATCTATCGTGCATAAGCTTACAAAATTTTAGAGGGTGGTGAAAGTGTGTGCACAAGATAAGTGCCAAGTATACCATAAAGCCCATAAATCATACATCATCGGAATAAGTAGAAATACTGACAAGATCATGAATCATACGATATCAGAGTAAGTAGAAATATACTGGTAAGTCCATGAGTGCTATCAGCCGTACCAAGGCTATGCGATGCAACATATAACAAGACAATAACAGACGCTGAGAATGCAATGCAATATGTAAATCCTGACGAGCCACGAATACCATCAACCTCATCTAGGCCATATAAGTGCAAAAACATAGTAACATAAAATGCTAAGTACTGCGGAGGTAATGTAATATATGGTGCGAATGAAATGACCATGCTGGAATGTGAAGTCGGGATGATAGTACGAAGTATCACGAGCTATGGGGTCCATCACAAGGGACTTCTATCCAAACTAGTCCCATACCTAAATTTGGATAGTCAGGCACAATATGGTAAACTCCTGATCTCAGGTTAGTCGCGCGCCCAACTGAAATTCTGGCCATGCGATGGTACATATAACAAATAGTTACGCACCACCAGCCGAGTGGATAGTGAATGAATGAATGAATGGATATGCAATTCCTTCTCAATAAGTCCACATATTAGTACAGTTGCTCTCTGGAGAAATCACCGGGGTCTATTACACCTGACACCAACTGCCTCCTCCCTAGCTGCACAGCCCAGCGAGCAGAATAGACCTCACTATCCGCCTGACCAGTAGTCTGTCAATATCTACCCGGCTCGTCAATAACGGACCCATTTACGAGCTGGTCATACTCAGCCTAGCTTACAGCCCCCTCACTCGGGTGGATAAGGCCACACCCCCTCCCAACCGACCACGACACAGTGGGAGATGCGGCCTACTGGTATTCGACACTCGGGCGCTCATGTTCCACTCGGTCTATACGTTGGGGCTTCTCCTGGCCTCGAAGGTTCTAGAATTTTCACCCAAGGACATCCTAAGTGCCCATAGTGCTATAACCGAATATTTTTAATGTCCCATCTAGCCATCCACGATGCACCTGTGGAGGCCACGGCCCTGATGTCGCTAGGGCGTACAATGATCAGGTCACATATATGCGAGATGCATGAGTCACGCTATCCAGTCATGCAGCAATCCTGCGCGTACGACGTGATAATGTGGGCACTCCATCTCATAAGGAGTCCCGTAAATATTCTGCCCAATGGCGTATGCAATGATAAGTCACTATTCATATCAAGCATACATATGATACGTATGACATGAGCATGGAATTATACTAAACAGGTTATAAAGTAATGAACTATCCTTACAATGCAGATGGGCCTAAATGGCCTACACACAACAAGTATGGGCCTATTAATGGGCCCTAGAGAGAGTCATAATGCGGACATTTAACCAACATTATTCTTACAGTGTGGACGTCAAACCAACATTGCTCCCAAGGCATGGCCCGCCCTAAATGTCATTACATAGACCATGGTGGAATCATATTCAATGGGCCTTATGTACGTCTCATTGGGCCTCGACCCATGGGCCTCCAATACATCAAATGGACCTCACAGCATGGGCCTCATGTATATCAAAGTGGGCCTAAATGGATGGGCCATAACTACACCAAGATGGGCCTCCTCAAATGGGCCTTATATATATCAAGGTGGGCCTCAATGGACGGCCACAAGTACATCAATGTGGGCCTCACCACATGGGCCATATGCATATTAAATGGGCCACACCAATGGGTCTTATGTACATCACAGCGGGCCTTGAATACATCACAATGGGCCTCAATAACGAGCCTTGAATACATCACAATGGGCCTCAACCCATGGGCCCCAAATACATCAAATGGGCTTTAACCCATTGGCCCTAATACATCACAATGGGCCTTAACCCATAGGCTCCAAATACATCACCATGGGCCTCAACCCATGGGCCCTAATACATCACAATGGGTCTCAACCCATGGGCCCTAAATATATCACCATGGGCTTCAACCCATGGGCCCCAAATATATCACCATGGGCTTCAACCCATGGGCCCTAATACATCACAATGGGCCTCATATGTAATCAAATGGGCCACACCAATTGGGCCCCATGAAATGGGCCACACCCAAATATAAATGGTGATGATGACTTTCACCATTAAAATTACCAAGGCCCACCATAGCATTTATTTCCTGTCCAATCTATTCATAAGGTCACAAGGACCTGGATTTACAGAAAAAGCAAATATCATATTTGTCCAGCCTTGTAATCTAAAGGTTTTTAATGGTGGACATTCAATCCAACACTGCTTCTATAGTGTGGTCCATGTGATCATAGATCTGTCTTATTTTTGAACTCAAGCCTTAAATGGGCCTTCTCACATGGTTGGACAGTTTGGATGCAACACATGTATCATGGTGGAACCCACCATCTAGAAAATGGACGGACGACGTGGATGGAACCAATGCAGTAGCTGGGTCCCACATGCCCTGCTGACGTCAATACAGCAGCTATAGAGCTGCTGTATGGTGCAGCGTCAGCTGCTTCAAATGGTAAAGGTGGGTCCCACATGAGGCCCACCATAATGTTTATATGCCATCCAATTGATTAATGGGGTCATACGGGCCTAGATGAAAAGGAGAAACAAATTTCATCTTGATCCAAAACTTTTGTGGCCCAGAAAAGGATTTCAAGGGCAGACGTTCAATCCCACTGTTTCCTCTGATGTGGGCCACCTGAGCATTGGATGTGGCTGATTTCTGGAGGGGGCCCACTTCAAGCAGGGGCCCACCTAATGAACGGTTTGGATGACATACACACACCATGGTGGGGCCCACGGCTGGGACCGTGGGTCCCTGCTCATCTGCCCTCCCGCCAGCAGCAACAGGGGCTACCTACGCCTCTGACAGCAGCAGCGTCAGCTGCTGCATGTAAATTTTTATTTTTATTTTTTTGTTTTCCTATGGTTTTTCACAGGTGGGGCCCGCATCAAGGAAATCCGACCCAACCATTGAATTATATCGCTCAATACAAATGCATCAAGCCCAATATCCGATACATGTTGGTGTATAGGAACGTCAGGGGGGTATTTCAACGGTGCAAACGCTCTTTGCTATGCTATGGCCCACCAAAAAATTGACTCAGTTTCATTTTTCAGCTCAACGCTTAAAATGATTTGGGAAATGGAATGGACGGTGTGGATTAGTCCCATACATCAGAGTGGGGCCTACATAAATAGCCCTCCCCAAAAGCTTTCAACCAAAGCTAATATTTGTGGTTTTCATTTCACGTCCAGCGTCTCTAGACGCTGGACGGTTTGGCCATAACCCATGCATTTAAGGTGGGCCTTGCTCAGGTGGGCCACCACATGCACGGATGGTGTGGATAAAATATACACCAAGGTGGCGTCCATCCGAGTGGGCCACTCAACTATATCATCACAAAAGGGAAGAGAGAGAGAGAGAGAGAGAGAGAGACAAACACGTGCATGGAGGGACCCTGACACTATGGGCCCTCCTTAGAAATCAATCATACATCAAGTGAGTCCCATTGTATGTGAGCCCGTTAAATCGAAATTCAACGGTGGAGATTCCTTCTCCACTAAAATGGACGGTCTAGATGACCTCTATTCAAGCTAAAAAGTAAACATCATGATGGGGTCCATGGAGAATGGCCCCATCATGGAATGATATCGATAATCAAGGTGGGTCATCGGCCACATCTTAGGGTCCAAAGAGAGATCCATACCATCGATCGGTAGGTCTCACTTGGCCCATCATAAGAACATGACAATCTAGCCTATAGAAGCACCCACCGTTCAATCTTCTCGGTCCGTTGGAATGCTGGTCTCCTTGTGCTTCACTTTGATAAACGGTGATGAGAGTTGAATGGTTAGGATGAAGGTTTTTGGGATGGGAAAGGTGGGCCACCAAAATCACTTTTCCCTCCATTGGAAGCTTGGACGTGAGCTCATTTTAGTGCTTGAAAAATGTGTTGGAGAAATGAGAGAGAGAGGGTTGTTGTAAGAGGAGTGATGGTTAATGGATGTGAGGTGATGGTGTACTTGACTAGCATGGGTGTGTAAGAGAGAGGGTGAGAAAGAGTTGACTTTGGGGTTGCTTGACTTGAGGAGAAAGAAAGCATTGATTGATTGATTGATTTGAGTGATTGATTGATGGGACATTTCGTAAAGATTCTCTTGGGATTGCAAACGCGCAGTGTTTCTTCAAAATAAACACTGGCGCACATCTTCCCGTCAGGGTATCAGATCAGTGCGTAAGATGCAGCGTTGGAACTGCGGTGATGGCACGGTCGTAATGGTACAAGTCTCGGATTAAGCCAACTCAAATCTACGAGATAAGACTTAGGGCCATGCGCAAACATCAATTATAGGTCACGGATTGCCGGACTTCGACGAGAAGGATCACAGAAGTTGACGGAAGAGTACGAGTTAGGATACGGGCCTTACAGATCTCCCCACCTAATAAAAATTTCATCTTCAAAATTTAAAACATGATACAATCAATACAGAGTTCACAAGGAAGGGAAATCCTGTCGCTATAGATATAATCATTAAACACATAAAAGATGGGAATAATGCCCACAAATATCCACCTCTTACTCCCAAGATGCCTTGTCAGCACTATGATGATCCCACTGAACCATGGATCCTGGATAAAAAACGATTGAAACTGGAACACTAAGCAGCCTCACAATCTTAACAATAGGGAGCTATATCAGAAAGTTTCTAAGTCATTCGAACTCGGGGATCTAACCATTCTAAGTTCTCAACAATCATAGAGTGTATAGCTATCAGCAGATATGTGATGTTATCCTCAGGTATTCCCAAGTTATGCTCTGATACCAACTTCTGTCATGCCCCAAAGTCGAAAACCGGGCTCACAAAATTCCCGATCGTCGAATCTGGCGCCAACAGCCTCCGTAGTACCCCATTCTCGGCTCCCGGCGTCCATACGCCAGGTTCCGATCCTGGGATCCTACAAAGAGGGATTTTTTTCAACATGAATTTGTTTCCTAAGAAGCATAACCACAAGTTTACCTAAATTACAAAGGCAACATCACATCACATATCCACTAATATAAAGATTTAGATACAATGTTAAAAGGGAAATACATATATCAAAATCAAAGCTCCAGAGGACCGCTGCACATCCCAAGCTCAACGCTGCTGCAACCTAACGCCACCTACACACATCTATCGTGTATAAGCTTATAAAAGCTTAGAGGGTGGTGAAAGTGTGTGCACAAGATAAGTGCCAAGTATACCATAAAGCCCATAAATCATACATCATCGGAATAAGTAGAAATACCGATAAGATCATGAATCATACAATATCAGAGTAAGCAGAAATATACTAGTAAGTCCATGAGTGCTATCAGCCGTACCAAGGCTATGCGAGGTAACACATAACAAGACAATAACAGATGCTGAGGATGCAATGCAATATGCAAATCCTGACGAGCCACGAATACTATCAACCTCATCTAGGCCATATAAGTGCAAAAACATAGTAACCCAAAATGCTAAGTACTGCGGAGGTAATGTAATATGCGGTGCAAATGAAATGACCATGCTGGAATGTGAAGTCGGGATGATAGTATGAAGTATCAAAGGCTATAGGGTCCATCACAAAGGACTTCTATCCAAACCAGTCCCATACCTAAATTTGGATAGTTAGACATAATGTGGTAAACTCCTGATCTCAGGTTAGTCACGCGCCCAACCGAATTCCTGGCCATGCGATGGTACATGTAACAAATAGTTATGCACCACCAGCCCGAGTGGATAATGAATGAATAAATGAATGGATATGCAATTCCTACTCAATAAGTCCACATATCAGTACGGTTGCTCTCTGGAGAAATCACCGGGGTCTATTACACCTGACACCGACTGCCTCCTCCCTAACTGCATAGCCCAGCGAACAGAATAGACCTCACTATTCGCCTGACCAGTAGTCTGCCAATACCTACCCGGCCCATCCATAGCAGACCCATTTACGAGCTGGTTATACTTAGCCTAGCTTACAACCCCCTCACTAGGGCGGATAAGGCCACACCCCCTCCCAACCGACCACGACATAGTGGGAGATGCAGCTTACTGGTATTCGGCACTCGGGCGCTCATGTTCCACTCGGTTTAGACGTTGGGGCTTCTCTTGGCCTCGGCGGTTCTGGGATTTTCACCAAAGGACATCCTAAGTGCCCATAGTGCTAGAACCGAATATTTTTAGTGTCCCATCTAGCCATCCACGATGCACCTGTGGAGGCCACGGCCCTGATGTTGCTAGGGCGTATAATGATCAGGTCACATATATGCGAGATGCATGAGTCACGTTATCTAGTCATGCAGTAATCCTGCGCGTACGGCGCAATAATGTGGGCACTCCGTCTCATAACGGGGCCTTAAATTTAAAATCCTGAGTTAGTAGCTTCACTAACCGATCAATATATGTAAAATATATTATTACAGTTACCCAGAAAGTCATTACAGTACCTAGGACCCTAAAGGAGTGAATTTGTAATGATCAAACCATCAAGTATTAAAACTGACCATTGGATCATCCTCGGCCATCAACTAAACACAAAATCCTTGTTGAACGGTCTATTGAACTATGGATCTAGCTCATAGTTGGGTTGGTGGCATGTCCTAAGCCGTTGAAACCAATGGACGGACTAGATTTCTCCAAAACTTCTCTGTGGGCCCCACACTCATTTCTCGTGTACATCAGAGGGGGTACACTTGAGGTGCACTGGACGGCACCTCCAGTCAAATCGACTTTGACTCGAATCCCTCCAAAAAAGGGATTTTCTCTCTCTTTCACAGCAGACGGACGTCGTCCATTTGGGACATGCTGTGGCCCAACATGAGGGACCATCTCGATGATCCAAACCATCCATCTGACTCAGGAGGTGGGCTCAACCAAAACCCAACTGCTATATCAAATTTCCCGATACATGTGGGCACACAACCCTTACTACAAAAGGGCCCTACAAACATAAGATTTCTAAAAATGGAAACTTCCGTTTCTCTTGCTGCTACTAGGCATGCAATCCATGTGAGGATCTCTCCTCCAATCACAGCTCTCCACGTGGGAGAGGATTTCCGCCCACAGAGAAGCAAAACCACGACCGGTATTTACATTACTGGCCATGTTCAAAAACAGCTTCTACCAGATCAGATCTGGCTCGTCTATTTCTGATTGGATGATTCTAGGATGATAGGATTAGTGAATATAAGAGTGAGGATCGAACAGTAAGGGTATCCTCATCCGTTCTCTGCAACCGTCCGAGAAAAATGAGCCGAGAGCTTCCAAGCTCGAACCCATTGGGAAAATGCTGATCGAGCTTTGTTCTCTCGCTTTCACAAGCACCTTGGAGCATAATAAAACCCATTGGTAGCATCCTTTTGAAGAAATGAGTTGCTAGTGAAGAAATGCCATTAAAACCCCACCACTTTCCTCACTTGAAGCTAAATCGAGTTCGGTCTAAGTTAGATTTCAGACCTTGCTAGTCAATGCCGGGGAAGGAAGAGAGAAAGGAAGAAAAAGAAGAAAGAAGAAGAGAAAAATAAGAGAAGAAAGGAGAGAAGAAAAGGGAAAATGGGGTGGAGAAGTGCGGCTACGCACCACGCCACCTCGACCCGACCCACTGCCGAGTTAAGCCTGTTGGACATCCATTGTTAGACGTTCCAGCACATGAGGAGAAGTAGGGGGAGAGATAGGAAGAAAAGAGAAAGAAAAGAGGGAGAGGAAGAGGAAGAGAAATGGAGAGAGAGAGAGAGAGAGACCGTGCTGCCGCACCGAGTCGGGTTGGGGCTGGTGGTTTACAGGCCGACTCACTGTCGAGTCTTGCAGCGAGTTGGGCCGGGTTTAGGCCGACTGGAGTTTCAGTAAATGGGAAGGGATGTGTAGAGAGAGAGAGAGAGGTAGAGAGAAAGAAGGAGTGAAAGAAAATAGGTTGGTGATTGCGGCTGAAACCAAGTCAACTTGGTTGAGACCCAGTTCAGTTGGGCCGAGTCAGGGTTCAGCTGGGCTTGGGTCTAGCCCAGGTGTGGCTACGCATTTTAGCAAAAGGAAGAGAAAAAGAAAGGAGAGAAGAGAATAAGAAAGAGAAAGGAGAGTAGAGGAAAGGAGAAGGATGTTGCCTTCTTCACTAGTTTCTATCGAGTCAACCCACTGACTCGTTGGGAACTCAATGCGACCCGAGGGCTGCTACTCCTCTCTACATAAGAGAGAGAGTGAATGAGAGAGCGGAAGTAGGGGTGGTTGTCTTGAGCCAAGTCAACTTGGGTCAAACTGAGTCGACCTAGGTAAGTCCACCTTCTCCTTCCATATTGAATTTATTTCGATTATAGATATCATTACCATTACTAACATCATTACGATTGTTAATATTATATATGGCCATTAGTAAATAATCTATTACATATAAAAATTATCTTTTTTAAAATATTAGAGTTTTATCCTTAAATACTATCGTTGGTAATTAAGGCATACTATTTATTTCATTACAATAATCATTAGGGCCCCGTTAGCTAATACTAAGTATATTGCTAATATTAATGGCCATTTTGAAATTATTAGTATTATTAGCATTACGATCGATAGTACATCATTAGCCATTATTGGACTTCTATTTTAAATTAATAACGTTATTAATAATATTATTACATCCATTAGTAATTGAATCTAAAGCTAGTTAGTGTGTGAAATTTGAATCTAATTGCAGAAACTCATAATTCATGGTAGACCATAATATTTATTACCAAGACTAGATTCATTACAAATAGTTAGCGCTATTATCATTAGAAAATAATTGTCATTTTCCTTATGGGATTAGTATGATACTCGTTAATATAATTGTTAGTATTAGTCCCTATTATATTATCATTAGTAAATATTCTATTATTATTACTTGTATTATCTAAGAGATTATAGTCATTATGAGCATATTAGATAATATTGGTATGTTTAAATATAAACTTATGAACCATCGCTACTAATATTGATGGATTAATACTCCTACTATGAATATTATTTGACCCATAGTACAATAATAATTTAGGATTTAAATCCTAAAATCTAAGTATGGGCTAGACTCTAGGATAAAACCCTAAGTCTACATTAAAACCCTAAGTACTCTAAACCCTAGGTCAATACTTCGAACATAAATAATGAGTTAAGTTTGGATATAATGGCATAATTTCATAACTTATGATAGGATCCAAGTCTAACGGCATGCGCACTTCCTAATAACTTTAGAAGGCGATCTAATCTATAAGGTGATGATTTCTTCCCCTTGAGCTTTCCATTTTTCCATTAGCTTAAGTTATGGTTTTATTTTAATTTATAAATGATATCTCCATTCTGTAACCACATATGTAAATTGTTGGAATTGAGTTGCTACATTACATGCTTAATGTTTATCCTGTATATTTAATTCATGCTATTGGATTACTTGTGGATTGCTTCTGGGATTTAAACTGGTACATTAGTGGAAAACCCCCACTTATAAATGTACATCCATACTTGGGATGTAACTCGATTGATGGAGATTGCAATGAACCTTCGATCTAGTGGTTATTGAGTGGTGGTCTAGATGGATCATTGATATGGGTCTACCATCCAGAGTTATTATGTCTAAGTGGTTTTCAAGGATAGTCTTTTATCGCATGGTTTTGATACTCGCCCTATGTGGCTTATTTTGATATTTACCTTATGTGGCTTATTTTGATATTTGTCTTATGTGGCTTATTTTGATATCGCCCTATGTGGCTTTGTTTTGGGTTTTTTCTCTATGTGGGTTCAATGTTTTATACCGTGCAACCATGCGATGGCAAGCCCCATATATTGTAATATGATTGGCCATTAGTTGATGGGTTTTCATTAAACATCTTAAGATGGTGTCTCATGAGCCGGGGATGGTGGTATGGGACCTATACCCGAGCTATTGGCCTACACTGGTGACAAGCCCCCGTAGTGACCTTTGAGCTTATTTAAATTAGCTGGTTGCAATTGGACTAATAACGGTTTGGCTAATCATGCATACATGGCATAGACCAGCATCTATTGTTAACGTACGTAATGTACGTAAGGCAGTCGTTACACTGCACTTGGTATGCTTCGCTGACAACTAGCCTATGTCCGACTGGATGTTTTTCCAGGGTCAATGATTGCATGGGTGACGAGCCCAACTTCTGCACAGATGTGCATCCCTGGGGCGATGACTGCATTCACGCATTCATGCATCTAATAAGACTTGCATCATATATTGTTTTGTATGCTTTGTTTTGTAACTATGCTTACCTAATGCGACGGTGTGTAATCTTGAGGGGAATTCACACTGAGTTGGCCACTCATCCATCAATTATATAACCATATAGGTAGCACAGGTGACCCAGATGATGTATATGTTCAGACCTGATAAGGAACAGTGCACAGGTGTCATGGATGCACGGATGTATTGCTAAGAGGAGTTGTGTGATCTTGCGGCTTATGTTTACATTCTTCTGTTATTCTTCATATATTAAATAATGTGAATTCTTGTATTTGTTATATTGAGACATTGGTTTATATCAGTCATTATGGGCAACCTTTTGTACATTCTAAACGTAAATGAAATTTTCTATTATGTATGATTTGTCCATTCTACTCTTATCTGCTTACTCTGATAGTTGAAAAAATATATACGCGAATTTGACCATCCTTTAAGGTTAACACCCGAGTTTTTTAGGAAACGAGTCATATACTCGGATCCTGAAAAGTCGAGCCTTACAGCCACATTCGACATAAGAGAAGTGCCTTACCAGCAAATGTAAATATCGTACCGACATGATAAGTTAACATATCATCCCCAAGCGACGGGGCCCACTTAGAATCCAAGTCTAACGGGGCCCCATAAAACTACACCTGAGTGGGCTTTCATGTAACGCCCTAAATTTTAAGGGTCAAGCATGAACTCGATCCCTGAAATTCTGAGTGTTACTTTTGCTTTATGGAAGAATGATTTCCCTATATAGTTGTATTTGCATCCAAACAATCATAAGAGTTAGACTAAACAATATATACAAGTACGAAAATAATTGTAATCAAATCAAAGATCCAAAATATACATCGATACCTCCAAAATATGGAGTCCACTTAGCTGGGGACCTCAATATATAAGTCCAAAAGAATAAAGTGTAAAGTATAATGTGTCCCAGCCAAAACTGCTCAAATCATCCTGGTAATTAAATAAGTCGGACTACAACTGCCCATTCGAGCTCTAGAAGTACAAGAACAACTCTGTGGGGTCGATATATATCTCTAATGTGTCAACCTCAACGTACCAATGTCAAAAAAGTTGTCTGGTTGGTATTTTAAAAAATTGTCCAAGGTGAGAATGAGTGATCAACTTAATGGTTCTATTTTCCTAAGTTACACATGTTATAAACACAATCAAGTGCAGTTAATGACAGCATAACAAAATAAATAGGTTCCTAAACTGTTTTATTTAATGCATTGACGATATGATATGCGATTGCATGTCACGTGAATAAATAACAACTTCAACACTTCTCATCACCACATCATCCACAAAATATTTATCCTATGTAATATGGCTCATCACCAACATTACCAACAAATGCCATAATATACATGATTGACTAGTTATTTATTAATCTAAGTTCAAATAGCAATTTAGCGAAGCTAGGATACCATCATTATATCACAAATCACTAACTGGATCACATGGCTTGTTGCGACATGTAGTAGCTCCTCACTAGTGTCCCTTGATCCAATCTAGGGTTCATCACCCAATAGTCCAGTTTGTACAATCAATCGAATAGTAAGGGCTCATAAGCTAGCATAAATTAATGCGAAAAGGGCTCATCACTCAATTCTTATTATAGCATGGTAGGCCATCACCAAGATCACCAACAACTAAATGACCTATTGTAATATGGCTCATCACTAAAATTACCAACAAGTATCCTATTGCAATATGGCACATCACCTCCATTGGTGCTCAATGGACACTACGGGGAGGCTCGTCACTCTAGCATGAGCCGACAACTCGAACACGGTGTCCCATACCACCATGTCTAGCTCATGAGTCTTTATAGGATTGCAATGAACTAACGGTTATGAATTAACTTAAATCAATGGTAATAATGGTATCCCAAATTCTACCATGCATGAGAGTGATTGGCTTTACATTAGACTAATCCGATTGACTACAAAGAATCCCGGACAAAACCAACATTGGGTGCAAAGCACCCCACGTAGTTTCGACTATTATGGGTCTTTTATTGTCAGGCCCGTATCCTATCTCGTACCATTTCATAGCCTTCCGCAGTCCTCTCGGTCGAATTCTAGCAACCCACGATGTGTAGATAACATTTGCACGCAACCCTGAGTTGTATCCCGTATTTCAGAGTCGGGTTAACCCGAGACTTATACCCTTGCGACTATGCCGTCGCCGCGGTTCCAACGCTACGTCCCTCGCGCTGAGGCGATACCCAGGCCAGGAGATGTGAGCCCGTGTTCAATTCGAGAAAAATGTCATGCTTTGCAAAATCCAAGAGAACATGTCAAATCAATCACATTAATCAAGTACACATCACTAGTCAAGTACATATCCCATCACTCCCGTACCAAAGTAACCCCAAAGTCAAAGTAACCCATCCCTTACATGTCAAGTACACATCACTTACTCACCCATCACTCCATCACCCATCCCTCTCTCTCTCTCTCTCTCATTTCTCTACCCATCTTCCAAGCCACCATGAGAACAATCGTCCAAGCTCCCCAAAGAAGCTAGTGTGGCCCACCTTCCTACCACCCAATCCCACCCTCCATGATCAATCTAACCATTGAATCATGTTCCATTGAAGCTCTAGGATGCATTGGTGGAAGAAGGAAGAGGAGATCCAATAGTGGGTGTTTATAAGCATTTGGTTTTGATGATTTGAGGGCCCACTTATGGTGGGACCCATCTTGATGTATGCATTGGATAGAGAGGGGCCCATAGTGGCGGGGTCCCTCCCCTGCTCACGTTTATCTCTCTCTCTCTCTCTCTCTCTCTCTCTCTTGATGTGTGGCCCACCAATGATGCATGCGTTTCATCCATGCTATGGGGCCAACCGTGATGTTTATGCCTTGCATCCACACCGTCCAGATATGCTGGATGTGGGAGCCCACCATGATGCATGCGTTTCATCCATGCTGCCCACCGTCCAGACCTTGGATGGTGGGGCCAGCCACAATGTACTTGTTTATCCACCATCCACATGGATGTGTGGACTCCACTATGATGAACGAGATGTGGGACCCATCAAATCTAGACCGTTTAAGGGGCGGTGGGTCCCAACAGCCATAGTTGCGTTGACGTCAACAAGTTCTACAACCCCACCATGAGGGATGGTATATCCCAACCGTCCGTCCCATTTTTTTGGGCGCGTGGGGCCACCCCACACATGTGGCACGTGTGGGGGTGGGACCCACCTTGATGTATGGATTTTATCTTTGCATCGTCCATCTGGACGATGCATGTGAAGCTCACCTTGATGTATGAATTTCATACCCACCATCCATTGGGCAGGACGGTGGGGCCCCTCTATGATATATTGTCTTATCTCCACCGTCCAGTGATCTGGACGGTGGACACCACCATGATGTATTTATTTCATTCACACCATCCAAATTGTGTTAGACGGTGCTGGACAATGTTTGGATAGTGCTGATTTACATAGACAATGTTTGGGCAGTGCTGATTTACATAGATAATGTTTGGACGGTGACGTGGGCTCCACCCCGATGTATGTTGTACACACACTGCCCATTGGTGAGGCCCATTTGTTGTGTATGCGGGGCCCACCTTAGTATACGTATTCTATATTCACACCGTCCACCATTAGATGGTGCCACATGGGGCCTACCATTAATACATGTATTGCATATCTATGTTGTTCATTTGTGCGGCCTACCATGAAGTGAGTTGCATGCACACTTTTCTAGGCCCATTGTTGTGGCCCATTGATACGGCCCACTTGATGTATATGAGGCTCATTGGTGCGGCCTATTGATGCGGCCCACTTGATGTATACGAGGCCCATTGGTGCGGCCCATTTCATGTATATAACGCCCATTGGTGCGACCCATTGATGCGGCCCATTTCATATGAGGATCATTGGTGCAGCCCATTGAGCGGCCCATTGTGATGTGTATTAGGCCCATGTCATGCAGCCCATTGTGATGTGTATTAGGCCCATGTCATGCTGCCCATTGTGATGTGTATTAGGCTCACGTCATATGGCCCATTGTTATGTGTATTAGGCCCATGTCATGCAACCCATTGTGATGTGTATTAGGCCCAGGTATGTGGCCCGTTGTGATGTATTTGAGGCCCAGGTATGTGGCTCGTTGTGATGTATTTGTGGCCCATTTGATAAGGCCCATTGTGATATATTTGTGGCCCGTATGGCAAGGCCCGATGTGATGTATATGTGGCCCTTGAGTGAGGCCCAATACAATGAATGTGCAGACCGATGTAATGTGTGATTTCACTATAATGTATGTAATGATGTTTATATGGGCCACTGCTTGGGAGGGATGTTAGTTAAATGTCCACAATGATGGGCAATGATGGTTAGATGTCCACATTATGACCTTCCCTTGGGCCCATTATGAGGCCTATTCTTGTTATGAGTAGGTTGTCTAAGCCCATCCTTGATATGAGGAGAGTACACTATTATCTTATAACATGCTTAGTATAGCTTCACGATCCATGCCCATGCGCATCATATGTATGCTTGATATGAGGAGTGATTGATCATAGCACATGCCATTGGGCAGATAGTTTATGAGACTCCCTTGATAGGTGGAGTTATCCCACATGAGCACATGGTATGTGCAGGATTGATGCATGACTAGATTGTATGACTCATGCATCTTGCATTGTATGTTGTGATTACTATACGCCCTAGCAACATCAGGGCTGTGGCCTCCATAGGCATATCGTGGTGGCCAAATGGGACACTAAAAATGTTTGGTTCTAACATATGAGTGTCATTGATGTCCCTAAGTAAAAATTTCTAAACTTATGTGGCCAGGAGACGCCCCAACGTCAAGACCGAGTTGATATATATAAGCGCATGAGGGCCGTATCCAGTAGGCCGCGTCTCGCACTATGTTATGGTTGGTTGGGAGGGGGTGTGACCTTACCTGCCTAAGTGGGGGGGCAATATCTAGGTTGATTTTAACTAGCTTGAGGAATGGGTCGGCTATTGACTAGCCGGGCCCGATATTGGCAGGCAGATAGTGAGGTCTCTTCCACTTATCCAGTTGTGCCCTCGGATAGAGGTGGCAAGCTGGCATGAGTGTAATAGACCCCAGTGATGATCTCAGAGATGTATAGTACTGATATGTGGACTTATTGAGTAGGAGTTGCATACTCAGTATTTTATTCATTCATTCATTCATTCACTATCCACTCGGGTTGGTGGTGCGCAATTAATTGTTATGTGTACCTTCGCAGTGGCCAGGATTTCAGTTGGAACACGCGACCAATTTGAGATCAGGAGTTTACCATATTGAGTCTGACTATCCAAATTTAGGTGTGGGTTTGGATAGAAGTCCCTTGTGATGGACCCCACAGCCTATGATACTACGTACTATCATCCCGACTTCACACTCCAGCTTGGTCATTTCATTCGCACTAAATATTATATTACATCCGTGGCATATGATATTTTGGGTTGATATGCTACGTTTCTGCATTTATATGGCCTAGCTAAGGTTGACGGCATTCATGAACTCATCAGAATTTGTATATTGTATTGCATTCTCAGTATATGATATTGGCTTATTATGTTTTTGCATCACATAGCCTGGATAAGGTTGATGATATTCATGGACTTGTCAGTACTTCTGCTTACTCCGATATTTGTGTGTTTGGTACTTACCTTGCGCACACACTTTCACCACCCTCTAAGCTTTTTATAAGCTTATACACAATAGATACATGCAGGTGGCTTTAGGTTGCAGCAATGTTGAGCTTGGAGCGTGCAACGGACACCTGGAGCTTTGATTTTGACATATGTATTTCCATTTCAGCATTGTATTCAACTATTTATATTAGTGGATATGTGATGATGATGTTGTCTTTGTTATTTGGGCAAACTTGTGGTTATGCTTCTTACGAGATAAATGTACATTGAAAAATCCTCCTTGTAGGATCCCAATATCAGAATCTGGCGTATGCATGTTGGGAGCCGAGAATGAGGTACTACGGAGGTTGTCGGCACTGGATTCGGCGATCGAAAATTTTGTGAGCCCGGTTTCTGAGTTTGGGGTGTGACATCTGTGTTTATCCTTGATCGACCGCATAAGTCTAGGATAGCCAATGTAAGGTGGGACATCCACTTAAGCAATTAGCAATGCTCAATCCACCACAACTATAATTTAGAATAGCAAATCCGTGAACATATTCACAATGCAACTTAGTACCGCAATTGAGTACATAAACGAAAAATACATACGAATCAGTACGATCCAACGTGTATCAATATAAACTAATGCGCATTAACAACACTGATCAAAAGGCATAAAAGAATTCTAATAGTAAGAATTTCATATTGGCCAAGCATTTTATCAAACATGTTGACTACAAATAACAAGTAACATTACGGTTGCAATAATAAATTGATTCAAGCACAAATAACATATGAACTCTTATAAACAACCAAAAATCATTATCTAATACTATCAAGGGTTGATAAAAGGAAACTTAAACGAATAGTCTACACCTTAGTAGGGTTTTTCTCAACTTAGCGTAGTTTACGGTTAGGGTTTCTCGGAGAAAACATTGATTCCTAAATCAAATTGAAGAACTATATGAGATTCATGGAATCCATCCCTAAGAAGCCTAGATTGGAAAGTAGGATGTATTTCTTACTTCTAGTCGTGAACGAAAGGGGATTCGACAGATGGTTCGGTAATGGGTAGGGTTCGATCAAGGGAAATTGGTAAGAACGAGCACTGAATCCCTCACTCTGACTCTCACTCCTCTTCTCTTTCTCTTTCTCTCTCTCTTGCCAGGAAAATTCGTATGGGGAGAGGGGGTATGAAATAGGTGGGTATTTACAATGCTAGAAAGGTGTCAGATGACCCTAATGGTAGGGTATTTGTTATTATAACCCTATGAGAGGTTGTTTCTAGCTGTTGGGGTCCATTGGGACATGTATGGGTTAATCTACACCATAGATTAGTTACTCCTAGTGATGATCTGCATATGGTTACGATCACTCCGCCATTCGGATGCATTGATCAACGAGTATGATTTGAAGTCAGTTTGATGATTACCGATCATCAATCAAGGTCACGGCTATACAGATATGTGTAGGATATTAACTTAGCTCAATGTCCTTATTTTGATTGTGATCTAAAGGTCCAAACTCGCAACTTCGACAAAGATTGAATGGGGACAATTAGCTTAAGTTCTTCACAATTCCCTAGGACATTCGCACATCTGATGTGCTCACCTTGTGAGTCTAAGTTGAACGATTCGAGGTGCACTCTCAGCTTAATGTGTCGCGATGGACGTCAATCCCACTAAAACAAACATCTTTCTATAGTTTCGGATTCAGTTGTCTAGAGCTCATTTAGTTAATTAGGGTATTTCTAAACTAAATTAGTTAACGAGATCTATTGTGTGTGATAAGCTAGGTTTGGATTACCTAAGTTTGCAATGTGAACTATTCACAATTAGCAAAAATGGTAACTCGATATTATTTATCCTAAATCCTTAATTCTTAGGCCAAACAGGGAAACTAATTGAGTTTGTATTATTTTCTGATAGTAGCACTTAAATGTAGGTTGAGGTCAGGTACGAAAATTTTACAGGATGTTATAATCTTCCCTATTTAAAAAATAACTTTACCCTCAAAATTGTACTTGCTTGTCCTATTCCAGAATTTGTGGGTAGTTCTTTTGTAACACCCCGTAATTTTCAGTACTCGGGTGTTACTATTATAATCTAGATTAGCGTATTTGTATGAAGATACAAATAACATACATTATTCGCCATCATTTGATAAGTCACAACTCATTACTTAGTGTCAATAGTTAGAATGCCAATATCTCATATCCCACCATTGATTTAAATAAATTGGTAACTAAATGTTAAAAACCCATGTATTTTGGCCCACTTACAAGCCCGAATAATTTAATCCTTATAATCAAATACTTATAGAAGACTGAATAAATGAATAAATGGCTCTAACTGGGCTATTATCCACGTGAACAAATTAGAAATGTACATATATATATATATATATATATAAATCTAAATACAAATAAATAATTTATCCTTGAAAAACATGAAGAACATCTCCAAAGAGAGAACCATGAGAATTAAATATGAATTAAAATGAAATATAAAATATTTCAAAAATGTTATTTAAAGTTATAAATATATATTAGGCCATTTAACTCATAACCAGAGCATTAAAATCTA
Source organism: Magnolia sinica (assembly GCF_029962835.1). Lineage (NCBI taxonomy): Eukaryota > Viridiplantae > Streptophyta > Magnoliopsida > Magnoliales > Magnoliaceae > Magnolia > Magnolia sinica. The sequence goes on from NC_080574.1 coordinate 88,977,223, forward strand.
GTTAAATGGTTCCGTAGACTCATTTTAGCCGCTGACATTCAATTTCAGAACAATCCGACCATCAGATCGACGAGAATCCACCGTTAGAGCTAGGAATCGACCCGTATGGCCCACCTAGACCTTAGATCAGTCTGATCAACGACCAAGGTCCATTGGTGTAGCTTCTAGAACTCAATGGATGAAGTAGATTTAGCAAGGAGTCGGTGGACCCCACCTCTAGATTTAGAGTGTGCACACGGTGCGTGTGCACCAACAGCACACCGAGTGGCATGCGTGGTCAGACCAGACTCTGACCCGCCATTTCCTGAAAATGGGAATTCTCCCGCTGTGCTATCATTTAAAACACGGCTAGTTGTGTTTTTCCCTCCCTGTTTGATCGAGATATGGCCCACCATGAGGGGCCATATCAATAATCCAAACCGTCCATTTGATTAAGAAGGTAGAGCTACCCAGAACCCAACTCATCCCGTACGATGAGGCATCCGTGCATGTGCACAAACAGGGCCCGAACAGGGCTGCTTGCGGCACCTCCAAAAATGGAAAAGGATCTGTTTCCACTTTTATTTGCCTGATAGGCAATCCACGTGAAGGAAAACCTCTCAATCCCAACCGTCTATTCCAACATATCTCGACCCTCCATTGTTGCCACACAGACCGTGGTTTTCAGAGAAAACCAAGGGCCGGTTTCAGCTCCTACCCATGGTATTTGAAGGCAGTTTCTACCAGATCAAATCTGGGATGTTCATTGGTGATCCGATGGTCTTGAGGAAGTTCGAGGCTTGATTTAAGCTCAAAATATGGGGCTGAGATGGGTCTCTCTCTCCCACACCCTTACCGCAGCTCAAAAACCGACCGTCTTCTTCACCATATGAACCCACCATGAAAACAGCAATGGAGCTCCACTCCCTTGCTCCTGCAAACTTTCGAAGGCTTGTCCGCACCACATGGAACCTTCATTTTGAAGAAAGACCCACCCAACGTCAATCCGCCATTAACACGAGCCCTTCTTCCTCGTCGAACCCGCACCGAGTCGTCCCGAGTTGGGGCGAAATCAGGTCGAGCCATGGGCTCTGTCAGGCCTCTGAAACAGCAGAAAAGAGAAGAGAAAAAGAAAATGGAAGAAAGAAGGAAGGGAAGGGAGAGGAAAAAAAGAGAGAGAAAACAGAGGGAGAGAAAGGAAGGAGAAAGAAAAGAGCGGAAGGAGTAGAAAAGGTGGGTGTGCGTGTCAACCCGAGCTCGGGTCAGACCCGACTGAAACAGGTAAAACTTTCTTTCTATTTTAAGGCTCTAAAATGAACATAAACTAAGCTCCGCCATGCCCCACCCGCACCTCAAACAAACCGCCAGACGGGACCCGGATCATAGCTGAAAATAACCACTAACAGAACCATGCACAGAACCGAGAACAGGCTCTGTTTGAAGAAAGAGATGGCTTGCGTGCAAGCACTGTTTCAAGGCCAAAACCGGCCTGAGTATGGCCCTGTTCTGGGACCAAGCAGTAGCGTGTAAATGGCCCCAGATAGTAGCTGAAACTGGGTTCTAAGACAGCTTACAAGTCAGGCCCTGTCGAGCTGCTACACACCTCAAAATCGGGCTAAAAACGACCCAAGAGTCAGGGCGAAAATGTCCCTGCTCAGACCATCCTTGGGCTGAGGGTAACGCTTGCCGCCATGCTACCACTAGGCGCCGATGCAAGTCGAAAAACAACCCTGAAGAGAGCCTCGTTTGAGCTAAAATCGGCGCCGGAAAGTGGCCTCCAAAACTGCTGCAACAGGGGCAGTTTAACGTCAGCCAGCACGCTGCAGGGTGCTGTGCACGTTGAAAACCAAGGAGGATTGCATGTGGGCTTCACCAAATGCAGGTGGGCCCTGCACAAACGCAGATAGGTCGCACCCCGTGTCAGCAGGTGGGCCTCACCCTACCACAGTTGGTGGGCCATGTATGTGGCCCCACCTTGATGACGTGATTGTATCCAGGCCATCCATCCATTTCAAACAGCCCTGGATGTGCAATCTACAAAATAAAATAGCATCTTATGGGCAACCAGGGTTGCTGTGTCCAACGGTTTTCAAGGATAGTCTTTTATCGCATGATTTTGATACTTGCCCTATGTGGCTTATTTTGATATTTGTCTTATGTGTCTTGCTTTGATATCGCCGTATGTGTCCTTGTTCTATTATTTTCCCTATATGGGCTCGATGTTTTTATACTGTGCAACCATGCGATGGCAAGCCCCATATGTTGTAATATGATTGACCACTAGTCGACGGTTTTCCATTAAACATCCTAAGGTGGTAGCCTCATGAGCCGAGGATGGCGGTAATGGGACACTATGCCCGAGCTGTCGGCCTACACTGGGCTCTGAGCTCCCCGTAGTGACCTTAAGCTTACCTAAATTGGCTGATTGTAACTGGACTAATAATGGTTTTGCTAATCATGCATCCATAGCATGTTGGCGATGACAGGTGGCTAATCTGGATGTTGTAGCACATGCCCTTAGGATCTTCTGGGTATCATTTCGCTAGCTCCCAGACCACTGACTATCGACCCCTGTCCGACTGGATGATTTTCCCAGGTCGATGATTTGCATGGGTGACGAGCCCACTGTCTGCATGGATGAGCATCCCCGGGGCAATGATTGCATTCACGCATCCATGCACCTAATAAGACCTGCATCATGTATTGTTTTGTATCTTTGGTTTATAACTATGCTTACCTAATGCGGCGGTGTGTAATCTTGAGGAGAATTCACACTGAGCTGGCCACTCATCCATCAAATATACAACCGTACAGGTAGTGCAGGTGGCCCCATATATCGGTGAGGAGCGGGCTATGGTTGACAAGGGTGCATGATTATATTTGCTAAGGGTTGTTACAGGATTTCACAGTTCAAGATTTTTGCAGTTTACCTTGTTTCACATGTAATATTATGTCATTTTGTATTTGTAAGAATGTGGACATTGGTTTGTATAAGTCATTATGGGCAGCCACTTGTATATTCTAAATGAAAATTGAAACTTCCCTTTTAGCTTACTTGTCCATTCTACGCTCATCTACCTACTCTGATAGTTGAAAAAAAATGTAAATTTGACCATCCTTTAAGGTTAACACTCGGGTTTTTGGAAAACGAGTCGTGTACTCGGGTCCTGAAAACACGGGGCGTAACAGTTGGTATCAGAGCATAGTTTGGACAAACTTGGCCTTGGGAAATGATCTTATACAAGCCTTAAATGTCTCAGTTAGGATATTTGAAATTAGAAATTGAACTTAGGTGAATATCCCTTAGACCCAGAAGGATGATTGGGAATGTAGACACCCAAACTTAGGTTCCCTTAGAAGTGATTTGGATAGCAATCCAAACTTATATAGAATTCCCTCTAAAATAAGGACAATCTGAGAACATAGAGGCTTCAATTGTAGGATCCTTGGGAAATTGTTTGGAAAATTTTAGAACTTAGAAATGATCTTAGTTTCCCTTTAAAATTATGGGCTTGGTCCTTCGAACTTAGAAGTGAAAACTTTGGTTCCCATGTAAATCATCAAAACTGTCATTTGAACGTAGAAACAAAACTTAAACCCCCACTCCAACTATCAGATAATTGATTAAACTTAGAAATTAACTAAACTTAGGAATTATGGAAGTATAAATGACCACTATGATGTATTAAAAGGACTAAACTAGAACATTTTTATACTTTGACTTCCAAAAAAAAAAAATTTATAAATTTTCCTAAGCTTCCATTGCTAAGAATAACACTATCATTAAATAGATTGAACTTAGACATTCTAGGAAATCCTTTATAGCCATCATACTGTACATTAGATTAAACTTAGGCATTTCCCCATGCTTAAGGAAACTTATCAGAAGTTACAACTTGAATTTCCTAATACTTATCGTTAATTGGAAAGTGATAATTCTCATAAATTTCAGCACTTAGGGTCAACTAAATGTGAAGTTATAGGATTTTGGGTGAATTTTTAATTTTAGACTAGGCATGTGGGAACTAGATTTGGGAAGTCAAATAAGACGTAGGAAAATTTAAACTCAAGTTTCATGTAGAGGGCCCTAGTCCTAAAAATTTTTGCATTAAGCTTAAATGATCAGAGTGCACTGTGGAAGGGTTATGAGCCACATAGATTTGTCCTTTATAAGGATATAAGATTACATGATATTTCCCATGAGTCCAGAATAGACGGGATCACGAGTCGATGGAATCATATTAATACAAAGTCTACATGGTTTGGCTCAAGTCCTAAAGTCCTAGTGAATCTCAATGATTTCAATGCCCTGATCAAGCAAAGAATCGAGATTTACTGGGGTTACGGATTGATACAGGTGGATCCTCCGTTCTGCGCAGGCATAGGACCCATGTATCAGGCTTAAACCTACTACAACCATCCGTTCATGTTAACCCGAGCACTAGAAATGAAAATTTGTATTGTACTTTGGATGGTGAGGAACTATCATTGATAGTCAAAGAAAATAAAAGGGAAGATAAAATATCGTTATCAGTCACCCGAATGAGCTTACAGTCTTAGTCAATGCTATTAGAAATCCTGATGTTGACAAGCACTAGAAAGATTCCTAAGTTCTGGTTAACACTTAAATGATTTATAACCTAGAGAGGACCCTAAACCCATTAGTGATTAATAGATTAAATGATAAAAAGGGGTGTGGTAGGTCTGTATGTAACTTGCTGGGATTTCACGCGTAGACAAATCGAGAATATGTGCACCACTAAGGCAATTCTCCTACTTTAAAAGCCAGGATGAGTATTATCAAACCCCGATGGTCAAAACTTTCTTTAAGGGGGGTAGATTGTAACGACCTCAGTTTTGGCCGCCTAGAAGCATACATTTGTACATATAAGGAAATAATGAATATTATCATCGTCCCTGATCATAATAGAAGCACTGAATTTTGGGGACGAAATTCTCTTTAAGGGGGGTAGATTGTAACACCCCGTAATTTTCAGTACTCGGGTGTTACTATTATAATCTAGATTAGCGCATTTGTATGAAGATACAAATAATGTACACTATTCGCCATCATTTGATAAGTCACAACTCATTACTTAGTGTCAATAGTCAGAATGCCAATATCTCATATCCCACCGTTGATTTAAATAAATTGGTAACTAAATGTTAAAAACCCACGTATTTTGGCCCACTTACAAGCCCGAATAATTTAATCCTTATAATCAAATACTTATAGAAGACTGAATAAATGAATAAATGCTCTAATTGGGCTATTATCCACGTGAACAAATTAGAAATGTACATATATCAATATATATATATATATATAAATCTAAATACAAATAAATAATTTATCCTTGAAAAACATGAAGAACATCTCCAAAGAGAGAACCATGAGAATTAAATACGAATTAAAATGAAATATAAAATATTTCAAAAATGTTATTTAATGTTATAAATATATATTAGGCCATTTAACTCATAACTCGACCACTAAAATCTAGTTAAATGGCTTCGTAGACTCATTTTAGCCGTTGACATTCAATTTCGGAACAATCCGACCATCAGATCGACGAGAATCCACCGTTAGAGCTAGGAATCGACCCGTATGGTCCACCTAGACCTTAGATCAGTCTGATCAACGACCAAGGTCCATTAGTGTAGCTTCTAGAACTCAATGGATGAAGTAGATTTGGCAAGGAGTCGGTGGACCCCACCTCTAGATTTAGAGTGTGCACACGGTGCGTGTGCACCAACAGCACACCGAGTGGCATGCGTGGTCAGACCAGACTCTGACCCGCCATTTCCCGAAAATGGGAATTCTCCCGCTGCGCTATCATTTAAAACACGGCTAGTTGTGTTTTTCCCTCCCTGTTTGATCGAGATATGGCCCACCATGAGGGGCCATATCAATAATCCAAACCGTCCATTTAATTAAGAAGGTAGAGCTACCCAGAACCCAACTCATCCCGTACGATGAGGCATCCGTGCATGTGCACAAACAGGGCCCAAACAGGGCTGCTTGCGGCACCTCCAAAATTGGAAAAGGATCCGTTTCCACTTTTATTTGCCTGACAGGCGATCCGCGTGGAGGAAAACCTCTCAATCCCAGCCGTCTATTCCAGCATATCTCGACCCTCCATTGTTGCCACACAAACCGTGGTTTTCAGAGAAAACTAGGGGCCGGTTTCAGCTCCTACCCATGGTATTTGAAGGCCGTTTCTAGCAGATCAAATCTGGAATGTTCATTGGTGATTCGACGGTCCTGAGGAAGTTCGGGGCTTGATTTAAGCTCAAAATATGGGGCTAAGATGGGTCTCTCTCTCCCACACCCTTACCGCAGCTCGAAAACCGACCGTCTTCTTCACCATATGAACCCACCATGAAAACAACAATGGAGCTCCACTCCCTTGCTCCTGCAAACTTTCGGAGGCTTGTCCGCACCACATGGAACCTTCATTTTGAAGAAAGACCCACCCGACGTCAATCCGCCATTAACACGAGCCCTTCTTCCTCGTCGAACCCACACCGAGTCGTCCCGAGTTGGGGCGAAATCAGGTCGAGCCATGGGCTCTGTCAGGCCTCTGAAACAGCAGAAAAGAGAAGAGAAAAAGGAAATGGAAGAAAGAAGGAAGGGAAGGGAGAGGAAAAAAAAAGAGAGAGAAAACAGAGGGAGAGAAAGGAAGGAGAAAGAAAAGAGCGGAAGGAGTAGGAAAGGTGGGTGTGCGTGTCAACCCGAGCTCGGGTCAGACCCGACTGAAACTGGTAAAACTTTCTTTCTATTTTAAGGTTCTAAAATGAACATAAACTAAGCTCCGCCATGCCCCACCCGCACCTCAAACAAACCGCCAGACGGGACCCGGATCATAGCTAAAAATAACCACTAACAGAACCATGCACAGAACCGAGAACAGGCTCTGTTTGAAGAAAGAGATGGCTTGCGTGCAAGCACTGTTTCAAGGCCAAAACCGGCCTGAGTATGGCCCTGTTCTGGGACCAAGCAGTAGCGTGTAAATGGCCCCAGATAGTAGCTGAAACTGGGTTCTAGGACAGCTTACAAGTCAGGCCCTGTCGAGCTGCTACACACCTCAAAATCGGGCTGAAAACGACCCAAGAGTCAGGGCGAAAACGTCCCTGCTCAGACCGTCCTTGGGCTGAGGGTAACGCTTGCCACCATGCTACCACTAGGTGCCGATGCAGGTCGAAAAACGACCCTGAAGAGAGCCTCGTTTGAGCTAAAATCGGCGCCGGAAAGTGGCCTCCAAAACTGCTGCAACAGGGGCAGTTTAACGTCAGCCAGCACGCTGCAGGGTGCTGTGCACGTTGAAAACCAAGGAGGATTGCATGTGGGCTTCACCAAATGCAGGTGGGCCCTGCACAAACACAGATGGGTCGCACCCCGTGTCAGCAGGTGGGCCTCACCCTACCACAGTTGGTGGGCCATGTATGTGGCCCCACCTTAATGACGTGATTGTATCCAGGCCGTCCATCCATTTCAAACAGCCCTGGACGTGCAATCTACAAAATAAAATAGCATCTTATTATAATAATATAATATACACACACACACACACACATACATACGTGCACTTCTGGTGGGCCGCACGAAAGATCCGACCATCCAGCAAGGGACGAAGTGTCCAGGTCGTTCACAAAGAAACGTCCAGTGCTGGACGGGTTACTGTACACGTTAACAAAAAAAAAGATGATGAAATGATATGGCAAGTAACGTTTTGAGGCAATGCACATGTAAAGTGCTATACATATGCGGTGGGCCCCATGTGGGACCCACGTAGAAATAATGTTTAAATGCATGTGATATATAATATTTAAACACATATTAGATGCTTGTGATCTATGGTATTTAAATATATAGTGGATGCATGTGAGGTTGATATAATATTATATATACTTGATGTATGAGGTGGCCCCATGTGGGACCCATCTGATACTTATGTCAAATCCAGACCGTCCAAGATCTGGACGTAGGACCACCATGGGGTGTGTCTTCTTCACGACGTCCAGCTGGGGATGGTGAGGCCCATTGCGACACATGTGTGTCCACACTATCCACCCAAACTACGTGGCCACCACTATGGACCCCACCTTGGAGGGCCTGTTCTAATTCTGGCCATCCATCTGCCTAAAATCCTGACCGCCCATCAATGAACTCCAGCTGGACATGAACACCCTGAACCATAGCTCAACTGGTAGAGTAAGTGAAGACACATGCTTCCAGCACTTGAGGCCTCGGCATCGATCGCTAGTGGGGATGGCTAATGGAGAAGCGGACCTGCCTCTCCACTCTATCAACCCCATCCTGATGTAGGAGTCCTATCCAAGCCATCCACCCGTCTAGTGGAATTGTCCTAAAAGACTGAGGAGAAAAATAAGACGAACCCCCTTGCCAAGTGGGCCCACCTCACGATGTGTAGCACCATCCATGAGACTTCACTATGATACATCTGTTAATCCAAGACATAAGAATACCTGACAAACGTAAACTGTAATTTTTAGGAGAATCTTTGAGTAACCCCGGACCTCAAGAAGACTCAGGCCGAATTCGAGAATACTACCATACAGGTGATGATTCTTCCCCTTGAGCTTTCCATCTTCTCATTAGCTTAAGTTATAGTTTTTATTTAAATTTATATTTGATATCTCTCTCTTATAATCACATGTGTTAGCTGGTGGAAATTGAATTGCTATATTGCCTGCTTAATGTTCATCTTGTATGATTGTTCATGGATTATTTGTGGATTGCTTATTGAACTTGAATTGGTACACCAGTGGGAAACCCTTACTATATGTGTACACCCATACTTGGGATGTAACTCGACTGGTTGTGATAATAATGGACCTTCGGCTTAGTGGTTATTGAATGGTGGTTTAAATTAACCAGTGATGTGGGCCTACCATCCAGGGTTGCTGTGTCCAACGGTTTTCAAGGATGGTCTTTTATCGCATGATTTTGATACTTGCCCTATGTGGCTTATTTTGATATTTGTCTTATGTGTCTTGCTTTGATATCGCCGTATGTGTCCTTGTCCTAGTATTTTCCCTATATGGGCTCGATGTTTTTATACTGTGCAACCATGCGATGGCAAGCCCCATACGTTGTAATATGATTGACCACTAGTCGACGGTTTTCCATTAAACATCCTAAGGTGGTAGCCTCATGAGCTGGGGATGGTGGTAATGGGACACTATGCCCGAGCTGTCGGCCTACGCTGGGCTCTGAGCTCCCCGTAGTGACCTTGAGCTTACCTAAATTGGCTGATTATAACTGGACTAATAATGGTTTGGCTAATCATGCATCTATAGCATGTTGGCGATGACGGGTGGCTAATCTGGATGTTGTAGCACGTGCCCTTAGGATCTTCTGGGTATCGTTTCGCTAGCTCCCAGACCACCGACTATCGACCCCTGTCCGACTGGATGATTTTCCCAGGTCGATGATTTGCATGGGTGACGAGCCCAAGTCTGGCTGGATGTGCATCCCCAGGCCGATGTGCATTCATGCATCCATGCATTTAAAAAGACTGCATCATGTATTGTTTTGATTGCTTTGTTGTTTTATAACTATGCTTACCTAATGCGGCGGTGTGTAATCTTGAGGAGAATTCACACTGAGCTGGCCACTCATTCATCAAATATACAACCGTACAGGTAGTGCAGGTGGCCCCGTATATCGGTGAGGAGCAGGCTATGGTTGATAAGGGTGCATGATTATATTTGCTAAGGGTTGTTACAGGATTTCACAGTTCAAGATTTTTGCAGTTTACCTTGTTTCACATGTAATATTATGTCATTTTGTATTTGTAAGAATGTGGACATTGGTTTGTATAAGTCATTATGGGCAGCCACTTGTATATTCTAAATGAAAATTGAAACTTCCCTTTTAGCTTACTTGTCCATTCTACGCTCATCTACCTACTCTAATAGTTGAAAAAAAAACATAAATTTGACCATCATTTAAGGTTAACACTCGGGTTTTTGGAAAACGAGTCGTGTACTCGGGTCTTGAAAACACGGGGCGTTACATCTTTCGAACCTCGGCTTTAATCTTCCACGTGGCCTCTTCTTCCGTGTGGTGAGTCCACAAAACCTTTACCAATGGGATAACCATGTTACACAACACTTGTTCTTTTTTGTCGAGTACACGAGCAAGTCATAGTTCATAAGTAGCGTCTTCGCGAATTCTACTTGTTCCCACTTGATGGCATGAGATGAGTCTAGCACATTCTTCTTTAGCATAGAAATGTAGAACACATTGTGCACACCTGATAGGGGTCTTGGTAGTGCGAGGTGATACCCGACTGCACCGATACATCCATAATCTAGAACGGACCAATGTAACACAGGATCAATTTCTTTTCAAAATGCAACAACCCCTTCATGGGGGAGACCTTTAGGATATGTGATCTCCCACCACGAATTCTAGATGCTTTCTTTATTTCTCTGTGTAGCTTTTCTGCCAGCTCTGTGTTATCAAATGACACTACCTAATCAAATCAATCTTCTCAGATGTCATTTGAACCAACTCTGGTCAAATCAAATTCTGTTCCCCAACTTCAATCCAGTAATGTGGAGCTCAACACGGATGCCCATATAAAGCTTGATAAAGCGACATGCTGATGCTAGCCTAAAAGTTGTTATTGTATTTGAACTCGACAAATGAAAGACAATCATCCCAGCTATCTTTGAAATCCAAGGCACACCCGTGAAGTATGTCTTCCAAAACTTGGTATACCCTCTCAGTTTGTCCATTGGTATGTGAAACGCGGTGTTATACTTCAAAGTTACACTCATCACTTATTGGATCCATTGTCCAAAAGGTAGATGTAAATCAGATATCTTTGTCTGACATGATCTCTAATGGAACCTTGTGTAATTGAATGATCTCTTTGATGTATAACTTAGCCAAATCTTCTAGAAAGGTCGTCACACGGATAGGCAAAAAGTGGGTCATCTTCGTCAAACAATCCATGATCAACCAAATGGAATCGTGCCCCTTTCTTATTTTCGGTAATCCAGAAATGAAATCCATAGAGATGTAATCCCATTTCCACCGACAATTAGCATTAGTTGTAGAATTCATGGTTGTCTACAATGTTTGGCTTTTACTTGTTGACACTTGAGGAATATTAAGACAAAATTTGCTATCTCATTTTTCATGTTGTCCTACCAATAGGTGTGCTTCACATCTTGATACATCTTAGTACTCCTGGGATGAATCACCAGTTTCAAGCAATGTGCTTCGTCTAGAACTTCCTTTTTTAGTTCGTGTATGCTCGGAATGTTGGGGATTTGTGCTGCAGAATCACATAGATCTAGATCTAGGATAGCAATCCAATGGCACCAAGCAAACACAAGAGAACACACAGATTTAATGTGGAAAACCCTTTTGGGAAAAAACCACAGCACAAAGCAACAGAATTCCACATGAAAGCATAAATTACAAACAGAAAGGCTTACCCGATTCAAACAACCTCGAATCTCACCCTTGCTACACTCATTAGAAACCCTAAAACCCTTTTAGGAACCCTTAGAACTCCTTTAGAAAGCCTTAGCATGCCCTATAATAGCCCTAGGGATCCCTATTTATAGTTTAGGAAACTCCACTTACGCACCTAGTTTAGAAAATTTCAGAAACCACATCAAATTTACGCAGTCCGCGCGTAAGCTGCATAACCCTCAACTAGTCGAGCCAGGGCCTCGACTAGTCGAAGGACCCCTTCGACCGGTCGAGCCTAACCCTCGACTGGTCGAGCATCCCGGACACCAAAAAAACTAGCTCGGTGGACTTCAAGTCAAGCGGGCCTCGGCTGGTCGAGTAAGCCTCTCGACCAGTCGAGCAGGCCTCTCGACTGGTCGAGCAGCGCGGTGACAAAAATAGATTTAAGACATCCTATAACAACAATCTCCACCATATCTTCAATCTTTAACCATATAACTTCTTGACCTCTTCTCTTATCTCTGCATCAATCATAGCTTCTCGTGCACACTTCGTCCTTCTTTTACAACATCACCAAGCCCAGAGAAGTCACACAGAACTTGAACTTCTCTGAAGGAACGATCTTGGTGAGCATGTCTGTCGGATCTGAACCCACATGCCTAACCCCCTTTGCTCCTGTCTTCCCAAAAGTAAAGACGTAATCTTCTTACCATCTCATCACTGCCCAATATTGCTTGTCTGGGTATTTGCCCACAACATTGCTGTGAAACACCGGTCTAATACAGACCATGGCATACACTGCCAACTGCATTTGAATAAGGCTCATGAGATATGTTCTGTTTTTCCTCATCTATTTTGGAACATGTCCTGAGGAAAACTTGAGAAGAGAGGCGTAGGGAATGCTCTTCGGCTTTGCCTAGTCCATCACATCCTTGATTAATACCTACCCAAGGTACTCTGCCTAAGATAACCAAAGCCTACTCCTCTTTCAGTCTCAATGTTGAGAACCATCTTACAGCCCCCTGATCCTTCATCCTGAATGTCCCACTTAACCGAGTCTTCAGTATATTGATATCAGACATATCATAATTGGCGATCTACATGTCATCAACATACAATTCCTGACTCACCATGAAGGAATCAAACCACTACCTAGGCAACAGGTCGTACCACGATCTCTTGTAAACTTTTTTCTCAACCCCTTTAGCTTCGAACCGCTCTAGTTGCTTCATGTAGATCTGCTCATCCAATTTCCTGTACAAAAGTGCAGACTTTACATCCATCCTTCCAGCTCAAGATCCCATTGGCCAACTAGTGCCAATCACAAATCTAATAAACACCTATTATACCATCGGTGCGAATATCTTTGAGAAGCCAATCCCTTCTCTTTGAACATAACTCTTCGCTATCAACATCGCTCTATATCTATGTTGTATCGTCCTAAAGATCCACCTGCATCCAACCGCTTCCTAGCCTACTGGAAGCTCCACCAGCTCCCATGTGTCGATCTGGTACAACGAGTCCATCACATCGCCTATAGTCACCTTTCACTTCTCAGCACCTGGCTCACCTAGAGCCGTCTGAATAGAAGACAAATCCCCTACGATATTGGAGTCATCCATGTACCTCATCGATATCCTGTGATTATGCTATGTGATTCTTCTCACAGGTGGCTGCTACACCTGCTCTGTTCCCTATCCGCGCATCTCAACCTTCCTACCCTGCCCACTCATGTGGCCATGTCCAACATGCCACACACATGCAGAGGTGGAATCCACCACATCCACTACAATTATACCTTTTGAAGTGCTCTCGATTAACCTATATATGTTACCGAGTCATTGCCCTTTCATGATTACCTGTGCTCCTTTAGATACCTTAAAAGCACTATCAATACCTGTGAACTTACAGCCCATTGCCTTAAGTATACCAAGAGAAATCAGACTCTTCTTCAAATTAGGAACGTGCTTGACATCAGTCAAGGTACGCTCCACCCCATCAAACATCTTGATGCACACCGTACCAACAACCACAACATTACAGGTAATGTCATTACCCATAAACACCTGTCCACCATCGCACTCCCTATAGCTGGTGAACCAACTCTGATGAGGAGTCATGTAAAAGGATGCCCCTATGTCTAGAATTCACTCATCCTTACAATTATCATATGGCCACTTGATCGTAGACACAGACAAAACATCACCATCACATCCACTTGATCCATCTGATGTGGTAGTATTGGCCTCCCTGTACAAAGCCTTTGAATCTTCTCTCTTAGATTTAAGATTTGTACAATCCTTCTTCACATATCCTTCTATCCCACAATTCCAGCACTTTACCTTTCCTTTGCCCTTGACCTTGAATTTGGATCTAGAACCTAAAGAACCTATACCTTATTCAGAATTCATATCCCTTGTAAGCAGTGCATCAGAAGATATCCTCATGTCGATATTAAGCTTTCTCATAGCCTTCCCTTGAAGGGCTGAGATAACAGTGTCGACACTCAGAGTTTTATTCGTGATGCACATTGTGTCCTTCAATGACTCATGAGACGCTGGAAGAGAATTTATTAACATACATGCTTGTTCTTCATCTTTCATCACTTCCTCCATATGTAGCAATTTGTAAGCCAATTTATTAAAGTTGCTGATGCGAGACTCCAGATCTCCACCCTCTGTCATCTTGAAGTTATACCACTACCACTTCAAGTGTAGGCAATTTTTAGAGGATTTTTTTGCATAGACATCCTCTAACTTTTCCCATAACTTAGCTACAGTTTTCTCCTTCATGACATTGTAGAGAACCTCATCCATGAGACAAATGAATCGATGATAAAGCCTTCTTATCAAGAGTATTCCATTCATCATCAGTCATGAAAGACTTTCTCTCCTTAAGTACATTATCTTCGCCTTGCTTGATTAAGGAATTGATCATCTTGATCTTCCATAACTCAAAATTATTTTTTCCTTGAGTACTTCTCAATCTCATTGTCACGCCCCAAACCCAGAAATCAGATTCACAGGAATCCCGATCGCCGAATCTGGTGCCGACAGCATCCATAGTACCCCATTCTCGGCTCCTAGCGTTCATACACCAGATTCCAATCCTGAGATCCTACAAGGAGGATTTTTTTTATATACATTTAACTCATAATAAGCATAACCACACGTATACCCAAATCATAAAGGCAACATCATCATCACATATCCACTAATATAATCATTTGAGTACAATGCTGAAAGGAAAATACATCAATCGAAAGTCAAGCTCCAGAAGACCGCTGCACGCTCCAAGCTCAACACTGCTGCAGCCTATCATCATCTGCACGCATCTATCATGCATAAGCTTATAAAAAGCTTAGAGGGTGGTGTAGGTGTGTGCATAGGGTAAGTGTCAAGTATTCAATACAATATCATCATCATACAATATCGAAAATACAGGTAATCCATAAATCGTACATTATTGGAATAAGCAGAAAGATTGACAAGATCATGAATTATCAAAGTAAGTAGAAATACTGACAAGATCATAAATCATAAGATAACAGAGTAAACAATATAGAACAGCTATGCAAATAAGAAGTCATAAAAAGCTAAATATAAGATGCCGAGGATGCGATGCAATATACAATTCCTTATGAGTTCATGAATAATGTTAGCTGTATCTAGACCATATAAATGTAGAAACGCAATAACCCAAAAAATCCATATGCGGTGTGAATGGAATGACCCTGCCGGAGTGTGAGGTCGAGATGATAGTATGTAGTATCGTAGGCTATGGGGTCCATCACAAGGGACTTCTATCCAAACCAGTCTCATACCTAAATTTGGATAATCAGACTCAATGTGGTAAACTCCTAATCTCAGGTTAGTCGCGCGCCCCAACCGAAATCCTGGCCATTACGAAGGCACACGTAAAAAATAGTTGCACACCACCAACCCAAGTGGATAGTGAATGAATAAATGCATGAATGGGTATGCAACTCCTACTCACTAAATCCACATATCAGTACAGTTCATCTCTAGGATCATCACCGGGGTTTAGTACACTCCAAATGGCACTGCCGCTCTCCTAGCCACACAGTACAAGTGAGCGTAAGAAATCTCACTATCCGCCTGGCCAATAGTCTGTCAATACCTATCCGGCACGTCGATAGCGGACCCATTCACAAACTACCCTCGAGCAGGTAAGGTCACACCCCCTCTCAACTAACCACGACACAGTGGGAGACATGGCCTCCTGGTATTTGGCACTCGGGCGCTCATGTATCCACTAGGTCTCGATGTTAGGGCGTCTCTTGGCCATGGAGGTTTAGGAATTTTCACCCAGGGACATCTATGGCGCCCGTATGTTAGAACCAAACATTTTTGGTGTCCTATTTGGCCATCCACGATATGCCTGTAGAGGCTACGGCCCTGATGTCACTAGGGCATACAGTAATCATAGTGCGAGATACATGAGTCATATAATCTAGTCATGCATCAATCCTGCACATACTGCGTGCTCATGTGAGATAACCTCCACCTATCAGGGAGTCTCATAACAACATGCTCAATGACATATGCATTGATCAACCACATCTCATAACAAACATACAGATGATACGTAAGGGCATGTATCATGATGTTATGCTGTCACACACTCATAACCGGTATCAACAACCGGCATCAACAATTGACCTCGATAATGTGGACATTTAACCAACATTGCCCCCAAGGAATGGCCCACATCGAGCCAAACATATAATAGGCCCACGGTCTCACACAAAGGCCTGATATATAACACAGTGGGCCTTACTCAAGGGACACATATACACAATAGGCGGGCCCTGCTCATGGGCCTCAAATACATGACATGTGGGCCCTACACATGGGTCTCAAATACATCGAATGGGCTATGCATCATGGGCCATGAATACATCACAATGGGCCTTTCTCATGGGCCTAACATACATCATAATGGGCTCTATAGCCTGGTCCTCAAATGCATCCCAATGGGCCTCATCACATGGGCCTCATATACATCATATTAGGCCTTAAACACGGCTTGAATGCACATCACAACGGTCCTCAAATACAGGCCGCATATACATCACACTAGACCTCAACAATCGGCCTTGATACTCGGCCTCAATACTCGAAATTGACACTCGAGATCGGCCTCAATAATCGATACTGATGATCAACATGTATAAATAAGGCAAGGTCTATAGATGGACAACTAATCAACAATAATGTAAAGATCGGCTCTCAGCTGTGGTTATACCAATCCGATAGCATGGGCCATCTGTCTATGGTGAACGGGGCCCACTTATTTAGGTTAACCATGAAGAGAATGGGCCTAACCAGGCCTAAGGGAAGGTTACAATGAGGACATCTAACCGTCATTGCCCATCAATGTGGATATTCAACCAACATTGCTCCCAAGTAGTGACCCATGTAGAGTCAAACATAAGGTGGGCCCAAATATCCAACAGGTGGCCTCAAATAATCATCACAGGTGGGCCTTACACATGCAGCTCATGGGCCTACACATCACAGTGAGTCGATACATTGGGCCGCACCATTAGCCTAATATGCACATCACGGTGGGTCACATCATTGGGCCGCATCGATGGGCGTCAATGCAACAAGTGGGCTGCATCAATGAGCCACACTAATAGGCCTTATACACATCAAGTCGGGCCTCGATAATTGGGCTGGAAATATGTCATAATGGGACACGACATACGAGCCGAAAATATGTCGCAATGGGCCTCGACCCATGGGCCGAAAATACATCTCTGTGGGCCTTACCAAATGGGCCATAAACACATCCTAATGGGCCTCTAACATATCATAACGGGCCTTGCATCAATGAGTCGCACTAATGGAGCTCATACACATCAAGTGGGTTGCATCAATAGGCCGCACAAATGCACAATAGGTAGGCCCTGCACATGCAGTAAATGGGCCCCACCAGATGGTTAGTGTGGATATAGAATGCATACATCTAGTGGGTCACACATCCCATGGACGGTGTGAGTAAAACATTCATCGAGGCTGGCCCTATATGACTTGGACGGTTAGGGTGTATCATATGAGGTGGGCTCTGCTCACGGGTCCCAAATACATTACAATGGGCCTTACCAAATGGGCTTTGAATACATCTCAATGGGCCTCAACCCATGGGCCCTGATATATATCATAATGGGGTGCCTGCCCTAGATGGCGTGGATAAAATTATATCATGGTGCATCCCGTCCAAATAGTTGGACAGTATGGATATAAAAACATATATATCATGTGGGATCCATGTGTACAACGGATGCATCAAGGTGGGCCTCACACAGATGGACTGCATGGAACAAAATACATATGTCACATGGGTTCCACATCCCACGACCAGAGATTGGGTGGTGAGGATAAATGAATACATCATGCTGGCCCACACTACATATAGACGGTATGCTTATTCAACACATATAATAATAACATATAGTAAGGATGGCCCCACCGTCCAGTAGCTGCTGGACGATGTGAATAAGGAGTGCATGCATCAAGATGGGCACCTTGAATGGACCACAAAATACATCAGGGTGGACTCGACAAATGGGCCACAAAATACATCAAAGTGGGCCTCATAACATGGGCCTCCTATACATTAAGGTGGGCCCTATTGGACAGGCCACAATACATCAAGATGGGCCTCCTTACATGGTCATACGTATATCAAATGGGCCACACCCAAATAAAGGTGGTGATAATGATTTCCACCATTTAAGTTCCTAAGGCCCACCATAACATGTGTTTCCCATCCAACATGTTCATAAATTAGATAAAGTGGAACAAATATCAGCTTAATAGGAAACTCCCATGGCCCTTAGAAATTTTGAACTATGGACGTCATTGTCCACTACCTTAAATGGTGGGGTCCACTTGAACTTTAGATCTGACTTATTTTTAGTCTCAAGCCTGTTAAGACAAGCTTGCCAAATGATTGGACGGTTTGGATGCAACACATGTATCAAGGGTGGGGTCCACATGGGCTATGGATCTGACTCATTCTTTAGCTCATGCCACGAAATGAGCTTTCAAAACGGATGGACAACTTGGATGCAACACATGCATTATGGTGGGTCCCATGAAGGCCCACCATCATGTATATATTATATAATATAATATAAAAATCTATATATGGTATATATAATATATACAATATAATATATATATATATACACACACACGCGTACACACATCAGCCCCACACGTGGGGTGGTCCCACCATGATATTTATCTGCCATTTAAACGGTTCATAAGGTCACGTGGACCAGGGTAGGGCCCACCGTAATATTTATTTGCCACCCAAACTGTTTATAAGGTCACACGGACCTTGGGGGTCCACCCTGATGCAGTTCACAAATCCAGTCCACCCATTATGTGTGTCCCACTTGACTGAGGGTTCAGACCAAGTTTCAGCCGTATCCAAATTTCAGGTAGGCCCCACCGAGTGATTTTATATGTTTAGGCATGTCTTCACATGATTTTAAATGGCGTGGCCCGCTTGAGTTCCGTATATAGCTGATTTTTTAGGCGGCCCCCTGGCCCGAGGGAACCCATCAAATGCATGGTGTTGATGGTCGAAACGCATCACGGCAGGGCCCACAACTAAGGCCGTGAGGGCCCTGCCAGGCCATCCACCCGCCCACTGATAGCGGCAGCAGTAGGTGCTGCTGCCTTTGTTAATTAATTTTTTTTGAAAAAAATGTGAAATTTTATGATTTTTCCCCTGTAGGGCCCACATCAGATGAATCCACTCCAACCATTGGATTCCACGGTCCAAGACCAACCAATTCAGTCCAATATGTGACCTGTTTTTGGCGAATAGAAGGATCAAAGTGGGTTTTAATGGTAATACCGCTATTTCCTATGGTATGGCCCACCAGAAAATGGGATCAGCTTCATTTTTCGGCTCAACGCCTAAAATGAGCTGAAGAATGGAATGGACGGTGTGGATCAACCCCATACATCAAGGTGGAGCCTACATGGGAAGCCTATCCCAAAAGTAAAACTTTTTTCTGTTAGCTTTATTAGTACACACCCATGTCAGTACATACACTCCATGTTAGCCAACCACGCTGCCTCACATCCAGCGTCTAGGGACGCTGGACGGCATGGATATACACAGTATCATGGTGGGCCCCACATGCACGTGGCCCACCTGATTTGGATCAATCTGATACTTATGTTTTTCCTTCATCTTGGTCCGCTAATGGGCTGGATGGCGTAGATCCAACACATTCATCCAATGGGTCCCACATGAAAAATATGATTCATGGTGGGCCACACTCACCCCTTCATCATCATTACCATTCAAAGAGAGAGATAGAGAGAAAGAAAGAGAAGCACCCACCAATCGGCCTTCTTCTTGGACTTTCTTCTTCCATCAACGCATCCTAGAGATTCAAAGGGTGCGATTCAACGGTCGAGATTGATTTCGGAGGGTGGAGATGAGAGTTAGAAAGGTGGGCCACACTAGCTCCTCTCATGGAGCCATGGACGTTGGGTGCTCCATGGGGTGTTGTTTGAAAATGGAGAGAGAAAATGAGAGGGAGAGAGGGGTGATGGGAGAGGAGTGTGTAAGGGTGTACTTTGGTAAGGGATAGAGTTGACTTTTAAAGGTTGCTTTTGTACTTAGGGATGGGATAGATTAATGGGTGTACTTTGACAAGTGAAGTGATTGATGTGATGGATTTTCTAGGGATTGCAACGCACGGCATTTTTCCTCGAACTGAATGCCGGCCCACATTTCCTGGCCTGGGTATCGGCTCGACGCGTAATACGTGGCATCAGAACCACGGTGACGGCACAGTTGCAATGATATAAGTCTCGGGGCGAGCCGACTCAGATCGACAAGATCCGGCTCAGGATCACGCGCAGACGCTGTTTACAAATCGAGAGTCACCGAAATTCAACCGGGAGGACCGTAAAGGCATATGGAACGGTACGGGCTAGGATACGGGTCTTACACTCATACCTAGTTTTTCCCATTATTACTAATCCTTCAGATTCAGATATGTGCCCCAACGATTGCTCTGATACCACTTGTTAGGGATTTGTACTGCGGAATCACACAAATCTATATCTAGTATAGCAATATAATGGCACTAAGAAAACACAAGAGAACACACAAATTTAACGTGAAAAACCCTTTCAGGAAAAAACATGACACAAAGTGACAGAATTCCACTATGAAAGCATAAATTATAAAGAGAAAGGACTTACCCGATTTGAACAACCTCGATCTCACCCTTATTATACCCTTTAGAAACCCTAAAACCCTTTTAGGAACCCCTGGAACTCTTTTAAAAAGCCTTAGCATGCCCTAAAATAGCCCTAGGGACCCCTATTTGTAGTTTAGGAAACTCCACTTACACACCTAGTTTGGAAATTTTTGAAAACTGTATTAAATTTACACAGTCCGCGTGTGGGCTGTGTAACCCTCGACTAGTCGAGCCTGAACCTTGAATGGTTGAGCATCCTGGACACCAAAAAAACTAGCTCGCTAGACTTCAAGTCGAGTGGGCCTTGACTGGTCGAGTAGGCCTCTCGACCGGTCGAGCAGGCCTCTTAACTGGTCGAGCAGCACGGTGATAAAAACAGATTTAAGACATCCTATGACAACACGGAACACACTAACATCAGCGGAATCTTAATCCGCCATCAGTGTCTACTCTAATCTGGGTCCTTTTGTTGGGTTTCTCTTTCTCTCATTTTAAGCAACAACTCATCCTCGTCTTGCCCTGCTATGTTCCAACTCTTAATAGCTGATTGAAGGCAAAGGTGAGCTATACTCTCATAAGGCTCCTTAATTATTTGCTTCAAATCGAAATCTTGAACAAATTCCAATATGTTCCTCTTTTTTAACATAAGTGGCACAACGAATTCATGAACCTTCTTACCGCTCAAGGCATCAGCTACCAAGTTTGCCTTGCCTAGGAGGTAAGACATCTCGAAATTAAAGTCCTTCAGTATCTCCATCCAATGTCATTGTTGCACGTTCAAGTCCCACTGGGTGAAGATATATTTAAGCTCTTGAAGTCTCAAAAGAATTCAAATTCTTCACCGTACAAGTAGTGTCTCCACAACTTGAGTGTGAAGATCACTGCTGCTAATTCGAGATCGTGAGTGGGGTAGTTCTCTTCATGTTTGCTTAACTGTTGAAACGCGTATTCAATCACCCTATCTTCCTGCATAAGAATGCATTCCAAACCAACTCATGATACACCAGTGAATATCGTGTACTCAACTCCCTACTTAGGCAGCACGGGCAAAAGAGTGGACATCAACTTGTCCTTCAAATCTTGGAATGCTTCTTCCACCTTCTCGTTCCAAGAAAACTTGGTATCCTTATGGGTAAGCTGGGAGAGCAATCAAGCTATCTTTGAGAAGTCCTTAATGAATCACTAATAATAACCAACCAATTCAAGAAAACTTCTCACTTCCGTAACTGACGTAGGTTGCTACCAATCTTGAATTGTTGTGACCATGGTAAGGTCTACTGTTATGCCCTTCTATGTTACCACATGCCTAAGAAACTCGTACGTAGCTTTTTCTAAAAGTTTTTAAAAGGTAAAAAAATATTTTAAAAGACTACTCAATTACCTAATTAAGGGTGACCTTAGGTCTAGTTTAGTAATAAATTCATATTACAACCACAAAATTGTACCTAAGTAGTCTAATTCGTCAGGACATCAAGTTTTAGCTCAGGTTCCTTCTTCACAATTCACAACAAATGATATAAGTTAACTTGGTTCACTGGGGATAGGCTTCTAGAATTCTCTTGAAATTTTCATCATACTTAATTTTTTATTTTCTTTTGGTTATATGTATCACGCCCCAAATCTAGTTTCCAGTGCCCATTCTCCATAACCCAAATTCAAAGTTGACAACCTCTGTAGTACTCCGATTTCGACTCCTAGCTCCCCTATACCAAGTTCTAAAAGCGGGATCCCACAAAGAGAATTTAGGAGGAACTTTATTAAATGAGTATAACCAAAAGAAGTCCACAACCAATACACATCTACTTTAAATAAAAAGGTTATATATAATGCTAGAAAGAAAAATACATGGTATTACAAAAATCTAAAAGAGCAGGCCCGCACTCTAGCCTTAGTTCTGATGCACCCTAGAATAATTTATAGTGTGAACAAACATGAATAAGCTTCCTACGAAGCTTAGTAGTGTTTGTGTGTGGGTGGGTGGGTGGGTGGGTGGGTGGGTTTGTAATGCATATGACAGATATATCACATCGATATCGATATTAATATCAAAATAAACAGCATAGATAGAGGTTCAATCATGCTAATGTCCATGGTTCAACAAGCCATACCAAGGCTATGTGTATATGCTATGCAGAAGGCCAACTGGGTCGAATGTCATATGCATTCATGAGATGCAAGCATGTCAATCCTAATGTTTAATCTATAACTCAACACAATTCCCATTTAGGATCACCGGGGTTTAATATACAGGCTCCAAACCACATTGCACGAACATGCAAGCATAAGAGACCTCACTACTCACCTCATCAGTGGTAATGTTAATGCCCATATGGCTCATTGGCAGCAGATCCATTTCCAAGCTGGTCAGACTTACTTTCAATCACCACTATACATTTTGAGCAGGTGAGACCGTACCTCTTAACAACTAACCATGCAACAATGAGAAATGCGGCCTACTGGTATTTGGCACTCAGGCGCTCATGTATCACATCAGTCTCAGCGTTGGAGCATCCTGTGGCCACAAGATTTAGAGACCTTCACCCGAGGAAATCCTATGTACCCAAGTGCTAGAACATATTTTTGATATCCATAGTCATATACACCAGCCACAACAAAGCCATGAAGGCTACAAACATGATGTCACTAGGGTGTATGCTACAACCCTAATGCTGCTGGGGTGTAAATGCAAGTGCCTCATGTAAATGTGTGAATGCATGAGTCCACAATCTAAGTCATGCAATTATGTCATGTGAGTCGTGCATACATGCAAGGCGGCCCCATCTCTCACAGGTCCCCTGAAAAGCCCTAAGTCATAGGGTCATCAATGCAACCTTGCTGCACATAAGCAAGTCAAACAATGTTATGAGTACCGACTACAGTCCACTAGCCAACAGGGGTGCCACTAGCAGGATAACATCCCAAATCTAGTTGTACTCAATCATGGAAAAGCCATCATCTAAGTTATGCATATATGATGTGAATGAGATATGACAATGTGCAATCATATAACCACTATGCATGAGGTGTGTAATATCACATCAAGCATAAAGTAGGGCTAAATCAATATAAAGACAATGCTAAATTGAATGTAACAATAATGTCACATCTAGCATAAGGGAAGTGCCACATTCAACATAAGAGAAGTGCCTCACCAACAAATGTAAATATCATACCAACATGATAACGTAACACATCATCCCCAAGCAATGGGCCCCACTTTGAATCCAAGTCTAACGGGGTCATACAAAGCTACACTTGAGCAGGCTTTCATGTCATTGGGCCCACTCAACAAGCATACACAAGATGGACCTAATCATACTCTTTATAGTACATAAGTGTGGAGCTATAGGTGGGTTCCATGGACGATCATGGTAGGCTCCAGAAAGGTATTAAGGTGTAATGGGATTACCACAGCTGCGCGTGCGGAAGATTGGTGGAGCTACAAAATGAAGGCTACGTCCTAGAGGAATGGTGATTAGGACCAAATGGAATTTTTATCTTTTAAACCCAATTACTTAAGCTAATATGCAAATTAAGCTAAACAAGGCAATTAACTCTAAGGTTCCAAGACAATAGAAGGTTTAATCATATAGACTACAAATGATATGTCAATTAAGCAACTATTCTATAAATATGATAGTGTATATGTGTGTGTGAGACATGCTAACTATCAACACCTAGCATTCATCTAATCATATATACATATAATTAAACATTCACAACATAAGCATAATTAAACAAGTTCTCAAAGATATTCTCAAATACAAGCATGTATAGTGGTTCGGTTTCCCAACTCCAATCTCGGTAGATGCACTTAACTCATAAGTGTGCCGGATTTCACTATCGGAGGTTTTAAATCAAGTTAACATCTAACACTTATAATCCTACACAATGAATGAATTCGTGAGAGACTTTATATGATTTTTTATAGGCTCGCCACAAACTCGGTCATACACAAGAACCTACTGATGTACACTCCCATTGGAGGCTCCCACAAGAGACTTTAGTTGGTTTTTCATAGGCTTACCAATAACCACGGTCCTAGTCTAAGGACCTACATTTACTCCCGTCGGAGGCTCTCACAGAGACTAACATGTACACACCCATGTCCAATGGCCGGACTTGATTTAAGCCCTACATACGAGCTAATGTCCTATACAAGAACCTAGGTTTTAAGCCCTACACAAGAGCCAAGGTCCTATACAAGAACCTAGATTTAGACCCTACACAAGAGCTAAGGTCCTGCACAAGAACTTAGTCTAGTTTGGGTCACAAACTCTTACCCTTAATTATATACAAGAAAGGAGAGCATACAAACTCTTACACTTGACAACTTATTTGCCAAATTACGCCTCTTTTATATCATCATCTCAAGTTGCTTGATCGATGCTCTCTCGTACTTCAATTAGCTCCCCTTTGCTCCCCCGATCATGGTATCGATCCTTTATCAAGGCTCCAGCTCCAAGATCAAACACCTTGCATGCAATGCTCCTTTGAGGTGACCAAGGTGATAGGAAGTTGGTTGAATCTCCTACAACTAATAAGAAGTTATATTCCTAGGGGATTCACCTAGATGGGTCTTCTAAAGGATTTGGACAATGGCATGCCTACAGAGGTTAAGTATAACTTCTAGAAAATGAAGGAGTTCGAGATTAGAATCTTCATTAGAGTATTAATCTTAAGGAAGATGACTTATAACTCATTGTTTTAGAGGGTTGGGATGAGGGATAAGATCATAGATTCATCTAAGCTTCTATTGCACCAAAAACTCATATGAATGCACTTTATAAGAGATTCGAGTTCCAACGGTCAAAAAATGTGCAGATAACGTCTCTAACGATGACATCGAATTGTCTTCGATGTCATCAAGGTGACCTTCGATGCCATCAAAGGGTACCTCGATGTCATTGAGAAAATTAGATAATATGATTTATTCTTACTGGACATATCTGAGTTACTTGTTCAATGTTATCGAGCGGTCTTCAATGTCATCGAAGTGAACCTCCAATGCCATCAAGAAAATCAGATAATATGATCAATTTCTGTTGGACATATCTGAATTTCTCTTCGATGCCATCGAGGGGAGTCTTCGATGCCATCAAAGACCCCTTGAGATCTACTCAATGGGATTAAGCACCACACAAAATTTGTTATTTTGGATGTGTATTTTCACAATAGCTCTGCACCTCTTATAGTCTTACTTATCATGTTCCAATTAGGTTCCTAATGCTAAGGGATGATCAACAAGGTTTACATATTAAGTAGAGCTATACATGAACTGAGTTAGCTCGGTTAACTCGCACGACTCGACTCCAAAAAGCTTAATTCATCTCGGTTCAAAATTGAGCTCGAGCTGAGTCAACCTGATTTTGGAGCTCGAAAAAATTTCAAGTTGAGTGCGAGCTTGTCCGAGCTCGAATCGAACTCGGATCGAACCAATTCAATGACTTGATTATTTTGATATTGATGTTGCTCACCAAGTGTTAAGTGTCAAATATTGCATATTCTTCCCTATTTATATCTTGGTTTTAGGAACATGATAATGCTTAATGGTATATTTTATACATGTTTGTGTTACAAGGTGAATCTAAGATCTTGGATTGAAAAGAATGCTAAAAACATGGATTTGATGCTCAAGAATCACCAAGGAAAAGGATGGATCTTAAAAGACCAAGAACGAAGAATTCACATACCAAAGATCCAAGGAAACCAAGTACAAAGGATGAAGAAATGATTTAAAAGACTTCAAAATCTACAGCAGAAAACAGATAGTTTCGGTCTAACCGAACCCAAGTTCGGTCCGACCAAAATTGCACAAAACAGTTGAGCAGCTAGGATAAAATTCAAAAGCTATTTCAGTTCGATCGATAGATAATTTGTTCTAACCAAAACCCAGTTCGGTTCGACCAAAAGGTGGATCCGGTGCAACTGAAAGTGCACAAAAAGCTCCAGCGAAGAACGATGAATTTTGAAGTTAATTCGGTTCGACCGAAGATTAATTTGGTCCGACCAATAACTTAAGTTTGATCCGACTAAACCCATGCTCAGTCCATCTGAAATCGAGTAACTAATGAAATAGAATCTTGTCCGAGCTCAGTCTCGAAATAGGTCCGACCGATGAGTAACGTGGCTGTGTAAGTTAAGGTGATTTCACGATCAGATTGCAAAAATTCGAAGTCAGTGCATAAGATGGAGTTTCACAACTATAAATAGGAGTCCCTAGGACGTTCCTAGATATCATCTAGGGTTTAAGGAGTGGAGTAAAAGGGTGGAGAGCAACCACTAAAATTTTTTTTCCTTCTTCCTTAGTTTGTTTTCATGTTTTGTTTAAGAGATTTTAGTTTAATCATGTCTATGGTTAACTAAACCTCTTAGCTAGGGATAAGAAGTGAAGCTTACAGTGTGATTGGAATGTTTACTTTGCTTTGATTCTTGTTTATATTGAACTTCATTGATTTTTAGTTGATTTTAAGGAATATTTTTAGTTTTCTATGGTTTGTTGTGACTCAATTTACAATAGACACTGCAATAGCTTTGAATATCTTTTTTTCTATTAGAGATCGTGAGATTGGTATTGTTCACCATTATATCCTGGGCATCGTAGGGTGATGGAATCCCTTCCAATCTTCACAATTCTCCTCCATTGAGGCTAGATCAATGAGAAGTTCAGAGATTTAATCATCTCTTCTTTCAACTGGATAAGATAGGACTTTGATTGCAATTGTATCTCTTGAATCAAGTAAGGTAGCATCTTGATAGCTACAAGTGGATCCTTGGCACCCTAGTTCCCACCTTTGAATTCACAAGTTCTAATCAACCTTATTCATAATCACTTTCAATTATTCCAGAATTCATATTTAAATCTTCTTCTTCTTCTAGTTTTAGTTCTTTTCAGAATACATATAAGTTTAGTCACTATGAATTCGACCTCGGTCTCACTGAGATTATTACTACATCGCAACCCTACACTTGGGGTTGTGAACACTAAGTGTCTGATGAAATGACTCAAGGAAGTGTTATTTTGGGTGCATACATTCTCCGCAGGATCGGCTGGTGCAAGGAAGGTATGGATATGAAACAAATCACTACCAAAAATAAGAAACATTACATGATAAAACTACCATTGTATCTTGATTTTGATGTTGTCTATTGAGTGTTTGATGAAATACTTGTAAACTGTTACTGTTGTTTTGCATACTATGAGAAATTGCAAGTGCACTCCATGTGTTTGAGAAAATGCCGCAAAGGCTCGAACTCGGCTCGAACTGGACCAAGCTGTTGACCGAACTGAGCCGAGCTAGCCAATCGGGCTCGAGGACTGAGCCGAGCCGAGTTCAAGCTGGGGTCAGCTAGTGGTCGACCCGAGTTGAGTTGTGCCAAGCTAGACTTGGTTTGACTCGTGTACAGCTCTACTATTAAGACAAGATCATCTAGAAGTTCAAGGATTATTTTGGGTCAAGGGTTAGGGTCACCAAAGCACCTCACTTACATGTTCTTTTCTCCTTAATGCTCTTGTACTCTTGTATCTTCGATCTTCAGCTTCTAAAAGTTCAACCGACTATATGACACAAGGACTCACGTGATTGATAAACAAGATGCACAAACTAGTGCACTAACACTCTCGACTCATCCCCAATGCATTGTAACTCCCCGAGTTCATCTGACTTTGGTAAGACCAGGCTTGTGGTCCAATTAATAAGGGGTAATTCTTACTCCTTGCCCAAGTCCTTTTTAGTCAGGTCAGTTCGGTCATTTGATACTTTAGGGTGGAGCCTGGCCTACAATTCGAATAGATGATCCCTTCTCGAATGAATTTGATTGGTGTGTAGATGAAAGGACTGTTGTCCCCTTTACCATGCCATCCTCTTATGGTACCTTTCATTTTCGTTTCTCACACATAGGAGGATCACATCCTAGTCCTCTCCAACTTGTATTCTCTTGAACCTTAAAGACTTGGGCTAAGTCTTTATATTAGAGCTGATAGTAACAAATTTAGTGCTCGACTGGAGGGAAGATGTAGTTTGTTTCGATGGGACGTGTAAGAGGAATGTAATTAGCACTCTTAAATTCAAGATTGTAGTATAGGGTGTCGTCTTCAAAGTGTTGTATGTCTATGATTAGGATGATAGGCTCTTGAAGGTTGTACACTTCTACAAGGAAGATTTATTCAGAGTCAGCCAGAATGATGAGCAACACATCTCTAAATATGTACTTGACCCTTTAGTGAGGGGTCAAAGAGATGGCCCTAACTCTATGAAGCTAATACTAATTAAGAATGAGACAAAATGAAGCTGAGATATCTAAGACCTAAAAAGTGATGGTTGATGCTTTGGGACCGATCAGAATCTTAATATCAATTTCTCCCTCCACCTTTCTCTTAGAGTTTTTAAAGGCAAGAACCACCTATCCTTGGGGAACCAGTGGGATTAAGGCATTGAAAGCTTAGGATCATAAGAATAGAGGCTGAGGGAGTGGAGTTACTAATTAAACTCTTCACTTGGAGGACCAAAGATTAAGTGAAACTAAGCGGACCCCCTTGAGGAGTAGAGACTCCTCCCTGTGGTTGCATGATTGAAGATGGGCCTTAATTTTGTCAAGGCATGTGGCATGCTGGCTAGGGAATAGGCTTTTCCTTAAAGCATGACAGCTAGAGTAGGGAACAGATACATAGGTGGTGCCCCTTGTAAGGCCGAGGATGCAAATACTAGACTAGTTGGGGTGTCCCTTGCAGACTTAGAGGCACGGAGATTGGACTTACTGGAGATGCCCCTTCATATTTAAGGGTGTAGAGATTGGAATGTTTGGACATGCCATTTAGATTTAGGGGTGCAGAGATTAGATTAGATGGTGATGCCCCTTGCAGATTTAAAAATGTAGAGATTGTATTGGTTGGGGTGGCCCTTGTAGATGTAGGGGCTCAAAGATTGGACTGGCTGGAGATGCACCTTACAGAATATGGGGCATTAGTGTTAGGCTGGTTGTGATTGCATAAATAGATTGGGTTGGATATGAAAACGATTCTCCATGGATGATATTGGTGATATGGGTGCTTGTGCTAGGAATCGCTTAATACTGTGACAGGGGATTCTAGAGTATGTTACTGATGGCAGCAGTAGTGGGAGATGAAATCACAATTCTTTGGTCATTGATTAGATTTTGGACCGCATACTTTAGGGTGAAACAACGGTCCATTGTGTGGCCTCGGGATTGGTGGCATGCACAATACTCATTTTCATTATAGTTTAGTGGCAGGGGGTTCGATGAGGGACTAGGTTGTAGTAGGGCGAGTAGTTTTGCCTGGAATAGCATGGTTAGCATTTTGTTATAAGTTTAGTCTATCGAGGTGAACCACTTAAGCTCCTAGGCCATTTCCATCTGCCAACCCTAACTAGGGTAATATGGGTTTCACCTTTGTCCTTGTTATTGCCCTTATCCCTCTTGAGGGCAAATGGAGTGCCTTGAGTAAAGGTGATGATATCATATTCTTCCTTTAAACAGGAGACAATAACATTTCTATTTCCACTCTCATATCCGGCAAGGTTCCTTCCACTATCCGTTGCACTAGGACGGCCTAATAAGGCCACGATGGGGAGATCATGCCAGCCCTTAATCTAACTTCGACTTGTTTCTTGGTGCAAATGAGTTGGGAAAAGTTGGCATACAGATACAAGATAATGTATCTAGAGATACTCGGATTTGACGAGTAAATGATCATGGAGATCTACTTGTTATCGTTAATGGGTGTTCTCATTCTGGTGGCCATGGGCCACCACTTGTTGAGTTTGAAATATTTTATATTTTCCTCTTGTTATGCATTGGTTTTATAAGCACATATGCACTTAATCGATCCAATTACTTATGTTTTTCTATGCGAGGTGATTTGGAGAGTAAGGTGAAAAGAATAAGTAAAGAGAAATGCTCAAAGAATGACCACAAGAAGATTTGGAGATTTTAAGGTGTTTAATGAAGAATTCAAGTACTAAAGATCCAAGGAAAATAAGTGCGACAAGAGAATAAACAGACTGTTCGATCCCACTGAAGGTTGTTTCGATCTGACCAAAAGTGCACAAAACAATCCAGTAAAAAATCGTGATTCCTAAAGTTAATTCAGCTCAACATTCAATCCGATCGAAGCTAGGTTCGATGCCACTGAAGGTGTGTTCGATGCGACCTAAGGAAAACAAAGACTTCGGATGCAAATCAAGGAAATCCAACTGTAATTGAGAGTTAATTTGGTGTGACCAAATAATACAGTCGGTTGTAACTGAAGCGTAACTAAAGTGCGTAAATTGTAGTCGGTTTCAAGTCTGCGTGGATTTTTCCTATTTAAATGGATGTTTTAGGCTTTGTAAATGATGAATTAGGGTAAATGGGATAGAGCAATAAGTTGTGAAGCCTTCGATGAGTCCTTCTCCAATCATTCAATTCTAGTTAATTTTTGTATTTTCTTTTTGAATTTTAGTTCAATCATATTTTTATTGGCTAATCTCTTAGCTAGGGCTAAGAGGTGAAGCTTGTAGTTCTTTTTAATGATTAGTTTACTTTGATTCAAGTATTTGATTTAATTGTTGAAGAATTCATTAATATTTGGTTTGAATAATGATATATTTCTAGTTCACTTTGATCCATTATTGACTTTGGGCACATTGGATGCTTAGGAAAACTAAGAATAGATTCTTATCTATTTTACAAGGGATTGATCTGTAAAATCCATTGACCTATCATAGACTATGGGCATGATGTATGCTTTGAATTCCTTGCGATCAATACTTTGGTGCTTAATGTGGAATCAATTCAATTGAAGTTCAAATCTATTTTTATATAAGAATGATGATTTAACTGCTCCATTATCCGGCTAGAAAGGATAGGACTTCGATCCGATTAAGTTATATGATTGAATCAAGTAAATTAACATTAAGATATAGTTATAAGTGGATCCTCGGTGCTCTAGTGTTTTTTTTTTAATCCTTAATAGTTTATCTCACAATTACTCCTTAAAACAAATTCCATTAGTTAGTTTCGTTCTAGTTCTAGTTCTAAAGTAATCCAGAAATCGCACAATTGTAAGTCTTTGTGGGTACGACCTCGGTCTCACCGAGTTATTACTATATCACAGCCCCGCACTTGGGGTTGTCTCGAATAAGCTGTTGACGTCATTGCCAGAGACTGTATTTTTCTGAAATACATTAGTATTAGAATTAGTGTAGGATTAGAGATAGTTTCTCATTGTGTTTCTAGATTAGGGTTTTCTGAATTCTTAAATACTAATATTATTTCTTTTACTTTGCAGAACCTAACTTAGACTCGTCAATTGGGTACTTTCCTTCTAACCCTCTTACTCTAGTATTTCTAATTTCTTATATTTTCTATAATTTTTATTTTATTAGAAGTAGGTTTAGTTTAGAATTAGGTTTGAGAGTGTTTCATGCCCAAGTGGGTTCGTGATAACACTCTACGTCTCGTAACTAAATGAGGATTAATTGAAGGTTTGTCTATCTATCACCAGATTAGACAACACCTAAGGTCCTATGAGTTAGCAGAGAATATGGGTGAGAATCAACCCCATCATCCTACTGAGGAGCAATAAGACAAAAATGATGTACACAATGTTCCTCCACCTAAAATGTTACGTGACTATTTGCAACCATCGAGGGTGAGTACACTTTCCTGCATGGTCTTTCCATATAATGCAGGAAACATGGATTTCAAGCTGAGAGTGATCCAAATACTCCTAAAGTTTCATGAACTCAATTTTGAAAGTTCATATATACATCTCAAAGAATTTGATGAGATTATAACAACCCTACACTTCCACAATGTGTCAGACAACACATGTTAAGATGAACCGGGAGTTCCTTAAAAAGTTCCCCCCAGTTCATAAAACCAATACCCTTAGGAGGGCAATAATGAATTTTTCACAGAAAGAGGAAGAAACATTCTTCCAATGTTGGGAAAGATTCAAGGATCTTCTAAATACTTGCCCACATCATGGCTACAAAATTTGATGGGTCATAAGCTTTTTCTATGATTGACTAAATTCGCCCATGCACCAATTCGTAGAGATAATGTGTAGTGGGGAATTTATGAACAAAGATCTTGATGACGTGTGGAACTATTTTAGTATACTTGCTAAAAACACGCATTCATGGGATACGTCATCAAGCCCACTAGCCCCGAATCGACTTAGTCCAAGGAGAAGGGAGGAAGACGATGTTAATGCCAAGGGGGCTAACCTTACGAGAAAGGTGGAGGCCATGGAACTGAAAAGAGTAGAAACAGTCAAATCCAACAAGACCATTGAAGTTGTTTGTGGTATATGCGCTAGTAACATACACTTGATGTATGAGTGTCCTCTACTTCCCGCATTTCAAGAGTTGTTACATGTTAAATCCAATGCCGTGAACAATTATCAAAGACCATTCAACGCTCCCATCTCAAACACGTGTAACTCTAGTTGGCAGAACCACCTGAATTTCAATTTAAGGAATGGACAAACGGCTAATACAGAAAGCAATCCTCAAGGGGCTCTTCCTTCAATCTTCAATCCATTGTTAAATCAGAAAAGACCCCAAGAGAACACGGTTCAAAAATTTATCCATAATCAAGAGTATTTCAATCAAAATATGTTACAAGCATTTCAGGATATTAAAACATCCTTGGGAGTGTTTGCATCATCCATTCAAAGAATAGAGTCAGAAAGAGACTCTTCTAACCCAACCTCTACCTAACCCAAAACTATAGTCTGAAATAAGTGACCCAAGCTCATCGAATTAGCATGTGGAATAAGTAAAGTCCATCACCACTCTTAGAAGTAGAAAAAATAATTGACAAAAACATCCTAATGAGGGCTGAGAAGCCTAAGGACTTGGAAGAATCTGAGAGAGATGATGGACCTAGCAATGCTACACATGAGAAAGAAGTGGAAAAATAATACAAACCGATTACTCTGTTTCCACAAAGGTTGATCTCACCAAAACCTCTACCAAATAATCAGGATATCTTAGAGGTGCCAAAACAGGTGAAAATCAGCATCTGTAACACCTCATACTTTTCAGTACTTGGGCGTTTACCATAAGGACCTAATTTAGGATGAATGCAAACCTAGTTTAACTAAACGCTTATCCTTACTCGAATTTGAATCCAACTGTTAATGGTAATCTTCACCTGAAGATTGAGCCATATAGCCATCATCTTTCAAGATGGACCATCACATCACCTAGAGAACCACATTGAATCTCATGAGGCTTAATTCTAGGAACCTAATTGGGATAAAACATCAAACGACGTCCTGTTAGATTGATTAAGCTGTGGACAATCAGTTTAAAGACTTAAGTCACTAGATTCACCATTCCTTAGGCTTACAACCAATATTTGGGCGATCCATCCTTATAAATCACCTCAATAGACAGATTAGACTGTCTACTATCAATATCAAACTCCAAGGATCACTAATTGTTAGGTTTAAAATCCATCAGATTGTCGGATGGATGGAAATTATATTTTGAAGCCAAAAATGAACGTTGCGTGACCCATCTGGTTAAATAACATCAGTTTAAATGTAACACCCCGGATTTCGAGGGTCAAGCAAAGCTCAACTCTCGAGATCTAGCACATCACTTATGAAAAATAGATAATGATGTTTAAATGTTGTCCATATTAAGGATTATACTAAAACAACATATCATACTCCAGATATAATTAAATTGAGCAAGCAAAAGACTAAGACATATATATATCTGAACAGGTAAGTGTTTTACAACCTCCACAGTATGATTATGTAGTCGGGCTGAATAAGTACATGTATTGTTTTAAAATAGACAAAATATCAAAATGTAAGTGTCCAACTAATCTATATGCCCCTGTAATCCCATCGAATCAGAATAAGGTCTACGTAGACCCACCTGATAGCTGAACATAGGAGAATTCCTCCTCTTCTATGAAGTCCAACCCAGCCGCATAGACTTCATCATCACCTGCATCTATAACAGAGTCTGGTTTGTGTTTTAGAACACCGTCCTAGAGTGGGAGTGAGTGATCAACTCAGTGGTACTATAAGACAAAGGTTAAGACGTTATCAAGTCAATCAAGCAGTAATGATAAAGCAGTATAACAATCACTTCCTAGTTACTCTTGTTAATGCAGGAATGATATGCAGTAATGATGCATGCACTCAATAAGCTCCCTCACAAGCGACTCCGACAACCAATTTCGTGCATGACAAACTCCCTAAAGTACAACTTCCTCGCTAAAGCACATGCAATGCGGTGAATGGTCGTGTTAGCCAAGTACTTAATTAAGCTTATTCATACAGCAGGTTCGGGAAGCTAAGGTACCTCCCTTTATATCATTAACCCAAACTGAAGGATCCATCTAGGGTCGTCAATCCTAGTTAATCATATACGATAGGCAAGTTGATAGGCAAATTCAAAAGTTTATACTCGCAGTCACTACGGGGAGGCTCGTCACCTCAACGTAGGCCAACAGTTCGAACACGGTATCCCATAACACCATGCTTGGCTCACGAATTTGGGTTGCTCACTGGTCACTACGGGGAGGCTCGTCACCCCAGCGTAAATCGACAGCTCGACCACGGTGTCTCATACCACCATACCTAGCTCATGAGTCTTAGCGGATCGTGGTACCGTAGTTGAAACGGGCTTTTACATTGGTAAGTGGTACCTTAAATTCAAGCAATGATGTCCATATAAGGTAAACACACAATAGGCCAATCGATTTGTTTGGCAAGCACGATTGGTACGAGCACACGTACACTTGATCTACATGGAGTGCATAAGCACCCCTTGTGGCCTAACCACTGTCGACAATCATCATGCAACCCGGATTCGTCAAATTACCCAAGGTGGCGAGACTAATTTAGCCACCTATACATGGATTGTTACCGATTTATTAGGCCACGTGGTTTCCCCAATCTTACTCAAATGCAATAGACAGAAATATGTGATAATCATATCAGCATTTAGCAAACAATCCAAATAAATACCTCATTTGAACATTTCATCAAACATATTGAGCATGTCACCAAGCACTTGCATTTTATCCATAAATTGCGTAGCGACAAATATGATTACATGAAAGAAACTATATAGATGATTAAGGTAATTGGGAATCCTATCTTAATACACTTAATAAGTACAAATCATCAACATTTTCTTATTCAAACATTTTATCAAACAATTAAGTTACACTTCACCAAATACATAGACTAGATTAGTTACGACATATATTTTAGCAAGTCCTTATACATAGAGATCATCAGGCATACGACAAATGTCTATCCTAGATTAACAGTCATGGCAAGCACAAATCACTATGTTCATTCAGACATTTCAACAAACACATAGGATGCATCTTGTATTCAACATAGTTCACACATGCATAATATATCGAATACATCGTGTCTAAAATAATATGGCAGCAATCAAGTCAGACATAAACCATTAGCTGACATTGAAAGCATTGAAAACCATAACCTAAACGTTTATAGTCTGCACCTTTCGTCAAAATACTTGATTCAGACGCGGTTCAAACACTACATTCCTGAAAACGAAACATCGAGCACCTAGGCAATGAAATAGGTTAGCTATTTCGTCAATTATTCTATTTGGATCCCTAAATCAAGATTAGGGTTAGGATTTTTTACCCAAATCATAGCTAAGATGGATCGTGTAGCGTAACAAGAAGGCGATTCAGCGCGTGGAGTTGTGGGAAGGAATCCCACCAATGATCTCCCAAACTCTCTCTTCTCTCCTCACTCTTTTCTCTTCTTTTTTCTCTTCTCTCTCCTAGGGTTAGAGAAATTCGTATGAAATGGGAATGGGGTAGTTTAAGGGCTTTATATAGGCTAAGAACTGATGCAAATGGCCCCAGGGCCATGGTATACTTGGTTTATAACTAAAGAGTGCCTATTTTTGACAAACCAGGCTCGTAGGAAGGCCCATTACTCACCTATGTCATATAGTAAGTTCCTTGACAATGGATCTATGCCAGGATGTGATTTTGGTGCGATTGAATAGGCCGATCGACCGTGGAGGACCTCTATCAGATCAACGGTCAAACTTGCTCGATCGGGGTCGCAAGTATATGGATATAAGCAGGGAAATTTTTTTTCCCTGGGTGAAGTTTGGTCAGAAACTGACGGTTCAAAATCCTCAATTTTACGCTTAAACAAACGACCCAATTTACTTAAGTTTCAATACATTTTCTAAAGATATTCGCATTTCTCACACACTTTACTCAGGGCTCAAGTTGTGCATTTCTGGATAGTATCTAGGCTCGATTCCGGGAACGTTGTCAAGCCCAGTAGGACGGACATAACCCTATAGTTTCACGGTCATCGGACTTTCGACGTGCTGTCTAGGTCCAATACGAAGTTTCAATGTGCTCCCGAGAGTAACAAGATTTTAGGATTCTTCCTAGGTTTTAAAGTAGTATTGAGTTAGTGGTATTGGTGGTTTTGGGTCTTACCATTTGCGTGAATGGTGGTTCGAGGTAAATCCACTGATTAATTTATTCTATATTTAATTAATTTTCGTCTAAATTACGGAAGGCTATGGTCCTTAGGGATTTTTTCCTGAGGTGGTACTCCGACCTTTGTATGGATTTTTCTGAGACGTTACATTAAAAATAAATAGTGGCCCTGGGTTGCTCACTAGTTAGATGAACGGTTCTGATCACAGGAGTGGACCACAGATCATCGCAAATCGACGATGGTTGGCACTTAATGGCCATAATTTAGATGATATGGCCCACTTAAGTCCTGAATCTGCTTCATTCTTTGGATTGGGCCATAATACTAGCCGACAAAATAGATGAGCGGAGAGGATTGGATCACACACCATTATGGACCCCACACGAGAGTGGATGTGCACATGGAATGCATGCAAGCGAGGTGCACTGGTCTGGGGAGCCCGGTCAATGCATGTTGACCCGACATCTCCTTAAAAAGAGAGGATTTCTCTCTTTTGTTTTCCTGCCCATGCCCTAACAGACGGACAACATCCGTTTGGGACGTGTTATGGCCCACCATGATTAGCCACTTAAATTATCCAAACTGTCCATCATGTTGGGTGGGTCATTCTGAACCGGGTGTAAAAAGCAGGATGTCCCACACGTGCGTGCACACAAACGTAGGTGCAAGAGGGCTACGTGCAACCATATTTCTAAAAATCAAAACTGCCTTACTGTTGCTAGGCTAGTGATCTACGTGAGGACAAATCCTCCAATCCTAGCCCTCCGTTTAGACACATCTCAGCCACCCACTATTGTTCACGTAGATTAGGGTTTTCAGTGGAAAATCAACGCCAAAGACTAAATCGCGGCCAGTTTTGTTGCGCCAACTGTTTTCATCTGCATCCCTGCCACAGAATGAATTCAGGTTGTCTAACCTCAATCTAAAGAACCTAGGAGAGTTTAGGGCACGCGTAAAATAAGAAAGGTTTGAGCAATAGTTGGTTTTATCCGTTGCTCTTGACCTTTCGATTAAAACTCGACTACTCCTTTCAAGGCTCGAACCTACCGCGAAAACGCTGCTGGAGCTTCATTTTCTGTCCCACAAGTGTCGTGTGGAAGAACTAGATGCTCTAGCATCATCATTTCGAAGAAAGGAGCCTCCATTGGGAGACTGCCATTCCAGTCGGTCATCTTCCTTGTCAGAAAACAGACTGAGCAAGCACGGGTTGAGGCCGGGTTTATGATCCATTGCATCAATGAGACAAAGCTCGAGGCTGGTTCTAAATCCATGATAATCAAACGTGGAGGCGGTAGGTCGGGTGTTGCAGCCAGAAACCCAACAAAATCAGTGTAGGGCTCGTCTGCTTTTGTTATTCATGGTGCCAAACCGAGTTAGACTCGATCCGGGTAAGATATTGCGGGCCCTCATTATCTGAGGGTTTCTCTGGTTGAGAGAGTGAGAGGAAGAAGAGAGGGAATAGAAGAGAAGAGTGGCAGCCATGACTAGACTCATGTTGTTGCAGTCGTCGTGCAGCACTAAAACTCTGCTGGAACGCGTCCATCTCATCGCCGAGTCAAGCACAACTCAGTTTTTGGTCGAGTCGAGGCCTTGTTTGGCCAGGAAGAAGCCTTAAAGAAGGAGAGGGACAAAGCAAGAAGAAGGAGAAGAAGATCAACTCAGAGTCGCAAGTCAACTTGCTGTCGGGTTACGTCCTCACGTTGTAGCTATCTTGACCCAGTTTAAGGTCGAGTTCAAGGTGGGTCTGGTCATGGATGCAGTGGGAAGAAAAGCGAAAAAGGAGAAAAAGAAAGAGGAAGTGCGGTGATAGCCACTTGGTGGCCAAATTGGCTTAAAGCCAGATCCACCCCGTTTATTGTCAGGTTGACTCAGTTCACACTGAGCTAGCTTCAGTTGGAGCTGCTCTTTTGGGTCAATCCAGTCTATTGCGCAACAACTAGGTTATGGAGCTCGATTTTCTCACCAAATAGGGGGCATTGCGCACCTAAGTTGATCGGTTGAATCAACTCGAATCACTTGACTTAAGGTAATTCGATCTTCGTGATATTGAGTTAAAACTTACTCCCATTTTGGAATTAATTGAAATTAATATTATTAAATCGAGAAATTTAGATTCTCTAGCTCTTACCTGAAGTTATTTGATTAGAGTATGTTCATATCAGATTTACTCCAAGTTAGAGCATTTTGGGTCAAGGCAGTGTATGTATTGATCAGATTTGACTCTATCTGGTGGCATCTAGCGGGCCACACCACTAGGTTGTTTAATCGAGGTGAGGACTCACCCTTTGAGCTTCCCACTTAAATTCATTAATAATAGATGATGCCTTAATCCTTCCCATTTAGTATATCCTAAGTTACTTGATTGAGTTACTTATCTTACTATGCAAATATGTTAATATGTTACGCAATTGATTCCTGCGTTAGATTATGGGCATGTCTCTTTAATTTTTAGCAAGCATAAATGATTGATGTTCACATGTCATTTCCATATGACCACCTGCTAATTAATTTGGATGTTTTCTACTTGTGATTATTTGATGGATTGAATGGAACTTGTTGGGGACCCACCATCTTACGGTCCTATTTGCCTTACACGGCTTGGATCGCACATTTGCCTTACATAGGTTGAACTACATATTTGCCCTTGTAGCTTTGATGGATTATTGGTGCCCCTGTGTGGCTTATTGGTTATATTCACATATCTTCTTGTTTTCTAGCCATCTTGCGGTGTTTAGTCGTATCGTGATTTCCAAGTAGAGCGAGAGTTCGCTTATCGATTTTCTGGCCATCTTGGGGTGTTCACATACAATATGATTTTTAGGTGGTCTAGAGTTTGTATATCGATTCTTTTCATCTTGCAGTGTTTAGCCGTACTGTGATTTTCGGGTGGAGCAGGAGTTCGCTTATTGATTTTCTAGCCATCTTGCGGAGTTCATGTACGATATGATTTCTGGGTGAAGTATATGTCTGTATGTTGATTCCCATTTTGCAGAGTTCATTATGATTTCCGAGTGGAGCGGGAGTTCGCTTAACGATTTTGAAAAGGCCAAGCTATATGTCCTAGAGGGGGGGTGAATAGGACAGTGCCAAATTAAAACTTATAACAGCGGAATTAAAATGAATATGATAGCCAAAGTAAATCACAATGCAGTAAATTAAAATAACCTTAAAATTCAGATCTTAAGAGGTTGATACAAACGTTGTTCTAAGGACAACCTTACACCAAAAACAGAGTTTATGGTAGGACAACCTTATTCCTAGAAAGATCTTTGTATCAAGTCTCAAACCGAAGAGGAATACAATAATAAATATAAACTGAATTGAAATAACTTGTAATTAAAAATGTATTGTTCTAGGGACAGCCATACACCATAAAAATGGCAGGGCAACCTTGCTGGAACAACTTTCAAATGAAATTGAAAATCAAGCTGATAAAGGAATAGCAGAAAATAAATTCTAAGCTATTACAACATTCACACAAAGCTTGAATTAAATAATTACAACATTCACCACCATACATACATCCCACAAAAGAATAAAAAAAATTAGAAGAATAAATCAATCAAACACAAGGGTTTATAGTGGTTCGCTTGTGTGTTCACCAACTGTTAAACAACAGCCACACAAAAAGCTACTCCACTCCTAATATCCTCACACAGGGGATATTAGCGTTCACTAAAAATAGGTTTTCCCAGGTTCACCCAAAACCCTTACAATTGTATCTTTGTATGTGAGCTTACACAATTAAAAAAACCCCACTTCTGAGTTTTCCTGGCTTTCCTCAGATAACCAATATAACAAGATTTTTCTGGCAAATCTTGAAAGAAACCAAAATAATAGAAAGGAATTTACAATATGTAAAATACCTGAATATCTCCTTCGTTGTAGCAGCCCGGTAGAACCAAATCAAAGTAGATGATTGAATGTCCAAGTTCAATGTCCAGTACTCGATTACAATGGTTCTAATTCTAATAGATTTTAAATTAAACCAAATAGGGCTTGCCTTAATTGATTTTGATTCCAAAGAAAGGGAATAACAATTCCTCTTATCAAATCAGATTGGAATAGCAGAAACAAAATCAATTAAATAAAGCTAAGGAAAGAGAATATTAAATAAGCACACTTAGCTTAGATGGAGCACAGAATTATCTCTCAGAAGTTCGACGAAGATTGGCTTGAATACTTTAATTAATTCGATGATTTCTTCTGAGATTCGTGCACTATTTATAAGTGAGAAGATCGGGTCTTCGACTGGTCTAGAGTGCTCTTCGACTAGTCGAAGTACTAACAGATATTTCAAAAATCCGGCGGGATATGCTCTGACCGTTCTACGACTGGTCGTAGGTCACTTACGACTGGTCGGAGGTTTCCTTCGACTGGTCATAGGTCCTGTAAATCTTCGCTAGACTTCGAGTCGAGATTGTACGACTGGTCAAAGAGTAGTCGACACTGTTCCTACGACTGGTCGAACAGATTCCTGGACTAGTCAAAGGCTAACAGATTTTATCCGGAATTTGTAACAAACTCACGACTGGTCGAGGAATATCTTAGACTGGTCGAAGCAAGTCTAGGACTAGTCGAAGAAGACCTAGGACTAGTCGAAGAACAGACCAATCACATGTAAAATAAACATTTGATTTATGTATCCGAAATGACCTACTTCTAAGGTCAACCTATGGTCAATCAAACCTCAACCATGAAGTATGCACATTGAAACATTCGGAACTTGAGACCTTGAAGTATGAGCCTTGAAGTCTTGATGTAGATCAAACCTTGATGTAGCTCAATCTTGAAAGTGTATAAACTGCCTTGAACTCTTCTTGAAGTCATGCAGCTTGAGTCTTGTCTTGTAAGCAGTTCTTTCATTCAAGATATTGAGTCTTGTCTTGTGAGCAGTTCTTTCATTCAAGATTGATCCTTGTACTTGTGAGCTTTGCTTGTTGTGAGCTTAGCTTGTTCATGAATGTTGATCCTTGAGAGAGCTTCACTTAAGCAAGTTATATATAACATAACAGTGATTTTGTTATCACAAATTTGACAACAGACAGGGATATAAACTATAGCACTTACAGATTTTCTAACCATCTTGCGGAGTTCATACAATTTTTTAATAATGTTGGAATGCCCCTTATTGATTCTTTCTTTATCTTGCGGTGTCCAGTCGTACCATAATTTTCAGGTGGAGTAGGAGTTCGCTTATCGATTTTCTAGCCATCTTGTGGAGTTCATGTACGATATGATTTCCAGGTGTAGTAGAAGTTTAAAGGTTGATTTTCTATTCATCTTGCAGAGTTCACTTATACTGTGATTTTGGGGTGGAGTGGGAGTTCGCTTATCGATTTTATAGCCATCTTGTCGAGTTCACATACAATGTGATTTTTGGGTGCAATAGAAAATTGTATGATTGATTATTGGACTATCTGGACACATACACTTGCATTGCGATTGCTATTATATTTTGCTTATAATGAGATTATGTTGATTGGCTTAATTTTTTAGTATATGCTCATAATTATTAATTGCGTTATTTAATACGTTTATTCTCATGACTTGCGTTCTATCTTGGATTATGAATGATAAGTGTGTAATCTTAAAGGGTACTCCTAACTGCAATAGTCATTGATGCTATGTAACTGTAACAGTTGAGGAGCTAGAGAAGATCGGGTAGCTGAGGAGCTAGACGAGGTCCCTGCGGCCCATATTGAGCTCCATCATTAGATGATAGATTTCTATATTTTTTTAATGAACTTTGTTATTTTGGATTGTATAAGCGTCACGCCTCAAACTCGGAAACCGGGCTCATAAAATTTTCGATCGCCGAATCCGGTGCTGACAGCCTCCTTAGTACCCCATTCTCGGCTCGCAGCATTCGTACGCCAAATTTCGATCCTCGGATCCTATAAGGAGGATTTTTAATGTACATTTGTTTCATAACAAGCATAACCACAAGTTTACCTAAATCACAAAGACAACATCATCATCACATATCCACTAATATAAACATTTGAATACAATGCTGAAAGGGAAATACATATGTATCGAAATCAAAGCTCCAGAAGTCCGCTGCATGCTCCAAACTCAACGCTGCTGCAACTTAACACCACCTGTATGCATCTATCATGCATAAGCTTATACAAAGCTTAGAGGGTGGTGAAAGTGTGTGCGTAAGATAAGTGCCAAGAATGTGATACAATGCCATAAAACATATAACATCGATAATACATACAAGATCATGAATCATACGATATCAGAGTAATTGAAAATATACTAGTAAGTCCATAAGTGCCATCAGCCGTACCAAGGCTATGCGATGCAAGGCATGAATGCTAATGTAACGTCCCGAAAAAAATCCGTACAAAGACCTGAGTACCACCTCAGGCAGAAATCACTAAGGACCAAATCCTTTAGAAATTAGATGAGAATTAACTAAGTGCTAAAGTAGATTACCTGTGAAATTAGTATTAACCACTTTAAATACGATCTGAAAGACACAAAATGAGTAGAACCGTTAATGCTACCTTACCTAAAAACTTAGGATCCATTCCAAAATGCGGTTACTCTTGGGAGCACCATGAAACTTTGTATCGGACCTGCACCGCACGTCGAAAGTCCGATTATCCCAAAACTATACAGTTATGACTTCCTTTCTGGACTTGACTACCACCTTGAAAATCAAATCCAGATAGTGTCCAAAAATGTACAACTTGAGCCTAGAGCAAAGTGTGCGAGAAACAAGAATATCTTTAGGATACGAACTGAAACTTAAGTGAATTGAGTCATTCACTTGCAGGCCAAATCTAAGAATTCTGACCGTTAGAATCTGACCCAATTACACCCTCAGATCAGGGAAATTTTCCAACACATGTCAGTGCACTTGTAGCTCTAATCGAGTACCGGTGACCGTTGAACTGAAACTGGTCCACCACGATCGATCTGTAAATCCGATCGGACCGGAAACTCAACTTGACCTAGATCCAATGTCAGGGAGCTTAAGTTCAACTGCACGTAAAAAAAGGGGCCTCCAAAGTAGCTCTGTTAAATCGAAATGACCAGTCTTTGGCTATAATCTAAGTATACCATGGCCCTGGGGCCATTCCCATCAGTTCTGGGCCTATATAAGGGCCTTAAACCCTATCTCTCACTTCACATACGAATTTGTAACCCTAGGAGAGAGAAGGGAGCAAAGAGAGAAGGAAAGAGAAAGAGAAAGTGGGAGAGAGTTCCTGGGATTCGATCCCATTGCTCCACATGCTTAACTACCCTATCTGTATCGTTATTCTGATGATTCTGACTCCGTTCTTAGGTAAGAAATCATAACTTCAAGTAGAGTAAATGGTGAAGTAGCTAATCTATTTCATACTATAGGTTGTCGTTGTGCCGTAGGCGAGAACTTAGTGTTTAAACTGTGTTCGTTACGAGTCTACCGGCGAAA
The DNA here is from genome assembly GCF_029962835.1 of Magnolia sinica. NCBI lineage: Eukaryota > Viridiplantae > Streptophyta > Magnoliopsida > Magnoliales > Magnoliaceae > Magnolia > Magnolia sinica. Next base: position 89,021,846 of record NC_080574.1, read on the forward strand.
GGTGCAGACTATAAATGTTTAGGTTATGGTTTTCAAGGCTTTCAATGTCAGTTAATAATTTATGACTGACTTGATTATTATCACGTATGCTTAGATACGATGTTTTTCATATATTACACATATATGTAACTATGTTGATTTTAATGCATTCCAAGTGTTTGTTGAAATGTCTGAATGTATATGGAATTATGTTTGTGCTTGCCATGACTATTAACCTAGAATACATGATTGTTATATGTATGACAACTTCCTTATGAAAGGATCTGATATAATACACGTTATAACTAATATATTACATGTATGTTTATATGTGTAGTCTAAGTGTTTGATAAAATGCCTGAATGAGAATATGTTGGCTGAAATGTGTTTAAGGAGGGTATTGAGATAGGATTCTTAATTACCTTATCTTTAGTTATAGTTTCCTTCATGTAACCTATCTTACTACTATGTGCTTTATGGATGAAATGCTACGTATGATAATGTGTTTGTCAAAGTGCTCAAATGAGATTTATATTTAAATTGTTCATCATATGCTATTTGGACTATCACATATGAATGCCTAAAGTGTCTAAGTATGATTGGGACTACTGCGTAGTCCAGGCAATCGGTAACAATTCCGGTTTAGTGATTGAATTAGTTTCGCTACATAAGACACGTTCGATGAATCCGAGTCGTACGACGATTGTGAACAGTGGTACCTTATCGATTAATTTAGCGTACGCTCGTACTAATCAAACTTTTCAAGTAACCCGATTGGTCTACTGTGTGTTTACCATGTATGAACACTATTGCTTGAACCTAAGGTACCCCTTACCAATGTAAAGACCCGTTTCAACCATGGTACCACGATCCGCCAAGACTCATGAGCCGGGCATGGTGGTATGGGATACCGTAGTCGAGCTGTCAGCCTATGCTGGGGTGACAAACCTCCCTGTAGTGACCAGTGAGCAACGCAAACTCGTGAGCCGAATACGGTAGTATAGGACACTATATTCGAGCTGTTGGCCTACACTGGCATAGCCTAGCTGTGGTCCCCAGTCCAGTTGGTGACGAGCCTTTGAAAATAGACTGCCAGTTGGTAGGGCGTTAGTGGAGTGACCTCGAGTATGAAATAGGCCTACCCCGGTGCAGCCTAGTTGTGGTCCCAGTCGGGTTGGTGATGAGCCTTCGAAAATAGACTGCCAGTTGGTAGGACGTTGGTGGTAATGAGTTGAACTTGCCTATCGTATGTGACTGTTAGGATTGACGACCCTAGATGGATCAATGTTTAGGTATGTGATATAAAGGGAGGTGCCTTAGCTTCCCAATCCTGCTGTATAAAAAGGCCTAAGTAAGAACTCAGTAATCACGATCATACATATTACATGTGCTTTGGCGAGGAAGTGCACAGAGGAAGGGGTGCATGCCGCGATCGTAAGATGTTGTCGTAAAAGGGAGTGTAGGCGAGAGCATGCATCATTATCGCATACTATCCTTGCATTAATAAGAGTACTTAGGACCTGATTGTTGTGTTGCTTTATCATTACTGCTTGACTGAATTGATAACATGCTAACCTTTGCTTTATAGCTCCACTGAGTTAATAACTCACTCCCATGTTACGGGATGCTATTTTAAACACCAACCAGACCTTATTTTAGTTTCAGATGATGGCGATGCTTACGAAGCGGAGCCGGACTTCTATGATGATGAGGAAGGTTTCTCCTATATGCAGCTATCGGGCGAGTCTATATAGACCATTTTCTGATCGACGGGGTTACAGGGATGCTGATTAGATGCCATTACACTTGTTATTTTACACTTTTAGAACACCCATGTATATTCATTTTGTTCATTTTTGGAGTATACATATATATATTTAACCTGATAACATGTCACTCTGGAGACTTACAATAGTTTATATATTTTATATATCTATCACAGTCTTCCGCTTGCATAATTTAATAGTCTCTGGAGTATGATATGTTGATTTGGTATAATCTCATTTATGTTTAATGCACTAATATGGACAATATTCAATTATCATTACCTATGTTGCATAAGTGATGCATTGGAACTCGGGAGCTGAGCTTCTGCTCGATCCCCAATTTTCAGGGCATTACAAGTTGGTATCAGAGCATGATTTAGATTAAAATGGACCTGGGCTATGGCCACACGATGCACGCTGACATACTTTGACTTAGGAGGGAGCGCTGAAACGTAGAAACTAGAGCAGGATTCCCAGTTTCACCGATCAATGAAATTGACTGAAATTGACCCTTAGAAACGGAGCTTGTACGCATCTGAGATCATGCGTGGTGATGTCAGATCATGTCTAGACTGTCAATCGATGGGTTTAGACCCTAATTCAACCTATTCCAACCTTAAACAACCCGAAACACGTAAATATACATGTAATGGGACCCAAAATGACTTAAACGGACTTGGGGGCTCAAACGGTGTGAATTGGGGGGACCCAAAGTGGACCTCGCACATTTTCGACACCTCGGGGGGGATGACATCGCCACTGGGGCAAGTCATCGCCGGACTGTCTAGGGACCGGTGATGGCATCGCCAGATCGGCGAGCTCTCGCAGCCCGAACAGTCCGGGCCGGTCAGGCCAACTCGTGTCCAAGGCTGTGGGGCCCACCAAAACATGTGGGGACCCCCTTTTCTACCCCATTTGCTCCCCTCTCCCCTCTTACACAACTCTAAGTTTCCTTTTCCTCAAAAACCTATTTTTTCTCTCTCAAATCTTCCCCCCATCCTCATATTTTCTCTTTTTCCTTCATTTCACACACCCCTCCACCATTTTTATCAAAACCCCTCTCCTATCTCTCTCATTTCCTTTCATTTGAGTGCACAAACCTTCCTTTGTGTCTCAAAGGTCTCAAGGTTCAACAAACCTTTCCATTTCTCCACCTCATTTCACTCTCATGGCCCTTTTCGAGCTTGTAATGGCCATTTTCTCCATTTCCACGCTTCTTTCACTCATGGGGAAGAAGAGAGCTTCCACAGATGAAGCTGGGCCTAGTTGCCTTACTCATTCAAGGAGGTCGAAAAGTGCCGCCACAGGTCCGAGCACCGATCGAGAGATAAGGACAAAGCGGGACCTCGATCCTTAGGCACCCCTCGAGAGAGCTCTACTGGCGGATCTGTCCCATGGAAGATTCGAGGGCCGTAGGGTCCTTTTTAAAGTGCACGTGGATGAGAAGTTCTTTGGGAAATATCTGGTGATGGACCGCCTGGTGGATGCTGGGTGGGGTCCCATATTTGAGGGCAAGTCTCATGCGAATGTGGGCACTGTCTGAGCCTTCTATGCACATATTTGAGAGCCGACGCTGGAGCCTTTGCAATTCAAAATCCCCGTGGGAAGGCGGGAGGCCACAGTTGATGTTGGCTTAATAGCCCGACTCATGGGGATGCCGCTTGGCGAAGTCCATGCTAGCGAAAAGAGTCTTAGGAGTGCATGTGAAAGGGATCGCCACACGCGATTCCTTTGTGGCCAACTGGCCCATTGAAATCCAAACAATAGTCTCCTGGCATCCAATATGACGGACGACTTCCGTCTGCTCCACCAGATCTTCACGTACAACGTGTACCCCAGGTGGAGCAATCGCAGCGAGTGCACACGCCTGATGGTAGACTTTCTGTACCGAGCTGGGCAGGGAGAGAAGCTGTGCGTGCCTACGTATGTACTGCTACAGATAGTGCAGACTACGCGCTCTTCTAGGACATCTGTTTTGCTCCCCTTCGGTCGACTTATATGCAAGCTTGCACGTGAATTCGCCTACAGACTTGGCACAGAACTTCCTGTGCCGATCCATTTCATCAACGACACCACTCTCAACAACATGAAGATTGGGCCACGACAGCGTCAGGCCCGACTCGATGAGAGTGAGGATGAAACGGAAAGCGAAGAAGAGGAGAGTGATAAAGATGGTGGAGATGGGATAAGACAGGAAGAAGAGCAGGGAGAAGAAGAGGAGGCCCAGGACACTGATGAGGGTTCCCTTCTTACTATACAGGAGAGCTCTGATGATCAGGCTACCATGGAAGCCCGCTTGGCTCAACTCGAGGAGGGCCAAGTCGGCCTGAGACAGGAGATCTAGGAGACCCGGGCCGAAGTGAAGCAGAAGCTTGAAAAGAATGAGGCCTTCGTGAAACAAAAATTCAAGAAGGTGTCTCACACCCTGAGGGCTATCCTGTGCTGTGTGCAAGACAAGGATACACCTCCACCATCGTCAGATTCAGACGACTAGCCATACATGCGGTCGTCTTTTAGTTTACTTTGTTGCTTGTTTACTTATTTTCATGTATAGCCTTGATAGGCTTAGTAAGGTGGTAGAGCTGTTTGTAGGTTTTAATGTGAGGAACCTTGCTTAGATTAGCTCACATGCATCTTCTGTCATGATTCATGTAATGTTGTATCTCATGTACTGTGACAATTTTGTTAAATGAAATGCATAGAGTTTCTTTGAGCTGAGAGGTGAATGCTGTGTAGTTGAGTTTGTGAGTATGTTGAATCTGACCTGGGTTGCACCCTATGTTGTATATAGGGAATGCCACCTAAGGCCACACGGAGTACGGCACATCTCACACTTGGCGATTCGATTGACGGGGCACCTCCCCTAAGCGATAGCCAAATGGACCCCATTTCAGATCCGACTCACGATACTATGTCGAATTTTTAGCCGACTACTGGCCCTACTAATGGGCCGACACCTATTGCACCACCAGTTCCTGAGCAGAACTGTGCGTCTACTTCGACGCCGTACGTGCCTCAGTCGGCTCCCCCTACTGATAGGTTGGAGCAGATGATGCTCTTGATGCAATAGCAACAACAGCAGCAGTAACAGTTTTTTACCACCATCGCAGGGGTCTTTGCCCAGGGCATGGGTGTGGTTCCACCTATACCTCTTGTGCAGCCTGCAGGCAATATGAGCGCTAGCGGACTATTTGAGCAATTTTAGTGCTTTCGACCTCTTACTTTTGCGAGTACTCATAGACCCGAGGAGGCCGAGTATTGGCTTGACCGCATCTCTAAGATGTTGAAGCCGCTGCACTGTACTGAGGCAGAGCAGGTAGAGTTGGTCACCCACATGTTTGAGAAGGAGGCCAGCCTCTGGTGGGATAGCGTTCTTCAGACCATTGTTGTTAATTACGTATGGACATGGGAGGCCTTCGAGACACGCTTCCACAAGAAGTAATTTCCCCCTCACGTGCCGTCATGAGAAAGAGAGAGAGTTTCTTCGCCTTCGATAGGAATGGATGACCATGTCGAAATATGAGAACAAATTCATGGAGCTAGCGAGATACGCCCCTTTGATCCTAGTAGATGAGCTGATGAAAATGCGACGTTTTTCAGAAGGTCTGCGGCCTGAAATTCGTGCTAAGATGTGTTGCGCTAGCATTTCCAACTATGATGAGCTAGTTAACATATCTCTATAAGCATAACAAGATGGAGACAGAGATTCTCAGACACATATACCAATGAGCCCGAGGCCTCAGCGTGAATTGCAACACTGGCCAGTCCTAGGTAAGAGGCCACCTGTAGACTGGCCTCCCAGGCTCGTGGCTTCACCGACCCAGCAAAGGCAAACAAAACGTTAGTGTACATATTGTAACAAAGGGGACACACTGACCTCTTCTGTTTTACCAAGATGAAAGACAATGGTATCACGCCGCCTTAGAAGATCGACCGTCAGCCACCACGTGGTATAACGACTTCACTTCTACTATCTGCACCACCAATGCAGCCATATTACCGATCGCCTATACCTCAGAATAAGCCACCTCAACAACCTACGGCAGTGCAACCAAATCATCCTCAACAAGCCCATGTGCATGCACTTGCAGCTGAAACACCTGAGTAAGCAACTGCAGCGCCTTTGACCTTTGAGGTCACTGCCCATGGTCAAGGTACACCTATATTCCTATTAGTAGACATTGGGTCAACTATTTTAATAGTGTCATGCTCTATAGTCAAGCGTTTGGGGTTAAACACTACCCCTACGGGTGTGTTGAGTCCTTATCACAACAGGGACCTTCTCCAACACTAGTAAACCTTGTAAGGATTGCCCGATAGGCTTAGGAAACAGAACAATGCACATGGACCTGATAGTCTAACCGCTCATAGGCGCGACGGGAGCTTGGTGGGCTAATAACCCAATGGACCAGGATCGAAGGAAATTGATCTAGGTTATACTTAAAGTTAGGTCACTAAGCAAGAGCTGGATCTTCCTTAGAAAGTCAATAATAAAGTCGTCGAAGGAAAGCAATTAGGATCCAAGTATTAAACCAATTCATGTGAAAGAATAGGCCTAACAATGGATTACTATAAAAATTATAAAAATAATATGGTAACTAGAAGTGACAAATATCTTATAAATAATAGAAGCGTTGAAACGAAAAAATTTCTACAACTTCGAGTTACCAATAGGCTGGTCATATATTTTCATATTAAAGTTTAGTATGTGGTGTCTATTTAGGAATTATTTGTAATCATACTAGGAATTATCCTGTGATTAAATTTGATTACGTAAAGATATATATATATATATATATATATTTTTAGTTGTTTTTGTACAATTAAATTAGGACCCTCGGGTAGGATTGAGTTTCATAGTTTGATACTCCGTAAGCCCATGTTAGAGGCGGACTACATAAAATATTATAAGTTTCTTATTCCCTTGTAAAGTCAAGGTCCATAGGAGATGTCCCTCTTCTTTCCTTTCCCGTGGCCTTATGTTGCTAACACCCCAAACTTCTGAAATATTTTAAAACTCTTGACTCTTCCTTCCCTCCCGAAGTTAATGAAACCGAAGTGCAATCTGCCCATAACCCCCTAGCCATATGATCGAAATGGTAACATACAAATATAATTTTAGGAGATTGAGAACCCTTCTAGTATAGTCTTTTGACTATAAGCACCATGGAAGAACTTATTATCCACCAAGTTAAACATAGGTTAAACAAGAACTCTCATTGTACAAGACTCAAAGGACAACCTTATTAACATGAGGCTTAAACCTCCTAATGAATTATAGTACTCCTTAAATACTTAGGATGATCAGATTTCGAGATTTTAGAACCATATCCCTATGGAGCGTTCGCGTCTTAAACTCAATTCTCAATCCTGGGTGATTACCAAAAGAGTCACTGCTTTGACCGAGCAGAGGACCAGGATCCATCAGGATTACGAAGGGATATAATGTTGTCTGCCCTGGTCAGGCGGATAATAGACAATCGATTAATTTAGCGTACGCTCGTACCAATCAAACTTGTCAAGTAACCCGATTGGCCTACTGTGTGTTTACCATGTATGACACTACTGCTTGAACCTAAAGTACCCCTTACCAATGTAAAGACCCATTTCAACCATGGTACCACGATCCGCCAAGACTCATGAGTCGGGCATGGTGGTATGGGACACCGTGGTTGAGCTGTCGACCTACGTTGGGGTGACGAATCTCCCCGTAGTGACCAGTGATCAACCCAAACTCGTAAGCCGAATACGGTGGTATGGGACACTGTATTCGAGCTGTCGGCCTACACTGGCGTAGCCTGGCTGTGGTCCCCAGTCGGTTGGTGACGAGCCTTCAAAAATAGATTGCTAGTTGGTAGGGCGTTAGTGGAGTGACCTCGAGTATGAAATAGGCCTACCCTGGTGCAGCCTAGTTGTGGTCCCCAGTCGGGTTGGTGATGAGCCTTCGAAAATAGACTGCCAGTTGGTAGGGCGTTGGTGGTAGTGACCTGAACTTGCCTATCATATGTGACTGCTAGGATTGACGACCCTAAATGGATCAATGTTTGGGTATATGATATAAAGGGAGGTGCCTTAACTTTCCAATTCTACTGTATGAAAAGGCCTAAGTAAGAACTCGGTAATCATGATCATACATGCATTGACTGTGCTTTGGCGAGGAAGTGCACAAAGGAAGGGGTGCATGCCATGATCGTAAGATGTTGTCGCAAGAGGGAGTGTAAGCGAGAGCATGCATCATTATCACATACCATCCTTGCATTAATAAGAATACTTAGGACCTGATTGTTGTGTTGTTTATCATTACTGCTTGACTGAATTGACAACATGTTAACCTTTGTTTTATAGCTCTACTGAGTTGATCACTCACTCCCACATTACGGGACAGTGTTTTAAACACCAACCAGACCCTGTTTTAGTTTCAGATGATGACGATGCTTACGAAGCGGAGCTGGACTTTTATGATGGTGAGGAGGGTTTCTCCTATATGCAGCTATCAGGCGAGTCTATGTAGACCATGTTCTGATCGATGGGGTTATAGAGATGCTGATAGACGCCATTACACTTGTTATTTTGTACTTTTGGAACACCCATGTATATTCATTATGTTCATTTTTAGAGTATACATGTATATATTTAACCTGGTAACATGTCATACTCTGGAGACTTACAACAGTTTATATATTTTATATATCTATCACAGTCTTCCGCTTGCATAATTTAACAGTCTCTGGAGTATGATATATTGATTTGGTATAATCCCATTCATGTTTAATGCACTAATATGGACAACATTCAATCATCATTACCTATATTGTATAAGTGATGCATTGGAACTCGGGAGCTAAGCTTCTGCTCGACCCCCGATTTTCAGGGCGTTACAGCTAATGGTCATATCAAGGTTATGTGATGCAAAAACATAATAAGCTAATATCAGATGCTGATGATGTAATGTAATATGCTATGTGAATAGAATGACCAAGCTGGAGTGTGAAGTCAGGATGATAGTACATATTATCGTGGCTATGGGGTCCATCATAAGGGACTTCTATCCAAACCAGTCACATACCTAAATTTGAATAGCCAGACTCAATGTAGTAGACTCCTGATCTCAGGTTAGTCGCGCGGCCAACTGAAATCCTTGTCATTACGACGGTACACAACAATTAGTTGCGCACCACTAACCCGAGTGGATAGTGAATGAATGAATATGCAACTCCTACTCGATAAGTCCACATATCAGTACGGTTTCTCTTTGGGATCATCACCGAGGTCTAGTATACTCTACATGCAAATTGCCACCCACTGACATACGACCATGCAAGTGGAAGAGACATCACTATCCGCCTGGCCAGTAGTCAAACAATATCTACCCGGCATGTCGATAGCGGACCCATTCACGAGCTGGTCAAACTCAGCCTAGCTATGCCCCCTACGCTCTGCCGGGTAAAGCCACACCCTCTCCCAACTGACCATGACACAGTGGGAGACGCGGCCTCCTGGTATTCGGCACTCGGGCGCTCATGTATCCTCTCGGTCTCGATGTTGGGGCGTCCTTTGGTCCAAGAGGGTTTAGAGATTTTCACCAAGGGCCATCTATGGTAGCGCGATACTAGAACAGATTTTTGGTGTCCCATCTAGCCATCCACGATATGCATGTGGAGGCTACAGCCCTGATGTCGCTAGGGTGTACAGTAATCACAATATACAATGCAAGATGCATGAGTCATACAATCCAGTCATACATCAATCCTACGCATACCGTGCGCTCATGTGAGCCAATCTCTGCCTATCAGGGAGTCTCATAACAACCTGCCTAATGACATATGCAATGGTCAACCACATCTCATAACAAATATGCAGATGATGCGTATGGGCATGTATCATGATGCTATGCCGTCATATACTCATAATCGGTATCAATAACCGGCATCGACAATCGACCTCGATAATGTGGACATTTAACCAACATTGGCCCCAAGGAATGGTCCACATAGAGCCTAACATATATTAGACTCATGGCCTCACACAAGGGCAAGTGTACAACACCACGGGCCTCACTCAAGAGCTTAATACATATCACGATGGGCCTAACATACATCACAATGAGCTCCATCGCTTGGCCCTCAAATACAACACGATGGGCCTCATCACATAGATCTCATATTCATCACATTAGGCCTTAAACACGAGCTAAATACACATCATAATACGCCTTAAATATGGACCGCATATATATCACATTAGGCCTCAAACAAAGGCTGAATACACATCACAATGGGCCTCAACTACGAGCCGTATATGCATCACATTGGGCCTCGAATACAACTCAATGGGCCTCGTCAAAAGGGCCATAAATACACAATAGGTGGGCTGTGCACATGGGCCTAATATGCATCAAGTGTGGGGTCCACGTCCTCAGATGGATGGCGAGGGTAAAACCCATACATCACGGTGGATACCACGTCCTCAAATGGACGGTGTGGATCAAACTCATACCTTATGATCAGGCCCCCATAACTTACTGATGTGGTACAGCAGCTACATAGCTGGAGTGAGGTACACCAATAAATCTGCTCATAGCAGGTGGGTCCCACGTCCCTGGATAGATGGACGGAATGGATATAGAATAAATACATCAAGGTGGGCCACGTTGGATGGCCTGAATGAAACATATATACCAGGTGGGTCCACACATATGGGACCCACCAGAAATGAATGGACGGGGGGATATAATATATACCTCGTGGTGGGATCCACCGTCCATGTGGTTGGACGGTGTGGTTCTCACATGCCACATGGTGGGCACAAAGCTTGCTAACGTCCTGCAGTGGGACCCACTGCTGGACGGTGCAGATAAAACCCATACAGCATGATGGGCTCCACGACCACGTGACTGGCTGGAAGGCGTGGGAAAAACACATACATCATGGTGTCCCTCACAGCACCGTCCAGATGGACGATGCAAATAACACATACATCATAGTGGCCTGGACACACAGCACAGTCCAGATGGACAGTGCAAATCACATACAACATGGTGGCCATCCACCATCCAGAGAGAGATGGACGGGGTGGATAAATACATCACGGTTGGCCCCACAGCACTGTCCAGATGGACGGTGTGGGCATAAGATATATACGTCAGGTGGGTCCCACCCCCACACGTGCCACACGTGTGGGGTGGGTCACGCCCTGATCAGATGGACGGCGTGTACAAAACACATACATCATGCTGGCATCCCACAACACCATCCCAATCTGTGGACGGTGCAGATGTAGAATACAAATATCAAGGTGGGTTACCCACCATCCAATCCACTGGATGGTGGATGAGAGGGGTGAAACACTACATCTGGTGGGTCCCACGTGGGCCCACCAGCTATACACATATGCATATGTATATATTATATATATTATTTAAAAGAAAACGTCGAGGTGCTGGCGTTATCATGCTCCACCTGAGATTTGAAGCAGCCTTTGGATGGACGGTTTGATCGTAACACATACATCACGTGGGACCCACAGAACCTGCTGACATAATCACAGCAGTGGGTCCCACCGTTTAAATGGTTAGGATATAATACATACCTAATGGTTAGACCCATAAAACTTGAAGATGTTAGCACAGCAGCTACTGCTCGTCCAATGGACGATTGGATGAAACACATGCCTCATGTGGGTCCCACCAGAGCTTGCTGACATCAAACGCAGCAGCAACAAGGGCTGTTGGTGAGGTACGCTAGCTAATCCACTTCCATTTCCAAGAGAAAGGGGCCCACGTGTGGGATGAATCCCCACCGTCCCAACTGGTCCAACACCGTCCAAATGGCCTGGATGGTGTGGATAAAATAAATACATCACGGTGTGGCCCTATAGCATGGTCCAACAGATGGACGGTTGGATGAAACACATAAATTAGGTGGGCCACACGGTCATCACAAAGAGAGAGAGAGAGAGAGAGAGAGAGAAAGATCAGAGTAGCAGAGGGACCCCACCACTATGGGTCCCTCTTTGATACAAATCATACATCAAGATGGGTCCCACATATGTGGACCCTCAAATCATCAAAGCCACACAAATCAACACTAGAAAAATACCCACCTTTGATCTTTTCTTCCTTCTTCTACCAACGCATTCTAGAGCTCTAAGGGATGCGATTCAACGGTCAAGATGATCTAAAGAGGGTGGGATTGGGTGGTAGGGAGGTGGGCCACACTAGCTTCTCTCCTCTCCCTTGGAAATCCATGGACGATTGCTCTCTCTTGCTTGGGAAAATGGGAGAGAGAGATGAGAGAGAGAGAGAGAGAGATTGTAAGAGAGAGGGATGGGTATGATGGGTGAGTGATGGGTGATGGGTGATGGATGTGTACTTGACATGTATGGGTTGTAAGAGAGAGAGTTGACTTTAGGGGAGGGGTGGTTGTACTTGACATGATGTGGTGATTGATGGGATTAATGGGATTGATTTGACATGTTTTCTCTTGGATTTTACAACTGCGCGGCATTTTTCTCGAACTGAACGCGGGCTCACATCTCCTAGCCTGGGTATCGCCTCAGCGCGTAATACGTGGCGTCGGAACCGCGGGGACGTCGTGGTCGCTAGGGTGCAAGTCTTGGGTTAAGCCGACTCTGGAATACGGGATACAACTTAGGATCGCGCTCAACTACTATCTATGTGTCGCGGGCCACCGAAATTCGACCGGGAGGACCAGGAAGCCTATAGAACGGTACGGGCTATGATACGGGTCTCACAATAAGTCTTGTATGGGCGCTACATTTGGAATTTTCTGATGATCAGAATGTTTTTATATAATGCATAGTTTATTCCGCTAACATTTGCTATTAACTCTGATTAATGATAAGAAGGTTTAAATTTAGATTAAATTTTAAAGGCTAAGAATCGGGTTTTTGAAAAACGATTCATATTCTGGGGTTTCGAAAACTGGGGCGTTACAGCATCCCTCTATTGGATGTCGTAAAACAAATTTCGTCATATACCAAATTCCTGAAAGATCTTTGTACGATCAAGAGACGACACAACATCTAGAAAAAAAATATTTTTGACAAAGAAAGTGAGTGCCATCATCAAACAGGATATGCCCCAGATCCCGGTAACCTAACCATCTCATGTGTGATTGGGGACCACCAGATTGAATATGCACTACTGTATTTGGGGGCAAGTGTGAATTTGATCCCATACTCGGTCTACGAACATCGTGGCTTAGGTGAATTAAAATCCACCAAGACCACACTTCAACTTGTTGATCATTCAGTTCGTATACTGAGAGGGATGATAGAGGACATGTTAATCCAAGTCAATAAATTTTACTATTCAGTAGATTTTATTATTTTGGATACACAACCCGTCATCGATGCTAGCACTCAAATTCCTGTCATCCTTGGTTGACCATTCCTAGCTACATCAAATTCCATAATCAATTGTAGGAATGGGATTATGAAACTATCCTTTGGGAATATGACACTTGAGTTGAACGTGTTTAACGTGAGCAAACAACAGGAGGATAGTGATGATATCCACGAAATAAATTTGATTGACTCATTTGTGAAGATAAGTCATTTTTTATTTTATATTCTGACACTCTAGAGATGTGCTTAGCCCACTCAACTGATTTGGATGATGACATAATTAGGGACATGGATGCCTTGCTTGATGTTACGTTGGTACTTAAACTAACTGGTGGAGGCTTGAATTTGAAAGATTACCTCAAACTGACTCAAACCCTCTACCGTCTAGTGTCAAGACACCAAAACTTGACCTAAAACCATTACCTGTTGATCTTAAATATGCCTCTTTAGGTTAAGATGAAGCATATCCAATGGTGATTTCTTCCCACTTGGATGAGGATCAAGAGAGTATGCTGATTTTTACTCTCAAAGAACATAAAGGAGCCCTTGGATGGACGATTGCGGACCTCAAGAGAATTGATCCTTTAATTTTTATTCATCGCATTCACCTCCAAGATAATATAAAAACTTCTACACAACCACAACGCTGGTTAAATCCAAACATAAAAGAAGTGGTTAAGTCTGAGATGTTAAAGCTACTAGATCTGGGTACATTATACCCTATATCCGATAGCCAGTGGGTGAGTCCAACTCTGGTGGTGCCCAAGAAGTCCAGGATTACCATCGTAGCCAATGCGGATAATGAACTCGTGCCAACTAGGGTCACTAATGGTTGGAGAATGTACATTGGCTACCGAAAATTGAATACCATCACGAGGAAGGACTACTTTTATTTGTCTTTCATTGATCAAATCTTAGAAAGATTAGTTGGTCATCCCTATTACTGTTTCCTTGATGGGTATTCGGGATACAACCAGATACAGATAGCCCTTGAAGACTTAGAAAAGACCACATTCACATGTCCTTTTGGCACTTTCGCATACCGAAGGATACCATTCAGACTGTGTAATGCTCCTACCACATTCTAGCAATGCGTGTTGAGTATATTTTCTAACATGGTGGGGCAATTTTTAGAGGCTTCATAGATGACTTCTCTATCTTTGTTGCATCCTTTAGCGAATGCCTTGAACACTTGAAATTAGTATTGAAGATATGTGAACAAAAGAACCTTGTGCTGAATTGGAAAAAATGTCATTTCATGGTTCAAAAAGAGGTAGTCCTTGGACACCTTATATCATCCAATGGAATTGAGGTTGATAAAACTAAAATCGACTTAATCTCTAACCTACCTCCACCTAAGAGCATACACAACGTGCGATCCTTTTTAATACACGTCGGATTCTACCGAAGGTTCATAAAGGACTGTAGTCTCATCTCTCATCCTTTGTATAATCTTCTTTAAAAGGAAACCCTATTTGAGTGGAGCAAAGAATGCCAAAAAGCTTTCACCAAGCTCAAAGGCATGTTAACTAGCACTCCCATCATACAACCACCCAATTGGAGCTTACCTTTTGAAATAATGTGCACTGCAAGTGATTATGCAATTGGGGTGATGTCAGGCCAGAGAAAAGAGAAAAAACCCTACGTTATTTACTATGCAAGTAGAAGTCTAAACTCTGCCTAAGCGAACTACTTCACTACGGAAAAGGAACTCATCGTCGTAGTGTTCACTTTGGACAATTTTAGGTCTTACTTGATAGGACCCAAGATCATCATATTCAATGACCATGCGGCGTTGAAGTACCTTCTTTCTAAGAAGGAAGCTAACCTTCGTTTGTTAAGATGGATCCTTATACTCCAAAAGTTCAACTTTGAAATTGAAGATAATAAATGAGTGGAAAATGTAATGGTCGACCATCTCTCTCGGCTTGTTCTATCTAAATCCATAGAGACGACACCTATTAATGACATGTTCCCTAATGAACAACTTTTTAAACTCTCCCAATTACCTTGGTACACTGATATTACTAATTATCTTGCTACAAGTATACTTCCTACACACTGGACTGCACAAGATAAGAAGAAATTCTTTGCCAAGGTACATAAGTTCTTCTCGGATGTCCATGTCTTGTTAAATATTGCCCAGATTAAACCATTAGGAGATGTGTGTGTCACACCCAGAATCCAGTTTCCACCGCTCATTCGTTGTAATCCAAACTTGGAGTTGATAGCCTCTGTGATGCCTCGATTTCAACTCCTACCTTATGCCAAGTTCCGAAAAAGGGATCCCACAAGGAGGATTTTAAAGTTTTTTTTTTAAGGAAGCATATTCGTGAATGTACCATAAGCCAAAACATCATCACATACATCCACTATAAAAGTATTCGAGTACAGTGCTGGAAAGGGGAATATAATGTATATATAAAAACTCCAAAAGGTCAGGCATGTACTCCTGCCTCACTATTTATGTTGTATAGCATAACCTGCGCGTAAACAACTACGTAAGCTTAAACAACTACGTAAGCTTAATACAAAGCTTAAAAATTGCATGTGTGCGTGTACAATACATATAATAAGTATAACGATATCAAAGTATACGGAAATGATGGAGAGCCATGTTGCCAAGTCCATGAATGCTAATGATCATACAAAAGTTATACAAAATAAAGGCCCATCGAGCCAAATGTCATATATAGCCACGCAATACAAAAATGTATGATGAATGAACAATTGGTAGTGCGTAGTATCGTATACCGGTAGGGGTCTCGCACCTAAGGTTACAACACATGTTAGTCTCATATTTAATATGTAATATAATTTCAGGATGATATACTCCTAATCTCGAATAGTCTCATACCGATTAGGGACCGGGTCCACGATTGTATGACATTTACAATCTCAAATTTTACATGAATGTATGATTACCATATGTCACATGCCAATCTTAATGTCTATTCCATATCTCGGAATAGTTCACAATTGGATCATCGCCGGGGTCCATTACACTTCAGACATTGATTTTCACCATTGCGCGCCAGACCAGGCAAGTGCAAGAGACTTCACTATCCGCCTTATTAGTGGTATATGAAAACCCACCCGGCTCGTCGATAACGAACCCATTTCATGAGCTGGTTAGACTCAACTTAACGTATAGCCCTCTTCACCCGAGCAGGTAAGGTCAAACCCCCTTCCAATCGACCCCGACACAGTGGGAGACACGGCCTACTAGTATCAAACCAATCTTGCGCTTATGAATCTACTTGGTCTTGACATTGGAGCATCCTAGTAGTACCACAAGGTTTAGAGACTTTCACCCAGGGATGCCTATGGTGCCCTGTAACTTCAATAGTATTCGATGTCCATACTCATATACACTAGCCACATCCACATCCCTAGTGTCGCTAGAGACTAGATGCAACATGCCATACATAATGCGTCGTGCATAAATTATTCTATTCAAGCCATGCATCAAGTTATATGATAATCATGCGGACGACCCTATCTCATACAGGTTCTCAATTAGCCATGAGGCATATACTGCAGGTTGTACTTCTATCAGGCAATCTAATTCATGATATGAGTTCCAACTATGGCCCGTGGCCAGTATATACTATAATACATTCACATCCATAATCAGGCATACATACAATGGGTATGAACATATAAATGAGCATGGTATGCATTATACTAAGCATATTATCAATGTCGCCCTTATCAAGGCCTAGTATAATAGCATGTTACCAATCTTGGCACACATATATATTCTCATTCACCTATACAATATAGGTTGCACAATATATGTGATAATCAACCTTAAATAGCTTAAGATAAAGAGTGCGGACCCGAATGGCAATCCTAATATAAATTTAAATATTCATGTGGCATGGCCCACTTAAGACTTGCATTGGCCTCGTACTGGGCCTTTGCACATAAAATGAGCTAGTAAAACAGATGTATTGTTTAGATAAAACATATACGTCACAGTAGACTCCAGTGACCAGGGGCCATGTTTTGAATCAAGATAACATTTGTGATTTTCATCCATGCAGGTCTCCTTACCTTAACAATGCGTTTGATGGAAAATAAACACCAAGGTGGCCCCAAAGAAGGTTTCAACAATGAGCATTGAATCACCGCTATTTTCTTGGTGGGGTCCACCTCTGATCGGGCCCCACTTCCACCCTCAAGTAGGGGGCTCGTATCCTACACAACCAACCAATTAGGACTCCAAAATGGGCCCCACAGGTGCACTAAACAGGCGATTAATTAAATTCTTCAACAAGTGCTAAGTAGATTACTATTCATATTAACAATCCAATGGCCCACAAAGCCCGTTGCCATTTGTAGCCATCATATAAAGGGTCCACTTGGGAGCCTCATTTACGCATTGGTGGGTGTCCACAGTAAGTCCCATGGCCCCTGAAAAGGTCTTCAAAAAGTGCACACAAAGCCCATCGAGGCTGCTCAAATTACCCTTCCGGCAACAACTAGTAGATTCGCCAACCAAGGCCCGTTGGCTTTTGTGGCGATCAAAACGGCGAGCCTTCCAGGGCATGGCACATGCATCATGGTGGGTCATTATAGTGGGCCCCACAAGTCCATATCAGATGCAAACAAACATTAGGGTGGGCCCAACATTTCAATGATGAGAGTCCGTTCACAACTGTTCATATGGTGCGTTAAACTTGTGATTTGGTTTTGCGGAGGGGTAAGGTGGGCTGGCCAATGAGCCTTGCCCCTTCCCATGTGTCCCCGTGGAAAAAAACCAAAAATGGATGGACAGCATCGAAAAACCCATACACCCAGTGTGCCAAGGAAGTCTCAATGGTGGCACAAATCCCCACTGTTCTCAGTGGTGAGGCCCACAAGGTCTTGGATCGAAATCAGTATTTGCGTTTCTCTCCCACACAGATCACACGGGACCTAGTGGATGAGTTTGGTTGCGAACCAAATTACACGGTGGCCCCAGGAAGCTTCCAACGGTGGACATTCATTCACTATTGCTTCTTAAGGTGGGGTCCCTGGAGCCTTAGAACTGCCCTCGATTTGGGGTTTGGTCAGGTCTAGACCTGGGTGACGTTGTCACCAGGTTGGATGATAATCAACCATCATTGTAGAGCCCTTGGAAAGTTTCAACGGGGACATCATTGTCCCCACTATTTCCTGTAACGTGGTCCACCAGAGATCTGGTTCTATTCCACTTTCGGGCTCCAATCCTAAAATGATAGGGCAAAAGGGCTAGACGGTATTATTACACATGTTAGGTGGGTTCTACGGTTAAATACTGTAGATAAAACACGTACACCAGTTGGAATCTCCTCATACAGATCGGTGTCACCTGCTGAACAGGCTGGATGTTAAACAAGACTACAGGGCCTGAGAAGTTTTCAGGGTAGACATTTAACTGCCATTGATCTAAAGGTGGGGCTCACAGGAGTACGTGATCAAGATGATATTTGTGTATTCCTTTCATCTATACAAGTAACGTATGACCTCACATGTGCAGAGTTGGGCGAAGTAGTTAATAAGGTGGGCCTCTGGAAGGTTTCAACTGTAGGCATCATTGACACCACTATTTTCTATGAAATGACTACAGGTCGGCCTGATTTTTGGGCTTATGGCCTTAAACGAGGGCGGACATCTGATGGATGGTGTGGATATAACTTAGACACGGTAATGCTGTCCATGGTGGTCCCACGGTCCTCTTTAAAAAAACAGCTGCAAAAGAGCAGGTTGCCCAACTATTCTATGTGGTTTGGCCTACCCGAGATCTGAATCTGCCTATCCTTGGGCCCTAGGCTTAAGATGACCCGTCCGAAATGAATGGATGGCTTAGATTGAACATAAACATCCTGTTGGCTTAAGGACTGTCCAAGACAGATGGACATGGTAGACTTACCACGGACATCTCCATGGACCCTGGAATGTTTGCAACAGTTGTTGCCACTGTGATCACTGTTTTAAATGATGGGACCCACTTTTCACCTTAGATCTGTCTTACTCATGGGCTCATGCCCAACATGAGTTTGCAATAGGTATGAACGGTGAGAATAAGCCCATACAGCACAGTGGACTTGGCCACCGGATGGAGGGTGTGGATCAAATATGTACAACACAGTGCCAGCGTGGAGATTATATACGTGTCACACGTGGGCCCAGCTACTAATTCCACCAAGCTGGTTTTCCTGTTATCCTTTCATCTATGGTCTGAGAGACCTTGTCAGCAGGCTGGATGCCAACCAACATCAAGGTGAGCCCTAGAAAAGCATTTCAACGGTGGGTATTCTACTACCGTTGCCTCACGTGGTGAGGTCCATTAAAGCCATGGATATGCTTCTTATGAGTGGGTCAGGCATCGGTCCAGGTCGCACCACCTCATTAAATAAGCATCAAAGTGGCCGCAGGAAGGTTTCAACGGTATGCATCATTGTCACCGCTATTTCCTTCGGTGTGGAGCACAAGAGAGTTGTATGTGGCTGATATTTATGATCCAGCACTAAAATGATCTTTTAAAATATATGGACGGCGTGGATTAAACACACACATAACAGTGGTTCCAACGAGTGGGGCCACTCTCGCGCCTAAAGAGGGTTTCCGCCTTCTACTCACGCTGCTGGACGGCAGTGTCCTCTGGATGCTGTTGTTCCAGCGGCCTTCTCTCTCTTTTTCTTTTTCTTTTTCTTTTACTTTGCAGATGTGCGGGGTCCGCCTATGGATGATACAGTCCATTCATAAGGTTAGACAACCCAAGAAATACCCAAAGATGATCCTTGTTCAGGTAGTTTTGGTAGAATTAAACACCACGGTGGCCTCAGAAAAGGTTTCAGCAGTAGACATTCAACCCCACTAATTCAAGGTGGGCCGCCTGAGGTTTGGACATGGTTCATTTTTAGATACTAGATCTAAAATAATATGAAGAAACAGATGAACGGATTAGTTTTAACACAAATTACAAGATAGGTCCCATAAGTGGACCACCTGTTGTTTGGGTTTCCTCTGCATCAACCTAGCAGGACGGGTGGCAATAATGTTGGGTTAAATGGTAGCATTCAACTCCACTGTTTTCAGTGGTGTGAACTACCTCATATCGGAATTTGTCTCATGGATTAATCACAGGCTTCAAAGTCGATGTACGAGTGAAAAACCACACTCACCGTAACAAGGTAAACAAAGTCTTTGCATGTAGTGTTTTTTTACTTTGCATTTGGTGTTCTTTTACAGTAACTATTCATTTTATTTTTATTATAAATGGATATGTGAAGTTCCATACGGGGGATCGACTCCATCCATGAAGTTAGCCAACTCATGGTTAAAAAATAATAATAATAAGGGATTCCAACCATCAAAGGAGCTTCCACCACTATGGGGCTCGGATACATAAATCATATGCACATGAAGGTGGACTACACATTGGCCATGCTGGTAGCATGGACAAGTGAGTCTCACCTTTTGACAAAACAAAAATGTGACATGGCTATCAATATATAAGTCAAGATGGAGGCCATTTGATGTACCCAACATCAAAACAATGGGTAAACGACCCATGCACTCATATCAATGGTTGAATTAGAGTTGGGGTATACACAAATGGTTGAGATCGTCTCTCATTATCCCTTACCTCCTCTAATCTTTCATTCAGCTCTATCTCTTCTTTCTCTATATTCTTTCCTTTCTTCTCACGTTGATTTCTTTACAGTAGAGACGGTGAGATGGATGGGAGTTAGTTAAATGGGCGAGGATGGATATAGTTGTCGTTGAAAAGATGGACGAGAAAACGTGGGAGGAATGACTCAGTATGGGTTGAGGCAACTTCGATAAATGCATTGGATTTTTAGGTTTGAATGCAATGTTTTACTATTACAGATAATTTATGTTAAGTGGGTCCCACATCACGTGTGCACATATGTACATGTGGCCACACATTGATTTTGATGGGGCGCACATCGTTCGATTTGGCCGTCGAAATGGAGCATGCCGCGTGGCATTAGAATCACAACGTTCGCGTAATTGCTAAGGTATACATCTCGAGTCATTATGGCACTAAAACAGGGCAACCAATCGGAACCCGCCAATCCGATCCATTCCGAGGCAGGCTGACACTGAAAATCAAGCATACAAAAGGCTAATTAAGATATGGGTCTTACAGTGTGCTGACCATGAACAAAAAAGTGTTATCTCTTTTTACCATTCATATGTGTGTGGTGCCCACTTTTCGACTAAAAAGACCACAATAAAAATTCTACGGTGTGACTTTTATTAGCTCACTATATTCAAATACACACATGAACTTTGCAAAGCATGCGAGCGATGTCAAAAATTGGGAGGGTTATCCTATAGAAATATGATGCCACTAAACTCTATTCTTATTATTAAAGTATGTGATTGCTGGGGCATCAATTTCGTGGGATCATTCTCCCAATCCTTTGGAAATCTATATATCTTACTCGTTGTCGATTATGTCTCCAAATGTGTCGAGGCAATTCTGTGCTGAAATAATGACCATTGCATGATCATTAAATTTCTAAAAGAAAATATTTTTCCCGGTTCGTTACACCTCGAGTCATTATAAGTGATGGAGGGTCTTACTTTTGCAATAGACTATTTGAATCATTAATGAAGAAACACGGTATTTCACAGAAAGTAACCACTCCCTTATCATTCTTAGATGAGCAGCCAAGCTGCAATATTAAATGGGGAGATTAAACAAATACTTGAGAAAACGGTTAACTTGGATTGCAAGGATTGATCACTTCGACTAACCGATGCATTGTAGGCTTACTGTACAGCATACAAAACCCCTATTGGTATGTCACCCTATAAAATTGTTTATGGAAAAGCTTGCTACTTGTCTGTAGAGTTGAAACATAAGACATATTGGGATATAAAGAATTCTAAATTCAATATTCGCAATGGCGGCTCACCATGTAAGTTACAATTGAATGAACTTGAAGAAATCAGAAATGATGCTTATAAGAACTCTTAATTATACGAGGACAAGATGGAAATGTTCCATGATAGAAACATTCTTTAGAAAAGTTTAGAACCAAACCAAAAAGTCTTATTGTATAATTTGATAATTCATTTTTTTAAAGTAAATTGAGATCTTGTTGGACCGGTCCCTTTAAAGTCAAAACGGTTTATCCTCATGGGGCTGTCGAGATAGAAAACCCAATGAATATTAACATTTTCAAAGTAAACGGTCATTGCTTTCAACCATTCATTGAGAAATTTGATTCAGAGAATATATCCATCCCTCTGAATGATTATGTCTATCGGGACTAACCTTCTAATTTGATAGAGGTCCATCAATCTATTTATTATTTTCTTAGGATTAGGATAGATAGTTAGGTTTGTTTTAGTTTGTTTTTAGTTAGTATTAATCCCTTTAGATTGTGAAGAAATCATGCCATGACATTGATCTTCCTCAAGTACTCTCTCTCTCCATCATTCCTCTTTCATTTTTGTTGTCTCATATAATAACGAATTGCATATCTTTTACATTAAGGACAGTGTAGATTTTACGTTGGGGGTGAGATTAGTTGAACAAATCAGTATTTTCTTAGTTTTTGAGAAAAAATCAAAAAAAAAAAAAAAAATCAATTTTCATATTTCAAAACTCCTTTTGAAGATTCATATTCTATGTATTTGAATATATTTAATAGTATAATGATAAAATACGAAGTAATTTTTTAAAGTCTAAGAGTCTAGTTGATTATTAGATTTTTGAACAGGTTCTTTTAATGAATTAATTAATAAAAAATTTAAACATCAATTGAATCTATTTACATTTCACAACTAACTCATATTTTGTGAACTTAACTTAAATTCTTAGTGTTTTAGCTTGATGATTACTAAAATAATTTTTTTTTTTTTTTTTTTTAAAAGTGCTAAGAACCAAGTCTAGAGATCCTTATCTACCTTGGTATGAAAAGAAGAAAGAAGACTAGCTAAAAAAAAAAAAAAGTTGAAATCGAAAATGGCTACCTATTACATGTGCTTAAATGAGAAAATAACAAAGAATGAAAAATTTTAAAAATAAATTTTTTTCTTTTAAAAGAAAGATGATAGTGTCAAAATTATCATTGAAAAATTAAAAACCTGGAAAAATAAGTGAAAAGGAGGTGGGTTCTTAATCATTAACTTGTGTTGATCTGTCCACTTGGAGGTGATTATCATAATTAACATTATGGAGAAAAGTTTAACTTTTATAGATTATAAGTTAAAAATCACTTAGCACACTATGAACTTGATGTTTGAATGCATTATATTAATTAATTAATGAAAGGGAACTTAGTTTAATAGTTTACTAGTGATATAAGGTTCTAAACTGACATATTTCATTCTTATATATTTGAATTGTACTCATATCTATTGGATTGCACAAAATATTGTTTTTTTTAGAAAGGTTTGAAATTCAGGTTTTTGAGATTAGTTGTTCGCATGTTTTGCTCGAGACTAGCAAAATACTGGTTGGAGTGTGTGTTGAGTGTAAAATATTATATATTTCCCTCTTATTATACATTGGTTTTATAAGCGTAGATGCACTTAATCAATCCAAATACGTACGTGCTTCTTACGCGATGTGATTTGAAGGGCTAAGGTAAAAAGAACGATTAACGAGAAGATTTAATGCTCAAAGAATAACCAATAAAAGATTTGGAGAATTAGAGGTATTTAATGAAGAATTCAAGTACCAAAGATCCAAGGAAACCAAGTACAAATGAGAGAGAAAAGACTGGCTTAATAAAAAAGTTCTACAACAGAATAAATAGACTGTTCGGTCCCACCAAAGGTTGGTTTGATTTGACCAAAAGTGTATAAAACGGTCCAACAAAAAATCATGATTTTCAGAATTAATTTGGCTCGACATTCAGTCCAATCGAAGCCAGGTTTGGTGCCACCGAAGGCATGTTCGGTGTGACCTAAGGAAGACAGAGACTTTATATGTAAATCAAGGAAATTCGGCTACAACCAAGACTTAATTCAGTACGACTGAAGGCTATGTTCGGTGCAACCGAAGATCATAGTCTGTTGTAATCGAAGTGTAACTAAAGTACGTAAATTGAAGTCGATTTCAAGTTAGTACAAAATTTTCTTATTTAAAGGGATGTTTTAGGTTTTCTAAATGACGAATTAGGGTAGAAGGAGTAAAGCAATGAGTTGTGGAGCCTACAAGGAGTTCTTCTCAAATCCTTCGGTTTTACTTACTTTTTATATTTTTCTTTTTGAGTTTTAGTTCAATCATATCTTTGATTGGTTAATATCTTAATTAGGGCTAAGAGGTGAAGCTTGCAGTTATTTTTAATACTTAGTTTACTTTGATTCAAATATTTGATTTAATTACTGAATAATTCATTGATATTTGGTTTGAATGAAGATATTTTTCTAGTTCACTTTGATCCATTGTCAACTCTAAGCACATTGGATGCTTAGGAAAACTAAGAATAGTTCTTTTCTATTTTGCAAGAGATTGATCTGTAAAATCCATTGATCTATTGTAAACTATGGCCACGATAGATGCTTTGAATTCCTTGTGATCAATACTTTAGTGTATAATGTGGGAATCAATTTAATTGAAGTTCAAATTTATTTTGATATATGAATAATGATTTAACTGCTCTATTATCTAGTTAGATAGGATAAGACTTTAATTTCAGTTGAGTTATATGATTGAATCAAGTAAATTAACATTAAGATATAGCCATAAGTGTATACTCAACGCTCTATTATTTTATCATTAATAGTTTCTCTCACAATAACTCCTCAAAATAAATTTCATTAGTTAGTTTAGTTCTAGTTCTAAAGTAATCCAGAAATCGCACAATTGTAAGTCCATGTGGGTACAACCTCAATCTCACTGATTTATTACTACATCGCAACCCTGCACTTGGGGTTATCTCGAACACCTCCATCCAACATAAGCTAGCAATGATTCATCACTTCTCAACATTAGGATAGTTAGGTTCGCCCTCTTAGTTGTCATGCTCAACTTGTGTGCAAATCGGTTGGCAAAAGGCCTGAGAAAATTGTTTTCAGGTCCTAATTCGATATTAGTCGAGCAAGGTGTACCAATCAAGTGTGTCACCCTTTTAAGGACTTTTGAAAGAGATGGATCAAGGCTCTGCCATTCCCTGGTATGACATTAAGTTCCCCACAAAATGCTTTTAAGTGTGCTATGGGGCACCTACAACCATTATACCTCATGAACTTGGGTACCTCAAAAAATTAAGGCACCCATGCTATCACACACTAAATTTCGATACCCAAGTTAGCCAGGACCGAATCCGAATTTCAGGACTGTGAGTTGTAGTTAAACAAAATATAAAATGCAACCCACATAGTTTCCATGTATTTTCAAGGTGATCAGAGTCAAATTAAAAGAGAAAATAAATAATAAACCATTCTCATTAATTGAGAGCTTACTAAACCATCATAAAATCTTTATTACATTGGAATAAAAATAAACTAATTAATAAATCATCATTCGAATGCAAACTAATCCTAAAACAAAATTAAAACTAACTTTTTGTCTAGCTTGCTTGGATTATTCCATCTTTGTACCTACAAAACAATCTACAAAGGTGTGAACGCGACGGCTCGTAGGGTTAAATCATTCGCAAAGTCAGAAAATACTATGTTGACATCAAGTATAGCTTGATAAAATAAATAAAATCAACACGACTTATCATAAATAGGTATGTTAAAAAAGATAATATACCAAAAGGTCGAGTCATAATGCGTGGTATCACGGGCCGGTAGGGGCCTTGCACCAAGGACTACAACTGATGTTAGTCCCATACTTAACGTATGAAGTGATTCCGAGATGATAGACTCCTGATCCCGAATAGTCCCATACCTATTGGGAACCGTGACTCATGAATGTGTACACATTATATTTATGCATCCACAACCTAAATATAAAAGAACTTTAACATTTTGATAATAACAATTAAAATTCTGATAACGAAGTCAAAAAATAAAACAAAATGACTTTTGATTCATTTTTGGACTTGGCCAGGGCAGAGCACCCATGTATAGATTCATTTAATCTCACATAAAGAAAATCGAACTTACATCCTAGAATATGAGCCAGGGATTGAATATTCCTATACGACATAATTTCTGAAATACGGTCAGGGATCAAATGTCTACAATTGCTAAAATTTAAAATACGGAATAAAATAAACATCTTTTTCGGGAATGGCACGGGTAGAGCACCCGTAACGAGGTGATCTTTTCTAGGGCAGAGCACTCACAACACAAGTCAATTAAATACATTCTACACTATGAAATAAAAATCCAATAAATTTGATGTTACAATGTGATTCTCCAATAAATTTAATATACATAATGAGAATCAAATAAATTCAAATAATTTCAACTTACATAATGATGCTCAAATAAATTTAATGTACATATTAATTATCAAATAAATTCAACGTAACTTAGTGTTTTCAACCGGGAAGATCACCTGCCTAATTTATGAGTTGAAATTTGAAGAAGATTCATTAAGATTCCAGTGAATATTTATCCACCACATGCGTTGATTTGGAAATCTCCAGTCATCCGATCCAACTTGTGATTTGAAACACAAAAGCTATTCCGTTTTACTTATCCAAACCCTACTTAATTAGATCAACTTCCCTCGAATGAAAACACATTATCTATTTGAGTCGATGGGGTCTTATAATCCTTAAAATATATATTTTGAACTCACTACCTCTAACTAACTGAGTCACTTGGTGAGTGATGACGCATTGGAGGAAAACATAGATGCATTTGTGTGAAATGTTTAAGAATGAATAAGAGAAAAAAATCGCTTACCTATAGTAGATATGGGGATCAGTCAAATTTTTAAAATTGCCAGAAACTGACAAGGTGATGAGGTTGGCCTGCTAACACTGGTTTAAATAAAATAGAAAACAAGGAATTATGGTGCAATGGTTGTAAGGTGTAGATGAACGATCTAACTTAAAGGAAGAGTGCTTACTAGGTGATGATATGAGGATCGAATAGAGCTTGAAATTGATCTGACCTTGGTAAGAATGGGGTTAGCTCGACGTCTTGATCAGGTACAAACTTGGCAGGTGGAGCTTTAGTAATATTTTCTTTTCAACTGGCTGTCAGTTGCAACTTGCTATGGCAAGGTTGAATATTGATTGAACATGGAATTCAAACGAAAATGAATGGCTCTTTTTATGTGTGGTTTGGATCTCTCATTGATGGTGGGTTCTTGGTGCGATTGATGAGAGCGTTAATGGTGAAAACTTATCCATAGCTTCTTCCTTTGTTTTACTTGTTCTAGACAGTCCAGATAGATTGTAAGATGCTCGTGGATGTGCTTTTTTCAAAGCTTGATGGTCCTTTGGCCGGTGGGTTTGAGGTTGAACTGTGCAGCTGCCACACGCATACTAGCACAAGAAGTGGGGAAAAATGTTGCGGTTGGTTAGATTGATTAGGTTTCCATATCAAGAATGTAGTTGTGATTCTTTTTTAACAACTGGAATTGAAAATGGAAGGCTGAGATGAATGGTTCATGAGGTTGGGACATCACAACTTTGCTGCGGCTGGAGAAGAAAGCGGACATAAATCTTGCTTCGAATGGTTTCTTCAACTGGTGGAAGACACGGATTACATGTGGATGTTAAAGGAGTTAGGTGGATTCCATCATGATAATGTGGAAGAAATCCAAGCAGTTCCTCTGGTTGGTCAAGCTTCTATTAGCTAGCAAGACAAAAACGAGGGAGATATGTGCTCTAAATGGGTTGCGTCCAAGGTTTTGACAACAGACGGTTACAAATTAGATTCCAGTTTTGACGAACCACTCAGATCATGAGAAGGGTCCCACCATGATGAGTAGTTGAGATGGGCACGATTACAGAGTGTGGATGCCATTTGAACGAAGAAGGAGAAAAGGAAGGGGGAGTTGTTGTTTGCAGTGATGTGCTGACGCACATCACTATTTTTTTTTTTGTTTTTTTACAAGGTGGCCCCCACAGAGATGCCTTGGCAGATCCACTCCGTCCATTAATTTTTCCAGATCAAGTTAGGGCATTGGCCAAAAAAAGAGGCTAATCCAAAGCTTAAGTGGACCACACCATAGGAAGAAATGGAACTCACTGTTGAAAAAAAATAAAATAGGGTGTTACACATGCATTGGAAAAGGGACATAAATCCTTGAATTTGGCGAACGAAAGATGTCACGCCCCAAACTCGGAAACCGGGCTCACAAAATTCCCGATCGCCGAATCCGGCGCCGACAGCCTCTAGAACCCCATTCTCGGCTCCCAGCGCCCATTCGCCAGGTTCCGATCCTGGGATGCTACAAGGAGGATTTTTTTAACATCAGTTTGATTCGTAACAAGCATAATCAAAGGCATAACCCACAAACAACAACCAAAAACTCCATCACATTTCCACTATAATCAAAAACTTTACAAGTACAATGAGCATAAGGGAAATACAATGATGATAGACCAAAAGCTCCAAAAAGATCAGCTACGTGCCCAAGCCTCAGCGCTGCTGCGATCCAACGTCACCTGCACGCAACGGTCGTGCATAAGCTTATAGAAAGCTTAGAGGGTGGTGAAAGTGTATGCTCAAGGTGATAATGTAACTATGCAGTATCAGAGTAATGCGGAACATGCTGATGAGTGCCAAGAATACCATTAGCCGTACCAAGGCCATGCGGTGCAAGGAATGATATCGGCCATACCAAGGCCATGCAATGCGAAATGCAACTCAAGCATACAAATCCTCATCTAAGTCCACATGTCAATACGGCTCAAATCTGGAATATCACTGGGGTCTAGTACACTCCAAGCCAGATTGCCGTCCCATCGCGCGCAATAAGGTGAGTGAAAAAGACCTCACTATCCGCCTGCCAATATCGGGCTCGGCTCGTCAATAGCGGACCCATTCCTCGAGCTGGTCAGACTCAGCCTAGCATTGCCCCCTACTCTCGGGCGGGTAAGGCCGCACCCCCTTCCAACCGACCACGACACAGTGGAAAGCGCAACCGTCTGGTAATCGGCACTCAGCGCTCATGCACCCACTCGGTCTAGACGTTGGAGCAACCTCCTGGTACCATAAGGGTTTAGGGACTTTCACCCAGGGATATCTATCGCACCCCATGTAGAATAGTATTTTCGGTATCCAATCCTGCCAACCACGATACGTCTGTGGAGGCTATGGCCCTGATGTCGCTAGGGCGTACAGTAACCATATCACACAATGCGAATGCATGAATCACACTATCCAGTCATGCAGCAATCCTACGCGTATCGTGCGCTCATGTAGGGCAACACCCCCTGTACGGGAGCCCCTAAACAATCTGCCCGAAGGCATATGCTATGATCAGTCATTTCTCATATCAAGCATACATATGATGCATATGATCATGAATCATGGAACTAAACATGTTATATAGGATGGATGATAATCATAACAAAGATGGGCCTAGACGGCCTACACATCAGACGTACGAGCTTAACAATGGGCCTTAGGGAAAGTCATAATGCGGACATTTAACTACACTATACCTGCAATGTGGACGTCAAACCACCATTGCTCCCAAGGCATAGCCCTGACGTAAACATCATTACATAAACCATGTTGGGACTGCACATTGCAATGAACCTTAGGTACATCCCATTGGGCTTTAATTACATCAAATGGGCCAAATCACATGGGCCTTATATTCATTAAGTGGGCCACATCAATGGGCCGCACCAATGGGCCTTATGTTCATTGCAATGGGCTATAACCCGTGGGCCTTAGAGTGCATCAAATGGGCCTGATCTTATGGGCCTTATGAGTAGCAAATGGGCCACCCCAATGGGACCCCAAATGTACATCAAAAGGGCCTCAACCCATGGGCCCCAAAAGATTTTTAATGGGCCTCGACCCATGGGCCCCAAAACATTTTTAATGGGCCTCGACCCATGGGCCTTGCATATACATCAAAGTGGGCCTCAATCATGGGCCACAAGCAACTGAGGTGGGCCTTACCTATATATCAAGGTGGGCCTCAATCACGGGCCTCAACATTAGTAAATATATATATATATATATATATATATATATATATATATAATATAGTACATAATATACATATGCATAATACATATAATATTACATGAAATATAATATTATATATATATATATATATACACACACACACACACGCACGCATCATAGTGGGCTCCACGCCATCATCACAGTGGGCCCACACAATCATCACAGTGGGCTCCACGAAATTCATCACAGGGCTCCACCGTCCAGGTGGACGGTGAGGATAAAACACTTACATCACTGTGGGCTCCATGTGGGGCCCACCATAATGTTTAGATGCCATCCAACCCGCTGATAAGGTCACATGGGCCCAGTTGAAGGGTGAAAACAAATCTCACCCTGATCCAAAACTTCTGTGGACCCCAAAAGGATTTCAAAGGTTGAAGTCTAATCCCACTGTTTCTTACGGTGTGGGCCACCTGAGTCTTGGATCTGGCTGATTTTTGGGGTGGGCCCACGTCAGGTAGTGGCCCACCCTATGAACGGTTTAGATGGTATATAAACATCAAGGTGGGGCCCACGGCTACAGCCGTGAGAGGCTGCCCGACCGCTGTCCGCCCGGACGCTGGAGCGCAGGCAGCGCTGCTGCCTTTCTGACACAGCAGCAGTAGCTGCTGTGTTGATATTTATTTATTTTTTTTATTTTTATTTTTCAGTGGTTTTCGCAGGAGGGGTCCACATCTAGGCGATCCACTCCGTCCAATAGCCGTCCATAGCTCCTGACAAGCAAAACAAGCCCAATATTGGGCCTGTTTCGGCGTATAGAAACAATCAGGGAAAATTCAATGGTAAACCCGTCGTTTGCCGTACCATGGCCCGCATGAAAGTTTGATTGGTCCCATCTTTTGGTTTAACGCTTAAAATAAGCATGGAAAAGGAATGGACGGCATGGATTTAATACATACATCAAGGTGGGACCTACATAAGTGGACCACCCTCCTTGGCTTGAAAACAAACTATTTGTGTTTTCCAAAAAAAAACGTCCAGCGTCCCTGGACGTTGGACTCTCTGCCGAGCTAGGTGGGCCTCCTCATGTGGGCCACCACTGATGGATGGTGTGGTACAA
Organism: Magnolia sinica; assembly: GCF_029962835.1. Taxonomy (NCBI): domain Eukaryota; kingdom Viridiplantae; phylum Streptophyta; class Magnoliopsida; order Magnoliales; family Magnoliaceae; genus Magnolia; species Magnolia sinica. Next base: position 89,053,097 of record NC_080574.1, read on the forward strand.
TACATGCACAGTGGGCCCCACTTGTAGGTGATTTGGATGGAACACATACCTTGTGGTGGGGTCCATTCAAGTGGGCCACACAACCTTCTTATCATCAAGCATAAAAAGAGAAATAGAGAGGGAGAGAGAGAGATAGAGGGTGAGATCCGCGTGATGGAGGGACCCCGGCACTATGGGCCCTCCCTTGCACTAAATCATACATCAAGTGGGTCCCATTACATGTGGCCCATTAAAATTAAATCCAACGGTGGAGATCCCATCTCCACCAAATTAAACGGTCAGATGACCCTAAATATGCAAGAAAACAAACATCATGATGGGGTCCATGGAGAATGGCCCCATCATGGAATGATTATGGTGATCCAAGTGGGCCATCTGCCACATCTTAGGGTCCAAAGTGAGATCCAACCATTGATCGGTTGGCCTCACTTGGCCCATTTTAAAAATATCAAAATCTACCCTATCAAGGCACCCACCGCTTGATCTTCTTGCTCCATTGGCTTCCTTAGCTCCTTGTGCTTCTCTTTGATGGAGGAAGATGAGAAATGGATGGTTGAGATGAGAGATCTAAGGATGGAAAGGTGGGCCACACATGTAGCTTGGGAGGAAATGGGAGAGGCTCATACGTATGAATTCTTGCTTAAGGGAGAGCTTGAAAATGAGAGAGACTTGTAAGGGAGAGAGAGAGAGGGAGTGATGGGTGATGGAGTGATGGATGGGAGAGAGGGATGGGGGTGTAAGAGATTTTTGACTTTTTTGGCAAAAGTTGTAAGAGAGGTATGAGTTTGTGTAAGAACTTTTGACTTTGGGGCTTGCTTGGGAAAGGGTGAAAAGTGATGTGTACTTGACATGATGGGATTGATGGGATTGATTAATTGATGTGACACCTCGTAGAGATTCTCTCGGGATTCGCACGCGCGGCGTTTCCTCGCACCGAACTCTGGCCCACAACTCCCGACCAGAGTATCGCCTCGGCGCGCAAGTCGCGGCATCGGAACCGCGGCGACGACGCGGTCGCTAAGGTACAAGCCCTGGGTTGAGTCGACTTAGGTTGTCGGCATGAGAATCCAGGTCACGCGCAAATACCGGGTAAAGGTCGAAGGTTGCCGGAATTCGACCGGGAAGACCGCGGAAGCCTAAGGAACGGTACGGTCTAGGATACGGGGCTTACAAAAGATCTACACCTTGCTGCCTTTGTAGCTTATTCTGCATTGACTAGAGTTGTTCTCTCAATTTCTCAATTTTTGATACGCTTGTTTGAGGGGGCTTTGTGCCCTTGTTGCATGGTTTGGACCACTTTTCCTTCACAGTAGTGGATTTCATCAACACACTTATGGCTTCGTTATGGGGATGTTGTTGGAATTGTCTTGGATTCCTAACTGCGGGAGTATATATTTGGAAGTGGCTCTTGTCTGTCGGAGGTTGTTGAAATGGATTCTGATTGCCAGAAACTATGCCCTGAAAGAAGTTCTGATAAGGGAGAGGATGTTGGGTGTCTTGTGCAGATGTTGGAAAGAAGGAAGAGATTGAATTTGCTGTTGGAGGGAGACTAAAAGCTAGAGGGTGCTGGAAAGGTGGGATGGCTAGGGTGCTTGGCGATGATGCATGCCCAGTTTAGGCAGCCCTTCCTTAAAGAGGTTGGGCTAGATTTTAGGCCACATCAGCCATGGATGGTGGTTACAAAATTATTGGCCATTTGCTCAGGTGGTCCAAGGGTGCCTTGAGGCACAATGGTAGTGGTGGGTGCTTCTCTCTCTCTCTCTCTCTCTCTCTCTATCTCTCTCTCTTTGCTTCTTTCCTTTTTTCTGTTCTTTTTTTTTTCTTGCCAATTTTTACTTTTCTCTCTCTCTTTTTTTAGGTGAAAAAAAGTAAATGCTCAAGACCAGTACAATCTAGAGAAAATAAAAACTAAAACTAAAATTTCCTAGTGGAGTCGCCATTCTGTGAACGTTGGGTTTCAATGCCCATGCTTTTTCCTACATGTGTGTTGACTCGTGTATTTGATAATTTTGACTTGGAGTCGTCATTGGCTAATTTGCTTAAAATTCTATAGTTGGCTAGACCCTGCAGAACCTGTAAAAGCTAGAGAATTCAAAGACTCTCTTAGTTTGAAATGACTTGTGATCTGTGACCTAGGATTCCAAGTAAGGGGTCTCGATTATAAGAGGGAAGGTGTTAGGCACCCTCTCTACCTGCACAAATGTGCGGTCTCTATTTTATAGAACTAACTGAATTTCAAGGGATTTATAAGTTCTAAACCACTGTATACATGTAACGGGTATATACTAGTTACTCACGGACAAGCACTCTGTAATCGCTAGAGCTTGACTTTGAGATAGTTGTGGAAGGACAAAAGAGGCACATTGTATGACAAATGTGGTATCCAAGAAAATCTAAAGAAAAGAAATAGGGATAGAGCAACCTCTAGTTTCTGATGTGACAAGATCTGAAAATCAGGCAAGTCACAAAGAATATACTCAAAGGATGTCTAGAGGAGCAAGAGGGTTGGAGAGGATGCAATGATGTAAACGAAAGGGAAAGAAATAGACTAGGTGGCCTTGGGTTTCTGATATGGCAGAATTCGGAAATCCGACAATTCATAAAATCATAGGCTTATAAGATGCTTAGAGAAGCAGGGGGTTAGAGAAAGAAGTGTTGGGATTAATTATAAACGAAATAAAGAAAAAGCAATAAATGTGTCATGTGAAATCACCGATGGATAGAGATTTAGGAGAGGGAAGGAGAGGCTTGATACTCTTCGTATAAGAGATTGTAATGACTCGGGATTTTGGCACAAATATATACACACGCAGGCATGCATGCTTACTTTCATTCAAGCATACTTGTGTGGATCCACCAAGTCATCCTAGCATTCATGCACACATGTATCCATCAATCTACACATGGTGTGATTATTGAAGCACTTGATTGATCTATTTGGCATGAACCATTGATTCATGTAATTGGCAGTTATAGGTGAGACTTTTAGCTATTTTTGTCAAAGGCATGTGGCAGGTGTTATTTGAAGTGCGTCAGTAGCACTCAAGTGCTTCCCCCCACATAGTTTAGCTTTAATTTTGGGCAAGTGATGGGTCTCAACTTCCTGATTCCCAAGAGACTATGGTTTGGGTTTGTGTTGGCTGTTGGGGAGTGGATTTCTATTTGCATCCATTTTGGGCTTTTGAATTTGAGTTGTTTTTACTTTGAATTTGGCTTGGATTTAGCCAAATTTTAGGGCTGTTTAGGGTTTTGTTTTGACTTAGGTATTGGCTAAGGCTTGGATTTGGCTTAGATTTGGCTTAGAATTAGACTTGGCTTGGCTTAAAACTTAGCTTAGGATTTTGGGACTTGGCATTGGGCTTAATTTTTGCCTGCATTTGGGCATAGTTTGGATAGAGATTTAAGCTTGGTTTGGGACTTTTTAAGGGTGGATGGTTGTGGGGTTTTGGAAGTTATCAATGATTCAGATCTTGCTGCAATTGGTCATCATGGATATGACGAAGTGTCTATAAAGACACCACAACAAAGTAAAAAAAATAATGCCTGAAATCTCTAAATTCATCCTGGTATTGGCTCCATGGGAGTTTGAATGGAAGTGGACTGTATCTACTCCCTCTTGGATGAACTCGGTCCAAGTAGTGGCTATGTGGGTCCCATTGTGATGTATGTGTTTAATGCAGGCCATCCATCCGTTTTTCCAGATTATTTTAGGCATGAGCCCAAAAATGAGCAGTGGACCAAGTAGACCACATAGTGGGGATAGAACACCCACAATTAAAAACTTCTCGCCAGTTGCAAAAGTTTTGATCAAGCTATTTATGTTTTCCCTTCATTTTGTGACCTTATAAACAAGGTAGATGGCAAACAGTGACTCCTAGGAAGGTTTCAAAGGTGGGGCTCCTAGGAAGGTTTCAAAGGTGGGGCGTTAACATCACCACTTCCTATCGTATGGTATACTTGAGTCTTAAATCTATCTCATTTTTGTACTCATATTTTAAAATAATATGGGAAATGTATGGATATCAATACCTTGTCCCTAGAGAGTGCCTGCCTGAACAGACTCCGTCCAGGTGGAACTGGATACAATCCACTTCGAGTTTAAATGTTCTAATCTTCAGGGCATCCCTCCATCTTGATGAGGATTTTGTGGACAAAGAGAATTTTAATGTCCTAACTTCCCGGTCAAATACGGAGGCGGATTTCCTGCGAAAGGCCGGCGCAGGAAGTTCCAACGAAAGATGAGGTGTCCCAATGAAAACAAGCCATGTAGTAAGTGACGTGACATGATTTAAAAGAAAATAACGGAGTCTCTGTTAGCCATGAGACTTGGGTATGTACGCGGGCACCTCTTCGTTTTCCGTTTTCCGTTTTCTTTTTTCTCTTCTCTTTTTTCTCCTTCTCTGAGACGAAACAAAAAAAAAAAAAAAAAAAAACCCACCAAGATGGCGTTTCCAAGTTCAAAAATTAAAGATTACAGTTTTCTGCATGTGACCACGTGGTTTTGGAGGAAATCTAAATTCAAACACAACCTACTCAAATTGATTTTTTTCATAACTAATAATTAACAAATCAGTTCAAATCAAAATATAAGATGCAGGGGTTTGCATCAAACTCAACATACTGAAATGCACCTGCAAATTTGCAATTCCTTTTATATTTCTTATGTTTTGTTGAAGTGGGTTTTTCGCAGCAACTCTAAATGAATCTGAAGGCTTATAATAATCACTTTAAACATATGAACACATTACAAATCTTTAAATAAAAAAGAAAAAAAAAACTATCTACTAAATATTTTGTGTTAAACACTGTAAATTGAAATGGGCTTTTCACCACTTGGTTTTTTTTTTTTTTTTTTTTTTGCTTTGCAAAATGAGTTTTTCTCGAATCAATATATGTATCAACAAAGACTTCCAAATTTCATGGGAATTTTGAAAATTCCAATACACTGAAATTGGTTCATTCTTCAGCTTTGTTTGGTTGATTAGTGAGATGATTTTCAACTAATAAATCAATGGAAATAAAACCCCCATATTCATGAAAATTTGCAAATTGCATTAGCATTTTAAAATGGGAAATAGAACCCCCATCGCCTTGGTGGTTTATTATTATTATTATTATTATTATTATTATTATTATTATTAGTTTCGTCTGAGAGAAGGAGAGAAGAGAAAAAAGAAAAAAGAAAAAAGAAAACAGAAAAAGAAGAGGCACTCGTGCACATGTTCGAGTCTCACAGCTAGTAGAGATTCCTTTCTTTTAAATCATGCCACATTACTTACTATATGACTTGTTTTCACCTTATCTTTCGCAGGAACTTCCTGCACGGGCCTTTCACAGGATCTTCCTGCACGGGCCTTTCATAGGAAATCCCCCCCCCCCCCTCGAACGGGGAAATCTGTGGGCGGGCCTGCCGTGATGTATTTGTACATCCAAGCCATTTATACCTTTTCTCAAATTATTTTAAGGCATCAAAACAAAAAATGAAGCAGATTTAATGGTCAAATGGATACACCACAGATGACTCTTGCATTTAATGCACCTGACATTTAATGCTTTGTGCATTTTAATGCAACCAAGCTTATTATTTGGTGTGGTCCACTTGAGTGTTGGATCTGCCTTATTTTTGTGCTCATGCCTTAAAATAATCTGAGAAAAAGGATTGACGGCTTAGATGCACAGATACACCCCCATATAACTCTTGCATTTAATGCAACTGACATTTATACCTTTTCTCGTATTATTTTAAGGCATCAAAACAAAAATGATGCAGATTTAACGGTCAAATGGACACACCATAGATGGCTCTTACATTTAATGCAACTGACATTTAATGCTTTGTGCATTTTAATGCAAACAAGCTTATTATTTGGTGTGGTCCACTTGAGTGTTGGATCTGCCTCATTTTTGTGGTCATGCCTAAAAATAATATGAGAAAAAGGACGGACGGCTTAGATGGACAGATACATCACGGTGGGCCCGCCCACAAAACTGGCCGTTCGGAGCTAGGGACGGGCGGGGGTAGTACGCAATCCGCATCCCACGCAGATGGACTGTAGTGACATTGCTATTTGAATGGTGTTTAGTGGGCTCATGTATTTTATCCATGCTGTCAATCAATTTTGAATAATTATTTTAAAGCTGGCCGGTTGGAGCTAGGGACGGGTGGGGGTAGTACGCAATCCGCGTCCCACGCAGATAGACTGTAGTAACATTGCTATTGAATGGTGTTTAGTGGGCTCCATGTTTTTTATCCATGCTGTCCATCAATTTTGAATAATTATTTTAAAGCTTAGAGCACAAAAATCAGGCAAAACCAAATCTCGAGAGGACCTCAGCAAAACAGCAGGTGATTGAATGACCATCATTAAATACTTCTTAAGGCCGGCTGTAATGTTTGCTTGCCATCCAATCTGTTGATTCTGTTGATTAGGTCACAAAGACCCGGATGAAAGGAAAGTACAAATATAAGCTTGATCCAAAACTTTTGTGGCTCTAAAAAGTTTTAAATGGTGGGCGTTCAAATCACAATTGTTTTCTTGGTGTGGTCCACTGAGCTTTTGATCTGAGTCATTTTTGAGCTCAAGCCCTAAAATGAGCTGTTAAAATGGGTGGACGGCGTGGATAAAACACATACGTCATGGCGGGCCCACAAAGCACCGTCCGGCTGAGTTAGTACGCAATTCCCGTCCGTCCTTGGATGACTAATTCGAAGCTTTGCCTTGTCCCCCAAGTTGCCGTTTCTTTCGTTTAGTCTCTCTCACCTTTCTCATTTAAAATCCCAGACAGAGATTTAGAAGCAGGCAAGATGGCTCGGTACGACCGTGCAATCACCGTCTTCTCCCCAGATGGCCATCTCTTCCAAGTTGAATACGCCCTTGAAGCCGTACGCAAGGGGAATGCAGCTGTGGGTGTCCGAGGCACCGACACAATCGTCCTCGGTGTCGAGAAGAAATCTACCGCAAAACTCCAAGACTCTAGGTCGGTCCCTCTCTCTCTCTATCTATCCATCCTTCTTCCTCATTGCTCTGTAGATCTTGAATTAGGGCTTCCTTTTCATGTTTCAAAGTCCTCATCCCACCTGATTCTAGGTTTTTGAATCTTTTACTTCAGTTTTAGGGCTTTTGAAAATATTTTAACAATCTTACACCATGTGTTGTATATTGCACACTGGTCGGATGCTGTTTCTGAGAGAAAATTTCGTCATTCCTCTGCCCGCGCTTTGATGGATTAGATGCAGCAGCCATATATATATGATGTTCGGGTTGACCACCCACATATATCATGTTCTTATAATTTATAACTGTAACTAGTAAAAGGCACGTGTTGGAAATTGCACAGATTAATGGTGTTGATTAGGAGAAAATGATCAATGGTCCATATTAACAGTCTACGAATCCATAGTTTCATGCATGTCTGACCCAGTTGAATAGTGGGCCAACCTCATTCTTGGACCAGTGCATATTCACTGTGGAGCATTATTGATGCATAACTTATGCCTAGATTTTCCATGTGTGGGGCCCACCTCTTGGATTCAACTGCTTGGATGGTGGTCCATTTGGAGATGGACCCAACCATATACATTGTGACAGCTCAAGGCACAGGCTGTGGTTCCACTATCCACTTGCAGAATCAGACACCCCACAATACACTTTGTCCAATGCTGGGCTCCACCGTCGATAGATTACTAGCTAAATTACAAATATCAGATGATCCTAACCTTGCACGATAGGCTAGCTCCATGGACGGTTTAGATAATGTATTTTCGGAATTTTGTGGACTTGGGGTTACTTTCATCATGCAAATAAACTATCAGGGGTAGTAGTTGAGGACAGGGAGATTTTCCTCCCGATTCAGCATTAAGATAATCTGTCTCCATACCCGAGGTGGGGTGATCTATGGCGTGCCAGAGAACCTTCCTCCGTTTCCGATAGTTGGCTTGGAGCGGAGCATGGAGGAACTCCTCTTCAGTACTCCCGCAGAACACCGATTCCAGTGTTAGCGCCTTCTCAGGAGGAAGTAAATGCTTCGGTCAGTACCCATCTCCCTTGCCAGACACGTGGAGTTGACATATCCGCCCATCTCGATCACGGAGGAGATCGCGGGACAAGTGGTACCAGGGTATCCTAAATCGGTTACATATCGGCCGTAACGGCCGATACGTAACGGTAACGGTGGGACCCGTTACGCGATACGGGGCCGTATTGGCCGATGTCCCGATTTTGTACCCGTAACGGCCGTTACTGACCCGTAACGGCTGTTACGGGCCTGGAAAAAAAGAAAAAGAAAAAAACTTACATTTTTCCTTTCTTTTCTTCTTCTTCTTCTTCTTCTTCTTCTCGAATAGTTGCGGCCTTGCTGCGGCCTTCGTCGTCGTCTTCTTCTTCTTCTTCTTCTTCTTCTTCTCTCTCTCTCTCTGTGTTCTTTCCCTCTTTCCCTCTTTTTTCTTTTCGGTTTCCCTCTCTCTCCTTTTTTTTTTTTCCAGGTGTACCACACCAGCTTAGCTGCTGTAGGTACGTGTCACTCTAAGACGAGCGCTGACACTCCTCGAGCTCCGAGTTGTACGAACGGTTCAAAGTAGATCAAAGTTATATGGGCTCCACAGTGATGTATTTATTATATCGTTCATCTATTTTTAAATATCATTTTAGAGCATTACCCAAAAAAATGAATCGTATCCAAAGATCGTCTGGACCACACCAAAAATAGCAGCAGAGATGATGATTTTCACCGTTAAACAATTCGTAAGGCCCCCCATAACATTTATGTTCCATCCAATCTGTTCATAAGGTCAAAAAGACCTGAATGAAGAGGAAAAACAAATTTCATATTGATCCAAAAGTTCTGTGATCCCAAAAAGGGTTTCAATGGTAGACGTTCAATCCCCCAGTGCTTTTTGCAGTGTGGTCCACTTGATAATTAGATCTGTATTATTTTTCGTGTCAAGCCTTAAGACGAGCTCGTCAAATGAATGGACGGTTTAGATATAACACATACCTCATGATCAGACCCACAGGACCTGCTTGCGTGAAATGAATGGATTGCGTGCGAGTTACACAGCACACTGCACATTTTATTAAATTGTACACGTGCCACATGGGCCCCACCATGATGTATATACTTTATCCATGCCGTCCATCCATTTTGCCACATCATTTTAGGTTATGATTCAAAAAATTAGTAAGATCCAAATCTCAGGTGGACCACAACATAGGAAACAGTGGTTATAGAATGCTCACCATTAAAAATTTCTTAGGGTCCACTATAATGTTTATTTTCCATCTAACCTGTTAATAGGGTCACACTGACGTGGATGAAGGGAAAACACACATTTCAGCTTGATCTAAAACTTTTGTAGCCCCAATAAATTTTTAATGATAGTTATTTAATTATTGTTGTTTCTTATGGTACGGTCCACCTGAGCTTTGGATCTGCCTCATTTTTGGGCTCATGCCCTAAAATTATTTGGCAAAATGGATGGACGGTGTGGATATAACACATTCATCACGAGTGGGGTCCAAAAAACTTTGACACTCGTGTGCTACACTTCACAATCCGAGTCCTATCTAATTTGGGCCCTTAAAAAATTGTACACTAGACATGTATTAACTTAAAATTTACCAATTAAATTATGGACTGTAATTGCTAACTCAAAATGCCAAAATCAAATTGTTTGAATAGTTTAATTGTTAATTTGTGGATGCTTATTTTTTAAAACAGGGCCTTTTGATTTTTTTTCATGATTCACTATCCAATAAATGTCCACCAATTCACAAGTAGGATAATGCTAATAAATTGCATGGATTTGAAGCTGATTTGGGGCATGAATTGGTCCTCCAAGTCAGCCCCAAATTGGCAACGCGATCTACCTGAATTTAATTTCATTTTTTTAAAGAACTATTGGGAGAAAGATATTAAATTGTTAAGTATATAAATTAGATATTTAGAAAATTAAATATATAAATTTTATAGTCAAATTCAGGTTGCCTGGTTCAAAAATTAATCAGGCAGTCTGATACAACTTCCCACCAAAGAGTGGTCCATTACACCACCATAAACATGTTCTAATTTATAAATGAATGCATATTTGGAATGCTTAGAATATTCCGGATTTAATCCATATTTTTTCATATTTTTTTGGCAAAAAAATTTGCGCCGTTACGGGCTGTTACGCCCTCGTATCGCCGTTACGCCCCCGTATCCGTATCGGTTTTGGAGGGCACCGTTACGCCAACCGATTTCGATATGGGATACCTTGGGTGGTACCCTCTCTTTATCTCATTCGGCGATTGCCCCAGGTGCTGTTTCCGAGGATCATTTCCACCATCCATCGGGCGGCTATGATGGCGATATCGTGACGCGTGGCACCCCCTTTTCGGATGCCATGTCGAGAAAGAAACTCGAGTTTCTCGAGGCTTCTAATTTCTACCCGGATATTGGACCCGAATTCGATGCCTCTACTTGTTCGGGGAGCCAGATTTCGGGGCCTCCGGGTTGTTTTAAAAGTCCCTTGAGTTTGAGGGGCAGCGGGTCCAAGGCTTTAGATCCGAGACTCATTAATCCCAACTTTCCTCTTTTAGCAAATCAACATACTAACAGTAGCACGATCCCATCCTCTTCTATCCCTCCTGATGCGCTCATCCTTCATTCAGCCTCTTATGGGGAACCTCTTCGTTACGACAATCATCATCAGCTAGAACAACTTCCGCAGCCCCAACCCAGCCCGAGGAAGATGATTCAGGGTGGCGACAATTTCGAAATAGATTAAGGCTCTTTTTATTTCAAAATCCGCCATCACAGATATCAACTCCATCCTCTCCTTCGTCTTCAGCTCATGACTGGTCTGATCACGGTCTCCTTGACCTGTTCCAAGAGCATCCAAATTTAGAGGTCCTAGAGGCGGAACCTCTTCAGACCAGAGCGGTAGTTGTTTCGACCATAGCTGAAGATGCATCCTAGCAGTTGAAAGTTTCTAAAAGCGTAGATTTGATAGAGAAGATCCCTAACAAGAAATGGATTAGAGACGCTATGGGACATGTGGGCAGAGCTTTATGGCTATCCTTCGAAGATTGTTCGGAGGACTTCATAGTGCTATTCCAATGTGTTGAAGCCAGTGGAAGACCTCTTGCAGATCAGAAATCGCCTAGAGGACGTAGATCAACTCCATGTATCGGCAGGAAAGTGCAAAGCATTTGCAGCGATAGGGAATTGCAAAGCTTATTAACAGGGCAGGGATATCCAGTCACTCCATTGAAGAGGATCTCCACCCAGGGTGCCCGGGGAAGTTCCATTTCCAAATGAAGCTGATTTCATGGAATGTGAGGGGAGTGGGGTCCAAACAGAAAAGAAGTATTATCAAGGACACCTGTGACAGATACAAACCAGACATTATCTGCGTTCGGGAAACGAAGAGTTTAAAATTTGATGACAGGCTGATGGGTACTCTTTGGCGGGCCGCAGATGCGAAATGGGTGGCAAAGGACTTAATGGGCAGTGCAGGGGGTATTCTAGTTGCTTGGAAGTCGTCAATTTGGCAGGTCCTTAGCAGTTGGATTGGTAATTTCTCCATTTCGGTCATTCTCCAGCATATAAGCTCAGGTTTCACTTGCCTTTTCTCCTCTGTTTATGGGCCGAGTCAGGATGGGGACAAAATATTTTTGGGAAGAACTTTCTCTCTCCAGGCAGAAATTCTCGGGTGCGTGTTGCATAGCTGGGGATTTCAATCTCATCAGACATATCCATGAAAAATCGCATGGTAGATTGGCTACCTCAGCTATGAAGCTTTTCTCTGGTTGGATTGACGAAGAGGAGTTAGTGGACTTACCTCTTCTAGGGGCTAGATTTACTTGGTCTAACGGAAGAGAGTCCCCTACGATGTGCAGGTTGGATGGGTTTCTTGTCTCAATCGAATAGTTAGATCAGTTCCCTTTAGCTTCTCAATCTGTTCTCCCTAGGACCACGTCCGATCACAGTCCCATATTCCTCGATGTGGAAGAGCAGAATTGGGGGCCAAAGCCTTTTCGCTTTGATATATCATGGCTCAAAATTACGGGGTTCTCTAAAAAGGTTGCTGACTGGTGGGCAGGTTTCAAGGTAGAAAGGTTTGGCCGTTTTTAGGCTGTCTTCCAAGCTGAAGATGCTGAGGAAAGAGCTTAAAGAATGGCACCGGAGTGAGCTCCATAACAGGGATCACGAATCAGATAAGTTGCTTGCTGAGTTGTCAGCCTTAGATGCGCAGGTGGAAGCAGACAGTTTTACTTCCGATACTTAGGCCAGAAGGGTGTAGGTGATTCAAGAAATTGCATATAGAATCCTTCAAAAAGAAATATCATGGAAACAAATGGCTCGTCTGAAATGGTTGAAGGAAGGTGATAGGAATACTCGATTTTTCCACATGATGGCAAACTGACATGTGTCTAATAATAGAATTTCCAGTATTTTGGTGGATGGGGTTCGAAAAGAGGATAAACATGAAATTACCGACTAAATGATTTCATATTTCAGGTCTCTACTCAATGGAGAAGATTAGTGCAGACCAAAGCTTGATGGTATTCAGTTTAATTCTATCTCTGAGGAGGAGGTGGTATCTCTGGAAGCCCCCTTCTCAGGAGAGGAGATTAAACGGGCCATCGACTCTGTGGGGGCTGACAAGGCCCCGGGCCGAGATGGATTCCCAATATCTTTCTATGCTCATTTTTGGGAGGTGATCAAAGTAGACGGCTTAGAGTATTTTAAGGAGTTTCATAAAAGAGGCAGGATTTCTACTAGCTTAGGGGCGACCTTTATTGCATTGATTCTGAAGCTGACAGGTGCCGCGTCTCCAAAAGACTATAGACCCATTAGTTTGTTAGGGGGCCCCTATAAAATCCTGGCAAAGGTTTTGGCTACGCATCTGGCTAAGGTAATTGGTAAACTCATATCCAAAAATCAAAGTGCTTTCATTGCCGGTAGGTAGATTGTTGATGTAGCTCTTAGTGCTAATGAAATTCTGGATGCTAGCGCAAGATCGGGCCTGAAGCATATTGTCTGCAAGTTGGACATCGAAAAAGCCTATGATCACGTAGACTGGGACTTCTTGCAGTACTTGTAGAAGCGCATGGGCTTTGGGGACAAGTGGAGAGCTTGGATGAGAGAGTGCACTGGATCAACCCATTTTTCTATCTTATTAAATGGCTCTCGAAAATGATTTTTTAAAGCAATAGAGGTCTAAGGCAGGGAGATCCTCTCTCCCCTTTCTTATTTCTCATGGTGGGGGAGGCCTTGTCTAGAATGCTCTCAAAAGGGCAAGAGGGTCTTCTAGGTGGGATCGATATCAAAGAAGTGTCACGCCCAATCAGCACCTCCAATACGCGGACGACTCCCTCATTTTTTCTGAAGCCACGACTGAGAAGGTGGTCAACCTAGGAACTACTATCCACTGCTTCTAAGCGATTTCCGGCTTGAAGGTGAATGTGGCAAAATCTAAAATTTTCGGGATCAACATGGAAAGCGTGGAGGTTGAATGCTTCGCTCAATCCCTCGGCTATACCGCAGAGTCGCTGCCGTCCTCATTTGTGGGCTTATTGTTGTGTCGGAAAACCTCCTAATTCTTCTTGGGACAAAGTCATTTGCAGATTTCAGTCGTACCTGTCGAGATGGAAGAGCCGATATCTGTCATTAGGTGGTCGTCTCACGTTAATCAAAGCCGCTGTATCAAACATGCCAGTCTACTTCATGTCTCTCCTCTGACTTTGGTTAAGAAGTTGATCGATAAAGTGAGATGGGATTTTCTATGGCAAGGAAAGGAAGTAGGTAAGAAATTTCATCTCCTAAAGTGGTCGGAGGTCTGTCTCCAAATGTTGGATGGGGGAGCTAGGGTAAAAGATCTTAAAGACATGAACAAAGCCCTCCTTGGGAAGTGGATTTGGAGGCTTGGGGCAGAAGAAGGTAGACTCTGGTGTTCCATCATCAAGAGTAAATATGGCAGATCTTCTGGTGGTTGGTGGGTTAAAGATTTACCGTCTCACAAAGTTACCTATATTTGGCAAGAAATTATGAAAATGAAAAGGGAAGTTCTCCCTAATATTGGTTTTGTGCTCGGCAGTGGTGCTAAAATCAGGTTTTGTGACAACATCTGGATAAGTGATCAAATGCTTAAACTTAGATTCCCTATTTCCTATCGTATCGCCATGTCCAAAAATTCATATGTTGCTGATCATTTCTCTGAAGCTGGTGGAAAAATCGTCTGGAATGTGACATGTAGAAGTCACCTTCGTTATGTGCCCGTTTCGACCCCGTATCGCGTAACAGCCCAGACCGGCCGATACGTAACCGATTTCGAATTCCCTGCCCCTTGTGGAGATAGACCATAACTAAGTCACCTTCGTTATATATCTTCTTACACTGATGTTTGTTTGCAACTTCTTGGTACCTGGTGTTGCTGTCTTTAATCTTCTTCTTTATTTGAGCTTGCTAGCCTTGGATGTGCTTGACGAAAGCATCAACATCTTTGCTCACTTGATTTTCTTGTATTGGTAATACTAAGTACATGATATGGACTTCTCCCCTTTATGATCTGAAATGAAGATTTTCCAGTAATACGATTTACGGAGTTGTTGTAGGTAAACTTGGATTGAGATAAAGCCAAGTCCCACTGAGATACGTTGTCGCCTACGATACTCCTCAAGAGGTTACATAGGCTTGTATACTATATCTGTTTGGCCTTCTGTTTGAGGATGTTTGCGCTAGAGAATTGAAGTTTTGTCCCCAATTGCTTCCATAAAGTGCTCCAGAAGTGGCCCACAAACTTCGAATCATGGTCCGTAATTGTCTTTGGCACCCCTTGAAGCCGTAGAATTTCTTTGAAAAATATGTTGGTGATATGCATAGTGTCCATCGTCCTTTCGCGTGGAATGAAGTGGAGACATCTTCGAAAAATGGTCCACCACAATGAAAATCGTATTTGCTCTCCTTTGAGTCTTAGGAAGACCCATAATGAAGCACATAGGAATATCCATCCAAGGTGTGACTCAAACGGGAAGCGACGTATAAAGGTCGGTATTTTGCACATGACCTTTAAAAACTTGGCATTAACAACATCGTGTTACGAACCGTTCAACGTCACACCACATATTGGGCCAGTAGTATTTTTCTCGATCATGATTAATGTTTTATACCTTTCGAAGTGTCCATCCAGTCCTCCATGTAGCTCAAATAGGATCTTCTCTGGCATCGATCCTTCGGGAATGCACAGGCGAGAACCCTTGAAGGATATCCATCATGTGAAATAAATTCACACTTTGGATCTCGGTCATCCACACACTTGTCGAGTACTTTGTAAAAAATGGGGTTTTCTTTATATTGTTCTTTTAATGCCTTGAATCCGACGTCCTTCACAGCGAGAGTTCCTAGTAGAACTACCCTTCTTTTAAGCATCTGCTGCTTTGTTCAAAATTTCAACTTTATGACGCAAAAGGAATGCATATTATTGTAGGAAAGCTTTCCACTTAGCATGACGAGCACTTAGCCTTTTTTTTAGGAGTTGTGATATGTCAATGCCTCATGGCCGGAGTATAGAATGAACTCCCGATGAATCAAGTAATGTCTCCAATGTTGTAGCGCCAGGACCACTGCAAAGAACTTGAGGTCATACATGGGGTAATTCTTCCATGTATTATTAAGCTTCTCGTTAAAGAAAGTGATCGGCTTCTATTCCTGACTCTACATTGCGCTAATGCCAACATTTGAAGCGTTGCTTTCCACTTTAAAGACTATTGTACTCCGGAAGTGCAAGAACTGGAAAGAACATTTTACTCAAACACCTTTTCCACCTTGCCTAGCCAATCGATGAAGTCGTTAACATGCAACCGACCATGGAATTTTGAAAGTTCTACCTTCTTAATTCCCGTCTCTTTGTCATGTTCCAACAATAAAAGGATCGATCATTAGTGTCTTGACAAACTGGGGCTGCTCGTTGTTGGTTAGGACCGTGGTGGGGACCTCCCCCTACGTGTCCATGTTCTCTAACTTTTGTCTTCGGATTCCCTCCACGCTGGAGCTCTCCCACGTGATTAGTGGGATTGCCTACTGTATGCGTGAGTTGATCTACTCGCTTTGTGAGTGCGTAGATCAATCAGATTACTTACAAAAACTCTTCATGTGTCACACTCACACCCTCCCTTCAAATCCATTAAAGGATGATGTAGAGTCGAAAAATCCCCAAAGATGACCTACTCTGATATGGAAATGATGCAACCTGGTTATCGAGTCAATGTGATCTTGATATTCAAATTGCAAAAGGAAAAAAAAAGTAAAAAAAAAAAGAAATATATCCACAAGAACAATGGAGTAGAGAGGGAGAGAACTTTATTGATATCAACCTTCTTCTCTTATAAAAAACTTTAAGTAAACTCACACTTAGAAAAATATTCGAATGATTAACTCCCACACCACCACGCCCTTTTATAGATCTTAAATGAATCTTTAATTGAAATCCCCCAAGGTATGAGATTGATTTCAAATCAATCACAATTTATTTCAAACTAATCTTCCTTAACATGGTAAAAGCCTAATAATAAAAAGAAAACATGAAAAATAATTATATTTCTAAAATCAGTCAATGTCTTCAATCATATCAATTACATCTTCCAATTAGCCCCCCATATATGGTTGGATAGGTTTCAACCTGAGCCTGACCCATTTACTTAAAGGGATCCCATTTCTAACCCAAGCTCGAACCACTACCAATTTAACTTAGCCCATACCCGTGTTAGAAGTGGAGCAAGCTTTAGGAGCTTGAGGGCATGGTTGTATCTTGTTATTTCTTGGGTCTGGCATGTTTTTCTTTTGTGTTTTTTCTTATTTGCGCATTTGTTTCCCTTTATGTTTTGGTCTTTAATAAACTTTTCGGTCTACCCACAAAAAAAAAAAAAGAAAAAGAAGAAGAAACAAAGACTATTGCTAGACTTACTGGTTTCAGTAAAGCAAGCTTGTCGGACACAACCAAGCACTCTAAATGACGTTTTGTGGGCTCCACCCAAGGTACTTTGTAATGGTAATGGTGGCCATAACGGCCACCACCATTACCTTTATGGTACTGGTCATAATGGCTGTTATGACCTCTTTTTTTATTGAAAGAAAAAATTCGAAAAAACTTGTATTTGTCCCATAATGTTGAAAAAAAAATTCTGAAAAACTTGTATTTGTCCCGTAACAGACCATTACGAGGCTGTTACGACCTTTACAGGCGTGTAAGTGTAACGGGCTATTAACGACAGTTACGGGTCATTGTTTCCATAACAACTATTATGGCCTTTACGACCCCGTAACGTGTAATGGTTGTCACTGATACCTTTATGTAACGGCCCTGTAACGGCCTTTATAGCACAACGTGGCTCCGCTTGAGATCAGTTGGGACCCTTGTAAAAGGAATTAATTTAACTCTAGAAAATAATGACGCAAAAATGTTTTTATATATATATATATATATATGGAAGAGGAAAATGGATTTGACTATGAAACCAATAGTCAACACTTATTTTCTGTGTATGAATATGGAAGAGGAAAAAATGGGACAATGTGTGTGTGTGTGTGTGTGTGTGTGTGTGTGTGTGTGTGTGTGTGTGCGCGTGCGTGCGTGTGTGTGTGTGTTAGGCCTAAGGCCAAAACTGAGGTTGACCTGTGATTCAGGTGGGCCCCATTGAAGGAAATAGTTGGGAGAAACGTCCACTGTTGATTTTTAAGAAGGCCCACGATGATGGTTATGTGAATCCACTCGAACCATTATATGCCACACTAAAATTTAGGCATGGGGCCCAAAAATCAGGCCCATCCATGATTTAAGTGCGTCACACCAAGGGAAATATTTTGGAGAGTCTGCGTCGCCCTCTACATAATCTCAAGATTGTGCAGTCTACTTGAATCATGGATTAGGCTGATTTTTGAGCCCTGTGTCAAAATCAGGCCCAAGAAGTTTTTAATGGTAAGCATTCAATCATTGTTGTTTCCTATGGTGTGGTCCACTTGAGATTTGGATCTACCTCATTTTTGGGCCCATGCCCTAAAATGAGTTAACAAAATGGATGGACAATGTGGATAAAACACATACATCATGGTGGGGCCCACAGAACACCATCGCTATCGGCTGTATGCAATCTGTGTACCCTTTGCTATTATGTCCACATGAATCTCTTTTACGTGAATGGCGAGGTCATTTCATAGGATGGCCGTACATCCTATATTTCTGAAATCCACTTTGACCATCAGGTGTGTTTCCCAGTATTAGATATAGGGCTAAAAATCATCCCAATCCATGATTCATGTGGGCCACATGATTTAAAAGTTCTGCTCTAGTGAATGTCTAGACCATTGGTCAATCTAAATTTTACATTGTGCTCATCAATTATAAGTTCTGCTCAATGGATGGTCCCGATTAGGGATCAAGATATCAATTGGTATTGATATTGCATAGACATTCACTAGAGATCCATTGCCATTGCCAATGTACACACATGGAAGAGAGAAGAGGGCATATAGTTGAAAGGCTTTTATTAATTTTTTTATTAGTTCGTGTTCTTATTACCAGTGTTTTAAATAGCGAATAGTGTGTAGCATAGCATTCACCCCTATGAAGCGCGAGGCATAAGCTACATGCTGCTTCTGGATTTTAATCAAGTTTGTGCGTAGTTGCACCAATTTCATGATATTTTGGACCAAATTAGAATGATTAATAGTAAAATTTAACAATATTTCATGATATTTGGTGCAACTAAACTCAACCTAAAATAATATAGGGTAATGATTAAATGTAAATGTAAAGAAAGCAAGGAAACTAATATTTTTTTGAGAGGTCAACGAAACTGATTTAATGTTGTTACTTATATTATTTTTACTATTAAGTATTGAAAAATTAACTAATTTTGTTGAAAATATAAAATTGTAACAAATCATTGAAAACATTAATTGATTTTAATGTCTTAGTGAAAAATAAATTGTAATGTGAGCTACATAGTGTGTAGCGTAGTCTATGCAGTGTTTGGCTACATAGTGTGTAGCGTAGTCTATATAGCGTGTAGCATATGCAAATGATCATTTAGTGTAGGCTATACATGACTTAAGCTATTTTCATGAGCTACGTAGTGTTAAGGCTAAGCTACGCTACGTAGCGTAAGCTACATGCTACATAGCATAGCTATTTAAAGCATTGCTTATCACATTCTAGGTTGTGGCATGACACATGGCCCTTAATTACATTACATAGAACAACCCTTGATTCTAAAGCAATAATAGTAAGGAATATAGCATAGAAAATAGAGAAAAGAGAAGAATGCAATGCAATGGATGCGATGTAGATACATGATGCATGCAGTCAAGAGTGAGCGTAGCTCTCATATATAGAGTGTAGCTCGAACAAATTACAAAAATGCTGTGATCAATTTATCTGGGCTCTGTGCCCTCTCACACAGTAAGAGGAATGGTGCAAGCGCACTGTATTGGTAATGCTCTCTCTCTAATATAGATTCCCTGATGTCACCAGTGCAGGATGGACTGAAGAGGGGCTACGGAACTATACATGTTTTGCATATGCATCTCCAAGACAAGCATTGAGTTGTGTCAATGATGGAGCATGTTTCACGTCATAGATAAATGCAAGCAATCCAGGTTGCTGCATAGAAAAAGGGTAGAATGGGCAATGCACGGCACTGATAATGTATCCGCAACATCATGGATACTATAAGAGAAAGAGCATTCTCCACATGTACTCACAGGAGCCAGTGTGGCTCCATTGCCATGTGAGCAGGCAAGAGCTCAAATCAAATGACACGAGTTACTAGTATAGACTGAGCCTACTCAGAATAATCAAATAAACATATTAGGTTCTCCGCTAGGAGCATTATAGCCTATCAGGCTGTTTTATCAACCCTCCTATGAGGTAGCCAAATGGTTCTCCATCATCAGTGATTGCAACATCAATGGAATGACCGAGATGTCCAAGTGACATTGGCATGATTGAACCTGAAATCAATCAGATCCCTGAGGGTGCCATGGACCTAACCTGAGAGTGCACTGGGCACTGTGGCAGCTGGCAGCCAAAAGATGTGCTATAGTGTAATGAAGGCATGGGTGAGGCAATGAAACACAACAATGCATGTTGTATCCACAAAAGTGCGAGGCACGATGGCACGCCATGCGTCTTGCAACCAGAGGGAAGGCCCAGGGCGCTGAGTATTGTTGCAATCAATTTGCTAGGTGTGGAGCACTGCCATAGTCATGGTGTAGGGCGTAGAGCACTGCCATAGTCATGGTGCAGAGTGCAGATCGAAGATAATTACTCTTGAGACCATCTTCCTCTAGAACTCTTGCCTCTATGGAGAATGGGAAATTTGTTATTGTGCCTCTCCCTTGAATGCCTGTTCAACGTGGTGTAGCCATCTGAGTCCTGGGGATCATCCACTGAGTGCGGCCAGCACCCAAATTATGTTGGTTGCTCCTTGCAGGATAGTCAACAGGGTGCAGGGAAAGGCTGAAATAGACTGCTAGTGTTATCATGCCGATTTTCTACAGCACAAAGTGTATGATGACATGGGGATATACATTACAGGAATGTGTGAACATGCCTTTTACCTTCAAAAGGTCGGTATCTTTTGGGGATTCTGACTGGTCGAAGGAATATTTAGGTGACAGCTGTCCTGCACTAATCAGGCTGATCATACATGTGGCATGCTCTCATTGGGTGTTGACAATTCATCCAGCCAGCTGGCAAGTCCATGCGGCACCTTGGTCCCACTGCATTTGGTGACCCACACCTTCTACCAAGGCAGGGTGCTCCCAATGTTCAAAATGCCCTTCACGCTCCTCACCTTCCATTACTTGGGAAGAGCAGCTGTCGGCGCCTTCCACTGCTCAGAAGGCGCGAATCGTGGCACTTTCGACTATTGTGAGGGCACAGACAGGACTTGAGATTTTCATCTGTTTTCTTCCATTCCTCATTTTTTGTCTCAACATAAAGGATAAAGCTAGTGAAACTACCTCCTTTTCCCTGAAATCGCGCCAGATCAGATACGGAGTATAAACTCATTAGCCATGTCTTCTCTTCTACATTTCTATCCTTCCCTTTTGATGAGTTTTTGGAGTCCATGACCTCTTACAACACCTCCTAGTTATTGTGTCACTGTAATTTGTGATCCTATTGAGTCAAAGACAAGTGCCCAACATGTGCCAGCTACACTGACCGTTGGTCAACCTAGAGTCGATGTGCCTACGCCCAAAAGTCAGTGGTGGTCCAATGACTCCAGTCGTCAGGTGGGCCATATATGTTCAATGAATGTGGGCTGTTGGTTCTCCTTAGCTACTTGCTGATCATTCTCCTCAGCTACTCCTTCACTACTTGCCGATCATAACAACCTAGACTTTGCAAGTGTTGGGCCTACTTTTGGATGTGTACCTCATTCAACTGCTTGTACTTACCTTTTCCTCCCATACTTTTCTAATAGGGTGACTGTCCAAATCGAGGTAGCTGATTTATGGCAAGACCATGCACACACTGGACCACATTTAATGCATAACTAAGGATGGTTTAAAAAACTTACTGATGGTCCATATTCAATGTGCAGGTGTGGGTCGCTTAATTAGTGTGCTGAATTTGTACCAGATCATCATGAACATGCAACCCACCTTATGCTGGCTAATATGACTGACATGCATGGGGATGTATTATTAAAGGATGCACGGGACTATGGCCATTGGATTTGGGCCATGTTTCAATGATCTAAACTGTTTATATTATGGGCCACACCATGGATGGAGAATTCTAAAAATAAAAACTCTCCAACGGAATATTTAGACGCTTTGATCATTAACTGTTTTCCTTTGAATATGGACCACATCCAGCAGGTAATTGATCAATGATCTAAAAATTCTGGCATTAGTAAATTTCATGTGCTGTTTTTCTGGGCCAGGCTATGCACACAACAGATTGTACTTGATGCACAGCTCAGTCAACAGACTCAACACAAAACTTACTCGTATGTCGCGTGCGTCACTTTTAAACATGTGGCACTGATGTACAGCTATCCAGACCATCCCAATTCTGATTCTCATTATGGATGGAGCAGATCTCTAAAATCACACTGATCATGCAATCCTAACCATCCAATCAGTGAGTTTTCCATATGCAATGGGAAAAATCAGTTGGTTGTTCTTATCTTCTTAGTGCAATTATTTGGTTATATTCGATAACACAATCTATTTTTGGGTATCTACAATAACACTGTCTATTAGTTCGGTTGTATAAAATAAAACATCTTATTATTTTTCCTGGGCTCTAGCTCAGATACAATAAGACTGTCTATTTTTGGTGCAAGTTCAAATTTCTTTCTTTTGTTGTAGTGGACTGTCTTAGACTGCCTACTCTGACTTGTTGCAGCTACTTTTGTTTTCCAGATCGGTTAGGAAAATCGTTAATCTGGATAATCACATTGCTTTGGCTTGTGCTGGGCTAAAAGCAGATGCGCGGGTCTTGATAAACAAGGCACGCATTGAATGCCAGAGCCACAGACTTACTGTTGAGGATCCTGTAACTGTTGAATACATAACACGTTACATTGCTGGCCTTCAACAAAAGTATACACAGAGTGGTGGTGTGAGACCATTTGGCCTTTCAACTTTGATTGTTGGCTTTGACCCATACACTGGCGTTCCATCTCTTTATCAAACAGATCCATCTGGGACATTTTCAGCTTGGAAAGCTAACGCAACAGGAAGGAACTCGAATTCTATGAGAGAATTTTTAGAGAAAAATTATAAAGAAACTTCTGGGCAAGAAACTGTAAAGCTGGCTATTCGTGCATTGTTGGAAGTAAGTTACTTGTCCCATTTTTCTAAATTTGTCTTGCTGGACTAGTTATAGATAGGAAAGTCTTGTTGGATTTCTTTTGCTTATAGTCAGTCTATAGATCATTATCGCTGGATAATGTTACCTTCATTTTTCATGTTCCATGTTTCAGAGTTTAATACAATATGCAATCTCTATTAATATTTTTGTAGCCTATGTAAATAGTTGTAAGGGAGGACTTGGATAAAAAAGACAAGATTTAAACTAATGAAAGAGAATAGAAGGAAGAGAGATCATCATCATCATCCAATTCTCATCCCAATTCCCAACTAATTGAGGTCAGCTACATGAATACTGCCCCACAATTCCATTTGGAATGTCACGTTGTCAAAATTCACGACAGAAGTTATGACAAAAGTTTCACGCTGGCTGCCAACCTGCTGCAACCCTTGTTTATCCAGGCTTGGTGGCAATGAAAGCTCAAAAACTCCCACAAGCGCTATATAACAGTCTAATACATACGTTGATTAAAATCATTGAGTTGCATCGTTTCAAAGTCAATTGAAGGGAGAGAGATGCGTAGGAAAATTGTGTAAAGTCCAATTGCGGATTCCACAGTTTAATATAGAAAACACATGCTAAGAATTTACAATTATGCCCTTTGTACTGTTTACACAATGATAAGTATTGGGATAATAAATTTAAGCTAGCAAAAAAGTACAGGTATATGTACAATGAAGTGAAGTGTGTAGTATAGGTACATTGCAGGTGTACTGCATACTATTCATCTATTTTACACCTCTTAATTTGATGCGGGAAGTGATTAGCATCAATTTGCCAATGCGAAATGCATGGCATGAAATGGTCATGGCTTTGTCAAAATAGTCAGCCAATTGATTCATTGAAGAAACATGAGGTGCACTGGTGTCTTGTAATGTTGTTGGATGTGTTACAATCAACTTCGATGTACCTTGGTTCATTCAAGAAACACTGGATCATGAACAATTTGAATAGCATTGGTATTTTCTGCCTGGAGTATTGTAGTCATTATAGTCAGTATTTTCAGTATCAATATTGATGCATGTACATGCACTCTTGGGATATGGAAACATATTGATATCACATGCATTGTTATTTGAGGGAAACGTTGGGAAAATATTTGAAAATTTCAATAGAACTTTGGAGATGTTAAAATGCATATATGTTAATTTTTGTATAGGGTCCTAAACTATGTGTTGTCCAAGAAAAGCTCTGTAATTATGTATAAAAGAAGAGTTCATATAATTCATTAATCATACAGTACAACTACCAAAACAAAAACAATACATCCAAAAACCAAAAATAGAAGCAAAAATACATTTATGCCCACTACCTCCCACCAAGAGTTTCTTTTCGAATATTTTTGGTTTTTTTTTTTAAACCTCTCATGTGTTGCCTCGATATTATTGATATGTATTGTGAGTATCAACAACTTCGGGGAACTTTATGAAGGAATCTTGGCAACATCTTGTGGTATTTCAAAATATTGTACGATATCGTTAATACAATGCTATACTATCGAATGTACACGAGAATTTTGTAGTTCTCTGGTTGTTTTGTTGGGCAACTGTGGTACCAATAGTATCGGCCAATATTATTGATACTAAAATACTTGTTATGGTAAATTCCTGAAGAGCGCCTTGGAGCCAAATAATTCCACTGTTAGCAGAAGAAGACATTGCTTGGTATTTGGCTTCTACTAACGATTTTGAGATGGTTTGTTACTTTTTTACATTTACAAGAAATGAGAGAAGGGCCAAGCAATACACAACATCCTGTAGTAGTTTTTTGAGAACCCGGGCAACTAACTTAATTTACATCAGTTTTAGCAAAATTTAGGTTTTTGTTTTTTAAAATGTGTAAATGTGTGAAAATTTTAGAAAGGGTTTTGAAATCGAGGGTTTTAGTGAAGATGTGAAAAGAAAAGATTTTTTTTTTTTTTCTTTCTAAAAGAGCACTAAGATTTTTTGTTGGAACTTGCGAAAGAAACATTTTTAGAGGTTTGTTAGAATATATCCTGACATATTGCAATATGATATGTTCAGACTTTAGCCTTTGAATCCGGGGTTACTTCACTCATCGAAATTGTTTACATGATTGGTCTCAATTTGTATGGTGGATAGAGGTCAAATAAAAGCTGTTAAGCTATTAAATTGGATTATTTTAACCTTTGATAATTTGGCTCGTTTGCTGTCAATATGGACTCAACATGAATCCAAATAAAGGATTCATGTACTTGATCCAATTAGTTGGGATAAGGCTTAGACGATGATGATGTCGATATCGATGGTCAAATACCCATGTATTTGTTCTTTGCTTACTGGCTGAATATAATTCAGAAAATACTAGTTTTCTCAAAGCCTCATTCTCATATCTCTCATCCAGTGTTGTCAAAATCGTACTAATTACGATTTGAGTTGAATCTTAGGAGAAGCGATTTGAATCCCACCTTTGAATCCCCTTTTAATTAAATCCTACGATTTTATGATTTGAATCCTATGATTTATGATTCACATCTCGATTTATGATTCAAATTATACTTATTCTCTTATATTTTAAGCTTCACTAGTGATGCAGGACGGTTTAAACTAGAATGCTTGTGTGAGCACATAAATTATCTAGCGAAATAAACTAAGCAAATCGATTGAAATATTCAACATTCCACATCATAGTAAAGATAATAACAAATGAAACATGCAATGGTTAAAGACCATCACAATCCTGTAGTACTGTATTCAAATCAGGCGTGAATTGGATCCGACAAGGGATGAGACCTCTCGATCGTGTATGGTTTCAATCCAACAGTCAATGCAACTTTTCTAGTCCAGGAAATCAAAGGATTTCTGGAAGGACGACTGGAAAATCTGAGAGAGGGTTGGGATCAATTCTCAGATTTTCAGGATTAGGGGACTAAAAAGAATTTAATTGTAAACAGTAGCAATCAAATAATACTAGGCATAGAAAGAGAAGAAGAAGTTTGGAGGGTTAGAAACATAATTTAGAAGAAGGGAAGAGATTAGGGGAAGAGAAGAAATTACCATAGAGAGAAAGGGGAAGGAGGCACCAAGCTTTCATTAAAAAACATCATTAGGTTTAGGGTAGAAAACACCCTATTTATAAAATTCGGATTAAAAAATGACTAAATTGCCCCTATAACAAAAAAAAAAAAAAAGAGCACAAAACAAAGCTTTCTAAAAAAATCCCGCATAATAGATCGGTTTTCTAAGTCATCCTACACATGTGTCCTCCTAATGTGGGGCCTTCAATTAATCTAGGGACACGTGTAAGGTCTTTAAAATCCTCCTTGGTTGTGCCACGAACCATCATCGAGCCATAGAGATGTATTCGTCGGCCGCCTTCGTCTTTGTTAAACTTTGAAGGGTCTGATGTCCTCATCAACTCGGCTTTCATTTTATGTTTTTAAATTGATGGAGGCTCCAAGAATCATTTAGAAAAAAACCTTTCAAAAAAAAATAAAAAAAAAGAATCGTTTAGAAAAGGTAAATTATTTTATTTTGTTCTTTTTAAGAGATTAAATCATATATTTTCTACAATGTTAAATTATGTAGTTTTTTTTTTTTTTTTTCTCTTAACTCGTTGAAACACCAAATTTTTGTATAACTTATCTAGAATGTTTTAATGGATCGTTATGATCAAATTGACTTGTATGTATTGTGGAATGATGGTTAGAAATCAAATTATCTTTTTTCATTGGTCTACGAAATTAATTGCCGCTTTTCCAATGTGATTCTACCTTCAAGAAAGGTAACAAGAACATAAATTATTAAAGGATCCTCGTATGTTTTGTAAGGAAAATTTCTTTAAAGACAAAAAAAAAAGAAGAAGAAGAAGAAGAAGGAAAGATAAGAATCATTTAATTTTAAAGTAATACCATGTCATGATAGTGTTAAAGTTTTTAATTTTTTCTGATTTATTTATATTTGTCATATTTTTAAGAAAATCATGAAAAATCTTACGATTTACAATACGATTTGTGATTCGATATGATTCAACCTCTATTATGATTTGTGATGTGATAACGATTTTGACAAAATTGCTCTCATCAAAGGGTGCTATTATATAATGCCCGTCCAGCAGGTCCCCCGCTAACCCCCCAGTGAGCATTCAAATCTGTCCCAAATTCATTTGCGAAAGTACTCCTAATAGGTTGAAGAAGTATGGTGTTCCATCTTGCAAATAGGGCATGTCTTGTCTAGGCAAATTTTTTGAAGTGATGCCTTTATTCCCATGCCTTCCAGCTAGTTTGATAGAAACGGGCACATGTAAGATAAGATTAAGGTCATTGTTCTTTCATCTGATTGATAAACCCCTGGAAAAAAACAAAAACAGTTAGCTCTATCACATAAATGGTTTGGATCATTGAAAAGAATCCAAACCCAACTAATGTATTGACGATATGTAGTATTGCAATACTTTAGGATGTATTCTACCAGACCTTATCTTTTAATGGAAAAGATGACATTTAGGGTTCCTAGGAAGGAAAATGACAAATTAGGATTCAGCAAAAGAATAACCGCAAAAGAATAACCTCAAATCAAGCTCGTTCTCCAACTTGGCTCTGATGTCAATTGACACAGGATGGATGCAGACAAGCTGTAAATGTAAATTAAAGATGATTTGTAGGTTGAAGGATAGGGGATTGAAGGGAACATATTAATATATGACCAAACCATTGTTGTGTGGAGTCTCACCAAACTATCTCAAAGAGTCGGTCCTCCAACAAAGGTGTACCTCATCTTAAGAAAAACCCATCAAAAGTTTATGGAGTAAATAGAGGCCATTCATCATTCTAGTCAATAGAGATCTTTTCATGTATATATACACTCAAAAGCTAAAGTAACTGCAATGAAATCCTTGCCATTAATGGACTCTAATCCTATCTATCTGACTCTAATCCTATCTATCTTCTTCTTCTCCTTCTTCTTAAATAAATAAAGATAAAATGTGAATAATAATAAACTATCCCCAAATTCTGTCACAACCATGCAACCTTTGTAAATCAGCCATAAATTACTCAAATGATATTAGGTTTTGCTTGATCATGGGCTTAGGCCTTCGAATGATACCAATCTCATGTCAACCTCTCATGAAGCAAATCGTGTGAGTGTTTTCAAAATGATAATTCTGTTGTAGTATTGTTTCCCAAGTTATCCTCCCCTTTTGCTTTTTGTATTTACTATTGCTAACATTTTCATCTAATTAGAGGCGAACCGTTTGCGCACACACACACACACAAAAAATAAAATAAAAATAATAATACAATAAAATAAAATAAAAAAGGAAGCAGTTTCATGTCATTGAAAAATTGTTGAGTACCCAAAAAATGGCCCATGAAGTCCTGAAAATACTAAAGGGAACTTGCCGTACAAGTCTGTAACTGTTTCTATAAAAAAGAGCCCAGGTTCACAGATTGATGTGAGTGTGACGACCATCATGGGCCCACAAAACTCTGGACACCACCAGATCACACTGATCGAACAGATTGTAAACCCAGACCCCTTGTTATGGGCCCAATTCACTGATGGGATAGTTAATGGAGCCCACTTTACTGATTGGACTGATAATGGGTGCCCACTTTCTGGTTTTCATGGGTCCCATTCCTGGGATGCATGAAGATTGTTGAGTACAAAGTAGTAGGATCTTCAGAAAGTAGTTGCAGCACAGTTTGTCTAGGGCTCCTACTCTACCTTGACCAATTTATTAATTGTCATTGGCAGTTCATGTAGTATCCAACAACACTGCTTGTAAACTTGTAATATTTGTTCTCACATCAATTATTCATCGTCAACGGATATATCAATTATTTGGAATCCACATTTGAAATTCTGTTTCTCCAATCATATTTAAAACTGTCAACGCTGCTTGTAAGCTGGTAATATATGTTTAAAACATGACTTCACGACCATATGACAAGGTTATATCTCTGGCTGCCTGCTCAACATCAACATGTCTTCTTTACCAGGGCCAGGGACTTGCTGTTCCAGGTGTAATTTTCAATTATGTGACATATTCAACAAAAATCCCCTTAACTCTTAGAGTTCCTTTTTTTGTTAAAAATATAATAAATCAATTTGTGTTGAAATGTGAACTGTGGGTTCATTATAATTAAAATCCCCTTAACTTTAGAATTCCTTTTTTGTTAAAATATAATAAATCGATTTGTGCTGAAATGCGAACTTAGGTTCATTATAATTTATCATGTTCATCATCATAATGTCTTTGCCCCAACTATTTGGGGTCAGCTTACTTGTCCTGTTTCACTGGTCATGTTCAAAATATAGTATGAGACATTAAATGTCAATGTAGCAGTTGCATGAACCGAAGTCTAATGGGACATAAGAAATGATTTCCATGGATATGTTGGACAATGTAGTTGAGAGTTGAATGATTCTATCGGGGTAGAAACTAAGGATTATCGATGAGGTATCTGATGTACATTTTCTGCATTTCCATCCAATTTTGATTGGCAATTATGTGATAAGCAGTGTTTGTAGTATCTGTATCGTTACAAGTATCGGTGGCTGGGGATACAGAAACATGTATCGATATCGCTGATTTCTCAAGGTATACAAAATCGGTTACATAACAGCCGTAATGGCCGTTACGTAACGGTAGCGGTCATAACCGTTACGCGTTATGGGGTCGAAACGGCTGTAATGGTCGTTACAGAAAAACAGGCTGTAATGGTCCAGTAACAATTTTTTTTTTCAAAAACTAAAAAATGGCCGTAACGGCCGATATGCCCTGTATCATAACGGTAACAGTGGTGGCCGTTACGGTCACTGTTACTGTTTTGGAACACCTTGGATTTCGCTGACTGATGGAAACATGGGGAAATGGTGGAAATTTCTAGTGAAGCTTTTGTAGATGCTAAAAATGTACATATTTGCATATTTAGGAACAATAAAATTGCAAAAAGGATGCATACATAAAAGAGGAAGAAATCAGGTGGGCTACAACTGCTTGCGAGCTACTTGGCTTGAGGGTGATAAAAACACGAGATTCTTTTATAGCATTGCAAGTGCACGAATTAGAAGCACAAGATTAGCAACATTGTAGTGTAGGGAAGAAGAATAGAGGAGAAAGATCAAATGTGTGATTCAGTGGTTCAGTTTTATAAAGGGTTGTCAACCGGGGAATGGATGGATCATGCATAGGTGGATGAATGGATGGATCATGCATTTTCCCCAATGTTTCCATGTGTCAACGATACATGCTTTTAATCCCTATTAAAAGGAAACTTATTATTTGATTCCTAAATGTGCAAATATGCATCTCTCTCTCTCTCTCTCTCTTTTTTTTTTTTTTTGCTATTAGTTTATTCTTAAATATGCAAACGTCTGTATTTTAGTATCTCCTAAAGATTCAACAAAAAATTCCACCGTTTTCCCCATGTCTCCCCCAATGTTTCATTGAATTCCTAGGAAACTTATTATTTGATTCTTAAATGTGTAAATATGCATCTTTTTTGCTATTATTTGATTCTTAAATATGCAAATATGTGTATTTTAGTATCTCCTAAAGTTTCAATGAAAAATTCTACCGTTTTCCCCATGTCTCCCCAATGTTTCATTGAATTCCTAGGAATCGACAATATTATCGGCAATAACGATAATGTTTCCGTATCCCCGACCAACGAAACTCATAGCGATACTGATACTTCGTACATTGCTGGGAAGTCATGAAAGGTGATGTCTTGAGCTTCATGACGGATTTCTTCATAAGGGGCCGTTATCAGCAAAGTTAGGGGTGTCCTTTATTGCTATTATCCCGAAGCTGCCGGGCACCAAGAGACCGAGTTTTTTTTTTTTTTGTTTTGGGGGGGTGGGGGGGTTCGGGATAGTGCGTAAAGACATATATTGGATAGTGCACTTATAGCTCACTTGTGTATTGACTCTCAACACTAGTTTTGTTTAAAAAGCATCATGTGTAACTTGGATATAAAAAAGGTTTACGATCATGGGGATTGGAGCTTCATGTGTACGTTGGAACAGTTTGGGAAACATCAGGAGTAAACTATCATTTTTTTTTTTTCATTTTCCATCTTGCTTTTATTGTGTTTATATGTAAGGAGCTCTAATCCACCAAATCATGCAAGATTTGCATTAAATTAAAGGCCCATTTGGTGTTGACTTTCAACAGGTCAAGTAGACTCTGCTCTCAACAGAACATTATTATCAAAGAATGGCTCGCTACGCTATCAAATACATTGTCCCAAAAAAAAAAAAAGGAATACATATTTGGGGATCCTCACGTTTTTAGAAAATTTCCGATAATTTTTGAAAATTTTGCCTCAATAAAAGAATTTCAGCCGTTTGAGGATTACATCACATCTTAGAGGGGGTACATCACCAATCACTCTATCCTTCCTCTAGAAAAGATCCCATTAGGTTCATTTAATCTGCTTTGCCAAATTATTGCAGATGATGTTGAATAAAAAACATAATATATTGCCATTGTAGATTTCAATATCAGTCAATCACCTCAGCTTCTTTTCCAGTTACTGGTCGAAATTGGTTGTGGGAATTTGCTGGCCCAGCTTACCTTCTGGCATCAGCATGCAGCCAAAAATAAGCCCACCAATACCTCCAACTATGGTGAAAAGCTTGTATAGTTATCCAGACTTGATAATGCTGACTTTGGTTTACAGGTATCTCTCTTTGATTTGTAAATGGTTTCCCTTCTCAGTTGTCCCACCCTGTTTATCCACAAGCTTAGCTTGTGCACCGAGGCATTTATTCATTTCATCTCGTGGTTCCAAGTAATGCTCTTTAACACATCTATGCCCACCACCCCATTCTCCGGCTCTCTGTTAATATCACTTCTAGTTGTTTTCGAAGGTTCAGCCAACTGCTGCTATCACTTCTCTTTGATGAATTTGCGAATCTTCCCAGTATCACTGATTTATAACTTTATCATGTTATATCAAGAAAAAAATGGAAATAGGAAAATCAATGAATTTATGTGCTGCTGTTGCTCCATACTCAAGATGCGATTTCTGGTGTTCTGTTATCTTTTGATATTGGGAACTCTACTGATAGTCAAAAGTACTTACCTAATGGAGCAGAATCCGTCAAGAACATGTCTATGGAAATTCTGCTATTTTGCATGTAATAAGCATAAGCATGAACTCTTTTTAAATTTTTACACACCCACACCCACACCCACACACTCCACATGGGGCACTCTAACCCACGGCCTCAGTGTTGAAAAGCAGAGTCTACCACTAGGCCATGAGTAGGGACCCTTAGCACAAGCATGAACTCAAAAGGCCCTACACTGTGTATTTTTGAAAGACATGCAGCCATATCCAAGCACCTTGGCACTTGCACAGAGCTTTGCCGAGCACATAACAGACTTCTCCACATTTACCTCTGCATGTGGTTGCACTTGTGGGAATCCGACCTGTGGATCAGGTGGGGTCCACCGTTTAGATGCCCTGGCCTAAAAATCAGACGAGTTAAGAGGTGGAACACATACCAAAGCAAAGATTGATGAGTGGACTAGCCCACCTGATGAGTGGACTGACCTGAGTTATGGTCTGGGCTGTATATGTGGTAGGGCTAGGTATATGTGTTCATGTGTCTTTGTGTGTGTGCGCGCGCGCGTGCGTGTGTTTATCACCTTCATGTGGTTTTGAGTGTTTGATATGATAAATTTAAAATGACTTCTTTAGGTTGTTGAGAGTGGAGGAAAGAACATAGAGATTGCTGTGATGACAAAAGAGCATGGGCTTCGTCAGCTTGATGAATCAGAAATCGATGCAATTGTTATGGAGATTGAAGCAGAAAAGGCAGCAGCTGAAGCTGCAAAGAAGGCTCCTGCCAGAGAAAATTGACTCCACCCACCTTTATACTCCCCCTTTTTTGGGAATTTGCTAAAGAACCCAGGAGTAAGAAATCAAGCTTGTATTGCTATGGATTTGTGGGCATTTTCATATGACTTTGGGCATTTCATTTCTTTCACAAGCCGTGATCTTAGCTTGAATTGATTACATTAAAGGTGCAATTCATCGCCTGCGGCGATTTCTCATTAGCTATTTGTTGGGTTTTCTTCGCCAGTGGGATTTCCATTCAGCCTTTTGACAAGGAAAAAAAGAAAAATAAAAGCACTATCACACGACAATGTGTTGTTGCCACTGTAGTGGTAAAGACCATTTGGCCATCCAATTTTAAACGATATTGAAGAAACCGTCTACGAGTAACAATTGTTTGCTTATATCAATTCTTGGGATTTGGATAATGAGACTTCCTTTGCCAGCTGCTTTTGTTTGTATTTATATATGATTTATGATCGAGACAAGTGTTACCAGTCTCATGAGAACCCTTTGAGAGCTCATCTCACGTGATGTGCACACAAAATCTGGACCATCCACTAGATGAGTCACCTCATGAAAACCCGAGGGCCCAAAAGTCAGCCTGATCCAAAAATCAAGTGGGCCATAGAGAAGTTTGATTTTCACTGTGGTCCACCTGAGTTGTTAAAAGTTTATTTTTTCGCTATCCTTCAGTCATGCTAGATTGTCTGTAAAATGTTTATAGGGCCCATTGAGGCTAAGTGCTTTTAGATGTTTTGGAAATGATTTCATATGGTTCAGATGGTGTGGTCCACCTGAGTTCCAGATACAATTTGATTTTTAGGAAATCCCATAACCTAGAGGGGACCCAACAAAATGCACAATGTGGATGTCTGACACACCACGGTGTGAACCATCGTCCAAGTGGGACACATAATGGATGGGTTGATGTCTGAACCACATCTCTTTCGGCTCTTTAAGGCTTCAATCTGTGGTCATTCACTCTCAACTGTTATCAATATTGTGGCTCATCAAAATCATGGATTAGCTTGCTTTTAGGCCCATAGCCTATCATGGAAGGATGCATCTAATTGATAATGTGGACATGCACACACATTACAATGGGCCTACGGAGCTTGATCTTATGGGAAGCTCCATGAGGTCGCTTTTCCTTGTGTCTGAACACGCGCGCGCACACAACTTTAGCAATGTCCGCAAACCTCATAAATGATATGTGGAATGCCCAATCATCGATTTGGTTGGTCCATCAATAGATCCATAGGGAGCAAGCCATGGTACAAGAATTGCGCAGATTGGATGATCCTAGCCCTTTGAATGGGGCCAAGTTGTTACAACCATCCGCTTGTTTACCAGCCATAGATCACATGGATAGAATCATCAAACAAAGTGCTATTGTAGAATCATAAGCAATGAAAAGTGAGATCTATTATTAAATAGATGTTTCAAGATGGTGACTTGACCTAATTTTTCTCTGTTCAATCTTGACTGTCCATTTTTCATGCTATTAATGGGATGTTTAGGACCATCTAATCAAAAGGTTCACGGCTCATATGGCCCATCTACTTGGTGTCATGGTTAGAAAGTAATGTGTGCCCATATATATATGTGTGTGTGTGGGAAATATGGGAAATGGTACTTATGAGGTTGGCCTAATCAGGTCGAGCTCCATGGCCCAACCGTGATGTGTGATGGATATCCACGCCCTGCATTTGGTAGGTCCCCTTAAGGACTACCCTTGCCCGTTCTTATCTATGAACAGAGGCTCCATGGGGTCATTGTGATGTATGGGTTTAATTCAGACTGTTTATTCATTTTACCCTATCATTCTAGGGTAGAAGCCAAAAAATGAGGCATATCCAAGACTCAAGTAGACCATTCCATGGGAAACAATTGTGGTACCATTCCATGGGAAGCCATTGTGATAACTATGCCTACAGTTGAAACCTTCCTAGGGCTTACCGTGATGATTAATTGCCACTTTATAAGGTTACAAATTTAAAGGGGAGTGGAATCAGAGCTATTCTCTATTCCCTCGACGATATTTTCCTTCCTATCTTCAGCTGATTAGCATTCAGCTGCACCAATAATGTAGTGGAGTATGAAGCATGCATTGTTGATCTAAAAGAAATCATAATCTTGAGCGTAAAGAAGTTGCGGGTACTTATATTCACGGGTACTTGGAGACTCACAACTGATCATTAATCAGACTAATGATGACTGGAAGATTAAAGATGAGAAGTTGATCTCATATCATGTATACTTCGATAATCTGATTGAAGAATTTGAAGAGGTCACATTCTATTCACAACCCCAAGTGCAGGGTTGCGATGTAGTAATAACTCAGTGAGACCGAAGTCAAATCCACAAGGACTAAACTTGTACGTATACTGAAAATAACTAGAACTAGAAGTAGAATAAGATCTAAACTTAAATCTGGAATAAAAGAGAGTAATTGTGAAGGATTTATCAATTATCAAAAAGGAACTAGAGTGCCAAGGATCCACTTGTAGCTATTAAGATGTTACCTTGCTTGATTCAATAAACACAACTGGAATCGAAGTCCTATTCTATCTAGTTGGAAAATAAAATAATTAAAGTACAATCTGAACTTTACATTAAATTAGTTCACACATGAAGGAGTATTGTGATGATTGGAAGGGATTCCATCATCTTACCATACCTAGGAGACGATGGTGAACAACAGGATTTACCAATATCACAATCTCAGAATAAAAAAGAAGATATTCAAAGCTATCGCAGTGTTTATTATAATTTGAGTCACAATAAACCATATAAAACTGAAAATATTCCTTAATAATCAAACTAGCAACCAATGAAGTTCAACATAAGCAAGAATCAAAGCAAAATAAGCATCCTAACATGTTACAAGCTTCACCTCTTAGCCCTAGCTAAGAGATTAGCTAGTTATAGCTAACTCAAAAAATATAAGAAAAACAAAAAGATCTATTAGAACCCATGAAGAAATCGGAGCAGAAGAACGTCGTCGGTACTCCATCTAGGCCTCCTTTCCCTTTCCAAACCCTAGAGAAGATGCTTTGGAGCACCTTAGGGACTCCTATTATAGTTGTGGAATTCCAACTTTCTCATTGAGTTGAAAAATCCGCGAACTGTCTTGAATTTACATAAAATTTGCATAACGCCTTCGATCAATCGAACAGTCTTCGATTGATAAAAAAATCATCCAGAACTGTCCAGCAAGTTTGGCTTGAAAAACTCCGAAATTCTCGATTGAATTGAACTGGCTTCGATTGCACCTTCGATGCTATCTAAGTGTCTTCAATTGCATCGAAAAATCGTCCAGAACTGTCCAATGAGTTTGGGTTGAGAAATCCTGAAATTCTCGATAGCATTGAATTGTCTTCGATTGCATCTTCGATGTTATCTAAGTGTCTTTGATTGCATCGAAGTCTATTCTGGAACTATTTCAGAACTATGTTTTTCTAACCCAATAATTTCAGAATATATTTTTTTAAGGACAATTTTCAGGATTCCTTTTCTTTACTTCAAATCTTTGATTCTCTTCATTCCTCACTTTGTTTCCTTAGATCTTTGGCATGTGAATTTTTCATTAATGACTTCCAAATTTTTAATTTTTCATTATCTTTTTTTGAGCTCTAAATCCATCCTTTTAGCATAAATTTCACCTTAAGCTCTCGAAATCACCTCGTACATGAAAACATGCATAATTAGATCGATTAAGCACTATTATGTTTATAAAACCAAGACATAAATAGGGAGAAATATGTAATATTTGACACTCAACACATTCTCATATAGACTGCAAGGTAAGAATGAGCTCGTAGACGCTCTTACCACTTTGACATCAATGCAATTCTGAAGGAAACTTTTGAGTGAGAGCTCATAGTTGAAATTCAAGAATAACCTACCTTTTGTTTATAAATCAAAGAAGCCGAATAAATTCCTACCCGCAAACCCTAGTATGATGACATCAAGAAGTATCTAGAATGTTAGTAATACCCAGAAGAAGTGACACCAATTGACCATTGCACCATCTAGCGGTTGGTGAGATTGTTTACGATTAGTGGAGGCATTTTCACAAGTGATCCCTTAATCAAGTCCTTTGATGTGTGGACGAAACTGAATCAGCAAAAATCATGATAGAAATTCACAATGGAGTATTTGACCCACATAATAATGAGTATATGATGATAAAGAAGATTCCGCGACTCAGCTATTTTTGGTTGTCAATGAAGATGGACTACTACTATCATGTCACAGATACTCCAAGGATCAGGAATATGCGAACCAAATCCATGCATATGCTTCTAAACTTTATAACATAGCTATATGCAACACCCCCAAATCTAGAAATTGAATATAATCAAAATTTCTGAGTATTGCTATTAATGCAAATAATGAATTTAAAAGCACAATTTATAGGGCATTAAACCACAGTAAAGAAATTCAACCTCAATAGTGAATATGTGTATCATCTGAAAAAAAAAGTGTGCAAACCATATTATCAACCATATAATCAGCAAAGTCCACTCAATTTGGCTTCTCAATATATACATATCAAAAAATATAAAGTCTGTGTCTGTCATCTCCTACTAGTTTTCATAATAACAAAATAAAAACAAGGCACATCAGTCTATAACTAGTCATTTGCAAACTGATAAAATGACCTAAAAGAGATCAGGTCCACCATCCCATCATTATCACCTATTGTTCTGTTTGTACCTACGTCACAAACATCTAGTTGGTGTTTTAAATATCATACCAAAAGGGAGTGAGTGATCAACTTAGTGTTACCATTCCTAAAGTTAAACATTATATCAAAACAATTAAGTTTCATATAATGAAGAGTAGTATTCAAATCGATCATATTCTACTTGTTAAACACATAAATGCATGGTCTGGACAACACGAATGTGGGGTTCTCTTCCCTACCACGAAGTGGACCTCTTGCCACACACGATATGCTAGGAGAAAAGTTCACCATTGGTTCTCAACAAGCAACCAAGCACACAAATCCCTATAAGTAACCATTCACAGAATGCGTGAGTGTTCGGCCTTTATTATTTCGTATTCAAGAAACAATATTAATGAAGCCTGATTATCACAATTGTATTACAAGTCAAGTACATAGGAACCACATGGCTCATCAACATGGTCCTTAACAATTTTAATAAGTAACTAACAATATTGTTAATTTAGGCATCAGTCCAAACATAATTTTATACAGTCTTAGGTTATCACTCAAGATCGATAATGGTAGTCTCGTCACCTCAATCGGTGCTCAAGACTCACTGTAAGATTTGCTCACCTACACAAGTCAAAGATAGCACAAATATAATATCACATACTACCATGCTTGGCCTATGAGTTGTAACAAGTAGCACATTAAATCATATTTACTAAATGCTATGAATGGTGATTGTATGTCAATGGTAATCATGGTATATTGGATTCGATTGAATATGTGACATCTTTCACAAATTAATGGCTATCCCTAAATTAGACAAGTTCAGTGGATTAAAGGATCATGGACTAGACAGACCTTGAGTGCAAAGCAACCCACAAGTAGCCCATGCTACAGTCGGTCAACC
Source organism: Magnolia sinica (assembly GCF_029962835.1). Classification (NCBI taxonomy): domain Eukaryota; kingdom Viridiplantae; phylum Streptophyta; class Magnoliopsida; order Magnoliales; family Magnoliaceae; genus Magnolia; species Magnolia sinica. The sequence continues at coordinate 89,091,372 of NC_080574.1, forward strand.
TAGTTCTACTTTAATCAATCGAACATGCAACTGATTGAAAAATCTAATGTAAGCAATCCTAATATTATAAAATTTTAAAAGACAGTCTTTACTAAAATAGTCCATAATATTTTACACATCCCCATATTACATTTTAAATAAAAATTAACAAAAATTCTCACTCAAGTATGATCATACACCCAACATGCCAACTTTATAATTTTATAATTTATCAAAAAGTCTCTATTATATGAATTGTATTTTTAACAACTTACAAAATCATATTATCAATTTTTCACAATATTACAAAATTCTTAATCTAATAACAATCATGGTCCATAATTTAAAATAAATTAAATAAACCCATAACACCTTTAGTAATGAAATAACTTTATTTTAAAGGACTTGTTCTTTCCTGTCAAGTATTCGAGTAAGCTGTAAAATGTATGTAACATCATCGCGGAGTTATACATGTTTCCATTTGATAATATGTGACGGATCACAAACATACTTCTTCAATATTAAAATATTAAAAACATCATTAATTCCTAAGATGGATGTAGATAGTGAAAGATGATAAGTAATTATCCTAACACGATCTAATATCTGAAATGGACTTATGCAATGTGGAGTCAGATCCTTCTTTCCAAAACGCAATATTTCTTTCATAGGAGAAACTTTAAAAAAAACATAATCTCATACTAGAAATTCTAAATGTCTTCTTATAGTATGTCATAACACCTAAATATTGCATATTTATCTCCTCGATTACATTAGCTTTTTTAGTATTTAAGTGTTATTTTGATTCAATTATATATGTTTTTTTTTATTTTTTTTATTTTTTTATTTTTTTTTATTTTACATGTGAGGTAATTTTAGACCTAAACATGAATACATTCTTAAAGAGATGGATTTAAAGCTCAAAAAGAGATCAAATTGAATAAAAAGAAGAATTGGATATTTGGAGGTCATTAATGAAGAATTTATATGCCAAAGAACCAAGAAAACCAAGGACAAAGGATAAAGAAAAATTGAAAAATCATAAAGTACATCAACAAAAATAACAACTGTTTGGTCCACTTGAGGTTAATTTGGTCTGATCGAATGTGCATAGAATAATCTAATAAGAAATTGTGATTTTTAGAGTTAATTCGGCTTGACACTTAGGTCCGACCGAAGTTAGGTTTGGTGCCATTGAAGAAGAGTTTGTCGTGACCTTAGGGAGACAGAGACTTCTGATGAATATTGAAGAAATTCGGTTACTACCGTGAGACTCATTCAGTGCGACCGATGTCATTGCCCAAACTTGGAAACCGGGCTCACAAAATTCCCGATCGCTGAAGCCGGTGCCAACAGCCTCCGTAGTACCCCATTCTCGGCTCCCAGCATCCATATACCAGATTCCGATCCTGGGATCCTATAAGGAGGATTTTTCAATATATATTTTACTCGTAATAAGCATAACCACAAGTTTACCCAAATCACAAAGACAACATCATCATCACATATCCACTAATATAAACAGTTGAATGCAATACATGAAGGGAAAATACATGTATAAAAATCAAAGCTCCAGAAGACAGCTCCATGCTCCAAGCTCAACTCTCCTGCTACCTAACGTCACCTGCACGCATCTATCCTGCATAAGCTTATAGAAAGCTTAGAGGGTGGTGTAAGTGTGTGCGATGCACGTGCCAAGCATATAAATATCAAAGTAAGTGAAAATACTGGCAATCCATAAATTGCACAATATCAGAGTAATGCGGAAATATGCTGGTAAGTCCATAAATACTATTAGCCTTATCCAGGCTATGCGATGTAAAATATAATAAGACAATATCATAAACTGAGGATATAATGCAATATGCAAATCTTGACGAGTCCACGAATGCTGTCAACCTCATCTAGGCCATATAAATGCAAAAACATAGCAACCCAAAATATCATATGCCGCGGATGTAATGCAATATACGGTGTGAATGAAATGATCAAGCTGGAGTGTGAAGTCGGGATGATAGTACATAATATCGCAGGCTACGGGGTCCACCACAAGGGACTTCTATCCAAACCAATCCCATACCTAAATTTGGATAGTCAGACTCAATGTGGTAAACTCCTGATCTCAAGTTAGTTGCACGCCCCAACCGAAATCCTGACTATTGCAAAGATACTCACCAATTAGTTGCACACCACCAACCCGGGTAGATAGTGAATGAATGAATGAATGAGTATACAACTCCTGCTCAATAAGTCCACATATTAGTACCGTACATCTCTGGGATCATCACCGGGGTCTATTACACTCTAAGCCAGCTTGCTGCCCCTATCCGAGTGCACAACTGGGTAAGTGGAAGAGACCTCACTATCCGCCTACTAATATCGGGCCTGGCTCGTCGATAGCAGACTCATTCTTCAAGTTGGTTATACTCAACCTAGATATTGCCCCTTCACTCAATCTGGTAAGGTCACACCCCTTCCCAACCAACCATGACACAGTGGGAGACGTGGCCTACTGGTTTACGACCCTCATTCGCTCATATATATCCACTTGGTCTAGACGTTGGGGCGTATCTTGGCCACGAAGGTTTAGGAATTTTTACCTAGGGACATCTATGGCGCCCGTATGCTAGAATCAAACATTTTCGGTGTCCCATCTAGCCATCCACGACATCCTTGTAGAGGCCACGACTCTGATGTCGCTAGGGCGTACGGTGGTCATATCACAAAATGTAAGATGCATGAATCACATAGTCCAATCATGCATCAATCTTGTGCATACCACGTGCTGATGTGGGGCAACTTCGTCTCTCAGAGAGTCCCATAAATAACCTTCCTTATGGCATATGCAATGGTCAATCACATCTCATAACAAACATGTAGTTGATGCGTATGGGCATGTATCATGATGCTATACTGTCACATACTCATAATCGGTATCGACAATGGCACTGATAATCAGCCTCAATAATCGGAATTGACCTCGACAATGGAATCGGCCTCGACAATTGGAATCAGCTTCGATATCGGCATATTCAATCGAAATCGGCCTCGATAATCAGAATTGATATTGGCAATTGGAATCGGCCTCGACAATCGGAATCGGCCTCGATAATCAATATTGTCAATTGAAATTGGCCTCAACAATCGGAATCGGCTTCGATAATTGGAATCAGCTTCGACAATTAGAATCGGTGAGAATGGGCCTAACAAGGCCTAAGGGAAGGTCACAATGTGGACATTTAACTATCATTGCCCATCAATGTGGACATTTAACCAACATCGCTCCCAAGGAGTGGCCTTCATAGGGCCAAACATATAGTGGGCCCATAACCTCACACAAAGGCCTCATGCACAATAAAATGGGTCGCATACAATTTCAAGGGGCCTCACATAATCATAATGGGCCTTACACAAGGGTCTCATACACCACAATGGGCCGTGTCACATGGGCTTAATACACATCACATACGCCGCATCACATGGGCCTATACACATCACCATGGACCGCATCACAGTGGGCCATATACGATCTCGATGGGCCACATCCCATGGGCCTCCAATAGATCATAATGGGCCTCATTAATATAGGCCATAAATATATCACATTGGGCTACACTCATGGGCTTCATATAGGTCACATTGGGCCTCATACTTGGGCCTCATATACATCACAATGGCCCGCATCACATGGGCCTAATTTCTGGGCCTCAAATACTTCACAATGGGGTGGGCCCTGCTCGTTCCAAATGGGCCCATCAGATGGACAACTTGGGTAAAACACGTACATCACGTGGGGGCCACATGAATGGACGGTGTGAATACAAAATACATACATCTAGGTGGGCCCCCACCCATCCAGAAATCAGATGGATGATGTGGCTGAAAACACATACATCATGTGGTGGGAGTCCCATGTCCAGCTGAAATTAATGGATTGGATATACATCACATACATAAGGTGGGCCCCATCCACTGCCAAAATAAATGGACGGTATGATTAAACAGATACATCATGTGAGGGCCCACCGTCCCATCTTGGACCGGTGCTGAAAAAACACATACAACATGGTGGAATCCACCATCCAGATGGACGGTGAGAGTAAAACATACATGTCACAGTGGTCCCCACAGATGGACAGATTAGATATAACACATGCCTCATAATCAGGGCCCACTATAATGTTGATTTTCCATCCAATCTATTCATAAGGTCTTAAAGACCTGAATTAAGAGGAAAATAAATTTCATATTGATCCAAAACTTCTGTGGTACCAGAAGGATTTCAATGGTAGCCGTTCAACTCTCCACTATTTTCTGCGTGTGTGGTCCACCTGATAGATCTGCCTCATTTTTAGTCTCAGGCCTTGAGACGAGCTCTCCAATTGGATGGATGGTTGGATATAACACATACATCTTGGCCAGTTGGGGGGGGGGGGGGGGGGTCCATGTCCACCTGGGCGGTGTAGATATAACATATGCACCATGGTGGATTTCCACCGTCTAGATGTCTGGACGGTGTGAATGCAACATATGCATTGAGGTGGGGTCCCACTGTCCTTCAGATGGATGGTGTGGATAGTAGGTGGGACCCCCAGAACTTGCTGTTTCAATACAGCAGCTATATAGCTGGTGCAAGGTACTCCAGCCAACCTGCTATCTCAACAGGTGGGTCCCACGTGGGGCCCACCACTCATGATATATATATATATATATTATAATCAAATACCTAGCCCCTAGACGTTCATTCCATGGACGGTCTGGATGTGAGCTCCCACCATGATCTCCACATGTGCATGGGTCCCACAGAGCTTGTTGACGACAAATCAGCAGCTAAAATACATAAATCATGGTGGGTCATCACAGATGGATGGCAATGATGAAACACATGCATCACGGTGGAGATGTATGTGCTGGATACAACACCTCATCGACGTGGGTGCCACATGCTATGCACGAATGATGAGATCCATGCCTCGGATCAGACCCACATAACTTGCTATTGTCAATATAGCAACGGATTCCACAGTCCACAGATGGATGGTGGATAAAACATAGATGGATGGTATAGATGAGATGCATACATTACGTGGTCCCACCGTCCCATCTGTCTGGATGGTGAGGTTTCCACTGTATGGTCCACCAGCTGGAAAATCCAGCAGATATTTGTGTTTTACCTACGTCCAGCAGCACTGGACAGTGCACATATAACACACACACACACACACACATATATAGTGGGGTCCACATCAGTGGGCCACCTCACAGATCAAGTTGATACTTGTGTTTTTCCCCTCCGTCCGGGCCTGTGTGACGGACCGGTCATGCAGGCCCCGGGATCAAGGTGGCCCACTTGTTGGACGACATGGATAAGATACACTCATCATAGGTGGGCCATCATACAAGGGAGAAAAATAGAGAGAGAAACGTGATGGAGAGGAGGGACCCTACTACTATGGGCCCTCCCTTTCTCACAATGCATACATCAAATGGGTCCCACCACATGTGGGCCCTAAAATCATTAAGATCAAAGGTATAAATCCTAAATCACCCACCTAGACTTTTTCTTGGACTCCCTAGCTCCAAAGCTTTGACTTTGATGAAGGATGATGGACATTGGATGGTTGGATGGTGGAGATGGGAGGTAGGAAGGTGGGCCACACCTAGCTTCTTTCATGGAGCTTGGACGGTTCTCTCCCATGGGAGTTGCTTGGGAGATGGGTTTGAGAAAGAGAGAGAGAGAGAGATGATGTTGTAAGAGAGAGAGGGATGGGTGAGAGGTGATGGAGTGATGGGGAGTGATGGGTGAGTGATAGGTGTGTACTTGACATGTATGGGTGGAGAGAGAGAGTTGACTTTAGGGGTTACTTTTGGGGATGGGACATGTACTTGACTGATGGGATTGATGGGACATGTTCTCTTGGGTTTAGAAAATGCATGGTGTTTTCTCGAATTGAACGCGGGCCCACATCTCCAGGCATGGGTATCGCCTTGGAGTGCGAGACGCGGCGTCGGAAACGCGATGATGGCACGGTCGCAAGGATACAAGTCTCGGGGTTGAGTCGACTCTAGAATATGGGATACGACTCAGGGTTGTGTGCAAATACCGATTACAGGTCGCAGGTCACCGAAATTCGATCAGGAGGACTGCGGAAGCCTACGGAACGGTACGGACTAGGATAAGGGCCTTACAACTGAAGCGTAACATAAGTGCGTAAATTTAAAGTTAGTTTCAAGTTGGTGCAGATTTTTTCTATTTAAAGGAGTATTTTAGGCTTTTCAAAGCACACATTAAGGCTTGGGAGAAAGACCTATGGGTGGTGGAGTTTCCATGGAGCCATCCTTCTTGTTCGATCCTTCAAATGTAGTTTGTCTTTTCTTTAGTTTTTGTTTCTAAGATGTTAGCCATGCTAGGCTAATCTCTTAGCTAGGCTAAGGGATGATGAAGCTTGTAGTTACTTACATTATTTAGTTTATTTGATTCATTGGCAATGATTTCAATGATGATAGCAGATTGAATTGATTTTGATTTATTTTAAAGTCTTTAAGTTGTTTATTTATGGATTTATTGTGTACTCTGGGTACAATGAATGCTTTGATTTAACAATTGTTTAGCTTGAATTAGAGAATGATTTAATATGTATAATTGATTGATCTATTGTCACGTAAGGGTGCTTTAAACGCTTTGATTCCTTACAATTCAGATCCGAGTGCTTCACGAGAGAATTGTTCAATTGAAATCATATTCTTTTCGGTGTTCATGAATGGTTTAACCGAATTATCTTCTGATTGGATAAGATATGACTTCTATTCTAATTGAGTTATATATTGAATTAATAAATGAGATATTATAATTGCTATAAGTAGATTCCTTGATACTTAGTCATTTATTTATTATTTTAAAACTCTTTTATACTTCTCTGGATTAAAAACCTAAACCAACGTTTACTGTTATACTAATTTTAGGCCGTGTTCTCCATTTCCTACGGATTCGACCTCGGTCTCACCAAGTTATTTCTACATCACAGCCGTGCACTTGGGGTTGTCAACCCTTAGGTTCGATCAGTATCCGCATAACTTTTCTTTCTGCTCTGGATTACTAATAGACATCGTCTAATAATATCAATATTTTTAGAAGAAATCTGAATTAACTCGGGTCCAACCAAACTTTTCTCCATAACTTCAACTCAATAATGCGGGGCTCAACATGGACGTCCGTACAATGCTTCATATGGGACCATATAAATACTAGCTTGAAAACTATTATTGTACGTAAATTTTGTATAAAGGAGATAATTATCTTAATTATCTTTAAAATATGCTATACATGCACAGAGCATATCTTCTAAAATTTGATTGACTTTTTCTGTCTATCCTTTTTTCTATAGATGAAATGCAGTTTTATATTTCAGAGATCTACCCATAGCTTTCTGAATACGAGTCCAAAAGAATGATGTGAATCGTGAATCTCTATCTGATACAATTTCTAAGATGCACTCCATCTAAATGTATGATTTCTTTAATGTATAACTTGGCTAAATTATCTATTGTAGTTATCATGCGAATAAGTAGGAAATGAGCAGTCTTGGTAAGTCGATTCACAATCACCCATATCGAATCATGATCCTTCCTCGTCCTTGGTAGCCCAGAGATAAAGTCCATAGAAATAAAATCCCATTTCCACTTAGTTATTAGCATAGGTAGCAAAAGTCCTTGTGGTCTACGATGTTTAGGTTTAACTTGTTAACAAGTATAACATTTCAAAACACATTATGCTATTTCATTTTTCATGTTTTCCTACCAATACGTTCGTTTCAAATCTTAATACATCTTGGTACTTTCAAGATGAATCGTTGGTTTAGATAGATAGGATGCATCAAGAACTTCTTGTTTTAATTTAAGATTATTTGAAACACATAATCGATTATGGTAACACAAACCACTGTCACGCCCCAAACTCAGAAATCAGGCTCATAAAATTCCTGATTGCCGAATTCGGCACTGATAGCCTCCATAGTACCCCATTCTCGGCTCCTGGCACCCATATACCAGGTTTCGATCTTGGGATCCTATAAGGAGATTTTTTAGCATGAATTTATTCTGTAACAAGCATAACCATAAGCATAACCTACGAACAATAACCAAGACACCATCACAATCCACTTTGATCATAAACTTTAAGGTACAATGCGTATAAAGGGAAATACAATAACAGAATCGGAAGCTCCAGAGTTCGCTGCACGCTCCAATCTCAATGCTGCTGCGGCGTCCTAGCGTCACCTGCACGCAATGGTCATGCATAAGCTTACGAAAAGCTTAGAGGGTGGTGAGAGTGTGTGCTCAATATAAGTGTGCTCAGAATATAATATCAGAGTAATGCGGCATATGCTGGTGAATCCATGAATACTATCAGTCGTACCAAGGCTATGTGATGCAATGCATGAATGCTATCGGCCATATCAACGCCACGTGATGTAAGGTATGAATGATGTCGGCCATACTAAGGCCATGCGATGCGAGATGCAACTCAAGCATACCAGTCCTCATCCGAATCGACATATTAATGCAGCTCATCATTAGAGCATCAAATATCGGTGCAGTTCTCATGTTGGATAATCACCGGGGTCTAGTACACTCTACGCCAGCTTACCACCCCTATCCGAGCACACAACTGGGTAAGTGAAAGAACCCTTACCATTCACCTACCAATATCGGGCCTGGCTTGTCAATAGCGGACCCATTCCTCAAGCTGGTCAAACTCAACCTAGATATTACCTCCTCACTCAGGTGGGTAAGGTCACACCCCTTTCCAACCAACCATGACACAGTGAGAGACACGGCTTACTGGTATATGGCCCTCGTGCGCTCATATATCCACTCGGTCTTGACGTTGGAGTTATCCTCTAGTTCCATCAGGTTTAGGGATTTTCACCTAGGGACATCTATGGCACCCTGATACTAGTAACAGTGTTTTTGGTATCCGATCCAGCCCTCCACGATGTGCTTGTGGAGGCCACGGTCCTGATGTCGCTAGGGCGTATAGTAACCACATCACACAATGCAAGATGCATGAGTCATACAATCCAGTCATGTATCAATCCTGCGCATACCATGCGCTAATGAGGGATAACACCGCCTATCAGGGAGTCCCATAAACAACTTGCAAGAAGGTATATGCAATGGTCAACCTCTTCTCATCGCAAGCATGCAGATGATGCGTATGGGCATGTATCATGATGCTATGCTGTCACATACTCATAATCGGTATCAATAATCTGTATTGATAATCAACATCGATAATTGGCCTATATGCAAGGCGGGGTCCATAAATGAACAACTGATCTAAACCATAATATAAAGATCGGCCCTCGGCTGCGGATATATTAAATCTGATAGAACGGAGCCATCCGTCTACGATGATGATGAACCATGCAACATCAATGAGGCCCAATGATTTGGGTTAACTCACTTAGAGAATGATGAGAATGGGCCTAATAAGGCCTATGAGAAGGTCACAATATGGACATTTAACCATCATTGCTCATCAATGTGGACATTTAACCAACATTGCTCCCAAGGAGTGGCCCATATAGAGCCTCACATATAGTGGGCCCATGACCTCACGTAAGGGCCCAATACACATCCCATTGGGCCTCACACACAAAGGCCTCATACACATCATATGGGCCATATATACATCACATCGGGTCGCACATATGGACCAAACATACATCATATCGGGCCTCACTCATGGGCCACATACACATCATAATGGGCCTCGTTATATGAGCCATATATATACATCACATTGGGCCACACATATGGACCACACATACATCATATCGGGCCTCACTCATGGGCCACATACATATCATAATGGGCCTCATCATATGAGCCATATATACATCATATTGGGCCTGTCTCATGGGCCTCATGCACATCAGATTGGGCCTCACATATGGGCCTTATACACATTAGATTGGGCCTCACATATGGGCCTCATACATATCAGATTGGGCCTCACATACAACATGTTGAGGTGGGCCCTGGACATTCCAAATGGGCCCCATCAGATGGATAGTTTGGATCAAACACGTACATCACGTGGGGCCCACGTCCCATGTGGACGGATAGCGTGGAGAAATATATACATCATGGTTGGGCTCCACACTGCACACCGTTTAGATGGACGATATAGATACAAAATACATATAACAAGGTGGGTCCCACCTAGCCACACGTGTCACACATGTGGGGTGGGCCTACCCTCAAATTAGATGGGCGGTGTGTATAAAACTCATACGTCATGGTGCGCCCCACACCACCTGTCCAGATGGACAGTGTAGAAATAAAACATATACATTAAGGCGGGTCCCACCCCCACACATGCCACACATGTGGGGTGGGCCCCACATCTTAAACAATGGACGGTTAGAGACAACACATACATCTTGGTGGGGTCCGCGTCCTTAAATGGACGGACGGCTTGGATATAACACAACCTCATGATCGGACCCACAATTGTTGACGTCAATACAACAGCTATGGTTGCTGGGACCCACCATCCCTGCTGGACGGTGTGGGTCGAGCAAACCATCAAGGTGAGCCATGTCTAGGCAGTGGATGGTTAAGATATAACTCATACCACATGATCAGACCTCTAGAACTTGCTGACGCAGCAGCTGTAGGCTGTAATGGGGCCCACCGTCCAAGGTTTAGATGGTGTGGATTTCATCAGTTGGGACCACACGTGTGGCCCACCAAGTTTTAAATAAAGTTGATATTTATTTTTCCTCTTCACCTAGGCCTATCTAGACGAACAAGAGGCAAGCTCGTCTGCTGGACAGTCTAGGAAAGTGGACCCCACAGGTAGACATCATGGATATAACCTATAAATCATAGTGGGGTCCAATAGGGTGGGCCACATGACCTCAAAATCAGGCCGATATTTGTGTTTTCCTTCATCTGGGCTGGCCCAAAAATGGACAGCAAGGTGGGCTCCATAAACTTGACGTCCAGAAATTTCTAGATAGTTTGGATGTTTGATCACATCAGGTGGGCCACACACATATATTACCATAAAAAAGAAGAGAGAGAAAATGGTGAGATAGAGGGACCTCGCCACTATGGGCCCCTCTTTGCTTACAACACATACATGAAAATGGGTCCCATTACATGTGGCCCTCCAATCAAAATCAACGGTGAAGATCCCTTCTCCACAAAAATGCAAGGTCTAGATGACCTTTTCATAGTAGGAAAATAAACATCATGATGGGGTCCATGAAGGATGGCCCCATCATGAAATGATCATGCAAATCATGGTAGGCCATCGGCCACACCTAGGGTCCAAAGTGAGATCTTTACCATCAATCGGTAGGCCCCACTTGGCCCATTATCAAAACACAAATCTAAGCCTATAAAACACCCACCGATGGTCTTCTTCTTTTGCTCCTTGGACTCCTTAGCTCTTAGGCTTTCTCTTTAAGGGTGGATGATGAAGTATGGAGGGTTGGATGGTGAGATGAGGGGGTAGGAAGTGAGCCTTGATCTTTTCTCTCCTTAGAGCTTTCTCTCATGGAAGCTTGGGAAATGGTGGAGAGAATGAGAGAGGAGAGGGTGTTGTAAGAGAGATGGGATGGGAGGAATAGATGTTGTAAGAAAATGACATGGAGGGTATAGGCTTGGTTAAATTTTTGGATGAGAGAGGGATGGGTGGCGAGAGAGAGAGTTGACTTTGGATAAGGCTTGTGTAAGAGAGGGATGTGTTGTGTACTTGACTTGTGATTGATTGATTGATGTGAAAGGTGGTAGAGATTCTCTTGGGATTTGTAACGCGCGACGTTTTCTTCGAAATAAACGTGGGCCCACAACTTCTGGCCTGGGCATCGCATCGGTGCGCGAGATGCGTCATTGGAACCGCGGCGACGACACGGTCGCTATGGTACAAGTTTCGAGTTGAGCCGATTCGGGTTGATAGGGTGCGACTCAGGTGCCAAATTTCGACTGGGTGGACTGCGGGAGTCTAAGGAACGGTACGGTCTAGGATATGGGCCTTACAACCACCGTCGGTACTTATTTTTCATTTTAAGTCTTCTCCTTGAACTACATTTCATTTTAATTTTACCAAAGTTCATTTTGATCCTGTGTTGCAATAATTCGACCATTAATTGTAGGTCGAATATGGATATGAGCTATACTCTCATTAGGTTCTTCTATTTGCAGTTTTAGCTCAAAATCTAGTATAAATTCTGGCATATTCCACTCTTCTAACATAAGTGACACTACAAACTCAGGTGCTTTCTTTCTACTTAAAGCATCAACCACCAAATATGCCTTTCCTAGATAATATGATAATTCAAATTTGAAACCCTTCAACGTATCTATCCAACGGTGTTGACGCAGATTTAAATCCCTTTGATTAAAAATATATTTTGAAAAGGCGAGCTTAAGAAGTCCTGGAGGGGAGGGGGGTAAATAGGACTATGCGAAATAAAAATTAAAGTGCTGAAATAATAAATAAATAAAAAATCTCAATCGCACTAGTATTGAAAATTTGATTCAAACTAGTTCGTAGGACAACCTACACCCAAAATAAAGTTTAGGTTGGACAACCTTATTTCATGAATGTTTGTAAGAATTAAGAACTCAAACCAAGCAAGGGAAAATAAAGCTATCTATTACAAACATTGACTACTTTTGCATAAATGAAATTACAAACATTCTCCATATATGTAAAAAGTAAACATTTACCACAACACCAAGAATTATAGAGATTCGGTGTGTACAACAACTGTTCTCAAATAGCAACACCTTCTCCACTCCCAATAATCACTATCCACGTGATATTGGCTTTCACTATAAATAAGGTTTTCCCAGGGTCACTTCAAAACTTGATACAGTTGTAATTTTAAAGGGCTATCAAAAAACCCCTCTCTGAGAATTTTCTAGCTATCTCATACAAACCAACAAATGAGATTTTCTGGCTATCTCAATAAAACGAAAATAAAAAAGACAGAATATACTTATCTTCACCTTTGAAGATGTATTAGTCGATGTAGATGTAGAACCACTTCTCTTGTTGTAGATTGTTCAATGTTCAGTCACATAAACAAGGGTTCAAGGTTCTAGATTGATTTTAAATAGATTCAAAGAAGAGTATCTATTCTCTTTATAAAATGAAATTCAAATAATAAGAGATTTAGGAATTAAAACAAATAAGCAATTTAAAAATTTAGAAATGCCATGCAATAACTTGAGTATAATAGGGGCTTCTATCTCTCTTGATGGTGGATTTGATGTACTTGAATTGTATATTCAGATTGAGAGAAGGCCTCTATTTATAGGCAGAAAAGTTGTTGCTTCGACTCGTCTATGACATTCTTCGACTCGTCTAAGAACTAGATTTTGTTCCAACAAATTTTTAAATTTGAACATGATCAGATAAAATAGAACTTCGACTGGTCGAGGGCCCTATTTGATTGGTTGAGCATGGTCTTCGACTTGTCGAGGGTGCCAAAAATCTGAACTGATTCAGTTGCTAGACTTCGAGTCGAGCAACCCTTGACTAGTCGAAGGCCCCTCTGTGATTGGTCGAGCAGTCTGCTCGACTGGTCGAAGAAGTAATGAAAAAATCCATTTTTCTGTAATTTAAACTAGGATTGGATGAAGATTCCTTAAACTGGTCGAGCCACAACTTAGATTAGTCGAACCTTAGCCTAACATAAGTATAGAAACCCATTTAAGTTTATGTTTTCAAAGAACCTAAGCCTAAGGTTTTTCTACGGTCTATTATACCTGAAAAGACTAAAACTTTGAAGTAGATGGGATGCTTGAACTTTATGTAACTTGTTCTTCTACTTGATTCTTCAATAAAGCTTGTAGTTAAAGATGAAGCTTTATCTCCTACTAGATCTTTAGTAGAACTTAAACTCAATCATCTTGAACTTATTAAACTTTTCATCTTGATCCACTACTTGACTTGAACTTTTTATCTTAATTATAAGGCCCGTATCTTAGCCAGTACTGTTCCGTAGGCTTCCGCGGTCCTCTCGATTGAATTTCGACAACCCACGATCTGTAATTGGCATTTGCGTATGACCCTAAGTCATATCTCATAAATTTGAGTCGGCTAAATCTGAGACATGCACCATTGCGACCCTGCCATCGTCGCGGTTCCAATGCAGTGTCTTGCATATCGATCTGATACTCGGGCCAGGAGATGTGGGCCCGTGCTCAATTAGAGGAAAATACCGCGCGTTTGCAATCTCAAGGGAATCTCTACAACATATTTCATCAATCAATCACTCAATCAATCAATCAATCACCTTATGTTAAGTACAAGAGCAACCCCAAAGTCAACTCTCTCTCACCCTCTCTCTTATACACCCATACATGTCAAGTACACCTATCACCTCACATCCATCACTCACATCCATCACCTCTCCCTTATAACCACCATTTCTTTCTCTCTTTCTCAACACATTTTCCAAGCAACAAAGTGGTGGACGTCTAAGCAATTTCAAGAGAGAAGAGTGAGTTGTGTGGCCCACTTCCCATCCCAAAATCTATCATCCTAGCCCTTCATTTCTCATCACCCTCCATCAAAGTGAGACACAAGGAGATTGGCATTCCATCGAACCAAGAAGATCAAACGGTGGGTGTTTCTATAGGCTTAGATTTCACTTTTTTATGATGGGCCAAGTGAGGCCTATCGATTGATGGTACAGATCTCACTTTGGACCTTAGATGTGGCCGATGGCCCACCTTGATTCTTATGATCATTTCATGATGGGGCCATTTTCCATGGACCTCATCATGATGTTTATTTTCCTTGCATGAATATGGTCACCTAGACCTTGCATTTTTGGTGGAGAAAGGATCTCCACCGTTGATTTTGATCAGTGGGCCCACATGTAATGGGACCCACTTGATGTATGTTGCGATGTATGGAAGGGAGGGCCCATAGTGCCGAGGTCCCTCCATCACTCGATCTCTCTCTCTCTCTCCCTCTCTCTTTCATTATTTTTGGTGTGATGATGTGGTAGTGTGGCCCACTCTTATCCACGCCATCTAGCCATTTGGTGTCTCACCTGGGCAGCTTCTCTGTAGGTGGGGCCCACATTAAATGTGTTGTATGCAAATCGTCCAGTGTCCAGGGACGCTGGACATGTCCACACTATGAAGTATGAATTGAGAGTGTGGTGTACTGACGTGCAAACCACATAAAGATATCAGCTTGATTCCAAACTTGGGGTGGGCTGCTCATGCAGGCCCCACCTTGATGTATGAGTCTGATCGATGTCGTCCATCCCATTCCCCAGTTCATTTTAGGCGTTGCTGAAAAATGATGCCAATACGATTTTTTGGTGGGCTATAGTGTCGAAAACAGTGGTTTTTACCATTGAAATCCACCTTGATGTTTCGACCTACCAAAACACATTGCATATTGGGCTTGTTTGGTTCGGCTTGAGTTGTGGAATCTAGTTGTTGGGTTGGATTCACCTGATGTGGGCCTCGCTTAGGAAAAACCATGAAAAAACCATCTTTTCAAAAAAAAAGCATGCAACAGGGTTGCTGCTGCTGACGTCCAGAGAACGCTGCAGCAGCGTCCTCTGCCGCTGCGACTCGCTGGAGGCAGGGATGTGGTCCTAGCCGTGGGCCCCATGTGATGTGTGTTGAACATCACACCATATATATGGTGGGCCCCTTTTAGCTGTGAGCCCCACCCCAAAAATCCAATCGTACTCAATGCTCAGGTGGCCCACGTCATACAAAACGGTGATGATTGAACATCTACCATTGAGACCCTGTTGGGTCACAGAGTTTTAAATTATTATGAAATTTGTTTTTCCTCTTCATCTGGGTCTGGTGACCTTATCAACAAATTGGATGGAAAATAAACATTATGATGGGCCCCACGTGGGACCCACTGATGTATGTGTTCCACACCTTCCATTAGTGCGGCCCCCACCATGAGGTATGTGCTTTATCTATGCTGTCCATCCCTATGGGACCCACCATGATGCATGTGTTGCATCCAAACCATCCAACCCCTTTGGCAAGCTCATTTTAAGGCTTGAGGCTAAAAATGAGACAGATCTAGGGTTAGGTGGACCACATTACTGAAAATAGTGGGATTTGAACGTTTATCATTGAAATCCTTTTAGATTCACAGAAGTTGGTATCAGAGCATAACTTGGGAATACCTAAAGATAACATCACATATCTGCTGATAGCTATCCTTCACTCTATGATTGTTAAGAACTTAGAATGGTTAGATCTCCGAGTTCGAATAACTTAGAGATTTTTTGATATAGCTCCCTACCGCTGAGATTGTGAGGCTGCATAGTATTCCAGTTTCGATCATTTTTGATCCAGGATCCGAGGTTCAGTGGGATCATCATAGTGCTGACAAGGCGTCTTGGGAGTAAGAGGCTGATATTCGTGGGTGTTGCTCCCATCTCTTAGGTGTTTGATGATTATATCTATAGCAATAGGATTTTCCTCCCTTGTGAACTCTGTATTAGTTGTGTCGTGCTTTAAATTTTGAGGATAAAATTTTTATTAAGAGGGGAGAGCTGCAAGGCCCGTATCCTAGCCTGTACCGTTTCGTAGGCTTCCGCGGTCCTCTCGGTCAAATTTCGGCAACCCGTGATCTGTAATCGACATTTACGTGAGACCCTAAGTCATATCCTATAGATCCGAGTTGGCTTAATCTGAGACTTGTACCATTGTGACTGCACCGTCACCGCGGTTCCAACGCCTTGTCTTGCATACCAATTCGATACCCTAGCCAGGAGATGTGGGCTCACGTTCAGTTCGAGGAAAACACCGCGAGTTTGCAATCCTAAGAGAATCTCTACAACATATCCCATTAATCAATCACTCAATTAATCACCTCATGTTAAGTACAAGAGCAACCCTAAAATCAACTCTCTCTCACCCTCTCTCTTACACACCCATACATGTCAAGTATACCCATCACCTCACATCCATCACCTCTCCCTTACAACCACCATTTCTTTCTCTCTTTCTCAACACATTTTCTAAGCAACAAAGTGGTGGACGTCCAAGCAATTTCAAGAGAGAAGAGTGAGTTATGTGGCCCACTTTCCATCCCAAAATCTATCATCCTAGCCCTTCATTTCTCATCAACCTCCATCAAAGTGAGACATAAGAAGATCGGTGTTCCATCGAACCAAGAAGATCAAAGGGTGGGTGTTTCTATAGGCTTAGATTTCACTTTTTTTTATGATGGGCCAATTTAGGCTACCGATTGATGGTATGGATCTCACTTTGGACCCTAGATGTGACCGATGGCCCACCTTGATTCTCATGATCATTCCATGATGGGCTCATGTTTCATGGACCCCATCATGATGTTTATTTTCCTTCCATGAATAGGGTCACCTAGACCTTGCATTTTTGGTGGAGAAAGGATCTCCACCATTGATTTTGATCGGTGGGCCCACATGTAATGGGACCCACTTGATGTTTATTGTGATATATGGAAGGGAGGTCCCATAGTGCCGGGGTCCCTCCATCACTCGATCTCTCTCTCTCTCCCTCTCTTTCATTATTTTTGGTGTGATGATGTGGCCGTGTGGCCCACCTGGATGAACCCCATCTTGATGTATCTCTTATCCACACCATCCAGCTATTTGGTGGTCCACCTGGACAGCTTGTCTGTAGGTGGGGCCCACCTTAAATGTGTTGTATGCAAACCATCTAGCGTCCAGGGACGCTGGACGTGACCATGCTATGAAGTATGAACTGAGAGTGTGGTGTATTGATGTGTAAACCACATAAAGATATCAGCTTGATTCCAAACTTAGGGTGGGCTGCTCAAGCAGGCCCCACCTCAATGTATGAGTCTAATCCATACTGTCCATCCCATTTCCTAGTTCATTTTAGGCGTTGAGTTGAAAAATGAAGCCAATACAATTTTCTTGTGGGCCATAGCGTCGAAAACAATGGTTTTTACCATTGAAATCCACCTTGATGTTTCTACCCGCCAAAACACATTGCATATTGGGCTCGTTTGGTCCGTCTTGAGTCGTGAAATCCAGTGGTTGGTTTGGATTCACCTGATGTGGGCCCCGCTTAGGAAAAACCACTGAAAAACCATCTTTTCATAAAAAAAATAATAAGCATGCAGCAGGGCTGCTGCTGCTGACATCCAGAGGACGCTACAGCAGCGTCCTGTACTGCTGTGGCTCGCTGGAGGCAGGGACGTGGTCCCAGCCATGGGCCCCACGTGATGTGTGTTGAACATCACACTGTACATATGGTGGGCCCCTTTTAGCTGTGAGCCCCACCCCAAAAATCCAACCGTACTCAATGCTCAGGTGGCCCACGTCACAGGAAACGGTGATGATTGAACGTATACCATTGAGACCCTGTTGGGTCACAGAAGTTTTGAATCATTATGAAATTTATTTTTCCTCTTCAGCCGAGTCTGGTGACCTTATCAACAGATTGGATGGAAAATAAAAATTATGGTGGGGCCCACGTGGGACCCACTGATGTATGTGTTCCACACCTTCCATTAGTGTGGCCCCCACCATGAGGTATGTGCTTTATCTATGTTGTCCATACCTATGGGACCCACCATGATGCATGTGTTGCATCCAAACCGTCCAACCTCTTTGGCAAGCTTATCTTAAGGCTTGAGGCTAAAATTGAGACAGATCTAGGGTTAGGTGGACCACGTTACCGAAAATAGTGGGATTTGAATGTCTATCATTGAAACCCATTTGGGTCACGAAAGTTCTGGATCAATGGGGAATTGTTCTCCCTCTTAATCTAGGTCTTTCTGACCTTATGATTAGATTGGTTGGAAAAATAAACTTTATGGTAGGCCTTGTGATTTATTTAATGGTGGAAATCATTATCTCCACTGCTAGTTGTTGTATGGTCCAGTTGATATTTTGATATGATTCATTTTTATAATACTCTACTTTGATTTCTAAAAAAATAGTGGAATTCAACTTGGCCCATTCAACTCGGTCCATTCAACTTGGCCCATTTGATTCGACCCATTTGATTAGGCCCAATGTGATATATGAGGCCCGTTGTTGAGGCCCACCTTGATGTGATGTATGTGGCCCATTGTTGAGGCCCACCTTGATATATATAAGGCCCATGTGATGCGGCTCATTTGATGTGTTTGAGGCTCATGGGTCAAGGCCCAATTGGATGTATGTAAGGTCCATTGTGATGTGTAATTCCACCATGGTTTAAGTAATGATGTTTATGGCGGGCCATGCCTTAGGAGCAATGATGGTTTGATGTCCACATTGCAGGAGCAATGATGGTTAAATGTCCGCATTGTAACTCTCCCTAGGGCCCATTGATAGGCCCATACTTGTTGTGTGTAGGCCAGCTAGGCCCATCTTCGTTGTGAGGATAGATTCATCACCTTATAACATGCTTAGTATAATTCTATGACTCATGCCCATACGCATCATATGTATGCTTGATATGAGTAGTGACTGATCATAGCATATGCCATTGGGTAGCCTATCTATGGGACTCATTGATAGGAGTTACCCACATGAGTGCGCGGTACGCGCAGGATTGCTGCATGACTGGATGGTTTGACAGCATTGCATCTGATACCTACACCTTGGAGCCCACCTTGTGTATATATTGGGCCCCATAAGGAAGTCCAGTTTATTACACGATAGAGAGGGTAAGGAAGCCCACTTATTGCACTTAGACTCGGATCTGCCCTCGGTGGGGGATATTGTGACGCTCCATCACTGTTACACATGTGGGTGGGCACACGTGGGCGGACGCTGATATGGGCGAGGACTAAGGGCCTAGGCGAGCTACCAGTGATTGACAGGCTACTGTGCACATAGTGAAGGCAGAACTTTGTCCCACATCGGGAGCATCGTCTGATGCTGTGGTGGCTATAAGTTGGATTCTTTCCTTAACTATCATGACGCATTTTAAATCAATGAGCCTATCTTAATATTTGGACTAGATTCGTCATCCTTCTGGGGACCCTCATCATTCGTATACATGTTGTTATGGATGATTGATTAAATCAGATGCCATTAGGCTGAGATGTTTATGGGACTCCTTGTGAGACGGAGTTATCCCCACATGATCACGCGATATGCGCAGGTTTGATGTATGGCCTAGATGAGGTTAATGGTATTCATGGCTCTTCAGAATTTGCATATTGCATTGTATACTCGACATCTGTTATTGTCTTATTATGTTTTGCATTGCATAGCCTTGATATGGCCATTAACATTCATGCCTTGCATCGCATATCCTTGGTACGGCTGATAACACTCATGAACTTACCAGTATATTTTCGCTTACTCTAATATCGTATGATTCATGATCTTGTCAATATTTCCGCTTACTCTGATTACTCTGATATTGCTTACTTGGCACTTACCTTGTGCACACACTTACACCACCCTCTGAGCTTTCTATAAGCATATGTACGATAGATGCGTGCAGGTGATGTTAATTGCAGCAACGTGGAGCTTGAAGCATATAGCTGACTTCTGGAGCTTGATTTTGACATATGTATTTTTCCTTTCAGCATTGTATTCAAATATTTATATTAGTGGATACGTGATGATGATGTTGCCTTTGTGATTTGGGCAAACTTGTGGTTATGCTTATTACGAGACAAATGTAAGTTGGAAAATCCTCCTTGTAGGATCCTAGGATCAGAATCTGGTGTATGTGCGCTGGGAACCGAGAATGGGGTACTACGGAGGCTGTCGGCACTGGATTCGGTGATCGAGAATTTTGTGAGCTCGATTTTCGGGTTTGGGGTGTGACATTAATCCACTACTTGACTTGAAGTAGGGTCTTGAGCTTTCCATCTTGATCCACATTAAATGGACCACTTCATAAGTTGTTTTGTATAAACGAAATTTGACAAATAGAGGTGTGCTTTATATAATATAATACTTACCATCTCCCCCTTTGTCAAATTCATGACAAAACACTTATTATTACAACAACTAGAATGACATCTTGAATTGCATATTGTAGAAGATTTGGTGCAACTTTAATGAATGTGTAAAAAACTTTACTACTCCCCCTCAATGTGAGCTTTCTCCTATATTATGACCTATACATTTTCCATTCCAATGCAAAACTCCAAGCATATATCAACATTCATATAATGTGTTTCAACATTCATTCATTCTACTCTGTTAGTAATTATCAATCCTCTCCCCCTATTTGTCACAAAATGACAAAGGGAAGATTACTCATGTGATTATAAGTAATTAACCACAGTAAAATCAGTAGAATAATAAGAAGAAAATGCATATAAACATGTCATTTAAAGGAGTTATCAAAAATTCATCAAGAAGCATTAAGAGAGTAGAGTTTGAGAGTGATCAACAAGCACACACAAAGTTAAAGTTATACAACCCTTTAAAAAAAAATGTAAACAGCCGAATTGGATCCAGAAGAAGATGGAGGAGGTATGGAAGGATCAATCTGGTGAAGTCCCTTGGTAATGCGATGAAAATATTTTCGCATATATTTTGTAGATGCTTTATGACTTTTTTCTAGATTATCTTGGGATACCTTCAACTCAACAACTTTCTCTTCCAATGACTTGAGCCGATCATCAACCTGGGAAGGTTGATAGTTTGGATCAGCTTCATCATCCGACTCATCAAGCTTGGTAAATATGTCGTCCATGGATGTGTCCTCTGGTATAGGAGCGGCTTTATCTTCTTCTCCATCATCGCGTTGGTCGGAAGGAGTGCCAGGTTCATTTTATGTATATTTGTATTATCAAATGGTAGAGCGACTCAGGTGCCTCCTTCGAAGGAATGACAACATTGTAATAAAGAGCAATGCATGTCATGAGATAGGCAAAAGGTATCGACCCATGACCAGGATGGATATGGAATTGGATAATCAAATAGCACATCAAGGAGGGAAGACAAATAGGAATACCAGACACAACAGAGTGAAGGACACGAGTCATGAAGGGAGTAAGTTCAAACTTATTCCCAAATCGTGGGTACACATTGGATGTGAAAATGCGATGTAAGCCTCTATATTTAGGAAGCATCTGGTTAGCACGGAGGGCATTGCTAGAACTCCATTTAGCGTGAAAGTGACATAATTTGCGAGTGATTGCCCGTCACTTAGTATGTGTCATTTTCTCAGCGAAAGTGGCAATGAGAATGCCATCATCATTGATGTTTACGTCAAGCAAACTTAAAATCAAGTGGCAATCAATAGGGACTGTCCCTTCTTGAAAATTAATAGAAAATGTCATATTTTCAAGGGACAAGTCCCTTATGGAAGCATACATGCCTTGCGCTATGGAGCGGTAAGCCGTTCCACCCCAACCGAGAATATTTTCCCAACTTATAGCAGTAATGATAGGCAAAAGATGGAATAGTGTAATGTGGTCTATATTTACAGTCCTTTCAATAATAATTTTCCTACTGCAAAATTCCCTAACATGCTCTGAATATTCTTTGGGAGATCTTAGGGTTCTCTTCCTAATTGGAGTCGACCTGGAGGAGGAGCCACTAGGGCCCTTGCAAGTAGCCTTCTTCTCAGTACGAAGCTCCATTTAGAGATTGCAAAAGAAAATATTAAAGAAGATAGATGGGTTAAGCTTAGATCATATTTTTGCTCAAAAACCCACTAAAGAAAGGTTATAAATCACAAATAAACTACAAATGAAAGATTAACTAGTAAATAGGAAACCAAATCTAGAAGGAAAATGGAAATAGACCACTTACAACAAAGATTTAAAGATGGGTTCGTCGAGGGAAGCACTGGCTAGTCGAGGAAGAAGAAGAAAAATGAAATAGAAAAGTAGTTTTTTCCCTTTTAATGGGCAAACCCGCGCACCTCGACTGGTTGAGTATGATCTTCGACTCGTCGAAGGTCGACTGGTCCAAGATGTACTTGACCCGTCGAGCAGTAAAAAAAATAATTTTATATTTAAAATTTTAAGTTTATTTATATGTTTTCATTTTAAAATTATAAACATATAATAAATAAAAATGCATAAACGATATGATTTAATTAATTAAAAGTATAGAAACCAATATCATGTTTTAATTTAGAATATCTATTCCTATCAAGCGGTTTAGTCATAATGTCTGTAAGCTGCTTTTCAGTCTGAATATATTTTAATGAAATACTCTTTTCCTCAATAAATTCTCGAATATAATGATATCGAATGTCGTTATGTTTCATATGAGAATGTTGAATAGGATTCTTTGAAATATTAATTGCGCTTGAGTTATCACAATATAATATCATTGTATCTTGCACAATCCCATAATCAGCGAACATCTTCTTCATCCAGATCAGCTGGGTGTTAGCATTACTAACTGTAATATATTCAGCTTCAACTATTGAGAGTGATACAGAATTCTGTTTCTTGCTAAGCCAGGGAACTAAACAATTGTCTACGTAGAAACATCCACCACTGGTAGATTTTTTATTGTCAACGTTTCCTGCCCAATCTGCATCGGTATATCCGGCAACTTGTACAGTTGTATTATGCGGATACCATAGACCTAAGTTAGTAGTTCTTGCGACATATATGATTATCTATTTAACAACGATTAAATGTAATTCCTTAGGATAAGATTGATATTTAACGCATATTCCAACGCTAAAAGCAATATCAGGTCTACTAGTAGTTAAGTATAGAAGACTACTAATCATACTTCGATATAAATAAGGAGTCTATACTTTTACCTGATTCATCCTTAGAGAATTTGAGAGTTGTACTCATAGGAGTATCAAGCTTTTTCCCATTCTCAAACCCACATTTCTTTACAAGATTTAAGGTGTACTTGGTTTGTGAGATGAATATTCCATCTTCCTGTTGTTTTACTTGTATTCCGAGAAAGTAATTCAATTCTCCAACCATACTCATTTCAAACTTGGATTTTATCAGATCTGCAAACTCAATGGACAAGTTAGTACATGTAGATCTGTAAATAATATCGTCAATGTAGAT
The DNA here is from genome assembly GCF_029962835.1 of Magnolia sinica. Classification (NCBI taxonomy): domain Eukaryota; kingdom Viridiplantae; phylum Streptophyta; class Magnoliopsida; order Magnoliales; family Magnoliaceae; genus Magnolia; species Magnolia sinica. Next base: position 89,115,340 of record NC_080574.1, read on the forward strand.
TTGTACTATTAATATATGGTCATTATATTTTTTGACGAATAAAGTTTTATCAACACTTCCCATGATAAAGTTGTGACTAAGTAAGAATTTAGTTAACTTTTTGTACCATGCTCTGCAAGTTTGTTTCAAACCATAAAGTGCCTTTTAAGACGGTACACATGATATGAAAGTTTAGGATCCTCAAAACCCTTAGGTTGTTCAACGTATACTTCTTCATGTAGATCACTGTTTAGAAACGCACTTTTAACATCCATTTGATATATTTTGAATTTTTAGAGCAAGCAATTGAAATGAATAATCTAATGGATTCAAGGCGCACAACTGGTGGAAAGGTTTCATCATAGTCAATTCCTTCTATCTGAGTGTAGCCTTGTACAACTAGTTGTGCCTTGTTTCTAATGATATTTTCCATTTCATTAGATTTGTTCTTAAAAATCCATTTGGTTCCGATTATATATTTATCAAAAGGTCTAGGAACCAAATACCAACTTAATTTCTGACGAATTGATTTAACTCTTCTTGCATAGCCAATATCCAACTTTAATCGGCAAGTGCTTCTTTTGCATTTGCTGGTTCAATTTGAGAAGTGAAGTAGACGTAATTACAGATATTTTCTAACTATCTTGTCTGAACACCAGTACGAGGGTTAGCCAATATCTGATCAGTCGGATGGTCTTTGACTGATTTTAATTCAGTATTATCTGATTAGATGAAGAGTCAGGTTTATCTATAATGTTGACTTCATCATCATCTTGACTTGGTGCGGGTGTGATCAAGTGATCGTCAATTACTACGTTAATAGATTCTTGAATCACTCCTATCTTTTTTGTTAAGAACACGATATTCTCGACTATTTAAAGCATAACCCAAGAGTATTCCCTCATCACTATTGGCTTTGAACTTTTTCAAAATTTTTCGGTCATGTAAAATGAAATATTTACTTCCAAAAGTCCAAAAGTATTTGACAGTCGGCTTCTTATTAAACCATATCTCATAGGCTAATTTATCTTTTACTTTTCTAACATACACACAATTTATAATAACTTAGTACCATGATCACTTCTGATTTTGGTCACATGTACTTTTTCAGTTTTGAATTCATTTTAGAATTTTTCTGACTTCATCGAGAGTCTCTAATTTCTCTCTCAACAAGGCTACCCAAGTATATCTAGTAAATCATCTATAATAACCAGAAAGTACTTCTTTCCACCTCTACTCTCTGTTCTCATTAGTCACACCAAGTCCAGATGGAGTAGTTCAAGAGGTTTGGCTGTGGCTAAGGAGTTCAGTTTCTTGTGACTACTCTTAATTTTCTTGCCAATCTGACATGCGCCACAAATTTTTTCTACATTTTTTTAACTTGGGTAAGCCACGAATATGATCTCTTTTACTCAATCTATAAAGATTTCTAAAGTTAACATGTCCAAGATGTTTATGCCATAGTTCTATTTCGTCTGTCTGGACCATGTAACATGAAAAGTTAGAAGAGCATGAGTCATTAATAATGTAGAAATTTTCAGAGGTCCTACGACCATTTAATATTACACTTCCCTTTTCATTTGTAATCTCACATCCATGATTTATAAATTTTACACTATGTTTGTTATCGCAGATTTGAGATATGCTAAGGATGTTATGTTTTAGACCTTTAACATACAATACATTCTCAAAGGGAGGAAGATTAGAGAGTTGAATAGTACCAGGCCTATGATTCTGCAGTTGCTTCCATCTCCGAAATAACTGATCCGTCATTTACTTCTTTAAAGTTGGTGAATATTGCTTTGTTACCTGTCATATGTCTTGAACATCCACTATCCCGGTACCATTTTGAATAGCTAGTGGCTTTGAAGGCTGTGTGTGGGCAACAAGACATGTAACCTTTGAAACCCATTTTATTATGGTTTTAGGTTTAGGAGTTCCATTGAATTTTCTCTGTTTTTGGGAGTTAGAATTTCTCACATTCTATTAACTCTGATTCCATCTAAGTTGGATTTTAGAAGCTCTTTGAGTAAGTTCATAATTTTTTTGGTTAAAGGTGATTTATTATATCTTTGATTTTTATAGTTGATGACATTTGAGTTATTTTTAGGAACTTGAAGAGGTTTTGAAAATTTGAAATTATTTTGTCCAAAAATTTTCAAATTCTTACCTTTAGAGTTTGAGGATTATCCTTTTACAAATATAGGAGATGAATTCTTATTTTACTGAGAATCATTTTTGATTTAGTCCAGACCTGATTTCTCACCACATTTTCTAGATGAGGTCAATAATTTTTTCAATTTTGGGTCTCTGTGGGCATATCTCCAAGTATCCTTAGAACTCAAAAGGGAAGAAACTTCGAGTTTAAGTTTCTCATTTTCAGGTCGTAGTTTTTCTAACTCAGAGGTTTTGAAATTTAAGTCTAGTTTTATTTTTTCAAAACAATCTGAAAGATAAGATTTTTCTAAAACATTATGTTCAAGTTCTTCTTTTAGTTTAACATATTCCTCTCTTTGAATTTTCAGTTTGACAGCAATTTTGCAACTTTCCCTGTATAAGGCATTGTAGACATCTTGAAGATCTTCTTCATTTTCATTTTCAGGGTCACTCCTAAGATTTTCACAGTCAGATATGTTATAGCTATCGAGGAGGTGACTTTGGCTATAGTCATTAGGGCTTTTACATCATTTGTATTTTATTGTTCTGATTCATCAGACTCAGAAGAACTTTCAGAGCCGGATGATTCATCTCAAGTAGCTATCATGCCATTTCTTTTTGACTTATCCCTTTTAGGACATTTATTCACTAAGTGCCTGTATTCACGATAATTGGAACATTGACTATCCTTTATAGATTTTCAAGATTTAAATTTTCCTTTTCTTTTGTCAGATGGTTTTTGAAAATGTAATCTTTACAATTTTTTAAAATTTAGTAAAATTTCTTAGCAAGTAATGTCATATCATCTTCTATATCTTCAAAATCAGAATTAAGACAATTTTCTTTTGAAATAGATTTAGATGATTTAAGAGCAATGGACTTATCTTTAGGAGCTTTAAAGTTTAACTCATATGTTTGGAGAGAGACAACTAACTCCTTAACCTTATTATTATTAGTATCTCTTAATTCCTGAACGACAGTTATCTTTGAGTTTAATTTATTAGGAAGAGATCGTAGTATTTTGGCACAGACCTTGCTTTCTGGGATTCCATCTCTTGGATCCCACATGAAATTTACTATATCATTTAGTTTCGTATAGAAGTCCTTGAAGGTTTCATTTTCTTCCATACGAATCTCCTCAAATCAAGTAGTGAGGAGTTGAACTTTTAATTTCTTAACTATAACAGTTCCTTCATGTGTCATTTTAAGAATATCCTAAGCTTGTTTAGCTGTATCGCATGAAATAATTCTTTTGAATTATCAGGTGATAGTGCACAAGTTATGGCATTTAAGTTTATAACATTAGCACTGCTTTCACTTTTCTGAGTTCCAGTCCGAAAGTAGAAAGCAATTTCTCTCATGGACTTGGTTCTATCATCGTCTACTACCTTAGACATAAGAGGTTTCCATTTGGTTACAGTGGCTTGCCATACGCTCTCATCTAAGGATTTAAAAAAAATCCACATTCTAGCTTTCTAGTATGCATAGTTAGAGCCATTAAAAGGTGGTGGCCTGGTAATAGACAAGCTATTGAAATTTGACATCATAAAAGCTCTAGATCTTTTAACTCAAGGAATTTAATAAAAAAAAAGAGCAACTAGGCTCTGATACCACTTGAAAAATTGATTTAAACGAGTTCATATGACAACCTACACCCAAAACAAAGTTTAGGTAAGACAACCTTATTTCACGAATGTTTGTAAGAATTAAGATCTCAAACTAAGCAAGAGAAAATAAAGCTATCTATTACAAACATCGACCACTTTTGCATATATGAAATTACAAACATTCACCACAAATGTAAAAAGTAAACATTCACCACAACACTAAGAATTATAGTGGTTCGGCGTGTACAACAACTATTCTCAGACAACCACACCTACTCCACTCCAAATAATCACTATCCACGTGATATTGGCTTTCATTATAAACAAGGTTTTCCCAAAATCACCTTAAAACTTGATACAGTTGTGAATTTAAAGGGCTATCACAAACAAAAAAAATCCCTTTCTGAGAATTTTCTGGCTATTATAGACAAACCAACAAATGAGATTTTTTGGCTATCTCAATAAAACCAAAATACAAAAGATAGAATATAGTTATCTTCACCTTTGAAGATGTATCAGTTGATGTAGCCGTAGAGCCGCTTCTATTATCGTAGATTGTTCAATGTTCAGTCATATAGACAAGGGTTCAAGGTTCTGAATTAATTTTAAATAAATCCAAACCAAAGGCTACTTGTTTGAATTCCTTGAAATCTCAAAGAAGAGTATCTACTCTCTTTATAAAATGAAATTCAAATAATAAGAGATCTAAGAATTAAAACAAATAAGCTATTTAAAAATTTATACATATCGTGCAATGGCTTGAGTATAATAGGGGCTTCTATCTCTCTTGATGATGATTTGATGTACTTGAATTGTATATTCGGATTGAGAGAAGTCTTCTATTTATAGGTAGAAAAGTTGTTGCTTCGAATCGTCTAAGACATTCTTTGACTCGTCTAAGACATTCTTCGACTCATCTAAGAACCAGATTCCATTCCAATAAAATTTTAAATTTGAGTGCGATCGGATAAAATGGAACTTTGACTGGTCGAAGGCCTTGCTCGACTGGTTGAGGGCCCAGTTCGACTGGTCAAGCATGGTCTTCGACTTATCGAGGGTGCCAAAAATTTGAACTAATTCAGTTGCTAGACTTCGAGTTGAGCAACCCTCGACTGGTCGAAGGCCCTTCTTTACCTGGTCGAGTAGTCTGCTCGACTGGTCGAAGAAGTAATGGAAAAATCCATTTTTATTTTTGTAATTTAAACTAGGATTGGTCGAAGATTTCTTAGACTGGTTGAGCCACAACTTAGACTAGTCGAACCTTAGCCTAGACTACTAGAACTTTAGCCTAACATAAGTATAGAAACCCATTTAAGTTTATGTTTTGAAAGAACCTAAGCCTAAGGTCTTTATAAGGTCTGTTATATCGGAAAAGACTGAACTATCAAGTAGATGGGATGCTTGAACTTTATGGAACTTGTTCTTCTACTTGATTCTTCAAAAGAGCATGTAGTTGAAGATGGAGCTTAATCTTCTACTAGATCTTTGGTAGAACTTGAATTCAATCATCTTGAACTTATTGAACTTTCCATCTTGATCCACTACTTGACTTGAACTTTCCATCTTGCTCCACTACTTGACTTGAAGTAGAGTGTTGAACTTTCCATCTTGATCCACATTAGATAGACCACTTCATAAGCTGTTTTGTCAAAATGGAATTTGACAAACAGAGGTGTGCGTTATACAATATATCACTTATATATTTCAAGCTATTATGATCACAAAAAAGCTCAAATTCTTCCCTGTATAAATAATGTCTTCATCGAGGAATAGCTTCGATGTCATCGAACAACCTTTAACGACATAGACAGTGAAGTTCCGATTATATGAATTTTTATACTTTGCTCTTTAAACTTCCTTCCTTCTCCACTTGGTTTCCTTGGATCTTGGGTTCTTGAAATCTTAAATCTTGATCTCCTAAGATTCATCCCTTGTCTTAGTGATTCTTGAGCATAAAATCCATGATTTTAACATTCTTTTCAATCCAAGCTCTCAGATTCACTATGCAATACAAACATGTAGAAAATATACCCATTAAGTATTATCATGTCTATAAAACCAAGATATAAATAGGGAGAAATATGCAATATTTGACACTCAACACACCCCCAACCAGCATTTTGCTAGTTCTAAGCAAACATGCATGACATAATCTTCAATTCTCAATATTCAAAACTTTTTCAAAAAATAATCTTTTGTGTAATCAAGAATGAATGAGTATACTTCAAAGAAGTGAGAGTGAAAATTTAAAAACCTAGAGTCGAATCAAACGAGCAATCAATCAAAATAGGTTCTTTATCAATTACTGAAGAGGATAAGTTTATAAATTAAGTTTCTCAATGTGCTTAGTGAAATTTAACTTACTTTCTATAATAGTACTATCATTTCATAATGTTAGCCACGCTCATCACCTTAAGATTGATTGAATAATCAAGTGCTAATTCTGAACTAATCCCCCTTTTCTTATTTTTTCAGTTTCTGATTTTATATCGACAGTCACTTTTATTTATTCATTCTTTTCCGTCCTTTCATCTTCATTCTTTTTAGACTTTTCATTCTTTTTATGACCTTTTTTTGTCGATCTCTCTATTTTTTAACTGGTTCTTTTCATCTTTTCAAGGTAGATAAAATTCTCCAGACTTAATTCTCAACATCTATCAATATTCACATAGTAACAATTAAAAATTCTAGCACAATGACCAAGTCCATATGGAGTAGTTCAAGAGGTTTGGCCGTGGCTAAGGAGTTCAGTTTATTGTGAGCATTCCTAATTTTTTTGCCAATCTGACATGCGCCACAAATTTTTTCTACATTTTTTTTTAAAATTTGGGTAAGCCACAAATATGATCTCTTTTATTCAATCTATAAAGATTTTTAAAGTTAACATGTCCAAGATGTTTATGCCATAGTTCTATTTCGTCTGTCTGGACCATGTAACATGAAAGTTAGAAGAGCATGAGTCATTAATAATGTAGAAATTTTCAGAGGTCCTACGGCCATTTAATATTACACTTCCCTTTTCATTTGTAACCTCACATCCATGATTTGTAAATTTTACATTATGTTTGTTATCACATATTTGAGATATGCTAAGGAGGTTATGTTTTAGACCTTCAACATATAATACATTCTCAAAGGGAGGAAGATTAGAGAGTTGAATAGTACCTTGGCCTATGATTCTGCAGTTGCTTCCATCTCCGAAAGTAACTGATCCGTCATTTACTTCTTTAAAGTTGGTGAATATTGCTTTGTCACTTGTCATATGTCTTGAACATCCACTGTCCAGCTACTATTTTGAATAGCTAGTGGCTTTGAAGGCTGTGTGTGGGTAACAAGACATGTAACCTTTGAAACCCATTTCATTATGGTTTTGGGTATAGGAGTTCCATTGGATTTTCTTTGTTTTTAGGAGTTGGAATTTCTCCACATTCTATTAGCTCTGATTCCATCTGAGTTGAATTTTAGAAGCTCTTTGAGTAAGTTCATGATTTTTTTGGTTAAAGGTGATTTATTATATCTCTGATTTCTATAGTTGATGACATTTGAGTTATTTTTAGGAACTTGAAGAGGTTTTGAAAATTTGAAATTATTTTGACCAAAATTTCTCAAATTCTTACCTTTAGAGTTTGATGATTATCCTTTTACAAATATAGGAGATGAATTCTTATTTTTCTGAGAATCATTTTTGATATAGTCCAGACCTGATTTGTCACCACATTTTCTAGATGAGGTTAACAAATTTTCTAATTTTAGGTCTCCGTGGGCATATCTCCAAGTATCCTTAGAACTCAAAAGGGAAGAAACTTTGAGTTTAAGTTTCTCATTTTCAAGTCGTAGTTTTTCTAACTCAGAGGTTTTGAAATTTAAGTCTAGTTTTATTTTTTCAAAATAATCTGAAAGATAAGATTTTTCTAAAACATTGTTTTCAAGTTCTTCTTTTAGTTTAACATATTTCTCTTTTTCAATTTTCAGTTTGACAACAATTTTGCAACTTTCCCTATATAGGGGCATTGTAAGCATCTTAAAGATCATCTTCATTTTCATTTTCAGGGTCACTCTTGAGATTTTCATAGTCATATATATTACAACTATCGAGGAGGTGACTCTGGCTATAGTCATCAGGGCTTTTACATCATTTGTATTTTATTGTTCTGATTCATCAGACTCAGAAGAACTTTTAGAGCCGGATGATTCATCCCAAATAGCTATCATGCCATTTCCTTTTGACTTATCCCTTTTCGGACATTTATTCACTAAGTGCCTGTATTCATGACAGTTGAAACATTGACCGTCCTTTATAGATTTTCAATATTTAAATTTTCCTTTTCTTTTGTCAGATGTTTTTTGAAAATCTGATCTCTTCTTATTTTTTAAAATTCTATAAAATTTCTTAGCAAGTAATGTCATATCATCTTTTGTATCTTCAAAATCAGAATTAAGACAATTTTCTTTTGAAATAGATTTAGACGATTTAAGAGCAATGGACTTACCTTTAGGAGCTTTAAAGTTTAACTCATATGTTTGGAGAGAGACAACTAACTCCTTAACCTTCATATTATTAGTATCTCTTAATTCCTAAACGACAGTAATCTTTGAGTTTAATTTATCAGGAAGAGATCGCAGTATTTTGGCATAGACCTTGCTTTCTGGGATTCCATCTTCTAAACCCCACATGGAATTTACTATATCATTTAGTTTTGTATAGAAGTCCATGAAGGTTTCATTTTCTTCCATATGAATCTCCTCAAATCTAGTAGTGTGGAGTTAAACTTTTGATTTCTTAACTATAGTAGTTTCTTCATGTGTCATTTTAAGAATATCCTAAGCTCGTTTAGCTGTATCGCATGAAATAATTCTTTTGAATTATCAGGCGATAGAGCACAAGTTATGGCATTTAAGGCCATAACATTAGCACTGCTTTCACTTTTCTGAGTTCCAGTCTATAAGTAGAAAGCAATTTCTCTCATGGACTTGGTTCCATCATCGTCTACTACCTTAGACATAGGAGGTTTCCATTTGGTTACATTGGCTTGCCATACGCTCTCATCTCAGGATTTTAGAAAAATCCTCATTTTAGCTTTCTAATATACATAGTTAGAGCCATCAAAAGGTGGTGGCCTGGTAATAGACAAGCTATCAAAATTTGACATTATAAAAGCTCTAGATCTTTTAACTCAAGGAATTTTTTAAAAAAAGAGCAACTAGGTTCTGATACCACTTGAAAAGGTGAGCTTAAAAAGTCCTAGAGGGGGGGGGGGGGGGGGGTGAATAGGACTATGCCAAATAAAAATTAAAGTGTTGAAATAATAAATAAATCAAAAATTTCAATTGCACTAATATTGAAAAATTGATTCAAACGAGTTCATAAGACAACCTACACACAAAATAAAGTTTTGGTAAGACAACCTTATTTCACGAATGTTTGTAAGAATCAAGATCTCAAACTAAGCAAGAGAAAATAAAGCTATCTATTACAAACATCGACCACTTTTGCATAAATGAAATTACAAACATTTGCCACAAATGTAAAAAGCAAACATTCACCACAACACCAAGAATAATAGTGGTTCAGCGTGTACAACAAATATTCTCAGACAACCACACCTACTCCACTCCAAATAATCACTATCCACGTGATATTAGCTTTCATTATAAACAAGGTTTTCCCAGGGTCACCTTAAAACTTGATACAGTTGTGATTTTAAAGGGTTATCACAAACAAAAAAAATCCCTCTCTGAGAATTTTCTGGCTATCTCAATAAAACCAAAATACAAAAGATAGAATATACTTATCTTCACCTTTGAAGATGTATCAGTTGATGTAGCTGTAGAACTGCTTCTTTTATTGTAGATTATTCAGTGTTCAGTCACATAGACAAGGGTTCAAGGTTCTAAATTGATTTTAAATAAATCCAAACTAAAGGCTACTTGTTTGAATTCCTCGAGATCTCAAAGAAGAGTATCTACTCTCTTTATAGAATGAAATTCAAACAATAAGAGATCTAAGAATTAAAACAAATAAGCTATTTAAAAATTTATAAATACCGTGCAATAGCTTGAGTATAATAGGGGCTTCTATCTCTCTTGATGATGGATTTGATGTACTTGAATTGTATATTCGGATTGAGAGATGTCCTCTATTTATAGGCAGAACTGTTGTTGCTTCAAATCGTCTAAGACATTCTTTGACTCGTTTAAGACATTCTTTGACTCATCTAAGAACTAGATTTCGTTCCAAAAAAATTTCAAATTTGAGTGCGATCGGATAAAACAGAACTTCGATTGGTCAAAGACCTTGCTCGATTGGTCGAGGGCCCAGTTCGACTAGTCAAGCATGGTCTTCGACTTATTGAGGGTGCCAAAAATTCGAACTGATTCAGTCGTTAGACTTCGAGTTGAGTAACCCTCAACTGGTCAAAGGCCCTTCTTTGACTGGTCGAAGAAGTAATGGAAAAATCCATTTTTTTTTGTAATTTAAACTAGGATTAGTCGAAGATTTCTTAGACTGGTCGAGCCACAACTTAGACTAGTCGAACCTTAGCCTAGACTAGTCGAACTTTATCCTAACATAAGTATGAAAACCCATTTAAGTTTATGTTTTGAAAGAACCTAAGCCTAAGGTCTTTATAAGGTCTGTTATACCTGAAAAGACTGAACTTTGAAGTAGATGGGATGCTTGAACTTTATGGAACTTGTTCTTCTACTTGATTCTTCAATAGAGCTTGTAGTTGAAGATGGAGCTTAATCTTCTACTAGATCTTTGGTAGAACTTGAATTCAATCATCTTGAACTCATTGAACTTTCCATCTTGATCCATTACTTGACTTGAACTTTCCATCTTGATCCACTACTTGACTTGAAGTAGAGTCTTGAACTTTCCATCTTGATCCATATTAGATGGACCACTTCATAAGCTGTTTTGTCAAAATGAAATTTGACAAATAGAGGTATGCTTTATACAATATATTGCTTATATATTTCAAGCTATTATGATCACAAAAATCCTTAAATTCTTCCCCATATAAATAATGTCTTCATCGAGGAATAGCTTCGATGTCATCGAACAGCCTTTAACGACATAGACAGTGAAGTTCCGATTATATGAATTTTTATACTTTGCACTTTAAACTTCCTTCCTTCTCTACTTGGTTTCCTTGGATCTTGGGTTCTTGAAATCTTAAATCTTGATCTCCTAAGATTCATCCCTTGTCTTAGTGATTCTTGAGCATCAAATCCATGGTTTTAACATTCTTTTCAATCCAAGCTCTCAGATTCACTCTGCAATGCAAACATGTATGAAATATATCCATTAAGCATTATCATATCCATAAAACCAAGATATAAATAGGGAGAAATATGCAATATTTGACACTCAACACACCCCCAACCAGTATTTTGCTAGTTCCGAGTAAACATGCATGACATAATCTTCAATTCTCAATGTTCAAAACTCTTTCAAAAAATAATCTTTTGTGTAATCAAGTATGAATGAGTATAATTCAAAGAAGCGAGAGTGAAAATTTAAAAACCTAGAGTCAAATCAAACGAGCAATCAATCAAAATAGGTTCTTTATCAATTACTGAAGAGCATAAGTTCATAAATCAAGTTTCTCAATGTGCTTACTGAAATTTAACTTACTTTCCATAATAGTACTATCATTTCATAATGTTAGCCATGCTCATTACCTCAAGATTTGCTGATTCTGAACTTATCCCCCTTTTCTTATTTTTCCAGTTTTTGATTTTATATCGACGGTCACTTTTATTTATTCATTCTTTTCCGTCCTTTCATCTTCATTCTTTTCAGACTTTTCATTCTTTTTATGACCTTTTTTTGTCTATCTCTCTGTTTTTTAAATGGTTCTTTTCATCTTTTCAAGGTAGATGAAATTCTCCAGACTTAATTCTCAACATCTATCAATATTTACATACTAACAATCAGAAATTCTAGTACAATTCACAGAAAATAAACTAAATGTGTCTTGCAAAAACTTCCTCTTAATCAATTTGATGAGAGAACTTAAGTGATAGTCTACTCAGTTGATCAAACTCCAACAATTCAAAATTCAATCTCTATCTTATCATCATACTCAAAGCATTCTTAAGTGCACAAACTATTGGTTTTCAAAAAGTTCTTTTACTTGAAAAATTAAAAATTTTCAAAATTTTTGCTCAGAAACTAAGAAAATATTTAGTTTACCTAATCCACACCCCTAACTAAAAATCTACATTGTCTTCAATGTAAAAGAGATAAGCATGCAATGCACATTAGATAACGAAAAGAAAGGAGAAGTGATGAAAAGGTAGTACCTGAAGAAGGAGAATTGAAGCTCTTTCAAAGTTCTCAACGTATAGATGGGTTAGCATGAAGACTAAACTTATTGAAAAACAAACTATCCTAATCCTAAATCTTATGAAAGTAATAAACCTCACTATACCTCCATCAGACTAGGAGGTTAATCTTGGTACACAGGATCGATCAGAGGTATGGATATATCCTCTTAATCAAACTTTTCAACAAATGACTTTAAATGATGTCCATTTACTTTGAAAACATTGCCATTCACTGGGTTCTTTATCTCGATGGCCCCATGAGGATAAACATTAGTTACAGTGAAATGACCGGTCTAATGAGATCGAAGCTTACCCAGAAAAAGAAGTAACCGAGAATTATACAGAGGGACTTTTTGACCAGGTGTGAATGATTTCTAAAGGATGTTCCTGTCATGGAAGACCTTCATCCGGTCCTTGTAAATTCTCGAGTTCTTGTATGTATCATTTCAGATTTCTTTGAGTTTATTTAATTAAAGTTTGGATAGTAAGCCAGCGTTGTTTAAGTTAAAATTTAGATTTTTGATACCCTAGTAGGCTCTATGGTCCAACTCCACGGTAGGTGGTAAGCTTTCCCATAGATGAGTCCAAAGGGAGACATTCCAACGGGAGTTTTAAAAGCTGTACGGTAAGCCCATAAAGCATTAGTCAAGCAGATTGACTAATCCTTCTGGTCAAGGTTAACCATTTTTTTCATAATTTATTTGATTTCCCTATTGGAGATCTCAACTTTCCCACTTGTCTGCGGGTGTAATGAAGTGCTCACTTTCTGAGAGATGTTATATTTCTTCATTAAGTTCTCGAATGGCCTATTACAAAAGTGTAACCCTCCATCACTAATGATGGCTAGAGGTGTTTCAAACTGGGAAATGATGTTTTCTTTTAAGAATCAAATGACCATTCAATGATCATTATTTCAGTACGGGATCGCTTCAACCTACTTAGTGACATAGTCTACTACCAACAATATGTAGATGTTTCGAAAGGATTGGAGGAATGGTCACATGAAATCGATGCTCCAGCAATCGAATGTTTTAATGATAAGAATTGGGTTCAGTGGCATCATATTTCAACATGATAATCCTCCTAATTTTTGACAATGCTCGTAAGCTTTGCAAAACTCATGAGTATCATTGAACATAGTGGGCCAGTAAAAGCTGCATTGCAGAATTTTAGCCGTGGTCTTTTTTACAGAAAAGTGACCACCACAATCCTGAGAGTGACAAAAGGAGATAACACTCTGATGTTTATTATCTGGCACTCATCTCCTTAGAATTTGGTCTGTGCAATATTTAAAGAGATAAGGATCATCCTAGAAAAACTTACGTACCTCGACGAAGAATTTATTTTTATCTTACGCACTCCAATATGTCGGCGTGAAACTTGTGGCAAGATAATTTACAATGTCAACATACCAAGGTGATTGGGAGAGTTTAAATAATTGTTCATCAGGAACATGTCGTTTATCGGTGTCAGATTAAGGGATTCCGAGAGATCAAGTCTGGAGATATGGTCAACCATTATGTTCTTTTCTCTCTTTTTGTCTCGTATTTCTACATCAAGCTCTTAGAGTAGAATGATCTATTTTATCAAGAGGGGTTTAACATCATTTTCAGAAAGAAGGTACTTCAGTACCACATGATCAGTGTAAATGATGATCTTGGATCCAATCAAATATGACATAAATTTGTCCAAAGCAAACAGTTCGGCTAAGAGTTCCTTCTCTGTAGTAGAGTAGTTCACTTGGGCAGAATTTAGAATTCTACTTGCATTGTAAGTCATATAGGGCTTCTTTTCTTTTCTTTGGTCTAACGCCGCCCTAATAGCATAGTCAAACACATCGCACATTGTAAGATCCTTAACCTTAGTGTCCGTTTTGTTCCATTAGGTCCCGTGGTCCTACCGGTCGAATTCCGGTGACTTGCAACCTATAGATTTCATTTGTGATCATCCTTAAGTCCCATCATGTAAACCCGACTCAGATCGACCCGAAACCTATACCGTTGCGACCGCATCGACTCCGTGATTCCAATGCCGAGTCTCGTGCATAAATCTAACATGTACATCAAAAGATATAGGCTGCGCTCTTTTGGACCATTGATTTTGTTTTGGTGGGACCCACCTAGGTTGACATGTTTTTTCATGCATGCATGACATCATTCATCCATAATTTTCCTAGCCACCCTATAGTTAGCCTAGGTTCTAGGCCCTAGCAAGGCATGAGAGATCTCTCCCAAGCAAATCATGACTTTTCTTTTATCTAGGCCATCATTACTTGCCTTCTCTAGAAAACAAATCGTTGCTCCCATGCTACAAGTCTTCTGTGCCTCTTTTTCTCCCTCATTTCTCTCCTTCTCCTTTGCTAGAGCACTCATGGCCGTCCCACCCTAGCTAAAAATTCTAGCCCCTTTTCCCTCATTTCTCTCCTCATCTAACCCTCAACTTTTAATCTTAACCATAGATCCTTGCACCTTGGAGCCTAAGGAGTCCATTGCTAGGAGAATCTTGAAGATCCCTTGAGGTGGGTGCACACTTAGCTTAGGTTTTCTGATTTTTATTTGTAGATCTTCTTCATCTCATCTTTAGAAGCTTGTGGGGCCCATCAAATGATTATGTAGGTCCCTAAGTCTCCATAGGTATGGCCAATGGCCCACCCCTTTTGCATGCATGTTCCATGGATGGGGCCATTCTCCTTGGACCCCATCATGGTATTTTTTTCTTTGATGCAAGTCATTTTGGGGTCATCTAGACCCTAGAACTCAGTGGGGATGGCATCCCCACCTTAGATTTAATTCTTTTTGATTTATGCATGTGCTAGATCTAGGTTGTAAATGATATAATGGATGATATGTATGTATGTGATGAAGGGAGGGCCTCAATAGTGGCGGAGACCCTCTCTTGTGGTCAGATTTTTATTTTTCCCTTATTTTATTCTTGATTCCTGATGTGTGTGACCCACTTAGTGGCCTTGGAATATCCAGACCATCCAAGCAAGGTGGACGCCTATTGCTGTCTATTCTATGGACGTTGGCGTCCCATTTGCTTCATATTGGATACATGCAATGGGTTTTATGAAGGGGGTATGGCCTAGATGTTTGTGGGGCCCATTAAGGTGGCCCATAACATAAATTTTATGAGGTATTTCCCCCTTTACTCAGTAGTTATGTTCAGTTATTTTCAGACATACCTTGCTGTCCAGAAAAATTCTAGACTATTTTTGGGTTATTTTTGGCATGGATTATGGACTAATTAGAGGGATGTTTTACCCCCATTGTTAGATTGTTTCTCGAGTTGTGGACCCCACCGAGAAGTATGTTAAATTTCACCTCCTTCCGTCCTTGTTTGATCACCCAAAAGAGTGGGCCAAGAGGGGTAGACGGTCCAGATTTTCTGGACTGTCCAGCTACTCTGCATGTTGTGAAAATTAAAATATCAATTTGATCTTGAGTTGGTGGGCCACTTTTGTGGACCCCACTTTGATGTATACTAGTAGAGGGAGGTTGGCTCCATATTTTCCCAATTTTTGGTAGACATGGGCCCACTCTAATGAGGTGTACAAGTTGGGGGATAGTAACATTGTTTCTGCAGAAATTTATTTCTGGACCTTACTGTCCATTTTTATAAGATGTGTTTCATTGAATTTATGACCTTACTCCTTACCCATTTGTGGCCCACCTTGTGGGGACCCGTCTCAGATACATGTGGGCCACTTAAACTTATAAATTTTGGGTTTTTTTTAAGGATGGAACAACAGCACCATGCTGGCCACCCAGGTGGGCTGACATCCAGCCATGGGCTGGCTGTCCTCCCCTCCCTGGCCCACCTTGATGTATGTATTTCCTCTAGACCGTCCTCCCTGGTGTGGTCCACTGATGTGTGGACCGTTCCCTGGTGGGACGTCCACCTTTGGAGCCCACCTTGATGTGTATTTTGCTGGCCATCCAGGCCCTTGGGATGCCCATGCCCACCTGGGATGTCTAGAATTTCATGGGGTGCTGCTAGACTTGCAGTCCAGTAGCAGGCCCACTTGATTTTGTGTGTTGTATCCACCCTCTCCATCTGTTGGGGCCCACCATGATGACTAGGGACCATTATAAAATATATTTTTACCTTAAAATTATTATCTGCTGGACCTCAGTAGGCCCAGGAAGTTGAGTGGGCTGAAAGTCTAGCAAGGTACTAAGAAAGAAATTGTATATGTGGTTGAATATTTGAAGGAAGTGGGGCCCACCAAATGGAGAAGTATTGTGTGCGTATACTATATTTTTGATTCTAAGGCTTTTTGGGCTTAATTAGTGCCAAGTAAGGCCCACCTTTTAGTTGATTGTTTGGCCCCAAATAAATAGACCGGATTTCGGGATGTCCAGCAGGCCCAAATGGGCTGGGGACGTCCAGCCTTGGCCCGGTTGTATATGTGGGTTGTTTTCATCATCATGTTGGACTTGTGGGCTGATTTGTATGTGTGTTGGGTCCTTGAGTGCCCACATAATAATTTACCCAGTTTTGGGCTGATGTTGTAAGGCCCATTTGGCCCATCTTGGATATGTGTTTGCCTATGTACTTGGGCTCATGGGCTGCCCACTAAATCCAAGATAATGCATGGATTCAGTGGTTTTGTTCTTGGGCCATAGTTTCCCCTATAGGCCCATAATATTGTACAAGGGCTATAGGCCGTTCCTTGAGGCCCATTATGTGGGATAACATATATGCATGTTGCTGCCCATTTTATTTTTATAGTAGTACTTGGGCCTTGGGCCTTACTTTAAGTAGAATCTTTGTTGGGCCGCCTTTTGGGGAATAATGGTAGTTAAATGTCCCCATTGTGGACCCCTCTAGGCCCATTTGTTAGGCTTATTCTCATCTACTAGTGGTTGAATGTCAACCTTAGACCCTTTGTTAGACCCATTCTTATCATTTTAGGCCCATAGTATTGTTTTCTTAGTCTTTGTGGGCCACCCCAAATTGTTGGGCCCCCACTAGTAGTTTTGCTCTTTCTATTCCATGTAAAATTGTCTAAGTATCTAGACTCGATCTTATTATGAGGAGAGTACAACATCATCGCATGGCATACTTAGTTAATGTCACGCCCCAAATTCGGGGATGGACAACTTCCGTAATGCCCCGAATTCGGCACTCGACTTCCGTACACCAAGTCCTGAGTTCGGCGCACCACAAGGAAGATTTTTGACTGATTTTTTATTATTATTTATATACATAGTAATACCTGAGTATAAAGATCCATGATCAAATTACCAAGCAACACTCTCCAATAGAAATCCTGATTGTTACAAGTACAATGCTTTCCAAAGGTACACAACGTCAACATTGCCAAATCGAAAAATAGATGCAATGCATCGAGAAAGCAAAGTCTTCCAAGCTACTCCAGCCTTGAAAAAAATGGAAAATAGGAGGCTTAGGCAAAAAGCCTAGTGAGTACACGCGTGTGTGCAGTGTGTCCTACATGCAAGCAAGATAAATATGCTACAAGGAAATCATACCACAACCATAACTATATTACATGCATCCGTAATCACATCATCATCATCATATTGTCATGCCATAATTATATAATATCAGAAATACTAACAAGTCCATGCGTCATACAATATCAGAGCACACAATATAAATCTCCTATGCAAATGAAGAGTTATAAAGAGCCAAATATCAGATGTCGAGGATGCAATGCAATATACAGTTCCGGATGAATTCACGAACACCGTTAGCCGTATCTAAATACTAAAACATAGTAACCTGAAATGCTAAATGTTACTAATGCAATGTAATATGTGGTGCGAATGAAATGGCTATGCTGGAGTGAAGTCGGGATGATAGTACGTAGTATCGTAGACTATGGGCTTTATCACAAAGGACTTCTATCCAAACTAGTTCCACCTAATTTAGATAGTCAGACTCAATGTGGTAAACTCCTGATCTCAGGTTAGTTGCGCGCCCCAACTGAAATCCTGGCCATTGCGAAGGTACACGTAACAAATAGTTGCGCACCACCAGCCCGAGTGGATCGTGAATGAATGAATAAATGAATGAGTATGCAACTCCTGCTCAATAAGTGCACATATCACTATAGTTCATCTCTGGGATCATCACCACGGTTTAGTACACTCCAAATGGCACTGTCTCTCTCCTAGCACCATAGTCCAAGTGAGCGTAAGAAACCTCACTATCTGCCTGGCCAATAGTCTACCAATACCTATCCGACACGTCGATAGCGGACCCATTCATGAGCTGGTCAAACTTAGCCTAGTAATGCCCCCTACCCTCAGGCGGGTAAGGCCACACCCCCTCCCAACTGACCACGACACAGTGAGAGACGCAGCCTCCTGGTATTCGGCACTCGGGCGCTCATGTATCCACTCGGTCTCGACGTTGGGGCGTCTCCTGGCCTCGGAGGTTTAGGGATTTTCACCCAGGGACATCTATGGCGCCCATATGCTAGAACCAAACATTTTTGGTGTCCCATCTGGCCATCCACGATATGCCTGTGGAGGCTACGACACTGATGTCCTAGGGCACACAATGCAAGATGCATGAGTCATACAATACAGTCATGCATCAATCCTGCGCATACCGTGTACTCATGTGAGATAACCTCCGCCTATCAGGGAGTCTCATAACAATCTGACCAATGACATATGCAATGGTCAACCACATCTCATAGCAAACATGTAGATGATGCGTATGGGCATGTAAATGATGCTATGATGTCACATACTCATAATCAGTATCAATAACCGGCCTCAATAATCGGCTTCGACAATGTGGACATTTAACCAACATTGCCCCCAAGGAATGGCCCACATAAACATCAATACATACATCATGGTAAAATCACACATCACATCGGTCCTTAGATACATCACTTTGGGTCTCACACAAGGGCCGCACATTCATCGCATTGGGCCTCACTCATGGGCTGCATATACATCACATTGGGCCATATCATATGGGCCTTACACATCTCAACGGGCCTTATCACATGGGCCATGAATACACCACATCAGGCTTCACGACCCATGGGCTTCAACTACACAATAAGTGGGCCCTACACATGTGCCTCAAATATATCACAATGTGCCACAACCCATGGGCCTAAATTACATCTCAATGAACCACAACCATGGGTCTCAAATGCATCACATTGGGCCTCGAATACATTGCAAGTGGCCTCAAATCTATTTCACAGGTAAGCCACATACCTGGGCCTAATACACATCACTATGGACCACATCACATGGGCCGAAAATATATCTTCATGGGCCTTGCCCATGGGCCACGAATACAAGGCTACACCAATTATGATAAGTCTTATATCACACGTCACATAGTTAATGGCTCATATTTGGTGTTGCATGGTTAAGGGCGAAGAGTCACATTTCATCGTACCAATTACTGTTTAGAGATCACAACATATAGAATCTAGGACCTTGATAGCATTAGCTTGAGTAACATAACCCTACATTACATTCGGTTTAGTGTACAACTTGGTTATATGTGATTCAAGTGGCGGTATCTATATCGATAAGCACAAACTTACGTTGTTGAATGGCCATCAATACCACTTGATTTCATACGGTTAGGTGGCCTTGTACATATTTCACATTCATACAATTAGATGACTACATATATTACATATACCCTACCATTGCATATGATGAGGTGGTTATATATACATCAAATACCTACATGATTAATGGACCAAATAGGTATATCACAACCTCACACAACTAGAGTCTACATATTTGTTATAATTAAACATGATTAAGGGTTTAAATACAAGTCACACGATCTTATTACTTAGGGCCGCACTCTAACCAAAGTGCCAAGTGATCAAGGGCTATCCACAATCAGCCCATTTAAGGGATTAATCATTATTACGTCAAGAATTATAATACCAGTTCATCATATGTTCAACACATGGAGATTATAAACTCTTGTCGAAGAGGCCCAATGGTTGGCCCAAACAAGGCTACCACTGATGGGCCCACATGGCATTCACTCAAAGTGGGCCTTAACATTCTTGGGCCCACACATCAATGGAATTACAATTAGATTATGTGGTGGAGCTCATGGGGCTTTCCCATGAGGTTAAGTTGTGTGTGACCCACTTAAGACTTAGGTCTACCTTGATTCTAGTCCAAATCCTAAAATGATATGAGGAAGTGGATGGTCCATCTGGATTGAATAGATACACCATGGTGGCCTTAGGTTGGATTCAATAGTTAGGTCCTTATTCTCGCAGCCTTGTATTGTATGGTCCAATTTAGGTTGGATTGACTGATCTTTCGGACAATGCCCTAAAGGGGACGTGGTACATGGACTAGATGGGTTGGATATCTAATACATCATCAGGATGGCCCATAATAACTTTTTAGTGATGAGAGTTCAATTTACATTATTTCATAATGTATGGCTATCTAATCATTGGATGGGCCTGAGTCTTAGTAACATACCGTCAAAGGGATTGATAAACTAGATAAACGATGAGGATCTTGAATATAAATCATGTCATAACCATGGTGGATTAAGTGACATAACACCTATATCAAAGTGGGCCATACCACACACAAGTTGAGAGGGTTACCCTCCCTTAAATATTCATAATTATTTATTGAGCCCACAGAGGTGTGGTTCACAAATCCAGCCCATCATTATGTGTGTCCCACTTGGTTGAGGGGTCAGACCAAGTTTCAGATACATCCAAATTTCAGGTGGACCTAACACACGATTTTACATGCTTGAGCTTCGAGTTGTACGAATGGTTCAAGGAGATCAAAGTTACATGGGTCCTACAGTGATGTATTTAGTATACCTACACCGTTCATCTATTTTTAGAGATCAATTTAGAAAATTATCCAAAAATGAATCATAACCAAAGATTATCTGGGCCTTACCTCAATTAGTGGTGAGGATAATGATTTCACTATTAAACCATTCATAGGGCCCACCATAATGTTTATTTTCCACTCAATCTGTTCATAAGGTCACAAAGACCTGAATTAAGGGAAAATACAAATTTCATATTGGTCCAAAACTTCTGACCCAAAAAGGGTTCCAATGGTAGATGTTTAATTCTTGCTGTTTTTGTAGTGTGGCCCACTTGATAGTTAGATCTATCTTATTTTTCTTCTCAAACCTTAAGACAAGCTCACCAAATGGATGGATGGTTTAGATACAACATATACCACATGATTAGACCCATGAAAATTGCTGATTTATTTAGCTTCATAAATTTATTTTTTTATTTTTATTTTTTTGATGGTGTGGGCCACCTGAGTTCTGTGTATGGCTGAAATTTGGGGGTGGCCTATTTTTAAACGGGACCCATCAAATGCATGGGACTGATGTTCGACACACATCATGGTGGGGCCTGTGGTGGGGCCCACCTCTTTCCAGAGTCAGCAGAGACGCTGCTTGCTGCAGCGTCAGACGCTGGCAGCAGTGCTGTTTTGTTTTTTTTTTTTTTTTGTTTTTCATATATGGGGCCCACAACAGGATGATCCAGTCTATCTGTTGTGTGTGTCCCATGTGGTGGAGCGTTCAATCCAAATTTCAAATGCATAAAAATTTCAATTGGGCCCCAGCAAGTACTTTTATATGTTTTAGCACGTCTTCACATGATTTTTGATAGTGTGGCCTACCAGAGAACTGGATTGGCTTCATTTTTTGGCTCAACGCCTAAAATGATCTGAAAAATTGAATGGACGGCGTGGATTTAATACATACATCATGGGTGGGGTCCATTGTGGACCCACACCTCTTCCCTTCTTTTTCTTTCAAACTGCGACAGGCGTCTGGACACCTGCCTTCTTTTTTTTTTTTTTCCTGTGGTGTGTATGCACGTGTGCATGTGTGAGTGTGTGGCTAACCAAATTGCCATACTTGAACAGTTTGGATGACTACAAAATTCTGGTGGGGCCCACTATCAATGGGTCCCACATAAAGCCTATAATAAATTATTATTTTTTTTTTTATTATTATTATTATTTTTTCATGCATCCATACCATTAATCACATCATTATCATCATATCATCACAAGTATTAATTATTATTTTTTTGTATGTACTCTCTTATGTATCCACACCATTGATCACATCATTCTCAAATCATTTCCACTAATAATCATACAAATAATTAAAAAAAAAAACAAACCAAGAGTGGAGGGTGTACTCACCTTGATGAATTAGATGGATGGTTGAGATGGAATTGATGGTTGAGATAGATGGAAGGGATGGGATTGATGGAGTTGGTGGCCCACCAAGATCACTCCTTTCTCTCTCTCTCTCTCTTTTATGGAAAATGGTGAAATACTAAGGGATGGAGGGGTATTTATAAAGAAATGGATAAAATTTTAGTTAAGCTAATGTGATTAATATTAGCTTAGGCTAGGATTATGGTACTTAATTCATGCTTTGTAATTAATGTTGGATTAAAGGAGTATGGGATGGCATGGTGTGATGATGTCATGCACGAGGTGTGGCATGGAAGAGAGTTGACTTTTCATGCACATGAGAGATGAGAGGTATGGGTGTGTGACATCACACACATGGGTAGAGATTCTCTCACCCATGTGTGGCATGTACATGTGTGTATCACATGTGTTGTGCACATGTGTGGAATGAAATACACGGCGCCATGTGCACATGATACACTTATTATTCTTCATGACGTATCTCACTAACGGAGTATCGTACCAACGCACGGCTAGTACCTCCATGATCGCGGCGATGGGGCGGTCGATATGAGATTGGTTTCGAGGTCTTGGGGTTCCTGTCAGTCGGGTATGTACTATGAACGACCAATCCAGGTCTAGCTAAGGGCATCGATCATCATGCACATATGCATGGAAAATGGTATGGAAGGGATGAGGTCTTTACAGTTATCTTCATGACCCATTCCTATATGCATCATATGTGTACTTGGTTGAGATGTGTTGGTCATAGTTTATGCCATTGGCCAGGCTGTTATGGGACTCCTTGAGTGATGGAGTTGCCCCTCTTGAGTGCGCTGTATGCGCAGGACTGATGCATGGCTGATTTGTGTGATTCATGCATCTGGCCTTGCATAGCATGGTTGATAGTCGCCTTAGCTTCATCAGGGCCGTAGCCTCCACAGGCATATCGTGGATGGCCAGATTGGGACACCAGAAATATTTGATTGAGCACTATGGACGTGTAGGATGTCCTTAGGTGAAAGTCCTAGAACCTTTATGGTACCAGGAGATGCATTAACGTTTAGACGAAGTGGAAAACATGAGCGTCAGTGCCTTTACCATTAGGCCGCATCTCCCACTGTATCATGGTCAGTTAAAAATAGGTGTGGCCTTATCCACTCAAGTGAGAGGGCAAGCTAGGCTGAGTTTGACTAGCT
Organism: Magnolia sinica; assembly: GCF_029962835.1. Classification (NCBI taxonomy): domain Eukaryota; kingdom Viridiplantae; phylum Streptophyta; class Magnoliopsida; order Magnoliales; family Magnoliaceae; genus Magnolia; species Magnolia sinica. The sequence goes on from NC_080574.1 coordinate 89,138,800, forward strand.
CGTAAATGAGTCCGCTACCATCGAGCCTTGTTGGTGATTGGCTATCCACAGGCAGGTAGTGAGGTCTCTTATACTTGCTAGGCTGCTTGGCTAGGGAGGTGGCAATCAACATGTAGTGTATTTGACCCTGGTGATTTTTCAGAGAGGAACTGTATTGATTTGTGGACTTGATATGAGGATGAGCATGATGGCATTGCATATTGCATATGGCACTTGGCTGTATAACCTCGCATTGTATAACCTTTGATTAACAAATGGTATTCCTGCCTTGCATTGCTTAACCTTGTGACAGCTAGTGGTATTCATGGTCTCACCGCATTTTTCTGCATACTCTGATATCGCATTCATGACACCTATCATGCACACACTTACACCACCCTCTAAGCTTTCTATAAGCTTATGCACGATTGATGCGTGCAGGTGATTCTAGGTAGCAGCAGTAGTTGAGTAGAAGCGTGGAGCTTGCCGTGGACCCTTTTGAGTTGTTCTTATATAGTCTTTGTATTTCTCCCCTTTAAGCATTGTACTTGTGAAAAGTTTAAATTCTTAGTGAATTTTGTAATGTTGTTCCTGTGGTTATTTATTTGTGGGTATGATGTTATGATCTTGGGCATGCTCAATTGAATCAGACTTATGTTTTAGAAATCTTCCTTGTAGGATCCTAGGATCAGAACCCAGTGAATGGGCGCCAGGAGCTGAGAATGGGGTATTACGGAGGCTGTCGCTGCTGGATTTGGTGATTGGGAATTTTGTGAGCCCAGTTTTTGAGTTTGGGGTGCGACACACATAATCTCAAAAGGGATGCTCCAATCGGGTGGATGCATGATAGGAGCAGTAGTCAACATGCTCTTGAGCTTAGTGAAAGCTTCCTGACATTGCTTAGTCAACTTGTATTGTATATCCCTTTGAAGTAGATTGCATAAAGGATGAGAGAGTTAACTAAAGTCATTTATGAATCGTTTATAGAATCCGACGTGTCTTAGGAATGATCGCACGTCACGTACGCTCTTGGGTGGAGGTAGGTTAGTGGTAAGATCAATTTTTCCATTTTCTATCTTGATTCCCTTCGATGAAATTATATGTCCAAGAACAATTCCCTTGGGAACCATGAAATGACATTTCTCCTAATTTATGACCAAATTCTTTTCCTCGCATTGCTTCAGGACATTTTTAAGATTTTCCAAATCTCACTGAAGGATGGAGCAAAAACAGAGAAATCGTCCATAAAGACCTCTAAATATTGCCCCACCATGTCAAAAAATATACTCAGCATGCATCACTGAAATGTGGCGAGGGCATTACACAGTCCGAATGACATCCTTTGATAAGAAAATATGCCAAAGAGGCATATGAATGTTATGTTTTCTTGATCTTCAAGGGCTATCTCTATCTGATTGTAGCATAAAAACCCATCAAGGAAATAATAGTAAGAGTGACTAGCTAGCCTTTCTAAAATTTGATCAATGAAGGACAAATGAAAGTTGTCCTTCCTTTTTACTGTATTCAATTTTCTATAGTCAATGCACATTCTATAACCAGTAGTAACTCTAGTTGGCACAAGTTCATTGTTGGCATTGGCTATGATGGTGATTCCAGACTTCTTGGGAACCTCCTGAGTTGGACTCACCCATTGACTGTTGGATATAGGGTATATAATACCCACATCTAACAACTTAAGTACTTTAGCCTTAACCACTTCCTTCATGTTTGGATTTAATTGATGTCTTGGTTGTTGGGAGGATTTCGCATTATCCTCAATATGAATACAGTGAGTACAAATCAATGGATCAATTCCCTTGAGGTCCGCAATCGACCATCCAAGGGCTCCTTTATGCTCGATTATAAATCACCATCGGGTATGTCTTATCTTGACCTAAATAAACATATTTAAGATCAACAGGCAAAGGTTTTCGGTCAAGCCTCGGTACTTTGAGGCTAGTGATAAAGGCACTACATTGGTTTGGGGCAATTTTTAAAATTGTGGCCTCCACCGATTAACTTCAAGTATCGGCACAACATTAAGCATGACATTGAAAAGGCCAAGCTAAATGTCCTGGGGGGGGGGGGGGGGGGTGAATAGGACTATGCCAAATTTAAAATAATGACAATAAAATTAAATAATGTGATAACCAAATAAAAGAAATCAATTCACAATGCTTAAATGGAAAGCAGCCTCAATAATCAAGCATTAAGAGATTGAAACAAATACAGTTTAAGGACAACCTTACACCATAAAAACCAAGGGTTTATGGCATGACAACCTTATTTCTAGAACGTTCTTTGAATTAAAAACTCAAACCGAAAAGGAATAAATAAATAGCAAGGAATTGAGATAAATTGTAAGAATTTAAATCTAAATTATTACAACATTCCCCACTTTGCTTGAAATGCAAATATTAAAACATTCACATCCACACATACATTCCACAAACTTGAATGATAAAAGATAGGAATTTAAGCAAACATTTAAACCACAAAACACAAGGAATTATAGTGGTTCGCTTGTGTGTTCACCAACTGTTAAACAACACCACATAGCTACTCCACTCCTAATATCCTTACATAGGGGATATTAGCGTTCACTATCAAAATAGGTTTCACAGGTTCACCTAAAACCTTCACAATTGTGTCTTCTAAACTTGGGCTTACATAATCTAAAAACCCACACTTTCTGAGTTTTCTGGCTCTCCTCAGATAACCAACACAATGAGATTTTTCTGGCTCAATCTCAAAAGAAACCAAAAGAATGTAAATTACATAAAAGTAAAATATCTGGATTTCTCCTTTTTGTAGTAGCCCGGTAGAACCAATCGGAGTAGATGTTCAAATAAACGTTCAATGTCCAATACTCACTTTACATTGGTTCTAAGTTCTAATTGATTTTAAATTAAATCAAATGGGCGTAGCTCTATTTGATTTTGATTCCAAGAAGAAGGAATACAACAATTCCTCTTTTCAAATAAGATTGGAATATAGGAATTAAATCAAATAAGAAAAGCTAACAAAAAGAATATTAAATATGCACAGCGTAGCTTAAAATGAACAAACTTATCTCAGAGTAGAGGCTTGAATTTTCTTGAAATTAATTGATGAAAAACTCTAAAATTCATGTTCAATTTATAGATGAAAAGATCACGTTTATGACTAGTCTTAGGAACCCTTTGACTGGTCGTAGAACCAACAACATTTTGAAATTTTTGAGCGCGATCTTAAAAACCATTCTACGATTGGTCGTGGACCACCTATGACCGGTCATAGTTGACCTAGGACTGGTCGTAGACAACCAGGTTTGGTTGCTGGAGTTTGAGTCATAGTTCTAGGATTGGTCGAAGGTCGAGTTGTGACCTCCCTACGACCGGTCGAACAGTCTCCAGGATTGGTCGTAGAGTAACCAAAAAATTTTAAAAATCTTTAACAACTTAGGACTGGTCGTGGAATTTATTGGACTGGTCGAACCAGTGCTAGGACTAGTCAAACAAGGTCCAAGACTAGTCTTAAAACAATCCAAATTTATATATAAACATACAGTGTGAATTATGTATTCGAAATGACCTACCCTAAGGTCAATCTAAGGTCAATCATACCTAAGACATGAAGTATGAACATTGAACTTCATCCTGGTTGACCTTTGAACCTTATAAAGCTTGAGATCTCTATCTTGATGTAGCTTGATCTTGAGATCTTTGAAAGCTTGAACTTAAACTTCATCTTAAGTTGTACTTGAGTGTTGAAATGTACTTGAGTCTTGAAATATACTTGAGTCTTGAAATGTACTTAAGTCTTGAAATGTACTTAAGTCTTGAAATGTATTCTTCTTATTGATGTAGCTTTGAACATTGATGCTTAAAGTACATGAATTTACATTTCTTGAAGCAGAGCACCATACATGTCTTGAACCATTGTGATGCAGTATCTTGATCATATATATATATCAACATACAAACACAAGACACAGATAGAGGTTTTGGCAGAACAAAATTTGACAATCAAAGGTGTATGAGACCATAGCACTTACAATCTCCCCCTTTGTCAAAATTTTGACAAAACACACTCATATAATAATAAGAGAAGCATCACATGCACAATAAAGAATCATGCACCAGTTGTCATAAACTAGCAAGCACACAACATTCATCTATAGTTACTCCCCCTGAGTAGCAGCATACATATGAAAAATATAATGATTGCTACACATATGATAGTACTACTCATTTCCATAAGCAATCAGACCAAAAGCTTCCAAAAGAGCTTCCAAAAGCCTTCTCCCCCTTTTTGTCACAAAAGGACAAAGGAAGAAACAATGTAAAGGATTAAAAGATGGATTTAATCGACAATATATAAGCAAGTAAAAGTTCACAATCCATTTACAAATTTAACTAAAAAGTTAGCAAACCAACTACAGTGCACAATCCAACATAAGTATGAAAGTTAATATAGACCAAGAATTAAAATCACTCAATCAGATCCTGAAGATGGAGCAGGAATGGTAGGATCAAATTTATGTATCCCCTTATTCAAACGCCTAAGATACTTGCGCATATATTTAAACTGAAGATCATGGGCAACATTCTTATTCTCTACCTTCTCCTCTAGAGCATGAAGACGAGCATCAAACTCAGATGGCTCATAGTCAGGATCATTTCCAGAATCTGAATCAAGTTCATTGAAAATGTCATCCATATTCACATCAACGGAAGGAAGATCACCAGCTTCTTCATTCCCAGCTTCAGCTCCTCCAACACCAACATCCACTTGGCCACGAGCCAATTCCAATTTCATCTTGTTAATATTCGAATTGTTAAAAATAAGATGATGGATGGGAGCCTCTCCAACAGGCATAGCGACTAACATATGATTAGCTAAAACGGTCATGAGATAGGCAAAAGGAATATCACTATGACCTGGATGGAGACAAGACTGAATAATGGAATGACATATCAATAAAGGAAGGCAAATTTTAGTACCAGAAATGACAGAGTGCAAAACACGGACCATAAAGGCAGTTAATTCTATCTTATTACCAGAACGAGGATACAGATTAGAAATAAAAATCCTGTGAAGTACCCTGTATTTGGATAACAAGTACCTTGAGGGGAGCACATTCCCTTTATGAGTCCATTGCACATTCATGTTACATAAATCTCTGGTTAGTATACACTTTTCAGATTCTGAGGGTTTTTCAGCTAAAGTATGAATAGGAATAACCTCCTCATTAGCAGGTTTATCCATTAACCCTGCAATCAGATGACGATCAACCTCAAATGGACCTTCTCTAGTATCAATTTTAAAAGTTAAATTCTCAAAAGAGAATTCTGAGATATCTGCAAACATGGCCTGTGCAATAGATTAGTATGCAGGCCCACCCCAATGTAAAATGTTATCCCATCCTACAGCTTGGAGGAGTGGAAAGATACCAAAAGGAGCAGTGTGTTCAATGTATATTGGTCTCTCAACAATGACACTACATATACACAAATCCCACACATCAGAAGGATCATCTTCGGGAGATCGAAGATGGCGCCGAGTGATTGGAGTTGATCTAGAGGATGATGGACCACGAGAAGTTTTTTTTTCCCACTAACATCCATTTTCAGGAATAAACACATGGAAACAAGAAGATTTAATAGATTTGAAATGGGGTTTTGATAGATCAGATTTTTCAAAAGGAAACCCCAAAATTGTAATGAAAGATCAAATAGATTACTCCAAGAGTGAAAATGGAGTACTATTAACAAGAATCTACAAGAAAAATGCAAAAGAACCACTAACCTCGAAGAACAATGAAGGTGGGTTCGACTGGTCGGGCCTTGGCTCATTGGAGAGGAAAAAAGAAATGAGGAAGATGAGATTTTTCCTAAATTTTAAAAGACCCAACGCGCTCCACGACCGGTCTTGAGATGTCCTCGACCGGTCGTATCATGACTGGTCGAGTACATCCTCGACTGGTCGTGTACCGACTAAAATATGCAATTTTCATAAAAATTTAAAATTTAAACACATAAATTATCAAATATAAATACACTATGATATAAGTATGCAAGAATATTCAATTTAAATTGCACATACCAAGATTAAATTTCAATTTACTAAACCTATTTTTGTCAAGCGGTTTAGTGAAAATGTCAGCAAGTTGAGTCTCGGTCAGTATATATTCCAAAAATATTATCTTTTCTTCCACTAATTCACAAATGTAATGATACCTAATGTCAATGTGCTTGTTACGTGAATGCTAGATTGGATTTTTAGAAATGTTTATAGCACTGAAATTATCACAATATAAGAACATAGAATCTTGTGCTATTCCATAATCACTTAACTTACGTTTCATCCAAACAAGCTGAGTACATGCATTTCCAGCCGCAATGTATTCAGCCTCAGCAGTTGAGAGTGATACAGAACTTTGCTTCTTGCTAAACTAAGAAACTAAACAATTTCCAATATAAAAACAACCACCACTAGTTGATTTCCTATCATCAATATTTTCAGCCCAATCAACATCAGTGTACCCAGCCAATTGAACACTAGTATCATATGGATACCAAAGACCTAAATTATCAGAATTTGTGACATATCGAATAATCTGCTTAACAACAGTTAGATGTGATTCTTTAGGATTAGCCTGATATCTAGTGCAAATACCAACACTGAAAGCAATGTCAGGTCTACTAGCAGTTAAATAAAGTAAACTACCAATCATGCTACGATACAATTTAGGATTCACATCTTTACCTGTAGAGTCCTTTGAGAGTCTTAGATTTGTACTCATAGGAACCTTAAAACTCTTACCATTTTCAAAATCGAATCTTTTAATCAAGTTCAAGGCATACTTAGTTTGAGAAATAAAAATTCCATCAGGTTGTTGTTTTACTTGCAACCTTAGAAAATATTTTAACTCCCCAACCATGCTCATTTTGAACTTAGATTTCATTAAATCTGCAAACTCAATAGTCATGTTAGTACATGTTGATCCATAAATGTAATGACCCGAAAAATTTTGTGCCAAGACCCAAGTACTACCTCTATTTTCCTTAGTAGTTGATTGGGGTAATTAAGGCTAAACTTGATTGCTTGTGAAATTTACATCAATCACTTTAAATTTGATCTGTATGACTCAAAATCTGTAAAATAATTAGCGCTAGGTTACTCTGAAATCTGGGATTCATCGTTAAATCCAGCTGCTCTTGGGAATTTTTAAAAGTTCTGGATCGGACCTGGATCGCACGTCGTAAGTCCAATAGCGATGATCTTAGGCTGTATTGGTTATCATGTTGGACTTGGCCATCACCTCAAAAATCAAGTCCAGATGATGTTCTGGGTTAATTTGATTGAGTCTGGAGTGAAGAGTGTGAGAACGGTGAGAAATTAATGAGATTTTATAAAATCTGAGTCGTGTCGCTTGCGCGACAATTTTAAGCAATCTAACCGTTGGATTCTGACCCCATTGCACCCTCCGATAAGGAAAGATGGCCTAGGCATGTCCTTGTGCTTGTGGACCTGATCGAGTTTCGGTAACCGTTGAATTGAGTGTGGTCCGCCACAGCTGATCTGAAGATCCGGTCGGTACGAAAACTCAGCTTGACCTAGATCCATGGTCAGTGAGCTTAAGTCCGACCTTTCGTGGAAAAAGGCCCACCGGAAGTGCTCTGTTAGATCGAGAGAAGCAGGTTTTGGTTATAACCTAAGTATACCTTGGCCCTGGGGTTATTTTCATCAATGTTAGGCCTATATATAGACCTTAAAACCCTAACTCTCTTTTCCATACGAATTTCCTAACCCTAGCTAAGAAAGAGAGAGGAAAAGAGAAAGAAAGTGAGAGAGAAGTTGGTGAATCATCTTATATTCTTTTCTGTTCTTCTTTATCCTTAAACCATCACTTTTGAATCGTTCTTCCGGCGATTCTGAGTTCATCCTTGGGTAAGTTAACCTAACCCTAATCTATTTTAGAGCTTAGAATGGTTTATGTGCTGTTGTAGCTCATTTCTATTCTTGCTTTAGGTTATCTTGTCGCCGTTAACGAAGACATATCATCTGAATCAGTTCGGTGTTCTATTTCTGGTTTAAGGTGCGGACTTTAATCGTATAGGTTATGGTTTTCAAGGCTTTCAATGCCAGTGAATGGTTTATTCTTGTTATGGATGAGATTTCACATGCTAAATGTTATGTTTATGTTGCGTTCCTGATTTGCATGTGATATATTGAGATTTGTGTATTCTATGTATATGTAGGAAGTACCGTATACGTATAAAATATGCACATGTGTTTGCCATGATTATTTGTCGTGTATTTATGCTAGATGTATGTGTGACAACTCCTTTGCAAAAGGAATTGTCCAAATGCGTGTATTTCAACATACGTCATGTATGTTGTATTATGTATTCTAAGTGTTTGTAGAAATGTCTGAATGATCTAAAGTGTAATATATCAACCTAGTATGGGCGTTGAGAAGCGATTCTCAACTCTCCCATTAGTGTGTATGATTTCCTTCATGCAAGTTACATTCCTTGTTGTTTAATTTCAAGTATTACTTGTGTGAAAATCCTGTTAAGTTGATATTCTTTAAATGCTCATGTACTACATGATTTAAGTTGTTGTTCCATTACTATTCTAAATTGTTGGTATGAATATCTGTTGTAGTGGAATGTGTTTGGGACTATGAATTAGTCCAGGAGATCGGTAATCGGCCTTGAGTTTGTGGCTGAGGTTGCTTTCGCCATGTAGGACGTGATTAGACGAACCCGAGTCGTATTAGAGTTGTCGGCAGTGGTTTGGCCACGCGGAGTGTTTACGCACTCTATGTCGTTCAACCTAACGTGCGCTCGTGCTAGTCGAGTTCATTAAGTAACTCGATTGTCCGATGTATGTTCACCATATATGGATGCTATTGTTTGAATCTAGGGTACCAAACTTACCAGTGCAAATCCTGTAAACCGTTGTACCTTGATCCGCTAAGACTCATGAGCCAGATATGGTGGTATGGGACACCGTGGTCGAGCTGTCGGCCTACGCTGGGGTGACGAGCCTCCCCATCGTGACCAGTGAGCAACCAAACTCGTGAGCCAATTATGGTGGTATGGGACACTATATTCGTGCTGTCGGCCTACATTGATTGGTGACGAGCCCTTTGTAATGACCTGGAGCATACTTACATACCGCATTGAGGTGACGAGCCTTATTGTAGTAACGAAGGTATGATAGGCGTGCATTGATTGGTGATGAGCGATTTGCAATGACCTAAAATCATATGATCGTATGAGACGATCTAGGACTGATGACCCTAGAATGGATCACTGTTTAGACGTTGATAGGAGGAAGGTACCTTAGCTTCCCAATCTTGCTGTATGAAAAGGACTAATAACAACTTGGTAATCATGTTCATGCACCACATTTGCATGTGCTTTGAAGACGTGGCGCACTTTGAGGCGATGTCATGCATAACGTAAGATGAAGACGTTGAGGGTGTACACGTGAGGGCACGCATCATTCTACATACATCCTTGCATTAACAAGAGTACTTAGGACATGTTTGATTGTTCTGTTTTATCATTACTGCTTGATTGAATTGATAACATGTTAACCTTTACTTTATTGTTCCACTGAGTTGATCACTCATCCCCTCGTTCTAGGGCGGTGTTTAAACACCCACCAGACTCTGTCTTAGTTGCAGATGTTGATGAGACCTCTAAGGCAGAGCCGAAGATTGAGGATGATGAGGCTGCATTCTCTTTTATGCAGTTTTCAGGCGGGTCTAGTGAGCCTTGTTCTGATGCGTGAGGCTCTGGGATTTCTTTTAAGAGTAAATGATGTAATTTGATACATGTAATTTTGATAGTAACACATGTAAGTACAACCTGGTTTGTATATGTATTTCAGAGATTTGCACATGTACACATATATTTCTTTAAGTCTTCCTCTTGCATTCTTTACTTATCCCTGAATTATATTTGCAGTTTGTCTTAATCTATTCCATGTTTTATGCACTCATACAGACAACATACATCCATCATCAAATATGTTGCATAAGTGATGTTCTGAAACTCGGGAGATGAGTTATACTCGACCCCCAAATTTCAGGGTGTTACAATAAATAATATCATCCACATAGATTTGAACCAATAAGATGTCATCGTTATATTTCTTAACAAAGAGCATCTTATTGACACTACACATTTTAAAATTATGACTTAGTAAAAACTTAGTCAATTTTTTGTACCATGCTCTAGGAGCTTGTTTTAAACCATATAGAGCTTTTTTAAGATAGTATACATGATCGGTAAATTTAGGGTCTTTAAACCCTATAGGTTGTTCAACATATACTTCTTCATGTAAATCACCATTCAAAAAAGAACTCTTTACATCCATTTGATAAATTTTAAACTTTCTAAAGCATGCAATGGATATAAAAAGTCTGATTGATTTAAGGCGAGCAATTGGGGCAAAAGTTTCATTGTAATCAATGCCTTCTATTTGAGTGTACCCTTGTACAACCAGTCTTGCCTTGTTTCGAATAATGTTACCAAGTTCATCAGACCTATTTTTAAAAATCCATTTTGTTTCGATAATATGTTTATCTTTAGGTTTAGGAACAAGATACCAGACATTATTTCGAACAAATTGATTAAGTTCTTCCTGCATAGCTACTATCCAGTTTTCGTCAAAAAGCGCTTCTTTTACGTTCACTGGTTCTATCTGGGAAGTAAAGCATACGTAATTACATATGTCTTCTAATTGTCTACAAGTGCGCACACCAGTGAGAGGGTTTCTAAGAATTTGAGTGGTTGGATGATCTTTGACAGTCCTTAGTTCAGAATTAACTTGATTTGATGAATTATGAGGTTTGTCAATTAAAAGAACTTCATCACTATCTGAACTTGGGGCAGGTGTATTCAAGTGATCATCAATGACCACATTAATGGACTCTTGAATCACACCAGTCCTATTATTCAGTACACGATATGCTCGACTGTTTAAAGAGTATCCTAAAAAGATCCCTTCAACACTTTTAGTGTCAAACTTTTCCAGATTTTCATGGTTACACAAAATATAGCACTTGCTACTAAAAACTCAAAAGTATTTGACAGTAAGCTTCTTATCAAACCAAAGTTCATAAGCCATTTTATTATTAGATTTACATGTATAAACCCGGTTAATAATATAGCAGACAGTATTCACTGCTTCAGCCCAAAGATTTCTAGGGAGCTTTATACTATTCAACATTATGTTTTCCATTTCTTGAAACACTCTATTTTTCCTTTCCACAATTCTATTTTGTTGTGGTGTTTTAGGTACAGAGAATTCATGCGATATTCCCTGATCGCTACAGAATTTCTCAAAACTGCTATTCTCGAACTCAGATCCATGATCATTATGGATCTTACAGACTTGAGAACGTTTTTCAGTCTGGATCCATTTGATAATCCTTTTCACTTCATCAAGGGTTTTTGATTTATCTCTTGAGAAAGCTACCCAAGTGAATCTGGTAAAATCATCTACAATTACCAGGATGTATTTTTTGCCACCTCGACTTTCCATTCTTGTAGGTCCTATAAGATCCATGTGGAGTAGCTCGAGTGGTCTTAATGTGGCATTGGAGTTCACCTTTTTGTGAGAGCTCCTTGTTTGCTTGCCATACTAGCATTCACCACATATTTTATCTACTTTTTATAATTTAGGTAGACCTCTTATTAGTTCTCCTTTGCTCAATCTGTATAAATTACGGTAGTGTATATGTCCAAGGCGTTTATACCATAATTCTGTCTCATCGGTATGGACTATGTAGCACGATTGATTAGATGAGCTACCATCGCATACAATGTAATAGTTTTCGAATGTTCTGTGACCAGTTAATATTACAGAACCCTTTTTGTTTATGATTTCACACCCTTGATTAGAAAATTTCACACTATGATTGTTATCGCATATTTGAGATATGCTTAACAGGTTGTGTTTTAGTCCCTCAACATATAAAACATTCTTAAATAAGGGGAGGTTATAGAGTTGAACCGTACCTTGGCCAATAATTTTACAGTTGCTACCATCACCAAATGTGACTGATCCATCAGTCATATCTTTAAGGTTGGTGAATAAAGCCTTGTCGCCTGTCATATACCTGGAGCACCCGCTATCAAGGTACCACTTCGAATGACTTATTGCTTTGAAAGTGTTGTGGGCAACCAAGTAGGTAACCTTAGGAACCCATTTCATAACTGTTTTGGGTTTAGGAGTATAGTTGGTCTTTTTTTTTTTTTTGTAATTGTAAGAATGACCCACTAAGTTAGATTTTGAGAGCTCCTTAAGCAAATCAACTATTCTTTCGGTTAAAGGGTTTTGGTTCTGATTTTTATAGTTGACATAGTTACTTTTAGGTTTTTGAAAAGATTTAACATTTTTAGAAAAACTTTTATTAATACTTTTCCCTTTTGAGTTTGAGGTTTCTCCTCTTACAAACTTAGGAGGTGTATTCTTTTGTTTAGAAGGTCTATTTTTATCATAGCCCAACTCAGATCTATCGCCACAATTTCTAGATCCGGATAAAAGTTTTTCAAACTTTGGATCTCCTTGGGCATACCTCCATGCGTCCTTTAAACTCAAAAGTGAAGAGTTTTCAAGCTTAAGTTTATCATTTTCAGATTTAAGATTTTCAATTTGGGAGGTTTTGAATTCTAAATCACTTTTTGTCTTTTCAAAACAATCTGAAATAAGGGTTTTTTCTAAAACAAGTGAATCAAAATTTTCTTTGAGTTTTAAAAACTTTTCTTTTTGAAGTTTTAGTTTTACGGCAATTTTACAACTTTCCTTATATAGGGCATTGTAAGCATCTTGAATATCTTCTTCATTTTCATGATCACTATTCAGATTTTCTTCACTAGTTGAATCATCATGATCTGAAAAAGTGAACTTGGCTAGAGTCATAAGGGCTTTAACTTCATTGCCTGACTCAATTTCAGAATCTTCTGATTCAGAAGAGGCTTCAGTGCCAGAAGATTCATCCCAAGTAGCCAACATTCCTTTCTTTTTAGATTTGTCCTTTTTAGGACATTTATTTGCTAAATGCCCATATTCTTGGCAGTTGTAACATTGACTATCTTTCAAAGATTTTCAGGTTTTAGTTTTAGATTTAGATCTTCTCTTATCATTTGATTTTTGAAAGTCTACCCTCTTTTTACTTTTGAAAATCTTGTAAAACTTTTTTGCTAAAAGAGCCATATCATCTTCAGAATTTTTTAAATCAGAGTTTTCTTGAAAAATACCTTTAGAAGATTTAAGAGCGATAGATTTTCCTTTAAGAGCTTTAAAGTTTAACTCATAGGCTTGTAAAGAAGCAACTAGTTCTTCTACCCTCATATTATCCGTATCACGAAGTTCCTGGATCGCGATTACCTTAGAGTTGAACCCTTCAGGAAGTGAGCGTAGTATCTTTGCACATACTTTACTTTCTGGGATTTTGTCGCCAAGACCCCACATAGAGTTTACAATGTCATTTAATCTTGTATAAAAGTCGATAAACATTTCATTTTCTTCCATATGAATTTCTTCAAATTTGGTTGTGAGGAGTTGGACTTTAGATTTTTTGACAATTGATGTACCCTCGTGTGTCATTTCTAATATATCCCAAGCTTGCTTTGTAGTATTGCAGGATATAATTCTTTTGAATTCATCCAGTGATAGTGCGAAAGTGATTACATTTAGTGCTTTTGCATTGACACTACTCACACTTTTCTGAAGTGTGGTCCAAGAGAAATAAGGTGAAATTTTTATTGATTTTGAACCATCGACACCAGTTACTTCCATGGTAGGAGGGGTCCATTTAGTCACTGTGGCTTGCCACACGCTCTCATCCATTGATTTGAGGAAAATCCTCATCCTAGCTTTCCAATAGGCATAGTTAGAGCCATCAAATGGTGGAGGCCTAGTGACTGAAAGGGTATCAAAATTTGACATCTTAAATTTAGCTTAGATCGTTAGCTCAGGAAATGAATCCAAAAGTAAAGAATTTAAAAACGAGCTATTAGGCTTTGATACCACTTGAAAAGGCTAAGCTAAATGTCCTAGAGGGGGGATGAATAGGACTATGCCAAATTTAAAATAATGACAGCGGAATTAAATAACGTGATAGCCAAATAAAAGAAATTAATTCACAATGCTTAAATGGAAAGCAGCTTCAATAATCAAGTATTGAGAGATTGAAACAAATGCAGTTCTAAGGACAACCTTACACCATAAAAACCAAGGGTTTATGGCAGGACAACCTTATTTCTAGAACGTTCTTTGAATAAAAAACTCGAACCGAAAATGAATAAAAAAATAGTTAGGAATTGAGATAAATTACAAGAATTTAAATCTAAATTATTTCAACATTCCCCACTTTGCTTGAAATGCAAATATTACAACATTCACATCCACACATACATTCCACAAACTTGAATGATAAAAGATAGGAATTTAAGCAAACATTCAAACCACAAAACACAAGGAATTATAGTGGTTCGCCTGTGTGTTCACCAACTTTTAAACAAAACCACATAGCTACTCCACTCCTAATATCCTCACACAGGGGATATTTGCGTTCACTATCAAAATAGGTTTCACAGGTTCACCTAAAACCTTCACAATTGTACCTTTTTAACTTGAGTTTACACAATCCAAAAACCCACACTTTCTGAGTTTTCTAGCTCTGCTCAGATAACCAAAACAATGAGATTTTTCTGGCTCAATCTCAAAAGAAACTAAAAGAATGTAAATTACATAAAAGTAAAATACCTGGATTTCTCCTTTTTGTAGTAGCCTGGTAGAACTAATCGGAGTAGATGTTTGAATCAATGTTCAATGTCCAATACTCACTTTACAATGGTTCTAAGTTCTAATTGATTTTAAATTAAATCAAATGGGCGTAGCTCTATTTGATTTTGATTCTAAGAAGAAGGAATACAACAATTCCTCTTTTCAAATAAGATTGGAATATAGGAATAAAATCAAATAAAAAAGGTTAACAAAAAGAATATTAAATATGCACAGCATAACTTAAAATGAACAAACTTATCTCAGAGTGGAGGCTTGAATTTTCTTGAAATTAATCGATGAAAAACTCTGAAATTGATGTTCAATTTATAGATGAAAAGATCACATCTATGACAGATCTGAGGAACCCTTCGACTGGTCATAGAACCAATGACATTTTGAAAATTTTGAACACGATCTTAAAAACCGTTCTACGACTGGTCGTGGACCACTTACGACCAGTCATAGCTGACCCAGGACTGGTTGTAGACAACCAGGTTTGGTTGCTAGAGTTTGAGTCGTAGTTCTAGGACTGGTCGAAGGTCGAGTCGTGACCTCCCTACGACCGGTCGAACAGTCTCCATGACTAGTCATAGAGTAACCAAAAAATTTCAAAAATCTTTAATAACTTAGGACTGGTTGTGGAATTTCTTGAACTAGTCGAACTAGTACTAGGACTAGTTGAACAAGGTCCAATACTAGTCTTAGAACAGACCAAATTCATATATAAACATATAGTTTGAATTATGTATCCGAAATGAACTACCCTAAGGTCAATCATACCTGGGACATGAAGTATGAACATTGAACTTCATCCTGGTTGACCTTTGAACCTTATGAAGCTTGAGATCTCTATCTTGATATAGCTTGATCTTGAGATCTTCGAAAGCTTGAACTTAAACTTCATCTTGAGTTGTACTTGAGTCTTGAAATGTACTTAAGTCTTGAAATGTACTTGAGTCTTGAAATGAACTTAAGTTTTGAAATGTACTCTTCTTATTGATGTAGATCTGAACATTGACGCTTAAAGTACATGACTTTACATTTCTTGAAGTAGAGCACCGTACATGTCTTGAACCATTGTGATGTAGTGTCTTGATCATATATATATCAACATACAAAGACAAGACACAGATAGAGGTTTTGCCTTAACAAGATTTGACAATCAAAGGAGCATGAGACCATAACACTTAGAGGCATCCATCTCCCTAATTGTGTCATCATTTAAATCAGGGGAGTGGGCCAAGCACGTCTTTAGAGGGTCAGAGTATAGAGTCAAAAGTGCTCTAGCTTCCATACAAGAATATATCAAGTTAAAGTCGTGGATATCATCAACATCCTCTAACTGTTTGCTCATGTTGAAAAAGATATTGAGCTCCAATGTCATATTTTTGAAAGATAAATTGATAATTTAATTCCTACAATTAATGATTGCATTTGATGTAGCAAGGAATGGACGACTAAGAACAACGAGAATTTGAGTGCTCATATCTACGATGGGTTGAGTATCCAAGATAATAAAGTCTACTGGATAGTAGGATTTATTAACCTGGACCAACACATCTTCGATCATCCCTCTCGGTACACGGACTGAACGATCAGCAAGTGGTAATATGGTCTGAGTGGGTTTTAATTCACTTAGACCTAATTGTTCATAAACCGAGTAAGTGATCAGATTTACACTCACCCCCAAGTCAAGATGTTCATGCTCAATCTGGTGAATCCCAAGTGATAGTTGGGCTACCAGGATCTTTATATTTTTGTGGCACATCTTGCTTGAGGATAACACTCGCCTTTTCTGTCAGAAAAATTTTCTTTTGAACGTTTTGCCATCTTTTGGTAGTGTATAGATCTTTTAAAAATTTGGCATATGACGGGATTTATTTAGCTGCATCCAATAGAGGAATATTGACCTTTACCTCCTTAAGCACCTCTAGAATATCCTGAGAATTAGATAGAGGTTTTGGTGCAATCAACTGTTGAGGGAATGGTGCAATCGGCTTACCTTGGGATTTCGGTTCTAACCCATGTGGAGTATTGCTAGGTCTATCATTATCAGTTTTTTCCAGGTCCTTAGGATTTTCATCCCTTATCGGAATAGTTTTGACAATAATCTTCCTACTACTAAGAGTGGTAATGGACCTAGCCTGCTCTATCTAATTTGAAGAGCTTGGGTCACTTATTTTATATCGCGGTTTTGGATTGGGGAGAGACTGGGCCGGAAGGATCCCTTTCTCCCCAATTGATTTTTTTTTTTTAAAAATAATCTCAAGCCCTTGTATGGCTTTTGTAAGGTTTTGGAAGGCTTGTAGCATACCCTGATTAAAAAGCTCTTGATTTTGAATATTTTTAATATCGGATCCTCTTGAGGTTTCCTTCGATTTAGAAATTGGTTAAGGATCCCTTGAGGAGTAGCAGTTTGTCCATTCCTCCAACTAAAATTTAGATGGTTCCTTCAAATTGAGTTATAAGTATTTGAGGTGGTTCCACTGAAAGGTCTTTGGTAGTTATTTACGGCATTTGATTGCTCATTCAATATCTCTTAAAAGGCAGGAAATATTGGGCAATTCTCAGTTATATGTATGTTACAAGCACAAATACCACAAACAACTTCCATAGCCTTTTTGGGTTATTCCTTCTTAAGTTCCATGGCCTCAACTTTTCTTGTGAGTTTGACAAATCTTGAATTTACATCATCTTCCTCTTTTTATGCAAAATTCATGATTGCTTTCCTTAAGGTATTCGTTTTATGATACGGGAAGAACTTTTTAACGAACTCCCTTATCATCTCAGCCCATGTGCCAATGGACCTAAGTCTTAAGGAATGTAACCACAACTTAGCCTTTCCTTTCAATGAGAAAGGAAACAATTTCAGTCAACTGTGTCCTCAGACACGTTTGGGAATTATAATGTAGATATGATCTCATCGAACTCTTTCATATGCAAGTATGGACTTTCAGATTATAGTCCATTAAACTTAGGGAGGAGTTGAATTACCCTTGGTTTAATATCTATAGTTCCTGCATTCAATGGAAATATCATGCAGGAAGGTGTACTCACCCTCGCCAATTGTAAATAATCTCATAGAGTATGAAGCAGGGGTGCATTCTGCAACTCATTTTCATCTTGAACTTCCTCAACTGGAGGTCGAGGTTGATTTGCAGCTATCACTTTTATTGACTTAGAGGGTCTTAAGTGGTGTTTAATCTTATGATGGATAGGCAACCCTTCGACTAATCCTCCTTCACTCAAGAGACGTTGAGTGTTGTCACGAACCCACTTGGGCATGAAACACTCTTAGCCCTCAAGTAACTAAACCAAACTAAACCTAAGAAGAAAGAAAACTAAAGCAAATAAGAAATCTAGAAAAGAAAGAGAGAATTGGAGAGAAGTTACCCGATTAGGGTTGCTAAGTTAAGATCTTACAAAACAGAAAACGGAGTTAGTCTCTAAAAACAATTTCATAAAAATCCTAACCTAAAAGCATAGTAGAAAAATAAACCCTAATCGTAACCTAATTCTAATACCAATTAATCTCAGAAAAATACAACCATAGTCCTCGGCAACGGTGCCAAAAACTTGTTCGCAACCCTAAGTGTAGGGTCGTAATGTAGTAATAATCACGGTGAGACCGAGGTCGAATCCACAGGGACTAAACTTGTACGTATTTTGAATATAACTAGAACTAGAACAAGAATAAGATCTAAACCTAAATCTAGAATAAAAGAGCGTAATTGTGAATGGGATTTCAATATTTAAAAGGGAACTAGGGTGCCAAAGATCCACTTGTCACGCCCCAAACTCAGAAACTGGGCTTACAAAATTCTCGATCGCCAAATCCGACGCCGATAGCCCCCGTAGAACCTCGCTTTCGGTTCCCAGTGCCTATACTCCAGGTTCCGATCCTGAGATCCTACGAGGAGGATTTTTAATATGAATTTGATTCATAATAACCACAACTAAGCATAACCCACAAACAAAAACCGACAACTCCATCACATTTCCACTATGATAAAAAACTTATATGTATAATGCAGAAAGGGAAATACAAAGATATACAAAAGCTCTAAGATGATCTGCTATGTGCTCCTACCTTAGCGCTGCTGCAATCCAACGTCACCTGCACGCAACAATTGTGCATAAGCTTATGGAAAGCTTAGAGGGTGGTGAAAGTGTGTGGGCAATGTAGTAATACAATTATGCAATATTAGAGTAATGTGAAGTATGCTGATGAATCCATGAATACTATTGGCCATACCAAGGCTATG
This sequence comes from Magnolia sinica, assembly GCF_029962835.1. Classification (NCBI taxonomy): domain Eukaryota; kingdom Viridiplantae; phylum Streptophyta; class Magnoliopsida; order Magnoliales; family Magnoliaceae; genus Magnolia; species Magnolia sinica. Next base: position 89,157,843 of record NC_080574.1, read on the forward strand.
TGATGCAAGGCATGAATGATGGCGGCCATACCAAGGCCATGCAATGCGAGATGCAACTCAAGCATACAAATCCTCATCTGAGTCCATATATCAATACAGCTCAACTCTGAAATATCACCGTGGTCTGATATACTCTAAACCAGATTGCCACCCTATCACGCGCAGCAAGGTGAGTGGAAGAGACATCACTATCCGCCTGTTAATAACAGGCCCTGACTTGTCGATAACAGACCTATTCCTCAAGCTGGTCAAACTCAACCTAGCTTTGCCCCTCCTCTCGGGCAGGTAAGACTGTACTTCCTTCCAACCGACCACGACACAGTGGAAAGTGTGACCTTCTGGTAATCGACACTCGGCGCTCATGCATCCACTTGGTCTAGACATTGGAGCAACCTCTTGGTACCATAAGGGTTTAGAAAATTTCACCCAGGGACATCTATAACACCCCATGTAGAATAATATTTTTAGTGTCCAATCCTGCCAACCATGATACGCCTGTGGAGGCTACGACCCTGATGTCGCTAGGGCGTACAGTAGTCATGTCACACAATGCGAGATGCATGAATTACACTATCCAGTCATGCAACAATCCTGCGCATATAGCAGACTCATGTGGGCAACTCCCCTTATCAGGGAGTCCCATAACAATCTACTCAAAGGCATGTGCTATGATCAATCACTTCTCATATCAAGCATACATATGATGCTTATGGGCATGGATCGTGGAGCTACACTAAACATATTATATGATGATGATGTACTCTCCCTTATATCAAGGTTGGGCCTAAGCGGCCTACCTACAATCCGAGGGATCCGGAAAGGGTTCCTTAACCATATTATTACTTGGCCCGTAAGATGCCCTAGGGGGCCTAAATGAGTCCTAGATGGACTCCAAAATAAAAAAAATAATCTTACTACTAACTAATGGGGTCCTAACATTTTGGGATAGCCCAATGAGAATAGATGGATCATGCAAATGGGGCCCAATGACTAGGGTCAACCCACTTAGAGAATGATGAGAATGGACCTAACAAGGCCTAAGGAAAGGTCATAATGATGACATTTAACCATCATTGCCCATCGACGTGGACATTTAACCAACATTGCTCCTAAGGAGTGGCCCATATAAGGGATTCATACACAACGTAACGGGCCACACATATATCGCATTGGGCCTCACTCATGGGCCTCACATACATCGCATTGGGCCTCACTCACGGGCCTCACATACATCGCATTGGGCTTCATACAGGGGCCTTAAATGTATCACAATGGTTCACGCCCATGGGCCTCGAATACATCACAATTGGCCTCGCCCATGGGCCTTGAATACATCATATTGGGTCTCGCCCATGGGCCTCAGATACATCTCAATGGGTGTCAAATACATCACAATGGGCCTTGAGTACATCACAATGGGCCTCAAATGTATCACAATGGGGCACGCCCATGGGCTCGAAATACATCACAATGGGCCTTAACACTAGGCCTCATATATCAAGCGGGCCGCATTACATGGGCCACACATAAATAGCAGCGGAGATCAAGATCGAAGATCATTTGGACCATACCACAAATAGCAGTGGAGATAATGATATCCACTATTTAAAAATTCACAAGGCCCACCTAAATGTTCATTTCCCATCCAATCTGATCATAAGGTCACAAAGACCTGCATTAAGAGGAAAAGCGAATCTCATATTGATCCAAAGCTTCTGTGACCCAAATGGTTTCAATGGCAAGCGTTCAACCCTCCACTGATCCTTGTAGTGTGGTCCAACTGATAGGCGGATCTGCCTCATTTTCGGTCTCAAGCCTTAAGTCGAGCTCGACATTTGGATGTAATACACACATCTGGGAGGTGGGTCCCACGGAACCTACTAACGTTAATACTAGCTATATAGCTGGTGTGACGTACTCCAGCCAATCTGCCTCACGATGGGGCCCATAGACGTCATTTCAGTAGCTATATCTGCTGGTGTGACTAGCAGATGGACGGTGTAGCCACCACACACATCAAGGTGGGCCACTGCATGGACGGTGCAGATATAACACGTATCATGGTGGGGCCATACATGGCACCGTCCAGATGGACGGTGCAGATACAACATACATATAAGGTGGGGCTACACAGCACTGTCCAGTAACTGGACGGTGTAGATTCAACATACATCCTGGTGAGCTCCACGTGGTGGCCCACCAGAGATTTGAATCGGTTTCAGTCCCTGGCCCGTGGCCAGGGATGGGTGGAGGGGATGAGATGCATACATCATGTGGGTCCACGTGGTGTGGCCCACACATGATATACATATATATATATATATATATTATATTACACAATATTATTATTTTCAGGACTGCAACGTCCAACGTCCAGATGGACGACTGGATAATATACATACATCACGTGGCCCGCCATCCCAGCTCTGTTAGACGGATGGCTAAATATAAAGCACATACATCTGGTGGGCCCCACCCTCACACGTATCACATGTGTGGGGTGGGTCCCACGCAAATGAATGGATAGTTAGATAAAACACATTTCTCATGGTAGGGGCCACGACTTGGACGGTGTCAATACAACAGCCATCTTGCTGCTGTAAGATGGATGGACGGCTGGAATAATATATAGATCAAGGTGGGTCCCTGTCCAGCATGGACAGCGGATGCATGCATCTGCTAGTTCCCATCGTCCTTGTTGGACGGTGAGGACACCACACCTCATCAAGCAAGCCCCACATGTCTAGCTACTGGACGGTGTGGCTCTCACACATACATCAAGGTGGGTCCATGTGGTGGCCCACCAAAGCCTTGGATCGGCTGATATTTGTGTTTTTCTTTCATCCAGGGTCATCTAAATGGATGGGTAGTGAGGTGGGGCCCAACACATGGGCAACCTCGATCAAATGGGTCACATTCTATCACCAAAAGAGAGAGATAGAGAGAGAGAGAAAGAGAGAGAACGGTGGTGATGGAGGGGCCCGCCACTATTGGCCCCTCTTGGATACAAATCATACATCAAGGTGGGTCCCACCATATGTGGGCCATTAAATCATAAAAAAATGCATAAATAAATAAATAAAAATAATAAAAATGTAGATCGAAGATCACCCACTGTAGATCTTCTTGGTCCAATGTAACGCCAAACTCCTTGGCTTCGATCTTAATGGAAGATGATGAAATATGGAGGGTTGAGATGGGAGATGAGAGGGTTTAGGAAGTGGGCCACACTTGGCTCTTTTGGAGCTTAGAAATGCTTGGACATTGGATTTTTCCTTGGGTTGCTTGGAAGAGAAGGGAGAAATAAGAGAGAGAAGATGGGATGGAGTGATAGATGGGAGAGAGAGAGAGAGAGGAGATGGGATGGAAATGTTGACTTTTGGGGTTGTAGGGTAAGAAAGGTATGGGTTGTGATGGGGTGAGTGATGTGTGTACTTGATTTGTACTTGACCCTTGATGGGATTGATGGGATATTTTATAGAGATTCCTCTCTTGAACTTTGCAAATGCGCGACGTTTCCTTGAGATATGCGCGAGCCCACAGCTCCTAGCCTGGGTATCGTCTTGGTGTGTGAGATGCGGCATTGGAACCACGGCGACGACGTGGTCGCTAGGGTGCAAGTCTCTGGTTGAGTCGACTCGGGTTAACAGGGTGCGACTCAGGGTCACGCGCAAACGCCGATTACAGGTCGTGGGTTGCTGGAATTCGACAGGGAGGATCATGTGAATCTATGGAATGGTATGGACTAAGATACAGGCCTTACACCACTTGCAGCTATTAGGATGCTACCTTGCTTGATTCAAGAGACACAATTAGAATTAGAGTCCTATCCTATCTAATTGGAAGATGATATTACACCAAATCTGAACTTTTCACTGACGTAATTCTTAATGGAGGAGAATTGTGATGACTGAAAGGGATTCCATCACCCTACCATGCCCAATAGATGATGGTGAACAACAGGATTTACCAATCTCACAATCTCAAAAGAGAAAAAGAAGATATTCAAAGCTATCACAACATCTATTGTATTTTTGAGTCACAATAAATCATAGAAAACTAAAAATATTCTTTTAATATCAAACTAGAAATCAATGAGGTTCAATAAGATCAAGAATTAAAGTAAGAAAATCATTCCAACAAGTTACAAGCTTCACCTCTTAGCTGTAGTTAAGATGTTTAGCCAACAATAAACATGATTAGATATAAAACCCTAAAAGAAAGTATTAAAAATAGAAAAGGAAAGAAGAAAAACTCTTAAGAGGCTGTTCCACCCTTTGACTTTGCTTCTTAAAACCTAATTCATATTTAGAAGTCCTTGGAAAACCTATATTTATAGCCTTATTCGTTTAATTTTGAAAAACCGCCTTAAATTTACGCAGTCCGCGTAACTCTGCGTAACGCGTTCGATGTCATCGAACATAACTTGAATCCAGAAGTCGTGCATTTTCGCACTGCGTGATGCCTTTCACACTGTGTAACTCTTCATGTCATCTAACGTACCTTTAATGTCATCGAACTGCTTTCGATGTCATCTCACTTCCTTCGATGAATCGAGAATGTGTCCAGAGTGTTCCAATGAGTTGTTCCAAAAATCTGTAAAAAGTTCGATGTCATCGAATTGCCTTCAATATCATCGAACAGATCTTCGAGCAATCGAACACGGCTTCGATGTCATTGAGAACTGCATCCAATTTGTCCATCAATCAAACTTGATTTTCTGTAATTCTTCGATGTTATCGAACTTCCTTCGATGTCGTCGACAAATGACTTCGATATCATCTAACAACCTTCGATGACATAGACAGTATTGTTTAAATTATGTGAATTTCTGCACTTTGCACTTTCGACTTCCTTCCTTCTCCACTTGGTTTCCTTGGATCTTGGGGTCTTGAAATCTTCAATCATGGTCTCCTAAGATCCATCTATTGCCTTAGTGATTCTTGAGCATCAAATCCATGCTTTTAACATTCTTTTCAATGAAGCTCTTAGATTCACCTTGTAATACAAACGTGTATAAAATATACCCATTAAGCGTTATTATGTCCATAAAACCAGGATATAAATAGGAGGAATATGCAATATTTGACACTCAACATGGATCAACTGAGATAGTGGTATGGATATCTTAAAAAAATCTCTAATGAATCACCGATAGTAATTGACTAATCCGAGAAAACTTATATAAGTGCTAATGTTTTAAGTACACAAGTAGTTGTCAAATTTCGTAGACAAAATGTATAGTATTCGAAACTTCAACACACTTTAACTCTCTTCGAGATTTCAAGACTAGAGCGTGACTTAACATCTCCAGAGTAGAAGGCTCGAAATGTTTTCAAGAGAAGGATCATTTGTATGCCAACCTATAGGTAAAGATGTCCTTAGAAAAGACCCTAGGATAAACTGCATCATTATGGTTTTCTAACCTTTAACTTGTGGCAATTTTACTTAAAAAATCATGGGTGTTCGACCAACTTAACCATACCTTCGGCCGGCCGAACCATCTCTAGTTAGCCCAAGATCATCTTAGGTCAAGTTTCTAGTAACAAAAGTTCTTATTTCTCTAGCTCGATCTTACATTCGGCCAGCTGAACCCTGCTTGCGTTTGCTCGAGGTTGATCCGGGTCAAGTTTACAATAATGCATAAATTTTAATTTTTGGATTCTTAGGCCAACTGATCCCTGTCTCCGCCCAGCCGATCTTGCTCCGGTCAGCCAAAGTTTGGCTTGGGCCAAGTTTAGATAAAATCAATTCCCATGAAATCTCATAGCCGTTAGAACAGTATTGAGGAGCTTTGACCAGCCGAAGGGATTCTTGAGTTGACAAAATATCCATATCTTTGGTAATAAATAAAGATCATTTCTCATTATTTTCAAGTGCGAAAATCAGAGAGAAATCTTCTAGAAATAAAAGAGAGAAATTCTAGTCTTTTTCAATCTATTTGCTTATTCATTCTTATATTTCTTTTATAGCTTATTTAATTCTCTTCTCAAGTAGATTTAAATTCAATTCAAGAGTACTTTATACTTAACTTAAGATTAGATGTTTAATCTGTAACTTCTAGGGTTTTATTTTTTAAGAAATTATATATCCCTAGGTCCTTCTTACTTGAGCATACATTGGTTCATCATAATGTAAGAAAAAAGATTGCTGCATTTACTAAAGCATTAACTTCAAAGGCTTCATTGATATCTTCACATCAACATTCATCTACGAGAAGATAAGTATTTATTTTCAGTATATTCTTTCAGTTTTGGTTTGTTAAGATTATCTAAAAATCTCATCGGGTTGTGGAGTGATAAGCCCATGAAAATCGCTTGAGGTTTTATTGTGGTTATCCAGTAAAATCACAAGAATTGTAAGAGGTTGTTGAGGTGATCCTATGAAAACCTTGAAAATAGTTGAAAGCCAAATTATGTGGAGTAATATTTTTGGGAGTGGAGTAGGTGTGTGTTGAACATCGAACCACTATAATTCTTTGTGTATTGTGGTGATTCATAATTTTGAAAGTAGCCTAGTTTATCAATTAGCGTGTAGTCTGAGTTTTCAAGTTAAGTGAGCCTCAAAGAAGACCCAGGACTAAAGACTCAAAGGGTTAGAAGCTTCAAGTGCAAGTTAAGGTATGCCAGCCTCACAATCTCACAAAACCTTATACTAAACCCCTCAAAATATAGCCCATCCTTAACCAAAAATAGTTAAGAAGAACCATAATCAAGGATGTCAAATGGTTATATAAGTTGATGTCCGAGGAAAAACAAGACCTTGAATTTCAAACATTATCGATGGCATCGAAGGCACCTCGATGGGATTGAGCCATATGGTCAATTTGTCCAGCAAGAATTGAAGTATTTCCTAAATATTTTCGATGACATCGGAGCTTGTTCGATGACATCGAAGGCCCCTTCAATGGCATCGAACACATCCTCAATGGCATCGAGAAAGTGCACAAATAGTCCATCAACAAAATAAGAAAATTTTAGATTTTTTTGATGGCATTGAAGTCTGTTCGATGGCATGAAACTTTAGGTTCGATGGCATCGAGAAAGTGCCCAAAATGTCCAACAAGAAATCACAGAAATTCTTAATTTTTTTGATGGCATCAAAGCCTGTTCAATGGTATTGTACTTAAGCTTCGATGATATCGAAAAAGTGCTCAAACTGTCCAGCGAGCTATCTCATAAAATTGGAATTTTTATGATGGCATCGAACCACCCTTCGATGGTATTGAAGGACCTCGATGGCATTGAAGGTCAGTTCGATGGCATCGTAAATGGACCCAAATTGTCTAGCAACCTTAGGTCATATAAATTCAGAATTTTTCGATGGCATCGAGCCACCCTCCAATGGCATTGATGGATGTTTGATGACATTAACAGAGACTGTCTAGCAACCATTTGAATATCTTGTTGCCTGATTTTAATGGGATCGAAGAATGTTTGATGACATTGAACAGCACTTTGGGCATCAAAGATGACAATTTTCTACTCATTTATTTTACCATTGGGATTTCATTCTATAAATCGGTATGGATGGTTCCTTGGCATTTGGGTGAGTATTGAAGAGAGCTTTGAGAGAGTTAATACCCATCTTCTTAAGCCCTCTTTCCTCATGGAGTTCATCATTCAATCATTGTCTTAAAGGCAATCATTTACATATTCAAAGCTTGGTTTGAACAATGAACTCTGACATTTATTGATGCTCTAGCAACCTTCTTTATTAGTAAATCTCTATGCTAGGAAGCATTGAATACTTAGCCTTGGGGATCCCTTCTAGTTCTTAAAGATCAATCATTACCTAGATAGGATTTGCCCAAAATCCTTGACCCATTAACCTCGGTAATATTGGAGCATCATCACTCAGTTGTGGTATAAGGGAGCTGAAGACTCTTCAACAACTTGGAAGATCTTCATCAAATGTGCTTAATGAGGCTTACTTGTAGGTAAGGACAAGAGTCAACTTTGTGTATGAAAACTTTTCCTTGTGTAGGATTAGAATTCAGAGTTTGTTTTCCCAAACTCGCCAACTCCTTGCGTAGGCCTCCGACGGGCGAATACGTATTGTTGTTATTGTGTAGGACTTCTCAAGTTCTTGTGTAGAACATGGTAAGACCTTATGTAGGTAATTTGTAACCTTGTGTAGGTTGTGAAGGTTTATAGTTAACCTTATTTAAAACCATTGGATAGTGAAATACGACACACTTTAAGAGAGAGTGGGTTAGCTGGGAGTGGAGTAGGCATGTAACTAAACCACTATATATCGTTGTGCAATGTGGTGGATGTTTTGAGTTATGGTTTGTGTTGATTAATTAAACTTTACACTCTATTCATTTTCTACACACAACACATTTGTCAAAATGCATGAATGATGTATGTTATTGTTTTAACTTAGCTTATTCACTTCTTCACATTTAGATTTTTGTACTTTGTTGTTTAGATACAAGTGCATGCAATTAGATTAATTAAAATTTAAAAAGTCCTATTCACCCCTTTTAGGACAAATAAACATATTTTCAAGCTTTACTTATAGTGGTTCAGTCGCAATTTCAAATTTTATTCTTGGTTTTATTATCTTGAAATATTGGATTCAAGGACGCCATGAAATAAGGTTGTCCTACTTAAGATTATAGGTGAAAGTTGTTCTACGACTTAATTGAAATCAAGATTTCAATATCTATTTCTATTATGAATTTATTTTCCGCGATTGATCATCAAAAAGTAATTCGTAGAAGAAGATTGAATTTATGTCTAGAACATCCACTGGATTAGAGCTATAAATAGAAGAAGATTACAACAAAGTAATTCGACTCATACCAAACCAATCAAACTAAATTTATCGTTCAAATTATCCTATTAATTTACATTTCATAGTGTAATCATTTACTTTCTTCGTTAAGTAAATTACATTCCATAGTATAACCATTTACTTTCTGAGCTTCCTATTTACATTTTGTAGTGTAATCCGTAGTGATAATCAAGTAGTTGATAATCTTAGCTATAATCGAAGTCTACGCTCATACGCTGGATTCAGTTCTACATTGCAAAGGCGTTCTTTAGCAGTTTGCAGCGGTCGATTGTAAGGTTCTCCTTCCATTTTCATTTAATCTATACCAAAAAGTCCTTTCGTATGGAAGGCAAAGGAGTAACCCATCTTCAGAGGATGTACCCCACCCTTTAAATATCGCTTGATCCATTTACACATTAAGTAAGTGGCTGAATAGGTGACCGACATCTCCAGACCTTGGTCATACTCTATGTCTGCCTATGTTAGTGATCGGGGTCATTGTTGTTCGGTTCGAATTGGAGCAGCAAATCTAGTTCTTGCACGTCCGCATACATTGTGTGAGAAAATAATGGTCGAACAACTGTGACTCAATGGTCCCTTCCTACAATGAAAGTAATAGCCGATGATAGAACCACGTCCATTAAAGAAATAGCCTATAATATATGGATAAGTGCTCAGAAAAGTGAAAGTAGTTGTAATGCAAAAGCCTTGAATGCTATAACTTGTGCCCTATCACCAAATGAGTTCAAAAGAATCATTTCATGTAATACGATAAAACAAGTTTGCGATATGCTTGAAATGACCCATGATGGAACTAATATTGTGAAAAAGTCTAAGATCCAAACCTCACAACCAAATTTGAGGAAATTTGTATGGAAGAAAATGAGACATATATGGACTTCTATACAAAATTAAATGATATGGTTAATTCTATGTCGGGTCTTGGTGAAAGTATTCCTGAAAGCAAGATTTGTGCAAAAATATTAAGATTATTGCCTGAAAGGTTTAATTTTAGGGTTACTGCTATATAAGAATTGAAGGATACCAACAAAATGAAGGTTGAAGAATTAGTTTGATTTCTCCAAACTTATGAGTTGAATTTCAAAGCTCTAAAGAAAAAGTCCATTGCCCTCAAATCCTCTAAGTCCAAATTAAAGGTATTAAATGAAAATTTAGATAATAAGAAAAATGAGGATGATATGGCATTGTTAGCAAAGGAATTTTATAAAAATTTTAAAAATAAAAGGAAAAATGATTTTTAAACACTTTTTGACAAGAGAAAAGGAAATTCAAGCTACTGGAAATCAAAATCTTAAGACACCTAATGCTACAATTGCTCTGAGTTTGGGCATCTTGCTTCAAAATGTCCTAAAAGGGATAAATTAAAGAGAAAGGGCATGATTGCTACTTGGGATGAATCCTCTGAATCTAAAACTAATTCAAAAATTGATGAATCAGACCAACAAAATGCAAAAGAACATAAATGCCTTTGTGACTATAGCTAGAGTCACTACTTGAGAAGATTCCGAAACATCTGATTATGAAACTCTTGAAAGTGACTCTAAAAATTAAGGTCTTCAAGAAGCTTACGTTGCTCTTTTTAGAGAAAGTTACAAAATTATAGAAAAAAATGAAAACTCAAAAGAAAAAATGTGAGGAATTGCAATTAGAACATGAAAAGGTTGTCTTGGAAAAATCTGACTTTTTTATTTTTAAATTGTTTTGAAAAATTAAAACTAGATTTAAGTTTGAAAAATATATACAGAATTGCAAAATCTTAAATATGATTATGAGAAATTGAAAAATGAAGTTTCTTCATTTAAGAGTTTAAAGAATACTTGAAAGTACACCTAAGGAGATCAAAAACTTGAAAAATTACTTACTTTATCTCACCGATAAAACTTGAAAAATTACTAACTTCATCTCGTCGGTATGGTGATAAGTCTGGCATTGGTTATAACGGATATAATAATCTTAAGCCTAAGACTTCTACTCCTACTTTTGTGAAAGGAGAATCTTTGAACTCTAAAGCCTAAACTTTGAATGAGTTTGATCGCAAGAAGAATATTTTTTAAAATACAAAATCCTTTTAAGAATTTTCTAAGGAGAAAAACTTTACCAATAACCACAAAAATCAAAGGAGAAAAATTAACAATCCTCCTCCTACTGATAAGACTTGCTCAAAGAGTTGTTGAAATCCAACTTAAGTAAGAAAGGAGTAAACAGAAATAGGAGAAACCCTAACTCCCAAAAAGAACATAAGGAAAGAGACCCTCCAAAGCCTATAACCGTCATGAAGTGGGTTCTAAAGGTAATGTGTCTTGTTATCCACACAACTTTTAAAGCAAATAGTCATTCAAGATGGTATCTGGATAGTGGATGTTCTAGACATATGACAGGTGATAATGCCATTCTTTCAAATATCAACCAAATTGGCGGTGGCTCAGTTACATTCGGAGATGGTAGCAACTGTAAGATCATTGGTAAAGGTAATGTACATCTTCTTAACTTACCTATATTTAAAAGTGTTTTATATGTTGAAGGATTGAAGCATAACCTTCTTAATATATCTTAAATCTATGACAATAATCGTAGTGTAAAATTTTCTTATTATGGATGTGAGATATCAAAAAAAGGACATGTAATATTAAATGGTTGCAAAACTTCTGAAAATTGCTATACTATTGATGCCACTTGCTCAACAAACCATTCATGTTACATGGTCTAAATAGATGAGATTGGATTATGGCACCAACATTTTGGGCATGTAAATTATAGAGATCTTTATAAATTAAGCAAAAGAGATCACTTGTGAGGCTTACTCAAATTGAGATAAAAATAAAATAAAGTATGTGGTGCTTGTCAGGTTGGCAAGTAAATTAGGACTTGTCACAAGAAAGTAGACTCCTTAGGCACTAATAAACCTCTGAACTTCTCTACATGGACTTAGTTGGACCAATAAGAATGGAGATTAGACGATGAAATAAATACTTCATAGTCGTAGTTGATGACTACACAAGATACTCTTGGGTAGCATTCTTGAGAGAAAATTCGGATGCTTTTGACGATGTCAAAAAGCTAATTAAAAGCATCCTGACTGAAAATGAACTTTTTGTAGTTAGAAGAAGAAGTGATCATGGGACAGAATTTGAAAATAACAATTTTGAAAATACTGCAATGGCCATGGTATATTACATGAATTTTTGGCTCTTAAAACACCTTAAAAAATGGAGTCACTGAAAGAAAGAATAGAGTGTTACATAAAATGGCTAGTGTATTGTTGAATAGTATGAAATTGCTTAAATATCTATGGGCTGAAGCTATGAATGCTGTCTGCTATATAATTAACCATGTTTATATAGGAGCTGGAAAAAATAAAATAGCATATAAAATGTGGTTTGAGAAAAAGCCAAGTGTAAAATATTTCCTTACCTTCGGAAGCAAGTGTTACATTTTACGTGACCATGAAAATTTAAAAAAAATTGATGCAAAAAGTGATGAGAAAATATTCTTGGGATATGCAGTAAATAGTCGTACATATCATGTTCTAAACAAATGAACTAGGGTAATTCAAGAATCGATAATTGTTGTAATTGATGATCATTCAATCAATCACAGTCTTTACTGAGATGATAGTGATTGTGATATTATTATGATTAATCAAAGTGAACCATCATCCAAATTAGATTCTACTGATTTAAGGTTGGTAAAAGGCCATCCAATTAATTAAACACTTGATAACCCTCTTTCTAGTGTTCAAATCAGAAGACAATTAGAAAATATTCGTAATCATGTTTGCTTAACTTCCCAAATGGAACCGGCTAGCGTAAATGAAGGATTGGCTGATGAAAGTTGGATTTTAGCTATGCAAGATGAATTGAATTAATTTGTAAGAAATGATGTGTGGTATATTGTTCCTAAACCTTCTGATAAATATGTTATTGGAATCAAGTGGATTTTTAAAAATAAATCAGATGAGCTTAGAAATATTATTAGAAATAAGGCACGATTAGTTGTGCAATGCTGTACTTAAATAGAAAGAATTGATTATGATGAAACCTTTGCACCGGTTGCTCACCTTAAATCTATCACATTATTTACTTTTGTTGTTTACTATAAAAATTTTAATATTTATCAAATGGATGTTAAGAGTGTTTTTCTAAATGGTGACTTGAATGAGGAAGTATGTATTGAACAACTTAAGGGTTTTGAAGGTCCCAAACTTCCTGATCATGTGTTCCGTCTTAAGAAAGCCTTATATGGTTTGAAACAAGCTCCTAGATACTTGTATGAGGTAGACATTTGGTAAAAGGTTTGGATTTGAAAAATGTAGACATTTTAATACTCCTATGAGTACAATACTCATATTATCTAAGGATGAATCAGGTAAAAGTGTTGATACTTGTCTTTATCGAAACATGGTTGGTAACTTACTTTATTTAACTGCTAGTAGATCTGATATATCATTTAGTATTGGTATTTGTGCTAGATATCAATCTGATCCTAAAGAATCACATTTCTCAGCTATTAAATGCATAATTAGATATGTTGCATGCACTACTAATCTTAGTCTATGGTATTCACATGATACATGTATTCAAATAATAGGATATACTGATGCTGATTGGGTAGAAAATATCGATGATAGAAAATCCGCTAGTGGTGGATGTTTCTACATTGGAAATTGTCTGATCTCCCGAATGAGCAAAAAGTAAAACTTAGTATCCTAATCTACTGCGTAAGTGGAATATATTGCTGCAGGAAATGTTTTTACTTAGCTTATGTGGATGAAACGAATGCTTGCTAATTATGACATAATTCATAATACAATGAATTTGTACTGTGATAACACCGGTGCAATTAATATATCTAAAAATCCTATCCAACACTCGTACTAAACATGTTAACATAAGACATCACTATATACGAGAGTTAGTTGAAGAAAGACTATTATGCTGAAATACATTCAAACTAATAAGCAACTTGTAGATATACTAACTAAGCCACTCGACAGTGTTAAAATTTCTAATTTAAGATATAATATTGGCTTGTGTTTTATGTAATTATCTTCTTAAATTTAATATATATATATATATATATACATACTTTCCCTTTTCTTTCAACTATATTTATTTTTGGGTTTTAAAATAAAAAAAATAATATGAGGATGATTCAGACTATCGTCCTTCTAGTTTTGATGAGAGATTGTCTTCTTTAGAGCTTAGGATGGATTTGTTGCATGTTTCTTAAGAAGCTCTAGCTTTAAATTAAAAGCTTAATATGAAGTACATGAAAAAGTACTTTCATCATTTAAGCAAGAGCTTGAAGATCATTGATCCCAAGATGCTTGTTCCATCTTCATCTGAATCTAAATGATTTGTATTAATTTAAGTTTCTGACTTGGATTACTTATTTCATATTTTCAGACTTTTGATCATATTAACTTGAACTGCTTGGTTAATTAATGAACATTAATATAGTTAATGCTTAATATTTGATATTACTGCTTCTTATGTGTTTCTTAAATTTTATATTCCTTTATCAAATTGTGACAAAAACGTGGGAGAGATCATATTTATGTGGAAAATAAGATTGTTTTGAGTATATTTCTTTGGGAACGCAGGGGGAGAATACAACAAAATTCTTCATGATTTGATTTGAAGCCTTTAGTATTTTGATTCTGGTTGTTGAGTCTTTATAATAATTGAGTATTTGTAATGTAATGAGTGTAATGTGGAATGTGATGTATATGTAATGTTTTGTCACGATATTGACAAAGGGGGAGATTGTAAGTGCTAATGTTTGAAGCACACAAGTAGTTATCAAATTTCGTAGACAAATTGCATAGTATATGAAACTTCAACACACTTTAACTCTCTTCGATATTTCAAGACTAGAGCGTAACTCAACATCTCCAGAGTAGAAGGCTCAGAACATTTTCAAGACAAGGATCATTTATATGCCAATTTACAGGTAAAAATGACTTTGAAAAGACCCTATGATAAAGTGCATCATTATGGTTTTTTAAGCTTTTAACTTTATTTCGTCAAGAAACGAATGTGTTTCGATAGGAGAATTATTGTAAGACCCGACCCAAGTTCTTGCATGTGCATGTGTGTGTGAGTATGTATTTCATTTCTTGTGGTCCCATGGTCCTACCAGTCAAATTTCGACGACCCACGACCCTTAGATTGTGTTTGTGGTCATCCTTGAGTCCGGTCATGTAGACTCGACTCAGATCGACCCGAGACCTATGCCACCTTGTTCGCATCGTCGTTGCAGTTACAACGACATGTCTTATGCATCTGTTGAGGGTCAAATATTGCATATCAGACCCCAGTTATTGCCAGGATTTACAAACATAGTATTGTTTAACGGCCTGATTTAATCATGTTTGTGATGCAGGGCGTATTCACGAGCACGGACTGGAAAGGGTACTGAAAGCATGGATTTAATAGGTCTAAAGTCACCAAGGCAAGCGATGGACCCCAGGAAACCAAGATAGACGGATGTGCGCGCCAGGGATTCGAGAAAATCGAGAAACTAATGCTCAAGTAGCCTGAAATTGGTACAGAATACAAGATCACAGGGTTCCCATCATCTGTTCGGTTCGAAACTCCATACGTGGCTTGAGGACCATAAATTAACCGTACACGTCAAATTTCATCTGTTCAGTACTTATGGAAGTGGCCCAACGCTCAAAGCAGCCCATAAACCATTGATTTTGGGCCCACCTGAGATCTTGATATGCCTAAAATTTGGTCTCAACGCCTTAAATTATGAGAAGAACCAAATGGACGGAGCGGATTTATTACATGTATCAAGGTGGGACCCATTTTTATGAGAGAAAGTACACACTACATGTGCACTAGAAGTGCACCGGACGGAGAGTCCGGTCCAACCACGGACTGACCCGAAGTCCGTTTATTTAAAAGAAACAGCGTCCGACGCTGATTCGACGGACGATCGTTGTGGGCCCCACTCGCTCCTCAGTTCGATGATCCAAACCGTCCACTTGACGTAGGAGATGGCCAAGAACAATGCCTAGGTGTCCTTTTTCTACCATGCACGCAGCTTCACGATCCCAGCCGTTCAACGCAAGATGAACGGTGAAACACCAAGTCTTGTGGGCCGCAATGGAATCAAACAGGTCTCGTCCGTCCCCAACGGTTTTTCGACGTGATTCGAATGGACGGAGTGGATTTTCGACTCGGCCTCCACAAAAGGCCCACCGACCTTCACAGCGACGTGTGCGCGAGCTCTGTTCCGCAGCAGAGGTTGCGGTTGATTCAGGTGGGCCACCAGCGCTGATCATATTGACGATCTGGACCGTCCATGATGTCCGGAGGGGGGATGAGACCCTCGCCAAGGTCGCCTTTTGGCCCTACGTCCATGGTTGCATGTGCAAACAAAACAACAACTTTGTTGTTTTTCTCGGCGGCGAAACATCTCTGCTGTGCGTAGAGAAAGTTTCTGCAGCTGGCTCGTCTGCGGACTCCAGCTCTCCACCGGTCCTGGCTGCGTCAGGAGTGTCTCCGCAACCTATTTCCAGTAGGACTCTACAGCAGCTCTCAGAGGACAGCTCTATAAGGAGGGGAGTGCAGCCAAGAAGAGGGTACAGAGGGTGGTTGCTGCTGCACGTCAGGGAGGAAAAATGGGAAGACAGGTGGGGGCTTTCTGCTATCCACGGCTGGAGAGAGAGAGCACAGGAGCAGGGTTGTGGTTTTGGCTCTGAAGAAAGAGGAGATCGTGTGACGGCGGGCTTGGGTTTGGGCTGGAACGTGAAGACAGGAGAAGGAAAAAAGGAATGCTCTTATTTTCTTTTTCTTATTTTTTTACCGGCTGTTGTTTTTTCCTTTTCTTCTTTCTCTTATGATGCCTAAGGTTATTAGCCTAATCATGTTGGGCTAAACCTCTTAGCTAGGGCTAAGAGGTGAAGCTTGTAGTCTGATGGGAGGGACTTTGCTTGTGCCTATTGTTTAGACTGACTGATGTTGATTTTTATTCAAATTAAAAGAAATACTTTCAGTTATTTTTAATGGTTTGTTGTGACTGAAATTACAATAGATTTGCGATGGTTTTGAGTATTTCTTCCCCTTTTTATGTTTATGAAGTCAGGAAGCCCTGTTGTTCATCATTGTTCCATGGGCATGGTAGGATGACAGTACCCTTCCTGATCTTCATACATTGTTGATTGGTTGGTAATTAGTTTAATCCTGTTGTTTGCTTTGTCTCCTGGGCATAGTTAGATGATGGAATCCATTCTAATTCATATACCTTTCATCTCTTGAAAACCAAATCAAGTAAGTTCAGTTTGAATTCCATAATCCTTGATGCAGGCATAAGATCTCCCTGATCTTTACAAGTGGATCCTCTGAATCCCTAGTTTCCTTCTTCTGAATTCACTAAAGTTTTTATTCCACAATTATTTCTTAAATTCTATTTGGTTTAGATCACATCTTAGTCTAGTTCTAGTTCTACTTGGTTTCAGATAACGTACAGGTATCAGTCCCTATGGATTCGACCTCGGTCTTACCGAGTTTATTACTACATCACAACCCTATACTTGGGGAGTGAACAAGTTTTTGGCGCCGTTGCCGGGGACTGACGGCTACGTTTTTCTGGAATTAATTAGTTTTAGAATTATGTTAGGATTAAGATTTTACTTACTTTAGGATAAAAGTTTTTATTTTATTTTATTCTATTTTTAGAACTTAACCTGTTTTCCTGTTTTGTAGGATCCTGACATAAGCTCTTAAATTGGTAATCCCTTCCTAAATTCTCTACTTTTTCTGTTTTTAGAATTAAGGTTTAAATCTTGGAAATTTTCTAACTCTAGTATTTCTCTATTCGTAGGAAATAGTTTATTTTTTGAAACTTTACTCTTTTGTTTTTAGAAACTAGGTTAGGTATTTCCCTTTTAGAGATTAAACTTCTATTTTTGTTCTCTAGTAACTTTCTAATTTTAACTCTCTTAGAATCTAATTTGTTTCCTAATTTATTTTTAGAATTTTTTGTTTAGAAACTAACCTTCCTATTTTGTAGGCCTTTAAGATAGAAATTTCTAATTAGGTATGCTCCTTCCCTACTTTCTATTTTTCAGTTCTCTTTTAGTATTCTACTTTCTAGTTTAGGTCTTTCCTAATTTATTTTAGAAGTTTCCACTTTCTTTTAGAAATCAGTTTACTTCTATCTTTCTTTTAAAGGATTGTTCTTCTCTTTTTAAAAAAAAAATAAAAAAAATCTAACTTATTTTATTTTATTTTGCAGGTTTTAACTCAGGACTCCAATTTGGTAATTTCTTTCCAACTCTCTCTTTCTTTCTAGATTTTCTTTTCCTTTCTTAGGATTAGGTTTTTAATTGAGGGCTGCGAGTGTTTTCATGCCCAAGTGGGCCCGTGACAACACTCGACGTCTCTTGACTGAAGGAGGATTGGTTGAGGGGTTGACTATCTATCGCAGGACTAGACACCACTCGAAATCCCCTGAGTTAACTGAAGTTATGGCTGAAGACCAACCTCCTCTAGTTCCACCCAGGGTGGAGGATACCCAAGATGAGAATGAGGTGCAACAGGCACCCTCACCTCGTACTTTACGAGATTTTCTACAACCGGCGGGAGTGAGTACCCCCTCATGCATAATTTTCCCTGAAAACACAGGACAAATGGACATCAAGCCAGGAGTTATCCAACTCCTTCCCAAATTCCATGGACTTGAATCAGAGAGTCCATATTTACACTTAAAAGAGTTCGATGAGATTATAGCTACATTATGTTTTCCTAATGTATCTGAGGATACAATTAGGCTAAAACTCTTTCCTTTTTCCTTAAAGAAAGCTAAGACGTGGTTACATTCACTGCGTCCTAGATCCATTGGCACATGGAACGACATGTAGAGGGAATTCATAAAAAAATTCTTCTCACATCATAAAACGATTACCCTCAGAAAAGTGATCATGAACTTTGCCCAAAAGGAAGATGAAACATTCTTCCAATGTTGGGAAAGGTTCAAAGATTTGGTCAGTTCATGCCCACAACACGGATTTGAAACGTGGCGCATTACAAATTTTTTCTACGACGGACTGACATCTTCCATGCGCCAAATGGTCGAGACAATGTGTAATGGAGAGTTCATTAATAAAGATGTCGACGAGGTAAGGGACTACCTCGACAGTTTGGCTGAAAAAACACAATCTTGGGACTATTACCCAAAGTCGAACACCAAGTCTAGGCTGACTCAATTAAAGGAGAAAGGTGGATTATATCTCTTGAAAGAAGAGGATGATCTCAAGTGTAAAGTGACTACGCTCATAAGGAAAGTTGAGACCATGGAAGGAAAGAAGGATAATGTCAATGAAATTGTTTGTGGCATCTGTGATTGCAACATTCACACAACTGAAAACTGTCCTACAATACCTGCCTTTCGAGGAGTGTTGAATGAACAAGCCAATGCCGTAAACAACTATCAAAGACCTTTTACTGGACCTAACTCTAATACATACAATCCTGGCTGGAAAAATCATCCAAACTTTAGTTGGAGGAATGGACAAACGGCGACTCCTCCAGGTTTCTTCAATTAAAATCCAAATCAAGTGAAACCTCAAGAGGAACCGGTTCAAAATCCCATACAAGAGCTGGCTCAGGCAATGCGGGGAATTACAGATTTTATGCAAAAGATAGATTCTCATATGACGGTTATAGAAAAGGGGATGCTTCCTGCACAACCTCTCCCCAATCCTAAACCGCAGTACGAGATTAATGATCCCAGCTCTTCAAATCAGATGGGGCACGCTAAATCCATCACCACTCTTAGGAGTGGAAAGATCATTGATAAAACTCTTCCGGTTAGGCCCGAAAAGCCTCAAGAACCAGAAGAGGACAACAATGATGGATCCAGTGAGGCCCCACAAAAATTAGAACCGGAACTTCTAGAGAAGCCAGTTGCTCCATTCCCCCAATGGTTGGTTTCACCAAAACCTCTCTCTAACTCTCAGGATATCCTAGAGGTGTTGAAACAGGTGAAAGTCAACATTCCTCTACTTGATGTCGTTAAACAGATACCTTCATATGCCAAATTTCTGAAAGACTTATGCACGACCAAAAGATGAAAAATTATTCAAAAGAAAATCTTCTTGACTGAGAAAGTGAGTGCTATCCTGAAGCAAGACGTGCCGCAGAAATTCAAGGATCCCGGTAGCCCAACCATATCATGTGTAATCGGGAACCATCGAATTGATCACGCACTTCTTGACTTAGGAGCGAGCGTCAATCTGATTCCCTACTCGGTATACAAACAGTTAGGTTTGGGTGAATTGAAACCCGCCCTAACCACACTACAACTTGCTGATCGCTCTGTTCGTGTACCAAGAGGGATAATTGAGGATGTGTTAGTCCAGGTCGATAGATTTTACTACCCTGTAGATTTTATCATCCTGGACACCGAACCCATCAATAACATGAGCACTCAGATTCCCATCATTCTTGGTCGCCCATTCCTTGCCACGTCAAATGCAATTATCAATTGCAGGAATGGTGTCATGACTATGTCTTTTGGAAATTTAACATTGGAGTCAAACATTTTTTTCAATAACGGCAGCAACTCAGAGGATAATGACGATTTCCACGACATTAACATGATTGACTCTTTCGTGGAAGATACGACACCGCTGACCTTATCCTCCGACCATCTGGAGACGTGCCTGGCCCACTCCCATGATTTTGATGATGACATGATTAGGGAGACGTGTGCCTTGCTTGATACTGCACCGGTACTTGAAGTTAACTGGTGGAGGCCACAATTGGAAGAATTGCCACAAACCGATGTAGTGCCTCTACCGTCTAACCTCAAGCTGCCGAAGCTTGACCTAAAACCTTTGCCCTCTGATTTGAAATATGCCTATTTAGGTCAAGATGAGACATACCCGGTGGTGATCTCTGCCCACCTAGAGAAAGAACAGGAGAGTATGCTCATATCTACTCTCATTGAGCATAAAGGAGCCCTGGGATGGACGATAGCGGACCTCAAGGGAATCGATCCCTCGATTTGTACTCACCGCATATATCTTGAGGATAATGCAAAAACCGCTCAGCAACCACAACGTAGACTAAATCCAAACATGAAGGAAGTTGTTAAGGTCGAGGTTCTTAAACTATTGGACATGGGTATCATATACCCTATATCTGATAGTGAATGGGTGAGTCCAACTCAAGTGGTCCCTAAGAAGTCCGGAATCACCATCGTAGCCAATGCCAATAATGAACTCGTGCCAACTAGAGTCACTACTGGTTGGAGAATGTGCATTGACTACAGGAAGTTGAATACCGTCACGAGGAAAGACCACTTTCCTTTACCATTCATTGATCAGATCCTGGAAAGGTTAGCTGGTCATTCCTATTACAGTTTCCTTGACGGGTATTCGGGCTACAACCAGATAGAGATAGCCCCTGAAGACCAGGAAAAGACCACATTTACATGTCCCTACGGCACCTTTGCCTATCGAAGGATGCCATTCGGACTATGTAATGCCCCTGCCACTTTTCAGCGATGTATGCTTAGTATTTTTTCTGAATGGTGGGGCAATATCTAGAGATCTTCATGGATGACTTCTCTGTTTATGGTCCATCTTTCAGCAAATGCTTGGAAAGTCTTAAATGTGTGCTGAAAAGATGTGAAGAAAAGAACTTGGTACTTAATTGGGAGAAGTGCCATTTCATGGTTCAGAAGGGAATTGTCCTTGGGCATATCATCTCATCCAAGGGAATCGAGGTAGATAAGGTAAAAATCGATCTTATCTCTAACCTACCTCCACCCAAGAACATCAGAGACGTGCGATCCTTCTTAGGACACGCAAGATTTTACAGGCGATTCATAAAGGACTTTAGTCTCCTCTCTCGTCCTTTATGCACTCTTCTTCAAAAGGATGCTCCGTACGAGTGGACTGAGCAATGCCAGGAAGCTTTTACCAAGCTTAAGGGCACGTTAACCACTGCACCTATCATGCAGCCACCCGACTGGAGCCTTCCTTTTGAACTTATGTGCGACGCTTCTGATTATGCTCTTGGGGCGGTCCTAGGCCAGAGAAAAGATAAGAGGCCCTACGTCATTCATTACCCGAGTAGGACTCTAAATCCTGCCCAAGTGAACTACTCGACTACGGAAAAGGAACTCTTAGCCGTAGTGTTCGCCTTGGACAAATTTAGGTCTTACCTGATTGGATCCAAGATCATTATCTATACAGATCATGCGGCACTGAAGTATCTTCTTTCTAAGAATGATTCTAAGCCCCGTTTGATACGATGGATCCTTCTACTCCAAGAATTTGATTTGGAAATTAAAGATAAAAAGGGAGTAGAGAACGTAGTGGCCGATCACCTTTCTCGCCTTAATACCTCTGAGTCCCTTGAGACGACTCATATCAATGACATGTTCCCTGATGAACAACTGTTCAGAGTCTCCCATTCACCTTGGTTTACTGATATTGCTAATTATCTTGCTACAGGTGCCATACTGACACAGTGGACTGCGCAAGATAAGAAGAAATTCTTCACCGAGGTGCGCAACTTTTTCTGGGATGATCCTTACTTATTTAAATATTGCCCAGACCAAATCCTAAGGAGATGTGTACCAGACGATGAGCATCAGAGCGTCATCTCCTTCTGTCACTCACAGGCCTGTGGTGGTCACTTTTCTGCTAAAAAGACCACGGCCAAGATTCTGTAGTGTGCCTTTTACTGGCCCACTATGTTTAGGGACACTCATGAGTTTTGCAAAGCTTGCGAGCGTTGTCAGAAATTGGGAGCATTGTCCCGTCGAAATATGATGCCTTTGAATCCCATCCTTATCATTGAAGCATTTGATTGCTGGGGCATCGATTTCATGGGACCATTCCCCCAATCGTTTGGAAATCTGTATATTTTGCTCGCCGTGGATTATGTCACTAAATGGGTCGAAGCGATTCCATGTCGAAAGAATGACCATTGCATGGTCATTAAATTCCTAAAAGAAAACATCCTTTCTCGATTCGGAACGCCTCGAGCCATCATTAGTGATGGGGGCTCACACTTTTGTAATAGACCATTCGAGAGCTTAATGAAGAAATACGGTATCTCTCATAAGGTGAGCACCCCGTACCACCCACAGACAAGTGGGAAAGCTGAGATTTTTAATAGAAAAATTAAACACATTTTGGAGAAAACGGTTAACCCTGACCGTAAGGATTGGTCAATCCGATTGACCGATGCCTTATGGGCATACCGTACTGCCTTTAAAACCCCTATTGGAATGTCTCCCTTTAGACTTGTCTATGGGAAGGCTTGTCACTTGCCTGTGGAGCTGGAACATAAAGCGTACTGGGCGATCAAAAATCTCAATTTCAATCTGGACAACGCTGGCTCGCTACGCAAACTTCAATTGAATGAACTGGAGGAAATCCGGAATGATGCGTACGATAATTCGAGAATTTACAAGGACAAGATGAAAGCATTTCATGACCAACACATTTTGCGAAAATCATTCACACCTGGTCAGAAGGTCCTTTTGTACAATTCTTGATTACATCTCTTTCCGGGTAAGCTTCGATCTCGTTGGACCGGCCCTTACATTGTTGTCACTGTTTTTCCGCATGGAGCCGTTGAGATAAGAGATCCCGATAATGGCAAGGAGTTTAAAGTCAATGGACATCGATTGAAACCATTTTTCGAGAAATTTGATTCAGAGGACATGTCCATGCCTCTGACTGATCCTGTTTACCAGGATTGATCTCCTAGTCTGATGGAGGTATAGGTAAGTTTCCCGCTTTCATAGGCCTTTATGCTGTTTTAGGGTAGACGGTAAACTTAGCACTCCTGGGAGCCAACCCAGCTTTTCATTCCATTTCATTTTCCTAGTTAGTTAGTTCAATGTTTGTAGGTAACATTACTGCAAACCTTCACGAGACTATAACTCGTCCACTAGGGGCAACCTAGGGGTTTAAAGGCTTGTTGCATACGCTAAATGCAATCGAGAGCACCTATGAAAGTGGTGTAGGTAGGATTTCATTTTTGTTATTTTTATTTTATTTTTGTTGGTTTCTCTCTTGTGCTGACTCGCTCTTACGTAGATATCTTTGGAAAGCCTCTTGATTCTTTCATCCAGGTATTATCTTTCCATCACTTCTCATTTACTTATTTTGTCCCAGGTGCATCGCATGCTTATTTCTTTTACATTGAGGACAATGTAGATTTTAGGTTGGGGGTGGGAGATTAGGTCTCCTAATCTGTATTTTCTTAGTCTTGAGCAGAAATTGTGAAAATTTTTAAATTTTTATAGAATTTCGTATGAATTCGAAGCGATTTTGATGACCATCTTGGATTTAGAATTACAAGATAAGTGATGTTGGAATTTATGACTCTTGGATTCAACTATTTGTTAGATTTCAGAGTTAAGTTAGAACTATTAATCCATGATTAGAAATTTTAAACATTGATTGAATCATAATTTTACATGTCACATCTCGCTTACACATTAAGGTTTCATTTGATATTGAAGGATTAATTTGGCGATCACTAGGCTTGAAAGGAACCAACTTGAGAAATTGAAAAGATTGGGCAAATGGTTTTCATCATAGGTTTGCTCCCTACAGGTGAAGGTTTGATTCCCCAAGGTTGACATTCATAAACTTTTTGGCGACCGGTCTTTACCATAGGTTTGCTCCCTATAGGTGTAGATTCGATTATCCTCCTTGGCTGTACTTTTAAGCAAGTTGACATAGTGTGAAAATCATCAAAAGCTGAAAGAATGAATCAAGCTTTGGTTTAGGTGTTGGTTATCATGAATTCTCTTGTGGCTACTAATGATATCCTGAAATAGAGGAGTGAAATTTAAATGGTGTTAAGCTGAGATTACACTATACACTCATGAAACTCAATATTTAGAATCATTCTAATTAATGGATTAATATTTGAGCTTGATTATGAAGGTTATCGTGAGCCTGATTTTAGGAGAAAGTAATGCCAACATTCATGAATCTTAATTTGAGTATCTGAATTGTTTTTCATAAATCTCTTGAGTTTGTAGAAATTGTCCTGTAATTCTGAAATTATTTTTCGCATACTTTGCTCGGGACTAGCAAAATGCTGGTTGGGGGTTGTGTTGAGGGTCGAATATTGCATATCAGACTCCAGTTATTACCAGGATTTACAAACATAGTATTGTTTAACGGCCTGATTTAATCATGTTTGTGATGCAGGGCATATTCACGAGCACGGACTGGAAAGGGTACTGAAAGCATGGATTTAACAGGTCTAAAGTCACCAAGGCAAGCGACGGACCCCAGGAAACCAAGATAGATGGATGCGCGCGCCAGGGATTCGAGAAAATCGAGAAACTAATGCTCAAGTAGCCTGAAATTGGTACAGAATACAAGATCACAGGGTTCCCATCATCTGTTCGGTTCGAAACTCCATACGTGGCTTGAGGACCATAAATTAACCGTACACATCAAATTTCATCTGTTCAGTACTTATGGAAGTGGTCCAACGCTCAAAGCAGCCCATAAACCATTAATTTTGGGCCCACCTGAGATCTTGATATGCCTAAAATTTGGTCTCAACGCCTTAAATTATGAGAAGAACCAAATGGACGGAGCGGATTTATTACATGTATCAAGGTGGGACCCATTTTTGTGAGAGAAAGTACACACTACATGTGCATGAGAAGTGCACCGGACGGAGAGTCCAGTCCAACCACGGACTGACCCGAAGTCCGTTTATTTAAAAGAAACGGCGTCCGACGCTGATTCGACGGACGATCGTTGTGGGCCCCACTCGCTCCTCAGTTCGATGATCCAAACCGTCCACTTGACGTAGGAGATGGCCAAGAACAATGCCTAGGTGTCCTTTTTCTACCATGCACGCAGCTTCACGATCCCAGCCGTTCAACGTAAGATGAACGGTGAAACACCAAGTCTTGTGGGCCGCAATGGAATCAAACCGGTCTCGTCCGTCCCCAACGGTTTTTCGACGTGATTCGAATGGACGGAGTGGATTTTCGACTCGGCCTCCACAAAAGGCCCACCGACCTTCACAGCGACGTGTGCGCGAGCTCTGTTCCGCAGCAGAGGTTGCGGTTGATTCAGGTGGGCCACCAGCGCTGATCATATTGACGATCTGGACCGTCCATGATGTCCGGAGGGGGGATGAGACCCTCGCCAAGGTAGCCTTTTGGCCCTACGTCCATGGTTGCATGTGCAAACAAAACAATAACTTTGTTGTTTTTCTCGGCGGCGAAACATCTCTGCTGTGCGTAGAGAAAGTTTTCGCAGCTGGCTCGTCTGCGGACTCCAGCTCTTCACCTGTCCTGGCTGCGTAAGGAGTGTCTCCGCAACCTATTTCCGGTAGGACTCTACAGCAGCTCTCGGAGGACAGCTCTATAAGGAGGGGAGTGCAGCCAAGAAGAGGGTACAGAGGGTGGTTGCTGCTGCACGTCAGGGAGGAAAAATGGGAAGACAGGCGGGGGCTTTCTGCTATCCACGGCTGGAGAGAGAGAGAGAGAGCACAGGAGCAGGGTTACGGTTTTGGCTCTGAAGAAAGAGGAGATCGTGTGACGGCTGGCTTGGGTTTGGGCTGGAACGTGAAGACAGGGAGAAGGAAAAAAGGAATGCTCTTATTTTCTTTTTCTTATTCTTTTACCAGCTGTTGTTTTTCCTTTTCTTCTTTCTCTTATGATGCCTAAGGTTATTAGCCTAATCATGTTGGGCTAAACCTCTTAGCTAGGGCTAAGAGGTGAAGCTTGTAGTCTGATGGGAGGGACTTTGCTTCTGCCTATTGTTTAGACTGACTGATGTTGATTTTTGTTCAAATTAAAAGAAATACTTTCAGTTATTTTTAATGGTTTGTTGTGACTGAAATTACAATAGATCTGCGATGGTTTTGAGTATTTCTTCCCCTTTTTATGTTTATGAAGTCAGGAAGCCCTGTTGTTCATCATTGTTCCATGGGCATGGTAGGATGACAGTACCCTTCCTGATCTTCATACATTGTTGATTGGTTGGTAATTAGTTTAATCCTGTTGTTTGCTTTGTCTCCTGGGCATGCTTAGATGATGGAATCCATTCTAATTCATATACCTTTCATCTCTTGAAAACCAAATCAAGTAAGTTCAGTTTGAATTCCATAATCCTTGATGCAGGCATAAGATCTCCCTGATCTCTACAAGTGGTTCCTCTGAATCCCTAGTTTCCTTCCTCTGAATTCACTAAAGTTTTTATTCCACAATTATTTCTTAAATTCTATTTGGTTTAGATCACATCTTAGTCTAGTTCTAGTTCTACTTAGTTTCAGATAACGTACAGGTATCAGTCCCTGTGGATTCGACCTCGGTCTTACCGAGTTTATTACTACATCACAACCCTATACTTGGGGAGTGAACAGCGTCCATCCGATATATGGATCGAAAGTTATGAACATTGCATAATATGGCCCTTAATCATGTGACCCACTTTTGTGTAAGCATGTGGACCACTTCCTTGGCACAAGTCCCTATACACACTACACACACCACACAAATTCTATGGAAAACACCACCCACCTCAACACATACTACACAAGCCTAGTCTAAAGCCTAAGCATTGTAAACTCCTCCCTATGCAATGATGTCCTCTCTTACAAACTCATCATGACCCTTTCTCTCTCTTTATCTTTCTCATTTCCCTCCATTTCCCTTCATTTTCTACCAACTTCTCCCTCTCCCAACATCCATTTCTCTCTCTTTTCTCCAGCCCTCTAATCCCCAACATACTTCCAATCCCACCATTAGAAACAGATCTCCACCATTAAAACCTTTTCTTAGGCTCAAGATCTTTATGGTGATGAAGTTTGGAGGCTTACTTTGCATGTGGGAAAATATAAATTTTTGATTTCTTTCTTGACATTTAATCTTCTCTTTTTTTCATATATGGATTATATAAGACCCACCAACCCATGGTGGGGATCCCATTTGACCCCATGGATGTGGCCCTTTGGCCCATCCTACATGCATGTCATGATACATGATGGGTCATTCTCCATGGACCCCATTATGATGTATTGTATTATCTACTTTATTCCAAGGGCATCTAGACCCTAGAAGTCATGTTGGGATGGCATCCCAACCACCCATTTTAGTCATAGATTATGCATGCATTAGTTTAATGTTGCATGCTCAATCAACATAGTTGTATGGATGAGATTGAATCTTGGGAGGGCCAATTAGTGGCGGGGCCCTACCCGATGTCTGAATTTCCTTTTTCTTCTTCTCTTTTCTCTGATGTGTGGATGATGATATGTGTGTGGCCCACTTGGTGGGCCTAGGACGTCCCAAAAATTTAGCAAGGGTGGGACGCCCCTACCACCTTATTCTATGGTTTTTCGACACCCTAAATTAATGAATGTAAGTGTCCTGACCTTAGTTCATGATATAGAAATGTGTGGGGTCTACTAAGGAAGGCCACACACCCTTTTAATTGCTAAGATTATTGAGATATGGGCTGATATATCCAGCCTTGTATTGCTCTCCAAAAATAAATAAATCTGGACTGTTGCATGGATTGTTATGGTCAATGTTTGGCATGTATTTTGGATCATGATTTCTACTATTTTCTTTATGATTGTGGGGTGTAATATGAACGTGTGGACCCCACCTTGATGTGTGATGGATCACACCTCAAATGGCCCATGAAATGGTACCCAAAAAGGGAAGCCCATAGGGGTGGGCTGTCCACCTTGTTGGACCATCCAACCCACATGTATGGAGGGAAAACACAAATTTCAGCTTGGTTTCTCTGAGGGGTGGGCCACTTTTGTGGACCCCACCTTGCTATATTTTATGGGAAAAATACTAAACATCCATTTTCTCCCTCCTAGATGAAGTTTGGGCCCACCTTATTGGATAACTATTGCATGGACAACAACATTTCACTCTGGACAGATTGTAATTATGAATTAAATTAAAGTATTTTTGAGTATCTAAAAATTTTAAAATTTTGTATAGGTGTGGCCCACCCATGATGGGACTCACCTAACAATTTTTGGGGCCAACGGACCCCTGTGTACACTGTGGCAAGGGCTGGACCAGCCGACCAGGCTGGGACGCTCAGGTCAAACAGATTTTCTGGATAATCTATTTTCTTTAAATTAAATAAAATACTTTTGATTGTCCAAAAATCATAAAATTTTGTTGATATGTGGCCCACTTATGGAAGGACCACCCTATAAATTTTTAGGGCCATAGGACCCCTGTACGTCTTGTGGTGCAGCTTGGAGTTGCCCACCAGGCTGGGACGCCCACGCTGGGGTGTCCAACCTTGGCTAGTTGTCCAGGGCACTTTGTGGGCCCACCTTAATGTATTTTATATGCCACCGTTCATCCATGTGGGTTCCATAGGGGAAGTGATCATCCTCTCCTTTAGTAGCATCCAACTGGGGCCCACGGGATGAGTTTTTAGGCCAAATATCCAGGCTTATAGAGCTGCCTACACATGGGACTCCCAGCCCATTGGGTTGCTATTGGATGTCGAGTCCAGCAACATGTCCCATCTGGTTTATATGTTTAATCTACCCCCTTCATTTTTTGGACCCCCTGTGACATGTCTGGGTCACCTGAAAGTAAAAGGAATATATAAATTAATTTTTGAATTTCCAGCAAGCCAGATTGTGGGTGGGCTAGAGTTTTAGCAATAGGCCCATGGTTGTTACCCATAAATGAATATTTTGGGGTAGCATGGTCCACCAAATTTGAGGAAATTATTACACATATCTTGCCCCATTTTAATTAGATTTTTTATTTGGCTTAATTAGTGCATATTTAGGGCCCATTCCAATTGGGTTTTTATTGGACTAGTCTTCTTAGTTATTTATTGGGTTTTCCTAGGCCCATTGTCTTGAACTTTTTGATAGGCCCATTGGACCGTTGGGGCCTATATTATCATGACATTTTGATGGGATTTATGGGCTAAATACTCAAGTAGTTGGGCCTTTGCTTGCCCATTAAAATAAACCCATACTTGGGCCAAGATGTAAGGCCCAACTCACTTGATTTAAACATGAAATTGCCCATATAGTTGGAATAATGGGCTGCCCAGTAGGCCCACCACAATGATTGGACTCATGATCTTTCTGGTTAGGCCCAAACCTTGCTTGAGGGCCCACCATGTTGCCTATGTATTGGGCTTATTATATGTCCCACTAGGCCATGGATTGCTTGGGCCTTGGACTTTATGCGTAGCGGGCTGCCTTTTGGGACCTAGTTGAGGTTGGATGTCCTCCTTGGTGACCCTAAGGTAGGCCCATAGGGTTCCTATAGGTGGTTGAAGGTCCACCTTGGGCCCTTAATTAGGACCGCTTTCCCTTGGGCTTTATAACTATCTTAGTTTGTGGGCTACCCCAAAATATTGAGCCCCCACTAGAGGACTATTTTTTAGAACACATGTCTATGTATCTAGGCCTTGTCCCTCCTTGGGAAGGAGTATGGTTCCTGTCATCATCATCGAGTAGCACACCTACACCATTATGACCCATATGCATCATCTGCGTGAATGAATTGCATTGTGTGTGGTTGGTGGTTAACTTGATAGAGGGATGGAGTTTCTTCCCTTGTGCACATTGAGTGCTTGAAGCTAGTGCATGATCTATGTGCGTGACTCATGCATTGGCATCGCATTTCATGATGATCTACCCTTGCTTCATCAGGTCCTTGCCTCCATAGGGACATTTGTGGATGGCCGTATGTATGGACATTGGAAATATTACTTGAGCATACAAGGTGCATAGGATCCCCATGGGTAAAAATTTCAAAACTTTCATGGTACCAAGGATCTGCCCCAAAACTGTGACCGAGTGAAAACTATGAGCGCACGAGGGCCTTATACCGTTAGGCCACAAATCCCACTGTCGTGTAGTCGATTGGGTAGGGGTGTGGCCTTACTCACCTGATGCAAGGAGGCATTGCTAGGCTGAGTCTGACCAGCTCGTAAATGGGTCCACTACCATCAAGCCTTGCTGTGATTGGCTGTCCATAGGCGGGTAGTGAGGTCACTTACACTCTTTTAACTGTGCGGGTCTGTAGAGTTGCAATTATCCAGCAGTGTACTAGACCCCAGTGATTTCCTTATGATTTGAAATGTACTTGATATGTGGATTGGCTATGAGCGCTGACATCACTTCACATCACATTTGCATTGGTTACTTAAGCCCCTTCATGCATCGCCTTGGTATGCTGCCCAGTACTCATTCCATTGTATTCATGTTAAGCCTCAGTAAGGCTAGTGATATTATCATTGATCATGTTTTTCCTCCTGTATCTCCTATTATTCTTCTGTGCACCATTGTCACACACCTTCACCACCCTCCAAGCTTCTATAAGCTTATGCGCGATTGATACATGTAGGTGATCCGCAATTGATGCATGTAGGTGATCTTAAATCAGCATCGTAGCAGCAAAGCTTAGATTAGAGTTGAGTCGAGGACTCCCAGTGTTGCAGATCTTCTTCATCCTTTTGCTATCTGATGTATTTCCATTCTTCTATGTACTTGTAAAAGTTTAAATTTTTAGTGGATTTTATGTTGTGTGCCTTTGTTATTCTCAGAGATACTTGCTGTGATCTTGGGTATACTCATATTGAAAATGGTTATACGGTTATGAAAATCCTCCTTGTGGGATCCCAGGATTGGAACCTGCCTCAAGAGCCAAGAATGGGGTACTAAGGAGGTTGTTGTGGCTAGAATCGGCTATCAGGTTCCTTGTGAGTTCGGTTACTGAGTCTGGGGCATGGTAGGAGTTGGTATCAGAGTATAGCAAGTAATTTTGAAATAACTCGGGATAACGTCACATGTCTGTTGAGAGCATAGGACAAGTAGTGTCCTGAGATCCTTCTTTTCACTCCGTATTGAGCCTGTAATTGTCTTGATTCCTTGCATCATCGTTATTTTGTAGACGATGTCGTCTAGATGTAGCACCCGTGGACGAAGCACCCGAGATACTCGTTCTACTCCAGCGCATCCTGCTCCCGTTTTAGAGGATTCGATTCCCTAGGTCCTAATTCACCTTGTTCCTCATGTAGCACCTATTCCTCCAGTTGCTCTAGTTCCCCCACCGGTTCCCCCTTCTCAGCTTGCTGTTCCGGTTACAAAGGCTCCTGTTCCATCAGCCGCACCAGTGCCTCCGCCCGAGCGGACTGCCGCTCCTGCTTTTCCGAATATGCCTATAGGTGTTGAGCATTTTCAGCAGCTGATGCAGTTTGTCGCTACCGCGTTGCAGACTCATCAGCCTATAGATGCTCCAGTATCCGATCAGGGTGATTTGCTTCATGCTAGCGCTATTCTCAGAGAGTTTAGATAGTATGACCCTTCGAGGTTCAGGGGTGAGCCAGACCCATCTGCTGCTGAGGCATGACACACTGAGATCGTGAGGATTTTTGACACTATGTAGTGTCCAGCCGATCAGAGGGTATCCCTTATGACCTATCTCCTTCAGGGTGAAGCCCGTCATTGGTGGTCATCTGTATCCAGGATGGCTGGGCCAAATTTTATTTGGACTTGGAAGGAATTCGTGGTCCATTTTGACTAGAAATTCTTCCCCAAGCATGTTCAGATTTAGAGGGCGATAGAGTTTGAGACCCTAGTTCAGGTGATTTGTCAGTATCACAGTATGAGGCCCGTTTCTTGGCCTTTTCTAGATTTTCTCCGCATCTCACCAGCAATGAGAAGATGAGGGCTTATCGCTTTGTGATTGGCTTGCGTCCTTCCCTTCGTAGCCATGTGGTGGGACATTATTTGGAGACGTTCAATCAGGTTGTTCATCGGGCATTGGTTTATGAGGATTGGGCTATGACCCAGAGGTCGAGAGAGCAGCGTTCCGGTGGAGACCGGAAGAGGAGATCACCATCCGACAGTTTCAGGCAGCACCGTCAACAGAGATGGAGGGGCAGATCAGAGTTTAGACAGCTCGCCGCTTAGACAGTAGCTTCTTCATCATCATCAGCACCGCCAGTCGCTTCATCTTTCAGTCCCTTTTTCGGTGTTTGCTTCGGTTGTGGATAGGCTGGGCATTGGAGGCGTGATTGCCCTCTCCCCATACAATAGCACAGGCCACTGCAGTTGCCTCCTCCTCATCCTCCTTAGCAGCAACAGTAGCTTCCAGCCACCTCTCCTAGGGCTCCTCCTCAGCAGCAGAGGTAGCCAGGTAGACCTCCCCAGTAAAGATAGTAGCGGTAGCTGCAACAGCAGAGGGGATATCCATATGTTCATTCCTTAGGTCGAGTATGTATTGCAGCTCAGCAGGCACAGAATCAGGATCCACAGTCTTCTAGTTTACTCCCCTTACCAGCTCAGGGCCGATTTTATCCCGTGCAGTAGGCGTCAGGCCAGGACCCACAGTCATCAACCAGCGGAGTCGTTGAGGGTATTCTTCTTGTTTTTACTTGCATTGCTTATGTTTTGTTTGATTCTGGTGCCTCCCATTCTTTCATGGCCGAGCAATTTTGCTGATCGACCAGTATTCCGTCGGAGTCCGTATCTAAGACCTTGGCAATTTTGACTCCTATGGGGAAGTCTGTTGTGTTAACCTGTCGTTGCCCTTCTTGTTCGGTGTTAATGGGCGAGATGTTTCTTCTTGCTGATCTACTCATGATGCTAATGACAGGCTTTGATGTTATTCTGGGTATGGACTGACTTACAGAGTATTATACCATCTCGGACTGTGTTGCAAGGACGATTACATTTCATATTCCGGGCTTGCCAGTATTCCAGTTCGTCGCTGAGCCCAGAGGAGAGCCATTATCTAGTTTCTTGGCTTCTGTCATCGAGGATTCTGTGGCAGGGTGTATTGAGCAGTTACCAGTTGCCTGTGAGTACCCAAATGTGTTTCAGGACATCCTAGGTTTCCCGTCACGTCAGCAAGTGGAGTTTTAAACTGATTTGGTGCCCAGTACTGCACCTATCACGAAGGCCCCCTACCGGATGGCACCATTAGAGTTGAGGAAACTGCAGGAGCAGTTGGATGAGCTCTGGGAGCTAGGTTTCATTCATCCTAGCAGTTCGCCTTGGGGGGCCCCGGTATTGTTTTTGAAGAAGAAGGATGGCTCGTTGCGGCTCTATGTAGACTATCATGAGCATAACAGAGTCACCATCAAGAACCGATACCCGCTTCCATATATTGATGATCTGTTTGACTAGTTGTAGGGTGCATAGTATTTTTCCAAGATAGACTTGTGCTCCGGTTACCATCAGATTCGGGTCCGAGAGGAGGACATTCTGAAGACGGCTTTTCGGACACGCTACGGTCACTTCGAGTTCCTGGTCATGTCATTTGGACTGACTAATGCACCTACTGTATTCATGCAGCTGATGAACGAGGTCTTCCAGCCGTTCCTCGATCAGTTCGTGGTGGTATTCATTGATGATATTCTTGTGTATTCGAGGACTTGGGAGGACCATGTTAAGCACCTGCAGATTGTGCTGGAGATCCTCCATACCCACCAGCTGTATGCGAAGCTAGAGAAGTGCACGTTTTGGCAAGAGGAGGTGAAGTTCCTCGGTTACGTAGTGACGAGGGAGGGTGTCACTATGGACCCCTCGAAGGTGGATGTAGTGCATCTATGGGGCCAGCCCACGAATGTGTCCGAGATCTGTAGCTTCCTTGGTCTGACAGGATATTATCGATGGTTTATCGAAGGTTTCTCTCGTATTACAGCACTGCTGACCCGGTTGACGCGGAGGGTCGTCGAGTTCATCTGGAGTGACGCCTTCGAGGAGGCATTTATGGAGTTGAAGGACCACCTCACGTCTGCTCCTGTTCTCACTCTTCCTGATGGGAGTGAGGGTTTTGTTGTATTCATCGATGCTACCAGAGTTGGCTTGGGTGCTGTACTGATGTAGCATGGGAAGCCAGTAGCGTATGCCTCACGCCAGCTCTAGGTCCATGAGCTAAACTACCCCACCCATGATTTGGAGCTTGTAGTGGTCGTCTTCACACTAAAGGTGTGGAGACATTATCTATATGGGGTCAGGTTCGAGCTCTTCTCGAATTACAAGAGCTTAAAGTACCTATTTTCACAGTTCGAGTTGAACCTGCTTCAGAGGTGATGGATGGAGCTGTTGAAGGACTGTGATTTTGATTTTTAGTACCACCCAGGTAAGGAAAATGTGGTGGCGGGCACGCTCAACCGTCAGCCATAAGGCCTAGTGGCACAGATGATGGTGCGAGAGTGGCAGATACTTGAGGATGTTTCAGAGTTTGACTTTGAGTTCAGTTTGCAGTCTTTCATTGTTCAGCTTTCAAGCTTGTCGATTTAACCCTCATTGGTGGCTAGGGTGATCGAGGCTCAGTAGACAGACGAGTTACTTCAAGAGTACTGAGCAGAGACTGCATTTGTGGAGCAGTCAGATTGGCAGATTGGTTTCAATGGTGGATTACGCTTTAGAGGCCGATTGTGTGTCCCAGACGTGCCAGAGTTACGTCTTGATCTGATGGCTGAGGCACACCGATCGAGACTGACTATTCACCCAGGCTCCACGAAGATATATCATGATATGAGGAGGTAGTACTTTTGGCAGGGGATGAAGCACTGGATTGTTAGTTTTGTGGCCGAGTGTGACACATGTTAGCGTGTCAAGGATGATCACCAGAGACCCCCTGGTCCCTTGCAGCCGTTAAGCGTTCCAGTGTGAAAATGGGAGCATGTATCGATGGACTTCATCGCAGGTTTACTGAGGACTCAGCACGGTCACGATACCATCTAGGTTATCATCGATCGTCTGACGAAGTTGACTCATTTCATTCTGGTGCGTGCTTCCTAGTCAATGGACCGGCTTGCAAAAGTGTTCATTGAGGAGATAGTGTGACTGCACGACATCCCAGTTTCGATCATTTCAGATCGAGACTCCAGATTCATGTCTCAGTTTTGGAGTAGTTTTCAGCAGGTGATGGGGGCCACCTTGCGTCTCAGCACCGCTTATCATCAGTAGACAGATGGGAAGACTGAAATGGTCAACCAGATCCTTAAGGATATGCTCATAGCTTGCGTGATTGACTTTGCGGGCAGTTGAGATGAGCATTTTGTGCCTCGTTGAGTTCACATACAACAACGGTTATTAGGTGACTATCGGCATGGATCCTTTTGAAGCACTTTATGGTAGACCATGCAGATCTCCTAGCTATTGGACTGAGGTTGGAGAGCATTGTCTCTTAGGTCCCGAGCTTGTGCAACAGACGTCGGAGGCTATTGATGTTATCAGGCAGAGGATGCACATAGCTCAAAACTAGCAGAAGAGTTTTGCTGATCGTTGTTGTCGACCCCTCGATTTCGTAGTCAGGGACATGATTTATCTCGAGATCTCGCCTATGAAGGGCGTGGTTCATTTTGGTGTGAAGGGCAAGCTTGCCCCGAGATTTATTGGACCTTTTGAGATTACTGAGCACATGGGCGCTGTGGCTTATAGGCTTGCCTTACCTCCGGAGTTGTCCGCGATCCATGATGTATTCCATGTTTCTATGTTGAGGAAATGTGGGTCGGACACTATTCCTGTGATTGATTTGTAGCCACTCGAGGTTCGTGAGGATGCTTCCTACATTGAGCAACCGATTCGTATTCTTGATCGGAAGGAGCAGGTCCTCAAGACCAAGGTCATTCCCTTGGTAAAGGTACAATGGGGACATCATCCGGAGGCCGAAGCATCTTGGGAGCACGAGGCCGAGATTAGAGAGTGTTATCCCCATTTGTTTATTGATTGCTTGCTTGCCTTGCTTGTATTGCCTTCACTTGTGATTGATGATTAAGATATATGCATGATGATGTTTATGCATTTTCATTGTTCTGGTTTTGATAATTTTGAGGATGATTTTTTTTTAATGGTGGGGAGGATTGTAAGACCCGACCTAAGTTCTTGCATGTGCATGTGTGTGTGTGAGTATGCATTTCATTTCTTGTGGTCCCGTGGTCCTACCGGTCGAATTCTGGTGACCCGTGACTATCAGATTGTGTTTACGGTCATCCTTGAGTCTGGTCACATAGACCCGACTTGGATCAACCCAAGACTTATGCCATATTGTTCTCATCGTTGTTGCGGTTCCAACAACGTGTCTTGCACGTCTATCCGATATATGGATCAAAAGTTATGAATATTGCATAGTATGACCCTTAATCATGTGGCCCACTTTTGTGCAATACTTGTGGACCACCTCCTTGGCACAAGTCCCTATACACACTACACACACACCACACAAATTTTATGAAAAACACCACCCACCTCAACACACATTACACAAGCCTAGCCTAAAGCCCAAGCATTGTAAACTCCTCCCTTTGCAATGCTGACCTCTCTTACAAACTCATCATGACCCCTTTCTTTCTCTTTATCTTTCTCATTTCCCTCCATTTGCTAACAAATTCTCCCTCTCCCAACGTTCATTTCTCTCTCTTTTCTCCAGCCCTCTAATACCCAACATACTTCTAATCCCACCATTAGAAATAGATCTCCACCATTAAAACCTTTTCTTAGGCTCGAGATCTTCGGGGTGATGAAGTTTGGAGGCTTGCTTTGCATGTGGGTAAATATAAATTTCTGATTTCTTTCCTGACCTTTAATCTTCTCTTTTCTTCATATATGGATCATATGGGACCCACCAACCCATGGTGGGGATCCCATTTGACCCCATGGATGTGGCCCTTTGGCCTATCCTACACGCATGTCTTGATACATGATGGGGCCATTATTCATGGACTCCATCATGATGTATTATATTATCTACTTTATTCTAAGGGCATTTAAACCTTAGAAGTCATGTTGGGATGGCATCCCAAGTACCCATTTTAGTTATAGATCATGCATGCATTAGTTTAATGCTGCATGTTCAATCGGCATAGTTGTATGAATGAGAATGATTCTTGGGAGGGCCCATTAGTGGTGGGGCCCTACCCCATGGCCAGATTACCTTTTTCTTCTTCTCTTTTCTCTGATGTGTAAATGATAATGTGTGTGTGGTGCACTTGGTGGGCCTGGGACATCCCAAAAATTTAGCAAGGGTGGGATGCCCTTACCACCTTATTCCATGGTTTTTGGACACCCTAAATTAATGCAAGTGTCCTGACCTTAGTTCATGATCTAGACATGTGTGGGGCCTACTAAGGAAGGCCATACACCCTTTTAATTGATAAGATTATTGAGATATAGGCTGATATATCCAACCATGTATTGTTGTCCAAAAAAAAAATCTGGACTGTTGTAGGGACTGTCATGGTCAATGTTTGGCATGGATTTTTGATCATGATTTCCACTATTTTGTTTATGATTGTGGGGTGTAATATGAAGGTGTGGACCCCACCTTGAGGTGTGATGGATCACACCTCAGATGGCCCATGAAATGGTACCTAAAAAGGGAAGCCCAAAGGGGTGGGTGGTCCACCTTATTGGATCGTCCAACCCACATGTATGGAGGGAAAGCACAAATTTCAGCTTGGTTTCTCTGAGGGGTGGGCCACTTTTTTGGACCCCATATTTTATGGAAAAAATACTAAATATCCATTTCCCCCCTCCTAGATGAAGTTTGGGCCCACCTTATTGGATAAACATTGCATGGACTACAACATTTCACTCTGCACAGATTGTAATTCTGAATTAAATTAAAATATTTTTGAGTATCCAAAAATTCTAAAATTTTTTGGAGGTGTGGCCCACCCATGATAGGAACTACCTACCAATTTTTGGGGCCAAAGTACCCCTGTCCACACCATGGCAAGGGCTGGACCGGCCCACCAGGCTGGGACGCCCAGGTCAAACATATTTTCTGGACAATCTATTTTTTTTTAATTAAATAAAATACTTCTAATCATCCAAAAGTTGTGAAATTTTTTGGAGGTGTGACCCACTTATGGAAGGACCACCCTGTAATTTTTCAGGGCCATCGGGCCCTTATACCACTTGTGGTGTGGCTTGGAGTGGCCCACCAGGCTGGGGGCATCCAGCCTAGGCTGGCCATCCAGGCCACTTTGTGGGCCCACCTTAATGTATTTTATATCACACCGCTCAGACATGTGGGGACCATAGGGGATGTGATCATCCTCTCCTTCAGTAACATCCAATTGGGGCCTACACATGGGATGCCCAGCCCATTGGGCTGTTGCTAGATATCCAGTCCAGCAGCATGGCCCATCTGATTTATGTGTTTAATCTACCTCCTTCATTTGGTGGACCCCCTATGACATGTATGGGTCACCCGGAACTAAAATGGATATATAAATTAATTTTTGAATTTCCAGCAAGTCAGATTATGGGTGGGTTGGAATTTCAGTAATAGGCCCATGGTTGCTGCCCATAAATGAATGTTTTGGGGCAGCATGGTCCACCAAATTTGGGGATATTATTACACATATCTTGCCTCATTTTAATTAGATTTTTTTTTAGCTTAATTAGTGTATATTTAAGGCCCATTCCAATTGAGTTTTTATTGGACTAGTCTTCTTAGTTATTTGTTGGGTTTTCCTAGGCCCATTGTCTTGAACTTTTTGATAAGCCCATTGGACCCTTGGGGCCTATATTATCATTCCATTGTGATGGGTTTTATGGGTCAAATACTCAAGTAGTTGGGCCTTTTCTTGCCCATTAAAATAAACCCATACTTGGGCCAAGATGTAAGGCTCAACTCACTTGATTCAAACATGGAATTGCCTATATGGTTGGAATAATGGGCTGTCCATTAGGCCCACCACAATGAGTGGACTCATGATCCTGATGGTTGGTCCCAAACCTTGCTTAAGGGCCCACCATGTTGCTTATGTATTGGGCTTAGTGTATGGCCCACTAGGCCATGGATTACTTGGGCCTAGACTTTACTTTATATGCATAACGGGCTACCTTTTGGGACCCAATTGAGGTTGGATGTCCTCTTTAGTGACCCTAAGGTAGGCACATAGGGTTCCTATAGGTGGTTAAAGGTCCATCTTGGGCCCTTGATTGGGACCGGTTCCCCTTGGGCTTTATAACTATCTTAGTTTGTGGGCTACCCCAAAATATTGGGCCCTCACTTGAGGACTTCTCTTTAGAACACATGTCTATGTATCTAGGCCTTGTCCCTCCTTGGGAAGGAGGAGTATGATTCCCATCATCATCACCGAGTAGCACACCTACACCATTATGACCCATATGCATCATTTACGTGAATGGATTGCATTGTGTGTGGTCATTAGTTGACTTGATAGAGGGATGGAGTTTCTCCCCTTGTGCACATTGCGTGCTTGAAGCTAGTGCATGATTTGTGTGCGTGACTCATGCATTGGCATTGCCTTTCATGTTGATCCGCCTTTGCTTCATCAGGGCCTTGCCTCCACAGGGACATTCATGGATGACCGTATGTGTGGACAATGAAAATGTTACTTAAGCGTACAGGGTGAAATTTCTAAAACTTCCATTGTACCAAGGATTTGCTCTAACGCTGTGATCGAGTGGAAACTATAAGCGCACGAGGGCCTTATACCGTTAGGCCGTGACTCCCACTGTCGTGTAGTAGGTTGGGTAGGGGTGTGGGCTTACTCGCCTGATGTAAGGAGGCATTGCTAGGCTGAGTCTGACCAGCTCGTAAATAGGTCTGCTACCGTCAGGCCTTGCTGGTGATTGGCTGTCCACAGGCAGGTAGTGAGGTCTCTTACGCTTGTTTGACTATGCGGGTCTATAGAGTTGTAGTCATCCAGCAGTGTACTAAACCCTGGTGATTTCTTATGATTTGAAATGTACTTGATATGTGGATTGGATATGAGCACCGGTATCACTTCACATCGCATTTACATTGGTTACTTAAGCCCTTTCATGCATCACCTTGGTATGACGCCCAATAATCATTGCATTGTATTCATGTTAAGCCTCAATAAGGCTAGTGATATTATCATTGATCGTGTTTCCCCTTCTGTATCTCCTATTATTCTTCTGTGCATCATTGTCACGCACCTTCACCACCCTCTAAGCTTTTATAAGCTTATGCATGATTGATGTGTGCAGGTGATTTTAAATCAGCATCGTAGTAGCAAAGCTTGGGTTAGAGTTGAACTGAGGACTCCCAGTGTTGCAGATCTTCTTCCTCCTTCTTTTGCTATCTAATGTATTTCCATTCTGCTATGTACTTGTAAAAGGTCAAATTTATAGTGATTTTGTGATGTGTACCTTTGTTATTCTTAGATATACTTGCTGTGATCTTGGGTATGCTTATATTGAAAATGGTTATACGGTTATGAAAATCCTCTCTGTAGGATCCCAAGATCGGAACTTGCCTTAGGAGCCGAAAATGGGGTACTACGGAGGTTGTTGCGGCCAGAACCGGCTATCGGGTTCCTTGTGAGTCCGGTTACCGAGTCTGGGGTGTGACAATTATCATTCAATAATAACAAAGAAAATAGAAGAACATTCATCATAGATTTTATTTATTCTGAGTATGTTTACTTCCGCATATCTCCCTTGATTCTAAAACAAAATACAGAGAATTAGTGCAATGAATGAAAGGAGAAGTAATTGAATGACAATTTCAACAGCATTTCAGCGTGTTTTGCATCCATTAGAGTGACAGAGGAGTTGTGCAGGTCCAAGATCCTCACTTCAAGCTGACATTTGCTGAATATATATATATATATATATATATATATATATAAGGTTAGACCGTAAAAGAATCCATAAAAATGTAAAGAATAGAGCTGTGAGGATACTTGTGGTGCCCATATACATTTCTGTTGCGCGGGTCCACGCAACACATCTTCATTTGGTGGATAAGAAGTTTCATAGAGGTGTCAGAAGCAAGAAGAGAGAGGGAGAGGGGGTATTTATAGGCTTTCTCATGTGTGAAGCGTTGAATTATATGCCATGGGCACCTTTCTGTGTAACAAATGCAATAAACCTGCGCAATAGGTCTATTGTTGCGTGGATTCGCATAACATGGTCATTTGTTGCGCGGGTCTGCGAAACAGGGTCATTCTGCATGCAAGTGTACTTTCGGAGGCCATTTTGTGCATAACTATACTCTCGGAGTCTATTTCTGCACAACTGCACACTAAAAAGTTTATTTCTACACAACTGCACTGCGAAATCTGTTTCTGCACAACCGCACTCTGCGAAGTCCGTTTCTATAGCAATAGGGACTGGGAAGTCTGAAAATACATTTTTTGTGCACCAATAGATGCCCCCTCAATCATTCTTTGATTTTTCTATGAAATCAAAAAGAGGATCGATCTTTTTCTGCACAAAAAACTAGAGAAGGATCGCTCGAATGGGAAACTGAAGAATTGCGCTTGAATAGAGGATCACGCCTGATTGTTGTTGAAGGAAACACGCTTGAATGATGACTAAGTGATCATTTTCAAACAGAGAATCATACTCGACAAAATTATGCTTGAATGATGACTAGATGATCTCACCCAAATGGAAGACTGAATGATCGTGTTCGAACAAAAGATTGAATGATCGTGTTCGAACGAAAGATTGAGTGTCCCTAGTTAAAAGCGTTGAGTAAATGTTTTGATAAGGAAGATAATGGTCGCTATGAAAATACTCTGTCTCCATAGCGGTCAATCAGATAGAACGTCTTTCTTTGAATCAGGCCACAATTGCATCCTCGACAGTTTTGATTTCCCTTATTTGTGCAATTCTTTTTTTTTTCTTTCATTGAAACTTGCCATTCGTAACAGCTGTGGTGACTCCATCTTTGTGTATCTTGGTCAGAGAATTGTTCTTTAATGTTGCTCTTGCTGTAATAATTTCTTCGATCAGCTCTAGTAACTCTTTCTTTGAACTTTGTGGCTATGGATTGTTCTTTAAAATGTTGTTCCTACTACCACAATCTTTGAGAATGTCTCCTTTATTCACGGCCTACATAATTCAGGTTTTCGGGTGATAATCTTTCATGCCAAATTAATCGAAATTAGTATCTCAGGATATTACAACCTTCTAGTATAGTCTCATGAAGCATTGATAATTTTAAAAATAGAATCAGAATAATTATTAACAATTCTAAAATAATCATAATGTATTGACGACTTTGAAATAATTAGAATGTATAATGATTTAAACTTCATGTTTGTGATATATAATATGACAATGATTTGGTCATTTCATTTTCCATGCTTGTAAGCATACTTTGCATTGCATTTGTTGCATTCTTTTTAGAATTTAGTCCGTGAGGTTAACCATATCTGTAAGGCTCTAACCCAAGTGTGCACGCCATTTCTTTAGGTCACGCGGTCCTACCAGTTGAATCCCGGTCACCCACGACCTACAGATAGTGTTTACGGTCATCTTTAAGTCCGATCTTGTTGAACCGACTCGGATCGACCCGAAACCTATGCTATTGTATCCGCATCGGTGCCGCGGTTCTAACGCTACATCTCATGTGTGAAACCGACGTGTACATCGCAAGTTATAGGCCATGCTCGATTTGGACCGTTGATTGTGTGTGATGGTGGACCCCACCCTAGCACCACACACTTCCCCATGTGATGAGGTCATCCCTAGGCTTATGCTCTCTAGCAAACCTACACCTTACACCTAGAAAACCTATGAGCCTACAACATTGTTTCTATCACCATAGCCTCATCATGGTTTTGTCTATCTAAGGAGAGAGAAGTAATCATTTCTCTATTTTCTAGCACGCCCTCCTTTCCCTCTCATTTTCTCTTTCACTCTCTCTTCTCTCCTCCTAGCAAACCCATGGATGTTCACACCCTCTCCATTTCTCCAGCCCCTTCTCCCTCAAATCCTCTCTAATCTAGCCTT
Source organism: Magnolia sinica (assembly GCF_029962835.1). NCBI lineage: Eukaryota > Viridiplantae > Streptophyta > Magnoliopsida > Magnoliales > Magnoliaceae > Magnolia > Magnolia sinica. Next base: position 89,201,378 of record NC_080574.1, read on the forward strand.
CAACAACTCATCTCAACCTTAAGAACCCCTTCCTTGAGCATGGAGATCATGTTAATGTAGATTTGGAGATTGGTTCCTTAGAGGTGGGTACATGTATTTTCTATTTCGGATTTCTTTGTATTTTGGATGTTTTGCATCTTTTTCTTTTCATGATTGGAGTATGTGGGGCCCATTAAGAGATGGTGGTGGCCCCAAGACTCCATGGATGTGGCTCGAAGCCCATCCTACATTGCATGCATGTTACATGCCAGGGGCCATTCTCCATGGACCCCTTCATGGCATTTTCTTCCTTTGATCAGGGATTATTGGGTCATTTAGATCCTTGATCCTTGATGGAGATTGGATCTCCACCATAGATCCCAAGTAGGAATCATATGATCCATGTATATCTTGTGTATCTTGTATAATGGAATGTATATGCATGTGTGATGAAGGGAAGGGCCTCAATGTCGCGGAGACCCTTCTCTTATGGCCGGATCTTTTTTTTTCCCTTGTAGATAACCTCTGATCATGTGTGTGTGGCCCCACCTTGTGGACCAACAAAATCCAGACCGTCCATGGAGGTTGGACATTAATGACAGTCCACCTTGGACATGCGGCCCAAAAAAAATCCACCTAAATGGGGTATATGTAAGGGGTTTTTATTATTGGGGAAGGTCTGGATGTTTGTGGGGCCCACTGGGGTGGTCCATTCCATGATTTTCTGGGATTAAATCCCATTTTAAATAATGTTTATATTTAATTCTTTTCAGTTGTATGTTGCTGTCTAGAACTATCTAGACAGATTTTTAGGTTAACTTGAGGCCAGATTTAGGGCTTTTAGTGGGAATTTTTGTACCAAGTAATATATGACTTTATGTGTATGTCCCACCTATAAGCATGCCAATTTTCAGCCTCAACTGATCTCATTTGGGTCTCCAAAAGAGTGGACCAATATGGGTATGTTGCTGGATTTTTGCTGTAAATTCCAGCAACATTCTCTTACATAAAACCATAATTTAAAAATATTTTCTCTGATGATGGGCCATCTTTATGAAATTTCCCTTATTGTATACATGATGAGGGACCTTGGCCCTAAATTTTCAGATTTTTAGAGGCCCTGGACCCACTCCATTAGAATTCCCAAAGTTGGTACAACAACATACATTGCTGGAATTTTTTGCTACCTTGTTGTCCTCTTGAGTTGTAGCTGATTTTGGGCCCCACCTTCGCTGGACTTGTTTATGTTTACTGGGGCCCACCTCTGATGTATCTGAGGTCCATGGGGACCATGTTTGTGGGGCCAACTAGCTGGACCAGCGTCCCTTACTGGACGACCAGCATGGTGGACGTCCAACATGGTGGACCGTCCATGGGATGGCGCACCATGATGTATGTTTTGTGTCCACGCCATTTCCCCCTCCATGGAGGCCCACGTAGAGTGTGGGTCCACCCTAGGTGGACGTCCCTTGCGGGGCCACCTCAGGGATGTGTGGAGCCCACTTTGATGTGTATATGGGCCAGGACGCCCAGGCCTTGGGACGCCCGGGCCATGGGCTGCTCCTGGGCCCGCATCCCAGTAGCAAGCCCACCAATTTTGTGTGTATCACCCTCTTTCTCCATCTATGGGCCCCCCCTGCAAATATTGCTGGCCCTTATGGAAATATTTTCCACATGTTTGAACAAGTATCTGGGCTTCAGCAGACCCAAATTGTTGATGGACTAAAAATTCAGTAAGGGCCCAAGTGAATATTGTTTTGGACTCAATTGTATGAGATGTGGGGCCCACCTTATTGAGAAAGCTGGGGTGCATGATGCACACCTATTTTGGTAATACTTTAAGCTTGATTAGTGCCCTTTTTGGGTTTGATTAGTGCATAGTTTGGCTACCCCTTTTTATGGTCCTTGTGGACCCAAGTATGACCAGATTTTTGGGACTTCCTAGTGGGCCTAGAGTGGATTGGAACATCCCACCTTGGCCCAGACATATGTTGGGCTGATTTCACCATTTAGATGGACTTGTGGGCTAGATAAAGGTGGTTTTGGGCCCTTGGTTGCCCACTTAAATGTGCTAGTTTTTGGGCTGATGTAAAGGGGCCCATTCCAACCAACTTAGATTTGTTTTTGGGCCATGTATTTGTGCCCATGGGCTGCCCCTTAAGTTCACCTAAATGTATGGGTCTTGTGGCCAATGGGACTTGGGCTTTGGGCCTTGGTTCCCCTCCTTGGGCCATGATTATTAGAGGTAGTATTTGGACCTACTACCTTATGCCTTTTGTGGGACTTATGTGCATATGGTTTGGATATGGGCCTTGGGCCTTATGTTTATGTGGTTTGTAGATTAGATGCCTTGGGGCAATGGTGGTTAAAAGTCCCCATTTGGACTCCTCTAGGTCCATTAGTTGCTAAGTGTGATTGAATGCCCACCTTAGTCCCTCGCTAGGCCTGTTTCCATATTATCTAGGCCCTAGCTTTGTATGCTTAGTCTCGTGCGCTACCCTAGGTAAATGGGCCCCCACTAGAGGTTGTATTCCTTATGAGGAATTGGTTAAGTGCCTAGACCCTTGGTAGTTCGGTAGAGAGTACATCTCCTCATTCACCTCACTGACACCCTTATTCATCTTCATGACCCACCCCCATACGCATCATATACATGCTTGGTTGAGGTATGATTGGCCATGATTGTGCCATTGTGTAAGACATGTTGGTATCTCCTCGAGGGATGGAGTTTACCCTCTTGAGCATGGTGGATGCTTGGGATTGATGCATGGTTAATTGTGTGATTCATGCATCTGACATTACATAGCATATGGATATTCTCCCTCGCTTTATCAGGGCCGTAGCCTCCATAGGTATATCATGGATGGCCGAGTTTAGACACCAAAAATGTTACTTAAGCATTGGGGTGCATAGGATATCCCTGGGTGAAAGCCCCTAAACTTCCACGGTACCGAGGGGACGCCCCATCACCGAGACCGAGTGGAAAACATGAGCGCACAAGGGCCTTATACCGTTAGGTCGTGACTCTCACTGCAATGTGGTTGGTTGGGATGGGGTATGGCCTTACTCGCCTGAGAGAGAGGGCAATAGCTAGGCTGAGTTTGACTAGCTTGTGAATGGGTCTGCTACAGTCGAGCCTCGTTGGTGATTGGCTGTCCACAGGTGGGTAGTGAGGTCTCTTACGCTCGTTAGGATGTGCGGTAGTTAGCGTGTAGTGTATTAGACCCCAGTGATTTCCCTAGAGAGGAATTATACTGATATGTGGACTTGTTATGAAGACTGACATGATTGCATTACACCTAGTATTGGCATTTGACCGTATAAGCATTATATTGCATCGCCTTGGTATGGTGCCCAGTACTCATGTATTGCATTACATAGCCTTGATACTGCTTACTGCATTCATAGCTTAGCCTCGGTACGGCTAGCAGCATTGGTATCATTCATTTTTCCTTTTGCATTCTCCCCTATCTTCTTCTGAGCACCATTGTCACACACCTTCACCACACTCTAAGCTTTCTATAAGCTTATGCACGATTGATGTGTGCATGAGATCCTAGGTCGGCGTAGTAGTGGTGGAGCATTGGATTGGCGCGAGCTGAGGACCTGTTGTAGACTTTTCCTTTCCCTTCTTTCATTATGTATTTCCTTTTGAGCCTTGTACCTGTAAAGTTTAAATTCTTAGTGGATTTTACAGTGTGTTCCCTGTTTATTTCCTGAGATTTACTTGCTATGATCTTAGATATGCTCAATTGAATCGGATTATGATATAGAAATCCTCCTTGTAGGATTCTAAGATCGAAACCTATCTCAGGGGCTGAGATTGGGGTACTACGGAGGTTGTCGCGGCCGGAACCGGCTATCAGGCTTCTTGTGAGTCCGGTCACCGAGTCTGGGGTGTGACAATATTAATATATCAACTTCGGGTCATAGTTTAAGCTCTTAAGGGGTTGGAGTGAACATAACTCTGACTGGACATACTTTGACTAGATTGACCTTTTCTAGACTTGACTTTGACTGGGCTCAAGGAGTAATTATAATTTACCACTGATTTCAAGCATTCACAATTTAGGCTCTTAAGTTATTGGAGCATTCACAGTTTAGGCTCTTAAGTTATTGGAGCATTGTATATAGGTCTTATGCGTTGTTGTCCTTCTTGTGCATCGTTGGCCTACTTAGGCACTCACTGTTGCCGTATATAATAAATGAATCGCCATTGCTGATAGTATAGGGCTTATATGTAATTGGCCTTCTTGTGTGCTTACCACTGTCGTATATAATAAATGAATGGTAATGTTTTCGTAGTATTTGTAATTGGAGTAATAAATAAGCTTGGCGATAATATCAAGATGGCTTTGGCTCTCATGGCTTTGCTTAGTGATAATTTAATATTTCTTCAATCATGATTTTACTTTTATCAATGATCGGATATTTTGGATCTTTATATGGAGCTTTCAAACTTTTGAAACTTTATGGAGCTTTGTTGCTATTGCTTGTAATAATATTTCATAGTCTGTGATCATCAGTGATGTTACTAATGGCTATGCCAATGGTATCTCAATAATCGACCATGTTTTGTAATGTATATTTGTAAGAATAATTCTACCGGTTGACTAATATAGTATTCTGTCATAAAAATGATATAAGGTGACTATCGCCTTGTTTTGTTGCCAATAATCATCGCTTGCTAAAGATAGTATATGGATTTGCGACCTTGATAGAGCTTCAGGCGATAGTATACTTATTGCAGCTATTGTATAATTGTATAATCTTTGGTTTGTAAAACCAGAGATTCTGGGTTCAATCCCCAGTAGAGTCGCTATTTTGTTTCAAGAAGAAACGAATGTGTTTTGATAGCAGAATTATCATTCAATAATAACAAAGAAAATAGAAGAACATTCATCATAGATTTTATTTATTCTGAGTATGTTTACATTCTTGTATCTCCCTTAATTCTGAAACAAAGTACAGAGAATTAGTGTAATTAATGAAAGGAGAAGCAATTGAATGACAATTTTAGCAGCATTTCGGTGTGTTTTGCATCCGTCAAAATGACAAAGGGGTTGTACAGGTCCAAGATCCTCACTTTAAGATGACATTCGCTGAATATATATATATATATATATATATATATATATATATATATATATATATATATTGGAGGTCGAACCGTGAAAGAATCTATAAAAATGCAAAGAATAGAATTGTGGGGACACTTGTAGTGCCCATGTACATTTCTATTGCGCGGGTCCGCACAACACAGCTTCTATTGCGCGAGTTCGTACAACACATCTTCTGTGTACCTGCTTCTCTCTCTCTCTCTCTCTCTCTCTCTCCTTGCTTCTGACACCTCTCTGAAACTTCTAATCCTCCAAATGAGAGGGGGAGGGGGTATTTATAGGCTTTCCCATATGTGAATCCATGAATTATGTGCCATGGGCTCCTTTCTGCGCAACAAACACAATAAACCTATGTAACAGGTCAGTTGTTGTACAGATTTGCGCATCAGGGTTGTTTTGCGTTCAACTTCACTCTGGGAGTCTATTTCTGCACAACTGCACTTTACGAAGTCTGTATTTGCACAACTGTATTCTGCGAAGTCTATTTCTACAGCAACATAGACTAGGAAGTCTGAAAATGCATTTTTTATGCACTAACAATCCTGTGGCAATTTTATTTGAAAAATCAAGGGTTTCGGTTAGCCCAACCATACTTTTGGCTAGCCTAACCATCTCGGGTCATCCCGAGATCATCCTAAGTCAAGTTTTCAGTAATAAAAGTCCTTATTTCTCATGTAACTTTGGCCAGCGCGATCCTGCCTTCGCTTGGCCAAACCCAGTTCGGGTCTACACGAGGTTGACCTAGGTCAAGTTTACAATAATGCATATTTTTTGATTTTTAGATTCTTAGGCTAGTTGAACCCTGTCTTCGGCCAGCTGAAGTTTAGCTCAGGCCAGTCTAAGTTTGGATAAAATCAAATCCCGTGAAATCTGATAGTTGTTGGGACTATATCGAGGAACATCGGTCAGCCGATGGGATTCTTAGGTTGATCGAAGATCCATATCTTTGGTTATAAATAGAGACCATTTTCTTATTATTTCAAAGCATGAAAATCAGAGAGAAATCTTCTAAAAATGAAAGAGAGAAATTTTAGTCTTTTTTAAAACTATTTACTTATTCATTCTTACATTTCTTTTATAACTTATTTAATTATCTTCTCAAATAGATTTAAATTCAATTGGAGAGTACTTTATACTCAAATTGAGATTAGATGATTGAATCAGTAGCTTTTAGGGTTTTATTCTTTGAGAAATTATACATCCCTAAATCCTTCTTGGTTAAGCATACATTGGTTCATCATCATGTAAGAAATAGGATCGTTGCATTTACTGAAGCATCAACTTCAAAGGCTTCATCGATATCTTTGTATTGACATCGTTTATGAGAAGATAAGTGTTTATTTTCAGTATATTCTTTCAGTTTGGGTTTGTCGAGATTACTCAAAAATCCTATCAAGTTGTGGAGTGATAAGCCCGTGAAATTCACTTGAGGTTTTATTGTGGTTAGCCTGTGAAAATCATAAGAACTATAAGCGGTTATTGAGGTGATCCTATGAAAACCTTGAAAATAGTGGAAAGCCAAAATTATGTGGAGTAGTAATTTTGGGAGTGGAGTAGGTGTGTGTTAAACACCCCACTATAATTTTATGTATTATCATGACTGATATTTTTTTTCTTAGTTTTATTATCTTGAAATATTGGATTCAAGGTGTTACACCCTAAATTCGGAAACCGGGCTCACAAAATTCCCGATCGCTAAATCCCGTGCCGACAACCTTTATAGTACCCCATTCTCGAATCCCGGCACTCGTATACTAGGTTTCGATCTTGGGATCTTACAAGGAGGATTTTCAATATGAATTTGTTTCATAATAAGCATAAAGCATAACCACATGCATAACCCACAAACAATAACATAGCAACATCACCACATAACCACTATATCAAAAACTTTGAGCACAATGCATAAAGGAAATACAAGAGAGGTATCCAAAACTCCAGATATCCAAGAACTCTAGACGCTCTGCCTCACGCTCCTGCCTCAGCTCGACTGTGTCCTGGCGTCACCTGGATGCATCTATTGTGCATAATCTTATAGAAAGCTTAGAGGGTGGTGTAAGTGTGTGTGTAATATATGTGCCAAGTATGCAATATCAGAGTAATGCGAAAACATGCTGGTAAATCCATGAATGCTATCAACTATACTAAGGCTATGCGATGTAATGCGTAATTACTATTAGCCATATCAAGGCTATGCAATGCAAGGAATGAATGATGTTGGCCATATCAAAGATATACGATGCAAGGCCTAAATGGCCAATGTTATATGCGAGATGCAACTTAAGCATACCAGTCCTCCTCAAAGACCACATATCAGTAAAAATCATCTCTGGAATATCACCGGGGTCTAATATACTCTACACTAGCTTGCCGCCCCAATATAAGTGCACAACTGGGTAAGTGGAAGAGACCTCACTATCCGCCTTCTAATATCGGGCTTGGTACGTCGATAACGGACCCATTCCTCAAGCTAGGTCAGACTTATCCTAGTCACTGCCTACTCCCTCCGATGGGTAAGGCCACACCCCCTTCCAACCCACCACGACACAGTGGGAGACGTGGCCTACTGGTATATGACCCTTGTGCGCTCATGTATTCATTCGGTCTCGACGTTGGAGCATCCTTTGTACCATAAGGGTTTGGGGACTTGCACCTTGGGACATTTATGACGCCCCAAATACTAGTAACAAGTATTTTTGGTATCCAACCTGCCATCCACACTATACCTGCGGAGGCTATAGTCTTGATGTCGCTAGGGCATATAATAGTCATGTCACACAATGCGAGATGCATGAATCACACTATCCAGTCATGCAGCTATCCTGCGCGTACCGTACACTCATGTGGGGCAACTCCGCCTATCAGGGAGTCCCATAAACAATCCGTCCAATGTCATATGCTATGATAACTCACTCCTCATATCAAGCATACATATGATGCGCATGGGCATGAATCATGATGATGATGTACTCTCCTCATATCAAGGATGGGCTTGGATGGCCTACTCATGTCAAGAATGTGCCTAACAATTATGGGGGCTTAATGATTTGGGTTAGTCCACTAAGGGGAGATGATAATGGGCCTAACAACGGGCCTTAGGGAGGGTTACAATGCGGACATTTAACAACCATTGCCCTTATAATGTGGACATTTAACCATCATTGCTCCCAAGGCATGACCAATTTTAATACCAACTAGGAAGATGGATGGGCATCATAAACATCTTTACATATATCATGGTGGAATCACACATCATAATTGCGCCTCATATACATCACTTGGGCCTCACATAGATCACATTGGGCCTCATACAAGGGCCTCATATGCATCACATTGGGCCTCACACAAGGGCCTCATATACATCACCTTGGGCCTCACACAAGGGCCTCACATACATCACATTAGGCCTCATACAAGGGCCTCACGTGCATTACATTGGGCCTCACACAAGGGCCTCACATGCATCACATTGGGCCTCACACAAGGACCTCATATACATCACATTGGGCCTCACCTCATGGGCCTTACATACATTACATTGGGCCTCATGAACGACCCATGATTCTAGGCACAATGGGAGGATGGTGAGTGCATGTAACACATACAACATAGTGGGCCTGATAGGGCAGCCCATGGTTTGATAAAAATGAATGGGCAACATGTATATCACATACATCAAGGTGGGCCTTATAGGTCAGCCCCTATGGTCCAGAAAATCAGGTGGAGAGTATGCTCACAACACACACATTAAAGTGGGCTGAAGCATCACCAAATGGGCCTCATGTGGCAGCCCATGGTCCAACCAAATTAGATGAGCAACAAACAAATACATTATGGTGGCTCTACACATGCCAGATGGGCCCCACTTGATGGACAACCTAGATATACAACTCATCCATTTTGATGGGCCATCTGCCCCAAATGGCAAGGATGAAACAGGTACAACATGGTGGGCTCACATCCAGCCCATCTGGATGGCGTGGATGAAACACTTACATCATGGCCGGTCCTATGATCTGGACGGTCTAGATGACCACATACATATGGTGGGCCCACGTCCAGTAATGGATGGTGTGGATATACATCATATGGGCCCCACGTGTCCCAACCCTAGACGGCGTGGGAAAACACATACATCATGAGTGCCTCACGTCTAGGCCCCTGGATGGACTTCTTGGATATAAAACACATACCTCACATGGGTCCCACCATTCACGTGTGGATGGTGGACTGCATGGATGAAACGCATACATTAGGGGTGGGTCCACAAGTGTGGCCCACCTTAACTTTGAATAAAGTTGATATTTGTGTTTACACTTCTCCCATCCAGGCATCCTGGACGTCCAGTGGAGGGACGGCCTGGATGGAATACATCATCAAGGCGGGCCCACTACTTGCCCAGTACAGACGACATGGGTGAAATACTACAAGGAGGGTCCCACGTGAGCATCCCACCACAGTTAAAATCAACTGATATTTCGGTTTTCCATCCAAACAGCCAACAAATGGGCTTGGAAAAAAATTTTGGACAGCAGCATGGTATTGCATGTTACAGCCCATAAGACATGCTGGACGGTGGACATTTATCTCATACATCAAGGTGGGTTTCACGACACATCTAAATCAAGATCATATTTGTGGTTTCCTTGTAGATAAAAATAGGACGGCAAGGTGGGCTAGCCTGCATCCAAATTTCTAGACAACAGGGCCGTCCCACCCTGCTAGACGGTCTGGATGTGCTGTGCACATTAGGTGGGCCACACACACATAATCATCATCATAAAAAGAGGGAGAGAGAGAGAAAGAGAGAGAAACGTGTGATGGAGGGGCCCTGTCACCATGGGCCCCTCTAATACATGCATCAATACATATATCAAGATGGGTCCCAAACATATGGGCCCATAAACACCATCAAGGGTGGAGATTTACTTCCCACCATGAATCAAGGCCTAGATGGCCTAAATGCACTAGGAAATCAAATCAAACACCATGGTGGGGTCCATGGAGAATGACCCCACCATGGATTCATGCATGCAAGCTAGGGTGGGCCACTGGCCACACCTAAAGGTCAAGGTAGGATCCTCACCATTGATTGGTGGGTCCTAGTTGCCTCATGCTAGAAAATTAGAAATCCATACGAGAAAACACAAACCTAATCCTAAAAAAAAGCACCCACCTCTCTAACTTCTCATTCTTCTTCCTTATGCTCCAATGCTCCTAGGAAGCTCTTTTAATGGTGGAGATGGCCTCTTGATGGTTGGATTAGTGGGGGAATTAGGTGGAAGATGGCTGGATTTTAGGGGTTTGCTTGGACGTCCCAACCTCTCTCTAGCAATGGAGAATGGGAGAAAGAGAGAGAGACACACACAGAGAGAGAGAGAGAGAGAGAGAGAGAGAGAGAGAGAGAGAGAGAGAGAGAGATAAGAGGGAGAGAGAGGTAATGATGATGGTAGGGCAATCATAGCTTGTGAGAGCATGGGGAAGAGCTTGCCATCATGGCTTCTAAGAGATAAGCTAGCAATCATAACTTGCTAGGGTAGGGTGGCTATAGCTAGGGTGATGTCATCACCCTCATGATTACCTAGGGAATGGTGCCATATGGGATAGGTGGGTCCCGCAACATGCGGTCCACGACTATTATAATGTGCAGTCCACATCTTATGATCTAAGTGTCACATTGATGTACGAGACATGGTGTTGGAACCACGGCGATGATGCAGTCGCAATGGCATAGGTCTCGGGTTGAGTTGGCTCAGGTTCACAAGTCGCAACTCAAGGTTGTTCGCAAATGCTATCTTCATGTCGTGGGTCATCGGAATTCGATCGGGAGTACTATGGGATCATACGGAATGGAATTACTAAGACACAGGCTTGACACAAGGATGTCATGAAATAAGGTTGTGTTATTACTGAATTAAAATCAATATTTCAATATCTATTGCTATTTTGAATTTATTTTTCACGATTGACTATTAAAAATTAGTTTAGTCCTATTCACTCCCCTATAGGACATTTGTAGCTCAATTTATAACTTCTAACTTTAGTAATCAAAGTTGGATGTTCCTTGTTTAGTATGACGACAACCTTGGAAAGATTTATTGAAATACCCTATCGAGAAACTACATGTGTTAGGAACTTTACTTCATTTTTCTAGAAATCACATTTTTTAAAATTTAGCATATAAGTGATGTTGCTTGAGTGTATCTAAGACATCTTCCAGATGTTCTTCATGTTCCACATAACTCTTTTAGTATATTAAAATATCTTTTATAAACATAATCACAAATCTATACAATAAGGGTTTAAATACTCAGTTCATTAGATCCATAAATACAGCAAAAGCATTTGTAAGTCCAAAAGGCATCACTAGAAATTTACGGTGCCCAAAATTTATCTTAATAGGTGTTTTCAATACATCTTCTTCTCTAACCCATAATTGATGATATCCTGACTATAGGTCTATCTTAGGAGAATATTGAACATCCTGCAACTGATTAAACAAATCATCAAGCCTATTAAGAGTAGAGCTGGGCATCAGACCAAGTTGGATCGGATTAGGTCCAACTCGATTCGGTCCGAAGTCTACGTTAGCTAACCTGAACTCGATCCGATCTGGGACTGAGTCCAGTACAACTGCTCGAACCAATCCTATGCACGTTTGGACTGACCCGAACCGAGTCTGACTCGGTCAGGGAAACCGAGTTGGATCGGTTTGGATATGGTTCAGATCGGGTTGGTTCTATGGGTCAAATCATGAGGTATATGTTATATTCAAACCGTCCATCCATTTGGAGAGTTCGTCTTAAGGTTTGAACTAAAAAATAAGATAGATCTAAAGATCAGTTGGACCATATTGTAAAAAATGGTGGGGGATTGAACGTTTACCATTGAAACCCTCTTGAAGATCATTGAAGTTTTGGATTAATATGAAATTTGTTTTTCCTCTTCATCCATGTATTTTTAACCTTATTAACCAATTAGATGGAAAATAAATGTTATTGTGGGGCCTACGAATTTTTTAACAATGAAAATCATTATCCTCGCTGCTATTTTCAGTGTGGTCCATTTAAGCTTTAGATATGATTCATTTTTTTTCAAATGCTTTAAAATGGTCACAAAAAATGGATAAACGGTATGGATATAATAAATACATCATTGTGGGGCCCATGTAACTTTGATTTGAGCTGTTCGTACAATGTGGAACTCAGAACTCAAGGCCTGTTTGCGCTCTTATTTGCGCGACACGTATCTGCACCAGTTGTAGTACAACTGATGTAATTCACTTACACACGTAATCAATTGGAATTTGGAAACGGATTGGCTACTCCCCTACCACCAGCCCCGTGGTGGTGGTCTGTGCTCTGTGGGCCCCACCATGATGTATGTGTTTCATACATTCCGTTCATCCATTTTTAAAGATAATTATAGGGGTTTGTACAAAAAATGAGAGAGATATAAATCTCAGGTGGACCACTCCACGGGAAAACAATAGTAATTGGATATCCACCATTTAAATCCTCCTAAGACCCAGTATACTATTTATTTGACATCTAATCTATTGATTAGGTCATACAGACCCAGATGAAGGGAAAAAACAAAGATCAGATTGATTCTAAACTTTATGGCCCCCAAATAGCTTTTAATGGTTGACCTTCACTGAACACTGTTTCCTGTAATGTGGTCCACCTGAGATTGGGATATAACTAATGTAACGCCCTGAAATTCGGGGGTCAAGCATAACTCAGCTCCCGAGTTCCAAAACATCACTTATGCAACATAATTAATGAGAGATGTATGTTGACTGTATTAGTGCATAAAACATGGAATAGATTAAGCCAAAACACAGATATGATTCAGGGACAAGTGAATAAAGCAAGCGGAAGACTTATAGGAAAATATGTGTACAAGTGTAAATCCCTGAACTACATATACAAGCCAGATTGTAGGAAAGTGTTATGTAACAAAATCCGAGTATAAATTATATCATTTCAGTTCCAAAATATAAGCCCAGAGATCCCGCGCAACAGATCGAGGCTCGCTAGAACCCGTCTGAAAACTGCATATAGGAGAAGGCAGCCTCGTCGTCATCCAGCTCCCGCTCTGCCTCAGACGTCGCATCCACATCTGCAACATCAGAGCCTAAGACAGAGTCTGGTGGGTGTGTAACACCGCCCCAGAAACGTGGGAGTGAGTGATCAACTCAGTGGAACAATAAGGCACTAGTTAACATGTTATCAGTTCAATCAAACAGTAATGATAAAGTAGAACAATTAAATAAATCCTAAGTACTCTTGTTAATGCAAGTATGAATGCGGTATGATGCGTGCCCTCACGCGTACACCCTCAGCGTCTTCATCTTACGTTACGCATGACATCGCCTCAAAGTGCGCCACATCTACAAAGCACATGCAAATGCGGTGCATGGATATGATTACCAAGTTGTTATTAGTCCATTTCACACAACAAGATTGGGAAGCTAAGATACCTTCCTCATATCACCATCCAAACAGTGATCCATACTAGGGTCGTCAATCCTAGACATCTCATACGATCATATAGTTGAGGTCGTAGCAAAGGGCTCGTCACCAATCAATGCACGCCTTTCATGCCTTTACTACCACAGATCAGCTCGTCACCTCCTTGCGGTATCTAGGTATGCTCGAGGTCACTACAAAGGGCTCGTCACCAATCAATGTAGGCCGACAGCATGAATATAGTGTCCCATACCACCATAATCAGCTCACGAGTTTAATTGCTCATTGGTCACTACGGGGAGGCTCGTCACCCCAGGGTAGGCCGACAGCTCAACCACGGTGTCCCATACCACCATGTCCGGCTCATGAGTCTTAGCGGATCAAGTACCATAGTTAATAGGATTTCACTGGTAAGTTCGGTACCCTAGATTCAAGCAGTAGCGTCCATACATGGTTAACATACATCGGACAATCGGGTTATTTGACGAACTCGAGTAGCACGAGCGCACGTTGAGTTGAGCGACATAGAGTGCGCAAACACTCCGCGTGGCCAAACCACTGCCGACAACTCTAATACGACTCGGGTTCGTCTAATACGTCCTACGTGGCGAAAGCAATCTCAACCACGAATATAGAGTCGATTACCGATTTCCTGGACTAAGGCATAGTCCCAAACACTTTACACTACTACAGATATTCATATGGAATGTAAGACAGTAATGAAACAACAACTCAAATCATGGTACACCAGCACTTGAAGAATATCAACTTAACATAAATGTAAGCATAGGTAATGCTTGAATTTAAATAACTTGGAATGTAACTGCATAAAGGAAATCATGCGCATCAATAGGAGTATTGAGAATCACTTCTCAACGCCCACAATTAGTGTAATCAGTTACACTTAGATCATTCATGCATTTCTACCAACACTTAGCATACATGGAACAACATACATGGCGTATGTTGGAATACATGCACTTAGACAATTCCTTTTACCAAGGAGTCGTCATACATGCATCTAGCATACATACAGGACAAATAATCATGGCAAACACAAGTGCGTATTTTATACGTATATGGTACTTTATAAATACACTTAGAATACACAAATCTCAATATAGTACATGCATATCAGGAAAGCAATGTAAACACAACATTTGGCATGTGAAATCTCATCCATAACAAGAATAAATCACTAACTGGGATTGAAAGCCTTGAAAACCATAACCTATACACTTAAAGTCCGCACCTTAAGCAAAGAATGAACCACCGAACTGATTTAGACGAGTTGTCTTCGTCAACGGCGCTAGAATACCCTAAAATAAGGATAGAAATGAGATACAACAACACCAAGACTAATCTAAGCTCTAACACAGGTTAGGTTTAGGTTAACTTACCCCAAAAGAACTCAGAATCGTCGGAAGAACGATTCAAAGTGAAGGTTCAAAGATGAAGATGAACAAGGAGGAATCCAAGGTGATTCACCAACTTATCTCTCTCACTTTCTCTCTCTTTTCCACTCTCTTTCCAAGCTAGGGTTAGAGAAAATCGTATGGAAAAGAGGACTAGGGTTTAAGGACTATAAATAGGCCTATTATTGATGAAAATAACCCTAGGGACAAGGTATACTTAGGTTATAACCAAAGTAAGCCTTCCTCGATCCAACGAAGCACTTCTGGTGGGCCTATAACCACGAAAGGTTGGACTTAAGCTCCTTGACCATGGATCTAGGTCAAGCTGAGTTTTCATACCGACCGGCTCTTCAGATCAGCCGTGGCGGACCACACTCAATTCAACGGTCACGGAAACTCGATCAGGTCCACAAGCACTAGGATATGCCTGGGCCAACTATCGTGATCAGAGGGTGAAATTGGGTCAGAATCCAACGGTCAGATAGCTTAAAATCGTCACGCAAGCGACACGACTCAGATTTCAATAAAAGCTTAATAAATTCCAACTGTTCTCACACTCTTCACTCCGAGCTCAAGCAAATCGACCCAGAACATCACATGGACTTGATTTTTGAGGTGATGGTCAAGCCCAACTCAGTGACCGCAACAGCCTAAGATCATCGCCATCGGACTTTCGATGCGCGGTCCAGGTCCGATCCAGATCTTCCAAAAATTTCCCAGAACAAGTGGATTTAGCGATGGATCCCAGATTTCAAAGTAACGCAGCGCTCACTAATCTACACGATTAGAGCCATACAGATACAATTTAAAGTGATTGATGCGGATTTCACAAGCAATCGAGTAAAGCGCTAATTACCCCAAAACAACTACTGAAGGAAAGATTATCACAAAAATTCCAAGGTCGTTACAACTAATTTTTAATATTATACCATAAAATGATCTAGAAAAATAGATGTACGGAGTAGATGAAACAAATACATCATTGTAGGGCCCACAAAGCACCAACCAAGCCAATCCCTTTCCCTACTTGCTATACCTGGTGTGTTTCACTTTCATACGCAATCGGTTACACTTACACTCACGTTAAAATATTAAAATATCATGATATTTTTTGGGCCCACCAAGGTGTGGATCACAATCCAGACCATCCATTATGTTTGTCCCACTCGGATTAGGGGTTAAACCAAGTTTCAGATGCATCCAAATTTTAGGTGGGCCCCACCAAGTGCTTTTATATATTTTAGGAATGTCTTCACATGATTTAGATGGTATGGCCCACTTGAGTTCCGTATACAGCTGATTTTAGGGATATCTCGTAATTTAAAGCAGACCCATCAAATGCACGATGTTGATGTTTGACACACATCACGGTGGGGCCCACACAGCTCGACCTCACGGGAAGTGGCATGAGCTGGATAGCATAAAACATGTTCCCCTCTATGTGTAGCTCGGTGCTCGATGCACCTGAGCCTTATCATGTGGCAGAGGGATTGGCTACTCCTCCTTCCACCGGCCAATGGTGGATAGTCGGTGCTCTGTGGACCCCAGCATGATGTCTTTATTTCATCCATGCCGTCCATCTATTTTTCTAGATCATTTTATGGTATTAAAGTAAAAATGAGGTATATCCCAATCTCAAGTGGACAACATTATAAGAAACAGTGTTGAATAAACATTGTACGGATTGGGTCGGATCAAATTGAATCGGATCCAATTGGATCGGATTCTGGATCGGGTCGGTCTGGATTGACTATTGATCCGAACCCGATCCAATTTATGATCAGATCTGACTAGGCCAACTCAATTCAACCCGATCCTGACCTTTGGATCAATTTGGTTCAGATTGGATCAGGGCGGATCGGGTCGGATCCATTGGATCGGTCCATTTCTGCCCAGTTCTAATGAAGAGGATACTTATTCTTCAATATAACTTTATTTAAATTTTGATAATAAATACAAAGTAGAATTGTTCCATCATTCTTCCTTACAAATAACACCGGAGCACCCCATTGTGATACACTTGGCCGAACAAAACTGCAATGCACAAGTTCATGTAATTGAACCTCAATTCCTTTATGTCACATAGAGGCATGTGATATGACACAAGTGTTATTAGCATCACACTGGGCATAAGATCGATAATGAAATCAATCTCAAGTTGTGGGGGTAATCCAATTATCTCCTTAAATACATCCATGTAATTACACACTAATGGAGTATCTGATAATAACGGTCCATCATAACCTTCCTCATTTATAATACATAAACAGACAAGGTAAGAATAACTAACATTTATGGGAAAAGAACAAAAAGTTCCATCAAATTCTTGAATCGTAACTGTCTTAGTTTCACAATCTACTTCTGTTTTCATAGGGGTCAACCAATCCATGCCGACGATAACATCGTGATGATATATGCTCACTATTAATAAATTAATTCCTACTTCTTTTCTTTCCAAAACGGTCAGACATTGAGGATTGAGTTTAGTATAATCAGAGTGATTTTATGTGGTAGTTGCTACTGACACACTAGGTATAGATACGATATTTAACTTCAACCATTTCACAATAGTACACAAAATAAAATATGTAGTAGCTCTGGTATCTATCAAAATATGTATGGGAGTGTCAGGAATATAAGTAGTACCTTCAAAAGTTTAGGGCTTAGGATAGACTGTTTCTTTTGCCTTGTCTGATAAGGTGTGAACTCTAGCTTTTTGTGGCTTATTAGGAATAAGGACAGTCGATTTCACTAGATGGTGACTTGTTTGAACTGGAGAAGAAATATTTTTTGGTCGTATTAGATGGTTTGCCTATGGGGGAAGTTCAATACCTTCATCTTTTATCTTCTTATGACAACTTCTCACAATGTGCCTAGGTTTCCTACAGTAATGACAATTCGGACTAGGAACATTATTAGGTTTTGATATAGGTACTCGTTATGGAACAAGATGAGGTTTCTTATTAATAGGATAAAGAGGAAGGCTTAACCTACTCCCATTAGCCATCTGTACATGAGCTCATATTAAACATTTTCCATCTTGCTTAAACCTCAAGGCCATATCTACCAACTCAGCATGTGAAGATATACGTGAGTAGCACATCTTTGCAAGAATTCTAGGTTGTAGCCCATTTTGAAATTATCTCATCTTAAGATTATTCATTCATAACAATTTTTGATGCATAACAAGATAATTCCGTAAATCGATTATCAAATTTCGCCATTGACATATTTCCCTGTTGTAATTGTATAAAGTGATTTTCTTTCTTTTCTCTGAAGGTAAGTGACTAATATTTCTTAAAAAATCTTTCTTCAAACTTAGCCCATGTCCACACAAAGTTCTTTAGAATAGTTCGCAATACACCATCCTACTATATATTCGCGTCCTTCTCAAACGCATATGTAACAAGTTCAACTTGGTCAACTTCTTAGCATCGAAGTGGTTTGATCATCTTAGAAATCTTGTGTAGCCATTGTTCAGATACAATATGGTCCTGGGTATTAGGAAAAGTAGGAGGTTGCAGCTTCTGAAATATAT
This sequence comes from Magnolia sinica, assembly GCF_029962835.1. Classification (NCBI taxonomy): domain Eukaryota; kingdom Viridiplantae; phylum Streptophyta; class Magnoliopsida; order Magnoliales; family Magnoliaceae; genus Magnolia; species Magnolia sinica. Next base: position 89,219,904 of record NC_080574.1, read on the forward strand.
CAAATATGTGATTTTCACAAGTAAGAGTGGAGTGGGTGACAAATACTAAAATTACACATGGGGATAGAATGTCACGCCCCAAATCCAGGGACGGATAGCTTTCGTGATGCCCCGAATCCAGCACTCAACTTCTATACACCAAGTCCCGAGTTCGGCGCACCACAAGGAATATTTTTTATTAATTTTTTTAAATCTAATAATACCCGAGTATGAAGATCCATGATCAAAATACCAAGCAACACTCTCTATTATAAATCCTGATGGTTACAAGTACAATTCTTTTCAAAAGGTACATAATGTCAACATTGCCAAATCGAAAAATAGCTACAATGCATCAAGAAAGCTAAGTATTCCCAGCTACTCTTGGCCTGAAAAAAATGGGAAATAGGAAGCTTAGGCAAAAAGCCTAGTGAGTACACATGTGTGTGCAGTGTGTCCTAAATGCACTAAAGATAAATATACCAAGAAAAAATCATGTATGGTGAAAGGCGTGTAGTACATAAGGTATGACGTCAATGCCAATGCAATGCATATGCATCATAGTAATACTCTGAGTCAATGCTACTAGTATCACCAAGTCATATTTTCATTTCTCCTATATCACAGCCATAACTGTATTACACACATCCGTAATCATATCATCATATTATATTATCATGCCATATCATAGTGTATATCTCGAAAAAACACCGTGGTGGACTTCCACCCGGCATGCCAATAGCGGACCTCATTCGCGTTTCTCCTCGCCGGTAAGTCAGACCGGTCCCTATTTGCACCTCAGCACTTAAGCAGGTTGGACCCACCTCTTCTCAACCTGACCTCGTCAGTGGGAGTCAAATCCATAACCCATGTATCCACTCGGCCCGATGGTGAGGTATCCCTAGCTAGCATCGGGGTTTAGGGACTTTCAACCCAAGGGGCACATCATCCCCTAGTATTTCCATGCTTCCGGTGTCCCGTTGCTTTTCAGGGATAACCCAAGTCATCATCATAGATGCACATTTCATCATCAAGATCCAACTCATGTTATACGGCACGACTGTGGTATTTCGATCATGATGTATGTCATGATTATGCATGAATTCAAGCAATTATGATAAGGCATACATTCAAGTGCATGTGGTATGCATATAATGCCATGAGTTTAAGGTCTGCTTAACCTTTAAGCCAAAAAAGACATATAATCATTGTGTCACTATCAACTATATCAATCCATGGTCATGTGACTAAACTGAAGAGGACATATCTTATATATGACCAAATGTGTTGAAGTACATTTGCACATACCATCATTCCATGGTGCATGAGTATGATCAATATCAACATGATTAAGTAGATGAATTTAGTATGCTAGGAAGTGGAACAACATTAATCAAGATATTAAATCACATACTTCTATTAACCATAATCACCAACATCACTAATACCATCCATAGCTATCATAATCATGAGCATTAATTGTATTTAGAATTAAACCATATCCTTCGCAAGATAGATATTCCATTAGTAGCTTTGGCCCGATATGATTTTCTTCTATTAGGATCATATGGTTATACCTTAATTGGGCCTTATGGTTAATGAGTGGTGGTGACGCAAAGTACATGCACCAAGTGGTTATGAGATGAAAGGCATATATATAACATATAGTAAATAAGACACAGAATGGATGGTGTTGGTGAAACTCATATAATGTAATGGGCTTCACCTTCAAGTGAGCTGTTTGTAGGTTAGATTTGCAAATAATTATCATAGTAGTTTTATAGTGGTTTGGAAGGCACAGGTAAACCTCATAAGATACAATGAGCCGTAAGTCGAACGACTTGAGTATATAATTTACACATAAGAGTTAGTCACGGTTGGATGACGTGGGTTTGTCTCATACAAGTAGTGGGTCCTACTTCCAAGTGGTACTGCAAGTATATGGGTCTACATACAAACATTACGGTGGCTCCCAACAAGTAGATAGTACAGGTAACTCACATATATTAAGGTAGTACAAGGAAGAACAGTTCAGATGCACAAGGCACACATAAGCGGGCTCCATGATTGAACTATTTGGTTGGCAAAACAATTGAACAGTGTGGATAAAATATGTACATTGAGTGCATTCACAAGTGGTCGAAAGTTTTACGTTCAATTAATACTATTTCATATCGTTTGACTTATTCAGGAATTGGATCTAGGTCATTTTGGAATCATGTTTTAGAATTAGCTAGCCTAATGGATAAATGGTGAAATATGCAATACTTACATCAAGGTAGGATCCATAATCAATCTGACACACATCATAAATTCACATACCCAAGAGGTTACACTATTAGCATAGTCCATGACTCTGAGTAATCACACAATTCATATGCCCACATGGTCTTATGGCCGCTCCATTATCAGAAGTCTAGATAGTTGAGTGGCCACACAAATGTCACTCTACTTGCCAAAATAAAGGATTTAAGGTCACATGCTTATTTATTTTAACTACACCATAACTCATACATCTATGGGCAACCACTTTATTAAGCTCCCATATGGTCAGGTTGTCGATGCGATAATTTCACTTGGTTGAGTGGACATATAATTAGTATCATGGTATAGTGACCGCATCTCAATGCATCTAAGACACAACCACAAGCATACCCACCATACCCAGTTTCACTACGTTACACTAACTCTTAAACTATGATTGCCCAATACTTCATACGGAGAATGACTCAGATTCGGTGTCACATGATCAAGAGGCCAAGAACTAGTTTCATCACATCAGATATAGTTTAGTGGTCCCCGCATCTGCTTCACCTATGAGCATAATGTAAGGGTTATATTTATGTCGCATGACACCGAATTGAAGGTCACTCATTATCAAGTTGTATAATCCAACATATATCATAATTCTCATGACTAAGAAAAATCTACACGTACAACCCGATTGTTCATGGTGTAAGTGACCATGGTTATGCCCATAAGCACATGGTCATATCATTGGGTGGTCACCAATGCCACCTGACTTCATATAGTTGGTTGGCCTCGTGTGCATTTCGCAATCATACAGTTAGACGACTACATATACTCTATAATTGCATATGATTAGGTGGTCATATATACGTCACATGCCCACATGATTAAGGGTCAAACACGTATATCACATCCTCACACCACTAGAGTCTATATATTTGTTATAATTGAACATGTTTATGGGTTTAAACACATGTCATATGATCCTACTACTTAGGGCCGCACTCTAACCAAAGTGCCAAGTGGTGAAGAGCTGTGTACTCGTTATATAATTAGGTAATCTAGGGCAGCAACACAATACAACCTATATCACGTGCCAAGTGGTAAAGGGCTATACACAGAGCATAATTTCACATGATTCAAAATAGCATACGTTCAACACATGAAGATCACAAACTCTTGCCGATGAGGGCCAATGGTTGGCCCAAACAAGACTACCACTGATGGGCCCACATGGCATTTACTCAAAATGGGCCTTAACATTCTTAGGCCCACACATCAATGGAATTTACAATGGGTTCTATGTGGTGGAGCTCATGGGGCTTTCCCATGAGGTTAAGTTGTGTGTGACCCACTTAAGACTTAGGTCTGCTTTGATTTTAGTCCAAATCCTAAAATGATATGAGGAAATGGATGGTCCGTGTGGATTAAATAGATACACTATGGTGGTCTTAGATTGGATTAAGTGGTTAGGCATTCATTCTCACAATCTTGTATTATATGGTCTATTTTAGGTCAGATTGACTGATCTTTGGGACAAGGCCTAAAGGGAACCCGGTACATGGGCTGGATGGGTTGAATATCTAATACATCGTCAGGATGGCCCATAATAAATTTTCAATGATGAGAGTTCGATGTGCATTATTTTAGAACGTACAACTATCTAATCATTAGATGGGCCTGATTCTTAGTAACATATCATTAAAAGGGTTGGTAAAATAGATAAATGGTGAGGATCTTAAATATACATCATGTCATAGTCATCGTGAATTAAGTGGCATATCACCTACATCAAATGGGCCATACCACACACAAGTTGAGAGGGTTACCCTCCATTAAATATTCATAATCATTTGTTGGGCCCATAGACATGTGGTTCATAAATCCAGCCCATCCATTATGTGTGTCCCACTTGGTTGAGGGGTCAGACCAAATTTTAGATACATCCAAATTTCAGGTGAACCCAGCAAGTGATTTTATATCCTTGAGATCAAAATTATTATAGCATTATCTTAGAAACACTTTAAGGAGATCAAAATTACATGGGCCCTAAGTGATGTATTTATTATAGCATTATCCAAGAAAAGAATCATATCCAAAGATCATCTGGACCGCACCACAAATAGTAGTGGAGATAATTATTTCACCATTAAATACTTTATAGGGCATAGTGTTCATAAGGTCAAAAAGACCTAAATTAAGTGTAATGACCTGAAAAATTTTGTGCCAAGACCTGAGTACTACCTCTATCTTTCCTTAGTAGTTAATTGGGGTAATTAGTGCCTAACTCGATTGCTTGTGAAATTAGCATCAATCACTTTAAATTTGATCTGCATGACTCAAAACCTGTAGAATCATTAGCGCTAGGTTACTCTGAAATTTGGGATTCATCGCTAAATCCAGTTGCTCTTGAGAATTTTTGGAAGTTCTGGATCGGACCTGGACCGCGCGTCGTAAGTCCGATAGCAATGATCTTAGGCTGTATTGGTCACCATGTTGGACTTGGTCATCACCTTAAAAATCAAGTCCAGATGATGTTCTGGGTCGATTTGATTGAGTCCGGAGTGAAGAGTGTGAGAACGGTGAGAAATTAATGAGATTTTATAAAATCTGAGTCGTGTCACTTGCGCGACGATTTTAAGCAATCTGATTGTTGGATTCTGACCCAATTTCACCCTCTGATCAGGAAAGATGGCTCAGGCATGTCCTTGTGCCTGTGGACCTGATCGAGTTTCGGTGACCGTTTAATTGAGTGTGGTCCGCCATGGCTGATCTGAAGATTCGGTCGGTACGAAAACTCAGCTTGACCTAGATCCATGGTCAGTGAGCTTAAGTCTGACCTTTCGTGGAAAAAGGCCCACTGGAAGTGCTCCGTTGGATCGAGAGAAGCTGGTTTTGGTTATAACCTAAGTATACCTTGGCCCTGGGGTTATTTTCATCAATGTTAGGCCTATATATAGACCTTAAAACCCTAACTCTCTTTTCCATACGAATTTCCTAACCCTAGCTAAGAAAGAGAGAGGAAGAGAGAAAGAAAGTGAGAGAGAAGTTGGTGAATCATCTTATATTCTTTTCTGTTCTTCTTCATCCTTAAACCATCACTTTTGAATCGTTCTTCCGGCGATTCTGAGTTCATCCTTGGGTAAGTTAACCTAACCCTAATCTGTTTTAGAGCTTAGAATGGTTTATGTGTTGTTGTAGCTCATTTTTATTCTTGCTTTAGGTTATCTTGTCGCCATTGACGAAGACATATCGTCTGAATCAGTTCGGTGTTCTATTTCTGGTTTAAGGTGCGGACTTTAATCATATAGGTTATGGTTTTCAAGGCTTTCAATACTAGTGAATGGTTTATTCTTGTTATGGATGAGATTTCACATGCTAAATGTTATGTTTATGTTGCGTTCCTAATATGCATGTGATATATTAAGATTTTTGTATTCTATGTATATGTAGGAAGTACCGTATACGTATAAAATATGCACATGTGTTTGCCATGATTATTTGTCTTGTATTTATGCTAGATGTATGTGTGACAACTCCTTGCAAAAGGAATTGTCCAAATGCGTGTATTTCAACATACGTCATGTATGTTGTATTATGTATTCTAAGTGTTTGTAGAAATGTCTGAATGATCTAAAGTGTAATATATCAACCTAGTATGGGCGTTGAGAAGTGATTCTCAACTCTCCCATTAGTGTGTATGATTTCCTTCATGCAAGTTACATTCCTTGTTGTTTAATTTCAAGTATTACTTTTGTGAAAATCCATGTTAAGTTGATATTCTTTAAATGCTCATGTACTACATGATTTGAATTGTTGTTTCATTATTATTCTAAATTGTTGGTATGAATATCTGTTGTAGTGGAATGTGTTTGGGACTATGAATTAGTCCAGGAGATCGATAATCGGCCTTGAGTTCGTGGCTGAGGTTACTTTCACCACGTAGGACGTGATTAGACAAACCTGAGTCGTATTAGAGCTGTCGGCAGTGGTTTGGCCATGCGGAGTATTTGCGCACTCTATGTCGTTCAACCCAACGTGTGCTCGTGCTAGTCGAGTTCGTCAAGTAACCCGATTGTCTGATGTATGTTCACCATATATGGACGCTATTGTTTGAATCCAGGGTACTAAACTTACCAGTGCAAATCCTGTAAACTGTTTTACCTTGATCTGCTAAGACTCATGAGCCGGACATGGTGGTATGGGACACCGTGGTCGAGCTGTCGGCCTACGCTGGGGTGACGAGCCTCCCCGTAGTGACCAGTGAGCAACCAAACTCGTGAGCCGATTATGGTGGTATGGGACACTATATTCGTGCTGTCGGCCTACATTGATTGGTGACGAGCCCTTTGTAGTGACCTCGAGCATACCTGCATACCGCATTAAGGTGACGAGCCTTATTGTAGTAACGAAGATATGATAGGCGTGCATTGATTGGTGACGAGCCCTTTGCAATGACCTAAAACCATATGATCGTATGAGATGATCTAGGACTGACGACCCTAGAATGGATCACTGTTTGGACGTTGATATGAGGAAGGTACCTTAGCTTTCCAATCCTACTCAACTTGGTAATCATGTTCATGCACCGCATTTGCATGTGCTTTGAAGACGTGGCGCACTTTGAGGCGATGTCATGCGTAACGTAAGATGAAGACGCTGAGGGTGTACGCGTGAGGGCACGCATCATTCTACATTCATCCTTGCATTAACAAGAGTACTTAGGACATGTTTGATTGTTCTGTTTTATCATTACTACTTGATTGAATTGATAACATGTTAACCTTTGCTTTATTGTTCCATTGAGTTGATCACTCATCCCCTCGTTCTGGGGCGGTGTTTAAACACCCACCAGACTCTGTCTTAGTTGTAGATGTTGATGAGACCTCTGAGGCAGGCCGGAGATTGAGGATGATGAGGCTGCATTCTCTTTTATGCAGTTTTCAGGCAGGTTCTAGTGAGCCTTGTTCTGATGCGTGGGACTCTGGGATTTCTTTTGGGATTAAATGATGTAATTTGATACATATAATTTTGATAGTAACACTTGTAAGTACAACCTGGTATGTATATGTATTTCAGGGATTTACACATGCACACATATATTTCTTTAAGTCTTCCGCTTGCGTTCTTCACTTATCCCTGAATTATATTTGTAGTTTGGCTTAATCTATTCCATGTTTTATGCACTCATACAGACAACATACATCCATCATCAAATATGTTGCATAAGTGATGTTCTGAAACTCAGGAGATAAGTTATACTCGACCCCCGAATTTCAGGGCGTTACATTAAGAGGGAAAAATAAATTTCATATTGGTCTAAAACTTTTATGACCTAAAAAGGGTTCCAATGGTAGACACTCAATCCCCTGCTGCTTTTGTAGTGTGGATCACTTGATAGTTAGATTTGTCTTATATTTCTTCTCAAGCCTTAAGACAAGCTCGCCAAATGGATGGACGGTTTGGATATAATACATACCTCATGATTAGACCCATAAATATCGCTGATTTATTCAGCTTCATATATATATATATATATATATATATATATATATATATATATATATATATATATATATATTTGATGGTGGGCCTATATGGGCCCCACCATGATGCAAGTGTTACATCCAAGTTGTTAAACCATATGGCCGGTGTAGATGTTCAACATACATCAAGGTGGGACCAGTGGTGGGACCCATCGTCCCTGCCAGCATTTCAAGCAGTAGGAGGCTGCTTGCTGCAGCGTCCTCTGGATGTTAACAGCAAGTGGCGTCGAGCCCTTGTTGCCCTTTTTTTTTTGTATTTGAGTGGTTTTTCATAGGTAGGGCCCACATCAAGATAATTCATTCCATCTATTGCATTTTATAGCTCGTGACAGACTGAACGAGCCCAATATTCAGCATGTTTCAGTGTATAAAAACATTACAGTGGGCTCTAATAGGTTCAATAGTAAAAGTCACTATTAAAAACAATTTTCAATGGTATGGCCAACCAGAGACTTCGATTAGCTTCATTTTTCGGCTCAACACCTAAAATGATATAGAAAATAGGATGGACGATGTGGATCAGATACATACATCATGGTGGGGCCTGTGGTGGTCCCATAGCCCATTCCTTCTTCTCTTTCAAGTAGCAGCAGGGACGCTGCTAGCTGCAGTGTCCTCTGGACGTTGGTAGCAATAACGTCCACTCCTCTTTTTTTGTTATATTTTATTTATTTTGGTGTGGCGTGCACATGTGTGCATGGATATGTGTGTGGCTAGCCCAATGGGCCACACTAGACTGTTTGGATGGCATACAAAGGTTCTGGTGGGGCCCACTATCAATGGGTCCCACATAAGGTCTATAACAAATTATTATTTTATTATTTATTTGTATGAATCCTCCTATGCATCCACACCATTAATCACATCATTATCATCATATCATCACCACTCGTAATCATCTCTTTATATGTATTCTCCTATGCATCCACACCATTGATCACATCATTATCATCAAATCATCACCACTATTAATCATCCAAATAATAAAAAATAAAACAAACCATAAGAGTGGAGGGGGTGTACTCACCTTGATAGATTAGATGGATGGTTGAGATTGATGGAAGGGTTGGGATTGATGGAGTTGATGGTCCACCAAGATCACTCATCTCTCTCTCTCTCTCCATGTGTAGAAAAATGGTGAAATGCTAAGGGATGAAGGACTATTTGTAGAGAAATTGTTAAAATGTGGTTAGATTCAATTAATGTGATCTTGGTAAGATTAGACTAGGATTATGGTAATTAATTCATGTTTTGTAATTAATGGTGGATTAAAGGGACATGGGATGGTATGGTGTGATGATGTCATGCATAGGGTATGGTATGGAGAAGAGTTGACCTTGCATGCACATGAGAGAGGGGAGGTATGGGTGTGTGACATGACACACATGGGTAGAGATTCTCTCACCCATGTGTGGCATGTGCATGTGTGCATGACATGTGTTATGCACATGTGTAGAATGGAGTATATGGCACCTTGCACACATGATACATTAACGATACTTCGTGGCATATCTCACTAATAGACCGTTGTACGGACACACGAGTGGTACCTACGCAATCGCGGCGATAGGCCGGTTGATATGAAATCGGTTTCAAAGCATTAGGGTTCCGACCAGCTAGGTGTACACTATGCATGGCTAGTCCAAGTTTGGCTAAGGGAGTAGATCATCGTACACATAAGTATAGAAAATGGTATGAAATGGACGAGGTATTACATAGAACACCATGACTACATGGGAGAGCTAAGGAATGAAGGCTATGTCTTAAAAGGGGATGATTAGGACCAAATGAAAATTTACCAATTAACACACAATTACTTACTTAAATTAATATCCAATTTAAACTAAGGCAATTAACTCTAAGGCTTCCAAGCTAAGAAAGGGTCCAGTCACATAGACCATATTAGATATGCTATTCAAGCAACTAGTCTATATACTATAGTGTACATGTATGAGGGATGTGATAACTGTTCAAACCCTAATATTCATCTAATAATGTACACATATAATTAACTAATTAATCACATAAGCGTAATTAGAAAAGTGCTCAAATGACAATCCCAAACATAAGCATGTATAGTGCTTAAGTTTCCCTACTCCACTCTCGACGGACACACTCTCCCTAAGTGTATGAGATTTCACTATTTGAGGCTTTAAATAAGGTTCACCTCTAATATTTACAACCCTACACAAGTATCGCGGTCCTATAAAAGAACCTATTTAGTGTACACTCCTGCCGGATGCTCCTGCAAAAGACTTTAGTTGGTTTTTTATCAGCTAACTAACAACCTTGGTCCTAGTCCAAGGACCTATGTTCACTCCCGTCATAGGCTCCCACAAAGATTAACATATACAAACCCGTGTCCAGTGAATTTATCCCTACATAAGAGCCTAGTTCCTATACATGAGCCTATCAAGTTTGTGTCATAAATTCTTACTCTCAATCCTACAGAAGGAAAGAGAGTATGGACTCACTAATTGACACTTACTTGTCGAATTGAGCTCCTTTAACGCGTCATCTTGGGTTGCTTGATCGATGCTTTCCCATTCTTCCAATAGCTCCCCTTTTACTCCTCCAATTATCATTGTTGATGTTTTTTCAATGCCTTAGATTTGAGATCAAACACCTTGCATGCAATACTCCATTGAGGTGATTAAGGTGATGGGAGGTTGGTTGAATCTCCTATAAAGCATGTGAATGTTGTAATTCTTAATGGATTCACTTTGATGAGTGTTCTAGAGAATTTGGACAAAGATTTTACTATGGGTTCAAGTCTAATATTTAGAACAAGCTGGAGATCAAGTTCATCTTCTTCGATAAGGCTGCAATTCTCTTTCAAGTAATAAATCAAAAGAAAGATGACTTAGATCTTATGAATTTAGAGGATAAGAATGTATGATATAAGTGGTGAATTTCTTAAGATTCTATTGCACCAAAACCTCATCATTTTGTCGAAGAACCAAATACTCATTTATAAGAAATCAATCTACAATGGCTATAAAATGGCTAGTTAACGGCTCTGTCTATGGGATTAAAGCAGTCTTCAATGGGATCGAACAGTCTTTAATGAGATCGAAAGGCTCTTCGATAGTATTGAGTAGGTTGTCCATCCCATTAAGTAAACCCAGACAAATAGATCAATGCTTGCTGGACAGATTTTGGTTCCCTAATCGATCCCATTGTTAGAGAGTAAAAAATATATATAGAAGAAAGATGAAAATTCATAGTTGTCCGTTACGTGGCGCACAACAGGAGTTTGGAAGACTCATTGCCCGATGCACAATTGAAGTATGCTCGCAATGAAAGTGTTCGCACAATGAAACATTGAGATTGTTCATTGCGTAGAAGGGAGGATTCACATGTGTGGGAGGTTATAAATACCCCACCATCTTCTTCATTTGTAAAGATCGAAGTATTCTTAGAGAGAAGATTTCTCAATATTTGTCAAGGTACTCAGGAGTATCTACCGCATGGTGCGCAACAGGTTTTCCGCGCATTGAATGTCTTGCATAAAAGAAGTGGTTTGTGCATCCAGTGGTCCGCGCAATCAGATGGCAATATTCACCCTCTGCTCGCGCAAAAAGTCCATTGCGCGGACAGTGAATTTTTTATGATGAATTATCATCTTGAAGATGTTAAAGAAAGTTCAATTCATGTTACAGAAATAAAGTTCTCCAAGTCTGTGAAGTCGATTGGAACAATATCATTCCTACACAATGACTTATATGAGAGAAAATCATATCATGATCTGAAATGCGTAGCAAAAATTAGTAGAAATTTCTACTAGACAGTAAGAGTTTATACACCTCACTAGGGTGAAACACCCCCAAATTGTTAAATCTTACCTCGTGAAATTTTTCAGAGTCTTAAGAACAAGTCGGGAGCTTAGGCTCCAAATTTCGAATGAATTGGACACATGGATCGGAAGTTAAAATTCTTGGAATGACAGACTATCAATATTAAACAATCTTGGGAATATACAATGGTCATATAAAGGATGACACTAAAGTGCAGGTTCAACAATGAATGGATGAGTTGGCCTATCCTTTATAAAACCTAGCTTACCCGTTGTCGTCTCATTTGGTTAGGATATTTGGCCTTCGAGGTGAGACAAATTTTTTTTTTCTAAGGATGAAGAAGGATCAAGACTATGGAATTATGAACTGTAATCAGGTAAGGCATGCGGGGGTTAATCCAATTATAAAATCTTAGGGTCGAGATTTTTATTTAAAGTGGGGGGTTAGGCTGTAGTGGCCCGGTAGGCTGTAGTGGCCCGGTTCATGTAGCCGATTATACTCACCTAGACATATACATAATCACCTCATAAATAATACGTTGAAAACTTAAGCATAATGAACCAATGAGGATGATAAAAGTAATTTTGGACAGTGTATCAAATAATCAAAGTACACAATAAAAGCTTAATAGGCCACATAGAACTATCCCTTATGAGAATATATGATTTCGTGCTATTCCCCATGAGTTTAGGAAATCGAGATTATGGACTGATAGAACTATGTTATGCAAAATTTATGTGGTTTGACTCAAATTCTAAGTTCTAAAAAATTTCAAATGATCTCAATGCCCTGATCAAGCAAAGGATCGAGATTTTATAGGATTACAAGTTGATACCAGTAAATCCTCTATAATGTGCAGACAAAGGATCTGTGTATTAGACTCAAACCTACTATAACCATCAATTTATATTACCTCAAACACAGGAAATAGGGAATCCTTAGAGGCATGGAAAATGGCTTGTGTATTAAGAGTACTAAATTTTGGGGGTGAAATTATGTTTAAGGGGGATAGATTGTAACACCTCGAACATTTCAATACCTGAGTATTGAAAGTACATGTGTACGATACTAAACTAACTATCCTAACCTTACATCTATTCCTTGACATGGATCCAACCATCGAGAATAACCTCCATTCCATCGATCATGCCATCTGACCATTGATTTCAAGATAAGACCCTCCATCATGTGATTTAACATATGTACCTTTCCTTAAATGAATTGGCGAATAACTCCTCCTCCATAATGATCTAAATATGAGTCAGTTTGTAAGAATTATTTAAAAAGGCGCATACAACCCGGTAGAACCCTTAGATTTCACAAAGCTCTTAGATCAACAATAATTACGAAAATACCATTAACCTAGACCCCTGAATTCTAAATCAGATGGTTCCCATGATCTGTTTCATGTAAAACCTTATATCAAGCCTAATCATCATAAATTAGCCATACACATCAAATTTCAACCCTTAGATCATTGTACAAGTGGCCCAAATTGATAAACCAGCCTGTAACCGTTGATTTTGGGGCCACTTGATCTTTGGCTTTGCACCCATTTTGGGCTCAACCCCTTAAATTAGATAGAAAAATGAATGGGTGGTGTAGATTTCTCAGAAAAGTATCGAAAATGGACCCCACTTACAGTGCGTGTGCACAAGTTGCACATGATCGCAGTGCACTGGACTAGGATTCCCAATCAACCATAGTTGACCTGATGAAATCTTGAAAGAAAAGGGATTTCTTCCCACCGTTGCTGCACTAACGGACAATGTCCATTTGGGAGCTGTTGTGGCCCACCACCACGCAGTGATGACCCGATTCGAACCATTCATCATGTCGCGGGGCTCATTCTGGTCAAAATCCTGCTGACCACATGCACCCATGAACGCACACGTGCTCACAACAACAGTTGCAAGAGGACAAGATGCCTTTTGCAACATAAATAGACAAGGTCTGTTTGGAGACATTGTGGTCCACCTTGATCCTCCGACTGGGCGATCCAATCCGTCCATCTTGATAGCCACACAAATCCAACCATACCCTGGACTTTTCCACGCACTACCCAATAGGGAAACCAGATACATTCTCATATGAAAATCCGTCCAAAAGTGAACCTAAGGGAAGTTAGTTCCAAATTTCCTTCCAAAAGAGAACCCAACGGTGGGAACTTGAACAAATCTGAACCGTCCAAAATGGAGGAGGGACCCTTTTAACCACACCCACGTCAAGAGAAAAGAGAGGGAAGGCTATGGAAAGAATCCCGCATCCGTTCTTCACGTAAACAACTGCGTTAAAGAGACTAACGGTCGGACCACCATCTAATCTGGTCAAGAACGTGATCACAACCCTCTATTCATGGGCCATTTAGAAATAACGCCAGTCCACCCAAATCTGATTGGATCCATGAAGGAACGAGGGAGCACGATCAACCAGAAGCAGGATTGCGTCTGCCTTTCTCGCTGCGTAACAACCTGTGCAAGAAACAGAGTGCGTAAACAATCTTGTGAGAGGCTTTGCAAGAAGAGTCTGGAAGACTCACCGCACCCTATAAGAATCAACACTCATCCAGTGTTGAAGGGGGCACTGTAAGAAGAAAGAAAAGAAAGAGAGAGAGAGAGAGAGAGAGAGAGAGAGAGAGAGAGAGAGAGAAACGTGAGAGACAGAAACGGCTAGCCCCCTACTAGACGTAGCAATAAGAAAGGAGAAAGAAGAAAGGAAAGGAAAAGAAAAGAGAAGGAGAAAAAGGGAGAGAGAGAGAGAGAGAAAGAAAGAAAGAAAAGAAGAAGAAAAGAAAGGGAAGAAGAGAGGGGTCGGCAATTTCGGGTGCCTTTGGATCAACGACCTACTAACTCATCAGGTCTATCTAAAACACAAGAATTAGAATGCTACGACACAAAACTAGCCACGTTAAAGAGAAATCGTAGTTAAAAGGTGATGGTTCTTATCCTTTAAGCTTACTTTGATTTAATTTATGAGAATTATCATGCCTTTTCATGTTTATATATTACTGAGAGTTATCCTTTCAATTGATTGATTTATTAAAATCACTTATTTACCCTTTTGGGAACCATGATTTAGTTTATGTTCCCTACATGCAAGTGATGTGTCAAAGGTATCACAACTAGTGAATCAAATATTTATTACGGACGTAATGCGTTACGGGTAGCGGCCCTCTTGGTTGACATATAATTTTATGGGTTGGTTAGCGTGGTGCACAATTGATGTAAGTAAAACGCCATGTGTTTTACATCACTTCTCGAAATTGGATGTCGCAAATAGCCGCTCCATGAACACATCGTGTTATGTAAATCTCCAATCATATCGTTGTGTCGCCTTGATATTCTTGCATAAATCCACCTTAATGTGGGACACGCCGGTTAATATCCATGGTGTGAGAATGCGGGTCGAGCTTGATATTATGAACTATTTTTCACCTTATGACAGTTATCATTACATATGATGAGCCGCACACACTTTGCTAGGCTTACATTCATGTAGATTGTTTGTGCATATTGGTATCTCTCGTAGTAGCAGAGTACGTGACGTATTAGAATCCTTACATTTACTTTTATGAATCTTTTGAATTAATGTTAATCTTAAAGGATAACCATTACTATGAGTAGGGCATTGACTATCTCCAACTGTATAGATAATGCAGGTGATGTACAGAATGAAGACCTAAAAGACCATCTCCCTATGAAAGATTATGTTAAAAGAATAAGAAGATAGTGTTATAATTTAGGTTTATACTTCTGCTGTGAACTCGATAAATGTAATAAGCACTCATTGAGAGGGCATTTAATTATTCTTTTACTCTGATGAAATAATCAATACAATCGATTTTATTCTTGTGAATGTTACCTTCATGAATGTATCTGGATATGATAAAAAAAAAGGTACGATTTTCAAAAGCATCCAATTTATACATTATTAACACCCCATTTTCTCAGGCACGAGTATAAACTCTGACCACGAAAATTTGAGGCGTTACAAGCACGTCTTTAGAGTATCAGAGTATAGAGTTAAAAGTATTCTATCTCTCATGAAAGAATCGATCATATTAATATCGTGGGTATCTTCATCATCCTCTGTCTGTTTGCTCATATTGAAAAACATGTTGAGCTCCAATGTCTTACTTTTGAAAGATAAATTCATAATACCATTCCTACAATTAATGATAGCATTTGACGTAGTAAGGAATGGGCGACCAAGAATGATGGAAATTTGAGTTCTCACATCAATGATGAGTTGATTATCCAGGACAATAAAATCTACTGGACAGTGGAATTTATCAACTTGGACCAACACATCCTTAATCATCCATCTTGGTACATGAACCGGTCGGTCAGTAAGTTGTAACATGGTCTAAGTGGGTTTTAATTCACCTAAACCTAGTTGTTTATAAACTGAGTAAGGGATCAGATTTACACTCACCCTTAAGTCAAGAAGTACATCCTCAATTCGATGATTCCCAATTACACAAGTGATAGTTGGGCTACCGGGATCCTTGTATTTGTGGCACATCTTGCTTGAGGATGGCACTTACTGTTTCTATCAAAAAGATTTTCTTTTGTATGTTTTGCCATCTTTTGGTAGTGCATAGATTTTTTAGAAATTTGGAATATGAAGGGATTTGTTTAACGGCATATACTAGAGGGATGTTGACCTTCACTTAAGCACCTCTAGAATATCCTGAGAGTTATCTAGAGGTTTTAGTGCAATCAACTGTAGAGGGAATGATGCAATTGACTTACACACTTTTTCTGGTTCTTCCTCTTGTGGAGCAATGCTAGGTCTATCCTTATCAATTTCTTCCAGGTTCTTAGGCTTTTAGCGCTTGCCAGAATGGTTTTGTCAATAATCTTCCCACTCCTAAGAGTGGTGATAGACTTAGCCTGCTCCATCTGATTTGAAGAGCTTAGGTCACTAATTTCACATTGCGATTTTGGATTGGGGAGGGGTTGGGCTGGAAGCATACTTTTCTCCCCACTCGCTAAGTGTGACTCAATCCTTTGAATGGATGATGCAAACATTCCCATTGTTGTTTTGATATCTTGGAATACTTGTACCGTATTCTGGTTGAATAGCTCTTTGGTTCTGCATAGATTTTTTAACCGTATCCTCTTTGTCACACCCCAGACCCAATAGTCTTATACTACCGCTATATCTACCGGATCTGGCGTGCGACAAGCCGAACTCTGAGATCGGTACCCAATGCCCACATACTAAGTCCCAAGCTCGGCGTTTGGGAAGGTAATGTAAAGGATAAATCTCACCATTCATTCTTCACAAAAAAAGGAACATAAGAGATAAGATAGGTAACATCTGCATACAAGTAAAACTGGGTACTATAAAATTCCAAAAGTACATCATCTATCTGCACGATACATATATAATACAATTCAAAATTCTAAAAGTCAAATCAGTCCTCTCGATGTGGCACCTAACTCGTGGTCGCTATTTGTTCTTCTTCTTTAGATCCTTTACCTGAGTGGTTAGAAGACAAGTCTTATAACTTAACAAGTGCAAAGTCCTCATGATAAGTACGCAAGATAAATTAACATAAAAGATATAATGAAAGAACCGCCAAAAGTGATAATCTATGCAAAGCGATGTCTTAATGAATGATGGAGGGTGATCATGTGTGAGATGCATAAAATAACTGTATGCTAACTATAGAAACACCTGCCAATAGTCCTCTCACCACGGACTTGACCGTACTACTCCTGAACATCATCATCTCGATTATGATCAATATACTGTTGGAACTTAGGATCTACCAGGATCGATGCCCATGCACCAGACACCAGCAATTGACCTTGCTACCCACTAATGGGGTTACAACCTCCATTTTGTATACTAGTAGTAGACCTCATTTGCGCTTCTCCTCGTTGGTGGGTCAAACCATTCCCCATTTGCCAGCCCTAAGGCGGGTCGGACATACCCCTTTTCAACCTGGCCTCGTCAGTGGGAGTCAAATCCATGGCCCATGTGTCCACCTGGCCCAATGGTGAGGCATCCCTAGGTACCATTGGGGTTTAGGGTCTCTCAACCCAAGGAGCACATCATCCCCTGCTATTTTCATACTTCCAGTGTCCATGATTCAATATCATCATCCTTATCATAATATGGTCAATCCGTGATGTTTGTAAAGAATTTGGATAATATTTCCCATCATATTTCATGCCATGGAATGCATGGTGATGCTAATAACAAGTGACTCAAGGATAGCTAGAATTCAAGGTATGCCGATATGCAGGGTGCAAGATAATTATTTCTATAAATTAACATCCCTTCTTATGTATGAATGCCCTACTAACAATCTAATTACATACTGTATGATTTGATCATTGCATTGTATTGGGTGATTTAGATGCCTAGTATGACTATTTAAGATATCCATGAAATTGGGCCATAAATTCCTGTCATATAGGGTGGCCTTAAATCCAATACACACCAAAGTATTCATGGTGGGCTTATATGGGTTTTGATTTGGGCTTTAATGAGGAGAACATATAATTATTGAGAGGCCCAAAATTTATTTCCACCATTATATATATACATATATATATATATATATATATATATATATATATATATATATATATATATATATATATATATATATATATGGGAAAAGGTTCTATGCGGTCCAGCTCATAGGAACTCCCCATGAGGTTGAGTTGTGTGGGCCCACCGTGGTGCTTGTTGAACATCTACCCCATCAGTTAGATGCACCATTTCATGGTGGGCTTGAGGTTTAAAATCAAGTCAATCAGCGACTTGTGTGGGCCACACTATGCACAACAGTTGAGAGGTTTACCCTCCATCAAAACATTCATAATCATTTGTTGGGCCCACCAAGATGTGGTTCATAAATCCAGCCCATCCATTTTGTGTGTTCTACTTGGTTGAGTGGTAAGTCCAAGTTTCAGATGCATCAAAATTTCTTGTGGATCCCAGCAAATGTTCGAGCTCTGAGTTGCACGAACGGTTCAAGGAGATCAAAGTTACATGGGTCCCAAAGTGATGTATTTATTATATCTATGCCGTTCATCTATTTTTTAGAGATAATTTTAGAGCATTATCCAAAAAAATGAATCATATCCAAAGATTATCTAGACCTCACCACAATAGCAGTGGAGATAATGATTTCACCGTTAAACAATTCACAGGGCCCACCATAACGTTTATTTTCCTCCCAATCTGTTCATAAGGTCACAAAGACCTGAATTAAGAGGAAAAACAAATTTCATATTGGTCTAAAACTTCTGTGACCCAAAAAGGGTTTCAATGGTAGACGTTCAATCCCCTGCTGCTTTTGTAGTGTGAACCACTTAATAGTTAGATCTGTCTTATTTTTCTTCTCAAGCCTTAAGAAGAGCTTACTAAATGGATGGACGGTTTGGATATAAGGCATACCTCATGATCAGACCCACAGAACTCGCTAATGTCCATTCTTCACATGATTTAAGATGGTGTGGGCCACCTGAGTTCCGTGTACGGCAGATTTTTTGCGTACCCCATTTCTAAAGGGGACCCATCAAATGCATAGTGTAGATGTTCGACATACATCACGGTGGGGCCTGTGGTGGGGCCCACCGTCCCTGCCCATTCCAAGCAGTAGGACGCTGACAGCAACAACGTCCAGCCCTCCTTTGCATCTTTTTTTATTCTAAGGTTTTTCATAGGTGGGGCCTACATCAGGATGATCCAGTCCATTTATTGGATTCTCTGGCTTGTTGCAAGCCCAATGAACCCAATATTTAATATATTTTGACGTATAAAAACATTACAGCGGGCCCTAACAGATTATCACTATTAAAACAATCTTTTTAATGGTGTCGCCTACCAGAGATTTGGATTGGCTTCATTTTTCGACTCAAGGCCTAAAATGAGCTAGAAAATTAAATGGATGGTGTGGTTAAATACATACATCATGGGTGGGGGTATTATGGTCCCCAACCCCTATTTAGAGGCAGCTGGGACGCTACTTGCTGCAGCGTCCTTTGGACGCCGGCAGCAACAGCGTCCACTCTCACTATTTTTTTTAATGTGGTGTGTGTAAACGTGTGTGTATGAGTGTGTGTGTGTGTGTGTGTGTGTGTGTGTGTGTGTGTGTGTGTAGGAGAGAGTTTGGCCAGCCTAATGGGCCACACTTGGATAGTTTTGATAGCATACAAATATTCTGGTGGGGCCCACTATCAATGGGTCCCACATGAAGTCTATAACAAATTATTATTATTGTTATTATTATTATTATTATTATTATTATTATTTTGTATTCACCTATGCATCTATACCATTGATCATATCATCTTCAACATATCATCACCACTATACATAAACATAATGAAAACAAAATAAGAATGAGTGGGGTGGGTGTACTTGTAAGTGCTATAGTTTATATCCCTGTTTGTTGTCAAATTTGTAGTGCCAAAATCACTATTATACTCTGTTATATATAACTTGCATAAGTGAAGCTCTCTCAAGGATCAACATACATGAACAAGCTAAGCTCACATCAAGCAAAGCTCTCAAGTACAAGACTCAAGATCTTGAATGAAAGAACTGATCACAAGACAAGACTCTTGAATGCAAGAACTGCTCACAAGACTCAAGCTGAAAAGAAAAAGAAAGTACAAGGCAAGACTCAAGCTGAACTCAAGACTCAAGTTGAAACTCAAGCCACTTTCATGATTGAGCTACTTCAAGGTTTAGTCTACATCAAGACTTCAAGGCTCATTCTTCATGGTCTCTTGTTTCAATGTCCATACTTCTTGATTGAGGTTTGTTTGACCATAGGATGACCTTAGAAAGTAGGTCATTTCGGATACATAAGTCGAATGTTATTTTACATGTGATTGGTCTGTTCTTCGACCAGTCTTAGGTCTGCTTCGACTAGTCCTAGACTTGCTTCGACCAGTCTAAGAAAATCCTCGACCAGTCGTAAGTTTGTTACAAATTCTGGATAAAATCTGTTAGCCTTCGACTAGTCCTGGAATCTGTTCGACCAGTCGTAGGAACAGTGTCGACTGATCTTCGACCAGTCGTAGAATCTACGACTCGAAGTCCAGCGAACTTTTGCAGGACCTACGACCAGTCGAAGGAAACCTACGACCAGTCGTAGGAGGGCTACGACCAGTCGTAGAACGGTCTGCGCTTATCCCGCCTAATCTTTCAAATATCTGTTATGGCTTCGACTAGTCGAAGAGCACTCTAGACCAGTCGAAGACCTGATCTTCTCACCTATAAATAGTGCACGAATCTCAGAAGAAATCATCGATTTAATTATAGTATTCAAGCCAATCTTCGTCGAACTTCTGAGAGATAATTTTGTGCTCCATCTAAGCTAAGTGTGCTTATTTAATATCTTCTTTCCTTAGCTTTATTTTAATTGATTTTGTTTCTGTTATTCCAATCTGATTTGAAAAGAGGAATTGTTATTCCCTTTCTTTGGAATCAAAATCAATTAAGGCAAGCCCTATTTGGTTTAATTTAAAATCTATTAGAACTAGAACCATTGTAATTGAGTACTGGACATTGAACTTGGACATTCAATCATCTACTCTGACTTGGTTCTACCGGGCTGCTACAACGAAGAAGATATTCAGGTATTTTACATATTGTAAATTCCTTTCTAATATTTTGGTTTCTTTCAAGATTTGCCAGAAAAATCTTGTTATATTGGTTATCTGAGGAAAGCCAGGAAAACTCAGAAGTGGGGGTTTTTTAATTGTGTAAGCCCACATACAAAGACACAATTGTAAGGGTTTTGGGTGAACCTGGGAAAACCTATCTTTAGTGAACGCTAATATCCCCTGTGTGAGGATATTAGGAGTGGAGTAGCTTTTTGTGTGGCTGTTGGATAACAGTTGGTGAACACACAGGCGAACCACTATAAATCCTTTGAGTTGTGGTTGATTGATTTATTCTTTTAATTGTTTTTATTCTTTTTGTGGGATGTATGTATGGTGGTGAATGTTGTAATTATTTCAAGCTTTGTGAGAATGTTGTAATAGCTTAGAATTTACTTTCTGCTATTCCTTTATAAGCTTGCTTTTCAATTTCATTTTGAAAGTTGTTCCAGCAAGGTTGCCCTGCCATTTTTATGGTGTATGGCTGTCCCTAGAACAATACATCTTTAATTACAAGTTATTTCAATTCAGTTCATATTTGTTTTTGTATTCCTCTTCGATTTGAGACTTGATACAAAGACCTTTCTAGAAATAAGGTTGTCCTACCATAAACTCTGTTTTTGGTGTAAGGTTGTCCTTAGAATAACGTTTGTATCAACCTCTCAAGATCTGAATTTTGAGGTTGTTTTTCTTTCCTGCATTATTATTTAATTTGGCTATCATTTTCTTTATTATTCCGCTGTTATAAGTTTTTATTTGGCATTGTCCTATTCACCCCCCCTCTAGGACATATAGCTTGGCCTTTTCAGTACTCACCTTGATGAACTAGATGGATGGTTAAGATGAATGGAAGGGATGGAATTGATGGTTGAGATGGATGGAAGGGATAGGATTGATGTCCCACCAAGATCACTCCTCCCTCCCTCTCTCTCTTATGGTAGGAAATGGGGAAAATGCTAAGGGATGGAGGAGTATATGTAGAGAAATGGATAAAAATGTGGTTAGATTAGGTTAATGTGATTATGGTTAGCTTAGGCTAGGATTATGGGAATTTATGCATGAGTAAGAATTGATGGTGGATTAAAGGGGCATGGGATGGCATGGTGTGATGATGTATACATAGGATATAGTATGGAGAAGAGTTAACTTTGGGGTGCACTTGATAGAGGGATGGGTATGGGTGTGTGACATCACACACATGGGTAGAGATTCTCTCACCCATGTGTGGTATGGTGCATGTGTGGGAGCATGTGTTGTGCACATATGTGGAATGCAATATATGGTGCCATGTGTATATGACACATTAATGATTCTTCGCGGTGTATCTCACTAACGGAGCGTCATACAGATGCACGGGTGGTACCTTCATGATCGTGGAGATGGGGCGGTCGATATGAAGTAGGTTTCGAAGTCTTGGGATTTCGGTCAGTTGGGTGTGCACTATGCATGGCTAGTCTAGGTTTGGCTAAGGGCGTTGATCATCATGCACGTAGGTATAGAAAATGGTACGAAATGGACGGGGTGGTCATCATAGTATCTGTTTCGGTTATTTACGGTCGCATTATGAGGGGTGTACTATAAGGGGTTCTTTCGAGTATTTGAATTGTATATGCAGGCATTACCAAATTTTATTTCGAAAGGTGAGTCTCATCTCCTAACCAATTGGTTGTACTTATAGGCCGGATCAGGTATTACACTCTTGAGGCCTCTTTTGATTTAAAAATTGAGTAAGGGCCTCTTGTCGGTTAGACGTTTGTCCATTCCTCCAACTGAAATTTGGATGGTTTCTCCAGCTGGAGTTGTATGTATTTGAGTTGGGTCCTTTGAAAGGTCTTTGGTAGTTGTTTATGGAATTTGATTACTCATTCAATATCTCTTGAAAAATAAGAATTGTTGGGCAATTTTCAGTTGTATGTATGTTATATGCACAAATACCACAAACAACTTCCGCAGCCTTTTCGGGTTCTGCCTTCTTAAGTTCCATGGCCTTAACTTTTCTTGTGAGTCTAGCCACTCTTGCATTTATGTCATCTTCCTCTTTTAACACATAAATTCCTATCCTTTCCTTTGATTGAGTAAGCTTAGAAGTGGTGGTTCTTAAGGAGATATCCCATGATTGCTGTCACACCCCGAACCCGGAGATCAGACTTACAAGAACCCCGATCACCGAATCCGGTGCCGACAGCCTCCGTAGTACCCCATTCTCGGCTATACGCCAGATTCCGATCCTGGGATCCTATAAGGAGGTTTTTTTTTTTTTAGTGTACATTTACCTCGTGATAAGTATAACCACAAGTATACCCAAATCATAGAGGCAACATCATCATCACATATCCAGTAATATAAACATTTGAGTACAATGCAAAAAGGGAAATACATAAATCGAAGATTAAACTCCAGAAGACCGCTGCAGGCTCCAAACTCAACACTGCTGCAACCTAACATCACCTGCACGCATCTATCGTGCATAAGCTTACAGAAAGCTTAGAGAGTGGTGTAAGTGTGTGCACAGGATAAGTGCCAAGTATTCAACGCAATGTCATAATCATACAATGTCGAAATAGGCGCAAGATCATGAATCATACGTTATCAGAGTAAGCGAAAATACTGAGAGTCAAACAATATCAGAATATGTAATACAAATCAACTATACAAATGAGGAACAATATCAGAATACGCGGTATATATCAACTACACAATGAGAAACAATATCAGAATACGCGATACAGATCAACTATACAAATGAGGAGTCAAAAAGAGTCAAATATCAGATGCCGTATCTAAACCATATAAATACAGAAACATAGGTAACAAAAAAAAATGCCATATGCCGCGGATGTAATGCAATATGCAGTGCAAATGGAATGACCATGCTGGAGTATGAAGTCGGGATGGTAGTACATAGTATCGCAGGCTATGGGGTCCATCACAAGGGACTTCTATCCAAACTAGTCCCATACATAAATTTGGATAGTCAGACTCGATGTGGTAAACTCCTGATCTCAGGTTAGTTGCGCGCCCCAACTGTCACGCCCCAAACCCTGAAATCGGATTCACAGGAATCCCGATTGCTGAATCCGGTGCTGACAGCCTCCGTAGTACCCCATTCTCGGCTCCTAGCGTCCATACGCCAAATTCCAATCATGGGGTCCTACAAGGAGGGGTTTTTTTTGTATATACATTTAACTCGTAATAAGCATAACCACAAGATTACCCAATTCACAAAGGCAACATCATCATCACATATTCAGTAATATAATCATTTGGGTACAATGCAGAAAGGAAATACATAATTAAAAACCAAGCTCCAGAAGACCGCTGCACGCTCCAAGCTCAACACTGCTACAACCTAACATCACCTGCACGCATCTATCGTGCATAAGCTTATAGAAAGCTTAGAGGGTGGTGTAAGTGTGTACAAGGTAAGTGCCAAGCATTCAACATAATAACATCATTATATAAGACCAGAAATACCGGTAATCCATAAATCATACAATATCGGAATAAGCAGAAATATATTGATAAGATCATGAATTATCAGAGTAAGCAGGAATATTGAGAAGACCATACGATAACAGAGTAAGCGAAAATACGGACAAGTCCATGAGTCAATCAATTTCAGAATATGCAATATAGAACCACTATGCAAATGAGGAATCATAGATAGCTAAATATCAGATGCAGAGGACACAATACAATAGACATTCCTGATGAGTAACACGAATAACGTCAGCCGTACCTAAACCATATAAATGCAGAGACTCAATAGCCCAAAATGCCATATGCCGCGAATGTTCTACAATATGCGGTGCGAATGGAATGACCATACTGGAGTGTAAAGTCGGGATGATGGTACGTAGTATCACAGGCTATGGGGTCCATCACAAGGGACTTCTATCCAAACCAGTCCCATACCTAAATTTGGATAGTTAGACTCAATGTGGTAAACTCCTGATCTCAGGTTAGTCGTGCGCCCCAACTGAAATCCTGGCCATTACGAAAGCACTCGTAACAAATAGTTGCGCACCACCAACCCGAGTGGATAGTGAATGAATGAATACATGAATGAGTATGCAACTCCTACTCCCTAAATCCACATATCAGTACAGTTCATCTCTAGGATCATCACCGGGGTTTAGTACACTCCAAATGGCACTGCCGCTCTCCCAACCGCACAGTTCAAGTGAGCATAAGAAACCTCACTATCCGCCTTGCCAATAGTCTGCCAATACCTATCCGGCATGTCGATAGCGGACCCATTCACGAGCTGGTCAAACTCAGCCTAGTATTGCCCCCTACCCTTGGGCGAGTAAGGCCACACCCCATCCCAACCGACCACGACACAGTGGGAGATGCGACCTCCTGGTATTCGTCACTCGGGCGCTCATGTATCCACTCGGTCTCGACGTTGGGGCGTCTCCTGGCCACGGAGGTTTAGGAATTTTCACCTAGGGACATCTATGGTGCCCGTATGTTAGAACCAAACATTTTCGGTGTCCTATTTAGCCATCCACGATATGCCTGTGGAGGCTACGGCCCTGATGTCGCTAGGGCATACAGTAATCATAATGCGAAATGCATGAGTCATACAATCCAGTCATGCATCAGTCCTGCACATACCGCATGCTCATGTGAGATAACCTCCACCTATCAGGGAGTCTCATAACAACATGCTCAATGACATATGCAATGATCAACCACCTCTCATAGCAAACATGCAGATGATGCGTATGGGCATGTATCATGATGATATGCTGTCACATACTCATAACCGGTATCCACAACCAGCATCGATAATCGACCTCGACACCGTGTGGACATTTAACTAACATTGGCCCCAAGGAATGGCCTACATAGAGTCAAACATATAATGGGCCCACGGCCTCACACAAGGGCCTAATATACAACACAATGGGTCTAACTCAAGGGCCACATATACACAACAGGTGGACCCTGCTCATGGGTCTAATACATATCACAATGGCCCTCAACTACGGGTCACATATACATCATATAGGTCTCGACAATCGGCCTTGGCAGTCGAATTCGATACTCAGAATCGGCCAATACAATCGACCTCGACAAATCGACACCGATAATCTACATCAATAATTAGCACCGACAATCAGCATCGATAATCAACACCGACGACCGATCACATAGACAAGACTGGGTCTATGATGAACATCTGATCAACTATAATATAAAGATCAGCCCTCGGCCGTGGTTATATCAAATCTGGTAACATGGAGCCATCCGTCCATGGTAAATGGGGCCCACTTATTTAGGTTAACCCACGAAGAGAATGATGAGAATGGGCCTGATAAGGCCTAAGGAAGGGTCACAATGTGGACAGCTAACCATCACTGCCCAGTAATGTGGACATTTGACCAACATTGCTCCCAAGGAGTGGTCCACATAGAGTCAAACATAAGGTGGGCCCAAATATCCAACAAGTGGGCCTCAAATAGTCATCACAGGTGGGCCTTACACATACAGCATGTGGGCCTACACATCACGGTGGGTCGATACATTGGGCCTTACCATTGGGCCTAATATACACATCACGGTGGGTCGCATCATTGGGCCGCACCAATGGGCCTCATGCAATTTAAGTCGGGCCTCAATAAATGGGTCGGAAACATACCACAATAGGCCACGACATACAGGCTAGAAATACATCGCTATGGGCCGCACTAATACATCAACGTGGGCCTCTTTATATGGGCCGCACCAAAAATCATTTCAATAGTTGTAGGTATAACATGTGTATCACTACACCCATGGCCCGCGTATGATGATCAGCACTGGTACAAACAAATTCATGTAAATCGGCACCAACCAAACATTGTCGAGCACTATCCCAACATTATGGACGAGGTGGATACAAAATACGAACATCTAGGCGGGCCGCACAAGTGGACGGTGTGGGTGAATACACACGGCATGGTGGGCCTGTACAGTGTAGGCGGGCCCAGCACATGCAGCAAGCGGGCCCTGCGCCATCAAGACGGGTAGATGGTGTGGATATACAATACATTTATCATGGCAGAATCACACATTGAAAAGGGCCTTATATACATCATATTGGGTCTCGACCCATGAGTCCCAAATACATCTAATGGGCCGCAACACAGGGACCTCATATATAACAAGGTGGGCCTTAACAATGGGCCATAAATATGGTAAGTGGGCCACACCACATGGCCACGTGTATATCAAATGAGCCACACTCAAATATAAGTGGTGATAATGATTTTCACTACTAAAATTTCCAAGGCCCGCCATAACATTTATTTCTCATAGAATCTAATCATAAGATCTCAAGGATTTCAAAGATAGCCGTTCAATCCTCACCGTGCACTGTGGTCTACTTGATAAATAAATCTGTTTTATTTTCGTCCCAAACCTAAAAATCATTTTCCCAAAAATGGTTGGACGGTTGGATGAAACACATGTCCCATAGGGATGGAAGGTATAGATAAGTCACATATTCCGTGATGGAGGTCCACAATTGTGGACACAACACGTACATAAATGGGTCTTAAGTAAGACCCACCAAAATGTTTACTTTCCACCCAACCTAGGGCCCAACATACTGTCCATCCAAACTGGGGCCAACATGATGTTTATTTTTCCATCCAAACTGGTCATAGGGTCACATGGGCCTAGGGCCCACTGTAATATTTATTTGCATCCAACCTGTTGATAAGGTCATATAGACCTGGGGCCCACCATAATGTTTATTTCCATTCAAACCTGTTGATAAGGTCATACAGACATGGGGCCCACTACAGCATTTATTTTTCCCCCAACCTGATGATAGGGTCACACAATCATGGGACCCACTGAAATGTTTACTTACATCCAATCTGTTGATAAAGTCGCATGGGCCAGGGGCCCACTGCAGTGTTTACTTACCATACAACCAGTTTATAAGGTCACGTGGGCGTTTGGCCCATTGTAATATTTATTTGTCCACCAAACTTTTGGTACGATTATGTGGTCCTGGGGTCCACCGTGATGTAGTTCACAAATCCAACCCGTTTATTGTGTGTGTCCCACCAATTTAAGGGTCTAAACTGAGTTTCAGGTGGGTCCAAGTTGTATGTGGACCCCAGCAGTTGATTCCATGTGGCTTGGCATACCACCATATGAAAGGTGATGGTGTGGGCCATCCGAGAACTTTTTATGACTGATTTTTGGAACCAACGCATTATAAAAGGGGACCTATTAAATGAACGGCATGGATTTAGAACATACATCATGGTAGGGTCCACAATTGGGGCCAAAGGGGCCCTCCCTATTTAACGTTGGACATCCAGGAGTCTGGACGTCCAGGTGTATATATATTTATTATTTTTTTTTATTAATTTTATCTTAGGTGGGACCCACATTAACAGATCTACTCCGTCCATTATATGGTCCCATAAAATCAGAGGTCCAAACCAAGTTTTAATCACATCCAAAACTCAGGTAGGCCCCACCAAATGATTTTATATATTTAGGCATGTTTTCACATGATTTTAGATGGTGTGGCCTGCCTGAGTCCCGTATAAGGCTGATTTTTGGGATGTACATCTGGATTGTGGGGACCCATCAAATTCATGGTGTTGATGGTTGAAACACATCACAGTGGGGCCCACAACTAGGGCCGTGCGGCCCTGCCAGACCGCCCACCCGCCAGTCGCAGGCAGCGCCTGCACGGACTGACAGTGGCAGCGCTGCTGCTGCTGTTGGCTCTTTTTTTTTTTTTAGAATGCCGTTTTCTTATGGATTTTCACAGGTGGGGCCCTCATCAGAAAAATCCGCTCCATTCATTGGCTTCCATACCCCAAGACCATCCAAACAAGCCCGATATGTAGCATATTTTTGGCGAATAAAAACATTTAGGTGGATTTTAACGGTAAACATTATTATTTCCTATGGTATGGCCCACTTGATTGTCAGATCAGCCTCATCTTTGGGTTCAACGCCTAAAATGAGCTGAGAAGTCAAATGGACGGCATGGATTTTATACATACATCAAGGTGGGGTCTGCATGAGCAGCCCACCCCAAAGCACTCTTCCTTTTTCTTTTTCTTTTTTTTTACACCACCGTAACAGTACACGCACTCCGTGGCCGCTCCCTGTCCAGCGTCCCCTAGACGCTGGACAGCATGGATATAACACAATCATCATGGTGGGTCCCATGTATAGGTGGCCCACGTGTCATCAGGGTGGGTCCCACATGAGCGTGGCCCACCGTTCTTAAATCAATTGATGTTTGTGTGTCTCCACCACCATAAGGTAGGGTCTACATGATTTGGACAGTTTGGGTGAAACATACCTCAAGGTGGGGTCCATCCAAGTGGGCCACACATCACACGAAAAAAAAAGAGGAGGAAGAAAGGGCACCCACATTTGATCTGCTTGGACCTCTTCTTCCATCAATGCATCCTAGAGCTCCAAATGGTGCATTTGAACGGTGGAGATTGATTTTGGAGAGTGGGATTGGGTGGTAGAGAGTGGGCCACACCAAGCTCCTCCATGGAAGCCATGGACATTGGAGCTCTTGGGGTTATTTAGAGAATGAGAGAGAGATGAGAGAGAGGAGTGAGAAAGAGATGGGTGATGGGAGAGAGGGATGGTGCATGTTGACTTTTGGGTGAAAAAAGGATGGGTGCCATGCCTTGTTGGTGAAAAGGGGATGGCTAAGTAAGGTTGTGTACTTAAACTTGATTAATGGATTGATGTGACATTTAGGCTAGAGATTCTCTTGGAAATTACAACGCACAGTGTTTTCTCGAACCGAACGCGGGCCCATATTTCCTGGCCTGAGTATCGCCTCGGCGAGCGAGACGCGGCATCGGAATCGCAGCGACTGCGCGGTCACAAGGGTATAGGTCTCGGGTCGAGCTGACACTGGAATACGGGATACCACTCGGGGTCGCCAGAATTCCACCGGGAGGACCATGGAAGCCTACGGGACGGTACGGGCTAGAATATGGGGCTTACACCAACCGAAATCCTAGCCATTGCAAAGGTACACATAACAAATAGTTACGCACCATCAGCCCGAGTAGATAGTGAATGAATGAATAAATGAGTATGCAATTCCTGCTCAATAAGTCCACATATCAGTACGGTTCCTCTCTAGGGAAATCACCGGGGTCTATTACACTCCAAACCAGATTGTCGCCCCATCACGTGCAACAAGGTGAGTGGAAGAGACCTCACTATCCGCCTGCCAATATCGGGCCCGGCTCGTTGATAGCGGACCCATTCCTTGAGCTGGTCAGGCTCAGCCTAGTATTGCCCCCTCCTCTCGGGCAGGTAAGGCCGTATCCCCTTCCAACCGACCACGACACAGTGGGAGAGAAGGCCTAACGGTATACAACCCTCATGCACTCATGCATCCACTCGGTCTAGATGTTGAAGCAACATCTGGAACCAAGAGGGTTTAGGGACTTTCACCCAGGGATATATATAGCACCCCATGTAAAACAGATTTTCGGTGCCCCATCTGGCCATCCACAATATGCCTGTGGAGGCTACAGCCCTGATGTCGCTAGGGCACACAATGCAAGATGCATGAGTCATACAATCTAGTCATGCATCAACCCTGCGCATACCGTGCACTCATGTGAGATAACCTCCTCCTATCAGGGAGTCTCATAACAATCTGCCTAATGAAATATGCAATGGTCAACCACATCTCATAACAAACATGCAGATGATGCGTATGGGCATGTATCATGATGCTATGTAGTCACATACTCATAATCGGTATCAATGACCAGCATCGACAATCGATCTCGACAATGTGGACATTTAACCAGCATTACCCTCAAGGAATGACCCACATAAAGCCTAATATATAGTAGACTCATGACCTCACACAAGGATCTAATATACAACACCATGGGCTTTACTCAAGGGCCACATATACACAACAGGTGAGCCCTGCTCATGGGCTTCGAATACATGACATGTGGGCCCTACACATGAGTCACGAATACATTAAATGCGTCATACATCATGGGCCTAATACATATCACAATGGTCTTGCCCATAGGACACGAATACACCACATTGGGCCTTGCCCATGGGCCATGAATACATCACAGTAGGCCTCAACTACGGTTCGCATATACATCATATAGGTCTCGACGATCGGAATCGACACTCGGAATTGGCCTCAACAATCGGAGTCGGCCTATACAATCGACCTCGACAATTGCAATCAGCTTTGATACTCAGCCTCGACAATCGGGATCGATCGATAATAAGAATCGGTAAATCGGTCACGACAATCGGATCGATCGATAATCAGAATCGGCAAATCGGTCACGATAATCAGGTCGATCGATAATCAGAATCGGCAAATAGATCACGATAATCAGGTTCGATCGATAATCAAAGTCGGCAAATCGGTCACGACAATCGGATCGATCGATAATCAGAATCGACAAATCGGTCACAACAATCGGATCAATCGATAATCAAAATCGATAAATCGATCACGACAATCGGGTCGATCGATAATCAAAATCGGCAAATCGGTCATGACAATCGGGATCGATCGATAATCAGAGTCGGCAAATCGGTCACGACAATCGGATCAATCGATAATCAGAATCGACAAATCGGTCACGACAATCGGATCAATCGATAATCAAAATCGGTAAATCGATCACGACAATCGGGATCGATCAATAATCAGAGTCGGCAAATCGGTCACGACAATAGAGATCGATCGATAATTAAAATCGGTAAATCGGTCACGACAATCGGGTCGATCGATAATCAAAATTGACAAATTGGTCACGACAATCGGGATCGATCGATAATCAGAGTCGGCAAATTGGTCACGACAATCGGGATCAATCGATAATCAGAGTCGGCAAATCGGTCACGACAATCGGATCAATCGATAATCATAATCGGTAAATAGGTCATGACAATCGGATCGATCGATAATCAAAATCGGCAAATCGATCACGACAATTGGGATCAATTGATAATCAAAGTCGGCAAATCAGTCACGATAATCGGATCAATCGATAATCAGAATCGGCAAATCAGTCACGACAATCGGGATCGATCGATAATCAGAGTCGGCAAATCGGTCATGATAATCGAGATCGATCGATAATCAAATCGGTAAATCGGTCACGACAATCGAGTCGATCGATAATTAAAATCGACAAATCGGTCACGACAATTGGGATCGATCGATAATCAGAGTCAGAAAATCGGTCACGACAATCGGGTCGTTCGATAATCAAAATCGGCAAATAGATCACGACATTCAGTTCGATCGATAATCAAAATCGACAAATCGATCACGACAATCTGGATCGATTGATAATCAAAGTCGGCAAATCGGTCACGTCAATCGGAATCGGCCTCAACCTCGATAATCAAAATCGGCCTTGACGAGAATGGGCCTAACAAGGCCTAAGGGAAGGTCACAATATGGACATTCAACCATTATTGACCATCAATGTGGACGTTTAACCAACATTATTCCCAAGGAATGGTCCACATGGAACCAAACATATAGTGGGCCCATGGCCTCACACAAGGGTCTCATACATCAAGTGGGCCGCATATCATGGGCCGAAAATACATCTTAATGGGCCTCATCATATGGGTCATAATCACATCACATCAGGCCTTGCCCATGGGCCTCAAATACATCACAACAGGCCACAACCCATGGGGCTCAAATACAACAAGTGGGCCGCATCAATGGGCTGCACCAATGGGCCTCACACACATCATGTGAGCCTCTCAAGGTAATGAGGTCTATGGCCTAAAATAAATGGACAGTGTGTGTAATACACATACATCATGGTGGGGTCCACGTCCTAGCTGGACTGTACGGTGTGGCTAAAACACGTGCCTCAAGGTGGACCATACGTCCATCAAAATGGATAGACGGCGTGTCTATAGAATATGTACAATCAAGGTAAGCCAGTCCTTAAAATTATATGGAAAACTAGATGGACAGTATAGATGTACAATACATAAATCACGGCGGATCTCGCAGATGGCCGGCATGGATGCAAAAAAAGTAGATGACATTGATGAATTCAAAAATCATGGTGGGTCCCATTGATCTGGATAGATGGATGGAGTGGACATAAAGTAAATACAACAAGGTGGGACCCACCTGCTGCCAAAACAGATGAACGGCTTGGATCAAAACACAACTTCAGGTGGGTATCCATGCTGGAAAAACAAATGGACAGCTTGTATAGGACACATACATTCGAGGTGAGTATCACCATCCCAATCCAGCGGACGGTGTGGATGAAGTGAATACATCAAGGTGGGCCTTGCACGCTGCAGGTGAACGGCCTGCATGAAACACATGCATCACGGTGACCCTCACAACAGGTAAATTGCTACTGGGCTACTGCCCAACAGTCCAACAGATGGACGAAGCTAATAAAATACATAAATCATGGTGGCCCACTAGCTGTACAGCCTCCACATATGGACGGTGAATCAAACACATACATTAAAGTGGGCCCAACCATCTAGATGAATGGACGGTGGATAGTACACCTGCGTCAGTGGGCCCCACCATCATTGATGGATGGTTTACATATAAAACGTATCTCATGGGGACCATAGAACTTGGTGACGTCAATTGCTGGTGGGACCCACGGAGCTTGCTGTGTCAAAGCAGCAGCTGCAGCTGCTGGCACACATCTAAGTGGATGGACGGGATGTGACATATATGTCATAGGTTCCACACACGTGTGGCCTACACCATGGTGATAAAACACCTACATCATTGTGCGTCCCTCACATATGGACGGTGGATTTTGCACACGTGCATGATGGTGGGCCTTGTAGATGGAGGGTGTGGATGAAATATAAACATCATGTGGACTACGTCCACAGAACTTGCTATTGTAGTACAACATATTTGCTACTAGGATCCACCGTCCCTCCAACGGATAGCGTGGATACAGAATGCATACATCGATGTGGGCCCCACCTCTACACACACAACACGTGTGGAGTGGGTCCCACGGCTGCCAAAAACGGACGGATGGTATAGATATAACATATGCATCATGGTAGGGTCCACACACGAGGACAGTACGGCACTGCTAAACACATATATTATGGTGAGGCTCCACACACGTGGCCACACCTGATATACATATATGTAAGTATATATATTATAATATATATTTATATTTTATTTTATTATCTTACTTTCCTTGGCAAAAGCAACATCCAGCGTCCTTCCATGTCTGGACGCTAGATGCACACATACATCATGGCGGGGTCCACCATTCTGAAACGGTTGGACGGTAGGATACAAGGTGGGCCCCATGCGTACGGAATACATACAACTGATGTGAGTCTACTCGTGTGGACCCACAAGTTTTGAAGGAAGCTGATGTTTGAGTTTTACGCATCCACATATCCGGTGGGTCCTGTCCAATGGATGGACGGTGATGGATGATACACCCATCAAGGTGGGCCATTATTCATAGGTAAAGAGAGGGAGAAGGAAAGAGAGAATTAGAGAGATCATGATGACGGAGGAGCCCCGCCACTATGGGCCCCTCTTTAATACAAAGCATACATCAAGGTGGGTCCCACTACATGTGAGCCCTTAAATTACAAAACTAAAATAGAATAAAATGACAAAGATGTAGATCCAAGATCACCCACCTCGAGATCTCTCATTCCTTCTTCTGCCAATGCATGATAGAGTCCCAAATGGACAATTTCAATGGTTGAGATGGGCTTAGGATGGTGGGATCGGGTGGTAAAAAGGTGGGCCACACTACTCTCTCCCATGGAAACCATGGACGTGAGTTGCTCCCATGGAGCTTGGGAGAAATAAGAGAGAGAGAGAGAGATGATGGGAGAGAAGTGATGGGAGAGAGGGATGGTGAGTGATGTAAGTAGGTACTTTATTGTAAGAAAATATTGACTTTTGGGGAGGGTGGTTGTACTTGGGGATGGGTGTGAGTGATGGTGAGTGATGGGAGTGTACTTGACATTTGATGTGATGGATTCTCTTGGGATTTGTAACGCGCGACGTTTTCCTCGAACTGAACGTAGGCCCACATCTCCTGGCTTGGGTATCATCTCGACGCGCAAGACGCGGCATCGGAACCATGGCGATGGCACGGTCGTAAGGATACAAGTCTTAGTCTGAGTCGACTCAGATATAAGGGACACGACTCAAGATCGCACGCAAATGCCGGTAACAGGTTGAGGGTTGTCGGAATTTGACCGGGAGTACCGTGGAAGCCTATGGAACAGTACGGTCTAGAATACGGGTCTTACAATTGCACGTTTTCAGCAAGTTTATCAAAATAATCCCATGCATAATCGGCTTCCTTGTTCATGAATTCCCGATTACACATCACCTCCACAAATTGGCAAATCAATGATGTCAATCCTTCATAAAAAAAGCTCGTTATCCTCCATGTTTCGTAGCCATGTTGTGGATATGAATTTAAAAGATCCTTAAATCACTCCTAACATTAGAAGAAGGTCTCGTCTTCTTTTTGCGTAAAATTCATGATTGCTTTCCTTAAGGTATTCGTTTTATGATATGGGAAGAACTTTTTAAGGAACTCCCTTGTCATCTCAACGCATGTACCAATGAACCGTGATCTTAAGGAATGTAACCATGACTTAACCTTTTCTTCAAAGAGAATGGGAACAATTTTAGTCTTAATGTGTCCTCAGACACGTTTGGGAAGTGTAATGTAGATAATATCTCATCAAACTCTTTCATATGTAAGTATGAACTTTCATATTCTAGTTTATGAAACTTAGGAAGGAGTTGAATCACCCCTGATTTAACATCCACAGTTCCTGCATTCAATGAGAATATCATGTAGGAAAGTGTACTCACCCCCACCAATTGTAAATAATCTCCTAGAGTACGAGGCGGGGGTACATGATGCACCTCATTCTCATCTTGTGCCTCCTTAACTGGGTGTTAAGGTTGATGTGCAGCCATCACTTCTACTGACTCAGAGGATCCTAAGTGGTGTCTAATCCAATGATGGATAGGCAATCGTTAAACTAATCCTCCTTCACTCATGAGACGGAGAGTGTTATCACGAACCCACTTGGGCATGAAACACTCGCAGCCCACAAGTAACTAAACAACTAAAATCTAAGAGAAAGAAAGCTAAAACCTACAACAAATAAGAAATCTAAAAAGATAAGAGAGAGTTGGAGAGAAGTTACCCGATTAGGGTTGCTATATTAGGATTATACAAAACAGAAAACAATGTTAGTTTCTAAAAGCAATCCTAACCTAAATGCATAGCAAAAAAATAAACCATAATCTTAACCTAATTTTAATACCAATTAATTTTAAAAAATGTAGTCGTAGTCCCCGGCAATAGTTCTAAAAACTTGTTCACAATCCCAAGTGTAGGGTCGTGATGTAATAATAACTCAGTGAGACCGACGTCGAATCCACATGGACTAAACTTGTACATATTCTGAAAGTAACTAGAAGTAGAACTAAAAAAAGATCTAAATCTTAATCTGGTATAAAAAAGAGTAATTATGAATTATATTGATTAAAACTATCAATTAAAATGTAGGAACTAGGGTGCCAAGGATCCACTTGTAGTTATTAAGATGCTACCTTACTTGATTCAAGAAACACAATTGGAATTATAATCATATCCTATCTAATTTGAAGATAAAATAATTAAATTAAATCTCTAAACTTTTCATTGATCTAGTCCTTAATGAAGGAGTATTGTGATGATTGGAAGCCAATTTATGCATCCACCATGTCCAGGAGACGATGGTGAATCACGAGTTTTACCAATCTCACAATCTCAAACAGGAAAAGAAGATATTTAAAGCTATTATAACATCTATTGTGATTTGAGTCACAATAAATCATAGAAAACTGAAAATATTCCTTAAATTTAAACTAGAAATCAATGAGGTTCAACAAGAATAAGAATCAAAGAAAGAAAATCATCCCAACATGCTACAAACTTCACCTCTTAGCCCTAGTTAAGAGATTTAGCCAACCATAGACATGATTAAAACTAAATCTCCTAAAGAAAATATTAAAAAATAAATAAAGAATGAAGAAAAACTCTTGGGAGGCTACTCCACCCTTTTGCTCTGCTCCTGAAAACCTAATTCATGTTTAGAACTCCTCAAAGAACCCATATTTATAACTATTGGTCGGTTGTCTTTAGAAGCTGCCTCAAATTTACGCACTCTGCGTAACGCCTTCGATGTCATCGAACAACCTTCGATGTCATCGAGCGTAACTTGAATTCGGAAGTCGTGCCTGAAAAGGAGAGCTTACGAAGTCCTAGATGGAGGGTGAATAGGACTATGCCAAATAATCAAATAAAGTGCCGAATAATAAATAAATCAGAGATCTCAATTGCTTAAGTATTGAAACGTTGATTTTAATTGATTCGTAGGACAACCTTCACCTAAAAAGTTTAGGCAGGACAATCTTATTTCACGAATACTATTAAAATCAAAATTTCAAACTTTGCAAGAGTAAATAAAATTAAATATTACAATCATTCACTACTTCAACTAAGATGGAAATACAATCATTCACCACATAAAAGATAAAAGCATTAACCACAAACACAGAGAATTATAGTGGTTTGGTGTGTCAATAACTATTCTAAAACAGCCACACCTACTCTACTCCCAAAATTACTCTCCACGTAATCTTGGCTTTCAGTATAAATAAGGTTTTCTCTAGGTCACTTTAAAACCTGATATAGTTGTGATTTTACCGGGCTATCGCAAACAAAAACCCTCATTGAGATTTTTTGGCTATATTTAAAAAACTAAATAAAGAAATAAATATATACTTATCTTCACCAGAAAAGAAACTATAGCTGAAGAACTACTTTTCTTGAATGTCGAATGTTCAATGTTCGGTCATATAGAAAAGGTCTAGGGTTCTATTAATTTTAATTAAATTTAGACTAATGGCTACTTAAGTTAATTTTCTTGAATCTTAAAGAAAGAAGAGTATTCACTCTCTTTAGAATCAGAATGATAGAGTCTGAGATTAA
Source organism: Magnolia sinica (assembly GCF_029962835.1). NCBI lineage: Eukaryota > Viridiplantae > Streptophyta > Magnoliopsida > Magnoliales > Magnoliaceae > Magnolia > Magnolia sinica. The sequence continues at coordinate 89,258,174 of NC_080574.1, forward strand.
GGGAATTAAATAAAAGTTATAAAAAATAATTTATAATTACCGTTCAATAGCTTATGAAAAACTAGAGCTTCTCTCTCTCTCTCTCTCTCTCTCTCTCTCTCTTTTGCAGAAGAATTTTGATGATAATAATTGATATTTCGGATTGAAAGAGAACTTCAATTTATAGGCATAAAGGTTGAATCTTCGACAGGCTTAAGACAGTCTTTGACTAGCCCTAGCACCAGATTCTGTTTCAAAGGATTTCCATATTTGAGTGAGATTAGATTTATCCGATCTTCGACTGGTCGAAGGCCCAGTTCGACTAGTTGAAGGTGGTCTTTGACTGGCCGAAGATGCCAAAATTCAAACTTATTTAGTTGATGGACTTCGAGCCAAGAATCTTAAGGTTGGTCGAAGATTCTCCTTCGACTAGTCGAATAGACCATTCGACTGGTCAAATTTGTAACAGAAAAACAGTTTTGCTTTGGTTTGTACTAGGACTGGCTGAGCAAAAATTAGACTAGTTGAACCAAACCTTAGGCTACCCGAATTACAAGCAATCACAAGTATAAAAACCCAACTTAAATAGTTTTTGAAAGCACCTAAACCTAAGGTCTTTCTAGGGTTTATAATACCTGAAATGACTAAACTTCTTTGTCTTTAACTTGATTAAAGACTTTAACTTTTCTTTGGAGCTTGATCTTCTGTTAGAACATCAGTTGATCTTGACATCATTTTGAGCTTGATCTTCTACTAGAACTTGGACTAGACTTGGACCTTGATCTTAAACCATACTTGAAGATTACTTGATAAGATGTTTTGACTAAACAAAATTTGACAACTAAAGTGTGCTTTTAATATTATAGTACTTACAATCACCTCCTTTGTCAATTTCATGACAAAACACATAATATTACAAATATCAAAATAATGAAGCCTTGTACTCTTGTTGTAGAAGATTTTTGAAGATTTCAAAATATTACTACTCCCCCTCAATTAGTACCTCCCCTGTATCATGACATAAAGCATTCCAACATTCCATAGCATATATATCATTCCAATTAAACATGACATGCAAAAATATAATTCCTATGCATTCATTCATTCTCATCCTCCAAGCAACTTCATACAATAACATACATTCTTCATGCAACCAAATAACTCTTCCCCCTTTTGTCACAAGTTGACAAAGGAAGAATCAGATAACTATCAAGTAAATTAGAAAGATAAGGAAATAATTAGTAAATAGACTTGATAGAAGAAGAAAGAAGCATATGAAGAAGAAGTATATAGCAAGGAGATAATAGAAATGAGCATATGAAAATTGTAAATGTTAGGGAAATAACATGGAAGAGTTTGAGAGAGTGTAAAGAAATCATCCAAGCACAAAAGTAAAGATTAAGTTTACGTCTCTATAAACATAAGTTCATATAAAAAGATAAATGATCTCAATCCGATCCATATGATGAAGGAGCAGGCATGGACGGGTCAAGTTGATTCAAACTCCTATTGATGCGATGGAAGTACTTCTTCATGTACTTCATTGTAAATTTTTGGATTTAAACCAAGTTATCCTGTGAGACCTGTAGTGCCTCAACCTTCTCCTCCAAAGATTTGAGATGATCTTCTACCTGAGAAGGCTGATAATGGGGATCTTCTGGATCATCAAATTCATCCAATTTAGCAAAAATATCATCCATAGAAGTGTCTTCAGGTGCATGTGCTTCCTCCTCTTCTTCAGTTTGTTCAGGAAGAGGTTTCAGGTTTACCTTATTCAGGCTAGTATTATTAAATGGTAGTTTCGATTCCGGTGCCTCAGACGATGGAATTGTGATATTACAATGTAAAGTGATGCAAGTCATGAGGTAAGCAAATAAAATCGATCCATGTCCATTATGTAAATGAAACTAAATAATAATGTAACAAATTAAAGAAGGAAGAGAGACTTGAATACCTGACACAACAGAATGAAGAACTCGAGTTAGAAAGGGAGTAAGTTCAAACTTATTCCCTGATCTAGAATAAACATTGGAGGTAAAAAATTCTATGTAATTTTATGTAAAACTTGATACTTTGGGAGCATTTGGTTAGCAGGGAGGGCATTACCTAACTTCCATTCGGCATTAAAGTGACACAATTTACATGTAATCACTTGCTGCTCAGTATTAGTCAGTTTATCACTTAGATTGGCAATAGGAATTGCATCTTCCGCAACGACAATCTCAGTCAATGCCGAAATAGCATAACAATTAACTGTGAAAGTTCCTTTAGCAAATTTAATCGTGAATGTGAGATCTTCAAGAGACACATCACAAATGGAAGCGTACATTCCTTATGGAATGGAATGGTAACCTGTTCCGCCCCAACTAAAGATGCATTCCCAATCGATTTCGATAAGAATTAGAATAAGACCAAAGGGTGAAATGTGATCAAGAACAGGGCTTCGATGTCATCGAGAACTGCATCCAATTTGTCCAGCAACCAAACTTGATTTTCATGTAATTCTTTGATGTCATCAAACATTGGCTTTGATGCCATCGACCGACGGTCGATGGCATAGATAGTGAAGTTCAGATTCTGTGAATTTCTGCACTTTGCACTTTCGACTTCCTTCATTCTCCACTTGGTTTCCTTGAATCTTGGGGTCTTGAAATCTTCAATCTTGGTCTCCTAAGATCTACCCCTTACCTTTGTGAGTCTTGAACATCAAATCCATGCTTTTAACAAGTTTTTCAATCCAAGCTCTTAGATTCACCTTGTAATTAAAACATTATCATGTTCATAAAACCAATATATAAATAGGGGAAAATATGCAATATTTGAGACTCAACAAAAAGCTCTTCGGCATTGGAGTATTTCTAGGCCCTATTGAGCGAAAAGAGAAACCTTCCTTCCCTTAGGCCTCCCATCATGGCAGTCAGAGTGATTTCTTTCGAATATGCTTATTCATGCATCGTTTCCAGGTTGAAGTGTTTAATGCAATCTTTCAACAACTCACCTTCTCTTTGGACGATATTAAGGAGATGGGAAGCTAGCTTTAACCTCTCTTTCCCCTAACGAAGTTGGTAATGAACACCTTGTTGAGTTGCGTGAGGGAGCTGATCGATTATGGTTTCAATTGTCGGAACCATTTCCGAGTCACTCCTGTTAGGGTTAAAATGCTCGGCAATGACGGTGGTCAATGTGTTGGTGAGTTCCATAAAAGCCCTAAAGGACTCCAAGTGCTCGGCTGGGTCGGTGGTCCTGGAATATGGTGCGATCTGTGGCATCCGGAACCTTGGTGGAAGCTGAGCATGCATGATGTCGGCGGTGAATGGTGGTTCGGTTTCTTTCAGTATTGCTTTTATCGAAGTCGGAGCATTCGCGCGGTAAGCCTATGGCATGTCGCTGATCGAGCCCGCAGGTCATTGAGCTTTGCTTCCCAAGGATCTTCACTTTTAACCATCACCTCGACTACTTCCTCGGGGGCTCTATTGCGCTGCTTTTTCTCCAACTCATGGCAAAAGTTGGAGGTATCTAGCGCGGTAGTGCCCGTTACTTGGGAGGGTACCGGCTTCGAGATTTCGATCTGTCTGCTTCTACAGGAGCCGACAGGCGCCTCAGATAGGTCGGGGATATATGAAGTTGTACGACCTGTTGTTTATCCAACCCCTTGGATAAGAGGGGGTTGTAATTGCTCCAACATTCATTTCATCAAGCTCATATTGTTATTTAGTGTCTCGACTTGTTGCTCGAGGGAAATAAGTCATCCCCCCCAGCTTTGGGAACGCCGCGTCAGCCCCGCGGGTACAGAGTCAACTTGGAGTTGGGAAGAGGAATCTTGGTGACAGGCGGACTGCTCTGGTGGCACGAGATCGGGTGCAGCAATGGAGGTTGGAACTTTCTTTTTCCCTTTCACCATTATCAAGCTTTGAGGGATTATGATAACGGCTTTGAAGTCGTTCCCACAAACGGCGCTAAACTATTAATGCAGAAATCTGGCTAGCCTTCTCTGGACCTTTGTATACCTACATAAGGGACAGGCAAAGGAGACCCTGGCTAGTACATGGGACCCTCCGATGCCTAAGTCAGGTAAGGAATTTGGGTCTGGTCGAGTAAGGAGTTTTGGGCTAGAGATTTTGTGTACCTTTTACCATTAGAGAGGACTCCTTTTTATAGGTGAGGAGGGGCAGTGACATAGAGGAGATCTCCCCATTTGATAGGGATGTGTTGTAGTAGGATTCAGATTCCGTTCTTGTTGTGTGGATATCCCGACATCCCTAAGATATCGGAAGAATTCTGTATTGGGACATACGACTAGATATTCGGCAGGGATCCCAGGTAGGTGACATTATTATCAGGTCGGAACTTTTGAGGATAATGCCATGTCGACTTGGGGTTGTGCCGACCTGAGGTTGCTTCTCTTTTGTCACTTTCGGGATCATGCAGACTAGAGGTGGTCATGCCATCTTGAGGCCATGCCAACCTGGTGGCTTTAAGAATTGCAGGCGAGGCCTAGTTGACCTTAGGCTCTCCAACTTATCCTTGGTGGTGGTCATGGGGTCGAGTTCGAGCCGGTTCCTTGATCGGAAGTGGTTTTAAACTGAGTCTGCGGTTTCATTGAGCTTGCTTGACCTATTCGACATGACCTTTTATTGATAGACCCATTTTTCCCATAACAAAACTCAATTTCTGCCATGCCTTTTTTTTTTTTTTTTTCCCTCTGCCCATGGAATATAAAATGTCCCACTTTTTGCATATTTATTTTTTCCCTCTATCTCTAAAAAAAAAAAAAAAAAAAAAGCATTTTTGAAGGAAAATAGACTATCCAGAATTGAACCAGGTTGAGGGTGATTCGTCTAAGTGGCATTGAACCGGATTGGGTTGTTCCAAAGGAAGATGATAGGCATCAGAATCTGGGTTGGCACCTGTTTATGATATCTTATCCGTGCATAAGATAGAACGCACCACGTGGATCATCTCATAATAATGCATTCAGTCTAAGAAACTTCAAGACAGCATTCTTTCCGGATATGTTTGTCCTACTTGACAGTTAACTGAGTCAGGTGGAAGATCTAAAACTGTGCCCCCCTACCTAACATGAGCGCAGATTGGGTACTTCACCCGTCCGTCTCTAGCTAGGAACGGACCAGGGATTCAAAGGGGCCACCGTGATGTATCGGTTTTATCCACGCCGTCCATCCAGTTTTTCATATCAATTTAACATGTGTCTAAATAATGAGGCAGATCCAATGCTCAAGGGGACCACACCATAGGAAGCAGCGGGGTGACCGTTGAAACCATCCTAGGACCCACTATGATGGCTAATTACCGTTGGACCTCCATAAGTCACATAGACATGAGTAAAGAGAAAGCACAAATATCTGCTTGATCCAAAACTTCTGTAGCTCTCAAGAAGTTTTCAACCGTATGAGTTTAATTCCCACTGTATGGTCCACTTGAGCCTTAGATTTATTTATTTATTTATTTATTTGAAAAGGTTTATAGTCTAAAATAATACGTTAAAAATGAATGAAAGGTGTGGATAAAACCGATACATGGCGGTGGCCCCCTCAAGAGGCTCCGTCAGTCTCCGTCCGTTCCTAGCTAGAAACAGGCGAGGGAGCACACAATCCACGTCCACCTAACATCGGCGCTGGCATGAAACGGCTGATGGCAATGTTATTGGTTCACAATGGGTGGCAGGACCCACACATCCGAGTTTTGGATTGACTGACCGTTTTTGCTCTGTAACATCTGTAGTGGTAAAAGTGGGCCGTTCAGGCCCAGGCATTGGGCTGCAGCTGCAGTCGGGGCTGATTCACATGTCCGGGCCTGGGCTTCAGCATTTAGTGCGGCACCATGTTATATCCTGTGGTGTGGTTCTGTTTTTGGTTGTAAGTGTGTGGCATGGAAGAATTGAAATTGCGGCTCAATTCAAACGAACAACTATGACCCCAAGCAATAAGGTAGGCAAATACCTAGTATATGACCAAGATCTAGCGAGATTGGTCTCCTATTCAGCCACTCGTTCAATTTGTAAACGGGATCAGGTGATATTCAGATGGTGGGGTTCTTCCTTTGATGATGGGTTGCACTTTGCATTCTGTACAAAAGGATTTTTTAGTACAAATAAATGGAAATGAGAAAGGGATTCTTACGATCATTCGAAGAAAACAACTGCAAAATGCTTTTCCAAGTGAAAAACAGAATCCAGCGTGCAAGAGTGGACTCAAATTATAGTTAAGATCACTAACTATTTGATTAACTCTACAGATTGCACTACGAAATGTAAATATCAAGCTAAAACTAAAGGATTACACTAAGAAATGTAATTTGCATGACAGAAGAAGTAGATTATTACATTATGAAATGTAAATTGATTGGTAATTGAAAGATAATATTTGATTTGATTTGGTTGGAATGAGATGATTTTTCTTCTTGAATTCCTCTTCTATTTATAGTTTTAGTTCGATCATTTAGATCCTTCTTACGTTCTGACGGTTGCTATAACTGTTCGCCGCTATTCAGCTTCCTCTGTTTCTTCTTATGTCATCTGTCTTGTAACCAGTCCATCACAATTGCTTCTTCATCAGTCGCTTAGACATTCACGTGATACTGTTTGATGCGTTCTTACTATTGTCATTCTCCATGGACCCCATCATGATGTTTTAAGCCACGCCATGATTTGGGAGGGGGGGATGACATCCCCACCTTGATTTATTGATTTGAGGGCCCACCCAATCATGGGACCCATCTTAATGAATGTATGATGTATAATGCACGTATTGAGGGGCTCATAGTGGTGGAGCCCCTCCATCACACGTTTTCTCTCTCTCTCTCTCTCTCTCTCTCTCTCTCTCTCTATCTCTCTCTCTCTCTATGGTGATGACGATGTGTGTAGCCTACATGATGTGTTCCACGAATCCAGACCGTTTAGATTTTTCTAGACGTCCAGTTAATGGAGCCCACCTTACTGCCCATTTTCGGGCCAACCTGGAAGAAGGAAAAATACAAATACTAGCTTGATCCAAACTCTAATGGGCCACGTACACGTGGGACCCACCAAATGCGAGTGTTTCATTTAGACCGTCCGTCCATTTGCTAGACATGAGGCCACCTTGATGACGCGCCCCATCCAGGCCATCCGTCTGCTGGGCATCCAGCACACCTGAACGAATTGAAAACACAAATGTCAGCTTGACACAAGTTGGTGGGCCACACGTGTGGACCCACCAGACGTATGTGTTTCATCCATGCCATCCACCGTCTAGCCATGGACGGTGGGATCCACCTGATGTGTGTGTCCTCCACACCATCCACGTGGGATGTGGGGCCACCATAATGTAAGTGTTTCATCCACACTGTCCAGTTCGCTGGGACGTGGACCCCACCATGATTTATGTATTGTATCCACATCGTCCAGACCCTGGACGGTGGGACCCTCTATAAGGTATATGTGAAATCCACACCGTCCATCCTTGAACGTGGGACCTACCTTAATGTATGAGCATTATTCACATCGTTCAGCTGCTTGGTACAATGGGATCCACCATGATGTGTTTGATCTACACTGTCCAGGGCAGCGGCCCACCCTGATGTATTTTATCCACGCCGGGGTAAGCAGCCCACCCAAATGTATGCGTTGTATATCCATGTTGTCCACCTGGTGGGGCCCATCTGGCATGTGGAGGGCCCACCTGCTACATGTGCAGGGTCCACATTGATGTATATGATGTACATGTTGCCCATTCATTTTTACTAAAGCATGGGCTGCCCCATTAGGCCCAATGTAATGAGGCCCATGTGGTGAGGCCCAATTAATGTATATGAGGCCCATGTGATGAGACCCGTTATGATGTATATGAGACCCATGTGGTGAGGCCCAATGTGATATATAAGAGGCCCATGTGATGAGACCCATTATGATGTATATGAGGTCCAATATGATGTATGTGAGGCCCTTGAGTGAGGCCCAAAGTGATGTATATGAGGTCCTTATGATGAGGCCCATTGTGATGTATGTGAGGCCCATGTGGTGAGGCCCAATGTGATGTATGTGAGGCCCTTAAGAAAGGCCCAATTGTGATGTGTGATTCCACCATGATGTATGTGAAAATATTTATGTTGCCTATCCATTTTCTAGTTAGTATAAGGGTCATGGGCCCATTATAGGATAGATTCTAATGGGCCACACCTTGGGACCAATGGTGGTTAAATGTCCACATTGTAAGTAGTGGTTAAATGTCCCTGTTGTACAACTCCCTAAGTACCCATTATTAGGCCCATTCTCATCTTCTCTTAGTGGGCTAACCCAAACCGTTGGAGCCCCACTGTTGTTAGTATGATCCATCTCACCTTAATGGGCTTACCCCAAACTGTTGGGCTCCCATTGAAGCTAGTGGGATTATCCAAACCTTGAAAACCATCTTGTGTACTTACCAGGCCTCCATAAGGAAGCCCAGTTATGGCATGATATAGTGGGTGAGGGAGCCCACTTAATATTCTAAGGCCCACTCGGTATAAGTATGACGCTTAGGCTATCCATAGTTTAGTACATCACCACCCCTTGCTATAGATGGTAGAATCTGTGATATCAGATTTAGTATATCCACTGTTGAAGACTAATTTTGATGTTATGGATTAGATCCACCGTCCTTCTGTGGACACTGCCATGTATATAGGTCGATTATTTATAGTCATGCTAATATACTTTATCTAGTAAGACTCACTGAGTATATGCTAGCATAATATCATGATACATGCTCATATGCATCATTTGTATGCTTGTTATAAGGAGTGATTAATCATAGTATAAGCCATTGGACCGGTTGTTTATGGAACTCCCTAATTAATGGAGTTGCCCCACATGAGCATGCAGTACGTGAAGGATTGATGCATAACTGAATAGTATGACTCATGCACCTTGCATTAGTCTAATATGATTACTATATGCCCTAGAGATATCATGGTTGTGACCTCCATAGGCATATCATGGATGGCGGGATTGGATACCGAAAATGTTTTAGTTTTAGCATGTGGGCACTATAGATGTCCATGGGTGAAAGTCCCTAAACCCTTATGGTACCAAGAGGTTGCTCCAACATCTAGACTGAATGGTTGCATGAGCGCATGAGTGTCGAATACCATTAGGCTATGTCTTCAACTGTATCATGGTCGATTGGAAGGGGGTATGGCCTTATCCGCCCGAGGGTAGAGGGCAAGGCTAGGCCGAGTTTAATACCATTAGACTATGTCTTCAACTGTATCATGGTCGATTGAAAGGGGGTGTGGCCTTATCCGCCCAAGGGTAGAGGGCAAGGCTAGGCCGAGTCTAACCAGCTGGTAAATGGGTATCTGCTTTCAATGTGTCGGGTAGATATTAGCCGACTACTAGACATGTGGATAGTGAGGTCTCTTTCACTTGATGGTTGCATGTCCAATTAGGGCGACAATCTGGTGCAGAGTGTATTAGACCCCAGTGATATTCCAGAGATGAGTCGAATTGTTATGTAGAGTCAGACGAGGATTGGTATGCTTGAGTTGCATCTCGCATATGACATTGGCCATGTAAGCCTTGTATCGCATAGCCTTGGTATGGCCTATAACATTCATACTTTGCATTGTATTGCCTTAGTTGACTGATAGCATTCATGGACTTACTAACATATTTTCACATTACTTTGATATTGCATACTTAGCACTTACCTTACGCACACACTTACACCACCCTCTAAGCTTTCTATAAGCTTATGCATGATCGTTGCATGTAGGTCACGCCAGGATGCTACAGCAGCACTGAGTCAAGAGCGTGCGCTGAGTTTCTGGAGCCTTTGATATTGACATTGTATTTCCCTTTATGCATTGTACTCAAAGTTTTTTTTTATTATAGTGGATATGTAGTGATGTCGTTGGTTGTTATTTGTGGGTTATGCTTATGGTTATCCTTCTTATGAAATAAAATTATGTTGAAAATCCTCCTTATAGGATCCCAGGATTGGAACCTGGTATATGGGTGCCAGGAGCCGAGAATGGGGTACTAAGGAGGTTGTCGACACTGGATTCGGCGATTGAAAATTTTGTGAGCCTGGTTTTTGAGTCTAGGGTGTGACATGAGTTGGTATCAGAGCATAACTTAGGAATAACTGAGAATAACATCACATATCTACTATAAGCTTAGGACAATTAGGTCCCGAGTACGTAATCTTCTAGTTTAAGTCCCTAATGTCTAAGCCTTCGAGGGTTCTCAAGGCTGATAGGCACCTTTGTTCTTTTTTGTAGGCCATGCCACCTAGGCGAGGCACCCAAGGCACCTGAGCGACCCGAGCGGCCCTCGCTCCACCGCATGTGGTTCCCATTCCTCCACCTGAGATTCTTATTCCGCCACCTGCAGATCCCATTCCCCCACTTGAGCCTCCTGCTCCCACGCCCAAGACTCCTGCAAATCTTATGCCACCATTCGAGACCAGCACAGCCCCTACCGTGTAAGTTAGTGCTGATCAATTGCAGCAGATGCTCCAGGCTGTGATAGCCATCCTCCATGGGTAGGGCAGGCACCCCGCTGAGACCCCGGAGCAGGTAGAGTAGGAGTGCGCGAGCGCCCCACTACCAAAAAAAAGGGGCAAAGGATTTAGACCACGTTACTATTTTTCTACGGATATAAACCTTAGATATACTTGCTACGGTTTTAATCCGTAGCTAAAAAGTTGATACACCATTGATAATTATTAGTGTTGTAAGGGGCTCTATGAGGCCTAAAAAAACTATATGTTATATCTAAGACGTCTATATATTTTTAAATATTACTTTAGGCATTGAAAAAAAAAATCAGCTAGATCAAAGCCTCAAGTGGACCACACGGTAGGAAACATTGATATTAAATTACAGTTGCTTCTTATGGTGTGTTCCAGTTGGGTCTTAGATATATCTGAAATTTGGTTTCCTAAAGTAAAATAATTTATTAAAATTATGGATAGGAATGGATTAACTAAATACATCATGGTGGGCCCCATGGAGTCCCTAATCGGTCCGTCCATTAGAAGATCCCCAATTTTGGGTGCGCGCTCAAAACAGAGCCGCGCCTAAAGAATCTAATTCGCGTGCTCTCTCTCCTGTCTCTCTCTCGCGCACTCTCTCTCCCTGAGTCTCTCTCTCGCGCACTCTCTCCCTCTCTCTCTCTCTCTCGCGCACTCTCTCTCCTTGTCTCTCTCTCTCTCCTGTCTCTCTCTGGCGCACTCTCTCTCCCTGTCATAGCTCTGTTCTACCGCAACCCAGCTGCCCTACAATGGCATTGTAATGGTGCTCCGACCACACCTCATCGGCATACAAATCCAACGGATTAGGGTTTTCACTTCTGGAAGGTGATATTCTTCTGATCTTCTCAGCTTTAATATATTCAAGATTTTTTAATAGTGCTAAATTCATGAAACGAAATTCTCTTTCTTTTTTATTTTCGGGATTTCTTCTTTGAAGTTCAATGACTCAGTTATTTTGATATTGATATTGCTCACCAAGTGTTTGATGAAATGACTCAACGAAGTGTCGGCTAGTGGCAAGGAAGGTATGCACACCAAACAAATACCATTTTTCCTTGATTTTGATGTTGCATATAAGGTGTTTAAGGAATACTTGCTGCTGTTTTACAAATAGTGAGAAACTGAAAGTGCCCTGTATGTGTTTGTGAAAACGCTGCATAGGCTCAATTTTGGCTGAAACTCGGGTTTACTGGCCCGACCTGCTGACCAAACCGAGCCGAGCTGAGTTCAAGCTGGGATTAGCTAGTGGCCGAACTGAGGCCAGCTCGACTCGGTGTTCACCCCTAGTAGGACGCAATCACTTAGGTGGATACAAAATTCAGGTGGGCCTCACCACAAGAAACAGTTAGAACGGAAACATCTGCCATTGAAACCTTCCTGGGGCCAACCATCTAAACCGTTCATAGGCTTATTACCACTCAAATAAAGTATAGGTACAAATATCATTCTAATACAAAACTTTCATGGCACCCAAAATGTTTCCAATGGTAGGCATTAAATCCCTTTTGTTTCTTGTGGTGTGGCCCACCTAAGTTTTATATCGGCCTGATTTTTAGATTCCTTTTATGCATTTTTGTAGCTGTTTCAACTTGATTCTTTGAAAATAATTTCACTTTTATTTCTATTCCATTGTGGTAGAAAGAATTGGGTGTTCCACTAGACTTAAATGATTTAGTCTTATTGGCTTCGAATTCTGAATTTCACTAAGAATTTGGATGAGTTGCTATTTTGCATGTATTTCAGAAAGGTAAACAAGTACCATATTTGTTTGGCAAATCATGTTGCAACAGTAAGCAGGATTCAATTTTTTGATTTTATCTTTAATTTTCCTGTTAGACTGGGTTCACCTGTCTTTCGTCTTGGATGATTTTTGTTATGGTTCCTTGCTATTTTGTATTAATTTGTTGGGTTTTCCTGGTTTCATTTGTGGTCCCTTATATGTGATTTTCAATTATATCAATGAAATTATAGATGGTCTCTACCAAACCCATGGATTATGATGAAACTTAGGCCCGGCTCATCCCAATCCCAAGTGGTCCAACCCAATTGTTCCATGGTGGGGATCTTTATTTGTTTATCAACACTCTTAATCATGTTTATCCAATCTAGATAAACAGGCGTTGTTGGATAAATGTTTGGGTTGCCGAGTTGAGGTAGGTCTGGAAATTGGGTCCCAGTACATGCCCAATTTTCAATCCTAACTAGTGAGCTATGGAATTGAGCTTTGGTAGGCTCACTAGCCAAATACTAACCCCTCCAAAGGACTCTTATACTGAGCTTGGAGATCTTTAGTGTGCTGGAAAATTCTACTACAAATACATTATGAGGTTACAAACCAATGATCTACTGCTCTGAGCATAATGAATTATGTTATAATAGATCATTTTGTTTTCTAACTTCTTACCTGGACCACAATGAGTCATCCAAATAGGCCCTTTGTATTTTTTTTTCTACTTTTGGTAATCTATTGATGTGGAGATCTCACAATTTAATAAGCCAATTAGACAAAATTTCAAATGAAGTTCATTGCTCATCAGTTAGATGTGTCTCCAACACACATTTATGTACAACCTATAACCTTCATAAGGTGGCCCCCATGGACGAATGCCCCTTTGATCCCCAAGAATCAAGCTGGTCCATTTATCAGGTGGCAATGGATGTCTAAAGAAATGGGTGGCTTGGAAAATGACAACCAATGACTTCTAGATCTGAAGCTGCAGTTCACTTCATCTTCATGCATTTCTTGTTGCCTCAATAAACTTCTGTATGTTTAGTTCTGGATTGTCGTGGATCATTCTGCAATTATCTCCTTCAAGTCTTTCAAAAGTTTTTTTTTTTTAAAAATAATCCTTTAAATCTCCACTATTGAACAGGTGAACTGCCCCACATATGTAAAAATGGCATGTATGTCCAACATATGAGCCTGGTGCTAGGTCTGACACTATATATACATGAACATGCCTTGTACCTTTTTTTTCTAGAAATAGAAAACAAGTTAATATCCTTCACCATCATGTCTTAAACCACACTTAAAATTTCTAAAATATAAAAACCAATAAATAAAAGCTTATGCCATAGAGACTAAAATCCCAAATAACTTGAAAGCATCTCAACTTTCTAATAGTTTCAACGAATTTGATCTGGCAACACAAAGTCGCATACATCATTGATCAGAATTACATGAACAAATTAGGCCTCGATGCCTTGAATGTTGTCTTAAGCTTCCTAGTTGGTGGCCTAACCTTCTTGAACACCAACGGGAACTTGATTTTGGAATCATGAAATTGCTTGGTATTCTCTCTCTTGCAAAGCGAGTCAGGTATGGTAGTTGTCTTGATGATCTGAATGCAAGGAGACCTTACCCTGTGGCAAGAAGCCATCTTGTCATACATCTGCTCAACAACACCATTAAGAGTGGTGTCCCGATATTCCTTGTACATATTGTGGTAACCAGTTATGCTCTGGTACTGCAACCAAATTCTGTTTTTCTCAACAATGGTGGGATTCCTCTCAAAAATCTCATTGATGCCAAGCACTTGCTCGATATTGATGGAACATGCTTTGTACCTAAATCCATGTTGGTCCCAACCCTCAATATGGACAATCCATCAACTGGGTCCATCCTTAATTGCCCCTCTCTCTCAAAAAAATCACTTTTGACTAGATGATCTTAACTATCCAATCAATGGCTAAGGAAATTGATGGTTTATATTTTTCATACTGCAAACAGTCTATTAATCTAGACTTTCCATGATGTGGGTCCTGAGCTTGATTGTCCATTCATTTTTCCATATCATCGCGGGTCATGAACCCAAAAATGAATGGGCGTTCAATAATCATTGTTTCATCTTATGTAATCCACATAAGATTTGGATCTTCCTCTTTTCGGCCTCATGCCCAAACATGATGTAGAAAAATGGATGAATGGCATGGATGAAACACATACATCATGCGCTGACCCACATAGCACCGTCAGTAGGCAATCCAGGTCCCTCGTGATATGCCCATGAAAAGTTAAAGTTATTCAAAGACTAAACTCCAATGATAGTCATAGATGCATGTGTTTAGAATTAGATCTGTGAATGGGTGAAAAATAATAATAATTATTATTATTTTTTGTAAGGTGCAGGTTCAAAATGAACCCCGTGGTTAATCAGGATCCGGCTATAACAGATAAGGAGTGGATGACACTAAGTTTTTCGAACCCTCATTTTATTTCTGAAATCAGAAGCTTTTCTTGAACCTAGGAACTTATCTTGTATTGGAAAGAGAACGAGATGAAAACCAGTTGCCCATCATGTTTGCGGTCCAGTTTTAATGTTTAGAAAACTTATTGTGCTCTACCTTTTTATTCTCTTCATGGCATTACAATGAAGTCGTTTTGGTAAATTTATGGAGATCCAATTTGACAAGAATGGAAGGATATCAGGAGCAGCTATTAGAACTTACTTGAAAGATCGTGTGTTTGCCAAATTTCAGATCCTGAGAGAAACTACTATTGCTTTTACCTTCTTTGTTCAACACCACCTGAGGTAGTTATTCTCTTCTTTCACCTTACTTACTTCCTTATCTGTCTGAGATAAACAGCTGCCGTCTCATTTACTTTCTTTTCGTCATAAGACTATATGCCACTTTTTATACTTAAAGAGACATGATTTTGGAATTGTTGACTCAACCTTGCAGGATATTGAGAAGTGCAAATTGGGGAACCCTAAATCATTCCATGACCTCAACCAGCGAGCAAGAACAGGTCAGCCTTCCCTTATCAATCTGAACTTCTCTTATTTTCCTTCTTCCTTTCATAAAGGTTCCAGCCACGTTTGGAGGCCATGCTATGAGCTGAAACTGACCTCCAACTGGGCCGTGAAGAGAGCTATAGCAGGCCTTTAAATGGGCTTCAATCCAAGCTATAAACAGGCCTCAACCTTAGGATGAAACCAGGCCTTCTTCAGGCCACACAGGGAGCTAAAAAACATCCTTCAACTAGCCCCAAATCTAAGTCGAAATACCTCCCAGATAGGCCGTAAAGATGCTGAAAATCGGCCCTCAGTCGGACCTTCTGCTGGCCATGAAATGGATAAAGATATGGGTTGAGTGTAGCCTAGGTCCGAAAGTGTTTTGAGCCAGAAATAAGGCCTTCAATTAGACCGCATAAAGGGCTGAGTAACGCATTTCAGATGCCCGGTCATGGCTCACGGTCAGGCGATGAAACTTGGATCCAAATGGCCTCCATCCGGGCCATGCTGCATGCTGAAAACAAGCTCCAGATGGGTTCGATTTGAGTTGAAATCAGGCCTCGACTGGGCCTTGATCCACACTAGAATCTGGCCTCAAGCAAGCCCTTAGTACTAACCTTATAGCTAGGCTTTTTATGGGTAGCAAGTTAGTCGAGGTCAGACCTCAATTGGGCCTTCCATCTGGGCTGAAACTAGCAAAAAAATCAGGCAGTGGACCTGTTTCCAGCCCCTGCACTATACATTACAGATTGCGTGTTTGATATTTCCTTACATTTCATGGTAAATAGTTTTGAGCAGTTTTGCATTAATTTCACAAGTTGCCTCTATCTTGGATACCTCTAATATCTTGATTTTTTTCTTGGGTTGTGTGCTGACAGCATGTCTTCAAAATGGAACAGGAAGAGTACACAAAAGAGGAAATCAATTGGAGCTACATAGAGTTTGTTGATTCATAGATAAATCAGCTGGTATGTACATTGCTCACTTGCACGATACTACCCAAACTGCACTTCTATTTTACTGTTGATTTATAGGTTTGATCTAGAACTGCAGATATTTCCATGGGATGTGTCTCGCATTTGAGCATCAACGTAGGCAAAAGCAATCCCAATAAAAACAAGACTGATTCAATTCCATCTTCAATAGACAACAAGGTGCATTCTTGCACACACTTCTTATTGTAATTGGTGCATTCTTGCACATACTTATTTTTAAATTTTGATGCATTCAATTGTGAAAGGATTTATGACTTTGAAAATGAAAGAGAGAGGCTCATTATGGAGAAGGACGTAGTCATTCAAGAGAATGCTTCCCTGGAAAATCAATTGCAGAAGTAGATAACCTTACAAGCAAGGTGCTTAAACTTACAATCTAACCCTTTTTGCTGAACACAACATGCACGAGTCTTTATTGCCTTTCTTATTGCAAGTTAGATCCATAAAGAAGGAATATGATCAAGCCCAATCTGAGCTCAATTTGAGTCATTCAAAGATGAAAGAATATGAATACAATGACTTATTATCCAAGAAAAACATCAATGAGGTATATTGTTGTATTTCTCAGCCTGTGAAGGATCTCATCTTTTTTAAAAAAAAATTGAATTTGTTTATGTTTGAAGTTGTTTGTTTACTGTATTCTTCTCTTACTTAGAATGATAAGTCAAAAATCAAGAAGGTGATTGAAGAGCTTGATGAAAAGAAGAAGTAAACACTAAAAGTTACTCGGGTTAAAGTGAACAAGTGAGTCAACACTTCTCTGCTTTCATGTTCCAGTTCATATTTTGTTTTCTTTCTAGTTGAAAATTAAGAATGCCATTTATGTATTTGCTCGAAATTAATGGAGCAGACCTGAATGTGCATCGGAGTTATCCGGATGAGCGGGGGTCCCTGGAAGGTGGGAACCATTGTTATGACCATGATGAAGCTGTCCATTTCATATGGACAACATTAGAGGGGCCTAGCCATTTGGACAAGCCATGTTTATGTATTTACTCGAAATTGATGAAGCAAACCCGGATGTGCGTCGGAGCTATCTGGATGTTGAGCGGGGGTCCCTGGAAGATGAAAACCGCTGTTATGACCATGATGAAGCTGTCCATTTCCTATGGACAGCATTGGAAGAGCTTGGCCAATTAGAGCAGGCCGTGTTTATATCTGTATTTGCAGGGACCGCACCCTTGACCTATAACCTAAACCTATTCTCAAATCCCAAAACCTATAACTACAACCTAAACCTATAACCTAAACCTATAAACTATAACCTAAACCTATAACCTAAACTCAATTCCTAAACTTTAACCAACAACCTAACCTAAACCTATTCTCAAATCCCAAAACCTATAACCTATAACCTAAACTCAATTCCCTAAACCTTAACCTATAACCTAACCTAAACCTATACTTATAACCTAAACCTATTCTCAAATCCTAAACCTAAACCTAAACCTATAACAAAACCTATAACCTACACTTATAACCTAAACCTAAACCAATAACCTAAAACCTAAGTGTATTCTCAAATCCGAACCAGAACTAGAACCCGATTTCCTAAACCTAAACCTTAACCTATTGACAATTCCCTAAACCGTAACCTACAACCTAACCTAAACCTAAACCTAAACCTATAACCTACACTTATAACCTAAACCTAAACCTGTAAGCTTAACCTAAATGTAAAACCCAAACCTAAACCTAAACCCGATCCCGAACCTGAATTTGAATCCCTAAATCCTTAGCTAAAACCTAAAACCCAAACGTAAATCCGATCTCGAACCTGAACCTGATTTACTATACCTAAACCTTAACGTATTCTCAAATCCCTAAACTTATACCTACACCTAATCCTAATCTCAACTCCCTAACCTAAACCTAAACCTAAACTTGAAAACCGAATCCTAAACCTGATCCCGAACCCAAACCTGATTTCCTAAACCTAAACTTATAACCTTAACCTAAACCTATTCTCAAATCCCAAAACCTATAACCTAAAACCTAAACCTTAACCTATAACCTAAACCTTAACCTATAACCTAAACCTATAAACTAAAACCTAAACCTGAACCTAAACTTAAAATCTAAATGTATTCTCAAATCCCTAAACCTAAACCTACACCTAATCCTAATCTCAACTCCCTAACCTAAACCTAAACCTAAACTTGAAAACCCAAACCTAAACCCGATCCTGGACCCGAACCTGATTTCCTAAACCTAAACCTTAACCTATTCTCAATTCCCTAAAGCTTTAACCTATAATCTATAACCTAAACCTAAACCTTAACCTTAACCTAAACCTATAACCTTAACCTAAACTAAAACCTATAACCTAAACCTTAACCTATAACCTAACCTTAACCTAAAACCTATAACCTAAACCTAAACCTATAACCTAAAACCTAAACCTAAACCAAAACCTAAAACCTAAATGTATTCTCAAATCCCAAAACCTAAACCTACACCTAATCCTAATCTCAACTCCCTAACCTAAACCTAAACCTAAACTTGAAAACCCAAACCTAAACCCGATCATGAACCCGAACCTGATTTCCTAAACCTAAACCTTAACCTATTCTCAATTCCCTAAAGCTTTGACCTATGATCTATAACCTAAACCTAAACCCTAACTTTAACCTAAACCTATAACCTTAACCTAAACTAAAACCTATAACCTAAACCTTAACCTATAACCTAAACCTAAACCTATAACCTAAAACCTAAACCTAAACCAAAACCTAAAACCTAAATGTATTCTCAAATCCCAAAACCTAAACCTACACATAATCCTAATCTCAACTCCCTAACCTAATCCTAAACCTAAACTTGAAAACCCAAACCTAAACCCTGTCACGCCCCGAAATCCGGCACCTGGGTATATTCGACCCCGATTCCGTACTCGCAGGCATGACTTATGTTTTGTATGTTTACATTTCATATTCCACACATATATTGACAAAATAACTTCATTCATACAATATAACAATCCAAAAATTTAATAATTAAACATTTATTTAAAGAAAAATGTCCATGTTCCGACTATTCAAGATTATCATCAAACACATGTCATCGTAATGTTGTCATACTAAATGTTCATTACACTTATTTAGAAAATGGTAAAGAAACAAAAATAAATAAAAGAAAATCTCTTTAAGCTCCCCCATGTGATCCCGATCCTGAAATTTTAAAATCCCAACAGGGTAAGCTGCGAAGCCTAGTGAGTAATCTCAACACAGGTTTTAAAATAATCTTATGTAATATGAATAAAACTGTATAAAAATACAATACATATTTGGGCAAAACAACAAATGAGGAGATTTAATAAACAAAATGTTTCAATGTAAATTCAAAGAAAAATGGATGAATGAAATTAAGATATGTTATACTCCATAATAACATGTGCGGTTTATTCTTTTTAACACCAGGGCCAGTTTACACCGGTTGGCCAACACCCACGCCAATACAACACCTAGCCTGGCAATGGGAACATCTTGCATGACATGCTCACCCATCCAAAGGCACTTGGTGAGGGACCCATTTGTACGTTAGTTAGTCAAACTACTACCCTACCGAACCTGGCAGTGGAAACCTTTTGCAATCCTGACATGCTCACCCACTCAAAGGGTACGGTAGAGGTTCCAAAAGGTACCAATTGGGTTTCTGGGACTTTCAACCCAAGGGTCTTGATCGCCCCACCTATTTATGCTTTAGGGATTTTCAATCCAGAGGACTTAATCGCCCCACCTATTTTCTGGTGTTTTATAACTATTTTAATGATGCATGATTTTAATATTGCATTAATCAAGTATTTTAAAAAATCTTCAATGGTTGCTATTCTTCGATCAATCCATAATACTTTGTGTATATAATTTATCGAACTGAAAATAAAATTTCTAATCAATGTAAATTGTCCTTACATGATTAAAGTTCTACAAAAAAATAAACATGTAATGTAATATATTAAATCTTGATTAAAGTTCTACGTAAAGAAAAGAAATAATAATAATAAACACGCAACGTGCTTTATTACATCTAAGAATTTAGAAATTTATATATAAACTCAAGATTTCTGTAATAATTCTATCAACAAAGTTAAAATGTAAAAAATAAATTTTTAATGTACGATTAACAATAAGACAATATAAAACTCGAATTAAGGCATATTAAAATAATGACAACCGATGTAATAAAAAAAATTTAAAAATTAAAGATCATTTTTAGGAAGCATGGTAAGTAATTACATTAAAGAAAAATAATCTAAGATGGCAAAGATTAATTATAAGCATAAAAGAACAAACAAATATATGTGTGTGTGTGTGTGTGTGTGTGTGTGTGTGTGTGTGTGTGTATAATATAATTTTTTATATATAATTATCAAGTGAGAGATACTCACTTTTTTATAAAAAGAAAAAGTATATATATATTTTTTTCCTTTTTCTCTTTCCTCCTTTTCTTTCTTCATTTCTCTCTCTCTCTCTCTCTCTCTCTCTCTCTCTCTCCCTCTCTCCTGCTTGGTAGTGAGATGTCACTTACGTCTCCCCTCTTCTCTTTTATATTATAAGGTGGGTCCCACTTTATGTTAATGCATGGGAGGTTTCAGATGTGATTTTTCATCTTCACGTTTTTTTTTCTTTACTGGATAAAACGCAAGTGAGTTATGGATTTCATATATATTGAAAATTATCCAAAGTTTGGTATGAACCACATATTTGATATGACATATGACCCCTCACGCTAAAACTAAACCGGTAAGGTTTTATGATTTTTGAAGTTGTATAATGTGTACCGTTGGTTCGATGATCGATTGAATAGATAAGACGAACTATGATAATAACAAAAAATGAATGATGAGTGGTTGAATGATTTTGTAAATGAGAAGTGTATGGTCCACTAGGTTCCTTGACAGGAGACGAAGTTTGTGTATAGATGGTTTCATGGATGGTTTAAAGTATAAGAGTTTGTTGTGTGATGGATAGGGTGAAATAATATATATAAGTGTACACACATTCTTTTAAAATATAAAATCGGAACTAACTTTCTAAGCCTAGATCACCATTGATTTGTGGGTCTAATTGTCTCGTAAAAGATATTTTCTCAGAACTGACCGATAAGAGCGTTGGGCATAACAAGATCTTCATGATGAACCATTAATGTTTGTTTTTAGATGGACCACTTGAGAGTTATGATCCATATTTGTAATGGATGGTGAGATAATGGATTTAAGTGTAAAAATTATGGGATTTTGGTTTAAATTAGGTGAATAGGTCTTGGTATAAGTTCGGATATAAATGGGATGTGCAAATATGGTTTTAAGAATAGTCTATGTGCATGGGCATCTACACTCTTAGATGTTTCGGATCGATGATGGACCTCACATTTTGAAGATTTAACTTAAATGAACGAATTCCCAGTTAAGGGTTTTTAAGCGCTACGTAATGATGAATTCAATTTTGTAATTAAGTCATTGAACATGGGTGATCTCTTCCGTCAGATTTTGATAAGTACCCACTGGATGGACATTTTTGAAAAACAAAATAGATGATTGGAATTCTCATATAGCCATTTACAAAATGTCCAGACAGTTTTTTTTGACAGGGCCTCTAGAAAGTAGTTTTTTTGAGAAAGGTCTGTACATGTGGGTATTTATTCTGGGATTACTTGGCGCCCAAATTGATCGAGTTGTAGTTGTTAGAATCTTAATTCATTGGTATGGTTTCTATAGAAAAATATAAGAATCATAATAGTCATGTCGAACTATTTGTTCGGGTCCCAAAAATGGGTGGATCTGATCATATGACGTTTTGTTTAGTATGATAGAGATGTCTAAAACTCCTATAGATGGAATGTAATATATATCTAGTGATTTCAAGGTAAATGTATGGAGGGTTTTATGATCGGACAAAATATTTACAAGATATATGTCGTTTTTAACATATACCATTTGAATTATAATTATGGTATTGGTCCTGTGATATGTATGATCACGTTTAATGAAATCTAACCTGATAAGAATCTTAATTATGAAACTTATATCATAATCTGAAAGTTAGGAATTCGGTTAAGTGGACTTATGAAATTGTGGCCCTTGATTTTTATATATAAAAAAATATTTAGAATTTAAGATTGAAAAAAAATAAACAGGTGGTTAGGTTCCTTAAAATATGAATAAGTAAGTGTACGGATAGTTTATCAATTGAATGAGTGGTTAAAAAGTTATAAGGGATATATGACAATGTGATGTAGGGTTCACCCAAGGAAAGTGTTATCCTATCATAGTTACTAGTATCAAGTTTTAATATTTATAGGAGAATTCTTTTAAAAAATGAACAACAAAAAAATAAATAAAAATAAATCATACCAACAAAATTTACTTGGGATATTACAAACCCGATCCCGAGCCCGAACCCGATTCCCTAAACCTAAACCTTAACCTATTCTCAATTCCTTAAAGCTATAACCAATAACCTATAACATATAACCTAAACCTAAACCTTAACCTCTACCTATAACCTAAACCTAAACCTTAACCTAAACCTAAACATAAAACCTTAAGCTAAACCAAAACCTATAAACTAAACCTTAACCCATAACCTATAGCCTATAACCTAAACTTATAACCAATCGATAACCTAACCTAAACCTAAAACCTAAACCTAAACCTATAACCTAAAACCTAAACCTAAACTTAAAATCTAAATGTATTCTCAAATCCCTAAACCTAAACCTACACCTAATCCTAATCTCAACTCCCTAACATAAACCTAAACCTACACTTGAAAACCGAAACCTAAACCCAATACCGAACCCGAACCTGATTTCCTAAACCTAAACCTTAACCTATTCTCAATTCCCTAAAGCAATAACCTATAACCTATAACCTATAACCTAAACCTAAACCTTAACCTAAACCTAAACCAATAACCTTAACCTAAACTAAAACCTATAACCTAAACCTTAACTTATAACCTATACCCTATAACCTAACCTTAACCTAAACCTAAAACCTAAACCTAAACCTATAACCTAAAACCTAAACCTAAACCTAAAACCTAAACCTAAACCTATAACCTAAAACCTAAACCTAAACCTAAAACCTAAATGTATTCTCAAATCCCTAAACCTAAACCTATACCTAATCCTAATCTCAACTCCCTAACATAAACCTAAACCTAAACTTGAAACCCAAACCTAAACCCGATCCCGAACCCGAACCTGATTTCCTAAACCTAAACCTTTACCTATTCTCAATTCCCTAAAGCTATAACCTATAACCTACACCTAAACCTAACCTAAACCTATAACCTTAACCTAAACCTAAAACCTAAATGTATTCTCAAATCCTTAAACCTAAACCTACACCTAATCTTAATCTCAACTCCTTAACCTAAACCTAAACTTGAAAACCCAAACTAAACCCGATCTCAAACCCGAACCTGATTTCCTAAATCTAAACCTTAACCTATTCTCAATTCCCTAAAGCTTTAACCTATAATCTATAAGCAATAACCTATAACCTATAACCTAAACCTAAACCTCAACCTAAACCTAAACCTATAACCTTAACCTAAACCTTAACCTATAACCTATAATTTATAACCTAACCTTAACCTAAACCTAAAACGTAAACCTAAACCTATAACCTAAAACCTAAAACTTAAATGTATTCTCAAATCCCTAAACCTAAACCTACACCTAATCATAATCCCAACTCCCTAACATAAACCTAAACCTAAACTTTAAAACCCAAACCTAAACCCGATCCCGAACCCGAACCTGATTTCCTAAACCTAAACCTTAACCTATTCTCCATTCCCTAAAGTTATAACCTATAACCTACACCTAAACCTAACCTTAACCTAAACCTAAAACCTAAATGTATTCTTAAATCCTTAAACCTAAACCTACACATAATCCTAATCTCAACTCCTTAACCTAAACCTAAACTTCAAAACCCAAACTAAACCCGATCTCAAACCCAAACCCGATTTCCTAAACATAAACCTTAACCTATTCTCAATTCTCTAAAGCTTTAACCTATAACCTATAACCTATAACCTATAACCTAAACCTAAACCTTAACCTAAACCTAAACCTCTGACCTTAACCTAAACTAAAACCTATAACCTAAACCTTAACCTATAACCTATACCCTATAACCTAACCTTAACATAAACCTAAAACCTAAACCTAAACCAAAAACCTAAAACCTAAACCTAAACATAAAACCTAAATGTATTCTCAAATCCCTAAACCTAAACCTGCACCTAATCCTAATCTCAACTCCCTAACATAAACCTAAACCTAAACTTGAAAACCCAAACCTAAACCCGATCCCGAACCTGAACCTGATTTCCTAAACCTAAACCTTAACCTATTCTCAATTCCCTAAAGCTATAACCTATAACGTACACCTAAACCTAACCTAAACCTATAACCTTAACCTAAACCTAAAACCTAAACCTAAACCTAAACCTAAAACCTAAATGTATTCTCCAATCCTTAAACCTAAACCTACACCTAATCCTAATCTCAACTCCTTAACCTAAACCTAAACTTGAAAACCCAAACTAAACCCGATCTCAAATCCGAACCTGATTTCCTAAACTTAAACCTTAACCTATTCTCAATTCCCTAAAGCTTTAACCTATAACCTATAACCTATAACCTATAACCTAAACCTAAACCTTAACCTAAACCTAAACCTCTAACCTTAACCTAAACTAAAACCTATAACCTAAACCTTAACCTATAACCTATACCCTATAACCTAACCTTAACCTAAACCTAAAACCTAAACCTAAACCAAAAACCTAAAACCTAAATGTATTCTCAAATCCCTAAACCTAAACCTACACCTAATCCTAATCTCAACTCCCTAACATAAACCTAAACCTAAACTTGAAAACCCAAACCTAAACCCGATCCCGAACCCGAACTTGATTTCCTAAACCTAAACCTTAACCTATTCTCAATTCCCTAAAGCTATAACCTATAACCTACACGTAAACCTAACCTAAACCTATAACATTAACCTAAACCTAAAACCTAAACCTAAACCTAAACCTAAAACCTAAATGTATTCTCCAATCCTTAAACCTAAACCTACACCTAATCCTAATCTCAACTCCTTAACCTAAACCTAAACTTGAAAACCCAAAATAAACCCGATCTCAAATCCGAACCTGATTTCCTAAACTTAAACCTTAACCTATTCTCAATTCCCTAAAGCTTTAACCTATAACCTATAACCTATAACCTATAACCTAAACCTAAACCTTAACCTAAACCTAAACCTATAACCTAACCTAAACTAAAACCTATAACCTAAACCTTAACCTATAACCTATAACCTATAACCTAACCTTAACCTAAACCTAAAACCTAAACCTAAACCTAAACCTATATCCTAAAACCTAAACCTAAACCTAAAACCTAAATGTATTCTCAAATCCCTAAACCTAAAACTATACCTAATCCTAATCTCAGCTCCCTAACCTAAACCTAAACCTAAACTTGAAAACCCAAACCTAAACCCGATCCCGAACCTGAACCTGATTTCCTAAACCTAAACCTTAACCTATTCTCAATTCCCTAAAGCTATAACCTATAACCTACACCTAATCCTAAAACCTAAACCTAAAACCTAAACCTAAACCTAAAATCAAAATGTATTCTCAAATCCTTAAACCTAAACCTACACCTAATCCTAATCTCAACTCCTTAACCTAAACCTAAACTTGAAAATCCAAACTAAACCCGATCTCAAACCCCAACCTGATTTCCTAAACCTAAACCTTAACCTATTCTCAATTCCCTAAAGCTTTAACATATAACCTATAACTTATAACCTAAACCTAAACCTTAACCTAAACCTAAACCTATAACCTAAACCTAAACCTTAACCTAAACCTAAACCAAAACCTATAACCTAACCCTTAACCTATAACCTAACCTTAACCTAAACCTAAAACCTAAACCTAAACCTAAACCTAAAACCTAAAACCTAAACCTAAACCTAAAACCTACATGTATTCTCAAATCCCTAAACCTAAACCTACACCTAATCCTAATCCCAACTCCCTAACCTAAACCTAAACCTAAACTCGATCCTGAACCCGAACCCGATTTCTTAAACCTAAACCTTAACTTATTCTCAATTTCTTAAAGCTATAACCTATAACCTATAACCTAAACCTAACCTAAACCTATAACCTTAACCTAAACCTAAACCTATAACCTTAACCTAAACCTAACCTAAACCTATAACCTTAACCTTAACCTAAACCTAAACCTAAACCTATAACCTTATCCTAAACCTAGGTTTTGAGTTTAAAAGTCTATCCTAGGTTTGAACACATTACTCATGTTAGATTTTGCCATAGTTTAGAAGATTTGTAGGTACATTTTTTATTTCTCCATATATAAGTATTTTTTTTTGAGATGTGTACAAAGGCATGCTTGATTGATTGTGTCTACAAATTCTGTTTTATACAGGCTGACAAACTAAAGAAGTTAGTGGAGGATGAAAATGATCTTGTGTCGAAGTCCACAGAAGTAACATCTGCAGTTTCAAGGAAAAAAGAAGCTCTATCTTCTACATTTGCTGAAATTAACCGTCTGAAGGAAGAAAATTCTGTAAAAATGTGAGCATTATTGAATACATATAGAGGGTGTTTACTGTGTTGGAGTGTATTTGTTTCTTGTATATGAGGGCACGCCTTAGTTGTAATTCTTATGATAGGTTGAGCAAAGTGAAGTATTGTTTATTTAGAAATGTGAATGTAGGATGCATTGTATGATTTAATTGCTATTTGTAATAAACGCATCGTTTCATTTTTTTCTGATTGCATTTTATGTACTATTTCTATCAGCATTAAGCTTAGATGAGTTATCAATGACAGCAGGTTCTTGCAATGGAAACAGGTCGTATTATGACAATTTTTTAAAAAATAGGTAGAAATATAATCTGTAGGTATAGCTACGGCTTTTGTCCATAGCTATTGGTATCTATTGCTACGGATATTATTGGTGTTATTGGTATCTACTGCTATGGATAAAATCCCTTTTGCTACGGATTACATCCGTAGCACGTCCGCCGCTATTGGTGGGGTAGCTAAAGATATTGCTACGGATATTATCCGTAGTTATTGGTATCTATTGCTACGGATTATATCCGCAGCTATTGGTACCTATTGCTACAGATATAGTCCATAGCAATTGGTACCTTTTGCTACGGATATAGTCCGTAGCTGGACCTTTAGCTACCCCACCAATAGCGGCGGACATGTTACGGATATAATCCGTAGCAAAAGGGATTTTGCTACGGTTTTTGGCCGTAGCCTTTGCCCATTTTTCTCATAGTGCCCGATTGTGAGATTTTCTTTGGCTCGATCCCCAGCGATTCTAGGGAGAGCCCGATCCGATGGCAGCAGAGAGGTGGCGCTCCCTAGTGGAGAAGATGTTCGAGACCATGAAATGTACGACCTAGCAACAGGTCCCATTGGCAGAAGGAGGAGAAGTTCCTCGGTCACATGGTGATGAGGGAGGGTGTTGCAGTGGACCTCTCCAATATAGATGCAGTGCGTCAGTACGACCAGCCCACGAACGTGTCTGAGATCCGCAGTTTTCTTAGTTTGGCAGGGTATTATTGATGCTTTATTGAGAGATTCTCTCGTATCGCAGCACCATTGACCAGGTTGACCTGGAAGGGTGCAGAGTTTGTGTGGAGTGATGCCTGTGAGCAAGCATTTATGGAGCTGAAGCACTGCCTCACGTCCACTCCTGTCCTCACTCTTCCCTTTAGGAGTGATGGATTTGTGGTGTTTACCGATGCCTCGCATGTTGGCTTAGGTGTTGTCCTGATGTAGCATGTGAAGCCAGAGGGTTATGCATCTTGCTAGCTCAAGGTCCATGAGCACCCTACGCATGATTTAGAGCTAGTAGCAGTCATTTTCGCATTGAATGTATGGAGGCATTATTTCTATGGGGTCAGTTTTGAGCTCTTCTCCGAACACAAGAGCTTGAAGTATCTCTTCTCACAGTCTGAGTTGAATATGCGGCAGAGACGTTGGATGGAGCTCATAAAGGACTATGATTTTGATCTGCAGTACCACCTTGGCAAGGAGAACGTGGTGGTGGATGCCCTTAGCCATCAACTACGAGGCCTGGTAGCACATATGATGATTCAAGAGTGGAAGATGCTTGAGGATGTTGCACCATATGACTTCAAGTTTGACTTGCAGACTTCTATCGTTCAATTATCGAGCTTATCGATTCAACCCTCTCTTATTGTAAGGGTGATCGAGGCTCAACAGTCAGATGAGTCATGGCAGAGTTATTGAGCAGAGGCGGCATCTAAGAGTCATTCAGATTGACAGATTGGTTCTGATGGTGGACTTCGCTTCAGAGGTCGATTATGTGTCCCGAATATTCCAGAACTGCGCAGAGATCTTATGAATGAGGCACATCAATTGAGGTTTTTTATCCATACTAGCTCGACGAAGATGTACCACGATATGAGGCGACGGTATTTTTAGGTAGGGATGAAGCTCCAGATCACCAGTTTTGGGGCCAAGTGTGACACTTGCCAGCGTGTCAAGGCCAATCATTTGAGACCCCCAGGTCCGTTGCATCCTTTGAGTATCTTGACGTGGAAGTGGGAGCACATATCCACAGATTTTATTGTGGGCTTGCTGATGACTTAGCATGGTCATGACGCCATCTGGGTTGTCATGGATCATCTGACGAAGTTGGCACTTTTTCTCGTGATTCATGTGACCTAACCTTTGGACCAGCTTGCCAGATTGTTTATTGATGAGATTGTGAGACTGCACGGTGTTCTAGTCTTGATCGTTTTCGACCGATACCCTAGGTTCATGTCTCAGTTCTGGAGGAGTTTTCAGAAGGCGATGGGGTTTACCTTACAGTTCAGCACTTCGTATCATCCGCAGACCAATAGGCAGATTGAGAGGGTGTACCGTCCTGGATTTCAAGGGTCGAGCAAAGCTCAACTCCCAAGATCCAACGCATCACTTATGTAACATAGATAATGATGTTTAAATGTTGTCTATATTAGTGCATTAAACATGAGAGGGATTACACTAAATCAGCATATCATACTCCATAGTTAATGTAATTAAGCAAGTGGAAGACTGAGATAAATATATAAGGTATATGTACGTGTTTCACAACCTCCAGAGTACGAGTATATTACCGTGCCGAATATATACATGTTTTAACTCAAAATATACAAAATGACAAAATGTAAGTGTCTGACTAATCCATGTCTCCCTGAAATCCCATCGAAGTAGCATGAGGTCCACATAGACCTGCCAGAGAGCTAAACATAGGAGAACTCTTCCTCCTCATCTGTGAAGTCCAACTCCGCTACATATGCATCCTCATCACCTACATCTATAATAGAATCTGGTTGGTGTTTTAAAACACCGTCCCAGAGTGGGAGTGAGTGATCAACTCAGTGGTACTATAAGGCAAAGGTTAACATGTTATCAATTTAATCAAGTAGTAATGATAAAGCAGTACAACAATCATTTCCTAACTACTCTTATTAATGCAAGGATGGTATGTAGCAATGATGCATGCCCTCGCACGACACTCCCTCAAGCGACTACATCAACCATTTGCGCATGACAAACTCCCTAAAGTGCACTTCCTCGCCAATGCACATGCAATACGATGCATGATTGTGTTAGCCGAGTACTTAATTAGGCTTATTCATATAGTAAATTCAGAAAGGTAAGGTACCTCCCTTTATATAATTTACCTAACCGAAAGATCCATCTAGGGTTGTCAATATTAGTTAATCACATGTGATAGGAAAGTTGTTGGGCATCACTCCTAATGAAAAGCAGTGGATAGGTAAGTTCGAGAGTTTATATTCAAGGTCACTACGGGGAGGCTCGTCACTCCAGCGTAGGCCGATAGCTCGACCATGGTGTCCCATACTACCATGCCCAGCTCATGAGTCTTAGTGGATCGTAGTACCATAGTTGAAACGGGTCTTTACATTGGTAAGTGGAACCTTAGATTCAAGCAGTGATGTCCATACATGGTAAACACACAATAGGCTAGTCAATTTATTAGACAAGTTTGATTGATACGAGTGCACACCGAATTAATCGACATAGAGCACGTAAGCACTCCCTGTGGCCTAACCATTGTTGACAATCGTCATACGACCTGGATTCACCAAACGTATCAATGTGGCGAGACTAGTTCGACCACTCAAACGAAAATTGTTACCGACTACCTGGACTATGTTGTAGTCACAATCTTACTTAGATATAGCATGTGGATACATGTGATAATCATATAAGCCTTTAACGAACAATCCAAATACAACACTTATTTGAGCATTTTATCAAACACATGGAACATGTCGCCAAACACTTGCATTAAATCCATAAGTCGTGTAGCGGCGATATGATTTCATAAAAGAAGCCATACATATGATTAAGGAAATTAAGAATCCTATCTTATTAGACTTAATAAATACTAACCATCAACATTTTTTTCATTCAGACATTTTATCAAACACTTAAACTACACCTTACTAAATACATAGACTAAATTAGTTACGACATTCACTATAGCAATTCATTTCACGACATCGGTTATAAAGCATATAACACACATGGATGTTAGATTAGTAATCATGACGAGTACAAATCAGGATTTCACATTCATTCAAACATTTCAACAAACACATGGAATGCATTTTCATACAACGTAGTTCATACATGTGTAATATATCAAAATCGACGTGTCTAAGACGATATGGCAGCAGTCAAGTCAGACATAAATCATTATCTGACATTGAAAGCCTTGAAAACCATAACCTAAATGTTTATAGTCCACACCTTTCATCGGAAAGCTCGATTCGGACTCGGTTCAGACTGTACGTTTCTGAAAATAAAATGACAAACACCTACACGATGTAATAGGTTAACTAGTTCGACAAACTACAAACCTAAATTTCTACAACGAGATTAGGGTTAGGATTTCTTACCCAAATCGTAGTTAAAAACGATGGTGTAGTGAAACGGGAGAGGTGATTCAGCCCATGGAGTAGTGGGAGTGAATCCCAGCAACGATCTCCCTATCTCTCTCTCTCCTCTTCACTCTTTTCTCCTCTTTTCTCTTTTCTCTCTCTTAGGGTTAGAGAAATTCGTACGAAATGGGGATGGGGTGGTTTAAGGGCATTATATAGGCCCAGAATTGGTGTAAATGGCCCCAGGGCCATGGTATGCTTAGGTTACAGCCAAAGGGAGCCTGTTTCAGGCAAACGGGACTTATATAGAGGTCCATTACTCACCTTCGGCATGGAGCAAGTTTTCTAACCATAGATCTAAGCCAGGTTATGATTTTGGTACGAACAGATTAGCGGATTGACTATGGAGGGCTCGTGTCAGATCAATAGTCGTTGTCGCTCGATCAGGGCCATAAGTATACAGATATGTGTAGAGAAATTTCCCTGATCCATGGGTGAAGTTCGGTCAGAAACTAACGATTTGAAATCTTTAATTTTTTCTGCAAGCGAATGGCCCAATTCACTTAAGTTTTAATACCTTTTCTAAGGATATTCGCGTTTCTCACACACTTTGCTCAGGGCTCAAGTTATGCATTTGTGGATACTATTTAGGCTCGATTCCTGCGTTGGTCGTCAAGCCCAATAAGGCAGACATAACCCTATAGTTTCACGGTCGTCGAACTTTCGACGTGCGGTCCAAGTCCAATTCAGAGTTTCAATGTGCTCCCAAGAGCAACTGGCTTTTGTGATTTCTCCTAGGTTTTCAAGTAGCGTTGAGTCAGTGATTGTGATGGTTTTGGGTCTTGCCATTTGTATAGATAGTGGTTCAAGCTAAATCTACTCCCTATTTAGTTTAATATTTAACTAAATTTCGCCTAAATTTCTACAAGATACGATCCTTAGGGATTTCTGCCTGAGGTGGAACTCGGGCCTTTGTACGAATTTTTTCGAGACGTTACAATCTATCCCCCTTTAAAAAAAAAATTCCCCAAAATTAGTACCTTTTCGTACTCCTCGAGGATCTGAGGGTAGTTCTTATGGACTTCAGCTTCCGTTTCCCAAGTAGCCTCTTCCTCTGTATGGTGAGTCCATAATACTTTCACAAGTGGGATAACTTTGCTCCGCAATGCTTGTTCCTTCTTGTATAGAATACGTGTTGGTCGAAGTACATAGGTAACATCTTCACTTAGCTGTACTTGCTCTCACTTGATAATGTGAGTGGGATTAGGAACATAGTTCTTTAGCATCGATACATAAAATATTTTGTGCATGCCTGCGAGTGGTGTGGGCAAAGCAAAGTGGTATGCTACCACACCCACTCGGTCTAGAATCTGGAATCGGCCAATGAATCTCGGCGTAAGCTTCCCTTTCTTGTTAAAATGAAGGACTCCATTCATTGGAAAAACTTTCAGGATTACGTGGTCCCCAACTTCAAATTCCAATTGTCACCGTCGGGTATCGGCGTAAATCTTTTGTCTGCTCTGGGCTGTAAAAAGCCAACACCTAATAATGTCGATCTTCTCTGAGGTTGCCTAAACTAGATCTGGGCTAACCAAGCTCTTCTCGTCAACTTCTGTCCAACAATGTGGTGCTCGACATGGGCGCCCATACAATGCTTCGTAGGGAGTCATGCCAATGCTTGATTAAAAGCTGTTGTTATAAGCAAACTCGGCATAAGGAAGACAGTCATCCCAACTATCCTTGAAATCAAGCACACACGCTCGCAACATATCTTCTAATATCTAATTCACTCGTTTTGTCTGCCCATCGGTTTGTGGGTGGAACGCGGTACTGAACTTCAGTTGTACTCCCATTGCTTCTTAGATTTGAGTCCAGAATATAGACATGAATTGCGTGTCTCGGTCCGACACAATCTCCATAGGAACTCCATGCAGTCGTACAATCTCCTTGATATACAGCTTGGCTAAATCGTTGGTTGAGTTTGAAACTGTAACCGGGAGGAAATGAGCCGATTTCGTCAATCGGTCCACAATCACCCAAATGGAGTCATGCCTCTTCCTCGTCTTCGGTAACCCAAAAATGAAGTCCATAGATATGAAATCATATTTCCATTTAACTGTGAGTATGGGCTGAAGTAAACCAGGAGGTCGGTGATGCTCGCCCTTGACTTGCTGGCACGTGAGACAATGGGACACGAAGTCTTCTATCTGTGCCTTCATTTTATCCCACCAATATGAATGCTTCATGTCTTTATACATCTTCATACTACCTGGATGCATTTCCAACTTTGAATTGTGAGCAGCCTCTAAAACTTCCCTTCTCAAGTCATGACGGTTTGGGACGCATAGGCGGCCACGGTATCGTAAACCTCCATCTGAGTTAACTCTACATTCAGATT
Organism: Magnolia sinica; assembly: GCF_029962835.1. Lineage (NCBI taxonomy): Eukaryota > Viridiplantae > Streptophyta > Magnoliopsida > Magnoliales > Magnoliaceae > Magnolia > Magnolia sinica. The sequence continues at coordinate 89,291,800 of NC_080574.1, forward strand.
CTTCACTCTCACCTGCCTGTTCCCTTAACTTCACCAACAATTCGTCTTCTTTCTGAGCCACAATGATTCGGTCATAAATAAGTGGTTGTACATGGATGTGTGTGACATTCTCGAATGGCTCCTCTACTATAAGCTTCAGTTCGAAGTCTCACACAAACTCTACCATATTCCATTTCTTTATCATCAGTGGAGCTGCAAATTCTATTGTCTTCTTGCGGCTCAAAGTGTCGGCCACAAGGTTGGCCTTGCCAGGATGGTAGGAGATCTCAAACTTGAAGTCTTTCAAGGTTTCCATCCAACGTCGCTACCTCATATTCAGGTCTCTCTACGTGAAGATGTACTTGAGGCTCTTGTGGTCACAAAAGAGCTCGAACTCCTCTCTATAGAGCTAATGTCTCCAGAGCATTAATGCAAAAATGACCACCGCTAATTTCAGGTCGTGCATGGGGTAGTTTTTCTCGTGTTTCCTCAACTGTTGCGATGCATAGGCAATCACTCTGTCCTTTTGCATGAGAACACAACCCAAACCAATGCGAGACACGTCAGTGTATATAGTATATCTGATCCCCTGCTCTGACAATACTAGCATGGGTATGGACGTCAGCCTGTCCTTTACTTCCTGAAAGGCTGCCTCTACTTTCTCATTCCAGACAAACTCAAGATCCTTTCGAGTGAGTTACGATAACAGTCTAAATATCTTGAAAAAATCTTTAATGAAGCAGTGATAGTAGCCAGAAAGTTTGAGGAAACTCCTCACTTCTGTAATAGAACTGGGTTGCTCCTAGTCCAACACTGCGGTCACCTTGGCAAGGTCCATGACAATTCCTTCCTTGGACACCACATGTCCCAGAAACTTGACTTCCTCCTTCCAGAAGTCACGTTTCTGGTATTGTGCAAACAACTGATTCTTCCTGAGAGTATCAAAGACTGCTCGCAGGTGTTCTTCATAATTTTTTCGACTTTTGGAGTATATCAAAATGTCATCTATAAAAATGATGATGAACCGGTATAGATATGGCTGAAACACCCGGTTCATGAGGTCCATGAACACAGCCGGTGCGTTCATAAGTCCGAACGACATCACAAGAAACTCATAGTGCCCAAAACTGGTTGAATGCTATTTTCTGCACGTCTTCATCCCTAATGTGCAACTAATGATAGCCTGACTGTAAGTCGATCTTCGAGAAATATCGTGCCCCTTTCGACTCGTCAAACAGGTCATCTATCCTGGGCAGAGGGTACTTGTTCTTGACCGTGATGTGATTCATCCTGTGATAATCACTATACAACCACAGCAACTCATCCTTCTTCTTTACAAATAATACCAATCCTCCCCAAGGGGATACACTAGGCTGTATAAAACCTGATTCCTGTAGATCATCTATCTGCCTCCTCAATTCCTCCATTTCACATGGAGACATGTGGTATGTTGGCAAGGAAATGGGTGTCACACCAGGCACAAGGTCAATAGTAAAGTTGACCTCGCGCTAAGGAGGTATTCCAGGTATCGTTCTAAACATGTCCATGAAATCTTGGACTATAGGCGTGTCCCCAAGCATCGGACCATTAACATTCTCCAATAAGGAACTGTAACAACTTATGCGGTAGGGCTAACTGACCTAAACTGGGAAAGTAAAGGCCATGCCCTCGGGTTCATGTGTCGTCACCAGTTGGGTTTCGCAGTCGATCTTTGCCTTTATTATGGTGAGTCAATCCATGTCGAGGATGACGTCGTAATGATATAGCAGGGTGACGATTAGGTCAATGCACACCGTTTTGCTTCATAAGTCTATCGGGCATCCTTTACAAAGCCTAGTAGCATCAGAGAAGGTCCCTGTTGCGGTAAGGACTCTCACCCCAACCATAGGGATAGTGTTCAACCCTAAGCGCTTGACTATAGAGTATGATATTATCGAAATAGTGGACCCGGTGTCCACCAATAGAAATACACGTGTACCTTGAATGTGAGTAGTGACTTTGAAGGCTAAAGGCACTACAGTTGCTGACTTAAATGCTTTAGCTGCAAGTGCATGTACACATGCTTGTTGAGAACGATTGGGTTGTGCTGCCATATGTCAATGAGGTGGCTAATTTTGAGGTATAGGTGGTCTATAGAATGGTTGTGCTGGTGGTGCGGATCGTAGGGGTGGAGCTGAAATAGCCTGTGGCAGCTGACGGTTGATCTTCTAAGGCGGCATAAAGCCGTTGTCCTTCATCTTGGTAAAAGGTGTCTGTATGGCCGACCCTCTTACAGTAGGTGCACCAAAGATCCGATCGCCTCGATTGGGTCAATGGAGTTATTAGCATGGGAGGCAAATCTGTAAGCGGCCTCTTGCCGAGGAATGGTCGATTTGACAGCTTGGGTAGAGGCCTTGGGCCCATTGGCATACGTGTCCGTGACACCCAGTCTCCATCCTGCTCAGCATGCAAGGACATGTTCACTAGCTCAGCATAGTTGGGAATGCTAGCACAACACATCTTTGTACAGATGTTAGGCCGTAGACCCTCTAAAAATCATCGCATCCTCATCAGCTTGTCCGCCAGGATCAATGGTGTATATTTGGCTAGCTCCGCAAAGTGATTCTCGTACTCGGCTACCGTTATCCCCCTTGTTGAAGGCGGAGAAATTCACCCTCCTTCTCAAACATATCCTGGAAGTGAGGGTCCGATACGATATGTGTGGGGGAAATACTTTCCATGGAAGCGAGTTTCAAACGCGTCCCACGTCCACACATATCTTGTAGGAACGGTTCGTAGGATGTTGTCCCACCAAAGACTAGCCTCATTCTCAAATATATACGTAACTAGCTCTACTTGTTCTGCCTTAGTACAGTGCAGCAGCTTCAACATCTTGGATATACGATCCAACCAATACTCTGCCTCCTTGGGTCAGTGGGTAGCCGCAAAAGTAGGAGGGCGAAGGCGCTGAAAGCACTCGAACAAGCCACTCGTGCTCATAGCTACAGCAGGCTGCATAGGTGGCATAGGTGGGGCTCCATTCATGTTTTGGACAATGACCCCCGCAATGGTAGCCAAAACTTGCTGTTGTTGTTGCATTAGGAGCTTCATCTGCTCAAACCTATTTAGAGGAGAAGCTGCCTGAGGCATGTGTGGCGTCGATGTAGACGCACGGTTCCGTTCCAGAACCGGTGGTGCACAAGGTGTTGGCCCATTGGTGGGGCCAGTGGCCGGCTGAGAATCCGGCAATGTAACGTCTTGAAAAATCAGTAAAAAGACCCGAGTCCCACCTCAGGCAGAAATCACTAAGGACTGAATCCTTTAAAAATTAGAAAAAAATTAATTAAGTATTAAACTAAAAAATTAGTGGAATTAGGTCGAACCACTATCTATACAAACTGCAAGACCCAAAACCACTAGAATCGCTAACTCAACATTACCCAAGAACCTAGGAGCAATCTCAAAACCCAGTTGCTCTTGGGAGCACATTGAAACTCCATATCAAACCTGGATCATGCGTCAAAAGTCCGATTACTGCGAAACTATAAGGTTATGACCACCTTACTGGGCTTGACAACCATCGTGGGAATAGAGCCCGAATAGTACCCAAAAATGCATAACTAAAGCCCTGAGCAAAATGTGTGAGAAACGTGAATATCTTTAGAAAAGGAACTCAAACTTAAGTAAATTGGACCATTCACTTATGGGCAAAATTGAAGACTTCAGGCTGTGAGATTCTGACTAAATTATACCATTGGATCAAGGAAATTTCCCTATACATGTTAGTATACTTGTGGCCCTGATCGAGTGATGATAACAGTTGAACTAAAATATGTCCTCCACGGTCGATCTACAAATCCGATCGGACCGAAACCTTAACCTGGATCCATGGTCGGGGAACTTACTCGATGACATATGCGAGTAATGGACCTCCACATGAGCTCTGTTGGCCCGAAACAGACGCCTTTTGGCTATAACGTAAGTATACTATGGCCCTGGGGCCATTGACATCACTTCTGGGCCTATATAATGCCCTTAACCCACCCCTCTCTTATCCCATACGAATTATCTCTAACCCTAGGAGAGAGAAGAGAGAAAAGAAGAGAAAAAAGTGGAGATCGAAGGGAAACCTTTGGGGTTTGCTGCAGTACTCCTGTTCTGCTGCTCCACTCATCGAATCGCCTTTATGTCTAGCTACTCAGCTCGTTTCAACTCCATTTTTGGGTAAAAAATTCTAACCCTAATCTGTTTTAGGAATCCAAATAGAGAAACCAGTGAAATAGCTAACCTATTTTAATGTTTAGGTAGTCGTTGTGCTATAGACAAATACATGGTGTATGAACCGTGTTCATAATGAGCGTACCGAGGAAAGGTGCAGACTATAAACATTTAGGGTATGGTTTTTAAGGCTTTCAATGTCAGCAATGATTTATGTCTGACTTGATTGCTATCATATGATCTTAGTTACGACTTTTTCTATATATCATTTATGTGTAAACTAGGTTGTATACAAAATGCATTCCATGTCTTTGTTAAAATATTTGAATGAATAGGAAATTATGATTTATGCTTGCCATGACTATTAATTTAAAATTCATATTTGTTGTATGTATGACAACTCCTTTATGAAAGGATGTGCCATAATATATGTTATAACTAATTTATTACATGTATGTTGAAATGTGTAGTCTAAGCGTTTGAAAAAAAATGTCTGAATGAGAAATTTCTTGTTGAAATGTATTTAATGAGGGTGTTGAGATAGGATTCTCAATTACCTTATCTATAGTTACAGTTTCCTTCATGTAACCTATCTTGCTACTATGTGATTTATGGATGAAACACCTATGTATGTTGACATGTGCAATATGGTTGTTAAAATGCTCGAATGAGAATTGTATTTGAATTGGTTGTTAAATACTATTTTCACTATCACATATGAATGCCTATTGTATTTGAGTATGACTGGGACTAATACGTAGTCCAGGCAAACGGTAACAGTTTTTGATCAAGTGGCCAAACTAATTTCGTTACAACAGATATGTTCGATGAATCTGAGTCGTACGGTGATTATCGATGTCGATGTCGATTAATTTAGTGTGCGCTCGTACCAATCGAACTTGTCAAGTAACCTGATTGGCCTAATATGTGTTTACCATGTATGGATGCTATTGCTTGAATCTAAGGTACCACTTACCAATGTAAAGCTCGTTTAACCTTGGTACCACTATCCGTTAAGACTCATAAGCTGGGCATAGTGGTATGGGACACCGTGGTGGAGCTGTCAGCCTACGTTGGGGTGACGAGCCCCCCATAGTGATCAGTGAGCAACCTAAACTTGTGAGCCGAATACAGTGGTATGGGACACTGTATTCGAGCTATCGGCCTACAATCAGGTGACGAACCTCTCGTAGTGACCTCGAGTATAAAATAGGCCTACGTTAAGGTGACGAGTCTTCCGTAGTGACCTTGAGTGTAAACTCGCAAACTTGCCTATCCACTGCTTTTCAAATCAGGGGTGATGTTGCCCTATAACTTGCTTATCATATGTGATTAACTAGGATTGACGACCCTATATGGATCATTGTTTGGGTCAGTGATATAAAGGGAGGTATCTTAGCTTCCCGAATATGCTGTATGAATAGCCTAATTAAGAACTTAGCTAACACGTGCATACATCACACTGCATGTGCTTTGGTGATGAAGGCACAATGGGAGTAGCAAGTGTGACCTTGAGATGGTGTCACTGAGGAAGTGCAGGCGAGGGCATGCATCATTGCCACCTATCATCCTTACATTAAGTAGAGTAGTTAGGGAATGTTTGTTATATTACTTTATCATTACTGCTTGACTGAATTGATAACATGTTAACCTTTACCTTATAGTATCATTTAGTTGATCACTCACTCCCACTCTAGGATGGTGTTTTAAAACACCAACTAGACTCTTTTATAGATGTAGGTGGCGACAATGTCTACGCTGCTGATTGAGATTTCATAGACGAGGAGGAAGAATTCTCCTACATTCAGCTATCAGGCGGGTCTATGTAGATCATATACTGATCAATGGGATTACAGGGACTATAAGGATTAGTTGGACGTTTACATTTTTGTATTTTGTAAATTTTGGATCAACACATGTATATATTCAGCTTGGTAACATACTTATACTCTGGGGATTCAGAAACACTTATATACATTATATACCTATCTCAGTCTTCCGCTTGCTTAACTTAATTATCTCTAGAGTATGATATGCTGTTTTAGTATCATCCCACTCATGTTTAATGTGCTAATATGGACAACATTTAAATATCTTGGAACTCGGGAGTTGAGCTTCTGCTCGACCCCCGATTTTCGGGGTGTTACAAGTTGGTATCAAAGCATGATTTGGATTAAACTGGACCTGGGTTATGGTAACACGACGCACACTGATATACTTTGACTTAGGAGGGGGCGATGAAATGTAGAAATAGTCGTAGGATCCTAAGTTTCACCAACGGGTGAAAAGTGACCGTTGCATTTAGCCCGTACGTGACTAAGACTACATAAAATGATCTCAATTCCTCCTTAGGACGTTAAACGACGGATTTAGACTATTACCTGGTAATTCTCCAACTCGAAACATGCCAAAAGGTGTGAATATGTACAAGATGAGGCAAGAAAATACACTTCACGGCCATAGGGGCCCAAACCGTAAAATACGGGGGGATCCAGAGTGGCCCCCGCACATTTTCAGAACTCGGGGGGGTGGTCACCACCCCTAGGCGGTGACGCCACCCCACCGACCACGATGCATCGCAGTCGGTAGAGTGGGTCACCACAGGCTAGCGGGTCCGGCGGCCCGCTACCCTTCCCACACACATGTGGGGCCCGTTTGCATGTGGGTCCACCCTATTTAGGGTCCCTTTACCCTCATTTACTCATTTCAACCCTCCCCTAGCTTTCAAACCCCTCCAAACTTGCAATTTCTCTTTCAAATCTCTCTTCCATACATCACAAACTTCCTCTTCTTCCTTTTCTTACACCCACCCTTGCCATTCTCTCAAACCCATCTACTACTACCTTCAATCCCCTTTATTTCTTTTCATTTGAGTAAACAAACCCACCTTTTTGTCTCATAAACCTCAAAATCCACCAACTCATCTTATCCTTCAATCTTACTTCACTCTCATGGCTCTTTTTGAGTTAGTGGTTGCCATCTTTTTCCTTTCCACACTCCTTTCCCTTATGGGAAAGAAGAGGGTGCTCACGGATAAAGCTGGGCCTAGCTACCCTATCCATCCAAGGAAGCAGAAAGGCGTCGAGTCTAGCACTAACATTAAGTGGGAGTGAAGGACGAAGCGGGATCTTGATCCCCAAATTCCTCTCGAAAGAGCTCTGCCGGCGGGCGTCGGACAAGGTAGTTTTCAAGGCCGTAGAGTTATCTTTAAAGCACACGTGGACGAAAGACTATTTGGGCTTTATCTGGTGATGGACCTCCTATTGGACGCCAGGTGGGGTCCCATATTTGAAGGCAAGTCACGTGTGTGTGAGGGCACTATCCGAGCCTTCTACACCCACATACAAGATCCACTACTGGAGCTTCTACAGTTTAATATCCCTGTGGGAAGGCGGGAAGTCATTGTCGATGTGGACGTGATAGCCCGAATTATGGGGATTCAACGTGGAGAGGTACACGCTAGTGAGAAGAGTCTCAAGAGTATGCGTGAAAGAGATCGCCGCACTTGATTTCTTTATGGCCGACTGGTTCACTTGAAGCAAGGCAATTGCCTCCCAGCGACCAAGATGACTCATGACTTCCACCTACTCCATCACATATTTACATATAATGTGTATCTTAGGTGGATCAACCGAACCGAATGCACACGTTTGATGGTGGACTTCCTATATAGAGCTAGGCAGGGAGACAAGCTATGCCTACCTACGTACATACTACTACAGATAGTCCAGACCGCATGCGCCGTTAGGATGGATATTTCACTCCCATTCAGCAGACTTATATGCAAGCTTGCTCGTGAATTTGGCTACAGACTTAACATGGATGAGCTTGCCCCGATCCACTTCATAAATGACACTACGCTCAACAACATGGGCATTAGGCCGCGTCAACGTTAAGCCTGACTTGATGAGTATGGTGATGAGATAGAGGAAGAGGAGGGAAGCAGTAAAGAAGGAGGAGGAAGAAGAATTTGAAGAAGGAAGTGATGAAGGGGGAAGTGATGATGAGGAAGAGCAGGAAGAGGAAGGAGAGGAGACCTAAGACTATGATGGGAGCCCTACTTCTACTACACATGAGCACCACCGTGATCGAGCTGCCTTAGAAGCCCGCTTGGCTCAGATTGAGGAGAGCCAGGCCACCCTAAGATAGGGGGTTAGAGAGACCTAGGCCGAAGTGAAGTAAAAGCTTGAGGAGAATAAGGTCTATATGAAATAGAAATTCAAGAAGATGTTCCGCACTTTAAAGACCCTCTTGTGTTGCATGCAGGATAAGGGTGCTCCTCCTCCATCACTAGAGTCGGACGACTAGTCATATGTTGTAGTTGTCTTTGGGTTTTCTTTGTTTTCCTATTTTTTATGTGATAGCCTTGATAGGCTTAGTAGTATGTTAGAGTTGTTGGTGTATTTTAGTATTTAAAGCCTTATTTAGATTAGCTCACATGCATCTTCTGTCATGATCCATGTAAGACTATATCTCATGTATTGTGACAATTTTGATTAAATGAAATGCAGGAAGCTTCCTTTGTTATGGACTATGTGAAATTTTTGGTAAATTAAGTAAACTTGTTCTGAATCTCACACATATTGTCCCCTATGTTGTATATAGGGAATACCACTTAAGACCACTCGGAGTACGACACGTCTTGCACTTGGCGAATTGAGTGACGGGGCATCTCCCTTAAGCGATAGTCATATGGACCCCAGTTTGGGCCCGAATCACGAGATTATGCCGGATTCTCTACCGGCCACTGGCCCCACAAATGGGCCAACACCTAGTACACCACCGGTTCTGGAACAGAACCGTGAGACTACCTCGACACCATGCATGCCTCAGGTGGCTTCTCTTCCTGATAGGTTGGAGCAGATGATGCTCTTGATACAGTAGCAGCAACAGATTTGGACCACTATCGCGGGGGCCCTTGCCCAGAACATAAGCATGGCCCGGCCGGCACCACTTGCGCATCTTGGTAGAAACATGAATGTCAGCGGTTTATTTGAGCGATTCCAGTGCTTTCGACCTCCCACCTTTGTGGGTACTCACAGATCCAAGGAGGCCGAGTACTGGCTTGACCGCATCTCTAAGATGCCGAAGCCGCTGCACTGCATTGAAGCAGAGTAGGTTTAGCTGATTACATACATGTTTGAGAAGGAGGCTAGTCTATGGTGGGAGAGCATCCTATGGACAGTGGCTGCTAGGTATGTATGGACGTGGGAAGCTTTTGAGACCTGCTTCCATGGGAAGTACTTTCCCCTCGCTTATCGCAATGAAAAGGAGGGAGAGTTTCTTAGCCTCTGACAGGGAGGGATGACCATGTCGGAATATGAGAACAGGTTCATGGAGTTGGCCAGATACACTCCTTTAATACTAGCAGACGAGCCGATGTGAATACATCAATTTTTTGAGGGTCTGCAACCTGAAATACGTACGAAGATGTGTTGCAGTAGCATTCCTAACTATGCTGAGCTAGTGAACATGTCCCTGCGAGCTGAGTAGGATGGAGATAGATTGTCTCATACATGTGTACCCATGGGTTCGAGGCCTCGACCTGATTTACCGAGCAAACCGTTCCTCGGCAAGAGGCCACATGCAAATTTGCCTCCCAGAATTACGGCTCCATCGACCCAGTTGAGGTGATCAGATGTGTGGTGCACCTACTGCAAGAGGTTGGGCCATAATAACACTTACTGTTTTACCAGGATGAGGGACAATGGCTTTGCCCCTCCTCAGAAGATTAACCGTAAGATGCCGCAACCTATCTCAGCTTAACCTCTATGATTAGCACTGCTTTCACAACCATCTTACCGGCCACGTGCACCTCAATTTAGTCTGCCTCAATGACCTATGGCAGCACAGCCGAATCATCCTCAACAAGCTCGGGTGCACTCACTTACAGCTGAAGCTTCCGAGACAGCAACCGCAGCACCATTAGGTTTCGAAGTCACAACACATATCCAAGGTATACCAGCCTTTGTATTGGTGGACACCGAGTCCATTATTTCAATAATATCATGCATAGCAGTCAAGCGACTAGTATTAAAAACTACTCCTATGGTTGGGATGAGACTTCTTACCGCCACAGGGACCTTCTCAGATACTACCAAGATTTGTAAGAGTTACTCGATAGACTTAGGAAGCAGAATAGTACTTATTAACCTAATTGTCGCCCCACTGTGTCATTACGATGTCATCATCAGTATGGATTGGCTCACCGAGATGAAGGCAGAGATTGATTACGATACTAGAGTGGTGACAGCCCATGGACCTGAGGGCATGACCTTTACTTTCCCAGTTCAAGTTAGTTGGTACTACGCATTAGTTGTTATGCTACCTTGGTAGAGAATGTTGATGATCTGACACTTAGGAACACGCTTGTAGTCTGAGATTTTACGGAAATATTCAGGATGATACCTGGACTACTTCCTTGATGTAAGATCGACTTTACTATCGACCTTATGCCTGGTGCGACACCCATTTCGCTACCGACGTGTCGCATGCCTCCATGTGAAATAGAGGAATTGAGGAAATAAATCGATAGTCTATTGGAATCAGGCTTCATATGACCGAGTGTATCTCCTTAGGGAGCACCTGTGTTATTTGTGAAGAAGAAGGATGGATCACTACGACTGTGTATTGATTATCGCAGGTTGAACCAAGTGATAGTGAAGAACAAGTATCCTTTGCCTAGGATTGATGATCTGTTCGACCAATTCAAAGGGGCATGGTATTTTTCAAAGATTGACTTACAGTCAGGGTAGCACTAGTTGCGTGTCAAGGATGAGGACGTGCAGAAAATAGCGTTTAGAACTAGCTTTGGGCACTACAAGTTCCTCGTGATGTTGTTTAGACTCACAAACGCACCAGCCGTGTTCATGGACCTTATGAACTAGGTGTTTCGGCCGTATCTGTACCGATTTGTCATCGTATTTATAGATGACATCCTGATATACTCCAAGAGTCGAAAAGATCATGAGGAGCACCTGCGAGCAGTCTTTGATACTCTCAAGAAGAACCAGTTGTTTACCCAGGATAAGAAATGTGACTTCTGGAAAGAAGAAGTCAAGTTCCTGAGACATGTGGTCTCTAATGAAGAAATAACTATGGACCTTGATCAGGTGACTGCAGTTCAGGACTAGGAGCAACCCGGTTCAGTTACTGACGTGAGGAGTTTCCTCAGCCTAGCAGGTTACTATCGTCGATTCATTAGGGACTTTTCTAAGATAGCTAAACCGTTGTCTCATCTCACTCAGAAAGATCTTAAGTTTTCCTGGAACTAGAAGACAGAAGTAGCCTTCCAGGAATTGAAGGACAAGCTGATGTCCGCCCCTGTGCTAGAATTGCCAGAGCAAGGGGTCAGATATGCCATATACACCGACGCCTCTTATGTTGGTTTGGGTTATGTTCTTCTGCAGAAGGACAGAGTGATTTCCTATGCATCGCGACAGTTGAGGAAACACGTGGAGAACTACCCTACGCATGACCTGGAGTTGGCGGCCGTCATCTTTACATTAAAGCTCCGGAGACATTACCTCTATAGGGAGGAGTTCGAGCTCTTTTGCGACCATAAGAGCCTCAGGTATATATTCATGCAGAGAGACCTGAAAATGAGGCAATGACGATGGATGGAAACCTCGAAGGACTTCAAGTTTGAGGTCTCCTACCATCCCGGCAAGGCCAACCTTGTGGCAGACGCGTTGAGCAGCAAGAAGATGATAGCATTTACAGCTCCGCTGATGATACAGGAATGGAATATGGTCGAGTTTGTGCGAGATTTCGAATAAAAGCTTACAGTAGAGGAGCCGTTCGTGAGCGTCGCACACATTCGCGTCCAGCCACTTATTGATGACCGAATCATTGTGGCTCAGAGGAAAGATGAATGGTTGCTGGAGTTGAGAAAATGAGCCAGTGATGATGAAGACTTTAAATGGAGAGTTGGTCCGAATAGGGGTTTACGTTATCGTGGCCGCCTAGGTATAACGCCCTGAAATTCGGGGGTCGAGCATAACTCAGCTCCCGAGTTCCAAAACATCACTTATGCAACATATTTAATGATGGATGTATGTTGACTGTATTAGTGCATAAAACATGGAATAGATTAAGCCAAAACACAGATATGATTCAGGGATAAGTGAATAAAGCAAGCGGAAGACTTATAGTAAAATATGTGTACAAGTGTAAACCCCTGAATTACATATACAAGCCAGATCGAATCAAAGTGTTATTTAACAAAATTGTAAGTATCGAATTACATCATTTAAGATCCCAAAAATAATCCCAGAGATCCCGTGCATTAGACCGAGGCTCTCTAGAACCCGTCTGAAAACTGCATATAAGAGAAAGCAGCCTCGTCATCATCCAGCTCCCGCTCTGCCTCAGAAGTCGCATCCACATCCGCGACATCAGATCCTAAGACAGAGTCTGGTGGGTGTTTAACACCGCCCCAGAAACGTGGGAGTGAGTGATCAACTCAGTGGAACAATAAGGCACTGGTTAACTTGTTATCAGTTCAATCAAACAGTAATGATAAAGCAGGACAATTAAATAAATCCTAAGTACTCTTGTTAATGCAAGGATGAATGCAGTATGATGCGTGCCCTCACGCGTACACCCTCAGCGTCTTCATCTTACGTTACGCATGACATCGCCACAAAGTGCGCCACATCTACAAAGCACATGCAAATGCGGTACATGGATATGATTACCAAGTTGTTATTAGTCCATTTCACACAGCCGGATTAGGAAGCTAAGATACCTTCCTCATGTCACCATCCAAACAGTGATCCATTCTAGGGTCGTCAATCCTAGGCATTTCATACGATCATATGTTTGAGGTCGTAGCAAAGGGCTCGTCACCAATCAATGCACGCCTTTCATGCCTTTACTACCACAATTCGGCTCGTCACCTCCTTGCGGTATCCAGGTATGCTAGAGGTCACTACAAAGGGCTCGTCACCAATCAATGTAGGCCGACAGCACGAATATAGTGTCCTATACCACCATAATCGGCTCACGAGTTTAATTGCTCACTGGTCACTACGGGGAGGCTCGTCACCCCAGCGTAGGCCGACAGCTCGACCACGGTGTCCCATACCACCATGTCCGGCTCATGAGTCTTAGCAGATCAAGTACCATAGTTAATAGGATTTCACTGGTAAGTTCGGTACCCTAGATTCAAACAGTAGCGTCCAATACATGGTGAACATACATCAGACAATCAGGTTACTTGACGAACTCGACTAGCACGAGCGCACGTTGAGTTGAGCAACATAGAGTGCGCAAACACTCCGCGTGGCCAAACCACTGCCGACAACTCTAATACGGCTCGGGTTCGTCTAATACGTCCTACGTGGCGAAAGCAATCTCAACCACGAACATAGGGTCAATTACCGATTTCCTGGACTAAGGCATAGTCCCAAACATCTTACACTACTACAGATATTCATATGGAATGTAAAACATTAATGGAACAACAACTCAAATCATGGTACATACGCATCTGAAGAATGTCAACTTAACATAGATGTAAGCATAGGAGATGCTTGAATTTAAATAAGTTGGAATGTAACTACATAAAGGAAATCATGCGCATCAATAAGAGTATTGAGAATCACTTCTCAACGCCCACAATAAGTGTAATAAGTTACACTTTAGATCATTCATGCATTTCTACAAACACTTAGCATACATGGAACAATATTCATGACGTATGTTGGAATACATGCACTTAGACAATTCCTTTTACCAAGGAGTCGTCATACATGCATCTAGCATACATACATGACAAATAATCATGACAAACATAAGTGCATATTTTATACGTATACGGTACTGTATAAATACACATAGAATACACAAATCTCAATATAGCACATGCATATCAGGAAAGCAATGTAAACGCAACATTTGGCATGTGAAATCTCATCCATAACAAGAATAAATCACTAACTGGGATTGAAAGCCTTGAAAACCATAACCTATACACTTAAAGTCCGCACCTTAAGCAAAGAAAGAACTACCGAACTGATTTAGACGAGTTGTCTTCGTCAACGGCGATAGAATACCCTAAAATAAGGATAGAAATGAGATACAACAACTCCAAAACTAATCTAAGCTCTAACACAGGTTAGGGTTAGGTTAACTTACCCCAAAAGAACTCAGAACCATCAGAAGAACGATTTAAAGTGAAGATTCAAAGATGAAGAAGAACAATTAAGAAACCAAGATGATTCACCAACTTATCTCTCTCACTTTCTCTCTCTTTTCCACTCTCTTTCCAAGCTAGGGTTAGAGAAAATCGTATGGAAAAGAGAGCTAGGGTTTAAGGACTATAAATAGGCCTATTCTTGATGAAAATAACCCCAGGGTCAAGGTATACTTAGGTTATAACCAAAGCATGCCTTTCTCGATCCAACGAAGCACTTCTGGTGGGCCTATAACCATGAAAGGTCGGACTTAAGCTCCTTGACCATGGATCTAGGTCAAGCTGAGTTTTCATACCGACCGGCTCTTCAGATCAGCCGTGGCGGACCACACTCAATTCAACGGTCACGGAATCTCGATCAGGTCCACAAGCACTAGGATATGCCTGGACCAACTATCCTGATCAGAGGGTGAAATTGGGTCAGAATCCAATGGTCAGATAGCTTAAAATCGTCGCGCAAGCAACACGACTCAGATTTCATAAAAAGCTTAATAAATTCTAACCGTTCTCACCCTCTTCACTTCGAGCTCAAACAAATCGACCCAGAACATCACATGGACTTGATTTTCGAGGTGATCGTCAAGCCCAACTCAATGACTGCAACAGCCTAAGATCATCGCCATCGGACTTTCGACGTGCGGTCCAGGTCCGATCCAGATCTTCCAAAAATTCCCCAGAACAACTGGATTTAGCGATGGATCCCAGGTTTCAGAGTAACGTAGCGCTAACTAATCTACAAGTTTTAAGCCATGCAGATACAATTTAAAGTGATTGATGCGAATTTCACAAGCAATCGAGTATAGCGCTAATTACCCCAAAAACAACTACTTAAGGAAAGATTAGCACAAAAAATTCCAAGGTCGTTACAATCTACCCCCCTTAAAGAAAATTTCGTTCTCGAAATTCATACCTTCATATAAGCCTCAAGGATCAGAGGGTAGGTCTTCCTGACCTCAGCTTCAGATTCCCAAGTAGCCTCTTCCACACCATGATGCGTCCATAGCACCTTCACAAGAGGGATAACCTTGCTACGCAATACCTGCTCCTTCCTGTCGAGAATACGCGTCGGTCGCAGTACATAACTGGCATCCTCACTCAACTGCACTTGCTCCTAACTAATAATATGCGAAGGATCAGGAACGTACTTCTTCAGCATAGAAACATGAAATATGTTATGCACGCCCGCAAGAGGTGTGGGCAAAGCAAGGCGGTATGCTACCGCTCTCACTCGATCCAGAACTTGAAATAGACCAATAAATCTCGGGGTCAGCTTTCCCTTCTTACCGAACCGCAGAACTCCCTTCATAGGAGAGACCTTCAGAAACACATGGTCTCCCACTACAAACTCAAGCGGTCGACGCCTCGTATCAGCATAACTCTTCTGCCTGCTCTTCGCTGTCAGAAGTCGACATCGAATGATGTCAACCTTCTCAGAAGTCACATGCACTAACTCTGGGCCAAGCAAACTACGCTCACCAATTTCTTCCCAACAATGTGGTGCTCTGCACGGGCGACCATACAACGCCTCATAGGGAGCCATGCCGATACTCGCCTAGAAACTATTATTCTACGCGAACTCTGCATACTGAAGACAATCATCCCAACTGTCTTTGAAATCCAAAACAAAAGCTCGCAACATATCTTCCAGGACTTGATTCACGCGCTCCGTCTGCCCATCTGTTTGCGGATGAAACGCGGTGCTGAACTTCAGTTTCACACCCATTGCTTCCTGGATACGAGTCCAGAAGATAGATGTAAAACGCGTGTCTCGATCAGACACAATCTCCAGGGGAACTCCATGCAGACGCACTATCTCCTTGATATACAACCTAGCCAACTCGTCTGTAGAGTAAGTGACTCTGATCGGTAAGAAATGCGCCGACTTCGTTAATCGATCGATGATCACCCAAATAGAGTCAAATCCCTTTCTCGTCCTCGGCAACCCAGAAATAAAATCCATAGAGATGAAATCCCACTTCCATTCAGCTATGGGCATGGGCTGCAACAACCCAGGAGGTCGGCGATGCTTTGCCTTGACCTGCTGGCATGTGAGACAATGAGAAACAAATTCAGCAATCTGGACCTTCATATTGTCCCACCAATAAGACCTCTTCATATCCTGATACATCTTTGTGCTACCTGGATGCATCGCAAGTTTAGAACTATGGGCTAACTCGAGAACCTCACGTCTCAAGTCAGGGATGTCAGGAACACATAACCGGCCATGAAAACGTAGGCCCCCATCAGAACTAACACTCCAGTCGGAGTTCTCATCAGTACCAACCCGCTTCCTCATCTTCACCAAAAGCTCATCATTTGCCTGAGCTGCAATGATCCTCTCGTCGATAACGCGCTGTACACGAATGTGTGCGATAACCTCATACGGCTCAACCACCGTAAGCTTCTGCTCAAAATCGCACACGAACTCCAACATATCCCACTCTGCTATCATCAGCGGAGCCGCAAACTCAATAGCCTTCTTGCGACTCAACGCATCTACCACAAGGTTCGCCTTGCCCGGATGGTAAGAAACATCGAACTTGAAGTCCTTCAATGTTTCCATCCATTTGCGCTGCCTCATATTCAAATCACGCTACGTGAAGATATACTTAAGGCTCTTGTGGTCGCAAAAGAGCTCAAACTCCTCACCATAGAGGTAAATTCTCTAAAGCTTTAATGCGAAGATGACAGCTCCCAATTCTAGGTCGTGCGTAGGGTAATTCTCTTCGTGTTTCCTCAACTGACGCGAAGCATAAGCAATCACCCTGTCCTTCTGCATAAGGACACAACCCAGACCAACGCAAGAGGCGTCAGTATATATAATATACTTAACCCCTTGCTCTGGCAATACTAGCACAGGGGTGGACGTCAACTTGTCCTTCAGCTCCTGAAAAGCTAACTCTGCCAGCTCACTCCAAGCAAACTTCAAATCCTTCCGTGTCAGCTGCGACAACGGTCTGGCAATCTTCGAGAAGTCCTGAATAAAGCGTCGATAATAGCCTGCAAGACCCAGAAAACTCCTTACCTCAGTAACTGAACCAAGCTGCTTCCAGTCTGCACTGCAGCTACCTTGGCAAGGTCGACGGCTATTCCTTCCTTGGACACCACATGTCCCAGGAACTTGACTTCCTCTTTCCAGAAATCACACTTCTTGAACTGTGCGAAAAGCTGATGCTCCCTAAGAGTATCCAAAACCGCTCTTAAGTGCTCCTCGTGCTCTGCCCGGCTCGCTAAATATATCAAGATGTCACCAATAAAGACAATGACGAATCGAAACAGGAATGGCCGAAACACCCTGTTCATCAGATCCATGAACACGGCCGGTGCGTTCGTCAGACCGAACGACATCACAAGGAACTCATAATGACCGAAGCTGGTCCTAAAAGCGGTCTTCTGCACGTCCCCATCCTTGACGCGCAACTGATGATACCCTGACTGCAGATCAACCTTTGAAAAGTACCGTGCCCCCTTCAACTGATCAAACAGATCATCAATCCTGGGCAAATGGTACTTATTCTTCACAGTTACCAGATTCAACCTGCGATAATCAATACACAATCGCAAGGAACCATCCTTCTTCTTCACAAACAAAACAGGTGCTCCCCAAGGAGACACACTGGGCCGAATAAAACCCAATTCCAGCAAACCATCTATCTGCTTCCTCAACTCCTCCATTTTACTCGGAGGCATACGATAGGTGGGTAAAGAAATGGGCACCGCACTAGGCATAAGATTGATAGTAAAATCAATCTCATGCTGAGGAGGTAATCCAGGAATCGACTCAAATACATCTTCAAACTCCTGAACCACCGGCGTACTAACCAATGCCGATTCGGCCGAACTCTCCAACAGAGAAGAATAAAAATCAATACGAAGAGGGTAACTGACCTGAACTGGGAAAGTAACAATCTCGCCCTCAGGTCCATGGATCGTCACTGATATAGCTTGACAATCAATCTCAGCTCGCATCCTCATGAGCCAATCCATACCCATAATAACATCGTAGTGATAAAGCGGTGCGACTAGCAAATCAACACGGATCGATCCACCTCCCAGATCGACCAAATAATCCATACAACGCTTGCCCAAAGCAGAGGAAATCCCCGTAGCGGTAGTAAGCGTCACTCCTTGCATAGGAATAGATCTCAAACCCAAACGCCTAACTGCCGCATAAGAAATAAGAGAAGTAGTGGACCCTGTATCCACTAGCACAGAAATGGGAATACCTTCAATATGCGTTGTCACCTCAAAGGACCTCGGCACCAAGTCAGACATAGGCGCTTCAGCTGAAAGCGCATGAACACGAGCCTGCTGCTGACGATTCGGCGGAGGAACCATGGGCCGCTGAGGTGGCCTGAAACCAGGAACTGCAGGTCTGAAGGATGGATGAGCAGACGCTGATCGAAGAGGAGGAGGAGAAATAACCTGAGGCATCGGACGGCTAACCCTTTGTGGTGGAGTAAAACCACCTGCTCGCATACGGGAGAAGCAGAAACGGTCCAAGTGCCCCACCTTCCCACAATAAGAACATCTAAGATCAGCTCTCATCTGCTGAGCGGGCGGCGCTGAACGCCTAGGAGGAGAATCAACTCGCGGCCTCTTGCCGAGGAAAGGTGCACCCTGGAAATCCGGTCGCGGCCTAGGAACCATCGGTGCTCGCATGTGAGACGCTCTATCTCCGTCCTGCTCTGCTCGCAAGGACATGCTCACCAGCTCCGCATACGAAGAAATGCTAGCACAGCAAATCTTCGATCGGATCTCAGGTCTCAGTCCCTCAGAAAAACGCCGCATCCTCATCGGCTGATCACCCAGGATCAAAGGAACATACCGCCCCAACTCAGTAAACCAGTTCTCATACTCCGTAACCGACAACCCTCCCTGGCGGAGGCGAAGGAACTCACTCTCCTTCTCATGTCGGTACGTCATCGGGAAATACTTCTCATGGAAGCGCGCCTCGAATGCCTGCCACGACCAAACAAAGTCCTCCTCGATAGTGCGAAGCACACTGTCCCACCACAAACTGGCCTCCTTCTCAAACATGAAGGTGGCAAGCTCAACCTGCTCAACCTCAGAGCAGTGCAGCGGTCTCAGCATCTTAGAGATGCGGTCTATCCAATACTCGGCCTCCTCAGGTTTATGAGAACCCACAAAAGTAGGAGGTCGCAAGCGCTGGAATCGCTCGAATGTGCCGCTGGCACTAGCACTGGCACTGGCACTGACACTCCCAGATGAAGGCATAGGTGAAACAGGTGGAGTTGCCCCCACAGATTGAGCAAAGATGCCAGCCATGGAAGAGAGGAACTCCTGCTGCTGCTGCTACTGCTGGTGGTGGTGCTGCTGCTGAATCTGTTGCTGCTGCATCAACAACATCATCTGCTCAAACCTATTAACAGGTGAAGCAGACGAAGGTGCACGGCTCGGCTCAGGAACCGAGGGTGTGACTGGAGGAGCCATAGGTGTTGACCCAACACCGGCACGAGATGGACCTGCCTGATGATCCGACTGGCTATCGCTCAAGGGAGGAACCCCAGCAAGCGACTCAATCGGAGAGAGACGGGCCGAAGTCTTCGAACCCTTAGGAGGCATCCCTACATTCAATAGAGGATGCAGCCTGTCAGATTTTAAGTCACATAATCCATCCACACAACAACACAGCACAGCACAACTCTAAAGACAAACAACATGCATTCCATTAATCAAAATCGTCGCAATACAAGTAGTGCAGCAATACATGAATCACGACTAGGAAAGCATGAAAACAACAACATCTACAACTTCAAACAACCACAGCAACTACAACAACCACAAACAACTACCACAACTACAACACTACTACACTCCAACTACAAGCCAACAACGGCTACACACAGAAAGAAAAATACAAACAAAGCAAAGACGGCCACGACAACAGCTACTCGTCGGAATCAGGAGATGGAGGCGGAGCACCCTTATCCTGCAAGCAACACAGGATAGACTTCAAAGTCCGAGACATCTTCCTAAGCTTATGCTTAACAAAGCCTCGAAGATCAACCATATCCTGGCGTAAAGCAGCTTGCCCTTCTTTAAGCCATGTAAGACGGGCATCTCTGGCAGTCTGCTCTGCGCCCTGCTCTGGCACCACAGAAGGAGAGCTATCACTCGAATCTTGTGCCTCAATCTCTTCCTCATATTTCTCTATTTCTTCTTCAGACTCTGCACCACCTTCAGCATAACTCTCTTCATCACCGTTCTCAGACTCAGCCTCACCCTCTGAGGCAAGCCGACCTGAACCAACTTCCATCAACTTAAGAGTCCTCAAATTGATATAACGAACAGGAACCGGCTTCTCAGCTCCAAGCCTATAGCCAAACTCATGTGCAATCCTGCAAATGAGGCGGCCAAAGGGAAGCGACTTGGTCCTTCTACTCGAACTAGCGATGAGAATAATCTGGCGCAGGACGTACGTCGGCACACACAACTTCGCTTCCTGCCCCACCTGATATAGAAAATCCACCATCAGGCGCGTACACTCGCTGCGGTTGCTCCACCTTGGATATACATTGAACGTAAAGATGTGGTGAAGCAAATGGAAGTCGTCCGTCATGAAGGAAGCCAGAAGACTCCTATTCGGCTGCCATTCGACCAGACGACCACATAAGGATCGGGTGCGACGATCCCTCTCGCGCACACTGTCCACATTCTTCTCGCTGGCATGCACTTCCCCAAGTGGCACTCTCAGGAGGCGGGATATCAAAGCAACATCGATGATACCCACACGACCGCTACCACAAGGAATCTTAAACTACAGAGGCTCCAGCGAAGGCTCCAGAATGTTGGTATAAAAGGCCCGAACAGTGCTAGCATTCGTGCGATACTCGCCTTCAAACAAGGGACCCCAACCAGCCCCTTCTAGGCGCTCCAACAAGAAGAACTCACCAAAGAGCCGCGGATCAACATGAGCCTCAAAAAGGACTCTACGGCCTTCATAGACTCCATGTGACAATTCCGCCAACAAGGTCCTACTAATGGGAGCTCGAGGATCGAGGTCTCACTTCATTTGGAATTCACGTGTGGCGGACGTGCTAGCGGCGGCACCTCTCGGCCTCCGTGCACGGGTTGGGCAGCTCGGCCCGGCTTCATCCACGGGCGCTCTCTTCTTCCCCATCAAGGAAAGAAGGGAAGAAATGGAAAAGATGGCCGTCACAATCTCAAAGAGGGCCATGAGAAATGAGAGAAAGAGAGAAATAGGAAGATGGTGAAGCTTCCACACAACTATTAGCCAAATAGGGAAAGCAAGGGCTCAAATGAGAAGGAAAGAAGGAGAAATCAGCAATGGGAAGGAATATTTGAAGATGGGGTGATGGGTTTGCACGAAAAATGGAGGAAGATGAAGATTTGGGAGAGATTTGAGAGGATTTGGAGAGGATTTTGAAGAAAGGGAGAGCTTGGGAGTGGGTTTTGTGAAGGAAGTAGGTAAAAGAAAGGGATAAAAAGGGAAAACCATGGAGAGGTGGGCCACATTAGGCCTAGGAACGATCGGCCGGCCGCGGCCCGGCTCGCCGAGCCCGCTGACTGGCGATCCCTCGCCGAACCGGCGATGACATCGCTGGTCTCTGGACATATCGGTGATGCCTCACCATTTTGGCGAAGCCCTCCTGGTCCCCCATGGTCTGAATGATGTGGTTCCCCCCTTGGGTCCCACAGAAAATGCCCCGATTGGCCCCTTGCATAGATTAACGCCTATCGGGTCATTCTGACAGAAATCTGATTCAAATAGCGATTTCTGGAAGGTTTAATGGTAACAAAGGGAAGATAGACCGTCTAAACTCCTTAATAAAGGGTCTAGGAAAGGTTTCAGGTCGCTGTGTGTGATCAAGTAAGAGTATAGACTTGATCTCGGCGAAGGTTTTCAGGAAACTTCCGCCGATAGAAGCTACGGAGCACAAACACAAAAGCGATGATAGACCCGCACCCAATATACTAAAGTGACGACAACGTGCGGTGTGTGACCATAACGTAGGTCCGGTTTAATCCAGATCATGCTCTGATACCAACTTATAACGCCCTGAAATTCAAGGGTTGAGCATAACTCAGCTCCCGAGTTCCAAAACATCACTTATGCAACATATTTAATGATGGATGTATGTTGACTGTATTAGTGCATAAAACATGGAATAGATTAAGCCAAAACACAGATATGATTCAGGGATAAGTGAATAAAGCAAGCGGAAGACTTATAGTAAAATATGTGTACAAGTGTAAACCCCTGAATTACATATACAAGCCAGATCGAATCAAAGTATTATTTAACAAAATTGTAAGTATCAAATTACATCATTTAAGATCCCAAAAATAATTCCAGAGATCCCGCGCATCAGACCGAGGCTCTCTAGAACCCGTCTGAAAACTGCATATAGGAGAAAGCAGCCTCGTCATCATCCAGCTCCCGCTCTGCCTCAGAAGTCGCATCCACATCTGCAACATCAGAGCCTAAGACAGAGTCTGGTGGGTGTTTAACACCGCCCCAGAAACGTGGGAGTGAGTAATCAACTCAGTGGAACAATAAGGCACTGGTTAACTTGTTATCAGTTCAATCAAACAGTAATGATAAAGCAGGACAATTAAATAAATCCTAAGTACTCTTGTTAATGCAAGGATGAATGCAGTATGATGCGTGCCCTCACGCGTACACCCTCAGCGTCTTCATCTTACGTTATGCATGACATCGCCACAAAGTGCGCTACATCTACAAAGCACATGCAAATGCGGTGCATGGATATGATTACCAAGTTGTTATTAGTCCATTTCACACAGCCGGATTGGGAAGCTAAGATACCTTCCTCATGTCACCATCCAAACAGTGATCCATTCTAGGGTCGTCAATCCTAGGCATTTCATACGATCATATGTTTGAGGTCATAGCAAAGGGCTCGTCACCAATCAATGCACGCCTTTCATGCCTTTACTACCACAATTCGGCTCGTCACCTCCTTGCGGTATCCAGGTATGCTCGAGGTCACTACAAAGGGCTCGTCACCAATCAATGTAGGCCGACAGCACGAATATAGTGTCCCATACTACCATAATTGGCTAACGAGTTTAATTGCTCACTGGTCACTACGGGGAGGCTCGTCACCCCAGCGTAGGCCGACAGCTTGACCACGGTGTCCCATACCACCATGTCCGGCTCATGAGTTTTAGCGGATCAAGTACCATAGTTAATAGGATTTCACTGGTAAGTTCGGTACCCTAGATTCAAACAGTAGTGTCCAATACATGGTGAACATACATCGGACAATCGGGTTACTTGACGAACTCGACTAGCACGAGCGCACGTTGAGTTGAGCGACATAGAGTGCGCAAACACTCCGCGTGGCCAAACCACTGCCGACAACTCTAATACGGCTCGGGTTCGTCTAATACGTCCTACGTGGCGAAAGCAATCTCAACCACGAACATAGGGTCAATTACCGATTTCCTGGACTAAGGCATAGTCTCAAACATCTTACACTACTACAGATATTCATATGGAATGTAAAACATTAATGGAACAACAACTCAAATCATGGTACATACGCATCTGAAGAATGTCAACTTAACATAGATGTAAGCATAGGAGATGCTTGAATTTAAATAACTTGGAATGTAACTGCATAAAGGAAATCATGCGCATCAATAGGAGTATTGAGAATCACTTCTCAACGCCCACAATAAGTGTAATAAGTTACACTTTAGATCATTCATGCATTTCTACAAACACTTAGCATACATGGAACAACATTCATGACGTATGTTGGAATACATGCACTTAGACAATTCTTTTTACCAAGGAGTCGTCATACATGCATCTAGCATACATACATGACAAATAATCATGGCAAACATAAGTGCATATTTTATACGTATACGGTACTGTATAAATACACATAGAATACACAAATCTCAATATAGCACATGCATACCAGGAAAGCAATGTAAACGCAACATTTGGCATGTGAAATCTCATCTATAACAAGAATAAATCACTAACTGAGATTGAAAGCCTTGAAAACCATAACATATACACTTAAAGTCCGCACCTTAAGCAAAGAAAGAACCACCGAACTGATTTAGACGAGTTGTCTTTGTCAATGGCGATAGAATACCCTAAAATAAGGATAGAAATGAGATACAACAACTCCAAAACTAATCTAAGCTCTAACACGGGTTAGGGTTAGGTTAACTTACCCCAAAAGAACTCAGAACCGTCAGAAGAACGATTCAAAGATGAAGAAGAATAAGGAAGAAACCAAGATGATTCACCAACTTATCTCTCTCACTTTCTCTCTCTTTTCCACTCTCTTTCCAAGCTAGGGTTAGAGAAAATCGTATGGAAAAGAGAGCTAGGGTTTAAGGACTATAAATAGGCCTATTCTTGATGAAAATAACCCCAGGGTCAAGGTATACTTAGGTTATAACCAAAGCATGCCTTTCTTGATCCAACGAAGCACTTCTGGTGGGCCTATAACCACGAAAGGTCGGACTTAAGCTCATTGACCATGGATCTAGGTCAAGCTGAGTTTTCATACCGACCGGCTCTTCAGATCAGCCGTGGCGGACCACACTCAATTCAACGGTCACGGAATCTCGATCAGGTCCACAAGCACTAGGATATGCCTGGGCCAACTATCCTGATCAGAGGGTGAAATTGGGTCAGAATCCAACGGTCAGATAGCTTAAAATCGTCGTGTAAGCGACATGACTCAGATTTCATAAAAAGCTTAATAAATTCCAACCGTTCTTACACTCTTCACTCCGAGCTTAAACAAATCGACCCAGAACATCACATGGACTTGATTTTCGAGGTGATGGTCAAGCCCAACTCAGTGACCGCAACAGCCTAAGATCATCGCCATCGGACTTTCGACGCGCAGTCCAGGTCCGATCCAGATCTTTCAAAAATTCCCCAGAACAACTGGATTTAGCGATGGATCCCAGGTTTCAGAGTAACGTAGCGCTAACTAATCTACAAGTTTTAAGCCATGTAGATACAATTTAAAGTGATTGATGCGAATTTCACAAGCAATCGAGTATAGTGCTAATTACCCCAAAAACAACTACTTAAGGAAAGATTAGCACAAAAAATTCCAAGGTCGTTACACTAGGTGTCCCAAACCTTCATGACTTGAGAAGGGAAGTTCTTGAAGCTGCTCACAATTCGAAGGTGGTGATGCATCCTGGTAGTATAAAGATGTATCGGGATATGAAACATTCATACTAGTGGGACAACATGAAAGCCCACATAGCAGACTTTTGTGTCCCGTTGTCTTACGTGCCAACAGGTCAAGGCCGAGCATTACCGACCTCCTGGTTTACTTCAGCCCATGCCCATAGCTAAATGGAAGTGGGATTTCATATCTATGGATTTCATTACCTTGTTACCGAAGACAAGGATGGGACACGACTCCATGTGGGTGATTGTGGAACGATTGACGAAATCGGCTCATTTCCTCCTCATTAAAGTTACAAACTCCACAGATGATTTAGCCAAGCTATACATCAAGGAGACAGTACGTCTGCATGGAGTGCCTATGGAGATTGTGTCAGATTGAGATACGTGATTTACATCTATCTTCTGGACTCGTATCCAGGAAGTAATGGGGGTAAAACTGTAGTTCAGTACTGCGTTCCACCCACAGACTGACGGGCAGACGGAACGAGTAAATCAGGTGTTAGAAGACATGTTGTAGGTATGTAGTGAGCATTGGCATGGCTCCCTATGAGGCACTTTATGGGCGTCCGTGTCGAGCACTGTATTGTTGGCAGAAGTTGGCGAGAGAAGCCTAATTGGCCCAGATTTAGTATAGGCGACCTCTGAGAAGATTGACATTATCAAGTGTCAACTTCTTACAGCACAGAGCAGACAGAAGAGTTACGTCGATACATGACCGCGACAGCTAGAGTTTGAGGTTGGAGACCACGTGTTTTTGAAAGTTTCCCCAATGAAGGGAGTCCTTCGCTTTGGTAAGAAAGAGAAAATTACACTGAGATTCATTGGCCCATTCTAGATACTAGACTGAGTGAGTGTGGTGGTATACCGTCTCACTTTGCCCACACCACTCGCAGGCGTACACAACATATTTTATGTATTGATGCTGAAGAAATACGTTCCTAATCCTTCCCATATTATCAAATGGGAGCAAGTACAGTTGAGTGAAGATGTTACTTAAGTATTGCGACCAACACGTATCCTTGATAGGAAGGAACAAGTGTTGCACAACAAAGTGATTACTCTTGTGAAAGTATTGTGGACTCACCACACTGAGGAAGAGGCGACTTGGGAAACAGAAGCCGAGGTCCATAAGAACTACCCTCAGATTCTCGAGGAGTACGAAAAGGTACTAATTTCGAGGATGAAATTTTTCTTTAAGAGGGGTAGATTATAACGTCTCGAAAAAATCCGTACAAAGACCTGAGTACCACCTCAGGCAGAAATCACTAAGGACTGAATCCTTTAGAAATTAGACAAAAATTAATTAAGTATTAAACTAAACAATCAGTAGAATTATTTCGAACCACTATCTATACGAATTGCAAGACCCAAAACCACTAGAATCGTTAACTCAACATTACTCAAGAACCTAGGAGCAATCTCAAAACCCAGTTGCTCTCGAGTGCACATTGAAACTCCATATCAGACCTGGACTATGCGTCGAAAGTCTGATTACCGGGAACCTATAAGGTTATGACCACCTTACTGGGCTTGACAACCATCGCGAGAATCGAGCCCGAATAGTACCCAGAAATGTAAAACTAGAGCCCTGAGAAAAATGTGTAAGAAACACAAATATCTTTAGAAAAGGAACTCAAATTTAAGTAAATTGGACCATTCACTTGTGGGCGACATTAAAGACTTCAGATCGTAAGAATCTGACCAAATTATACCCTTGGATTAGGAAAATTTCCCTCCATATGTTAGTATACTTGTGGCCCCGATCGAGTGACGATAACAGTTGAACTGAAATAGGTCCTCCACGGTCCATCTACAAATCCAATCGGACCAAAACCTTAACCTGGATCCATGGTCGGGGAACTTACTCGATGCCGTATGTGAGTAATGGACCTCCACATGAGTTCCGTTGGCCCGAAACAGGCACCTTTTGGCTATAACCTAAGTATACCATGGCCTTGGGGCCATTGACATCACTTCTGGGCCTATATAATGCCCTTAACCCACCCCTCTCTTATGCCATACGAATTTTCTCTAACCCTAGGAAAGAGAAGAGAGAAAAGAGGAGAAAAGAGTGGAGATCGAAGGGAAACCTTTGGGGCTTGCTGCAGTACTCTTGTTCTACTACTCCACTCATCGAATCACCTTTGCATTTAGCTACTCAACTCATTTCAACTCCATTTTTGGGTAAGAAATCCTAACCCTAATCTGTTTTAGGAATCCAAATAGAGAAACCAGTGAAATAGCTAACCTATTTCAATGTTTAGGTAGTTGTTGTGCCGTAGACAAAGATGTGGTGTACGAACCGAGTTCGTAACGAGCGTACCAATGAAAGGTGCGGACTATAAATGTTTAGGTTATCATTTTTAGGGCTTTTAATGTCAGCAATGATTTGTCTAACTTGATTGCTGCCATATGATCTTAGTTACGACTTTTTCGATATATCATGTATATGTAAAATAGGTTGTATACTAAATGCATTCCATGTGTTTGTTGAAATGTTTGAATGAATAAGAAATTATGATTTATGCTTGCCATGACTATTAATCTAGAATTTATGTTTGTTGTACGTATGACAACTCCTTTGTGAAAGGATTTGCCATAATATATGTTATAACTAATTTATTACATGTATGTTGAAATGTGTAGTCTATGTGTTTGAAAAAATGTCTGAATGCAAACTTGCTTGTTGAAATGTATTTAATGAAGGTGTTGAGATAGGATTCTTAATTACCTTATCTATAGCTACAGTTTTCGTCATGTAACCTATCTTGCTACTACGTGATTTATGGATGAAACGCCTATGTATGTTAACATGTGTAATATAGTTGTTAAAATGTCCAAATGAGAATTGTATTTAAATTGGTTGTTAAATGCTATTTTGACTATCACATATGAATGCTTATTCTATTTGAGTATGACTGGGACTAATACGTAGTCCAGGTAATCGGTAACAGTTTTTGATCAAGTGGCCGAACTAGTTTCGCCATAACGGATATGCTCGATGAATCTAGTCGTACGGTAATTATCGGTAGTGGTTAGGCCACGAGGAGTGCATATGCACTCCATGTCGATTAATTTAGCATGCGCTCATACCAATCGAACTTGTCAAGTAACCCGATTGGCCTAATGTGTGTTTATCATGTGTGGACGCTACTTCTTGAATCTAAGGTACCACTTACCAATGTAAAGCCCATTTAACCTTGGTACCACTATCTCCTAAGACTCATGAGCTGGGCATGGTGGTATGGGACACCATGGTTAAGCTGTAGGCATACGTTGGGGTGATAAGCCTCCCCGTAGTGACCAGTGAGCAACCCAAACTCGTGAGCCAAATACGGTGGTATGGGAGACTGTATTCGAGCTGTCGGCTTACGATCAGGTGACAAGCCTCTTGTAGTGCCCTCGAGTATAAAATAAGCCTATGCTAAGGTGACGAGCCTTCCGTAGTGACCTCGAGTGTAAACTCGTGAACTTGCCTATCCACTGCTTTTCAAATCAGGGGTGATGTTGCCCTATAACTTGCCTATCGTATGTGATTAACTAGGATTGACGACCCTAGATGGATCATCATTTGGGTAAGTGATATAAAGGGATGTACCTTAGCTTCCCGAATATGCTGTATGAATAAGCGTAATTAAGAACTCGGCTAACACGTGCATGCACAGCACTGCATGTGCTTTGGTGATGAAGGCATAGTGGGAGTAGCATGTGCGACCGTGAGATGGTGTCTTTGAGGGAGTGCAGGCGAGGGCATACATCATTACCACATATCATCCTTACATTAACCAGAGTAGTTAGAGAATGTTTGTTGTATTGCTTTGTCATTACTGCTTGACTGAATTGATGTCATGTTAATCTTTGCCTTATAGTACCACTGAGTTGATCACTCACTCTCACTCTGGGACGGTGTTTTAAAACACCAACCAGACTCTATTGTAGATGCAGGTGGTGACGATTTCTATGCTGCTGATTAGGATTTCATAGACGAGGAGGAAGAATTCTCCTACCTTCAGCTATCAGGCGAGTCTGTGTACACCATGTACTGATCGATGGGATTATTGGGACTATAAGGGTTAGTTGGACATTTACATTTTTGTATTTTGTAAATTTTGGATTAACACATCTATATATTCAGCATGGTAACATACTCATACTCTGGGGATTGAGAAACACTTACATACATTATATACATATCTCAGTCTTCCGCTTACTTAACATAATTATCTCTGGATTATGATATGCTGTTTTAGTATAATCCCACTCACGTTTAATGCACTGATATAGACAACATTTAAACATCATTATCTATGTTATAGAAGGAATGCATTGGAACTCAGGAGTTGAGCTTCTACTCGACCCCCAATTTTCGGGGTGTTACAAGTTGGTATCTGAGCATGATTTGGATTAAACTGGACCTGGGTTTTGGTAACACGATACACACTGACGTACTTTGACTTAGGAGGGGGCGATGAAATGTAGAAACAGTCGTAGGATCCTAAGTTTCACCAATGGGTGAAATGTGACAGTTGCATTTAGCCCATACGTAACCGGGACCATGTAAAATTATCTTAATTCCTCTTAAGGCCGTTAAATGACAGGTTTAGACTAATACTCAAAAATTTCCTAACTCGAAATACTCGAAAAGGTGTGAATATGTGTGAGATGGGGTGAGAAAACACACTTCACGGCCATAGGGGCCCAAACCGAAAAAAAGGGTGGAACCAGAGTGACCCTTGCACATTTTTGAAACCCCGGAGGGGGAGGGGGGCGGAGCAGACCACGATGCATCATGGTCAGGTCCAGCGGGCCGTGGCGGGCTTATGGGTACGGTAGCCCGCTGCCGCTCCCACACACATGTGGGGTCCGTTTGCATGTGGGTCCACCCTATTTAGGGTCTCTTTACCCTCCTTTGCTCATTTCACCCCTCCCCAATGCCCGTGTTGTTGAGCGTGTTATCACTGATAATATGGATCGGGGCGACGTTATCCATATGGAGTCTGAAGCTAAAGTGTCGGGTGATCTTACAAATAAGTCGGCCGAAAGGTAGTGAGGAGTCTTCTCTAGTAGACCATGCAGTGCTGATTATTTGAGATAGGACGAGAGTAGGTAGGCATACCTTCTCCCCTTTTCTAACTCTATACAGAAAGTCTACCATAAAATTTATGCATTTGGTGTGATTGCTCCACCTAGGATACACGTTATACATGCATATGTGGAGTAGGCGAAAGTCGTTCGTCATCTTAGTCGAAGCGAGGCTATTTCCTCGCCTATAAGCTCGCGTTGGCCGCATAGGAAACGCGTACGATGATTTCTCTCTCACTCACTAGTGAGATTCTTCTCGCTTGCATGTACTATCCCATGTTCTACCCCCATAATACGGGCCCCCATGTCCACATTGACTACGACTTCCTGCCTTCCTAAAGGGATAGTAAACTGAAGAGGCTCCAATAGTGGGTTCTGTATGTGAGCATAGAGCGCTCGCACAATGCCTTCACTTGTATGAGTGTTTCCCTCGAATATGGGACCCCACCCATTTTCTAGGAGAAAGTCGATGGCTGGATACAATCCAAACATCTTCTCATCGACATGTTCTTTAAACACCACCTTACAGTTACAGAACTTACTGAGATTGGCGCCCGCCGGTAGCGATCTTTCCAACGGGATTTAAGGATCAAGGTCCCACTTGGATCTTCGTTCTCGCTCGGCACTTGTGCTAGCTTAGGCGCTCACCTTCTTCCTAGTGCGGCGTGGTCGGCTTGGCTCAGCCTCATCCGGGGCCACTCTTTTCTTTCCCATAAGGGAAAGGAGCATAGAGATTGAGAAGATGGCAGTAACAAGCTCAAAGAGAGCCATGAAAGTGGAAAAGCTTGAAGGATGAGATAGGTTGGTGGGTTTGGAAGGTTATGAGACACAAAAGATGGCTTTTGTGCTCAAATAGATGGAAATAGGGAAGGTGGAGGGATGAAAATGAGGGATAGTGGGGTAAGGATGAACAAGATAGAGGATTTGAATGTATGGAATAAGTGATTTGAGAGGGAATGTAAGTTTTGGAGGGCTTGGGAGTGAAAATATAGTTGGAGGGGTGTGAAATGGGTTTAAACAACCCAAAAGGGGCTTTAGAGAGGTGGTGGGGTGGTCTCACACATGAGCCAAGGCCCACATGGCCGGTCGGACGACGGTGTGCCGTTGCCTGCGCGGTGCCGCCGCGCACCCGTTGTGAAGGCGGGCGGTGCGCCATCGACTGGGCGGTGCTTCCGTGCTCTCCCTGGGTTACCAGTGGTGCCTATGCCCTGGGGTGGTGGCCACCCCCTCCTGGGGTGTTGTACATGTGCGAGGGACCTCTTAGGTCCCACTAAAAATTGGGATTTGGGCCCCTACGCTCGCGTGAGGTGTTTTCTCGGTCCAACAAGTGCGTATTCACACTTTTTAGATTATTTCAAGTGTGGGATTCATCAAATTCTTTTTCAAACCCATTAATCGATGGCTCAGAGATGATTTGGATCACTGCACGTGATCCAAGTCTCTCAAGTATTCACTGGGAACTAATCTATAGCCTTTTGTTTCGCCTGTCGGTGAAACTTTGGGATCGTACATTTGTCTCTAATTTCCATCGCTCCCTTCTTAAGTCAAAGTGCGTCAAAGTGCATCGGGTTACCTATAACCCAGGTCCAGTGTAATCCAAATCATGCTTTGATACCAACTTGTAATGTCCTAGATTTCGAGGGTTGACCAAAGCTCAACTCCCGAGATCTAACGCATCACTTATGTAACATAGATAATGATGTTTAAATATTGTCCATATTAGTGCAATAAACATAAGAGGGATTACACTAAATCAGCATATCATACTCTAGAGTTAATGTAATTAAGCAAGCAGAAGATTGAGATAGATGTATAAGGTATATGTACGTGTTTCACAACCTCCAGAGTACGAGTATTTTACCGGGCCGAATATATATATGTTTTAACTCAAATTATACAAAATGACAAAATGTAAGTATCTGACTAATCCATGTTTCCTTGAAATCCCATCAAAGCAGCTCGAGGTCTACATAGACCTGCCAGAGAGCTGAACATAGGAGAACTCTTCCTCCTCATCTGAGAAGTCCAACTCCGCTGCATATACATCCTCATCAACTACATCTATAACAGAGTCTGGTTGGTGTTTTAAAACACTGTCCCAGAGTGGGAGTGAGTGATCAACTCAGTGGTACTATAAGGTAAAGGTTAACATGTTACCAATTCAATCAAGCAGTAATGATAAAGGAGTACAACAATCATTCCCTAACTACTCTTATTAATGCAGGGATGGTATGCAGTAATGAGGCATGCCCTCGCATGACACTCCCTCAAGTGACTACATCAATCATTTGCGCATGGCAAACTCCTGAAAGTGCACTTCCTCGCCAAAGTATATACAATGCGGTGCATGATCGTGTTAGTCGAGTACTTAATTAGGCTTATTCATACAGCAGATTCAGGAAACTAAGGTACCTCCCTTTATATCATTTACACAACCGAAAGATCCATCTAGGGTTATCAATCCTAGTTAATCACATACGATAGGCAAGTTGTAGGGCATCACTCCTAATGAAAAGCAGTGGATAGGTAAGTTCGAGAGTTTATACTCGAGGTCACTATGGGGAGGCTCATCACCTCAGCGCAGGCCAACAACTCGAATACAAAGTCCCATATCATCGTATTCAGCTCACTAGTTTAGGTTGCTCACTAGTCACTATGGGGAGGCTCGTCACCCCAGCGTAGGCCCACAGCTCAACCTTGGTGTCCCATACCTCCATGCCCGGGTCATGAGTCTTAGCGGATCTTAGTACCATAGTTAAAACGGGTCTTTACATTAGTAAGTGGTACCTTAGATTCAAGCAGTGATGTCGATACATGGTAAACACATAATAGGTCAGTCGGTTTATTAGACAAGTTTGATTGGTACAAACACACACCAAATTAATCGACATGGAGTGCGTAAGAACTCCTCGTGGCCTAACCACTGTTGACAATCATCGTACGATCCAGATTCACCGAACATATCAATGTGGCGAGACTAGTTCGGCCACTCAAACGGGAATTGTTACCGACTTCCTGGACTACATTGTAGTTACAATCTTACTCAAATATAGCATGTGGATACATGTGATAATCATATAAGCCTTACGAACATCTAAATACAACACTTATTTGAGCATTTTATCAAACACATGGAACATGTTGCCAAACACTTACATTAAATCCATAAGTCACATAGCGGCGATATGATTTCATGAAAGAAGCCATACATATGATTAAGGAAATTAAGAATCCTATCTTATTACACTTAATAAATACCAACCATCAACATTTTTTTCATTCAGACATTTTATCAAACACTTAAACTACACCTTACAAAATACATAGATTAAATTAGTTACAACATTCACTATAACAATTCATTTCACAACGTCGGTTATAAACCATATAACACACATGGACCTTAGATTAGTAATCATGACAAGCATAAATCAGGATTTCACATGCATTCAAACATTTCAACAAACACATGGAATACATTTTCATACAACATAGTTCATACATGTGTAATATATCGAAATCGACGTGTCTAAGACGATATGGCAACAGTCAAGTCAGACATAAATCATTAGCTGACATTGAAAGCCTCCAAAACCATAACCTAAACGTTTATAGTTTGTACCTTTCATCGGAAAGCTCGATTTGGACCCAGTTCAGACTGTACGTTTCTGAAAATGTGACGACAAACACCTACACGACGTAATAGGTTAGCTAGGTCGACAAACTACTAGCCTGGATTTCTACAACGAGATTAGGGTTAGGATTTCTTACCCAAATCATAGTTAAAAATGATGGTGTAGCTAAATGGGAGAGGTGATTCAGCCCGTGGAGTAGTGGGAGTGAATCCCAACAACGATCTCCCTATCTCTCTCTCTCTTCTCCTCACTCTTTTCTCCTCTTTTCTCTCTTCTCTCTCCTAGGGTTAGAGAAATTCGTATAAAATGGGGATGGGGTGGTTTAAGGGAATTATATAGACCCAGAACTGGTGTAAATGGCCTCAGGGACATGGTATACTTGGTTACAGCCAAAGGGTGCCTGTTTCGGGCAAACGGGACTCATCTGGAGGTCCATTACTCACCTATGGCATGGAGCAAGTTCCCTGACTATGGATCTAAGTCATGTTATGATTTTGGTACGATCGAATTAGCGGATCAATCGTGGAGGACCCGTGTCAGATCAACGGTCATTGTCGTTCGATCAAGGCCACAAGTATATAGATGTGTAGGGAAATTTCCCTGATCCAAGGGTGAAGTTTGGTAAAAAAATTATCTGTCTAAAATCATCAATTTCGCCCATAAGTGAATGACCTAATTCACTTAAGCTTCAATACCTTTTCTAAGGATATTCGCATTTCTCACACACTTTGCTCAGGGCTCAAGTTGTGCGTTCCTGGATACTATTTGGGCTCGATTCCTATGTTAGTTGTCAAGCCTAGTAAGGCGGACAGAACCTTATAGTTTCATGGTCATCAAACTTTCGACGTGCGGTCAAGGTCCAATTCGAAGTTTCAATGTGCTCCCGAGAGCAAATGGCTTTTAGAATTTCTCCTAGGTTTTTAAGTAGCGTTGAGTCAGTGATTGTGATGGTTTTGGGTCTTGCCATTTGTCTAGATAGTGGTTCAATCTAAATCCACCACCTATTTAGTTTAGTATTTAACTAAATTTTGCCTAAATTTTTACAGGATACGATCCTTAGGGATTTCTGCTTGAGGTGGTACTCGGGCCTTTATACGGATTTTTTCGAGACGTTACAGAGGGTCAATCAGATTCTTGAGAATATGCTTCTAGCTTGCTTAATTGACTTCTCGGGTAGCTAGGATAAGCATTTGCGCCTAGCTGAGTTTGCATATAATAACATCTATCAAGTGACTGTTAGTATGACTCCCTTTGAAGCCTTGTATAGCAGACCTTGTCGATCTCCCAGTTGTTGGGCCGAGGTTGGAGAGCACCGTCTCCTAGGCCCTGAGCTTGTTCAACAGATATTAGAGGTTATCGATATCATCCGGCAGAGGATGGGCACAGCTCAGAGCCGACAGAAGAGTTTTGCTAATTGTCGACGTCGTCCCTTGGAGTTCGTAGTAGGGGATAGAGTGTATCTCAAGGTCTCACCCATGAAGTGTGTGGTTTGATTTGGAGCGAGGAGCAACCTCGCCCCGAGATTTATTAAACCTTTTGAGATCACTTGGCGCGTTGGCGCCATGGCCTATATGCTCGCCTTACCACCTCAGTTGTTTGACATCCACAACGTTTTTCATATTTCTATGCTACGAAAGTGTGGGTCAGACACCATTCCCTTGATTAATTAGCAGCTACTTGAGGTCCGTGAGGATGCTTCGTACATTGAGCAGCCAGTTGGCATCCTTAATCGGAAGGATCAAGTCCTCTGGACCAAGGTCATTCCTTTGGTGAAGGTCCAGTGGGGTCACCATTCTGTTAAGGAGGCGTCTTGGGAGCGCGAGGCTGAGATTAGAGAGCGTTATCCTCATCTTTTTATAAATTGATCGTGCTTTGACATATATGATTATTCGATGCCATGTATTCTATCTTTGATGTGTATGTTTGATGATGTTGTGTTTCTCTCCTTTCTTGCTTTGATTTGTATGATAGTGTAAATTTTAAGGGTGAAATTTTTATTAGGAGGGGAGAGCTGTCAGGCCTGTGTCCTAGTGAACATTCCATTCCTTAGGATCCCGCAATGCTCTCCGTTGAATTCTGGCGACCCGCGATCTGTAAATAGCATTTGCGAGTGACCCTGAGTTGCATCCTGTTAACCCAAGCTGACTCAACCTGAGACTTATGCCATTGTGACCGCATTGTTTTCGCTATTCCAACGCTGCATCTCGTGTGCCAATCTGATGCTTAGATTACAAGATGTGGCCCGCGCTCTATTTCGGCCGTGGACCGCATGTTGTGGGACCCACCTATCCCAGATATCACTTTTCCCTAAAGAATCCCATCATTAGGATGTACCCTAGCTCCTACCCAAGCTATGATTGCTAGCCCCATGCCTCTCTTACATGTAATGATGGCAAGCTAGCCATGCCTTCTTACAACCACCATTATTAGCTTACAAATTAATGATTACATCTCTACATCCCTCCCTACCTCCCATTCTCTCTCATTTCCTACTCTAGCAAGAGAGAAGCCATGGACGTCCCACCTTGGAGAGAAAAATTCCAGCCACTCCAAACTCTATTTCCCTCAAATTTAACCCTTTAGATCCCATCTCAACCATAGAAACCTCTCTCTTGGAGCCCTAGGACCCTAAGGTGGAAGGAGTTGGAGATTTGAGGTGGGTGCCATGTTAGGAGTAGTTTTTGCAATTTCTTTCTTGGATCTTTTAATTTCCTTGCTTAGGGTCAGGTAGGACCCATCAATTAATGGTGGAGATCCTACTTGACCCCTTGGGTGTGGCCAATGGCCCACCCTTGTTGCATGCATGAGCCATGATAGGACCATTCTCCATGGACCCCATCATGATGTTTTATTTGAATCCATGTCATCAATGGGTCATCTAGACCCATGATTTGTGGTGGGGATGGCATCTCCACCTTGATTTATTGATTTGAGGGCCCACCCAATCATGGGACCCATCTTGATGAATGTATGAAGTATAATGCACGTATTAAGGGGCTCATAGTGGCGGAGCCCCTCCATCACACGTTTCTCTCTCTCTCTCTCTCATTCTCTATCTCTCTTGTTATGGTGATGATGATGTGTGTAGCCCACCTGATGTGTTCAATGAATCAAGATTGTCCAGATTTTTCTGGACATCCAGTTAATGGAGCCCACCTTGTCGCTCATTTTCGGGCCAGCCTGGAAGAAGGAAAAATACAAATACTAGCTTGATCCAAACTCTAGTGGGCCACATACATGTGGGACCCACCAGATACGAGTGTTTTATCCAGGTTGTTCATCCATTTGCTGGACGTGAGGTTGCCTTAAAGACGCGCCCCATCTAGGCCGTTCGTCTGCTGGGCGTCCAGCACACCTGGACGAAGTGAAAACACAAATGTCAGCTTGATACAAGCTAGTGGGCCACACGTGTGGACCCAACAGATGTATGCATTTCATCCATGCCATCCACCATCCAGCCATGGACGGAGGAGCCCACTATTATGTATGTGTTGTCACGCCCCAAACCCAAAAATTGGATTCACAGGAATTCCGATCGCCGAACCCGGTGCCGACAGCCTCCGTAGTACCCCATTCTCGGCTCCCAACGTCCATACGCCAGGTTCTGATCCTGGGATCCTACAAGGAGGATATTTCAAAGTACATTTGTCTGATAAGAAGCATAACCACAAGTATACCGAAATCATAAAGGCAACATCATCATCACATATCCACTAATATAGTCATTTGAATACAATGCTGAAAGGGAAATACATATATCGAAATCAAAGCTCCAAAAGATAGCTGCACGCTCCAAGCTCAACGCTACTGCAACCTAATGTCACCTGCACGCATCTATCGTGCATAAGCTTATAGAAAGCTTAGAGGGTGGTGAAAGTGTGTGTAAGGTAAGTGCCAAGTAAGCAATATCAAAGTAATCACAGTGAGCGAAAATATACTGACAAGATCATGAATCACTCGATATCAGAATAAGCGAAAATATACTGGTAAGTCCATGAATACTATCAATCGTATCAAGGCTATGCGATGCAAGACATGAATGTTATCGGCCATACCAAAGTCATACAATGCGAGACATGAATGCTATTGGCCATACCAAGGCCATGCAATGTGAGATATAATAAGACAATAACAGATGCCAAGGATGCAATGCAATATGCAAATCCTAATGAGTCCACGAATATCGTCAGTCGTATCTAAGCCGTATAAATGCATAAACATAGTATCCAGAATGCCATACGCTGTGGATGTAATGTGAGATGCGGTGTGAATGGAATGACCATGCTGGAGTGTAAAGTCGGGATGATAGTACGTAGTATCTCAGGCTATGAGGTCCATCACAAGGGACTTCTATCCAAACTAGTCCCATACCTAAATTTGGATAGTCAGACTCAATGTGGTAAACTCCTGATCTCAGGTTAGTCACGCGCCCCATCCGAAATCCTGGCCATTGCGAAGGTGTACGTAACAAATAGTTGCGCACCACCAGCCTAAGTGGATAGTGAATGAATGAATGAATGAGTATGCAACTCCTACTCAATAAGTTCATATATTAGTACGGTTCCTCTCTGGGATCATCACCGAGATTTAGTACACTCCAAATGGCACTGCCGCTCTCCCAGCCGCAGTCCAAGTGAGCGTAAGAAACCTCATTATCCACCTGGCTAATAGTCTGCCAATACCTATCTGGCACGTCGATAGCGGACCCAATCATGAGCTAGTCAAACTCAGCCTAGCAATGCCCCGTACGCTCGAGAAGGTAAGGCCACACCCCCTCCCAACCGACCATGACATAGTGGGAGACGCAGCCTCCTGGTATTCGGCACTCGAGCACTAATGTATCCACTCGGTCTCGACGTTAGGGTATCCTCTGGTACCAAGAGGGTTTAGGAATTTTCACCCAGGGCCATCTATGGCAGCCCGATGTTAGAATAAATTTTTGGTGTCCTGTCTGGCCATCCACGATATGCCTGTGGAGGCTACGGCCCTGATGTCGCTAGGGCGTACAGTAATCGTAATGCGATATGCATGAGTCATACAATCCAGTCATGCATCAATCCTGCGCATACCGTGCGCTCATGTGAGACAATCTCCACCTATTAGGGAGTCTCATAACAACCTGCCCAATGACATATGTAATAGCCAACCACATTCATAACAAGCAGGCAAATGATGCGTATGTGCATGTATCATGATGTTATGTTGTCACCTACTCATAATCAGTATCAATAACCGGCATCGACAATCGACCTCGACAATGTGGACATTTAACCAACATTGACCCTAAGGAATGGCCCACATAGAGCCTAACATATAGTGGACCCATGGCCTCACACAAGGACCAAATATACAACACCATGGGCCTTACTCAAGAGCTTAATACATATCACGATGGGCCTCTCACATGGGCCTCATATACATCATAATGGACTCCATCGCCTGACCCTCCAATGCATCATAATGGGCCTCAACTACGGATCGCATATACATCATATAGGTCTCGACAATCGGCCTCGGCAATCGAAATTGGCCTTGACAATTGGAATCAGTAATCAGCCTCGATCGATATTCGGCAATCGGCCAAGACAAATCAGAATCGGTAATTAGCCTCGATCAATAATCAGCCTCGATTGATAATCATCAATCAGCCACGACAAATCAGAATCGGTGATTCGCCTCGATCGATATTCGGCAATCGGCCAAGACAAATTAGAATCGGTAATTGGTCTCGATCGATAATGGACAATCGGCCACGACAAATTAGAATCAGTAATCGGCCTCGATCGATAATCAACAATCGGCCATGACAATCAAAATCGTTAATCAATCTCGACGAAAGGCAAGGTCCATAGATGGACGGCGATGATGGTCCAAGCAATATTAGTGGGGCCCATTTGTTTAGGTTAACTCACTAGAGATTGATGAGAATGGGCCTAACCTGACTTAAGGGAAGATCACAATGTGGACATTCAACCATCATCGCCCATCAATGTGGACATTTAACCATCATTGCTCCCAAGGAGTGGCCTACATAGGGCCAAATGTATAGTGGACCCATAGTCTCACGCAAGGGCCTAATGCACATCATTATGAGCCTCACTCATGGACTTCATGTACATGGGCTGGGAAAATACATCGCATTGGGCCTTACCAAATGGGCCAGAAATTCATCACAATGGGCCACGACATATGGGCCAAGTATACATCTCAATGGGCTACGACCTATGGGCCTCAGATACAACAAGTGGGTCACATCAATGGGCCGTACCAATGGACCTCAAGTGCATCAAGTGGACCGCCTCGCATGGGCTTCAAATGGGCTTGGACCACATCAAAAATCATTTCAATAGTTGTAGGTGTAACATGTGTATCATTGTACACTATCATTCCATGGGGCACATGGCCCACATATGATGATCAGCACTGTCCAAACATTGTCCAGCACCGTCCAGACAGTCTGGACAGTGTGGATGAAATAATTACATCATGGTGGTGTCCACGCTGGCAAAACAGGTGGACGGCTTGGGGATCACATATATCAAATGGGACCCACAGAACTTGCTGACATCGACTAACCAGCTATATAGCTGGTGTGAGGTTCCCCACCCAAACAGCATCCACCGTCCATGGGTTGGACAGTGCGGATGCAATGCATTAATCAAGGTGGGGTCCATGAACGGTTTGGACCCCACACACATCATCAAGTGGGCCCCACGTGCTGGAGGAAGCACGGCATCGTGGATATAAACCACATGCATTACAGTGCACTCCACCTAGTAACGTCCATGTGATGGACGGTATAGATTATAACATATGCCTCATGGTGGGGTCCACACACGTGGCCCACCAATAAAAATGGACGGTGTGGGTTATAATAAATAAATCAAGGTGAGTACCACACATCACTTCACAGAGAATAAATGGACGGTTGGGATATACCCACATACATCAAAGTGGGCTATACATCCATTAAAATGGACAGACGGTGTGAATACAACACATTCATCAAGGCAGGCCTCATATAATCAGGGTGCATCCATCTGCTGTGATGGATGGGGGATGTAAAATAAATACAATTAAGACGGGATCCACTACACAGGCGGTGCAAAAAAATAGTTATATTAAGGTGGGGTCCACACACGGATAGATGGCTGGATATAAGGCAAATAGATGGCCTGGATTTAAAATAAATACATCAAGGTAGGCTTCATCTACCACCGTCTAGCAATGGACGGTGTAGATATAAAACCCACACATCGAGGTGGGGACCACACGTCCCACATGTGGACGCCCACTGCATCAAGCCCCACCATCCCCATGTGGGCGGCGTAGGTGGCATAGATGAAACAAATACGTAAAGAGGGTCCCACAGACCTTGCTGATGTCGAATACAGTAGCAACAATGGCTGCTGTTGAGGTACGCCAGCCAATCCACTTTCCATGGTAAGTGGGTCCCATGTGGGGCCCACCATAATGTTTCATCCAATCTGTTTGTAAGGTCACAAAGACCCATGTGAAGAGGAAAAACAAATTTCATAATGATCTAACGCTTCTGTGACCTAGAAAGGGTTCCAATGGTAGACGTTTAATCCCTCACTGTTTGTTGTGATGTGGGCCACCTGAGTTCCCATGGACGGCTGAATTTTTTTTGGGATATCCCCATAATTAAAGGGGACCATCAATTGGATGGTGGTGATGATCAACAGGCATCATGATGGGGCCTGAGGTGGGGCCTACCCTGTCGTTCCATGTAGAAGGACGCTGCTTACTGCAGCGTCCTCTGGACGCTGACAGCAGCAGTGTTAACCACCCTTTTTTTTTATTAGTTGCAGGTTATCATAAGTGGGGCCCACATCAGTAGAATCCACCCTGTCAGTTGGGTTCCCAAGCTCGAGACAGGCTTAACAAATTCAATCTTAAGTGTATTTGATGCATATAAACATCACAGCGGCCCCCAACAGTCTATATCAGCAAAACCACTGTTTTTCATGATGTGGCTCATCAGAGATTCGGATTGGCATTATATTTCGGCTCAACGCCTAAAATGGGCTAAGGAATGGGATGAACGGTGTGGATTAGTTCCATACATCAAGGTGGGGCCTGCATGAGTGGCCCATCCCAAAACTTTAAAAGGCTATATATTTTTTTTGTTAGTTATTAGTACACGCCCATGTCAGTACATGCAATCCATGTTAGCCATCAACACGTCCAGCGTCCTAGGACACTGGAGGGCATGGATAAACATAGGCATTATGGGGGGTCCCACACGGAAGTGGCCCACATTTCATCAAGGTGGGTCCCACATGAACGTGGCCCGCCTGATTTGAATCAATCTGATACTTGTGTTTTTCCACCACCATAAGGTAGGGTCCACATGACTTGGATGGTTTGGATAAGACATACATCAAGGTGGGGTCCGTCCGAGTGGGCCACATATCACACAAAAATGAGAAATAGAGAGAGAGAGAGAAAGAAAGAGAAGCACCCACCTTTGATCTTCTCTTCCTTCATCCGCCTATAATCTCTAGAGCTCCAAGGAAACGATTTCCGACGGTTGAGATGGACTTTAAATGGTGGAG
Source organism: Magnolia sinica (assembly GCF_029962835.1). Classification (NCBI taxonomy): domain Eukaryota; kingdom Viridiplantae; phylum Streptophyta; class Magnoliopsida; order Magnoliales; family Magnoliaceae; genus Magnolia; species Magnolia sinica. The sequence continues at coordinate 89,334,661 of NC_080574.1, forward strand.
ATGGGAGCTAGGAAAGTGGGCCACACTAGCTTTCTCATGGGGAGCTTGGACGTGGGTTGCTTGGGAGGAAAAAATGAGAGAGAGAATGAAAGAGAGAGATGATGGGAGAGGAGTGATGGGGTGTAAGAGATGGGATGAAAAGGTTGACTTTGGGGATGTTGTTGTGTACTTGGGGAATGGGATAGGGTACTTGACTTAATGGGTGTACTTTGACAAGTGAAGTGATTGATGTGATGGGTTCTCTACGAATTTGCAACATGTGGCGTTTTTTCTCAAACTGAACGGAGGCCCATATCTCCTGGCCTGGGTATCGCCTCGGCGCGCGAGACACAGCATCGGAACTGCAACGACGGCGTAGTCGCTAGGGTACAAGTCTCGGGTCACGCCGACTCTGATATTGGGACACGACTCAGGATCGCGTACAAATGTCATCAACAGATCACAGGTCATGGAATTTCGACCGGGAGGACCGCAGAAGCCTACGGAACGATACGGTGTAGGATACGGGCTTGACATGTGTTGTATATCCACACTGTCCAGACACTAGACGATGGGATCCACCTGATGTGTGTGTCCTCCACACCGTCCACGTGGGACATGGGGCCACCATAATGTAAGTGTTTCATCCACATTGTCCAGTCCGCTGGGACATGGACCCCACCATGATTTATGTATTGTATCCACATCATCCAGACCTTGGATGGTGGTACCTGCTATAATATTCGTGTGAAATCCACGCCGTCCATCCCTGAACATGGGACCTACCTTAATGTATGAGCATTATCCGTATCATCCAGCTGTTTAGGATGATGGGATCCACCATGATGTGTTTGATCTGCACCGTCCAGGGCAACGGCCCACCCTGATGTATTTTATCCACGCTGTTCGGGGCAGGCAGCCCACCTAAATGTATGCGTTGTATATCCATGTTGTCCACCTGATGGGGCCCATCCAGCATGTGCAGGCCCACCTGCTACATGTGCAGGGCCCACCCGCTACATGTGCAGGGCCCACCTGCTACATGTGGCCCAATGTGATGTATATGAGGCCCATGTGATGAGACCCATTATGATATATATGAGGCCCATGTGGTGAGGCCCAATGTGATGAGACTTATTATGATGTATATGAGGTCCAATATGATGTATGTGAGGCCTGAGTGAGGCCCAAAGTGATGTATATGAGGCTCTTATGACGAGGCCCATTGTGATGTATGTGAGGCCCTTATGATGAGGCCATTTGTGATGTATGTGAGGCCCATGTGGTGAGGCCCAGTATGATGTATATGAGGCCCTTAAGAGAGGCCCAATTGTGATGTGTGATTCCACCATGATGTATGTGATAATATTTATGTTGCCCATCCATTTTCTAGTTAGTATAAGGGCCATGGGCCCATTATAGGATAAATTCTAATGGGCCACGCCTTGGGAGCAATGGTGGTTAAATGTCCACATTGTAAACTATAGTTAAATGTCTCAGTTGTACACCTCCTTAAGGGCCCGTTGTTAGGCCCATTCTTATCTTCTCTTAGTGGGCTAACCCAAACCGTTGGGCCCCCACTTTCGTTAATATGATCCATCTCACCTTAATGGACTTACCCCAAACCATTGGGCTCCCATTAAAGCTAGTGAGATTATCCAAACCTTGAAAACCCACCTTGTGTACTTCCTGGGCCTCCACAGGGAAGCCCAGTTATGGCATGATAGAGTGGGTGAGGGAGCCCACTGAATATTCTAAGGCCCATTCTCAGTATAAGTATGGCGCCTAGGCTATCCATAGTTAAGTACATCATCACCCCTTGTTGAGGACTAATTTCGATGTTATGGATTAGATCCACCGTCCTTCTGTGGACACTACCATGTATATAGGCCGATTATTTATAGCCATGGTATTATACTTTATCTAGTAAGACTCACTGAGTATGTGCGAGCATAACATCATGATACATGCCCATATGCATCATTTGTATGCTTGTTATAAGGAGTGATTAATCGTAGCATAAGCCATTAGGCCAGTTGTTTATGGGACTCCCTGATAGATGGAGTTGCCCCACATGAGTGCATGGTACGCATAGGATTGATGCATGACTAGATAGTATGACTTATGCGCCTTGCATTTGTGTAATATGATTACTATATGCCCTAGCGATAACAGGGTTGTCGCCTCCACAGGCGTATCGTGGATGGAGGGATTGGATACAGGAAATGTTTTGGTTCTAACATATATGTCACGTCCCAAACTCGAAAACCATGCTCACAAAATTCCTAATCGCCGAATCCGGTGCCGACAGCCTCCGTAATACCCCATTCTCAGCTTCCAGTGCCCATATACTAGAATCCGATCCTGGGATCCTATAAGGAGGATTTTGCAACATACATTTATCTCGTAAGAAACATAACCACAAGTTTACCTAAATTACAAAGGCAACATCATCATCACATATCCACTAATATAAACAGTTGAATACAGTGCTGAAAGGAAAATACATATATTGAAAATTAAGCTCCAGAAGACAGCTGCATGCTCTAAGCTCAATGCTATTGCGGCCTAACGCTACCTACATGCATCTATCATGCATAAGCTTATAGAAAGCTTAGAGGGTGGTGTAAGTGTGTGTGCAAGATAAGTGTCAAGTATGCAATATCAAAGAATTGCGAAAACATACCGGTAAGTCCATAAATATCATCAGCCTTATTCAGGCTATGCGATGCAAAAACATAATAAGCCAATATCATATTACGAGGAAGCAATGTAGATCAGTTATGCAATGTGGAGACATAGTAAACCAAATATCATATATTGATGATGCAATGCAATATGCAAATCCTGACGAGTCCACGAATACCGTCAGCCATATCTAAGTCATACATCAAACATTTCAACATGCATACGAATGATGGGGTCCATAGAAAGGATGGCAGATCTAGTCTAAATATCAAGATAGACTCTAAACAGTGGATACACCAAACCTGATACTACATATCCTTCCGTCTACGACAATGGGCCATATAGACTGCTTTGCCGAAGATCACTGATTTAAAATGCGTCACGACAGTTAAGGAAGGAATCCAACTTATAGCCACTACAACATCGAACGATGCTTTCGATGTGGGACAAAGTTCTGCCTTCACTATGTGCCTGGTAGCTCACCTAGGCCCTTAGGCCCTACCCACGTGTGCTCGCCTACATGTGCAACAGTGACTGAGCGTCACAATATCCCCCATCGTGGGCAGAACTGAGTCTAAGTACAATAAGTGGGATTCCTTACCCTCTCTATTGCCCAATAAACTAGACTTCCTTATGGGGCCCAATACATACACAAGGTGGGCTCCAAGGTAAAAGAAATAATCCTATTAACAGCCAATGGGGGCCCAACATATTGAGATATCCTAATATGAATAGATGGATCATGCGATATCAATGGGGCCCAGTAATTTTGGTTGACCCACTTAAAGAATGATGAGAATGGGCCTAACAAAGGCCTAGGAGAAGGTCACAATGTGGACATTTAACCATCATTGTCCGTCAATGTGGACATTTAACCAACATTACTCCTAGGGAGTGGCCCACATAGAGCCAAACGTATAGTGGGCCCATGACCTCACACAAGGGCCTAATATACATCACCATGGGCCTCACTTAAGCGCCACATATACATCACATCGGGCCTCACCATATGGGTCTCATATATACCACATCGGGCCTCACACATGGGCCACATATACATCGCATCGGCCTCACACATGGGCCACATATACAACACATCGGGCCTCATCATATGGGCCTCTCATTCATCACATCGGGTCTCATCCAAGGCCCCAAACACATCACAATGGGCCTTATATGCGGACCGCATTACATCAAGTGGGCCGCATTACATGGGCCTCATGCACATCAAGTGGGCCGCAATGCATGGGCCTCATATACATCACAATGGGCCGTATCACATGGGCCTTACACATCGCAATGGACCGTATCTCATGGGCTTAATACACATCACAATGGGCCGCATTACATGGGCCTCATATACATCATAATGGGCCTCTCACACAGGCCTAATATACATCCACAATAGGCCCCATTACCTGGCCCTCAAATGCATCACAATGGGCCTCACTAAATGGGCCACAAATACATCACAATAAGGTGGGCCCTGCACATTCCAAATGAGCCTCAAATACATCACAATGGGCCACTTCCATGAGCCTCAAATATATCACAATGGGCCGCACACGTGGACGGCATAGATGAAACACGTACAACATGGTGGGCCTTGCATCCATGGCCTGATGGTGTGGAATTACAGTACATTCATCATGGAGTCCCACCGTCCAGCTATACAACACGTGCATCATGGTTGGCCTCACGTCCTAGAAATGGACGGACGGCCTAGATATAAATCACATACATCACATGGGTCTCATCCTACGGACAGTGCGGATAAGACCCATACATTACGGCCGTCCCACACGACAGAAAACAGATGGACGGCGTGAATATACAACACATACATGAGGTGGCTCCCATCGTCTAAAGGGCTAGATGGTGTGGATAAGACCCATACGTCACTGACAGCCCCACACAGCCCGTCCAGATGGACGGCGCTGATATAGAATACATACAGCAAGGTGGGCCCCACCCAACATGTGTAGCATGTGTGGGTGGGTCCCACCGTCCAACCAATCAAATGGAGGGATGACATGGTTGCAACAAATACATCAAGGTGCGTCCCACAGCACCAGCACCGTCTATGCATGGACGGTGTAGATAAAGAACATAGACATCAAGGTGGGTCTCATCCCCACACGTGTCACACGTGTGGGGTGGGCTCGCATCTCCAAATGGATGGACGGTATGGACGCAACATATACATCATATGGTGGGGTCCACGTCCCCAAACGGACGGACGATCTGGTTATATACACCATGGTGGGCTCTATGCAGCACCGTCTATTACTGGATGGTGTGAATGCAACGTACATAAGGTGGGCCCCACCCCACACGTGAGGGTGGACCACGCACCTGTAAAATGGACAGACAGTGTTAAATATAACCCATACCTCACGTTCAGCCCATAGAACTGGCTGACGAAGTACATCAGCCATGCGCTACTGGCCGTCCAACAGATGGACGGCTTAGATATAACACATGCACGAGGTGGGTCCACAGTGTGGGACCCACCAGTAGCTTTGAACAAGGCTGATATTTATGTTTTCTCCTCATCTGGGCTTGTCCAGATGGAACGGGCCAGCAATGGTGGGTCCAACATATGGACGACATGGATGAAATACATCATGGTGGGCCACACACATACACACACCTTAGGTGGGCCACACACCTCATCATCATCATCACCATACGAAAAGGAAAAGAGAGAGAGAGAGAGAGAGAGAGAGAGAGAAATGGTGAAAATGGGAGGAGCTTCACCACTATGAGCTCCTCCATGTACATACATCAAGATGGGTCCCATCACAAGTGGGCTCTCAAATGAAAATCATTGGTTGGATATCCTAAAATCACCCATCAATTTTGCTCCTTCTTGGCTCCTTGGACTCTTAAACTCCTTGACTTTCCCTTTAATAGAAGATGATGAGGATTAAAGGGCTAGGATGGGAGATCTTGGGGTAGGAAGTGGGCCACACTTGGCTCTTCCCTCCTTAGTCTTTTTCTCTCTTAGTTGCTAGGAAAATGGTAGAGAATGAGTGAATGATGAGAGATGTAAGGAGAGAGGGATGAGATGAGAGGTATGGTGGTGTAAGGAGAGATGACATGAGGGTTGACTTTTAGGTAAGGCCTGTGTAAGAGAGGGATAGGTTGTGTACTTGACTTGTACATTGATTGATTGATTTGATATTTGGTAGAAATTCTCTTGCGCGATGTTTTCCTCGAAATAAATGTGGGCCCACATCTCTTGGCCTGGGTATCATATCGGCACGTGAGATGCAGCGTTGGAACCATGGTGATGGTGTGGTCATAAGGGTATAAGTCTCCGGTCGAGCCGACTCAGATCTATGAGATACAACTTAGGGTCATGCGCAAACACCAATTACATGTCGTGGGTTGTCAGAATTCGACTGGGAGGATCATGAGAGTTTATGGAACAGTACAATATAGGATACGGGCCTTACAATAAGGGCTCTATGGATGTCTATGGGTGAAAGTCACTAAACCCTTATGGTACCAAGAGGATGCTCCAACGTCGAGACTGAGTGGATGTATGAGTGCACGAGTGCCGAATACCATTAAGCCACGTCTCCAGCTCTATCATGGTCGGTTGGAAGGGGTGTGGCCTTAACCGCTCGAGGGTAGGGGGCAATACTAGGCTAAGTTTGACAATCCGTAAATGGGTCCGCTACTGACGTGCCAGGTTAATATTGGCCGACTACTGGCCAAGCAAATAGTGAGATCTCTTCCACTTACATGGTTGAGCGTCCAGTTGGGGCGGCAATCTGGTGTAGAGTGTATTAGACCTTGGTAATATTTCAGAGATGAGCCGAATTGTTATATGGATTCAGATGAGGATTAGTATACTTAAGTTACATCTCGCATATAACATTGGCTATGTACGCCTTGCATCGCATAGCCTTGGTATGGCCGATAGCATTCATGTCTTACATCGTATAGCCTTGGTATGGTTGATAGCATTCATTGACTTACCAGTATATTTTCACATTACTTTAATATTGCGTACTTGGTAGTTACCTTGTGCACACACTTACATCACCCTCTAAGCTTTCTATAAGCTTATACACGATCGTTGCATATAAGTGATGCTAGGACGCTACAGCAGCACTGAGTCAGGAGCGTGCTGCTTAGTTTCTGGATCCTTTGATATCAACATTGTACTTCCCTTTATGCATTATACTCAAAGTTTTTTATTATAGTGGATATGTGGTGATGTTGTTGGTTGTTGTTTGTGGGTTATGCTTATGGTTATGCTTCTTATGAAATAAATTTATGTTGAAAATCCTCCTTGTAGGATCTCAGAATCAGAACCTGGTATATAGGTGCCAGGAGCCAAGAATGGGGTACTATGGAGGCTGTCAATGCCACATTCAGCAATTGGGAATTTTGTGAGCCTGGTTTCCAAGTCTGGGGTGTGATAAGGCCCCCATTGGAATGTTTACCTATAGATTCGTCTATGAGAAAGCTTGACACTTACTGGTGGAGTTGGAACACAGAGCTTACTGGGTGATAAAAAAATTATTTTCAATTTGGACAAAGCTAGCTCATTACGTAAAAATCCATCTTGTGGAATTAGAAAAAATCCAGAATGAGGCATATGATAATGCAAGAATTTATAAAGTCCAGACGAAAGTGTTCCATGGCAAGAACATTTCAGAAAATCTTTTGAACCAAACCAGAATGTGCTTTTGTATAATTCTTAACTTCATCATTTTCCTATAAAACTATGATTTAGATGGACCGACCCTTTTGTTATTAAAACTATTTATCCATATGTGGTTGAGAAAATTGAGAATCCAGCAAATGACAATGCGTTTAAAGTAAATGGACAAAGGTAAAGCCGTTTGTTGAGAAATTTACTTCAGAGGATATGTCTACATCTCTGGAAGATCCTGTATATCAGGATTGATCTCCTAGTCTAACAAAGATCAATCTCCCTTGTTTTCATAGGTTAGTCTCTTTCATAGGATTAGATTGTTTTGTTTTGGTAGATTTGTTTGTTTAACCGACTTAAGAGTAATTCAAGAGCTTTCATGTCTTCGTCATCTCAAGTACTCTCTACCCTCTATTTGATTACATTTTCATTGCTCTCATGTTAAATTTATTGCATGACATATTTTTACATTAAGGAAAATGTATCATTTAGGTTGGGGGTAGGGTTTCCTTTGGAAAATTCCTCAATTGCACTGAATTTTTTATGTTGTTTTTTTGGTTGATTTTTTTAAAGAATTTTTTTAGAAGATTAATTATATGTATTCATGTTGAATCAAAATAATTTGAATGATCAAAATGCTAAGGCACTAAGTTTTGTGAAAATAGAAGTTTAGAAATTAGTGTGTTTATAAAAATCTAATTGAGTTCATTTCAGTAATTTTCTTATGGATGTTGTTAACATTGATGAATCATAACAATCTGATTTTCATTGTTAAGGATGAGCTGATACTAGTAGTGATGGCTTTATAATTACTTAAGAGTGTAAAGGAATCAAGCCTGATGAACCTTGACCATATAGTTTATATGTTTCTCTAAAGAATAAGAATACATAAAAAAGGGGCTACCTACTAGTTGAAAAAGAAAAAGAAATAGAGAGATTGAAAAAGAAAGTTGTCCTTAAAAAGAAGAAAAGGAAAGAATGTTATATGGACAATAAAAAGTACAATAAAAAGAAATATTAAAATAAATAAATAAATAATAAAGTGAAAGTCGTCGATGTGAAAAAAAAATGGAAAGAAAAGTTAGTGAAGGGTGCTTCGGTGTGTTGGTTGTTCTGCTCATTTCAAGTAGTTATTGATGTTATCATTATGGAAGAGAATTGATTCCCTAGTTGATGTAAAGTTCGATTTCACCAAGTAGCATTATTTTCAATTTTTGAATTTCTCCATTAGTTAATTAATGAATTGAAATCAATGGAGGATTGTTGCTAAGTATACTAGGATCTAGACCGATTTTCAAAAGTTTCTGCCTTGGAATTCTAATATTGGATTGTTTAAAGGATGTATGAATATATAGTGGATAAATTTTTCTTAAAAGGAATTTTAATCTTATACTTTGAATTATCTTTTAAATATGTTACTTGGGACTAGCAAAATGCTAGTTGGGGGTGTGTGTTGAGACCTAAATATTGCATATTCATTCCCTTTATTACATCACTTTCCCATGCAAATTCATGATAAGGTGGCTTAATTAGATTGATTTTTTTATATACTGGAGAATTTCATAGTCTAAGTCGAATCTATACTTAAAGCAATGATTTTAACCCGAAAAGGAGTGGAGTTTGAAGAATTGAAAGAAAAAATCATAGAATTGAAGATTTGAAGTGTTAAAGACTTAAGGAAATCAAATACCAAAGACGAAGATTAAAGTGGAGATTGCACTTAGAAGAATTAAAGAAAAATAGAAACTTTTCTATCGATTGAGCCGAGCTTCGATTTAATCGACATACTTCGATTGGACTTAATTCGATTAAAGTTCGCATCGAGTAAATCTGAATTTTTTAGAAACCTTGCTAGACAAAAAGTGCTACATTTGATTCAATCGAAGACCACTTCGATTCAATCGAGAAAATAACAAAATTTGAAAAACTTACTAGACAATTGCGGACAATTTTGATTCTACCGAAGTTGAGTTCGATTCGATTGAAAGTGGTTCGATTAGAGTTTGATCGATCAAAGGTGCAATTGACAAATTTGCGTTATTTTATGCAAGTGCATAAATTGTTTCCTAATTTGAATAGGATTCTCTAAAGATGATGGAATTTTTTACTTAAGGGCTTCTAAGTTCGATTTTAATCAATAAGCTAAGGATGGAGAGAGAGTGAAAAGGGAAAGCTTAATAGTCCTTGGGGGGGGGGGGGGAATAGGACTATGTTAAATAAAAAATAACTTGCTGGAATAACAAATAAATTAAGAAATATACTCTCACTAGTATTGAAAAATTGATTCAAACTTAGTTCATATGACAACCTACACATAAAAACAAAGTTTAAGCAAGACAACCTTATTTCACGAACAATCGTAAGGATCAAGATTTCAAACCAAAGCAAGAAACAATAGAGCTATCTATTACAAGCATTCACCACATTTGCATAAATAAAAATATAACCATTCTCCACATATGCAAAAAAAGTAAACATTCACCATAAACACCAAGAATTATAGTGGTTCAGTGTGTACACCAACTATTCTCAAACAGTCACACCTACTCCACTCCCAATAATCATAATCCACATGATATTGGCTTTCACTAAAAATAAGGTTTTCACAGGGCCACCTTAAAACCTGATACAGTTGTAATTTTAAAGAGCTATCATAAACAAAAATCCCACACTGAGATTTTCTAGCTATCTCAGAAAAATAAACAAATGAGATTTTCTGTCTATCTCATAAAAAACCAAATACAGAAAGTAAAATTATATTTATCTTCACAAAAGAAGAAGTTGTAGCCGTAAATCGCTTTTCTTGAATGAAGAATGTTTGATGTTCAGTCCAATAGAAAAGGTCTAGGGTTCTAGTTGATTTTAATTAGATTTAAACTCAAAGGCTACTTGCATTAATTCCCTCAAATCTCAACAAGAGTAAATACTATTTTTGATTAAGATAAAAGAATTAATGAAAAAGCTATAAAATAAAATTATAAATACCGCTTGATAGCTTGACAATAAATGGAGCTTCTCTCTCTCTTGAATTAGGGCTTTGGTAGGCTTAAGTTGTATTTTCGGATTGAGAAAGGACTTCAATTTATAGTCACAAAATTTATTCCTTCGACCAGTCGAAGTACTAGATTTAGTTCTAACAAATTTTCAAATTCAAGCGAGATAAGTTCCAACAAATCTTCAACTAGTCGAAAAGCCTATTCGACTGATCGAGGGTGACCTTCGACTAGTCGAATAGTCTATTCGACTGGTTGAGCAAGCCGAATCCAATTCGATTATAGTTGCTGAACTTCGAGTCGAGGAACCTTCGACTGGTCGAAGACTCTACTCGACTAATCGAAGATGCAATAGAAATTCTATTATACTTCAACTGTTCCTTAGATTAGTAGAGGAATTTCTTAGACTGGTTGAAGCAAAATTTGGACAAGTCAAAATTCAGTAAATTATAAGTATAAAAACCCAAATTAAATATATTTCGAAAGTCCTTAAACCTAAGGTCTTTCTAGGGTTTAAATTACCTATATGGACTAAACTTCGTAGAAACTTGAAGTTCTCAAAGGAGCATGATCTTGTACTTAGAAGATTCATCAGTAAGAGTTAAACTTGCACTTGGAGCTTGATCTTCTACTAGCATTTTTAGCAGAACTTGAATTTGAACTTGATGCTTGATTTTGCACTTAGAGCTTGATCTTCTACTAGCATTTTTAGTAGAACTTGAACTTGAAGGTGAACTTTCCATCTTGATCCACGTGATTAGAACTTTAGCTTGACTTCAATTTGAACATAAGCTAGACTTTAACTTGAACATGAGCTTGTCTTTAACTTGAAAAATGTTATGCTAAGTTGTTTTGACAAGATGAAATTTAACAAACTAGGTGTAATATGTGTGTTAAACATAATAGCACTTTAAATCTCCCCTTTTGTCAATTTCGTGACAAAACACTTAGTGATACATGAATCTAAGTGTAGCCCTATATTCTTGAACTTATGGTGTAATTGAAGAGAGCAAAAAAAAAATAAAAAATACTACTCCCCCTCAAGTTGTGCTTTCCTTGTTTCCTGTTTTAAAACATATAATATTCCAAGCAAAGCATTCCTATCATTTATAATCTCTATCATATTCATATTCATGCATTCAATCAAATCTCTCCCCCTTTTTGTCACAAGTTGACAAAGAAAGAAGGATGTTACCATGTAAATATATAAAAGAAATAGAGCATTAAGTCAAGATAGTATAAAGGAAAGATCATCCAAACAAAGTGAAAGTAACAAGTCATCAAGCAAAACAAGTATAAAGTTATACACCCCATAGAAATAAACAAGAAATGAAATCAACTCAGACATATCCTAAGGTGGAAGGAGCAGGCATGGAAGGATCCATCTGATACAAACTCCTCGTAATACGGTGGAAGTACTTCTTCATGTACTTCATAGAGGATTTTTGAGTTTGCGCTAGGTTATCCTGTGAAATTTGTAATGTCGTGACCTTCTCTTCCAAAGATTGAAGGCGATCATCATCATATGATGGCTGAAAATCTGGATCATCTGACTCATCAAGTTCAACAAAAATATCATCTATATATGTGTCTTCTGGTGGTGTAGGTGCTTCCTCTTCTTCCTCATCTCACTAGTCCGGAAGATATTTCAAATTCATCTTGTGAATATTAGCATTATTGAATGGTAATACTGACTCGGGTGCCTTAGACGTAGGAATGTGAATATTACAATGTAAGGTAACACAAGTCATAAGATATGCAAAGGGAATAGAAGCATGACCAGGATGAAGATGAAATTGAATTATGATATAACAAATAAGAGAATAAAGATACACTTGTACCTCAGAAATAACAGAATGTAGAATATTAGTTATGAAGGGAGTAAGTTCTGACTTATTCTTTGATCGAGGATACACATTGGATGTGAAGATATGGTGAAGTACTTGAAATCGAGGCACACAATGCATTACTTGAATGTCATTGTGCATTAAATCGACACAGATTATGTGTAACCGCTAGCCGTTCTGTATGGGACATTCTATCAGTTAGATTGTCAAGAGGAATTCCATCCTCTACAATAGCAATCCTAGTTAAGGTTGAGATTAGATAGCAGTCTACAATGAAGTTTCCTTCCACAAATTTAATTGTAAAGGTTAGATTTTCTTCTGACACTTCACAAATTGATGCATACATGCATTGCGTAATGGAATGGTAAGCTTTGCCGCCCCAAACCAAAATGCCTCCCCAACCAACATTAGAAAGTAAAGGAATAAGATTGAATGGAGCAATGTGAGAAAGATTTATACTGCACTCAATAGTTATGTCTCTTTAGCCGAAATCCCCAATCTGGTCTGAATTTTCTTCGAAACCCCTTAGGGTTCTCATATTAGATGAAGTCGGCCTAGATGACGAAATACCATGAGTTTTTTGTGTAGTTGCATGTTTAGTACGGTGCTCCATTTAATATTTGCTCAAGAAATAACTAATGAGAGAAGTGTGACTGTGGATATATCAAATTTTCCACAAATCTCACACCAAAGAGGGTTTAGAATCAACAATAAACCCCAAATGATGGATTAGCTAGTAAGTGATGTAACACCCCATATTTTTCAATACTCGGGTGTTACTATTTAAGTCAAATTTACCATGAACACATGTGGGAATACACGTAGCCTATGTTACACATCATCATTCAACAATTCACGATCTGTACATCTTAACCATTTGATGTGGACCGTGGCGATGATGGGCCCATAAGAGCTTAGTTCAATCCGCCCTAGACCCTAATGGCTTTTAACCTTTTGGATTCAAGCTAGGACAATCCATAATGCATCTATAGGGTCTAAAGTCAATCCACCTTGGATCGACCTTTGATCGGTTAGGGTAAGGTTACAACTCCAACCCATGATCTAAACTGGTAGTTGAGACTTGCAGTATTCATCTTATCACAAGGATAAATCAAGTCAAATTTTATCTTAAGCTAAGGTGTATAACCTAATCCAACTGTCTAACATGAATCTCGAGACTTGAATTGAGAAATCTATTCTTCGAGACCCCATCAAGTGATACATCACTTAACGATTACAATTAGTCCTAATAACCCACAGGGTGGGACCAAACTCATAAATCCATCAACCAATTAATCTGTAATTGGTACCAAGCATTGGATTGATGTGGATCAACGATTTGAAACCACTCAAACCGTGAGATTTCAAAACTTATAGTTAACTACTAGGGGTTAGAACTAAATCATTTGTGGCCCACACAAATGAATTAGAGGAAAGTAGAAGAAATATTACACAATAATAATAACAATAATAGAAATAATAAGGTTATTATAAATATAGTAATAATGATATTTAATACTATAAATGTGTATGGAGTCATATGACCCCAAATCTAACCATTGATTCTAGCTTAAATGGTCTCTTGGACCCTTTTAACTGTTGACGTTCAATCTCGGGAAGATCTGACCATTAGATTGGCGGGAATCCACCAATAGGACCCAAACCAAGTTGTGGGCCCCACTTAGACCTTAGTTCAACCTTATCAACGGCCCAAGATCCCTTGGTAGAGCTCCCCAGAAGAATGGTGGGAGTAGACCTCTCACATGCATCACGATGGGCCCCACCTCGCAGCGCGAGTGCCTAGTAGAGATGTGCACTCGCCATTCACTAGATGGAGACGCCCAGTCAGAGAGGGCTAACCCGTGCTTCCCTTAAAAAGGGAAAAGCTCCCTCTCTCTCCTTGCCTTCAATGGAGGATGGGCGGACGTCCGTTTGGAACGTCCATGGCCCACCATTTGGCCTCATCCCAAGGATCTGAACCGTTCATCATGACTAGAGGATGGTTCTGACCAAACTAGGTACTTTTACATATAGCTGGACACATGTATGGACACAAATCTAGTCGCAGAGGGGCTGTGAAAAACCAGTTTTTCCAAAAATAGAGACCGCTTCTCTTTACCACAGTGGCAATCCGCATGAGGGGTTTTTCCTTCCACCTCGGCCATCCACGTGGCCTAATCCCAGCCACCCAATAGCTCTCCACGTGGGGGAGGATTTTCGCCCACAGAGAACCAAAACCACGACCGGTATTTGCATTACCGGCCATATTTAAAAACATTTTCTACTAGATTGGATCTGGCTCGTCTATTATTGATCGAACAGTTCTATGACGATAGGATTAGTGAATATAAGGGAGGGGATCGAACAGTAAGGGTATCCTCCTCCGTTTTTTAGCAGTCGCACTCAAAGGGCGGGCATTTCCTTCTCCTTCCTAACCCATTGAAGAAACCCAACTGGAGCTTCAATTTGAAGTTTCCCCAAGCTCCCAGGGACTGAGCTAGATCGTCTAAAAGGGAGAAAATAGAGAACGGAGGCTAGGCTCATGTTCTGCCATTGATGGCGAATCATCTCCCTTCTTTGAAGTCGAACCGAGTTCGGTCCGGTCCAGGCCAGCAAACCTATTGTCGCATGGGTTCTATCCACTCCAAACCTTATGAAGGGTCAGGAAGAAAATGGAGGAAGGAAGATAGGAAGAAGAAGAAAGAAGTGGAAAGAAGAAGAGATGGGGTGGTGTGGCTGTTGCACTAACCACCATGACAGACTCGTCCGGGCTCTGTCAGGCAGGGCCCATTGCCGCTGTCGGGTCTGTAGAAAACAAAAGATGAGGAGGGACAAGAGAGTGAGAAAGGAAGAGAAATGAAAGAGAATGAGTGCAACCGTTACACTCACTACCGAGTTGAAGTGAACCCAACCCACTAGCGAGACCAACTCGCTGGACCGAATTTGGTTCGAGTTGAGCATGGGTTCGGGCTACTCCAGACCCCTGTGAAAGTCCAGAGAGGAAGAAGAAAGAAAAAGGAAAGGAGAAGGAGAAAGAGAAGGAAGGGAAGAAGAGATGATAAAGGTAGGTGGCTACATTGTTACACCCACTCGAACCAAGCCAAGTCCCGATTGTGACTCAGGCAAAAAATGAACCGAGCCTGTTGTGTTGGGTCTGCCCAAACCGCTACTAGGTTGTTGGTAAAGAAAGAAAAGAAAGAAATGAGGAAGGAAGAAAGAAGAATGAGAGAGAGTGAACCATTCCGAGACAACTCGGCTGGAACCAAGTTAACCTGGTTAGGGCTGAGTCCAGCTGGGCCGAGATGTGCTTGGGCCTGGTCTAGGCTTTACTGAGGTCGGGAATGTGCAGAGCGGGTCGGTGGTTTAAATGGAGGACGAGTTGAACTACCGAGTCAACCGATGTGAGTAAACTTCCTCTCCCTGAGTTTCCTGATTTATCATCATCATTGGTGTTATTATAATTATTGCAATATAGTTAACCATTGGTAGGATAATTTTGCTAAGTAATAGTTATTACAGAAACTTGATATTAACGATTTTCATTATTAATGCTACTCTTATTTCGTCATTGGTTATAATACTAGTATTGTTAGCATTAATAGACAATTAGTATTTATTTTTACTTCATTTTAATATTATTATGAATTAAGTATATAAGTTAGATTTCAAACTCTAAACCAAAGTCATAGATTAGATCAATGGATAAAACCCTAAACCTAGGTAATCCAAACCCTAGGTTAAGGCCGTAACCATGATCATTGCGATTATCAAGCATGATTGACCATTGGCTGATTCGTCATACTAATATTAGATGCTATAAACAAACCTATGATTATTAGACATTTATATTTTATTTACTATCCTTAAGTATTATCATGAGTAGGTTTAATATTGATAGCTATTATCATCATCACTAGGAAATACTATCACTTTCATTAGAGGATTAGTATAAAGTATTGTTAATATGAATATTAATATTAGTCATTATTATATTATCATTAGTAAAATTGTTATTTTTATTACTTATATTTTATAGATTATTAGTCGTTATAAGAATACTAGATAATATTGGTGTATCTAAACATGAACTCATGAATCATCATTATTAGTATTGACTGATTAATACTTCTATTATGAATATCATTTCATTCACTATGCAAAATTAAAATAAAATAATAATCAGAGATCAAATACTGAAAATTTAAGTATAGGACTAGACCTTAAGATGGAAACCCTAACTCTACACTAAAACCCTAAAGATAAATAATTAAAACCTTAGGCTGTGATTTCAAACCCTAAGTAGTGTGTAGAACTTGGATCTAATGGTACAAGTTCCTGATTTATGGTAGGATTTGATTTTTAAGGGCGCACGCACCTCCTAGCGATGACGTAAGAGGTTCAAAACATAAGGTGATAATTTCTTCCCCTTGAACTTTCCATTTTCCCATTAGCTTAAGTTATAGCTTTTATTTTAATTTATAAGTGATATCTCCATTTCATAGTTACATGTGTTAATTGTTGGAATTGAATTGTTACATTACATGCTTAATGTTTATCCTGCATATTTATTTATGCTTGTGAATTGCTTCTGGAACTTAAACTAGTACATCAGTGGGAAACCCCCACCTATAAATTTACACCCATACTTGAGATGTAACCCGACTGGTTGTAATTGTAATGGACCTACGACTTAGTGGTTATTGAGTGGTGGTTTAAACTTATCCACGATGTGGGCCTACTATCTAGGGTTGTTGTGTCTAATGGTTTTAAGGATGGTTTCTTATCACATGGTTTCGATATTGACCCTATGTGGCATAGTTTTACTAATCACCCTATGTGGCTTAGTTTTGATATTTCCCCGAGTTGGCTTTGTTTTGGTATTTGCCTTAGATGGGCTCGACGTTTTATTCTATACAACTCTACGGTGTAAAGCCCCATATACTGTAATATGATTGGCCATTAGTCAACAGGTTTCCATTAAACACTCTAAGATGGTAGTCTCATGAGCCGGGGATGGTGGTATGGGACCTATGCCCGAGCTGTTAGCCTACGCTGGTGAAAAGCCCCCATGGTGACCTTTGAGCTTATATAAATTGGTTGGTTGTAATTGGACTAATAATAGGTTGGCTAATGATACATATATAGCACAGACCAACATCTATGGTTATCGTACATGATGTACATATTTGTCCGACTGAATGCTTTTCCCATGTCAATGATTGCATGAGTGACGAGCCCAAATTCCGCATGGATGAGCATCCCCAGGGCGATGATTGCATTTACACATCCATGCATCTAATAAGACCTGCATCATGTATTGTTTTGTATGTTTTACTTTATAACTATACTTACCTAATGCAGCGGCGTGTAATCTTGAGGGGAATTCACACTGATTTGTCCACTCATCCATCAAATATATAACCATACAGGTAGCACAGGTGGCTTAATTGAGTTTCAGGTTCAGACTGATGAGGAGTAGAGTACCACTGTCGAAGATGCATGATTGTATTGTTAAGAGTTGCTACATGGCTTTACAGTTCCAGATTTGTTATATTTTACTTTGGTTACATGTAACATCATTTCACTTGTAATTGTAAATTTGGGACATTTGTTTATATAAGTCATTATGGGCAACCTCTTGTACATTCTAAATAAAATATAAATTTTTCTTTATGCTGACTTGTCCATTCTATACTTATCTGTTAACTCTGATGAAGAAAAAAAAGATTATATATGGGATTTGGCTCTTTTAACACTCGGGTTTTTGGGAAACGAGTCGCATACTCGGGTCCTGAAAACATGGGGCATTACAAGGGAGTACTCAAATCTTGAAAAAAAATATGAAAACAATCACTTACTAGCAAGATTTAGAGATGGGTTTGACGAGTGGGCCACCGACGAGTCCAAGAAGAAGAAGAAAATGAAGGAAAAAGTAATTTTTCACTTTTAAGAAGTGAAATCCCACGGTCCTTGAACGATCAAGCAGTGTACTCAAACCCGTCGAGGGCATCCACGACCTGTTGAAGAACCTAAAAAAATGATTTTTATTATATTTTTTAATTTAGTTTTGACATTATATTATTAGTATTATATGCATTTAATTAATTATAAACAAGAAACAAATAAATGCATAAATACTTAATTAATAACACACAAACCAATAGCATTCTTTAAATTTGAAAATCTATTCTTGTCGAGCGGTATGGTCAAAATGTCAGCAAGTTTCTTTTCAGTTTGAATATATTCAAGCACAACACTCTTATCTTCAACAAGCTCTTGAATATAATGGTATCTAATATCAATATGTTTTCTACGAGAATATTGGATTGGATTTTTTGAAATTTTAATTACACTTGAATTATCACAATACAATGTCATTCTGTCACGCCCCAAACTCAGAAATTAGGCTCATAAAATTCTCAATCACCGATTCCAGCGCCAACATCCTCCGTATTACCCCATTCTCGACTTCCGACACCCATATGTCAGGTTTTGTTCCTGGGATCGTACAAGGAGGATTTTTAGCATAAGATTGTTTCACAATAAGCATAACCATAGCATAACTTATGAACAATAACCACAAGAACACCATCACAAAATCCACTATGATAAAAAAATTATGAGTATAAGGCATATAAAGGAAAATACAATGATAATAATAACCAAAAACTCTTGAAGCTCCGTAGCATGCTCCTGCTCCTGCTCAGCTATGGCCTAGTGTCACCCACACGCATCAATTGTGCATAAGCTTATAGAAAGCTTAGAGGGTGGTGTACATGTTTTTGCAGTATAAGCGTACTCGGAATGCAATATCAGAGTAATACAGAATATGCTGGCAAATCTATGAATACTGTTAGCCGTATCAAGGTTATGATGCGATGCAAGGCATGAATGCTATCAGCCATACCAATGCCATGTGATGTAAGGCATGAATGCTATCTGTCGCACCAAGGCCATGTGATGCGAGATGCAACTCAAGCATACCAATCCTCATCTGAATCCACATAATCATACGGCTCATCTCTCGGATATCACTAAGGTCTAAAACACTATACACCACATTACCGCCCTACACTGGACGCGCAACTGTGCAAGCGGAAGAGACCTCACTATCCGCTTGGCCAATAGTCAGCCAACATCTATTCGGCACGTCGATAGCGGATCCATTTACGAGATAGTTAGACTCAGCCTAACATTACCCCCTCCCCTCGGGCGGGTAAGGCCGCACCCCCTTCCAACCCATCATGACACAGTGGGTGTAAGACCCGTGTCCTAATCCGTACCATTTCATTAGCTTTCGCGGTCCTTCCGGTCAAATTCCGGCAACCTTCGCACCGTATTCGGTATTTGCGCACGATCCTAAGTCAGGTCCCGCACACCGACGTCGGCTCGATCCGAAACTTATGTCTTGGTGATCGCGTCGTCGCCGCGGTTCCAACGCCGTGACTTGCGCACCGAACCGATACCCAGGTAAGAAGATGCCGATCAGCGTTTATTCCGAAGAAACACCGCGCGTTGCGGATTTCGAGGGAATCTCTACACAATTAGTCCCACTAATTAACCATAAATGCAACCATACCTCAAAGTACCTCACCCATTCCCTCTTTTTCCAAAAGTCCACCATCTTTCCACCTCACCATTCCTCTTTTCTCATTTTCAACCTCAACCATCCCTCTTCTCCACCAATTTCAAACTAAACCATACCTCTCATCACTCCTTTCTTACAACCATCACTCCACCCATCCCTCCATCCATTATTTCTATCTCTCCCTCTCATTCTCTAGCAAATTTTCCAAATCCCATGAGAAATTTCACTCATCCAACACTCCTCTCTCAACTTCAAGTGTGGCCCACCCTCTCATCTCCAATCTCAACCATTCATCCTTCATCAATCTCCATTAAAAGTGAAGGTAAGGAGCTAAGGAGTCCAAGGGAGCTAGGAGAAGGAAGATAAGGTGGGTGATCCACCATTAAATCTTGATCTTTAGGGTCCACTTGTTGGTGGGACCCATTTGGATGTATGTGATTTTATCAAGAGGGCCCATAGTGGCGGGGTTCCTCTATCTCACCGTGTACCTCTTTCTCTATCTCTCTCTTTCTTTCTTTGTAATGATGTGGATCCCACCAATATGTCTACTCCGTCCATCTACATCAGACGGTGTGGCCCACTCTATTACAAGTGATGATCCACACCACCCACTGTTTGGATGGGTCCAATACATCAACATATATATATATATATGTATATATTTATATGTGTATATTTTATATAATATACATATAGCATATATAGTATAATATGTATTTTATATATATACTATAAGATATATTATAAGTAGTGGTGGGCCATGTCTACGTGGGACCCACCACAATGTTTTGAATTTGTAAATCGTCCAGCGTCCCTGGACGCTGGACGTTACAAACAGCGCTTAAAAAAAATATATATATATATATATAATAAATAAAAGAGAGAGGTGGGCCACTCATGCAGGCCCCACCTTGATGTATATGTAAGATCCGAGCCGTCCATGTTGTTCCTCGACTCATTTTAGGCGTTGAGCCGAAAAATGAAGTTGATCCCATTTTCTGGCGGGCCGTACCATAGGAAACAGTGTCCCTACCTTTGATTTGCTCCCTGATGCTCCTGTACATCTGAAAAAGGTCAATATTAGACTCTATGGGTTGGTATCAAGCCATAGAGACCAATGGATGGAGTGGATCTTACTAAAGCGGGCCCCACCTAGGAAAAACCGCAACAAAACCCTTTTTTTCAAAAAAAATAAAGAAGCAGCAGTGCTGCTGCTCGTGCAGGCGCTGCCTGCGCTGGCCACCGACGGGCGGACGGGCTGGGGGCTCACGGCCCAGCTGTGGGCCCCATCTTGGTGTGTTTCGACGATCAACACCGTGCGTTTGATGAGTACCCTCAGTCCACGCGTCCACGTCAAAAATCAGCCTTATACGGAACGCAGGTGGGCCACACCATCTGAAATCATATGAAGACATTCCTAAGCATATAAAAACACTTGGTGGGACCCGTCCGAAATTTGGATGAATCTGAAACTTGGTCTGAACGGTAGAACAGTGGGATACACATAATGGGCGGGCCGGATTGTGAATCACATCTCGGTGGGCCCCAAAACAAAAAAAAAAAAAAAAAAAAAAAAAATTTAAAAGCAGCAGCAGCATTGAAGGGCGGCCAATAGGCAGGGACCCACGGCGCCAACCGTGGGCCCCACAATTATGTATATTTTGTATCCAAACCGTCCAATTGGTGGGCCACCATTTGACATGGACCCCCTCAAAAATCAGGTCAATCCAGCGCTCGGGCGGCCCACATCACAAGAAAAAGTGTGAATTGAACTCTACCATTGAAACCCTTTCTGGGTCCACAGAATTTTCAGATCAAGCTGAAAATTTTTGCTCCCCTCCTCCCTGGCCCGTGTGACCTTATGAATAAGTTGGATTTCAAATGAACATTTCAGGTGGGCCTTACCCAAGGTCCAAGTGACCTTATGAATAGATTGGATTTCAAATAAATATTATGGTGGGCCCTAGGCCCATGTGGTGGAGCCATATTGATGTATTTCTGGCCATTGGGGAGGCCCACCTTGATATATATATAAGGCCCATGAGGTTAGGCCCATTCGACGTATTGGTGGCCCGATGTCGAGGCCCACTCTGATATATATAAGGGCCATGTTACGAAACCCATTGTGACGTATTCAAAGGCTCATGGGTTATGGCCCATTGCAATGTACATAAGGCCCACTAATGCGACCCACTTGATTTATATAAGGCCCATATGAGATGGCCCATTTGATGTATCTGAGCACTATGGGTCGAGGCCCAATGAGATGTATATTAGTCCATTGCAATGTGTGATTTCCTATGGTTTGTGTAATGGTGCTTTATGGCGGGCTAAGCCTTGGGAGCAATGTTGGTTTGACGTCCACATTATAAGGACAATGTTGGTTAAATGTCCGCATTGTCACACTCCTTAAGGCCACTGATAGGTTCATACTTATACTCTGCAGGCCGTCTAGGCCCATTTCTGTGATACGCAGAGCCCATCCCTATATGCATGTTTAGTATAGATCCATGGTTCATGATCATTCGCATCATATGTATGCCTGACGTGAGGAGTGACCGATCATAGCATATGCCTTTGGGCGAACTGTTTATGCTCCTTGATAGGCGGAGTTGCCCCATATAAGTGCATGGTACATACAGACTGTTGCATGACTGATAATATGACTCATGCACTTGCATTTGTGTGATTATAGTTACTATATGCCCTAGCGACATCAGGGTCATAGCCTCCACAGATACATCGTGGATGGCAGGATTGGGGACCGGAAATATTTGATTCTAGCATACGGGCACCATAGATGTCCCTGGGTGAAAATCCCTAAACCCGATGGTACCAGAGGATGACTCCAACGTCGAGACCGAGTGGATATACGAACGCATGAGGGCCGAATACCAGGAGGCCGCGTCTCCCACTGTGTCGTGGTCGGTTGGAAAGGAGTGTGGCCTTACTCGCCCGAGGGTAGGGGCAATACTAGGCCGAGTTTGACCAGCTCGTGAATGGGTCCGCTATCGACATGCCAGATAGGTATTGGGAGACTATTGGCAAGGCGGATAGTGAGGTTTCTTACGCTCATTTGGACTGTGCGGCTAGGAGAGCGACAGTGCCATTTGGAGTGTATTGAACCCCGGTGATTATCCAGAATGAGAACTGTACTGATACATGTTGAGGATTGGCATGCTTGAGTTGCATCTTGCATCGCATGGCCGTGTTATGGCCGATAGCATTCATATCTTGCACCGCATAGCCTTGTACGGCTGATTGCATTCATGTGCTCATCATCATGATTTCGCATCACTCTGACCTTACATTTTGAGCACGTCTATATTGCGCACACACTTACACCACCCTCTAAGCTTTCCATAAGCTTATGCACGATTGATGCGTGCAGGTGACGCCAGGACGCAGTCACAGCCATAGTCTCGCTGTAGTTGGAGCGTGCAGCTGAGCTTCTGGAGTTTGCTTCTTTTGTTACATTGTATTTTTCCCTTTTGTCGCATTGTACTAAAAAGTTTTTGATCATAGTGGATTTTGTGGTGGTGTTCTTGTGGTTATTAGTTGTGGGTTATGCTTGTGTTATGCTCATTATGAATCAGACTGATGATTTGAAATCCTCCTTGTAGTATCCCAGGATCGGAACCTGGTGAATGGGTGCCGGGATCCGAAAATGGGGTTCTACGGAGGCTGTCGGCGCCGGATTCGGCGATCGGGAATTTTGTGAGCCCGGTTTCCGAGTTCGGGGCGTGACAGTGGGAGACCCAGCCTCATGGTATTCGGTCCTCAGACGCTCATATATCCACTCGGTCTAGGCATTGGAGCATCCCCTATGATACCATAAGGGTTTGGAGACTTTCACCTTGGGACATCCTATGCGTCCCCATGCTTAAACAATATTTTTGATATCCAATCCTACCATCCATGCTATATCTGCGGAGGCTACGACCCTGATGTCGCTAGGGCGTACAATAATCATAATCATACAATGCAAGATGCATGAGTCACACAGTCTAGTTATACATCAATCCTACGCATGTCGTGAGCTCATGTGGGACAACTCCACCTATCAAGGAGTCCCATGAACAACCTGCCTAATGTCATATATAATGATCAACCACATCACATATCAAGCATGCAGATGATGTGTATGGATGTGTATCATGATGTTGTGTTGTCACATACTCATAATCGGCATCGATAATTGGCCGATATGTAAGGCGGAATCTATAGATGAATCGCCGATCTAAACCATAATATACAAATCAGCCTTTGGCCGTGGATATACCAAATCCGATAGCACGGATCCATCTGTCTACAGTAATGATAGAACTCTCCTCATATCAAGGTTGGGCCTAGTTGGACTACCTATATCCTATAAGCAACCAATGGGGGCCCAACATTTTAGGTTAGCCCAAAAGAATAGATAGATCATGCAACACTACGCCAAAATCGTGAATTTACAATGGACCAAATCCATCGTAAAACTAAATAAACGACGAATTTCGTCCGTTGCTGTTTACTGGGTCTTTTTTTTTTGACGGATAATATCCGTCGTTTAATCTGCGATGGATAAGGTCCATTGCATAGTAGTGACGGATAAGATCTGTCGTAAAAAAAAAAAAAATCATTGCTAAAATTCGAAAAAATAGTCACCATTAAAAATATTAGCGACGGATAAGGTCCGTTGCTAATATGAGTAGACCCATGGACCTCAAATCTGTCATTGATTTACTTGGTCAAAAATTAGCAACGGATTTAGTCCGTCGCTAAAATATCTATGAATAAAAAAATATCATCAGATTTTTTATTTTTTTATTTTGAATCTTACACCTGATGGTCATTCAAAAAATAATTCATGTGATGGTTTAATAAGAATCCTATTCAAAAATTTGAGATGAATCTTGTTCCGCCATCCACTAGTAAGGAAAATGATAATTACAAACACTATTATAAAACAACGTCAAAGCAAAAGAAAATACATATTGGATGAAAAAAATGATTATGATGAGTCCCGTGACTTCAATCGAGTCACTTTGTTGAGTTTATGGCCTTTTTTTGGGTAGACTCGACGAGTTGTAGAACTATGGTTGACGATCTGCCTATTGGATGCACCTTCTTCAACACGAGATCAGTTCCTTAAAATATGAACTCTTGTTAAGCGATTGTGAAAATAATTAATTAACCAACTGATTTTTTGAGTGCATGAAGAAATCAAAAGGAGAAATATGATCTCATAATGTCACAAAGAGTAAGAGATTAGCTTTATGAAGTGTTCTGTGAACAAGAAAGAAACCACTAATTTCTACGAATGCCACACATTGTTTGAAAAAAAATCAAAGAAAAGATTGGACAGGTGAAGTTGTTGCAATTACCTGTAGCAAAGCAAAAGCAGCGCATGACCTGAGAATAGAAGAAGAATTTCGAAGCATAGCAACAAATCTCCCAATCTCAAATCCACTGAACAAAGTGGAAAATGGAATAAGGCAAGAATTACTGAGAAAAATGCATAAAAAAAATCATACAACTAATAAGCCAATGGCAATGTGAATGAACAAACTAAAAAAAAAAGCATCAACTTGTGTCAGCATAAAAGTTTTTCTTCTTTCTTTTTTTCCTGAAAGTTTACTCAAGCTTTACTAAGAAAAATGGGAAGGCAAATATTAGGAATCAATTGCGCCAACAAACAAGATGCTGAAAGAAAATAAAAGATTCTTATGAACAACTTGCAAAAAGGCTTGAGACACCCTGGCCCATTCAATCACAGCCAATTTGGCCTCCCTGAACACCTTTTTGGAAGGACTAACACAATTGGGGAAGCATTTGTCATTACACTTGGCCCAAATCATGACTAGTTCCACGAGAAGAGTAACCACAGAATTTTCCATCTAGGTCTCATGCTGCCATCATGCCATGCCATGTCATGCCAACAAAACCACATCAGCTGAGGGAGGCATCACCCAACGAACACCGGATAGCGTGTGGAGGAGGATTACTCTTGTTTTCTAATCTACAAAATGACTAATAAACTACCCTTTTTTATTGCTTATTCCATTTTCCTTTCTCATTACATTTTGATTCTTTCTATTCCTACAATGCCCAATGTTCCCACCTGACAACATCAACAACGTCACTCAAGCATTTAAATGACACGTGTCGTGACCAGTCATGAACACTCCATTATAACAATTTTAAATAATGATAACCGTCTAATCAATGGCATGAAAAATCGACAGTCCAGTTTAAATGATGAAACAAGTCATCATTTAAAACATTTATTTAATAAATGATACGTTAGAGACAGAATAATCAGAATAATATAGAGCCAACATTGTTGCAGAATTCCTAGGATGATTGATACATTGAGACTGTCCATTTAGTAGGCCATACCATAGATGGAAAATGGTTTAAGTTATATATAGATGGAGTGATCTATCTAACTAAACAAGGGCTGATAATGGGAAGGTGATGAAGAAAATCTATTAATGTTATAGGCAAGGTACATAAATTGAGCAAAAGAAACATTTGTAATTGTTTGGTTATAGTGTGGTTTTTTTTTTCTGAAAGTAGACAACCCATAAATAAATGACTAGTACATTGATGTTATCGCTTGCCATGTCAACTACCATGTGCACTAGATAGATGGCTCTAATATCATCTAGTTAGTACACCTTTAGGATAGCATCTATTTTAATTAAGGTATTCTATAATGGTAATGTTGTCTGTAACGATTGTCGCCGTAAAATTTATAATATGGATTATAATTGCTGTTATGGTTTCATAATGATATATCCTTCATGCTAGGAGAAACAATACAGGGCAACCATTTTAAAAGTCACTGTCTCAGCCTAGCTGCAGTCTTGCATTGTTCGAGCTTCCAGCACAACCTGTGTTCGCTCAGGATCATTAAGCTTGTGTTGTGAAGCTGCCCCTACTTGCAAGCAAATTCCTCAACATTTTCATCCCTTAAACTTCTTCTATATCCTTGATCCCAAACTTCCACTTCCCTGTCATGATATATCATTGCTCTATCCTTGCTTCCTATAAAGAAACTATATTATACAATCTAGCAAACTCTTAGCTTAAAGATCTTAATTCGGGAAATGTTCTCCCAATTCCCAAAAGCTAGTTTGGGACCCATCCCCAACAATTTAATTTATCCAGTGTAAGAATTCTTATTCCCCCCTAGCAGTGCCCTAAAGCTCTGTATTAGGAAGGCTCCTCTAAACTACCTCCCTCCCTCACCATGTACCTGCATGAAATGATGTGCTATTACATGCCTTCATCCTTACTCCTAGACCTCCACAGAAATTTACGCATCAAGGCCCCATTCATCACCTCAATCTCCCCTAGAACTGAGGCTCACACACTTATTCCGATTCAATTAGATGGAATTTCTTTTTCTCCTCGTCCTTGCTAAAGTCCCTTTGCCACACTTCAAACCTTTTGAGACTTGGTAGAAATTGAAATAATGACATGAAGTAGATAGGCACATTGGCCTACACTACTTTAACAAGGGTAAGCCCACAAACTCTTTGTTGATTTCCCCATAGAGTTGAGGACGCCAATGGATGGATGGCAATGTTCTCGCCATACATCAAAATCAAGGTATAACATTAATAGGCCATAACTAACGGCCAACCTTATGGCCTTTTTAATTATTCTTTCTCTATTTAAATGGAAGATTTAGAGAGAATTCTACCCAAATATCCTTCTAAAAGCTAATTCCGAGACCCACCAAAAATCCAACTATAGGTAATGGCTTGATTTGACTCTTGCCAATCCACCTAATCGCCCTCCGCATATAAGATCCATGCAAATAAAAAAATTAGCCACATATAAAAAATATTGGACCCAGTATTATCTACTACATACTAGTAACATACAACCAATATTGGGGCACCACACCATAAGCTACAAGAATTTCATGTCCCCCTAAACAAGGTATCCTCCATTGATAACATATATATATATATATATATATATATATATATATATATATATTAAGTTCTTTATTTTCATTTACATTCGCAAATACATTCATCATCTAACTATTAACAACATTTACAAAAAAAAAAAAAAGATGTCCAGCCAACTCTTTATACAATAAACTATGGATTTTGAAATAGTTTAGAAATCAAACTAGTTTATTTGGCACAAAAAAGTATTATCTACACAACTACACTTACCAAAATTGAAGAGTATTTTTTTGAAAGAAGTAGAGAACTCAGTAAGGGGAGCAATGACTCACAAATGGAGCAAGGGCTGCATCAGAACAATTCTTGAATCCTGACTCAGCCTAATAATAAATTTCTGCACAAACAATAAAGAATTGAGTGTTAATCTTGAAGTCATATCAAGCTTGAAATTTCCTTAATGGTTATATTTGACAATAAAATAATGCAAACCATCCACACTCAAAAGAAGAAGAAAAAAAAAAACTAATTTTGCTGAATTTTATGAATTGACACCATTCATTCCAAAAATTACTTGAAAATAGAAAGTTACAAAAAATGAAAATGAGATGCAAAAAAAATTGAAGGCATGCATGTGTAGATTTAAAGATTCTACATGTATTCCAACCATCCACACTCAAAAGAAAATAGAAGAAAAAGCTGATACTATTCATTGCAGCTAACACTATCCATGTATTTTATGAATTTTAGTAAAGTGCTTGAAATGTCCCACTTCAAGCACTCGAAAACAGGAATGCTAGAAAATTCAAATGTTATCAGCTCAAACAGTAGGGCCCATCATATCAATACCTGGAACCCACCGTTGATTACTATGCTTTGACCACCTTAAACTTGGGCATCGGGCAATCTTTTTCCAGTTGCTTGGAGCTGGGACTTGGCTTATGGAATTTCTCTCAGATATCAAAGATCCTCTCTCTGTATGGAGGCTCTTATCCATGCCTTCGATGGATGTTTCTTGGCATCCTGTCTTTGCATTTTAATATAATCTATAGCCATGATCTATATATATATATAATAGCAAATGCTCAATGAGCAGCTGCCAAACAGACATCAAACCTGCTGGGGGTCGGCTAATGCATGGCCGCCTGGCAGAGTTTGTTGTACTTGAAATCTTCTCATTTTCCTACAGTAAGAAATGATTAGCTAATTTGCAGCAAATCCTTTCATAGATGTTGATAACATGACCCATCCAATCATCTCACAATAGTAAAGTTTTAAATTAATAGCCAAAGAAATTAGGTCCTCATAGCTCGAGCAACTTTCGACTGAAATTCGACCATGAAACTAGGAAAAAAAAATGGAACAATCAACTCAATTGGTCGATAGATAAATTACTAATGCCTCCCAAAAATCTACAACCTGTTGTGAAGAGCACAGTTTACAGTTCAAACTCTAAAAATCACATCTACACCAGTGACAGCTCTCCAGAAGGAATTGACCTCTTTACCAGCTTAGCCCAAGCTTCATTCGTCTCTGCAATGACCTTCAGCGCATAGTCCTGCACATCAAGGGAAGACTCTTAAAGTAGGAAGGTTGATAAAACATTAATGCGGGTATCAACGAATAAAAAGTTTGAGGCTGGAAATATAAAGCCACAACTAACATAGAGATAGCTATCAAATACCAGCCCATGGGTGCCATGATAAATTCATGTGCAAGTCGGCTTATACTCTTATACACCTATATGCTTTTTTTTTTTACAACACACACACACACACACACACACACACACACACACACACACGTGTATATGCTTGCTGGCAAGCAACATTTCATATTTGCAAAGGTTTTATAAATTAAATGATTTTATTCCTGAAATTTCAAAGATCAGGTGTAAAATCCAGCGCTCCTTAAAAACTAGGACCATCAACTTCATTATCATCAGTATCATGTAGCCTGAGGTCCCGATCCGGCTTGTTCCTCCAGTTGAGCCCATAGCGCCCGTACCTTCAGTTGCTCCAGTTCCCCCACCTATCCTCCCTCCTCAGCTTGCTATTCCAATTTTGGAGGCTCCTGTTCCGCCGACCGCACCCGTGCCTCCGCCTGAGGCGAGTGCCACCCCTGCCTTTCTGACAGTACCTATAGGAGCTAAGCATTTTCACCAGTTGATGCAACTTGTTGCCACCGCATTATAGACCCGTCAGCCTGCTACCACTGAGGTTTCTGGGCAGTCTGATTTACCGCGTGTTATTGCGATAGCCCAAGAGTTCCGGCAGCATGATCCCCCGAAGTTTAGTGGTGACCCTAACCCTTTTACCGCTGAGGCTTGGCGCACTGAGGTTATGAGGATTTTTTACACTATTTAGTGTCCTGCGGGTCAGAGAGTATCCCTTGTGACCTATCTTCTTCAGGGTGAGGCCCGTCATTGGTGGTCATCTGTATCTAGGATGGTTGGACCTTAGTTTGTTTGGACATGGGAGGGGTTCGTGGTCTGTTTCGACCAGAAGTTCTTCCCTGAGCACGTTCAAATCCAACGGGCGATCGAGTTTCAGACCCTAGTGCAGGGTGATATGACTGTATCTCAGTATGAGGCCCGTTTCTTGGCCTTGTCTAGATTTGCTCCTCATCTCACCAGCGATGAGAAGATGAGGGCTCGTCGTTTTGTGACTGGTTTGTGTCCTGCCCTTCGCAGTTGTGTGGTAGGGCATTGTTTAGAAACATTTGACTAGGTCGTTCATCGGGCACTGGTTTATGAGGAGGACTGGGCTATGACCCAGAGGTCGAGAGAGCAGAGTTCCAGTGGAGACCGGAAGAGGAGGGCACCAGCCGGCAGTTCTAGGCAGCACCGTCATCAGAGACGGAGGGGTAGGTCAGGATTTTAACGGCCTACGGTTCAGATAGTAGCTTCATCATCAACGTCAGCACCATCTTCCGGCCCCTTTTCTGGTGTATGCTTCGGCTGTGGACAGGCCGGGCATCGGAGGCGTGAGTGCCCTCTCCCCATTCAGCAGCAGAGGCCACCGCAGTTGCCTCCTCCTCATCCTCCTCAGCAGCAGCAGAGAGCTCAGCTTCCACCCGCCGCTCCTAGGGCTCCTCCTCAACAGCAGAGGCAGCCCAGCAGACCTCCTCAGTAGCGACAGCAGCAGCCGCAACACCAGCAAAGGGAATATCTGCATGTCCGGTCCTTGGGTCCAGTATGTATCGCAGCCCGGCAGGCACAGACTCAGGACCCTCAGTCTTCCGGGTTACTTCCCTTACCAGCTTAGGGCCGCTTTTATTCTACGCAGCAGGTGTCAGGCCAAGACCCGTAGTCATCGACCGGTGGAGTAGTCGAGGGTATTCTTCTTGTTTCTTCCTGCATTGCTCATGTTTTATGTGATTCTGGTGCCTCTCATTCTTTTGTGGCCAAGCAGTTTTGCCGATCGACCGGTATTCCATCGGAGTCCGTGTCTGAGGCTTTGACCGTTTCGACTCCCATGGGGAAGTCTATGATGTTGACCCTTCGCTGTCCTTCTTGCCCGGTGTTAGTGGGCGAGATGTTCCTTCCTACCGATGTCAGGTTTTGATGTGATTCTGGGTATGGACTGGCTTGCAGAGTATGGTGTCATCTTAGACTGTGCCGCGAGGACGGTCACGTTTCACATTCCAGGCTTGCCAGTGTTCCAGTTCGTCGCTGAACCCAAAGGAGAGCCGTTATCTAGTTTCTTGGCTTCAATCGTTGAGGATTTTATGGCAGAGAGTATTGAGCTGCTGCCAGTTGTTTGTGAGTACCCGGATGTGTTTTAGGAAATCCCAGGTTTGCCTCCACGTCGGTAGGTGGAGTTCTAGATGGATTTGGTGCCCAGTACTGCGCCCATCTCGAAGGCTCCCTACCGAATAGCACCGTTGGAGTTGAGGGAACTACAGGAGCAGTTGGATGAGCTTCGCGAGTTAGGTTTCATTCGTCCCAGTAGTTCATCATGGGAGCCCCGGTATTGTTTGTGAAGAAGAAGGATGGTTCGTTGCGACCCTGTGTAAATTATCATGAGCTCAACAGAGTCACCATCAAGAACCGATACCCGCTTCCCCGTCTTGATGACTTGTTCGATCAGTTGCAGGGTGCACAGTATTTTTCCAAGATAAACTTGCATTCTGGTTACCATCAGATTTGGGTCCGAGAGGAGGACATTCCAAAGACAGCTTTCCAGACACGTTATGGTCACTTCGAGTTCCTGGTCATGTCGTTTGGACTGACCAACGTGCCCGCTATATTCATGCAGCTGATGAAAGAGGTTTTTCAGCTGTTCCTTGATCAATTCGTGGTGGTGTTCATTGATGATATTCTTGTATATTCGAGGACTCGAGAGGACCATGCTGAGCACCTGCGGATTGTGCTTAAGACCCTTCGTGCCCACCAGCTATATGCGAAGCTGGAGAAGTCTGAGTTTTGGCAGGAGGAGATGAAGTTCCTCAGTCATGTGGTGACGAGGGAGGGTGTCGCTGTAGACCCCTCGAAGGTTGATGCAGTACGTCAGTGAGGCCAGCCCATGAACACGTCCGAGATTCGCAGCTTCCTTGGTCTAGTGGGATATTATCGACGGTTTATCGAGGGTTTCTCCCGTATTGCAGCACCGCTGACCCGGTTGACACGGAAGGGCGTCGAGTTCGTCTGGAGTGATGCCTGTGAGAAGGCATTTACGGAGTTGAAGGACCGCCTCACGTCTGCTCATGTTCTCACTCTCCCTAATGGGAGTGAGGGTTTTGTTGTTTTCACTGATGCCTCCAGAGTTGGCTTAGGTGCTGTACTGATGCAGCACGGAAAGCCAGTGGCATATGTCTCGCGCCAGCTCAAGGTCCATGAGCTGAACTACCCCACTCATGATTTGGAGCTCGCAGCAGTCGTCTTTGCACTAAAGGTGTGGAGGCATTATCTATATGGGGTTAGGTTCGAGCTCTTCTCGGATCATAAGAGCTTGAAGTATCTATTTTCGCAGTCCGAGTTGAACCTACGACAGAGGTGATGGATGGAGTTGCTGAAAGACTATGATTTTGACCTCCAGTACCACCCAGGCAAGGTAAACATGGTGGCGGACGTGCTCAGCCACCAGCCACGAGGCCTGGTGGCACAGATGATGGTACGTGAGTGGCAGATGCTCGAGGATGTATCAGAGTTTGACTTTGAGTTCGGTCTGCAGTCTTCCATTATTCAGCTTTTGAGTTTGTCGATTCAACCCTCCTTAGTAGCCAGGGTGATCGAGGCTCAGCAGACGGATGAGTCACTTCCGGAGTACCGAGTAGAGGCCGCATCCGTGGAGCAGTCAGACTGGCAGATTGGTTCCGATGGTGGATTACGCTTCAGAGGCCGATTGTGTGTCCCGGACGTTCCAGAGTTGCGTCGGGATCTGATGACCGAGGCACACCGATCGAGACTTACTATCCACCCAGGCTCCACGAAGATGTATCGTGATATGAGGAGGCAGTACTTCTGGCAGGAGATGAAGGTCCAGATTGCGAGTTTTGTGGCCGAGTGTGACACATGCCAGCGTGTCAAGGCCGATCATCAGAGACCCACTGGTCCCTTGCAACCGTTGAGCGTTCTAGAGTGGAAGTGAGAGCATGTATCGATGACTTCATCGCAGGTTTCTCGAGGACTCAGTGTGTCATGATACCATCTGGGTTATCGTCGATCGTCTGACGAAGTTGGCTCATTTCATTCTAATACGTGCTTCCTGGTCTATGGACCGGTTAGCGAGGATATTCATTGAGGAGATAGTGAGACTGCACGGCATCCCAGTTTCGATTATTTCAGACAGAGACTCCAGATTTACGTCTCAGTTTTGGAGGAGTTTTCAACAAGCATTGGGGGTCACTTTGCATCTCAGCACCGCTTATCATCCGCAGACGGATGGGCAGACTGAAAGGGTCAATCAGATCCTTGAGGATATGCTCAGGGCTTGTGTGATCGACTTTGCAGGCAGTTGGGATGAGCATATGCACCTCACCGAATTCGCATACAATAATAGTTATCAGGCAACTATTGGTATGGCTCCTATTGAGGCACTTTATGGCAGACCGTGCAGATCTCCTAGTTGTTGGACCGAGGTTGGAGAGCATCGTCTCTTAGGTCCCGAGCTTGTGCTGTAGACGTCAGAGGTTATTGATGTTATCAAGCAGAGGATGCGTACAACTCAGAGCCGGCAGAAGAGTTTTACTGATCGTCGGCATCGACCCCTCGAGTTCACAGTCAGGGACATGGTGTATCTCAAGGTCTTGCCTATGAAGGGCGTGGTTCGCTTTGATGTGAAGGGCAAGCTCGTCCTGAGATTCATCGGACCTTTTGAGATTATCAAGCACGTAGGCCCTATGGCCTATAGGCTGGCCTTACCTCCTGAGTTGTCCGCGATCCACGACGTGTTTCATGTTTCTATATTGCGGAGATGTGGGTCGGACACTATTCCTATGATTGATTGGCAGCCACTTGAGGTCGATGAGGATGCTTCCTATATTGAGCAGCCAATTCGTATCCTTGATCAGAAGGAGCAGGTCCTCAGGACCAAGGTCATTCCCTTGGTGAAGATGCAGCGGGGTCATCATTCAGAGGCTGAGACATCTTGGGAACGCGAGGCCGAGATTAGATAACGTTATCCCCATTTGTTTGATGATTGATTGATATATGATTGTTTGTATTACCTTCCTTATATGATGATTGCTATATGATGGTAGTGTTTTATCTTTTATTTTGTCTTAGATTATTCAATTTCGAGGACGAAATTTCTTTGTTGGTGGGGAGGGTTGTGAGAGCCGGCTTGAGTTCGCATGTGTGCATGTGTGTGTGTGTGAGTATGCATTCCATCCATCTTGATCCCGCGGTCCTACCGGTCGAATCCCGGTGACCCGTGACGCTTGGATAGTGTTTGTGGTTATCCATGAGCCTAGTCGTAAAGACCCGACTCGGATCGAGTTGAGACCTATGCCATTGTGACCGCATCGTCGCCGCGATTCCAACGACGCGTCTTGTGCGTC
Organism: Magnolia sinica; assembly: GCF_029962835.1. Taxonomy (NCBI): domain Eukaryota; kingdom Viridiplantae; phylum Streptophyta; class Magnoliopsida; order Magnoliales; family Magnoliaceae; genus Magnolia; species Magnolia sinica. Next base: position 89,369,340 of record NC_080574.1, read on the forward strand.
CATCAGATGTGTAGATCGTAAGTTGGGTGCATTTCATTTTCTAAGCCCTTGATCATGATCATGTGGCACACCTAGGGGTGGTGTGCACGGATTTCTAGGTAGGTTCCATCTCTTGGAACTATTTCCAACACAAACTACACTATTTTCAACACACTACACACACACACTACCTAGGCCCTATCCTTACACCACCCATCTCTAAAACACCACCCACTAACCTAAAAAGCCTACTAACCCTACAACATTATTTCTAACTCCCTATTGTCATGATTTCTCTTCTCTATCCAAGGTAAGAAACTCATGATTACTTACTTTAAAAGAGATTTTTCTCTCTTTCCCTCTCATTTCTCTCTCTCTCTCTCTTCTCTTCTTCCCTAACAACCTTCCTCCAAAAATCTCCAAATTCTCCAGCCCCTTCTCCTCCTTTTTCCTCTTAATCCATCCATTGAAAACCCATCTCATCCATTTATCTTGGTTCCTTTGAGCATTTGAAGCTTGGTGATCCAAGTTTTGGTGAAGATATTTAGGTGGGTGCTTCTTTATTCCATGCAATCTCCTTTCCATAGTGTAGATCTTCTTCTTGTTTCATTCGGAAAGTGTAGGACCCACCAATCAATGGTGGAGATCCTACACAATTCCTTGGATGTGGCCAAATGGTCCATCTTATGCATGCATGTCCCATGCATGGGGTTTCCTCTTGATGGACCCCATCATGGAGGGTTCTCCACATTCCATAACATGATGGGTCATATAGACCCTTACATCATGGTTGGGATGGTATTTCATCCATTCATGTCAAGTGTAGATCATACATAATGAAGATCCATGGTGAAATATAGATGGAAATGCAATGTATGGGTGTGATTGTGTTGGGCAAGGCTCAATAGTGACGGATCCTTCTCCCAATGGCCGGAATATTTTTTTTTTCCCTTCTTCCACCTTTCATATGATTGCTGATGATGTGTGTGGTCCACTTGGTGGGCCTGGATAGTCCAGAAAAGTCCAGCTAGGGTGGGACATCCATACCCACCTACACTATGGTTAGGTGTCCCATTTGCTGACATTTATTAATGCATGCAAGTGTGGTAACCTTGGGATTTGTTTTGGACATTTGTGGGGCCCACTAGGGAGGGCCATAGCACCTAGTTCTTGAAGTATTTTCCCCTTTTATTTAACTTATATAATTAATTTTATCTAAGTACATGTTGCTGTCCAGAATTTTCTGGACAGTTTCTGGTTGATTTTGGACCAGATTTTGGGACTATTTGGGGGACTATTCATAACCACCAAATATAATTTTCTGAAAGGTGGGGATCTCATCTTGATGTCCCCCAAATTTCAGCCCCACCTGACATTCATTGGGGTCCCAAAGGTGTGGTCCAAGTGAGATGGACAGTCTGGATTTTCTGCACTGTTCCAGCAGCAATCCACCCTGGACAGGTTAGAATTCCAAAATTTATTAAAATATTTTTGGGTGTGTAAAAATTATAAAAAATTTACAAAAAGGTGAACCACCCATGTTGGGACCCAACTACAAAATTTTGGGGCCAATGGACACCTGTACACACCATAGTGGTGGCTGGACCGGCCCATTACAACATGGTGTCCAGATCAGTCCGATTTTCAGGACAGATTGATTTCTTTAAATGAATTAAAATATTTATAGATGTCCAAAAATTATGAAATTTTATGAGGGTGTGACCCACCTATGAGAGTATCACTCTGTAAAATTTTAGCCCCAACTGACCTCATTTGGGCATCCAAAAGAATGGACCAAGATAGTTGGACTGCCAAATTTTCTGCTGTGCAGTCCAGCAATATGCCTTGATAAAACCATAATTCAAAAATATTTCATCTGATGGTGGGCCATTGTTTTGAGTTTCTTCTCATTATATGCATGATGAGGGGCCTTGGCCCTCAATTTCCAGAGTTTTAGAGGCCCTGGACCCACTCCAGTGGAGTGCCCAAATTTAGGATAGCAACATGTTATAATTATGCTTGGCCTTTAGGCTGAAATTTTGAGGAGCGAGGCCCACCACATTGTGAAGATATTAGAGGGAATAATTTATATCTTTAATTCCTTAAATGTTGGGCTTAATAAATGCACTTTTGAGGCCCACCACAGTTGAATTTAATTGGGTCCACGAATGTAGCTAGTTGTTGAACTCTTTAGGCCCAATTGAGCTAGAACTTTCTAGATAGGCCCATTGAACTCTTGGGCCATTTTACCATACTATTGTGTTGGGTTAGTGGGTCGGATTATACAAGTAGATGGGCCCTTGGTTGCCCACCAAATCAACTTTAATACTTGGGCCGAGTTGTAGGCCCAACTTACTTGACTAAGAGCATGACATTTGCCATGTGGTTTGAGCAATGGGTTGCCCACTAGGCCACCACAATATATGGGATTAGTGGCCTTTATGTTGAGTCCTAACCTTTCCCCTATGGGTCCATAATGGTAATTATGAGTTGGGCTATGTGTGTTTCCCTTGGACCCATATTCTGGATAGGCCTTGGGCCGCCCTTTCTAAAGCCCAATATGAGTGTTTGTAGCATGACTATGGCTGCCTGTTTCTTATTTCTGATGTTGCGTGGGCCTTGGGCCTTGATCCATGATCAATTAGAGATGGGCTACCTCTTGGGGACCAATTGTGGTTGGATGCCCACATTGGTGGCCCTAAGGTAGGCCCATAGGCTTCTATGGGTGGTTAAAGGCCCACCATAGACCCTTGCTAGGCCCGTTTCATCTATTTAGGCCCATACCATTGTTCTCCTTAGTCTTGTGGGCTACCCCAGGTATATGGGCCCCCACTAGAGGTTGTATTCCTTATGAGGAATTGGTTAAGTACCTAGTCCCTTCGTGGTTAGGTAGAGAGTTCATTTTCACCTCATTCGCACCCCTATTCATCTTCATGGCCCCCTCCCATACGCATCATATGCATGCTTGGTTGAGGTGTGATTGGCCATAGTTGTGCCATTGTGTAGGACATGTTGGTATCTCCCCGAGAGATGGATGCTTGGGATTGATGCATGGGTGATTGTGTGATTTATGTATCTAGCATTGCATAGCTTGTGGATATCTGCCCTTACTTCATCAGGGCCTTACCTACACAGGGGTATTCATGGATGGTCGTATGTCTGGACACCGAAAATATTAGTTGAGCATACCGGGTGCATAGGATGCCCATGGGTGAAATTCTCAAAACTTCCATGGTACCAAGGATCTGCTCCAACGCCGTGACCGGGTGGAATACATGAGCGCACGAGGGCCTTATACCGTTAGGCCGCGACTCCCACTGTCGTGTAGTCAGTTGGATAGGGGTGTGGCCTTACCTGCCTAGTGTGAGGAGGCATTGCTAGGCTGAGTCTGACCAGCTCGTAAATGGGTCTGCTACCTTCAGGCCTTCTTGATGATTGGTTGTCCAAAGGCGGGTAGTGAGGTCTCTTACACTCGTTTGACTGTGCGGGGTTTGCAGAGCGGCAGTCATTCAGCAGTGTAATAGACCGCGGTGATTTCCTTATGATTAAAAATGTACTTGACTTATGGTTTGGATATGAGCACTAACATTACTTGCATCGCATTAGCATTGGCTATACAAGCCCCCCTTCATGCATTGCCTTGGTATGGCACCCATTACTCATTGTATCACGTTCATGGTAAGCCTTGGTAAGTCTAGTGATATGCTCATTGATCATGCTTCTCTCCTTATACCTCCTACTATTCTTCTATGCACCATTGTCACACACTTACACCACCCTCTAAGCTTTTATAAGCTTATGCACGATTGATGCGTGCAGGAGACTCTAAGTAGGCGCCGTAACAGCAGAGCGTGGAGTAGAGTTAAGCAGTGAGGACTCCAGTGTTGCTAATTTCTCTCTCTTTTCCTTTTATTCTCATGTATGTCCTTTTGGACCTTATGGATGATGAAAAAGTATAAATTTATAGTGAATTTTATGATGTGTGCCTTTGTTATTCTCAGATGTACTTGCTGTGATCTTGGGTATGCTCATATTGGAAATGATTATATTGTTATGAAAATCCTTCTTGTAGGATCTTAAGATCGGAACCTGCTTCATGAGCCGAGAATGGGGTACTATGGAGGCTGTTACGGCCAGAACTGGCCATCAGGTTCCTTGTGATTCCGGTTACCAAGTCTGGGGCGTGACACCATTGCAGCTAGAGAAGAAGATGTGAAATGTGTGCAAATTAGGCCTATCAATGGGCTAGGCCAATGCCTGGATCTTGAACTGGTCACGCTGGGCCTTCGGGCCATCCCTCTTCAAATTTTTTATTTTTCTGGGCCCAGACCTGGCCCATTGCCAGCCTTAGTGTGAATCAAACAAACAATGACTTCCCAAAGATTGAAAAGGTCAAAAGCTACAACAAAACCAAAAGTAGATATACCTTGTTGGCCACCTTGTTGCCAAGACCAAATTTATTAGCCGGCTTTCCATCTGGAATCTTGTAATCTCTAAACCGATCCCGAATTGCAATGAGAGTTCCCTGCATCAAAGCAAATTGATAGACGAAACCAAGGGCCAAAGGATAATTCCAAGTTGTGAATGAAAATGACCATTGAATCTATGTCATCTACTTTGAACAAAGTTTTTCATGGTTCAAATAACATCATAAGAAATAAGCAGCAGTCTCCAGACATGTATCAGCAAACTCCAAAATGAGACATGTCAGCGTGTATTAGATGATACATTCCATGTGAGTACTGATTTAGTGCATCACTAGAGATGACAAATGACAATGCAATGCTGAATCCTCATTTCATCATATGATGGTGGCATCAATACAATTTCTGCATAGCAGGAAAGCTGAAAAAATCATATGAGAAGAAAATGAAGTCAGCATCCATTGAAATAAAATATCTATCCATATAATAAAAGTGAAGGAGTCTTATGCATTAGCGCACAATGATCAAACATTTGCAAATACGATATATGGATTATGTCACTTCAATCTCCATCCTCAAAAATTAAAAAGCACTAATGATGCAGGACCATCTGACCATCCAACAGGAGACCCAGAGTGGTCTCACTGCTATCAGATTGCTTATTGCAGGACAATCTGACCGTCCAAGACAGCATGGCCTATAAAATGATAGCATGTCCTCGGCAGCTTGTGCCAACACAACTTTGCTTGCATCCAAACGGCCCCTCAGGAGCGAGATGTTCCAATCATCTAGGGGTGAGATTCCTCTAGATGACTTTGTTTCCGGTAAAAATCTTAAAGCATCCATCTGTTTCATACATTTCCATTTCTTTTCCTGTGTTCCATACTAAATTGCATCCTACTTATGGTATGGCTGAGATACTAAGCTGTTTAAAGTGTGCATTTGCTACTGCAAGTGTTGGCAACTTGAATATGTGGACACATGTGCGTTGGGAAAAGGCTTATTAGATGATGATGATGATGCACGTATCTTAATTGTTTTAAACCTGAGATAGATCTGGTCTGCAAATTCCAGATTTGTTTCCACATAAACAACAATGACTTTCAAAACAATGTGCCTCGTAACCTAATCAACACCATGCTCCTTAACTAATGAAATAATATGAAGCAGACTGACATGTTCCACCAACTGCGTAAGCACATCTGGAAGAGCTGTAGAGCCTGCTCGTTAGATTTACCCAGTATGAGAATGGGATAAAATAAGATGAGGACATCTGCATTTCTCAAAAGCAGAGCCCATGTATTCCACAAAATTGACATGATAAGATGAGCTAAACACCCCAATCCTCAAAATCTGCTCCATAAGAATCCGATGATAAAGCGCTAGGTCCAATCTCAATCATTTCTCATCTTCCGGTAGACAAGCTCCCATCCACATTTGGCAGACATCCCATGTGGGCTATGCTCACAAATCTAGAAATGATTACAAATCCAATATTGTCTCCAAAATCTAGAAAGAACAACATTAAAACTAATCCAACATCTGTAAAATACCTACTATCAGAGGAGAAAATAATGATAATATTTCATACCGAAAAATGTTTCTCAACATCAGCAACATCGTTCACGAGTGAAGCTCTCGGATTGTCCAACGATATCGCAACTATTTTCCAATCAAGCTCCCCCTCATCAATCATAGCATAAACTACTAGGGGCTTAACCTTGAACGTTCAAACGAAAAAAGAACTCGAGAAAACCAAAAAAATCGGAAGAAAGAAAATGCAAAAACCGTGGAAAAATCAAATGGCGTATATGAAACCCTAAAAATCACTGCTCGGGGAAATTTACACCAAAGCGTAGAGATTTTCTTCTATTATGATAAATCAAAGAAAGAAAAAGAGGAGGAAATTGAAATGAGGTACCTAAAAATCTCTCAATCGCAAATTCCTGGCAGCGTAAATGAATGTCAAAAGAGGAACTCCAACGACTTTTGTTTGAATGAAGACACAGCGTCCTCTACTTGAAAGATGGATTCGGAAATCCCCTTCTAAAATGAGATGTAACTTTCAAATCTGACAATTGTGAGTTTTCCATCATTTATAAAATAAACTATATTAAAAGCCATATATATAATGGACCATTTACTAGATGATTAAGATAGTCTTATATAGGAAAAAAAGTATAAATATTAGCCATTTACAACTAGACCCATTATTTAGATGGTATGGATAACATCATCTCATTGCCACTATTGTTATGAATGAGTCACCACTATTTTACATCAAATACAAAACTCGCACTTTGTCACTGTACAATTAAAAAAAATATCTGGTTGAGCTTTGGATCTGGTAGGCTCTATGGGCCCCACCATGATGTATATGTTTTATCCCTGCCGTCCATCCATTTCATCATTTTAGGGTTGACCCCTAAAAACGAGCTTGATATAAATCTCAGGTGGACCACACCACATGAAAAAAATAGTGATTGGATATCCATCATTAAAATCCTCCTAAGGCCCAATGTATTGTTTATTTGAGATCCAATCTGTTTGTTAGGTCATACAAGCCTAGATGAAGTGGGAAAACAAAAATCATCTCGATCCAAAACTTTTATGGCCCCCAAAATGTTTTTATTGGTTGACGCTCATTCAACATTGTTTCCTGTAATGTGGTCCATTTCAGATTGGGATATACCTCATTTTTGGTCTCATGCCGTAAGATGATCTTTAAAAATAGATGGATAGCATGGATTAAACACATACATCATGGTGGGGCCAACAGAGCACTAACCACCAGCCATTGGCTGGTGTCATGGGGAGTAGCCAATGCGCTCCCCTTATTTGTGGTGTGGTCCATTTAATCTTTGGATATGATTCATTTTTTTGATAATTCTCTAAAATGATCTCAAAAAATGTATGAACGTGTGGGTTGATCCCAAATTTTTGGTAAATCCAAAACTTAAGTGGACCATGCCACACGAAACAATGTGAAATAATGATTTCCACCGTTGATACCTTCCTTGGGCCCACAATAATGTTTATTTGTCATCCAACCTGTTCATAATATCAAAAAGATATGAATGAAGAGAAAACACAAACATCAGCTTGATCCAAAACTTCTATGGCCTTCAAGAATTTTTCAATGGTAGAGGTTCAATCACACTATTTCATGTGGTGTGGTCCACTTGAGCTTTGGATATGCTTCCTTTTTGTTCTTTAGACCTCAAATTATCTGTTAACATAGATGAACGGAATGAATAAAATAAATAAATAATGGTAGACCCCACAAAATTTACTTAGTATGCTAAGGGTAATAAGTAACTCACCTAAATGGAGTGGAGAGGGGTTTCCTTAAAACATTCATAATCATATATTGGGCTTTCTTAAATGTGATTCACATATCCAACCCACTCATTATGTGTGTCCCACTTGGATGAGGAATCAGACCAAGTTTCAGCCGCATCCAAAACTCTTGTGGGCCCCACCAAGTGCTTTTATATTTTTTAGGATGTCTTCACATGGTTTTAGATGGTATGGCCCACCTGAGTTTCGTATACGGATGATTTTTGAGATATCTCATAACCTAAAGGGGACACATCAAATGCAGGGTGTTAATGTTTGACACACATCATGATGAGGCCCACAAAACTTACTAACATTAATACTTAGGTTCTCGCGAGGACAATAAGTTGGGTCACAATTTTGATCAAAATATTTGGTCAATTTTGTATGTTTGGTCCATTCACTCTATTTTACTAATCAATACCCTTAATTTGACTAGTTGATCGCCCTGATGAGGCTACATTTTTTGTTTCATAGATAAATTTCAATTTCCATTTAAAACTAACATTTTTTTCAAAATGTATATTTTTTTACCCTTAATTTTTCTTTGAAAACTTTTTAAAAAATATCATTTTTATTATAAAATATTTTTAAAAAAATTAAAAATACAAATTCTGAATTTTTATTTTCAAAATCTCAAAAAATTTCTCAAACTTTAATTATTTTTCCCAAAAATTCCAAAATGCCGATTTTTTTCTTCAAAAGCATCATTTTGTTTTCAACTTTTAAATTTTCTTTTTTAAAATGATATATATATATATATATATATATATATATATATATATATATATATATATATATATATATATATATATATATATATATATATATATATATATAATCTCGATGTTTTTATAAATAACTTTTTCTTTTAATTTCAAATTTTTAACATTTTCAATTATTCTTTAAAATCACAAATTTTTTCAACTTCTTTATTTTTTGTTTCAAAATGTTTGTTTTTTGTTAAAGTATAGATTCTTTAATATTGTTTAATTTTTAAAATTTCAATTCTTTCTAACTTCTCCATTTTTTTAAAAGCATTTTTTTCGAACTTATCAGTTTTTTTCAAATTTCTCAATTTTATTTTATTTTTCAAAATACAAACTCTCATTTTCTTTTTCAAAATATTTTCATTTTTCAACATCATCAAAATTTTCACATTTTTTTAATATCTTTTTAATTTTCTTTTTCAGGATATTATTTTTTTCTTGAAATCAAATTCTTTTTTTTTCAAAATTATCAACTTTGTTCAATATTCTTTTTTTTTTCCCCACAAAATAGATTTTTATTAAATCACGATTTTTATTTTTTCAAAATCTCTTTTTTTCTTAAACATTGTTAAATTTTTTTAACTTCTCAATGTTTTTTTTTTCATGTCATATTACAAATCATTTAAATATTAGTTTTAAATTTTTAAAAAATAATAATTTCCACTCATTTGATATGAAATCAATTTTATTTTTTTATTTTTTTTGCATTCAATCAATTGTTAAAAAATAATATTAGATACAAACATGTACAATTAAACCACTGAATTTGTATTAGAAAACAATTCTTAGACTAGAAAAAAATATAATTTTTCACCATATTCTAAAAAGAAAAATGAAAAAAAAATAAATGTTAAGGCAAAAGTCCTTTTACGACGGACCATGATCCGTCGCAAAAGCAAGTGAAAAGCGTCGCCATTTGGTATTTTGGGTAGGAACTTGCAACTGATCATATTCCATCACAAAATCAAAATTTGCTGTGGATTTAATCCGTCGTCAACTTACGACGACCAATTTCTGTCATAAATCAGATTTTAGCGATGGATTTTGGTCCTACGCGAAATTCCGCGACGTTTGGACTACGAATTTCGAGAAAGTCGGGCTTAGCGACGAATTAAATCCATCGTTAAACCAAGTGATTTTTGTCGCAAATTCATGATTTTGCGACGGACGAAGTGCAATATCGATGAGGCCTATCGATTTGGGTCAACCCACTTCGAGACGAATGAGAACGAGACTAACAAGGCCTAAGGAAAGGTCACAATGTGGACATTTAACCATCATTGCCCGTCAATGAGGACATTTAACCAACATTGCTCCCTAGGAATGTCTCACATAGAGCCTAACATATAGTGGGCCCATGGCCTCACATAAGGGCCTCATACACATCCCATTGGGCCGTATACAAAGGCCTCATACACAACATAATGAGCTTCACATAAAGGGCCGAAGGTAAACCACGATGGGCCTTACTCATGGGTCACATGTGTATCATATCGGCCTCACTCATGGGCCACTTATACATTATTATGGGCCTCACTCATGGGCCTCACATATATCACTTTGGGCCTCATCATATGGGCCTCAAATACATCTCATTGGGTCTCATCAAATGGGCTACAAATACATCTCATTGGGCCTGATTTCTGTGCATCAAATACTACACAATGGGCCTCATACAATAGGTGGGCCCCATATATATCAAGTGGGCTTGATGGGACAACCCATGGTTTAACAAAACAGATGGACAGCGTGGTTGAAACACATTCATAATGGTGCGCCCCACATGCTGATGGGCGGCGTGATGAATACACACATCACGACGGGTTCCCACACCACCCTAGATAGATGGACGGCTGGAGAACCACATACATTCAAGTGGGGTCCACGTCCTCAAGTGGACAGACGGTTGGATATAACAATACATCATGGTGGCCTCACGCCACTCGTCCAGATGGATAGGTGGATATAGATAACATACATCAAGGTGGGTCCCACCCCCACACATGCCACACATGTGGGGTGGGCCCCATGTCTAAAATAGATGGACGGTATGTATAAAATTCATACATCATGGTCGACCCCTCTGCACCATCCAAAATGGACGGTGGGGATATAGAATACTTACATCAAGGTGGGTCCCACCCTCACGTGCCACACATGTGGGGTGGGCCCCACGGCCTGCTATAAGGATGGATGGTATGGACGGCATGGATATAACGCATACCTCGTGGTCGACCCATAGAACTTGTTGTTGTCAATCCAGTAGCTACTTGCTGTTGGCCGTTAGGTTGATGGATGGTCCAGATACAACACATGCACGAGGTGGGTCCACACATGTGGGACCCACCAGCTTGGGTTAGCTAGTATTTATGTTTTCCTCTTCATCTAAGACAGGCCAACGGACCTTCTGCTGGACTTTCCAGCACAGTGGGCCCAACACATTGTCAGCATGGATATAATACATCATGGTGGGCCACACACACACACATCAGGTGGCCACACACCTCATCATCATCATCACCATACAAAAGGGAGAGAGAGAGAGAGAGAGAGAGAGAGAGAGAGAGAGAGCAAGAAGGAGAAACGGCGGAGATGGGAGGAGCTCGGCCACTATGAGCTCCTCCACATACATGCATACATCAAGATGGGTCCCATACATGCATGGGCCCATTAAAATTAAAAAATATATAAAAATAAAATCGGAGGTGGGGATGCCATCCCCACCATTCAAATGAGGGGTCTAGATGACCCTTAGAAGGCATGGATAAGAATATAAATCATCATGGTGGGGTCTATGGAGAATGGACCCAGTATGGGTCATGCATGCAAGAAGATGGGCCAAAGGCCACATCAAGGGGGTCAAATAGGATCTCCACCATTGATTGGTGGGTCCTACGTGATCCTACACAATGAAAACTAAAGATCAATGGATGAAATGAAAGATCTAATCCTAATCAAGCACCCTTCTTCAAATCTTGGACTTCTACTACCAGCAAGGGCTTCTAATGCTTCAAGGGAGCAATGATCAATGGCTAAGATGAAGCTTTGATGGTTAGATTGGGAGGGTTTGGAAGAGGGAGTTGCTGGAATTTTTGGGAGCTCTCTCTTTCTCTAGCAATGGAAAAATGAAAGTGAGGAAGAAAGGGAGGGAAAGAGAGATAAGAGAAAGAGAGAGAGATAGAGAGAGAGAGAGAGGGATAGGTTAGGCTAGGAATGATGACTTGTAATAGCATGAGGAAGAAAAATAATCATGGCTTGTAAGAGATAGGCTAGGGAGATTATTACTTTTGTAAGGTAATAATGAGATTTCTAAGAGGTGTAAGAGCTTGGGAAGAGAAAAGCATGATTACATGTAAGAGGATGACAACAACATCATGATTGCTCTAGGGAAATGCACTAACTGGAATGGCCCACAATGTGCGGTCCACGACCATGATCATGCGCAATCCACATCATATTATCTAAGCATTGGATAAGCGCACGAGACGTGGCGACGGTGCGGTCGCAATGGCATGGGTCTTGGGTCGAGTTGACTCGGGTTTACAGGGTATCACTTAAGGTCGCACTCAAATGAAATCTACGAGTCGAGAGTCGCCGAAATTCGACCGGGAGGACCGCGGGATCCTACGGAACAGAATGGTCACTAGCACACGGGCCTGACACATTGTATCTTGCACAATGCCATAATCGGTTAACATTCTTTTCATCCAAATGAGTTGAGTACAGGCGTTACCAGCTGCTATATATTTAGCTTCAGCAGTTGAGAGTGATACAATGTTTTGTTTCTTATTGAGTCATGAAACTAAATAGTTCCCTACATAGAAACATCTACCGCTGGTAGATTTTCTATTATCAATATTTCTAGCCCATTCTGCATCAGTATATCCGGTAATTTGTACGGATGTATCATGTGGATACCAAAGTCCTAAATCAGTTGAACTTGCGACACACCTTAACAGCTATTAGGTGAGATTCTTTAGGATTAGATTGATAACGGGCACATATTCTAACACTAAATGCAATATCAGGTCTATTAGCAATTAGGTATAAGAGACTACCAATCATACTTCGATATAAACGAGAGTCTACACTTTTACTTGATTCATCTTTTGAGAGTTTAAGAGTTGTACTCATTGGAGTATCAAACTTCTTTCCATTCTCAAATCCAAACCTTTTTACAATATTTAAAGCATATTTAGTTTATGAGATGAATGTACCATCTTCATGTTGCTTAACTTATAATCCAAAAAAGTAGTTAAGGTTCACCAACCATTCTCATTTCAAACTTAGATTTCATTAGATCTGTAACCTCAATAGATAAGTTAGAGCATGTCGATCCATAAATTATATTGTCAACGTAGATCTTTACTATCAGTTTATGATCGTTATATTTTTTTACAAATAAAGTTTTATTAATGCTACCCATATTGAAGTTATGACTAATTAAAAATTTAGTCAATTTTTCATATCATACTCTGGGAGCTTGTTTTAAACAATAAATTGCCTTTTTAAGACGATATATATGATTTGGAGATTTAGGGTCCTCAAAACCCTTAGGTTGTTCAACATAAACCTCCTCATGTAAATCACCATTTAAAAATGTACTTTTAACATCTATTTGATATATTTTGAATTTCATATAACATGCAATTGAAATAAATAATCTTATGGATGGACAGCTTCTGTGATACATCGAATTCGACACTCGACTTCCATACACCAAGTCCCAAGTTCGGCGCATCACAAGGAAGATTTTTTATTGAAATTTTTTTATATACATATAATAATACCTGAGCATGAAGATCCATGATCAAAATACCAAACAATACTCTCCATTATAAATCCTTATAGTTACAAGTACAATGCTTTCCAAAAGGTACATAATGTCAATATTTTCAAATCCACTTAGGCAAGTATGTCTTCCAAACTACTCCAGCCCTAAAAAAAAAAAGGAAATGGGAAGCTTAGCCAAAAAGCCTAGTGAGTACACTCATGTGTGCAGTATGTCCTACATGCAAGCAAGATAAATATGCCATAAAGAAATCATGTATGGTGAAAGGCGTGTAGTATGTAAAGTATGATGTCAATACCAATGCAATGCATATACAACATAGGAACACTCCGAGTCAATGCTACCAGCATCATTAAGTCATATTTTCATTTCTCTTATACCACAGCCATAAACGTATTACATGTATACGTAATTACATCATCATCATCATATTGTCATGCTATAATCATACAATATCAGAAATATTGGCAAGATCATAAATCATACGATATCAGAGTAAGCGGAAATACTGATAAGTCCATGAGTCATACATTATCAGAGTACACAATACAGATCAGCTATGCAAATGATGAGTCATAAAGAGTCAAATATCAGATGTCGAGGATACAATGCAATATGCAATTCCTGATGAGTTCACGAATACCCTCATCCGTATCTAGACATATAAATGTAGAAACACAGTAACCCAAAATGTTATATGCCGCAGATGTAATGCAATATGTGGTGTGAATGAAATGACCATGCTGGAGTGTGAAGTTGGGATGATAGTACGTAGTATTGCAGGCTATGGGGTCCATCACCAGGGACTTCTATCCAAACCAATCCCATACCTAAATTTGGATAGTCAAACATGATGTGGTAAACTCCTGATCTCAGGTTAGTCGCGCGCCCCAATCGAAATCCTGGCCATTGCGAAGGTACACGTAACAAATAGTTATGCACTACTAGCCCAAGTAAATAGTGAATGAATGAATGAATGAATGAGTATGCAACTCCTGCTCAATAAATCCACATATCAGTATTGTTCATCTCTGCGATCATCACTAGGGTCTAGAACACTCTACACCACCTTGCCTCCCCATCAAGTGCACAACTGGGTAAGTGGAAGAAACCTCACTATCCTCCTAGTCATTAGTTAGATAATATCTACTCGGCACATTGATAGCGGACCTATTCACGAGCTGGTCAAACTTAGCCTAGCTATACCTACTCCCTCAGGCCGATAAGGCCACACTCTCTCCCAACCGACCACGACATAATGGGAGACGCAACCTACTGGTATACATCCCTCATGCGCTCATATATATCTACTCGGTCTCGACGTTGGGGCGTCCTCTGGTACTAAGAGAGTTTAGAGATTTTCACTCAGGGCCATCTATGACAGCCCGATGCTAGTAACAGATTTTCGGTGTCCCATCTGGCCATCCACGATATACCTGTGGAGGCTATGACCCTAATGTCACTAGGGCATATAGTAATCACAACACACAATGCTAGATGCATGAGTCATACAATCCAGTCATACATCAATCTTGTGCATACTGTGTGCTCATACGAGACAATCTCCGCCTATCAGGGAGTCTCATAACAACCTGCCCAATGACATATGCAATGGTCCACCCCATCTCATAACAAACATGCAGATGATGCGTATGAGCATGTATCATGATGCTATGCTGTCACATACTAATAATCAGTATCAATAATCGGCATCGACAATCGACCTCGACAATGTGGATATTTAACCAACATTGCCCCCAAGAAATGGCCCACATAGAGCCTAACATATAGTGGACCCATGGCCTCACACAAGGCCCTAATATACAACACATGGGCCTCACTCAAGAGTTTAATATACATCACAATGGGCCTCTTATACAACACAACGGGCTCTATTGCCTAGCCTTCAAATGCACCATAATGGGCCTCATCACATAGGCCTCATATACATCACATTGGGCCTTAAACACGAGCTGAATACACATCACAATGGACCTCAAATATGGGCCGCATATACATCACATGGGCCTCAGCACATGGATCATAAACATGAGCCTCAAATATATCATAATGGGCCTCATATGCATCAAGTGGGCTGCATTAGTGGGCCTCATACACATCAAGTGGGCTGCATCAATGGGTCGTACTAATGGGGCAACTGCTTTACTAAACTTTCACATAGTCAGGCGGCCAGTACCACAATTTCACATAGTTTACCAGTCACCTAAGCACCACATAATCATATGGTTGGGCCACACATTCCCCACATACCCACATGATTTACGACTATCCACATCACGTATGATCACAAGATTTATGAGCTACATATTCAACACCATTTTGCCAAATCTAGCTGTCATTCATCCCGTCAGTGATCATATGGTTAAGGGCTACAATAATCATAAATCTACTTAGACAAGTAGTCACACGATTGCCCCAATTCCATACAGTTAGGTGAGCTATAAAAATCAAGCACTCACATGTGGTGGTCCACACAACTTTCACCAATCCACACTACTAGTTAGGCCACCCAAAATCCCAAATTCCTATGGTATAGTGATCCACATGATTTCTACCAACTAACGATCTAAATGAGGAATAACCATTACAATGGGTACCATGGAAACGACTTAGATTACAATAAATATATAGGCAACCCCACACTCTAAAATGATCTAACAAAATAGATGAATAGTTGGTAAAACATATATCTTAGTGGCCTAATGATCGGTTAAAAAAAGAATAGATGGATAGATTTCTCACAAACATTACTGCAGCTCTAGGAAACATTTAACGGTGGACAAGTGATCAATATTGCTCCCGTGGCATGAGATTTGGATCTGACTAGTCTATGGGATCATACCTTAAAATGATAACGATAAACCAATGAATGGCATGGATCTACACCATACTACAAGGTGGAGTCCATGGTCAAGGAAGCATACCAGCATATAGGGGGGCACATTAAAGCCTAAGAATTTCTAATGGTTATTACTACTGTTTCTACTTGCAGCGTGGCCTACTTAAAATTGAGTTCTACTTCATCTTGTGTCCACGGGCAGGAGGTGGGCCCACTTCCTAAGTGGCTGAAAAATATAGGTAGTGTGGGTATACAACACATGCATCTAAGTGGGCTCCACATGTATCACGTTATGTCCAGGGAAGTTTTCGTTAGTAAGCATGCAATTCCCTTTCCTTATTATTATTATTATTATATTTTGTATAATCATGGGTCTCATTACATAGTAGGGTCCACCCCATGAACAGTTGTACAACAAACAACCTCATAGTTGATACCACCCACTAGATGAATGACATGGATATAAGGTACATACATCGAGTGGGGCTCATAACACATGGATGGTCTAAATGATGGACGACTTGGATATAAAATACATGTAACGAGTTGGCTCCACGGTCTAATGACCGACCCAACTTTGGTGGCAATTACACATCATGGTAGAACTCAAAGGATTTAATAGTAGGGAATTTTATTCCCACTATTTCTTATGGTGTGGTCCACCTAAGGTGTGGATCTGCCTCATTCTTTTACTCTTGTCTCAAAATGGTCTGAAGGAGTGGATGAATGGCCCAGATATACTTTTCATCACCAAGGTGGGCCCTAGAAAAACCTGAGCATTTTGAGTACAATTTCCACTGTCCAAGTGGCATGGCTTGCATGAGCTTCTAACGGGCCTGATTATATATATATATATATATACATACTGTGCAATGGATGGGGCTGGTAAGATGGATGAATGGTGTGGATTTAGCACATACATCATGATGTGGCCATGATTAGCCCCACAAAACTTTACCCCAAAGGTGGGCCTGCCGTCTCTGGATGTCCAGGGAGGACGTCACCTCCTCCACGCCCTTTCTTTTTTCTATTTTATTTTATTTATTTTATTTTTTATATTTCTCATCAAGGTGGGTCAATTGAGAGATCTAGTCCATCCATTGTGTGTGTCCCACTTGGTGGAGGGGTCAATCCAAATTTCAGATGCATCAAAATTTCAGGTGGGCCCCAGCAAGGACTTTTATATGTTTTAGCATGTCTTCACATGATATTTGATGGTGTGGGCCACTTGAGTTCCGTGTATGGCTGATTTTTAGAGGATCCCATCATTTGAAGGGGACTCATCAAATGCATGGTGCTGATGTTCTACATACATCATGGTGGGGCCTATGGCTAGGACCCACGGTCCTTGCCCAACACAGCAGCAAGACGTTGCTTGCTGTAGCGTCAATTGCTGTTTACATTTTTTTTAATTTATTTTTTGATTTTTTAGTGGTTTCTCCTAGGTGGGGTCCACATAAGGACGATCCAGTCCGTTTATTGGATTCTCTGTCTCGTGACGGGTCCAATGAAGCCCATATTCAACATGTTTTGTCATATAGAAAAATTACGGTGGGCCCTAACAAACTTGATAATAAATATCACTATTAAAATAAATTTTTTAATGGTGTGGCCTACTAGAGATTTAGATTAGCTTCATTTTTCGGCTCAACGCCTAAAATGAGCTGGGGAATCGGATGGTTGGCATGGTGTAAATATATACATCATGGATGGGGCCCGTTGTGGACCCACAACCCGGCCCCAACTCAAGCAGCAAGGACACTGCCTATTGCAGCGTCTCCTGGACGCTGGTAGCAGCTTTCACTCCCCCTACTTTTTGTTTAATTTTTTTTAATTCATTTATTTATTTTTATTATTATTTTTTTTGATGGTGTGGTGTGCACATGTGTGCATGGGTGTGAGTGTGTGTGTTTAGCCAGCCCAATAGGCCACACTTTGGACAGTTTGGATGGCCTACAAAATTTTGGTGGGGCCCACTATCAATGGGTCCCACATAAAGTCTATAACAAATTATTTTTATTATTAATCTTTTATATGTATTTTCCCATAAATCCACATCATTAAGCACATCATTATCATCATACCATCACCATTTTTTATCATCTTTTTATTTGTACTCTCCTATGTATCCACACCATTGATCACATCATAATCATCAAATCGTCACCACTAATAATCATACAAATAATCGAAAAAAGAAAACAAACCAAGAGTGGAGTGGGTGTACTCACCTTAATGGACTAGATGGATGGTTGAGATGGATAGAAGGGATGGGATTGATGGAGTTGATGGCCCACCAAGATCACATCTTGTGTAGAAAAATGGTGAAGTGCTAAGGGATGAAGGACTATTTGTAGAGAAATTGTTAAAATATGGTTAGATTCAATTAATGTGATTTTGGTTAGCTTAGACTAAGATTATGACAATTAATTCATGATTTGTAATTAATGGTGGATTAAAGGAGCATGGGATGGTATGGTGTGATGATGTCACACATAGGGTATGGAATGGAGAGAAGATGACTTGCATGCACATGAGAGAGGGGAAGTATGGGTGTGTGACATCACACACATGGGTAGAGATTCTCTCACCCATGTGTGGCATGTGCATGTGTGCATGGCATATATTGTGCACATGTGTGGAATGAAGTACATGGCGCCATGCGCACATGATAATGATTCTTTACGGCGTATCTCACTAACGGAGTATCGTACAGACGCACGGGTAGTACCTATGCGATCGCAGCGACGGGGAGGTCGATATAAAATAGGTTTCGAAGCCTTGCGGATCCGGTCAGTCCGGTGTGCACTATGCTCAGCTAGTCTAGGTTTGGCCAAGGGCGTCATTCATCGTGCGCATAAGCATAGGAATGGTATGGAATGGACAGGGTCTTACAGATTCAAGGCGAGCAACTGGTGAAAAGTTTCATCGTAATCAATACTTTCTATTTGCATGTACCCTTGTACAACCAATCGAGCCTTATTTATGATAATATTACCTAATTTATCAGTTTTATATTTAAAAATTCATTTGGTTCCAATTATATGTTTATCAGAAGGTCTAAGAACCAAGTACCAAACATCATTTCTAAGGAATTGATTTAACTCTTCTTGCATAGTCAATATCTAACTTTCATCAGTAAGTGCTTTATTTATATTAGGCGGTTCAATTTGGGAAGTGAAATAGACGTAATTACAAATACTTTCTAATTGTTTTCTAGTCTGTACACCAGTGCTAGGGTTACCAAGTATTAGATCAGTCGGATGGTCTTTGACTAATCTTAGTTTAGTATCAACTGATTTTGATGAAGAGTTAAGTTTATCGATAATGTTAACTTCATCATCATCTTGACTTGCTGTGGGTATAATCAGGTGATCTTCAATTACAACATTAATAGAGTCTTAAATCACTCCTATTCTTTTGTTAAGAACACGATATGCTCGACCATTCAGAGCATAACCCAAGAATATTCCCTCATCACTCTCGGCTTCAAACTTTTTCAAATTTTTCTGGTCACGTAAAATGAAACATTTACTTCCAAAAGTTTGAAAAAATTTAACTGTTGGCTTCTTATTGAAGCATAACTCATAGGTTGTTTTATTTTTTACTTTTATAACATACACATGATTTGAAATGTAGCACGCAATATTAACAGCTTCAGCCCATAAGTTTTTTGGTAATTTCATGCTATTTAGCATAACATTTGCCATTACCTGTAACACCCAATTCTTTCTTTCAACAACCCCATTCTGTTGAAGTGTTTTAGGAGCAGAGAACTCATGTGATATACCATGGTTTATATAATACTTCTCAAAATTGTGATTTTTAAACTCAATACCATGATCACTTCTGATTCTAATCACATGTACTTCTTTTTCAATCTGAATTCGTTTTAGAATTCTTCTTACTTCATCGAGAGTCTCTAATTTTTCTCTCAAGAATTTTGAAAAGCTTACTAGATAGTTGCGGACAATTTTGATTCTATTAAAATTGAGTTCGATTCGATTGAAAGTAGTTCGATTAGAGTTTGATCGATCAAAGGTGCAATTGACAGTTTTGCGTTATTTTATGTAAGTGCATAAATTGTTTCCTAATCTGAATAGGATTCTCCAAAGATGATGAAATTTGTTATTTAAGGGCTTCTAAGCTCGATTTTAATCAATAAGCTAGGGATGGAGAGAAAGAGAGAGAGAGAGAGAGAGAGAGAGAGAGAGAGAGAGAGAGAGAGGGAGGGAGGAATTCTTTAAGCAACATTCTTCTTCCTCAATCATTCAGTTTTTACTTTATTTTTCTATTTTTCGTTTAAGATATTATACGTACTAGGCTAATATCTTATTTAAGGCTAAGAGATGAACATCTTAATGAATTCTTATATTTAATCCATTTTTAATTCAAGTTTATGGATTTTTAATGTTGAATTTTTGTTATATTGATTGAATTCGTAATTTTGAGAAGTAATTGATCTGTAAAATCGATTGATTTATTGTTAACTTGGGGTACAATAGATGATTTTGATTTCCTATGATCGATTGCCTAGATCTTCATGAGAGATTAATCTATCTCAATTTTTATATTTTAATTGGATGTTGATTTATTGAATTTACAAATTTATCTTCTGATCAGAACAAATTGGAATTCGATTCTACTTAAGTTATCTACTTGAATTAGATAAGTTGGTTTAAAAAATTGTTAAGTGGAAATTTCTAGATTCATACTGTTCTTTTATTATTGTTTAAATCTTTTTAATTTTACTGAAAACCATAATCTTATATTCCATTTAGTTCTAGTTGTGTTCTCAACCATATCAGTCCCCGTGGATTTATCTCAATCTCACTTAGTTATTACTACATCGCGACCCTACACTCGGGGTTGCCTAACATATATGACCAATGGTTCACATTCGGCATACACATGTCATGCACTTTATAAGTGTCTCGAGGTCTGATTTTTGCCCTTAGCATTTTTTTCAAGGGGCCCAGCTCGCAGACGGCCCAGATCTAACATGCATACCATGTTGGGTATCATCCCTTAGTGTCATTGAACTGATTCCCAGAGAAATGATCCACTAAGAAATCAAATTTCTCCATGGGAGTCCCGTGGACCTGAGAATTGGGTACTCATGGTCCCCACATCATGATGATTGTATGATCAAACCCATCCAATTATGGGAATGGCAAGACCCTTTATGCTCATATATTTTACATGCCCTTAATTAGAAGGCTTTGATCACCCAATCATAGAGGTTCTGGACCACAAGAAATCCATGATTTATTCCTATTCAATGGTCATTATCGATTATAGCTGGGCCCACCTGCGGTATTTCACATTTGATCATTGCTCCCCCATTCACATTAAACTGCTCCTTAATCTGAGTCCACCCAGTTACAAGAAAGTCCATCGTATGGACAGAATTCCATCTGCTCAAACACTTAATCTGAGTGTGACATTTTTGGCCATTGATCGTGCAGTCGTGCAGCTTTGATTATTTTTACTTTTTTTTTTTTTGGTCATTCATTTGCAGGCCATGATTCCCAATTCAGCATTGCTTGTGGGCCACTACCCATTAATATAATGTTGGGACTATCAGATATACAATACATATCGATCCAAACCATTTAGTTGACGCCTGTGAATGAGAATACTCCAAAATTAAAATTAAAAATCAGTGTGTTATTTGAACCTTAGCACAGCCTACAGCCTTTGATATTGTTCAAATCTTTTTCCTTACACGGTCAGACCTAGACCAGCCCAGGTGGGCCAGGGCCTTTTCAACCCAACTAAGGCAAAGGACTGAGGCTTAGGAGACTAAGACCCATTGCCTGATTAAAGCTAAACTACCACGGGTTTGTAGGTGATTGTGACAGTGCACTAAGATTAAAGGTTTATTACTTAGAGGTATTTGTTGCATTTCTTGATAGATGGTGGATTCTTACTCTTGCTGGGGTGGTAGACTCTCAGGAGTTTCAACACCCGGCCAAGGGTTCACGCTAGTGGGGTGTGTGTGCGTGTGTAAAAAATAATAATTAAAGAGAGAGAGAGAGAGAGAGAGAGAGAGAGAGAGAGAGAGAATGATAGACGGTGATTGGATCATCAAATCAGTGTACTATTTGAACTGATTTTTGTGGTAGCCCATAAGATATGTTTTGACAGTTCAGACCAGTTGATTGGCCCGTCCAAGTGAACATATATATGCAACTAGGAACGACCTAACTTGTAGTGCTCTGAAAGCACTGGTGCATTGCTCTTTATAATTTGTTAATTGACTACTCGATGGAAATCAAATGGACCGTCAAAATGCAAAAATAGTCCACCCGTTGGAATTCAGATAAGAAATGTCAATAATGAGAGGTTAGGATAGTTCCATCAATCTGATTCTACGGTTAGGACCTATCTGTGGCAGGTTCCATAAATGGGATGGTGTAGTTGCAATGTAAGTGAAGCTCATGCTAAGTTGATGAGTGCATGAAAATGAACCTTTTTTTATTTTTTTTATTTTTTATTTTATTTTTTTAATGTGGGATTGATGTGGTTCACACCTATCTCACACCATCCAACAATGGTGTGGGAATCTTGACCTAAATTTCACATTCAAGTGAACTTTTTGAAATTTAGTTTTTGGAGGTTTGCATGGGTTCCCCATCAACTATCTATATTGGCAGTTTTGTTTTCTAGGAAAATAAAAAATAAAAAATAAAAAAGATTTCTCATTTATAAGAAAAGTAGTGTTTGATTTGTATCTATCCTGAGATTATTTTGTTTTTTTCATGCCCATTTCTTCATTTTCCATAGAAATTATTTACCCAACAAAATCTTCTTAAAAAAAAAAAAAAAAAAAAAAAAAAACCTCCTCGAAGAAGCTGGGGAAGCTTTGCACACATGCCACGGGATGTTCATTTTTTCTAGCCAGAAGGTCATTATCAAAAGTAAATTTTTGGAGGGGTTTTTGAAAAAAAAAAAAAAAAAGTGGATCACATAATCAGTAACAAATGTCCATTTTTGAAGTAGTTGCTTGGATGATTATTATCATTCAATCAAGAAAACTTTCGGGAGATATGGTCAGTTAAAGGTGGGTCCACATGATACACAATAATTAGTCCTTTCTAGTAATGAGTGGATTGGCAATCTCCTGGCCATTGATAAAATGGCTAGGATGATTCAATCAATGTGAACTTTCGATGCAGCAGGCATTAAAAGGTGGGTTGCGTATGGTGTGGATGGTCTACGTTATTCATCAGTCTATTTCTAATAAAATAAACATTTACAGTCCATGTTCATCCATTTTTTCAAATGATTAGGATAATTGTATTAAAGTGATTTTTATAGGTGAGCCCACATTATGGACACTGATAACTCCCTTCTCCTATAATAATATAGGGCATCCACTATCTAGCCATTGCTAGGATGCTTAGAACGACCTGAGAAAAGTGATTTTTAGTATCGGAAAGGATGGGCAATCAAGGTTGGTCTTAGATGATGGATAGTTCATATGACGCAGGGAGGACGTGAGGTCGAGCACCGTCTTCCTCAAGAGGATAACTATTCCAAATTCATGGAACTTCTCTGGACTCCTCACATAGACTTCTCGAATCCACGAGGAAAGAAAGCAGGAAATAGAAATAAATTCTAATAAGTTTGAAATTGATTAATGAAAATAAAAACGAGTTCACAACCCTTTAAATAGGGGTACCAAGCAATGGGAAAGAAATCAAAATCAAACTACAACTAAAACTCCTAGAATTCGTGACTTACTATAAATAGTAAACTTAATATTTATAGACGGTCGTGATGTCTACTAGTGCGCGAGGTTTTCGGCCAAAAATAGTAAGTGTCCTCTTTGGCTTCACCAAACCGTTCTCCTAATTTTTCTAAGCTCTTTTCATGTTGGACACAACTCCTAAAGCCCAACAGATGAAGAGTTATAATCAAACTAAAACTTACTATTTATAGTAAAAACGAAATTAAAATAGGGAAACGAACGTTGATCTAGCGGTATTTCGCAAATCCGGCTTGGTCAACCTGGTATAGCAGGTTAATTGGCTAAAGTAGCTCGTTCTACCCCAAAATCATATATTTTACGTCAGATAACTCATTCCGAATTACGAGATACACCCGATTTAAGGTCCAACGGTCTGGATCACTTCTGTCATCGACCGGCCCTTTTCTGATCCATCTTGGCCATGTAACTATCCGCGACATACTCTACTTTAGTCTCCTCCACTTCAAAAGAACTCGTCCTCGAGTTCTCGTCATGCTCTGGTTCATGATACTCAGTCAGGTCCGCAACATTGAAAGTCCGTGAGATCACCATGTCATCTGGAAGATCAACAACATAAGCATTGTCATTGATCTTTCGGATGATTGGTACCAGTCTAATCTTTTTATTTTTCAACTTGTTGTATGTTTCAGTCGGAAATCTTTCTTTGCGCAGATGGACCATTACTTGGTCGCCTACCTTGAACGCTTTTTGTCGCCGATGCTTGTCCGCTTTCTCCTTGTACTTTTTGTTCGAGGCATGTAACTTGGTTTGTACCTCCGCATGAATGCCCATGATCTTGTCTACCATATGTTTTACTGCAATGCTCATGCATGGGAGCTTAGAAAGCGGGACTAAGTCTGGTGTGTGGCGAGGTACTCGTCCGTAAATAACCTGAAACGGAAATTTTCTTATCGAGCGATTCACCATGTTGTTGAATGCAAACTCCGCTTGAGACAAAGCTAAATCTCACTGCTTTGGTTTTTCTCCTAAAATACATCAAAGGAGGTTTCCTAACGTGCGATTCACAACCTCAGTTAGACCGTCGGTCTGTGGGTGGTAGGCATTGCTAAACTGAAGTCGTGTATCAAATCGAGTCCACAAAGTCTGCCAAAAGTGACTTATGAACTTCATGTCGCGGTCAGAAGTAATAGTCTTGGGAACCCCGTGTAACCGCACAATTTTTCTAAAGAATAGATTCGCCACGTGTATTGCATCGAGAGTCTTCTTGCAAGGAATAAAGTGCGTCATCTTGGAGAAACGATCTACTACCACGAACACCGAACCCATGCTGCGTTGTGTTCATGGGAGACCAAGTACGAAGTCCATAAATAAATCCTCCCAAGGGCCGTCAGGCACGGGTAACGGGGTGTAGAGGCCCATATTATGAGATTGTCCCTTGAAGGTCTGACAAATATAGCAACGTTGGACTGTCTTTCCCACATCACGTACCAATTGCGGCCAGTAATACCGTTCTTCCACAAGAGCTCGTGTCTTGTCTCGCCCAAGGTGTCTACTGAGGCCAACTCCATATAGCTCTTGGATTATCTGTTCTCATGGCGAACTGTTCAGGATGCACAGTCGATTTCCCTTGAAAAGGAACTCGTCTTGCATATGTAAGTCGCCGGGATGACCTTCTTGACATCTAACCCATGAGTCCTTGAAGTTGTCGTCATCAGCATATGTCTTTGAGGCGCTTTAACCTGACAATCTCATTTCTCATAATGACTAAAAAAGTTACACGGCGACTCAACGCATTAGCTACTTTATTCTGTTGCCCTGACTTATGCTTTAGTATGAACATGAATTCCTGCAAAAACGAGATCCATCTAGCATGCACACGATTAAAGTTATCTTGACTATTAATGAATTTGAGAGCTTGATGGTCCATGTAAAGTATGAATTCCCTTTGAATCAAATAATGTAGCCAGTGCCGCAGTGCCTGGACCAACGCGTACAACTCGATCTCATATGTAGACCACTTTTTGTGTGCATCGCTAAATTTCTCACTGTATAAGGCTACCAGCTTACCTTCTTGAGACAAAACTCCCCCAATTCTGACATATGAGGCATCACATTCGACTTCAAACAGTTTGTCGAAGTTGGGAAGGACAAGAACCGAGGTCGTGGATAATCAGTGCTTGATTTCGGCAAAGCTCTTGTCGGCTTCGTCAGTCCACTGAAACTGCCCTTTCTTCATGCAATCTGTGATTGGTGACACAATGGTACTGAAATTTTTCACGAACTGACGATAGAATGTCGCCAGTCTATGAAAACTTCACACTTCGTGAATATTTGTGGGAACCGACCATTCTCTGATTGCCTTTACCTTTTCCTCATCCACCCGAATACCCGTGGATATTACGACAAAACCCAGAAACAATAGGCTATCAGTCATGAAACTGCACTTTTTAAATTGAGATACAGTTTATTTTTAGTGAGCACTTGAAGGACTTTCTTGAGGTGTTCCATATGGATGGTTTCGTCTTAACTGTATATCAAAATATCATCGAAATAAACCACAACGAACTGCCCAATAAAAGGTTTTAGAACTTGGTTCATCAATCTAATAAATGTGCTAGGCGTATTTGAAAGACCGAAGGGCATGACCATCCATTCGTACAATCTTTCCTTGGCCTTAAAGCTCGTTTTCCACTTATCACTCGACCATATTCGAATCTGATGGTAGCTGCTCCTTAGGTCCAATTTAGAGAATATGTTTGCACCCTCTAGCATGTTCAATATATCGTCCAACCATGGTATAGGAAACCTGTATTCTATGGTGATTTTATTAATGGCCCGGCTGTCGACACACATACGCCAACTCCCATCTTTCTTTGGAATTAATAGAGCTGGTATAGCACATGGGCTCATGCTTTCTCGAATAAGACCCTTACGGATTAGCTCTTCTACTTGTCCCTGTAGAATCTCACACTCATTTGGACTCATTCGACAATGAGTATAATTAGGTAAACTAGACTCAGGGATAAAGTCGATATGATGTTGGATATCCCGCATGGGGGGTAACCCATCGGGAAGGTCATCGGGCCAGATTTCTTTGAATTCATATAGCAAGGGCCTTAGTCTTTCAGGGATGATGGTAGGCTCGAGTTCTTCCCATTTTACAATTAATGTATAAGCATGTCCTGTTTCTTTGGATTCTTCTACGAAGTCCCGTATGGGTAAGAGAAAACAGCCCTCCACTTTAGAAGTTTCAGGTAGTCCCTCTAGATCCATAAGGGCCAATATGGTCTTCTTGCCATCCTTGACGAAGATATATATGTTATCTCACCCTTTATGAGTGGCGTCACGGTCAGATTGTCAGGGTCGACCGAGTAGTATATGACATGCTTCCATGTCAACCACATCGCATACTACTTCATCCTTATAATGTTTGCCAATTAAAAAGGATATGGTGCACTATTCAGTTACCTTTGTTTCGCTGACTTTCTTGATCCAACCGATTGTATATGGAGAGGGATGACACTCCGTTTTCAATTGTAATTTTTCTACCATGACCTTGGAGTTGATCCAATCGATTGTATATGGAGAGCGACTCGCCGTGATCTTGCTGAACCCAACATAAATCATCTGCCTCGTCCTCGGTGGTATGCTCTTCTTCTTCAATATCTGGATCTTCATAAGCGTTATTAGCACTATCATCATTGATAGCGAGGTTTGCCACTTTTTGTTAGGGACAAGTATTTGATAGGTGGCCCAGTTGGCTATAATGATAGCAGTTGTCGAACCTTGGCCGAGCATAGGAGTTCGGGATTCTACTTAGACAAGCAGCAGTCAATACGCCCCTTTTGAGATCTAGCTTGCCCACTTCCCTGATATCAGTTCTCAGACATAAGAGGTTGAGTGCGTGCTCCTACGGGCTCCTTCCCCTTGGGTTGTGGAGCTCCCTGAGATAGACCTGCTACAGGGATCCTTGCAGTAGGGTAGGTATGTGTGTTAAGACGTTCAAGTTGCGCTTTCGCCCCAGTAGCCAACTTGATCGCATCATTCATTGTCCAGGCGGACTGCATCTGGACCCGATCCTGGATAGTCATACACAATCTACCGTTGAATCGAGTAACTTGCTATGATTCAGTCTTGATCAAATCGTTACGCACCGCCAAGCGGTAAAAATTTTTTGCGTATTCTCTCACCGACCAACTACCCTGTTGACAATTTTGGTATTGTTGGAATAATACCTGATCGTAATTACTAGGGAGGAATCGGACACGTAGTACCTGCTTCATCCGCTGCCATGTGCGGATTTGTACTTTCATCTGCCTGGTTCGTGCGAGTTGTAGTTGTTCCCACTAAGTTGAAGATCCGTCTTTTAACTTGTAAGCCACAAGCTTGACCTTCTTTGCTTCAGGGATGTCCATATGTCGAAAAATCGCTCAACTTTAGAAAGTCAATCGAGGAAATCCTCAATGTGTAGTTGGCCATTGAAGTTAGGAATATCAACATACATCTTGAATTCTCGATCTGTCCGATCTACTCGATCGTCTTGTCTAGGGTGTTGGAAGATTATGTCGTCGATCTCCTCCTCAATGGATCCCCCTTCCTCAGGAATGACCCTTGGATGCACTGTCGGTACTATCCTGCGATCAGGGCGATTATGAGTTTTAGCAATTGGCGGTGGAGGATTACCACCAGGAACACGGAGTTGCCCTAGGATTTTCACCAAGAGATCCGCTATGCGGTCGATGGAAGCCTGCAGCCCTTGCATGGCTTGTCGATTCTCTCGTTGCGCTGCTTCGAAAACTGCTGTCGTTAAAGGTAAATTCCCTGGAGCACCGCCCATGGGATTGTTGCCCGACCCGTTGTTAGAAAACATCAATCCGAGGTGAAACCTTGCTTTGATACCAAACTGACGTAGAGGAAGATGTGAGCTCGAGTACTGTCTTCCTCAAGAGGATAACTATTCCAAATCCACGGAACTTCTCTGAACTCCTCACAGAGACTTCACGAATCCACGAGGAAAGAAAGCGAGAAATAAAAATAAATTCTAATAAATTCGAAATCGATTAATGAAAATAAAAATGAGTTCACAACCCTTTACATAGGGGTACTAAGCAATGGGAAAGAAATCAGAATCAAATAACAACTAAAACTCCTAGAATTTACGACTTACTATTTATAGACGATCGTGATGTCTACTAGTGCGCAAGGTTTTTGGCCAAAAATAGTAAATGTCCTATTTGGCTTCACCAAACCGTTCTCCTAATTTTTCTAAGCTCTTTTCACGTTGGACACAACTCCTAAAGCCCAACAAATGAAGAGTTATAATCAAACTAAAACTTACTATTTATAGTAAAAACGAAATTAAAATAGGGAAACGAACGTCAATCTGGCAGTATTTCACAAATCCGACTTGGGTAACCTGGCGTAGCGGGGTTGGTTGGCTAAAGTAGCTCATTCTACCCAGAAATCATATATTTTACATTAGATAACTCATTCCAGATTGTGAGATATGCCCGATTAAAGGTCCGATGGTCTGGATCACTTCTGTCGTCAACCGGGCCTTTTCTGATCCATCTTGGCCATGTAACTGTCCGCGACCCGCTCTACATCAGCATATCATTGATTAATGAATGTGGACTACTCCTTTTCATAACCTTAGAAAAATGCCAATTAAATGCTTAACTCCTAGCATTAGGATTAGGGTTTGAAAGAAGAGACTTCTCTAAGGCTAGGGTTGAGGATTCCTCTAGTATAATGTGGACTATTTATTTCACGAGGGTTATTATACTAAATGTGGACCATTTATTCGTTAGGGCTCTCTCACCTCCCAATTTAGAGCCTTAAAATAATATTTTCTCTGTTAAAATCCTTAGCCTACTAAATGTAGAGATATTATAATGTGTATAGTATTATCTTCCATTGTATTGAGAATTAATATCTTTAGTGAGCTTTTCTTCATTTACGTGCTCATTTCTATGCAGCGAAAAAGACCATTGGCATTACGCATTCAAAATAAATTCATTTCTCATGGGCTTTTCTTCATTTTTGTGCTTGTTTTCATATAACAAAGAAAATGATCAAGATTAAACATTTAAGATAATTTCATTTATATAAGAAAAAAATTAAATTAACAAATTTTACAATGCCTAAAAAAAATATTAGTAAATAATTATGTGCCAGTTCACTCATCTGGCCTATTGGAATCTCTCTCTCTCTCTCTCTCTCTCATCTGGCCTATTGGAATCTCTCTCTCTCTCTCTCTCTCTCTCTCTCTCTCTCTCTCTCTCTTCCTATTTTTTATTTTTATTTTTTAATATAAACCACTTTATAAATCCTTAAGAAACGTGGTCCGTAACCCAACTAAAGTGGCACATGCATGCCACGTGAAATGAACATTGTTCCAAAAGCAAAATACCAAACAAAAGCTAACACTAATATCTATAATTTACACCCAAACATTGTTTATAGCACATGCCTACCCTTAACTATGCACAGCCCATAAGGAACTGCCCAAAACCTGAATATTGTATTATCCTTCTTCATATCCAACCATCTAATTAATGGATGACCTACCTCACATATCGGTCTACACGTACGGTAAAAATCACATCCCTTGACTGTTTTTAATTAACAGATCTAGCCATCTCAGCCACAACCTTGTCTGCCACGCTCACTGCTTAAATGGAATAGATAGCAATGTGGTGTCTTTATACAGGTCTAGTATTAAAAATATCATGATGGGGTGGGCCATTTAGGAGGGGTTGAGCTAATTACCTAATCTCTTTCCGTGGCTCTACACCCGACTCCCCCACGAGGAGTTAGACCCTGAAAATGACTCTCAATTGTAACTGATATCCAAAGTCATACAGCTGTTGAAAAATCTTTCATCTCTATCAAACTGATTACCTCATCTTTCAAAGTCATACAACTGTTGAAAAATCTTACATCTCTATAATCATATTCTAGCAAGTTTCTTAAGCCCATATGTGCCAACACCCAGTAGCTGTGCTAGATCTGAACCTTTCATCAGGTTTGCCACACTGTTTCGATCTTGTGGACTAAAGATTAGTATGCTTTACTATTCAGGTGGGCCACCATGGGGACTGCCTGAGTATTCGTTTCTAGCCGTTCGTTATAGTGATAATTCATGAACTATGGGCCGTCTGATGGAAAGTTTGGATAATTGGCACACGTGTGCTTGCATGTGTATGGGGAAGGCTTTACGCGCGTGGGCAGAACAAAGTTACGTGAATTGATTATAATTCTAATTTGAGAACGTTAGGCAGACGTTTTAGGACACAAATCAGCAACAGATACATATATGACAATCTAAGGGTAGTAAGTGCGCCCTGATGCCATGGGCGCATGTTAGATAGAGCCCATCGTTGGAACTGACAAATGATACGGCGATTCATGCAAGTAGGAGCTTGCTGAGGAAATTCACCCACATATGTTAACATAGAGCACGTATAAAATGTCTGGGTCGTCCATCAGGAAGGTCCACTGAACATTAGTCCGCTGGTTAGATCTCTCCCAGAAGAACAAAAATGTCGCACTGTATTCAATCAATATGCATCTATCGACGACTGGATAAACGGCCCAGAGCGATTTTCTTCTATGGTGCCTGCTTACATGGTTTCGACTGAAGGACGGCTGTGATCGCATGATGCATGCCACTTCGCCACATCTACTGCAAATACCATTTTTGATATGTGCACGCGCGAATCGCTTTAACATTTTAGAGACAGATAAGTGCGGTTAATAAAAGCGAAGGACAACATCCACCGTTGACTGATATATGATGGGTTGGAGGTGGGCCCCAGTCTCTTCTCTGTCCTATCCAATTGCGTCACGGTTGGTTAGCTTTAACGGTACCCATAACACTTGTCATTACACTAGAGGGAATAATAATATCGATAATAATTAAAAGCTTGAAAATTCCAACTTTTTCTTTTTCTCCTTTTTTAAAAAAACGAGTAAATCTCACCAAACGATATTATCCAATCAAAGGTGGGCTACATATGAGCTGCTCGGGCTTTTCCACTGTCATAAAAAAAAAAAATTTTAAAAAAAAAAATTTAAAAATTAAAAAAATTTTAAAAATTTTAAAAATTAAAAATTAAAAATTAAAAATGGAGAAGTAAAATAAGCATCCCATATCAAGACAATGACGTCCACCCAATGATAAATGAGGACTACTATACTATCCTGAGAGGACGTCCCAATTTTTGTGTTCGCACGGTAGTCTGGTGATCCGGACCATCCATATTGTGGGGCCTCCAATTTGATTCTCTGAGGCACAGGAAATACATGTATCAGATGATACGGTCATCAAATCCGATCGACAATCTTAGCCGCTCGAACCAAAGACTCTGTATCGATCCAATGGCTAAGATCATCATGTCACTGTTAGTTTTGGTCCGCAGCCGCTCCAGGAGGTAGGATACCAGACCAACCATTTCTATTGCTCTAGACATGTGGCACATGTACCTCTGAAATGGCTGGATACGAGAGCGCCTCTATCCACAACGGGGAGGGATTAGGTACCACCCAAGAAGGTGCTGCCCTTAACAGTGGGGCCCATCTTGGTGTATGTTTTCTATATCCTGGCCGTTCATCCGTTTTCTCAGATCATTTTAGGTTATGAGTTCAGAAACGAAGAAGATCCAAATTTCGGGTGTAGCGGGGTATAAAAAACCCCTCTGTCATTAAAAACTT
Organism: Magnolia sinica; assembly: GCF_029962835.1. NCBI lineage: Eukaryota > Viridiplantae > Streptophyta > Magnoliopsida > Magnoliales > Magnoliaceae > Magnolia > Magnolia sinica. The sequence goes on from NC_080574.1 coordinate 89,401,936, forward strand.
CTAATGTTTTTCGGTAACGTTTATTTGCCATCTAACCAGTGGATAAAGACCAAGAAATTCTGAACGGAAAGAGATCATAGCCGAATGCTCAGCTGCGCATCGGTTCGCACGCAACTCGCGCGAGCTTTTTGAGAACTCATCTTAACTGATGTAAGTCCAAAATCTGAACGGTCTACCTGACGCAGCAACTCATGAAACCCCGAACCTAATATCTACTTGATCCAAAACTTTGGTGGGCCATGAAAAAAGAAAACAGTTTCATCCCTTGATTTGCATCTCTCTTTGTTACGGCTCACCATAGTTTTAGATCAGGGTGAAAATTGGTCCCATTAGATTTCATGGGATGCCGCATCACATGGACCGTTCGGATTAGACACCCATTGCATGTATGCAAAGTTGCACGCATGCACGGGTGCGCATGTGAATCTAGGTGGCGCCCTCACAATTGATTTTGAATATTTTAATGGGAGTATAACCCCTCTCAATTGTTGTATGTAGTGTGGCCCACCCAAGTCATGGATTGAATTGATTTTTAAGTATGTGAGCCACCTTGGAATGATGCATCTGACTCATGGTGTTGATGTTCAACACACATCACAGTGGGGCCCACACAGCTGGACCTCATGGGAAGTTCCCATGAGGTCGACCTCATAGTTAGGGGTGTACGTCAAGTTGAACCAAGTCGAGTTGGCCTCAGCTCGACTCAGCTCGAACACTAGCTGACTTCGGCTTGAACTCGGCTCGGCTCGATCCTCGAGCCTAACTAGTCAGCTCAGCTCGGTTCAGTCAGTAGCTCAGGCTGAGTTCAAGCCAAGATCGAGTCGAGTTCGCCATTGAGGCATTTCCACAAACACCTGAACTACAACTTCAAAAACCCACTGTTTTACAAACAGAGGCAATGGTTTTACAAGTGTTTTATCAAACACCTTTTAAGTAATATAAAAACCAAAGAGAGAGAGAGAGAGAGAGAGAGAGAGAGAGAGAGAGAGAGAGAGAGAAGGTATTTGTTTAATGTACATACCTTGCTTGCCACCGGCCAAACCTTCCTTGCCACCAGCCACATTTCGTTGAGTCATTTTATTAAACAGTTGGTGAGCAACATCAATGGCAAAGTAACCGAGTCACCAAACTGGTTCGATCCGAGTTCGATTTGAGCTAGATTCAAGCTGGATTCGATCTGAGTCGAGTCAAGCTGGGGCCTGCTCGAACACATTTTTGAGCTCAAAAATTCAGCTTGAACTCAGCTTCGAACCGAGTCGAATCAAGCTTTTTCGAGTCGAGTCGAGCGAGCTAATCGAGCTAGCTCGGTTCATGTACACCCCTATTCTTAGTACCATTTCCATATATATATAGTGTCGAACATCAACACCGTGCTTTTCATGGGTTCCCTTTAGGTCATGGGATATTCCAAAAATGAACCATATAAGGAACTCGTGTGGGTCATACCATCTACAACCATGTGAAGACATGCCTAAAACATATAAAGGCATATTGGTGACCCTTATCCAATTGGGACACACACAATGGACAGGCCGGATTTGTTAACCACATCTTAGTGGCCCAATAAATGATTATGAATGTTTTAATGGGAGGGTAACCCCTCTCACTTTTGTTTGTGGTGTGGCCCACTCAAATCATGAATTGACTTGATTTTTAAGCCCACCTCCCACCATGGAATGGTGTATCTAATTGATGGTATAAATGTTAAACACACATCACAGTGGGGCCTACACAACTCAACCTCATGGTACCAATTTCCACACACACACACACATTAATGCTCACCCGCGCATCTATGCACATGCATACCTTTGCACATGCGTCATGGGCATCTAATCCGAACAGTCCATGTGATGCAGAATCCCATGAAACCCAAAGGGACGGCGTGGATATAGAACACATACATCAAGGTGGCCCTCACGGTAAGGGCCTAAGGGCTACACCTAATCCACTCCCATCTCCAATAAGGCTCATCAGCTCCCCTAGCTTCTCTCCTGAAACATTACCCGACTTTTCTCTTAAACGACATTATAACCTATACGAAAGAGCTCATAGGGTGATCCCTTTTGATGACCAACAACCTCACACATGTACGGTTGAGATTGGATGGAACTCAATTTCCTTGTTCTATCAAGATTAAGCCCCATTAGACATTCATTGTTGTTGTTATTTCAATCTTGATTATGTGATTAGTACGTGTATGCTAAAATTAGACCCACCGTATATGACTAAGATCTAGTAAGATATTTCACCTGTTCATTCACTTGCACAGCATTGCTTAAGATGATCAAGCAATTGTCAGAGGATAAGGTTTGTCATTTGAAAATAGGTCGTCACACTCCTACTTTTCATACTTTTTCTCTTTAGTATAGATAAAACAAAAATCAAAATTTTTATAGTCGACCGACGACAACAACTACAGAATACCTTTGTGGTTAAAGGACTTTGCTTCATACTCGAACTGAATCTAGCGTATGAGCGTAGACTCGAATTACAGTTAAAGTAAACAACTACTTAATTACTGCTACGGATTACACTAAGGAATGTAAATGGCAAATAAAGGTACAAATTATACTAGGGAATGTAACTAACGGATAATTGAAAGATATATTTGGTTTGATTTGGTTTGGTTGGTATGACACGATTTCTTCTGTTGAATTCCTTTGATATTTATAGCCTTAACCCGACCATCTAAATTCTTCCCACGTTCTGACGATTGCTATAACTGCTTTAGTACTACTGATCCTTTAGAAACTTTTCTTCTTAGTTTGCCACCTGTATAGATAATCGCTCTATGCTTCCTTGCTGACTCAACCACGTATTACTTGGGTACTATTGCTTTATGGATGATGTGGCATTATTTACTAGACGCTAGCTATATACCTATAAAATCCTCTTCAGATATCTTTGCAGATCTCAAATACACCAAGCAGCTCTCATAGAATTACGCGTGTACCTCCCTGATTGGCTCTCATAGGAATAGACAAAAATAGGGCACAATATTGCCCCCCACGCCGCTTCGCCTTTGGTAAAAGGTGAAAGCGGCGTGTGACCCCTCATAAATGTTGTTGTTCTTTATGTCATGTGGCAACACTTCATTCACTATGCATGACCAAGATAATTCTGAATGACGATCATGTTTCCCTTTTTAAAACAGAGAGTTATTCTCGTGGCAACGCATGTATAAGTGTCATACCATATGAGATCATGATTCCACCCTAATTAATACACTCGATTTCAACCAATATATATCCCATTTCAAAATGTTTCTCCATTTCTCAAGCTTTCTTCCTTGTTTCTTTACTTTTGAAACCCTAACTCTCTCTCATACCAACGATGGTTACTTCCTCATCATGTATCTTCGACCTTCCAGCAAGATGATCTGATACATATATTATATGGCCTTCCCAAAAGTTCACTAACAAGATCATCTTCAAATCGTTGCTCGGTGATTATTACTGTCTTGGCCCAGCCTTCTTTTTTAAAATGGAGGTTGTTGAGATCCACCCAATGGACCACTTCTTTCCAAATTTTCCTGGCAAGAACATGCTGCTTCAAAGTCAATTAATTCCTGAACCTTTCAATGCCCTAAAGACCTCATGATCCTAGCCAAAACCCTTGTTAGGATAGCACAATTGGTTAGACTGTATCACTGCACAACATGAGGCTTCTTGGAGAGAGATTAGCATTTATGAATGCATCAAGCTATCGTTGTATGATTATGTACCGGATCCTCATCTCCTCACCGTGGCATTGACCTTTTAGAATTCATCCATGAAGACCTTCTTCTTTGGATGTGGCCCTATGAGTCCAACAATCTTTGACATATATGCCCTTACATAGCTTCTTCCCTTTAATGGAGCAATTTTTACAAGCTTCAGTTACCATAAAAAGAGATATTTCAGCAATAAGGCCGGTAAGGCCTACTCCCATTTTATGCTCACCTATCAAAAAAATGAAGGCCCGATCGAGTATGAAGAACACATGGCCTTCTTATTACTATGGATCTGTTGACATCTACTATGTGTAAACGCGCTCCATATCACCAATGGATATATGTAAACTGGCCGAGGCACTTATACAAGGTAGAAAACTAGCACTTATGCCCTTTGTGCTTGGCCACCTGTACAGAGTCACATACGAGCTAATTACCAAAGGTTTGTTTTACAGCAATGACCATTATGGTTTCGCCAAATGTGGTTGTATGAGTATTTTCATTCTTTTCTTGTATCTTCTCCTCCTACTTCCAATATCATCTATACGTCTTACGGTCACCGCAACATTCATTTTCCCTAAGAAGTTTGAACATTTTCTACCTATATGGACTCTCTTTTCTTCCCTCTTAACATTGGTAGGCATTACCATACTTTCACCACTTTTTTATTGAAAGAGTTCGATATAGCCTGGTTCACAGGCAATTTTGAAGAAAATGATGAGCAGTCGACTTCTCTTATGCTTCATGCTTGGAAAAGTTACTTCATCTACAGTGACCTCCCCATGGCAGCATAATAGAGACTAGGAAGAACGCCAAGGCTGGAATCGGGCAATATTTTCTAAATTTACTTGCTCGACAGTTCGGTCTCATTCAATATCTTCATTGTCACTTAACTCAAAAGACTGGCAACCAATCCCCTTATTATTAGCCGATCGTCGATCAAATCAAACTCTATCATTTCCTTCATTCTACTTTCCAATCGCCCAACATGTCTTTTAAGTTGATTCCTTCCCAATCTCCTACATCTACTCCCACAAGGATTGTTGATCTAAGACCTCTCGGTCCAGCTCCTAAAGCTCCAATTTTGGTCCCCGTCCAAGCTGATCCAACGACATGACCGACATCAACAAGTCAGCCATCATCAGCTAAGACATGGCCCACTGACATTACAAAAATCAGGTTCTTCGTCTGACGTTGTAACTTCCTTTGCAAATTATTTCCAAACTAAGTACTGGCGAGGACTCTCTATCGAAGATTATGCCACGAAAATTAATGAAGGCCTTAAACGTCATTGAGACACATTATAATCGATGTTGGATCAGATGGTGGCATGATAGGGAGATTGAATAATCTGACTCTTCTTTTCAATGAAAAATATCTCACCCTTACATACCCAATTCACCACCATTCCCAACTTCTACTCAATTGATGGCAATAATCATAAAAAACCCTCACTCAATAAACAAATGATTCACCATCATCGTTGTCCATTTTGACTTAGGTGGATGTTACTTTCATACCTGCCTTGTCACATTTTTTCTCATTTTATCATTTTCTTTCTAGCCTTGCTCTTTACTCGTAGTGACTCGGGAGTTTTCGGTTGTGAAAAGGCAAGTTTTTCAGAACCAACACTTCAACAAGTTGAACCAACTGTCGAGGCCGTCAAAGCAGCAGAGTAGCAAGCCACTAACTCTGAAGGGACAGTAAGCAACGAACTTTTTCATCTTCCTCCCATCCAAGAGACAACAACTAATGAGATAGAGAATGTTCATACAGTTGATCAGCCTCAGTTACCCATCATTGTTTTCAACTTAGGGGACGTAGAAGATGATATTGAAATGAACACTCATCCCTAAACTGTCACTCCCCAGAGCTTTTGAAGAGTGTCATCCTTACAATCTACTCCAACATCCACTCGGTGACCATCTCTAGTCTTAGAATCCTTCCATGATGAAGAACTACTTTAGTCATGCCCGACATGTGAAGTCATCATTTCTGACCCAGTATTGGTAGGAGTTCAAACGACCAACATTTTTGTTCCTCATTCAAAACTGGTACCTGACTAGCGCCGATATCAGTTGATAATGCTTCGATATCTACCATGACAACTAAAGATATGCTTCCAATTAAATACATTCTCTCCTTCCTCCAACAAGCTCTTAGGAGATTAATACCCATGACTAAGTCTCCCATGCCCTCCACCAAGATACAACATCTCAAAGAGGAAATCCAGGCGCTTGTACGCTGGGGAGTACAAGAGGTTGCATTTACCCAACCAATTCAGAAACTTACCAAACTGATCGATCGGTAACAAGTCTTCTCTCATTTGGATAAGAGCCTTGTGGCCAACTTGCCAGCACTTAGGGAATTTTTGGATTTGATAAAAGAGAATTGTGAACTCCACATCATGATTGAACATCTTAAATGTGAGCAAGCAAACATGACTTCTCAAGTGGCTACATTTAGTGACGCTACAAAGAGGCTCTTGGCCGAACATGAAAAGCTTAAGAAATTTGAGGCCGAGTTGGTGGATATGAGCATGCAAATTGTTGCTCTAGTGGCACAATTAAAGGTGCTAAAGAAAAGTTTTGACGAGAAGAAAACATAGCATGATCAAAGGAAGAAGACGAATAGGGATCTGACCGACTTTGCCAAAGTACAAACCAAAGTGATCAGCTAGGTTAGACAGGCAACCTTGAGACATTAAGCCATTTTGGCCAAGAATAATAAGAGGCAAAAGGAAGTTAAAGGAATGATTGCTGGATTTTCATCTTTTGAATTTTAACTTTCCTTTTATACATATATCAATTAATAAAATCAAACCTTATGCCATCATTTTTTTGTTTTCTTGATTGTCTTTTATTTAGTCTCTTTTAATTTTTTCATCCATAACTGACTTGATGATGTGGCATGCAGAAAATGAGGAGTCATGCGCTACCTTATGATCAAATTCAAGGGTTGACAACCCCAAGTGCAGAGCTGCAATGTAGTAATAACTTGATGAGACCGAGGTCGAATCCACAAGGAATGGGGAATACAGCCTATAATTAATCTAACTCTAATGGATTGGTTTAGATTTTTAATCTAGCAAGATAAAAAGGGTCTTAAATAAATATATAAAAGACTAAAGATCAAGAAACCCACTCATAGTAATCACAATATTTAATTTATTGATTCAATGGATAACTTAATTGGAATCGAAGTCCTATCCTATCCAATCAAAAGACCCCATATTTTAACTCACTATAAACCCATATACTTCCCAAAACTCATTTGATTTGCAGATATGGCTCTCAACCGATCCCCTTCTTCTTTCCTCAGTCAGGGCGAGGCCTATCTGAAAGAGATCTTTGATCTCGACCTTATTGATTATGGCCAGTGCTCCCTATTTTTTAACATTACTCTCTTCACCAAAGATGCTTCTGATGCTACCGATATTGATGCTTCTCTGGGAGAAGTTATGGAGGTACTAAGAAAACTCCACTATCTTAGAGATCGATACTTCCAACTCCAATTTAGGGCACAGAGGGTTGCTAAATACCTGTGAAAGTAGACTTCTGCCCAAGAAGAGTCTAACCTCATTGTTGATGCGTATAAGAGGAAGTGGAACGACCACCTCCACTAGAACAGGGTCCATTAATTCAACAGGACCCTGTTGTGAATCCTTTAAGCTCAATGCACTGAGCTTATGGATGACATTAAGGAGAAGGAGTGTGTTTATGCCGTGAAGGATCCTTCCATCTTGGAGGATCTTCTTTCCTTCTTGGACTCATAGAATACTAACTACCAGGCTCGATCGCACGTGAGCCTTGCTGGTAAAAGAGAGGCAAAAGGCAGAGTTTCCTCAATCGACAGCAGCATCAATTAACACCTGCAGTTCTTGAACATCTTCATGGATGAAGGATCTCATTGGAGGAGCTAGAAGGAAACTGTGGATGCCAAAAATTTAGGCATTGTCCAAGAGTTTTAGGAAATAAAGGCAGCATATGCCTAATCTGTCTTCTTGATCGGTTGCCATTTCTCTCTTTTTTTTCTTCATGTAACCCTACCGATGGCCCACTTTCTGTCAATAAACTCACTTTTTAGCATGTTTTATGCATCACTCATATATGATTACTTAGCCATATTGTTCCCAACATAGAACAACATCATTATTGTCAAGATATCAAGATTCTAGAACACAAAATATCAAATAATGGTATTATCGCTATGATCGATTGCATTCAATCTAAGTTACTTTGCCAATGAGAATCATCTAGCTATTTGCACCACTAAGTGTAAGAAAAGGATCCATATCATTGTGTTTATCAAAATTTACCTCATCGGCTAACTCCATGCAGAGGAATGCTATTGATTGAGTCATTGACAATTTTCCACTTAATAAAATTGATCAATGCCATATTCCAAGCTAAAACGCAGGAAACCCTTAATGTTTCTTTTTATGTGTAATAACTGCCTAGCTGATGGGGCGAGTGAAAGTGAGAAGATGTGTATGTCATTTTTTAAGGAACTGACATTTATTGTGGTTGCTCATTCCACCTTCCTTGGAATACGATTTCGTGTCGCAACCCTTAATTCGGTTATTTCAACTACCACGTCTTATCATATGTGATCATTAAAGGCTACTAATGACGCTTATAAAATTATCATTCTCTTTTGTTATTCTTCCTACACCTGCCCACTACTTCCTTCACCTCTAACCCGTCTATAGACTCAGGCTCACGTCTTCCTTGATCTTCTTCGCATAATCTTGACCTGCTTAAAGGAGATTCTCGCTGTAGGGATTGAATATTTCTCTCAATCTGATCTCCTCCATGATGTTTATCCTTTCGTCAGGATGTTACCGAGACTTCACAATCCGGCCCACCTCTAAAGGAAATTTTATAGATTCTAACCAAACTGCAGCACCTTGGGGATGTTTATCTAAAGGAAGATTTAAAGGTCCATAAATATACTGATCTGATGAAGGAGAGCTCTACTCTTCATGCAGAATCCAAGACTCTTTCTACCCATTGTGACATGGAATAGAACCATCGTTTGTATTAGAACTGTCAACACCATTTTAATAAGGTAATGTGGGGGCATTTTCACATCGGTCTCGAGTGGGGTGGCTTATGGGATGCAGGGGCACACTTGAGGTGGGCGGCCTACGGAACCCATGGATTTGGGGGCCGTGTGAGGCGGAACCCATTGATTTAGGGCCCATGAGGGGGGCGAAACCCATGAATTTAGGGCCCATGAGGAGGGTTCAACCGAGGACCTCACCCATGGATTTGGGGCAGGGGCTATGAGATAAAGGGATTAATTCATCATGCTCTATTAGTTAGAGCTTTTAAAGAAAGTAGTTAATTGTCTTGCATCATAAGGCAGTACTATGAACGCTCTAAGTCCATCGTAAGGAGTTGGTTGATGGTCTGAACAAGGTTAAACATCTCTATCCTGGGATGGGTCACCTTGACTCTCGGGAGCTCATGGCCTTTGTGGATTCTCAAATCAACCTTTGTCAGGCTCGTTCACATGAAAGTGCTACTTGGAAGAAGGAAGCTAAAAGCAAGATCGCTGCAATTGGTCACCGTAATGATGAAGTTATGGCTTTCCTTGACCATATTGCAGTTGACCAACAAACTTGGAAAATCCAAAAGACGTAGGCCAAGGATGTTAGATCTTTAGCAATCAAAGAGTTTGAGAAGATCAAGGCCGCCTATACCTATGCCATTCGATCAACCAAAGACCTTTGTCTTGTATTTTATTTTTTATTTTTTTGTAATTCCCACCTGCAGTAATGGAATCCCCTCTTTCCATGATTATTAGTAGGATACATATTAATTACCTCTTTTTTTACTGCTCGTCTCAAAATTGTGGTACCTCCTATAAGCAAAGGGTAGTAAGTCTTCAAGAATCAAGCATTAATTAGAATTCTTGTGAACTTTCCATCCTTAAGCTCCACCCTCAAGGACTTAGAAGACAATATAGGGCTCATCTCAAGTGGGCAATCATTTCTTCCCCAGGTTTGATCTTTATGACCTATGGGTAACACTACCTTCCAAACCTTATCTCCTTCCCTGAAGGACTTTCCTTTCACTCTTTTGTTATATGCCTGAGCGACTTTGGCCTTGTTGGTGATGAAAGAGTTTAAGGCTCTCATGAGGATCTTGGCTAACCTTTCGAACTTGACCAACATGGTTTTCATGAACTCAGGAGGAGTCAACCAGGCTTGATGTGTGACTCATAATGATGGCATAATGACCTCCAGGGGTACCACTACATCATGTCCATATGTCAATGCAAATGGACTCATTCCGGTACTAATGCAAGGTGAATTTCTGAATGCTCAAAGTGCCTCTGTTGTATGCCATTCACGGGAATCCTCTTCGATCATCTTCCTCAAAATATTTTTTATTACCTCATTACTAGCCTCGTCTTAACCATTTGCCTACACATAGTATGGCATTGAGTGTAAAATTTTGATTTTGTATTAGTTGACCATGGCCTTAAATTCTTTTACTGAAAATGCCATGTCTTGATCCATAATGATTGACTAGGAAATTTTAAACTTATGGATGATATGCGTTTTGATGAACTTGACAATCTCCTTGTGGATGACTCCTTTAATGGGTTTTACTTTTAACCACATGGTAAAATATTCAATAGCCATAAGATGAAAGAATCCATGCATGATGACCCTATCAAGTCGATCGCCCATCTCCGAAATGGCCATGGCTTGATAATTGGATGAATTTCGACCGTGGGCACAGCTATATAGGTCCATTTTTCTAGCATGCCTCACACCATTTGGCATACTAAGAGCCTTGTTTTCCTCCCATCTTAATGAGCTCCACACAACCCTCCATGGACTTTACCCATAGCTAAGCATCTCTATAACACACCATCGGCCCATTTTTGGTATAATTCATTATCAATCATGACATAATTGGTGACAGATCTTCTCAGATCTCTATCATCCTTAATTTTTGGGCTTTGAACATAACCCATAAAGGGAGCCCTTCAATAATCGTCATCTATCTCGACCTTGCATATTTTTATAGTTATTCCCCTCTCAAAGATTGAGGGTAAGGATCTACTTTGCACCATGATAGTCCTTTCAGCCAATCCTTTTATGATGTCCAGTCCTACGGCTATTTGTAATATTTTATTGAAATCCATATGTGATCTTGATTTATATGCAATAATTCTACCTCATCGAAACTATCCAACATTTGGGAAGCCAAGTCATAGTACGGTAACAATGCTGGGCTAGTGCACTTAAACGGTCCCACCATCTGATTTATCACAAACTGTGAATCACCCACTACTATCACGTTTCACACACCTAGTTCCATTAATAGTTCTAAACTAATTATCATAACATCATACTGGGCCTGATTGTTGGTGCATTCGAATTCTAACTGGAATACGAATTCTTTCATGTTTCTGTTCGGTGTAATTAGGATAATCCTAGCCCTTAAAGTTTTATGGGTCTTCAAGCCATCAAAAATCAACTTCTATGCGGTCAAAGACACATGATTCAAGTCTAAAACCTCTGAGGAAAGTTAGCCCCCCAAGTCAGACGGATGATCATCTAGGAAATTAGCTATAGCTTGACCTTTTATTGCCTTTTAGGGTAAGTACCTAAGGTCAAAATCAGATATAGCCAAAACCCATTTACCGATTTGGCCACTCAAAATTAACTGATTCAACATATATTTCACTAAATTGGTCAATGTCATCAAATTAATTCTTTCGGCCAACAAATAATGCCTTAATTGTTGGCCGCAAAGTACAAGGATAAGCATAACTTCTCTATTGCTGAGTATCATCTCTCGGTATCGAGGAGTGTTCGACTCATATAGTACATTACTCGCTCTTTCTGATCATCGTCATCTTGGGCTAGTAGTGCTCCAACTGACTCTTCCGATGTTATGGCATACAACTTGCATGGCTGACCTTTGACTTGTGGCATTAACACTGGCAGCTTCATCAAATGCTCTTTAATATTTTCAAAAGCCACCTGATGTTCTACCTTCCATTTAAACTCAACTCCCTACTTCAGTTTTATTAATGGAGAGATGATGTTAGTTTTTCCTGCACAATTGGAGATAAATTTTCACATGAAATTGACATGTCCAAGGAAACCTTGCAATTTTGATTTGTTCCTTAGCTAGTCAGCATTTATGATTTCCTGAGCCTTATTTTGGTCCACTTCAATCACTCGCTGGTGTATAAGGAATTGTAGAAAATTATTGGCTGACACCCCAAGGCGCATTTGAGGGTATTCATTTTTAACTTGTGGAGCCTAATTCGCTCAAATGACCTGCATAAATGAGCAAAATGGTCCCCTACGTCGGCCGACTTAACCACTATATTATTGACGTAAACTTCCATGAATTGGCAAATCATATCATGGAAGTTATCATTCATTATCCTTTGATACATAGCCCCCTACATTTTTGAGCTCGAATGGCATGATTACCCAACAATAGGTTCTCAAAGGCCCAGGGCACCTAAATGCCATTTTTGGCACATCGTTAAGCGCAATGTATATCTGGTTATACTCGGAGTGGCCATCCATGAAGGAAATTATCTATTGTCCATTTGCTTAGTCGATTAATTGGTTGGCCATGGGCATTGAATATTCATCCTTGGGTGTAGTCAAATTTAAATTTCTAAAATCAATACATACCTACAATTTACTGTTCTTTTTTATGACTGGGACCACATTCGAGATCCATTCAGCGTACTTAATAGGCCTGATAAAACCATCCTTTAGCAATTGTTTGATCTTTTCCTTTTTTTTAAGTGACTTTTGTTATCATTCCCCTAGGCGACTGCTTATACGGTTGATAGCCTTCCTTTACAAGCAACTTGTGCTTAACTAGGCTTCGATCTTGTAACACCCTGAACTTTTCAATACCTGAGTATTGAAAGTTCTTGAGTGCCACCATAAAGTTTAACGTAATATAGACATGTGTGTAATGCCAATTTACCTATCATAACTTTACATTTATTCTCTAACATGAATCTGACCGTTGAGAATAATCTTCATCCATAGATCAAGCCATCTGACCGTTGATTTTAAGACAAGATCATCATATGTCCAAATACTCCCACTTGTCCATCATAACCAACTATGCAGCCAACTATCTACCGATAGGTAAAGATATCTGACCATCCACTTTGAATTTTGACTACCTAATCATAGTAAACTAACTACTTAATATCTGCATCAGCTCGTACACATCAAATTGAAATTCTAATCTGTCCATCTTGTTCACCACCTATGAATATGCTTAACCTACCATCAAAACTAAAATCTTATAAACTTATACATGTGACCAAGTTACTTGAATCTAACGGTATACATGTTCTACATCTTGATCACTCTAAAAACCCACTTGTGATCATCTGTTTACAAAACTAAACGTACACCTACTTACATACATGATCAGAGTACTAACTATCAGGTTTTTCTATTCTTAACATGTTATCTGACCATTCATTATGTTAGTTGATATATGTACATTCTCTTAATTAATTTGATGAATAATTCTTTATTCATAATGATTTAGATATAAGTTCTTTTGTAAGAATTACTTAGAAACATGCGTATAACTATGTAGGACCATTAGATTTTCCAAAACTCTTATATCAGCAATAATTACGAAAATACTATTAACCTAGACCCTTGAATTCTAGATCACGTGGTTCTCACAATCCGTTTGATGTGAAATTTTATACCATACCTGTGGTCATAAATTAACCATATATGTTAAATTTCACCCCTTAGATCAGTGTAAAAATGACTCAATTGACAAATCAGCTTCTTAACTATTGATTTTGGTGTTCATCAAGTGAAAAAATCTCATGAGTAGTCGTAGTAGGATATTTCCCTACATATGATGACTTAGATTTTCCAAAATATGGACTGAGTGTGAAATATGAAGACCCCACTTTGGCAGGCGTTTCCTTAGGCGCGAAGTTATCCTTTCAAGGCTCACTGACTCTTTATACATCTGGATCTTCTGATTTAACCACTTCCTGTCATCCATCACAACTCAAATTTGGACCACACTTTGATCTCATATGACTACGAGGTTATATAAAATTTAGATTTCGATCTATAATCCTACACCGTTGAATGTTTAAGTTAGTTCCTTCATTTTGGTAGAAAATGTAAAATTTTAGATTTAAGCTTTTTTCCACCATCGATCAACAACCAAATTTTTTTCAACCATTTTTCTATCCTAACTACACATTTCTCCTAAAATTGGGCCTTGATCATTAAATGTGGACTGTCAATTAAGAACAAGTTTGTTTTGGCACCCGTTAGGAGAATTTTCAAGATAGGCCAATCTAAATTTCAGATCACCAAGAAAATAATATACTCCATCCCTATTCGACGACCCCAACACACTAGATGAATTAGATTTAAAGAAAGATCACTAGAAAAGGTTAAATTTGAAAAACCCAATACAAGTGGGATGTGAAACACACACCCTCTCACACGCCCATTCCTTTATAAAAGGAGTGTATCCCCGTCTCCTCTTACACGCTCATAATCCTACATCTAAGAAAGAGAAAGAGAAAGCCTAGTCACCCACCATCCTCCTCCACACATATAGTGTCTCCCTCTTGTTCAAGCAATGTCATGATTCACGTAGAAACTTTCCTACATTGAGATCGACCTATAATTTAGATATAAGGCTAAGGTGAGGGATTCCTTTAATGCTAACACTAATTTGAGTTAATATGATTAATCTTATTTTTGCATACTTTCATATTTATTTTTCCATGCATTTGATTGGTTTACCATTATCAATTATTTATCCTTTTGAGAATTATGGTTAAGGTATGATTTTAATTATGAATGATTTTTATGAATTTATGGAGGGTAATGGATACAAGCCTTGCCATTTGCCAATTTTGAGAGCGACGCGTGCTTTTACTCTATATTGAGTTGGCCTTTTGTGCCTCCCCCCTTATTCTTGTTGAGTTGGCCTATTTACTACTCTTCTCTTTTATTAAGATAGTTTAATGTTACTTTTCTGATTTATTACGTTAGCTTTGTGCTACCTCCCTTTATGGTTTGGGCATGTGTCTTGAAATTTCAAAACCCTCATGGTTTGACTTATTTCTCTATTGATATAAGTGATGTGTTATAGGCCTCATATATAGTGGTTCATATATATTATCGTGAACATAATGCGTTTCGGGTAGAGACCCTCTTGGTCGGCACGTAATCCCGTGGGTTGGTGAGTGGTGCACAATCGATGTAAGTAAATCATCATGCGTGTTACATCACTTCTCAAGATCGGATGTCATAAATAGTCGCTCCATGAACACATTGTGTCACATAATTTTTTAATCGTGCTGTTGTGTCGCCTTGAGATGTTCACATAAATCCACGTTAATGTTGGACACGTCGGCATATTTCTGTAGTGTAAGAATGCGGGGCGAGGCAGATTTTTTATGGAATATATTCTACATTGTGATGATCACTACGTATGATGGACCGCACACAGTTTACTAGGCATACATTCATATATATAGTGGTTCCGCATACTTATACCACTTGTAGTGGTGGAGTATGAGACATATCAGAACTCTCACATTATTACTATGAATCTCTCAAACTATTGTTAATCTTAAATGATAACCATCACTATAAGTAGGGCATTGACCCTCTCCAACCATACAGATATTGAAGGTGAATTACAGGTTGAAGATATGGCCGATAATCATTCTATGGAAGATTCTTTCAAAAAGAAAAGAAAAAGGATAACACTACGAATTGTTTTATTTATTTTCCACTATAAACTTTGATAATGTAATAAGCTCCCATTGAAAGGGCATTAAAGAATTATTTATACGCTTTTTATTCTAATGGAATAATAAATACAGTCAATTATTTTCTCATAAATGGTTACCTTTATGAATGTAACTAGATGTATTTATCTAAAAAAAATTTGAAGCATCCAAATTTTACATTATTAACACCCGGAATTCTCAGGCACGAGTATGTACTCGGATCACGAAAATTTGAAGTGTTACAAATCTAGTCTCGGCATCTCAGTGTAATCCCATGCAAAGTAATCAACAAACTCTTTGAGCAAGCTAACAAGTTCAACTTTATCTTGTGGCTTCAACAATCCATTGATAAAGGTTAACTTGGGGTCTTGCTCGATTCCTAGGTTTACCTCGACCAAGGGATCCTGAACCTGAGCTTGAGAATCTTTCAACTTATTAGGGGCTTCTTTTAAGTTAATGTCTATTTCATTTTCATCTACTTCATCATTTAGTTCAACCATAATGGGCAAATTTAAAAAGCAACCATTATCAACCTCTTTCAGGCTTCTCTTTGAACCTCTTTATTCTAGCCATGAAGTCAGCCGTTCGCTTCTCATTTATCGGCATACTAGTTATGGAATTTCTTTAATAGTGTAGCGTGAAACCGATAGAGAATGTACAATGTTCCTCGGCAAGTTATTAATCAGGTGAATCAAAACAATAATATCTCATACGATACTATCTGGATTCTTTTTTACAGATATCCCAGTCGGACGTCCATGGTTGTTCCTTTCGGTAAAGTGAATCGGTCTTACTTCATCCCCATAATAATAGGCCTCATTTGCATTTGATGTTGTCAATAATATCTTATTATCAGCTGATACCAATTTGACTTTGTCCTGATTCCAAAATATTATAAATTGATGAAAGGACAATGGGATGCATGCAGATGAGTGGATTAAATATCTCCCGAGTAGAGCATTGTAGCTAGACGAAGTGTCGACCACGAGAAGGGAGAAAACACTCTTTTAGTACCTATGGTCAAGTCAACTGGTAATACACCATGTGTATTCACGACATGCCCAGAAAAGTTATTGACTATTACTTTAGATGGGATCAAATTGACCGTAGTTTTTCCCAATTTTGGCACATTCTTGTTGGGAGAAGATTCACGGCAGCCCCATTGTTAACCAAGATTCATGTGACTGGGTAGCCCTTGAGGTGAGAGGATATGTACAACAGTTTAAGATGCTAAGTCATATCATGGGTGGGCTACTCTTTCGAACGACATCCCTGACTCTATAGGAACAATATTTACCTGTGGTGTCTTGCTCACTCTCGGTGCTCCCTCAATTGCATCTTCTGAGGGAAAGAAGCATGTTGTGTTACCACAGGAGGACTGAGTTCATCTACATCACAAACTATCTCACCGGGCTAAGATGGCTTGGATTAAAAACTAGATGGGAGAGTAAGTACCATGTTGTAATCAAACACCATGGGTGATAATGATCCAAAAAGATCTCTGACCACAAACATTTCCCTCCAAGTGTTTCTGAGTTGTTTTGCTTCTTAAAACCTACATCAGAACTTTTGGCATTCTTATCGGTCATTGGAGTTACCCCCGTCTGCTTAAAAATAAGTGAAGATACTTCTAATGCTTCAGTCGTTGCCATTAGTTTTTCAATTAGCAAATTGTCACTTGAGAACCATTCATCGTTGAGATAATTGAACAAGTCGTCATGATTGTCAATGTTGCCCAATTGTGTTGTATCGTTAGGTTGGGTACTATCTTCCATGATGCGATTGTGCATGACAGGCCTCAGAATTGCTTTGAACGTGTTTACAATTAACAGTTCCTCCATTTGAGGGATTGTCCAGAATGGTCGTGGCTGCATGGTTCTTGACCAAGATGCATTCTTGGTCTCTACCAATTCACTTATTTTAGTTGATTAATGTCGTTACCATCGGCATTTCTATGTTTGAGTCATTACTTCAAAGGTAGCAGGGAATTTGAAATGCATGAACCTTTTTCCAAACTTGTTTCTAAGTTGGTGGTGGCTTAAACATTCTTTGACTCAAAGTCCTCTGCTGAAGCTGGTGGTGATCAAGGGGCGAGAATGCTTTTTAGAACCGATAGGGCTCTCTCTTATTGGTCCCCTTTGGAATTGCATGGATGACTTACCTTACTGGTCGAGGAGGGGTTTCAACATCTTAAGTCATTCTGGTGCATGGGTTGCATAGTGGCGTCGCTACATTGTGTGGCTCTCGATTGCTCTACAAAATCCACAATCACTATATAGGACTGGTATCACCCTAATCTTGGTCATCGCAGCACACTGTGGTAATGACCAAGACCAAGAATAATCATTTACCTTGGTCGATCCAATTTTCGTAGATTCACCGTGGCCATGTTGACATCCAAATTAGGTGGGAATTGATCAATACATATCAGAATTGCTTCTTTGTCATTCTCAGGTAATTTCAACAATCTGTGATCAATGTTATCCTGGACGATGTTTTTTAATACAATACACTTATTAGTAGAATGAGAATGTGTTCCATGCCATTTATAATATTCTACCTTTTTGAATTCATCGGATGTGGATATTTTGTGATTACATGAAACTTTAATAAACTTTTGTGCTAGTAATATCTTGGATATCTCATTGGCCCTGGTGATATCAAAGGTATATATATGTCTTATGAGCCTTTTGTGTGGGTGGCACGGTTGTTTCTGCCTCGACCAATGCTGAACATAAGAGTGACTTTTTTACCACTACCTCGGCAATCGCAATCTCATAATTAGGGTCATAATAATATGTTCTGATTATCGAGTTCTTTTGCTTGGCTCTTTCCTGGAGAAGCTCCTTATACCTTAAAACTTTCTTGGTTAAATCATACAAATCTGCAAAATCCATTCCAATAAATTTCTTTCAGAGCTTGTATTTCAAGTCATCCCGCACATGCTGCACAAATTCAACCTCAATCATGACCGACCTTACATTAGGTTTTCATTCTTTTAAA
Organism: Magnolia sinica; assembly: GCF_029962835.1. Classification (NCBI taxonomy): domain Eukaryota; kingdom Viridiplantae; phylum Streptophyta; class Magnoliopsida; order Magnoliales; family Magnoliaceae; genus Magnolia; species Magnolia sinica. Next base: position 89,420,459 of record NC_080574.1, read on the forward strand.
CGTTAAGTGCGGAAACTTGGCGGAGCTAGAGAATGAAGGCTATGTCCTAGAGGGGTGTCACGCCCCGAAATTCAAGGGTCGAGCAGGAACTCGGCTCCTGAGTTCTCGAGTGCCACGTATGCCCTAATGGGCCTCGATGCAATTGTATGTAAAGTCATATGGGCAATGGAGAATTAAGAAAGACATAAAGTATAAATTAGTCATATGGAAACATCAAGTGCTACTAATCATGCAAGTATCCATACACAAGTCCAACAGAAATCCAAAATAACATCCAAACAGGGAACTAGTCCCATCCAAACACATAACCCAAAATGACTAGGGCCCTGGCCCAATCCCGTGATCGCTAAACCATAACTAGAAAGACTCGTCAAAGGTCTGGTAGTACGCTCGCTCCTCCTCGTCGTCCACACCGGCATCCTCCAGCGCATCCAGTTCCATCGTCCCTACATCTATGACAAGTTCTGGTTGGTATTTTAAAACACCATCCCAGAGTAGGAGTGAGTAGCTAACTCAATGGTACCATTAACAATAAGTTACACAAATTATCATACACAAGAGTAAATTTAGTAAAAAGTATACATTCACAGAACCCTAGATACTCTGGTTAATACAATGCATGGTTTAATGGTATGATGCATGCCTCTCACCACAACACTCCCTCTTGCGACACCATCTAATGTTCGCGAACCAACAATCCCACAAGCGACCACAACTGTCAAATCGTAAAAGTAGCCAATGCATGTTATGCACATGTTAGCCAAGTTGATCAGTTAAGTTTATTCATCCAACAGGTTGGAGAAACTGAGATACCCCGACAAATCGTTACCCCAATCCGATTGCGCAGCTCTAATGGTCATGGTCGTGTGACTCTCGCGATCCTTAGCCCTTATGGGTTCGTCATTCCCATAGCTCTTAAGCTCATATGAAAACTGTTAGGACATTAGAGTCTTGCTCGTGGTTACTATGGGAAGGTCGTCACCCTAGCATAGGCCGAGAGCTTGGGCATAGTGTCTCATACCACCATCCCCAGCTCACGAGTATTTGGTGCTCACTGGTTACTACGAGGAGGCTTGTCACCCTAGTGTAGGTCGACAGCTTGGGCATAGTGTCCCATATCACCATCCCAGGCTCATGAGTCTTATGGGCCACAATTTATGGTTATCAATGGGCGCAATGGTTACAGGGTACCTCATTTTCCAGCAGGTGTGTGCAATCATAGTTAACATATAAGGATGACCAACCAGTGGACTAATCTGCCTCCACGAGACAAACCACAGATTGTGTGGCCTGAAAACAACGTCTCATGTAGTTCAACTACGGCCGACAATTCGCAGTTCAACTACTCGAGCCAAACTTGCCCGTGGTTTGACCTAACGAAAAGGTTACCCAAAGGAGTTCCAGTTGGCTGGCCGATCCACAAAGGGACATGTGTGCAAATATATAGCATGTATTCAATAATTCCTAGGAACTATTCCAGTAAATAACAACATGTTCTGAATCCCAACAACATGGACAACAATACACTAGATCCCACAAAACATTCACATGTTGACAAATCAATCCTATGAGATTAGCAGTAATGGAGATCAAGCTCAACATGTTTCAGCAATTTAACAAATTGTATAGCCATACACCTAACTCACATCAATTCAATTGCATGAACCAACATATATCATGTAAATCAACCAAACAACATATAACATACCAATCTGCAACCAATCATATAACATACAAATCAACAACTAACATGTAACACACAAATCAGCAACCAACATGCGACATACAAATCAGCAACCAACGTGTAACATACACATCAGCCACATTTGGGGAATTGTACTCGTAATTCCCTAAACTGACCAACAAAGCAACCATCTACACATCAGGGGATCCTCAGGACCTAATTCCCTTTCCCAATTTTAGGGAAATTCTATGCGTATGTTCTAAGTCAAGTAATACTTAAAATTTAGCAACATGCATACACATACATCACCCAAAATCACTATGATTTATGCTAGGCACGATAATCAGCCAGGTAGAGGTAATGGTCTGTAACTATTGTCGACTGGAAGCCCTTGCGGTTGCTCTAGCGTCGTCGGTTCTGCGAACTTGACTTTTCAGGGCTTTGCGTCACATGAACTCCATGTCAAGACACATGGATGCTATCTTAGCTAGGGAGAGATGGATGGGAGTTCCGGTTCTCACCTTGGATCGGACGTAGCTCATCCCTAAAAGGATAGAGTCAAGATTCCAGGCAATGTAGAGGCGAGTGTGCAGGAAATTCCGATCCTCAAGCATAACATGCACCCGCACACACTCTTTCCCTCCCTCTCTCTCTCTCTCTCTCTCTCTTAGCTATTGAAGTTTCTGTGGAAGTGAGTGAGAGAGAGGGATTTAAGGGTTTTATACCCTGGATTTAGGCCAATTGACTCTAGGTTCCGTTAATTGCTTCAAATGGCCTTGTGTGACCCATTTCTGGCTATTGGGGCTGCCCTGATGGCCGGTTGGACCATCTACTTCACAGGATAAGTACCCTATGGCCAGATGAAGGGCTGTGTAAAGTTTGACAGCAAACAGACGTGGGGTTTTATTGCAAATGTTCGATTTGCGATCAACGGTCACCGATTCTCGCTTAAGGGTTAGATTTTATGGACAAGTGTAGGAAAATATCTTTAGCCTTCGATGTAAGTTAGGAAGAAATCTGATGGCTAAAATGCCCCAATTTATCATCCCAAGTAGCGGGGCCATTTGTTTTAAAAATTCAAATTTTATTTTCAAAGCTAGGGCGACTTGCACTTTACAAGTGCCGACTAGATGGCGCGATTCGTTTGTTTCCAAGTGTCATCCAAGTCTATTGTCCACGATAGACTATAAGCCCAGTGAGACCCATGGCCTCCTAAAGTTTCAGAATTTTCTATCCTACCTTAGGCGATGCATGGCCCGTACAGACAATCACCAAGTACAATTGGGCTGACCGGCTCTATGGCCCGTGTTCGGCCCAATCATAATTGGATTTAATCACATTAGTGGTGTAATCCAGATTAATTTATCAGTAATAAATCCATACGTGCGATCGAATCGTACGGTCCTACGTCAATTCACACGTGGACACTTCAGGACACTGTTCCGATTGGGTCGAGTGTTACAGGGGGGATTAGAACCAATTTAAAATTTATGCCAATTAAAAATAATTATTGCCTAATTTCAACTAATAAACAATTAAACTAAGGAAGGTAATATAACTCTAAGGCTTACAAACCAATAGAGGATCCAATCACATAGACTACATGTAACGCCCTGAAAATCGAGGATTGAGCAGAAGCTCAACTCCTGAGTTCCAACGCATCACTTATGCAACATAGATAATAATGATTGAATGTTGTTCATATTAGTGGATTAAACATTAGTGGGATTATACCAAAACAACATATCATACTCCAGAGATAGTTAACTTTCGCAAGTGGAAGACTGTGATAAATATATAAAATATATAAACTGTTGTAAGTCTCTAGAGTGTGAACATGATTCCAGGTTAAATATATACATGTATACTCCAAAAATGAATAAAATGAAGATACATGGGTGTTCCAAAGGTACAAAATAACAAGTGTAATGGCATCTAATCAGCATCCCTGTAACCCCGTCGATCAGAACATAGTTTACATAGATCAGCCTGATGGCTGCATATAGGAGAAACCCTCCTTATCATCATAAAATTCCGGCTCTGCTTCATACGCATCACCAGCATCTGAAACTAAAACAGGATCTAGTGGGTGTTTAAAATACTGTCCCGTAACGTGGGAGTGAGTGATCAACTCAGTGGAACAATAAAGCAAAGGTTAATATGTTATCAATTCAGTCAAGCAGTAATGATAACACAATACAACAATTAGGTCCTAAGTACTCTTGTTAATGTAAGAATGATATGAAATAATGATGCATGCCCTCGCCTGTGCTCCCTCAGCGACTTCATCTCACGATCGTGCATGAAACACTTCCTCAATGTTTGAACTGTTATGCCAAATGCACACGTAATGCGATGCATGAGCGTGATTACCAAGTTCTTATTAGTCCTTTTCATACAGCAGGATTGGGAAGCTAAGGTACCTCATTTATATCAATTCCCAAATAATGATCCATTCTAGGGTCGTTAGTCCTAACAAATCTCATACGATGTTGCAGTTCTAGGTCACTGCAAATGGCTCGTTCCTGATCAGTGTAGGCCTAATTTGTACTCTAGTTGCTACGAAAAGACTCGTTGCCTCAACGCAGTCTTAGAGTACACTCGAGGTCACTACCACCCACACCCATCTATTTTCGAAGGCTCGTCACCAACCCGACTGGGGACTATAGCTAGGTTGCACAAGAGTAGGCTGAAAACTCGAATTGAGTGTCCCATACCACCATATTCGGCTCACGAGTTTGAGTTGCTCACTAGTCACTACAAGGAGGCTTGTCACCCCAGCGTAGGCTGACAGCTCGACCACGGTGTCCCATACCACCATGCCTGGCTCATGAGTCTTAACGGATCGAGGTACCAAGGTTAAAGGAATTTTCACTGGTGAGTTTGGTGCCTTAGATTCAAGCAGTAGCGTCTACACATGGTGAACATACATTAGGCAAATCAGGTCACTTGGCAAGTTCGATTGGTACAAGCGTACGCTGAATTAATCGACATAGAGCGCTAACCAGTGTTGACAATCATCGTACGACTCGGATTCACCAAATGTATCACTTATAGTGAGACTAGCTCAGCTACTCCAACAGGAATTGTTACTGATTGCCAAGACTACGTCGTAGTCCTACTCACATTCCAAGCAATAACATTCACATATAGTAAGCCAAAACAGCATGTGGCAACTGAAATCAAATACAAATCTCATATGAGTATTTCAACAAACACATAGGGTACATGTTAGCATACATAGGCATTTCAACCATACAACACATTGTAGTGATATAGGTTACATAAAGGAAACTATAGCCATAGTTAAAGGAATTGAGAATCCTATATCAACACCCTCATTACATGCATTTCAACAAGTATTTCCTCATTGGGACATTTTATCAAACACTTAGACTACACATATTACATACAGTTAATAACTTAGTTAAAACACATATTATAGCAAATCCTTTCACAAAGGAGATGCCACGTATACAACAATCATGTATTTGCAATCAATAGTTATGGCATACACAAATCGTAATTCCACATTCATTCAAACATTTCAACAAACACTTGGAATGCATTGAAAACAACATAGTTTTACATATATATGTAATATACGAAAGATATCGTATCTAAACAATCAATTCAGTCATAAATCATTAACTGACATTAAAAGCCTTGAAAATCATAACCTAAACATTTATAGTTTACACCTTTCACCAGTAGACTCATAACGAACTCAGTTTAAACACTAAGCCTTTGTCTACGGCACAACGACAACCTATAGCATGAAATCGGTTAGCTATTTCATCACTAACACTATTGAAAACCCTTAAACAGATTAGGGTTAGCTTTTCTTACCCAAGTACGGAGTTGGAATCGCCGGAAAAGCGATACAGTTGTGGTGGTTAAGCACGTGGAGTGATGGGATTGAATCCCAGGAAGAAACACCGACTCTCTCTCTCTCACACTCTCTCTTTCATTCTCTTTTCTCTCTTCTCTCTCTTAGGGTTTTCTAAGTTCGTATGGAATGAGAAAGAGAGGGTTTAAGGCCCTTATATAGGCCCAGAAGTGATGGGAATGACCCCAGGGCCATTGTATACTTGGATTATAGCCAAAGACAGACTGTTTCGGTCCAACGGAGCACTTCTGTAGGCCCGTTTTCTGCGTGCGGTTAGACTTAAGCTCCAAGACATTGGATCTAGGTTGAGTTAAATTTTTGGTCTAATCGGATTAACAAATCGACCACGGAGGACTAGTTTCAGTTCAACGGTCAACGGTATCTGATCAGGGCCACAAGTACACTGACATGTGTTGGAAATTTTCCCTGATCTGAGGGTGTAATTGGGTCAGATTTCGACGGTCTGAATCCTTAGATTTGGCTTACAAGTGAAACGACTCAATTCACTTAAGTCCCAATTCATTTCTTAAAGAGATTCGCGTTTCTCACACACTTCGCTCCGGGCTCAAGTTGTGTGTTTCTTGATACAATTAGGACTTGATTGTTGAGGCGGTTGTCAAGTCCAGCAAGGCAGTCATAAGTGTATGGTTTCATGTTAATCGAACTTTTGACGTGCAGTCCATGTCCGATACGGAGTTTCGGCGTGCTCCCGAGAGCAACTGGATTTAGAGATTAATCCTAGGTTTCAGGGTAACGTAGCGTCCGCGATCCTACTGATTTTGGGTCTTGCAGTTCGTATTAAAAGTTGTCCAAGCTAATTTGACAAGTGATTTAGTTAAGCACTTAATTAATCTTCGTCTAATTTCTAAAGGATTTGGTCCTTAGTGATTTCTGTCTGAGGTGGTACTCGGGTCTTTGTACGGATTTTTCTGAGACGTTATAATCTACCCCCTTTAAAGAACAATTTCATCCCCGAAATTGCCTAAGGGTAATACTTAAAGGTTTTATTATTTCATTTTTGCTTAGTCTTGTTGGTTTCAGGTTTATACACGTGTTAGGGTATATAATAACTACATTAGCCTAGCTCATATTGATCTACTCCTCTTAAAAGTTTCTACCTTTAAGGTTTGGAAATAAATGTCCAAATCATTATTATTATGTTAAGTGTTTGATGATAAAGTTTACCTAAGGGTGGTATAATCTACTTTTTATGATTGGTATAATACGGAAAGACAGTTGTGGTAGGCTCAAACCCGATACGTCGATTGCCCGCTTGACCAAGGTAGATGACTCGTTGTATCCCTTCCTAATCCTGATGGATCCTAGTCTTCTACGCGGTCAAAGCAATGAGTCCTTTGGTAATCACCCAGGATTGAGAATTGAGTTAAGCCCGAATGCCTCGTAGGGATATGGTTCTGAAATTTTGAAACCTAATAATCCTAATTAGTTGAGGAGTATTATAATTCATTAGAGGTTCAAGCCTCATGTTTATACGGTTGTCAGTCGGGTCTTGTTCAACGAGAGCTCTTGTTTAACCTATGTTTAACTTAGTGGATAATAAGTTTTTCCATGGGGCTCATAGTCAAAAGACTATACTAGAAGGGTTTTTTTTTTTAAATCTCCTAAAATTATATTTGTATGTCACCATTTCGATCATATGGTTAAAGGGGTTATGGGCAGATTGCACTTCAGTTTCATTATCTTTGGAAGGGAAGGAAGAGTCGAGAGTTCTAAAATATTTTAAAAGTTTGGAATGTTTAACAACATAAGGCCATGGAAAGGAAAGGAGAGGGACATCTCCTCGATGCGGTATGAATCTTAAATTTACAAGGAAATAAGAAACTTATAATATTTTACTGTAGTCTGCCACTAACATGAGCTTACGGAGTATTAAACTATGAAACTCATTCCTACTCAAGGGTCCTAATTTAATTGCACAAAAATAATTAATATATGTATATGTATAATTTAAAATTTAATCATAGGATGATTCCTAGTATGATTACAAATAATTCCTAAATAGACACTAAATACTAAACTTTAATATGAAAAGGTATGACCAGTCTATTGGAAACTCGAAGTTGTAGATTTTTTTTATATAATTTTTATAGTAATCCATTGTTAGGCCTATTCTTTCATATGAATTGGTTTAATAGACCCAATGTCTACCAATAGGAATACAGGTGTACCTTGAATGTGGGCAGTGACTTCAAAGGCCAAAGGCGCTGCAGTTGCTGACTCAGGTGTTTCAGCTACAAATGCATGCACAGGGGCTTGTTAAGGATGATTTGGTTGCGCTACCATAGGTCATTGAGGTGGCCTATTCTGAGGTATAGGCGATCGGTAATAAGGTTACGCTGGTGGTGCAGATCGTAGGGGTGGAGTCGTTATACCACGTGATGGCTGACGGTCTATCTTTTGAGGTGGCATGACACCGTTATCTTTCATCTTGGTGAAATAGAAGAGGTCAGTGTGTCCACCTTTGTCGCAATATGAACACCAACGTTTCGCTCGCCTTTGCTTGGTCTGCGGAGCCACGAGCCTGGGAGGTAAGTCTACATGTGGCCTCTTACCTAGGACCGGCCGGTGCTGTGATTCGGAAAGAGGCCTCGGGCCCATTGGTATACGAGTCTGAGAAACTCTGTCTCCATCTTGTTTGGCTCGTAGAGACACGTTGTAACTCCCTGAAATTCGGGGGTCGAGCATAGCTCAGCTCCCGAGTTCCAAAGCATCACTTATGCAACATATTTAATGAAGGATGTATGTTGACTGTATTAGTGCATAAAACATGGAATAGATTAAGCCCAAACACAGATATGATTTAGGGATAAGTGAATAAAGCAAGCGAAAGACTTATAGAAAATTATGTGTACAAGTGTGAATCCCTGAAGTACATATACAAGCCAGGTCGAATAAAAGTGTTATTTAGCAAAATTATAAGTATCAAATTACATCATTTGAGTTCCCAAAAATAATCCCAAAATCCCGCACATCAGACCGAGGCTTGCTAGAACCCGTCTGAAAACTGCATGTAAGAGAAGGCAGCCTCGTCATCATCCAGCTCCCGCTCTGCCTCAGACGTCGCATCCACATCTGCAACATCAGAGCCTAAGACAGAGTCTGGTGGGTGTTTAACACCACCCCAGAAACGTGGGAGTGAGTGATCAACTTAGTGGAACAATAAGGCACTGGTTAACATGTTATCAGTTCAATCAAACAGTAATGATAAAGCAGGACAATTAAATAAATCCTAAGTACTCTTGTTAATGCAAGGATGTATGCAATATGATGCGTGCCCTCACGCGTACACCCTCAGCGTCTTCATCTTACGTTACGCATGACATCGCCTCAAAGTGCGCCACATCTACAAAGCACATGCAAATGCGGTGCATGGATATGATTACCAAGTTGTTATTAGTCCATTTCACACAGCAGGATTGGGAAGCTAAGATACCTTCCTCATATCACCATCCAAACAGTGATCCATGCTAGGGTCGTCAATCCTAGACATCTCATATGATCATATGTTTGAGGTCGTAGCAAAGGGCTCGTCACCAATCAATGCACGCCTTTCATGCCCTTACTACCACAGTTCGGCTCGTCACCTCCTTGCGGTATCCAGGTATGCTTGAGGTCACTACAAAGGGCTCGTCACCAATCAATGTAGGCCGATAGCACGAATATAGTGTCCCATACCACCATAATCGGCTCACGAGTTTGATTGCTCACTGGTCACTACGGGGAGGCTCGTCACCCCAGCGTAGGCCGACAGCTCGACCACGGTGTCCCATACCACCATGTCCGGCTCATGAGTCTTAGCGGATCAAGTACCATAGTTAATAGGATTTCACTGGTAAGTTCGGTACCCTAGATTCAAACAGTAACGTCCAATACATGGTGAACATACATCGGACAATCGGGTTACTTGACGAACTCGACTAGCATGAGCGCACGTTGAATTGAATGACATAGAGTGCGCAAACACTCCGCGTGGCCAAACCACTGCCGACAACTCTAATACGACTCGGGTTCGTCTCATACGTCCTGCGTGGCGAAAGCAATCTCAACCACGAACTTAGGGTCAATTACCGATTTCCTGGACTAATGCATAGCCCCAAACATCTAACACTACTACAGAGATTCATATGAAATGTAAAACAATAATAGAATAACAACTCAAATCATGGTACATATGCATCTGAAGAATGTCAACTTAACATAAATGTAAGCATAGGAGATGCTTGAATTTAAATAACTTGGAATGTAACTACATAAAGGAAATCATGCGCATCAATAGGAGTATTGAGAATCACTTCTCAACGCCCACAATTAGTGTAATAAATTACACTTTAGATCATTCATGCATTTCTACAAACACTTAGCATACATGGAACAACATACATGACGTATGTTGGAATACATGCACTTAGACAATTCCTTTTACCAAGGAGTCGTCATACATGCATCTAGCATACATACATGACAATTAATCATGGCAATCATAAGTGCATATTTTATACGTATACGGTACTTTATAAATACACATAGAATACACAAATCTCAATATAACACATGCATATCAGGAAAACAATGTAAACACAACATTTGGCATGTGAAATCTCATCCATAACAAGAATAAATCATTCACTGGCATTGAAAGCCTTGAAAACCATAACCTATACACTTAAAGTCCGCACCTTAAGCAAAGAAAGAACCACCGAACTGATTTAGACGAGTTGTCTTCGTCAACGGCGCTAGAATACCCTAAAATAAGGATAGAAATGAGATACAACAACTCCAAAACTAATCTAAGCTCTAACACAGGTTAGAGTTAGGTTAACTTACCCCAAAATGACTCAGAACCGTCAGAAGAACGATTCAAAGTGAAGGTTCAAAGATGAAGAAGAACAAGGAAGAAACCAAGATGATTCACCAACTTATCTCTCTCACTTTCTCTCTCTTTTCCACTCTCTTTCCAAGCTAGGGTTAGAGAAAATTCGTATGGAAAAGAGGGCTAGGGTTTAAGGACTATAAATAGGCCTATTCTTGATGAAAATAACCCTAGGGACAAGGTATACTTAAGTTATAACCAAAGCATGCCTTTCTCGATCCAACGAAGCACTTCTGGTGGGCCTATAACCACGAAAGGTCGGACTTAAGCTCACTGACCATGGATCTAGGTCAGGCTGAGTTTTCATACCGACTGGCTCTTCAGATCAGCCGTGGCGGACCACACTCAATTCAACGGTCACGGAATCTCGATCAGGTCCACAAGCACTAGGATATGCCTAGGCCAACTATCCTGATCAGAGGGTGAAATTGGGTCAGAATCCAACGGTCAGATAGCTTAAAATCGTCGCGCAAGCGACACGACTCAGATTTCATAAAAAGCTTAATAAATTCCAACCGTTCTCACACTCTTCACTCCGAGCTCAAGCAAATCGACTCAGAACATCACATGGACTTGATTTTCGAGGTGATAGTCAAGCCCAACTTGGTGATCGCAACAGCCTAAGATCATCGCCATCGGACTTTCGACGCGTGGTCCAGGTCCGATCCAAATCTTCTAAAAATTCTCCAGAACAAATGGATTTAGCGATGGATCCCAGATTTCAGAGTAACGTAGCACTAACTAATCTACAAGTTTTGAGCCATGATACAATTTAAAGTGATTGATGCGAATTTCACAAGCAATCGAGTAAAGCGCTAGTTACCCCAAAAACAACTACTTAAGGAAAGATTAGCACAAAAATTCCAAGGTCGTTACACACGTTGACTAGCTCGGCATAATTGGGAATGCTAGCGCAACACGTCTTAATACGGATATCGGGCCGTAACCCATTTGAAAAATGCTGCATTTTCATCGATTCATCTATTAGTATTAAAGGAACGTATCTGGCTAGCTCCATGACTTTGTTCTCATATTCTTAGGCGGTCATCCCTCCCTGTTAGAGGCGAAGGAACTCACCCTCCTTTTCATCACAGTAAGTGAGGGGGAAGTACTTCTCATGGAAGCGTGTCTCAAATGCATCCCAGGTCCACACGTGTCCTGCAGGACCTGTTCATAGGATGCTGTCCCACCATAACCTAGCCTCCTTCTCGAACATATAGGTGGCTAGCTCAACTTGTTGTCTCAGTGCAGTACAACAGCTTCAACATCTTAGAGATGCGATCTAGCCAGCAATCAGCCTCCTCGGGTCTATGAGCACCTACAAAAGTGGGAGGACGGAAATGCTGAAAGCGCTCAAAAATTTCGCTGGTATTCATGTTCCTAGTAGGGTTCGTAGGTGGTGTAGGCGTAACCACACTCACATTCTGGGCAAGGGCCCCTGCTATGGTGGCCAAAAATTGTTGCTGCTGTAGTTGCTGCTGCTGCATCAAGAGCATCATCTACTCAAACTTATTAGTAGGAGGAGTCGACTAAGGCACGTGCGGTGTCAAAGTAGACACACAGTTCTGCTCAGGAACCGTTGGTGCAGCAGCTGTCGGCCCATTAGTGGGGCCAGTGGCCGGTTACGAATCTGGCATCATCTCAAAGTCCGGGCCCAAGCTAGGGTCTGTGTGGTTATTGCTCGGGGAAGGTGCCCAGTCAGATGATCCGCCGAGTACGAAACATGTCATATTTTGAGTGGTTGAGGTGGCATCCCCTATACACAACATAGGGTGCAACACGCGTATGATTCAGATAATATGAACCACATTTCCAGACATACACATCTCATGCCAAAAGGAACGACATGCGTTTCATTTGATCAACATTGTCATAATACATGAGATTAAATCTTCCATAGATCATGACAGAAGATGCATGTGAGCTAAACAAGTACGGGTTGCACACCAATTACTCCAACATAAACTAAGCCTATCGAGGCCTTTATGTAGAACACCAACTACTCCAACATAACAGCGCGTGTAGGCTATACTATTTGTAGCAGGACGAATGTAGGCAGGCACAACTTATCTTCCTGCTCTGCACTATATAGGAAGTTTTAACGCCCAGGGAATGTGGAAAGGGAAAAGATGGCAGTCACTAGCTCAAAAGAGCAATGAAAGCTGGAAAAGTTTAGAAATAGGGAATATGGGGAGTTGTAGAAGGTGAGTTTTTGAGGAAGATGGTGGAGATGGATATGTAGTGAAGAAGAAGAAAATGATATGAGAATGGATGGGGAAATTTGAGAGAGAAAAAATGATACTTTTAGGAGTTTGGAGAGCTTGGAGGGGTGTGTTGATTTGACCCAATGTTCAATCCGATGAGTTATTCTCGGAATGTGACTAGGTTCAAACAAATCAAGCTTCCAAAGAGTTATTAAAGGAGCCTATAAGTATTAAGGGGATTCAACGAAAGAATGAGGTCTCACTCCAACCTAATTAAGCTGACTAACTAAGTCTATTATTTAATTATCTTAGCATAATCAGTCTTTTACATTCCGTAGTATAACCAGCAACCTAGTCTTAATTTAGAAGTAATGGTAATCTAATAGTTGTAATCCAATGTCTACGCTCATACACTAGTTGATTTCGTACCATTTCTAATACAGGAAATTATTTTATTGCTCAGGGTTAAAAGTTGTCTGATTGAAATTGAGTTGTCCAAACTTGAATTTAACTATGCTAGAGCACTTCACATATGCCCATCCCAGCTAGAGAGGTCCTAGGGTTCACGTTATTAATTATGGGGTTTCCTAACTGTCAGATTTTATATAATTCTCATTCCCAAGGTCCTAGGGTAGTTCTAAACCCTTTTCTATCACACTTTTAGTTAGTATATTATTTTAATTATTTTTCTAGAAGTTCATCATCAAGTTTACTTCATCTCCATTAAATTTCTTTTGATTTCATATTGTAAAAAAATTCTAAAAATTTTAGAAGCAGCAGCTATCCAAACTAATGATTTTCAGATAGTTGTCACAACGACCTATTTTTAACTATATTAAAATTTTTACTATATTTTTCACTTATTTTTATATGAAAATTTACTTATAAATCTTTAATCTTGCTTTTGAATTACCTAAATCGGAGTTATAACGAGGGAGATATGATTTTCTGAAGTCAAACGAACAATGTAGAGAAATCACAGAAAACGAGCCACCCGGCCCGCTGGACGGCGAGGCCTCACGGAACCGGTGAGGTCCTCGCCGGTCTCTGGACCTTTTAACGAGGGTTCACTAGTGGGGCGAGGTTCTCCCCCCTCGGGGGGGTGTCGGAAACATGTGGGGCCTATCTCGGGTCCCCCCGATTTGCATCGTTTTCCCCCCGAGTCCATTTGATGTGTTTTTGGGTCCCCTTTGCAAATGGAATGAGTTGTTTGATGTATAATATATGATTTTGGGGTTGGAGAAGTTGATCTATCCAAATAACCTATGAATTTCGTGAGATTCCAAAAGTTTAAGGGTCAAAACCCATTTTATTTATTTATTTACTATTTATAGTAAATTTTTGTTTAAGTATTGTTCTTCATCACTAAAACTTTAGGATTCATGTCTAATATGGAAGGACTTAGAAAATTTTGAAGAATAAGGTGGCGAAAGGTGAGATTTTGAAAGGAAATGGGTTAAAAATAGATTTTGGACTTTAGGATTGAGTTTCAAAAAGTTAGTAAGTTGTTATGGTCGACCCATTACCTAAGGACATCTATTTCCAAGTTTAGAAGTCATCAACTAATGACTCAAACCCGTCGACTGACGGCCTAGAGGCGACTTAGGTCAATTGATGTGATTGAAGATACGTCGTGGACTAAATTACAGTATTCAGTCTCGTCTGTTGGCGAAACTTGGGATTCTAATGTGGTTTCTAAATTCCATCGCCCCCTTCCTAAATCACAGTGCGTCAGAGTGCGTCGTGTTACCATAACCCAGGTCCATTTTAATCCAAATCATGCTCTATTACCAACTTGTAACACTCTGAAAATCGAGGGTTAAGCAGAAGCTCAACTCCTGAGTTCCAACGCATCACTTATGCAACATAGATAATAATGATTGAATGTTGTTCATATTAGTGCATTAAACATGAGTGGGATTATACCAAAACAGCATATCATACTCCAGAGATAGTTAACTTGCGCAAGCGGAAGACTGTGATAAATATATAAAATATATAAACTGTTGTAAGTCTTCAGAGTGTGAACATGATTCCAGGTTAAATATATATATATGTATACTCTAAAAATGAACAAAATGAAGATACATGGGTATTCCAAAGGTGCAAAATAATAAGTGTAATGGTATCTAATCAGCATCCCTATAACCCCGTCGATCAGAACATGGTCTACATAGACCGGCCTGATGGCTGCATATAGGAGAAATCCTCCTCATAATCATAAAAGTCCGACTCCACCTCATACACATCGCCATCATCTGAAACTAAAACAGGGTCTGGTGGGGGTTTAAAACATCGTCCCGTAACATGGGAGTGAGTGATCAACTCAGTGGAATAATAAAGCAAAGGTTAACATGTTTTTAATTCAGTCAAGTAGTAATGATAACATAATACAACAATCAGGTCCTAAGTACTCTTGTTAATGCAAGAATAATATGAAATAATGATGCATGCCCTCGCCAACGCTCTCTCAGCGACTTCATCTCACGATTGTGCATGAAACACTTCCTCAGTGCTTGACCTGCTACGCCAAACACACACGTAATGCGGTACATGAGCGTGATTACCAAGTTCTTATTAGTCCTTTTCATACAGCAGGATTGGGAAGCTAAGATACCTCCCTTATATCAATTCTCAAACAACGATCCATTCTAGGGTCGTCAGTCCTAGCAAATCTCATACGATGTTGCAGTTCTAGGTCACTACAAAGGGCTCGTCACCTGATCCGTTGTAATGACCCAGAAAATTGCGTCCAAAGACTCGAGTACTACCTCAAATTCCTTAGAAGTTATGTGTGGGTTAATTAGCATTAAACTCAATTGCTTGTGAAATTAGCACCAATTACTTTAAATTTGATCTACAGGACTCAAAACCTGTAGAATCATTAACGCTATGTTACTCTGAAATCTATGATTCAACGCTAAATCCAGTCGCTCTCGGGAGTACTTGGAAACTTTGTATCGGACCTGGACCGCGCGTCGAAAGTCCGATAGCGTCGATCTTAGATAATTTTGATCATCTTGTTGGGCTTGACCATCACCTCAAAAATCAAGTCCAGATGATGCCCAGAGTCGATTTGCTTGAGTGCGGAGTAAAGAGTGTGAGAAAGCTGAGAAATTAAATATATATTTATGAAATCTAAGTCGTGTCTCCTGCACGCCGATTCTAAGCTTTCTGATCATTGGATTCTGACCCAATTTCACCCTCGGATCAGGGAAGATGGCCCTGGCATGTCATAGTGCCGGTGGACCTGATCGAGTTTCGGTGACTGTTGAATTGAGAGTGGTCCGCCACGACTGATCTGTAAATCCGATCGGTACGAAAACTCAGCCTGACCTAGATCCATGGTCAGTGAGCTTAAGTCCAACCGCACGTGGAGAAAGGACCACCAGAAGTGTTCCGTTAGACTAATATAGGCTTGATTTGGTTATAACCTAAGTATACCTTGGCCCTGGGCTATTTTCATCTATTTTAGGCCTATATAAAGACCTTAAAACGCTCACTCTCTATTCCATACGAATTTTCTAACCCTAGCTAAGAAAGAGAGAGGAAGAGAGAGAGAAAGTGAGAGAGAAGTTGGTGAATCATCTTGAGATTCTTTCTTGTTACTCTGTATCCCTAAACCATCACTTTTGAATCGTTATTCCGGTAATTCTAAGTTCATTCTTGGATAAGTTAATCAAACCCTAGTCTGTTTTAGAGTTTAAACTTGTCTTAGTGTTGATGTAGCTCTTTTCTATTCATGCCTTAGGATTTCTAGTCGCCGTTAACGAAGACTTATCGTCTGAATCAGATCTATTGTGTTTTTCTGGTTTAAGGTGCGGACTATATTCGTATAGGTTATGGTTTTCAAGGCTTTCAATGTTGGGTAATGGTTTATTATTATTGTTGATGCAATTTCACATGCCAACTGTGATATTTTTATTGCGTTCCTGATATATATGAGTTATATTGAGATTTGTGTATTCTATGTATATGTAGGAAGTATCGTATATGTATAAAATATGAACATGTGTTTGCCATGAATAATTGTCATGTACTTGTGCTAGTTGTATATGTGTCAACTCCTTGGCGAAAGGAATTGTCCAAATGTGTGTCATCACCTACATACATCATGTATGTTGGACTATGTACTTTAAGTGTTTGTAAAAATGTTTGAATGATTTAGTGTGTATTATATTAACCTAATTATGGGTGTTGAGAAGAGATTCTTAACTACCCTATTGATGTGTGTGATTTCCTACATGCTATTTACATTCTTTGTTGTTTAACTTCAAGTACTACTTATGTGTAAATCCATGCTAAGTTGATATTCATCAAATGCTTCCATAACGTATGATTAGAATTATTGTTCCATTAATGTTCTAAATTGTTTATATGAATATCTGTTAAAATTGAATGTGTTTGGGACTATAAAATAGTCCAGGAAATCGGTAACAATCCTTGAGTTCGTGGCCGAGGTTGATTTCGCCACATAGGACGTGTTTGACGAAACTGAGTCGTATTAGGGTTGTCGGTGGTGGTTTGACCACACGGAGTGTTTGCGCACTCTATGTCGTTCAACTCAACGTGCGCTCGTGCTAGTCGAGTTCGTCAAGTAACCCGATTGTCCCGGTGGATGTACACCATGTATGGATGCTATTGCTTGAATCTAGGGTACCAAACTTACCAATGTAATCCCGTCAACCATTGTACCTTGATCCGCTAAGACTCATGAGCCGAAAATGGTGGTATGGGACACCGTGGTCTAGCTATCGGCCTACGCTGGGGTGACGAGCCTCCCCGTAGTGACTAGTGAGCACACCAGACTCGTGAGCTGATTATGGTGGTATGGGGCACTATATTTGTGCTGTCGGCCTACATTGATTGGTGACGAGCCCTTTGTAGTGACCTCGAGCATACCTTGCTACTGCATTGGGGCGACGAGCCTTAAGGTAGTAACTAAGGTATGAAAGGCATGCATTGATTGGTGACGAGCCCTTTGCAGCGACCTAAAACCATATGATCGTATGAGATTGTCTAGGACTGACGACCCTAGAATGGATCACTGTTTGGGAATTGATATGAGGAAGGTACTTTAGCTTCCCAATCCTGCTGTATGAAAAGGACTAATAACAACTTGGTAATCATGTTCATGCACCGCATTGCGTGTGCGTTGGAGTTATTGGCACTGCGGGAGGTTGTCATGCGTACCGTAAGATGAAGACGCTGAGGGAGTGCAGGTGAGAGCATGCATCATTTCTATATACGTCCTTGCATTAATAAGAGTAATTAGGACATGTTTGATTATATTGCCTTATCATTACTGCTTGATTGATTTGATAACATGTTAACTTTTACTGTATAGTTCCACTGAGTTGATCACTCACTCCCACATTCTAGGATGGTGTTTCGACACCAAGCAGCCTCTGTCTTAGATGCAGATGATGACGCAACCCCCGAGGCAGAGCAGGAGTATGAGGATGACGAGGACGCGTTTTCTTTTATGCAGTTCTCAGGAAAGTTCATGTGAGCCGTGTCCTGATCTACGGGAATTCTAGGTTTTCTTTGTCATTGTAACAGATGATTTCATTTTGATACTTATATTTTAAAGCACCACTTGTAATTATGACCTGGCAGAGTATACATATTTCAGGGACTTGCACATATACACATATGTTTCTTTAAGTCTTCTACTTGCGTCTTTCACTTATCCCTGAATTATGTTTGTAGTTTGGCTTAATCTATTCCATATTTTATGCAATCATACAGACAACATACATCCATCATTAAATATGTTGCATAAGTAATGTTTTGAAACTCAGGAGCTGAGTTATGCTTGACCCCCGAATTTCAGGGCGTTACAAGTTAGTATCAGAGCATGATTTGGATTAAACCGGACCTGAGTTATGGTCACACAACGCACGCTGACGCTACCTTTGTGTAGGAGGGTGTGAGCTTATTTTAGAATTTGTGTATGTTTTTTCGTTGCTCCTATCGATGAAAGTTTACTGAAAACGATAGCGGAGATCGAGTCTGTGCGCACTCCTGATCACACACAGCCACCCAAAATCTCTTCTAGACCATCCATTGATGATTTTAGATGGTGTATCATTCCATCGCAGCCATTAAAACATCTATAAACTCGAATCTGTATCAGATTTTATTCCTAGTGGCCCGATATGCGTCGAATCGGACTAAGGGCCCAATCGGGGCAATTCAAGGGGGACCCAGGGGGGACCCACATCATTTTGAAGCATAGGGGCCAAGAGGACCTCGCTTAAACGATGAGTCATCGCCGAAATGTCCAGAGACCAGCGATAACCTCTCCGGTTCAGCGAGCCCTCGCCGCCCAGCGGGCCGGCTCGGGCCGACGCATGTGGGGTCTAATGTGGCCCACTTATCTAGGGTTGCATGATTTTAAGGCTTCCTAAACCCTACTTCCTTCACAAACTCACCCTCCAAGCTTTCCTTTTCTTGAAATTTCTCTTAAAACCCCACAAAAATCCTTCCCCAAACCCTTTCTTCTTCCATTTTCGTGCACACCCATCCTACCCATCTCAAAACCCATCTCCATTTCTGTTTTCTCTCTCTTTCCTTTCCATTTGAGCACCCAAATCCTTCCTTTGGGTCTCAAATTCGTGGAGGCCTCATTATTTTTCCCATTTCCCTCTTTTCTCTCCTTTTCCATGGCCCTATTTGAGTTTGTTACGGCCATATTTTCCATCTCCACCATTCTCTCTTTCATGGGGAAGAAGAGAGCGCCCGTTGATGAAGCCGGGCCTAGCCGCCCAACCCGTGCACGGAAGCCGAGAGGTGCTGCCGCGAGCACGACCGCCACCCGTTAGTTTCAGACCAAGCGGGACCTCGATCCTCAAGCTCCCGTTGGAAGAACTCTGTTGGCGGAGCTATCTCATGGAGTTTATGAAGGCCGTAGGGTCCCTTGTGAAGCTCATGTAGATCCGCGGCTATTTAGCGAATTTCTCTTATTGAAGCGCCTGGAAGGAGCCGGTTGGTGCCCCCTGTTCGAGGGCAAATACCGCGCCAATGTGGGTACTGTTTGAGTTTTTTATGCCCACATTCGGGAACTTTCGCTGGAGCCTTTGCAGTTCAAGATCCCTTTCGGAAGAGTTCGGGAGGCCACAATCAACGTCGCTTTGATATCTCGACTTCTTAACGTGCCGCTTGGCGAGGTTCATGCTAGCAAGAAGAATTTGAGCAGTGCGTACGAGAGGGATCGCCGCACGCAGTTCCTGTGTGGTCGTCTGGTCAAATGGCAGCCGAACAAAAGCCTTTAGCTACCAACATGACGGACGACTTCCGCTTGCTTCACCACATGTGCACATTCAATGTTTATCCAAGGTGGAGCAACCGCAGCGAGTGTACGCGCCTGATGGTAGATTTCCTGTATTAGGTGGGGCAAGGAGAGAAGCTATGTGTGCCAATGTACATCTTACATCAGATTGTCCTTATCGCTCGTTTGAATAGGAGGACCGAATCGCTCCCATTTGGCCGACTCATTTGTAAGCTTGCACATAAGTTTGGTTACAGGCTTAGGGCGAAAAAGCCGGTACCTGTTCGTTACATTAATGAGACGACCCTTAATCAGATGGACATTGGGCCTCGTCGATAACAAGCCTCACCTGAAGAAAGTGAGGATGAGACAGAGAGCGATGAGGAAGAGAGTTATGGTGAAGGTGGAGCAGAGATAGAAGAAGAAAAAAAGTAGGACGAGGAAGAGGTGGAGGCCCAGGATACGAGTGAGAGTTCTCCTCCTATGGCACTAGAGCAGAGCGCAGATCAGGCTGCCAGGGATGCCTGTATAGTTTGGCTTGAGGAGGGTCAGGCTATTCTACGTCAGGATATTATGGATCTTCGAGGCCTCGTGAAGCATAAGTTCAAGAAGATGTCTTGAACTCTGAAGTCTATCCTGTGTTGTCTGTAGGATAAGGGTGCCCCTCCTCCATCTCCTGATTCTGACGAGTAGTTACAGATGTACTCGTCCCTTGCTCTATTTGTTATTTATTTTTGTGTGTAACCGTTAGAGGCGTAGTAGTTTGGAAGTTGTTTGTTGTTTGAAGCTGTAGATATTTTAGCTCACATGCTTTCTCTGTCGCGATCCATGTAATGCTGCACTTCTTGTATTGCGATAATTTTGTTAATGAAATGCATATTGTTTTTCCTTGTGTTGTGATGTAAATGCTGTATGGATGGATTATGTGGATGTTGAATCTTACAGGTTGCATCCTCTGTTGAATGTAGGGCATGCCTCCTAAGGGTTCGAAGACTTCGGCCCGTCTCTCTTTGGGTGAGTCGCTTGCCGGGGTTTCTCCCCTAGGCGATAGCTAGACGGATCCACAGTCGGGCCTGTCTCATTTTGGTGCTGGGCTGGACTCTCAGCTAGCTACTGGCCCCGCTGCTGGGCCGACTCCTGTGATACCACCCATGGCTACACCAGTCACACCTTCGGTTCCTGAGCTGAATCATGCATCTGCGTCGACGCCTTATGCATCTTCATCCGCTCCGCGTCCTGATAGGTTTAAGCAGATGATGCTGTTAATGCAGTAGTAGCAGATTCAGCAGCAGCAGCACTAGCAGTTTTTATCTTCCATGGCTGGCATCTTTGCTCAGTTGATGGGGGCGACTCCACCTGCTTCACCTATGCACCCATCTGGGAGCGCTAGTTCTAACGGCACATTTGAGCGATTCCAGCGCTTACGACCTCCCACATTTGCGGGTTCTCATAGACCCGAGGAGGCCGAGTACTGGATTGATCGCATCTATAAGATGCTAAGGCCGCTTCACTGTTCTGAGGCTGAGCAGGTCGAGCTTGCCTCCTTCATGTTTAAGAAGGAGGCTAGTTTATGGTGGAACAGTGTTCTCCGCACAGTTGCGAAAGGTTTTAAGTGGACGTGGCAGGCGTTTGAGGCATGCTTCCACGAGAAGTATTTTTCGGTCACGTTCCGACACGAGAAGGAGAGTGAGTTCCTTCGCCTCCGTCAGGAGGGATGTCGGTGACTGAGTATGAGAACGACTTACTGAGCTGGGTCGCTATGCTCCTTTACTTTTGGGTGATTAGCCAATGCGGATGCGGCATTTTTTTAGGGGGTTGAGACCTGAGATCTGATCGAAGATGTGTTGTGCTAGCATATCTTCTTATGCTGAGTTGGTGAGCATGTCTCTGCGAGCTGAGCAGGACAGGGACAGGTCGTCTCGTATGCGAGCACCTATGGTTCCCAGACTGTGACCCGACTTTCCAAGCGCACCATTTCTCGGCAAGAGGCCGCGGGCAAATTCTCCTCCGAGGCGTGCAGCGCCGCTCGCTCAGCCAATGCGTTCTGATTTACGCTGTTCGTATTGTGGGAAGATTGAGCATTTGGATCGTAATTACTTTACGCAAATGCGGGACAGTGGATTTACTCCACTGCAGAGGATTAGTCGTCTGATGTCGCAGGTCATATCTCCTCCTCCCCTTCATTCAGTGCCAGCTCACCCATCCTTCAGACCTCCTGTACCTCGCTTCAGGCCACCTCAGCGGCCCATGGTTACACCGCCAAATCACCCACAGCAGGCTCGAGTTCACGCGCTTACAGCTGAAGCGCCTGGGGCTGACTTGGCACCGAGATCCTTTGAGGTTACAGCTCACATTCAAGGTATTCCCGTTTATTTGTTGGTGGATACAGGGTCCACTACCTCTATTATATCGTATGTGGCAATTAAGCGCCTAAGTTTAGACACTGCTACTATGAAGGGAGTGACACTCACTATCGCTACAGGGACCTCCTCTGATATTACCAAGATTTGTATGGGTTGTTTGATTGATCTAGGGAGCAGATCAATCCTAGTTGACCTGTTTGTCACACTTTTATACCATTACGACATCATTTTGGGTATGGATTGGTTCACGAAGATGCGAGCAGAGATTGATTGTGAAGCTAGACTGGTGACAATCCATGGACCTGAGGGTGAGACATTTACTTTCCCTGTTCAGGTCAGTTACCCTTTCCGTTTTGGTTATTATACTGCTCTGTTGGAGAGTATTGCTAGTTCGGTGCTTGAAAGTACGTCGGTAGTTCGGGATTTTAAAGATGTGTTTGAGTCGATTCCTGGATTACCCCCTCAGCGCAAGATTGATTTTACTATCGATCTCATGCCTGGTGCGACACCCATTTCTTTGCCCACCTATCGTATGCCTCCGAGTGAAATAGAGGAATTGAGGAAGCAGATAGATGTCTTGTTGAATTTGGGTTTTATTCGACCTAGTGTGTCTCCTTGGGGAGCACCTGTCCTATTTGTTAAGAAGAAAGATGGTTCCTTACGATTGTGTATAGATTATCGCAAGTTAAATCAGGTGACTATGAAGAATAAGTATCCCTTGCCCAGGATCGATGATCTATTTGATCAGTTGAAGGGGGCACAGTACTTTTCGAAGGTTGATCTGCAGTCAGGGTATCATCAGTTGCGCGTCAAGAATGAGGACGTGTAGAAGACCGCATTTAGGACTAGTTTCGGTCATTATGAGTTCCTTGTGATGTCATTCGGTCTTACGAACGCAACAGCCATGTTCATGGATCTGATGAACGGGGTGTTTCGGCCATTTTTGTTCCGATTCATCATTGTCTTTATCGATGACATTTTGATATACTCTGCGAGTCGGGAAGAGCACGAGGAGCACTTAAGAGCGGTCTTGGATACTCTCAGGAAGAATCATCTTTCTGTGTAGTTCAAGAAATGTGATTTCTGGAAACAGGAAGTCAAGTTCCTAGGACATGTGGTGTCCAAGGAAGGGATAGTTGTCGATCTCGCTAAGGTAGCTGCGGTTCAGGACTGGAAGCAGCCTGGTTCGGTTACTTAGGTGAGAAGCTTTCTGGGTCTAGCAAGCTATTATCGATGCTTCATACGAGAGTTCTTGAAGATAGCCAGACCGTTGTCTCAATTGACATGGAAAGATTTGAAGTTTGCTTGAAATGAAAAGGCAGAGATAGCTTTTCAAGAGCTGAAGGACAAGTTGACGTCCGCCCCTTTGCTAGTAATGCTAGAGCAAGGGGTTAAGTATACGATATATACTGACCCCTCTCGCATTGGTCTGGGTTGTGTCCTTATGTAGAAGGACAGGGTGATTGCATATGCTTTGAGACAGTTGAGGAAACACGAAGAAAATTACCCTACACACGACCTGGAGTTGGCAGCTGTCATTTTCGAATTAAAGCTCTAGAGACATTACCTCTACGGAGAGAAGTTCGGTCTCTTTTGCGACCACAAGAGCCTTAAGTATATCTTCACTCAGCGTGACTTGAACATGAGGCAACGCCGATGGATGAAAATATTGAAAGACTTTAAGTTCGATGTTTCTTACTATCCGGGCAAGGCAAACCTTGTGGCAGACACGTTGAGTCGTAAGAAGGCTATAGAGTTTGTGGCTCCGCTAATGATAGAAGAATGGGACATGATAGAGTTTGTGCGCGACTTTAAGCAAAAACGTACGGTGGAAGAGCTGTATGAAGTTATCGCACACATTCGAGTACAGCCCCTCATTGACGAGAGGATCATTGCAGCTCAGGCAGATGATGAGCTATTGGCGAAGATGAGAGAGCGGGTTAGTACAGATGAGGACTCTGAGTGGAGTGTTGGTTCAGATGGGGGCCTACGATATCGTGGCCGGCTATGTGTCCCAGACATTCCTGACTTGAGACAGGAGGTTCTCGAGTCAACCCATAATTCTAAGCTTGCGATGCATCTAGGTAGCACAAAGATATATCAAGATATGAGAAGATCCTATTGGTGGGACAACATGAAGGTTCACATTGCTGAGTTCGTATCTCGTTGTCTCACGTGCCAGCAGGTCAAGGTAGAGCATCTCTGACCTCCTGGACTGCTTCAGCCAATGCCCATAGCGGAATGGAAGTGGGACTTCATCTTTATAGATTTTATTTCAGGGTTGCCGAGAACGAAGAAGGGACATGAATCTATTTAGGTGATTGTCGATCGATTGACGAAGTCAGCTCATTTCTTACCGATCAGAATCACAAACTCTGTAGACGAGTTGGCTAGGTTGTACATCAAGGAGATTGTACGTCTGCACGAAGTTCCCTTGGAGATTGTGTCTGACAGAGACACGCGATTCACATCTAACTTTTGGACTCGTATCCAGGAAACGATGGGTGTGAAATTGAAGTTCAGCACCGCGTTTCATCCGCAGACAGACGGGCAGACGGAACGTGTGAATCAGGTTCTGGAAGACATGTTGCGAGCTTGTGTTTTAGATTTCAAGGACAGTTGGGATGATTGTCTCCCTTATGCAGAGTTCGCGTATAACAAAAGTTTTCAGGCGAGTATCAACATGGCTCCCTACGAGGCATTGTATGGTCGCCCGTGTAGAGCACGGCATTGCTGGGTAGAAGTTGGCGAGCATAGTTTGATTGGCCCAGAGTTGGTACAGGCGACTTCAGAGAAAGTTGACATTATTCAACGTCGACTTCTGACAGCCCAGAGTAGGCAGAAGAGTTACGCTTATACGAGGCGGCGACCGCTTGAGTTTGAGGTTGGAGACCATGTATTTCTTAAGGTTTTCCCTATGAAGGGAGTTCTGTGGTTCGGTAAGAAGGGAAAGCTCACGCCGAGATTTATTGGTCCATTTCAAATTCTGGATCGAGTGGGAGCGGTAGCATACCACCTTGCTTTGCCCACACCACTTGCGAGCGTGCATAACGTATTTCAAGTTTCTTGCTGAAGAAGACTACACTCGAGGTCACTACCACCCACACCCTACCAACTGGCTGTCTATTTTCGAAGGCTCGTCACCAACCCAACTGGGGACCACAGCCAGGCTGTGCAAGGGTAGGCCGACAACTCGAATACAGTGTCCCATACCACCGTATTCGACTCACTAGTTTGGGTTGCTCAATGGTCACTACGGGGAGGCTCATCACCCCAGCATAGGCCGACAGCTTGACCACAGTGTCCCATACCACCATGCATGGCTCATGAGTCTTAGCGGATCGAGGTACCAAGGTTAAAGGGGTTTTCACTGGTGAGTTTGGTACCTTATATTCAAGCAGTAGCATCCATACATGGTGAACATATATTAGGCAAATCGGGTCACTTGGCAAGTTCGATTGGTATAAGCGTACACTGAATTAATCGACATGAAGCGCTAACCACAGTCGACAATCATCGTATGACTCGGATTCATCGAACGTTTCACTCGTAGTGAGACTAGCTCAGCTACTCCAACAGGAATTGTTATCGATTGCCTGGACTACATCGTAGTCCCACTCACATTCCAAACAATAACATTCACATATAGTGAGCCAAAATAGCATGTGGCAACTGAAATCAAATACAAATCTCATATGAGCATTTCAACAAACACATAGGGTACATGTTAGCATACATAGGCATTTCAACCATACAACACATTGTAGTGATGAAGGTTACATAAAGGAAACTATAGCCATAGTTAAAGGAATTGAGAATCCTATATCAACACCCTCATTACATGAATTTCAACAAGTATTTCCTCATTGAGTCATTTTATCAAACACTTACATTATACATATTACATACAGGTAATAACTTAGTTAAAACACATATTATAGCAAATTCTTTCATAAAGGAGATGTCACGTATACAACAATCATGTATTTGAAATCAATAGTCATGGCATGCACAAATCATAATTCTACATTCATTCAAACATTTCAACAAACACTTGGAATGCATTGAAAACAACATAGTTTTACATATATATATATATATGTAATATACGGAAGACATCATATCTAAGCAATCAATTCAGTCATAAATCATTAACTGACATTGAAAGCCTTGAAAACCATAACCTAAACATTTATAGTCCGCACCTTTCGCCGGTAGACTCGTAACGAACTCAGTTTAAACACTAAGCTTTTGTCTATGGCACAACGGCAACCTATAGCATGAAATCGGTTATCTATTTCATCGCTTATACTATTGAAAACCCTTAAAACAGATTAGGGTTAGCTTTTCTTACCCAAGTACGGAGTTGAAATCACCGGAAAAGCGATACAGGTGTAGTGGTTAAGCACGTTGAGTAATGAGATCGAATCCCAGGAAGAAACGCCGACTCTCTCTCTCTCACTTTCTCTCTCTTTCTTTCTCTTTTCTCTCTTCTCTCTCTTAGGGTTTTCCAAATTCGTATGGAATGAGAGAGAGAGGGTTTAAGTCCCTTATATAGGCTCAGAAGTGATGGTAATGGCCTTAGGGCCATTGTATACTTGGGTTATAGCCAAAGACAGACTGTTTCAGTCCAACGGAGCACTTCTGGAGGCCCATTTTCTGTGTGCGGTCAGACTTGAGCTCCCACACATTGGATCTAGGTCAAGTGAAGTTTTCGGTCCCATCAGATTAACAGATCGACCGTGGAGGACCAGTTTCAGTTCAACGGTCACCGGTATCTGATTAAGGCCACAAGTACACTGACATATGTTGAAATTTTTTCCTGATCCGAGGGTGTAATTGGGTCAAATTCCAACGGTCTGAATCCTTAGATTTGGCCTACAAGTGAAACGAATCAATTCACTTAAGTCCCAGTTCATTTCCTAAAGAGATTCGCGTTTCTCACACACTTTGCTCCGGGCTCAAGTTGTGCGTTTTTTGATACAATTAGGATTTGATTTTTGAGACGGTTGTCAAGTCCAACAAGGTGGTCATAAACGTATGGTTTTGCGTTAATCGGACTTTCGACGTACAGTCCAGGTCCGATACGGAGTTTCGGCATGCTCCCGAGAGCAACCGGATTTAGAGATTGATCCTAAGTTTCAGGGTAACGTAGCGTCAGCGATCCTACTGATTTTGGGTCTTGCAGTTCGTATTGAAAGTTGTCCAAGCTAATTCGACAGGTGATTTAATTAAGCACTTAATTAATCTTCGTCTAATTTCTAAAGGATTTGGTCCTTAGTGATTTCTGCCTGAGGTGGTACTCGAGTCTTTGTACGAATTTTTCTGGGACGTTACACTACAAATGATTTGCAATTAAGGCAACTAGTCTATAATATGATAGTGAACATGTGTGTATGTGTGGGATGTGCTAACTATCAACTTAAGAATTCATCTAATCATTCATACATAATTAAGCATTCAAACACATTAGCATAATTAAACAAGTGCACAAATAACATTTTCAAATACAAGCATATATAGTAGTTCGGCTACGTGCCGACTCCACTCTCGGTGAATACACTCAACCCATGAGTGTACCGGATTTCACTATCGGAGGTTTTAAATCAGGTTCACCTCTAATCTTTACAGCTCTACACAAGGACTCTAAATTTAGGCTCTCCACAAGAGCCAAGGTCCTGCATAAAAACCAAAGGTTTACGCCCTACACTGGAGCCAAGGTCCTACACAAGAACTTGAAATTTAGACTCCATACTAGAGTCAAGGTCCTACACATGGACCTAAGGTTTTAGGCCTACGTAAAAGCCAAGGTCCTACACAAAAACCTGATACGTATTCTCCTGCCGAAGGCTCCTGTAAGAGACTTTGGTTGGTTTCTCCTTAGGATAATTAATAACATTGGTCCTACACAAGAATCATGGATTTAGGCCTTACACAAAGGCCAAGGTCATACACAAGAACTTAATTTGAGTTTGCGATACAAACTCATGCCCTCCAATCTACACAAGGAAGGAGTACAAACTTGCACTCTTACACATGAGACTTACTTATCTGATTGAGTCCATTTTATAACTCCATCTTGGGTTCCTTGATCTTCGCTCTCCCATGCTTCAATTAGCTCCCCGATGCTCCCCCGATCATACTATCAAGACTTTAGTTCCACGATCAATCACCTTGCATTTGATGCTCCTCTTAGGTGACTAAGGTGATGGGAGGTTGGTTGAATCTCATACAACTAGTATGAAGTTGATTTCTTAGGGAATTCACTTAGATGGATCTTTTATACGATTTAGATAATGGTATTCCAAGATTGCTCAAGTCAAATCTCTAAAAGATGGAATGGTTCAAGCACTTCTTCAATGTAGAGGTAGGAATCCTCATGTGAGTGTAAATATCAAGGAAGAGTACTTAGAACACCATGGAATAGAAGTTTGGGATGATGGATATGAATATGGAATCACCTTACCTTCTATTGCTCCAAAAACCCATCATAATGCCTAAGAACTGAATGCCCTTTATAAAAAGTTCAAGCTCCAACGGTTTTAAAAAAAAGGAGCAGAAAACGGCTCTGTTGATGTCATCGAAGATAGCTTCGATGTCATCGAAGGGTTCCTCGATGCTATCGAACAATCCAGACAATATATGGTATTTTCTTATTAGACAGTTCTAGACCATTATCGACGTCATTAACTGACCTTTAATGTCATCAAACATCAAGTCGTCGAAGGAGCTTCAATGCCATCAAGAGAGTCAGAGTAAAAATTTAAAACCTTGTTGGACAATTCTAACTCTTAATCAATGTCATTGAGGAGACTTCGATGTCATCGAAACATAAGTTTTGATGTCATCGATAATTTTAGAGTAAAATCCTGTTTGGTTGCTAGACATCCCTGACTCTTGATCGATATAATCGAGCAGGTCTTTGACGTCATTGAAGACTATTCGATGGAAGCTCAATGCCATCGAACATTACTTAGAATCTATTATTTTGGGCTATCTTATACACAACAGTTTCAAACCTCTTCTAGCCTCAATTATCATGTGTTGCTTGGTCTCCTATTGCTAAGGGATGATCAATTAGGTATTCCTATTAGGTCAAAATCATCTAAAGGTTTATGAGTTATTTTGGGTCAAGGGTTAGGGTTACCAAGGCACCTCATTTACCTATAGTTGCTTCCTTGATACTTTAGCTTTATTTGTGTCTTCAGTTTTCACTTTCCAAAAGTTCAACCGACTACTTGACACAATGACTCACGTGATTGACAAATCAGGTGCAAAAACAAATGTATTAACAGATGCAACTCTCGTAAGATTTCCCATGCAATTAGTGAAAACGTGCAAGATCGACCATGGTCTTCTCCTTGTCCTTGGAAAGGAAATTGAGCATGAAAATTTTCATCCATCTCCTGTTAGGTATGGATTGAATTTGTAAGTAAGTTGGAGTACCATGTAAAGGTCACTGCAGTCAATGAATGATCAAAAAATTATAACTATATAATATTCATTATTAGCTAGTTCACCACATGTCATAGTGATTGTCCTATGTGCTCAATGGTTTATTGACTAGGATTGCCGGAGAATAGGGCAAATCCAGTCAATAGTTCCTTAGCAATAGGTGTTGTTGGTCAATCTATTTAGGATATGGCTTATAGTAGATCGGGATAGTATTGCAACTGATGACTTGGCCTGCTATTTCTTGGGCCATATGCATGATCTGGTCACGATCCACCTACTGAGGTTCAACCATTGGTGGTGGATTAGAACCTACCCGATTCCGTCCCTCATGGAACAACAGATTTTTAGAAAAGTGCTGGAAATGTTGTCCTTCCAGCATACCCTAATTCTAAACTTCAGAAGAAAAAAAAAATTACTGACCTCGCACTTTAGCCGCCTGAACTTGGAATGCAGTGGAGCATTTCTCTCATCCTGGACGAGCCGGGAGGTGAGTTCTGTTGTAGGGGAGGTATCGATGGTGGCTGAACCATATTACTGACAAAACTTCCTTCGACATTATATTGCGTTGCCATAGGTGTTCTTTTCTGTGATGATGGCCATCAATCGGTGAATGGCCTCGGTCTGGATAGCCATTCATTTGTTTATAGTTTCAGTTTGAACAAGGAATTTCTCGGACTGAGCATGTACCAATTCTACCTGAGCTCTCCCATATTCTTGAATGTTCTTGATACTCAATTGAACATCCCACAATTTGACAGTTATCTCTTTAAGAGAAATGGTCCGAGAGGTCGATACCCTTCCTAGTTAGTGGGA
The DNA here is from genome assembly GCF_029962835.1 of Magnolia sinica. Lineage (NCBI taxonomy): Eukaryota > Viridiplantae > Streptophyta > Magnoliopsida > Magnoliales > Magnoliaceae > Magnolia > Magnolia sinica. The sequence goes on from NC_080574.1 coordinate 89,451,031, forward strand.
TTGTGTATAAGATTAATGTTTAAATTGAATAATTCAGGGGCCATTTGAACCGACATATCCTTGGTCAAAGGTGGTGCGATTGGTGTCGAGGGTTCAATTCCAACAATTCGATTGCTTCTTCTATTCATATTTTGGATTGATCGATTTGTAATCTCATATCGATAAGTAAACTAGATAGAGTATCCTACTAGGCGTGCTAAGAAAAATGTTACTGTTATTTTAGTGTCAATTACGTGATTAGACGTGATTAGTGCGGGCATGCCATAATTAAATGTGCGGCTCAATTCTGACCGAACAACTACAGTCCTAAGTGCCAAGATAGGCAGATACGTTGGAAATCGACCGTATATGATTGAGATCTAATAAGATTGGTCACCTATTCAACCACTTACACAATATTGCTTAAGATGATCAAGCGATTATCAGAAGGTGGGGTTCGTCTTTTAAAAATGAGTTACACCTATGCCTTCTATACGAAAGAATATTTTCTTCAACGTAAATAAAACAAAAAGAAAATTCTTACAGTCAACCTTGTAAAATGACTATAGAGCACCTCTCTGAATGGAGAATTTTACTTGATACTCAAATTGAATCCACTACTTATTATACTAAAGAATGTAAATGGCAGATAAAAATAAAGATTAAGTTAGACAAAGTAAATGACATGTAATTGAAAAATAATTACTATTTATAACCTTAATATGACCGTATGCATTCTTCCCCATTACGCTTTAATACTACTAATTGTTGGAGGTTTTTCTTCTTAGCTTGCCTCTGTTACAGCCACGTGGTTGACTCGAACTAGTTATGCTCAGTCACTTTTATTTTATGGATGACATGACATTGGGTAAAATACTTTTTGAACATTTCTGCATCTCAATTACACCACAGCTCTATTAGAATTATGCGAACACCTCCGTGACCGGCATGCTCTCACAGGAACATAAAAGATAGGGTACAACATTGAGCAGAGTCGCATTTTAGGTGTCCCCCACCTTCCAGGGCCCACCAAACTGGATGGATTGGAAGAACAGAAGCGCCCACAAATACAATCGTGACCAGCAATACTGTAGACCATCTGAATGGCTACTCCAGTGGACTACTCACAAGTAACGAGTCCAAAAGCTACAGTCACGTGACTATCCTCCAGCCAAAAAAGGCCAAAATTATGAGATACTCCGCCAAAGCGTGGCCTTCATGCACGAGCACTGATGGATCGCGTACGTGTCAGACACGTAAAAACAAAGGAAAATCTTTCATTATTGTGGGACCCATATTGGATAGACCATAAGCTAAAAAATTTCCAAATGAAATTATCAGATTGAAACGAGATAGTTAAAATGAGAAACAGTCAACAGTCGGCCCTCAATTTTTTATTTTTTTAAAATGTCAGTTAATCAGAGGCTAGAGTTTGGAGACACAATAATTTTCAACGTAATTACGGATTAATTAGTGGAAGCGTATGAACAACGGGCATATACCGGAGTATAAAATAAAAGTACTTGTCAGCGGGTCAAAATCAACTTTATTAGCTATTTATTTATTTAACCGGCTTCTAGATGGAATCATAGAGTGGGGAAGGGGTGAGGGTTGGTTGAGAGGGAAAGGTGATAACAACTCAAGGCAGCGCATGCACGGGAGAAGAAGATGGGAAGGTAAAGTAACCTTCCGTAGCCGGTGGTAGTTGTACGTTCCCACCGGTTGGCTGCATGGGACCCACCACCACAACCGCGCACATGAGAAGCCTACGTGGAGTCCCAGGGCGGCTGCCAACCACCGCCCAAAGGAGCTGGGAGTTGGTAGCGTGTGGGCTACCACCCCCATTTTTCCCATCATATTCCCATTTGCCAGCGCTTTTCCATGAAATTACATCATTGCCCTTGTTCTCTTTCGTCCATGAATTTCATTACATGATCCTTGGATGCTCGGGTTCCATTATGCGCTAGCTACTCCAAACCGGCGTTCTGATGGGCCCCACTGCCGGTGGACCATTCACTCACGGACGCGGATTGCGTCCTACCCCTGCCCGGACGGATTGCTCTGTGGAGCCCACCGTGATGTAAGTGTTTTATCCACGCCGTTCATCACTTTTCTCGTATCATTTTAAGGTTTGATTCTAGAAATGAGACAGGTCCACAGCTCCAGTGGACCACACTAAAGGAAGCTGCAGTGATAATGACACCCACCGTTGAAATCTTTCTGAGGGCCACCGTGATGTTCTTTTACCATCCAACCTATTCATAAGATCATGTAGACGTGGATGAAGTGAAAACACGAATATCAGCTTGATCCGAAACTTCTCCAGCTCTCAGGAAGTTTTTAATGGTGGACGTTCAATCCCTACTCTGTGGTTCAATTAAGCCTTGGACCTTCCTCGTTGTTTATATGATATCTTAAAATGATCCGAGGAAAACGATGAACGGCGTGGATAAAACACTTACATCATGGTGGGCCCCACAGAGACCCGCCCGGGGGTAGGCCCAATCCGCGTCCCTCACTCAGGTGCTATCCTTGACGAGAAAGCCTTTCGCAGTAAGTTCCTGCGCTGATATGATAGTTAGGGTCCACTTTGATGTTTGTAAGAAATCCATACCGTCCATCAGTTTTGAGAGCTCATTTTAAATCATGCGAACAAAAAATGAGGTGAATCCAAAAATCTAGTGGTCCGCGCGAGAGGAAACAGTGGGGATTCAGTGACCACCGTTTGAAACATTCGCATGGCCACGAAGTTTCATGTAACGCTGAGTTTTCGGTGATTTCACTTCATCCCCACAGGGATAACCATATTAACGGTTTGGTTGGCATTAGACCGGCTTAATATCTGAAGGAGCGGAGTATGTGCGGCCGTGACCTCACCCAACACGGTGAGGCACGACCGTGGGGCCCACGTTGATGTATATATTGAAAATCCGTTCCGTCCATCTCATTTTAGGCATTATCACAAAAATAAAGCATATCCAAATCATAAGTGGACCATACCACAGGAAACCGTGGTGATTGAACGCCCACCATTAAAAACTTCCCAGGGCCAACAGTCATGCCCACTGTAATTTTTATTTTCCATCCAACCTGTTGATAAGGTCACATAGACATGGATGAAGGGAAAAAACAAATATCAGCTTGATCCAAAACTTTTACAGCCCACGAGAATATTTTTTAAGTAGTTAATCACCACTCTTTTCTATGTTGTGGTCCACCTGAGTTTTTCATCTTCTCCATTTTTGGGATGGTGCTCTAAAATGATCCGAAAAAACGGATGGTCGGCATGGATATAAAATATATACATTAAAGTGGGCCCCACAGTCAGGGCGGCACCTAATAGGCTCCGGATACCCTGCCTCTCTGGGGTTGGGCAGGGCCAGGGTCATCCCTGCCTGAAAACGAGTTACGTGATTAAAGGTTTAAATAGATTTTTTTTTAATATATATATATATATATATATATATATATGGAAATGGTACTATACGGTCGAGCGCATGCAACCCTAACATACAGTCCAGTCGTGTCCTGTTTCTCATCGTCGGGTTGAATGATAAATTTGAAAAATATACTGTTCAGATAAGAGCTTCTAATGAAAAGGAAACCGGCAAATCCGGTGTAGCATTTTATTCGCTCGCGAAGAAAGAGATCAAGCATTGGATTGCATAGTGTGGCCTTAGCAGTGTGTTGCCGTTAGTCCCACCATGATGAATGTGTTATATTTAGACCGTCCATCCATTTGCCAAGTCTATTTTAGGGCACAATCATGAAAATGAGGCAGATTGAAAGCTCAAGCGGACCACATCAAAGGAAGCATTGGGGATTGAATGTTTATCATTGAAAACTACTAGGGCCCATAGAAGTTTCGGATTAAGCTAATATTTGTTTTGTTCTCTTCATCTACATTTGGGTGACCTTATTGACAGGTAGGATTGCAAATAAACATCATGGTAGGCCTTAAGAAGGTTTTAAAGGTGGGTGTCATGATGCCCCACCGCTTTCTGTGGTGAGATCCACTTGAGCTTTGGATCTTCATAATATTCAAGCTCATGATCTAAATTGACCTCGCCAAATAAATGGCCAGTGCAGATACAACACTTACATTATGGTGGAGCCCACAGAATTGGTAACATCATCGCATCAACCAAGTCGGTGGTGCGTGGCACACTATGCAAGCTGCTTATAGAAAGTAGGGGAGCGGATTAGGTGTCATTGGGTAACACCTTTATCACACTTACCGTGTGGGGCCTACTTTGATGATATATATATATATATATATATGCCCTCCATCCTTTTTATTATATATTCTTAGGATATGATCCCAAAACTTAAGCAGATACAAATGTCAGGTGGATGACACTACTAGAAACAGTGGTGAATGACTATTAAAAGCTTTCTATGGGCAACAAAAGTTTTGGATTAAATGTCAGGTGGATGACACTACTAGAAACAGTGGTGAATGGCTATTAAAAGCTTTCTATGGGCAACAAAAGTTTTGGATTGATCTGATCTTTACATTTCCCTTCATCCATGTCTGGTTGACCTTATCAATGGGTTTAATGGAAACAAAACATTACAATTGACATTAAGATTGGCCTTAGGAAGTTTTAATGGTAGGCTTTCAATCACCATTGTTTCTGATAATATGGTTCAACTTAGAGATAAGTCTTCTTCATTTTTGAACTCATGCCATAAAATGATTTTGAAAAACAAATGGACGTCATGGATATAAAATAAATGGATTAAGTTGGCCCAACAGCAAGGGGCGCACTGTCAATGGTGAGGCCGGGGGTGCATATATTCTGCTCCAACTGTGTAGAAGCAGAATGCCTCGTGTGCTACCATGTGGATTTTCGTGGAGCCTTTCGTAGGAAGTTCTTGTGAACTTAGGTGGGGCCTATCGTGATTCTTGTGAGAAATCCACCCGTTCATCCGTTTTGCAAGCTCATTCTAAGACATAAAAACAAAATTAATCTTGATCCAACACTCAAGTGGATGATACATTAGGGAAAAACTGGGAAAAAATATCTGCCGTTGAAACATTCCTGGTTCGAACTTGATGTTTGCATGACATCCAAACCGTTTATGAGGTCATTTCCATTGGGATGAACTGAAAACACAGAGAATTGAGCCTATACAATTTTTTATTATTTATTTATTTTTATTTTTTTTTGTGGACATAGGAATGTTTCAACTGTGATTGTTCAATCCCCATTGTTTCCTATTGTATGGCCCACTGGAGTCTTGGATCCGACTCATTTTTTGTTCCATAAACTAAACCAAGGTTGCAAAAAGGATGGACGGGGTGGATTTATCACAAACATCACGGTGGTCCCACCTAGTTCTCGACACAGGAACTTAGTGTCAAAGGCTTCTTAGGAAATCTACACCGGGTCTGCCATGTGCAAAGACCTCGGTGTTGTTGTGTTGCTGTCGTGGCCCGACCATGACATAAGTGTTATATTCACACCGTCCATCCATTTGATGAGATTATTTTATGGCATCAGCCCAAATAGAAGGCAGATTCAAAGCTCAAGTGGACCACAACACAGAAAACAATGGAGATTGAGTGTCTACCATTGAAAATATTGAAAACTTCTTAGGGCCACGAAAGTTTTGGATCAAGCTGGTATTTGTTTTTCCTTTTATCCAGGTATGTGTGACAGTATGAATAGGTTGGAAAACAAATAAACATCATGGTGCATCCTAGGAAGTTTTCAACAGTGGTCATCATTGTCCCCACTGCCCTCGGTGGTGTGACTCATTTGAGAGCTGAATTTGCCTATTTTTTGAGTTCATGATTTAAAATGATATCTCTAAAATTACAGACAGTGTGGATATCACTCAAAATCGAGAACTTACCTAATAAGTAGTAAATGGTTAATGCCGGTTCCGCCAGTTTCGCCTTGTTTACATCATGGCATGCATATAATATAATTTTCAAATTTAACTTCCAATGATGGAAGACGAGAGATGACTCAACTGTATGTAAGGGTTGCATCTGCTCGACCGCATAGTACTATGTTCACACACACACACACACACCCAGCGGAACGCTCACCTGTGAACCAGTTTGCACGGACTACCAACGGATGTTTTTTAGAACTCATCATACGTGATGAGTCTCGAAAATTTGAACGGTCCACATGAAGCAGAGCCTCATTAAACCCCCTGGTACCAATTTTTACTTTGAACCAAAACTTCAGTGGGCCATAAAAAATGCAAGCAGTTTCTTTCCTTAATTTACATTTCTCTTTGCTATGGCCCATCAGAATCTTAGATCAGGGTGAAAATTCACCCCCTTGGATTTTATGGGATTCCGCATCTTATGGAACGTTCAGATTCTACTCCTTTGACATGTGTGCAAAGGTGCGCACATGCGTAGGTGCGTAGGTGAGCGTGCCTCATATATATATATATATATATATATATGGAAAAGGTACTATGCGCTCGACCTCACGATAAGCTCCATGAGGTCGAGCTGTGTGGGCCCCACCGTGATGCGTGTCGACCATCAACACCGTGCATTTGATGGGTCCCCTCTAACTTATGGGATATCCCAAAAATCAGCCTTATATGGAACTCAGGTGGGCCATACCATCTAAAATCATGTAAAGACATGCCAAAAACATATAAAAGCACATGGTGGGGGCCACCTGAGTTTTGAATGCTACCGAAACTTGGTCTGAACCCTCATCCAAGTGGGACACACATAATGGATGGGCTGGATTTGCAAACCACATCTCAGTGGGCCCAAAAGATGATTATGAAAGTTTTAATGGTGCCTGGCCCCTCCCCATTTTTGTATGTGGTGTGGCCCACGCAAGTCACGGATTGACTTGATTTTTGAGACCTACACCCACGATGGAATGGTGCATCTGACTGATGGGGTAGATGTTCGAAACGCATCACGGTGGGGCCCACACAACTTGACCTCGTGGGATGGTCTTGTGAGGTCGAGCGCATGGTACCTTTTCACACACACACACACACACACACACACACACATATATATATATATATATATATATATATATATATAAAGGAGAAAGACCAAAAGCCCCTTTTCGTAAGTTTTCGGTAGCGACGGCCAGCTGCCTTTATTTTCATTTCGGGACAACCTTTTTTCGAAAACTCATCCTTACCGGCCCAAATGACTTCACCCTCTTGGCTTTTTCTATGTTTTCGATAATACCCTTAAAAAGGTACATGAATAAAATCAGAACCAGAGAGATTAGAAAAGATTCTCACACTTGCCAATTTGGTACACGTGTTATGTTTAAGCCATGTAACCGTGTGGCGGTGCACATGTGGGGCATCTGTGCCTTGCACATATGATGGCTATTTGATTGGTTGAATATTTATTGGCCAATTAAAAGTCTTAAAAAAAAAAAAAAAAATCAATTGTCCACTAATTAGGGAGATAGGATTACTTCACTAATCTGATTTTGAGGCCTTTTCAGTTAAAGAAAGTAATTCATGTATTCTAGTCGGTTTAATGTGAGTGCATGGACGCCTTATTAGCAATTTCTAAGTGCCTGTATATCAAGCGTCATGTAAAGCCAGAGTAATAAATGGACCCCTCATTTAAATAGCCAGATTACCCATTGGAATAAAGATCTTGCGTGACGTGGGTGTAACTATTGGTTGGACATGGATGGGTACGCCACTTCATGTTAGGATTTGATTCCAAACATTAAACTGATTCAAAATTCAAGTGAGCCTCACTAACAGGAAATTGTCTGAAACCAGCTTAAAATCTCCAATTCACATGGTGTCGTTTGGTCTACCTAAGTTTCAGAAAAGTACGAATTTTAGTATGATTTTTTAGAGAATACCTACTAATTTGGTAGGAAGAGTCATTAATGGAATGAATGACATGTATAAATCATGGTGGGCCCCATATACAACTAACGGTGGGCATTTCATCTCAACACTTCCTTATGATGTGCCCACCTAAGTTTTGAACGGACCCAATTTTTCCCTTTGAGGGTTCAAATGAGGCAACTATTTGATGGACCGCATGGATCTCATGTGGGACTAATATTATATGCGGAATAAGCCCAAGGACCTGACTGTGCATGAAGATGGTCATCAATGGTGGAGGGATAAAACATACCAGTTTTAGAGGCCATAGTTGAGAATAGAAAACCTGATCTTCCTCTCCTCATACCCGTATTTAGCTAATTCGATGGGACTATGACTTGTGTTTAGGATCGGGGACCCAAACATATTATATAGTTGCTGGGGAAAGAGAGTATGAAACCCATCACAACTCTCTCCCCATGGCTCCACACCTGTTCAATCCTCGTTGTATACAAACAGCTGTGCATATCACAGCTATAGCATTCCAGCTCCTTATGCACACTTGCACAGATACACTACCTGGATCACACTAAAGTGGGGCCCACTGGTTTACCCATTCACATAGTCCAACCTTTAGAATAATCCAGACCGTTGATCAATAAAGCCCACCTTATAGAGTTCTTACATTCTTACACTTGAGCCACATTGAGCAATGTCAATGATTAACATGTAAAAATACTTTTGAAAATAAGTTTTGATTTTAAGAAAACATTCAAATGGTTAACCAATGAAGTTGTTGGATAATACGGGTAATGCTATTCAATCTGGTCCATCAAGACTATAAGTATCAAATCGCGGTAGTCATCACAACATTTAATTTAAGCGAAGTGGGGCTAGGCGCGGTCACAGCTACTATTAATCTTAATGACATAGATCAGGAACTAGGAAATGTGGTATAAGGATTATACACTTAGTGTGATGATATATGCCTATCCTTAAGAGGTTATAAAGCTTTCAAATGTCTCCAACGAGACATGACTGTAGTTTTACTTACTCAAAATTTTGTGCATATATATAGAGAAAAGTAGACATAAATCTTTATATCAAAATCATCAAACTATGTTAAATGAGATCTCTAGAATATCTATGAAATCAAAATACGCTCAACTCCCACTAAGTAAAAATATCTACGGAATCAATGACTCCCATGGATGTTACGTGCTCCTGAAATGGCGTGATAGGGAGCTCCTTAGTGAGCGGGTCTGCAATCATCTGTTTAGTGTTGATGAACTCTACAAACACCTGACAATTCTGAAATCTTTCCTTTACAATAAGATACTTGATGTCGATATGCTTCGACCTTGATGAATGCTTGTTGTTACTAGGGAAGGAAATTACAACTGAATTATCGCAACATATTCTCAATGGTTTCGAGATATGCTCTAGTGCTCGCAAACCTGAGAAAAAACTATGTAACCATAGTGCCTATTAGATGCCTCGTGACAGACAATAAATTCAACTTCCATGGTGGATGAGGCTGTGGTAGATTGTTTCACGCTTTTTCAAGACACGGCTTCTCCAACCATCATGAAGATGTATCCTAAGGTGGACTTCCTAGTGTCAACACAGCCTGCAAAACTGCATCTAAATATTCAATCAATTCCAATTGATTAGATTTTCTGTATGTGAGAGAAGTCCTTCGTTCTCTATAAGTACCGCAATACTTTCTTTGCAACTATCGAATGTTACATTCCTGGATTAAATATGTATCTCCCCAACATTCCAATGACAAAAATAATATCCGGTTGCGTACATACTTAAGCATACATGATGCTCCCTACTACTGATGCGCAAAGAAATTCCTTCATTTGATTCTTTTTCCAAATCATTCTTTGAAAACTAAAATAGGCCAAATTTGTCTCCCTTCACAATGAGCGACTGTCCAGAAGCATAATTTTGCATGCCATATCTTTTGAGTACCCTAGTGATATAGGCCCTTTGTGATAGGCTGAGCAGTCCACGACATTTGTCTCGGCGAATCTCAATGTCGATGACGTAAGAAGCTTCACCAAGTTCCTTCTTTCCAAATCTTTGAGATAAGAATTTCTTAGTGTCGCTCAACATCCTAATATCACTGCTAGCTAACAGAATGTCATCAACATACAAAATCATCATAACGAACTTACTCCCACTGATTTTAATGTAGATACATTTATCTGCAGTGTTTTCTACAAAACCATACGAAAAAATTATTTCATTAAACTTTAGGTACCACTGACGCGATGCCTGTTTCAACCCATAGATGGATTTCTTCAGTTTACAAACTAAATGTTTTGAGCCATGGGCTGCAAAACCTTTAGGGTGTAACATGTATACATTCTCATGCAGATCCCTATTGAGGAATGCTCTCTTTACATTCATCTGATGTAACTCTAAGTACATATGAGTTACCAGATCCATTATAATCCTGAATGAGTCTCTCTTAGATACTAGTGAGAAAGTTTCCTTAAAGTTAATGCCCTCATGCTGGTTAAAACCCTTGGCAACAAGTCTGACTTTATATCTTTCGACATTACCCTTGGAGTCCTGCTAGGTTTTAAATATCCATTTATAACCAATTGGTCATATTCCAGTGAGTAATTCAACAAGATCCCATACTTTATTGTTCCTCATGGATTTTAACTCATCTTTCATAGCATCAAACTAACGAGAAGGATTAGCACTTTATTTAACTTGTGTAAATGATTCAGAATCCTTTTCCACCCCTATGTTAAAATCGTGCTCATGTAAGTATACGATGTAATCATCTCAATTTACAGGCCTTCTCTCTCTTTCAGATCTTCTCAATGGTTTAGCTTGTTGGGTGTGATTTTGATTTTTATTTTCCTCATCAGTATTTTGTATATGAGGTTCTACGTGGTGTTTTGTAGTGACTACAAGATTGACTACATCATTAATATCCACGTAATCTTGAGTGACTATGACTGGAGTCACAGTCCTTTGCTCCTCAAATACATATTTCTAATATTCGTGATCCCATTGTTTTCAGTGTCTTCAATGAATCTGGCATTCCTAGTCTCAACAATCCTGATAGAGTGGGAAGGACAGTAGAATCGATAACCCTTTGATCTTTTTGGATATCCAATGAAGAAACAACTTACAATTATAGGATCAAGCTTCTTTTCATACGGGTAATAGATTTTGGCCTTAGCAGTACAACACCAAACATGCAGATATCAAGGACTTAGTTTTCTCCCATTTCACAACTCAAAAGGAGTTTTGCTTACTGCTTTGTTGGAAACCCTGTTAAGTATATGAACTGCTGTTTTGATTGCATAACCCCCCAGGGATTCTGGCAATGTTGAATTGTCAATCATGTTTCGCACCATATCTATAAGGGTGCAATTACGCCTTTCAGCCACACCATTCTGCTCTGGAGTACCAGGCATAGTGTACTGGGCAACAATGCCACAATCCTTTTGGTATTAAGTGAATGGCCCTTTGTTTGCATCCTGATTCATCATATCTGCCATAGTATTCACCACACGGTCAGATATGATAACTTTAATTCTTTTATCGAGTTGATTTTTAAAAGTATACAGGCCATCTGATTTCTAACTAATAAGGTAGAGGTACCCAAAATGAGAGTAGTCATCTATAAAGGTAATAAAATATTTGTATCCACTCTACAAAGCTGTAGGGAATGGTCTACAAATATCTGTATATATCACTTCTAAGAGACCCGTACTCTTGGTTGCACATTTCTTTCTAGTTATGATCTGCTTTCTTTTTATGCAATCAATGCATACTTTATAGTTAGAGAAGTTTAGAGAATGTAGAATTCTTTCTCGCACAAGCTTGTCTAATTTCTCACGAGATATATGATATAGTTGCATGTGCCACAACATAGAGGAATTTTCATAATCTAGCCTTCACTTAGATCCTACTTTATTTCCATGCAAGGCATTAACATTATAGACGTGTGAGGCAATCAAATCTAACTAGTATAAGTTGTTTACTATAGAACCAGTGCCAACTTTAATCGCATTAAAGTAAATACTGAAACTTTTATTTCCAAATTGAAATGAATATCCCAATTTATCCAAACAGGAAATTGAAACTAAATTACGCTTTATAGAAGACACACAAAATATATCTACTAAATCTAAAAAATAACCAGACTCCAACTTAAGCCTATAGACTCAAATTGCCTCCACATCTACCTTGACACCATTTCCTATGTATACTGAGAGCTCTGCATTAGTTGTTAACCTGGCCTGTAGTAATTCCTGTATGGAAGTGCGTATGTGAATATTAGTTTCCGAATCTATCCACCAGGAATTTGTCGACACATCAGTTAGATTAGATTCAAAATAGACAAGAACAGAATGATTACCTTTCTTTATGAGTCATTTCTTATACTTTTCGCAGTCTTTCTTTAGATGACCCATCTTTTTACAAAAGAAGCACGGATTGCCTTTGGCCCATTTACGTTTCGATCCATTTCCAGATTGATTCTCACTGTTACCTAAGAATCCATTATTAGAACATTGGTTCCTTTTCCTTTTCCCCTTCTGCATATGCCCATGTCCTTGTCCTTATCCTAAGGTTACCATGTTTACATTTTGTACTGTATCTGACTGTCTGATCCTATCCTCCTATTGAACACACTGAGTAATCAGTTCGTCCAATGTCCAGTTGTCCCTTAGAGTGTTATGGTCCATATGAAACATACCATATTGAGGGGGTAGGTTGTTCATGATCAAATGAACCAGTTGATCATCAGTAAGTATAAGGCCCAGAGAGCGGATCTTAGAAACAACCTCGATCTGTTCTACAATGTATTCATGAATATTTTCTTTTCTATCATAGGATGAACGGGTTAATTTGATCAAAAGAAAACCCACTTCAGCTTTATCCGATTTCTTGAATCGTTTTCCTATTTCGGTTAGGAAAGGTTTTGCCTTATATATTTTAGGCATGACACCTTTCATGGATTCAGAGATCGAATACTTTATGAATTTTAGGCATGTGTCATTCGATCTGAACCATGCCTCATAATAATTAATCTCTAAAAGGCCGAGCTATTAAGTCCTAGAGGGGGGTGAATAAGACTATTCCAAATTAAAAATTAACAGTGAAATTTAATCAAAATATAAATACTGATAGCAATAAATAATCTCACAATGCTGAAAATAAATACAACCTCAAATGTACAAGTATTGAGAGATTGATACAGATGTTGTTTTAAGAACAACCTTACACCAAAAACTAAAGGTTTATGGTAGGACAACCTGATTCCTAGAAAGGTCTGTGTATCAAAAACTCAAACTGATACAGAGGAATAAAGAAATAAATAGCAAGAAATGAAATCTAAGATATTACAACATTCTCACACTTACATAAAAGAAATTACAACATTCTTCACAAATGCAAAAAGGAAAATTACAATCATCTAAAAAAAGAAATAAACAATCAAACCACAAGACCAGAAATTATAGTGGTTCGCTTGTGTGTACACCAGCTATTTAGAAAAACAGCCACATAACTACTCCACTTCTAATATCCTCACACAGTGGATATTAGCGTTCACTATGAAAATAGGTTTTTCAAGGTTCACTTAAAACCCTCACAATTGTGTCTTTTAAGTGGGCTTACACAATTCAAAAACCCCACACTCTGAGTTTTTTGGATCACCTCAGACAAACCAAAATAGAGAGATTTTTCTGGCACAATCTCAATGAAACCAAAAGATAGAAATTTATAACGATGTAAAATACGTGAATATTCTCCTTTAGATGCAGCCCGAAAGAACCAAATCGAAGTAGAAGTTTAATGTCCACACTCACTTATGAAATGGTTCTAGGTTCTAAATTGATTTTAAATTAAATCAAGTTGGGCTAGCTCTATTTGATTTTGATTCCAAGAAAAGGGCAAGTCTCAATCCCTTCTTCAAAGATGATTGGAATAAAGAATATAAAATTAAATATAATAAAGCTAAATTAAGAGAATATTAAATGAGCACAATATAGCTAAAAAAATGACTAACTTATCTCTCAGAGTGGCGTATTAATTTAGCTTGAATTGAATATGAAACTCTGAAATTCATGCTCTATTTATAGTTACAAAAATCGCATTCTCGACTGGTCCTGTGGTCAGCACAACTGGTCATAAGACCAACAGATTTTTGAAAATTTAAACGCGATAGGATAAAGCCGTTCCATGACTGGTAGTAGGCTCTACTCGACCGATCAAGTGACCTCTACGACTGGTTGAGTCCTATTCACGACTGGTCGTGTGGAATCCGATTTAGTTGCTGGACTTTGAGTCAAGGCTGCAGGACTGGTTGAGCACTGTTTATACGACCGGTCGAGCAATCTCCAGGACTGGTCGAGGCTTAACAAAAAATTCTGAAAATTTGTAACAACCTTATGACTGGTTGAGCCAGTGATGGGACTAGTCGAACAAAGTCCAAGACTAGTCGAGAAACAGTCAATGCACTTATAAAGTGATCTAATTGAATTATGTATTCAAAATGACCTATCCTATGGTCAATCTAGGGTCATTCATACCTTAAACATGATGTATGAACATTAAAACTTCTTTTCCTTCTGTTGAGAGTTGATCTTTGAAGTTCACGAAACTTGAGATCTTTACACATGATGAAGCTTGATCTTGAGACCTTTTGAGGCTTCAACTTGAAGTTTATTGAAACTTGAACTTGTAAGCTTTGAACTTAAAACATCTTGCAACTTGAGCTTGAGGTTTAAAGTAAAGAACTTTGTCTTGACTTGAAGCTTCCTTGAATTCACACTTGATGTTGTATTCGAACATGACCAAGTAAACTTGCATTTCTTGAAGTAAAAATCTTTGTTCTTGAGAGATGCATTGTCTTGAATATGTAGATGCGCTGGATAAGGCACAGATTCAAAAAGGTTTTGGCACTACAAAATTTGACAATTATAGGAACTAGAAACCATAGCACTTACAATCTGCCCCTTTGTCAAATTTGTGACAAAACATTCTTTGTAATAACATAAACATTATACGCACAAAAAATCATGCATCAGTTATCAATATGAACCAGTCAACATGGTTAAAGAATCATGTACCAGTTATAAATAGGTCATAAAAATTCGCATACTCTCACTTCAAACTCCCCCTTACTTACTCCTCTCCCTTACACAAAGAAGGCTATATGTCTATATGTCCACAATCCACATGCATATATCATTATCATAAACACCATACTCAAGCATGAAAGCATGACAAAATTATCCCCCTTTTTGTCGCAATATGATAAAGGAAGAAATCAATACATGAAACAGGACATAAAACACAAGGAAGAATAAGTTAAGCAATGAGGAATAGTCGATCAAGATAACCAAGATATTAACTTTATAAGCAAGTAATGTTCAAGCATAATCTACCAACATCAACAGAGTTCAACCAAAGTCAATCCCACAAACCGAAAGGAAACGAAGTATTATAAGAGTTATACAAGCTAAACTAGAAAACACTAATCAGAACTCGAAGAAGGAGCAGGTATGGTAGGATCAAGTTTATGAAGTCCCTTGTTCAGGCACCTAAGATATTTGCGCATAAATTTGAACTGTAAATCATGGGATACATTCTCCTCAAGTGAGCACAACCGTGCATCAAATTCAGAAGGCTGATAGTCAGGATCATCTACAGTATCAGATTCGATCTCATCAAAAATATCATCCATGTTTATGTCATTTGGAGGTAAATCACCTTCTTCTTCATTCACTGCAGCAACTCCTCCAACACCCACATTGACTTGGCCTGCGACCAACCTCAGATTCATTTTGTTTATATTGGAGTTGTTGAATATTAGGTGTTGAATGGGAGCCTCTCCAACAGGCATAGCCACTAATAAATGGGTGGCTAACATAGTTATCGAATAAGCAAAAGGGATATCACTGTCTCCAGGATGGAGACAGAATTGAATGATGCAATCACAGATTAAAGAAGGAAGACATACATTGGTTCTAAAAACAATGACATGAATAATCCGAACCATGAAAGTAGTGAGTTCTGTTTTGTTACCAGAACGAGGATAAACATTTGAAATAAAAATCCTGTGAAGGACTCCGTATCTGGGTAACAAATACTTTGAAGCAAGCACATTTCCATTAGTACTTCATTGCGCATCTATATTGCCCAAATATCTAGTAAGCATACATTATTCTGATTCAGATGGTTTAGCTACTAAAGTGCTAATGGGAATACCTTCATCATTGACAGGTATGTTCATTAGACTAGAGATCAAATGTCGGTCAATTTTAACTGGACCTTCTCTAGTAGCAATAATAAATGTTAGATTTTGAGTGGAATAATTAGAAATACATGCATACATAGCTTGCACAATGGACCGGTATGCCGGCCCACCCCAATGTAGAATGTTATCCCATCCTACAGATTGGAGAAGTGGAAATATTTCAAATGGAGCAAGATGTTCAACATGAACAGGTCGTTCAACTATTACATTGCGCAACCTTATATCCTGCACATAGGAGGGATCATCTTCGGGTGACCGAAGGTGGCGTCTTGTAGTAGGTGTCAATCTAGACGTTGAAGGACCACGAGAACTTTTCTTTTTCCCTTTACCTTCTATTTGCAACTAGGAAATCAAGGAACCAAGTTGTTGCAAAAGAAGTAGAATGGGTTTTCTCAAGATCAGATTTTGGAGAAGAAAAACCTAAAAACTTTAAGGAAATAAGAAATAAATCACATCTAAGATGAAAAAGGAGTGATAACAACTAGAATCTATAAGGAAAATATAAAATAAAGCATTAACCTTGAAGAACAAAGTAATGGGTTCGACCGGTCGACCTAGGACCCATTGGAGAAGAAGCCTAAAATGAAGAAAAATGGATTTTTCCCCCAAATAAAGGTCAAACCCATGCTACACGACTGGTCGAGTACATGCCTGACTGGTCGTGCCACGACTGGTCGAGCATGTACTTGATTGGTCGTGCGCAACAAAAAATGAACAATTTTCATATAATTTAAAATTTTAAACATAAAATAACAAATATATATACATTATGATACATAAATGCATGAATAATAAATTCAAATTACACATACCAAGATCAAATTTCAATTTAGAAAACCTGCTTTTATCAAGTGGTTTTGTGAATATGTCAGCAAGTTGAGTCTCGGTTGGTATATATTACAAGAAAATTGTCTTTTCTTCCACTAACTCACGAATGTAGTGATATCTAATGTCAATGTGCTTGGTTCGTGAATACTGGATTGGATTTTTAGATATATTAATTGCACTGGAATTATCATAATATAAAACCATAGAATCCTGTGTAATTCTGTAATTGCTTAACATTCTTTTTCATCCATACAAGCTGAGTACATGCATTACCTGCTGCAATATATTCAGGCTCAACAGTTGAGAGTGATACAGAACTTTGTTTCTTACTTTGCCAAGAAACTAAACAGTTCCCAAAATAGAAACAACCACCACTGGTTGATTTCCTATCATCAATGTTACCAGCCCAATCAGCATCGGTGTAACTAGCTAATTGAACACTAGTATCATGTGGATACTAAAGACCCAGATTTGTAGAGCTTGCGACATATCGCATAATCCGCTTAACAGTAGTTAAATGTGACTCTTTAGGATCAGATTGATATCTAGCGCAAATTCCTATACTAAATGCAATACTAGGTCTACTTGCAGTTAAATAAAGTAAACTTCCAATCATACTTCGATATAGTTTAGGATCCACACTCTTACCTGTAGAGTCCTTTGAGAGTTTCAAAGTAGTACTCGTAGGAGTATCAAATTTTTTTCCATTTTCAAATCCAAACTTTTTAACTAAGTTCAGAGCATATTTGGTTTGAGAAATAAAGAAACCATCAGGTTGTTTAACTTGCAACCCTAGGAAATAATTCAATTCCCCAACCATGCTCATTTCGAACTCAGATTTCATGAGATTTGCAAACTCAAGAGTCATGTTAACACAGGTAGATCCATAAATTATATCATTAACATAAACTTGCACTATTAAAATGTGATCATTATGTTTCTTAACAAATAAAGTTTATCAACACTTCCCATTAGAAAATTATGACTCAGTAAAAACTTAGTCAATTTTTCATACCATGCCCTAGGAGCTTATTTCAAACCATAGAGAGCCTTTTTTAGGCGATAGATATGATTAGTATTCTTAGGGTCTTCAAAACCCATTGGTTGTTCAACATACATTTCTTCATGCAAATTGGCATTTAAGAAAGCACTCTTTACATCCATTTGATATATTTTGAACTTTCTAAAGCATGCAATGGATATAAATAGTCGGATTGATTCAAGACGAGCTATTAGGGCAAGGTCTCATCATAATCGATGCCTTCAATTTGAGTATACCCTTGTACAACCAGCCTAGCCTTGTTTCTAATAATATTACCAAGTTCATCAGACTTATTTTTGAAAATCAATTTAGTTCCAACAATGTGTTTATCTTTAAGTCTTGGAACTAAATACCAAACATCATTTCTAACAAATTGATTAACCTCTTCTTGCATCGCAACTATCCAGTTTTCGTCAGTAAGAGCTTCTTTTACGTTAGCCGATTTTATCTGAGATGTAAAGCATAATACTTACACATGTCTTCTAGTTGTCTATGAGTGCATACACTAGTGAGAGGGTTTCCAAGAATCTGATTAGTTGGATGGTCTTTAATAGTCCTCAGTTCAGAGTTATTTTGAGTTGATGAAGTATCTGGTTTATCAATTAGAAGTACTTTATCATTTTCTGAACATGAAACAGGTATATTCAAGTGATCGTCAATAACCACATTAATAGACTCTTTGTAATGCCCTGAAAATCGGAGGTCGAGCAGAAGCTCAGGTCCCGAGTTCCAGCGTATCACTTATGCAACAAAGATAATGATGATTAAATGTTGTCCGTATTAGTGCATTAAACATGAATGAGATTACACCAAATCAGCATATCATACTCCAGACGATTTGATTACGCAAGAGGAAGACTGTGTTAAATATATAAATCATATCATATAAGTGGTTGTAAGTCCATAGAGTATGAACATGATACCAGGTTAAATAATTACATGTATTGTTCCAAAATATACAAAATGATAAGTGTGATGGTGTAACGCTCTGAAATTCGGGGGTCAAGCATAACTCAGCTCCCGAGTTCCAAAACATCACTTATGCAACATATTTAATGATGGATGTATATTGTCTGTATGAATACATAAAACATGGAATATATTAAGCCAAACTGTAAATATAATTCAGGGATAAGTGAAGAACGCAAGCGGAAGATTTATAGAATCATATGTGTACATGTGCAAATCCCTGAAAAACATATACATACCAGGTCGTTTTACAAGTGTTACTATCAAAATTACAAGTATCAGGTTACATCATTTAATCCCAAAAGAAATTTCAGCATCCCGCGCATCAGAACTAGGCTCACTAGAACCCGTCTGAAAACTGCATAAAAGAGAATGCAGCCTCATCATCATCAAACTCCTGCTCTGCCTCAGGAGCCGCATCAACATCTGCAACATCAGCAACTAAGACAAAGTCTGGTAGGTGTTTAAACACCGCCCCAGAACGTGGGAGTGAGTGATCAACTCAGTGGAATAATAAAGCACAGGTTAACATGTTATCAATTCAATCAAGCAGAAAAGAAAAAGCAGAACAATCAAACATGTCCTAAGTACTCTTGTTAATGCAAGGATGTATGCAGAATGATGCGTGCCCTCACGCGTACACCCTCAGCATCTTCATCTTACGTTACACATGACACCACCTCAAAGTGCGCCACGTCTACAAAGCACATGCAAATGCGGTGCATGAACATGATTACCAAGTTGTTATTAGTCTTTTTCATACAGCCGGATTGGGAAGCTAAGGTACCTTCCTCAATCACCATCCAAACAGTGATTCATACTAGGGTCGTCAGTCCTAGATCATCTCATACGATCATATGGTTGCAGGTCGTTGCAAAGGGCTCGTCACCAATCAATGCACGCCTATCATACCTTCGTTACTATAGTAAGGCTCGTCACCTCAATGCGGTATCCAGGCATGCTCGAGGTCACTACAAAGGGCTCGTCACCAATCAATGTAGGCCGACAACACGAATATAGTGTCCCATACCATCATAATCGGCTCACGAGTTTGGTTGCTCACTGAGCACTACGGGGAGGCTCATCACCCCAGCGTAGGCCTACAGCTTGACCACGGTGTCCCATATCACCATGTCCGGCTCATGAGTCTTAGCGGATCAAGGTACAACGGTTTACAGGATTTGCACTGGTAAGTTTGGTACCTTAGATTCAAACAATAGCGTCCATACATGGTGAACATACATCGGACAATCGGGTTACTTGATGAACTCGACTAGCACGAGCGCACGTTGAGTTGAACGACATAGAGTGCGCAAACACTCCTCGTGGCCAAACCACTGCCGACAACTCTAATACGACTCGGGTTCGTCTAATCACGTCCTACGTGGCGAAAGCAACCTCAGCCACGAACTTAAGGCCGATTACCGATTTCCTGAACTAATGCATAGTCCCACACATATCCCACTACAACAGATATTCATATCTACAATTTAGAATAGTAATGAAACAACGACTCAAATCATGCAGTACACAAGCATTCGACGAATATCAACTTAACATGGATTTAAGCATAAGTAAGACTTGAAATTAAACAACAAGGAATGTAACTTGCATGAAGTAAATCATACACACTAACAGGAGTGTTGAGAATCGCTTCTCAACGCCCGCAATTAGGTTAATAAGTTGCACTTTAGATCATTCAGGCATTTCTACAAACACTTAGAATACATAGGTCAACATACATGACGTATGTTGGAAATACACACATTTGGACAATTCCTTTTACCAAGGAATTGACGCACATACATCTAGCATACATACACGACAAATAATCATGGCAAACACATGTGCATATTTTATACATATACGGTACTTCCAACATATACATAGAATACACAAATCTCAATATACCACATGCATATCAGGAACGCAACATAAACATAACATTTGGCATGCGAAATCTCATCCATAACAAGAATAAACTATTAACTGGCATTGAAAGCCTTGAAAACCATAACCTATACAATTAAAGTCCGCACCTTAACCAGAAATAGAACACCGAACTAATTTCAGACGATATGTCTTCGTCAATGGCGATAGAACAACTTAAGGCAAGAAAAGAAATGAACTACAATAACACAAAGACTATTCTAAGCTCTAACATAGATTAGGGTTAGGTTAACTTACCCAAGGATGAACTCAGAATCGCCGGAATAATGATTCCAAAGTGAAGGTTAAAGGATGAAGGAGAATAAGAAAGAATCTAAGATGATTCACCAACTTTCTCTCTCACTTTCTCTCTCTTTTCCTCTCTCTTTCTTAGCTAGGGTTAGGAAATTCGTATGGAAAAGAGAGCTAGGGTTTTAAGGTCTATATATAGATCTAACATTGATGAAAATAACCCCAGGGCCAAGGTATACTTAGGTTATAACCAAAACTGGCCTCTCTCGATCTAACGAAGCACTTTCGGTGGGCCTTTATCTACGAAAGGTCGGACTTAAGCTCACTGACCATGGATCTTGGTCAGGCTGAGTTTTCGTACCGACCGGCTTTATAGATCAGCCGTGGTGGACCACACTCAATTCAACGGTCACCGAAACTCGATCAGGTCCACAAGCTTAAGCACATGCTTGGGCCATCTTCCCTGATCAGAGGGTGAAATTGGGTCAGAATCCAACGGTCAGATTAGTTAAAATCGTCGTGCAAGCGACATGACTCAGAAGTCATAAAATCTTAATTAATTTCCAACCGTTCTCACACTCCTCACTCTGGACTCAATCAAATCGACCTAGAACATCACATGGACTTGATTTTCGAGGTGATGCCAAGTCCAACACGGTGACCAATACAGCCTAAGATTATCGCCATCGGACTTACGACGCGCGGTCCAGGTCCGATCCAGAACTTCCAAAAATTCCCAATAACAACTGGATATAGCGATGAATCCTAGATTTCAGAGTAACATAGCGCTAATTATTTTACAGGTTTTGAGTTATGCAGATCGAATTTAAAGTGATTGATGCAAATTTCACAAGCAATCAAAATTAGCACTAATTACCCCAATAAGCTACTACGAAAAAATAGAGGTAGTACTCGGGTCAAGGCACGAAATTTCCCAGGTCATTACAATCTACCCCCCTTAAAGAAAATTTTGTCCTCAAAATTCGTACCTTCTCATATTCCTCAAGGATCTGAGGGTAACTCTTTCTAATCTCAGCTTCAGATTCCCAAATAGCCTCTTCCTCACTATGATGCGTCCATAGCACCTTCACAAGAGGGATAACCTTGCTGTGCAATACCTGCTCCTTCCTGTCTAGAATACGCGTTGGTCGCAGTACATATGTGGCATCCTCGCTCAACTGCATCTGCTCCCAACTGATAATATGCGAAGGATCAGGAACGTACTTCTTCAGCATAGAAACATGAAATACGTTATGCACGCCCACAAGAGGTGTGGGCAAAGCAAGGCGGTATGCTACTGCTCCCACTCGATCCAGAACTTGAAATGGACCAATAAATCTCGGCATAAGCTTCCCCTTCTTACGGAACCGTAGAACTCCCTTCATAGGAGAGACCTTAAGAAATATATGGTCTTCAACTTCAAACTCAAGCGGTCGACGCTTCGTATCAGCGTAACTCTTCTGCTTACTCTGCACTGTCAGAAGTCGACGTCGAATGATGTCAACTTTCTCTGAAGTCGCCTGCACCAACTCTGGGCCAATTAAACTACGCTCGTCAACTTCTGCCCAGTAATGCAGTGCTCTGCACGGGCGACCATACAACGCCTCATAGGGAGCCATGCCGATACTCGCCTGAAAACTGTTATTATACGCGAACACTGCATACTGAAGACAATCATCCCAACTATCCTTGAAATCCAAAACACAAGCTCACAACATGTCTTCCAGGATCTGATTCACGCGCTCCGTCTGCCCATCTGTCTGCGGATGAAACGCGGTGCTGAACTTCAATTTCACACCCATCGCTTCCTGGATACGAGTCCAGAAGATAGATGTAAAACGAGTGTCTCTATCAGATACAATCTCAAAGGGAACTCTATGTAGACGTATAATCTCCTTGACATACAATCTAGTCAACTCGTCTGCAGAGTTAGTGACTCTGATCGGTAAGAAATGAGCCAACTTCGTCAATCGGTCGACTATCACCCAAATAGAGTCATGTCCCTTCTTCGTTCTCGGCAACCCAGAAATAAAATCCATAGAGATGAAGTCCCACTTCCATTCTGCTATGGGCATGGGCTGAAGCAACCTAGGAGGTCGGGGATGCTCTGCCTTGACCTGCTGGCACGTGAGACAACGAGATACAAACTCAGCAATGTGAACCTTCATGTTGTCCCACCAATAGGATCTTCTCATATCCTGATACATCTTCGTGCTACCTGGATGCATCGTAAGTTTAGAACTATGGGCTAACTCGAGAACCTCCCGTCTCAAGTCAGGGATGTCAGGAACACATAATCGGCTACGAAGTCGTAGGCCCCCATCAGAACCAACACTCCACTCGGAGTTCTCATCTGTACCAACCCGCTTTCTCACCTTCGCCAAAAACTCATCATCTGCTTGAGCTGCAACGATCTTCTCATCAATGAGGGGCTGTACACGAATGTGTGCGATAACTTCATACGGCTCTTCCACCGTAAGCTTCTGCTCAAAGTCACGCATAAATTCCAACATATCCCACTCTGTTATCATAAGCGGAGCCGCAAACTCAATAGCCTTCTTGCGACTCAATGCATCTGCCACAATGTTCGCCTTGCCCGGATGGTAAGAAATGTCGAACTTAAAGTCTTTCAATGTTTCCATCCATCGGCGCTGCCTCATGTTCAAATCACACTACGTGAAAATGTATTTAAGGCTCTTGTGGTCGCAAAAGAGATCGAAGTCTTCTCCATAGAGGTAATGTCTCCAGAGCTTTAATGCGAAAATGAAAGCTGCTAACTCCAGGTCGTGCGTATGGTAATTCTTTTCGTGTTTCCTCAACTGACGCGAAGCATAAGCAATCACCCTGTCCTTCTGCATAAGGACACAACCCAGGCCAACGCGAGAGGCGTCAGTATATCTAATATACTTAACCCCTTGCTCTGGCAATACTAGCACAGGGGCGGACGTCAACTTGTCCTTCAGCTCTTGAAATGCTAACTCCGCCATTTAATTCCAAGCAAACTTCAAATCTTTCTGTGTCAACTGAGACAACGGTCTGACAATCTTCGAGAAGTCTTGAATAAAGCGTCGATAATAGCCTGCTAAACCCAGAAAGCTCCTTACCTCAGTAACTGAACCAGGCTGCTTCTAATCCTGAACTACAGCTACCTTGGCAAGATCGACAGCTATCCCTTCCTTGGACACCACATGTCCCAGGAACTTGACTTCCTCTTTCCAGAAATCACACTTCTTGAACTGCACAAAGAGATGATTCCTTCTAAGAGTATCCAAAACCGCTCTTAAGTGCTCCTCGTGTTCTTCCCGACTCGCCGAATATATCAAGATGTCATCGATAAAGACAATGATGAATCGGAATAAGAATGGCCGAAACACTCTGTTCATCAGATCCATGAACACAGCCGGTGCGTTCGTGAGACCGAACGACATCACAAGGAACTCATAGTGACCGAAGTTAGTCCTGAAAGCGGTCTTCTGCACGTCCTCATTCTTGACGTGCAACTGGTGATACCCTGACTATAGATTAACCTTCGAGAAGTACCGTGCCCCCTTCAACTGATCAAACAGATCATCAATCCTGGGCAAAGGGTACTTATTCTTCACAGTTACCAGATTCAACCTGCGATAATCAATACATAATCGCAAGGAACTATTTTCTTCTTCACAAACAAGACAGGTGCTCCCCAAGGAGACACACTAGGCCGAATAAAGCCCAAATTCAACAAACCATCTATCTGCTTCCTCAACTCCTCCATTTCACTCGGAGGCATACGATAGGTGGGCAAAGAAATGGGTGCCGCACCAGGCATGAGATCAATGGTAAAGTCAATCTCACGCTGAGGAGGTAGTCCAGGAATCGACTCAAACACGTCTTCAAACTCCTGAACTACAAGCGTGCTTTCAAATGCCAAATCATCCATACTCTCTAACAGAGAAGTATAATAATCAAAACGAACAAGGTAACTGACTTTAATTAGAAAAGTAACTGTCTCGCCCTCAGATCTATGGATTGTCACCGTCCTTACTTCGCAATCAATCTCTGCTCGCATCCTCGTGAGCCAATCCATACCCATAATAATGTCGTAATGACAAAGAGGTGCGACAAAGAAATCAACACAAATCGATCCACTTCCTAGATAAATCCAACAATCCACACAACGCTTGTTCATAGCAGAGGAAATCCCCGTAGCGGTAGTGAGCGTCACTCTTTTGATAGAAATAGTGCTCAAACTTAGACGCCTAACTGCCGCATATGACATAAGAGAAGTAGTGGACCCTGTATCCACCAACATAGAAATGGGACTACCTTCAATGTGCGCTGTAACCTCGAAGGATCTCGGCAATACGTCAGACATAGGCGCTTCAGCTGAGAGCGCATGAACTCGAGCCTGCTACTGACGATTCGGTGGAGGAACCATGGGCCATTGAGGTGGCCTGAAGCTAGGTACAACAGGTCTGAAGGATGGATGAGCTGGCGCTGCACGAAGAGGTGGAGGAGAGATAACCTGAGACATTGGACGGCTAATCCTCTACGGTGGAGTAAAACCACTGGCCCGCATACGCGAAAAGGAAAAATGGTCCAAATGCCCTGTCTTCTCACAATATGAACAGCGAAGATCAGCTCTCATCTGCTGAGTGGGTGGCGCTGAACGCCTAGGAGGAGAATCTGCCCGCGGCCTCTTGCTGAGAAAAGGTGCTCCCTGAAAGTCAGGTCGTGGCCTAGGAACCATCGGTGCTCGCATACGGGACGATCTATCCCCGTCCTGCTCTGCTCGCAAGGACATGCTCACCAACTTCGCATAAGAAGAAATACTAGCACAACATATCTTCGATCAGATCTTAGGCCTCAATCTCTCTGAAAATCGTCGCATCCTCATCGGTTGATCACCCAGAATCAAAGGAACATAACGACCTAGCTCAGTGAACCGGTTCTCATACTCCGTCACCGACAGCCCTCCCTGGCGGAGGCGAAGGAACTCACTCTCCTTCTCATGTCGGTATGTAACCGAGAAATACTTTTCATGAAAGCGTGCCTCAAACGCCTGCCACGACCACTCAAATCCTTCCTTAACGGTACGAAGAACACTGTCCCACTATAGACTGGCCTCCTTCTCAAACATAAAGGAGGCAAGCTCGACCTGCTCAACCTCTGAGCAGTGCAGCGGTCTCAGCATCTTAGAGATGCGATTGATCCAATACTCAGCCTCCTCGGGTCTATGAGAACCTGCAAACGTGGGAGGTTGTAAGCGCTAGAATCGCTCAAAAGTGCCGCTCGCACTGGCGCTCCCAGATGGAGGCATAGGTGAAGCAGGAGGAGTCGCCCCCACTGACTGAGCAAAGATGTCAGCCATGAAAGATAGGAACTGCTGCTGCTGGTGCTGCATCAACAACATCATCTGCTCAAACCTATCAGTAAGCGGAGCAGACGAAGATGCACGACTGGGCTCAGGAACCGAAGGCGTGACTGGAGGAGCCATGGGTGTCGGCCCAACACCGGCATGAGACGAACCCGTCTAAGGATCTGACTGGCTATCGCTCAAGGGAGGAACCCCAGCAAGCGACTCAACTAAGGAGAGACGGGCCGAAGTCTTCGAACCCTTAGGAGGCATATCCTACATTCAACAAAGGATGCAACCTGTGAGATTTTACGTTCACATAATCCATCCACACAACATTCACAGCACAACTCCAAAGATAAACAACATGTATTCCATTATCTAAAATTGTCGCAATACAAGTAGTGCAGCATTACATGAATCATGATAGGAAAGCATGTGAACCACAACATCTAAAACTTTAACAACAACAAACAACTATAAACAACTCCAACTACAAAGCCAGCAACGACTACACACAAGAACAAACAACCAAACAAAGCAAAGGACAACTACAACGACAACTACATGTCGAAATCAGGAGATGGAGGCGGGGCACCCTTATCCTGCAAGCAACACAGGATAGACTTAAGAGTTCGAGTCACCTTCTTGAACTTATGCTTCACAAGGCCTCGAAGATCAATGATATCCTGGCGTAGAACAGCCTGCCCTTCCTCAAGCCGTGTGAGACGGGCATCCCTGGTAGCCTGATCTGCGCTCTGCTCTGGTGCCACAGGAGGAGAGCTATCACTCGTATCCTGTGCCTCAACCTCTTCCTCGTCCTGCTCTGTTTCTTCTTCAATCTCAGTACCACCTTCAGCATAACTCTCTTCATCATCGCTCTCTGCCTCATCCTCACTTTCTGAGGCGTGTCGACCAGAACCGATCTCCATCTGCTTAAGGGTCGTCAGATTAATGTGACGAATCGGTACCGGCTTCTCTGCTCCAAGCCGATAGCCAAACTCATGTGCAAGCTTACAGATAAGTCTGCCAAATGGAAGCAAGTCGGTCCTCCTAGTCGAACGAGCGATGAGGATAATCTGGCGCAAGACGTACGTCGGCACACATAACTTCACTTCTTGCCCCACCTGATACAGAAAATCTACCATCAGGCACGTACACTCGCTGCGATTACTCCACCTTGGATATACATTGAACGTACACATGTGGTGAAGCAAGCGGAAGTCGTCCGTCATGTTGGTAGCTAGAAGACTTCTATTCGGCTGCCATTCGACTAGATGACCACATAAGGATCTGGTGCGACGATCCCTCTCAGGATACTGTTCAAATTCTTTTCACTGGCATGCACCTCACCAAGTGGCACATTGAGGAGTCGGGATATCAAAGCGACATTGACTGTAGCCTCCCAACCACTACCACAAGGAATCTTGAACTGCAGAGGCTCCAGTGATGGATCACGAATATTGGCATAAAAAGCTCGAACAGTACTTGCATTCGCGCGATACTCACCCTCAAACAAGGGACACCAACCAACCCCTTCCAGGCGCTCCAACAACAGAAACTCGCTATATAGCCGCGGATTAACATAAGCCTCAAAAAGGACCTTACGGCCTTCATAGACTCCATGCGACAACTCTGCCAACAAGGTCCTACCAATGAGAGCTCGAGGATCAAGGTCCCGCTTGGTCTGAAATTCACGAGTGGCGGTCGTGCTCGCGGCGGCACCTCTCGGCCTCCATGCACGAGATGGGCGACTAGGCTCGGCTTCATCTACGGGTGCTCTTTTCTTCCCCATCAAAGAAAGAAGAGTAGAGATGAAAAATATGGCCGTGATAAACTCAAAGAGGGCCATAGGAAATGAGAGAAATAAGAGAAATGGGAAGGATGGTGAAGCTTCCACATACTTGAGATCCAAAAGATGGATTTGGGAGCCCAAATGAGAAGAAAAGGAAAGATAAACAACAATGGAGGGTGAGGTTTTGAGATGGGTTGGTAGGGTTTGCACAAAAATGGAAAAAGAAGAAGATTTGGAAGAGATTTGAAGGAGTTTGGAGAAGAACTTGAAGGAAAAGAGAGCTTGGGAGGGAAGATTGTGAAAGAAGTAGGGTATAGGGATGATTTTAATCAACAAACCGTGAAAGGGTGGGCCACACTAGGCTATACAAACGTCAGCCCGAGCCGGCCCGCTCGGCCAAGCCCGCTGATCGACGAGCCCTCGCCGAACCGGCGATGACATCGCCGGTCTCTGGATTGTCCAGTGATGTCTCGCCGTTTGGGTGTGGTCCTCTTGGTCTCTTATGCTAAAAAAGATGTGGGTCCCCCCTGGGCCCCACTGAAAAAGCCCTGATCGGCCCCTTTGCTTGGTTCGACGCCTATCGGGCCATTTGAGTAGAAATCTGATTCAAACAGAGATTTCTTGACAATTTAAGGGTTGAGATGGGAAGATAAACCATCTAAACTTATTAATAGATGGTCTAAGAGAGAATTTGGGTCGCTGTGTGTGATCAGGAGAGAGCACAGACTCGATCTCGGCGATCATTTTTAGTAAACTTTCGTCGATAGAAGCAATGGAACACAAACATACAATCTACAATAAACTCGCACCTAAAAATACTAAAGTGGTAACAACGTGCTGTGTGTGACCATAACCCAGGTCCGGTTTAATCCAAATCATACTCTGATACCAACTTGTAATGCCCTGAAATTCAGGGGTCGAGCATAACTCAGCTCTCGAGTTCCAAAACATCACTTATGCAACATATTTAATGATGGATGTATGTTGTATGAATACATGAAACATGGAATAGATTAAGCCAAACTGCAAATATAATTCAGGGATAAGTGAAGAATGTAAGCGGAAGACTTATAGAATCATATGTGTACATGTGCAAATCCCTGAAAAATATATACATACCAGGTCATTTTACAAGTGTTACTATCAAAATTACAAGTATCAAGTTACATCATTTAATCCCAAAAGAAATCCCAGCATCCCACGCATCAGAACTAGGCTCACTAGAACCCGTCTGAAAACTACATAAAAGAGAATGCAGCCTCATCATCATCAAACTCCTGCTCTGCCTCAAGAGCCGCATCAACATCTGCAACATCAGCAACTAAGACAGAGTCTGGTGGGTTTTTAAACACCGCCCCAGAATGTGGGAGTGAGTGATCAACTTAGTGGAACAATAAATCACAGGTTAACATGTTATCAATTCAATCAAGCAGTAATGATAAAGCAGAACAATCAAACATGTCCTAAGTACTCTTGTTAATGCAAAGATGTATGCAGAATGATGCGTGCCCTCACGCGTACACCCTTAGCGTCTTCATCTTACGTTACGCATGACACCACCTCAAAGTGCACCATGTCTACAAAGTACATGCAAATGCGGTGCATGAACATAATTACCAAGTTGTTATTAGTCTTTTTCATACAGCAGGATTGAGAAGCTAAGGTACCTTCCTCATATCACCATCCAAACAGTGATCCATACTAGGGTCGTCAGTCCTAGATCATCTCATACGATCATATGGTTGCAGGTCGTTGCAAAGGGCTCGTCACCAATCAATGCACGCCTATCATTCCTTCATTACTACATTAAGGCTCGTCACCTCAATGCGGTATCCAGGCATGCTCGAGGTCACTTGAAAAGGCCAAGCTATATGTCCTAGAGGGGGGGTGAATAGGACAATGCCAAATAAAACTTATAACAACAGAAATAAAAAGAAAATGATAGCCAAAGTAAATCACAATGCAGTAAATTAAAATAACCTCAAAATTCAGATCTTGAGAGGTTGATACAAACGTTGTTCTAAGGACAACCTTACACCAAAAATAGAGTTTATGGTAGGACAACCTTATTTCTAGAAAGATCTTTGTATCAAGTCTCAAACCGAAGAGGAATACAATAATAAATATAAACTGAATTGAAATAACTTGTAATTAAAAATGTATTGTTCTAGGGACAGCCATACACCGTAAAAATGGCAGGGCAACCTTGCTGGAACAACTTTCAAATGAAATTGAAAATCAAGCTTATAAAGGAATAGCAGAAAATAAATTCTAAGCTATTACAACATTCTCACAAAGCTTGAATTAAATAATTACAACATTCACCACCATACATACATCCCACAAAAATTAATTAAAGATTAGAAATATAAATCATTCAACCACAACACAAGGGTTTATAGTGGTTCGCCTGTGTGTTTACCAATTGTTAAACAACAGCCACACAAAATGCTACTCCACTCCTAATATCCTCACACAGGGGATATTAGCGTTCACTAAAAATAGGCTTTCCCAGGTTCACCTAAAACCTTTACAATTGTGTCTTTGTATGTGGGCTTACACAATTAAAAAAACCCCACTTCTGAGTTTTCCTGGCTCTCCTCATAAAACCAATACAACAAGATTTTTCTGGCAAATCTTGAAAGAAACCAAAATAGAAAGGAATTTACAATTAAATGTAAAATACCTGATTATCTCCTTCATTGTAGCAGCTCGGTAGAACCAAATCAGAGTAGATGATTGAATGTCCAAGTTCAATGTCCAGTACTCAATTACAATGGTTCTAATTCTAATAGATTTTAAATTAAACCGAATAGGGCTTGCCTTAATTGATTTTGATTCCAAAGAAAGGGAATAATAATTCCTCTTATCAAATCAGATTGGAATAGCAGAAACAAAATCAATTAAAATAAAGCTAAGGAAAGAGAATATTAAATAAGCACACTTAGCTTAGATGGAGCACATAAATATCTCTCAGAAGTTCGACGAAGATTGGCTTGAATGAATTAATTAAATCGATAATTTCTTCTGAGATTCGTGCACTATTTATAGGTGAGAAGATTGGATCTTCGACTGGTCTAGAGTGCTCTTCGACTAGTCGAAACAACAACAAATATTTGAAAAATTCGGCGGAATATACTCTGACCGTTCTACGACTGGTCGAAGCTTTCCTACGACTGGTCGTAGGTCACCTACGACTGGTCGTAGGTCTCCTTCGACTGGTCGTAGGTCCTGTAAAACTTCGCTGGAATTCGAGTCGAAGATTTTCGACTGGTCGTAGATGCAGTCGACACTGTTCCTACGACTGGTCGAACAGATTCCTGAACTAGTCGAAGCCTAACAGATTTTAACCGGAATTTGTAACAAACTTACGACTGATCGAGGATTTTCTTAGACTGGTCGAAGCAAGTCTAGGACTAGTCGAAGAAGGCCTAGGACTAGTCGAAGAACAGACCAATCACATGTAAAATAAACATTCGGTTTATGTATCCGAAATGACCTACTTCTAAGGTCAACCTATGGTCAATCAAACCTCAATCATGAAGTAAAGGACATTGAAACATTCGGAACAAGTGACCTTAAAGAATGAGTCTTGAAGTCTTGATGTAGATCAATCTTGAAATCTTGATGTAGCTCAATTTTGAAAGAGTCTTGAGTTCTTTACAAACTGCCTTGAACTCTTCTTGAAGTACAGCTTGAGTCTTGTCTTGTGAGCTTTGCTTGTTGTGAGCTTAGCTTGTTCATGAATATTGATCCTTGAGAGAGCTTCACTTATGCAAGTTATATATAACATAACAGTGATTTTGTCACCACAAATTTGACAACAGACAGGGATATAAACTATAGCACTTACAATCTCCCCCTTTGTCAAATTAGTGACAAAACACATAACCAAGATAAACAAAAGTAAAACAACTGGTTAATACATGCAAATCAATATTCAATATTCAACATTCAACCAGTTTCAACATTCAACCAGATCAAACATATACTCAAGAAACATATACTCAAGATCAAACATAAACTGCCATTGACTCCCCCTGAGTAACATAGCCAATGCTACTCCTCTCATAATCACATTAAGAACAAACCATTCTCCCCCTTTTTGTCACAATATGACAAAGGAGAATTAAATAAAGGAATTCATGAGAGTAAACATGAGGAGGTAAGCATAAAACATGAGTATAGCAAAAGAGTGATAGCATCACATAGAATAAATATCCAGCATAAAATATAAATAGAATCCAACTCTAAATCAGCCAAGTGCAAAGTTATAAAGTTATTACAGACCAGAAGTCACATAAAAACTAGTCAGAACTAGAACTTGAAGATGGAACAGGAATAGAGGGATCAAGTTGGTGCATGCCATTGTTCAAGCGCCTGAGATATTTGTGCATGTACTTGAATTGCAAATCATGAGCAACAGACATGTTTTCCAACTTAACATTTATATTCTCAACTTTACCCTCTAATGCACTCAGACGTGCATCAACATCAGATGGTACAAAATCTGGATCATTTGCTGAGTCAGAATCCAGTTCCTTAAAAATGTCATCCATATTAATGTCAACACCAGCTTCTTCAGGACCACCACCACTACCACCTTGTTCAGGAAGCAGATCCAACTTCATCTTATTAATATTTGTATTGTTGAAGATCAGATGATGAATTGGTGCTTCATCAACAAGCATATCGACTAACATATGAGTAGCCAATACAGTCATAAAATAGGCAAAAGGAATGTCACTATGACCAGGATGGAGTCGAAACTGAAGAATGAAATGACAGATTAAGGATGGAAAACAAATCTGAGTACCATTGGAAATAGCATGAATAACACAAACCATAAACGAAGTCAAGTCAGATTTATTACCCGAACGAGGATACAGATTAGACACAAAGATTCTGTGGAGAATTCTGTATTTGGGTAACAAATACCTTGCGGGGAGCGCGTTCCCTTTTTGAGTCCATTGAACATCCATGTTGCACACGTCTCTAGTGAGCATGCGTTTTTCAGCCATTGAGGGTTTATCAGTTAAATTATGAATAGGAATACCCTCATCATTCACAGGAATTTTCATAAGGGCTGAAATTAAATGACGATCAACGTCAAAAGGCCCTTCTCTAGTAGAAATTTGAAAAGTTAAATTATCCTGTGAAAATGCACTAATACAAGTAAACATGGATTGGGTAATGGACAGGTATGCAGGCCCACCCCAATGCAATAAGTTAACCCAACCTATAGCTTCAAGCATAGGAAGGATGTCAAAAGGTGCAATATGATTGACATCAACAGGATGTTCAACAATAACATTACGTGATCTAATGTCCCTAACATATGATGGATCATCATTAGGAACAAGAAGATGACGTTTAGAGATAGCGGTCGATCTGGAGGAAGAAGAAGGACCACGTGAAGCAGTTTTTCTACCTCTAGAAGCCATTTGCAACAAGGATTTCAAGAAAATAGGAAGTTGCAAAGGATTGAGAAGTGGGTTTGCTCAAAACAGATTTTTCAAAATCTAAACCCCAAATCTCAATGATTTTCAAAATAGAAAGCTTCAAGAGAGAAAAGGAAACAATCTAGACACAAATATGCAAGAAAAATGGGATTTGGAACACTAACCTTGAAGAACTTGAAGGATGGGTTCGACAAGTCGAAGTTCGGCTCCAAGGAGAAGAAAGAAGAAATGAGTAAGAAAGGAAAAAATCTCCAATTTGAAGTGAAACCCGAGTTCCACGACTGGTCGTGGGTATCTACGACCAGTCGTAGGACGACTGGTCGTGTATACTCACGACTGGTCAAATAAACCCCCAAAATTCAAATTTCTTGCAATATAAACAAAAAAATGGAATTTAATCTAGCAAATATATACACTATAATACAAGAAGGCATAAATTATCAATTTAAAATGCACATGCCAAGATCAAATTTCATCTTTTTGAACCTGCTTTTATCGAGAGGTTTTGTGAAAATGTCAGCTCATTGATCTTCAGTAGGAATATATTCTAGAGATATAACTTTTTCTTCTACTAATTCCCTTATATAATGAAATCTAATGTCAATGTGCTTAGTACGAGAATGCTGAATAGGATTTTTTGAAATATTTATCGCACTGGAATTATCACAATGTAATAACATAGAATCCTGTTTAATTCCATAATCACTTAGCATTCGTTGCATCCAAACAAGTTGTGTACATGCATTACCAGCTGCGATATCAGTTGTTGAAAGTGATATAGAATTTTGTTTCTTACTAAACCAGGAAACTAGACAATTTCCAATAAAAAACAACCACCACCGGTTGATTTTCTATCATCTAGATTACCACCCCAGTCAGAGTACCCAACTAATTGGACATTGGTTTCATGAGGATACCAGAGACCAAGATTTACAGTACTTGCGACATATCTAATAATTCGCTTGACAGCAATCAAGTGAGATTCTTTTGGATCAGATTGATATCTTGCGCAAATACCTACACTTAGAGAAATATCAGGTCTACTAGCAGTTAAATATAACAAACTACCAATCATACTCCGATAAAATTTTGAGTCAACATTTTTACCATTAGAGTCTTTTGATAGTTTCAGGGTAGTACTCATAGGAGTATCGAAATTCTTGCCATTCTCAAATCCAAATCTCTTGATTAGATTCAAGGCATACTTAGATTGAGAAATGAATATTCCTTCAGGTTGTTGCTTTACTTGCAATCCAAGGAAATAAGTCAATTCCCCAACCATGCTCATTTCGAATTATGATTTCATCAAATCTGCAAACTCAGTAGTCAAGTCAATACAAGTTGATCCATAAATGATATCATCAACATAAATTTGTACCATTAAGATATGATCATTATGTTTTTTAACAAACAGAGTTTTATCGACAGATCCCATTTGAAAATTATGACTTAAAAGAAATTTTGTCAGTTTCTCATACCATGCCCTAGGTGCTTGTTTTAATCCATAAAGTGCCTTTTTAAGCCGATATACATGATCAGTTGGAATCTTCAAATCCCATTGGCTGTTCAACATAGACTTCTTCATGTAAATCGCCATTTAGAAAAGCACTTTTCACATCCATCTGATAGATCTTTATCTTTCTAAAACATGCAATGGATATAAATAATCTGTTAGATTCAAGACGTGCTACTGGTGCAAAGGTTTCATCGAAATCAATTCCTTCAATTTGAGTATAACCTTGTACCACCAATCTAGCCTTGTTTCTAATTATATTTCCACATTCGTCAGACTTATTTTTGAAAATCCATTTTGTTCCAATGATGTGTTTATCTTTAGGTCTTGGTACGAGATACCAAACATCATTTCTTATGAATTGGTTGAGTTCATCTTGCATCGCAACAATCCAGTTCTCATCAGCTAGAGCTTCTTTTACGTTAGATGGTTCAATTTGGGATGTAAAACATACATAATTACATATATCCTCAAGTTGTCTACGGGTGCGAACACCGGTGAGAGGGTTTCCAAGAATTTGTGTGGTTGGATGATCTTTAACAGTCCTCAACTCTGAATCAGTCTGATTTGATGAAGTATCGGGTTTATCAATGATTAGTACTTCATCATTATCTAAATTAGAAATTGGTGTATTTAAATGATCATCAATGACAACATTAATGGATTCTTGAATCACACCAGTCCTTTTGTTTAGGACCCTATAAGCTCGACTGTTTAAGGAATATCCTAGAAAGATCCCTTCATCACTCTTTGTATCGAATTTTCCCAAATTTTCACGATCACATAAAATATAGCACTTGCTGCCAAAAATTCGAAAGTATTTAACAGTAGGCTTTTTATTGAACCACAATTCGTAAGCCGTTTTATTTTTATCTTTGCTAGTGTAGACTCGGTTAATAATATAGCAAGCTGTGTTGACTGCTTCAGCCCAAAGATTTTTAGAGAGCTTCATGCTATTCAACATGACATTAGCCATTTCTTGAAGCACCCTATTCTTTCTTTCTACAATTCTATTTTGTTGTGGAGTTTTGGGAGTAGAGAATTCATGTAAAATTCCTTGGTCGGTACAGAACTTCTCAAAATTGCTATTCTTAAATTCAGATCCATGATCACTACAAATTTTACTGATTTGAGAAGATTTTTTAGTTTGAATCCTTTTGAGAATTTTTCTTACTTCTTCAAGGGTTTCAGATTTGTCCCTTAAGAAGACTACCCACGTATATCTGGTAAAGTCATCAACTATTACCAGGATATACTTTTTCCCACCACGACTTTCTGTTCTAGTAGGTCCTATTAGATCCATGTGGAGAAGTTCGAGTGGTCTTGATGTGGTATTTGAATTCACCTTTTTGTGTGAGTTCTTTGTTTGTTTGCCTATCTGGCACTCACCACATATTTTATCTAATTTCTGAAGTTTGGGTAAACCTCTTACAAGTTCTCGTTTGCTCAATCGATATAAATTTCAATAATGTACATGTCCAAGACGTTTGTGCCATAAATCAGTCTCGTCTGTATGGACCATGTAACATGTTTGATTAGATGAGCTGGATTCACTAATAATATAGCAATTTTCAAACGTTCTACGTCCAATTAATATTACAAAACCCTTATTGTTTAGTATTTCACAGCTTTGATTAGAAAACTGAACACTATGGTTATTATCACATATTTGTGATATACTAAGCAAGTTGTGCTTTAGGCCTTCAACGTATAAAACATTTTTAAACACTGGAAGATTAAAAAGTTGAACCGTACCTTGGCCTATAATCTTGCAGTTGCTACCATCACCAAATGTGACTGAACCATCAGTCATATCTTTCAGATCGGTGAATAAAGCTTTGTCACCTGTCATATGCCTGGAGCATCCACTGTCTAGGTACCACTTTGAATGACTTGTTGCTTTGAAAGCAGTGTGAGCAACCAAGTAGGTGACTTTAGGAACCCATTTCATAACTGTTTTGGGTTTAGGAACATAGTTGGTCTTCTTTTGTGTACATTTGTAGGAATGACCTTTAGAGTTAGATTTTAAGAGCTCCTTGAGTAAATCAACTATCTTTTCAGCTAGTGGATTTCGTTTCTGATTAAAGTTGACATGGCTGTTTCTAGGTTTTTGAAAAGTTTTTGAATTTTTAGAAAAATCTTGATAAGTATTTTTCCCTTTTGAGTTTGAGGACTCTCCTTTAACAAACATAGGAGGAGTATACATTTGTTTAGGAGATACATTTTTATCATAGCCCAACCCAGATCGATCGCCACATTTTCTTGATCCGGATAAAAGTTTCTCTAACTTTGGATCACCTTGGGCATATTTCCATGTGTCCTTTAAACTCAGAAGAGAAGATACTTCAGTTTTAAGTTTCTCAATTTCAGATTTTAAATCAATAATTAGGGAGTTTTTGAATTCCAAATTGCATTTTGATTTTTCAAAACAATCTGAAATTTGTGATTTTTCTAAGACAAGTGAATCAAAACAATTTTTGAGTTTAGAAAACTTTTCTTTTTGAAGTTTAAGTTTGACAATAATTTTACAACTTTCCTTATATAGGGCATTGTAAGCGTCTTGAAGATCATCTTCATTTTCACATTCACTATTCAGATTTTCTTCACTTGTAGAGTCATTATCTGAAAATGTGAATTTGGCTAGAGTCAAAAGAGCTTTAACCTCATTGCCCGACTCAATTTCAGAATCTTCTGATTCAGAAGAACCTTCAGAATCAAATGATTCATCCCATGTAGCCAACATACCCTTCTTCTTGGGTTTGTCCCTTTTAGGACATCTATTTGCTAAGTGCCCATATTCTTGACAGTTGTAGCATTGACTATCTTTCAAAGATTTTCTAGATTTGGGTCTAAATTTCTTTTTATCATTTGATTTTTGAAAATCAACCCTTTTCTTGCTTTTGAAAATTTTGTAAAATTTTTTAGCTAAAAGAGCCATATCATATCATCTTCTGAATCAGAATTTTCTTTTGAATTACATTTAGAAGATTTTAGTGCGATAGATTTACCTTTAGGAGCTTTAAAGTTTAACTCGTAGGTTTGTAGAGAACCAACTAGTTCTTTTACCCTCATATTATCCGTATTACGAAGTTCCTGGATCGCGGTTACTTTAGAATTGAACCGTTCAGGAAGTGAGCGTAGTATTTTTGCACACACTTTACTTTCTGGGATTTTATCGCCAAGACCCCACATCGAGTTTACAATGTCATTCAATCTAGTGTAAAAGTCCATAAACATTTCATTTTGCTCCATATGAATTTCTTCAAATCTGGTTGTGAGGAGTTGGACTTTAGATTTTTTGACAATTGTAGTACCCTCGTGTGTCATTTCTAATATATCCCAAGCTTGCTTTGCAGTATCACAAGAAACGATTCTTTTGAACTCATCCGGTGATAGTGCGCAAGTAATTACATTTAGTGCTTTAGCATTTGCACTACTCTCACTTTTCTGAAGGGTGGTCCATTGGTAATATGGTGTGACTTTCATTAATTGTGAACCATCAACCCCAGTAACTTCCATGATAGGAGGATTCCATTCAGTCACTATGGCTTGCCACACATTTTCATCCATTGATTTGAGGAAGATCCTCATTCTAGCTTTCCAATAAGCATAGTTGGAGCCATCAAAGGGTGGAGGCCTTGTGACTGAAAGGCTATCAAAATTTGACATCTTAAATAGCTTAAATCTTTAGCTCAGGAATTAAATCCAAGAATTAAAAAAGAGCTATTAGGCTCTAATACCACTTGAAAAGGCCAAGCTATATGTCCTAGAGGGGGGCTGAATAAGACAATGCCAAAAAAAACTTATAACAGCGGAAATAAAAAGAAAATGATAGCCAAAGTAAATCACAATGCAGTAAATTAAAATAACCTCAAAATTCAGATCTTGAGAGGTTGATACAAACGTTGTTCTAAGGACAACCTTACACTAAAAACAGAGTTTATGGTAGGACAACCTTATTTCTAGAAAGATCTTTATATCAAGTCTCAAACCGAAGAGGAATACAATAATAAATATAAACTGAATTGAAATAACTTGTAATTAAAAATGTATTGTTCTAGGGACAGCCATACACCATAAAAATGGCAGGGCAACCATGCTGGAATAACTTTCAAATGAAATTGAAAATCAAGCTTATAAAGGAATAGCAGAAAATAAATTCTAAGCTATTACAACATTCTCACAAAGCTTGAATTAAATAATCACAACATTCACCACCATACATACATCCCACAAAAATTAATTAAAGATTAGAAATATAAATCATTTAACCACAACACAAGGGTTTATAGTTGTTCGCCTGTGTGTTCACCAACTGTTAAACAACAGCCACACAAAATGCTACTCCACTCCTAATATCCTCACACAGGGGATATTAGCGTTCACTAAAAATAGGTTTTCCCAGGTTCACCCAAAACCTTTACAATTGTGTCTTTGTATGTGGGCTTACACAATTAAAAAAACCCCACTTCTGAGTTTTCCTGGCTCTCCTCAGAAAACCAATACAACAAGATTTTTCTAGCAAATCTTGAAAGAAACCAAAATAGAAAGGAATTTACAATTAAATGTAAAATACCTGATTATCTCCTTCGTTGTAGCAGCCCAGTAGAACCAAATCAGAGTAGATGATTGAATGTCCAAGTTCAATGTCCAGTACTCAATTACAATGGTTCTAATTCTAATAGATTTTAAATTAAACCGAATAGGGCTTGCCTTAATTGATTTTAATTCCAAAGAAAGGGAATAATAATTCCTCTTATCAAATTAGATTGGAATAGCAAAAACAAAATCAATTAAAATAAAGCTAAGGAAAGAGAATATTAAATAAGCACACTTAGCTTAGATGGAGCACAGAATTATCTCTCAGAAGTTCGACGAAGATTGACTTGAATGAATTAATTAAATCGATAATTTCTTTTGAGATTTGTGCACTATTTATAGGTGAGAAGATCGGATCTTCGACTGGTCTAGAGTGCTCTTCGACTAGTCGAAGCAACAACAGATATTTGAAAAATCCGGCGGGATATGCTCTGACTGTTCTACGACTGGTCGAAGCTTTCCTACGACTGGTCGTAGGTCACCTACGACTGGTCGTAGGTCTCCTTCGACTGGTCGTAAGTCCTATAAAACTTCGCTAGAATTCGAGTCGAAGATTTTTGACTGGTCGTAGATGCAGTCGACACTGTTCCTACGACTGGTCGAACAGATTCCTGGACTAGTCGAAGCCTAACAGATTTATCCAGAATTTGTAACAAACTTACGACTGATCGAGGATTTTCTTAGACTGGTCGAAGCAAGTCTAAGACTAATCGAAGAAGGCCTAGGACTAGTCGAAGAACAGACCAATCACATGTAAAATAAACATTCGGTTTATGTATCCGAAATGACCTACTTCTAAGGTTAACCTATGGTCAATCAAACCTCAATCATGAAGTAAAGGACATTGAAACATTCGGAACAAGTGACCTTAAAGAATGAGTCTTGAAGTCTTGATGTAGATCAATCTTGAAATCTTGATGTAGCTCAATCTTGAAAGAGTCTTGAGTTCTTTACAAACTGCCTTGAACTCTTCTTGAAGTACAGCTTGAGTCTTGTCTTGTGAGCTTTGCTTGTTGTGAGCTTAGCTTGTTCATGAATGTTGATCCTTGAGAGAGCTTCACTTATGCAAGTTATATATAACATAACAGTGATTTTGGCACCACAAATTTGACAACAGACAGGGATATAAACTATAGCACTTACATCACTACAAAGGGCTCGTCACCAATCAATGTAGGCCGACAGCATGAATATAGTGTCCCATACCACCATAATCGGCTCACGAGTTTGGTTGCT
The DNA here is from genome assembly GCF_029962835.1 of Magnolia sinica. Lineage (NCBI taxonomy): Eukaryota > Viridiplantae > Streptophyta > Magnoliopsida > Magnoliales > Magnoliaceae > Magnolia > Magnolia sinica. The sequence goes on from NC_080574.1 coordinate 89,492,078, forward strand.
CACTGGTCACTACGGGGAGGCTTGTCACCCCAGCGTAGGCCGACAACTCGACCACGGTGTCCCATACCACCATGTCCGGCTCATGAGTCTTAGCGGATCAAGGTACAACGGTTTACAGGATTTGCACTGGTAAGTTTGGTACCTTAAATTCAAGCAATAGCGTCTATACATGGTGAACATACATCGGACAATCAGGTTACTTGATGAACTTGACTAGCACGAGCGCACGTTGAGTTGAACGACATAGAGTGCGCAAACACTCCTCGTGGCCAAACCACTGCCGACAACTCTAATACGACTCAGGTTCGTCTAATCACGTCCTATGTGGGGAAAGCAACCTCAGCCACGAACTTAAAGCCGATTACCGATTTTCTGGACTAATGCATAGTCTCACACATATTCCACTACAACAGATATTCATATCTACAATTTAGAATAGTAATGAAACGACTCAAATCATGCAGTACACAAGCATTCGACGGATATCAACTTAACATGGATTAAGCATAAGTAAGACTTGAAATTAAACAACAAGGAATGTAACTTACGTGAAGTAAATCATACACACTAACAAGAGTGTTGAGAATCGCTTCTCAATGCCCGCAATTAGGTTAATAAGTTGCACTTTAGATCATTCAGGCATTTCTGCAAACACTTAGAATACATAGGTCAACATACATGACGTATGTTGGAAATACACACATTTGGACAATTCCTTTTACCAAGGAATTGACGCACATACATCTAGCATACATACACGACAAATAATCATAGCAAACACATGTGCATATTTTATACGTATACGGTACTTCCAACATATACATAGAATACACAAATCTCAATATACCACATGCATATCAGGAACGCAACATAAACATAACATTTGGCATGCGAAATCTCATCCATAACAAGAATAAACCATTAACTGACATTGAAAGCCTTGAAAACCATAACCTATACAATTAAAGTCCGCACCTTAACCAGAAACAGAACACCGAACTGATTTCAGACGATATGTCTTCGTCAACGGCGACAGAACAACCTAAGGCAAGAAAAGAAATGAGCTATAATAACACAAGGACTATTCTAAGCTCTAACATAGATTAGGGTTAGGTTAACTTACCCAAGGATGAACTCAGAATCGCCGGAATAACGATTCCAAAGTGAAGGTTAAAAGATGAAGGAGAATAAGAAAGAATCTAAGATGATTCACCAACTTTCTCTCTCACTTTCTCTCTCTTTTCCTCTCTCTTTCTTAGCCAGGGTTAGGAAATTCGTATGGAAAAGAGAGTTAGGGTTTTAAGGTCTATATATAGGCCTAACATTGATGAAAATAACCCCAGGGCCAAGGTATACTTAGGTTAAAACCAAAACTGGCCTCTCTCGATCCAACGAAGCACTTTCGGTGGGCCTTTATCCACGAAAGGTCGGACTTAAGCTCACTGACCATGGATCTTGGTCAGGCTGAGTTTTCGTACTGACCGACTTTATAGATCAACCGTGGCGGACCACACTCAATTCAACGGTCACCGAAACTCGATCAGGTCCACAAGCATAAGGACATGCTTGGGCCATTTTCCTTGATCAGAGGGTGAAATTAGGTCAAAATCCAACGGTCAGATTGGTTAAAATCGTTGCGCAAGCGACACGACTCAGATTTCATAAAATCTTAATTAATTTCCAACCGTTCTCACACTCCTCACTCCAGACTCAATCAAATCGACCCAGAGCATCACATGGACTTGATTTTTGAAGTGATGGCCAAGTCCAACATGGTGACCAATACAGCCTAAGATTATCGCCATCGGACTTACGATGCATGGTCCAGGTCCTATCCAAAACTTCCAAAAATTCCCAAGAACAACTGGATATAGCGATGAATCCCAGATTTCAGAGTAACATAGCGCTAACTATTCTATAGGTTTTGAGTCATGCAGATCGAATTTAAAGTAATTGATGCAAATTTCACAAGAAATCAAAATTAGCACTAATTACCCCAATAAGATACTAAGGAAAAATAGAGGTAGTACTCGGGTCAAGGCACGAAATTTCCCGGGTCATTACAGATGTTAAACTAATTCGTAAACCTCATCATCATCTAAAACTACAACAGAGTCTGGTTGGTGTTTTAAAATACCGTCCCAGAGTGGGAGTGAGTGATCAACTCAGTGGAGCTATAAGGCAAAGGATAACATGTTATCAATTCAGTCAAGCAGTAATGATAAAGCAGTATAACAATCATGTCCTAAGTACTTTTGTTAATGCAAGGATGATATGTATTAATGATGCATGCCCTTGCTTGCACTCCCTCAGCGACACCATCTCACAATCGCACATGATACTCCCACTATGCTTTCATTGCCAAAGCACATGTAATGCGGTGCATGATCATGTTAGCCAAGTAATTTATTAGGCATATTCATACAGCATATTCGGGAAGCTAAGGTACCTCCCTTTATATCATTACCCAAACGATGATCCATCTAGGGTTGTCAATCCTAGTTAATCACATACGTTAGGCAAGTTATAGGGCAATGTCACCCTTGATTTAGAAATAGTGGACGGGCAAGTTCATGTCGCTATGAGAGGCTCGTCACCTTGGCATAGACCTAGTTTTACTCAAGGTCACTACGGGAAAGGCTTGTCACCTTAGCGTAGGTCAACAACTCGAATACAGTGTCCCATACCATTGTATTCAGCTCACGAGTTTGGGTTGCTTACTGGACACTACGGGGAGGCTCGTCACCCTAGTGTAGGTCCAAAACTTGAATACGATGTCTCATACCACCATGCTTAGCTCATGAGTCTTAACGGATTGTGGTACCAAGGTTAAACGGGCTTTTCATTGGTAAGTGGTACCTTATATTCAAACAATAGCGTCTATACATGGTGAATATACATGAGGCCAATCGGGTTACTTAATAGGTCCGATTGGTACGAGCACATGCTAAATTGATCGACATGGAGTGCATACACACTCCTTGTGGTCTAAACACTGTCGATAATCACCATACAACTCGTATTCATCGAACATGTCTGTGGTGGCGAAACTGATTTAGCCACTCGATCGAAAGTCGTTACCGATTGCCTGGACTACGTCATAGCTCCAATCACACTCAAAAACTATAACATTCACATATGGTAGTCATAACAGTATTGAATAAACAATCAAAACATTGCAACCATTTAAGCATTTTATAAAACACATAGTGAACATGACATTATACATATGCATTTCATTCATAAATCACGTAATTGGATTTTGGTTACAAGAAGGAATCTATACTTGTAGCTAAGGTAGTTGAGAATCTTATCTTAACACCCTTATAAAATACATTTCAATTAGCATTTTCTCATTCAGGCATTTTATTAAACACTTAAACTACACATATCAACATACATGTAATAATTTGTCATAACATATATTGTAGCAAATCCTTTCACAAAGGAGTTGTCACACATACAACAATCATGTATTCCTAATAAATAACCATGGCAAGCACAAATCATAATTCCATATTCATTCAAACATTTCAACAAACACATAAAATGCATTATATTTAACATAGTTCATCTATATGTATAATACACAGAAAACATCGCATCTAAGTACATGTGACAGCAATTAGGTCAGTCATAAATCATTAACAAATATTGAAAGCCTTAAAAACCATAACCTAAACATTTATAGTCTACACATTTTATCGGTATGCCGATTACGAACTCAGTTCGTACACTACGCCTTTGTTTACGGCACAACGGATACCTATAGCATGAAATAGGTTAGCTATTTCACCGATCTACCTATCTGGATACCTAAAACAGATCAGGGTTAGGATTCCTTACAAAAAATGGAGTTGAAATCGCCAGTATAATGACACGAAAGGAGGGATTTAGCACATGGAGTGGCAGGAATGAATCCCAGCAACAATCCACAACTCTCTCTCTCACTTCTCCTCACTCTTTCCTTCTCTTTTCTCTCTTCTCTCTCTTAGGGTTTAGAGAATTCGTATGGAATGAGAGAGGGGTGGGTTAAGGCCCTTATATAGATCTAAAACTGATTTCAATGGCCCCAGGGCCATGGTATGCTTAGGTTATAGCTAAAAGTCATCTGTTTTGGGCCAATAGAGCTCATCTGGAGGTCCATTACTCACATACAGTCTGGAGAAAGTTCTCTGGTAATGGATCTATGCCAGGTTAAAGTTTAGGTCCGATCGAATTTGTGGATTGACCGTGGAGGACCAGTTTCATTCAACGGATATCGTCACTCGATTAGGGCCACGAGTACACTGACCTGTGCAGGGAAATTTTCTTGATCCAAGGGTGTAGTTGGGTCAGATTCTGACGGTCTGAAACCTTAAATTTGACCTGTAAGAAAATGGCCCAATTCACTTAAGTTTGAGTTCATTTTTTGAAGATATTCACGTTTCTCACACACTTCGCTCAAGGCTCAAGTTGTGCGTTTCTGGTTACTATTGGAACTTGATTCCCGAGATGGCTGTCAAGCCCAGTAAGGCGGTCATAACCGTATAGTTTCACGGTAATCGAACTTTCGACGCGCGGTCCTGGTCCGATACAGAGTTTCAAGATGCTCCTGAGAGCAACTGGGTTTTGAGATTGATCCTAAGTTTTTAGTAATGTAGAGTTAGTGATTCTACTAGTTTTGGGTCTTGCAGTTCATATAGAAAGTGGTTCAAGCTAATTTACTCATTAATTCAGTTTAACACTTAATTAATTTTCCTCTAATTTCCAAAGGATTCAGTCCTTAGTGATTTCTACCTGAGGTGGTATTCGGGTCATTGTACGGATTTTTTTGCGATGTTACAATCTACCCCCCTTAAAGAAAAATTTCATCATCGAAATTAGTACCTTTTCATATTCCTCGAGAATCCGAGGGTAGTTCTTGCGGACCTCAGTTTTTGTTTCCCAAGTAGCCTCTTCCTCAGTGTGATGCGTCCATAATACCTTCACAAGCGGGATGACCTTACTGCGCAGCACTTGTTCCTTCCTATTTAGAATACGCGTCGGTCGCAGTACATAAGTAGCATCCTCACTCAACTGTACTTGCTCCCATTTGATAATGTGAAAAGGGTTAGGAACGTATTTCTTCAGCATCGATACTTGAAATACGTTGTGCACGCCTGTGAGTGGTGTGGACAAAGTAAGGCGGTACACTACCACACTCACTCGGTCTAGTATCTGGAATGAGCCAACGAATCTCGATGTGAGTTTCCCCTTCTTTCCAAATCGGAGGACTCCCTTCATTGGGAAAACCTTCATGAATACATGGTCCCCAACCTCAAACTCTAGCGATCGCCTTCTCATATTGGTGTAGCTCTTTTGTCTGCTCCGTGCTGCAAGAAGTCGACGCCGGATAATGTCGTCTTCTCTGAGGTTGCCTGTACTAAATCTGGGCCAATCAAACTCTTCTCGCTGACAGCCTCTGTAGTACCCCATTCTCGGCTCTCAGCACCTATACACTAGGTTCCGATCCTGGGATCTTACAAGGAGGATTTTTAACATTAATCTGACTTGTAATGAGCATAACCATAAGCATAACCTACGAACAATAACCACAAGAACACCATCACAAAATTTACTATGATAAAAAACTTTTAGTACAATACATATGAAGGGAAATACAAGATAATGATAATAACGAAAACTCTTGAAGCTCGACTGCACGCTCCTACTGCGGTGAAGCTACGATTGCGTCCTCGCGTCACCTTCATGCATCAATTAGCATAAGCTTATAGAAAGCTTAGAGGGCGGTGTAAGTGTGTGCGCAATATGAGCATGCTTAGAATGTGATGTCAGAATAATACAAAATCATGTTGATAAGTACATGAATGCAATCAGCCGTACTAAGGCTATGCGGTACATGATATGAATGCTATCGGCCATATTAAGACCATGCGATGCGAAATGCAACTCATGCATACCAATCCTCATCTACATATCAATGCATCTCCTCACTAGAGCATCAAATATTAGTACGGTAATCATTCTGGATAATTACCAGGGTTTAATACACTCTAAATGGCACTGCCCCTATCCCAGGCGCGCAGTCTAAATGAGCGTAAGAAACCTCACTATCCGCGTGACCAATAGTCTACCAATATTTATCTGGCATGTCGATAGCGAAACCATTCACGAGCTAGTCAAACTCAGCCTAGTAATGCCCCCTACCCTCGAGAGAGTAAAGCCACACCCCTTTTCAATGGACCATGACATAGTGGGAGACGCGATCTCCTGGTATTCGGCCCTCGTGTGCTCATGTATCCACTCGATCTCGACATTGGAGTCATCCTCTGGTACCATCGGGTTTAGGAATTTTCACCCAAGGACATCTATGGTGCTCCGATGCTTAGTAAAAATATTACCGATGTCCAATCCTGCCATCCATGATGTGCCTATAGAGGTCATAGCCTTGATGTCGTTAGGGCGTATAGTAATCATATCATACAAATGCAAAGTGCGTGAATCACACAATCAGTCATACAACAATCCTATGCGTGAATCATATCATACCGCGCGCTCATGAAGGGCAACTCTACCTATTAAGGAGCCCATAAACAATCTGCCCAAAGGCATATGCTATGATCAGTCACTCCTCATATCAAGAATACATATGATGTGTATGAGCATGGATCATGGGACTATACTAAACATGTTATGTGGTGATGGATCCTATTTATAACGAAGAGGGGCCTAAACAGCCTACAAACTACAAGTGTGGGCCTATCAATGGGCCCTAGGGAGAGTTACAATGCAGACATTTAACCATCATTGCTCTTACAATGTGGACATCAAACCATCATTACTCCCAAGGCATGGCCGCCAAAACATTATTACATGCATCATGGTGGAATCTCACATCACAATGGGTTTCATATACATCACATTCAACTCACATAAAGGCCTCACATATGTCTTATTGGGCCTCATATAAATCTAGTGGGCCAATCAAATGGGCTGAATCAATGGGCCGAATCAAATGAGTCAATCAAATGGGCCGATTCAAAAGGGCCGAATCGATGGGCCAAGTCAAATAGGCCGAGTCAAATAGGCCAAGTCAAATGGGCTGATACAAATGGGCTGAGTTAATGAGCCGAATCAAATGGGCCCCCGAATACATCAAATCGGGCATCATCAAGTGGGTCCCTACCAACTACACCCTTCATCCATTATTAGATATCATTTTAGAGCATTATTTAAAAAAATGAATCATATCCAAAGATCATCTGGACCATACCAAAAATAGCAGTGGTGATAATGATTTCCACTGTTGAATTCCAGTGGGCCCTACCATAGCATTTATTTCCCATCAAGGCTACTCATAAGGTCATAAAGACCTAGGTTTAGAAAAAAAAATATCATATTGGTTCGAAACTTTTGTAATCCCAAAAGGGATTTCAATGGTAGGCATTCAATTCCACTACTCTACAGTGTGGTCCACTTTATAACTGGACCTGTCTTATTCTCAGTCTTAAGCCTTGAGACAAGCTCGCCAGATGAATGGATGGTGGCTGGGTCATATACATCAGGGGTGGGGTCCACGTATGTGGGCAACCAGAGATGTGAATTTACTTCATTTTTTTTTGTCTCAAGCTTGAGACAAGCTCGTCAAATGGTTGGACGGTTTGATATAACACAGACCTCATGTTGGGACCCACAACATGTTAGATAGATGGACAGTGTGGATGGGGTCCACACAACAGTTGGGCCCCACACACTGAAGCTAGCCCCACCGTCCCTGGCTTTGGACGGTGGGGATACAACCCATACATCACGGTAGACTCCACCTGTCCAGATCGCTGGACAGCATGGATATAACCATTCATCAGTGGTGGGTCTCATGCACGTGGCCCACCTTACATATATAAATATTATAATATAATATAATATATATAAATTACAAAGAGCCATCGTCCAGACCCCTGGATGTTCTGGATGGTGGAGATCTCATACATATTTTCATGGTGGGTCCACACGTGTGGCCCACCTCATACCATAATAATATATATTATATTAATATATATATATATAACATATATCATACATGTCCAGCGTCTAGGAGGTCTGGATGCTCTGGACGGCGTGGATTAATCCACATCAATATGAGGGTGGGCCCCGCCGTCCTGACCCTTGGACGGCATGGAGCTAATGCATATACCATGCTGGTTACACACGTGTGGCCCACATCAGCCTTGGATCAAATTGATACTTGTGTTTTTCTTTGATCAGGCCAGTCCAAACAGATTGCCATATGGGCCACTCGGTGGACGGCATGGATGAAATACTTACTTCATGATAAGCCACACACATACACCATTCCATACCAGAGAGAGAGAGAGAGAGAGAGAGAGAGAGAGTGAGATAGAGGGACCTCGCCACTATGGGCCCCTCTTACATTGCATACATCAATGTGGCTCCCACAATAAGTGGGCCATTAAATTAAAAATCAACGGTGGATCACCCACCTATTACACTCCCCCTTGATCCCTTAGCCTCCTTAGCTCCTTGCCTTTAATGTTGATGGAGGTAGATGATGAATGAATGGTTGAGATGTGAGATGAGAGGGTGAGAAAGTGGGCCACACTTGATGATTTGGGAGAGCTTAGGAGGGCTTGGACGTGGGGTGTTGCCTGGGAGTGAGTTTTGAGAAATGAGAGAAAGAGAGAAATGATGGATTAAAGGGATGGATGGAGTGGTGGTTGTAAGGAAAGGAGATGAATAGGTAAGGTTTGGTTTGAAATTTTGTAAAAGAGGGATGGGTAGGGGAGAGAGAGAGTTGACTTGTGAAAAAAGGAGGGATGGATGCTTGTACTTGAGGTACGGGGTGTACTTGATTGATTGATTGATTGATTGATGGGACATGTTGTAGAGATTCCCTCGAAATTTGCAACACCTGGCGTTTCTTCGAAATGAACGCAGGCCCACATCTCCATGCCCGGGTATCAGTTCGGTGCGTGAGTCGCAGTGTTGAAACCGCGATGACGGTGCAGTCACTAAGATATAAGTTTCAAGTTGAGCTGACTTCAGTATGCAGGTCTCGACTTAGGATCGTGCATAAATGTCTGATATAGGTCGAGGGTTGCCGAAATTCAATCGAGAGGACCGTGGAAGCCTAAGGAATGGTATGGTCTAGGATATAAGTCTTACAACTCTCCCCTCGAAATAAAAATTTTATCCTCAAAATTTGCACAATCATCGTAACTAGACATAACTCATGAAGGAAGAGGGAAACATAGCATTATCATATAAAATCGAAGACAGCATACAAGATACAACATATAATCAATCACCGAAGAGATGGGGATAGCACTCTCGAATCTAGGCCTCGCGCTCCAAAGACGCCTCATTAACAGAATGGTGACCCCACTGAACCTTCACCAAGGGAATGACTTTGGTCCGGAGGACCTGCTCTTTTCGATCGAGGATACAAACTGGCTGTTCAATGTATGAAGCGTCCTCACGAACCTCTAACGGCTGCCAATCAATAATAGGAACGATATCTGACCCACACTTCCTCAGTATAGAGACATGGAAAATATTGTGGACACTAGACAACTAAGATAGCAAGGTAAGCCAGTAGGCCATAGCGCCAACGCGCCTAGTGATCTCGAAAGGTCCTATAAATCTTAGGGCAAGCTTGTCCTTTGCTCTAAATCGAACTACACCGTTCATGGACGAGACCTTGAGATACACTCTGTCCCCTACTGCGAACTCCAAGGGACGATGCCAATGATCAATAAAACTCTTCTGTCAGCTCTGAGCTGTGCGCATCCTCTGCTTGATGATATCGATGGCCTCCGACATCTTCTGCACAAGCTTGGGACCTAGGAGATGCCGCTCTCCGACCTCTGTCCAACAACTTGGAGATCTACACGGTTTGCCATATAATGCCTCAAAAGGAGCCATGCTAATGGTTACCTGATAGCTGTTGTTGTATGTGAACTCAGCCAATCGCAAATGCTCATCCCAACTACCCCTGAAGTTAATCATGTAGGCCCGAAGTATATCCTCAAGGATCTGGTTGACCCTCTCGGTCTGGCCATCGGTCTGCAGATGGTACATGGTGCTGAACTGCAAAACAAACCCCATCGCTCTCTAAAAGCTCCTCCAAAACTGAGACGTGAACCTCGAGTCTTAGTCAGAAACGATCGAGATTGGAATGCCATGCATTCTCACAATCTCCTCGATGAATAACTTCGTAAGCTAGTCCAAAGGCCAAGTCGCGCGAATCGCATGAAAATGTGCCGACTTCGTCAGACGATCAACGACGACCCAAATGACGTCGTGACTGCGCTGAGTCCTCGGCAAGCCCATGATAAAATCTGTTGACACGTGCTCCCACTTCCACATCGGGATGCTCAATTGCTGCAATGGACCAGTGGGTCTCTTGTCACGCCCCAAACTCGAAAATCGGGCTTACAAAATTTTCGATCGCCGAATCCGGCGCTGACAGCCTCTATAGTACCCCATTCTCGGCTCCCGCCACCCATACACCAGGTTTCGATCCTGGGATCCTACAAGGAGGATTTCAAATATGATTTTGATTCTGTACAAGCATAACCATTAGCATAACTCACGAACAATAACCACAAGAACACCATCACAAAATTCACTATGATAAAAAACTTTTGAGTATAATGCGTATGAAAGGGAAATACAAGATAATGATAAAAACAGAAACTCCAATAGCTCGACTGCACGCTCCAACTCTGACGAGGCTACGACTGCGTCCTGGCGTCACCTGCATGCATCAATCGTGCATAAGCTAATAGAAAGCTTATAGGGTGGTGTAAGTGTGTGCGCAATATAAGCGTGCTCAGAATGCAAGGTCAGGGTAATGCAGAATCATGGTGATGAGTATATGAATGCAATTAGCTGTACCAAGGCTATGCGGTGCAAGATATGAATGCTATCGGCCATAATATGGTCATGAGATGTAAGATGCAACTCAAGCATGTCAATCCTCATCATATATCAGTACAGTTATCATTCTGAATAATCACCAGGATTTAGTACACTCCAAATGGCACTGCTGCTCTCCAAGCCACAAAGTCTAAGTGAGCGTAAGAAACCTCACTATCCGCCTGGCCAATAGTTTGCCAATACCTATCCGGCACGTCGATAGTGAACCCATTAATGAGCTGGTTAAACTCAGCATAGTATTGCCCCTACTCTCGGGTGAGTAAGGCCACACCCCTTTCCAACCGACCACGACATAGTGGGAGACGCGGCCTCCTGGTATTCGGCCCTTATGCGCTCATATATCCACTCGGTCTTGACGTTGGAGTCATCCTCTAGTACCATCGGGTTTAAGGATTTTCACCCAAGGACATCTATGGCACCCCGATGCTAGAAATAGTATTTCGGTATCTAATCCGGCCACCCACGATGTGTCTGTGGAGGCTATGGCCCTGATGTTGCTAGGGCATATAATAATCATAATGACACACATGCAAGTGCATGAATCACTCTACCAGACATGCAATAATCCTGCGCATACAGTGCGCTCATGTGGGGCAACTCCGCCTATTAAGGAGCCTATAAACAATCTACCCGAAGGCAATGCTATGATCAGTCACTCCTTACATTAGGCATACTTATGATGAGTATGATCATGAATCATGCATCTATACTGAACATGTTATGTGGTAATGGGCTCTGTTCATAACAAAGATGGGCCTAGATGACCAACACACTACAAGTATGGGCCTAACAATGGGCCCTAGGGAGAGTGACAATGCGGACATTTAACCAACATCATACTACAATGTGGACGTCAAACCATCATTACTCCCAAGGCATAGCCTGCTATAAAGGTCAACACATATACCATGGTGGAATCACACTATAATGGACCTTATGTGCGTCCTATTGGGCCTCGACCCATAGGCCTCCAGTACATCAAATGGGCCTCATAACATGGGTCTCATAAATATATCAAGGTAGGCCTCAACAACAGGCCACAAATACAATAAGATGGGCCCAATCACATGAGCCTCTTATATATCAAAGTGGGCCTACATAAGGTACTCACATACATCTCATAAGGCCTCAAATGGGCCGAACAAATGGGCTGAGTCGAGTGGACCGAGCCAAGTAGGCCCCCAAATACATCAAATCGGCCTTAACCCATGGGCCCCAAATATGTCATGTGGGCCAATTCCAACCACATGATCCATCTACTACTAGAGATCAATTTAGAGCATTATTTAAAAATAGATGAATCATATTCAACGATCATTTGGACCATACCACATATGGCAGTGGTGACAATGATTCACACTGTTAAAATTTAGAGGGCCCACCATGGAAATTATTTTCCATCCAGACTATTCATAAGGTCACAAAGATCCAGATTTAGAAAAAAAATATCATATGGGTTCAAAACTCCTGTAATCCCAAAAAGGGTTTCAATGGTGGGTGCCCAATCCACTGCCTCCTATAGTGTGGTCCATCTGGTAGATGGATCTATCTTTTTTTTTTTTTTTTTTTTTTTAAAGTCTCAAGCCTTCAGACAATCTTGTCAAATGGATGGACGATTAGGATACAACACATGTATCATGGTGGATACATGTATCATGGTGGGGTCCACAGACGTCACTGTCCCAGGAGGATTTCCACCATTCAGATGGAAGTTGGGACACAACACATAAGGTGGGGTCCATAGAGCTTGGTGATGTCAATAGCAGCTGAATAGCTGCTGTGAGACGCACCTGCCAACCTTGCTTATACAAGTGGGTCCCACGTGGGGCCCACCGTAATGCTTATTTATCATCCAATCTGTTGATAGGGTCACACGTACCCTGTAGAAGAGGAAAACAAATTTCATATTGACTAAAGACCTCTGTACTACCCAAAAGGGGTTTCAATGGCAGCCGTTTAATCACCACTGCTTCCTATGATGTGGTCCACCTGAGTTGTGGATATGGCTGATTTTTGGGTTGGCCACTGATCAGAAAGGGGCCATCAGAATGCACGGTATTGATGTTCTAAAACATCAAGGTGGGGTCCACGACTGGGACTCGTGGTCCCAGCCCAGTCCGTCCTTTAGTTAGGCGCGTGCCGCCTGCATGCGTTCTGCAGCAGCAGCTTCAACTGCTGCACATATATATATATACGTAAAATGTTTTCCTGTGGTTTTTCACAAGTGGAGCCCGCATTAAGGAAATCTGACCCGGCCATTGGTTTTCATGGCTCAATACAAACCTATTAAGCCCAATATTCAATGGGTTTTGGTGTACAGAAACCTCGGGGTATATTTCAAGGTAGAAGTACCATTTTCTATACTACGGCCTGCCAGGAAATCAGGCTGGTCTCATTTTTTGTCTCAACGCCTAAAATGGGCAGAGAAAGAGGATAGATGGCGTGGATTGTATACATACATCAAGGTGGGGCCTGTATGAATGGTCCACCCAAGGCTTGTTGAACTAAGCTAATATTTTTTGTTTTTCCTTACACGTCCAGCGTCCCTAGACACTAGATGGTTTGGGCGTAACACATACTTTAAGGTGGGCCCTGGTCAGGTGGGCCATCATATGGCTAAATGGTGTGGATGAGACATACACCATGCAGGGTACATCCGGGTGGGCCACACAGCCATGTCATTAAAAAGAAAACAATGAAAGAGAGAGATAAAGGAAGACAAGAGAGACGGTGATGGAGGGGCCCCGCCACTATGGGCCCCATAAGATATAACTCACACATCAAAATGGGTCCCACCAACAAGTGGGCTCTAAAAATAAGAATTCAACGGTGGATCACCCACCTCTAGGCCTTCTCCTTGGTCCCTTAGCCTCCTTAGCTCCTATGTTAACCTTTGATGGTGGATGATGGAATTTTGATGGTGGGGATGAGAGATGAGAGGGTGGGCCACACTTGATGTTTTTGGGAAAACTTGAGAATGCTTGGACGTGTGAAGTTTTGGGTTGCTTGGAAGTGGAGAGATGGAATGAGAGAGAGAGGAGTGATGGGTGAAAAGGGATGGGATGATATGTGATGGGTGATGGGTGGAGTGATGTGTTGTAAGAAAGGGATGGGTGGAGAGAGAGAGAGAGAGTTGACTTTGGGAATGGGAGAGATGGGTTGCTTGTACTTGGGTATGGCTTGTACTTGACTTGTACTTGACATGAGTGATTGATTGATTGATGAGACATGTTGTAGAGATTCCCTCGAAATTCGCAACGCGCAACGTTTTCTTCGAATTGAACATAGGCCCACATCTTTCGACTTGGGTATGGCTTGTACTTGACTTGTACTTGAATGAGTGATTGATTGATTGATGAGACATGTTGTAGAGATTCCCTCAAAATTCGCAACGCGCAACGTTTTCTTCCAATTGAACGTAGGCCCACATCTTTCGACTTGGGTATCGGATCAGTGCACGAGTTGCGGTGTTAGAACCGCGGCGACGGCGCGGTCGCTAAGATACAAGTTTTGGTTCGAGTAAACTTCAGTATGCAGGACCCAGCTTAGGATCGCACGCAAACATCAGATACGTGTCGAGAGTTGCCGGAATTCGACCAAAAAGACTGTGAAAGCCTACGAAATTGTACAGACTAGAATACGGGTCTTACAGCTCTCCCCTCCAAATAAAAATTTCATCCTCAAAATTTACACAATCATTGCAAGAAAACACAACTTATAATAAAAGAGGAACAGGGTATCATCAATAAAATCGAAGATAGCATACAAGATACAACATATGATCAATCATCAAAGAGATGAGGATAGCCCTCTTGAATCTCGGCCTCACACTCCCAAGACGCCTCATTAATAGAATGGTGACCCTACTAAACTTTCACCAAGGGAATGACCTTGGTTCGAAGGACCTGCTCCTTCCGATCTAGCTGCTCAATGTAAGAAGTGTCCTCACGAACCTCTAACGGTTGCCAATTGATAACAGGAACTATGTCTGACCCACACTTCCTCAACATAGAGATGTGGAAAACGTTGTGAACGCCGGACAACTGAGATAGTAAGGTAAGCCAATAGGCCACGACGTTAATGCGCTTAGTGATATCAAAAGGTCCTATGAATCTCGGGGCAAGCTTGCCCTTTGCTCCAAATCGAACTACGCCCTTCATAGGCGAGACCATGAGATACCCATGGTCCCTTATAGCAAACTCCAAGGGACGACGCCGGTGATCAGCAAAACTCTTCTGCCAGTTCTGAGCTATGCGCATCCTCTGGCTGATGATATTAATAGTCTCTGACATCTACTGCACAAGCTCGAGACCTAGAAAACGCCGCTCTTCAACCTCGGTCTAACAACTCGGAGATCTGCATGGTCTACCATACAATGCCTCAAAAGGAGCCATGCCAATGGTCCCCTGATAGATGTTGTTGTATACAAACTCAGCCAATCGCAGATGCTCATCCCAACTACCCCCAAAGTCAATCACGTAGGCCCGAAGCATATCCTCAAGGATTTGATTGATTCTCTTGGTCTGGCCATCGGTCTATAGGTGATACGCGGTGCTGAACTGTAAATCAGTGCCCATCGCTCTCTGAAAGCTCCTCCAAAATTGAGACGTGAACCTCAGGTGTCGGTCAGAAATGATCGAGACTGGAACGCCGTGCAGTCTCACAATCTCCTCAATGAATAACCTCGCAAGCCGGTCCAAAGGCCAAGTTGCACAAATCACAAGGAAATGTGCCGACTTCGTCAGACGGTCCAAGACAACTTATAAGGCATCATGACCACGTTGAGTCCTCGGCAAACCCATTATAAAATTGGTAGATACGTGCTCCCACTTCCACGTCGGGACACTCAACGACTGTAATAGACCTTGACACGCTGGCACGTGTCACACTCGGTCACAAAACTGGCGATCTGGCGCTTTATCCCCACCCAAAAATACTCTCTCCTCATATCATGATACATCTTCGTCGAGCCAGGGTGGATAGAAAATCTCGATCGATGTGCCTCAGTCATAAGTCTCTACGCAGCTCAGGAATATCTAGGACACATAATCGACATCTGAAGCGAAGTCCACCATTAGCACCAATCTGCCAATCTATCTGATTCTCAGATGCTGCCTCTGCTCGATAATCTTGTAACGACTCATCTGTCTGCTGAGTCTCGATCACCCTTGCGACAAGAGAGGGTTGAATCGACAAGCTCGATAGCTGGATGATAGTAGACTGCAGACCAAATCGAAGTCGTACTCTACTATATCCTCGAGCATCCTTCACTTCTTAATCATCATATGTGCCACCAGGCCTCGTGGCTGATGGCTGAGGGCATCCGCCACCACGTTCGTCATGCCTAGGTGGTACTAGAGGTTAAAATTATCATCCTTCAGAAGCTCCATCTAGCTTCTCTGCCTCATGTTCAGCTCAGATTGAGAAAATAGATACTTGAAGCTCTTGTGGTCAGAGAAGAGCTCGAACCTAACCCCATAGAGATAGTGTCTCCACACCTTAAGTGCGAAGACGACTGCTGCCAGCTCCAAATCATGTGTGGGGTAGTTCAGCTCATGGACCTTGAACTGGCGAGACGCGAAGGCTATAGGCCTGCCGTGCTGCATCAAGACAGCACCTAAACCAATATGTGAGGCATTGGTAAATACAACAAATCCATCACTCTCAGAGGGAAGAGTGAGGACAAGAGCGGACGTCAGACGGTCCTTCAGCTCCACAAATGCCTACTCACATGAGTCAGTCCAAACAAAATCTACATCCTTCCGAGTCAATCTGGTCAAAGGGGCTGTAATACGGGAGAAGCCCTCAATAAAACGCCGATAGTATCCCGCTAAACCAAGAAAACTGCGGATCTCGGAAGCAGTCGTGGGCTGGTCCCACTGACGTATTGACTCAACCTTTGAGGGGTTTACTGCGACACCCTCCATCGTCACCACGTGATCGAGGAATCTCACCTCCTCCCGCCAGAACTCGCACTTCTCCAGCTTCGCATACAACTGGTGGGCACGGAGGGTCTGTAAGGTGATCTCCAGATGATGCATATGATCCTCACGGGTCATCGAATATATCAGAATATCTTCGATGAAGACCACAATAAACTGATCGAGATATGGACAGAAGACCTTGTTCATCAACTGCATGAAGACCACAGGTGCATTGGTCAATCCGAAGGACATGACCTGAAACTCAAAATGACCATAAAGCATCGTGAAAGCCATCTTCGGGATGTCGTCCTCTCGGACTTAAATCTGATGATAATAGGAATGCAGGTCAATCTTCAAAAAGAACTGTACACCCTGCGGCTGATCAACTAAGTCATCTATCCTCGGGAGTGGGTACTTATTCATGATTGTGACCCGGTTGAGCTCGCGGTAATCCACACAGAGCCTCAACGAGCCATCCTTCTTCCTGATAAAGAGTATCGGCGCTCCCCACAGAGAACTGCTCGAACGAATAAATCCCAACTCATGCAACTCGTCCAACTGTCACTACAGCTCACGCAACTCCAACGGTGCCATACAGTATGGGGCCTTTGAGATAGGAGCAGCACCAGGCATGAGATCAATCTGAAACTCAATATAACGGCACAGCGATAATCCCAGAATCTCTCAGAACACGTTGGAGAAATCACAGACCACCGGCAACTGATCGATACACAAGGCAACGGGCTCCTCGACTGTGCAGGACATCAAACAAGATAATGGCTCTCCTCGGGGCTTTGCAAGGAACTGAAACTGCGGTAATCCTGGTATGTAGAACATGACTGTCCTCGCGGAACAGTCCAAGATAGCATGGTACTCAGCAAGTCAATCCATACCCAAGATAACATCAAAATCTGACATTGGTAGCACGTACAAGTCAATATGTAAGAAAATCTCTCCCACTAACATGGGGCAAGACGAACAGAGGTGGACTAATACTGTAGTCTTTCCCAAGGGCGTCGATATGGTTAATCTCTCACTAGCAGACTCTGTCGGCAATCCAGTCGATTGGCAAAAATCCTCAGACATGAATGAGTGCAAAGCACCATAATCGAATAATACTCGGGTGATGCATGAAGAGACAGGAAGTATACCCTCAATGACTCCTCAGGAGGTCTACGGGTCCTATTGAGCCGCGTAGAACCTAGCTTGAGCTAGCTGGGGAGGTGCCTGTCCCCTCTGAGGTCCCTGGTGCTGTGATGCCTCTACGACACCCTATATTGCTGTCTCTCCTACTGTTAGGGCCTCGGCGGCTGAGGTGGCTGCGGTCGCTGCTGATGGGATCACTGCTGCTGTGGTCACTACTACGCTGGAGGCTGCTACTAAGGTCGCTGCTACACTAGAGGCTGTTGTGGTCCCGACTACTGCAGATGAGGGTGAGGGCACTCAGACAGGCAGTGCCCTGTCCCACCACATTCAAAAAAGGTCCCTACAAATGGCTAATGAGGTGGCGCTAGGTACTGCTGGGGCTGCTGGTGCTCTAGCAGGTGGGTGGCTCCTGTACCTCTGTGGACGTCGATGCTATTGGGAGCTACTGGAGGGGGCCTGCCTCTTCCGACCTCTCCTCTCATCTCGATCGCCCTGTGGCTGGCCCACTCAGTCTCGTAAATTTGGGCCCTCCGTACTACCACCTGAAAGGTTGGGAGCTCATGCCCAATAATACGGCCTCAAAGACTGTAACATAAGCCGTTCTCAAAATGGCGGGCCTGCCGCCCCTCATCATCAACCAAATATGGCGCAAACCTCGATAGCACCACAAAATGGGCTGCGTACTGCGCCACGGTCATGTCCCCTTGCACCAGAGTCTCGAACTCTAATGCTCGCTGACGACGAATGTGGTCGGGGAACTACTGCTCCTTGAATCGGTCGATAAAGTCCTCCCATGTCTAGACATAATCAGGTCCTACGACGCAGGTAACGGAGGTCCACCAGTGCTCTTCCTCACCCTGGAGAAGGAATACAGCCAACCGGACTCGCTGCAGGGTCGTACATGCCATGGTATCGAAGGTCTTCTCCCCATCGGAGCACCATCTCTTGGCTGTAATAGGATCTGGCTTGCCTTGAAAACGCGAACGATCAAGCTGTCTGAACTCTCGAAGAAGGGTGCTCGTGCGCTCCTGTTCGGCCTGAGCTGGCGAAACAACCGGGCGCCTGTCCTATCCCTGAAGTGCGGCTGTCATAGCCTGTAACATCTATTGTAACTGAGAGGCACTCACCGGTGCGGTCGGATCCGCACTGGCCTTAGGTGGAGGAACGACATCCTCAGGCTGTGGAGCAGGGATCTCTGGGGGTGGAACAGAAGTAGTAGGTGGTAAAGTTGGAGCCTCAGGTGGTGGAGTAGGAGTTGATCGGGTCACTCTCCTGCCCGACATGTCCTATAGAAAAGAAAAAAGGCGCCTATCAATCCTTGAAAACTCCCGAGGGCACGTTAGGGGACTCAATTCGAAGGTTACGCACTTGGAACTTAATCGCCCTAAACTCATAGCAAACATGTGATGTTGTTCTCGGTTATTCCTAAGTTATGCTCTGATATCAACTTTTGTCATGCCCTAAACTCAGAAACTGGGCTCACAAAATTCTCCATCGCCGAATCCGGCGCTGACCGCCTCCATAGTACCCCATTCTCGGCTCCCGGCACCCATACACTAGGTTCCGATCCTAGGATCTTATAAAGAGGATTTCAAACATGATTTTGATTCTGTACAAGCATAACCATAAGCATAACCCAAGAACAATAATCACAAGAACACCATCACAAAATCCACTATGATAAAAAAAAATTTGAGTACAATGCATATGAAAGGGAAATACAAGATAGTGATAATAATGAAAAGTCCAAAAGCTCGACTGCATGCTCCAACTCTAATGAGGCTACGACTGCGTCCCTAGCGTCACCTGCACGCATCGATCATCATAAGCTTATAGAACGCTTAGAGGGTGGTGTAAGTGTGTGCGCAATATAAGCGTGCTAAGAATGCAAGGTCAGAGTAATGCGGAATCATGGTAATGAGTACATGAATGCAATCAGCCGTACCAAGGCTACGCGATGCAAGATATGAATGCTATCGGGCATAACATAGCCATGCAATTTGAGATGCAACTCATGCATGTCAATCCTCATCATATATCAGTACAGTTCTCATTCTGGATAATCACAGGGGTTTAGTACACTCTAAATGGCACTGCCGCTCTCCAAGCCGCATAGTCCAAGTAAGCGTAAGAAACCTCACTATTGGCCTAGCCAATATCTGCCAATACCTATCTGACACGTCGATAGCGAACCCATTCATGAGCTGGTCAAACTTAGCCTAGTATTGCACCCTACTCTCGGGCGAGTAAGGCCACACCTCTTTCCAACTGATCACGACACAGTGGGAGATGCGGCCTCTTGGTATTCGGCCCTCACACGCTCATATATCCACTCGGTCTCGACGTTGGAATCATCCTCTGGTACCATTGGGTTCAGGAATTTTCACCCAGAGACATCTATGGCGCCCCGATGTTAGAAACAGTATTTTCGATATCCAATCTGGCCACCCAGGATGTGTCTGTGGAGGATATGGCCTTGATGTCGCTAGGGCATATAATAATCATAATGACAAACATGCAAGTGCATGAATCACTCTACCAGACATGCAACAATCTTGCGCGTACCGTGTGCTCATGTGGGGCAACTCCGCCTATCAGGGAGCCCATAAACGATCTACCCGAAGGCATATGCTATGATCAGTCACTCCTTACATCAGGCATACATATGATGCGTATGATCATGAATCATGGATCTATACTAAACATGTTATGTGGTAATGGGATCTGTTCATAACAAAGATGGGCCTAGACGGCCTACACACTACAAGTATGGGCCTAACAATGGGCCCTAGGGAGAGTGACAATGCAGACATTTAACCAACATCATCCTACAATGTAGACGTCAAACCATCATTGCTCCCAAGGCATAGCCAACTATAATGGTTAACACATATACCACGGCGGAATCACACTACAATGGACCTTATGTGTGTCCTATTGGACCTCGACCCATAGGCCTCCAGTACATCAAATGGGCCTCATAACATGGTAGGCCTCAACAACGGGCCACAAATACATTAAGATGGGCCCATTCACATGGGCCTCTTGTATATCAAAGTGGGCCTACATAAGGTACTCACATACATCTCATGAGGCCTCAAATGGGCTGAGCAAATGGGCTGAGTCGAGTGGGTCGAGCCAAGTGGACCCCCAAATACATCAAATCGGCCTTAACCCATGGGCCCCAAATATGTCATGTGGGCCGATTCCAACCACACCATCCATCTACTACTAGAGATAAGTTTAGAGCATTATTTCAAAATAGATGAATCATATTCAAGGATCATCTGGACCATACCACATATGGGAGTGGTGATAATGATTCACACTGTTAAAATTTAGAGGGCCCACCATGGAATTTATTTTCCATCCAGACTATTCATAAGGTCACAAAGATCTAGATTTAGAAAAAAAATATCATATGGGTTCAAAACTCCTGTAATTCCAAAAAGGGTTTCAATGGAGGGTGCCCAATCCACTGCCTCCTGTAGTGTGGTCCATCTGGTAGATGGATCTATATATATTTTTTTAAGTTTCAAGCCTTGAGTCAATTTTGTCAAATGGATCGACGGTTAGGATACAACACATGTATCATGGTGGATACATGTATCATGGTGGGGTCCACAGACGACACTGTCCCAGGTGGATTTCCACCATTCAGATGGAAGTTAGGACGTGACACATACGGTGGGGTCCACAGAGCTTGGTGACGTCAACAGCAATTGAATAGCTGCTGTGAGACGCACCTGCCAACCCTGCCTATATAAGTGTTTCCCACGTGGGGCCCACCGTAATGCTTATTTATCATCCAATCTGTTGATAGGGTCACACGTACCTTATAGAAGAGGAAAAAAAATTCATATTAACCCAAGACCTCTATACTGCCCAAAAGGGGTTTTAATGGCAGCCGTTTAATCACCCTTATTTCCTATGATGTGGGCCACCTCAGTTGTGGATATGGCTAATTTTTGGGGTGGCCACTGATCAGAAGGGGGCCATTTGAATGCACGGTATTGATGTTCTTAAACATCAAGGTGGGGTCCATGGCTGGGACCCATGGTCCCAGCCCAGTCCGTCCGTCAGTCAGGCGTGCGCCCCCTGTGTTCGTTCTTCAGCAGCAATGTCGGCTGCTGCACATGTATATATATATATATATATATTAAATGTTTTACTATGGTTTTTCACAAGTGGGGCCCGCATCAAGGAAATCTGACCTGGCCATTGGTTTCCATGGCTCAATACAAACCTATCAAGCCCAATATTCAATGGGTTTTGGTGTACAGAAACCTCGGGGTATATTTCAATGGTAGAAGTACCATTTTCTATACTACGGCCCGCTGGGAAATCAGGTTGGTCTCATTTTTTGTCTTAACGCCTAAAATGAGCAGAGAAAGAGGATAGACGGCCTGGGTTGTATACATACACCATGGTGGGGCCTGTATGAATGGTCCACCCAAAGCTTATTGAACCAAGCTAATATTTTTTGTTTTTCATTACACGTCCAGCGTCCCTGGATGCTGGACGGTTTGAGCTTAACACATACTTTAAGGTGGGCCCTGCTCAGGTGGGCCATCATATGGCTAGATGGTGTGGATGAGACATACACCATGCGGGGTACATCCGGGTGGGCCACACAGCCATGTCATTAAAAAGAAAACAATGAAAGAGAGAGATAAAGGAAGACAAGAGAGACGGTGATGGAGGGCCCCCGCCACTATGGGCCCCATAAGATACAATTCATACATCAAAATAGGTCCCACCAACAAGTGGGCCCTAAAAATAAGAATTCAACGGTGGATCACCCACCTCTAGGCCTTCTCCTTGGTCCCTTAGCCTCCTTAGCTCCTAAGACCTTTGACAGTGGATGATGGAATTTTGATGGTGGGGATGAGAGATGAGAGGGTGGGCCACACTTGATGTTTTTGGGAAAACTTGAGAATGCTTGGACGTGTGAAGTTTTGGGTTGCTTGGAAGTGGAGAGATGGAATTAGAGAGAGAGGAGTGATGGGTGAAAAGGGATGGGATGATGTGTGATGGGTGATGGGTGGAGTGATGTGTTCTAAGAAAGGGATGGGTGGAGAGAGAGAGAGAGAGAGTTGACTTTGGGAATGGGAGAGATGGATTACTTGTACTTGGGTATGGCTTGTACTTGACTTGTACTTGACATGAGTGATTGATTGATTGATGGGACATGTTGTAAAGATTTTCTCAAAATTCACAACGCGCGACATTTTCTTCTAATTGAACGTGGGCCCACATCTTCTGACCTGGGTATCGGATCAGTGCGTGAGTCGCGGTGTTGGAACCGTGGCGACGTTGCAGTCGCTAAGATATAAGTTTTGGTTCGAGTCAACTTCAGTATACGGGACCTAGCTTAGGATCACACGCAAATATTGGATATGGGTCGAGGGTTGCCAGAATTCGACCGGAAGGACCGTGGAAGCCTATGGAACGGTATGGACTAGGATACGGGTCTTACATCTCTTATGGTCGGCCTTGACACGCTGGCATGTGTCACACTCGGCCACAAAACTGACAATCTGACACTTCATCCTCGCCCAAAAATTCTGTCGCCTCATATCACGGTACATCTTCGTTGAGCCAGGGTGGATAGAAAACCGCAATCAATGTGCCTCAGTTATAAGATCTCTGCGCAACTCAGGAATATTTAGGACACAATTGACCTCTGAAGTGAAGTCCACCATCAGAACCAATCTACCAATCTGTCTGACTCTCAGATGCTGCCTTTGCTTGGTAATCCTGTAATGACTCATCTGCCTGCTGAGCCTCGATCACCCTTGCGACAAGAGAGGGTTGAATCGATAGGCTCGATAGCTGAATGATAGAAGACTACAGAATAAAATTAAAGTTATACTCTGCTATATCCTCGAGTATCCTCCAATCCTGAATCAACATATGTGCCACCAGGCACTGTAGCTGACAGCTGAGGGCATTCGCCACCATGTCTGCCTCATGTTTAGCTCGGACTGAGAGAATAAGTACTTCAAGCCCTTGTGGTCAGAGAAGAGTTCGAACCTGACCCCATAGAGATAGTGTCTCCACACCTTCTGTGTGAAGAAGACTGCTGCCAGCTCCAAATCATGCATGTGGTAGTTCAGCTCATGGACCTTGAGCTAATGAGATGCATAAGCCACTGGTCTCCCATGCTGTATCAGGACAGCACCTAAGCCAATAGGCATTGGTAAATACAACAAATCCATCACTCCCAAAGGGAAGAGTGAGGATAGGAGAGGACGTCAGACGGTCCTTTAGCTCCATGAATTCCTGCTCATATGCGTTAGTCCAAACAAAATCTACGCCCTTCTGAGTCAACGGGGCTGCAATACGGGAGAAGCCCTCAATGAAACACCGATAGTATCTTGCTAAACTAAGGAAACTGCGGATCTCGGATGTAGTCATGGGCTGGCCCCACTGACGCACTGCTTCAACCTTCAAGGGGTCCACTGCGACACCCTCCCTCGTCACCACATGACCGAGGAATCTCACCTCCTCCTGCCAGAATTCGCACTTCTCCAGCTTCACATACAGCTAGTGGGCATGGAGGGTCTGCAATGCAATCTCCAGATGCTACACGTGGTCCTCACGGGCCCTCGAATATATCAGAATGTCATCGATGAAGACCATAACAAACTGATCGAGATACGGACAGAAGACCTCGTTCATCAGCTGCATGAAGACCGCAGGTGCATTGGTCAATCCAAAGGACATGACTTGAAACTCAAAATGACCATAACGGGTCCTGAAAGCCGTCTTCGAGATGTCCTCCTCTCGGACCCGATTCTGATGATAACCGAAACGCAGGTCAATCTTTAAAAAGAATTGTGCACCCTGCAACTAATTAAATAAATCATCTATCCTCGGGAGCGGGTACTTGTTCTTGATCGTGACCCGGTTGAGCTCGCGTGATCCACATAGAGCCTTAACGAGCCATCCTTCTTCATGACGAAGAGTACTAGCACTCCCCATGGAGAACTGCTCGGATGGATGAATCCGAACTTAGGCAACTTATCCAACTAATGCTGCAGCTCTCTCAACTCTATCGGTGTTATACGATATGGAGCCTTCGAAATAGGCACGGTACCGAGCACAAGATCGATTTAGAACTCAATATGCTGATGAGGCGATGACCCCGGAATCTCTTGGAACACATCGGGAAAGTCAAAGACAATCGGTAACTGATCAATACAAGCGACAACAGGCTCCTTAATAGCATAAGACATCAAGCAAGACAATGGCTCTCCTCTAGGCTCAGCAACGAACTGAAACTGCAGCAAGCCTGGTATGCAGAATGTGACTATCCTCGCGGAACAGTCCAAGATGGTGTGGTCTCGGCAAGCCAATTCATACCTAAGATAACGTCAAAATCTGACATCGGCAACATGTACAAGTCGGTGGGCAAGAAAATCTCTCCCACTAACATGGGGCAAGATAAACAGAAGCGGCCTAATATTGTAGTCTTCCCCAAAGGCGTCGATACGGCCAACCCCTCGTGAGCAGACTCAGTCGGCAATCCAGTCGAATGACAAAAATCCTTGGACATGAATGAGAGCGAAGCACTAGAATCAAATAATACTCGAGTGATGCATGTAGAGACTGGGAGTATACCCTCAACGACTCCTCCAGAGGACTGCGGGTCTTACTGGGCCACGTAGAACCTAGCCTGAGCTGGCTGGGGAGGTGCCTGTCCCCTCAAAGGTCTCTGATGCTGCTTCTGCCTCTGCGGCGGCCTGTACTGCTGTCTCTGCTGCTGTTGGGGCCTCGGCGGCTGAGGTGGCTGCGATCACTACTGATGGGGTCACTGCTTCTGTAGTCCTACTGCAGATGAGGGCGGGGGCACTCAGACATGCGGTGCCCTGTCCCACCACATCCATAATAGGTCCCTGAAAATGGCTGGTGGGGTGGCGCTGGAGGTGCTGCTGGTGCCCTAGCAGGTGGGTGGCTCATGTACCTCTGTGGCCGTTGATACTGCTGGAAGCTATTAGAGGGGGCCTGCCTCTTTCGGCCTCTCCTCTGATCTCGCTTACTCTGTGAGTCAGTCCACTCAGTCTTATAAATCTGGGCCCTCCGTACTACCGCCTGAAAGGACAGGAGCTCGTGCCTAATAACACGGCCTCGAAGACCATAACGCAAGCCGTTCTTGAAACGGCGAGCCTTCTGCCCCTCATCATCAACGAAATACGGCGCAAACCTCGATAGCGCCACAAAATGAGTCGCATACTATGCCACGGACATGTCCCCCTGCACCAGAGTCTCAAACTCTAACGCTCTCTGACGACGAATGTGATCGGGGAAGTACTGCTGCTCAAATCGATTAATAAAATCTTCCCATGTCCAGACATAATCCGGCCCTTCAACGCAGGTAACGGAGGTCCACTAATGCTCGGCCTCACCCTAGAGAAGAAATACAGCCAATCGGACTCACTGCTGGGTCGTACATGCCATAGTATAAAAAATCTTCTCCACATCGGAGCGCCATCTATCGGCTGCAGTCGGATCTGGCTCGCCCTGGAAACACGGATGGTCGAGCTGTTTAAACTCTTAAAGAAGGGTGCTCATACACTCCTACTCTACTTGGGCTGGTGAAACAACTAGGCACCTGCCCTGTCCCTAAAGCGCAACCATCACAGCCTGCAACATCTACTGTAACTGAGAGGCACTCACAGGTACGGTCGGATCCGTACCGGTCTTAGGTGAAGGAATGACATCATCAGGCTGGGGAGCAGGGATCTCTGAGGTGGAGTGGAAGTCACAGGTGGCAAAGCGGGAGCCTCGGTGGTAGAGCAGGGTTTGCTCGGGTCACTCTCCTGGGCGGCATGTCTTATAGGAAGAATAAGGACGCTAATCAACCTTGAGAATCGCATGCTAGGGAACTCAATTAGAAAGTTATTGTCACGCCCCAAACTCGGAAACCAGGCTCACAAAATTCCCGATTGCCGAATCCGGTACTGACAGCCTCCGTAGTACCCCATTCTCGATTCCAGCGCTTATACGCTAGATTTCGATCCTGAGATCCTACAAGGAGGATTATATATATATATATATATATACATTTATCTCGTAATAAGCATAACCAAAAGTATACCCAAATCATAAAAGCAACATCATCATCACATATCCACTAATATAAACGTTTGAATACAATGCTGAAAGGGAAAATACATATATCGAAAATCAAAGCTCCAGAGGTCCGCTGCATGCTCCAAGCTCAGCGCTGCTGCAACCTAACGCCACCTGCACGCATCTATCGTGCATAAGCTTATCGAAAGCTTAGTGGGTGGTGAAAGTATGTGCACAAGGTAGGTGCCAAGTATTCAACGCAATGACATAATCATACAGTATCGAAATAAACACAAGGTCATGATTCATACGACATCAGAGTAAGCAAAAACACTGACAAGTCCATTAGTCAAACAATATCAGAACACGCAATACAGATCAACTATACAAATGAAAAGTCAAAGAGAGCCAAAATATCAGATGCCGGGAGTATAATGCAATATGTAAATCCTGCTAAGTTCGTCTAGACCATATAAGTGCAGAAACATAGTAACCCAAAATGCTAAGTACTGTAGATGCAATATGATATGCGGTGCGAATGAAATGACCATGCTGGAGTGTGAAGTCGGGATGATAGTACATAGTATCGAAGGCTATGGGGTCTATTACAAGGGACTTCTATCCAAACCAGTCTTATACCTAAATTTGGATAGTCCGACTCAATGTGGTAAACTCCCGATCTCAGGGTTAGTCGCGCGCCCAACCGAAATCCTCGCCATGCGAAGGTACACGTAACAAATAGTTATGCACCACCATCCCGAGTGTATAGTGAATGAATGAATGAATAAGTATGCAACTCCTACTTAATAAGTCCACATATCAGTACGGTTTCTCTCTGAAAAATCACCAGAGTTTAGTACACTTCAAACCAGATTGCCGCCCATCACGTGTAACAAGGTGAGTGGAAGAGACCTCACTATCCATCTGCCAATATCGGGCCCGGCTCATCGATAGCGAACCCATTCCTCGAGTTAGTCAGACTCAGCATATCGTTGCCCCCTCCTCTCAGGCAAGTAAGGTCGTACCCCCTTCCAACCGACCACAACATAGTGAGAGACGCGGCCTAATGGTATACGACCCTTATGCACTCATGCATCCACTCGGTCTAGACGTTGGAGCAACCTCTGGAACCAAGAGGGTTTAGGAACTTTCACCTAAGGATATATATAACACCCCATGTAGAATAGATTTTCGGTGTCTCATCTGACCTTCCACGAAATACCTGTGGAGGCTACGGCCCTAATGTCGCTAAGGCTTACAATAATCATAACACACAATGCAAGATGCATGAGTCATACAATCCAGTCATGCATCAATCCTACGCATATCATGCGCTCGGGTGAGACAATCTCGCTATCAAGGAGTCTCATAACAATCGCCCAATGACATATGCAATGGTCAAACACATCTCATAACAAACATACGGATGATGCGTATGGGCATGTATCATGATGCTAGGTCACATACTCATAATCGATTCGATGACTAGTATCGACAATCAACCTCTACAATGTGGGCATTTAACCAACATTGGCCCCAGGAATGGCCCACATAGAGCCTAACATATAGTGGACCCATGGCCTCTCACAAGGGTTAAATATACAATACCATGGGCCTCACTCAAGAGCCACATATACACAACAGGTGGGCCCTGCTCCTGGGCTTCAAATACATGACATGTGGGCCCTACACATGGGTCACGAATACATCAAATGCGTCATACATCCTGGGCCTAATACATATCACAATGGCCTTGCCCATAGGCCACGAATACACCACAATGGGTATTGCCCATGGGCCATGAATACATCACATTAGGCCTCAACTACGGTTCGCATATACATCATAAAGGTCTCGACAATCGGAATCGACACTCGGAATCGGCCTCAACAATCGGGGTCAGCCTATACAATCGACATCGACAATCGGAATTGGCTTTGATACTTGACCTCAACAATCAGGATCGATCGATAATAAGAATCGGTAAATCGGTCACGATAATCAGCCCCGATCGCTAATCAGAATCGGCAAATCGGTCACAACAATCGGATAGATCGATAATTAGAATCAGTAAATCGGTCACGATAACCGGGATCGATCGATAATAATCGGTCACGACAATCGGATTGATCGATGATCAGAATCGGCAAATCGGTCACGACAACCGGATCAATCGATAATCAGAATCGGCAAATCGGTCACGACAATCGGATCAATCGATAATCAGAATCGGCAAATCGGTCACGACAATCGGATCAATCGATAATCAGAATCGGCAAATCGGTCACGACAATCAGATCAATCGATAATCAGAATCGGTAAATCGGTCACGACAATCGGACCAATAGATCGATAATCAGAATCGGCAAATTGATCACGACAATCGGATCAATCGATCGATAATCAGAATCGGCAAATCGGTCACGACAATCGGGATCGATCGATAATCCAAATCGGCAAATCGGTCACGACAATCGGATCAATCTATCGATAATCAGAATCGGCAAATCGGTCACGACAATCGGATCAATCGATCGATAATCAGAATCAGTAAATCGATCACGTCAATCGAAATCAGCAATCGGTCATGACGATTGGAATCAATCGATAATCAGAATCGGTAAATCGGTCACGACAATCAGATCAATCGATAATCAGAATCGGCAAATCGGTCACGACAATCGGATCAATCGATCGATAATCAGAATCAGTAAATCAGTCACGTCAATCGGGATTGATCGATAATCCAAATCGGCAAATCGGTCACGACAATCGGGATCGATCAATAATCCAAATCGGCAAATCGGTCACGACAATCGGATCAATCTATCGATAATCAGAATCGGCAAATCGGTCACAACAATCGGATCAATCGATAATCAGAATCGGCAAATCGGTCACGACAATCAGATCAATCGATAATCAGAATCGGCAATTCGGTCACGACAATCAGATCAATCGAAATCAGAATCGGCAAATCGGTCACGACAATCAGATCAATCGATAATTAGAATCGGTAAATCGGTCACGACAATCAGATCAATCGATAATCAGAATCGGCAAATCGGTCACGACAATCGGATCAATCGATCGATAATCAGAATCAGTAAATCGGTCACGTCAATTGAAATCGGTAAGAATGGGCTTAACAAGGCTTAGGGAAAGATCACAATGAGGACATCTAATCATCATTGCCCATCAATGTGGACATTTAACCAACATTGCTCCCAAGGAGTGGCCCACATAAGGGATTTATACGCAACGTAACGGCCACACATACATCACATCGGGCCTCGCCCATGGGCCTCAAATACATCACAATGGGCCACAACCCATGGGCCTCGAATACACAATAGGTGGGCCCTACACATGGGTCTCATATGCATCAAATGGGCCACGTATCAGGGTCTCGAATACACCAAATGGGCCACGCGTCATGGGCCTAATACACGTCACAATGGGTCGCACGATAAGGGCCTAATACACATCGTAATGGGCTTCGTGTACGTCAAGTCGGGCCTCAGCATATGGGCTTCTTATACGCCAAGTGGGCCGCATCAATGGACCGCACTAATGGGCCTCATACATATCAAGTGGGCTGCATCAATGGGCCGCACTAATGGGCCTCATACATATCAAGTGGGCTGCATCAATGGGCCGCACTAATGGGCCTAATACATAACAATGGGCCCCCATCACTTGGGCATGATATACACCATATTAGGCCAAAAAAAATACATCAAGGTGGGGCCTCACAGATGGGAGCTTGGATTACATCTAAAATCATTTCAATAGTTGCAGGTGCAACATATGTATCGCTATACACATGGCCCACGTATGATGATCAGCACTGTCCAAACATAGTCCAGGTAAATCAGTACCGTCCAAACATTATCCATGTAAATCGGCGCCATTCCAAACATTGTTAAGCACCGTCCAACATCATCCAGCACCGTCCAGTACTATCTCGACGGTGTGGATGAGACAAATACATCACGGTGTGGCCACAGCACCAGCCAAGCATTGTTCAGCACCGTCCGGCGCTGTCTGGACGGCGTGGATGAAACGAATACATCATGGTGGTCCCATGCAGCACCGTCCAGATGGACGGTGTGCATAAACAGCACATACATCAAAGGGAGCCCCATCCAGCAGGACGTCCCAATGGACGTCTGGATGGAGCAGATGAACGGTCGTAGGTATAAAACATATACATAGGAGGTGGGTCCCATGTGGGGCCCACTAGATATATATATAATATATATAATATCATATCTTATATATATTTAAAATATATATATATATATATATCAAGCCAATCGTCCAGGGATCCAGCGTCCAGACCTTGGACGCTGGATGGTGTGGACTTACATACATTACGGTGGGTCCCACATACGTGGCCCACATCAAGGTAGCTACTTAAAGTTCCTGCCCGTCCCATTTAATGAATGGACGGTGTAGATATGACATACCATCGTGGTGGGGTCCATACACGTGGCCCACCAAATAAGTAATATATATAAATAAATAAAAAGGGGGCGTCTCCAGCGTCCACCAAGTGGGCCACATCCGATGTACGGACGGCGTGCATTCACACATACAATATGCTGTGGCCCACCGTCCAGCCATCTGGACGGCGGGGATGCAACCAGGTGAACGGCATAGGTAAAAAAAATGGATGGATTGCGTTGATAAACCATATGCACCGCATGGTTTCCACATGCGTGTGGGTCCCACGGTTGCTGTGCAGCATTAATACATGCATCACGGTCCAACTCTCGTCCAGCAAGTGATGGACGGTTGGATATAAAACATACTTCACGGTGGGACCACAGAACTGTCGTCCACTGATGGACTGTTGGATCACACAGCGGCAAGTGGGCCCATGGCTGAACAGAGTGGATATAAAATAAATACATCAAGGTGGGGCAGGGTGGCACCTACACACGTGTCCAGCTCCATCCAGAGAAATTGGACGGTGTGGATGGGACCTACATCACAGTGGGTCTGTCCACTGGACAGTGGCTCTCACATATACATCAAGGTGGGTCCACGTGGTGGCCCACCAAAGCTTTGGATCAACTTGATATTTGTATTTTCCCTCATCTAGGCCTGTCCAAATGGACGGGCAGCAATGGTGGGTCCCACATTCGGAC
Source organism: Magnolia sinica (assembly GCF_029962835.1). Classification (NCBI taxonomy): domain Eukaryota; kingdom Viridiplantae; phylum Streptophyta; class Magnoliopsida; order Magnoliales; family Magnoliaceae; genus Magnolia; species Magnolia sinica. The sequence continues at coordinate 89,524,323 of NC_080574.1, forward strand.
GGTGTGGGTCAAACTCAACATGGTGGGCCACACACACCTCATCAACATCATCGCCAAACAAAGAGGAAGAGAGAGAGAGAGAGAGGAAAACGGATGGTGGAGATGGGAGGGACCCCGCCACTATGGGCCCCTCTTTGATATAAGGCATACATCGAGATGGGTCCCACCATATGTGGGCCCTCAAATGATCAAATCCACACAACAAAACAAAGAAAAACACTCACCTCAAGATCTCCTATTCCTTCTTCCACCTATAGCCTCTAGAGCTCCAAAGGAATGTTTTTAACGGTTGAGATGGACTTTAGATGGTGGGATTGGGTGGTAGGAAGGTGGGCCACACCAAGCTCTCTCATGGAGATTGGAGGAGCTTGGACGTGGGGTTGCTTGGGAGATAGGTTTGAGAAATGAGAGAGAGAGAATTGTAAGAGAGAGAGAGATGTATGAATGATGGGTGAGGGATGGGTGAAAGGTGATGGAGTGATAGGTGTACTTGACATGTAAGGTTGCTTTGACTTTGGGGGTTGCTTGGAAATGAGTGATGTACTTGACATGTGAGGTGATTGATGGGATGGGATGTGATTGGTTTGAAAGATTGTCTTGGGTTTGCAAATGCGCGGTGTTTTCCTCAAACTGAACGCGGGCCCACATCTCCTGGCCTGGGTATCACCTCGGCGCGTAATACGCGGCGTTGGAACCGCGGCGATGGCGCGGTCGCAATGATACAAGTCTCGGGTCGAGCCGACTCTGGAATACGGAATACGACTCAGGATCGCGCGCAAACGCTAGTTATAGATCGCGGGTCGCCGGAATTCGACCGTGAGGACCGCGAAAGCCTATGGAACGGTACGGTCAAGGATACGGGACTTACAGCTCTCCCTACCTAATAAAAATTTCGTCCTCGAAATTTAAATCACAACCCGACCAATACAAAGCTCACCAAGGGAAAGAAATCCTATCAGAACATGACATGCAAATATAATCAAACACCTAAGAGATGGGGACAACGCCCACGAATCTCAGCCTCTTTTTCCCAAAACGCCTCATTAGCACTACGATGACCCACTGCTCTTCGGATCCTGGATCAGAAACGGTCGAAACTAGAATACTATGCAGCCTCACAATCTCAACGGTAGGGAGCTAAATCAGAAAATCTTCAAAGTTATTTGAACTCGGGGATCTAATCATTCTAATTTCTCAACAATCATAGAGTGTAAGGTAGCTATCAATAGATATGTGATGTTATCCTCAGGTATTCCCAAGTTATGCTCTGATACCAACTTCTGTCACGCCCCAAACTCGGAAACCAGGCTCACAAAATTCCCGATTGCCGAATCCGGTACTGACAGCCTCCGTAGTACCCCATTCTCGATTCCAGCGCTTATACGCTAGATTTTGATCCTGGGATCCTACAAGGAGGATTATATATATATATATATATACATTTATCTCGTAATAAGCATAACCAAAAGTATACCCAAATCATAAAAGCAACATCATCATCACATATCCACTAATATAAACGTTTGAATACAATGCTGAAAGGGAAAATACATATATCGAAAATCAAAGCTCCAGAGGTCCGCTGCATGCTCCAAGCTCAGCGCTGCTGCAACCTAACGCCACCTGCACGCATCTATCGTGCATAAGCTTATCGAAAGCTTAGTGGGTGGTGAAAGTATGTGCACAAGGTAGGTGCCAAGTATTCAACGCAATGACATAATCATACAGTATCGAAATAAACACAAGGTCATGATTCATACGACATCAGAGTAAGCAAAAACACTGACAAGTCCATTAGTCAAACAATATCAGAACACGCAATACAGATCAACTATACAAATGAAAAGTCAAAGAGAGCCAAAATATCAGATGCCGGGAGTATAATGCAATATGTAAATCCTGCTAAGTTCGTCTAGACCATATAAGTGCAGAAACATAGTAACCCAAAATGCTAAGTACTGTAGATGCAATATGATATGCGGTGCGAATGAAATGACCATGCTGGAGTGTGAAGTCGGGATGATAGTACGTAGTATCGTAAGCTACGGGGTCCACCACAAGGGACTTCTATCCAAACCAGTCCCATACCTAAATTTGGATAGTCAGACTCAATGTGGTAAACTCCTGATCTCAGGTTAGTCGCGCGCCCCAACCAAAATCCTGGCCATTATGAAGGTATACAACAATTAGTTGCGCACCACTAGCCCGAGTGGATAGTGAATGAAATGAATGCATGAGTATGCAACTCCTACTTAATAAGTTCACATATCAATATGGTTCCTCTTTAGGAAATCACCGGGGTCTATTACACTCCAAACCAAATTGCCGCCCCATCGCGCGCAACAAGGTGAGTGGAAGAGACCTCACTATCTGCCTGCCAATATCGGTCCCGGCTTGTCGATAGCGGATCCATTCCTCGAGCTGTTCAGACTCAGCCTACCATTACCCCTCCTCTCGGGCAGGTAAGGCCGTACCCCCTTCCAACCGACCACGACACAGTGGGAGACGCGGCCTAATGGTATACGGCCCTCATGCGCTCATGCATCCACTCGGTCTAGACGTTGGAGCAACCTCTGGAACCAAGAGGGTTTAGGGACTTTCACCCAGGGATATCTATAGCACCCCATGTAGAACAGATTTCCGGTGTCCCATCTGGCCATCCACGAAATACCTGTGGAGGCTACGACCCTGATGTCACTAGGGCATACAGTGATCACAATGCAAGATGCATGAGTCATACAATCCAATCATGCATCACTCCTACGCATATCATGCGCTCAGGTGAGACAATCTCTGCCTATCAAGGAGTCTCATAACAATCTGCCCAATGACATATGCAATGGTCAAACACATCTCATAACAAACATACAGATGATGCGTATGGGCATGTATCATGATGCTAGGCTGTCACATACTCATAATCAGTATCAATAACCGGCACCGACAATCAACCTCTACAATGTGGGCATTTAACCAACATTGGCCCCAAGGAATGGCCCACATAGAGCCTAACATATAGTGGACCCATGGCCTCTCACAAGGGTTAAATATACAATACCATGGGCCTCACTCAAGAGCCACATATACACAACAGGTGGGCCCTGCTCCTGGGCTTCAAATACATGACATGTGGGCCCTACACATGGGTCACGAATACATCAAATGCGTCATACATCCTGGGCCTAATACATATCACAATGGCCTTGCCCATAGGCCACGAATACACCACAATGGGTATTGCCCATGGGCCATGAATACATCACATTAGGCCTCAACTACGGTTCGCATATACATCATAAAGGTCTCGACAATCGGAATCGACACTCGGAATCGGCCTCAACAATCGGGGTCAGCCTATACAATCGACATCGACAATCGGAATTGGCTTTGATACTTGACCTCAACAATCAGGATCGATCGATAATAAGAATCGGTAAATCGGTCACGATAATCAGCCCCGATCGCTAATCAGAATCGGCAAATCGGTCACAACAATCGGATAGATCGATAATTAGAATCAGTAAATCGGTCACGATAACCGGGATCGATCGATAATAATCGGTCACGACAATCGGATTGATCGATGATCAGAATCGGCAAATCGGTCACGACAACCGGATCAATCGATAATCAGAATCGGCAAATCGGTCACGACAATCGGATCAATCGATAATCAGAATCGGCAAATCGGTCACGACAATCAGATCAATCGATAATCAGAATCGGCAAATCGGTCACGACAATCAGATCAATCGATAATCAGAATCGGTAAATCGGTCACGACAATCGGACCAATAGATCGATAATCAGAATCGGCAAATTGATCACGACAATCGGATCAATCGATCGATAATCAGAATCGGCAAATCGGTCACGACAATCGGGATCGATCGATAATCCAAATCGGCAACTTGGTCACGACAATCGGATCAATCTATCGATAATCAGAATCGGCAAATCGGTCACGACAATCGGACCAATCGATCGATAATCAGAATCAGTAAATCGATCACGTCAATCGAAATCAGCAATCGGTCATGACGATTGGAATCAATCGATAATCAGAATCGGTAAATCGGTCACGACAATCAGATCAATCGATAATCAGAATCGGCAAATCGGTCACGACAATCGGATCAATCGATCGATAATCAGAATCAGTAAATCAGTCACGTCAATCGGGATTGATCGATAATCCAAATCGGCAAATCGGTCACGACAATCGGGATCGATCAATAATCCAAATCGGCAAATCGGTCACGACAATCGGATCAATCTATCGATAATCAGAATCGGCAAATCGGTCACAACAATCGGATCAATCGATCGATAATCAGAATCGGCAAATCGGTCACGACAATCAGATCAATCGATAATCAGAATCGGCAATTCGGTCACGACAATCAGATCAATCGAAATCAGAATCGGCAAATCGGTCACGACAATCAGATCAATCGATAATTAGAATCGGCAATTCGGTCACGACAATCAGATCAATCGAAATCAGAATCGGCAAATCGGTCACGACAATCAGATCAATCGATAATTAGAATTGGTAAATCGGTCACGTCAATTGAAATCGGTAAGAATGGGCTTAACAAGGCTTAAGGGAAGATCACAATGAGGACACCTAATCATCATTGCCCATCAATGTGGACATTTAACCAACATTGCTCCCAAGAAGTGGCCCACATAAGGGATTTATACGCAACGTAACGGCCACACATACATCACATCGGGCCTCGCCCATGGGCCTCAAATACATCACAATGGGCCACAACCCATGGGCCTCGAATACACAATAGGTGGGCCCTACACATGGGTCTCATATGCATCAAATGGGCCACGTATCAGGGTCTCGAATACACCAAATGGGCCACGCGTCATGGGCCTAATACACGTCACAATGGGTCGCACGATAAGGGCCTAATACACATCGTAATGGGCTTCGTGTACGTCAAGTCGAGCCTCAGCATATGGGCTTCTTATACGCCAAGTGGGCCGCATCAATGGACCGCACTAATGGGCCTCATACATATCAAGTGGGCTGCATCAATGGGCCGCACTAATGGGCCTCATACATATCAAGTGGGCTGCATCAATGGGCCGCACTAATGGGCCTAATACATAACAATGGGCCCCCATCACTTGGGCATGATATACACCATATTAGGCCAAAAAAAATACATCAAGGTGGGGCCTCACAGATGGGAGCTTGGATTACATCTAAAATCATTTCAATAGTTGCAGGTGCAACATATGTATCGCTATACACATGGCCCACGTATGATGATCAGCACTGTCCAAACATAGTCCAGGTAAATCAGTACCGTCCAAACATTATCCATGTAAATCGGCGCCATTCCAAACATTGTTAAGCACCGTCCAACATCATCCAGCACCGTCCAGTACTATCTCGACGGTGTGGATGAGACAAATACATCACGGTGTGGCCACAGCACCAGCCAAGCATTGTTCAGCACCGTCCGGCGCTGTCTGGACGGCGTGGATGAAACGAATACATCATGGTGGTCCCATGCAGCACCGTCCAGATGGACGGTGTGCATAAACAGCACATACATCAAAGGGAGCCCCATCCAGCAGGACGTCCCAATGGACGTCTGGATGGAGCAGATGAACGGTCGTAGGTATAAAACATATACATAGGAGGTGGGTCCCATGTGGGGCCCACTAGATATATATATAATATATATAATATCATATCTTATATATATTTAAAATATATATATATATATATATCAAGCCAATCGTCCAGGGATCCAGCGTCCAGACCTTGGACGCTGGATGGTGTGGACTTACATACATTACGGTGGGTCCCACATACGTGGCCCACATCAAGGTAGCTACTTAAAGTTCCTGCCCGTCCCATTTAATGAATGGACGGTGTAGATATGACATACCATCGTGGTGGGGTCCATACACGTGGCCCACCAAATAAGTAATATATATAAATAAATAAAAAGGGGGCGTCTCCAGCGTCCACCAAGTGGGCCACATCCGATGTACGGACGGCGTGCATTCACACATACAATATGCTGTGGCCCACCGTCCAGCCATCTGGACGGCGGGGATGCAACCAGGTGAACGGCATAGGTAAAAAAAATGGATGGATTGCGTTGATAAACCATATGCACCGCATGGTTTCCACATGCGTGTGGGTCCCACGGTTGCTGTGCAGCATTAATACATGCATCACGGTCCAACTCTCGTCCAGCAAGTGATGGACGGTTGGATATAAAACATACTTCACGGTGGGACCACAGAACTGTCGTCCACTGATGGACTGTTGGATCACACAGCGGCAAGTGGGCCCATGGCTGAACAGAGTGGATATAAAATAAATACATCAAGGTGGGGCAGGGTGGCACCTACACACGTGTCCAGCTCCATCCAGAGAAATTGGACGGTGTGGATGGGACCTACATCACAGTGGGTCTGTCCACTGGACAGTGGCTCTCACATATACATCAAGGTGGGTCCACGTGGTGGCCCACCAAAGCTTTGGATCAACTTGATATTTGTATTTTCCCTCATCTAGGCCTGTCCAAATGGACGGGCAGCAATGGTGGGTCCCACATTCGGACGGTGTGGGTCAAACTCAACATGGTGGGCCACACACACCTCATCAACATCATCGCCAAACAAAGAGGAAGAGAGAGAGAGAGAGAGGAAAACGGATGGTGGAGATGGGAGGGACCCCGCCACTATGGGCCCCTCTTTGATATAAGGCATACATCGAGATGGGTCCCACCATATGTGGGCCCTCAAATGATCAAATCCACACAACAAAACAAAGAAAAACACTCACCTCAAGATCTCCTATTCCTTCTTCCACCTATAGCCTCTAGAGCTCCAAAGGAATGTTTTTAACGGTTGAGATGGACTTTAGATGGTGGGATTGGGTGGTAGGAAGGTGGGCCACACCAAGCTCTCTCATGGAGATTGGAGGAGCTTGGACGTGGGGTTGCTTGGGAGATAGGTTTGAGAAATGAGAGAGAGAGAATTGTAAGAGAGAGAGAGATGTATGAATGATGGGTGAGGGATGGGTGAAAGGTGATGGAGTGATAGGTGTACTTGACATGTAAGGTTGCTTTGACTTTGGGGGTTGCTTGGAAATGAGTGATGTACTTGACATGTGAGGTGATTGATGGGATGGGATGTGATTGGTTTGAAAGATTGTCTTGGGTTTGCAAATGCGCGGTGTTTTCCTCAAACTGAACGCGGGCCCACATCTCCTGGCCTGGGTATCACCTCGGCGCGTAATACGCGGCGTTGGAACCGCGGCGATGGCGCGGTCGCAATGATACAAGTCTCGGGTCGAGCCGACTCTGGAATACGAAATACGACTCAGGATCGTGCGCAAACGCTAGTTATAGATCGCGGGTCGCCGGAATTCGACCGTGAGGACCGCGAAAGCCTATGGAACGGTACAGTCAAGGATACGGGACTTACAGTTATGCACTCGGAACCTAATCGACTTAAACTCATAGCAAACATGCAATGTTATTCTCGGTTATCCCCAAGTTATACTTTGATACCAACTTCTGTCATGCCCCAAACTCAGAAACTAGGCTCACAAAATTTCTGATTGTCGAATCCGGAGCCGACAGCCTCCGCAGTACCCCATTCTCGACTCCCGGCACCCATACACTAGGTTCTGATCCTGGGATCTTACAAGGAGGATTTTTAACATCAATTTGATTTATAATGAGCATAACCATAAGCATAACCCATGAACAATAACCACAAGAACACCATCACAAAATCCACTATGATCAAAAACTTTGAGTACAATGCGTATGAAGGGAAATATAAGATAATGATAATAACAAAAACTCCTGAAGCTCGACTACACGCTCATACTGCGGTGAAGCTATAGCTGCATCCTGACATCACTTGCATGTATCAATCGTGCATAAGCTTATAGAAAGCTTAGAGGGTAGTGTAAGTGTGTGCGCAATATGAGCGTACTCAGAATACAAAGTCAGAATAATATGGAATCATGCTGATGAGTACACGAATGCAATCAGTCGTACTAAGGCTATGCAGTGTAAGATATAAATGCTATCGTCCATATCAAGACCATGCGATGACGAAATGCAACTCATGCATGCCAATCCTCATACACGTATCAATGCATCTCCACATTAGAGCATCAAATATGAGTACGGTTCTCATTCTGAATAATCACCTGGGTTTAATACACTCCAAATGGCACTGCCCCTTTCCTAGGCGCATAGTTCAAGTAAGCGTAAGAAACCTCACTATCCACATGGCCAATAGTTTGCCAATTTCTATCCGGCACGTCGATAGAGGACCCATTCATGAGCTGATCAAACTCAGCCTAGTAATGCCCCCTACCCTCGGGCGAGTAAGGCTACACCCCTTTCCAACTGACCATGACATAGTAGGAGACGCGGCCTCCTAGTATTCGCCCTCGTGTGCTTATGTATCCACTCAGTCTCGACGTTGGAGTCATCCTCTGGTACCATCAGGTTTAGAGATTTTCACCCAGGGACATCTATGGCGCCCCGATGCTTAGTAATAATATTTTCGGTGTCTGATTCTACCATCCACGATATGCTTGTGGAGGTCATAGCTCTGATGTCGCTAGGGCATATAGTAATCATGTCATACAAATGTGAATTGTGTGAATCACACTATCAGCCATACAATAATCTTGCGCATACTGCGCGCTTATGAAGGGCAACTCTGCCTATCAAGGAGCCCATAAACAATCTGCCCGAAGGCATATGCTATGATCAGTGTAACGCCCTGAAATTCGGGGGTCGAGCATAACTCAGCTCCCGAGTTCCAAAACATCACTTATGCAACATAATTAATGAATGATGTATGTTGACTGTATTAGCACATAAACATGGGATAGATTAAGCCAAAACGCAGATATGATTCAGGGGTAAGTGAATAAAGCAAGCGGAAGACTTATAGTAAAATATGTGTACAAGTGTAAGTCCCTGAATTACATATACAACCAGATCGTGTAAAAGTGTTATTTATCAAAATTATAAGTACAAGTTACATCATTTCAGTTCCCAAAATAATCATCCCATAGATCCCGCGCAACAGACCGAGGCTCGCTAGAACCCGTCTGAAAACTGCATATAGGAGAAGGCAGCCTCGTCGTCATCCAGCTCCCGCTCTGCCTCAGACGTCGCATCCACATCTGCAACATCAGGGCCTAAGATGCAGTCCGGTGGGTGTGAAACACCGCCCCGAAACGTGGGAGTGAGTGATCAACTCGGTGGAACAATAAGGCCTTTGGTTAACATGCTATCGTTCAATCAAACAAGAATGATAAAGCGGGACAATTAAATAAATCCTAAGTACTCTTGTTAATGCGGTATGAATGCAATATGATGCGTGCCCTCACGCGTACACCCTCAGCGTCTTCATCTTACGTTACGCATGACATCGCCTCAAAGTGCGCCACATCTACAAAGCACATGCAAATGCGGTGCATGGATATGATTACCAAGTTGTTATTAGTCCAATTCATACAGCAGGATTGGGAAGCTAAGATACCTTCCTCATATCACCATCCAACAGTGATCCATACTAGGGTCGTCACTCCTAGACATCTCATACGATCATATAGTTGAGGTCGTAGCAAAGGGCTCGTCACCAATCAATGCACGCCTTTCATGCCCTTACTACCACAGATCGGCTCGTCACCTCCTTGCGGTATCCAGGTATGCTCGAGGTCACTACAAAGGGCTCGTCACCAATCAATGTAGGCCGACAAAGACGAATATAGTGTCCCATACCACCATAATCGGCTCACGAGTTTAGTTGCTCACCTTTGGTCACTACGGGAGGCTCGTCACCCAGCGTAGGCCGACGGCTCGACCACGGTGTCCCATACCACCATGTCCGGCTCATGAGTCTTAGCGGATCGGTACCATGGTTATTAGGATTTCACTGGTAAGTTCGGTACCCTAGATTCAAGCGTAGCGTCCATACATGGTTAACATACACCTGGACAATCGGGTTAGTTGACGAACTCGACTAGCACGAGCGCACGTCGAAGTGAAGCGACATAGAGTGCGCAAACACTCCGCGTGGCCAAACCACGCCGCCAACTCTAATACGACTCGGGTTCGTCTAATGCGTCTCACGTGGCGAAAGCAATCTCAACCACGACCAAAGGGTCAATTACCGATTTCCTGGACTAAGGCATAGTCCCAAACATCCTACACTACGACAGATATTCATATGGAATGTAAAACAGAAATGGAACAACCACTCAAATCATGGTGCATACACATCTGAAGAATATCAATTTAACATAAATGTAAGCATAGGAATGCTTGAATTTAAATAACTTGGAATGTAAATGCATAAGGGAAATCATGCGCATCCATAGAAGTATTGAGAATCACTTCTCAACGCCTGCATTTAGTGAAATCAGTTACACGTAGATCATTCATGCATTTCTACAAACACTTAGCATACAAGGAAATAACATACATGACGTATGTTGGAATACATGCACTTAGACAATTCCCTTTACCAAGGAGTTGTCATACATGCATCTAGCATACATACATGACCAATAATCATGGCAAGCACAAGTGCGTATTTTATACGTATACGGTACTTTATAAATACACTTAGAATACACAAATCTCAATATAGCACATGCATATCGGAAAGCAATGTAAACATAACATTTGACATGTGAAATCTCATCCATAACAAGAATAAATCACTAACCGGGATTGAAAGCCTTGAAAACCATAACCTAGACACTTAAAGTCCGCACCTTAAGCGAAGAAAGAATAGCCGAACTGATTTAGACGAGTTGTCTTCGTCAACGGCGCAAGAATACCCTAAAATAAGGATAGAAATGAGATACAACAACACCAAGTCTAATCTAAGCTCTAACACGGGTTAGGGTTAGGTTAACTTACCCCAAAAGAACTCAGAATCGTCAGAGGAACGATTCAAAGTAAAGGTTCAAAGGTGAAGAAGAACAAGGAAGAATCAAGATGATTCACCAACCAATCTCTCTCACTAACTCTCTCTTTTCCACTCTCTTTCCAAGCTAGGGTTAGAGAAAATTCGTATGGAAATGAGAGCTAGGGTTTAAGGACTATATATAGGCCTTAAAATGATGGAAATAACCCGGTCAAGGTATACTTAGGTTATAACCAAAGCACGCCTTTCTCGATCCAACGAAGCACTTCTGGTGGGCCTATAACCACGAAAGGTCGGACTTAAGCTCACTGACCATGGATCTAGGTCAGGCTGAGTTTTCGTACCGACCGGCTCTTCAGATCAGCCGTGGCGGACCACACTCAATTCAACGGTCACGGAAACTCGATCAGTCCACAAGCACTAGGATATGCCAGGGCCAACATCCTGATCAGTGGGTGAAATTGGGTCAGAATCCAACGGTCAGAATGCTTAAAATCGTCGCGCAAGCGACACGACTCAGATTTCATAAAAAGCTTATTAAATTCCAACCGTTCTCACACTCTTCACTCCGAACTCAACCAAATCGACCCAGAACATCAGATCGACTTGATTTTTGAGGTGAAGACCAAGCCCAACTCAGTGACCGCAACAGCCTAAGATCATCGCCATCGGACTTTCGACGCGCGGTCTAGGTCCGATCCAGATCTTCCAAAAATTCCCCAGAACAACTGGATTTAGTGATGGATCCCAGATTTCAGAGTAACGTAGCGCTCACTAATCTACACGTTTAGAGCCATGCAGATACAATTTAAAGTGATTGATGCGAATTTCACAAGCAATCAAGTAGAGCGCTAATTACCCCAAAAACAACTACTTAAGGAAAGATTAGCACAAAAATTCCAAGGTCGTTACAATCAGTCACTCCTCATATCAAGCATACATATGATGCGTATGAGCATGGATCATGGGACTATACTAAACATGTTGTGTGGTGATGGATCCTATTCATAACGAAGAGGGGCCTAGACGGCTTACAAACTACAAATGTGGGCCTAACAATGGGCCCAGGGGAGAGTTACAATGCAAACATTTAACCATCATTGCTCTTACAATGTGGACGTCAAACCATCATTGCTCTCAAGGCACTACCGCCAAAACATCATCACATGCATTATGGTGGAATCTCACATCGTAATGGGTTTCATATACATCATATTTGGCCCACACAAACGCCTCACATACGTCTCATTAGGCCTCATATAAATCTAGTGGGCTGATCAAATGGGTCGAATCAAATGAGTCAATCAAATGGGCTGATTCAAAAGGGCTGAATTAATGGGCCAAGTCAAATGGGCTGAGTTAAATGGACGAGTCGAATAGGCTGAGTCAAATGGGCTGATACAAATGGGTCGAGTTAATGGGCCCCTGAATACATCAAATCCGGCCTCATCAAGTGGGCCCCTAATACATTAAATGGGCCATACCAACTACACCCTTCATCCATTGTTAGAGATCATTTTAGAGCATTATTTAAAAAAACGAATCATATCCAAAGATCATCTGGACCATGCCACAAATAGTAGTGGTGAAAATGATTTCCACTGTTGCATTCCAGTGGGCCCTACCATAGCATTTATTTCCCATCAAGGCTACTCATCAGGTCACAAAGACCTGGGTTTAGAAAAATAAATAAATATCATATTGGTTCAAAACTTCTGTAATCTCAAAAGGGATTTCAATGGTAGGCTTTCAATTCCACTGTTCTGCAGTTTGGTCCACCTGATAATTGGACCGATCTTATTCTCAGTCTCAAGCCTTGAGACAAGCTCGCCAGATGAATGGACGGTGGCTGGGTCACATATATCAGGGGTGGGGTCCATGTACGTGGCCCACCAGAGATGTGAATTTACTTCATTTTTTTGTCTCAAGCTTGAGACAAGCCCGTCAAATGGTTGGACAGTTTGATATAACACGGACCTCATATGTGGGACCCACAACACGTCAGATAGATGGACGGTGTGGATGGGGTCCACACAGCAGTTGGGCCCCACATGCTGAAGCTGGCCCCACCATCCCTACCTTTGGATGGTGGGGATACAACTCGTACATCACGATAGACACCACTTGTCCAGATCGCTGGACAACATGGATACAAACATACATTATTGGTGGGTCCCACGCACGTGGCCCACCTTACATATATATATATATTAATATAATATAATATAGTATAATATAATATAATATAATATATCATATAATAATATAATATAATATATATAAATTACAAAGAGCCACTGTCTAGATCCCTGGATGTTTTGGACAGTGGAGATCTCATACATATTTACATTGTGGGTCCACACATGTGGCCCACCTCATACCATAATAATATATATTATATTAATATATCTATAAATAAATAACATATATCATACATGTCCAGGTCCAGGAGGTCTAAACGCTCTGGACGGTGTGGATTAATCCACATCAACATGAGGGTGGGCCCTGCCGTCCTGACCCTTGGACGGCATGGAACTAATGCATATACCATGCTGGTTACACACGTGTGGCCCACATCGGCCTCGAATCAAATTGACACTTGTGTTTTCCTTTGATCAGGCCCGTCCAAATGGATTGCCATGTGGGCCACTCGGTGGATGGCATGGATGAAATACTTACTTCATGATAGGCCACACACACTATTCCATACAAGAGAGAGAGAGAGAAAGAGAAAGAGAAACAGAGAGATAGAGGGACCTCGCCACTATGGGCTCCTCTTACATTGCATACATTAATGTGGGTCCCACAACAAGTGGGCCATTAAATTAAAAATCAACAGTGGATCACCCACCTATTACACTCCTTAATCCCTTAGCCTCCTTAGCTCCTTGCCTTCAATGTTGATGGAGGTAGATGATGAATGAATGGTTGAGATGTGAGATGAGAGGGTGAGAAAGTTGGCCACACTTGATGATTTGGAAGAGCTTGGGAGGGCTTGGACGTGGGGTGATGCTTAGGAGTGAGTTTTGAAAAATGAGAGAAAGAGAGAAATGATGGATTAAAGGGATGGATGGAGTGGTGGTTGTAAGGAAAGGAGATGAATAGGTAAGGTTTGGTTTGAAATTTTGTAAAAGATGGATGGGTAGGGGAGAGAGAGAGAGTTGACTTGTGGAAAAAGGAGGGATGGATGCTTGTACTTGAGGTATGAGGTGTACTTGACTTGATTAATTGATTAATTGATGGGACATGTTGTATAGATTCCCTTGAAATTTGCAACGTACGATGTTTCTTTGAAATGAACGTGGGCCCACATCTCCTAGCCCGGGTATCAGTTTGATGCATGAGTCGCGGCGTTGAAACCGCGACGACGGCGCGGTCGCTAAGATATAAGTTTCAGGTCGAGCCAACTTCAGTATGTAGGTCTCGGCTTAAGATCGTGCGCAAACGTCAAATATAGGTCTAGGGTTATCAAAATTCGACCGGGAGAACCGCGAAAGCCTGCGGAATGGTACGGTCTAGGATATGAGTCTTACACTCTGCCTAGCAATGTGGTACTCTACACGGACACCCATACAGTGCTTCGTAGGGAGCCATGCCAATACTCACCTGAAAGCTGTTGTTATAAGCAAACTCATCGTAAGGAAGATAGTCATCCCAACTGTCCTTGAAATCAAGTATAGAAGCTCGCAACATATCTTCTAATACCCGATTCACCCGTTCAATCTGTCCATTCATCTGTGGGTGGAGCGCGGTACTGAATTTCAGTTTCACACCCATTTCTTCCTGGATACGAGTCCAGAAGATAGATGTGAATCGCGTGTTTTAGTCCGACATGATCTCCATCAGCACCCCATGCAGACGTACTATCTCCTTGATGTAAACCATGGCCAAATCGTCTATTGAGTTTGAGACCCTAATCGGGAGAAAATGAGCTGATTTCGTTAATCGTTCCATAATCACCCAAATGGAGTCATGTCCCTTCCTCGTCTTTGGTAACCCTGAGATGAAATCTATAGAGATGAAATTCCATTTCCATTCAGCTATGGGCATAGGCTGAAGTAAACCAGGAGGTTCCTGATGTTCGGCCTTGACTTGCTGGCACGTGAGGTAACGGGATACATAATCCGTTATGTGGGCCTTCATGTTGTCCCACCAGTACGAATGCTTCATATCTTGATAAATCTTCATACTACCAGGATGCATCACCATCTTCGAATTATGAGTAGATTCGAGAACTTCCCTTCTCAAGTCATGAAGATTTGGGACGCATAGGCGGCTAGGATAACGTAAACCCCCATCTATACCAACCCTCCATTCAGAGTCTGCATCGTCACTAGCTCACTTCCTCAACTCTACTAACCATTCATCTTCCCCCTGAGCCACTATGATTCGGTCATCGATAAGTGGTTGCACACGAATATGTGCGACGCTCTCAAACGGTTCCTCTACCGTATGTTTCTGTTCAAAGTCTCGCACAAACTCTACCATGTTCTATTCATCGATCATCAGCGGAGCTGCAAATGCTATCGTCTTCTTGCGACTCAACGTATCTGCTACAAGGTTGGCCTTGTTGGGATGGTAGGAAACCTCAAACTTAAAGTCCTTCAAGGTTTCCATCCACCGTTACTGCCTCATATTCAAGTCTCTCTATGTGAATATGTATCTGAGGCTCGTGGTCACAAAAGAGCTCGAACTCCTATCCATAGAGGTAATGTCTCTAGAGCTTTAATGCAAAGTTGACGGCTACCAACTCCAAGTCATGCGTAGGATAGTTCTCCTCAATTGTCGCGATGCATAGGCAATCACTCTGTCCTTCTACATCAAAACACAACCCAACCTAACACGAGAGGCATTGGTGTATATCGTGTATTTAACCCCCTGCTCTGATAATACTAGCACGGGTGCGGACGTCAACTTGTCCTTCAGTTCTTGGAAGGCTGCTTCTGCCTTCTCATTCCAGGCAAACTTAAGATCTTTCCGAGTGAGCTAAGACAACGGTCTGGCTATCTTGGAAAAGTCCCTAATGAATTGACGATAGTAACCTGCCAGGCTAAGGAAGCTTCTCACTTCAGTAGCTGAACAGGGCTGCTCCCAGTCTTGAACTGCGGTCACCTTAGCAAGGTCCACAACAATTCCTTCCTTGTACACCACGTCTCAGGAACTTGACCTCTTCTTTCTAGAAGTCACACTTCTTGTACTAAGAAAATAACTGGTTCTTCCTGAGCGTATCAAATACTGCTAGTAGGTACTCCTCGTCATCTTCCCGACTCTTAGAGTATATCAGTGTGTCATCTATAAATACGATGATGAATCAGTATAGAAACGGCCGAAACACCCAGTTCATCAGGTCCATGAACACGGCGGGTGCGTTCGTGAGTCCAAATGACATCACAAGGAACTCGTAGTGCCCAAAGCTAGTTTTGAATGCTGTCTTCTGCACGTCTTCATCTCTGACGCGCAACTGATGATACCTTGACTATAAGTCTATCTTTGAAAAATATTGTACCCCTTTCAACTGATCGAATAGGTCCTCTATCCTGGGTAAAGGATACTTGTTCTTCACCGTCACTTGGTTCAATCTGCGATAGTCAATACACAATCGCAACGATCCATCTTTCTTCTTCACAAATAGCACGGGTGCTCCCCAAGGAGATACCCTAGGCCGTATGAAGCCTGAATCCAACAGGTCATCAATCTGTTTCCTCAATTCCTCCATTTCACATGGAGGCATGCAATACGTAGGCAAGGAAAATGGGCGTCGCACCAGGCACAAGGTCGATAGTAAAGTTGATTTTGTGTTGAGGAGGTAATCCAGGTATCGTCTTAAACACTTCCCAGAAGTCCTGGACCATAGGCGTGTTTTCAAGTGTCAGACCATTACGATCTTTTAATAGGGCAGAATAACAAAGAACCCGAAAGGGGCAACTGACCTGAATGGGGAATGTGAAGGTCATGTTTTCGGGTCCGTGTGCTGTCACCAATCGGGTCTCGTAGTCGATCTCTGCCCTCATTTCAGTAAGCCAATACATACCGAGGATGACGTCGTAATGGTATATCATGGTGACAATCAGGTCAATGCATATCGTTCTGCTCCTTAAATCTATCAAGCATCCCTCACACAACTTAGTAACATCTGTAAAAGTTCTTGCTGCTGCGATAACTCTCACCCTAAACATAGGGGTCATATTCAGCCCTAAGCGCTTGATCATAGAACATGACATTATCGAAATAGTGGACCCAGTGTCCACTAACAGAAATACGGGTGTACCTTGGATGTGGGCAGTGACCTCGAAGGCTAAAGGCACTGTAGCTGCTGACTCAGATGCTTCAGCTGCAAGCACTTGTACTCGCGCCTGCTGAAAATAGTTCGGCGGCAGTTTCATAGGCCGTTGAGGTGGCCTAAATCGAGGTGCAGGTGGTGTTGATCGTAGAGGTGGGGCTGAGATAGCTTGAGGAAGTTGACAATTGATCTTCTAAGGTGGTGAGAAGCCGTTATCCCTCATCTTGGTCAAGCAGTAAGTATCTGAATGGCCAGATCTCTTGCAGTAGGTGTATCATACATCCAAATGCCTAGGCTATGTCGGTGAAGCCATAAGCCGAGGAGGAGAATCTGCACATGGCCTCTTGCCGAGGAATGGTTTGCTCGGCAAATCTGGTTGAGGCTTGGGAACCATAGGTACACGTGTACGGGATAGCCTATCCCCATCCTGCTCAGCTCGCAGGGAATGCTCACTAGCTCAGCATAGTTATTAATGCTAGCGCAACACATCTTCGAGGGGATCTCAGGCCGCAAACCCTCAAAAAATTACCGCATCCTCATCAGCTCATTCGCTAGGTTCAAAGGAGCGTATCTGGCCAGCTCTGTGAACCCATTCTCATATTCGGCCACACTCATTCCTCCCTGACGGAGGTGAAGGAAGTCACTCTCCTTCTCATAATGGTAGGTGAGGGGGAAGTACTTCTGATGAAAGCAAGTCTCAAAAGCATCCCATGTTCATACATGTCCTACGGGAACTGTCCGCAGGATGCTATCCCACCACAGACTAGCCTCCTTCTCAAACATATACGTGACTAATTCAACCTGCTCTGCCTCATGCAGTGCAGCGGCTTCAACATCTTAGAGATGTAGTCAAGCCAATATTCAGCCTCCTTGGGTCTATGAGTACCCGTAAAAGTGGGAGGTCAGAAGCGCTGGAATCGCTCAAACAAGTCGTTAGCACCCATGTTTCCAGCAGGGTGCACAGTTGGTGTAGGCGGAACTACATTCATGTTCTGGGCAAGGCTCCCAGTGATGGTAGTCTAAATTTGTTGCTACTGCTGCATAAGGAGCATCATCTGCTCCAGCCTAACAGGAGGAGGATCCTAATGCATGTGGGGCATCGATGAAGATGCACGGTTCTGCTCTGGAACCGGTGGTGCAAAAGGTGTTGGCCTATTTGTGGGGCCAGTGGCTGGATGAGGATCTGGTATAGTGTCACTTTCAGGGCCCAAACTGGGGTCCGTGTGGTTATCGCTTAGGGGAGGTGCCCCGTCAAACGATCGGCTAAGTGCAAGACGTGTTGTAGTCCAAGTGACATTCGGAGGCATTCCTTATACATAACAAAAGGTACCAAACGTGTAAGATTTTTTTACATAAAAACACTTAATAAGCATTCTACACATTTCATAGCAAAAGGAGCTGCATGCACTTCATTTAACAAAAATTTTCACAATACATGAGATATAGTTTTACATGAATCATGACTGAAGATGCATGTGAGCTAATCTAATCAAAGCTTTAAACACCAAACGCACCATCAAATCTACCCTACTACTAAGCCTAGTAAGGTTATAACATAGGAACAGGAAAGTAAAGAAAACTCAAGGCCGACTACAGCATAGGACTAGTTGTCAGAATCTGGTGATGGTGGAGGAGCACCCTTGTCCTGCATGCAGTACAGGAGAGCCTTCAAGGTACGAGACACCATAAATTTCTATTTTATGAAGGTCATATTCTCTTCAAGTTTGGCCCGGGTCTCTCTGACCTCCTGTTACAACGCGACTTGGCCCTCCTCAATCTGAGCCAAGCGGGCTTCTAAAGCAACCTGATCGCGGTGGTGCTCATGTGTAGCAGGTGGAGAGCCCTCATTAGAGTCTTGGGCCTCCTCTTCTTTCTCCTCCTGGTCTCCCTCTTCCTCGCTTCCTTACTCTATTTCATCTTCGTTCTCTTCTTCATCACTCTCTTCCTCTTCACTTCTCGTCTTATCCTCACTCTTATCGAGTCGGGCTTGACGTTGTCGTGGCCCAATACCCATGTTGTTGAGAGTAGTGTTGTTAATGAAATGGATGGACGTAAGCTTTTCTGAGCCAAGTCTGTAGCCGAATTCATGAGCAAGCTTGCATATAAGTCGGCTGAATGGGAGTGAAATGTCTGTCCTAGAGGGCATGTGGTCTGAACCATCTGTAGTAGTACATATGTAGGCAAGCACAACTTGTCTCCTTACCGAGCTTAGTATAGGAAGTCTACCATCAAACGTGTGCGTCGTTGTGATTGCTGCACCTAGGATACACATTGTATGTGAAGATGTGGTGGAGTAGGCAGAAGTTAAGAGTCATCTTTGACGCCAGGAGGCAATTGCCTCGATTCCAGTGGATTAGTCAGCCACAAAGAAATCGCATGCGGCGATCTCTTTCATGCACGCTCCTGAGATTTCTCTCGCTAGCATGTACCTCTCCACATGGCATCCCCATGATTCGGGCTATCAAGTCCACACTGACAATGGCTTCCCACCTTCCCATGGGGAGAAAGAACTACAGAAGCTCCAGCAGGGGATCTCATATGTGGGCGTAAAAGGCTCGGTCAGTGCTCTCATTCGAGCGTGACTTACCCTCAAATATGGGACCCCACCCGGTGTCCAACAGGAGATCCATCACTAGATAAAGCCCAAACAGTTTCTCATCCACGTGTGCTTCAAAGAGAACTCTACGGCCTTAAAACCTTCCATGTGCCATATCCGCCAGTAGAGCTCTTTCGAGAGGAATCTGGGGATCAAGATCTCACTTCATCCTTAGCTCTCGATCGATACTTATGCTAGCCTCGGTGCCTTTCTACCTCCTTAAACGGGTAGGGCGGTTAGGCCTGGCTTTATCCGTGGAAGCCCTCTTCTTTCCCATGAGAGAAAGAAGTGTGGAAAGTGAAAATATGGCCGCCACTAGCTCAAAAAGAGCCATGAGAGTGAAATAAAATGGAGGGATAGGCTAGGTTGTTGGACCTTAAGATTTTTAAGACATCAAGGAAGGTTTGTGTGCTCAAATGGGGGAAAATGAGGGAGATAGGAGATGGATTTGAAAGGAATGGTGAGAGGTGAGTATGTACTGTTGAAGAAGAAGAAGATATGAGAATGAAGGGGTGGATTTGAGGGAGAAAAATGGGATTTTGGGGGATTTGGAAAGGTTGGAGAGGTGTAAATGAAAGAAATGAAGAAAATGGGAAAGATATAAGGGGTCCCACACAATTTCGTGGGCCCCACATGCATGTACAGCCATCGGCCCGCTGCGGCCCGACAGGCCCGCTGCATGTGGACCGCGGGCCTTGTGGTAGGGGCGATGCCATCGTAGTCCACTAAACCTAAGGCAATGATATCACCCTAGGGGAAATGACATCCCTCCCGGGGTGCCAGAAAGGTGTGGGGTCCACTTTGTTCCCCCCGATTTACATTGTTTGGGCCCCCGACCCTGTTTGAGTCATTTGGGGTCCCATCTCGCGCATATTCACGCTCTCCGGGTCATTTGAGTGTGGAATTTGCTACATTATCATCGAAACCCACCAATGGATGGTCTGGCAAAGAATTGGGATTGTCTCACATGATCACAGATGCCTATGGGTCTGATTTCAATGGTCAGTTTCGCCTGTCAGTGAAAATTGGAATCCTATGTTCGTTTCTACGTTTCATCACCCCCTCCTAAGTCAAAGTACGTTAGTGTGTATTGTGTGTCCATAACCCAAGTTCAATTTAATCCAAATCATGTTCTTATACCAACTTCTAACATCTTGAAAATCGGGGCTCGAGCAGAAGCTCGGATCCCGAGTTCTAACGCATCACTTATGCAACATAGATAATGATGATTAAATGTTGTCCATATTAGTGCATTAAACATAAATGGGATTACACCAAATCAGCATATCATACTCCAGAGATGATTTGATTATGCAAGCAGAAGACTGTGTTAAATATATAAAGCATATAAGTGGTTGTAAGTCCCCAGAGTATGAACATGATACCAGGTTAAATAATTACATGTATAGTTCCAAAATATACAAAATGACAAGTGTGATGTTCAACTAATTTGTATCCCTGTAGCCCCATCGACGCAATTCCAGGTCTATATAGACCTGCCAGAGAGTTACATGTAAGAGAATTCCTCCTCGTTGTCGTAGAAGGCCGGCTCCAACTCGTAAGCCTCGCCATCATCTGAAACTACAACAGAGTCTACTTGGTATTTTAAAACACCATCCTAGAGTGGGAATGAGTGATCAACTCAGTGGAGCTATAAGGCAAAGGATAACATGTTATCAATTCAGTCAAGTAATAATGATAAAGCAGTACAATAATCATGTCCTAAGTACTCTTGTTAATGAAAGGATGATATGTATTAATGATGCATGCCCTCACCTGCACTCTCTCAGTGACAACATCCCATGATCGCACATGCTACTCTCTTTGTGCCTTCATCGCCAAAGCACATACAATGCGATGCATGATCGTGTTAGACAAGTAATTTATTAGGCATATTCATACAGCAAATTCGGGAAGCTAAGGTACCTCCCTTTATATCATTACCCAAACGATGATCCATCTAGGGTCGTCAATCCTAGTTAATCACATATGTTAGGCAAGTTATAGGGCAACGTTACCCCTGATTTAGAAATAGTGGACAGGTAAGTTCAGGTCACTATAGGAGGCTTGTCACCTTGGTGTAGGCCTAGTTTATACTCAGGTCACTACGAGAAAGGCTCGTCACCTTAGCGTAGGCTGATAGCTCGAATACAGTGTCCCATACCACTGTTTTCAGCTCATGAGTTTGGGTTGCTCACTGGACACTACAGGGAGGCTCGTCACCCCAGCGTAGGCTAACAGCTCGAACACGGTGTCCCATATCACCATGCCCGGCTCATGAGTCTTAGTGGATCGTGGTACCAAGTTTAAACGAGCTTTTTATTGGTAAGTTGTACCTTAGATTCAAGTAATAGCGTCCATATATGGTGAACATACATGAGGCTAATCAGGTTACTTGACAGGTCCGATTGGTACAAGTGCATGCTAAATTGATCAACATGGGGTGCATATGCACTCCTTGTGGCCTAACCACTGTCGATAATCACCGTATGACTCAGATTCATCAAACGTGTCCATGGTGGCGAAACTGATTCAGCCACTCGATCGGAAGTCGTTACCGATTGCCTGGACTACATTGTAGCCCCAATCACACTCCAAAATAATAACATTCACATATGGTAGTCATAACAGTATTGAACATATAATCGAAGCATTGAAACTATTTGAACATTTTATATAACACATAGTGAACATGACATCATACATATGCATTTCATTCATAAATCATGTAATTGGATTTTGGTTATAAGAAGGAATCTATACTTGTAGCTAAGGTAGTTGAGAATCTTATCTCAATACATTTATAAAATACATTTCAATTAGCATTTTATCAAACACTTAGACTAGATATATCAACATACATGTAGTAAATTTGTCATAACATATATTGTAGCAAATCCTTTCACAAAGGAGTTTCCACACATACAACAATCATGTATTCCCAATCAATAATCATGGCAAGCACAAATCATGATTCCATATTCATTCAAACATTTTAACAAACACATGAAATACATTATATCCAACATAGTTCATATATATGTATAATACACGGAAAACATCGCATCTAAGTACATGTGACAGTAATCAAGTTAGTCATAAATCATTAACTGACATTGAAAGCCTTAAAAACCATAACCTAAACATTTATAGTCCACACCTTTCGTCGGTATGCCGATTACGAACTCGATTTATACACTACGCCTTTGTTTACGGCACAATGGCTACCTATGCAATGAAATAGGTTACCTATTTCATTGATCTACCTATTTGGATACCTAAAACAGATCAGGGTTAGGATTCCTTACTTAAAAATGGAGTTAAAATCGCCGATATAACGACACGGAAGAGGGGATTCAGCACGTGGAGTGGCGGGAATGAATCCCAGCAACAATCCACAACTCTCTCTCTCACTGCTCCTCATTCTTTCCTTCTCTTTTCTCTTTTCTCTCTCATAAGGTTTAAGGAATTCGTATGGAATGAGAGAGGGGTGGGTTAAGGCCCTTATATAGGCCCAGAACTGATGTCAATGGCCCTAGGGCCATGGTATACTTAGGTTATAGCCAAAAGTCATCTGTTTTGGGCCAATAGAGCTCATCTGGAGGTCCATTGCTTGCATACGGTCTAAAAAAAGTTCCCTGGCAATGGATTTATGCCAGGTTAAAGTTTCAGTCCGATCGAATTTGTGAATCGACCGTGGAGGACCAGTTTCAGTTTAACGGCTATCGTTACTCGATCATAGCCACAAGTACACTGACCTGTGTAGGAAAATTTCCCTGATCCAAGGGTGTAGTTGGGTCAGATTCTGATAGTCTAAAACTTTAAATTTGACCTACAAGCGAACGGCCCAATTCACTTAAGTTTAAGTTCATTTTCTAAAGATATTCGTGTTTCTCACACACTTCGCTCAAGGCTCAAGTTGTGCGTTTCTGGATACTATTTGAACTTGATTCCCGAGATGGTTGCCAAGCCTAGTAAGGTAGTCATAACCGTATAGTTTCGAGGTAATCGGACTTTCGACGCATGGTCCAGGTCCGATACAGAGTTTCAAGATGCTCCCGAGAGCAACTGGGTTTTGAGATTAATCCTAGGTTTTTAGGTAATGTAGAGTTAGTGATTCTACTGGTTTTGGGTCTTGCAGTTTATATAGAAAGTGGTTCAAGCTAATCTACAAATTAATTCAGTTTAACACTTAATTAATTTTCATGTAATTTCCAAAGGATTCGTTCCTTAGCAATTTTAGCTTGAGGTGGTACTTGGGTCATTGTACGGATTTTTTCGAGATGTTACATTCTTGAATAACACTGGTTCTCTTATTAAGAACCCGATAAGCTCTACTATTCAGAGCATATACTAAAAATATTCCTTCATCACTTTTGGTGTCAAACTTATCCAGATTTTCTCGGTCATGTAAAATATAGCACTTACTGGCAAAAACTTGAAAGTATTTGATAGTGGGCTTCTTATCAAATCACATTTCATAAGCAATTTTATAATTTAATTTTCTAATATAAATACGGTTAATTATATAACACACAGTATTTACAGCTTCGGCGTAAAGATTTCTAGGGAGCTTCATACTGTTTAACGTTACATTTGCCATTTCTTGAAGCACTCTATTTTTTCTTTCTACTATACCATATTGTTATGGAGTTTTGGGTACAGAGAATTCATGTGATATTCCCTGATCACTGTAAAACTTCTCAAAACCACTATTCTCAAATTCTGATCCATGATCGCTACGGATCTTATAGACTTGAGACTATTTTTCAGTTTGGATACGTCTAAGTACCCTTTTTACTTCATCGAGAGTTTCTGATTTGTCTTTTAAGAAGACTACCCAAGTATATCTGGTAAAGTCATCAATAATTACCAGTATGTACTTCTTGCCACCTCGACTCTCTATTCTAGTTAGTCCAATAAGATCCATGTGGAGGAGTTCAAGTGGTTTAGATGTGGCATTGGAGTCCACCTTTTTATGAGAGCTCCTAGTTTGCTTGCCAATTTGGCATTCACTACATATTTTATCTATTTTCTGTATTTTGGGTAAGCCTCTTACTAACTCTCTTTTGCTCAATCTATACAAGTTGCGGTAGTGTACATTTCCGAGGTGTTTCTGCCATAACTCTATCTCATCGGTATAGACCATGTAACACGATAGATTAGATGAGCTAGAATCACTTACTATGTAGCAGTTTTCAGAAGTTCTGCGACCAATTAATATTACAGAACCATGTTTACTTAAAATTTCACACCCTTGGTTGGTAAATTTTACGCTATGATTCTTATCGCATATTTGAGAAATGCTTAATAAGTTGTATTTTAACCCTTCTACATATAAAACATTCTCAAATAAAGGGAGGTTAAAAAGTTGGACCGTACCTTGGCCAACAATCCTACAGTTGCTACCATCACCAAATGTGACTGAACCATCAGTCATGTCTTTAAGATTGGTGAACAAACCTTTGTCACTTGTCATGTGTCTGGAGCAACCACTTTCTAGGTACCACTTTGAATGGCTTAAAGCCTTGAAAGCGGTGTGGCAACCAAGTAGGTAACCTTAGGAACCTATTTCATTATAGTCTTAGGTTTAGAAGTATAGTTGGTCTTTTTATTTTTGTAGTTGATATAAGACCGACCTACTGAGTTATATTTTAACAGCTCCTTAAGTAAATCAACAATTTTCTCAGCTAAAGGATTACAATTCTGATTTTTATAGTTGATATGGTTGCTTTTAGGTTTTAAGGATTGAAAAGTTTTAGCATTTTTAGGATAATTTTGATTTAGGCTTTTCCCTTTTGAGTTTGAAGACTCTCCTTTCACAAACTTAGGAGGAATATTCTCATGTTTGGGAGGAATACTTTTGTCGTAGCCCAATCCAAATCGGTCGCCACATTTTCTGGATCCGGATAATAGTTTTTCTAACTTAGGATCACCTTGGGCATACTTCCATGTGTCCTTTAAACTCAAAAGTGAAGAGACTTCAAGTTTTAGTTTTTCATTTTCAGATTTTAGATTTTCAATAAGGGAGGTTTTGAAATCTAAATCGTATTTAGTTTTTTCAAAACAATCTGAAATGTGAGATTTTTCTAAAACAAGAGAATCAAAATTTTCTTTAAGTTTTGAAAACTTTTCTTTTTGAAGTTTAAGTTTAACAGCAATTTTACAACTCTCCTTATAAAGGGCATTATAAGCATCTTGAAGATCTTCTTCATTTTTATGATCACTATTTAGATTTTCTTCACTAGTTGAATCATCATGATCTGAAAAGTGAACTTCGCTAGAGCCATAAGGGCTTTGACTTCATTACCCGACTCGGTTTCAAAATCTTCTGATTTAGAAGAGGCTTCATAGCCAGAAGATTCATCCCAAGTAGCCAACATACCTTTCTTTTTAGGTTTGTCCTTTTTCGGACACTTGTTTGCTAGTTGGCCATATTCATGGCAGTTATAACATTGACTATCTTTTAAAGATTTCCAGGTTTTAGATTTCGATCTTTTCTTTTCATTAGGTTTTTACAAATCAAACCCTCTTTTTTACTTTTAAAAATCTTATAAAACTTTTTAGCTAAAAGGACCATATCATATTCAGAATTTTCTAAATCAAAATTACTATTTTCTTGAGAAATACATTTAGAAGATTTAAGGGCGATAGATTTACCTTTAGGAGCTTTAAAAGTTAACTCATAGGTTTGTAAAGAACCAACTAATTCTTCTACCCTCATATTATCCATATCACAAAGTTCCTGTATCGTGGTCACCTTTGAATTGAACTGTTTAGGGAGTGAGTGTAGTATCTTTGCACAGACTTTACTTTCTGGGATTTTATCACCGAGACCCCACATAGAGTTGACAATGTCATTCAATTTAATATAAAAGTCCATGAAAGTTTCACTTTCCTCCATATGTATTTCCTCAAATTTGGTTGTTAGGATTTGGACTTTAGATTTCTTGACGATTGTTGTCCCTCATGTGTCATTTATAAAATATCACAGGCTTGCTTTGCTGTATCACAGGATATAATTTTCTTACATTCATCCGGTGATAGTGCACAAGTTATGGCATTTAAAGCCTTTGCATTGGCACTACTCTCATTTTTTTGAAGAGTGGTCCAAGAAAAATAAGGTGTGACTCTCATAAGTTTGGATCCATCGATACCAGTTACTTCAGTGGTAGGAGGGGTCCATTCTGTCATTGTGGCTTGTCACATGCTCTCATCCATGGATTTTAAGAAAATCCTCATTCTGGCTTTCCAATACGCATAATTGGAGCTATCAAATGGTGGAGGCCTAGTGACTGAAAGGCTATCAAAATTTAACATCTCAAATAGCTTAGATCGATTAGCTCGGGAAATAAATCCAAAAAGAATAATTAAAAAGCGAGCTATTAGGCTTTGATACCACTTGAAAAGGCCGAGCTATTAAGTCCTATAGGGGTGAATAGGACTATGCCCAATTAAAAATTAACAGCGAAATTTAATCAAAATATAAATATTGATAGCAATAAATAATCTTATAATGCTGAAAATAAATACAACCTCAAATGTACAAGTATTGAAAGATTGATACAGATGTTATTCTAAGGACAACCTTACACCAAAAACCAAAGGCTTATGGTAGGACAACCTGATTCTTAGAAAGGTCTGTGTATCAAAAACTCAAACTGATACAGAAGAATAAAGAAATAAATAGTAAGAAATGGAATCTATGCTATTACAACATTCCCACACTTGCATAAAAGAAATTATAACATTCTTCACAAATGCAAAAAGGGAAATTACAACCACCCACAAAAAGAAATAAACAATCAAACCACAAGACCAGAAATTATAGTGGTTTGCTTGTGTGTACACCAACTGTTTAGAAAAATAGCCACACAAGTACTCCACTCCTAATATCCTCACACAGTGGATATTAGCGTTCACTATGAAAATAGGTTTTTCAAGGTTCACCTAAAACCTTAATAATTGTGTCTTTCAAGTAGGCTTATACAATTCAAAAACCCCACACTCTGAGTTTTCTGGATCACCTTAAACAAACCAAAATAGAGAGATTTTTTCTGGCACAATCTTAATAAAACTAAAAGATAGAAATTTACAACAATGTAAAATACGTGGATATTCTCCTTTAGATGGAGCCCGGAAGAACCAAATCGGAGTAGAAGTTTAATGTAGAAGTTCAATGTCCACACTCACTTTTGAAATGGTTCTAGGTTCTAAATTGATTTTAAATTAAATCAAGTTGGGCTAGCTCTATTTGATTTTGATTCCAAGAAAAGGGCAAGTCTCAATCCCTTCTTCGAATATGATTGGAATAAAGAATACAAAATCAAATATAATAAAGCTAAATTAAGAGAATATTAAATGAGCACAATATAGCTTAAAAACATGACTAAATTATCTCTCAGAGTGGCGTATTGATTTAGCTTAAATTGAATATGAAACTCAAAATTCATGCTCTATTTATAGTTGTAAAAATTGCATTCTCGACTGGTCCTATGGTTGGCACGACTGGTCGTAGGATCAACAGATTTTTGAAATTTTGAGCGCGATAGGATAAAGCCGTTCCACGACTGGTCGTAGGCTCTACTCGACTAGTCGAGTGACCTCTACGACTAGTCGAGTCCTGTCCACGACTGGTCGTGCGGAACCCGATTTAGTTGCTGGACTTTGGGTCGAGGCTACAGGACTGGTCAAGCATGAGTCGAGCACTGTTCATACGACCGGTCGAGCAGTCTCCAGGACTGGTCAAGGCTTAACAAAAAATTTCAAAAATTTGTAACAACCTTAGGACTGGTCGAGGAATTTCATGGACTGGTCAAGCCAATGCTAGGACTAATCGAACAAAGTCCAAGACTAGTCGAGAAATAGTCAATGCACTTATAAAGTGATCTCATTGAATTATGTATTCAAAATGACACACCCTATGGTCAATCGAGGGTCATTCATACCTTAAACATGATGTATGAACATTGAAACTTCTTTTCCTTCTGTTGAAAGTTGACCTTTGAAGTTCACGAAGCTTGAGATCTTTACACATGATGAAGCTTGATCTTGAGACCTTTTGAGGCTTCAACTTGAAGTATATTGAAACTTGAACTTATAACCTTTGAACTTAAAACATCTTGCAACTTGAGCTTGAGGTTCAAAGTAAAGAACTTTGTCTAATAAAGAACTTTGTCTTGACTTGAAGCTTGACGTTGAATTCACACTTGATGTTGTATTCGAACATGACCAAGTAAACTTGCATTTCTTGAAGTAAAAATCTTTCTTCTTGAGAGATGCATTGTCTGGAATATGTAGATGCGCTGGATAAGACAGATTCAAAAAGGTTTTGGCACTATAAAATTTGACAATTATAGGAGCTAGAAACCATAACACTTACAATCTCTCCTTCAGAGGCATCCTTAGATGGTACAGGGGGTTTAGGTTTTATCAGTGCAACGTCTAATTACAGGCAACCCAGAACAACTTCAATGGATTCCTTCCATTGAGCATAATTAGATCCATTCAGGGCAGGAACATGATATGTATGAGTTGGAATCCCAACTGAAATGGAAGATATATGTACTGACATTAGTGCATTATTTCATAAAACAATTCATAAATATAAACAAATATTAGGCAAAGATAATCAATTCAGTTGCTAAGGGAGGCATCAACTGAATTATCCAGGGTAAAGATGGGCCTAACCATCACATCTTGGTGAGAATTTGTTACTTCATCATCATTCCTCCTGTGGGAGGTAATGATAACATGTCAGGGATCTCCTGAATATAAAGCTAAGTGATATCAATTATGTAAATTTGAGATACTCAACACCTGTGGGTGAGATGAGTCTTTCAACCTTACTTCACCACCATCATTTACTTCACTCGTTCATGTCCCGGCCAAACAGTGATCGTTTGTATTTTTATCACTATCTGCATGAAACATGAACGCAACCGCACGCAATCCTCTTTACCCCAATTTCACAAGTTACTATCAGTAAAATTTTCATCGATTGAGGTCACTATGGTGGCTAACACAATCGAATCTAATTCTACAAATATAGACTTAGGATCGCAATTATAATCCTGTCCCCAATGGATTATATCTAGATTAGTCTGATACGGCCCATAAGTTGGTTGGTACTGACCTTTTGGAAAATAAAGTAACCTTAAAGTGAAACATACGAATAGGTTTCATACTATATTCCAACGGTCCATATCAACACTCAATGATGGGTGATGGGCTAATAATAGGGCTGAACCATTACTCTTGTGTGATCAGTACATGTTCAAATGAGCATAACTAAATCGAGCTCCTGACATTCTCATGATAGATAGATAGTATGAAACTACATAATTTGGTGGATAGATCCATGCATGGGTGTCCATAAGATGAACAGATCAGCCCAAAATGTAATATTCATTAAATGAAGGGTCACTATGTATATTATCTACCTAGAGAATTAGCTGGGATATATGCCCACACCTAGAACAAATAGACTATCCAGATCAACGCTTAAATGTGGAATAAAATCCAACGGTCTAAAAAAATTATCAACGGGCTCAGATAATAGGCTAAGGCCCACTATCATAAGCGTGGAGTCCTTAGTGGGTCCCAAAATCAGACCCGAAAGCCATTAGTTGGGTCCGCTGACTGTTCACAAACCCAAGTGTAGGGTCGTGATGTAGTAATAATCTCGGTGAGACCGCGGTCAAATCCATAGAGAGACTAATGTCATGTGTTTTCTAAAAGCAACTAAAACTAGAACTAGAAGAAGATGAAAAACTTAATCTAGAATATGTGAGAGAACAATTGTGAATAACTTAATAAAAAACTGGTGAAATTCAAAAGTGGGAAACTAGGGTTTCCAAGGATCCACTTGTAGAGATTAGGGAGATCTATGCTTGATTAACAAACAAAACTGGAATCAAAGTCCCATCTCCATCCAATTAGAGGATAACTCATTAAAAATCATATCTAAACTTCCTTTGATCTAGTTCTCAATGGATAAGAGGTATTAGAACTAGAAGTGATTCCATCACAAAACCATGACCAGGAGACAAAGCAAACAACAGAATTTACCAATCCACAACCAATCTGAGAGAATTTGTGAAAGTTAGGGAGGATTCCATCATCCAACCATGCCCAGGAGACAATGGAGAACAACAAGATTTCTTAAATTCACAAATCTCAATAAAAAGAACATGCTCAAAGCTATCGCAAATTCATTATAATTTAACTCACAATAAATCATTAAAAACTAAAAGTATTTCTTATAATCAACTAAAATTAAAGAGAGTTCAATAATATGAATCAAAGTAATAGAAAAAAAACCAATCACGCTACAAGCTTCACCTCTTAGCCCTAGCTAAGAGGTCTAGCCAATCATAGACATGATTGAGCTAGAATCTCTTAAGAAAAAAAAAACATAACAAAACATCTAAGGAAAAAGAAGAACAAATCTTAATAAAAGCCTCTCCATGCTTGCTTCTGTTTGCCTGACCGTTGCTTTTTTTCCTTTGCTCACGTTCTCCTCCCTTTTGTGGTAGCAGGGAGGTTTTGCCAAGTCCTTTCCTACGAAATCTTTACGCAGACAGAACCTTGCACACCTCTATTTCTGTGCAACGAAAACGCAGGAACTGATTGCATTTGATACAAGATTGAGAGAAGAGATCACCCAATCAAATAAATCAGACCACACTGAAGTGGTCGAATTGTGCTTGGCTGGCGTCTAGACAGTCCGGATCATGGCCCCAATCCGGACCTTGATCGTCCAACGGCCCGCGGTGGCTCGGGCTGCGTCTGCAATCACCATTCGTAGCTTCTGTGGAAATTCTTACGATGTGATGGTTGGTGAGCCCATGATTGGTGCTGGTGAGGAAATCCACTTCGTCCATTGGATTCACGTCAGATTTTCAGGTCGAGATGAACGGTTTTGGCTTTTCATCGATGCGACCCACCTAGTTGATTGTACGTCGATGATTTTGTTATTCAGCGAATTGATGGCCTTTGTCTAGCGTGTCCCAGATTAAGATCACTTAGATCTTGGTCGGGCCCTTCATCCCATTGAATGGACAGATCGGATCGTGCTGCTGGATCGAGATGATGGCCCACCTTGATCGTCAACAGATCCCTGTTTTCATTTTTGCAGCAGCGAGAATTTGAATTCGAGCAGGAGTCGGCTCAACGCACGCTGACCAACTTCTCTAGTTTGGTACACTATGTCAGCACCATGGTGGTGTACACGCAGCTCTCGTGTGGGGTCCACTATGATCTCTGTATGAAAGATTTACACCATCCATTCATTCATTTATCTAATTTAAGGGGTTGCGTCCAAAATTGAGGTATATCCAAGGATCAGGTGGCTCCAAATTATCAACGGTCGATCCATCCACTAGCTTTGATGATTATTAAGTGCTAGACCCATGCTTTTAACATCCTTTTCAATCCAAGCTTCTTGAATTCATCTTGCAACACAAACATGATAAAAATAGTACATTAAGCATTATCATGTGCATGAAACCAAGTAATAAATGGGGTCTAATATGCAATATTTGACCCTCAACATTGACCTAATAACTGATGTAAAAGGGCTGCATGCCCTAGCCTCTGTCATAGATTCCCATTCTAAAAAAAAATACTCACTGTTGTCTCCTTCCTTATAGTCGGATGACCATGAAAAGGCCGAGCTATATGTCCTAAAGGGGGGAGGGGGGTTGAATAGGACTATGCCAAATTAAAAAAAATAACAGCATAATGTAAATAAATTAAATACAGGTAGCAATAAACAATCCCACAATGCTAAATTTAAAGACAACCTCAAATGAACGAGTATTGAGAGGTTGATACAAATGTTATTCTAAGGACAACCTTGCACCATAAAAACCAAGGGTTTATGGCAGGACAACCTTACTAGAACGGTTTGTGTATCAAAAACTCAAATTGATACAGAAGAATAAAGAAATGAATAGTAAGGAAGGAAATCTAAGCTATTACAACATTCCCACACATCCACATAAGGATTACAACATTCACCACAAATGAAAATAGGAAAATTACAATCATCCACAAAAAGAAATAAACATTCAAACCACAAGACCAGAAATTATAGTGGTTCGCTTGTGTGTACACCAACTGTTTAGAAAAACAGCCACACAACTACTCCACTCCTAATATCCTCACACAGTGGATATTAGCATTCACTATGAAAATAGGTTTTTTCAGGTTCACCTAAAACCCTCACAATTGTGTCTTTCAGGTGGGCTTACACAATTCAAAAACCCCACACTCTGAGTTTTCTGGATTACCTCAGACAAACCAAAACAGAGATTTTTCTGGCACAATCTCAAAAACCAAAACAGAAATTTACAATAATATAAAATACCTAGATATTCTCTTTTTGATGCCGCCCAGAAGAACCAAATCGGAGTAGAATTTCAACGTAGAAGTTCAATGTCCAAACTTACTTATGAAATGGTTCTAAGTTCTAAATTGATTTTAAATTAAATCAAGTTGGGCTAGCTCTATTTGATTTTGATTCCAAGAAAAGGGTAAATCTCAATCCCTTCTTCAAATATGAGTGGAATAAAGAATACAAAATCAAATATAATAAAGCTAAAATAAGAGAATATTAAATGAGCACAATATAGTTTACAAAGAACACTAACTTATCTCTCAAAGTGGCGTATTGATTTATCTTGAATTGAATGAAAAACTTTAAAATTCATGCTCTATTTATAGGTGAAGAAATTGCGTTCACGACTAGTCCTGAGGACACTATGACTGGTCATAGGACCAATAGATTTTTAAAATTTTGAGCCCAATTGGATAAAGCCATTCCATGACTGGTCATAGGACCTTCATGACCGATCGAGGGACGTCCACGACTGGTCATGTGGAACCTAAAATAGTCGCTAGACTTTGAGTCATGGGCACAGGACTGGTCGAGCACGAGTCGTGCACTGTTCACATGACCGGTCGAGCAGTCTCCCGGACTTGTCGAGGCTTAACAAAAAAATTTAAAATTTTGAAACAAACTTAGGACTGGTCGTGGAATTTCTTGGACTAGTCGAGCCAGTGCTAGGACTAGTCGAACAAAGTCCAAGACTAGTTGAGAAACAGTCTATTCACTTATAAAATGATCTAATTGAATTATCTATTCAAAATGACCTACCTTAAGGACAATCTAAGGTCATTCATACCTTGTTAGTGAAGTATGAACATTGAGAACTTCTTTTCCTTCAGTTGATAGTCGTTCTTTGAAGTTCATGAAGCTTGATGTCTTGTTATGTAGAGAACCTTGAACTTGAGACTTCTAAAGCTTGAAATTGACATTCATTGAAGCTTGAAGTTGACATTCATTGAAGCTTGAGCTTGAGTTGAGCATTGCCTTTAGACAAAGCTTTGACACTTCGTACTTTAAAATTTGAAGGAGTGAACTATCATCACTTGATGTATATTGAAGCTTAAAACCAAAGAACTTGACTTGCATTATCTCTTGAGGTAAAGACTTTTACACTTGTACATGAGATGCACAGACCTAGATATGTAGAGGTGCTCGACAAGACAAGAATTCCAATAGGTTTTGGCACTAAAAAATTTGACAACCAAAGGAGCTAGAAAACATTGCACTTACAATCTCAGCCTTTGTCAAATTTGTGACAAAACACACTTCATTAAAAATAGCATAAGCATTATATCCTCAATAAAGAATCATGCACCATACATACAGAATAAAGAAATATGCATCGGTTATAAATCATTTCCTTTAATTTTCCCCCTTACTTACTCCTCTCCCTTTCTCAAAGAAAGGCTATCCACAATCCATCCACAGTCCACATGCCAACCATATATTACAATCACAATATATCAAGCATGACAAAATTCTCCCCCTTTTTGTCACAATATGACAAAGGAAGAAACTGATGCATGAAACAGGATGTAGATAAATAAAGAAGGATAGGATGAGTAACGAGGAATAATAAATAAATATATATATATATATATATATATATATATATATATAAGATATTATAGTTATAAGCAAGTTCAAGCATCATTAATCAACAGCATCCAAGTTCAACCAAATTCAATTTTACAAACCAAAGAAAGTGAAGTATCAAAAGAGTTATTACAAACCAAGATTAAAAAATACTATGATACATACATGCATGAATAATCAATTCAAATTGCACATACCAAGATCAAATTTCAATTTATTAAACCTACTTTTGTCGAGTGGTTTAGTGAAAATGTCAGCAAGTTGATTCTCAGTCGGAATGTATTCTAAAGAAATTGTCTTTTCTTCCAATAATTCACAAATATAGTGATATCTAATGTCAATGTGCTTGGTTCGTGAATGCTGGATTGGATTTTTAGATATATTAATTACATTGGAATTATCACAATACAAAACCATAGAATCCTATGCAATTTCGTAATCGCTTAACATTCTTTTCATCCATACAAGATGAGTACATGCATTACCAGCTGCAATGTATTCAGCTTCAGCAGTTGAGAGCGATACGGAACTTTATTTCTTACTCTGCCAAGAAACTAAATAGTTCCCAACATAGAAACAACCACTACTGGTTGATTTCCTATCATCAACGTTACCAGCCCAATCAGCATCAGTGTAATCAGCTAATTAAACATTAATATCGTGTGGATACCAAAGACCTAGATTAGTTGTACTTGCGACATATCGCATAATCCGTTTAATAGCAGTTAAATGTGACACTTTAGGGTCAGATTGATATCTAGTGCAAATCCCTATGCTAAATGCAATATCAGGTCAGCTTGCAGTTAAATACAACAAACTACCTATCATACTGCGATACAATTTAGGATGCACTTTCTTACATGTAGAATCCTTTGAGAGTTTTAGAGTCGTACTCATAGGAGTATCAAAAGATTTTCCATTCTCAAATTTAAACTTTTTAACTAAGTTTAGAACATATTTGGTTTGAGAAATGAGGAAACCATCAGGTTGTTGTTTAACTTGCAACCCTAGAAAAATAATTCAATTCCCCAACCATGCTCATTTCGAACTTATATTTCATAAGATCTGCAAACTCAATAGTCATGTTAGCATAGGTAGATCCATAAATAATATCATCAACATAAATCTGTACTATTAAAATGTGATCATGATGTTTCTTTACAAATAAAGTTTTATCAACACTTCCCATTATAAAGTTATGACTTAGTAAAACTTAGTCAATTTTTCATACCATGCCTTGGGAGCTAGTTTTAAATCGTAGAGAGCCTTTTTTAGGCGATAGACATAATCGGTATTCTTAGGGTCTTCAAAATCCAATGGTTGTTCAACGTACACTTCTTCATACAAATCGCCATTTTAAAAAAGCACTCTTTATATCCATTTGATAGATTTTGAACTTTCTAAAGTAAATAATAGATATAAATAGTCTGATTGATTCAAGATGAGCTACTGGGGCAAAGGTTTCATCATAATTGATGCCTTCAATTTAAGTATACCCTTGTACAACCAGTCTAGCCTTCTTTCGAATTATATTACCAATTTCATAAGACTTATTTTTGAAAATTCATTTAGTTCTGATAATATGTTTATCTTTTAGCCCAGGAACTAAGTACCAAACATTATTTCTAACAAATTGATTAAGCTCTTATAGCATCGCAACTATCCAGTTTTCGTTAGTAAGAGCTTCTATTACGTTAGCAGGTTCTATCTGGGATGTAAAGTACATGTAGTTATACATATCTTCTAGTTGTCTACGAGTGCGTACACCAGTGAGAGGGTTTCCAAGAATTTGATTAGTTGGATGGTCTTTAACAGTTCTCAGTTCAGAGTTGTTTTGATTTGATGAAGAATCTGGTTTACCAATTAGAAGTACTTCATCATTATCTGAACTTGAGACATGTGTATTCAAGTGATCATCAATGACCATATTAATAGACTCTTGAATAACACCAGCCCTCTTATTAAGAACCCGATATGCTCAACTATTCAGAGCATACCCTAAAAATATCCCTTCATCACTTTTGGTGTTAAACTTACCTAAATTTTCTCGATCACGCAAGATATAGCACTTGCTGCCAAAAACTCGAAAGTATTTGACAGTAGGCTTCTTATCAAACCACATTTCATAAGCCATTTTACCGTTTGATTTTCTAGTATAAACACGGTTAATTATAAGCATGCAGTATTTACGGCTTCGGCCTAAAGATTTTTAGGAAGCTTCATACTGTTTAACATAACATTTATCATTTCTTAAAGCACTCTATTTTTTCTTTCCACTATACCATTTTGTTTTGGTGTTTTGGGTGCAGAGATTCATATGATATTCGCTAATCACTACAAAATTTCTCAAAACTGTTATTCTCAAATTCTGATCCATGATCGCTACGGATCTTACAGACTTGAGTCTCTTTTTTAGTTTGGATACGTCAAGTACCCTTTTAACTTCATTGAGAGTTTCTGATTTCTCTCTTAAGAAGACTATCCACATATATCTAGTAAAGTCATCAACGATTACTAGAATATATTTTTTGTCATCTCAACTATCTGTTCTAGTTGGTCCAATAAGATCCATATGGAGGAGTTTGAGCAGTTTAGATGTGGCATTGGAGTCCACTTTTTTATGGGAACTCCTAGTTTGCCAGCTAATCTGGCATTCGCCACATATTTTATCTATTTTCTGTATTTTGGATAAGCCTCTTACTAACTCTCTTTTGCTCAATTTATATAAGTTACGGTAGTGTACATGTCCAAGGCGTTTATGCCATAATTCGGCCTCATCGGTATGGACCATGTAACACGATAAATTAGATGAGCTAGAATCACTTACAATATAGCAGTTTTTAGAAGTTCCACAACCAGTTAATATTACAGAACTATTTTTATTTAAAATTTCATACCCTAGGTTAGAAAATTTTATGCTATGATTTTTATTACATATTTGAGAAATACTTAATAAGTTATGTTTTAAACCTTCTACATATAAAACATTCTCAAATAAAGGGAGGTTACAAAGCTGAACCATACCTTGGCCAATAATCCTGCAGTTGCTACCATCACCAAATGTGACTGAACCATCAATCATGTCTTTAAGATTAGTAAACAAACCTTTGTCACCATTCATGTGCCTGGAGCATCCACTATCTAGGTACCACTTTGAATGGCTTGATGCTTTGAAAGCCATGTGGGCAACGAAGTAAGTAACCTCAGGAACCCATTTCATTACAGTTTTGGGTTTAGGAGTATAGTTGGTCTTCTTGTGTTTGTAGTTGTTATAAGACCGACCCACTGAGTTAGATTTTAAGAGCTCCTTAAGTAAATTAACAATTTTCTCAGCTAAAGGATTACGATTCTAATTTTTATAGTTGATATGGTTGCTTTTAGGTTGAAAAGTTTTAGCATTTTTAGAATAATTTTGATGTGAACTTTTCCTTTTTGAGTTTGAAGACTCTCCTTTCACAAACTTAGGAGAAGTATTCTTATGTTTGGGAGGAATATTCTTGTCGTAGCCCAAACCGGATCTGTCGCCACATTTTCTGGATCCGGATAATAGTTTTTCTAACTTAGGATCACCTTGGGCATACCTCCATGTATCCTTTAAACTCAAAAGTGAAGAGACTTCAAGTTTTAGTTTTTCATTTTCAGATTTTAGATTTTCAATAAGGGAGGTTTTGAAATCTAAATCGTATTTAGTTTTTTCAAAACAATCTGAAATGTGGAATTTTTCTAAAACAAGTGTATCAAAATTTTCTTTAAGTTTCGAAAACTTTTCTTTCTTAAGTTTTAGTTTTACCGCAATTTTACAGCTTTTCTTGTATAGGGCATTATAAGGATCTTAAAGATCTTCTTCATTTTCATGATCACTATTCAGATTTTCTTCACTAGTTGAATCATCATGATCTGAAAAAGTAAACTTAGCTAAAATCATAAGGGCTTTGACTTCATTACTCGACTCAGTTTCAGAATCTTCTGATTCATAAGAGGCTTCAGTGCCAGAAGATTCATCCCAAGTAGCTAACATACCTTTCTTTTTAGGTTTGTCCTTTTTAGGACCCTTGTTTGCTAAATGCCCATATTCATGGCAGTTGTAACATTAACTATCTTTTAAAGATTTCTAAGTTTTAGATTTAGATCTTTTCTTATCATTTGATTTTTGAAAATCAATCCTCTTTTTTGCTTTAAAAATCTTATAAAACTTTTTAGCTAAAAGGGTCATATCATCTTCAGAATTTTTTAAATCAGAATTACTATTTTCTTGAGAAATACATTTAGAAGATTTAAAGGCAATGGATTTACCTTTAGGAGCTTTAAAAGTTAACCCATAGGTTTGTAAAGAACCAACTAATTCTTCTACCCTCAGATTACCCGTATCACGAAGTTCTTGGATCGCGGTCACCTTTGAATTGAACTGTTCAGGGAGTGAGTGTAGTATCTTTGCACAAACTTTACTTTCTAAGATTTTATCACCGAGACCCCACAGAGTTGACAATGTCATTCAATCTAGTATAAAAGTCCATGAAAGTTTCACTTTTCTCCATACGTATTTCCTCAAATTTGGTTGTGAGGATTTAGACTTTAGATTTCTTGACAATTGTTGTTCCCTCGTGTGTCATTTCTAAAATATCCCAGGCTTGCTTTGCAGTATCACATGATATAATTCTTTTGAATTCATCTGGTGATAGTTATGGCGTTCAAAGCCTTTGCATTGGCACTACTTTCATTTTTTTGAAGAGTGGTCCAAGTAAAATAAAGAGTGACTTTCATTGATTTGGATCCATCGATACCAGTTACTTTAGTGGTAGGAGGGGTCCATTCAGTCACTGTGGCTTGCTACATGCTCTCATTCATGAATTTTAAGAAAATCCTCATTCTAGCTTTCCAATAGGCATAATTGGAGTCATCAAATGGTGGAGGCCTAGTGACTGAAAGACTATCAAAATTTGACATCTTAAATAGCTCAGATCGATTAGCTTAGGAAATAAATCTAAATAAAATAATTAAAAACGAGCTATTAGGCTCTGATACCAGTTGAAAAGGTCAAGCTATATGTCCTAAAGGGGGGGGGGGGTGAATAGGACTATGCCAAATTAGAAAAAAATAACAACAGAATTTAAATAAATTAAATACAGATAGCAATAGACAATCACACAATGCTGAATTTTAAGACAACCTCAAATTAACGAGTATTGAGAGGTTGATACAAATGTTGTTCTAAGGACAACCTTGCACCATAAAAACCAAGGGTTTATGGCAGGACAACCTTATTAGAACAGTTTGTATATTAAAAACTCAAACTAATACAGAGGAATAAAGAAATGAATAGCAAGGAAGGAAATCTAAGCTATTACAACATTCCCACACATCCACATAAGGATTATAACATTTAACAAAAATGAAAATAGGAAAATTACAATCATCCACAAAAAGAAATAAATATTCAAACCACAAGACCAGAAATTATAGTGGTTCACTTGTGTGTACACCAACTGTTTAGAAAAACAACTACATAACTACTCCACTCCAAATATCCTCACACAGTGGATATTAACATTCACTATGAAAATAAGTTTTTCTAGGTTCACCTAAAACCCTCACAATTATGTCTTTCAAGTGGGCTTACACAATTCAAAAACTCCACACTTTGAGTATTCTAGATTACCTTAGACAAAATAAAACAAAGATTTTTCAGGCACAATCTCAAAAACCAAAACAGAAATTTATAATAATGTAAAATAATTAGATATTCTCTTTTTGATGCTGCCCAGAAGAACTAAATCGGAGTAAAATTTCAATGTAGAAGTTCAATGTCCAAACTCACTTATGAAATGGTTCTAGGGTCTAAATTGATTTTAAATTAAATCAAGTTGGGCTAGCTCTATTTGATTTTGATTCCAAGAAAATGGTAAATCTCAATCCCTTCTTCAAATATGATTGGAATAAAGAATACAAAATCAAATATAATAAAGCTAAAATAAGAGAATATGAAATGAGCACATTATAGCGTAAAAAGAACACTAACTTATCTCTTAGAGTGGCGTATTAATTTATCTTGAATTGAGTGAAAAACTCTAAAATTCGTGCTTTATTTATAGGTGAGGAAATTGCGATCACGACTGGTCCTTAGGACACTACAACAGGTCGTAGGACCAACAGATTTTTAAAATTTTGAGCGTGATTGGATAAAAATTAAAGGAGTGAACTATCATCACTTGATGTATATTAAAGCTTGAAACCAAAGAACTTGACTTGCATTATCTCTTGAGGTAAAGACTTTTTCACTTGTACATGTGATGCACAGACCTGGATATGTAGAGGTGCTGGACAATACAAGAATTCCAATAGGTTTTGGCACTACAAAATTCGACAACCAAAGGAGGTAGAAAACATCGCACTTACAGACCGCCATCCATCTCAAGATAAAATGAAGTTCTCTTCAAGCATGATAATGGTTGCCGCTGCTGGAGGACATGACTGTCAGCGATAAGAGGTGGATAAGGTGGGTCGGATTATGATTCCACACTTCGTTAAGCCATAAATAGATGATGGTTGAGGTAGGAATCCAATTGGCCGTGAATGAAGGTCAAAATTAATGGATCTGTTGAACTCAGGAATTGTAGACCACACCGATGGATGATCGAGCATTCATGACTACCTCCATGGAACGCACAGGTGAGAGTATGAAAACCCCAACGAGAAGATATTGGGAGTCCGATTCAAAATCCCCAATTTAAGAAATAAAATCCCTGATTTCAAATTGAATCCCTAATCCGGCCAATTTGGAATTGAAATCCCTAATTTATACTAGATTTGGGGTTATTGATCTGAAGTCTCCAATTTTAGATTTGGGATTCGAAGTACTAAAATTCCCAATCTGGGATTAGGATTCGAAATCATAAATAGTTGGTTCTGGATTTTCATAATTCCTGATTTAGGGATTCAAATCCCTAATGCCCTAATGTGGTATTCGAATCTGAAATCCCAACACTGATATAGGTTCCGAAATCCTAATGCTCTGATACAAACAATAGGACTAATATTATGTGCGGAATAAGCCCAAGGACCTGACTATGCATAGAAGATGGTGATCAATGTTGGAGGGATAAAACATACTTGTTTGAGAGGCCATAGCTAAGAATAGAAAACCAAATCTTCCTCTCCTTACACCCGTATTCAGAGAATTTAATGGGACTAGCTTTTTGACTTGTGTAGGATCGGGGACCTAACCATATTATACAGTTGCTGGGGAAAGAGAGTTTGAAACCCATCACAACTCTCTCCCCATAGCTCCATACCTACTCAATCCTTGTTGTATACAAACAGTTGTGCATATCACAACTATAGCATTTTAGCCCCTTATGAACACTTATGCAGATACACTGCAGGGGTCACACTGAAGTGGGGCCCACTGGTTTACCCATTCACACAGTTCAACCTTTAGGATAATTTAGACCGTTGATCAATAAGGCTCACCTTATAAAGTTCTTACATCTCATGCACATTCTTTCCATGTGATGGTCAGTTAGTTGTAAGCACTCTCCATGACACCACATGGTCATGCCGGCGTGGTTCAAAACTGCATAGACATGTATACAGAGACTTATGTAAATGAGATCTACCCAGTCTTTGGACTCGGGTCTAAAAGTTAGGCTTATCCAATGGTCAGGTTAACTACTTGGTATGAAAAAAATTGAGATGGGAAATCCCACCTGTAAGGCCCGTATCCTAGTCTGTACCATTTCATAGACTCCCACAATCCTTCTTGTCGAATTCCAGCAAGATGCAACCTGTAATCGGCATTTGCGCATGACCCTAAGTCGTATCCTGTAAATCTGAGTCAACACGACCCAAGACTTGTACTATTGTGACCGCACCATCTTCATGGTTCCAATGCCATGTCTTACGCATCGATGTGATCCCTAGGCCAGGAGTTGTGGGCTTGCGTTCATTTCGAGAAAAATGCCACGCATTGCGAATTCTGAGAGAATCTCTACCTAATCCATCACATCAATCAATCAAGTAAACAACCCATCACTCAACCCATTACACCCATACCTCACATGTCACCTCTCTTACACAACCCATACCTCTCTTACACAAGCTACCCCCTAAGTCAACCCTTACATCACTCCATCTATCACTCCACCTATCACCTCTCTCTTACAACCACCCTCTCTCTCTCTTTTCTCTACCCATTTTCAAGTAACCAAGAGGTTGGTCATCTAAGCACTATAAGAGAGAATAGTATTTTGTGTGTGGCCCACTTCCTACCCTAAGATCCCTCATCCTAGCCCTTCAATCCTCATCATCTTTTATCAAAGAGAGAGCCAAGGATTTTGACATTCCATCAGACCAAGATGATCAAATGGTGGGTGTTTTTATAGGCTTAGATTTATGTTTTGATGATGGGCCAAGTGGGGCCTATCAATTGATGGTACGAATCTCACTTTAGACCCTAGGTGTGGCCGATGGCCCACCATGATTCATATGTTCATCCCATGATGGGGCCATTCTCCATGGACCCCATCATGATGTTTACTTTCCTAGTTTGAAAGGGTCATCTAAACCTTACATTTTGGTGGAGAAGGGTTCTCTACCGTTGATTTTAATTGGTAGGCCCACATGTAATGGGACCCACTTGATGTATGTTTTAATGAATGGAGGGGAGGGCTCATAGTGGTGGGGTCCCTTGTGAGACCCGTATCCTACTCGGTACCGTTCTATAGACTTCCGCGATCATCCCAGTCAAATTTTGGTGACCCGCTACGAGTATATTGCATTTGGGGTGAGTCTCATCCTGTCAATCTGAGTAGGCTTGACCTGAGACTTGTACCCTTACGACCGTGCCGTCACCGCGGTTCCAACACCGCATCTCGCGTGCCGATGCGATACTCAGGCCAGGAGTTATGGGCCTGAGAATAAATCTAGGAAACACCGCGGGCAACGTGTGCGTCGTTTCCAGGAAGATTCTCGGTTGAGAGAATGAAATCTCTCCCCATACCCCCTCTTTCCACCAAGACCTTACCTTTCCCATACCTTTCATGCCAATAAGGCAATGCTACCCATACCCTATCTCATCTCATGCCCAAAAAGTCAACAAGCCCCATCCCTCACCCATACACTTCGTGTCATCCATCCTTACAACTCCCATCACTCTCTCATTTCTCTCTTCACTCCATTCAAGCAATTCTCAAGAAGAGGAAACGTCCATGAGAGGAGCCAAGTGTGGCCCACTCCCTACCCCTAGATCTCTCATCTTAACCCTTCAAATCTCATCAACTTCCATTAAGGAGAAAGCCTAGGAGCTAAGGAGTCCAAAGAGCTAAAGAAGAGGACAATTGGTGGGTGTTTGTAGGATTAGATTGTGATTTTTTAATCGATGAAGTAGCGCCTACCAATTGATGGTATGGATCCTATTTGGGACCCATCTTGATGTATGTATTGTAATCTTAGGAAGGCTCATAGTGGCAGAGCTCCCTCCATCACACAATTCTCTCTCTCTCTCTCTCTCTCTCTCTCTCTCTCTCTCTCTCTCTCCCATGTGTTGTGGACCCCACCTGATTCATGTATATCTAGGCCATCTATGGCCATCGA
This sequence comes from Magnolia sinica, assembly GCF_029962835.1. Classification (NCBI taxonomy): domain Eukaryota; kingdom Viridiplantae; phylum Streptophyta; class Magnoliopsida; order Magnoliales; family Magnoliaceae; genus Magnolia; species Magnolia sinica. The sequence continues at coordinate 89,568,735 of NC_080574.1, forward strand.
TGTATGTGTGAATCCACACTGCCCATGTACATCTAGGCCTCCCAGGCCAGAAATGAGGCAGATTCAAATCTCTGGTGGAGTACACCATCATCCAGCACGTGGGACGGTGGGTACCACCCTTGATGTAAGTATTTTATCAACACCGTTCGTTGGTGCTGGCCCAGCTGCATGCTTGAGTGTTTTATTATTAAAAAAAATGTATATATATTATGGTGGGCCCCACGTGGGACCCACCCGCTTAGAAGTAACTTAGCTGGAGTACCTCACACTAGCTAAATGGCTATTGTATTGCGTTATCCAAACCGTCCATCTGGGACAACTTGATCATGAGGTTTGTATTATATCCAGACTATCCATCTGGGGATGGCCTGATCTTGAGAGTGTTGTGACCCACACCGTCCACGTGGATGTGTGGACCCCACTGCGATGTATGGGTCTTATCCTAACTGTCCAGCTTACTGGACGGGGTGACCCACCTTGTGTCTAGACCGTCCATCGAGGACGCTGGACTCCGTATCATTTCAAAAAAAATAAATAAATATAAAATATATATTAAAACATTACATGAGGTGGGCCCTACGTGGGACCCACCATCTTCTCAGTGGCCAGTTGATGTATCAATACAACAGCTATTTAAATGTTGTATTGACGTCAGCAGGGTCTGTAGGACCCACATGTGGCATGTATTGTATCTAACCGTTCATCCATTTTGAATCCCCACCATCCATTTATTTTGATGATGAGCCAGCAGCTGTGCAGCAACAACACTCTGGGGTCACTATGATGAATGTGAAATCCCCCCATCCGTCCATGCCGTGTGGATCCACACCATCCAGACCTTGTATGATGGGACCCACCATGGTGCATGTGTTGTATCTACACTGTCCAACCATTTTTGGGGAACGTTTTATGGCATGATAAAAAGGAATGAGTCAGATTTGAAGTTCCAGCGGACCCCACCATTCAAAATAGTGGGGACAGTGACATCCACCATTCAAAACTTCTTAAGGGCCACGGTACTTTCCAATCAAGCTGATATTTTTGTTTTCACTTCATCTAACTCTGTGTTGACTAATAAATAGGTTAGATCTCAAAATACATCATGGCGGGTCCTATAAATGTTTAGCCGGTGGGTGTGGTTGCTCTCACGGTTTTCTATTGTGGGCACTGTAGGATTTTAACGGTGGAAATAATTATCGCCACTACTAGTTGTAGTATGGTCTAGATGATCTTTCGATACGATTTATTTTTTTGGAAATGTGTACGGCCCACTTGATGTATATGAGGCCCATTGGTGTGGTCCATTGATGCGACCCACTTGATGTATATGAGGCCCATTGGTGCGGCCCACTTGATGTTTATGAGGCCCATTGGTGCAGCCCACTTGACGTTTATGAGGCCCATTGGTATAGCCCATTGATGCGGCCCACTTGATGTATATGAGGCTCATTATGATTGTATGAGGCCCATAGAGATTATATGTGGCCTATTATATTGTGTATGAGGCCCTTGTGGGAGGCTATGGGCCCGCTATATGTTTGGCCCTATGAAGGCCACTCCTTGGGAGAAATGTTGGTTAAATGTCCACATTGATGAGTAATGATAGTTAAATGTCCACATTTTGACCTTCCGTTAGGCCCTTTGTTAGGCTGATTATTGAGGCCGATTATCGAAGTCGATTGTTGATGTCGATTATCGATGCTGGTTATCGATACCGATTATGAGTATGTGACAACATAACATCATTATACATGCCCATACGCATCATCTGCATGTTTGTTATGAGATGTGGATGACTATTGCATATGCCGCATGGCAGGTTGTTTATGGGACTCCCTGACAGGCGGAGTCATCCCACATGAGCGCACGGTATGCGCAAGATTGATGCATGATTGGACTGTGTGACTCATGCATCTTGCATTTTAGGATATGACTACTGTACAGCCTAGCGACATTAAGGCCATGGCCTCCATAGGCATATCGTGGATGGTCAGATGGGACACTGAAAATCTTTTTCCACATGGGGTGTCATAGATGTCCCTAGGTGAAAGTTCCTAAACCTCCATGGCCAGGAGATGCTTCAACGTCTAGATCAAGTGGATACATAAGCGCCCGAGTGCTGAATACCAGTAGGTGACGTCTCCCACTGTGTCGTGGTCAGTTGGAAGGGGGTGTGGCCTTACCCGCCCGAAGGTAGCGGGCATAGCTAGGCTAAGTTTGACCAGCTCGTAAATGGGTCCGTTATTGACGTGCTAGGTAGATATTGACTAATTACTAGCCAAGCAGATAGTGAGGTCTCTTTCACTTGCATGGTTGCGCGTCCAGTGGGCGGTGATCACGTGTAGAGTGTACTAGACTCTGGTGATGATCCCAGAGATGTACAGTACCGATATGTGGATTTATTGAGTATGAGTTGCATACTCAGGATTCTACTCATTCATTCATTCATTCATTATTCACTCGAGCTGGTGGTTCACAACTAATTGATATGTGTACCTTCGCAATGGCCAGGATTTCAGTTGGGGTGCGCAACCAACCCGAGGTTAGGAGTTTACCACATTGAGTTTATCTATCCAAATTTAGGTATGGGACTGGTTTAGATAAAAGTCCCTTGTGATGGACCCCATAGCCTGCGATACTACGTACTATCATCCCGACTTCACACTCCAGCTTAGTCATTTCATTCGCACTGCATATTGCATTACATCCGTAGCATATGGTATTCTGGGTTACTACGTTTCTGTATTTATATGGCGTAGATGAGGTTGACGACATTCATGGACTCGTCAGGATTTGCATATTGCATTATATCCTTAGTATATGATATTTAGTTTACTATATCTCCGCATTACATAGCTGATCTACACTGCTTCCTCAGTATATGATATTGGCTTATTATCTTTTTGCATCACATAGCCTGGATAAGGCTACTGGTATTTATGGACTTACTAGCATCTTTCTGCATTTCAAATTTACTATCGACATTGTGCCTGGTGCGACACCCATTTCTTTACCAACATATCGTATGCCTCCGTGTGAAATGGAGAAATTGAGGAGTATGATCTGCTGGAATCAGGCTATATACGGCCTAGCGTATCTCCTTGGGGAGCACCTGTGTTATTTGTAAAGAAGAAAAATGGGTCGCTGCAGTTGTGTATTGATTATTTTAGGCTGAATCATATCATGGTCAAGAATAAGTACCCTCTGACTAGGATAGATGACTTGTTTGACCAGTTGAAAGAGCCACGATATTTCTCTAAGATTGACCTACAGTCAGGATATCATCAGTTGTGCGTCAGGGATGAAGACGTGTAGAAAACAGCATTCAGAACCAGTTTTGGATACTATGATTTTCTCGTGATGTCGTTCGGACTTATGAATGCACTAGCTGTGTTCATGAACCTCATGAACCAGGTGTTTCGGCCGTATTTGTACCGATTCGTCATCGTATTTATAGATGACATTTTGATATACTCTAAGAGCCGAAATAATGATGAAGAGCACCTGTGAGCAGTCTTCCATACTCTTAGGAAGAATCAGTTGTTTGCTCAATGCCGAAAATGCGACTTCTAGAAGGAAGAAGTCAAGTTTATGGGACATGTGGTGTCCAAGGAAGGAATTGTCGTGGACCTTGCCAAGGTGGCCACGGTTCAAGACTCGGACCAGCCCGATTCGGTTACAGAAGTGAGGAGTATCCTCGGACTGGTTGACAACTATTGCCACTTCATTAAAAAATTTTCCAAGATAGCCAGACCGTTATCGCAACTCACTCGAAAGGATCTTAAGTTTGCCTGGAATGAGAAAGCAGAAGTAGCCTTTCAGGAATTAAAGGACAAGCTGACATCCGCACCCGTGCTAGTATTGCCAGAGCAAGGGGTCTGATATACTATATACACCGATGCGTCTCGTGTTGGTTTGAGTTGTGTTCTTATGCAAAAGGACAGAGCGATTGCCTATACATCACGACAGTTGAGGAAACACGAGGAAAACTACCCCACGCATGACCTGAAATTAGCGGCGGTCATTTTCGCATTGAAGCTCTGGAGACATTACCTCTACGAAGAGGAGTTTTAGCTCTTTTGCGATCACAAAAGCCTCAAGTACATCTTCACGCAGAGAGACCTGAACATGAGGCAACGATGATGGATGGAGACCTTGAAAGACTTCAAGTTTGAGGTCTCTTACTATCCTGGTAAGGCCAACCTTGTAGCTGATGCATTGAGTCACAAGAAAATGATAGAATTTGCAACTCTACTGATGATAGAAGAGTGGAATATGGTAGAGTTTGTGCGAGACTTCGAATAGAAGCATACAGTAGAGGAACTATTCGAGAGCACCGCACATATCCATTTACAGCCACTTATTGATGATCGAATCATTGTGGCTCAGAAAGAAGATGAACTATTGATGAAAATGAGAGAACATATAAGTGACAGTGAAGAATCCGAATGGAGGATTGGCTTGGACGGAGGTTTACGATACTATAGTCGTCTATGCATCCCAAATCTCCATGACTTGAGAAGGAAAGTCTTAGAAGCCGCTCACAATTCAAAGATGGCAATGCATCCTAGCAGTACGAAGATGTATAAAGACATGAAGCGTTCGTACTAGTGGGACAACATGAAGGCCTAGATAGCAAACTTCATATCCCGTTGTCTCATGTGCTAGCAGGTCAAGGCCAAACATCGCCGACCCGCTGGTTTACTTCATCCCATGCCCATAGCTGAATGGAAATGGAATTTCATATCTATTTCATTTCTAAGTTACCGAAGATGAGAAAGGGGCATGACTCCATTTGGGTGATTGTGGACCAATTGATGAAATCGGCTCATTTCCTCCCGATTAGAGTTTCAAACTCAGCAGATGATTTAACCAAGCTGTACATCAAGGAGATTATACGGCTGCATGGAGTTCCTATGGAGATTGTGTCGGATCGGGACACGCGATTCACGTCTATTTTTTGGACTCGAATCCAGGAAGCAATGGGAGTGAAACTAGAGTTCAGTACTGCATTCCACCCGCAGACCGATGGGCAGACGGAATGGGCAAATCAAATATTAGAAGATATGTTGCGAGCTTGTGTGCTCGATTTTAAGGACAGTTGGGATGACTGTCTTCCCTATGCTGAGTTCGCTTATATCAACAGCTTCCAAGCAAGCATTGGCATGGCTCCCTGTCATGCCCCAAACTCAGAAAATGGGCTCACAAAATTCTCGATCACCAAATTCGGCACCAACAACCTCCGTAGTGCCCCATTCTCTACTCCCGACACTCATATGCCAGATTCCGATCTTGGGATCCTATAAGGAGTATTTTTAGTATGAATTTTTTTTATAATGGGGCATAACCATAAGCATAATCAAGTCACAAAAACAACATCACCACATATCCACTATATCAAAACTTTAAGTACAATGCAGAAAGGGAAATACAAGGTGATCAAAAAGCTCCAAAATAATTCGATGCGCGCTCCTGCCTCAGCGCTCCTGCAATCCAATGCCACCTGCACGCAATGGTCATGCATAAGTTTACAAAAGCTTAGAGGGTGGTGTAAGTGTGTGCATAAGGTAAGTGCCAAGTATGTAGTATTAGAGTAAAGCAGAAAAATGCTGGTAAGTCCATGAATACCATCAGCAGTACCAAGGTTATGCGATGCAAGGCATGAATGCTATCGGCCATACCAAGGTCATGCGTTGCGAGGCATGAATGCCAAGGCCATGCGATGCGAGGCCTATGTAGCTGAATATCATATGCGAGATGCAATACAAGCATGTCGGTCCTCATTAAGTACATATATCAGTATAGTTCCTCTCTGTGATATCACCGAGGTCTAATACACTCCACACTGACTACCGCCTCCCTAGCCACACAGCTCAATGAGTGGAAGAGATCACACTATCCGCCTGACCAGTAGTCTGCCAATACCTACCCGGCTCGTCAATAGTGGACCCATTTGCGAGCTGGTCAAACTCAGCCTAGCTTATAACCCCCTCACTTAGGTGGATAAGGCCACACCCCCTTCTAACCAACCACAACATTATGGGAGACGCGGCCTACTAGTATTCGGCACTTGGGCGCTCGTGTATCTACTCGGTCTAGACGTTGGAGCATCTCCTGGTACCAAAAGGGTTCTGGGACTTTCACCCAAGGACATCCTATGTGCCCATAGTGTTAGAGCCAATATTTTCGATATCCAATCCAGTCATCCACGATGTGCCTGTGGAGGCTATGACCCTGATGTCGCTAGGGCGTACAACGATCATGTCAGACATATGCGAGATACATGAGTCACACCGACTAGTCATGCAACAATCCTATGTGTACTAAGCGATCATGTGGGGCACTCCGTCTCATAAGGAGTCCCGTAAATGTCTCAGCCCAACGGCTTATGCAATGATTAAACATTCCTCATATCAAACATACATATGATGCATATGGGCATGAATCATGGAGCTATACTAAGCATGTTATATGGTAATGAACTATCCTCATAACGAAGATGGGCCTAGACGGCCTACACACAACGAGTATGGGCCTATCAATGGGCCCTAAGGAGAGTTAAAATGTGGACATTTAACCAACATTGTACTTATAATGTGGGCATCAAACCATCATTGCTCCCAAGGCATAGCCCTCCATAAACATCATTACATAAACCATGGTGGAATCACACATTGCAATGGACCTTGTGTACATCCCATTGGGCCTCGACCCATGGGCCTCATATATATCAAGGTGGGCCTCAATGGACGGGCAACAAATACATCAAGATGGTCCTCAATAATGGGCCTCATATATATCAAGGTGGGCCTCAGTGGATGGGCCACAAATATATCAAGATGAGCCTCAAAATTCCCTAAAAAAATGAGTTGTAATGAAGGATCATTTGGACCATTCCCCAAGTAATAGTGGAGATAATAATTTTCACTATTTAAACAATTCACAGGGGCCCACCATAAGGTTTATGTTCCACCCAATCTAATCATTAGGTCTTAAAGACCTAGATTAAGAGGGGAAAACAATTATCATATTGGTCTAAACCCTGTAGCCCAAGGGTTTTAATGGTGGATGTTCAAACCCACTGTTTCTACAGTGTGGTCCACGTGATCCTAGGCTAGACGCATCACGATGTGGCCTGCCATGATGTATTTGAGATCCAACTATTTCATAAGTTAACATAGAGATAGATGAAGTGAAAGTAAAAATATAAGCTTAATTGGAAACTATTGTGGCCCTTAGAAGCTTGAACGGTGGACGTCACTGTCCACTATTTAAATGGTAGGGTCCACTTGAACTTTAGATCTAACTCATTCCTTACCTCATATCATGAAATGATATCTCAAAATGGTTGGGCAGCATGGATACAACGCAATGCATCATGGTGGGCCCCACCGTCCAAACAGTGGACTGTGTGAATAAAACACATACATCATTGGGTGGGTCAGTGCTGGGACCCACGGTCCCTGCCTCCTTCACGTCACAGCGCAGCAGGACGCTGCTACGTGTCCTCTGGACATTGGCAGCAACAGCCGCTGCTACATATATTATATTTATATATTTTTTTATTTTTGAGGTTTTTCCTAGGTGGGGCCCTCATCAGTAGAATCCACCCCATTTATTGGATTATACGGCTCAAGACAGACCAAATGAGCCCAATATTCGATATGCTTTGGTGTATAGAAACATCAAACTAAATTTTAACGGTAAAAACCACTGTTTTCTATGCTATGGCCTACTAGATAATCGGATTGGCTTCATTTTTTAGCTCAACGCCTAAAATGATCTAGGGAATGGGATGGATGACGTGGACCAGACCCATGCATCGAGGTGGGGCCTGCATGAGTGGCCCACCCAAAAAGCTTGTTTTGTTGCGTTAGTACATCCACTATCTGTTCACACTTCACAAAGCATATGACCAGCGTCCAGGGATGCTGGACTTATAGCGTGAAAATAATATTAAGGTGAGTCCCACATAGACGTGGCCCACTTGATTTAGATCAATCTGATATTTGTGTTTTTCATCACTTTTAAGGTAGGGCCCACATGGCCTGGATGGTGTAAATCCAACACGTCCATCAAGTGGGTCCCACAAAGGTGGACGACTTGGATGAATTACATGTATCATGGGGCCAACAACAAGGAAAAAGAGAGAGAAAGAGAGAGAGATCGAGTGATGGAGGGACCCCAGCACTATGGGCCCTCCTTTCCATGACTTACAACATACATCAAGTGGGTCCCAATACATGTGATTAAAATCAATAGTGGAGATCCTTTCTCCACCAAAATGTAAGGTCTAGATGACCCTATTTATGCAAGGAAAATAAACATCATGATGGGGTCCATGGAGAATGGCCCCATCATGGAATGATCCTGAGAATCAAGGTGGGCCAATGGCCACATCTAGGGTCCAAAGTGAAATCCATACCATCAATCGGTAGGCCTCACTTGATCCATCATCAAAACATGAAAATCTAAGCCTATAAAGCACCTACCGTTCGATCTTCTTGGTCCGATGGAACGCCAATCTCCTTGTGTCCCTCCTTGATGGAAGATGATGAGAAATAAAGGGCTATGATGATGGATCTTGGAATAGGAAGTGGGCCACACACACACTTTTCTCTCCTTGGAAGAGCTTGGGAGTCCACTTTTTTTGTTTCTTGGAAATTGTGAAGAAAAAGAGAGAGAGAGGGATGGTTGTGAGTGATGGACTAATGGGGAGTGAGTGATAGGTGATGGGCATGTACTTGACATGTATGTGTGTGTAAGAGAGAGAGAGAGAGAGAGAGAGAGAGAGAGAGAGTTGACTTTGGGGTTACTCTTATAATTGACATGAGGTGATTGATTGATTGATTGATGGGACATAATGTATAGATTCTCTTGGGATTGCAAATGCGTGGTGTTTTTCTCAAACTGAACGTGGGCCCACATCTCTTGGCCAGGGTATTAGATTAGTATGCAAGACACAGCGTTACAACCGCGGCGATGGTGCGATCACAATGGTACAAGTCTTGGATTGAGCTGACTTAGATATACGGGATACGACTTAGGGTCGCGTGAAAACGTCAATTATAGGTCATGGGTTACCGGAATTCGACGGGAATGATCGTGGGAGTCTACGGAATAGTACGGATTAGGATACGGGCCTTACACTCCCTACGAAGCATTGTATGGGCGCCCATGTCAAGCACCACATTGTAGGGCAGAAGTTGACGAGAAGAGCTTGGTTAGCCCAAATCTAGTTCAGGCAACCTCAGAGAAGATCAATATTATCAGGCGTCGACTTCTTACAACCCAGAACAGACGAAGGAGTTACACCGATACTCGACGGTGACAGTTGGAATTTGAAGTTAGGAACCATGTATTCCTAAAAGTTTTTCTAATGAAGGGAGTCCTTCATTTTAGCAAGAAAGGGAAGCTTACGCCGAGATTCATTATCCCATTCTAGATTCTAGACCTAGTGGGTGTGGTAGCATACTGTCTTGCCTTGCCCACACCACTCACGGGCGTGCACAATGTATTTCATATATCGATGCTGAAGAAATACGTTCCTGATCCTACTCACATTATTAAGTGGGAGTAAGTACAACTAAGTGAAGATGCTACCTATGTACTTCGACCAACACGTATTCTAAATAGGAAGGAACAAGTGTTGCGCAGTAAAGTTATCCTGCTCGTGAAAGTATTTTGGACTCAACATACTGAGGAAGAGGCTACTTGGGAAACGGAAGCCGAAGTCCATAAGAACTACCCTCAGATCCTCGAGGAGTATGAGAAGGTACTAATTTTGAGGATAATTTTTCTTTAAGGGGGGTAGATTGTAACGTCTCAAAAAAATCTCTACAAAGGCCCGAGTACCACCTCAGGCAGAAATCCCTAAGGACCATATTCTGTAAGAATTAGACGAAAATTGATTAAGTACTAAACTGAATTAATTGGTGGATTAGCTTGAACCACTATCTATACAAATGGCAAGACCCAAACTCATTAAAATCACTAACTCAACATTACTTAAAAACCTAGGAGAAATCCCAAAAGTCAGTTGCTCTCAGGAGCACATTGAAACCCTGTATCGAACCTGGACCCCACGTTAAAAGTTCGATAACTGCGAAACTATATGGTTATGACCATTTTATTGGGCTTGAAAATCATCTTGGGAATCAAGCCCAGATAGTATCAGAAACACACAACTTGAGCCCTGAGCAAAGTGTGTGAGAAACGCGAATATCTTTAGAAAATGAACAAGAACTTAAGTGAATTGGGGCATTCGCTTGTGGGTGAAATTGAAGACTTCAGACTGTCAGTTTCTGACCAAACTTCACCCATGGATCAGGGAAATTTTTCTGCACATATCTTTATATTTGTGGCCCTGATCGAGCGACAACGACCGTTGATCTGACACGGGTCCTCCACGGACAATCCGCTAAGCCGATCGCACCAAAATCATAACCTAGCTTAGATCCATGGTCAGGGAACTTACCCTATGCTGTAAGTGAGAAATGGACCTTCCTAAGGGCCCTGTTTCTCAGAAACAGGCACCCTTTGGTTATAACCTAAGTATACCATGGCCCTGGGGCCATTGACATTAGTTCTGGGCCTGTTTAAAGGCCTTAAACCACTCGACCCCTCTCTCATACGAATTTGCTCCAAACCCTAGGAGAGAGGGAGAGGAAAGGAGAGAAAGAGGAAGGAAGGAAGAGAGATTCCTTGAGATCTTCGCTGGGATTCTTTCCCACAAATCCACACACTGATTCACCTCCCAACCATCACAACACAAACCATTCCAACTACGATTTGGGTAAGAAATCCGAACCCTAATGCCGTAGTTAAGTTTAGATAGTCGTTTGTCAACCTAGCTAACAGATTTTGTGATTTAGGTACCCGATATCCCATTTTCGGGAACATAGGATTCGAACCACATCTGAATCGAGTATTTTGATGAAACGTGCAGACTATAAATGTTTAGGTTATGGTTTTCAAGGCTTTCAATGTCAGCTAATGATTTATGTTTGACTTGATTGCTACCATATCGTCTTAGACACGTCAATTTCGATGCATTACACATGTATGAACTATGTTATATAACTATGTGTCCTATATGTTTGTTAAAATGTTTGAATGAACATGTAAACATGATTTATGCTTGTTATGATTACTAAGTTAGGATTCATGATTGTTATTTGCATGATGACATCCTTGTAGGGAATTGCTAAAATACTTGTTGTAACTTCCCTAGTCTATGTATTTTCTTATGTGTACCCTAAGTGTTTGATAAATTGTCTGAATGAGAAAATGTTGATGATTTAAACTTATTACAAGTATTAAGATAGTATTTTGCATTACCTTGTATGTATGTATAATTTATTTCATGTAATCATACTTGCCTCTACGCAATTTATGAATAAAATGTAAGTGTTTGTTAACATGTTCAAGGTTTTTGATAAAATATTCAAAAGAAGTATTTACTTGGATTTTTTGTCAAATGTTGAAATGATTATCACATGTATGTATTCGCTACATGTGAGTAACATTGGGGCTACAACGTGGTCCAGGCAATCGGTAAGAGTCCCTATTTAAGTGGCCGAATTAGTCGCATCACATCGGGAAAATTCTATAAATCCAGGTCCCACGACGATTGTCGACAGTGGTTAGGCCACAAGGGGTGCTTATGCACTCCATGTCGATTGCATTAGCGTGTGCCTGTACCAATCGAACTTTCCTAACAAACTGATCGGCCTATTGTATGTTCACCATGTATGGATGCCACTGGTTGAATCTAAGATACTCTCGCCAGTATAAAACCCCATTTTAACCATGGTACCATGATTTGCTAAGAATCATGAGCCGGGCATGGTGGTATGGGACACCGTGGTCAAGTTGTCGGCCTACACTGGGGTGACTAGCTTCCCCGTAGTAACTAGTGAGTGACCCAAACTCGTAAGCCGAATACGGTAGTATGGGACACTTTATTCGAGCTATCGGCCTGCGCTGAGGTGATAAGCCTCCCCGTAGTGACCTCGAGTATAAACTCTCAAACTTACCTATCCACTACTTTTCATTAGGAGTGATGTCCTACAACTTGCCTATCGTATGTGATTAACTAGGATTAACGACCCTAGATAGATCTTTCGGTTGGCTAAATGATATAAAGGGAGGTACCTTAGCTTCCTGAATTTTCTGTATGAATAAATCTAATTAAGTACCCGGCTAACACGTTCATGCACCGCATTACATGTGTTTTGGCAAAGAAGTGCACTTTAGGGAGTTTGCCATGCACGAATGGTTGATATAGTTGCTTGAGGGAGTGTCGTGCGAGGGCATACATCATTACTGCATACCATCCCTACATTAATAAGAGTAGTTAGGGAATGATTGTTGTACTACTTGATTGAATTGATAACATGTTAACCGTTACCTTAAGTGCCACTAAGTTGATCACTCACGCCCACTTTGGGACAGTGTTTTAAAACACCAACCAGACTCTGTTATAGACGCAGGTGATAAGGATGTATATGCAGCGGAGTTGGACTTCGTAGACGAGGAGGAAGAGTTCTCCTATATTCAGCTCTCTAGCAGGTCTATGTAGACCTCATGCTGCTTCGATGAGATTACAGGGATACACGGATTAACTGGATACTCCACATTTTGACATTTTGTTTAGTATGAACCAATACATCTATAAATTTTAGTCTGGTTATATGATCATACTCCAGAGGTTGTTGAACCCTTGCTTGTTCAGATATATATGTGTTTTAGTCTTTCGCTTGCTAAATTTAATTACATTTGGAGATGATATGATGTTTTAGTATAATCCTCCTCATGTTTAATGCACTAATATGGACAACATTTAAACATCATTATCTATGTTGCATAAGTGATGCGTTAGATCTCAGGAGTTGAGCTTCGCTCGACCCTCAAAATTCAGGGCATTACAAGTTGGTATCAGAGCGTGATTTGGATTAAACTGGACCTAGGTTATGTAACATGACACACACTGACGCACTTTGACTTAAGAGGGGGCGATAAATGTAAAAATGGTTGTAGGATCCCAAGGTATTGCCGATGGGCGAAATTAACCATTGTAATGTAGCCCATACGCGTCCGAGATCATGTGAAATGATCTCAGCCCCTTTTTAGGCCGTCAATTGACCAGTTAAAATAAAAATTTGACGAATCCTGAATTTGAAACAAATCAGAAGGCGCGAATACGTGGGAGTTAGACCCAAAAAATACGTCACGCGGGCGTAGGGGCCCATTGCACAATTTTTGATGGGACCCAAGGGGTCCCCCGCATGTTTTCGACACCCCGGGGGGGTTAGCCACCGCCCCAGGGCAGAGGCACCGCCGGCAGCCGAGGAAGGCACGGCGGCACCGCCTGACTTCATAGTGGGCCGCGGTGGGCCCACGGTTCTGGCGGCTCATCGCCCTCCACCCACTCATGTAGGTCCTGTCCACGAGTGGGACCACTCTGTTTAACCCCCCTTTGCTCCCCTTTATTCATTTCACCCCTTTCCTAACCCTCTAAACAACTTCAAACCCCTTCAAAACCCATTTCCCTTTAAACTCCCCTTTTTCATACACCCACACTTTCATTTTCTTCCATATCTTCCACCCCTCCACCTTGATTTCTTTAAAACCCCTCTCATACAACTCTCCATCTTCCCATTTCACACCCATATGAGCACAAAACCCATCTTTTGTGTCTCATAACCTTCCAAACCCACGAATCCACCTCATTCTCAAGCTTTTCCAACTCCATGGCTCTTTTTGAGCTTGTCACCACTATCTTTTCTATCTCAATGCTCCTTTCCCTTATGTGAAAGAGAAGAGCGGCCTCGAATGAGGCTGGGCCGAGCCGTCCAACCCGCTCGAGGAAGCAAGTGTCATGGCTACTACGAGCGCCAAGCGAGAGTGAAGAACAAAACAGGACCTTGATCCCTAAATGTTGCTGGAAAGATCTCTACTAGAGGGCACCAGACTTGGTAAGTTTCATACCCACAAAGTTGTATTTGAATCACATGTTAATGAAAGGCTATTTAGGTTATACCCAGTGATGGACCTCCTGTTGGAGTTTGGGTGAGGTCCCATATTTGAAGGCAAGTCGCATGCAAGCAAAGGCATTAATCGAGCCTTCTATGCTCACATACGGAATCCACTACTAGAGCCACTTCAGTTTACTATTCTCTTAGGGAGGCAGGAAGCCATAGTGGATGTAAATGTGATAGCCCGTATTATGGGAATTGAGCGTGGGGTGGTACATGCTAGTGCATCTCGTCTCACTAGTGTACAAGTGAGAGATCGCCGCACGTGGTTTCTTTGTGGCCAAATGGCTCATTGGAGGCGAGGCAATAGCCTCCCATCAACCAAGATGACGACAGACTTCCGCCTACTCCACCACATATGCACATACAACGTGTATCCTAAGTGGGGCAATCGTACGAAATGCACTCGTTTGATGGTGGACTTCTTGTAATGAGATGGACAAGGAGATAAGCTATGTCTGCCTACTTTCACCCTGACACAGATAATCAGGCCCATACGCTCTACTAGAGGAGATGCCTCACTCCCATTCGGCCAACTTATCTGCAAGATTGCCTGTAATTTCAGCTTCAAACTTAATATGGATGAGCTTGCGCCAATCCACTTCATTAAAGACACTACACTCAACAACATGGGAATTGGTCTTAGGCAACATCAAGCCCGACTTGATGAGTATGGGGATGAAATAGAAGATGAAAGTGAAGAGGAAGATGAAAGTGAAGATGAGGAAGAAATTGAGGAGGAAGGAAGTGGAGAGGGAGAAGGCACTGAGGATGAGGAAGACAGTGAGGAGGAAGAGTAAGACAAAGAAGAGGAGGCCCAAGACTCTGATGGGGGAATTCCTATTACTACTAATAAGGACCGCCATGATCGGGCTACCTTAGAAGTTCGCATGGCCAAAATTGAAGAAAATTAGGCCGCCTTGAGACAGGAGGTCAAGGAGAATCAGGCTTACCTAAAGTAAAAATTCAAGACGATGTCTCGCACTCTGAAGACCCTCCTGTGCTGTATGCAGGATAAGGGTGTGCCTCCACCTTCACCAGAGTGAGCGGACTAGTCTTGTGTTGTAGTTGTCTATTGGATTTCTCTGTTTCTTATTTTTCTATGTAATGGCCCTTGTCGGTTTAGTTGGATGCTAGAATAGTTGGTGTTAAAACTTATACTAGATTAGTTCACATGCATCTCTGTCATGATTCATGTAATACTACATCTCATGTATTGTGATAATTTTTTATTAAATGAAATGCATAAAGCTTCTTTGATTTGGAATGTGTAGAATGTTTAGAAAATTGAGTAATGTTACTCTAAATCTCACACATGTTGCGCCCTATGTTATATATAAGGAATGCCTCCTAAAAACACTAGGAACATTGCACGTCTCACACTTGGTGGATCGATTGACGGGGCACCTCCCCTAAGCAATGGCTATACGGACCCTAGCTTGGGCTCGGATATTGAGACTATGTCAGATTTACAGCCGGCCACGAGCCCCACCAATGGGCCAACACCTTGTACACCACCAGTTCCGGGACAGAACCATGTGTCTACATTGACGCCACACATGCCTCAGGCAGCTCCTCCCTCTTATAGGTTGGAGCAGATGATGCTCCTGATGTAGCAACAGCAGCAAGTTTGGGCCACTATTGTGGGGGCCATTACCCAAAACATGAACATGGTCCCGCCTACGCCACCTGTGCAGCCTGCTGGAGCCATGAACATTAGTGGCTTGTTTAAACACTTTCAGCATTTCCGTCCTCCTACTTTCGCAGGACTCACCGACCCAAGGAGGCTGAGTATTGGTTAGACTATATTTCTAAGATGTTGAAGCCATTGCACTGTACTGAGGCAGAGCAAGTGGAGCTGGTTACATATATGTTTGAGAAGGATGCTAGTCTTTAGTGGGATAGCATCCTACAGACCGTCCTCGTAGGACATGTGTGGACGTGGGACGCATTTGAGACTCCCTTCCATGGAAAGTATTTTCCCCTCACTTACCGTAATGAATAGGAGGGTGAATTTCTCCGCCTCCAACAGGTAGGGATGACTGTTGCTGAATACGAGAACTTCTTTATGGAGCTGGCCAGATATGCTTCACTGATCCTAGCAGACGAGCTGATGAGGATGCGACAATTTTAAGAGGGTCTGCGGCCCGATATCTGCACGAAGATGTGTTGCACTGACATTCCCAACTATGCCGAGTTAGTGAACATATCCCTATGAGCTAAGCAGGATGGAGACAGACTGTATTGCACACGTTTACCAATGGGCCCAAGACCTCGACCTGAAATGCCGAACCAACCATTCCTCGGCAAGAGGCCACGTGCAGATTCGCCTCCTAGGCTTATAGCTCCATCGACCCAGCCAAGGTGATTAGATCTTTGGTGCGCCTACTGTAAGAGGGCGGGCCATACAGACACCTACTATTTTACCAAGATGAAGGACAATGGCTTTATGCCACCTTAGAAGATCAACCGCCAGCTGTCACAGGCTATTTTAACTCCACCCCTACGATTGCACCACCAGCACAGCCATTCTACAGACCACATGTACCTCAAAATAGGAAATAGGTCGCTTCAACGACCTATGGCAGCGCAACCCAATCGTTCTCAACAAGCATGTGTACATGCACTTATAGCTAAAGCATCTAAGTCAGCAACTGCAATGCCTTTAGCCTTCAAAGTCACTGCCCACATTCAAGGTATGCCTGTATTTTTATTGGTGGACACTGGGTCCACTATTTTGATAATATCATACTCTACAGTCAAGCACTTAGGGCTGAACACTATCCCTATGGCTGGGGTGAGAGTCCTTACCGCAATAGGGACCTTCTCCGATGCTACTAAGCTTTGTAAAGGTTGCCCAATAGACTTAGGAAGCAGAACGGTGTGCATTGACATGATCATTACCCCACTGTATCATTATGACATCATCCTTGGCATGGATTGACTCACCGAAATGAAGACAGAGATTGACTGCGAAAACTAACTGGTGACGGTACATGGACCCGAGGTCACGGCCTTTACTTTCCTAGTTCAAGTCAGTTGGCCCCACCGCATAAGTTATTCCACTTCCTTATTGGAGAATATTGATGGTCCTACTCTTGAGGACACACCTGTAGTCCAAAATTTCACGGACGTGTTCAGAACGATACCTGGACTACATCCTAGGCACAAGATCGACTTTACTATCGACCTTGTGCCTAGTGCGACACCCATTTTCTTACCAACATATCACATGCTTCTATGTGAAATGGAGGAATTGAGGATATAAATAGATGATCTGCTAGAATCAGGCTTTAAACGGCCTAGCTATCTCCTTGGGGAGCACCTGTCTTGTTTGTAAAGAAGAAGGACGGGTCGCTGCGGTTGTGTATTGATTATCGAAGGCTGAATCATGTCACGGTCAAGAATAAGTACTCTCTGCCTAAGATAGATGACTTGTTTGACCAGTTGAAAGGGGCACGATATTTCTCTAAGATTAACCTGCAGTCAAGGTATCATCAGTTGCGTGTCAGGGATGAAGACGTGCAGAAAACAGTATTTAGAACCAGTTTTGGGCACTATGAGTTTCTCGTGATGTCATTCAGACTTATGAATGCATCAACTGTGTTCATGGACCTCATGAACCGGGTGTTTCGGCCGTATCTGTACTGATTCATCATCGTATTTATAGATGACATTTTGATATACTCCAAGAGCCGAAAGGATCACTAAGAGCACCTATGAGTAGTCTTCCATACTCTCAGGAAGAATTAGTTGTTTGCTCAATACCAGAAATGCGACTTCTGGAACGAAGAAGTCAAGTTTCTGGGACATGTGGTGTCTAAGGAAGGAATTATCGTGGACCTTGCCAAGGTGGCAGTGGTTCAGGACTGGGACCAGCCCGGTTCGGTTACAGAAGTGAGGAGTTTCCTCCGATTGGCCGGCTACTATCATTGCTTCATTAAAGATTTTTCTAAGATAGGTAGACCGTTATCGTAACTCACTTGAAAGGATCTTAAGTTTGCCTAGAATGAGAAAGCAAAAGCAGCCTTTCAGGAATTAAGGGACAAGATGACGTCCACACCCATGCTAGTATTGCTAGAGCAAGGGGTTAGATATACTATATACACCGATGTGTCTCGTGTTGGTTTGGGTTGTGTTCTTATGCAAAAGGACGGAGTGATTGCCTATGCATCGTGACAGTTGAGGACACACAAGGAAAACTACCCCACACACGACCTGAAATTAGTGGCGGTCATTTTCGTATTAAAGCTCTGGAGACATTACCTCTACGGAGAGGAGTTCGAGCTCTTTTACGACCATAAGAACCTCAAGTACATCTTCACGCAGAGAGACCTGAACATGAGACAACGATGATGGATGGAGACCTTGAAAGACTTCAAGTTTGAGATTTCCTACCATCCTGGTAAGGCTAACCTTGTGGCTGATGCGTTGAGCCGCAAGAATACAATAGAATTTGCAGCTCTTCTGATGATAAAAGACTGGAATATGGTAGAGTTTGTGCGAGACTTCGAACAAAAGCTTATAGTAGAGGAGTCGTTCGAGAACGTCGCACATATCCATGTATAGCCACTTATCGATGATCGAATCATTGTGGCTCAGAAATAAAATGAACAGTTAATGAAAATGAGAGATCATATAAGTGACACTGAAGAATCCGAATGGAGGATTGGCTTGGATGGAGGTTTACGATACCGTGGTCGTCTATGCGTCCCGAATCTCCGTGACTTGAGAATGGAAGTCCTAGAAGCCGCTCACAATTCAAAGATGACAATGCATCCTGGCAGTACAAGATGTATAAAGACATGAAGCGTTCGTACTGGTGGGACAACATGAAGGCCCATATAACAGACTTTGTATCCCGTTGTCTCACGTACCAGCAGGTCAAGGCCAAACATCGCCGACCCCCTGGTTTACTTCAACCCATGCCCATAGCCGAATGGAAATAGGATTTCCTATATATATATATATATATATATATATATATATATATATATATATATATATATTTCATTTCCGGACTACCGAAGACGAGAAAGGGGCATGACTCCATTTGGGTGATTATGGACCGATTGAGGAAATCGGCTCATTTCCTCCCGATTAGAGCTTCAAACTCAACAGATAATTTGGCCAAGCTGTACATTAAGGAGATTGTACGGCTGCATGGAGTTCCTATGGAGATTATGTCAGATCGGGACACGCGATTCATGTCTATTTTCTGGACTCGAATCCAAGAAGCACTGGGAGCATGTGTGCTCGATTTTAAGGACAGTTAGGATGGTTATCTTCCCTATGTTGAATTCGTTTATAACAACAACTTCCAAGAAAGCATTGACATGACTCCCTACAAAGCATTGTATGGGTGCCCATGTCGAGCACCACATTATTGGGCAGAAGTTGGCGAGAAGAGCTTGGTTGGCCCAGATCTAGTTCAAGCAACCTCAGAGAAGATCGAAATTATCAGGCGTCGACTTCTTACAGCTCAGCAGACAAAGGAGCCACATCGATACCCGATGGCGACAGTTGGAATTTGAAGTTGAGGACCACATATTCATGAAAGTTTACCCAATGAAGGGAGTCCTTCATTTTGGCAAGAAAGGGAAGCTTATGCTAAGATTCATTGGTCCATTCCAGATTCTAAACTGAGTGAGTGTGGTAGCATATCGCCTTGCCTTTCCTACACCACTCACAGGCGTGCACAACGTATTTCACGTATCGATGCTGAAGAAATATGTTCCTGATCCTACTCACATTATCGAGTGGGAGCAAGTACAGCTAAGTGAAGATGCTACCTATGTACTTCGACCAACACGTATTCTAGATAGGAAAGAACAAGTGTTGCGTAGCAAAGTTATCCCGCTCATGAAAGTATTGTGGACTCACTACACTGAGGAAGAAGCTACTTGGGAAATGAAAGCTAAAGCCCGTAAGAACTACCCTCAGATCCTCGAGGAGTAAGAGAAGGTATTAATTTCGGGGATGAAATTTTTCTTTAAGGGGGGTAGATTATAACATCTCAAAAAAATCCGTACAAAGGCCTGAGTACCACCTCAGGCAGAAATCCCTAAGGACCGTATTCTGTAGGAATTAAACGAAAATTGATTTAAGTACTAAACTGAATTAATCAGTGGATTATCTTGAACCACTATCTATACAAATGGCAAGACCCAAACCCATCAAAATCACTAACTCAACACTACTTAAAAACCTAGGAGAAATCCCAAAAGCCAGTTGCTCTTGTGAGCACATTGAAACCCCGTATCGGACCTGGACCTCACGTCGAAAGTCCGATAACCACGAAACTATAGGGTTATGACCATTTTATTGGGCTTGACAACCATCGCGGGAATCGAGCCCAAATAGTATCAAGAAACGCATAACTTGAGCCCTGAGTAAAGTGTGTGAGAAACGCGAATATCTTTAGAAAATGAACCAGAACTTAAGTGAATTGAGTCATTCGCTTGCGGGTGAAATTGAAGACTTCAGAGCGTCAGTTTCTAACCAAACTTCACCCATGGATCAAGGAAATTTTCCTGCACATATCTATATATTTGTGGCCCTAATCGAGCGACAATGACCATTGATCTGACACGGGTCCTCCACGGATGATCTGCTAACCCGATCGCACTAAAATCATAACCTGGATTAGATCCTTGGTCAGGGAACTTACCCTACACCGTAAGTGAGAAATGGACCTTCCTAAGGGCCCTATTTGTCAGAAACAAGCATCCTTTGGTTAGTACCTAAGTATACCATGGCCCTGGAGCCATTGACATCAATTCTGGGCTTATTAAAAGGCCTTAAACTACTCCACCCCTCTCTCATACGAATTTGCTCCAAACCCTAGCAGAGAGAGAGAGAGAGAAAAGGAGAGAGAGGAAGGAAGAGAGATTCCTTGAGATCTTCGTTGGGATTCTTTCTCACAGCTCCACGCACTGATTTACGTCCCCACTATCGCAACACGAACCGTTCCAACTACGATTTGGGTAAGAAATCCGAACCCTAATGCCATAGTTAAGTTTAGAATAGTCGTTTGTCAACCTAGCTAACAGATTTTGTGATTTAGGTACCCGTTATTCTATCTTTGGGAACATAGGATTCAAACCGGGTCCAAATCGAGTATTCCAACGAAAGGTGTGGACTATAAACGTTTAGGTTATGGTTTTCAAGGCTTTTAATGTCAGCTAATGATTTATGTCTGACTTGATTGCTACCATAACGTCTTAGACACGTCAATTTTGATGCATTACATATGTATGAACTATGTTATATAACTATGTGTCCTATGTGTTTGTTGAAATGTTTGAATGAACGTGTAAACATGATTTGTGCTTGTTATGATTACTAAGCTAGGATTCATGATTGTTATTTACATGATGACATCCTTGCAGATAGAATTGCGAAAATACTTGTTGTAACTACCCTAGTCTATGTATTTTCTTATGTGTACCCTAATTGTTTGATAAATTGTCTAAATGAGAAAATGTTGATGATTTGTACTTATTACAAGTATTAAGATAGTACTTTGCATTACCTTGTACATATGTATAATTTATTTCATGTAATCATACCTGCCTCTACACAATTTATGAATAAAATGCAAGTGTTTGTTAACATGTTCAAGGTTTTTGATAAAATGCTCAAATGAAGTATTTACATGGATTATTTGTGAAATGTTGAAATGATTATCACATGTATGTATTTGCTACATCTGAGTAAAATTGGGGCTACAACGTGGTCCAAGCAATCGGTGAGAGTCCTTGTTCAGGTGGCCAAATTAGTCGTATAACATCGAAAAAATTTGACGAATCTGGGTCACATGACGATTATCGACAGTGGTTAGGCCACAAGGGGTGCTTATGCACTCCATGTCGATTACATTAGCGTGTGCCCGTACCAATCGAACTTCCCTAATAAACCGATCGGCCTATTGTATGTTCACCATGTATGGACGCCACTGCTTGAATCTATGATACCCTCACCAATGTATAAGCCCATTTTAACCATGGTACCACGATTTACTAAGACTCATGAACTGGGCCTGGTGGTATGGGACACCGTAGTCGAGCTGTCGGCCTACGCTAAGGTGACGAGCCTCCCCGTAGTGACCAGTGAGCAACTCAAACTCGTGAACTAAATACGGTGGTATGGGACACTGTATTCGAGCTATTGGCCTGCACTAAGATGATGAGCCTCCCCGTAGTGACCTCGAGTATAAACTCTCGAACTTACCTATCCAGTGCTTTTCATTAGAAGCGATGTCCTACAACAACTTGCCTATCCTTTATGATTAACTAGGTTTGACGACCCTAAATGGATCTTTCGGTTGGGTAAATGATATAAAGGGAGGCACCTTAGCTTCCCGAATTTGCTGTATGAATAAGCCTAATTAAGTACCCGGCTGACACGATCATGCACCGCATTGCATGTGCTTTGGCGAGGAAGTACACTTTAGGGAGTTTGTTATGCATGAATGGTTGATGTAGTCACTTGAGGGAGTGTTGTGAGAGGGCATGCATCATTACTACATACCATCCCTACATTAATAAGAGTAGTTAGGGAATGATTGTTGTACTGCTTGATTGAATTGATAACATATTAACCTTTGCCTTATAGTATCACTGAGTTGATCACCTACTCCCACTCTGGGACAGTGTTTTAAAACTCCAACCAGACTCTATTATAGACGCAGGTGATGAGGACGTATATGCAGTGAAGTTGGACTTCGTAGACGAGGAGGAAGAGTTCTCCTATGTTCAGCTCTCTGGTAGGTCTATGTAGACCTCATGCTACTTCGATGAGATTACAGGGATACACGGATTAGCTGGATACTCCACATTTTGACATTTTGTTTAGTATGAACCAATACATGTACAAATTTCAGCCCGATTATATGATCATACTCCAGAGGTTGTTGAACCCTTGCTTGTTCAGATATATGTGTTTCAGTCTTCCGCTTGATAAATTTAATTACATCTGGAGTATGATATGTTGTTTTAGTATAATCCTACTTATGTTTAATGCACTAATATGGACAATATTTAAACATCATTATCTAAGTCGCATAAGTGATGTGATGCGTTGGATCTCGGGAGTTAAGCTTCGCTTGACCCTCGAAATTCGGGGCATTACAATATA
Organism: Magnolia sinica; assembly: GCF_029962835.1. Classification (NCBI taxonomy): domain Eukaryota; kingdom Viridiplantae; phylum Streptophyta; class Magnoliopsida; order Magnoliales; family Magnoliaceae; genus Magnolia; species Magnolia sinica. Next base: position 89,591,912 of record NC_080574.1, read on the forward strand.
TGATGATGATGTTGCCTTTGTGAATTGGGTAAACTTGTGGTTATACTTCTTACGAGATAAATATAAGTTAGAAAAAAAAAATTCTCCCTGTAGGATCCTAGGATTGGAATCTGGCGTATAGGCGCTAGGAGCCAAGAATGAGGTACTACAGAGGCTGTCGGCACCAGATTCGACGATCAGAATTTTGTGAGCTTGGTTTCGGAGTCTGGGGCATGACATTCCTCCATCTCACCGTTCTTTATCTCTTTCTCTCTCTCTCTATTTTCTTTTGATGAAGATGATGATATATATGTGTGTGGCCCGCCCGATGTGATCAAATCTAGACTGTCTAGGTTTTCTGAACGTCCAGCAATGGAGCCCACTTGTTGCCGATTTCTGGGCCCTGGATGAGGTAAAAACACAAATATTAGTTTGATCCTAAACTATGGTGGGCCACTCATGTGGGACCCACCTTATAATGTTTCATCTAGGCCGTCTAGTTCTTGGACGTGGGCCTATTGTGATGTATATATTGCCCACACTGTCCAAGCATTCTAGACGGTGGAGTCCACTTGTATGTGTGTCTGTCCACAGCTATGGAGCCCACAGGAGCTATGTGGTGTACTTGCACCGTCTAAACCGTGGACGGTGGGTCCCACATGACGCATGTACTGTATCAAGCCGTCTAGGCCGTGGGGCTAAGCCACATGATGTATGAAGTTCATCCAGGCCGTCCCAGGCCTCGACGTTGCTACTCGTTCAAATAATAATAATAATAATAATAATAATAATAATAATAATAATAAATAATATAATACATGTATATAAATGATATATATATATATGTATGTATATGTGGCGGGCCCCACGTGGGACCCACCTGTCTGGATAAGGATTGGCTGGTGTACGCTAACACCAGCTATTTATCTATTGTATTATAGCCAGCAAGTTCTGTGGACCCCACCGTGATGTAAGGGTCTTATCCATGCCGTCCAGCATCCTGGACGGGTGGGACCCACCCCGTATGTATTGTATCCTCACCGTCCAATCTCTGGACGATGATTGGCTACATCACCTCACAGCAGCTATATAGCTGGTACATTGACGTCAGCAAGTGGGTTGATCATGAGGCCTGTGTTATATCCTCACTGTCCATCTGGACATGAGGCAGATCCAAAAATCTGATGGACCATGTGTGTGGGACCCACCGTGATATATGTATTTTGTATTCCCCCACGCCATCCACCTGTTTTGCATCCACAGCGTCCATCCAATTGGCGAGCTTGTCTTAAGGCCTGAGACTAAAAATGAGGCAAATCTATCAGGTGGACCACACTACAGAAAATCGTGGAGAGTTGAATGCCTACCATTGAAATCCTTTAGGGTTCACAGAAGTTCTGGATCAATATGATATTTGTTTTTCCTCTTGATTCAGGTCTTTGTGACCATATGAATAGATTGGATGGAAAATAAATGGTATGGTGGGCCCTGGTAATTTTAAGGGTGGAAATCATTATCTCCAATGTTATTTGTGGTATGGTCCAAATGATGTTCCAATGTGATTCATTTTTTTGGGTAAATGCTCTAAAATAATCTCTAAAATAGATGAATGGTGTAGATGGTGCGGCCCATTAATGCAGCCCACTTGATGTAAATGAGGCCCATTAGTGCAGCCCATGTGATGTGGCCCACTTGATGTATATGAGGCCCATTGGTGTGACCCATTGATGCGGCCCACTTAATGTATATGAGCCTCATTAGTGTGGCCCATGTCATGTGGCCGACTTAATGTATATGAGGCTCATTGGTGTGGCCCATGTGATGTGGCCCACTTAATGTATTTGAGGCCCATGGGTTGAGGCCCAATGTGATGTATATAAGGACCATGAGTGAGGCCCAATGAGACATATGTGAGGCCTTTGTGTGGGGCCGAATGTGATGTATAGGAGGTCCATTACAATGTGTGATTCCACCATGATTTATGTAATGATGTTTATGGTGGGCCATGCCTTTGGAGTAATGATGGTTTGACGTCCTCATTGTAAGAACAATGATGGTTAAATGTCCACATTATAACTCTCCCTAGGACCCATTGCTAGGCCCATACTTGTGTGTAGGCCATCTAGGCCCATCTTCATTATGAAGATAGTTCATCTCCATATAACATACTTAGTATAACTCCATGATTCATGCCCATACGCATCATAATATGAGGAGTGACTGATTATAACATATGCCATTGGGCAGATTATTTATAGGACTCACTGATAGGAGTTGCCCACATGAGCGCGCGGTAAGCATAGGATTGCTATATGACTAGACAGTGTGATTCATGCATCTCGCATTTGTGTGACATGATCACTATACGCTCTATCAATATCAGGGTCGTGGCCTCCACAAGCACATCGTAGATGACCGGATTGGATACCGAAAATATTGGCTCTAGCACTGTGGGCACATAAGATGTCCTTGGGTGAAAGTCTCAGAACCTTTTTGGTACCAGGAGATGCTCCAACGTCTATACCGAGTAGAAACATGAGCGCACGAGTGCCGAGTACTAGCAGGCCGCGTCTCCCACTTGTCGTGGTCAATTGGAAGGGGGTGTGGCTTTATCCGCCCGAGTGAGGGGTTTATAAGCTAGGCTGAGTTTGACCAACTCGCAAATGGGTCCGCTATCGACGAGCCGGGTAGGTATTGACAGACTACTGTCAGGTGGATAGTGTGTCTCTTCCACTCGCTAGGCTGTGCAGCTAAGGAGGCGACAGTCAGTGTGGAGTGTACTAGACCCCAGTGATATCCTAGAGGGGAACCACACTGATATATGTACTTGATGAGGACTGACATGCTTGTGTTGCATCTCGCATATGACATTTGGCTACGTAGGCCTCGCGTCACATGGCCTTAGCATTCATGTTTTGCATTGCACATAGCCTTGGTACGACTGATAGTATCCATGGACTTACCAGTATGTTTCCACATTACGCTAATATTGCACTTGTCTTGCAGACACACTTACAGTACCCTCTAAGCTTCTCATAAACTTATACACAACTGTTACGTACATGTGACATTGGATCGCAGTAGCACTAAGGTAGGAGCGTGTAGTTGAGCTTTTGGAGTTCTGATTCTATATTTGTATTTCCCTTTCCACATTGTACTAAAAGTTTTTGATATAGTGGATATGTGGTGATGTTGTTTTGTGACTTGGTTATGCTTGTGGTTATGCTCCATTACAAAAAAATTAAAAAAATTAAAAAAAAAACTTATTGAAAATCCTCCTTGTAGGATGCCAGGATCAGAATCTGGCATATCAATGTCGGGAGCCGAGAAGGGGGCACTACGAAGGCTGTCGGCGTTGGATTCGACGATTAGGAATTATGTGAGCCCGATTTTCGAGTTTGGGCCTTGACATCACCATTAACATTGTTGAAATTGTGTGGGTTCTACTGTCATGTGTATATGACATCCAATCCACTCATTCAACACCCCACATTAGAGTGAATGGATTTTCCTAAAATTCACCAACTATCTACAAATCCAATCAAACCAATCTATTAATTTACTTTATTTCAACTTATTCTAAAAGTATTGGTAATTTTTAGCTATAATTTTTATTATAATCCAAATTTACGCTCATACGCTAGATTTATCCTTTATCCAATATTACATAGTATTTTTACGAGACTCATTCTTATAGTCGTTCTTAGTGATCGATTGTGATTTTTTATTTATTTATTTATTTTAATTGTATTGGTATTCTGAAAAGTCATCCTTTATGAAAGGCACAGAGCAACCTATCTTTGGAAGAAAAACTTCACCCTCCAATTATCACTTGATTATTACAAAATTTTACAAGTAATTAAATAAGCAACCGATCTTCATAGAATCATGTCATATATGTTTATATTGAACATATCTATTTATTTCAGTGGGTGGAGTTTAAACTAATTAGTTTTGGTTCAAGCATTTTTATCAATTCTGGCATGCCTGCACATGTTACACATGGAGGGAAACAAACCGAGCACCAACATAGACATGAATCTCATGCACATTCTTTCCACGTGATGGTTGGTAAGTTGTAGGCACTCCCATGACACCACATGGTCGCATGACATGTTTCGAAAACCCAAAATGCTTGTGGGACTCTCCCACGGACATTAATGGGGCTTTATTTGCACCGACATGGACAGAGCAACTTCATGCGGATGAGATCCACCCTGTCCCTTAGGTGCACCACCCCCAAAAATCATGCTTATCCAACAGTCAGGTTAACTACCTCATACGGAAAAAAAAAAAAATGAGATAGGAAGTCCCACCATTAACATTGTTGAAATTGCGTGCGGTCTACTGGTTTGTTTATATGACATCTAATTCACTCATTCAACACATCACATTTGGATGAATGGATTTCCTAAAAAATCATGAAATTTCAAGACTTCCATGGACCACAACATGTGGATTTAAAGTTGTACGCATATGATTTTACACTGCTCCCGGCTGTGTAATCAGGCTTCCACATGCCAACCTAGATGAGGCATTCTTTGAAAACTGTGTTCATTAGTGGGTTACTAATGGTTGGTGCTCTGTGGGCCCCACCATGATGTTTGTATTTCATACAAGCTGTCCATCCATTTTTCCAATTCATTTTATGTTATGAGCCTAAAACTGCTATATCCAAATCTCAAGTCCGACCACGTCACAGGAAACAGTGTTGTTAAAACGCCAACCATTCAAAATTTCTTGGGTGCCACAAAAGTTTTGGATCAACGTAATATTTGTTTTTGTTTTTTTTTCCTTCATCCAGGTCTGTATGACCTAAACAACAGGTTGGATGCCAAATAAACATCACAGTGGACTCTATGAAGTTTCTAATGATGGACATTCAATCATATATGTTTCCTGTGTTGTGGTCTACCTGATATTTGGATCTACCTCTGTTTTAGTCTCATACTATAAAATGAACTGAAAAAATAGATGGACGGCATGGATGAAATACAAACATAATGGTGGGGCTCACACAGCACCTACCATTAGTGGGAGTAAATTAAAAAGCCAATCCCCATAGGATAGTTTTTCAATGGAAGGGGTGTTAATCCTCAATGGAATAAAAATAAACCTAAGGAACAATTACCATCGAAAGTACATATACAAAGGGGTTTTCAGTCCTCCCATTTTTTAGGGTAAGCCATCATCCATAATAAACCAATCGCAACATGACCCAGGAACAATGCTTACACATGCAATGCAATGGGAATCATTTACAAGTGTCCTTAAACCATTATAAAGATTGGTTAGGGCCGATGGGCGCACCTGGCCTAGCTCAGCCTAGCCGCATCATCAAACCTAGCTAGGAAGAAGTTTAGAGATTTGGTGGTTCAGCCAATTGCCTATTTGAGGACTTAAATTAGACGGTGAGGAGAAGGAAATTGACACTGTTACAACTAAAAAGAATTAATTACTTATTGGATGGCTAAGATCTTCCAATAGAAAAAAAAAAAAAAAAAATTAATAATAAAAAATAAAAATAAATAGTTTCATAACATCCCACCTACATCTACGATAAGCTCAACTAAATATCCAAGCATCCCGTGAATACGCTTCCTCCGTCGAAATTGACGTATAAAAGCCGAGATGAATATAAAGAGTACAAAACATGGGATTCTTGAACTAGGCTTAATCACTTTGTGCAAGTGGCTCTCATATTTATTTCATTTTGACATCTTATCAGATGGGCTTATGGGTTGCTCAACCATTCGGAAAGTCTTGATCCTTTAATCCATGGTCCATGAAATAGATGGTTACGAAAAATACAACCAAGGTCCACATTCAGTTGAAAAATGTTTTTTTTTTTTTTTTTTTAAATTGTTTTTAATTTTTAATTTTTTGATTCATGAGATGCTCTAATCTTTTTTGGTGTTGTACAATCCACTCCCCACTGTAGTGGTCAGCAAACCAATGATCTCCATTACAGAACCATGGGCCACACTCGTGGAAACGGAGGGCTATCTAATACATAATAGACACTGAGGGCATGTGGACCCCACAAATGCTAAGGATGGGATGTGGACGCCACACCCTATCACCATCGAGTTGTGGACAGGACAGTGTACGGTTACGTCGGTTATCGTTATCAGTGATAAGATTAGTGTTCTCGTACTATGGGCACTTGATATTTTCTCCCTCTCCCCGGTGAGGCGTGAAAACATTCACAGTGAAAGCTGGTTGTCTTATTCCATCAGCAGTTGCAAGTGCCTCTTTTTCTTTTTAACTTTTCAGAAGTTGTTGGGCCAATCATGGCCCACTTTGCATCACCATCCATTCGCTAATCTAAATGTGATCAGTTTCACACGACTTCCTCACTGCATCAATTGCATGAGATATACCAGCCGTGCATTGCAGCCTGTGGACCACACCATCTTACTAACCTGGCCCAAAAATCAGGCCTCTCCACTCAATATGTGGGCCACACATGTACGATAATTGTGGACCATTGGTGATTTATTTTTTTAATTTATATAAACGGTCCTTTAAAAATAAAATAAAAATCCCATGACCTTTCTGACAAATTAGCTGCCTTGATTTTTGGGGCAGGTCAAGTTGGAACGTCTGACATAACCACAAAGTCCCTGGGGATGCAGATTGCCTGCTACACCCTGTGGTGGGTAGTTGCCGAGCTCGTAAGCTAGCCAGTTCTTGCAAAATCTACTCTCCATCCATTTTGATAGATTCTGATAAGACATGGACTTAAAAATGAAGTAAATTCAAAAGTCAAGTGAGCCACACTATGGGAAACAGTTAGTATTAAACCTCTACCTAAATATTCATAAGATTATTAGTTTTAGATCAAACTAATATTTTTGTGTTTTTACCTGCTCATTTTAATAAAACGATATAATTCAAATCTTTTTAGTTTTTTTTTTTTAAAAAACACACGCACACACACCGCCACACACTCACACTGTAGCGGGATTTGACCACCTATGGGTGCTCGAACTCTTGACCATGTGTTGAAACTGCTAGTAGTCTACCACTGGAGCAAGAGCAAGGACCCCAATATAATTCAAATCTCAAGTAGGCTGTAACCCAACAAACCATAGAAACTTTCTTTGGGGTCGCAGAAGTTTTGGGTAAGGCTGATATCATCCATTCATTTAGGTGGGAATCACCTTATATAGACATCACCGGTGGGCCTCGGGAAGGTTTCCATCCCCACTATTTCTTTTGGTGTGACCCACTAGAAAAATTTTAAATAGCCCTCAAGCAGATGGCCGGATTGGACATAATGGGCCCCGCCCCATAGAGTAAATGTATGTAGGAAAAGGAGGGTACTTTTCCACAGATTGGGTGACTGGAAAATAGAGAAAAGTGAGAGTGGCAATTTGGTAAAAAGCAGGAAGAGAGGGGGACAGGTGAGGGGCCACGGCCAACGTCACGCATGTGGTGTTGGTAGAGGGAAGTTGAATTATTAATTGAAAATTGAATGAATAACTAAGCAATGAAGTTGGAGTAGGCACTCGCGGTGCTCTCCTACAACTAGTTGCACCATATTTTATTACATCCAACACCCTCCAAAAGTTTGGCCCACCATTTAAATCCATCTTCATCCAATCGATGTATTTGGAATGTCCTTTTATTTCATCATATGTGATGGTTGACCATTGGATGATCCAATCCGTCCATATTTTGAGCTTAGTGATGGGATGTGAGAGAAAATAAAACAAAGCAAGAAATGCAGAGGGAAATGGAAGCTTCTAATGTCTCTACCTAACATGTAGAAAAAGGAAAAGGTAGGTGAATGTTGAAAAGCGACCCTCTTTTGTATGTGGGTTTTTTGCTTTTCGGATTTTGTCCTCTGCAGCTACCCACCATTCTAACTTATCTCAGTGGACCGGAATCAGCTACCACACCCCCAATCTTTGGGGTCTACCACATTAATTATATTTATATATAAATCCACTCCGTTCATCAAGCCCGAAATCTTATTTCAACCATATATATATATATATGACATATCTCTGCCTGATAAATAAACTTTATAAGGGCCAATCAAATGAAACAATGTAAAATTGCTAGGAAAAACTCAAAATTCACCTAGTGTGGTCCACCTTATTTTTGCTCATCAAGTTAATCATTGTATCTTCACTTCATAGGCTGTAGATGCGGCTAAAAATAATATTTTTGCAAACTCCATGTGTATTTATATAAGTTAGCTTTGTTAGGCCTCCTGCATCTCCAGATCATAATCTACGTTATCCAAGCCGTACGCCAGGTGGGTCTTATCCTGAATATGTTGTGACCTTCCACTCGTAAGTTAGGAAACGGATGTGGGGACCACCCTAATATATTGATTTTATCCACGCCGTCCATCCATTTCTCCACATCATTCTAGGCCATGAGACAAACATTTTTACCTTCTTTCAATCGCTAATATCATACCTTTTTCTTCCTTATTTGTATTTTTAAAAAAAATAAAATTAAAAGCTAAGGTTGTGAGACAACCAAACGGTTATAAAAGGAAGAAGCTAATGTGTACAACCTTATCTTTATTACCTGTACATGTGCATGCAAGTGGGACACATCATGCGTTTTTCATTCAAAATAGTTGGAATAATATTTTCATAAAATGAATAATTAATAATTGTTAATAGATTAAGCGACACGTCATGAATTTAGACTATGTGTTGTGTTCTTAAATAACGGAGCTATCACGTGTATAAACTATAATGTATTATTGGAGTAGTATCTATAATAATAATAGACAATCATCCGTCATTCGATTCTTGAGAGGATCTTGATATATTGTATTATCATGTTGCTTTTAATTTCAGGGCTATCATGTGTATAGGATTGACTGTACATTAGGCTATCCTTTTCTCTTTTTATCATTTTTCTTAACTAATAGGGGTGTGTTTGGTTGCACTAAATGCCACAGATATCAGTCTTATTTAAGGAAAGATATTATGAAATTTGGTGCAACCAAACACACAATAAATGATGGAAAAATCAAACTCAAAAAATTAAAAGTAGAGCTGTGACCCATATGATCGGACGACTGGGGCACAAGGCTTTAGTTGGAACAGGATTGTGGGCTAATGAATCCAAGGGCTTAGATGATATCAAAGATGTAAGAATATGGGCTTGTATTATTTGTAGAGAAGAGTACAAAACAATGGGTTGTAGCAAGGTCTTATCATGTGATGGACACAATATGTTAAAAATAAAGCCATGTGGAGACGATTTAAACCTACGCTCAACAGACACTGCCAAGAAACAATACCTAATAATATATAAAAGAAGAAATTAATATATATATATATATATATATATATATATATATATATATATATATATATATATAAAACAAGAAGAAGAAGAAAGAAGTTTATTTATGATATGATAGCTTTATATTTAGTTGGCCATTCCTTGATTTATTGTTTGGTTGGTAGAAGATAGAGGAGAGTCCTCTGGATAACGTTTTACACATCTTTCTCTCTCCTCGTCATGTAGTACAAGCTTCTCAAGTTTTAGTAAGCCTACATTCACTTCTCCAGCTGGGTACAGGGAAATGCAAGCCATGCATCAGGTGGGCCCATGTCCAATAGAACAATGCTATTCAAATAATTAGGTGGGTCATATCTTTATTTTGAATGTGGACCCTTGAAAAGTTGTTCAAACCGTCGATTCTCTCATTTCTGGATGTGTCGTACATCTAAAGAGTTGACAGGACTAGATTTTGAGCCTTATTGCAGATATAGTGGGGCACACCTGAAGGGTGGATCGGATGTATATGAGGGGAGCGAGGATGGCACGTGTAATCGCGTGTATAGATGCGTGTGAGCTTAGTAAATCTACATGGTCCTGCACTTTATAAGACGAGATTGGTTACCTACCCACCTCCCTTGCGCTTCTCCACCTCTCATCGCTTATCCATGGCAGTGTTACAAATATCGCCGATATTTTGAAAATCTCATCATAACATCTCGAAAAACACATTGAACGATATTAACGCGATATTTTCAAATATTAGTGGATTTAAAATTATTGAGTTTTGTCATTTTGATCCACCATATGGACGTCCTTGATCAGAAATCGATCTTGTTTCCACGATGAGGTTGCTCCATCAATTCCATATATATATATATATATATATATATATATATATATATATATATTCTACGTATAATGCTTGATTCGAGGACCTCCACAGTCCCCTCAAGTTTGTAAGTTTTTAACAGTGGGCCATGTCTGAGCGACACATACCGTTGCGGTGATTATCTGATGGGTCTCCCCTTCCCCCCCCCCCCCCCCAAAAAAAATAAAATAAAATGCCGATATTGTAAGATCCAAGCCATTCGTCTTTGACCTTTCTTAAATTGAAAATGGACCGTAATTGTGTTTCTTTTCCTACCGTTTATTTGCAGGCCATCACTGAAACATGGGCCCCACCACACTACATCGAAACGGAATAAGCCCTTTGCACATGTTCGATTTTGCCATGGCTCCTAATTCCAATAGCGGAGGTCAATGATTCAGTGATCTAGACTGTTCATCTAATGAACCCCAAATCTCCACATTCCTAATACTAACTGTACAAAACTTGGCCGTTTCGTTTTTTTTGTGTGTTCTTAGTCGTCGATTCCTGGGCCACATGTCTAGGGTTTATAACATTCAAACCTGGGAAATTTTTGCAGCTTCTCCCATATGTGTCATGTCCCATTTGATCAATGATAATAATTATATATAAAAACAAATAAACCCAATTTTCAAGATCCAATATTCATCAAGGAAAACCCATTTTTACTTGCAATAAATGAGCAAACATTCCTTCATATTTTTCAATCAGAATCTACATAGATTTGAATTTTAAGAGAGAGAGAGGGGTATGTAATCTACTTGTATTATATGCCAGATAATTACATAAATAGAAGAAAGAGACAATAGAATGATTCACACGCACGTAATAATCTTTTCCTTCGTCTCTCTCTTTTCTAGTACACATTTCAATTTCAATTTCCAATTCCAATTTCAATCCAACCTCATTTCATTTCCAGGCTTCTATAATCTAACACTCCTGTCTTGAGTCCTAGGAACCCACCACAGCTACAATCCTTGCTCTTTTGCAAACCCAAACTACAAGCAAAGCAAAGGCTCTTCTCTCTCTTCAATGGCTCAGTTGGCTGCTCGTAAGAAGGTGGGCTGATGCACAACTCCAAGTTGAGGTCCGGGCACCGGTGCGACTGTTCTTGGCTATTCATCATCTTATCCTCCACCACTGCTGACCTCTCAAATGTGACCACTTTCTCTTCTTCTTTTCCGAAAGAGATTGTGATGTCTGAGATTGGCTCATGGATCGGTCGGTGGGTGGACGGATCAACTCCACGGCTCAACAACTTCCTCCTAATATGTGTATTCCAATAATTCTTAATTTCATTATCCGTCCTCCCTGGAAGCCTCCCTGCTATCAGTGACCACCTGTTCCAACGGATCATAGTCAATCTCCAGCTGGGACTTAATGGAAAATAGAAGAAGAAGCATACATATTTCAACTTGGGCCTTGATACAAGTGCCTAAGCTACTACTAGGGGTTTGAAATATTTCGAGTTGGGTCTTGATAAAAGATGCCCAATCTACTAAAAAAAACCACTTTATGGTTGGGTGGGGAAAGCGGATTAGAAATTGTACAATTAAAAATAACCATTTGTATCAGATCATAAACAGAACTGAAATAGTGGACGACTATAAATCTTACGCCAAATTATATGTGAAAAAAAAAAAAAAGGAATGTTGAAGAATCGACGACGTACTTATTTCCCAGAAGGCTATGTAACTTGATGATGAGCTCATCTTCCTCTTCGGTGAAATTGCCCCGCTTGAGATCAGGCCGGAGATAGTTTATCCAACGGAGGCGACAGCTCTTACCGCATCTTAACAAGCCGGCAGCCTTGGGAAGGGATCTCCAGCACCCTTCCCCATGCACTCGTATGTGGGCGATGAGCCGATCGTCTTCTTCCTTTGTCCATGCACCCTTGTTAGTATGAGCTTTCTCACAACAAGGAGATCTTCCCATCACTAGGGTTTTTTTTTTTTTTTTTCTCCTCCTATTTTCTTCTTCTCATTAAGCACCCTTTGGGAGGTTGGAGACGATGATTTATAGGCGTTTGACTGAAGAAGGGTCCATGGGCCCTTTTTTTGCTTCTAGACGCGAGTTGGTGGGAAAGGAAATAAAAAAAAGGCAAGCGGAGTGACTGGCTGGTGGCCTCTCTCTCATATTACATCATCATCCTATAATACAAAGTTCTTTTAAAAAAACAAAAAAGAGTGACTAGCATGTAACCCTCTTAGGCAGGTGAAAAAGGGTTGAAGGGGTATTATTAAGGTATAGAAAGATAAGGCGTGATTCCGGCCTCCTTATGCTCTCCTTTAAACCCCACTTGCATTGACCTTTTTTTATCTTTGAGTGTGTCACTAACATACGTGTGTGTTGTGTGTATGTGTTTATATTTATGGGATTAAGAGAAGGGACCCAAATGGGCTTTATATGATATAAAATAAGGATTAAATAATTTGATGCTCTTGCAGAGTGTGGTTGTTGATACACCGGCCTTGAGATATATGGGTAACTCAAAAGTAGATTGTCAGAATTTTAGGCATCAATTTTCTAAATGGCTGATTGGTAGACGTTTAATGGACGGATAAAAAGAAACATATTCAGTGGATTGAACTCAAGGGAAAAAAAAAGCATCTACAGAGTTATGATCTTTTAATTAATTTGTTTTCCGATGACCACCGGGCCTCTCCGTCAGCTTCCATGATTTGGATGGTTTAGTTTTAGTTGGCGTACGCACGTGTAGAATTCTGAGTGCCTGCATATCAACCATCACACTCTTTCAGAGTAGGTAGTCATTATGTTTTTATAGTATCTGTGACAGCTTTTGAGAGAGAGAGATGAGGTTACTTGAGGTTCTAGAAGGTAGTTTAATAAAGGCAAAGGAGTCCGAGAGAGAGAGAATAGAAACATTGTGGTTGTAGTAGTGCGTGGATATTTACTTTGGTACAGCTTCCACTTTATTTATTTTCTTTTTCTTATTTATTTTCTTTTTATTTATTTATTTATTTACTTTTTCATCCTTGCAGTGCAAGTTTTAAGGGGTGCAAGTGGGGTTAGGGAGGAGTTGTTAGCATTTTTTTTCGTTGTTAGCTCTTGCCAATTTACAAACGTTTGTGTGTTGCCCACCACACAAGGGAGATTCATATGATACACCACCCATGTCCTTCCACACTGTACATTCGCTTTCAATTCAGACAAGTGGGGTCCATCGTTGCATAATCCTTACCGCTAGTTTGTTGTGTCCATCCGTGGATGGGACACCCTCTTGAAAATATCTCGGATTAAAAGATCCCCATGACACATTACTCTGTTGAATCTTGAACCATTGTCATATTTATCTTCTTACGTGACAAATATAAATGTTATATCGTAGTTCCATGAAGAAAAATTCATATCATGATCTCCATGGTGGGATGAAACAAAAGAATGGTATGGATTACCCATCTATGGGCCCCACTAGTCAGAACTGAAAACTTGAGTGTACAGCTCAAAGAGACAAGTGGAATCATAAAATTCCTCTTTCACAAACGGTGTATGATTAGAATACAAACAACCCACCGCCCTTTTTACACCCTCACCCTCATACTCTTCCACTCACCACCCATTTGAAATGAAAATAACATATGCAGAATCGCCAAATTCCTTTATCCATGCGGACAGATGTGCCTCTTTCTTCTTCTTCTTCTTCTTTTGTTCCACAAAGTCACTCCCAGGATGTGCAAAATCCACATGTGTGAGATTTTCCGGCAGTTCATCTGGTAGGTCCCACTGCCTGTTTATGCGGCTAGAAAGTAGGGTGATCTACTCACCTGTGCACGGCAAATATATTATTACAACATGGGGAAATTTGTCAATGGTCCACATTCAAACTTTAGGTTTGGCTCAACCGAGGCGAGGAACTAGCCTGACTTATGCACCATCGTCTGTAGATCAGTGATTCAGCCCATTCATCAAGGCCGTCCAATTGATGAGCTTGATAGTCGTATACAATTCTATTAACACATCGGAGGGTGGGTATTGATTGTGATGGTTATGAGCATCTATGGTCCGGTTCAAAGATGAAACAATAAAGATTCTTGGTTCATCAAATTAAAGATCATGTGCTTAGGTGATGAAAAAGACCCGAGGGGGCCTCGCCTAGGTTTACCTGCCTTCTTTTGCATGTGACTGTCACACTCCATGTTAGTTATGGCATGGCCCACATGGCTGTGAAAACACTTTGAAGGGATGGTTGTTTGTTAGAGCCGTCCGTCCTTTTTGAAAGTGGTCCACCTTGTCCAATTCTGAGATGATTATTTACATCACCTTGTAGGTTTATGGTTTACCCAACATTTTGTCTCCATTCTTTTATTCACCACCGTCCAATCACGACTGCAGCAGCTGGCGAGCCCCACACAACCATCTATCTGATCATGAGATTACGCCTTTCACCAGCTTTTACACTAATTATGTAGTCCATATACGACACACTGGGCCATACTTCTCAAGACAGCGATGGGCTAAGCATGGCTGCTTCTCAATATGTACATTACTTGTGGGCCTAATATCCAGGCCCAGCGCTCTACTAACGGGCCTGCCAGACAATATGGATGATAAGCAGGTATATTATGGTGGAAACGGATTGGCTACTCCCCCTGCCACCGGCCAATGGTTGGTGGTCGGTGCTCTGTGGGCCCCAACATGATGTATGTGTTTCATCCATGCCGTCCATCTATTTTTCTAGATCATTTTATGATATGAGAACAAAAATGAGTTATATCCAAATCTCAAGTCGACCACATTACAGGAAAATGTGTTGAATGAACGTGGGCCATTAAAAAGTTTTTGGGAGTTTTACATCAAACTGATATTTGTTTTTTCCCTTCATCTGAGTCTGTATGACCTAATCAACAAATTTTATGTCAAATAAATAGTACAGTAGGCCTTAGGACGATTTTAATGGCGGATATCCAATCACTTTTGTTTTCATTTGGTGTGAGTGACTTGAGATTTATATCTCTCTCATTTTTGGGATCAAGCTTTAAAATAATATGTTAAAATAGATGAAACACATACATCATGGTGAGGCCCACAGAGCACCGACCACCAGCCACTGGGCTGGTGGCAGGGGAGTAGCCAATCGGTTCTCACCTATGGTGGGCATCAACAGTAGGCCTGTCAAAGGTTACTCGACCTGTGGGTATCTGATGAACCTGACTCGATTTTAATGGCTCATCTTTCGGGCCCAGTTAAAAATCAGGTCTACTTGGGTTCGGATCAGGTCCATGTACCTGTTTAAACTCAGGTCTTGTTAGTACCTTATTTTATAATAATTATTAAATATGATGATTTTAGCAACGAAATAAGGTTTCCAAATTAGAAATGTATTTACACACCACACATGTACCAAAGTGGCAAATGTATGTAGGTTATAATTCATCCATTGGGTGGGCCCAACAATGTAATGCTCTTATTTTTCCCAAACTCAACTCGAGACGTAGATCCAAAGAGCTGAGGGGAATCTAACAGGACCTGAACATGATTGGATTTAGGGCCGTGTGTTTAAAAACTAGACCCGAACCCGATTAGCCTTATAGAACATGACCCAAACCCAACCTGCTGATATCCCTTACTCAACAGATAACCTACACACTGCAGTTTATTAATAAACATAGAAAAATTCATGAGTAAGTAAGTCTGATAGACCGTCCCCAATCAGGATTGTCGCTTTTGATTATCTGAATCATATCTTAAGTTGGTAAGGAGGCACTTGAAGTTGTACTTTTCAATTAGTCCTTGACTATTTGCATAATCAACGGCAGAGTACACTTTTTTTCTCTTCTTTTTTTGTCATGAGATTTACACGTTAATCAAGGAAAAAAAATAATCAAAGAGATTAGTATCGCTCCAAGACTCTACATCAAATCCATGATATATGATTCTATCTTGTTGAAATTGAAAATGGGCCATTGACTTCCACATCTTATTTGTTTCGTATTAGACACGTACGCCTTATCCTTATCAAATATCATTCATGGGGTAAGTTATTGTTTTCATGAGCCACACACACATGACACGTGGACGATCAAATCATTTATCTAGATGGTCCACGTGGTTTGCCTTGATGTTTATGGCCCACCAAATAAAAAAAATTAAAATTTTTTTTTGAAAAAATGAAAAATAAAAAATTCATTTGGATCCCAAAAGGGTCCCGCTCAAATACATATTGAATGCGTATCCTCTGTTTCCAGCCAACTGTAGCTCCCCGTGTCCTGAAATTTAATTGGTCCACGCCATTTGTGCTGACATCAGCACAGTACTTTAATGGAATAATGACCTGCTTACAAAATACTGCTTCGTCAAGAAGAAAGGTCAAGCTTCCAACAGCTAAATCAAGAACGCGTACTTGCCACCAAGGAAGGGTGACATTGGGAAGTGGATTGTGTAGTGTTTACTGAGTAAACTCAGTGAGGTCCACTTTGATTTATTTATTTTATCCGCTCCGTCCATCCATTTTCCTAGATAATTTTAGTGCTTGAGCCCAAAATTGAATCATATAAAATGTTCAAATGGACTACACCACAGGAAACAGTTTTGAACGTCGACTGTTGAAGTTTTGGATCAAGCTTATATTTGTGTTTACTGTTCATCCATGTATTTATGATCTCATGAACAGGTTGGATGACAAATAAACATCACTGTGGGGACTAGCAAGGTTTCAACGGTGGAAATCATTATACCCATTGTTTCCTTTCCCGTGTGGTATGGGACGCGGATTGTGTACTACCCCCGCCTGGACGGTAATCCGTCCGGGCCCGGCTCTGTGGGCCCACCGTGATGTAAGTGTTTTATCCATGACATTCATCTTTTTTATAATATCATTTTAAGGTATAAACCTAAAAGTGAAGCAGGTCCACAGCTCCAATGGACCACACCAAAGTAAGCTACATTGATAATAACACCCACAGTTGAAACCTTTCTAAGGGCCACCTTTATGTGGTTTTACCATACAACCTATTTATAAGGTCATGTAGACTTCGATGAAGTGAAAACACAAATATCAGCTTGATCTGAAACTTCTCCAACTCCCAAGAAATTTTTAATAGTGAACGTTCAATCCCTACTTTGTGGTCCAGTTAAGACCTAGACCTATCTCATTTTTTCGCTCATACCTTAAAATTATCTGAAACAAATGAAGAACAGTATGGATAAAACACTTACGTCATAATGGGCCCCACAGAGCCTTGCCCAGACAGATTACCGTCCAGGAGAGGGTAGGACGCAATCCGCATCCGTTGGTATGATCTACTTGATCTTTGGATATGCTTCGATTTTGGAATCAACCCCTTAAATTAGATGGAAAAACGGATGGACGGCATGGATAGTCCATATACATTCAAGGTGGGCCCAATTGAGTTTACTCAGTACGAGAAGAGAGTATTGAGTAACTCAGTAAGCAATCCGATTTTGGTGACGTTGGTAGGACCTAATCATGGCCCACCTCAATGTATGCTTTATATATCCACGCTCTCCATCCATTTTTTTTAAAAAAAAATTTTAATTTAAATTTTAATTTTTATACATTCATTGTCTAAAAAATGAAGAAGATACAAATCTTAGGTGTACCACATCACGGGAAACATTGGTCACCGAACGACCACCATGGAAAACTTCCTAGTGTCCACGGTTATGTTTGTTTGTCGAGATCTGCGTCTGTTTTGATTCTTATATATATATATATATTTCATTCCTTAAAATGAGCTGGCAAAGCAAATATATAACATAAATGTACAATACATACATCAAAGTGTGCCCATGATAATGTCCCACTCACATCCTGGTATTTGGGGTTGCAACAAAGCTGCATTACTTTTTCAAGACCAGATTGCATGGTGCAGCAAGCAGTACCCATGTTGGTGTTATGTACTAATACACAATCTCCATGGGCACATCGTGATAGATGTGTCTTATCCATGGTGTTAGTCCATTTTTTCACCTCATATTAGGGCATGGGCCCAAAAAATGAGGTAGATTCAAATCTCAAGTGGATCACACCGAAACAATAGTGATTGAAAGCTTACCATTAAAAGCTTCCTAAGGTCCACTGTAATGTTTATTTGCCATCCAACCTCTAGATAAAGTCACGAAGTCATGGGTGAAGAGAAAATACAAATATCAGCTTGATCCAAACATTCGTAGAGCTACCAAGAAGTTTTTAATGGTGGGCGTCTAAGTTTCTTGTGGGTGGTCTACTTGAGGTCTAGATCTGCCTCAATTTTGTGCTCATGCACTAAAATGATCCATAAAAATGGATGGACAACATGAATAATATGCATACATCATGGTAGGACCTACAAAGCTTTTCCAGTCGCACGCAACCGTCCATGGTGCATGCCGCCCTAGGCAATCTAAGTACCATCCCTTACAGCCACCTACAATAGCAAATGGTTAATTGGCGTGTCAAGTTGGACTCACTGTGATGGTTATGCAAAATAAACCCCAACCACTAGGTTTTTGACCCCATGTTAGGCCATGGGCCCAAAAATCAATTCCATTTATTATTCACGTTGACTTAGATATAATGTAAAGGGCTCTGCCAAACTATTTCCATTGCTGTGGCCTAAGTGATTTATGTCCAATTATAATTTTTAGGGCACAGGCCTCAGGCCTTTTTTTTTTTTTTTTTAATGCAATTTAGTGTTTGGAGTGAATTTCATACAAGTATCACGATGAACCCTTTAAAAATCAAGGGTATACATCTCTCTCCCCACCATTTCCTTTAGTGCGGACACGAGAATCACATGTCATTATGATTTTTTGTCTTTATGCCCAATATGAGACTTAATAACAAATGGTCATAGTGGATCTTACAAAAACATTACGGTGGGCCATATCTAAGTCAATAACTGTCATGTAAAAATAGTTTTTTGTAAGTAAACTTCGTATTTTGTTAGACAAAGTGATAGGTTCTACTAGACAAAGTGACTGGATTGCCGGATAAAGTGATGAATTTCCACTAAAAAAAAGTGACAAGGTTATTGGACAACGTGACAAGATTCCATTAGACAAAGTGATGGGATTCTGTAAGACAAACTAACGAGGTTGCTGGACAAAATGACGGGGTTTTACTAGATAAAGTGACGAGGTTTCACTAGACAAAGTGACAGGATTGTGGGATAAAGTGATGGAGTTCCACTAGGCAAAGGGACGGAGCTTCCAAACAAAGTAACGTGGTTCCACTAGACAAAATGATGGAGTCTTACTTGACAAAGTAACATGATTCATTAGATAAAGTGGAGTTGCTAGACAACTACAAGATTCTACTAGACAAAGTCATGGGACTGTGAGATAAAGTGGTGTGGTTGTAGTAAACAAAGTAGCAAGTTTTATTAAAGAAAGTAACTGTGTTGCCTGAGAAAGTGGTGAGGTTCTACTAAGTAAGGTGACAAGGTTGCTGAAAAAAGTGTGATGGTTTCATAAGACAAAGTGACGAGGTTGTCGGACAAAGTGACAGGATTTGACAAGACAAAATGATGATATTACTAGACATAGTGACGGGTTCCACTAAACAAAGTGATGGAATTGCTAGACATAATGACAAGTTCCACTAGACAAAGTGATGGAATTGTTAGACAAAGTGGTGTGGTTACACTAGCCAAAGTGATGGGGTTCTCTTGTAACACTCTGGGCTAACAATACTCTAAGTACCAAATATCTTGGAACATCACCAAATAATTTTATTTTATCAGTGACACAAATAAATGTGTACACACCCCACTACACTCAAGAACCCTGAAAATTTATGCACATAACCCAAATTTTGGGTTGGTGTATCGACAGTCCATCAGGTCCACAACTGGGGTTAGGCAATCCAACACATAATTACCAGGTCATCTAATCAATGGGGATATCACTGGTGTCCATCCCATCTAGGCGAGGAATTCTTATAACCATTGAGATCAATAAGGAATGACATCTGATCCATGGATTGTAAGAAATCAACGTCCGCGGCCCAAAACTTAGCAGTATGGCCCACTTGAATTTCGGTTCTACTTGACAAATGGGCCGGGGTCATAGCAGACCCAGTAGAACCTAACGATTGGTCCAGATTTAAGATAGCATAGTGGGCACCACACAGTGGTTGCAAGCGCACAGCTTGCATGATCTCGTGGCTCACCGAGCCAAGCCCGTGGTCAAACTGGTTTTAACTTGATGCCGGCCGAAGAGGAAACTCTCCTCTCCCCTTTTTTCTGCTTGATAGAAATTTTAATGGATAATGTCTATGTTCTTCAATCGATGGCCCATCTAAACTGTTGGACTGGACGATCTGAACTGTTTACTTGACCTTGAGGATGGCCCCGACCAAAGAATGGTCACTGCTCGCGTGGTTTCATGCAATTGGGGGCATAAACTTGACTGAGAGAGGTCATTTGAGAACATCCATCCTGGCCACCCATTCGCTACTGTTTTTTAAGGTTCTCATATGTGCTTGTCATGCGGCGGAAGGAATCTTCTTATGGAAATGCGTGGTTCAATCTCAATCACCCAAGAGCTTTTAAAAGCTCTTTCGATGCATAAATATTGTCAGTTGTAGGGCTAAAATTAGCCTATCTCTTTAGGCTAGAGGTTGTAAGACTTGTATCCTAACTCGTATTGTTCCATAGGCTTCCGCGGTCCTCCCAGTCGAATTCCGACGACCCGCGATCTGTTATTGGCATTTGTGCGCAACCCTGAGTCATATCTCGTATTTCAGAGTTAGCTTGACACGATACTTGTACCCATGCGACCGTGTCGTCGCCATAGTTTCGATGCCACGTCTCGCTCATCGAGGCGATACCCAGGCCAGGAGATGTGGGCCCGTGTTCAGTTCGAGAAAACACCGCACATTTATAAACCCAAGAAAGATTTCAAATCATGTCCCATCAATCCCATGAATCACACCTCATGTCAAATACACATCACCCCATCCCCAAGTAACCCCTAAAGTCAACACTCTCTTATATAAAGTACACCTATCATTCACCTTTTCACCCATCACACCCATCTCTCTCTCTCTCTCTCTCTCTCTCTCTCTCTCTCTCTCTCTCTCACAAACAACCCCATGAGGCTCCATCGTCCAAGCTCCATGAGAGAAGCTTGGCATGACCCACTCCCTACCACCCAATCCAACCCTTGGATCATCATCTCAACCGTTGAAATTGTCCCCTTAGGGCTCTAGACCGCATAGGCAGAAGAAGGAAGAGGAGACCAAAGGTGGGTGCTTCTCTATCTCTCTCCCTCTCTCTTTCCATCTCTTTTTCCTTGATTACATGGCCCACCTTGATGTATTATCTATGCCATCCTGTTGTGAGGACCACCGTGATGTATGCCTCAGATCCACACCATCCAGATTTCTGGACGGTGGGCTGATCATGAGGTGTGCACTATATCCTAACCATCCATCCATTTTAGCCAGATTCATGGGCCCACATTGGTGATGGTCATCCAGACTGTCCAGCCTCAGGATGTCCAGCAACAGCTACTGCTGGACCGTGTGAGGTGGAAAAAAATCAATAGCTACTGCTGACCCAACCAATGTGATGTCAGCAGGGACCGTGGGCCCCACATGGTTTATCTGTTTTATCCACCCCCATCTGTTCATTCAAGGGTGCATGGACCCACATTGATGACCCACGCTGTCCATCTGTTGCCAGCGTGGGATCACAGTGATGTAAGTGTTTTGTCTACCCTGTCCATCTCCCACGTGGGGCCCACCTTAGATATGGTATCCACGCCCTCCATCTGCCATGTACGGCCCACCTTGATGTTCTATATCGGCACCGTCCATGCAGTGACTCACCATGATGCATGTGTTGTGTCTTCACTGTCCAACCATTTTAACAGATAATTTAATGGCATAAGAAAAAGAATGAGACAGATCTAGTTATCCAGTGGACCACACTGCCAAAATAGTGGGATTGAACGTCCACTATTCAAACCCTTTTTTTTGGTACACAGAAGTTTTGGATCAGTATGAATTTGTTTTTCCAATTAATCTTGGTCCTTGTGACTGTATGGACAGATTGGATAAAAAATAAATGTTACGGTGGGGCCCACCCTGATTTACTTCGTAACCACGCCATCCATATGTTATGGCTACCATGTGAGGCGCAGATAATGTGTATGGGGCCCACTTGGGACTTGCAGGGCCCACTTTAATGTGATGTTTAAGCGACCCGTTTGGTGAGCCCAAAAGTAATGTATAAGAGGCCCGATTTGACGTGTATGAGGCCTAGGTGCGAGGCCCGTTATGATATATTTAAGGCCCATTGGTGCGGCCTATTTGATGTACATAAAGCCCGTTGACATGGCTCATATAATGTGGCCCGTGTGATGTAGCCCGCTTGACATAAGAGGCCCATTGAGATGTATTCGATGCCCAGGTACGAGGCCCACCTGTTGTGTATTCGAGGCCCGATGAGATGTATGTTGGCCCAATATGATGAGGCCTATGTGACGTAAATGAGGCCCATCGTGATTGTACTTGAGGCCATGGGCCCACTATATGTTTAGTCCTATGTAGGCCACTCTTTGGGAGCAATGTTGGTTAGATGTCCACATTAATGGCCAATGATGGTTGGATGTCCACATTGTGACCTTCCCTTAGGCCTTGTTAGGCTCATTCTTATCATTCCCTTAGTGGGTTAACCCAAATAAGTGGGCCCCATTTGCCGTAGACGGATGGCTTCGTACTATCGGATTTGATATAACTACGGCCGAGTGTCGATCTTTATACTATAGTTGATCAGTTGATCATTTATGGACCCCACTTTATGTATCTGTTGATTATCGAGTGATTCCGATTGCCGTGACCGATTTGCCGATGCTGATTATCGATCGATTCTGATTGTCATAACCGATTGTCGATTCTGATTGACTTGACGGATTTGCCGATTCTAATTATCGATCAATTCCGATTGTCATGACTGATTACCGATTCCAATTAATTTGACTGATTTGCTGATTCTGATTATTGATTGATTCCGATAATCGAGGCCAACTCTGATTGTTGAGGCCGATTCTAAGTGTTGAGGCCAATTCTGAGTATCGAGGCCTATTTCGAGTGTCGATTCCGATTGTTGAGGCCGATTTCATTTGTCGACGCTGATTTTTATTGTCGAGGCTAATGTGATGAGGCCCATTGTGATGCATTTGGGGGCCAGGCAATGGAGCCCATATTGATGTATGTTAGGCCGATGTGAAAGGCCCATTGTGATATATATTAGGCCCATGTGAAAGGCCCATCATGATGTGTATTAAGCTCTTGAGTGAGGCCTATGGTGTTATATATCAGGCCCTTGTGAGGCCATAGGTCCATTATATGTTAGGCTCTATGTGGGTCACTCCTTGGGCGTAATGTTGGTTAAATGTTCACATTGTCGAGGCAGATTGTCGGTGCCAGTTGTTGATACCGATTATGAGTATGTGACAGCATAGCATCATGATAAATGCCCATACGCATCATCTGCATGTTTGTTATGAGATGTGGTTGACCATTGCATATGACATTGGGCATGTTATTATGAGACTCCCTGATAGGCGGAGATTGTCTCACATGAGTACACGGTATGCGCAGGATTGATGCATGACTGGATTGTATGACTCATGTATCTTGCATTGTGTGTTGTGATTACTATACGCCCTAACGACATCAGGGTCGTAGCCTCCACGGGTATTTCGTGAATGGCCAGGTGGGACACCAAAAATCTGTTCTACATGGGGTGCTATAGATATCCCTGGGTGAAAGTCCCTAAACTCTCTTAGTTCCAGAGGTTGCTCCAATGTCTAGACCGAGTAGATGCATGAGCGCATGAGGGCCGTATACCGTTAGGCCGCGTCTCCCACTGTGTCGTGGTTGGTTAGAAGGGGGTACGGCCTTACCTACCTGAGAGGAGGGGGCAATGTAGGCTGAGTCTGACTAGCTCAAGGAATGGGTCCCCTATCGACGAGCAGGGCCCGATATTGACAGGCGGATAGTGAGGTCTCTTCCACTCACCTGGTTGTGCGCGATGGGGTGGCAACCTGGTTTAGAGTGTACTAGACCCCGGTAATTTCCCAGAGAGGAACTGTACTGATATGTGGACTTATTGAGTAGGAGTGCATACTCATACATTTATTTCATTCACTATCCACTCGGGCTGGTAGTGCGCAACTAATTATTGTGTACCTTCGCATGGCTAGGATTTCGGTTGGGAGCGCGACTAACCTGAGAGCAGGAGTTCACCACATTGAGCCTGACTATCCAAATTTAGGTATGGGACTGGTTTGGATAGAAATCCCTTGTGATGGACCCCATAGCTTGTGATACTACGTACTATCATCCCGACTTCACTCCAACTTGGTCATTTCATTCGCACCGCATATTATATTGCATCCACAATACTTAGCATTTTGGGTTGCCATGTTTCTACATTGATATGGCCATTAGTACTCATACCTTGCATCGCATAGCCTTGGTACGGCTAATGACACTTATAGACTTGTCAGTATATTTTTGCTTATTTCAATATTGTATGATTTATGGCATTGTATCCTCGACATCTAATATTTGGCTCGCTTTGACTCCTCATTTGCATAACTAATTTGTATTGCGTACCCTGATATTGTATGACTCATGGACTTGTCAGTACTTCTGCTTACTCTGATATTACTTACTTGGCACTTACCTTGCGCACACACTTTCACTACTCACTAAGCTTTTTATAAGCTTATGCACGATAGATGCGTACAGGTGGCGTCAGGTTGCAACAGCATTAAGCTGGGGAGCATGTAGTGAACTTATGGAGCTTTGATTTTTTTGACATATGTATTTCCCTTTCAGCACTGTATTCAACTGTTTATATTAGTGGATATGTGATGATAATGTTGCCTTTGTGACTTGGGTAAACTTGTGGTTATGCTTATTATGAGTTAAATGTACATTGGAAAATCCTCCTTGTAGGATCTTAGGATCGGAATCTGGTGTATGGACGCTGGGAGCCGAGAATGGGGTACTACGGAGGCTGTTGGCACCGGATTCGGCGATCGAGAATTTTGTGAGCCCGATTTCCGAGTTTGGGGCATGACAGAGGTTCTGTGAGAAAATCCTCCTTTGCATGAGAAATTACTTGCCGCTGAAATTATCAAAACCCACCATACATCTGGGGAAGTTGTAGAAAATGGTGGGCCCCATGGTGATCAGTGGACCCATCCCGTCCATCTAGAAGCATTAGATCTAAAGATGGGACCATACATAAAAAGTCGTCATAGTTGGCGATTTCATCTTCTTCATTCGAGCGAAAGACCCATCATGATGAATTGGACCCCATTGCTCGTCTTGAAGCATTCATCCAGTAGACCCTACTATAAGAAGTCTATCCCAAACACTGGATTAACCCCATGCAGGTGGGATATTAGCTTACTCCCCTTAACGCAAGACATAAGAGGCTCAAGACCATTAAACTAATCCCTTGATTAGTTACATTCATAGCTTCGAGAAGGAGTCCAAGAGTTATAAAAAATTCTTTCTTTCCATTTTAGGAAATCATCCCTGAAAACCCTGAAATCTAGAGAGAGGAGAAAGAATTGGGTGCAGGTCCGATCTTGTGTCGCACTGCACCGAGTCAGATCAAGTCATGACTAAGAATTAGGCTTGGGTTGAGCTTCTCTAAGACAGTGGATCGAGCCTTGACTCTATTAGAAGAGAGGATGTAAGAGAGAGAGAGAGAGAGAGAGAGAGAGAGAGAGAGAGGAGAGTGGGAGAGAGTTGCATTCAGCCTATCGTTGTCGAGCCACCATTGTCTGGGTCAACTGGGTTAACTTACTCAATTGTCCATCATCACTGAGTCTTAAGTCTTGTACGCGCAGTCAATTCTTTTCATGCATATTGTTGAGCTCCTAGTTCAAACCTAGACATAGAAATACCCTGCCAAGCCAAATCCCAACTGGGTTGCACCCACTGGAGTAGCCACCTACCCAAGTCAACTCACTGAACCACTGAGTTGTTTATGAATAAAACCCTCCTCCATGCAAGTCAAGTTAGTATGATTGTGAGCTTTGATTTGGAATTAGTGTACTAACATTTGAATCGACTCAAATTCAAGCATTGCTTAGGTCGAGTTAACTCCTTCATAACAACTGCAGGAGTTGTCTGAGTAACCTCCACTTTCCTGTTGGATAGGAGAGCTGAATTTATCTTATGAATTATCAAAAAATTTCGATCTATGCCCTATTTGCTAATTGTGCTCCATTTCTCCAAGAAACGGTTGCAATCGATGCTAGAGTTTTTTGAGATTTTGAAAAGGATCTAGTCCATCGAATCACAAATCGACGGTCGTGATCAATGCTGATTTTTATTAGAAGATCTAGTCCATGGGATTGGGAATTGATGGCCGCAATTGATGCTGATGTTTTTTGAAATTTTGAAAAGGATCCAATCTATCGGATTGTAATAATTGGTTAGTAGTGACTTTGGTTAAATATAACACCCTTTTTACCCATAAACAAAAACCCTCAAGCGAGGCAACTAGTGAAAAGAAGAGGGTCGATCTCCCGTCCCCTCAGGAAATCCGCCCTCCAGCATACACAGTATTGGTATAAATTTTTGGCGACATGCCTTTTTTTTTTTAATTTTAAATCCAAGTGGTTAGAGTGGATTTCATATATAGAAGTTTCATAGAACCTCATCACTTTACTTAGGAGAACCCCATCACTTTATCTAATGGAACTTCATTAATTTGTTTAATAGAAACATATCACTTTTTCCAGTAATCTCATACTTTGTTTAGTGGAATCCCATCACTTTGTCTGATAACCTTGTCATTTTGTCCTGCAACTCTACCACTTTATCTTGTGGAGCTCTGTCAGTTTGTCCGATAATCCCATCACTTTACCTAATAGAACCCCGTCAAAGTGTTTGGTAAAATCTCGTCATTTTATCTAATAAAACCCCATCACTTTGGTTAGTTTAACCACACCACTTTGTTTACAATTCCATCACTTTGTCTAGTGGAACCCGTCACTATGTTTAGTAATCCTATCACTTTGTCTGGTTGAATCCTGTCACTCTATCCAACAACCTTATCACTTTGTCTTATGAAACCACTACACTTTTTTCGAAAACCCGGTCACTTTATTTAGTAGAACCTCACCACTTTGTCAGGCAACCCAGTCACTTTCTCTAATAAAACCCATCACTTTATCTACTGTAATCACGACACTTTATCTTATAGTCCCATCACTTTGTCTAGTAGAATTTGTCTCTTTGTCTAGCAACTCCATCACTTAGTCTAATGAATCATGTCACTTTGTCCGCTAATCTCGTCTCTTTATCAAATAAGACCCCATCACTTTGTCTGGTGAAACCACGTTACTTTGTCTAGAAACCATATCCCTTTGTCTAGTAGAACTTCATCACTTTGACCCATAATCATGTCACCTTTTCTAGTAAAACCTTGTCACTTTGTCTAGTGGAACTTTGTCACTTTGTCACTTTGTCTAGTGAGAACTTGTTACTTTGTCCAACAACCTCGTTAGTTTGTCTTACAGAATCCCGTTAGTTTGTCTAGTGGAATCTTGTCACTTTATCCAATAAGCTTGTTGAAAAGGCCGAGCAAAGAGTCGGGTGAATAGGACTATGCCAAATTAAAAATATAAATGCGGAATAATAAAGAAATAAACAATAATAGCACTTATCAAATCAAATAGCAGAACTGAATAGCAACCTCAAATGTACAAGTATTGAGAGGTTGATACAGATGTTGTTATAAGGACAACCCTACACCAAAAACCAATGGCTTATGGTAAGACAACTTGATTTCTAAAACGGTCTATATATCAAAATCCCAAACCAATACAGAGGAATAAAGAATAAAACAGAAATAAATTTCTACTGCTATTACAGCATTCCCACAATTGCAAAAAGTAAATTACAGTCGTTCACTACAAATGCTGAAAAATAAATTACAACATTCAATCATTCAACCATCCACCACAACACCAACAATTATAGTGGTTCGCTTGTGTGTACACCAACTGTTAGAAAACAACCACACAACTACTCCACTCCTAATATCCTCTCCCTCGGGATATCGGCTTTCACTATGAAATAGGTTTTCCAAGGTTCACCTAAAACCTTCATAATTGTGTCTTTCAAGTGGGCTTACACAATTCAAAAACCTCACACTCTGAGATTTTCTGGATCACCTCAGACAAACCAAAAATGAAAGATTTCCTGGCAATCTTACAAACCAAAACAAAGAGATTTACAAAAATGTAAATATACTTATCTGGATATTCTCCTTTGATGAAGCTCGGTAGAATCAATTCGAAGTAGATGTTCAATGTCTACACTCACTTATGAAAGGGTCCTAAATGATTTTTAGATTAAATCACCTTAGACTAGCTTGATTTGATTTTGATCTCAAGAAAGGGAAAAAAATTATATTCCTTCTTCAAATAAGATTGGAATAGAGAATTCAAAATCAAATACAAAAAAGCATTAAAATAATCTTAAATACTAATCAATTTTCTTCTTAAACGTGGGGACAAGTTTTCTCAGAGTAGTCACTTGAATATCATGGAATGGAATGAAAACTCTGAAAATCGTCCTAAATTTATAGGCAAAAATATTGTTCGCTCGATTGGCTCAGAGGTCAGTTCGACTGGTCGAAGGACCAAAAAGAATTCAAAATTTCAGACACGATAAGATAAGATTGATTCTTGACTGATCGAGTGGCTTTCATGGCCCATCGAGTGGCTTGCATGACCGGTCGAGTGGCGACTAGTCAAGTGGGCCCTAGAATGGTTGCTGGACTTTGAGTCGAGCATTGTTCACTCGACTAGTCGAGCTATGAGGCCCGTATCCTAGGTCGTACCGATCCGTAGAATCCTGAGATCCTCCATGTCGAATTTCGGTGACTCGCGATCTGTAATCGGCATTTGCGCGCGACCTTGAGTTACATCCTATCGATCTGAGTCGGCTTGAACCGAGACTTGTACTAGTGCGACCGCGCCGTCGGGTTCCAATGCCGCATCTCCTGCACCGAGGCGATACCCAGGCTAGGAGATGTGAGCCCACGTTCAGTTCGAAGAAAACATCGCGTGTTGCAATCCCAAGAGAATCTTTAATCAAATCAATCCCATCAATCACCCATCCCCAAGTACAACCACCCCTCTCCTAAAGTTTACTCTCTCTTACAACCAAGTACACCCATCCATCACTCACCATCCCTCTCTACCATCACTTCTCTCCCATCACCTCTCTCTCTCTCATTCTCTCTCCATTTTCAAGCAACCCCATGAGAGTAATCGTCTAAGCTCCCTAAGAGAAAAGCTAGGTGTGGACTACTTCCTACCACCCAATCCAACCCTTCAAAGCCGATCTCAACCATTCGATCGACCCCCTTAGAGCTCTAAAGCCTATTGGCGGAAGGAGGAAGGAAGGAATTTGAGGTGGGTGATTTTTATGTGATTTTGATGATTAGAGGGCCCACATTGGTGGGACCCATCTTGATGTATGCATTGTATAGGGAGGGCCCATAGTGGCGGGGTCCCTCCCCTTCTCACATCTCCCTCTCTCTCTCTCTCTCTCTCTCTCTCTCTCTCTCTCTCCCTTTGATGCCAAGTGGCCCACTTGATGTGTGTGATTTATCCACATCATTCATCATGGTGGAGCCCACCTTGACGTATGTCTTCTCCACACCGTCCAGACCATCTGGACGGTGCTGGACTATTTTGGACGGTACGTGGGCCACACTGATGTATATGTTTTATACCCACACTGTCCAGCTGTGGGGCCCACTTTGATGTATGTGGGTATATCCCAACCGTCCATTTATTTTCTATGAAATGATGTGTAGGACCCACCTGGAGTATGGCTTCATCCAAGCTGTCCATTTGCCTGGCCCAGCGTCCAGCAGCTACAGCTACTGATTGATGTCAGCAGTGTGGGCAACCGTGATGTATTTGTATATCCTAGCCGTCCATTGTCATGGACGTGGGCCCACCCCACATGTGTGACACGTGTGGGTAGGACCCACCTTGATGTATATGTTATGTTCAAACTATCCATCCGGCTGATGGGGACCACCTTAATCTATGTGTTTTGAGGTCTTTTATGTAAAAAAAAATAAAAAATAATAATAATAAATAAATAAATAATATTATATTATATAGTGGTGAGCCCCACGTGGGACCCACCTGCGCTGTTTGAAGCAGCATCTGCTGCGTCTTACAACAGCTATATAACTGCTGTATTAACGTTAGCAGCTTATGGGACCCGGCAGCTGTGTGAACCCCATACACACCGTCTGCACTTGGACGGTGGTGTAGCCCACCATGATATTTCCACACCGTCCAAACTGTCTGAACGGTGCTATCCAATGTTTGGATGGTGCTGATTTACATGGACAATGTTTGGATGGTCTAAATTTACATAGACAATGCTTGGATGGTGCTGATCATCATTAGTGGGCCATGTGCCCCATGGAATGATAGTGTACAGTGATACACATGTTACACCTACAACCATTAAAATGATTTTTGGTGTGGTCCAAGTCCACTTAAGGCCCATTGGTGCAGCCCATCTATGAGGCCCATCATGATGTATATTTGAGACCTATGTGATAGGGCCCACTTGCCTTGTATTTTGAGGCCCATGTGATAGGGTCCACCTGCCTTGTATTTTGAGGCCCATGTGATATGGCCCACCTACGTTGTATTTAAGGCCCATATGATGGGGCCCACCTACTTGAATATGAGGCCCATGGGTAAGGCCCATTGTGATGTATTCGAAGCCTATGGGCAAGGCCCATTGTGATGTATTCGTGGCCTATGGGCAAGGCCCATTGTGATGTGTATTAAGCCCTTATCGTGCGGCCCATTGTGAAGTGTATTAGGCCCATGATGCGTGGCCCATTTGATGTATTCGAGACCCAGATAAGTGGCCCATTTGATGCATACGAGACCTATGTGTAGGCCCACATGTTATGTATTTGAGGCTCATGAGCAGGGCCCACCTATTGTGTATATGAGGTCCATTGGTGCAACCCATTGATGTAGCCCACTTGTTGTATTTGAGTCCTATGGGTTGCGGCCCATCATGATGCGTATTAGGCCCATGTGATGCGGCCCATCATGATGTGTATTAGGACCATGTGATGCGGCCCATATTGATGTGTATGTAGCCCTTGTATGAGGCTCATTGCGATGTATATTAGGCCTTTGTGTCAGGCCATGGGCCCACTTTATGTTTGACTCTATGTGGGTTGCTGCTTGGGAGCAATTGTAATGTCTCGAAAAAATCCGTACAATGACCCGAGTACCACCTCAGGCAGAAATTGCTAAGGACCGAATCCTTTAGAAATTAGATAAGTTCTAAACTGAATTAATTGGCGAGTTAGTTCGAATCACTTTCTATACGAACTGCAAGATCCAAAACCAGCAGAATTGCTAGCTCTACATTACTTAAAAACCTAGGATCAACCTCAAACCTCATTTGCTCTTGGGAGTATCTTGAAACTCCGTATCGGACCTGAACCACGCGTCGAAAGACCGATTAAGGTGAAGCTATACGGTTATAATCGCCTTACTAGGCTTGACAACCATTTCGGGAATTGATGTTTTATTTAAACCAACCTGATTTAAATGATTTTAAACTCGCAAGTATACGAATCAGATGTAGATATGGTACGTATTACGAGATCGTTCCCACGAGGACTAGTCGTCACAATTCAAAATTAAAGACTCTTCTTAACTAATCTAACAAATATTTGCGATAGTAATTAAATAAACTAAATAAAAATCAATGGAAAAATAACTAAGAATAATGAGGAAAGTTCGATCAAAGAGAAGACTAGGACTTTCGAATCCACCCCTAATTATCATGAACCTTGTTTTACCTGTTGATTCACTCTAATTCAGATTGATATCAAAATAAACAAAGCGCACTCTATGTCCTTGGTCAGGTACACAGAATGTATAATTCCTTAAAGCATATGGATCACATCTTTCCATCCATGGTCAGGTATGGAGAGATGTAAATTCCTATTTCTTCCTCTATAGGAACCTGTTCATGGTCAGACACAAGCACCTAGAATAGTAATCCAAACAACGTCCATAACTAGACTTTGGTCGAGCTCTTAGAAGGGAGGAGTACGGATATTTCAGTTAAGCACAGTAGAGAAAGAAACAAACCAATCAAATTCAGATGAAATCAACACTTACAAGAGTCATTCAAATTAGGGGCTTCATCTCAGCCCTAGCTAGAAATTTAGCTACTCATGGAATCAAGAAGGAAGACGGAAAAATAATATTTATAAAAGAAAAATTCCATCCTCTCTTCCCTCTTGCTTGAATCTGATGTCTTCGCTCTCTTCCCTCTCCCTGGCTCTCTTCCAAAACAAGCTTTCCCTTCTGCTTTTTCTCCTGTCCAAAAAAAACAAGGAACTACCTCTCTCAAACGGGCCTTTCAAAACGAACCTTTTCTTCTCTCCAACAAAACTCTCCCTCTCTTGCTTTTTTCTTGGATCTGTTCTTCCTGGCTTCCTCTCTCAAACGAGCTCTCTCTCTCTCTCTTTCTTATAGCAGCTTAGGCGGTGGAGGGACGTTTTGGAAACGCTGTCGCAGCAGCAGCCGCGTTCGGACTCTCTTTCCGCAGCCAAGATCAGATGCAAAACAGCCCTCTTTCCTTACTCGATTTCCAAATAAATACCGTCCCTTAGGACGTTTTCCAGTCTTCTACATGATGGACGGATCAGATCTTCCATCTGATCAAGTGTAGTGGGCCACAACAGGTGCGAAAATCGGACAGCGTCCGGCGTGCGTAAACAGGGATTACACTGTTCGCGCTGCGACATTGGTGGGGCCCACTATTGACATTATCTTCAAAATCCAGTCCGTCCATTAGATTGTCATTGAAAAATCGGTCGGACATGCTCAATTCTAGATCAAATTCGTGGTGGCTCACAGGGTTTTAAACCCACCATCCATTCTGCTTTTGAACAGTTAAAAAACGATCTCTACTGTTATCTGAAATAACGCCACCTAGGCGATGGTAATATGGGCCATTATGGTCTAATAGATGGTCCAGATTGGACCCACGAGTCGTGATGGTGGCCCACAACAGGGGACTGCAAGTCCCTGTTTCCGTTTCCGTGAAGCCGAAAACGGAAATTTCCTTTTTCTTTTAAATTTCGTCGGTCAGCGCCTGCTGACCGACCTTGAACGTATGGATGCACCGCCGGTGTGCGTCTGCACTGTGTGCATGCAGTGCACATGTGAGGTCCATCATGATGTGTGCACCGAATCTCCTCCGTCCATATGATTTTTCATGTAATTTAAAGCGTTGATACCAAAGATGAGCCATATCCAGGGACCAGGTGGGCCCCACTTAAGGAATTAAAGGGCTGATCTGGCCGTTGGGCCACTTCTCGAGATATCCAATGGTTGAAATTTAATATGTATGGTTTATTTATGGCCTCCAGGCTATGCATGAAGTTTCAAGTCAATCGGATGGCGGGAACCATGTGATCTTGCATTCTGGACCATTTTCGGGCCTTTTTAACGTGAACGGCTTGATTTCCTCGGATCCCTGGCATGTGAATTCTTCAGTATTAGTTCCCTTGAGTGCGTCCCTTGTTGTGGTGACTTTGGAACATCAAATCCATGCTTGTAGTGCTCTTTTTCCATCAACGCTCCTGATTTCATCTTGTAACAAAAATATAATTAAAATACCCCGTTAAACATTATCATGTACGTAAAATTAGGTAATAAATGGGGTCTGATATGTAATATTCGACCCTCATCACAACCCCCAACCAGCATTTTGCTAGTCCCGAGCAAAACATGCGAAAAAATAATTTTAGAAATACATAATAATTTCTGTAAACCTGAGTGATTTGTGAACAAATCGTGCGATGATTCTAAGATTCATGAATGGTGCACAGAAAATTTTTTCTTTCTGGAATCAAGCTCACGATAAACTTCATAATCAATTTCAAAATATTAATCCATTAATTAGAATATTCTAAACATTGAGTTCCATGAGTGTATAGTGTAATCTCGGCTTAATATCATTAAGAGATCCAATTGTCAATTTCATGATAACATTAGTAATTAACAACAGAGTGCATGACAACTGAAACCAACACTTGCCTGATAGGTTAACTTTTCATTCTATCAGCCTTTGAATTTTTTATGAACAGTAACGCTAAGGAAGGGAATTAAATCCTCACCTATAGGGAGCAAACCTATGGTAAAGATTGTACACCTAACCCTTTTCTCATGTCAACCATGGGGAATCGAATCTTCATCTATAGGGAGCAAACCTATGATGAAAATTATAAGACTTACACTTTTTCTCAATTCTTAGTTATAGACCGATGCTAAAAATTTCAGGCTAGTTCCTTTCATGCTTAGTGATTACTAAGTTAATCATTTAATGTTGAAACGGAACCTTAATGTGCAACCGAGATGTGATATGTGGGATCATGACTCAATCAATGTTTAAAAGTTCTAATCATGGGTTAACAATTTAAACTTAACTGTGAAATCTAACAGATGGCTGAATCCAAGAGTTATAAATTACCGACATTCTGGATCTTGCAATGTTAAAATCACCCTTATCCTTCACAATCACTTCAAATGCACAAGAAGTTCTAGAAAAATTTAAAATTTTTCACAATTTGTGCTCAAGACCAAGAAAATACTGGTGAGGTATCCTGATCGCCCACCCCCAACATAAAATCTACATTGTCCTCAATGTAAAAGAAAGAAGCATGCAATGCACATGGGACAACGAAAATAAAAGAGGAGTGATGGACAAATAGTACATGTATGAAAGAATCTAGAAGCTTTCTAAAAAAAAAATATCCATGTAAGAGCGAGTCAGCATAAGAGAGAAATCAACAAAAATAAAATGATAAAAATGCA
Organism: Magnolia sinica; assembly: GCF_029962835.1. NCBI lineage: Eukaryota > Viridiplantae > Streptophyta > Magnoliopsida > Magnoliales > Magnoliaceae > Magnolia > Magnolia sinica. The sequence continues at coordinate 89,626,926 of NC_080574.1, forward strand.
AAAAGAAAATCCTATCTATACCACTTTCGCAGGTGCTCTCGATTGCATGTAGCGTATACAACAAGCCTTTAAACCGCTAGGTTACCCCTAATGGACGAGTTGTAGTCTCGTGAGGGTTTGCAGTAATGTTACCCACAAACATTGAACTAACTAACTAGGAAAATGAAATGAAATGAAAGGATGGGTTGCCTCCCAGGAGCGCTAAGTTTAACGTCTTCAGCCAGACACGAATGGACCATTAATCAATCTTTATAACCTGGGTCCGCCAAATAAATTTCCTCAACATCTTTGTTCACCAAATCATCTAAATATGGTTTCAGCCGTTGACCATTTACTTTGAAGATATTCCCGTCTGTTAAATTTTGAATCTCAACTGCTCCATGAGGAAATACTTTTACGACTCGATAAGGACCATACCACCGCGAACGTAGTTTTCCAGGAAAGAGGCGTAGCCTGGAATTGTACAATAATACTTTCTGGTTTGGTTCAAATGTCTTGCGAAGAATCGACTTGTCATGGAAGATTTTTGTCTGCTCTTTATAAATTTTTGCATTCTCATATGCCTCATTTCGAATTTCCTCTAACTCATTGAGTTGAAGTTTTCGGTGTGATCCGGCCTTGTGCAAATCGAAATTAAATGTTTTGATGGCCCAATACGCATGATGTTCTAATTCCACAGGTAAGTGACAGGCTTTCCCAAATACAAGCCTGTACGGAGACATTCCAATCGGAGTTTTGAAAGCTGTACGATATGCCCAAAGAGCATCATTCAACCGTTGCGACCAATCCTTACGATCGGGGCGAACCGTTTTCTCTAAAATTTGTTTGATCTCTCGATTTGACACCTCAACTTGGCCACTTGTTTGTGGATGATATGGCATTGCAACTTTATGAGTGATGGAATATTTTTTCATTAAGGATTCAAACGGTTTGTTGCAAAAATGAGTACCCCCATCACTTATAATTGCTCGAGGAGTGCCAAAACGAGAAAAGATATTTTCTTTTAAGAAACGGACCACTACTCTGTGATCATTCGTTTTACATGGCACTGCTTCAATCCACTTAGAGACATAGTCGACGGCCACAAGGATATACACATAACCGAATGACGGGGGAAATGGGCCCATGAAGTCAATACCCCAAACATCAAATATTTCAACAATGAGAATATTGGTAAGTGACATCATGTTCCTGTGAGAAATATTACCCGTACGTTGGCATCTATCACATGTTGAGCAGAAGGCATGGGTGTCGCGAAATAGTGTAGGCCAATAAAATCCACTTTGTAAGACTTTCGCAGCTGTTTTCTTTGAACCAAAATGACCACCACAGGCATGATCATGACAAAAGGAGATTATACTATGAAACTCACTCTCAGGCACACATCTCCTAATAATCTGATCAGGACAAATTTTGAATAAGTATGGGTCATCCCAAAAGAAATGTTTAACCTCAGCAAGAAATTTGGATTTATCTTGTTTAGTCCAATGAGAAGGAAGTTGACCTGTAACAAGATAGTTTACAATGTCCGCATACCAAGGTAATTGAGAAATAGTTAGAAGTTGTTCATCAGGGAAAGACTCATTCATTGGCAAAAGATCCACTGTGGACTCTAAGACAAGTCTAGACAAATGGTCGGCTACTACATTTTCGGAACCCTTTTTATCCCGAATTTCAATATCGAATTCTTGTAGCAAGAGAATCCACCGAATCAATCGAGGTTTAGCGTCTTTTTTAGAAAGAAGATATTTCAATGCTGCATGATCTGAGAACACTATAACCTTTGACCCTATGAGATATGACCTGAATTTGTCTAGAGCAAATACCACCGCCAACAATTCTTTTTCAGTGGTAGAGTAGTTGAGCTGTGCATCATTTAGAGTCCTACTAGCATAATAAATGACATGAGGCATTTTGTTCAATCTCTGTCCTAGGACGGCTCCAACGGCATAATCCGAAGCATCACACATAAGCTCAAAAGGTAAACTCCAATCAGGTGGTTGGATGATTGGAGCAGAAGTCAGTAAATGCTTCAGCTTATCAAAAGCTTGCCGACACTCATCATTAAGGATAAAAGCAACATCTTTAGCTAGTAAATTGCATAAGGGTCGAGAAATTTTGCTAAAATCCTTAATGAATCTCCTGTAGAATCCCGCATGCCCTAAGAATGATCTAATCTCTTTAACCGTTCTGGGTGGAGGAAGACTAGAAATTAAATCAATCTTGGCTTTATCAACTTCAATGCCTTTACTTGAAATAACATGCCCGAGTACAATCCCTTTTTGAACCATAAAATGACACTTTTCCCAATTCAATACCAGGTTCGTTTTTTCACATCTTTCCAAGACAAGAGATAGATGGTATAAACATTCATCAAATGAAGAGCCGAAAATTGAAAAATCATCCATGAAAATCTCAAGAAAACGCTCAACCATGTCTGAAAAAATACTCATCATGCATCGTTGGAAGGTCGCAGGCGCATTACACAATCCAAATGGCATACGCCGATAGGCATATGTGCCAAAAGGACATGTAAATGTGGTTTTCTCTTGATCCTCGGGAGCAATGGGAATTTGATTATACCCGGAATAACCATCCAGGAAACAATAATAGCTATGCCCCGCCAATCTCTCAAGCATCTGGTCTATGAAAGGAAGAGGAAAGTGATCCTTCCTTGTGACCAGGTTCAGTTTACGGTAATCAATACAAACTCGCCAACCCGTAGTCATGCGCATTGGTACTAACTCATTATCCTCATTTTTTTTCACCGTAATCCCGGACTTTTTAGGAACAACTTGAACTGGACTGACCCATGTGCTAGCAGAAATGGGGTAAATGATACCAACATCTAATAATTTTAGCACCTCAGCCCGAACGACCTCTTTCATGTTAGGGTTAAGCCTCCTTTGCATTTCTCGCGATGTTTTTGCGTTTTCTTCAAGATGAATACGATGCATACACACCGTGGGGCTTATTCCCTTTATGTCCGCTATTGTCCACCCAATAGCTGCCTTATGTTCTCTAAGAACATTAAGCAATTTACCCTCCTATTCTTTATCAAGGTTAGCAGCTATGATGACAGGCAGGGTTTCAGAAGGTCCTAAGAATGCATACTTGAGAGTTTCAGGTAATTGCTTAAGGTCGACTTTGGGTGGTTTCTCAATAGATGGGACCAGTTTAGACTCAGAAGGTGGAAGAGGTTCCACTCTAGCTTTCCATTTTGTTGTATTCATTTCTGGATTAGAGTCAAGCAATGCATTGACTTCTTGGATGGAACTTTCTATGTCAAAATCTACGCCAAAATGTGCTAAACAAATCTCAAGAGCGTCATCGGAAGATTCAAGGAAAGAGTCATGCACTAGACTCTCAATCATATTCACTTCAAATATATCATCTGAGTCTGACATTTGTTGTCCAGCATTGAAAACGTTGAGCTTGATCTTCATGTTACCAAAGGACAACTTCATAACTCCATTCCTACAATTTATGATTGCATTGGAGGTGGCCAAGAATGGACGTCCTAAGATAACCGGGATTTGACTTGTAGGATTCTGGATAGGCTGAGTATCTAGAATAATGAAATCCACTGGAAAATAAAACTTATCAACCTGGATCAGCACATCTTCAATAATACCACGGGGCACCTTGACAGATCTATCAGCTAGTTGGAGTGTTATTTTGGTTGATTTCAGCTCACCAAGTCCTAGCTGCTCATACACAGAATATGGTAACAAATTGACACTCGCCCCTAAATCAAGCAATGCCTTTTTAATCTTATGATCTCCTATGATGCAAGAAATGGTAGGAGCTCCTGGATCCCTAAATTTAGGAGGGGTGTTGTGTTGAATCATGGAGCTGAGTTGCTCTGCAAGGAAGACCTTCTTATGAACATTCATCTTACGCTTTTGAGTGCATAAATCTTTAAGAAACTTAGCGTAAGCAGGGACTTGCTTGATAGCATCAAGCAACGGAATGTTGATTTGGACTTGCTTAAACATGTCCAATATCTCATTAAAGTTGTTTCCTTTCTTAACCGGTGCCAGACGTTGCGGAAAAGGTGCTTTAGGCACATAAGATGGCACATGAGTGGTTCCTGGAGAGTCAGAATGTTGTTGGACTTTGGATGCACTAGTATGTCTCTCCATTTCATTTTGATCTTCCGTATTGGACTTTGATTCTTCCCTAGGCATCTCTACTTTGTTCTCAATCTGTTTACTGGACCTAAGGGTAATGATTGATTTGGCTTGCCCATGATATTGTTCTTGGTTTGAATTAGAGCCAATCTCATACTGTCCTTTTGGATTTACCACAGGTTGACTAGGGAACTTGCCCTTCTCTCTCTCACTCAATGTGACAGCAAGTTGACCCAACTGTACTTCCAGCTTGGCAATGGATTGCGCATTTGCATGTAAACTCTGCTGGTTAGCTAGTAAGGTATGTTGGGTGTCTTTTTGAAATTGAAGTGAACTTTGCATAAAAAGATTGAGTGTATCCTCAAGAGATGGTTTCCTAGATTGTGGAGGCACTTGTTGATACTGTGAGAACTGCTGAGGTTGTTGACTGCCCACTTGGGAGTAAGGTTACATAGGAGGATTTCCAGATGGTCCTCCTTGTTGTGGTCCTTTTGCCCAAGAGAAATTTGGATGTCTAGCCCACCCTGGGTTGTAGGTGTCTGAGTAAGGATCATTCCCAGGTCTCCGAAAGGTGTTCATAGCATGTACTTGTTCAGGGAGAAATTCTGGAAATGCTGAACTAGATGGACAAGACGGCGTAGGATGGGCGGGACTAGAACATGTAGCACATGACTCGACTTGAGTTGTTTGTGGAGGTCCATTATTTAACATTAAAGCATCCACTTTCTTTGTCAGGCTATCAATTTTGGCATAAAGATCTGGTGTGACTCCTACCTCATATATACCACCTTTCTTCTGTGGTTGGGGACTCCTTTCACCTCTATTTGAGTAGTCCCATTGCTGGGAATTTTCACACAAGGTTTCAAAGAAATTCCACGCTTCAACATCACTTTTGGTCATGAATGACCCTCCACTAGTGGCGTCAACCATGCGACGGTTTTGGGGTGTCAGACCATCATAGAAGTATTGAACCTGTTGCCACTTTTCAAAACCATGGTGTGGACATTTAAGAAGTAAATCCTTCCATCTTTCCCAACATTCATGAAAGTGCTCACCCTCTTTTTGTGTGAAATTCGTGATTTCTCTACGGAGAGCATTAGTTTTGTGAACCGGGAAGAATTTGTTTAAGAACTTCTTAGACAGTTGGTCCCATGTAGTGATAGACCCAACTCCTAGAGAATTCAACCATGCTTTCGCCTTATCCTTCAAAGAAAAAGGAAAAAGGCGCAAACGGATCGAATCGTCTGAAAAGTTTTGGAACTTAAAGGTGGAGCAAATGTCTAAGAATTCTTTCACATGATGATATGGATCCTCCTTATCTGAACCATAAAAGGATGGCAACAGTTGTATGACCCCAGGTTTAAGTTCAAAGTGTGCTGCTGTGGTGGCAGGCAACACTATACATGAAGGCGCATTGAATTGGACAGGAGCTGAATAATCTCTAAGAGCTTTAGTTCCATTCTCTTCCGCCATTTCAAACAGGATGTTTCTAAATCTTCTATGAAAGGTTCTTTCTATTTCAGGATCAAAATGTGCTAGTTCTATGTTCAGAGATCTACATCCTAGCATAAACTATGTTATCAATATAAGAAAGAAAACTAAACTAAGAAGCAACCTAAGAGAAATAAAACTAGACCTAGCAACTATGAGATTCTAAAACAAGAAAAAGCTATGTAAATGAAAATTGGAAAGAAGAACCCGGAAAAGGAGATGATGAATGTCTGTAGATTTGAGAGCTCCTCCTTTTGAAGACAATGTTATTTAGCAGCTTCCTTCCTTAATTCCTGTAAACAGAAAACAAAAATAACTTAAATTCACTAAAATAATGCTGGAAAAAAAAATCCTAAGCAACGGCTAATTTCTAAAAAAAAAAAAAAAAAAGTTTGTAATCTTAGAAATAAAAACTAAGTTAGTTTCTAAAAAGGGAAAAAATTTCTAAAACTAGAAAATAGAAAGTTACTTGAAAGAAGAATCAGAATCTAGAATTGGAAAATAGGAAATTTCTAAAAATAAAATAAAATAGCCTAGAAATAGAAACTTTCTAAAAAAAAAAAAAAACCTTAATTCTAAAAATAGAAATTAGAAAAAAAATAGAAAATTTGGAAAGAGATTACCAAATTAGTAGTTTATGTCAGGTCCCTACAAAACAGGCAATAGGTTAGTTTCTAAAAAAAAAATTTAACCGAAAGTTAGTAAAAAAACCTAAGACTATGAATTATGATAAGAGAGAATCTTAAATCCAATTGGACCGAAACAGTCCCCGGCAACGGCGCCAAAAACTTGATGTTTTTTTTAAACCAACCTGATTTAAATGATTTTAAACTCGCAAGTATACGAATCAGATGTAGATATGGTACGTATTACGAGATCGTTCCCACGAGGACTAGTCGTCACAATTCAAAATTAAAGACTCTTCTTAACTAATCCAACAAATATTTACGATAGTAATTAAATAAACTAAATAAAAATCAATGGAAAAATAACTAAGAATAATGAGGAAAGTTCGATCAAAGAGAAGACTAGGACTTTCGAATCCACCCCTAATTATCATGAACCTTGTTTTACCTGTTGATTCACTCTAATTCAGATTGATATCAAAATAAACAAAGCGCACTCTATGTCCTTGGTCAGGTACACAGAATGTATAATTCCTTAAAGCATATGGATCACATCTTTCCATCCATGGTCAGGCATGGAGAGATGTAAATTCCTGTTTCTTCCTCTATAGGAACCTGTTCATGGTCAGACACAAGCACCTAGAATAGTAATCCAAACAACGTCCATAACTAGACTTTGGTCGAGCTCTTAGAAGGGAGGAGTACGGATATTTCAGTTAAGCACAGTAGAGAAAGAAACAAACCAATCAAATTCAGATGAAATCAACACTTACAAGAGTCATTCAAATTAGGGGCTTCATCTCAGCCCTAGCTAGAAATTTAGCTACTCATGGAATCAAGAAGGAAGACGGAAAAATAATATTTATAAAAGAAAAATTCCATCCTCTCTTCCCTCTTGCTTGAATCTGATGTCTTCGCTCTCTTCCCTCTCCCTGGCTCTCTTCCAAAACGAGCTTTCCCTTCTGCTTTTTCTCCTGTCCAAAAAAAACAAGGAACTACCTCTCTCAAACGGGCCTTTCAAAACGAACCTTTTCTTCTCTCCAACAAAACTCTCCCTCTCTTGCTTTTTTCTTGGATCTGTTCTTCCTGGCTTCCTTTCTCTCTTTCTTATAGCAGCTTAGGCGGTGGAGGGACGTTTTGGAAACGCTGTCGCAGCAGCAGCCGCGTTCGGACTCTCTTTCCGCAGCCAAGATCAGATGCAAAACAGCCCTCTTTCCTTACTCGATTTCCAAATAAATACCGTCCCTTAGGACGTTTTCCAGTCTTCTACATGATGGACGGATCAGATCTTCCATCTGATCAAGTGTAGTGGGCCACAACAGGTGCGAAAATCGGACAGCGTCCGGCGTGCGTAAACAGGGATTACACTGTTCGCGCTGCGACATTGGTGGGGCCCACTATTGACATTATCTTCAAAATCCAGTCCGTCCATTAGATTGTCATTGAAAAATCGGTCGGACATGCTCAATTCTAGATCAAATTCGTGGTGGCTCACAGGGTTTTAAACCCACCATCCATTCTGCTTTTGAACAGTTAAAAAACGATCTCTACTGTTATCTGAAATAACGCCACCTAGGCGATGGTAATATGGGCCATTATGGTCTAATAAATGGTCCAGATTGGACCCACGAGTCGTGATGGTGGCCCACAACAGGGGACCGCAAGTCCCTGTTTCCGTTTCCGTGAAGCCGAAAACGGAAATTTCCTTTTTCTTTTAAATTTCGTCGGTCAGCGCCTGCTGACCGACCTTGAACGTATGGATGCACCGCCGGTGTGCGTCTGCACTGTGTGCATGCAGTGCACATGTGAGGTCCATCATGATGTGTGCACCGAATCTCCTCCGTCCATATGATTTTTCATGTAATTTAAAGCGTTGATACCAAAGATGAGCCATATCCAGGGACCAGGTGGGCCCCACTTAAGGAATTAAAGGGCTGATCTGGCCGTTGGGCCACTTCTCGAGATATCCAATGGTTGAAATTTAATATGTATGGTTTATTTATGGCCTCCAGGCTATGCATGAAGTTTCAAGTCAATCGGATGGCGGGAACCATGTGATCTTGCATTCTGGACCATTTTCGGGCCTTTTTAATGTGAACGGCTTGATTTCCTCGGATCCCTGGCATGTGAATTCTTCAGTATTAGTTCCCTTGAGTGCGTCCCTTGCTCTGGTGACTTTGGAACATCAAATCCATGCTTGTAGTGCTCTTTTTCCATCAACGCTCCTGATTTCATCTTGTAACAAAAATATAATTAAAATACCCCGTTAAACATTATCATGTACGTAAAATTAGGTAATAAATGGGGTCTGATATGTAATATTCGACCCTCATCAGGAATCAAGTCCAAATAGTATCCGGAAACGCACAACTTGAGCCCGTAGCGAAGTGTGTGAGAAATGCGAATATCTTTAGAAAATGAACTCAAACTTAAGTGAATTGGGCCGTTCGCTTGTAGGCCAAATTTAAGGTTTCAGACCGTCAGATTCTGACCCAACTACACCCCTGGATCAAAAAAAAAATTTTGCACCCGTTGGTATACTTGTGACCCTGATCGAGTGACGATGGCCGTTGAACTGAAACTGGTCCTTTGCGGTTGATCCATAAATTCGATTGGATCGAAATCTTAGCCAGGCTTAGATCCATGGTCAGGAAACTTTCTCAGGACTGTATGCAGGAAATGGACCTCCAGATGAGCTCCGTTGGCTCGAAACAGATGACTTTTGGCTATAACCTAAGTATACCATGGCCCTGGGGCCATTGACTTCACTTCTGGGCCTATTTAAGGGCCTTAACCCACCCCTCTCTCATTCCATACAAATGTCCTAAACCCTAGGAGAGAGAAGAGAGAAAAGAGATGGAAAGAGTGAGTAGAAGTGAGAGAGAGTGAGAGATAGTTGCTGGGATTCGATCCCACCGCTCTACGTGCTGAATCCCCTCTTCCGTGTTGCAATACCGGCGATTTTGACTCCACTTTTGGGTAAGGAATCCTAACCATAATCTATTCTAGGTATCCAAATAGGTAGATTGGTGAAATAACTAACCTATTTCATGTTATAGGTAGTCGTTGTGCCGTAAATAAAGGCGTGGTGTACGAGCCGAGTTCGTAATCGGCGTACCGATGAAAGGTGAGGAATATAAATGTTTAGGTTATGCTTTTCAAGGCTTTCAATGTCAGTTAATGATTTATGACTGACTTGATTGCTGTCACATGTACTTGGATGCATTGTTTTCCGAGTATTATACATATATATGAACTATGTCGAATATAATACATTCCATGTGTTTGTTGAAATGTTTGAATGAATATGGAATCATAATTTGTGCTTGCCATGATTGTTAAATGAGAATCCATGATTTTTGTATGTGTCGCAACTCTTATGTTAAAGAATTTTCTATAATATATGTTTTAACTAACTTATTACATGTAGGTTGATTTGTGTAGTCTAAGTGTTTGGTAAAATGTCTGATTGAGAAAATGCTGATTGAAATGTATTTTATAAGGGTGTTGAGATAGGATTCTCAATAACTTTAGCTATAGTTATAGTTTCCTTTATACAACCTATCCTGCTATTACGTGATTTATGTATGAAATGCATATGTATGATGTCATGTTCACTATGTGCTATATGAAATGCTCAAATGGTTGCGATGCTTAGATTGTTTGTTTAATACTGTCATGACTACCATATGTGAATGCTACTATTTTGGAGTGTGATTGAGACTAATAAGTAGTCCAGGCAATCGGTAACGACTTCCGATCGAGTGGCTGAATCAGTTTCGTCACCACGGACACATTCGATGAATTCGAGTCGTACGGTGATTATCGACAGTAGTTAGGCCACAAGGAGTGTGTATGTGCTCCATGTCGATTAATTCAACGTGCACTCGTACCAGTTGAGCTTGTCAAATAACCCGATTGGCCTAACGTATGTTCACCATGTATGGACGCTATTGCTTGAATTTAAGGTACCACTTACCATTAAAAAGCCCATTTAACCTTGGTACCATGATCCGCTAAGACTCATGACCCAAGCATGGTGGTATGGGACATCGTAGTTGAGCTGTCAGCCTATGCTGGGGTGACGAGCCTCCCCATAGTGTCCATTGAGCAACCCAAACTCGTGAGCCGAATACGGTGGTATGGGACACTGTATTCGAACTGTCGGCCTACGCTAAGGTGACAAGCCTTTCCCATACTTATCTCGAGTATAAACTAGGCCTACACCGAAGTGACGAGCCTCCCGTAGCAACCTGAACTTACCTATCCACTGTTTTTGAATAAGGGGTGACGTTGCCCTATAACTTGCTTATCGTATGTGATTAACTAGGCTTGACAACCCTAGATGGATCATTATTTGGGTAAATGATATAAAGGGAGGTACCTTGGCTTCCCGAATCTGCTGTATGAATGAGTCTAATTAAGAACTTGGCTAACACGACCATGTACTGTATTGCATGTGCCTTTGGCGTGGGAGTTGAGCACAGTGGGAGTTTAACATGCGCGACCGTAAGATGATGTCGCAGAGGGAGCGCAGGTGAGGGCATGCATCATTAATACATATCATCCTTGCATTAACCAGAGTACTTAGGAATGCTTGTTGTATTACTTTATCATTACTGCTTAACTGAATTGATAACATGTTAACCTTTGCCTTATAGCTCCACTGAGTTGATCACTCACTCCCACCCTGGGACAGTTTTTTAAAACACCAACCAGACTCTGTTGTAGTTGTAGATGATGTTGCAGCTGTAAGACCCGTATCCTAGTCCATACTATTCCATCGACTCCAGCGATCCTTTCCGTCGAAGTCCGGCAATCCGCGAGCTATAATTGATGTTTACACGTGACCCTTAATTTTATCCTATAGATTTGAGTCAGCTTAATTTGAGACTTGTACCATTATGACTGCACCGTCACTACAGTTCCAACGCCGCGTCTTGCACATCGATCCGATACACTAGCAGGGAGATGTGGGCCCATGTTCCGTTCGAGAAAAAACGGCGTGTTTGTAATCCCAAGAGAATCTCTACAACATGTCCCATCAATCAATTAATCAATCACTCAATCAATCAATCAATCAATGCTTTCTTTCTCCCCAAGTCAAGCAACCACCAAATCAACTCTCTCTCACCCTCTCTCTTACACACCCATACATGTCAAGTATACCATCACCTCACCTATCACTCACATCCATCACCCATCTCTCACTCTCTCTCTCCTTACAACCCTCTCTCTCTCATTTCTCAACACACTTTCCAAGCAAGGGAAGAGAGTGCACGTCCAAGCCATTTCAAGAGAGAAAAGAGTGAGTTGTGTGGCCCACTTCCCACCCCTAAAACCAACATCCTAGCCATTCAAACCTCATCACCCTCCATCAAAGTGAAGCACAAGGAGATCGACTATCCAACGGACCAAGAAAATCGAACGATGGGTGCTCTATTAGGCCTAGATTTCCTTTTTTTTATGAAGAGCTAAGTGAGGCCTACTGATTGATGGTATGGATCTCACTTTGGGCCCTAGGTGTGGCCGATGACCCACCTTGATCCTCATGATCATTCCATGATGGGGCCATTCTCCATGGACCCATCATGATGTTTATTCTCCTTGCATGAATAGGGTCATCTAGACCTTACATTTTGGTGGAGAGAGGATCTCCACCGTTGATTTTCGATTTAATGGGCCCACGTGTAATGGGGCCCACTTGATGTATGATTGAATGCTTGAAAGGAGAGCCCATAGTGTCGGGTTCCCTCCATGCACGTATGTGTCTCTCCCCCCCTCTCTCTCTCTCTCTCTCTCTCTCTCTCTCTCTCTCTCCTTTTCCCTTTTTTTGTGTGATGACGTAGTTGTGTGGCCCACTTGGATAGACCCCACTTTGATGTATGTATTACCCACGCCATCCAACCCTTTCTTTTGGTGGCCCACATCCCTAGGTGGGGCCCACCTTAAATGAATTGTCACGCCTCGAACTCAGAAATTGGGCTCACAAAATTCCCGATCGCTGAATCCGGCGCCAACAACCTCCGTAGTACCCCATTCTCAGCTCCCGGCACCCATACGCCAGGTTCCGATCCTGGGATCCTACAAGGAGGATTTCAAACATGATTTGATTAGTAATTAGCATAACCACAAGTATAGGCAGATCACAAAGAAAACATCAACATCATATATCCACTAATAGAAACTTTGAATACAATACTGAAAGGAAAAAAAATACATATGGCAAAATAAAATCGAAGCTCCATAAGTTAGCTACGTACTCCAAGCTCTATGCTGCTGCAACCTAAGATCACCTGCACGCATCTATCATGCACAAGCTTATAGAAAGCTTAGAGGGTGGTGTAAGTGTGTGCACAAGATAAGTACCAAGTATTCAACGCAATGACATAATCATACAGTATCGAAATAAGCGCAAGGTCATGATTCATACGTTATCAAAGTAAGTGAAAACACTGACAAGTCCATGAGTCAAACAATATCAGAATATGTAATACAGATCAACTATACAAATGAAGAGTCAAAGAGAGCCAAATATCAGATGCCGAGAGTATAATGCAATATGTAAATCCTACTAAGTCCGTCTAGGCCATATAAGTGCAGAAACATAGTAACTCAAAATGCTAAGTACTACGGATGTAATGTGATATGCAGTGCGAATGAAATGACCATGCTGGAGTGTGAAGTCGGGATGATAGTACGTAGTATCGTAGGCTACGGGGTCCACCATATGGGACTTCTATCCAAACCACTCCCATACCTAAATTTGGATAGTCAGACTCAATGTGGTAAACTCCTGATCTCAGGTTAGTCGCGTGCCCAACCGAAATCCTCGCCATGCGAAGGCACATGTAACAAATAGTTACGCACCACCAGCCCGAGTGAATAGTGAATGAATGAATGAATGAATATGTAATTCCTGCTCAATAAGTCCACATATCAGTACAATTACTCTCTGAAAAATCACCGGGGTCTATTACACTCCAAACTAGGTTGCCGCCCCATCGCGCACAACAAGGTGAGTGGAAGAGACCTTACTATCTGCCTGCCAATATCGGGCCCGGCTCGTCGATAGCGGACCCATTCCTCGAGCTGGTCAGACTCAGCCTAGCATTGCCCCCTCCTTTCGGGCAGGTAAGGCCATACCCCCTTCCAACTGAACAAGACACAGTGGGAGACGCAGCTTAACGGTATATGGCCCTTATGCGCTCATGCATCCACTCGGTCTAGACATTGGAGCAACCTTTGGAACCAAGAGGGTTTAGGGACTTTTACCCAGGGATATCTATAGCACTCCATGTAGAACAGATTTCCGGTGTCCCATCTGACCATCCATGAAATACCTGTGGAGGCTACGACCATGATATCGCTAGGGCGTACAGTGATCACAATACAAGATGCATGAGTCATACAATCCAATCATGCATCACTCCTACGCATACCATGCGCTCAGGTGAGACAATCTCTGCTTATCAAGGAGTCTCATAACAACCTGCCTAATGACATATGCAATGGTCAACCACATCTCATAACAAATATACAGATGATGCGTATGGGCATGTATCATGATGCTATGCTGTCACATACTCATAATCGGTATCAATAACCGGCATCGACAATCGACCTCTACAATGTGGACATTTAACCAACATTGCCCCCAAGAAATGGCCCACATAGAGCCTAACATATGGTGGACCCATGGCCTCTCACAAGGGCTAAACATATAACACCATGGGCCTCACTCAAGAGCCACATATACAGAACAGGTGGGCCCTGCTCATGGGCTTCAAATACATGACATGTGGGCCCTACACATGGGTCACGAGTACATCAAATGCGTCATACATCCTGGGCTTAATACATATCACAATGGCCTTGCCCATAGGCCACGAATACACCACAATGGGCCTTGCCATGGGCCATGACTACATCACAGTAGGCCTCAACTATGGTTCGCATATACATCATATAGGTCTCGACAATCGGAATTGACACTCGAAATCGGCCTCAACAATCGGGGTCGGCCTATACAATCAACCTCGACAATCGGAATCGGCTTCGATACTCAGCCTCAACAATCGGGATCGATCGATAATCAGAATTGGTAAATCGGTCACAATAATTAGCCTCGATCGTTAATCAGAATCGGCAAATCGGTCACAACAATCGAATAGATCGACAATCAGAATCGGTAAATCGGTCACGACAATCGGATCAATCGATCGATAATCAGAATCGGCAAATCGGTCACAACAATCGGGATCGATCGATAATCCAAATCGGCAAATCGGAATCGGTCTCAACTTCGATAATCGAAATCGGTAATCTGTAATCGAAATCGGTAATCGACAATCGGAATCGATCTCGACCTCGATAATCGAAATCGGTAATCGGCAATCGAAATCAGTCTCGACCTCGATAATCGAAATCGGTAATCGGCAATCGGAATCGATCTCAACCTCGATAATTGAAATTGGTAATCGGCAATCAAAATCGGTCTCAACCTCGATAATCGAAATCGGTAATCGGCAATCGAAATCGGTCTTGACCTTGATAATTGAAATCAGTAATCGGGAATCGAAATCGGTCTTGACCTCGATAATTAAAATCAGTAATCGGTAATCGAAATCGGTCTCAACCTCAATAATCGAAATCAGTAATCAGCAATCGGAATCGGTCTCGACCTCGATAATCGAAATCGGTAATCAGCAATCGGAATCAGTCTCGACCTCGATAATTGAAATCGATAATCGGCAATCGGAATCGGTCTCGACCTCGATAATTGAAATCGGTAATCGGCAATCGGAATTGGTCTCGACATAAGGCGGAGTCCATAGATGGACGGCCGATGATGGATCAAGCAATGTCAATGGGGCCCAAGCGTTTGGGTTAACCCACTAGAGAACAATGAGAATGGGCCTATCCGGGCCTAAGGGAAGGTCACAATATGGACGTCCAACCATCATTGCCCATCAATGTGGACATTTAACCATCATCGCTCCCAACAATGGCTCACATACAAGGGATTCATACATAACTTAACGGGCCATACATACATCGCACTGGGCCTCAACCATGAGCTCCAAATACGTTACATCGGGCCTCATCAAATGGGCCCCAAATACATCCAATGGGTTGTAACCATAGGCCTCAGATACATCATATGAGCCACAACCCATGGGCCTTAAATACGACAAGTGGGCCACATCAATGGGCCGCACCAATGGGCCTCATATACACAACAGGTGAGCCCCGCGCCATCAAAATGGGTAGACAGCGCGGATATGAAATACATATATCGGGGTGAGCCCCACCATCTAGTGTGGATATACACTACATTCATCATGGTGGGGCCACGTCAATCATGTAATGGACAATGTGAATATATAACATGTCTTCAAAGTGGGCCCCACCCAACAAATGGACAGTAGGCATGGATAAAACGCATACATCATGGAGTGGTTCACGCAACACATATATCAAGGAGGGCCCCACCCAGCAAAACATCCAGATGGACGGCTAGGTGGAATACATACATTAGATGGCCCACGAAACTTGCGAATGTCACTATAGGTGGGACCCACACATCAGGATGGCATGGATGAAATACATATATTAAAGGTGGGTCCACACGTGACCACCCCACATGACGTGGGTAAAACACATGAATCATGGTGGGATCCGCGTCCCCTCACTGGACGGACGGAGTGGATAAAACATCATGGTGGGCTCACACCACAAATGGACAGATGGTGTGAATATAGTACATACATCACGGTGGAATCCATAATCTGGACGGCCCATCAAGGCAGACCCCACACGGCACATGCAACATGGGGGGTTCCACATGTGTGTGGGGCCACGCTGCAGGGCAGCATGAATGAAACACAAATATCATGGTGGTGTCCCACACCACCTATCCTGATGGATGGTGTGAACACAACACATTATCAAGGTAGGGCCCACCATAACATTATTTTCCACCCAATCTGATCATAAGGTCATAAATACCTAAATTAAGTGGAAAAACAAATATCATATTGACCCGAAGCTTCTGTGCGCCCAAGGGAGTTTCAAGGGTAGTCGTTCAACCCCCAGTGTTTACTGTAGTGTGGTCCACCTGATACCAGGATCTGCCTCATTTTTATTCTTAAGCCTTAAAGCAAGATCACTAAATGAATGGACGATTTGGATGGAACACGTCCATCATGGTGGGGCTACTAGAGATGGTTGGACGGTGTGGATATACCTCATACATCATGATGGGGTCCCCACAGCCCGTCTAAATGGACGGTGTGGAATACAAAACATACATCACGGTGGTGGCCCATGCAGCATAACAGGTGGATGGCTTGGGGATCACATACATCAAATGGGACCCACAGAGCTGCATGTCATGCAGTGGGACCCACCGAACTTGGTGGCATCAGTGGATGGCTAGGATGAAACACACACTCCATGGAGGTCCACGTGATTGGACAGCATAGATAAAACACATATCAGCCCCACTGTCCAGCAACTGCTGGACGGTGCTGAAACACATACATTCAAGGTGGGTCCCACCGTCCCAATCTAGTGGACGGTGTGGATGAGACCCATACATCAACGGTGGGTCACACCTGTCCAAAATGTTGGACAGTCTAGATAATACCCATACATACATCTGGTAAGTACCACAGAACTTGCTGACATCATGGGCAGTGGCCGTCCAACAGATGGACGACCCAGATATAGAATACGTATATGAGGTGGGTCCACGCGGCGTGTGACTCACCATCATTACCTATATAGTATATATATATATTTATTTTATAATAATATTAATAATAATATCATCCACCTCCAGCGTCCAGATGGACCATTGGATAGAACGCATACATCAGAGGCCCGTCGTCCCAGTTCTGCTGGATGGACGGCAGGATATGAAGCACATTCATGAGGTGGGCCCATCCTCACACATGTCACACGTGTGGGTTGGGTCCCATGCAAATGGATGGATAGTGGAATATAATACATACCACATGATGGGACCCACCTTTTGATGACGTCAATACAGTCATCTATATTACCTGGTGCGAGGTATACTGGCCAATCCACATCCCATGTTACCAAGGTGGGTCCACACGTGTGGGACCCACCTTCCAACCAAGCTGATATTTGTTGTATCCCTTCGCCCATGCCAGCCCAAAATGGACAGCAAGGTGAGCTGGCTGGATATGGCAGAGAGATGGGCTCCACTTTAGACAACGGTATGGTCCACTAAATGTATGCCGTGGATTAATTCACGCATCATCAAGGTGGGCCATGGATTATGGGAAAGAGAGAGAGAGAGAGAGAGAGAGAGAGAGAGAGAGAAACGGATGGTGGAGATGGGAGGAGCTCCGCCACTATGAGCTCCTCCATGCAAGATACAATGCATACATCAATTGGGTCCCACCACAAGTGGGCCATCAAACTTAAAAATCGATGGATGAACACCCACCTATGGCCTCCTTCTTTAGCTCCTTGGACTCCTTAGCCCCTAAGCTCCTTCTTTAAGGGAGTGAGATGAATTTTGAAGGGTTGGATGGTTGGATGAGGGTTTAGGAAAATGGGCCCTCTCTTGCATTCTTCTTTCCTTAGAGATTTCCTCTCATGGAAGCTTAGAATGGAATGAGATGGAGAGAGAGAGAGTGATGGGATGAAAATGGGTGGGTGGAATGGGTCTTGTAAGAAAAGGATATGAATGGTATGGGCTTGTTTGAATTTTGGTAAAAGAGTGCTGGATAGGGAGAGAGAGAGTTTGACTTCTGGGAAAAGAGGGAGTGGTCATTTGTACTTAAGATAGGGTGAGGTGGCATGGGGTATGGGTAATGTACTTGACTTGATGGATGTGACATGTTGTAGAGATTCCCTCGAAATTCACAACACGCGGCGTTTCTTCAGAATGAACGCGGACCCATATCTTCAGGCTCGGGTATCGGATCGGTGCGCAAGTCGCAGGTTAGAACCGTGGTAACGACGCGGTCGCTAAGGTACAAGTTTCGGGTCGAGCCGACCTCGGCATGCAGGACTCGGCTTAGGATTGCGCGCAAACGTCAGATACAAGTCAAGGGTTGCCGAAATTCGACCAGGAGGACCGCAGAAGCTTACGAAACAGTACGGTCTAGGATACGGGTCTTACATGAATTGTGTAGAAGCCCAAACCGTCCAGCGTTTAGGGATGCTGGACTTAAAATGGAAATAAAAATATTAGCCTTAGCTCAAGGCTATTTGGGTGGGCCACTTGTGTAGGCCCCACCTTGATGTATGAACCCAATCCACACCATTCATCCCTTTCCACAGACCATTTTAGGTGTTGAGCCAAAAAATGGGGCCAATCTGACTTTCTGGCGGGCCATAACATAGAAAACAGTGGTTATCACCGTTAAAAATCCACATGATATTTCCACACCCTAAAATGTATCGAATATTTGGCTTGTATGGCTTGTCTTGGGCTATGGGAAGTAGTGGACGGGGTGGATTCTTCCGATGCGGGCCCCACGGATGAAAAACCTCAAAAAAATAGATTTCAAAAAAAAAACACATGCAGCAGACGCTGCTGCTGCCAGAGGCGCGCAGGCAGCACCTGCGGCGTTCAACGGGCGCATAGCAGGGACCCACGGTCCCAGCCGTGGGCCCCACCATGATGGGTGTTTGTCATCCAAACCGTTCATTTGGTGGGCCCCTTCTTGAAGTGGGCCCCCTCTAAAAATCCGCCCGATCTGGATCTCAGATGGCCCACATCACAGGAAACAGTGGGGATGTAACGTCTGCCATTAAAACTCCTTAGAGTCCAGGAGTTTTGGATCATTACGAAATTTGTTTTTCTTGTTCATTCAGGACCGTGTGACCTTATCAAACGGTTGGATGGTATATAAATATTATGGTGGCCCCACGTGGGACCCACCAATGATGTATGTGTTCATTCACACCACCCACAGTGGACGGTGGAATCCACTGTGAATCTCACTACACTGTCTAGTGGTGGACGGTGGGACCCCAATGATGCATGTGTTCTCACCACACCGTCCACTGTTTGGACGATGGGGTCCACCATGATGCATGTGTTGCATCCAAACCGTCTAGCCATGTTGACAGACAATTTTAAGGCTTAAGAAAAGAAAAGTAAGACAAATCTAGGATTAGGTGGACCACACTATAGGAAATAGTGGGTTTGAACGTCCACCATTAAAACCCCTTTCAGGTCAGTGTGACCTTATGATTAGATTGGATGGGAAATAAATGTTATTATGGGCCTTGGGAATTTTAATGGTGGAAATCACTATAACCACTTATCTTTGGGTATGGCCCATTTGGTATGCATGTGGCCCAATTGGTGTGGCCCATTTAATATACATATGGCCCATGTGATGTGGCCCACTTGCCGTATGAGGGCCCATTGTGATGCATTCTAAGGCCCATGGGTTATGGCCCATTGCATTATACATAAGGCCCATTGGTGCGGCCCATTGATGTGGCCCACTTGATGAATATACGGCCCATGTGATATGGCCCATTTGATGTATTTAAGGCCCAATGAGATGTACCTAACGTCCATTGCAATGTGTGATTCTACCATGGTTTATGTAATGATATTTATAGCGGGTCGTGCCTTGGGAACAATGATGGTTCGACATCCACATTGTAAGTATAATGTTAGTTAAATGTCCGCATTACGACTCTCCTTAGGGCCCATTCTTGTTGATCGTTCATCACCTTATAACACGCTTAGTATAATTTCATGACTCATGCCATACGCATCATATGTATGCTTGATATCAGGAATGTTTGATCATAGCATAAGCCGTTGGGCTGAGACATTTACGGGACTCCTTATGAGACGGAGTGCCCCACATGAGCGCGTGGTACGCGTAGGATTGCTGCATGACTGACGGTGTGACTCATGCATTTTGCATTGTGTGTCGTGATCACTGCAGGCCCTAGCGACATCAGAGTCGTGGCCTCCACAGGCACATCATGGATGGTTGTATCAGATACCTAGCATTGTGGGCACTTAGGATGTCCTTAGGTGAAAATTTCAGAACCTTTTTGGTACCAGAAGATGCTCCAACGTCTAGACCGAGTGAATAAACGAGCACCCGAGTGCCGAATACTAGTAGGCTGTGTCTCCCACTATATTGTGGTCGGTTGGAAGGGGATGTGGCCTTATCTGCCCGAGTGAGGGAGCTATAAGCTAGGCTGAGTTTGACTAGCTCGCAAATGAGTCCACTATTAACAAGTCGGGTAGGTATTGACAGACTACTGGTTAGGCAGATATTGTGCTCTCTTCCACTTGCTTAGCCGTGCAGCTAGGGAGGAGGCAGTCAGTGTGAAGTGTATTAGACCCCGGTGATATCCAGATAGGAACTGTACTGATATATGTACTTGATGAGGACTAGCATGCTTGCTTCGCATCTCACATATGACATTTGGCTACATAGGCCTCGCATTGCATGGCCTTGGTATGGCCGATAGCATTCATGCCTTATATCATATAGCTTTAGTACAGCTAACAGTATTCATGGACTTACCACATATTTTCGCATTACTCTGATATTGTACACTTGGCGCTTGCCTTGTGCACACACTTACACCACCCTCTAAGCTTTTATAAGCTTATGCACGACCGTTGCGTGCAGATGGCATTGGATCGCAGTAGCACTGAGGAAGGAGCGCACATCAGATCATTTTGGAGCTTTTGATTACCCTGTATTTTCCTTTCCACATTGTATTTAAAGTTTTTGATATAGTGGATATGTGGTGGTGTTGTTTTGTGACTTGGTTATGCTTGTGGTTATGCTCCATTACAAAAAAAAAAATCATACTAAAAATTCTCCTTGTAGGATCCTAGGGTCGGATTCTGGCATGTGAGTGCCGGGATCCGAGAATGGGGTACTATGGAGGCTGTCGGCGCCGGATTCGGTGATTGAGAATTTTATGAGCCCGTTTTTCGAGTTTGGGGCGTGACGGAAGTTAGTATCAGAGCATAACTTGGGAATACCTGAGGATCACATCACATATCTATTATGGACTTAGAATGGATAGGTTTCGAGCCCGAATAACTTAGCAATTTTTTGACATAGACCCTTAACGTTTATGCCTTCGAGAATTCTCAAGGCTGATAGGCCCTTGTTCCTTCCTGTAGGACGTGATGCCTAGAAGAGTGACCCGAGCGAATCTTGCTCCACCACCTGCGACTCCTGCTCCACCACCAGATATTGCTGCTTTCCACCATGAGGATGTCACTCCTTTACCTGAGACCGGTGCGGATTCGACCGTACCTGTGAGTGTTACTCAGCTGCAGCAGATGCTATAGGCGATGAATGCTATTCTTCAGGGGCAGAGCAGAATCCCACTGTTACACCAGCTGAGGCTGAGCAGGAGTGTGCGAGTGCCCTTCTCAAGGACTTCCGACAACACGATCCCCACGTTTTCGGGGCGAGCCAGAACCTACTGCAGCAGAGATATGGTGCTTCGAGGTGGATAAGATATTTGACGCCATGAGATGTACTACCCAGCAGCGATTCCCATTAGCCGTATTTCCTCTCGAGGGTGAGGCTCAGCATTGGTGGGCATCTGTAGCCCGATCGATAGCGGCCGATTTCATGTGGACCTAGGAGGACTTTGTAGACCGGTTCAACTGGAAGTTCTTTCCCGAGCGTGTGCGACAGCAGCGTGCATTAGAGTTTGAGACTCTAGTCCAGGGGGACATGACTGTGTCCCAGTATGAGGCACGTTTCATCTCAAAGTCGAGATTCGCGACATACCTTATTGATGATAAGGGGCAGAAGGCCCGCCGTTTTGAGAACGGTTTGCATCCTACCCTCAGGAACCGTGTGATCAGACACATGCTTCTGATGTTTGAGCAGATCATAGAGAGGGCCGAGATCTATGAGTCAGATTGGGTCGGTTTGCAGAGAGCCCATGACCAGAGGGGAGATCAGAAGAGGAAGGCGCCCTTTGGTAGTTCCCAGCAGCAGAAGCATCGTTCATAGCAGCGACCCATGACCCTCCCAGCATTCCGAGCACCAGCAGTACCCCTAACACCACCTCTAGGACCGTTTACAAGTACTTACTTTGGGTACGGTAGGACAGGACATCGTATGCACGAGTGTCCCCATCCGCGGCAGCAGCCGAGGACACCGCTTCAACCTCCTCCACGACAGCCACCGCAACAGCAGCAGCGACCACAGCACCAGCCTCCAGGGCCTCCCCCACAGCAGCAGATCAGGCTGCCACCGCGGCAGCAACATCAGTAGAGACCTCAGAGGGGACTTGCACCTCCCCAACAGGCTCAGGGTAGATTTTATGCCGCCTAGTAGGACCCTCAGTCATCAGGAGGGGTCGTCGAGGGTACACTCCCTGTTTCTTCATGCATTGCATGTGTATTATTTGATTTCGGTGCATCACATTTTTTGTGGCTGATGATTTCTGCCGAGCAACCGGTATGCGAATGGAGTCTGCTCGTGAGGGTTTGTCAGTATCGACGCCCTTAGGGAAGATTGCAGTGTTAGGCCGATTTTGTGCATCTTACCCCGTTCTAATTGGGGGTATCTTTTTGCCTGTTGATTTCTTCATATTGCCGATGTCAGGGTTTGATGTCATCCTGGGCATGGATTGGCTCGCCGAGTACCACGCTATATTAGACTACTCCGCGAGGACAGTCACATTATGCATACCCGGCATGCCAGAGTTCTAATTTGTTGTCAAGCCCAGAGGAGAGCAGCTTTCTTGCCTGTTATCATGTGCCGTTGAGGAGTCAGTTGCTTTGAGTATTGACCAGCTGCCAGTCATTTGTGGTTTTCCTGATGTGTTCGAGGAGATTTCATGATTACCACCTCGTCAGCACACCGAGTTCCAGATTGATCTCGTGCCCGATACCGCGCCTATTTCAAAGGCCCCGTATCGTATGGCACCGTTGGAGTTACGGGAACTGCAGAAGCAGTTGGACGAGTTGCATGAGTTAGGCTTTATTCGTCCGAGCAGTTCTTCGTGGGGAGCGCCAGTACTCTTCGTGAAGAAGAAGGATGGCTCATTGAGGCTTTGCGTAGACTACCGCGAGCTCAACAAGGTCACGATCAAGAACAAGTACCCGCTCCCGAGGATTGATGATTTATTTGATCAGCTGCAGGAGGCACAATTCTTTTCGAAGATAGACTTATGGTCCGGTTATCATCAGGTTCGGGTCCGAGATGAGGATATCCTGAAGACAGCCTTTAGGATGCGGTGTGGTCATTTTGAGTTCCAGGTCATACCCTTCAGACTGACCAATGCGCCCGTAGTATTCATACAGTTGATGAACAAGGTCTTCTGTTCGTATCTCAATCAGTTTGTTGTGGTGTTCATTGACGACATTCTGATATATTTGAGGACCCGGGAGGAGCATGAGCGGCATCTAGAGATTACATTGCAGACCCTCCGTACACACCAACTTTACGCGAAGCTGGAGAAGTGCGAGTTCTGGCAGGAGGAGGTGAAGTTCCTCAGTCATGTAGTGACGAGGCAGGGTGTCGCAGTGGACCCCTCGAAGATTGATGCCGTGCGTCAGTGGGGCCAGCCCACGAACGCATCCAAGATCCACAGTTTCCTTGGTTTGGTGGGCTACTACCGATGTTTTATTGAGGGATTCTCCCGTATTGCAGCCTCGTTGACCAGATTGACCTGGAAGGGTGCCGAGTTTGTTTGGAGTGACGCTTGTGAGCAGGCATTTATGGAGCTAAAGGACCGCCTCATGTCTACTCTTGTCGTCACTCTTTCCTCTCGGAGTGATGGATTTAATGTATTTACCGATGCCTCGCGAGTTAGCTTGGGTGTTGTCCTGATGCAACACGGGAAGCCGGTGGCTTATGTGTATCGCTAGCTCAAGGTCCATGAGCTAAACTACCCCATGCACGATTTGGAGCTAGCAGCAGTTGTCTTCGCACTGAAGGTGTGGAGGCACTATCTTTATGGGGTGAGGTTTGAGCTCTTCTCTAACCACAAGAGCTTGAAGTATCTGTTCTCTCAGTCTGAGCTGAACATGAGGCAGAGGCGTTGAATGGAGCTCCTGAAGGACTATGATTTTAATCTTCAGTACCACCCTAGCAAGGCGAACGTAGTGGCGGATGCCCTCAGTAGTCAGCCACGAGGCCTGATGGCGCACATGATGATTCAGGAGTGGAGGATACTCGAGAATATAACAGAGTATGACTTTGAGTTTGGGTTGCAGTCATCTATCATTTAACTATCGAGCCTGTCGATTCAACCCTCTCTTGTCGTAAGGGTGATCGAGGCTCAGTAGATAGACGAGTCGTTAAAGGATTATCGAGCAGAGACAACATCTGAGAGTCAGACAAATTGGCAGATTGGTTCTGATGGTAGACTTCGTTTTAGAGGCCGATTATGTGTCCCGGATATTCCTGAGTTGCGCAGAGATCTTATGACCGAGGCACATCGATCGCGGTTCTCTATCCACCCTGGCTTGATGAAGATGTATCACGATATAAGGCATCAGTATTTTTGGGCGGGGATGAAGCGCCGGATAGCCAGTTTTGTGGCCGAGTGTGACACATGCCAGCGTATCAAGGCCGATCATCAGAGACCCCATGGTCTATTGTAGCTGTTGAGCGTCCCGATGTGGAAGTGGGAGCACATATCTACCAATTTTGTCATGGGTTTGCCGAAGACTTAGCGCGGTCATGACGCCATCTGGGTTGTTGTGGACCATCTGACGAAGTCGGCACATTTTTTACGATTCGTGAGACCTGGCATGCGGACCGGCTCGCCAAGCTGTTTGTTGATGAGATCGTGAGACTGCATGGTGTTCTTATCTCGATCGTTTCAAACCGAGACCCGAGGTTTACGTCTCAGTTTTGGAGAAACTTCTAGAGAGCGATGGAGACTAATTTACAGCTCAGCACCGCGTATCATCTGCAGATAGATGGCCAGACCGAGAGGGTCAACAAGATCCTTGAGGATATGCTTCGGGCCTGCACGATTGATTTCTCAGATAGTTGGGACGAGCACCTGCGATTGGCTGAGTTCACGTACAACAAAAGCTATCAGGTGACCATTGGCATGGCTCCTTTTGAGGCATTATATGACAGACCGTGCAGATCTCCGAGTTGTTGGACCGAGGTTAGAGAGCGGTGTCTCCTAGGTCCTGAGCTTGTGTTGCAGAGTCAGAGGCTATCGATATCATCAAGCAGAGGATGCGCACAGCTCAGAGCTGGCAAAAAAGTTTTGCTGACCGTCGGTGTTGTTCCTTAGAGTTTGTTGTTGGGAACCATGTGTATCTCAAGGTCTCACCCATGAAGGGTGTGGTTCATTTTTAAGCGAAGGGTAAGCTTGCCCGGAGATTTATAAGACCTTTCGAGATCACACGACGCATTGGCGCCGTCGCCTATGGGCTTGCCTTGCCATCTCAGTTGTCTGGCGTCCACAACGTTTTTCACGTCTCTATATTGAGGAAGTGTGGGTCAGACATCGTGCCATTTATTGATTGGCAGCCGTTAGAGGTTCGTGAGGACACTTCTTACATTGAGCAGCCAGTTCGTATACTCGATCGAAAGAAGCAGGTCCTGTGGACCAAGGTCATTCCCTTGGTGAAGGTGCAGTGGGACCATCATAGTGTGGATGAGGTGTCTTGGGAGCGTGAGGCAGAGATTCAAGAGCGTTATCCCCATCTTTTTGATGTTTAATTGTATGATGTATTGTGTTTTGATTATATATGATGTTATGTTTGCTATTCCCTTATGAGTTATGGTTAGTTGTGATGGTAGTATAAATTTTGATGACAAAATTTTTATTAGGTGGGGAGAGCTGTAAGACCCGCATCCTAGTCCATACTATTCCGTCGACTCCCACAATCCTTTCCATCAAAGTCTCGCAATCTGCGACCTATAATCGATGTTTGTACGCAACCCTAAGTCGTATCTTATAGATTTGAGTCGGCTTAATCTGAAACTTGTACCATTGTGACCGCACCATCGCCGCGGTTCCAATGCCGTATTTTGCATACTGATCCGATACCCTGGCAGAGAGATGTGGGCTAACGTTTCGTTCGAGAAAAACACTGCGTGTTTGCAATCCCAAGAGAATCTCTACAACATGTCCCATCAATCAATCAATCAATCAATCAATGCTTTCTTTCTCCCCAAGTCAAGCAACCACCAAGTCAACTCTCTCTCACCCTCTCTCTTACACACTCATACATGTCAAGTACACCATCACCTCACCCATATCTCACTCTCTCTCCTTACAGCCCTCTCTCTCCCTCATTTCTCAATACACTTTCCAAGTAAAGGAAGAGAGTGCACTTCCAAGCTATTTTAAGAGAGAAAAGAGTGAGTTGTGTGGCCCACTTCCCACCCCTAAAACCATCATCCTGGCCATTCAAACCTCATCACCCCCCATCAAAGTGAAGCACAAGGAGATCGTCTTTCCAACGGACCGAGAAGATCGAATGGTGGGTGCTTTATTAGGCATAGATTTCCTTTTTTTGATGAAGGGCAAAGTGAGGCCTATCGATTGATGGTATAGTCTCACTTTAGACCTTAGGTGTGGCCGATGGCCAACCTTGATCCTCATGATCATTCCATGATGGGGCCATACTCCATGGACCCCATCATGATGTTTATTCTCCTTGCATGAATAGGGTCATCTAGACCTTACATTTTGGTGGAGAAAGGATCTCCACCATTGATTTTTGATTTGATGGACCCACGTGTAATGGGGCCCACTTGATGTATGATTGAATGCTTGAAAGGAGGGCCCATAGTTTCGGGGTCCCTCCATGCACGCATGTCTCTCTCTCTCTCCCTCTCTCTCTCTCTCTCTCTCTCTCTCCTTTTGCCTTTTTTTGTGTGATGACGTAGTTGTGTGGCCCACTTGGATGGACCCCACTTTGATGTATGTATTACCCACACCATCCAACCCTTTCTTTTGGTGGCCCACATCCCTAGGTGGGGCCCACCTTAAATGAATTGTGTAGAAGCCCAAACCGTCTAGCGTCTAGGGACGCTGGACTTAAAATGGAAACAAAAATATTAGCCTTAGTTCAAGGCTATTTGGGTGGGCCACTTGTGTAGGCCCCACCTTGATGTATGAACCCAATCCACACCATCCATCCCTTTCCCCGGACCATTTTAGGCGTTGAGCCGAAAAGTAGGGCCAATCCAACTTTCTGGCGGGCCATAGCATAGAAAACAGTGGCTATCACCATTAAAAATCAACATGATGTTTCCACACCCCAAAATATATTGAATATTGGGCTTGCTTGGCTTGTCTTGGGTTATGGGAAGTAGTGGATGGGGTGGATTCTTCCAATGCGGGCCCCACGCATGAAAAACCTCAAAAGATAGATTTCAAAAAAGAAAAAAAAAAGAAAATACACATGCAGCAGACGCTGCTGCTGCTAGAGCCGCAAAGGCAGCGCCTGGGACATTCAGCCTGGCGGATAGCAGGGACCCACGGTCCCAGCCGTGGGCCCCACCATGATGGGTGTTTGTCATCCAAACCGTTCATTTGGTGAGCCCCTTCTTGAAGTGGGCCCCCTCCAAAAATCAGCCCGATCTGGATCTCAGATGGCCCACATCACAGGAAACAGTGGGGATGTAACGTCTGTCATTGAAACTCCTTGGAGTCCAGGAGTTTTGGTTCATTACGAAATTTGTTTTTCTTGTTCATCCAGGACCGTGTGACCTTATCAAATGGTTAGATGGTAAATAAATAATATGATGGCCCCACGTGGGACCCACTAATGATGTATGTGTTCATTCACACCACCCATAGTGGACGGTGGAACCCACTGTGAATCTCACCACACCGTCCAGTGGTGGACGGTGGGACCCCGATGATGTATGTGTTCTCACCACACCATCCACTATTTAGACGGTGGGGTCCACCATGATGCATGTGTTGCATCCAAACCGTCCAGCCATGTTAACAGACAATTTTAAGGCTTGAGAGTAGAAAAGTAAGACAGATCTAGGATTAGGTGGACCACACTATAGGAAACAGTGGGTTTGAACGTCCACCATTAAAACCCCTTTCAGGTCAGTGTGACCTTATGATCAGATTGGATGGGAAATAAATGTTATCATGGGCCTTGGGAATTTTAATGGTGGAAATCACTATCACCACTTATCTTTGGGTATGGCCCATTTGGTATGCATGGGGCCCAATTGGTGTGGCCCATTTGATATACATATGGCCCATGTGATGTGGCCCACTTGCTTTATGAGGGCCCATTGTGATGCATTCTAAGGCCGATGGGTTATGGCCCATTGCATTGTACATAAGGCCCATTGGTGCGACCCATTGATGTGGCCCACTTGATGAATATATGGCCCATGTGATATGGCTCATTTGATGTATTTAAGGCCCAATGAGATGTACCTAAGGTCCATTACAATGTGTGATTCTACCATGGTTTATGTAATGATATTTATGGTGGGTCGTGCCTTAGGAACAATGATGGTTCGATGTCCACATTGTAAGTATAGTGTTGGTTAAATGTCCACATAACGACTCTCCTTAGGGCCCATTGATAGGCCCATACTTGTTGATCGTTCATCACCTTATAACACGCTTAGTATAATTTCATGACTCATGCCATACGTATCATATGTATACTTAATATGAGGAATGTTTGATCATAGCATAAGCCGTTTGGCGAGATGGAGTGCCCCACATGAGCGCGTGGTACGCGCAAGATTGTTGCATGACTGACGGTGTGACTCATGCATTTCACATTGTATGTCGTGATCATTACATGCCCTAGTGACATCAGGGTCGTGGCCTCCATAGGCACATCGTGGATGGTCGATCGGATACCAGAAATATTGGCTCTAGCATTGTGGGCACTTAGGATGTCATTGGGTGAAAATTTCAGAACCTTTTTGGTACTAGGAGATGCTTCAACGTCTACACCGAGTAGATACATGAGCGCCCGAGTGCCGAATACTAGTAGGCCGTGTCTCCCACTGTGTCGTAGTCGGTTGGAAGGGGGTGTGGCCTTATCCGCCCGAGTGAGGGGGCTATATGCTAGGCTGAGTTTGACCAGCTTGCAAATGAGTCTGCTATTGTCGAGCCGGGTAGGTATTGGCAGACTACTGGTCAGGCGGATAGTGTAGTCTCTTCCACTTGCTTGGCTTTGCAGCTAGGGAGGAGGAAATCAGTGTGAAGTGTAGTAGACCCCGGTGATATCCAGAGAGGAACTGTACTGATATGTGTAGTTGATGAGGACTAACATGCTTGCTTTGCATCTCGCATATCACATTTGGCTACATAGGCCTCGCATCGCATGACCTTGGTATGGCCGATAGCATTCATGCCTTGCATCATATAGCTTTGGTACAACTGATAGCATTCATGGACTTACCACATATTTCTGCATTACTCTAATATTGTACACTTAATGTTTACCTTGCGCACATACTTACACCACTCTCTAAGCTTTTGTAAGCTTATACACGACTGTTGCGTGCAGGTGGCATTGGATTGTAACAGCGCTGAGGCAGGAGTGCACATTAGATCATTTTGGAGCTTTTGATCACCCTGTATTTCCCTTTTCACATTGTACTTAAAATTTTTGATATAGTGGATATGTGGTGATGTTGTTTTGTGACTTGGTTATGCTTGTGGTTATGCTCCATTACAAAAAAAAATTATACTGGAAATCCTCCTTGTAGGATCCCAGGGTTGGATTCTGGCGTGTGAGTACTGGGATCCAAGAATGGGGCACTACGGAGGCTGTCGGCTCCGGATTCGGCGATCAAGAATTTTATGAGCCCGTTTTTCGAGTTTGGGACGTGACAGCGGCTTACGAGTTGGAGCCCGACTTCTATGATGATGAGGAGGAGGAGTTCTCCTACTTGCAACTCTCTAGCGGGTCTATGTAGACCTGGAGTTGCGTCAGCGGGATCGCACAGATATAGACTAGTTGAACATTACACCTTATCATTTTGTAAATTCTGGAATTATACATGTAATTATTTAACCTGGTAATACGTTCATACTCTGGGGACTTACAACCACTTATATGCTTTATATATCTATCACAGTCTTTCGCTTGCGTAATCTAATTGTCTCTGGAGTATGATATGCTGATTTAGTATAATCCCATTTATGTTTAATGCTCTAATACGGACAACATTTAATCATCATTATCTATATTGTATAAGTGATACGTTAGAACTCGGGAGCCGAGCTTCTGTTCGACCCCCGATTTTTAGGGTGTTACAGCAATGTTGGTTGAATGTCCACATTAATGGGCAATGATGGTTAAATGTCTACATTACAACCTTCCTTAGGCCCTTTGTTAGGCCGATTCCGATTGTCGGGGCCGATGCTGATTATCGAGGCCGATTGTCGAGGCCGATTATCGATTATCGATGCCGATACCAATTATGAGTATGTGACAACATAGCATCATGATATGTGCCCATATGCATCATCTGCATGTTTGTTATGAGATGTGGTTGACCATTGCATATGTCATTAGGTAGGTTGTTATAAGACTCCCTGATACACGGAGGTTATCTCACATGAGCGCACGGTATGCGCAGGATTGATGCATTACTGGATTGTATGACTCATGCATTTTGCATTATGTGTTGTGATTACTGTATGTCCTAGTGACATCAGGGTCGTAACCTCCACATATATATTGTGGATGACCAGATGGGACACCGAAAATCTGTTATTAGCATCGAGCTGTCATAAATGGCCCAAGGTGAAAATTCCTAAACCTCCGAGGCAAGGAGACGCCCCAATGTCGAGACTGAGTGAATACATAAGCACCCGAGTGTCGAATACCAGCTGGTCGTGTCTCCCACTATGTCGTGGTCGGTTGGGAAGGAGTAGTGACCTTACCCGCCCGAGGGTAGTGGGCATAGATAGGCTGAGTTTGACCTAGCTCATGATTGAGTTCGCTATCAACGTGCCGAGTAGATATTGGCTGACTACTGGCCAGGCGGATAGTGAGGTCTCTTCCACTTGCATGGTTGCGCGTCCAGTCAGCGGCAATTGCATGTAAAATTTACTAGACTTCAGTGATGATCCCAGAGATGTACGGTACTAATAAGTGGACTTATTAAGCAGGGGTTGCATATTCATTCATTCATTCATTCACTATCCACTCGAGTTGGTGGTGCGCAACTATTTATTATGGGTACCTTCGCAATGGTCAGGATTTCGGTTGGGGTGCGCGACTAACCTGAGATCAGGAGTTTACCACATTGAGTCTAACTATCCAAATTTAGGTATGAGACTGGCTTGGATAAAAGTCCTTTGTGGTGGACCCCGTAGCCTGTAATACTATGTATTATCATCCGACTTCACACTCTAACTTGATCATTTCCTTCACATTGTACATCGCATTGCATAGCTGATCTATATTGCTTCCTCAATATATGATATTGGCCTATTATGTTTTTGAATCGTATAGCCTGGATAAGGCTGATGGTATTTATGAACTTGTCAGCATGTTCCGCATTTGTAACACCCCGTACTTTCAAGTACTTGTGTGTTAGCATAAATACTTAGCCTTGTTGAGTCATTCATCCACGAATCAAACTAAATGCCTGTCTAGTGATAAAATCAATATTTAGATTTCCACTTAGACAATCTTTTATACGCATGAGACCCGTGTAAAGTGATTTCGAACAATTTATGAGTTAAACCTTATAATCTGACCATTGAGATTGAAAATAAATCATTGGGTTCGAGAGTAATCATTAGATTAGACCTCACATCATATGACAAAAGATCTTACTATAAAAACCAGTTAGTAGGTTGATTTAAATGCTTTGAAAACTCCTATGTCATGTTGATCAGTTCTAAACAATTTAACCATTCAAACTTGTAACCATCTAGCTTTGAACTCAATTATGCATTAATCTAACCATCAAGAATAGTTTTCATCCATCGACTAGACCATCCATCCGTTACGTTTCAAGATGGACCATCACACCACCAGATGGACCTACATTTGGGGATTTGATCTCTTTTATGAACAAACTAAACCATCCATTGTCAACAGATCATAAGATCCACCATTCATCGTGCTCTTAATAGCCTAATGATCAAACCACATGACCCCATTTAATTATGACCACTTGAAGACTGTGAACCCATAGATCGAAGCATGCATCACCAGTTTTGGGACCCAAATGAATAGATCCATTGATCATCGAGACTATATAATCCCATTGGGCAAGTTGGCCATTAGATTACACTATTAGAACATCTACGTATAAATCTAACCAACGGATTTCAGTTAAACAGTCCATAGGACTCCTTAAGGTCGGCTTTAGTCGCATTTGATAGCGATCCGGCCATTAAAACATTCAAAATGACTCCTTGGATATACAAATGGATAGATATGGCCCACCTAGGCTTTAGATTTGCCTGACGCTTGGACAAAGGCTCTGGTTAAGCCCTCCAAATGGAATGGTCGGAGTGGATCTATCAATTACATCATGGTGGACCCCACATTAGTGTGCGTGTGCACCCGTGGTGCAGTGGAATATACAGCTAGCCAATCAGGCGTTGACCCGAGCAAGACCCGAAAAGGAGATTTTTATCTCCCTATTTCCCGCCCGAACCCATTTCAAACGAACGGTCACTGTTTGTTCGAGATAGGGCCCACCATCTTTGGCCGTATGGGAGATCCAATCCGTTCATTTGATAGAGCGCCTGAAACCTACCAAAACCATACGAAAACTCACGTGCCAGACCCCATACGCTCACACGATCTCAACCACGAAATAAGCCGCGTGCAGTGGTTTTTCCGCAAATGGGAATCCGCTGCAGTGAGAGCTAGCAATCCGTGTGGATTTTTCCTCCTCTCTCTATCCTAGCCGTCCATTCAGAGCAATCTCAGCTCTCCAAACAACCCTCGGTTTAGGGTTTTCGTAGCCAATGAAAAGGTGGAAAGAGTCTTTTTCCGTTCGTGCGGTGGCACAATCCCAGCCTCCCGTCCGTTGCTCAAGACTCCTCAGGACTGATCCAAACCGTCCACTGGGATAGCCCTTAATGCAAGAAAACACTAGAGATCCCATTGGAACGCTCTCCCCTCCCATTCTTGCGGCTGTGGTTGAAAATCCACTGTTTCTTCCTAAACTCGAACCCACGAACGAAATGCCTCTAGAGCTTCGATCTCAAGCTTCCACGAGCTCTTATAGGTGTATACAAACCGTCCAGAAGCAGCGGAATCGAGAAAGAACCACCGGATTTCAGTTCACCATTAGAGCCGCAAGCTTCTCTTTTCGAACCCACCAGAGAAATCACATTCGAGCTAATCATCTCCATTCCCTAATCTTCGTGCGAGGAATCCACACAGTCCGGATGCGTTGGAGCGAAGGAGTGGTCGGAATCGAGTGCACCATTAAAGTTGCAAGTCATCTTCCTCGATTGGCCAACGAACGCTGACGCATTTTAGTGAGTGCATTTGGGTTCTGAAGCCGAGTCTAGGCAAGTCCGGACTCTGTTGGCCGCGTAAGAGGAAGAATAGGAAAGAAGAACAAAAAATAATAGACGAGGTGAGAGAGAGAAGAAGAATCGTTGGGCGGATAGTGCAACTGCTGCATAAACGCAGCTCAGCCACGGTCGATTCAAGGCGGATCAAACCCAGTCGTCCAGTGGTGCTGGAACTCTAGCAGATAGAAATGAAGAAAGGGAAGACAGAGAGAGTGCGTGCGTGTGCGGCAGCTACTTGGCCCAATCGAGTCACTAACTCGTGGGTTGCTATGGGTCGACTCGCCCCCAGGGTGCTGGCTGGCGAGTCTGGACTGAGTCCGGGCTTAGTTGAGTGTAGGCTTGGCCTAGTCCAACAGAAGAAGAAGAAAGGAAGGGAGTAAGAAAGTGAAAGAGGGAAGAGAACCAAGAGAGAAAGGGGGACTTGGTGGCTGTCGAGTTGACTGAGCTGAAATCGAGTCAACTCGCTGCCAGGTTGCGGTTGCCGAGTTCGGGTCGAGTTAGGTTCAGTCCAGCTGGAGATCCAGTAAGGAAAGAGTAAGAAGAGAGAAAGAGAAGAAAGGAGAAGAAAGGAAGAAAGAGAGGTATTATGTTGTTAATTTATTTAGAATAATACTTGTCATTACTAAAGTTATCAATACAAATTCATATTGAATTATTACTATTAATTAGTTCTATTATTATCATACTAGGTTTTAATATTGTAGGTTAGATCATTATTTTCGTAATATTATTAAAAATTATTTGTATTTTAAATTTTAAATTCTTAAGACAATCATTACTATTGATTTGTATTTTTGTCGAGCAAACTAGATTTCCAATCCCCATGTTCTAAACATTACATCAAAACCTTAAGTTTATCAACCGAAATGCCTAGCTTTAACCCTGATTGTATAAAACAGGTATATTAATTAGTTCTATTATTATCATACTAGGTTTTAATATTGTAGGTTAGATCATTATTTTCGTAATATTATTAAAAATTATTTGTATTTTAAATTTTAAATTCTTAAGACAATCATTACTATTGATTTGTATTTTTGTCGAGCAAACTAGATTTCCAATCCCCATATTCTAAACATTACATCAAAACCTTAAGTTTATCAACTGAAATGCCTAGCTTTAACCCTGATTGTATAAAACAGGTTTATGGTGATCTAACCACACTAATTATGTTAATCAAGAGAGATGTTGGTCTTAAAGTGCGAACATTCAATCCTAGTAAGAAGAGAATCCACATTTCAAGGTGAGGATCACCCTTCAAGCTTTTCCTACATCATAATAGTTATCTTAGTTTAATTAATTTGTTGATTACTTAATATAGTGCAATGTGAAAATAATGATTAATGTTAGTTCCATTTGACTAATCTTTTATAAATACAACATGTTTAGATTTAAATTTGAGTAATTTAACATGCTATGAATCTTTAGTATCTCTAATCTGATTTAAGATGCGTATTTTATATGTGTAAATTATTTTACTAATTGCGATTACTTTATGGCGTATTTAGAAGTCCTCGAATTAGTGGTTATTGGTGTAATGAATTAAATGAAATTATGGTGGACTTACCATCTTATGGGCCATTTATTGCCTAAATGGCTTTTGTTATTTGCCTTTGTGGCTTGTATTTGCCCCAGTGGCTCTGATTGGTTAATTACTTTTTCAGCCTTGATAAACTATTTGCCCTTTGTGGCTCGGATTGGCTATTTGCCCTTGTGGCTTTAATGAATTATTATTAAATAATCCTTTGATGATAAGTCCCACTTGTAGAACTATAATTGGCCACTAGTTGAGTAGGTTACCTTTAAACACCTCATTCATTAGTCTCATGAGTCAGAGATGGTGGAATGGGACACTATGCCTGAGCTGTCGGCTTATGCTGGGTGACAAACCCCCCATAGTGACCTTTGAGCTTTCCTAAATTGATTGTTTGAAATTGGAATAATAATGGTTGGTCTAATCATGCATTTTCATGGCATGCGGTCTTTTCCGGGTAACTAGTTCTCTTTGGACATACCTTGAGTACTGTTCCAGGTGGCTAATTCTCCTTGGGCAACTTTTTACCAGCTGGATGTGCATCCCCAGGTCTATGAGCATGTGCATGCATCCATGCATTTAAACAAGATTATCTAGTATGATTTATTTAATGAATGTGTATCTGATGAACCTTATCTAATTCCCTTGATAATCATTGTGTAATATTTGTTATATATTGTCTCTAATAACTATGCTTAATTATCTTAATGCTACGATAAATCTTGGGGGTTATACCTCACTAGATAGTAATTGACGCTATCAAACCGTATTCAGCGTGCAGGAGACGCAGATGACGTGCATGCTGGCATTTATATGGAATGGGAGGAGCCAAGTGATCCTGCGACTCTTCATTCCTAATTTCATTTGTATTTAATTTGTATTGTCAAAGACATTGATTTGCATAAGTTTTTGGGTAACCACTTGAAACCTTGGTTATGCATATTTAGACTCCCTGTTATACTTGGATTATTTTTATTTCGCTTAAATGGTTACCTCTGATAAAGAAAAAAAAAAGAAAAAAAATGTATGTGAAATTTGGGATATTTTAAAGGTTAACACTCAGATTTTTAGAAAACGAGTAGTGTACTCGGGTCTCGAGAACTGGGGTGTTACAGCATTACTCTGATATTTATATGATTGACACTTATCTTGTGCACACACTTTCACCACCCTCTAAGCTTTCTATAATAAGCTTATGTACGATAGTTGCATACAAGTGGCGTTAGGTTGCAGTAGCATCGAGCTTGGAGCGTGCAACAGACTCCTGGAGCTTTGATTTTGATTTATGTATTTTCCTTTTAGCATTGTATTCAAATGTATTATATTAGTGGATTGTGATTTGGGTAAACTTGCGGTTATGCTTATTACGAGTTGAATGTACATTGGAAAAATTCTCCTTGTAGGATCCCAGGATTGGAACCTGGTGTATGGACGCTGGGAGCCGACAATGGGGTACTACAGAGGTTATCAGCACCGGATTAGGCGATCAAAAATTTGTGAGTCCAATTTTCGGGTTTAGGGCGTGACACGAGCAGTCTCCAGGACTGGTCGAGGGTTTAATTGAAATTTCAAAAAATCACAACAAACCTTAGACTAGTCGAGAAAAATCTTAGACTGGTCGAGCCAGTACTTGGACTTGTCGAACATAGGATAAGACTAGTCGAGAATACGCCTATAAAAATTATATAATGACCCAAATTAAGTATGCAATTAGTATGACCTAACCTATGGTCAATCTAGGGTCATTCATACCTTATAGGTGAAATTTGAACATCGAAACACCGTTCGCTTCGGTAGATAGATTATCATGAGGTACTTAAAGCTTGTCATCTTGAAGTACTTTGAAGCTTGACAATGTATATATGAAGATGAGCTTGAACTTGAGACTTGAGTTTCAACTTGAGTAAAGCACATTGTCTTGATATATTTGAAACTTGAAAACTTGATCTAGTTCTTGAGCTTCTTGTTCATGAACTTCTAAATCTTGTACTTGAGATGCTTGAACTTGAATTTGAACTTCTTGAACTTGTACTTGAATGTACGTAAAGGATGATATAAAGTTGAGCTACATAAGATATAGATTCTAAAAGGTTTTGGCACTACAAAATCTGACAAACCTAGGAGCTAGATAAGATAGCATTTATACCTGTCACTTTGTCCAGTGGAACTCCTTTATCTGGCAATCCAATCACTTTGTCTAGTGGAACCCATCACTTTGTCTAGTAGAACCTCTTTAACTGTATGCGGAGTTTACTTAGAAAAAATATTTGTATGGGACATAGCTATGGGCTTAGATAGGGCCCACCGTGATGTTTTTGTAAGATCCACTGACCATTTGCTATTAAGTCTCATATTGGGTATAAAGACAAAAAATCAAATCGAATTGTGATTCTCGTGGGCCGCACTAAAAGAAATGATTGGGAGAGATGTATACCCTTGATTTTTAAAGGCTCCACCATGATACTTGTATGAAATCCACTTCAACCACTAAATTACAAAAAAAAAAAAAAAAAAAAAGAAGACTTAGGCCTATGCCCTAAAATTGTAACTGGACATGAATCACTTAGGCCACACCAATGGAAATAGTTTAGCAGAGCCCTTTACATTATGTCCAAGGCAACATGAATCATACATGGAATTGATTTTTTGGGCCCATGGCCTAACATGGGGCGAAAAACCTAGTGGTTGGGGTTTATTTTATATAAATTCATAGTAAGCCCCACCTGATCCACCAATTAACCATTTGCTCTTATAGATGGCTAGAAGGGATAATACACAGATTGCCTAGGGTAACATGCACTGTGGACAGTTACTACACCAAAATCATTATTTAGGAACCATTCCTAACTGCTTCAGGAACGGTTTAAAACCGTTCCGAAATGAGGCGTCGCAGAAAAACAGGAACAGTTCAGAACCGTTTTGGGTGTCGCTTCAAATTTTAGGGACGGTACTTTAGGAGCGGTTTTAAACCATTTCGTTTCCAACGATCAGATTTTAGGAACAATTTTATACCCTTTTTATTATTATTATTTTTCTTTTAATTTTTAAAACCTAGAGAAACTTCATTGATGGAAATCCAATGACAACATCTATTGCATCCTTTTATTGAAGCACATACATCTAAACCTCAACAGTAAGATTACTCTATTTACAAAATATAGAAAAAGAAAAGAAAGCAGCAGTGACCATCCCAACACCAAAACCAAAATTACAAATTTGAAGAAATGCCCAAAAAATCCATTAAATAAGAATTACATAGTGGGGCCTAAGCATTCATCCCAACCCAATCAATCCTTTTTTTGGAGATTTTGAAGCTTCCTCAGACTTCTTAGGCAAGAGAAAGAGTTCATGTTTGGCAAAACACCACCACTTGAAATTGTCACACCAGCTAGCAATTTCCTAAGCTCCTCATTATTTATGACAGCCAAAAGAACATGCCTTGGAATGATGCGAGACTTCTTATTGTCTCTAGCAGCATTCCCAGCCAGCTCCAAAACCTCAGCTGCCAAGTACTAAAGAACAGTAGCCAAATAGATCGGAGATTCATGCAAGCTTGTACCATCAGCCTGTAGTAGTTGAAAGATCATTAGATAAAATACAAACTCGCAGTTGTCGAAAAGTATTATTCTCATAATACAAAAGGATTTATGCGTACCGGGGGTACGATGTTTATGTCAGTAATCTTCTAAGCATTGTAAGCATAAGATTTGGACATCAAGTAACATTAATCAGTGCATGCTACAGTGGATAACGTCCAACCTATTAAGTTCTTGTGACACCCAATCCTTCCAATAGGTTCGCAGTTTGAGCAGTAAAAGAAAGCCAACACCAATGTATGATTAGCAGTGGATAACACCCAACATTATGCATCAGAATTTTCTAAAACTTGCATGATTAGCAGCAGTTTGCTTCTTATCAACCGTTTAAAACTTACCAATGTAAAAGAGAGCCAACACCACAACCATCTTCAGAAGATTGCCAACACAGAAATTCTCTATTTAACAGATCAGATCCCATGTTGACCCACACACCATGCTGAACAACAGTCAAGACCAGAATAAGATTTTTGTCCAAGTGAGTGCATTCATGCTAAGCTTACATCAGCCTGTAGTAGTTGAAGAAATCCTTAACTCTCTCCGTCCCTCTATGAAGTGTCAAAATGCAGAACTATCAGTTCAGTTGGAACTGTCTCCTCACCAATCAATGGCCAGCAAATTCTGACAATATCGAATTGTACCAGTGGTCATTGACAGTACTGGTTCAAAACAGGGCAATACAGGGCCAAGGTTTAGATTATCATCCAAAACCAGTGTATCAGCTGATGCATACCATGGTATTTTCCATGAGCTGTATGAACCAGAAACAGCCTAATATAGGCCATATGTACTACCCATATCCCATCTAAAACCGATATTGGCAGTGAATAATAAGATACACCAAAACCAATTTTAATCCTTGATCGTGCCTACACAGTATCATATTCATTCAAAAGGCACAATTTAATCTGCTGAAAAAGTG
This sequence comes from Magnolia sinica, assembly GCF_029962835.1. Classification (NCBI taxonomy): domain Eukaryota; kingdom Viridiplantae; phylum Streptophyta; class Magnoliopsida; order Magnoliales; family Magnoliaceae; genus Magnolia; species Magnolia sinica. The sequence continues at coordinate 89,666,711 of NC_080574.1, forward strand.
TAATTTGCAGCTGCAGAGAGATCAAAATGCATTTTCAAATACAAATTCTATCCCAAATCAACAAAATATAAAAACAAATGCAGAAAACCTACCGATCTAAAACTACATCTCAAATAGAGATGTAGATATCATGAACATGTATGAATACAATACAATATAGAAAAATATTTAAAAAAGAAGAAGAAGAAAATCAAAACCCTAGATCTCGAAAACTTTGAGAAATGAGAAATGTCTGATTTAGAACCTTTAGATCTTACATAGAGAGAGAGAGAGGGTACCTGTGTTGCTTTCTGGAAGAGAGAGAGATGAGTGTTTGGGGATGAACGATTTTGCATGAACCACTACCATTTTGCAACCATGCTGATGCATGCCCATATATTCCATGAACCAAACTACACCCTGTTATAGAGACCGCATCAATGCCACATCTGAATGAATGATGTCGGATTAAGAATTCTAACAGCTTGAAACTCTTTGCATGTTGTTAAAGAAAAGGGAACTTAATATAAAAAATGAGAAAAGTAGCTTAAATGTTTCTGTAATAATGCAGTCAGGTAAAGCAAACAGGTCACCAAGCAACTGCACTGCTTTCAGCTGAACATCCAACTGATTTGTCTGCAGAAGTTGAAACTTGAACAGTAAGAACCAGTTTGTAGGACTCAAATGATCTTGCAAAGCAGTCGTGAAATGAAAAGTTTTAAAATCTAACTATGAAAGAAAAATCATCTAAAATTTGCAAAGCACATGATAGCAATGTATATTACAACTAGAATCACATTGCAAGTTTCGCTAAAAGAAAAGGCAGCTCCTAAAAGTTTTTTTTTTCTTTCATCAATTGCACAGTTTGTCAATTGAATTGGTAAAATATATGGATTGGGATTAAGAATCATACAATTACAAACTAGATGAGAAGAAACATCCCTATGAACATGGATAGATCATGACTGTCCATTCTCTACAATCATGTGGAAGGATCTGAAACCATGAAAGAAGAACTGGATACGTGAAGAAGTGAATTTAAATTCCTATAAAAAACAAAAGAGTAAAATTCAAGAAATTTGTACACTATATACCTCAATTGCAGACACGTGTCTTGCAGTTTGCAATCCCAAAGAGATTTGTATCAGTTTTCAGTCTGAAACTCACCCTGCAAGACGTATAGAAAGAAACAAAGTATGACATAATTACATCATTTGCAATAAACACCAACAGCGAAAACGTATGCTTGGTTTTTGGTTTTTGATATAGGAGTTTCTAGATTTCATGTATCAAGGCCATCAATAACAAATCATTAAGTGCATCAAAGAATAAACTAAATTGGAAATAAACATAGTTGAAATGAAAAGAATCTGCCTCCAACAAATGAACAAGATACCTGAAGGATGAGGGCGAAGTTTTGCTTGTACGTGCTTTTTCCTGGAGTCAGTCTGTGGCTGTGGATTAAACTGCACCTTTTTGTTGACAGAATCTAGCTTGGGAAATCAAAGAATAAGAGTTATAATGCAGTTCATCATTACCAATTGTAATTTGAACTGAAGCTAATAACAGTTCTTAGCCATACTTGGTAAAAGTTGCTAAATAAAAATGTCAGAACAATCAGCTTCGATCAAAAAATGCCCATTGATTTCTTTCCTTAATAGAAAAAAAAAGAAGCAAAATCCTTGATAGTGAGAGAGAAGATACATACCATTCCACCTAAGCTATCCAGAATAGTGAGAGAGAAGCATTGTAACTTCATCTCAGCACTTACATTTTCACGTGTCTTAGGTGATGAAGTTACAATCCTGGTTATTAACCCCATCAAACTTGAAGGAACTTAGGATTATTTATTTATTTTGCCATTTCATTAACCCCATCAAACAAAGAAAACTTGAGATCAACAGCAGAGGCGATCCTCTTGTCGCCCTACCCTGCATGACCACAGCAAAGGGACAAAAAAGGAATGGAAGTGAGGCTACTAAGGATGGCTGGCTGTTAACGATGTGAGTTTCTACAACAGTCTATGTTCTTACTTGGCAAACACACAAGAATTCTTAAATGGATGGTGGATGCATAGCTTATACAAATGACAACTGTTTGGTTGCTACAGTACACAAAAATAAATCCAATCTATGCAAATGATATGGTTTAGATAAACAAAGACACCAAGACTCCAATTTTAACTTCTGAGCAGAAAACTTCTGCATCCTCATCCCATATGAACTTCATCCTGCCCATGGCATAAGGTGAGTATGCCACCATGTCCCCTTTTCTAACTTCGAATCCATCTGGTAAGTGTTGTCTGCTAGGCAGTATTTCCCATCCTAGAAACATTACAAAATCAATACAAATGCCATCAGCAATTTATTGAAGAAGTTTGATATGTGATTAGATGTAGTGATTGAACTTTGTCATGGCTACTCGCGATTTTGCACATGCAAATGTAAAATGTGTTTGTTTGATCTGGGCAGTTCCTTAGGTTGCATGCAACTCTCAGATTACAAACAATCTAAGTATTGAAATAAACCATTGTAAATAAATGCCATTTGATGATGTGTTCGGGCATATGCCCATCATGTTCTCCAAAAAGTATCACCGTAGACATCAAAAAGAAGACTAATTCTTAGATAACAGCAAAGCAGTACACAACACAAACTTTGAAAACTAAGGGAACATACTTCATCTAAAAACTGATCCTTCAAGGATCCTCTAGCTTTCTTAATGATTTGGATCGCCTAAGTTTGTACTTCCCTGCCAAGAAAAGAGATGATTTAGAATAAAGCTGAAATTGAATTGTCACAACTAAAACAAAATAATTCAGTTTAGCATGGCATACTATGACATGGAATTGCAAAAAAAATTTATCCTAAATAAACAAATACAGAAAGATCACAATCTTTCAAGCCCCAACATTTTTTTTTAAAGGATATTATTGGACTACTTTCTCCAAATCCTCTAACAAACATGTATCAGTAGATTGTCTCCTTGCAATCAAATGATTTCAGAAATTTAACAAAAAACAGATCAGTAAATACTCAATTCCATAGACTATGAAAAACTACCCAAGAACTGTATTGGCATGGAACTATGAAGATGCATATACCTTCTTGAAGATGCAAACTTCAAAGTGGTATTGTTGCAATGGTGCATCCAAATAAGCACTTGAAGTACAAAATCCCCAAATTGAAGTAAAATCCTGACAACCCAAGCAAGGATTTCAACATTTCATCAATCTTGAAACTTTCATCTATGACGAGCACTGCATGGTGAATGGTCCAGATTACAAGGCAAATCATAAACATGGCAAGTATGGTGTCTGATTCCTCAAGGCATGTTCCAACAGTAAATGAAATAAAAGATGGAAGTAAACCATAATGAAATTATAGAAGCACAAAGAACAATACCTTTTATGAAAGTTTTGTGTGAATTGCTAGTAACTAAGTCGTTCATCAGTGACCTCAAGCCAACTATCAAGAAGAAACATCTCACCAAGTGACTAAAAAGCAGAACATGCATATAGACTAAACCAATTTCAGCAACTCTTTTTTTTTTTTAAAAGCAAACCAGTGGAATCACCCGACCTGTATTTTATTGCCAAAAGGAAATATATAGCCATGTACTTCGGGTGGGCTTCACAAAGAACAACGGGCCACTATCTGGATGGCTATCCTAATGGAATAGTAAAAAACAAGAACACTACTTATGGATGATGAAATGATGCTAACTAGGACAGATTTGTTTCAGTACACTGATTTAAGATCAATTATTCAACAATTTCCAAAACAAGCATTTACATACATGCATTCTCAATATTTCGAAAAAGCAAATGATACGATTATGCACCTACATAGTGCAAATCAAAGTTGAAGAAAAATAAATTCAAAATCAACTGGTGATTCAATACAATTGGACTCTTGAGTTCCGAGTCAATAGAAAAATAAATTTGAATCAACAGATTTAGAACTTCTGAAGCATCAGCAGTTTCTGATGCAACCTGCTATCGCATGATCCATATATTAGAGGAAGTGTCAAAATTCTCATAGGGGCAAGAATGAAGTGGATCCAATAACTTCTGCATAAGTACCACCTACAGATGCATTTAGAACTTCAACTTTATCTTTTGGATGGTTGAACTTGCATCTAAGACCGATCTTGCACCTTTGTGTCCACATTGAGGGATGAGGATACAAGTAAAACACAATACAATAGAACATGAAAGGTGGGTGCAGCAACCAACTAAAGAAACTAATTTCAAATGTATACTTACTGTACAGTCAGGTTCTCCTGGTCTCTCTGGGGGAGATTCGCTAGTAGGATATCAGGGACCTGAAATGTTTATGATTGGTTCAGCCTGATATTTGGGTCATCCAATCATCATGGTGGGATACACCTGTTGGATGGGTTGGATTTCATATGCACACCACACAGGCCCCACAATATTTTACTCCATTTCTTAGTTTTTCTGACAAAACAAAATATGTGATAGGCATAGACCATGGTTCCTACTGCGTGATGGAATAAGAGTCCCCGTAGTCTCCTGTTTAAACAACAATCAGTAATTTTGATTTTTGGACCTTTATTGGACGGTTGAGATGAAACAATCCATTGGTCAGAATTCAGCAAACAAGTATATGTAGATCAGAGTTAAAGATTGTTTAACAAATCTGATTTCAATATCATGAAGTTTGTACAGTATTTCCCGAAATTTTGATGGTTTGATCGGAGTTAATCTATGTGATTCATACGATTTCAGAGTGCCTGAGTATCAACCCTTACATTCTCTAGAGTATCAATGATGTAGAGCGGGTCGCGGACAGTTACATGGCCAAGATGGATCAGAAAAGGCCCGGTCGATGACAGAAGTGATCCAGACCATCGAACCTTAAATCGGGCGTATCTTGCAATCCGGAATGAGTTATCTGACACAAAATATATGATTTTGGGGTAGAACGAGCTACTGAAGCCAACCAACCCCACTATGCCGGGTTGCGCAGCCCGGAATTGCAAAAAACACCTGGATCAACGGTCGTTTCCCTGTTTTAATTTCGTTTTTACTATAAATAGTAAGTTTTAGTTTGATTATAACTCTTCATCCGTCGGGCTTTAGGAGTTGCGCCCAACGTGAAAAGAGCTTAGAATAATTAGGTGAACGGTTTGGTGAAGCCAAATAGGACACTTACTATTTTTGGCCGAAAACCTTGCGTACTAGTAGACATCACGACCGTCTATAAATAGTAAGTTTACTATTTATAGTAAGTCGCGGATTCTAGGAGTTTGAGTTGTAGTTTGATTCTGATTTCTTTCCCATTGCTTGGTACCCCTATTTAAAGGGTTGTGAACTCGTTTTTATTCATCAATTAATCAATTTCGAATTTCTTAGAATTTATTTTTATTTTCTGCTTTCTTTCCTCATAGATTCGAGAAGTCTCTGTGAGGAGTCCAGAGAAGCTTCGTGGATTCGGAGTAGTTATCCTCATCACGTTCATCCCTGTGTCAATTGGTATTAAAGCGAGGATTTCCCTCGCGCCGATGGCAAACAATGAAGGTATGAATCAAAATCCTATGGACGGTGATCCAGGGATTCGTTATCTTTCGGAAAGAATGGAAGTTTTCCATTGGGAGAGTTAGTTGACCATGCAAGGGCTGCGGCAACTCTCGACCGTCTTGCGGATGCGCTACTCCCGCTCCGAGCCCTAGGCGGTGCTCCACCACCTTTGGTTGCTACCCCACCCATGGTGGCTCCACCACCCATGGTTGTTGTACGATGCAACCCTGATTTTCGTAGAGCACCACCAGTGGTAAACCGTAGGGCTACAGCAGATGATTCAAGTTCTAGCGACGAGGACCTTAATGAGGATTTTGCTCGACGACCAATCCATGGAGGTAATCATCTAGATCGTGTTGAAAGAGACTATCGAGGTAAGGTTGAACTTTCTAGTTTTAACGGTTTATTACGTATAGAAGATTTTCTCGATTGGTTAGCCGAAGTAGAGAGATATTTTGATTACATGGACGTGCCAGATCATAAAAGGGTAAAATTGGTAGCGTTTAAATTAAAATCTGGTGCTTCTACATGGTGGGAACAATTACAACTCTCACGAGCCCGCCAGAACAAGGCGCCCATCTCATCATGGCCACGGATGAGACGTCTTCTTCGATCTCGATTTCTCCCCCGTGATTATGAGCAGATATTATTCCAACAATATTAAAATTGCAGACAAGAAAATCGAACAGTCACGGATTACACTGAAGAATTCCAACAGCTGGCTACACGAAACGATCTGTCAGAATCTGAGTCACAGTAGGTGGCACGATTTATAGGTGGGTTGCGACCGACAATTCGGGACCGAGTTGAGATGTACCCAGTCGGGACTGTGGATGAAGCAATTCAATTGGCAGGTATGGCAGAAACACAACTTGCAAGAGCTCCTGCTCGTCTATATCCTTCAACTCGACCCCCCATGACGGGTCCCACACAGGATCCAGTGCTGCCACGAGGAAAAGACCTAGTACCTCAACTTCGTACAACCGCAAATTGTGATATGGGGAGTGGCTCATCCAGACCTCAACGTGCAGCACCCACAACAGCAGGTCCGAGTAGGATTCCAAATCCTTATGCTCGGCCAAGGTCGAACAATTGTTACCGCTATGGCCAACCAGGCCACTTATCAAACACTTGTCCTTAACGTCCCACAGCATACTTGACTATAAACGAAGGGGGCACTGAAGATTAGGCCGTAGAAGAAGACCATCGCTTTGATGAACATGAACAAATCACTGAAGAAATAGCAGGTGGCGATGAAATGACAAGCGAGGATTGTAACAAATTTCTAGTTGTGAGGTGATTACTGTATATCCCACGAAAGGAATTACATCCACAACGACACAATATATTTCATACTCGGTGCACCGTCAATGGAAAGGTCTGTGATGTGATCATAGACAGTGGTAGCAGCGAGAATATCGTCTCGAGAGTGATGGTGGACAAGTTGCGGCTACCAACGATGAAACATCCTTCCCCGTACTCAATTGGCTGGATAAAAAAGGTGAATGAGACCAAGGTAACTGAACAATGCACTATCTTATTTTCAATTGGCAAAAATTATAAGGATCAAATACTTTGTGACGTGGTCAATATGAAAGCTTGTCATATGTTACTCGGTCGACCCTGGCAGTCGGATCGTGATGCGACCTATAGGGAATGAGATAATATTTACGTATTCGTCAAGGATAGTCGAAAAATAATCATTACCACTATGGCCCCAGAGAACCACCATGAAGCCTCTAAAGTGGAGGGGAGTTCCCTCTTGACCATTCGGAATTTTATGGAGGAATCCAAGGAAACCGGCGAGGTCTACGCTGTAGTGGTGAAGGGCGAGGAAGAGGAACCCTCAAACATTTCTCCAAGTTTAAGACTGTTGCTAAACGAATTCAAAGAAGTCTGGCCTGAGGATTTACCTGATGGATTGCCCCCCATGAGGGACATCCAACATCACATAGACCTCGTCCCTGGGGCTAGCCTGCCCAACCGCCCTCATTATCGGATGAGTCCAAATGAGTGTGAGATACTTTAGGGGTACGTGGAGGAATTGATCCGTAAGGGTCTCTTGAGAGAGAGCATGAGCCCATGTGCTGTACCAGTATTATTAATGCCAAAAAAAGATGGAAGCTGGCGCATGTGTGTCGACAGTCGGGCAATCAACAAAATTACCATCAAATATCGGTTCCCAATACCACGGTTGGACGACATGCTCGATATGTTAGAAGGGGCCAAGGTGTTCTCTAAACTAGATCTAAGGAGCGGGTACCATCAGATTCATATTCGACCCGGTGATGAGTAGAAAACAGCATTCAAGACTAAGGAAGGGTTGTATGAGTGGCTGGTCATGCCCTTCGGCCTATCGAACGCACCAAGTACTTTAATGCTTTTGATGAATCAAGTTCTAAAACCGTTCATTGGCTGATTTGTGGTAGTATGACATATTGATATATAGCCAGGATGAGGCGGAGCACAGGAAACATCTCAGGCAGGTGCTGCAGGTCCTTCAAATTAACAAGTTGTACCTCAACTTGAAGAAGTGTAGTTTTTTAACTGACAGCCTGTTGTTTCTAAGATTTGCTGTAACGTCCACAGGCATTCGTGTGGACGATAAAAAGGTGCGAGCTATTAGGGAATGGCCGATCCCGACAAATATTCATAAGGTGAGGAGTTTTCATGGGTTGATGACTTTCTATCGTTGATTTGTGCGAGATTTTAACACCATAGTCGCACCTATAACAAATTGCATGAAAAAAGGATCGTTCCAGTGGACCGATAAAGCTGACAAGAGCTTTCATGAGATCAAGCATCGTTTGTCTATAACACCAGTTTTGGTGCTTCCTAATTTTGACAAATTGTTTGAGGTTGAGTGTGATGCTTCGTATGTTAGAATTGGAGGAGTATTATCACAGGAGGGCAGGCCGGTAGCCTTTTACAGCGAGAAGCTCAACGAAGCCCGAAAGAAGTGATTGACTTATGAGCTTGAGTTGTACGCAGTTGTTCAGGTACTGCGACATTGGCGACATTATCTGATTCAAAGAGAGTTTGTTTTGTACACTGACCATCAAGCATTAAAGTTTATTAATAGTCAGACTAATCGTGTGCATGCTAGATGGGTTGCATTTTTACAGGAATTCATGTTCGTTCTGAAGCACAAGCCAGGGCAGCAGAACAAGGTGGCTGATGCACTTAGCCGTCGTGCATCACTACTTGTTACGATGAGCAACGAGGTGGTCGGCTTTGACTGTCTCAAGGAGCTATATGCCGAGGATGAGGACTTCAAAGATTCTTGGATGAAGTGCCAAGAAGGTCACCCCAGTGACCTTCATATACAGGACGATTTTCTCTTCAAAGGGAATCGATTGTGCATCCCCCAAAGTTCTCTGAGGGAGCAGATTATTCAGGAGCTACATGGAGGTGGCCTCGGTGGACACCTGGGGTGAGACAAGACGCGAGCTCTTGTGGAAGAGCGGTATTACTGGCCGCAATTAGTACGCGATGTGGGAAAATCCGTACAACGTTGTCATGTTTGTGAGATCTCCAAGGGGCAATCTCAGAATACGGGCCTCTACATCTTATTACCTGTGCCTAATGGTCCTTAGGAGGATTTGTCAATGGACTTCGTGCTTGGTCTCCCATGAACACAATGCGGCATGAATTCGGTATTCGTAGTGGTAGATCGTTTCTCCAAGATGACGCACTTTATCCCATGCAAGAAGACCCTCGATGTAACACACGTGGTGAATTTATTTTTCAAAGAGGTCGTACGGCTACACGGGGTCTCCAAGACCATTACTTCCGATCGTGACACGAAGTTCATTAGCCACTTTTGGCGGACTTTATGGAATCGATTTGATACACGACTTCAATTCAGCAGTGCTTACCACCCACAGACTGATGAGCAGACCGAAGTTGTGAATCGCACGTTGGGAAACCTCCTTCTCTGTATTTCAAGAGAAAAACCGAAGCAGTGGGATTTGGCCTTGTCTCAAGCAGAGTTTGCATTCAACAACATGGTGAACCGCTCGATAAGGAGATCACCATTCCAAATTATCTATGAACGAGTGCCTCGCCACACACTTAACTTGGTCCCTCTGCCCAAGCACCCAGGCACGAGCATTGCAGCAGAACATATGGCAGACAATATCATGGGCATCCATGCAGAAGTGCAGACTAAGCTACATGCCTTAAATGAGAAGTATAAGGAACAAGTGGACAAGCATCGGCGACAAAAAGTGTTCGAGGTGGGCGACCACGTTATAGTCCATCTGCGCAAAGAGAGATTTCCAACCGAGACGTACAACAAGTTGAAAAATAAGAAGATTGGACCGGTACCAATCATTCGAAAGATCAATGACAACGCTTATGTTGTTGATCTTCCAGATGACATGGCAATCTCATAGACTTTCAATGTCGTGGACCTGACCGAGTATCATGAACCAGAGCATGACGAGAACTCGAGGATGAGTTCTTTTGAAGTGGAGGAGACTGATGTAGAGCGGGTTGCGGACAGTTACATGGCCAAGATGGATCAGAAAAGGCCCGGTCGATGACAGAAGTGATCCAGACCATCGAACCTTAAATCGGGCGTATCTTGCAATCCGGAATGAGTTATCTGACACAAAATATATGATTTTGGGGTATAACGAGCTACTGAAGCCAACCAACCCTGCTATGTCGGGTTACGTAGCCTGGAATTGCAAAAAACACCTGGATCAACGGTCGTTTCCCTGTTTTAATTTCGTTTTTACTATAAATAGTAAGTTTTAGTTTGATTATAACTGTTCATCCATCGGGCTTTAGGAGTTCCGCCCAACGTGAAAAGAGCTTAGAATAATTAGGAGAATGGTTTGGTGGAGCCAAATAGGACACTTACTATTTTTGGCCGAAAACCTTGCACACTAGTAGACATCACGACCGTCTATAAATAGTAAGTTTACTATTTATAGTAAGTCGCGGATTCTAAGAGTTTGAGTTGTAGTTTGATTCTGATTTCTTTCCCATTGCTTGGTACCCCTATTTAAAGGGTTGTGAACTCGTTTTTATTCATCAATTAATCAATTTTGAATTTCTTAGAATTTATTTCTATTTTCTGCTTTCTTTCCTCGTGGATTCAAGAAGTCTTTGTGAGGAGTCCAGAGAAGCTCCGTGGATTCGGAGTAGTTATCCTCATCACGTTCATCCCTGCGTCAATCAAGTAAATCCCCTTATCTCCATGTCCATCTGTGTAGTTCTAAGGTCCTGATGCACCAGGACATGAATAGTGTCAAGAAGAGCTCATTTGGTATACGTGGAGCCATGATTCAATGATCCAAACCGTTAATCTAATGGACCCACCATGGATGGAGATGCCTCATAAGTTTCCTAGGTTTGAATTTGTTGCTACTTATGGGGCCCATGGTTCGATGATCCAGGCGGTTGATCTATATGGGAATGCCCTTAAACATTTCCTAGGTGGGATATAAGGGTTCGTATCTTTTAAGGTGGTCCATTTTAGGGCTGATCGGTCCCATTGCATCAACGGTCAGGATGATCGTATCATGGCCCCACGTAATGCATTAGGACCCTACAGTTCCTCCTGTGTGAAGGGTTTTTTGAGTTGGTTACTCTGTTTGGAAAGCTTGGTGGTATTGCATCATTCCATCCTACCGCCATAGCTGCCACTTCCGGTTAGGGAAGAACAATGGACAAATACACGATTAGAAATTTTTTTAGCAAAAATTTTCAACATATCCAATTAGGGACCAAGTATTCTAACTAGGCAGCAATTAGCTGTTGTGAAATTCCGGATTAAACAATTTCTTACTAAATCCACAACGCAATTAGGGATTAACAATTTCAAAAAATTCACAATTAGGGATTTCAAATTTCAAAAATGCACAATTAGAACCAATATCAAAAATCCCAATTGCGGATCGAAATTTCAAGAATCCCCAATTAGGGATTTGAAATTTCAAATCCCCAGATAGATTTTTACAATTTTCTGATATTATTAAACTGTAATGGTTAATCGCTAAGAAGAAGATAGGGAACAGGAATAGGAGAATTACCTACGAAATTTTGATGTTGGTGGATCCCACCGCCGGAGGGCTATAGATCACGAGAGAGAGCCGGGGAGAGAGAGAGAGAGAGAGAGAGAGAGAGAGAGGGTTGGGGCGTTTTCAGCGCAATAAATGAAGGTGAGGGCGTTTTCAGCGCAATAAAAGGGAGAAAATGGATTCCGTAGGCTGGGGTAGGTAGATATTAGTGAGTCGTTGAGGCAGTGTGGGGTCCACCGAGAAGCTCTTAATCAAATCCACACCGTCTATCTATTTTAAAATATAACAATAATATAAAATCTAAAAAATTAGGAATATCCAAAACTCAAGTGGGACACACCAACAAAAAACGGAAATAGCAATGTTGGCCATTAAAACAGTTACAAATTAGGAAACGGTATAGAACCGTTTCCAATTAGAAACGGCTTAAAACCGTTTTAAAACCAAAATCCTAGCCGTTCCAATTTCATGATTTTGGTGTAAGAGTTGTGCCCTGCTGGAAAAGCTTTATAAGCCCTACCATGATGCATGTGTATTATTCATACTATCCATCCATTTTTAAAGATCGTTTTATTGCATGAGCACATACTCAAGGCCGGATCTCAGGCATACCACACCACAAGAAACTAGTGATTGGATGCCCACGATAAAAAAAGCTGGTGGCTACAAAAGTTTTGGTTCAAGCTCATATTTGTATTTTCTCTTCATACATGACTTTGTGACTTTATCAAGAGGTTGGATGACAAATACACATTGCAGTGCCCCTAGGAAGTTTTTAATGGTGAGATTTCAATTGCTTAATGGTGTGATCCACTTGAGATTTGGATTTACCTTATTTTTGTGCTCATGCCCTAACATGATCTAAAAAATGGATGGACCGCATGGATAAGACACATCTACCATGGTGGCCCCATGGAGATTTAGTAGCACACAAAACCCACATGATGCTGCTTGCTACACTATGCAATCTGTTTAGAAATAGGAATGCAACTTTGTTGCAACCCCATATCCCAGGATGTGAGTGAGACCTGAGCATGGGGCACACTTTGATGCATGTATTACATATTTATGCCGTTTATTTGTTTTGCTAGTTCATTTTAAGGAATGGAAGAAAAAAAGAAAAAAAAAAAAAAAAAACCAAATTGATGCAAATCTCAGGTTGACCACCCCGCAAGAAATAGTAGTCACTTCCTGTTAAAATTTTTCCTCGGGCTCCAAGGGTTCTGGATCTAGCTGATATTTGTATTTTTCCTTCACTGTACTCTTTGTGAACTCATCAACAACAGGTTGGATGACAAATAAACATAGCCGTGGACACTAGGAAGCTTTCGAAGGTGGCCGTTAGGTGACCAATGTTTCCTATGATGTGGTCCACTTAAGATTTGTATCTTCTTCATTTTTTGGACAATGAATGTAACAAAAAAATAAAAATGGATGGAGGGCGTAGATATATAAAGCATACATCGAGGTGGGCTGCGGACAGGTCCCACCAATGCCATCGATCCTGGGCGGCAGCTACGTCCTTGAATCAGCGGCTGGAAATGTAACCTTTCTTCCCAATCAAGCAGTATTTTGTAAACTGTTTTTTATTTTATTAACGAGTTGGGCTGATGTCAGTAAAAATGACGTGTACCAATTAAATTTCAGGACACGGTGAACCACGGTGCACTGGAAACAGAGGATCCGCACTCATATTCTGAACATTTTTGGTAACCGACTAATTAAAATGGTTGGAATCCTTTTCCTACGAAGGCACATCATACCATGAGATGCAGTCACAATGGCAACTTCCATGAGATCCTAACTACCAATAGAAGACTTCTTGATTGTTGAATCCGAATCCATTCTTCTGTATCCTTTTTAACCATCCATCAACAGTCTACTGTTCTGATGGTTTGGATTGTCTTATGAACGTTTTTTTATTTTTGGGCAGTGACATCCCCATGGTGGGCCTGTTTCATGGATGGTTATAATTATGAGGGTGCCATCCCACTGATTCGACATCGTGGCAACCTTATGGAATTTCTTCATCTCATACTGTCATCCCTACTTGCTTGTGGAAAAAAGCAAGTTTTCCAGTCCCTTTGCGGGCATTAGGCCAGACATTGACAGTTCCGGGCCGTCCTTCAGGTGGGTCCTACTTCGTAGACACCCTGGATGGTCAACTTGGCCGGGTGGGGAGCAATAACAAAATAAATGGAGGGCTAAAACAAGCTGTTCCTCGCATGTAGCCCACCTAATAACAGCTGGAAAAGGCTTAGTTATCGGTCCAGGGCATCTATTCTATACTGTAGGTCCATCTGATGAATGTCTTCAGTGTTCACCCCCACATGGCATCTTGGCACGTGTGCAGACACATCGATTGTTCATGGTTTGAGCATGTGCACGTATAAGACACGTCTAGGATTGGTCCAATCTGCCCGAGATACACGGGATATATACACACCAATTCACACCGTCAAAATCGTAGGCCAATTGCCTCTTGGTTTCAAAATTCGGTCACGTGTGTGCAGCTCGATTCCAGCCAAACAACTTTAACCCCATGCCAAAGATGGGCAGGTACTTTAAACATCTGAGAAGTTCAGTAACTGTTCAACAACTCGCAAGATATTTAAGATAATCAAGCGGTTATGGAAAGATTTGATCCTCTGAAAATAAGACTATACCTTTCGTTCTTTCATATTCACACTACAAGAAAAATAGGCATTACCAGTGGCCAAAACTGCCCCTAAAACTCCTAAAAACCGCCGGTATAAGAATTACCAATGGTCGGACGGCTGCTGCAGCGTTCGTCCATTTTTACTGGCGTTTTTGACATCCGCCGTTAAAAGTTGGCCTTTACCGGTGCTTATTATCATTTACTGGCGACTTTGCTGACTGCCGGTAAAAACTATAAAAGCGTCAGTAAAAACGGTATGAAGCGCCAAAAAAACTATAAAAACGCCGGTAAAAGATACGAGGAATGCAAGTAAATTTTGCAACAAAGGCCGGTAAAAGTAACAACAAAGGCCGGTAAAAACCTCTAACAAATGCTAATGAGAGATTCAAAAACGCCGGTAAAATCTGTTTAAAACACCGGTAAATCATTTACAGTGTAAAAGAAAAAATAATAGAAACAATTAAAAATTCTGTTAGGCTGAATCTTCTAAATCATTCGCATTGTTTTATTCTACAAGTCAATATTTCAAAAAGAATATATAGATTGGTGTTGCTAATATCCAGCACTCAATATTGTAAAACCAGCTTAAGTACAAAAGCAATTGGTGCAAGTCTCTTCTATCTGGATTTTTTTTATGAGCTGAAATGAGAGCCTCTTCTTCCTACACAAGTGAAGCAAGAATATAGTTCCAAACTCAAAAAAAGAAAAACCATTGCATATAGAAAATACCTTCTGATAACTGGTTACAAAAAAATGAACAAAGGACAGAAAAGAAGCTTGGAGTGAAAATAAGCCCACCTCAAGTCGTGCAACGTGTTGTGCCTTAGCCCTGGATATTCAAGTAGAAAACTAAATGACAGCTGAGTTCTGTTGACATAAGCCAGCCAAGTAATGCCAATTATGAAAAAAAAAAACGAGTTTTGTATTATGAAAAAAAAAAAAAAACGACAAAGCCACACTTTCTGAAAATAGAGATAGTGCCTAATGTTATTCTGGTAAATATCGTTGTGTACTAATACATGGTCAACATAATTTCATTTTACAATATTTCTAGGGATATCAAGAGGCTCTATTCAAAATTTTGATTTCACATGGCTCCAGCCTGGCTCATTGACAGCCCCAACCATTTCTAGCGCTTTCTTAAAAGTTAAAACTGATGGTCGCTTCGGAATTAACCAAGCAGTTTGGTTTTCTTAGCTTTAACTTTTCAGAAAGTATAAGACCCGCATCCCAGACCGTACCGTTCCATGGACTTTCGCAGTCTTCCCGGTCAAATTTCGGCAACCTTCGACCCTTAACCGGTATTTGCACGCGACCCTGAGTCACACGTCGTCAACCTGAATTGACTCAACCCGAGACTTGTACCCTTGCGACCATGCCGTCACCGCGGTTCTGATGTCGCGTCTCGCGCGCCGATTCGATACTCTAGCCAGGAGATGTGGGCTAGCGTTCTGTGTGAGGAAAACGCCGCGCGTGCGAATTCCGAGAGAATCTCTACGACTTGTCACATCAATCAATCAATCAATCCTATCATGTCAAGTACATGTCAAGTACACCATCACCTCTCACCCATCCCAAGCAACCCCAAAGTCAAAAGTTTCTTATACCACCCATACCTTTCTTACACAATCTACCACAAAAGTCAAAAAGGCCCTTACACACCTATCCCTCTCTCTCCCATCCATCACTCTATCACATCTCTCTCTTTACAACCCTCTCTCTCATTTTCTCAACTCATTTTCCCAAGCAAGAGAAAGCTTCACACGTCCAAGCTCTTTCCCTTCTCCATGAGAACTTTGTGTGTGGCCCACTTCCTCCCCTCTCATCTTCCATCTCAACCATAAAAAATTCATCTCCTCCGTTAGGATCGAAGCTAAGGAGCAAAGGAAGCCAAGGGAGCAAGAAGAAGGCAGTGGGTGATTTTGAATTTTGTATTTCATTCATTTGTTTGATTTAAGAGTCCATATCTATTAGGACCCACCTTGATGTATGTTTTGTATCAAAGAGGGGCCCATAGTGGCGGGGCCCCTCCATCACCTCCGACATCGCCGATGCCTCTCTCTCTCTCTCTCTCTCTCTCTTTCTCTTTCTATGATTATGGCCCACCTCATGTGTATACATCATCCATGCCATCTATCGGTGGACCCATCTATGTGGGACACAGCATGATGTTTATATGCCATCCCAACCGTCCATGGGGGGGCCCACCTTGAGGTGGCTAACAGTGGGGGTGGCTGACAGTGAAGTGTGATCTGCCAGGGGCATGCTAACAATGAAGTGGCCTAACAGTGGGAGTAGCTAACAGTGGTAATGTGGAATGACAGTGGGTGCACTAACATGGAGTGTGTACTGACATGGGTGTGTACAGACGGTGGGGGTCCATGGGACCCACCCACATCATCCATCCATTTTGGTAGGCCACACCCTCACACACGTGTGGTGCATCCACCGTCCAAGGATGGTGGGACCCATCCATAGCTCACGTGGTAGATTGAGTGAGAGATACCCCGTTTCAATGCTGGGACCCACCCAGTCCATAGCTCAAGTGGCAAACCAAGTGAAAGATGCCTCATTTCAACACTTGAGGTCTTGGTATTGATCCTGTGGAGGTGGTTGACATGGGTGTACGAGCATGGGAGCCCATCCATTCCTGTGGGCCACACCACTGTATGTGTTGTATCCATGTCGTCCATCCATATAAGATGGCCCCACCATGATGCATGTATTGTGACCACCGTCCATCTGACGGTGGGACACACCCCACGTGTGGGGCCCCCCTTGATCCATGTGACTGTCCAGGCCGTGGATGGCCTGGATGTGGCTGTTTTATATAATATAATATATATAGTATATATATATATATTATATTATATCAAATATATGAGATGGTGGGTCCTACGTGGGACCCACCTCTGTTTTGTTACAGGAAAGAAAAAGGAAAAAAGAAGAAGTACGCAAAGAAAAAAAGTAAAAAGCAGCCACGTGTTTCTCTCTCTCTCTCTCTCTCTCTCTCTCTCTCTCTCTCCCTCTCGCTTACCGTCCAGAGCTCTGTGGGTCCCACCATGACGCAGGTGTGTATTTGTTCTGATGGTGGGACCCACCCTAAATATATGTGTTTCATCCCTTTGGCAGGGGCCCCAACGATGTATGTGCCTTATCTACACCGTTCACTGTTTGAACGGTGGGGCCCACCATGATGCCTACTTTGTATCCAAACCATTCAATCATATTGAGATATCATTTTCATGGCATGAGCAAAAGGATGGGTTAGATCTAAAGCTCAAGTAGACCCCACCATTTAAATAGTGGACCGTGACATCCACCATTCAAACTCTTAAGCACCACATTAGTTTCCGATTACGTTGATATTTGTCTTCATTTCATCTATCTCTATGTTAACTTATGAATAGGTCGGATCTCAAAAATACATAAGGGTGGGCCCAACTTGATATTCATGAGGCCCATCAATTCGGCCCATTTGATTAGCTCATTCGAATCGACTCGTTTGAATCGGCCCACTTGGTTGGCTTATTTGATTTGGCCCATTTGGTCAGCCCATTTGAATCGGTCCATTTGAATCGGCCCAATTCGATTCGGCCCATTGATTGAGATTCCACCATGATGTATGTGATGATGTTTTTGGCGGTCATGCCTTGGGAGCAATGATGGTTTGACGTCCACATTGATGGGCAATGATGGTTAGATGTCCTCATTGTGACCTTCCCTTAGGCCTTGTTAGGCCCATTCTCTTCATGGGTTAACCCAAATAAGTGGGCTCCATTCACCGTAGACGGATGACTCCGTGCTATCGGATTTGATATAACCACGGTCGGGTGTCGATCCTTATGCTATGGCTGATCGGTTGATCATCTATGGACCCCGCTTTGTTTATCTGCTGATTATCGGTGCCGATTGTCGAGACCGACATCGATTATCGACCCTAGTTATCGGTGTCGATTATCGATACCGATTTTAAGTATGTGACAACAGAACATCATAATACATGCCTATATGCATCATCTGCATGCTTGTGATAAGACGAGAGATTGATCATAGAACATGTCATTGGGCATATTGTTGTGGGACTTCCTGAAAAAGGGAGATGCTCACATGAGCGTGCGGTACGCGCATAATTGTTGTATGACTGGATTTCGTGATTCATGCATTTCGCATTATGTGACATGTATACTGTACACCCTAGCGACATCAGGGCCATAGCCGTCATAGGTATATCGTGGTTGGCAGGATTGGATACCAGAAATCTTATTCTACATGGGGTGCTATAGATATCCCTGGGTGAAAGTCCCTAAACCCTTATGATACCAAGAGGTTGCTCTAATGTCTAGACCGGGTGGGTACATGAGCACCGAGTGCCGATGACCAGATGGTCGCGCTTTCCACTATGTCGTGGTCGGTTGGAAGGGGGTGCGACCTTACCCGCCCGAGAGGAGGGGGTAAAGCTAGGCTGAGTTTGACCAGCTCGAGGAATGAGTTCGCTATTGACGAGTCAAGCCTGATATTGGCAGGCGGATAGTGAGGTCTCTTCCACTCACGTTATTGCGCCCGATGGGGCGGCAATCTAGTTGGAGTGTGCTAGACCCTGGTGATATTCCAGATTTAAGCTGTATTGATATGTGGACTTAGATGAGGATTCACATGCTTGAGTTGCATTTCGCACCGCATGGCCTTGGTACGGCTAATAGCATTTATGGATTCATCAACATATTCCACATTACTCTAATACTACATAATTGTATTACTACCTTATGCACACACTTACACCACCCTCTAAGCTTTTCATGAGCTTATGCATGACCGTTGCGTGCAAGTGACGTTGGATCGCAACAGCGCTGAGGCAGGAGCGCATATCAGATCAGCTTGGAGCTTTTGTCTGTCATCATTGTATTTCCCTTTATACTCATTGTACTTATAAAGTTTTGTATCATAGTGAAAATGTGGAGTTTTTAGTTGTTGTTTGTGGGTTATGCCTTTAGTTATGCTTATTACGAATCAAACTGAGGTTGAAAATCCTCCTTGTAGCATCCCAGGATCGGAATCTGGCGAATGGGCGCTGGGAGCCGAGAATGAGGTTCTAAGGAGGCTGCCGGCGCCGGATTCGGCGATCGGAAATTTTGTGAGCCCGGTTTTCGAGTTTGGGGCATGACAGAAAGCAAGGATCTTACAGTAGTTTTCGAAGAATGCAGAGGTTATTCATAAAATATTTTGGTCATCTAGTTGTTGCCTGAAATGAGTTCATCTCATTTTTAATTAATTGTAAATTTTTTATTTTTTATTAGACATAGGGTGCTCTAATACATAGTGAGTTCACGTTAACAATAATTCTGTATTAGAGTTCCTAATCTCTAAAATATAATTACTGTTAATGAAATGAGATGAAATCATTGTTAGGCATGTAGCAAACAGGGTTGAAACTGTTAACAGAATCCATGGCCATAGATCAATAAACTTAACAGCCACCAATCTCAAATTTTCAGATTTTGGAATTCATTAAACTACACAATAGTCCATTTCACAAGCTTCAGGATTGATTCTTTTGAGTTCATGTTTGAATGCAAAGAAACCATGATGACAGAACTTAATAAACGTAATCAACAAAGAATCACCTGAAATAATAAACGTAATCAACAAAGAATCACCTGAAAAGTATTCTAAGTGCTCCCCACCTTCACATAACCTGAAATATACAACAAATAAATCATGAGGATTCCAAACTACCATCTTTAATTTACCCAATTCATTTATCAGATCTCAAATACCCACACAAAAAATCTGTTGTGCCTGAATGATGAGCATGTGCCTATGCACAAATTTCTACAGTTCAATCGAGCTGAAATGTGTAATGTGAATGGTGGAGATTGATTAAAATCTACAATGAAATACCAAGGAAACTCTTACTTTTCACTACATCAATGAAGTTTAAAGCATAACCTATCATCCATAACTAACTGTCTTGACTGGGAATAGAAATAACCTACCATTGGAAGCATAAACACCTCAAAAGTATTTATGGATGGCGTCATAAAAGGTTCCTACTTACCTTGGCTGTTCAACATTTGCCTTCGCCATTGTGGATGGCGTCAATCAATGCAATGTAGTTCAAGCTCTTGATGACGTTGTACAGGCCATCATGGATCTCAACTTCAATAGTGTAGCCTTATCTAAATCTTCTTCACAGAATACAATTGCAATTAGAAAAGGAAAAAAGAAAAGAAAAAAAAAAGAGGCAGAGTTAGTGAGTTGTTTGGGAAAGCAGATATTTTCACAAATGCAGTTGGCTGATGAGATACCATAGATTGAGGAATCTATTAAGGTAGAGGTAGTGAGCTATTAAGGAAAGAAGAGATTTGCATTTACAATTATATATATAATCAATTGCTTAGATTCAAGCTTCAGGGTTAGTTTACAGGTTTGTTTCTAAATTCTTTTACAAAGAGATGTCGTGTGCTTGTTGTTCCCATAAGGCCATATAAGGTGGTGATTGAATTACATAGCTGTTTGGATTGGTGGAATGATCATAGAGTGACTCAAGGTGACACCAAGTAATGTCTATTCCAAGTCAAGATTGCATGCATTTCCAACATGATCTTTGTATAAAAAGTGGTATTATGAAATGGTGGCTCTTGAGTGCCAATTATAGGAGGTTTTAGGATTTGGCATGCGTCATGTGCCGTTTAGGAATGGTATGCAACATTAAAGAGCTCCATCATCTCTGAAAAATATTTTTTTATTTTCCTTTGATAAGTATGGATAAAAAATTCTGATAGAAACAAGAAAACGAGAAAGAAATTTTGAAGTTAGATGCAAGATCGAAGTAAATAATGTTCTGTTTCAGAAAGATAATATTTTCAGAAAGCACTAGTTCACCAACAAGAGGAGAAACAGTCAACTCATGAACTGACAAACCTTGCAGTTTTGGAATCCTGAGTTGCATTCATGAATCCATCAATTGTTACGTTCAAAAAACACAAGCCATAACCAAAAGGAGCATTTGGATGATACTCCACCAGCGACAAGGAGAGTGCATACATACTCACCTGTCTAGCAATTCTACTGGTTGAATCAAGGGTCCTTGCTTGCTCATCTGCTGCACCATATAGAAATGCAGGGACTGCATGATTTGTATCAAGGAACATTAGCAAGTGGAATAAAAAGTTTGAAGAACTGTCTAGGAAAACAGGATTTAGAACAGCTCATTCATAACATGGTCTTCTACACACATAGCAATCCCTCATCGTTATTTGCTACGGACCTCCTTTCTGCAACATACTCAGCACTAGTCTTACCCCATGGGATCTCTTCAGGGTTCCTAAAGATTTCCATAGAATCAAGCAAATTTTAGTGACATGAGATTTCAATTCAAGGCAAGAACATGTAAAATGAAGAAACTACAGAGATATAAGCCACCATCAGATCAGCTGGGCTAAGTCCAGTTGGATCATCCAACTCAACCCATTGATAACTTATACGGGTAGGACAAGTTGACTAGGGCTCAATCCAAGCCCAACCCATTTACTTAAAATTGTTAAGTCCACATAATTAGCAAAACTCCTTAAATTACATCAAACTCCTTATTAAAATACATCATTTCTTAATCCATATTCATGCCCAATCCTATCCATGCATAGGCCATGCATGATAGCAAACAAATGTTGCAATCAAGAAATCCATGTCCAGGGTAGGTATTGCTTGTAGAGGTTTACTAATCAGACACACAAGTATCAAGCATGCCATCTACATACTCCCATTTGTGTCAATCAGACACAAGTGCAAGATCTAAGCTGTCCACCAATTGAGTACCAGCTTGCAAATGTCCTATCCCAATATTCATGCTACTCTATTCTTGTTGACCATAACATTTGAAATAGGGAAAGTACATATGAAAGTACATAAATCAATTTCACTTACAACCAAACAGAGCGTGAGCCATGTCGACTATGTCAAGTGACCTGAAAATTAGTCAAGTGACTTGAAAATTAGTCGAGTGACCTGAAGATTAACGTTGTATGTAAAATAAAATGGAAGAAAATGATACAAACTCACCTTGACACCCTTTTCCCTCCTCCTTTACTCGGGCTTGGGACCGGCAATGCAAGAAGTTGTATTGGCAGAGTTAATAAAGGGCTTAAGCTCCATTTGGTTTGAGAAAAAATTATATTCATAAAGATTGATGTGATGACCAAATGGAACCCAAGACTTATATGCAAATTTACTAAAAGGTATGATAGGAACTCTTACACTACAAATATGATGACCAAGTGACCACATGTAAAAAGAAAAGAAACAAAAGAGATTAAATTAAAGACATGCAAATGCAAAATTCAAATCACAAATCATAATCTTATAAAACTAAGATTAAATTAAAGAGATTAGATGAGTTTAGATGTGCCCTCTATAATTAAACTAAGATAAAAATAAATTGTTTAGATATGTCTAACTCAATCCAAAAGTCTGAAACCACATATCCCTACTACCCCCACTTACAAAAGATGTTTATAGTTTCAAATACTTAATAAAAACTTCTCCCATATAGTCATCATCCATTTCTGTCTATAACCTATAAAAAATAAAAAATAAAAAAAAATCAATTACTATTCACAATTCATGCAATAAGTTCTATTGCTTAATTTTATTTTATTTTTTAAAAAAACTTACCTTACATAAAGTAGTGGGCCAAGCAATACTCGTTCCAATTGCATCCCCAATTGTTTTATATCGTCCATGGGTCTTTATCAAATCCTCATCACGTACCATTGCCACTTGAACAGATACTTCCTAGAAACCAACTCCAAGTTTTTGCCCCCCTACTTTTGTCAATGGATCCGTGCAACTCGTAGAATTCCCCTTATTCGCCAAGTCTCTCTACAAATGATAAATCAATGTCAATCATCGCATACAGCTCGAACTATGCATAATTGAAAACATATTACGCGTAAAATATACATGTATATATTATAATTACCTGAGGGGTTGGAACCAAGTGGCTTGATGATGAGGAGGGTTGGTTCAAGTTGGGATTAGCTGAAACACCTAATAATGTAGCTAGATTAATGCTTGGATTCGTTATGGCTGCCATAAATTTTGTCATAGTTTGTCTTAGTGAAGATATTTGAGCATCTCTATTAGCCATAGTTTCTCTTAGGGAAGATATTTCAGCATGCAATTCCTCATATTGTTCATCTCTCTTCTGAGCATTGGAGGTCATCCCTTGGGATTGGACACTGTGGGATGTTGTGCCCCATATATCAGAAGGAGAGGGACCTAACCCGTAAGTGCAGACACGGCCATGTCGTTCGTCACCCATGACTTCCGAGAATATATCTTTCCTCCCAGTGTTGTTTTGTGAAGCCTCTGGTTGCTGCGAAGCTCGTTCATTTAATTGTTCCTACAATTAAAAATCACCAATTTAGATTTTATATTGCTCAAAGATTAAACAAAATAAGAGGATACATATACATACCATTGCTCTTGCTGAGGCCTCATCCACAAGCATCCCATTCTTACGTATATGTGTCAACATGAACATATCTACTCGGGTCAAATCCTCCCCATTGGCCCTCTTCTTTCTCTATCATTATTTAAATAAGTTATATATGAGAAATAGATTGACATCAAATTATCAGGTGATTAATAAAAAATTACATCTTTGTCACATATTCGTGCAAAGCTCTTCGTGCCTGCAGCGTGGCCGATGCGTTGTTTTCTCCAATTTTCCGTATTTATCTTATTACGGGCCTAAAATATGACACATCAACAGAGTAATTTATGAAATTTCAGCTTAAGACAGTTGTGTAATTTCATAACGTGAAGGTTTTAGTAGATACTCATCACATACCTTTCCCTCTTCAGAGTTCCAAAACTCAATGAGGGCCTTCCACTGATCGATATGGACATGCTCATTGAGGTCTACTAGCCGTGTCTCATCATTACCATGAGGCGAGTAGTGGAATTTCTTCAATTCGCACTTTCAGTCCCTCCATTTTTTGCTAATTGACATCAACACCCAAGATTTAATCTCTTTGTCAAACTGAAACTTGGACTGCATCACATGAACAAAGTAGACAATCACATAATGAACAAAAAATAAATAATAAAGTAATAAAATATATAAAACAAATCACCATTACCATGACAAGTTCGTACATATCTTCCTTCTTCTCGTTTGGCACTGCCCTCCAATTAGAATATGTAAGGGGTGTGTAATCCCCATTACGTGCTATTGTCCCCAAAAAGTTTGTCAGCTTGCTAACATTTTCATTAATGGGCTACCCTAGATTGTTGGTGGTAATAAAAATGCGTTGCCCTTCACGCATGTTCCAAACTTGATGGCATTGTGTGGGGCCTTGACTCCTTTTCTTCGTGAACGACAAATCTGTTGAAAAAAATGCACATAAATAATATGCAGACTTGTATAGTTCATTAGAAAAAAATACATTAAAATTTTAAGGATATTAGAACCAATGCATAACATATGACTAGAAGCATCCTCTAATGAATCAACTATCTGGTGTGGATCCTAAGGCAAACTTTGGGAGAGACCTGCCGTAGGCAGGGGAAGCTGGGGATGGGAAGGACTAGCTGTAGACTTAGGCAACCAAGGCTGGACTGGACCCGATGTAGCCGGGGAAGGCTGATGTTGGGAGGGACCCACTATAGGTTGGGGCAATTGAGGCTGGGAGGGACCCACATCAGTCTCAGGTAGTTGAGGCTGATTGATGCCACCAGTCATAAGGCTTATCGGTAGCCTAGTCCTATGTTTAGAACGAGCACGTTTCATGTCTTAAGAAGAACCTGAGTCACATTAGTGAACAGAATCATGTTGATAAGACGATTCAATTTTGAATAAATAAATAACAGAACCATATGAAAAAAGACATTTTAATTTCTATTTCATAATTAGGAAAACATGGTACTTAAGAAATCAATTATTGTACAAAATGTCATCTCCAATGGGATCAGATAATGCAGTATCATCTATTTGTTCTTCTACCATCGGCTGGGTGGGTGGCAAATATGTGACAACTGTTTTACCATCGACATCTGTCCTTTCCCAGCTAACAGTGTCATCACTCGGGTCCTCCAAACATTGATCATTGCAGGGCGACATGCCTAAGAATGTATCAACATCATCTGCAGACTCTTGCCCATGCATCTCAAATAAGTCTCTAGGTTTCATTCTCACTACAACATGTCAATCCTTCTCGATGAGGTCTTGTACGTAAAACACCTGCTCAACTTGAGATGCAAACACAAACAGTTCATCAGACAATTGTTGACCTATATGGCATAATCGTTTTAAATTCACAAGCGTGAACCCCAACCCATCCTTCTTAACACCCCTGCCTTGAGATCAAACATCAACCCAATCACATCTAAATAATACAACCTTCCGAGTACCATAATATTCCAGTTCTATGATGTCCATCAATACACCATAGTATGTTACATCTTTTGCAATAAGATTTCTGTCATTGGCACTTGCGAAGCTTGATGTCTTTGCAGTCACAACAACTCCACTACGTTGAGTTTTTCTTTCTTTTTTTTCTCTCAAGATCTTTGGTGTGAAATTTGAAGCCGTTTATAATAAAACCCTTATATCTTCTTACCATACTAGGACCCCTAGCTAGCCATCTAAGGTCTTCTGAAACCTGCTCATTCCTTTCATGGCGCAATTGTTCAACCTATTTAGATACCGAAAATATTCATTCAAAAGCTCATGTTTGAATAATTAAAAATTAAAAAACATGCACATGTCCTTAAACTTATCAAATCGACTACTTAGACGATCACTAAACCATTTATAAAATGTATCATTGTGAATGCGTTCTATGTCCCTTGGCCATCCGCGACGATTCATCCGCTTAACAACATTCATATGTTCTCTATAAAAGTTATTAGTTTTAGCAAAAAAAAGAGTAAATTTATCTATGTATAAATTAAGTCCTATAGTTGGCTTACTCAAGAAATGGGCTAAGTTCATGGTAGTTAAACAGGACATATCGATGTGCCTATGCAGATGTAACGTTATCCAGTACACAATCCTCAGACTTCCCTAATGCACGACCTACTAGTGGGAAAATAGAGGATTGTTCTTCTATAACAATGTTACCATAGTCATCATTCCGTATTGGCCAATTGAACCTTATCTCTGTACCATGCAGGTAGCTCGAGCAGAATGTTAAGCATTCTTTTGTCAACTACCCTTCCGCAATTGATTTCTCGGGCCGACTTCTATTACGCACATATGACTTTAATGTGAGTAGATAGCTATGATCACCAATATTAAAAAGTTTAAAAATATATAATCGATTAGCATGACTAGCATAGCATGACAAATAATTTTAATTTCTAAACATTAACACGCACCTCTTAATGGGGAACACCCATCGATATTGTACGTGTCCAGCTATTTTTGCCTCCCCCGCTAAATGAATGGTCAAATGCACCATAATATCAAAAAAAGCTGGTGGAAAGATCTTTTCTAAATGGCAAAGTGTTAGCACAATTCGAGATTCCAATCGGTCAAAGTCTCTTATTCGACCAACTTTAGAACATAATTCTCTAAAGAATCCGCTCAATTCAAGTAAGACTGAGGTTATGTTCTTAGGTAATGTTATTCGTATCGTAATTGGAAGTAGTTGCTGCATCATAATATGACAGTCATGGCTCTTGAGTCCTAAAATTTTGTGCTCTTTGAGATGCACACAACGTGAAATATTGGCTGCATAACCATCTGGAACTTTCACCTGCTTTAATATTTTGCAAAAATCATCCTTCTCATTTAGTGACATAGTAAAGCATGCGGGTGGCAAATATGTCTTGTTAAATGAAAGCTGTTTTGGGTGTAATGTTTTTCTTATACCCGTATCTTATAGGTCAAGATGTGCCTTTACACTATCCTTTATTTTTCCTGCAATATTCAACAGCGTCGCAAGCATATTGTCACATGCATTCTTTTCAATATGTATCACGTCCAAATTATGACGCAATAGATTATGCTCCCAATACGGCAAATAAAAAAAAATGCTCTTCTTTTTCCAGTTATATCTTTCTTCCTCATTATCTTCTCGTCTTCTCTTATGCCCATGACTACCTACAGTCTTCTTCCTAAAGGTGACATTAATTCCCCGCAACTGGGCCAACACATCAGAACCAAATAGTGGAGTTGGTGCCTCGCCAAATTCTTTCGTGCCATCAAAGGATCTGTTATTAGTTCTAAACTTATAATCATGTTCTAAAAATCGACGATGACCCATATAATAAAACTTTCGACCATGTTTTAACCATTTAGACAAAGTGTCCTTATTACAACAAGGACAAGCGAGACGTCCTTTAGTGCTCCATCCAGACAAGTTTGCATATGTAGGGAAGTCATTGATAGGACAATGCCACACGTAATCGAAACATCTCATTGCTTGAGGCATCATAAGTGTCTGCGCCAACCTCCCACAATTCCTTCAACTCATCTATCAAAGGTTGCATATACACGTCAATGTCATTACTTGGTCCATAAGGGTTAGGAATAAGTAAGGACAACATGAGATTAGGTTGCTTCATATACATCTATGGTGGTAAGTTATATGGTATCAGAATAACAGGCTATGTATTGTGAGCAATACTTCTTGTCTTGAATGGATTGAAACCATCAACTTTTAACCCAAGTCTAACATTACAATCGTCCAAAGAAAAGCTTGGGTGGTTGTGGTCAAAAGTTTTCCATGCTGGGGAATCAGCAGGATGCCTTAATATTCCATCGTCGGTGCGTCCTACTTCATGCCATTTCATAGAAGAAACTGTTTTTAATGACATAAACAAACTTTGAAGCCTTGGTTTCAAGGGAAAATGACACAATATCTTAGCTAGAATTTTTTGATCCTTTGCAGATGAAGAAGATCCCTCATCATCTGATTGATGTTCAGCCATTTTCCATCTGAAAGTACCACATATAACACATGATTGCTCATTGATGGCCTCCTTCCAGTACAACATATAATCATTGGGACATGCATCAATTTTGTTATATTTGAGGCTTAACTCCCCACTAATCTTCTTGGTTTTATAGAAAGACTTTGGCAACATTTCACCCTTGGGAAGAGCCTCCTTTAACAATTCAAGTAAGATGGTGAATGATTTATCACTCCATCCACCAAGGCACTTTATGTAATATAGTTTCACAACGAAAGAAAGCTTAGTGAATTTCTTACATCCTGGGTACAATTCCTGATCAGCATCTTCTACCAATTTGAAAAATTGTTATGCTTCAGTATTCTGCTCCTATGTAGGTTCGTATGGGGTGTGGCCCACATCACTCTCTTCACCATTTAGATTTGAAATATTGAACACATCATGTAACAATCCGTGCATATCATCATGTGGATCTGGATTATCGCCTACGACATTTGTGGTAGTAGACATGCAAGAAGACGTAACTTCCCTACGGAAATACCAGTAGGTGTAACTTGTATTAAATCCGTCCCACATGATATGATCATATGCAGACACCCAGAAGTTATTGTTACAGTTCTTACATGGACATTGGATCCTGCTTCTATTACTTGCATTTGCAAATGCAAAATCTATAAATTTTGCAGCTCCATTTAAGTATGCGTTACTCACCCTAAATCAAACAATGAAATTAGAGGATATGTCAAAAGAATGCATCTTGACCACTAAGCCACAACAACTAAAATGAGAAGTTTCTAAATGGGTACCTTGGCAGATGAATCCAACTCTTATCCATAAGTATCTTCCTTAGCCACTCAGACGGGTTAGTGAAAATACACTCTGGGCCTGACAAAGCTTCCTAATATAATTTAAACAAGCCCTATTATCACCATTCATTTAGCAAAGGAAGCCAAGTTACAATAATAACATGTCCCCGTAAAAAATAAATCTTCCAGGGTATATATAAATATATTGTAAGTTGATCATTTCTATTCTCAATCGCAAGTATATTCATCATCCAACCAACTATAAATAAAGCAATAAAAATATTATTAAGCAAGCTCAATTAACAACTATAAATCGTAATTAGATGTTCAACAACTCAGTTGATCTGTTCATGTAAATGCATCTCTAATGAACTTAAATACAATTATTAACTGTAATTAGAGACACTTATCTCTTTCCTTCTTTTCATATCATGTTCAAACCACTCTGTCCATTTGTTTCTCATGCTCACATTAGGAAAAGAGTCCAAAAATCAGGCAGATCGAAACTCAGTCAATAAATCTATAAATTAGGGTTTTTTTTTAAAAAAAAATTTTACTTGTACGATCACGACTTCCACAACACCAACTACACCAGATTGAGAAGATGCCTTCTCTATGCAGAGAACCACACCCGTCCCTGATTTACAAATGGAAGAAATGAGATCCATAGCAAATGACTAGTAGTATGCTTTTTTTTTCAAGAAGATTTTTTTTTTTCAAATGAAATATGTCACGCCACGAAATCTGGCACCTGGGTATATTCGACCCCGATTCCGTACCCGCAGGCATGACTTATATTTTGTATATTTACATTTCATATTCCACACATCTATTGACAAAATAACTTCATTCATAAAATATAACAATCCAAAAATTTAATAATTAAACATTTATTTAAAGAAAAATGTCCATGTTCCGACTATTCAAGCTTATCATCAAACACATGTCATCGTAATGTTGTCATACTAAATGTTCATTACACTTATTTAGAAAATGGTAAAGAAATAAAAATAAATAAAAGAAAATCTCTTTAAGCTCCTCCATGTGATCCCGATCCTGAAATTTTAAAATCCCAACAGGGTAAGCTGCGAAGCCTAGTGAGTAATCTGAACACAGGTTTCAAAATAATCTCATGTAATATAAATAAAACTGTATAAAAATACAATACATATTTGGGCAAAACAACAAATGAGGAGATTTAATAAACAAAATGTTTCAATGTAAATTCAAAGAAAAATGGATGAATGAAATCAACATATGTTATACTCCATAATAACATGTGCGGTTTATTTTTTTTAACACCAGGGCCAGTTTACACCGGTTAGCCAACACCCTCGCCAATACAACACCTAGCCTGGCAATGGGAACCTCTTGCATGACATGCTCACCCATCCAAAGGGCACTTGGTGAGGGACCCATTTGTACGTTAGCTGGTTAGACTACTACCCTACCGAACCTGATAGTGGGAACCTTTTGCAATCCTGACATGCTCACCCACTCAAAGGGTACGGTAGAGGTTCCAAAAGGTACCAATTGGGTTTCTGGGACTTTCAACCCAAGGGTCTTGATCGCCCCACCTATTTACGCTTTAGGGATTTTCAACCCAGAGGACTTGATCGCCCCACCTATTTTCTGGTGTTTCATAACTATTTTAATGATGCATGATTTTAATATTGCATTAATCAAGTATTTCAAAAAATCTTCAATGGTTGCTATTCTTCGATCAATCCATAATACTTTGTGTATATAATTTATCAAACTAAAAATAAAATTTTCAATCAATGTAAATTGTCCTTACATGATTAAAGTTCTACAAAAAAAATAAACATGTAATGTAATATTAGATCTTGATTAAAGTTCTACGTAAAGAAAAGAAATAATAATAATAAACACGCAACGTGCTTTATTACATCTAAGAATTTAGAAATTTATATATAAACTCAAGATTTTTGTAATAATTCTAACAACAAAGTTAAAATGTAAAAATAAATTTTTAATGTAAGATTAACAATAAGACAATATAAAACTCGAATTAAGGCATATTAAAATAATGACAACCGATGTAATAAAAAAAGTTAAAAATTAAAGATCATTTTTAGGAAGCATGGTAAGTAATTACATTAAAAAAATAATCTAAGATGGCAAAGATTAATTATAAGTACAAAAGAACAAATAAATATATGTATATATATAATATATATAATTTTTTTATATAATTATCAAGTGAGAGATACTCACTTTTTATAAAAAGAAAAAGTGTATATATATATATATATATTTCTCCTTTTTCTCTTTCCTCTCTCTCTCTCTCTCTCTCTCTCCTGCTTGGTAGTGAGATGTCACTTACGTCTCCCCTCTTCTCTTTTATATTATAAGGTGGGTCCCACTTTATGTTAATGCATGGGAGGTTTCACACGTGATTTTTCATCTTCACGTGTTTTTTTTTTCCCTTTACTAGATAAAACGCAAGTGAGTTATGGATTTCATATATATTGAAAATTATCCAAAGTTTGGTATGAACCGCATATTTGATATGAAATACGACCCCTCACGCTAAAACTAAACCAGTAAGGTTTTATGATTTTCGAAGTTGTATAATGTGTACCGTTGGTTCGATGATCGATTGAATAGATAAGACGATCTATGATAATAACGAAAAATGAATGATGAGCGGTTGGATGATTTTGTAAATGAGAAGTTTATGGTCCACTAGGTTCCTTGACAGGAGACGAAGTTTGTGTACAGATGGTTTCATGGATGGTTTAAAGTATAAGAGTTTGTTGTGTGATGTACAGGGTGAAATAATATATATAAGTGTACACACATTCTTTTAAAATATAAAATCGAAACTAACTTTCTAAGCCTAGATCACCATTGATTTGTGGGTTTAATTGTCTCGTAAGAGATATTTTCTCAGAACCAACCGATAAGAGCTTTGGGCATAACAATATCTTCATGATGAACCATTAATGTTAGTTTTTAGATGGACCACTTGAGAGTTATGATCCATATTTGCAATGGATGGTGAGATAATGGATCTAAGTGTAGAAATTAAGGGATTTTGGTTTAAATTAGGTGAATAGGTCTTGGTATAAGTTCGAATATAAATGGGCATGTGCAAATATGGTTTTAAGAATAGTCTCTGTGCATGGGCATCTACACCCTTAGATGTTTTAGATTGATGATGGACCTCGCATTTTGAAGATTTAACTTAAATGAACGAATTCCCAGTTAAGGGTTTTGGGTTTTTAAGCGCTACGTAATGATGAATTCAAATTTGTAATTGGGTCACTGAACATGGGTGATCTCTACCGTCAGATTTTGATAAGTATCCACTGGATGGACATTTTTGGAAAACAAAATAGATGATTGAAATTCTCATATAGCCATTTACAAAATGTCCAGACGGTTTTTTTTTTTTTTTTTTTTTTACAGGGCCTCTAGAAAGCAGTTTTTGAGAAAGGTCTGTACATGTGGGTATTTATCCTGGGATTACTTGGCGCCCAAATTGATCGAGTTGTAGTTGTTAGAATATTAATTCATTAGTATGGTTTCTATAGAAAAATATAAGAATCATGATAGTCATGTCGAACTATTTGTTCGGGTTCCAAAAATGGGTGGATCTGATCATATGACGTTTTGTTTGGTATGATAGAGATGTCTAAAAATCCTATAGATGGAATGTAATATATATCTAGTGATTTCAAGGTAAATGTACAGAGGGTTTTACGATCAGACAAAATATTTAAAAGATATATGTCATTTTTAACATATACCATTTGAATCATAATATGGTATTGGTCCTGTGATATGTACGATCACGTTTAATGAAATCTAACCTGATAAGAATCTTAGTTATGAAAATTATATCATAATCCGAAAGTTAGGAATTCGGTTAAGTGAACTTATGCAATTGTGGCCCTTGATTTATATAAAAAAATATTTAGAATTTAAGATTGAAAAAAATAAACAGGTGGTTAGGTTCCTTAAAATATGAATAAGTAAGTGTACGAATAGTTTATCAATTGAATGAGTGGTTAAAAAGTTATAAGGGATATATGACAATGTGATGTAGGGTTCACCCAAGGAAAGTGTTATCTTATCATAGCTAATAGTATCAAGTTTTCATATTTATAGGAGAATTCTTTTAAAAAATGAACAACCAAATAAATAAATAAATAAATTATACCACCAAAATTTACTTGGGATATTACAAAATAAGTCCTACTTCCTCATGAATGTCACAAAGAAATCAATGTTGTATAGCAAAATTGCTACATGCTTTACATTTTCAAGTCATGATGAGCATTAGTCGAACATATTTCAGCTCGTGACAAAGCCTAATGCAACTAGCTATGATAAAGGCTTAGGCTTAGATGATGATGACGACTTAAAAAATAAATAAAAATAAATCAACAAGCAGTACAATCAACAAGCAGTACATTCATCATTAAGTACCAATTTCTAACACAACAAGGAATACCCATTTCCATAGCTAGTTGAAAAAAAAAAAAAAAATTGGTCTTTGCTAGTTTTATGTGGGGACTGGATGTTAACATCTAGATGATGGGATCAAGGGATAATATGCCCTTCACTCCCAATGGTTTAATCATTTTCAAACGGGTTCATCCAAACATGACATCAATATTCTATAGAAAAATCAAGCTACTTCCTATTATACAAGCTAGGTCCATAGTTTTTTTTTTTTTTCTTGAGCATGATATAGAATTTTCCTACACTTAGTACTACATGCGGAAAATGTCCATGCTTCAGTATGCTTTGTGATAGACAACAACCCATACACCAAAAACACCCACAACAATTAATAGGAAACTTCACATTCATCTGTAAAAATATGAATCCGCACAAGGAAAACAGAACAAAAAGGGAAAAGAAAATGTGAACTTGTGAAGATGTCAAGACATGATACACAAAACTCCCAACTCAAGAATACAAACCTGCAGTCTAACAAGGAAAAACTACATGAAGCACTCCAAATAGTGAAGAAAAAGAAATGTATTCATGGACTTATAACCAATCTGTTTTAGAATTTTCCAATGGGACTCTTGATCCACACATGATTGAGATCCTGACTGTTCATCGGGTGGAGCCACAACTTAGATGCGTTGGCCCAAAACTCGGGTCTATGGGCTAATCATGTGCTCCTCACATGTAGACAAGAATAGATAGTTAAGAAAACTTGATTCATAGCACATTTGATATATACATGTGTTCCACCAGACAGCAGGTCCGTTTTACAAATTCCAGGTTGGCATGGAAAACATGACTATTTCTATGGTGGAGAATCATGAGCTACATGGTCTTATGCATAACGGTTAAATTGCAGACCTATCATGGATATAGCATGGCCTAACAATTATTTAACTAATAAAATAGACAAAGGGCCTTTGTTTTAGAGAAAACCCAAATCAAACCACTTGAAAATAAACATTAAAAAATAAAATAAACCTCTGTTTTGCAGCCTTCTTTTGCAACAATCCCAAAACCAAAAAGAAGAAGAAGAAGCAAAAATCCAAATCAAATTGCTTTTTTACTAACAAGTTATTTTAAATTATATATATATATATATATATATATATATATATATATATATATATATATATATATATATATATATATATATATATATATATATATATATATATATATACAAGTTATCAGTTGTGAGTCCTTCAACACATTACAATCCTGTAAGTGAACCTGTTAGAATTCCTGCTCCATCTTCGTGTCCTATATAACAAAATACATAAATGCAATACGATATCTAAATTCACCCAAAAACAAAAATGGTAGACATGGGCAATCATAGAACTCAACTTGGTATTCTTTTTTCTTTCCTTTTTTCCTTTCTCTTCCACAAATAATCCTCTGAAGAAAGGGATCAACTATTTACACCCACCCTTTTGATTTACAAACACCACACCCATTTCCATTTTTGGACTAAAAAAGTGCAAATACTTTACTTCGGTCAGTCATAAATCTAAAGACCAATGAATTAAAGTTTTCTTCGGTTAGTATGATATTTTGGAGGAAGCTGTGGTCCTTCCTTCGTGGTTGTATGATATTAGGGAGATTTTCTTAGGCACCCACAAAGGAAGAACCACAGCTTCCTTCCTTTGTTCAAATGGTACAAGGATTGCTCAGGAGCATTGGACGTTGGAGGATCGAAATGGTAACAAGGATAGCTTAGGAGCATTGGACCATTAGATCTCCTTTAGCTTTCTGTGTCCGATGCACCTCACAACTTTCTGTGACCAGCTGTGGTCCTTCATTATGGTGTAGAGAACACACAAAATAGTCACTTAAATACATCCAGACAAATCACAGTAGCACTTCTCTAACATTCAAAATTTCAAAACCAAATTGGAAAAAAGAGAATCAAAGTAAACTCAATCAGACTTTGTTACTAAAAATCCAACAACATATGAATTCAGCCAAACCCATCACAGAAACAGTACTCAAACTTTTAAAAAAATTACAAAAAAAAAAAATAAAACAATAAAAAATAAAAAATCCCAAAAATAAAATATTTTGAATTTCCAATCAGCTACACCAAAAATCAGTTTAAAATAGTAGTTGAGAAATCACAAGTGTTTTTCCCTACAGGTTAGAGAAATGCTTTACACAGGTCCAGGTGAAACAATTTGAGAACAGGGGAACAACATCATTATAGGTTCCTGAACACAGTAAATATCCTCGTGAGGCTAAACCTTTGTAACAATACTACAAATGAAGCCAACTACTGCATTCATTAAAACAAAGAAAAATCATATAAAAAATCAAATGATTAAAGATGGACATCAAAAGATTAATTTGTTGTTACCAGTCCTGTTGCATTTTGCAAAACCAAAAACCTCTCCCAAGAGGACTCAGACCTTTCCGAACTATCACTCTCTTTCCAAAATGCTAGCTTCTCACAACCACTCAATTCCCACCTCAAGGAAAGAGATGACGAGTTTGCAAAAGCCCTTCCTAATGAGGTGGATCTATGTTGATTGTTCCCCTCCCATATATCAGGTTAGTCCACTCATGGATGGGCCAAAAAAGTATTAAAGAAATAGAGAGATTAAATGTACAATAGTGGTACGTGTTATTGGTTAAAGCATTTCTTCAAACAACTAACCTACAGATGTCAACGGCCATGGACAATGGCGGATATGGCTACCACTACTTGATAATCGAAAGGGGAAGTGAGAGAGAGAGAGAGAGAGAGAGAGAGAGAGAGAGAGATGAAGGGAGAGGGATCGAGAGAGAGTATCTTTGATTTTCTCTTCTTTCTTCAATTTTCTTCGATTGTTGGAGAGAGATCGAAGAAGGAACAACACGTTGAGGGGGGGGGGGGGGAGAGAGAGAGAGAGAGAGAGAGAGAGAGAGAGAGAGAGAGAGAGAGACTTTTAGTAGGATATTGCAAGGAGGAGAGAAAAGGGGAGATGGGTTTTGGTTGAAAAGAGGTGGGAGAAGAAGAGACGCGATGGATTTGGGATTGGCGGGCGTACGCAGTTTTGGATATATTTGATAGGGCGCCACACGGGATAGGCTTTATTTTGGGTTTTTTTTTAAAAAAATTTCAAAACAGCAGCGGTGGCCCGTTTTGTACACAGGCGGCCACATAAAAACGCTCCTCATTTCATCTACAATGGCGGTTTGTTGTGGCCGCCTGTGCTAAAAATGTCCCTAATAGCCATATTTTTTGTAGTGTCAAAGGTAAATAAAAGGAAAATACTTATAGTCAACCACAGGAGTAATTACAAAGCATCTTTGAAAACTATTTGTATTAAAATAGGATTCGTCCTACACATGAGTATAAACTTGGATTACTACTAAGAATTACAACTACTAATTTACTGCTACTCTTAATGTAGGATTAGGCCACTAGTTATCCTAAGGAACGTAAAGGACATATTACACTAAGAAACATAAAGGATAATTGATAGGGTAGATTTGATTGAATTGGTTTGTTTGTTGGTTTGGTATGAGATTCTTTCTCTTGTTGAACTCCTCTATTTATAGATTTTCTTAAGATAGCCATTTGGATGCATCTTTCCACGTCCAACGATTACAACAATCACTTCAACACCACTCTAGCCTTTCAGAATCTTCTTTCTCTTCTTGACATGTGCCCTGGTAACCACTCCCTATTCGATCACGTTCTATCTTCGACTGCTTGGCCACGTTCCATCTTCAGATGACGTGTATTACCTAATCAGCGCCAGCTATTATTTCTGCAAAACACGCTTCAAATATTCTCATAGATCTTATGTGTGTTGTATACTTCTTATGCAATGACACATGTCCTTTCCTAATTGGCTCTTCTAGGAACAGTAAAAGCTGGGTACAACATTTCCCCCACGTTGCTTCGCCTT
Source organism: Magnolia sinica (assembly GCF_029962835.1). Taxonomy (NCBI): domain Eukaryota; kingdom Viridiplantae; phylum Streptophyta; class Magnoliopsida; order Magnoliales; family Magnoliaceae; genus Magnolia; species Magnolia sinica. The sequence continues at coordinate 89,704,039 of NC_080574.1, forward strand.
TGGGCAAAAAGGTGAAAGTGGCGGTGATTTGTTGTTCAATACAATAAATGCGATCAACTTTTTTTTCACGTGTCAGCACCTCTTAGACTTTTCTTGATTGAGATGAAAACTCGAATGATGCTCTTAATTTTCAAATGGCTTTCATTATGACACACAATAATTCTCCTTGAACAGTCGAATCATATGAGGAGTCATAATTATACTTTCATTAATACACATGTTCCTGATATATATATATATATGCATTTTTAAATCCTATAAACGGTTTCAAAGATTCAAGATCATGGCTAAGACCAATGAAAGGATGAGCAGAATGGTACAATTGTGTAATTCATCAACATGGAGATACATGGAAATAGGCTGGCATCTATGAATGCAGCAGGTTCTCTTTTTTTCAAATTTTTAGAACATACTTCTCTCCTCATTGCAGCTTCGAATTTCTGGAGCTAATCGACAAACACCTTCCACTTCAGATGTGATCCCATGAGTCTAACAGTCATGGATGTTTGTGCTTTCACCCATCTTCTTCCTTTTAGCGATGTAGTCTACCCAAGTTTTGCCTTGAACAATAATCATTACTTCATCTTTTTAGACAAAAATGAAAGAGCTTCCTCCAACTTTGTCACGCCCCAGAATTGGTAACCGGACTCACAAGGAACCCCATGGCCGGTTCTGGCCACAACAGCCTCCGTAGTACCCTATTCTCGGCTCCTGAAGCAGGTTCTGATCCTGTGATCCTACAAGGAAGATTTTTATAATCATACATCCATTCCATTACGAGCATACCCAAGATCATAGCAAGTACATTATAGAAATAACAAAGGCACACAATGCAAAATCCACTTTAAATTTGAGCTTAGACATGATACAAGGCTGAAGAAAATACGTATGATAACAGACGAAAGAAGGAGAGATCTACAGCACTGGGGTCCTCGGCTCAACTCCTATCCAAGCTCCACTGCTAAGACGCTGACTTAAGATCTTCTGCATGCATCAATCATGCATAAGCTTATAGAAAGCTTAGAGGGTAGTGAAAGTGTGTGACAATAGTGTGCAGAAGAATAATAGCGGATACAAGAAAGAAACATGATCAAAGCCAACTCCACTAGCCTTACCAAGGCTGTCATGAACGCAAGAAGCTATACCAAGGCAGTAAAATAATGCAGAAAGCCATACCAAGGCTGCACAATAATGTAGGAAGTCATACCAAGGTTATATAATGCAATGAGTACTGGGCACCATGCCGAGGCGATGCAATCTAAGGTTTATTCGACCGATGCAAATGTAATGCGAAGTGATGCCTGTCCTCATATCTAATCCATGTATTAGTACTGTTCATCATAAGGGATCTACCGGGGTTAAGTACACTGCAGGATGACTGTCGCTCTCCAGACTCGCACAGTCAGACGAGCATAAGAGACCTCACTACCCGCCCGTGGTCAGCCAATCACCAGCAAAGCTCGATAGTAGCGGACCCATTCACGAGCTGGTCAAACTCGGCCTAACTATTGCCCACTTCTCTCAAGTGAGTAAGGCCACACCCCATCCCAACCGATTACAAGACAGTGAGAGTCACGGCCTAACGGTGTAAGGCCCTTATGCTCTCATGGTTTTCACTCGGTCATAGCGTTGGGGCAGATCCTTAGTACCATGAAAATTTTAGGATTTTCACCCAAGGGCATCCTATGCACCCTATATGCTCAGGTAACATTTTCGGTGTGCAATCATGACCATCCACGATATACCTGTGAAGGTTACGACCCTGATGAAGTAAGGACGAATATCTACATGCTATGCAATGTCAGATGCATGAATCACACAATTAATCAAGCATCAATTCCAAGCATCCAACGTGCTCAAGAGGGGATATTACGTCCATCGGAGAAGGTAACATGCAATGCCCAATGGCATAACCATAACCACACACACACAGTGCCAAGCAAGAATATAATGATGTATATGGGCCATAAAGATGAATCTAGATGCGCTATGTGTCTATATACAATACGGTACACTCCTCTTATCCAAGAGGGACCAAGACTAGGTATTTAGCCAATATCCATAAGGAACCAACCTCCAGTGGAGGCTCATTTACCTGGGGTAGTCCATGAGACTAAGCATATAAGTTACAGGACTAAATAATACAGAAGTGGCTCTTAACAAGAGTCTAAGATGGGCATCCAATCACACTTAGATACTACCGGGCCTAGAGGGGTCCATAATGGGGACATTTAACCACCATTCACCAAAAGGCATATTAACCATGAATTATACTGATAAAAGGCCCAAGGCCCACAATCAAGATAAAAATAGGTGGCCACATACATATATCCCTCATAATGGGCCATAAAAAAGGGTCTAATGCTACTTTCAACAACATGGGCCCCAACAGGGGAATTAAGGCCCAAGGCCCAATTCCCAATGGCCATAGAATTCCATACATTAAGTTGGACTTGGTGGGCAGCCTGCATACACAATGTATGGCCCAAAAATAAGTTTAAGTTTGGATGAAATGGGCCCCACTAAATCAGCCTAATAACTAGAAATTTAAGCAGGCAACCAAGGGCCCAATACCAACCTTATCTCAGCCCACAAGTCCATCAAAATGGTGGAAGTCGGCCCAATATATGGCTGGGCCAAGCTGGGACGTCCCTGCCTACTCTGGGCCCACTGGATGTCCTAAAAATCTGATCTAAGTTGGGATCCTCATATGATCACTAAAGGTGACCCAAAAAAATACACCGATTAAGCACAATGATTATAAAATATATGTATGCAACACATACACAAGTTCTCAATATGGTGGGCCCCATATTTAATAAAGTTTTAGCCATAACAATGTACATTTAAGGCCTCTTGATAAACTTTCGGCCCACTCAACTCCCTGGGCCTGCTAAAGCCTAGAAATTAGTTAACTATAATCTCATGAAGGCCAATAATACACACAGGGGGCCCTACTAGATGGAGGGTGTGTATACCTTATTAAGGGTATTGAGATAGGATTCTCGATTACCTTATTCATATATATAGTTTCCTTCATGTAATCTTATTTGCTTTACGCGATTTATGGATAAAATGCAAGTCTTAGCTAATATGATCAATGTGTTTGATGAAATGCTCAAATGAGGAATTTATTTGGATTGTTTGTTGAATATTGACATGATTATCACATGTGTCTATCTATTGCATCTGAGTAAGATTGGGGCTACAATGTAGTCTAGGCAATCGGTAACAGTCCTTATTCGGGTGGCCTAATTAGTCTCGCCACATTGGGTAACTCAATGAATCTGAGTCGCACAATGATTGTCGACAGTGGTTAGGCCACAAGGGGTGCTTATGTGCTTCATGTCAATTAAGTTAGCGTGTACCTGTACCAATCGAACTTGCCTAACAAACTGATTGGCCTATTATGTGTTTACCATATATGGACACTATTGCCTGAATCTAAGGTACCGCTTTCCAATGTAAAGGTCCACTCTAACCATGATACCGCAATCCGCTAAGACTCATGAGCCGAGTATAGTGGTATGGGACATCGTGTTCGAGCTGTCGGCCTACGCTGGGGTGATGAGCCTCCCTGTAGTGACCAGTGAGCAACTAAGACTCGTGAGCTGGGCATGGTGGAATGGGATACCGTGTTCATGTTGTCGGCCTACGCTGAGGTGACGAGCCTCCTTGTAGTGATCGCAAGTATAAACTTTTGAATTTGCCTATCGACTACTTTTCATTAGGAGTGATGCCCTACAACTTGCTTATTATATGTGCTTAACTAGGATTGACGACCTTAGATGGATCCTTTGGTTCGGGTTAATGATATAAAGGGAGATATCTTAGCTTCCCAAACCTGCTGTATGAATAACATTAATTAAGTAATCGGCTAACACGACCATGCATCGCATTGCATTAGTTAGGATGTGCTTTTGGCGATGAAGTTGCACTATTTTGAGGGAGTTCTGTCATATGCGAAATTAGTTGTCGGAGTCGCTTTTTGAGGGAGCTTTGATGTGAGAGCATACATCATTACTTGTACTCCATCCCTGCATTAACAAGAGTATTTAGGAAGTGATTGTTAAGTTGCTTTATCATTACTGCTTGATTGACTTGATAACATGTTAACTTTTGCCTTATAGTACCACTGAGTTGATCACTCACTCCCACCCAGGGAAGTGTTTTAAAACACCAACCAGACTCTGGTTTAAATATAGGTATTGATGAAGTCTATGTGACGGAGCAGGACTTCATGAATGAGGAAGAGTTCTCTTACTTTCAGCTTTCGGGCGGGTCTATGTAGACCTCGTGCCGATACGCAGGGACTACAGGGACATTTGGCTTAGTTGAACATCTTACATTTCCACATTTTGTATATTTTGAAACAATGCATATATATATTTAGCCTGATTACATACTCATACTATCACGTCCCAAACTTGGAAACTGATCTCACGAGAACCCTGATCGCCGAATTCGGTGCCGACAGCCTCCGTAGTACCCCATTCTCGGCTCCCAGCGCCTATATGCCAGATTTCGATCCTAGGATCTTACAAGGAGGATTTTTTTATTATTTTTTTAGCATACATTTATCTCGTAATAAGCATAACCACAAGTATACCCAAATCATAAAGGCAACATCATCATCATATATCCACTAATATAAACAGTTGAATACAGTGCTGAAAGGGAAATACATATGTCAAAAATCAAAGCTCCAAAGGTCCGCTGCATGCTCCAAGCTCAGCGCTTTTGTAACCTAACGCTACCTACACGCATCTATCGTGCATAAGCTTATAGTGGGTGGTGAAAGTGTGTGCACAAGGTAAGTGTTAAGTATTCAACGCAAAGCCATAATCATACAATCATACGTTATCAATATAAGTGAAAATATTGACAAGTCCATGAGTCAAACAATATTAGAATACGCAATTATAGATCAACTATACAATTGAGGAATAATATCAGAATACGCGATATAGAACAACTATACAAATGAGGAATGATATCTGAATACGCGATACAGATCAACTATACAAATGAGGAGCAATATCAGAATACGCGATACAGATCAACTATACAAATGAGGAGCAATATCAGAATACGCGATACAAATCAACTATACAAATGAGAAGCAATATTAGAATATGCAATACAGATCAACTATACAAATGAGGAATAATATCAGAATACGTGATACAGATCAACTATACAAATGAGGAGCAATATCAGAATACGCGATACAGATCAACTATACAAATGAAGAGCAATATCAGAATACGCGATACAAATCAACTATACAAATGAGGAGCAATATCAGAATACACAATACAGATCAACTATACAAATGAGGAATAATATCAGAATACGTGATACAAATCAACTATACAAATGAGGAGCAATATCAAAATACGCGATACAGATCAACTATACAAATGAGGAGTCCTAAAGAGTCAAATATCAGATACCGTATCTAAATCATATAAATACAGAAATACAATTAACCCAAAATGTCATATGCCACGGATGTAATGCAATTATGCGGTGTGAATGGAGTGACCATGCTGAAGTGTGAAGTCGGGATGATAGTACGTAGTATCGCAGGCTATGGGGTCCATCACAAGGGACTTCTATCCAAACCAGTCCCATACCTATATCTGGATAGTCAGACTCAATATGGTAAACTCCTGATCTCAGGTTAGTCGCGCGCCCCAACCGAAATCCTAGCCATTGCGGAGGTACACGTAACAAATAGTTACGCACCACCAGCCCGAGTGGATAGTGAATGAAATGAATGCATGAGTATGCAACTCCTACTCAATAAGTCCACATATCAGTACGGTTGCTCTCTGGGAAATCACCGGGGTCTATTACACTCCAAACCAGATAGCCGCCCCATCGTGCGCAACAAGGTGAGTGAAAGAGACCACAATATCCGCCTGCCAATATCGGGCTCGGCTCGTCGATAGTGGACCCATTCCTCGAGCTGGTCAGACTCAGCCTAGCATTGCCCCCTCCTCTCAAGCAGGGAAGGCCGTACCCCCTTCCAACAGACCACGACACAGTGGGAGATGCGGCCTAATGGTATATGGCCATCATGCGCTCATGCATCCACTCGGTCTAGACGTTGGAGCAACCTCTGGAACCAAGAGGGTTTAAGAACTTTCACTTAGGGATATCTATAGCACCCCATGTAGAACAGATTTTTGGTATCCCATTTGGCCATCCACGAAATACCTATGGAGGCTACGGCCCTGATGTCGCTAGGGCGTACAATAATCACAACACAATGCAAGATGCATGAGTCATACAATCCAGTCATGCATCAATCCTGCGCATACCGTGCGCTCATGTGAATAACCTCCGCCTATTAAGGAGTCTCATAACAACCTGCCTAATGACGTATGTAATGGTCAACCACATCTCATAACAAACATGCAGATGATGTGTGTGGGCATGTATCATAATGCTATGCTGTCACATACTCATAAACCAGTATCAATAACCAGCATCGACAATTGACCTCGACAATGTGAACATTTAACCAACATTGCCCCCAAGGAATGGCCCACATAGAGCCTAACATATAGTGGACCCATGACCTCACACAAAGGCCAAATATACAACATCATGGGCCTCACTTAAGAGCTTAATACACATCACGATGGGCCTCTCACATGGGCCTCATACAAGGGTTACATATACATTATGACAGGCATCGGGGTACGGGCCATAAATACATCACAATGGGCCCTATCAATTCGGCCACAAATACATCACTACGGGCCTAATATACATTTCATAGGTGGGCCCTGCACATGGGCTTCATTCACATCAAGTGGGTTGCATTAATGGGCCGCACTAATATATCAAGGTGGGCCATAAAAACATCATATTGGGCCTTGACAAAGGCCACCAATACATAACAGGTGGACCCTACACGTGGGTCCTAGAATACACCATATGGGCCATATAAGCATCAAGTGGGCTGCATTACATGGGTTAATGCACATCGCTATGGGTCACATCATATGGGCCGGAAACACATCTCAATGGGCCTCATCATAGGAGTAGGAATATATATCACAATGGGCCTCACTAAATGGGTCGGAAATACATCTCAATGGGCCACGACATACGGGCTGAGTATACATCTCAATGGGCCACGACCCATGGGCCCCAGTACATCATAATGAGCCGTAACTCGTGGGCCTCAAATATAACAAGTAGGCCACATCAATGAGCCTTATATACACCTCAGGCGGGCCTTGCTCATGGGCCTCAAATACATAACAAGTGGGCCCTACATATGGGCCTTATATGCATCAAATGAGCCACGTATCTAAGCCTTGAACACATTAAATGGGCCATGCGTCATGGCCCAATACATATCACAATGGGCTTGCATCAATGGGCCTCACTAATGGGCCTCATACACACCAAGTGGGTTGCCTTAATGGGCCGCACAAATGCACAATAGGTAGGCCCTGTGCATGCAGCAGATGGGCCCCACTAGATGGTTAGTGTGGATATAGAATGCATACATCTAGTGGGTCACACGTCCCATGGACGGTGTGGATCATACATCGAGGCTGGCCCTATATGACCTGGATGGTTAGGATGGAACATATGAGGTGGGCTCTGCTCATGGGTTCTAAATACATTACAATGGGCCTTAACTCATGGCCTTTAAATACATCTCAATGGGCCTCAACCCATGGGCTCTGAATACATCTCAATGGGCCTCAACCCATGGGCTCTGATATATATATCATAATGGGGTGTCTGCCCTGGATGGCGTGGATCAAAATACATCATGGTGCATCCCATCAAAATAGTTGGACAGTATGGATATAAAACATATATATCATGTGGGATCCATGTGTACAACGGATGCATCAAGGTGGGCCACTGCATAGACGGTGTAGATACAACACTGCATCATGGTGGGGTAGTACATGGTACTAATGATGATCAGTACTTTCCAAACATTGACCGGGTAAATCAGCACCATCCAAACGTTTCCTATGTAAATCAGCACCATTCAAACATTACCTATGTAAATTAGCACTGTCCAAACATTAGACAAGTAAATATGCACCATCAAAACGTTGGACAGCACTTGTCCAAACAAGTCCAGCACCGTCCATCACTGTCTGGACGGTGTGGATGAAACAATACATCACGGTTGGCCCCAAAGCAAATGGGTTTCCACGTGGGGCCACCAGATATGGATAAAATAGTATTAGTATTAGTATTATTATTATTATTATTATTACTACTACTACTACTACTACTACTTTGAAAATGACCACCGTCTAGTCCAGGCCCTAGACATTAGGGACGGACGGTGCAGATGCAATACTATGACGTGGGACCCGCAAAACTTGCAGACGTTAATTCAGCAGTCGCCTGCTGCTGGGTCCCACGTCCTTAGATGATGGACGGTGTGGATTAAGACACATATATCATGGTAGTCCCCACGTGGGAGATGGACGGGGTAGACAAAAACACTTACATCATAGTGTATACCACCGTCCAGCTGCTGGACGGTGGATGAAACACATGCATCAAACAGTACCCACCGTCCAGCTTCTGGGCGGTGTGGATGCATCATATACACACAGGTGGGGGGTCCATGGAACTGCTGACGTACAGCAGTAGCTGAGGCTGTTTAATCTCAACCGTCCATCATATAAAACATATGTCAGGATGGTCCCCACTGTCCAGATGGACGGTGAGATGAAATACATACTAAGGTGGGACCCTTAGAGCCAAGGCATGTATCAGGTGGGTCCCATGTGGGGCCCACCATACTGCTTACATGTCATCCAATCCATTGATAAGGTCACATGGCCCTAGATGAATGATAAAAACAAATTTCATAGCTGATCCAAAACTTCTGTGATACCCAAAAAGAGTCTCAATGGCAGCCGTTTAATCTCACTGTTTCCTCTGACGTGGGCCACCTGAGTGTGCTATAAGATTGATTTTTGGGGTGTCCCGCTACCCTAAGGCGGCCCACCAAATGCAAGGTGTTGATGTTCCAACACACCTCACGGTGGGCCCACGGCTGGGACGTGGGTTCCTGGCCACCGTTTCATGTCACGCGACACTAGGAGCAGGAGGACGCTGCTGGCGTCCTTGGTCAGCAGAAGAAGTGTTGCTCATGTTTTTGTTTTTTTTTTTGAAAACCAAATTTCTATGGTTTTTCACAGGTGGGGCCCACATTAGGTGGATCGTGGATCCACTCCACCCATTAGATTTCATAGCTCAACACAAGTCAAAAGAGTCCAATATCCAATATATTTAGGCGTGTAGAAAAATTAAAGTGAATTTAAACGGTGAAAATTACTGTTTCCACTGGTATGGCCCGTTTGACAAGCAAATTATCTTCATTTTTTGGCTCAACGCCTAAAATGAGCTAGGGAAAGGAATGGATGGCTTGGATTAAAATCATACACCAAGGTGGTGCCTGTAAGAGTGGCCCATCCCAAACCTATATATATATATATATATATATATATATATATATAACTGCTAGCACGCCACTGTCTTCACGGTAATACAACGTCCAGCGTCCCTGGACGCTGGACGGACGGCGTGGGTATATGTATCATCAAGGTGGGTCCCACGTGTGGGGACCATGGCTGGTGGGTCTCATGTGGACGTGGTCCACTTGATTTGAATCAATCTGATACATACGTTTTCCCATCATCCAGGGGGTAGGGCTCACATGGCTTGGATGGTTTGAATAAGACATTCATCAAGATGGGGTTCATTCGAGTGGGCCACACAGCCACATCATCACACCAAAATATTGAAAGAGACAGGGGGGAGAGAGAAAGAAGCCCCCACCGTAGGATCTTCTTTTCCTTCTTCCGCCAACATGATCTAGAGCTCCAAGGGGTGGATTTTAACCGTCGAAATGAATTTTGGAGGATGGGTCGGGTGGTAGGGAGTGGGCCACACCAAGCTTCTCCATGGAAGCCATGGACGTTAGAGCTCTTAGGATTTGTTGTTTTTTTTTTTTTTTTGAGAATGAAAGAGATGAGAGAGAGTGATGTAAAAGAAGCGATGGGAGAGAGAGAGGGTGAGGTGATAGGAAAGTTGACTTTTGTGAGTTGCTTTTGTACTTAGGAATGTGGAGAGTAAGGGGTTGAGTGATGGGTGTACTTTTGACAAGTGAGGTGATTGATGTGATGGATTCTCTCGGGATTTGTAACGTGCGACGTTTTCCTTGAACTGAACGCGGGCCCACATCTCCTGACCAGAATACCGCATCAATGTGCAAGATGCGGCATCGGAACTGCGGCGACGGCGCGGTCGCCAAGGTATAAGTCTCGAGTTGATCCGACTCTGGAATATAGGACACGACTTAAGGTTGTGCGCAACTGCAGATAACAGATCATGGGTTGCTGGAATTCGACCGGGAGGACCGCGGAGGCCTACGGAACGGTACAGGCTACGATATGAGTCTTACACATACTCTGGAGGTTGTGAAACACTTATACATTTAAATATATATGCTTCAGACTTCTGCTTGCTTAATTTAATTATATCCGGAGTATGATATACTGTTTTAGTATAATCCCACTCATGTTTAACTCATTAATATGGATGAAATCTAAGCATCATTATCCATATTACATAAGTGATGTACTGGATCTCGGGAGTAGAGCTTTGCTCGACCCTCGAAATTCAGGGTGTTACAAATCCAATGACCCACCGCTACTTCTCCGATCCAAAATCACCTGCACGCATCAATCGTTTATAAGCTTATAGAAAGCTTCGAGGGCGGTGAAGGTGTGTAACAATGGTGCTCAAAAGAAGATAGGGGGAATGCAGAAGGAAACATGAATGATACTAGCCGTATCGAGGCTTAGTTATGAATGCAGTAAGATGTACCTAGGGCTATGCAATGCAATACATGAGTACTGAGTGCTATATTAAGGCGATGCAACATAAGGCTTATATAGCTGATGCCAATGCAATGTGAAGTAATGTCTGTCCTCATATCCAATCCACACATCAAGTACATTTCCATCATAAGGAATCCACCGCGGTCAAGTACACTGCAGGATGACTGCCGCTCTTCAAGACCCACACAGTTAAAAGAGCGTAGGAGACCTCACTACCCACCTATGGACAGCTAATCACTAGCGAGGCTCGATGGTAGCGGACCCATTTCACGAGTTGGTCAGATTCAGCTTAGCTATGCCTCCTCACTCAGGCGGGTAAGGCCAAACCCCATCTCAACTGACCTCACAACAGTGGGAGTCGTGGCCTAACGACATAAGGCACTCGGGCGCTCATGATTTCCACTTGGTCTCTGTGTTGAGGCATCTCCTCGGTACCGTGAAGGTTTAGCGGTTATCACCTAGAGACATCCTATGCTCCCCAAATGCTCAAGTATCATTTCTGGTGTCTACACGCGGTCATTCACGATATATCTGTGGAGGCTACGACCCTGATGAAACAAGGGTGAATATCTACATGCTATGCAATGCCAGATGCATGAATCACACAATCACCCATACATCAATCCTAAGCATCCATCGTTCTCAAGAGGGGAAACTTCATCCCTCGGGGAGATACCAACATGTTCTACACAATGACACAATCATGTCCAATCATACCTTAACCAAGCATGCACATGATGCGTATGGGAGTGGGCCATGAAGATGAACAGGGTGCCAATAAGGTGAAGATGAATTCTCACCTAACCATGAAAGGTCTGGGTACTTAACCAATTCCTTGTAAGGAATACAACCTCTAGTGGGGGCCCATTTACCTGGGGTAGCCCACGAGACTAAGCATATAAGCTACAGGCCTAACAAAAGACTAAGGTGGGCATTCAACCATACTTAGATACAAACAGGCCTAGAGGGGTCCATAATGGGGACATTCAACCACCATTGCCCCAAGGCATCCAACCACAAACCATAAGCTATAAGGCCCAAGGCCTACATCCAATCCATGTCCATAAGTCCATATAAAGCATTAAAAACTATGGGTCTAATCCATCCATAACAACATGGGCTAAAGGAAGGGAATCAAAGCCCAAAGCCCAAGTTCCAATGGCCATCAAATCCATGCATTTAGTTGGACTGAATGGGCAGCCCATGAGCACAAAAACATGGCCCAAAAAAAGTCTAAGTTGGGTGAAATGGGCCCCACTCATCAGCCCAATAACTAGCAATTTAATTGGGCCACCAAGGGCTCAATACCACCCTTATCTCAGCCCATAAGTCCATCAAAATGGTGGAAGGGCAGCCCAATATATGGCTGGCCAAGGTGGGACATTCCAGCCCAATCTGGGCCCATAAGGAAGTCCTAAAAATTCGGTATGTGTTTGGGTCCCACAAATGGTCATCAATGGGTGGCCCAATCATGCATCAATTAAGCCCAAGAGAATACTAAAATATAAAGGGATAGAAAATACCCAAATCCCTCAATGTGGTGGGTCCCTCATCCAATGGAAATCTAGCCATACAATATACATTTAGTGCCCAATGACTGAACCTAATTTCCTGGGCCTATTGAGTCCTAGAAACTTGTCCAAGTATGTGTGAATTATTTCTAAAAGGACCAGCAATACTTATAGGGGGACCCCACCAAATGAAGGAAGAGGTTTTGGCACCCAAACTAAGTGGGCCTGCTACTGGAATGCAGGCCCAGTAGCAGCCCATGGCATGGGCGTCCCAAGGGGTGGGACGGTCCAAGGCCTAGACGACCCAGCCAACCACATGCAACAAGGTGGGCTCCACACGTCCCAAGTGGGCCCCACATGAGACTCCACCTAGGGTGGACCCAACCTATGTGGGCCCTAAAAAATAGAGGGACGTCGTGGATGAAAACATACATCTTGGTGGGCCAGCACATCTAACCCTGTTGGACATCCACCAGCTGGACGTCTAGTAGGACTTGTTGGTCCAGCCGATTAGCCCCACAAACATGGCGTCCAAGGGCCTCAATAACATCAAGGATGGGTCCCACAAGAATTCACCAAAATCCAATGAGCTATGGCCCAATTACTACTACAAACATGAAGAGGACAGCATGGTAGAGAAAAAATTCTGCAATGTACATGTTATTGTCCTGAATTTGGGCACTCCAATGGAGTGGGTCCAGGGCCTCTAAAATTCTTGAAATTGAGGGACAAGGTCCCTCATCATGTATACAACAAGGTGGGACCTAGAAAGATGACCCACTATCAGAGAAAATATTTTTAAATTATAGTTTTATGGGACAATATTGCTGGACTGCACAGTAGAAATTTCTAGTAGTCCACCATGTTGGCCCACCCTTTTGGAGGCTCAAATGGGGTCAGTTGGGGCTGAAATTTGGCATACTTATAGGTGGGATATACACCTTCAAGAATTAAATATTACATAGTACTAATATCCCCACCAAATGCCCAAAAATCAGGCCCCAAGATGACCCAAAAATCTGTCCAGACAATTCTGGACAGCAACATATATCTGAAATAAATAAATTATAAACATTATTTAAAAGGGGATATAATCCGAGAAGATCATGGTGTGGTCCACCCTAGTGGGCCCCACAAACACCCAAACCATTTACACATTCTAAACACCTTTGCATGCACCCCATTTAGGTGCATTTTAGGGGTCACACGTCCAAGGGATGGACTAACAAAAACGTCCTCCCACTTGGGATGGTTTGGATCTTGTTGGTCCATAAGGTGGGCCACACACAATGATCAGAAGCATAATAACAAGAAAAGAAGGAAAACTGGCCACAAGGGAAGGGTCTCCGCCTCATTGAGGCCCTTCCCCTCATCACACATACATGCACATTCCATTATCACAATATGCACAAGATCTACAAGATTAAAGGGCTATCTACTTGGGATCTATGGTAGAGATCCAATCTCCACAAAGGATCAAGGGTCTAGATGACCTAAAGATCCCTGATCAAAGGAAGAAAAGTATGAAGGAATCCATAGAGAATGGTCTCTTGCATGCAACATGCATGCAATGTAGGATGGGTTACAAGTCACATCCATGGAGACTTGGGGCCACCATCATTACTTGATGGGTCCCACAAGCTCCATCATGAGAAGAAGAATGAAAAATAAGAAAGAAACCAAAGAAACTTGAATTTTTACAAATGATAGCACACCCACCTAAGGATCAAGCTTGAAAGTTACACCATCTTCATCTAGAAGCTCCAAGGATCATGAATCTAAGGTTGAGATGAGTTAAGAAGGGATGGATGGGAAGGTATTTGAGGTAGCAAGGGTTGAAAAATAGAGAGGAGGTGGGACGTTTGGAGAGTTGCGAGGGTGAGGAGAGAGGAAGGAGTTAGAGAGAAATGAGAAGAAATGAGGGTTGCTTGGGAGGTGTAGAGAAATAATCATTACTTTCTGTACCTTAGTTAGAGAAAACACTCATTAGGCTATGGTGATATAAACAAGGTTGCTAGGGAGGTAGGCTTATATGGTAATAGGGTAGTAGGTTTTCTAGAAACCCTACACTAGGCATAACATCATCATCCATATGCTCATGGGAAAATGTGTGGGGTGGGGTCCACCATCCACACATCAAGGATCCATATCGAACATGGCCCATAACTTGTGATGTACATGTTGGATTCGTACACAAGATGAGGTGTTGAAATAGCGGCGCCGATGTGGACGCAATGGCATAGGTTTCGGGTAGATCCGAGTTAGGTTGACATGACCGAACTTGAGGATGACCGCAAACACTATTCCTAGGTCGCAAGTCACCGAGATTCGACCGGTAGGACCGCAAGACCTAAAAGAACGGCGTGCACACTTGGATTAGGGTCTTACACTTGAACTATCTTGATTCTCTTTAAGGTGAACTTTCCATCTTGAATCACTTAAAGGTGAACTTTCCATCTTCTTGATTCTTTCCTTCTAGATCAACATTAGGCAGACTACTTCTTAAGCTAGTTTGTCTAAACGAAATTTGACAAAGAAAGGTATGCTTTATACACTTTAGTACTTACAAAAAATATTCATAGTCTTCCTAAGCATCCAACGTGCCCGTAGTCGACAATAGATTAAAATAAACTAGAAATACTTCTTCATTGAAACTAAATATCAATTAATTATTCAACATGAAAACCAAATATCTTGAATCAAAGTAAAATAAACATTAAGAAAAAGTACAAGCTTTACCTCTTAAGTTTAGCTAAGAGATTAGCCAACCATAGACATGATTAAACTAAAATTCAGATAGAAAAACATAAAAACTAACTAGAACTGAATGATTGAAGAGGAGGGAGGACTCCTGGAAGCTCTATAACTCCTTAATCTACTCCTTTTACCCTAATTCGTGTTTAGAAGATTTTAAAACAACCATTTATATAGCTTTGATTCGCACCGACTTCAAAACCAACTTGAATTTACGTAGCTTTCGCATCTTCGATGACACCTTCGATGGCATCAAACTCCCATCGAAGAGTCCAGGTGAATCATGAAACTATCCAGTTATGAACTTTCGAATTCTTGTATTTTCTCGATGTCATTGAACTGCCTTCTATGGGATCAAACATGCCTTTTATAGCATTAAAGGGTACCTGAATTTGTCCAGCGATGAAATTACAAATTCATGATTTTTACAATGGGATCAAAGATGGCATCGAAGGTGTCATCGATGTCATCGAAGTGTCGATTTCTGCACTTCTAATTTTCTACACTTTGAATCCTCAGTTTTCTTCATTCCTTGCTTTGTTTCCTTAGATCTTAGACTCTTGATTCTTCAATCTTGACCTCTATAGATTGAAGAATCAAGAGTTATTCTTTGAGCATTAAATCATCACTTTAAGAGCCATTTTCTCCTTAGCTCTCAAAATCACTTCATAAGAGAAAATCATAACTTATTAGATTGATTAAGCGAATTTATGTACACAAAACCAAATAATAACAAGTGGGAAATATATAATATTTTACTCTTAACACACCCTCAACCAGCATTTTGCTAATCACGAGCAAAACATGTGGAAACTAATCTTCCAAAAATCTAAATTTCAAACCTTTCGTAGAAAACAACATTTTATATGCAATCCTAAACATATGAGTAAAATTCAAAGATATAAGAATGAAACATTATTAATCTAGAACCTAATATCACTAGTAAACAAATGAACTAAGTTCCTTTTTAACAATTTAATCAATAAAATGCATCTAAACATCAAGTTTCTAGTGTGCTTAGTGACTTCCAACTTATAATTTGTAAAAGTTAGCCTTTTCTCCATAATAGTAACCATAATCATTACTTCAAAGTGGACAGATTAACACAAGTTACTGATTCTGAAAATATATCAATTTCACTTATTTTTCTAAAATTTCAATTTTATATTAATTGCTTTCACACTTATTTTCATTCTTCTTTTCCTTCTTTTTCATTGTTTTTTTTTTCATTACAATACATACCGTAAGTAGCTATTTTCGATTTCACTATTTTTTAGCTAGTCCTTTTTTTCTTCTTTTTATACTTCAGGTAAATAAGGATCTCTAGACTTGGTTCCTAACACTTTTGAGTAATCATCAAGCTAAAACTAGTAGTTCAAGTTAACTTCACAAAATATGAGTTAAATGTGAGATGTAAACTAGACTCAATTGATGTTTAACTTTCTATTAATCAATTCAATTAGAAGAAGTTATTCAAAAATCTACTAATTAACTAGACTTCATATTTTCTAAAGTTATTCTATATCTTATCATAATACTCAAATGTATTCAATTACGTAGAATATCAATCTTCAAAAAGAGTTTTGAAACTGAAAATTAATTTTGAAATTTTTTAAGAATTTTCTCAAGTCAAAAAATATTGATTAATTCACCTAACCTCATCCCCCAACCTAAAATCTACATTGTCCTAAATGTAAAAGATATGCAATAAAATCAACATAAGATAAAAATAAAAGAGTGAGTAAGAAAGATAGTACCTACAGAAGATCATGAGATGGTATGAAGTCTTCATCATCTAAAGGGATTAGTACTAAACAAAATAAGACTAAAATAAAATCTAACTATTTTAATCCTAAGAAAACAATAAATGGATAAATGAACCTCCATCAGACTAGAAGGTCAATCCTGATAGACATGATTGATAAGAGGGATTGACATATCCTCCAAATCAAATATTTCAATGAATGGTTTGAGATGATGACTGTTCACTTTGAAAATGTTACCATTCATCAGGTTTTCTATCTTGACAACCCCATGAGGATGGACCATTTTGACCGTGAAGGGGCCGGTCCAATGAGATCTTGAGCAAAGTTCACATAGGGATGCGAGATCAGATACCTAAAAATGCCCTGACTTGTTAAATGGGTGATCATGGAGATTTGCTCCTCGTCGTCGATTGGAGTGGGCATCCTCGTGGCCATTGCTCACCATTGCCCTACATATGTTGATAATGTCTCGTTGCCCTTTTGTCTCAAAGCTACTAAATATGCTCTTCTAGGAGCCATTTTGAGATTGTAGGAGAATCTATCAGCAAATGCTTACAATAGCTATTCACAGGTCTTGATCAGTTACAATCCAAGAAAGTGTATCAGTCCAAAGCATCACCTTTCAAAGATTTTTAGAATAGGCGATGAGTGCTCCTTCGTTTCCTATCACTGCATTTAATTCTCCACAGAATGCCTTGAGATGTGATTTAGGACATCTGTTGCCATTGTACCTTTTGAACTTGGGTACCTCAAAGTTCTGAGGCACCCATGCATATGGAAAGGGACATAAGTCCTTGAATTTTGTTGAGGGGAGATCGACCTCTCGCTGTCTCTAAAGCTAATTTTGCAGGGTTTGGAGCTGTTTCGTAACTTTATTTCTACGTGGCTCGTTTGAGGGACCGATGTCTCTCGCGACAAGGCCCATTCCGCTTCTTCGACATAGTGATCGATTTCTTCGATCCTATGGCTCCCGTTAGGGGGAGCTTGTTGAAATGTAACCGAATTTCCGTGTGCAAGGAATTAAAATTGAAAAGCACTCCCAGTTGAAGGACACTGAGATACTGGGAAATGATCTCCTTGTTGGGTATTCGCTGCATTAAGCTGATCAAACTGGGTTGGACACTAACCTCCATTATGGGCATTTACCTGTAGAAATTAAGATGTTACCTTGCTTAATTCAAGAGATCCAACTATAATCAGAGTCCGATCCTCTCTAGTTGGAAGAAGTGACGGTCAAATCTCTGAACTTCTCATTGATCTAGCCTCAATGAAGGAGAATTGTGGTGAATTGGAAGGGATTTCATTACCCAACCATGCCCAGGAGACAATAGCAAACAACGGGATTTACCAGATCCACAATCTCAAATAGAAAAGAAAATATTTAAAGCTATTGCAAACTTATTGTAATTTGAGTCTCAATAAACCATTAAAAACTGAAAATATTCCTTAGAATCAACTAGAATTCATTGACGTTCAAATATAAATATGAATCAAAGCAAAGTAAACATCCCAATCATGCTACAAGCTTCACCTCTTAGCCCTAGCTAAGATGTTTAGCCAACCATAGACATGATTGAACTAAAGTCTCTTAAGAAAAACATAACAACAACTAAGGAAGAGGAAGAAAGACTCTTGGCGGTGGCTCTCCACACTTTTGCTCCACTCCTTAAACCCTAAATGATGCCTAGGAATGTCCTAGGAACTCCTATTTATAGTTGTTCATCCCCCTCTTACGTACCGACTTAAAATTTTCAGAAAACGCTTACAAAAGGCCTCAATTTATGCAATTCGCGTTGGCCATATGCAACAACTATGCGTGATTTCGGTTGCACCAAAGTTGGCTTCTGAAATTTATCACTTCTGAAATTGTATGTGCAAAATACTTAGGTGGCACCGAAATGACAGTAGGTGGCACCGAAATTGGTTTCGGTGGCACCGAATTAAGTTTAAGTGACACTGAATTAAGTTGTTTTCTTGTTGGACTGTTTTGTGCACTTTCGGTGGCTCCAAAATTGCCTTAAGTGGCATCGAAATTTGTTGTTTTTTTGTGCTTTAACTTGTGCTTTTTGCCAATCTTTTTTGTCCTTTGCACTTGGTTTCCTTGGATCTTTGGCATGAAAATTCTCCATTTTAGGTCTCCTAAGATCCCACCTTTGCCTTGGTGATTCTTGAGCACTAAATCCATGCTTTTAGCATCCTTTTCAATCCGAGCTCTTAAATTCACCTTAGAATATAAACATGATTAAAACAGAACATTAAATATTATTATGTTTATAAAACCAAGTAATAAATGGGGGATAATATATAATATTTGACCCTCAACAATCTACTCTCTTCCTTTCCACTAGTTGCATTACTCAAGGGCTTTTGTAAAAGTGGGTAAAGGATGTGATATTTGACCAGAGTGGCCACTAACCAATTATTACGATTCTACATTCGATTAGAGCCCATAGAAACGCTTAAGATTGAGGAGCCAAAGATCCTTAACCTTAACATGACTCGTGAGTTTATGTTACAAAGATTCCGAGTAAGGGACCGCGGTTAAAAAGAGGGAAGGTATTAGGCACCCACTTTGCCCGTACAGATGTACGGTCTTTACTTCACCAGATCTGACTAATTTCTGAAGAATATGAGTAGTTCTTGCATGCTGTAAATGTAATGCAATGTTGTAGTATAGATGCTTGATTAATTGAAATTTCTAATGGGTAAGGTCCGACTATACCAACAAGTCGCAGAGTATACATTCAAAATGATCAAGTGCGGGGTGCAAAGGATGCTTAATGATATATGGATGCTTATGATAAAACGACGACTAATCGGTAAAGGTTTCTGGTGGACATGTTGTGATTATATCAGCAAGTCTTAGAGCATTCACCCACTAGTTAGATACAATGAAAATGATTGAATATAATATATATGTTAAAACAATGGCTAACTAGTTAAGGTTTCTGATAGGCAAGATCTGATTATCTCGACAAGCTACAGAGCATACGCCTGCTAGTCAGATGTGTAAAAACGTGAAAATGCACTATGATGTTGATGTATATGATGAGTAAGGAGTTTAGAAGGGAATGAATATTACACGATGCTGATGTACTGATTTATGTACTGATTTGATGAAACTAATAAAGGTTTGAATAGTAGGATGAACGGTAGTGTCGCAAGGATAGGTTGAGTGGCTCAGATTTTTGCTTGGGTGTGTCAGGAAGCTTGGACTCTGGCTAGGCTAGGCTAAAGAAGGATTGGTGTCACGTCCCAAACTCGAAAAACGGGCTCATAGAATTTCCGATCGCCGAATTCAGTACCAACAGCCTCCGTAGTACCCCCATTCTCGGCTCCCAACGCCCATACACCAGGTTCCGATCCTGGGATCTTATAATGAAATTTTCCAATGTACATATATCTCATAAGAAGCATAACCACAAGTATACCCAAATTACAAAGGCAACATCATTATCACATATCCACTAATATAAACAGCTGAATATAGTGCTGAAAGGGAAATACATATATCAAAAATCGAAGCTCCAGAAGACAACTACATGCTCTAAGCTCAACGTTGCTGCGACCTAACACCACCTGCATGCATTTATCATGCATAAGCTTATAGAAAGCTTAAAGGGTGATGTAAGTGTGTGCGATGCACGTGCCAAGCATATAAATATCAAAGTAAGTAGAAATACTGGCAATCTATAAATCGTACGATATCAGAGTAATGCAGAAACATGGCGGAGACATAATAAGCCAAGTATTCAATACAATGCCATAAAGAGTCAAGTATCAGATGCCGCGAATGCAGTATGCGATATGCAGTGTGAATGAAATGACCAAGCTGAAGTCTAAAGTCGGGTTAATAGTACGTAGTATCGCAGGCTATGGGGTCCATCACAAGGGAATTCTATCTAAACCAGTCCCATACTTAAATTTGGATAGTCAGGCTTAATGTGGTAGACTCCTGATATCAGGTTAGTCGCGTGCCTAACCGAAATCCTAGCCATTGTGAAGGTACATATATCAAATTAGTTGCGCACAATCAGCTCGAATGGATAGTGAATGAATGAATGAATGAGTAAGATGCTGAGTATACAAGTCCAACTCAATAAGTCCACATATTAATACCATACATCTCTGGGATTATCACCGGGGTCTAGTACACTCTACATGCAATGCCGCCCACTGGACATGCAACCATGTAAGTGGAAGAGACCTCATAATTCGCCTGGCCAGTAGTCAGCTAATATTTACCTGGTACGTCGATAGTGGACCCAATTACGAGCTGGTCAAACTCAGCCTACCTATGCCCACTACCCTCGGGGGAGTAAGGCACAACCCCTTCCCAACCGACCACGACATAGTGGGAGATGCTGCCTACTGGTATTCGGCACTCGGGCACTCATGTATCCACTTGGTCTAGACATTGGGGTATCTGCTGGCCATGGAGGGTTAGGAATTTTCACCCAGGGACATCTATGGTGCCCTGATGCTAGTAACAGATTTTTGGTGTCCCATCTGGCCATTTACGACATGCCTGTGAAGGCTACGACCCTGATGTCGCTAGGGCATATAGTAATCACAACATACAACGCAATATGCATAAATCATATAATCCAGTCATGCATCAATCCTGCGCATATCGTGTGCTCATGTGAGATAATCTCCGCCTATCAGGGAGTCTCATAACAACCTGCCCAATGACATATGCAATGGTTAACCACATCTCATAACAAACATGTAGATGATGCGTATGGGCATATATCATGATACTATGCTGTCACATACTTATAATCGGTATCGACAACCGGCACCGATAATCGGCCTCGACAATCGAAATTGGCCTCGATAATCAGTCTCGACAATCGGAATTAGTCTCGACAATCGAAATTGGCCTCGATAATCGGAATTGGCCTCGATAATCGGAATCGGCCTCGACAATCGGAATCAGCCTCGACAATCGGAATCGGTCTTGACAATCGGAATCAGCCTCGACAATCAAAATCGGCCTCGATAATCGGAATCGGTCTCGATAATTGAAATCGGTCTCGACAATCGGAATCAGCCTCGACAATCGAAATCGGTCTCGACAATCGGAATCGGCCTCGATAAGTGAAATCGGCCTTGACAATCAGACTCAACAATCGAAATCGGCCTCGACAATCGGAATCAGCCTTGACAATCGGAATCGGTCTCGACAATCGAAATTAGCCTCGACAATCAGAATCGATCTAACAAAGGGCCTAAGGGAAGGTCATAATGTGGACATTTAACCATCATTGCCCATCAATGTGGACATTTAATAATCATTGCTCCCAAGAAGTGGCCTACATAGAGCCAAATGTATCATGGGTCATGACCTCACATAAGGACCTAATACACATCACTATGGGCTTCACTCATGGGCCACATATACATCACAATGGGCCTCGGCACATAAGCCATATTTACATCACATCGGGCCTCACTCGTGGGCTGCATATATATCACAATGGGCCACATCTTAGGGCCTCATATACATCGCAATGGGCCACAATAATGGGCCTCAAATGAATCATAGTAGGCCTCGACACATGGGTCATAAATATATCATATCGGGCATCATATATATCAAGTGGGCCGCATCAACGGGTCGAACCAATGGGCCTCATAAACATCAAGTAGGCCGCATCAACGGGTCGCACTAATGGGCTTAATATACATCACAATGGCTGCTCACATGGGCCTGATATACATCACAATGGGCCCCATCGCCTGGCCCTCAAATGCATCACAATGGGCCTCATCACTTGGGCCCAACATACATCACAATGGACCTCATTACATGTAACGCCCTGAAAATCAGGGGTCGAGCAGAAGCTCAACTCCCGAGTTCCAACGCATCACTTATACAACATAGATAATGATGATTAAATCTTATCTGTATCAGTGCATTAAACATGAGTGAGATTACACTAAATCAGCATATCATACTCTAGAGACAATTAGATTATGCAAGTGGAAGACTGTGATAGATATATAAAGTATAGATGTGTTTCATAAATCCCCAGAGTATGATCATGTTGCTAGGCTGAATAAATACATGTCTATTCCAAAATATAGAAAATGCTAAGGTGTAATGTTCAACTAGTTCGTATTCTTGTAATCCCTGCGACGCAACTCTAGGTCTACATAGACCTGCCAGAGAGTTGCATGTAGGAGAACTCCTCCTCTTCATCATAAAAGTCAGGCTCCATCTCGTAATCTGCATCATTATCTGCAACTACAACAGAGTTTGGTTGGTGTTTTAAAACATCGTCCCACAGTGAGAGTGAGTGATCAACTCAGTGGAGCTATAAGGCAAAGGTTAACATGTTATCAATTCAATCAAACAGTAATGATAAAGCAATATAACAAGCATTCCTAAGTACTCTGGTTAATGCAAGGATGATATGTATTAATGATACATGCCCTCGCCTGCACTCCCTCAGCGACATCATCTCACGATCGTGCATGCTAAACTCCTACTGTGCTCAACACCCATGCCAAAGGCATGTACAATGTGGTGCATGGTCATGTTAGCCACAATTATACTTTCAGTATGGGTTTCATTGAGTGGCCGTACAGAAAGGATTCCGCGGTGTGGATGGATTTTTTAATTTTATATCATTGGACCACTCATCATGTAGGCCCCACCGTTGAAATCTTCCTAAGGTTGACCATGATGTTTTTTTGTCATCCAACCTGTTCATAATATCATATAGACCTGGATGAAGGGAAATTACAAATATCAGCTTGATCAAAAATTTATTTGACCCCCAAGAAGTTTTCAATGGTAGGCGTTCATCCCCGTTATTTTCTGCGGTATGACCCGCTTGAGCCTTGGACCTGCCTCCTTTTTGGGCTAATGCCTTACAACCAATTTTCAAAATGGATGTACGGCGTGTATAAAACACATACATCATGGTGGGCCACACAGAGCCTCAGCCAAGACTCTGTCCGTCGTGGCAGTGGCGGCACACAATCCCCATCCGTGGCAACGATACAAGTGCTTGCAAGCCCCGACGGAGGGAGCAGATTAGGTGAGACCGCAGACTCACCCAAGAGGGTGTAGCCCTTACCATGTGGCCCACCTTGATGTATGTATTCTATATCCACACCGGCCTTTCATTTATTTTATTTATTTATTTATTTATTTATTTTTTCATATCATCTTAGAGCATCATCTCAAAAATTAAGTTGATCCAATTTTCAGGTGGATCATACCATAGGAAACAGTGATGACCCAATGCTCTACCATTAAATTATTTTAAGGTGAACCTTAATGTTTCTGTAATGTTTATTTGTCATCCAATCTGTTGATAAGGTCACACAAGCCTGGATTAAGGGAAAAAATAAAAATCATCTCGATCCAAAACTTTTGTGGCCATTAATGGTCAATCACCATTGTTTTTTAATAGTATGGTCCACCTGATAATTAGATATTCTTCATTTTTTAGATAATGCTCTAAAACAATATGGAAAAAGAAATTGATGGAGGCGTCGATACATATACATGCATCAAGGTGAGCTACACAGTAAGGGCCGCAGTATCTCGGGTGAAGCAAAGGGTCTCACCTAATCCACTCCGACGACATCAGCAATCTGCATGGTTGACGGACGGTCGTATAAGGGACTTTGTGAGGTCCAACCATGATGTACGTTTATCCCTGTTGTCCATTCATTTTGAGAATCATTTCATTTGATGATTCCAAAACTAAGGTAGATCAAATGATCAAGTGGATCACACCACATAAAACGGTGAGGATTGAACGCTTACAGGCCAAGCTGATATCCATCGAGTTATATTTGTCCTTATAAACTAGTTGGATTGCAAATAAACATGACGGTAAGCCCAAGGAAGGTTGCAATGGTGTGTCATTGTTGCCACTGCTTCCTGTGGTGTGGTCCACTCGAGCCTTTGATATGCAGCCTTTTTGGGGCTAGTAATCTTTTAAAATTGATGAACGGCTTGATAAAACAAAAATATCACGGTAGGCACACACAGCCCCCGGCAGGTAGTACGCAATCGGTCCCCATAAGTAAAACAAGAGATGGTGACTCGCTGGACACGAAGAACTGTAATACGGTACAACTATCTCTCCATAAGATACTTGAAAAGGTTATTTCAAAACAGATCCGCTCATATGTAGGCTCTTATTATGGATGATTTATAGTAAAAGATCTCTCCTATTATAGTATCCTATCCATGTGATCCGTTGCCATTAAATCAACGGTTGAAAAAGAAAAGATTAACGATCAAAATATGCATTTGGATGAATTGTATAAAACTAATGGATATAACTATCTAATGGATTTAGTTTCAAAAAACTAACGTGATACTGATCAATACATCACCCTGCCACGTGTCCAGTAGAGATAAAGCTACCATAATAAGGTACGTCGTGCTCCACCGTATCATCTCCCTATACAGTGGCGCTTCGCTTTGAAAATAACAACGGTGACAACGGCTATATTTTCAAACGGTAACTCTCCAACGGTCATGTAATTCAAAAATGCTCTTTCATATTAACACAACCGTCTACCAAAGAAACAAATCCTTCTTCTCTCTCGTTTCCTCTCTTCTTAACAAACTCCCTCGTTTCCCATTTCCTAACAATTTCTGTGCGTGTGTTTGCTTCCATAGATCCTCTTCATATCTACAACAGAAATTGCTGAGAAACAGCGGAAGAAAAGATGATGCAGGATCTATGGAATGCTCCCCTCGGAACGAGGCCTTCAAAATCAGCTCCATGTTCGCCGGTGAAGCCTCTCCTACGAACGCGCTCTGAATCCTTCCACGTGGCCCACAAAGTCCCAATTGGTGATACTCCTTACGTCAAGGCAAAACAGGTTCAGGTAAGCACTTACCACAAAACAAAATAAAAATAAAAATAAATAAATAAATAAAAGAAAAGAAGAAGAAGAAGCAGGTTTTGCAGTTGCAGATTCAAAAATCTGAAATCAAACTGATTTCCTGCTTTTTATATTGATTTTCTTTTATGGGTTTACTTATTTTCGGTTGTCTTGATTGGTTCAGTTAGTGGACAAGGACCCTGAGAAGGCAATTGCGCTGTTTTGGGCGGCCATTAATGCTGGAGACAGAGTCGATAGTGCTCTGAAAGACATGGCTATTGTTATGAAGCAACAGAACAGGGCAGAGGAGGCTATCGAAGCGATTAAGTCATTGAGAGCGCGGTGTTCGGAACAGGCCCAAGAGTCTTTGGATAATATACTTCTCGATCTTTACAAGGTTTTTTCTTCTAACATTCCGTTTTTTTTTTTTTTTTTTTTTTTTTTTTTTTAAAAAAATTAATTTCCTCATTGATATTGGAGAGATTGTATCTAAAATTCCAAGCGCTACCAGATTTTTCTTTTTTCCTTTTCTTTTCTTTTGTTTTCCTTTTTCCCTCTGAAGACCGAAATTTTTTTTTTTTTTTTTTGGCAGAGGTGTGGGAGATTAGATGATCAAATTGCTCTGTTGAAGCACAAATTGTATTTGATACAGCAAGGGATGGCCTTCAATGGGAAGCGCACGAAGACGGCTCGATCTCAAGGGAAGAAATTTCAGGTTTCTGTTGAGCAAGAAGCGACTAGACTGCTGGTAATTCCTGTCCCACGTTTCTCTTCACTTCTTTACACTTTCCAAGATGCTGGATCGAACAAAAGAACTTCATTTTTCTCGACCCAGCAATGATAAGCTGTTGATCTGCTGGGCCTACTTTCATATATAAGCTGTTGATCTGGTGGCACCATCGTGGGATGATTCATTCTCCAATCTCCTCCTTATCATATCGTCCTAGCCATCTGATGGAAATGGACAATCACAACCAAACTGTCCACATCTGACAGGACCCCAATCAGACTACTACTAGGATCATCCAAATTTGGGGGAGAGATTTTTGGGGCCAGCATATGAACAAAGTTGAAGACAAAACAGTGGGCCCCACATGTACTTTGTTACAATAGGGCTATCGAATTCACAAACTGAAGATCATATTTCTTGATATGAGTGGGGCACCATCTTGAGTTGGGTCACTCTCCAATCTCCCCCTTATCAGATCATCCTAGCTATCTAATGAAAATGGAGAAACTATATCCAATGGTCCACATCTGACAGGGGCTCAATCAGACGGTTAGGATCATCCAATTTTTGGGGGAGAGACTTCTGGGGCCAGCATATGTGAACACTGCCCCTCATGTACATTGTTACGATCAACCTATCAAATTCACAAACTGAAGATCGTATATTTCCTCATGTGAGTGGCTCCATCTTGGGATGGTCCTTCTCCTGTCTCCTCCTTACCGCATCATACTAGCCATCAGATACAAATTGGGCAATAACATCCAATGGTCCACATCTGACGGAGGCCCAATCCATCCAATTTTTAGGGAGAGACTTTTGGGGCCAGAATATGAACAATGTAGAGGACAAAAAGATGGGCCCCACATGTACATTGTTAGGATCCTATCGTATTTGCAACTGAAGATCATATATTTCCTCATTGTAATCATGTATTTTTCCTCACATACAATGAAAACAAATGTTGTAGGGAATTTTGCAACTGAAGATCATATATTTCTCATATGAGTGGCAACATCTTGGGATAGGTCATTATCCAATCTCTCCCCCTTATCGCATCATCCTAGCCATCAGATGAAAATGGGCAATTACATCCAATGGTCCACAACTGACAGGGACTCAAACCAAACTTTTAGGGAGTGACTTTTGGGGCCAGCATATGAACAATGTTGAAGGCAAAAAGATGGGCCCCACATGTACATTATTACGATCAGCCTATCATATTTGCAGCTGAAGATCATATATTTATTTCCTCGTATACTAACAATGAAAACAAATGTTGTAGGGGAATTTGGGATGGGCATTCATGCAGCAGCAGAACTACGTAGAAGCAGAAGCAGCTTACAGAAGAGCACTTACAATAGCACCAGACAATAACAAAATGTGCAACTTGGGCATTTGCCTGATGAAGCAAGGGAGAATCACTGAGGCTAAAGAAACACTTCGGCAAGTGAAACCAGCTATGGCAGATGGTCCGAGGGGTGTGGATTCCCATCTCAAAGCTTTTGAAAGAGCTCAAGAAATGCTTCAGGACCTTGAATCTGAACTCATGAATAATGGTCAAGATCAATTCAAGCAAACTCAGCTTTTCAATGCCTTCCTGGGTTCTTCATCTATTTGGGAACCTCAACCTTGCAAAGATCCCACCATTCCTTTTGTCCCAAACTCATCGAAACCACATGATGATTTTCCTGATGAGAATTTTGACGTAAACAGAATAAACAGAGGGGCAGTAGATAATAGAATTCAACCTTGCCCATTACAGAAATTCATGGGTCCCGCCCAAAATTCCCTCAACAGCAAGGCACCCCCATTTTATTCCAAGTTAATAAAGGACACGACTTCAATCCAATTTCATGATCTTCTTGGTGGCCTCAAGCGGACCAGGTCCTCCTGCAACAATGCTGGTCCAATCAACAAGCATGAAATTGAGAAATCTAAGAAACCACCCATGAGTGGTTCAGAGCCGCTGGATCATAAGGCCAGAAGACGGTCTCTTTCTTCTGAAGAAATCGACAAGAAGTGGATAGACTTATTGCCAGACAGTGAAGCATTAGATGATGCAATTATGGCGGCAGTTCTTGCTCCTGTTCTTGAGACGACAACAGTGGCGAATACGACAGACCTAAGAAATCTCAACAAAAAGAGGCTTAAGGTTTTTCAGGACATCACACTATCTTTGAGCCCAAGAGCATGAACGGGAATAATTTCATTACTTAATTCTTTTTATCTTTTTCCTCATCTTTCTCTGAAAGGGGATAGGTAAGTGGGGGAGATGAACTTGTTCTCCTCACCTCCTGTAGAGAAGGTGGTTAGTGCATTCCTTTTCTTTAAAGCTTCCGCTTGAGAAAAGGATAGTTATGTCATAATCATTTTTAACTCTTAAAGATGCAGCTAATAATAGCTTCTTTCATCCTAGGTATTTCTTGGATTTCTTAGATTCTTTTTCTTTTTTTAAATTTTTTTTATTTTTATTTTTTTATTATTAATTTAAATCAGCCAATAGCAGGTAAATGAGTAAATTGTAGTCAATTTCCTTAGCAACTGACGGCTCCTACGCAATGCGAGTCAGCATTAATTTTTTATGCGGATCTCACAGTTTGAATCTGGGAAGGATCGATAAAATGAGGAGATTGACACCAGGATTGGGCCACATAAAATAGGATTCGGATTCAGTAGTGACACCGCCGGTACAGTACCACCACCTCGGTACAGATCAGTGCTGGCTGGCAAAGCTCTGTCTGCCCCACCCCACCATGTGTTTTATCCATTCCGTCTATCCATTTTGTGAGCAGGGACATGAGCTCAAAAATGAGGCCGATCCAATTTTCGTATGCCTGCGATTTGGTATCCAAATTTGGTATGTTTCAGTTCTGCTTGGCCTAGGATTATGACGTAGGGAAGGACATGATTGATCACCATCTTCCTTAATTGATAAACTAACTTGAATTTATGCTTTTCTTGAATCCATAAGAGAAAATATCAGATCCAAACAGGCAAGTAATGTGGAATTTCTAGTGGAATTTCAACCTATCAACCGGATTTATCCACCAGTCGAACTATGCTGAGTGTGTTCAATCCTTCGCTTTTTTTTTTTTTTTCTCCATCTTAGCCATGAACGAGTCCGCGACCCGTTTTGCATCAATCCCTTCCACTTCAAAAGAACTTGTCCTCGAGTTATTCGTCAGATTCGGTTCATGATACTCGTATAGGTTTGTCATGTTGAACGTGCGTAGATTTCCATATCTTTAAGAAGATCAATAACATATAAGCATTGTCATTGATCTTACAAAGGATGGGTATTGGTCCAATCTTCTTTTTCTCTAGTTTATTGTACGTCCTGATCGGAATCTTTCTTCGCGTAGATGAACCATCACGTCATATCACTCACATTAAATACCTTCAAACACCAATGCTTGTCTGTCTTCTCCTTGTACTTA
The DNA here is from genome assembly GCF_029962835.1 of Magnolia sinica. Lineage (NCBI taxonomy): Eukaryota > Viridiplantae > Streptophyta > Magnoliopsida > Magnoliales > Magnoliaceae > Magnolia > Magnolia sinica. The sequence goes on from NC_080574.1 coordinate 89,734,012, forward strand.
TTGTTGGATGCCTTCAAATGGGCTTGAACTTAGTGTGTGTACTCTTACGATTCGATTTGCCATATTTTCTATGGCAATGCTCATACCCGAAACTTTGGGCAAGAGAACCAAGTCAAGGTTGTATCGAGGTACTTTGTCTGTACATAATTTCAAATGCTTATGTGCATTTGTTTACGCTGCAGGTGATGCTAGGGTGTATCAGTAGTATTGAGCCTGGAGCATGAGCCTGATCTTTTAAATTTTGGTTATATTTGTATTTCCCTTCCAGCGTTGTACTCAACGATTATCAATTGATATGTAGTGATGATGATTATATATATTTCCCTTCTAACTCCTATATTTTGTGACTTTGGTATACTTATTAGTATATACTCCTTTATATATATATATATATATATATATATGTATGTATGTATGTATGTATATATGTATGTATGTATAAATATGTATATATATATATGTATGTATATATATGTATGTATGTATAAAGGAGAATTCCTCCTCATCTACGAAAATCAGTTAAGTACAATGCTAGAAGGGAAATATATATATATATATATATATATATATATATATATATATATATATATATCACCCTGAAAATCCTCCTTATAGGATCCAATGATCGGAAGCATATGGGAGTTAGGAGCTGAGATGGGATATTATGAAGGCTGTCGGTAAAGAATTCGACGGCCGAGAATTTAGTGAGCCTGGTTCCCAAGTTTGGGGCGTGACAAATATTACTTTTCTTCTCAACCCCTCTTCAATATCTATCCATTGAGCGTCTGCTCTATGACCAACCGGAATTCTGGATCTGTCTCACCTACAACTTATGGTAGCATAGCTCATGCATTTGCATCCTAGATCCTCCACTATCTTATAACTCTATGACTTGCCGGTATCCTAGATCCTATCTTATCTAGGCCAGTGGTAGTCTAGATAATCACCCATTATATGTTAAACATTCATCGGACATATATGCTCTTTAACTTGTCAGGGTCCCGAATCCTATCTTATCCTAGGCCAGTGGTAGTCTGGACAATCACCCATTATATGTTAACATTCATTGAACATATGCTCTTTAACTTTCTAGATTCCCCCATCCTTTAACATCACAAATCCATGTGTGCGAGCTGTCATGCCCCAAACTCGGAAACCGGGCTCAGAAAATTCCCGATTGCCGAATCCGGCGCTGACAGCCTCCATAGTACCCCATTCTCGGCTCCCGGCACCCATACACTAGGTTCCGATCTTGGGATTCTACAAGGAGGATTTCAAACATGATTTTGATTCAGTATAAATATAACCATAAGGAAAACCTATGAACAGTAATCACAAGAATACCATCACAAAATCCACTATGATAAAAAACTTTGAGTACAATACGTATGAAAGGGAAATACAAGATAATGAAAACAACAGAAACTCCAGAAGCTCAACTGTACGCTCCTACTGCAGTGAAGCTACGGCTGCTTTCTGGCGTCACCTGCATGCATCAATCATGCATAAGCTTATAAAAAGCTTAGAGGGTGGTGTAAGTGTGTGCGCAATATAAGTATGCTCAAAATGTAAGGTCGAGTAATGCGGAATCATGTCGATGGATACATGAATACAATCAGCCGTACCAAGGCTATGCGGTGCAAGATAAGAATGCTATCGGTCATATCAAGACCATGTGATGCGAGATGCAACTCAAACATGTCAATCCTCATCCAAATCCACATATCAATGCAGCTTATCATTAGAGCATCAAATATCAGTATAGTTCTCATTCTGAATAATCATCGGGGTTTAGTACACTTCAAATGGCACTGCCCCTTTCCCAGGCGCACAGTCCAAGTGAGCGTAAGAAACCTCACTATCCGTCTAGCCAATAGTCCGTCAATATCTATCCAGCACGTCGATAGCGGACCCATTCACGAGCTGGTTAAACTTACCCTAGTGATGCCCCTTATCCTCAGGCGAGTAAGGCCACACCCTTTTCCAACCGACCACGACATAGTGGGAGACGTGGCCTCTTGGTATTCGGCCCTCGTGCGCTCATGTATCCACTCAGTTTCGATGTTGGAGTCATCCTCTGGTACCATCAGGTTTAGAAATTTTCACCCTGGGACATCTATGGCGCCCCGGTGCTTAATGACAATATTTTCGGTATCCAATCCTGCTATCCACGATGTTACTAGGGCGTATAGAAATCATGTCATACAAATGCGAAGTGCATGACTGACACTACCAGTCATGCAACAATCATGTGCATACCACGCGCTCATGAAGGGCAACTCCGCCTACCAGGGAGCTCATAAACATTCTGCCCGAAGGCATATGTTATGATCAGTCACTCCTCATATCAAGCATACATATGATGCGTATGAGCTTGAATCATGGAACTATACAAGCATGTTATGTGGTGATGGATCCTGTTCATAACGAAGAGGGGCCTAGACGGCCTACACACTACAAGTATGGGCCTATCAAAGGGCCCTAGGGAGAGTTACAATGCAGACATTTAACCATCATTGCTCTTACAATGTGGATATCAAACCATCATTGCTCCTAAGGCATGTTCGCCAAACATCATTACATACAACGTGGTGGAATCTCACATCGTAATGGGCTTCATATACATCACAGTCAGCCCCCACGAAGGCCTCACGTACGTCTCATTGGGCCTCATATATCTCAAGTGGGCCGCATCATGTGGGCTGCTCCAAAGGAGGTCAATCATGCATCAAATGGGCTACATCAACTGGGTAGAATCCAAGGGGTCGATTCAAATGGGCCGATCAAATGGGGCGATTCAAATGGGCCGGATCAAAAGGTCCGAATCAAATGGGCCGATTCATATGGGCCGATCAATTGGGTCGAATCAAAGGGGCCGAGTTGAATAGGCCGAGTCGAATGGGCCGAATCAAATGGGCCAATATAAATGGGCCAAATCAAATGTGCCGATATAAATGGGCCGAACCAAGTGGCTAAATCAAGTGGGCTGAATCAAGTGGGCCGCACCACTACACCAATCATCTATTATTAGGGATCATTTTAGAGCATTATTAAAGAAAAGAATCATATCCAAAGGATCATCTAGACCATACCACAAATGGCAGTGATGATAATGATTTTCTATAGTTGAATTTTCAGTGGGCCCACAATAATATTTATTTTCCTGTCTAGTCTATTCCCAAGGTCACAAGGACCTGATCTTAGAGGAAAATAAATATCATATTGGTCCAAAACTTCTGAAATCCAAAAAAAAGGGTTTCAATGGTAGACGTTCAAACCACTGTGTTTTCTGTAGTGTGGTCCATTTGATAACTGGATTTGTCTTATTTCCAGTCTCAAGCTTGAGACGAGCTAGCATAAGGGATGGTCGGCAGGATACAGCACATCCATCATTTGGAAGGTCCCACATAATGGATGGACGGCTGGCCAAATGGATGGACGGCTGTATGTAGCACATCCATCATAGTGAGGCCACCGACCGTCCAGCAAATGGACAACCAGATTGCTACCAAGTGGGTGGACGGTTTAGATGGAAACATCCATCATGTTGGGGTCTAGGAGCACGTCCAGATGGACGGCCTAGATGTCATACCTGTGGAAGGAGGGGTCCCACCGTCCTTAGGTGTGGACGGTGTGGATAAAACACACACATCAATCCCTACGGCACCGTCAGACCCATCTGGATGGTACCGATCTTCATACATATAATATAATATAGTATTATATATTATATTATGTAATATTACATCTTATATAAACAAGATTATATTATATTATATTATATCACATATATTATATACTTATATGTGTGTGTGTGAGGGTGTGAAGGTGCCAGTGTCCAGAGGTATTATAACATATTATATTATATAATATAAAAATATATCTTATAGTTATAAATATGCACGTGTGTGGGTGTGTGTGAAACTATGTAAATGGCAATGTCCAGTGTCCAGGGATGCTGGACAGCTTGGATGAAAGGGGCCCACCTAATATCGTAGACCACACATGAATGGGTAGTTTAGATGGCACCTACATAACATGGTGGCCCCACGTCAGGTGGGCCACACTCTTGGATCAAGCTGATATTTGCATTTTTCCTTCATTTGGACCCATCCAAGTGGACCTACATGTGGGCCATTCAATGAAGGGCATGGACAAAATACACGCTTCATGGTGGACCACACACATGCTCACTATCCATACAAGAGAGAGAGAGAGAGAGAGAGGAAAAGAGAGAGAAACAGTGAGATAGAGGGACCCCACCACTATGGGCCCCTCTCTACATTCCATACATCATTGCGGGTCCCATAACAAATGGGCCTTAAACTTGAAATCAACGGTGGATCACCCACCTATTGCACTCCTCCTTGATCCCTTGGACTCCTATGCTCCTTTCCTTCACTTTTAATAGAGGTTGATGGTGATTGGAAGGTTGAGATGAGAGATGAGAAGGTGAGCCACACTTAGTATTTAGGAGAGCTTGGGAGGGCTTGGACGTGGGGTGTTGCTTGGGAGTGAGTTTTGAGAAATGAGAGAAAGAGAGAAATTATGGATTAAAGGGATAGATGGAGTGGTGGTTGTAAGGAAAGGAGATGGTTAGGTAAGGTTTGATTTGAAATTTTGTAAAAGAGGGATGGGCAGGGGGGAGAGACAGTTGACTTGTGGAAAAAGGAGGGATGGGTTGTTGTACTTGAGGTATGGTGTGTACTTGACTTGATTGATTAGACATGTTGTAGAGATTCCTTCGAAATTCGCAACGCGTGGCATTTCTTCAGAATGAACGCGGGCCCACATCTCCTAGCCCGGGTATCAATTAGGTGCGCGAGTTGAACCATTGGAACCGCGACGACGACGTGGTCACTAGGGTATAAGTTTCGGGTTGACCCGACTTTGGTATGCAAGTTTCGGCTTAGGATCGCGCGTAAACATCGGATACAGGTCAAGGGTTATCGGAATTTGACTGAGAGGACTGCGGAAGTGTCACGCCCCAAACTCGAAAATCGGGCTCACAAAATTCCCGATTGCCGAATCCGGTGCCGACAGCCTCCGTAGTACCCCATTCTCAGCTCCCGGCATTTATACACTAGATTCCAATCCTGAGATCCTACAAGGAGGATTCTAAGCATGATTTTGATTCAGTATAAGCATAACCATAAGCATAACCCACAAATAATAACCGCAAGAATACCATCATAAAATTCACTATGATCAAAAAATTTTAAGTACAATACGTATAAAAGGAAAATACAAGATGATGATAATAACAGAAACTCCAAAAGCTCGACTGCACGCTCCAACTCTGACAAGGCTATGGCTGCGTCCTAGCGTCACCTGTACGCATCAATCATGCATAAACTTATAGAAAGCTTAGAGGGTGGTGTAAGTGTGTGCGCAATATAAGCGTGCTCAAAATGCAAGGTCAGAGTAATGCGAAATCATGGTGATGAGTACATGAATGCAATTAGCCGTACCAAGGCTATGCGGTGCAAGATATGAATGCTATCGGCCATAACACGGCCATGCGATGCGAGATGTAACTCAAGCATGCCAATCCTCATCATAAATCAGTACAGTTCTCGTTCTAGATAATCACCGGGGTTTAGTACACTTCAAATGGCACTGTCACTCTCCTAGCTGCACAGCCTAAGTGAGCGTAAGAACCTCACTATCCGCCTGGCCAATAGTCTGCTAGTACCTATTCGGCACGTTGATAGCGGACTCATTCACGAGCTGGTCAAACTCAACCTAGTATTGCCCCTACCCTCGGACGAGTAAGGCCACACCCCTTTCCAACCGACCACGACAAAGTGGGAGACGCGGCCTCCTGGTATTCGGCCCTCGTACGCTCATATATCCACTTGGTCTCGACATTGGAGTCATCCTCTGGTACTATCGGGTTCAGGGGTTTTCACCTAGGGACATCTATGGCGCCCTGATGCTTAGTAATAATATTTTTGATATCCAATCCAGCCACCCACGATGTGTCTGTGGAGGTTATGGCCCTGATGTCACTAGGGCATACAATAATTACAATCACACAAATGCAAGTACATGAATCATACTATGAGACATGCAACAATCCTGTCGTACCGAGTGCTCATGTGGGGCAACTTCGCTTATCAGGGAGCCCATAAACAATCTACCCGGAGGCTTATGCTATAATCAGTCACTCCTCACATCAGGCATACATATGATGCGTATGATCATGAATCATCGATCTATACTAAACAAGTTATGTGGTGATGGGCTCTGTCATAATGAAGACGGGCCTAGACGGCCTACGTGCTACAAGTATGGGCCTATCAATGGGCCCTAGGGAGAGTCATAACACGGACATTTAACCAACATTATCCTTACAATGTGGACATCAAACCATCATTGCTCCCAAGGCATAGCCCGTTATAAGGGTCAACACATACACCATGGTGGAATCACACTACAATGGGCCTTATGTACGTCCTATTGGGCCTTAAATCATGGGCCTCCAGTACATCAAATGGGCCTTAGACCATGGGTCTCATATATATCAAAGTGGGCCTCAGTGGGCGGGCCACAAATACATCAAGTTGGGCCTAATCACATGGGCCTTGCATACATCACAATGGGCCTCATAACATGGGCCATAATTAAGGTAAGTGGGCCATATCTCATGGGCCACGCGCCAATTTAAGTGGTGATAATGATTCCCACCATTAAAATTCCCAAAGCCCACCATAACATTTATTTCCCATTCATTCTGATTGTAAGGTCCCAAGAGACTTCAATGGTAGCCGTTCAATCCTCACCGTGCATTGTGGTCCACATGATAAATAGATCTGTCTTATTTTTGTCTCAAGCCTTAAAATTGATCCTTTAAAAATGATTGGACAGTTTGGATGCAACACATGCATCATGGCGGATTCCATATAGGAAGGATGGACGACATAGATGAGTTACATACCTCAAGGTGGCACACACGCTATGGAAGGTGTGGATTATAAAACATACATCAATGGGTCCCATGTGGGGCCCACCATAGTGTTTATTTTCCACCCAGCCTGTTGACAAGGTCACATAGACATGGGGCCCACTGAAATGTTTATTTTCCACCCAGCTTGCTGATAAGGTTATGTGGACATTGGGCCCGCCATAATATTTGTTTTCCATCCAACCTGATGATAGGGTCACGTGGACTTGGGGGCCCACTGTAATATTTATTTGCATCCAACCTGTTGATAGGGTCACGTGGACCTTAGGGGCCCACCGTAATATTTATCTGCCATCCAAATTGTTCATAAGGTCACGTGGACCTAGATTGAGGAGGAAAAACAAATTTCATTTTGATCCAAAACTTTTGACCCCAAAAAGGGGTTTCAATGGTATACATTCAATCCTATTGTTTCCTCTGTTGTGGGCCACCTGAGCATTGGATGTGGTTTATTTTTGGGTGACCCACAGCCAGGGAGGGGGGTCAACAAATGGACGGCGTGGATGTATAAAACACACATCATGGTGGGACCCACGGCCGGACCATGGGTCCAGCCCGTCTGCCCGCCCGCCCGCCAGCGCAGGACGCTGCTGCGTCCTCAGCAGCAGCAGCAGCGGCTGCTTCCTTTCTTCTTCTTTTTTGAAAAAAAACGTTTTCTCACGGTTTTTCACAGGTGGGGCCTGCATCGGTTAGATCCACTCCAGCCATTGGATCATACAGCTCATTACAGGCTAAATGAGTCCAATATCCAAGGTACTTTGGCGTACGGAAAACTTCGAAGTGCATTTTAATGGTAAGAACCCCTATTCTCGACACTATGGCCGACCAGATAATCTGAATGGCTTCATTTTTTAGCTCAACGCCTAAAGTGAGCTGGAGAATGGAATGGACAGTGTGGATTTGATTTTGTGCATCAAGGTAAGGCCTACCTAAGTAGCCCACCTAAAAAGTCCCTTTTTTTGTTAGCTTGTACGTACACACCCTGTCAGTATACGCAGTCCATGTTAGCCCCCTCATGTCCAGCGACTAGGGACGCTGGACGGTGCAAACACAGGCATCATGGTGGGGCTCCACATGCACATGGCCCACCTACATGTGTATACATATATAATATATATCTTATATTATATATATATAATATATATTATATTATATATATAATATATATTATATTATATATCATATATATATTATATAAAATATAATATATATATATATATAAAGAAGGGTGTATTGGGTCCATCTATACAGTGGATGGTGTGGATCATCACCTGCAATAGGGTGGGCCACACTGTCTGATGTTGATGGTGGCGTAGATATAATACATATTGGTGGGATCCACACCATCACAACGAAAGAGAGAGAGAGAGAGAGAGAGAGAGAGAGAGAGAGAGAGAGAGAGAGATCGGTGGAGTGGAGGGACTCCGCCACTATGGGCCCCTCTTTAATCACAAACACATACATCAAGTGGGTCCCATCATAAGTGGGCCCCTTAAAGAGAGAATTAACGGTGGATCACCCACCTCTAGGCCTTCTCCTTACTCCCTTAGGCTTGTATGCACATATGCTTAACGTTTAACGGTGGATGATGAGGCCTTGATGGTGGGGATGAGAGATGAGAGGGTGGGCCACATTTGTTGATCTTGGGAGAGTTGGTAAGGCTTGGGACGTGTAGAAATTTTGGGTTGCTTGGGAGATCTTTAAGAAATGAGGGAAAAGAATAATAAAAGGGATGGATGGAGTGGTGGGTGTAAGGAAAAGGTGATGGGATGTATGGTTGTGGTTGAAAATAGGGAAAAAGAGGAATGGTGAGGGGAGAGAGAGAGTGGACTTTTGAAAAGGTAGGGATGAGTTGTTATACTTGGGGTATGGCTTGTACTTGACATTGATTGATGGGACATATCGTAGAGATTCTCTCGATATTCGCAATGCGCGACGTTTCTTCGGAATGAACGCAGGCCCACATCTCTTGGCCTGGGTATCGGTTCGGTGCGCAAGTCGCGGTGTTGGAACTGCGGCGACGATGCGGTCGTTAAGATACAAGTTTCGGTTTGAACCGACTTAGGTATGTGGGACCCGGTTTAGGATCACACGCAAACGTCGGATAAGGGTTGAGGATTGTCGGAATTCGACCAGAAGGACCGCGGAAGCCAACGGAACGGTACAGACTAGGACATGAGCCTTACAGGAAGCCTACAAAACGGTATGGACTAGGATACGGGCCTTACAACTCTCCCCTCCAAATAAAAATTTTGTCTTCAAAATTTACACAATTAACACGACATAACTCATAAGGAAAGAAAAAACATAGCATCATCATATAAAATTGGAGATAGCGTACATGATACAACATATAATCAATCGTCAAAGAGATGAGGATAACGCTTTCGAATCTCAGCCTCGCGCTCCCAAGATACCTCATCAACAGAATGGTGACCCCATTGAACCTTCATTAAGGGAATGACTTTGGTCTGGAGGACCTGCTCCTTTTGATCAAGGATGCAGACTCGCTGCTCAATGTAAGAAGCGTCTTCAAGAACCTCCAACAATTATCAATCAATAACGGGAACGATGTCTGACCCATACTTCCTCAGCATAGAGACATGGAAAACATTGTGGACGACAGACAACTAAGATGGCAAGGCAAGCCAATAGGCCATGGCACTAACGCACTCAGTGATCTTAAAAGGTCCTATGAATCTCGGGGCAAGCTTACCCTTCGCTCTGAATCGGACCACGCCCTTCATGGGAGAGACCTTGAGATACACTCTGTCCCTTACTGCAAACTCCAAGGGACGACGTCGGCGATTAACAAAACTCTTCTGCTGGCTTTGAGTTATGCGCATCCTTTGCCTAATGATATCATTAGCCTCTGATGTTTGCTGCACAAGCTCAGAACCTAGGAGACTCTGCTCTCCGATCTCGGTCTAACAACTCAAAAATCTGCATGGTCTGTTATACAATGCCTCAAAAGGAGTCATGCCAATGGTCGCCTGATAGCTGTTATTGTATGCGAACTCAGCCAATCACAGATGCTCATCCCAGCTACCCCCGAAGTTAATCACGCAGGACCGAAGTATATCCTTAAGGATTTGGTTAACCCTCTCGGTCTGGTCGTCGGTCTACGGATGGTATGCGGTGCTGAGCTGCAAATCAGTCCCCATCGCTCTCTAAATGCTTCTCCAAAACTGAGACGTGAACCTTAGGCCTCGATCAGAAATGATTGAGACTTGAATGCCGTGCAGTCTCACAATCTCCTTGATGAATAACCTCGCAAGCCGGTCCAAAGGCTAAGTCACATGAATAACAAGAAAATGTGCCGACTTCGTCAGACGATCAATGACAACCCAAATGGCGTCGTGACTGTGTTAAGTCCTCGGTAAGCCCATGATAAAATCTGTCGACATGTGCTCTCACTTCCACATTGCGACGCTCAACGACTGTAATGGACCAGGGGGTCTCTGATGATCGACCTTGACACGCTGACATGTGTCACACAAAACTGGTGATCTGGCGCTTCATCCTTGCCCAAAAATATTATCTTCTCATATCACAGTACATCTTTGTCGAGCAAGGGTGGATAGAAAACTGCGATCGATGTGCCTCGGTCATAAGATCTCTTCATAACTCAAGAATATCTGGGACACACAATCGGCCTTTGAAGCGAAGTCCACCATCAGAACTAATCTGCCAATTTGTCTGACTCTCAGATGCTGCCTCTGCTCGGTAATCCTGTAACGAGTCGTCTGTCTGCTGAGCCTCGATCACCCTCATGATAAGAGAGGGTTGAATCGACAGGCTCGATAGCTGAATGATAGAAGACTACAGACCAAAATTGAAGTCATACTCTGCTATATCCTCGAGCATCCTCCACTCCTGAATCATCATATGTGCCACCAGGCCTTGTGGCTGACTGCTGATGACATCAGCCACTGCGTTTGCCTTGCCTGGGTGGTACTGGAGATCGAAATCATAGTCCTTCGGGAGCTCCATCCAGTGCCTTTGCCTCATGTTCAGCTGGGACTGAGAAAATAGATACTTCAAGCTCTTGTAGTCGGAGAAGAGCTCGAACTTAACCTCATAGAGATAGTGTCTCCACACCTTCAATGCGAAGACGACTACTGCTAGCTCTAAATCGTGCGTGGGGTAGTTCAGGTCATGAATCTTGAGCCGGCGAGACGCGAAGGCTACAGGCCTGCTGTGCTGCATTAGGATAACAACTAAACTAATACGTGAGGCATCGGTAAATACAACAAATCCATCACTCCAAGAGGGAAGAGTGAGGATAGGAGCGGACGTCAGATGGTCCTTCAGCTCCACGAATGCTTGCTCACATGCTTCAATCCAAACAAAATCTATGCCCTTCCGAGTCAACCTGGTCAACAGGGCTGTAATACGTGAGAAGCCCTCAATGAAACGCTGATAGTATTCTGCTAAACTAAGGAAACTATGAATCTCAGAAGTAGTTATGGGCTAGCCCTACTGACGCACTGCCTCAACCTTCGAGGGGTCTACTGCAACACCCTCCCTTGTCACCACGTGACCAAGGAACTTCGCCTCCTCCTTCTAAAACTCACACTTTTCCAGCTTCGCATACAGCTGTTGGGCACGAAGGGTCTGCAAAGCGATCTCCAGATGCTGCATATGGTCCTCACGGGTCCTCGAATATATCAGAATATCGTCGATGAAGACCATAACAAACTGATCGAGATATGGACGGAAGACCTCGTTAATCAACTGCATGAAGATCGTGGGTGCATTGGTCAGTCCGGAGGACATGACCTGAAACTCAAAATGACCATAATGTGTCCCGAAAGTTGTCTTTGGGATGTCCTCCTCTCGGACTCGAATCTGATGATAATCGAAACTTAGGTCAATCTTTGAAAAGAACTGTGCATCCTGTAGCTAATCAAACAAATCATCTATCCTTGGGAGCGGGTACTTATTTTTAATCGTGACCTAGTTGGGTTCGCGGTAATCTATGCAGAGCCTCAATGAGCCATCCTTCTTCCTGATAAAGAGTACCGGCTCTCTCCAAGGCAAACTGCTCAGATGAATGAATCTCAACTCATGCAACTCGTCTAACTACCGCTACAGCTCCCTCAACTCCATTGGCACTATACGATACGAGGCCTTTGAAATAGGCGCGGTACTTGGCACAAGATCACATTATGCCAACACAGTGGCAATCCCGGAATCTCCCTAAACACATCGAGAAAATCACAGATAATTGGCAACTAGTCAATACATGCTGCAACAGGTTCCTCAACGGCATAGGACATCAAGCAAGACAATGTCTCTCCTTTGGGCTCGGCAACGAACTGAAACTGCGGAAAGCTTGGTATGCAGAATGTGACGGTCTTCGCGGAACAGTCCAAGATGGCGTGGTACTTGGCAAGCCAATCCATGCCCAAGATAACGTCCAAATCTGACATCGGCAGCTCGTACAAGTCTGCGGGTAAGAAAATCTTTCACACTAACACGGGCAAAACGAATAGAAGCGATTTAATACTGAAGTCTTTCCCAAGGGCATCAATATAGTCAACCCCTCACTAGTATACTCTATCGGTAATCCTGAAGATTGGTAAAAATTCTCAGAGATGAATGAGTTCAAAGCACTGGAATCAAATAATACTCGGGCGATACATGAAGAGACCGGGAGTATACCCTCAATGACTCCTCCAGAGGACTGCGGATCCTACTGAGCTGGGTAGAACCTAGCCTGAGCTGGCTGGAGAGGTGCCTGTCCCCTCTGAGGTCTCTGGTATTGCTGCTACCTCTGCGGCGGCCTATACTGCCATCTTTGCTGCTAGTGGGGCCTTGGTTGTTGAGGTGGCTGCGGTCGCTGCTGCGCTGGAGGCTGCTGGGGTCCTCCTGACTGCTACAGATGAGGGCGAGGGCACTCATACACGCGGTGCCCTGTCCCACCACATCCATAACAAGTCCCTGTAAATAGTTATTGGGGTGGCACTGGATGTGGTGCTAGTGCTCTAGCAGGTGCGTGGCTCCTATACCTCTGTTGCCCTCGATGCTGGTGGAAGCTACTGGAGGGGGCCTGCCTCTTCCGACCTCTCCTCTGATCTCAATCGCTCTGTAAGCCTGCCCACTCAGTCTTGTAAATTTGAGCCCTCCGCACTATCACCTGAAAGTCGGGAGCTCATGCCCAATAACACGGCCTCGAAGACTGTAACGTAAGTCATTCTCAAAACAGTGAGCCTTCCGCCCCTTGTCATCGACCAAATATGGCGCAAACCTCGAAAGCGCCATAAAACGGGTAGCATACTGTGCCACAGTCATGTCCCCCAGCACCAAGGTCTCGAACTCTAACGCTCGCTGCCGACGAATGTGGTCGGGGAAGTACTACTACTCGAATCGATCTATAAAATTATCCCATGTCCAGACAAAGTCGGGCCCTACAACACAGTTAACAGAGGCCCACCAGTGCTCGACCTCACCCTGGAGAAGAGATCAGCCAATCGGACTCGCTGCTGGGTCATACAAGCCATAGTATTGAAAATCTTCTCCAAATCGGAGCATTATCTCTCGGCTGCAGTCGAATCAGGCTCACCCTGGAAACGCAGAGGATCGAGCTGTCTGAACTCTCAAAGAAGGGCACTAGCGTGCTCCTGCTCTACATGAGCTGGTGAAACAACTGAGTGCCTGCCCTGCCCCTGGAGGGCGGCCGTCACAGCCTGCAACATCTGCTGTAACTGAGAGGCACTCACAGGTACGGTCGGATCTGCACCGGTCTCAGGTGGAGTGACATCCTTGGGCTAGGGAGCATGGATCTCTTGGGGTGGAGCGAGAGTTACAAGTGGTAAAGTTGGAGCCTCAGGTGGTGGAGAGGGAGTCAATTGGGTTACTCTCCTGCGCGGCATGTCCTATTTAAAAGAACAAAGGTGCTTATCAATCCTCAAAAACTCCCAAAGGCACGTTAGGAGACTAAATCGGAAGGTTACGCACTTGAAACCTAATTGACCTAAACTCCTCATACTAGATACGTGATGTTGTTCTGAGTTGTTCCCAAGTTATGCTCATAAAATTCTCGTTTGCCAAATCCGGCGCTGACAGCCTCCATAGTACTCCATTCATGGCTCCCGACACCCATACACCAGGTTCCGATCCTGGAATTCTACAAGGAGGATTTCAAACATGGTTTTGATTTAGTATAAGCATAACCATACGCATAACCTATGAACAATAACCACAAGCACACTATCACAAAATCCACTATAATAAAAATCTTTAAGTACAATGCGTATGAAAGGAAAATACAAGATAATGAAAATAACAGAAACTCCAGAAGCTCGACTGTACGCTCCTACTACGGAGAAGCTATGGCTGCGTCCTGGCATCACCTGCATGCATCAATCGTGTGTAAGCTTATAGAAAGCTTAGAGGGTGATGTAAGTGTGTGTGCAATATGAGCGTGCTCAAAAGGTAAGGTCAGAGTAATGCAAAATCATGCTGATAGATACATGAATGCAATCAACCCTACTAAGGCTATGCAGTGCAAGATATGAATGCTATCGGTCATATCAAGACCATGCGATGCAAGATGCAACTCAAGCATGCTAATCCTCATCCAAATCCACATATCAATACAACTCATCACTAGAGTATCAAATATCAGTACAGTTTTCATTCTGGATAATTACTGGGGTTTAGTACACTCCAAATGGCACTGCCCCTTTCCTAGGTGGGCAGTCCAAGTGAGCGTAAGAAACCTCACTATCCACCTGGCCAATAGTCTACCAATATCTATCCAGCACGTCGATAGCGAGCCCATTCATGAGCTGGTCAAAATTAGCCTAGTGATACCCCCTACCCTCGGGCGAGTAAGGCCACACCCATTTTCAACTGACCACGAGACAGTGGGAGACGCGGCCTCTTGGTATTCGGCCCTCATACGCTTATGTATCCACTCAGTCTTAACATTGGAGTCATCCTCTGGTACCATCAGGTTTAGAAATTTTCACCCAGGGACATCTATGGCGCCCCGATGCTTAGTAACAATATTTCTGGTGTCCAATCCTGCCATCCACGATGTACCTGTGGAGGTCATAGCCCTGATGTCGCTAGGGCGTATAGAAATCATGTCATACAAATGCAAAGTGCATGAATCACACTATCAGTCATGCAACAATCCTACGCGTACCACACGTTTATGAAGGGCAACTCTGCTTATCAGGGAGCCCATAAACGTTCTACCCGAAGGCATATGCTATGATCAGTCACTCCTCATATCAAGCATACATATGATGCGTATGAGCACGAATCATGGAACTATACTAAGCATGTTATGTGGTGATGGATCCTGTTCATAACGAAGAGGGGCTTAGACAGCCTACACACTACAAGTATGGGTCTATCAAATGGCCCTAGGGAGAGATACGATGCGGGCATTTAACCATCATTGCTCTTACAGTGTGGATGTCAAATCATCATTGCTCCCAAGGCACGGCCGCTGAACATCATTATATACATCATGGTGGAATCTCACATCGCAATGGGCTTCATATACATCACAGTCAGCCCACACGAAGGCCTCATGTACGTCTCATTGAGCCTCATATATCTCAAGTGGGCCGCATCATGTGACCGCTCTAAAGGAGGTCAATCATGCATCAAATGGGCTACATCGACTGGGTCGAATCCAAGGGGTCAATTCAAATGGGCCGATCAAATGGGCCAATTCAAATGGGCCGGATCAAAGGGGTTGAATCAAATGGGCCGATTCAAATGGGCTAAATCAAATGGGCCGATTTAAATGGGCCGATCAATTGGGCCGAATCAAAGGGACCGAGTCGAATAGGCCGAGTTGAATGGGTCGAATCAATGGGCCGAATCAAATGGGCTAACATAAATGGGACGAATCAAATGTGCCGATATAAATGGGCCGAACCAAGTGGCTGAATCAAGTGGGCCGAATCAAGTGGGCCGCACCACTACACCAATCATCTATTATTAGGGATCATTTTAGAGCATTATTAAAGAAAAGAATCATATCCAAAGGATCATCTAGACCATACCACAAATGGCAGTGGTGATAATGATTTTCCATAGTTGAATTTCCAGTGGGCCCACCATACTATTTATTTTCCCCATCGAGTCTGTTCCCAGCGTCCTAAGGACCTGATCTTAGAGGAAAATAAATATCATATTGGTCCAAAACTTCTGAAATCCAAAAAAAAAAAGTTTTCAATGGTAGACGTTCAAACCATTGTGTTTTCTGTAGTGTGGTCCATTTGATAACTGGATCTATCTTATTTCCAGTCTCAAGCTTGAGATGAGCTAGCATAAGGGATGGACGGCGGGATGCAGCACATCCATCATTCGGTGGGTCCCACATAATGGATGGACGGCTGGCCAAATGGATGGACGGCTGTATGTAGCACATCCATCATAGTGAGGCCACTGACCGTCCAGCAAATGGACGGCCAGATCGCTGCCAAGTGGGTGGACGGTTTAGATGGAAACATCCATCATGGTGGGGTCCAGGAGCATGTCCAGATGGACGGCCTGGATGTCATACGTGGGGAAGGAGGGGTCCCACCGTCCTTAGGTGTGGACGGTGTGGATAAAACACACACGTCAATCCCCATGGCACCGTCCAGACCCATCTGGACGGTACCGATCTTCATACATATAATATAATATAGTATTATATATTATATTATATAATATTACATCTTATACATTTAATATTATATTATATTATATAATATCATATATATTATATACTTATACGTTTGTGTGTGAGGGTGTGAAGGTGCCAGCGTCCAGAGTATTATAATATATTATATTATATTATATAACAATATATCTTATAGTTATATATGTGCATGTATGTATGTGTGTGAAACCGTTTAAATGACAGCGTCCAGCATCCCTAGATGAAAGGGGCCCACCTAATATCGTAGACCCCACATGAATGGGCAGTTTGGATGGCACCTACGTAACACGGTGGCCCCACGCCAGGTGGGCCACACTCTTGGATCCAGCTAATATTTGTGTTTTTCCTTCATTTGGGCTCGTCCAAATGGACCACCATGTGGGCCATTCGGTAGAGGGCATGGACAAAATACACGCTTCATGGTGGACCACACACACGCTCACCATCCATACAAAAGAGAGAGAGAGAGAGGGAAAGAGAGAGAAATGGTGAGATAGAGGGACCCCGCCACTATGGGCCCCTCTCTACATTGCATACATCAATGCGGGTCCCACAAAAAATGGGCCCAAAACTTGAAATTGACGGTGGATCACCCACCTATTATACTCCTCCTTGATCCCTTGGACTCCTATGCTCCTTACCTTCACTTTTAATGGAGGTTGATGATGATTGGAAGGTTGAGATGGGAGATGAGAAGGTGGGCCACACTTATTATTTGGGAGAGCTTGGACGTGGGGTGTTACTTGAGAGTGAGTTTTGAGAAATGAGAGAAAGAGAGGAATTATGGATTAAAGGGATGTATGGAATGGTGGTTGTAAGGAAAGGAGATGGATAGGTAAGGTTTGGTTTGAAATTTTGTAAAAGAGGGATGGGTAGGGGAGAGAGAGAGTTGACTTGTAGAAAAAGGAGGTATGGGTTGTTGTACTTGAGGTATGGTGTGTACTTGACTTGATTGATTGATTGATTGATGGGACATGTTGTAGAGATTCCCTCAAAATTCGCAATGCGCAGCATTTCTTCGGAATGAACGCGGGCCCACATCTGCGCGAGTCATGTCATTGGAATCGCGGTGACGGTGCGGTCGCTAGGGTACAAGTTTCGAGTCGAGCCAACTTCGGTAAGCAAGTCTCGGCTTAAGATCGTGTGCAAACGTCGGATACAGATCGAGGGTTACCAAAATTTGACCGGGAGGACTGTGGAAGCCTACGGAATGGTAAAGACTAGGATACGGGCCTTACACAAGCCCTATATCAACTTTCTTTTTATGCATGCCTATGCTCAGCATGTGCAACCATAACATGTCGAGACCAGGGACGGGTGAACGCCCTCGACCCCCACAGGCTTTTCCCTACATTCACATAATGACAACTTCATTAGACACTTATATTATAGCATTCTAGTTTTATAATCATCCTGCATTCCAATTCTTTACTGGTCCTTTTACTTTTCTTGCAATCATCCTATATTCCAGTTCTTTACTGGTCCTTTTACTCTTCTTACGAACATCTAGCATTCCAGTTATGTACCGGTCTCCTTTACATTCATGTCATTTGCATTCCACACTTCCCCTTTATAAAAATAAAAATATTAATTAAACATTAAAAAATTAAAATTTTTTAAAAGAATTAAAAATAGAGGAAAGAAAGAGGATATAACTAACCATCCATCCATTGGTTGTGGACTGTTCGGTAATCATTATGCCCAGAAGACAAACAATTAAGAGTCCATTGCCCTACAAAGCTAGCATATGAAAGTATCATCCGAACCCACACACAAGCCAACATGTCGGCTTAGGGAGACTTGTTAGATCCCACCCCTGACTAACACCTATACAACGAGCGTTTCAGCCCATGGCTAACCCTATAATATCTAGTTTGAACAAAATTAAAAACTTGATTATTCATTTCTTCCAAGTAGGTGCCCCCTAATCCATTCATAGTGCATAATACTCACATAGATCTATCAGATCCTATAATCAACCAGTTCCAGCATGTTCCCATGAGGGAAACTGGTTCTATTTTCAATACCCTCTGGTAGCTCAAGTTCACACACATCCTCTTCCTAATGGGAGCTAACCAATCAATAAGCACATTCTGGTCAATCTCAATCCAATTAGCTCCAACCACTTGCTCCTAACGGGAGTACTCTTCTTCTTCTTCTTCTTCTTCTTTTTTTCTTTTTCTTTTTGAGCAGCCATCTTCACAATCTAACCTAGCTCAACCCTCACTCTTGGTGCCTTCATACCTAAACAGGCAAACTCACCTAGCAACGCGATATCCATTACAATCCCCTTATTTGTCTATTCCCCATCAATAAAATCCTCCTGTCAGGAACCATCAAAACACTAAAGGGCGGATTTGGCCACCCTTAAACAGGAAAGTGATGATGCTCTATCAATATATGTTGGACATTGGAAAGTTGTGGCCGCACAAATGAAAACACCAATTTATGAAGAAGAAGATATTTCCATGATCACCTATTAGGTCAATCCAAGCATATCAGGGTATCAAATCTCATACCCATATGTCAACTTCTTTCAGCTAATCTACGTTGGGAAACAAGTGGAACCCAGGATTAGAGCTAGCGCAATTGCATCATGGTGTCACCAATCTACCCCTATACAGAAAGCAAAGGCTGAAGAAATGACGAGCAAATATACTCCTAGAAATAAGGACACTTCTACTCCACGCCTAATAAATATTAACAATATTATCGCTTCAGCATAAGGAATGCCAACCACCCCACCACCAGAATAACAACAACAATGAGGTGGAACCCTCAATATTCTAATCAGAATAGGCACACGGGTATGGTCCAAACGCCTAGGTAGTTCACTCTATTGGCCAAATCTTACACCACATCTTGGCCACTTTGATTCAAAAACAACTTCCAACACCCATGCAACTTAGGTGTTTACCAAACCCATTGTTTATAAACTAGAACGAGAATGAATATTGCACATTCCACTAAGAAAGGGGGCACACTACAGAGTGTTGTTTTTTTTTGTTTTTTTTTATTTAAGCATGCGGTCCAAAATCTGATCAATCAAAAGAAAATCACAATCGCAACCCCGACCTCGTTGTTACTAGCAATACCAACCAACACATTCCAGAATCCCTTGCTACAACATCTAGTGGGCCTCAGCATTTTAGTGGCTTTAACCATCAATGCTATCCAAGGGGATTATTCCCCTCTTTTCTACCACGCACAACTAGAAATTTCAACCTCTTGTCTTGCAAAGGGCATTGCTTACTTAGGGGAAGCTCCCCTAGCCTACCCACCATTCAATGTCAACCCATCAATCATGGGACTCAGTAACTAGTGGTGTTCCTGAGAAGAGCACCAGATCTACCTTGGCATGCCAACACTTTGCATGTCATTTTGCAAAGAGAGTACCTCCCCCCCATTTCACATGCCACATGAGTCGATCACACTAGCTCCAATAAATCCAGTCCAAGACATTTTTCCACAACCCCTTGTCCTCCTAAGGGAAAATCCATCACTGCAATTAGATCATCAGACATTGATTTCCTTCTAGCATGCACCCACACCAATACTACCTCCTCTAATTCTCTAAGGAAGCACAGTTCTAGTCTTTAGTAATAAGAAATCCCGTGGCATTATCCAGAATGCACAGAAATAGGAAACATGAACCTGAATGGATGACGCATCCAAAGAGATATACTAAAATGTATGGCTCCCAAAGCTAAGACTGCCTATGATGTAGCGGCTCAATTTAAAACCATTCTTGCTATCTGTATGGAAACTCCTCTGCACATCCCAAGCTCATCGAGAAATATTTTCCAAAACATTGAACGCCGCACATATCTTTCGGGATGCTCTTCCAAGAACGGTTGCACATATGATAGGCTAGTTGTTCTCTCCTCGAGCCATCACATTTTCAAATGATGAATTGCCACCCGAAGGCCGCGATCATGGGCAACAACTGAACATAACCATTCAGCACAAGGATTGTAGTGTCCCACTTGTCTTGATAGACAACAACTCGAGTCTAAATGTCTGCCCACTTAGGACTGCCACGTATCTAGGACTGAAACCATCCACCTTCAAACCCAGCAACATGAATATCAAAGCATTTGACAACTCACGGAAGTAGTCTCGGAGAGAGGCTGACCTCAAACTTTAGATCGGCTTGGACACATCTAACATATCCTTCCATGTTTTGGACATCCCTTCATCATTCAACCTCCTCCTCAGTCGACTTTGAATAAACAAGGTTGATGCCATCCCATCGACCCACCATCAAAGAATCAAATACATCCTTGGGAATAAAGTACTATCCATTCTGGCAGACCCTGAACAACTTCTGCCCATAGAGTCAGCATATCCGGGAGAGCCTAGTGTCCCAATCATCGATGCTTGGGGTCCAGAGAGAGATAGTCTGTATCAAAGTTTCCAATTCGAGGAGTAAATCATGTCCCTGTGGCTAACCCTATTGAATCTAGTCACATTTTCACTCCCGCTAAGTGCCAAATTATGAACTATGGTCAAGGTATAATTAGATTAATTATTAAATCAATTTAAAATCCCTACTTAGTATATATACATATGGAATGTTAACACTATGGTTGTAATAAATCCGTTGAATCATATACTTTGCCAGAAATTATGAAATTTCAAGACTAAGATGTGCCATAAACATAAGTTCACATCCTAGTGACTCTTGCCTGGTCAGTTTAGGTCAGAAGTGTTCATACGGTGCAGATCATCCCAATAAAATACTCAACACTACGGTTACCTTTGGTGCAGCCCATCTGAGAGCCAGATCGGAATCATTTTTGAGCTCATGACCTAAAATGACCTGGCAAAACAGATGCACGGTGAGGATAAAGCAAATACATTACTGTGGTTCCACCACGGGGATCCCCAGATGTTATGGGGTCAGGCTTATATTTGTGTTTTGCTTCATACAGGTCACCTAGAGCTGCGGGACAGGTTAGATGGCAACTAAACTGCATGGAGGGCCTTTGGAAGGATTCAACAGTAGGCGTTACTGCCCTCACTGTTTCGTGTGATGTGGCCCACCTGTGATCTGGATCTTCCTCAATTTTTGGTCCAGGCTCTATAATTATCTGAAAGAATGGATGGATGATGTGGATACCACACATACATCAGCCTGGTCCCATGAGGTGGCCCACAACTGGGCATCGTGCCCAAGCACACTGCACTTGTGACCCAGCACGTTGGATCAAAGCTGCTCTATGTGCTTGCCATTCATCTAGGTCACGTGTGACCTCTGTTACAGATGGATGCCAAAGAAACATGGCCATAGGGAGGTTACAAAGGTAAGCATCATTGTCTCCACCGTTTCCATCATGGTGTGGCCCACATAAGATCTGAATCTGTCTCATTTTTGGCCCAGGCTTAAGATGACCCAGACAATTAGATGGACAAAGTGGATTAAACATATACATCATGATCGATTCACGAGTGGGCTGCACCTCTCAAGCTGGGATAGGGCAGCGTCACCTGGGCGCTGGTTGCTCCAAGCGTCTATGGGGCTGTGAGTGATCAGCGTCCCTGACTCTATATATATATATATATATATATATATATATATATATATATATATATATAT
This sequence comes from Magnolia sinica, assembly GCF_029962835.1. Taxonomy (NCBI): domain Eukaryota; kingdom Viridiplantae; phylum Streptophyta; class Magnoliopsida; order Magnoliales; family Magnoliaceae; genus Magnolia; species Magnolia sinica. The sequence continues at coordinate 89,756,254 of NC_080574.1, forward strand.
ATATATATATATATATATATATATATATAGGGAAAAGATACTACGCGCTCGACCGCATATTACTTTCTCATGAGGTCGAGTGTTGGCATCACGCCAGTCGTTGGATGGTAAAAATTTCAAACGAAATGTGAGATTTTATGAGAGTAGAGAAACAAAACCGGTGAAACCAGTTATCTCTCTCTCTCTCTCTCTCTCTCTCTCTCTCTCTAGATTTCCTGCGAAAGGTGGTCTTGTGCTGGAAACCTAGGTGGAGTCTACCATGTTTTTTTTGAGAAATCAACCCCGTCCATCCATTTTTTGAGATCATTTTAGGACAAGGGACCAAAAATGAGCCGGATCCAAGACTTAAGTAGGCCGAAAATGTGAGGATTGAACATCCACGGTTGAAATATTCGTGAGGCCGCAAAAGTTTTAAATCAAGATAATATTTATGTTTTCAATTCATCTCAGTAGGAATGATGCTATGAACGGTATGGATGCAATTTAAACATCAAATATCAGCTTGATCCGAAACTTTTGTTGCCTACAAGAAGTTTTTAATGGTGGGCGTTGAATCCTTACTGCTTCCTGCAGTATGGTCCACTTGGAATTTGGATCTGCTTAATTTTTAAACTCATCACCGAAAATGAGCAATAATAACAGATGGACAGTGTGGATATAATAAATCCATCAAGATGGCCCCCACTCTTAGAAAGGCTTCAACCGTGGACGCATTATCCCCACTGTTTCTTGTGGTATGGTCCACTTGAGCTATCTTTGATCTGCTTCAATTTTGAACTCTATCCTAAAATGAGCTCGTAAAACAGATAAACGCATGGATTTTAAAGATTTAACCACCTAAATTAAAACGAAAGGGCAATTGAGGATTTCTTTGGTGTCAGGATGTCCTAAAGAAGTTCCTCAAACCATGGGAATGGAGGCTAGCATCTCCAAACTCCTTAAGGCTGACATCAGCGTTGGCCTCCGTTGCACCTTTTAAAATGAAAGTGGATTGAGTAAACTTGGTGAGGTTCACCGTGATTTATGTAATTTATCCATTCTGTCCATCTATTTTACCGATAATTTTATGGCTTGAGCCTAAAAATAAAGCATATCCAAATATCAAATGGACGACACTACATAAACAGTGTATTGAACTTCTATTGTTGAGAAATTCTTGGGGGCCGCAGAACTTTTGGATCAAACTTATGTTTGTGTTTTCCCTCATCCATGTCTGTATGATCTTATGAACAGATTGTATGACAAATAAACATCACTGGGGGGCCTAGCAAGGTTTCAATGGTTGAAATCATTATTCCCACTGTTTCCTTTGATATGATCAAATTGAGATTTGGATTTGGTTCAATTTTAGACTCAACCCCTTAAATGAGTTGGAAAAATAATGGATGAATGGAGTGGATAAACTACATACATTCTGAAATTGCGGCAATGACCGCTTTAGTTGAAGTGAGAATATGCCAATATGTCCTAGAGGGGGCTGAATAGGACTTTTTAATATTTTATGGTAATTTAAAATCCTATCAAACTTATCCTGAGAAAATATGCATATATCAGGATTTCTTCAAAGTAACTCTAATGGCTTCCAAGCCAAATAGAGGATCCAGTCATAATACTATTTGAAAGATGAACAAGATGCAAATCATAGTTTATGATGAATGTGACTATGTGTGAGGTGTGATCTCAGATAAATAAATACAAAAGCATCTAGGGAAATCACACAAGCAATTAAAGAAAATACCAGTCTCAAACACAGTTGTTTTTATAGTGGTTCAACTACTTGTATACTCTACTTCTGGCAGACGCACTCAACCCTTGAGTGTACTGGATCTCACTAAAGGAGGTTTCACAACAGGTTCACCTCAAACCGGAGGTTTCAAATCAGGTTCACCTCAAACCGGTACAACCTACACTAGGCTGACTCTAACGTGTCTACACGACACAGTTTATGCCCCACACAGGAGTAAGGGTTAACACACAACACCCAAATTTTAGATCATACAGGCTAAAGATCCACACAAAGAACCTCACCAGTTTATACTCCCAAGAGCAAGGGTCGACACACAGCACCCGAATTTTAGACCACACAGGTCAAGGACCTACACAAGGACCTAAGAGTTTATGATCTCCACAGAGTAAGGGTCAACACAAAGCACCCCCACGTACACTCCCGCCAGATGCCTCCTATGAGGACTTGCATGGGGAGAGAAACACCTTAGACCCAATCCTACACAATGAATGATCACAAGGGTCCTCTGGACTCTAATGAGTTACAAATAAGTAGATGAGCCCCATTCAACACATTAATGAAGATCTCCTCCTTTGATGACGAAGAATCTTCAGCTCTGTTAAACCGCAACTCAGAAGATGTACCAATATAAGGCGATGGGTTGAGTTAAGGTTATGATGGAATCCTACTCTATTAAATATTTTCCTATAAGGGAGATAGAGCGATTCCAATCATCTATGCATTCAAGGCATCCCAGCTTAATGATTTGCTATTAAGGTAGTAGCTGCAGGATCCTTGAATGTGGAAGTTTATTCCCCAATCCACTTTATTGAATGTCAATGAAGAGGGTGGATTGGAGGATGAACTTCCATGAGAGAAAAGGCTTGGGGTATATGATCTAGGGTTAAGCACACAAAAGCACACTCTATTTTCTCTACCAATAACCAAGGGCAAGCTCTCATTAAATAGGCAAAAGGTTCCAACGGATATAAAACGGTCATATTTTTGATAGAGTTCGATATCATCGAGCAGGGTCGATATTATTGAGTGTATACTCTTGATAGCATCGACTGACCACTCGATGACATGAACTCAACTGTCAAATGCTTTTGAAAACTTTTGCCAACTGGTCGAGGAAATCGAACGTGTGTCGATGTCGTCAAATTTTGAACTCCGATTTCATCGACAAGAGGTTCAATTCCTCGACAGTTGAAAATGTGAGAGCACTTGCCTTTGAAATATTTCAGGTATATGATATGATCGAGCATCACTCGATATCATCGAAATTTGAATATCGATGATATCAAGGGTAGTATCGATTCATCGATAATTCTAAGGAATTTTTCTATAAGCTTGCTGGACAGTTTATGTCTACTTTCGATGATATTGACCCTGCCTCGATATCATCAAAATTTGAATAACGATTTTATCGAGTGATTCTCAATCCAAGAAAAATAACCTAAAAACTTGCTGGATAGATTTGTGTCCCAATCTGATATCATCGAAAGGCTTCCAATATCATCGAGATTTGAATTTTGAGGATATCAAGGAGCTCTTCAATATATCAAGGATTACATGATTTGCCTTAGTAGTACTTTGAACACAACAGACCAGATGTCGATTTTATCAAGTCAACTCGATGGACTCCAGATTCAAACTTCGATGATATCGATGAGTCCATCGATCCATCGATAATTCAGTCCAGATATCTTTGTGGTTGTTGGACATCTTAGGTGCATATTTTGATAAGATCGAGTGAGCTTCGAGGACATCAACAACAGGGTTCGATTTCATCGAACCACTTGTCGATAAATCGACAAAGGTAGAAAACTTAAAGATTTTCCTTAAGTTTAAAAAAGTTTTCTAGCCAAAAAACATTAGGGTGTTCTATTCAATTTTAAGGGTTTTTATATACCTGGTGTTTTGGGATATGGGATGTGAGGCTAAGATTTACCTATGAGGAGTTCGGGGGCACACATCCTGTTGAGGCAGACGCTTGATCAATCTTCTTATGGGGCTTCTTTGTTTAGCTGACTCAACGATCACGCTAATTGACAAACCAGGGCACTTTCAATCTCCCCATTTGTCAATTACGTGACAAAACACCAAAACACCCTTGTAATGCCCCATGTTTTCAGGACCCGAGTATATGACCCGTGTCCCAGAAACCCGAGTATTAACTTTAAAGGATGGTCAGATATAATATTTTTCTTTTATCAGAGTAAGCAAATGAGCATAGTGTGGACAAATCGACATAAAGAAAATTTTCATTATCATTCAAATATGCCCATAATGACTTATACAAACTAATGTTTCCAAAATTAATAAATATAAGAATTACATGATCTAATACATAAGAAATAATAAAAAGCATATAAATATAAGCCGCAAGATCACACATCTCCTCCAAGCATTCCTGGTGATCGTACCCTGCTCCTTATCAAGTCTGAACATGCATATCACTTAAGCCACCTGTACTACCTGTACGGTTTTATATTTGATAGATGAGTGGCCAATTCAGTGTGAATTTTCCTCAAGATTACAAACCACCACATTAGGTAAGAAATAATATAAAACATACAGACAACCAAAACAGAATAAATGCAGTCTTGCTAGATGCATGGATGCATGAATGTAATGATCGACCCCGGTAAAACATCCAGACGGTCTGTGCCCCGGTTAACATATCTGGACGGGCAATGGGGTCATCACCTAGGGATCAAACTGGTTATCAACGCAACACGCAGCGTAATTGCAAGGCATGATAATCCAAGTCAATATCACAATCGAATGAATGGTCATAAGCGCAACACGCAGCGTAATCGCAGGGCAGAGGGATCCAAGTCATTGAAATATGCCATATATGCATGACTTGTCAGCCCATTATTAGTCTATTTACAACCAGCCAATTTAAGTAAGCTCACGGTCACTACGGGGAGCACATGGCCTAGTGTAGGCCAACGGCTCGAGCATAGTATCCCATGACTACCATCCTCGGCCCATGAGGCTACCATCTTGGGATGTTTAATTGAAACCTGTCGACTAGTGGCCAATCATATTACAGTATATGAGACTTACTATCACATGGTTGCACAGTGTAAAACATCAGACCCATATAGGGAAAATATTAGAACAAAGCCACATAAGGCGATATCAAAGTAGGTCACATAGGGCGAGTATCAGAACCGTGCGATAAATGACCATCCTTGAAAGTTATTGGAAACAACAACCCTGGATGGTAGGCCCACATCAATGATCCATCTTGGCCATCACTCAATAACCACCAAGTCGAAGGTCTATTACGATCACAACTAGTCAAGTTACATCCCAAGTATGGGTGTACACTCATATGTGGGAATTTCCCACTAATGTACCAGTTTAAGTTCCATAAGCAATCCACAAGCATGAACAATTATACAGGATAATCATAAAGCATATAATACAATAATTCAATTTCCACCAGCTAACACATGTGATTATAAAGAGAGATATCAATTATGAATTTAAATAACAACTATAACTTAAGCTAATGAGAAGATGGAAAGCTCAAGGGGAAGAATCATCACTAGACAAGTTGTAGGGCGTCCCTTGCTGCGGGTCCCCTTGAGAAGCTAGCACCTCCTTGCTATTTGAATAGTTCCCTAGAGAAAATTCTTAGCATTAACTGATAAGTTCTAAAGTCCTAGTACACCAAGGGTTGGTAGAATGACCCAATATCAAGGTGGGGAACCCTCATACGTGGCCCACATAGGATTCATGTATGTAGTATACTCCCACACCTGATGATTCCTACGTAACTGTGGGGCCCACGTATAATATTTATGTGTTTCATGTACTGGAAGGTGCTCCAGTCAAATCCAATCAGGTGGGGCCCCTAATGACTTTGGGGTAGGGTCATACTGCAGCTCATTGTGCTGCAGCCCACCTGGAACTTATACAAGGTGCGGCCCCACATGTGTATAGCGTTCAGGGCGGGTCCCATTCAGCTATCAAAATAGGTGGACAGAGTGGATCTGTGTCGAGGTGGACCACGTCCAGACTTTGGACGGTCCCCACCTAGCATGTGTACAGGGTGATTTTCCCATGCACGTGGGTCCCAAGTACATGCACCTGGTGGACCCTACATAGAGGTGGCCCTCATGCAACATTTCATCATATTATGTACCGGAGGGCTTTTCAGCCAACTACCACAAGTGGGCTTGCAAGTATGCGGGTCCCACGTAAGCATGGGTGTCGAATCCGAACGGTCCATAAGATGTGGAATCCCAAGAAACCTTAGGGGGTGAATTTTCACCCTGATCTAAGATTCCAGTGGCCCATAGAAAAGATAACTTCTAATCAAGGGAAGAAACTGTTTGCACTTTTCAGGGTCCACCAAAGTTTGGTTCAAAGTAAAAATTGGAATCAGGGGGTTTCCTGGGGTTCTGCTCCATGTGGACCATCCAGATTTTCCAGACTCATCAGATGTGATGAGATCTCAAAATTTTGCATGGTGAGCTGATTGGCAGTTAACGTCCATCACGGGACGGTCAGGGTTTTAACGTCCCTGGCGGGACGGTCCCCGTAGCCTAGTGTGGCCCACCTGGCATCAGTGTGAGACCCACAGGGAGATGCAAGGTGCGGCCCAACACAGGGTAGCCCACTTGGAAATGGGTAGGGCCCACCTGCGTTTTTGCAGGCCCATGACCAGCCCACCCGCCATAATGATTACACAGAGCCAACGTGCGTCGACCTCTGTCCGAAACAGAGGTTTCGCTCCCTCGTTGTAGGCCACCCTGATGGAGTGAAAGGTGGATCTGGACCATTCATCGGGTAGAGGGAGGAAAACCATTCGGGACCATTTCGATCTTCCTTGGCCATGCACATTCACGTGGTCTCTATGGCAATTGGAAGAAGACCGCTCGGCTGCTTTTGAGGCTTAATTATCTGGGTGGGCCACATCATTAGATGGTCAAAGCTCACCATTCATGGTCGAAATTTTAAGAGGAAGACGGTGGGCAGTGTGGATATGCAGCAAGGTGGCCCACGATATTTGTACAGTGCCCACCAACTTTTTAACGTGAAGACATCCTACCACCCCACGTGAACAGTTCCTGCTTTTGCGTGCGCTTGGAGCTGTTTTTCTAGAACTCGTTGCAGTGGTTTAAGGTCCAGTTTGGGAGCTCGAATCAGCACCCGTTCCCAGCTTAAATAGCATTCGAAACAGGGCCATTTGATGGCCTGTCAGACCGTCTGGTTTCAGCTCTAAACAGAGCTCCAGACAGGCTGCTTCTCGGTGCCTTGTCTTAGTTCTGATTTTGGACTTAAATGGAGGCAGAGATTGGCTCAGCTTTGGCCCCAAACAGGGTCCCTTATCAGCTGATATCTCAGTCCGTATCACAACCGTTTTCTGCCTTGGACTCGGACTGAAACAGGGCTGCAACATTCAGCCCAACGTGTTACTGTATTGGTCTTATTTGGCCTGGTTTTAAGCTTAGATTCAAGGCCATTGGTTGGCCTAGATCCTGTTAAAACAGGGTCCTAATGCATGGCCTGGTTCATCCAAAAACAGGGACTAAACTCATGGTTTCCTCGGTCCGACTCTCAGCCATGGATTGGCTTGATTTCAACCCGAACCCGAGCTAGTTCCGAAGCTCTATAGAGAGCTCAAAATAGAGCCCCAAACAGGCCAGTTTGACGCACGATTCTCGTTTCAAAAAGAGTTCCATTTGGTCTTATGCATGGCCATCATTCGGTCCTTCATCAGTCTTCCAAGGTTGCCATTGCTGGGCCGATACTCAGCCATTGTTTGGCATGATATCGGTCCAGCCACTACTACCCAACTTAGCTAAAACTTATAAAGAGAGGGAAAGAGAAGGATCACCTGAGGTGGGTGATTGTCGACTCTGTATTCAAACCTATAGCAGGAGGGAACGACTCCCTGTTTCTCTCTCCCACTGTTACTCTCTTTCTTCCTGCTTTCGATGCAATTTCCTAGGGCTACAGACCCTTCTTATAGATAAAGGGAGAGAGAGAGAACGGCTGAGATTGCTTTCCCCCTTGGATGGTTGAGATTCGTCCTTCCCAAAGAGGAAGGGCGGTCCCCTCTTCCTTCTTATCACTAGGCTCTTGGTCGGGCGATTTCTTGACTGGGATGGACGGTGGCATTCAATCTCCCTCCGCCGCTTACCAATGATCAAACGGCTATACCGTTTTGTTCGTGTGGGTCCCATGAAGAGATTGGACGGCTTGAATGGCTCGAAAAGTGACCGTGGTGGGTCTCCTGAGAGCTCAAACATAGTCGGTTTAAACCTCTGTTGACGGGAGATATTTGTGTTTTACAAAATGGTTAGCCAAAGCATATATAACAGAGCTAAAGAGTTTGGTGTACTTCGCACCTAAGTGTTCCTTTTGTGTACATGCGTTGTATAGGGGCCTGCTGAGATGTCAGTATCGTAATCCATACCATCCATTCGCATTGGGAACCCTTCATAGGGACCCTGACCCATTTTGGGTTGATGGTGAGATCCAGGTGGACCATGCCAACCAGATCTTGACCCTTAACGGATGATTATAATTGTTCTGGTGGTCAGATTTACCCCATATCAATCATCAATAGTTAAAGTGGCCCTATGGGTTATCTACCTCTTCAAGACTTGTTACTGCCCATATAATACTCATAATTTTATTTTATTTCATTTATTTTGTTATGTGTATACATGTATATATATCATTTTTGTATTTATTATTATTATTATTGTCTGCACACTATATATATAATTCATGATGTGGGCCACACTGTAGGTCATTAGGAGTTAGGACCATTATAAACAAATCCAACGATTGGATTGCCTAGTATTTCATTATTGATAACTCTAGGAGTCTTAATGATCGTTTGGGTGAAATTTGGGAGTTGAATAGGATGGATCTTCCTACGGGACGTTGTAGATTGATGAATGGTGGACCTTGTGATTTTGATCCCTACATTGGTTTCATACGGTTCGACTGTACTAGATAGGTGTATGATGAGATGTCATCATGCTCAAGATTATAAAAATAAGATTTTCATTTATTTAAATACAGTTCAACTTGTGATAGTCAAATGGACAGATTGATCTCAAATCTTATTATGATGTTGTGAGTTGTTATAGTCTAAAATCTAAGGGTTAAGATGAATAGATTGAGGGTCGTTGGATAGTGACGTGTAAGGCAAATTATGTGGGTCAATGCATATATGTGAGCTAATTTGGATCTACGTGGTGACACTCGAGTACTGAAAGTACGGGGTGTTACAACCCTAGAACAACTTCTAGACTGACACCCTAAATTGTGTGTACATGAACTTTACACAATTTTACAAAACTATCTAGTTCACACACATAGATGACTATGCCATTCAGTAGCTGCCCCCTAACAGCATTCTCCCCCTATCTTCTTGCAGCTACTCCCCCTAACATTTGCACCACCATCCACACACAAATACATACAATTTTCCTTTGGGGTGTGGATTTGTTCTCCCCCTTTTTGTCAGTCATTGGCAAAGGATAATATAACAATGGATATTGACTGAAGTTGAAGCATATGGGAGAACCAAAATTCAGGGAGCATAAGTAGAATAGATAGATGGAAAAGAACATCCCTTGGAAGCATACCAGTTCAAAGAAAAGCTGTGATGAAAATAAGTAGATGATAGAGATCAAACATCACAAACTAGGTAAGTAAGATGTAGGAGGAGGCATTCTCAGTTAATATCATCATTTAAGGCAGACCAGTAAGCATACCAAAGAAGCATGGCAGTAAATATATATGAAGTATAACCAGCCATAAAACAAAATATCCAAAATATGTACTGCCCAAAGATGGTAGTAGTTGAACATCCATTCAAAAAAACTAGCCCATCCATGGGCAACCCAAAACAAACACAAGTATCTAACCCATCCATGGGTATAAAAGAAAGTATGTTCCTCACTCAGAGGATATCCCAACAAAAAAAAAAAACTTGTCAGACTTTGCAAGTTAGTAATCTATCACATACACTGAGCGTAAGGCATTCAAAAAGATACCAATGCCCATACGCGGAGATGAGAATAGGGTGTATGTGATAACTCCTAGATGACAGCACTATGGCAAAGGAGCAGAGGAAGATGGTGCTATATTGTCGCGACGACAGGTGATCAAATCTACCAATTGTTGTACTGACTGCTGCACCCCGTGCACCAAATGCTCCAGGACAGTGAACCTGGCATTCATTGACTCCTTTAGCTGAGTGACTTCTTGCAGTGTCGCTCCAATCTGATCCTGATGTAGATTGAACCTTTTAGCATGCCCAGGGTCGGATGGAGACGGAGCTTGTTAGGGCGCGAGAGGGTCACCTTCAGCCATTCCAGCGCCTTCGGCTTGAGGAGCCCCTTCACCACATTCTCCTTCTTCGTGAATCCCTTCCTCGGGTAGGTCTTTAGGAAATTGGTGGAACTTTAAATCCATTCTTCTAATGTTGTTCTTATTGAAGTGTTGAAGAGGAAGTTCTGGCTCGTTTGTTGTCGGAAGACCGATTGCATTGCACACAGTGTGAATGATCCAAGGATAGGATAAATGGACGTCTCGAGAAGTGTGAATCACATATACTAATTGATGAACAATTAGAGTAGGAAGACAAATTTTGATCCCAGTGGCGACAGAATATACTACTATGGCTATGAATCCTGTAAGGTCGACACGATTGGTACTCCAAGGATATATGTTGGAGGCGAAGATGCCATGTAGAATATGATACCTTGGTTCCATGATTTTTGCTTTCAGCGCATTGCCTTAATGCTAGGGAATATCATGACCATGGTAGAGAAATTTCATGACCATGGATTGAGTTTCAACATTCTCAAGGTCCATGTCTGAGAGACTGACAGGCGACAGAGTAAGGCCAAAGATGTTTGCAATGGATGCAGGAGTAATTTTTACATCGTCACCATCAACAGAAACAGTGATAGACGGAGGTTTAACCACCGGAGAGTGACTGGAAGCAAAGAAGTTGTAGGTTCGTTCATAGTGACATGGACTGCCAAAGTCAAGGAGAGGCAGCCAGTCAATTGTATGGTTTTAGACACTCCCTGTCTATCCTCCTTTCATGAACTAGCTTTCTTTTAGTGTATTTGGCCAGTGCCGGATTCACCCTAGCAGGAGGAGGGGCCGGTGTAAGACCCGTGTCCTAATCCGTACCATTCTGTTAGCTTCCGCGGTCCTTCCGGTCAAATTCCGGCAACCTTTGCACCGTATTCGGTATTTGCGCACGATCCTAAGCCAGGTCCCGCGCACCGACGTCGGCTCGATCCGAAACTTATGTCTTGGCGATCGCGTCGTCGCCGCGGTTCCAACGCCGTGACTTGCGCACCGAACCGATACCCAGGTAAGAAGATGCCGATCAGCGTTTATTCCGAAGAAACACCGCGCGTTGCGGATTTCGAGGGAATCTCTACACAATTAGTCCCACTAATTAACCATAAATGCAACCATACCTCAAAGTACTTCACCCATTCCCTCTTTTTCCAAAAGTCCACCATCTTTCCACCTCACCATTCCTCTTTTTCTCATTTTCAACCTCAACCATCCCTCTTCTCCACCAATTTCAAACTAAACCATACCCCTCATCACTTCTTTCTTACAACCATCACTCCACCCATCCCTCCACCCATTATTTCTATCTCTCCCTCTCATTCTCTAGCAACTTTTCCAAATTCCATGAGAAACTTCTCACATCCAACACTCTCCCTCTCAACTTCAAGTGTGGCCCACCCTCTCATCTCCAATCTCAACCATTCATCTTTCATCAACCTCCATTAATAGTGAAGGTAAGGAGCTAAGGAGTCCAAGGGAGCAAGGAGAAGGAAGATAAGGTGGGTGATTTTCTATTCTTTAGGGCCCACTTGTTGGTGGGACCCATTTGGATGTATGTGATCTAATCAAGAGGGCCCATAGTGGCGGGGTTCCTCTATCTCACCGTATTTCTCTCTCTCTCTCTCTCTCTCTCTCTCTTTCTTGTGATGGTGTGGATCCCACCAATAGGTGTTATATCTACTCGTTCATCTACATCAGACGGCGTGGCCCGTCATATTGTAGGTGATGATCCACACCATCCACTGTTTGGATGGACCCAATACATTCCCTTTTCTATGTATTATATTTCATATAATATATATATATATATATATATGATATATATAATATATATGTATTGTATATATATAATATAGAATATATATACATAGGTGGGCCACGTCCAAGTGGGACCCACCACAATGCTTGTATTGAATGCGGACAGTCCAGCGGACGCTGGACTATGTGGAATGGTAAAAAGAGGTGCTAGTTCACGGCTAGCTTTAAAAAAAAAAAAAGGGGGCAGAAGATGTAATAATAAAATAATATTTTTTTCTTGGCCACTCATATAGGCCCCACTTTAATGCTTTTATGCAATCCAAGCCGTCCATCCCCTTCCACAGATCATTTTAGGCGTTGAGCATAAAAATGATCTCAATCTGAGCTTATGGTGGGCCGTAGTATAGCGAGTAAGTTTCCTACCATTGAAATACACCCCGGTGTTGCTGTACATCAGAAAACCATTCAATATTGGTGTCAATAGACTTGTATCGAGCCTCAGGGGCCAATGAATGGTATGGATCTTACTGATGTGGGCCCCGTTTGTGGAAAACCACAAAAAAATCCTTTTTTTCAAAAAAAAAAGAGAAGAAAGAAGAAGCAGCGCATGCTGCTGCTGTCAGAGCGCCACAGGCGCTGCCTGCGCTCGACGACGGACGGACGGTGGGCTGGGGGTCACGGCCCCAGTTGTGGGCCCCACCTTGATGCCTTTCGACCATCCAATCCGTGAATTTGATGGCTCCCCATGGACTGACCGTACATCCCAAAAATCTGCCTCATTCAGAACTCATGTGGGCCATACCATCTAAAATCATGTGAAGACCTGCCTAAATCATATAAAATCGCGTGGTGGGGCCTACCTGAGTTTTGGATGTTGCTGAAACTTGGTTTGTACCGTCATTTAGGTGGGACCCACATAATGGGTGGGCTGGATTGTGAATCACATCTCGGTGGGCCCCAAAACAAAAAAAAAAAAAATATATTTAAAAGCAGCAGCGCTGCTGCTGCTGCAGTGACGGGCGGCCAAGAGGCAGGGACCCACGGCTCCATCCGTGGGCCCCACCATGATGTATATTTTGTATCCACACCGCCCATTTGGTGGGCCACTATTTGACATGGACCCCCCCTCAAAAATCAGGCCAATCCAGGGCGGCCCACATCACAAGAAACAGTGTGAATTGAACTCTACCATTGAAACCCTTTTTGGGTCCACAGAAGTTCCAGATCAAGCTGAAAATTGTTGTTCCCCTCCTCCCTGGCCCGTGTGACCTTATGAATAAGTTGGATTTCAAATGAACATTTCAGTGGGCCTTACCCAAGGTCCAAGTGACCTTATGAATAGGTTGGATTTCAAATAAATATTATGGTGGGCCCTAGGCCCATGTGATGGAGCCATATTGATGTATTTCTGGCCGTTGGGGAGGCCCACCTTGATATATATATAAGGCCCATGAGGTTAGGCCCATTCGACGTATTGGTGGCCCGTTGTCGAGGCCCACTCTGGTATATATATAAGGGCCATGTTACGAGACCCATTGTGATGTTTTCAAAGGCTCATGGAGTATGACCCATTGCAATGTACATAAGGCCCACTAATGCGGCCCACTTGATTTATATAAGGCCCATATGAGATGGCCCATTTGATGTATCTGAGAACTATGGCTCGAGGCCCAATGAGATGTATATTAGTCCATTGCAATGTGTGATTTCCTATGGTTTGTGTAATGGTGCTTTATGGCGGGCTAAGCCTTGGGAACAATGTTGGTTTGACGTCCACATTGTAAGGACAATGTTGGTTAAATGTCCGCATTGTCACACTCCTTAAGGCCACTGATAGGTTCATACTTATACTCTGCAGGCCGTCTAGGCCCATTTCTGTGATACGCAGAGCCCATCCCTATATGCATGTTTAGTATAGATCCATGATTTATCATCATACGCATCATATGTATGACTGGTATGAGGAGTGATTGATCATAGCATATGCCTTGAGGCAGATTGTTTACGATAGGCGGAGTTGCCCAGTATGAGCGCATGGGTTACGCAGGACTATGCATGAGTGATAGTATGATTCATGCACTTGCATTTGTGTGATTGTAGTTCTTGTATGCCCTAGCGACATTAGGGCCATAGCCTCCACAGATACATCGTGGATGGCGGGATTGGAAACCGAAAACATTTGGTTCTAGCATACGGGTGCCATAGGTGGCCACGGGTGAAAATTCCTAAACCCGATGGTACCAGAGGATGACTCCAACGTCGAGACCGAGTGGGTATACGAGCGCATGAGGGCCGAATACCGAGGCCGCGTCTCCCACCGTGTCGTGGTCGGTTGGAAAGGAGTGTGGCCTTACTCGCCCGAGGGTAGGGGGCAATACTAGTGAGTTTGACCGGCTCGTGAATGGGTCCGCTATCGACGTGCCGGATAGGTATTGGCGGACTATTGGTCGGGCGGATAGTGAGGTTTCTTACGCTCACTTGGGATGCGGCTAGGAGAGCGACAGTGCCATTTGGAGTGTATTGGACCCGGTGATTATCCGAATGAGAACTGTATTGATACATGTTGAGGTTTGGTATGCTTGAGTTGCATCTTGCATCGCATGGCCGTGTATGGCCGATAGCATTCATATCTTGCACCGCATAGCCTTGGTACGGCTAATTGCATTCATGTGCTCATCACCATGATTCCACATCACTCTGACCTTGCATTTTGAGCACGTTTATATTGCGCACACACTTACACCACCCTCTAAGCTTTCTATAAGCTTATGCACGATTGATGCGTGCAGGTGACGCCAGGACGCAGCCGTAGCATAGTAGCAGCAGGAGCGTGCAGACGAGCTTTTGGAGTTTCCGTTATTTGCATTATCTTGTATTTCCCCTTTCTGCCTCATTGTACTCAAAAGTTTTTGATCATGGTGGATTTTGTGGTGGTGTTCTTGTGGTTATTGTTTGTGGGTTATGCTTTTGTTATGCTCATTATGAATCAGACTGATGACTTGAAATCCTCCTTGTAGTATTCCAGGATCGGAACCTGGTGAATGGGTGCCGGGATCCGAAAATGGGGTTCTACGGAGGCTGTCGGCGCCGGATTCGGCGATCGGGAATTTTGTGAGCCCGGTTTCCGAGTTCGGGGCGTGACAGCCGGTGCTTCAGATTGGGAACTGCCACGCGATGTCTGTCTCGTTCGCTAGCGAGTAGGAGTCCCATGTTCAGGCGCCTTCGCCCTTTCCTTTAGAGCAAGGACCTTTTTCCTAGAGGATCTTGAAGATTCTCCAGGACCAGACATTTTCCCTTTGTCCTTTCCCATTTACCAGTACTCAGAGGGAGAGAAATACCCACTGATGAAATTTGATGAATTTGGGGTTTGATGGACAGAAATTCTTTTGAAATATCTAGAAATACCTAGGAAGCACAAGATGAAATCTTGAGGAAAGGAGGAAATGGAAGGGGTATTGCTGGATTAGGGTGACCTTCTGGGATTCGTCGATGAAGCTTCGTATAGACCAGCTGAGAGAGACGAGTAGGGAAGAGAAAAAATGACTTTTAGAAGTGAAATGCAATTTTTCCCGCTCGTTCGCCTTTTATCAGGCGGTAAACTTTGATATCATCGAACATGGTTTCGATGATATCGATATACCCTATTTGATGTTATCGAAGATGTCCTCGATAACATTTTCGATCATGTGACTTTTCAAATTCCAAAGAGGTGTCGATGATATCGATTCTTGGTCAATTTAATCGAGAATCCACATGATTTATCGACAGACATATCGAAGATGTATATCTTTCATTTTTCATCATTTCGATAATCTTCCATGTATAATATAGTATATCTTTATATCAAACAGTATACACAACAAAATTTGTACAAGCATTGTTTAGTCCAAAATTATAAACATCAGGATGTTTATATACAAAAACATTGAGGTGAGGGACCTCAGATATATCGTTAACAGTTCATCAAAATTGCATCTTTTCTTCAACTATCCATATTCAGATGCATCACCTGGACATGTTTTTCCATGCTCAAATATTTCTAAGCATATGGATCAGCCCTTCCTTTGCTTTTAATGACATATCAGTTGTTATTTGTGTGACAACCCTTCATTACTGGTTTACCTGATAGGTCTAAGATTTCAGATTCCTGTTTGTTGAATGTAACCACATGCTTATTATCACATATTTGAGAAATGCTTAGAAGATTATGCATCAATCCTTTTATGCAAAAGGTATTCTCATTTTTGAGCATATTTATTCCTTTGATAATTCCCTGTCCAATTACCTTAGCAGTGCTTCCGTCTCCATAGGTGACTATCCCATCATTAAGATATGAATAGTTTGAAAGAAGGGATTTGTCACTCGTGACATGTCTTGAGCATCCGCTATCCAGGTACCACTTAGCATCATTGCCTGTTATATGATTTGAGTGAGTAATAAGGCAATTTTTCTTTTCTTTCACTACCCATTCTGTAACAGGATTTTTAATTGTGGTAGTTTTTATTTCTTTAATCAAGTTGGGCACCTGAATTGTGTTTTCTTGTCTCACCAATTCATTAGTTCTCTTGTTTAATTCAGCCACCTAATTCAATAACTCCTTCATTCTGTTAGTCATTCTGGGTGGTGATGGATGTGTATTTCTTTTATCCATATTCCTAGGTGAACTCTTGACATTTTGTATTGTTCTTCTGGTTGGTCTGTATTTACCAGTATGATTTTGACCAGAATTATGTTGAGTCCTCCTAGGTTACATGTATTCAAACTTATAATGACCAGAATCACCACATGAATGACATACAAGAGTAGTTCTTGTTTTACTTCCTGAAGCAGCAGATTTTTCAGCCATTGGTGCTATATTTTTAGATTTTATTTTAAACTTATCATATCCTAAGCCACTCTTGTCTTTTTCGGGTCTTCCCATCCCTAAGAGTTTTTCTAATTTTTCACCACTCTGGGAAAACTCATAGTTTATTTTAACGGATTTTCTGAATTTTTCTAAATCAAATAAGAGTGTGTGATTTTCATTTTCAAGGAGCATGTTTTTATCTTTTAATAGCTCAATTTATTTATTTAGTTTTTTCAGGCTCAGATTTAAGGAAGGTATTGATTCTTTCGAGTCTATCATTATTTGAGTGGTATTGTTGTAGATCATTAATTAGGTGTGTATTGATTTCCAATGTTTTATCCAGATCTTTTTGCAGCAATTTATTTTTATTTTCGGTTATTCCAAGTCTTTTAAGGATATTGATGCTATGAATGTAGAGTTGATTGTAAGCATCCTGTAGTTTATCGTTTTCTTCTTCTTCCTTCTCAGTTTCCTCATTATCTGATGGAAATGATTCAATGGCCTGCGGTTCTTCATCGTTCTCAGTTTTGATGGGAATGGTTGAGGCAGTAGAGACCACAAGAATTTTCAGAGATTTTTGGTCTCCATCGCTCTCTGAGTCGCTACATTTTGAGTTTGACTCTTCTATGTCATCCCATGTGGCTGTCATCGCTTTTCCTTTGGTTTTCCTATTCGGGCATTCGGTGGATAGGTGTTTAAACTTTCAACAGGTATAGCATTGTGGTTCCTTGGTCTTTTTACCACTTTTGCCTGTAGAATGTTTGTTGTCCACCTGTCTTCCTTTAAATGAACGGCCACGATTTTTCTGAAAGAACTTTTTGAACCATTATGCCAACAAGGCCACTGCCTTATCTTCATTTTCTCTTTCACTTTCAATGTCCTCATTTGTTGTATTCTTTGAAGTTTTGAGGACAGTAGTTTTGGATTTAGGGGTTTGTTTGAAGTGTAGTTCAAATGTTTGTAGGGAACCTACTAGTTCTTCTACTTTTATTTCATCTATGTTTCTACAATCTTCAATGGTTGTTACTTGAGGATTAAATTGTTCCGGTAATGATCTTAGTATTTTCCTATAGATTTTTGGGACTAGAACTTTTTCACCTAATCCACCCATGGAGTTGCAAATGATGTTCAGTTTTTTGAAAAACTCCATGAAGGTCTCATGCTTTTCCATTCTGAGACTTTCAAATTATGATGTTAGGAGTTACAGTTTGGATCTCTTCACAGTGCTTGTTCCTTCATGGGTTGTTTCCAACAAGTCCCATGCTTCTTTGGCTGTCCCACACATACTGATTTGATTGAAAACTTCTTGGGACGCAACACAGTATATAGCATTCATAGCTTTAGATTCATATGTTTGTTTTTCTTTATCAAATGTTATCCACATTTCTTTGGATTTTAGTTTGGTGATAGTTGTGCCATTTTCAAGTACTATTTGTTCAATTGGTGGCACATATCCTCTTTCAACAATGTCCCAAACATCACAATCCAAAGATCTCAGAAAGTAATGCATTCTAGCCTTCCAATATTCATAATTTGATCCATCAAATACTAGAGGTCTAGTGACTGATGAGCCCTCTCCTTTGGCCATATTACCAACTTTAAATAAGATCACTCTCTAGGCGGTGAAGCCCTTAATAGAGACCCACTCTGATACCAATTGAAATTGCGATAATGACCGCTTTAGTTGAAGTGGGAATATACCAATATGTCCTAGAGGGGGGTGAATAGGACTTTCTAATATTTTATGGTAATTTAAAATCCTATCAAACTTATCTTCAGAAAATTACATATATTAGGATTTCTTCAAAGTAACTCTAATGGCTTCCAAGCCAAATAGAGGATCCAGTCATAATACTATTTGAAAGATGAACAAGATGTAAATCATAGTTTATAATGGATGTGACTGTGTGTGAGGTATGATCTCAGATAAACAAATATGAAAGCATTTAGGAAATCACATAAGAAATCAAAGAAAATATCAATCTAAAAAATAGTTGTTCTTATAGTGATTTGACTACTTGTCTACTCCACTTCTGGCGGATGCACTCAACCCTTGAGTGTACCGAATCTCATTAAGAGAGGTTTCACAACAGGTTCACCTTAAACCGGAGGTTTCAAATCAGGTTCACCTTAAACCAGTACAACCTACACTAGGCTGACTCTAACGTGTCTACACGACACAGTTTATGCCCTACACGAGAGCAATAGTCAACACACATCACCCAAATTTTAGGCCATACAGGCCAAGGATCCACATAAGGAAACTCACCAATTTATGCTCCCAAGAGCAAGGGTCGACACACAGCACCCGACTTTTAGACCACACAGGTTAAGGACCTACGCAAGGACCTAACAGTTTATGCTCTTCACAGAGCAAGGGTCAACACAAACCACTCCCACGTACACTCCCGCTGGAGGCCTCCTATGAGAACTTGCAAGGGGTGAGAAACACCTCAGACCCAATCCTACATAAGGAATGATCACAAGGGTCCTCTGGACTCTAATGACTTACAAATAAGTAGATGAGCTCCATTCAGTATGTTGATAAATATCTCCTCCTTTGATGACGAAGAATCTTTAGCTCTCTTGAACCGCAACTTAGAAGATGTACCAATATAAGACGACGGGTTGGGTCAAGGTTATGATGGAATCCTACTCTATTAAATATTTTCCTATAAGGGAGATAGAGCGATTCCAATCATCTATGCATTTAAGGCATCCCAGCTTAATGGTTTGTCATTAAGGTAGTAGCTGTAGGATCCTTGAATGCAGAAGTTCATTCCTCAATCCACTTTATTGAATGTCAATGATGAGGGAGGATTGGAGGATGAACTTCCACGAGAGAAAAGGCTAATGGTATATGATCTAGGGTTAAACACAAAAAATCACTCTCTATTTTCTCTACCAATAATCAAGGGCAAGCTCTCATTAAATAGGCAAAAGGTTCCAATGAATATAAAATGGTCATATTTCTTATAGAGTTCGATATCATCGAGCAACGTCAATATCATCGAGCATATACTCTCGATAGCATCAACTGGCTGCTTGATGACATGAACTCAACTATCAAACACTTTGGAAAATTTTTGCCAACTGGTCGAGGAAATCGAATGTGCGTCAATGTCATCAGATTTTGAACTTCGATTTCATCGACACGAGGTTCGATTCCTTGACATTTGAAAATGTGAGAGCACTTGTCTTTGAAATATTTCAGGCATATAATATGATCAAGCATCACTCGATATCATCAGAATTTGAATATCGATGATATCAAGGGCAATGTCAACTCATCGATAATTCTAAGGAATTTTTCTATAAGCTTGCTGGACAGCTTATATCCACTTTCGATGATATCGACCTTGCCTCGATATCATCAAAATTTGAATATTAATTTTATCGAGTGACTCTCAATCCAAGAAAAATAACCTGAAAACTTGCTAGATAGATTTGTGTCCCAATCCGATATCATCAAAGGGCTTCCGATATCATCGAGATTTGAATTTTGAGGATATCGAGGAGCACTTTGATATATCGAGGATTACATGATTTGCCTTAGCAGTACTTTAGACACAACAGACCAGATGTCAATTTTATTGTGTCGACTCAATGGACTCGAGATTCAAACTTCGATTATATCAAAGAGTCCATCGATCCATTGATACTTCAGTTTAGATATCTTTGTGGTTGTTGGACATCTTAGGTCCTCATTTCGATAAGATCGAGTGAGCTTCGAGGACATCGACAACAGGGTTCGATTTCATCGAACCACTTGTTGATAAATCGACAAAGGTAGAAAAATTAAAGATTTTCCTAAAGTTTGAAAAAGTTTTCTAGCCAAAAACCTTAGGGTGTTCTATTCAATTTTAAGGGTTTTTATATACCTGGTGTTTTGGGATATGGGATGTGAGACTAAGATTTACCTGTGATGAGTTCGGGCACACATCCTATTGAGGCAGATGCTTGATCAATCTTCCTATGGGGCTCCTTTGTCTAACTAACTCAACGGTCACGCTAATTGAAAAACCAGGGCACTTTCACATTCACGGTAGGCCCAACTAAGTTTACTCAGTACAGTAAGAACTGAGTAACTCAATACCAAGGAAGAAGTTCCTACGCTACACCTAGATCCATAGCTCAAGTGGTAGACTGAGTGAAAGATACTTCGTTTCAACACTAAGGTCTTGGTATCGATTCCCTAGAGGGGGTGGCTAACAGTGAAGTGTGAACTGACAATGGGTGTACTAACAAGCTAATTTTTAGTTTTATTTAAAGGCAGTTCCTGCACTAGAAACCTAGGTGTGGCTCACCGTAGTTTTTATGAGAAATCCACCCCGTCCATCCATTTTTGGAGATTATTTTAGGACATGGGCCAAAAATGAGCTGGATCCAAGACTCAAGTGGGTCACACTAAAGGAAAAGGTGGGTAGGGAAATTCCTACCGTTAAAACTTCCTTGGGTCGAAAGTGATGTTTAAATTGCATCTATACCATTCATAGCATCATTCCTACTGAGATGAACTAAAAACACAAATATTATCCTGATTTAAAATTTCTATGGCCACACGAATATTTCAATTGTGGACGTTCATTCCTCATGTTTTCGTCCCACAAGAGTCTTGGATCCTGCTCATTTTTTGCCCCTTGTCCTAAAATGATCTTTTAAAAAATGGATGGACGGGGTTGATTTCTCTAAAAAACCACTGTAGGCTCCACCTAGGTTTCCAGCACAGGACCAC
This sequence comes from Magnolia sinica, assembly GCF_029962835.1. Classification (NCBI taxonomy): domain Eukaryota; kingdom Viridiplantae; phylum Streptophyta; class Magnoliopsida; order Magnoliales; family Magnoliaceae; genus Magnolia; species Magnolia sinica. The sequence goes on from NC_080574.1 coordinate 89,777,686, forward strand.
CTTTCGCAGGAAATCCGCATCCAAGAGAGAGATAAACCGGTTTCACCGTTTTTGTTTCTCCACTCTCCCTATAAAATCTCACTGTTTGTTTGAAATTTTCACCGTCCGATAGCTAGCATGATGCCAAACACTCAACCTCATGGGAAGGTAATATGCGATCAAGCGCATAGTACCTTTTCCTACACACACACACACACACACATATAGGGAAATGGTTTTATGCAGTCGACCTCATGGGAACTTCCCATGAGGTCAAGTTGTGTGGGTCCCACCGTGATGCGTGTCGAACATTAACACCAGGCATTTGATGGGTCCCCTTTAAATTATGGGATATCCCAAAAATTAGCCATAGACAGAACTCAGGTGAGCCATACCATCTAAAATCATGTGAAGACATGCCTAAAACATATAAAAGCACTTCATGGGGCCCACCTAAAATTTGAATGTGTCTAAAACTTCATTTGACCCCTCATTCAAGTGGGACACACATAATGGATGGGCTGGATTTGTGAACCATATCTTGGTGGGCCCAAAAAATGATTATGAATGTTTTAATGGGAGGGTAACCCCTCTCAACTTTTGTATGTAGTGTGGCCCACACTAGTCATGGATTGACTTGATTTTTAAGCCCGAGGCCCACCATGGAAAGGTGCATCTGACTGATGGGGTAGATATTCTACACTCATCACGATGGGGCCCACACAACTCGACCTCATGGGAAGTTCCCATGAGGTCGACCGCATAGAACCATTTCCCATATATATATATATATATATATGATGGGTCTCCTTTAGGTTATGGGATATCCAAAAATTCAGTCGTATATGGAACTCAGGTAGGCCAAACCATCTAAAACCATGTGAAGACATGACTAAAACATATAAAATCACATGGTGGGGCACATCTGAGTTTTGGATGCGGCTGAAACTTAGTCTGACCCCTCATTCAAGTGGGACACACACAATAATTGAGCTGGATTTGTGAACCACATCTCAATGGGCCCAGTAAATGATTATGAATGTTTTAATGGGAGGGTAACCCATCTTAACTATTGTATGTGGTGTGGCCCACCCAAGTCATGGATTGACTTGATTTTTAAGACTGTGGCCCACCATGGAATGGTGCATCCGGCTGATGGGATAGATGTTTAACACACATCATGGTGGCGCCCACATAGCTCGACCTCATGAGAAATTCCCATGAGGTTTGTAGTACAATTTCCCTATATGGGAAGTTCCCATGACGTCGACCTCATAATACCATATTTTCCTGCTCACACACAACTAGTTGGACCATTCAAATTGGTCCAATAAATGGTCCAACTAACCACATATTAAATAGCAAAATTACTTCTCTTTAATCATGTATAATTCATTTTGTAAAAGGCTACGTGACATTAAATCTAGCATAGGTATAATAGGAATAAGCATCATCAATCCAGTAGGGCCTACTTATTAAATTTTATTGTCAAAAATTTAGTAAATGATCCTCATCACTAGAACCACATATTTGAGTTTAATTGGGATAGTTGAAATGGATTTCTAATAGCTTAGTTTTCTTATAGAAAAATATCCTACTATTAATCACAAAAAAATAATATTTCATGTTCCTCACATGCTTACAAGGAACCTCACTTGATTAATGGACTGGATTTTCTACGCATATGGTGCATCACAAGAATACATCTCGCAGTTTCTCATTATCTATTTTCTTTGAAAGCAAGTCTTTTATTCTTTCTCTTCTTCTTTACTTAATGTTTTCTCTCCTCATTTAATGCTCTCTATCCATGTGTTATTGGTAAGAGTGCGGATCCTCTGCCTCCCGGAGGCAGGAACTCCCTGCCTCCAGCGTTTTCATTGGTCAACGTCACTATAAGTGCCATGTCATCATATTTTTTAAATATATTAAAAAAATACATTTAATAAGAAGTACAACGGAGACGTTAAACGGAAGCATTTTGCGCCCTGAGTAACTCAGCAGGGGTAAGCGTATTGAGTAAAGTCTGTGGAGCCCACCGTTGTCATTCGTGCATTGTATCAACTCCATTCATCTCTTTTATCATCTAATTTTAGGGTTTTGCAACAAAAATTAATCATATCCAAAGATCAAGTGGACCGCACCACCTGAAACGGTGTGAATTGAATTTTACCGTTGAAAAGTTGTTGGGTGCCACAGAAGTTTTATATCAAGATGATATTTGTTTTTTTTTATTCATCCACGTCTTTGTGATCTTATGAACAGTTTGGATGAAAAATAAACATCATTGGGGGCTTAGAAACATTTCAATGGTGAAAATCAATACTTCCACCGTTTCCTTTGGTATGGTCTATTTGAGCTTTTGATATACTTCAGTTTTGGGCTCAACCCCTAAAATGATATGAAAAAATGGATGGACGGCGTGGATAAACCACATGAATTCATAGTGGGCTCAACAGAGTTTACTCAGTATGATGAGACTCGTATGCAATCCGATTTCACATGTTTAACGGGGAGGCGGATTTACAGCCAAAGCCTTTTGCAGTAAGATTCTGCGCATGGATTCTGGATGGGGCCACTGCTACATTTGTGATAAATCCAACCTGTTCATCCATTTTTAGATATCATTTTAGGACATACTACCAAAACTAAGGTGTATACAAAACTCAAATGGGCCACACGAGAGGAAACAGTGGGGATTTAGTGTCCACCGTTGAAATATTTATATGGCCACAAAAGTTTTGCATCGGTCTAATGTTTTGGTGTTTTCACTTCATCCTAGTAAAAATAACCTTATAAACAGTTTGGATGGCATATAAACATCAAGATGCCTCGGAATGCTTGAACTGTAGGAATTTCTTTCTCCACTGTCTCATCTTGTATGACCCAGTTGAGTTTTTGATCATCCTAATGTTTGGTTACATGTCTTAAAATGAGCTCTAAAAATGGATGAATGGATTGGAATTCTTATAAACATCATGGTGGACCCCACCATACATCCCAGTGCTGGAACTTCATGCAAAAGGCTTTCCCCGATGAATTCGCGTCCACGGTTTCCATTGGAAACGGACTGGCTACTCCCCTGCCACTCGGTACTATGTGGGCCCACCATGATGTATGTGTTTCATCCATGCTGTCCATTTATTTTTCTAGATCATTTTATGGTCTGAGACCAAAAATGAGGTATAACCCAATCTCAAGTGGACTACATTACATGAAATAGTATTGAATGAACGTTGACCATTAAAAACTTTTTGGGGGCCATAAAAGTTTTGGATCAAGCTTTTCCCTTCATCTAGGTCTTTATGACCAAACCACCAGATTAGATGTCAAATAAACAGCACGGTAGGCCTTAGGTGAATATCCAATCACCATTGTTTTCCTGTGGTGTGGTCCATATGAGATTTATATCCCTCTCATCTTTGGGATTAACCCCTAAAATTATATGCAAAAATAGATTAACAGAATAGATGAAACACATACATCATGGTGGGGCCCACAGAGTACCGACCACCACCACCACCGAGCTAGTGGTGGGGGGAGTAGCTAATTCGCTTTCATTTTCATTTGGGATTTAGTGCCACATTGAGCAGTGAGACTCGCTACTGAAGTGATGTCACCTATTTATATGGGTCCCACTATGATGTATGTTTTGTATCCACATCGTCCATCCATTTGGAGAGATCATTTTAGGGCATGAGCCAAAGAATGAATTAGATCCAAAACTCGAGTGGACCCCATCATAGAAAATAGTGGAAAGAGTCACGCCCACCATTTATTACGACTGAATCCAATCCAAACCTCGTCACTTTGTCTACTGAACCTCGTCACTTTGTACTGCAACCCCGTCACTTTATCTGCTAAACCCTGTCACTTAGTATTGCAATCTCGTCACTTTGTACTGCAACCCCATCACTTTGTCTACTGAACCCCGTCACTTTGTACTGCAACCTCGTTACTTTGTCTACTAAACTCCGTCACTTTGTACCGTAACATCGTCACTTTGTCTATTGTACCCCACCACTTTGTGTTACAACCTTGTCACTTTGTCTACTATACCCCATCACTTTATGCTACAACCTCGTCACTTTGTCTAATGAACCCCGTCACTTTGTACTGCAACCCCGTCACTTTGTCTACTGAACCCTGTCACTTTGTACTGCAACCCCATCACTTTGTCTACTGAACCCCATCACTTTGTACTACAACCCTGTTACTTTGTCTACTGAACCCTGTCACTTTGTACTGCAACCCCGTTACTTTGTTTATTGAACCCCGTCACTTTGTACTGCAACTTCGTCACTTTGTCTACTGAAACCCGTCACTTTGTACTGCAGTAGACAAAGTGACAGGGTTTCAGTACAAAGTGACGAGGTTTTAGTAGACAAAGTGACGGGGTTGCAGTATAAAGTGACGGGGTACAGTAGACAAAGTGACAGGGTTGCAGTACAAAGTGACGGGGTTCAGTAGACAAAGTGGCAGGGTTATAGTACAAAGTGATAGGGTTCACTAGACAAAGTGACGAGGTTGCAGCACAAAGTGACGGGGTACAGTAGACAAAGTGACGAGGTTGTAGCACAAAGTGATGGGGTACAATAGACAAAGTGACGGAGTTAGTAGACGACGTAACAGGGTTGCAGTACAAAGTGACGGGGTTCAGCAGACAAAGTGACGAGGTTGCAGTACAAAGTGACGGGGTTCACTAGACAAAGTGACGAGGTTGCAACACTAAGTGACAGGGTTCAGTAGATAAAGTGACGAGTTGTAGTACAAAGTGACGAAGTTCACTAGACAAAGTGACAAGGTTTGGATTGGATTCGGTCGTAATAAATGGTTGGCGTGACTCTCTTCACTATTTTCTATAGTGGGGTCCACTCGAGTTTTGGATCTAATTCATTCTTTAGCTCATGCCCTAAAATGATCTCTCAAAATGGATGGACGGTGTGGATACAAAACATACATCATAGTGGTACACATATAAATAGGTGACATCACTTTAGTAGCCAGTCTCATTGCTCAATGTGGTACTGAATCCCAAATGGAAATGAAAGGGGATTAACTACTTCCCCCACCACCAGCCCGATGGTGGTGGTGGTCGGTACTCTATGGGCCCCACCATGATGTATGTGTTTCATCCATTCCGTTAATCAACTTTACATATAATTTTAGGGGTTGACCCCAAAAATGAGAGGGATATAAATCTCATATGGACCACACCACAAGAAAACAATGGTGATTGGATATCCATCATTAAAGTCCTCCTAAGGCCCACCGTACTGTTTATTTGACATTCAATCTGTTGGTTTGGTCATAAAGACCCAGATGAAGGTAAAAGCTTGATCCAAAACTTTTATGGCCTTTAAAAAGTTTTTAATGGTCAACGTTCATTCAACACTATTTCATGTAATGTGGTCCACTTGCGATTGGGTTATACCTCATTTTTGGTCTCAGATCATAAAATGATCTAGAAAAATAAATGGACGGCATGGATGAAACACACACATCATGGTGGGCCCACATAGTACCGAGTGGCAGGGGAGTAGCCAATTTGTTTCCATTGGAAACCATGGATGCAGATTCACTGAGGAAAGCCTTTTACATGAAGTTCCAGCACTGGGATGTATGGTGGGGTCCACCATGATGTTTATAAGAATTTCAATCCATTCATCCATTTTTAGAGCTCATTTTGAGACATGTAACCAAAAATTAGGATAATCAAAAACTCAACTGGGCCATACAAGATGAAACAGTGGAGAAAGAAATTCCTATAGTTGAAGCCTTCCTAGGTGTCTTGATGTTTATATGCCATCCAAACTGTTTATAAGGTCATTTTTACTAGGATGAAGTGAAAACACCAAAATATTAGACCGATGCAAAACTTTTGTGGCCATATAAATATTTCAACGGTAGACACTAAACCCCCACTGTTTCCTCTCGTGTGGCCCATTTGAGTTTTGTATACACCTTAGTTTTGGCATTATGTCCTAAAATGATATCTAAAAATGGATGAACGGGTTGGATTTATCACAAACATCGCAGTGGGCCCATCCAGAATCCTTGCGCATCTTACTGCAAAAGGCTTTGGTGGGAAATACGCGAAATCGGTTTGCATACGAGTCTTATTGTACTAAGTAAACTCTTTTGGGCCCACTTTGAATTTATGTGGTTTATCCATGCCGTCCATCCATTTTTTCAGATCATTTTAGGGGTTGAGCCCAAAACCGAAGTATATCAAAAGCTCAAGTAGACTATTCCAAAGGAAACAGTGGAAGTATTGATTTTCACCATTGAGATGTTTCTAAGCCCCCAATGATGTTTATTTTTCATCCAAACTGTTCATAAGATCACAAAGACATGGATGAATGGAAAAAACAAATATCATCTTGATATAAAACTTCCTGGGCCTCAACAAATTTTCAACGGTAGAATTCAATTCACACTGTTTCAAGTGGTGTGGTCCACTTGATCTTTGGATATGATTAATTTTTGTTGTAAAACCGTAAAATTAGATGATAAAAGGGATGAATGGAGTTGATACAATGCACAAATGATGACAGTGGGCTCCACATACTTTACTCAGTACGCTTACCCTACTAATTTACTCAGCACACAAACCGCTTCCGTTTAACGTCTCCATTATACTTCTTATTAAATGTATTTTTTTAATATATTTAATAAATCTGATGGCATGGCACTTATACTGACGTTGACCAATGAAAACGCTGGTGGCAGAGGATCCGCACTCTATTGGCAATTGAGGTGCATTGACTAAGAAAGCCTTCTTATCAAACGAAGATAAGTAGGGCCCAACGTGATGTTTGTGATAAATTTACTCATCCATCAATTTAATTTGCTAGATCAAGTTAGGACGTGGGCCAATTTTGCTATATCATGCAAAAAAAAAAAAAAAAAAAAAAAGAAAAAAAAACGAAGAAGAAGAAGAAGAAGAAGAAAGAAGAAAAAAAAGAAAGAAAAGAAAGAAAGAAAGAAAGAAAAAGAAATAAAAGATTTAGATCCAAAATTTACACGACAGGAAATATTGAGGATTGATCGTTTACCCATTGAAACATTTGTGGGTTACAAAAGTTCTTGATCAATTTAATATATATTTTTTTCATTTCATCCTGGTAGAAATGACTATATGAACAATATGGATGGCATATAAACATTATGGTAGATCTTAGGGAGGTTTCAACTGTAGTCATTCCCTTAGCTATTTTTTCCAGTGGCCCACATGAGTTTTGGATCTGTTTCATTTTTTGTCAGATTTTTTAACCTAATTTAAAAAATGGATGGACTGGATGGATTTGTTACAAATATCGCAGTGCCCCACTTGGCTTCTCGTGGAAGGAATTCCCATGGCACAGGCCTTTTCAATCAGCTGGAAATGGATTTGTTTCCCGCGCCAAGGAATGTCGTTAGGGTGCTAACCCCGCCAGCTGGGAACGGGCAAGGGCTCTGAGGGGCCATCCTGATGTATGGGTTTTATCCACAATGTCTATCTATTTTCCCATACCATTTAGGTACATGCTTAAAAATCAGGAAAATCAAGGCTCAAGTGGACCGCACCTAAGGAAGTACCGGTGATAATGACACCCACCATTGAAACTCTTTCATAGGGTCCACTCTAAGATTTCATCTGTTTGCTTTTTTTTATTCATGCCTTAAGGTAGCTGGAAAAACGGATGGATGACGTGGACATGCAATACATGCATCAAGTTGGGCCCCATGGTTAGGTACACACCATGTTGGTCAAAGTGACACCTAATCTGCTTCCAACGCATAAAGTGTCACTGCTCTAGACTCCAGTTGCATGGTGCAATTCATATTAAGTCCCCAATGCATTGACACGAAAAATTCTGTAAGCCCTAACATGATGTACGTGTTACATCCACACCGTCCATCTATTTTTCCAAGATCATTTTAGGGGATGAACTAAAAAACAAGGTAGATTCAAATCTCAAGTGAACCACACCACTTGACATGGAAAAATTCTATATTTTTGTTTTCCCTTCATCCACGTCTGCGTGACATTATGAGCAAGTTGGATGGAAAATAAACATCATGGTGGGCCCTAGGAATGCTTTAATGGTGGACATTCATTGTCCACTGTTTCCTATGGTGTGGTCCACTTGAGATTCGAATATACGTCATTTTTTAGAATTTGTACTGAAATGATCAGTAAAAACCGACGGACAGCGTAGATATACAACACATACATCATGATGAGCCCTTGTTTAGGGAAACACCATGGTGTTACTCCGGTAATCCACTTCCTGTTGTCATAGAAACTTAACAAATTTCTTGGAACCAACAATAGTTTGAGCATACGCCCACCTTCTTCTTTTTTTTAAAGGGGCCCACATTGATGTGTTTAGAGATCCACTCCGATCATTAGATGTATAATCCCTTATTAGATTTAGAAGCAAAAAAAATAAAAAAATAAAAAATTATGCTAATCTATGATTTAAGTGGGCCATATCAATTGAAACAGTTGAGAAAGATATCGACCCTTGATTTTTATAGGGCCCATCAGATAAGAATATAAAATCCAAACCAACCATTAGCTACCACACCAAATATTAGGCCTCGAACAAAAAAAAAGGCCCATAAGTGATTCTAGTGGGCCACACCAGAGGAAAGAGTTTGAAGGGAGAGCTTTCTATCTACACTTTTTCCAATTATTTGGTTCACGTGAGCTAGGGATGGGGTTAGTATTTTTGAACTGGGTCTAACATGAGGTGACTCACCTGATGGCTGGGTGGATTTCATATTAACATTATAGTGGGGCCCAACCAAGCAAGCAAATCTATTTTGTTAATTGAAATAACTTTCACATGAAAAGGTTGTTCACAACCCCAAGTATAGGGTCGCGATGTAGTAATAATCTCGGTTAGACCAAGGTCGAATCTGTAAGACCTGTATCCTATACCGTACTGTTTCGTAGGCTTCCGTGGTCTTCCCGGTCAAATTTCGGTAACCTTCGACCTTTATCCGACATTTGCGCACGATCCTAAGCCGAGTCCTGTTAACCTGAGTCTACTCGACTCGAGACTTGTACCCTAGTGACTGCGCTGTCGCTGTTGTTTCGATGCCGCGTCTCGCACGCCGAGGCGATACCCAGGCCAGGGGATGAGGGCCACATTTAGTTCCAGGAAAATGTCATGCGTTGCAAAACCCAAGAGAATCTCTACCGAATGTCACATCCATCAGTCAATCAATCCCATCAAGGGTCAAATACATGACATGTACACCATCACCTCACACCCATCCCCAAGTAACCCCTAAAGTCAAAAGTTCTTACACAAGCCCATACCCCTTCTTACACAATCTACCCCAAAGTCAACAAATCTCTCACCTCACCCATCACTCACCACATTAATCACACATCTCTCTCTCTCTCTCTCTCTCTCTCTTTACAACACTCTCTCTCTCTCATTCTCAAACCACTTTCTAAGCAACCCAAAAAAAATTCCATATGTCCAAGCTTCTCCAAGCTCTCACAAGCAACAAGTGTGGCCCACTTTCCCACTCTCTCATCTCCCATCTCAACCATTAAAACTCCATTTCTTCTGTCGGGATCGAAGCTAAGGAGTAAAGGAAGCCAAGGGAGTAAGAAGAAGGTAGTGGGTGATCTTAGATCTCCATTTATTTATCTTTTATTTTATGATGTAAGGGCCCACTTATGGTGGGACCCACCTTGATGTAGCCTTTGTATCAAAGAGGGGGCCATAGTGGCGGGGCCCCTCCATCCTCGTCGATGTCTCTCTCTCTTCTCTCTCTCTCTCTCTCTCTCTTTCTCATGTATTGTGGACCCCACTATGATTTATGATCCACACCGTCCCATCCATAGGGCCCACCTTGCTGACCATCTTTGGGTGGGCCTGGAAGTAGGAGAAACACAAATATTAGGTTGATCCAAATCCGGTGGGCCACGTCCATGTGGGACCCACCGTGATGCCTGTGTTGTATCCACAGTCCAACGTCCAGGGACGCTGGACGTGCACCACAATGAAGTGCGAATTGATGTGGGGTGTGCACTATAGTGAACTATGGACTAACAGTGGGTGCACCACTGTGAAGTGTGTGCTGATAGTGGGGTCCATGGGACCCATCCACACCCTTCACCCCACGTGTGGGGCCACACCATAGTGTATGTGTCTTATCCAACCATCCACCACCCCTGGACGGTGGAACCCATGTCCGTGTGGGGCCCTCCTTAACAGGTTTATCCACGCTCAGATCCATAGCTCCAGTGGTAGGCTGAGTAAAAGATACCTCCTTTCAACGCTGGGGTCTTGGCATTAATTCCCTTATGCAGGTGGCTATCAGTGAAGTGTGGACTGACGGTGGAGTCCATGGGACCCATCCACGTCGTCCCTCCCTTTTAATGGGCCACACCATAGTGTATGTGTTTTATCCAAACCGTCCACTGTCCTTGGACGGTGGGACACACCCCATGTGTGGGGCCCTCCTTGATGTATGTGACCGTCCAGGCCTTCTAAGGGCCTAGACGTTACATGGATATAATCTTATATATTATATATTATATAATATATATATATATATGATGGTGGGTCCTACGTGGGACCCACCTCTGCCATCTCTTTAATGTGTAAAGCTGCACAACAGCAGCATAGTGTATATATATTATATTATATATATATATATAAAAGATATGTGAGGGTGGGCCCTACGTGGGACCCACCACTACTTTTCTTAAAAGCAGCTTAGCTGCAAGTGTGGTAGCTACACGACTACTGTCACGCCCCAAACTCAAAAATTGGATTCACAAGAATCCTGATCGCCGAATCCGGTGCCGATAGCCTTCGTAGTACCCCATTCTTAGCTCCTATCGTTCATACGCTAGATTCCGATCCTGGGATCCTACAAGAAGGATTTTATTATTATTATTATTATTATTATTTTAATGTACATTTAACTCGTAATAAGCATAACCACAAGGTCACCCAATTCGCAAAAGCAACAGCATCATCATCACATATCCATTAATATAATCATTTGAGTACAATGCTGAAAGGGAAATACATAAATAAAAAATCAAGCTCCAGAAGACCGCTACACGCTCCAAGCTCAATACTGCTGTAACCTGACATCACCTGCACGCATCTATCGTGCATAAGCTTATAGAAAGCTTAGAGGGTGGTGTAAGTGTGTGTACAAGGTAACTGCCAAATTTTCAACATAATAACATCATCATATATGACCAGAAATATCGGTAATCCATAAATCATACAATATCGGAATAAGCAAAAATATTGATAAGATCATGAATTATCAGAGTAAACAGGAATATTGACAAGATCATGCAATAATAGAGTAAGCAAAAATACGGACAAGTCCATGAGTCAATCAATGTCAGAATACGCAATATAGACTACTATGCAAATGAGGAATTATAGATAACTAAATATCAGATGCAGAGGATGCAATATAATATACATTCCTGACGAGTAACACAAATAGCGTCAGCCGTACCCAAACCATATAAATGCAAAGACACAATAGCCCAAAATGCCGTATGCCGCAAATGTTATGCAATATGCGGTGCGAATGGAATGACCATACTAGAGCGTGAAGTCGGGATGATAGTACGTAGTATCGCATGCTATGGGGTCCATCACAAGGGACTTCTATCCAAACCAGTCTCATACCTAAATTTGGATTGTCAGACTTAATGTGGTAAACTCCTGATCTCAGGTTAGTCGCGCGCCCCAACCGAAATCCTGGCCATTGCGAAGGCACACGTAACAAATAGTTGCGCACCACCAACCCGAGTGGATAGTGAATAAATGAATGCATGAATGAGTATGCAACTCCTGCTCACTAAATCCACATATCAGTACAGTTCATCTTTGGGATCATCACCGGGGTTTAGTACACTCCAAATGGCATTGCAGCTCTCCCAGTCGCACAGTCCAAGTGAGCGTAAGAAACCTCACTATTCGCCTGACCAATAGTCTGCCAATACCTATCCGGCATGCCGATAGTGAACCCATTCACGAGCTGGTCAAACTCAGCCTAGTATTGCCCCCTACCCTGGGGTGAGTAAGGCTACCCCCCTCCCAACCGACCACGACACAGTGGGAGACGAGGCCTCCTGGTATTCGGTACTCGGGCGCTCATGTATCCACTCGGTCTCGACTTTGGGGCGTCCTCTGGTACCAAGAAGGTTTAAGAATTTTCACCCAGGGACATCTATGGCGCCCGTATGTTAGAACCAACATTTCCGGTGTCCCATTTGGCCATCCACGATATGCCTATGGAGGCTACGGCCCTGATGTCGCTAGGGCGTACGGTAATTACAATGCAAGATGCATAAGTTATACAATCCAGTCATGCATCAATCCTGCACATACCATGCGCTCATGTGAAATAGCCTCCACCTATCAGGGAGTCTCATAACAATCTGCCCAATGACACATGCAATGGTCAACCACATCTCATAACAAACATGCAGATGATGCGTATGGGCATGTATGATGATGTTATGCTATCATATACTCATAATCGGTGTCAACGATCGGCCTCGACAATGTGGACATTTAACCAACATTGCCCACAAGGAATAGCTCACATAGAGCCAAACATATAATGGGCCCACGGCCCCACACAATGGCCCAATACACATCACTTATGGGCCTCACTCATGGGCCTCACATACATCACATCGACCTTCATACAAGGGTCTCGAATGTATCACAATGGGCCACGCCCACGGAGCTCGAATACATTACAATGGGCTACATTACAATGGGCCTTGCCTATATGCCACGAATACATCACAATGGGCCTTGCCCATGGGCCTCAAATATATCACAATGCGCCTCAACTACGGGTCGCATATGCATCATATAGGCATCAACAATAGGCCTTGGCAATCAAAATTGGCCTTAACAATCAGGTTTGACACTCGGAACCGGCCTCGATACTCAGCCTCGACAATCAGAATCGGCCTATACAATTGGCCTCGACAAATCGGAATCGATCGATAATCGGAATCGACAAATCGGTCACATCAATTGGCAATCGGTCACGACAATCGGGGTCGATCAATATTCAGAATCGGCAAATCGGTTATATCAATTGGCAAGCGGTCACGACAATTAAAATCGATCGATAATCAGAATCGGCAAACCGGTCATGACAATCAAAATCAGCAAATAGCCATGACAATTGGAATCGATCGATAATCAGAATCGGCAAACCGGTCATGTCAATCGGCAATCGGTCACGACAATTGAAATCGATCGATAATCAGAATCGGCAAACCGGTCATGACAATCAAAATCGGCAAACAGCCATGACAATCAGAATCGATCGATAATCGGCCTTGATACTCAGAATCGACAATCGGTCACGATAATCGGCCTCGATAATCAGAATCGACGTCAATAATCGGCCTCGATGAGAATGGGCCGAACAAGGGCTAAGGGAAGGTCACAACGTGGACATTAAACCATCATTATCCATCAATGTGACCATTTAACCAACATTGCTCCCAAGGAGTGGCCCACATAGAGCCAAACGTATAATGGGCCCATGGCCTCACACAAGGACCACATATACATTACGTCGGGCCTCGACACATGGGTCATAAATTCATCACATCGGGCCCTAACACATGGGTCAGATATACCTCATATTGGGCCTCGTATACATAAAGTGGATCGCTCAAATATCATATTGGGCCACGTATACGGGCCAGAAATACATCACAATGGGCCTTGTCCCACATCCTAATGCACACCACAATGGGCCTCACTAAATGGGCCATAAATACACAACAGGTGAGCCCTACACATGGGCCTCAGATATATCACGCGAGCCACAATCTATGAGCCTAATACATATCACAATGGGCCTCATCATATGGGCCATGAATACATCACCTTGGGCCTCATCAATACAAATATATCACATTGAGCCCCATCATATGGGTCGCAAATACATCACTGTGGGTCACACAAATGGACGGTATAGATATACAATGCATACATCACGGCGGGCCACACAAATGGACCACATACATACATCACGGTGGGCCGCATACACGGGCCTAATATACATCACCAAGGGCCACAATCCCTAGGCCTCAATTACATCACAATGGGTTACAACCCATGGGCCTCAATATACATCGAATGGGCCACATTAATGGGCCGCACCAATGGGCCATAAATACGCAAAAGGTGGGCCCCGTTCATGGGCCAAAGATACATCATGATGGGCCTCATCACAATGGGCCTTATGTACATTACATCAAGGTGGGTCTTCACACACCATGTATGTATATGTATTTTATTATTATTATAAGGCATTACCCAAAATGAATCATATCCAAAGATCATCTGGACCATACTACAGATAATAGTGGAGATAATGATTTCCACTGTTAAAAATTACTACGCCCACCATTACGATCATTTTCCATCCAGCCTGTTCATAAGGTCACAAGGACCTGGATTAAGAGGAAAACAAGTTTCATACTGATCCAAAACTTCTGTCCTCCCAAAAGGGGTTTCGATGGTAGACGTTCATCCCTCCACTATTTCCTACAGTGTGGTCCACCTGATATATGGATCTCATTTAGACTCGAGCCTTAAGACGAGCTCACCAAATGAATGGACGGTTTGGATGTAATGCTTACGTTAGGGGTGGGGTGCTGACTGTCCAGCAGATGGACGGTTCTGAATCCACCAAGTGGATGGGTAGTTTGGATGGAAAATATCCATCAAAGGTGGCGCGCTGACCGTCCAGTGATTGTGGGTCCCACCAGATAGATAGACGGCATGGGGTTACAAACATACATCACGGTGGGCTCATCCCACCCGTCCAGATTGTTGGACGGTGTGGATGAGACCCACACATCAGGTGCAGCCCATCCAGCACCGTCCAAGGGTGGACGGTTGCATACAACGCACACGTCAGCGGTGGGTCCTAACACCCACTCCTTCTCTTTCTCTATATAACGTACATGTTATATAATGTACTTTATATATAGTTTATAAATATATTTTATTTTAAAACAACCAGCCTACATCCAGCGTCCTGGATGGACGAACTGGATGCAAGGCATGGGCATTAACGTAGGCCCATGTGTGGGATGGGTACCCACCGTCCAAGCAATGGACGGTGAGGATATGAAATATATGCATCGTGTGGGCCCCACACGGATGAACGACTTAGATAAAAATGATCATACCCTTAATCAGGGCCGTACACCAGTCATTCCGTCCAACTATATTACACGGTCGATAGCGTCATGCATTAAGGTGGATCTTCACCGTCCAGGCCTTTACACTGGACGGTGCAGATAAATGCAGCATCAAAGTGGGACCACATGGGTGGGGTCCACGTCCCAGCAAGGGACGGACGGTTAGGATAAAACCCATACCTAATGGTGGCCCACAGACTTGCTGATGTCATGGAGCAGGTGGAGATGGTGGGGACCACAGCACTCGTTGACGCCAAATAGCAGCTGCTGCTGCGTGATGGACGGTTTGGATCTCATACATGAGCATCAAGGTGGGTCATGTCCCATGTGAACAGTCACCACATCAGGGCCAAGGCCCCACCGTCCAACAGATTGGACGGTGAATGGCATGGATAAAAGACACGCATCAGGTGGGTCCACACACGTGGAACCCACCAGCTTTAAATAGAACTGATATTTGTATTGTCCCTTCGTTCAGGTGGTCATCGACGGGCAGCAAGGGCTGCTGCTAGATGGCCAGCCGGGTGGCCCTGCTAAACGGGCAGCGTGGATAAAATAATCACGGTGGGCCGCTGCCTGGATGTCAACGAGGTGGGCCCCACAAATGGGACAACGCGGATAAAATCATGGTGGGCCACATCATCACCAACAAAGAGAGAGAGAGAGGGAGATCGGGAGGAGGAATGTGAGTAGCGGAGGGACCCCGCCACTATGGGTCCCTCTTTAAACAATGCATACATTAAGATGAGTCCCACCATATGTGGGCCCTCAAATCATAAAAAAAATCAACAAATAAGATCACCCACCTATGATCTTCTCCTCCTTCTTTCACCAAGGCATCCTAGAGCTCCAATGGATGAGTTTCAACGGTTGAGATGGACTTTAGATGGTGGGATTGAGTGGTATGAAGGTGGGCCACACTAACTCTCTTATGGGAAGCTCTCATGGACGTTGGGTTGCTTGTTTGTAAAATGGAGAAAAAATGAAAGAGAGAAAGGATGGGATGGATTGATAAGGTGTGGTTGTTGTAAGAGATGGGAAAGGGGAGGTATGGGTTAGTTTGAAAATGGTGTTAAAAAGTATGGGTGGGGAGAGAGAGTTGACTTGTGAGGGGTGAGGTGGCATGGAGCATGGGTGTACTTGACTTGTGAAATGATGGATTGATGTGATGTATCGTAGAGATTCCCTCGGTATTTGCAACGCGCAACATTTTTCTCGAACTGAATGCAGGCCCACATCTCCTGGCCCGGGTATCACCTCAGCACATAATATGCGGCATCAGAACTGCGGTGACAGTGCGGTCGCAAAGGTACAAGTCTTAGGTCGAGCCAATTTTGGAATACGGGACATGATTCACGATCGTGCGCAAACGCTGATAACAGATCGCTGGTTGCTGAAATTCAACCGAAGGACCGCGGAAGCCTACGGAATAGTACATGGTAGGATACGGGCCTTACAACTACCCTTTTTGACACCAGCAGGTCTGCACCTACCGTACGTGTGGGAGTAAACCACACTGTCCAGTTATGTGGACCCCACCGCTGGCCGCTGTACTGATCAGATTGATGGTTGAATCCTTGTTTTAATTTCGTATTTACTATTTATAGTAAGTTTTAGTTTCAGTATAACTCTTCATCCATTAGGCTTTAGGAGTTGCGCACAACATGAAAAGTGCTTAGAATAGTTAGGGGAACATCATGAAGAGTTAAATTGAAACTAAAGATTAATATAAATAGTAAAAATGAAATTAAAATAGGGATTCAACCGTCGATCTGATTGTATTTCGCAAATTCGGCATGGGCATGGAACCCGATATAACAGGGTTGGGTGTCTAAAGTAGCTCTTCATACCCCAAAATCATATATGGTACGTCCGATAGCTCATTCCGGTTTGCCAGATACATCCGTTTTAAGTTCCGATGGTCTGAATCACTTCTACCGTCGACCGGACCCTTTTTTATCCATCTTGGCCATGAAAGTGCTCGCGACCCTCTCTACATCAGATTCCAAGTTATCTTTCTTATTCATATTGTTAAAGGTCAAATATTGCATATTAGACCCTAGTTATTAGTTGGTTTTACGAATATGATAATGCTTAATGCTTTGTTTTAATCGTGTTTGTGTTGCAAGGTGAATTTAAGAGCTTGAATTGAAAAAGGATGCTAAAAGTATGGATTTAACGCTAAAAAATACCAAGGCAAGGGACGGATCTTAGGGGACCGAGATCGAAGAAATTGCACGCCAAAGATTGAAGAAAATCAAACAATTGAAGTACAAGAGACCTAAAAGTCGCCCTGAATGCAAGATCACAGGGTTCTCACCATCTATTTGGCTCGAAACTTTATATTTGGCCTGAGGACCCTAAATCAAATGTACACGTTGAAATTCAACCCTTGGATCCCTATGGAAGTGTCTCAACGGATAGATCAGCCCATAAATCATTAATCTGGGGCCCACTTGGTATCTGGATATGTTTCAATTTTGGTCTTAACCCCTTAAATTAGATGACAAAAAGGATGGATGGAGCGGATTTATTAGAATACAACTATGGATCCCATCTTGAGTAGTGTGCATGTGTACAACACAAGTGCACTCGTTGTGCACTGAAATTCAAGTCGGGTCAAACCAACTTTGATCCGACAATATTAGAAAGAGAGTCTAGCGCCCGTATGTTCTGGCGTTGAGATGATGAGTGGCCCAGCACTTTGGATCATATGGTCAATCCGGACCATTCATTGTGTCCATGTAACGACCTTGGAAATTTTGTGCTAATCTTTCCTTAAGTAGTTGTTTTTGGGGTAATTAGCGTTATACTCGATTGCTTGTGAAATTCGCATCAATCACTTTAAATTGTATCTGCATGGCTCAAAACTTGTAGATTACTTAGCGCTAAGTTACTCTGAAATCTGAGATCCATCGCTAAATCCAGTTGTTCTGGAGAATTTTTGGAAGTTCTGGATCGGACCTGGACCGCACGTCGAAAGTCCGATAGCGATGATCTTAGGCTGTTGCGGTCACCATGTTGGGCTTGGTCACCACCTTGAAAATCAAGTCCATGTGATGTTCTGGGTCGATTTGTTTGAGTTCGGACTGAAGAGTGTGAGAACGGTTGGATATTTAATAAGTTTTTATGAAATCTGAGTCGTGTTGCTTGCGCGATGATTTTAAGCAATCTGACCGTCGGATTCTGACCCAATTTTACCCTCTGATCAGGGAAGGTGGCACAGGCATATCCTTGTGCTTGTGGACCTGATCGAGATTCCGTGACCGTTGAATTGAGTGTGGTCCGCCACGGCTAATCTGAAGAGCCAGTCGGTACGAAAACTCAGCCTGACCTAGATCCATGGTCAGTGAGCTTAAGTCCGATCTTTCGTGGTTGTAGGCCCACCAGAAGTGCTTCGTTGGATCGTAAGAGGCAGGTTTTGGTTATACCCTAAGTATACCTTGACCCTGGGGTTATTTTCATCAATTTGAGGCCTATTTATAGTCCTTAAACCCTAGCCCTCTTTCCATACGAATTTTTCTCTAACTCTAGCTTGGAAAGAGAGTGGAAAAGAGAAAGATAGTGAGAGAGAAGTTGGTGAATCATCTTGGATTCTTTCCTATTCTTCTACATCTTTGAACCTTCAGTTTGAATCATTATTCTGACGGTTCTGAGTTCATCTTGGGGTAAGTTAACCTAACCCTAATCTGTGTTAGAGCTTAGATTAGTCTTGGTGTTGTTGTATCTCATTTCTATCCTTGTTTTAGGGTATTTTATCGCCGTTGACGAAGACATCTCGTCTAAACCAGTTCGGTGTTTCTTTTCTGGCTTAAGGTGCGGACTTTAAGCGTATAGGTTACGGTTTTCAAGGCTTTCAATGCCAGTTAATGATTTATTCTTGTTATGGATGAGATTTCACATGCCAAATGTTGTGTTTTCTTTGCGTTCCTGATATGCATGTGGTATATTAAGATTTGTGTATTCTATGCGTATGTATAAAGTACCGTATACGTATAAAATATGCACTTGTGTTTGCCATGATTATTTGTCGTGTATGCATGCTAGATGTATGTATGACAACTCCTTGGTAAAAGGAATTGTCCAAATGCTTGTTTTTCAACATACGTCATGTATGTTGTTCCATGTATTCTAAGTGTTTGTAGAAATGCATGAATGATCTAAGGTGTAACTTATTACACTAATTGCGGGCGTTGAGAAGTGATTCTCAACACTCCTATTGATGTGCATGATTTCCTTCTTGCTAGTTACATTCCATGTTATTTAAATTCAAGCATTACTTATGCTTACATCTATGTTAAGTTGATATTCCTCAAGTGCTTATGCACCATGATTTGAGTTGTTGTTTCCTTTACTGTTCTACATTCAATTCATATATCTGTTGTAGTGTAATGAGTTTGGGACTATGCATTAGTCCAGGAAATCGGTAATCTGCTTCATGATCGTGGCTGAGGTTGCTTTCGCCACGTAGGACGTATTAGACGAACCCGAGTCGTATTAGAGTTGTCGGCAGTGGTTTGGCCATGCGGAGTGTTTGCGCACTCTATGTCGCTCAACTCAACGTGCGCTCATGCTAGTCGAGTTCGTCAAGTAACCCGATTGTCTGATGTATGTTCACCATGTATTGGACGCTACTGCTTGAATCTAGGGTACCGAACTTACCAGTGAAATCCTATTAACCATGGTACCTTGATCCGCTAAGACTCATGAGCCGGACATGGTGGTATGGGACACCGTGGTCGAGCTGTCGGCCTACGCTGGGGTGACGAGCCTCCCCGTAGTGACCAGTGAGCAACTAAACTCGTGAGCCGATTATGGTGGTATGGGACACTATATTCGTGCTATCGGCCTACATTGATTAGTGACGAGCCCTTTGTAGTGACCTCGAGCATGCCTGGATACCGCATTGAGGCGACAAGCCTTGATGTAGTAACGAGGGTATGAAAGGCGTGCATTGATTAGTGACGAGCCCTTTGCTATGACCTCAAATATATGATCGTATGAGACGACTAGGACTGATGACCCTAGAATGGATCACTGTTTGGATGGTGATATGAGGAAGGTATCTTAGCTTCCCAATCCTGCTATATGAAATGGACTAATAACAACTTGGTAATCATATCCATGCACCGCATTTGTATGTGCTTTGTAGATGTGGCGCACTTTGAGGTGGTGTCATGCGTAACGTAAGATGAAGATGCTGAGGGTGTACGCATGAGGGCACGCATCATTCTGCATGCATCCTTGCATTAACAAGAGTACTTAGGATTTATTTAATTGTTCTGCTTTATCAATCGCTTGATTGAACTGATAACATGTTAACCAGTGCCTTATTGTTCCACTGAGTTGATCACTCACTCCCACGTTTCTGGGGCGGTGTTAAACACCCACCAGACTCTGTCTTAGGTTCTGATGTTGTAGATGTGGATGCGACTTCTGAGGCAGAGCGGGAGATGGATGATGATGAGGCTGCTTTCTCTTATATGCAGTTTTCAGACGGGTTCTAGTGAGCCTTGGTCTGATGCGCGGGATGCTGGGATTATTTTTGGGAATTTAAATGATGTAACTTAATACTTGTAATTTTGATAAGTAATACTTTCATACGACCTGGTTTGTATATGTACTTCAGGGATTTACACTTGTTCACATATATTTCTATAAGTCTTCCGCTTGCTTTCTTCACTTATCCCTGAATTATATCTGTGTTTTGGCTTAATCTATTCCATGTTTTATGCACTAATACAGTCAACATACATCCATCATTAAATATGTTGCATAAGTGATGTTTTGGAACTCGGGAGCTGAGTTATGCTCGACCCCCGAATTTCAGGGCGTTACAAGTTGGTATCAGAGCATGATCTGGATTAAACCGGACCTGGGTTATGGTCACACACCGCACGTTGTCACCACTTTAGTGTATTTGGGTGCGGGTCTATCGTAGATTTTGTGTTTGTGCTCCGTAGCTTCTATCGGCGAAAGTTTCCTGAAAATGTTCACCGAGATCGAGTTTGTGCTCTCTCCTAATCACACACAGCGACCTGAAACCTTTCCTAGACCATCTATCTATGAGTTTAGATGGTTTATCATCTTGTTTTAGCCCTTAAACCTTCAAGAAATCTTTATTTTAATCAGATTTCTGCCAGAATGGCCCGATAGGCGTCAAATCATGCAAGGGGCCAATCGGGGCATTTCCTGTGGGGCCCAGGGGGGAACCACACTTTTCCAAGCATGGGGGACCAGGAGGACCTCGCCAAAACAGCGAGGCATCACCGGAAGGTCCAGAGACCGGCGATGCCCACGCCGGTTCGGCGAGGGCTCGCTGATCAGCGGGCCAGGCGGGCCGGGTCTGCGCAGGCCGATTATTCCTAGGCCTTATGTGGCCCAAACCCTCCACGGTTTTCAGCTTAAAACCCTTTCTTTCATCTATTTCCTTCACAAACACCCCTCCCAAGCTCTCCCTTTATTGAAAACCCTCTCTAATCTTCTCCAATCTCTCCCAAATCTTCTTCTTCTTCCATTTTTTGTGCAAACCCATCACCCTATTTCGAAATCCTCATTCCCATTGCTGATCTCCCTTTCGTTCCTTCTCATTTGAGCTCTTACATCCCCTTTTTGGCTCTTAGGTGTGTGGAAGCTTCACCATCTTCCTATTTCTGTCTTTCTCTCATTTTTCATGGCCCTCTTTGAGATTGTGACAGCCATCTTTTCTATTTCTTCCCTTCTTTCTTTGATGGGGAAGAAGATAGCGCCCATGGGTGAAGCCGGGCCGAGCCGCCCAACCCGTGCACGGAGGCCGAGAGGTGCCGCCGTGAGCACGTCCGCCACTCATGAATTTCAGACGAAGCGGGACCTCGATCCTCGAGCTCCCGTTAGTAGGACTTTGTTGGCGGAGTTGTCGCATGGAGCCTATGAAGGCCGTAGAGTCCTTTTTGAGGCTCATGTTGATCCGCGGCTCTTTGGTGAGTTTATGTTGTTGGAGCGCCTAGAAGGGGCTGGTTGGGGTCCCTTGTTCGAAGGCGAGTATCGCGCGAATGCTAGCACTGTTTGAGCCTTTTATGCAAATATTCTTGATCCTTCGCTGGAGCCTCTGCAGTTCAAGATTCCTTGTGGTAGCGGTCGAGTGGGTATTGTCAATGTTGCTTTGATATCCCGACTCCTGAATGTGCCACTTGGTGAAGTGCATGCCAGCGAGAAGAATGTGAACAGTGTGCGTGAGAGGGATCATCGCACCCGATCCTTGTGTGGTCGTCTGGTAGAATGGCAGCCGAATAGGAGTCTTCTGGCTACCTACATGACGAAAAAATTCTGTTTGCTTCACCACATATTTATGTTCAATGTATATCCGAGGTGGAGCAACCGCAGCGAGTGTACGCGCCTGATGGTGGATTTCCTATATCAGGTGGGGCAAGAAGCGAAGTTGTGTGTGCCGACGTACATCCTACGTCAGATTATTCTCATTGCTCATTTGAGTAGGAGGACCGAGTCGCTTCCATTTGGCTGCCTCATTTGCAAGCTTGCACATGAGTTTGGCTATAGGCTTGGAGATGAGAAGCCAGTTCCTGTTCGTCATATTGATTTAAGGACGCTTAAGCAGATGGAGATCGGTTTGGTCGGCATGCCTCAGAGAGTGAGGCTGAGTCTGAGAGTGATGGTGAAGAGAGTTATGCTGAAGGTAGTGCTGAGATTGAGGAAGAAGCAGAGCAGGACGAGGAAGAAGATGAGGCACAGGATTCGAGTGATAGCTCTCCTCCTGTGGCGCCAGAGCAGAGCGCAGAGCAGACTGCCAGAGATGCCCGTCTTACACGGCTTGAAGAAGGGCAGGCTGTTTTACGCCAGGATATTGTTGATCTTCGAGGCCTTGTTAAACATAAGTTTAAGAAGGTGACTCAGACTCTGAAGTCTATCCTGTGCTGCTTGCAGGATAAGGGTGCTCCGCCTCCATCTCCTGATTCCGACGAGTAGCAGTCGTCGTGGCTGTCCTTTACTTTGTTTGTTATTTTCTTTCTATGTGTAGCCATTGTTGGCTTGTAGTTGGAGTTGTTGTAGTTGTTTGTGGTTGTTTGTAGTTGCTGTGGTTGTTGAAGTGTTAGATGTTGTTGTTTTCATGCTTTCCTAGTCGTGATTCATGTATTGCTGCACTACTTGTATTGCGACGATTTGATTAATGGAATGCATGTTGTTGGCCTTTCTTAGTCGCACCGCTTTATCACTACGATGTTATTATGGGTATGGATTGGCTCACGAGGATGCGAGCTGAGATTGATTGTGAAGTTAGATCAGTGACGATCCATGGACCTGAGGGCGAGATTGTTACTTTCCCAGTTCAGGTCAGTTACCCTCTTCGTATTGATTATTATTCTTCTCTATTGGAGAGTATGGCTGAATTGGCGTTGGTTAGTACGCCGGTAGTTCAGGAGTTTGAAGATGTGTTTGAGTCGATTCCTGGATTACCTCCTCAGCGTGAGATTGATTTTGCTATCGATCTTATGCCTGGTGCGGCGCCCATTTCTTTACCCACCTATCGTATGCCTCCGAGTGAAATGGAGGAGTTGAAGAAGCAGATAGATGATTTGCTAGATTTGGATTTTATTCGGCCTAGTGTGTCTCCTTGGGGAGCACCTGTTCTGTTTGTGAAGAAGAAGGATGGTTCCTTGTGATTGTGTATTGATTATCGCAGGTTGAATCTGGTAACTGTGAAGAATAAGTACCCTTTGCTCAGGATTGATGATCTGTTTGATTAGTTGAAGGGGGCAAGGTACTTTCGAAGGTTGATCTGCAATTAGGTTATCATCAGTTGCGCGTCAAGGATGGGGACATGCAGAAGACCGCTTTCAGGACTAGCTTCGGTCATTATGAGTTCCTTGTGATGTCGTTCGGTCTGACGAACGCACCGGCCGTGTTCATGGATCTGATGAACAGGGTGTTTCGGCTATTCTTGTTCCGATTCGTCATTGTCTTTATCGATGACATCTTGATATATTCGGCGAGCCGGGCAGAACACGAGGAGCACTTAAGAGCGGTATTGGATACTCTTAGGAAGCATCAGCTTTTCGTACAGTTCAAGAAGTGTGATTTCTGGAAGGAGGAAGTCAAGTTCCTGGGACATGTGGTGTCCAAGGAAGGAATAGCCATCGATCTTGCCAAGGTAGCTGCAGTGTAGGACTGGAAGCAGCCTGGTTCAGTTACTGAGGTAAGGAGTTTTCTAGATCTTGCAGGCTATTATCGACGCTTTATTCAGGACTTCTTGAAGATTGCCAGACCGTTGTCGCAGTTGACACGGAAGGATTTGAAGTTTGCTTGGAATGAGCAGGCGGAGTTAGCTTTTCAGGAGCTGAAGGACAAGTTGACGTCCACCCCTGTGCTTGTATTGCCAGAGCAAGGGGTTAAGTATGTTATTTATACTGACGCCTCTCGCGTTGGCCTGGGTTGTGTCCTTATACAGAAGGACAGGGTGATTGCTTATGCTTCGCGTCAGTTGAGGAAACACGAAGAGAATTACCCTACGCATGACCTGGAGTTAGCAGATGTCATCTTCGCATTAAAGCTTTGGAGACATTACCTCTATGGTGAGGAGTTCGAGCTCTTTTGTGACCACAAGAGCCTTAAGTACATTTTCACGCAGCGTGATTTGAATATGAGGCAGCGCCGATGGATGGAAACATTGAAGGACTTTAAGTTCGATGTTTCTTACCATCCGGGCAAGGCGAACCTTGTGGCAGATGCGTTGAGTCGCAAGAAGGCTATTGAGTTTGCGGCTCCGCTGATGATAGCAGAGTGGGATATGTTGGAGTTCGTGCGTGATTTTGAGCAGAAGCTTACGGTGGTTGAGCCGTATGAGGTTATCACACACATTCGTGTACAACCCCTTATCGACGAGAGGATCGTTGCAGCTTAGGCAGATGATGAGCTTTTGGTGAAGATGAGGCAGTGGGTTGGTACAGATGAGAACTCCGACTGGAGTATTAGTTCTGATGGGGGCCTACGATTTCGTGGCCGGTTATGTGTTCCTGATATCCCTGACTTGAGACGGGAGGTTCTCGAGCTAGCCCATAGTTCTAAGCTTGCGATGCATCCAGGTAGCACGAAGATGTATCAGGATATGAAGAGGTCTTATTGGTGGGACAATATGAAGGTCCAGATTGCTGAATTTGTTTCTCGTTGTCTCACGTGCCAGCAGGTCAAGGCAGAGCATCGCCGACCTCCTGGATTGTTGCAGCCCATGCCCATAGCTGAATGGAAGTGGGATTTCATCTCTATGGATTTTATTTCTGGGTTGCCGAGGACGAGGAAGGGGTATGACTCTATTTGGGTGATCGTCGATCGATTAATGAACTCGGCGCATTTCTTACCGATCAGAGTCACTTACTCTGCAGACGAGTTGGCTAGGTTGTATATCAAGGATATAGTACGTCTGCATGGAGTTCCCCTGGAGATTGTGTTTGATAGAGACACGCATTTTACATCTATCTTCTGGACTCGTATCCAGGAAGCGATGGGTGTGAAACTGAAGTTCAGCATCGCGTTTCATCCGCAGACAGATAGGCAGACGGAGCGCGTGAATCAGATCCTGGAAGATATGTTGCGAGCTTGTGTTTTGGATTTCAAAGATAGTTGGGATGATTGTCTTCAGTATGCAGAGTTCGCGTATAATAATAGTTTCCAGGCGAGTATCGGCATGGCTCCCTATGAGGCGTTGTATGGTCGCCCGTGCAGCACCACATTGCTGGGCAGAAATTGGTGAGCATAGTTTGCTTGGCCCGGAGTTGGTGCAGGTGACTTCAGAGAAGGTTGACATCATTCGACGTCGACTTCTGATAGCGTAGAGCAGGCAGAAGAGTTATGCTGATACGAGGCGTCAACCGCTCGAGTTTGAGGTTGGAGACCATGTTTTTCTGAAGGTCTCTCCTATGAGGGGAGTTATGCTGTTCGGTAAGAAGGGGAAGCTGACGCCGAGATTTATTGGTCTATTTCAAGTTCTGGATCGAGTGGGAGCGGTAGCATACCGCCTTGCTTTGCCCACACATCTTACGGGCGTGCATAACGTATTTCATGTTTCTATGCTGAAGAAGTACGTTGCTGATCCTTCGCATATTATCAGTTGGGAGCAAGTGCAGTTGAGTGAGGATGCCACTTATGTACTGCGACCGACGCGTATTTTCGACAGGAAGGAGCAGGTATTGTGTAGCAAGGTTATCCCTCTTGTGAAGGTGCTATGGACGCATCATGGTGTGGAAGAAGCTACTTGGGAATCTGAAGCTGAGGTCAGAAAGACCTACCCTCTGATCCTTGAGGAATTTATGAAGGTATGAATTTCGAGGACGAAATTTTCTTTAAGGGGGGTAGATTGCAACGACCTTGGAAATTTTGTGCTAATCTTTCCTTAAGTAGTTGTTTTTGGGGTAATTAGCGATATACTCGATTGCTTGTGAAATTCGCATTAATCACTTTAAATTGTATCTGCATGGCTCAAAACTTGTAGATTAGTTAGTGCTAAGTTACTCTGAAATCTGGGATCCATCGCTAAATCCAGTTGTTCTGGGGAATTTTTGAAAGTTCTGGATCGGATCTGGACCGCGCGTCGAAAGTCCGATAGCGATGATCTTAGGTTGTTGCGGTCACCATGTTGGGCTTGGTCATCACCTTGAAAATCAAGTCCATGTGATGTTCTAGGTCGATTTGTTTGAGTTCGGAGTGAAGAGTGTGAGAACGGTTGGATATTTAATAAGTTTTTATGAAATCTGAGTCGTGTCGCTTGCGCGATGATTTTAAGCAATCTGACCGTCAGATTCTGAACCAATTTCACCCTTTGATCAGGGAAGGTGGCCCAGGCATATCCTTGTGCTTGTGGACTTGATCGAGATTCCGTGACCGTCGAATTGAGTGTGATCGAGATAGTGAGAGAGAAGTTGGTGAATCATCTTGGATTCTTTCCTATTCTTCTACATCTTTGAACCTTCAGTTTGAATCATTATTCGACGTACGAGTTCATCTTGGGTAAGTTAACCTAACCCTATTCTTGTCTTAGAGCTTAGATTAGTCTTGATGTCCTGTTGTTATATCTCATTTCTATCCTTGTTTTACGGGTATTTTATCTAACCCTGCTTGGAAAGAGAGTGGAGACAGATAGTGAGAGACCAGTTCGGTGAATCATCTGATTCTTTCCTATTCGGCTTACATCTTTGAACCTTGACTTTGAACGTATTAGGTTACTGAGTTCATCAAGGCTAGTTCAATGCCGCTAATGATTTACTTACGATTAGTTATGGATGAGATTTCACATGCCAAATGTTGTGTTTTCTTTGCGTTCCTGATATGCATGTGGTATATTAAGATTTGTGTATTCTATGTGTATGTATAAAGTACCGTATACGTATAAAATATGCACTTGTGTTTGCCATGATTATTTGTCATGTATGTATGCTAGATGTATGTATGACAACTTCTTAGTAAAAGGAATTGTCCAAATGCTTGTTTTTCAACATATGTCATGTATGTTGTTCCATGTATTCTAAGTGTTTGTAGAAATGCATGAATGATCTAAAGTGTAACTTATTACACTAATTGCGGGCGTTGAGAAGTGATTCTCAACACTCCTATTGATGTGCATGATTTCCTTCTTACTAGTTACATTCCATGTTATTTAAATTCAAGCATTACTTATACTTACATCTATGTTAAGTTGATGTTCCTCAAGTGCTTATGCACCATGATTTGAGTTGTTGTTTCCTTTACTGTTCTATATTCAATTCATATATCTGTTGTAGTGTAATGAGTTTGGGACTATGCATTAGTCCAAGAAATCGATAGTCTGCTTCATGATCGTGGCTGAGGTTGCTTTAGCCACGTAGGACGTATTAGATGAACCCGAGTCGTATTAGAGTTGTCGACAGTGGTTTGGCCACGCGGAGTGTTTGCGCACTCTATGTCGTTCAACTCAACGTGCGCTCATGCTAGTCGAGTTCGCCAAGTAACCCGATTGTCTGATGTATGTTCACCATGTATGGACGCTACTGCTTGAATCTAGGGTACCGAACTTACCAGTGAAATCCTAATAACCATGGTACCTTGATCCGCTAAGACTCATGAGCCGGACATGGTGGTATGGGACACCGTGGTCGAGCTGTCGGCCTACGCTGGGGTGACGAGCCTCCCCGTAGTGACCAGTGAGCAACTAAACTCGTGAGCCGATTATGGTGGTATGGGACACTATATTCGTGCTATCGGCCTACATTGATTAGTGACGAGCCCTTTGTAGTGACCTCGAGCATGCCTGGATACCGCATTGAGGCGACAAGCCTTGATGTAGTAACGAGGGTATGAAAGGCGTGCATTGATTAGTGACGAGCCCTTTGCTATGACCTCAAATATATGATCGTATGAGACGACTAGGACTGACGACCCTAGAATGGATCACTGTTTGGATGGTGATATGAGGAAGGTATCTTAGCTTCCCAATCCTGCTGTATGAAATGGACTAATAACAACTTGGTAATCATATCCATGCACCGCATTTGTATGTGCTTTGTAGATGTGGCGCACTTTGAGGTGGTGTCATGCGTAACGTAAGATGAAGATGCTGAGGGTGTACGCATGAGGGCACGCATCATTCTGCATGCATCCTTGCATTAACAAGAGTACTTAGGATTTATTTAATTGTTCTGCTTTATCATTGCTGCTTGATTGAACTGATAACATGTTAACCAGTGCCTTATTGTTCCACTGAGTTGATCACTCACTCCCACGTTTCTGGGGCGGTGTTAAACACCCACCAGACTCTGTCTTAGGTTCTGATGTTGCAGATGTGGATGCGACTTCTGAGGCAGAGCGAGAGATGGATGATGATGAGGCTGCTTTCTCTTATATGCAGTTTTCAGACGGGTTCTAGTGAGCCTTGGTCTGATGCGCGGGATGCTGGGATTATTTTTGGGAATTTAAATGATGTAACTTAATACTTGTAATTTTGATAAGTAACACTTTCATACGACCTGGTTTGTATATGTACTTCAGGGATTTACACTTGTTCACATATATTTCTATAAGTCTTTCGCTTGCTTTCTTCACTTATCCCTGAATTATATATGTGTTTTGGCTTAATCTATTCCATGTTTTATGCACTAATACAGTCAACATATATCCATCATTAAATATGTTGCATAAGTGATGTTTTGGAACTCGGGAGCTGAGTTATGCTCGACCCCCGAAATTCAGGGCGTTACAGTCCAGGGGGTGGCCACGACCTTAGCTAAGCTCTCCTTTTGGTCCCATACACGCATACACAACCAGATAACCGTCAAACATAGGATGAACGGGGTGAATTTCACTGTAAACATCACTATGGGGCCCACTGAACAGTCTAGCACAGTTACGTGCGTAAGGGACGTGCGTCCGGATGTCTGGCCCTCCATGGGCCATTATGTGATCTTGATCACGGTTGGATCTATGATCCGGGCCGTCCAGAAGCTGTAAGAAGGGGTCTTGAACCCCATCAAGGAGTCATAATCTGAGAAGAGGACGATTAGCCGTCTCAAATTTCATTCCAATGCAAGACTGCTTGCATCGTTGCGAACTCTGCTGCGAAACAGAGTTGATTCGACTCCAAATTGACACCCAGCCACTGTCCTCCCTACTGCCTATAAAAAGAGAAGAGAGAGAGAGAGAGAGAGAGAGAGAGAGGACCATCCTTGGACGTGTGGAAGAGCAAGGGAGAGAGTGAAAGTGTGGAGCATGTGGCTGGCTGGGAGTTTCTTCCTTTGGTTTCTCTTTCTTTCTTTAATTGTTTTCTTATGCTTTTAAGAGATTTTTAGTGCAATCATGTTGGTGGTTGGCTAAACCTCTTAGCTAGGGCTAAGAGGTGAAGCTTGTAGTGAGATGGTTGGTTTTTATACTTTGATTCATGTTACATTAAACTCTCTTTGTTTATAGTTTGATATTAAGGAATGCTTTCTGTTTTTAATGGTTTGTTGTGACTTAAATTACAATGGATCTGCAATAGCTTTGAGCATGTTCTTTCATTATTATGAATATGAAGTTAGGAAGCCCTGTTCTTCACCATCGTCCCTTGGACATGGTTGAATGACGAAATCCTTCCCAACGTTCATAACTCTCTTAGATTGGTTGTGGATTGGTTAAATTCTGTTGTTTACTTTGTCTCATGGGCATAGTTTTGTGATAAAATCAAGTCTAATTCACATCATTCTCATCTCTTGAAAACTAGATCAAAGGAAGTTCAGATTTGATTTTTAATGTTATATCCTCCAACTGAATGAAGGTGGGACTCTAAATCTAGTTCTATTTATGAATCAAGCATAGATCTCCTTGACCTCTATAAGTGGATCCTTTGCACCCCAGTTTCCCACCTTTGAATTTTACAAGTTCTAGTTAATTAATTTACCATTATTCTCTTAATTCTCACTGATTTAGATTGCATCTTCGCCTAGTTCTAATTCAAGTTAATTTTAGATTACGTATAAGGTTCAGTCCCTGTGGATTCGACCTCGGTCTTATTGAGATTATTACTACATCGCAACCCTATACTTGAGGTGTGATCAAGTTTGTGGTGCCATTGTCAGAGATTGACGGTTACGTTTTTCTGAGATTAACTAGTTTTAGAATTAGGTTAAGATTAGGGTTTTTCTAGTTCTTAATTTTAGGTTTAGGTTTTTCTATTTGATTTCTAGAAACTAACCTAACTTTCCTGTTTTGTAAGACTCTGACATAAACGTTCTAAATTGGTAATCTCTTTTTAGTTTTTTGGTTTTCTATTTTTAGATTAGGTTTTATTTTCTAATTTTTAGAAACTTTCTAATTTTAGGATTTCTTTTAAACTAATTCACTTTCTAATTTAGGTTTAGAACTTTTTTAATTTGTTTTTAGAAACTTTCTATTTCCCTTTTTTTAAGGAACTTTCTTTCTAATTTACTTTATATTTCTTTAAGAACTTTCTATTTTTAGAACTTGACTTGTTTTGTTTTGTTTTGCAGGTTTTTAACATAGGATCTTTTAATTTGGTAAATTCTTTCCAACTCTTTTCTCTTTCTTTTTCTATTTCTATTTCCTTTCTTTCTTTTAGGTTTGGGTTTATAATCTGAATTGAGGGTTACGAGTGTTTCATGCCCAAGTGGGTCCGTGATAACACTCGACGTCTCTTGTCTGAATGAGGATTGGTTGAGGGGTTGACTATCCATCGTAGAACTAGACACCACTCGAGATCCCGAGAGCTAATTGAAGTGATGGCTGTAAACCAACCTTTTCTACCTCAACTTAGGGTGGAGGACATCAGGATAAGAATGAGGTGCATCAAGCACCCTCGCCTCATACTTTACGAGATTATTTACAACCGGTAGGGGTGAGCATACCCTTATGCATGGTTTTTGCTGAAAACATGGGACACATGGATATCAAGCCAGGGGTGATCTAACTCCTTCCTAAATTTCATGGGCTTGAGTCCAAAAATCCATATTTACACCTGAAAGAGTTTGATGAAATCATGACCACCCAAACGTGTCTGAGGACATGGTCAGGTTGAAACTCTTTCCCTTTTCTTTGAAGGAGAAAGCTAAGACGTGGTTGCATTCACTACATCCTAGATCTATTGACACATGGAATGAAATGCAAAGGGAGTTCATAAAGAAATTTTTTCCATATCATAAAACGAACACCCTTAGAAAATCAATCATGAACTTCACCCAAAAGGAGGATGAAACATTCTTCCAATTTTAGGAAAGGTTCAAGGATCTTGTCAGTTTATGCCCACAACACGGTTTTGAAATGTGCCGCATTACACACTTTTTCTATGATGGACTGACATCTTCCATGCGCCAATTGGTTGAGACGATGTGCAACGGGGAATTTATGAATAAAAATGTCGATGACGTATAGGACTACTTGGATAGACTTGCTGAAAACTTACAATCATGGGACACATACCCAAAATCAAACACCATGTCTAGGCTGACTCAATCTAAGGAGAGGAGTGGAATGTATCTCTTGAAAGAGGACGATGATATCAATTCTAAAGTGACTAATCTCATAAGGAAATTCGAGGCCATGGAATTAAAGAAGGATAAGGTTAATGAAACTATTTGCAGTATCTGTGATTGCAACATTCACACAACTGAAAATTGTCCAATAATATCCACCTTTTGAGGGGTGTTGAATGAGCAATCCAATGCCGTGAACAATTATCAAAGACCGTTCAATAGACCTACCTCAAATACATACAATCCTAGTTGGAGAAATCATCTAAACTTTAGTTAGAGAAATGGACAAATTGGTACCCCTCGAGGTTCCTTTAATCAAATTCCACAACAAGAGAAACCTCAAGATGACCCGGTTCTAAAACATTTTCAAAAGCAAGAGCTTTTCAATCAAGGTATGCTACAAGCCTTTCAAGACCTTACAAAAGTGATACAAGGACTTAAAGCTAAAAATACGATTGGGAATAAGGGGAGCCTCCTAGCTCAACCTCTTCTCAATCCAAAACCGCAATATGAAGTTAGCGACCGAAGCTCTTCAAATCAGATGGAGCAAGCTAAATCTATCACCACTATCAGGAATGGGAAGATCATTGACAAAACTATTCCAATTAGGGATGAAAAGCGTAAAGAACTAGAAGAGGACAAAGATGATGGATCTAACTACGCTCTACAAGAATTAGAACTAGAACCTCAAGGGAAGCCGGTTGCTCTATTTCCCCAACAGTTGGTTACACCAAAACCTCTCTCTAACTCTCAGGACATTCTAGAGGTGTTGAAACAAGTGAAGGTCAATATTTCTCTACTTGATGTCATAAAATAAATACTTTCATATGCCAAATTTATGAAAGACTTGTGTATGACCAAAAGATGACAAAATATTCAAAAGAAAATCTTCTTAACTGAGAAAGTGAGTGCCATCCTAAAGCAAGATGTGCCATAGAAATTCAAAGATCCCGGTAGCCCAACTATCACTTGTGTAATTGGAAGTTACCGCATTAAGCACACACTTTTTGACTTAGGAGTGAGTGTCAATCTGATTCCCTACTCGGTGTACAAGTAGTTAGAATTGGGTGAATTAAAACCCACCTTAACCACATTTCAACTTATTGATCGCTTTGTTCATGTACCGAGAGGGATAATTGAGGATGTGTTGATCCAGGTTGACAGATTCTACTACCCTGTAAATTTTATCGTCCTGGATACCGAACCCATCAGTAACATAAGCACTTTCTTGGTCGCTCATTCCTTGTCACTTCAAATGTAATTATCAATTACAAGAATGGTGTCATGAGTATGTCTTTCAGGAATATGACATCGGAGTTAAATATATTTTTTAATACAGGCAGACAGTTAGAGGATGATAACGATTTCCATGACATTAACATGATTGACTCTTTTGTGGAAGATAGGACACCTTTGACCTTATCCTCTGACCCTCTAGAGACGTGCCTAACCCACTTCTATGATTTTGATGATGACATGATTAGGGTGACATGTGCCATGCTTGATGCTATACTGGTACTTAAAGTTAACTGGTGGAGGCTACAATTTGAAGAGTTACCCAAGACGGATGAAGTGCCTCTACTGTTTAACCTTAAGCCACTGAAGCTTAACGTAAAATCTTTACCCTCTGATTTGAAATATATTTATTTAGGTCAAGATGAGACATACTCGGTAGTGATTTCTACCTACCTGGAGAAAGAATAAGAGAGTATGCTCATATCTACTCTCATTGAGCATAAGAGAGCCCTTGGATGGAAGATTACGAGCTTCAAGGGAATTGACCCTTTAGTTTGTACTCACCACATTTATCTCGAGGATAATGTGAAGCCCTCTCGGCAATCACAACATAGACTAAATCCAAACATGAAAGAAGTAGTTAAAACTGAGGTTCTTAAACTATTGGATGTCGGTATCATATACCCTATATCTGATAGTCAATGGGTGAGTCCAACTCAGGTGGTTCCTAAGAAGTCCGGAATAACTATCGTATCCAATGCTAATAATGAACTCGTACCCACTAGACCTACTGCTAGTTGGAGAATGTGTATTGACTACAGGAAGTTAAATACCTTCACGAGGAAGGACCACTTTCCTTTACCCTTCATTGATTAAATTTTAGAAAGGTTAGCTGGTCATTCCTATTACTGTTTCCTTGATGGGTATTTGGGCTATAATAAGATAGAAATAGCCCTTGAAGATAAGAAAAAATAACATTTACATGTCCTTACAGCACCTTTGCTTACCGAAGGATGCCACTCAGACTATGTAATGCCCCCGCCACCTTTCAGCGATGTATGATGAGTATCTTTTCTAATATGGTGGGGCAATATCTAGAGGTCTTCATGGTCAATTTCTCTGTCTTTGGTCCATCTTTCAGTGAGTACTTAGAGAGTTTCAAATGTGTGTTGAAAAGATGTGAAGAAAAGAATTTGGTGCTTAATTGGGAGAAGTGTCATTTTATGGTTTGTAAGGGAATTGTCCTTAGACATATCATCTCGTCCAAAGGAATTAAGGTTGATAAGGCTAAAATCGATCTTATCTCTAACCTACCTCTACCTAAGAACATACGAGACGTACGATCCTTCTTACGACACGCTGATTTTTACAGACAATTCATAAAGGACATTAGTCTTATCTCTCGTCCTCATATAATTGCTTCAAAAGGATGCACCATACGAGTGGACTGAGTAATGGCAAGAAGCTTTCACTAAGCTTAAAGGCATGTTGACCACTGCACCTATCATATAGCCACCTGACTAGAGCCTGCCTTTTGAACTTATGTGCGACGCGTCTGATTATGCTCTTGGGGTGGTTTTAGGCTAGAGAAAAGAAAAGAAGCCTTACGTTATTTATTATGCAAGTAAGAATCTAAATCTTGCCCAAGTGAACTACTCGACCACAAAAAAGGAACTCTTAGCCGTAGTGTTCGCTTTGGACAAATTTAGGTCTTACTTGATCGGATCCAAGATCATCATTTACACAGATCTTCTTACTAAGAATGATGCTAAGCCCCGCCTGATAAGATGGATCCTCTTACTCCAAGAATTTGATTTAGAAATTAAAGATAAAAAGGGAGTAGAGAACATAGTGGCTGACCATCTTTCCCACCTTAATCCCTCTGATTCCATTGAGACGACACATATTAATGACATGTTCCCTGACGAACAATTGTTCAGAGTCTCCCATTCACCTTAGTTCACTGATATTACTAATTATCTTGCCACAGGTTTCATACCGACATATTGGATTGCACAAGATAAGAAGAAATTTTTCAACAAGGTGTGCAACTTTTTCCTGGACGATCCATATTTGTTTAAATATTGCCCAAACTAAATCTTAAGGAGATGTGTGTCAGACGATGAGCTTCAGAGTGTCATCTCCTTCTGTCACTCACAGGCCTGTGATGGTCACTTTTCTGCTAAAAAGACCATGGATAAGATTCTGCAGTGTGGCTTTTACTGGCCCACTATGTTCAAGGACACTCATGAGTTTTGCAAGGCTTATGAGCATTGTCAGAAATCAGGAGCATTGTCCCATCGAAATATGATGCCCTTGAACCCCATTCTTATTATAGAGGCATTATTGTTGGGGCATCGATTTCATGGGACCATTCCCCTAATCCTTTGGAAATCAATACATTTTGCTCGCTGTAGACTATGTCACTAAATGGATTGAAGTGATTCCGTGCCGAAATAATGACCATCGCACGGTCATTAAATTCTTAAAAGAGAACATCCTTTCCCGGTTTGGAACGCCTCAAGCCATTATTAGTGATGGGGGCTCGCACTTTTGTAATAGACCATTCGAGAATTTAATGAAGAAATATGGCATCTCTCACAAGGTGAGCACCTCATAGAACCCACAGACAAGTGGGTAAGATGAGATTTCCAATAGGGAGATCAAACACATCCTGGAGAAAATGGTTAACTCTGACTGTAAGGATTGGTCAATCCGATTGAATGATGCCTTTTGGGCTTACTGTACTGCATTTAAGACACCTATTAGAATGTCTCCCTTTAAACTTGTCTATGGGAAGGCTTGTCACTTGCCTGTAGAGTTGGAACATAGAGCCTACCAGGCAATCAAAAATCTGAATTTCAATTTGGACGACGCTAGCTTGCTATGCAAGCTTCAGTTGAATGAACTCGAAGAAATCCGGAACGATGCGTACGAGAACTCGAGAATTTACAAGGACAGTATGAAGGTGTTTCATGACCAACATATTCATTAAAAATCATTTACACTAGGTCAAAAAGTCCTTTTGTATGATTCTCGGTTACATTTCTTTCCTAGTAAGCTCCGATCTCGTTGGACCGGCCCTTTCACTGTTATCAATGTTTATTCTCTTGGGGTTGTCGAGATTTGGAATCCAGACAATGACAATGAGTTTAAAGTAAATGGCCATCGATTAAAGCCATTAGTTGAGAAATTTGATTCAGAGGACATGTCCATGCCTTTGAATGATCCTATTTACCAGGATTGATCTCCTAGTCTGATGAGGTATATGTAGGTTTATTGCTTTCATAAGACTAGGGTAGTTTGTCTTTTATCATTCTAGGTTAGTCGGCTTTATGTCATTAAGTTAGTTTGCTTTCCAATTGTTTTATGATAGTTTGCTTTTGTTGGATTGACTATTGTACTGAGGCGCCTTCACGCTGAAATCTCTTTGGGAAAAAGCTGCTGTCATCAGGTACTATCTTTCCATCACTTCTCCTCTACTTTCATTTCTCATGTGCATTGCATGCTTATTTCTTTTACATTGAGGACAATGTAAATTTTAGGTTGAGGATAGGAGATTAGGTTACCTAATCAGTACTTTCTTGATCTTGAGCAAAAATTGTGAAAAATTTTTAAATTTTTCTGGAAATTGTTGTGATTTCAAAGTGATTTTGATAGTCATCTTTGATTTAGAATTATAAGATACTTAATGTTGGTAATTTATGACCATTGGATTCAGTTATCTGTTCGAATTCACAATTAAGTTCAAAGTATTAATCCATGGTCAGAAGTTTTAAACAATGATTGAGTTATGATTTCACATGTCATATCTAGCTTACACATTAAGGTTTCAATTTGATATTGACTTATTAACCTAGTAATCACTAAGCATGGAAGGAACCAACCTGGGGAATTTGTCCATCATGTTCATTAGAGGAGAGAGAGAGAGAGAGAGAGAGAGAGAGAGAGAGAGAGAGAATACCCATCTTAAAAACAGTTGTGGTCGAAAACGACTACCTGTTAAAGATCTTTAAAAAGGTTGACACAATGTGAAGCCATCGATGGAAAAATCAAAAGCTGGAAGAATAAAAAGGCTGAACTATAAGGCAAGTTTCAGTTTAGGTTTTGATATCTAGGAATGCTCTGTTTAATTATCAATGTTCTTATGAAAATTGACGATTGGACTCTTAATGATGATAAGCCAAGATTACACTATACACCTATGGAACTCAATATTTAGAATTATTCTAATCGATGGATTAATACTTTGAATGACTATGAAGTTTATCGTGTGCTTGAGTCCAGGAGAATGTAATGCCCAACATTGATGTATCTTGGAATTCTATGATCTAGATTGCTTTTCAAAAAACACATGAGTTTATAAAAATTTATCCTATAATTCTCAACTTATTTTTTGCATACTTTGCTCGGGACTAGCAAAATGCTTGTTGAGGATTATGTTGAGGGTCAAATATTGCATATTAGACCCCAGTTATTACTTGGTTTTACGAACATGATAATGCTTAACACTTCGTTTTAATCGTGTTTGTGTTGCAAGGTGAATTTAAGAGCTTGGATTGAAAAGGGTGCTAAAAGAATGGATTTAATGCTCAAAAATTACCAAGGCAAGTGACGGATCTTAGGGGACTGAGATTAAAGAAATTACATGTCAAAGATCCGAGAAAATTAAGCAATTGAAGTATAAAAGGCCTGAAAGTCACCCTGAATGCAAGATCATAGGGTTCCCACTATCCGTTTGGCTCGAAACTTTATATCTAGCCTGAGGACCTTAAATTAACTGTACACATCAAAATTTAGCCCTTAGCTCCCCGTGGAAGTGGCTCAACGGACAGATCAACCCATAAATCATTAATCTAGGGCCCACTTGGTATCTAGATATGCTTCAATTTTGGTCTCAACCCCTCAAATTAGATGACTAAAAGGATAGACGGAGCGAATTTATCAAAACTTCACTGTGGATCCCATCTTGAGTAGTGTGTGTGTGCACAGCACAAGTGCACTCGCCGTGCACTGAAATTTAAGTTGGGTCAAACTGCCTTTGACCTGACAATATTAGAAAGAGAGTCTAGCGCCTGCACGTTCTGGCACTGAGATGATGAGTGGCCCACCACCTTTGATCATGTGGTCAATCTGGACCATTCATTGTCTCCAGGGGGTGGCCACGACCCTTACCAAGCTCTCCTTTTGGTCCCATGCATGCATACACACGCAAATCGTCGTCAAACGTAGGATAAATGGCGGGGTGATTTGATATAGTGGGTTGCACTAAAACTCGACCAAAACCACTTCTTTCCAACCAAAATTTTGCTAAGAATCCAATGAATGGGGTGGATTTCGCTGCAAACATCACTATGGGGCCCACCAAATAGTCTAGCGCAGTCACGTGCGTTCGAATGTCCGGCCCTTTGTGGGACATTATGTGATCTTGATCATGGTTGGATCTATGATCCATTCTGTCCAGAAGCTGCAAAAGGGGGTCTTGAACCCCACCAAGGAGTTAGAATCCAAGAAGAGGACAGTTAGCCATCCTAAATTTCATTCCAACGCAAGATTGTTTGCGTCACTGCGAACTCTACTGCGAAACAGGGTCGGTCCGACTCCAAACCGACTCCTAGCCACCGTCCTCCCTGCTACCTATAAAAAGAGAAGAGAAGAGAAGAGAGAGAGAAAACCATCCTTGGATGTGTGGAAGAGCAAGGGAGAGAGAGAAAGTGTGGAGCGTGTGGCCGGTTGGGAGTTTCTTCCTTCGGTTTCTCTTTCTTTCTTTAATTGTTTTCTTATGCTTTTAAGAGATTTTTAATGCAATCATGTTGATGGTTGGCTAAACCTCTTAGCCAGGGCTGAGAGGTGAAGCTTGTAGTGAGATGGTTGGTTTTTATACTTTGATTCATGTTACATTGAACTCTCTTTGATTATAGTTTGATATTAAGGAATGCTTTCAATTTTTAATGGTCTATTGTGACTTAAATTACAATGGATCTGTGATAGCTTTGAGCATGTTCTTTTCATTATTATGATTATGAAGTTAGGAAGCCTTGTTGTTCACCATCGACCCTTGGACGTGATTGAATGATGGAATCCTTCCTAATGTTCATAACTCTCTCAGACTGGTTGTGGATTGGTTATATTCTATTGTTCACTTTGTCTCATGGCCATGGTTTTGTGATGGAATCAAGTCTAATTCACATCCTTCTCATCTCTTGAAAACTGGATCAAAGGAAGTTTATCGTTGATTTTTAATGTTATATCCTCCAACTAGATAAAGATGAGACTCTAAATCCATTTATGTTTATGAATCAAGCATAGATCTCCCTGATCTCTACAAGTGGATCCTTTGCACCCTAGTTTCCCACCTTTAAATTTTACAAGTTTTAGTTAATTAATTGATCATTATTCTCTTAATTCTCACTGATTTAGATTGCATCTTCGCCTAGTTCTAGTTCAAGTTACTTTTAGATTACGTATAAGGTTGAGTCCCTGTGGATTCGACCTCAGTATTACCGAGATTATTACCACATCGCAACCCTATACTTGCAGTGTGAACACCTATCAGGGTATTTCTTTCTTCTCTTTCTCAAAAGTCTTTTTCCCATTGAATATCTTTTCTTCTTCTTTCTCAAACCCTAACTCCATCATCATTAACCCAACTCATCACCAACCAAACTGACCCAGCCCCACCACACTGTCTGTCTGTGTATGGACGTGCCTATACACTACGCAGACCCATCCATATAACATTCGTACAACCGAACGACATCTCCCTCATTGACCTTTTCTCTTCTTCTTTATTTTATAAAACCCTAACCCTAACCCTAACCTTTTATAAAATCCTAAATTCCTAATTTCTTGATTTCTAATTCCAAATCCTAATCCATTCAAGCCCTAGCAAAGCGCAAGTGGATCTTCAAATCTAGAAAAAATCCTATTCTAGATGGAAGTTCTTCCTTCCATTGGACCATGTCCAATCAATAGCCTTAAGAATCTATTTTATGGGATTGTGATGTGGTCTTGTACTTGAGCTTAATTTAATATTTAATTTCTCTAAATTTGTGGTGGATTACTTTATTTTTATGCTTTAATTTACTTTGGTAATCCATTATTAATTTATTTGTATCATCCTAGTTTAGGTCATCCATCTTGCATCAAATTTTGGTCTCAGAGCCTCAGTTAGCATTGGATTTAGTGAGTCCATTGCATTTGAGCCTAGGGTTTTCGTATTGCCGCGTCTAGAGTTAGCAACTTTTTTCATCTTCATCACCTTATGTTTAGGGAATTTAGTTGTTAGTTCTTCCCAGTTAGCGTGCCCAATTTATGCCCACTTGTAGTGGGCATGGTTTTTGGTCTACACCCCACAATGAATTCAAAACAATTTGCCGAGGTTATCAATGCCATCAATAACTGTCTCGTAGCCATCAAGGCCCAAAGCAGAACCATCAGTAACCAACTGACAACCCTCCAGACTGAGACTAATACTCGCATGACTGAGTCGGAAACTTCTCTCCATGTAAGACCATGAAAATTTGGAAGATAACTAATTTCAGGCGGGAGGTCATGGTAGAGGACGTGAGAGAGAGTGTGGCCATGGTGGAGGGCATACCCAACCATCACTTGAAGAGTACCAAACCCACCCTGATCCTGATGAACGAGTGATGAAGAGTGTAAAGATTAAAGTACCAAATTATGAAAATCGCTTGGACCCAAAGGCAATCCTTTACTAGCTCACAGGCATGAATCATTATTTTCAGTGGTATGATATGTCTGACAGCCATCGGGTGAGGTTCATCAAGATGAAGTTAGTGGGCCAATACAAACTATTTTGGACAAATGTTGAATGAAAGATTGAGAGTTCTGGTGAAGATCCAATCTCATAGTGGACTGAGATGAAAGAGATATTAAAGGAAAAGCATTTCCCCTCTTTTACTGCTAAAGGCTTGTGGATTAGTGGCAGTCCCCTCTGTCGGGGATCTATGCCTATAATTGATTACATTATAAAATTTGATAAGTATATGATGAGATGTAACATCAAGGAAGATTATGACCCTTTTCTCGCTTCGGAATAGGCCTCCAACCCAAGCTTCAACGTAAGCTCATTCTTCGCGACATCAGCACCTTAGAGCATGCATATCAAGTGATGTAAGAACTTGAATGATATCCGAAACCATAATTCATGAGGCGATTTGACTCATGTGATTCCAACATCAAGGTCACTCCCCAAGAAGTTAAGCCTAATTTTGGGAGTCATTCTAAAGCTCCTACTGGCACTTTGTCCAACAACTGGGATGTGAATGGTAAAGGTTTAACTAGTACCAACTCAAGAGGAGGTGAGCAAGCATGGTGTTTTAACTACCAAGGATACGACTATGTTATATACCAATGCCCTACGAAAGAGTGAAATAAGGCCCTCATGATTGGCGAGTTGGATGGGGATGATGATGGCGATTACGAAGAAGTCTATAAGCTTGAAATTGGTTCTAGTGATGAAGAAGTTGAGGATGCGCCACTTGTAGTTGTTAGATATGCCTTAGCCTAGGCCAGAGAAAGTGATGATTGACACGAGAATTCAATTTTCCATACTTATACCAAGTGTGGCAACAAAAAGTATAAAGTAATAAATAGTGGCAGTTGTACCATTGTGGTCTCCATTGGTGTTGTATCCCATTTGGGTTTAAAGCTCATCCTTCACCCTTAGCCCTATCAAGTTTCATGGGTTGATGCATCCTCGACAATGTTGTCGAATCACAAATGCGATCGTGTGCGATCACATATGCCACATATGCCTATGCGCATATGCGACCACATGTTTTTTGTATTATTTCAAAAAATTTAAAAAAATTAAAAATATGGAAAAAAATCAAAAAAATTGTAAAAGAGAAA
Source organism: Magnolia sinica (assembly GCF_029962835.1). NCBI lineage: Eukaryota > Viridiplantae > Streptophyta > Magnoliopsida > Magnoliales > Magnoliaceae > Magnolia > Magnolia sinica. Next base: position 89,819,992 of record NC_080574.1, read on the forward strand.
AAGAAAAAAAAGAAATTAAGGGTAACTTTCCCAAGTTAATAACTAAATAATTTTACATATTTAAAATTATTTGAGAGAAATAAAATCAATTAAACAATGAATTAAATAACGAGTGCTTGAATCTTGATCTTTCAACTTCCAAGAGAGGGAATGTAGGGGAGAGAGAGGGAGAGAGAGAGAGAGAGAGATAGAGAGAGAGAGAGAGAAACCTCTTGGAAGTAGAAAATATAAGAGAGAGATGAAGACCACTTGGAAGTAGTGAATGTTAGAGAGAGAGAGATTAAGACCACTTGGAAGTAGGAAATATAAGAGAGAGAGAGAGAGAGAGAGAGAGAGAGAGAGATTAAGACCACTTAGAAGTAGGAAATATAAGAGAGAGAGAGAGAGAGATGGATTAAGACCACTTGGAATTAAGAAATATAAGAGAGAATAGAGTGAAAGAGTTTTGGAGTGAGAATATTGCAAATGGGGGAGGTTTAGAAGCCTTCTTATAGACAAAAAGTTTTTTTTTTTTACAAAAAATAAAATAATGTGCCAACCGTTGGCCAATATGCGATCGCATATGCTGTATGCAATCGCATACATCACATATGCGATCGTATATTTTCGCATATGCAACATATACGATCTGCATATGGATATGCGCATATGCGCATATGCGGTCGCACATGACAACAATGATCCTCGATGCTGGTTTCTCAGTGGTGTCTTATTCTCATTCAATTTTCTTCCTACAAACGCATATTGTGGTGTGATATTTTGCCTATAGATGTATGCCGTATCATTTTGGACAGGCCTTGGTTGTATGATCTTGATGTGACACTATTCTATCGTTCGAATACGTGTACTTTTATGTATGAAGGTGAGAGGATCAAGTTAAATCCTCTCCAACCCAAAAGCTCTTCGACAAAGAAGGATGACAGAAAGAATGGTGACTCGAAAGATGTGAAGAAGCCTTAACTTAAGTCTTTCGACATAATAAACGTTAAAAAGCTTGAAAGAGGGGCTAGAGTTTATTAGATGGTGTAAGCCCTCATGGTGAGAGATGTTATCTCCAAGGTTAGCATGAAGTTTCCACCAGAGGTGATTCCATTATTGGAGGAGTTCCATGATGTTTTTCCAGAGGATATACCAAATAAGCTTCCACCCATGCGGGATATTTATCATACTATCGATTTAATCCCCTAGTCGACTCTACCAAACCTCTCCCACTACTGAATGAACCCCGCGAAGCATGCAAAATTAAAGAAGTAAGCTGATGAGCTTATTGGGAAAGGGTTCATTCAGGAAAGTTTAAGATCGTGTGCTGTACTAGGCCTCATGCCTACGAAAGATGGCACGTGGCACATGTGCGTGGACAGTCGGGCCATCAATAAGATCACAGTCAAGTATCAGTTTCCTATACCATGTCTTGATGATATATTAAATATGATGGTTAGTGCCTCGATCATCTCTAAAATTAACCTCAAAAGTGGGTATTATCAAATACATATTCACCTAAAAGATGAATCAAAGACAACCTTTAAGACGAAGGATGGGCTATACGATTGGTTGGTCATGCCTTTTGGCTTGATTAACACTCCAAGTACATTCATGAGAGTGATGACTCAGGTGTTAAGGCACTTTATAAGAAAGTTCCCAGTGATATATTTCGTTAACATCCTTATCTATAGTACCTCTAAGAAACAACACATCTACTATTTGAGGCAAGTTTGTGTGGTCCTTAGAAATGAGAAGCTTTATGCTAACCTAAAGAAGTGTTCTTTCATGTCCGATAAACTTATCTTCTTAGAGTTCATTATTTCATCTGAGTGCATGTCTATGAATCCCTAGAAAGTCAATGCTAATCTAAGTTGGCCCGAACCGCAAAACATTTATGAGGTGTGTATGTTCCACGCTTAACTACTTTATATAGGCGGTTCATTTAAAGCTTTTGTTCCTTTATGGCTCCTATCATGGATTACATTAAAAAGGGAGAGTTTAAATGGACTAATGCTGCCTCTAAAGTGTTCAAGGAGATTAAGACTAAAATGATTAAGGCTCCTATCATGCGCCTTCCTAACTTTTCTAAAGTCTTCAAAGTTGCATGTGACACATATGGTATAGGTATAGGTGGAGTGCTTAGCTAGGAAGGGCACCATGTTACCTATTTTAGTGAGAAGTTAAATGAGGTGAAGTAACGATACTCTACCTATGACATGGTAGTCCAATCCTTGTGATATTGATGACATTATCTACTACCACGAGAGTTCATCCTGTTTTCTGACCATAATGTCTTGCGATACCTCAACTCCCAAAAGAAATTAAACTCAAGGCATGCCAAGTAGGTCGAGTTTCTCCAAGAATATAGTTTTATTTTGAAACACAAAGCCGGGGTTGAGAACAAACCTGTTGATGCCCTTAGCCGGTCATTGCATTCCCCACACCTTCCTACGAGATTTTATAATTTGGGAGCTTCATGTCAAAAATGTAGCCAATTATTTTGGTAGAGAAAAGACTATTGCCCTTGTCAAGGATAGATTTTATTGGCCCAATCTCAAGTGAAACGTTGCCAAAATTATTCGGTAATGTAGCGCTTGTCAACTAGCAAAGTAGAAAAGGAAAAATACCGGGTTATATATGCCTTTACTAGTACCACAAGCTCCTTAGTAAGATATCAACATAAATTTCATACTTGAGCTACCCAAGACGAGCAAAAAGCACGATTCCATTTTTGTGGTGGCAGAGCAGCTTTTGAAAATGGCTAATTTTCTTCATTTGCCAAAACATTTTATGCCTCCAAAATTGCCAAGCTTCTCTTTGGAGAGGTGGTTCATTTACATTGATTTTCTAAAGAACATTGTGTTCAATAGAGATGAGAGGTCCATGAGCTATTTTTTTCATAACTTTGGCATATGATGGGTATGAGACTCTAGTTCTCGATGGCATACCACCCACAAATTGATGGTCAAATGGAAATGGTTAATCGAAGCTTATGTAACCTATTGCGATGTCTTGTGGGTGACCTTTTTAGGAATTGGTATTGAGTTTTACTAGTTTCAAAGTTTTCTTATAACAATTCAGTCAATAGGTCGATGGGCATGAGTCCTTTTGAAGTAGTTTATGTTTACAAGCCTAGAAAGCCTATAGATCTCATTCCCATGCCAGTCTTCCATTGGCCATCTAAGTCTACAAATACATTTGCATGACATATTCATGATTTTCATAATGAAATTAAGAAACGAATTACCATAAGCAGTGAAAAGTATAAAATATTTACTTATTCTCATCACAAGTTTAAGGAATTCCAGGTAGGAGAATATGTGATGGTTCAAATAAGGCCAGAACGGTTTTCATAAGGGGTCGTGAAGAAATTATAAGCTCATAGTGTTAGACCTTGTAAGATATTAAAAAGATCTGATTCCAATGCATATGTTGTAGATCTTTCGCTTGATATGGACATTAGTTCTACATTCAATGTGGACGATCTTGTGTCATTTAAGGGTCCAACACTTTCACTCACTAGCCCTTCTCCCGACCCTCTCAATGACCCAGATACTGGTGCTCTCGATCCATTTCATGACCCATGGCTCTTTCTATACCAACATTCTCATTCTTTACTTCCTTTACAATCCATACCTACCAAAAGAGAAGAGACAGAAGGTATCTTGGATGAATAGGTGGTTTCCACTAAACATGGAGGTTTTTAAAAGTATCCCGTCAAGTGAAAACATAGGCTAGAGTTAAATAGCACTTGGATCGCTAAGAACGAGCTTCATAGATTAGACTCGGATCTACTAGAGCATTATCGCAGTTTTATTTCACTAGAGGCAAACTCTTCTCAATCGAGGGGAGTTGATAAGGGCATCTGAGTACCTACACAAGTTTATTGGAGGAGAGATGAGGCCCCAACTTCATTACGATTAGATGATCATTACATGGGGCCCAATGGACCCAATTCAAGTTTTTAGTCGTATTAAAGACTCCACAAGCATGCTTGTGCATCTTTGAGACCCCACACTAGGAAGATGCATGTGGGTCTCTTATTTGGAACTAATTGATACATCTTTGTACTGTTTGGACATCACCCCGCCTGACCTGAATGAAATTTAGATGTTATAAATGCTAGACCATACCATTGGATATCTTGTACATATTGGTTTGGTGATATGGACCGTTAGATATGTTCGGAGACTCGGATTTAGATGTACGAACACTTTAGTTTGCACATCCAAGTCATGGACACGTTGGACCACATTCATCCATGTCATTGATCATGTGTGGATGTACCTATTGCACGTTAGAGATCATCCTTATACTATGTGGCACATCTTTATTTCTACTTTATTTTTCAATTCAGGTTATTAAAGATTTACGTTTTGATTTTTTGACCATTAATAGATTCAGATAGTTAAGAATAATTCTAGACTTAGGGTATGCTTTGGTTTTCTTATATATGTGTTTGAGACATGATATTTGAGACTTGAGATTATAGATATATTGAATGAAATTTCTTTACATTGCTTCTTTTGAGCAAGAAAACTTCCTGTGAATGGAATTTAGTGAGAAGCCATTGGAGTGATTCCAAGTTATCTTTTACATTTTTATCAAAGTATTTCTTTCTTCTCTCTCAAGTCTCTTTTTCCATTGAATACCTTTCCTCTTCTTTCTCAAACCCTAATTCCATCATCATTAACCCAACTCACCACCGACCAAACCAACCCAGCCTCATCACACGGTCTGTATGACTGTACGGATGTGCTTGTAAACTACATGGATATGTCCGTACAGCCCTCCTCCTCATTGATTGATATTTTTTCTTCTTCTCTATTTTATAAAATCCTAACCCTAACCATAGCATTTTATAAAACCATAAAATTTAATTTATTGATTTTCAAACCCAAACCCTAATCTATTCAAATCCTAGTAAAGCATAAGTGAATCCTCGATTCTAAAACGATTCCTATTCTAGATGAAAGTTTTACCTTCCATTGGTCCATGTCCGATTAATAGTCATAAGAATCTATTTTGCAGGATTGTGATGTGGTCCAAAACTTAAGCTTAATTTAATATTTGATTTCTCTAAATTTGTGGTAGATTGGCTTTATTTTATGTTTTAATTTACTTTGGTAATCCATTGATTAATTTATTTGCATCATCCTAGTTTAGTCCATCCGACCTGCATCAAAGTGTATCAATGTGTCTATTATTAGAGAACGCGTTGTCCATACATTTGAGGATAGTGCCAGAGCAATTTATTGGATATTGCATATGGGATGTATCCACAAATCCATATTGGAATGGAGAAAAGGGATTATTCATCCTTTCTTAGTCTGCTTAGATCACCATGGTAGTAGCCACTAAGCTAGCTTTAGTGCATTAGTTGTTTAATGTAATGAAAAAAATAGGAAAATAAGCAACTAATGGTAGAGAGAATATGGAATATGTGTTATTCGATGGATGGCGAGACCACACCATCGCCTTAAATGACATTGTAGCTGAATTCACTCAAATGATTATAAAAACTACATAAATTGGGGTAGCACGACTTTTCCTCTGAATCAGATTGGTGGCACGACTGCACCTTCACCAGAGATGGTGGATTTAATCCATCTTCTCCAGAATTACATTCGGAGAAAGTTGCTCTAACCTTAGAGCTTAAAACTTGAGGAGAATGAAGAAATGAAATGACTAAGTCTAAAGAGAGGCCCCCATGGGGTATTTATAGACTTCCATGGGACTCGAACGACGTTGTGATACTCTTGCATTAAATAAGGTTTGCGTTATATTGCAAATGCACTAATTTCAATGACATGGCAAAATGGGGTTTAGATAAATCCATATGGCAAGGGATGGCGCAAACTTGGCCATAGGATCACAGCATATTATTATGCCTTTAGTACACCAGGCTGGTCTTTCCTAACTTCGGTTCGTGCACTTAGGCCATGCTTTCACAAGTCTAGGCCACACCTTCTCTTGACTTAACAAGATTTTGCACTTTTTTTACTCTAACATAGCTTCACTCAGCATGAACACCAGCCCATTACAGTGGCACACCAGATTAGGTCATCCCTCCTTTGAGTCTTTTAAAAATCTAGTTTTATCTTTGTCATGTGTGTTTTCAATCAAATGTGAGGCTTGTAAGTTACCAAAACACAACAGATCTACTTATTTACCTAAATTTGATAATCGCAGTTCAACTCTTGCTTTAGTACATTCGAATATGTCAGGTCCCATTTGAGTTGCTACTTTAAATGATTTCAAATATGTTATTACATTCATTGATGATTATTTTCACATGACTTGGGTGTTTACAATGCACATGAGAGATCATAAGTATTTGATACATTTAAATCTTTTCATTTTGAGGTTTGTATTTAATTTCAAAAAGAAATTCAATGTCTCAGATATGTCAATGCCCTAAAGTATCTTTCCACTTCCTTCAATAATACCCAACTTTAGCCAACATTGTCTACAAACTTCTAGCCCCTATACATCTCAACAAAATGGAGTTGCAGTGAGGAAAAGTGGCACTTTTTGGAAGTGACAAGGTCTCTTCTTACTCATATGAATATTCCCAAATGTTTATAGACCTTTGCATTTCTTACAGTGTGCCATCTAATTAACTGATTGCCTTCCACTGTGCTCAATGGTAAAATTCTATTTTCTGTGTTGTTTTCTAATGCTTCACTATTTCCATTACTAGCATGCGTATTTGGTTGCATTGCTTTTGTCTAAAAGTTAGGTTCAAGGTTGGATAATCTAAACACATGTATTGTGAAATGTATTTTTCTCAGCTACTCCCATACACGAAAGGGTTATGAATGTTTTGATCCCACTAGCAACTGGGTTCTCGTCAATGCCAATGTAACCTTTTTGGAGGATATACCATTTTTTCCCACTCCCTTTAGTGAGAGGGAGATAGAGCCCGAAGATCATCTCATGGTACCTCGACCTTTGGTTGTCTCCTCTTTAACACAAGGTCTTGCTCTTTTGGACCACCACATTCTCCTCTAATGACTAGTCTAGGAACCTCCAATTCTTCGCCACCACCATCGCCCTTACTTGAGGTTCCTGTGGCAACATAATTAGCTCCAAATTTAGGCCTTCCTATTACATTCTAGAAAGGTACTTTTTTTTTGCACTTCGCATCTCATTTTAAAATTTGTATCTAACCATTTTCTACACCCTTCCTACCATGCATATGCCATGTCCTTCTCATATGTCATGGGCACCACATCACCATGGTGCATTAGCTCACCTTGGATGGAGGAGAGCCGGAGAAGAAGAAATGACTACTATGCACCATATTGAGACACGGGCATTAGTCTCAATATTGCATGAAAACAGGACAATCGGTTGTTGGTGGGTGTATACCATCAAATACCTATGCGATGGATGGTTAAATGTGTAAACATTAGGCTTGCGGTCTAAAAGTACACCCAAATTATTGTAACGGACTACAAAAGGACGTTTTGTCCTATTGCTAAATTAAACTCCATTAAAGTCTTAATCTATGTGGTAGCTAATAGGGCCTTGGCTGTTATACCAACTAGATGCCTAGAATACGTTCATAAAATGTGAACTAATATAAGAAGTTTACATGGAGAAACCTCATGGGTTTGTTGCTCAAGAAGAGAATGAAAAATTGTTTAAAACTTTAAAATGCAATTTATGGTCTAAAGCAGTTTCCCACAGCATGATTCCAAAAGTTCATCCAATTTTTTTATTGGTTTCAACTTTCATAGATGTCTAATGGATTATTCTGTTAAGCATAGTTCTAAAGGGATGGTCGCCTTGATTTTCTATGTAGATGACACCATCATCACAGGAAGTGATCCGGTGGGCATATCAAAAGTCAAAGCTCACATCTAGAGATAGTCTTGGACCAAAGATCTTGAACCTCTTCAATACATCCTAGGGATTGAGGTGGCTCAATCAACTTCAAGGATTAACTTAATTTATCCTAAAGGAAGTGTGCGTTGGATCTGTTGGAAGAGACTATGATGTTAGGTTGCATGCTAAATGACACTCTAATGGAACCAAATAGTAGATTGTCTGATGATCAAGGGAAATTGTTTGGGGATCTAGAGAGATTAAAAAGGGTTTTTGGGAGACTCATTTATCTTACTGTTACTTAACCCGACATCTCATTTGCAGTTGGGGTAGTGAACTAAATTATGCATCAACCAAGGGTACAACATTGGGATATACTCATATGTATTCTTTGATGTTTGAAAAGATCTCCAAGATAGGGGCTGGTTTACCAATCACAAGGGCACCTTCGGCTCAAGTCCTATGCTGATTAGATTGGGTTGATTTAGTAACAAACAAGAAATCTACCTCTGGGTACAAGACCTTTGTTGGAGGAGACTTAGTGACATAGAAGAGCAAAAAGAAAAGTATTGTCACTTGATCTATTACTGAGGAAGTATAAGGTTATGTGTCATATTTTCTATGAACTTCTATGGGTCCTATCTCTTCTTCATGAGCTTCGACTGTTTGATGGAGAAATTATGACCTTTTATTGTGATAATCAAGTGGCAACACATATTGTTAGCACTCCAATTATCCATGAAAGGAGAAGGCATATAGAGGTGGACATCATTTCATTCTGGAGAAATCGCCACAGAGTGCAACACTCTAAAGCTTAATTGATAGATATTATCACTAAGCCTTTATCTCGTACACAGTTTTCATTTCTTACTAGTACGCTTGGCATGATTGACATATATGCTCCTACTTGAGGGTGAGTGTGAAAGAACTATTGGGTTGGATTGTATTTGGGATCCAGCTAGGCCTAATGGCAACCATCTTGCATTTTTGCAATTTTTGTCACTCTTAATGAAATAAGAGAGAATGTCACAACCCTAGATGTTATTCTCTCATCTCCAACGCCATTCTCTCTCTCACACATCTTCTTCTCATTTCTCTTATCAATGTTAGATCTCACTCACATCTTATATCTCTATTGCTGGTTTTGTACAATAACAAATAGCAAATTGCTTTAGATAATAAGATGTAATTAAGGTATTAACAAACCTTGCTTGGCATCAGGAAGTCATCCTTCTTCTGGAGAAACAGATGAATCCTAATTGAAAGAAAGCCAATTATTTAGGAGAAATGGATTTGGTGACTAGTTATTTCATAATAATGTGCCACATTACCATACCTTTCTACCTGGATGAAAATCAATGGTGGGTCCTCTAGTCACCTCAACTGCAACAACCCCGGCAAGCTAAAAATTTCAATCAATTGAAAAATGAATTAGGAAGCACTAAGCCATTCAAACCAACGTAGATGAGTCTAAAACACGAAGAAAATGAAAAAGAAAAGAAGATTCTCAAGCAGAGTTACTACTGCATCAACTTTTGTTTAAATATTAATAGCCAATATAATGGAACCCCAATATATGCATACATATTATGTAGGTTGGTAGGATTATACTAGTGGCAATGAGGTGTAGACATGGAACACCATCCTACTAAGCTACAGGTTCGGAACCATGAGGTACATCCTCACTAGGGTCATTGGCAAGTTAAACCTTACAGTTCAATTGTATCAACCTTGTTTAAATATTCACAATCAATATATGGATGCTTGATTTATATCTTTCCTTCTTATTTAGTGTTAGTGGGATTAACAACGATGACAAGGTGGTGACCTAGAGCAACATCCAACAAAGCTATAGGAGGAAAACCAAGATGTACATCCTTGCTATGGGCTTTGAGAACACAAGCCTTACAGTTGAATTAAGAACTAGCTAGCATATGTAGCTTTAACAAAAGTACTTACGTCTTTTGTAATCGAGAACTCTTCATTTTTAAAAATTTCATAGTTTGGTGTGTTAGATGATGTGGATAACATAAGTTGGAATGGCATTCTGACAAAATCCATCATTACTTTCTCATTAGATCAAGCTAATTAGTTGACTACCATTCATAAGTTGAATTGATCAGACCATCATAAAGATTGTTCATACAAAAAAAATCTAATAAACATTGTGGGCCATCCATTTGTTGGGGTCATCATGGACTGCTTAGGGTTTTAAATAATCACGTTTACCAAGCAATCCAAACGATACCATCAATGCGATTTTGGGATGGTAGCATGATATGTGTGATGAACCAAAGGATGCTCCCGATCAATTGACCGGACTGCTCAAGTGCCTCCATGCAACTAGGAGTATATTATATAACTTATAGTGGAATTGATTGCAAATCGATACATAACAGCATAAGGTATGCAAAAATATTTTCCTCATTGAAATCACCTGATAGAGGTCAACATACGTAATCCTCGGATGCTTTTTCTTCACTTGATCTAATATCAAGAAACTCAAATATTTTACTCCATGAAGTTCATTCACAAACAAATTTTAAGATGAAAGTTGCAAATTATACAAGCTTGCAGATTCAAACTGATCTAAGTTGTTACAAGACTTATATATAGAAAAGATAAGATGATGATGATCTAATAAACATCTGCTTAAGAAATTTCTAGCACTCAATAGATACCGAATATCCTTGAGGAGCCTTTGATCTACTACCCTTCCATCAGACTATTTTCCTTACATATCAAAGAAAAAGTGGAATGGTGGAAAATGATTAATGTAGCCAACTCCAATTAGTTGGGATAAGGATTAGATGATGGTGGTGGTGATGATGATGATCAAAGAAAGGGTGGTTTTCTTTGATAAAACCCATCAAAATTAACGTTAGGAAACATTCCCTAAACTTTCTCCAATTAACTATTTTTTTTTCTCCAATTAACTAGTTAGATCTTTCCAAACAAAGCACAAAACATTTTTAAATGAATATCTTTGTATGCATGTCCTGCTATCCAGTAGAAGATAAATACTCAAGCCATAGATTTCGAACCTAAAAATGCATGCCCTGAATGAGAACATGGTGAACCTATATGAAAGGACCCAATCTCTAATTTACAGTGAAGATCTTATCTAGTAATTGTCCAGGTATTCAATTGGTGGACCACTACAAGATGTTAGGAGATCCAACAAGATCAACAAAACCATTCTCATTTTCCTCTAGGAGACTAAAAAATATATTGTAACACATGAAGACTTCAGATTCATGTGTCTTTGGACTAGGCATTTTAACTGACAATTTTAGATTGTTAATACTGTGTCTAATTTTTGTAATATGCGGCTTCAACCCATCTTGAACTAACATGCTAAATTCTCAACCATTTAGAAAAACTTCTATTTCCTGCAACAGTATGGAATATCAAAGGAATAAAGAGAAGTCATTCATGACCATCCTAATGTAGTTGAACTCGAAAAGGAGAGTGTTAACAGAGAGATAACAATAGAATTCAAGTAAAAACAATACGAACTCCAACTGTGGGAGTATACCAATTTGAAGAAGCAAAAGGAAATAATAAAATCTTCTTTTCATTACACAATGTCCTATAATAGTAATATTAATAGTAATAGTATTGCATATATTGGTCACTGAACTTCTAAAAGAACACAGTTTATTCTAGGACACTATTCCACTTAAGATACTATTTACTATTAAAAAAAAAGGTGGGGTCGCATTGCTAGCCAATAGAAGCCATTGAACGGATTCTAGCTTCATGCAATGGATCTCCTTTTCATCCTACAAACTAGACTCCATGATAAAATATGACTCTATCTTCCCTAAGGAGAATACATCTTGCTTGTCTTTCTAGACTTCTGTTACAACTCTACCTTCCTAATCCACTTGTTAATCCCCATTTAATGTTGTCCTTAAATAACTCTCATCCACACATATGCCTCTCTTTTCGTAACATTAGCCTACTTGAACATAAAATAACACATGCATGACCCTAAGTTCCATAGATTGATGTAAATTCAAAGATACCCGGTATGTCACTCTGCGAGCTAGGAGTGTTGTGAGCAGGTGAAGGGGGAAAGGTGATGGCATTTTTATGTGTGATATCAGTTTCAAGGGGAGTATCAACCCAGACTGGAACAAATCCAATATAGCCAAAATATTGGACCCATGTTGGGTAGTATTGGTCAAAATCCTTTTCTTGCCAAAAATATTATTGAAACGTTGGAAAAAGGAGAAAAAATGGGAGACACAAACCATACTTTTTTTTTCTTTTTGTATTTTGGACAATGGTGTACCATTGACTATATGTTAAAAACAAACCATCCTTTGGTAAGAATGCTATTTATCATGTTGAATTGTTGAAAATTTTTTTTTGAGTTTTTGAAATCTAAACTATTTATAATTCCTATAAGTTGATATGATATATCATGAATCATCTTCAATAGGTCATGAATGCTATGGACTATATAGATTATAAAATACATGAAGTATGGAGTGATGCCCACTTGGACTTCAATAATTACGACGTCTTCCCCTTTTAGGGACCTTAAGCAAGATATTCAATAATAGTAACGGTGGCCACAACGGTCACCGTAATAACCATTACAATACGAACCATAATGGTTGTTTTGACCTTTAAAAAAAAAAAAAAAAAAAAAAAAAAGACACGGGTTGGCCATATCATTGTGGTAACCATTTTTTTTTAATACCTTGATTGTAATCTTCTTCAATACCAAATTAGTGACAAGAAGCCCCATAATTATGTAATGAAAAGGGAAGAATTTCAATAGTGGTTTAGAAGTTTCCCCTCTAACAAATGATCAGAGATAATCACATAATGATTTTCACCCCTAATTGGAGGGTGTGACATATAGGTTTCCTTAAAGGGAAGACTAGAATTGAAGCTCAAGCACAACAGTAACTCTAATTAATTCTAATTGCAAGCAGACAATCTAAGGTGGAGCTTTCCTGGTTAGCAGTTTGGTTAGGCCACTAATAGATCCAAATCATAATAGAACATTGATTGATTATAATAGAGAAATAGAAATGGGACATCAAAAATCACAGATAAGGGTAGTTCTTAAAGATCAAAAGGGAATTGCAATTACTTTGGTTCTATTCCGAGTGCTTTACAATCACATTCCACGATTTTTGTACATTAAATTTATAAAATGACAAATCATTCTCAAATCTTAATTTTAGGATATTAAATCTAACTTATCTTTTAAGTAACTGGTTCTAATTACCCTTCAAAAACACCATAAATAAACTCATTTTTAACAAAATGTTATGGGGGTGTTAAAACTATGTAGACTAACCTCAGATATTTTATAAGACAAACAAACTATTGAATATGAGAGAACCACTAAAACTACAGAAGGATGCCCCTATCAACTGGTTCCTCCCAAAATTTTCCAGCCACCATTTTGAGTTGTAATCAAACTGACAATTTTAACTTCTCTTGGTTTTAGTTGCATGATCCTTCTAACTAGGTGTTGCTACCACTTGAATTGCTCTTTAGAATCGCGCTCCAGCTTTGTAACCATTTATACTTGTTAACATTTTGAAACAGGCGCTTCTTGCCTCCCACACCCAAACGTGTTGTCAATTTGCTTCACACTTAGCCTATGCTCCTAGTAGAGATGTGATAGCCAATGCCATTCCTAGGAAAAAAGTGTTGATGTCATGTGAGAAGCTATTTTCAAACATTTTCCATGCAAATAATGAGAAGTGGACCACAAATAGTTCGGATGAGACTATGATGATGATGATGACCAAGTAGCCAATGCAAGTAACTTTGTGAGGGAATGCGATACATGATGTATCCTTATGTTGTGTTGGCTAAAAATAAAAGTGTGATCCTTGCCAAGGTTCAAGCTCCTTGGATTGGAGTCTATATACTTCAAAGACCTTAGATTGGGAGGAATCAAACTTGATGGCTCAAGTTCACAATGCTCCTCCATGGTGGTACATTCCTAAATCAGGAATCAAGCAACTTAATTCTTAGAATTCTTTTCATAGGATCAAACATAAAGATAAGTCCATCAAAACGATTGATAAAGAAGCAAACTATGGTTTTTCATTTACTTTTTAAAGGAAAAACACTATATGTGGCTCATTCACTTCACTATAGGTACAACAATATACGACTACATAGTTTCTAGAATCGACAATCACCCTCAATTTGCAAGATTATTTACATCCCTACATCAAAGCTAACATCAAGGATAGGTGAGGTTTCATCACCTCCAACAAGAGCATCCTCCACAAAAATTTTCATGGTTTTAGGTAGGCTTTCCATCCAATCTAAATACTCATTCTTCACTTCTGGACTACTATTGAGGAACAAGTTTGTCTTACGTGTATGTGTCCCTAGATAGCATAGTCAAGTTGGTAGATCCACCCTTGATGATATTTTGTAATATATCTGTCAATCTCACGTCCATGTTCAACACTAGATGTAAGTGTAAAATCCAATCAAGAATTTGGCATAGCCTTCTCCTTCCAACTAGATAGGTGTTTTTCTCAAAAGAATAAGCATATGACTCTATAAATGTTGAGGGTCAAATATTGCATATTAGACCCCAGTTATTACTTGGTTTTATGAACATGATAATGCTTAACGTTATATTTTAATCATGTTTGTGTTGCAAGGTGAATTTAGGAGCTTGGATTGAAAAGAGTATAAAAAGCATGGATTTGATGCTCAAAGATCACCAAGCAAGGTGTCACGCCCCAAACTTGGAAACCGGGCTCACAAAATTCTCAATCGCCGAATCTGGCGCCGACAGCCTCCGTAGTACCCTATTCTCGGCTCCCGGTACCCATACACCAGGTTCCGATCTTGGGATGCTACAAGGAGGATTTCAAATCATCAGTTTAATTATAATGAGCATAACCATAAGCATAACCTACGGACAATAACCACAAGAACACCATCGCAAAATCCACTATGATCAAAAACTTTTAAGTGCAATGTGTGTAAAAGGAAAATACAAGGTGATGATGATAACAGAAACTCAAAAGCTCGACTGCACACTCCTGCTGCTACTATGCTACTGTTGCGTCCGGGCGTCACCTGCACGCATCAATCGTGCATAAGCTTATAGAAAGCTTAGAGGGTGGTGTAAGTGTGTGCTCAATATAAGCGTGCTTAGAATGCAAGGTCGGAGTAATGCGGAATCATGGTGATGAATACATGAATGCAATCAGTTGTACCAAGGCTATGCGGTGCAAGATATGAATGCTATCAGCCATAACACGGCCATGCGATGTGAGATGCAACTCAAGCATGCCAATGCTCATCATAAATCAGTACAGTTCTCATTCTGAAAAATCACCGAGGTTTAGTACACTCCAAGTGGCACTGCCGCTCTCCTAGCCGCACAGACCAAGTGAGCGTAAGAAACCTCACTATCCGCCTGGCCAATAGTCTATCAATACCTATCTGGCATGTCGATGGCGGACCCATTCACGAGCTGGTCAAACTTATCCTAGTATTGGCCCCTACCCTCGGGCGAGTAATGCCACACCCCTTTCCAACCGACCATGACATAGTGGGAGACGCGACCTCCTGGTATTTAGCCCTCCTGCGCTATATATCCACTCGGTCTCGACGTTGGAGTCATCCTCTCGTACCATCGGGTTTAGAAATTTTCACCCAGGACATCTATGGCGCCCCGATGCTTAGTAACAATATTTTTGGTATCTAATCCAGCCACCCATGATGTGTCTGTGGAAGCTATGGCTCCGGTGTCACTAGGCATACAATAATCACAATCACACAAATGCAAGTGCATGAATCATATTATCAGACATACGATAATCCTGCACGTACTGAGCGCTCATGTGGGGCGACTCCGCCTATCATGGACCCCATAAACGATCTGCCCGAAGGCATATGCTATAATCAGTCACTTCTCATATCAGGCATACATATGATGCGTATGATCATGAATCATGGATCTATGCTATACATGTTATGTGGTGGTGGGCTCTCTCATAATGAAGATGGGCCTAGATAGCCTACACACTACAAGTATGGGCCTGTCAATGGGCCCTGGGGAGAGTGACAATGCAGACATTTAACTGACATCATCCTTATAATGTGGGCATCTAACCATCATTGCACTCAAAACATAGCTCGCCATAAGGGTCAACACATATACCATGGTAGAATCACACTACAATGAGCCTCATGTACATCCTAATGGGCTTCGACCCATGGGCCTCTAATACATTAAATGGCCTTATAACATGGGTCTTGTATATATATCAAGGTGGGCCATAACAACGGTCCACAAATGCATCAAGGTGGGCCTCAACAACGGGCCACACAAATGGGCCTTGGGTATATCTAATGGGTCACACCCAAATTATAAGTGGTGATAACAATTTCCACCATTAAAATTCCCAAGGCCCGCCATAACCTTTATTTCCCATCCAATCTAATCATAAGGTCCCAAGGGATTTCAATGGTAGCCGTTTAATCCCAATAGTACATTGTGGTCCACATGATAATTAGATTTGTCTTATTTTTGCCTTAAGCCTTAAATTTATCTTTTTTAAAAAATGATTGGATAGTTTGGATGCGACACATGCATCATGGTGGGTCCGATAGGGATGAATAACATAGATCATACACATACCTCATGTTGGGGACCACACTGATGGGAAGTGTGGTGCACACACATAAGTGGGCCTCGCGTGGGGCCTACCATAATATTTATTTTCCACCCAATCCTGTTGATAAGGCCATACAGACCTGCGCCCACCAAAATATTTATTTTTCCACCCAATCCTGTTGATAAGGCCATGGAGACCTGGGCCATCAAAATATATATTTTTTTCCACCCAACTTGTGGATAAGGTCACACGGACCTGGGCCCACTCATAATGTTTATTTTCATCCAAACTGTTCACAAGGTCACTCAGACCTAGGGCCCACTGTAATATTTATATGACATCCAAACTGTTCATTAGGTCTCGTGGACCAGGGGTGGGACTGGGGCCCACCGTAATGTTTATTTGCCATGGGGCCCACGATGATGTTTACCTAACATCCAGTCCGTTGATGAGGTCACACGGACATGGATGAAGAGTAAAGACAAATATCATATCTGATCCAAAACTTTTGCAACCCAAAAGGGTTTCCAATAGCAAACGTTCAATCTAATTGTTGCCTGCAACGTGGGCCACCTGAGATCCAAATACGGCTGATTTTAGGGGTGGCCCATAGCTGGGAGGAGGGCCCACCAAATGCAAGGTATTAATGGTCGACACACATCATGGTGGGGCCCACGGCTGGGACCGTGGGTCCCTGCTAGGTCGTCCGTCCGCCCTCCCACTGACAGCAGCAGCAGCAGGTGCTGCCTTGCTCCTTTTTTTTAAATCAGTTTTTCTGTGATTTTTAGTAGGTGGAGCCCGCATCAGCAAGATCCACTCCAGCCATTGGTCCCTGTGGCTCGATACAAACCTATCGAGTCCAATATTGGATGGTTTTTGATGTACAGGAGCGCCAGGCAATATATCAATGGTAGGAACACTGTTTCCTATACTATGGCACACCAGGAAACCAGATTGAGTTCATTTTTCGGCTCAATGCCTAAAATGAGCTGGGGAATGGAATGGACGGCTTGGATTATATGCATACATCAAGGTGGGGCCTACATGAGCGGCCCACCCCAAAAGCACCATTTTCTCCTTTTTTTTGTTAGCTTGTAAGCACACACCCTGCCAGTACACGCACTCTATGCAGCCGCGCTCATCCAGTGTCCAGGGATGCTAGACGACATGGCTAAACACATCCATTGTGGTGGGTCCCACATGGACGTGGCCCACCAACTATATATATGTATATTCTAATACAAATATAATATATTATGTGTGTATGTGTGTGTGTGTGTGTATATATATATATATATATTTGCAGGTGGGACTTCCCACCGGACGGTGGATTTTGCCTAAAATGTGGTGGGCCACACCATTGATGAATGAAGTAGATTTAACATGATTTGGTGGGGCCCACTTCATTCTAGGGAAAGGAAAGAGAGAGAGAGAGAGAGAGAGAGAGAGAGAGAGATACGGTGATAGAGAGGAGGGACCCCGCCACTATGGGCCCTCCATTGATACATCACATACATCGAAATGGGTCCCGCCAATAAGTGGGCCCTCAAATCATGAAATCAATGGTAGGAACTCAAAGATCACCCACCTCTAGGCCTCCTCCTTGTTCCCTTAGCCTTCTATGCTCCTTGCCTTCACTTTTGATGGTGGCTGATGGGATTTTGATAGTGTGGATGAGAGATAAGAGGGTGGGCCACACTTGTGGTAATGGATGGGAGCTTGGACGTATGGAATTGTTGCTTGGGAGAGTGTTTGAGTAAATGAGAGAAAGAGAATATTAAGAGTGATGGATGGAGTGGTGGGTGTAAGGAAAAGTGATGGGAAAGTAAGATTGTGTTTGAAATTTGTGAAAAGAGGTATGGTTGTGGTTGAAAATGGAAAAAAGAGGAATGGTGAGGGGAGAGAGAGAGTGGACTTTTGAAAAGGTAGGGATGGGTTGTTGTACTTTGGGTAAGGCTTGTACTTAACATTGATTGATAGGACATGACGTAGAGATTCTCTGGAAATTCGCAACGCGCGGCTTTTCTTCGAAATGAACGGAGGCCCACATCTCCTGACCTGAGTATCAGTTCGGTGCGCGAGTCACGGCAACGGCACGGTCCCTATGATACAAGTTTTAGTTTGAACCGACTTCGGTATGCGGGACCCGGTTTAGGATCGTGCGCAATCGCTGGATATAGGTTGAGGATTGCCAAAATTCAACCGAAAGGACCGCTGAAGCCAACGGAACAGTACGGACTAGGACACGGGCCTTACAACTCTCCCCTCCAAATAAAAATTTCATCCTCAAAATTTACATAATCATCGCAACTAGATATAACTCATAATAGAAGAGGAAATATGGTATCATCATATAAAATCGAAGACAACATACAAGATTCAATATATCATCAATCATCAAAGAGATGGGGATAGCGCTCTTGAATCTCGGCCTCGCGCTCCTAAGACGCCTCATCAACAGAATGGTGACCCTATTGAACCTTCACCAAGGAAATAACCTTGGTTCGGAGGACCTGTTCCTTTCGATCAAGGATACGAATTGGCTGATCAATGTAAGAAGCGTCCTCACGAACCTCCAACGGCTGCCAATTGATAATAGGAACTACATCTGACCCACACTTCCTTAGCATAGATACGTGAAAGACATTGTAGACATTAGACAACTGAGATGGTAAGGCAAGCCAATAGAATACGGCGCCAAGGGGCTCAGTGATCTCAAAAGGTCCTATGAATCTCGAACTACGCCCTTCATGGGGGAGACCTTGAGATACACGTGGTCCCCTACATCAAACTCCAGGGGACGACGCGGGCGATCAGTAAAACTCTTCTGCCGGCTATGAGCTGTACGCATCCTCTGCCTGATGATATCGATAACCTCTGACGTCTGCTGCATAAGCTCGGGACCTAGGAGATGCCGCTCTCCAACCTCGGTCCAACAACTTGGAGATCTCCATGGTCCGACATATGATGCCTCAAAAGGAGCTATGCCAATGGTTGCCTGATAACTGTTGTTGTATGCGAACTCAGCCAATCGCAGATGCTCATCCCAGCTAACCCCAAAGTCAATCACACAGGCTTGAAGCATATCCTCAAGGATCTGGTTGACCCTCTCAGTCTGGCCATCGGTCTGCGGGTGATACGCAGTGCTGAGCTGCAAATCAGTGCCCATCGCTCTCTGAAAGCTCCTCCAAAATTGAGACGTGAACCTCGGGTCTCGGTCAGAAATGATCGAGACTGGAGTGCCCTGTAGTCTCACAATCTCCTCAATGAATAACCTCACAAGCTGGTCCAAAGGCCAAGTCGCACGAATCAAAAGGAAATGTGCTGACTTCGTCAGACGATCAACGACGACCCAGATGACTTCATGACCGCGCTGAATCCTCTGTAAACCCATAATAAAATCTGTAAATACATGCTCCCACTTTCACGTCGGGACGCTCAACGACTGCAATAGACCAGGGGGTCTCTGATGATCGGCCTTGACATGCTGGCATGTGTCACACTCGGCCATAAAACTGACAATCTGGCGTTTCATCCCCGCCTAAAAATACTGTCTCCTCATATCACGATACATCTTCGTCGAGCCAGGGTGGATAAAAAACCACGATCGATGTGCCTCGGTCATAAGATCTCTGCGCAACTCAGAAATATCCGGGACACATAATCGGCCTCTGAAGCGAAGTCCACCATCAGCACCAATTTGCCAATGTCTGACTCTCAAATGCTGCCTCTGCTCGATAATCCTGTAACGACTCATCTGTCTGCTAAGCCTCGATTACCATTGCGACAAGAGAGAGTTGAATCGACAGGCTCGATAGCTGGACAATAGAAGACTGCAGACCAAAGTTAAAGTCTACTCTACTATATCCTCGAGCATCCTCCACTCCTGAATCATCATATGTGCCACCAGACCTCATGGCTGATGGTTAAGGGCATCTGCCACCACATTCACCTTACCTGGGTGGTAATGGAGGTCAAAATCATAGTCCTTCAGAAGCTCCATCCAGCGTCTTTGTCTCATGTTCAGCTCAGACTGAGAGAATAGATACTTTAAGCTCTTATGGTTAGAGAAGAGCTTAAACCTAACCCCATAGACATAGTGTTTTCACACTTTCAGTGCGAAGGCAACTGCTACCAGCTCTAAATCATGTGTGAGGTAGTTCAGCTCATGGACCTTGAGCTGACGAGATGTGAAGGCTACAGGCCTGCAGTGCTGCATCAGGACAGCACCTAACCCAATATGCAAGACATCAGTAAATACAACAAATCCATCACTCCCAGAGGGAAGAGTGAGGACAGGAGCGGACGTTAGACGGTCCTTCAGCTCTATAAATGCTCGCTCATAGGGGTCACTCCAAATAAACTCTGTGCCCTTCCGAGTCAACCTAGTCAACGGGGTTGCAATACGGGAGAAGCCCTCATTGAAACGCCGATAGTATCCCGCTAAACTAAGGAAATTACGGATCTCAGACACAGTCATGGGCTGACCCCACTGACGCACTGCCTCAACCTTCGAGGGGTCCACTGCGACACCCTCCCTCATCACCACGTGACCGAGGAATCTCACCTCCTCCTGCCAGAACTCGCACTTCTCCAGCTTCGCATATAGCTGGTGGGAACGGAGGGTCTGCAAAGCGATCTTCAGATGTTGCATATGGTCCTCACGGGTCCTCGAATATATTAGAATGTCATCGATGAAGACCACCACAAACTGATCGAGATATGGATAGAAGACCTCATTCATTAATTGCATGAAAACCGCGGGTGCATTGGTCAGCCCGAAGGACATGACCTGAAACTCAAAATGACCGTAACGCGTCTTGAAAGCCGTCTTCGGGATGTCCTCCTCTCGGACATGAATCTGATGATAACCAGAATGCAGGTCAATCTTTGAAAAGAACTGTGCACCCTGCAGCTGATCAAATAAGTCGTCTATCCTTGGGAGTGGGTACTTGTTCTTGATTGTGACCCAGTTGAGCTCGTGGTAATCTATGCAGAGCAATGAACCATCCTTCTTCTTAACGAAGAGTAACGGTGCTCCCCAAGGTGAATTGCTCGGATGAATGAATCCCAACTCACGCAACTCGTCCAACTGCCGCTGCAGCTCTTGCAACTCCATCGGTGCCATATGATACGGGGCCTTAGAGATAGGCACGATACTAGGCACAAGATCTATTTGGAACTCAATATGACGGTGCGACGACAATCCCAGAATCTCCTGGAACACGTCAAGGAAATCGTAAACAACCGGCCACTGATCAATACAAATGATAATAGGCTCCACGACGGCGCAGGACATCAAGCATGACAACGACTTTCCTCTAGGCTCAGCGACGAACTGAAACTGTGGCAAGCCGGGTATAAAGAATGTGATGGTCCTCGCGGAACAGTCCAACACGGCGTGGTACTTGGCAAGCCAATCCATGCATAGGATGACGTCGAAATTAGACTTCGGCAGCACAAATAAATCAGCAGGTAAAAAGATATCACCGACCAGAACCAGGTAAGATGAACAGAAATGGCCCAATACTATGGTCTTCCTCAAGGGCGTCGATACGGTCAACCCCTCGCGAGCAGACTCTATTGGTAATCCCGTCGAATGATAAAAATCCTCAGACATGAATGAATGCGATGCACCGGAATCAAACAGTACACGTGCGATACATGCGGAGGCAGAAAGAATACCCTCAATGACTCCTCTAGAAGACTACGGATCCTGCTGAGCCGTGTAGAACCTAGCCTGAGCTGGCTGGAGGTGTCTGTCCCCTCTGAGGTCCCTTGTGCTACTGCTGCCACTGTGGCGGCCTGTACTACTGTCTCTGCTGCTGGTGGGGCCTTAGCGGCTGAGGTGGCTGTGATCGCTGCTGATGGGGTCGCTGCTGTGCTGGAGGCTACTGTTGAGGTCGCTACTGCGCTGGAGGCTGCTGTGGCCCTCTCGACTGCTACATATGAGGGTGAGGGCACTCAGACAGGCAGTGCCCTGTCCTACTGCATCCAAAATAAGCCCCTATAAACGACTGCTGGGGTGGCGCTGGAGGTGCTGCTGGGGCTGTTGGTGCTCTAGCAGGTGAGTGGCTCCTATACCTTTGTGGTCGTTGATGCTGCTGGGAGCTACTAAAGGGGGCCTGCCTCTTCCAATTCTGACCCCTACTCTGATCTCGGTCGCTCTGTGAGCCGGCCCACTAGTCTCATAGATCTAGGCCCTCCGCACTAACGCCTGGAAAGTCGGGAGCTCATGCCTAATCACACGGCCTCGAAGATCGTAACGTAAGCCGTTCTCAAAACGGCGGGCCTTCCGCCCCTCATCATCAACCATATATGGCGCGAACCTCGATAGCGTCACAAAATGGGCCGCGTACTGCGCCACAGTCATGTCCCCCTATACCAAGGTCTCAAACTCCAGTGCTCTTTGACGTCGAATGTGGTCAGGGAAGTACTGCTCCTCGAATCAGTCGATAAAGTCCTCCCATGTCTAGACATAATCAGGTCCTGCAACACGGGTAACAGAGGTCCACCAGTGCTCGGCCTCACCCTGAAAAAGAAATACTGCCAACCGGACTAGCTGCTCGGTCGTACATGACATGGTATCGAAGATCTTCTCCACATCGAAGCACCATTTCTCGGCAACTGTCACGCCCCGAACTTGAAAATCGGGCTCACAAAATTCCCGATCTCCGAATCCGGCCCCGACAGCCTCCGTAGAACCCCATTCTTGGCTCCCGGCACCTATTCACCAGGTTCCGATCCTGGGACACTAAAAGGAGGATTTATAATCATCAGTCTGATTCATAATAAGCATAACAAAAGCATAACCCATGAACAATAAATAAAAGAACACCATCACAAAATCCACTATGATCAAAAGCTTTAAGTACAATGCGACTGAAGGGAAATACAAGATAGTGCAAAAGAGAGAAACTCCAAAGCTCGCTTGCACGCTGCTGCTGCTACTATGCTATAGCTGCGTCCTGGCATCACCTGTACACATCAATCGTGCATAAGCTTATAGGAAGCTTAGAGGGCGGTGTAAGTGTGTGCGCAATATAAGCGTGCTCAGAACGCAAGGTCAGAGTAATGCGGAATCATGGTGATGAGTACATGAATGCAATCAGCCGTACCAAGGCTATGCGGTGCAAGATATGAATGTCATCGGCCATAACACGGCCATGCGATGTGAGATGCAACTCAAGCATGCCAATCCTCATCATATATCAGTACAGTTCTCATTCTGGATAATCACCGGGGTTCAATACACTCCAAATGGCACTGTCTCTCTCCTAGCCGCACAGTCTAAGTGAACGTAAGAAACCTCACTATCCGCCTGGCCAATAGTTTGCCAATACCTATCTGGCACGTCGATAGTTGACCCATTCGTGAGCTGGTCAAACTCAACCTAGTATTGCCCCCTACCCTCAGGCGAGTAAGGCCACACCTCTTTCCAACCGACCACGACACAGTGGGAGACGCGGCCTCCTCGTATTCGGCCCTCGTGCACTCATATATCCACTCGGTCTCGATGTTGGAGTCATCCTCTAGTACCATCGGATTTAGGGATTTTCACCCAGGGACATCTATAGCGCCCGTATGCTAAAACCAAACATTTTTGGTATCCAACCCAACCACCCACGATGAGTCTGTGGAGGCTATGACCTTGATGTTGTTAGGACATGCAATAATCATGATCACACAAATGCAAGTGCATGAATCACCCTACCAAACATGCAACAATCCTGCGCGTACCGAGCACTCATGTGGGGCGACTCCACCTATCAAGGAGTCCATAACGATCTGCTCGAAGGCATATGATATGATCAGTCACTTCTCATATCAGGCATACATATGATGCGTATGATCATGAATCATGGATCTATGTTATACATATTATGTGGTGATGGGCTCTGGTCAAAATGAAGATGGGCCTAGACGGCCTATATACTATAGGTATGGGCCTATTAATGAGCCTTAAGGAGAGTGAAAATGCGGACATTTAATCAACATTGTACTTATAATGTGGACGTCAAACCAACATTGTTCCCAAGGCATGGCCCGCTACAACAATCAACACATGAACCATGGTAGAATCGCGTTGTAATGGGTCTCATAATATGGGCTCTATACAAATCAAGGTGGGCCTCAACAATGGGCCTTAAATTATCTCCAAAATAGTTGGACAGTTGGATGAAACACATGCATCATGATGGAGCCCACTCTAATGGAGGGTATGGTTTACAATACATACATAAGTGGGTCCCATGTGGGGCCTACCATAATGTTTATTTCCCATCCAACCCATTGATAAGGTCATTCAGATCGAGGCCCACAGTAGTGTTTATTTTCCAAGCAACCTAGGGCCCAACATAATGTTTATTTTCCAACCACCTGTTCATAAGGTCATGTGGACCAGGGTAGGGCCCACAGTAATATTTATTTTTCGTACAAAATAGGCCCACTATAATGTTTATTTTCCATTCAACCAGTTGATAGGGTCGTGTGGACCAAAGGCCCAATGGAATGTTTATTTGCACCCAACCTGTTCACAGGGCCAAGCAGTCAGGGAGGGGCCCACCGAAATGTTTATTTTTCATCTAACCTGCTGATGAGGTCACGTGGGCAGGGAGCCCACCGTGACTTTTATTTGACGTCCAACCTGTTTATAAGGTCACCTGGACCTGGGGGTGGACATGGGGCCCACCGAAATGTGGTTCACAAATCCAGCCCATTCATTGTGTGTGTCCCACAAATTTAAGGGTCCAAATCAAGTTTCAATCACATCCAAAACTCAGGTAGGCCGCACCAAATGATTTTATATGTTTTAGGCATGTCTTCACATGATTTTAGATGGTATGACCTGCCTGAGTTCCGTTTACGGCTAATTTTTAGGGTGGACGGCTGGTCCGTGGGGACCCATCAAATGCACGGTGCTGATGGGCGAAACGCATCAAGGTGGGGCCCACAGTTGGGTCCCGAGGGCCCTGCCAAGCCGTCTGCCCGCCCAAGCAGCCGCAGGCGCACTGCCTACGTCTTTTGACAGCAGCAACGCTGCTATTGCATTAAATTATAATTTTTTAAATACCGTTTTCTCACGGTTTTTCACAGGTGGGGCCCTCATCAGAAAAATCCACCCCGTTCATTGGCTTCCATATCTCAACACCATCCAAACGAACCGATATGTAGCATATTTTTGACGAATAAAACCATCAAAGCGGGTTTTAACGGTACACATTACTGTTTCCCATGGTATGGCCCGTATGATTATCAGATTGATCTCAACTTCCGGCTCAACGCCTAAAATGATCTGAGGAAGAGGATGGATGGCTTGGATTTGACTTATACATCAAGGTGGGGCTTGCATGAGAGGCCCACCACTTCTTTCTCTCTTTTTTTTTATAGTACACACCCATGCCAGTATGCACACTCCATGACAAGCTCGCCCGTCCAGCGTCTAGTGATGCTGGACGGTGTGGATAAACACATGCATTGTGGTCGGTCCCACATGGACGTGGCCTACCAAATATATACATATAATTTATATATTATATTATATATATAATACATATTATATTATATATATTATATAAAATATAACTTATATATATATATATAAAAGATGCATTGGGCCCATCCAAACAGTGGATAGTGTGGATCATCACCTGCAATAGGGTGGGTCACACCGTCTGATGTAGATGGACGGGGTAGATATAACACATATTGGTGGGATCCACACCATCACAATGAATGAGAGAGAGAGAGAGAGAAATATACAGTGAGATAGAGAGGAGGGACCCCGCCACTATGGGCCCTCCATTGATACAACACATACATCAAAATGGGTCCCACAACAAGTGGGCCCTGAAGATCGAGATTTCAATGGTGGATCACCCACCTTTAAGCCTCTTCCTTGCTCCCTTGGCCTCAAATGCTCCTTGCCTTTGCCCTGGATGGTGGATGATGGAAGATTAATGGTGTGGATGAGAGATGAGAGGGTGTAGATGGAAGTTGAGAAGGTGGACCACACTTGGGAGTGAGAGGGAAGCTTGGACGTGTGAGGCTTGAGTTGCTTGGAAAATTTGAGAAATGAGAGAGAGAGAGAGAGAGAGAGAGAGAGAGATGATATGGATGGGTGAGGTGTGATGGGTGATGGGTTGGGTTGAAAATTTTGAAAAAGGGGTATGGTTGTTATTGAAAATGGGAAAAAGAGGAATAGTGAGGTGAAAAAAGGGCGGACTTTTGAAAAAGAGGGAATGGATTGTTGTACTTAGGGTAAGGGATGCATTTATGGTTGATTGATGGGACTAATTGTAGAGATTCCCTCAAAATCCGCAATGCACGGTGTTTCTTCGGAATAAACGCAGATCAACATCTTCTTACCTGGGTATAGGTTCGGTGCGCGAGTCGGGCGACGACGCGGTCGCCAAGACATAGGTTTTGGATTGAGCCGACGTCAGTGTGCGGGACCTGGCTTAGGATCGTGCTGAAACATCAGATACAGTGCGAAGGTTGCCGGAATTCGACTAGAAAGACCGCGGAAGCTAAAGGAACGGTACAGACTGGGACACGGGTCTTACAGCTCTCGCCTCCAAATAAAAATTTCATCCTCGAAATTTACACAATCAACACAAGAAAACATAAATCATAATAAAATAGGAAGCAAGCTATTGTCATATCAAATCGAAGACAGCATACAAGATACAACATATAATCAATCATCAAAGAGATGGGGATAACGCTCTCGAATCTCAGCCTCGCGCTCCTAAGATGCCTCATCAACAGAATGGTGACCCCACTGAACCTTCACCAAGGGGATGACCTTGGTCCGGAGGATCTGCTCCTTCCGATCAAGGATACAAACTGGCTGCTCAATGTAAGAAGCGTCCTCACGAACCTCCAACGGCTGCCAGTCGATAACAAGAACTACGTCTGACCCACACTTCCTCAACATAGAGACGTGGAAAACATTGTAGACGGCAGACAACTGAGATGGTAAGGCAAGCTGATAGGCCACAGCGCCAATGCGCTTAGTGATCTCGAAAGGTCCTATGAATCTCGGAGCAAGCTTGCCCTTCGCTCCAAATCGAACTACGCCCTTCATGAGCGAGACCTTGAGATACACGTGGTCCCCTACATCAAACTCCAAGGGACGATGCCGGCGATCAGCAAAACTCTTCTGCTGGCTCTGAGCTGTGCGCATCCTCTGCCTGATGATATCAATAGCCTCTGATGTCTCATGCACAAGCTCGGGACCTAGGAGATGCCGCTCTCCAACCTCGGTCCAACAACTCGGAGATCTGCACGGTCTACCATATAATGCCTCAAAAGGAGCAATGCCAATGGTCACTTGATAGCTGTTGTTGTATGCGAACTCAGCCAATCGCAGATGCTCATCCCAGCTACCACCGAAGTCAATCACGCAGGCCCGAAGCATATCCTCAAGGATCTGGTTGACCCTTTTGGTCTGGCCATCGGTCTGCGGATGATACGCGGTACTGAGCTGTAAATTAGTTCCCATAGCTCTCTGAAAGCTCCTTCAAAACTGAGACGTGAATCTCGGATCTCGGTCAGAAACGATCGAGACTGGGACGCCGTGCAGTCTCACAATCTCCTCAATGAATAACCTCGCAAGCCGGTCCAAAGGCCAAGTAGCACGAATCGCAAGAAAGTGTGCCGACTTCGTCAGGCGATCCACAACAACCCAGATGGCGTCATGACCGCGCTGAGTCATCGGCAAACCTATAATGAAATCTGTAGATACGTGCTCCCACTTTCACGTCGGGACACTCAACGGCTGCAATAGACCAGGGGGTCTCTGATGATTGGCCTTGACATGCTGGCATGTCTCACACTCGGCCATAAAATTGGCAATTTGACGCTTCATCCCCGCCTAAAAATACTGTCTCCTCATATCACGGTACATCTTCATCGAGCCAGGGTAGATAGAAAACCGCGATCGATGTGCCTCGGTCATAAGAGCTCTACGCAACTCAGGAATATCCAAGACACACAATCGGCCTCTAAAGCAAAGTCCACCATCAGCACCAATCTGCCAATCTGTCTGACTCTCAGATGCTGCCTCTGCTCGGTAATCCTGTAACGACTCATCTGTCTGCTGAGCCTCGATCACCCTTGCGACAAGAGAGGGTTGAATCGACAGGCTCGATAATTGAACGATAGAAGACCACAGATCAAAATCAAAGTCATACTCTGCAATATCCTCGAGCATCTTCCACTCCTGAATCATCATATGTGCCACCAGGCCTCGTGGCTGACGGCTAAGGGCATCTGCCACTACATTCGCCTTGCATAGGTGGTACTGGAGGTCAAAATCATAATCCTTCAGAAGCTCCATCCAGCGTCTATGTCTCATGTTCAGCTCAGACTGAGAAAATAGATACTTCAAGCTCTTGTGGTCGGAGAAGAGCTCGAACCTAACCCCATAGAGATAGTGTCTCTACACCTTCAGTGCGAAGACGACTGCTGCCAGCTCTAAGTCATGCGTAGGGTAGTTCAGCTCATGAACCTTGAGCTGACGAGATGCAAATGCTACAGATCTGTCGTGCTGCATCAGGACAGCACCCAATCCAATACACGAAGCATCAGTAAATACCACGAATCCATCACTCCCAGAGGGAAGAGTGAGGACAGGAGCGGACGTCAGACGGTCCTTCAGCTCCATAAATGCTTGCTCACAGGTGTCACTCCAAATAAACTCTGCACCCTTCCGAGTCAACCTGGTCAACGGGGCTGCAATACGGGAGAAGCCCTCAATGAAACGTCGATAGTATCCCGCTAAACCAAGGAAACTGCGGATCTTGGACGCAGTCGTGGGCTGGCCCCACTGACGCACTGCCTCAAACTTTGAGGGGTCTACTGCAACACCCTCCCTCGTCACCACGTGACTGAGGAATCTCACCTCCTCCTTCCAGAACTTACACTTCTCCAGCTTCGCATATAGCTGGTTGGCATGAAGGGTCTGTAAGGGAATCCCCAGATGCTGCATATGGTCCTCATGGGTCCATGAATATATCAGAATGTCGTCCATGAAGACCACAACAAACTGATCGAGATATGGACGAAAGACCTCGTTCATCAACTGCATGAATACCGTGGGTGCATTGGTCAGTCCAAAGGACATGACCTGAAACTCAAAATGACCGTAACACGTTCTGAAAGCCGTCTTCAGGATGTCCTCCTCTCGGACACGAATCTGATGATAACAAGAACGCAAGTCAATCTTCAAAAAGAACTGTGCACCCTGCAGCTGATCAAATAAATCGTCTATCCTCGAGAGTGGCTACTTGTTCTTAATTGTGACCTGGTTGAGCTCGCGGTAATCCACACAAAGCCTCAACGAGCCATCCTTCTTCTTAATGAAGAGTACCGGTGCTCCCCACAGAGAACTGCTCGGATGAATAAATCATAACTCACGTAACTCGTCCAACTGTCGCTGCAGCTCACGTAACTCCATCGGTGTCATACGGTACGGGGCCTTCGAGATAGGACCCGGTACCAGGCACAAGGTCGATCTGGAACTCAATATGATGGTGCGGAGGCAATCCTGAAATCTCCTAAAACACGTCAGGGAAGTCGCAGACCACCGACAACAGATCAATACACAAGGCAATAGGCTCCTCGACTGCGCAGGACATCAAGCAAGACAACGGCTCTCCTCTGGGCTCGGCAATGAACTGAAACTGTGGCAAGCCTGGTATGCAGAATGTGACTGTCCTCGGAGAACAGTCCAAGATAGCGTGGTACTCGGCAAGCCAATCCATGCCCAAGATAATGTCGAAATCTGTTATCGGCAGCACGAATAAGTCAGCGGGTAAAAAGATATCACCGACCAGAACCGGGCAAGATGGACAGAAACGGCCTAATATTGTGGTCCTCCCGAAGGGCGTCGATACGGTCAACCCCTCACTAGCAGACTCTGTTGGCAATCCAGTCGATCGGTAAAAATTCTCAGACATGAATGAGTAAGAAGCACCAGAATCAAATAATACTCGGGCGATGCATGAAGAGACAGGAAGTATACCCTCGACGACTCCTCCGGATGACTGCGGGTCCTGCTGAGTCGCGTAAAATCTAGCCTAAGCTGGCTGGGGAGGTGCCTGTCCCCTCTGAGGTCCCTGGTGCTGCTGCTGCCTCTACGGCGGCCTATACTGCTACCTCTGCTGCTGCTGGGGTCTCGGCGGCTGAGGTGGCTGTGGTCGCTGCTGATGGGGTCGCTGCTGTGCTGGAGGATGCTGTTGAGGTCGCTGCTGTGCTGGAGGCTGCTGTGGTGCTCTTGGCGGCTGTAGATGAGGCTATTGTGATCCTCTCGACTGCTGCAGATGAGGGCGAGGGCACTCAGACAAGTGGTGCCCTGTCCCACCACATCCAAAATAAGTCCCTGTAAACGGCTGCTGGGGTGGTGCTGGAGGTGCTACTGGGGTTGCTGGTGCTCTAGCAGGTGAGTGGATCCTATACTTCTGTGGTCGTCACTGCTGCTGGGAGCTACTGGAGGGGGTCTGCCTCTTTTGACCCCTCCTCTGATCTCTGTCGGCCTGCGAGCCGGCCCACTCAGTCTCGTAGATCTGAGCCCTCCGCACTACTGCCTGAAAGGTCAGAAGCTCATGCCCAATCACACGACCTCGAAGACAGTAACGCAAGCCGTTCTCGAAACGGTGGGCCTTCCACCCCTCATCATCAACCATATACGGTGCGAACCTCGATAGCGCCACGAAACGGGCCACGTATTGCGCCACAGTCATGTCCCCCTGCACCAGAGTCTCGAACTCCAATGCCCTCTGGCGTCGAATATGGTCAGGGAAATACTGCTCCTCGAATTGGTCTATAAAATCATCCCATGTCCAGACGTAGTCAGGTCCTGTGACGCGGGTAACCGAGGTACACCAGTGCTCGGCCTCACCCTGGAAAAGAAACACTGCCAACCGAACTCGCTGCTCGGTCCTGCATGACATGATATCGAAGATCTTCTCCACATCAGAGCACCACCTCTCAGCTGCTGTTGGATCTGACTCGCCCTGGAAACGCGGAGGATCAAGCTGTCAGAACTCTTGAAGGAGGGTACTCTCGCACTCTTGCTCTTCCTGGGCCGGTGAAATAACCGGGTATCTGCTCTGCCCCTGAAGTGCGGCTGTCACAGCCTGCAGCATCTGCTGTAACTGGGAAGCACTCACTGATACGGTCGAATCTGCACCAGTCTCTAGTGGAGGAGCAGCATCCTCAGGATGGGTGGTATGAATCTCTAGTAGAGGAGCGACATCCTCAGGCTGGGCAGTAGGAATCTCTGGTGGTGGAGTAGGAATCGTAGGTAGTAGTGTGGGAGCCGCAAGTGGTGGAGCTGGAGTAACCGGTGGTGGTGTGGGAGTCGATCGGGTCACTCTCCTATGCAGCATGTCTTACAGGAAAGAGTGAAGGCGCCTATTTACTTTGAAATTCTCGAAGGCATGCTCGTTAAGGGTCGGTAATAAAAGATCGTTAGGCTATCCGAACTTAGGACTTAATCATTCATAGCAGACATGTAATGTTGTTCTTGGTTATTCCCGAGTTATGCTCTGATACCAACTTCTATCATGCCCCGAACTTGGAAACCGGGCTCACAAAATTCCCAATCGCTGAATTTGGCACCGACAGCCTCCGTAGAACCCCATTCTCGGCTCCCGACACCCATTCACCAGGTTCCGATCCTGGGATACTACAAGGAAGATTTATAATCATCAGTCTGATTCATAATGAGCATAACAAAATCATAACCCACGAATAATAAACACAAGAACACCATCACAAAATCCACTATAATCAAAAGCTTTAAGTACAACGCGACTGAAGGGAAATACAAATAGTGCAAAAGAGAGAAACTCCAAAGCTCGCCTGCACGCTCCTGCTGTTACTATGCTATGGCTGCGTCCTGGCGTCACCTGCACGTATCAATCGTGCATAAGCATATAGGAAGCTTAGAGGGCGGTGTAAGTGTGTGCGCAATATAAGCGTGCTCAGAACGCAAGGTCAGAGTAATGCGGAATAATGGTGATGAGTACATGAATGCAATCAGCCGTACCAAGGCTATGTGGTGCAAGATATGAATGTTATCGGCCATAACACGGCCATGCGATGTGAGATGCAACTCAAGCATGCCAATCCTCATCATATATCAGTACAGTTCTCATTCTGGATAATCACCGGGGTTCAATATACTCCAAATGGCACTGTCGATCTCCTAGCCGTACAGTCTAAGTGAGCATAAGAAACCTCACTATCCGCCTGGACAATAGTCTGTCAATACCTATCCAGTACGTCGATAGCGGACCCATTCGCGAGCTAGTCAAACTCAGCCTAGTATTGCCCCTACCCTCGGGCGAGTAAGGCCACATCCCTTTCCAACCGACCACGACACAGTGGAAGACGCGGCCTCGTGGTATTCGTCCCTCGTGCGTTCATATATCCACTTGGTCTCGACGTTGGAGTCATCCTCTGATACCATCGGGTTTAGGGATTTTCACCCAGGGACATCTATGGCGCCCGTATGCTAGAACCAAATATTTTTGGTATCCAACCCAGCCACCCATGATGAGTCTGTGGAGGCTATGACCCTGATGTTGTTAGGACATGTAATAATCATGATCACACAAATGCAAGTGCATGAATCACCCTACCAAACATGCAACAATCCTGCGCATACCGAGCGCTCATGTGGGGCGACTCCACCTATCAGAGAGTCCATAACGATCTGCCCGAAGGCATATGCTATGATCAGTCACTTCTCATATCAGGCATACATATGATGCGTATGATCATGAATCATGGATCTATGTTATACATATTATGTGGTGATGGGCTCTGGTCAAAATGAAGATGGGCCTAGACGGCCTATATACTACAGGTATGGGCCTATTAATGAGCCTTAGGGAGAGTGACAATGCGGATATTTAACTAACATTATACTTGCAATGTGGACATCAAACCAACATTGTTCCCAAGGCATGGCCCACTACAACAATCAACACATGAACCATGGTAGAATCACGCTGTAATGGGCCTCATAATATGGGCTCTATACAAATCAAGGTGGGCCTCAACAATGGGCCTTAAATTATCTCCAAAATAGTTAGACAATTAGATGAAACACATACATCATGATGGAGCCCACTCTAATGGAGGGTATGGTTTACAATACATACATAAGTGGGTCCCATGTGGGGCCTACCATAATGTTTATTTCCCATCCAACCCATTGATAAGGTCATTCAGACCGAGGCCCACAGTAGTGTTTATTTTCCAAGCAACCTAGGGCCCAACATAATGTTTATTTTCCAACCAACTGTTCACAAGGTCATGTGGACCAGGGTAGGGCCCATAGTAATATTTATTTTCCGTACAAAATGGGCCCACTATAATGTTTATTTTCCATACAACCAGTTGATAGGGTCGTGTGGACCTAAGGCCCAATGGAATGTTTATTTGCACCCAACCTGTTCACAGGGCCAAGCGGTCAGGGAGGGGCCCATCGAAATGTTTATTTTTGAGGTCCGTGGGAGTCACGTGGACCAGGGCCCACGGTAATGTTTATTTGCCATTCAAACTGTTGATGAGATCACGTGGACTAGGGCCAACCGTGATGTGGTTCTCAAATCCAGCCCATTCATTGTGTGTGTCCCACAAATTTAAGGGTCTAAATCAAGTTTCAATCACATCCAAAACTTAGGTAGGCCCCACCAAATGATTTTATATGCTTTAGGCATGTCTTCACATGATTTTAGATGGTATGACCTGCCTAAGTTCCGTTTACGGCTGATTTTTGGGGTGGACGGCTGGTCCGTGGG
Source organism: Magnolia sinica (assembly GCF_029962835.1). Classification (NCBI taxonomy): domain Eukaryota; kingdom Viridiplantae; phylum Streptophyta; class Magnoliopsida; order Magnoliales; family Magnoliaceae; genus Magnolia; species Magnolia sinica. Next base: position 89,854,256 of record NC_080574.1, read on the forward strand.
GACCCATCAAATGCACGGTGCTGATGGGCGAAACGCATCAAGGTCTGCCCGCCCAAGCAGCCGCAGGCGCACTGCCTACGTCTTTTGACAGCAGTAGCGCTGCTACTGCATTAATTTTTTTTTAAATACCGTTTTCTCACGGTTTTTCACAGGTGGGGCCCTCATCAGAAAAATCCACCTCGTTCATTGGCTTCCATATCTCAACACCATCCAAACGAGCCCGATATGTAGCATATTTTTTGCGAATAAAACCATCAAAGTGGGTTTTAATGGTACACATTACTGTTTCCCATGGTATGGCCCGTATGATTATCAGATTGATCTCAACTTCCGGCTCAACGCCTAAAATGATCTGAGGAAGAGGATGGATGGCTTGGATTTGACTTATACATCAAGGTGGGGCTTACATGAGAGGCCCACCACTTCTTTCTCTCTTTTTTTTTATAGTACACACCCATGCCAATATGCACACTCCATGACAAACTTGCCCGTCCAGCGTCCAGTGACGCTGGACGGTGTGGATAAACACATGCATTGTGGTGGGTCCCACATGGACGTGGCCCACCAAATATATACATATAATGTATATATTATATTATATATATAATACATATTATATTATATATATTATATATATTATATAAAATATAACATATATATATATATAAAGATGCATTGGGCCCATCCAAACAGTGGATGGTGTGGATCATCACCTGCAATAGGGTGGGCCACACTGTCTGATGTAGATGGACGGGGTAGATATAACACATATTGGTGGGATCCACACCATCACAACGAAAGAGAGAGAGAGAGAGAGAGAGAGAGAGAGAAATATATGGTGAGATAGAGAGGAGGGACCCCGCCACTATGGGCCCTCCATTGATACAACACATACATCAAAATGGGTCCCACAACAAGTGGGCCCTAAAGATCAAGATTTCAACGGTGGATCACCCACCTTTAAGCCTCCTCCTTGCTCCCTTGGCCTTAAATGCTCCTTGCCTTTGCCTTGGACGGTGGATGATGGGAGATTAATGGTGTGGATGAGAGATGAGAGGGTGCAGATGGAAGATGAGAAGGTGGACCACACTTGGGAGGGAGAGGGAAGCTTGGATGTGTGAGGCTTGAGTTGTTTGGGAGATTTGAGAAATAAGAGAGAGAGAGAGATGATATGGATGGGTGAGGTGTGATGGGTGATGGGTTGGGTTGAAAATTTTGAAAAAGGGGTATGATTGTTGTTGAAAATGGGAAAAAGAGGAATGGTGAGGTGGAAAGAGGGTAGACTTTTGAAAAAGAGCGAATGGGTTATTGTACTTGGGGTAAGGGAAGCATTTATGGTTGATTGATGGGACTAATTGTACAGATTCCCTCGAAATCCGCAATGCGCAGTGTTTCTTCAGAATAAACGCAAATCGACATCTTCTTGCCTGGGTATCGGTTCGGTGCGCGAGTCGCGGCGTTGGAACCGTGGCGACGACGCGGTCACCAAGACATAGGTTTCAGATCGAGCCGACGTCGGTGTGCGGGACCTGGCTTACGATCATGTGCAAACGTCGGATACAGTGCGAAGGTTGCCGGAATTCGACCGGAAGGACCACAGAAGCTAACGGAACGATACGGACTGGGACACGGGTCTTACAGCTACAGTCGGATCTGGCACGCCCTGAAAATGCGGAGGATCAAGCTGTCTGAACTCTCGGAGAAGGGCACTCGCACGCTCCTGCTTTGCCTAAGCTGAAGAAACAACTAGGCATCTGCCCTGCCCCTGTAGCACAGCAGTCACAGCCTGCAACATCTGCTATAACTACGAGGCACTCATAGGCACGGTCGGATCCGCACCGGCATCAGGTGGAGAAACGTCATCCTCAAGTAGGGGAGCAGGGATCTCTGGAGGTGGAACGGGAGGCGCAGGTGGTAAAGCTGGAGCCTTATGTGGTGAAGTGGGATGTGCTCGGGTCGCTCTTTTGGGCGGCATGTCCTATAGGAAAGAACAATGACGCCAATCAACCTTGAGAATCGTACGTTAGGGAATTCAATCGGAAGGTTTCACACTCAGAACTTAATCGTCCTAAACTCATAACAAACATGTGACGTCGTTCTCGGTTATTCCCAAGTTATGCTCTGATACCAACTTCTGTCATGTCCCAAACTCGAAAACCGGGCTCACAAAAGTTCCAATCGCCGAATCTGGCACCAACAGCCTCCATAGTACCCCATTCTCGGCTCCCGGTACCCATACACCAGGTTTCGATCCTGGGATGCTATTAGGAGGATTTCAAATCATCAGTTTAATTGTAATGAGTATAAGCATAAGCATAACCCGTGAACAATAACCATAAGAACACTATCACAAAATTCACTATGATAAAAAAAAATTGAGTACAATGCATGTAAAAGGAAAATACAAGGTGATGATGGTAACAGAAAATCAAAAGCTTGACTGCACGCTCCTACTGCTACTATGCTACAGTTGCGTCCGGGTGTCACTTGCACGCATCAATTATGCATAAGCTTATAGAAAGCTTAGAGGGTGGTGTAAGTGTATGTGCAATATAAGCGTGCTCAGAATGCAAGGTCGGAGTAATGCAGAATCATGGTGATGAATACATGATTGCAATCAGTCATACCAAGGCTATGCGGTGCAAGATATGAATGCTATCGGCCATAACACGGCCATGCAATGTGAGATGCAACTCAAGCATGCCAATGCTCATAATAAATTAATACAGTTCTCATTCTTGAAAATCACTGGGGTTTAGTACACTCCAAGTGGCACTGCCGCTCTCCTAGCCACATAGTCCAAGTGAGCATAAGAAATCTCACTATCCGCCTGACCAATAGTCTACCAATACCTATCCGGCATGTCGATAGCGGACCCATTCACGAGCTGGTCAAACTCAGCCTAGTATTGCCCCCTACCCTCGGGTGAGTAAGGCCATACCCCTTTCCAACCGACCAAGACATAGTAGGAGACGTGGCCTCCTGGTATTCGGCCCTCCTGCGCTTATATATCCACTCGGTCTCGACGTTGGAGTCATCCTCTCGTACGATCGGGTTTAGGGATTTTCACCTAGGACATCTATGGCGCCCCGATGCTTAGTAACAATATTTTCGGTATCCAATCCAGCCACCCATGATGTGTCTGTGGAGGCTATGGCCCTGGTGTCACTACGGCATACAATAAACACAATCACACAAATGCAAGTGCATGAATCATACTATCAGACATGCGACAATCCTGCCCGTACCGAGTGCTTATGTGGGGCGACTCCGCCTATCAGGGAGCCCATAAACGATCTGCCCAAAGGCATATGCTATGATTAGTTACTTCTCATATCAAGCATACATATGATGCGTATGATCATGAATCATGGATTTATGTTCTACATGTTATGTGGTGGTGGGCTCTGTCATAATGAAGATGGGCCTAGACAACCTACACACTACAAGTATGGGCCTGTCAATGGGCCCTAGGGACAATGACAATGCGGATATTTAACCGACATCATCCTTACAATGTGGGCATCTAACCATCATTCTCCCAAAGCATAGCCCGCTGTAAGGGTCAACACATATATCATGGTAGAATCACACTACAATGAGCCTCATGTACGTCCTAATGGGCTTCGACCCATGGCCCTCTAATACATTAAATGGGCTCATAACATCGGCCTTGTATATATATCAAGGTGGGCCTCAACAACGGGCCACACAAATGGGCCTTAGGTATATCGAATGGGTCACACCCAAATTATAAGTGGTGATAATGATTTCCACCATTAAAATTCCCAAGGCCCGCCATAACCTTTATTTCCCATCCAATCTAATCATAAGATCCCAAGGGATTTCAATGTTAGCCGTTTAATCCCCACAGTATAGTGTGGTCCACATGATAATTAGATTTATCTTATTTTTGCCTTAAGCCTTAAATTTATCTTTTTTAAAAAATGATTGGACAATTTGGATGCGACACATGCATCATGGTGGGTCCGATAGGGATGGTAGCATAGATCATACACATACCTCATGTTGGGGACCACATTGATGGGAAGTGTGGTGCACACACATAAGTGGGCCTCACGTGGGGCCTACCATAATATTTATTTTCCACCCAATCTGTAACACCCCGAACTTTTCAATACCCGAGTATTGAAAGTCCTCGAGTGTTACCGTAAATTTAACCTATTACCTAACCTAACCCTACATCCATCCTCCAACGTGAATTTGACCGATTAATCATGATCTTCATCCATAAATCAAGTCATCAGATCGCTGATCATGTGGTCTGATATACATACCTTCCCTTGACTAAATCGGTGAATAACTCTTTATCCATAATGATTTGAATGTAAGTTCTTTCGTAAGGATTGTTTAAAAATGGGCATAAAACCACATAGAACCATTAGATTTCACAAAAATCCTATATCAACAGTAATTACGAAAATGCCATTAACCTAAACCCCTGAACTCTAGATCACATAGTTCCTATGATCCGTTTCATGTAAAATTTTATACCAGGCCTAATTATCATAAATTAACCATACATGTCAAATTTCAGCCCTTAGACCATAGTAAATCAGCTACTTGACCTCTACATTCGTTCGTACACTTATCAGATCAAGATTCTGATCCGTCTATCTTATTCACACCATATGAATATGCTTAACGTACCATTAGAATCAGAATCTGAGAAACTTTCACATGTAAGAAAGTCACTCAAATCTAACGTTATATAGGCCCTACCCCTAATCACTCTAGAAACCTATTTTATGTCCATCCGTTTACAAAACTAATCATACATCAACCCACATACATGACCGGAGTGCATACTATCAAGTTTCCATATTTTTAACAAGTCATCTAACCACCCATCCTTATCGGATCTACTAAACGGGCCACAAGAACATCACGGTAAACCGATCATCATGAAGATCTTACGTTCTAAGTCCAAACTGCCCGGTGACTTGTTGATTAGAGGTGTACAATTATTATTTTGGAATTTTGAAGTATATTAGCCATTAAAAGAACATCTTATTCATCCTCAGGAGATCGGGACCCAAACTGGATCATAGGAAAGAGCATGAAAAATGATGCATGTTTGCCAAATTTCAAGACATTCGGACGGCACATTTCGACATAACGGGTGTCGGATGCCGATTGAGAAATGGATGGGGAGTTCATAAATAGTGAATGCCACTACATGTCACCATTGAAGCTTGATCGGATAGTATGGCTCACTCGATTAACAGATCTGCCCCATTTTTGGACCTTAATCCTAGCAGGACATGTTAAACGCGATGAACAGAGCGAATCGTACAACTACAAGTAGTAAAGTGGACTTCACACAAAATAACTCAATTCATTCATATTTTATGTGCATGGGGTTTAACGGTGAATACCATCTGAGCATTAGCTGATTGTGCGGCCCACCTGAAGTTCGGATCTACTTCAAATTTCGGACCATGGGTTAGCACGGCGTGCCAAAGACGATGAATGGAGATGATCTTTTGGAAGATCATCACAGGTGGACCCTCATCTATTTTAAACAACCAGATAGAAATCTGCATGTTGTAACAGCGGACGCAAATTGGAATTCACGGAATTAGCACCACACATTGACTAGTGGTGTGGCTCATCCAAATCTTGGATCCACCCCATATTGTGGCCGCTAGCCTAACATCACCTTACAAAACTGATGGAAGGAATGGATTTTCTGAAAACCATACTAGTGGGCCCCCTAAAAATAAACAAAGGGAATCGATCCCTGACCGTCTGTTCTATCATGAATAAACAGAAGGCGAACTGACCGCTGAAGTTACGGGGTTAGCCGTGTTGGTTGGATTTCCAACGTGCAAATGCCATCTCTCTCTCTCTCAAGCCAAAAATAGCCAAAACGAGAGGAATTACAAGCTGCATTTATCCATTTTGAGAAAAACAGAGGCAACCACCGACGACCGTTGCTTGGGGATGGGCAGAACCAATCCCAGCCTTTGAATCTCCATCCCCTTGCCTATAAATGGGGAGCTCAGCCCCTTAGAATTTACACAGAAAGAGAGTTGAGAGAGGAAAGAGTCGAAGAGAGAAGAAAGAGAGAAAACAGATAGAGAGAAAGAGTAAAACAGAGGGTTGTTTTGGTGTGCCTGGAGCACACTACCCCAACTCAGTCCGCGAAAACCGGACCGAGCCGAGTTAGTGTGGAGCCATAGCCACACCACTTATGAGGTAAAAGAGAGGAAAGTGAGAAAGAAGGGAGGAAGAAGCTGAGGGTGTTGGGTGTGTGCGTGACCACCCAAGTTCGGGTCAGACCCAACCGTGGAAGGTAAGACCTCTCCCTCCATTATTTTTCTTCTTTAGGAGACTCTAAAATAAACTCATGCTAAAGCTCCATCACACCTCACCACACATGTATAAAAGCACCCGTCAACAAAAACTATGCACATAGTGAAGGGCGAACCTTGTTTTGAAGCTAGAAGAAACCTACATTCAAGCATTATTTCAAGGCCGAACCGGCCTGAGTAGGGCCCTGTTTTGGGGCCAAGCAATGACACGAAAATGGCCTCCAAAACAGCCGCAGCAGAAGCTGTTTCTCGACAGCCAAACTCATTGCTAGTGGGCTGCATGTGGGCTACGTCAAGACACTGGTGGGCCCTGCACAAATGCAGGTGGGCCTCACCCAAAAACCAATGGAACACCTTGGTTTCAGTCCCTGCATGAGTGCTAATGGGCCACACCCTATAACCGCTAGTGGGCTCCACTTAACAGTAGTTGTGGGACACATAAGTGGAACCCACCTTGATGACGTGGCTCAGCCAGGCCTACCTCCGGCTGAGCAGGCCCTGGACGTCCCTTTGAAATTATACATATATATACTATATGATGACAACGTCTTTAACATGCTGTGGTACACACTCGTTTATGCATGGGTCCCACACGTGTGCACCTGCATGGTCAGTCTACAAAAAGGTCTGTCAGGGGATGCCCACTACAAACCATGTTGAGATCCAAGCCGTTCACCTGTTTAAGCAACGGATGGGACCACCCACATGTAAAGTCCACCTAGCCGTCCATCCATTTCGAAACAGCACTGGACGTTTTCCTCTATTGTGCCATGGATCTCCATGATTCATCTAGGCCACCCATCACATGGCCCACCTTGATGCCACGTGTAACCCACATCAATATAATATTCAGATTTATATCAGGTACATATGAGGTATAATGTTTAGATAGGCATCAGATGCACGTAACGTTGATGTATTATTTAAATATATAGCAAATGCATGGATATGTAATATTTATATATATGTCAGGGACATGTGGCACTGATATAGAATGTTAAATACATGTGTGGGCCCTATGTGAGACCTACGTTGATGTAATCCCACCTGCACCGTCCAAACAGATCCGAAGGTAGGGGCCCACCACAAGTTCTGCTGCAATCCAAACCCTAGGTTAAGACCTTGACTTAGAATAGTGTGTAAAGCTTGAATCTAACGGTATAACTTTACAATTCATGATAGGGTTTGACTCTAAGGAAAACATGCATTCTCTAGCAACACAGGTAGGCGGTTCAAAATATAAGGTGATGATTCTTCCCCTTGAGCTTTCTATCTTCTCTTTAGCTTAAGTTATAGTTTTTATTTAAATTCATAATTGATATCTCCCTTTATAATCACATGTGTTAGCTGACAGAAATTGAATTACCGTATTACATGCTTTATGATTATCCTGTATAATTGCTCATGCTTGTGGATTCCTTTTTGTGGATTGCTTATGGAACTTAAACTGGTACATTAGTGGAAAATTCCCACATATGAATGTACACCCATACTTGGGATGTAACTTGATTAGTTGTGATCGTAATGGACCTTCAACTTCGTGGGTATTGAGTGGTGGTCTAGATAGATCATTGATGTGTGTTTACCATCCAAGGTTATTATGTCCAATGGTTTTTAAGGATGGTCTTTTATCGCATGATTTTGATATTCACCCTATGTGGCTTGTTTTGATACTCGCCCTGCGTGGTGTTTTTTGATATTTTCCCTATATGGGCTCGATGTTTTATACTGTGTAACCATGCGATGGTAAGCCCCATATGTTGTAATATGATTGACCACTAGTTGACGGTGTTCCATTAAACATCCTAAGGTGGTAGTCTCATGGGCCGGGGATGGTGGTAATGGGACACTATGCCTGAGCCGTCGGCTTATGCTGGGCTATACGCTCCTCGTAGTGACCTTGAGCTTATTTAAATGGGTTGATTGTAACTGGACTAATAATGGTTTGGCTAATCATGCATTCATAGCATATTGGCAATGACGGGTGGCTATTCTGGATGCTGTAGCACATGCCCTAGAGTTGTTGGGGTATCGTTTCGCTAGCTCCCAGACCACCGACTATCGACCCCTGTTCCGACTGGATGATTTTCCCAGGTCGATGATTTGCACGGGTGACGAGACCAAGTCCGACTGGATGTGCATCCCCAGGTCAATGTGCATTCACGCATCCATGCATTTCAAAAGACTGCATCATGTATTGTTTTGATTAAGCTGTTGTTTTATAACTATGCTTACCTAATGCAGCGGTGTGTAATCTTGAGGGGAGTTCACACTGAGCTAGCCACTCATCCATCAAATATACAACCGTATAGGTAGTGCAGGTGGCCCCGTATATTGGTGAGGAGCAGGCTATGGTTGACAAGGGTGCATAATTCTATTTGTTAAGGGTTGCTACAGGATTTCACAGTTCAAGATTGTTGCAGTTTACCTTGTTTCACATGTAATATTATGTCATTTTGTATTTGTAAGAATGTGGACATTGGTTTGTATAAGTCATTATTGGCAACCACTTGTATATTCTAAATGAAAATTGAAACTTCCCTTTTAAACTACTTATCCATTCTACGCTCATCTGCTTACTCTGATAAAGAGAAAAAAAAACGTGAATTTGACCATCCTTTAAGGTGAACCCTCGGGTTTTTGGGAAACGAGTCGTGTACTCGGGTCCTGAAAACACAGAGCGTTACACAATCCTATTGATAAGGCCATGCAGACCTGGGCCCACCAAAATATTTATTTTTCCACCCAATCCTATTGATAAGGCCATGAAGACCTGGGCCCACCAAAATATTTATTTATTTTTCCACCCAACTTGTGGATAAGGTCACACGGACCTGGGCCCACTCTTAATGTTTATTTTCATCCAAACTGTTCACAAGGTTAATCAGTCCTAGGGCCCACTGTACTGTTTATATGACATCCAAACTGTTCATTAGGTCACGTGGACCAGGGGTGGCACTGGGGCCCACCATAATGTTTATTTGCCATGGGGCCCACGGTGATGTTTACTTAACATCCAGTCCGTTAATGAGATCACATAGACATGGATGAAGAGTAAAAACAAATATCATATCTGATCCAAAACTTTTGCAACCCAAAAGGGTTTCCAATAGCAGATGTTCAATCCAATTGTTGCCTGTGACATGGGCCACCTGAGATCCAAATACGGCTGATTTTAGGGGTGGCCCATAGCTGGGAGGAGGGCCCACCAAATGCAAGGTATTGATGGTTGACACACATCATGGTGGGGCCCACGGCTGGGATCGTGGTTCCCTACCAGGTCGTCCATCCGCCAGGCGCAGGCAGTGCCTGCGTGTGCTCTGACAGCAGCAGCATCAGCTGCTGCTGTATATTTTTTTTGTTTTTATGTTTTTCTGTGGTTTTTAGTAGGTGGGGCTCGCATCAGCATGATCCACTCAAGCCATTGGTCCCTGTGGCTAGATACAAACCTATTGAGTTCAATATTCGATGGTTTTTGATGTACATGAGTGCCAGGGAGTATATCATTGATAGGAACACTGTTTCCTATACCATGGCCCGCCAGGAAACCAGATTGAGTTCATTTTTCGGCTCAACGCCTAAAATGAACTGGGGAATGGAATGGACGGATTGGATTATATGCATACATCAAGGTGGGGCCTACATGAGCGGCCCACCCCAAAAGCACCTTTTCCCCTTTTTTTTGTTAGCTTGTAAGCACACACCCTGCCAGTACACGCACTCCATGCAGTCACGCCGTCCAGCATCCAGGGACGCTGGACGGCATGGATAAACACATCCATTATGGTGGGTCCCACATGGACGTGGCCCACCAACTATATATATATATGTATATTCTAATATAAATATAATATATTGTGTGTGTGTATATATATATATATATATATATATATTTGTAGGTGGGACTTCCCACTGGATGGTGGATTTTGCCTAAAATGTGGTGGGCCACACCATTGATGAATGGAGTAGATTTAACATGATTTGGTGGGGCCCACTTCATTTTAGGGAAAGGAGAGAGAGAGAGAGAGAGAGAGAGAGAGAGAGAGAGAGAGAGAGATACGGTGATAGAGAGGAGGGACCTCGCCACTATGGGCCCTCCATTAATACATCACATACATCGAAATGGGTCCTGCTAATAAGTGGACCCTCAAATCATGAAATCAACGTAGGAACTCAAAGATCACCCACCTCTAGGCCTCCTCCTTGCTCCCTTAGCCTTCTATGCTCCTTGCCTTCACTTTTGATGGTGGCTGATGGGATTTTAATGGTGTGGATGAGAGATGAGAGGGTGGGCCATACTTGTGGTTATGGATGGGAGCTTGGACGTATGGAATTATTGCTTGGGAGAGTGTTTGAGTAAATGAGAGAAAGAGAATATTAAGAGTGATGGATGGAGTGGTGGGTGTAAGGAAAAGTGATGGGAAAGTAAGATTGTGTTTGAAATTTGTGAAAAGAGGTATGGTTGTGGTTGAAAATGGGAAAAAGAGGAATGGTGAGGGGAGTGAGAGAGTGGACTTTTGGAAAGGTAGGGAGAGTGGACTTTTGAAAAGGTAGGGATGGATTGTTGTACTTTGGGTAAGGCTTGTACTTGACATTGATTGATGGGACATGACGTAGAGATTCCCTCGAAATTCACAATGCACGACGTTTCTTTTGAATAAACGTAGGCCTACATCTCCTTGCCTGGGTATCGGTTCGGTGCGTGAGTCATGATGTTACAACCATGGCAACGGCATGGTCACTATGATATAAGTTTCGGTTCGAACCAACTTCGGTATGCAGGACCCGGTTTAGGATCGCGTGCAAACGCCGGATACGGGTCGAGGATTGCCAGAATTCGACCGAAAGGACCGCGGAAGCCAACGGAACTGTATGGACTAAGACACGGGCCTTACACAAGGGATGGATCTTAGGAGACCAAGATTGAAGAATTCACATGCCAAAGATCTAAGGACACCAAGTGATTGAAGATAATGAAGCCTGAAAATCGTCTTGAATGCAAGATCACAGGGTTCCCACCATCCGTTTGGCATGAAACCTTATATTTGGCCTGAGTATCATAAAGTAACTGTACACATAAAATTGTAGCTATTGGATCGTTGTAGAAGTGGTCCAATAGAAAGATCAACTATAAATCACTGATTTGGGGCTCGCCTGATCTCTAGATATGCCTCAATTTTGGACTTAACTCCTTAAAACATATGAAAAAATGAATGGAGGATGTAGATTTCTCAGAAACACCACCGTGGACCCCACCTTGAGTGGTGTGCGCATGCAGCACACGCACTCTGGCAGTGTACCGAGCACCACGTCGGGTCAAAGTCAGTTTGAGCCGATATAATTTGAAATCGAAGAGACTCTCTCTCTTTTCTCGCATCGTGCGTACTCCCCTCCGCTGGGATGAATGGCGGCCCACCTCCTTCATCTGGATGGATGATCCGAACTGTTCAGTGTATCTGGGAGGGGAAGCCAACCAAAACCATAGTGTTCATGTGCAACCATGCACAAGAACAAGATCGTAGCGACAGGTGACCATAACACCACGTCGATTAGTAGTGTGACCCACCAAGAAGTCAGATCCAACTCAAATCTTAAACAATGGCATAATTCGACCTTACGAATCCAATGAGCGATTCTGATCCACTAAAAGGTCAGCGAGTGGGTCCCACCGACCCCAACAATGTAAGACACGCTAATACAAAACGCACGTAACAGCGTCTGAGAAACTCGGACATTCCGGGTTGTTGTGTAATCGTGGTCAAGATCGGACCTATGATCCTGGCTGTCCAAACCTCTCCCAAAGGGATTTTGACCAAGCCCAAGAAGGCTGATCAAAACAGATCCCGCAATAGGATTTTCTTTTTGCTAAACTGGTTACGCCAGATGCGATCCATGGCAGTCTTGCTGCGTAAGGTTTCATCGCCTCTTGCTGCATAAGTATTCACCAATTATGCACACCCAGCCATCTCCTATAAAGGAAAGAGAGGAAAAATGAAGAAGGGGGACGGACATGAGGAAGAAACACAAGAAGAGCAAGAGGGAGAGGGAGTGGACGGCCGACCAAGAGTTCTTTTTTCCTTCATTGTTTTCTTTATGCTTTTATTTAAGAGACTCTAGTTTAATCATGTCCCTGATTGGCTAAACCAGTTAGCTAAGGCTAAGGGGTGAAGCTTGTAGTGTGATGGGTATTTTCTATGGCTTTGATTCATGTTTATTGAACTCTCTTTGATTCTAGTTTGATTATAAGGAATACTTGTAGTTTTTAATGGTTTACTGTGACTTGAATTACAATGGATCTGCAATAGATTTGAGTATATCCTTTTCATTGCTGAGCTTGTGAATTTAGGAAGCCCTATTGTTCACCATCATCCCCTGGGCATGATTGGATGATGGAACCCTTCCTAACTCCCACAATTCTCTCAGTGTGGATGTAGATTGGTTAGTTTGCTTTATCTCAAGGGCATGGTTTAGTGTTGGAGTCACTTCTAGTTCTTACACCTCTCATCCATTGAGAACTAGATCAAAGGAAGTTCTAATTTGATTTTTGATGAAATATCTTCCAATTGGATGAAGATGGGACTCTGATTCCAGTTGTGTTCGTGAATCAAGCATAGATCTTCTTGATCTTTACAAGTGGATCCTTAGAAACCCTAGTCTCCTACCTTTGAATTTATAAGTTTTAATTACATAATTTATAATTATCCTCTTAAATTCTCTTGATTTAGATTACATCTTCTTCTAGTTCTAGTTCTAGTTGCTTTCAGAAAACACATAAGTTCAGTCCCCGTGGATTCAACCTCGGTCTAACCGAGATTATTACTACATCACAACCCTACACTTGAGGTTGTGAACAAGTTTTTGGTGCCATTGCCGAGGACTAACGATTACATTTTTTTGAGATTAATTAGTTTTGGAATTAGTTTAAGATTAGTTTTTTTTATTATTTTTTTATTATTTTTTATTTTTTTAGTTTCTATTTTTAGGATTAGGGTTTTTTGAATTATTTTAGAAACTAACTGTTTTAGAAACTTTCCTTTTTTGTTTTTCTTAGATCTACTTCCTAATTTTAGGTTTAGAAACTTTCCTTTTTAGAAACTGACCTTTTTTTTGTTACTTCCAATCTGGTAACTTCCTTCTAACTTCTCTTCTACTTAGTTTCCATATTGCTGTAGGATTTTTCTTTTTTTCTTTTTTTAAGATTACATTTAGAGCTAGGGTTTCACCATGCAAGAGTGGGAACGTCAATATGCTGAGCTAGTTTTAGAGAATGCGAGAAATTGTGAAGGGTTGTCAGATGATTATATGAGAAAACAACCCATGTCTAAATTTTTTTCTAAAACCATCATCGAGAACCGAATGGAATACAATGCTCCACCGGTTAAGAAATCCTTACGCGATTATATACGGGAAAACAATTATACCCCACAGATTAAGAAAACAGTGCATGAGTGTTGGGATTATCATAACTATGGGAGAGAGAATTATTATCACCCATCAGGCAAGAAGAAAATAATGAGAGATTATATTATGGGTGATAATGTGTATCAACAGCCAACAGATTCTCCCACTTATGACCCGTATGACTACAATCAGTGGAAACATTAAGATTAGGAAGCTGAATTAATAATGCAACATAGTGACAATTCTCTTGGGTCTTATACCTCTGAGATCCAACAAGAAACGATCTAAGAGAATTCACTTCAGAATTTTATACAAACTCTAGAGCTCGGTCAACAAAATACACTTCAGAGATTTCAAGAACTTATAAAAGATTTCAACAATGGGGTTCACGTGATGCAATTATGGAGAATACTGAAATTGAGAATGAAGAGTTAGATTGTGTTAATGAGTATATGGTTCAATTTTCCGAAGAGTCGATCTCAATGACTATCTTGAATGATTAAGAGACGTGGGCGTCTTTCAAATATAATGATAATGACACACTTCACTCATATGACATGCCTGATTTCAATGATGAGGAAGAGGTTAGTTTATTTGAACTTCAACCCAATTTAGAAACAGAATGTGAGGAAAGTGATCCCATCCCAAGTGTATATTGTATTGAATTAGAATATGATGAGTATTGAGATGACGATCATGAATATGCAGCCCAAATTCCCCTAGATCCAATCTCATGTTTGGCCCATGTCAATGATCAAGAAGTACACGAAGTGATCGATCATAATGATCTACTCCACTCATCTGACATCTCTAATTTAAATGTGGAGGATGAGCCCCGTTCAACTGAACCTTCTAACTCTTATGAGACCTGTTTAAACCACTCCCTTGATTTGAATTATAAGATGGTTAGAGAGATGGACAAGTTGCTCGATAGGACTCTAGAATTTGAAGCCACCCAGTTGAGACCACCATTCGAGTTGTCAATTCTTGATGATTTAATGCCTCTTTTGAGTAGATTAATGAATAGAGTCTTCACATCAATGCTTTGTCTACTGACCCTCAATCTCTCAGTGCAGGGCAGGAGCACGAGAGCATATTTCTATCTACTTTCAAAGTTGATGGAGTCTTTGGGCAGATCATCATAAACTTCAATGTAGAAAATGAGTTACCCTCAGCTAAAATTTTCAACTCTTTGGATGATTGCTTTACACACTTTGCAGATTCAAATGACCCGATAATACAAGAAATAGTGGATGTCTTGTAAGACCATACCTCAGTAGTTATTACTGACTGAGAGAACCTTATTCTGAAACCTTCCTCTGCACATATCCTGAATGTTTACCATTAAGGGAAGAGGAGCTAGAAATTGAACCGGAGTCTGAAACTTCGGAATGTGTTGAGACTATATCATCTACTGAGAATTTTTCTGAATTTTATCTACTTGTAGTCTCTGATTCACCATGGGGTACTAACAATGAAACTTTTTCTGTCACAAGTGAATCATATATACTTTAGATACCTCAAGCGATTCAATGACACATTTTGGTAAGGTCCATATATTTCTTTGGAAATTCATGCCCTAGGGCATCCAAGCTTATTGCAAAAAGGGCTTTTGGATGATCTTGTTGAGAAACCTACTAAAAAATTTATCAAGATATTGGCTGGAGGAGGAACCTTGCGGCATGACTGAGTAGATTTTCCCGTGCTTTCCTAGTTTAGGATTAGTTTATTGCTTTCATATTATGTCTAGGATAGTTGTCATTATGTTGTTTAGGATAATTTATTTTTTGTTTGTTTTAGGATAGTTTGCTTTTGTTGGTTTAACTCTTGTGCTAACCCATCTTCACATTAAGACCATTGGAAAAGCCTCAAAATTCCATCTTCAGGTAATCAGGTAATACCTCTTCATCACTTCTCCTTTACTTTCGTTGTCTCATGTGCATTGCATGCTTATATCTTTTACATTGAGGACAATGTAAATTTTAGGTTGGTTGGGGGGGGGGGGGGGGGGGGGGGGGGGGTTGAATTAGGCAAGCTAATCATGTTTTCTTAGTCTTTGAGCAAAACTTGTGAAATGTTTTCTAAATTTTTTGTAAATTCGAGTGATTTTGAGTTCATCCATGATTTAGAAGTATAAGATACTTAATGTTGGTGATTTATGACTCTTGGATTCAATTACTTGTTAGATTTCACAGTTAAGTTCGAATTATTAATCCATGATTAGAAGTTTTAAACATTGATTGAGTCATGATTTCACATGTCACATCTAGCTTATACATTAAGGTTTCAGTTCGATATTGAATTGTTAACTTGGTAACCACTAAGCATGGAAGGTACCAACCTAGAGAATTTGTTCATCACGTTCAATGAGTACATTAAAAAAAATACCAGTTAAAAACAGTTGTCATAAAAAATGGCTACCTATTAAAGATCTTTAAAAATGTTGACATAGCATGAAGCCATTGATGGAAAAATCAAAAGGTGGAAGAATAAAAAGGCTGAACTGTAAGGCAAGTTTCAGTTTAAGTTGGGTTGTCCAGAATGCTCCTTTTGATTATCAATGTTATCATGAGAATTAATGATTGGACCTTTAATTGTGATAAGTCGAGGTTGCACTATGCACCCATGGAACTCTATGTTTAGAATTGTTCTAATTGATAGATTATTACTTTGAACTTGACCATGAAATTTACTGAGCACTCAAGTTTATGAGGGTGTAATACTCAACATTAATATATTTTAGAGCTCTATTGTCTAGATTGTTCTTCAAAAATCACTTGAACTTATAGAAATTGTCCTATAATTCTCAAAATATTTTTCACATACTTTGTTCGGGACTAGTAAAATGCTGGTTGGGGATTGTGTTGAGGGTTAAATATTACATATTAGACCCCAATTATTACTTGGTTTTATGAACATGATAATGCTTAACGTTCTATTTTAATCATGTTTGTGTTGCAAGGTGAATTTAGGAGCTTGGATTGAAAAGAGTATTAAAAGCATGGATTTGATGCTCAAAGATCACCAAGGCAAGGGATAGATCTTAGGAGACCAAGATTGAAGAATTCACATGCCAAAGATCCAAGGAAACCAAGTGATTGAAAATAAGAAAGCCTGAAAATCGTCCTGAATGCAAGATCACAGGGTTCCCACCATCCGCTTGGCACAAAACCTCATATTCGGCCTGAGTATCATAAAGTAATCGTACGCGTAAAATTGCAGCCCTTGGATCTTTGTGGAAGTGGTCCAACGGAAAGATCAACCATAAATCACTGATTTGGGGTACACCTAATCTCTAGATATGCCTCAATTTTGGACTCAACTCCTTAAAACATATGGAAAAATGAATGAATGATGTAGATTTCTTAGAAACACCACTGTGGACCCCACCTTGAGTGGTGTGCACATGCAGCACATGCACTCTGGCAGTGTTCCGAATGCCAAGTTGGGTCAAAGTCAGTTTGACCTGATAGAATCTGAAATCGAGAGAGACTCTCTCTCTTTTTTCTTTCATCGTGTGGACGTCCCTCCGCTAGGATGAATGGCGGCCCACCTTTTTCATCCAGATGGATGATCCGAATCATCTAGTGTGTCATTTGGATGGATGATCCGAATTGTCTAGTGTGTCTGGGAGGGGAAGTCAACCAAAATCATAGTGTTCATGTGCAACCATGCACAAGAACAAGATCGCAATGACAAGTGACCATAACACCACGTCGATTAGTAGTGTGGCCCACCAAGAACTCAAATCCAACTCAAGTCTTAAACAATGGCATAATTCGACCTTACGAATCCAATGAGCGATTCCGATCCACTAAAAGGTCAGCGAGTGGGTCCCACTGACTCCAACAATGTAAGGCACGCTAATACAAAATGCACGTAACAGTGTCTGAGAAACCTGGACGTTCCGGGCTGTTGTGCAATTGTGGTCAGGATCGGACCAATGATCCTGGCTATCCAAACCTCTCCCAAAGGGATTTTGACCAAGCCCAAGAAGGCTGATTGGAACAGATCTTGCAATAGGATTTTCTTTTTGCTAAACTGGTTACGCCAGATGCGATCCGTGGTAGTCTTGCTGCATAAGGTTTCATCGCCTCTTGCTGCGTAAAGCTTCACCAATTATGCACACCCAACCATCTCCTATAAAGGAAAGAGAGGAAAAATGAAGAAGGGGGACGGACATGAGGAAGAAACACAGGAAGAGCAAGAGAGAGAGGGAGTGGACGGCCGGCCAAGAGTTCTTCTTTCCTTCATTGTTTTCTTTATGCTTTTATTTAAGAGACTCTAGTTTAATCATGTCCCTGATTGGCTAAACCAGTTAGATAAGGCTAAGGGGTGAAGCTTGTAGTGTGATGGGGTATTTTCTATGGCTTTGATTCATGTTTGTTGAACTCTCTTTGATTCTAGTTTGATTATAAGGAATACTTGTAGTTTTTAATGGTTTGCTATGACTTGAATTACAATGGATCTGCGATAGATTTGAGTATATCCTTTTCATTGCTGAGCTTGTGAATTTAGGAAGCCCTATTGTTCACCATCGTCCCCTGGGCATGATTGGATGATGGGACCCTTCCTAACTCCCACAATTCTCTCAGAGTGGATGTAGATTGGTAAATTCTTTTGGTTTCTTTGTCTCATGGGCTTGGTTTAGTGATGCAGTCACTTTTAGTTCTTACACCTCTCATCCATTGAGAACTAGATTAAAGGATGTTCAGATTTGATTTTTTATGAAATATCTTCCAATTGGTTGAAGATGGAACTCTGATTCCTGTTGTGTTCATGAATCAAGCATAGATCTCCCTGATCTCTACAAGTGGATCCTTGGAAACCCTAGTCTCCTACCTTGAATTCACAAGTTTTAGTTACATAATTTACAATTATCCGCTTAAATTCTCCTGATTTAGATTACATCTTCTTCTAGTTCTAGTTCTAGTTGCTTTCAGAAAACACACAAGTTCAATCCCTATGGATTCGACCTCGGTCTTACCGAGATTATTACTATATCGTGACCCTACACTTAGGGTTGTGAACAATTGACCTCTAATCTTAAGAACAAAGGAAACCCAAAAATTGTGCAACTCCCCGAGGCCTGCATTAGTTTCAGATACTCTCATAAAGTATCATATATCGAAAACCTATAAAGCAACGATGAACTAACAACTACGCATGATTACATTCACAAAAAGATATATAGAGACTTGTTAAAGGCAAAGTAGGGAAAAGCCAAAAATACCTCAGAAATCTATTGCAATTTGTAAGCCCTTATTTGAACCATGTTTGTACTCTTCCTTAATCCTAACTGAACCATTAGGACCACCTATCTTTGTCTTAACATCATAGGTGCCAGCATCAAGCCATCTGCAAGAAAAAAGAAAAACTTTGTTCATGCCTATTCCAAAACTAGGGTCTAAGTGACTCACGAATGTTGAAGCTAAAAGGTCTATAGGTAGGTGGCATTGGACCAAGCTACCTGATCCAGCCTAGGTGACCCGATCTTGAAGCGAAAGGTCTTGTGCCAAAAAACTTGGCCAGAGAGTTGAGCTCTGGCTTGAAATCTATGCCCAGGGCCATGGCCAATGATGAATAACCTAGCACACCATGTTGTACAATTGTACACTATATAGTACACAAGTACTAGTAATATAGACTATAGAGTTCGTATACTAATGTATGTGTATATAAAAATATAATAGAGTGTCATGGATGATATGCAAGCACTTATCAACTATCTAATTATAGATCCCAATTTAGATGGTGAATAATACATTGCACTCATTTAAGTCCATGCATTCGATAGATAATTAAGTGGGGCTTAGGGTTCTTGGGCTAGGCCGGGGCCACCACGACCTGGCCTATTGCCACCCCTATCTATAGGATGTTCTTAGAAATTTGGTTTAAATGACAATTATAGATTTTATAACCAATGTACTTCAGTTTAATGGGGACAAAGCCAAATGATCAAAATCATGTGGTGGGGGAAGTTTTGAGGTGGGTTATCTCCCAACCACCATGGGATCCAATGCATGACCATTCTGATCATCATTTATAATTTGTTGGGCAAAATAAAGCATTGTACCTAGTTATTTATTTACTTATTTATTTATTTTGAATATACCTTAATACATTTTTAAAAAGAAAAGTACAAAACAAAAGGCAACAAAATATTACTGCAACAATCAACAAATTTCAATCACCCTACATGTGGATATCGATGAATAATCTCTCCCTAGATGCTACCCTTATATAGCTAAAGACGAAAGGCAACAAAACATTACTACAATAATTAGCATATCCAAATCACCCTACCGGTGGATATCGATGAATAATCTCTCCCTAAATGCTACCCTTATATAGCTAAAGTATCCATATCCTCATTTCATCTCCAAGGACAAGTGAGAAAGATATGGTTCAACCATTACAAGGTTAGAAATCTCTCCCATATTGCTAGCACAATGGTCAGATGCCAGATTGAGCCCATCTATTTGCATTAGCAGAATCCCATTACATAATCAACTTCTCCATTTGCTGCTCTGTTGCAACCTCAATACCCTTGAGAATAGTTATGACCTCCGCATAATTTGAGTTAATACACAAAAATTGGCCCTGAAAAGGAGATGTGGTGGTTGCAAAGATGATCCCTTAACATTCCACCATTCCTTGATGGCCCTAGGTTACCCAGCACACTACCATCAAAGTTAAGTTCGAATTTCCCACTAGACTATGGGTCCATTTAACCTGAGTATTGGACAACTTGACCCAAATGATTGATTCCTTCCAACTAGATCTAAGCATTTGGCTCGAGAAACCATGTCAGCTTCTATCATTTTGTCCCATCTTAAATACAATTAGTAACCTTAACAATCATTATATCAGCACTGGATATTTAGCCATGAAGTATTCCAGTATTTCTTTCCAACCAGATGCACATTGTCTTCCACAGACAAGGCAAACAGGAGCTAAGGCACATCACCACTAGCTGGAAAATGTTACAATCCAAATGGTTTAAAGAGCCTAGCATTGACACATTACACAAGTACTGAGATTCTTGGCATATTAGTTAGGTTCTTAACAATTTTTATCAGAGCCAACACCATGTCCTGTGGAAAGGGTGACCTATGGAAAGGGCAACTTGGACAACCAGACCAGAGTGAAAGCCCGCCACAGTGTGGAAAGGGTTACCTAGACAACCAGAGTGTAGCCACCATTTCCTAGAAAGGGCTACCTAGAAAGTGCTGCCATGGATATCAACTGCAGAATGATGTGGAATGTTACAGTTCCAACAGTTTAACAAGCCTAGCTTGACGCGTTCCATAAGTCCTAGGGCTTTTGGCATATTGGTTAGGTTCTTAACAGAGAACAACTCCCTTATTGAAAATGAATTTCTTAAGAGTTGAATACATATGTTTACCATACATCTCCAGTCGCCTCACATGTGTCATATGAGTCAATGTTCCACCATTCATCTTCTATTGCACCACACATGTGCCACTATGTCTCATGTTCCACCATTCATCTTCTATTGTGCCATACATGTATGGTTGTCGCATGTGCCACCATCCATCATCCTTATTTTATTGTGTTGCACATATATCGCTGCCACATGTGCCACCATCCATCTTTGTTTCAACTCCATGTGTGCAAACATGTGATATCTTCAATCACTCCATATGTACTAAATGTGAAAACATCTCACAAGTGCCAATGCACCTATATGTGCACATGTGCCACCATATACCTTCAAGTCCCCAACTGTGTCAATGTGCTAATCTGTCACTTGTGCCCATGTGCCATCACCAGACAGCTTCAAGCACCCCATGTGTCATGTGTGACATCATTAAGCTTAAGTACCCACATATGTCATTATTCATCTTCAAGTATCCCATATGTGTCACATGTTAATTTGTCGTGTGCCAGTAATGACCAAGAAAAATTTTTCGACTTTTTTTTGCCAAACAATAAATTTGAAAGCATGCTCCAAAATTTCTAGAAAAATCTTTACATAAAAACTACCTGGATAAACTATCTTCCCTTTTTCATACTTTCCTAGAAATGAGGTTTCCTTATAAACGCTTTCCTTTCCGGCGCTTTCCATGAATGCAAATAGGCCCAGCTTTAAGGAGTTTTTGGATGCTTAAAATTTGTTACTTCATGAATTTAGAAGTTCATTAATTGGCATTCTTGAAAAATTAAAATTTTAACAAGTTAGTTTTTTATTTTCTTGTCAAATTCATGATTTTTTTAAAGTTTGTTGTTTGGTTAGCCAACTTAACATTATAAATTTATATTTTGGTAATGAAGTTTACATTAATTTCTCAACCTTTTGAATCACTTGAAATTGGACCACCCAAAGCATCCATCAATGGTCATCAAAATTGATAGTACAAATCAAATACAATACAAGAAAAGTCCAATCATGGATCCATCCATTAATCGCACATCTCACATTTGATTGCCCATCTCTCCAAAGGACCACTTTCATTAGACAATTGCAACCAATTGATCTCTAGGTACAAAAGTGGACGGTTCATATTGATTATATCCAAGTCTGATCATTGATCTAAGCATTAGTAGATCTACCCTTTGATTGCCCATTCATCTAAAAAATCGCTTTGAAAAGATGACACTAGGCAACCAAGTGATTTTTTTTTTCCAAAAAAGGGGGTCAAGCCACGATTTCATTAATTTGAGAGAAAATCTACATTCGGGAATGCCTAGGAAAATAGGTTTGGGCAATCCTATCATACCTCCCAAACAATGAGGGAAAAATAAAAAGCAATATTGTAACATCTCGGCAAAATCCATACCAAGACCCGAGTATCACCTCAGGTGGAACTAAGGACCATATCTTGTCGTAATTAAGGCAGAATTTAGTTAAGTATTAAACTAAATAATTGGTGGATTTAACTCGAACCACCATTTCCACAAAAGGCAAGACCGAAAACCATTAATACCATTGACTCAACACTATATAAAGACCTAGGAGAAATCCCAAGAGCCCGTCATTCTTGGGAGTACATTGAAACCCCGTATCAGACCTAGACCGCACATCGAGAGTCCGATGACCGCAAGACTATAAGGTTATGTCCGTCCTACTGGGATTGACAACCCTCGTACGAATCGAGCCCAGATAGTATCCAGAAATGCACAATTTAAGCCCTGAGTAAAGTGTGTGAGAAACGCGAATATCTTTAGAAAATGTAATAAAACTTAAGTGAATTGGGCCATTCACTCACACACGAAATTGAGGATTTCGGACCATCAGTTTCTTACCAAACTTCACCCATGGGAAAAGGAAATTTCCTTGCACGTATCCGTATACTTATGGCCCTGATCGAGTAAGAACAACCGTTGATCTAACATAGGTCCTCCACGGTCGATCTACTTATCCAATCGCACCGAAATCACATCATGGCATAGATCCATTGTCAGGGAACTTACCTTATGATGTAGGTGAGTAGTGGGCCTCCCCGTGAGCCCTGTTTGCCAAAAACAGCTGCCCAAAGGGTATAACATATGTATATAGTGGCCTTGGGGCCATTTGCATCACTTCTGGACTTATATATAGCCTTTATACCACCCCACTTCTCTCATATACGAATTTTCCTAAAACCCTAAGGGAGAGAGAGAGAAAGAAAAGAAGAGAAGAGAGGAAAGAAAGTGGAAGGCTTTTGGGAGATCGTTGCAGTGATTCTCTCTCATGACTCCTCGTACTGAATCACCTTCCTGTTATGCTACACACCCAATTTCGGCTACGATTTGGGTAAGGAATCCTAACCCTAATACCGTAGTTGAGATCTAGAATGATTATTTGTCAAAGTAGCTAACCGTATGGGTTATTTAGGTACCTAACATTCCATTTTCGGGAACGTAGAATTCGAACTGAGTCCGAATCGAGTAATCCAACAAAAGGTGCGGACTATAAACGTTTAGGTTATGGTTTTTAATGCTTTCAATGTTAGTCAATGATTTATGTCTAGCTTAATTGCTACCATATCGTCTTAGACACGCCGATTTCGATATATCTTACATGTATGAAGTATGTTGAACAAAATATGCATCCTATGTGTTTGTTGAAATGTTTGAATGAACATGCGAATGTGATTTGTGCCTGTCATGACTACTAATCTAGGATACATGTTTGACATATGCATGATGACCTCTTCATGTAAGGATTTGCCATAATATATGTCGTAACTAACCTAGTCTGTGAATTTTGGTGAAGCGTAACTTAAGTGTTAGATAAATTGTCTGAATGAGAAATTATTGATGATTTGTAGTTATTAAGGGTATTGAGATAGGGTTCTCAATTACCTTGTTCATGTGTATAGTTTCCTTCATGAAATCTTAATCGCGTTTACGCGATTTATGGATAAAATGCAACTGTTAAATAATATGTTCAATGTGTATGATGAAATGCTCAAATGAGGAATTTATTTGGATTGTATGCTAAATGCTGAGATTACTATTACATGTTCTTACTGCATCTGAGTAAGATTAGGGCTACGACGTAGCCTAGGCAATCAGTAACAGTCCCTGTTTAGGTGGCCGAATTAGTCTCACCACATTGGATATATTCGATGAATCCGGGTTGTATGATGATTGTCGACAGTGGTTAGGCCACGAGGGGTGCTTACATGCTCCATGTCGATTAAGTCAGCGTGCACTCGTACCAATCAAACTTATCTAATAAACCGATTAGCCTATTGTATGTTTACCATATATGGACACTACTACTTGAATCTAAGGTACCTCCTACCAATGTGAAGGCCCACTTTAACCATGGTACCATGATCTGCTAAAACTGATGAGCCGGGCATGGTGGTATGGGATACCGTGTTTGAGATGTTGGCCTACACTAGGGTGACGAGCCTCCTCGTAATGACCAGTGAGCAACTTAGACTCGTGAGCTGGGCATGATAGTATGAGACACCGTGTTCGAGCTGTTGGCCTACGCCGAGGTGATTAGCCACCCCGTAGTGACCGTAAGTATAAACTTTGAACTTTCCTATCGATTATTTTTTATTAGGAGTGATGCCCTACAACTTGCCTATTGTATGTACTTGACTAGGAGTGACGAACCTAGATGGATCCTTGGGTTTGGGTCAACAATATAAAGGGTGGTACCCTAGCTTCCCAAACCTACTGTATGAATAAGCTTAATTAGCTACTGGGCTAACATGACCATGCATCACATTGCATTAGTTAGGATGTGCTTTTGGCAAGGAAGTTGTACTTTAGGGAGTGCTATCATATGCGAAATTGGTTGTCGAAGTTGCTTTTGAGGGAGCTTTGTGTAAGGGCATGCATCATTATTTGCATTTCATTCCTACATTAACAAGAGTAGTTAGGAAGTGATTATTATATTGCTTTATCATTACTGCTTGATTGACTTGATAACATGTTAACCTTTGCCTTATAGTACCACTGAGTTGATCACTCACTCCCACCCTGGGACGATGTTTTAAAACACCAAGCAGACTCTGGTTTAGATGTAAGTGTTGATGAAGTCTATGTGACGAAGCAGGACTTCATGGATGAGGAGGAAGAGTTCTCCTACGTTCAGCTCTCGGGCGGGTCTATGTAGATCTCGTACCAATACACAGGGACTACAGGGATTTTTGGCTTAGTTGAACACGTTTATTTTCTGTATTTTGTATATCCTCAAACAACCCATGTATATATTCAGCCCGGTTACATATTCATACTCCGGAGGTTGTGAAGCGCCTTCATATTTAAATACATATGCTTCAGACTTCCGCTTGCTTGATTTAATTGTATTTGGAGTATGATATGCTGTTTTGGTATAATCTCACTCATGTTTAACTCATTAATATGGACGAAATCTGAACATATATTATCCATATTGCATAAGTGATATGCTAGATCTCGGGAGTAGAGCTTTGCTCGACCCTCGAAATTTAGGGCGTTACAAACACACTCCCAATCCACCAAAAAGGCTAAAAAAGGGAGACTAACTCTCCCTAATAGCTCCCAGTCCCACCCTATCCAGAAATAACTGCCCTTTGACCTTAGATGGCAGGTCAGCCAGGGATGAAAAAGACACTGAGGATTGGGTGTCGGAACCAACCCGGGCCAATGCGTCAGCCAGGGAGTTGGCCTCCCTAAAAATATGAACAAAACGGATTTGAGCTTGCCCCTTCAGGCTCTCAATCCTCTTAAGCCAATAGCTCCATTTCCAACTCGGGTAGACTTCACCATTCAAAATACTCACCACCAAATAAGAGTCAAATTCCATAATCACCTAAGACAAGCCCTTACTCTGACAAAGAGAGAGTCCATCATGAATGACTCGAAGCTCTGCCCCTGTATTTGTTCTAATGTTGTAACCGATAGAGAAAGCACACACCACAGCCGCCGAATTTACCTGGGTTCCCTTGGGAGGATCCATCCACATTAATCTTCGCCTAACTTGGGTCCGGTTTAGCCCATCTAACAACCTGAGGAAACGTAGGGACACTCCTATCCCCAAATGGACCGGCCTAGCCACTCCAATGGACTCGCCCTCGTAAAGAAGAAGGCTTACTGCTCGGGCGATTACTGTGAAAATAGATGCTCATATTGGTTAAACTAGAAAAGTCTAGTCATTTGTTGGAACTATACATGATGTGGGGCCCACTTCATATGCCCATCCCTTTGAAAGATCGCGTGATTGTAATGATCCTAACCATCCGAACAATGGATAGTAAATTGAGGATCCACATAATGAAGTTTTGAGTTTAAAATAACATGATAAGACCTTAGAAAATTAAATACAACAATGAAAATAAAAATTTGAATTCAAGATCATATGTGATATGAGAAAAATACAGGTCTTTAAGTTGAAGTCAAATCCAGGCGACTATTACGACAATACATAGATGTCAACATGATTGCAATCATCTATCAAAGAATACCGATAATAGATCAATTTGGGGTCCCAACCAGTTAAGAGATCAAGAAATCATAAGAAAAAAAAAACAATGGACCTATTTTAAAATATTCTTAACTACCCCAACAATTCAATATATGAGGGAGAAAGACTCTTAAGTCCAACTGGTTGTCCAACCAGCTTGGAAATTGGGTATTAATTAATATGTAATTAATGTTAATAAAGACGATGGGAGAAGGATTACCTGCTCGGGTTGGCCCCACCGTAGTGTTGATGTGAAATCCGCCTCGATCATCAGGTGAGTCACCTCATGTTAGGCCTAGGGCTAAAAATCCAACCCCATTTGTAATTTATGCATGTGGACCCCAAGATTAGAAACAACATACAAGATAACAATCACCCCTGAAGAGATTCTCTTGGTGTGGCCTACTTGAATCACAAATGACCTGATCTTTAAGCCACAGGCCTAATTTTTAGTGTGTCATCTAATGGTTGGAGTTGATTGCATATAATCTTCAAGGTAAATCACCGATGGCGTGATTTTTAGGCCACTTACCTAATTATCCCAATTGAATACCCTTGGTGTGGCCTACCCAAATCACAACCCAACCTGATTTCTTGGCTATGGGCCTAACATGAGATTACACATCTAATGGTCAGAGTGAATCTTACATGCACATTATGTTTGCCCTGTAAAAAATCAACCTGGGATATGTCTTCCAACCTTTCCAGAGATAGTGATACTCCCTAGAAGTAGAGGAGTTCAAGTGCAACTAGTTAAACCTACAATTCACCTATACGATAACTTACAACACATTAAGTGCATGTCCCATTTAGTCCTTCCAATAGGTTGGCCCCACCCCTTAGATGGCACACTATAACATAAGCCTGGGGCCTAAAAAATTTCCCCATCTATTATTCAGGTGGGCCACACTAAGGGGAATAGTTTGGAGAGTGAGCATTGTACTACATACTATTTCCAATCAGGTGGTCTGTTTGAATCATGGATAAGGCTGCGTTTTATTGCCCCAAGTGCAAAATTGGGTGACTCACCTTATGGTCAAAGTGGACATTAACACTACAGTGGGCCCACCCAAGTGAGCAACCCATTTAATTTCCTTCTCTCCCCAACACATTAATTAACTATTAATTAACCATTATATAGGTTTGAAAGTCGGGTCAGGTTGGTGCTCAACTCTAGTCCAACCTAACGTTTCTATACCTTAACGCTAACCCAACCTAAACCAACCTCACCACAGGTTGGGAATTCTCAACCCAAGCCCAACCCTAGCAGGCTCGATTGAGTTGGTCGGGTTGGTCAGGAGGATACTTGCTACTATTTTTGCTATTATATTAGTCTATTATATTTCAATACACATTTTATTTTTTGTACCTATAATTTTATTAATTATATATAATTACTTATCATAAAGAACTTCATCTTTTTAAACAAACAAGCTAAAATATAGGACAACTACTTTAAAAGTGATGTTATGCCACACACAATCTATTTGGAACAAAACTCCAGTGTATCTTGTTAGCTTGAGTCATTGGAAATGACGTGGACCAATGAGACTTGATGGTGCTATAATTTTTGGTGCCTTTAACCTAGATTTAAAATCAATTATAATTTATAAGTAACTTATATATCGATCGGGTTCAGGTTGGGTCTGGCAACCCGAGACAACTCGAGTCTGACCCAATTTTTATCGAGTTGGTGTTTGTATAGTCTGTTGGAAATTATACAGATTGATATAATTTTTGTATAATGTGGAAACCAAAAATTGCAAATAAACCTGAAATATGGACAGCTGAAGCACGTCTGAAACACTGTCCTTAAAGCGTTATTTACCCTTACTCAAGTGAATTGAGTATGCTGATAGGTTATAGGCAAATCGCTTCTAGGATACGACGAGCCTAGTATGGGTCTGCGTTCAGCAAACACGAAGGCCCACCTATTAAAACTCTATCACACTCAGTCTGGCAGAAATACAATAAAAGAAAAATCCCAGAAGAAAGAAAAAGAAGAAAATTATGATTTAGACCACTGAACTGGTCAAGTCTTCAGCCACTGGTTCAGTTGAACCGTTCTGGATCACACCGTTGGTCTGTTCTTCTTGCAAAGGTTTAACCATTGCCATCTTGCTGGAACTGGAGTATAGAGAGAGGAGTAGTGAGCTGTCTCAATTCGTATGGTAGTGCTGGAATGGGTTGTGAGATAGTTTGAAAACCCATCCAGGCCCTTCTTTTATAGGCTATAGTGGCTGGGAGTTATGGTCCAGGGAAATAAATCCCATGACCGTTTTCTAGCTATTGGAGAAAACTAGCCATTTTATGGTCATTTTCAGACTGTTGTGCATGTGTCATTAATCTACTGCATGCTGACTGTTGTGAGATAACAACTAGCTTTTTTCCAGCTGTTGGGTTAGCCATGCAGAAGTTTCAACTGGACCCTGCACTTATGGCCCAGCTGTTATAGATTTTCTGCAACAGCTCTTTTTTCAACCCTCTATATATTCTGGAGGACTCTCATTTAGTCCTCTAGTCTCTCCTTCACCCAGCCATTTGCCTTAACCACTTAGTCGCACACATCTCGCTCCAGTTCACGAAGGGAGCGACACGATGCGCACGTGAGAAGTGCAAAGTACAAAGTGTGCCATTATAGCCACACAGCCACACTGCCTCACATGCCCTCGCACCGAGCCTGTTCCCGTGACCGAGACCAAGACTAAGCGCGCGCGAGTGTTCCAGTGTAGCCCTGGAACACACAAGGTCCATAGTCCTTGGAATAGGTAAGTAAATATTATAATACTCCATTGTTTTCATTTAAACCATTTTTTCTTCTCTTCCCTTTCCCACTTGGGACTATTCTTAAAAACCCACAAAAGGTGTTTTTAAAACATATTATATATTATATTATATTTATTTTAAAATATATATTTTATATAAAATCAACGTTTTTTCTTAACATAGTCCAAGCCCGAGAGACCGAACCCGATACATCCAACCTGAGCTTGACCCAATATCGAGTCGTCCCAGGTTGGTCGAACTTTCAGCCCTACCATTATGTGGGCCTGTGGTTGTACGTCCAACCAACTGGACCACTAGTTACGGTCCAACTAGCAGATAACTTTGATCAACTTGTTAAGCTCTTATCATATCCGGCCCTTCCAATAAGTTAGCCTCATCAGGTGAATCATCTAGTACAAAAACATCCCTAACATACTCATCAAGTGTGACACTCCATAAGAAATAATGTATAGCCTTTGATAATTTTAAAATTTTTTTTAAAAAAACTTGTATGGTCAACTCTATGAATGAATATGGCTAACTTTTGGAAAAGGTGATCCTAGTGGTGGTACGTACACCTAATAGGTCGAAAGTTATTTGCTGGGTGGATTATAAGCTGTGGTCCAACTGATTGGCCTTGTACTCGATAGATTGGAAGTTCTTGGTGGATCATAAGCTGCGGTCTAACCAGTTGGCCTTAATATAGATATAATTTGGATACACACGTCCAACTAGCTGCCTAATTTCAAGTACTAACCCACTGCAAGAAAGTGTAGCTTAGCCGACTAATGGGGCCACCGTTTGCTGGCGGCCAGTTTTAACAGCTGCGGGTAAAGGGTCCCATAAGAAGAAGAAAAAAAATCCTAACTTCATTTCCACCTACTCATCTCCAGCCGCACGCCGATTCTCCCTCTCCAGTCCCTCAAGCTCTCCGCTCGCTCTTCCTCCCTCTCCCTCTACCTCTCGCGCGCTTTCCCTCTCCCTCCCTCTCTCTGCCTCTCCACTCGCTCTCCCTCTCCCTCTCCCTCTCCCTCTCTCTCT
The DNA here is from genome assembly GCF_029962835.1 of Magnolia sinica. NCBI lineage: Eukaryota > Viridiplantae > Streptophyta > Magnoliopsida > Magnoliales > Magnoliaceae > Magnolia > Magnolia sinica. The sequence continues at coordinate 89,884,715 of NC_080574.1, forward strand.
ATCTCCTCAGTCCTCTGCTGCAGTTCGGCCTTCCGCTGCTCGTGAATCTCCGATTCTCAGGCATGATGTAAACCTTTTCCCTTCTTGTTGTTGCTTTCTGTAATTTAGAATACCTGATTAGGGATTTGCAATGTCGAATCCCGAATTAAGGATTTGCATTGTCGAATCCCTTTTTAGGGATTTCATTGTCGAAACCCTTTTTGGGGTTAACATGCTTTTGTTTCCAAGTATATTGTCGGATAGTTTCCAGTTGCCCTTACTTGAAACAGTTTGACCATCATTTTAGGACAGATAATGGGAGCCCGTGAAATGCAGTTCCTGTTTGTGCAGTCTCAGGTACTCGGTGGACCACCAAAAAGCAGATGCAATTGTGATTTTGGGGTATACCTAAACAGTTCTTAAAGCATGCCAAAGTTTAGTGCTGTTTTGTTTTTTATATGAATTCTGTTTTCTACGGATGACTATATAGATTTGGATGACTATATAGATTTTATATGAATTCTGTTCAGTGCTGTTTTGTTTTTTTTTTTTTTTTTTTGTTTTTTGTTTTTTTTTTCTTTATTCACTTTTAACTTAGAAGGTAAAAAGCTATTCTCAAGCTATAATATCACAATTTTTGCTTAGATCTATGCTATGGATTTCTAATCATGTAATAAATGTTGGCTTAACAATGCCAATAATCTCAGTCTTAAAAGATGTTAATTCTCATGCTTCTTTATATTAGGAACAAATAGACTAAGCAATTCTACTTCATATTTTCTGTTTAGTTGAATCTGCAATTTTATTTAACACATTTAGTACCTGTTTGGTAGATCCAAAAATATGTTCATCTCATTTTAGCTAACAATAATTATGTATTATAGATTGTTATCTGTATCACATAATCACTTTTAACATGAACTCATTATCTATTAGAGATCAAGATTAATGCATAGTTTCTGTTAACCAAAATGAGATCAACTCATTCTTTAGGTGTCTACCAAACAGGGCCTTAGGTGAGTTGATATTGTTTGTTTGGAGTAGTAAACATTATGCAAATATCATTTTCTATTTTTAAATTAATCAATTTGAAGCTTTCTTTGTGCAGATATTTTTACGGCCATGTTACACTTTCCTTTTCTCCAGCATTTTCATGGGTATTTACATATTTCCAACACTATCATTTTTGAATTGCCATCTGCTAGTATCCAACCTGTTTTGATAAAATTAGATCCAAAACTTTTGTGACCCACAAAAAAAAAGTTTATAATGGCCTTCCACCACTGTTTTGTATGTTGTGGTCCACCTGAAATTTGTATATAGTTCATCTTTTGGCCCATGCCATAAAATTTGTATCTTGTTTACACCATTAAAAACCATAAACTAAAATGGATCTGCTACAGATGTTACTATTAAAGAAGGTGGTATCCATGAGGCTCTATTTTGGAATTATTTCCTCCTCGAATATCTCTTAAATAAAAATCTCTTGTTATATCTCATCATATTGTCAGGATTCTTGATAAAAAGAAGGAAAAAAAGAAGAAGAAATGTTTCTGAGAACCTGGACCTGGAACTGATTGGGTTCAACTATCCTTTGGTACCCATTGGGTCTTTGGACCTTGGTTTCCAGTGGGTCTGGTTCAGGTTCATGTTAAACAAGGGCATTTACATGATTGTGCCACTTGAATGGATTGATTAGATCACACACATGTTTACCACATAACGGCTTCACTACAAATTGAAAAGCAAGGCGCTACCGGATTGTCATGAACTGTGGACCGGCGAGTAGTTCTCGGGAACAAAGATTGCAAGGACTCTTCACCAACCCAAATGTCCTCCCAAAAACTAATATTCTCCCCATTCCCGAGGGCAAAGCCCATTCCTTCAACAAAATTTGACTTCATAGAAATAATCTCTTTCCAAATTGCCAAGGCTCTAGACATGGAGGATTCCCTAATACACCATGCCTCCCACTGAACCTTTTCCCTTTTTCATTGTTTGGCTTGGAATCCATGGTTTCAGACATACCTTAGTTCTTGGAGAAGTTCTAAACTAGAAATCAATATCTCTTTTTCATTTATGGTTTGTTGTTTTAGGTGAGATGGATGGCGAGGAACACAGTGAAATTGAATCTGCAGCAGAGTTGTTTTGGTGAAGCCACTCACAGCTGGACTTCTGTTGGAAGCGATCCAGACAACCATTTCTAACTGAAAAATGTGCCTAAATAGTGGTATGGGCATGGATTTCAATGAGACATTTGCTTTGATTTCTCTTTCTTTCTCATTACTATGTTCATGTAGATATGTTTTTGGATATTTATACAAACTTGAATTATCTTCAATTAAGAAAGAGTAGTTCTTGTAACTGGGGGTGTTGGGATAGCAAAAACTGCTACAGCTGCTCACAGGGGTGGTTATCAGGAATCAACTCTGTATATGCACCGTTCATTTGGTGGGCCCCACCATGTGTTGTGATAAAAAATCAGAACAGTCCTGTCATCAGCTGGGGGAACATGTACGTTAAGGGTGTGAACTGGTGGACATTTTTTTTCCCTAACCATCTTATACATGAACTCAGCCAAGGACATGTCCAGCCTGATTTTTGGGCCATGCGTATGCGCAAGCAGCACCAGATCAATGGCCCTGCATCAAACATATGCCACACTAGCACTTGTACAAGAAATACGAATTGGATGAAATGAACGACAGATCTGGCCTGATTTTTTTGCCATGATGCATATGCAGAAGCACCACCAGTCAACAGTCCGGAGATCGTAAAGAGTAGTATCCAGATGGCTTCCTGCACTTTTCTCCAATGACATAGTTGGTGATGAAACTGTCTTGATTATGTTGATATGGTGGGCCTTAATGTGGATGATGAGACAACTGTTTAACTATCCAATTGTTGTTAATTTTACTTTGTTGAGTGTAGACCACTACTATTGACTCTTCCTTTGGTAGGCCACTACTTGTGTGAGGGTCCCTGAAGTCCAATCCTATTCTCTCTGGGATATGGCTAGGAGTATATATATCCATCTTCTCCTACTTGTATTGGCCATCTGATTATTGGATCAGACTGACTTCTGGGCCTGGGCAACAGTTCCATCATCATCTCATTTTTATTTATTTATTTATTTTTATTGTGATTTTTTTTAATGTTATATAGATATGTTATATGTATACAAACATGCTACAAGGGTTTAATTGTGTTTACTTCATTTGTATCATGCAGAAGGCTTCCTTCTACAAATGTTCAGTCACTTGACATAAATGCACCGTAGTTCTGGAAATGAGAAGGTATTCCATTCATATGAGTTTTTAGACCATTTCCACCTTTTTGTCTGGAGAATTCCACACTTGGATGCTCAAACTACATTTTGTTGTTGTTCAATTTTACTTAGTGACATTGATAATTAGTGGAGCAATTAGCTACTTTGCTGGTGAGTTTTTGTTCTGGAGAAGATAAGTTCAATTTATATAGTCCTACTTAGCGACATTGATAATTCATGTTAATTGCACTTCTCTTGTTTCAGGATGGAAAAATTGGTACCTTGGAAGACAAGCAGGTGAGCTGTGGTCTGGACTCTGTACTTTGTATAAAATGATAGGATGAAACCAAAATCTTATTTGGTGCTTTATCTACAATGTGATATATTGCTTATTCTGTTTGCTTACACCAGTTGATGTTTATGAAGAAAATATGATCATTCACTGTTTGATACATGTATGGATTCTAATCATGCATTTGTAAATGTGAATGCATGTACTATGATTTCTTCATGGATTCAAAGTGTGAAAACTTGCTAAATGAAGATGTCTGCTAATTACAAATTACAATTTAAAAGTATACATAGAGAATGATTAATGGCTGGACGAATTTGTTTCCCATTTGTAACTGTGTGGTAGCCTCAATATGTATATTTGTGTATCCTTCTTAATAATTTTGATTCCTTGTGATATTTGAATGCATAATGTTATGGTTTTGCCTCTGTTTTGATTGGACTATACTGTGGTTCTAGGATCCTAGCCTCATTATGGAATGGCAGTTGGTTTTGTAATGATATTTGAATCCCGTTATTGATCTTTTCCTCTGGGAGTTCCACGACCTGCTGCTGGAAAGATCTTCTTGTCCCCTTAGTTCTCTATGTGTTGGATCTTCCATGACCTGCTGCTGGAAAGATCTTCTTGTCCCCTTAGTTCTCTATGTGTTGGATCTTCCATGACCTGCTGCTGGAAAGATCTTCTTGTCCCCTTAGTTCTCTATGTGTTGGATCTTCCAATATAAATCTTATCTTCCATGACCTGCCTTAGTAGTTGATTGATCCTCCCAAGTCCCCCCCCCCCCCCCAAAAAAAAAATAAAAAATAAAAAAATAAAGTAGTTGATTCCACACTTTTGAGTTTTCTTTTTCATGGTATTGAGGTAGGGATGATCCTCTAATACTAGATTTACCAGACAGTTTCTTTCAGCATTGCATTTGGATATGTGGATTGGGTATGCTGAAAGTTCATCTAAGCAACAAAGTAATCCTTATTTTTAATCAATTTGCACCTTCTTGTTGTTTCAGTTTGCTGAAGCCCATGTTCCTGAAACATTTCAAATCCAGACAGTTGGTACTGCTTATTGAATTTTCTATAATCCATGTGTATGTATTAAATGCCTCGATGTTGGATTTGAATCACTGAAATTCCATCTAACCAGACCATGATCAATATATACCCTTGTGTTCAGTTTCTATGCAGGTAAGCAGATATTTACAAGAAAAAGCTTGTGTGGTTGATAGGTTGCAATCACTTGAGTGGTTTTGTTAACATCAGTTCAACTTTAGGTTGCTTGCATTTATGATGAGTAGGTTTTTCTTGATGTTTCATGTGTTGACTATTACAAAAGATTTTGAGGAAAGGTCAAATTATTATGACACGTTGCTTGCTACTGAATCTTGTGCAATCAATGGGAAGAAAAGGATCCATTCTGCAAAGGATCCCCTAGTCATGCATGTAACAGACCTGCTGACGGTCAGAAAGCTGAACCTTCTTGTTTCCTTGAACTTTCTATCATGTTTGGTTCTATAAAATGATCTCTTCTGGAATGAAATTGTTCCTTCAGAACTTGCTAAAAAAATATATTTTTAGGCATCTGCAAAAAAAGCTAAATATTTCTTGCCCTTCTTGCAATAGAGTAAAAGGCCACCCGCTATTGTGGATTACGTCCTTAGTGGTCATCGGTTTAAATTGCTGATCCCCAAGGAAACTTGCAGCATTCCATTCTCCTTCTCTGGTGTTAGATGCCCCGGCCGCGATGAGCCTTTCTCAGATGAAGCAATTGCCTTCATGAGAAGAAAGATCTTGCAGAGGGATGTAGAGGTACCATGTTCTGCCTCGGTTTATTCCATTTTACTTCATGTTCAGTGCTGTTAAATTTCTATAATTTTGTGCAGATTGAAGTCGAAACAGTTGATAGAATTGGAACCTTCTTGGGTTCTTTATGGGAATCAAAGACCAACATGGCTGTGGTTCTTCTAGAGTCTAGGCTGGAAAGGCTTCAAACTACTTTTGGTGCTGACAGGATTCCTGATTCTCACCTACTTGCAAAGGTTGAGCAGTCTGCAAAAAACCAGAGATTGAAGGTTAGTGCTTAAGGTGCTTCATGAATTAGAAAGTCGATGCCGAGCTTGCTCACTTTGTGTCTGCTGACACATATTTATTGCAGATTTGGGAAAATCATGTTGAAGGACAGGAAGCTACTAATGGGTCATCAGTGGCTGAGACCAAACAGAAGGAAGTGCTTAAGGTGCTGTGTGATTTTTGCTTGAGTGATGCCTTGTTTTATTTCTCTAGGTGGATAATTGACTTGCCTTCCTGATCTTTACTTTCAAGTGGTGGTTACTGAGGTACTGGGCGGTGGCAAGTTTTATGTCCAAACAGTTGGAGATCAGAAAGTGGCTGTTATTCAGCAGCAACTAGCTTCATTGACCCTCCAAGATCCTCCTGTCATTGGCGCTTTTAATCCTAAGAAGGGGGATATTGTCCTTGCTCAGTTCAGTGCAAATAATTCTTGGAACAGGGCCATGGTGAGACTCTCATTAACTACAAAAAGTGGCTCCTTTTTTGTTCTGGAAAAGTTGTTGGCAATCACTAGTTGTCAGTAAGCAGTATTTATAATTTTATTGGCTTTGATGCACCTTTTTTAACAATATTTCATGTGTTAAAAAAAAAGGGAATATAATGAAGAATATTGCTTCAAATAGTATGCAAACATTAGTAATTAAATTTAGAATGTTGTAAATACCAACATATATCTGTTTTATAAAAGCAAACTACCAGCATTCAATCGAATATGAATGACATGCTGTGGACGGGATACCTGTATGCCATGTCTTGCAAATTAGGAAATATGAATTTGCATTCTAACTTGTATCTAGAGTTTGTATCCATCCTGCCTTGGAGCATTGTTGTTCTTGCTTGCTTTGGAGATTTTAGATATTGCCTTCTTGAAATTTCTTTTAACTATTTTCCCTGTAATTTAAAATTATTTTTAGGAATTGCAGTTGATTTTATTTTAGTTCATTAGGGGGTGTTTAGCGCATGGCATTGGGAAGGATTAGGTGGGATGGGATTCAAAAAACATAATTATTACACATGGCAGGGATTGTCCCCTGATACCATGGGATAAGCTTAATTCCATGGTATGTTTGTAATACAATGGTACATTGAATGAATATACCCACCATCATTTGAAACTATTGAGAATAACACATGTGTTATATCTAAATTGTTTATTGTTTTGTAACCTCATTTTATGGCATGGGCCTAAAAATGAGGCAGATCCAAAACTTCTGAGTTTGAATTTGAGAAAAACATGCATGTCTATGTTGTTTCAACAGAATTCCCATCATCTACTTTTCCCCCATGTTTCTTTCATGCTAGAAATGCCCATCAGCCTAGAATCCTTCATGATGCAAGCAAGAATATGGAGACCTTCTCAAGTAGTATAATCAGAATTTTGTCACTTCTGCTTGTATCTTCCTTGAATTAGTCGTCCCCCCCCCCCCCCCACACACACACACACACTTGTCTTTTAATTTCTGGTTAAAAGACAATCAGCTTGGCTTTTAAGACAATGTGAAACTGATTTTCTGAACCCCACTCAGTAGGCTATGCATTTACTATGGCTACGGTACCAATGGCTACGGTTGTACTGTGGGGCCAGTCATATTTAGCTACAGATTTTATCCGTAGCTTTTGACCATTTTTGCAAAAAAAAATGACGATTTAGCGGCGTCCAGCAAAACTGTCAGTAAAGGTCCTGGTAGCCGGTAAAGCCTTTACTGGCTGTTAGCTGACCACAGGCAAAGGCTTTGACGGCGGTTTTCTTGGCCTTTACCGGCGGTTTTGACCGCCGGTAAAGTCCAGTTTTCTTGTAGTGACCAATGCTAATAAATGTTGCTTGCATGCCTGTGTAAATAAATAATAATAATAATAATAAATAGAAAATATTACCTAGATAATAGCTATTTGAAAGGGAAAAGGAGTTGTCTGCTTGGGTGGGCCCCACTGTGCTTTTAATGTTAAATCCACCCCAACCATCAGGTGTATAACCACATTTTATACCTAGGTCCCAGACAACAACCCCATCTATTATTCAAGTGGAACACAATATTAGGAGTATAATAGAAAGCACAGCCTCCAAATTATTTATTATGGTGTGATTCACTTGAATCATGTATGAGCCTACCTTTTGGCCTCAGCCCTAGATTTCGGTGGGACATTTAATGGTTGGAGTGGATTTCATGTGCTCATTGCATTGAGCCCTATAAAAATCAATGGTGGACGTCTCTCTTCCAATGGTTTCCATTGGTATGGTCCACTTAAATCATAAATCAGCCTAATTTTTGTTCCTAAGACTAACATAGGGTTCCATATCTAATGGTCTGAGTGGATCTCACACCCACATCACAGTGGGCGTGGTAAAAAATAAAGGGAGGGCTTCCTTCATGTACCTATTTCGTGCCAAAAAATTATGACTCGCGCAAGCCTCTTCAGAAGTCGCGGGACTCCATTGGTAAAGTCTTGTGGGCCCACCATGATGTATGTGTTGTATCCCAACTGTCCATCTATTTTTCCATAACTTAGGGCACAAGCCCAAAAATGAGACAATCCAAAGCTTAAGTAGACTACACCACAGAAAGCAGCAGTGATTGAATACCTCCTGTTGAAAACATTTTAGGACTACAAAAGTTTTAGATCAAACTGATATTTATATTTTCCCTTCATCCAGGTCCGTGTGACCTTATGAATAGGCTAGATCATGGTAGGCCCCAAAAAGTTTCAACAGTTGGCGTCACTGCCCACAACTCTGTGTGATTTGGTCTACTTGATTTTTGGATTAGTCCATTTTTTTTTATATAATTATTATGCCCTATTGATTGACGGTGTATATATAACACATAGATTATGGTGGGGCCATGGAACTTTGCCACGTCAATACTGTGCTGATAAGGTTTTACGTGTACACAATCCACGCAATACAAGTGGCAGATTAGGTGTAACCTGGGTCACATTGCAGTGGATCTTTCCTTAACCCACTTTGATACATGTGTTGTATGTCCCTGTTGTCCATCAGTTTTTCTCACTCAGTTTAATGTATGCTACAAAAATGACATACATCTAAATCTAATGTAAGCCACACTACATTAAACAACAGTGATTGACACCATTAAAACATTATCAGGGCACATAAGTTAGGTTATATTTCTATTTTCCCTTTATCCAGGTCTGTGTGACGACCTTATCAACAAGTTGGATAGTAAATAAACATTATGGTGTGCCTGAAAAAGTTTTTAGTAGTGGGCATTCAATGTCCAATGTTTTCTATAGTGTGGTCTACTTGAGACTTGGATCTACTTCATTTTTAGGACCTTACATTAAAATGATCTATTAAAATTGATGGATAACATAGGTATACAATACATATATCAAGGTAGGCCCCATGCTCAGGGAAACACCCATTACAGTGCTACTCGAGTAAAACCTGATCCACTCCCATTTCTCGGGAACACGACACTTTTCTCCTAACTAACATGTGCCGTGAAAATGCCGACCCTTCATTTTTTTTAAAAGGGCCCACCATGCTATATACGTGTGAGATCCACTCTGACCATTAGATGTGATTGTGTGTCGGACTCAGAGCCAAAGAATCAGTCTGATCATGATTCAATTGGGCCATATCAATGGAAACAGTTGGGAGAGACGTTCACCCTTGATTTTTACAGGGCTTACCATGATGATCATGTGAAATCCACTTCAACCATTAGATGCCACACCAAAACACCAATATGAGACCCAAAAAGCAGACCCATATACATGATCCAAGTGGGCTACACATGGAGGGAAATAGTTTGGAGGGTGAGCTTTTTATGTACACTATTTTCAATTATGTGATCCACTTAAACCATAGATGGGCCTAATTTTTGGGCCCAGGGTCTATCATGAGGTGACTCACTGGATGGTCAGGTGCATTTCACATTAACCTATGATATTTACTATTGTTAATTTTTGCTTATATGAGGCAACTAGTTGGACATATAACTAGCTAACAAATATATATATATATATATATAGAGAGAGAGAGAGAGAGATGCCCACACACAACTAGTTCTAGTTGTACATCCAACAAGTCCTCTAATAACTAATTAATTTTAATAAATTTCAACTAGAGATAAGTTATTCAAAATAGAGAAGTTGCCAGTTTGGATGGTCCCATTGTGGCATTAATGCAAAATCCATCCGAACCATTGGGTGAGTCATCCCATGCTACACCTAGGGATAAAAAATCAGCCCCATCTATTGTTCTGGTGGACTACACAATTGCAAACATTATACAGTGAAAAGATCACCCTCTGTCACGCCCCAAACTCAGAAACCGGGTTTGCAAAATTCCTGATCACTAAATCTGATGCCGACAGCCTTCGTAGTACCCCATTCTCGGCTCCCAGCATTCATACACCAAATCCCGATCCTGGGATCCTACAACGAGGATTTTCAACATGAATTTATCTCATAAGAAGCATAACCACAAGTATACCCAAATCATAGGAACAACATCATCATCACATATCCACTAATATAATCATTTGAGTACAATGTTGAAAGGGAAATACAATATAGAAATATTAAAGAAAACTCCAGAAGCTCAACCACACGCTCTTAACTCAGCTCGGCTACATCATAATGTCACCTGCATGCATCTATCGTGCATAAGCTTAAAGAAAGCTTAGAGGATGGTGTAAGTGTGTGAGCAGTATATGTGTGCTCAGAATGTAATATCATAGTAAACGGAGGTACTGATAAGTCCACGAACCATATAATATCATTGTAAGCAGAAATACTGACAAGTCCATGAGTTATAGAATATCAGAGTACGTAATACAAATCAGTTATGCAAATGAGGAGTTCAAGAGAGCCAAATATCAGATACCGAGGGTATAATGCAATATGTAAAGCCTGTTGAGTCTGTCTAGACTATATAAGTACAGAAACATAACAATCTCAAAATGCCATATGCGTGCGGATGTAATGCAATATATGATGCGAATGAAATGACTAAGCTGGAGTGTGAAGTCAGGATGATTGTATGTAGTATCGCAGGCTACGGGGTCCACCACAAGGGACTTCTATCCAAACCAGTCCCAAACCTAAATTTGGATAGTTAGACTCAATGTGATAAACTCCTGATCTCAGATTAGTCACGCGCCCCAACCGAAATCCTGGCCATTACGAAGGTACACGTAACAAATAGTTGCGCACCACCAGCCCGAGTGGATAGTGAATAAATGAATGAATGAGTATGTAACTCCTACCCAATAAGTCCACATATCAGTACTGTTCATCTCTGGGATCATCACCAGGGTCTAGTACACTCTACATGCAAATCACCACCCACTAATGCGCGACCATGCAAGTGGAAGAGACCTCACTATCCGCCTAACTAGTAGTCATCTAATATCTACCCGGCACGTCGATAATGGACCCATTCACGAGCTGGTCAAACTTAGCTTAGCTATGCCCTCTACGCTTGGGCGGGTAAGGGCACACCTCCTCCCAACTGACCATGAAACAGTGGGAGATGTGGCCTCCTAGTATTCGGCACTCAGGCTCTCATGTATCCACTCGGTCTCGATGTTGGGGCGTCCTCTAGTAGCAAGAGGGTTCAAGAATTTTCACCTAGGGCTATCTATGGCAGCCCAATGCTAGAACAGATTTTCGGTGTCCCATCTGGCCATCCACAATATACCTGTGGAGGCTACGGCACTGATGTCGCTAGGGCGTATGTAATCATAACACACAATGCAAGATGCATGAGTCATATAATCCAGTCATGCATTAATCCTATGCATATCGTGCTCTCATGCAGGGCAACTCCACCTATTAGGGAGTCCCATAAACAACCTACCCAATAACATATACAATGGTCAACCACATCTGATAATAAACGTGCAGATGATCCGTATGGGCATGTATCATGATGTTATACTATCACATACTCATAATTAGTATCAATAACCGGCATCGACAATTGACCTCGACAATGTGGACATTTAACCAACATTACCCCCAAGGAATGACCCATATAGAGCCAAACATATAGGGGACCCATGGCCTTACACAAGGGCCAAATATACAACACCATGAGCCTCACTCCAGAGCTTAATACACATCACGATAGGCCTCAAATACGAGTCGCATATACATCACATCGGGCCTCAAATACGGGTCGAATGTACATCACAATGGATCTCAAATACGGGCTGCATATACATCACATTGGGCCTTAACAATTGGCCTTGATATTCAGCCTCGACCATCGAAATCGACCTCGACAATCGGCCTCGGCAATCGGAATCGGCCTCGACAATCGGAATTGGCCTCATTAATCGGAATCGGCCTCGACAATCGGAATCGGCCTCAACAATTGGCCTCGACAATCAGAATTGATATCGACAATTGGAATCGTCCTCGACAATCAAAATCGGAATTGGCCTCAACAATCAGCCTTGAGAATCGAAATCGGGATTGTCCTCAACAATCAGCCTCGACAATCCGAATCGGCCTTGACAATCGGAATTGGCCTCAACAATCGGCCTCGACAATCGGAATCGGTATTGACAATCGGAATCGGCCTCGATAATCAGCCTCGGGATCGGCCACAACAATCAGCCTCAATAATCGAAATCGGTATTGACAATTAGAATTGGCCTCGACAATCGAAATCAGGATCGGAATCGGTATTGACAATTGGAATCGGCCTTGGGATTGGCCTCGACAATCGGAATCGGTATCGACAATCAGAATCGGCCTCGGGATTGACCTCAACAATTGGAATCGGAATCGGCTTCAACAATCAGAATTGGAATCAGCCTCAACAATTGGCCTCGACAATCGGAATCAGAATTGGCCTAACAAAGAGCCTAAGGGAAGGTCACAATGTGGACATTCAACTAACATCGCTCCTAAGCAGTGATCTACATAGAGCCAAATATAAGGTGGGCCTATGACCTCAAACAAAGGCCTAATATACATCGTAATGGGCCTCATATAAGGCCTACATACACAGTAGGTGGGCCCTGCACATGGGCTCAGATACATCACACGGGCCACAACCCATGGGCCTAATGCACATCATAAAGGGCCTCATTAAATGGGCTTTAAATACACAACAGGTGGGCCCCACACATGGGTCGGGTATATATCATATTGGGCCTCAAACATGGGCCTCATAAACATCACATCCCACACAAAGGTGTCACATACATCTCACTGGGCCTCATATACATCAAGTCGGGCCCACAATACATGGGCCTCAGATACATCACAATGGGTCACAATACATGAGCCTCAAACACATCACAATGGGCCACAACCCATGGGCCCCGAATACATCACAATGGGCCACAACTCATGAGCCCCGAATACATCATAAAAGGGCCTCTCTCATGGGCCCAATACACATCACATCAAGGTGGGGCCCATACACTATATTATATCTAGACCATTCATCTATTTTTAGAGATCATTTTAGAGCATTACCTAATCATATCAAAAGATCATCTGAGCATACCACAAACAGCAATGGAGATAATGATTTTCACTGTTAACCATTCATCAGGCCCACCATAACGTTTATTTTCAATCCAATCTGTTCATAAGGTCACATGGACCTGAATTAGGAGAAAAAAAATCATATTGATCCAAAACTTCGGTGCTCCCAAGTAGGTTTCAATGGTAGCCATTCAATCCCCCACTAATATTTGCAGTGTGGTCCACTTGATAAATAGATCTGTCTTATTTTTAATCTCAAGCCTTAAGACGAACTCACCATCTGGATGTACAGTTTGGATGTAACACATACATCATATTGTGGCCCGGCAGATGGTTGGCATGGACATACAATCCATACATTAACGTGGGCCCCTATAATGCCCTGAATTTCGAGGGTCGAGCAAAGATCTACTCCTGAGATCCAGCACATCACTTATGCAACATGGATAATGATGTTCAGATTTTGTCCATATTAATGAATTAAACGTGAGTGGGACTATACCAAAACATCATATCATTCTCCAGATATAATTTAATTTAGCAAGTGGAAGACTGAAACATATATATTTAAACGGTAAGTGTTTCACAACCTCCAGAGTATGATTATGTAACCGAGCTAAATATACACATGTATTGTTTTAAAATAGACAAAATATCAAAATGTAAAGTGTCCCACTAATCCATATGTCCCTTTAATCTCGACGAATCAACACGAGGTCTACATAGACCCGCCTGAGAGCTGAACATAGGAGAATTCTTCCTCCTCATCTATAAAGTCCAACTTCACTGCATAGGCTTCATCATCACCTGCATCTAACCAGAGTCTAGTTGGTGTTTTAAAACACCGTCCCAGGGTGGGAGTGAGTGATCAACATAGTGGTACTATAATGCAAAGGTTAGCATGTTATCAAGTCAATCAAGCAGTAATGATAAAGCAATACAACAATCACTTCCTAGCTACTCTTATTAATGTAAGAATGGTGTGCAGCAATGATGTATGCCATCACACAAAGCTCCCTCACAAGCGACTCCGACAACCAATTTTGTGCATGACAACACTCCCTAAAGTATAACTTTCTGGCCAAAGCACATGCAATATAGTGCATGGTCGTGTTAGTCAAGTACTTAATTAAGCTTATTTATATAGCAGATTTGGGAAGCTAAGGTACCTCCCTTTATATCATTAACCCAAATTGAAGGATCCATCTAGGGTCGTCAATCCTAATTAATTGCATACGATAGGCAAGTTGTAGGGCATCACTCCTAATGAAAAATAGTCGATAGGGAAATTCAAGAGTTTATACTCGCGGTCACTACGGGGAGGCTCGTCGCCTCAACGTAGGTCAGCAGCTCAAACATGGTGTCTCATACCACCATGCCCGGCCCAGGAGTTTGGGTTGCTCACTGGTCACTGCGGGGAGGCTCATACCCCAGCGTAAGCTGATAACTCAACCACGGTGTCCCATACCACCATGCCCAGCTCATGAGTCATAGCGGATCGTGGTACCATGGTTGAAACGGGCTTTTACATTGGTAAGTGGTACCGTAGATTCAAACAATGATGTCCATACATGGTAAACACAAAAAAGGCCAATCGGTTTGTTTGGTAAGCTCGATTGGTACGTGCACACATTGACTTAATCGACATGGAGCGCATAGGCACCCCTTGTAGCCTAAACACTATCAACAATCATCGTGTGACATGGATTTGTCAAGTTACTTAATGTGCGAGACTAATTTAGCCACCTGTACATGGATTGTTACCGATTGCCTTTGCTACTTTGTAGCCCCAATCTTACTCAGAGGCAATAGGTAGATACATGTGATAATCATCCCAACATTTAACAAACAATCCAAATAAATCCTTCATTTAAGCATTTCATCAAACATATTGAACATGTCACCAAACACTTGCATTTTATCCATAAATTGCATAGCGACAAAGATGATTACATGAAAGAAACTATACATATGATTAAGGGAATTGAGAATCCTATCTTAATACTCTTAATAAATACAAATCATCAACCTTTTCCCCATTCAAACAATCTATCAAACACTTAAGCCATGCTTCACCAAATATATAGACTAGGTTAGTTACAACATATATTTTAGCAAATCCTTATACAGAGAGGTCATAAATCTATATACAGAGAGGCCAGCATACATATAATAACAATGAATCCTAGATTAGTAGACATGAAAAACACAAATCATATTTTCATGTTCATTCAAACATTTCAACAAATACATGAGATGCATATTTTGTCAACATAGTTCACATATGTATATTGTATTGAAAGCGATGTATCTAAGACAATATGGCAGCAATTAAGTTAGACATCAGTAATTAGCTGACATTAAAAGCATTTAAAACTATAACCTACATGTTTATAGTCAGCACCTTTCATCAGAATACTCGATTCAGACGCGGTTCGAATTCTACGTTCCCGAAAACGGAACGATGGGTACCTAAATCATGAAATAGGTTAGCTAGTTTGTTGATTACTCAATCTGGATCTTTACAACGATACTAGGGTTAGGTTTTCCTTACCCAAATCATAGCTAAAAATGATTGTGTAGTGAAGTGGGGAGGTGAATCAGTACGTGGAGTAGTGGGAGAGAACCAATGCAGCAATTCTCAAATATTTCTCTTCTCTCCTTCCTCTTTTCTCTTCTTTTCTCTCTTCTCTCTTCTAGGGTTTGGAGAAATTCGTATGAGAGAGATATGGGGTGGTTTAAGGGCTATATATAGGCTTAAAAGTGATGCAAATGGCCCCAGGGCCACTATATACATGGTTTATATCCTTTGGGTAGCTGTTTCTGACAAACAAGGCTCATAGGAAGGCCCACTATACACATACGTCATAGGGTAAGTTCCCTGATAATGGATCTAAGTCAGGATGTGATTTTGGTGTGATCGAATAAGCTGATTAACCATGGAGGACCTGTGTCAGATCAATGGTCGTATTTGCTCGATCGGGGCCTCAATATACAAATATGTGCAGGGAAATTTTTTTTCCAATGGGTGAAGTTTGGTTAGAAACTTATGGTCCGAAATCTTTAATTTTTTGTGGGAGTGAATGGCCAAATTCACTTTAGTTTCATTACATTTTCTAAAGATATTCGCATTTCTCACACACTTCACTCAAGGCTCAAGTTGTGCCTTTTTGGCTACTATTTGGGCTCAATTCCCGCGATGGTTGTCAAGCCTAGTAGGACGGTCGTAATTTTATAGTTTTATGATCATCGGACTCTCGACGTGTGGTCTAAGTCTGATATGGAGTTTCAATGTACTCCCGAGAGCAATAGGCTCTTGAAATTTTTCCTAGGTCTTTATGTAGCATTGAGTCAGTGGTATTAATGGTTTTAGGCCTTCTCATTTGTGGAAATGGTGGCCCGAGCTAAATCCATTGATTATTTAGTTCAGTACTTAACTAAATTCTGCGTTGATTACGACATGATACGGTCCTTAGGTGATTCTGCTTAAGGTGGTACTCGGGTTCGTGTACAGATTTTTTTAGGACATTACAATGTTGTCAAGCCCAGTAAGACGGATATGGTCCTATAATTTCGGAACTAGTGGCCCACTAACGAGTGGTCTAGAGCTTGTTCAAGAAATCAGGGCATTTCTGGAATGAATTATGTATCAAGATTTCTTGTGCATAATTATTAGGGTTTGGATTAGCTAAGTTCATAGTGTGACCTATTCGCAACCAGTGGAAATGAAAATTTGATTATAATCACTCTAAACCGTCGGTTCTTAGGCTAAAAGGATACTGACTCATTTTGGTTTTTTAATTAAGATTCGACCCATAGTTGTCACAACTTTTGACATGTCTTTATTTAGTTACAGTCATCTCAATTAGTCAGTGATTGGTCAGCTAGAATTGGACCCTACGTGAACAAATCTCGAGGCTAAGCTCGGTGTTTAAGTGATCGGGCGGATTCGTTGGTCTTATACGGTCGATCAATCCTATCTGTACGGTTCTTTATTGGTACCAGCCATGTATAAGCCCATCTCGAGTGTCGAGGATCAGTAAGTGATGACATGGCTAGTTATAAAAAAAATTAAGGATTTTTGAAAATTTCAAAATATTAAAAATTCGGGGTATTACAATCTACACCCCTTAAAAATAATTTCGTCCCCGAAATTGCCTAAGGGTAATAAGTAAAGATATTATTATTTCATTTGCTTAATTTTGTTCGTTTCAGGTTTATAGACATGTTAGGGTATATAATAATTACACTAGCCTAGCTCATTGTGGTCTACCCTCCTTAAAAATTTTCACCTTTGAAGTTTGAAAACAAATATCAAAATCATCATTATCGTGCTAAGTGTTTGATGATAAAGTTTACCTAAGGGTGGTATTTTCTACTCTTTATGATTAGGCTAATACGGAAAGACAATTGTGGTAGGCTTTGATCCAATATGTCGATTGTCCGCCTGA
This sequence comes from Magnolia sinica, assembly GCF_029962835.1. Lineage (NCBI taxonomy): Eukaryota > Viridiplantae > Streptophyta > Magnoliopsida > Magnoliales > Magnoliaceae > Magnolia > Magnolia sinica. The sequence goes on from NC_080574.1 coordinate 89,902,241, forward strand.
TTAAGGCAGTCAGCTCGTTATATCCCTTTCTAATCCTGATGGATCCTGGTCTCCTGCTCGGCCAAAGCAGTGAGTCTGTTGGTAGTCGCTCAAGATTGAGAATTGAGTTAAGCCACGAATGCCTCGTAGGGATATGGTTCTGTAATTTCAAAATCTGATCATCCTAAGTATTTAAGGAGTGTTATAATTCATTAGGAGGTTCAAGCCTCATGTTTATAAGGTTGTCCTTTGGGTCTTATTCAATGAGAGTTCTTGTTTAACCTATGTTTAACTTGGTGGATACTAAGTTCTTCCATGGTGCTCATAGTCAAAAGACTATATTAGAAGGGTTTTCGAAATCCTAAAATTATATTTTTATGTCATCATTTTGATCATATGGCTAGTGGGTTATGGTCAAATCACGCTTTGGTTTCATAAATTTTAACAGGTAATGAAGAATCAAAATTTTTAAGGCATTTTGGAGGTTTGGAATGATGGTGATGCAAGGAATGCCACAGAAAAGGAAAATGGAAGGACATTATCTCCTCAAAGTGATATGAACTTTGAATCTATAAGAGAACAAGAACCCAAAATATTTTTCACTATAGTACGCCCCTAACACGAGCTTACGGAGTATTAAACTATGAAACTCATTCTTACTCAAAGGTCCTAATTTAATTGCATAAAAACAGCTTAAACAAATATATATATATATATATATATATATATATATATATATATATATATATATATATATATGTATGTATGTATGTATATATAATCAAATTTAACCACGGGATGATTTCTATTATGATTATAAATAATTCTTAAATAGACACCAAACACTAAAATTTAATATGAAAAGATATGATTAGTCTATTGGCAATTCGAAGTTGTAGAAATTTTTGGTTTCAACCCTTCTATTATTTATAATATATTTGTCACCTTTAGTCACCATATTATTTTTATAATTTTTATAGTAATCCATCGTTAATCTTACTTTTACTTCACAAAATTTCGTTTCATTTGAAGCTTCATAAAAAATATAAAAATTCGGGAAGTACTAGTTGTTCAAGACCAATGATTTTCTATATGATTCCATAATGTCTTTATTCTTTATAATATTTTTAGTTAGTGAAATATTTTTAAAACTTTTATGGTGGTTTATCATTAAATTTAAAGTCATCCCACAAAATTTTAGTTCATTTGGAGTTGTATAAAAATTATTAAAATTCTAGTAGTTGGATAATTGTCAAAGTGTCCTAGATTTAACTATATTAAAATTTTTATTTTATTTTTTTACTTATTTTTATATGAAACTAGACTTATCAAGCTTCAATCTGGTTTATTAATCACCTAAATCATAGTTATATTGAGGGAGATATGAATTTTTGAAGTTAGAAGAAAACTGTAGAAAATTTCAGAAATCCGGCAGTGCCGCCGCGGCCCTCTAGTGGCCTTAGTGGTGGTTCTGCCACTTGATTTTTGAAACGAGTTTATCGTGCAAACTGAAATGAGTTATTCAACGTGCAACATATGATTTTAGGGTAAGAGAAGCTAAGCTATCCAAATAACCTGGTTAGTTTATGAGGTTCTATAAGGTTAATGGTTAAAAACCCATTTTATTTATATATTTACTATTTATAGTAAATTTTAGTTTAATTATTGTTCTTCATCATCTAGAATTAGGATTTGTGTCTAATATGAAAGTACCTAGAGAGATTTGAAGAATAAGGTAGTGGAAGGTGAAATTTCCAAAGGAGATGGGTTGAAAAGGGATGGAAATGGGTTAGGTCTATTTTTTGTGGTCTAACGCGCGTATATTCGTGTCACCTAGATCCGTCTTAAGCTCAAAATTTGTCAAGTGATGGCTCAAATTTATTAACTGGCGACCTAAAGGTAACTTTGGTCAATTCACGTGGTTAAAATACTTTGTGGACTAAACTACAATGTTTGGTCTCGCCCGTCGGTGAAACCTTGGGATCCTAATGCAGTCTCTAAATTTCATTGCCCCCTTCCTAAGTCAGGGTGTGTCATAATGCGTCAGAGTGTGTCATGTCACCTATAACCCAGGTCCAGTTAAATCCAAATCATGCTTTGATACCAACTTGTAACGCCCCGAATTTCGAGGGTCGAGCAAAGCTCTACTTCCGAGATCCAGCACATCACTTATGCAACATAGATAATAATGTTCAGATTTTATCTATATTATGAGTTAAACATGAGTGAGATTATACCAAAACAGTATATCATACTCCAGATATAAATTAATTAAGCAAGTGGAAGACTGAAACATATATATTTAAACGGTAAGTGTTTCACAACCTCCAGAGTATGATTATGTAACCGGGATGAATATTTACATGTATTGTTTCAAAATAAACAAAATATCAAAATGTAAAGTGTCCCACTAATCCATGTCCCTGTAATCCCAACGAATCAGCACGAGGTCTACATAGACCCGCCTGAGAGCTGAATGTATGAGAATTCTTCCTCTTCATCTATGAAGTCCAACTTTGCTGCATAGGCTTCATCATCACCTACATCTACAACTGAGTTTGGTTGGTGTTTTAAAATACTGTCCCAGGGTGGGAGTGAGTGATCAACTCAGTGATACTATAAGGCAAAGGTTAACATGTTATCATGTCAATCAAGTAGTAATGATAAAGTAAAACAACAATCACTTCCTAGCTACTCTTGTTAATGCAGGAATGGTGTGTAGTAATGATGTATGCCCTCGCACAAAGCTCCCTCACAAGTGACTTCTACATCCAATTTTGTGCATGACAACACTCCCTAAAGAGCAACTTCCTCGCCAAAACACATGCAATGCGGTGCATGGTCGTGTTAGCTGAGTACTTAATTAAGCTTATTCATATAGCAGATTTGGGAAGCTAAGGTACCTCCCTTTATATCATTAACTCAAACCGAAGGATCCATCTAGGGTTGCCAATCCTAGTTAATCGCATACGATAGGCAAGTTGTAAGGCATCACCCCTAATGAAAAACAGTCGATAGGAAAATTCAAGAGTTTATACTCGCGGTCACTACGGGGATGCTCGTCACCTCAGTGTAGGCTGACAACTCGAACACGGTGTCCCATACCACCATGCCCGGCTCATGAGTCTAGGTTGCTCACTGGTCACTACGGGGATGCTCGTCACCCGAGCGTAGGCCGACAGATCGACAACGGTGTCTCATACCACCATGCCCAGCTCATGAGTCTTAGCGGATCGTGGTACATGGTTGAAACGGGCCTTTACATTGGTAAGTGGTACCTTAGATTCAAGCAGTGATGTCCATCATGGTAGACACACAAAAGGCTAATTTATTTGTTTGGTAAGTTCGATTGGTACGTGCACACGTTGAATTAATCGACATGGAGCGCATAGGCACCCCTTGTGGCCTAAACACTATCAACAATCATCGTGCGACACAGATTTGTCAAGTTACCCAATGTAGCGAGACTAATTTAGCCACCTGTACATGGATTGTTACCGATTACCTGGGCTACGTTGTAGCCCCAATCTTATTCAGATGCAATAGGTAGACACATGTGATAATCATACCAGCATTTAATAAACAATCCAAAAAAATCCCTCATTTGAGCATTTCATCAAACACATTGAACATGTCACCAAACACTTGCATTTTATCCATAAATTGTGTAGCGGCAAATATGATTACATGAAAGAAACTATACATATGATTAAGGGAATTGAGAATCCTATCTTAATACTCTTAATAAATACAATTCATCAACATTTTTCTCATTCAGATAATTTATCAAATACTTAAGCTACGCTTCACCAAATATATAGACTAGGTTAGTTACAACATATATTTTAGCAAATCCTTATACAGAGAGGTCAGCATACATATAATAACAATGAATCCTAGATTAGTAGACACAGCAAACACAAATCATATTTTCATGTTCATTCAAACATTTCAACAAACACATGAGATGCATATTTTGTTCAACATAGTTCACACATGTATATTGTATCGAAAGTGACATATCTAAGACAATATGACAGCAATCAAGTCAGACATAAATCATTAACTGACATTAAAAGCATTGAAAACCATAACCTAAACGTTTATAGTCCGCACCTTTCGTCGGAATACTCGATTCGAACACGGTTTGAATTCTACGTTCCCAAAAACGGAACGACGGGTACCTAAATCATGAAATAGGTTAGTTAGTTTATCGATTACTCAATCTGAATCTTTACAATGATAATAGGTTTAGTTTTTCCTTACCCAAATCGTAGCCGAAAATGATTGTGTAGCGAAGTGGGGAGGTGAATTAGTACGTGGAGCAGTGAGAGAGAACCACTGCAGCAATTCCCAAAGATTTCTCTTCTCTCCTTCGTCTTTTCTCTTCTTTTCTCCCTTCTCTCTCCTAGGGTTTGGAGAAATTCGTATAAGAGAGAGATGGGGTGGTTTAAGGGCTATATATAGGCCCATAAGTGATGCAAATGGCCCCAAGGCCACTATATACATGGTTTATATCCTTTGGGCAGCTGTTTCTAACAAACAGGGCTCATAACAAGGCCCACTACACACTTACATCGTAGGGTAAGTTCCCTGACAATGGATCTAAGCCAAGATATGGTTTCGGTGCGATCGGATAAGTTGATCGATCGTGGAGGACCTGTGTCAGATCAACGGTCGTACTTGCTCGATCGGGGCCTCAAGTATACAGATATGTGCAGGGAAATTTCCTTTTCCCTTGAGTGAAGTTTAGTCAGAAACTGACGGTCTGAAATCTTCAATTTTTCATGGAAGTGAATGACCCAATTCACTTAAGTTTTATTACATTTTCTAAAGATATTCGCGTTTCTCACACACTTCACTCAGGGCTCAAGTTGTACATTTTCGGGTACTATCTGGCCTTGATTCTTACAATGGTTGTCTAGCCCTATAGGACAGACATAATCCTATAGTTTCGAGGTCATCGGACTCTCGAAGTGCGATCTAGGTCCGATACGGAGTTTCAATGTACTCCTGAGAGCGACAGGCTCTTGAAATTTTTCCTGAGTATTTATGTAGCATTGAGTCAGTGGTATTAATGGTTTTAGGCCTTCTCGTTTGTGGAAATGGTGGCCCGAGCTAAATCCATTAATTATTTAGATTAGTACTTAACTAAATTCTGCATTGATTACGACATGATACGGTCCTTAGGTGATTCTGCCTGAGGCGATACTCGGGTCCTTGTAAGGATTTTTTCAGGACGTTACAATGTTGTCAAGCCCAGTAGGACGAACATAGTCCTATAATTTCGGAACTAGTGGCTCACTAACGAGTGGTCTAGAGCTTGTTCAGGAAATCTAGGCATTTCTGGAATGAATTAGGTTTCAAGATTTCTTGTGTGCAATTATTAGGGTTTGGATTAGCTAAGTTCATAGTGTGACTATTCGCAACCAGTAGAAATGAAGATTCGATTATAATCACTCTAAACCGTCGGTTCTTAGGCTAAAAGGATACTGACTTAGTTTGGTTTGTTAATTAAGATTCGACCCATAGTTGTCACAACTTTTAGCATGTCTTTAATTAGTTACGGTCATCTCAATTAGTCCGTGATAGGTCAGAAGAATTGGACCCTATGTGAACAAATCCCGAGGCTAAGCTCGGTGTTTAAGCGATCGAGCGGATTCGTTGGTCTTCTACGGTCGATCAATCCTATTTGTATGATTCTTTATTGGTACCAGCTGCGTATAAGCCCATCTTGAGTGTCGAGGGTCAGTAAGTGATGACGTGGCTAGTTATAAAAAAGAAAATTTAAGGATTTTTGGAAATTTCAAAATAGTAAAAATTTGGGGTGTTACAGCCCCACACCACCCTAGACAAATAGATAGAGTGGATATAGAATAAATACATCAAGGTGGGGTCCACATCCCCAAACGGATGGACGCTGAGGGCATAACACATACCTCATGGCGTGACCCACCGTCTAGCCATCTGGACAGTGTGGGCCATCGCATACATTACGGTGTGGGTCCCATCAACTTGCTGACGTCAATACCTCAATAACATAGGTGGTGTGAGGTACCCCAGCCAATCAGCTCCCACCGTCCATGGATTGGACGGTGCGGATAATAGACACACACCATGGTGGCCTACAGGGCTACAGACGTCAATGCAGCTAAGGCTGCTAGGACCCACCGTCCCCTAGACGGTCTGGATTTACATCATAGCAAGTGGGCCCCACCGTTTGGACGGTATAGATGAACCACATACATTGTGTGGGACCCGCAGAAGTGACGTCACTGCAGCAGCTGATGGTAGCGTGTGGTAGACCAGCCAATCCGTCCTCAACAAGTGGGTCCCATGTGGGGGCCACCATAACATTGTATATATAAAATATAAATATTATTATATATATATATTGAAATGTCTAACGTCCAGGTACTGGACATCTGGACAGACGGACCTGTTAATATCATCAATCCAGTAGCTACATGCTGCTGGGGTCCCCATCAAGATGAACGATATGGATGAAAATATAGATATCACGGTGGGCTCCATCCAGATGGACGAAGGATGAAAACACATACATCATTAGTGGGGTTCATCGTCAGATGGATGGTTAAGATATAACATATACCTAATGATCAGGCCCACAAACCTTACTGACACTGATACAACAGTTGGCCCACCATACGAATGGTTTAGATATAACACGCACCTCATGGTCAGATACATAGAACTTGCTGGCATTAAATACAGCAGCTGTGCACTTCTAGTCCCGAAGATGGATGGTTTAAAATATAATACATCAAGGTGGGTCCACGCCAGTGTGGCCCACCAGCTTTAGATCAGCCTGATTTTTGTATTTTTTCTTCGGCCAAGTCTGTCCCATGGTGGACAGCAAGGTGGGTTCCGCCAATGAGACGTCCAAAAAATTTCTAGATAGTTAGGATTTTGATCAAATCAGGTGGGCCACACACATACATCATTATCATCATAAAAAAATGAAAGAGAGGGAGAGAGAGAGAGAGAGAGAGAGAGAGATCGGATGGTGATGGAGGGACCCCGCCACTATGGGCCCCTCTAAGCGATATAAACCATACATCAAATGGGTCCCACCATATGTGGGCCCTCGAATCATCAAAATTAAATATTTAATGGCATGAACACCCACCTCAAGATCTCTTCTTCCTTCTTCCACCAATGAGCTCTAGAGCTCCAAGGAATAAAGATTCAAAAGTTAAGATTGATTTTGGAGGGTGGAGATGGGAGGTAGGAAGGTGGGCCACACCTAGCTCTTTCTCATAGAGAGCTTGGACGTCCACCTACCATGGTTGCTTGGGAGAAATGGGAGAGAGTGAGGAGTGATGGGACGATAAGGGATAGATGGAATGGTTGTTGTAAGGAAGGGAATGGAAATGAATGGATTTAGTTGAATTTTGGGTAAAAGAGGAATGGGTGGGGAGAGAGAGAGAGTTGACTTGTGAGGGGTGAGGTGGCATGGGGCATGGGTGGTGTACTTAACTTATGAAATGATGTGTACTTGATTGATTGATGTGACAGATTGTAAATATTCTCTCAGAATTTGCAACGTGTGGCGTTTCTTCGAAATGAACATGGGCTCACATCTCCTGGCCCGGGTATCGGATCGATGCGCGAGTCGCGGTGTTGGAACCGCGGCGACGACACGGTCGCTAGGGTACAAGTTTCGAGTCAAGTCGATTCCGTTATGCAGGACTCGACTTAGGATCATGCGCAAATGTTGGATACAGGTCGAGGGTCGCCGAAATTCGACCGGGAGGACGATGGAAGCGTACGGAATGGTACGGTCTAGGATACGGGCCTTACACCCTCTAAATTGTTTTCCCTTATGTGGCCCACTTGAATCACATGTTGGCCCATTTTTTAGCCTCAGGCCAATATTTTTGCATGCCATCTAATGATTATAGTGGATTTTACATGATAATCATGGTAGGCCCTATAAAAATCAAGGGACGACATCTCTCCCAAGTGTTTCCATTGATATGACTCACTTGAATGACAAGTCAGTCTGATTTTCTAGCTTTGGGACCAGTATGAGATTACACATCTAATGGTTAGAGTGGATCTCACATGCACATTAGGGTGGGTCCCATAAAAAAATCAAGGGTTAGCATTCATCTTGTGTCTGTCAATTCCCTTAAAAATTATCAAGTTCAATAGGTTAGACGACAAGATGCAACCCACCATATGACACTATGGATGTCGGATTGCACTCACAAGCTGATTGACATTTTAAATATAATGGAGTGGGTGTTATATTTATTGGAGTTGCCACTAGCCAATTAATTTGATTCCACAGTCAGCTAGACCTGTAGAAACATTAGGATAGAAAACCCGAGGGTTCTCTGCCCTAAGATGACTCATTGATCTACAACTAAAGATTTCAGGTAAGTGACCACAGTTGCAGATAGGGAAGGGGTTACACACCCACTCTGCCCGTACAAACGTGCGGTGTCTACTTCACAAGATCTCATGAATTATTGAGGATTAAGTTTAGTTCTTGTGCACCAATAATGCAAAGTGTGTGCAATGCTGTGTTAAATGCAATGCAAATGATAAGCTTCAATCTCAGCTAGATAAAATTTTCTTAACTCTTTGACTTGTTGAAGCAATTAACCAATCAATCCAAATTTTTGATGGGTAAGATCCAACTATATCAATAAGCTACAGAGCATACATTTAAACAAATCGACTACTGAGTGCTATGTATGCAAGACAATGTGTGCAAATTTATGTGTGTGATGTTGTGTATGCAATGTTGTGTTGAATGTGACGCATATGACGAGGTGTTGCCTCGGCTTGATAAATTAACCTTGGCTCTTATCACATCCCAAACTCGAAAACCGGGCTCACAAAACTCCCGATTGCCGAATCTGGTGCCGATAGCCTCCGTAGTACCCCATTCTCGGCTCCCAGCGCGCATATGCCAGATTCCGATCTTGGGATCCTACAAGGAGGATTTTCCAATGTACATTTTTCTCATAAGCAGCATAACCACAAGTTTACCCAGATCACAAAAGCAACATCATCATCACATATCCATTAGTATAAACAGTTGAATACAATGCTGAAAGGGAAATACATATATTGAAAATCAAAGCACCAAAAGACCGCTGCACGCTCCAAGCTCAATGGTACTGTAACCTAATGTCACCTACACACATCTATCATACATAAGCTTATAAAAAGCTTAAAGGGTGGTGTAAGTGTGTGCAAAGATAAGTGCCAAGTATAACAATACAGGTTTATAAATCATACAATGTCAAAAATACTGGCAAGTGTACAAATCATACAATATCAGAGTATGCAATGCAGATAGACTATGCAATGCGGACACATAGAGAGCCAAATATCAGATGCCAAGCATGCAATGCAATATACAATTCCTGATGAGTTTATGAATACCGTCAGTTGTATCTAGGCCATATAAATGCAAAAACATAGTAACCCAAAATGTCATATACCGCGGATGTAATGCAATATGCGGTGCGAATGGAATGACCAAGCTGGAGTGTGAAGTCGGGATGATAGTACGTAGTATTGCGAGCTATGGGGTCCATCACAAGGGACTTCTATCTAAACCAGTCTTATACATAAATTTAGATAGTCAGACTCAATGTGGTAGACCCTTAATCTCAGGTTAGTTGCGCGCCCCAACCAAAATCCTAGCCATTGTGAAGGTACACGTAACAATTAGTTGTGCACCACTAACCTGAGTGGATAGTGAATGAATGAGTATGCAACTCTTACTTAGTAAGTCCACATATCAGTACCGTACATCTCTGGGATCATCATCAAGGTCTATTACACTCTACGCCAGCTTGCCGCCACTATCCGTGTGCACAACTGGGTAACTGGAAGAGACCTCACTATCTGCCTACCAATATCGGGCCCGGCTAAAATATAGCGGACCCATTCCTCAAGCTGGTCAAACTCAACGTAGATATTGCCCCCTCACTCAGGCGGATAAGGTCACACCCTCTCCCAACCAACCACGACACAATGGAAGACGCAGCCTACTGGTATACAGCCCTCGTGTGCTCATATATATCCACTCAGTCTCGACGTTGGGGCATCTCCTAGCCATGGAGGTTTAGGAATTTTCACCCAGGGACATCCATGACACCCATATGCTGGAACCAAACATTTTCGGTGTCCTATTTGGCCATCCACAACATACCTACGGAGGTCACGACCCTGATGTCACTAGGGCGTACGGTGGTCATATCACAAAATGCAAGATGCATGAATCACACAGTCCAATTATGCATCAATCCTGCGCATACCACGCGGTCATGTGGACAACCCCTCCTATCATGGAGTCCCATAATAATCTGTCCAATGGCATGTGTTATGATCAATCACTCCTAATATCAAGCATACATATGATGCGCATGGGCATGGATCGTGAAGCTATACTAAGCATGTTATAAGATGATGGTGTACTCTTCTCATATCAAGGATGGGCCTAAACAGCCTACTCATAACAAGAATAGTCCTCACAATGGGCCCAAGGGAAGGTCACAATGTGGACATCTAACCATTATTGCCCATCAATGTGGACATGTAACCAACATCGCTCCTAAGCAGTGGCCCACATAAACATCATTACATACATTATAGTTAAATCACACATTACATCAGTCTGCACATTCATCGCATTGGGCCTCACTCGAGGGCTACACATACACCACATTGGGCCTTGCCATACGGGCCACAAATACATCACAATGGGCCTTATCAAATGGGCCACAAATACATTACAATGAGCCATATACCTGGGCCTCAAATACATCACAACAGCCCACATACCTGGGCCTAATACACATCGCAATAGGCCGCATGACATGGGCCTAATACACATCACAATGGGCCGCATGACATGGGCCTAATACACATCATGATGGGCCGCATAACATGGGCCTAATACACATCACAATGGGCCGCATGACATTGGCTTAATACACATCACAATGGGCCTAACATATGTCACGATGGGCCGCTCAATGGGCCGCACCAATGAGCCTCATACACATCAAGTGGGCCGCATCAATGGGCCACACCAATGGGCCTCATATACATCAGGTGGGCCGCATCAATGGGCAGCACCAATGGGCCTCATATACATCAAGTGGGCCGCAACAATGGGCCGCACCAATGGGCCTCATATACATCAAGTGGGCCGCAACAATGGGCCTCATATACATCAAGTGGGCCACACCAATGGGCCTCATATACATCAAGTGGGCCGCACCAATGGGCCTCCTATACATCAAGTGGGCCGCATCAATGGGCCGCACCAATGGGCTTAGAAAAGTGAATGAACCTGTAAGTGCTATAGTTTCTATCCCTCTTTGTTGTCAAATTTGTAGTGCCAAAATCACTATTATACTCTGTTATATATAACTTGCATAAGTGAAGCTTTCTCAAGGATCAACATTTATAAACAAGCTAAGCTCACAACAAGCAAAGCTCTCAAGTACAAGACTCAAGATCTTGAATGAAAGAACTGCTCACAAGACATGACTCTTGAATGCAAGAACTGCTCATAAAACGAAACTCAAGCTGATCTCAAGACAAGACTCTGGAATGAAAGAACTGCTCACAAGACAAGACTCAAGCTGAACTCAAGACTCAAGCTGAAACTCAAGCCACTTTCAAGATTGAGTTACATGAAGAGTTCAACTACATCAAGACTTCAAGACTGATACTTCAAGGTCACTTGTTCCTAATGCTTCAATGTCCATACTTCATGATTGAGGTTTGTTTGACCATAGGTTGACCTTAGAAGTAGGTCATTTCGGATACATAAGTCGAATGTTATTTTACATATGATTGGTCTGTTCTTCGACCAGTCTTAGGTCTCCTTCGACTAGTCCTAGACTTGCTTCGACCAGTCTAAGAAATTCCTCGACCAGTCGTAAGTTTGTTACAAATTCCGGATAAAATCTGTTAGCCATCGACTAGTCCTGGAATCTGTTCGACCAATCGTAGGAACAGTGTCGACTGATCTTCGACCAGTCGTACAATCTACGACTCGAAGTCCAGCGAACCTTTGTAGGACCTACGACCAGTCGAAGGAAACCTACGACCAGTCGTAGAACGGTCAGAGCATATCCCGCCGGATTTTTCAAATATCTGTTAGAGCTTCGACTAGTCGAAGAGCACTCTAGACCAGTCGAAGACCCGATCTTCTCACCTATAAATAGTGCACGAATCTCAGAAGAAATTATTGATTTAATTAAAGTATTCAAGCCAATCTTCATCGAACTTCTGAGAGATAATTCTGTGCTCCATCTAAGCTAAGTGTGTGTAACGCCCCGTGTTTTTAGGACCCGAGTATATGACTCGTTTTCCAAAAACCTGAGTGTTAACTTTAAAGGATGGTCAAATTCACATATTTTTTTTCTCCTTATCAGAGTAAGCAGATGAGAGTAGAATGGACAAGTAAGCTAAAAGGGAAGTTTAAATTTTTATTTAGAATATACAAGTGGTTGCCCATAATGACTTATACAAACCAATGTCCCCATTCTTACAAATACAAAATTGACATAATATTACATTGAAACAAGGTAAACTGCAACGATCTTGAACTGTAAAATCATGTAGCAACCCTTAGCAAATAGAATCATGCACCCTTGTCAACCACATAGCCTGCTCCTCACCAATATACAGGGCCACCTGCACTACCTGTACGGTTGTATATTTGATGGATGAGTGGCCAGCTCAGTGTGAATTCCCCTCAAGATTACACACCGCCCCATTAGGTAAGCATAGTTATAAAACAACAAGACAATCAAAACAATACATGATGCAATCTTTTTAAATGCATGGATGTATGAATGCACATCGGCCTGGGGATGCACATCCAGCCGGACTTGGGCTCGTCACCCATGCAAATCATCGACCTGGGAAAATCATCCAGTCGGACAGGGGTCGATAGTCGGTGGTCTGGGAGCTAGCGAAACGATACCCTGAAGATCCTAAGGGCACGTGCTACAGCATCCAGATTAGCCACCCGTCATCGCCAACATGCTATGGATGCATGATTAGCCAAACCATTATTAGTCCAGTTACAATCAGCCAATTTAGGTGAGCTCAAGGTCACTACGGGGAGCTCAGAGCCCAGCGTAGGCCGACAGCTCGGGCATAGTGTCCCATTACCACCATCCCCGGCTCATGAGACTACCATCTTAGGATGTTTAATGGAAACTCATCGACTAGTGGTCAATCATATTACAACATATGGGGCTTGCCATCGCATGGTTGCATCATATAAAAACATCGAGCCCATATAGGGAAAATACCAGGACAAGGACACGTACGACGATATCAAAGCACAAATATCAAAATAAGCCACATAGGGCGAGTATCAAAATCGTGCGATAAAAGACCATCCTTGAAAACCGTTGGACACAACAACCCTGGATGGTAGGCCCACATCACTGGTTAATTTAAACCACCATTCAATAACCACTAAGCCGAAGGTCCATTACTATCACAACCAGTCGGGTTACATCCCAAGTATGGGTGTACACATATAGGTGGGGGTTTCCCACTGGTGCACCAATTCAAGTTCCATAAGCAATCCACAAATAATCCATGAACAATCATACAAGATGAATGTTAAGCAGGCAATATAGCAATTCAATTTTCACCAACTAACACATGTGATTATAAGAGAGAGATATTAAATATAAATTTAAATAAAAACTATAACTTAAGCTAATGAGAAGATGGAAAGCTCAAGGGGAAGAATCATCACCCGACTAGTCGAATTGCCAATGCCAACTAAGGCTGCTAGGAAGCGCGTGCCCTTAAAATCAAATCCTACCATAAATCAGGAACTCGTACAATTAGATCCAAGTTCTACCTACTACCTAGGGTTTAGTTTTAGGCTTAGATTCCCGGTTTCAGTTATGGAATTCGAACTCTATTTTGTGTGGTCATTAATGATATTATCAACTGGAATAATAAATGAATAAAATTAATTAGATAAATTGGTTATTAAATTTAGGAATATTAACAATGGCCACTATTATATTAAATTTCCTAACAAGAACCCACCACAAACAATAATACTAATAATTCTAAAATGATTATTAGTATTAACAATATCCCTAATATTAGTTAACGTGACATTAATGATCATTTTGATGAAAATGAGTAGTATGTTCTAACGTTAATAGTGATATCTTAAGAATGACAAGGTAAAATATTAATATTTTAACAATCATAACTTTTATATGTATTAACTAATATTTGTATGGATAATTTACTAACGACTAGGATCATAACATACGGTCCAGATTACGTAAGTTTAGGCTAGGTTTTTAGGGTTTGAACTCTAGGTGGTGAGCACTAAATTTTAATAATTAAAAAATATTGTTAGCATTAGTGTTATAATTTATATTAGCTAAAGTGATGCTAACAATTATTTTTGTGAAAATGCATAGTATGTCCTAACATCAATGATAATGTCTAGTAATAACAAAATAAGACACTAATATTTAATAATGATAGTTCTTATATGTAATAACTAACATCAATATAGATAGTTTATCAACTGCCATTCATTTATAATACTCATGATTCTAATAATGATGGAAATAGTAATAATGATAAATTTTAATCGAAAGAATTTCATTCAGGAAGGAGAAGGTGAACTCACCTTAGTCGACTCGGTTTGAGTCAACTTGACTCATCACCACTCGCTCTCCTTCACTTCCTTCTTTTCTCTTCTTCCACTCCCTCTTTCCCTCCATTCTCTCTCCTTCTTCATTTCTGCTTCTGGGAAGTCCAGAGGTGGCTGGACTCGACTCAAGGATGGGCCAACTCAACTCAGGTGAGTCGAGTCGACTCGCCAGCTACACAACTCACTCTCTCAACTTGTCTTCTTCTCTCCCTAACTCTCTCCTCTTCTTTCTCTGTTTTCAATAAGCTGGAAATCAGAAACGTCTGGACTGGGCCAGACGTAAGACTCAGCTCGAGTCGAGCTAGTGCAGTAGCTTGGTGATGGTGCAGCCGCACCTATTCTTTCCCATTTTTTTTTTCTTCTTTCTCTGCTCCTCTCTCACTGACTTCTCCTTTTCCTTCCTCCTCCTGGACGTGCAAAGGACCAGTGGTGCCTGGACTAAATCAGTCCCACGTGTGACTCAATCTGGAGTCGGTCTAGATTCGGCCCAGTTTGAGTTGGTTGTGTTGGTGCGGTGCAACAACCGCACCACTCCATCTTCCTCTTTCTCCTTTCTTCCATCTTCTCTCTCTCTCTCTTTTCCAGTCAGAAATGTCCCATTGAGGACGCCAATCCGGCCAGATTCGACTCGGTTTGGGTTGCCGGGTGTGGTGGATCGGTGAGGAAGAAGATGACGCCATTAATGGCGGATCTCGAATGGAGGCTTCTTCCTCCGATCTGACAGCATGGGATGGTTCATATGAACCCTAGGGAGCTTATGGATAAGCTCATTTGAAGCTTTAGGATGATTTGGGTGGTGGGTTCGGGGGTAGAACGGAAACGGCCGGTTTCCGCTCGAGCTACAGTAAGAGGTGGAGAGCAGCTGCGGCTACTCGATCCTCTTCATTTATGGAAAAATCCTAGCTCTCTAGGGCCATTGGATGAGAACTGGATGGCCCGGATTGAATACAGCCATTCGGTTCTCTCAAAACCGTGGGAGGGATAGGTGTTGGTTTTGCATAGAAAACCTAGCACGTGATTAGCGCGTGAATGGTTTGGGTGCGTCCGAAACAAGGGCATGTGATTGGAGGAGAGGCCCTCACATGGATCGCCAGCGTGGAAGAAAACCGGGCTTTCCATTTTTTTTGAAAGAAACAAACACAAATGGCTCTCTTGCGCTGGAAATTGCAACCCTGCATGGGAGCTTCAAGGTGAGTGACCAACAGGGTTGTGGTCAAAATCTCACCCTCTACAAGATGAACGGATTGGATCATGGAATCGGGTCCACCCTCATGGGCCATGATCATAGACACGGACAGTTGTCCGTCCGCTGTTGAAAACCAGAGGGAGAGAGAGAAATCTCTCAGTTCGAGAGAGGGCGCGGGTCAGCGCCGGTCGGCTTGCCTGGCACGTCTGATGCACACCAGGTGCACTACACCATGGTGTACGTGCACAGAAACATAAGGCTCACCGGGTGTTTGTGACTAATCCACGCCGTTCATCGTCTTGGCCAGATCATGTAGTCTTATGGGTTCAGATATGGAAAGGATCTAAGCATTTTAGTGGGACACAACATATTTGAATAGTAGATGTTGCCCAGCGTCTAATTGCCTCTGGAACCACTCTCATGATTGGCTGTGGCATCATGTAGGGTCCCTCTTGATGTCGCTTAGGCAAATCCTCTCCCTTCATTTGCTTTGTATGATAATGTTAGGCCATGGGCCAAAATATGGGATAGATCCGAGTTTTGGATGGGCCACACCACTAGTCAACATGTGGTGATAATTCCGTCACCTTCCTTTTTCGTCCGCTTTTACAACACGCAACAGTTTCTTTTCTTTTTTGTTGTTCAAAATAGATGGGGTTCCACCTGTGATGATCTTCCAGAAGATCCACTCCATTCACCGTCTTTGGCACGCCGTGTTAACCGATGGTCTAAAATTTGAAGTAGATCCAAACTTTAGGTGGGCCGCATAATCTGATAAGGGATTAAATGGTATTTACCGTGAAATCCCATGCACGTATAAATTTGAATGAATTTAGATATTTTTCGAGAAGTCCACTTTACTACTTGTAGTTGTACGATCCGCTCTATTCATTTTGTTTAATATGCCCTGCTAGGATTAAGGTTAAAAAATGGGGCAGATTTGTTGATCGGGTGGGCCGCACGGTATGTTTTAGCTTCAACGGATTATATAATGGCATTCAAAAATATTTACGATGTTGCCATTCATTTCTCAACCAGCGTCCGACGTCCATTACGTCAAAGTGCGCCGCCCGAATTTCTTGAATTTTGGCAAGCATTCTTCATTTTTCGTGCTCTTTCTCTTGGTCTAGTTTGGGCCCCGATCTCCCAAGGGTGTCTAAGATGCTTCTTTAGTGGCCTATACATTCCGTAATTCAAAATGACATTTATATACCTCCGATTGACAAGTTACCAGGTAGTTGGGACTTAAACCCGAAGATCTTCACAATGACCGATTCATCTTGATATTCGGATGGTCCATTTGGCGGATCCAAACCTGATGGATGGTCAGGTGACTTGTTAAAAATAAGGAAGCTTTATGGTTAGCACTCTAACCATGCATATGGGTGGATGTATGGTCAGTTTTGTGAATAGGTAAACACAAAGTGGGTTTCCAGAGTGATTAGGGGTAAGACTTATATAACGTTAGATTCGAGTGACTTTCTTATACATGAAAGTTTCTCAGATTCTGATTCTAATGGTGGGATAAGCATTTTCATATGGTGTGAATAAGATGGACGGATCAGAATCTTGATCTGATAAGTGTACGAACGGATGTAGAGGTCAAGTAGTTGATTTACTGTGATCTAAGGCCTAAAATTTGACGTGTACGGTTAATTTTTGGTAATTAGGCATGGTATAAAGTTTCACACGAAACAGATCATGAGAACCTTGTGAGTTGGAATTTAGGATATAGGTTGATGGCATTTTCGTAATTATTGCTGATCTAAGAGTTTTGAGAAGTCTAATGGCTCCACATAGTTCTAAGTACGTTACTAAGAAATTCTTACAAAAGAACGTATATCTAAATTGTTATGGATAGGGAGTTATTTGTCAATTCCTTTAAGGGAAGACACATACGTTAGATCTCATGACAGAGAGTCTTACCTTGAAGTTTACGGTCAGATGGCTTGATCTATGAAAGAAGATCATTTTCAATGGTTCAATTTTTGTTGGGGAATGGATGTAGGTATAGGATAACTAAGTTGGTGTCGTACACATGCATGTATCAAGTTAAACTTCATGGTAACACTCGAGGACTTTCAATACTCGGGTATTGAAAAGATCGGGTTGTTACAGTGTGCTTATTTAATATTCTCTTTCCTTAGCTTTATTTTAATTGATTTTGTTTCTTATATTCCAATCTGATTTGATAAAAAGGAATTATTATTCCCTTTCTTTGGAATCAAAATCAATTAAGGCAAGCCCTATTTGGTTTAATTTAAAATCTATTAGAACTAGAACCATTGTAATCGAGTACTGGACATTGAACTTGGACATTCAATCATCTACTTTGATTTGGTTCTACCGGGCTGCTACAACGAAGAAGATATTCAGGTATTTTACATATTGTAAATTCCTTTCTATTATTTTGGTTTCTTTCAAGATTTGCCAGAAAAATCTTGTTATATTGGTTATCTGAGGAAAGCCAGGAAAACTCAGAAGTGGGGTTTTTTTTAATTGTGTAAGCCCACAGACAAAGACACAATTGTAAGGGTTTTGGGTGAACCTGGGAAAACCTATTTTTAGTGAACGCTAATATCCCCTGTGTGAGGATATTAGGAGTGGAGTAGCTTTTTGTGTGGCTGTTGTTTAACAGCTGGTGAACACACAAGCGAACCACTATAAACCCTTGTGTTGTGGTTGATTGTTTTATTCTTCTAATTTTTTAATTATTCTTTTGTGGGATGTATGTATGGTGGTGAATGTTGTAATTATTTAATTCAAGCTTTGTGAGAATGTTGTAATAGCTTAGAATTTATTTTCTGCTATTCCTTTATCAGCTTGATTTTCAATTTCTTTTGAAAGTTGTTCCAGTAAGGTTGCCCTGCCATTTTTATGGTGTATGGTTGTCCCTAGAACAATACATTTTTAATTACAAGTTATTTCAATTCAGTTTGTATTTCTTTTTATATTCCTCTTCGATTTGAGACTTGATACAAAGACCTTTCTAGAAATAAGGTTGTCCTACCATAAACTCTGTTTTTGGTGTAAGGTTGTCCTTAGAACAACGTTTGTATTAACCTCTCAAGATCTGAATTTTGAGGTTATTTTAATTTACTGCATTGTGATTTACTTTGGCTATCATATTCTTTATTATTCCGCTGTTATAAGTTTTTATTTGGCATTGTCCTATTCACCCCCCCTCTAGGACATATAGCTTGGCATTTTCAAGTGGTATCAGAGCCTAATAGCTCGTTTTTTTTTTGGATTTAATTCCTGAGCTAACGATTTAAGCTATTTAAGATGTCAAATTTTGATAGTCTTTCAGTCACTAGGCCTCCACCCTTTGATGGCTCCAACTATCCTTATTGGAAAGCCAGAATGAGGATCTTCCTCTAATCAATGGATGAAAATGTGTGGCAAGCCACAGTGACTGAATGGAATCCTCCTATCATGGAAGTTACTGGGGTTGATGGTTCAAAATCTATGAAAACCACACCATATTACCAATGGACCACCCTTCAGAAAAGTGAGAGTAGTGCAAATGCTAAAGCACTAAATGCAATTACTTGCGCACTATCACCGGATGAGTTCAAAAGAATCATCACCGGATGAGTTCAAAAGAATCATCTCTTGTGATACTGCAAAGCAAGCTTGTGATGTATTAGAAATGACACACGAGGGTACTACAATTGTCAAAAAATCTAAAGTCCAACTCCTCATAACCAGATTTGAAGAAATTCATATGGAGGAAAATGAAATGTTTATGGACTTCTACACTAGATTGAATGACATTGTAAACTCAATGTGGGGTCTTGGCGATAAAATCCCAGAAAGTAAAGTGTGTGCAAAAATACTACGCTCACTTTCTGAACGGTTCAATTCTAAAGTAACTGCAATCCAGGAACTTCGTGATACGGATAATATGAGGGTTGAAGAACTAGTTGCTTCTTTACAAACCTACGAGTTAAACTTTAAAGCTCCTAAAGGTAAATCTATCGCTCTAAAATCATCTAAATGTAATTCAGAAGAAAATTCTGATTATATGGCTCTTTTAGCTAAAAAATTTTACAAAATTTTCAAAAGCAAGAAAAGAGTTGATTTTCAAAAATCAAATGATAAAAAGAAGTTTAGACCCAAATCTAGAAAATCTTTGAAAGATAGTCAATGTTACAACTGTCAAGAATATGGGCACTTAGCAAATAGATGTCCTAAAAGGGACAAACCCAAGAAGAAGGGTATGTTGGCTACATGGGATGAATTATCTGATTCTGAAGGTTCTTCTGAATCAGAAGATTCTGAAACTGAGTCGGGCAATGAGATTAAAGCTCTTATGACTCTAGCCAAATTCACATTTTCAGATAATGACTCTACAAGTGAAGAAAATCTGAATAGTGAATGTGAAAATGAAGATGATCTTCAAGACGCTTACAATGCCCTATATAAGGAAAGTTGTAAAATTGTTACAAACTTAAACTTCAAAAAGAAAAGTTTTCTAAACTCAAAAATTGTTTTGATTCACTTGTCTTAGAAAAATCACAAATTTCAGATAGTTTTGAAAAATCAAAATGTGATTTGGAATTCAAAAACTCACTAATTGTTGATTTAAAATCTGAAATTGAGAATCTTAAAACTGAAGTATCTTCTCTTCTAAGTTTAAAGGACACATGGAAATATGCCCAAGGTGATCCAAAGTTAGAAAAACTTTTATCCGGATCAAGAAAATGTGGCAATCGATCCGGGTTAGGCTATGATAAAAATCTACCTCCTAAACAAAAGTATATTCCTCCTATGTTTGTTAAAGGAGAGTCCTCAAACTCAAAAGGGAAAAGTACTTATCAATATTTTTCTAAAAATTCAAAAACTTTTCAAAAACCTAGAAACAGCCATGTCAACTTTAATCAGAATCGAAATCCACTAGCTGAAAAGATAGTTGATTTACTCAAGGAGCTATTAAAATCTAACTCTATAGGTCATTCCTACAAGTATACACAAAAGAAGACCAACTATGTTCCTAAACCCAAAACAGTTATGACATGGGTTCCTAAAGTCACCTGCTTGGTTGCTCACACTGCTTTCAAAGCAACAAGTCATTCAAAGTGGTACCTAGACAGTGGATGCTCCAGGCATATGACAGGTGACAAAGCCTTATTCACCGATCTGAAAGATATGACTGATGGTTCAGTCACATTTGGTGATGGTAGCAACTGCAAGATTATAGGCCAAGGTACGGTTCAACTTTTTAATCTTCCGGTGTTTAAAAATGTTTTATACGTTGAAGGTTTAAAACATAACTTGCTTAGTATATCACAAATATGTGATAATAACCATAATGTTCGGTTTTCTAATCAAAGCTGTGAAATTCTAAACAATAAGGGTTCTGTAATATTAACTGGACATAGAACGTCTGAAAATTGCTATATTATTAGTGAATCCAGCTCATCTAATCAAACATGTTACATGGTCCATACAGACGAGACCGACTTATGGCACAAACGTCTTGGACATGTACATTATCGAAATCTATATCGATTGAGCAAATGAGGACTTGTAAGAGGTTTACCCAAACTTCAGAAATTAGATAAAATATGTGGTGAGTGCCAGATAGGCAAACAAACAAAGAACTCACACAAAAAAGTGAATTCAAATACCACATCAAGACCACTCGAACTTCTCCACATGAATCTAATAGGACCTATCAGAACGGAAAGTGGTGGTGGTAAAAAGTATATCCTGGTAATAGTTGATGACTTTACCAGATTTACTTGGGTAGTCTTCTTAAGGGATAAATCTGAAACCCTTGAAGAAGTAAGAAAAGTTCTCAAAAGGATTCAAACTGAAAAATCCTCTCAAATCAGTAAAATTCGTAGTGATCATGGATCTGAATTTGAGAATAGCAATTTTGAGAAGTTCTGTACTGACCAAGGAATATTACATGAATTCTCTGCTCCCAAAACTCCACAACAAAATGGAGTTGTAGAAAGAAAGAATAGGGTGCTTCAAGAAATGGCTAATGTCATGTTGAATAGCATGAAGCTCTCTAAAAATCTTTGGGCTGAAGCAGTTAACACAGTTTGCTATATTATTAACCGAGTTTACACTAAAAAAGATAATAATAAAATAGCTTACGAATTGTGGTTCAATAAAAAGCCTACTGTTAAATACTTTCGAGTTTTTGACAGCAAGTGCTATATTTTACGTGATCGTGAAATTTTGGGAAAGTTCGATACGAAGAGTGATGAAGGTATTTTTCTAGGATACTCTTTAAACAGTCGAGCTTATAGAGTTCTGAACAAAAGGACTGGTGTGATTCAAGAATCCATTAATGTTGTCATTGATGATCATTTAAACACACCAACTTCTAATTCAGATAATGATGAAGTACTGATCATTGATAAACCTGATACTTCATCGAATCAAACTGATTCTGAGTTAAGGACTGTTAAAGATCATCCAACCACATAAATTCTTGGAAACCCTCTCACCGGTGTTCGCACCCATAGACAACTTGAGGATATATGTAATTATGTATGTTTTACATCCCAAATTGAACCATCTAACGTAAAAGAAGCTCTTGCTGATGAGAACTGGATTGTTGCGATGGAAGATGAACTCAACCAATTCGTAAGAAATGATGTATGGTATCTCGTACCAAGACCTAAAGATAAACACATCATTGGAACAAAATGGATTTTCAAAAATAAGTCTGAGGAATGTGGAAATATAATTAGAAACAAGGCTAGACTGGTGGTACAAGGTTATACTCAAATTGAAGGGATTGATTTCGATGAAACCTTTGCACCAGTAGCACGTCTTGAATCTATCAGACTATTTATATCCATTGCATGTTTTAGAAAGATAAAGATCTATCAGATGGATGTGAAAAGTGCTTTTCTAAATGGCGATTTACATGAAGAAGTCTATGTTGAACAGCCAATGGGATTTGAAGATTCCAAAAATATTGATCATGTATATCGGCTTAAAAAGGCACTTTATGGATTAAAACAAGCACCTAGGGCATGGTATGAGAAACTAACAAAATTTCTTTTAACTCATAATTTTCAAATGGGATCTGTTGATAAAACTCTGTTTGTTAAGAAACATAATGATCATATCCTAATGGTACAGATTTATGTTGATGATATCATTTATGGATCAACTTGTACTGAGTTGACTACTGAGTTTGCAGATTTGATGAAATCACAATTCGAAATGAGCATGGTTGGGGAATTGACTTATTTCCTTGGATTGCAAGTAAAGCAACAACCTGAAGGAATATTCATTTCTCAATCTAAGTATGCCTTGAATCTAATCAAAAGATTTGGATTTGAGAATGGCAAGAATTTTGATACTCCTATGAGTACTACCCTGAAACTATCAAAAGACTCTAATGGTAAAAATGTTGACTCAAAACTTTATCGAAGTATGATTGGTAGTTTGTTATATTTAACTGCTAGTAGACCTGATATTTCTCTAAGTGTTGGTATTTGCGCAAGATATCAATCTGATCCAAAAGAATCTCACTTGATTGCTGTCAAGCGAATTATTAGATATGTCGCAAGTACTGTAAATCTTGGTCTCTGGTATCCTCATGAAACCAATGTCCAATTAGCTGGGTACTCGGATGCTGACTGGGCTGGTAATCTAGATGATAGAAAATCAACCAGTGGTGGTTGTTTTTACATTGAAAATTGTCTAGTTTCCTGGTTTAGTAAGAAACAAAATTCTATATCACTTTCAACAGCTGAAGCTGAGTATATCGCAGCTGGTAATGCATGCACACAGCTTGTTTGGATGCAACGAATGCTAAGTGATTATGGAATTAAACAGGATTCTATGTTATTACATTGTGATAATTCCAGTGCGATAAATATTTCAAAAAATCCTATTCAGCATTCTCGTACTAAGCATATTGACATTAGATTTCATTATATAAGGGAATTAGTAGAAGAAAAAGTTATATCTCTAGAATATATTCCTACTGAAGATCAACGAGTTAACACAAAACCTCTTGATAAAAGCAGGTTCAAAAAGATAAAATTGGATCTTGGCATGTGCATTTTAAATTGATAATTTATGCCTTCTTGTATAATATTGTATATATTTGCTAGATTGAATTCCAATTTTTGTTTAATTTGCAAGAAATATGAATTAGTGTATATACATTTTTGAGGAACTGGATTCTGACTCAGCTAATGATCCAGATTTTGTACCATCTGATGTTGATGCACGTCTGAGTGCATTAGAAGGTGGAGTTGAGGATATAAATGTTAAGTTGGAAAACATGTCTGTTGCTCATGATTTGCAATTCAAGTATATGCGCAAATATCTTAGGCGCTTGAACAAAGGCATGCACCAACTTGATCCTTCTATTCCTGCTCCATCTTCAAGTTCTAGTTCTGACTAGTTTCTATGAGACTTTTTGTATGTAATAACTTTCTTACTTAGCACTTGGCTGATTTTGATTTGGATTCTATTTATGTTTTATGCTGAATATTTGTTCTTGATGTAATGCTGGATATATGTGATACTATCTTGAGTTCCTCTTATTCTCTTACTTCCTCATGTTTCCTCTCATGACTTCCTTTCTTTAGTTCTCCTTTGTCATATTGTGACAAAAAGGGGGAGAATGGTTTGTTCTTAATGTGATTGTGAGGGGAGTAGCAGTGGTTATGTTACCCAGGGGGAGTTAGGGGGAATATATGTTTGATCTTGAATATATGTTTGATCTTGTTGAATGAAAATTGTTGAATGTTGAAACTGGTTGAATGTTGAATATTGAATATTGATTTGCAGGTGTTAACCAGTTGTTTTACTTTTGTTTACTATGGTTATGTGTTTTGTCACTAATTTGACAAAGGGGGAGATTGTAAGTGCTATAGTTTCTATCCCTCTTTGTTGTCAAATTTGTAGTGCAAAAATCACTATTATACTCTGTTATATATAACTTGCATAAGTGAAGCTTTCTCAAGGATCAACATTCATAAACAAGCTAAGCTCACAACAAGCAAAGCTCTCAAGTACAAGACTCAAGATCTTGAATGAAAGAACTGCTCACAAGACATGACTCTTGAATGCAAGAACTACTCACAAAACGAAACTCAAGCTGATCTCAAGACTCAAGTTGAAACTCAAGCTGATCTCAAGACTCAAGTTGAAACTCAAGCTGAACTCAAGACTCAAGCTGAAACTCAAGCCACTTTCAAGATTGAGTTACATGAAGAGTTCAACTACATCAAGACTTCAAGACTGATACTTCAAGGTCACTTGTTCCTAATGCTTCAATGTCCATACTTCATGATTGAGGTTTGTTTGACCATAGGTTGACCTTAGAAGTAGGTCATTTCGGATACATAAGTCGAATGTTATTTTACATATGATTGGTCTGTTCTTCGACCAGTCTTAGGTCTCCTTCGACTAGTCCTAGACTTGCTTCGACCAGTCTAAGAAATTCCTCGACCAGTCGTAAGTTTGTTACAAATTCCGGATAAAATCTGTTAGCCTTCGACTAGTCCTGGAATCTGTTCGACCAGTCGTAGGAACAGTGTCGACTGATCTTCGACCAGTCGTACAATCTACGACTCGAAGTCCAGCGAACCTTTGCAGGACCTACGACCAGTCGAAGGAAACCTACGACCAGTCGTAGAACGGTCAGAGCATATCCCGCCGGATTTTTCAAATATCTGTTAGAGCTTCGACTAGTCGAAGAGCACTCTAGACCAGTCGAAGACCCGATCTTCTCACCTATAAATAGTGCACGAATCTCAGAAGAAATTATTGATTTAATTAAAGTATTCAAGCCAATCTTCGTCGAACTTCTGAGAGATAATTCTGTGCTCCATCTAAGCTAAGTGTGCTTATTTAATATTCTCTTTCCTTAGCTTTATTTTAATTGATTTTGTTTCTTATATTCCAATCTGATTTGATAAAGAGGAATTATTATTCCCTTTCTTTGGAATCAAATCAATTAAGGCAAGCCCTATTTGGTTTAATTTAAAATCTATTAGAACTAGAACCATTGTAATCGAGTACTGGACATTGAACTTGGACATTCAATCATCTACTTTAATTTGGTTCTACCGGGCTGCTACAACGAAGAAGATATTCAGGTATTTTACATATTGTAAATTCCTTTCTATTATTTTGGTTTCTTTCAAGATTTGCCAGAAAAATCTTGTTATATTGGTTATCTGAGGAAAGCCAGGAAAACTCAGAAGTGGGGTTTTTTTTAATTGTGTAAGCCCACAGACAAAGACACAATTGTAAGGGTTTTGGGTGAACCTGGGAAAACCTATTTTTAGTGAACGCTAATATCCCCTGTGTGAGGATATTAGGAGTGGAGTAGCTTTTTGTGTGGCTGTTGTTTAACAGCTGGTGAACACACAGGCGAACCACTATAAACCCTTGTGTTGTGGTTGATTGTTTTATTCTTCTAATTTTTTAATTATTCTTTTGTGGGATGTATGTATGGTGGTGAATGTTGTAATTATTTAATTCAAGCTTTGTGAGAATGTTGTAATAGCTTAGAATTTATTTTCTGCTATTCCTTTATCAGCTTGATTTTCAATTTCTTTTGAAAGTTGTTCCAGCAAGGTTGCCCTGCCATTTTTATGGTGTATGGTTGTCCCTAGAACAATACATTTTTAATTACAAGTTATTTCAATTCAGTTTGTATTTCTTTTTATATTCCTCTTCGATTTGAGACTTGATACAAAGACCTTTCTAGAAATAAGGTTGTCCTACCATAAACTCTGTTTTTTGGTGTAAGGTTGTCCTTAGAACAACGTTTGTATCAACCTCTCAAGATCTAAATTTTGAGGTTATTTTAATTTACTGCATTGTGATTTACTTTGGCTATCATATTCTTTATTATTCCGCTGTTATAAGTTTTTATTTGGCATTGTCCTATTCACCCCCCCTCTAGGCCATATAGCTTGGCCTTTTCAGAACCGTGTGTATGCAACACACACATCATGGTAGGCCGCACAAAGGAACAAATAGATATACAATACATGCATCAATGGTAGGCCCCACGTGGCATCGTCCAAAGGTGGACAGTGTGAATATAGAATACGTACACCAAGGTGGGCCTCATCACATGGGCCTAATATACATAATAGGTGGGCCCCGCATACACAGCAATGGGCCCCACCAAGATGGGTAGCGTGGGTACAACATACATCACGATGAAGCCCACGGCACCGTCCAAACATTGTCCATGTAAATTAGCACTATCCAAACATTGTCTATGTAAATTGGCATTGTCCAAACATTGTCTATGTAAATCAGCACTGTCCAAACATTGTCTATATAAATCAGCACTGTCCAAACATTGTCCAGCACCATCCAGCACAATCTGGACAGTGTAGATGAAATAAATACATCATGGTGGTGTCTATGCTGGAAAAACAGGTGGACGGCTTAGGTAAAACACATATACCAGGGTGAACCCAACCCCTGGACGATGTGGATATAATAAATACTTCTAGGTGTGGTCCACCGTCCAAATCTACTAGACAGTGTGCATACACCACATACATCAAGGTGTATCCCTCACAGTCCTGTCTAGATTGGACGGTGTGGAGACATGATACATACATCAAGGTGGGTCCCACCCCCACACGTGCCACACATGTGGGGTGGCCCCACACCATATGAAAAGTGGATGGACAGTATGTATAAAATGCATACATCATGGTTGGGAGGGTCCCACCGTCCAGAGTACTGGACGGTGCGGATGTAGAATACATGCATAAGGTGGCCCCACCTTCACATGTGCCACGCGTGTGAGGTGGCCCTTGCGTCCAAGGAAAGTGGACGGACAGTATGGATATATCACATACCTCACGGTGGGACCACAGCACCATCCAAAATGGTGTCCAGCACCGTCCAAATCCTGTGGATGGTGTGGATGGAAGGCATACATCACAGTGGGGTACACCATCCCAACTGGATGGCTGGATAAAATAAATGCATCAGGTGAGCTCCACCGTCCTAGCTAGATGGTTGGATAAAATACACGCATCAGGTGAGCTCCACCATCCCAGCTGGATGGCTGGATGAAACACATTCATCAGGTGGGTCTCACCATCCAGTTACTAGACGGTGTGGATTTCTCACATACACCAAGGTGGGCTCCACCGTGATAGATGGCATGGATGCACGCATCAGGTGGGCCATCAAACAGTCAAGAGAGAGAGAGAGAGACATGAGAAGGGGAGGGACTCCGCCACTATGGGCCCTTCCTATACAATGCATACATCAAGATGGGTCCCACCATATGTGGGTCCTTAAAATAAAAATCAAGATCTAGCATCATGATCACCCACCGTTAGATCTCCCCTTCCTTCATCCTCTGATGCATCCTAGAGCTTCAAATGGAACATGATTCAATGGTTGAGATTGATCATGGAGGTTGGGATTGGGTGGTAAGAAGGTGGGCCACACTAGCTTCTTTGGGGAGCTTGGACGATTGCTCTCATAGTGGCTTGGAATATAGGTGGAGAAATGAGAGAAAGAGAGAGAGAAGGTTGTAAAGAGAGAGCGATGGGTGAGTGAGTGATGTGTACTTGACATGTAAGGGATGGATTGCTTTGACTTTGGGGTTACTTTGGTAAGAGAGTGATGAGATATGTACTTGACTAGTGATGTATACTTGATTGATATGATTGATTAATTGATTTGACATGTTCTCTTGGGTTTTGCAAATGTACAGCATTTTCCTCGAACTGAACGTAAGCCCACATCTCCTGGTCTGGGTATCGCATTGGTGTGCGAGACATGGCGTCAGAACCGCGACGACGACGCAGTCGCAAGGGTACAAATACGGGATACAACTCCGGGTTCCACGTAACTACTATCAATGTGTCGCAGGTCACCGAAATTCGACCGAGAGGACCGCAGAAGCCTACGAAATGGTACGGTCTAAGATACGGGCCTGACAACTCTTCCACTCATCGAAGCATAAATTACTTGACCAAAGTTTCTGATTGGCAGGGTCCGATTATATCAAAAAGTTGCATAATATATGCTCGTAATCGATTAGGTGTAAGATGTTATATGATATAATATAATATAAATATATGAGATGGCAAGGGGATTGAGAAGGGAATGTATAATGTGGGAATAGCCAAAGCTGATGGAAGATTGGATGATAGGATGGATGGGAATGTCGTAAGGGATAGGTTGCTCAAGTGGCTATAGGCTTAGTTGGACTAGGCTGATTTGGGTTGGACTCTTCCTATTACTCTCTCATCTCCTTGGTGGAGGGATGGGATGACTAAAATGGTTAAAGGGATCGTCTTAAGATTTCTTGGAATGCTTAGGATTTTCTGATGCTTTAAATGTGACGGAGAGGGGGTTATTTATAATCCCCAAACTATGTTTTTTTTTGTAGTTCTTGAAAATTCAAATGTTTAAAATGGCTTAAAAGACTGAGATTCAAGATTTCCACATGTCATGATCCGGATGGTTGGATTGACTGGTAAAAGTGTGATTTTAGGCTTAAGGGAGGGGTACAAAGGTCTTTACACATCTACACACAATTGCACCACATTCCATGGAGGCCTTCACATGCGTTGGAGATCTCTGCCAAGGCAGGAGGCCTACCATGTGGCCGACGGCATCCAAGGCGCTACCCAAGCCACATGGCTCCTCTTGTTTTGGCAAGGGGTCTCCTACAAGTGTGTGGGAGCTCCAGTCCTCTAGGTTCTTGGTTTTTGCCTCTTGGATTTTCTTTATGGGCTTTAAGCTTGGGCTTAGGTTCGGTTTGACCTTGTTTTGGGCTTATCTTAACTAGGTGGGTTGACTTGGTGAGTCGAGTTCCAAAGTTTTGTATTTTAGGTCCCTAAGGTTTAGGTTAAGGTTTAATTTCTTGGGTTAGGGTTTAGGCTTAGCTGGTTGGGGTTTGATTAGGGTTAGGTTTTATAGGCTTCTAGTGTTAAGGTTTCTATGGTTTAGCCATTGAGTGGGGTTTGACGGGTGTAAATTGGCTAGGCTGGGTAAACTAGATTAAGATTCCTGAAGCATAAGTTTCTAGAGTCAAGGTTTAGTTGCCTTAATCCAATCTGCTTGTCCGCTGGGGTGAGGTGTCTATAGACACCTTCCAAACTATTAAGTGCATGGGACATCAACTCTTTCATCAGGTTAGACCCACCATGAGGATTGTCCGATGCAATGGCTTCTAGTATGTAGTCATCAACTGATCCATACTATATAAAACAACATACAAGTGTAGGTAAATGGCAAAACATAAGTCCAATACAATTAATGATAGGATATTGAAGAGTAGTTAAAGAGGTGCTTCTTATGATAGACAACCATGTAGACGGTTTGGATGTCATATACACATGAAAGGTTGGAAGTTATCTAATGGTTGGACCATAGCCTGTAGCCCAACTTGTTGGACATGAGACTTTGTTAAGAAGGAGCGTGAGTTGACTGGGATTCGGCAGTGACTCTTCTCGTAACGAGGTCGGTGCTGGTCAGTGCTATGTGGGCCCCACCATGATGAATGTGTTTTATCCATGTCATGATAGGACATCATACAAAAAATGAGGCAGATCTAAATCTCAGTTGGACCACACCATAAGAAATAGTGGTGCTTGAAATCTCACCATTGAGAGCTTCATAGGGCCTGCTATGATGTTTATTTGCCATCCACCTATTAATTAGGTCACACAAACTTGGATGTTAGGAAAACACAAATATCGGCTTGATCCAAAACTTTTATGCCCCAAGGAAGTTTTTAATGGTGGCCATTCAATAACCACTATTTTTCGATGTAATCCACATGAGATTTAAATCAGCTATATTTTTTTGTCTCATATCATAAAATGATATGAAAAAATGGATAGATAGTGTGGATAAAAACACATGCATCATTTTGGGCCAACATAGCACCAACCAGTGCTTGTAGGGGTAACTATAGAATCCAGTTCTTTTAACCTACTGCACTCTTTTCTTTTTTCTTTTTCTTTTTTTTTAAGAAGAGGCCCACCTTGATGTGTATATAAGATCCACTTTAACCATTAGATGTGTAATCCCATTCTAGATCCAAAGGCCCAAAAATCAGACTCATACATGATTCAAGTGGGCACACTAGGAAAACAGTTATTCACATTTTAAATTAATAGTAATTATGTATTAGAGATAATATTTCTTTTAGGTTAAGGATTAAAATTAATAACTAGCTATCATGGTCTCTAATGCATAATTACAATTTCACCAGTGGCTGAAAAACTATTTAGAGGAAGGAAGGAAAAGCGGTGATTACGTCGAAACTAGCATAACTTCTACACAAAATAAAATAGCGAGAGAGAGAGAAAGAGAAACTTCAAAAATATGTAAAGGAAATAATAAAAAAAAAAAGAATGAATGAACAGAGCCTAAAATCCTTGAGAATGGAATGTATGAGAGCGAAAGAAGAGGAGAGAATGGAAAAGGGAAGAAGCATTACGCCAAACGAAGCATGATAGGTGCGTAGTTCTTGCTAGAAATAAGAGCTCGGAGATCTCGCCTGGCCTTTTCAATGGTCTTCAGGTATTCCGTGTCCAGAATGGGAGACGCCATTACAGCTCTCTCAAATAGTCACTACAAGATAAGTGAGAGTTACCGGCGCTTTTCTACTTGTGGCTGACATAAAACTGCCCCCATTAGATATGAACCACCGATGACTTCGTGAGGTCAGCCCTAATGTGGGAAATGACTGCTGGTTAAAGTCCAAGGAAAACACAAATTCATTAGCTTTTATCTCATTTCCCTCTTCTCCAAAAAAAAAACCCTAAAATTTCTCTCTCTCTATCTCTCCTTCTACTTGCAGCTCTCTCTCTCTCCAAAGATGATAACATCTCTTCCTTTTCCTTCATCTTTATCATCATTTCTTCTAAATACTTCTGAAATCTCTCGATCGAGAGTTGCTTTTATGATCTGCAATGCTCAAAGAAGCAACACCTACATTCCAAAGCTCGAGCCTTTTAGTAGGAGCAAGAGTGATCGAGGAGTCAAAGAGCCTTCCTTCCTCCAAAAACCAGAGAACGAGCTTGACGATATGATTTCCTTTTCCAAATTTCTTTTGTAATTTTTGACAATTTTCAAACTTGAATCAACAAAGATCTGTCATTCGCACAGGTTTAATCTTTTAAAATCGAAGGAATCGGAGGCTCCTATCTGCAAGTTCGATCTCTTCCTCTCTATGTTGCTCTTTCTCTATTCTTTGCTTACATTAGGGTTTTCTCTCTCTCTCTCTCTCTCTCTCTCTCTCTCTCTCTCTCTCTCTCTCTCTGTTTCCCTCTCCCTCTCTCTCTTGGATTTTGTTTTGCCATTCAGATTTTTAGTGCGTGGACCATAATATCATCATTTTAGGTCACTTTAAAATGGCCACGCTTGTGAAAACTAAAAAGCCCCTTCTGTAATACCTCTTGTATTTCATGCATGCTAATTGTTTAATGAAATGGCTCAACAAGTAATGTTTTGTGTGGATGTAACTAAGCAGAGGGATTTTTTAACACCCTTTCAGATTTTTGGTGCATAGACCATAATATCATCATTTTAGGTCACTACAATGGCCCCATTCATAAAAACAAAAAAGCCCCTTGTGTATACCTCCTGTATTTCATGCATGCTAACTGTTTGATGTAATGACCCAACAAAGAATGTTTTGTATGGATGTAACTGAGCAGATGAATATGGTGTAAGCTTTAGAGGTCAGCTACATATTTGAACTCTTGCATATTTCTTCAACTTACGCATATCTCTTCTTCAAATGAGAATGAATGTTAATGTGTGAACCCAGGACTGAACAGAGGTCGAACAACATAGAATAAATGTGTGAACTTTATGTTATCTGCAATTAGTTTTTATTGGGAATGCATTTCTTGTAAAGCAGATAAATTCTAGAAATTTAATTGTATATAGCCACACTATCCAATTGTCCACATAAAGGACCAGCTATTCAACAATGCACATGTCCCGCCAATATGGATCATATGGATGTTGTGAAATTTTTATGTCTTACTGGTTGTTTGTGATGTGAAATTCCCTTCCATAAGGAATAATTTGAATTGAAGTATTCAACAGCAAATTCCTCGAGGTATGATAGTGCATATATTCTAAATAAGCTTAAGATTGTCAAAGAGTATGAAGGACATCATCATATATTCTAAATTGGATATGGGCTGCTTGTAGTTCTGTTTGTCATTGAATTATTTTTACTCCAGGAGTGGGCTATGCATTTCTTGTTTGAGCTGCTAGTTGCTGAAAATCTTGTGGTTGCTGGAACAATGGTGCAGTGCCTGCTTCTTATCCGCTTGCATGCTCCTTGCACTAGAGGGGCACATGGGGAAGAATTTCCAAGCCGCTGAAGTTGCTGCAGATCTTTAGTCACGGTTCTGGCTCTTGTGCAGTGGTTGCCACTGTTCTAAGTGGCCAAGTGAGTTTAGCTATCTATCCTATGTTCAGGTATAGGCCTTTTATAGGTTTTGGCTTTTCAAATAGTCACGAGACCAGAGCTACTTTTAGTCTAGTCCTCAGTTACTTTGTGCAGCTGTAACTGGCTTCTTCCGTGACCCAAACACAATATGTGGTGTTGGCTCTTTTACCAATTGCTAAGAGCCTAACCAACTTGCCAAAAGCATTACGACTCATAAACCATTGGCATTCATAACATAGTGACTCTTGGATTAGCCAATATTTTTTAGAGTGGACGATGCTTACGAACTGATAAGAAGCATGCCCATGGACCGCAATGCCATCATGTGGCAGGCATTATTGGGTGCCATAAACATATTCTTCAAAGAGCTATGCTTCTAGTAAAGCAAGTCAAACTTAGCAAGGGAAGCCCACTTGTTACTTGTCTTCTGGAAAGTCCAAGTAGCAGGTATGCTTCTGTTCAATCTTTTCTTTACATACCCAAATGTAGTTTCTTCTAAAACTTCATTGTTTGGCAGTGGTAAGACTGTGTTGGCAACTACAATTGGTATTGACAGTGACTTCCCCTATGTCAAGATAGTAAGTTCATCCAAATTTTTAAACATTGTTCTTACTTTTCAGGATTTCTTATTGCCTAATGTATAATGATCATGGAACATGAGCTTGGAGCCATGTCTTCCTTTGATTACAGGAAAGTTTTTATCAACTCAGTCTGGTCAAACTTTAGAACTGAAAGGCTAAATCTTGCAGAGACGTTGTATGCAGAGGGCAGGAGGGATTTTGATGGCGGGTTTTGGTGGAGAAGATCCCTGGCGACGTTTACGCGCATTTATGTGAAAAAAAAAAATCATTTTTATTTGGGTTTTTATTTCTGATTTTTGGTTTTTTCTCTTATTTCTAGATGGATTGATCTCTATGATTTTTTATGTTTTTGTTTTAATTTTCTTTGTACTGTCTATTTGATTGTAAAGATGTGGAGTTTGTGAGAAATGGGTCGTCTTTGTACTATTGATTTTTTTTTTTGTGCTTCTGATGAAGTATCTGTGCTTTTAAAAAAAAAAAAAAATTATTGGATCGACTATGAATCTAAATAGATTTTCAATGTACCTTTCTTACACTTTTAGAAATTTGATGTGGATATTTTGGGAGAAGAGAAATAGTACTCTAGTTATAACCATCACTCGTGCTAATGTGTTGAGTGTGCCTGTCATCACATGGTTCATTTGATTGTAAAGAAATGGAGTTTGCAAGAAATGGGTCGTCTTTGTTTCATTGATTTTATTTGTTTTTAAAGAAATATTTTTCAGGGGATGTGAAATTGAGTACATTTTCTGTATACCTTTTTAAACTCTAAAAATTTGATATGGATATTTTGGGAGAAGGGAAACAGTCATCTATGACCAGTTGTACTGATCATGCATGCCAATGTGTCTAGTGTGCCTGCTATGCTATTGTCTCTTTGATTATAAAGATATGGAGTTTGCAAGAAATGGGTCATCTTTATTCTGTTGATTGTATCTGTTTGCAAGGGATCATTTGGATGATTGTAAATGAGGCAAGTTGTAAATGATTTACTGCGTTTGGATGCCCTAAAATACTAGTAAATCATTTACTAGTTGTAAATGAGTTACCACCTTTCCCCCCTTTTCATTTGCTAGCAAGTGATTTATCTGCAAGAAGCCTCCAACAGCTCTTATGAACTTCAATTTTTCACTTTTTCATTAGTTTGTATAGAGATTCAGTTTTTGAACCTTGTTTCTTTATCTATGCAGAGAAATAAGGCGTGGGTTTTCATTTACCCCAACAATATATGAGGTAATGCTTCGATCTTTTAGAATGGTTTTCTTTGATTTTTTATTTTATTTTTAATATTAGAGTGTAATTAAATTGAGAGTTGTTGTAGATGCTAATAGATTCTCAACTTTCTAAATCTGTTCCTTTACTACTATTATTGTGATCATTATGTAGAAGATTCTTGCTTAGATTCTCAACACATCTTAAATACCATCCAGTTTCATCCATGTCACCTAAAGCAGATCATAGAATTGTAATTAATGAACCAGTTCACCACTGATATTGGTCACGTGTACACTTGAATGTCACGTGTGAAGGGTGCATATGGATGGACGGGCGTGGATAAAACACATGCATCAATGTCGGACCAATAGATGTAATGGAATTCAAGTTACAACATTTGTTGCCTTGATTTTTAAGGATATGATCAAATGAATTAAGGATAAATACTTAAGTAAATAAGTATATTAATGATAAAGTATAATTAAAGATAAATATGCACAGAAATCAATCTTTTGAAAAATTTAAATTTATGCATAAATTTTAGAATTTACCAAATGAAACCCTACCCCAAATGTAAAGCCGTATCCTAAATCGTACCATTCCGTAGGCTTCCGCGGTCCTTCCGGTAGAATTCCTGCAACCCTCGACCTATATCCGACATTTGCACGTGATTCTAAGCCGAGTCCTGCATACCTGAGTTGACTTAACCCGAAACTTGTATCTTAGCAACGCGCTGTTGCCGCGGTTCCAATGCCTCGACTCGCGCATCGAATCGATACCCAGGACAGGAGATGTGGGCCCGCGTTCATCTCGAGGGAAACGTCGCGCGTTATGAATTCTAAGAGAATCTCTATGACCTATCCCATCAATCAATCAATCAGCCCCATCATTCAAGTACACATCACATATCAAGTCAAGTATAAGTAACCCATACCCTACCCTTAGCTCTCTCTTACACAAGCTACCCCAAAGTCAACTCTTACATCACTTTATCCATCACTCCACCCATCACCCATCACACCCATCCCATATCATCCCATCACTTCTCTCTCTCTCTCTCTCTCTCTCTCTCTCATTTCTCAAACCTCACAAGCAACCCAAAATGCCACATGTCCAAGCCTCCCCAAGCTCTCTTCCAAAAACAACAAGTGTGGCCCACTTTCCCACCCTCTCATCTCCCATCTCAACCATTCATTCATCATTAACCTCCATCAAAATTGAAGGCGAGGAGCATACAAGCCTAAGGGAGTAAGAAGGAGGCCAATAGGTGGGTGATCTACTATCAATTTGCATTTAAGGGCCCACTTATAGGTGGGACCTATTATAATTTATGTGTTGTAATCATGAGGGGCCCATAGTGGTGGGGCCCCTCGATCACCGTCTCTCTCATCTCTCTCTCTCTCTCTCTCTCTCTCTCTCTCTCTCTCTCTTTCCTTGTTTCTTTGTGATGATGTGGCCAAATGGCCCACTCGGATAAACCCCCCACCATGAAGTATGTGACCTATCCACGCCATCCATCTTCATGGGACCCACCTGATGGATGTGTTGGGTCTACACTGTCCAGCCTATTAGTGGGGTATCAGATTGATCTAAATCAAGTGGGCCACGTCTACGTGGGACCCACCTTGATTTATGTATTCACGCCATCCGTCCAGTGTCCAGGGACGCTGGACGTGTTCTATGAGTGTGAACGGACAATGGGGTGTACTTCCAGCAACATAACATAATAATATATATATTTATATAAGGTATTTGAGTGGGCTGCTTAGGCAGGCCCTGCCTTGATGTATGAGTTTAATCCATGCTGTCCATTCCATTCCCCATTTCATTTTAAGCGTTGAGCCAAAAAATGAAGCAAATCCGACTATCTGGCGGGCCATAGCATAAAAAACAATGGCTTTACCATTGAAATCCACTCTGATATGTCTATACGCTAAAACATACCGCATATTGGGCTTGTTTGGTCTGTCTTGAGCCATGGAATGCAATGGTTGGAGTGGATTTACCTGATGTGGGCCCTACCTAGGAAAAACCTCAAAAATTCTATTTTAAAAAAAAATAGACAGAGAACAGCAGCAGGCGCTGCTACCTCTGACTGTCCAGAGGACGTGCAGCCCGTCCTACTGCGTTGGACGTGCATGGGCCAGCGGCCGTGGGTCCCAACCGTGGGCCCCACTGTGATGTGTGTCGTCATCAACACTGTGCATTTGGGTGGGCCCCTTAGGGCAGTGGGCCACCCCCAAAATCAGCCGTATACAAACTCAGGTGGCCCACGTTACCAGGAAACAACAAGGATTTAACGTCTGCCATTGAAACTCCTTGAAGTCCAGGAGTTTTGGATCATTATGAAATTTGTTTTTCCTCCTCATATGGGTCTGTGTGACCTTATCAATAGATTGGGTGAAAAATAAACATTATGGTGGGCCCCACGTGGGACCCACTGATTTACGTGTTCTATACCTTCCATCAGTGTGGCCCCCACCAGAAGGTATGTGCCTTACCTATGCTTTCCATCCCTATGGGACCCACCATGATGTATGTGTTGCATCCCAACCGTCTAACCATTTTGAAAGATAATTTTAAGGCTTGAGACTAAAAATAAGATAGATCTAGGATTAGGTGGACCGCATTACAGAATACAGTGGGTTTAAATGTTCACTATTAAACCCTTGGGCCACCAAGTTTGGACCATTATGATATTTATTTTTCCCTCTAAATCCAGGTCTTTGTGACTTTATGCATAGGCTGGATAGGGAATGAACCATATGATGGGGCCCACTGGAATTTAACTGTGGAAAATCATTATCTCCACTATTAGTGATTGTATGGTCTAGTTGATCTATTAATATGATTCATTTTATATATTGATTCCTAAAAATAGATGAGATAGGTTCGGCCCATTCGACTAGGTCCATTCAACTCGGCCCATTCGACTTGACCCAGTTGATTCGACCCATTGTTTCGACCCATTTGACTAGGCCCGATGTTGAGGCCCACATGGATATATATGAGGCCCATGTGACATGGCCCATTTGATGTATTTGGAGCCCTTAGGTCAAGGCCCAACGGGATGTACATAAGGCCCATTGCGACGTGAGATTCCACCATGATGCATGTAATGATGTTTTGGCGGCCGTGCCTTGAGAGTAATGATGGTTTGATGTCCACATTGTAAGGATGATGTTGGTTAAATGTCCGCATTGTCACTCTCCCTAAGGCCCATTGATAGGCCCATACTTATAGTATGTAGGTCGACTAGGCCCATCTTCATTATGAACAGAGTCCATCACCATATAACATGATTAGTATAGATCCATGATTGCTCATACGCATCATATGTATTCTTGATATGAGGAGTGACTGATCATAGCATATGCCCTTGGGCAGATCGTTTATGGGCTCCCTAATAGGTGGAGTTGCCTTTCATGAGCGCGCGATACGCGCAAGATTGTTGCATGTCTGGTAGAGTGATTCATGCATTTACATTTGTGTGATTGTGATTATTACATGCCCTAGTGATATCAGGGCCATAGCGTCCACAAACACATTGTGTATGGCTGGATTGATACTGAAAATACTGTTTCTAGCATCGGGGTGCATAGATGTCCCTGGGTGAAAATCTCTAAACCCGATGGTACCAGAGGATGACTCCAACATTGAGACCGAGTGGATACATGAGCGCACGAGGGCCGTATACCAGTAGGTCGCATCTCCCACTGTGTCGTGGTCGGTTGGAAAGGGGTATGACCTTATCCGCCTGAGTGAGGGGGCAATTTCTAAGTTGAGTTTGACCAGCTTGAGGAATCGGTCCACTATCAACGAGCCTGACCTAATATTGGCAGGCGGATAGTGAGGTCTCTTCCACTCTCCCAGTTGTGCGTTCGGATAGGGGCGGCAAACTAGCATAGAGTGTACTAGACCCCGGTAATTATCTAGAATGAGAACTGTACTGATATTTGCTGAGCTGTATGGGGATTTGGATGAGAATTAGCATGTTTGAGTTGTATCTTACATCGCATGGTTTTAATATGGCCGATAGCATTCATATCTTGCACCGCATAGTCTTGGTATGGCTGATTGCATCCATGTACCCATCAGCATGATTCTGCATTACTCTGGCATTACATTCTGAGCACGTTCATACTACGCACACACTTACACCACCCTCTAAGCTTTCTATAAGCTTATGCACGATTGATGCATGCAAGTGACGCCAGGACGCAGTCATAGCATCGCCGCAGTTGGAGTGTGTGGTTAAGCTTTTGGAGTTTCTATTATTATCATTATCTTGTATTTCCTTCATACGCATTATACTCAGTTTTTTATCATAGTGGATTTTGTGATGGTGTTCTTATAGTTATTGTTCGTGGGTTATGCTTATACTGAATCAAAATCATGTTTGAAATCCTCCTTGTGGGATCCCAGGATCGGAACCTGGTGTATGGGTGCCGGGAGCTGAGAATGGGGTACTACGGAGGCTGTTGGTGCTAGATTCGGTGATCGAGAATTTTGTGAGCCTGGTTTCTGAGTTCGGAGAGTGACACCAAACCTAAAATTTACATTGTCCTTAATGTAAGAAAGGTATGCCGTATAAATGACATGAGATTAACAAAAATAAAGGGTATGTAAAAAAAAAAGTACCTAAGAGGCGATAAATACACGACTTACAAACTTTTTGAATGATGTTTTAGCAACTAAAAACTACAAATAACAAAACATGGTACTCTACCAAAGAAAACTAATTGCTAAGAAAACAAGGAAAATGATCCCTGATAGACCAGGAGATCAATCTTGATAGACAGGATCTTCCAAAGATATAGACACATCCTCTGTCAAAAAGTTCACAATGGACGCTTTCAATCTTTGTCCATTAACTTTAAACACATTACTATTCTTCGGATTCTCTATCTCAATAGCCCCATGAGGATAAACAATTTTAAAAAATGAACCGATCCATCGATATCCCAACTTTCCCTAAGAAAAATGTAACATTAAATTATACAAGGGAACTTTTTGATGTGGCTTAAAATTCTTCCTAAAGATATCCTTGTCATGGAATATTTTCATCCTTTCCTTATATATCTAATTATTCTCATATGCTTCATTCTGGATCTCCTAACTCATTTAGTTAGAGTTTACGCAGTGAGCTAGCCTTGTCTAGATTGAAATTGAACGTCTTGACAACCCAATATGCTACGTGTTCTAACTCCACAGGTTGATGACAAGCCTTCCCATAGATGAGTTTATATGATGAAATACCAATAACGGATTTAAAAGTCGTATGGTAAGCCCATAATGCGTCGGATAGTCTAAGAGCCCAATCCTTGTAATTATGATTTACTATTTTGTCCAAAATATGTTTAATCTCCCTATTCGAAATCTCTGTTTGGCCACTTGTTTGTAGATGATAAGGGGTACTTTATTTGTAATGTCATATTTCTTTATTAAAGCTTTACAAGACCTATTATAAAAGTGAGAGCCTCTATCACTTATGATGGCTTTGGGTGCTCTGAATCTAGACAATATTTTTCTTAAGAAATTGTAGAACCATTCGATGGTCATTGGCTCTACATGGGATAGCCTCTACCCATTTTGAAACGTAATCAACGGTTAGAAGAATGTAGAGGCGTCCAAAGGATGAGGAAAATGGTCCCATGAAATCAATAGCCCAACAATCGAATACTTCAATAATCAATATTAGATTTAAGTGCATTATATTTCTATGAGACATCACCCCTAACTTCTAGCATTTCTCGCATGATTTACAGAATACATGGGTGTCCTTAAACATTGTAGGCCAGTAAAAACCATACTATAGAATTTTCGTAATGGTTTTTCTTACCGAAAAATGTCCACTATGTGCATATGAATGGTAAAATGAGATTACTCTAGTTTGTTCATTATCAGGCACACATCTCTTAATTATTTGATCTGGGTAATATTTAAACAAATAAGGATCTTCTCAAAAAAAATTTCTTACCTCAAGTAAAATTTCTTTTATCTTACTTAGTCCATTGAGTTGGTATCACACCTATAGTAAGATAATTCGCAATAACAGTGTACCAAGGTAGAGAGGAAACTTAAAACAATTGTTCAATAGGAAATGTATCCGTTATAGGTGTCATTTCCATTAAATCAAAAAGAACAATGCAAGAGATAGTCAACCACTACGTTTTCTAATCCCTTTTTTTATCTCTTAATTCTAAATCATACTCTTGGAGTAGAAGGATTCATCTAAAAATATAGGGTTTAACATTCATCCTTGCAATAAGGTACTTGAGCGCTGCATGATCAATAAAAACTATGATTTTGGACCCAATCAAGTAGGACCTAAACTCGTCCAAGGCGAACACCATGGTTAAGAGTTCATTTTCTCTGGTGGAGTAATTCACTTGGGCAGCATTTAGAGTTTTACTCGCATAGTAGCACATAGGGCTTTGTTTCTTTCCTTTGTCCTAACATCACCCTAACTGCATAGTCATTAGAATTACACATGATTTCAAAAGACATGGACCAATTGGGTGGCTGCATGATGGGTGCGATTGTCAACATGCCTTTGAGCTTAGTGAAAGTTTCTTGACAATTCTTGTCTCACTCAAATGGTATATCTTTTTGAAGGAGATTACATAAATTAAGGATCAGAGATATAACTAAAGTCCTTTATAAATCGCTTATAGAATTCTCTGTGTCCTAAAAAGGAGCGCACTTCAGGTGTGCTTTTGGGTAGTGGTAGATTAGCATTTAAGTCAATTTTGGTCTTGTTTACTTCAATTCGATTGGATGATATGATATGCCTAATTATCTT
This sequence comes from Magnolia sinica, assembly GCF_029962835.1. Classification (NCBI taxonomy): domain Eukaryota; kingdom Viridiplantae; phylum Streptophyta; class Magnoliopsida; order Magnoliales; family Magnoliaceae; genus Magnolia; species Magnolia sinica. The sequence goes on from NC_080574.1 coordinate 89,944,130, forward strand.
ATTAGAGAAACCTTAAAAAGAGAAGATGATATAAAGATTTCTCCACTTCCTTCTTCTATTTTTTAAGCTATGGAAAGAGATCTTATCCATTAATATGAAAGTCATAAATTCTACTTAATACTCTTTTTCGCACTGGTGGGTGAGTTTCAACACTTTTAGTGAGTTTTCCTTCATCTCCTTGGTGATCTAAGTGGTAGATCTTGAAATTTATGTTTATGCACCATAGGTAATATGGATCCAAATTTTATTTTGAATATTCTTGCTTCTAAAGTGTACAAAATTATTTAAAAGCAAACAACTCAGTTACTCAACTTGAAAATCCCTTTCTTTTCTTATACATACTACAGTTTGCTACTTATAATGGTAATCAAAGTAAATTGGTGTTGACTACGTGTTTGTTGATATTATTTGTTCGCGTCCATGATCAACCTAATTGAATGCCACACCTTCAAGTATTTAGTGGAAATCGACTATCATAAGATGGTATATTATCATACTTTTCCTCGAAAAGTTATAGCATATCGGATTATGATTGATCTAAGCCAAGATGAAGCATATTCAGCTTCATATGGGCCATCAGGTAAGTAATCTGGCGCAGTCTGAAGTCAGGTCCAGCCCACTTGCCGCTAGCTCGGTGGCGCACTTGAGTTATGATTTTCTCGTGTTAAGGCTCATGTCCGAAAATTAGCCAATTAAATGGTTGGACCGATGTATGGGTATTATCCACAACATCCATCCATTTTATTTTTTTTTCCATATCATTTTAGAGGATAGGACAAAAATAAGGCAGATTCAAGGTTCAAGTGGACCACAACACGGGAAGCAGTCGTGATAATGGTACCCACCATTGGAACCTTCCTAGGCCCCACGGTGATGTTTATTTGCCATCCAACCTGTTTATAAGGTCACAAAGACCTGGATGAAGGTAAAACACAAATAAATGCCATCGATCAAAACTTCTTCAGCTCCCAAGAAGTTTTTAATGGTGGATGCTCAATCTCCACTATGTGGTCCACTGGAGCCTTGGATCTGCCTCATTTTTTAACCTAAGAGTGTAAAATGCTATGAAAAAAATGGATGGACGGTGTAGATATAACTCCTACATTACAGTGGGCCCTTAGAAGTTAGACCCCTGCACGTTCCGAGCACGAGTACCCAATCGGCATCCTAGTTGGACACAGATAATCCAATCCAAACTGTTCAAACCTTTGATCAAATTTAGATGGATTCATAGGATGATACAGCCTGGCTCACAGTTTCAAAAGACAAAAACTCTAACCCGACTCCAAAGCCATTCGAGTCAAGTCCACTTAACTACTCGTTTTCAGTTTCCCTAAGTTTTTTTTTTTTTCTTTTTCTTTTTAAGTAATATTTAACATTTACATAAACAACGACCAGTTGTGTTGTTTCCACTCAAGATTTATAGATTTTTGTTGAGCTTTGTTGAGTTTTTCTAGAGATTTTACAAGGTGTGACACAGCTGAGTAGCTGAGTTATTTTCTCCAAGACTTGTGTGAAAACTGGTTCAGTTAAAGGGGAGGTTTTATTACTCTCTCTCTCTCTCTCTCTCTCTCTCTCTCTCTCTCTCTCTCTCTCTCTAATATATTTATTTATTAAAAAAAAAAAAAAAAAAAAAAAAACCTATTCCTCGAGATGGAAGTTTATTCATTGATTTGGACAGTCAACTATTTTTCATTTGAGCTATATACACTGGCAAATCACAAGATCATCCATTTACGGTGATTTAACCCTTACTCTTGCTCCAGGCAGACTCTTAGGAGTTTCAACACCTGGCCAAGGGCTCAAGTACCCATAGGTAGTGAAATCACACTACCCCATGTGTGCGTGTGTAAAAATAAAATAATAATAATAATAAATAAATAAAAACTAGCCCAACAAGGGCTGTCAATGGGCTGTGCTGGCCCATCCAGCTTTTGGGCCTGGCCCACCTCAGCATTGACTTGGGCTGGAGTAGAGGCTTAAGGGGTCGGCTTTGGGCTTAAAATTCAAGGCCACTTTTTAAAATTGGGTCAGGCTTAGACTGTATACAGCCCAGCCCAATCAAGCCCACTCGGCTGTTGCTTACATGCAATCCTAATTTTGTAGTATTAAAAAACTCTACGGAGGGAAGGAAGAGGCCCTGGACAGGGTGGGCCCCACAATGGCATTTATGTTAAATCCAACAACCTGAGCAACAGGCGCGTGTGACTCAGCACCTGATCAACCGCATTCTTTGTTTAGGTGGACCACACAATTAGAAATAAGTATACAAGGCAACTTTCACCCTGCGAACAGTTTCCCTTAGCATGGCCATCTGAATCAGATATGAGCCTTTTTTCATAGCGGGCCTTATAAAATCAAGGGTGGACGTATCTGTCCCAACTGTTTCCATTGGTGTGCCCCACCTTAATTCCATATTGTCCTAGTTTTCTGGCCCTGCCCCTAATGTGGGATCACACATCTAATGGCAGGAGTGGACACAGTAAGGTGGGCACCCGTAAAAACTAAAGGCTTCCTGTCCATATATTTTTTTTTCTCCCGTACACAGTAAGGTGGGCCCGTAGCTCCTTGTGTAATAATTTTTATTTATTTTTATTTATTATTATTATTATTTTTTAAAAATATATCAGCAAAAACAGTCGGCAGATAGACGCTCTCCCTTGATTATTTTTTTAAGGTGTCCCACGGTGATGTGTATATGAAATCTGCTCTGACCATTTTATGTATAATCATAAGTTAGATCAAAGACTGAAAAACTCAGGCTAACATATTATTGAGGTGGGCCATAACAAAGGAAAGTAGAGAGATGTACACCCTTGATTTTTACAAGGCCCACCATAATAAATGTTGATGCAGAAATCCGTTTCACCCACTCACCGAACCACCGGACTTGGACACCTGCACACGAAGAAGACAAAGGAGACCTTGACTATGACAGGGGACCCTCCGATGCCAAAGTTAGGCTAGGAATCTGGATTGATTCGTGGGGACAGGCTTTCTTGGGTGAGATTGTGCGTACCTCTTGCTGTAGACAAGTCCCCAATTTATAGTGTGGAGAGGACATTATTGGTATTGAAAACGGTTCTTGATCAAAGGCACAATCTTTGTGTGTATCTCTCGACCATTCCGCGAAATTTGTGGGGGTGATAAGTGCTGAAGTGGTTGGCTCTAAAATCATGTGACAGGCAGTCGAGGCCAAGCTGAGCCAAGCCTTTGGTCGGTCGGGCGGACTTCCATGGTGGGCTCGATGTGGATATCCAAGCAGACCATCGCTAGTCGGCTGATCAATCCCTTGGTCTGTTTGTGTCATGGCGCGAGGAATAGGCACATCCCCTAAGTGGGATTTGTCATTTTGGATCCATCCTCTTGACTTCATCTGAGTGATTGGTCTTCCGGTCGTCTGTCATGGTCGAGCTGAGGGTTTCCCCAGTCGAGCAGGTTGTATAGATCCGAGCATCCCTCGGGGACCAAACAAACTTGACAGGAGCTTGGACACATATGGCACCGTGACTTCAGTTCGGAAGTTCAGTATTCATTGTATATTGAATCGATCTAGAACAGGATCGATCAAAAGCCCTCTAGTCATGATCAGTCTTGATCCTACCTTTTCACCTCGGGCCAGGAAGCGCACGTTCGCGAATCCGAGTTGATCTCGTAAGTGGTCAGACCATTTCCTCCTATAATAGAAGCCCCATACTTCTAAGTTCGCAGCGTGAGATCGGTAAGTAAGTTGGTGGAATGGGGTCGAGCAAACGAGCTATCTCACTTTTATTATCAGCGGACAGAAGGCACCAGGATCAAGGAAAATCCGCAATGATAGCCTAGCATGATCGAGGCGTCGTATGCTGCCACAACAGCTTTTTCGGCTTCTGACCTATAAGGTTTAGACACATGGCCTTACCTAGGAAGTCGGTTCGGGAAGGCGAACGGGGAGCTACTGTGTGTAAAGCAGTGAGTGTCGAGACATCATTTCATCTGTGGCATTTAATGTTGATCATTAATGCTTGCTTCCAAAGAGGTTTATAAAAGCGGAAGAGTTTACAGGTAGCTCGGTCATTTGCATTTTGTCTTTCCCTTTGCTGCTTTAGAGCTCTCGTAGTAGGAGATTTTCGGTGAGTTCTTTTTCCTCTTCCGGTCACCGCTGCTCTTGCTCTCTCCCCCTTTTCCTTTCTTTTTCTTTCTCCTCTACCTTATATGTTGGGTGAAGGGCATGAGTTCTATGCTTTCAAAGGTGATTCAGACCGGGGAAGCAATGATTATCGATTTAGGGTTACTTCGGAACCCCCTTATCTGATCCCGTTGGGATTCAGCTTGGAGATGGCTCCGGCCCTTGCTGAGCGGGCCGCTTCTCAAACCTCGGTTGAGCAGGTAGTCGATGTCGGTCCTGGGGGTCGCCTTTGAAGGAAGCGGCTCTGGCCGGGATTCGATCAAAGTTCCAGATCCTGGACTCAATGCAACTTCGGATTCCTGCTCCCTACGAAGTCCCCGGGGACCTGACCGATGGGGTAGTGGACATTTTCGTCGTCGCTCTCTAATGCAGACTCTGACTCCCACTTCAACCCTTCGTGAAGGAGATGACTTCCCTCCTGAGATTGGTACCGGGTCAGCTCATCCCGAATGCGTGGACGGTGCTCCTTGGAACATACATCCTCTGGTTTCTGCTCGGGAACAATGAGTTGACACCTGAGGAGTTTATGTATTTGTACTAGGTCAAAGTCAATCTCGTGCAACCGAGATGGTATTACTTCTCAGCATGGGCGAATAGAGGTCGGGGCCTCATCGTCAATCTCTCGACGTCCAACATAAACTGGAAGAACAAATGGTTCTAGGCGTTGGGAGAGTGGGAAGCACCTGCTGTAGAGATGGCTCGTCTGCGAGTTCAAGTTCCCACGAAGTTTGCCACTCCAGGTCGGGTACCGTCGAGTAGTCAAACTTAGATTTCTACTCTAGATTTTTTCTACCTTTCAATGCTCTCATTATTTGACTATCTTTGCAGTCTTCCCAAAGGGTCAACCTGAGCTGTCTAACCTGCAGTGCAGGCAAGTGGACAAGGTATAGCCTTTGAAGGACAACTTACTCTGCTAGAACACGCTGATCACCCTAGACCTGCTCTGTCGATCTGGGCTTTGTTAGTTAGCCCATCCTCAACAGCCAACCTCGCTCCACACTCCTACTCCCATTTCTTCCGATAAGTGATAAGTTGTCAATTTACCAATGTTTGTGAGGCTCGATGTTATCATTCGGCCAACTTGAATCTTAATGTGCAGGTATGGCTGAACTACTGAAGTTCGGGAAGAGGAAGTTCTGTCCTCTGATAGAGGAGATGGTCAGGAAGAAGACCGTCGCCTAGAAGAAGGTGGCAGTCCCTTCTATCGCCCAAATACTTAGGTGAGGTCAGGAGTTAGCGCCAAGAAAGCCTTTGTAGGCCAACCGACTTCAGTTGTGGTGGGCGAGGGGGAGGCTCCTGCTCCGATTACCCCTCCACGGCCAAGTGTTGTGGAGGTTGTAGATCTGGATCTGGACAAGGCACCTTTTTCCCAAGAGGTCCATGTGGCCGACGAGGCTGGAGCTGTCCTTATGGCCGAAGAAGCTGAGGCCTTCGTTACGGATGAGACCGCCTTTACTGTCGAAGAGTTCGAGCCCCCAATAGTTGAGGGGACGGATTCCTTGCATCTCCGGTTGGTGCTGAAGGGGGTGAGGCCTCGAGTCCCCTGGCCACTGAGGAGGTAGGGACGTACTTGCCTGGTTATCACATGTCTTGCTTGGTTGACTGGGCAGTGAGGCATATCCCCGAGGACGAGATTGTTAACCTGATAGATTCTCATTTGGAGGCCTTCCTCACTAATATTATCGTGCTCTGCTACGAGGGACATCTTTTCACTGGTGTTGTTTCCATTCTCTATTCCATCTTGCTAACTTATTCCTTTCATTTTTAGCTCGTACCTGTGCTGCTAACCACCTGCCAGAAGATGAGGCAGATGGATGACAAGTGTGAGCAAATCGAGGTGGCACTCAAGGAGAAGATCACCGAGGTCAAGGCCCTTAGCGCAGGCCTTCAGGAGAGAGCAGTGGAGGCTGAGGCTCTGAAGGGGGCCCTGAAGCATACTTGGGAGGAGCGAGATGCTCTGAAGATCTAGTTGGATGAGAGCCGGTGCAAGGAGGGCTTGGTGATGGCCGAGCATGAGGGGACGAAGTCATATGTTGGTTCAGCATGAGCTGAGCTAGAGAAGGTGAAGGCGCACCTTTCATCTATCGAGGCCAATGCCATGGGGCTGAAGGCGGAATTAGAGAGGGTAAAGATGAGCTCGACGGCTAAATTACCTGAAGTGGAGGCGACTTTGCCCTCTCAGCTATTTGAATCTGAGGCGGCCATCCCGCCGATCAAGGCTACAGCGATAGAAGAATACAAAACTTCAAAGGAAAGATCCGATGAGGTGGACGTAGTTTACAACTACGGCTATGACCGCTGTGTTGAAGATGTCAGACGGTTGTATCCCAAGGTGGACCTGGACGCCCTCTTCAACAACGATGCTTGGAAGGAACCAGTAGAGCCTAAAATTGAAGCCGAATAGCCCCCTCCCAAAACTGATTGAATTTCTCTCTCTCTCTCACCCCCGCCCCCCTTTTTTAACTTTTTGTAATCCTCCTTTTTTTTATTAAATGAAATCTTGTTCATGTTCTGTGTGTTTATGCTCTATGTGTTTGCATGATAAACCCTTAAGGTCATGCATTTGCATGTAGTAGTGGGCCTAACCTATTAGTCGAAGTGCGTTAACGATACTAAATCGTTAGAATAAATGATAATTTGACCTTTTCATTACAAGTCGATTCACCCGTCTTTATAGTTAATGACCTAACCTCTTCTGTAAGGGTCAAATTATTAAAGTAACATTTCTCCTTACATCGAAGGAGGTCCTCCGTAGTCCGAGTAGCTAGATAATGGATGAAATTTCCTCGTGCTGAGAAGGCTTTATTGTAAAATTTCAGTAGATTAACATGTATTCTTGTCATTCCTGACCGTGATAAGTTGGTTGTCCTTATTCCATGGCCTGAACGGACTACGGATAGTAAATCTTTAGGTGCTCGGCATTCTATGGGTGCAACAAAGGTCACTTTTCTAAATCCTCAACTCAATAGGTGCCAGGTCAAGCTGTACCTGTTACCCGGTACGGTCCTTCCAAGTTCGGTCCTAAGGCCCTCGACCTGGGCTCCTTAGTCTTCTGGAATGTCTTGCGGAGGACCAGGTCTCTGGGTTAGAATCTTTGGTTTTTACTCTTGAGGTGTAGAACTGAGCAACCTGCTGCTGCCGAGCTGCGGTCCTAAGCTTGGCTAGTTCTCTCATCTCTTCGAGGAAGTTGAGGCTTATAGCCATCTGCTTGGCGTTCTGGGCTTCATCGTAGGATTGCACACACTATAAGGAGTCCCACTTCAATCATGATGATAGCCCCTGTACCAAAGGCCAGAGAGAATACGGTCTCCCCGGTGGACATCCAGGCAGTAGTCCTATAGGCCCAGAGCACGTAAGGGAGCTCTTCGGCCCAGGCACCTTTTGCCTTCTCGAGCCTGGTTTAAGGTATTTTTTTTATTATCTTATTGATTGTTCCACCTATCTATTAGCTTGGGGGTGCCGAGGTGACGAGTAGGCGTTGTGGATGCCCAGCTCCCAACACATACCTCATAACTTGTCGTTATCAAACAGTCTCCCATTATCCAAGATAATTGTGTACGGGATCCCAAACTGACAGATAATATTCTTCCAAACAAAGTCAGTGATCTTCTGCTCTGTAATCTTAGCCAAAGGCTCGACCTTGACCCACTTGGCGAAGTAGACGACAGCTACAACCGCATATCGGGTCTGACCTTTACCCGTGGGTAATGGACCTATGATGTCGATCCCTCATTGGGCGAACGACTAGGGGCAGTCATCGGATTTAGTTCCTCGACAGGCTGGTAAGGAATGATCGTAAACCTCTGACACTTATCACACCTCTGAGTATACTTCTTAGCGTCCTTCTGAATGGTTGGCTAAAAATACCCCTGTCCGATGACCTTGTGGGCGAGAGCTCGGTTTCCAGAATGATTGCCACATATCCCTTCATGAATTTCTTTCAGGACGTAATTGGCTTTATCAGGTTGGAAACACCTAAGATAAGGCAGAGAGTACCCTTTCTTGTATAGGATATCCCCTACCATTATACACTGAGATGACCTCGATCTGAGTTTGCATGCTTCTAGCCAGTTGTTAGGAAGTTTGCCTTCTCAAAGGTATTCGATAATTGGGTCCATCTAGCTAGAGATTGAGTGTATAAGTAGGGCGGCTTCTAGGTTGAGCTTATGGATGCTTGGCTTGCCAAGAATTTAATCAGGACCAACCTCGGGACATCTTCTTCGGCAGCGGATGCTAGTTTCGTCAATGCATCTAATTTTATATTCTCTAACTTCGAGATTAAGCTAACATCACATTTCTGCAATTTGCTTATCAATTCTCAAGTTTTTTGTAAATACGCGATCATCCGCTTCTCCCTGGATTGGTATTCGTTGGCGATCTGATTAACGATGAGCTAGGAGTCACAGCGAACCTTTAGGACCTAAGCCCCCATAGATGCCACTAACCTGAGCCTTGCTAGCAGTGCCTCATATTCTGCGACATTGTTAAATGTGCGGAATCTGAACTAGAGAGCGTACTGGACAGACGTTAGGTTGGGGGTTATGAGGACTAGGGGTGTACATCGAGTCGAACCAATTTGAGCTGGCCTTGGCTCAACTCGGCTAGGCCACTAGCTGACCCCATCGGCTCGGCTCAGCCCTTGAGCTTGATTGGCTAGCTTGACTCGATTCAGTCAATAGCTTGGGCCAGTTCGAGTCAAGTTCACCTGTGCAGCATTTTCACAAACACATGGACTGCACCTTTAAAATCTCACTGTATGTAAAATAACAGCATTGGTTTTATAGGTATTTTATCAAACACCTTCTAATCAACATAAAAATCATGAGAAAAGGGTATTTGTTTCATATACATACCTTCCTTGCCACCAGCCACAATTCGTTGAGTCATTTCATTAAACACTTGGTGAGCAACATCAATATCAAAGTAACCGAGTCAATGGACTGGTTCGATTCGAGTTGGGTTCGATCTAAGTTGAGTCAAGCTAGGGCCAGCTCGAACTCATTTTCAAGCTTAAAAAATCAGCTCGAACTCAGCTTCGAACCAAGTCAAATCGAGCTTTTTCGAGTCAAATCAAGCAAGCTAATCGAGATAGCTTGGTTTGTGTACACCCCTAATGAGGACAATGCCCGCTTCATCGCCCTTGGAGTTAGATGATCTGTCGACATACAATGTCCAGGCGCGGTGGTCGGCTTCGGCCATTTAGGCATCTTCTATATGGTAGTTGGGCTCTGGATCACTCGATGTGCTGACCGGAGAGCTCGTGTTGATTGGCTGATTAAACTTATCCATTGGGTCAACTATAGGGTCATCATTCGCATCTAGTTCATTGGGAGTAACTCGGTCTCGATCAGTGAACTTGGCGATGTAGTCAGCCACCACCTGACCCTTGATGGCACTCCTCGGTTGATATCTGATGTCGAATTCACTGAGCTCGATAGCCCATTTCATGAGTCTTCTCAAAACTTCAGGCCTCTGGAGCACTTGACGAAGGGGTTGAATAGTCGGGACCATTATTGTATGGGCCTGGAAGTATGGACGAAGACATCGAGATGAGATGACCAAAGTTAAGGTGAGCTTTTCTACGTCCGGATACTTGGTCTCGACTGGAACCAGGGCTTTACTGACATAATACACAGGAAGTTGTTTTCCTCCGGATTCTCGGATTAGGGCCGAACTAATCACTATTACTGAGATTGCCAAGTATAGTAACATGGGTTCTCCATGTTCAGTCTTCGAGAGCAGCGAGGATGATCCCAAGTATTGCTTTAGTTGCTGGAATACTTTTTCACAATCCTTGGTCCACTCTGCCTTCTTATTAGCCTTCGTTGCTGAAAAATGGGGAGGCATTTGTTGGTTTCTCTGGACACAAAGTGATTGAGGGCAATGACTCTTCCAGTGAGGCATTAGATCTCTTTGACAGTATGAGGTGAGCTAATGTCTAGCAAGGCTTTGATCTTATCGGACTTTGCTTCAATCCCCCTCTAGCTGACCAGGAAATCGAGGAATTTACCCAAGCTGACTCTAAATGCACACGTGGTCGGGTTTAACTTCATCTGGTACTATCATAGGATTGAGAACATCTCCTCAAGGTCGGCGATGTGGTCAGCAGCTCTGACACTTTTCACAAGCATGTCGACGACATAAACCTCCATAGAGCGTCCAATCTGTTGAGTGAACATTTTATCCACAAGTCGCTAATATGTGGCCCCAACATTCTTTAGCCCAAAGGGTATGATCTTGTAGTAGTAGAACCCTTTGTTAGTGACAAAGGTCGTCTTTTGCTTGTCATGTTGGTGCATGGATATCTGATTATAGCCCAAGTATGTGTCCATTAAGCTTAGGAGTTCATGCCTTGCCGTGTTGTCGACCAACTGGTCGATCCCAGGAAGAGGAAAGATGTCCTTGGGGGCAGGATTTATTCAGGTCGATGTAATCAACACAAACCTGCCACTTCCCATTATGCTTCTTCATCAAGACAATATTGATGATCTAATTAGGGTAATAGATCTCATCAATGAATCCCGCGTCCAAGAGTTTGCCGACCTTTTCTACAATAACAACATACCGCTCTGCTCGAAAGATTGCCTCTTTTGTCTGACTGGTTTATGATCAAGGTCCACATTCAATTTGTGGACCATCACCTCAGGAATGATGCCAAAAATTTCTTAATGAGACCAGGCAAACACATCAGCATGGTGTTGAAGGAGATCAATTACTTAGTTTCATAGATCAAGAGTTAATGATGAGCCGACCTGAACAACTCGAGTTGGGTCGAACTCATCAAGGGGAACGGTCAGGAGGTCTTTCATTAGAGATCCTCTTTCAAGCGATTCTTCTCTTAGGTTGATGGAAGTGACTGTCAGGGCATAGATTGGGGTTCTTGCTTTCAGAACAGTGGAGTAGCATTGACGAGCTTCGTGTTGGTCGCCTCGGATTTGACCGATCCCATGATCGGTAAGGAACTTCATCATGAGGTGGCAAGTAGACACCACGGTTCTCATGGAATTGAGGAAAGGTCATCCGAGGATAACATTGTAGCTAGAGGGACATTCAACCACCAAGAATTTGATCATTTTGATGGCTTGGTTTTGTCCTTCTCTAGCAGTAACCGAGAGTTGGATTGACCCCTTAGAAATGACCTTGTCTCCCGCAAACCCTAGCAGTGGAGGAGATGGGTTGAAGCCTTGACATGTCGATTCCCATCTTGTTGAGCGCCTCGGCAAAGAGTATCTTGGCTAAGTTTCCCATGTCCACAAGAATGCGGTATACCTTATGGTTGGTTATGGTCATGGCTACAACTAGGGTGTCATCGTGCGGGTGTTAGATACCGCGTGCATCCTCCTCTGCAAATGATAGATCGCAAGGGCACAATCATTTCTCCTTAAATGGTCTATAGGTGAGATGGATGTAGTTGTTCGAGCTGATACTACGAGCATGGGCCTTTCAGGCCCGGTTCGAATCACTACCCCCCACAGGCCTGCCAAAGATAGTACGGATTTTGCCAATGGGCTCATTGTCGATTGCTCTACTGGGTTGCTTGTCCCTCTAACCTGATCGTTCTTCTTTGATGTATTCTCGTAAATGCCCACTATGAATAAGGGCTTCGACCTCTTCTTTGAGGCCAAAACAATCATTGGTGGAGTGGTTGTGGTCACGATGAAGCGGCAATACTTTCGCTTATCCTGCTTGTTTGCATAAGTCTTCATTTGATTTGGCCACTTCAGCAATCGCTTATCCTGAACTTCTAAAAGGACTTGCTCAGGCATGACGTTGAGAGGGGTATATGAGCTGAACCTACTCTCAAGTCGTTTGCTTGGGCGTTGACCTCTCACTAGGTCCTCGTTCCTTCTTCTTTTGTTGGAATGTGCTTGGGAAGGGGCTTCCTCTTTCCGTCTTTTATCTTTAGCCGAGTTCCCGGTGTCTCGAGTATCTTTTCCAGAGCTAAAAAGATCCTTAGCATTAGAGTATTTTTATACACAGTTCTTGAGCTCGCCCAGAGTTGCCGGAGGATTCTTGCCTATTGAAAAAAGGAACCTTCCTTCCCTGAGTCTGGCTATCATGGCAGTCAAGGCTATTTTGTTCGACTAGTCATCCACTTGGACTGCCTCTTTGTTGACCTGCACAATGTAATCCTTCAGTGCTTCACCTTCTTTCTATTTAATAGTGAGCAAGTGAGTAGATGGTTTTCTCCATCCCTTCTCGACAATGAACTGTGTCAAGAAGACTTTGTTGAGGTCGGAGAAAGAACTGATCGACTTCGTCTTCAGCTGCATATACCATCTTTGCACTGCCCCTTTTACGGTTAGGGTGAAAGCGTGGCACATAATCATTTTAGACGTTGATTGGAGCTCCATCCATAATCTAAAACATTCCAAATGTTCGACGGGGTCTCCGGAACCCAAATATGTAGTGATTGGCGGCATTTGGAATCTCAGAGGGAGGGCTGAGCTCATGATGTTATCAGTGAACGGTAGTTTAGTTTCTTCTAACATGGCATCTACCGAGGTCAGGGCTTCAGTAAGCTTGTCGTATATCTCCGTTTTGACCTCACAGTTCCTCGAGTTGGGCCTTCCAAGGATCCTTGTTCTTGGCAATTGCTTTGTGGGGGATATCCATTTCGGGAATCTTTCTGTGCCTCCTTTTCTACAGCTCATGGCATAAGTCGGAGGGGGTCAACACGATAATTCTCGATATGTGAGAGGGCACATGGTCCAGATTGTTATGAGATAGGTCCTTCTGGGAGTCTGGTGGCACTGTGACCCCAACGGGTGCTTATGCAACGACCTCTTGGTCAAGAGGGGGGATCTGCCTCTCTAACATCTGTCTTATTTTTCAAGGTTGTTGGACAACATTTCAACCTGGTGTTCCATGGAAAGAAGGCGGCCTCCTCGGTTCTGAGATCGCCATGTTAGACCCATGGGAGGAGACTTAGCCTGGAGTTGAGTAGATGAATCCTGGTGAGCAAGTTGTTCTGGGAGCGCGAGATTAGCGACGGCGATGGTGGGAGGGGCTTTCTTCATTCCTTTGGCCATAGTAGATATGTTGAGGGTTAAGAACGACTTTGATGTTATTCCCACAGAGATTGCCAAAATGTCAATGCAGAAATCTGGTTCACCCTTTCACTGAACCACTGAACTCGGACACCTGCACACAAAGAAGACAAAAGAGACCCTAACTATGGTAAGGGACCCTCTGATGCCAAAGTTAGGCTAGGAATCTGGGTTGATTCGTGGGAAAAAGCTTTCTTGGGTGAGATTGTGTGTACCTATTAGTGTAGACGAGTCTCCTATTTATAGTGTAGAGTGTCATCATCGGAATTGAAAACAATTCTCGATCAGAGGTGCAATCTCTGCGCATATCTTTAGACCGTCACGTGAAATTTATGGGGGTGATAAGTGTTGAAGTGCTCGGCTCTAAAATCATGCGACAGGTGGTCGAGGCTGAGCTAAGTCGAGCCTTTAGTCGGTCGGGCAAACTTCCATGGTGGGCTTGATGTGGATATCCGAGCTGACCATCGCTAGTCGGTTGATCGATCCCTTGGTCTGTGTCAGGGCGCGGGGGATAGGCCCATCCCCTGGGGTTCGTCGTTCTGGATAACCATCCTCTTGACTTTGTCTGAGTGATTGGTCTTCTGGTCATTTGTCGAGGTCGAGTTGAGCTAAGGCTTTCACCAGTAGAGCAGGGTGTATAGATCTAAGCATCCCTCAAGGACCAAACAAACTTGACAGGAGCTTGGACACATATGGCACCTCGGCTTCAGTCTGGAAGTTTAGTATTCGTTGTATATTGAATCAATTCATGGGCAGGATCGTTTAGAAGGCCTCTAGTCATGATTAGTCTTAATCCTGCCTTTTCACCTCGTGCCAGGAAACGCGTGTTCGCGAGTTCGAGCTGACCTCATAAGTGGTCAAACCATTTCCTCCTATAACAATAATTATATGAAATCCACTCCAACCATTATATTTTATACCAAAAGGTAGGCCACATACCCAAAAAATAGGGCCTGTGATTTAGCCGGGCCAAGGGAAACTGTTTGGAGTGTAAGCGTTGTCCTATATACTTTTATAATTATGTGATCTACCTAAATCACAAATGGAGCTTATTTTTGGACCTTAGGTCTACCATGGGCTGACGTACATGGTTGTCAGAGTGGACTTCACATGACCACGACAGTGAGGCTCACCCTAGCTAGCTACCGTTTTCCCTTTGTCTCTCCCTCCTCCTCTAGCTCAACTGGACAAACTACAAAGGCATTGCGTAGGTTTCTATCTCCTCTGGTTGGGCTTGGGCTCTCGCCCACTAAAACATTAAGGTTAATCCAGACTTGAGCTAGACTATTTTAGCTAACACAAGCCCAGGCTTAATTTGGGCCATGTTAAACAACATGGGCAGGCTGTGTCTATATATATAAATATATATATATATGAGTTTTTTCTGACTATATATCCCACCTTTTACCCAGTGTCCTTTTCGTGCAACCCAAAGTTTACTTTCCCAAACTAATACCATGCTGTACGGATGCAGTTCAACCAAGCCAAAAATACCCTTGTCCAATGGTGGTGTCGCCGTTTTCATGGTGTATTGACATTATCAAGTTTTGTGGGTCCCATAATAAGGTATATGTTATATCCAAACTGTATATCCATTTGGTGAGCTCCTTATAAGGCTTGAGCCAAAAAATAAGGCAAATCTAAAGATCAAGTGGACCACTTTGCAAAAGGCAATGGGGGATTAAACATTTACCATTGAAACTCTTTTAGGGTCATAAAAGTTTTGGATCAATATGATATTTGTTTTTCCTCTTCATCCAAGCCTTTTTGACCTTATGAACAGATTGGATGGAAAATAAACATTATGGTGGGACCTACAAATGTTTTAACAGTGAAAATCATTATCCCCACTGCTATTTCTGGCGTGGTCCATTTAAGCTTTAGATATGATTCGTTTTTTTACCCATGCTGTAAAATGATCTCTATAAATGGATGAACGGTGTGGATATAATAGATAAATCATTTTAAGGCCCACTTTACTTTGATATCCCTTAAGCCGTTCATACAACTTGGAAATTGACCGAGAACTTCATGAAATTGATCAAGAACTTCGTGAAATCGATTGAGAACTTCATGAAATTGAATAAGAACTTTTTAAAATTGACCAACAACCTCATGAAATTGAACGAGAACTTCATGAAATTGACTAAGAATTGTGTGAAAATGACTGAGAACTTCGTGAAATTGAATGAGAACTTCATGAAATTGACCGAGAACTTCATGAAGTTGAATGAGAACTTCATAAAATTGAACAAGAACTGAGTGAAATTGAATGAGAACTTCTGTGATGCCCTGAATCCAGCACTTGACTTCCACACACCAAGTCCCGAGTTCGATGCACCACAAGGAAGATTTTTTACTAATTTTTTTTAACAGTTTATACATATAATAATACCTGAGCATGAAGATCCATGATCAAAATACCAAGCGACACTCTCTATTATAAATCCTGATGGTTACAAGTACAATGCTTTCTAAGGGTACATGACGTCAACATTGTTAAATCAAAAAATAGATACAATACACCGAGAAAACTAAGTCTTCCAAGCTACTCCTGCCTTGAAAAAAATGGGAAATAGGAAGCTTAGGTTAAAAGCCTAGTGAGTACACATGTGTGTGCAGTGTGTCATACATGCAAGCAAGATTGATATGCCACGAAGAAATCATGTATGGTGAAAGGCATATAGTACATAAGGTATGATGTCAATGTCAATGCCAATGCAATACATATGCACCATAGTAATACTCTGAGTCAATCCTACCAGCATCACCAAGTCATATTTTCATTTCTCCTATACCACAACCATAACCATATTACACGCATCCGTAATCACATCATCATCATCGTATTGTCATGCCATAGTCATATAATATCGGAAATACTGGTAAGATCATGAATCATACAATATCATAGTAAGCGGAAATACTCATAAGTCCATGAGTCATACAATATCAGAGTACGCAATACAGATCAGCTATTCAAATGAGGAGTCATAAAGAGCCAAATATTAGATATCAAGGATGCAATGTAATATAAAATTCTTGACGAGTTCACGAATACCGTCAGCCGTATCTAAATACAGAAACACAGTAACCCAAAATGTCATATGCCATGGATGTAATGCAATATGTGGTGTGAATGGAATGACCATGCTGGAGTGAATTCGGAATGATAGTATGTAGTATCGCAAGCGATGGGATCCATCATAAGGGACTTCTATCCAAACCAGTCCCATACGTAAATTTAGATAGTCAGACTCAATGTGTTAGACTCCTGATCTCAAGTTAGTCACGCGCCCCAACCGAAATCCTGGCTGTTGCGAAGGTACACGTAACAAATAATTACGCACCACCAGCCCGAGTGGATAGTGAGTGAATGAATGAATGAGTATGCAACTCCTGCTTAATAAGTCCACATATCAGTACGGTTCATCTCTGGGATCATTACCAGGGTTTAGTACACTCTAAATGGCACTACCTTTTTCCCAGCAACAGGGTCCAAGTGAGCGTAAGAAACCTTACTATCCGCCTGGCCAATAGTCTGTCAATACCTATCCGGCACATCGATAGCAGACCCATTCATGAGCTGGTCAAACTCAGCCTAACTATGCCCCCTACCCTTGGGCGGGTAAGGCCACACCCCCACCTAACTAACCACGACACGGTGGGAGACGCGACCTCCTGGTATTCGCCACTCGGGCGCTCATGTATCCACTCGGTCTCGACGTTGGGGTGTCCTTTGGTACCAAGAGGGTTTAGGAATTTTCACCAGGGCCATCTATGACAGCCCGATGCTAGAACAAATTTCTGGTGTCCCGTTTGACCATCCATAATATGCATGTGGAGGCTACGGCCCTGATGTCGCTAGGGTACACAATGCAAGATGCATGAGTCATACAATCCAGTCATGCATCAATCCTGCGCATACCGTGCGCTCATGTGAGATAACCTCTGCCTATTAGGGAGTCTCATAACAACCTGCCCAATGACATATGCAACAGTCAACCACATCTCAAAATATGCAGATGATGCGTATGGGCATGTACCATAATGTTATGCAGTCACATACTCATAATTAGTATCAATAACCGTCATCGACAATCGACCTCGACAATGTGGACATTTAACTAACATTGCCCCCGAGGAATGACCCATATAGAGCCTAACATATAATGGACCCATGGCCTCAAAGAAGGCCAACTATACAACACCAGGGGCCTCACTCAAGAGTTAAATACACATCACGATGGATCTTTCACATGCGCCTAACATACATCACAATGGGCCTCATCATATGGGCCGAAAATATATCACAATGGGTCACTCATATGAGCCTTATATACATCACCGTGGGCCATGACCCATGGGCCCCAAATACATCACAATGGGCTATGACATATGGGCCAGAATTACATTACAATGGGCCTCGCTAATGGGCCATAAATACATAATAGGTGGGCCCTGCACATGGGCCCAATATACATTAAGTAGGCCACATCAATGGACCACACACAAATGGGCCTCATACTCATCAAGTCGGCTACATCAATGGGCCACACTAATGGGCCTCATACTCATCAACTGGGCTACATCAATGGGCCACACTAATGGGCCAACCGCTTTACTAAACTTTCACATAGTCAGGCGACCAGTACCACAGTTTCACATACTTTGGCAGTCACTCGAGCACCATATAATCGTATGGTTGAGTGGTCACACAATGTCCCTCTACTTGCTATTATTAAATGATTTAAGGTCACATGGTTACTTATCATATCTCATACATCTATGGGCAACCAATTTATTAAGCTCCCACATGGTCAGGTTGTTGATGCCATAATTTCACTTAGTATCCTGGTCTAATGACCGCATCTCAAAGCATCTAAGGCACAATCACAGACATACCCACTATTCCCGGTTACACTAACTCTTAAACTGTAACCACTCAATACTTCATATGGAGAATGACTCAGATTCGATGTCACATAATCAAGAGGCCAAAAACTGGTTTCCATCACATCAGATATCGTTTAGTAGTCCCCACATCTGTCACGCCCCAAACCCAAAAATCGGATTCACAGGAATCACGATCGCCGAGTCTGGTGCCGACAGCCTCCGTAGTACCCCATTCTCGGCTCCTAACGTCTATATGCCAAATTCCGATCTTGAGATCCCACAAGGAGGATTATATATATATAAATATATATATATATATATATATATATATATATATATATATATATATATATATATATATATATATATATATTTAACTCGTAATAAGCATAACCATAAGATTACCCAATTCACAAAGGCAACATCATCATCACATATCCATTAATATAATTATTTGAATACAATGCTGAAAGGGAGATACATGAATCGAAAATCAATCTCCAGAAGACCGCTGCATGCTCCAAGCTCAACACTGCTGCAACCTAACATCACCTGCACGCATCTATCGTGCATAAGCTTATAGAAAGCTTAGAGGGTGGTGTAAGTGTGTGCACAAAGTAAGTGTCAAGTATTCAATACAATGCCATCATCATATAATACGGAAATTACTGGTAATCCATAAATCGTACATTATCGTAATAAGCAAATATATTCACAAGATCATAAATCATATGATGAAAGAGTAAGCGGAAGTATGGACAAGTACATAAGTCAATCAATATCAGAATACATAATATAGAACAGCTATGCAATAAGGAGTCATAAAGAGCCAAATATCAGATGTCGAGGATGCAATGCAATATACAAATCCTGCTAAGTCTGTCTAGGCCATATAAGTGCAGAAACATAGCAACCCAAAATGCCATATGCCTGCGGATGTAATACAATATGCGATGCGAATGAAATGACCATGCTGGAGTGTGAAGTCGGGATGATAGTACGTAGTATCGCAAGCTACGGGGTCCACCACAAGGGACTTCTATCCAAACCAGTCTCATACCTAAATTTGGATAGTCAGACTCAATGTGGTAAACCCCTGATCTCAGGTTAGTCGCGCGCCCAACCGAAATCCTTGCCATAACGAAGGTACACAACAATTAGTTGGGCACCACCAGCCCGAGTGGATAGTGAATGAATGAATGATCATGCAACTCCTACTCAATAAGTTCACATATTAGTACGGTTCCTCTCTGGGATCATCACCGGGATCTATTACACTCCAAACCAGATTGCCACCCAATCGCATGCAACAAGGTGAGTGGAAGAGACCTCACTATCCTCCTACCAATATTGGGTCCGGCTCGTCGATAGCGGACCCATTCCTCGAGCTGGTCAGACTCAGCCTAGCATTGCCCCCTCCTCTCGGGCAGGTAAGGCCGCACTCCCTTCCAACCGACCACGACACTGTGGGAGACGCGGCTTAACAGTATATGACCCTCATGCGCTCATGCATCCACTCGGTCTAGACGTTGGAGCAACCTCTAGAACTAAAAGGGTTTAGGGACTTTCACCCAGGGATATCTATAGCACCCCATGTAGAATAGATTTCCGATGTCCCATCTAGCCATCCACGAAATACTTGTGGAGGCTACATCCCTGATGTCACTAGGACGTACAGTAATCACAACACACAATGCAAGATGTATGAGTCATACAATTCAATCATGCATCAATCTTGCGCATACTGTGTACTCATGTGAGACAATCTCCACCTATCAGAGAGTCTTATAACAACATGCCTAATGTCATATGCGATGGTCAACCACATCTCATAAAAAACATATAGATGATGCGTATGGGTATGTATAGTGATGCTATGCTGTCACATACTCATAATCGGTATCAATAACTGGCACCGACAATCGGCATCGACAATCGGCCTCGACAATATGGACATTTAACCAACATTACTCCCAAGGATTGGCCCACATAGAGCCTCGCATATAGTGGACTCATGGCCTCACAAAGGGTCTGATATACAATACCATGGGCCTCACATAAGAGCTTAATACACATCACAATGGGCCTTTCACACGGGCCCAACATACATCACAATGGACCACAACCCATGGGTCCCAAGTACATCACAATGGGCCTTTCACACGGGCCTAACAGACATCACAATGGACCACAACCCATGGGTCTCAAGTACATCACAATGGGCCTCTCACACGGGTCCATTATGCATCACATTAGGATGGGCCTCAATGGATGGCCATAGATACGTCACATTGGGCCTCATATACATCAAGTGGGTCGCATCACATGGGTCACATATACATCACAATGGGCCTCTAACACAGGCCTAATATACATCACAAAGGGCTCCATAGCCTTATATACATTACATTAGGCCTCGACAATCTGACTCGGCCAAGATACTTGGCCTTGACAATCAGAATCGGTAAATCAGTCACGTCAATCAGAATCGGCAATCGGTCATGACAATCGGAATCGATCGATAATCAGAATCGGCAAATCGGTCACGTCAATCGGAATCGGCCGAACAATCGGCTTTGAAAAAAATCAGAATCGGCCTCGATACTTGGCCTCGACAATCGGAATCGACAAATCGGTCACGTCAATCGGCAATCGGTCACGACAATCGAAATCGATCGATAATCAGAATCGGTAAACTGGTCATGTCAATCAGAATCAGCAATTGGTCACGACAATCGGGGTCGATCGATAGTCAGAATCGGCAAATCAGTCATGACAATTGGCAATCGGTTACGACAATCAAAATCGATCGATACTCAGAATCGGCAAACCGGTCATGTCAATTAGAATTAGCAATCGGTCACGACAATCGGGGTCGATCGATAGTCAGAATCGGCAAATCGGTCATGTCAATCCGCAATCGGTCATGACAATCGATGTCGATCGATACTTAGAATCGGCAAACGGTCATGTCAATCAGAATTAGCAATTGGTCATGACAATCGGGGTCGATCGATAGTCAGAATCGGCAAATTGGTCATGTCAATCGGCAATCGGTCACGACAATCGAAATCGATCGATACTTAGAATCGACAAACCATTCATGTCAATCAAAATTAGCAATCGGTCACGACAATCGGGGTCGATCGATAGTCAGAATCGGTAAATCGGTCATGTCAATCGGTAATCAGTCTCGATGATCAATCGGTCAAAGCTTAAGGGAAGGTCACAATGTGGACATTAAACCATCATTGCCCATCAATGTGGACATTCAACCAACATTGCTCTTAAGGAATGGCCCACATAGGGCTGAATATACATCGCAATGGGCCTCATACAAAGGCTACATGTGCATCACATTGGGCCACGTCTTAGGGCCTCATATACACAATAGGTAGGCCTTACACATGGGCCTCAGATACATTACATAAACCACAACCCATGGGCCATATAAACATCACATTGGGTCCCATCATATGGGCCTTAAATACAAGGCAGGCGGGCCCTATCACATGGGTCTCAAACATACAACATGATGGGCCATAGAATATATCGAGGTGGGCCTCATTATCGTCAAATCGGGCCCACCATTTTAGGTGAGCAACTTGCACCATACATCTATTTTTAGAGATCATTTTAGTGTATTATCCAAATGAATCATAACGGGGGGTCATCTGGGCCATAACACAAATAACTGTGGAGATAATAGTTCTTACTATTAAACTAATCACCGGGCCCACCATAAAGTTTATTCCCCATCCAATCTAATCATAAGGTCACAAAGACCTGAATTAAGGGAAAAACAAATATCATATTGATCCAAAACCTCTGTGACCCAAAATAAAAGGTTTCAACGGTGGACGTTCATTCTCCACTTTTTTTACAGTGTGGTCCACCTGACCAAGGGTTGGACAAAATATATACATAAAGGTGCAGCCCAGATGAACAGCTGGGACATAACACATCCCCCCATTAATAGGGCCCCAGAACTTACAGCGTGCATACAGCAGCCATGCTGCTCTGATGGATGACATGGATAAAACATTACATCACGGTAGGTCCCACGACGTATACACGGCCTGGATTTCAGGCACGTGCACCACGTGTGGGACCCTATCAACGTCCATACATATGGTTGGACGACATACATATAAGGCATGCATCATGGTGGGTCCCATCATAATATATATTATTATACTATATAATATTTTCTCAAACAGGTGGGTCCCACGTGGGCCTACCATATATATATATAATATGCTATATACATATATATTATAATAATATATACTATATGTATATATATGGATGATGTAGGTGTAATGATCATTCATCATGGGTGGGTCCCACAAGTGGCCCACCCCATACAATATAATACATTATTTTATATATATATATATATATTATATCAATATACACTACATATGAGGCACGTGCAACAGCCATCATCCACAACTGAATGAAACAGAAGGACGGTTGGGATTCCCAAATCATGCTGGTGAGAGGAGCACCAGCCAACTGTCCAGTAGGTGGGTCCCATTCGTTAAGAATTTTGGACAACGTGGACAAGAACCATACATCACGGTGGGCCATCCAGCAAGTGCTTTTATATGTTAAGCATATCTTCACATGATTTAAGATGGTGTGGGCCACCTAAGTGCCGTGAACGGCTGATTTCTGGGGTGACCCGCTGAATAAAGGAAACCCATCAAATGCACGATATAGATGTTCAACATACATCACAATGGGGCCCGTGGGGCCGACCGTCCCACCCTGCTGGGACGCTGGACGCTGCTTGCTGCAGCGTCTGGTACAGCAACAACGTCAGAATCTTGCCCCCCCTTTTTTTTTATTTCAAGAAATATTTCATAGGTGGGGCCCACATCAATAAAATCCACACCGACCATTGGTCCCCCCGACTCATAACAGATCTAAGGAGACTAATATACATTATTTTTTTGAAGTAAAGAAACATCATAACGGGCCTTAACAGTTTAAATCACCCAAAATCACTATTTTCTATATTATGGCCCACCAGAGATTCGGATTGGCTTCATTTTTCGGCTCAACGCCTCAAATGAGCTAAGAGATAGGATGGGCGGTGTGGATCGGATACATACATCAAGGTCAGATCCATGTGTGTGTGGACAGTGTAATGTATAAAATATAAAAATTACGTTGGGCTCCCTGGATGCACAGAGTGCATAAAAAAATAATACCACGGTGGTTTCCACCATCTGGGCAGCAAGATGGATGGACGGTGTGGGTGTCACACGTACATCAAGGTAGGTTCCACGTGGGTGGGGTCCATGGTTGGACGGTGTAAATAAGGCACATACATCATGTAGTGCCATGAGGATGGGCCACCACCGTTTGGATCGGGCTGATATTTATGATTTCCTCCGTCATGGTCTGTCTGCCATGGACAACAATGTGGGCTCCCCCAACTGGATCAGGTGGGCCACACACACACATCAGGTGGGCCACACCTTACTATCATCAATGCCATAAAAAAAGGGTAAAGAGAGATAAAGGGAGAGAGATCGGATGGTGGAGGCACCCTGCCACTATGGGCCCCTCGATACAAGGCATACATCAAGATGGGTCCCACCATATGTGAGCCCTCAAATCATCAAAATCACATAAATCAAACTCTAGAAGAACACCCACCTCAAGATCTCTTTGTCCTTCTTCCATCAACGCGTTCTATAGCTCCAAAGAACGTGATCTAACGGTTGAGATGAGGCTTTGATGGTGGAGATGGGAGGTAGAAAGGTGGGCCACACCTAACTCTCATGATGTTTGGAAATGCCTTGGATGTTGCTTCTCTCCTTGGGTTGCTTGGAATGAGAGAGAAAAGAGAGAGAAAGGTGATGTAAGAGAGAGGGAGAGATGGGTGTGATGGGTGAAAAGGTGAGTGATGGGTGTACTTTGTGTAAGAGAGTATTGACTTTAAGGGTTGCTTGGGGATGGGTGATGTGTACTTGACATGAGGTGTGATTGATGGGATGGATGGGACATGATTTGAAATCTTTCTTAGATTTATAAATGCACGGCGTTTTCCTCGAACTGAACGCGGGCCCACATCTCCTGGCCAGGGTATTTCCTCAGCGCGCGAGATGCGTTATCAGAACCGTCGCGACGGTGCGGTCGCTAGGGTACAAGTCTCGGGTCGAGCCAACTTTGGTTGATGGCATGCGTCTCAGAGTCATGCGCAGATGTCGGATAAAGGTCGAAGGTTGCTAGAATTCGACCGGGAAGACCGCGGAAGTCTATGGAATAGTACGGATTAAGATACGGGCCTTACAACATCTCTCACATTTATGAGCATAATGTAAGGGTTATATTTATGTCGTATGATAGTGAATTGAGGGCCACTCCATTATCAAGTTGTATAATCCAACTTATATCATAATTCTAATGACTAAGAAAATCTGCATGTACAACCCAATTGTTCATGGTTTGGGTGACTATGGCTATGCCCATAAGCACGTGGTCATAACATTGGGTGGTCAATAATGCCACCTGACTTCATGTAGTTAGTTGAACCTGTGTGAATTTCAAAATCATATGGTTAATCGCTCACATATACTCCACAATTGCATGTGATTAGGTGGCCATATATACGTCACATGCCCACATGATTAAGGGGCCAAATACATATTGCACCCTCACACATCTAGAGTCTACCAAATTGTTATAATTGAACATGTTTATGGGTTTAAAAACATGCCATATGATTCTACTACTTGATTAGGTGGCCATACATACGTCACATGCCCAAATGATTAAGGGGCCAAATAAATATCGCATCCTCACACATCTAAAGTCTACCAAATTGTTATAATTGAACATGTTTATGGGTTTAAAAACATATCATTGATTAGGTGGTCATACATACGTCACATGCTCACATGATTAAGGGGCTAAATACATATCGCACCCTCACACATCTAGAGTCTACCAAATTTTTATAATTGAACATGTTTATGGGTTTAAAAACATGCCATATGATTCTACTACTTAGGACTGCACTTTAACCAAAGTGCCAAGTGGTGAAAGGTTGTGCACTCGTTATATAATTAGGTAATCTAAGGCAGCAACATAATACAATGTATGTCACATACTAAGTAGTGAAGGGCTATACACATAACACAATTTCACATGTTTTAATATAGTATACATTTAATAGATGTGGATCACGAACTCTTGCCGAAGAGGGCCAATGGTTGGCCCAAACAAGACTACTACTGATGGGCCCACATGACATTCACTCAAAATGGGCCTTAACATTCTTGGGCCCACACATCAATGGAATTCAAATGGGTTCTATGTGGAGGAGAAATTTTAACAGAGATCGGTACCATTCACATATCAATCCAATTTGCATAATTAATAGGCCACCAATCCATGGTGGGCCTGGGGCTATAAAAAAAATCAAGTTACTCTATGGCACATGTGGGCCACACCATACATAAAAATTGAGAGGATTACTCTCCATTAAAACATTCATGATTACTTGCCAGGCCACTGAGGCGTGGATCACAAATTCAGCCCATTCATTATGTGTGTACCATTGAATTGAGGTGTCAGTCCAAGTTTCTGATGCACCCAAATTTCAAATGGACCCCACAAGTGTTTTTATATGCTTGGGCTCCGAGTTGCATGAACGATTTAAGGAGATCAAAATTACATGGGTCCCATAGTGATGTATTTACTATATCTATACTATTTATCTATATTTAGAGATCATTATAGAGGATTATCCAAAAAAAAATGAATCATAACCAAAGATTATCTGGACCTCACCTCAATTAGTAGTGAGGATAATGATTTCACCGTTGAACCATTCACGGGGCCCACCATAACATTTATTTTCCATCTAATCTGTTCATAAGGTCACAAAGACCTGAATTTAAGGGGGAAAACAAATTTCATATTGGTCCAAAACTTCTGACCTAAAAAGGGTTCCAATGGTAGACGTTCAATCCATACTACTTTTTTTTTTTTGTAGTGTGGACCACCTGATAGTTAGATCTATCTTATTTTTCTCCTCAAGCCTTAAGACAAGCTCACCAAATGCCTAGATGGTTTAGATATAACATATACCTCATGATCAGACCCATGAAAATTGCTAATTTATTCAGTTTCATAAATTTATTTATTTATTTTATTTTTTTGATCGTGTGGGCCACCTGAGTTCCGTGTACAGCTGAATTTTAGAGGTGACCCATTTTTAAACGGGACCCATCAAATGTATGGGGTTGATGTTCGACACACACATGGTGGGGCCTGTGGTGGGGCCCACCTCCTTCCAGTGTCAACAGAGACGCTGCTTGCTGTAGCGTCAGACGCTGGTAGCAATAGCGTCAGTGCTGTTTTGTATTTTTTTTTTTTTTGGGGGTTTTTCATATATAGGGCCCACAATAGGACGATCCAATCCATCTGTTGTGTGTCCTACGTGGTGGAGGGGTCAGTCCAGGTTTCAGATGCATAAAAATTTCAAGTGGGCCCTAGGAAGTACTTTTATATGTTTTAGCATATCTTCACATGATTTTTGATGGTGTGGCCTACCAGAGAACTGGATTGGCTTCATTTTTTGGCTCAAACCCTAAAACGATCTGAAAAATTGAATGGATGGCATGGATTTAATACATACATCATGGGTGGGGCCCATTGTAGACCCACAGTCCTTGCCTCCTTAATTGAGCAGCTAGACGCTATTGCTGCGATGTCCTCTGGATGCTGGCGATAGCGTCCTCTCTCTCTCTATATATATATATTTATATGGTGTTGTGTGCCCATGTGTGCATGGGTGTAAGTGTGTGTGTTTAGCCAACACAATGGACCATACTTTAGATGATTTGGATAGCCTACAAAATTCTAGTGGGGACCACAATTAATGGGTCCCACATAAAGTTTATAAATTATTATTATTTTTTTTCTATTATTATTCTTTTTATACGTATTCTCCCATGAATCCCCACCATTAAACACATCATTATCATTATATCAACACCATTTTATTTATTATTATTATTTTTTTCAATCATCTTTTTATATATACTCTCCTATGTATCCACACCATTGATCGCATCATTATCATCAAATCATTACTACTAATAATCATACAAATAATCAAAAAGAAAACAAACCAAGAGTGGAGTGGGTGTACTCCTGATGGTTATAAGGACAATGCTTTCCAAGGGTAGACAACGTCAACATTGCCACTAAGTCTTCCAAGCTACTCCTACCCTTAAAAAAATAGGAAATAAGAAGCTTAGGAAAAAAGCCTAGTGAGTACACATGTGTGTGCAGTGTGTCGTACATGCAAGCAAGATGGATGTGCCACGAAGAAATCATGTATGCTGAAAGGCATATAGTACGTAAGTTATGATGTCAATGCTAATGCCAATGCAATACATATGTATATAGTAATACTCCAAGTCAATGCTACCAGCATCACCAAGTCATATTTTCATTTCTCCTATACCACAACCATAACCGTATTAAATGCATCCGTAATCACATGATCATCATCATATTGTCATGCCATAAGCATACAATATCAGAAATACTGGTAAGATCATAAATCATACAATATCATAGTAAGCGGAAATACTGACAAGTCCATGAGTCATACAATATCAGAGTACACAATACAGATCAGCTATTTAAATGAGGAATCATAAAGAGCCAAATATCAGATATCGAGGATGCAATGTAATATAAAATTCCTGATGAGTTCACGAATACCGTCAGCCGTATCTAAATACAGAAACACAGTAACCCAAAATGCCATATGTCGTGGATGTAATGCAATATGCGGTGTGAATGGAATGACCATACTGGAGTGAATTCGTGATGATGGTAGGTAGTATCGCAGGCTATGGGGTCCATCATAGGGGACTTCTATCCAAACCAATCCTATACCTAAATTTGGATAGTCAGACTCAATGTGGTAGACTCCTGATCTCAGGTTAGTCGTGCACCCCAACTGAAATCCTAGCCGTTGTGAAGGTACACGTAACAAATAATTACACACCACAAACCCGAGTGGATAGTGAGTGAGTGAATGAACGAGTATGTAACTCCTGCTTAATAAGTCGACATATCAGTATGGTTCATCTCTAGGATCATCACCAGGGTTTAGTACACTCCAAATAGCACTGCCCCTCTCCCAGCAGCGCAGTCCAAGTGAGCGTAAGAAACCTCACTATCTACCTGGCTAATAGTCTGCCAATACCTATCCGACACATCGATAGCGGACTCATTCAAAAGTTGGTCAAAATCAGCATAGCTATGCCCCCTACCCTCTGGCGGGTAAGGCCACTCCCCCTCCTAACTGACCATGACACAGTGGGAGATGCCGCCTCCTGGATTCGGCACTTAGGCGCTCATATATCCACTCAGTCTCGGTATTGGGGCATCCTCTAATACCAAGAGGGTTTAGGAATTTTCACCTAGGGCCATCTATGGCAGCCGGATGCTAGACCAAATTTTTGGTGTCCCGTCTGGCCATCCACGATATGCTTATGGAGGTTACTACCCTGATGTCGCTAGGGCACACAATGCAAGATCCATGAGTCATACAATCCAGTTATGCATCAATCCTGCGCATACTATGCGCTCATGTGAGATAACCTCCGCCTATCAGGGAGTCTCATAACAACTTATCCAATGACGTATGCAATGGTCAACCACATCTCAAAACATGCAGATGATGCATATGGGCATGTATCATGATGTTATGTAGTCACATACTCATAATCAGAATCAATAACCGTCATCGACAATCGACCTCGACAATGTGGACATTTAACTAACATTGCCCCTAAGGAATGACCCATATAGAGCCTAACATATAATGGACCCATGGCCTCACATAAGGCCAACTATACAACACCAGGGGCCTCACTCAAGAGCTTAATACAAATCACGATGGGTCTTTCACATGCACCTAACATACATCACAATGAGCCTCATCATATGGGCCGAAAATATATCACAATGGGCCACTCATGCGGGCCTAATATACATCACCATGGGCCATGACCCATGGGCCCCAAATACATCACAATGGGCTACGACATATGGACCGGAATTATATTACAATGGGCCTTGCTAATTGGCCATAAATACATAATAGGTGGGCCCTGCATATGGGCCTAATATACATCAAGTGGGCCGCACACAAATGGGCCTCATACTCATCAAGTGGGCTACATCAATGGGCCACACTAATGCGCCTCATACTCATCAAGTGGGCTACATCAATGGGCCACACTAATGGGCCAACCACTTTACTAAACTTTCACATAGTCAGGCAACCGGTAACACAATTTCACATAGTTTAGCAGTCACCTAAGCACCACATAATCATATGGTTGAGTGGTCACACAATGTCACTCTACTTGCCAGTATTAAATGATTTAAGGTCACATGATTACTTATCATAACTCATACATTTATGGGCAACCAATTGATTATGCTCCCACATGGTCAGGTTGCCGATGCCATAATTTCACTTAGTATTCAGGTCTAGTGACCGCATCTCAAAGCATCTAAGGCACAATCACAAGCATACCCACTATTCCCGGTTACACTAACTCTTAAACTATAACCACTCAATACTTCAAATGGAGAATGACTCAGATTCGATGTCACATAATCAAGAGGCCAAAAACTAGTTTCCATTACATCAGATATAGTTTAGGGGTCCCCGCATCTCCCTCATTTATGAGCATAATGTAAGGGTTGTATTTATGTCGCATGACACCGAATTGAGGGCCACTCCATTATCAAGTTGTATAATCCAACATATATCATAATTCTTATGACGAAGAAAATCTGCACGTACAACCCGATTGTTCATAGTTTGGGTGACTATGGCTATGCCCATGAGCACGTGGTCATAACATTGGGTGGTCAATAATGCCACCTGACTTCATGTAGTTGGTTGAACTTGTGTGAATTTCGAAATCATATGGTTAACTGCCCACATATACTCCACAATTGCATTTGATTAGGTGGCCATACATACATCACATGCCCACATGATTAAGAGGCCAAATACATATCTCACCCTCACACATCTAGAGTCTACCTAATTGTTATAATTGAACATGTTTATGGGTTTAAACACATGTCATATGATTCTACTACTTAGGACTGCACTATAACCAAAGTGCCAAGTGGTGAAAGGTTGTGCACTCGTTATATAATTAGGTAATCTAAGGCAACAACATAATACAATGTATGTCACATACCAAGTGGTGAAGGGCTATACATGTAACAATTTCACATTTTCAATATAACATAAGTTTAATACATGTGGATCACGAACTCTTGCCGAAGAGGGCCAATGGTTGGCCCAAACAAGACTACTACTGATGGGCCCACATAACATTCACTCAAAATGGACCTTAACATTCTCGGGCCCACACATCAACGGAATTCAAATGGGTTCTATGTGGTGGAGAAATTTTAACAGAGATTAGTACCATTCACATATCAATCCAATTTCATAATTAATAGGCCACCAATCCATGGTGGGCATGGGGCTAATAAAAATCAAGTCAATATATGGCACATGTGGGCCATACCACACACAAAAATTGAGAGGATTGCCCTCCATTAAAACATTCATGATTACTTGTCAGGCCACTAAGGCATGGATCACAAATCCAGCCCATCCATTATGTGTGTACCACTTAATTGAGGGGTCAATCCAAGTTTCTGATGCATCCAAATTTCAAATGGACCCCACAAGTGCTTTTATATACTCGAGCTCTGAGTTGCATGAATGGTTTAAGGAGATCAAAATTACATGGGTCCCATAGTGAATCTATACTATTTATCTATATTTAGAGATCATTATAGAGGATTATCCAAAAAAATGAATCATAACCAAAGATTATCTGGACCTCACCTCAATTAGTAGTGAGGATAATGATTTCACCGTTGAACCATTCATGGGGCCCACCATAACATTTATTTTCCATCCAATCTATTCATAAGGTCACAAAGACCTAAATTTAAGGGGAAAAGCAAATTTCATATTGGTCCAAAACTTTTGACCCAAAAAGGGTTCCAATGGTGGACGTTCAATCCCTACTACTTTTTTTTTTGTAGTGTGGACCACCTAATAGTTAGATCTGTCTTATTTTTCTCCTCAAGTCTTAAGATAAACTCACCAAATGGATAGATGATTTAGATATAACATATACCTCATGATCAGACCCATGAAAATTACTGATTTATTCAGCTTCATAAATTTATTTATTTATTTATTTTGATGGTGTGGGCCACCTGAGTTCCGTGTACGGCTGAATTTTGGAGGTGACCCGTTTTTAAACGGGATCCATCAAATGCATGGGGCTGATGTTCGACACACATCATGGTGGGGCCTGTGGTGGGGCCCACCTCCTTCTAGCGTCAGCAGAGACGTTACTTGCTGCAGCGTCAGACGTTGGTAGCAACAACGTTAGTGCTATTTTGTATTTATTTATTTATTTTTTTTAATTTTTCATATATGGGGCCCACAACAGGACGATCCAATCCATCTGTTGTGTGTGTCCCACATGGTGGAGGGGTCATTCCAAGTTTCAGATGCATAAAAATTTCAAGTGGGCCCTAGGAAGTACTTTTATATGTTTTAACATGTCTTCACGTGATTTTTGATGGTGTGGCCTACCAGAGAAATGGATTGGCTTCATTTTTCGGCTCAATGCCTAAAATGATCTGAAAAATTGAATGAACGGCATGGATTTAATACATACATCATGGGTGGGGCCCATTGTGGACCCACAGTCCTTGCCTCTTTAATTGAGCAGCTGGACGCTGCTGCTGCAGCATCTTCTGTATGTGTGTGTATATGTATGTATGTATGTATATATATATATATATATATATTATGGTGTTGTGTGCACGTGTGTGCATGGGTGTGAGTGTGTGTGTGTTTAACCAACACAATGGACCACACTTTAGATGATTTGGATAGCCTACAAAATTCTAGTGGGGCCCACAATCAATGGGTCCCATCTAAAGTTTATAAATTATTTTGTTTATTATTATTATTATTATTATTCTTTTTATACGTATTCTCCCATGAATCTACACCATTAAACACAACATTATCATTATATCATCACCATTTTATTTATTATTATTATTATTTTAAATCATCTTTTTATATGTACTATCCTATGTATCCACACAATTGATCATATCATTATCATCAAATCATTACCACTAATAATCATACAAATATTCAAAAAAAAACAAACCAAGAGTGGAGTGGGTGTACTCACCTTGATGAATTAGATGGATGGTTGAGATGGATAGAAGAGATGAAATTGATGGTTGAGATAGATGGAAAGGATGTGATTGATGGAGTTGATGGCCCACTAAGATCACTCCTCTCTCTCTCTCTCCATGTGTAGGAAAATAGTAAAATGCTAAGGGTTGAAGGGATATATGTAGAGAAATTGTTAAAAATGTGGTTAGATTTAATTAATGTGATCTTGGTTAGCTTGGATTAGGATTATATCAATTAATTCATGATTTACAATTAATGGTGGATTAAAGGAGCATGGGATGGCATGGTGTGATGATGTCATGCTTAAGGTATGGAATGGAGAGGTGTTGACTTTGGGGAGACATGAGGGATGGGAGGTATGAGTGTGTGACATCACATACATGGGTAGAGATTCTCTCACCCATGTGTGGCATGTGCATGTGTGTATAACATGTGTTGTGTACATGTGAGGAGGGGAGTACATGGCGCCATGTGCACATGATACACTAATTATTCTTCACGGTGTATCTCACAAACGGAGTATCGTACAGATGCACGGGTTATACCTCCACGATCACGGCAACAGGGCGGTCGATATGAGATAGGTTTCGAGGTCTTGGGGTTCCGATCAGTTGGCTGTGTACTATTAACAGCCAATCCATGTCTAGCTAAGGGCGTCGATCATCATGTACATAAGCATAGAAAATAGTGCAGAATGGATAGGGTGTTACACGTGGCTTCTTTGATTGATGCACCATTTTCCTCTTTTCTTGAAAAAAGAAAATGAAGAGAAAGAAGAAGAAGAGTGTGTTCAACATATCTGAAGGCCTCGTAGCCCAATCATTAGCCCTCTTTGCCCTCATTTCACAACGTGGTGATGAAGGGTTCACTACATGGTCAATAGCCCTCTTCACCCTTCTTTCATAGTTCTAGGCCGCCACTTCAGACGCGGCTCTCTTCTTCCCCATTAGTGAAAGAATCACAAGGATGGAAAATAACAAGGAAAGCGCTGCAATAAAACCCATTTGGAGGAAAATGTAGATTTCGTAAGATGGAATATAGGATTTGCATTGACAAATGGGATTTTGAATTGGATAAAAAGGATCTTTGGAGGATTTAGGTTTTGGAAAGAGGGGTTTGGAAGAAGAAGATGGGTTTTAAAAAGAAGGGTTTGGAAAAAGAAGATGGGTTTTAGAAAGAAGGGTTTAGAACGGAAGATGGTTTTTGGAAAGATGGATTTTGAAAAGAGGGGTTTAGAAAAAGGGGTTTGGAAAGAAGTTATAGGATTTAGTTATAGGGTTTAGGAAGAAGGGTTTAGAAAGAGGGGTTTGGATGGGCCCTAGCTAAAAAATGAGGCAAATTCAATGCTCATAGGACGACGACACCACCACCAAATAGCATAGAGGGTGATGACACCACTGCCAAAACAGCCTAAGGGGCAGCAGTGGTGCCACCGCTCCCTAGTCTGTTTGGCGGTGGTGTCGCCGCCCTTTAAGCATTAAATTTGCCTCATTTTTTCACTGGGGCCCATCATGATGTATGTGACTTATCCACATCGCTCATTTGTTATGTCATCTGAATCAAGTGGACCACACATGAAATAACAGAAATTAAGTGAAAATGGCTGAGAATTAAGTGAAATTGACCGAGAACTACATGAAATTGACTGAGAAATGAATGAAAATGGCTGAGAATTGAGTGAAAATGGCCGAGAACATCATGAAATTGACCAAGAACTATGTGATATTTAATAAGGAAATTGTGAAATTGACCAAGAACTGCGTGATATTTAATAAGGACATTGTGAAACTGACCAAGAATTGTATGAAATTGACCGAGAACTTCACCAAATTGATCGAGAACTGCATGAAATTGACCGAGAATTGCTGTTGAGGGTCAAATATTACATATTATCCCTCATCTATTTCTCAGTTTTATAAACATAATATGACTTAATGGTATATTTTACTTGTGTTTGTGTTGCAAGGTGAATTTAAGAGCTTTGAACAAAAAGAATGCTAAAAGCATGGATTTAGTACTTAAAAGTCACCAAAGTAAAGAATGGATCTTTGGAGACCAAGATTGAAAATTTTAAGACCCCAAGATTCAAGAAAACCAAGTGGAGAAGGAATGAGGTTGAACGAACAAGTGCAGAAATCACAAAGACTGTGCCATCGAGAACCGTTCGATGACATTGAATATCCGTTCGATTACATCGAACACTGGTCGATGACATCGATGTTATGAGGAAAAATTGAGTTGTTTACTGGACATATTGGGTTCTTTTCTTGATCAATCAAAGACATGTTCGATGACTCGAAGGAAGGTGATTGATGACATCGAAGGCTTCTCGATGACAACGAATTTATAGAAGAAATTGAAGCAACTCGCTAGACTATTTCAGACACATTTTCAATGACTCGAAGACCTGTTCGATGGATCGAAGCTTCGCTCGATGACATCGAAGGGTGGTTCGATGACACAGAGACTTACACAGCGCGAAAGAAGAAAATGCGTGACTTTCAGATTCAAACCTCTTCGATGACATCAAAGGGTATTCGATGACATCAAAGGCATTACACAGTTTGCATAAATTAGATCCAGTTTTGTGATTTTGCGGACCTTTGCTTATAAATAGGGGTTTCTAGGCACTTTTGAGGATATCTAGGGTTTGGAGGAGCAGAGCAAAAGGGTGGAGCCACTTCCCAAGAGTTCTTCTTCTCTTCTCCTTAGTTTTTAATGCTTTCTTCTAGGGTTTTTAATCCAATCATGTCTATGGTTGGCTAGATCCCTTAGCTAGGGCTAAGGGGTAAAGCTTGTAGCATGGTTGAGATGTTTTCTTATTTAATTCATGTTATTGTGGAACTCTTTTGATTCTAGTTTGATATTTAAGGAATACTTTTAGTGTTTAATGGTTTGTTGTGACTGAAATTATAATAGATCTGCAATAGCTTTGAGTATCTTCTTTTTCTGTTTGGACTTTTTAAAAATAGGAAATCCTGTTATTCTCCATCATCCCTTGGGCATGGCTAAGTGATGGAATCCCTTATATTCTTCACAATTCTCCTATGTTGGTTGTTGGATTGCTATATCCTGTTGTCTACCATAGTCTCCTGGGCATGGTTAGGTGATGGAATCACTTTCAATCTTCACATTTCCATCCGCTGAGAATTAAGTCAATGGAAGTTAAGATCTGATCTTATTAAATATCTTCCAATTGGATAGGATAGGACTCTAATTCCAATTGAGTGCCTTGAATCAAATAAAGAAACATCTTAATAGCTGCAAGTGGATCCCGGGAAACCCTAGTTTCCCACCTTTAAATTCTTAAGTTTCTAAATTCATCATCTCACAATTACTCTCTACTTTCCGCATTTAGGTTAGATCTTTTCCTTTTTTTTTTCTAATTACTCTCAGAATAAATACACAAGATTAGTCCCTATGGATTCGACCTTAGTCTCACCGAGATTATTACTACATCGAGACCCTACACTTGGGGTTGTGAATAAGTTTTTGGCACCGTTGTCGGAGATTAATGACTATGTTTTTCTGAGATTGATTAGTTTTGGAAGTAGATTAAGATTAGGATTTATTTACTTTCTTATTTTTTGTTAGGGTTTTTATGAATTATTTTAGAAACTAACTTTTCCTCTTTTTAGAAACTTTCCTTTTCTGTTTTTAGAAATTAGGTTGCTTTCTTATTTTTTTAAAACTAACTCATCTTTCTATTTTTGTTTTTAGAAACTTTCTAATTTTAGAATTTCTGTTTTTAGAAACTGATTTCTTTTGTTTTGTTCTGCAAGATCTTAAATTAGGAACTTTCAATTTAGTAACTTCGTTCTAATTCTCTTCCTTTCTTTTTCCAAAATTCTTATTTCCT
This sequence comes from Magnolia sinica, assembly GCF_029962835.1. NCBI lineage: Eukaryota > Viridiplantae > Streptophyta > Magnoliopsida > Magnoliales > Magnoliaceae > Magnolia > Magnolia sinica. Next base: position 89,980,423 of record NC_080574.1, read on the forward strand.
TCTTTCCTTTTTATGTTTTAGTTAGAATTTGAAATTGAGGGCTGAGAGTGTTTCATGCCCAAGTGGGTCCGTGACAACACTCGATGTCTTTTGAGTGAAGGAGGATTAGTCGAGAGGTTATCTATCCATCACAGGATTAGACACCACTCAAGATTCTAAGAGTTAATTGAGGTTATGCCTGTCAATCAACCAGTTAATCAACCTGGAAGACAACCTCAATCTCGAGTTAAGAAAGTCCAGGATGAGAATGAGGTGCATCAAACAGCCCCGCCTCGTGCTTTGCGAGACTATTTACAACTGGTGGGGGTGAGTACACCTTTATGCATGGTTTTTCTAAAAAATACGGGACACATGGATATCAAGCCAGGGGTGATCCAACTCCTTCCAAAATTTCATGGGCTTAAATATGAAAATCCATATCTACACTTAAAAGAGTTTCATGAAATCATAGCCACTCTATATTTTCCTAACGTGTCTGATGACAAGGTCCGGCTGAAACTCTTTCCTTTTTCTTTAAATGAGAAAGCTAAGACATGGTTGCATTCACTATGTCTTCGATCTATTGGTAAATGAAATGACATGACAAAGGAGTTCATAAAGAAAATTTTTCCATACCATAAGAAGAACACCCTTAGAAAGTTGATCATGAACTTCGCCCAAAAGGAAGATGAAACATTCTTCTAACATTGGGAATGGTTCAATGATCTTGTCAGTTCATGCCCATAATACGGTTTTGAAACGTGGTGCATCATGAATTTCTTCTATGATAGACTAACTTCTTCCATGCGCTAATTAGTCGAGACAATGTGTAATGGGGAATTCATGAATAAAAGTGTCGATGATGTGTGAGATTATTTTGACAAGCTTGCTGAAAACACATAATCATGGGACATCTCCCCAAAATCAAGCACAATGTCTAGGCCGACTCAATCCAAGGAAGGGGTGGAATGTATCTCCTGGAAGAGGACGATGATATCAATGCTAAAGTGGCTAATCTCAGCAAAAAACTCGAGGTTATGGAATTAAAGATGGATAAGGGTAAGGAAACTGTCTGCGGTATTTGTGCTTGCAACATTCACACAACTGAAAATTACCCAGCAATATCTGCTTTTCAAGAGGTACTGAATGAGCAATCTAATGCCATAAATAATTACCAAAGACCTTTCAGTGGGCCCACCTCTAATACGTACAATCCCAGCTAGAGAAATCATCCAAACTTCAGTTGGAGAAATGGACAAACTACTACACCTCAAGGATTCACTAATCAAATTCCAATTTAAAGGAAAACTCAGGAGGATCCGGTTTTAAAGCATCCTCAAAATTAAGAGCTTTTCAATTAGGGTATACTATAACTCTTTCAAGACCTCACAAAGGTCATACAAGGACTTGAAACTAAAAATGCAATTGGGAACAAGGGGAGCCTTTCAGCTTAACCTCTTCCCAATCCAAAACTGTAATATGAAGTTAACGACCTGAGCTCTTTAAATCAGATGGAGCAAGGTAAATCTATCACCACTCTTAGGAGTGGGAAGACTATTGACAAAACCATTCCGATTAGGGGTGAAAAGCCTAAGTACCTGGAAGAGGACAACAATGATAGATCTAGTCATGCCCCACAAGAATTAGAACCAGAACCTCAAGGGACGCAGATTGCTCCATTTCCCCAATGTTTAATTACACCAAAACCTCTCTCTAACTCTCAGGACATTCTAGATGTGTTGAAATAAGTGAAGGTCAATATTCTTTTACTGGATATAGTGAAATAAATACCTTCATATGCCAAAATTTTTAAAAACTTGTGTACGACCAAAAGACGGTAAAATATTCAAAAGAAAATCTTCTTAACTGAAAAAGTGAGTTCCATTCTAAAGCAAGATGTGCCACAGAAATACAAATATCTTGGTAGCCCAACCATTGCATGTGTAATTGGGAATTACCGCATTGAGCACACACTTCTTGATTTAGGAACAAGTGTAAATCTGATCCCATACTTGGTCTATGAACAACCGGGTCTAGGTGAATTAAAACCCACCCAAACTACATTACAACTTACTGATCGCTCAGTTCGTGTACCGAGAGGAATTATTGAGGATGTGTTGGTCCAGGTTGACAAATTCCACTACCCGGTAGATTTTATTGTCCTAGATACTTAACCCATCATGGACATGACCACTCAAATTCCTATCATTCTTAGTCACCCATTCCTTACCACATCAAATGTAATCAGTAATTAAGGGAATGGAGTCATGAGTTTGTCTTTCGAAAATATGACATTAGAATTGAATATCTTCTTCAATGTGGGCAAACAGTTAAAGAATGATGACAATTCCCACGACATTAGCATGATTGATTATTTCGTGGAAGATAGAACACTTTTAACCTTATCCTCTGACCCTCTTGAGACGTGCCTGGCCCACTCTTATGATTTTGATGATGATATGATTAGGGAGATGGAGACCGTGCTGGATACCGTGCCGGTACTTGAAGTTAACCGATGGAGGACATAATTTGAAGAATTATCCCAAACTGATATAGTGCCTCTACCATATAACCTCAAGGCATCGAAGCTTGACCTAAAACCTTTGCCCTATGATTTGAAATATGTTTATTTAGGTCAAGATGGGACATACCCAGTGGTGATTTCTTTTCACCTTGAGCAAGAATAAGAGAGTATGCTCATTTCTACTCTCATTGAGCATAAGGGAGCCCTTAGATGGTCGATTGCGGACCTCAAGGGAATTGACCTTTCGATTTGTACTCATCACATTTATCTAGAGAATAATGTGAAGACCTCCCGACAACCACCACATAGATTAAATCCAAACATGAAAGAAGTGGTTAAGGCCGAGGTTCTTAATCTATTGGATGTGGGTATCATATACCTAATATCCGATAGCCAATGGGTGAGTCCAACTCAGGTGGTTCCTAAGAAGTCCGAAATCACCATCGTTGCTAATGTCAATAATGAACTCGTGCTAACTAGAGTTACTACTAGTTGGAGAATATGCATTGACTACAGGAAATTGAATACCATCACGAGGAAAGACCACTTTCCTTTGCCCTTTATCGATCAAATTTTGGAAAGGCTAGATAATCATTCATATTACTGTTTCCTTGAAGGATATTTGGGCTACAACCAGAAAGTGATAACCCTTGAAGATCAGAAAAAACCACATTCACATGTCCGTTTGGCACCTTTGCTTACCGAAAGATGCCATTCGGACTATGAAATGCCCCCACCACTTTTCAGTGATGCATGTTGAGTATTTTTTCTGACATGGTAGGGCAATATCTAGAGGTCTTCATGGATGATTTCTTTGTCTTTGGTCCATCTTTCAGGGATTGTTTGAAAAATCTTAAATGTGTGCTGAAAAGATGTGAAGAAAAGAATTTAGTACTCAATTAGGAGAAGTGTCATTTTATGGTTTGTAAGGGAATAGTTCTTGGACATATCATCTCCTCCAAGGGAATTGAGGTAGATAAAGCTAAAATTGATCTTATCTCTACTCTAACCCCACACAAATGCATACGAGACATGCAATCCTTTCTAGGACATGCTGGATTTTACAGAAGATTCATAAAGGACTTTAGTTACATCTCTTATCCTTTATGCAATCTACTTCAAAAGGATATTCCATATGAGTGGACTGAGCAATGCCAAGAAGCTTTTGCTAAGCTCAAGGGCATGTTGACTACCGTACCTATTATATAGCCACCAGATTGGAACATTCCTTTTAAACTTATGTGTAATGCATCTGACTATGCTATTGGGGCGGAGTTAGGCCAGAGAAAAGAAAAGAAGCCCTATGTTATTCATTATGCAAGTAAGACACTAAATTCGGCCCAAGTGAATTACTCTCACTACCAAAAAATCGAGCAAAGGCTATGGACTTTCGAAGTTTTTAGTTACGGATATAAACCGTAGCTAACATGCTATAGATTTAATCCATAGCTAAAACCTACTTAATCTGTAGCTAAAACCTACATTCCACCAGGATCTTATTAAAAGTTGATGGTGCTTAAGGGGTTCCATGGGGCCCATTGGAATATATGTGTTTTATCTAAGCTGCCCATCAATTCTGGTATATAATTTCAATGGATGAGTCCAAAAGGTAAGTAGATTGAAGGTCTAAGTGGACCACACCATAAGAAATAATTAAAAAAAAAATTATCATTAATATTTTTTGTGGTCCGCTTACGGCTTCGATCTTACTCCTTTTTTGGATCAACTCTTAAAATGATCCATTAAAATGAATGGACGAAGTGGATAAATAACACACATCATGGTGGGCCCCATAAGACCTAAAACTAAGCACTTAAAAGTGTCATCCATCACCCCTTAAAACACAATCCCGCATTATTCCTCCTGTGCACGCATCCATCTCCCAAAACCCAAATAGGAATGAAATCCCTCAATCTCTCTCACACGCCCGCCCCTCTCCCAAAACCTAAACCCTCTCTCTCTCACGCGCCCACCCTCTGTTTCCCAACCTCTCTCTCTCTCTCTCTCTCTCTCTCTCTCTCTCTCTTCCTAGGTTTTTAAAAATCCTACCTCATTTTGCCTTTCCATCTCCCCACCGCGCATTGACTCTCTCTCTCTCGTGTGCCTCTCCCTTTTTGCTCTTCTACCTTTCCCTCTCCCTCTCTCTCTCTCTCTCTCTCTCTCTCTCTCTCTCTCCCTCTCTCAAAATTATAGCCCTCTGTCACGCTTAATCGATTCCTCTCTCTCTCTCTCTCTCTCTCTCTCTCTCTCTCTCTCTCTCCCTCCCTCCCTCCCTCTCAAAACCCTAGTCATCCCTCTCTTTCATCAACCCTCTGTTGCAGTTCAGCCTTCGGTTGCCAAGTATGATGTAAGGTTTTTCCCTTCTCAATGTTGCATTTTACAATTTAGAATACCTGATTAGGGATACGCATTATCAAATCCCTAATTAGGAATTTGTATAACAAATCCCTAATTAGGGATGTGTATTGTCGAATCCCTGTTTGGGGATTTGTATTGTCGAATCCCTAGTCTAATGCAAGGTTTGATTAGCCCTGGCAGAGTTGTGGTTATCTGTTGTGTGTCATTTGATTATGGCCTTGATCATTAGATTGTGGCTCTTGTTGTTGTGGTGGGCTAGACCATTGAGGCTGGTTTGATTATGGCCTGAGTACTTGCTTTTGAGGATGGCTCTACTAGCCTTTACATCCTTCTTGGGTCCCTACACTTGAATAGCTCCATCTCTATTTCTATTTCTTCTAATTGTGATGATGTTTGAGAATTGTTAATGGAATTTAGGTAATGGAACTCCTCTAAGCGATGAATTGGATCTCACACCAATGTGTTATGATGGCTGTACATGCCCATTAGATGTTTAAGGATCACCAATTCCATGTTTTCTTTTGAACCATTTTGCAGCGGACCAAAATCCTTTGCAACACCTGTTTTAAGCAGTGCCTAAAATACTTAAGCTTCTAGGGCCCGCCATGTGAACTAAGATTTTAGGAGCAAATTTATATTGATCCTATTGGTGTGGCAGAATTGATGTGATTCTGTATGTGATAATTAGTATCCTTTGATATATAAGATTTCTTTTTCATAAATTTTTTTATACCAAATGTCAGTTAGGAGCATCTTCAAAAGTGAATTTTCTAGGTAGAATTTCTATTAGGAAACCATTTTCTATTTGTGACTGTGCTTGTTATTTATCTATATATTTGCAGATCTATTACAAATCTTGCCACTGGCAGTCGAATGGGGTCTCAATCAGCCCACAATTTCAGATATCAAAGCTTATAGAACCATAATGGTGATAAATTTAATAAATAAAGAATGATTAATTTGTGGATATAGATCTTGCTTCTCATATATAGATAGCAAACCCAGGTTTGGTTGGAGCCATCACACTTAAGCTAAGTTTGATGGTTAATATGTTTGATGGATTAGAGTTTTGGGGTATGGTTCATCGGCAATGGGAGCCCGCTGGATGAAATTCCAATAACTTGTGTCCATCCTAAGTTTAATGGCTGCTGGGCCAACCGAAGTAATTATTTCTTTCAACTTTTTTTTTTCACTTCAGCACACTAACTGTACAGGTGCACTCACCTTCTAGTTATACAGACTGTTCATTATTTATAGTTTGACCCTTTACCATTTGCTTTTGTTTTTTTAGCTCACTTGCTGATTAGTCCAGTACCACATATTATGTTTTTAATCCTCTTTTTTACTTCTCATTCATCCTCTGTTTTGTCCTCATATTTCTATTTCATTAGTATATTTCTTCATCTTCTTCTTCTTATTTGGGAAAGTTAACATATTTCTTTAACACTGTAAAGGTTAGCAAAATACTTCTCATGATCTATTTGCATGGAAAATGTGCTTAATGTTGATGCCCATATAGAACGTCAAAGCAACGTGTGTGTTTCAAAAGTGTTATGCATGTTGTTGTCAGTTCATTGACCAATGGTCAGGTACAACTCACATGAAACACCTATTATGATTTTCTTTTCAAGAAGATTAGGGTCATACCCCTACTTTGTTGATGCCTTTTCAACTTGGAAGTCACAGATGCATTTCTTACTCATTCTACTCTAACAATTTTTGTACCCTACCCCTCATGGTAGATTTGCACATGTATGCATTCATACTTTTTTGTGTAAATGCAAATGTACACGTGCACAAATGTGTCAGGCACAAGGTCATGGGAACATTTGAAGGTCCCAGGGCTTCTTTCAATTGTAAAAGAAGTCTTAGTAACTCCCAAAAAGTTCATGATGGGTGAGTCATTCTACAGGTGAGTTGCAGTGTTTCAATCTAATCATTTTTAGTCTCGTATACTTACCTAAAAAAACTCTATCATTCACTCCAAATGGAAGTGGTTTGAAATTCCAGAGAATGATTAAATCTTATGCAGGATGTAACAGCATTAGCCTTTTAACAAAGAGTCCCTAATCTCTTATTTTTGAAACAACTCTAGATGCTCAAATCCCCAAACTTCAAGTCTGAATTTTTAATGTCCCAGCACTTAAGTCAACAACAACAAACTAGCCTAGAATCTTATGCTTGATTGGTTGATTCCTCTACTGATGCATGAATACCCTGGCACATAAACCAAGTATACTAACCTAGTCTGTAACTGGAGACCTTGATTAGGTAACTTTTATTTTGATACATTGTAGAATTAGTCAAACAATCTCATCAATTCCATTATATTGGTAAATGATTTCTTAAATAGTGGAAATCTTATCTGTTAGGTTTCAGGTGGTGTTCTCTTTAAGGTGTATATTGTTGGGGAAGCCATAAAGGTAGTGTGGTGGTTTTCCCTACCGGATGTCAATAAACATGAACTTTACAATAACGCTGGTGTATTTCACTTCCCAAGAGTTTTTTGTATATGAATATGCATCTTTATTAATTCTGGTTTTCTTTTCTATTGCTAGGAAAGTGCCTTTCCTTTCTCCTGTCTTCTCTGTTTTTTAGATTCTAAATAATTAGTCGGGCTAGAGTATGAAACACAAGTGAAGTCTAGAGTTTTTACAATTTGAAAACTTAAAATTTCTTTCCTGCCAACATTATATTTCTACAACTGAGGTTGTGGCAAGATCAATAGCATGGGTTGGATTGCGTATAGATATTACGAAATCCCTATGATGGTCCTTTAGAATTTTTAATGGTGATCCACTCAATTACTACTCTTTCTTGTTATGCTTCTGCTTCTTTGAACTCTACCTAGAGGTAGTATAATAATTAGAGAAAACCATACAACACCACACCCTCTATCCTCACTAAACTAGCCTTAAAATAAAATATTAGCACAAACCAGCTAAAAGCCAACACAGCACACAACCCCAACATTTGACTAGTTGTAAATGCTATCTTATAAATCTAGCATCCGGAGTTGTTAAATTTTGTTATGCCAAACTACTTAGAATTTGTATCTTATTTTGGTGAGATGGATAGATCAACTTCCTACATTGTGAGTCATCTTTGTCATCGCCAAACTTTTCTATGTATTCAAGTTGAAGAACGTTGTCGCAGTTCAAGGATTACAAGTTCAAGTGCAAGAACAAAAGTTCAAGGCACAAGTTCAAGTTGAAAGCTCATTGTTACTACTTTAAAGAATCAAGAACTCAAGCCTTAGCTCAAGCTTAAGTTTAAGATTTGGAACACAAGCTTCATGTATTTCAAGTGAATGAGTTACCGAAGCAATCGATGTTTTAATGGTTCAAACTCACAAACAAGGTATGGATGACCCTAGATTGACCATAGGTTAGGTCATATTCATTGTATACTTTATTTGAGTCATTACATAAGTTTATAGGTCATTTTCTCGTCTAGTCCTAGTCTTTGTTCGACTAGTCCAAGCACTGGCTCGACCAGTCCAAGATATGAATTTTCAGAATTTTCTTTTGGACCCTCGACCAGTCAAGGAGACTGCTCGACCAGTCGAGTGAACAGTGCTCGCCAGTCGTGCAGTGCTTGATTCAAAGTCTAGCAAGGTTTTTTGGTCCCACTAAACCAATCAAGTGCATTGCTTGACCAGTCAAGCAGGCCACTCGACCAATCGAGCAAGCCACTCGACCAGTCGAGTAACGATCTTATCTTATTGCGCTAGAAATTTTGAAATGTGGTTGGTCCTTCAACCAACCGAACCAACCCTTAGACCAGTCAAGTGAACAATATTTTCACCTATAAATAGAAGACGAATCTCATAGTTTTTCAGTCATTCCAAGCATAATCAAGCCATCACTCTGAGATATAAGTTCTTGCATTTCTTAAGTTATATTGTGTTCATTTTAGATTCTCTTAAATAGCTTTTTGTATTTGATTTTGTGATCTTCATTCAACTCTTTTTCATTAAAGAAGGGAATTGTGATTTTACCCTCTTTGAGATCGAAATCAAATCAAGCTAGCCTAGGTTGATTTAATCGAAAAATCATTTAGACCTAGAGCCCTTTCATTTGTGAGACTAGACATTAAACATGTTTGTCTACATCAGATTGGTTCTACCGGGCTTCATCAAAAGGAGAATCTTCAGATAAGTACAATTTAATTTTGTGTATCTTTCGTGGTTTGTGAGATTCAGCTAGGAAAATCTCATTTTTGGTTTTGTCTGAGATAAGCCAAAAAATCTCAGAGTGTGGGGTTTTTGTAATTGTGTAAGCCCATCTAAAAATACAATTGTGAAGGTTTTAAGGTGAACCTTGGAAATCCTTATTTGATAGTGAAAGATAATATCCTGTGGGAAAGGATATTGGGAGTGGAGTAGTTGTGTGGTTGTTTTTCAAACAATTGGTGTACACACATGAACCACTATAATTCTCAGTATTTGGTGGATGCTTATGGTGATGTATGTGTGGTGCTGAATGTTGTAATTTCCTTTTATGCACTTGTGGTGAATGTTGTAATAATTTAGATTATTTCCTTTGCATCCTTCTAAGTTTGAGTTTTTGATACTTATAAGCGTTCTAGAAATCAGGTTGTCCTACCATAAACCTTAGTTTTTGGTGTAAGGTTGTCCTTAGAACTCAGTTCGTATCAACCCCTCAATATTTGTCAATTTGAGGTTGCTTATAATTGTGTTATTTATCTTTGGTTATCTTTGTAATTTTGCATTTATTTTTTAATTTGGCATCCCCCCCCCCCCCCTCTAAGACTTTAAGCTCGGCCTTTACACTAGTGGACAACATAACTTTGGTAGGGTTGTAAGCAATCGGCCAAGTCACTGGCTCGAATCGGACACTAACATCTCTAATTTGCACCCTGACCACACCTAAAAAAGGACACTACACAGCCCTCCAACTATATTAGTGTGTGCCAAATCTATCATCTTCATCTAATCATGTCAATGCATCTTACATTGGTATCAATGTATGCATCTTACATTGCTTTCTATGGTGGGCTGGTTTATTTGCCAAATAGAACATTTAAACACCACAATTTCATTAAGGAAATCAAGTGGGACTCAAGCAAATAAGATGGAGAAGGGGCCTAGTAGCACATGTGCTATCCTCATACAGTTGTAGGAAAATGAGTAAAGGGCAGCTGGTGGTTGAACTAAAAATCAGTTTGACTTGCTTATTAGGTAAGCGACAAGCTTACATTAAACGTCAATCAATAGTTATTTTCTTTGCAAACTTTTCATTTTTTTACCACAAATGTGGTGCAACCAATGTAAGTGGAGTGTTTCCCATCCAGGTTGCAACTTAACAAACTTTGAATGTCTACAAATCTATGGTTGTCTCCATTTACAGAGGGGACACAAGGAGAAAGGCGATGCTTGGCACAAGATTGCACACATCTCAGACATTCAAATTGGATGGCCACCTGATTGTAAGCACCACTTCTTGCTCAACCTTATCTTTGCTTTATAACATATGATTTTACCAAATAATGCCTTTAGTAACTATTAAGCACTGTTTAGTGCTTTTGGGGTTGTAAAATGACCCAAGCACGTGCGGAACGTAGCCACTTCTAGAATTGAGTTCCCGTTCCTAGTTCAATATCTTACAAAGTCAATAGGAGGAGTTTTGATTCGAGTTAGTGAGTTTTAGAACTATGCTTCAAAATATAGATGTTATTTGTCACTTGGGTTTGTTTTATGAGAAAAAATGGTTATTCTATAGTACAAATGTGATGGTTCTTATGCCTGTATGACTCAAAATCAAACCATCCAAATTGTAGGCCCTACTTTAGATTTTAATCTTAAAAAGGCCAAGCTATATGTCCTAGAGGGGGGGTGAATAGGACAATGCCAAATAAAACTTATAACAGCGGAATTAAAAAGAATATGATAGCCAAAGTAAATCACAATGCAGGAAAGAAAAACAGCCTCAAAATTCAGATCTTGAGAGGTTGATACAAATGTTGTTCTAAGGACAACCTTACACTAAAAACTAGAGTTTATGGTAGGACAACCTTATTTCTAGAAAGATGTTTGTATCAAATCTCAAACCGAAGAGGAATACAGAAACAAATACAAACTGAATTGAAATAAATTGTAATCACAAATGTATTGTTCTAGGGACAACCATACACCATAAAAATGGCAGGGCAACCTTGCTGGAACAACTTTTAAAGGAAATTGAATATCAAGCTGATAAAGGAATAGCAGAAAATAAATTCTAAACTATTACAAAATTCTCACAATGCTTGAATTAAATGATTACAACATTCACCACCATACATACATCCCACAAAAGAATAATTAAAGATTATAAGTATAAATCATTCAACCACAACACAAGGGATTATAGTGGTTCACCTGTGTGTTCACCAACTGTTAAACAACAGCCACACAAAATGCTACTCCACTCCTAATATCCTCACACAGGGGATATTAGCATTCACTAACAAAATAGGTTTTCCCAGGTTCACCCAAAACCTTTACAATTGTGTCTTTGTCTGTGGGCTTACACAATTAAAAAACCCCACTTCTGAGTTTTCCTAACTCTCCTCAGATAACCAATACAACAAGATTTTTCTGGCAAATCTTGAAAGAAACCAAAACAAAAAGGAATTTACAATTAAATGTAAAATACCTGATTATCTCCTTCGTTGTAGCAGCCCGGTAGAACCAAATCAGAGTAGATGATTGAATGTCCAAGTTCAATGTCTAGTACTCAATTACAATGGTTCTAATTCTAATAGATTTTAAATTAAACCAAATAGGGCTTGCCTTAATTGATTTTGATTCCAAAGAAAGGGAATAACAATTCCTCTTATCAAATCAGATTGGAATAGCAGAAACAAAATCAATTAAATAAAGCTAAGGAAAGAGAATATTAAATAAGCACACTTAGCTTAGATGGAGCACAGAATTAACTCTCAGAAGTTCGACGAAGATTGGCTTGAATGGATTAATTAATTCGATGATTTCTTCTGAGATTCGTGCACTATTTATAAGTGAGAAGATCGCGTCTTTGACTGGTCTAGAGAGCTCTTCGACTAGTCGAAGCAATAACAGATATTTGAAAAATCTGGCGGGATATGCTTTGACCGTTCTATGACTGGTCGAAGGTCTCCTTCGACTGGTCGTAGGTCACCTACGACTGGTCGTAGGTTTCCTTCGACTGGTCGAAGAAACTATAAACCATTGCTGGATTTCGAGTCGAAGATGTTCGACAGGTCGAAGATGCAGTCGACACTGTTCTTATGACTGGTCGAACAAATTCCTAGACTAGTCGAAGCCTAACAGATTTTATCCGGAATTTGTAACAAACTCACGACTGATCGAGGAATTTCTTAGATTGGTCGAAGCAACTCTAGGACTAGTCGAAGAATGCCTAGGACTAGTCGAAGAATAGACCAAACTCATGTAAAATAAACATTTGATTTATGTATCCGAAATGACCTACTTCTAAGGTCAACCTATGGTCAGTCAAACCTCAACCAGGAAGTAAGGACATTGAAACATTAGGAACTAGTGACCTTGAAGTATGAGCCTTGAAGTCTTGATGTAGATCAATCTTGAAATCTTGATGTAGCTCAATCTTGAAAGGGTCTTGAGATCTTTACAAACTGCCTTGTACTCTTCTTGAAGTCTTGCAACTTGAGTCTTGTCTTGTGAGCTTTGCTTGTTTATGAATGTTGATCCTTGAGAGTGCTTCACTTATGTAAGTTATATATAACAGTGATTTTGGCACCACAAATTTGACAACAGACAGGGATATAAACTATAGCACTTACAATCTCCACCTTTGTCAAATTAGTGATAAAACACATAACCAAGATAAAAAAAAGTAAAACAACTGGTTAATACCTGCAAATCAATATTCAATATTCAACATTCAACCAGTTTCATTCAACAGGCTCAAACATACTCCCCCACTCCCCCTGAGTAACATAATCAATGCTACTCCTCTCACAATCACATCATTAAGAACAAACCATTCTCCCCCTTTTTGTCACAATATGACAAAGGAGAACTAAATAAAGGAATATATGAGAGTAAACATGAGGAGTTATGAGAGTATAGCAAAACAGTGATTGAAATACTCAGCATAGCTTCACATAGAATAAATATCAAGCATAAAACATAGATAGTATCCAACTCAAAATCAGTCAACCAAGTGCTAAGGTATAAAGTTATTACAGACCAGAAGTCTCATATAAACTACTCAGAACCAGAACCAGATGACGGAGCAGGAATAGAGGGATCAAGTTGGTGCATGCCTTTGTTCAAGCGCCTAAGATATTTGTGCATGTACTTGAATTGTAAATCATGAGCAACAGACACGTTTTCCAACTTTACATTTATATTCTCAACTTTACCCTCTAATGCACTCAGACGTGCATCAACATCAGATGGTACAAAATCTGGATCATTTGTTGTGTCAGAATCCAGTTCCTCAAAAATGTCATCCATATTAATGTCATCACCAGCTTCTTTATGACCACCACCACCACCACCACCTTGTTCAGGAAGTAGATCCAACTTCATTTTATTGATATTAGTATTGTTGAAGATCAGATGATGGATTGGTGCCTCATCAATCGGCATATCGACTAACATATGTGTAGCCAATACAGTCATAAAATAGGCAAAAGGAATGTCACTATGACCAGGATGGAGTCTAAACTGAAGAATGAAATGACAGATTAAGGATGGTAAACAAATCTGAGTACCATTGGAAATAGCATGGATAACACGAACCATAAACGAAGTCAAATCAGATTTATTACCCGAACAAGGATACAGATTAGACACAAAGATTTTGTGGAGAATTCTGTATTTGGGTAACAAATACCTTGCGGGAAGCGCATTCCTTTTTTGAGTCCATTGAACATCCATGTTGCACAAGTCTCTAGTGAGCATGCATTTTTCAGACATTGATGGTTTATCAGTTAAGTTATGGATAGGAATACCCTCATCATTCACAGGAATGTCCATAAGGGCTGAAATTAAATGACGATCAACGTCAAAAGGCCCTTCTCTAGTAGATATTTTAAAAGTTAAATTATCCTGTGAAAAAGCACTAATACATGTAAACATGGATTGGGCAATGGACCGGTATGCAGGCCCACCCCAATGTAATAAGTTAACCCAACCTACAGCTTCAAGCATAAGAAGGATGTCAAAAGGTGCAATATGATTAACATCAACAGGATGTTCAACAATAACATTACGTGATCTAATGTCCCTAACATATGATGGATCATCATTGGGAATAAGAAGATGACGTTTAGAGATAGCGGTCGATCTGGAGGAAGAAGAAGGACCACGGGAAGTAGTTTTTCTACCTCTAGAAGCCATTTGTAACAAGGATTTCAAGAAAATAAGAAGTTACAAAGGATTGAGAAGTGGGTTTAATCAAAACAGATTTTTCAGAATCCAAACCCCAAATCTCAATGAAATCCAAAATAGAAAGCTTCAAGCTAGAGAAGGAAACAATCTAGACACAAATCTGCAAGAAAAATGGGATTTGGAACACTAACCTTGAAGAACATGAAAGATGGGTTCGACAAGTCAAAGCTCGGCTCCAAGGAGAAAGATGAAATGAGGAAGAAAACAAAAATCCCCAATTATAAGTGAAACCCGAGTTCTACGACTGGTCGTGGGTATCTACGACCGGTCGTAGGTCGACAGGTCGAGTATACTCACGACAGGTCGAAGAATGCCCAAAAAATTCATATTTCTTACAAATTATACAAAAATTGGAATTCAATCTAGCAAATATATACACTATAATACAAGTAGGCATAAATTATCATTTTAAAATGCACATACCAAGATCAAATTTCATCTTTATGAACCTGCTTTTATCGAGAGGTTTTGTGAAAATGTCAGCTCGTTGATCTTCGGTAGGAATATATTCTAGAGATATAACTTTTTCTTCTACTAATTCCCTTATATAATGAAATTTAATGTCAATGTGCTTAGTACGAGAATGCTGAATAGGATTTTTTGGAATATTTATTGCACTGGAATTATCACAATGTAATAACATAGAATCCTATTTAATTCCATAATCACTTAGCATTCGTTGCATCCAAATAAGCTGTGTACATGCATTACCAGCTACGATATACTCAGTTTCAGCTGTTGAAAGTGATATAGAATTTTATTTCTTACTAAACTAGGAAACTAGACAATTTCCAATGTAAAAACAACCACCACTGGTTGATTTTCTATCATCTAGATTACCAGCCCAGTCAGCATCCGAGTACCCAGCTAATTGAACATTGGTTTCATGAGGATACCAGAGACCGAGATTTACAGTACTTGCGACATATCTAATAATTCACTTGACAGCAATCAAGTGAGATTCTTTTGGATCAGATTGATATCTTGCGCAAATACCAACACTTACAGAAATATCAGGTCTACTAGCAGTTAAATATAACAAACTACCAATCATACTCCGATAAAGTTTTGAGTCAACATTTTTACCATTAGAGTCTTTTGAGAGTTTCAAGGTTGTACTCATAGGAGTATCGAAATTCTTGCCATTCTCAAATCCAAATCTCTTGATTAGATTCAAAGCATACTTAGATTGAGAAATGAATATTCCTTCAGGTTGTTGCTTTACTTGCAATCCAAGGAAATAAGTCAATTCCCCAACCATGCTCATTTCGAACTGTGATTTAATCAAATCTGCAAACTCAGTAGTCAAGTCAATACAAGTTGATCCATAAATGATATCATCAACATAAATCTGTACCATTAAGATATGATCATTATGTTTTTTAACAAACAGAGTTTTATCAACAGATCCCATTTGAAAATTATGACTTAAAAGAAATTTCGTTAATTTCTCATACCATGCCCTAGGTATTTGTTTTAATCCATAAAGTGCCTTTTTAAGCCGATATACATAATCAGTATTTTTGGAATCTTCAAAACCCATTGGCTGTTCAACATAGACTTCTTCATGTAAATCGCCATTTAGAAAAGCACTTTTCACATCCATCTGATAGATCTTTATCTTTCTAAAACATGCAATGGATATAAATAGTCTGATAGATTCAAGATGTGCTACTGGTGCAAAAGTTTCTTTGAAATCAATCCCTTCAATTTGAGTATAACCTTGTACCACTAGTCTAGCGTTGTTTCTAATTATATTTCCACACTCGTCAGACTTATTTTTGAAAATCCATTTTGTTCCAATGATGTGTTTATCTTTAGGTCTTGGTACGAGATACCAAACATCATTTCTTACGAATTGGTTGAGTTCTTCTTGCATCGCAACAATCCAGTTCTCATCAGCAAGAGCTTCTTTTACGTTAGATGGTTCTATTTGGGATGTAAAACATACATAATTACATATATCCTCAAGTTGTCTACGGGTGCGAACACCGGTGAGAGGGTTTCCAAGAATTTGTGTGGTTGGATGATCTTTAACAGTCCTCAACTCAGAATCAGTCTGATTCGATGAAGTATCGGGTTTATCAATGATTAGTACTTCATCATTATCTGAATTAGAAATTGGTGTGTTTAAGTGATCATCAATGACAACATTAATGGATTCTTGAATCACACCAGTCCTTTTATTCAGAACCCTATAAGCTCGACTGTTTAAAGAATATCCTAGAAAAACACCTTCATCACTCTTCGTATCAAATTTTCCCAAATTTTCACGATCACGTAAAATATAACACTTGCTGCCAAAAACTCAAAAGTATTTAACAGTAGGCTTTTTATTGAACCACAATTCGTAAGCCGTTTTATTATTATCTTTGCTAGTGTAGACTCGGTTAATAATATAGCAAGCTGTGTTGACTGCTTCAGCCCAAAGATTTTTAGAGAGCTTCATGCTATTCAACATGACGTTAGCCATTTCTTGAAGAACCCTATTCTTTCTTTCTACAATTCCATTTTGTTGTGGAGTTTTGGGAGCAGAGAATTCATGTAATATTCCTTGATCGGTACAGAACTTCTCAAAATTACTATTCTCAAATTCAGATCCATGGTCACTACAAATTTTACTAATTTGAGAAGATTTTTCAGTTTGAATCCTTTTGAAAACTTTTCTTACTTCTTCAAGGGTTTCAGATTTATCCCTTAAGAAGACTACCCAAGTGAATCTGGTAAAGTCATCAACTATTACCAGGATATACTTTTTCCCACCATGACTTTCTGTTCTGGTAGGTCCTATCAGATCCATATGGAGAAGTTCGAGTGGTCTTGATGTGGTATTTGAATTCACCTTTTTGTGTGAATTTCTTGTTTGTTTGCCTATCTGGCACTCACCACATATTTTATCTAATTTCTGAAGTTTGGGTAAACCTCCTACAAGTTCTCGTTTGCTCAATCTATATAAATTTCGATAATGTATATGTCCAAGACGTTTGTGCCATAAATCAGTCTCGTCTATATGGACCATGTAACATGTTTGATTAGATGAGCTGGATTCGCTAATAATATAGCAATTTTCAGACGTTTTACGTCCAGTTAATATTACAGAACCCTTATTATTTAGTATCTCACAGCTTTGATTAGAAAACCGAACATTATGGTTATTATCACATATTTGAGATATACTAAGCAAGTTATGTTTTAAGCCTTCAACATATAAAATATTTTTAAACACAGGAAGATTAAAAAGTTGAACCGTACCTTGGCCTAAAATCTTACAGTTGTTACCATCACCAAATGTGACTGAACCATCAGTCATATCTTTTAGATCCGTGAATAAAGCTTTGTCACCTGTCATATGCCTGGAGCATCCACTATCTAGGTACCACTTCGAATGACTTGTTGCTTTGAACGCAGTGTGAGCAACCAAGCAGGTAACTTTAGGAACTCATTTCATAACTGTTTTGGGTTTAGGAACATAGTTGGTCTTCTTTTGTGTATATTTGTAGGAATGACCTATAGAGTTAGATTTTAAGAGCTCCTTGAGTAAATTAACTATCTTTTCAGCTAGTGGATTTTGTTTCTGATTAAAGTTGACATGACTGCTTCTAGGTTTTTGAAAAGTTTTTGAATTTCTAGAAAAATCTTGATAAGTATTTTTCTCTTTTGAGTTTGAGGACTCTCCTTTAACAAACATAGGAGGAGTATACTTTTGTTTAGGAGGTAAATTTTTATCATAGCCCAACCTGGATCGATCGCCACATTTTCTTGATCCGGATAAAAGTTTCTCTAACTTTGGATCACCTTGGGCATATTTCCATGTGTCCTTTAGACTCAAAAGAGAAGATACTTCAGTTTTAAGTTTCTCAATTTCAGATTTTAAATCAATAATTAGGGAGTTTTTGAATTCCAAATCGCATTTTGATTTTTCAAAACAATCTGAAATTTGTGATTTTTCTAAGACAAGTGATTCAAAACAATTTTTGAGTTTAGAAAACTTTTCTTTTTGAATTTTAAGTTTGACAACAATTTTACAACTTTCCTTATATAGGGCATTGTAAGCGTCTTGAAGATCATCTTCATTTTCACATTCACTACTTAGATTTTCTTCACTTGTTGAGTCATTATCTGAAAATGTGAATTTGGCTAGAGTCATAAGAGCTTTAACCTCATTGCCCGACTCAGTTTCAGAATCTTCTGATTCAGAAGAACCTTCAGAATCAGATGATTCATCCCATGTAGCCAATATACCCTTCTTCTTGGGTTTGTCCCTTTTAGGACATCTATTTGCTAAGTGCCCATAATCTTGATAGTTATAACATTGACTATCTTTCAAAGATTTTTGAAATTTGGGTCTAAACTTCTTTTTATCATTTGATTTTTGAAAATCAACCCTTTTCTTGCTTTTAAAAATCTTGTAAAATTTCTTAGCTAAAAGAGCCATATCATCTTCTGAATCAGAATTTTCTTCTAAATTACATTTAGAAGATTTTAGTGCGATAGATTTACCTTTAGGAGCTTTAAAGTTTAACTTGTAGGTTTGTAGTGAACCAACTAGTTCTTCTACCGTCATATTATCTGTATCACGAAGTTCCTGGATCGCGGTTACTTTAGAATTGAACCGTTCAGGAAGTGAGCGTAATATTTTTGCACACACTTTACTTTCTGGGATTTTATCGCCAAGACCCCACATTGAGTTTACAATGTCATTTAATCTAGTGTAAAAGTCCATAAACATTTCATTTTCCTCAATATGAATTTCTTCAAATCTGGTTGTGAGGAGTTGGACTTTAGAGTTTTTGACAATTGTAGTACCCTCGTGTGTCATTTCTAATATATCCCAAGCTTGCTTTGCAGTATCACAGGAAATGATTCTTTTGAACTCCGGTGATAGTGCGCAAGTAATTGCATTTAGTACTTTAGCATTTGCACTACTCTCACTTTTCTGAAGAGTGGTTCATTGGTAATATGGTGTGACTTTCATTGATTTTGAACCATCAACCCCAGTAACTTCCATGATAGGAGGATTCCATTCAGTCATTGTGGCTTGCCACACATTTTCATCCATTGATTTGAGGAAGATCCTCATTCTGGCTTTCCAATAGGCATAGTTGGAGCCATCAAAGGGTGGAGGCCTTGTGACTGAAAGGCTATCAAAATTTGACATCTTAAATAGCTTAAATCGTTAGCTCAGAAATTAAATCCAAGAATTAAAAAAAAGAGCTATTAGGCTTTGATACCACTTGAAAAGGCCAAGCTATATGTCCTAGAGGGGGGGTGAATAGGACAATGTCAAATAAAACTTATAATAGCGGAATTAAAAAGAATATGATAGCCAAAGTAAATCACAATGCAGGAAAGAAAAACAGCCTCAAAATTCAGATCTTGAGAGGTTGATACAAATGTTGTTCTAAGGACAACCTTACACCAAAAACTAGAGTTTATGGTAGGACAACCTTATTTCTAGAAAGATGTTTGTATCAAATCTCAAACCGAAGAGGAATACAGAAACAAATACAAACTAAATTGAAATAAATTGTAATCACAAATGTATTGTTTTAGGGACAGCCATACACTATAAAAATGGCAGGGTAACCTTGCTGGAACAACTTTTAAAGGAAATTGAATATCAAGCTGATAAAGGAATAGCAGAAAATAAATTCTAAACTATTACAAAATTCTCACAATGCTTGAATTAAATGATTACAACATTCACCACCATACATACATCCTACAAAAGAATAATTAAAGATTAGAAGTATAAATCATTCAACCACAACACAAGGGATTATAGTGGTTCGCCTGTGTGTTCACCAACTGTTAAACAACAGCCACACAAAATGCTACTCCACTCCTAATATCCTCACACAGGGGATATTAGCGTTCACTAACAAAATAGGTTTTCCCAGGTTCACCCAAAACCTTTACAATTGTGTCTTTGTCTGTGGGCTTACACAATTAAAAAACCCCACTTCTGAGTTTTCCTGGCTCTCCTCAGATAACCAATGCAACAAGATTTTTCTGGCAAATCTTGAAAGAAACCAAAATAAAAAGGAATTTACAATTAAATGTAAAATACCTGATTATCTCCTTCGTTGTAGCAGCCCGATAGAACCAAATCAGAGTAGATGATTGAATGTCCAAGTTCAATGTCCAGTACTCAATTACAATGGTTCTAATTCTAATAGATTTTAAATTAAACCAAATAGGGCTTGCCTTAATTGATTTTGATTCCAAAGAAAGGGAATAACAATTCCTCTTATCAAATCAAATTGGAATAGCAGAAACAAAATCAATTAAATAAAGCTAAGGAAAGAGAATATTAAATAAGCACACTTAGCTTAGATGGAGCACAGAATTAACTCTCAGAAGTTCGACGAAGATTGGCTTGAATGGATTAATTAATTCGATGATTTCTTCTGAGATTCGTGCACTATTTATAAGTGAGAAGATCGCGTCTTCGACTGGTCTAGAGAGCTCTTCGACTAGTCGAAGCAATAACAGATATTTGAAAAATCCGGCGGGATATGCTTTGACCGTTCTACGACTGGTCGAAGGTCTCCTTCGACTGGTCGTAGGTCACCTACGACTGGTCGTAGGTTTCCTTCGACTGGTCGAAGAAACTATATACCATCGCTGGATTTCGAGTCGAAGATGCAGTTGACACTGTTCCTATGACTGGTCGAACAAATTCCTAGACTAGTCGAAGCCTAACAAATTTTATCCGAAATTTGTAACAAACTCACGACTGATCAAGGAATTTCTTAGACTGGTCGAAGCAACTCTAGGACTAGTCGAAGAAGGCCTAGGACTAGTCGAAGAACAGACTAAACTCATGTAAAATAAACATTTGATTTATGTATCCGAAATGACCTACTTCTAAGGTCAACCTATGGTCAGTCAAACCTCAACCAGGAAGTAAGGACATTGAAACATTAGGAACTAGTGACCTTGAAGTATGAGCCTTGAAGTCTTGATGTAGATCAATCTTGAAATCTTAATGTAGCTCAATCTTGAAAGGGTCTTGAGATCTTTACAAACTGCCTTGTACTCTTCTTGAAGTCTTGCAGCTTGAGTCTTGTCTTGTGAGCTTTGCTTGTTTATGAATGTTGATCCTTGAGAGTGCTTCACTTATGCAAGTTATATATAACAGTGATTTTGGCACCACAAATTTGACAACAGACAGGGATATAAACTATAGCACTTACAAATCTTACCTTTTACATTCCATCAAACTGCTACAATTTGCTTTATTCACGTTTAAAACATCTATGACAAAATTTGGCATTATTTTCTTGTTTTTTTTCTTTATTATGAGTTAGTTAGTTTTCCAAAATGTGTTTTGGTTGAATTTGACTTATAAAGTAAATGGGGCATTGTATATGCAACTGATGATATATAAAAACTATGACATGATGTTGGTTAGCTACATCAAGCATCCATCTCTCTGTTCTATATTAAAGGAATGGGCCAAAAGAGGGAAGCAATGATTTCCTAAGGATATGCAGCATCCCCACAATGGGGAATGACCATAGAAAGATCTTTCCACATTGAAGAATGCTCTCTTGACTTGCATTGGGTAATAATTGCATTCTCTCTTCTTCTTCTTTTTTTCATATTCTCATATTCCATGCTTAGTTGCAATTGGAGCATTAATGCCAAGAACTTCCCTTCGAATAGAATTTTTTAATGACATATGTAAGTTCTCTCATATGTATTTAATATTGAACTGACTCACTAAGTTGTTCCATTGTTGATATATCATCATGCAGGAACTGGACACTTAGAAATGGTCATAATACTACTACTCCACGTTTGGTGATTGCTTGGCTTCTATTTCTATATATTATGGATTGTGTTTCCCCCGAGTCAAGAAAACATTTCTATTGATATATGCCAGCTGCTATCCCAATTTTAGTATCGAATGCTAATATGTTGATCTCATTATAAGCTTGAGCTATTGGTACTATGTACATAGGAGTATTGTTGTGTATTGTTTATTGTGCATGTTTCTTTTATTGTTGAATTCGGAATTTTTAGGTGAGTTGATCTATCAAGGCATGCACTAGCAATGCTAAGCCATTATTATTATTTTTAAAAAAAAAGAAACTAGCTACGGCTAATAGCCATAGTCTTAAATCTAAACAACATAGCCATTTTTCACTTTGGCCAATAGCTACGAATATAGTCATACTTTTAGCTACAAATATTATTTGTAGCTATATGTAGATTTTACTACAGAAAGTATAGCTACGGATGTAATCCGTAGCGATTAGTGTCTATGGCTACGGATTAAATCTATAGCCATAGCTTTTTGACTTATGGTTACTGCATCTACAACTACAGTCGTGCTATAGACAATAACCGTAGCCAGAGGTCTTTAGTTATGGTTTTTATCCATAGCCTTTGCCCCTTTTTTTAATAGTGACTACTACGAAAAAAGAACTCTTGGCCATATTATCCGCTTTAGACAAATTTAGATCTTAATTGATTAGTTCCAAGGTCATTATCTACACTGATCATGCGGCACTCAAGTATCTTCTTTCAAAGAATGATGCTAAGCCCCGCTTGATAAGATGGATTCTCCTACCCCAAGAATTTGATTTGGAAATAAAAGATAAAGGGGGGGGGGGGGGGGGGGAAAAAATGTATTGGCTAACCACCTTTCGAGACTTGACCTACCTGATTCCCTTAAGACGGCACCCAAAAATGACATGTTCCTTAACACGCAAGTGTTTAAAGTCTCACACTCACCTTGGTTCGCTGACATTGCTAATTATCTTGCCACAGGTTTCACGCTGACAAATTGGAATGCCCAAGATAAGAAGAATTTTTTCACCGAGGTATGCATATTCTTCTAGGATGATCTTTATTTATTTAAATATTGCCTAGATCAGATTTTAAGGAGATGTGTGTCAGATAATGAACACTAAAATGTCATCTCCTTTTGTCACACTCAGGCCTATGGTGGTCACTTTTCTACTAAAAAAACCACGGCCAAAATCATACAGTGCGGCTTTTATTGGCCCACTATGTTTAAGGACACTCACGAGTTTTATAAATCTTGGAGCGTTGTTGTAATGACCTTGGAATTTTTGTGCTAATCTTTCCTTAAGTAGTTGTTTTTGGGGTAATTAGCGCTTTACTCGATTGCTTGTGAAATTCGCATCAATCAATTTAAATTGTATCTGCATGGCTCTAAACATGTAGATTAGTGAGCGCTACGTTACTCTGAAATCTGGGATCCATTGCTAAATCCAGTTGTTCTGGGGATTTTTTGGAAGATCTGGATCGGACCTGGACCGCGCGTCGAAAGTCCGATGGCGATGATCTTAGGCTGTTGCGGTCACCGAGTTGGGCTTGGTCTTCACATCGAAAATCAAGTCGATCTGATGTTCTGGGTCGATTTGCTTGAGCTCGGAGTGAAGAGTGTGAGAACGGTTGGAATTTAATACGCTTTTTATGAAATCTGAGTCGTGTCGCTTGCGCGACGATTTTAAGCTATCTGACCGTTGGATTCTGACCCAATTTCACCCTCTGATCAGGATGGTTGGCCCAGGCATATCCTAGTGCTTGTGGACCTGATCGAGATTCCGTGACCGTTGAATTGAGTGTGGTCCGCCACGGCTGATCTGAAGAGCCGGTCGGTATGAAAACTCAGCTTGACCTAGATCCATGGTCAAGGAGCTTAAGTCCGACCTTTCGTGGTTATAGGCCCACCAGAAGTGTTTCGTTGGATCGAGAAAGGCGTGCTTTGGTTATAACCTAATTATACCTTGACCCTGGGGTTATTTCCATCATTTTAAGGCCTATATATAGTCCTTAAACCCTAGCTCTCATTTCCATACGAATTTTCTCTAACCCTAGCTTGGAAGGAGAGTGGAAAAGAGACAGAAAGTGAGAGAGATAAGTTGGTGAATCATCTTGATTTCTTCCTTGTTCTTCTTCATCTTCGAACCTTCACTTTGAATCGTTCTTCTGACGGTTCTGAGTTCTTTTGGGGTAAGTTAACCTAACCCTAATCTGTGTTAGAGCTTAGACTAGACTTGGTGTTGTTGTATCTCATTTCTATCCTTATTTTAGGGTATTCTAGCTCCGTTGACAAAGACAACTCGTCTAAATCAGCTCGGCGGTTCTTTCTTTGCTTAAGGTGCGGACTTTAAGTGTATAGGTTATGGTTTTCAAGGCTTTCAATCCCAGTTAGTGATTTATTCTTGCTATGGATGAGATTTCACATATCAAATGTCATGTTTACATTGCTTTTCTGATATGCATGTGCTATCTTGAGATTTGTGTATTCTATGTGTATTTATCAAGTACCGTATACGTATAAAATATGCACTTATGTTTGCCATGATTAATTGTCATGTATGTATGCTAGATGCATGTATGACAACTCCTTGATAAAAGGAATTGTCTAAGTGCATGTATTTCAACATGCGTCATGTATGTTGTTCCATGTATGCTAAGTGGTTGTAGAAGTGCATGAATGATCTAAGTGTGACTTATTACACTTATTGCGGACATTGAGAAGTGATTCTCAATACTCCTATTGATGCGCATGATTTCCTTTATGCAAGTTACATTTCAAGTTCTTTAAATTCAAGCATCTCCTATGCTTACATTTATGTTAAGTTGATATCCTTCAGATGAGTATGTACCATGATTTGAGTGGTTGTTCCATTACTGTTTTACATTCCATATGAATATCTGTAGTAGTGTAAAGTGTTTGGGACTATGCCTTAGTCCAGGAAATCGGTAATTGACCCTATATTCGTGGTTGAGATTGCTTTCGCCATGTAGGACGTATTAGACGAACCCGAGTCATATTAGAGTTGTCGGCAGTGGTTTAGCCACGCGGAGTGTTTGCGCACTCTATATCGTTCAATTCAACGTGCGCTCGTGCTAGTCGAGTTCGTCAAATAACCCGATTGTCCGATGTATGTTAACCATGTATGGACGCTACTGCTTGAATCTGGGGTACCGAATTACCAGTGAAATCCTAATAACCATGGTACTTGATCCGCGAAGACTCATGAGCCGGACATGGTGGTATGAGACATCGTGGCCGAGCTGTCGGCCTACGCTGGGGTGACGAGCCTCCCTGTAGTGACCAGTGAGCAACTTAACTCGTGAGCCAATTATGGTGGTATGGGACACTATATTCGTGCTGTCAGCCTACATTGATTGGTGACGAGCCCTTTGTAGTGACCTCGAGCATACCTGGATACCGCAAGGAGGTGACGAGCCGATCTGTGGTAGTAAGGGCATGAAAGGCGTGCATTGATTGGTGACGAGCCCTTTGCTACGACCTCAACTATATGATCGTATGAGATGTCTAGGATTGACGACCCTAGAATGGATCACTGTTTGGATGGTGACATGAGGAAGGTATCTTAGCTTCCCAATCCTGCTGTATGAATTGGACTAATAACAACTTGGTAATCATATCCATGCACCGCATTTGCATGTGCTTTGTAGATGTGGCGCACTTTGAGACGATGTCATGCGTAACGTAAGATGAAGACGCTGAGGGTGTACGTGTGAGGGCACGCATCATATTGCATTCATACCTGCATTAACGAGAGTGCTTAGGATTTATTTACTTATCCTGCTTTATCATTACTGTTTGATTGAACTGATAACATGTTAACCAGTGCCTTATTGTTCCACTGAGTTGATCACTCACTCCCACGTTTCTGGGGCGGTGTTACACACCCACCAGACTCTGTCTTAGGCTTTGATGTTGCAGATGTGGATGCGACGTCTGAGGCAGAGCGGGAGCTGGATGACGACGAGGCTGCCTTCTCCTATATGCAGTTTTCAGATGGGTTCTATCGAGCCTCGGTCTGTTGCGCGGGATCTCTGGGATTATTTTTGGGACTGAAATGATGTAATTGATACTTATAATTTTGTCAAATAACACTTTCAAATGATCCGGCTTGTATATGTAATTCAGGGATTTACACTTGTACACATATTTTACTATAAGTCTTCCGCTTGCTTTATTCACTTATCCCTGAATCATATCTGTGTTTTGGCTTAATCTATTCCATGTTTTATGCACTAGTACAGTCAACATACATCTATCATTAAATATGTTGCATAAGTGATGTTTTGGAACTCGGGAGCTGAGTTATGCTCAACCCTCGAATTCCATGGCGTTACAAGTTGGTATCAGAGCATGATTTGGATTAAACCGGACCTGGGTTATGGTCACACACCGCACGTTGTCGCCACTGTAGTGTAATTGGGTGCGGGTCTATCATCACTTTGTGTTTGTGCTCCGTAGCTTCTATCGGCGAAAGTTTCTTGAAAACCTTTGCCGAGATCGAGTCTGTACTCCTACCTGATCACACACAGCGACCCGAAACTTTTCCTAGACCCTCTATTAATGAGTGTAGACGGTCTATCTTCCCTTTTTTCATCTTTAAACCTTCCAGAAATCGCCGTTTAAAACAGATTTCTGTCAGAATGACCCGATAGGCTTCAAACTACGCAAGGGGCCAATCGGGGCATTTCCAGTGGGGCCCAGGGGGGGAACCACACTTTTTGGGCCAAGGGGGACCAGGAGGGCCTCGCCAAATCGGCGAGGCATCGCCGATATGTCCAGAGACCGGCGATGCCATCGCCGGTTCGGCGAGGGATCGTCGGTCGCCGGGCCAGGCGGGACGGGCCGACGCGGGCCGATCGTTCCTAGGGCTAGTGTGGCCCACCTCTCCACGGTTTCACCCTTATATCCTTTTCTTTACTCTATTTCCTTCACAAAACCCACCTCCAAGCTTTCCTTTTCTTCCAAAACCTCTCCAAACTCTCTCAAATCTCTCCCAAATCTTCATCTTCCTCCCATTTTCGTGCAAACCCATCACCCCATCTTCAAATCTTCCCTCCCATTGCTGATTTCTCTTTCTTTCCTTCTCATTTGAGCCATTGCTTTCTCTATTTGGCTAATAGTTGTGTGGAAGCTTCACCATCTTCCTATTTCTCTCTTTCTCTCATTTCTCATGGCCCTCTTTGAGATTGTGACGGCCATCTTTTCCATTTCTTCCCTTCTTTCCTTGATGGGGAAGAAGAGAGCGCTCGTGGATGAAGCCAGGCCGAGCCGCCCAACCCGTGCATGGAGGCCGAGAGGTACCGCCGCTAGCACGTCCGCCACGCGCGAGTTCCAGACGAAGCGAGACCTCGATCCTCAAGCTCCTGTTAGTAGGACCTTGTTGGCAGAATTGTCGCATGGAGTCTATGAGGGGCGTAGAGTCCTTTTTGAGGCTCATGTTGATCCGCGACTCTTTGGTGAGTTCTTCTTGTTGGAGCGCCTAGAAGGGGCTGGTTGGGGTCCCTTGTTCGAAGGCGAGTATCGCGCGAATGCTAGCACTGTTCGGGCCTTCTATGCCAACATTCTGGAGCCTTCGCTGGATCCTCTGCAGTTCAAGATTCCCTGTGGTAGCGGTCGAGTCGGTATTGTCAATGTTGCTTTGATATCCCGACTCTTGAAGGTGCCACTTGGGGAAGTGCATGCCAGCGAGAAGAATGTGGACAGTGTGCGCGAGAGGGATCATCGCACCTGATTCTTGTGTGGTCGTCTGGTTGAATGGCAACCGAATAGGAGTCTTCTGGCTTCTTTCATGACGGACGACTTCCGTTTGCTTCACCACATCTTTACATTCAATGTATACCCAAGGTGGAGCAACCGCAGCGAGTGTACGCGCCTGATGGTGGATTTCCTATATCAGGAGGGGCAGGATGCGAAGTTGTGTGTGTCGACGTACGTCCTGCGTCAGATTATTCTCATCGCTCGTTCGAGTAGAAGGACCGAGTCTCTTCCCTTTGGCCGCCTCATTTGCAAGATCGCACATGAGTTTGGCTATAGGCTTGGAGCTGAGAAGCCGGTCCCTGTTCGCCATATCAATTTGAGGACTCCTATGCAAGGAGTGACGCTTACTACCGCTACGGGGATGTCCTCTGCTTTGGGCAAGCGTTGTATGGATTGTTTGGTCGATCTGGGAAGTGGATCGATCCGTGTTGATTTGCTAGTCGCACCGCTTTATCACTACGATGTTATTATGGGTATGGATTGGCTCACGAGGATGCGAGCTGAGATTGATTGTGAAGCGAGATCAGTGACGATCCATGGACCTGAGGGCGAGACTGTTACTTTCCCAGTTCAGGTTAGTTACCCTCTTCGTATTGATTTTTATTCTTCTCTGTTGGAGAGTTCGGCCGAATCGGCGTTGGTTAGTATGCCGGTAGTTCAGGAGTTTGAAGATGTGTTTGAGTCGATTCCTGGATTACCTCCTCAGCGTGAGATTGATTTTGCTATCGATCTTATGCCTGGTGCGGCGCCCATTTCTTTACCCACCTATCGTATGCCTCCGAGTGAAATGAAGGAGTTGAGGAAGCAGATAGATGGTTTGCTAGAATTGGGTTTTATTCGGCACTTGTTCTGTTTGTGAAGAAGAAGGATGGTTCCTTGCGATTGTGTATTGATTATCGCAGGTTGAATCTGGTAACTGTGAAGAATAAGTACCCTTTGCCCAGGATTGATGATCTGTTTGATCAGTTGAAGGGGGCACGGTACTTCTCGAAGGTTAATCTGCAGTCAGGGTATCATCAGTTGCGCGTTAAGGATGGGGACGTGCAGAAGACCGCTTTTAGGACCAGTTTCAGTCATTATGAGTTCCTTGTGATGTCGTTCGGTCTGACGAACGCACCGGCCGTGTTCATGGATCTGATGAACAGGGTGTTTCGGCCTTTCCTGTTTCGATTCGTCATTGTCTTCATTGATGACATTTTGATTTATTCTGCGAGCCGGGCAGAGCACGAGGAGCACTTAAGGGCGGTTTTAGATACTCTTAGGAAGCATCAGCTCTTCGCACAGTTCAAGAAGTGTGATTTCTGGAAAGAGGAAGTCAAGTTCCTGGGACATGTGGTGTCCAAGGACGGGATAGCCGTCGACCTTGCCAAGGTAGCTGCAGTGCAGGACTGGAAGCAGCCTGGTTCAGTTACTGAGGTGAGGAGTTTTCTGGGTCTTGCAGGCTACTATCGACGCTTTATTCAGGACTTCTCAAAGATTGCCAAACCGTTGTCGCAGCTGACACGGAAGGATTTGAAGTTTGCTTGGAGTGAGCAGGCGGAGTTAGCTTTTCAGGAGCTGAAGGACAAGTTGACGTCCGCCCCTGTGCTAGTATTGCCAGAGCAAGGGGTTAAGTATATTATATATACTGACGCCTCTCGCGTTGGTCTGGGTTGTGTCCTTATGCAGAAGGACAGGGTGATTGCTTATGCTTCGCGTCAGTTAAGGAAACACGAAGAGAATTACCCAACGCACGACTTGGAATTGGCAGCTGTCATCTTCGCATTAAAGCTTTGGAGACATTACCTCTATGGTGAGGAGTTCGAGCTCTTTTGCGACCACAAGAGCCTTAAGTATATTTTCACGCAGCGTGATTTGAATATGAGGCAGCGCAGATGGATGGAAACATTGAAGGACTTCAAGTTCGATGTTTCTTACCATCCTGGTAAGGCGAACCTTGTGGCAGATGCGTTGAGTCGCAAGAAGGCTTTAGAGTTTGCGGCTCCGCTGATGATAGCAGAGTGGGATATGTTGGAGTTCGTGCGCGATTTTGAGCAGAAGCTTACGGTGGTTGAGCCGTATGAGGTTATAGCACACATTCGTGTACGGCCCGTTATCGACGAGAGGATCGTTGCAGCTCAGGCAGATGATGAGCTTTTGGTGAAGATGAGGCAGCGGGTTGGTACAGATGAGAACTCCGACTGGAGTGTTAGTTCTGATGGGGGCCTACGTTTTCGTGACCGGTTATGTGTTCCTGACATCCTTGACTTGAGACGTGAGGTTCTCGAGTTAGCCCATAGTTCTAAGCTTGCGATGCATCCAGGTAGCACGAAGATGTATCAGGATATGAAGAGGTCTTATTGGTGGGACAATATGAAGGTCCAGATTGCTGAATTTGTTTCTCGTTATCTCATATGCCAGCAGGTCAAGGCAGAGCATCGCCGACCTCCTGGGTTGTTGCAGCCCATGCCCATAGCTGAATGGAAGTAGGATTTCATCTCTATGGATTTTATTTCTGGGTTGCCGAGGACGAGAAAGGGATTTGACTCTATTTGGGTGATCGTCGATCGATTAACGAAGTCGGCGCATTTCTTACCGATCAGAGTCACTTACTCTGCAGACGAGTTGGCTAGGCTGTATATCAAGGAGATAGTACGTCTGCATGGAGTTCCCCTGGAGATTGTGTCTGATAGAGACACGCGTTTTACATCTATCTTCTGGACTCGTATCCAGGAAGCAATGGGTGTGAAACTGAAGTTCAGCACCACGTTTCATCCGCAAACAGATGGGCAGATGGAGCGCGTGAATCAAGTCCTGGAGGATATGTTGCGAGCTTGTGTTTTGGATTTCAAAGACAGTTGGGATGATTGTCTTCAGTATGCAGAGTTCGGGTATAATAATAGTTTCCAGGCAAGTATCGGTATGGCTCCCTATGAGGCGTTGTATGGTCGCCCGCATTTACATGTGCTTTGTAGATGTGGCGCACTTTGAGGCGATGTCATGCTTAACGTAAGATAAAGACGCTGAGGGTGTACGTGTGAGGGCACGCATCATATTGCATTCATACCTGCATTAACGAGAGTGCTTAGGATTTATTTACTTATCCTGCTTTATCATTACTGTTTGATTGAACTGATAACATGTTAACTAGTGCCTTATTGTTCCACTGAGTTGATCACTCACTCCCACGTTTCTGGGGCGGTGTTACACACCCACCAGACTCTGTCTTAGGCTCTGATGTTGCAGATGTGGATGCGACGTCTGAGGCAGAGCGGGAGCTGGATGACGACGAGGCTGCCTTCTCCTATATGCAGTTTTCAGACGGGTTCTAGCGAGCCTCGGTCTGTTGCGCGGGATCTCTGGGATTATTTTTGGGACTAAAATGATGTAATTGATACTTATAATTTTGTCAAATAACACTTTCAAATGATCCGGCTTGTATATGTAATTCAGGGATTTACACTTGTACACATATTTTACTATAAGTCTTCCGCTTGCTTTATTCACTTATCCCTGAATCATATCTTTGTTTTGGCTTAATCTATTCCATGTTTTATGCACTAGTACAGTCAATATACATCCATCATTAAATATGTTGCATAAGTGATGTTTTACTACTCGGGAGCTGAGTTATGCTCGACCCCCGAATTCCAGGGCGTTACAGTTGTCAAAAGTTAGAAGCATTGTCCTATCGAAATATAATGCCTTTAAACCCTATTCTCATAATTAAAGCATTTGATTGCTAGGGCATAGATTTCATGGACCATTCCCCCATCTCATGGGATTTTATACATTCTATTAGCTGTAGACTATGTCACTAAATGGGTCGAAGCAATCCTATGATGAAACAATGACCATCATATGGTCATTAAATTCTTAAAAGAAGACATTCTTTCCCAATTCGGAATGCCTTGGGCCATCATTAGTGATGGAGGCTCACATTTTTGCAATAGGCCATTCGCAAACTTAATGAAGAAATATGGAATTTCTTACAAAGTGAGCACACCATACCACCCATAGACAAGTGGGTAAGCTGAGATTTCTAATAGGGAGATTAAACAAATTTTAGAGAAGACGGTTAACCCTGACCGCAAGGATTGGTCAATCCAATTGACCGATTCTCTATAGGCTTACCATACTGCATTTAAAACTCATATTGAAATGAAATGTCTCCCTTTAGACTTGTCTATGGGAAAGCCTGCCACTTACCTGTGGATTTAGAATATAAAGCCTACTAGGCGATTAAGAATCTAAATTTCAATTTGGACAAAGTTGGCTCGGTGCGCAAGTTACAATTGAACGAACTTGAGGAGATCCGGAATGATGCATATGAGAACTAGAGAATTTACATGGACAGGATGAAGGTGTTCCATGATAAGAACATCCTTCGAAAATCATTCTTGACCAGCCAAAAAGTCCTTTTGTACAATTCTCGGTTACATCTTTTTTCGGGAAAGCTTCGATCTCATTGGTCCAGCCCTTTCATTGTTACAAATTTCTATCCTCATGGGGGTATTGAGATAGAGAATCTGAATAATGGCAATAGGTTTAAAGTGAATGGACATCGTTTAAAGCCATTTGTAGAGAAATTCGATTCAGAGGACATGTCCATACCTCTGACTGATCCTATGTACCAGGATTGATCTCCTAGTCTGATGGAGGTATAGTTAGGTTTATTATTTTCATGTTATGTTTAGGATAGTTTGTTTTATGCTGTTTAGGATAGTTTTCTTATACTCTATTGAGTTTTGTTTTATGCTAACACATGTTATGCTAAGAGTCATAGAAAAGCTTCGAATTCCTTCCTCCAGGTATTATCTTTCCATCATCATTCCCTTTCTTTTTGTTGCCTCATATGCACTACATGCTTCTTTCTTTTACATTGAGGATAATGTAGATTGTTTATGGGGGGTGTGGGGGATTAGTTAAACTAATCAGTGTTTCCTCAGTTTTAAGCAAAAATTTTAAAAAAAATTCAAGGTTTGGAGTTGAAATCTGTTCGAAAAATAAGAAATTATGTATTTAAGAATGCTTTGAGTATGATGAGAAGTAAGATTGGGTTTTAAATTCTTAGAGCTTGATCATCTAAGTAAAATATTGCTCACAGTTCTTACATTTGAAGATTAAGAAAAAGTTTGAATATCAGGTTAATCTAAACCACAAGACACGTTCAATTTACTTTCTAGAGTGTACTTGAGTTTCTAATAGTTAGTATGAGGATCATTATTAGATATTGAGAATTTAGTATGGAGAACTTTGTCCACCCGAAAAGGTGAAAAGCCAGTTAAAAAATAGGAGATCGACAAAAAGGTCATAAAGAATGAAGAATGACAACATCTCTGAGAGGAATGAAAAATGTCTGTGAAAATGATGTAATGTTGGAAAAAGAAGAATAAATAATGGTGGCTATCGATATAAAATCAAAAACTAGAAAAAGAATGAAAAAGGGGATAGGTTTCGAATCAGTACTTGAGTTTTCAATTAATCTTAATATGATAAACTTGACTAACATTATGAAACAAAAGTAGTCTTTTGAGAAGTAAATTGATTTTCACCAAGCACATTGGAAAACTTGATATTTGAACTTCCATTCTGATTTAATTGATAAAGAACCTACTTGATTAATTGCATAGTTGATTTAACTTTAAGTTTTCAAGATCCTACTATCTCACTTAATTCTACTCATTCATACTTGATTGCACAAAAGATTGTTTTCTAAAAAAGAAAGGATTTTGAACATGAGATTGAAGATTATTCATCGCATATTTCTGCTCGAGACTAGCAAAATGCTGGTTGGGAGTTGTGTTGAGGGTTAAATATTGCATATTATCCCCCACTATTTCTTGGTTGTACAAACATAATATGGCTTAATGGTATATTTTACATGTGTTTGTGTTGGAAGGTGAATTTAAGAGATTGGAATGAAAGAATGGTAAAAGCATGGATTTAGTGCTCAAAAGTCACCAGAACAAAGAATGGATCTTCGAAGACCAAGATTGAAGATTTTTAGATCCCAAGATCTAGGAAAACCAAGTGGAGAAGGAAGGAGGTCGTAAGAACAAGCTTAGAAATCACAAAGACTGTGCCATTGAGAACCGTTTGATGACATCGAATATTTGTTCGATGAAATCGAACACTAGTCGATGACATCGACGTTATGAGAAAAAATCAAGTTGGTTACTGGACATATTGGGTGCTTTTCTCGATCAATTGAAGACATCTTCGATGACTCGAAGGAAAGTGATCGATGACATCGAAGGCTTCTCGATGACATCGAATTTATTAAAGAAATTGAAGCAACTCACTGGATTATTTTGGACACATTTTTGATGACTCGAAGACCTGTTTAATAGATCGAAGCTTCGCTCGATGACATCGAAGGGCGATTCGAAGACACAGAGACTTACACAATGCGAAAGAAGAAAAGGCGAGACTTTCAGATTCAAACCCCTTCGATGACATCGAAGGCGTTACGCAGTGTAAGACCCATATCCTATCCCGTACCGTTCCATAGGCCTCCGCGGTTCTCCCGGTTGAATTTCGACGACTTGCGATTTGTTATCAACGTTTGCACCTGACACTGAGTCGTAGCCCGTATTCTAGAGTCAGGTAAACCTGAGACTTATATCCTTGCGACCGTGCCGTCGCCGCGGTTCCAATGCTGCGTCTCACGAGATGAGGCGATACCTGGGCCAGGAGATGTGGGCCCGTGTTCAGTTCGAGGAGAACACCGCATGTTGCAATTTCGAGAGAATCTCTACAAAACTTCACATCAATCCATCAATCAAGTACAAGCAACCCTACCCATCCCTCTCTTACACAACCTTACCTAAAGTAAACTCTCTCCCTTACACAAGTACACTCATCCATCACTTCTCATCACTCCATCACTCACTCTCATCCCATCACTTCACCTCACCACTCCTCTCTCTCTCTCTCTCATTTCTCTCTCATTCCAAGTAACTCCCATGGAAGCAACTCCAATGTCTCAACCCCTCCACAAGAGAAAGCTTAGTGTGGCCCACCTTCCTATCTCCCATCTCCACCATCTAATGATCATCTCAACCGTTAAAAATGCGCCCTTAGAGCTCTAGATCGCATCGGTGAAAGGAAGAGTCCAAGATCTAACGGTGGGTGTTCATTTCATTGATTTTGATGTAGGGTGTACATGATTTGGGACCCACTTGATGTATACATCGTATAAGGAGGGCCCATAGTGGCGGGGTCCCTCCCTCTATCTCACCGATCTCTCTCTCTATCTCTCTCTCTCTCTCTTCCTTTTTGGATGGTGTTGATGTGGCCCACCTGACCAGCAAATCCAGGATGTCCAATCCCTGGACGTGATGTGTGGACCCCACCTTAATGTATTTTGTATCCTAGTCGTCAAGCAGCTACTAGACGGTGGGTACGTACTGTGATGTGTGCTGGATGCACACCTGTGGAGCCCCACACGTGATGTGCATGCTTCTGCCACCCTGTCCACATGTGGATGTGGGGCCCACACATGATGTATGTGTTTTATTTCCACACCATTGAGTGATTTGGACGGTGGAAACCACCTTAATGTTTGCATTTTATTTGCACCATCCATGGATTTGGATGGTGCTGTGAGGCCAGCACAATGTATGTGTTATATATTCACTCTGTCCATTGCTTCCACACGTGTGACACGTGGGGCCCATTCCACACGTGTGACACGTGTGGGGTGGGACCCACCTTGATGTATTTATTCTAAATCCCCCCCGTCCATCTGAATGTATGAGTAGCACAACTGCTGCAATTAACGCCACCAAGTTATGTGGGCCACACCATGTTGTATTTGTTCCATCCACACCGTCCAGGTGATCTGGACGGTGCTGGAGTGATTGGACAGTGCACAGCCACCGTGATGTATGTGGATAATCCACATCGTCCGTTCAGATCAAGAAGACTACAGGTCTGGATGCTGGCTTGATTTTTTTTTAAATATTAATAATATTATTATTATTTATATATTATATATATGCATATATAATGTTGTGGTGGCCTCCACGTGGGACCCACCTTTATTATATGTATTTTATTCACCCATGGATCTCATCCACTTGGCCACCATCTTCTGGCAGATGATCCAAACCGTCCATTTATGTGGACCCCACTTCCTTTCAGGTGCCGAGGGCGTCAGCAAAGTTCTATGGGTCCCATGCATGGTGTATGTGTTGATGATCTACACCGTCCACACGCGCGAACTCCACCCTGATGTATTTGATCTCCACCATCCTGTAGCAGCATATGGTGGGATCCATCTTGATGTATGTATTACATCTCCACCGTCTTGCTGGGATGGTGGGGCGCACTTGATGTATGTATTCTATCCACCATCCGTACATGGGATGGTGGGACCCACCTTGATATATCTGCAATATTCCCACCGTCCTGTAGCAGCGGATGGTGGAGCCTGCCTTGATAATGTGTTGCATACACCGTCCACCCACGTGGGGCTAGCCGTGATGTAATTGTTATCCACATCGTCCATCTGGGCAGTGCTATGTGGGCCCACAAGATGTATGTGTTGTATCTGCACATTGTTCATCTGGATGGTGCTGTGTGGGCTGGACGGTGCCACATGGGGCCTACCATTGATGCATGTATTGTATATTTATGTCGTTCATTTGTGCGGCCTACCATGACGTGTGTGTTACATGCACACGGTTCATCCACTTTTTTAGGCCCATTGATGCAGCCTACTTGTTGTATATGTGGCCCATGGGTAAGGCCCAATATGATGTATTCAAGGCCCAATGTAATGTATTTATTGCCCATGTGCCGAGGCCCATTGTGATGTATATTGGGCCCATGAGTGAGGCCCGATGTGATATATACAAGGCCCATATGATGGGGCCCACTTGCTTGAATCTGAGGCCCTTGGGTAAGGCCCATTGTGATGTATTCGTGGCCTATGGGCAAGGCTCATTGTGAGATGTATTAGGCCCATTAGTGCGGCCCATTGATGTAGTCCAATTGATGTATACGAGGCCTAATGAGATGTATGTGGGGCCTTTGTATGGGGCCGAATGTGATGTATATGAGGTCCATTGCGATGTGTGATTACTCCATGATGTATGTAATGATAATTATAGCGAGCCATGCCTTGGAAGCAATGATGGTTTCATGTCCACATTGATGGGC
Organism: Magnolia sinica; assembly: GCF_029962835.1. NCBI lineage: Eukaryota > Viridiplantae > Streptophyta > Magnoliopsida > Magnoliales > Magnoliaceae > Magnolia > Magnolia sinica. The sequence goes on from NC_080574.1 coordinate 90,017,437, forward strand.
AATGATGGTTAAATGTCCGCATTGTGACCTTCCCTTAGCCCCTTTGTTAGGCCGATTGCCGATTTCGATTGTCGAGGCCAAGTATCGAGGCTGATTTTGATTTGTTGAGGCTGATTATATAGGCTGATTCTAATTGTCGAGGCCGAGTATCGAGGCTGATTCTGATTTGTCGAGGTCAATTATATAGGCCGATTCCGATTATCGAGGTCGAGTATCGAGGCGGATTCTGATTTGTTGAGGTCAATTGTATAGGCCAATTCCGATTTGTAAAGGTCGATTGTATAGTTCGATTCTGATTGTCGAGGTCAAGTATTAAGGCCGATTCCGATTTGTCGAGGCCGAGTATCGAGGCTGATTTTGATTTGTCGAAGCTGATTGTATAGACTGATTTTGATATGTCGAGGCTGATTGTAAAAGCTGATTCTGATTGTCGAGGCCGAGTATAGAGACCGATTCCGATTGTCGAGGCCGATTGTATAGGTCGATTCTGATTGTTGAGGTCGAGTATCGAGGCCAATTCCGAGTGTTGATTCTGATTGTTGAGACCAATTTCAATTATCAAGGCCGATTTTGATTGCCAAGGCCGATTATCGAGACCTATATGATGTATATGCAACCCATAATTGAGGCCCATTGTGATACACTTAAGGGCCAGGTGATGGAGTCCATTGTGATGTATATGAGGCCCTTGTGAGAGGCCCATCATGATGTGTATTAAGCTCTTGAGTGAGGCCCATGGTGTTGTATATTAGGTTATTGTGTGAGGCCATGGGTCCACTATAGGTTAGGTTCTATGTGGGTCATTCCTTGGGGATAATGTTATTTAAATGTCCACATTGTCGAGGTCAATTGTTGATGCCGGTTATTGGTACCGATTATGAGAATGTGACAGCATGGCATCATAATACATGCCCATACGCATCATCTGCATGTTTGTTATGAGATGTGGTTGATCATTGCAGATGTCATTGAGCAGGTTGTTATGAGACTCCCTGATAAGTGGAAGTTATCTCACATGAGTACATTGTATGCGCAAGATTGATGCATGACTGGATTGTATGACTCATGCATCTTGCATTATGTGTTGTGACTATTGTATGCCCTAGCGATATTAGGGTCATAGCCTCCACAGGCATATCATGGATGGCCAGATGGGACACCGAAAATATTTGGTTCTATCATACGGGCGCCATAAATGTCCCTGAGTGAAAATCTCTAAACCTCCGTGGCCAGGAGAAGCCCCAATGTCGAGACCGAGTGGATATATATGAGCGCATGAGGGTCGAATACCAAGAGGCTGTGTCTCCTACTGTCTCGCAGTTGGTTGGGAGGGGGTGTGGCCTTACCTGCCAGAGGGTAGGGGGCATTGTTAGGCTGAGTTCGACCAGCTTGTGAATGAGTCCGCTATCGATGTGTCAGGTAGATATTGGCTGACTACTGGCCAGGCGAATAGTAAGGTCTCTTCCACTTGCATGGTCCCATGTCAATGGAAAGCGATTTGTATGTAGAGTGTACTAGACACCGGTGATGATCCCAAAGAGAAACCGTATTAATACATGAACTTACCGAGTAGGAGTTGCATATTCATTCATTCATTCATTCACTATCCACTCAAGTTAGTGGTGCGCAACTAATTGTTGTGTACGTTTGTAATTGCAAGAATTTCGGTTGGGCGCGCGACTAACTTGAGATCAGGAGTCTACTACATTGAGTCTGGCTATCCAAATTTAGGTATGGGACTGGTTTAGATAGAAGTCCCTTGTGTTGGACACCATAGCCTGTGATACTACGTACTATCATCTCGACTTCACGCCAACTTGGTTATTTCATTCACACCACATATTGCATTGCATCATCAACATCTGATATTTGGCTTATTATCCCCGCATTGCATAGCTCATCCACATTGCTTCATCAGTATATGATAATGTTTTTATTATATTTTTGCATCGCATAGCCTAGATAAGGTTGATAGTATTTATGGGCTTATCAGCATGTTTTCGCATTACTCTGATATCGTATGATTTATGATCTTCCCAATATTTCTGATATTGCATGATTTATGGGCTTATCAGTATTTTCGCTTACACTGATTACACTGATATTACTTACTTGGCACTTACGTTGTTCACACACTTTCACCACACACTAAGCTTTCTATAAGCTTATGCACGATAGATGCATGCAGGTGGCGTTATGGCGTTAGGTCACAGCAGCATTGAGCTTGGAGCATACAGCGGACCTCTGGAGCTTTGATTTTGTCATATGTATTTCCCTTTTGGCTCTGTATTCAAATGTTTATATTAGTGGATATGTGATGATGATGTTGCCTTTGTGATTTGGGTAAACTTGTGGTTATGCTTATTACGAGTTAAATGTATGTTGAAAAATTCTCCTTGTAGGATCCCAGGATCAGAATTTGGCGTATGGATGCTAGGAACCGAGAATGGGGTGCTACGGAGGCTATCGGCACCGGATTCGGCGATTAGGAATTTTATAAGCCCGGTTTTTAAGTTTGGGGTGTGACACGCAGTTTGCGTAAATTAGATCTGGTTTTGCGATTTTGCAGAGCTTTGCTTATAAATAGGGGTTTCTAGGCACTTTCGAGAATATCTAGGGTTTAGAGGAGTAGAGCAAAAGGGTGGAGCTGCTTCCCAAGAGTTCTTCTTCCCTTCTCCTTAGTTTTTAATGCTTTCTTCCAATCATGTCTGTTTTGACAAGAAACAAATGCATTCGATTTGGGGAAATTCATTCAATTATAACAAAGAAATAATAAGAGAATAATGATCACAAAGTTTTCTATTTATACTGAGTTCATTTACATCCTCGCATTTCCCTTGATTCTAAGATAGACTACAATGAATAAGAACAATGAATGAAAGAGAAGGTATTTTAATTAGCAATTTTAGTAGCATTTCGACGCTTTTGATGTTTATTGTAAAAGTAGATGAGCTATGCGAACTCAAAGCCCTTGATTTCCATAGACTTGAGTTGTGTGGGTGCATAATTGAAGAAATGCTTATAGGCCACTTGATTTTCCAGCAGAGGGTTGTGTGCTCCCATTTGTTGTGCACCCATAGGCATTGTGCGCCATATGTTGTACACCCCACTGACCACCTAGCGCACAATAGGTATTACCAATGCAGGGATTCTCTTGAAGTCTGAATCTTTCTCTCTTATGCTCTGATGTTGCTCCTTGAGGTTCTCCAATTTCTATCTAAATGAAGGTGGGAGGTGTAGATCATTCATCTGAAGGTGAGTACACAATCCAAGGTGGGAGCACACAAGATTAGCCAAAGTGGGAGCACACAACCTCCTTTAAACATATAGTGCACAACCCTTGAGAAGTGGAGCACACAAGGCATGTTCTCTCCCTTGAGAAGTGCAACACACAAGGCATGTTCTCTCCCTTGAGAAGTGGAGCGCACAAGGGATGGGTGTTGGGACAAGGCCCCATTCAAAGTGGCACAGGAAAAGTGGCACAAGAAGCCTTATATTAAGACAAGCGCACAACCTCTCCCTTGAGAAGTGGTGCACAAAGCCATGTATGTGGTCAAAATCCCACAAGAAATGGCGCACAAGGGTGGTATTTGGAAAAAATCCTAAGGAAGTGGCGCACAAAGCCATGTATGTGGACAAAATCCCTCAAGAAATGGCACACAAGGGTGGTATTTGGACAAAATCCTAAGGAAGTGGTGCACAAAGCCATGTATGTGGACAAAATCCCACAAGAAATGGCACACAAGGGTGGTAATTGGACAAAATCCTAAGGAAGTGGCGCACAAAGCCATGTATGTGGACAAAATCCCACAAGAAATGGCGCACAAGGGTGGTATTTAGATAAAATCCTATGGAAATGGCACCATGTATGTGGACAAAATCCCACAAAAAATGGCGCACAAGGGTGGTATTTGGACAAAATCCTAAGGAAGTGGCGCATAAAGCCATATATGTGGACAAAATTCCTAAGGAAGTGGTGCACAAGGGTGGTATTTGGACAAAATCCTAAGGAAGTGGTGCACAAGCCATGTATGTGGACAAAATCCTTAAGGTAGTGGCGTTGTGCACTAGCTTTAAGACAAGGGAGAAAGGAAAGTAGTGTTGTGTGCTAGCTTTAAGACAAGGGAGAAAGGAATATGGCGCATAAGGCAGAACTTTAGGACATGAATGGGGGAGAGAGAGAGAGAGAGAGAGAGAGAGAGAGAGAGATGATGTTGGGACAAAGTCCCTTTGAAAGTGGTCGTGCACAAGTCCTTTTGAAGAGGGTTGTGTGCAAATCCTTTTGAAGAGCGTTTTGCACAAATCCTTTTGAAGAGGCTTGTGTGGTCAATAGGTTGTGCGCCGCATAGAATACCTTGCGTACAACTGACTCCAAAGGGTATGGGCTGACAGACCTCTCCACTTTCTTCTCCCCACTTCTCTCTCTTCTGTCTCCCTCTTGTCTCTTGTCCAAATGAGGAATGAGGAGGGGTATTTATAGGCCTCCAAGGCTCCTCCGTTCCTTAAACCTTAAACAGTGGTGATCGCCACCACTTCCTCCTTTATACAACTTCCACCCTCTTTCCTTACATAGTGTTGTTCAATCACTTTTCCTTAAATGATGGTGTACCTCCCTTTCTAAGATAAGAACCTCACTTCCTCCCCTCATACAAGGCAACGCCCATCCACTCCTTTTTACCAAAATACCCCTATTCACTCCTTTTACCAAAATACCCCCATTCACTCCTTTTTACCAAAATACCCCCATTTAATCCTTTTTATCGAAATACCCCCATTCAATCCTTTTTACCGAAATACCCCCATTCACTCCTTTTTGCAAAAATAGGAGTGCATAACCCTAGGAAGGATCTGCACCATGGAATTCTCTGACCAATGAAATGGACATGTAATGAGATGGAATATTTTTTATGCCTCAACAATGTTTATGGTTGGCTAGATCCCTTAGTTAGGGCTAGGGGGTAAAACTTATAGCGTGGTTGGGATATTTTTCTTGTTTGATTCATGTTATTGTTGAACTCCTTTAATTCTAATTTGATATTTAAGGAATACTTTTAGTATTTAATGGTTTATTGTGACTAAAATTACAATGGATCTGCAATAGCTTGGAGTATCTTCTTTTCTGTTTGGACTTTGTGAAAATAGGAAATCCTATTATTCTCCACCGTCCCTTGGGCATGGCTGAGTGATGGATCCCTTCTATTCTTCACAATCCTCCTATGTTGGTTGTTGGATTGCTATATCCCGTTGTCTACCATGGTCTCCTGGGCATAGTTAGGTGTTGGAATCACTTCCAATCTTCACATCTTCCACCCGTTGAAAATTAGGTCAATGAAAGTTCAGATCTGATCTTATTGAATATCTTCTAATTCAATAGGATAGGACTCCAATTCCAATTGAGTGCCTTGAATCGAATAAGGAAACATCTTAATAGATACGAGTGCATCCCTGGAAACCCTAGTTTCCCACCTTTAAATTCTTAAGTTTCTAAATTCATCATCTTACAATTATTCTCTACTTTCCTGATTTAAGTTAGATCTTTTTTATATTTTTTATTCTAATTACTCTTAAAATAAATACACAAGATTAGTCCTTGTGGATTCGACCTCGGTCTCACCGAGATTATTACTACATCGTGACCCTACACTTGGGGTTGTGAACAATTGCGTCATATTGAATAAAGACATCATGAAATTGACCGAGAATTGAGTGAAAATGGCTGAGAATTGGGTGAATTTGACCGAGAACATTATGAACTTGACCGAGAACATAATGAAATTAACTAAGAAATGAGCTGAATTGACTAAGAATTGAGTGAAATTGGTCAAGAACATAATGAAATTGACCGAGAAGTGCGTGATATTTAATAAGGACATTGTGAAATTGATCGAGAACTGTGTGATATTTAATAAGAACATTGTGAAATTGACTGAGAATTGTATGAAATTGACCGAGAACTTCACCAAATTGACCGAGAACTGAATGAAATTGAGTGAGAAATGAGTGAAAAGGACTAAAAATTAAGTAAAAATGGTAGAGAATTGAGTGAAATTGATCGAGAATTGAGTGAAATTGACTAAGAAATGAATGAAATTAATCGAGAATTAAGTGAAATTGAATGAGAACATCATGAAATTAACCGAGAACTACATGATATTGAATAGGGTAATCGTGAAATTGACCGAGAACAACGTTGAAGTGAATGAGAAAATAGTGAAATTGACCAAGGAACTTAGATAAATCATACAAATTCATAAATAAATCATCATTCACAATGAAATCACTCAATTCTCAGTTAATTGACTGAGAAATAAGAACATGAAATTGATCAAGAAATGAGTGAAATTAACCGATAACTTCCGAAAATTGACCGAGAACTTGTGGACATCGACCTTCACTCAATTCTCAGTCATTTTCACTCATTTATCAGTCAATTTCATGAATTTCATGGTTAATTTCCACAAGTTCTTTGTTAATTTCATGAAGTTGTCGGTCAATTTCACGATGTTCTTAGTCAATTTGACTTAGTTCTTGGTCACGTTGTCAATTTTAAGCAGTTATCAGTCAATTTTATTTAGTCCTTGGTCAATTTGACTCAGTTCTCAATCACTTTCACGCAATTCTTAGTCAATTTTAAGCAGTTATCAGTCAATTTCACTTAGTCCTTGATTAATTTCATGATGTCCTCAATCAATTTGATTCAGTTCTTGGTCACTTTCACGTAGCTCTCTATCAATTTCACAATATCCTCAGTCAATATCACTCGGTCTTCGTTCAATTTCACTTTAGTCTTCATTTTGTGTGCCCCTATGAATGGTTTATAGGATATAAAAAAAACTCAATGTGGGCCTAGTGAAGAAAACAACTTTCAACGATGGAAGAATTAAAGCCATTGCTTTCTTTCATGTGGGCCATTTGAGCATTGAATTTGCCTCAATTTTCAGCTGATGCCCTAAAATGTTTAAATAAAATAGATGGACAATGGATGGTGTGGATTTATCATATAATATGGTGGGGTCTATAGAATGAAGTTAACACTTTTAAATATACCTGTAATTTGTTACTTCATCTATGGAGGCACCATTTTTGTCCTCTCTTGATTGGGAAAATGAAGAAAATGAAGTATGTGGCTAGTGTATTCTCGACCCAAAGAAGAAATAGAAATAAATGAGAAGATTTCAAAAAATAGGTTTTTGGTGGTAGGGTATTCTCATACCAAGAGGAGAGAAGAAATCATGAATTTGGTGTTAGGGTGTTCTCTCACAAAGAGGAGAGAAGAAATTAGAAAATGGATTTTTGCTGCTAAGGCATTGTCGCATGAAGGAGATAAAAAGGGTTTCAGAAATTAGGTTTATTTTATAAGGGCTTTCTCGTCTGAGAAAAAGGAAGGATATTAGTTTAGGAAAGTAAAGTTTGGGTTGAACAAAAAAGAAGGTGGGAAAAAAGTGGAATACACGGTCAGAAAAACTCTCTCTCTATCTTTCTCTCTCTCTCGATATATATATATATGTGTGTGTGTGTGTGTGGGAAATGGTACTATGAGGTCGAGCTGCATGGGCCCCACTGTGATGTCTGTAGAACATCTACCCCATCAGTAGATGCACCATTCCATGGTGGGCCACGGGTTTAAAAATATCCATGACTTGGGTGGGCTACACCACATACAATAGTTGAGAAGGGTTACCCTCCCATTAAAACATTCATAATCATTTATTAGGCCCACTGAGATGTGTTTCACAAATCCAGCCCATCCATTGTGTGTGTCCCACTTGGATGAGAGATCAAACAAAGTTTCAACTGCATCCAAAACTCAGGTGGGCCCCACCAAGTGCTTTTATATGTTTTAGGCATGTCTTCACATGGTTTTAGATGGTATGGCCCACCTGATTTCTGTATATGGCTGATTATTGGATATCCCATAAAATAAAGGGAACCCATCTAATACACGGTGTTAATGTTCGACATACATCACAAAAGGGCCTACATAGCACGACCTCATGGGAAGTTGCCATGAGGTTGGTACTATGTATATATGGGAAATGGTACTATGAGGTCGACCTCATGGGAACTTCCCATGAGGTTGAGCTGTGTGGACCCGACCATGATATGTGTTGAACGTCAACCCCATCAATCAAATGCACCATTCCATGGTGGGCCACTATCTTAAAAATCAAGTCAATCCATGACTTAGGTAGGCCACACCATTATAGTAGTTGAGAGGGGTTACCCTCCCATTAAAACATTTATAATCATGTATTGGGCCTACTGAGAAGTGGTTCACAAATCCAGCCCATCCATTGTGTGTGTCCCACTTGGATGAGGGGTTAGACTAAGTTTCAGCAACATCTAAAACTCAGGTGGGCCCCACAAAGTGCTTTTATATGTTTTAAGCATGTCATCACATGGTTTTAGATGGTATGGCCTACCTAAGTTCCATATATGGCTGATTTTTTGTATATCCCATAAACTAAAGGGGACCCACAAAATGCATAGTGTGATGCTCGACACACATCACGGTGGGTCCCACACAGCTCGACCTCATGAGAAGTTCTCATGAGGTTAACCTCATATTACCATATTCTTCTCCCCTCTCTCTCTCTCTCTCTCTCTATATATATATATATATATATATATATATATATCTGTGTGCGCGCATGCGTGTGTGTGTATACGGTCTCCTGTGCACCAGGTCGCAAGTAACTTACATGCAAGTTTCATATAAGCCATAAGATGACTAGAACGGCTGGGATTCAGCCGCATTGAGAGAGAGAGATTCTTCAAAAAAATGACTCTCTCCGAGGGACGTGGATTGGCTACTGATAGAGTACTGCGACTCGCTACTGAAGTGACGTCACCAAGTTTTATGGGCCCCACCATGATATATGTGTTGTATCCACACCGTCCATCCATTTCGAGAGATCATTTTAGGGAATTATCTAAAGAATGAGAAGGATCTAAAGATGGAGTGGACCCCACCATAGAAAAAGTGGTGAGAGTGGTGCCCACCGTTGAAACCTTTCTAAGGTCCACCATGATGTTTATTTGAGGTCCAACCTGTTCATGTGTTAACGCAGACATGAAAGAAGGGAAAACACTAATATCAGCTTGATCCAAAACTTGTATGGCCCTTAGAAGATTTTAACGGTGGGCATCATGTTGAGACTCAAATATTACTTATTTTTTCCCCATTTATATCTTGGTTTTATGAACATTATACTACTTACTATTATATTTTATACATGTTTGTGTTACAAAGTGAACTTGAGAGCTTAGAGTGAAAACAATGTTAAAAGCATGGATTTGATGCTCAAAAATCACCAAGGCAAAGAATAGACATTTGGAGACTAAGATTGAAGATTTCAAGACCCTACGAGTCAAGAAAACCAAGTGGAAAAGGAAGGAAGTGTAGAAATTAGTGCAGAAATTTGTAGGATCTGAGCTTAAATGACATCAAACTAAGTTCGATGACATCAAAGAATTGTAGAAAAATCAAGTTTGGTTGCTAGATAAATTGCATACAGTCTTCGATGACATTGAAACTAATTCGATGACATCGAAGCCAGTCTTAGATGACATCGAAGTAGGTTCAATGTCATCGAAGAGTTTACGCGAAGCCTACGCAGAGTGAGAAAATTTGAGGCAGTTTCTGAATTTTTTAAACCAGTTTGAAGGAGGGAGTTCCCCACTTATAAATAGGGCTTCCCAGGGCATTCCTAAGCATGATTCAGAGTGTTTAAGGGTAAGATCTAAGATTTTTTCTAGGGTTTTAGATCTTTATTAATTTATTTTCTTGCTTTCTTATTTTTTTTTTTGTATTTTGCAATTTAGTTATGTTTTTCTAGTTCCCTCTAGCCCAAGTTAGAAGGGAAGCACATTGGTTTAATGATTTTATAAATTATGATGATTTATTATTTTTAATGATGAGATGAATGGTGTATGCATATTATCAATTATCCAGGTTTAGGTTTTTGATCCTCATGTGAGATCCATATATTTCCATCATGTGAGATCCATATTAATGATAGGCTTAGCCTATATCAATTAGATTTCTTAGATGGGAGATGTTTTCAACCTACTACATTTCTTTGATTCATTATCTCATAAATATTAAATGCTTAAAATCACTAGCGCTTGAGAATATATGTTAATGGTGCTAATCCATGATTCTCTAATCTTTTATATCATTTATTAAAATATTTAAATTGTTTTATTTTCCGATTAGGCCAACCATTATGCTTGAATCCTAGTTGTGTTATCAAAGTCATCATAATCTATTGATCATTAACCTATATGTGGAACTTTGAAGCTTGGGTGTTGTCTTAATTATGTTAAATTTCATACCTTCAAAACTTTCGAAATCATTTCATTCGTTTAGTTTCTATTACTTAGTTAATTTTGCATTTAATTTTCTCATTCTTATATATCATCTCCATGTGGGATCGACCCTGTATTCACAGGATATTACTTACGAATCTCTACACTTGGAGGCAAGCAATCAAGTTTTTGGCGTCGTTGTCGGGGAGAGACAAAGATAAATTAAATCTGTGCAAGATAGCTAAGGTAAGTTCTTTTCTAAAACCTCCAAATTTTTTATAGATTTTCTGTTTTACTTTGAAAGTAAATTCAGTTGGGTCTTTCAAGCACTAAATGTGACATAAGGTTGCTCCTGCTTAGGATTTCATCACCTAAGTGCTATGCTTATCCTACAGTTGTTGTTTTATCACAAAGATCATCCATTGTATCTATTTTCTAGATTAGTAAAGTTTAATTTTTTTGCATTAGTTTTACTTTCTTTGTGGTTTGAACCCTCATGGTCGGCTCTGCCACCTGGGTTCTTAATTTATTTTTCTTTGTGGTTTGAACCCTCATAGTCAGCTCTGCTGCATGGGTTGTTGATTTATTTTTCTTTGTAGTTTGAACTCTTATGGTCGGCTCTGCCACCTGGGTTGTTGGATAAGTTTTTATTTTTTCTCTAAGTATCTACTTGCAATTTGAATTTGTGGCTTTTGTTATGTGGTGTGGATGATTTATGTCCCGTTGGAGTAGGGATCAAAACAATTGACTCTCCTCCGAAGGTGGACTAGTCTCAGGCCCTTAATCATTCATTTAGGAGAGGTAGTCAACACCACTTAGATTCCATGGCAGACCCAGTTGATAATGCAAATCCAAATCTACCAGATCTAACTCCAATCCAAAACAGAGAAAATCAACGCAATCCTCCTCTTGAGGATGAGAATGAAGTTCATAGGATGAGAATGAAGTTCATACGAATGTGTTACACCCGCTACAGACTTTACATGAACATTTACACCCTGAGAGATCAACTTTACTATCTTGCATTGTATTCCCTACTCACACAGGGAACATTGATTTTAAACCAGGTGTGATTCAATTGATTCCTAAATTTCATGGCTTGGATTCTGAAAGCCCCTACTTGCACCTCAAGGACTTTGAGGAAGTGATTGCAACATTACAAGTAAACAGTGGCAATATGGATGCACTCAAACTTAGGTTTTTCTTATTTTCTCTAAGGGATCAGGTCAAAGCATGACTCAACTCTCTAAGACCTTATACCATCACTACATGGCAAGCCTTAAGTAGAGAGTTTTTGAAAAAAATTCTTTCCCGAGCACAAAATAAATGTACTTAAACAGGAAATCATGTCGTTCTCCCAAAAGGGGGAATGAACTGTTTTTACAAGCTTGTGAGCATTTTAAAGACCTTCTACTTACTTGCCCACATCATGGTTATGAACCATGACACTTGATTGATGCATTCGGAAAAGGGCTCACGATGGATACTCGTCAGTTCATAAAGATGATGTGTGATGGAACCTTTCTTGACAAAGATCATAATAAGGCTTGGGATTTTATAGATATGTTAGCAGAGAATACTCAGACATGGGATGTCTCTGCTAAACCGGACCAAACTAAACCTATTCCTAGAGGGAAAGCGAGGATATACGTCCTAAGAAAGGAAGACGACCTTAATGCAAAATTTGCTACATTGGCTAGAAAGGTCGAAGCCTTGAAAATTAGGAAGGTTGATATGATTAAAGAAAACACCTCCTTAGGTAATTTTTGTAGAATTTGTGGTAGTGCCGACCATAACACAGAAGATTGTCCAATAATCCCAATTGTACAAGATATCATGCATGAGCATGGGCAAGCAAATGCTATAAATAACTACCAAAGGCTAGCTATGCAACCAATGGGAAACACGTATAAACCAAATTGGCGTAACCATCCTGATTTTAGTTGGAGGAGTGGACCACAAATTAATGTGCCCAATGCACCTCAAGTACCTCCACAAAACAACTTCTTTGAGGTACCTAACAATGCACCATATGTGCCCCCACTAAAGCGATCATCTATGGAGGATGAATTGACCGCATTCAAGAACTCTCAAGCTCAAATGAATGAGTCTCTAATCTAATCAAATTAAGAATTAAAGATGGCCTTGGCTAGGATTGAGACTCAACTAAATTCTAGGGAAAAAGGCACACTACCTTCTCAACTTATGCCAAACCCAAGAAACACACATTTCATTAGAGACTCAAATCTAAGTGAGCTACATCATGACAAGTTAAAGCCATCATTACCTTGAGAAGTGGAAAAGATGTCGATAACAAGATAATGCAACCGGTAGAAATACCGAAGGATGAGCCACTGTCACGCCCCAAACTCGAGAACCGGGCTCACAAATTTTTCGATTGCGAAATCCGGTGCTGACAGCCTCCGTAGTACCCCCATTCTTTTTTCCTAGCGCCCATACACTAGATTTTGATCTTGGAATCAAGAAGGAGGATTTTTGGTTCAATTTTTTTGTAAAGAAACATAACCACAAGAGTACTCAAATCATAAGAACAACATCAACACCACATATCCACTAATAAAAACATTAGATTATATTATTGAAAAGGAAATACATAAATAATAAAATCTCTAAAGTGATCTGCCAAAAGCTCCTGCCTCAATGCTGCTATGACCTAACGTCACCTACACACAACGATCGTGCATAAGCTTATAGAAAGCTTAGAGGGTGGTGTAAGTGTGTTCACAAGATAAGTGTCAAGCACACAAATACCAACGTAAGCAGAATACTGACAACTTTATCAGTCATTTAATATCAGAGTATGCAATGCAGATCGGTTATGCAATGTGGAGTCATAGTGAGCCAAATATCAAATGCCGAGGATACAATACAATATGCAATTCTTGATGAACCACGAATACCATCTACATCTTTTAGGCCATATAAATACAGAAACATAGCAACCCAAAATGCAATATGCCGCAGATGTAATGCAATATGCAGATCCTGGTGAGTCCATAATACCATCAACCTTATTCAGGCTAGACAATACAGAAGCAAAGTAAACCAAATGCGATGTGTTGAGGATGCAATGCAATATGTGGTGTGAAAGAAATGACCAAGCTAGAGTGTGAAGTTAGGATGATAGTACGTAGTATTACAAGCTATGGGGTTCATCACAAGGGACTTCTATCCAAACTGGCCCATACCTAATTTGGATAGCTGGACACAATGTGGTAAACTCCTGATCTCAGGTTAGTGGTGTACCCAACCGAAATCATGGCCATTGTAAGGGTACACATAATGATCTAGTTACGTACTATCATCCCAAGTGGATAGTGAATGAATGAATGAATGAGATGTTGAGTATGCAACTCCTACTTAGTAAGTCCACATATAACCACCATAACATTTCCGATGTGGAACAAGGTTCCGCCCCACTGCATGCACAGTAACCTGCCAGCACAGTAGCTTGTCAACCACTGGTAGCTCGCCTAGGCCCTTAAGCCCCGCCCACACATGTGTAATAGAGACGTGGCGTCACAATATTAGTATCGTTCATCTCTGAACAATCACATATCAGGACAATCACTGGGGTCTAGTACACGTTACATCAGCTTGCTGCCCCATCTAAGCTTATAATTGGGAAAATGGAAGAGACCTCACTATCCACCTGCCAATATCAGCCAGGCTCGTCGATAGCGGATCTATTCCTCAAGTTGGGTCAGCAACCTAGTCAATTGCCCCCTCACTCGGGCGAGTAAGGTCATACCCCCTTCTAACTGACCACGACACTCAGGCGCTCATGTATCCACTCGATGTAGACGTTGGAGCATCCCTGGTACCAAGGGGTTTATGGACTTTCACCAACGGATATATTAGATGCCCATATACTAGAACCAAACATTTCCGGTGTCCTAACTGGCCATCTACGATATACCTGTGGAGGTCATGGCCCTGATGTCGCTAGGGCGTACAGTGATCATGCCACACAAATACAAGATGCATGAGTCATATTATCTAGTCATGTATGAAACATGTGCATACCGACGCTCATGTGGGGCCACGCCGTCTTACAAGGAGTCCCATAATAAATGAGCCCAACGACACATGCTATGATCAGTTACTCCTTATAACAAATATACATATGATGCGTATGAGCATGTATCATGATGTAATAAAGTACATAGGCATGATTATCTGATAAGGCAGACAATAATAATCCACAATCGATCTTCACCCACATGTCACATACCAAGAGTATAAAATAAACAACATGCTCCTTCTATAACTATAGGAGTCCATGTGGCATGTCTTACATTAGCCTTCCAAGGCTGTGCATGATCTAAGACGAGGACGACGGTTCTAGTCCATATGTCGAGATAAGTTCTACACAGTGAATATACCAAACCTGACACTACATATTCTTCCATCTATAGAAAGGGGGGTGATGATGATGTACTAATGTTAAAGATAGGCCTCACACTCATCCTAAAAAGGTAAATGGATAATGTGGATGATACATATATAACACGAGGTCCTAGCAATTGATTACAAGGTAGAATACATCTCACAGGGTGAGTCAAGCAGATATACAACAAGTGGGCTTCCTCACTCTCTTTATCATGAATAACTGGGCTTTCCTATGAGGGTCTGATACGAATACAAGGTGAGCCTTGGGTATAGACACTAAAATTTGGGTAGTCACATGTATCTAGGTGGGCCACATCTCCTATGGAAGGCCCGGTATGAATATAAGGTGGGCTCCAAGGTTTGGATAATCCTACAAGGTATGGTGGAAAGCACCATCATCAAATGAGGGCCCAACAGATTGGGATAGCCTAATCAAGGGAAAGATGGGTATCACTAGCATCAATGGGGGCCCAAGGGTTTAGGTTAGCTTAGTAAGGTGAGATGGGTGTCATCAATAAGGCCTAATGGATTTGGGATAGCCTAATAAGGGAAGGTGGGTAATATAATCATTAATGGGGGCCCAACGGTTTGGGGTAAGCCCAAAAGGAGATGAGAATAGGCCTAACAATGGGCCTTAGAGAGATTAAAATGTGGACATTTAACCATCATTGCTCCCAAGGTAATGGGCTTAACAACGGGCCCTAGGGAGGATTTCAACGGTGGACATTTAACCACTATTGCCTTTTAGTGTGTGGTCCACTTGGGATTTGAATCTATCTCTCTATGGGCCCACGACCCTTATACAAATGGGGGAAATGGATGGACATCATGTATGTAACACATACATCATGATGGGCCTCATAAGGCAGCCCCATGGTGGGCATATAGCCCATAAATTAGGGTGGGCCTTTCAAGGCAATGGGGCCCACGGCCTTAGAGAAATGGATGAACTATGTGAATATAACACATACATCATGGTGGAATCACTCATCACAATTGGACCTCATATAAGGGCCTCGTATACATCACATCGGGCCTTCACACAAGGGCCACATATACATCACTTGGACCTCATACAAGGGCCACATATACATCGCTTGGGTCTCATACACAGACCGCATATACATCACAATGGGCCTTATTCATGGGCCACATATACATCATAATGGGCCTCATACATAAGCCTAATATACATTACAATGGGCCTCATTACATGGGCCGCATATACATCACAATGGGCCACTAACACAGGCCTAAAATACATCACAATAGGCCTCTCACACGAGCTGAATATACATCACAATGGGCCTCTAACACGAGCCTAATATACATCACAATGGGCCTCTCATACGGGCCAAATATACATCACAATGGGCCTCTAACACGGGCCTAATATACATCACAATTCACACGAGCTGAATATACATCACAATGGGCCTCTAACACGAGCCTAATATACATTACAATGGGCCTCTCACACTGGTCTAATATACATCACAATGGGTGTGAGGCCCGTATCCTAGCCTGTATTGTTCCATAAGCTTCCACGGTCCTCCTGATCGAATTTCGGTGACCCGCGATCTGTTATCGGCGTTTGCACGTGATCATGAGCCATGTCCCGTATATCAGAGTTGGTTCGACCTGAGACTTGTACCCTTGCGACCGCACAGTCACCACGGTTCTGACGCCGCATATTACGTACTAAGGCGATACCCGAGCAAGGAGATGTGAGCTCGCATTCAGTTCGAGGAAAACGCTGCGCTTTACAAAACCCAAGAGAATCTTTCAAATCAATCCCATCAAATGTCAAGTACCACATCCCATCCTCAAGTACAAGAAACTCTTACCTCTCTCTTACACAAGTACCCTAAAGTCAACTCTCCCCATCACCCATCACTCACTCACCCATCCCTCTCTCTCTTACATCCTATCCTCTCTCTCTCTCTCATTTCAAACTCCGTCTCCCAAGAAACCAAGGGAGAGTGGATGTCCATGGCTTCCAAGGAGATGAGAGCTTAATGTGGCCCACCTTCCTACCTCCCATCTCCACCATCCAAGCTTCATCTCAACCATTGAAATGCATTCCATGGAGCTCTAGGACGCATCAGTGGAAGAAGAAGTCCAAGAAGATGATCGGTGAGTTTTTTTTGGTTTTGTTGTGTGGATTTGATTATTTAAGGGCCTACATGTGGTGGGATCCATCTTGATGTATGTTTTGTATCTAGGAGGGGCCCATAGTGGCGGGGTGCCTCCCATTTTTCACCATTCTCTCTCCTTCTCTCTCTCCCTTTTTTTATGGTGAAGATGATAATGGGTGTGGCCCACTTGATCTATGTCGTATAGCCATGAGGACCCACCTCAATGTATGTGTGCATCTGGCCGTCCATCTGCTGGACTAGCTTGGATGGTGCTAGGCCACCATGATGTATCTGTATTCCACGCCGTCCATTTGCAAGTCCCACCCTGCACATGTGAAAATCCCACACCGTCCATCTGTAGGATGTCAGCAAGATGCGTGGAGCCCACCTTGATATGTGTTCATCCATCCATCCACTCGGGATAGTGGAGCCCATCAAATGCATGTATTTTATCTAGCCGTCCATCTGGGATGGTGGACCATACCATGATGTATCTGTTTCATCCACCGTCCAGTTTGGATGGTGGAACCCATCAAACTGTCCAAACTATGGGAAACCACCTTGAATGTATGTATTTCACCCTCTGTCCATGTGGGACAGTGGGGCTGCTTGAGGACGTGAGTCATCCAGATGGTTCAGATTAGTGGGACCCACATGGAGTATGTGTTTTATACACACCATCCAGCATCCAGGGTTTGGACGCTGGACCTCTTTCAAAAAAATATATAATAATAAAATATTATATTATACTATATTATATATGTGATTTATATTTTTATATATACATGTATGTGGTGGGCCCCATGTAAGACCCACCTGCTGGACGGATGGGCAGAGGTACCTCACACCAGCTATATAGCTGTGTAATGACATCACCAGGTTCTATGGGTCCCATCTTGATGTATTCATTTCATTCACACCATCCGCTGGATTGAGACGGTGGGACTCACCTCGGATGTATGTGTTCTGTACAAGCTGTCCATTTGTTTTGCCAGCAGGGGACCCACCTTGACATATTTATCCTATATCCACTCCATCCATCTATCTAGGGACATGGGACCCAACCCACCTACTGTGAACAGATTGACCAGGTACCTCACTCTAGCAGTGTAGCTGCTGCACCACATCAGTAAGTTCTGTGGGCCACCATGATGTATTTGTTTCATCCACACCATCCAAATAGTGTTGGATGGTGTTGGACGTGTTTAGGCGGTGTTGTCCAATGTTTGGATGGTGTTGTCTAATGTTTGGACAGTGCTTATTTACATAGACAATGTTTGGGCGGTGCCGATCATCATTATAGTGCCATGTGCCCATAGAATGATAGTGTACAACGATAAACATGTTACACCTGTAACCATTGAAATGATTTTGGTGTGGTCTAAGTCCACTTGAGGCCCATTGGTGCGGCCCATCTATGAGGTCCATCATGATGTATATTTGAGGCCCACGTGATAGGGCCCACTTGCCTTGTATTTTGAGGTGCATGTGATAGGACCCACCTGCCTTATAATTAAGGCCCATATGATGGGGCCTACCTGCTTGAATTTGAGGCCCATGGGCCAGGCCCATTGTGATGTATTCGAGGCCTATGGGCAAGGCCCATTGTGATGTATTCATGGCCTATGGGCGAGGCCCATTGTGATGTATATTAGGCCCTTATCGTGCGGCCCATTATGACATGTATTAGTCCCATGACATGTGGCCCATTTGATGTATTTAAGACCCAGATACGTGGCCCATTTGATGCATACGAGACCGATGTGTAGGGCCTACATGTTATGTATTTGAGGCCTATGAGCAGGGCCCACCTGTTATGTATATGAGGTCCATTGGTGCAGCCCATTGATGCGGTCCACCTGTTGTATTTGAGGCCCACCGTGACGTGTATTAGGACCATATGATGCATAGGCCCATCATGATGCGTATTACACCCATGTGATGTGGCCCACCGTGACGTGTATTAGGACCATGTGATGTGGCCCATAGTGATGTGTATGTAGCCCTTGTATGAGGCCCATTGCGATGTATATTAGGCCTTTGTGTGAGGCCATGGGCCCACTTTATGTTTGGCTCTATGTGAGCTACTATTTGGGAGCACTGTTAGTTGAATGTCCACATTGATGGGCAGTGATGGTTAAATGTCCACATTGTGACCTTCCCTTAGGCCCTTTGTTAGGCCGATTCTGATTGTCGAGACTGATTGTGGAGGCTGATTCCGATTATCGAAGTCGATTCCGATGTCGAGACCGATTATCATAAAGGTCGATTATCGGTGCCGGTTATCGATACCGATTATGAGTATGTGATAGCATAGCATCATGATACATGCCAATGCGCATCATCTGCATGTTTGTTATGAGATGTGGTTGACCATTACATATGTCTTTAGGCTAGTTGTTTATGGGACTCCCTGAGAGATGGAGTTACTCCACATCAATGCACGGTATGTGCAGGATTGATGCATGATTAGACTGTGTGATTCATGCATCTTACATTTTGTGATATGACCACTATACGCCCTAACCACATCAAGGCCGTGACCTCCACAGGCATATCATGGATGGCCAGATGGGACACCAAAAATGTTTAGTTTTAACATTGGGCCGCCATAGATGGCCCTGGGTGAAAATCCTTAAACCCTCTTAGTATCAGGGTTGCCCCAACGTCTAGACCAAGTGAATATATATGAGCGCATGAGGGCCGTATACCAGTAAGCTGCATCTCCCACTATGTCGTGGTCGGTTGGGAGGGGTGTGGCCTTACCTGCCTGAGGGAGTAGGTAATGTTAGGTTGAGTCTGACCAGCTTGAGGAATGGGTCCGCTATCGATCATCCGGGCCCGATATTGGCAGGCGGATAGTGAGGTCTCTTCCAATTACCCAGTTGTGCGCTCGAATAGGGACGACAGCTGGCGTGGAGTGTAATAGACCCCGGTGATGATCCCAGAGATGTACAGTACTGATACGTGGACTAATTGAGTAGGAGTTACATACTTATTCATTCATTATCCACTCAGGCTGATGGTATGCAAATATTTGTTACATGTACTTTCGCAATGACCAGGATTTTGGTTGGGGCGCGCGACTAACCTGAGATCAGGAGTTTACCACATTGAGTCTGACTATCTAAATTTAGGTATGGGACTAGTTTGGATAGAAGTCTATTGTAGTGGACTCCGTAACCTGCGATACTATGTACTATCATCCCAACTTCACTCCAGCTTAGTCATTTCATTCGCACTACATATTGCATTTCATTCATAACATTTAACATTTTTGGTTACTATATTTTTGTATTTATATGGCTTAGATTAGGTTGATGTATTTGTGGCTTGTCAGGATTTGCATATTGTATTACATCCTCGGCATCTAATATTTGGCTCATTATGATCTGCATTCCATACTCTGATATTGTATGACTCATAGACTTACCAGTATATTTTCGCTTACTCGGATATCTTATGATTCATGACCTTGACAGTATTTTTGACATTATATGATTATCGTGTTGTATTTATGTGCTTAGCACTTATCTTACGCACACACTTTCACCACCCTCTAAGCTTTCTATAAACTTATGCATGATAGATGCATGCAGGTGGCGTTAGGTTGCACCAACGTAGAGCTTGAAGTGTGCAGCAGTCTTCTGGAGCATTGATTTTATTTTGACATATATATTTACTTTCAGCATTGTATTCAAAGTTTATATTAGTGGATATGTGATGATGATGTTGCTTTTGTGATTTGGGTAAACTTTTGGTTATCCTTCTTACGAGATAAATGCACGTTGAAAAATCCTCCTTGTAGGATTCCAGGATCGGAACCTGGCATATGGGCACTGGGAGCCGAGAGTTGGGTACTGTGGAGGCTATTGGCACCGGATTCGACGATTGGGATTCCTATGAGTTCGATTTTCGGGTTTGGGGCGTGACAATGGGCTTCTCACACGGGCCGAATATACATCACAATGGGCCTCTAATATGGGCCTAATATACATCACAATGGGGCCTTATACATGGGCTGCATATACATCATAATGGGCCTCATACACGGGCCGAATATACATCATAATGGGCCTCTAACACAGGCCTAATATACATCACAATGGGCCTCATCGCCTGGGCCTCAAATGCATCACAATGGGCCACATCCCATGGGCCTCAAATATGTCACAATGGGCATCACCACATGTGCCTTATTTAGATCACTTCGGGCCTCACATATCACAAGCGGGCCCTGCGTGTACAACAAGTGAACCCTACGTGTATAGAAGGTGACCCTGCAAACAAACAGAAAGCGTGGATGCAAAATGCATACATCATGTGGTCCAGCACCATCTAAGGTCTGGACGGTGAGGATATACAACATATACATCACGTGGGAGTACCACGTCCAGATGCTGGATGGTGTGGATGCCACACGTGTGGGCCCCACATCCTAGAGATGGACGATTTATATCACGCCCCCAACTCGGAAACTAAGCTCACAAAATTTTCGATCGCCGAATCCAGTGCCAATAGCTTCCTTAGTACCCCATTCTCGGCGCCCAGTGCCCATGCACCAAATTTCGATCCTGGGATCCTACAAGGAGGATTTTCTACATGAATTTGTCTCATAAGAAGCATGACCACAAGTATACTCAATCACAAGAACAACATCAACACCACATATCCACCAATAAAAACATTCAAGTACAATGCTGAAAGGGAAATATATGCATATAATAAAATCTCCACAAAGCTCGGCCGCATGCTTCTGCTCCTTCTCAGCTGCGACTACCTCTAAATGTCACCTGCACACATCTATTGTGCATAAGCTTATTGAAAGCCTATAGGGTGGTGTAAGTGTCTGCACAAGATAAGTGCCAAGAATGCAGATATCAGAGTAAATGGAAATAATAACAACTCCATAGAAATGTCATCAACCTCATCCAAGATATGCGACGCAAAAAGATAACAAGCCAATGTCATATACTGAGAAAGTAATGTGGAAACATAATGAGTCAAATATCAGATACCGAGGATGCAACACAATATGCAATTCTGAAGAGTTACGAATACCATCAACCCCGTCTAGGTCATATAAATGTAAAACATAGCAACCCAAAATGCCAGATGTCATGGATGTAATGCAAAATGTTATGTGAATGAAATAACCAAGCTGGAGTGGGAAGTTGGTATGATAGTACGTAGTATCGCAGGCTACGGAGTCCATCACAAGGGACTTCTATCCAAACCAGTCTCATACCTAAATTTGGATAGATAGACTCAATGTGGTAAACTCCTGATCTCAGGTTGGTCACGTGCCCCAACTGAAATCCTGGCCACTGCGAAGGTACACATGATGACTTGATTGCGCACCACCAACCCGAGTGGATAGTGAATGAGTGAATGAATGAGTAAAATGCTGAGTATGCAACTCCTGCTCTACAAATCAGTACTGTACATCTTTGGGATCATCACTGGGGTCTGGTACACTCCAAACTGGCTACCACCCTGGTCGGCCGCGAAGCCCAGCGAGTAGAAAAGACCTCACTACCTACCTGCTAGCAGTATACCAATGCCTACCCAGCACATCGATAGCGGACCCATTTGGGCGCTTGTCAAACTCAGCCTAGCTTACAACCCCCTCACTCGAGTGGATAAGGCCACACCACCTCCCAACCAACCACGACAACATGGGAAGCGTGGCCTACTGGTATTCGGCACTCGGGTGCTCATGTATCCAATCAATCTAGACGTTGGGGTGTCTCCTGGACACGGAGGTTTAGGGACTTTTACCCACGGATATCCAAAGTGCCTAGATCCTCGAACCAAACATTTTCAGTGTCCCATCTGGCCATCCACGACATGTTTGTGGAGGCCATAGCCCTGATGTCTCTAGGGCGTACAGTAATCACAATCACACAATGCGACATGTAGGTGTCACGCAGTCTAATCATGCATTAATCCTATGCATATTATGCTCTCATGTGTGATAACTCCACCTATTAGGGAGTCCCATGAACCACCTGCACTATGACATATGCAATGGTCAATCACATCTCATAACAAACATGCAGATGATGCGTATGGTTATGTATCATGATACTAAGCTGTCAGATACTCATAATCGGTATCAATAACCGACCTCAACAATCATCCTCGATAATTGGCCTCGATATTCGGCCTCGATATCCGTCCTCGATAATCAACCTCGACGATCGGCCTTAACAATCGACCTTGACAATCGGCCTCGACGATCGGCCTCGACAATCTGCCTCAATATCCGGCCTCGACAATCAGCCTTAATAATCGGCCTAACAAAGGGCCTAAGGGAAGGTCACGATGTGGACATTTAACCATCATTGTCCATTAAAGTAGACATTTAACCAATATTGCTCCTAATGAGTGGCCCCGTAGGGCCATACATATAGTGGGGCCTATGGCCTCACTAAGGGCCTCACATATCACAATGGGCCACATCTCATGGGCTTCATATACAACACATAAAGCCTCATCGTGTAGACCTCATATACAACACATCGGGCCTTACTCATGGGCAGCATGTACATCACAATCGGCCTCGACACATGGGCTAAATATACATCACAATGGGTCACTTCTCACGGGCCTCATATACATCGCAAAGGGCAACAACAATGGGTCTCATATACATCAAGCAGGATGCATCATATGGGCCTCATGTACATCACAATGGCACATCTATGGGCCTCAAATACATTATAATGGGCCTTATACCTGGGCCTCAAATACATCATAATGGGCCACATCCCATGGGCCTCGAATACATCAGAATGGGGCCGTAATACATGGGTTGCACTAATGGGCCTCATGATCATCAAGTGGGCTGTATCAACGGGCCGCACCAATGGGCCTCATAAATACCAAGTGGGCCACATCAACGGGTCACACCAATGGGCTTTATAAACATCAAGTGGGCCACATCAACGGGTTGCACCAATGGACTTAATATACATCACAATGGCCGCTCACGTGGGCCTGATATACATCACAATGGGGCCCATCACCTGACCCTCAAATGCATCACAATGGGCCTCGTCACTTGGGCCCAATATACATCACAATGGGCCATACAGCAAGGCCTCATGTACAATCTGAATGGGCCTCACAAGATGGACAATTAATACATACATCAGGATGAGTCTCACATTTATATACATACACAGTGGGCTTCACACACAAAATGGGCCTCACATGCTACAGATGGGCCACATATTTACACCATACGTCTATTTATAGAGATCATTTTAGAGTATTACTCAAAAGTGAATCATATCGAGAGATCATCTGGACCATACCACAAATAATAGTGGAGATAATGATTTTCACTATTAAACAATGTACAGGGCCCACCACAACATTTATTTTCTGACCAATCTATTCATAAGGTCATAAAGGCCTAAATTAAGAGGGAAAACAATTTCATATTGATCCAGGACTTCTGTGACCCCAAATAGTTTCAAGGGTGGGCGTTCAATCTCCACTGATTTTTGCATTGTGGTCCACCTGGTATACAATTGTATATAACATATACATCACGGTGTGCACCACCGTCCAACCATTTGGACAGTGGGGATTGAAAAATAGGTGGACAACACTATTGTAAAATAGATGGACGACATTGATAAACACATGCATGATGTGGAGTCCACACGTGTGTGGGTTCCACGGCTGCTCTGCAACATGGATAAAACACATATATATCATATGTGGCCCATGGATGCACAGTGTGGATATAACACGTACCACATGATCAGTCCCATTGATCATACAACAGCTATATAGCTGGAGTGAGATACACCAACGAATCCTCTTCCCACCATCGGGTGATTAGACGGTGAGGATGTACAATACATCATTAAGGTGGGCCACACAGATAGGTAGTGTGGATCAAACCACGTTGCACAGAACAGCTATATAGCTGGTGCGCAGTAGACCAGCCAATCTACTACAACGGTAGGTGGGTCCCACGTGGGACCCACCATAATATTTATTATTTTTATATATATAGTATATATAATATCTACATTGAGGTGTTCCACACATAGGTGGATAGTGTTGTGAAACACACGTCTGGTGGGTCCCACCGTCCTCAGTTGTTGGATGGTGTTGATGTCACACGACATCATGGTGGGGACCCATGTCCTGGACAGTTAGGATCAAACCCCCATAACTTGCTGACATCAATCAACTATATAGCTTGTGCGTGGTAGCCCAGCTAATCCATTTTCACGGTAAGTGGGTCCTAGTAGGGGCCCACAATAACGTTTATTTTCCATCCCATCTGTTCATAAGGTCACATAGACCTGAATAAAGAGGAGAAAACAAATTTCATATCGATCCAAAACTTCTGTGACCCAAAAAGGGCTCAATGGTAGACATTCAATTCCTGCTGACTTTTGGTGGTATGGACCACCTGAGTTCCGTGTATGGCTGATTTTTGGTGCACCCCATTTCTAAGAGGGGACCCATCAAATGCACGGTGTTGATGTGCAACATACATCATGGTAGGGCCTGTGGTGGGGCCCACCTTCATGTCAGCGTTCAAGGAGCAGGACACTATCTGCAAGTAGTGTTCAGACCTTTTTTTTTGTTTTTCTTAGGTTTTTCATGGGTGGGGCCCTCATCCGGAGGATCTAATCTCTTGGTTGGATTCCTGGGCTCGGGACAGGTGTAATGAGCCCAATATTGCATATGTTTTGGTGTGTAGAAACATCACATCAGGCCCTAACAGTTTAAATCACCCAAAACCATTATTTTCTACATTATGGCCTGTTAGAGATTCAGATTGGCTTCATTTATTGGCTCAACGCTTAAATTGAGGTGGGGAAAAGCGTGAATGGTGTGGATCGGATACATTCATCAAGGTAGGGTCCATGTGTGTGGACAATGTGAATATATATAAAATATATACATCACGTGGGCTCCTTGGGTGCACGGTGTGCATTTAACACATATACCACAGTGGGTTTCCACCATCCAGATAGCTAGATGGTGGATGGCATGGATGAAATACATACATCTGGTGGGTCCACACGTGGGGCCCACCCACTTGTATCAAGCTGACATTTGTGTTTTCCTCCAATCAAGCCCAAACAAACGGACTACCAGGTGGGCCCACTCGGTGGACGTCATGGATAAAATACATTCATCATGGTGGGCCGTAAAATATGGAAGAGATATAGAGAGAGAGAGATATGGTATAGTGGAGGGACCTCACCACTATGGGCCCCTCATATGATTACAACACATACATCGAATTGGGTCCCATCTCAAGTGGGCCATCAAATTAAAAATCAATGATAGATCGCCCACCGATTGGCCTTCTTCTTTAGCTCCTTGGACTCCTCGGCTCCTAAGCTCCTTCTTCAATGAAAGATGATGAAAGTTGGATGGCTAGGATGGGAGCTGAGGGCGTAGGAAGGTGGGCCACACTCTTAGCTCTCTCTTTGGGGGCTTAGATGTTTCCACCCCTTTGGTTGCTTGGGAGTGAAGAGAGAAATGAGGGAGAGAGAGAAAGAGAGAGAGAGAGTGATGGGTGATGGGATGAAAAGGGATGGGTGATGGGTGTGTAAGAGATGGGCATGGGTTTGGTTGACTTTAGGTGAAAGAGGGATAGGTAGGGTATGGGTTGTACTTGACTTGATTGATTGATGGATTGATGTGATGTTTGGTAGAGATTCGCTCGAAATTGTAAATTTGCGGCGTTTCTTTAAGAGAGATGTGGGCCCACATCTCCTGGCCCGGGTATCGCATCAGCGCGCAAGACACGGGGTCGGAACCACGACGATGGCGTGGTCGCTACGGTTCAAGTTTCGAATCAAGTCAACTCTGATATACAGTGTGCAACTTAAGTTCACGCACAATTGCCGGTTATAGGTCATAGGTCACCGAAATTTGACGGGGTGGATCGTGAAAGTCTACGGAACGGTACGGTCTAGAATATGGGCCTTACAGCTCTCCCCTCCTAAAAAAATTTTGTCCTCAAAATTCACAGAACAGACAAGGGAAAAAGAAGCATCATCATATATATGTCAAGGCACAATCAGTTTAACAAAGGATGGGAATAGTGCTCTCTTTAATCTCAACCTCGCGCTCCCAATATGCCTTATCAACACTTTGGTGACCCCTACTGAACCTTAGACCCTGGATCAGAAATGATCAAAACTGGGATACCTTGTAGCCTCACCATCTCATCAATGACTAATCTAATAAGATGGTCCTAATGCCTGGTTATGCGAATCATTGGCGACTCCTCCTGATGATTGAGGGTCTTGCTGAGCTACATAAAACCTGCCCTAGGTATGCTGGGGAGGTGTTTGTCCCCCCCCCCCCCCCCCCACAAAGAGGTCGTTGCTGCTGAAAAAATGGGAGCACTCACACTTACAATGCCCCGTCTCACCACATCTGAAGCAAACGCCCGTGAACGGCCTCTGTGGTGGTGCTGAAGGTACTACTAGCATTCGAAAGGATAGATGGTTCCTGTGCCTTTGCAACCGTCGACGCTCTGCTACTATGAACTACTAGAGGGGGTCTTCCTCTTCCGATCTCCTCTATTGTCACGAACCCTCTGCGAATCATTCCATTCTACCTCGTAAATTTGGGCCCTCTGAACTACCTGCTCAAAGGTCAGGAGCATGTGTCCAACGACATGGCTCTTGAGGCCAAAACGTAAGCCGTTCTCAAAACGGCGGGCCTTTCGCTCCCCATCATCAACAAAATACGGCGCGAACCTCGATAGAACTATGAAACAAGCCGCATACTATGTCACAAACATGTCTCCCTGCACCAAGGTTTCGAACTCTAATGCTCGCTGTCGACGAAAGTAGTCGGGGAAGTATTGTTGGTCGAATCGGTCAACGAAGTCCTCCCATGTCTAGACGAAGTCAGCTCCTACAACACAGGTAATGGAGGTCCACCAGTGCTTGGCCTCACCTTGGAAAAGAAATACAGCTAACCGGACTCGCTGTTGGGTCATACATCCCATCGTATCAAAAATCTTCTCCACTTTGGAGCGTCATCCCTCTGTTATTGTCGGGTCTGACTCACCCTAGAAACATGGGGGATCAAGCTATCGGAACTCTCGGAGAAGGGCGCTCGGGCACTCTTGCTCTGCCTGGGCTGGCGAAATAGCGGGTCGCCTACCCTGCCACTGAAGGATGGCGGTCATGGCCTATAACATCTGCTGAAGCTAATTTGTACTCACAGGCACTGTCGGGGCTGTGCTAGACTTAGACGGATGTTCAAAAGTCTTAGGTGGAGGGAAAGAGAATCTCATGCAGGGGAGTGAAAGTTGCTTGGGTCACTCGCTTGGATGTCATGTCCAACAAGAAGGAACAAGGGCCTACTATCCGCGAACACTCTCAAATATACACACAATGGGGAGCTATATCAAAAAATCTCTTAATTATTCAAACTCATGGACCCAATCATTTTAAGTTCTCAACAATCATAGAGTGTAAGGTAGCTATCAGCAGATATGTGATGTTAGCCTCGGGTATTCCCAAGTTATGATCTGATATCAACTTCTGTCACACCCCAAACTCAGAAACCAAGCTCACAAAATTCCTGATCACCGAATCCAGTGCCGACAGCCTTCATAGCACCCCATCCAGCTCCCAGTACCCATGTGCCAGATTCTGATCCTATGATCCTACAAGGAGGATTTTCGACATGAATTTGTCTCCTAAGAAGCATAACCACAAGTATACCTAAATCACAAGAACAACATCAATACCACATATCCACTAATAAAAACATTCGAGTATAATGCTGAAAGGGAAATACATGCATATAATAAAATCTCCACAAAGCTTAGCTACATGCTTCTACTCCTACTTAGCTACGACTACATCTAGACGTCACCTGCACACATCTATCGTGCATAATCTTATAGAAAGCTTAGAGGGTAGTGTAATTGTGTGTGCAAGATAAGTGCCAAGCATGCAAATATCAGAGTAAGCGAAAATACTACCAAGTCCATAAAAATGTCATCAACCTCATCCAGGATATATGATGCAAAAAGATAACAAGCCAATATCATATAGTAAGAAAGTAATGTGAAAACATAATGAGTCAAATATAAGATACTGAGAATGCAAAACAATATGTAATTCTGAAAAGCTACAAATACCATCAACCTCGTCTAGGTCATATAAATGCAAAATATAGTAACCCAAAATGCCAGATGTTATGGATGTAATGCAAAATGCGGTACGGATGAAATAACCAAGCTGGCGTGTGAAGTCGGTATGATAATACGCAGTATCGCAGGCTATGGGGTCCATCACAAGGGACTTCTATCCAAACCAGTCCCATACCTAAATTTAGATAGATAGACTCAATGTGGTAAACTCCTGATCTCAGGTTGGTCGCCCGCCCCAACCGAAATCCTGGCCACTGCGAAGGTATACATGATGACTTAATTGCCCACCACCAGCCCGAGTGGACAGTGAATGAATGAATGAATGAGTAAAATGCTGAGTATGCAACTCCTGCTCCACAAATCAGTACTGTACATCTTTGGGATCATCACCGGGGTCTAGTACACTCTAAACTGGCTACCGCCGGCCACGTAGCCCAGCAAGTGTAAAACACCTCACTATCTGCCTGTTAGCAGTATACTAATGCCTACCCGGCTCATCGATAGCGAACCCATTTGGGAGCTGGTCAAACTTAGCCTAACTTATAACCCCCTCACTCGGGTGGATAAGGCCACACCACCTCTCAACCGGCCACGACAACATAGGAGACGCAGCCCACTAGTATTTGGCATTCGGGCGCTTATGTATCCAATTGATCTAGACGTTGGGGCATCTCCTGGTTACGGAGGTTTAGGGACTTTCACCCACGGACATCCAAAGTACTCAGATGCTTGAACTAAATATTTTTGGTGTCCCATCTGGCCATCCACGACATATTTGTGGAGGTCATAGCCCTAATGTCGCTAGGGCGTACAGTAATCACAATCATACAATATAAGATGCAGGTGTCACACAGTCTAATCATGCATCAATCCTGGGCATACCGTGCTCCCATGTGAGATAAATTCACCTATCAGGGAGTCTCATGAACTACCTGCACTATGTCATATGCAATGGTCAATCACATCTCATAATAAACATGCAGATGATGCGTATGGTTATGTATCATGATACTAAGCTGTCACATACTCATAATCGGTATCAATAACTGGCCTCAACAATTAACCTCGATATCTGGCCTCGACAATCGGCCTCGACAATCAGCCTCAATATCTGGCCTTAACAATCAGCCTAAAAAATCAGTCTCGATAATCAACCTCGATATCTATCCTCGATAATCGGCCTCGACGATCAGCCTCGACAATCGACCTCGACAATCGGCCTCGACAATCTACCTTGACAATCGGCCTTGATAATTGGCCTCGACAATTAGCCTCAATAATCGGCCTAACAAAGGGCCTAAGGGAAGGTCACAATGTGGACATTTAACAATCATTATCCATTAATATGGACATTTAACCAACATTGCTCCTAATGAGTGGCCCACATAGGGCCAAACATATAATGAGGCCCATGGCCTCACTAAGGGCCTCACATATCACAATGGGCCACATCTCATGGGCTTCATATACAACACATTGGGCCTCATCGAGGACATCCCATATACAATACATCGGGCCTTACTCATGGGCCGAATGTACATCAAAATCAGCTTCGACATATGGGCTAAGTATACATCATAATGGGTCACATCTCATGGGCCTTATATACATCGCAATGGGCCACAACAATGGGTCTCATATACATCAAATGTGCCGCATCATATGGGCCTCATGTACATCACAATGGCCACATCCATGGGCCTCAAATACATTATAATGGGCCTTATACCTGGGCCTCAAATACATCTTAACGGGCCACGTCTCATGGGCTTCGAATACATCACAATGGGGCCGCAATACATGTGTTGTACTAATGGGCCTCGTGATCATCAAGTGGGCCACATCAAACCTCTCTATCTAACATACGATACAATTTCACTTCACGGCACAACCATAAAAAAGAAAGAGCTTCGCTCGGTTGGCCTTCCTACATTGACGAATGCCTCCTTTCTCTTCTCTTAAGTATACAACAAGTGGGAGAGGCAGGATTCGAACCTACGTAGAAAACCTTCAACAGATTTATAATCTGTCACTTTTGACCACTCGACCACTCTCCCCTTCCTCGGCCGAGGCCCCCCTCAATGGTTCCTGAATAAGAAGGAGGGCGGCGTTCGTTCTTATTGATTTGATTGAAGGGAACTAATCAAAGACGCTTAGCTAGCATTCTGGGAGAATCTAGTCATTTAGTTAGTTCATAATAATCTCGAAAAAGGATGTTTTCCAAACGCATCTCAAGTAGTTGTAGTAAAACTTGCCCTGTTGAACTTTTAGAAAACTAATTGCATAGATTTAGGTCACACCGGGTTTCATAAGTGATCATAGAACACAAATTATTGGTGATTAAACAAGGAATTTAGGTTCCACGAGTTCAAAGACACTGTAGCTACAGCAGGAAGGGTGAAAATACTAGCTAACTACATCAGGTAACAGCACATCTTTGGGATGTTAATTTATCCAATCATGGCTCATTCACTGTAATTGACTAAGTAAAGGGTCACTACGGAGGAAATGAGAGAGGACGGGCCGCACTAATGGGCCTCATAAACACCAAGTGGGCCACATCAACAGGTCGCACCAATGGGCTTCATAAACATCAAGTGGGCCACATCAATGGGTCACACTAATGGGCTTAATAAACATCAAGTGGACCTCATCAACGGGTCACACCAATGGACTTAATATACATCACAATGGCCACTCACAAGGGCCTGATATACATCACAATGTGCCCCATCACCTGGCCCTCAAATGCATCAAAATGGGCCTTGTCACTTGGGCCCAATATACATTACAATGGGCCACACAGCAAGGCCTCATGTACACTCTCAATGGGCCTCATAAGATGGATAGTTTATACATACATCACGACGAGTCCCACATTTATACACATACACAGTGGGCCTCACACACAACAATGGACCTCACATGCTACAGATGGGCCACATATTTACACCATACGTATATTTTTAGAGATCATTTTAGAGAATTACTCAAAAGTGAATCATATCAAGAGATCATCTGGACCATACCACAAATAACAGTGGAGATAATGATTTTCACTGTTAAACAATGTACAGGGCCCACCACAACGTTTATTTTTCGACCAATCTGTTCATAAGGTCACAAAGGCCTAAATTAAGAGGGAAAACAATTTCATATTGATCCAGGACTTCAATGACCCCAAATGGTTTCAAAGGTGGGCGTTCAATCTCCACTGATTTTTACATTGTGGTCCACCTGGTATACAGTTGTATATAACATATACATCACGGTGTGCACCACCGTCCAACCATCTGGACGGTGGGGATTGCAAAATAGGTGGACAACACTAGTGTAAAATAGATGGATGACATTGATAAACACATACATGATGTGGAGTCCACAGGTGTGTGGGTTCCACGGCTGCTCTGCAGCATGGATAAAACACGTATATCATGTGTGGCCCATGGATGCATGGTGTGGATATAACACGTACCACATGATCAGTCCCACTGATCATACAACAGCTATATAGCTGGAGTGAGATACACCAACCAATCCTCATCCCACCATCCAGTGATTGGACAGTGAGGATATACAATACATCATTAAGGTGGGTTGCACAGATAGGCGGTGTGGATCAAACCACGTTGCACACAGCAGCTATATAGCTAGTGTGCGGTAGATTAGCCAATCCACTATAACGGTAGGTGGGTCTCATGTGGGACCCACCATAATATTTATTATATTATTAATATATATTATATATATAATATATACATTGAGGTGTGTCACACATAGGTGGACGGTGTTGATGCCACACGACATCATGGTGGGGACCCATGGCCTGGACAGTCAGGATCAGACCCCCATAACTTGCTGACGTCAATTAGCTATATAGCTAATGTGTGGTAGCCTAGCCAATCCGTTTCCACGGTAAGTGGGTCCCACGTGGCATCCACCATAATGTTTATTTTCCATCTCATCTGTTCATAAGGTCACAAAGACCTGAATAAAGAGGAAAAAACAAATTTCATATCGATCCAAAACTTCTGTGACCCAAAAAGGGCTCAATGGTAGACATTCAATCTCCTACTGATTTTTGGTGGTGTGGACCACCTGAGTTCTGTGTATGGCTAATTTTTAGCGCACCCCATTTCTAAGAGGGGACCCATCAAATGCACAGTATTGATGTGCAACATACATCATGGTAGGGCCTGTGGTGGGGCCCACCTTCCTGTCAGCGTTCAAGCAGTAGGACGCTGTCAGCAAGTAGCGTCCAGACTTTTTTATTTTTCTTAGGTTTTTCATGGGTGGGGCCCACATCCGAAGGATCCAATCCCCCGATTGGATTCCCGGGCTTGGGACAAGTGTAATGAGCCCAATATTGGATATGTTTTGGTGTGTAGAAACATCACAGCGGGCCCTAATAGTTTAAATCACCCAAAACCACTATTTTCTACATTATGGTCCGCCAAAGATTCGGATTGGCTTCATTTTTCAGCTCAATGCTTAAAATGAGCTGGGAAAAAGGGTGGATGGTGTTGATCAGATACATTCATCAATGTAGGGTCCATGTGTGTGGACAGTGTGAATATATATAAAATGTATACATCACGTGGGCTCCGTGGGTGCACAGTGTTCATTTAACACATATACCACAGTGGGTTTCCATTGTCCAGATAGTTGGAAGGTGGATGGCATGGATGAGATGCATACATCTGGTGGGTCCACACGTGTGGCCCACACACTTGTATCAAGCTGACATTTGTGTTTTCCTCTATTCAGGCCCGACCAAACGGACTACCAGGTGGGCCCACTCAGTGGACGGCATGGATAAAATACATTCATCATGGTGGGCCATAAAATATCAAAGTGAGATAGAGAGAGAGAGAGAGATGTTGTAGTGGAGGGACCCCGCCATTATGAGCCCCTCATATGATTACAACACATACATCGAATTAGGTCCCATCTCAAGTGGGCCATCAATTTGAAAATCAACGGTAGATCACCCACTGATTGGCCTTCTTCTTTAGCTCCTTGGACTCCTGGCTTCCAAGCTCCTTCTTTAATGGAACATGATGAAAGTTAGATGGCTAGGATGGGAGATGAGGGGGTGCGAAGGTGGGCCACACTCTTAGCTCTCTCTTGGGGGGCTTGGACGTTTCCACCCCTTTAGTTGCTTGGGAGTGAAGAGAGAAATGAGAGAGAGAGAGAGAGTGATGGGTGAAGGGATGAAAAGGGATGGGTGAGTGATGGGTGTGTAAGAGATGGGTATGGGTTTGGTTGACTTTGGGTGAGAGAGGGATTGGTTGGGTATGGGTTGTACTTGACTGATTGATGGATTGATGTGATGTTTGGTAGTGATTCTCTTGAAATTGTAAATGCACGGCATTTCTTCGAGATAGACGTGGGCCCACATCTCCTGGCCCGGGTATCACATCAGCACGGGAGAGGCAGCGACGGCACGGTCGGTAGGGTACAAGTTTTGAGTCGAGCCGACTCTGATATATATCACGTGACTTAGGTTCACGCACAATTGCCGGTTACAGGTCGCGGGTCACTGAAATTTGACGGGGAGGATCGTATAGGTCTTACAATTTGGATATAACACATACCTCGTGATCAGACCCATGAAACTTGCTGATGTCGATACAGCAGCTACATAGCTGGTGTGAAGTACTCCAACCAATCTGCTTCCCACCATTCAGGGATTGGCCGATGTGGATACAACACATCCATCATGGTAGGCCCCACACCCCAAATGTGCAACACGTGTAGGGTGGGTCCCACCGTCTCAGACAATGAACAATGTGGATTTCACATGTTGGTGAGCTCCACCGTCCAGAACGTTGGACTATGTGGATGAATCACATACATCCCATTGGGTCCCACCATCCAGGGTCTGGATAGTGTGGATATACAATATATACATCTAGGTTGGGTCTACATAGGTATGGCCCACCATTTTGAATCAAATTGATATTTATGTTTTACCTTCAGTCCGGGCTAGTCCAAACGGACAGCAAGTGTGGGCCCCGCTTGGACAGCGGTGTGGCCCACTAAATGGACAGCGTGAATCAAATACTTGCATCATGGTGGGCCACAAACAGGGGAGAGAGAGAGAGAGAGAGAGAGAGAGAGAGAGACAGTGATGGAGGGGAGGGACTCCGCCACTATGAGCCCTCCCTAAGTGGGCCATGTAAATACAGTACATACATCAAAATGGGTCCCAAATCATATGTGGCCCTAAATCATAAAAATCAACGGTGGAGATCCCTTCCCACCAAAAGATGCAAGGTCTAGATGGCCTTTCCATAAATGAGAAAAATAAACATCATGACGGTGTCCATGGAGAATGGCCCCATCATGGGATGATCATATGAATCGTGGTGGGCCATCGGCCACACCTAGAGTCCAAAGTGAGATCCATACCATCAATCGATAGGCCCCACTTGACCCATCATCAAAATGCAAATCTAATCCTACAAAAGCACCAACTGATTGTCTTCTTCTTTAGCTCCTTGGAATCCTTGGCTCCTAAGCTCTCTCTTTTATGGAGGATGATGAAGATTGAAGGGTTGGATGGTGAGATTTAGGGGTAGGAAGGTGGGCCTAGCACTTAGCTTCTTTTCTCTCCTTAGGATTTTTCTCTCATGGTTACTTGGGAAATGGAGGGAGATAAGATAGAATGGGTGAGAGATGGGAGAGAGGAATGGGTGTTATAAGAAGAAATGACATGGAGGGTATGGGCTTGGTTAACTTTTGGGTGAGAGAGGGATGGGTGTCATGTCTTATTGGTAAGAGAGGGGTAGGCTCGGTAGGGGTTGTGATGAGATGTACTTGACTCGTGATTGATTGATTGATGTGATGCATTGGGTAGAGATTCTCTCCGGATTCGTAATGGGTGGCATTTTTCTTAAGATAAATGCGGGCTGACAACTCCTGGCCTAAGTATCACATCGGTGCACAACTCATGGCAGTGGAACCGCGGTGATGACGCGGTTATAACGGTACAAGTCTCGGGTCGAGTTGACTCAGATGTATAAGATGCAACTTAGGGTCACGCGCAAATGCTATATCAGGTCGTGGGTCGTCGAAATTCGATGGGGAGGATCGCGGGAGTCTAAGGAATGGTACGGACTAGGATACGAGCCTTATAGCCATTGTCTCAAGAGAATGATGAACCAACTATGGTTCAAGAGCCGTAACAACAAAAGGATAAAGAGACTAAGTGACATGAGCCTTCAGTTCCGTTCCCATCTAGACTTCGAAACCCGACTGTCTCCATAAAATATCAAGAGGTCTTAAATGTGGTCTAAAAGGTTACTGTCAATATTCCTTTACTTGACGTCATTAGACAAATTCCATCATATGTTAAATATCTCAAGGATTTGTGCACTGTGAAGAGAAAATTAAATGTGCACAAAAAGGCCTTCGTCACTAAGAAAGTAAGCTCTATCATTCAAAAAAGGGCTATACCTAAATACAAAGACCCGGGAAGTCCCACTATTCCTTGTATTATTAGGAATTTTCAAATTGAGCATGCTTTGCTGGATTTGGGTGCAAGTGTCAACTTAGTACCTTATTCAATTTACCAACAAATGGGTTTAGGCGAGCTTAAACCAACCACGATTACAGTCCAACTCGTTGACTGCTCCATTAAGGTACCAAGGGGAATCTTAGAGGATGTGTTAGTCCAAGTGGAGAAATTCTACTTCCCCATAGATTTTATTGTACTAGATACTGAACCATGTATAAATGCTAGCTGTGAGACCCGTATCCTGCCTGTACCATTCCATAGGCTTTTACGGTCCTCCCGATCAAATTTCGGTGACCCGCGATGCGTAGATAGCAGTTGCACGTATTCTTGAGCTGTATCCTATATATCTGAGTCAGCTCGACTTGAAACTCTTACCCTCACGACCACGCCATCTCTGCAGTTCCGACGCCGCGTCTTGCGCGTCGAGGCGATACCCGAGCTAGAAGATGTAGGCCCGCGTTCAGTTCGAGGAAAATGCCGCACGTTGCAAATCTCATGAGAATATGTCCCATCAAATGCCAAGTACACACCCCATCACTCACATCACTCACACCCATCCCTCTCTCTTTTTACATCACATCTCTCATCTATCTCATCTCTCTTATCTCTCTCATTTCTCCCAAACAAGCCACGTCCCAACCTCCATGAGAGAGAGCTTGGTGTAGCCCACCTTCTTATCTCCCATCCCCACCATCCAAAGTCCATCTTGATCATTGAATCGCACCCCTTGGAACTCTAGATCGCATTGGCGAAAGAAGGAAGAGAAGATCAAAGGTGGGTGATTTTCTACCATTATTTTTATGATTTGAGGGCCCACATATGGTGGGACCCACTTGATGTATGCATTGTATTGGGAGGACCCATAGTGGTGGGTCCCTCCCCTTCACACGTTCCTCTTTCTCTCTCTCTATCTCTCTTCCTCTCTCTTGTGTTGGATTGTGGCCCACTTGATCTAGACCATCCATCTGTTGCCCCCCCCCCCTTCTCGTTGCCTTAGATGAAGAGAATTACAAATATTAGTTTGATCCAAGCAGTGGGCCACACTGACAAGGGACGCACCTTGATGTATGCCTTGTATCTACACTATCCACCCTTTAGACGTGGACCCACCATGGCAGTGTGTGGGGTCACCACCGTCCAGGGGCGTAGACCCCACAGATGTATGAATTGCCATATCCAGGCTATTCGTCAATAGACGTCTAGGCCCTGGACGTTTAAACCATATAATAAATAAAATAATATTATATATATATATATAACTAGTGGGCCACATGTGTGTACCCACCTTAATGTATGGGTCTTACCTGAACCGTCCAGCAGGTTTGGACGGTGGGTATCCACCTTAAGCTATGCATTTTGGATCCAAGCTATTCATCTGTTTTGGCGAGAGGAACCCACCACGATATGTGTTTCATTCACGCTGTCCATCAGCTTTCAGGACGGTGGGACCACTGCACTGACGTCAGCACTGGGGTCTAATCGTCCAGACCATCCATCTTGTGGAACCCAGCATAATATATATATATATGTATTATTCATGCCGTCCATCTGTTGTGGTCCACACCCACGTGGACTCACATGATGTGTGTATTGCACCCACCCATCATCCAGCAATGGACGATGGGGCCACTAATGTGTGTGTTGTACATACATGTTGTCTAGCATGTGGAGCCCACATGTGATGTATGTGCTATATTTCCACGCCCTTCAGACCAGTTAGACGTGGATCCCATGTTAAAGATCCCCTTCATATACCGTCCATCTAGACGGTGGGTACCACCCTCCTATGCTGCTGTTATTTGTGACGTCACCAAGCTCTGTGGGTCCCGCATGATGTATAACTCCACGCCGTTCATCTTCTAAGCCCACCTTGATGATCATCATCCACATTGTCCAACAGCTGCTGGACGGTGGGGTCCACCTTTGATGAATATGTTGTATATCCACGTCGTCTATCAGGTAGACCACGCTGCAAAAATCAGTGGGGATTAAGCGGCTACCATTGAAACCTGGTTTTGGGGTCACAGAAGCTTTGGATTAGTATGAAATTTGATTTTCCTCTTATGACAGGTCCATGTGACCTTATGAACAGATTAGATGGAAAATAAATGTTATGGTGGGCCCTAGCTTGATTGCACGTGTGGCCCACCTTGTATGTATGTTTTATATATTCAGGCCGCCCACCTGTTTGTGCACCCATTAGGTCCATCATGCAGCTGAGCTAACCGTCTAAAGTGGCCCACTTGCTGTCCAAGTTACATCCATGTTGTCTATATTCATCTGGTGGGGCCCATTTGGGAGGTACAGGCTCACCTGCTTGCTGTACAGGGCCCACCTACTATGAGCCCCATTATGATGTACATTGGCCCTTTGTATAAGGCCCATATGACCAGGCCCGATGTGATATATAAGGCACATGCGATTCGGCCCTCTAGATGTATGAGACCCTTGTGTAAGGCCCATTGAAACTTGCATGTGGCCCATTGTGATTGTAGGTGGCCCATTGAAATGTATTTGGAGCCCATGATTTGAGGCCCATTTGTGGTGTATTAGGCTCATGGGACGTGGCCCATCTAATTTATATAGGCCCATGTGATGCAACTCATCACGATGTGTATTGGGCCCATGTGATGTGGCCCACCGTGACGTGTATTAGGACCATGTGATTCGGCCCATAGTGATGTGTATATAGCCTTTATATGAGGACCAATGTGAATGAATATGCTAACCGAAGTAATGATGCTTATATGGGCCCCTCCTTGGGAGCAATGGTTGGTTAA
Source organism: Magnolia sinica (assembly GCF_029962835.1). Lineage (NCBI taxonomy): Eukaryota > Viridiplantae > Streptophyta > Magnoliopsida > Magnoliales > Magnoliaceae > Magnolia > Magnolia sinica. The sequence goes on from NC_080574.1 coordinate 90,056,770, forward strand.
ATGTCCACATTGATGGGCAATGATGGTTGAATGTCCACATTGTGACCTTAACTTAGGCCTTGTTAGGCCCATTCTGATTATTGAAGCTGATTCTGATTGTTGAGGCTGATTATTGAGGTTAATTTCGATTGTCGAGGCTGATTCCTATTGTTGAGGCCGATTCTGATTGTTAAGGTCGATTATCAAGGTCGATTCTGATTGTTGAGGCCGATTCTGATTGTTGAGGCCGATTTCGATTGTTAAGGTCGATTTTGATTCTAATTGTCAAGGCCGATTATCAAGGTTGATTCCGATTATTGAGGCCGATTCCGATTGTCGAGGCTGATTATCAAGGTCGATTTTGATTGTCGAGGCCGATTCCGATTGTTGAGGCTAATTCTGATTATTGAGGCTAATTCCAATTGTTGAGACCGATTTCGATTGTTGAGGCTGATTATCGAGGCCGATTCTGATTGTTGAGGCCGATTCTGATTGTCAATTCCGATTTCGATTGTCGAGGCCAATTATCGAGGACGATTCTGATTCTGATTGTTGAGGTCGATTCCGATTGTCGAGGCCGATTGTTGAGATTGATTTTGATTCTGATTATCAAGGCCAATTTCGATTGACAATATCGATTCTGATTGTTGAGATCGATTGTTGAGGCCGATTTCGATTTCAATTATCGAGGCCAATTTCGATTATGGAGGATGATTCCAATTTTGATTGTCGAGGCCAATTGTTGAAGATGATTGTTGAGGCCGATTTTGATTCCGATTGTTAAGGCCGATTCCAATTCCGATTGTCGAGGCTGATTCTAATTGTCGATACCGATTCCCATTGTCAAAGCCAATTCTGATTGTCAAGGCCAATTGTCAAGGCCAATTGCGATTGTCGAGGCTGATTCCGATTGTCGAGGCTGATTTCGATTGTCGTGGCCAATTGTTGAGACCCATATGATATATATGCGGCCCATAGTAGAGGCCCATTGTGATGAGTATTCGGCCTGTGTTTGAGGCCCAATGTGATGTATATGCGGCCCGTAGTTAAGGCCCATTGTGATGAGTATTTGGCCTATGTTTGAGGCCCAATGTGATGCATATGTGGCCCGTAGTTGAGACTCATTGTGATGTGTATTCGGCCTGTGTTTGAGGCCTAATGTGATGTATATGCGGCCCATGTTTGAGGCCCAATGTAATGTATATGCAGCCCATATTTAAGGCCCATTGTAATGTGTATTCAGCTCGTGTTTAAGGTCTAATGTGATATATATGAGGCTCATTGTGATGCATTTGAGGGCTAGGCGATGAAGCCCATTGTGATGTATGTTAGGCCCATATGAAAGGACCGTCGTGATGTGTATTAAGCTCTTGAGTGAGGCCCATGGTGTTGTATATTAAGCCCTTGTATGAGGCCATAGGTCCACTATATGTTAGACTCTATGTGGGTCATTCCTTGAGGGCAATGTTGGTTAAATGTCCACATTGTCGAGGTAGATTGTCGATGCCGGTTATTGATACCAATTATGAGTCTGTGACAGCATAGCATTATGATACATGCTCATATGCATCATCTGCATGTTTGTTATGAGATGTGGTTGACCATTGCATATGTCATTGGGCAGGTTATTATGAGACTCCCTGATAGGCGGAGGTTGTCTCACATGCGCACGGTATGCACAGGATTGATGCATTACTGGATTGTATCACTTATGTACCTTGCATTGTGTGTTGTGATTACTTATGCCCTAGCAACATCAGGGCCATAGCTTCCATAGTCATGTTATGGATGGCTAGATGGGACACCAGAAATGTTTGGTTCGAGCATCTGGGCACTTTGGATGTCCATGGGTGAAAGTCCCTAAACCTCCATGGCCAAGAGACGCCCCAACGTCTAGATCGAGTGGATACATGAGCGCCCGAGTGCCAAATACCAGTAGGCCACGTCTCCCAATATGTCATGGCTGGTTGAGAGGGGTGTGGCCTTATCCGCCTAAGTGAGGGGGTTGTAAGCTAGGTTGAGTTTGACAAGCTCCTAAATAGATCTGCTATCAACAAGCCTGAGTGAGGGGGTTGTAAGCTTGGTCATTTCATTCGCACCATATATTGCATATTGCATTACATCCTCAGCATATGGCATTTTGGGTTACTGTGTTTCTGCATTTATATGGTCTAAATAGGGCTGATGGTATTTGTGAACTCATCAGGAATTGTATATTGCATTGCATCCTCGACATCTGATATTTAGATCTTTATAACTCCTCATTTGCATAGCTGATCTGTATTACGTACTCTGATATTGTTTGACTCATAGACTTGTCAATATTTCCTCTTATTCTGATATCGTATGATTCATAATCTTACCAGTATTTTCGATATTGTTTGATTATGGCATTGTATTGTATATTTGCCACTTACCTTGTGCACACACTTACACCACCCTCTAAGCTTTCTATAAGCTTATGCACGATAGATGCGTGCAGGTAATGTTAGGTTGCAGAAGCGTGGAGCTTGGAGCATGTAGCTGACTTCTGAAGCTTTGATTTTGACATATGTATTTCCCTTTCAGCATTGTATTCAAATGTTTATATTAGTAGATATGTGATGATGATGTTGCCTTTGTGATTTGGGTAAACTTGTGGTTATGCTTCTTACGAGTTAAATGTAAATTGAAAAATCCTCCTCGTAGGATCCCAGGATCGGAACCTAACATATGGGTGCTGGGAGCTGAGAATGGGATACTAAGGAAGCTGTTGGCACTGGATTTAGCGATCGGGATTCCTGTGAATCCGATTTTCGGGTTTGGGGCGTGACACTAGCGCTCAAGTTTCCATTATTTTAGCCTGCTCATTCCTAGCAACTTCAAATGTAATCATCAATTGTAGGAATGGAATGATGAAGTTGTCTTTTGGTAGCATGACCTTAAAGTTAAATATTTTCAATCTATGTAAGTAGCTCATAGACAATAATAGGATCCATGAGCTGAATTTTATGGACTGCTTGACAAAGGAAGGGGAATTGGAACCTAGCCTATCTAAGGAATTGATTAAAGTCTTTGGGGACCTAAAAAATTATGATTTAGAAAAAGTGTTTGCTGAAATTTATGATGATAATGAGAGCACTACCACCCAGGACATTGGTATATACCGATGGAGATTGCTCACTCAAATCCTATCTATCGAGGACTTGCGACCTCTTTCATCACCAACTAATGCTCCAAAGCTTGATCTAAAACCACTATCAAATGAGCTTAAGTATGTATACTTGAGTGAAAATGAAACTCATCCTGTGGTAATTCTTCATTTTTTGACAAGGATCAAGAGATTAAATTGTTGAATGTTCTAAGGGACCACAAAGGAACCTTAGGCTGGACCATTTCTGACATTAAGGGTATAAACCCTTCCATATGCACCCATCGGATCCACCTCGATGAGGACGCCAAACCAATTAGATAACTTCAAAGGCGTCTCAATCCAAACATGATGAAAGTTGTAAAAAATGAGGTGATCAAATTGTTAGATGTGGGAATCATCTACCCAATATTCGATAGTGTTTGGGTGAGTCCAACCCAAGCAGTTCCAAAGAAATTCGGAATAATTATCATGCAAAATTCTAATAATGAACTCATACTAACACGTGTCACCACTAGTTGGCGTGTTTACATTGACTATAAAAAATTGAATACGGTCACAAAGAATGACCATTTCCCTCTACCATTCATTATTCAAGTTTTAGAGAGGGTAGCAGGTCACTCCTATAGCTTCCTTGATGGATATTCCAGATATAACCAAATAGAGATAACCCTGGAAGACTAAGAGAAAACCACGTTCACTTGTCCATTTGGCACGTTCACTTTCAAACGGATGCCATTTAGATTATGCAATGCCCCAGCAAATTTTTTCAAATATGGTTGGGTAGTTTCTTGAGGTTTTCATAGATGACTTCTCTGTATTTGGGAGTAGTTTTGAGGAATGCCTCAACAATTTTTCTTTTGTCTTATCTAGGTGTGAAGAGAAGCACCTTGTCTTAAATTGGAAGAAGTGTCATTTTATAGTTCAAAATGAAATTGTTTTGGGCCATGTTATCTCCAAAAATGTAATTGAGGTAGATCGCTCAAAACTCAACATTATTGCTAATTTACCTATTCCCCGAACTATTAGAGATATTAGATCACTTCTAGGGCACGGCGGTTTCTATAAAAGATTCATCAAGGACTTTAGTGTCATTACTAAACCCTTGACTAATCTTCTTCAAAAGAATGTCTCATTTAAGTGGACAGATGAGTGTGCAAGTGCCTTTAATAAAATTAAATCATCCCTTACCACTGCACTTATCATGCATCCACCAGATTGGACACTTCCTTTTAAACTAATGTGCGATGCAAGTGATTATGTCAGAGGGGTTGTTTTGGGCTAAAGGAAAGATAAACGGCCCTATGTTATTCACTATGCGAATAGAACTCTAAACTCGGCCTAAGTGAACTACTCAACAACTAAAAATGAGTTACTTGTTATAGTTTTTGCTTTGGATAAGTTCAGGTCCTACTTGCTGGGATCCAAAGTGGTCATCTTCATGGACCACTTGGCTTTGAAATATTTGCTATTTAAGAAAGATGCAAAGCTGAGACTTCTGAGATGGATCCTCCGTGACTTAGAGATAAAAGATAAGAAATGAGTAGAGAACGTAGTGGCTGATCAACTTTTGTCACGCCCTAAACTCGAAAACCAGGCTCATAAAATTTTCAATTGCCGAATCTAGTGCCGACGGCCTCCATAGTACCCCATTCTCGGCTCCCAGCGTGCATACGCTAAATTCCAATCCTAGGATCCTACAAGGAGGATTTTCCAACGTACATTTGTCTCATAAGAAGCATAACCACAAGTTTACCCAAATCACAGAGGAAACATTATCATCACATATCCACTAATTTGAACATTTGAATACAATGCTGAAAGGGAAATACATATATTGAAAATCAAAGCTCCAGAAGTCGGCTACACGCTCCAAGCTCAATGCTGCTGCAATCTAATGTCACCTGCACACATCTATCGTGCATAAGCTTATAGAAATAAGTGTCAAGTATTCAATACAATGCCTTAATCATATAATATCGGAATTACTGGCAAGATCATGAATCATACGATATTAGAGTAAGTGGAAATATTGTAAATCTATAAATCATAAAATATCAAAGTAAGTAGAAATACTGACAAGTCCATAAAAATATCATCAACTTTATCTAGGATATACAATAAAAAGACATAGCAAGCCAATGTCATATACTGAGAAAGTAATGTAAATCAGCTATGTAATACGGAAACATAATGAACCAGATATCAGATATTGAGGATGTAATACAATATATAATTCGGAAGAGCTACACAAATGAGGAATCATAGAAAGTCAAATATTAGATGTCAAAGATATAATGCAATATGTAAATCCTGCTAAGTCCGTCTAGGCTATATAAGTGCAGAAACATAGTAACCCAAAATGCCACATGCCTGCGAATGTAATGCAATATGCGATGCGAATGAAATGACCAAGCTGAATTGTGAAGTCGGGATGATAGTATATAGTATCATAGGCTATGGGGTCCATCAGAAGGGACTTCTATCCAAACTAGTCACATACCTAATTTGGATACTCAGACTCAATGTGGTAAACTCCTGATCTTAGATTAGTCGCGCGCCCCAACAGAAATCCTGGCCATTGTGAAAGTATACGTAATAAATAGTTGCGCACCACCAGCCCAAGTGGATAGTGAATGAATGAGTGTGCAACTCCTACTCAATAAGTCCATAATCAGTACTATACATCTCTGATATCATCACTGGGATCTAGTACACTCTACGCCAGCTTGTCGCCCCATCAAGCGCACAATACAACTGGGTAAGTGGAAGAGACCTTACTACCTGATAGCGGACCCATTTAGGAGTTGGTCAGACTCAACCTAGCTTTGCCTACTCCGACAGGTTGGTAAGGCCACACCCCCCCCTGACCGACCACGACATAGTGTGAGACGCGGCCTACTAGTATACGGCCCTCATGCGCTCATATATATCTACTCGGTCTAGACGTTGGGGCATCCTCTAGTACCAAGAGGGTTTAGAGATTTTCACCCAGGGCCATCTATGGTAGCTTGATGCTAATAACAGATTTTTGGTGTCCCATCTGGCCATCCACGATATGCCTGTGGAGGCTACGGCCCTGATGTCGCTAGGACATATAGTAATCACAACACATGATGCAAGATGTATGAGTCATACAATCCAGTCATGCATCAATCCTATGCATACCGTGCGCTCATGTGAGATAACCTCCACCTATTAGGGAGTCTCATAACAACCTGCCTAATGACATATGCAATGGTCAACCACATCTCATAATAAACATGCAGATGATGCGTATGGGCATGTATCATGATGCTATGCGGTCACATACTCATAATTAGTATCAATAACTAGCATTGATAATCGACCTCAACAATGTGGACATTTAACCAACATTGCCCCAAGGAATGGCCTACATAGAGCATAACATATAGTAGACCCATGGCCTCACACAAGGGCCAAATATACAACACCATGGGCCTCACTCAAGAGCTTAATACACATCACGTTGGGCCTTTCACATGGGCTTAACATACATCACAATGGGCTTTATCGCCTGACCTTTAAATGCATCATAATGGGCCTCATCACATAGGCCTCATATATATTACATTAGGCCTTAAACATGGGCTGAATACACGTCACAACGGGCCTTAAATATGGGCCGCATATACATCACATTGGGCCTCAACAATTGGCCTCGATATCCAGCCTCAATAATCGACCTTGACAATTAGAATCAACCTCGATAATTGACCTCGATAATCGGCCTATACAATCGACCTAAACAATCGAAATCAGCCTCGACAATCGGAATCAGCCTCAATAATCAGAATCGGCCTCAACAATCAGAATCGGTATCGACAATCGGAATCGGCCTCGACAATCGACCCCGATAATTGGAATCGGAATCAGCCTCAACAATTGACCTCGACAATCGAAATCGGCCTCAACAATTGATATCGGTATCGACAATTGGAATCAGAATCATCCTCAACAATCGGCCTCGACAATCGGAATCGACATCAACGATCAGCCTCGACAATCGGAATCGGCCTTAACAATCGGAATCAGTATCGACAATTGGAATCAGCCTCGATAATCGGAATCAGAATCGGCCTCAACAATCAGCCTCGACAATCGAAATCGGCCTCAACAATTGGAATCGACCTCGACAGTCAGAATCGGCCTCGATAATCGGCATCAGTAATTGGCCTCTACGTAAGGCATGATCCATGGATGGACAACCGATGATGGACCAAACAATATCAATGGGGCCCAATCGTTTAGGGTAACCCACTAGAAAATGACGAGAATGGGCCTAACTAGGCCTAAGGGAAGGTCACAATGTGGACATCTAACCATCAATGCCCATCAATGTGGACATTCAACCAACATCGCTCCCAAGTAGTGGCCCACATAGAGCCAAACATAAAGTGGGCCCATGGCCTCACACAAAGGCCTAATATACATCGCAATGGACCTCATACAAAGGCTACATACACAACAGGTGGGCCCTACACATGGGCCTTAGATACATCACACAGGCCACAACCCATGGGCCTAATGCACATCATAATGGGCCTCATTAAATGGGCTACAAAAACATCACAATGGTCACGCCATATGAGCCAAAATTATATCTCATTGGGCTTTACCAAATGGGCCGAGAAATACATCATAATGGGCCACATCATATGGGCCGAAAATACATCTCAACGGGTCTTACCAAATGGGCCAGAAATACATCACAATGGGCTGAAAATATATCCAATGGGCCACGATATATGTGCCAGAAATACATCTTAGTGGGCCTTATCAAATGGACCGGAAATACATCACAATAGGCCTGATCATATGGGCCGAAAATATATCCAATGGGCCACAATATATGGGCCAGAAATACATCTTAGTGGGTCTTCTTAAATGGGCCGAAAATACATCACAATGGGCTTTGTCACATGGGCCTAAAATACACAACAGATGGCCCTGCACATGGCCCTCAAATATATATCAATGTGTGCTCATTACATCAAGTGGGCGGCATCTCATGGGCATAATATATCATATTGGGTGGGCCCTGCATGGCCAGCAGGTGGGCCTGCACCTTCCAAATGGGTCCACCAAATGAACAACATGGATGCACAACACATATATCATGGTGTCCCAAGAGGCTGGGTGCGGTGTAGATGAAACAGATGGATGGCGTGGCTAAAATACATGCATCAAGGTGGGCCATACGTCCATCAAAATGGACAGACGGTGGGGATATACCCATACATCATGGTCCACCATCCATGGACAGTGTAGATAAAACATATACATCATTGTGGGACCCATGGATCTTGCTGACGTGGTGAAGCAGTTATGCTACACGTGGGTCCCAGATGGACGGTGTGTATAAACACACACAGTAAAGGTGGGTCCCACCGTTAATGGGCGGTGTGGATCATATACATGCAACAAAGGTGAGGTCTAGGAACATGTCAGATGGGTGGACGGTTTGGACGGAAACATCCAATGTGGTGGGACATATGTGGCACCGTCCAGATCGATGGTGCAGATGAAACACATACACTATGGTGGGTCCCACCATATAGATGAACGGCGTGGGTTTCACCCCTCATACCAGCAGACTAGTGGTTGCATGATGGGTGAGTCCCACGTGGTGGCCACCTCCCCCCCACACACACACATATATATATGTATATGTATATGTATATGTAAATTTATATATTATATTTTTATTATTATTATTTTTGTTTTAAGGGGAGTCCAGCATTGAGCCATCTGGACGCTGGACGGTGTGGGTGATGCAATCTTCAAGGTGGGTCCACGTGGTGTGGCCCACCCAGATATGTATTAAAAATATATATATATATATATATATATATTATGTATATTATATTATAAAAATTATAAAAATAAAATAAAATCCAACCAACGTGTGGGATCTCCACTGTCCCAACAGTGGACGGTGTGGATGTCCACCTGCAGTAGGATGGGCCACACCATCTGATGAACAGTTTATATATAACACATATTTGTGGGGCCCACTCCATCATGATAGATAGAGAGAGAAGCATGAAAGGGAAGGGCCTCCGCCACTAATGGGCCCTCCCTTATACCATGCATACATCAAGTGGGTCCCACATTAAGTGAACCCTGAAGTTTAAAATCAACGGTGGATCACCCACCTATCGACCTTCTCCTTTAGCTTCTTGGACTCGTATGCTCTGTGCCTTCAATTTTGAAGGAGGTTGATGGATATTGGAAGGCTGAGATGGGAGATGAGAGGGTAGGAAAGTGGGCCACACTTGGATTCTCTCATGGAGAGCTTGGACGTTTTGCTATCATGGGTTACTTGAGAGTTAGTTTGAAAAAGAGAGAGAGAGAGAGAGAGAGAGAGAGAGAGAGGTGATGTAGTAAATAGAGGGTATGGTGCTTGTTGACTTGTTGGTAAGAAAGGAATGGGATGAGTATGGGTATTGTTGACTTTGGGTGAGAGAGGGATGGATAGGGTATAGGTTGTACTTCACTTAATTGATTGATTGATATGATGGGTCATAGAGATTCTCTCAAAATTCGCAACGCATGGTGTTTCTTCAGAATGAACGCGGGCCCACATCTCTTGGCCTAAGTATCGCATTGGCGCGCGAGATGCGACGTTGGAACAGCAGCAACGGCGCAGTCGCAAGGGTACAAGTTTTGGGTCAAGCCGACTCCAGTTGCAAGATTCAACTTAGGATCGCGCACAAATACCTTCAAAACCTTTAAATCATTTCATTTGTTTAGTTTCAATTACTTAGTTAATTTTGCATTTGATTTTCTCATTCTCATATATCATCTCCCTGTGGAATCGACTCTATATTCACAAGATATTACTTACGAACCTCTACACTTGGAGGCAAGCAATCACATCACTCTCCCCACTTTTTTCTAAGGTGGGGTGTAACGCCTTGAAATTCGGGGGTCGAGCATAACTCAGCTCCCGAGTTCCAAAACATCACTTATGCAACATATTTAATGATGGATGTATGTTGACTGTATTAGTGCATAAAACATGGAATAGATTAAGCCAAAACACAGATATAATTCAGGGATAAGTGAATAAAGCAAGCGAAAGACTTATAGAAATACATGTGTACAAGTGTAAATCCCTGAAGTACATATACAAACCAGGTCGTATGAAAGTGTTACTTAACAAAATTACAAGTATCAAAATTACATCATTTAGTTTCCCAAAAATAATCCCAGAGTCCCGCGCATCAGAACAAGCTCGCTAGAACCCATCTGAAAACTGTATATAAGAGAAAGCGGCCTCATCATCATCTATCTCCTGCTCTGCCTCAGAAGTCGCATCCACATCTGCAACATCAGAACCTAAGACAGAGTCTGGTGGGTGTTTAACACCGCCCCAGAACGTGGGAGTGAGTGATCAACTCAGTGGAACATTAAAGCACTGGTTAACATGTTATCAGTTCAATCAAGCAGTAATGATAAAGCAGAATAAGTAAACAAGTCCTAAGTACTCTTGTTAATGCAAGGATGTTTGCAAAATGATGCGTGCCCTCACGCGTACACCCTCAGCGTCTTCATCTTACGTTACGCATGACACCACCTTAAAGTGCGCCACATCTACAAAGAACATGCAATGCGGTGCATGAACATGATTACCAAGTTATTATTAGTCCTTTTCATACAGCAGGATTGGGAAGCTAAGATACCTTCCTCATATCACCATCTAAACAGTGATCTATTCTAGGGTCGTCAATCCTAAACATCTCATAGGATCATATGGTTTCAGGTCGTAGCAAAGGGCTCGTCACCAATCAATGCACGCCTTTCATACCTTTACTACCACAGTTCGGCTCGTCACCTCATTGCGGTATCCAGGTATGTTCGAGGTCACTACAAAGGGCTCGTCACCAATCAATGTAGGCCGACAGCACGAATATAGTGTCCCATACCACCATAATCGGCTCACGAGTTTAGTTGCTCATTGGTTACTACGGGGAGGCTCGTCACCCCAACGTAGGCCGACAGCACGACCACGGTGTCCCATACCACCATGTCCGGCTCATGAGTCTTAGCGGATCGAGGTACCATGGTTATTAGGATTTCACTGGTAAGTTCAGTACCCTAGATTCAAGCAGTAGTGTCCATACATGGTGAACATACATTGGACAATCGGGTTACTTGACGAACTCGACTAGCACGAGCGCACGTTGAGTTGAGCGACATAGAGTGCGTAAACACTCCGCGTGGCCAAACCACTATCGACAACTCTAATACGACTCGGGTTCGTCTAATACGTCCTACGTGGCGAAAGCAACCTCAGCCACGATCATGAAGCAGATTACCGATTTCCTGGTGTAATGTATAGTCCCAAACACATTACACTACAACAGATATATGAATTGAATGTAGAACAGTAAAGGAAACAACAACTCAAATCATGGTACATAAGCACTTGAGGAATATCAACTTAACATAAATGTAAGCATAAGTAATGCTTGAATTTAAATAACATGGAATGTAACTAACAAGAAGGAAATCATGCACATCAATAGGAGTGTTGAGAATCACTTCTCAACGCCCGCAATTAGTGTAATAAGTTACACTTTAGATCATTCAGGCATTTCTACAAACACTTAGAATACATGGTACAACATACATGACGTATGTTGGAAAACAAGCATTTGGACAATTCCTTTTTCCAAGGAGTTGTCATACATACATCTAGCATACATACACGACAAATAATCATGGCAAACACAAGTGCATATTTTATACGTATACGGTACTTTATACATACACATAGAATACACAAATCTTAATATAACACATGCATATCAGGAATGCAACATAAACATAACATTTGGCATGCAAAATCTCATCCATAACAAGAATAAATCATCAACTGGCATTGAAAGCCTTGAAAACCATACCCTATACACTTAAAGTCCGCACCTTAAGCAAGGAAAGAAACACCGAACTGATTTAGACGAGTTGTCTTCGTCAACGGCGACAGAATAACCTAAGGCAAGAATAGAAATGAGATACCACAACACCAAGACTATTCTAAGCTCTAACACAGATTAGGGTTAGGTTAACTTACCCCAAGATGAACTTAGAATCGTCAGAATAACGATTCAAAGTGAAGGTTCAAGGATGCAGAAGAATAGGAAAGAATCCAAGATGATTCACCAACTTCTCTCTCACTTTCTCTCTCTTTTCCACTCTCTTTCCAAGCTAGGGTTAGAGAAAATTCGTATGGAAAAGATGGCTAGGGTTTAAGGACTATAAATAGGCCTATAATTAATAAAAATAACCCCAGGGCCAAGGTATACTAAGGGTATAACCAAAACCTGCCTCTTACGATCCAACGAAGCACTTCTGGTGGGCCTATAACCACGAAAGGTCGGACTTAAGTTCATTGACCATGGATCTAGGTCAGGCTGAGTTTTCATACTGACCGGCTCTTCAGATCAGCCGTGGCGGACCACCCTCAATTCAACGGTCACGGAATCTCGATCAGGTCCACAAGCACAAGGATATGCATGGGCCACCTTCCCTGATCAGAGGGTGAAATTGGGTCAGAATCCAACGGTCAGATAGCTTAAAATCATCGCGCAAGCGACGCAACTCAGATTTCATAAAAGCTTATTAAATTTCCAACCGTTCTCACACTCTTCACTCCGAACTCAAACAAATCGACCCAGAACATCACATGGACTTGATTTTCGAGGTGATGGTCAAGCCCAACCTAATGACCGCAACAGCCTAAGATCATCGCTATCGGACTTTCGACGCGTGGTCCAAGTCCGATCCAAAACTTTCAAAAATTTCCCAGAACAACTGGATTTAGCGATGGATCCCAGATTTCAGAGTAACATAATGCTAACTAATCTACAAGTTTTGAGTCATGCAGATACAATTTAAAGTAATTGATGCGAATTTCACAAGCAATCGAGTATAGCACTAATTACCCCAAAAACAACTACTTAAGGAAAGATAAGCACAAAATTTCCAAGGTCGTTATATGGGGTCCACAAGAGCTTTTGATCTGCCTCATTCTTTGGATAATGCCATAATATGATCTGTCAAAATGAATGGATGGTGTGGATACAATACATACATCATGGTGGGGCCCACAAAACTTGGTTACGTCACTTCAGTAGCGAATTTCACTACTCAACCTCTCAGTAGCTAATTTGTGTCCCTCTCCGAGACAGAAGCGGATCGCGTAGTGAGTAACTCACTACGCTTAGCGTATGTAGTAAACTTTGTGAGGTCCACCATGATTTATGTATTTTATCTTCTCCATCCATCCATTTTTCCTAATAATTTTATGGCTTGAGCCTAAAAATGAAGTATACACAATGTTCAAATGGACCACACCACGAGAAACAGTTGAATTGAACTTCAACTGTTGAAAATTTCTTGGGGGCCATAGAAGTTTTAGATCAAGCTTATATTTTTGTTTTCCATTCATCCATGTCTATATGATGTTATGAACAGGTTGGATGAAAAATAAACATCACTGTGGGGCCTAGCAAGGTTTCAATGGTGGAAAAAATTATCCCCACTGTTTCCCATGGCATGATCCACTTGATCTTTGGATATGCTTCAATTTTGGTCTCAACCCCTTAAATTAGATGGATAAAGGGATGGACAACATGGATAGACTAGATACATTTAAGGTGGGCACAACTCAGTTTACTCAGTACAATGAGAGCCTACTAAGTAACTCAGTACGCAAGCAATCCGATTTCCTACGAGACTCTGTATGAAGAGCTAGAAAGGATTTGTACGACTCAATACAGATGGACGGCATAGATGAAACACATACATTATGGTGGGGCCCACATAGCACCGACCACTAGCCATTGGCTGAGGGGAGTAGCCAATCCGTTTCCCAATTCCAAGGGACGCGGATTTCCCGCGAAAGCCTTTCCCAGGAAGATCCTGCACAAGGATTCTGTGTGGGACCCAGTGTGATGTTTTTGTGAAATCCAACCAATCCATTCATTTTTAGATATCATTTTAGGAAATTATACCAAAAATGAGGAGGATCCAAAACTCAAGTGGGCCATACGAGATGAAACAGTGGGGAAAGGAATGCTTACCTTAGAAACCTTCCTTGCCTCCGCCTTGATGTTTATATTCCATCCAAACCATTTATAAGGTCATTTTCACTGAGATGAAATGAAAACAGCAGGAACTTAAACTGATACAAAACTTTTGTAGCCATATAAATGTTTCAATGGTGGTCACTAAATCCCTACTGTTTCCTTTCGTGTGGCTCATTTAAGTTTTGGATATGTCTTGTTTTTGATCAAAAGTCCTAAAATGATCTCATAAAATGGATGGACGGAATGGCTTTCTCACAAACATCGTAGTGGACCCCACACAAAATCTTTGTGTAGGAACTTCATGCAAAAGGCTTTGGCATGAAATCTGCTTGAAATTCCAGGAGTCTCGACATGAGCCTCAGAGAGAGTCATTGAAGACTCTCTTTTAATGCGCTAAATCCGAACGTCATCCTACGGCTTATACGAAAACTCACGTATAATTTACTGGCGGCCTTGTACGCGAAGACCTAGGGGCTTACATGAAAACTCGCATATAAGTTACTCGCGGTCTTCTGCGTGGAGACCGTCCCTCTCACTCTCTTTCTCTCTCTCTCTCTCCTATATATATATATATATATATATATATATATATATATATATATATATATATTAGCCTCTGCAACGTTGGTTTTATGTTGCACAAAACACCCAAGCTCTGGGGGCACACCATGTTGTTTATGTAAAACCACTTGTCCTTCAGTTGAAAACCCTTATTTGTACCTACATACAAAAATATCTTCCAGATGAGAAAAGCTCCGATGGGCCACACCAATGGAGCATGTAAAACTTTTGGTAAGAACTCTCAAGTTAACGCTACGAAAGCAGCTTGAGTTATGGATCAGTGTTATTTTTGCGCCTTCACTTCATTCTCGTTAGTTACACCTGATTGACGGTTTTGAGGAAAGATACGCACCATGGTACACAAACCATCAACATTTTTCCCCATGGTTTGGCCCACCTGAGTCGTATACCTGGCCAAATTTTTTATCCCAAGGCCTAGCTCTGAGGATACAACCTGATGGATGGAGTGGATTTTACATATACAACTGACGGCCCCACAGAGATTGGGTATTTTAGGCACTGCTTAAAATAGGAAAATAGGTGTCGCAGAGGATTCCGGTCCATGTAACGTGTACAGTGGTTATGTGCACAGTGTTGACGGTCACGTTCTGACGGTGCATCCGCTCTTCACTTGGATAAGTGTACACTAAATCCAGACCGTCCAGACCATTGGCTCATTCTCGATAGATTTGTTTGAAATTAAAATAATCAAATCGTCTAATCCGTAAGAATTTCCCGTTTAAAACTGACCAAAATCTTCGTCCATGGCCAGCCATCAGCCATGGCCCCACAGCAGACCAATGGTATAGATTGCTGAACCTCTGGCCCCACTTGTCAAAACTGAAAACCCCAGTATGCGTCCAACGTTGGACCGAGAATCTTATCGCTCCTCCTCGATCATTGCACCATGGCTCCCACCTGTGCGAAGTACATTGCAGAAGAAAACGAGTATGCTTTCTCCTCGGGGATCCGGAGCGTTGATCCATTGGCCTTCGATGTGGACAGGCCAGTTCCTCGATTGAGGATATAGATGGTATTCAAGTGGGACCTATGGCACACCGATCTAAACCATTGATCTGTTATGTCTATCTATGGATGGTCCACGTCCCGAAATTATTCAAGACAGGACAGTCCTAATCCTTAGATATGTGGACTGCAAATAGATGGTGAATGATAGAAATACAGCACAATCCATATTTAACTGTAACTAGGCTCTTGATTTATCGCTCCTTTCTTCCGATTTAGGAGAATTTTGGGTAATGGTCCATCTACTGCGGGCTCAAACGGACCAATGGTCTGGATCTGTGAACCATGAACCCGAGAAGCCGGCCGTCTACTATGCAAATCATCCCCGCTTGACGATCATATGATTCCACTCAGGTGACGATGCGTTGTACTCGGGTTTTCAGTTTTACAGTTGGTCCCCATGATTGGGCGCGGATTCAGTCAGGTCGGGACTTGACAGAATCCGTCAGGTCTTTTCTGTGGGACCCACCCACATCTATGTGGTGTATATCCACGCCGTCCAGCCGTTTTTACAGTACATTTTAAGGCATGAGCCAAAAGACGAAGCATATGAAAGTCTCAAGTAGGCCGATAGTAGGAAACTATGATCATTGAACGCCCACCACTTAGGTTCCACTATAATATTTATTTGTGATTTAACCTGTTGGTAATATCACATGGACCTGTATTAAGGGAAAATATAAATATCAGCTTGATCCAAAACTTCCGTGGATGGTCAATCGCTATTGTTTCCTTCGGTGTGGTCCACCTGAGATTTTGATGTGCTTCAATTTTTGGATTATTCCCTAAAATGATTAGAAAAAACGGATGGACGGCATGGATATACAACACATACACAGAGGTGGACCCCACGGAAAAGACCCGACGGAACTCGGTCAGGTCCTAACCTCACTGAATCCGTGCTCCCGACGGTCAGTATTCCATGCATACCGCTGGTTTTCTGGGACCCACTGTGGATAGACCATTTCCGAGGAGCATGCTGATTGGACAATCCTATCCTTTACATGAGAGCGAATTAGGTGTGACCCCGGTAATAAGTAAGTGGGTGTTAGCCTAATCGTAGGGTCTACCTTAAAGCATGTGCTGTATATCCACACCTTTCATGAGTTCTTCTAGCTTATTTTAAGTCATAGTTCCAAAATTAAAGCATATCCAAATCTAAAGCTGACCTCACCATCGCAAAAAATGGCCATTGAATGCCAACCATTAAAATCTTTCAAGGGAGCATTGGTTTTTTTTTTTTATCTTTTTCGTGATCCGAACTTGTGATAATGTCACACAGGAATTAGGTGCGACCCCGGTAACAAGTGGGCGCGGATTAGATACTGACAAAGTCAGTAGCCAGACGGCTACTGAAGTGACGTCACCAAATTCTGTGGACCCCACTATGATGCGTGTATTGTATCCATACTGTCAAACCACTCGTAGAGATGTTTTCATGGCATGAGAAAAGGAATTAGGTAGATTTAAAGTTCAAGTGGACCCACGATGGGGATCAGTCACACCAACAGTTGAAACATTTATAGGGCCCACCATGATGTATTTTTTAGATCCAACCTATTCATAAGTTAACATAGAGGTAGATGAAGCGAAAACGAAAATATAAGCTTAATGGGAAACTTATGTGGCCCCTAAAAAGTTTTGAACAATAGATGTCACTGTCCCCACTGTTTTCTATGGTGGGATCCACTTGAACTTTAAATCTATTGTTCTCATGCTATAAAACTACCTATCCAAATGGATGGACGGTATGGATACAATACACGCATCATGGTGGAGCCCACAAAGCTTGGTGACGTCACTTCAATAGCCATTTGGATACTGACGTGTCAGTATCCAATCGGGCGCCCGCCAAATTACTGAAGTGCGGTTGCCAAATTCTGTGGACCCCATCATAACGCGCGTATTGTATCCATACTGTCGAACCATTTGTAGAGATGTTTTCCTGACATGAGAAAAAGAATTAGATAGATTTAAAGTTCAAGTGGACCCACCACAGAAAACCTTGGGATCAGTCACACCCACCATTGGAACATTTATAGGGCCTACCATGATGTATTTTTTAGATCCAACCTATTTATAAGTTAACATAAAGGTAGACGAAGTGAAAATAAAATATAAGCTTGATTGGAAACTTATGTGGCCCCTGAAAAGTTTTGAACGGTGGATGTCACTGTCCCTACTGTTTTTTTATGGTGGGGTCGACTTTAACTTTAGATCTATCTCATTATTTTTCTCATGCCATAAAACTACCTATCCAAATGGATGGATGGTATGCATACAATACACACATCATGATGGGTCCACAAAGCTTGGTGATGTCACTTCAATAGCCATTTGAACACTGACCTTGTCAGTATCTAATCCGCGCTCGTAATAAGTGGGTGTTAGCCTGATGGTAGACCCCCCGTTAATGTATGTGTTGTATATCCACACCGTTAATGAGTTCTTGGCTTATTTTAAATAATGATTCCAAAAATGATGTATATCCAAATCTAACGTCAACCTCACCATCGTAAACAGTGGTCATTGAATGCCCACCATTAAAATCCTCCTAGGCCACATTGTATTTTATTTTTTATTTTTATTTTTGGTGCCATCCAACCTTATGATAAGGTCACACAGGCATGGATGAAGGGAAAATACAAATATCAGCTTGATCCAAGACTTTTGTGCCACCAACAAATTTTTAATGATAGTCATTCAATCCTTACTGTGTGGTCCATTGGAACTTTGATACACTTCATTTTATAGAATATGCGCTAAAATGAGCTGGAAAAACCGTTGAACGGCGTGGATATACAACAAATGCGTTGAAATTGACCCCATGGACGGGGCAACACCTACTAACGTGTTAGCCGGGTCACATCTAATCCGGGCCTCCTTTACACGTGTCTTTAAAGAATATTACTTTACAGCATCCTCGAAATTTTAGGGGCATGGACCACCTACGGTTTTTCTGATTAGCGAACGGTTTGGAAACTGAACCACGGCCACACTCATTGTCACAAATATCACGGAGATTTTGAAAATATAGTTATATTCTACTAGAAACTTCATAAAACCGCAGTGAAAATAGTGACATATTTCAATTTTTTTGGAAATTTGATTTTTTTTTTTCACAATATTACGATAATTTTAACATTATAAATATTGAAATCTAATGTAATTAATCTATCACAAGAAAAATTTTAATATTTTATCCCCAACGAAATTTTCCACATAATATAACAAGAAAACTTAAAAGTCTAAGTGAGTATTTGGCGTATGAAATTAGATGAGATTAAGTGGGATGAAATTAAAAATACCACCATTTAAATTGCATGCCACGTTTGTTTTCTTCTACAATTACTAGGTCTATATGCTTTGAAAAATGAGCCATGTATTGAAAATGGTCGAGAAGAATCCATTTGAAACATGGGATTTGCAGTTGAGGCTTTTCAATCCATTTAAAATTTGAAATATATCATGCCATCCTGCTCGTGCACGGTGCAGATCCAACTGATGAGTACATTGTTGTCAGCAAGTTCTGTGGGTCCCACCATGATATATGGACCATATCCAAACCATCTATTCATTTTTCAAGACCATTTTAGGACATGAGCCCAAAAATCATGCAGACCGAAAGCTCACATGGACCACACCACATAAAGCAATGTTGATTGAATGCCTACAGTTGAAAACTTCTTGGGAGCCACAGAAGTTTTAGATCAAGCTAATATTTGTGTTTTCCCTTCATCCAATTCTATATGATCTTATGAACAGGTTTAATGGGTAAAAATACATCATGGTAGGCCTTTGGAGGGTTTCAACTATCGACGTCATTATTTCTACTGCTTTCTGGTGCGGTCCATGCAAGCTGCAATCTTCATTTTCGAAAGGCTCACCGAACTTATTTGACATAACGATTCACGTGATTGACAAACAAGTGTGCAAGATGAGTGCACTAACAATCTCCCCCTTTGTAAATTACATGACAAAAACAAACTAACCTAAGACCATGTCATGGTCCATACCAATGACATACCAAAACAATAAAGATTACATATTCATATAGAATTTTACAACTCTAAAACATTTTAGACATGTAACGCATTAATGCTCGCCCTGAATTTCTTCCAAGATCATCCTACAGAAAAAAAGGTCCCTACAGAAGATAATGAGTTGTTTTGGTGGGTTGATTTTTCTCCCCCTTTTTGTCAGACATTGGCAAAAGGTTAGGTAGAGAAATTAGCCAATAAAACTGATGATTAAACTCAGAATAGACAAATCATATAATTTTAGAACGTAGAAGCAGTATTATGTGAAAAACTCATGTTAAACGAAAGATATCATCAAGGCAGAATAAATGACATGAACATAAAAGATATCATCATGAAACCTCAATAGTTTAATCAAAGGGGCATAAGAAACCATAGTAAGAGTATCATTAGATTAAAGCCTAAGGAGTCAACAAAATATTAGGTTTAAATGTTAGTTTAACTCTAAAACATTGAGTTGGGTATAATTATATCATGAACAACATCGCCCAATTCCAAAAAGTATTGGGGCAGACGTAAGAAAAAATAAAATTCAAGGAGTAATAACTAGATCATATTAACAAATAGCAAGAGACTAAGAAGAGCCAGTTGGTCTGGTGGCCATAGAATCATCCTGTGTAGCATCCCAGATTTTTCTCAACTTGGCGATTGACGTCCATAGGCACTGGGTCAATCATAATACCTTATTAACTTCTTAAAATTCAATCTCAAAGTCTAAAATTCCTTTTTAACCCATTTCCTTCAAAATCTCACCTTTCACCACCTTATTCTTCAAAATTTTCTAAATACTTTCATATTAGATATAAATCCTAAAGTTTAGGTAATGAAGAAAATTAATTAAACTAAACATTACTAGAAATAGTAAATAAATAAATAAAATAGATTTTTGACTATTAACCTTTTAGAATCTCACAAAATAAGTACGCTATTTAGATAGATCAACTTCTCCTACCCCAAAAACATATATTGCATGTCAAATAACTCATTCCAGTTTGCAAAATACACATGTTTCAAATAACGGGTGGCGAAACCACCACTAGACAGGACAGCGACCGGCGATGCATCTTGCATCGCCGGCCAGCGGGCCGAGCGGACCACAGTAGGCTGGGCGGCCCGTTTTCTGCCGTTTTCTGTAGTTTTTTCATGCAACTTCGAAAAGTCATATCTCTCTCGTTATAATCCGATTTAGGTGATTCAAAAGCCAGATTGAAGCTTGATAAGTCTAGTTTTATATAAAAATAAGTAAAAAATATAATAAAATTTTTAATATAGTTTAATATATGTCATTGTGACAACTATATGAAAATCATTAGTTTGGATAGTTGTTGCTTCTAGAATTATTAGAATTTTTCTACAATATGAAATCTAATGAAATTTGGTAGAGATGAAGTAGACTTGATGGTGAACTAGTAAAAAAATTAAAATAATATACTAAATAAAACTGCCAAAAATGGGCATAGAACTACCATAGGACCTTATTCTGTTGTAATTAGTGCATAATTTAGTTAAGTACTAAATTAAATAATTGATGGATTTGGCTCGAACCACTTTCTATATGAACTGTAAGACCCAATACCATTAGAATCGCTAACCCAACATTACTTAAAAACCTAGGAGCAATCTCAAAACACAGTTGCTCTCGGGAGCATAGCGAAACTCCGTATTGGACCTGGACCGTGCGTCGAAAGTCCAAGTAATGTAAAACTATACGGTTATGACCGCCTTACTAGGCTTGACAACCATCTCAAAAATAAAATTCAGATAGTGTCCAGAACGCACAACTTGAGCCCGAAGTGAAGTGTGTGGAAAATGCGAATATCTTTAGAAAATGAACTCAAATTTAAGTGATTTGGGCCGTTTGCTTACAAACCAAATTTAAGGTTTTAGGCTGTAAGATTTTGACCCAACTATACCCTTGGATTAGAGAAATTTTGTTGCGCAGCACGCCAACAACGTAGTGAGCTTAGATCCAAACTCAGGCCTCACCCACCAATGATAAACAAGAAGAAATATAAACTAGAAATAGATCAAAGCAATCCAAACAAACCACAAGATAAGATATATGTGGAAAAACCCTAAACTAGGGTAAAAAACTATGGATACAAACTTCCACTATGAAGAACGAAGATTACAAGGCAATACTAACCTCTCCCTTAGAAGAACATAGAAAATCCTTTGCCCACACCTTAGAAATATTTTCCAATATTCACCTTGACACTAGAATAACCCTAGGGACCTCAATTTATAGTTTTGACAACTTTCCTTTTGTACTCTTGCGAAAGGCGACACAAAAATCCGCAACCCACATCAAATTCGGAAACGAATCTACATAACCACGACCGGTCAAGCAGACTGCACGACCGATCGAGCGGACCCCACGATCAGTCGTACATAGCCCACGACCGGTCGAGCACCTCGGACCCAAAAACTGATGCTCGCTGGAGTTTGAGTTGTGCCATTCCACGATTGGTCATGACCGATAGATTGGGTTCCACGACCGGTCGTGCGTGGCCCCAGATGTGGCTCCACTTCTCAACAATCTCCCACTTGGAGACACATCGCCATAAACCTTTGTCTTCTTCATCTGGAGTGCACCATCTCCCCGTCTTCAAGCCTGAGGACCAGTCAAAGCTGAACAGAGCTTCAGCTTCTCCTGTGTGATCACCTTAGTTAACATATACGCAAGATTCTCACTTGCATGAATCTTCTCCAGAGCAATCGATCCATCTTTTAGTAACGAACGTATGAAGTTATATCTGATGGCAATATGCTTGGTCCTTGAATGAAAGGCTGAATTCTTAGATAAGTGTATTGCACTCTGACTGTCACTGTACAGCTTGCAATCTACTTGCTTCTTACCCAACTCTTTCATGAAACCTTTCATCCACACCATCTCCTTACATGCTTCTGTAGCCGCAACATATTCTGCTTCCGTCGTACTGATAGATACTATCTTCTGTAACTGAGAGACCCAACTGACTGCAACACTACCCAGAGTAAAGACATAACCTGTAGTGCTTCTTCTCCTGTTAATATATCCTGCCAAATCTGAATCCATGTAGCCTTGTAGCTTGATTTTCGATCCACCATAGCATAGCCCTACATCCTTAGTACCTACCAGGTATCTAAGAATCCACTTCACAGCTTCCTAATATTCCTTCCCAAGGTTGTTCATGAACCTGCTAACAACTCCAACTCCTTGAGCAATTTCTGGCCCCGTGCTCACCATAGCATACATGAGACTCCTAATAGCTGACGCGTATGGGACTTTAGCCATGTAGTCTCGTTCTTCCTACGTCTTTGCCCCTTGCTCTTTAGATAGCTTGAAGTGGTTGGCTAATGGAGTGCTAACCGGCTTAGCAGCTCCTATATTGAATCGATTAAGTATCTTGGTAATGTACTCTGCCTGTAACAAAACCAGTTTCTTATTTTCTCTGTCACGCTTTATCCTCATGCCTAGGATTTGTTTTGCAACTCCTAAATCCTTCATGGTAAATTCTCTAGACAGTTATCTTTTGAGATCTGAGATGTCCTTTATGCCTGAACCAGCCACAAGCATATCATCAATGTACAGAACAAGGATGATGTATGATGTATCAAACTTCTTCAAGTAACAACAGTGGTCTGCATGACATCTCCTAAAACCGTTTTTCGATATGAAACTATTAAACTTCTTGTATCACTGCCTCGAGGCCTGCTTCAGGCCATATAAGCTCTTCTTCAGTCTGCACACTTTATTGTCCTTTCCTGGTGTCACGTATCCTGTCAGCTGATGCATATATATCTCTTCTTCAAGATCCCCATGAAGAAAGGCTGTCTTAACATCTAGCTGCTCTAGATGTAAGTCCTCTGAAGCCACTATACTCAAGACCATGCGAATCATAGACATTTTTCCCACAGGTGAAAATATTTCAGTGAAATCGATACCTGCCTTTTGTTGAAACCCTTTCACAACCAATCTAGCCTTGTACCATTTCGAACCATCATGTTCCTCCTTTAATCTGTAAACTCAATTGTTATGAAGAGCTTTCCTACCCTTGGGTAGAGTGAGTAACTCCCATGTACGATTGAACTCAAGAGAGTCCATCTCCTCATCCATGACCTGCTCCCACTTAACCCGTGTATCCAACTGTAATGCTTCTTCAAAACACTCTGGCTCACCATTATCTGTCAATAGTAGATAATTTAAGGAGGGTGAGTATCGGACCGTGGGTCTCCTCTCCCGAGTAGACCTCCTCACAACCGGTGTATGCGGCTTTGCCTCATAATGCTCCTGTGCATGATCATCCTATGGCGCTGTAACACCCGTGTCCGGTAACTCTTCCATCTCTACGAATTCTTTCTCCTCGACCTTATTTTCCTACACACTGTCATTATGCATCACTTTTTCATTGAAGACTGCGTCCTTACTTCTGATGATTTTTCTGTTTTCTGCGTCCCAAAACCTGTAGCCAAAATCATGCTGCCCGTAGCCTATAAACGTGCACCTCCTGGACTTCGCATCGAGCTTGTTTCTGTGCTCTCCATCAATGTGAACATATGAAGTGCAACAGAACACTCTGAGATGTGCAAGGTTCACTTCTTTCCTAGTCCACGTTTTTTCTGGCAATCCACCATCTAATGGTGCTGAGGGACTTCTATTGATGAGATATGCGGTAGTATTCACAGCATCTGCCCAAAAAGTCTTGGGTAACCCTGCATGTAACCTCATGCTCCTGGCGCGCTCAAGGATGGTCTTGTTAATGCGCTCAGCCACACCATTCTGCTGCGGTGTCCTTGGAATCATTTTCTGATGTTTGATTCCACTTGCTGCACAATACTCCTCAAACCTCTTATCACAACACTCTCTCCCATTATCAGATCTGAGACACTTTACTGTTTTACCTGTCTCATTTTCTATCATAACTTTTCACTTTTTAAATACATCAAATACATCCGATTTGTGCTTTAAAAAATAAATCTATAGTTTTCTACTAGCATTATCAATAAAAGAAATAAAATAACATGAGCCACCAAGAGATGATACATGTGCCGATCCCCACACATCAGTGTGTACAAGCTCCAACAGATGTGTCTTTGGAGCTCGTCCTGTCTTCTTGAAGCTTATCCTCTTCTGCTTGCCATACACGTAGTCCTCACAGAATTCCAAGTCAATAGACTTTAGCCCTAGTGGCTTCCCTTTAGACAATAGCACTTTCATCCCTTTCTTACTCATATGTTCCAACCTCTGATACCATAACTGCCCATTCACTCTAGTTGATGCGACTGCGAGTAAACTATAAGATCCTAAAGTCACATACAAAGTACCTTCCTTCTTGCCTCGAGATATCACCAAGGCACCTTTTATGATCTTCCATGAATCACTGGTGAATGTTGTCACATAACCGGTATCGGCCAACTGCCCCACTGAGATCAGATTTCTTCTCAAACTCGGTACATGTCTGACATCTTTCAATTTCAACGTTGTTCCGTCTTTCTGATTTATATAAACGTCTCCCTTTCCAATAATACTACACGGCTCATCATCACCCAGGTAGACTCTCCCAAAGTAACCTGATACATAATCACGCAGAATTTCCTTACATGAGGTGGCATGAAACGAAGCACCCAAGTCTATAACCCAAGACTCATTCCTCGCATTAAGAGACAAGATCAACGCCTTTGTGTCACTCTCCTCAGATAGATTCACTGAATCCTTCCTGCCTTGATAGCTTCCTTCTTGTTTCTTGAGTGCCCTGCAATCACGTTTCATGTGCCCCTTCTTGCCGCAATGCCAACACCTGTCTTTGTCTTTTAATCCCTTGGACTTCTTCCTCGACTTAGAACGCCCGTGTTTATTATCTCCTTTATTCAGCGATCTTCCTCTTCCTTCAACGTTTAGAACATTCCTTGAATCCCCTAAAACTCCTTATGCATTTCTTCTAGATTCTTCGCTAAGAATTAGACCGGCCATATCATCAAATTTTAGCTTTGTCGACCCTGAAGAATTGCTCACAGCAATCACCAAACCATCCCAACTGTCTAGAAAACTAGATAAGATCAATAATGCCTTGACCTCATCCTCAAAAATAATGCCAACGGATTATTAAACTCGTTTAGATGTTCAGCCACACTCCCACCATCTGACATCTTCATGTTGAATAGCTGTTTCATAAGATGAACCTTGTTAGATGTTGAGGGCTTTTCATACATGGTGGCTAGGGCTTCCATTAATTCTTTTGTAGTTTTCACTTTGGATATATTGAAAGCGGCTCTCTTAGACAAAGAGAGTCGGATCGTTCCTAAAGCCTTCCTATCCAGTAAAAACCATTCATCATCTATCATCTTTTCTAGTTTCTTCTCTTTTCCTCCTAAAGGAATATAGAGGCCCTTCTGATACAGATAATCCTTCATCTACATCTTCCAGAAGGCAAAGTTTGAACCATCAAACTTCTCAATTCTAGTTTTCCCTTCTTCTGTCATCGCTCCCAATAGAACTAAACCAATAGCTCTGATACCAGTTGTTGCGTAGCATGCCAACAACGCAGTGAGCTTAGATCCAAACTCAGGCCTCACCTACAAATGATAAACAAGAAGAAATATAAATTAGAAATAGATCAAAGTAATCCAAATAAACCACAAGACAAGATATACGTGGAAAAACCCCAAACTAGGGTAAAAAACCACGGATGTAAAATTTCACTATGAAGAACGAAGATTACAAGGCAATATACTAACCTCTCCCTTGGAAGAACATAAAAAATCCTTTGTCCACACCTTAGAAATATTTTCCAATATTCACCTTCAGACTAGAATAGCCCTAGGGACCTCAATTTATAGTTTTGGCAACTTCCCTTTCTCACTCTTGTGAAAGGTGACATAGAAATCCGCAGTCCGCATCAAATTTGGAAACGAATTGTAATGACCCTGAAAATTTTGTGCTAATCTTTCCTTAGTTGTTTTTTTGGGGTAATTAGCGCTATACTCGATTGCTTGTGAAATTTGCATCAATCACTTTAAATTGGATCTGCATGACTCAAAACCTGTAGAATCGTTAGCGCTAGGTTACTCTGAAATCTGGGATTCATCGCTAAATCCAGTTGTTCTGGAGAATTTTTAGAAGTTCTGGATCGGACCTAGACCGTGCGTCGAAAGTCAGATAGTGATGATCTTAGGCTGTTGCGGTCACCATGTTGGACTTGGCCATCACCTCGAAAATCAAGTCCAGATGATGTTCTGGGTCGATTTGATTGAGTCTGGAGTGAAGAGTGTGAGAACGGTTGGAAATTTAATGAGATTTTGTGAAATCTGAGTCGCGTCATTTGTGCGACGATTTTAAGCAACCTGACCATTGGATTTTGACCTAATTTCACCATCTGATCAGGGAAGGTGGCCTAAGCATGTCCTTGTGCTTGTGGACCTGATCGAGATTCGGTGACCGTTGAATTGAGTGTGATCCGCCACGACTGATCTGAAGATCCGGTCGGTACGAAAACTCAGCTTGACCTAGATCCATGGTCAGTGAGCTTAAGTCCGACCTTTCGTGGTAATAGGCCCACCGGAAGTGCTTCGTTGGATCGTGAGAGGTTGGTTTTGGTTATACCCTAAGTATACCTTGGCCCTGGGGTTACTTTCATCAATATTAGGCCTATTTATAGACCTTAAAACCCTAGCTCTCTTTTCCATACGAATTTCCTAACCCTAGCTAAGAAAGAGAAAGGAAAAGAGAGAGAAAGTGAGAGAGAAGTTGGTGAATCATCTTAGATTCTTTCCTGTTCTTCTTCATCCTTAAACGTTCACTTTGAATCATTATTCCGGCGATTCTGAGTTCATCTTTGGGTAAGTTAACCTAACCCTAATTTGTGTTAGAGCTTAGAATAGTCTTGGTGTTGTTGTATCTCATTTCTATTCTTGTCTTATGTTATCTTGTCGCCGTTGACGAAGACATATCGTCTGAAATCAGTTCGCTGTTCTTTTCTGGCTTAAGGTGCGGACTTTAAGTGTATAGGTTATGGTTTTCAAGGCTTTCAATGCCAGTTAATGGTTTATTCTTACTATGGATGAGATTTCACATGCTAAATGTTATGTTTATGTTGCGTTCCTGATATGCATGTGTTATATTAAGATTTATGTATTCTATGTGTATGTATAAAGTACCGTATGCGTATAAAATATGAACCTGTGTTTGCCATGATTATTTGTCATGTATGTATGCTAATTGTATGTGTGACAACTCCTTGGCAAAAGGAATTGTCCAAATGCATGTATTTTCAACATACATCATGTATATTGTTTTATGTATTCTAAGTGTTTGTAGAAATGTCTGAATGATCTAAAGTGTGATATTTCAACCTAGTATGGGCGTTGAGAAGCGATTCCCAACTCTCCCACTAGTGTGTATGATTTCCTTCATGCAAGTTACATTCCTTGTTATTTAATTTCAAGTCTTGCTTATGCTTACATTCATGTTAAGTTGATATTCTTCAAATGTTTGAGTACTACATGATTTGAGTTGTTGCTCCATTACTGTTCTACATTCCATACGAATATTTGTTGTAGTGTAATGTGTGTGGGACTATGCATTAGTTTAGGAAATCGGTAATCGGCCTTAAGATCGTGGCTGAGGTTGCTTTCGCCACATAAGACGTATTAGACGAACCCGAGTCGTATTAGAGTTGTCGGTAGTGGTTTGGCCACACAGAGTGTTTGCGCACTTTATGTCGTTCAACTTAACGTGCGCTCGTGCTAGTCGAGTTCGTCAAGTAACCTGATTGTCCAATGTATGTTCACCATGTATGGACGCTACTGCTTGAATCTAGGATGCCAAACTTATCGATGAAATCCTATTAACCATGGTACCTTGATCCGCTAAGACTCATGAGCCGGACATGGTGGTATGAGACACCGTGGTCGAGCTGTTGGCCTACACTGGGGTGACAAGCCTCCCCGTAGTGACCAGTAAGCAACCAAACTCGTGAGCCGATTATGGTGGTATGGGACACTATATTTGCGCTGTCGGCCTACATTGATTGGTGACGAGCCCTTTGTAGTGACCTCGAGCATACTTGGATACTGCATTAAGGTGACGACCCTTAGTGTAGTAACGAAGGTATGATAGGCATGCATTGATTAGTGACGAGCCCTTTGCAACGACCTCAAACCATATGATCGTATGAGATGTCTAAGACTGACGACCCTAGAATGGATCACTGTTTGGATGGTGATATGAGGAAGGTACCTTAGCTTCCCAATCCTGCTGTATGAAAAGGACTAATAACAACTTGGTAATCATGTTCATGCACCGCATTTGCATGTGATTTGTAGACGTGGCGCATTTTGAGGTGGTGTCATGCGTAACGTAAGATGAAGACGCTGAGGGTGTACGCGTGAGGGCACGCATCATTCTGCATGCATCCTTGCATTAACAAGAGTACTTAGGACTTGTTTAATTGTTCTGCTTTATTATTACTGCTTGATTGAACTGATAACATGTTAACCTGTGCTTTATTGTTCCACTGAGTTGATCACTCACTCCCACGTTCTGGGGCGGTGTTAAACACCCACCAGACTTTGTCTTAGTTGCTGATGTTGCAGATGTTGATGCGACTTCTGAGGCCGAGCGGGAGATGGATGATGATGAGACTGCTTTCTCTTTTATGCAGTTTTCAGACATGTTCTAGTGAGCCTCGGTCTGATGCGCGGGATGCTGGGATTTCTTTTGGGAATTAAATAATGTAATTCAATACTTGTAATTTTGATAGTAACACTTGTCAGAACAACCCGGTATGAATATGTACTTCAGGTATTTACACATGTACACATATATTTCTATAAGTCTTCCGCTTGCTTTCTTCACTTATCTCTGAATTATATTTGTTATTTGGCTTAATTTATTCCATGTTTTATGCACCAATACAGACAACATACATCCATCATTAAATATGTTGCATAAGTGATGTTTTGGAACTCGGGAGCTGAGATATGCTCGACCCTCGAATTTCAAGGCGTTACACGAATCTACGTAACGATGACCGGTCGAGCAGACTGCACGCCCGGTCGAGCAGACCCTACGACCAGTCGTGTATGGCCCACGACCGGTCGAGCACCTCGGACCTAAAAATTGATACTCATTGGAGTTCGAGTCGTGTCATTCCACGAATGGTCACGACCGGTCGAGCGAGCTCCATGACCGGTCGAGTAGGGGCTACGACCGGTCGTGCGTGGCCCCAGATGTGGCTCCACTTCTTAATAAATTTCCCTGCACAGGTCAGTGTACTTGTGACCCTGATCGAGTGATGATAGCCGTTGAACTAAAACTGGTCCTCCATGGTCGATCCACAAATCCGATCGGACCAAAATCTTAACTTGATATAGATCCAATGTCAGGGAACTTTCCCCAGACCGTATGCAGGAAATGGGCTTCCAGATATGCTCCATTGGACCAAAACAACCCTTATTTGGCTATAACCTAGGTATACCATGGCCATGGGGCCATTTACACCAGTTATGGGCCTATATAAGAGCCTTAACCCACCCCTCTCTCATTCCATACGAATTTCAAACCCTACGAGAGAGAAGAGAGGAAAAAGAGAAGGAAAGAGTGAGGAGAAGAGAGAGAAAGTGGGAGATAATTGCTGGGATTCGATCCCACCACTCTACGTACTGAATCGCCTCTCCCGTGTCGCTACACCGGCGATTCCGATTCCGTTGTTGGGTAAGAAATCCTAACCCTAACCTATTTTAGGTATCCAGATAGAGTAAATGGTGAAATAACTAACCTATTTCATGCTATAGGTTGTCATTATGCCATAGACGAAGACGTAGTGTTCAAACTGAGCTCAGTATGGGTTTACCAGCGAAAGGTGCGGACTATAAACGTTTAGGTTATGGTTTTCAAGGCCTTCAATGTCAGTTAATGGTTTATGGCTGACTTGATTGCTATCACATGTGCTTAGATATGATGCTTTCCGTATATTACACATACATATGAACTATACTGATTTTAATGCATCCCATGTGTTTTTTTTACACATGCACACACACCCCACACACTCACACCAGTGGATTTTCACCACCTAAGGGTACTCGAACCCTTGACTGGGAGTTGAAACTCCTAAGAGTCTACCACCCGGGCAAGAGTAAAGACCTATGTGTCATGTGTTTATTTAAATGTTTGAATGAATATGGAATTATGATTTGTGGTTGCCATGATTATTGATTGAGAATGTATGATTGTTGTATGTGTGGTAACTCCCTCATGAAAGGATCTGCCATAATATATGTTATAACAAATTTATTACATATATGTTGATATGTGTATTCTAAGTGTTTAATAAAATGTCTAAATGAGAAGTTGCTTGTTGAAGCGTATTTAATAAGGGCGTTAAGATAAGATTCTTAACTACCGTATCTATAGTTACAGTTTCCTGCATGTACCTATATTGCTACTATGTGATTTATGGATGAAATGCCTATGTATGATAACATGTGCACTATATGTTTGTTAAAATGCTTAAATGAGATTTATATTTGAATTGGTTGTTGAATGCTGTTTTGACTATCACATATGAACGCTTATTAGATTTAAGTATGATTGGAACTACGACGTAGTCCAGACAATTGGTAATGACTTCCAATTGAGTGGCTGAATCACTTTATCCACATTAGACACGTTCGATGAATTCGAGTCGTATGTTGATAGTCGACAGTGGTTAGGCCATGTGGAGTGTTTACGTGCTCCATGTCGATCAATTCAACATGTGCTCGTACAATCAAATTTGTCAAGTAACCCGATTAACCCAACGTATGTTCACCATGTATGGACGCTACTGCTTGAATCTAAAGTACCAACTTACCAGTGAAAAGCCCGTTTAACCTTGGCACTACGATCCGCTAAGACTCATGAGCCGAGCATGGTGGTATAAGACACCGTGGTCGAGCTGTCGGCCTATGCTGGGGTGACGAGCTCCCCGTAGTGTCCAGTGAGCAAACCAGACTTGTGAGCCGAATACGGTGGTATGGAACACTGTATTCGAGCTGTTGGCCTACGCTAAGTTGACGAGCCTTTCCCGTAGTGACCTCGATTATACACTAGGACTACGCTAAGGTGACGAGCCTTGCTGTAGTGACCTTGAGTATGAAATAGGCCTACCCCGGCGTAGCCTGGCTGTGGTCCCCAGTTGGGTTGGTGACGAGCCTTCAAAAATAGACTGTCAGTTGGTAGGGCGTTGGTGGTAGTGACCTCGAGTGTGAATTTATCCTACGCTGATGTGATGAGCCTCCTATAGTAACCTATGATATAAACTCACAAACTTACCTATCATATGTGATTAACTACGACTGACGACCCTAGATGGATCATTATTTGGGTAAATGATATAAAGGGAGGCACCTTAGCTTCCCAAACCTACTGTATGAATAAGTCTAATTAAGAACTTGATTAATCACGTACATGCACCGCATTTGCATGTGCCTTTGGTGTTGGAGTTGAGCACAGAGGAAGAGGTGCATGCCGCAATCATGAGAGGATGTCGTAAAGGAAGTGTAGGCGAGGGCATGCATTATTAACACATATCATTCTTGCATTAACCAGAGTACCTAGGAATGATTGTTGTACTACTTGACTGAATTGATAACATGTTAACTTTTTCTTTATAGTTCCACTGAATTAGCTACTCATTCCCACCTGGGACGGTGTTTTAAAACACCACCCAGACTCTAGTTTAGATGCAGGTGATGGCGAGGTCTATACAGCAGAGTTGGACTTCGTGGGCGAGGAGGAAGGATTCTCCTATGTTTAATTATCGGGCGAATCTAGGTAGATCTCATACCGATGCGTAGGGACTACTGGGATACTTGTTTAGTTGAACACATTTACTTCCTATATTTTATATGGTTAGAAACAACACATGTATCTATTTAGCCTGGTTTCATACTTATACTCCAAAATTTGTGAAACGTTTTCATAATTAAATGCATTTATTTCAGTCTTCCGCTTGCCAAATTACATTGACTTTGGGGTATGATATGTTGTTTTAGTATAATCCCACTCATGTTTAAATGCACTAATACGGGCAACATTCAATCATCATTATCTATGTTGCATAAGTGATGAGTTGGAACTCGGGAATAGAGCTTTGCTCGACCCCCGATTTTCAACATCCTGACTACAAGACAGGTGAGCCATAATCAGCCATACAGTCCACTGGATAAAGTGAATGGCCTCTCCCATGGTCTGAACCATTCTCTCCAGTCAGGATTGTTGCTCAATAATCTGCTCCTGCTGCTCTCTAATGGTGAATAGAATGTCCTTTTAGGAAGCCATAAGAGCAGGAGGTGGGGATTGTAAAGTGACAACGCCTTCAACTGGGTCAGGAGCTTATTCTCAAGGTTCTTCATCTTTAGCTTGTTCTCCCAATCCATGCTTTAAGGAAAGTGTCATGCCCCAAACTTAAAAATCGGGCTCACAAAATTCTCAATCGCCGAATCCGGCACCGACAGCCTCTGTAGTACCCTATTCTTGGCTCCTGGCACCCATTTACCAGGTTCCGATTCTGGGATCCTACAAGGAGGATTTTCAACATCAGTTTGATTTGTAATAAGCATAACCAAAGGCATAACCCATAAACAACAACCAAAAACTCCACATTTCCACTATGATAAAAAAACTTATAAGTACAGTATGCATAAAGGGAAATACAATGATGATAGACAAAAGCTCCAAGATGATCTGCTATGCGCTCCTGCCTCAGCGTTGCTGCGATCCAACGTCACCTGCACGTAACGGTTGTGCATAACCTTACAGAAAGCTTAGAGGGTAGTGAAAGTATGTGTGCAATGTGGTAATACAATTATGTAATATCAGAGTAATGCGAAATATGTTGATAAATACATGATTACTATTGGTCGTACGAAGTCTATGCAATGTAAGGCATGAATGATGTCGGCCATACCAAGGCCATGCGATGTGAGATGCAACTCAAGCATATGAATCCTCATTTGAGTGCACATATCAATACAGCTTAACTCTAAAATATCACCGTGGTCTAGTACACTCCAAACCAGATTATCGCCCCATTGCGTACAATAAGCTGAGTGGAAGAGACCTCACTATCCGCCTACCAATAGCGGGCTCGGCTCGTCGATAGCGGACCCATTCCTCGAGCTAGTTAAACTCAGCCTAGCTTTCCCCCCTCCACTTGGGCGGGTAAGGCTGCACCCTCTTCCAACTAACCACGACACAGTGGAAAGCGTGACCTTTTGGTAATCGACACTCGGCGATCATGCATCCACTTGGTCTAGACGTTGGAGCAATCTCCTGGTACTATAAGGGTTTAGAAAATTTCACCCAGGGACATCTATAGCACCCCATGTAGAACAATATTTTCAGTATCTAATCCTTCCAACCACGATACACCTGTGGAGGTTACAGCCCTGATGTCGTTAGGGCATATATTAGTCATGTCACACAATGCAAGATGCATGAATCACACTATTTAGTCATGCAGTAATCCTGCGCATATCGCGCGCTCATGTGAGCAACTCCCCTTATAAGGGAGTCCCATAACAATCTGCCCAATGACATGTGCTATAATCAATCACTCCTCATGTCAAGTATACATATGATGCGTATGGGCATGGGTCGTGGAGCTATATTAAGTATGTTATATGATGATCATGTATTCCCCCTTATATCAAGGTTGGACCTAAGTGGCCTACCCACAATCCTAGAGATCCGAAAAGGGTTCCTTCACCATACTTTTGTATGGCCCGCTAGATGCCCTAGGAGCCCAAATGAGTCCTAGTTGGACTCTAAAAATAAAAGAAGTAATCCTACTACAACCAATGGGGCCCAACATCTTGGGATAGCCCAATGAGAATAGATGGATCATGCAAATGGGGCCCAATGACTAGGGTCAACCCACTTAGAGAATGATGCGAATAGGCTTAATAAGGTCTAAGGGAAGGTCACAATGATGACATCTAACCATTATTGCCCATCAATGTGGACATTTAACCAACATTGCTCCCAAAGAGTGGCCCACATAAGGGATTCATACACAATGTAATGGCCACACATACATTACATTAGGCCTCCCTCATGGGCCTCACATACTTCACATTGGGCTTCATACAAGGGCCTCAAATGTATCACAATGGGCCACGCCCATGGACCTCAAATACATCACAATGGGCCTGGTCCATGGGCCTTGAATACATCATATTGGGTCTCGCCCATGGGCCTCAGATTCATCTCAATGGGCCGCTCCCTTGGGCCTCGTCCCATGGGTTTCTAACCTACCGCAATGGGCCTCATCAAATGGGTCGTAAATGCATCATCATGGGCCTCATATGTGGCCCTCATATACAAAAAGTGGGCCGCACTGCTTGGGCCTCATATACAATAAATGGGCCACGTATCTAGGCCTAACAATACAAACAAGTGGCCTGCCCATGGGCCAAATACATCATGATGGGCCTCATGGGTGGGCCACACCAATGGGTCTCAAGTGGGCTTGGACCACACCAAAAATCATTTCAATAGTTGTAGGTGTAACATGTATATCACTGTACACTATCATTCCATGGGGCACATGGCCCACTATTGATGATCAACACTATTCTTGTCCAGGTACATAGCACCATCTAAACATTGTCCAGGTACATCAGCACCATCCAAACATTTTCCATGTAAATCCTCACCATCCAAACATTAGACATCACCGTCCAAACACTGTCCAGCACCGTCCAATAAAATCTGGATGGTGTGGATGAAATAAATACATCAGGGTGGGTCCTACCCGCTAATAGGGAAAAATGGATGGACGTGTGAATATACAACATGTCATCAAGTGGGCCCTACCCGTCCAGAACATAGGTGGATGGCATGGCTAACAGATACATCACGGTGTGGCCCACATAGCACCGTCCATCAGGTTCAGCACCGTCCAGATGGTTTGGATCGTGTGGATGAAACAAATACATCACGTGGAACCCACAGAACCTATTGACATCAGTCAGCAGATGGGTCTCACCATCTGGACGGCTTGGATATCACATACGTCATAGGAGGTGGGCCCCACCTGTGCACTAATGCCAACAGCAACAGCAGTTGTTGCTGCAAGGGATGCACGACCTGGATGAAACCCACGTCATGGTGGGGAGCCACCATTCAAACGAATGGACGGCTGGGATGGAAGGTGGGTCCCATGTGTATGGACCTCATACATCTAAGGTGGGTCCACACGTGTGGACCACAAACTTCAGAGGAAGCTAATATTTGTGTTTTACCCATGTCCAGCAATGACTGCTGCTAGACAGTGTGCGTACCACCCACGTAAAAGGTGGGGTCCACATCAATGGAGGTGTGGATAAGGCCATTCATCAAGGTGGGCCACAAGCCATCACACGAAGAGAGAGAGAGAGGTCGGCGATGGTGGAGGGGCCCCGCCACTATGGGCCCCTCTTTGATACAAAGTATACATCATGGTGGGTCCCACCATATGTGGGTTCTTAAATCACAAAAAATAAAAATGAAAATGTGGGTCCAAGATCACCCATCGTCCACTTCTTCTTAGCTCCTTGGAAAGGTAGTCTCCTAGGCTTTGATCTCAACGGAAGATGATGAAGAATGAAGGGTTGAGATGGGAGATGAGAGAGGAAGTGGGCCACACACAAAACTCTCTCATGGAGGTTGGGACGTTGGAATTTTTTTTAGGTTGCTTGGGAGAATGAGTTTGAGAAATGAGAGAGAGAGAGAGAGAGAGAGAGAGAGAAAGAGTGGGTTGTAAGTATAGAGAGGGATAGGTGATGGAGTGATGGGTGAAGTGAGTGATGGGTGTACTTGATAGGGGATGGGTTGTGTAAGGGATTGTTGACCTTTGGTGTTGCTTAGGGATGGGGTGTGAGGTGATGTGTACTTGACATGTACTTGAACATTGATGGGATTGATGGGATTGATGTGATGTTCTCTAGGGTTTGCAAATGCGCGGTGTTTTTCCTCGAACTGAACGCGGGCCCACATCTTCTAACTTGGGTATTGGACCGGCACGTGAGTTGTGGCGTTGGAACCGCGGCGACAATGTGGTTGCTAGGGTACAAGTCTTAGGTTGAGTCGACTCAGCTTGACAGGGTACGACTCAGGGTCGCGCGCAAACGCCAAATACAGGTCGCTGGTGGTCAGAATTCGACAGGGAGGATCACGGGAATCTACGGAATGGTACGGACTATGATACGGGTCTTACAGAAAGTTTTATCTTCTTAAGGTTGTTGGCTGTGAATCTCGGTGTGGTGAGCATTTCGCCCCTATCTCCCTTCAGGCCGAACTGGTTGGTTAACTGACAGAGCAACCGTCCAAATGGTATTCCAGAGGTTTTTGACTCAAAAGCAGAAATAATTTGATGAAAGATCATAGTTGGAAGACACATGGGCTCCCCTGATCCAAGTTTATAGAGTATCTCAACCATGAATGGGGTGAGTTCAGTGTAGTTGCCTGAGCGGGGATACACATTAGAAATGAAGATGAGGTGAAGAATGCGATAGTCATTTGACATCTCCGTCGCCCGAAGAGCATTACCTTTGCTCCATTCAACGTTCCAACCACTACAAAGAAATTGAGTCCCAATAATTCATTTAGTAGCTGCTGTCATATCTAGTTCAGTGGATTGTTCCAAGCATATAGGTACCTTAATTAGGGAAGCAATCCTAGACGGAGTGACACTGAAAACTTTTCCGCGATATTTTACTTCGAAGGCAAGATTATCATGATCCTCGGGTTAAGTGTAGTGTGACAAGAAAGATTTAACAAGATTTACATCGACTTCTCCTCCAAGAGACAAGATTGGGTCCCAACCACGGTAATGAAGAATATCATAGACATTGTAGTCTTCAAGACATGAAGAATCGATATTCCTTTCACAAATAATTTTTCTAGTAGCAAATCGAGCCACTATAGGACTTAGAGGAGGAGAGGGGATTTCTTAGGAGACATTAGAGTTGCTCGAGGGTCAAGGGTTGAGCACATTAAACAAAAAATTAAGGTAAATGAATCTGATTTGAGAGTCGGTTTAAATACTCAATGCTGAGCGATTTCGGTGGGACCGAAGAGATTTTCGATCCGATCAAAGGTCCTTGAATTAAAAAAATCTACCAAGTATTTACAAACGATGTACAAGTATGATATATCTGAAGTAAGTATTTTGAACATCCAAAAGACACCAAAATATATAACAAAACTAAAAAAACAAACATCAAAATTGAATATACAACTATATTTAAAAAGAATATTGAGGCTATACTTCCTCAAATATGACAATTAATACCAATGGGCCACTAAGGAATTTTAAGTCGCATATACACCAACAAAATTTTGAAGATCCTCAAGTCTATTGGCATCCAGTGGTTTTCTTAATATATCGGCTAGTTGTTGCTCGGTAGGCACATGTTTTAACATGATGATGTTTTCTTAGACAAGTTCATGTATGAAGTAATGTCGGATGTCAATGTGCTTTATTGTAGAGTGTTGGACTGAATTTTTTGAAATATTAATGGCACTAATATTGTCACAAAATAGTGTCATTGTGGATTGCTTAATCCCATAATCCAACAAAATTTGCTTCATCCATAGAAGCTGTGCGCAACAACTATCGGCTGCAATGTATTCGGCTTCAGCAGTAGACAATGAGATTAAGTTTTGCTTCCCTTTTTTATGCCATGATACAAGAAAATTTCTAATTTAAAAATAACCTCTATTGGCTGACTTCCGATCACCAATATTTCCAGCCCAATTGGCATCTGAATACCCGACAATGATGGTAGATATGTCAAATGGGTACCATAAGCTGAAATCAGTAGTCCCAGCCACATTTTATAATTCTTTTTACCATGGTCAAGTGTGATTCTTTAGGATCAGCCTAAAATCTAGTGCATGCACCGCCACTAAATGTAATGTCTTGCCGACTCGCGGTAAGGTAGAGTAAGCTTCTTATCATACTACGGTACTAGTGTTGATCCGCACTCTTCCCATTTACATCTTTGGATAGTTTGAGTGTGGTGCTCATGGGAGTATGATGAGTGTAGCAAGATTCATGTCCAAATCTTTTTACTAAGTCCTTTGTATATTTGGACTGACATACAAATATTCCATCTTGTAATTGCTTCACTTATAGCCCCAGAAAGAAATTTAGCTCACCAAACATGCTCATCCCAAATTCACACTTCATCAATTTAGCAAATTCATAAGTAGCATCTTCACAAGTGGATACAAAGACTATATCATCCACATAAATTTGGGTAATGAGTAAGGGCTTCCTAGTCTTTTACATAAATAGTGTTTTATCAACACTGCCCCTACAAAACTGGTGGTCTAGTAAAAATTGCGTCAAATGCCCATACAATGCTTGGGGTGCTTGTTTTAGACCACAAAGTGCTTTGCTCAATTGGTATACGTGTTAAGGATACTTGGGATCTAGAAATCCTTTTGGTTGCTTTACATATACTTCTTCCTCAAGTATACCATTGAGAAAGGCACTTTTTACGTCCATTTGAAACAATTTGAATTCTAAAGAACAGGCAATGGACATGAGATTTCTAATGGACTCGAGACGAGCTATGAGGGCAAATGTTTCATCAAAATCTATGCCTTCAATTTGTGAGTAGCCTTGTGCCACGAGTCTTGCCTTATTCCTTACAACATTCCCAGATTCATCAACTTGTTCTTGAAGATCCATTTGGTTCTGATGATATTTGTTTCAAGTGGTCTGGGAACTAACTGCCACACCTCATTTCTCATGAACTTATGTAGCTCATCTTGCATAGTAACAATCCAATATTCATCTTGGAGTGCTTCTATGACATTCTTGGGCTCAATCTTAGAGGTGAAGCAAGGATGACTGTTAATACCCTCAAGTTGATGTCGAGTTCTCACACCAACATTATGATCTCCAATGATTTGATTTGGGGGATGATCCTTAATGAATGGCATGTT
This sequence comes from Magnolia sinica, assembly GCF_029962835.1. Lineage (NCBI taxonomy): Eukaryota > Viridiplantae > Streptophyta > Magnoliopsida > Magnoliales > Magnoliaceae > Magnolia > Magnolia sinica. Next base: position 90,096,589 of record NC_080574.1, read on the forward strand.
ACTTAACGACTGATGTTTAAGAGGAGATGCAGATTTGTTATCAAATTTACCTATAATACATGAATCTACATCATCCTTTATATTAATCGAAGGACCAGATTTGTCATGGGGTTGGTCATCAATAACCACATTGACGGTTTCTTAGATAGTAAGTGTCCTCAAATTGTACACTCTATAAGCACGACTATTCATGGAATAACCTAGAAAAATTTCATCGTCACTTTTAGAGTCAAATTTACCTAGTTGTTCTCTGTCTTTAAGGATGTAACATTTGCTACCAAACACACAAAAGTACTTCACACTAGGTTGTCTACCACACCGAAATTCATACAGAGTTTTATTTAATCCTGCTCTAAGATATACTCTATTAATTATATAGCAGTCAGTGTTGACAGCTTCAACCCCAAAACTTTTAGCCATATTTTTACTGTTTAGTATGACTGAACCCATTTCCTGAAACACCCGATTTTTTCTTTCAACCGCTCTGTTTTGTTGTGGTGGTTTTGGGGCTTAGAATTCATGTCAGATTCCATTTTCATCGCAGTAATTTTGGAATCGATCATTCACAAATTCCCCACTATGATCACTCTGTATACATTTTATACAATAACCTTTTTCATTTTAGAGTCGTTTAGCCATCTTCTGAAATTCTTCAAAAGCATTGGATTTTTCTCAAAGAAAAGCGACTTAAGGAAATCTGGAGTATTCATTCTCTACTACCAAAATGTATCTCTTTCTGCTATGACTCTCAACTTTGGTGGGACCCACTAAATCCATGTGAAATAAGTCAAGTGGTTTGGAGGTTGCTATGGTGGTTGTCTTTTTATGTCCCACATTAATTTGTTTTCCTTTGAAACAATCACCACATACAATTTTTTCTTCCTTCCCTATCTTAGGGAGTCCTCTCACCAATTTTTGAGAGCTTAGCTTAGCTAAATTCCGGTAGTGTACATGTCCAAGTTTTTGGTGCCATAACTTGGATTCATCGTTTTAAGCCATGTGGCATCTTGTGGACAAATTATTCTCCCTACTACTTTCAATTACGTAGCAGTTATCACTGATGCGAAGACCTTTCATAATGAATTTTCCTATAAGATCTGTGATCTTGCACACATTTTTGGAGAATGTGACCAAGTGTTCTTTGTCACAGATTTGTGAAATACTAAGGAGATTGTTGTTAACCCTTCTACATAAAGAACATCTTCAATTTTGGGCAATCCAAGGCCAACTATTGTTCCTTGCCTAATTATCTTAGCGGAGCTCCCATCTTTAAATGTAACTGACCCACCATCAAGTTCTGAATAATTACAAAAATGGGTTTGGTCACCTGTCATGTGTTTGGAGCAACCACTATCAAGATACTGCCTGCTTTAAGAGTGGTATGAATTACAAGGCATTTTTTCTGATTTTTTATAACCCATTTGGTGATAATTTTCTTTGGTGATGATGTTTTGTTTTCACCATGGGTCTGTTTGGATTTTTCGGGCAACTGAACCAGATTCCCTTGTCTCATCAATTCTTTAGTTTTTCGATTCAGTTGATTCACCTCTTTTAGTAACTCCTCCATCCTTTTTGTCATCTTGGGTGGAGTAGGATATTTCCTTCCTTCATATGGTATGTATTTTGAAGGACTCTTTATTTTTTGCATTGTTCTTCTGGTTGGTTTGAATTTACCAGAAAAGTTCAACCTATAAGTGGAGTGAGACCTACCAAATGTAAGACATCCAAATTTGTAATGTCCCAAGTCTCCACATGAATGACAAATAGGAGTGCTGCTTATGTTGCTTCCAGATGCAATATTTTTTCTTAATCACAGGTGGTGCAGGAGTGGAACTTGATTTACAATCTTCATATCCCAACCCTCTCCTATTTTTTTGATTTCTTGCCATTCCTAGAAGTCTTTCTAGTTTCTCACTACTTTGGGAGAACCTATGACTAAGTTCAACAGATTGTTTAGATTTTTCAGCATCTAATATCAATTTATGATTTTCAGTTTTTAGACACATATTTTCATATTCTAAATGATCAATCTGTTTGTTTAAATTCTATATTTTAGATGTAAGGGATGATGATGTCCTTTCAAGCTTGTTATTGTCTGTATGATATTGTTGAAGATCATTTATCAAGTGAGTATTTATTTCAAGTGTTTTATCCAGATCTTTTTGTACTTGTTTGTTCTTATTTTCAACAATGCCAGGTCTTTTAAGAACACTAATTCTATGAAGGTAAAGTTGATCATAAGCCTCATGTATATTTTCTTGTTCTTCTTCTTCTTTCTCATCATCTGAGAAAGGTGTCTCTTTGGCTTGTTGCTCATATATTTCCTCATTGTCCTTTGGATTGGGAATGACTGCTAGTCCCTATCCTTTGCCCATAATTCTAACTTATGTCAAGATCTACCTCTAGATTGTTAAACCTTTCCAGAGGAACCACTTTGATACCAATTGAAATTGCGGTTTAGACCACTATAGTAGAAGTATGGAATTAGTTCAGGTGTCATTGAGGGGGGGGGGGGAGGGGGAGTGAATAGGACTTTTCAATTATTATGCCAATTTAAAAATCATAATTGCCTAACTTAAACTAATTTACAATTAAACTAAGAAAGGAAATATAACTCTATGGCTTTCAAGCCAATAGAGGGTCCAATCTCATAGGCTACTCAAGATATGCAAATTAAGTTACTAGCGTATAACATAGTGAACATGTGTTCATGGAATATGCTACCCATCAATCCTAGGCATTCATTTAATCATACATATATAATTAATTATTCAAACATATAGGCATAATTAAACAGATGTGTAAATGGCAAATCCAAACACAAGCATGTATAGTGGTTCGGCTACGTGCCAACTCCACTCCCGGCGGATATTTCACTATTAAATGGTTTTAAATCAGGTTAACCATAAACCTTCACATCCTACATAAGGTTAACTAAGGAGCCTAAACAAGGCAACCTTAAATGCCTACAAAAGGTAATAAGTCCTACACAAGGACATAACAAGGAGCCTATGCAAGGCAACCTTAAATGGCTACACAAGGCAACAAGTCCTATATAGGGACATAACAAGTCCCACACAAGGACATAATAAGGAGCCTGCAGAAGGCAACCTTAAATGCCTACACAAGGCAACAAGTCCTACACATGGACATAACAAGGAGCCTATAAAAGGTAACCTTTACCTACACAAGGACTTGACATATTCTCCCATTAGAGGCCTATGAAGGTCTTAGTGAGTTTGTGAACAAACTCTGAAATCACATCCTACACAAGGAATAGGTTTCAGACTCTTTGGACTCTTATACTTACTTTATAAGTAGATGTGCCCTTCTTGATGTAGCTTGTAGGTTGCTTGATCTCTGCTTTATTGAGCTTCAATCAGCTCCCTGATGCTCCCTCGATCACGATGTCGTGGTTGATCTGATGTTTCAACTTCACAATCGATTTCCTTGCATATGATGTTCCTTTTTGGGTAAGCAAGGTAATGAGAGTGGGTTGAATCTCCTATAACTTGATAGCAAGTGGATTTCCTAGGGGATTCAACTGATGGATGAAGTAGAGTATGATAGAGACTGCGAATATACCAATAGGTTTGGTCTTAATACTCTAGTGAAGGCTTGAGATCACATTTTTCATTAATAAGAGTTTTGAATGCTCATTGAGATAATGAATCACAATGAAAAGAACATGAATCTTATATAGATAGATTCTAGGATGGCTAGGGTAAGCTTGGGATACACTAGGGACTTTAGGATGCCTTAATCCATAATTTTCATGAAGTTTTGGATGCTCCTTTTATAGAGAAAAAGTCTCAATGGATCTATAACGGCTATATTTCGGTCGTACCGAGAAATCCTTTGGTTGCACCGAATTGTCATTGGTGGGACTGAATTAACTCTTGGTGGTACTGAATTAAGTCCTAAAATTGCTGGAAGATTTTGATCACTTTGATGGCACCGATGGTTGTCTTTGGTTGTAGTCGGTGGGACTGAATTAATACCAAATGTTGTTGACTATTTTGGTCACTTTCAGTGGCACCGAAGGTTTCTTTGGTGGGATCAAGATGCCATTCGGTGGCACCTACTCCAACTAAAGTTGAGACAAATTTTCCTTTTAAAGTTCTTGTCCTGCAATTTCTTTCAACAACTTTGAACCCACTAAAGTCAAATCAAAAGAGATAGGATTTTTGGATTTTTATGGCTTAAAGGGATGATCTAACTAATGATTTCTAATTTTGGGTCAAGATCATCTAAGGGGTATAGTTTGTTTTGAGGATAAGAGCACCTTTCTACCCTTTGAATGTTGCTTGATTCTTCTGCTCCAATTGTGTCTTCGTTCATCATTTTCGAAGGGCTCACTGGACTTGTTTGACACAATGATTTGCATGATTGACAACTGTGTAAGATGAGTGTACTAACATAGAAATGCTGAGAAAAAGATTTGTTACACTACGACCCCACTTGTTCAATTTGAGAAGGCCTTATTTTCACAAGGAAGTTATTTAATACCTTCACTACATTTTGATAGTTGATAAACAAATACTCAAAATTAGCTTGGCACACAATAAACTTCCTATCCAAGATAAGAGAAGATGCTTTGATAGAATTAAGACAAACTTTGAAATCAAGGCTTCGATCAATTAAGAAAAGCATCGCAAACTAAACGAGTTGGACAGAGAGCATCCCTATAATCCCCCGAACCAACCAGGGGTAGGAAGTAGTAAAAAAGGCATTGATTCTCACTGGTCACTTTGGCCCACTCAGAGCTGCTAGGTGGCACCTCGATGCCTAATGTGGCAAAACCACCTTGAAAAACATGTAAAGTACAACTACGAGAATTTAATTTCCACCGATGTCCAAAATGTCCACTTATCAGCGCGACCACTTGTATCACCTAGAAAAAAATGCCTTGAAAAACACAAAATAGCTACATAGGCCACCAACATTACCAGCAATAATTGGATTCCCACTAGACCAGTATATAAAATCTGACTCATTTACTCTCATTGAAGAGGATGGAGAAGAGTTTTTAAGTGATAGGGAAAGCATTTCAAGGAGAAGAAATGTGATTTTGAGAGAAAAGAAATATCCCTTCTCAAAGTCGGAAGGTTTGAAAAATCTTAAGGGAAGAGACAAGAAAAGAGAAAGAAATTCACCAAAGTTCAGGACTAAAGATGAAATCAAGGATACCCAATCTTTTCCTTATAAACTGTCTAGTCTCCCCTTTTCTTTCTCACATCCCACCCAAGCTTACATTTACATTTCGCACATTCATTTATTCGCTCATATTTATTTCTTTCCTTTTCCTTTTTCTTACTCTAGTCAGTTAGACTAACCTTAAAGTATGAATCGTATGTTGTGTGGGCGAAAAATGGTACCTAACCCCTTACTTTTCTGTCATCAATGACCTTATTTAGAATCTTTGACCGCAGATCAACCACAGGAGTAACTCGAGTTGGGGAATCTACGATTCCCACATCATAAGCGGTCTATGGTGTTTAGTCATCATAGATTTTGAGCTTCATAGATTGGTTACGACCCTAAGTCAAGCATATCATTATAATTGAGTCACCACTACCCCTCTCTGCACACCACAGACATAAAAAGCGAGAGGTGAGTGTACTACCCTTGCGGTGACCGTTCATACATTTGGCGACTCCATTGGGGATAGTAGCTAGCAATTATAGCTAAGGTCTAACTTGAAACATATGATTTTTTTATTTGTTTGAAATTTTTAGTTCTAGTCTATTTACTTTTTCACATTTACTTCCCATCATTTACTTTCCAACCAATGATCTATCAGTCTTGCAATTTACTTTCCACTCAAGTACTCTACTAGTCCTGCAATTTACTTCTAATCATTTACATTCTAGTACTTTCTGTTCTTTTTCTTTTACTAGGAGCCACTTCGCCATTAGCATTTATCACACGAGCACCACCCCCACCACTTAGGAACTAATCCGAACTTGTAAAAGATTTCTCTTTGATCTTGTTATTGATCAAACCCCCAAAAGGCAACACCTAAAATATTTCTTTACCAAGTTCAGAAGGTATATCGCTTATGAAACCTATTTGAAAATGAGAAGCTATGGATAATATATTCCACTTGTATGTTCCTAGCACCTTTAAAAATAAAAATAAAAAAGAAACAAAGAAAAGGAGCAAAATAGCCAATAAAGAGGAAATAAGAAAGTGTCGATTGCCATCATTGGGTCCAAAAATCACTTACGGGTCCACCCTCCGAGGTCCATTCCCCTTACTATAACATCATTCTCACCCAATCTTAGGAAACTATGGTTGCCTAATATGATCTACCTACTCTCTAGTCTCCCTTGAGTTACCCAAGCTACTAGTGGAAGAGTCCCCAACTACTTCCCCATGACTAATATGGCCCTCAGCCTAAAAAGGTAAGAGGAGTTAATGAACCGCTTTCTCTAAGGTGTGGGCACCCCCTTCCCCAAAGTGCACTAATGCAACCACCGAGTGCCCTAGTCAGCTTGCCAGTCCAATCTTTATTTCTAGCATTACCTTTAACCAGTCAATTCTAGTTAACTCATCATAATGGGAGCCAGGTTTAGTTCCAATACCTTCTTGGAATAGGAAGCCAATTTCAAATACATACTCCCCCTAATGGGAGCCAGTCTTAATTTCCAACATAAACTCCCCCGAACGGGTATCAATCTCAATTCCAGCAAGTCCCTGCAAACAGGGCTCAGTTCTAAGAGGTCCCCATAAACGGGGCTCAATTTCAGCAAACCCCCACAAATATGGCTCAAATCCAAAAGTCCTCACAAACAAGGTACAGCTCTAACATCCTCCCCCTAACGAGAGTTTATTCCAACCTTTACCTTTTAACAATTAATTATATTCCAATAATTAATTTCAATCTTTATATTCTAGTAATCAATTTCAGCATTTACATTTCAGCAGACAAGTATAACACCTTCTTATAGCCAAGAATTCTCTCCAGTTACATTCTCCCCCTAATTGAAATCCAGTTTAGCGACTTCCCTTAATGAGTGCAACAACCAAGTCCAACCTCCCCCTAATGGGAGCCATAGGAGAGTCAACGAGGTCAACCACTATGAGGAAAAAGTGATCAAAGTATCCAAAGGGGTAAAACTCTAATTTTGGCCCATTCAAAATTGAGCATTTCTGGGCAATGGAAAATAAATTGTAGAAGTAGCATAGTATAGATCTCCCATCCACCAAATTTGGGGACCTCATGTAACATCCTGAAATTTTTGCGGCCTGATGTAACACCCCATACTTTCCAGTACTCAGGTGTCACCATGGAGATATAAATTAGTCCCAAACACGTTACTTACCTTACATGTCATCATCTAAAGATTCTTAATCTATCCATTTCAATCATCTAGTACAACCTTCATTTGTACAGTAAGTCATCCATCCGATTAATTTTTCAAGATGGACCCCACATTAACAGAGAAACCTAGCTTCAAATTTCCATATCTTGATAGATAAATCTAATCATCCATCATAGATTTAGAAGCCTAAACCACGAGATCCACCATTCATCAGTTCACAACATTTTGACAATCACTCTAACACTTGATTTTCCCTAATTCAACCATTAGGCCATACCGAAACCAAATTGCAAATCACCAGAATTGGGACCAAACATATGGATCCACCGAACATTTAATTTGTAACTAGTAATGGAAACCAATCAACTGTTGGATTAATATGGATTGATAACTCGAAACCAATCAACCCGCCAGATCTCAAAGACTTGTAACTAACTACTATGAATCTTAATTAAATCATATCATGGCCCATGCATTTACGTAATCCACCTTAAACTACGACCTTAAGCTTAAGAATTTTAATCATTAAACTACCAAAATCTTCACATATGAAAATTTCATTAAAAACATTACATAACCATCCTAATTGAAGCATTTAACCACTATATTTACCAATGATTCTCATTTAAACTCGACTAGGGACCCTTAGGAAACTTACAAGACAAATACGATGGTGATCCGACCGTCAAGATGATAGGAATCAGTAAATAGAACCCAAATCCATCTGTGGGGCCCACCTGAATCTTAGATCAGCCTGATTGTTGGTTTGAGACCCTAATTTGGGACCTCCAGAGTGACTGGATGGAGTAGTTTAGAGATTACATCATGTGGACCCCACACAGGTGTTGCATGTGCACCAGGGGTGGTGCACTTGCTGTGCACCAGACCGAAGGACTCGGTCAAACCGCATTGACTCGACCCCGTACAAAAAAGAGAAAATTTTCTCTTCTTTTTCTTCTCGCTAGCAACTATGTTAGAAAAATGCCATCAACTATGTTGATCGTGGCCCACCAATGATTGATCTAAACCGTGTATCTGGTGCAGCATCACGTTTCATCCGAAACCCAAGTTGTCTTGCATGGAGGGAGACACGCGTATGGCCACAAATCCAGATGCACTTGGCCTATGTGTAACCATTTTTCCAAAAATGGAAAGCGTACCTTCCTGCTGATACGCTTGTGATCCAAGTGAGGAGGAATCCTCTAATCCCAGCCCTCCGCTCATGCAGATCCCAACCGTCCATTCGCTACTCACGTGTTAGGGTTTTCAGTTAAAAAACTGACGCCAAAGCTTCCTTCCCATTGACCATTCTTGGAAGCCAGACGCTGGGATCAAATTCTAGCCACTCATTAATCATCTAATGGTTGTGAGGGAGCTAAGATCCTTATAAGAAGGGAGAGAAAGCATACCCTCTCGTCTTTTACAAGAAACCTTAGAAATTGGTCGTCACCTTCCAAACTCAAACTCACCGCCCAAATTGCTCCCAATCTTTGAAAAATCTTACCTATAAGTTTCCTAGGGTCTATACAAACTATCCTAAGGGATTGGATTGGAGGAAGGAGATGTGGTTTTCAAGACACCATTAATGGTCATCTCTTTCTTCCTTGTTCGAGCCGCACACTGAGGGCCAAGTCCAGTCTCATTTTGGTCGGCAAAGGAGTGGGAAAAGAGAGAGAAAGAAAGAGAGAGAGCGGGGGGGGGGGGGGGGAGAGAGAGAGAGAGAGAGAGAGAGAGAGAGAGAGCGGGTCGCCACTACTCATGGTAGGTGCTGCCTCGCTCGGACTCGTTACTGAGCCACGATGTTGAGTCGGGAGCTCTACTCAACGTGGTTGCTGATTCTGGACAAGTCCATAGCTCCGTGAAGCCTCAAGGAGAGAGAAGGTAGAGGAAGAAGATAGTGAAGAAGGGGAGAGTTGGGGCCACTATGCATTCAAGTTGCACCAAGTCAAGCTGACTCGGTTTGAGTCATGCATTTGGGAGAATCTAAACCCTATCTGGTTGTAAAAATAGGGTAGGGAAAGGAAGGAAAGTAAGAAAAGAAAGGAAGGAAGGAGGAGAAGAAAGAGAAGAAGAGGGATTTTGGCTTTCCTGTTACCAAGTCGCTGTGATTCAACACAGTGAATCATCATGCAATTCAGGGCCTGGTCTGAACTGGTTCGGGTCTAACTCAGTCTAGCTAACATTGTAATGACCCTGAAAATTTTATGCTAATCTTTCCTTAGTAGCTTTTGGAGTAATTAGCGCTATACTCGATTGCTTGTGAAATCTACATCAATCACTTTAAATTGTATTGGCATGACTCAAAACTTGTAAATTAGTTAGCGCTATGTTACTCTGGAATCTAGGATCCATCGCTAAATCCAGTTGTAATTGGGAATTTTTGGAAGTTCTGGATCGGACCTGGACCGTGCGTCAAAAGTCCGATAGCGATGATCTTAGGCTGTTGCGGTCACCATGTTGGGCTTGACCATCACCTCAAAAATCAAGTCCATGTGATGTTCTAGGTCGATTTGATTGAGTTCGGAGTGAAGAGTGTGAGAACGGCTGGAAATTAATTAAGATTTTATGAAATCTGAGTCGTGTCGCTTGCGCGACGATTTTAAGCAATCTGACCGTTGGATTCTGACCCAATTTTACCCTCTGATCAGGGAAGGTGGCCCAGGCATGTCCTTATGCTTGAGGACCTGATCGAGATTTAGTGACCGTTGATTTGAGTGTGGTCCGCGACGGCTGATCTGAAGATCCGGTCGGTACAAAAACTCAACTTGACCTAGATCCATGGTCAGTGAGCTTAAGTCCGACCTTTCATGGTAATAGGCCCACCGGAAGTGCTTCGTTGGATCGTGAGAGGCTGGTTTTGGTTATACCCTAAGTATACCTTGGCCCTAGGGTTATTTTCATCAACTTTAGTCCTATTTATAGTCCTTAAAACCCTAGCTCTCTTTTCCATATGAATTCCCTAACCCTACCTAAGAAAGAGAAAGGAAAAGAGAAAGAAAGTGAGAGAGAAGTTGGTGAATCATTTTAGATTCTTTCATGTTCTTCTTCATCCTTAAACCTTCACTTTTGAATCGTTATTCCGACGATTCTGAGTTCATCTTTGGGTAAGTTAACCTAACCCTAATCTGTGTTAAAGCTTAGAATAGTCTTTGTGATGTTGTAGCTCATTTCTATTCTTGCTTTAGGTTATTCCTGTCGCCGTTGACGAAGACATATCGTCTAAAATCAGTTCGGTGTTCTTTTCTGGCTTAAGGTGCGGACTTTAAGTGTATAGGTTATGGTTTTTAAGGCTTTGAATGCTAGTGAATGATTTATTCTTGCTATGGATGAGATTTCACATGCCAAATGTTGTGTTTACTTTGTGTTCCTGATATGCATGTGTTATATTGAGATTTGTGTATTCTATGTGTATGTATAAAGTACCGTATGCATATAAATTATGAACATGTGATTGCCATGATTATTTGTCGTGTACTTATGCTAATTGTATGTGCGACAACTCCTTGGTAAAAGGAATTATCCAAAGGTGTGTATTTCAACATACATCATGTATGTTGTATTATGTATTCTAAGTGTTTGTAGAAATGTTTGAATGATCTAAAGTGTGATATATCAACCTAGTATGGGCGTTGAGAAGCGATTCTCAACCCTCCCACTAGTATGTATGATTTCCTTCATGTAAGTTACATTCCTTGTTGTTTAATTTCAAGTATTACTTATGCTTACATTTATGTTAAGTTGATATTCTTCAAATGCTTGTGTACCACATGATTTGAGTTGTTGTTCCTTTACTGTTTTACATTCAATACGATTATCTGTTGTAGTGTAATGTGTATGGGACTATGCATTAGTCCAGGAAATCAGTAATCGGCCTTAAGATCGTGGCTGAGATTGCTTTCGCCACGTAGGACGTGATTAGACAAACCCGAGTCGTATTAGAGTTGTCGGCAGTGGTTTGGCCACGTGGAGTGTTTACGCACTCTATGTCGTTCAACCCAATGTGCGCTCGTGCTAGTCAAGTTCGTCAAGTAACCCGATTGTCCGATATATGTTCACCATGTATGGACGCTACTGCTTGAATCTAGGGTACCGAACTTACCAATGAAATCCTATTAACCATGGCACCTTGATCCGCTAAGACTCATGAGCCGGACATGGTGGTATGGGACACCGTGGTCAAGCTGTTGGCCTACGCTGGGGTAACGAGCCTCCCCATAGTGACTAGTGAGCAACTAAACTTGTGAGCCGATTATGGTGGTATGTGACACTATATTCGTGCTATTGGCCTACATTGATTGGTGACGAGCCCTTTGCAACGACCTCAAACCATATGATTGCATGAGATGTCTAGGACTGACGACCCTAGAATGGATCACTATTTTGATGGTGATATGAGGAAGGTATCTTAGCTTCCTAATCCTGCTCTATGAAAAGGACTAATAATAACTTGGTAATCATATTCATGCACCGCATTTGCATATGCTTTGTAGACGTGGCGCACTTTGAGGTGGTATCATGCGTAACGTAAGATGAAGACGCTGAGGGTGTACGCGTAAGGGCACACATCATTCTGCATGCATCCTTACATTAACAAGAGTACTTAGGACATGTTTAATTGTTCTGCTTTATCATTACTACTTGATTGAACTGATAACATGTTAACCTTTGCTTTATTGTTCCACTGAGTTGATCACTCACTCCCACGTTCTGGGGCGGTGTTAAACACCCACCAGACTCTGTCTTAGCTGCTGATCTTGCAGATGTTGAGGCGACCTCTGAGGCAGAGCGGGAGATGGATGATGATGAAGCTGCTTTCTCTTTTATGCAGTTTTCAGACGGGTTCTAGTGAGCCTCGTTCTGATGCGCGGGATGCTGGGATTTCTTTTGGGAATTAAATAATGTAATTCAATACTTGTAATTTTGATAGTAACACTTGTCAGAACAACCCGGTATGAATATGTACTTCAGGTATTTACACCTGTACACATATATTTCTATAAGTCTTCCGCTTGCTTTCTTCACTTATCCCTGATTATATTTGCTATTTGGCTTAATCTATTCCATGTTTTATGCACTAATATAGACAACATACATCCATCATTAAATATGTTGCATAAGTGATGTTTTGAAACTCGGGAGCTGAGTTATTCTCGACCCCCGAATTTCAGGGCGTTACAAGTTGGTATCAGAGCATGTTTTGGATTAAACCGGACCTGGGTTATGGTCACACACCACACGCTGTCGTCACTTTAGTGTATTTGAGTGCGAGTTTATTGTAGCTTGTGTGTTTGTGTTTCGTAGCTTCTATCGGTGAAAGTTTACTGAAAATGATCACCGAGATCGAGTCTGTGCTCTCTCCTAATCACACACAGCGACCTGAAACCTTTTCTAGACCATCTATTATTGAGTTTAGATGGTTTATCATCCTATTTCAACCCTTAAATCTTCAAGAAATCTTTATTTGAATCAGATTTCTGCCCGAATGACCCGATAGGCGTCAAATTAAGCAAAAGGGCTGATCGGGGCATTTTTAGTGGGGCCCAGGGGCAACCACATCATTTGGGAGCTAAGGGACCAGAAGGACCTCGTCCAAATGGCGAGGCATCGCCGGATGGTCCAGAGACCGGCGATGCCATCGCCGGCTCGGTGAGACATCGCCGATTAGCGGGCCAGGCCGGGCGGGCCGGCGCGGGCTGACGTTTGTTTGGCCTAGTGTGGCTCACCCCTCTACGGTTCGTTGGTTTAAACCCCTTCTAAGACCTATTTCCTTTACAAACCTCCCTCCCAAGCTCTCTTTTCTTTCAAGTTCTTCTCCAAACTCTTTCAAATCCCTTCCAAATCTTCTTCTTCTTTCATTTTCGTGCAAACCCCATCACCCCACCTCAAAACCTCACCCTCCATTGCTATTTATCCTTTCTTTCCTTCTCATTTGGGCTCTCAAATCCATGTTTGGGCTCTCAAGTGTGTGGAAGTTTCCATTTCTTCATATTTCTCTCTTTCTCTCATTTCTCATGGCCCTCTTTGAGTTTATCACGACCATCTTTTCCATTTCCTCCCTTCTTTCTTTGATGGGGAAGAAGAGAGCGCCCATAGATGAAGTCGAGCCTAGCTGCCCAACCCGTGCACGGAGGCCGAGAGGTGCCGCCGCGAGCACGTTCGCCACTCGTGAATTCCAAACTAAGTGGGACCTCGATTCTCGAACTCTCATTGGTAGAACCCTATTGGCGGAGCTATCGCATGGAGTCTATGAAGGCCGTAGAGTCCTTTTTGAGGCTCATGTTGATTTGCGGCTGTATGGCGAGTTTCTGTTGTTGGAGCGCCTGGAAGGGGTTGGTTGGTGTCCCTTGTTTGAGGGCGAGTATCGCGTGAATGCAAGTACTGTTTGAGCTTTTTATGCCAATATTCATGATCCTTCACTGGAGCCTCTGCAGTTCAAGATTCCTTGTGGTAGTGGTCGGGAAGCTACAGTCAACGTCGCTTTAATATCCTGACTCCTGAATGTGCCACTTGGTGAGGTGCATGCCAGCGAGAAGAATTTGAACAGTATGCGTGAGAGGGATCGTCGCACCCGATCCTTGTGTGGTCGTCTGGTCGAATGGCAGCCTAATAGGAGCCTTTTGGCTACCAACATGACGGATAACTTCCGTTTGCTTCACCACATGTGTACGTTCAATGTATACCCAAGGTGGAGCAACCGCAGCGAGTGTACGCGCCTGATGGTAGATTTCCTGTATTAGGTGGGGCAAGAAGTGAAGTTGTGTGTACCGGCGTACATCTTACGTCAGATTATTCTCATCGCTCATTAGACTAGGAGGACTGAATCGCTTCCATTTGGCCACTTCATTTGTAAGCTTGCTCATGAGTTTGGCTATAGGCTTGGAGCAGAGAAGCCGGTTCCTGTTCGTCATATTAGTTTGACGACCCTTAAGCAGATGGAGATTAGTTCTGGTCGACAAGCCTTAGAGAGTGAGGATGAGTCTGAGAGCGATGATGAAGAGAGTTATGCTGAAGGTGGTGCTGAGATTGAGGAAGAAACAGAGCAGGACGAGGAAGAGGTTGAGGTACAAGATACGAGTGATAGCTCTCCTCCTGTGGCACCAGAGCAGAGTGCAGATCAGGCTGCCAGAGATGCCCGGATTACTTGGCTTGAAGAAGGGTAGGCTGTTCTACGCCAGGATATTATGGATCTTTGAGGCCTTGTAAAACATAAGTTTAAGAAAGTGACTCAAACTCTTAAGTCTATCCTGTATTGCTTGCAGGATAAGGGTACCCCGCCTCCATCTCCTGATTCTGACGAGTAGCTGTCGTTGTAGTCATCCTTTGCTTTATTTGTTGTTTCTTTCTATGTGTAGCCGTTGTTGGCTTTATAGTTGGAGTTGTTTTGTAGTTGTTTGTGATTGTTTGAAGTGTTAGATGTTGTAGTTCACATGCTTTCCTAGTCGTGATTCATGTAATGCTACACTACTTGTATTGCGATAATTTTGTTTAATGGAATGCATGTTGTTTATCTTTGGAGTTGTGCTGTGAATACTGTGTGGATGGATTATGTGGACGTAGAATCGATAGGTTGCATCCTCTGTTGAATGTAGGGATGCCTCCTAAGGGTTCAAAGACTTCGGCCCGTCTCTCCTTAGTTGAGTCGCTTGCTGGGGTTCCTCCCTTGAGCGATAGCTAGACGGATCCACAGGCGGGCCCGTCTTATGCCGGTGTTGGGCCGACACCTATGGCTCCTCCAGTCATGCCCTCGGTTCTTGAGTCGAGCCGTGCACCTTCGTCTGCTCCGCCTACTGATAGGTTTGAGCAGATAATGCTGTTGATGCAGCAGCAGCAAATTCAACAGCAGCAGCAGCAGGAGTTTCTCTCTTCTATGGTTGGCATCTTTGCTTAGTCAGTGGGGGCGATTCCACTTGCTTCACCTATGCCTCCATCTGGGAGTGCCAGTACGAGCGGCACTTTTGAGCGATTCCAGCGCTTGCGACCTCCTACATTTGCAAGTTCTTATAGACCCGAGGAGGCTGAGTATTAGATCGATCGCATCTCTAAGATGCTGAGACTGCTGCATTGTTTAGAGGTTCAGGAGGTTGAGCTTGCCTCCTTCATGTTTGAGAAGGAGGCCAGTCTGTGGTGGGACAGTGTTCTTCGCACTGTCGAGGAAGGTTTTGTGTGGTTGTGGTAGGCGTTTGAGGCACGCTTCCATGAGAAGTATTTCCCGGTTACGTACCGACATGAGAAGGAGATTGAGTTCTTTCGCCACCGCTAGGGAGGGCTGTCGGTGACAGAGTATGAGAACCGGTTCACTGAGCTGGGTCGGTATGTGCCTTTGATTCTGGGCGATCAACCGATGAGGATGCGGTGTTTCTCTGAGGGATTGAGACCTGAGATCCGATCAAAGATTTGTTGTGCTAGCATTTCTTCTTATGCGGAGTTGGTGAGAATGTCCTTGCGAGCAGAGCAGGACGGGGATAGGTTGTCCCGCATGCGAGCACTGATGGTTCCTAGGCCGCGACTGGACTTTCAGGGTGCACCTTTTCTCGGTAAGAGGCCGCGAGCAGATTCTCCTCATAGGCGTTCAGCGCCGCTCGCTCAACAGATGAGAGCTGATGTTCTCTGTTCGTATTGTGGGAAGATGGGGCATTTGGACCATTTTTGCGTTTCGCGTATGCGGGCCAGTGGTTTTACTCCATCGAAGAGGATTAGCCGTCCGATGCCTCAGGTTATTTCTCCTCCACCTCTTCGTTCAGCGCCAGCTCATCCATCCTTCAAACCTACAATACCTAGCTTCAGGCCACCTCAGCGGCCCATGGTTCCTCCGTCGAATCGTCAGCAGCAGGCTCGAGTTCATGCGCTCTCAGCTGAAGCGCCTATGTCTGACTTGGTGCCGAGATCCTTTGAGGTGACAGTGCACATTGAAGGTATTCCCGTTTCTATGTTGGTGGATATAGGGTCCACTACTTCTCTTATATCTTATGCGGCAGTTAGGCGTTTGGGTTTGGGAACTTTTCCTATGCAAGGAGTGACGCTTACTACTGCTACGAGGATTTCCTCTGCTATGAGCAAGCATTGTATGGATTGTTTAGTCGATCTTGGAAGTGGATCGATCCGGGTTGATTTCTTTGTTGCACCTCTTTATCATTATGATGTTATTATGGGTATGGATTGGCTTACGAGGATGCGGGCTGAGATTTATTATGAAGCAAGGTCGGTGACCATCCATGGACCTAAGGGCGAGACAGTTACTTTCCCAGTTCAGGTCAGTTACCTTTTTTGTATTGATTATTATTCTTCTCTGTTGGAGAGTATGGCTGAATTGGCGTTGGTTAGCACGCCGGTAGTTCGGGAGTTTGAGGATGTGTTTAAGTCAATTCTTGGATTACCTCCTCAGCGTGAGATTGATTTTACTATCGACCTCATGCCTAGTGCGGTGCCCATTTCATTACCCACCTATCGTATGCCTCCAAGTGAAATGGAGGAGTTGAGGAAGCAGATAGATGGTTTGCTGAATTTGGATTTTATTCGGCCTAGTGTGTCTCCTTGGGAGCACCTATTTTGTTTGTGAAGAAGAAGGATGGTTCCTTACGATTGTGTATTGATTATCGTAGGTTAAATTTGGTAACTGTGAAGAATAAGTACCATCTGCCCAGGATTGATGATCTGTTTGATCAATTGAAGGGGGCACGGTACTTTTCGAAGGTTGATCTGCAGTCAAGGTATCAACAGTTGCGCGTCAAGGATGGGGACATGCAGAAGACCGCTTTCAGGATTAGCTTTGGTCACTATGAGTTCCTAGTGATGTCGTTCGGTCTTACGAACGCACTAGCCATGTTCATGGATCTGATGAACAGGGTGTTTCGGCCATTCCTGTTCTGATTCGTCATTGTCTTTATCGATGACATCTTGATTTATTCGGTGAGCCGGGAAGAGCACGAGGAGCACTTAAGAGTGGTTTTGGATACTCTTAGGAAGAATCAGCTTGTTGCGCAGTTCAAGAAGTATGATTTCTGGAAAGAGGAAGTTAAGTTCCTAGGACATGTGGTGTCCAAGGAAGGGATAGCTGTCGATCTTGCCAAGGTAGCTGCAGTGTAGGACTGGAAGCAGCCTGGTTCAGTTACTGAGGTAAGGAGTTTTCTGGGTCTTGTAGGCTATTATCGATGCTTCATTCAAGACTTCTCGAAGATTGCCAGACCGTTGTCGCAGTTGACACAGAAAGATTTGAAGTTTGCTTGGAATGAGAAGGCGGAGTTAGCTTTTCAGGAGCTAAAGGACAAGTTGATGTCCGCCCCTGTGCTAGTATTGCCAAAGCAAGGGGTTAAGTATATTATATATACTGATGGCTCTCGTGTTGGCTTGGGTTGTGTCCTTATGTAGAAGGACGGGGTGATTGCTTATGCTTCGCGTCAGTTGAGGAAACACGAAGAGAATTACCCTACGCACGACCTGGAGTTAGCAGCTGTCATTTTCGCATTAAAGCTCTGGAGACATTACCTCTATGGTGAGAAGTTCGAGCTCTTTTGCAACCACAAGAGCCTTAAGTATATTTTCACGTAGCGTGATTTGAATATGAGGCAACGCCAATGGATGGAAACATTGAAGGACTTCAAGTTCGATGTTTCTTACCATCCGGGCAAGGCGAACCTTGTGGCAGATGCGTTGAGCCGCAAGAAGGCTATTGAGTTTGCGGCACCGCTGATGATAGCAGAGTGGGATATGTTAGAGTTCGTGCGAGATTTTGAGCAGAAGCTTACGGTGGTTGAGCCATATGAGGTTATCGCACACATTCGTGTACAGCCCCTTATCGACGAGAAGATCGTTGTAGCTCAGGCAGATGATGAGCTTTTGGTGAAGATGAGGAAGCGGGTTAGTACATATGAGAACTTCGAATGGAGTGTTAGTTCTAATGGGGGCCTATAATTTCGTGGCCGGTTATGTGTTCCTGACATCCCTGACTTGAGACGGGAGGTTCTCGAGTTAGCCCATAATTCTAAGCTTGCGATGCATCCAGATAGCACGAAGATGTATCAGGATATGAGCAGATCATATTGGTGGAATAATATGAAGGTCCAGATTGCTGAGTTTGTTTCTCGTTGTCTCACGTGCCAGCAGGTCAAGGCAGAGCATCACCGACCTCCTGGGTTGCTGCAGCCCATGCCCATAGCAGAATGGAAGTGGGACTTCATCTCTATGGATTTTATTTCTGGGTTGCCGAGAACGAGGAAGGGATATGACTCTATTTGGGTGATCATCGACTGATTGACGAAGTCGGCTCATTTCTTACCGATTAGAGTCATAAACTCTACAGACGAGTTGGCTAGATTGTATATCAAGGAGATAGTACGTCTGCATGGAGTTCCCCTGGAGATTGTGTCTGATAGAGACACGCGTTTCACATCTATCTTCTGGACTCGTATTCAGGAAACGATGGGTGCGAAACTAAAGTTCAGCACCACATTTCATCCGCAAACAGATGGGCAGATGGAGCAAGTGAATCAGGTCCTGGAAGACATGTTGCGAGCTTATGTTTTGGATTTCAAGGACAGTTGGGATGATTGTCTTCAGTATACAAAGTTCGCGTATAATAACAGTTTCCAGGCGAGTATCGGCATGGCTCCCTATGAGGCGTTGTATGGTCGCCCATGCAGAGCACCGCATTGCTAGGCAGAAGTTGGCGAGCGTAGGTTGCTTGGCCCGGAGTTGGTGCAGGTGACTTCAGAGAAAGTTGACATCATTCGACGTCGACTTCTAGCAGCCCAGAGTAGGCAGAAGAGTTATGCTGATACGAGGCGTCGACCGCTTGAGTTTGAGGTTGGAGACCATGTATTTCTGAAGGTCTCTCCTATGAAGGGAGTTCTGCGGTTCGGTAAGAAGGGGAAGCTGACACCGAGATTTATTGGTCCATTTCAAGTTCTGGATCGAGTGGGAGCGGTAGCATACCGCCTTGCTTTGCCCACACCTCTTGCGGCCGTGCATAACGTATTTCATGTTTCTATGCTGAAGAAGTACGTTCCTAATCCTTCGCATATTATCAATTGGGAGCAAGTGCAGTTGAGTGAGGATGCCACTTATGTACTACGACCGACGCGTATTCTCGACAGGAAGGAGTAGGTATTGCGTAGCAAGGTTATCCCTCTTATGAAGGTGCTATGGATGCATCATAGTGAGGAAGAGGCAACTTGGGAATCTGAAGCTGAGGTTAGAAAGAGCTACCCTCAGATCCTTGAGGAATATGAGAAGGTATGAATTTCGAGGACAAAATTTTCTTTAAGGGGGGTAGATTGTAATGACTCTGAAAATTTTGTGCTAATCTTTCCTTAGTAGCTTTTGGAGTAATTAGCGCTATACTCGATTGCTTGTGAAATCTGCATCAATCACTTTAAATTGTATTTGCTTGACTCAAAACTTGTAAATTAGTTAGCGCTATGTTACTCTGAAATCTGGGATACATCGCTAAATCCAGTTGTTCTTGAGAATTTTTGGAAGTTCTGGATCGGACCTGGACCGCACGTCGAAAGTCCGATAGCGATGATCATAGGCTGTTGCGGTCACCATGTTGGGCTTGATCATCACCTCAAAAATCAAGTCCATGTGATGTTCTGGGTCGATTTGATTGAGTTCGGAGTGAAGAGTGTGAGAACGGTTGGAAATTAATTAAGATTTTATGAAATCTGAGTCGTGTTGCTTGCGCGACGATTTTAAGCAATCTGACCGTTGGATTCTGACCCAATTTCACCCTCTGATCAGGGAAGGCGGCCCAGGCATGTCCTTGTGCTTGTGGACCTGATCGAGATTCAGTGACCATTGATTTGAGTGTGGTCCGCCAGGGTTGATCTGAAGATCCGGTCAGTACGAAAACTTAACTTGACCTAGATCCATGGTCAGTGAGCTTAAGTCTGACCTTTCGTGGTAATAGGCCCACCGGAAGTGCTTCGTTGGATCGTGAGAGGCTGGTTTTGGTTATACCCTAAGTATACCTTGGCCCTGGGTTATTTTCATCAACTTTAGGCCTATTTATAGTCCTTAAAACCCTAGCTCTCTTTTCCATACGAATTTCCTAACCCTACCTAAGAAAGAGAAAGGAAAAGAGAAAGAAAGTGAGAGAGAAGTTGGTGAATCATCTTAGATTCTTTCCTGTTCTTCTTCATCCTTAAACCTTCACTTTTGAATCGTTATTCTGGCGATTTTTAGTTCATCTTTGCGAAAGTTAACCTAACCTTAATCTGTGTTAAAGCTTAGAATAATCTTTGTGATGTTGTAGCTCATTTCTATTCTTGCTTTAGGTTATTCCTGTCGCCGTTAACGAAGACATATCGTCTGAAATCAGTTCGGTGTTCTTTTCTGGCTTAAGGTGTGGACTTTAAGTGTATAGGTTATGGTTTTCAAGGCTTTCAATGCAAGTGAATGATTTATTCTTGCTATGGATGAGATTTCACATGCCAAATGTTGTGTTTACTTTGTGTTCCTGATATGCATGTGTTATATTGAGATTTGTGTATTCTATGTGTATGTATAAAGTACCGTATGCATATAAATTATGAACATGTGATTGCCATGATTATTTATCGTGTACTTATGCTAATTGTATGTGCGACAACTCCTTGGTAAAAGGAATTGTCCAAAGGTGTGTATTTCAACATACGTCATGTATGTTGTATTATGTATTCTAAGTGTTTGTAGAAATGTCTGAATGATCTAAAGTGTGATATATCAACCTAGTATGGGCGTTGAGAACCGATTCTCAACCCTCCCACTAGTGTGTATGATTTCTTTCATGTAAGTTACATTCCTTGTTGTTTAATTTCAAGCATTACTTATGCTTACATTTATGTTAAGTTGATATTCTTCAGATGCTTGTGTACCACATGATTTGAGTTGTTGTTCCTTTACTGTTTTACATTCAATACGATTATCTGTTGTAGTGTAATGTGTGTGGGACTATGCATTAGTCCAGGAAATCAGTAATCGGCCTTAAGATCGTGGCTGAGATTGCTTTCGCCACGTAGGACGTGATTAGACAAACCCGAGTCGTATTAGAGTTGTCAGCAGTCGTTTGGCCACGCGGAGTGTTTGCGCACTCTATGTCGTTCAACCCAACGTGCGCTCGTGCTAGTCAAGTTCGTCAAGTAACCCGATTGTCCGATGTATGTTCACCATGTATGGACGCTACTGCTTGAATCTAGGGTACCGAACTTACCAATGAAATCCTATTAACCATGATACCTTGATCCGCTAAGACTCATGAGCCGGACATGGTGGTATGGGACACCGTGGTCAAGCTGTCGGCCTACGCTGGGGTAACGAGCCTCCCCGTAGTGACTAGTGAGCAACTAAACTCGTGAGCCGATTATGGTGGTATGGGACACTATATTCGTGTTGTCGGCTTACATTGATTGGTGACGAGCCCTTTGTAGTGACCTCGAGCATACCTGGATACCGCATTGAGGTGACAAGCCTTAGTGTAGTAACGAAGGCATGATAGGCGTGCATTGATTGGTGACGAGCCCTTTACAATGACCTCAAACCATATGATCGTATGAGATGTCTAAGACTGACGACCCTAGAATGGATCACTATTTGGATGGTGATATGAGGAAGGTATCTTAGCTTCCCAATCCTGCTGTATGAAAAGGACTAATAATAACTTGGCAATCATATTCATGCACCGCATTTGCATATGCTTTGTAGACGTGATGCACTTTGAGGTGGTATCATGCGTAACGTAAGATGAAGACGCTGAGGGTGTATGCGTGAGGGCACACATCATTCTGCATGCATCCTTGCATTAATAAGAGTACTTACGACATGTTTAATTGTTCTGTTTTATCATTACTGCTTGATTGAACTAATAACATGTTAACCTTTGCTTTATTGTTCCACTGAGTTGATCACTCACTCCCACGTTCTGGGGCGGTGTTAAACACCCACCAGACTCTGTCTTAGCTGCTGATGTTACAGATGTTGAGGCGACCTCTGAGGCAGAGCGGCAGATGGATGATGATGAGGCTCCTTTCTCTTTTATACAGTTTTCAGACGGGTTCTAGTGAGCCTCGTTCTGATGCGCGGGATGCTGGGATTTCTTTTGGGAAATTAAATGATGTAATCTATTACTTGTAATTTTGATAGTAACACTTGAAATACGACCTGGTATGTATATGTACTTCAAGGATTTGCACTTGTACACATATATTTCTATAAGTCTTCCGCTTGCTTTCTTCACTTATCCCTGAATTATATTTGCTATTTGGCTTAATCTATTCCATGTTTTATGCACTAATACAAACAACATACATCCATCATTAAATATGTTGTATAAGTGATGTTTTGGAACTCGGGAGCTGAGTTATGCTCAACCCCCGAATTTCAGGGCGTTACAAACATTATAGCAAAAAAGGGAGAATGGGGAAGAAGAAGAAGGAGAGAGAGAAGGAGAAGAGATGGAACCGGTTTGAGCCGAGTTGACTTGTTGTGTCAGGTTGAAGAGGTAATTTGGGACAGATTTTGGTTTGGAGGCACTAAGCATCACTACCAGACCTTGTGGATTTAACGTATTAAGGAGAGCCGGGTTAGAAACAAGTTAGGTTAATTCAAGTTGCGTTGTGTGGAAATCAAGTCAAGCCAACTTAGTTAAACAAGGTGAAAGAGTTTTAAAACCTATATTTTATTTTATCTCGTTTAAAAATAAAAGTGATTTGATGTTACTCCACATTTAAAAGGTAGGGAACTCTAGTTTCAAATCGCCACTCTTGGATCCTAGATCAAACCCGAGCTTAGGCTAAATTGTTGGGCCAAGTTAACCTAATAGACCTTGTTGAATTTTGTGGTTGGGTAGTTGATAGTATTTATTTGGGTACAACAATTCTAGGGATTTAAGTCATGACAGATGGATCCAGTCAAGCCTAATCTGAAGACAAGATTTGGCAACCAACTAGCTACTAAGTAAGTTGATTTCCCTAAGGTACATTTCCTTATGAAGTAATGCGTACCTAGTTTAGGTATAGCAATACCTTTAAATATCCTAATTGGAATGTAGGACTCAAAACCCCAAGTTTCATCCTAACCATATAAATATTGTAATGTTGAGATTTAATTGAGCAGATTGTGTTGGTTTCGATCATAAAGTGTACAACTAACTGTAGCAACATTGGGAGCGATTTGACTCATACGGTGATGATTTCTTCCCCTTGAGCTTTCCACTTTCCATTAGCTTAAGAGAGTTTCTGCTTTAATTTCAGTTGATAATTGATATCTGATAATTGATATCTTCTCCTTATAATTTCATGTGTTATTTGTTGCAATTGAATGCTAAATTACATGCTTAATATTTATCCTGCATATTTTCTCATGCTTGTGTATTGTTTGTGAAACTTGAATTGGTACATTATGGGGAAACCCTACTTATAGATGTACATCCAAACTTGTGATGTAACTTAATTGATTGTGTTTATAATGGACCTTCGACTTAGTGGTTACTTGAATGATGGGTTAAATGGAATGTTGATGAGGGTCTACTATCCATGGGTTGTTGTGTCTAAGGGGTGTTTAAGGATGGTCTTTTAACGCATAGTTATGATATTTTGCCCTATGTGGCTTAATTTTGGTATTTTCCCTATAAGGGTTCGATGTATTATTTTTATGTAACCATGTGATGGTAAGTCCCATATACTGAATTTTGATAGGCCACTAGTCGATGGGCTTCCATCCCAATGTTGGAGTCTCATGAGTCAGGGATGGTGGTATGGGACCTATGCCTAAGATGTTGGCCTACACTGGGTGATAAGCCCCCCGTAGTGACCTTTGAGCTTTATTAAACTGATTGGTTGTAAATGGAATAATAACGGATAGGCTAATTATGCATTCATAGCATACGGGCGATGACGGGTGGCTAATTTTGGATGTTGTTATACGTGCCTATAGGATTTAATTAGGGTATCATTTTGCTAGCTCCCAGACCACCGACTATCAGCCCACTTTTGGTGAGCTTGGCACTACACATGTACGATGTACTTTCATTGGTGACCAGCCACATGTATGGGTTTTGCCCAAAAGCTAACTCGATGAGCATCCTCAGTTGATGTGAACTCACGCATCCTATTGAGAGTCAAATATTGCATATTGAACCCCATTTATTACTTAGTTTTATGAACATGATAATGCTTAATGTTGTTGCAAGGTGACTTTAAGAGCTTGGATTGAAAAGGATGATAAAAGCATGGATTTAATGTTTAAGAATCACCAAGCTAGGGATTGGATCTTAAAAGACTAAGAATGAAGAATTCACATGTCAAAGATCTAAGAAAACCAAGTCAAGAATGAAGAAAATTGAAGTTTTGAAGTAAATTTATGTAATCCTCGACTCGTCCTGGCTTCCGCAGGACTAGTCCTGGCTCCTATAGGACTAGTTGAGGAAACTTTGACTCGAACTCTAGCAACATCAGATTCTAAATTCACATGATCTTCAAACAGTAGAGGGTGGTCCACGACTAGTCGAAGGTGGCCCTCAACTAGTCGAGGATGGTCCGCGACTAGTCAAAGGTTACGTAGATTTTGCGCGGACTGTATAAATTTGATGTGATTTCTAGAAATTTCTAACTTGGTGCGAAAGGAGGTGATGTAAAACTATGAATAGGAGTCCCTAAGATGTTCCTAGGCATCTTTGAAGGTTTGTGGAGTGGAGCAAAAGCATGGAGAAGCCGTCGCCAAGAGTTTTTCTTCCCTTTCCTTAGTTATTTTTATGCTTTTCTTAAGAGATTCTAGTTCAATCATGTCTAGGGCTAAGAGGTGAAGCTTGTAGCATGATGGGATGTTTTTTATTACTTTGATTCATGTTTAAGTTGAACTATCTTTGATTTTAGTTTATTATTTAAGAAATACTTTTAGTTTTTAATGGTTTGTTGTGATTTTAATTACAATAGATCTGTGATGGCTTTGAGTATGTTCTTTTCATGTATTGAGATTGTGAAATTAGGCAATCCCGTTATTCACCATCGTTCCATGGGCATGGTTAGGTGATGAAATCCTACCTAATATTTCCAATTCTCTTATGATTGGTTGTGGGATTGGTAAATCCTGTTGTTTGCCTTGTCTCATGGGCATGGTTTTGTGATGGAATCACTTCCAGTTCTCACACCTCTCATCCATTGAGAATTAGGTCAAAGGAAGTTCAGATTTGGTTTTACTGAGATATCTTTCAATTGGATAAGATGGGACTCTGATTCCAGTTGTTTCCTTGAATCGAGCATAGATCTCTTTAATCTCTACAAGTGGATCCTCGAAAACCCTAGTTACCATCTTTGAATTTGTAAAGTTTTAATTACCTTTAATCACAATTACTCTCTCAAATATTCTAAATTTCGATTCACATCTTTTTCTAGTTCTAGTTCTAGTTACTTTCAGAATACACACGAGATTAGTCCCTGTGGATTCGACCTCAGTCTCACCGAGATTATTACTACATCACGACCCTACACTTGGGTTTATGAACAAGTTTTTAACGCTGTTGTCGGGGACTAATTGTTGCATTTTTTTTTAGAGTAATTAGTTTTGGAATTAGTTTAAAATTAGGGTTTTTTCTAGTTTATATTTTTAGGTTAGGGTTTTTTCTGAATTATTTTAGAAACTAACTTTGCTTTCTAATTCTAAGTTTAGAAACTTTCCTAATTTAATTTTAGAAACTAACTCATCTTTCTATTTTTGTTCTTAGAAACTGACTTGTTTTGTTTTGTTTTGTAGGATCTTAATTTAGGAACTTCTAATTTGGTAACTTCTTTCTAATTCTCAATCTCTTTCTATTTATAGATTTCTATTTTCCTTCTTTTAGGTGTATGTTAGAACTGAAATTGAGGGCTGAGAGTGTTTCATGCCCAAGTGGGTCTGTGACAACACTCAATATCTTTTGAGTGAAGGAAGATTGGTTAAGGGATTATCTATCCATCACAGGATTAGACACCACTTGAGATCCTCAGAGCTAATTGAGATTATGGCTGTCAATCAACCGGTCAATCAACCGGGAAGACAACCTCAACCTAGGGTTGAGGAAGTCCACGATGAGAATGAGGTGCATCAAGCACCCCCGTCTTGTACTTTACTAGATTACTTACAACTGGTGCGGGTGAGCTGTAAGACCCGTATCCTAGTTGTACCATTCTGTAGGCTTCTGGAGTCCTCTCGATCATATTTTGGCCACTCGCAGTCTATTATCGCTGTTTGCGCATAATTTTGAGTCATGTCTTTTTAATCTGAGTCGGTTCAACCCGAGACTTATGCCATTGCGACCGCGTCGACGCCGCGATTCCAACGCCGCATCTCGTGCGTCAATGCGACGCTTAGATCATGAGATATAGCTCGGGCATTGTAATAGCTGTGGACCGCACATTTGCGGGGCCCACATACTACAATGGCACCATTTCCTAGGTTATCATGGGGTGATGTCATCACCCCATGCCAAGTAATAAATGCTTACAAGCAATTATGACATTTATTTTCCCCATGAGTCAACCTTAGCATTTATGGCCTTACATGTATTAATTACTCTCTCCCTCCCTCTCTCTCTCTCTTCTCCTTCATTTTCTCCTCTAGCAAGAGAGAAGTTGGAAACGTCCATGGTAGCCCTCCCATTTCTAGTCACATTCACCTTAGATCCTCTTCAATCCTGCCATTAGAAGCTCATCTCCACCGTTGAAAAAGATCCTAAAAGGCTTGAGGACCCAAGGAATTGAGGAAGGAGTCGATTTAGAGGTGGGTGCTTTTCTCTCTTTCTCTCTATCTCTCTCTCCCTCTCATTTTTTTTGTGTGATGTGTGGCCCACTTGGATGGACCTCAAGTTGATGTAGGTTTTATCCAAACCCTCCAAGTCCTGTGGACCCTACCTTATGGATGAAAAGAAAATAAAAATAAAAATAAAAATAAAAATCAGACCAATCAGGTGGGCCATGTTCATGTGGGACCTACCTTGATGAACGTGGGCCATGTACACGTGGGACCCACATCATGCTGTGTTTATCCATACCGTCCGGCGTTCCATGGACGCTGGACGTGGAGTATGGTATGGCTAACATGGAGTCCGTGTATGGGTGTGTACTACCAAGCTATCATGAATAAATAAAAAATAATATTTAAATAAAAAGTTAGTTGCTTTTGTTGATTTTTGGGTGGGCCGCTCATACAGGCCCCACCTTGATGTATGGATTTAATCCACGCCGTCCACCCTTTTTCCTACCTTACTTTAGCCGTTGAGCCAAAATGTGAAGTCGATCTAAACCTCTGGCGGTCCATAATGAAGGAAACAGTGATTTTAGGTGATTTAAACGGTTAAGGATCACTGTGATGTTTCTATATGCCAAAAATATTGCACATTGGACTCGTTAGTTCTGTTACGAGCCGGGGAGAGCAGTGGTCGGTGTGGATTTGTCTAAATCAGGCCCCACATACAAGATCCGTAAAAAAAAAAAAAAAAAAACAACAACTAACCCATGGACGTTCTGCTGCTGTCAGCGTCCCCTGGACGCTGCAGTAAGCAGCGTCCTCATCGCTGGTTTGAAGATGGAACGGTGGGCCCCACCACAGGCTCCACCATGGAGTATGTCGTACATCAACACCGTGAATTTTCTGGTCCCTTAGGACAGGGGGCCCCACACCAAAAATCAGCCTCATCTGCATCTCAGGTGGCTCATATCTTAGGGAATAGTGTGGATGAACGTCTGCCATCAAAACCCCTTTTTAGGTTGTAGCAGAAGCCTTGGATTGATATGAAAATTGTTTTTCCTCTGCATCTGGCCCGCGTGGCCTACCAACCGATTGGACGGTGAATAAATGTTATGATGGGCCCATGTGGGACCGCACCTTGATGATTGTGGCCGACCTTCACCGTCCAGATAGCTGGACGGTGGGCTTAACCAAGAGGCATGTGTTTCATCCACGCCTACCCACTGTACGTAAGCTGCGTCCGTGCAGCGTGGGACCCACTTGATATATTTGTTTTATTTACACCATCCAAGGCCCGGACGTGGGACTCACATGACACGTGTGTTGTATACACACCGTACATACCATCTGTGGGACCCACCTTATGTCCCTATGTTATATTTATACGCACACCATTAATCCAGCACGTCCAGCGGTTCTGGACGATGGACGCTGCACCCTGCACCCCTGCACATATAAAGTGTATATACACACACACACACACATATTATGATGTGGTGGCCCCACGTGGGACCCACCTTACTACAGGCATGGTATCCGCACCATCCAGGTGCTGGATCACCATGAAGTATATGTTATATCTACATGGCCACCCGTGCAGGATCCACCTTAAAGTATTTCATCCCACCGCCCATCTGGACGGTGGAGATCTCCACCTATTTGCTGCGGTACTGACGTCAGCAATCCCTGTGGGCCCTGCATCATGTACACATTACACCCATACTGTCCATTTATTTGAGGGGTGGGCCACCCCATGAGTGTGGGTAGGTGGGACCCACATTGATTTATGCATTATATATCCAAGCCGTCTGTCCCCTGGACGGGGTTCCATGGAGCACACCATGACGTATGTGATTATCCACGCCAGCCGGCCATTTTTCCAGGACGTGGACCCACTCTACACGTGTCACACGTGTGTAGATGGGGCCACATTGGCGTATGCAGTTTGTATCCATGCCATGCATCCGGACCATGGGTCCCTTCTGAGGCATGTGTTATAGCCTTACCGTCCAGGTCAGGGGTCCCACCATCATGACATGTGATACTCACACCGTCTATCCCGTGTAGGGCCACCATGATATGGGTTTTATATCCCTAAGTGTGGACCCCACACCAGCAATATAGCTACTATCTTTTGATGTCAGCAAATTCTGTGGACCAGCATGACATATGTGTTCTCCACTGTCCATCGGTGTCTCATCCAGACCATCCACATCTGCATTCCATCAGCAGTAGTAGCTGCTGTATTCCCTGCAAGTTCTGTGGGCCTAATCATTTTGTGCGCCTTCCATCAGAAGGTGGGACCCACCGTGAATTATGTATTATATTTTCACCGTCGGCTTGGATGAGATACATGCGTGGGTCCATAGAGCACCATCTAGTAGTGGAGCGGGCCATGCTATTTGTGGGTGAAAGATTGCATGCATGCAAGGCACGCTGTATGACTTGAATCCATGGCATGTGGGTATGCACACGTGTGATGCATGTCTATTAAGTACCGGTAATAGTGTTGTATGCATGCATACATGTATGATGAGTGTGTGGTAAGGTGCATGACACCACGTTATGCGTTATACACGCATGGATGTGTTATACACGCATGGATGCAAGTAATACATGCATGAGTGACAGGTTACATTGAATGCATATGTGACATATATGGGATGCATACTTGATCCGCGCATGAGCTAAACTAGGGCAGGGAGGCACGCGCGAGGCTTGAGGTATGGTAATATTATTTGAATGCCTGCTCAAGGGCTTAACCATTCATGTGAGTGTATTGCATGCATCTTCTGCTATTGTGATCTACATGTGGCCCATGAGTGAGGCCCAATGTGTTGTTCATGAGGTCCATTGGTGCGGCCCATTGATGCGGCCCGCCTGTAATGTATATTAGACCCTTGACTGAGGCCTATGGTGATGTATGTTAGGCCTTTGTGCGAGGCCATGGGCCCACTTATGTTTGGCTCTACGTGGGTCGCTGCTTGGGAGTAATGTTGGTTGAATGTACACATTGAGGGGTAATGACGGTTAGATGTCCTTATTGTAACCTTCCCTTGGGCCTTGTTAAGCCCATTCTCTTCGTGGGTTAACCCAAATAAGTGGGCCCCATTCACCATAGACAGATGGCTCCGTGCTATCGGATTGATATAACTACGGCCGAGAGTCGATCCTTACATTATTGTTGATTGGTTGTCTATCTATGGACCCCGCCTTGTTTATATATATTGACTGTCGGTGCCGATTATCGATGTTGATTGTCAGTGCTGATTATAGGTGTTGATTATCGGTACCGATTATTGAGGCTGAATATCGGGGCCGATTGTTGAGGCCCAATACGATGTATATACAGCCCATATTTGAGGACCGTTGTGATGTGTATTCAGGTCGTGTTTAAGGCCTAATATGATGTACATGAGGCCTATGCGATGAGGCCCATTGGGATGCATTTGAGGACCAGGCTATGGAGCCCATTATGATGTATGTTAGGCCCATGAGAAAGGCCCATTACGATGTATGTTAGGCCCATGAGTAGGGCCCGCCTGTTGTGTATATGTGGCCCTTGGGTAAGGCCCACTGTGTTGTATATCAGGCCTTTGTGTGAGGCCGTGGGCCCATTATATGTTTGGCTCTATGTGGGCCATTCCTTGGGAACAATGTTGGATAAATGTCCATATTGTCGAGGTTGATTGTCGATACCAGTTGTTGATACCGATTATGAGTATGTGATAGTTTAGCATTATGATACATGCCCATATGCATCATCTGTGTGTTTGTTATGAGATGTGGTTGATCATTGCATATGTCATTGAGCATGTTGTTATGAGACCATGATAAGCAGATGTTATCTCACATGAGCACGCGGTATGTGTAGGATTGATGCATGACTGGATTGTATGACTCATGCATCTCGCATTATGATTACTGTACGCCCTAGCGACACCAGGGCCGTAGCCTCCACAGGCATATCGTGGATGGCCAAATGGGACACCGAAAATATTTGGTTTTAGCATACGGGCGCCATAGATGTCCCTGGGTGAAAATCCCTAAACCTCCGTGGCCAGGAGACGCCCCAACGTCGAGACCGAGTGGATATATGAGCGCCCGAGTGCCGAATACCAGGAGGCCGCGTCTCCCACTGTGTCGTGGTCGGTTGGGAGGGGGTGTGGCCTTACCCGCCCGAGGGTAGGGGGCATTACTAGGCTGAGTTTGACCAGCTCGTGAATGGGTCCGCTATCGACGTGCCGGATAGGTATTGGCAGACTATTGGCCAGGCGGATAGTGAGGTTTCTTACGCTCACTTGGACTGTGCTGCTGGGAGAGAGACAGTGCCATTTGGAGTGTACTAAACCCCGGTGATGATCCCAGAGATGAACCGTACTGATATGTGGATTTAGTGAGCAGGAGTTGCATACTCATTCATGCATTCATTCATTCACTATCTACTCGGGTTGGTGGTACGCAACTAGTTGTTACGTGTGCCTTCGCAATGGCCAGGATCTCGGTTGGGGCGCGCGACTAACCTGAGATCAGGAGTCTACCACATTGAGTCTGACTATCCAAATTTAGGTATGGGACTGGTTTGGATAGAAGTCCCTTGTGATGGACCCCATAGCCTGCGATACTACGTACTACCATCCCGACTTCACACTCCAGCATGGTCATTCCATCCGCACCGTATATTGCATTACATCCGCGGCATACGATATCTTGGGTTACTGTGCTTCTGCATTTATATGGTCTACATATGGCTGACGTATTTGTGAGCACATAAGGAATTATATACCCCATTGCATTCTCGACATTTGATATTTGGCTCTTTATGACTCCTCGTTTGCGTAGCTGTTATATATTGCGTATTCTGATATTGATTGGCTCATGAACTTGTTCGTATTTCCGCTTACTCTGTTATCGTATGATATATGATCTTATGAGTATCTCTGTTTACTCTGATAATTCCTGCTCTTGTCAGTATTTCTGCTTACTCAAATAATTCATGATCTTACTAGTATCTTTGCCTATTCCGATATTGTACGATTTATGGATTGCCAGTACTTCCAGTTTGTATGATAATGGCATTGTATTGAATACTTGGCACTTACCTTGTGCACACACTTACACCACCCTCTAAGCTTTCTATAAGCTTATGCACGATAGATGCGTGCAGGTGTTATTAGGTTGCAGCAGCGTTGAGCTTGGAGCGTGCAGTTGTATTCTGGAGCTTTGATTTCGATATATGTATTTTCTCTTTCAGCATTGTACTCAAATGATTATATTAGTGGATATGTGATGATGATGTTGCCTTTGTGAATTGGGTAATCTTGTGGTTATGCTTATTATGAGTTAAATGTACAAAAAAAAACCTCCTTGTAGGATCCCAGGATCGAAATCTGGCGTTTGGACGCTAGGAGGCGAGAATGGGGTACTACGGAGGCTGTCGGCACCAAATTCGGTGATCGGGATTCCTGCGAATCTGATTTCTGGGTTTGGGGCGTGACAGCTCACCCCTTCTTGTATGATTTTTTCAGGAAACACAGGAAACAAGGAGTGATCCAACTCCTTCTAAAGTTCCTTGGAATTGAATCTGAAAGTCCATACCTACACTTACAAGAGTTTGATGAGGTGATAGGCACTTTGTACTTTACTAACATGTCTGAGGATACGGTCAGGCTAAAACTCTTTCCTTTCTCCTTGAAAGAGAAAGCTAAGATGTGGTTACACTCACTACATCCGCGATCTATTGGCACATGGAATGACATGATGAAGGAGTTCACAAAAAAAATTCTTTCCATACCCTAAGAAGAACACCATCAGGAAGTCGATCATGAACTTCGTCTAAAAGGAAGATGAAACATTCTTCCAATGTTGGGAGCGGTTCAAAGATCTCGTCAGTTCATGCCCACAACACGGTTTTGAAATGTGGTGCATAACAACTTTCTTCCACAATGGACTGACATCTTCTATGCGCTGATTCATCGAGACGATGTGCAATGGGGAATTCATGAATAAGAATGTTGATGAGGTGTGGGATTAGTTTGACAAACTCACTGAAACTGCATAACCATGGGACATCACCCTAAAACCTAGCATTACATCTAAGCCTACTTAAGCAAGAAAGAGAGGTGGGATATACTTACTGAAAGAGGATGATGATATAAATGCTAAAGTGGTAAGTCTCACAAGGAAAGTTGTAACGTCTCGAAAAAAATTGTATAAAGACACGAGTACCACCTCAGGCAGAAATCCCTAAAGACCGTATACTGTGGAAATAAAACGAAAATTTATTAAGTACTAAACTAAATTAATCAATGGATTAGCTTAAACCACTATCTATACAAACTGCAAGACCTAAAACCATTAGAATTGCTAACTCAAAATTCCTTGAAAACTTCGGGAAAATTTCAAAACCCAGTTGCTTTCGAGAGCACATTGAAACTCCGTATCAGACCTAGACCGCGCATCGAAAGCCCGATGACCGCGAAACTATAGGGTTATGACCGTCTTGTTGGGATTGACAACCATTGGGAGAATCGAGCCCAAATAGTATCCAGAAACGCACAACTTGAGCCTTGAGCAAAGTGTGTGAGAAACACGAATATCTTTAGAAAATGAACCCAGAGTTAAGTGAATTGGACCATTCGCTTGTGGAAAAAATTGAAGACTTTAGACCATCAGTTATGATGCAACTGCACCCATGGATTAGGGAAATTTTCCTACACATAATTGCATACTTGTGGCCCTGATCGAGTGACAACAACCGTTGATCTGATACAGGTGCGTCATGGTTGATCGGCCTATCTAAACGCGCTGAAATCGTAACCTTGGCTAGGTCCACTATCAAGGAACTTACTCTGTGACATAGACAGGTAATGGACCTCCATAAGTGTCCCGTTTGCCCGAAACAGACGCCCTTTGGCTATAACCTAAGTATATCATGGCCCTAGGGCCATTGACATCAGTTCTGAGCCTATATAAAGACCTTAAACCACCCCACTCCTCTCTCATACGAATTTGCTCCAAACCTTACGAGAGAGAAGAGAGAAAAGAAGAGAAAAGAGTGTGAACAGAACAGAAAGATTGGGAGATCGTGGCGGTGTTTCTCTCCCACGACTACACGCACTAGATAACCTTTCCACGTCGCTACACGACTCGTTCAACTACGATTTGGGTAAGGAATCCTAACCCCAATCTTGATTTAGGAATCCAAATAGAGAGATCAGTGAAATAGGTAACCTATTTCAATGATTAGGTACCCGTTGTGCTGTATTCGAGAACGTAGGATTCGAACCAAGTTCGAAATGAGTAATTCGATGAAAGGTGTGGACTATAAACGTTTAGGTTATGGTTTTCAATGCTTTTAATGTTAGTAATGATTTATGTCTGAGTTGATTGCTGCCATATGATCTTAGTTACGACGTTTTCCATATATTATACATGTATGAACTATGTTGGACAAATCTGTATTTTCATGTGTTTGTTGAAATGTATGAATGAACTTGAAATTATGATTCCGTGCTTGTCATGATATCTAATCTGAGATTCATGTTTGTCATATGCGTTATACCCTATGCTGCATAGGAAATTTCTATAGTTCATGTCATAACTAATCTAGTCTATGTATTTGAAAAGGTGTAGGCTAAGTGTTTGATAAAATGTCTGAATGAGAAATTGTTTGATGAATTGTATTTAATAAGGGTGTTGAGATAATATTCTCAATTACTTTGATTATATGTATGATTTCCTTTATGTGACCTTAATTTCAACTACGCAAGTTATGGATGAATCGTAATGTTCGGTAACATGTTCAATATGTTTGATAAAATGCTCAAATAAATGTTGTACTTGGATTGTTGTTAAATGTTTATATGATTGTCACATGTATTTACATGCTGCATTGGGGTATGATTGGGACTACAATGTAGTCTAGGCAATTGGTAACGGTTCCCGATTGAGTGGCCGAATTAGTCTCGCCACATTGGATACGTTTGAGGAATCTGAGCCGTACGACGATTGTTGAGAGTGGTTAGTCCACGTGGAGTGCTTACGCGATCCATGTCGATTAATTCAACGTATGCTCATACCAACCGAATTTGTCTAATAAACCGATCAGCCTATTATGTGTTTACCATGTATAGACATCCCTACTTGAATCTAAGGTACCACCTTCCAATGGAAAGACCCAATTTAACTATAGTACCATGATCCGTTAAGACTCATGAGCCGACCATGGTGGTATAAGATATCGTGGTCGAGCTATCGGCCTACGCTGGGATGACGAGCTTCCTCGTAATGACCAGTGAGCAACCCAGACTCGTGAACCGGGCATGGTGGTGTATGGGACAACGTGTCTAAGCTATCAGCCTACATTCAGGTCACGAGTCTCTCATAGTGACCCAAAGTATAAACACTTGAATTTACCTATCCACTACTTTCATTAGGGATAAAGCCCTACAACTCGCCTATCATATGTGATTAACTAGGATTGATGACCCTAGATAAATCTCCATTTGGGTTGATATAAAAGGAGGTGCCTTATCTTTGTAAATTTGCTGTATGAATAAGCCTAATTAAGTACTTGACTAACACGACCATGCACCGCATTGCATTTGCTTTGGTGATGAGGGGCACGATTAGGGAGTTTAACATGCATGAATGGTTGATGGAGTCACTTGTGAGGAAGCTTCGTGCTAGTGCATGCATCATTACAGCATACCATCCATGCATTAACAAGAGTACTTAGGATATAATTGTTATATTGCTTTATCATTACTGCTTGACTGAATTGATAACATGTTAACCTTTACCTTATAGTACCACTAAGTTGATCACTTACTCCCACTCTAGGATGATGTTTTAAAACACCAACCAGACTCTGTTGTAGATGCAGATGATGATGGAGTCTATACATCTGAGATAGACTTCTTTGACGAGGAGGATGAGTTCTCTTATTTATAGTTATCAGGCGGGTTTATGTAGACCATGCGTTGATCGATGGGATCACAGGGATTATATGGATTAGTCGGACATGTACATTATGATATTTTGTAAATTTTGAAGCAATACATGTTTATATTTAGCTCGGTATCATACTCATACTCTGGAGGTTATGACACCCTCATGTATTTATATATATATATGTGTGTGTGTGTATGTGTTTTAGTCTTCCGCTTGCTAAATTAAATTGTCTTTGGAGTATGATATGTTTTTTTAGTATAATCCCCCTTATGTTTAATGCACTAACATAGACAACATTCTAACATCATTATCTATGTTGCATAAGTGATGCATTGGATCTCGGGAGTTAAGCTTTGCTCAACCCTCGAAATTTGGGGCGTTACAAGTAGATATCAGGGCATGATTTGGATTAAACTGGACCTAGCTTATGGTAACATGATGCACACTGACGCACTTTGACTTAGGAGGGGGCGATAAAATGTAGAAATGATTATAGGATCCCAAGGTTTTGCTGATGGGCAAAATTGACCATTGTAGTGTAGCTCGTACGCGTCCGAGATCATGTGAAATGATCTCAGCCCCTTTGTAGGCCATTAATCGACGAGTTAGAATGAAAATTCGGTGAATCCAGAACCTGAAACAAATCAAAAGGCGTGAATACACGCGAGTCAATGTAATGACCTGAAAAATTTTGTGCTTTTCTTTCCTTAGTAGTTGTTTTTGGGGTAATTACCGCTATACTCGATTGCTTGTGAAATCTGCATCAATCACTTTAAATTATATCTACATGACTCAAAACTTGTAGATTGGTTAGCGTTATGTTACTCTGAAATCTGGGATCCGTCGCTAAATCTAGTTGTTCTTGGGAATTTTTGGAAGTTCTGGATCGGACCTGGACCACGCGTCGAAAGTCCGATAGCGATGATCTTAGGCTATTGCGGTCACCATGTTGGGCTTGACCATCACCTCAAAAATTAAGTCCAGATGTTGTTCTGGGTCGATTTGATTGAGTTCAGAGTGAAGAGTGTGAGAACGGTTGGAAATTTATTAAGCTTTTATGAAATCTGAGTCGTGTCGCTTGCGCGACAATTTTAAGCAATCTGACCGTTGGATTCTGACCCAATTTCACCCTCTGATCAGGGAAGGTGGCCCAGGCATGTCCTTGTGCTTGTGGACCTGATCGAGGTTCAGTGACCGTTGATTTGAGTGTAGTCCGCCACGGCTAATCTGTAAAGCCGGTCGGTACGAAAACTCAGCTTGACCTAGATCCATGGTCAAAGAGCTTAAAGTGTTTCGTTGGATCGTGAGAGGCTGGTTTTGGTTATACCCTAAGTATACCTTGGCCCTGGGGTTAATTTCATCAATAGTAGGCCTATTTGTGGTCCTTTAACCCTAGCTCTCTTTTCCATACGAATTTTCTCTAACCCTAGCTAAGAAGAGAGTGGAAAAGAGAGAGAAAGTGAGAGAGAAGTTGGTGAATCATCTTAGATTCTTTCCTGTTCTTCTTCATCCTTAAACCTTCACTCTGAATCGTTATTCTAACGATTCTGAGTTCATCTTTGGGTAAGTTAACCTAACCCTAATCTGTGTTAGAGCTTAGAATAGTCTTGGTGTTGCTGTATCTCATTTCTATTCTTGCTTTAGGGTATTCTATCGCCGTTGATGAAGACAGCTCGTCTGAAATCAGTTCGGTGTTCTTTTCTGGCTTAAGGTGCGGACTTTAAGTGTATAGGTTATGGTTTTCAAGGCTTTCAATGCCAGTTAATGGTTTATTCTTGTTATGGATGAGATTTCACATGCCAAATGTTATGTTTATGTTGCGTTCCTGATATGCATGTGTTATATTGAGATTTGTGTATTTTATGTGTATGTATAAAGTACCGTATGCGTATAAAATATGCACTTGTGTTTGCCATGATTATTTGTCATGTATGTATGCTAGATGTATGTGCGACAACTCCTTGATAAAAGGAATTGTCCAAATGTGTGTATTTCAACATATGTCATATATGTTGTATTGTGTATTCTAAGTGTTTGTAGAAATGTCTGAATGATCTATAGTGTGATGTTTCAACCTAGTATGGGCGTTGAGAAGCGATTCTCAACTCTCCCACTAGTGTGCATGATTTCCTTCTTGCTAGTTACATTCCTTGTTGTTTAAGTTCAAGCATTACTTATGCTTACATTTATGTTAAATTGATATTCTTCAAATGCTTGAGTACCACATGATTGAAGTTGTTGTTCCATTACTATTCTACATTTAATATGAATATTTGTTGTAGTGTAATGTGTTTGGGACTATGAATAGTCCAGGAAATCGGTAATCTGCCTTAAGGTTGTGGCTGAGATCGCTTTCGCCACAAAGGACGTGATTAGATGAACCTGAGTCGTATTAGAGTTGTCGGCAGTGGTTTGGCCACGTGGAGTGCTTGCGCACTCTATGTCGTTCAACTCAACGTGCGCTCATGCTAGTCGAGTTTGTCAAGTAACCCGATTGTCCGATGTATGTTCACCATGTATGGACGCTACTGCTTGAATCTACAGTACTGAATTTACCAATGAAATCCTATTAACCATGGTACCTTGATCCGCTAAGACTCATGAGTTGGACATGGTGGTATGGGACACCGTGGTCGAGCTGTCGGCCTACGCTGGGGTGACGAGCCTCCCCGTAGTGACCAGTGAGCAACTGAACTCGTGAGCCGATTATGGTGGTATGGGACACTATATTCGTGCTGTCGGCCTACATTGATTGGTGACGAGCCCTTTGTAGTGACCTCGAGCATACCTGGATACCGCATTGAGGTGACGAGCCTTAGTGTAGTAACGAAGGCATGATAGGCATGTATTGATTGGTGACAAGCCCTTTGCAATGACCTACAACCATATGATTGTATGAGATGTCTAGGATTGACAACCCTAGAATGGATCACTGTTTGGATGGTGATATGAGGAAGGTACTTTAGCTTCCCAATCCTGCTGTATGAAATGGACTAATAACAACTTGGTAATTATATCCATGCATTGCATTTGCATGTGCTTTGTAGATGTGGCGCACTTTGAGGTGGTGTCATGCATAACGTAAGATGAAGACACTGAGGGTGTACGCGTGAGGGCACGCATCATTCTGCATGCATCCTTGCATTAACAAGAGTACTTAGGACATGTTTAATTGTTCTGCTTTATCATTACCGCTTGATTGAACTGATAACATGTTAACCTGTGCTTTATTGTTCCACTGAGTTGATCACTCACTCCCATGTTCTGTGGCGGTGTTAAACACCCACCAGACTCTGTCTTAGGTTCTGATATTGCAGATGTTGATGCGACTTCTGAGGCAGAGCGGGAGATGGATGATGATGAGGCTGCTTTTTCTTATATGCAGTTTTCAGACGGGTTCTAGCGAGCCTTGTTCTGATGCGCGGGATTCTGGGATTATTTTTGAGAATTAAATGATGTAACTTGATACTTGTAATTTTGATAATAACACTTTCATTACGACCTGGTATGTGTATGTACTTCAGGGATTTGCACTTGTACACATATTTCTATAAGTCTTCCGCTTGCTTTCTTCACTTATCCCTGAATTATATTTGCTATTTGGCTTAATCTATTCCATGTTTTATGCACTAATACAGACAACATACATCCATCATTAAATATGTTGCATAAGTGATGTTTTGGAACTCGAGAGCTGAGTTATGCTCAACCCCCAAATTTCAGGGCGTTACAGTCAAACTGAGAAAACACTTCATACGGGCGTAGGGGCCCAAATCCCAAAATTTTGAGGGACCCAGGGGGTCCCCTGCATGTTTTCGGCACTCCGGGAGGGGGTGGCCACCGCCCAAGGGCGGAGCCACCACCGTCCAGTCCAGGGTGGCGCGACAGCATCGCCTAGACAGCGGCGCGCCCCCGCTCCTCGAGCGAGCCATGGCGGGCCCGCGGTTCTAGCCGCCCACCACCCTCCACCCACTCATGTGGAGCCCATCCACATGTGGGACCACCCTATTTCACCCCCTTTGCTTCATTTCCCACCCATTTCAAGCTTTCTAACCCTTCAAACTCCCAAAAACTTCATTTTCTCTTTTAAATACACTCTCCCATACACTCTATCTTTCATCTTCTTCCACATCTTGCACCCATCTCCACCTTTTTCTCAAACCCATCTCTTATAACTCCTCATCTTCCTCATTTCTCCACATTTAAGCACAAAACCCACATTCTTGTGCCTCATATCTCTCAAACTCCCCAACCTACTTCACTCACCTAGCTTTTCACTTCCATGGCTCTCTTTGAGCTTGTCACCGCCATCTTTTCTATTTCTATGCTCCTTTCCCTTATAGAAAAGAGAAAAGCGGCCCCGGATGAGGCCGGGCCGAGCCACCCAACCCGTCTAAGGAAGAAAACGAGCGTCGAGGGTAGCGCAAGTGTTGATTGAGAGCGAAGGTCAAAACAGGATCTTGACCTGCAGATCCCCATCAAAAGATCTCTACCACCGGCTATCAAACTTGGTAAGTTCTGTAACCATAAAGTGGTATCCGAAGCTCATGTGAATGAAAGGCTTTTTGGGTTGTACCCAGTGATGGACATGCTCCTAGAAAATGGATGGGGTCCCATATTTGAGGGAAATACTCATGCAAGTAAAGGCACGTATGCGCCTTTTATGCCCACATACGGAGCCCACTACTAGAGCCTCTCCAGTTTACTATCCCTTTGGGGAGGCAGGAAGCTATAGTCAATGTGGATGTCATGGCTCAAATCATAGGTATTGAGCGTGGAGTTGTACACGTCAGTGAGAAGAACCTCGCTAGTGAACGAGAAAGAAATACCCACACACATTTCCTTTGTGGCTAGATTGAGCGGTGGAGGTGAGGAAATAGCCTTGCAGCGACTAAAATGACAAATGATTTCTATCTGCTCCACCACATACTTACATATAACATATATCCTAGGTGGAGTGACCGCACGGAATGTACTCGACTCATGGTGGATTTCTTATAAAGAGCTGGTCAGGGAGACAAGCTATGCCTGCCCACATTCATCTTATCTCAGATTATGGGTATTGCATGATCTACACAGGGAGATGCCTCACTTCCGTTCGGTCGACTTATTTGTAAGATCGCCCAAAATTTTAGTTTCCGACTTCATATGGATGATCACGCCCCGATCCATATCATTAGTGATACGACCCTCAACAATATGGACGTAGGCCCTAGGCAGCGACAAGCGAGACTTGATGAGTACGGGGACGAAATAGAGGAAGAGACAGAAGAAGAAGAAGGAAGTGAAGCCGAGGAAGAAAATTAAGGGGAAGAGAGCAGTGAGGAAGAATAACAGGAAGAAGAGGAGTCTCAAGACTCAGATAGGGAGCCTCCTACTACTACCCATGATGACCGCCATGATCAGGCCGCCTTAAAAGCTCGCATGACTAGAATTGAGGAGAATCAGACCTACCTGAAACAGAAATTCAAGAAAATGTCTCGCACCTTGAAGGCCCTCTTGTGCTATATGCAGGATAAGGGTGCGCCTCCACCTTCACCAGAGTCAGCGGACTAGTCATATGTAGGAGTCGTCTGTTGTTTTGCTTTGTTTCTTGCTTTTCTGTATAATAGCCCTTGTCAGCTTAATTGGATGTAGAATAGTTGGTGTTAAAACTTTTACTAGATTAGGTCACATGCATCTTCTGTCATGATTCGTGTAATACTACACCTCATGTATTCTGACAATTTTTGGCTAAATGAAATGCATGAAGCTCCTTTTGAATTGGGATGTGTAGAATGTTTGGAAATGAGGATGATATTATCCTAATCTCATGCATGTTGAACCCTATGTTATATATAGGGAATGCCCCCTAAAAACACTCGGAGCATAACATGTTTCACACTTGACAGATCAACTGATAGGGCACCTCCCCTGAGCGATAGTCATACAGACCCCAGCTTGGGCCCGGATATTGAGACTATGCTGGATTCACAGCCGGCCACTGGCCCCACCAATGGGCCAACACCTTTTGTACTACCGGTTTCGGAACAGAACCATGTGTCCACATCGATGCCACACATGCCTCAAGCGGCTCCTCCCCCGGATAGGTTGGAGCAGATGATGCTCCTAATGCAACAACAACAACAAGTTTGGACCACTATAGCGGGGGCCATTGCCCAGAACATGAACATGGTCCCGCCTATGCCACCCGTGCATCCTACTAGAGCCACGACCACTAGTGGCTTATTTGAACG
The DNA here is from genome assembly GCF_029962835.1 of Magnolia sinica. Classification (NCBI taxonomy): domain Eukaryota; kingdom Viridiplantae; phylum Streptophyta; class Magnoliopsida; order Magnoliales; family Magnoliaceae; genus Magnolia; species Magnolia sinica. Next base: position 90,138,800 of record NC_080574.1, read on the forward strand.
CTTTCACCATTTTTTCCCTCCTACTTTTGCAGGTACTCACCAACCCGAGGAAGCTAAATATTGGTTGGATCATATATCCAAGATGCTGAAGCCATTGCAGTGTACTGAGGCAAAGCATGTAGAGCTAGTTACATATATGTTCGAAAAGGAAGCTAGTCTTTGGTGGGACAGCATCCTACAAACCATCCCCATAGGACACATGTGGACGTGGGACTCATTTGAGACTCTCTTCCATGAAAAGTATTTTCCCCTCACTTACCGTAATGAAAAGGAGGGCGAATTTCTTTGCCTCTGTCAGGGAGGAATGACTGTGTTAGAATGCGAGAATAGATTCACGGAACTGGCCAGGTATGCTCCCTTGATCCTAGTAAACAAGCTGATGATAATGTGACAATTTTCTGAGGGTCTGCGGCCCAATATCCATACGGAGATGTGTTGCGCTAGCATTCCCAGCTATACTGAGCTAGTGAACATGTCTCTGCGAACCAAGCAGGATGGCAAAAGACTGTCTCGAACGCGTATGCCCATGGGCCCAAGGCCTCTACCTGAATTGCCGAACCCACCATTTCTAAGTAAGAGACCGCGTTCAGATTCACCTCCCAGGCTTATGGCTCCACCAGCCCAGCAGAGGCGATCAGACCTTCCGTGCACCTACTATAAGAAGATGGGCCATAACGAGCTCTTTTGCTTTACCAAGATGAGGGATAATGACTTTATGCACCTCAGAAGATCAACCACCAGCTGCCACAAGTTATTTTGACTCCACCTCTTTGGTCGACACCGCCAGTACAGCCGTACAACCGACCTCCCATATCCCAAAATAGTCCACCTCAATGACCTATGGCAGTGCAACCAAATCGTCCTCAACAGGCACGTATACATGCACTAACAGCTGAAACATCCGAGGTAACAACTGCAGTGCCTTTAGCCTTCGAAGTCACTGCCCACATTCAAGGTACACCTATATTTCTATTGGTGGACATTGGCTCCACTATTTCAATAATATCGTGTTCTATAGTAAAGCGATTAGGGTTGAGCACTACCCCTATGGTTGGGGTGAGAGTCCTTACTGCGACAGGGACTTTCTCCGACGCTACTAAGTTTTGTAAAGATTGCTCACCGAAATGAAGGCAGAGATCGACTGTGATACCAAATTGGTGACAACGCGTGGACCTGAGGGCACGACCTTTACTTTTCCAGTTCAGGTCAGTTGACCCTACCGTATAAGTTGTTACGCTTCCTTATTAGAGAATGTTGATGATCCGACACTGTGGCCCAAGATTTCATGGACATGTTTAGAACAATACCTGGACTACCTCCTCAGTGCGAGATTGATTTTACTATCAACCTTGTGCCTGGTATGACACCCATTTCCTTACCAACATACCGCATGCCTCCATGTGAAATGGAGAAATTGAGGAGACAGATAAACGATCTGCTAGAGTCAGGTTTCATTCGACCGAGTGTATCTCCTCAGGGAGCACCTATATTGTTTGTAAAGAAGATGGACGAATCACTACAATTGTGTATTGATTATCGCAGACTGAATCATGTCACAGTCAAGAACAAGTATCCTCTACCCAGGATAGATGACCTGTTTGACCAGTTGAAAGGGGCACAGTATTTCTCAAAAATTGACCTGTAGTCCGGGTATCATCAGTTGCGCGTTAGGGATGAAGACATGCAGAAAACAACATTCAGAACCAGTTTTGGGTACTTTGAATTCTTGTGATGTCATTTAGACTTACAAATGCACCGGCTGTGTTCATAGACCTCATGAACCGGGTGTTTCGGCCGTATCTGTACCGGTTCATCATCATATTTATAGATAACATTTTGATATACTCCAAGAGCTGAAAGGATCATGAAGAGCACCAATGAGCAGTCTTCTATACTCTCAGGAAGAATCAGTTGTTTGCTCAATACCAGAAGTGCGACTTCTGGAAAGAAGAAGTCAAGTTTCTAGGACACGTGGTGTCTAAGGAAGGTATTGCCGTAGACCTCGTTAAGGTGACCGCAGTATAAGACTGGGAGCAGCCCGGTTCGGTTACTGAAGTAAGGAGTTTCCTAGGCCTTGCTAGCTACTATCGTCGTTTCATTAAGGATTTTTTCAAGATGGCCAGACCGTTATCGCAACTCACTCAAAAGGATCTTAAGTTCGCCTAAAACAAGAAAATAAAAGCAGCATTTCAGGAATTAAAGGACAAGCTGACATCCGCACCCGTACTAGTATTACCAGAGCAAGGGGTCAGATATACTATATACACCAACGCATCACATGTTGGTTTGGGTTGTTTATGCAAAAGGATAGAGTGATCACCTATGCATCGCGGCAATTGAGGAAACATGAAGAAAACTACCCCACGCACTACCTAGAATTAGCGGCAGTCATCTTCGTATTAAAGCTCTGGAGACATTACCTCTATGGAGAGGAGTTCGAGCTCTTTTGTGACCATAAGAGCCTCAAATATATTTTTATGTAGAGAGACCTAAATATGAGGTAGCAACGTTAGATGGAAACCTTGAAAGACTTCAAGTTTGAGGTCACCTACCATCCTGGTAAGGCCCACCTTGTGGCCGACGCTTTGAGTCGTAAGAAGACAATAGAATTTTCAACTCCGCTAATAATGGAAGAATGGAATATGGTAGCGTTTGTGCAGGACTTCAAACAGAAGCTTACAATAGAGGAGCCATTCGAGAGCATCACACACATCCACGTACAGCCACTTGTTGATGACCGAATCATTGTGGCTTAGAAAGAAGATTAATTGTTGGTGAAGATGAGAAGATGAATTGTTGGTGAAGATGAAAAAATGATAGTGAAGACTCCGAATGGATGGTTGGGCAAGTGACAATGAAGACTCCGAATGGATGGTTGGCTTAGATGGAGGTTTGAGATATCACGGCCGCCTATGCGTCCCGAATCTCCATGACTTGAGAAATGAAGTCCTGGATGCCGTTCACCATTCAAGGATGACAATGCATCCGGGCAGTACGAACATGTATAGAGACATGAAGCGATCGCACTAGTAGGACAACATGAAGGCCCACATAGCTGATTATGTATCCCATTGTCTCATGTGCCAGCAGGCCAAGGCCGAGCACCGCCGACCTCCTGATTTACTTTAGCCCATGCCCATAACTGAATGGAAATGGGACTTCATATCTATGGATTTCATTTTTGACTTACCAAAGACGAGTAAGGGACATGACTCCATTTGGGTGATTGTGGACCAATTGACGAAATCGGCTCATTTCCTCCCGATTAGAGTTTTAAACTCAGTAGATGATTTAGCTAAGTTGTACATCAAGGAGATTATATGGCTACATGGAGTGCCTATGGAGATTGTGTTAGATCAAAACATGCAATTCACGTCCATTTTCTGAACTCGAATCCAAGAAGCAATGGGAGTACAACTAAAGTTCAATACTGCGTTCCACTCACAGATCGATGGGAAGGCGGACCGGGTAAATCAGATATTATAAGATATGCTGCGAGCATGTGTGCTTGATTTCAACGACAGTTGGGATGATTGTCTTCCCTATGCTGAGTTTGCTTATAACAACAGCTTCCAAGCGAGCATTGACATGGCTCCTTATGAAGCCTTGCATGGATGCCCATGTTGAGCACCCATTGTTAAGTAGAAGTTGGCTAGAAGAGTTTGATTGGCCCAAATTTAGTACAGGCGACCCCGAACAAGATCGATATTATTAGACGCCAACTCCTTACAGCACAGAGTAGACAGAAGATTTAAGCCGACACCCGACGATGACAACTGGAATTCGAAGTCGGGGACCATGTATTTCTTAAGGTTTCCCCCATGAAGGGAGTCCTTTGATTTGGCAAGAAAGGGAAACTTACACTACGATTTATTGGTCCATTCCAAATTCTAGATCGAGTGGGTGTGGTAGCATACCACCTTTCTTTGCCCACACCACTCGCCGGCGTGCACGATATATTCCATGTGTCCATGCTGAAGAAATACATTCCTAATCCCACTTACATTATCAAGTGGGAGCAGGTGCAGCTAAGTAAAGATGTTACCTATGTACTGCGACCAACACATATTCTGGATAAGAAGGAACAGGTGCTATGCAGTAAAGTTATCCCACTTATGAAAGTTTTGTGGACTCATCACACTAAGGAAGAGTCTACTTGGGAAACAGAAGCCGAAGTCCGTAAGAACTACCCTCAGATCCTCGAGGAGTACGAAAAGGTACTAATTTCGAGGATTAAATTTTTTTTAAAGGGGGGTAGATTGTAACGTCTCGAAAAAATTCATACAAATACCCGAATACCACCTCAGGCAGAAATCCTTAAAGACCGTATACTGTGAAAATTAAACGAAAATTTATTAAGTACTAAACTAAATTAATCAATGGATTAGCTTGAACCACTATCTATACAAACTGTAAGATCCAAAACCATTAGAATCGCTAACTCAACATTCCTTGAAAACCTTGGGGAAATCCCAAAACCCAATTGCTCTTGGGAGTACATTGAAACTCCGTATCGGACCTGGACCATGCATCAAAAGTTTAATGACCACAAAACTATAGGATTATGACCGTCTTATTGGGCTTGACAACCATCGCGGGAATCGAGCCCAAATAGTATCCAGAAATGCACAACTTGAGCCTCGAGTGAAGTGTGTGAGAAATGCGAATATCTTTAGAAAATGAACCCAAACTTAAGTGAATTGGACCATTCGCTTGCAAGAAAAATTGAAGACTTTAGACTGTCAATTTCTAACCCTAACTACACCCATGGATCAGGGAAATTTCCCTGCACATATTTGTATACCTGTGGCCTTGATCAAGTGATAACGACTGTTGATCTAATACAGGTCCGTCACGGTTGATCGGCCTATCCAAATGCACTGAAATCATAACTTAGCCTAGATCCACTGTTAGGGAACTTACTCTATGATATAGATAGGTAATGGACCTCCAAAAGTATCCCGTTTGCCTGAAACAGACGCCCTTTGGCTATAACCTAAGTATACCATGGCCCTAGGGCCATTGACATCAGTTCTGGGCCTATATAAAGACCTTAAACCACCCCACTCTCTCATACGAATTAGCTCCAAACCCTAGGAGAGAGAAGAGAAAGATTGGGAGATCGGGGCAGTGTTTCTCTCCCATGACTACAACACTAAATCACCTTTCCATGTCGCTACATGACTTCTTCAACTATGATTTGGGTAAGGAATCATAACCCTAATCTTGATTTAGGAATCCAAATAGAGAGATCGGCGAAATAGCTAGCCTATTTTAATGATTAGGTACCCGTTATGCTGTATTCGGGAACGTAGGATTCGAACCGAGTTCGAAACGAGTAATCCAACGAAAGGTGCGAACTATAAACATTTAAGTTATGGTTTTCAATGCTTTCAATGTCGGCAATGATTTATGTCTGACTTGAATAATGCCATATTATCTTAGTTACGATGTTTTCCATATATTATACATGTATGAACTATGTTGGACAAATATGCATTCCATGTGTTTGTTGAAATGTATGAATGAACTTGAAATTATGATTCTGTGCTTGTCATGATATCTAATATAAGATTCATGTTTTTCATATGCGTTATAGCCTATGTTGCGTAGGAAATTGCTATAGTTCATGTCATAACTAATCTAGTCTATGTATTTGGAAAGGTGTAGGCTAAGTGTTTGATAAAATGTCTGAATGAGAAATTGTTTGATGAATTGTATTTAATAAGGGTGTTGAGATAGGATTCTCAATTACGTTGATTATATGTATGATTTCCTTTATGTGACCTTAATTTCAACTATGCAAGTTATGGATGAATCGTAATGTTCGGTAACATGTTCAATATGTTTGATAAAATGCTTAAATGAATGTTGTACTTGGATCATTGTTAAATACTTATCTGATTGTCACATGTATTTACATGCTGCATTGGAGTATGATTGGGTCTGCAATGTAGTCCAGGTAATCGGTAACGGTTTCCGATTGAGTGGCTGAATTAGTCTCACCACATTGGATACGTTCGAGGAATCCGAGCCGTACGATGATTGTCAACAGTGGTTAGGCCACGTGGAGTGCTTACGGGCTCCATGTCGATTAATTCAGTGTGCGCTCGTACCAACTGAACTTGTCTAATAAATCGATTAGCGTATTATGTGTTTACCATGTATGGACATCCCTGCTTGAATCTAAGGTATCACCTTCCAATGGAAAGACCCAATTCAACCATGGTACCACGATCCGTTAAGACTCATGAGCCGAGCATGGTGGTATGGGACACCGTGGTCGAGCTGTCGGCCTACGCTGGGGTGACGAGCATATCCATAGTGACCAATGAGCAACCCAGACTCGTGAGCCAGGCATGGTGGTGTATGGTACACCGTGTCCAAGCTGTCGGCCTACATTCAGGTGACGAGCCTCCCGTAGTGACTTCGAGTATAAACACTTGAATTTACCTATCCACTGCTTTCATTAAGGGTGATGCCCTACAACTCGCCTATCGTATGTGATTAACTAGGATTGATAACCCTAGATGGATCTCCGTTTGGGTTTAAGTGATATAAAGGGAGGTGCCTTAGCTTCCCAAATCTACTGTATGAATAAGCCTAATTAAGTACTTAGCTAACACGACCATGCACCGCATTGCATGTGCTTTGGTGATGAAGGGTATGTTTAGGGCGTTTGACATGCGCAAATGGTTGACAAAGTCGCTAATGAGGGAGCTTCATGCGAGTGTATGCATCATTACAACATACCATCCCTGCATTAACAAGAATACTTAGGATATGATTGTTGTACTGCTTGATTGAATTGATAACATGTTAACCTTTGCCTTATAGTACCACTGAGTTGATCACTCACTCCCACTCTTGGACGGTGTTTTAAAACACCAATCAGACTCTATTGTAGATGCAGGTGATGACGGAGTCTATACATTTGAGATGGACTTCTTTGACGATGAGGAGGAGTTCTCCTATGTACAGCTATTAGGCAGGTCAATGTAGACCATGCGCTGATCGACGGGATCACAAGGATTGTATGGATTAGTCGGACATGTACATTTTGATATTTTATAAATTTTAAAACAATACATGTTTATATTCAGCCCGGTATCATACTCATACTCTGGAGGTTGCGACACCCTCATGTATTTATATATATGTGTTTTAGTATTCCGCTTGCTAAATTAAATTGCCTCTGGAGTATGATATGTTGTTTTAGTATAATCCCCTTAATGTTTCATGCACTAACATGGACAATATTTAAACATCATTATCTATGTTGCACAAGTGATGCATTGGATCTCGGGAGTTGAGCTTTGCATGACCCTCGAAATTCGAGGCATTACAAAAGTCAAGGCCATGGAACATAAGAAGGATAAGGCTAAGGTAGTTGTTTGTGGTATCTGTGCTTGCAACATACATACAACTGAAAATTGCTCAATGATACCTGCTTTTCAAGGGGCACTGAACGAGCAATCGAATGTCGTAAACAACTACCAAAGACCTTTCAGTGGTCCCATCTCTAACACATACAATCCTATTTGGAGAAATCATCCGAACTTTAGTTGGAGGAATGGACAAACTCCTACTCCTCAAGGAATCCCTAACCAATTCTTGACTCAAGGGAAACCTCAAGAGGATCCGGTCTGGAAACATATTCAAAACCAAGAGCTTATCACTCAAAATATATTGCAAACCCTTCAAGACCTTTCAAAGGGCATACAAGGGCATGAGACAAAAAAATTAATTAGGGAAAAAGGGATTCTTCTAGCCCAACCTTACCTCAATCCTAAACCGCAATACGAAATAAGTGATCCAAGCTCTTCAAATCAAATAGAGCAAGCTAAGTCTATCACCACTCTTAGGAGTGGAAAGATAATTTATAAATCTATTTCGATAAGGGCTAAAAGTCTTAGGACCCGGAAGTGGATGAAACTGATAGACTTAGCAACACTCTACAAGAGTTATAATCGGAACTCCAAAGTAGGCCGATTGTACCATTCCCCCAATGGTTGATTGCACCAAAATCTTCCTCTAACTCTCAGCACATTCTAAAGGTGTTGAAACAAGTGAAGGTCAATATTCCTCTACTTGATGCCATAAAACAAATACCTTCATATGCCAAATTTCTGAAAGACTTGTGTATGACCAAAAGATGACAGAATATTCAAAAGAAAATCTTTTTAATTGAAAAAGTGAGTACCATCCTAAAGCAAGATGTGCCACAAAAATACAAAGATCCTGGTAGCCCAACCATCCCTTATGTAATTGGGAACTATCAGATTGAGTACGCACTTCTTAACTTAGGAGCGAGCGTGAATCTGATCTCGTACTTGGTTTAGGTGAATTAAAACCCACCCGGACCACATTACAACTTACCGATCGCTCAATTCATGTATCGAGAGGGATAATCGAGGATGTGTTGGTTCAAGTTAATAAATTCTACTACCCGGTAGATTTTATCATCCAGGATACTCAACCCATCAATGACATGAGCACTCAAATTTCAGTAATTCTTTGTCACCCATTCCTTGCCACTTCAAACGTAATCATTAATTACAGGAATGGAGTCATGAGTATGTCTTTCGAAAATATAACATTGAAGTTGAATATCTTTTTCAATATAGGCAGATAGTTAGAGGATGATGACGATTTCCATGACATTAATATGATTGACTCTTTCTTGAAAGATAGACACTTTTGACCTTATCTTCTAACCCTCTAGAGACGTGCTTGGCCCACTTCCATGATTTTGAGGATGCTATGTGTCACGCCCCAAACTCGAAAACCGGGCTCACAAAATTTTTGATCGTCGAATCTAGTGCCGACAACCTCTGTAGTACCCTATTCTCGGCTTCCAGCCCCCATATGCCAGATTCTGATCCTACGATCCTACAAGGAGGATTTTTCAATGTACATTTGTTTCATAACAAGCATAACCACAAGTTTACCCAAATAACAAGACAACATCATCATCACATATCAACTAATATAAATGGTTGAATATAGTGCTGAAAGGGAAATACATATATCAATAATCAAAACTCCAAAAGATAGCTGCACGCTCCAAACTCAACGTTGTTGCGACCTAATGCCACCTGCACGTATCTATCGTGCATAAACTTATAGAAAGCTTATATGGTGGCAATCCATAAATCCATAAATCGTACAATATCAGAGTGATGCGGAAACATGCTGGCAAGTTCAAAAATACCATCAACATTACCCAGGCTATGCGATGTAAAAATATAATAGGCCAATATCATATCTTGAGGAAGCAATGTATATTAGCTATGCAATGTGGAGACATAGTAAGCCAAATTTCAGATACCGAGTCCACAAATACCATCAACCTTAATCAGGTTATGCAATACAGAAGCACAGTGAACCAAATGTTATCTGCTTAGGATGCAATGCAATATGCAATGCGAATGAAATGATCGAGCTAGAGTGTGAAGTCGGGATGATAGTACGTAGTATCACAGGCTATGGGGTCCACCACAAAGGACTTCTATCCAAACCAGTCCTATACCTAAATTTGGATAGTCAAACTTAATGCGGTAAACTCCTGATTGCAGGTTAGTCCCTTGCCCCAACCAAAATCTTGACTATTGTGAAGGTACACATAACAAATAGTTATGCACCACCAGCCCGAGTGGATAGTGAATGAATGAATGAATGAGTATGCAACTCCTGCTCAATAAGTCCACATATCAGTACTGTACATCTCTAGGATCATCACTGAGATCTAGTACACTCTACATGCCATTGCTGCCCACTGGACATGCAACCATGCAAGTGGAAGAGACCTCACTATCCGTTTGGCCAGTAGTCAGCCAATATCTACCCGACAAGTCGATAGCGGACCCAATTACGAGCTGGTCAAACTCAGCCTAACTATGCCCACTACCCTCAGGTGGGTAAGGCCAAACCCCTTCCCAACCGACCACGACATAGTTGGAGATGCGGCCTACTGGTATTCGACACTCGGGCACTCATGTATCCACTCAGTCTAGACGTTGGGGCGTCTCCTGGCCACGGAGGTTTAGGAATTTTCACCCAGGGACATCTATGGCAGCCTGATGCTAGTAATAGATTTTCGGTGGCACATTTAGCCATCCATGACATGCCTGTGGAGGCTACGGCCCTGATGTCGCTAGGGTATATAGTAATCTCAACACACAATGTAAGATGCATGAGTCATATAATCTAATCATGCATCAATCTTGTGCATACCGTGTGCTCATGTGAGATAATCTCCGCATATCAGGGAGTCTCATAACAACCTGCCCAATGACATATGCAATGGTTAACCACACCTCATAACAAACATGTAGATGATGCGTATGGGCATGTATCATGATGCTATGTTGTCACATACTCATTATCGGTATCGACAACCAGTACCAATAATTGGCATCGATAAACAACCTATATAATTGGAATCAACCTCGATAATCGAATTCAGCCTCGACAATCAAAATTGACCTCGATAATCAGAATCGACCTCAATAATCGGAATCGACCTCGATAATTGGAATCGGCCTCGATAATTATCCTCGACAATCGAAATCGGCCTCAATAATTAGAATCGGCCTCAACAATCAGAATCGGCTTCGACAATCGGAAATGGCCTCAATAATCGGAATCAGCCTCGACAATCAAAATTGGCCTCGACAATCGGAATCGGGCTCGACAATCAGAATCGGTAATGGCCTAACAAAGGGTTTAAGGAAAGGTCACAATGTGGACATTTAACCATCATTACTCCCAAGGAGTGACTCACTTAGATAGTGGGCCCACGGCATCACACAAGGGCCTAATATACATCACTTGGGCCTCACTCAAGAGCGTAATACATATCACTATGGGCCTCGGCACATGGGCCATAAATACATCACATCAGACCTCATATACATCAAGTGGGCCACATCAACGGGCCACACCAATGGGCCTCATATATATTAAGTGGGCTACATCAACGGGTCGTACCAATGGGCCTCATAAATGTCAAGTGGGCCGCATCAATAGGCCGCACCAATGGGCCTCATATACATCAAGTGGGCCGCACCAATGGGACTCATATACATCAAGTGGGCCGCATCAACGGGTCGTACCAATCGACCTCATAAATGTTAGGTGGGTCGCATCAACGGGTCACACCAATGGGCCTCGTATAATTAAGTGGGCCACATTAATTGGGCCGCACCAATGGGCCTCATATACATCAAGTGGGCCGCATCAAAGGGTCGTACCAATGGGCCTCATAAACATCAAGTGGGCCGCATCAATGGGCCACACCAATGAGCCTCATATACATCAAGTGAGCCACATCAATGGGCCGCACCAATGTGCCTCATATACATTAAGTGGGTCGCATCAATGGGCTGCACCAATGGGCCTCATAAACGTCAAGTGGGCCACATCAATGGGCCGTACACATTCCTAAAAAAATGAATCTATCGAAAGATCATCTGGACCATACCACAAATAGTAGTGGAGGTAATGATTTTCACCGTTTAAAAATTCCAAGGCCCACCATAACAATTATTTTCCATCCATTCTGTTCATACAGTCACGAAGACCTGAATCAAGAGGAAAAACAAATATCATATTGATTTAGAACTTTGGTGATCCCAAAAGAGTTTCAATAGTAGTCGTTCATTCTCCACTGATCTTTGCAGTGTGGTCCACTTAATAGACTGTGTTAACAAGGTACATGCATCACGGTGCATCCCACCGTCCAGCAATCTAGACGGTGGAGATAAACACATATTTCATGGTGTCGTCCACGGTCCAAATGGACGGACAGTGTGGATGTAAAACAGATACATCACAATTAAGGGGGGGGGGGGGTCCACACAGCCCATGCAGATGGACGGCTACTACACAATGCATACATTAAGGTGGGCTCCACACAACATCGTCCAGATCTGGACGGTGCGGTAATAGAATACATACATCAAGACAGGGGCCCACCCTACACGTACAACATGTGTGGGTGGGTCCTACGTCCTGTCAAGCAAATGGACAGTGTGGATTAAACCCATATATCATGGAAGGGCCCACAGAACTTACTGACGCAAGTGTAGCAGCAAAACTGCTGGCGTCCACATCACATGGTTTCCACATGTGGGGCCAATAGTGTGGATAAAACACTTAGATCACGGTGGATCCCACGTCCTCAGATGGATGGTGTGGATGCCACATGTGTGCATCAGGGCCCCACCGTCTTGGACGGAACATATAAAACACATATATCATAGTAAATCCCACCGTCCATTTACTAGATGGTGAGGATAAAACATATATATATATATATATATATCATGGGTGGGTCCACATGGTGGCCCTCCAAAATTATTATTATTATTATTATTATTTCTATCATTCATATCAATGACTAGAGCTGGACGTCCATTGATGGACAATCTGGATTTACAATAGCTATGCAGCTGCTGTAAGGTACCCAGCCAACACGCCTCCATGGCAGGTGGGTCCCATGAATTGTGGGCCACACGTGTCATCAAGGTGGCCCATGTTTTAGATCAAGCCGATATTTGTATTTTCCTTCATCCAAATCTGTTCGGGCGGACAAGCAGTGGTCTGTCCACGCCAGCGAGGTGGGCCTCACGGATGGGATGGCTTGGATCATACATCATACTGGGATCCACAACACATGAGAAAGAGAGAGAAAGAGGGAGAGAGAGAGAGAGAGGGAGAGAGAGAGAGACGGAGTAGTGGAGAGATCCTGCCACTAAGTGGGCCCTTAAATGGAAATCAACATTGGATCACCCAACGATTGGCCTTCTTTTTTTAGCTCCTTGGACTCCTCGGCCCCTAAGCTCCTTCTTTAATGAAAGATGATGAAAGTTAGATGGCTAGGATGGGAGATGAGGGGGTAGGAAGGTAGGCCACACTCATAGCTCTCTCTTGGGGAGCTTGGACGTTTTCACCCCTTTAGTTGCTTAGGAGTGAAGAGAGAAATGATATATAGAGAGAGAGTGATGGGTGATGGGATGAAAAGGGATGGGTGATGGGTGAGTGATGGGTGTGTAAGAGATGGGTATGGGTTTGGTTGACTTTGGGTGAGAGAGGGATGGGTAGGGTATGGGTTGTACTTGATTGATTGACTGATGGATTGATGTGATGTTTGGTAGAGATTCTCTTAGAATTGTAAATGTGCGCCGTTTCTTTAAGATAGACGAGAGCCCACATCTTTTAGCCCGGGTATCACATCGGCGCATGAGATGCGGCGTCAGAACTGCGGCGATGGAGCGATCGCTAGGGTACAAGTTTCGTGTCGAGCCGACTCAGATATACAGGACACGACTTAGGTTCATGCGTAATTGTCGATTACAAGTCTCGGGTCGCGGAAATTCGACGGGGAGGATCGTGGAAGTCTACAAAATGGTACGATCTAGAATACGGGCCTTATAGCTCTCCCCTCCTAATAAAATTTCATCCTCAAAATTTATAGAACAGAAAGGGAAAAGGAAGCATCATCATATATATATGTCAAGGCACGATCAGTTTACAAAAGGATGGGAATATTACTCTCTCTAATCTCAACCTTACGCTCCCAAGATGCCTCATCAACACTATGGTGACCCTTACTGAACCTCAGACCCTAGATAAGAAATGATCGAAACTGGGATACCTTGCAGCCTCACCATCTCATCAATGACCAATCTAACAAAATGGTCTTAATGCTTGGTTGCGCGAATCGTCGGTGACTCCTCCTGACAACTGAGGGTCCTGCTGAGTTGCATAAAACCTACCCTAGGTCTGCTGGGGGGTGTATGTTCTCTCCCCCCTCCCCCCCCCCCCAAAAAAAAAAAAAAAGAGATGTCGTTGCTGTTAAAAATGGGGCACTCACACTTACGATGCCCCGTCTCACCACATTTGAAGCAGACGCCCATGAACGGCCTATGTGGTGGTGTTGAAGGTGTTACTAGCGCTTAAAAGGATGGATGGTTCCTTTGCCTCTGAGGTCGTCAATGCTGCTGCTGCTGCTGGGAACTACTAGAGGGGGTCTTCCTCTTCCGATCTCCTCTGTGGTCATGAACCCTCTTCGAATCGTTCCATTCTGCCTCATAAATTTGGGCCCTCTAAACTACCTGCTCAAAGGTCGGGAGCATGTGTCCGACGACATAGCTCTTGAGGCCAAAACGTAAGCCGTTCTCAAAATGGCAGGCCTTTTACTCCCCATCATCAACCAAATACGGCACAAACCTCAATAGTGCCATGAAATGAGCTGCATACTATGCCACAGACATGTCTCCCTGCACTAAGGCTCGAACTATAATGCTCGCTACCGACGAAAGTGGTCGGGGAAGTACTGTTGGTCGAATTGGTCAATGAAATCCTCCCATGTCCAGATGAAGTCAGCTCCTACAACACGGGTGATGGAGGTCCATGTAAGTGCTATAGTTTATATCCCTGTCTGTTGTCAAATTTGTGGTGCCAAAATCACTGTTATGTTATATATAACTTGCATAAGTGAAGCTCTCTCAAGGATCAGCATTCATGAACATGCTAAGCTCACAACAAGTAAAGCTCACAAGACAAGACTCAAGCTGTACTTCAAGAAGAGTTCAAGGCAGTTTGTAAAGAACTCAAGACTCTTTCAAGATTAAGCTACATCAAGATTTCAAGATTGATCTACATCAAGACTTCAAGGCTCATACTTCAAGGTCACTTGTTCCTAATGTTTCAATGTCCTTACTTCATGGTTGAGGTTTGACTGACCATAGGTTGACCTTAGAAGTAGGTCATTCTGGATACATAAACCGAATGTTTATTTTACATGAGTTTGGCCTGTTCTTCGACTAGTCCTAGAGTTGCTTCGACCAGTCTAAGAAATTCCTCGATCAGTCATGAGTTTGTTACAAATTCCGGATGAAATCTGTTAGGCTTCGACTAGTCCAGGAATCGGTTCAACCAGACATAGGAACAGTGTTGACTGCATCTACGACCAGTCGAAAATCTTCGACTCGAATTCCAGCGAAGCTTTTCAGGACCTACGACCAGTCGAAGGAGACCTACGACCAGTCGTAGGTGACCTATGGCCAGTCCTAGGAGACCTTCGACCAGTCGTAGAACGGTCAAAGCATATCCCGCCGAATTTTTCAAATATCTGTTATTGCTTCGACTAGTCGAAGAGCTCCCTAGACCAGTCGAAGACCCGATCTTCTCACTTATAAATAGTGCACGAATCTCAGAAGAAATCATCGAATTACTTAATCCATTCAAGCCAATCTTCGTCGAACTTCTGAGAGATAATTCTGTGCTCCATCTAAGCTAAGTGTGCTTATTTAATATTCTCTTTCCTTAGCTTTATTTAATTGATTTTGTTTTTGCTATTCCAATCTGATTTGATAAGAGGAATTGTTATTCCCTTTCTTTGGAATCAAAATCAATTAAGGCAAGCCCTATTCGGTTTAATTTAAAATCTATTAGAATTAGAACCATTGTAATTGAGTACTGGACATTGAACTTGGACATTTAATCATCTACTCTGATTTGGTTCTACCGGGCTGCTACAATGAAGGAGATATTCAGGTATTTTACATTTAATTGTAAATTCCTTTTTGTTTTGGTTTCTTTCAAGATTTGCCAGAAAAATCTTGTTGTATTGGTTTTCTGAGGAGAGCCAGGAAAACTCAGAAGTGGGGTTTTTTTAATTGTGTAAGCCCACAGATAAAGACACAATTGTAAAGGTTTTGGGTGAACCTGGGAAAACCTATTTTGTTAGTGAATGCTAATATCCCCTGTGTGAGGATATTTGGAGTGGAGTAGCATTTTGTGTGGCTGTTGTTTAACAGTTGGTGAACACACAGGCGAACCACTATAATCCCTTGTGTTGTGGTTGAATGATTTATACTTCTAATCTTTAATTATTCTTTTGTGGGATGTATGTATGGTGGTGAATGTTGTAATCATTTAATTCAAGCATTGTGAGAATTTTGTAATAGTTTAGAATTTATTTTCTGCTATTCCTTTATCAGCTTGATATTTAATTTCCTTTGAAAGTTGTTCCAGCAAGGTTACCCTGCCATTTTTATGGTGTATGGCTGTCCCTAGAACAATACATTTGTGATTACAATTTATTTCAATTCAGTTTGTATTTATTTCTGTACTCCTCTTCGGTTTGAGATTTGATACAAAGATCTTTCTAAAAATAAGGTTGTCTTACCATAAACTCTGGTTTTTGGTGTAAGGTTGTCCTTAGAACAACGTTTGTATCAACCTCTCAAGATCTGAATTTTGAGGTTATTTTACTTTCCTGCATTGTGATTTACTTTGGCTATCATATTCTTTTTAATTCCGCTGTTATAAGTTTTATTTGGCATTGTCCTATTCACCCCTCCTTTAGGACACATAGCTTGGCCTTTTCAAGTGGTATCAGAGCCTAATAGCTCCTTTTATTCTTGGATCTAATTCCTGAGCTAACTATTTAAGCTATTTAAGATGTCAAATTTTGATAGCCTTTCAGTCACTAGGCCTCAACCCTTTGATGGCTCCAACTATGCCTATTGGAAAGCCAAAATGAGGATCTTCCTCAAATCAATGGATGAAAATGTGTGGCAAGCCACAATGACTGAATGGAATCCTCCTATCATGGAAGTTGCTGGGGTTGACGGTTCAAAATCAATGAAAGTCACACCATATTACCAATGGACCACTCTTCAGAAAAGTGAGAGTAGTGCAAATGCTAAAGCACTAAATGCAATTACTTGCGCACTATCACCGGATGAGTTCAAAAGAATCATTTCCTGTGATACTGCAAAGCAAGCTTGGGATATATTAGAAATGACACACGGGGGTACTACAATTGTCAAAAAATCTAAAGTCCAACTCCTCACAACTAGATTTAAAGAAATTCATATGGAGGAAAATGAAATGTTTATGGACTTTTATACTAGATTGAATGACATTGTAAACTCAATGTGGGGTCTTGGCAATAAAATCCCAGAAAGTAAAGTGTGTGCAAAAATATTACGCTCACTTCCTAAACGGTTCAATTCTAAAGTAACCGCGATCCAGGAACTTCGTGATACGGATAATATGAGGTTAGAAGAACTAGTTGGTTCTTTACAGACCTACGAGTTAAACTTTAAAGCTCCTAAAGGTAAATCTATCGCACTAAAATCTTCTAAATGTAATTCAGAAGAAAATTCTGATTCAGAAGATGATATGGCTCTTTTAGCTAAGAAAATTTACAAGATTTTGAAAAGCAAGAAAAGGGTTGATTTTCAAAAATCAAATGATAAAAAGAAGTTTAGACCCAAATCTCAAAAATCTTTGAAAGATAATCAATGTTACAACTGTCAAGAATATGGGCACTTAGCAAATAGATGTCCTAAAAGGGACAAACCCAAGAAGAAGGGTATGTTGGCTACATGGGATGAATCATCTGATTCTGAAGGTTCTTCTGAATCAGAAGATTCTGAAACTGAGTCGGGCAATGAGGTTAAAGCTCTTATGACTCTAGCCAAATTTACATTTTCAGATAATGACTCTACAAGTGAAGAAAATCTGAATAGTGAATGTGAAAATGAAGATGATCTTCAAGACGCTAACAATGCCCTATATAAGGAAAGTTGTAAAATTGCTGTCAAACTTAAACTTCAAAAAGAAAAGTTTTCTAAACTCAAAAATTGTTTTGAAACACTTGTCTTAGAAAAATCACAAATTTCAGAATGTTTTGAAAAATCAAATGCGATTTGGAATTCAAAAACTCACTAATTACTGATTTAAAATCTGAAATTGAGAAACTTAAAACTGAAATATCTTCTCTTCTGAGTCTAAAGGACACATGGAAATATGCCCAAGGTGATCCAAAGTTAGAGAAACTTTTATCCGGATCAAGAAAATGTGGCGATCGATCTGGGTTGGGCTATGATAAAAATTTACCTCCTAAACAAAAGTATACTCCTCCTATGTTTGTTAAAGGAGAGTCCTCAAACTCAAAAGGGAAAAGTACTTATCAAGATTTTTCTAGAAATTCAAAAACCTAGAAGCAGCCATGTTAACTTTAATCAGAAACAAAATCCACTAGCTGAAAAGATAGTTGATTTACTCAAGGAGCTCTTAAAATCTAACTCTATAGGTCATTCCTACAAATATACACAAAAGAAGACCAACTATGTTTCTAAACCCAAAATAGTTATGAAATGAGTTCCTAAAGTCACTTGCTTGGTTGCTCACACTGCTTTCAAAGCAACAAGTCATTCAAAGTGGTACCTAGACAGTGGATGCTCCAGGCATATGACAGGTGACAAAGCTTTATTCACGGATCTGAAAGATATGACCGATGGTTCAGTCACATTTGGCGATGGTAGCAATTGCAAGATTATAGGCCAAGGTACGGTTCAACTTTTTAATCTGCCTGTGTTTAAAAATGTTTTATACGTTGAAGGCTTAAAACATAACTTGCTTAGTATATCTCAAATATGTGATAATAACCATAATGTTCGGTTTTTTAATCAAAGCTGTGAGATAATAAACAATAAGGGTTCTGTAATATTAACTGGATGTAGAACGTCTGAAAATTGCTATATTATTAGCGAATCCAGCTCATCTAATCAAACATGTTACATGGTCCATACAGACGAGACGGATTTATGGCATAAACGTCTTGGACATGTACATTATCGAAATTTATATAGATTGAGCAAACGAGAACTTGTAAGAGGTTTACCCAAACTTCAAAAATTAGATAAAATAAGTGGTGAGTGCCAGATAGGCAAACAAACAAAGAACTCACACAAAAAAGTGAATTCAAATACCACATTAAGACCACTCGAACTTCTCCATATGGATCTGATAGGACCTACCAGAACAGAAAGTCATGATGGTAAAAATATATCCTGGTAATAGTTGATGACTTTACCAGATTCACTTGGGTAGTCTTCTTAAGGGATAAATCTGAAACCCTTGAAGAAGTAAGAAAAGTTCTCAAAAGGATTCAAACTAAAAAATCTTCTCAAATCAGTAAAATTCATAGTGATCATGGATCTGAATTTGAGAATAGCAATTTTGAGAAGTTCTGTACCGACCAAGGAACATTACATGAATTCTCTACTCCCAAAACTCCACAACAAAATGGAATTGTAGAAAGAAAGAATAGGGTGCTTCAAGAAATGGCTAACGTCATGTTGAATAGCATGAAGCTCTCTAAAAATCTTTGGGCTGAAGCAGTCAACACAGCTTGCTATATTATTAACCGAGTCTACACTAGCAAAGATAATAATAAAATGGCTTACGAATTGTGGTTTAATAAAAAGCCTACTGTTAAATACTTTCGAGTTTTTGGCAGCAAGTGATATATTTTACGTGATCGTGAAAATTTGGGAAAATTCGATACGAAGAGTGATGAAGGGATTTTTCTAGGATATTCCTTAAACAGTCGAGCTTATAGGGTCCTGAACAAAAGGACTGGTGTGATTCAAGAATCCATTAATGTTGTCATTGATGATCACTTAAACACACCAATTTCTAATTCAGATAATGATGAAGTACCAATCATTGATAAACCCGATACTTCATCGAATCAGACTGATTCTGAGTTGAGGACTGTTAAAGATCATCCAACCTCACAAATTCTTGGAAACCCTCTCACCGGTGTTCGCACCCGTAGACAACTTGAGGATATATGTAATTATATATATTTTACATCCCAAATTGAACCATCTAACGTAAAAGAAGCTCTTGCTGATGAAAACCGTATTGTTGCGATGCAAGATGAACTCAACCAATTCGTAAGAAATGATGTTTGGTATCTCGTACCAAGACCTAAAGTTAAACACATCATTGGAACAAAATGGATTTTCAAAAATAAGTTTGACGAGTGTGGAAATATAATTAGAAACAAGGCTAGACTAGTGGTACAAGGTTATACTCAAATTGAAGGGATTGATTTCGATGAAACCTTTGCACCAGTAACACGTCTTGAATCTATCAGACTATTTATATCCATTGCATGTTTTAGAAAGATAAAGATCTATCAGATGGATGTGAAAAGTGCTTTTCTAAATGGCGATTTACATGAAGAAGTCTATGTTGAACAGCCAATGGGTTTTGAAGATTCCAAAAATACTGATCACGTATTTCGGCTTAAAAAGGCACTTTATGGATTAAAACAAGCACCTAGGGCATGGTATGAGAAACTAACGAAATTTCTTTTAAGTCATAATTTTTAAATGGGATCTGTTGATAAAACTCTATTTGTTAAGAAACATAATGATCATATCTTAATGGTGCAGATTTATGTTGATGATATCATTTATGGATCAACTTGTACTGACTTGACTACTGAGTTTGCAGATTTGATGAAATCACAATTCGAAATGAGCATGGTTGGGGAATTGACTTATTTCCTTGGATTGCAAGTAAAGCAACAACCTGAAGGAATATTCATTTCTCAATCTAAGTATGCCTTGAATCTAATCAAGAGATTTGGATTTGAGAATGGCAAGAATTTCGATACTCCTATGAGTACTACCCTGAAACTATCAAAAGACTCTAATGGTAAAAATGTTGACTCAAAACTTTATCGGAGTATGATTGGTAGTTTGTTATATTTAACTGCTAGTAGACCTGATATTTCTCTAAGTGTTGGTATTTGCGCAAGATATCAATCTGATCCAAAAGAATCTCACTTGATTGCTGTCAAGCGAATTATTAGATATGTCGCAAGTACTGTAAATCTCGGTCTCTGGTATCCTCATGAAACCAATGTCCAATTAGCTGGGTACTCGGATGCTGACTGGGCTGGTAATCTAGATGATAGAAAATCAATCAGTGGTGGTTGTTTTTACATTGGAAATTGTCTAGTTTCCTGGTTTAGTAAGAAACAAAATTCTATATCACTTTCAACAGCTGAAGCTGAGTATATCGCAGCTGGTAATGCATGTACACAACTTGTTTGGATGCAACGAATGCTAAGTGATTATGAAATTAAACAGGATTCTATGTTATTACATTGTGATAATTCCAGTGCGATAAATATTTCAAAAAATCCTATTCAGCATTCTCGTACTAAGCACATTGACATTAGATTTCATTATATAAGGGAATTAGTAGAAGAAAAAGTTATATCTCTAGAATATATTCCTACTGAAGATCAACGAGCTGACATTTTCACAAAACCTCTCGATAAAAGTTGGTTCAAAAAGATGAAATTTGATCTTAGCATGTGCATTTTAAATTGATTATTTATGCCTACTTGTATTATAGTGTATATATTTGCTAGATTGAATTCCAATTTTTGTTTAAATTGCAAGAAATTTGAATTTTTGGGGTTTCTTCGACCAGTCGTCCTACGACCGGTCGTAGATACCCACGACCAGTCGTAGAACATGGGTTTCACTTAAATTGGGGATTTTTTCCTTTCTTCCTCATTTCATCTTTCTTCTCCTTGGAGCCGAGCTTCGACTTGTCGAACCCATCCTTCAAGTTCTTCAAGGTTAGTGTTCCAAATCCCATTTTTCTTGCAGATTTGTGTCTAGATTGTTTCCTTCTTTAGCTTGAACCTTTCTATTTTGGATTTCATTGAGATTTGGGGTTTGGATTTTGAAAAATCTGTTTTGTATAAACCCACTTCTCAATCCTTTGCAACTTCTTAATTTCTTGAAATCCTTGTTGCAAATGGCTTCTAGAGGTAGAAAAACTACTTCCCGTGGTCCTTCTTCTTCCTCCAGATCGACCGCTATCTCTAAAAGTCATCTTCTTGTTCCTAATGATGATCCATCATATGTTAGGGACATTAGATCACGTAATGTTATTGTTGAACATCCTGTTGATGTTAATCATATTGCACCTTTTGACATCCTTCCTATGCTTGAAGCTGTAGGTTGGGTTAACTTATTACATTGGGGTGGGTCTGCATACCGGTCCATTGCCCAATCCATGTTTACATGTATTAGTGCTTTCTCACAGGATAATTTAACTTTTCAAATTTCTACTAGAGAAGGGCCTTTTGACGTTGATTGTCATTTAATTTCAGCACTTATGGACATTCCTGTGAATGATGAGGGTATTCTTATCCATAACTTAACTGATAAACCCTCAATGTCTGAAAAATACATGCTCACTAGAGATTTGTGCAACATGGATGTTCAATGGACTCAAAAAGGGAATGCGCTCCCCGCAAGGTATTTGTTACCCAAGTATAGAATTCTCCACAGAATCTTTGTGTCTAATCTGTATCCTCGTTCGGGTAATAAATCTGACTTGACTTCGTTTATGGTTCGTGTTATCCATGCTATTTCCAATGGTACTCAGATTTGTTTACCATCCTTAATCTGTCATTTCATTCTTCAGTTTCGACTCCATCCTGGTCATAGTGACATTCCTTTTGCCTATTTAATGACTGTATTGGCTACTCATATGTTAGTCGATATGCCTGTTAATGAGGCACCAATCCATCATCTGATCTTCAATAATACTAATATCAATAAGATGAAGTTGGATCTACTTCCTGAACAAGGTGGTGGTGGTGGTGGTGGTCATGAAGAAGCTGGTGATGACATTAATATGGATGACATTTTTGAGGAACTAGATTCTGACTCAGCAAATGATCCAGATTTTGTACCATCTGATGTTGATGCACGTCCGAGTGCATTAGAGGGTAAAGTTGAGAATATAAATGTAA
Source organism: Magnolia sinica (assembly GCF_029962835.1). Lineage (NCBI taxonomy): Eukaryota > Viridiplantae > Streptophyta > Magnoliopsida > Magnoliales > Magnoliaceae > Magnolia > Magnolia sinica. Next base: position 90,161,460 of record NC_080574.1, read on the forward strand.
AGTTGGAAAACATGTCTGTTGCTCATGATTTACAATTCAAGTACATGTGCAAATATCTTAGGCGCTTGAACAAAGGCATGCACCAACTTGATCCCTCTATTCCTGCTCCGTCATCAAGTTCTAGTTCTGAGTAGTTTTTATGAGACTTCTGGTCTGTAATAACTTTATAAATTAGCACTTGGCTGATTTTGAGTTGGATTCTATTTATGTTTTCTGCTGAATATTTATTCTATGTGATGCTATGCCGAGTATCTCTATCACTCTTTTGTTATACTCTCTTACCTCCTCATGTTTACTCTCATGAATTCCTTTATTTAGTTCTCCTTTGTCATATTGTGAAAAAAAGGGGGAGAATGGTTTGTTCTTAATGAGATTGTGAGAGGAGTAGCATTGGTTATGTTACTCAGGGGGAGTGTGATTGTGAGAGGAGTAGCATTGGTTATGTTACTCAGGGGGAGTCAAAGGGAGTATATGTTTGATCTTGTTGAATGAAAATGGTTGAATGTTGAAACTGGTTGAATGTTGAATATTGAATATTGATTTACAGGTATTAACCAGTTGTTTTACTTTTGTTTATCTTGGTTATGTGTGTTGTCACTAATTTGACAAAGGGGGAGATTATAAGTGCTATAGTTTATATCCCTGTCTGTTGTCAAATTTGTGGTGCCAAAATCACTGTTATGTTATATATAACTTGCATAAGTGAAGCTCTCTCAAGGATCAGCATTCATGAACAAGCTAAGCTCACAATAAGTAAAGCTCACAAGACAAGACTCAAGCTGTACTTCAAGAAGAGTTCAAGGCAGTTTGTAAAGAACTCAAGACTCTTTCAAGATTAAGCTACATCAAGATTTCAAGATTGATCTACATCAAGACTTCAAGGCTCATACTTCAAGGTCACTTGTTCCTAATGTTTCAATGTCCTTACTTCATGGTTGAGGTTTGACTAACCATAGGTTGACCTTAGAAGTAGGTCATTCTGGATACATAAACCGAATGTTTATTTTACATGAGTTTGGCCTGTTCTTCGACTAGTCCTAGAGTTGCTTCGACCAGTCTAAGAAATTCCTCGATCAGTCGTGAGTTTGTTACAAATTCTGGATGAAATCTGTTAGGCTTCGACTAGTCCAGGAATCTGTTCGACCAGTCATAGGAACAGTGTCGACTACATCTACGACCAGTCGAAAATCTTCGACTCGAATTCCAGCGAAGCTTTTTAGGACCTACGACCAATCGAAGGAGACCTACGACCAGTCGTAGGAGACCTTCGACCAGTCGTAGAACGGTCAAAGCATATCCCGCCGGATTTTTCAAATATCTGTTATTGCTTCGACTAGTCGAAGAGCTCCCTAGACCAGTCGAAGACCCGATCTTCTCACTTATAAATAGTGCACGAATCTCAGAAGAAATCATCGAATTACTTAATCCATTCAAGCCAATCTTCGTCGAACTTCTGAGAGATAATTCTGTGCTCCATCTAAGCTAAGTGTGCTTATTTAATATTCTCTTTCCTTAGCTTTATTTAATTGATTTTGTTTCTGCTATTCCAATCTGATTTGATAAGAGGAATTGTTATTCCCTTTCTTTGGAATCAAAATCAATTAAGGCAAGCCCTATTTGGTTTAATTTAAAATCTATTAGAATTAGAACCATTGTAATTGAGTACTGGACATTGAACTTGGACATTCAATCATCTACTCTGATTTGGTTCTACCGGGCTGCTACAACGAAGGAGATATTCAGGTATTTTACATTTAATTGTAAATTCCTTTTTGTTTTGGTTTCTTTCAAGATTTGTCAGAAAAATCTTGTTGTATTGGTTTTCTGAGGAGAGCCAAGAAAACTCAAAAGTGGGGTTTGTTTAATTGTGTAAGCCCACAGATAAAGACACAATTGTAAAGGTTTTGGGTGAACCTGGGAAAACCTATTTTGTTAGTGAACGCTAATATCCCCTGTGTGAGGATATTAGGAGTGGAGTAGCATTTTGTGTGGCTGTTGTTTAATAGTTGGTGAACACACAGGCGAACCACTATAATCCCTTGTGTTGTGGTTGAATGATTTATACTTCTAATCTTTAATTATTCTTTTGTGGGATGTATGTATGGTGGTGAATGTTGTAATCATTTAATTCAAGCATTGTGAGAATTTTGTAATAGTTTAGAATTTATTTTCTGCTATTCCTTTATCAGCTTGATATTTAATTTCCTTTGAAAGTTGTTCCAGCAAGGTTGCCCTGCCATTTTTATGGTGTATGGCTGTCCCTAGAACAATACATTTGTGATTACAATTTATTTCAATTCAGTTTGTATTTATTTCTATATTCCTCTTCGGTTTGAGATTTGATACAAAGATCTTTATAGAAATAAGTTTGTCCTACCATAAACTCTGGTTTTTGGTGTAAGGTTGTCCTTAGAACAACGTTTGTATCAACCTCTCAAGATCTGAATTTTGAGGTTATTTTACTTTCCTGCATTGTGATTTACTTTGGCTATCATATTCTTTTTAATTCCGCTGTTATAAGTTTTATTTGGCATTGTCCTATTCACCCCCCCCTCTAGGACACATAGCTTGGCCTTTTCAGTCCACCAGTGCTCGGCTTCACCCTGGAGAAGAAATACGGCTAACCGGACCCACTGCTGGGTCGTACGTCCCATTGTATAAAAAATCTTCTCCACTTCGAAACACCATCCCTCGGCTACTATCGGGTCTGACTTGCCCTAGAAACATGAGGGATTGAGCTATCGAAACTCTCGAAGAAGGGCGTTCGTGCACTCCCACTCTTCATGGGCTAGCGAAACAGCGGGTCGCCTACCCTTCCTCTGAAGGATGGTGGTCATGGCCTGTAACATTTGCTGAAGCTGATCTGCACTCACAGACACTATCGGGGCTGCGTTAGACTCAAACGAAGTCTCAGGTGGGGGAACGAGAATCTCAAGCCAAGGAGTGAAAGTTGCTTGGGTCATTCGTTTGGATACCATGTCCTACAAGAAGGAACAAGGGCCTATTATCCTCGAACACTCTTGAATATACACACATGGGGGAGCTATATCAGAAAATCTCTAAGTTATTCGAACTCGAGGACCTAATCATTCTAAGTCCTTAACAATTATAGAGTTAATGGTAGTTATCAGTAGATATGCGATGTTATTCTCAGGTATTCTCAAGTTATGGTCTGATACCAACTTCTGTCACACCCCAAACTCAGAAACCGGGCTCACAAAATTCCCGTTCGCCAAATCCAGTGCCGACAACCTCCGTAGTACCCCATTCTCGGCTTCCAGCCCCCATACGCCAGATTCCGATCCGCGATCTTACAAGGAGGATTTTCCAATGTACATTTGTTTCATAACAAGCATAACCACAAGTTTACTAAAATAAGAAGACAACATCATCATCACATATCCACTAATATAAACGGTTGAATACAGTGCTGAAAGGGAAATACATATATCAATAATCAAAACTCCAGAAGATAGCTGCATGCTCCAAGCTCAACGCTGCTGCAACCTAACGCCACCTGCACGCATCTATCGTGCATAAGCTTATAGAAAGCTTAGACGATGGTGTAAGTGTGTGCACAAGGTAAGTGTCAAGCATATAGATATCAGAGTAAGCGAAAATACTGACAATCCATAAATTGTATAATATCATATTGATATGGAAACATGCTGGCAAGTTCATAAATACCATCAGCCTTACCCAGGTTATGTGATGCAAAAACATAATAGGCCAATATCATCTACTGAGGAAGCAATGTAGATCAGCTATGCAATGCGAAGACATAGTAAGCCAAATTTCAGATACCGAGTCCATGAATACCATCAACCTTAATCAGGTTATGTAATACAAAAGCACAGTGAACCAAATGTTATGTATTGAGGATGCAATGTAATATGCAATGTGAATGAAATGACCGAGCTGGAGTGTGAAGTCGGAATGATAGTACGTAGTATCGCAAGCTACGAGGTCCATCATAAGGGACTTCTATCCAAACTAGTCTCATACCTAAATTTGGATAGTAAGACTCAAGGTGGTAAACTCCTGATCTTAGGTTAATCGCGCACCCCAACCGAAATCTTGACTATTGCGAAGGTACACATAACAAATAGTTGTGCACCACCAGCCTGAGTGGATAGTGAATGAATAAATGAATGAGTATGCAACTCCTACTCAATAAGTCCACATACTAGTACCGTACACCTCTAGGATCATCACCGGGGTCTAGTACACTCTACATACAATCGTCGCCCGCTGGACTCACAACCATGCAAGTGGAAGAGACCTCACTATCCGCTTGGCCAGTAGTCAGCCAATATTTCCTGGCACGTCGATAGCGGACCCAATTACGAGCTGATCAAACTCAGCCTAGTTATGCCCACTACCCTCGGACAGGTAAGGTCAAACCCCTTCCCAACCGACCATAACACAGTGGGAGACGCGACCTACTGGTATTCGGTACTCAGGCGCTCATGTATCCACTCGGTCTAGACATTGGTACATCTCCTGACCACGAAGGTTTCAGAATTTTTACCTAGGGACATCTATGACACCCTAATGCTAGTAACAGATTTTCGGTGTCCCATCTAGCCATCCATGACATGCCTGTGGAGGCTACGGCCCTGATGTCGCTAGGGCGTACAGTAATCTCAACACACAATGCAAGATGCATGAGTCATACAATCCAGTCATGTGGGCCTACATCTCCTAACCCGAGTATCGTATAAGTGTGTGAGACTTGGCATCGGAACCACAGTGACGGTGTGGTCGATAGGGTACAAGTTTCGTGTCGATCCGACTCTGATATACAAGATGCGACTTAGGTTCGTACGCAATTACCGGTTACAAGTCACGGGTCACGGGAATTCAATGGGTAGGATTGTGGAAGTCTACGGAACGGTACGGTCTAGAATACGGGCCTTACAATATGATTAGGGAGATGGGGACCATACTGAATACCAAGTCGCTACTTGAAGTTAACCGGTGGAGGCCACAATTCAAAGAATTGCCAAACTGATGTAGTACCTCTACCGTCTAACCTCAAGGCACCGAAGCTTGACCTAAAACCTTTACCCTCTGATTTGAAATATCTATTTAGGTCAAGATGAGACATACCCGGTGGTCATTTCTTCCCACCTTGAGCAAGAATAAGAAAGTACGCTCATATCTACTCTCATTAAGCATAAGGGAGCCTTTGGATGGTCGATTGCAGACCTCAAGGGAATTGACCCTTTGATTTGTACTCACCGCATTCATCTTGAGGATAATGCGAAGACCTCACGACAACCACATCGTAGACTAAATCCAAACATGAAGGAAGTGGTTAAGGCCGAGGTTCTTAAGCTATTAGATATGGGTATTATATACCCTATATCGGATAGCTAATGGGTGAGTCCAACTCAGGTAGCTCCCAAGAAGTCTAGAATCACTACTGGTTGGAGAATGTGCATTGACTATAAGAAGTTGAATACCATCACAAGGAAGGATCACTTTCCTTTGCCCTTTATCGATCAAATTTTGGAAAGGCTAGCTGGACACTCTTACTATTGCTTCCTCGACGGTTACTCGAGCTACAATCAGATCGAGATAGCCCTTGAAGATCAGGAAAAGACTACATTTATATATTCTTATGACACCTTTGCTTACCGAATGATGTCATTCAGGCTATGTAATGCCCCCGCCACTTTTCAGTGATGAGTATTTTTTCTGACATGGTGGAGCAATATTTAGAGGTCTTCGTGGACAACTTCTCGATCTTTAGTCCATCCTTTAGCGAATGTTTAGGTCCTACTTGATTGGATCCAAGATCATCATTTACACAGATCATGCAGCACTCAAGTATCTTCTTTCTAAGAATGATACTAAGCCCCCCCTGATAAGATGGATCCTCCTACTCCAAGAATTTGATTTAAAAATAAAAGATAAAAAGGGAGTAGAGAATGTAGTGGCTGACCATCTTTCCTACCTTGATCTCTCTGATTCCCTTGAGATGACACATATAAATGACATGTTCCTTGACGAACAATTGTTCAAAGTCTCTCATTTACCTTAGTTTGCTGATATTGCTAATTATCTTACCACAGGTTTCACGACAACACATTGGACTGCACAAGATAAGAAAAAATTCTTCTCCAAGGTTCATAAGTTTTTCTAAGATGATCCGTATTTGTTTAAATGTTGCCCAGACCAAATCTTAAGGAGATGTGTGCCAGACAATGAATACCAAAGTGTCATCTCCTTCTATCACTCTCAAGCCTATGGTGGTCACTTTTCTGCTAAAAAGACCACGGCCAAAATTCTGCAGTGCGACTTTTATTGGCCCATTATGTTCAAGGACGCTCATGAGTTTTGTAAAGCTTGTGAGCGTTGTCAAAAATTGAAAGTATTATCCCGTCGAAACATGATGCCTTTGAACCTCATTCTGATCATTGAAGCATTTGATTGTTAGGGCATTGATTTCATGGTACTATTCCCCCAATCTTTTAGAAATTTATATATTTTGCTCGCTGTAGATTATGTCACTAAATGGGTCGAAGCGATCCTGTGCCAGAACAATGACCATTAAACGATCATTAAATTCTTAAAAGAGAATATTCTTTCTCAGTTCGGAACTCCTTTAGCCATCATTAGTGATGGGGATCACATTTTTATAATAGGCCATTCACGAACTTAATGAAGAAATATGGCATCTCTCATAAGGTGAGCACTCCATATCACCCACAAACAAGTGGGCAAACTGAGATTTGGTTTACCCTGATCGAAAGGATTGGTCAATCTGATTGACCGATGCTTTATGGGCTTACCGTATCACATTTAAGACTCCTATTGGAATGTCTCCCTTTAGAGTTGTTTATGGGAAGGCTTGCCACTTACCTATGGAGTTGGAACATAGAGCCTACTAGGTAATTAAAAATCTAAACTTCAATTTAGACAACATTGGCTTGCTATGTAAACTTTAGTTGAATGAACTCGAAGAAATCCAGAATGATGCATACGAGAACTCGAGAATTTACAAGGACAAGATGAAGGCGTTTCATGACCAACACATTCTTTGAAAATCATTCATAATAGGTTAGAAAGTCCTCTTGTATAATTCTCGGTTACATCTCTTTCCGGGTAAGCTCCGATCTCGTTAGACCCGCCCTTTCACTATTACTATTGTCTATCCTCATGGGGCTGTCAAGATAAAGAATCTAAACAATGGCAATGAATTCAAAGTGAATGGACATTGTTTAAAGCCATTTGTTGAGAAATTTAATTCAGACAACATGTCCATACCTCTGAGTAATAATGTATACCATGATTGATCTCCTAGTCTGATGGAGGTATACTTAGGTATATTACTTTCATGTTATATTTAGGATAATTTGCTTTATGCTATTTAGGATAGCTTGCTTTCCGTTGTTTTAAGATAGTTTGTTTATCATCTGTTTGAGTCTTTTATGCTAACCCATCTTCATACTAAGATCATTGGAAAAGCCTCAAAATTTCTTCTTCAAGTACTACCTTTCCATCACTTCCTTTTTCTTTTCATTGCCTCTTTTATATTACATGCCCAATTCTTTTATAATGAGGACAATGTAAATTTTTCAGTTGGAAATGAGGGATTAGGTAACCTAATTAGTGTTTTCTCAATTTTGAGCAAAATTTTTAAAAATTTTCAATGTTTCAAGTTGAAATTTGTTTGGGAAGTGATGAATTGTGTACTTAAGAATGAATGCTTTGGGTATGATAAGATAGAGATTGAATTTTGAATTGCTGAAGTCTAATCATCTAAGTAATTTATCACTTAGGTGCTTACGTTCAGTTAATTAAGAGGTAATATGAATATCATGTTAATCTAAATTACAAGACACATTATACTCAATCTACCTTCTGTAAGATGTACTAGAATTTCTAATTGTTAGTATGTGAATCATTAATAGATGGCAAGAATTGAGTCTGGAGAATTTTATCCACCTTAAAAGGAGAAAATAACCAGTTAAAAAATGGAAAATCGACAGAGAGGTCATGAAAAAGAATAAAAAAGAATGAAAAATCTAGAAAAGAATGCAAAAATAAAAAAGAATAAATAAAAACTGGAAAAAGAAGGAAAAGGGGATAAGTTCGGAATCTATACTTGAGTTTCAAACTAATCTTAAAGTGATGAGCATAACTAACATGATGAATTGATAGAATTCGTACTGGGAGTAAATTGATTTTCACTGAGCACATTAAAAAACTTGATATACAAATTATGCTTCGATTTAATGGATAAAGAACTTATTTGATCGGTTGCTTATGTGATTGGGCTCTAGGTTTCCTAAATATCACTTTCGTATCTTAATTATACCCATTCATCCTTGAGTGCACAAAAGATTGTTTTCTGAAAAAGATTTCTGACATTAAGAATTGAGATCTATTTTTCGCATACTTTGCTTGGGACAAGCAAAATGCTGGTTGGAAATTGTGTTTAGGGTCAAATATTGCATATTGAACCCCATTTATTACTTGGTTTTATGAACATGATAATGCTTGATGTTCTATTTTAATCATGTTTGTGTTGCAAGGTGAATTTAAGAGCTTGGATTGAAAAGGATGCTAAAAATATGGATTTAATGCTCAAGAATCACCAAGCCAAGGATTGGATCTTAGATTTTATAAAGTTTTAATTACCTTTAATCACAATTACTCTCTCAAATATTCCAGATTTAGATTCACATCTTCTTCTAGTTCTAGTTCTAGTTACTTTCGGAATACACATGAGATTAGTCCCTGTGGATTCGACCTCAGTCTCAACGAAATTATTACTACATCAGGACCCTACACTTGGGGTTGTGAACACATCCATGCATTTAATAAGATGCATCGTATATTGTTTTGAATGCCTTTTTGTTTACAATTATGCTTAATTAATACGGTGATGTGTAATCTTGAGGGAAATTTATACTGAACTGGCCACTCATTCATCGAATATATAACCATACAAGTAGTACAGGTGGTTTAGATAATATCTATGTTAAAATTGATGAAGAGTAAGGTACACTTATCAGGGGCGCATGGTTGTATCTGCCATGTGTAGTTGTGCGATCTTACGACTCAAGTTTATACACACTTTATTATTTCTCATGCATTAAATTGTATAATTCTTGTATTTGTTAAGCATAGGGACATTGGTTTGTATAAGTTATTTGGGCAACCGCTCGTATAATTTGAATATATATATATATATATGCAATTTCCTTTATGTTTAATTTGTTCCTATTTCGTCAATGCTCACTCTGAAAAAGAAAATAAGGAAAAAAATAAATATACATTAAATTGGGTTATCTTTAAAGGTTAACACGCGGGTTTTTAGAAATCGAGTCATATACTTGGGTTCCAAAAATAGCGTTACACCCAAGTACATACTCATGCCTGAGAATTCCAGGTGTTAATAATGTATAAATTGAATGCTTTAAAAATTGCACTATATTTTTTTTCATTTAGATCACATCCAGTTACATTTATGAAGGCTTATTCACGAGAATAAAATCAACTGTATTTGTTATTTTATTTGAGTAAAAGAATTCAACAAATTATCAAATGCCCTCTAAATGGGAGCTTATTACATTATCGAGTTCACTGCGAAAATATAAAATTAAATCATAAAACTATCTTCTTATTTATTTAATATAATCTTCCATAAGGAGATGGTCCTCTAGGTATTTAATCTATACATCACTTGCATCATATGTACAGTTGGAGAAGGTCAATGCCCTACTCATAGTGATGTTATCCTTTAAGATTAACAATAATTCAAGAGATTCATAAAAGTAATGTAAGGGTTCTAATACGTCTCGTACTCCACTACTACGAGAGGTATCAGTATGCGTAACCAATATGTATATGAATGCATGCCTATCAAAGTGTGTGCGGCTCATCATACGTAGTGATCATTATCACAATGTGGAAAGTAGTTCAAAATATCCGACTCACCCCGCATTCTCACACTACAAAGATTCACTGACATGTCCAACATCAACGTGGATTTATGCGAACATCTCAAGGCGATACAATAATGTAATTGAGAGATTTAAGTAAGATGATGTGTTTATGGAGTGACTATTTGCGACATCCAATCTTGAGAAGTGATGTAACATGCATGATGATTTACTTACATCGATTGTGCACCACGCCAACTAACCCAAGGAATTATGCACTGACCAAGAGGGCCGCTACCTGTATCGCATTACGTCCATAATAAATATTTGAATCACTAGTTGTGATACCTCTAACACATCACTTGCATTGATAGAGATAAAATTTAAATCATGGGAGTTTTGAAATTCTAAGACATATGCCCAAGCCATAAAGGGAGGTAGCACAATGCTAACATAATAAAGGAGAAGAGTACCAATAAGCTAACTCAACAAAAGAGAAGAGTAGTAATGGGTAACTCAATAAAAGAGGAGAGTAACAAGGGCTAACTCAACAAATGAGGAGAGTAGCAAGGGCTAACTCAACAAAGTTGGTAACCGATCTCTGTTAAAATTTCTCCACCACATAGAACCCATTTGAATTCCATTGATGTGTGGGCCCAAGAATGTTAAGTCCCATTTTGAGTGAATGTCATATGGGCCCATCAGTAGTAGTCTTGTTTGGGCCAACCATTAGCCCTCTTCGGCAAGAGTTCGTGATCCACATGTATTAAATGTATGTTATATTGAAACATGTGAAATTGTTTTATGTGTATAGCCCTTCACCACTTAGTATGTGACATACATTGTATTATGTTGCTGCTTTAGATTACCTAATTATATAACGAGTGCACAACCTTTCACCACTTGGCACTTTGGTTAGGGTGCGGTCCTAAGTAGTAGAATCATATGACATGTGTTTAAACCTATAAACATGTTCAATTATAACAATTAGGTAGACTCTAGATGTGTGAGGGTGCAATATGTATTTGGCCCCTTAATCATGTGGGCATGTGACGTATGTATGGCCACCTAATCAAATGTAATTGAGGAGTATCTGTGGGCGGTTAACCATATGATTTCAAAATTCACACAAGTTCAACTAACTATAAGAAGTCAGGTGGCAAGGGCAAGACTTATATCCGTCGCCTCACATAAATTAATAAATATCACACATAATTAACATCATACCATAATTCCCAAAGGATAAATAATTGTTTGTGGTAAATGAAACAATTGGAGGGAGAGAATCATAATAACATGAAAGCATGTAAAAGGCAAGATAAATCATATTAACTTAAATTAATGTAAGCTTAAAGGACTCACTCATCTTAGCCTTAGATCCAAACCCTAGGTAGATATCCATGTAAGAAAGCTTCTAGATTAAAAGCTTCCACATGAATTATGATTCGCATAAGTAAGAAGGAGACACCATACACATAGAAAAGGAAGATGACATCTAGGCTTCTCCTTCTCTCTCTCTCTCTCTCTCTCTCTCTCTCTCTCTCTCTCTCTCTCTCTCTCTCTCTCCTTGGGTGTTGGGAGATTGGGCATGTGAGAGGAGAGGGGAACTCACACTCCTTTTTAAAAGGAGTGGGCATGTGAGAGGGGTGTGTTTCACATCCCACTTAGATTGGGCTTCTCCGATTTTCTCGTTTCTGACAATCTTTCTTTAAATCTAATTCATCTATTGTGTCAGGATCTTTGAATAGAGTCGGGGTATATGATTTTCTTGGTGATCCGAAATTTAGATTGACATGTTTTGAAAATTCTCCTAACGGATGCAGAAACGAATTTGATCTTAATTAATGATCCACACTTAATGATCAGGGCCTGATTTTAGGAGAAATGTGTAGTCAATATATACAAATGGTTAGACAAAATTCAGTGGTTGGTCGATGGTGAAAAAAGCCTAAATCTAAAATTTTACCTTTTGTACCAAAATGAAGGAACTGGCTTCAACCTTCAATGGTGTAGGATCATAGATTGGGGCCTAAATTTAGTATAATCTCGTAGTCATATGAGCCAAAGTGTGGTCCAAATTTGAGTTGAGATGGATGAAATGAAGTGGTTAAATTGGAAGATCCAAATTTATAAGGAGTTGGTAGGCGTTGACAGGATAACTTCGCGACTAAGGAAAAGTCCACTAAAGTGGATTCTTCATATTTCACACTTGGTCCATATGATGGGAAATTCAAGTCGTTCATATGAAGGGAAATATTCTACTACGACTACCCACGTGATTTCTTCACTCGATGAACACCAAAATCAACGATTAAGGGGCTGATTTATCAATTGGGTTACTTTTACAATGATCTAAGGGCCTAAATTTGACATGTATGGTTAATTTATGATACATAGGCATAAAATAAAATTTCAAATCAAACGGATCGTAGAATTCAAGGGTCTAGGTTAATGGCATTTTCATAATTATCGCTGATATAAGATTTTTGAGAAACCTAATGATTCTGCATGGTTGTAAGTACGTTTTTAAGTAATTCTTATAAAAGAACTTATATCTAAATCATTATGAATAAGGAATTATTCACCAAGCTAATTAAAGAAATGTATAAATAACAACTAACATAATGGATGGTCAAATGACATGTTAAAAATAGAAAAACTTGACGGTTAGTATTCTGATCATGTATGTAAGTGGGTGTACGGTCAGTTTTGTAAACGAATGATCACAAGTGAGTTTTTAGAATGATCAAGAGGTATAACATGTATATCATTAGATTCAAGTGACTTGTTCACATGTATAAGTTTCTCAGATTGAAATCTTGATGGCAGGTTAAGCATATATCATAGGTTGTGAATAAGATAAACAAATTAGAATCTCAATTTGATATGTGTACGAGTGGATGCTAAGATCAAGAGCTAGTTTACTATGATCAAGTGGTCCAAACTTAGAGTGGACGGTCAGAAATCTTTATCTAGTGGTGAATAGTTGACTGAACGATTGGTTATAATGGACAAGTGAGAATACTTGGTTATATGATAATCCTATCTCAAAATCAATAGTCAGATAACTTAATCTATGAATGGAGATTATTCCCAACGGTCAGATTCATGTTGGAGAATGGATGTAAGGTTAGGATAGCTAAATGTTCACTCCCCAAGTATAGGGTTGTGATGTAGTAATAAACTCGGTGAGACCAAGGTCGAATCCTACAGGACTGAAACCTGTACATAATCTGAAATTAAATAGAACTAGAACTAGAAGAAGATGAAATTTAAACCAAGTGAGTATGAGGGATCAATAGTGAAATATTTATCTAAAACTTAGATAAATCAGAGGTAGGAAACTAGGGTGCCGAGGATCCACTTATAGCAATTAGGAAGATATCTTGCATAATTTAAGGACAACTGGAATTGTAGTCCTATCTTATCCAGTTGGTAAGAAGAGATTTGTCAGATCTTTGAATGTCTCATGGATCTAATCATCAACAGATACAATTGGTGTGGATTTGGAAGTGATTTCATCACCTAACCATGCCCAGGAGACTATGGCAAACAATAGCAATTTACCAATCTCATAGCCAATCATGAGAGAATTCTAAAAGTTAGGAAGGATTCCGTCACCCTACCATGCCCATGCGATGATGGTTAACAACGTGTCTTACTAATTTCACAATCTTAATAATGGAAAACATACTTAAAGCTATCGCAAATCCATTGTAATTTAAGTCACAACAAACCATTAAAAACTAAAAGTATACTTTCATAATTAAATTAAAATCCATGAAAATCCATAAAACATGAATTAAAGAAAAGGAACCATCCTAATTACTCTACAAGCTTCACCACTTAGCCCTAGCTAAGAGGTTTAGCCAGCCATGAATATGATTAAGCTATAATCTCTTAAACAAAAATAAAAAGATAAGAAAAAAAACTCTTCCACATGCACCAGATGCCTCCACAGTTGCTTAGGATCGAGGATCTGATGATGATCCCCTCTCTCTCTCTCACCCTTTATAGGCGCTGAAGATGGTGGATGTGTGTAGAGCACCAACCTGCCTTTCGCAGGCTGTTTGCAATAGGGCCGAACTCCGTATCGCGCAACAACAGGGCTTCCTGCATAAGGATTATTGGTGGGGCCCACTTTAGCTGTCATTTGAGATATCCATGCCATCCATCAGCTTCTCCTCAGACCGGAGATAGTCTGTTTTGATCGTCCGTTGATGCGGCCCAGGGAAGAATTCCTGCTGCAATGGTATTTGAATGGTCCTCTTGTGGTCGTTGTAGCGGACATGTATGCATGTATGGCTAAAAACTGTCAGAATGGTTCTGACCATATTGAGTCCCTTTACATGATGGATGATTCGGATTGATCTTTTAAACTAAGATGGAGGCCCACTAGCGATCAACGATGCCCCTGCTTGCGAACAGAGTTGACGTACATCGACGCTGTGATGGCTGGTGTCCCACTGATTGACGTCAGGAAGGAAATCCACACCGTCCATTGAAATGCCCTTGAACAAATGTTTGGAAAAGGTTTATTTGGCTTGGATTAGGTGTCGTCCACCAATCTTTCTACTTCACCGTCCATCCTGCATTTAACGGTGGAAATTGCGTGATCGCGTGTACAAGGAAAAAAGGTCATCATGAATAGGGGCGTGGTCACCCCCTAAACATAATGAATGGTTTGGATCGTGCATGTGAGTGATGGCTGGAGCCCACTGAGATCAGCCGGCATGGGCACGTGAATCCGCTGTGAGATTTTGAGAAATTGAAGAAGAGGTCGGTCAGCATGCGCTGACTGACCTTGGCGTTCCGGTGCTCACCCACTGCACGTGTGTTGTGTACACGCCCCATGCAAGGTGGGTCCCACATTAATGTAATTAGACATCCTCTCTGACCATTTGTCTTATCATCTTATTTAAGAGGTTGAACCTAAGTTTGAAGCATATCCAGAGATCAAGTGGGCCCCAAATCAGAGATTTGGTGGCTGATCTGTCCGTTGGGCCGCTTTCACCAGGATCCAATGGCTAAAATTCAATGTGTATGGTTTATTTATGGTCCTCAGGCCATATATAAAGTTTCGAGCTGAACGGATGGTGGAAACCATATGGTCTTGCATTTTGGACGATTTTTAGGCCCGTTTAACATGAATGGCTTGATTTTCTCGGATCTCTGGCATGTAAATCCTTTGATTTCAGTCTTCTGAGGTCCGTCCCTTGCCTTGGTGACTTTAGAACATTAAATTCATGCTTTTAGCACCCTTTTACAGTCCAAGCTCCTAAATTCACCTTGCATCACAAACACGATTAAAATAGGGCATTAAACAGTATCATGTTCGTAAAAGCAGGTAGTAACTGGGGTCTAATATGAAATATTTGACCCTTAGTACAACCTCCAACCAGCATTTTGCTAGTCCTGAGCAAAGTATGCGAAAAATAAGTTAAGAATTACAGGACAATTTCTATAAAATTGAGTGATTTTTGAAAAACTATCCAGATCCTAGAATTCTAAGATTCATGAATGTTAGGCATTACTTTCTCATAGACTCAAGCGCACAGTAAATTCCATAGTCAAGTTCAAAGTATTAATTCATTAATTAGAAAAATTTTAAACATTGAGTTCCATGGGTGTATAGTATAATCCCGACTTACCATCATTAAGAGATCCAATTGTCAATTTCCATGATAACATTGATGATCCAAAGAGCATTTAGGACAACCTAAGCCAGAATTTGCCTTACAGTTCTTCTTTTCATTATTCCAGCTTTTGAATTTTTCCATCAAGGGGGAGGGGAATCAAATCTGCACCTGTAGAGAGCAAACCTATGATGAAGATCGTACACCCAACCTTTTTTCTGATGACAATTGTTTTTTAGCTGGGTATTCTTTTTTTTCTTTCATTCTTTCTTTCTTATTTTTTTTTTTTAAAAAAAACTTCTTTTTCTTTTTCTATATTTTTCCTATTGAACATGATGGACAAATTCCCCAAGTTGGTTCCTTCTATGCTTAATGATCACGAAGTTACAATTCAATATCAAACTGAAACCTTAGTACGCAAGCAAGATGTGTCTTGTGAAATCATGACTCAATCAATGTTTAAAACTTCTAATCATGGATTAACAATTCAAACTTAACTGTGAAATCTAATAGATAACTGAATCCAAGAGTCATAAATTACCAACATCATGTATCTTATAATTCTAAATCAAAGATGGCCATCAAAATCACATCAAATTTACAAGAAATTCCAGAAAATTTTAAAAAATTTCACAATTTTTGCTCAAGACCAAGAAAACACTGATTAGGTAACCTAATCTCCCACCCCTAGCTTAAAATCTACATTGTCCTCAATGTAAAAGATATATGAGCATGTAATGCAAATGGGACAACGAAAGTGAAGGAAAAGTGATGGAAAGATAGTACCTGGATGAAGGAATTGAGAGGCTTTTCCATAGAGATCTCAGCATGGAAGCGAGTCAGCAAGAGAGTGAAAAGAACTAACCTAGAATGATGTAAAAAGCAAACTAACCTAATGGCATAAAACCGTCTAACCTATAACAGTATAAAGCAAACTACCATAGTCCTATGAAAGCAGGGGAAAAGCTACTTGGTCATGCCGCAAGGTTCCTCATCCAGCCAAGTATCTTGATAAGTTTCTCAGTACGTTCTTCAACAGGATCATCTAAAAGCCCTTTTTGCAATAGGCTTGGATGCCCTGGAGCATGACTGTAACATTTTGGAAAAATCCGTACAAAGACCCGAGTACCACCTCAGGCAGAAATCACCCAGGACCAAATCCTTTAGAAATAAGGTTAATATTAGCAAGTGCTAAACTAGAGTGCTTGTGAAATTAGCACTAATCACTTTAAATTTGCTCTGCAAGACCCAAAACGTGCAAAATCATTGACGCTACATTACCCTAAAATCTAAAATCTATCTTTAAACCCAGTTGCTCTCGGGAGCATCTTGAAACTCCGTATCGGACCTGAACCGCACGTCGAAAGTCCAATTGCCTTGAAGCTATACAGTTATGACCACATTATTGGACTTGACAACCCCCTCGAAAATCAAGTCCAAACTGTGTCTAGAAATGCACAACTTGAGCCCGAAGTGAAGAGTGTGAGAAACGTGAAACTATTTAGAAATAGAATTCAAATTTAAGTAATCTGAATCGTGTCGCTTGCGGACCAAATATAAGGATTCAGACTATCAAAATCTGACCCAAATACACCCTCAGATCAGGAGAAATGTCCCTCACATATCGATGTACTTGTGGCCCTGATCGAGTGACCGTGACCGCTGAACTGAAATTGGTCCACCACGGCTGATCTGTGAATCCAATCGGAACGAAAACTCAGCCTGACCTAGATCTATGGGTAGAGAGCTTAAGTCCGACCGCACGTGGAAAAGGGGCCACCAGAAGTGCTCCGTTGGACTGGAATAGACCCGATTTGGTTATAACCTAAGTATACCTTGGCCTTGGGGCCATTTCCATCAATATTAGGCCTACATAAAGACCTTAAACCCTCACTCTTAAATTCCATACAAATTTTTCAAACCCTAGCTAAGAAAGAGAGAGAATAAAGGAGAGAGAAAGTGAGAGAGAAGTTGGTGAATCATCTTGGAACTCTTTCTAATTACCCGGCGTGCTTAATCCATCGCATCTGAATAGTTATTCCGGTAATTCTAATCTCATTTTTGGGTAAGTCAATTAAACCCTAACCTGTTTTGGAACCTAGGATAGCTTAAGTGTTGTCGTAGCTAATCTAATTCATGCCTTAGGTTACTTATTCGCCGTTGACGAAGACTTATCGTCTAAATCGAATCCGTTACAAAATTCCTGGTTAAAGGTGTGGACTATATTCGTATAGGTTATGGTTTTCAAGGCTTTCAATGTCGGTTAATGGTTTATTCTTGTTGTGGGTGCAATTTCACATGCCAAATGCGATATTTATACTGCGTTTCTGATATATATATAAACTATATTGAGATTTGTGTATTCCATGTATAGGTAGAAAGTATCGTATATGTATGAAATACGAGCATGTGTTTGCCATGATTAATTGTCGTGTGTTTGTGCTAGTTGTACGTGTATCAACTCCTTGGTGAAAGGAATTGTCCTAATGTGTACTATCACCAACATACGTCATGTATGTTGGAATATGTAGTCTAAGTATTTGTAGAAATGTTTGAATGATCAAGTGTGTAATATATTGTACTGTTTATGGGCATTGAGAAGAGATTCTCAACTATCTTAATGATGTGTATGATTTCCTCCATGCAACTTACATTCTTTGTTTGTTTAATTTAGGCACTACTTAGGTGTGAATTCATGTTAAGCTGAAATCCATCAAATGCTCACATGCTTGTATAATTAGAATTGTTGACCCATTACTATTCTGAATTGCTGGTATGAATATCTATTATAATTGAATGTGTTTGGGGACTATGAAATAGTCTAGGGAATCGGTAACAAGCCGTGAGTTTGTGGCTGAGATTATTTTCGTCACGTAGGACGTGTTTGACGAACCTGAGTCGTATTAGGGTTGTCGGCAGTGGTTTGGCCACACGGAGTGTTTGCGCACTTCATGTCGTTCAACTCAACATGCACTCGTGCTAGTCGAGCTCGTCAAGTAACCTGATTGTCCTGGTGGATGTTCACCATGTATGGACGCTACTGTTTGAATCTAGGGTACCAAACTTACCAGTACAAATCCCGTTAACTATGGTACCTCGATCCGCTACGACTCATGAGCCGGCCATGGTGGTATGGGACACCGTAGTTGAGCTGTCAGCCTACGCTGGGGTGACGAGCCTCCCCGTAGTGACCAGTGAGCAATCCAGACTCGTAAGCCAATTATGGTGGTATGGGACATTATATTCGCGTTGTCCGCCTACATTGATTAGTGATGAGCCCTTTGTAGTGACCTCGAGCATACCATGATACTGCATTGAGGTGACGAGCCTTATTGCAGCAGCTAAGGTATGATTAGGCCTACATTGATTAGTAACGAGCCCTTTGTAGCGACCTCGAACCATAATATCGTATGAGATTGTCTAGGACTGATGACCCTAGAATGGATCACAGTTTGGGAATTGATATAATGAAGGTACCTTAGCTTCCCAATCCTGCTGTATGAAAAGGACTAATAACAACTTGGTAATCATGTTCATGCACCGCATTGCATGTGCCTTAGTGTTGTGGAGCACTGCAGGAGGTTGTCATGTGTACCGTAAGATGAAGACGCTGAGGGAGTGTAGGCGAGGGCATGCATCATTTCTACATACATCCTTGCATTAACAAGAGCAATGAGGATATATTTGATTGTATTGCTTTATCATTACTGCTTGATTGAATTGATAACATGTTAACTTTTACTGTATAGTTCCACTGAGTTAATCACTCACTCCCACATTCTGGGACGATGTTTAAGCACCAACCAAACTATGTCTTAGATGCAGATCATGATGCGACCCTCGAGGCAGAGCAGGAGTATGAGGATGACGAGGAGGCGTTTTCCTTTATGCAGTTCTCAGGCAGGTTCATGTGAGCCGTGTCCTGAGCTACGGGGATTCAGGGTTATTATTGTAGTAGTTTATTTCATTTTGATACTTGTATTTTGAGACAAACACTTGTAAATATTAACCTGGCACTGCATATATCCTTTGGGGACTTACACTAGTTTATATGTTCATTTTAGTCTTCCGCTTGCATATTACAACTGTCCCTGGATTATGTCTTGTTGATTTGGCTTAATCTACTTCATGTTTCATGCACTAATACAGGCAACATACAACCATCATTAAACATGTTGCATAAGTGATGTTTTGGAACTTGGGAGCTGAGTTATACTCGACCCCCGATTTTTAGGGCGTTACAATGACTTTCCAGAGAAACTTATATATGATTCATCTGTGACAGAAGAAGTTTCAACGTTAGTATCCCATGGTGAATCAGAGACTACAAGTAGATAAAGTTTAGAAAACTTCTCAGGAAGTGATGTAGTCTCAACATATTCCAAAGATCCAGACTTCAGTTCTATTTCCAGCTCCTTCACCTTTAATGGTAAACATTCAGTGTCTGGGGAAGGAGGGTGTAATGACTCGGAAAGTTTTGTGATTTTCTTTCCTTAGTAGTTATTTTTGGGGTAATTAGCGCTATACTCGATTGCTTGTGAAATCTGCATCAATCACTTTAAATTGTGTCTGCATGACTCAAAACTTGTAGATTGGTTAGCGCTATGTTACTCTGAAATCTGGGATCCATCGCTAAATCCAGTTGTTCTTGAAAATTTTTGGAAGTTCTGAATCAGACCTAGACCGTGCGTCGAAAGTCCGATAGCAATGATCTTAGGCTGTTGCGGTCCCCATGTTGGGCTTGACCATCACCTCAAAAATCAAGTCTAGATGTTGTTCTGGGTCGATTTGATTGAGTTCGGAGTGAAGAGTGTGAGAACGGATGGAAATTTATTGAGCTTTTATGAAATCTGAGTTGTGTCGCTTACGCGATGATTTTAAGCAATCTGACCGTTGGATTCTGACTCAATTTCATCCTCTAATCAGGGAAGGTGGCCCAGGCATGTCCTTGTGCTTGTGTACCTAATCGAGATTCAGTGAACGTTGGATTGAGTGTGGTCCGCCACGGCTGATCTGTAAAGTCGGTCGCTACGAAAACACAGCTTGACCTAGATCCATGGTCAAAGAGCTTAAGTCCAACCTTTTGTGGTCATAGGCCCACCGGAAGTGCTTCGTTGGATCGTGAGAGGCTGGTTTTGGTTATACCCTAAGTATACCTTGGCCCTAGGGTTATTTTCATCAATAGTAGGCTTATTTATAGTCCTTAAACCCTAGCTCTCTTTTCCATACGAATTTTCTCTAACCCTAGCTAAGAAGAGTGGAAAAGAGAGAGAAAGTGAGAGAGAAGTTGGTGAATCATCTTAGATTCGTTCCTGTTCTTCTTCATCCTTGAACCTTTACTCTGAATCGTTATTCTGACAATTCTGAGTTCATCTTTGGGTAAGTTAACCTAATCCTAATCTGTGTTAGAGCTTAGAATAGTCTTGGTGTTGTTGTATCTCATTTCTATTCTTGCTTTAGGGTATTTGTAAGTGCTATGCTATAGTTTATATCCCTGTCTATTGTCAAATTTGTGGTGCCAAAATCACTGTTATATATAACTTGCATAAGTGAAGCTCTCTCAAGGATCAACATTCATGAACAAGCTAAGCTCACAAGACAAGACTCAAGTTGCAAGACTTCAAGAAGAGTACAAGGCAGTTGGTAAAGAACTCAAGACCCTTTCAAGATTGAGCTACATCAAGATTTCAAGATTAATCTACATCAAGACTTCAAGGCTCATACTTCAAGGTCACTAGTTCCGAATATTTCAATGTCCTTTACTTCATGGTTGAGGTTTGACTGACCATAGGTTGACCTTAGAAGTAGGTCATTTCGGATACATAAACCGAATATTTATTTTACATGAGTTTGGCCTATTCTTCGACTAGTCCTAGGCCTTCTTCGACTAGTCCTAGAGTTGCTTCGACCAGTCTAAGAAATTCCTCGATCAGTCATGAGTTTGCTACAAATTTCGGATGAAATCTATTAGGCTTCGACTAGTCCAGGAATCTGTTCGACCAGTCGTAGGAACAGTGTCGACTGCATCAACGACCAGTCGAAAATCTTCGACTCGGATTCCAGCGAACCTTTGCAGGACCTACGACAAGTCGAAGGAGACCTACGACCAGTCACAGGAGACCTTCGACCAGTCGTAGAACGGTCAAAGCATATCCCGCCGGATTTTTCAAATATCTGTTATTGCTTCGACTAGTCGAAGAGCTCCCTAGACCAGTCGAAGACCCGATCTTCTCACTTATAAATAGTGCACGAATCTCAGAAGAAATTATCGAATTACTTAATCCATTCAAGCCAATCTTCGTCGAACTTCTGAGAGATAATTCTGTGCTCCATCTAAGCTAAGTATGCTTATTTAATATTCTCTTTCCTTAGCTTTATTTTAATTGATTTTGTTTCTCCTATTCCAATCTGATTTGATAATAGGAATTATTATTCCCTTTCTTTGGAATCAAAATCAATTAAGGCAAGCCCTCTTCAGTTTAATTTAAAATCTATTAGAATTAGAACCATTGTAATTGAGTACTGGACATTGAACTTGGACATTCAATCATCTACTCTAATTTGGTTCTACCGGGCTGCTACAACGAAGGAGATATTCAGGTATTTTACATTTAATTGTAAATTCCTTTTTGTTTTGGTTTCTTTCAAGATTTGCCAGAAAAATCTTGTTGTATTGGTTTTCTGAGGAGAGCCAGGAAAACTCAGAAGTGGGGTTTTTTAATTGTGTAAGCCCACAGACAAAGACACAATTGTAAAGGTTTTGGGTGAACCTGGGAAAACCTATTTTGTTAGTGAACGCTAATATCCCCTGTGTGAGGATATTAGGAGTGGAGTAGCATTTTGTGTGGCTGTTGTTTAACAGTTGGTGAACACACAGGCGAACCACTATAATCCCTTGTGTTGTGGTTGAATGATTTATACTTCTAATCATTAATTATTCTTTTGTGGGATGTATGTATGGTAGTGAATGTTGTAATCATTTAATTCAAGCTTTGTGAGAATTTTGTAATAGTTTAGAATTTATTTTCTGCTATTCCTTTATCAGCTTGATTTTCAATTTCATTTGAAAGTTGTTCCAGCAAGGTTGCCCTGCCATTTTTATGGTGTATGGCTGTCCCTAGAACAATACATTTGTGATTACAATTTATTTCAATTCAGTTTGTATTTATTTCTGTATTCCTCTTCGGTTTGAGATTTGATACAAAGATCTTTCTAGAAATAAGGTTGTCCTACCATAAACTCTGGTTTTTAGTGTAAGGTTGTCCTTAGAACAACGTTTGTATCAACCTCTCAAGATCTGAATTTTGAGGTAATTTTACTTTCCTACATTGTGATTTACTTTGGCTATCATATTCTTTTTAATTCCATTGTTATAAGTTTTATTTGGCATTGTCCTATTCATCCCCCCTCTAGGACACATAGCTTGGCCTTTTCAAGTGGTATCAGACCCTAATAGCTCTTTTTATTCTTGGATTTAATTCCTGAGCTAACGATTTAAGCTATTTAAGATGTCAAATTTTGATAGCCTTTCAGTCACTAGGCCTCCACCCTTTGATGGCTCCAACTATGCCTATTAGAAAGCCAGAATGAGGATCTTCCTCAAATCAATGGATGAAAATGTGTGGCAAGCCACAGTGACTGAATGGAATCCTCCTATCATGGAAGTTGCTGGGGTTGATGGTTCAAAATCAATGAAAGTCACACCATATTACTAATGGATCACTCTTCAGAAAAGTGAGAGTAGTGCAAATGATAAAGCACTAAATGCAATTACTTGCGCACTATCACCGGATGAGTTCAAAAGAATCATTTCCTGTGATACTGCAAAGCAAGCTTGGGATATATTAGAAATGACACACGAGGGTACTACAATTGTCAAAAAATCTAAAGTCCAACTCCTCACAACCAGATTTGAAGAAATTCATATGGAGGAAAATGAAATGTTTATGGACTTTTACACTAGATTGAATGACATTGTAAACTCAATGTGGGGTCTTGGCGATAAAATCCCAGAAAGTAAAGTGTGTGCAAAAATATTATGCTCACTTCCTGAACGGTTCAATTCTAAAGTAACCGCGATCCAGGAACTTCGTGATACGGATAATATGAGGGTAGAAGAACTAGTTGGTTCTCTACAAACCTACGAGTTAAACTTTAAAGCTCCTAAAGGTAAATCTATCGCACTAAAATCTTCTAAATGTAATTCAAAAGATGATTCAGAAGATGATATGGCTCTTTTAGCTAAGAAATTTTATAAGATTTTCAAAAGCAAGAAAAGGGTTGATTTTTAAAAATCAAATGATAAAAAAAGTTTAGACCCAAATCTCAAAAATCTTTGAAAGATAGTCAATGTTACAACTGTCAAGAATATGGGCACTTAGCAAATAGATGTCCTAAAAGGGACAAACCCAAGAAGAAGGGTATGTTGGCTACATGGGATGAATCATCTGATTCTGAAGGTTCTTCTGAATCAGAAGATTCTGAAACTGAGTCGGGCAATGAGGTTAAAGCTCTTATGACTCTAGCCAAATTCAAATTTTCAGATAATGACTCAACAAGTGAAGAAAATCTGAATAGTGAATGTGAAAATGAAGATGATCTTTAAGACGCTTACAATGCCCTATATAAGGAAAGTTGTAAAATTGCTGTCAAACTTAAACTTCAAAAAGAAAAGTTTTCTAAACTCAAAAATTGTTTTGAATCACTTGTCTTAGAAAAATCACAAATTTCAGACTGTTTTGAAAAATCAAAATGCGATTTGGAATTCAAAAACTCACTAATTATTGATTTAAAATCTGAAATTGAGAAACTTAAAACTAAAGTATCTTCTCTTCTGAGTCTAAAGGACACATGGAAATATGCCCAAGGTGATCCAAAGTTAGAGAAACTTTTATCCGGATCAAGAAAATGTGGCGATCGATCCGGGTTGGGCTATGATAAAAATTTACCTCCTAAACAAAAGTATACTCCTCCTATGTTTGTTAAAGGAGAGTCCTCAAACTCAAAAGGGAAAAGTACTTATCAAGATTTTTCTAGAAATTCAAAAACTTTTCAAAAACCTAGAAGCAGTCATGTCAACTTTAATCAGAAACGAAATTCACTAGCTGAAAAGATAGTTGATTTACTCAAGGAGCTCTTAAAATCTAACTCTATAGGTCATTCCTATAAATATACACAAAAGAAGACCAACTATGTTTCTAAACCCAAAACAGTTATGAAATAGGTTCCTAAAGTCACTTGCTTCGTTGCTCACACTGCTTTCAAAGCAACAAGTCATTCAAAGTGGTACCTAAACAATGGATGCTCCAGGCATATGACAGGTGACAAAGCTTTATTCACGGATCTGAAAGATATGACCGATGGTTCAGTCACATTTGGCGATGGTAGCAATTGCAAGATTATAGGCCAAGGTACGGTTCAACTTTTTAATCTGCCTGTGTTTAAAAATGTTTTATACGTTGAAGGCTTAAAACATAACTCGCTTAGTATATCTCAAATATGTGATAATAACCATAATGTTCGGTTTTCTAATCAAAGATGTGAGATAATAAACAATAAGGGTTCTGTAATATTAACTGGATGTAGAACGTCTGAAAATTACTATATTATTAGCGAATCCAGCTCATCTAATCAAACATGTTACATGGTCCATACAGACGAGACGGATTTATGACACAAACGTCTTGGACATGTACATTATCAAAATTTATATAAATTGAGCAAACGAGAACTTGTAAGAGGTTTACCCAAACTTCAGAAATTAGATAACATATGTGGTGAGTGTTAGATAGGCAAACAAACAAAGAACTCACACAAAAAGGTGAATTCAAATACCACATTAAGACCACTCGAACTTCTCCACATGGATCTGATAGGACCTACCAGAACAGAAAGTCGTGATGGTAAAAAGTATATCCTGGTAATAGTTGATGACTTTACCAGATTCACTTGGGTAGTCTTCTTAAGGGATAAATCTGAAACCCTTGAAGAAGTAAGAAAAGTTCTCAAAAGGATTCAAACTAAAAAATCTTCTCAAATCAATAAAATTCGTAGTGATCATGGATCTGAATTTGAGAATAGCAATTTTGAGAAGTTCTGTACCAACTAAGGAATATTACATGAATTCTCTACTCCCAAAACTCCACAACAAAATGGAAATGTAGAAAGAAAGAATAGGGTGCTTCAAGAAATGGCTAACGTCATGTTGAATAGCATGAAGCTCTCTAAAAATCTTTGGGCTGAAGCAGTCAACACAGCTTGCTATATTATTAACCGAGTCTACACTAGCAAATAATAATAAAATGGCTTATGAATTGTGGTTCAATAAAAAGCCTACTGTTAAATACTTTCGAGTTTTTGGCAGCAAGTGCTATATTTTACGTGATCGTGAAAATTTGAAAAAATTCGATACGAAGAGTGATGAAGGGATTTTTCTAGGATATTCCTTAAACAGTCAAGCTTATAGGGTCCTGAACAAAAGGACTGGTGTGATTCAAGAATCCATTAATGTTGTCATTGATGATCACTTAAACACACCAATTTCTAATTCAGATAATGATGAAGTACCAATCATTGATAAACCCGATACTTCATCGAATCAGACTGATTCTGAGTTGAGGACTGTTAAAGATCATCCAACCCCATAAATTCTTGGAAACCCTCTCACCGGTGTTCGCACCCATAGACAACTTGAGGATATATGTAATTATGTATGTTTTACATCCCAAATTGAACCATCTAACGTAAAAGAAGCTCTTGCTGATGAAAACTGGATTGTTGCGATGCAAGATGAACTTAACCAATTCGTAAGAAATGATGTTTGGTATCTCGTACCAAGACCTAAAGATAAACACATCATTGGAACAAAATGGATTTTCAAAAATAAGTCTGACGAGTGTAGAAATATAATTAGAAACAAGGCTAGACTAGTGGTACAAGGTTATACTCAAATTGAAGGGATTGATTTCGATGAAACCTTTGCACCAGTAGCACGTCTTGAATCTATCAGACTATTTATATCCATTGCATGTTTTAGAAAGATAAAGATCTATCAGATGGATGTGAAAAGTGCTTTTCTAAATGGCGATTTATATGAAGAAGTCTATGTTGAACAGCCAATGGGTTTTGAAGATTCCAAAAATACTGATCATGTATATCGGCTTAAAAAGGCACTTTATGGATTAAAACAAGCACCTAGGGCATGGTATGAGAAACTATCAAAATTTCTTTTAAGTCATAATTTTTAAATGGGATCTGTTGATAAAAGTCTGTTTGTTAAGAAACATAATGATCATATCTTAATGGTGCAGATTTATGTTAATGATATCATTTATGGACCAACTTATACTGACTTGACTACTGAGTTTGCAGATTTGATGAAATCACAATTCGAAATGAGCATGGTTGGGGAATTGACTTATTTCCTTGGATTGCAAGTAAAGCAACAACCTGAAGGAATATTCATTTCTCAATTTAAGTATGCCTTGAATCTAATCAAGAGATTTGGATTTGAGAATGGCAATAATTTCGATACTCCTATGAATACTACCCTGAAACTATCAAAAGACTCTAATGGTAAAAATGTTGACTCAAAACTTTATCGGAGTATGATTGGTAGTTTATTATATTTAACTGCTAGTAGACCTGATATTTCTCTAAGTGTTGGTATTTGCGCAAGATATCAATCTGATCCAAAAGAATCTCACTTGATTGTTGTCAAGCGAATTATTAGATATATCGCAATTACTATAAATCTCGGTCTCTGGTATCCTCATGAAACCAATGTCTAATTAGCTGGGTACTCGGATGCTGACTGGGCTGGTAATCTAGATGATAGAAAATCAATCAGTGGTGGTTGTTTTTACATTGGAAATTGTCTAGTTTCCTGGTTTAGTAAGAAACAAAATTCTATATCACTTTCAACAGCTGAAGCTGAGTATATCGTAGCTGGTAATGCATGTACACAGCTTGTTTGGATACAACGAATGCTAAGTGATTATGGAATTAAACAGGATTCTATGTTATTACATTGTGATCATTTCAGTGCGATAAATATTTTAAAAAATCATATTCAGCATTCTCGTACTAAGCACATTGACATTAGATTTCATTATATAAGGGAATTAGTAGAAGAAAAAGTTATATCTCTATAATATATTCCTACTGAAGATCAACGAACTGACATTTTCACAAAACCTCTCGATAAAAGCAGGTTCAAAAAGATGAAATTTGATCTTGGCATATGCATTTTAAATTGATTATTTATGCCTACTTGTATTATAGTGTATATATTTGCTAGATTGAATTCCAATTTTTGTTTAAATTACAAGAAATTTGAATTTTTGGGGTTTCTTCGACCAGTCATGAGTATACACGACCAGTCGTCCTACGACCGGTCGTAGATACCCACGACCAGTCGTAGAACACGAGTTTCACTTAAATTAGGGATTTTTTCCTTTTCTTCCTCATTCCTTTCTTCTCCTTGGAGCCGAGCTTCTACTTGTCGAACCCATTCTTCAAGTTCTTCAAGGTTAGTGTTCCAAATCCCATTTTTCTTGCGGATTTATGTCTAGATTGTTTCCTTCTCTAGCTTGAAGCTTTCTATTTTGGATTTCATTGAGATTTGGGGTTTGGATTTTGAAAAATCTGTTTTGATTAAACCCACTTCTCAATCCTTTGCAACTTCTTAATTTCTTGAAATCCTTATTGCAAATGGCTTCTAGAGGTAGAAAAACTACTTCCCGTGGTCCTTCTTCCTCCAGATCGACCGCTATCTCTAAGCGTCATCTTCTTGTTCCTAATGATGATCCATCATATGTTAAGGACATTAGATCACGTATTGTTATTGTTGAACATCCTGTTGATGTTAATCATATTGCACCTTTTGACATCCTTCCTATGCTTGAAGCTGTAGGTTGGGTTAACTTATTACATTGGGGTGGGCCTGCATACCGGTCCATTGCCCAATCCATGTTTACATGTATTAGTGCTTTCTCACAGGATAATTTAACTTTTCAAATTTCTACTAGAGAAGGGCCTTTTGACGTTGATCGTCATTTAATTTCAGCCCTTATAGACATTCCTGTGAATGATGAGGGTATTCCTATTCATAATTTAATTGATAAAGCCTCAATGTCTGAAAAATGCATGCTCACTAGAGACTTGTGCAACATGGATGTTCAATGGACTCAAAAAGGGAATGCGCTCCTCGCAAGGTATTTGTTACCCAAATACAGAACTCTCCACAGAATCTTTGTGTCTAATCTGTATCCTCGTTCGGGTAATAAATCTGACTTGACTTCGTTTATGGTTCGTGTTATCCATACTATTTCCAATGGTACTCAGATTTGTTTACCATCCTTAATCTGTCATTTCATTCTTCAGTTTCGACTCCATCCTGGTCATAGTGACATTCCTTTTGCCTATTTTATGACTGTATTGGCTACTCATATGTTAGTCGATATGCCGGTTGATGAGGCACCAATCCATCATTTGATCTTCAACAATACGAATATCAATAAGATGAAGTTGGATCTACTTCCTGAACAAGGTGGTGGTGGTGGTGGTGGTCATGAAGAAGCTGGTGATAACATTAATATGGATGATATTTTTGAGGAACTGGATTCTGACTCAGCAAATGATCCAGATTTTGTACCAACTGATGTTGATGCACGTCTGAGTGCATTAGAGGGTAAAGTTGAGAATATAAATGTAAAGTTGGAAAACATGTCTGTTGCTCATGATTTACAATTCAAGCACATGTGCAAATATCTTAGGTGCTTGAACAAAGGCATGCACTAACTTGATCCCTCTATTCCTGCTCCGTCATCAAGTTCTAGTTCTAAGTAGTTTTTATGAGACTTCTGGTCTATAATAACTTTAAAACTTAGCACTTGACCGACTTTGAGTTTGATACTATCTATGTTTTCTGCTGAATATTTATTCTATGTGATGCTATGCTGAGTATCTCTATCACTCTTTTGCTATACTCTCTTACCACCTCATGTTTTCTCTCATGAATTCCTTTATTTAGTTCTCCTTTGTTATATTGTGATAAAAAGGGGGAGAATGGTTTGTTCTCTTAATGTGATTGTGAGAGGAGTAGCATTGGTTATGTTACTCAGGGGGAGTCTGATTGTGAGAGGAGTAGCATTGGTTATGTTACTCAGGGGGAGTCAAGGGGAGTATATGTTTGATCTTGTTGAATGAAAATGGTTGAATGTTGAAACTGGTTGAATGTTGAATATTGAATATTGGTTTGCAGGTATTAACCAGTTGTTTTACTTTATGTTTATCTTGGTTATGTGTTTTGTCACTAATTTGACAAAGGGGGAGATTGTAAGTGCTATGCTATAGTTTATATCCCTGTCTGTTGTCAAATTTGTGGTGCCAAAATCACTGTTATATATAACTTGCATAAGTGAAGCTCTCTCAAGGATCAACATTCATGAACAAGCTAAGCTCACAAGACAAGACTCAAGTTGCAAGACTTCAAGAAGAGTACAAGGCAGTTGGTAAAGAACTCAAGACCCTTTCAAGATTGAGCTACATCAAGATTTCAAGATTAATCTACATCAAGACTTCAAGGCTCATACTTCAAGGTCACTAGTTCCGAATATTTCAATGTCCTTTACTTCATGGTTGAGGTTTGACTGACCATAGGTTGACCTTAGAAGTAGGTCATTTCGGATACATAAACCGAATATTTATTTTACATGAGTTTGGCCTATTCTTCGACTAGTCCTAGGCCTTCTTCGACTAGTCCTAGAGTTGCTTCGACCAGTCTAAGAAATTCCTCGATCAGTCATGAGTTTGCTACAAATTCCGGATGAAATCTATTAGGCTTCGACTAGTCCAGGAATCTGTTCGACCAGTGGTAGGAACAGTGTCGACTGCATCAACGACTAGTCGAAAATCTTCGACTCGGATTCCAGCGAACCTTTGCAGGACCTACGACAAGTCGAAGGAGACCTACGACCAGTCGCAGGAGACCTTCGACCAGTCGTAGAACGGTCAAAGCATATCCCGCCGGATTTTTCAAATATCTGTTATTGCTTCGACTAGTCGAAGAGCTCCCTAGACCAGTCGAAGACCCGATCTTCTCACTTATAAATAGTGCACGAATCTCAGAATGAAAATGGTTGAATGTTGAAACTGGTTGAATGTTGAATATTGAATATTGGTTTGCAGGTATTAACCAGTTGTTTTACTTTATGTTTATCTTGGTGATGTGTTTTGTCACTAATTTGACAAAGGGGGAGATTGTAAGTGCTATGCTATAGTTTATATCCCTGTCTGTTGTCAAATTTGTGGTGCCAAAATCACTATTCTATATAACTTGCATAAGTGAAGCTCTCTCAAGGATCAACATTCATGAACAAGCTAAGCTCACAAGACAAGACTCAAGTTGCAAGACTTCAAGAAGAGTACAAGGCAGTTGGTAAAGAACTCAAGACCCTTTCAAGATTGAGCTACATCAAGATTTCAAGATTGATCTACATCAAGACTTCAAAGCTCATACTTCAAGGTCACTAGTTCCGAATATTTCAATGTCCTTTACTTCATGGTTGAGGTTTGACTGACCATAGGTTGACCTCAGAAGTAGGTCATTTCGGATACATAAACCGAATGTTTATTTTACATGAGTTTGGCCTGTTCTTCGACTAGTCCTAGGCCTTCTTCGACTAGTCCTAGAGTTGCTTCGACCAGTCTAAGAAATTCCTCGATCAGTCGTGAGTTTGTTACAAATTCCGGATGAAATCTGTTAGGCTTCGACTAGTCCAGGAATCTGTTCGGCCAATCAAGCAAAGCTCTCAAGTACAAGACTCAGGATCTTGAATGAAAGAACTGATCACAAGACAAGATCGTTTTTGGTGTAAGGTTGTCCTTAGAATAACGTTTGTATCAACCTCTCAAGATCTGAATTTTGAGGTTGTTTTTCTTTCCTGCATTGTTATTTAATTTGGCTATCATTTTCTTTATTATTCCGCTGTTATAAGTTTTTATTTGGCATTGTCCTATTCACCCCCCCTCTAGGACATATAGCTTGGCCTTTTCAAGTGGTATCAAAGCCTAATAGCTCTTTTTTTTTTGGATTTAATTCCTGAGCTAACGATTTAAGCTATTTAAGATGTCAAATTTTGATAGCCTTTCAGTCACTAGGCCTCCACCCTTTGATGGCTCCAACTATGCTTATTGGAAAGCCAGAATGAGGATCTTCCTCAAATCAATGGATGAAAATGTGTGGCAAGCCATAGTGACTGAATGGAATCCTCCTATCATGGAAGTTACTGGGGTTGATGGTTCAAAATCTATGAAAACCACACCATATTACCAATGGACCACCCTTCAGAAAAGTGAGAGTAGTGCAAATGCTAAAGCACTAAATGCAATTACTTGCGCACTATCACCGGATGAGTTCAAAAGAATCATTTCTTGTGATACTGCAAAGCAAGCTTGGGATGTATTAGAAATGACACACGAGGGTACTACAATTGTTAAAAAATCTAAAGTCCAACTCCTCATAACCAGATTTGAAGAAATTCATATGGAGGAAAATGAAATGTTTATGGACTTCTACACTAGATTGAATAACATTGTAAACTCAATGTGGGGTCTTGGCGATAAAATCCCAGAAAGTAAAGTGTGTGCAAAAATACTACGTTCACTTCCTGAACGGTTCAATTCTAAAGTAACCGCAATCCAGGAACTTCGTGATACGGATAATATGAGGGTTGAAGAACTAGTTGGTTCTCTACAAACCTACGAGTTAAACTTTAAAGCTCCTAAAGGTAAATCTATCGCTCTAAAATCATCTAAATGTAATTCAGAAGAAAATTCTGATTCAGAAGATGATATGGCTCTTTTAGCTAAAAAATTTTACAAAATTTTCAAAAGCAAGAAAAGAGTTGATTTTTAAAAATCAAATGATAAAAAGAAGTTTAGACCCAAATCTCGAAAATCTTTGAAAGATAGTCAATGTTACAACTGTCTAGAATATGGGCACTTAGCAAATAGATGTCCTAAAAGGGACAAACCCAAGAAGAAGGGTATGTTGGCTACATGGGATGAATCATCTGATTCTGAAGGTTCTTCTGAATCAGAAACTGAGTCGGGCAATGAGATTAAAGCTCTTATGACTCTAGCCAAATTCACATTTTCAGATAATGACTCTACAAGTGAAGAAAATCTGAATAGTGAATGTGAAAATGAAGATGATCTTCAAGACGCTTACAATGCCCTATATAAGGAAAGTTGTAAAATTGCTGTCAAACTTAAACTTCAAAAAGAAAAGTATTCTAAACTCAAAAATTGTTTTGATTCACTTATTTTAGAAAAATCACAAATTTCAGATTGTTTTGAAAAATCGAAATGCGATTTGGAATTCAAAAACTCCCTAATTGTTGATTTAAAATCTGAAATTGAGAAACTTAAAACTGAAGTATCTTCTCTTCTGAGTTTAAAGGACACATGGAAATATGCCCAAGGTGATCCAAAATTAGAAAAACTTTTATCCGGATCAAGAAAATGTGGCGATCGATCCGGGTTGGGCTATGATAAAAATCTACCCCCCAAACAAAAGTATACTCCTCCTATGTTTGTTAAAGGAGAGTCCTCAAACTCAAAAGGGAAAAGTACTTATCAAGATCTTTCTAAAAATTCAAAAACTTTTCAAAAACCTAGAAATAGTCATGTCAACTTTAATCAGAATCGAAATCCACTAGCTGAAAAGATAGTTGATTTACTTAAGGAGCTATTAAAATCTAGCTCTATAGGTCATTCCTACAAGTATACACAAAAGAAGACCAACTATGTTCCTAAACCCAAAACAGTTATGAAATGGGTTCCTAAAGTCACCTGCTTGGTTGCTCACACTGCTTTCAAAGCAACAAGTCATTCAAAGTGGTACCTAGACAGTGGATGCTCCAGGCATATGACAGGTGACAAAGCTTTATTCACCGATCTGAAAGATATGACTGATGGTTCAGTCACATTTGGTGATGGTAGCAACTGCAAGATTATAGGCCAAGGTACGGTTCAACTTTTTAATCTTCCGGTGTTTAAAAATGTTTTATACGTTGAAGGCCTAAAGCACAACTTGCTTAGTATATCACAAATATGTGATAATAATCATAATGTTCGGTTTTCTAATCAAAGCTGTGAAATACTAAACAATAAGGGTTCTGTAATATTAACTAGACGTAGAACGTCTGAAAATTGCTATATTATTAGCGAATCCAGCTCATCTAATCAAACATGTTACATGGTCCATACAGACGAGACCGACTTATGGCACAAACGTCTTGGACATGTACATTATCGAAATCTATATCGATTGAGCAAACGAGAACTTGTAAGAGGTTTACCCAAACTACAGAAATTAGATAAAATATGTGGTGAGTGCCAGATAGGCAAACAAACAAGGAATTCACACAAAAAGGTGAATTCAAATACCACATTTAGACCACTCGAACTTCTCCACATGGACCTGATAGGACCTACCAGAACGGAAAGTCATGGTGGTAAAAAGTACATCTTGGTAATAGTTGATGACTTTACCAGATTCACTTGGGTAGTCTTCTTAAGGGATAAATCTGAAACCCTTGAAGAAGTAAGAAAAGTTCTCAAAAGGATTCAAACTGAAAAATCTTCTCAAATCAGTAAAATTCGTAGTGATCATGGATCTGAATTTGAGAATAGCAATTTTGAGAAGTTCTGTACCGACCAAGGAATATTACATGAATTCTCTGCTCCCAAAACTCCACAACAAAATGGAATTGTAGAAAGGAAGAATAGGGTGCTTCAAGAAATGGCTAATGTCATGTTGAATAGCATGAAGCTCTCTAAAAATCTTTGGGCTGAAGCAGTCAACACAGTTTGTTATATTATTAACCGAGTCTACACTAGAAAAGATAATAATAAAACGGCTTACGAATTGTGGTTCAATAAAAAGCCTACTGTTAAATACTTTCGAGTTTTTGGCAGCAAGTGCTATATTTTACGTGATCGTGAAAATTTGGGAAAGTTCGATATGAAGAGTGATGAAGGTATTTTTCTAGGATACTCTTTAAACAGTCGAGCTTATAGAGTTCTGAACAAAAGGACTGGTGTGATTCAAGAATCCATTAATGTTGTCATTGATGATCACTTAAACACACCAATCTCTAATTCAGATAATGATGAAGTACTAATCATTGATAAACCCGATACTTCATCAAATCAGACTGATTCTGAGTTAAGGACTGTTAAAGATCATCCAACAATACAAATTCTTGGAAACCCTCTCACCGGTATTCGCACTCGTAGACAACTTGAGGATATATGTAATTATGTATGTTTTACATCCCAAATTGAACCATCTAACGTAAAAGAAGCTCTGGCTGATGAAAACTGAATTGTTGCGATGCAAGATGAACTCAACCAATTCGTAAGAAATGATGTTTGGTATCTCGTACCAAAACCTAAAGATAAACACATCATTGGAACAAAATGGATTTTCAAAATAAGTCTGATGAATGTGGAAATATAATTAGAAACAAGGCGAGACTGGTGGTACAAGGTTTTACTCAAATTGAAGGGATTGATTTCGATGAAACCTTTGCACCAGTAGCACGTCTTGAATCTATCAGACTATTTATATCCATTGCATGTTTTAGAAATATAAAGATCTATCAGATGGATGTGAAAAGTGCTTTTCTAAATGGCGATTTACATGAAGAAG
The DNA here is from genome assembly GCF_029962835.1 of Magnolia sinica. Classification (NCBI taxonomy): domain Eukaryota; kingdom Viridiplantae; phylum Streptophyta; class Magnoliopsida; order Magnoliales; family Magnoliaceae; genus Magnolia; species Magnolia sinica. The sequence goes on from NC_080574.1 coordinate 90,196,715, forward strand.
TCTATGTTGAACAGCCAATGGGATTTGAAGATTCTAAAAATATTGATCATGTATATCGGCTTAAAAAGGCACTTTATGGATTAAAACAAGCACTTAGGGTATGGTATGAGAAACTAACAAAATTTCTTTTAAGTCATAATTTTCAAATGGGATCTGTTGATAAAACTCTGTTTGTTAAGAAACATAATGATCATATCTTAATGGTACAGATTTATGTTGATGATATCATTTATGGATCAACTTGTACTAACTTGACTACTGAGTTTGCAGATTTGATGAAATCACAGTTCGAAATGAGCATGGTTGGGGAATTGACTTATTTCCTTGGATTGCAAGTAAAGCAACAACCTGAAGGAATATTCATTTCTCAATCTAAGTATGCCTTAAACCTAATCAAGAGATTTGGATTTGAAAATGGCAAAAATTTTGATACTCCTATGAGTACTACCCTGAAACTATCAAAAGACTCTAATGGTAAAAATGTTGACTCAAAACCTTATCGGAGTATGATTGGTAGTTTGTTATATTTAACTGCTAGTAGACCTGATATTTCTCTAAGTGTTGGTATTTGCGCAAGATATCAATCTGATCCAAAAGAATCTCACTTGATTGCTGTCAAGCGAATTATTAGATATGTCGCAAGTACTGTAAATCTCGGTCTCTGGTATCCTCATGAAACCAATGTTCAATTAGCTGGGTACTCGGATGCTGACTGGGCTGGTAATCTAGATGATAGAAAATCAACCAGTGGTGGTTGTTTTTTCATTGGAAATTGTCTAGTTTCCTGGTTTAGTAAGAAACAAAATTCTATAGCAGTTTGTAAAGAACTCAAGACACTTTCAAGATTGAGCTACACTTGTTTGGATGCAACGAATGCTAAGTGATTATGGAATTAAACAGGATTCTATGTTATTCCATTGTGATAATTTCAGTGCGATAAATATTTCAAAAAATCCTATTCAGCATTCTCGTACTAAGCACATTGACATTAGATTTCATTATATAAGGGAATTAGTAGAAGAAAATGTTATATCTCTAGAATATATTCCTACTGAAGATCAACGTGCTGATATTTTCACAAAACCTCTTGATAAAAGTAGGTTCAAAAAGATGAAATTTGATCTTAGCATGTGCATTTTAAATTGATAATTTATGCCTTCTTGTATAATATTGTATATATTTGCTAGATTGTATTTTAATTTTTTGTTTAAATTGCAAGTAAAATTGAATTTTTGGGGTTTGTACGACCAGTCGTGAGTATACACGACCAGTCGTACTACGACCGGTCGTAGATACCCACGACCAGTCGTGGAGCACGGGTTTCACTTCAAATTGGGGATTTTTCTCTTTCTTCCTCATTTCTTCTTTCTTCTCCTTGGAGCCGAACTTCGACTCGTCGAACCCATTCTTCAAGTTCTTTAAGGTTAGTGTTCCAAATCCGTTTTTCTTGCAAATTTGTGTCAAGATTGCTTCCTTTTCTCTCTTGAAGCTTTCTATCTTGAAAATCATTGAGATTTGGGGTTTGGGTTGTGAAAAATCTGTTTTGAGCAAACCCTCATCTCAATCCTTTGCAACTTCTTTATTCCTTTAATTCCTTGTTGCAAATGGCTTCTAGAGGAAGAAAAACTACTTCACGTGGTCCTTCTTCTTCCTCCAAATCTACCCCTATATCTAAACGTCATCTTCTTGTTCCCAATGATGATCCATCATTTGTTAGAGACATTAGATCTCGTAAGGTTATCGTTGAACATCCTGTTGATGTCAATCACATTGCTCCATTTGACATCCTTCCTATGCTTGAAGCTGTAGGTTGGACTAACTTATTGCATTGGGGTGGGCCTGCATACCGGTCCATTGCCCAATCCATGTTTTCATGTATTAGTGCATTTGCACAGGATAATTTAACTTTCCAAATTTCTACTAGAGAAGGGCCATTTGACGTTGATCGTCATTTAATTTCAGCCCTTATGAAAATTCCTGTGAATGATGAGGGTATTCCAATTCATAACTTGACTGATAAACCCTCAATGGCTGAAAAACGTATGCTAACTAAAGACTTGTGCAATATGAATGTTCAATGGACTCAAAAAGGGAATGCGCTCCCCGCAAGGTATTTGTTACCCAAATACAGAATTCTTCACAGAATCTTTGTGTCTAATCTGTATCCTCGTTCGGGTAATAAATCTGACCTGACTTCATTTATGGTTCGTGTTATCCATGCTATCTCAAATGGTACTCAGATTTCTTTGCCTTCCTTAATCTGTCATTTCATTCTTCAGTTTCGACTCCATCCTGGTCATAGTGACATTCCATTTGCATACTTTATGACTGTATTGGCTACTCATATGTTAGTCGATATGCCTGTTGATGAAGCACCAATCCATCATCTGATCTTCAACAATACAAATATTAATAAGATGAAGTTGGATCTGCTTCCTGAACAAGGTGGTGGTGGTGGTGGTGGTCCTGAAGAAGCTGGTGTTGATATTAATATGGATGACATTTTTGAGGAACTGGATTTTGACTCAGCAAATGATCCAGATTTTGTACCATCTGATGTTGATGCACGTCTGAGTGCATTAGAAGGTAGAGTTGAGGATATAAATGTTAAGTTGGAAAACATGTCTGTTGCTCATGATTTGCAATTCAAGTATATGCGCAAATATCTTAGGCGCTTGAACAAAGGCATGCACCAACTGGATCCTTCTATTCCTGCTCCATCTTCAAGTTCTAGTTCTGACTAGTTTCTATGAGACTTTTTGTATGTAATAACTTTCTTACTTAGCACTTGACTGATTTTGATTTGGATTCTATTTATGTTTTATGCTGATTATTTGTTCTTGATGTAATGCTGGATATATGTGATGCTATCTTGAGTTCCTCTTACTCTCTTACTTCCTCATGTTTTCTCTCATGACTTCCTTTCTTTCGTTCTCCTTTGTCATATTGTGACAAAAAGGGGGAGAATGGTTTGTTCTTACTGTGATTACCCAGGGGGAGTTAGGGGGAATATATGTTTGATCTTGAATATATGTTTGATCTTGTTGAATGATAATGGTTGAATGTTGAAACTGGTTGAATGTTGAATATTGAATATTGATTTGCAGGTGTTAACCAGTTGTTTTACTTTTGTTTATTATGGTTATGTGTTTTGTCACTAATTTGACAAAGGGGGAGATTGTAAGTGCTATAGTTTCTATCCCTCTTTGTTGTCAAATTTGTAGTGCCAAAATCACTATTATACTCTGTTATATATAACTTGCATAAGTGAAGCTTTCTCAAGGATCAACATTCATTAACAAGCTAAGCTCACAACAAGCAAAGCTCTCAAGTACAAGACTCAAGATCTTGTAGAAAGTACAAGGCAAGACTCAAGCTGATCTCAAGACTCAAGCTGAAACTCAAGCTGATCTCAAGACTCAAGTTGAAAGTCAAGCTGAACTCAAGACTCAAGCTGAAACTCAAGCCACTTTCAAGATTGAGCTACTTCAAGGTTTAATCTACATCAAGACTTCAAGGCTCATTCTTCATGGTCTCTTGTGTCAATGTCCATACTTCATGATTGAGGTTTGATTGACCATAGGTTGACCTTAGAAGTAGGTCATTTCGGATACATAAGTCGAATGTTATTTTTACATGTGATTGGTCTGTTCTTCGACTAGTCCTAGGCCTTCTTCGACTAGTCCTAGACTTGCTTCGACCAGTCGTGAGTTTGTTACAAATTCCGGATAAAATCTGTTAGCCTTCGACTAGTCCTGGAATCTGTTCGACCAGTCGTAGGAACAGTGTCGACTGATCTTTGACCAGTCGTACAATCTACGACTCGAAGTCCAGCGAACCTTTACAGGACCTACGACCAGTCGAAGGAAACCTACGACCAGTCGTAGGTGACCTACGACCAGTCGTAGGAGAGCTACGACTAGTCGTAGAACGGTCAGAGCATATCCCGCTGGATTTTTCAAATATCTGTTGTTGCTTCGACTAGTCGTAGAGCACTCTAGACCAGTCGAAGACCCGATCTTCTCACCTATAAATAGTGCACGAATCTCAGAAGAAATCATCGATTTAATTAAAGTATTCACGCCAATCTTCGTCGAACTTCTGAGAGATAATTCTATGCTCCATCTAAGCTAAGTGTGCTTATTTAATATTCTCTTTCCTTACCTTTATTTAATTGATTTTGTTTCTTATATTCCAATCTGATTTGATAAGAGGAATTATTATTCCCTTTCTTTGGAATCAAAATCAATTAAGGCAAGCCCTATTTGGTTTAATTTAAAATCTATTAGAACTAGAACCATTGTAATCGAGTACTGGACATTGAACTTGGACATTCAATCATCTACTTTGATTTGGTTCTACCGGGCTGCTACAACGAAGGAGATTTTCAGGTATTTTACATATTGTAAATTCCTTTCTATTATTTTGGTTTCTTTCAAGATTTGCCAGAAAAATCTTGTTATTTTGGTTATCTGAGGAAAGCCAGGAAAACTCAGAAGTGGGGTTTTTTTAATTGTGTAAGCCCACATACAAAGACACAATTGTAAGGGTTTTGGGTGAACCTGGGAAAACCTATTTTTAGTGAACGCTAATATCCCCTGTGTGAGGATATTAGGAGTGGAGTAGCTTTTTGTGTGGCTGTTGTATAACAGTTGGTGAACACACAGGCGAACCACTATAAACCTTTGAGTTGTGGTTGATTGATTTATTCTTTTAATCTTTTAATTAATTTTTGTGGGATGTATGTATGGTGGTGAATGTTGTAATTATTTCAAGCTTTGTGAGAATGTTGTAATAGCTTAGAATTTACTTTCTGCTATTCCTTTATAAGCTTGTTTTTCAATTTCATTTGAAAGTTGTTCCAGCAAGGTTGCCCTGCCATTTTTATGGTGTATGGCTGTCCCTAGAACAATACATTTTTAATTACAAGTTATTTCATTTCAGTTTATATTTAATTCTTTATTCCTCTTCGATTTGAGACTTGATACAAAGACCTTTCTAAAAATAAGGTTGTCCTACCATAAACTCTGTTTTTGGTGTAAGGTTGTCCTTAGAATAACGTTTGTATCAACCTCTCAAGATCTGAATTTTGAGGTTGTTTTACTTTCCTGCATTGTTATTTAAATTGGCTATCATTTTCTTTATTATTCCGCTGTTATAAGTTTTTATTTGGCATTGTCCTATTCACCCCCCCTCTAGGACATATAGCTTGGCCTTTTCACTATCGCCGTTGACGAAGACAACTCGTCTAAAATCAGTTCGGTGTTCTTTTCTGGCTTAAGGTGCGGACTTTAAGTGTATAGGTTATGGTTTTCAAGGCTTTCAATGCCAGTTAATGATTTATTTTTATTATGGATGAGATTTCACATGCCAAATGTTATGTTTATGTTGTGTTCCTGATATGCATGTGTTATATTGAAATTTGTGTATTCTATGTGTATGTATAAAGTACCGTATGCGTATAAAATATGCACTTGTGTTTGCCATGATTATTTGTCATGTATGTATGCTAGATGTATGTGCGACAACTCCTTGGTAAAAGGAATTGTCCAAATGTGTGTATTTCAACATATGTCATATACGTTGTATTGTGTATTCTAAGTGTTTGTAGAAATGTCTGAATGATCGATAGTGTGATGTTTCAACCTAGTATGGGCGTTGAGAAGCGATTCTCAACTCTCCCACTAGTGTGCATGATTTGCTTCTTGCTAGTTACATTCCTTGTTGTTTAAGTTCAAGCATTACTTATGCTTACATTTATGTTAAATTGATATTCTTCAAATGCTTGAGTACCACATGATTGAATTGTTGTTCCATTACTGTTCTACATTTAATACGAATATCTGTTGTAGTGTAATGTGTTTGGGACTATAAATAGTTCAGGAAATCGGTAATCTGCCTTAAGGTTGTGGCTGAGATCGCTTTCGCCACAAAGGACGTGATTAGACGAACCCGAGTCGTATTAGAGTTGTCGGCAGTGGTTTGGCCACGCGGAGTGCTTGCGCACTCTATGTCGTTCAACTCAACGTGTGCTCGTGCTAGTCGAGTTCGTCAAGTAACCCGATTGTCCGATGTATGTTCACCATGTATGGACGCTACTGCTTGAATCTAGGGTACCGAACTTACCAATGAAATCCTATTAACCATGGTACCTTGATCCGCTAAGACTCATGAGCCGAACATGGTGGTATGGGACACCGTGGTCGAGCTATCAGTCTATGTTGGGGTGACGAACCTCCCCGTAGTGACCAGTGAGCAATTGAACTCGTGAGCCGATTATAGTGGTATGGGACACTATATTCATGCTGTCGGCCTACATTGATTGGTGACGAGCCCTTTGTAGTGACCTCGAGCATACCTGGATACCGCATTGAGGTGACGAGCCTTAGTATAGTAACGAAGGCATGATAGGCGTGCATTGATTGGTGACGAGCCCTTTGCAACGACCTACAACCATATGATCGTATGAGATGTCTAGGATTGACGACCCTAAAATGGATCACTGTTTGGATGGTGATATGAGGAAGGTACTTTAGCTTCCCAATCCTACTGTATGAAAAGGACTAATAACAACTTGGTAATCATATCCATGCACCGCATTTGCATGTGCTTTGTAGATGTGGCGCACTTTGAGGTGGTGTCATGCGTAACGTAAGATGAAGACGCTGAGGGTGTACGCGTGAGGGCACGCATCATTCTGCATACATCCCTGCATTAATAAGAGTACTTAGGACTTATTTAAATGTTCTGCTTTATCATTACTGCTTGATTGAACTGATAACATGTTAACCTGTGCTTTATTGTTCCACTGAGTTGATCACTCACTCCCACGTTCTGGGGCGATGTTAAACACCCACCAGACTCTGTCTTAGGTTCTGACGTTGCAGATGTTGATGCGACTTCTGAGGCAGAGCGGGAGATGGATGATGATAAGGCTACTTTCTCTTATATGCAGTTTTCAGACGGGTTCTAGCAAGCCTTGTTCTGATGCGTGGGATTCTGGGATTATTTTTGGAAATTAAATGATGTAACTTGATACTTGTAATTTTGATAATAACACTTTCATTACGACCTGGTATGTGTATGTACTTCAGGGATATGCACTTGTACACATGTTTCTATAAGTCTTCTGCTTGCTTTCTTCACTTATCCCTGAATTATATTTGTTATTTGGCTTAATCTATTCCATGTTTTATGCACTAATACAGACAACATACATCCATCATTAAATATGTTGCATAAGTGATGTTTTGGAACTCGGGAGCTGAGTTATGCTCGACCCCCGAATTTTAGGGCGTTACAGAGGGGCTTCGGAATGAGGGTTCTCTGGTGCATGAAATCTACCGAGGTATTGTCTTGTGAGGCATCCACTTTGTCTTTTGACATGGGATCATTTGAATCTGCAAAGTGTGCCAAGTAATCATCCAAAGAGTTGGGGAATTCAGCTGAGAGTGACTTATTCTCTATATTGATGCTTGTGATGATCTTCCCAAGGATTCCATCATCTCTGAAATTGGATGGACGCATGCTCTCTTATTCTAGCCCTGCACAAACAGATTGAGGGTCAGTAGACGAAGCATTAATGTGCGAACTCTATTCATTGATACTACTTAGAAGAGGTATTGAATCGTCAAAACTCGACAGTTCAAATGGTGGCCTCAACTGGGTGGTTTCAAATTCTAGAGTCATATCGAGCAACTCGTCCATCTCCCGAATCATATCATCATGTAATTCAGGAGAATCGTCTAAACATGTTTCATAAGAGTTAGAAGGGTCGGTTGTAAGGGGCTCATCCTCCACTTTAAATTAAACATATCAGGTGAGAGGAGTGGCTCATTATGACCAACCACTTCGAATACGTCTTGATCATTGACCTAGACCAAACTTGAGATTGATTCTATGAGAATTTGGGCTGCACGTTCATAATAGTCATCCCAATACGCATCATTGTCTAATTCCATGCAGTAGTGCATACTTGGGATGGGATCGCTTTCCTCACATTTCATTCCTGAATTGGGTTGAGGTTCGAATAAATTAACCTTTACCTCATCACTGAAATCTTATGTGTCATGTGCGAGAGGTGTCTCATCATCACTGTATTTGAAAGATACCCACGTTTCTTGACCATTCCTTTGGACCGTCATCGAGATCGACTCATCAGGAAATTGAACCATATGCTCATTAATGGACTCCAACTCATTTGTAATTCCAGAGTTCTTCAAAAGCAAATTAGGATCACTTTCCTCGCATTGTATTTCTTGAATGAATTGTGGCTGGGATAAACAACCTTCCCCTACCTTATCAAGGCATGAATTAAGCACTTCCAACAATTTTCTAATTTCCACAAGACAGGCCATGTTACGTTGAAATGAATCCTCTTGGATTGTTTCTGCTTAGATCTCAAAGGTAGGGGATCCAAGAGAATAATCATTATAACATGTTATTGGTTCATTTCCCCAATTTTGATGCTTTCACTGATTATAGTCATACGGATCATAGGTGGGAGAATCTGATGGTTGGTAATACATATTATCACTCATAATATAATCATGCATTGTTTTCTTTTTATCGGATGAGTGATAATAATTCTCACTCCCATAGTTATGATAACCCCAACACTCACGTACCGTTATGTTAATTGGTGAGGTGTAATTATTTCCCTCATATGATCGCCTATAGACTTTTTAATCGGTGAAGAATTATATTCCGGTCGGTTGTCAATCATGGTTTCAGAAAACTTTTGAGACATAAGTTGTTTCCAAGCATAAGCATCTAACACTTTTTCACGGAACTTCTCGTTTTCTAGAAATAGATTACCATACTCACGTGCCAACTTTAGCCATTCTTGTTCGTTCATGGTGAAACCTTAATTCTAAAACTAATTTTTAAAAAAATAAAAGAAAAGATCCTACAGCAGCATGGAAAGTAAGAGGAGAAGTTAGAAAGAAGTTACCAAATTAGAGTTCCTAAGTTAAAACCTGAAAAACAAAATAAAATAGGTCAGTTTCTAAAAATAGAAAATTTCTAAAGGAAGGCTTTAAACCTAGAATTAGAAAGTAAGTTAGATTCTAAAAATAAAAGAAATCCTAGAATTAGAAAATTTCTAAAAAATAAAAAAACAGAAAAACTAAAAAGAGATTACTAATTTAGAAAGTCTATCTCAGAATCCTATAAAACAAGACAGTTAGGTTAGTTTCTAAAAATCAGAAAAAAGAAAAATCTAATCCTAACCTAATTTTAAACTAACCTCAAAACTAATTAATCTCAGAAAATGTAACCGTCAGTCCCCAGCAATGGCGTCAAAAACTTGTTCACTCCCTAAGTATAGGGTTGTGATGTATTAATAAACACAGTGAAACCGAGGTCGAATCCCAAGGGACTGAAACCTGTACGTAATCGAAAATTAAATAGAACTAGAACTACAAGAAGATGAAATCTAAATCAAGTGAGTATGAGGGATTAATTGTCACGCCCCAAACCCGGAGATCGGACTCACAAGAATCCCGATCGTCGAATCTGGTACTGACAGCATCCGTAATACCCCATTCTCAGCTCCTAGCACTCATGCGCCAAATTCTGATCCTAGGATCCTAAAAGGAGGATTTTTCAATGTACATTTATTTTGTAAAAAGTATAACCACAAGTTTACCCAAATCACAAAGATAAAATCATCATCACATATCCACTAATATAAACATTTGAATACAATATTAAAAGGGAAACACATATGTCAAAATCAAAGCTCCAGAAGACCGCTCATGCTCCATGCTCAACGTTGCTGCAACCTAACGCCACCTGCACGCATCTATCGTGCATAAGATTATAGAAAGCTGAGAGGGTGGTGAAAGTGTGTGTATGGTAAGTGCCAAGAATGCAATATAATGTCATCAATCATACAACATCGGTAATACTGACAAGATCATGAATCATACGATATCAAAGTAAGTGGAAATATACTAGTAAGTCCATGAATGCCATCAGCCGTACCAAGGTTATGCGATGCAAAAACATAATAAGCTAATATTAGATGCCGAGGATACAATGTAGATCAGCTATGTAATGCGGAGACATAGTGAGCCAAATATCGGATGCCGAGAATACAATGCAGTATGCAAATTCTGACGAGTCCAAGAATACCATCAGTCGTATCTAGGCCGTATAAATGTAGAAACATAGTAACCCAAAATGTCATATGCTGCGGATGTAATGCGATATGTGGTGCAAATGGAATGACCATGCTGGAGTATGAAGTCGGGCTGATAGTACGTAGTATCGCAGGCAATGGGGTCCATCACAAGGGACTTTTATCCAAACCAGTCCCATACCTAGTTTGAATAGTTAGACTTAATGTGGTAAACTTCTGATCTCGGGTTAGTCGCGCGCCCCAACTGAAATCCTGGCCATTGCGAAGGTACACGTAATAAATAGTTGCGCACCACCAGCCCGAGTGAATAGTGAATGAATGAATGAATGAGTATGCAACTCCAGCTCAATAAGTCCACATATCAGCACTGTACATCTCTTGGATCATCATCGAGGTCTAGTACACTCCAAGCTAGTTATCGCCCCAGTCGGCCGCGTAGCCCAGTGAGTGGAAAAAACCTTATTACCCGCCTGCCAGTAATATACCAATGCCTACTCGACTTGTTGATAGCGGACCTATTTGGGAGCTCGTCAAACTCTGCCTGCTTATAGCCCCCTCACTCGGGTGGATAAGGCCACACCCCCTCCCAATAGACCACGACACAGTGGGAGACGTGACCTACTGGTATTCGACACTTAGGCGCTCATATATCCACTCGGTTTAGACATTGGGGCATCTCCTGGCCTCAGAGATTTAAGGACTTTCACCCACAGACATCTAAAGTGCCCAGATGAATGACCCAAACATTTCTAGTGTCTCATCTATCCACCCACGACATGCCTGTGGAGGTCATAGCCCTGATGTCGCTAAGGCATACAGTAATCACAATCACACAATGCAAGATACATGAGTCATGTAATCCAATCATGCATCAATCCTGCGCATACCGTGTGCTCATGTGGGATAACTTCACCTATCAGGGAGTCCCATAAACCATCTGTACTATGGCATATGCAACAGTCAATCACATTTCATAATAAACATGCAGATGATGCGTATGGGCATGTATCATGATGCTATGTTGTCACATACTCATAATCGGTATCAATAACTGGCATCATCAATCAGCCTCGACAATGTGGACATTTACCAACATTGCCCCCAAGGAAAGGCCCACATAGAGCCTAACATATAGTGGACCCATGGCCTCACACAAGGGCCTAATATACAACACTATGGGCCTCACTCGAGAGCTTAATACAAATCACGATGGACCTCTCACAAGGTCCTCATATGCATCACAATGAACTCCTTTGCCTGGCCCTCAAATGCATCATAATGGGCCTCATTACATAGACCTTATATTCATCACATTAGGCCTTAAACACGGGCTGCATATACATCACACAGGCTGAATACACACCACAATGGGCCCCAACTACGGGTCGCATATACATCATATAGGTCTCGACAATCAGCCTTGGCAATCGAAATCAACCCCGACAATTAAAATCGGCCTCAACAATCAGAATCAACACTCGGAATCGACCTCGATACTCAGGCTCGACAATTGGAATCGGCCTATACAGTCGGCCTCGAACTCATCCTCGACAATCAGAATCGGCTTATACAATCGCCTCGATAATCAGAATTGGCCTATATAATTGGCCTCGACAAATCGGAATTGGCCTCGATACTCGTCCTCGACAATCAGAATCTGCCTATACAATCGGCCTCAACAATCGAAATTGGCCTATACAATCGGCCTCGACAAATCGGAATCGGCCTCAACAATCAAAATCGGCCTATACAATCGGCCTTGATACTTAGCCTTGATAATCAAAATCGGACTATACAATCAGCCTTGACAATCAAAATCGGACTATACAATCAGCCTCGACAAATTGAAATCGGCCTCGATACTCGGAATCGGAATCGATAATCAGAATCGGCCTTAACAATTAGCCTTGACAATCGGAATCGGCCTTGACAATCACCCTTGACAATCGGCCTTGACAATCTGACTCGGCCTTTACAATCGGAATCAGCCACAACAATCGAAATTGGCCACAACTATCGGAATCGGCCACAACAATCAGAATCGGTCTCGATAATCAAAATCGACCTCGATACTCAGAATCAACAATCAGAATCGGCCACGACTAATGGACTCGGCCTCGACAATTGGAATCGACAATCGAAATTGGCCTTGACTAACAAAATCGGCCTCGTTAATCAGACTTGGCCTCAACAATCGGAATTGGCCTCGACAATCGGCCTCGATATAAGGAATCAGCCTCGTTAATCAGACTTGGCCTCGAGAATCAGAATCGACAATCAGAATCATCCTCGATCTCGATGAGAATGGGCCTAACAAAGCCTAAGGGAAGGTTACAATGTGGACATTCAACCATCATTGCCCATCAATGTGGACATTTAAATAACATTGCTCCCAAAGAGTGGCCCATACAAGGGATTCTTACACAACGTAATGGGTCATACTTACATCACATGGGCCTCAATCATAGGCCTCGAATATATCACAATGGACCTTGCCCATAGGTCACGAATGCGTCACAATGGGCCACAACCCATGGGCCTAAAATACATCGAGAGGGGTCGAGACAATGGGCCTCATATACATCAAGATGGGTCTATCGAAATATCATCTAGATCGCACCATAAATAATAGTGGAGATAATGATTTCACCGTTTAAACAGCTCACAAGCCCACCATAATGTTTACTTTCCATCCAATCTCATCATACAATCACAAAGACATGGGTCAAGAAGAATAACAAATATCATATTGATCTAGAACTTCTGGAATCCCTAAGGGGCTTCAATGGTAGGCGTTCAACTCTTCACTATTTTTTATAGTGTGGTCCACCTGATAAATCTGCCTCATTTAGTGGATGGACGGTTTAGATATAATGCATACCTCATGACCGGCCCACCGTCTAGAGGTCTGGTCGGTGTGAATGGAAGTCATACATCAGGTGAGTCAACACCATCCCAGTTGGACGGTGCAGGTAAAATACACACATCATTAAGGTGGGTCGCACAGATAGGCGGTTTAGATCAAACCCACACTCTGCACATAGCAGTTATATAGTTGGTGCGCGGTAGACCAGCTAATCCATTTCGCTGTGAGTGGGTCCCACGTAGTGGCTCACCAGCTGAAAGGATCCAGCTGATATTAGTGTTTTCCCGTCGTCCAGATGGACGGCGTTGACGAAACACATGCAACATGGTGGATCCCCACCATCCACGTATTGGACAGTGGGATGTAACAAATACATCAGTGGGTCCCACCTAGTGGGACGTTGTGGATAAAGCACTGCCATCAGGTGGGTCCCACGTAGGTGGGCCATCCCACATCTTAATATCAATATAATATCATTACTATTATTTATGAATATATATATATATATAAAACATCCAGAATGGATGGCCAGGGATAAAACCCAGGCATTATGATGGAATTCCACGTGGGGCCCATCTTACATATCATATCATATATATATATATATATATATATATATTAGTTTATTATTATTATTATTTTAACAAAACAGGTTAACATCCAGGCCTGGACAGCGTGCACCAATGGGGTCCATGGATGGACGGTCTAGATTATGCATGTGCATCACACCTGGGTCCTACACACACGTGGCAGGTGGATGCCACAGATACATCTTAGTGGGCCTCACCGTCCAACTTATCAAGACGGTAAGGATAAAACACATACTTCAAGGTGTGCTCCACACACATGGCAGGTGAGCGCCACGCGTGCATCACAGCGAACTCCATATGAATGGACGGTTTGGACATATCCATCAAGGTGGGTCCCACCATTTGCTGACGTCAAGCAAAACAGCATGTTACTGCTGGTGCAGGGCCGTCCATCAGAGGAACAGCTGGGATATAACACATCCCACATGATCTGGACTGTGTGTGGATCACACATGTCAGTGGGCTCCGCCGTCCAGAAAATGCTGGTCGGTGTGGATCTAATATACATGCCAAGGTGGATCCACGTGTGGGCCACACACCTCATTCTTACCATAAAAGAAAGAGAGATAGAAAAAGAGAGGGAGAAATGTGGAGGGGAGGGACCCCGCCACTATGGGCCCTCCCTATACAATGCATAGATCAAGTGGGCCCTTAATCGATCAAAATCAAATATATGAACACCCACCTATGATCTTCTCTTCCTCCTTCCGCCAAAGCATCCAGCGCTCCAATGGACAAACTTCAACGGTTGAGTTGGACTTTGGATGGTGGGATTAGGTGGTAGGGAGGTGGGCCACACTAACTTCTTCTTCTCCTTGGAAAAATCATGGACGGATGCTTGCTTGGGAGAAATAATGAGAGAGAGATGAGAGAGAGAGAGATGATGTAAGGAGAGAGAGGGATGGGTGTGAGTGATGGAGTGATGGGGAGTGAGTGATGGGTGATGGGTATGTACTTGACATGTATGGGTGTGTAAGAGAAAGAGTTGACTTTGGGGTTGCTCTTGTACTTGACATGAGGTGATTGATGTGTACTTGATTGATGAGACATGTTGTAGAGATTCTCTTGGGTTTTGCAATGCGCGTGTTTTTCCTCGAACTGAACGCGGGCCCACATCTCCGGGCCTAGGTATCGCCTCGGCGTGCGAGATGTGGTGTCAGATCCACAGCAACGACACGGGGTACAAGTCTCGGGTTGAGATGACTCTAGAATACGGGATATGACTCAGGGTTGCGGGCAACTGCTGATTATGGATCGCGAGTTGCTGGAATTCGATCGGGAGGACCGCGGAAGCCTACGGAATAGTACGGGCTAGGATACGGGCCTCACATTAATGGTGAAATATTTATCTAAAACTTAAAGAAATCAGAAGTAGGAAACTAGGGTGTCGAGGATCCACTTGTAGCAATTGGGAAGATACCTTGCATAATTCAAGAACACAACTAGAATCGAAGTCTTATCTTATCCAGTTGGTAAGAAGAGATTTGTTAGATCTCTAAATGTCTCATGGATCTAATCATCAATAGATATAATTGGTGTAGATTTAGAAGTGATTCCATCACCTAACCATGTCTAGGAGACTATGGCAAACAATAGCAATTTACCAATCTCACAGCCAATCATGAGAGAATTGTAAAAGTTAGGAAGGATTTCGTCACCCTACCATGCCCATGAGACAATGGTGAACAACGAGTCTTACTAATTTCACAATCGCAATAAGGAAAACATACTTAAAGCTATCGCAGATCCATTGTAATTTAAGTCACAACAAACCATTAAAAACTAAAAGTATACTTTCATAATTAAATTAAAATCCACGAAAATCCATAAAACGTGAATTAAAGCAAAGGAACCATCTTAATCAGGTTACAAGCTTCACCTCCTAGCCCTAGCTAATAGGTTTAGCCAGCCATGGATATGAGTAAGCTATAATCTCTTAAACAAAAATAAAAAGATAAGAAAAAAATACTCTTCCACATGCACCAAAGCACCGACCTGCCTTTCGCAGGCTGTTTGCAACAGGGCCGGACTCTGTATCGTGCAACAACAGGGCTTCCTGAGTAAGGATGATTGGTGGGGCCCACTTTAGCTGTCATTTACGAGATCCATGCCGTCCATCAGCTTCTCCTCAGAATTTCGACCGGAGATGGTCTATTTTGATCGTCCGTTAATGCAGCCCAGGGAAGAATTCTTGCTGCAACAGTATTTGAATGGTCCTCTTGTGATCACTGTAGCGGACATGTATGCATGTATATGGCTGAAAAAGGTCAAAATGGTTCTGACCATATTGAGTCCCTCTACATGATGGTTGGTTCGGATTGATCTTTTTAACTAAGATGGAGGCCCACTAGCGATCGACGACGCCCTTACTTGCGAACAGAGTCGGCGTACGTCGAGCAGGAAATCCACACCGTCTATTGAAATGCACTCAAAAAAAAGTTTGAAAAGGGTTTGTTTGGCTTAGATTAGGTGTGGTCCACCGATCTTTCTGTTCCACTGTCCATCCTGCATTTGATGGTGGAAATCGCGTGATCGGGTGTACGGGGCAAAAAGGTTAGCATGGCTAGGGCGTAGCCAACCCCCGAGACATAATGAATGGTTTGGATCGTGAATGTGGGTGATGAGTGGAGCCCATTGAGATCAGCCGGCGTGGGTACGTGCATCCGCTGTGAGATTTTGAGAAATTGAAGAAGAGGTCGATCAGCATGCACTGACCGACCTTGTGCGTTTCGGTGCTCATCCACTGCACGTGTACTGTGCACATGCACCATGCAAGGTGGGTGCCACATTGATGTATATGAGACATCCTCTCCGGCCATTTGTCTTGCCATCTTATTTAAGAGGTTAAACCCTAGTTTGAAGCAAATCCAGAGATCAAGTGGGCCCCAAATCAAAGATTTGGTGGCTGATCTGTCCATTGGGCCACTTCCACCAAGATCCAATGGCTAAAATTAGATGTGTATGGTTAATTTATGGTCCTCAGGCCAGATATAAAGTTTCGAGCTGAACAGATGGTGGGAACCACATGATCTTACATTTTGGACAATTTTCAAGCCCTTTTAACGCGAATGGCTTGATTTTCTCAAATCTTTGGTGTGTAAATCCTTCAATTTCGGTCCCCTGAGGTCTGTCCCTTGTCTTGGTGACTTTAGAGTATTAAATTCATGCTTTCAATACCCTTTTGCAGTCCAAGCTCCTAAATTCACCTTGCATCACAAACACGATTAAAATAGGGCATTAAACAGTATCATGTTCGTAAAAGTAGGTAGTAAATGGGGTCTAATATGCAATATTCGACCCTCAAAACTAGATTGGTATCATACACATGCATATAGTAAGTTAAATTTCATGGTAACACTCTAGAACTTTCAAAACCCGGGTATTGAAAAGTTACACCTCTATTCTTTTCTTGATATAAGGGTATCTCAGAACTTCAAGGTACCAAAATTCAAGTGGTATACAGTATCGAGTGCCCTCCAACCCACCTCAAAGCATTTTTTAGAGAGCTTGATGCCATGGTAGGTGATAACAGAGTGTTAATATATCTATTTCAAAAGTCCTGTAAGGGCGACTCATCAAATTGGTACACATCACTTGACTACCATTAAATCAAGACTTAGGAACACATTTCTCAAGCATTCGTTGATCATTGTGTGTACAATCTTAATGCAATGTCAATGCAGGTAGATCTTGTTTCCTTAAGGCAAAAGAATGATGAGTCGTTATTAGCTTAAATTGGATGATAATAGGCCATAACTACCAATACAAAGACACCATTGACGATGATGACAAAATCTCCATAGTCATTCACTTAAAAAACTTGAGTATATATAGAAACCTAATCCTATACCCATATATCAATTTTACGCAATTCATTCACACCGGGGAAGAAGTAGAAGCCAAAATGAGGGCTAGGACAATCTCCCCTTGACCTCATCAGGTTGTCCTTACACGAAAGTCCAAATTTAAAAGAAAGTCGATTAGGTATGGGACCAAGAATGGAAATGTCCCCTCGTCCAACAGAAGTTAACAATCTTGTCGCCTCCGTCCAAGGCACAATATTTGCTCCCCATTAGGACAACAAAAACAACAACAATATAAATGGAACCCACGATACCCCAACCAACACCAACAAATGGGAATGGCTAAAGAGCTTAGGCAATTCATGCCAATAGCCCAAATATATAATAAGGTTGTGGACACCATCATGCAGGGGTGTACGTGTGTATGGCCTAATCTCACATCCTTTTCTTTTGTTTCCTTAGTTATGATATGCCAGTACTAAACCCTAGCACGTATGCGAGCATTTCTATCAAAGAACCCTACAAGCCCAATTAATTACCCTGCTTAGCAAAAAACATGAAGATTTAGGTTGGTTAGGATCAAATTCTTATTTTCGTAAATTGTGAATATGTTACATTATGAACTTAGCTAATCCAAGCCCTAATCATCACACACAAGAAATCTCACTACCAAATTCATTATAGAAATACTAGGATTAACCAAACAAGCCCTAAACTACTCGTTAGTGGACCACTGAACCTGAAACTATAGAATGAAGTTTGAATTAGCAGGCTTGACATCCATCATGGGACGTTAGACCGAGATCGCGCCTTGAATCATTCAACTTGTCCTTGAAAGGTGAGCACATGAGATATGTGATGCACTTAGAAATTGTCATAAACTTAAGTTAATTGTCCATGTCCAAACTTTTTTAAAATTGTGGCCTTTGAATCGTTACATCACGATCAAATTAAGGATACTAACCTAAGTTAATATCTTACAAATATCTGTATAGCTGCGACCCCGATCAATGATCGATAACCATCAAACTGACCTTTAATCATATTCGTCAATCATCGCATTCGAATTGTGGTGTGATCATATCCATACATAGATGATCACTAGGAATAACTAACTTATGGCATAGATTGAACCGTACATCTCATAATGGAACCCAACAACTAAAACCAACCACCTATAGGGTTATAATAATAAATACCTACTCATTAGGGTCATTTGGCACCCTTTTAGCACTATAAATACCCTTTGTTGGGCACTCCTCCCCTTCATATGAATTTTGCCCTAGCTATAGAGATAGAAAAAGAGAGGGAGAGTGAGCATAAGAGAGAAGGATTGGTGATTGCCTTACCAATTTTCTTTGACCAAACCCCCCGTCAAATCTGCTATTTACTTATAATCAGAGGTAAGAAATGCATCCTACCTTCCAATTTAAACCCTCTAGTGTTAGATTCTATGAATTTTACATAAGTTTGATTTGATTTAGGAATCAATATTTATCACAAAACCCTAACCCAGGTGCACAGAGATTGAGAAATTTCTCAGGTTGGTGTGGACTATTTGTTCTGTTTTTTCATTTATCAAACCTTAATAGTCTTAGATAGTGAATACATGTTTTATTAGGATTTCATATGCTATGAATGTTAAATTTGTGTTATTATTGTAGCCTTTTTGTTATTCACTATTGGTTATGCTCGATGAAATGCTTGAATGAAAGGAATCCCTGATTTTAGGACACTTCAATGCCACTTGTTAAGTTGCTTTAATATAAATCTGATTATATTGATTTGTATATGTATTTGATTGATTCACCACGATGTGGCATTAATTTTCTTTATACTTGATATTATGTATTTGGTGATTGGATAATTATTATCATTGCAGATCAAGCTCTTATAACTATTTAAGTGGATGGCCACCTTGGGTTGGCTACTCCAGGCTTATTCAATCAACCAAGGTTGAACATGGACGACCGACAGTAGTTGGAACTACGCAGGATACTTTACACTCAATGCCAGTTTTGTCGATGTTCTCTGTAGTCGATGAGATCAGTCCAATGCAAGACCGGTCGATCACATGGTTGTTGTTGTATAACACTTCTTAGAATATGAAATACCACCGTTCCCATTGAAATGAGTTTATTCATAAGAATTAATGCATTATGATCCTACGAAAGACTCATGAATCGAGCATGGTGGTATGGGACACCATGTTTGAGCTATTGGCCTATGCTGGGGTGATGAGTCTCCCTGTAGTAACCAGTGAGTACCAATGGAGGTGATGAGCCAACCATGTTAATCTAAGAATCGGGCGATGAGACTATTCCACATTGATTTAGTGTTGGCTAACGAGCCCTTACCTTTCTGTAATTATCCTTGGGTGATGAGTCATTACCTTTAGATTAATTGTATAAATTGGACATTGCGGTGATGAATCCTAAATTGGATTAATGGACAATAGCGACGAGCCATTACGTGCTGCAAGGAGCCATGTGATCAGGTTATTCGACTCGTGATATAATGGCGGCATTCTAGCTTCATCAATATATTGTTTGAATTTGAATTAATAAAGGTTTGGCTAAAACATACATATCATGGCATTTGCAAGTAATGTTAGTGACGAGACACATTACTGTAAACTTGATTTTCATTGTTGGTAAAATCGGTGACAAGCCGTATACATTAAGATAGATATGTTATGAGTGATAGTGGTGACGAGCCATGTCACGGATGGATTGTTATTCTCGGGACATGCATATGCATATCCTGCACTAAGGTCAGATCATGTTTTCACTTACTTTGGCAAGATCAGCCATTCCATCCAGTTTTTCTGTGCAAAGATGTGGTACAATGGCATTACACCCCCTCAGTAAGCTTACCGTCCGCCTCAACATGCCATTATCATTCCTCTATTACAAGTAATTCACCCTCTACAAGGAGAAAGTCACCCTCCTCTACATCCAAATTGCTCGACTCAATGGCCGACGACTCCTGTACCAAACCGAGTGCAATAGGCTCGAGTACATGCACTTATCATCGAGAAACCCAAGGCAATTGGCCCAATGCCACGAGCATTTGAAGGTACTGCTTATAAGCATGGTACACTAGTGCATCTTTTAACTGACACAGGTGTAACCACATCGTTTATATCATGTGCTATTGTGAAAAGATTGAAAATAGACAGTGTTCTAATACCCAAGGTAGAGGTCGTGACAGCGGCGAAAACCGACTCCGACTCCACCAAGGCATGCCCCAAATGCCCAATTGTGCTAGGAAATAGAGAAGTTCAGATAGATTTGATTGTCACCAGTATATATCACCACGACATCGTAATTGGCATGGATTCGATGACTGTGGTAAAGGCAGAAATAGATTATGGCATGCGGATGGTCATAATGTAAGAACCAGGGGAGATCCCTTTTTCATTCCTTATTAAGGTTAGCTTCAAGTGTCACACTAAACTATTTGTTGTTCATGAAGAAGGTTACAATAGGCCAAAAATATATGAAACCTTTGGTGAGAGACTTTAACGATGTGTTTATGGCTTTACTTGGTCTACCTCAATGATCAAACCCAAGGGTTGACAACCCCAAGTGCAAGGCTACGATGTAGTTTTAACTCGGTGAGACCGAGATTGAATTCTCAAGGACTTATATTTATGCACTCTCAAAACACTTTAAAATTAGAACTAACACTATGAAATCTAAATTAAATGAAGCAATGATAGAAATCTAGGTAATGTAAAGAGAAAATCAATAAAATTAAAACTAAAGTACCAAGGATCTACTTCTAGCCATTCTCAATGCCTAATTCACTTGAATCAATTAGTAACACAACTAAAATCGAAGTCATATCCTATCAAACTGGATAATATAACTCTTAATTCAAAATTTGCAAACCAAAATAAATATGAAATTTAATCGATTTAGTTCCCAAATGATGCACCAAGTTATTAATAACAAGGACTTTAAATTATCTATCTTGCCCGTGGTTTACGATAAATCCATTTATTTTACAGATCGATCCCTTACAAAATAGTTAAGGTAATAATATTATCCTTCCTAAGCATTTAAAATGCCTGGAGTCGACCATGGATCAAAGTAAACTAAAACTAAAGATTTATTCAAACCAAAATTAATGAATTGTTCATCATTCAAACTAATAAACTTGAATCAAAGTAAACTATAACATTAAAAATAACTATAAGCTTCACCTCTTAGCCCTACCAAGAGATTACCTAGTATGGCTAACATCTTAGAACAAAAACAAAGGAAAAACATAAAAGACAAACTAGAATTGAGGGATTGAAGAAGACGAACAGCTTCGTAGAAGCTCTACAACATATTGCTCTCTCCCAAGCCCTAACTCATCTCAAGAATAGTTTAAAACACCTCCTTAAATAGAGAAAATACACACCGACTTCATATTTTTACACTTTTGTTACGCTTTGGTCACACCGAAGTCGAACCGAGTCTAGCTGAAGATGCCTTTAGCTATAACCAAATTTACTCAAAACATGTCTGAAGTCTCTATCTCCTCTAGGTCACACCAAACATACCTTTGGTGGCACCAAATGGCAACTAACATTCAAGCCGAATTAACTTCGAAAATCACTATTTCTTGTGTGACTGTTTGTGGCAGTTTTGGTCGGATCGAACTTGTCTTAGGCGAGACCGAACAATCTGTTAATTTTGTTATTCAACTGTGTGATTTTTCAGACATTTCTCTATCCTTAATACTTAGTTTTCTTGGATATTTGCCACTTGAAGTCTTCATCTTTGTCTTCTAAATATCCAATTCTTCATTGTCTTTGAGCTCGATATCTTTTTGAGCTTTAAATAATCCATTTAAGCATATATTCAACTTAAGATCTAAAATCACTATGCATATAAAAACATATATAATTAGATCAATTTAACAATTGAATACAGTCGAAACCAGTGCAATTGAGGGGATAAATATGTAATATTTAAGCTTGATCAGTCCACATTGTGAGATTAATTTTACAATCGATCTTGTTCCTAGCGCAACCCTAATTGCACTAACGCTGTATCGGATGCCTTTATGTGAAATGGAGGAGTTGAGATTTCAAATAGATGGACTTTTTTAGTGTTGGATTTGTACGGCCAAGTGTGTCACCATGGGGAGCCCCGGTACTGTTCATTAAAAAGAAAGGTGGTTCCTTATGTCTTTCCATCAATTATTGCAAGTTGAACCAGGTTACAGTAAAAAAAAAAGTATTCACTACCTAGGATAGGCGATCTATTGATCAGTTAACGGTGCCAACTATTTCTCCAAAATAAATTTACGGTCATATAGACACCCCACCCCAAGCTAATAAGCTAATTGAGTTTGAACTGATGGATGGACAACCAAAACCCAATCCTAAACCCTAACCCTAAAAGCCTAAACCCTAAGAACCCCAATCTTAAACACTAAACTCAGCCCATTTAACCTAGTCAGGCTAACCCTAAACCCTAAGAACCTAAAACCCTAAACCCTAGGAACCCAAAACCCTGAAGCCTTGAGTCGGCTCGGTGAGTCAACTCACCCAATCAATTCATTGAGTCAACTCAACCGATCAGCCTACCCAACCCCACTACACAGTTAACTCACCTAATTAAGTCCAAAAGCAAGCCCAATCAGAGAAATACTCGAAACCTCAAAGCAGTAACTTTCACAGCAAAGCCTCCACACGCTCAGAGGATGCTGTCTGCTAAAGCAGGGAGTCCAAGTGGGGACTGGTGGTAGCCAGGCTGTTGTTGGTCATGTGGCACTCCCCCTCTTTGGGGCAGCATCCTCAAGCACGTGGAACTCTCATTTTTCAAGCCTTAAGTGCACGATTGAGGTGCATTTTCTTTGATGCCCATCTCCTTACCCAAATTTACCCTTTTACCACCTCATTCAACTCATGAGATGACGGCATGTAGAAATCTCTAATCCCAAGTCTTTAACCACTTTTTGCCCCTAGGATTACCAGGAATTATAAGAAATCCATGTTATGAGACTATAAATATCCCCCTTACCTTCTCTTTTCAAGCATCCTAAAAACTCAGAAGCATCCCTTCTCATTTCAAAGACCACACCCATTTGGAAGCATTCCTCCACCAAGAAGAGTGAGAGTGAGAGAGTGAGAGAGTGAGAGAGAGCCTAGCCCTGGTCTAGTCTAGCCTAGTCAGAGTCCAAGCTTCCTGAGCCACCTGAGTTCAAATATGAGCCACTCAATCTAGCCTTGTGATACTATTCATCCAACCATTCAAGCATCAATCAATTTCATTGAATCAACATATTAACATCAGGCAACATTCATTCCCTTCTTAACCCCCTTCTCCTCATATACATCAACATCATAGTGTATTTCATCATTTTCTCTCATTTAACTGGTGGGCGTATGCTCAGAGGCTTACCAATATAATTGGATCTTGCCAACTAGAAGCCTTAGCTAGTTAGCCATTATTTTATCATAAGCATCTCTATATCATTAAGCATCCCATACACACATACTTTTCACCATGCACTTGATCATTTTGAATGTATGCTCTACGGCTTGTCGATATAGTCAGATCCTGCCTATCAGAAATTTAGAGTAGTCACTCATCAGTGTTATTGCATCACATAACTTTTTTGCACATGAGAACTAACCTCATTCCTCAGAAATTAGTCAAATCCTGGGAAGTAAAGACCATGCATCCATACGGGCAGAGTGGGTGCCTAACACCTTCCCTCTCTGTACCATGGTCCCTTGGAATATTTGGAACTTAAATTCATGAGTCATCTTAGAGTTAAGGATCTTTAGGTCCTCACTCTTAAGTGTTTCTATGGGATCTAACCAACTGTAAAATCATAATACTTGGTTAGTTGCGACTCTAGTCAAATATTACACCCTTTTAGTCCTTTAATGAAAGCCCTCAAACAAGGCAACCACTGAAAGAGGTGAGAGTCAATCTCCCGTCCCCTTGGGAAATACACCCTCCAGTGTTCACAAGTCTGCGTACAATCAACTGAGGATTCAGAAGGAAAATGTATCAAATATTGCATTCAAGACAAACTTTGGATATTACAAGTTTTTTGTGATGCCCTTCAGTCTTACTAACGCACCTTTAGTGTTCATGGATCTGATGAATTAAGTTTTCAGGACCTTTATATATAGAGTTATCATTGTGTTTATTGATGACATTTTGGTGAATTTTAAGAACCATGAGGACCACAAAAAACACCTATGATTTATTCTCGAAACGCTTAATGAGCATAAGTTATTCGTTCAGTTCAGAAAGTTTGACTTTTGGAAGGAAGGAGTAAAATTTCTTGGATATGTAGTCTCGCAACAAGGCATAACAAAAGATCATGCTAACGTCGTAGTGATACAAGATTGGGAGTAACCCACATCAGTCACAGAGGTGAGAAGTTTTCCATGATTGGATGGTTACTATCAACAATTCATTAAAGACTTCTCTAAAAACTGCATGACCACTTTCCTAGCTCACCTGCAATGATATCAAGTTCGCTTGGAATGAGAAAGAAAAAGTAGCATTTCAAGAGTTGAAGGATAAATTGACATCCACTCTCGTGCTAGTATTACTTGAATACGGAGTCAAGTGCATGATTTACACTGATGTGTCATGTGTTGGTTTGGGGTGTGTACTGATGCAGCAAGATAGAGTGATCGCATGTGCCACTCGACAGTTGAGGAAGTATAAAGAGAACTACCCTATGCATGATCTTGAGTTAGGGGCAGTGATCTTCGCATTCAAGTTGTGGAGACATTACTTATATGGTGAAGAGTTTAAGCTTTTCTACGACCATAAAAGCTTAAAGTACATCTTCACCCAACAGGACTTGAACATGAGACATCACTGTTGGATGGAGACATTAAAGGATTTCAACTTTGAGGCGTCTTACAACCTAGGCTAGGTAAACCTGGTTGCTGACGCTCTAAGCCGTAAGAAAGTTCATGAGTTCATCGCACCGCTTATGTTGGAGGAATAGAAGATTTTGGAGTTCGTTCAAGACTTTGATATGAAGCTAAATGCCAATGAGCCATATGAGAAAATAGCTCATATATGTCTTGAATCAGCTATTGACAGTCAAATTATTATAGTGCAAGACCAAGATGAGTTGTTGTTTAAAATGAGAGAAAGAGCAACTTAAGAAGTATACCCATATTGGAGAATCCACACAATGGGGGATTGTGCTTTCATGGACATGTGTGCATTTCATGTATTCACGTGCTCAAAATGGAAGTTCTCGATGAAGCTCATCACTCTAAGCTAGTGATCCACCCCGGTAGTACCAAGATGTACCAAGTTGCGAAGCACACCTATTGGTAGGACAACATGAAGAGTGAAATTGTGGATTATGTATTGAGATATCTTACGTGCCAGCAAGTGAAAGTCGAACATCATAGATCGCCAAGACTCCTGCAACGAATGCCAATTGTTAAATGAAAATGGGATTACATATCTATGAACTTTATTTCCAAGTTACCGAAAACGATAAAAGGGCACGATTCCATTTGGGTGATCATATATCATTTAATGAAGATGACCCACTTTTTGCCCATTAATGTGATGACCTCCATGGAGGATTTGGCTAATTTGTACATCAAAGATATAGTTCGATTGTATGGTGTGCCATTGGAGATTGTGTTAGACAAAGCTTCTTGATTCATGTCTATCTTCTGGACACGGATTCAACAAGTGATGGATGTAACTCAGAAGTACAACACCGCATGTCACCCTCAGATTGAGAAACAAATTTCTTGGGTGAACTAGATTTTAGAAGACATGCTTCGTGCGTGTAAACTGGACTTCACAGATAGTTGGGATGATTGTCTTTGGTATGCTGAATTCATATACAACAACGTATTTCAGGCTAACATCAACATGGCACCTTATGAAGCCTTATATGGGTGCACATGTCGAGCATCGCACTGTTGGACTGAAGTTGGAGAAAGGAACCTGATCGGAC
Source organism: Magnolia sinica (assembly GCF_029962835.1). Classification (NCBI taxonomy): domain Eukaryota; kingdom Viridiplantae; phylum Streptophyta; class Magnoliopsida; order Magnoliales; family Magnoliaceae; genus Magnolia; species Magnolia sinica. The sequence goes on from NC_080574.1 coordinate 90,223,082, forward strand.
CAGAATTGGTTCAAATGACGTCTGAGAAGATCAATATCATTAGGTGATGACTTTTGACAGTGAAGAGTAGACAGAAAAGCTATGAAAACCAGCAAAGAAGACATCTAGAGTTTGTACTAGGAGACCATGTCTTCTTAAAGGTCTCTCCCATGAAGGGTATGTTGCGTTTCGATAAGAAAAGAAGGATGACTCTCATGCTACATCAACCCATTTTAGATATTGAATCATACCGGCGTCGTTGCATACCTTCTCACACTGCTAATGTCTCTTGTGAGCGTATGCAATGTGTTTCAAGTGTTAATATTACAGAAATACATGCCCAATCCATCGCACGTCATCAAGTGGAAACAAGTGGAATTGCGTGAGGATGTGACTTATGAACTATAACTGACTCGCATCCTTGATAGAAAAGAATAAGTGCTTCACATCAAGGTTATCCCACTGGTAAAGGTCTTGTGGACTCACCATATAGAAGATGAGGCCACGTGGAAGACTAAAGCTAAAGTTCAAAAGAACTTCCCACAAATACTTGATGATTATGAGCCGGTACAATTTCGAGGATGGAATTCTTTTAAGAAAGGTAGGTTGTAATGTCCTATAAATTTTCATACTACACCCTAGCACGTACGCGAGTATTTCTATTATAGAACTATACAAGTCTAATTAATTACCTTGCTTAGCCAAAAAATAAAGGACTTATGTCAATTAGGACCGAATCCTTGTTTCCACGAATTGAGAGTAGGTCACGATGTGAACTTAGCTAATCCAAGTGTAATGCCCCAGTTTTAGAACCCGAGTATAGTACTCTTTTTCGAAAACCTGAGTGTTTATCTGGAGAGCAATGTATGTATGAGGTAAGCTTGGGAAGAGAAAATCAGTGCAGGGAGAATAAACTATATATGGCACGCTATCAAATATCAAGTATCATCAAATCCTAGTCCACTCAGCTGAGGACTTAATATAAACGCATAGTCATAAAAAATTTTAACAAACTGTAAATAAAGAATATTCTACTATCTACTATTTGAGCCCATAGAACTCAGCGACATTCTGACGAGGCTCCTCCTCGAAAGATTCCTCTCCCACCCTAGTGCGGTCAACATCGGGATCCACTCGTAAACTCCTTCTCCAGAGCTATTCTTACATCATCTATGTGGTTATATATTCAAAAGGGTGAGTGACTAACTTAGTATGAATTCCCCTCAAGATTACGTACTACCACATTAATCAAGTACAATTATATATACAAGAGAACATACGAAACAATTCACAATGAAATCTTACTTAAATGCATGGATGTGTGAATGCACCTCAACTGAGGATGCCCATCCAGTTAGCTTCTGGGTGAAACCCACATGCAAGTGATCAGTCACCAATGAAAGTATATTACGTACGTGTGTAGTGACTAAGTCACACAATTTGGACCAATATCTGGTGGTCTAGGAGCTAGTAAACCATACCGCGACAATGAGTACATGCTACAAGATCTAGAGTTAGCCACCCGTCATTGTCTGTATGCCATCAATGCATGATTAATCCAACAGTTATTATTCCAATTATAATCGGTCATATTAAGAAAGCTTAAAAGTCACTATGGGGGGCTTATCACCTAGCATAAGCCAACAGCTCGTGCATGGTATCCCATACCACCATCCCTGGCTCACAAGACTCCAACACTGGGATGTTCATTGGTCTCATCCTTAACTAGCGGTCAATCATAGTCAATCCTGCGGAACTTACCATTATAGGATCCTTTATAATTATATATTAAGACTGCATAGGGCAATTATTCAATCGAAGCCACATTGGGCAACCATAATCCCCTAGTTAACCATATTAGCATTGAACCATGTATTCATTCACACGTTATCCACCCGAGTTAGTGGATGTGCAATTAGACTTCATTAACTTATTCGTAATGGCTAAGATTTTGGTTAGATATGAGACTAGCTTGAGATTAGGGGTTTACCACATTGCAACTCGCTATTCAAATCAGGTATGGGACTGACTTGGATAGAAGTTCCTTGTGTTGAACCCCACAACCATGAAACTGCGCTCTACTATCTCGACCACACCATCCTTTTATTCATCTTATATTTGCTAACATGCTTAGTTATATTGCTTTTTTGTACCCTTGATTCTCTATATGGTATGCCTATTGAGCGCTTTGAGCTCAAACCGTGTTTTCTTTCCTTTTTCAGGCAGGTACCGCTAGACCGGCTTGGATCTTTCGATGATCGTTTTGCTTTTTATTTTACATGTTTATTTGGAATTTTTTGGATTGTAATATTTTAAACAATTATGTATTTTGGGATCCTAGTATATGTGGGTTATTGGGGTGGTTGACATTACTAGTATCTTAAAAGAAATATCCCAGCGGACATAAAAGAGAAAAGAAATTTCCTGTCAGCACTGTATTCGTGAATCATAAGGTGACACTTCTGGCTCTAGAATTTTGGGGCATGACAAAAGCTCACTACTTTGATCCATCAATGCTAAAAACTAAGATACGGACAGTCTTACATAAGGTCATGTGAACCTAGATGAAAGGGAATACAAATATCAACGTGATTCAAACCTCTGTGGGCCCACCAAAAGAAACAATGATGATTGAACACCCATCATTCAGACCTCCTATGGAGCCACTGTAATGTTTATTTGCTTCTTGACCTATCCGAAAGGTCACTCGAACCTAGACTTGGGCTAAATCTCAAACATGAGGCAAATCCAAAGCTTAAGTGGACCCCACCATTATAAACAACAGTGATTGACTTCCCACCGTTCAAACTTTTATGGGGCCATTATGTCACGCCCCAAACTCGGAAACCGGGCTCAAAAAATTTTTGATCGCCAAATCCGGCGCTGACAGCCTCTGTAGTACCCCATTCTCGGCTCCCAACGCCCATACACCAGATTTTTGATCCTGGGATCCTACAAGGAGGATTTCCAGTGTAAAAGTTTTTTGTAAAGGAGCATAACCACAAGTGTACCCAAATCACAAGAGCAACATCATCATCACATATCCACTAATATAAATCATTGATTACAATGCTAAAAGAAAATACATAAATATAATAAAATCTCCACAAAGCTCAGCCTCCACGCTCCTGCCTCAATGCTACTATAACCTAACAACACCTGCACGCAACGGTCGTGCATAAGCTTACAAGAAGCTTAGAGGGTGGTGTATGTGTGTAAAATGCATGTGCCAAGTATATAAATATTAGAGTAAGCGGCAATACTAGCAAGTCTATAAATACCATTAGCCTTATTTAGGTTATGCAATGCAAAGACATAATAAGGCAATGTCATATACTGAAGAAGTAATGCAATATACAAACCCCTGACGAGTCCACGAATACCGTCAACCATATCTAAGCCATGCAATGCAGAAACATAGCAAACTAAATGTCATATGTAGAGGATGCAATGCAAAAGAGATGACAAAGCTAGAGTGTGTAGTGGGGATGATATTACGTGGTATCGCAAGCTATGGGGTTCATCACAAGGAACTTCTATCCAAACCAGTCTTATACCTAATTTTAGATAGCTAGACTCAACGTAGTAAACTCCTGATCTCAAGTTGGTCGCGTACTCAACTAAAATCATGGCCATTGCGAAGGTGCACGTAATGATCTAGTTGTGCACCATCAACCCGAGTGGATAATGAATGAATAATTAATGAGTCAAATGTTAAGTACGCAGTTCCTACTCAGTAAGTCCATATATTAGTATGGCTCATCTCTGGGATATCAGCAAGGTCTAGTATACTCTACACCAGCTTGCTGCCCCTATCCGAGCGCACAACTGGGTAAGTGGAAGAGACCTCACTATCCGCCTGCCAATATCGAGCCCGCCTCGTCGATAGTGGACTCATTCCTCAAGATGGTCAAACTCAACTTAGATATTACCCCCTCACTCAGGCGAGTAAGGTCACACCCCCTTCCAACCAACCACGACATAGTGGGAGACGCTGCCTACTAGAATTCGGCACCCAGGCGCTCATGTATTCACTTGGTCTAAACATTAGAGTCTCCTCTGGTACCAAGAGGATTCTGAGACTTTCACCCAAGGACATCCAAAGTGCCCCCAGTGCTAGAACCAAATATTTTCAGTATCCCATCTGGTCGTCCATGATGTGCCTGTGGAGGCCACAACCCTAATATCACTAAGGCACCAAGTGATCATGTCACATAAATGCAAGATGCATGAGTCATACCATCCAGTCATGCATTAAACCTGCGCGTACCGTGTGATCATGTGGGACATTTATCATGAGAAGTCCCATAATAAACCAACCCAATGGCATATACTATGATCAATCACTCTTCATAACAGGCATACATATGATGCGTATGGGCATTTATCATTGTGTAATAAAGTACATAGGCATGACTATCTGATAGGGCAGACAATAATAATCCATAATCGACCATCACCAGCATGTCACATACTTCGAGTATAGACTGAACAACGTGATCCTTTTACAACTATAGGAGCCTATGTGGTATGTCTTACATTAGCCTTCCAAGGCTCTGCATGATCCAAGATGGGGACAACGGGTCTAGTCCATACGTCAAGATAAGTCCTACATACTGGACATACCAAACTTGATATTATATATTCTTCTATCTATAGCAAGGGGTGATGACGTATAAGCAACGGATGGCCTAGATGGTAATCCAATGTTAAGGATGAACCTCGTACTTGTCTCCACAAAGAGATGGACGGTGCGAAAAATATGTACATGTCACAAGGTTCTAGCAAATGGGGTACAAAGGTAGGATATACCTCTCGTGGTGAGTCGAGTGGGTATATAATAAAGTGAGTTCACAAGGTGAGCTAACAGGGTGAATAATTGGGCTTTCTTAACCTCTTATCAGAATAAACTGGGCTTCCTTATGGGGCTCAATATATACACAATGTGGGCTTAGTGGAGCTCCTACATCTAGGACTATGTGTCCTTTCAAATGGATTGGGTAGCCCACTCCACATCTACGTGGGCCTTGGGTATGGTTATTAAACTTGGGCAAAATATGAATCTAAGTGGCCCTTATTTCTATGGAAGGCCCGGTAACAACATAATGTGGGCTTTAAGGTTTGGATAATTCCTACAAGGTATGGCAGAAAGCACCATCATCAATGGGGGCCCAACGGTTTAGGTTAGCCCAATGGGTATTACTAACATCGGTGGGGACCCAACGGTTTGGGTTAGCCCAGAAGGTGGAAGTAGGCTTAGCAACGAGCCCTAAGATAGTTTACAATAGTGGACATTTAACCAGCATTGTGCTAAGGTGCGGTCCATTTGGAAATCGGAATCATAATGAGGCCCGAGGCCCTCCAATCACCTAAGAAGTGGATGGACAGGGTGGGTCCATCACTCATACATGGTGGGCCTACATAAGTCGGCAGGGTCCACGACCTAAAAATGGGTAGACGGTGAGTATATAACACGAATACCATGGTGGGCCTCATACAATCACAATGGGCCTCGCATACATCGCATTGGACCTCATACACGGGCCGCATATACATCACAATGGGCCTCATCACCTAGGCCTCATATACATCACAATGGGCCTCAAACCTGGGCTTCATATACATCTCATTTGGGCCTCAAACTTAGGCCTCATATATATCACAATGGGCATCATATACATCACAATGGGCCGAATCTCATGGGCCTATATACATCATAATGGGCCCTGCATATAGCTAAAGCTGGGCATGCCTGACCCGATCCGGTGTATCCGACCCGATTAGACTCGATCCGACCCGTTCCAAACCAAACCAATGGCCTAGATCGGTGTGGATCAAGTAGGATTAGTCAGATCTGACCGTTTATCGAATCAAGTTCGGATTAATGGTCAATCCAGATCGATCTGATCCGAGATCCAAATGGATCCGATTCGATCCGATCTGACCCGATCCACACAATGTTCATTCAACACTATTTACTATAATGTTGTCTACTTGAGATTGAGATATACCTCATTTTTACTTTAATATCATAAAATGATCTAAAAAAATAGATGGACGGCATGGATGAAATAAAGACATCATGCTGGGGTCCACAGACCACCAACTATCCACTGCTGGTGGGTGAAAGGAGGAGCAGCCAATCCTTCCTCTGTTGTGCTCAAGGCTCGAGGTGCATCGAGCACCGAGCTACACAGTAGGGTGTAGCCGAATAGGTTCCATGCGTATAGCTCATGGTAACTTTTCATGAGGTTGAGCTGTGTAGGCCCCACCATGATGTGCGTCAAACATCAACACCTGCATTTGATGGGTCCCCTTTAAATTATGGGATATCCCAAAAATCAACCGTATACGGAACTCCGATGGGCCATACCATCTAAAATCATGTGAAGACTTTACTAAAACATATAAAAGCACTTGGCAGGTGTAACGCCCTGAAATTCGTGAGTCGAACATAACTCAGCTCCCGAGTTTCAAAACATCACTTATGCAGCATATTTAATGATGGATGTATGTTGTCTATATGAGTACATAAAACATGGAATAGATTAAGCCAAATTGCAAACATAATTCAGGGATAAGTGAAGGAACGCAAGTGGAAGACTTAAAGAAACATAAGTGTACATGTGCAAGTCCCTGAAGTACGTATACATGCCAAGTCATACTTACAAGTGTTGCTATAAAAAATATAAGCATCAAATGACATTATTTATTCCCAAAAGAAAACCCAGAATTCCCGCTCATCAGGACATGGCTCACATGAACCCACCTGAGAACTGCATAAAAGAAAATGCGGCCTCATCATCCTCGAACTCCTGCTCTGTCTCTGGGGTTGGATCAACATCTGCATCTAAGACAGAATCTGGTTGGTGTTTAAACACCATCCCAGAACGTGGGAGTGAGTGATCAACTCAGTGGAACAATATCGTAAAAGTTAACATGTTATTAATTCAGTCAAGCAGTAATGATAAAGCAGAACAATCAAACATGTCCTAATTACTCTTGTTAGTACAAGGATGTATGTAGAATGATGCATGCCCTCGCCTTACTCCCTCTGCGTCTTCATCTCACGTTACGCATGACATCCTCCTACAGTGCCAACGACTACCACGCACATGCAAATGCGATCCATGAATATGATTGCAAGTTGTTATTAGTCCTTTTCATAAAGCAGGATTGGGAAGCTAAGGTACCTTCCTCATATCAATTCCCAACGATGATCCATTCTAGGGTCGTCAGTCCTAGGCAATCTCATACGATCATATGATTTTAGGTCACTACAAAGGGCTCATCACCAATCAATGCATGCCTATCATACCTTCATTACTACTCTAAGGCTCGTCACCTCAATGCAGTATCAAGGTATGCTCGAGGTCACTACAAAGGGCTCGTCACCAATCAATGTAGGCCGACAGCACGAATATAGTGTCTCATACCACCATAATCGGCTCACGAGTTTGGTTACTCACTGGTCACTACGGGGAGGCTCGTCACCCTAGTGTAGGCCGATAGCTCGACCATGGTGTCCCATACCACCATATCCGGCTCATGAGTCTTAGTGGATCAAGGTACAACAGTTAACGGGATTTCATCGGTAAGTTTGGTACCCTAGATTCAAACAATAGCGTCCATACATGGTGAACATACATCGGACAATCGGGTTACTTGACGAACTCGACTAGCACGAGCGCACGTTGTGTTGAACGACATAGAGTGTGCAAACACTCCGTATGGCCAAACCACTGCCAACAACTCTAATACGACTCGGGTTTGTCAAATCACGTCCTTCGTGGCGAAAGCAACCTCAGCCACGAACTCAAGGCCGATTACCGATTTCCTGGACTATTTCCTAGTCTCAATCATATTCTGTTACAACAGATATGCATATACAATTTAGAACAGTAATGGAACAGCAATTCAAATCACACAGTATGTGAGCATTTGAAGAATATCACTTAACATGGATTTCAACATAAGTAGTGCTTGAACTTAAAGAATAAAGAATGTAAATTGAATGTAAGGAATCATATACACCAAATAGGAGAGTTGAGAATCTCTTCTCAACGCTTGCAAATAGGATAATATATTGCACTGTAGACCATTCAGACATTTCTACAAATACTTAGAATACATAGTTCAACATACATGACGTGTGTTGGAATACACGCATTTGGACAATTCCTTTTGTCAAGGAGTTGTCACACATACAGTTAGCACAAGTACACGACAAATAATCATGGCAAGTACATGTTCATATTTTATACATATACGGTACTTCCTACATACACATAGAATACACAAATCTCAATATAACACATACATATCAGGAACGCAAGATAAACATAGCATTTGGCATGTGAAATTTCATCCATAACAAGAATAAACCATTAACTGGCATTGAAAGCCTTGAAAACCATAACCTATATGAATATAGTCCGCACCTTAAACCAAAAATATCACACCGAATTGATTCAGATGATATGTCTTCATCAACGGCGACAAGATAACCTAAGGCAAGAATAGAAATGAGCTACAACAACACATAGACTATTCTAAGCTCTAAAATAGATTAGGGTTAGATTAACTTACCCAAGGATGGACTTAGAATCGTCGAAATAATGATTCAAAAGTGATGGTTTAAGGATGTAGAGTAACAGGAAAGAATCTCAAATGATTCACCAACTTCTCTCTCACTTACTCTCTCTTTTCCTCGCTCTCTCTTAGCTAGGGTTAGGAAATTCGTATGGAAAAGAGAGTGAGGATTTTAAGGTCTTTATATAGGCCTAACATTGATGAAAATAGCCCCAGGGCCAAGGTATACTTAGGTTATAACCAAATCAGGCCTCTCTCGATCCAACGGAACACTACCGGTGGTCCTTCTTCCATGTGCTGTCAAACTTAAGCTCACCGACCATGGATCTAGGTCAGGCTGAGTTTTCGTACCGATCAACTTCATAGATCAGCCGCGGCGGACCACACTCAATTCAACGGTCACTGAAACTCGATCAGGTCCACAAGCATTATAACATGCCTGGGCCATCTTCTTTGATCTGAGGGTGAAATTGGGTCAAAATCCAACGGTCAAATTACTTAAAATCATCGCACAAGTGACACGACTCAGATTTCATAAAATCTCATTTAATTTCTCACCGTTCTCACACTCTTCACTCCAGACTCAATCAAATCGACCCAGGACATCATCTGGACTTGATTTTTGAGGTGATGGTCAAGTCCAACATGGTGACCATTACTGCCTAAGATCATTGCTATCGGACTTTCGACGTGTGATCCAAGTCCGATCCAAAGTTTTTAAAAATTCTCAAGAGCAACTGGATTTAGCGTTGAATCTCAGATTTCAGAGTAACATAGCGCTAACGATTCTACAGGTTTTGAGCCCTGCAGATCAAATTTAAAGTGATTGATGCTAATTTCACAAGCAATCGAGTTTAGCGCTAATTTACCCATAAATAACTTCTAAGAAAAATAGAGGTAGTACTCGGGTCTTGGCACGAAATTTTTCGAGTCATTACAATCTACCCCCTTAAAGAAAAATTTCATCCTCAAAATTCGTACCTTCTCATATTCCTCAAGGATCTGAGGGTAGCTCTTTCTGACCTCAGCTTCAGTCTCCCAAGTAGCCTCTTCTTCACTATGATGCGTCCATAGTACTTTCACAAGAGGGATGACCTTGCTATGCAATACCTGCTCCTTCTTGTCTAGGATACACGTCGATCGCAGTACATATGTGGCATCCTCGCTCAACTGCACCTGCTCCCAACTGATAATATGCGAAGGATCAGGAACGTACTTCTTCAGCATAGAAACATGAAATACGTTATGCACGCCCGCAAGTGGTATGGGCAAAGCAAGGCGGTATGCTACCGCTCCCACTCTGTCTAGAATTTGAAATGGACCAATAAATCTCGGCGTGAGCTTTCCCTTCTTACCGAACCGCAAAACTCCCTTCATAGGGGAAACCTTAAGAAATACATGGTCTCCAACCTCAAACTCAAGAGGTTGCCGCCTCATACCAGCGTAACTCTTCTGCCTGCTCTGGGCTGTCAGAAGTCGACGTCGAATAATGTCAACTTTCTCTGAAGTCGCCTGTACCAACTCTGGGTCAATCAAACTACGCTCGCCAACTTCTGTCCAGCAATGCGGTGCTCTACACAGGCGACCATACAATGCCTCGTAGGGAGCCATGCCGATACTCGCCTCGAAACTGTTAGTATACGCGAACTCTGCATAAAGGAGACAATCATCCCAACTGTCTTTGAAATCCAAAACACAAGCTCGCAACATATCTTCCAGAATCTGATTCACACATTCCGTCTGTCTGTGGATGAAACGCGGTGCTAAACTTCAATTTCACACCCATCGCTTCCGGGATACGAGTCCAGAAGATGGATGTGAAACGCGTATCTCTATCAGACACAATCTCCAAGGAAACTCGATGCAGATGTACAATCTACTTGATGTACAACCTATCCAACTCGTCTGCAAAGTTTGTGACTCTGATCGGTAAGAAATGAGCCGACTTCGTCAATCGGTCAACAATCACCCAAATAGAGTCATGTCCCTTCCTCGTTCTCGGCAACCCTGAAATAAAATTCATAAAGATGAAGTCACACTTCCATTCTGCTATGGGCATGGGCTGAAGCAGCCCAGGAGGTCGGTGATGCTCTGCCTTGACCTGCTGGCACGTGAGACAATGATATACAAACTCAGCAATGTGAACCTTCATGTTGTCCCACCAATAAGATCTTCTCATATCTTGATACATCTTCGTGCTACCTGGATGCATCGCAAGCTTAGAAGTATGGGCTGACTCGAGAACATCCCATCTCAAGTCAGGAATATCTGGGACACAAAGCTGGCCATGAAATCGTAGGTCCCCATCTGAATTAACACTCCACTCAGAGTTTTCATCTGTACCAACCTGCTTTCTCATCTTCGCCAAAAGCTCATCATCTGCCTGAGCTGCAATAATCCTCTCGTCAATGAGGGGCTATACACGAATGTGTGCGATAACCTCATACGGCTCTTCCACCATAAGTTTCTGCTCAAAGTCTCGCACAAACTCCAACATGTCCCATTCTACTATCATTAGCGGAACCGCAAACTCTATAACTTTCTTGTGACTCAACACGTCTACCACAAGATTCGCCTTGCCCAAATGGTAAGAAACATCGAACTTAAAGTCTTTCAATGTTTCCATCCATCGGCGCTGCCTCATATTCAAATCACGCTGTGTGAAGATATACTTAAGGCTCTTGTGGTCGGAAAAGAGCTCGAACTCCTCTCCGTAGAGGTAATGTCTCTAAAGCTTTAATGCAAAAATGACAGCTGCCAACTCCAGGTCATGTGTAAGGTAATTTTCTTCGTGTTTTCTCGACTGTCTCGAAGCATAAGCAATCACCCTGTCCTTCTGCATAAGGACACAACCCAAACCAATGCGAGAGGCGTCAGTATATATCGTATACTTAACCCCTTGCTCTGACAATATTAGCACAGGGGCGGACGTCAACTTGTCCTTCAGCTCTTGAAAAGCTATCTCCGCCCTCTCATTCCAAGCAAACTTCAAATCTTTCCGTGTCAACTGAGACAACGGTCTGGTTATCTTCGAGAAGTCTCGTACGAAGCGTCTATAATAGCCTGCTAAATCCAGAAAGCTCCTCACCTCAGTAACTGAACCAGGCTGCTTCCAGTCTTGAACTGCAACTACCTTAGCAAGATCGACAGCTATCCCTTCCTTGGACACCACATGTCCAAGGAACTTGACTTCCTCTTTCCAGAAATCGCATTTCTTGAACTGTGCAAAAAGCTGATTCTTCCTGAGAGTATCCAAGACCGCTCTTAAGTGCTCCTCATGCTCTTCCCGACTCGCAGAATATATCAAAATGTCATCGATAAAGATAATGATGAATCGGAATAAGAATGGCTGAAACACCCTGTTCATCAGATCCATGAACATGGCCGGTGCATTTGTAAGACCGAACGACATTACAAGGAACTCATAGTAGCCAAAGCTAGTCCTGAAGGCGGTCTTCTACATGTCCTCATTCTTGACGCGTAACTGATGATACCCTGACTGTAGATCAACTTTCGAGAAGTACCGTGCCCCCTTCAACTGATCAAATAAATCATCGATTCTAGGCAAAGGGTACTTATTCTTCACAGTCACCTGATTCAACCTGCGATAATCAATACATAATCACAAGGAACCATCTTTCTTCTTCACAAACAAGACAAGTGCTCCCCAAGGAGACACACTAGGCCAAATAAAATCCAAATTCAACAAACCATCTATCTGCTTCCTCAATTCCTCCATTTCACTCGGAGGCATACGATAGGTGGGCAAAGAAATGGGTGACGCACCCGACATGAGATCGATAGTAAAGTCAATCTCGCGCTGAGGAGGTAATCCAGGAATCGACTCAAACACATCTTCAAACTCCCAAATGATAGGCGTGCTTTCAAAAGCCGATCCAGCAATACTCTCCAACAGAGAAGTATAATAACCGAGACGAAAAGGGTAACTGACCTGAACTGGGAAAGTAACGGTCTCGCCCTCAGGTCCATGGATTGTCACCGACCTAATTTCACAATCAATCTCTGCCCGCATCTTCGTGAGCCAATCCATACCCATAATGACATCATAATGGTAAAGAGGTGCGACAAAAAGGTCAACAAGAATTGATCCACTCCCTAGATCAATCAAGCAATCCAAACAACGCTTGTTCATAACAGAGGAGATCCCTGTAGTGGCAGTGAGCATCACTCCCTTCATAGTGACAATGCTCAAACTCAGATGCCTAACTGCTACATATGATATAAGAGAGGTAGTGGACCCTGTATCCACCAACATAGAAATGGGAATACCTTCAATGTGAGCTGTAACTTCGAAGGATCTCGGTACCAAGTCAGCCATAGGTGCTTCAGCTGAGAGCGTATGAACTCGACCCTGCTGCTGGCGATTCGGCGGAGGAACCATGGGTCACTGAGGTGACCTGAAGCTAGGTACAGAAGGTCTGAAGGATGGATGAGCTGGTGCTGAACGAAGAGGTGGAGGTGATATAACCTGAGGCATCGGACGGCTGATCCTCTGCGGTGGAGTAAATCCACTATCCCGCATATGCGAAAAGTAAGTACGATCCGAATGCCCCATCTTCCCACAGTACGAACAGTGAAAATCAGCTCGCACGTGCTGAGCGGGCGGCGCTGATCGCCTTGGAGGAGAATCTGCCCTCGGCCTCTTGCCGAGAAATGGTGCACTCTGAAAGTCAGGTCATAGTCTGGGAACCATAGGTGCTTACATACGGGACGACCTGTCCCCGTCCTGCTCAGCTCGCAGAGACATGCTCACCAACTCCGCATAGGAAGATATGCTAGCACAGCACATCTTCGATCGGAACTCAGGCCTCAATCCCTCAGAAAAATGCCGCATCCACATCGGATGATCACTTAGAATCAAAGGAGCATAGCGACCTAGCTCAGTAAACCGGTTCTCGTACTCCGTCACCGACATCCCTCCCTGACGGAGGCGAAGGAACTCACTCTCCTTCTCATGTTGGTACGTAACCAGAAAATACTTCTCGTGGAAGCATGCCTCAAACGCCTGCCCCGACCACTCATACCCTTCCTCAACAGTGCGAAGAACACTGTCCCACTATAAACTGGCCTCCTTCTCAAACATGAAGGAGGCAAGCTCAACCTGCTCGACCTCAGAACAGTGCAGCAGTCTCAGCATCTTAGAGATGCGATCAATCCAGTACTCGGCCTCCTCGGGTCTATGAGAACCCTCAAATGTGGGAAGTCGTAAGCGCTGGAATCGTTCAAATGTGTTGTTCACACTAGTGCTCCCAGATGGGTGCATAGGCGAAGCAGGTGGAGTCGCCCCCATCAACTGAGCAAAGATGCCAGCCATGGAAGACAGAAACTGCTGGCGACTACTGGTGCTGGTACTGCTGTTGCTGTTGCTGCTACTGCTGCTGCATCAACAACATCATCTGCTCAAACCTATTAAGAGGTGGAGCAGACGAAGATGCATACGGCATCGACGCAGATGCACGGTTCGGCTCAGGAACCGAAGGAGTGACTGGAGGGGCCATAGGTGGAATCACAGGTGTCAGCCCAGCACCAGTATGAGACGGGCCCGACTGTGGATCTGTCTGGCTATCGCTCAGGGAAAAAACCCCGACAAGTGACTCGACCAAAGAAAGACGAGCCGAAGTCTTCGAACCCTTAGGTGGCATACCCTACATTCAACAGAGGATGCAACCTGTAAGATTCAACATCCACATAATCCACCCACACAGCAATCACAGCACAACTTCAACGATATATACTATACATTCCATTTAACAAAATTATCGCCATACAAAAAGTGCAGCATTACATGAATCGCGACAGAGAAAGCATGTGAACTAAAACATCTAAAACTTCAAACAACAAACAACTACCAACTACTATGCCAACAACGGCAAATAACAAAACAAAGCAAAGGACGACTACAACTGCAGCTACTCGTCGGAATCAGGAGATGGAGGTAGGGCACCCTTATCCTGCAAACAACACAGGATAGACTTCAGAGTTTGAGTGAACTTCTTAAACTTATGCTTCACAAGGCCTCGAAGATTCATAATATCCTGGCGTAGAACAGCCTAACCTTCCTCAAGCTGAGCGATACGGGCATCCCTGGCAGCCTAATCTATGCTCTGCTCTGGTGCCACAGGAGGAGAACTCTCACTCGTATCCTGTGCCTCTACCTCTTCCTCGTCATGCTCTGTTTCTTCTTTAATCTCAGCTCCACCCTCACCATAACTCTCTTCCTCATGGCTCTCTGTCTCATCCTCACTTTCTGAGGCTTGTCGTCGACGAGGCCCAATTTCCATCTGATTTAGGGTCATCTCATTAATGTATCGAACAGGTACCGGCTTTTCTGCCCCAAGCCTGAAGCCAAAACTCATGTGCAAGCTTACAGATAAGTCAGCCAAATGGGAGCAATTCGGTCCTCCTGTTCGAACGAGCAATAAGGATAATCTGGCGTAAGATGTATGTTGGCACACATAACTTCGCTCCTTTCCCCACCTGATACAGAAAATCTACCATCAGGTGCGTACACTCGCTGTGGTTGCTTCACCTTGGATAAGCATTAAATGTGCACATGTGGTGAAGCAAGCGGAAGTCATCCGTCATGTTGGTAGCTAGAAGGCTTCTATTAGGCTGCCATTCGACCAGACGACCACACAGGAGTCACGTGCGGTGATCCCTCTCGCGCGCACTGCTCAATTTCTTCTCACTGGCATGCACCTCACCAAGCGGCACATTCAAGAGTCGGGATATCAAATCGACGTTAACCGTGGCCTCCCGACCGCTTCCACAATGAATCTTGAACTGCAGAGGCTCTAGTGAAGGATCAAGAATGATGGCATAAAAAGCTCGAACAGTGCTTGCATTGGCGCGATATTCACCCTCAAACAAGGGACACTAGCCAGCCCCTTCCAAGCGTTCCAACAACAGAAACTCGCCAAATAGCCGCGGATCTACATGAGCCTCAAAAAGGACCCTACGGCCTTCATAGACTCCATGAGATAGCTCCACCAACAAGGTTCTTCCAATGAGAGCTTGAGGATCAAGGTCCCACTTGGTCTGAAACTCACGGGTGGCGGTCGTGCTCGCGGCGGCACCTCTCCGCCTCCGTGCACGGGTTGGACGGCTAGGCCCGGCTTCATCCATGGGTGCTCTCTTCTTCCCCATCAAAGAGAAAAAGGTGGAGATGAAAAATATGGCCATGACAAACTCAAAGAGGGCCATGGAAAATGAGAGAAAAGGGAGAAATGAGAAGAATTGTGAGGCTTCCACACACTTGAGATCCCAAAGGAGGATTTGAGAGCTCAAATGAGAAGAAAAGGGAGTGAAAACAGCAATGGGGATATATTTTTGAGATGGGTTGGTTGGGTGTGCACAAAAATGGAAGAAGAAGGAGATTGGGGAGGGATTTTGGTGGAGTTTTGAGAGAAACTTGAAGAAAATGAGAGCTTGGGAAGGTAGTTTATGAAGGAAAGGGATTTTAGAAAGACCTAATATCATGCAACCATGGAGGAGTGGGCCACACTAGGCCCCATGAGAGTCGACCTGAGCCGGCCCGCCCAGCTTGGCCCGCTGGGCGGCGAGGGCTCGCCGAACCGGCGAGGTCATTGCCACAGTCCTACAATGACTCACCGTTTGGGTGAGGTCCTCCTGGCCCCCTAAGTGCAAAATGATGTGGGCCCCCTAAGTGCAAAATGATGTGGGCCCCGATCGGCTCCCCAGTCTGATTCGACGCCTATCGGGCCATTCCGGTTAAAATCTGATACAAACACAGATTTACTGACAATTTAAGGCCTAAGATGGGAAGATAAACCATCTAAACTCATTAATAGACGGTCTAGAAGAGATTTTGGGTCACTGTGTGTGATCAGGAGAGAGCACAGACTCGATCTCGGCGATCATTTTCAGTAAACTTTCGCCGATAGAAACAACGGAATCACATACACAAATTCTACAATAAACTCGGACCCTCCTACACTAAGGTGGCGACAGCGTGCGGTGTGTGACCATAACCCAGGTCTGGTTTAATCCAATTCAAGCTTTGATACGAACTTGTAATGCCCTAAAATTCGGGGGTCGAGCATAACTCAGCTCCCAAGTTTCAAAACATCACTTATGCAACATATTTAATGATGGATGTATGTTGTCTGTATGAGTACAAAAAATATGGAATAGATTAAGCCAAACTGCAAACATAATTTAGGGATAAGTGAAGGAATGCAAGCGGAAGACTTAAAGAAACATAAGTGTACATGTGCAAGTCCCTGAACTACATATACATGCGAAGTCATACTTACAAGTGTTGCTATAAAAAATACAAGCATCAAATGACATTATCTATTCCCAAAAGAAAACCCAGAATTCCCGCGCATCAGGACACAGCTCACATGAACCCGCCTGAGAACTGCATAAAAGAAAATGCAGCCTCATCATCCACGAACTCCTGCTCTGCCTTAGGGGTCGCATCAACATCTGCATCTAAGACAGAGTCTGGTTGGTGTTTAAACACCGTCCCAGAACGTGGGAGTGAGTGATTAACTCAGTGGAACAATATCACAAAAGTTGACATGTTATCAATTCAGTCAAGCAGTAATGATAAAGCAGAACAATCAAACATGTCCTAATTACTCTTGTTAGTGCAATGATGTATGTAGAATGATGCATGCCCTCGCCTTACTCCCTCTGCATCTTCATCTCATGTTACGCATGACATCCTCCCACAGTGCCAATGACTACCACGCACATGCAAATGCGATCCATGAATATGATTGCAAGTTGTTATTAGTCCTTTTCATACAGCAGGATTGGGAAGCTAAGGTACCTTCCTCATATCAATTCCCAACGATGATCCATTCTAGGTCGTCAGTCCTAGGCAATCTCATACGATCATATGATTTTAGGTCGCTGCAAAGGGCTCGTCACCAATCAATGCATGCCTATCATACCTTCGTTACTACTCTAAGGCTCGTCACCTCAATGCAGTATCAAGGTATGCTCGAGGTCACTACAAAAGGCTCGTCACCAACCAATGTAGGCCGACAGCACGAATATAGTGTCTCATACCACCATAATCGGCTCACGAGTTTGGTTGCTCACTGGTCATTACGGGGAGGCTCGTCACCCCAGCGTAGGCCGACAGCTCGACCACAGTGTCCCATACCACCATGTCCGGCTCATGAGTCTTAGCGGATCAAGGTACAACGGTTAACGGGATTTCATCGGTAAGTTTGGTACCCTATATTCAAACAATAGCGTCCATACATGGTGAACATACATCGAATAATCGGGTTACTTGACGAACTCGACTAGCACGAGTGCACGTTGGGTTGAACGACATAGAGTGCGCAAACACTCTGTGTGGCCAAACCACTGCCGACAACTCTAATACGACTCGGGTTCGTCAAATCACGTCCTTCGTGGCAAAAGCAACCTCAGCCACGAACTCAAGGCCTATTACCGATTTTCTGGACTATTTCCTAGTCCTAATCATATTCCATTACAACAGATATGCATATACAATTTAGAAAAGTAATGGAACAGCAATTCAAATCACACAGTATGTGAGCATTTGAAGAATATCACTTAACATGGATTTCAACATAAGCAGTGCTTGAACTTAAAGAATAAAGAATATAAATTGAATGTAAGGAATCATACACACCAAATAGGAGAGTTGAGAATCTCTTCTCAACGCCCGCAAATAGGATAATATATTGCACTGTAGACCATTCAGACATTTCTACAAACACTTAGAATACATAGTTCAACATACATGACGTGTGTTGGAATACACGCATTTTGACAATTCCTTTTGCCAAGGAGTTGTCACACATACAGTTAGCACAAGTACACGACAAATAATTATGGCAAGTACATGTTCATATTTTATACATATACGGTACTTCCTACATACACATAGATACTCAAATCTCAATATAACACATACATATCAGGAACGCAAGATAAACATAGCATTTGGCATGTGAAATTTCATTCATAATAAGAATAAACCATTAACTAGTATTGAAAGCCTTGAAAACCATAACCTATACGAATATAGTCCGCACCTTAAACTAGAAATATCACACCGAACTAATTCAGACGATATGTCTTCGTCAACGGCGACAAGATAACCTAAGGCAAGAATAGAAATGAGCTATAACAACACATAGACTATTCTAAGCTCTAAAACAGATTAGGGTTAGATTAACTTACCCAAGGATGGACTTAGAATCGCTGGAATAACGATTCAAAAGTGATGGTTTAAGGATGTAGAGTAACAGGAAAGAATCTCAAATGATTCACCAACTTCTCTCTCACTTACTCTCTCTTTTCCTCTCTCTCTCTCTCTTAGCTAGGGTTAGGAAATTCGTATGGAAAAGAGAGTGAGGGTTTCAAGGTCTTTATATAGGCCTAACATTGATGAAAATAGCCCCAGGGCCAAGGTATACTTAGGTTATAACCAAATCAGGCCTTTCTCGATCCAACGGAACACTACCGGTGGTCCTTTTTCCATGTGCTGTCGGACTTAAGCTCACCAACCATGGATCTAGGTCAGGCTGAGTTTTCGTACCGATCGGCTTCACAGATCAACCGTGGCGGACCACACTCACTTCAATAGTCACCGAAACTCGATCAGGTCCATAAGCATTATGACATGCCTAGGCCATCTTCCCTGATCCGAGGGTGAATTTGGGTCAGAATCCAAATGTCAAATTTCTTAAAATCGTCGCGTAAGTGACACGACTCAGATTTTATAAAATCTCATTTAATTTCTCACCGTTCTCACACTCTTCACTCCAGACTCAATCAAATCGACCCAGGACATCATCTGGACTTAATTTTTGAGGTGATGGTCAAGTCCAACATGGTGACCATAGCTGCCTAAGATCATCGCTATCGAACTTTCGACGCGCGGTCCAGGTCCGATCCAAAGTTTCTAAAAATTTCCAAGAGCAACTGGATTTAGCGTTGAA
Source organism: Magnolia sinica (assembly GCF_029962835.1). NCBI lineage: Eukaryota > Viridiplantae > Streptophyta > Magnoliopsida > Magnoliales > Magnoliaceae > Magnolia > Magnolia sinica. The sequence goes on from NC_080574.1 coordinate 90,242,629, forward strand.
TCCCAGATTTCAAAGTAATATAGCGCTTATGATTCTACAGGTTTTGAAACCTGCAGATCAAATTTAAAGTGATTAATGCTAATTTCACAAGCAATCGAGTTTAGCTCTAATTTACCCATAAATAACTTCTAAGAAAAATAGAGGTAGTACTCGGGTCTTGGCACGAAATTTTTCGGGTCATTACAGTGGGGCCCACCTAAAATTTGGATGCATCTGAAACTTGGTCTGACCCCTCATCCAAGTGGGACACACATTATGGATGGTCTGGATTTGTGAAGCACACCTTAGTGGGCCTAAAAAAGGATCGTGATATTTTAATGGGAGGGTAAACGTAAGTACATAACCCCTCTGGTAGGTGTACTATGTACATAGGAGACTACCATGCACCATGCCGATTTGTGTATTGGCTTAAGCAAGTTCTGTGGGTCCTATCGTGAGGTATGTGTTATATCCAAACCGTCCATCCATTTGGCGGGCTCGTCTTAAGGCTTGAGCCGAAAAATAAGACAAATCTAAAGATCAAGTGGACCGCATTGTAAAAAGTAATGGGGGTTGAACGTCTACCATTGAAATAAGGAATTTGATCCGAACTATACCCAACCCAATCCAACTCGGTTTCCCTGACCGAGTCGAACTCGGTTCGGGTCAAGCTAGCAGTATGACAGATCAGATCGAGTCAAAGGACCAGGACTTGGTCCCGGATCAGATCGAGTTTGGTCATGGTATTGAAATTTTTAGATCGAGTCGAGTTAGACTCAATCCGTTCTAACTCGACTCGATGCCCACCTCTACATATAATAGGCGGGCCTTGCACGTACAGCCACAATGGGCTGGACGGTATGGATGAAACACATACATCATGTGTGGGCCTTACAGATGGATGGTGTGTATACAACACAAACATCATGTGTGGGGTCCATGTCCATGGACTGGACAGAGTGGATAAAATACATAGTGGTGGGTCTCACTTGAAATTTAGATCTATCTCATCCTCTTTGTAATGCCATAAAACGATCTCTATAAATGATTGGACGGTATAAATACAACATATACATTTGGTGGGTCACCCATCAGGACCGGATGGTGCAGATAAAATGCATACATCACGGTGGAGTCGCACTATCTAGATGGACGGTGTTGATGCATCACATTAGGGCCCCACCATTTTGGACGGTCTGAATGAAACACAAGCACTAAGTGGGGCCCACGTCCATCAGAACGGATGGGCGGTGTGAATACAATACCTACATCATGTGGGTCCCACTGTCCACGTGTGGACAGCGTGGACAAACCCATACATCACAGCTGGCCCTACCGTCTTACACATTTGGACGGCAGGGATGAAACACATATATCATGCGGGACCCATGTCCCTGTACAGGATGGCACAAATGAAACACGTACATCCTAGGTGGGTCCCACACAGATGGATAGTTGGGATATAACACATACCTCATGATCCGACCCATGGAACTTGCTGACGTTGATACAGCAACTACATAGCTCCTGTGAGGTACTCCAGCCAAGCTACTTCCCACCATCCAGGGATTGGACGGTGTGGATACAACACATATATTTTGTGGCCCCACATCTTATCATTGGACAGCTTGGATATAAAATATATACATCAAAGGTGGGTCCCACAGAACTTGCTGACGTCAATGCAACAGTTGAGTAGCTGGTGGGAGCCACAAAGCTTGCTGATGTTAATACAGCAGCTATATAGTTGGTGTAAGCGTACACCAGCCAATCCTCTTCTACAGAGGTGGGTCCCACATGGGGCCCACCATATATATATAGTATATTTTATTGATTTATTTTTTTATGACTACCATAGTCCAACAACCACTGTCTAGTGGACTGGATGGTGTGGACTGCCACATGTGCAACAGGCCCCACCGTCTAGAATTCCACAGACGGTGTGGATGTAAGACACATGCATCACGTGCGGGTACGTGGTTGGGCCACACGCATTGGATCAACCTGATATTTGTGATTTCCCTCATCCAGGGCCTGCCAAAAAAAGGCAGCAGCAAGGTGGGCCTCACGATCGGACGTGGTTAAAATACTTGCATCATATGTGGGCCATACAATCAGGGGAGAGAGAGAGAGAGACGTGCGATGGAGGGGAGGGGCTCTGCCACTATGAGCCCTCCCTAGGTGGGCCATGTAAATACAATGCATACATTAAAATGGGTCCCAAATCATAAAGATCAACAGTGGGGATCCCTTTCCACCAAAAGATGCAAGGTCTAGATGACCTTTCCAAAATGGGAAAAATAAACATCATGATGGGGTCCATGGAGAATGGCCCCATCACAGAATGAACATATGAATCATGGTGGGCCATCGACCATACCTAGGGTCCAAAGTGAGATCCATATCATCAATCGGTAGGCCCCACTTGGCCTATCATCAAAATACAATCTAATCCTATAAAAACACCCACCGATTGTCCTCTTCTTTAGCTCCCTAAGCTCTCCCTTTGATGGTGGATGATGAATTTTGAAGGGTTAGGATGAGAAATTTTGGGGTAGAAAGTGGGCATTTACTTGGGTTCTTTCTCTCCTTAGAATTTTCTCTCTTGGTTGCTTGAGATTTGGGTAGAGAAATGGGATGGGATGGAGTGATGGATGGGAGAGAGGGATGGTGTTGTGTAAGAAGGATGGGATGAGAGGGATGGGTGGTGTTGAATTTTGGATGAGAGAGGGATGGGTGTCATGCGTTGTTGGTAAGAGAGGGATGATCTAGGTATGGGAACTGATGGGATGTGTACTTAATTGATTAATGTGGTGTTTGGGTAAAGATCCTCTCGGGATTCGCAATATGTGGCGTTTTCCTTTAAATAAATATGGGCCCATAACTTCTAGCCTCGGTATCACATCAGCATGCAAGTCACGGTGTTAGAACCGTAGCAACGGCGGGATCACTAAGGTACAAGTCTCGGGTCAAGCCGACTCAGATCTACAGGATGCGACCTAGGGTCGCACACAAACGCCAATTACATGTCGCGGGTTGCCAAAATTTGACAGGAAGGATCGTGGAAGTCTAAGGAATGATACGAACTAGGATACGAGCCTTACACATTATGATATTTTATTTAGCACTCCAATCTATTTACAATGTCACACAAACCTAGTTAAAGGAAAAGCACAAATATCTGCTTGACCCAAAGCTTTTATGGTCCCATGTAGTGGGACTCACCTCAGTGTTTATTGCCATACCACATGCTGTCACAATCTGTAACGTCTTGGAAAAATCCGTATAAAGACCCAAGCATCACCTCAGGCAAAAATCACTAAGGATCGAATTCTGTAAAAATTAGGCGAAAACTAATTAAGTACAAAACTAAATAATCAGAGGAATTAGCTTGGACAACTATCTATATGAACTGCAAGACCCAAAACTAATAAAATTGCCAACTTAACATTACCTAAAAACCTAGGAGCAATCTTTAAACCCAGTTGCTCTCGGGAGCGCATTAAAACTCTGTATCGAACCTGGACCGCATGTCAAAAGTCTGATTATCCTGAAACTAAAAGGTTAGGACTGGCATACTGGGCTTAACAAGCATCACGGGAATCAAACCCAAATAGTATCCAAAAATGCACAACTTGAGCCTTGAGCAAAGTGCGTGAGAAGCGGGAATATCTTTAGGAAATGAATCAAAACATAAGTGAATTGGACCATTCTCTTGCGGGTAAAATTTAAGGTTTTAGACCATTAGTTTCTGACCAAACTATACCCGTGGATCAGGATAATTTTTCTGCACATGTCAGTATACTTGTGGCCCTAATTGAGTAACGATGACCGTCAAACGGAAACAGGTCCTCCACGATCAATCCCCTAATCCGATCGAACTGAAATCTTAACCTGGCTTAGTTCCATCATCAGGGGACTTTCTCCAGGCCGTATACGAGCAATGGACCTCCAGATGAGCTCCGTTTGCCCGAAACAGACGCCTTTTGGCTATAACTCAAGTATACCATGACCCTACGGCCATTGACATCACTTCTAAGCCTATGTAAGGCCCTTAAACCACCCCATTCCTATCCCATACGAATTTTCTCTAACCCTATGAGAGAGAAGAGAGAAAAGGAGAGAAAAGAGTGGAGATCAAAGGGAGATCCTTGGAGTTTACTGCACTACTTCTGTTCTGCTACTCCATGCATCGAATCGCCTTTATATCTAGCTACTCAACTCATTTTAACTTTATTTTGGGTAAGAAGTCCTAACCCTAATCTTTTTTACAAATCCAAATAGAGGAGTCGACGAAATAACAAACCTATATCTTGATTTAAGTAGCCGTTGTGTTGTAGACGGGGACGTAGTGTACCAACCAAGTTCGTAACCGGCGTACCGACGAAAGGTGCAGATTATAAATGTTTAGGTTATGGTTTTCAAGGTTTTCAATGTCAACAATGATTTATGTCTGACTTGATTGTTGCCATATGATCTTAGTTATGATGTATTCAGTGAATTATACATGTGTGTGAACTATATGAATATAAAATGCATCACATGTGTTTGTTGAAATGTTTGAATGAAAGTGAAATTATGATTTGTGTTTTCCATGACTATTAATCTAGAATACTTGCATGTTGTGTGTATGACAACTCCTTTATGAAAGGATTTTTCATAAAATATGCTATAACTAATTTAGTTTATGTATATAACGTTATGTAGTCTAGGTGTTTGATAAAATGTCTAAATGAGAAATTGTTTGATAAATCGCTTCCCACAAGGGTGTTGAGATAAGATTCTCAACTACCTTGTCCACAGTTATAGTTTCTTCCATGTAATGTAAATTGTTACTACATGATTTATGGCTGAAATGCATATGTGTAACAATATGTTCAATGTGTTCGATAAAATGCTCGAATGGGATTTATATTTAAATTGTCTGTTAAATGCTATTATGAATATTACATGTATCCACATGCTGCGTTTGAGTATGTTTGGAACTACCACCTAGTCCAGGCAATCGGTAATGGCTCCTAATTGAGTGGCCGAACTAGTTTCGTAACATTAGATACGTTCGATGAATCCGAGCCGTATGCTGATTGTCGACAGTGGTTAGGCCACGCGGAGTGCTTACGCACTTCATGTCAACTAATTCAACGTGCACTCATACCAATCAAACTTGTCAAATAACTGGATTGGCCTATTATGTGTTTACTATGTATGGACGCTACAGTTTGAATCTAAGGTACCGCTTACCAATGAAAAGCCTGTTTCAACCATGGTACCAAGATCCGCCAAGACTCATGAGCCAGACATGGTGGTATGGGACACTGTGGTCGAGCTGTCGGCCTACACTGGGGTGACGAGCCTCCCCGTAGTGACCAGTGAGCAACCCAAACTCGTGAGCCAAATACAGCGGTATGGGACATTGTATTCGAGCTGTCAGCCTACGATGAGCTGACGAGCCTTTCCGTAGTGACCTCGAGTATAAAATAGGCCTACACTGAGGTGACAAGCCTCTTCATAGTAACCTCGAGTGTAAACTCATGAACTTACCTATCCACTGCTTTCATCAGGGGTGATGCCCTACAACTTGCCTATCGTATGTGATTAACTAGGATTAACGACCCTAGATGGATCATTATTTGGGTAAATGATATAAAGGGAGGTACCTTAGCTTCCTGAATCTGCTTTATGAATAAGCCTCATAAGTTACCTAGCTAGCACGATCATGTACCACATTGCATATGCTTTGGCCAGGAAGTGCACGTTTAAGGAGTTTGTCATGCGCGACCATGAGATGAAGTCACTGAGGGAGTGCAGGCGAGGGCATGCATCATTACAGCATACCATTCTTACATTAACAAGAGTATTTAGGACATAATTATTGGACTGCTTCATCATTACTAGTTGATTAAATTGATAAAATGTTAACCTTTAGATGTAGGATATGCTGAGGCTTTCGTGACAAAGCCGGACTTCTTTGACGAGGAGGAGGAGTTCTCCTACATTTAGCTATCAGGCGGGTCTCTGTAGACCTTGTTCTGATTCGACAGGATTACCGGATTACATGGATTAGATGGACAGTTGCATTTTGATATTTTGTAAATTTTGGAACGAACACATGTATATATTCAGCCTGGAACAGATTTATAACTCTTTTATGTTATAATTTAAGTATTTGAGTCTTTCGCTTGCTTAATTTAATTGCACCTGGAGTATGATATGTTATTTTAAGATAATCCCACTCATGTTTAATGCACTAACATGGACAGCATTTAAACATCATTATCTATGTTGCATAAGTGATGCATCAGATCTCGGGAGTTGAGCCTTTGCACGACCCTCAATTTTCGGGGTACTACACGATCAAACATGGATGATTAGAAAATGTAAATATGACCATGATCCCAACCTTCCGTTGGCCCATAAGATTGTGGGGCCCACCATGTGGTGTTGTGTGTGTCATGAGGCCTATTGGGTCATGAGGTCCATTACGTCATGGGGTCCACTGTGTTGTGTTCATGTATGTCGTGATGCTCACAAGACCGTGGAGCCCACCGTGTGACGTTGTGTTATGAGGCCCGCCGAGGGGCCCACTGTGGACGTGTGCACGTGAGGGTCCTAATTGGGCCGGTCGTATGGTGTGTAAGGCCCACTATCTTAGACTATGGAGCCCACCATGTTGTTTTGTGTGTTCTGGCCCTAAATGAGCTAGTCGTATGAGTAAATAGGTACCCCATTAATAGGGTTAGGGAGGGCAAGACCGGTAGGTTAGGTGGGTGAGTACATAGATGCCCCATTGATGAGGTCAAGCAGTGGCAATACCATCAGGCTGGGTTGGTATATACAAAGGTACTTCACTGCTAACATCAGGTAGTATCAATACCAGAGGGCCGGGTGGGTGAGTACAAAGGTACCCCATTGACGAGGTCAGGTAGTATCAGTACTCTTGGGCTAGGTGGGTGAGTACAGAGGTGCCCAACTACCAAGGTCAAGTAGTATCAGTACCATCACATCAAGTGAGTGAGTATATAGAGTACCCCATTGCCAAGGTTGGATAGTATTAGTATCATCGAGCCAGGTTGGTGAATACAGAGGCACCCCACTGTCAAGGTCAGGTAGTATCAGTACTGATGGGTTGGTTGGTTGAGTACAAAGGTTTCCTAATAATAAGACAAGTACCAATAGACCAGGTGGGTGAGTACAAAGGTAACTCATTAACAAGGTTGGGTAGTATCAATACTGGCGGGCCAGGTGGGTTAGTATAGATGTACCCCACTAACAAGGTCAAGTAGTGGCAAGACCGGCAGGTTGGATGGGTGAGTACATAAGTACCCCACTGATGAGGTCAAGTAATGGCAATACCATTTCGATGGGTTCGTACGTACAAAGGTACTCCACTGTTAAGATCAGGTAGTGTCAATATCAGCAGGCTGGGTGGGTGAGTACAGAGGTACCCCATTGATGAGGTGGGGAGTTTCGATACCATTCGGCCAAGTTGGTGAGTACAGAGGTACCCCACTATCGAGGTTAGGTAGTATTAGTGCCGTCAAGTCAGGTGGGTGAGTATAGAGGTACCTCACTGAGGTCGAGTAGTATCAGTACCATCGACCCAAGTTGGTGAGTACAGAGATACCCCATTGTCGAGGTCAGGTAGTATCAGTACTGGTGGGCCAGGTGGTTGAGTACAAGGGTTCCCCACTAATGAAATGAGTACCAGCGGGCCAGGTGGGTGAGTATAGAGGTAATCCATTGACGAGATTGGGTAGTGTATATCAGTACCAGTGGGACAGGTGAGTAAGTATAAATATACCCCACTGACAAAGTCAAGTAGTATTAGTACTAGTGAGCCGAGTGGGTGAGTATAGAGGTACCTCACTGACGAGGTCAGGCAGTATCAATATATGAGGATCGGGTGGGCCAAGCCCAATTGGGTGAGTACAGAGGTACCTTGCTGGTGAGGTCAAGTAGTATCAGTATCAGCGGGACATGTGAGTGAGTATGTGGTACCCCACTTAGGTAGTATCAGGACTGGTGAGCTGAGTGGGTGGGTACGTGGTACCCCATTGACAAAGTCGAGTATTAGCATGAGAGATAGGCCACTTGAGCAAGTATGGCCAGTTGTTTATTATGATTGGAAGTATTAGGAGGTGGTAGAAATGACTCTCGTACATATTACATTCATACTTGCATTGCATTCATGTCCCCACCACATTGATGATTAGTATCATGATACTTATATTAACCTTCATGTACATCATGATTATCTTACTCATTGTGAATCTATCATTCGTCGTGATCAGTAATGTACCCAGTGGGCTTATAATGTTCACCCTATTTGTTTACTCTTTCAGGGAATCTTAGCCCACCAAGGTAGTTAGGTGAATAGTGAATTATAGTTCCATCTTTTACTTAGCCTTATTTGGGAATGTAACAATGTAATTGAATAGATGTAAATTTTACATGATGTTATATTATATTTTGAAATTTTCATATCTTGTTTTGAATGTTGTCATATCATTGTTGAGAGGAGATACAATCAAACCAACTATATATATATATATATATATATATATATATATATATATATATATATATATATATATAATAATCACCCTAAGTCGCACCGCAACAGCAGGGTCAAGGGCTCAGGCTCCATTTTTGAGGCATGACAAGGGCGACAGCAACAATAACTCCAACAACACTTAGCGCCAATATGATTCTAGTCTTTATGTCTAATTTGAAGGAGGAAATTGGAGTAAAGCCCAACTCAGAAAGTTTCTTATGTGATTCAGCATAATCTTCAAAAAATGCATCCTCATCCTGCAATAAGCAATAAGGGGTAAACATGCTTTAAAAATGAGCAAAGCCACAATAAGAAGAAAAATAGTAGGATTGCAAACACAGAATTCCATACATTTGGAGGCCAATGGTTCATTGATTCAAACCATTTATCCAATTGGGACTCAAAATGATTTGATGGGCCTTCATTGAGGTTATCCAAACCATTCATATGAAGGGTTGATGGTTGCAGATGGGGGGATGTTTCATAAGTTCCCAATCCTCTAATGTTCTGGCCTATGAATAGATGGTTAAATTCAACTAAAACAAGGCCAAATGTCAAAGGGTGAGGATCTTCCCACCTGGGAGATAGCCAGGGTATATGCCCCATCTGCAGATGTATGATAGTCTAGCACATCAGCCAAATTACAGTGATTAAACATGCTATAGTGGCCAAGGGGCACACCTAGAGGAAACATGCTTACTGGCTTTCCGACCCTGGTATTTGGCTTTGTTAGATTTACAATTTATTTTGGTTAAAACAGAAACACAGGCAGCTAAAATTCTACATTTTTATCACAGTACAGAAAACCCCTTAATGTATTATGTAACAAGAATAGAAATTCTCCATCCATCCATTAAAGGTATGTTCCAATCAAAGAGGAGTTATCTCATACAAAATAGCAGATCCACTATCTGCAGCCACATGTATGCAGTACATCAATCCAAATGGTTCAAAACAGTCGCTGTTGTTTTAGATTGGGCATGATCCTGAGATTACTATGAATGGATGACTGTAATTATCCGATTTGTGGCCATGATATGGATGGTTAGAAAAAAAAAGTCCACTAATCAGGTTTTAGGATGAACCAGTCAATCCGATTTTAGGTTATGCATAATCCAAAGTTTGGATAAGATTTGAATGGATTTGATCATCAGGGTATCAGTGATTTTCTCCTTAGAAAGAAAAAGGTTAAGAAAAATGTGATGATGGTTAATTGCAGGAAAAGCCACTGGAATGCAACTCTCCTCATATGTGTAGATGTAGTATGTGTTTGGAGATCCATGTCACATGATCATATGTCAGATCCTACTTGGAAAATAGAAATTGTTGTTTGGGAAATCACATAGGGGAGGGTGTTTGGGTATTAATACAATTCACATATCAAATATTGCAAGAAAAAGCAAATTTCAACTATGTTACCTTTGCATACAGCTCTACATATCGTCTAAACACAGGATCCTCCAATAGGGCCTTGTCTGTGGGAAGCTTTAATAGTCCCTCAGTTTCCCCTTTCAGTAGCTCCCTGATGAAATACTTGAGATGAGATGAAAAAAGAATTGATGGATTAAACCCAAAAAACTGCAGTTGACAAGGAGAAGATAATAAATTTCCTAATAGTCTTACACATAGTAGGAGTTGTTGAATTTCAGAGGATCCTTCGTCCAAGCACCTTCAAACCCAGACCTCTCTTGATGTGCCTTTCCCTGCAATAGAAAAATCAAATATTTCTTGCACATGAGTCATCTATGGCAAGGTTGTGAACAATATAGACCAGAGCATTACCAATGTGTGGCCACCAGACAATGCCACAATATCCTTATCAGATAGACCCATCCGATAAAAGATGTCTCTCAGATGCTTTGTACCTGCAACAAACATAAATGCATTTGAAGTGGTCATCTTTAACCTCATTAACCATAAAAAACACTGCTACTGATCTAAAGTTTCACCTCTTTAAATCCGTATACAACAGAGCTATATCTAGCTCAAGAATTTCCACCATGAAAAAATAAAACATTCTCCATCTGTTCATCAAGGAAGCTACAAGTTCCAACTCTTCCTAATTAATTTATCACAGGTTTTAACTAACAACTAGGTGTCCATGAGGAAACAAACTCATCAACTAGAGCTTGTAAACAGAGGAATATTCCTATGCAGATAATGTGGAATATTGAATTGAGCTTTCTGGTGATTTATACCCATGTTTTTGGTATGTATTTTTGTAAATAAAAATATGAACATATACATGTTTAAATGTATTGATGCATATAATAACATGGTAGTGGTACAATAATAGTCATAAAAAGTCAATACGCTTGCTCCAATTACTAAAATTATCTTTGAGAAATATTTAAAGCCCTGTCTATAATGTGATTGAAACATTCTATTCTCATCTCCAATAATCTCCAAAAATTCATGGCAACTATAGTCTACAGTCAACCACTCATCATGTAGGTACTGTAGAGATAAAATAAATGCTTAATTTCTTTCATGAATAGGACTCAACGAATAGCAGATGTTAGCATTTTCCAGTAAAAGTGGGCTACACACGACACTTGTGCCCAGATGGTAGGCTTGTACAGTTTGGAGAATACCTAAGAAGCAAGGACTCTTCTCTCTTACAAGAGGTGTGGAGAGGCTAGTTGTGGGGTGTTTGTGTAAGGGTAGGATACCACCACATTTTCTATAAATTTAGCTCTTGGTCCCCTACTCCGATCAAAATCTTACACATATGGCTTTTCCATACAAGCAGTGCATCTGGTTGATAGAGGACAAAGAAGACTAAAGGAGCTTTGGGTCATCCACTTTGGAATCACCATTAATGGCGGAATAAACAGTTATGCTTGATTTCCCTTTTCATCATGATTGGATAACGAAGATCTTGTGGAATATGACTAATAGCAGATTCATCACTGCCATCATAAGCTTGTCCCCTAGCAATTTAGAACTCTATATAAATCATGTTTCCCTAATCAATCCTAAGAACCTATCATCAGTGAGTGTACTAGCCTTCACATCCTTTCTCATCACCCTCAATCCTAATCAATGTTCCCTTCCTTACAAAAGTTGTCTTTGATCTTTGTTCGATAGGACCAAACCATCATTTTACATCATATTGGGACTACTCGTATGCTATTTGGTACTAGTTTATCACTGTTAAAGAACTAGTTGGGCCCTATTTGGGCTAGATTGCATTTAGGTCCTGACTAAGTCCAATGGCAGGCCTGATGGGATTTTTGTAATTGGTATCATATTATTAATGAAATAAGAGAGGAAGGCAGAACCCTAGATGTTATTCTCTCCTCTTCTCAATCTCTCTTCTCTCCAACACCATTCTTTCTAACATTACTCTCTCTCACACGTCTTCTTCTTATTATTATTTCTCTGATCAAGGTCATGCCTCACTCACGCCTTACTTCTTTGTTGTTGTTTTTGCACATGGTATCAGAGCATTGATCTGAATAAGGGCTCTTACATTTCTTGACAATGTCGATCCTCGATAGATTGTAGTGAAATTGTAAATTTTTGGTGACGATTGGGTAAACTCGCTTCCTTTCTTTAATACTTGAAGTAGAATTGGTTGGGTCTGTGTAGGCCAAATCTCAGTGGCGAGTTGTTTGTTGACCAGTTGGGTTGCGATCTGGTAGTGAAAAGCCAAATCATATTCGCCTTTGGATCAGTTGGGTCTATTGCGGTGTGTTGAAAATCTTGCCGTTAAATCAAATATAAGCCCTAAAATGATCTATGTTTTGGAGATGAGTTGAGTCTGTATGAAGACTAATCAACCTGCTTTTCTTTGATTTGCACCAGACTATTTCATTGAAATTTGAATTTTATACTCCTAGATTGTGTTCATGTGGTTAATCTGAAAGAGTTTTCATTAAATTTTGAATTTCCTAATTGAGGATCGTGCATGTGTGATTAACCTAAAAAATCATATTTGACTTCTATTGGCTGATCCTATGGAGTCAAAATCTAAATCCAAGATGGACAACCAACAGATTGGTCCAGTTAAATTAAGAGGTGACAAGAAGTACTTACCCTAGGCCCACTTTATTAAAAATAAAAGATAAAAATCTCCAATCCAAAAGAAAACTAAAGCATTTAACTGATGACTGGCCCACGAAAGAATCAGACACCTACTTGTAATATTGGAAACAAGATGACTATCAAGTCATGAGATCGATGGCTCTTTCATAGCATAGAGGAGAATGTATGCCACAATGTTATGTATGGTGAGAGTGCTAAGCAAATATGGGACACTCTACAACAGCTATATTCGAATGAAAAGAATATTCAATAGTTGCATGATATCTTTAAAGAGTACCATACAATGAGACAAGGTGAGAACCTACATGAACATTGTGCCTGATTCCTTGGGCTATTTAATGAGTTTATGTTACATCACCATTGTTCGTCCATTTCTTTTCTCACACGGAAATTGGGATTGCGGCTTCAATTCAAGCCGAACAACAATGACCCTGAGTGCCAAAGTAGGCTGACATAAAGTATAACCGAATTCTGAGAAGATCGGTCGACTATTCAGCCACTTGCTCAATATGTAAATGGATCAGGTAATATTCAGATGGTGGGGTTTATCCTTTGTAGTGGGTTACTCCTTCACCTTCAATATGAAAGGACTTTTCGATACAGACTAAACAAAATGAGAAAGAAATCCTTACAGTCAGCCGCTGTTAGTTGCTAAAGGATACTCCTTGGATAATCAAATGAAGTTCAGCATGTGAGCGTAAACTCCAATTATAGCTAAAGTTATCAGCTACTGGATTATACTACAGAATGTAAATGGCAAGTTCAAAAAATAAACGATTATGCTAAGAAAAGTAGTTTACTCAACAGGGAAAGTAAATGATTACACTAAGGAATGTAAATTGACAGAATAATTGCAAAGAAAGATAGATTTTAGTTTGATTAGTTTGGTATGAGAAAATTTATTTTGTTATAATCTTCCTCTATTTATAGCTCTAATCTAGCCATTGTGGATCCTTCCCACGTTCTGATGGTTATCGTAATTGTTTCCCATTACTAGCTTTAGCATACTTCTCATGTTCTTGCTCCCTTGACCTCTCTTTCGGCTACTTGTCTAACAATTATGCAAATTCGATCATTGGCCACCTGTCATTAGGTCATCTGAATACGGTCGCACCCTTGACAAACACTTGGGTGGTGTTCGGTCGTGGAAAATATGTTGTGACTCCGCTTTCCTAGACACAACCATACATATCTGTAGAAGATCCTCCAGCTATAGCATGTGCGTCTGTATAGATCATACATAAATGACTCTAATTGGCTGAAAACAGGACTCGACCGAATCAGGTACAAACAAACATTCACCAAGATATTGACCAACAATAGTGCCAATAAGAGAAAGCAACTTGAAGCCTGTCAAGGCCCGATTCCTTGGTAATGAGCGTGTACTGTCCATGTTCGATGTTATCATCAATGTTCTACATGTTTCAGCACCTTTGTCATAATCAGCATCCCTTTTTTCCAGTGAGAATGCAGCCCTTAACGTGCAGCTGGTAACGGGCAACTGGACGTGATGGTCGTTCAAGAGGAAGAGGGTTTGGATGTGGCTTTAACGGTGACTCTACTGGACCATTTACCAGGCAACATTTTTTTATCTTACTGTAAAAAGGTGAATGATACGGTAGACAAGTGTTGGAACCTTCTTTGTAAAACTAGGGTATATTATCAAGCAAACCCACCACTCTATGCACTGGTGATTGTTTCTTGGCCGACAATAGTACTTTTAGTACGAATGATTCCTTTGTGATCTCCCGAGCTGACTATGGGAAGCTCCTAGATAGAACCATGATCATTAATCCTTCTTCCACTTCCGCAGCTTCTCTTACCAACTTAGGTGATGCATTGTTCGCATCTTCTAGTTTATCACCTTGGTGATTGACTCCAAGGTCACCTGTCACATGGCAAGTACCATCTCATTACTCTCATCCCTTGACACCATTGTTTATTATTCCCCATTTTTCCTAGCCGATGGCTAATTGTCTTCAGTTCATGATTGAGGGGTTGCCTTGTTGAGCATGAATATTACATTGCCTCAATTCTTTACATTCCAAAATTTTCCCTCAACCTTCTATTTATAAGCCAGACAACTAAGAATTTAAATTGTTCGATAACCTTTTACCTTTCTCATTATGTGTTTCCAGACCTAAATACTAAGGCTTTGATTGGTGGAGGGCGTGAATTGTGGTATATATTACTTTTAAGTATAAAAAAAAAAATTTGACCTTGTTGATCCAGACTTTGATCGGTTTTAAATATTGAACCAAGGATCTCATTCATTGTCATTCATCCATAAGATATTCATAAAACATTCTCATCACATTACCATGTCCACATAAGAGAGAGAAGAGCAAATGTAATTAGAAAGCCTTTATTATTATTATTATTATTATTATTATTTTCTTATTACATTTCAGGCCGTGATTTACCACAAACTCTTAGTTACATCTCTTTTAGAATACTGTTGATTCTAAGGTAAGATACAATATAATGACAAAATAATGATAAGGAGCTCTATGGTGATAAAACAGTGATACTTAATAAGATGCAAGATATACATGATATGTAAGAATGCATGCACTTACGAATGCTCTTTGACATTCTCAGGATCGTCTGTGCGATCCATGCATTAGGTTTTGTGGCCTCCTCACATAGTGAGTTATCAAGGCAAGAGCCCTTATTGGTATTCTCCTTTCTAATACGAATCCATAGTTATTTAATGGATTAGGGATAAGGGAATGTATGCTCATCGCATATTAGTCTCCTAGAAAGAGAGTATGAAGAAGTCATCCAAGCGCCTACACGAGTTTATCGAAGGAAGAGGAGAGTTGATGCCCGAACCCCAAATTCATTATTGTTAGATGATCATTACATGGGGCCCAATGGACCCAATTCAAGTATTTAGCTGCGTTAAAGACCCCACATACATGGTTGTGCATCTTTGAAGACCCTGCACTAGTAAGATGCATGTGAGTTGCTTATTTAGAACTGGTTGATACATCTTTGGACTATTTGGACATTACCCAGCCTAACCTGGACCACATATGGATGGTACAAATGTTAGACTTTGCCATTAGATATCTTGGACACATCAGTTTGGTGATCTGAATCGTTGGATATGTTCGAATACTCAGGTTTAAGTGTATGAGTACTCTACTCTAGACATCTGAGACATGGACACATTGGACCACATTCATCTAGGTCATTGATCATGTCTGTACGTGTGGACATACCTGTTGCATATTAGAGATCATCCTTGTGCCGTGTGGCACATCTTCGTTTCTGCTTTATTTTCAGTTTTATTTTAGGTTATTAGATAATTATGTTTTAATATTGGTCGTTAATACATTTGGACGGTTAAGAATAGTTTTAGACTTAGGATTTGCTTAGGTTTTCTTAAATATACTTGTTTGAGACTTAAGACTTGAGATTATGGACATATTGAATAAAATTTCTCAACATTGCTTCTTTTGAGTAAGAAATATTCTTATAAATGGAATTTGGTGTATAGCCATTGGAGTGATTCTGATGTAGAGCGGGTCGCAGACACTTTCATGGCCAAGATGGATCAGAAAAGGCCCGATTGACGACAGAAGTGATCCACACCGTTAGAACTTAAAACAAACATATCTCACAAATTGGAATGAGCTATCGAATGTACCATATATGATGTTGGAGTAGGACGAGCTACTTTAGCCACCTAACCCCGCTATTCCGAGTTCCTCACGCTGAATTTTTGAAATACCATCAGATTGACCGTTGAATCCTTGTTTTAATTTCATTTTTACTATTTATAGTATGTTTTAGTTTCAGTATAACTCTTCATCCGTTGGGCTTTAGGAGTTGCGCACAACATGAAAAGTGCTTAGAATAGTTAAGGGAACATCATGAAGAGTTATATTGAAACTAAAGATTACTATAAATAGTAAAAATGAAATTAAAATAGGGATTCGACTGTCAATCTGATTGTATTTCGCAAATTTAGCATGGGCATGCAACCCGGTATTGCAAGGTTGGGTGGCTAAAGTAGCTCTTCCTACCCCAAAATCATATATTGTACGTCTGATAACTCATTTCAGTTTGCGAGATACGTCCGTTTTAAGTTCTGACGGTCCGAATCACTTCTGTCGTCGACTGGACCTTTTCTGATCCATCTTGGCCATGAAAGTGTCTGTGACCCTCTCTACATCAGATTCCAAGTTATCTTTTTGATTCTTATCAAGGTATTTCTTTCCTCTCTCTCTCTCTCTCAATCGTCTTTTTTCTATTGAATATCTTTTCTTCTTCTTTCTCAAACCCTAACTCCATCATCATTAACCCAACTCATCACTAACCAAACTAACCCAGCCCCACCACACTATTTGTATATGTACGGACGTGCCTATACACTACACAGACCTGTCCATATAGCATTTGTATAGTTGAACAACATCTCCCTCATTGACCTTTTCTCTTCTTCTCTATTTTATAAAACCCTAACCCTAACCCTAACCTTTTATAAAATCCTAAATTCCCAATTTCTTGATTCCAAAATCCAAATCTTAAAACATTTAAGCCCTAGTAACGCGCAAGTGAATCTTCAAATCTAGAACAAATCCTATTCTAGATGGAAGTTCTACCTTCCATTGGACCATGTCCGATCAATAGCCTTAAAATTTTATTTTACGAGATTGTGATGTGATATTGTACTTGAGCTTAATTTAATATTTAATTTCTCTAAATTTATGGTAGATTACTTTATTTTTATGCTATAATTTACTTTGGTAATCCGTTATTAATTTATTTGTATCATCCTAGTTTAGGTCATCCGTCCTGCATCAAATTTTGGTATCAGAGCCTAAGTTAGCATAGGATTTAGTGAGTCCATTGCATTTAAGCCTAGGTTCATATTGTCGCGTCTAGAGTTAGCAACTTTTTTCATCTTCATCAAGTTGTGTTTAGGGAATTTAGTTGTCAGTCATTCCCAGTTAGCATGCCCAGTTTATGCTCACTCGTAGTGGGCATGGTTTTCGGTCTACACCCCACAATGAATTTAGAACAATTTGCCAAGGCTATTAATGCCATCAATAATTGTCTCGCGGCCATCAAGGTCCAAAGTAGAACCATCAATAACTAACTGACAGCCCTCCAGAATGAGACTAATACTCGCATGATTGAGTTGGAAACTTCCCTCCATGTAAAACCGTGAAAACTTAGAAGATGACCAATTTCAGGCAGGAGATCGAGGTAGAGGACATGAGAGATGGCGTGGCCATGGTGGAGGGCATGCCTAACCATCACTTGAAGAGTACCAAGCCCACCCTGTTCCTAATGAGCAAGTGATGAAGAGTGTAAAGATTGAAACACCGAGTTATGAAAATCTCTTGGACCCACTAAGAACAAGCTTCATAGATTAGACTCAGATCTACTAGAGTGTTATCGTAGTTTTATTTCACCAGAGGTGAACTCTTCTCGGTCGAGGGGAGTTGATAAGGGCATCTGAGCACCTACATGAGTTTATTGGAGGAGAGATGGGGCCCCAACTTCATTACAATTAGATGATCATTACATGGGGCCCAATGGACCCAATTCAAGTTCTTAGTCGTATTAAAGACTCCACAAGCATGCTTGTGCAACTTTAAGACCCCACACTAGGAAAATGCATGTGGGTCGCTTATTTGGAACTAATTAATACATCTTTGTACTGTTTGGACATCACCCAGCCTAACCTGAATGACATTTGGATGTTATAAATGCTAGACCATACCATTAGATATCTTGTACATATCGGTTTGGTGATCTGGACCGTTAGATATGTTCGGAGACTTGGATTTAGATGTACGAACACTTTAGTTTGCACATCCAAGCCATGGACCTATTGGACCACATTCATCCATGCTGTTGATCATGTGTGGATGTACCTGTTACACGTTGGAGATCATCCTTATACCATGTGGCACATCTTTATTTCTACTTTATTTTTCAATTTAGGTTATTAAAGATTTATGTTTTGATTTTTTTTTACCATTAATAGATTTGGACGGTTAAGAATAATTCTAGACTTAGGGTATGCTTAGGTTTTCTTTTGTGTGTTTCTGTGTGTGTGTGTGTGTGTGTGTGTGTGTGTGTGTGTGTGTGTGTATCTGTGTGTGGGTGTGAGAGACTTGAGATTATAGCTTGAGATTATAGATATATTGAATGAAATTTCTTTACATTGATTCTTTTGAGCAAGAAAACTTCCTATGAATGGAATTTAGCGTGAAGCCATTGGAGTGATTCCAAGTTAACTTTTACATTCTTATCAAAGTATTTCTTTCTTCTCTATCAAATCTCTTTTTCCATTGAATACCTTTCCTCTTCTTTCTCAAACCCTAATTCCATCATCATCAACCTAACTCACCACTGACCAAACCAACCCAGCCTCATCACATACTCTGTATGACTGCATTGATGTGCCTGTAAAATACACGGATATGTCCATACAACCCTCCTCCTCATTGAATTTTTTCTTCTTCTCTATTTTATAAAATCCTAACCCTAACCATAGCCTTTTATAAAACCATAAATTTTAATTTATTGATTTTCAAACCCAAACCCTAATCCATTCAAACCCCAGTAAAGCGTAAGTGAATCCTCAAATCTAAATTTGTGGTAGATTGGCTTTATTTTATGCTTTGATTTACTTTGGTAATCCATTGATTAATTTATTTGCATCATCCTAGTTTAGTCCATCTGACCTACATCAAAGTGTATCAATGTGTCTATTATTAGAGAATGCGTTGTCCATACATTTGAGGATAGTGCTAGAGCAATTTATTGGATATCGCATATGTGATGTATCCACAAATCCATAATGGAATGGAGAAAAGGGATTATTCATCCCTTCTTAGTCTGCTTACATCACCATGGTAGTAGCCACTAAGCTAGCTTTAGTGCATTAGTTGTTTAATGTAATGAAAAATTAGGAAATAAGCAACTAATGCTAGAGAAAATATGGAATATGGGCTATTAGGAGGATGGCGTGACCACGCCATCGCCTTAAATGACGTAGTAGCTAAGGGAATTCACTCAAATGATTATAAAAACTACATAAATGGGGGTAGCACGACTTTTCCACTAAATCAGATTGGTGGCATGACTACGCCTTCACCAGAGATGGTGTATTTAATCCATCTCCGCCAGAATTACATTTGGAGAAAGTCTCTCCCTCCTTAGAGCTTAGAACGTGAGGAGAATGAATAAATGAAATGACTAAGTCTAAAGAGAGGCCCCCATGGGGTATTTATAGACTTCCTCGGGACCCGAACGATGTTGTGATACTCCTGCATTAGATAAGGTTTGTGTTATACTGCAAATGCACCAATTTCGATGATGTGACAAAAATGGGGTTTAGATAAGTCCATGTGGCAAGGGATAGTGCAAACATGGTCATAGGGTCGCACCATCTCGTGGTGCCTTTAGTACACCAGGCCGGTCTTTCCTAACTTCAGTTCGTGCACTTAGGCTGCGCTTCTGCAATTCTAGGCCACACCTTCTCTTGACTTAGCAAGATTTTGCACTTTTTTTACTCTAACATATCTTCACTCAGCATGAACACCACCCCGTTACAGTGGCACACCAGATTAGGTCATCCCTCCTTTGAGTCTTTTAAAATCTAGTTCTATCTTTGTCATGTGTGTTTTCAATCAAATGTGAGGCTTGTAAATTACTAAAACACAACAGATCTACTTATTTACCTAAATTTGATAATCTTAGTTCAACTCCTGCTTTTGTACATTCGAATATGTCGGGTCCCATTTAAGTCCCTACTTTAAATGATTTCAAATATGTTATTACATTCATTGATGATTAGTTTCACATGACTTGGGTGTTTACAATGCACATGAGAGATCATAAGTATTTGATACATTTAAATCTTTTCATTTTAAGGTTTGTACTCAATTTTAAAAAGAAATTCAATGTCTTAGATATGTCAATGCCCTAAAGTATCTTTCCACTTCCTTTAAGAATACCCACCTTCAATCGACATCGTCCACCAAACTTATCGCCCTTATACACCTCAACAAAATGGAGTTGCAATGAGGAAAAAGTGGCACTTGTTGGAAGTGGCAAGGTCTCTTCTTACTCATATGAATATTCCTAAATGTTTATAGACCTTTGCATTGCTCACAGTGTGTCATCTAATTAACTGATTGCCTTCCACTATGCTCAATGATAAAATTTTATTTTTGTAAGGCCCATATCCTAGACCGTACCATTCCGTAGGCTTCTGCGGTCCTCCCGGTCGAATTTCGGTGACTCGCGATCTATTACCGACATTTGCGCGCAATCCTGAGTTATGTCTCGTATATCAGAGTCGACTCAAACTGAGACTTGTACCCTTGCGACCACGCTATCACCGCGGTTCCGACGCCACGTATTACGCGCTAAAGCGATACCCAGGCCAGGAGATGTGGGCCCGCGTTCAATTCAAGGAAAATACCGCGCGTTGTAAATCTCAAGAGAAATATCAAATCAATCACATCAAATGTCAAGTACCACATCCCATCCTCAAGTACAAGTAACCCTTAACTCTCTTACAACCAAGTACCCTAAAGTCAACTCTCCCCATCACCCATCACTCACTCACCATCCCTCTCTCCCATCACCTCTCTCTCTCTCTCATTTCTTCATTTTCAAGCAATTCCCAAAGGAGGAAACGTCCATGGCTTCCAAGGAGAAAAAGAGAGGAGCTAGTGTAGCCCACCTTCCTACCTCCCATCTCCACCATCCAAAGTCTATCTCAACTATTGAATTGCACCCCTTGGAGTTCTAGATTGCATTGGCGGAAGAAGGAAATGGAGATCTAATGGTGGGTGTTTTATGATTTAATTTTTGTGATTTGAGGGCCCACATATGGTGGGACCCATCTTGATCTATGTATTGCAACCATGGAGGGCCCATAGTAGTGGGGTCCCTCAATCACCATCTGATCTCTCCTTTTTCTCTTTCTTTCTCTCTTTCCCTTCTTTGTATGGTAATGATGATGATGTTGTCTTTATGATTTGGGTATACTTGTGGTTATGTTTATTACGAGATAAATGTACACCAAAAAAAAAAATCCTCCTTGTAGGATCCCAGGATCGGAATCTGGCGTATAGGTGCTGGGAGCCGAGAATGGGGTACTATGGAGGCTGTTGGCACCGGATTCGACGATCAAGGTTCTTGTGAGTCCGATTTTCAGATTTGGGACGTGACAATTTTCTGTGTTATTTTCTAATGCTTCGCTATTTCCATTACTAGCATGTGTATTTGGTTGCACTGCCTTTATCCAAAAGTTAGGTCCAAGGTTGGATAATCTAAACACATACATTGTCAAATGTATTTTTCTCAGCTACTCTCACACACAAAAGGGTTATAAATGTTTTGATCCCTCTAGCAACCGGGTTCTCATCAATGCCAATGTAACCTTTTTAGAGGATATACCATTTTTTCCCACTCCCTTTAGTGAGAGGGAGTTAGTGCCCGAAGATCACCCCATGGTACCTCGGGCTTTGGTTGTCTCCTCTTCAACACAAGGTCTTGCTCTTTTGGACTAGCCACATTCTCCTCTAATGACTAGTCTAGGAACCTCCAATTATTGGCCACCACCATCGCCCTTACTTGAGGTTCCTATGGCAACATAATCAACTCCAGATCTAGGCCTTCCTATTACATTCTGGAAAGGTACTTTTTCTTGCACTTCGCATCCCATTTTAAATTTTATATCTAACCATTGTCTACACCCTTCCTACTATGCATATGCCATGTCCTTCTCACATGTCATGGGCACCACATCACATCATGATGCATTAGCTCACCTTGGATGGCTGAGAGCCAGAGAAGAAGAAATGACTACTATGCACCATACTGAGACACGGGCATTAGTCTCATTATTGCATGGAAACCAGACAATCAGTTGTTGATGGGTGTATAACATTAAATACCTATGCGATGGATTGGTTAAATGTGTAAACATTAGGCTTGCGATCTAAAGGTACACCCAAATTGTTGTAGCAGACTACAAAAAGACCTTTTGTCCTATTACTATATTGAACTCTGTTAAAGTCTTAATCTATGTGGTAGCTAATAGGGCCTTGGCTATTGTACCAACTAGATGCCCGGAACACGTTCATAAAAGGTGAACTAATATAAGAAGTTTACATGGAGCAACCTCATGGGTTTGTTGCTCAAGGAGAGAATGGAAAATTGTGTAAAACTTTAAAAAGCAATTTATGGTCTAAAGTAGTTTCCCACGGCATGATTCCAAAAGTTCATCCAATTTTTTATTGGTTTCGACTTGCATAGATGCCAGATGGATCATTCTATTAAGCATAGTTCTAAAGGGATGGTTGCCTTGATTTTCTACGTAGACGACACCATCATCACAGGAAGTGATCCGGGGGCATATCAGAAGTCAAAGCTCACATCTAGAGATAGTCTTGGACCAAAGATATTGAAGCTCTTCAATACTTCCTAGGGATTGAGGTGGCTCAATCAACTTCAAGGATTAACTTAACTTATCCTAAAGGAAGTATGTGTTGGATCTATTGGAAAAGACTTTGATATTAGGTTGCACGCCAAATGACACTCTAATGGAACCAAATAGTAGATTGTCTAATGATCAAGGGAAATTGTTTGGCGATCTAAAGAGATAAAAAGGGCTTTTTGGGAGACTCATCTATCTTACTGTTACTTAACCCAACATCTCATTTGTAGTTGGAGCAAATTATGCATCAACCAAGGATGCAACATTGGGATATACTCATACGTATTCTTCGATGTTTGAAAAGATCTCCAAGATAGGGGCTGGTTTACCAATCACAGGGCACCTTCGGCTCGAGTCCTATGCTGAATAGATTGGGTTGATTCAGTAACAAACAAGAAATTTACCTTTGGGTGCAGCACCTTTGTTGGAGGAAACTTAGTGACATAGAAGAGAAAAAAGAAAAGTATTATCACTTGATCAATTGATGAGGAAGTATAAGGTTATGTGTCATATTTTCTGTGAACTTCTATGGGTCCTATCTCTTCTTCATGAGCTTCAACTATTCGATGGAGGAATTATGACCTTTTATTGTGATAATCAAGTGGCAACACATATTGTTAGCACTCCAATTATCCATGAAAGAAGAAGGCATATAGAGGTGGACATCATTTCATTAGGGAGAAATCACCACAGAGTGCAACACTCTAAAGCTTAATTGATAGATATTATCACCAAGCCTTTATCTCGTACACAGTTTTCATTTCTTACTAGTAGGCTTGACATGATTTACATATATGCTCCAGCTTAAGGGAGAATGTTAAAGAACTATTTGTTTGGATTGTATTTGGGGTCCAGCTAGGCCTAATGGCAAGCCATCTTGCATTTTTGCAATTTGTGTCACTATTAATGAAATAAGATAGAACGTGACAACCCTAGAGGTTATTCTCTCATCTCCAACTCCATTCTCTCTCTCTCTCTCTCTCTCTCTCTCTCTCTCTCTCTCTCTCTCTCTCTCTCTCACACACACACACACACACACACACACACATACACACGCACACATCTTCTTCTCATTTCTCTTATCAATATTAGATATCACTCACATCTTAGATCTCTATTGCTACTTTTGTACAATAACCAATGGCAAATTGCTTTAGATAATAAGATGTAATTAAGGTATTAACAAACCTTGCTTGGCATCAGGAAGTCGTCCTTCTTCTGGAGAAATAGATGAATCCTGAATGAAAGAAAGCCAATTATTTAGGAGAAATGGATTCAGTGACTAGTTATTTCATAATAATGTGCCACATTACCATACCTTTCTACCTGGACGAAAATCAATGGTGGGTCCTCCAGTCACCTCAACTGCAACGACCCCGGAAAGCTAAAAATTTCAATCAATTGAAAAATGAATTAGGAAGCACTGATCCATTCAAAGCAACATAGATGAGTTTGAAAACAGGAAGAAAAAAGAAAAAGAAAAGAAGATTCTCAGGCAGAGTTACTACTGCATTAACTTTTGTTTAAATATTAATAGCCAATATAATGGAGCCCCAATATATACATATATATTATGTAGGTTGGTGGGATTATACTGGTGGCAATGAGGTGTAAACATGGAACACCATCCTACTAAGCTACAGGTTCAAAACCATGAGGTACATCCTTGCTAGGGTCATTGGAAAGTTAAGCCTTACAGTTCAATTGTATCAACCTTGTTTAAATATTCACAATCGATATATGGATCCTCGATGTATGTATTCCTTCTTATTTAGTCTTAGTGGGATTAACAACGATGACAAGGTGGCAACCTGGAGCAACATCCAACAAAGCTATACGAGGAAAACCAAGATGTACATCCTTGCTATGGTCTTTGGGAACCCTAAGCCTTACAGTTCAATGAAGAACTAGATAGCATATGTAGCTTTAACAAAAGTAGTTACGTCTTTTGCAATCAAGACCTCTTTATTTTCAAAAAGTTCATAGTTTGGTGTGTTGGATGATGTGGATAACATAAGTTGGAATGGCATTCTGACCAAATCCATCATTACTTTCTCATTAGATCAAGCTAATTAGTTGACTACCATTCATAAGTTGAACTGATCAGACCATCATAAAGATTGTTCATACAAACAAAATCTAATAAACATTGTGGGTCATCTATTTGTTGGGGTCATCATGGACTGCTTAGGTTTCTAAATAATCATGTTTACCAGGCAATCCAAACGATCCCATCAGTGAGATTTTGGGATGGTAGCATGATATGTGTGATGAACCAAAGGATGCTCCCAATCAATTGACCAGACTGCTCAAGTGCCTCCATGCAACTAGGAGTATATTAACTTATAGTGGAATTGATTGCAAATCGATACATGCAGCATAAGGTATGCAGAAATATTTTCCTCATTGAAATCACCTGATAGAGGTCAGCATATGTAATCCTCGGATGCTTTTTCTTCACTTGATCTGATATCAAGAAAAGTGAACAAATGTAAAAACTCAAATATTTTACTCCAAGAAGTTCATTCACAAACAAATTTTAAGATGAAAGTTGCAGAGCATACAAGCTTGCAACTGATATAAGTTTTTACAAGACTTATATATAGACTGATATAAGCTTGCAACAAATTTCAAGCACTCAATAGATACCGAATATCCTTAAGGAGCCTTCGATCTACTACCCTTCCGTAAGACTATTTTCCTTACATATCAAAGAAAAAGTGGAATGGCAAAAGAGGATTAATGTAGCCAACCCCAATTAGTTGGGATAAGGATTAGATGATGATGGTGATGATGATGATGATCAAAGAAAGAGTGGTTTTCTTTGATAAAACCCATCAAAATTAATGTTAGGAAACATTCCCTAAATTTTCTCCAATTAACTAGTTAGATCTTTCCAAACAAATCACAAAACCTTTTTAAATGAATTTCTTTGTATGCATCTCCTGCTTTCCAGTAGAAGATAAATACTCAAGACAGAGATTTCGAACCTAAAAATGCATGCCCTCAATGAGAACATGGTGAACCTGTATGAAAGGACCCAATCTCTAATTTACAGTGAAGATCTTATCTAGTAATTGTCCACGTATTCAATTGGTGGACCACTACAAGATGTTAGGAGATCCAATAAGATCAACAGAACCATTCTCATTTTCCTCTAGGAGACCAAAAAATATATTGAAACACATGAAGACTTCAGATTCATGTGTCTTTGGACTAGGCCTTTTTACTAACAATTTTAGATTGTTAATATTATGTTTTATTTTTGTAATATGCGGCTTCAGCCCATCTAGAACAAACATGCTAAATTCTCAACCATTTAGGAAAACTTCTATTTTCTGCAACATTATGGAATATCAAAGGAATAAAGAGAAGTCATTGATCATGACCATCCTAATGTAGTTGAACTGGAAAAAGAGAGTGGTAACAGAGAGATTACAATAGAATTCAAGCAAAAACAATATGAACTCCAATTGTGGGAGTATACCAATTTGAAGAAGCAAAAGGAAATAATAAAATCTTCTTTTCATTACGCAATGTCCTATAATAGTAATATTAATAGTAATAGTATTGCATATATTGTTTCATCCAATCATTTTCCCATGTATATGGTCATTGAACTTCTAGAAGAACACAGCTTATTCTAGGACACTATTCCACTTAAGACACTATTTACTGTTAAAAAAAGGTGGGCTCGCATTGCTAGCCAATAGAAGCCATTGAACGGATTCTAAATTCATGCAATGGATCTCCTTTCCATCCTACAAACTAGACTCCATGATAAAATATGACTCTATCTTCCCAAAGAAGAATACATCTTGCTTGTCTTTCTAGACTTCTGTTACAACTCTACCTTCCTAATCCACTTGTCAATCCCCATTTAATGTTGTCCCTAAATAACTCTCATCCACACATGCCTCTCTTTTCAGAACATCAAACTGCTTGAACACAAAATAACACATGCACGACCCCAAGTTCCATAGATTGATGTAAATTCAAAGATACCTGGTATGTCGCTCTACGAGCTAGGAGTGTTGTGAGCAAGTGAAGGGGGAAAGGTGATGGCATTTTTATGTGTGGTATCAGTTTTAGGGCGAGTATCAGCCCAAACCATAACAAATCCAATATAACCAAAATATTGGACCCATATCAGGCAGTATTCGTCAAAATCCTTTTCTTGTTAAAAATGTTATGGAAACATCGGAAAAAGGAGAAAAAATGGGAGACACAAACCATACTCTTTTTATTTTTTGTATTTTGGACAATGGTGTACCATTGACTACATGTTAAAAACAAACCATCCTTTGGTAAGAATGCTATTTATCATGCTGAACTGTTGAACACTTATTTGTTGAGTTTTTGAAATCTAAAATTTTTATAATTCTTGTAAGTTAATATGATATATCACGAATCATCTTCAATAGGTCATGAATGCTATGGACTATAGTTTATAAAATACATAAAGCATGGAGTGATGCCCACTTGGAATTCAATAATTACAATGTCTTCCCCTTTTAGGGACCTTAAGCAAGATATTCAATAATAGTAACAGTGGTCACAACGGTCACCGTAATAACCATTACAATACAAACTGTAATGGTTGTTCTGACCATTTATATATATATAACTAGGATTGGCCATAACATTGTGGTAACCATTTTTTTAATACCTTGATCGTAATCTTCTTCAATACCAAATTAGCGACAAGAAGCCATATAATTACATAATGAAAAGGGTAGAATTTCAATAGTGGTTTAGAAGTTTCCCCTCTAACAAACGATCAGAGAGAATCACATAATATTTTCACCCCTAATTGGTGGGTGTAACATATAGGTTTCCTTAAAGGGAAGACTAGAATTGAAGCTCAAACACAACAGTAACTCTAATTGCAAGCAAACAATCTCAAGTGGAGCTTTCCTGGTTAGTAGTTTGGTTAGGCCACTAATAGATCCAAATCATAATAGAACATAGATTAATTATAATAGAGAAATAAAAAATGGGACATCAAAAATCACAGGTAAGGGTAGTTCTTAAAGATCAAAAGGGAATTGCAGTTACTTTGGTTCTATTCTGAGTGCTTTACAATCACATTCCATGATTTTCGTACATTAAATTTATAAAATGACAAATCATTCTCAAATCTTATTTTTAGGATATTAAATCTAACTTATCTTTTAAGTAACTGGTTCTAATTACCCTTCAAAAACACCATAAATAAACTCATTTGTCGCAAAATGTTATGGGGATGTTAAAACTATGTAGACTAACCTCAAATATTTTTCAAAACAAATAAAGTATTGAATATGAGAGAACCACTAAAACTACAGTTGGATGCCCCTATGAACTGGTTCCTCCCAAAATTTTCCAGCCACCATTTTGAGTGGTAAGCGAACTGACAATTTTAACTTCTCTTGGTTTTAGTTGCATGATCCTTCTAACTAGGTGTTGCTACCACTTGAATTGCTCTTTTGAATCGCTCTCCTGCTTTGTAACCATTTATACTTGTTAACATTTTGAAACAGGCACTTCTCACCTCCCACACCCAAACGTGTTGTCAATTTGCATCACACTTAAACTATGCTCCTAGATGTGATAGCCAATGCCATTCCCAGGAAAAAAGTGTTGATGTCATGTGAGAAGTTGTTGTCAAACCTTTGCCATGCAAATAATGAGAAGTGGACCACAAATAGTTCGGATGAGACTATGATGATGATGATGACCAAGCCAATGCAGGTAACATTGCAAGGGAATGTGATGCATGATGTATCCTTATGTTGTGTTGTCTAAAAACAAAAGTGTGATCCTTGCCAAGGTTCAAACTCCTTGGATTGGAATCGATATACTTCGAAGACCTAAGATTGGGAGGGACTCAAACTTGATGGCTCAAGGTCACAATGCTCCTCCATGGTGGTACATTCCTAAATCAGGAATCAAACAAATTAATTTTTAGAATTCTTTTCATAGGATCAAGCATAAAGATAAGTCAATCAAAACGATTGATAAAGAAGCAAACTATGGTTTTTCATTTACTTTTTAAAGGAAAAACACTATATGTGTCTCATTCACTTCTCTATAGGCACAACAATATATGACTACATAGTTTCTAGAATCGATAATCACCCTCAATTTGCAAGATTATTTACATCCCTACATCAAAGCTAACATCAAGGATAGGTGAGGTTTCATCACCTCCAACAGGAGCATACTCCACGAAAATTTTCATGGTTTTAGGTAGGCTTTCCATCCAATCAAAATACTCATTCTTCACTTCTAGACTACTATTGAGGAACAAGTTTGTCTTATGTGTATGTGTCCCTAGATAGCATAGTTAAGTTGGTAGATCCACCCTCGATGATATTTTGTAATATATCTTTCAATCTCATGTCCATGTTCAACACTAGATGTAAGCATAAAATCCAATCAAGAATTTGGCATAGCCTTCTCCTTCCAACTAGATATGTGTTTTTCTCAAAAGAATAAGCATATGACTCCATAGACGTGTAGGCTAATAAAGATGAAGTTGTATAATCTTAAGAACAAAAGAAACCCAAAAATCGTGCAACTTCCCAAGGCATGCATTAGTTTCAAATACTCTCTTAAAGTATTGTATATCGAAAACCTATATAGCAATGATGAACTAACAACTACACATGATTACATTCACAAAAGGATACATAGAGACTTGCTAAAGGCAAAGATAGGAAGAGCCAAAAATACCACAGAAATCTATTGCAATTTGTAAGCCCTTATTTGCATCATGTGTGTACTCTTCCTTAGTCCTAATTGAACCATTAGGACCACCTGTCTTTGTCTTAACATCATAGGTGCCAGCATCATGCCATCTGCAAGAGAAAAGAAAAACTTCATTCATGCCTATTCCAAAACTAGGGTCTAAGTGACTCACAAATGTTGAAGCTGAAAGGCCTATAGGTAGGTGGCAATGGACCAGGCTGCCCGATCCAGCCTAGGTGACCCGATCTTGAAGGGTAAGGTCTCGCGCCACAATACTTGGCCAGAGAGATGAGCTCTGGCTTGAAATCTACGCCCAGGGCCATGGCTAGTGATGAATAGCCTAGTACGGCAAGTTGTACAATTGTATACTATATAATACGCAAGCACTAGTAATATAGACTATAGAGTTCGTATACTAATATTGTATGTGTATATAAAAATATGAAGAACTTTGATAGTAGTAGAGTGTCATGGATGATTTGCAAGCACTTATCAACTATCCAATTATGGATCCCAATTTAGATGGTGAACAATACATTGCACTCATTTAAGTACATGCATTCGATAGATAACTAAGTGGGGCTTAGGGTTCTCGGGCCGGGGCCACCACGGTCTGGCCTATTGCCACCCCTATCTATAGGATATTCTTAGAAATTTGGTTAAAATGACAATTATAGATTTTACAACCAACGTATTTCACTTTAATGGGGACAAAGCTAGATGATCAAAATCATGTGGTGGGGGGAAATTTTGGGGTGGGTTATCTCCCATCCACCATGGGATCCAATGCATGAACATTCTGATCATCATATACAATTTGTTGGGCAAAATAAAGCATTGTACCTAGTTATTTATTTACTTATTTATTTATTATGAATATACCTCAATATGTTATTAAAAAGAAAAGTACAAAACGAAAGGCAACAAAATATTACTACAACAATCAGCAAATTTAAATCACCCTACATGTGGATATCGATGAATAATCTCTCCCTAGATGCTACCCTTATATAGCTAAAGACGAAAGGCAACAAAACATTACTACCACAATTAGCATATCCAAATCACCCTACTTGTGGATATCAATGAATAATCTCTCCCAAAATGCTACCCTTATATAGCTTAAGTATCCATATCCTCATTTCATCTCCAAGGACAAGTGAGAAAGAGATGGGTCAGCCATTACAAGGTTAGAAATCTCTCCCATAATGCTAGCAATGGACAATGGTCAAATGCCAGACTGAGCCCATCTATTTGCATTAGCAGAATCCCGTTACGTGATCAACTTCTTCATTTGCTGCTCGGTTGCAACCTCAATACCCTTGAGAATAGTTATGACCTCCACATAATTTGAGTTAATACACAAAAATTGACCCTGAAAAGGAGATGTAGTGGTTGCAAAGATGATCCCTTACCATACCACCATTCCTTAATGGCCTTGGGTTACCCAGCACACTACCATCAAAGTTAAGTTCGAATCTCCCACTAGACTATCGGTCCATTTAACCTGAGTATTGGATAACCTGACCCAAATGATTAACCTCCTTCTAACTAGATCTAAGCATTTGGCTCGAGAAACCATGTCAGCTTCTATCATCATTTTGTCTTATCTAAAATACAATTAGCAACCTTTACAATCATTATATCAGCACTGGATATTTAGCCATGAAATATTCTAGTATTTCTTTCCAACCAGATGCACACCGTCTTCCACAGACAAGGCAAACAAGAGCTAAGGCACATCACCACTAGCTGGAGAATGTTACAATCCAAATGGTTTAAAGATCCTAGCATTGACACATTACATAAGTAATGGGATTTTTAGCATATTGGTTAGGTTTTTAACAATTGTTATCAGAGCCAACACCACGTCCTGTGGAAAGGTTGACCTATGGAAAGGGCAACCTAGACAACCAGACCAAAGTGAAAGCCTGCCACATTGTGGAAAGGGCTACTTGGACAACCAGAGTGTAGCCACCATTTCCAAGAAAGGGCTACCTAGAAAAGAGGCCAAAGTAAGTACTGTCATGGACATCGACAGCAGAGTGTGGTGGAATGTTATAGTTCCAACAGTTTAACAAGCCTAGCTTGATGTGTTCCATAAGTCCTAGAGCTTTTGGCATATTGGTTAGGTTCTTAATAGAGAACAACTCCCTTATTGAAAATGAATTTCTTAAGAGTTGAATACATATGTTTATCATACATCTCTAGTCGCCTCACATGTGTCATATGTGTCAATGTTCCACCATCCATCTTCTATTGTGCCATGCATGTGCCACTATGTCGCATGTTCCACCATTCATCTTCTATTGTGCCACACATGTATGGTTGCCGCATGTGCCACCATCCATCATCCATATTCTATTGTGATGCACATGTATCGCTGCCACATGTGCCACCATCCATCTTTGTTTGAACTCTATACATGCAAACATGTGCTATCTTCAATCGCTCCATATGTACTAAATGTGAAAACATCTCACAAGTGCCGATGCACCTATATGTGCACATGTGCCACCATATACCTTTAAGTCCCCAACTGTGTCAAATGTGCTAATCTGTCACTTGTACCCATGTGCCATCACCAGATAGCTTCAAGCACCCCATGTGTCATGTGTAACATCATTAAGCTTATGCACCCACATGTATCATTATTCATCTTCAAGCGTCCCATATGTGTCACATGTTAATTTGTCGTGTGCCAGTAATGACCAAGAAAATTTTTCCAACTTTTTTTTGCCAAATGATAAATTTAAAAGCATGCTCCAAAATTTCTAGGAAAATCTTACATAAAAATTACCAGGATAAACTATCTTCCCTTTTCCATACTTTCCTAGAAATAAGGTTTCTTAGAAACACTTTCCTTTCTGGCACTTTCCATGAATGCAAATAGGCCCAGCTCTAAGGAGTTTTTGGATGTGTAAAATTTGTTACTTCATTAGTTTGGAAGTTCATTAATTGGCATTCTCAAAAAATTAAAATTTTAACAAGTTAGATTTTTATTTTCTTGTCAAATTCATGATTTTTTTGTAGTTTGTTGTTTGGTTAGCCAACTTAACAGTATAAATTTATATTTTGGTAGTGAGATTGACATTAATTTCTCAACCTTTTGAATCACTTGAAATTGGACCACCCAAACCATCCGTCAATGGTCATCAAAATTGATTGTACAAATCAAATACAATATAAGAAAGGTCCAATCATGGATCCATCCATTAATCACACATCTCACATTTGATTGCCCATCTCTCCAAAGGACCATTTTCATTAGACAATTGCAACCAATTGATCCCTAGGTACAAAAGTGGATGGTCCATATTGATTATATCCAAGTCTGATGATTCATCTGGGCATTAGTAGAGCTACCCTTTGATTCCCCATCCATCTAAAAAATCACTTTGAGAAGATGACACCAGGCAACCAAGCGATTGCTGTGAAAATGGATGCTTATATAGATTAAACTAGAAAAGTCTAGTCATTTGTTGGAACAATACATGATGTGGGGCCCACTTCATATGCCCATCCCTCTGAAAGATCGCGAGATTGTAATGATCCTAACCATCCAAACAATGGATAGTAAATTGAGGATCCACATAACAAAGCTTTGAGTTTAAAATAACATGATAAGACCATAGAAAATTAAATACAATAATGAAAATAAAAATTTGAATTCAAGATCATATGTGATATGAGAAAAATATAGGTCTTTAAGTCGAAGTCAAATCCAGGCGATTATTACAACAATACATAGATGTCAACACGATTGCAATCATCTATCAAAAGAATACCGATAACAGATCAATTTGGGGTCCCAACCAGTTCAGAGATAAGAAATCATAAGGAAAAAAGATGAAAAAATCAATGTTGGATTGGTCCCTCAAAAATTAAGATTGAAGAGAAGAGAAATTTTGAAGTGTTAAAAAAAATAATAATAATAAAATAAATAAATAAAACAATGGACCTATTTTAAAATATTCTTAACTCTCCCAACAATTCAATATATGAGGGAGAAAGACTCTCAAGTCCAACCGGTTGTCCAACCAGCTTAGAAATTGGGTGTTAATTAATATGTAATTAATGTTAATAAAGACAATGGGAGAAGGGTTGCCTACTAAGGTTGGCCCCACCGTAGTGTTGATGTGAAATCCACCTCGATCATCGAGTCACCTTCATGTTAGGCCCAGGGCTAAAAATCCAGCCCCATTTGTGATAGGGTTTTCCTCCTCAATTCAGAGGAGAGATAGTGTAGCCGGTTGAAAATCGGAGTGTTTCACCACGCTGCTCGACCAGTCGAGGGAGCCGCTCAACCAGTTGAGGGTCACTCGACTCAAACTCCAGCGAGCTTAATTTTCTGGCCTCGACCAGTCGAGTGAGCTGCTTGACCGGTCGAGGACCCTGCTCGACCAGTCGAGGTTATGGAAATTCATGTCCAGATTTAGTACGGACTGCGTAAATTGGAGGCGGTTTCGCAAAGGTGCTAAAGGGAAGTTGCCTAAACTATAAATAGGGGTCCCTAGGGCTTTTCTAGGGTATTGAGAAGCCTTTTTAAAGCTATTGTGTTAAGGGTTTTCACGACCAAGGTGGTCGCGAGAGAGAGAGAGAAAGAGAAAGAGAGAGAGAGAGAGGAAGCTTGTGAAAGGGAGTTTTCGCAGTAGACGTCTCAATGCTTTTACGTCCTCGTGATTAGTGAGATCTCTTCATTTTTCATTATTCTCTTATTGTTTATCCACTCCTGCATGAGTGAAGAAGGTTTGATCTAAGCGGCGAGTGCTTGTGATTGATTGTAACGTTTTACTTCATAGTGAATTGTTGTTATGGACTAGGTTCCGTGGTTTTTACCTCTTTAAGGGTTTTCCACGTAAAAATATCTTGTACCATGTGGTTTGTGCTTTGATTTATTTCATTACTTTATTATCCCATAATTCTGATATTTTGAGAGGCTAGATCCTAAGGTTTTATGCAACAACCCCCAACAAAGTGGTATCATAGCGTTTAGGTTGGTTGAATGGAGTGGAATCAGTTCTGAATTATGGAAGGTGGCTCATCAAGGATGATCAATCTCAATGGTTCTAACTGAACCATATAGAAGGCTAAGATGGAGGACTTGCTTTATTGCAAGGACTTATATTCTTCAATTCAAGGCATATCAGCAAAGTCAAAGGATATGTCAGATGATGATTGGAAGAAGTTGGACCGAAAGGTGATGGGGTTTATTAGACAATGGCTGGACGATTCCGTATTCCACCATGTATCTACGGAGACCTCAGCCGCTAACCTATGACTGAAATTGTAAGGGTTATAGAAGAGGAAGATAGCCAACAATAAGATTTTCTGATAAGACGACTTATGAATCTCAAGTTCAAAAATGGTAGTTCTGTTGCTAAGCACATGAATGAAGTCAGCAATATATTAAACCAGCTCTCTGCTATGAATATGGTCCTGGACGATGAATTACAGGATTTTCTATTACTTAGCTCATTGCCTGACAGTTAGAAGACATTGGTGGTATCTCTGAGTAACTCCACGTCAGACGAAAAGGTGTCCATCGAACAAGTAAGCAGTTGTCTCTTCAATGAGGAGACAAGGAGGAAGTCTTAGGGATCTACTCAACAAGAAGCCCTTGTAATACAAGAATGGGGGAGATGAAATAACAGAAAGGGTGGGAAGGCCTGAGATAAATCAAGAGGCAAGTCGAGTACCAGAAAGGATTTTGAATGCTGGAATTGTGGTAAGAAGGGCCACTACAAGCATGAATGTCATAATAAGAAGAACGACAAGAAAGGAAAAGGAAAGGAGAGAGAAGATGATTCAGACTCCACTGTTGTCGCTTCAGATGGCGACATTGCAGTTATTCTTTCAGCAGATCACGATGTTTGTCTCACGGATACGAGTCAAGACACCGACTGGGTGATAGACTCAGGAGCCTCGTTCCATGCGACTCCACACAGAGACTTCTTTACAAGTTACAAGTCAGGTGACTTTGGGACCATGAAGATAGAAAATTCTGGCATATCGAAAATCATACGGGTCAGTGATATTTATGTGAAGACCGATGTGGGCTACACATTGGTTCTCAGGGATGTGAGGCATATCCCAAATCTTCACCTTAACTTGATGTCGACGGGAAGGTTGGACGATGATGCTATAAAAGTCGATTTGTTGGTAGGCGTTGAAAGCACATCAAGGGTTCGTTGATCGTAACCAAAGGGAAGAAGTGTTGCACCCTATACAAGGCAAGTGTCAGTGTGTGCAAAGGGGCATTGAACGCAATGAAAGATTCAATTATTGACATGTGGCATAAGCGTCTAGGCCACATGAGTGAAAAAGGGCTTCAACTGCTAACAAAGAAGTGGCTCCTTCCAAACGTGACAGGTATACCTCTTAAAACCTGTACTGATTATTTATTAGGGAAACAACATAGAGTTTCATTTGTTAAATCTATTTCTCATGTTAATAAAGTGCATGCATTAGATTTGGCTTATTCTGATATTTGTGATCCTATGATGACAAAAACTTTGGGTGGGGCATTGTATTTTGTCACTTTTATAGATGATGCATCTATGAGAATTTGGGTTTATGCTTTGAAATCGAAGGAGGAGGCCTTTGGTGTGTTTAAATTGTTTCATACTATAGTCGAGAGAGAGACAGGTAGATCATTGAAGTACATCCGCACTGACAATGATGGTGAATACATTGGTGACTTCCATGAGTATTATAAGTCCCTAGGTATACGGCATGAACAGACGGTTCCCAAGAACCCCCCAGCATAATGGTGTGGCTGAGTGAATGAATCACACCATTGTAGAGAGAATTAGATGCATGTTATCCCATGCAAAGTTGCCCAAGACATTCTGGGGAGAAGCAATGCACACGATAGTGTATCTGATAAACATGTCTCCGTCAGCCCCATGAATGGAGAAGTACCTGAGAAGGTGTGGACTGAACAAGATCCATCGTATAGTCATCTCAGGGTATTTGGATGCAGGGCATCTGTTCACATACCAAAGGACGAGAGGTTTAAGCTCGATATGAAGATCAGGCAGTGTGTGTTCTTGGGATACGGTGATGAAAAGTTTGATTATAAATTGTGAGATCTGACCAAGAAGAAGCTCGTCAAAAGCAGAGATGTGGTATTCTTTAAAGATCAATATATATAAGACATTTGTAAGCCAGAGAAAAACCAGCCTAGTTCAAGTGAGCTAGAGGACATAAATCCGGTTATTCCTCCCATGGTGCCTAATGACAGGGGAGTACAGCAAGGTGCAGAGAATGAGGGAGTTCCTACAGAAGATAGATTGGGAGAGTAGTCCCCACCTGATTCACCTGTTAAGCCACAGGTGAGGATGTCATCTAGGGACAGACAGTCATCCAAGAGGTACTTACTGCATGAGTACATTATCTTCACTGATGGGGGAGAGCCAGAAGATTATTTTGAGGCCCTAGCCGATGAGCATAAGAGGGGAGTGGTTGAAAGTTATGCAAGAAGAGATGAAATCATTGCATAAGAACCACACCTAGGATATGGTGAAACTGCTTAAGGGCAAGAAAACTCTAAGAAATAAGTGGGCGTTTAGAAAGAAAATTGAGCAGAATAATTCACAAACGCGGTTCAAGGCCAGACTCGTAGTGAAAGGGTTTGGTCAAAGGAAAGGTATAGATTTCGAGGAGATATTCTCACCAGTGGTGAAGATGACATCCATATGGGTGTTACTTAGGTTGGCGACTAGCATAGATCTAGAGATAGAGTAGTTAGATATTAAAACTGTCTTTCTGCATGGTGACCTACAAGAAGAGATCTACATGCACCAAATAGGGGGTTTCGAAGTCAAGGGCAAAGAGCATATGGTGTATAGGCTAAGGAAGAGCTTGTGTGGGCTAAAACAAGCTCTAAGGCAATGATACAAGAAGTTCGACTCATTCATGTTAAAGCATAGGTATAACAGAACGAAGTCAGACCACTATGTATTCTCGCGCAAGTTCTCAGATGGTGATTTTTTAGTTCTGCTGTTATACGTTGATGACATGCTCATCATAAGAAAAGACATCAAGAAGATTGACAAGCTAAAACAGGAGTTGGGCAAGTTGTTTGCGATAAAAGCCTTGGACCTGGCTAAACAGATCCTAGGAATGAAGATAACTTGTGACAGAAGTAGCAGGAAGCTTTGGTTGTCACAAGAGCGGTATATTGAGAAAGTCCTAAAGCGGTTCAATATGAATGCAGTGAAACCAGTCAGTACTCCACTAGATGGTCACTTAAGCTTGAGCGACAAGCAGTATCCCAAGATGAAGGCAGAGGTGGATGAGATGCAGAAGATACCCTACGCGTCAGCAGTAGGAAGTTTGATGTATGTTATGGTGTGTACGCGCCTAGACATAGCATATGCGGTTTGTGTCGTCAGCCAGTACCTTGTCAATCTTAGTAAAGAACATTGGGTAACGATGAAATGGATACTGCGGTATGTAAGACACCCATCCAGGTTGAGCCTATACTATGGTGACGGAAAACCTGTGTTAGAGAGCTACACGGATGTAGATATGGCAAGTGACATAGACTCCAGAAAGTCTACATCGGGGTTCATGTTCACGTTTGTAGGGGGAGCGGTCTCTTAGCAGATTAAGATACAGAAGGTCGTAGCATTGTCGATGACATAGGCCGAATACATTGCAGTCACATAGGCATGTAAAGAGATGCTTTGGATAAAGAGGTTCCTACAGGAACTTAGCTTGAAACAGGAGCAGCACATGGTCCATTGCGATAGTCAAAGTGTTATACACTTGCGCAAGAATCCAAGTCAGCACTCCAAGTCGAAGCACACAAAGATTCGGTATCACTAGATCAAGGATACTTTGGAACAGAAGGTGTTACAGCTTAAGAAGGTCCACACGGACGACAATGGGTCAGACATGATGACCAAGGCATTACTTTAGGGCAAGTTTGAGGTTTGTAGAAACTTGGTTAGCTTAAAGAAGGTGAATTCCTCCTAAGTTAGAAAAGGGGAGATTTGATGGGGTTTTTCTCCTAGTTCAGAGGAGAGATAGTACAGCCGGTTGAAAATCGGAGTGTTTCACCATGCCACTCGACCAGTCAAGTGGACTACTCAAGCAGTCAAGGGTCACTCAACTCAAAATCCAGCAAGCTCAGTTTTCTGGCCTCGACCAGTCGAGAACCCTACTTAACCAGTTGAGATTATGTAGATTCATGTTCGGATTTTATGCGGACAGCGTAAATTGGAGGATGTTTCACAGAGGTGGGAAAGAGAAGTTGCCTAAACTATAAATAGGGGTCCCTAGGCCTTTTCTAAGGTATTGAGAAGCCTTTTTAAAGCTATTATGTTAAGAGTTTTCACGACCAAGGCGAGAGACAGAGAGAGAGAGAGAGGGACAAAGAGAAAGAAAGGGAGAGAGAGAGGAAGCTTGTGAAGGGGAGTTTTCGCAGTCGACGTCTCATCACTTCTACGTCCTCGTGATCGGTGAGATCTCTTTATTTTTTATTATTCTCTTATTGTTTATCCACTACTGCGTGAGTGAAGAAGGTTTGATCCAAGCAGTGTGTACTTGTGATCGGTTGTATCGTTTTACTTCATAGTAAATTATTGCTCTAGAGTAGGTCCCGTGGTTTTTACCTCTTCGAGGGTTTTCCACGTAAAAATCTCTTGTGTCATCTGGTTTGTGCTTTGTGCTTTGATTTATTTCATTACTTTATTATTCCATAATTCTGGTGTTTTGGGAGGCTAAATCCTAAGGTTTTGTGCAACAGCCCCCAGCAATTTATAATTTATGCATGTGGACCCCAAGATTAGAAAACAACATACAAGGCAACAATCACCCCTCAACAGTTTCTCTTGGTGTGGCCTACTTGAATCACAAATGGCCTGATTTTTAGGCCATAGGACTAATTTTTGGTGTGTCATTTAATGGTTAGAGTTAATTGCATATAATCTTCAAGGTAAATCACAGATGGCCTAATTTTTAGGCCGCTGACCTAATTATCCCAACTGAATCCCTTGGTGTGGCCCACCCAAATCACAGCCCAACCTGATTTCTTCGCTATGGGCCTAACATGAGATATATACATCTAATGGTCAGAGTGAATCTTACATATATACACATCATGTTGGCCCCGTAAAAAAATCAACGTAGGATATGTCTTCCAACCTTGCCAGAAACAGTGATACTCCCCAGAAGTAGAGGAGTTCAAGTCCAACCGGTTACACCTACAATTCACCTACACGATAACTTACAACACATTAAGTGCATGTCCCATTTAGCCCTTCCAACAGGTTGGCCCCACCCCTTAGATTGCCTTCTGCAATATTCAGTCCATCTACATGTCAAGTACGTCACACCAAAAAAAAGAAAAAGGAAAACTTCTAGACATTGGTAAATTGATAAACATAAGTATGATTCACTCAATAGGTGGTTAACTGGTTATTGAGTAATTTTTCAAAAAGATGATGCCTGTGATGGGGCAACCTATTAGACAGGCTGGATGTTGTAGTCACATGGAATGTTGGAAGTTTTCAACAAGTCAGCTGACCTTAGCCTATGGTCCAGCCAGTTTGACATAGACCTTGTCATTAAAAAATACAAAAGAATTTTGCCCGTCCGTCTGGCAGTTTGACATAGCCTATGGAATGTTGATTTTGACAGGGTCCACCATCATGTGTACGTAAGATCCACTCTAAATACTGGATGTGTAGTCCCGTGATAGGCTTAAATCCAAAAATCAGGCTGACCTGTGGTTTAAGTAGGCCACACCAAGGTAAATAATTGGGGGACACATCCACTGTGATTTTTATAGGGCCCGTCGTGATGATTATATATAATCCACTCCAACCATTAGATGGCACACTAAAAGATAGGCCTGGGGCCTAAAAATTTTCCCCATCTATGATTCAGATGGGCCACACTAAGAGGAATAGTTTGAAGAGTGAGCATTGTACTGCATAGTGTTTCTAATTAGGTGATCCGCTTGAATCATGAATAAGTCCGAGTTTTTTTTACCCTGAGTGCAAAATGGGGTGACTCACCTTATGGTCAAAGTAGACATTAACACTACAGCGGGCCCACCCAATTGAGCAACCAATTTTCCTTCTCCCCCAGCACATTAATTAACTATTAACCATTACATAGGGCTGAAAGTCGGGTGGGTGAGGTCCGGTTGGTGCTCAACCCTTGCCTAACCCAAGGTTCTTGTACCTTAACCTTAACCCAACCCAACCCAACCTAACCTCAGGTTAGGAATTCTCAACCCAATCTCAACCCAAGCAGGTTCGGTTGAGTTGGTCCATGCTAATATTTTCATTATTACATTAGTCTATTATATTTCAATACACATTTTATTTTTTGTACCTATAATTTTGTTATTTATATATATAATTATTTATCATAAAGAACTTCATCTTTTTAAACAACCAAGCTAAATTACGGGACAACTACTTTAAAAGTGATGTTGTGTAGCACATAATCTATTCGAGAGAGAAATGAGGCATATCTTGTTAGCTTAGTCATTAGAAATGACATGGACCAAAGAGACTCTACAGCACCAGAATTTCTTGTTTCTTGTCAGGTTGCCTCAGACCTCAACTCCAATCTGGCCTAAGTTTTATTGGGTTGGTGTTTGTATAGCTCAAGCCCTGAGACTGAACGCGATACATCCTACCTAAGCCCAACCCAATCTCTAGTCAGTCGAGTTGGTAGGATTGAACCCTCGGACTTTCAGCCCTACCATTATGTGTGTGTGGTTATACGTCCAACCAGCTGGACCACAAGTTATGGTCCAACTAATAGATAACTTTCAACTTGTTAAGCTCTTGTGACATCCGGTCCTTCAAATAAGTTGGCCTCATCAGGTGAATCATCTGGTACAAAAACATCCCTAACATACTTATCAAGTGTACCACTCCATAGGAAATATTGTATAGCCCTTGATAAATATAAAAAATACATGTATGGTCAACTCTATGAGTGAATATGGCTGACTTTTGGAAAAGGTTATCTATCCCAGCGGTGGGGTCAATCTTTTGGATGGGTTGGATGCCACGTACACTTAATAAGTTAGAAGTTATTTGCTGGGTGGATCATAAGCTGTGGTCCAACTGGTTGGCCTTGTACCTGATAGATTGGAAGTTATGGGTGGATCATAAGCTGTGGTCCAATCAGTTGGCCTTGATATAGACATAATATGTATTCACACATCCAATTAGCTGCCTAATTTCAAGTACTAACCAATGCTAATAAATGTTGCTTGGATGCGTGTGTAAATAAAAAATAAAAATAGAAAATATTACCTAGATAATAGCTATTTGAAAGGGAAAAGGAGTTGCCTGCTTGGGTGCCCCACGGTGCTTTTAATGTTAAATCCACCCCCAACCATCAGGTGTGTAACCACATTTTAGACCTAGGGCCCAAAAAAAAAAAAAAAAACCCCATATGTTGTTCAAATGGAACACAATATTGAAAACAGTATAATAGAAAGCACACCCTCCAAATTATTTATTATGGTGTGATTCACTTGAATCATGTATGTGCCTACCTTTTGGGGGCCACACCTAGATTTTGGTGGGATATTTAATGGCTAGAGTGGATTTCATGTGCTCATCGCAGTGAGCCCTATAAAAACCAATGGTGGACATTTCTCTTCCAATGATTTTCATTGTATGGTTCACTTGAATTATAAGTCAGCCTAATTTTTGTCATTGCATGGGACTAACATAGGGTTCCACATCTAATGGTCGCAGTGTGGATCTCACACCCACATCACAGTGGGCGTAGTAAAACGTAAAGGGAGGGCTTCCTTCATGTACCTGTTTCATGCCAAAAAAAAATATGACTCGCGCAAGCCTCTTCAGAAGTCTCGGGGACTACAGTGATAAAGTCTTTGTGGGCCCACCACGATGTATGTGTTATATTCCAACTGTCTATTTATTTTTCTATATCAGTTTAAGGCACAAGCCTAAAAATGAGCGAATCCAAAGCTGAAGTGCACTACACCACATAAAGCAACGGGGATTGAATACCTGCCATTGAAAACATATTAGGGCTACAAAAGTTTTAGATCAAACTGATATTTGTATTTTCCCTTCATTGAAGTCCGTGTGACCTTATGAACGGGCTAGACCATGGTAGGCCCTAAAAAGGCTTCAAAAGTGGGCGTCACTGCCCACAACTCTGTGTGATTTAGTCTACTTGATCTTTGGATCTGTCCATTTTTTCGATTATACCCTACTGATAAACGGTGTATATATAACACATAAATCATGGTGGGGCTATGAAACTTTGCCACGTCAACACTGTACGGATAAGGTTTTACCTTACACGATCCACACAATACAAGTGGCAGATTAGGTGTAACCTGGGTAACATTGTGGTGGGTCTTTCCTTAACTGTGGGGTCGACTTTGATGCATGTGTTGTATATCCGTGTTGTCCATCAGTTTTTCCCACTCAATTTAATGTATGGTACAAAAATGACATAGATCTAAATTTAATGTAAGCCACACTACAGTAAACAATACTGATTGACCATTAAAACCTTATCAAGGGCACAAAAGTTAGGATATATTTCTATTTTCCCTTCATCCATGTCTATGTGACCTTATCAATAAGTTGGATGGTAAATAAACATTACAGTGTGCCCTGGAAAGTTTTTAGTGGTGAGCCTTCAATGTCCATTGTTTCCTATAGTGTGGTACACTTTGAGATTTGTATCTACCTCATTTGTAGGAACATATATTAAAATAGTCTGTAAAAATTGATGGACAACGTAGATATACAATACATATATCAAGGTAGGCCCATGACCAGGGAAACACCCATTACAGTGCTACCCGAGTAAAACCTGATCCTCTCCCATTAATAGGGAACATGACTCTTTTCTCGGAACTAACATGTGCCGTGCAAATGCCCACCCTCCATTTTTTTGAAGGGGACCACGATCTATATGTGTCTGATCATTATATGTGATCCCATGTTGGAATCAGAACCAAAAAATCAGGCTGATCGTGATTCAAGTGAGCCATATTAATTGGAAATAGTTGGGAGAGATGTCCACCCTTGACTTTTAAAAGGCCCACCACGATGATCATGTGAAATCCACTTCAACCATTAGATGCCACACCAAAACATCAATATGAGACCTAAAAAGTAGGGTAATTTACGTGATACAAGTGGGCCACATGAAGGGAAATAGTTCAGAGGGTGAGCTTTTTATGTATACTATTTTCAATTATGTGATCCGCTTAAACCATAGATGGGCTAATTTTTGGGCCCTAGGTCTTTCATGGGGTGACTCACCATATGGTTGGGTGCATTTCACATTAAGCTAGGATATTTACTATTGTTAATTTTCTCCTTAAATGAGGCAACTAGTTGGACATATAATTAGCTGACATATATACATATAGAGAGGGAAATGCTCACACACAACTAGTTGTACATCCAACTAGTCCTTCTTTAGTAACTAATTAATGTTAATAAATTTCACCTAGAGCTAAGTAATTTCAAATAGAGGAGTTGCCAGCTTGGATGGCCCCATTGTGGTGTTAATGTGAAATCCACTTGAACTATTAGGTGAGTCATCCTCATGCTATACCTAGGGATAAAAAATCAGCCCCATCTATTGTTCTGGTGGACCACACAATTGGAAACAGTGTACAATAAAAAGTTCACCCTCTAAATTGTTTCACCTTGTGTGGCCTACTTGAATCACATATTGGTTTTACATGATCATCACAGTGGGCCATGTAAAAATCAAGGGAAGACATCT
Organism: Magnolia sinica; assembly: GCF_029962835.1. Classification (NCBI taxonomy): domain Eukaryota; kingdom Viridiplantae; phylum Streptophyta; class Magnoliopsida; order Magnoliales; family Magnoliaceae; genus Magnolia; species Magnolia sinica. The sequence goes on from NC_080574.1 coordinate 90,287,190, forward strand.
CTCCCAATTGTTTCTATTGATATGGCTCACTTGAATGATGAGTCAATCTAATTTTCTAGCTTTGGGACCGGTATGAGATTACACATCTAATGGTTGGAGTGGATCTCACATGTACATTAGGGTGGGCCCCATAAAAAAATCAAGGATTGGCATTCATCTTGCGCCAATTAGTTCCTTAAAAAATTATTAAGTTCAATGTGTTAGACCATAAGATGCAGCCCACCATATGACATAATGGATGTTGGATTGCGCTCATAGGCTAATTGATGTTTTAAACATGATGGAGCGGGTGTTATCTTTTACAGGAGTCATCACTGGCCAATTAAGTTGATTCCACAGTCAGCTAGACCTTGTAGAAACATTAGGATAGAGAACCCGATGGTTCTCTACCAAAAAATCAGTCCTTGATCTGTGACTGAAGATTCCAAGTAAGGGACCATAGTTATAGATAGGGAAGGAGTTAGGCACCCACTCTTCTCGTACAAATGTACGGTATCTACTTCACACAATCTCATAAATTATTGAGGATTAAGACTAGTTCTTGTATGCTGGTTGAGTGTAAAATATTGTATATTTTTCCTTAATTATAAGTTGGTTTTATGAATATGATAGTGCTTAATTGATCTATTTATATATGTTTTCTCTTACAATGTGATTTTAAGAGCTTAAGGTAAAAATGATGTTAAAAGTATGAATTTGATGTTCAAGAATTACCCAAGTGAGAATTGAATACTTGGAGGTCAAGATTAAATAATTCAAGAGTCTAAGATCTAAGAAAAGTAAGTGAAGAAGGAAGAAATTCAAAGTTACAAAGTGCAGAAAAATAGAAGTACTAAACTTGACAGTTCGATACCATCAAACACCACTTTGATGCCATCGAAGTAAGTGTTCGATGCCATCGAAGGAAACTCAATCCCATCGGAAAAATTAGAAAAAATCAAGTTTGGTTGTTGGACATATGGGTGTAATCTTCGATGCCATCAAAAGAGAGTTTGATCTCATCGAAGGAACGCTCGATGCCAACGAATTCAGTTCGATGACATCGAAAAAATCATGAATTATGGTATTTACTCGCTGGACAATTTTGAGCATTCTTCAATCCTATCGAAAACATGTTCGATGACATCAAAGTCAGTTCAATCCCATCGAAGGTTGGGTAATGCCATCAAGGTTTTATGCAAGCGTGAAAAGTTCATTGCGATATTGTTTCCAAATTTGAATCGAGCTCGTCAATCGGACTTCGATGCCATCGAAGCTGCAATAGCTGTGTAAATTGAAGTTGTTTCAAAGTCAGTCAGATCAAAGCATATATAAAGGAGTTTTCCAAGTTCTATAAGCATGAATTAGGGTAAAATGAGTAAAGCAAGGAGTTGTGGTGCTTTAAGGAGTTCTTTCTCTTCTTCAATCCTTCTTTTCTATTTAGTTTTTTATGTTTTTCTTTAAGAGTTTTAGTTCAATCATGTCTTTAGTTAGCTAATCTCTTAGCTAGAGCTAAGAGGTGAAGCTTGTAGTTTATTTTAATGCTTATTTTACTTTGATTTAAGTTATTTGGTTTATATGTTGAACAATTCATAATTTTTGGTTTGAATGAAGAAGCATTTTCAATTTACTTTGATCCATTGTCGACTCTGAGCACAGTAGATGCTTAGGAAGGCTTCTTGATGTGTTCTTACCTGTTTTGCAAATGTGCGATCTGTAAAATTCATTGATCTACTATTGACTCCAGGCATGGTAGATGCTTTGAATTCCTTCCGATCATTATATTGATAGTTCATGAGGAAACTAAGGCAATGAATGTTCAAAATTTGTTTTGATATATATGTGATACATAAACCGCTAGCTCTATCATCCGATTGGATAGGATAAGACTTTAATTCCAATCGTGTTATCAATTGAATCAAGTAGCATTAAGATGATTACAAGTAGATCATTAACGCTTTAGTTTTCTATTGTCTCTGATAGTTATTTCACCATTGATCTCTTTTATTCTAGATTTTAGTAGTAAATTCTAGTTCTAGTTCTAATCTACTTCAGAAATCGTACAAAGCAAGTCCTTGTGGGTATGACCTCGGTCTCACCGAGATTATTACTGCATTGCAACCCTGCACTTCGGGTGACAAGTGAACAACACCAATAATGTAAAGTATGTACAATGTCATGTTAGATGTAACGCCTATGACAAGCTTCAATCTCAGGTGGATAAATTCACAATGACTCTTCCACTTGCAAAAGTAATTAACCAATCAATCCAAATTTCTAATGGACAAGATTCGACTATATCAACAAACCACAGAGCATATGTTTGAACAAATCGACTACTAACTAATATGTATGCAAGGCAGTGTGTGTGAAATTATGTGTGTGATGTCGTGTTAAAAGTGACACCTATGACGAGGTGTTGCCTCGATTGGATAAATCAACCTTGACTCTTCCACTCGTCGAAGCATAAACTAATTTATCAAAGTTTCTGATGGGTAAGGTCCGATTATATCAAAAAGTCGCGGAGCATATGCTTTTAATTGATTAGGTGCACAATGCTAATGTGGGGATAGTCGAAGTTGATGGAAGATTGGATGGTATGATGGATGGAAGTGTTGTCGTAAAGGTTGGGTTGAATGGCTAGGACTAAGGCTTCGGTTGCTCAGGTGACTATAGGCATGGTTGGACTAGGCTGATTTGGGCTAGACTATTCCTATTACTCTCTCCCCTCCTTGGTGAAGGGATGGGATGACTAAAATGGTTAAAGGGGTTTAAGGGATTGTCTCAAGATTTCCTATAATGCTTAGGATTTTCTGATGCTTGAAATGTGAAGGGGAGGGGGCTATTTATAGCCCCCAAACTAGGTTTTTTTGTAATTCTTAAAAAGTCAAGGGTTTAAAATGGCTTGAAAGGCTGAGATTCAAGATTGCCATGTGGCATGATCTGGATGGTTGGATTGACCAGTAAAAGTGTGATTTTAGGCCTAAGGGAGGGGTACAGAGGTCTTTGCACCTCTCCACACAATTGCACCTCGTTCCAAGGAGGCCTTCACATGCGTTGGAGATCGCTGCCAAGGCCAGAGGCCTACCACATGGCCAGCGGCGTCCAAGGCGCTACCCAAGCCACATGGCTCCTCTTGTTTTGACAAGGGGTCTCCTAAAAGTGTGTGGAAACTCTAGTCATCTAGGTGCTTGGTTGTTGCCTCTTGGGTTTTCTTTATGGGCTTTCGTTTGACCTTGCTCTGGGCTTTTCTTAACTAGGTGGGTTGACTCAGTGAGTCGAGTTTCAGTGTTTTTGGTTTTAGGTCCTAGGGTTTAGGCTTAAGGTTTAATTTCTTGAGTTAGGGTTTAGGCTTAGCTGGTTGGGGTTTGATTAAGGTTAGGGTTCTTAGGATTTTATAGGCTTCTAGGGTTATGGTTTCTATGGTTTAGTTGTTGAGTAGGATTTGACTGGTGTAAATTGGCTATAGCGGGTAGACTAGATTAAGGTTCCTAGAGCTTAAATTTCTAAAGTCAAGGTTAGGTTGCCTTAATCCAATCTGCTTGTTGGCTGGGGTGAGGTGTGTACAGACACCTTTCAAAGTATTAAGTGCATGGGATATCAACTCTTTCATCAGGTTAGACCCACCATGAAGATTGTCCAATGCAATGGTTATTAGTATGCACTCATCAATTGATCCACACCATAAAACGACATACAGATGTTGGAAAATAGCAAAATATAAGTCTGATACAATTAATGATTGGATGTTGAAGAGTTGTCAAAGAGGTGCTTCTCATGATAGACAACCATTTAGTCGGTTTGGATGTCATATACACATAAAAGGTTGGAAGTTATCTAATGGTTGGACCATAGCATATAGCCCAACCTGTTGGACATTGAGACCTCGTTAAAAAGGAGTGTGAGTGCAGCCGTGACTGGGATTCGGCAGTGACTCCTGGTAACGAGGTCGGTGCTGGTCAGTGCTACGTGGGCCCACCATGATGAATGTGTTTTATCCATCTCATGGCAGGGCATCATCCAAAAATTGAGGCAGATCCAAATCTCAGTTGGACCACACCATAAGAAATAGTGGTGATTGAACGCCCACCATTAAGAGTTTCATAGGGCCCTCTATGATGTTTATTTGCCATCCACCTGTTGATTAGGTCACACAAACTTGGACGTAAGGAAAACACAAATATCAGCTTGATCCAAAACTTTTATGCCCCAAGGAAGTTTTTAATGGTGGGCATTCAATAACCACTATTTTTCGATGTGGTCCACATGAGATTTAAATCTGCTATATTTTTTTTTATCACATCTCATAAAATGAGCTGAAAAAATGGATAGAAAGTGTGGATAAAAACACATGCATCATTTTGGGCCCACATAGCACCAACCAGTGCCTAGAGTGGTCACTATAGAATCCAATTCTTTTAGCCTACTGCACTCTTTTTCTTTTTTCATGAGGCCCACCTTGATGTGTATATGAGATCCACTCCAACCATTAGATGTGTAATCCCATTCTAGATCCAAAGGCCCAAAAATCAGACTCATGCATTATTCAAGTGGGCACATTAGGGAAACAGTTTGAAGAGTGAGCTTTTGTTGCATACTTATTCCAACTGTGTGGTCCACCTTAATCATGGATGAGGCTGATTTTAGGTCCATATGTCTAACATAAGACAACTCACCCATGGTTGGGGTGGATTTCAAATCAACACGATGGTGGGCCTACCCAAGCTGACTACTCTTTTTTTCGATAACTTTGTTATAGACAATATTTATCAGCATTAATTAGTATTAAATAAGGCAACTATATTTATCAACATTAATTAGTATTAAATAAGGCAACTATATTTATCAGCATTAATTAGTATTAAATAAGGCAACTAGTCGGACGTGCAACTAGTTGTGTATGAGCATTACTCTACACACATGTATGTATGTGTGGAAGACAAATAAAAATTTCAAGAAGAAGATAATAAGTATAATTTGAATCTCAAATGGAGATTGAATCATAAATAGTAAGTTTGAATCCAAAATGATAGGATTCATCTAAGAAAAAAAGTATTCAAAGTGGGTTTCAGAATTGTTTTTGATGAGGGCATGTTTGGTAGATACCTAAAAATGAGTTATTCACATTTTAAATTAATAGTAATTATGTATTAGAGATAATAGTTCTTTTCGGTTAAGGATTAAAATTATTAACAAGCTATCATGGTCTCCAATGCATAATTACAGTTTTACCAGTGGCTGAAGAACTATTCAGAGAAAGGAAGGAAAAGCCGTGATTATGTCGAAACTAGCATAACTTCTGCACAAAATAAAATAGCGAGAGAGAGAAAGAGAACACTTCAGAAATATGTAAAGGAAATCACAAAAAGAAAGAAAGAACAGAGCCCAAAAATCCTTGAGAATGGAATGTATGAGAGCGAAAGAAGAGGAGAGAATGGAAAAGGGAAGAAGCATTACGCCAAACGAAGCATGATAGGTGCGCAGTTCTTGCTGGAAATAAGAGCTCGGAGATCTCGCCTGGCCTTTTCGATGGTCTTCAGGTATTCCGCGTCCAGAACCGGAGATGCCATTACAGCTCTCTCAAACGGAGCTTCAAGCAAATAAGGAGAGAGAGAGAGAGAGAGAGAGAGAGAGAGAGAGAGAGAGAGAGATCATTTTTATAGACGTGAAGAGAAGAGTAGAATGTGGAAAAGATGGTGAAGTGTCGGGAAAGTAATGGATTTCTTCGCGGACACTGCCATGCATTGGATTGGATTCCCTGATAAAGCCTTTCGCACTAAGTTCTGCAGCGGGAAGCTTGGTGGGGTCCCTCGGGATGTTTGTGAGAAATCCACCTCGTCCATCAATTTTAACAGCACATTTTTAAACATGTGAACAAACTTGAGGCGGATCCAATACTCAAGTGTCCCATACAAGAGGAAAAAGTGGGAATTGAATGACAGCCATTGAAAAATTCGTATTGCCACGGAAGTTTTGTATAATGATAAGGTTTTAATGTTTTCAGTTCATCCCAGTCGGAATGACCTTATAAACGGTTTTGATTACATATAAACATCAAGGTGGAACAGGAATGTTTCAACAATAGGTATTTCTTTCTCCACTTTTCCCTCTGGCGTGGCTTCCTTAGTTTTGGATCTACTTCATTTTTTATCCTAAGCATCGTTTGGATTCCTGTAAAGTCTTTAAGTTGTAAAGGTATCAGCTAATTCAAGTAGACGAGCTGAAAAAATGAATGGATCGGATGGATTTATCACAAACATCATGGTCGCCCCACCTAGCTTCTCAGCGCAGAAACTTCCCGCTGGAGCCTTTTGCAAGCAAATCCATGTCCGGATTCCTGCTGTTTCTCGTGTTCTATCATGGTCTCGGAATTCCTGTTGTTAATTTCTCGTGTTCTCCGGCGGCCTTGTAAGCGGATTGTGCAGTGAGGATCTTACCACGCTGTAGCGTGGTGTCGACACTCTATAAAGGACATCGTTATGTATGTGTTTTAGCCTCATTTTAGGCCACATCACATAAAATAGTGAGATAATGACGTCCACAGTTGAAACCTTCCCAATGCCCACAACGATATTTATTTGTCAGCCACGCTGTTTATAAGGTCACAATGAATGTAGCAAAAGCACAAATATCAGCTTGATCCAAAACTTCTGTGGTCCCCAAGTGTTGGGCTTCAATTCGGACAAGCAACCCCACTAGAGGTGTCAACGCCAGGTTAGGGTTGGGTCAAGATTTGTCCAAGCCCGGACGGCCCGTAATGTTTATCCTATGCCCAAAACTGACCCAGGCTCACAACAGGCCAAAAGTGTCCAGCCTCAGATCATTATACAAGGCCCAGCTTGAGCCTGGCCTGAGCATGAGCACGAGCCCGAGGAGTGTCTGATGAATGATCTCCTTCAGATCGACGCCCGAAGGAGGGGAGAGATCCAATTGGGTCTGTATAGCTTCAGAGAGATCTTGCAAGGATGTAGAGAGTATGAAAAAATAAGAAATTTATAGAGCAGAGATCGAGAAATGTGGAGAAGAAATTTGGCATCCATTTGAAAGTTTTAAAAGAATTAGTGTTTGGAGATGCAGAGATTGCATAGCTTCAATTTTTAGAGAGAGAGAGAGAGAGAGAGAGAGAGAGAGAGAGAGAGAGGTGTTTAAGCGTCTGGTTGTCGAATGACGGATGCAGGAACTCGTGGATTTTCAATGAGACAAAAATAAATTTTAAATAGGAGAGAGAGAGAGATGGTAGTATGAAAACCCTATCGGGCCAGGTCGATCGGGTTGATAGGCTTTTGGAGGTCTAAGCCCTAGTCCGGCCCAATTAAAATGGGGCTTGATGTTTAAGCCCAAGCTCAGCCCTTGGGCCTGAAACTCTAGCTCAAGCCTAGCCCGAGACGAGTTAGGTCCAAAAGCCCGACAGGCCAACCCAACTCATTGACAATCCTAGGCCATACATGTAGTGAATGGCCTAATCTTAGTTACACATGTGTGAGTATGTGCCGGACATGTCAAAGTAGTATTCAAATAATCAAATTGAACCTAAAGCCTGATGGCCCCAGGCACTGAAATAGCTAGATTAGGACTAAATCTTTGAAGATTAGCTTGACTACTCAACCACTTATTAATAAGGAATCAGACGATTTATGAAGAGAATGGTTAGTCCTTCAGATGAGCTAGCTCTTTTTACGTTGAAGACAAGGACTTTTATTACAATGGTGATAATGTAGTCGCTTTTGTCAATAAAATAAGTGTTTAGAAAGAAAATAGGAAATAGAAGGCCAAATGTCAATTCTATTAATTTGAATATAGATGCAATACAATTGGTAGAAAAAGTAAATAAAGCAAAAAAAAAAAAAAAAAAAGTTACTAATAGCGGTTCGAGCATGCGAGACGGTCGTGGACGGTTGATAGTCTTCTGGACCTGGATGGTGGTGAGATGGTTGTCAAAAACTTGGACGATCAGGAGACAGTCATGGTCTGGTCAGCAAGTTGTGTGACCTAAGAAATCACTAATTAAGGACTTAGGGATTTGGGAGATCTGACAAGGTCTTGGATGTACTAATTACTAAATTAAAATCAACTTTTTGCAGCAATGTGCTAGACAGAAGTGGAAAAGCAAAACTAAACTAAGCTAATCGATTCAACTTATTGTAGCATGGTGCTAGATAGAAGTAGAAAGGACAAACTAAGCCGTGCTAAGATAAGATAAGCATCCATGTAAGATGAAAGATTGATAGGCAACATTGAGCTAAAAAGAGATTTGTTTTGTTTGCACTACCAAAAAAAAGGGCAAACACTATGGATAAAAACCGGTTATCGTCCATAGCACGACTGGAGTCGTAGGTGCAATAACAATAGGTCAAAATGTTATGGCTACGGATTTAATTCGTAGCCATAGATGCTAATAGCTACGGATTAGACCCATAGCTATATTTTATGTAGCAAAATCTACAAACAGCTATGGATAATATTTGTAACTAAAAGTTTGACTATATCCATAGCTATTGGCTGAAGTGAAAAATGGCTACAGTGTGAGGATCTGCGACTACGGCTATTAGCCATAGCAAGTTTCTATTTTAAATAATAATAATAATAATAATAGCTTACCATTGCTAGTGTATGCCCTGATAGATCAACGATCATCTAAAAATTCTGGATTCAACAATGAAAGAAACATGCACAACAATGCTTTTATGTAAAGAGTACCAAAAAAAGAGTTCCATGTGTACAGTTTATTAGATCAAGCAAATTCTTGATTGATTATTGTATCACATCTTAGAAATTAGTTTCTCAATGAAATAAAGTGGGGAAATAATAATATGACTTCCTAAGACAATGGCAATAACTTAAGAAATAATAGTTACCATTTATGCTGAGAGTATACCATTAGATCTTACTCCTGCAAGTAGGAAACATAAGAGATCCACCCAGTTACGAACAAAAGAATCTTTCAACTCCAAGGAATCAATAATCTGCGAGATGGATCTGAGAAGCTTAGTGGCACCAAGAGCTCCTTGAGGCACCATCTGGATGAAAGACTTCAAGAGTGAAGGAGTATATCTGGCTGCCGCTGTGGAAAGAACACCCAAATAACCTCAAATAGCCAAATGTGGTAGAGCCATTGCTGCTGCAGACATCGGGAGGACAGCATCCTGTAAACAATTTCTTGATCTGATTTGAGAAGGAGATAAGACACTACTGGACCTTACAGATATGCATTTATAAAAATGAAAAGATACACTGACATAAACTATCTAAATTTGTTCATGCACACACACAGATATATATATATATATATATATATATATATATATATATATATATATATATACACACACACACATGCACAGCCTTAAATACTAAGTGATTTTTTTTTACTTAACCTGTTAGTCAGTTATTCCATGTCACTACAACATAAAAACAAATTCATCTAAGTACTTGACTACACAAACTGAAGCATCTTGAGGAATACAAATGGCAGCCTTCTATTTGTTATGTGGACACTAAAATTCTACTTAAAGCAGTGAAAGTTCTCTCCCACGAGCTCTAGTGAGAGTGACATTAGCAACAATTGGAGCGACGAAGCCAAATTAAAGATTAAGAACCTATTAGAATCACACAAAAGGGTGACCTCTATTCTCCCTGTTACCAACAAGAAAGACAAGCAAGAAAAACCCTCTGAATACCTTTTATTTGCCTTTCGTTTTAGAAAGTAAAACTGATGCAGGACCAATGCATGAACTCAAATAATGTGAGAGATCAATCAGAAAATTTAAGTTCATTAAAAGGCTGAAGCATGGCACAGCATATTCATCATTTCAAAGTCCCATTTTTAATACCTTTGCAACATCAAGCACATGTTGGCCAAGTACAGGATGCTTCCTCACATAGTGACGCACTTTGTGTGATTCTGCTAAACAAGAGTTGTTCGTCAACACTGCCACCTGTTAATGCCCAGCAGACCCAAAAACATAACAATACCATCATTCACTTTGTGGACATTAGGGCATGAGTAAAGAAAACATGGCAGGACGATCTCGAGTTGGAGACCCAGATATCTGGTACTTTTGCATCAAGAAGAAATGAAAGCATGACAAATTATTCGCTGAAAAAAGTTGGACCATTTGGTTGTCATAGTGAGATAGCAAATCTGATCAAACAGTAGCAGCAGCAGCAATTTCCAGCAGCATAGATGGAGTGCAGAACTAGATTATCTTCACAAGTAGGCAAACTGAAATGAAGGAAACATCAAAAAAACAAAAGTTAAAAACATGCTTCAATATAACAAATTTTAAGATTCAACAATCAGAAAAAAATGTATAGAAACAATAACAAGGAAACATTTTCATGCATTATATACAGGGTTGCAATTCAAAGTGCACTCAGAACATGTAAACAGCGGAAACATTTTGACACAGTCAGTGAGAAGGTGTGGCATTTAATAACACATGTAAAGGAACTTCTACTCACCGGATCAAAGTTCTTATTTCCTGCTGGGAAGAAAAGAAGCATAGGAAACCCATCGGACTACAAAAGCAAGTGAACACACACATGAGGTCTTGCTGCATAGAATTCCTAGGGTGTAGGGCCCTTTTGTTGATCCTTCCACGGAGTGGACTCGCCTAATTTTTGGGATATGGCATCGAGAAGTGGGGACCCACCTGATGGATAGCTTGGATGTCGCATGTTTTCCATCCAGGCCTATGTTGGCTTGCAAGGGAGCTAGGTGGCACAAGCTCGAAACTTTCCAACCTCAATGCATCTGTGTAAGCATTCAATATAACAGGTATTACTCCAAATTGGTAATACCAAGTACTTATCAATATCTGGGATGAAAAGTTCGCCTCTACAAACCTATTTTCTGCAACTCACAACCAGTCTACCAGAATATACTATCCATGTTTCTCTAGTTTACGAGTCCATTCACAATGAATCAAATTCAGCAACGAAAAGCAAACAAAATAAAAGAAAAGAACTCAGGCCAAGCACCCAAGGCCTATTTTCTTTCTTTCTTTATTTTTTTATTTTTTAATTTTGAGTATTTTGTTTAAGCTGATTTGCAAACTGGGAATTATCGACCTGTTGATTTTGACTTTATATAAGATGGGGTACATGTTTCTCTTTCGTTTTCTCTTTGGTTTAACAAAAAAACATATATCAAGTTGGCTATAAAACGAGAAATACAAGTGGAAACAAATATACCAAGTTAGGAGATAAAAACGAATTCATTTGTTACCCATTGTTGAGTTGCCAACTGTATCAAAGAAGGCAGGTCTCTGAAATTTTCAAAATACTGTCATGTATATAGTTCTTTTTCTTGATAAAAAGGTCTTGTGTGTGTGTGTGTTCATCGATTTTTTACAGCACAGTAACAAGCTCTAACAAGCAGATTAAACTTAGATATTTTAAACAAGAAAGCAAATGAATTGAGGAACACCGATACCACCAAAATAAGAAGAAATGTCTGGAATATAAAAGGCAGAACTTGGAATAATTCAAGTTCATATACAGACCATAGAGCAACTCACTTGAATGAAAGGCCAAGAGATTGTTCCCCACCCTCAAATATGCGCATGAAAGAGTCTCTAAACACAGAATGTGTCACGCCCCACACTCAAAAACCGGGCTTACAGAATTTCCGATCGCCGAATCCAATGCTGACAGCCTCCATAGTACCCCATTCTCGGCTCTCAGCATCCATACGCCAGATTCCAATCTTGGGATCCTATAAGGAGGATTTACAATATGAAATTTTTTTTTTTAAAAGCATGACCAAGTCACAAAACAACATCACCACATATCCACTAATGAAATTATTGAGTACAATGCATAAAGGGAAATACAATATAGAGATATCCAAAACTTCAGAAGCTCAGTTGCACACTCCTGCCTAAGCTTGACTGCATCCTAGTGCCACCTGCCCGCATCTATCATGCATAGGCTTATAGAAAGCTTAGAGGGTGGTGTATGTGGGTGCGCAACGCAGGTACTAAGTATACAATACAAGTCCATAAATCATACAATGTCAAAAATACTAGCAAGTTCATACAATAGCAGAGTAAGCAAAAATACTGACAAGTCCATGAGTCATATAATATCAAAGTAAGCAGAAATACTGACAAGTCCATGAGTCATACAATATCGGAGTAAGCAAAAATACTGATAAGTCCATAAGTCATACAATATCAGAGTAAGCAGAAATACTGACAAGTCCATGAGTCATACAAATTCAGAGTTGGCAATGCAGATCGACAATGTAATGCAGGGTCATGGTAAACCAACTGTCATGTGCTGGGGATGCAATGCAATATGTGGTGTAAAAGAAATGACCAAGCTAGAGTGTGAAGTCAGGATGATAGTATGTGGTATCGCAAGCTGTGGGGTCCATCACAAGTGACTTCTATCCAAACCAGTCTCATACCTAAATTTGGATTGCTAGACCCAATGTGGTAAACTCCTGATCTCAAGTTAGTCGCGCACCCTAACCGAAATTCTGGCCATCACGAAGGTACACATAACGATTTAGTAGCGCACCACCAGCCCGAGTATATAGTGAATGGATGAATGAATGAGTCAAATGTTGAGTACGCAACTCCTGCTCAGTAAGTCCTCATATCAGTACCATACATCTGTGGGATCATCACCGAGGTCTAGTACACTCTGCGCCAGCATGTCGCCCCATCAAGCGCACAACTTGGTAAGTGGAAGGGACCTCATTATCCACCTACCAATATCGGTCCGGCTCATTGATAGCTGAATCATTTACGAGCTGGTCAAACTCAGCCTAACATTACCTACTCCCTCAAATGGGTAAGGCCACACCCCCTTCCAACCGACCACTACACAATGGGAGACGCGGCCTACTAGTATATGGCCCTCATGCGCTCATGTATATCCACTTGGTTTAGACGTTAGAGCATCCTCTGGCCTCGGGGATTTAGAAAATTTCACCCAAGGACATCTATCACACCCGTATGCTAGAACTAAATATTTTTGGTATCCGATATGGTCATCCACGATATGCCTGTGGAGGCCACAGCCCTGATGTCGATAGGGTGTATAGTGGTCATATCACAAAATGCAAGATGCATGAATCATACCATCCAGTCATGCATCAAACTTGCGCGTACTATGCGCTCATGTGAGGCAACTTTGTCTCTTAAGGAGTCTTATAAACAATTAACCCAATGGCACATGCTATGCTCAATCACTCCTCATAACAAGCATACGGATGATACATATGGGCATGAATCATGAAGTATACCAAGCATGATTATAATCACATATATCATAGTGGGCCGGTATAAGACGGCCCATGGCTCGTATAGGTGAATGAGTGGTGTGTACATAATCACCTACACATGGTGGGCCTCACACATACAATGGGTCTCACGCATATAATGGTCCTCACACATATGATAGGTCTCATACATCACAATTGGGTCTCATATAATCATAATTAGCCTCATACAATCACAATGGGCCTCATACAATCTCACAATGGGCCTTATACAATCACAATAGGCCTCATATAATCACAATGAGCCTCATACAATCACAATGGGCCTCACATGGTCACAATGGGCCTCATACAATCACAATGGGCCTCATGCAATCACAACGGGCCTCATACCATCACAATGGATCTCATACAATCACAATGGGACTCATACAATCACAATGGGCCTCATTCAATCATAACGGGCCTCATACCATCACAATGGATCTCATATAATCATAATGAGTCTCATACAATCATAATGGGCCTCATGCAATCACACAATGGGCCTCATACCATCACACAATGAGTCTTATATAATCACAATAAATCTCATAATGACATCATAGAATCATAATGTTGTGCTAACACATACTTAGTGTATATACTAACATAGTCGTAATCAATAATTAGCCTATATATGGCGGGGTCCATAGAAGGACAGCAGATCTAATCCATAACATGAGGATCGGTCCTTAATAGTGGATATACCAAATCTAATACTACAGATTCTTCTACCTATGGCCAGAGGTGATGATGCATCCTCATCATAACAAGGATGGGTCTAGATGGCCTACTCATGGGCATAAGAGTGGGCTTCAAGGTTTGAGTACTTCTACTAGCATCAATGGGGACTTAAAGAATTGGTATAGCCCAATAAGGTGAGATGGATCATACTAATAATAGTGGGGACCCATCAATTTGTGTTAGCCCACTAAGGGGGAAATGAGAATGGGCCTAATCAATGGGCCCTAGGGAGGATTACAAGGTGGACATTTAACCACCATTGCTCTTACAATGTGGACATTTAACTATCATTGCTCTCAAGGCATGGCCCATAGAATCTATCTCGTGATGGGGGCCCATAGGCCTTATACTAGGTACGACAATAGTTGGGCATCATAAACATTACTATATACATCATGGTGGGTTTACACATCGTAATGGTCTCACCACATAGGCCTCTCATATATCACATTGGGACTCACTGTATGGGCCTCTCATACATCATAATGGGCCTCACCAAATGGGCCACATATACATCACAATGGACCTCACTCAAGGGCCTCATACACATCCCATTGGGCTTTACACAAAGGCCTTATATATATATATATATATATATATATATATATGATATTGGACCTCATCTCATGGGCCACAAATGCATCATTTTGGGCCTCACACAAGGGCCCATGGGATAGGCACAAGGGATGGATAGTGAGTGCATCACATACATCATGATGGGCTTAATGAGGCGGCCCACATAGCCCATAAAATAAATGGGCAGCAAGGTCAATACACACATCAAGGTGGGCATCACAGATCAACCCAATGGTCCAAAAAAATAGGTGGACAGATTGCATACAACAAATACATCAAGGTGAGCCTGTTGCAACACGAAATGGGCCTCATGAGGCAGCCCATGGTTCAACCAAAGTAGATGGGCAACAACGTACAACGTACATATAAAGGTGGGCCCTGCACATGCGTGCAAGTGGCGCTAGGACGTAGTCAAGCTAAGGCAAGAGCGTGCGACTAAGCTTCTATAGTTTTTGATATCTCTATATTGTATTTCCCTTTATTCATTGTACTCAATGATTTTATTAGTGGATATGTGGTGATGTTATTTTGTGACTTAGTTATGCTTGTAGTTATGCTCCTTTACAAAAAAAAAAAAATTCATACTGAAAATCCTCCTTGTAGGATCCCAGGATCGGAATCAGGCGTATGGACGCTAGGAGCTGAGAATGGGGTACTAAAGAGGCTGTCAGCACCATATTCGACGATCGAGAATTCTGTGATCCCGGTTTCCGAGTCTGGGGCGTGACAGAATGATCAAAAGTTTCAGCCAGCACAACAAGGCCACCTATCCTTTCAATGACAATCTTCATCTCTGCAACCCCAACCTGGAATTATTGCAGATAGAATGCACATGATGATTCTAGTTGAATTACAAATAAAAACTTAAAGAAAGTGCAAACACATTTCTACCAGTTAAATACATTCCAAACAACATGAGAAAAAGGGTAAAAATATCTGGGACTAATTATTTCAAAAGCAAAGTACATGCCTAAGTGTAATACAACTAAACAAAAGCTTCTCCACTCTTAGATATACTGTCATGCTTCTGAATTCGAAACCAGCAGCAAAAGACCAGATTCCACTAGCAGCTCCAATCCTCCCACACGTAACGTCCACCTGAAAGAATGCGCATAACCGTCATGCTTGAGCAATCAATACAAGACTATACAAGTAAAACCATAAAGCCAAAGATACTCACTGCACTTTCAGGATCTCCTCTATAGTTAATGATCTCATTCTAAAGCCCTTCTCCCTCCTCATTTACCCGGGCTTGGGACCAGCAATGCAAGGAGTTGCATTGGCGGAGTTAAAAAAGGGCTTAGGCTCCATTTGGTTTGGAAAAAAAAATGTATTCATAAATACTAATGTGATGACCAAATGGAGCCTAAAACTATAAATAAGTTCAAATATAGAATACAAAATTCATTCAATATAATAAAAAAATTTTAAAAAAAAAAAACAAATCAAATAACATCTAGTGTAACTAGAAAGAACGTGCAGACTATAACTATGTTGAACTATAGAGTGCTAAATTAGTTCAAAATTAAGAAACAAACAAGCCAAACATCACATAAAGTAACTAAAAAAAACATGCACACTACACATGTTCAATTATAGTACCAAATTTGTTCAAATTATTGAATTCTCAAAGACTCCTTCCCCTATTATGCAAATGATCCCGGACCGGCCTCTCCAAGTGTAGATGCGAACCCATCTTCTTTCCACAACGGAGCACTAGGTTGTATAACCTCAGTCAGGACAATAACAAAATCTCCATCCTCCAATGGTTCGCAATGGACAGTTGCATTTGGATTAACTTCGTGTACTTGACCACGAGTAACTACACCACGTTTTCCAAAACCAAGCAAGTCGCCTCTCTTACCGATATATATAATATCCTACTACATTTACACATAAAATGGCATTGGTATTGTTAGCATTTATAATATAATTGTAAGCTCAATATAGTAAAAAAATTATACTTGCATACCGACGATGCCTGAGTAGATCTAGCAGCTGGTGGGCTCAAAGATATTCTTTTTGTGCTACTTTTATAGAGTTGGGTTAGGTGGTGGCCTTGCATATGATCTCTTGGTATTCAAGATTGATGTTTCGATCGATTAGCTACATTGGCTTAATACGTTTATATTTTAAGAATGGACTAAGGTAACCTTTACGTAGCCTTGTGTGGTCATGTTTCTGTTATTAAATGACTTTCTTCTCTTAATGCACCACTTAGAGGTCTATAACTGCATGTGGCTAATTAAATTCAGTCTTGTGTCCCTAGATAATATTATCATTGCATTGCATTATGTTACACTTGCTCTCTAGGTGCTTTATGTATGTGCAACCTGTGCATTCTTGCCACTTGTCACCGAGACGATGATTGCCTCTAGGATTTTGGTTGCATGTACATCTTTGGGTATTCAACATTCCTGGCATGACACACGTCTGTTGCAAAGGTGTATCTTATATCCTTACGATCTTTCTTTTATTCTTTATGATTTCCTTTTCTAGCTTATGTACAAGTGTGTTGACACATGGCGGCATACTACTTGTTGGAATTGGCCATGACAGGTTGGTTGTAAACACCAAGAAATTTTCAATGGTATGCATTCAATTCCCATTATTTCCTTTGGCATGGTCCACTCAAGGTTTAAATATACTTCAATTTTGGGTTCATGCCCTAAAATGAGCTAGAAAATGGATGGACAACATGGTTAAAACACATACGTCATGGTGGGCCCCAGAACATATCCACACCACACTATAGCATGGCAAGCTCCACACTACACAATCTGTGTCCTGCAGTCTTTAGGTTGCCTCACCCAGTCGTCAAGGGTCCCATGTCAGTTGCTTGTAGTTAGCCATCCGATTAAAGAAGTAATTTTAGATTAATCAAGAGGACAAAAAGAAAAAATATATATAAATGATAAAGATAAATTTTTTAAAATATCTCTCCCCATTCATCCCTAGCAACTTCTTTACTTTATGTTTCTTCTACCTCAATTGGTTTCTCTACCCGTATCCCTAAACCCGTCATTTACCTGGGCTTAAGAAATTAAAAAATATAAGAAAAAAAGAAAATTTATAGCCCACCATGTGTGTTACTTCCACTCTCTATCTGATGCATTCTTGGATGATATCTCCTAAAACAAAAAAATAATTAAAAAATCAGCCAAATCCACAACTCAAATGAGCCACTCGACAAAGACCAAAGGGGATGGGATGCTAACCATGAGTTTATTTATATGGCCGCCATGATGTTTATCTTTCATCAAACCCATAAATCAAGTATTACTCACCAAGATGAAACGAAAATTATAAAAATCATCCCAATCCAAAACATAGACAAGCCACACTACATGAACATAAAAGTATTAGGTGTAATTTTTCATGGTTCCCGTTAGTATGGGCCATTTGAGCCAACACCATATATACCTTATATGTACAATGAACATAAGGATTCTCATCTTATGGATAATGGATTTCATATATAACATATGGCGCCATATGTTATATATAAAATCCATTATCCATAAGGTGAGAACCCTTAAGTGTTTTATATCAGTAATCCTTTGCAATGCATGTTTTATACCATATTACGTGTACCGTGAAACATCCATGTTCTATATTGCCATGTTCCATTAGTTTTTGTCCTTGATCTAGCTTTAGAAATATAAATCAGCCACATCCACAACTCATGTGGACCACACCAATGAGAATAATGCGGATAAGATGTCAACCATAATTTTGTATGCGTCGTCACCATTATATGTATCTTTCATCAAACCCACTAGTCACGTATAACTCACCAAGATGAAATTAACTCACTAAGATGAAGCGAAAATACAACAATCTGCCTGATCGAAAATTCATGTGATACCTATGTGAACTAAGGGCATGTTTGGATCGACCCATATGGTCATATAGTATAGTATAAAGTGTAATTATTATGTATACCATATGTTTGGATATGACCACTATAATAGTCATCATCAGGCCATCGGATGTAAAGTTTATTACAACAATCACATCTTGAATCGAGAAGTGACCATTTAGTGTTACGCAATCCCAAGTGTAGGATTGTGTTGTAGTAGTAAACTTGGTAAGACCAAGGTCGATCCATAGGGAATTGGTGAGAATACAGTGAAAGCCAAATGGTTTTATGGGTTTTTAATCTAGCGTAAAAGTAGTTAAAAGGTTTAAACAATTAATAAAAGCAACTAATGATTTAAGAATCTCCAATCAATGAATTTTGAATTTAATTCGTATTTTTAAATTGATAACTCAACAAAAACTAGATTCCAATCCATTCTAATCGGAAGATTTAGTAGTAAATTCAATCACAATATCCAACATAGATTAGAATTAAGATAGGTTTGATTTATTATGAAAATCTAGGCAATTAATCACAAGGAATCAAAAACATCCATTATACCCGTAGGCGATCATAGATCAATCAATTTTATATATTAATTCCTTCTCCAATCTAAGAATTCAATCACATCCAATCACAATTCACCATAAAAAATTAAAAACTTTCATTGAAAATGTATTAAATATTGAAAAAATTTATCAAAAGGTTCGTCTTAGCCTTTACCAAGAGATTAACTAAGCATGACTAATATCTTAAACAAAAATAAAAGAAAAATATGAAGAAAAAAAAAAACTACAATTGAATAATTGAAGAAGAAAAATGGTTCCATGGAAGCTTCGCCACTACTTGGTCTCTCTCACAAACCCTAATCCATGTTCTGAGAAGCTTAGAACACCTCCTTAAAAAAAAATTTAAAAAAATTTGTGCACTTTTATTACGCTTCGATCGCACCGAAGCTTCATCGAAGCCATCCGAACATTCCTTCGATTGGAGCCAAATTTCTCTATAAAAAAAATCTTTGAACTGTCTCCTTTTAGTCACACTAAAGTCCTTCGATCACACCGAATAGTCCTTCAGTCGAGCCGATTTTAATTTGAAAATCCAATGTTTATTGTTGGACTGTTTTTTGCACTTTTAGTGAGATCGAATTTGACTTCGGAGGGGCCGAACTGTCTGTTATTTATGTTATTTGACTATATAATTTTCTAAACTTCTTCTATCTTCGAAACTTGGTTTTTTGAGATCTTCATGGGTTGAAATCTTCACACTTTTTGATTTTGAGCTTTAAATTATCACTTTAAACTCGTATTCGACTTAGACTTCTAAATCATCCTACATGTAGAAAATATATCTAATTAAATCAATTAAGAACACATATGCACATAAAACTAAAGTATAATTAAGGATAAATATATAATATTTGGGCATTATCACGTCCCTTTAAAAATAAAAAAATTAAATTAAATTAAAAAACCTGCATTTTGCTAGTCCTGAGCAAAACATGTAGAAGATTTTCAAATCCAAAGTAAAATTCTTAAAAAGAATTGTTTCTATAAACTCAAGTAACTCTTAAAAATGATCCACTCATAAAGTTTCAAGGTACACTAATGTTTAAATTATTACTCACCTAAACTCTAGCACTTAGTAAATATCCAAATCGGGTTCAAAGCATTAGCCATACAATTGAAAAATCTCAAACATTAAGTTTCATGGTGCGCAGTGAAATCTAGACTCAACACAACTAGTGGTTCAGTTTTCTACTTTCATTTTTTTCATTAAAAATATATCAGAATGATCATATCAACCAAAGCCTAAACCAAAACTTGCCTTACTATTTAATGTACTTTTCTAGTTTGTTTTCCATCGATGGCTTTCATACTATTTTACTCTTTTTCCTTTTCTTCTCTTTTTGTTCTTTTCCTTTTTTCAAACTTCTTTTTATTTTCAATAGGTAACCCTTTTTGATGTACCTAATTTTTTTTACTAGTTTGGTCTCTCTTTTTTTTTCATTGAACACAATAGACACGTTTCCTATGTTTGGTTCCTAGAACTTGCGATAATCATCAAGCTAACACTATAATATCAAACTTAAACCTAAAGGTGTAAGCTAGATGTGAATCGTGAAAATTCATGATTCAATCAATGTTTAAAATTTTCTATCTAAAAATTAATAAAGTTAACTCAACTTAAAATCTATCAAGTAACTAAATTCTAAGTTTTAATAATTCTCATCACCAAGTGCCTTTTTCATTATATTTCTGAATTATTTCAAACATCACTTGAATTCATAGAAATCAATCTTTTTAAAAATTTAAATTTATGCACAAATTAAAGAATTTACTGAAGGAAACCCCACCCCCAACCTAAAATCTACATTGTCCTCAATGTCCGAAAGGTATGCAATATAAATAACATGAGATTAATGAAAATAAAGAGTGGGTAAAAAAAAGTACCTAAGAGGCGACAAATACATGACTTGCAGACTTTTTAAATGATACTTCAACAACTAAATACTTTAAAAAATAACAAAACATCCTACTATACTAGAGAAAACTAATTCCTGCTTAACCACCAGCGCGAATATCTCTGTGAAGTCGATTCCTTCTCTCTGAGCATAACCCTTCACTACCAATCTAGCTTTGTATCTATCCTATTTTCTTTTGAATAACCACTTGCATCTGATCGCTTTTCGGCCCACTTAAAGCTCCACCATCTCCTATGTGTAATTTTTATGCAACGAGTACATCTCATCATCCATAACCGCCTTTCACTTTTCTACATCAGGCTTACTGAGAGCCTCCTGAATAGTAAACAGGTCCCCCTCATCTGTAACAGGGCATATACAATATTTGAGCCATCCCTAAATATTGTCGGTAAGCTGCGATCACGCGGTGGGTTTCTTCTCACAGGTGGTTGCTCCACCTAATCCTATACCTCTGTCTTTGCATTTGTAAGACCCATATCCTAGATCGTACTATTCCGTAGGCTTTCGCAGTCCTCCCAGTCGAATTTCGGTGACCCGCGATCTATTATCGGCGTTTGTGCCGACCCTGAGTCGTATCCCATATTCCAAAGTTGGCTCAACCCGATACTTGTACCCTAGCAACTGCACCGTCGCCGCGGTTCCAACGCCGCGTCTCACGCGCCGAGGCGATACCCAGGCCAGAAGATGTGGGCCCACATTTAGTTCGAGAAAAATGCCGCACGTTGCAAATCCCAAGAGAAATGTCTCATCAATCAATCCCATCAATCACCTCACATGTCAAGTACAACATCCCATCCCCAAGTACCAACACCCATCCCTAAAGTCAACTGTCTCCCTTACATGTCAAGTACACATCACTCCATCACTCACCATCCCTCTCTCCCATCATCTCTCTCTCTCTCTCTCTCTCTCTCTCTCTCTCTCATTCTCTCTTTCCATTTTCAAACAACACCCATGAGAGCAATTGTATAAGTTTTCATGAGAGGAGCTAGTGTGGCCCACCTTCCTACCTCCCATCTCCACCATCCAAAGTCCATCTCGACCGTTGAATCTCACCCCTTGGAGCTCTAGGTCACATTGGCGGAAGAAGGAAGAGAAGATCAAAGGTGGGTATTCGTAGTTATAGATTATAATTTTGAAGTAGGGCCGACCTATTTTGGGACCCATCTTGATGCATTGTAAGATCTAAGGGAGCTCATAGTGGCGGAGCACCCCCACCTCTCGTGCATCTCTCTCTCTCTCCCTCTTCCTCTCTTTTCTTTTCTTTTTTTTGTGTGTGATGACTGTGTGGCCCACCTATGATGAATCTATGCCTTGCACCCATGTGGCACCCACCGGATTTATGTGTTGATCCACACTGCCCAGCAGCCCTGGGACGGTGCTAGACCCACCAGATGCAATAATTTTATCTCAGTCGTCCATCAGAGACAGTGGAGCCCACTGACGCATGTGTTATATCCATGGCTGCCTAGCACGTGGGGCCCATGTGATGTGTGTATTTTATCCTGGCCGTCCACCATCCAGACGGTGCTGGATGTGGACCCCAGCATGACATGCATTTTGTACCCTGACCGTCCATCAAACAGATGTCCAGTAGGGACGTGGCCCACCTTGGATATTTGTATTCTGCATCCTCACTGTCCATCCATCCACACGTGTGGACCACCCCCCCTGGCGTATGTATTTCCAGACCGTCCATCTATTTTAATGGTGGTCAGTAGCCACTGCCTGTAGCTGTTGCATGTACAACAGCAGCTCGGGGGTCCACCGTGATGCAAGTCGTCCATCTATTTTCCCGTGTGGGCCCTGATCATGATGCATGTCTGATATCCAAACCATTCATCTGTTGAACATGTGGGGGCCAACACACCACCATCCATTCATTTGGCGATCTCGTCATAGGCTTGAGACTAAAAATGAAGCAGATTCACATCTCTGGTGGGCCACATACGTGGATCCCACCCCTGATGTATGTGATCCATCCAAACCGTCCATCCATTTGGTGAGCTCGTCCTAAGGGCTTGAGACTGAAAATAAGACAGATCCAGTTATCGGGTGGACCACGCTGTAGAAAACAATGGGTTTGAACGTCCACCATTGAAGCCCCTTAGGTTACAGAAGTTTTGGACCAATATGATATTTGTTTTTTTCCTCTCAGTTCAAGCCTTTGTGACCTTATGAACTGACTGGATGGAAAATAAATGCTATGGTGGCCCTCTAAATTTTAACAGTGGAAATCATTATCACACTATTATCTGTGGTATGGTCTAGATGATCTTTTAATATGATTCATTTATTTGGATAATGCTCTAAAATGATCTCTATAGATGGATGAATGGTGTAGTTGGTATGGCCAATTTGATATAGCCCATTTGATGTATTTGGGGCCCATTTGGTGAGGCCCGATGTGATATATGAGGCCCAATATGATGTATTTGTGGCCCATTCATTAAGGCCCAATATGATGTATTTGCGGCCCATTCGTTAAGGCCATATATGATGTATTTGGGGCCCATGGGTTGAGGCCCATTGTGATGTATTCGGGGCTCATGGGTTAAGGCCCATTGTGATGTATTTGGAGCCCATGGGTAGAGGCCCATTGTGATATATTTGAGGCCAATGGGATGGAGCCCTTTGTGATGTATATTACGCCCGTGTCAGAGGCCCATTTGATGCATATGAGGCCTAAGTAGTGCGGCCCACTTGTTGTATATAAGGCCCACGTATGAGGCCCATGGTGATGTATTTACGACCCATTGCGATAGCTTGGAGGCTCATGAGACGTGGCCCATTGTGATATATCTGAGGCCCATGGGCGCGGCCTATTAAGATGTATTTGAGGCCCATGGGCGTGGCTCATTGTGATACGTTCGAGGCTCTTGTATGAAGCCCAACACGATATATGAGAGGCCCATGAATGAGGCCCAATGTGATATATGTGTGGCCGTTACGTTGTGTATAAATCGCTTATGTAGGCCACTCCTTGGGAGCAATATTAGTTAGATGTCCACATTGATGGGCAATGATGGTTAGATGTCCTCATTGTGAACTTCCCATAGGCCTTGTTAGGCCCATTTGCACCATTCTCTAAGTGGGTTAACCCAAATAAGTGGGCCCCATTCACTATAGACGGATGGCTCTGTGCTATCAGATTTGATATAATCATGGCCGTGGGCCGATCTTTATATTATGGTTGATCGGTCGTCCATATATGGACCCTGCCTTATTTATATGCCAATTGTCGAGGCCGATTTCGATTCCGATTATCGAGGCCTCACTCAAGAGCTTTTAAGAATTCTAATTTAGATATATGCGATTCGATTGTCGAGGCCGATTCCGATTCCGATTGTCGAGGCCGATTCCGATTCTAATTATCGAGGCCGATTCCAATTCCGATTATCAAGGCCTTACCAATCGATCAGATGCTTGCATATATCTAAATCAGAATTCTTAAAAGCTCTTGAGTGAGGCCTTTGATAGTCTAAATTATTTACCATATATACAATGCTCGCATATATCTAAATCAAAATTCTTAAAAGCTGGAATCAAACATCGATTAAAAAGTACCTTCATGCCTCGCTTGCTCATATGGCCCAGGCGTGTATGCCACATACGTAGAGACGTGGAATCTGCCACATTCACTGCCGCTCCACCCTTTAAAGTGCTTCTAATCAACCCATAAAGGTTTCCGTACCTTTGTGCTCTCATAACCATGAGTGCCCCTTTTGAAACTTTAAGGACACCATCAATATCAGTGAACTTGTACCCTATAGCCTTGAGTGCACCGAGAGAAATCAGACTTTTTTTCATATTAGGAACGTGCCTGACATCAGTCAGTGTACGTTGCATCCCGTCAAATATTTTAATGCTCACCGTACCAATAACCACAACATTACAGGCATTGTCGTTGCCCATAAAAACCTGTCCACCATCACATTCTCTGTAACTATCGAACTAATTCTAATGAGGAGTCATGTGATATGACGCTCCTGTGTCGAGGATCCACTCATCTCCATGATTGTCGTGCAAGTGTTCGATCATGGACACAGATAATACATCACCACCACTTGCCTATTCATCAGATGTGACAACATTGGCCTCCTTAGAAGAATCCGCTAAATTTTCTTTCTTTGCTTTAGGATTGGTACAATCCTTCTTCATTTGTCCAGACATCCCACAGTTCTAACACTTTAGTTTTCCTTTACCCTTGCCCTTGGATTTGGATATAGGTCTTGAAGATCCTATATCTCGCTCAGAATTCCTGCCTCTCGTAATCAGTGCATCAGAAGATGTCCCTGTGTCACCACTTAGCTTTCTCATGGCCTTCCCTTGAAGGGCTGAGATAACGGCGTCGACACTCAAGGTTTTATTTATGGTGCACGTTGTGTCCTTGAATGACCCATACAATGCCGGAAGAGAATTCAGCAACATACATGCTTGTTCCTCATATTTGATCACTTCCTCCATATCCAGTAATTTGCAAACTAATTTATTAAAGTTACTAATGTGGGCCTCCAGATCTCCACCCTCTGCCATCTTAAAGTTATACCACTACTGCTTCAAGTATAGGCAATTTTCAGAGGATTTTTTCGCATTGATATCCTCTAACTTCGCTCATAAACTAGCCACAGTTTTCTCCCTCAAAACATTATAGAGAACTTCATCCATGAGACATAAATGGATTGAGGATAAGGCCTTCTTATCAAGGGTATTCCATTCATCATCAGTCATACTAGACTTTCTCGCCTCAAGAACACCATCCTCGCCTTGCTAGGTTAAGGAACTAATCATCTTGATCTTCCATAACTTAAAATTATTTCTCCCTCAATACTTCTTAATATCATACATAGTACTTCTCATTATTGTTAATCCTTCAAATTTAGATCTGTGTCCCAACGATTGCTCTGATACCACTTGTTGGGATTTGGTCTGCGGAATCACACAGATATAGATCTAAGTTAGCAATCCAAGGGCACCAAGCAATCACAAGAGAACACAAAGATTTAAAGTGGAAAACCCTTTCGGCAAAAAACCACGACACAAAGTGATAAAAATCCACTATGAAAATAAAAATTACAAAGAGAGAGGACTTACCCGATTCGAACAACCTCGAATCTTACCCTTGCTACACCCTTTGATAACCCAAGAACCCTTTTAGAAACCCTTGGAATACCTTTAGGAAGCCTTAAAATTCTTTAGAATGGCCCTAGGGACTCTTATTTATATATGGGGAAACCCCACTTACTCACCTCCCTAGAAACTGCCTCAAATTTATGCAGTCTACACCATCTGCGTAACCCTCGACTAGTCGAAGGAGGGCTTCAACCAGTTGAAGGGACCTTCGACTAGTTGAGCCAGTCCCTTGACTGGTCGAGCACCTCGGAACTCCAAATACATCGCTA
Source organism: Magnolia sinica (assembly GCF_029962835.1). Classification (NCBI taxonomy): domain Eukaryota; kingdom Viridiplantae; phylum Streptophyta; class Magnoliopsida; order Magnoliales; family Magnoliaceae; genus Magnolia; species Magnolia sinica. The sequence continues at coordinate 90,313,511 of NC_080574.1, forward strand.
TTGGACTTCGAGTTGAATGGGCTTCGACCAATCAAAGGGACCTTCGACTAGTCTAGCCAATCCCTCGACTGGTTGAGCAGTGTGGACAGACAGATTTAAGATATCTGTTTTGACAATAAAAATAAGGTCATTAGAGAGAAAGAGCGACATAAAAAGATAGAGAGAGGAAGAGATCAAACTTTTAGAGAGGAGCCTCAGTTCCTTTAATTTCAAGAGAACAAATCTGTGTAAATGGAAGATATTCGCCGATTTAAGTTTGAAAATTGTTAAAAATTTGCAAAAGAAATCTGGAAAAGAAAATCATAATAGCAAGCTCATTCTCTGATTTTTGGAGGAAGGTTCTTTAACTCCTTGATGCTCTTGCTCCTGCTGAAAGGCTCAAGATTTAGAATATAGGCGTTACTTCTCTGGGCATTGCAGATCATAGAAGCAGCTCTTGATCAAGACATTTTGGAAGCTCCTAGAAGAAGTGATGAAGAAGATGAAGGAATAGGAAGAGATGTTATCATCTTTACAAAGATAGAGAGAGCTGCAAGTAGAAGGGGAGAGAGAGAGAGAGAGAGAGAGAGAGAGAGAGAGATTTTAAGGGTTTTTTCTTTGGAGAGGACGGAAATGAGAAAACAGGGAAATGGGAAAAAGACTAATGAAGTTGAATTTATTATAGGACTTTAACCGGCAATCACTTCCAACATCAGGGGCAACCAGACGAAATTGCTAGTGATTCATATCTAAGCCGGCAATTTGTGTTGAACGCCAGTGAAAATGCATCAGTGATTCTAATATTTCTTGTAGTGATGTGTTAGAATTATGCCAACTCTAAACATAAAGTATATCAGAAAAATGCAACCTAAGTCCCTAGCAATGACGTCAAAAACTTAATCAATCCAGAAGGATGGCAACCCCAAGTGCAAGGTTGTGATGTAATTTTAACTTGGTGAGATTGATATCGAATCATCAAGGACTTATATTGGTATATTCTCAAAACACTTTAAAACTAGAACCAATTATAAAAATTTGAATTAAAGTAAAGCAATGATGAAAATCTATATATTGTAGAAAGAAAAATCAATAAGTTGAAATACTAAATCGTCAAGGATCAACTTATAGACATTCTCAATGCTTAATTCACTTGATTCAATTAGATAACATAATTAGAATCGAAGTCATATCCTATCTAACCGGATAATACAGCAATTGATTAAAAATTCACAAACCAAAATAGATTTGAATTTCAATTGTTCAGTCCTACATAAAAACCAATTTATTGATCGTAGGATTCCAAAGTATCTATCATGCTCATAGTTTATGATAAATCCATCAATTTTACAAATAAATCCCTTGCAAAATATATAAGCAAACAATCTTAACCTTCCTAAACATCCAAAGTGCCCGGAGTCGAAAATAGATCAATGTAAATTAAAAACCAAAGCTTTATTAAAACTAAAATCAATGAATTTCTTAACATTTAAACCATAAAACTTAAATCAAAATAAACTAGAACATTAAAAATAAATACAAGCTTGACCTCTTAGCCCTAGCTAAGAGATTTAGTCAATAATTATCATAGTTGAACTACACTCAAACAAAACATGAAAAATAAACTAAAACTAAAAAATCAAAGAAGAAGAATGGCTCCATAGAAGCTTTGCCACCTCTTACTCTCTCTCCCAAACACTAATTCATATTTAAAATGACCTAAATCACCTTTTAAATAGGAAAATCCTACACTGACTTCAAATTTATGCACTTTTGTTACCAAATGGTTGAGCTGAATTTACTCTAAAAACCACTATTCGTTGTTAGACTGTTGTTGGCACTTTTAGTCGGACTAAACATGCCTTAGGTGGGACCGAACATTCTGTTATTTTTGTTATTTGACTGTGTGACTTTCCAGACTTCTCTTCATCTTTAGCACTTGGTTTTTTTTGGATATTTGGCACTTAAATTCTTTAATATTATCATCCAAACATCCAATCCTCTACTTAATCATACTTTAAGGCATTTTTGTCTTAGCTCTCCAAATCACCTCGCATAACAAAATGTACGTAATTATATCAACTTAGCACATCTATGTGTATAATACCAATGCTCAAATGAGAGTAAATATGCAATATTTTATATTCAACATTAGTATCCCTGGGAGTCTCCAATGAGAGTATACATAAGTCCTTGGATTAGGACCATAGTGCATGTTGGTTAATTGATAGAAAACCAACTAAGTCTCCACAGGAGACATCGACATGGGTGAAAATGTATTCTACCAACATGGATGATTACGTGTAGGTCTTTATGTAAAATCATCATTGACATGGGTATGTACGTGGTCCACCAACATGAGTATATACGTATAGGTTTGTGGTGAACCTGTAAAACCATTGTAAAGGTTAGATGTGGACTTATTAGAAACATCCGAGATAGTAAAATCCGATATACTCGAGGAGAGTTCATCCACCGGGAGTGGAGTAGGCACTTAACTGCATCACTATAAATCCTTGTATTTACAATTGTAATTTGTGCACATTCCTATTTATGCTTGTGAGTTGAATTGTTGTATATGAATGCATATTTAGATTGAATACTAAGCTCTTAATTGATTACGCATGCACACACAAAATATCTATCTCATACATAGACTAGTCGCTCAATTAGTTATACTTATTGTAGTCTATGTACTTGGATGCACTTGGCTTGGAAGCTTAAGTATTAATTGCTTTTAATTGGCTCATATTTTTAAGTGATCATATCCACCTCCCTCTAGGACGTAGTCATAATTATAAGCTCCATAAGCTTTCATGTAGTGTGGTGTCTTGTTAGATAACCGACATAAGTTCTAGGATAGCTCATGAGATGATTGAAAAGATCCCATGTGATGATGGCATGTAAGGCAAACGTTAGATCAATCAAAATGTGTGGATTAAGTCACATGTTCTGCAAGACCACTTACCTACGAGCAACAGATCCATTCCACCCCATTTGTTATGGGAGCATAATTGATCTTGTATATGACCCTGTGTCCTTTGTACTTTTCATTATGTAGTAGGATTGTGATGAGGTGGCTCTACCTTTACGTTCATTCTCAATCATGGCAAATAAAATCAACCAAGTTACGTGTAGCTGGAAAAGTCACTGAATTTAGTTGGATTATATAGGTGGGTTAGAGGAACATTATAGATTATTACGTGGTTAGAGGAATGTCATAGATGTGATATAAAGTCTCAAATTGAATAAATGGTTGGATGTTCACTGCAAATGTTTAGATAAAATATGTATATACTAAAATATTAAATCTATTTAAATGATTTTGATCAATTAGATTTAAAAAAGGAAAATTTATTCGATCATAAATGTAGATAAATGAATTATAGATCAGTGCATCAAGAATTATGCATGAGAATGGATGAGATCAATTATTCCCAATAAGAAGTAATTAGATCAGTGATCTACGACTAATACTTAGAGGTGAGACTGATAACACATCATCTCCTTCCATGTATATATATTTTGTATTTAAAGATAGCACATCATCTCCTTCCATATATATAAATTGTGTTTAGTGATTCTTACTATGTATATAGGCTGTATATCTCTATAAAAGCTTCATGGAAGCTAAAGCAATAGATGAAGAAACTACTGAAGAATTCTACAAAATCTTCTAGTATTCATTAGGTTATCATGATATCAAAGCAGAAGATCAAGGATTCAAATCCTACGAGCAGAAAATAAGCCTTAGCTAATATATTCTCCCACGGGGGCCGTTTATGGTATGAGTTTTAAATGTCCCTCCACCCGTGTGATTTGTGTCCCTCTACCCTTGCCCAGTATGTTTCTATGTGAAGTTCCACCCGCACGTGCAAGGTAGTGTTAAAGTCCCTTAATATACATCGATACACTATTCTCTGACAACTCGAGCTTTTAGAGAAAGTGATTGTTTGATATAATAACGAAAAGATTGTCACATGGATATTAGACTCCGTGGACAAGACAATTATCATTGGACTCACTCCTCATAGGACCACAAAGGCAATGTGGGATCATTTTAAAATGATCTACCAGCAGAGTAGTAATGCTCGATTTTATCGGGTAGAGTAGGAATTGGCTCAAATCACTCAAGGATATCATACAATTCAAGAATTCTATAATGCCATTATTGTCATTTGGACTGAGATGTCAATGATGGATCTTGAATTTTCAGCAGATTCCATCACCATATTTCAAAACATGAGTGAGAGCACATAGTTTGATAATTTCTTATGAAACTACACCCTGAGTTTGAACATTGTTGGGCTGCATTACTCAACGGCAATCCACTTCTTACCATGAGTGTTATGATGTTCAACTTATTGGTAGAAGAGTAGTGTTTCAAAGCTCTTTCTAATTTACACAGCTTCCTACCACCTCAGACGCAATCCTTTTGACATCTTCCTTCACAACAAGGAAGCACGGCATGTCTCGCATCCAACGTCATCGATGTAAGAAGTTTGGCCATCTTGTTACTACCTACAAAGATAGTCCACTCTATGAATTTTGTGGAATCTGTGGTCATAGTATCAACATGTGTAGAAAGAAAAAAAGGAAAGCCCGTGGTATAGCTTACATTACTACCACTAATGATTCATCTACTAACGCTCTACCTATTTCTTTTGGTTCCCTTACTCTTGAGATGATTCAACAGATTGTCCATGCCTTATCTTTCGTTGGTCTATCAGGTACATCCCTTTAGTCTCTTTGGCATTTTAATTCTGATGCATCCAACCATATGACAGGTACTATATCCTAGCTCAATAATGTTAAACCATATAAAGGGACCCAAGTTATGTCCACTGTAAATGAAGCTCTTTTACCCATTTTGTCAATTTGGTCATTATCATTTTCTCCTTCTCTATGTCATACGTTTACTTTGACTTATGTTTTTCATGTACAACAACTGTCTATTAATATTATATCTATGCGAAAGTTAGTCCATAATCAATGCTTAGTGATATTTTTTCCTAATAGTTGTTTCATGCAGGATTTGGCATCGAGAAGAGTAATTAAGAGGGATAAGAGGAAAGGACAACTCTGCTTGCTAGACAATGATCCATCTATTATTCCTTCTACGTATTTTTCTCCTTCCTCTGTTGATATTATTTATGCAAATAAAATGTGAAAACTTTGCATTGTCGCCTTGGTCATCCGCATTCTGAAAGATTATCTCACATGTTTTCTTCTAGAATTTTAGACAAATTGAAAGTAAATAAATCTTCTTTTATTTTATCATGCTCTTTATGTTGTTTTTCTAAAAGTAAATGTTTTCCATTCTATTTGAGTACTTCTTGTTCTACTTTAACCTCTGAGATAGTACATACTGATGTTTGAGGACTTTCCCTTGTTTTATTTATGTCTTGCATGTGGTATTATATGATATTCATTAATGATTTCATTAGATATACTTAGATATATTTCATACACTCTAACTCACGAATTTTTCATATTTTTAAACAATTTTACACTAGTGGTCACACGGTTCAAGAAAAATATTAAGATTTTTTTATTAGATTCTAGGAGAGATTGTGTCTTTACAATTTGAATCATATGTTCAGGATCATGGGGTCATTCATTAAAAGACTTATCCAAATACTCCTCAACAAAATGGTGTTGCTGAATGGAAAAACCAACACATTGTCGAGATAGCCAAAATTTTAATGGCGGATACATTTTTTCTAAGTAATTTCTGGGTAGAAGCAATGTTACATTCTTTCTATCTTATAAATCGAATAACAACCAAAATTATTAGAAATAATTGTCCTCATCTTATTCTCTTTTGTTCTCTTCCCCCTTACTCGTTATTCCACATTTTTAGATGTGTTTGTTATGTTTATCTCTCTATTCATGAACCAAATAAGCTATCTCCAAATTATTCTGTTGTATGTCTCTTGATTTTGAAGACATCCAAAAAGGATATTGTTGCTATAACCTGAATGCCCCATCGTGTTCGTGTTTTAAGAAATGTTATCTTTTTAGAACATGTTTTGTTTCATGCTCCACTCTCCTACTTTGAGTAACACTTCTACTAGGTCTATAGACCTCACTTAGTTTTCAGATATACCTTCTGCTTCACCCACCACTCCAGCTCAATTTTTGGTTTCTCTACAATGAGAGAGAAAAGCACGTTCATCTCCTCATCCACCTCATATTGCTCAACTTGTAGCCAATCCTTTTATTCTTGAGGTATGTCGTTCAACTCGTTCATCGCATCCTCTAGAAAGACTCATATGTTCTATGTTTTCAGGTCTCAAGTTTGTTTTTGTTCCTATCTCATATTCATAGGCTTCTGCACACCAATGTTGGAGGGACCCAATGGCAAAAGAGTTACATGCACTAGCAAATAATCACACAGAGGATCTTGTTCCTTGCCCCCGGCAAACAAGTGATTGGTAGTAAATGGGTATACTCCATTAAGTTCAAATCAGATGGCACTCTTGATAGTATGAGGCTTGTCTCGTGGTCTAAAGATATGAGTATGGCATTGACTATGAGGAGACATTCACTCTAGTATCAAAAATGAAGATTGTTCAAACTCTTATTGCAATTATTGCTACTCACAGTTGGTCTATTCAACAGATGGATGTAAAAAAATGTTTTCCTTCATGGTGACTTACAAGAAACTGTGTACATGGCTCAACCTCCTGGTTCCAACAACTGGTATAAGGATTTCATATGCCGACTTCGAAAAGCATTACATGGGATCAAGCAGGTCCCTCGTGCTTGGTTTCAACAGTTTCATGATGTGGTGATTGGAGCAAGCTTTACAAAGAATGGTCAGAATCCATTATTATTCATACAACATTCATCTTGCAGTGTTGTGGTTCCATTGGTTTATGTTGATGAATTTCTCTTGACTGGAAGTAACACACCCGGTATCACGAAATCTAGCATATTCTCCAGTCACCATTTCACATGGAGGATCTTGGGCTGCTTACTTCTTTGGTTTAGAAGTTTTTTTATACTAACCGTGGTATCCTTTTCAACCAGAAAAAATATACACGGGATTTCATCAACCTCACACAACTTTTAGATCAATGGACAATTAAAACTCTGATGGAGTTAAATGTTTAATATGGTAAACAGGATGGTGATCTGTTGGAGCACCTAACTCTTTTTCATCATCTTGTTGTTAGTCTCGTTTACCTTACGATAACCAGACCTGACGTCGCCTATGTTATTCAAGTAATTAGTCAGATTGTTGAAGAACCCCATACTTTACATATGACTATTGTCTTGAGGATTATTCACTACTTGAGAGAAACCATCAGTCGTTATTTTTCTCATCGACATCCTCCCTTAGGGTAGTTTCTTATGTGGACATTGATTAGGCTGGGTGTGCTACTACACGATGATCAACCATTAGGTATTGTATGTTTCTTGGCACTTCTCTTTATCTCTTAGAAATGTAAGAAGTAGCCAACAATATCAAAATTCAACACAGAAGTTAAGTATTGAGCCATGTCCTCCGTTGTAGTGAGATCGTCTAGTTACAAGGTCTCCTTTCTGATTTTGGGATTCATGTTATTGCACCTATTCCTCTCCATGTAACAACATTAGTGCCATCCAAATTGCTTCTAATCCTATCTTTCATAAGTGGATAAAACATACTAAGGTTGATTTTCACTTCATTCGAGAGAAATTTTTGTCTGAAATTATTTAGCTTTCACACATTTCGTCTCAAGATCATATTGCGGATATTCTCACCAAGACTATGACGACTTCTCGTCACTCTTTTGTAGTTAACAACTATTGTTGGTTGATCCACCACATCAATTTGATGGTGGGTGATAACACATCATCTCCTTCCATGTATATAGATTATGTATTTAGAAATATCATATTATCTCCTTTCATGTATATAAATTTTGTATTTAGTGATTCTAGCTATGCATATCGGTTGTATATCTATAAAAAAAGCCTTATGGAAGCTAAAGCAATAGATGAGAAAACTACTGAAGAATTTTACAAAATCTTCTCGTATTCATCAGATTATCAAATATGTGTGGATATGGCATGCTCCTAGATTTTGTGTGGTTTCATCCTCTTAGGATGATTACAAGTCTTATAGATCTCATACTTTGAAATGAATTGATCAAAGAATGGACAAATAGATATCTAAGATGGAGTTTTAGAATTAGTACATCCATGTGATAGATAAGTATACCCATATTTGGGATTCAGCAGCCATGAGAATGAGAGAGTCTGCAAAATAATGACTCATGCGCCAAGATTTTCTCAATCTCACACAAGGATGCAGATTAGCCAACGACAGGTTGAGTAGCGAGACTCTTACTGAAGTAACATCACCAAGTTCTGTGGGCCACACCAGGATGTTTATTTTGTATCTACACCATCCATCTATTTGGAGAGATCATGTTAGGGCATGATCCAAAAAATGAATCAGATCCAAAGATCGAGAGGACCCCACCACAAAAAACAGTGGGGAGAGTGACGCCCACCGTTAAAAAGTTCTAAGGGCCACGAAAGTTTTTGATCAAGTTAATATTTGTGTTTTCCCTTCTTTCATGTCTGCTTTAACACATGAACAAGTGGGATCTCAAATAAATATCATGGTGGACCTACGGAAGGTTTCAATGGTGGGTGTCACTCTCATCATTGTTTTCTATGGTGGGGTCCACCCCAGCCTTGGATCTGCCTCGTTCTTTGGACCATGCTCTAAAATGATCTCTCCAAATGTATGGATAGTTTTGATACAACACATACATCATGGTGGGGCCCACAGAAGTTGGTGACGTCGCTTCAGTAGCCAACCTATTAGTATCCAATCCGCGTCCTCGCACACAATACCTTCCCGGACGCGAATTTTGTCCTACCCCCACCAGATGGTAATCCATCCGGGTAGGGCTCTGTGGGGCCCACCATGATGTAAGTGTTTCATCCATGCCATTCATCTCTTTTGTCAGATCATTTTAAGGTATGATCCTTAAAATAAAGCAGGTCCACAGTTGTAGTGGACCACAAAGTGGGGATTGAACATCCACCTTTAAAAACTTCTTGGGAGGGGGAGAAGTTTTAGATCAAGCTGATATTTGTGTTTTCACTTCATCCACGTCTACATGACCTTATGAATAGGTTGGATGGTAAAAAAAAAAACCATCACGGTGGCCCTTAGAAAGGTTTTAATAGTGTGTAATTATCACTTCAGCTTCCTTTCCTGTGGTCCACTGGAGCTATGGACATGCCTCATTTTTAGGATAATACCTTAAAATAATCTGATAAAAATCATGAATAACGTAACACTTACAACACAGTGGGCCCCACAAATCCCTGCCTGGATGGATTACCGTTCACGCATGCGCTCCTCTTGTGGTTTAAAACCTCTATCTTCTTTGCACTATTTAAAATCTCTCTCATTCTCTTGTCATGTCTTTAGCAATCTACTTCTCTCTCTCTCTCCATCTTTCGACCGCATCTCTCCCAGTTCTGTGGGAACGACATCGATGGAGGAAGAGATTCGATAGTGGCATCAGGGGCCCATCCACCAAACACAATGATAGAGGGAGTGGTGAATTACCTTCGATTGGAAGGTATTCTCACATTCATTTGCCCATCTTCTTTTTCTTCTTCTTCCCTTTTTAACAAGGGATTTGAAATTGACAATCTCCAATTGGGACTTTTTGAAATTTTAAAATTTTTGAAATTGACAATCCCCAATTAGGGATTGTCAATTTCAATCCCTAATTAGGATTTCTAAAATTGCAATCCTCATTTGTGTGGTTGATTTTCATGTGAGTTGTTGATTATGTTCATTTTTAAATAACACAAACATTAAAGTAAATATCAATTCAAATTCCCTTTAGAATTCCAAACCTAGTCACACCAATCATTCTTACATATTATGAAAGCATTCATGAGCTCCTCACTCCGTCATGGATTTTCACATAATTGATCACGAATGTTAGAAGTATTAATACCGTGATTTTATTTGCCTCCATAAATATGATGGTTAGTGGACCCAATGTGATTAATAATACTCAAAAATCACAGTTATACCAATTGCAATAACATAAATGACCCTTAGAGAAACATGTATTTTGAATGCAATGGATTCCAAATCACCAATTAAGGTATCCAAATCCTCAGTTGTGTTTGGTGATTAAAGCTCAAAACTAAAGTACTGTTTCAGATTATGCAAGGTGACTCCATCTTTACTTCACAATGAAGCAGCTAAAAAACAATCTAAATAACCACATCTCCTAATCCAGGGCCCTTCCTCTAGTGTAGTCACTAAAAACAAAAAAGCTAATGTGGGCACCTTATTTTTAATTCAAAAGAGTTAAAGTTGTGTAAAGCATGCATAAAATCTAATCAAGTGATTGGTGGTTAACAACAACCATGCGTACATTGAATTAAGTCTTCAAAATTGAATAGCCACCAATGTATTAGAATGGCATTATTAATCCCTAATTAGTCCAATTGTTAACTAGGCATCCCGAGTTCCTAACTGGGCATATTAATCTAGAAATTGCTAATCTATAATTGTACTGTTATTGTTGACTTTGGACCGTTTAATTTTAAAAAAAAATCTGAAATAGAAATATTGATTTTTGTTCTGAGTTGTGTTCATTTACTTACTTTTATACAATTTCAAAATCAATTATATCAAAACTTCTTCTTTTTTATAGAATAAAAAATAAAGAGGCCCGAGTACTTATAGAAATGCACGAGAATTTAATGGCGCAAGTTGGCATAACTTCTATTTGTCGTTGGATTTTAGAAGTAGAAGAATGGTTAAAACCAATAATTGAGAAGACTACTTTCTCTTCAGTTGATGTGGCGTTTAACTTCTACAACCATTATGCAAAGAAGGCAGACTTTGGTGTTCATAGAGGATCAAATAAATATAATAAGAATCAAGAAGAGATCTGAAAGATATTTGTATATTCGAAGGAGGGGATGACAGATAACAAGGTAGAAATGAAGCATGGTGTAGTAAAGAGGCGACGGAGTATTACTCGAGAAAGTTGTAAAGCTCATATGACAATTAAAAAAGAGGATGGTGGACCAAAATATATAGTGAAAAAGTTTGTTGAGGAGTACAGTCATGAGTTAGCAACTCCTCGAAAGAAACATCTTCTTCACACATTGTGAGGTTTGTAATGCGCAGAAGAATTTGAAAAATACATTCACTCAATCAGCCATAGGCATTTCGTAAACTATGAATATTTTAGCAATTGAATTAGGTGGTTACGAAAATATTGGATGGATTAAACAAGACAGAAATTATGAAAGAGATAAAAGAAAAGAAACCATGGACCATGATGCTTAACTACTGTATGAACATTTTTCTAAAATGAAGGAATTAGATCCATCATTCGCATATAATGTGAAGGTTGATGTGGAGGGTAGATTAATACATTATTTTTAGGTTGACCTGATTTCACATAAGGCTTATCATCACTTTAGTGATGTTATAGTATTTGACACCACGTACAATACAAACTACTATGAGTTAATATTTGCACCCTTTACAGGGGTTAATCACCATGGGCAATCAATTATATTGGGTTGTGGTTTTATTCATAATGAGACCACTGAATCTTTTATCTGGTTGTTTGAGAAATGGTGTGAAGCAATGCCAGGGGACCCACTGAAAGCGATCATAACAGATCAAGATCCAGCAATGACAAAAGCCATTGCTATTGTATTTCTGAATGCTTTTGATCGTTATTGTATTTGGCATATTTTATAGAGGTCCCTGAAAAGTTAGGTTATATAACTTTCAAAGATGAATTTAAAGTACCTTTTTATAATAGCATTTGGAATTCTAAGAAACCCGAAGATTTCAAAGTAAAATTGAGCAAAGTTATTGAAGAAAATGAGTTGGATCATAATGATTGGCTTGCCTCTTTATTCAACATTCGTCACAAATGGGTACCAACATATCTAAGACATGTTTTTTTTTGTGGGTATGTCTAGTAGCCAACGAAGTGAAAGCACGAATGCATTTTTTCGTAAATATATGTCGAAGAATAACTCGTTAATAGATTTCATAATTCATTTTGATCATGGAGTAGCACGACAGAGACACAATGAGTTAGTCATCGATCATAAAACAATTAGTAGCAAGCCGAAGTTGAAAACTTTATTCGCCATGGAGAGAGAGCTTGGAGAGACTTATACTCAGTTTATTGTTTATAAACTTCAAGAAGAGTTGTATGAAAGCACCATTTATACTGCAATTCTTTTACAAAAGATGGAAGGCCTTTGCATTTACAATGTTGGAGTATGTGAAGGAACAACTCCTGAACGGCTAGTTGAATTCGAGATGGAATATAAACAAGCAAAATGTCGTTGCTTGAAATTTGAATTTGAGGGCATACTATGTAGGCACATATTATGTATACTACGACAATCTCGGATACCCAATTTTTCAGACCACTATATTTTGAAAAGATGGACAAGGGATGCTAAACTGGATTTTGTTTACGATGCGAGTGGTGTGGAATTAAATAGAGAGAAACATGAATCGTATGCTCTTCGATATAGCGATTTGTTAGACATTTCGAGAAATATTGTCAAAGAAAGCGCTAATTTTAAATAGACATATTATATATGTAAAGAAGGGCTACATGATATTCTCAAACAAGTTCAAGATCAAAAGTTGGTTGCTGGTGAGACATTGGTGCCTAAAAATAAGAAACAAATAAAGAAAATTACTAAAGTAATCATTAAAGACCTGGTGCGTGCTAAAATTAAAGGAAGTGGGAAAAGATTAATTTCTGAAAGGGAAAAGGTTACTTGTAAGAAAGATAAAAGAAGATTCAACGGATGAGGGAAGTGGGGTCCTTGCCTTAACAAACGTAATTGTCCAATATGGAAAAAACTGTAAGTGTTTAATTCATTCTATTCATTTATATTTGATGGATTCTTTAATTTTGTTTGTTAAATTATTATATCCTTATTTTCTTTATTCTTTAAAATGATTTACTTGTAAAATAAGATCTTTCACATGCCAAGAACCATCAATGAATGAAGTTGATATGCATGAAGAACCATCGGATGATGAGGTTGATATGCATGAAGAACCATCGGATGACAAGGTTGATATGCATGAAGAAACATTAGATGATGAGGTGGAGACATTAAGTCATGACACACCACTATCTTAATAATGTAATCAATAGCAATTTTTGTATTTACCTTACTTGGTAATTATGTAACTATGACTACAAAAAACCATGCATATGAAATACATGAGTAGTTGATGATTATTTGAATGAAAGAATAATAGTCATTCATGATGTTGAAGGGCTTTCTCCCAAGCTTTTTAGTCTGCTAGTCCCTATAGGTAGTACTTGTGGCAGTTGAAATCTTATTGCAGGAAGACCTATATATAAGCTGGCATTAAAGCTCCGTGCAGTCTAGCTTTTGTACCTGAATTTAAAACCAAACCCATTTATTATCAGGTTGGGTTAACCTAGCCCAATGCTTTGATTCCTCTTGCTATTAGACTTTTACCATAGTCTAGCAAAATGGGATGGCTAGACTGAGTCTGTCAGTCTCCAAGGCTATCCTGGCTATTGATGAGCTGGGTTGAACTTTTTGCCCATTGGCTGCACTTTTGGATAGTTTTGGACCTGAATGCCTGGCTACACTTGGGTCTAACTTTCAAGCCAAAATTCAAGTTGTTTGGACTTGGGCTGACCTCAGCTTGATGGAATCTGGCCCTTGTTAGCCCCATTGATGTAGGGCTGCAACTTGGGTTCGTGTTGTCAAGGTCCTCGGGTTGGGCTCATGTAAGGCCCGTATCCTACTCCGTACCATTCCATAGGTTCCCGCGATCCTCCCGATCGAATTCCGGCAACCTTCGACCCTTATCCGACGTTTGCGCGCGATCCTAAGCCGAGTCCTGCAAACCAGAGTCGTCTCAACCCAAGACTTGTACCCTAGCGACCGCACCGTCGCCGCAGTTCTGATGTCGTGTCTCACGCATCGAGGCAATAACCAAGCTAGGAGATGTGGGCCCGCGTTCAGTTCAAGAAAATACCGTGCATTTGCAAACCCAAGAAAGATTTCAAATCATGTCCCGTCAATCCCATCAATCACACCTCATGTCAAGTACACATCACCCCATCCCCAGGCAACCGCTAAAGTCAACACTCTCTTACACAAAGTACACCCATCACTCACCTTTTCACCCATCACACCCATCTCTGTCTCTCTCTCTTACACCTCTCTCTCATCTCTCTCTTATTCTCCCAAGCAACCCCATGAGGGTCCTTCGTCCAAGCTCCATGAGAGAAGCTTGGCATGGCCCACTCCCTACCACCCAATCCAACCCTTGGATCATCATCTCAACCGTCGAAATTATTCCCTTGGAGCTCTAGACCGCATAGGTGAAAGAAGGAGGAGGAGATTAAAGGTGGGTGCTTTCATTTATTGATTTTGTGATTTGAGGGCCCACTTATGGTGGGACCCATCTTGATGTAGGTTTGTACCAAGAGGGACCCATAGTGGCAGGGTCCCTCCGCTACTCCGATCTCTCTCTCTCTCTCTCTCTCTCTCTCTCTCTCTCTCTCTCTCTCTCTCTCTCTCTTTGTTTATTATATGATGGCCCACCTAATGTATGTATTTTCCAGGCCATCCAGACGATGTTAGACCCACCTTGATGCGATGATAGATGCACCTTGATGTGCGTGTGGTGTCCACACCATCTAGCAGTGGAAACCTTGTTGTGATGTATGTGTACTATCCCCGCTGCCTAGCAGTCGTGACCCCACTTGGTGTATATGTATTACATCTACACCGTCCATTTATGCTAGATATGGATGGACGGTGTTGTGGACCACCATGATGCATGAGTTTTAAATCCACCTTGTCCACCTGACGGACGAGCAGCGGGTAGCTATTGTAGGGTGCCAGCAACTCGGTGGACCCCATCCATGTGAGACGCCACATGATGGATGTGTTTCATCCTACCGTCCATCAGCTGTATGGTAGCAACAAGATCTGTACAGCTGTCCAGCTGGTGCGCTATGTGTTGTGGGGCCCAACCCTGATGTATCTGTTGTATCCTCACCGTCCATCAGGGACGGTGGGATCCACCATGATTTATGGATTTAAATCCACACCATCCGCCAGACGTGGGCCACCTTGTTGCAGGTATTTTATCTGCACCGTCCACCGTGTGGACCGATCTCGATGTGCATGTACATCCAACAGCTAGATGTTGTTACTATGGGTATTGACGCCACCAAGCTCTGTGGGTCCCACTGACGTCAGCAAGTGGTTATGGGTCCCACCATCTACGCCATCCATTTGTTTGATAGTGGGCCAACAGCCGCTATAAGCAGCTGCTGTACATGCAGCAGCACTCTGTGGGTCACCGTGATGTATGTGGAAATCCACTCCATCTGTTTGTTTAGGCAGCAGCAACTGCGGTTTGATCGGGGTGTTGTGACAATCCAGACCGTCCTTTAAACGGACATCCAAACCCCCCCTGGACGCTGGATGCTGGGGAACAGAAATATCAGCTTGATCATGAAATTCTGGTGGGCCACACTCATGTGGAAACCCCATCTGATGCATGCCGTTCATCCAGATTAGGTGGGACCCTCCTTTCATGTATGTGTTATATACACGCCCTCCGTGGATCCTATCCACGTGGCCCACCCTTACGTGATGTGTGGGTTTAATCCACACTGTCCACCCCTTTTTTTAGCATTTGGGGCCCACCCCACACGTGTTGCACGTGTGGGGGTGGGGCCACCTTGTGCATGCGTTGAATCTATACCGTCCAGCCATTGTAGAGACGGTTTTATGGCATTGAGAATATGATAGATCTAAGTTTCAAGTGTGATCCACCACGTGTACATGGGGCCCACTGATGTGTCTGTTTCATTCGGGCCATCTATGGGCTGGATGTTTAGCAGGCCCACCATGTGCATGTATTTTATCCAGATCGTCCATCTGTTTGGATGACCAATCAGGGCCTGTAGTAGCAAGTGTATGTGTTGTATTTCCACGCTACCCATCCACTTTCCCAGGTAATGTAAGGGTCGTGGGCCCCGTTGAGAGGCAGGCCCAAATCCCAAGTGGACCACACTAGGGGATAGTGGTGATTGAGCGCCCATTGAAGGGTTGCCCTGTGATGCCCACCATGATGTAT
Organism: Magnolia sinica; assembly: GCF_029962835.1. NCBI lineage: Eukaryota > Viridiplantae > Streptophyta > Magnoliopsida > Magnoliales > Magnoliaceae > Magnolia > Magnolia sinica. Next base: position 90,329,667 of record NC_080574.1, read on the forward strand.
GTGTGCTACAAACACTGTCCATTTATTTTTAGGTTGTAGGCCTCATTGCCTTGAGAGGCCCACTTACTATACACATGAAGCCCATTGAGATGTATGTAAGGTCACTGTAATGGGGCCTATAGAGATATATGTGGCCGATTATGATACATATGCGGCCCATTGTAATGTATACGAGGCCCTTATATGAGGCCTAATTATGGTAAGTGATCTCACCTGTTATGAGTTTGTGGCCTTTTATTGAGGCCCATTATGATGTTTTTATGGCCCAACTGGATGTATTTATGGCCCATCGATGAGGCCCACTTGATGTATGTTGAGGCCCATGGGCGAGGCCCATTGTGATGTATTCGAGTCCCATGGGTGAAGTGCATTGTGATGTATTTAAGGCCCATGGGCGATGCCTATTGTGATATATTCGAGGCCCATGGGTGTGGCCTATTGTGATTCGTTTAAGGCCATTGCACAATGCCCAACGCAATATATGAGAGGCCTATAAAGGGGCCCAACGTGATGTATGTGTGGCCGATACATTGTGTATGAATCCCTTATATGGGCTACTCCTTGGGAGCAATGTTGGTTAAATGGCCACATTGATGGGTAATGATGGTTTAATGTCCACGTTGTGACCTTCCCTTAGGCCTTGTTCGGCCCATTCTCATCGAGGCCGATTATCGATTCCGATTCCGATTGTCGTGGCCAATTGCCAATTCTGATTATCGTAGCCGATTGTTGATTGACGTAGCCAATTACTGATTCTGATTATCAAGGCCAATTATCGTGGCTGATTGTTGATTGACGTGGCCGATTGCCAATTTTAATTATCGTGGCCGATTGACCGATTAGCGATCGAGGCCAATTATCATGACCGATTGCTAATTCTGATTATCGACTGATTTCGATTATCATGACCGATTGTCGATTCCGATTAACATGACCGATTTACCGATTCTGATTATCGATTGATTCCGATTATGTAGCCGATTGCTGATTAGCGATCGAGGCCGATTATCATGACCGACTGCCGATTCTGATTATCGACTGATTTTAATTATCATGACCGATTGCCAATTCTGATTAACGTGACCGATTTGCCGATTCTGATTATGGATCGATTTTAATTATTATGACCGATTGTCGATTCTGCTTGACGTGAGCGATTTGCCGATTTTGATTATCGATCGATTTCGATTGCCGAGGCCGATTATCGAGACATATATGATGTATATGCAACCCATGTTTAAGGCCCAATGTGATGTATATGCGGCCCGTATTTGAGGCCCATCGTGATATGTATTGGGCCCTTGTGTGAGGTCATGGGTCCACTATATGTTAGGCTCTATGTGGGCCACCCCTTGGGGGCAATGTTGGTTAAATGTCGACATTATCGAGGCCGATTGTCGATGCCGATTGATGATGCCGGTTATTGAAATCGATTATGAGGATGTGACAGCATAGCATCATGATACATGCCCATACTCATCATCTGCATGTTTGTTATGAAATGTGGTTGATTATTGCATATGTCATTGAGCATGTTGTTATGAGACTCCCTGATAGGCGGAGGTTATCTCACATGAGTGCACGGTATATACAGGATCGATGCATAACTGGATTGTATGACTCATGCATCTTGCATTACAATTACTATACGCCCTAGCGACATCAAGGTCGTACCCTCCACAGGCATATTGTGGATGGCCAGACGGGGCACCAGAAATTTGTTCTAGCATCGGGCTGTCATAGATGGCCCTAAGTGAAAATTCTTAAACCCTCTTGGTACCAAAGGACGCCCCAACATTGAGACCGAGTGGATACATGAGCGCCCGAGTGCCGAATACCAGGAGGCCGCATCTCCCACTGTGTCGTGTCGGTTGGGAGGGGGTGTGGCCTTACCCGCCCGAGGGTAGGGGCATAGCTAGGTTGAGTTTGACCAGCTCGTGAATGGGTTCGCTATCGACATGCCCGATAGGTATCGGCAGACTATTGGCCAGGCGGATAGTAAGGTTTCTTATGCTCACTTGGACTGTGCTGCTGGGAGAGGGGCAGTGCCATTTGGATTGTACTAAACCCCGGTGATGATCCTAGAGATCAATAGTACATATATGTGGACTTATTGAACAGGAGTTGCACACTCATCCATTCATTCATTCACTATCCACTCGGGCTGGTGTGCGTAACTATTTGTTACCTGTACCTTCGTAATGGTCAGGATTTCGGTTGGGGCGCGCAACTAACCTGAGATCAGGAGTTTATTACATTGAGTTTGACTATCCAAATTTAAGTATGGGACTGGTTTGGATAGAAGTCTCTTATGATGGACCCCATAGCCAGCGATATTACGTACTATTATCTCAACTTCACACTCCAGCATGGTCATTCCATTCGCACCGTATATTGCATTACATTCGCGGCATATGGTATTTTGGGTTACCTGTGTTTTTGCATTTATATGGTTTAGATACGGCATCTGATATTATTTCTCATTTGTATAGTTGATCTGTATCGCGTATTCTGATATTGTTCCTCATTTGTATATTTGATCTATATCGCATATTCTGATATTGTTCCTCATTTGTATAGTTGATCTGTATCGTGTATTCTGATATTGTTCCTCATTTGTATAGTTGATCTATATTACGTATTCTGATATTGTTTGACTCATGGACTTGTCAGTATTTTCGCTTACTCTGAAAACGTATGATTCATGACCTTGCGCCTATTTCGACATTGTATAATCATGTCATTACGTTGAATACTTGGCACTTACCTTGTGCACACACTTACACCACCCTCTAAGCTTTGTATAAGCTTATGCAAGATAGATGCGTGCAGGTGATGTTAGGTTGCAGCAGTGTTGAGCTTGGAGCGTGCAGCGGTCTTCTGGAGCTTGATTTTTGATTTATGTATTTCCCTTTCAGCATTGTACTGAAATGATTATATTAGTGGATATGTGATGATGATGATGTTGTCTTTGTGAATTGGGTAATCTTGTGGTTATGCTTCTTATGAAACAAAATCATGTTAAAAATCCTAGGATCCTAAGATCGGAATCTGGCGTATGAGCACTGGGAGCTGAGAATGGGGTACTAAGGAGGCTGTCGGCACTGGATTCGGTGATCAAAAATTTTGTGAGCCCCGTTTTCGAGTTTGGGGCTTGACAGAAGTTGGTATCAGAGCATAACTTGGGAATACCTGAGGATAACATCACATATCTGCCGATAGCTACCCTTCACTTCATGATTGTTGAGAACTTAGAATGATTAGATCCCCGAGTTTGAATAACTTAGAAACTTTCAGACATAGCTCCCTACCGATGAGATTGTAAAGCTGCATAGTATTTCAGTTTCAATTATTTCTAACCAGGATCCAAGGATCAGTGGGGTCATCATGGTGCTGTCGAGGCGTCTTGGGAGCAAGAAGTAAAGATTTGAGGGTGTTATCCCCATCTCTTAGGTGTTTGATTATGTTGGTATGTGTTACGATAAGATTTCCCTCCCTTTAAGAGATCTGTATTGGTTGTATTGTGGTTTAAATTCGAGGACGAAATTTTTATTTGGTGGGGAGAGTTGTAAGGCCAATATCCTACTCCGTACCGTTCTGTAGGTTCTCGCAATCCTCTCGATCAAATTCTCGCAACCTTCGACCCTTATCTGATGTTTGCGCGCGATCCTAATCCGAGTCTTGTAAACCAGAGTCGGCTCAACCCAAGACTTGTACCCTAGCGACCGCGCCGTTGGAGCGGTTCCGATGCCGCATCTCACGCGTCGAGGCAATAACCAGGCCAGGAGATGTGTGCCCGCATTCAGTTCAAGAAAACACCGCGCATTTGCAAACCCAAGAAAGATTTCAAATCATGTCCCATCAATCCCATCAATCACACCTCATGTCAAGTACACATCACCCCATCCCCTAGCAACCCCTAAAGTCAACACTCTCTTACACAAAGTACACCCATCACTCACCTTTTCACCCATCACACCCATCTCTCTCTCTCTCTCTCTTACACGTCTCTCTCATCTCTCTCTCTCATTCTCCCAAGCAACCCCATGAGGGTCCATCGTCCAAGCTCCATGAGAGAAGCTTCGTATGGCCCACTCCCTACCACCCAATCCAACCCTTGGATCATCATCTCAACCGTCGAAATTGTCCCCTTGGAGCTCTAGACCGCATAGGCAGAAGAAGGAGGAGGAGATCAAAGGTGGGTGCTTTCATTTGTTGATTTTGTGATTTGAGGGCCCACTTATGGTGAGACCCATCTTGATGTATGATTTGTACCAAGATGGACCCATAGTGGCGGGGTCCCTCCGCTACTCCGATCTCTCTCTCTCTCTCTCTCTCTCTCTCTCTCTCTCTCTCTCTATTGTATGGTGGCCCACCTGATGTATGTATTTTTCGGGCCTTCCAGACGATGCTGGACCCACCTTGATGCGGTGATAGATGCACCTTAATTGCGTGTGGTGTCCACACCATCCAGCAGTGGAAACCTTGTTGTGATGTATGTGTACTATCCACGCTGCCTAGCAGCCATGACGCCACTTGGTGTATATGTATTACATCTACACCATCCATTTATGCTAGATATGGATGGACGGTGTTGTGGACCACCATGATGCACGAGTTTTAAATCCACCTGACGGACAAGCAGCGGGTAGCTGTTGTAGGGTGCCAGTAACTCGGTGGACCCCATCCATGTGAGACGCCACATGATGGATGTGTTTCATCCTACCATCCATCAGCTGGAAGGTAGCAACAAGATCTGTACAGCTGTCCAACTGGTGGGCCACGTGCTGTGGGGCCCAACCCTGATGTATCTGTTGTATCCTTACTGTCCATCAAGGACGGTGGGATCCACCGTGATTTGTGGATTTAAATCCACACCGTCCGCCAGACGTGGGCCACCTTGTTGCAGGTATTTTATCTGCACCGTCCACCGTGTGGACCCATCTCGACGTGCATGTACATCCAGCAGCTGGATGTTGTTGCTATGGGTATTGACGCCACCAAGCTCTGTAGGTCCCACTGATGTCAACAAGTGGTTTTGGGTCCCACCATCTACGCCAACCATTTGTTTGATGGTGGACCAGCAGCCGCTGCAAGCAACTATTGTATGCGGAGCAGCACGCTGTGGGTCACCGTGATGTATGTGGAAATCCACTCCATCCGTTTGTTTGGGCAGCAGCAGCTATGGTTTGATCAGGGTGCTGTGACAATCCAGACCGTCCATTAAATGGACATCCAAACCCCCCCTGGACACTAGATGATGGGGAACAGAAATACCAGCTTGATCATGAAATTCTAGTGGGCCACACTCACATGGAAACCCCACCAGATGCATGTCGTTCATACAGATTAGGTGGGACCCACCTTTCAGGTATGTGTTATATACACGCCGTCTGTGGATCCCATGCACGTGGCCCACCCTTACGTGATGTGTGGGTTTAATCCACACTGTCCACCCCTTTTTTTCAGCCTGTAGGGCCCACCCCACACGTGTTGCACGTGTGGGGGTGGGGCCACCTTGCGCATGCGTTGAATCTATACCGTCCAGCCATTGTAGAGACATTTTTATGGCATTAAGAATAAGATAGGTCTAAGTTTCAAGTGTGATCCACCACGTGTACGTGGGGCCCACTGATGTTTCTGTTTCATTCGGGCCATCTACGGGCTAGAGGTTCAGCAGGCCCACCATAATGTATATTTCCAGCAGGCCCACCATGTTGTCTTTCATTTCAGCAGGCCCACCATGTGCATGTATTTTATCCAGATTGTCCATCTGTTTAGATGACCAATCAGGGCCTGTAGCAGCAAGTGTGTGTGTTGTATTTCCACGCTACCCATCCACTTTCCCAGGTAATGTAAGGGTCGTGGGCCCCGTTAAGAGGCAGGTCCAAATCCCAAGTGGACCACACTAGGGGATAGTGGTGATTGAGCGCCCATTGAAGGGCTGCCCTGTGATGCCCACCATTGTCACGCCCCGAACTCGGAAACCGGGCTCACAAAATTCCATTGCCGAATCCGGCGCCGACAGCCTCCGTAGAACCCCATTTTCGGATCTCGGCACCCAATCACCAGGTTCCGATCCTGGGATACTACAAGGAGGATTTCAAATCATCAGTCCAATTCATAATGAGCATAACAAAAGCATAACCCACAAACAATAACCACAAGAACACCACCACAAAATCCACTATGATCAAAAACTTTTTGGTACAATGCGACAGAAAGGAAAAATACAATGTAATAAAAGAAACGAAACTCCAGAAGCTCGACTGCACGCTCCAACTACAACGAGACTAGGGCTGCAACTGCGTCCTGGCGTCACCTGCACGCATCAATCGTGCATAAGCTTATAGAAAGTTTAGAGGGTGGTGTAAGTGCGTGTGCAATATAAGCGTGCTCAAAATGCAAGGTCAGAGTGATGCGGAATCATGATAATGAGCACATGAATGCAATCAGCCGTACCAAGGCTATGCGATGCAAGATATGAATGCTATCGGTCATAACACGACCATGCGATGCGAGATGCAACTCAAGCATGCCAAACCTCATCATATATCAGTACAGTTCTCATTCAGGATAATCACCGGGGTTCAATACACTCCAAATGGCACTGTCGCTCTCCTAGCCGCACAGTCCAAGTAAGCGTAAGAAACCTCACTATCCGTCTGGCCAATAGTCTGCCAATACCTATCCGGCACGTCGATAGCGGACCCATTCGCGAGCTGGTCAAACTCAGCCTAGTATTGCCCCCTACCGTCGGGCGAGTAAGGCCACACCCCTTTCCAACCGACCACGACACAGTGGGAGACGCGGCCTCCTGGTATTCGGCCCTCGTGCGCTCATATATCCACTCGGTCTCGTCATTGGAGTCATCCTCTGGTACCATCGGGTTTAGGGATTTTCACCCAGGGACATCTATGGTGCCCGTATGCTAGAACCAAATATTTCCGGTCTCCAATCCTGCCATCCACGATGTATCTGTGGAGGCTATGGCCCTGATGTCGCTAGGGCATACAGTAACTACAATCACACAAATGCAAGTGCATGAATCACACAATCAGTCATGCAACAGTCCTGCGTGTACCATGCACTTATATGGGGCAACTCCGCCTATTAGGGAACCCATAAATAGTCTGCCCGAAGGCGCATGCTATGATCGGTCACTCCTTACATCAAGCATACATATGATGCGAATGATCATGAATCATGGATCTATACTAAACATGTATAAAGAGATGGGCTCTAGGTATATTGGAGATGGCCCTAGACGGCCTACTTGCCATAATTATGGGCCTATCAGTGGGCCTTAGGGAGAGTTATAATGCGGACATTTAACCAACATTATCCATTCAATGTGGACATCAAACCAACATTGCTCCCAAGGAATGGCCTTCCATGAATCACACTTTGTAATGGGCCTTTTGTACATCTAATTGGGCCTTGACCCAAGGGCCCAAATACATCAAATGGGCTACATAACATGAGCCCCATATCTATATTAAGGTGGGCCTCAATGGACCTCATAATATGGCCTAATATAACTCAAGGTAGGCCTCAACAAAGACCACCAATACATGAAGATGGGCCTCCACAATGGACCTTAAATTATCTCCAAAACAGTTGGACAATTGGATGAAACACATACATTATGATGGAGCCCACACTAATAGAAGGTGTGGTTTACAATGCTTACATAAGTGGGGCCCACCAAAATGCTCATTTTCCACCCAGCTTAAGACCCAACATAATGTTTATTTTCCACCCAACTAAGGCCCAACATAATGTTTATTTTCCACCCAACTAAGGCCCAACATAATGTTTATTTTCCACCCAACTAAGGCCCAACATAATGTTTATTTTACACCCCAACTGTTCATAAAATCACGTGGACCAAGGTAGGGCCCATTGTAATATTTATTTGTCACCCAACCGTTCAAAGGGCCTCATGGTCCTGGGGTAGGGCCCACTGGACTGGGGAGCTGCGTACACAGCCAGGGGAGCCCACGGTAAGGCATATTTATAAGTATATATATATATATATATATATATTTATTATTATAATTATTATTATTATATTCACATGGACAGGGGGTCCACTGGGAGGTGGTCCCCAAATCCAGTCCACTCATTATGTGGGTCCCATCTGGCTAACGGTCCAGCCCAAGTTTCAACAACATCCAAAACTCAGGTAGGCCCCACCAAGTGATTTTATATGTTTTGACGTGTCTTCACATGATTTTAAATGGTGTGGCCCACACGAGTCCCGTATAACGCTGATTTTTGGGATGGACGGCTGGTCCATGGGGAACCATCAAATGCACGGTGTTGATGGCCGAGATACACCAAGGTGGGCCCCCTCAGTTGGGCCGTGAGGTCCAGCCAAGACGCCCGCCCGCCAGCCGCAGGCGCTGCCTGCGCGTCCTGCAGCAGCAGCGTCAGCGCTGGCTCTCTCTCTTTCTTTCTTTTTTTTTTTTGTTTTTCCACGGTTTTTAGTAGATGGGGCCCGCATCAACAAGATCCAATCCGGCCATGGGTCCCTGTGGCCCGATACAGACCTATAGAGTCCAAAGTTGGGCTGTTTTTGATATACAGGAACATAATGGAGTAAATCGAAGGTAGGATCGCTATTCCCTATGGTATGGCCCGTTTGATTTTCAGATTGGTCCCAAATTTTGTCTCAACGGGTAAAATAATCTGGGAAACGGGATGGACGGCTTAGATTATATGCATACTTCAAGGTGAGGCCTGCATGAGTGGCCCACCATTTGGCTAGCTCGTTTGTACCGCCCATGTCAGTGTATACTCCACTGCTCGGCCACCAATAGCACGTCCAGCGTCCCTGGACGCTGGACGGCATAGGATTACACTTCATTGTGGTGGGTCTCGCGTGGATGTGGCCCACTAATCACATGTATACACATAGTATATATAAATATCCTATATTATATATAGTATATATATAATATATATTATATTATATATCATATATATATTATATAAAATATATCACATAATAAGAAGGACATTGGGCCCATTTAACAATGGATGGTGTGGATCTTCACCATCACAATGCAAGGGAGAGAGAGAGGGAGAGAGAGGGAGAGAGAAATTAGAGAAGCGGTAATGGAGAGGAGGAACCCCGCCACTACGGGCCCTCCATTGATACAACTCATACATCAAGTGGGTCCCACAACAAGTGGCCCTTAAAATTTTAAAACAACGGTAGATCACCCACCTTTAAGCCTCCTCCTTGCTCCCTTGGCTTCAAATGCACCTTGCCTATGCCTTGGATGGTGGATGATGGGGGATTAATGGTGTGGATGAGAGATGGGAGGGTGTAGATGGATGATGGAAGGTGGACCACACTTGTGGTTTGGGAGAGGAGTGTTGGACGTGAGAGGCTTGGGTTGCTTGGAGAGATATGAGAAATGAGAGAGAGAGAGAGGGGTGATATGGATGGGTGAGGTGTGATGGGGGATGGTTTGGGTTGAAAAATTGTAAAAGGGGTATGGTTGATGTTGAAAATGGGAAAAAGAGGAGTGGTGAGGTGGAAAGGGGGTAGACTTTTAAAAGAGATGGAGATGGGTTGTTGTACTTGAGGTATGGGATGCTTTAATGGTTGATTGATGGGACTTATAGTAGAGATTCCCTCGAAATCCGCAACACGCGGTGTTTCTTCGGAATAAACGCAGATCGGCATCTTCTTGCCTGGGTATCGGTTCGGTGCGCAAGTTACGGCGTTGGAACCGCAGCGACGACGCGGTCGCTATGATGCAACTTTTGGATCAAGCCGACGTCGATGCGCGGGACCTGGCTTAGGATCGTGCGCAGACACCGAATACAGTGCGAAGGTTGCCGGAATTTGACCGGAAGGACCGCGGAAGCTAACGGAACAGTACGGACTAGGACACGGGTCTTACAACGATGATGTATGTGTGCTACAAACACTATCCATTTATTTTTGGGCCGTATGCCTCATTGCCTTGAGAGGCCCACTTATTGTACACATGAAGCCCATTGAGATGTATGTAAGGTCACTGTGATGGGGCCGATAGAGATATATGTGGCCCATTGTGATACATATGAGGCCCATGAGATGCGACCCATTGTAATGTATACGAGGCCCTTATATGAGGCCCAATTATGGTAAGTGATCCCACCTGTTAGGTGTTTGTGGCCTTTTATCGAGGCCCAATATGATGTTTTTATGGCCCACCTGGATGTATTTATGGCCCATCGATGAGGCCCACTTGATGTATGTTGAGGCCCATGGGCGAGGCCCATTGTGATATATTCGAGTCCCATGGGCGAAGCCCATTATGATGTATTCGGGGCCCATGGGCGAAGCCCATTGTGATATATTCGAGGCCTATGGGCGTGGCCCATTGTGATTCATTTAAGGCCATTGCACAACACCCAACACAATACATGAGAGGGTTATAAAGGGGCCCAACGTGATGTATGTATGGCCGATACATTGTGTATGAATCCCTTATGTGGGCTACTCCTTGGGAGCGATGTTGGTTAAATGGCCACATTGATGGGCAATGATGGTTTAATGTCCATGTTGTGACCTTCCCTTAGGCCTTGTTCGACCCATACTCATCGAGGCCGATTATTGATTTTGATTCGATTCCGATTGTCATGGCCGATTGCCGATTCTGATTATCGAAACCGATTATCGTGGTTGATTGTTGATTGATGATTGATGTGGCCGATGACCGATTTTGATTGTCGTGGCCGATTGATCGATTAGCGATCGAGGCCGATTATCATGACCAATTGCCGATTCTGATTATCGACTGATTCCGATTATCATGACCGATTGCTGATTCTGATTAACGTGACCGATTTGCCAATTCTGATTATCGATCGATTCCGATTGTCGTGGCCGATTGCTGATTAGCGATCGAGGCCGATTATCATGACCGATTGTCGATTCTGATTATCGACTGATTTCGATTATCATGACCGATTGTCAATTTCGATTAATGTGACCGATTTACCGATTCTGATTATCGATCGATTCCAATTATCATGACCGATTGCCAATTCTGATTGACGTGACCGATTTGCCGATTCTGATTATTGATCGATTTCGATTGTCCAGGCCGATTGTCGAGACGTATTTGATGTATATGCGACCCATGTTTCAGGCCCAATGTGATGTATATGCGGCCCGTATTTGAGGCCCATCGTGATGTGTATTAGCCCCTTGTGTGAGGTTATGGGTCCAATATATGTTAGGCTCTATGCGGGCCGCCCCTTGGGGGCAATGTTGGTTAAATGTCCACATTATCGAGGTTGATTGTCGATGCCAATTGACGGTGCTGGTTATTGATACCGATTATGAGTATGTGACAGCATATCATTATGATACATACCCATACGCATCATCTGCATGTTTGTTATGAGACATGGTTGATCATTGCATATATCATTGAGCATGTTGTTATGAGATTCCCTGATAGGAGGAAGTTATCTCACATGAGCGCACGTTATGCACAGGATCGATGCATGATTGGAATGTATGACTCATGCATCTTGCATTATGATTACTGTACGCCCTAGCGACATCAGGGTCGTAGCCTCCACAGGCATATCGTGGATGGCCAGATGGGGCACCGAAAATTTATTCTAGCATCGGGTTGCCATAGATGGCCCGGGGTGAAAATTTCTAAACCCTCTTGGTACCAAAGGACACCCCAACGTCGAGACCGAGTGAATACATGAGTGCCCAAGTACCGAATACCAGGAGGCCGCGTCTCCCACTGTGTCATGGTCGGTTGGGAGGGGGTGTGGTCTTACCCGCCCGAGGGTAGGGGGCATAGCTAGGCTGAGTTTGACTAGCTCGTGAATGGGTCCTGTAACGCCCTGAAATTCGGGGGTCGAGCATAACTCAGCTCCCGAGTTCCAAAACATCACTTATGCAACATATTTAATGATGGATGTATGTTGTCTGTATTAATGCATAAAACATGGAATAGATTAAGCCAAAGCACAGATATAATTCAGGGATAAGTGAAGAAAGCAAGCGGAAGACGTATAGAAATATATGTGTACAAGTGCAAATCCCTAAAGTACATATACATACCAGGTCGTTCTGACAAGTGTTACTATCAAAATTACAAGTATTAGATTACATCATTTAATTTCTCAAAAGAAATCCCAGCATCCCGCGCATCAGAACAAGGCTCACTAGAACCCGTCTGAAAACTGCATAAAAGAGAAAGCAGCCTCATCATCATCCATCTCCCGCTCTGCCTCAGAGGTCGCCTCAACATCTGCAACATCAGCAGCTAAGACAGAGTCTGGTGGGTGTTTAACACCGCCCCAGAATGTGGGAGTGAGTGATCAACACAGTAGAACAATAAAGCAAAGGTTAACATGTTATCAGTTCAATCAAGCAGTAATGATAAAGCAAAACAATTAAAAATGTCCTAAGTACTCTTGTTAATGTAAGGATGTATGCAGAATGATGCGTGCCCTCACGCGTACACCCTCAGCGTCTTCATCTTACGTTACGCATGATATCGCCTCAAAGTGTCCACGTCTACAAAGCACATGCAAATGCGGTGCATGAACATGATTACCAAGTTGTTATTAGTCCTTTTCATATAGCAGGATTGGGAAGCTAAGATACCTTCCTCATATCACCATCCAAACAGTGATCCATTCTAGGGTCGTCAGTCCTAGACATCTCATACGATCATATGGTTTGAGGTCGTTGCAAAGGGCTCGTCACCAATTAATGCACGCATATCACACCTTCGTTACTACACTAAGGCTCGTCACCTCAATGCGGTATCCTGGTATGCTCGAGGTCACTACAAAGGAATCGTCACCAATCAATGTAGGCCGACAGTACGAATATAGTGTCCCATACCACCATAATCGGCTCACGAGTTTGGTTGCTCACTGGTCACTACGGGGAGGCTCGTCACCCCAGCGTAGGCCGACAGCTCGACCATGGTGTCCCATACCACCATGTCCTGCTCATGAGTCTTAGCAGATCAAGGTATCATGGTTAATAGGATTTCATCGGTAAGTTTAGTACCCTAGATTCAAACAATAACGTCCATACATGGTGAACATACATCGGACAATCGGGTTACTTGACGAACTCGACTAGCACGAGTGCACGTTGGGTTGAACGATATAGAGTGCGCAAACACTCTGCGTGGCCAAACCACTGCCGACAACTCTAATACGTCTCGGGTTCGTCTAATCACGTCCTACGTGGCGAAAGCAACCTCAGCCACGATCTTAAGGCCGATTACCGATTTCCTGGACTAATGCATAGTCCCACACACATTACACTACAACAGAGATTCGTATTGAATGTAGAACAGTAATGGAGCAACAACTCAAATCATGTGGTACTCAAGCATTTGAAGAATATCAACTTAACATGAATGTAAGCATAAGTAATACATAAATTTAAACAACAAGGAATGTAACTTACATGAAGGAAAACATACACACTAGTGGGAGAGTTGAGAATCGCTTCTCAACGCCCATACTAGGTTGATATATCACACTTTAGATCATTCAGACATTTCTACAAACACTTAGAATACATAATACAACATACATGACGTATGTTGAAATACAAGCATTTGGACAATTCCTTTTACCAAGGAGTTGCTGCACATACAATTAGCATACATACATGACAAATAATCATGGCAAACACAAGTGCATATTTTATACGTATACGATACTTTATACATACACATAGAATACATAAATCTCAATATAACACATGCATATCAGGAACGCAACATAAACATAACATTTAGCATGTGAAATCTCATCCATAGCAAGAATAAACCATTTACTGGCATTGAAAGCCTTGAAAACCATAACCTATACACTTAAAGTCCGCACCTTAAGCCAGAAAAGAACACCGAACTGATTTCAGACGATATGTCCTCGTCAACGGCAATAGAATACCCTAAAGCAAGAATAGAAATGAGATACAATAACACCAAGACTATTCTAAACTCTAACACAGATTAGGGTTAGGTTAACTTACCCAAAGATGAACTTAGAATCGCCAGAATAACGATTCAAAGTGAAGGTTAAAGGATGAAGAAGAACAGGAAAGAATCTAAGATGATTCACCAACTTCTCTCTCACTTTCTCTCTTTTCCTTTCTCCTTCTTAGCTAAGGTTAGGAAATTCGTATGGAAAAGAAAGCTAGGGTTTTAAGGACTATAAATAGGCCTAATATTGATGAAAATAACCCCAGGGCCAAGGTATACTTAGGGTATAACCAAAACCGGCCTCTCACGATCCAACGAAGCACTTCTGGTGGGCCTATTACTACGAAAGGTCGGACTTAAGCTCACTAACCATGGATCTAGGTCAAGCTGAGTTTTCGTCAGATCAGCCGTGGCAGACCACACTCAATTCAACGGTCACCGAATCTCGATCAGGTCCACAAGCACAAGGACATGCCTGGGCCACCTTCCCTGATCAGAGGGTGAAATTGGGTCAAAATCAAATGTCAGATTGCTTAAAATCATCGCGCAAGCGACACGACTCAGATTTCATAAAATCTTATTAAATTTCCAACCGTTCTCACACTCTTCATCCGAACTCAAACAAATCGATCCAGAACATCATCTGGACTTGATTTTTGAGGTGATGGTCAAGTCCAACATGGTGACCGCAACAGCCTAAGATCATCGCTATCGGACTTTCGACGCGCGGTCCAGGTCCGATCCAGAACTTTCAAAATTCCCAAGAATAACTGGATTTAGCGATGGATCCCAGATTTCAGAGTAACATAGCGCTAACTAATCTACAGGTTTTGAGTCATGCAGATACAATTTAAAGTGATTGATGCAAATTTCACAAGCAATCGAGTATAGCGCTAATTACCCCAAAAAGCTACTAAGGAGAAATAGAGATAGTACTCGGGTCTTGGCACAAAATTTTCAGGGTCATTACAGGTCCGCTATCGACGCGTCGGATAGGTATTGGCAAACTATTGGCCAGGCGAATAGTGAGATTTCTTACGCTCACTTGGACTGTGCCGCTGGGAGAGGGGCAGTGCCATTTGGAGTTACTAAACCCCAGTGATGATCCCAGAGATCAACAGTACTTATATGTGGACTTATTGAGTAGGAGTTGCATACTCATTCATTCATTCATTTACTATCCACTCGGGCTTGTGTGCATAACTATTTGTTACCTGTACCTTCGTAATGGCCAAGATTTCGGTTGGGGCGCGTGACTAACCTAAGATCAGGAGTTTACCACATTGAGTCTGACTATCCAAATTTAGGTATGGGACTGGTTTGGATAGAAGTCCCTTATGATGGACCCCATAGCCTGTGATGTTACATACTATCATCCCGACTTCACACTCCAGCATGGTCATTCCATTCGCACCGTATATTGCATTCCATTCGCACCGTATGGCATTTTGGGCTACCCGTGTTTCTGCATTTATATGGTTTAGATATGGCATCTGATATTGTTCCTCATTTGTATAGTTGATCTGTATCGCGTATTCTGATTTGTTCCTCATTTGTATAGTTGATCTGTATCGCGTATTCTAATATTGTTCCTCATTTGTATAGTTGATCTGTATCGTATATTCTGATATTGTTCCTCATTTGTATAGTTAATCTGTATTGCGTATTCTGATATTGTTTCACTCATGGACTTGTCAGTATTTTTGCTTACTCTGATAAATATGATTCATGACCTTGCGCCTATTTCGACATTATATGATCATGTCATTGCGTTGAATACTTGGTACTTACCTTGTGCACACACTTACACCACCATCTAAGCTTTGTATAAGCTTATGCATGATAGATGCGTGCAGGTGATGTTAGGTTGCAGCAGTGTTGAGCTTGGAGCGTGCAGCGGTCTTCTGGAGCTTGATTTTTTATTTATGTATTTCCCTTTCAGCATTGTACTCAAATGATTATATTAGTGGATATGTGATGATGATGATGTTGTCTTTGTGAATTGGGTAATCTTGTGGTTATGCATCTTATGAAACAAATTCATGTTGAAATTCTTCCTTTTAGGATCCCTACATCGGAATCTGGCGTATGAGCGCTGGAGTTGAGAATGGGGTACTACGGAGGCTGTAGGCACCAGATTTGGTGATCAGGAATTTTGTGAGCCCGGTTTCCGAGTTTAGGGCGTGACAGCTCATGTCCAACTTCATTTTATTTTTTTAACTCACTCAAAATAAAATTTCTACGAGAGAGTAGTGTGTAAGTGATCCAAGGTTCAATCCAAGCCATCTATCATGTGGACCTCACCATGTAGATGCTCCTGTGGAAAAGGGGTGTGATGATATTAGAAATAAGATGGTAGGTTAAAGAACTTAGTTCAATCTTTTCACAACTGTGTATTTGTTCAGTTAATTGTGGGCCACCTGACTACTGGACTAATCCGATTCTTGGGATGAGGAATCTATGGTATCCTTCGGATGGACGGCTTGGATATTGTACCTGTGGAAGATCCTGGCCACCAATGTTGACCCTTTTCTCTAGTTGCATGTCGATCTTTTTACTTATTTTTAACCATTCATTTGCAAGTGGTAGCATGAAAGACCACGCTTCTCTCGAAGAGGAGATTGTCCTAGTGTGGAACATGCATAGTGGGGCCGACCGGACCAATGGTCTGGATTACTTAATCAAGGACCCACTTGTACAAACTAAAGAAATGATGACGCACAGGCACTGTACGTGAATTGTTATGGCCGCACGTCTTTCCTGCGACTATGTCATGTATGCAGGCCATCAAAATCATGCAAGAGATGGACCAGACCATGGAGATCAAGTCCTTTTAAAATTGCAGTGGATCCACCACATTAGATTAGATGAGTTGTGCTTGTATTTTGAATCAGTCCAGCGGCTGTTGTCGAAGCTAAGGTGGACCACACTACAAGAAACAGTGGGCATTGAATGCCTGTCATTGAAAACTTGTTGGGGCCACGAAAGTTTTTGGATTAAGCTGATATTCATGTTTTCCATTCATCTACATTTTTGTGACCTTATCAAGGTATTAGATGACAAATAAATATTATGTTGCCCCCAACAAGGTTTCAATGGTCGAAGTCATTATCTCTAATGTTTTCTCACTATTTTTCGGTGGCGTGGTCCACTTGGAACTTGGATATACTCCAATTTTGAGCTCATGCCCTAAATTAACCTGGAAAAATGGATAGATGTAGTGGATAAAACACATACATCACGGTGGGGCCCACAGAGTCCAGACACCTTGTAGATAGGTGGTGTGCCCCAGTGGACCATCCTGATTTTTTCCCCCACGTGATCTTCATGATGTGGCCCACATTTGCATGGATTGGGTGTCCTGCACGAGTGACAAATTGGCAGGACCTATGAAATGCTTGCAATTAGAATATATATATATATATATATATATATATATATATATATATATATATATATATATATATAACGATGGGTGTTCAATCACCATTGATTTCTTGTGGGATGGTCCATTTGAGATTTGGATCTACCTCATTCTTGGGCTCATGCTCCAAAATGATATTGAAAAATAGATGAACGTCATGGGTAAAACATATACATCATGATCAGCCCACAAAGCACTGTCCAATAGCTACATAACTACAAACATGGTGCCATTGCCATGAGCACGAGGGAATCTCTGCAATTCCCGTGAGATTACAAAAACCTTGGCGCACAAGTCATTATTTTGCAGACTCTCTCATTCTCACGGTTGTTGAATCCCAGCCGACGAGTGTAATCTAACAACTCATATATAAGCTCGCACGAAAGATCCGTGCGGCCTTGTGTGCAGGAGACCGAGACTCTATATATATATAACGGTGGTCTCCTGCGCATAGTAACGTAGATACCTGCCATCCAAACTGTTTCACTGAGTGTGGGCCACATAAATCACTTACGGGCATAAAATTTGATCTTTGTGTGAAATCCAACCTGTCCATTCGTTTTTAGAAATCATGTTAGGACATTATACCAAAAATGAGGAGGATCCAAAATTCAAGTGGGCCATATGAGATGAAACAGTGGGGAAAGGAATGCTTACTGTTGAAACCTTCGTAGGCTCCACCTTGGTGTTTATATTCCATCCAAACCGTTTATAAGGTCATTTTCACTGAGATGAAATGAAAACACCAAGAACATAAACCGATACAAAACTTTTGTAGCCATATGAATGTTTCAACAGTGGTCACTAAATCCTCACTGTTTCCTCTCATGTAGCCCATTTAATTTTTAAATCCTCCTCATTTTTTGTCGCATGTCCTAAAATGATTTTGAAAAATGGATGGACGGGTTAGATTTATCACAAACATCATAGTGGGCCCCACACAGCATCCTTGCACACAATCTTCCAACTAAAGGCTTTTGCGTGAAATCCGCTTGCAATTCCAAGAGTCTCTCCATGAGTGTAGGACAGAGTCTTTTTTTTTTTTAATACTCTCCATGAGTGTAGGAGAGAGTCTTTTTCTTTAAGACTCTCCCTCTCTCAATGCAGTTGAATCCCAACCACTCTCCTCATCTTACGGCTTACATGAAGGCTCGCACATAAATTCCTTACGGTATGGTTCGCAAGAGACCATTACTATATAAATATATATATATATAACCCTAATTCTCTTATCAGAGAAACCTTGAAAAGAGGAGGAGAGAGAGAGTTCTCCATTTCCTTCTTCTATTTTTTATACTGTAAAAAGAGATCTTATTCATTAATATGAAAGTCCTAAATTATGTTTAATATTCTTTTCATACTTGTGGGTGAGTTTCAACACTTTTAAAGAGATTTGCTTCATCTCCTTGATGATCTAGGTGGTAGATCTTGAAATTTATGTTTATGCACCATAGGTAATATGGAACCAAAATTTATTCTGAATATTCTTGCTGCCACTTTTAATTGTACAAATTTATTTAAAAGCAAGCAACTCAGTTACTCAACTTGAAAACGCCTTTCTTTTCTTATACATATTGGAGTTTGCTACTTATCATGGTAATCAAAGTAAATTAGTGTGACTACATGTTTGTCGATATTATATGTTTGGGTCCATGATCTATATAGACAAGGAATGTCAATATAGATTATTCAATTTGAGGTTTTTCTTTATTGAGTTATTTAATCTAATTGAATGTCATACCTTCCAAGTATTTAGTGGAATTCGACTATCATAAAATAGTATATTATCATAATTTTCCTCAAAAAGTTATAGCATATCGGATTACGCATTGATCTAAGCCAAAATGAAGCAGATTCAACTTCATATGGGCCATGAGGTAAGTAATCTGGTGTAGCTTGAAGTTGGGTCCAACCTACTTGTCCCAAGTTCTGTGTGGTCCCCAAGGTTTCAACATTTTCATCCCCACTCTATCTTGTGATGCGGCGCACTTGAGTTTTGATTTTCTCCTGTTTGGGCTCATGTCCTAAAATGAGCCAACGAAATGGTTGGACGGATGTATGGGTATTATCCACACCATCCATCCATTTTTCCATATCATTTTAGGGTATAGGCCCAAAAATAAGGCAAATCCAAGGTTCAAGTGGACCACAACACAGGAAGCAGTGGTGATAATGACATCCATCATTGGAACCTTCCTAAGGCTCACTGTGATGTTTATTAGCCATCCAACCTATTTATAAGGTCACAAAGACCTAGATGAAGGGAAAACACCAAAAAATGTCGTTGATCAAAACTTCTTCGACACCCAAGAAGTTTTTAATGGTGGGCGTTCAATCTCCACTATGTGGTCCACTTAAGCCTTGGATTTGCCTCATTTTTTGTCTTTTGATGTAAAATGCTATGAAAAAAATGGATGGACGGTGTGGATATAACTCCTACATTACGGTGGGGCCCTTAGACCCCCGCATGTTCTGAGCACAAGTACCCAATCGGCATCCAGGTTGAACACACTAGGGGGAGTGTGTGTGGATGAGTGGGACACAGATAATCCAATCCAAATTGTTCAAATCTTTTCCAAAATATAGATAGATTCATTGGATGATACAGCCTAGCTCAGTTTCAAAAGATAAAAACTCTTAACCCGACTTCAAAGCCATTCGAGTCAAGTCCACTTAACTCGTTTTCAGTTTCCCTAAGCTTTTTTTTTCTTTTCTTTTTCTTTTTTTCAATAAATTTAAAATTTGTAGAGTGTAAATAATGCATAAACAATGTCCAATTGTGCTGTGTCCACTCAAGATTTATAGATTTTCGTTGAGCCTTATTGAGTTTAATCAAGTCAAGTTTTTCTAGAGATTTTACAAGGTGTGACATGTCACGCCCCAAACTCAAAAACCAAGCTCACAAAATTTTCAATCACCGAATCCGGCGCCGACAGCCTCCATAGTACCCCATTCTCGGTTCCCGACACCTATATACCAGGTTTTGATCCTGGGATCCTATAAGGAGGATTTTTCAGAATGAATTCATTCTGTAACAAGCATAACCATAAGCATAACCCACGAACAATAACTAAGACACCATCACAAATCTACTATGATCAAAAACTTTAAAGTACAATGTGCATAAAGGGAAATATAATGATAATAATAACGAAAACTCCTGAAGCTCGACTGCACGCTCCTTCTCCTACTAAGCTACAGCTGCGTCCTGGCATCACCTGCACGCATCAATCGTGCATAAGCTTATAGAAAGCTTAGAGGGTGGTGAGAGTGTATGTACAATATAAGCGTGCTCAGAATGCAATATCAGAGTAATATGGAAAATGTTGGTGAATCCATGAATACCATTAGTCGTACCAAGGCTATGCAATACAAGGCATGAATGCTATCGGCCATATCAAGGTCATGCGATGCAAGGCATGAATGATATCAGCCATGCCAAGGCCATGCGATGCGAGATGCAACTCATGCATACCAATCCTCATCCGAATCCACATATCAATGCAGCTCATCACTGGAGCATCAAATATCAGTACAGTGCTTACTCTGGATAATCACCAGAGTTTAGTACACTCCAAATGGCACTGCCCCTTCCCCAGGCACGTAATCCAAGTGAGCGTAAGAAACCTCACTATCTGCCTGGCCAATAGCCTGCCAATACCTATCCAGCATATCGATAGCGAATCCATTTACAAGCTGGTCATACTCAGCCTAGTAATTGCCCCTACCCTCAGGCAAGTAAGGCCACATCCCCTTCCAACCGACCACGACACAATGGGATATGCGGCCTCCTAGTATTCAGCCCTCGTATGCTCATGTATCCAATTGGTCTCGACGTCGAAGCATCTTCCAATACTGTTGGGTTTAGGAACTTTCATCCAGGGATATCTATCACACCCCAAGTAAAGAGAAGATTTCCAGTGTCCAATCTCATCCTCCACGATATGCCTGTGGAGACTATGGCCCAGATGTCACTAGGGCGTACAATACTCATAACACACAATGCAAGATGCATGAGTCGCACAATCCAGTCATACATCAATCCTGCACATACCGTGCGCTCATGTGGGACAACTGTGCCTATCAGGGAGCCCTATAATAACCTGCCCAATGGCATATCCAATGGTTAACCACATCTCATATCAAGTATGCAGATGATGCATATGGGCATGTGTCATGATACTATACTATCACGTACTCATAATCGGTATCAATAATTGGCCAAACAAAGGGCCTAAGGGAACATCACAATGTGGACATTTAACCATCATTGCCCATCAATGTGGACATTTAACCAACATTTCTCCCAAGGAGTGGCCCACATAGAGCCAAACGTATAGTGGGCCCATGGCCTCACACAAGGGCCTAATATACATCACCATGGGCCTCATTCATGGGCATAATACACATCACGATGGGCCTCACTCATGGGCCACATATGCATCACATTGGGCCTCACTCATGGGCCTCATATTCATCACATCGGGCCTCATCATATGGACCTCACATACATCAAATGGGCCGCAATACATGGGCCTCATATACATCAAATGGGCCGCAATACATGGGCCTCATATCCATCAAATGGGCTGCAATACATTGGCTCATATACATCAAATGGGCCGCAATACATGGGCCTCGTATACATCAAATGGGCCACGTCCCATGGGCCCCGAATACATCACAATGGGCCACAACCCATGAGCCTCAAACACATCACAATGGGCCTCTCATACGGGCCCAATATACATCAATAAAGGTGGGACCCATACACTATACTTTCATTTTATTATATCTACACCATACATCTATTTTTAGAGATCATTTAGAGCATTACCCAAAAATATGAATCATATCAAAAGATCATCTGGACCATACCACAAATAGCAGTGGAGATAATGATTTTCACTGTTAACAATTCACAGGGCCCACCATAACATTTATTTTCCATCCAACCTATTCATAAGGTCACAAAGACCTGAATTAAGAGGAAAAACAAATTTCATAATGATCTAACACTTCTGTGACCCTAAATGGGCGTCAATCATGGATGTTCAATCCTTCACTGTTTTTGTAGTGTGGTCCACCTCATAGATGGTGTGGATATAGAACATATAAAGTAACAGTGGGTCCCCCCGTCCAGCCATCTAGACGGTGTGGATAAGACCCATTCATCATGACCGGACCCACAGAACTTGTGACATCAATACAACAGTCATCTTGCTGCTGTAAGATGGATAGATGGCTTGGATGATATCCATACCCTAGGTGGGTCACGTCCAGATGGACGGACGGTAAAACACAAATATTAAGGTGGGCCCCACCCCCCACACGTGCAAGGTGGGTCCCACTTGAAAATTAGATCTATCACATTCTCTTTATAACGCCATAAAATGATCTCTACAAATTGCTGGACAGTATGGATTTACACATACCTCATGGTGCATCCCATAGCACGGTCTACACATCAGCAGGTGGGCCCCACCCTCACACGTGTAGCACGTGTGGCGTGGGTCCCACACCCTACAAAATAAATGGACGGCATGGCTACATACATCATGCGGGACCCACAGAACTTGCTGGCATCATCACAGCAGCTACATGCTGCTGGGACCCACAGAACTTACAGACATCATTACAACAGCTATATCTACTGGCATGACTAGCAGATGGACGGGTGAATATAGCACATATAATATGGTGGTCCCACATCCATGTATTGGACGGACGGTGGGGATTAAACCCATACATTACGGTGTATCCCACACAGCACCGTCCAGCTCTCTGGACAGTGTGGATACAGAGTATATACATCAGGGTGGGCCCCATGCCCTACACGTGCAGGGTGGCCCTACGGATGAACAGTGTAGGCATAACACCTGCCTCGTGATCAGGCCCACCTGCTGACGTCATAGCAGTAGCTATACAGCTAGTGGGACCCACACAGCTTACTAACGTAAATACAGCAGCTACATAACTGGTGTGAGGTACCCCAGCTAATCCACTTCCATTTCAGGTGGGTCCCATGTGCTGGAGGCAGCACGTCATCGAGGTGGGCCCCACATTTGCATCAAGCTGATATTTGTGTTTTTACTTCATCCAGGCCTGTCCAAATGGACAAGCAGTGAGGTGGGGCCCAACACATGGACGGTCTAGATCAAGTGGGCCACATTCCATCACAAAGAGAGAGAGAGAGATAGAGAGAGAATCGGCGTGCGATGGAGGGCTCCGCCACTATGAGCCCTCCCTTCCATGCATTATAATACGTACATCAAGTGGGTCCCGATACATGTGGGCCCACCGATAGAAATTAATGATGGAAATGTTAATATCACCCACCTATATCACTCCTTCTTTAGCTCATTGGACTCCTTAGCTCCTAGGCTTTCTCTTTAAGGGTGGATGATGAAGTTCGAAGGGTTGGATGGTGAGATGAGGGGGTAGGAAGTGGGCCTTGATCTTTTCTCTCATTAGAGCTTCTCTCATCGAAGCTTGGGAAACGGTGGAGAGAATGGGAGAGGAGAGGGTATTGTAAGAGAGATGGGATGGGAGGAATGGATGTTGTAAGAAAATGACATGAAGGGTATGGTCTTAGTTGAATTTTGGATGAGAGAGGGATGGGTGGAGAGAGAGAGAATTGACTTTGGGTAAGGCTTATGTAAGAGAGGGATGGGTGGAGAGAGAGAGAATTGACTTTGGGTAAGGCTTATGTAAGAGAGGGATGGGTTGTGTACTTGACATAAGCTTGATTGATTGATGTGATGGGTTGTAGAGATTCTCTCAGAATTCGTAACGTGCAACGTTTTCCTCGAAATAAACGTGGCCCATAACTCCTGCCCTGGGTATCACAACGGCGAGCGAGACGCGGTGTTGGAACCGCGGCGACGACGAGGTCGCTAGAGTACCAGTCTCGAGCCAAGTCGACTCTAATATATGGGATGCATCTTAGGGTCATGCGTAAACACCGGTTACAAGTCGTTGGTTGTCGAAATTCGATAGGAATGATCGCGAGAACCTATGGAACGGTACGACCTAGGATACGGGCCTTACAACTCTCCCCTCTTAATAAAAATTTCATCCTCAAAATTTATACTATCATCGCAACTAGACATAACTCATAAGGAAAGAGAAAACATAGCATCATTATATAAAATCGAAGACAGCATACAAGATACAACATATAATTAATCATTAAAGAGATGGGGATAGCGCCCTCAAATCTTTGCCTCATGCTCCCAAGACGCCTCATCAACAGAATGGTGACCCTACTAAACCTTCACCAAGGGAATGACCTTGGTCAAGAGGACCTGCTCCTTCCGATCAAGGATATGAACTGGCTATTCAATGTAAGAAGCATCCTCAAGAACCTCCAAAGGCTACTAATCAATAACAGGAACTATGTCTGACCCACACTTTCGCAATATAGATACATGAAAAATGATATGGACGTCAGATAACTAAGATGGCAAGGCAAGCCGATAGGCCACAGTGCCAACACGCCAAATGATATCGAAAGGTCCTATGAATCTCGAGGCAAGCTTGCCCTTCGCTCCAAATCGAACCACGCCCTTCATGGGCGAGATCTTAAGATACACTCTGTCCCCAACAATGAACTCCAAGGGACGACACTGGCTGTGATCAGCAAAACTCTTCTGCCGTCTCTAAGCTGTGCGCATCCTCTGCCTAATGATATCGATAGCTTCTGACGTCTGCCGCACAAGCTAGGGACCTAAGAGACGCTGCTCTCCAACTTCGGTCCAACAATTCGGAGATCTGCATGGTCTGCCATATAGTGCCTCAAAAGGAGTCATACCAATGGTCGCCTAATAGCTGTTGTTGTATGCAAACTTAGCCAATCGCAGATGCTCATCCCAGCTACCCCCAAAATCAATCACGCAGGCCCGAAGCATATCCTCAAGGATCTGGTTGACCCTTTTAATCTGCCCATCAGTCTATGGATGATACGCGGTGTTGAGCTGCAAAACAGGTCTTATCGCTCTTTGAAAGCTCCTCCAAAACTAAGACGTGAACCTCAGATCTTTGTCAAAAACGATCGAGACTAGAACGCCGTGCAGTCTCACAATCTCCTCGATAAATAATTTGGTAAGCCCAGTCCAGAGACCAAGTCACATGAATCGCAAGAGAATATGCCGACTTCGTCAGACGATCCACGACAACCTAGATGGGGTCATGACCGTGTTGAGTCCTCGGCAAGCCCATAATGAAATCTGTTGACATGTGCTCCCACTTCCACATCGGGACGCTCAACAGCTGCAATGGACTAGGGGGTCTCTAATGATTGGCCTTAACACGTTGGCATGTGTCACACTCGACCACAAACTAGCGATCTAGCACTTCATCCCCACCCAAAAATATTGTCGTCTCATATCACGGTACATCTTTGTCAAGCCAGGGTGGATAGAAAACCATGATCGATGTGCCTCAGCCATAAGATCTCTGTACAACTCTAGAATATCCGAGACACATAATCGGCTTCTGAAGTGAAGTCCACCATCAGAACAATCTTCCTATCTGACTGACTTTCAGATGCTACATCTACCCGATAACTCTGCAACGACTCATCTGCCTGCTGAGCCTCGATCACCCTTGTGACAAGAGATGGTTGAATCAACAGGCTTGATAACTACATAATGGAATATTGTAAGCCTATCTCGAAGTCGAACGCTGATACATCCTCAAGCATCTTCCACTCATGAATCATCATGTGTGCCACTGGGCCTTATTGCTGACTGCTAAGAGCATCCGCCACCACATTCGCCTTGCCCGGGTAGTACTGAAGATCAAAATCATAATCCTTTAGGAGTTCCATCTAACGTCTCTGCCTCATGTTCAGCTCAGACTGAGAGAATAGATACTTCAAGCTCTTATGATTGGAGAAGAGCTCGAACCTAACCCCATAGAGATAGTGCCTCCACACCTTCAGTGCGAAGATGACTGCTGCCAGCTCCAAATCATGCGTGAGGTACTACAACTCATGGATCTTGAGCTAGCGAGACACATAAGCTATTGGTTTCCCATGCTACATCAGGACAGTACCCAAACTAATATGTGAGGCATCGGTAAATACAATAAATCCATCACTCCTAAAGGGAAGAGTGAGGACAAGAGTGGACGTAAGGCGATCCTTCAGCTCCATAAATGCTCGCTCACATGCATCACTCCACAAAAACTCTGCGCCCTTCCGGGTCAACCTGATCAGCGGTGCTGCAATATGGGAGAATCCCTCGATAAATCATCGATAATATCCCGCTAAGCCAAGAAAACTGCGGATCTCGGACGTGTTCGTAGGCTGGCCCCACTGATGCACTGCATCAACCTTCAAATGGTCCACTGCGACGCCCTCCCTTATCACCATGTGACCGAGGAACTTCACCTCCTCTTGTCAAAACTCACACTTCTCCAGCTTCGCATATATCTGGTGGGCATGAAGCGTGTATAATGCAATCTCCAAATGATGCACATGCTCCTCACGGGTCCTCGAATATATCAGAATATCGTCGATGAATACCACAACAAACTGATCGAGATACGGATGAAAGACCTCATTCATCAATTGCATGAATACTGCGGGCGCATTGGTTAGTCCGAAGGACATAACCTAGAACTCAAAATGACCATAGCGCGTCTTGAATGCTGTCTTCAAGATGTCCTTCTCTTGAACCCGAATCTGATTATAACCAAAACGCAGGTCAATCTTCAAAAAGAACTGTGCACCCTACAGCTAATTAAATAAATTGTATATCCTTAGGAGTGGATACTTGTTCTTAATCATGACCCATTTGAGTTCGCGATAATCCACGTAGAGCCTCAATGAGTTATCCTTCTTCCTAACGAAGAGTACCGGTGCTCGCTACGGTGAACTACTCGAATAAATGAAACCCAACTCACGCAACTCATCCAACTGCCGCTGTAGCTCTCGCAAATCCATCGGTGTCATACAATACGGGGCCTTTGAGATAGGCGTGGTACCAGGTATAAGATCAATCTGAAACTCAATATGCCAGCACGAAGGCAATCCCGAAATCTCCTGGAATACATCGGGAAATTCATGAACCACTAGTAACTAATCAATGCTCGCTACTATGGGCTTCTCTATTGCACACGACATGAGACAAGATAACGGCTCTCCTCTGGGCTCAGTAATGAATTGGAACTGAGGCAAGCTGGGTATACAAAACGTGACTGTCCTTGTGGAGCAGTCCATGACGGCATGGTACTGGACAGGGTGGGCCCTACCATGGCATTTATGTTCAATCCAACCTAACCACCAAGCGCGTCACCAACTCAGGACCTGATCAACTACATTCTTTATTTAGGTGGACCACACAATTAGAAATAAGTATACAAGGCAACTTTCACCATGCAAATAGTTTCCCTTAGTATGGCCCATCTGAATCACATATGGACCTTTTTTTTCAAAGGCCTGATTTTTTGTGTGGATCTAATAAATAAAGTGGATTTTTCATAACGGGCCTTATAAAAATCAAGGGTGGACGTCTCTCTCCCAACTGTTTCTATTGGTGTGCCCCCACCTTAATTCCATATTGACCTAATTTTCTGGCCTCGCCCCTAATGTGGGATTACACCTCTAATGGCAGGAGTGGACGCAGTAAGGTGGGCACCCGTAAAAACTAAAGGCTTCCTGTCCTTTTTTTTTTCTGCCATACACAGTAAGGTGGGCCCGTAGCACCTTGTGTAATTATTATTTTTTTAATATATCAGCATAAGAGTCCCACTGTGATGTGTATATGAAATCTGCTTTGACCATTTAATGTATAATCATAAGTTAGATCAAAGACCGAAAAACTTAGGCTAACATATTATTAAGGTGGGCCATAACAAAGGAAAGTAGAGAGATGTACTCCCTTGATTTTTACAAGGCCCACCATAATAAATGTTAATGTAGAAATCTGGTTCACCCTCTCACCGAACCACTGGACTCAAACACCTGCACACGAAGAAGACAAAGGAGACCCTGACTATGGCAGGGAACCCTCTAATGTCAAAGTTAAGCTAGGAATCTGGGTCTAGTTGTGGAGACAAGCTTTCTTAAGTGAGATTGTGCATACCTCTTAGTGTAGATGAGTCCCCTATTTATAGTGTGGAGGGGTCATTATTGGGATTGAAAACGGTTCTCAATCAAAAGCACAATCTTTGAGCGTATCTCTCAACCGTTACGTGAAATTTGTGGGGGTGATAAGTGTTGAAGTGGTCGGATCTAAAATCATGTGACAGGCAGTCAAGGCCAAGCTGAGCCAAGCCTTTGGTCGGCCAGGCGGACTTTCATGGTGGGTTCGATGTGGATATCCGAGCTTACCATCACTAGTCGGCTGATTGATCCCTTGGTTTGTTCGTGTTAGGGCGCGGGGGATAGGCACATCGCCTAAGTGGGATTCGTCATTCTGGATAACCATCCTCTTGACTTCATCTGAGTGATTAGTCTTCCGGTCGTCTGTCAAGGTCGAGCTAAGCTGAGGCTTTCACTAGTCGAGCGGGTTGTACAGATCCGAGCATCCCTCAGGGACCAAACAAACTTGGCAGGAGCTTAGACACATATGGCACCACGGCTTCAGTCCGAAGGTTCATTATTCATTGTATATTGAATCAATCTAAGGCAGGATCATTCAAAAGCCCTCTAGTCATGATCAGTCTTGATCTTGCCTTTTCACCTCAGGCCAGGAAGCGTGTGTTCGCGAATCCGAGCTGACCTCATAAGTGGTCAGACCATTTCCTCCTATAATAGAAGCCCCTTACTTCTGAGTTCTGAGCGCGAGATCGAGAAGTAAGTTGGTGGAATGGGGTCAGGCAGATGAGCTATCTCACTTTTATTGTCAGTGGATGGAAGGCGCAAGGATCAAGGAAAATCCCCAATGATAGCCTAGCACAATCGAGGCATCGTACATTATATGCCCCCACAACAGCTTTTTCGGCTTCTGACCTGTGAGGTTCAAACGCGTGGCTTTACCCGGGAAGGCGAACGGGGAGCTGTAGCGTGTAAAACAATGGGTGTCGAGACGTCATTTTGTCTGTGGAATTTAATGTTGATCATTAATGCTTGCTGCCAAAGAGGTCTATAAAAGTGAAAGAGTTCACAGGAAGCTTGGCCATTTGCATTTTGTCTTTCCTTTTGTTGCTTCAGAGCTCCCGAAGTAGGAGATTTCCAGTGAGTTCTTTTTCCTCTTCCAGTCACCACTGCCCTTGCTCTCTCACCCTTTTTCCTTTCTTTTTCTTTCTCCTTTACCTAATATGTCGGATATGTCGGGTAAAGGGCATGAGATCTATGCTTTCGAAGGCGATTCAGACTGGGGAAGCATTGATTCCCAATTTAGGGTTCCTTCAGAGCCCCCTTCTCCGATCCCGTTGGGATTCATCTTAGAGATGGCTCTGGCCCTTGCTGGGCGGGCGGCTGCTCAAACCTTGGCTGAGCAACCAGTCGATGTTGGTCCTAAGGGTCGTCTTTAAAGGAAGCGGCACTGGTCGAGATTCGATCAGAGTTCCAGATCCTGGACTCAGTGCATCTTCGGATTCCTTCTCCCTACAAAGTCCTTGGGGGCCTGGTCAATGGGTAAGTGGCCATTTTCGTCATCACTCTCTAGTGCAGACTCCGACTCCCACTTCATCCCTTCGTGAGGGCGATGACTTCCCACCTGAGATTAGCTTCGGGTGAGCTCATCCCGAACGTGTGGATGGTGCTCCTTAGAACATACATCCTTTAGTTTCAGCTTGGGAACAATGAGTTGACACCTAAGGAGTTTATGTATCTGTGCCAGGTCAAAGTCAATCCTGTGCAGCCGAGCTGGTATTACTTCTCAGCATGGGCAAACAAAGGTCAGGGCCTCATCATCAATCTCCCGACCTCCAACATAGACTAGAAGAACAAATAGTTCTAAGCGTCGAGAGAGTGGGAGGCACCTACTGCAAAGCTGGCTTGTCTGCAAGTTCGAGTTCCCACCAAGTTTGTCACTCCAGGTCAGGTACCATCGAGTAGTTGAACTTAGATTTCTATTCTGAATTTTTAATCTTTCAATGATCTCACTGTTTGACTATCTTTGCAATCTTCCTAAAGGGTCAGCCTGAGCTGTCTGACCTGCAGCGCAGGCAAGTGGACAAGGCAAAAGCTTTGAAGGACAACTTACGCCGCTGGAACACGCTGATCACCCCAAACATGCTCTGTTAATCTAGGCTTTGTCAGTCAACCCTTCCTCAACAGCCAACCTCTCTCCACACTCCTAATCTCGTTTCTTTCGATAAGTGATAAGTTGTCAAGTTGCCAGAGTCCCTGGGGCCCGATGCTATCATTCGGTCGACTCGAATCTTGATGTGCAGGTATGGTCGAGCTACCGAAGTTCGAGAAGAGGAAGTGCCCTCCTCTGATGGAGGAGATGCTCAGGAAGAAGACCGTCACCCAGAAGAAGGTGGCGGTCCCTTCTATCACCCAAATACTTAGTTCCACCACGGAGGTGAGGTCGAGAGTTAGCGTCGAGCAGGCCTCAGCAGGCCAGCCGACTTCAGTTGTGGCAGGTGAGGGGGAGGCTCCCACTCTGATTATCCCTCCATAGCTAAGTGTTGTGGAGGTAGTAGATCTGGATTTGGAGGAGGCGCCTTCTGCCCCCGAGGTCCATGTGGCTAACGAGGCTGGAGCTGTCCTTATGGTCGAAGAAGCCAAGGCCTTCATTGCAGATGAGACCGCCCGTACTATCGAAGAAGTCAAGCCCCTAATTGTCGAGGGGACGGATTCCTTGGCAGCTCCAGTTGGTGCTGAAGGGGGCGAGCCCTCGAGTCCCCGGGCCACTGAGGAAGCGAGGACATATTCGTCTGGTCATCACATGTCTCGCCCGGTTGACTAGGCGGTGAGGCATATCCCCAAGGACGAGATTGTCAACCTGATAGATTCTCATTCGAAAGCCTTCCTCACTAATATTGTCGCACTTTGCTACAAGGTACGTCTTTTCACTAATGTTGTTTTCATTCTCTGTTCCATCTCGCTAACTTATTTCCTTCATTTTTAGCTCGTACCTGTGCTGCTGAACACCCGCCAGAAGGTGAGGCAGATGGATGACGAGTGCGAGCAAGTCAAGGTGGTGCTCAAGTAGAAGATCACCGAGGTTGAGGCCCTTAATGCGGGCCTTCAGGAGAGAGCGACGGAGGCCGAGGCCCTGAAGGGGCCCCTGAAGCGTGCTTGGGAGGAGCAAGATGCTCTGAAGATCCAGTTGGATGAGACCCAGCGCAAGGAGGGCTTGGTGATGGGCGAGCTTAAGGGGAAGAAGTCACACCTTAGCTCGGCGCGAGCTGAGTTGGAGAGGGTGAAGACGCACCTTTCATCTATCGAGGCCGATGTCACGGGACTGAAGGCAGAGTTAGAGAGGGTAAAGACAAGCTCAGCAGCTAAATTACCTAAAGTCAAGGTGACTTTGGCTGCTCAGCTATTTGAATTTAAGGTGGCCATCCCAGCGATCAAGGCTGTAGCCATAGAAGAATACAAAACTTCGAAGGAAAGATCCGATGAGGTGGACGTAATCTACAATTGCGGCTATGACCATTGTGTTGAAGATGTTAGACGATTGTACCCCAAGCTGGACCTGGACGCCCTTCTCAGTGACGATGCCTCGGAGGATCTGGCAAAGCCTAGGATTGAAGCCAAACAACAGAAATTGAGTGAAAATGGCCAAGAATTAAGTGAAATTAACTGAGAACTACATGAGATTGATCGAGAAATGAGTCAAATTGATCGAGAATTGAGTGAAAATGGCCGAGAACATCATGAAATTGATCAAGAACTATGTGATATTTAATAAGGACATTGTGAAATTGACCGAGAACTGCGTGATATTTAATAAGGACATTGTGAAACTAACCAAGAATTGTATAAAATTAATCAAGAACTTCACCAAATTAACCGAGAAGTGCTTAAAATTGACCGAGAAATGAGTGAAAATGGCTAGAATTGAGTGAAATTGACTGAGAAATAAATGAAATTGACCGAGAACATAATGAAATTCACCGAGAATTGTGTAATATTGAATAAAGACATCGTGAAATTGACCGAGAATTGAGTATAAATGGCTGAGAAATGAGTGAATTTGACCGAGAATATCATGAAATTGATCGAGAACTTCACCAAATTAACCGAGAACATAATGAAATTGACCGAGAAATAAGCTAAATTGACTGAGAATTGAGTGAAAATGGCCGAGAATATAATGAAATTGACCGAGAAGTGCGTGATATTTAATAAGGACATTGTGGAATTAACCAAGAACTACGTGATATTTAATAAGGACATTGTGAAATTGACCAAGAACTGTATGAAATTGACCAAGAACTTCACCAAATTAACCAAAAATTGAATGAAATTGACCGAAAAATGAGTGAAAATGATATAATTGAGTGAAAATGGCCGAGAATTGAGTGAAATTGAATGAGAACATCATCAAATTAACCGAGAACTATGAAATATTGAATAAGGTAATCGTGAAATTAACCAGGAACAACGTTGAAGTGAATAAGAACATAGTGAAATTGACCGAGGAACTCGAATAAATCATACCAATTCATAGACAAATCGTCATTCACAATGAAATCACTCAATTCTTAGCCAATTGACCGAGAAACGATAACATGAAATTGATCGAGAAATGAGTAAAATTAACCGAGAACTTACAGAAATTGACTGAGAACTTGTAGAAATTGACCTTCACTCAATTCTCAGCCATTTTTACTCATTTATCGATCAATTTCATGAAGTTCTCGGTCAATTTTCGCAAGTTCTCAGTCAATTTCATGAAGTTCTTAGTCAATTTCACGCAATTCTCGATCAATTTTATGATGTTCTCGGTCAATTTGACTAAGTTCTCGGTCACGATGTCAATTTTAAGCAATTATCGATTAATTTCACTTAGTCCTCGGTCAATTTGACTCAGTTCTCGATCACTTTCACGTAGTTCTCGGTCAATTTCACAATGTCCTCGGTCAAATTGACTCAGTTCTCGGTCACTTTCACGCAGTTCTCGGTCAATTTCATGATATCCTCGGTCAATTTTACTCAGTCTTCATTTTGTGTGACCCTATGAATGGGTTATATGATATATATATATATAACCTCAATATAAGCCTAGTGAAGGAAACAACTTTCAACGATGGAGG
Organism: Magnolia sinica; assembly: GCF_029962835.1. Lineage (NCBI taxonomy): Eukaryota > Viridiplantae > Streptophyta > Magnoliopsida > Magnoliales > Magnoliaceae > Magnolia > Magnolia sinica. The sequence goes on from NC_080574.1 coordinate 90,363,243, forward strand.
AATTAAAGCCAATGTTTTCTTTCATGTGGGCCATTTAAGCAATGAATTTGCCTCAATTTTCGGCTGATGCCCTAAAATGTTTAAATAAAACAGATGGACGGTGGATGGTGTGGATATATCATATATAATACAGCGGGGTCCATAGAATGAAGTCAACACTTTCAAATATACCCATAATCCGTTGCTTCTTCGATGGAGGCACCATTATCATCCTCTCTTGAGTTGGGAAAATGAAGAAAATGAAGTATGTGGCTAGTGTATTCTCAACCCAAAGAAGAAATAGAAATAAATGAGAAGATTTCAAGAAAATAGGTTTTTGGTGGTAGGGTATTCTCATACTAAGAGGAGAGAAGAAATTAGAAAATGGGTTTTTGCTCCAAAGGTATTGTCCTATGAACGAGATAAAAGGGTTTCAGAAATTGGTTTATATTGTAAGGACTTTCTTGTCCTAGAAAAAGGCAGGGTATTAGTTTAGGAAAGTAATGTTTGGGTTGAACAGAAAAGACGGCAGGTAAAAAGTGGAATATATATATATATATATATATATATATATATATATATATATATGGGAAATGGTACTATGAGGTCGAGCTGCATGGGCCCCACTGTGATGTCTGTCGAACATCTACCCCCATCAGTAGATGTCGTCCTCGCGGAAACTTCTCCTGAGGTCAAGTTGTGTGGGCCCCACCGTAATGTGTGTTGTACATCAACCCCATCAATCAAATGCACCATTCCATGGTGGGCCACTATCTTAAAAATCAAGTCAATCCATGACTTGGGTGGGCCACACCACATATAACAGTTCAGAGGGGTTACCCTCCCATTAAAACACTCATAATCATGTATTGGGCCCACTGAGAAGTGGTTCACAAATCCAGCCCATCCATTGTGTGTCCCACTTGGATGAGGGGTCAGACTAAGTTTCAGCCTCATCCAAAACTCAGGTGGACCCCACAAAGTGCTTTTATATGTTTTAGGCATGTCTTCACATGGTTTAGATGGTATGGCCCACCTAAGTTCTCATGAGGCCGACCTCATATTACCAGATTCCTATATATATATATATATATATATGTAGCCGAATGCTCAGTTGCACACCATTTTGCAGGGAACTCTCTGAACTTTTTTGAGAACACATCATACGTGATGTGACTCCAAATTCTGAACGGTCCACGTGAAGTAGCACCTCATGAAAACAACCGGGCCCAAATTTTACTTTGATTCAAAACTATGGTGGGCCTGAAAAATGAAAATAATTTCCTCCCTTGATTTGCATTTCTCTTTGCTATGCCCACTAGAATTTTAGATCAGGGTGAAAATTTTTTCCTTGGGTTTCATGAGATTCTGCATCACATGAACTGTTCGGATTAAACGCTCATGACACGTGTGCACACCTGTGTGCATGGATAACACAAATTGGTTCAACTAGCTGTGTATTAAATAACACAAATTGTCTTTTATTTAAATGTAATGTGCTATGTAAGGATGTGTGACATTAAGTGATCTTATATAAGTGTGATGAAAATTATTTTTCAAAGATCCAATCCTTTCATTAAATAGAGTTCACTAATTAAAATTTATCTACTAAAAATTAGTAAATCGTTCTCATCGATATAGCCACACTGGTAAGTTGAATATGGACCATTGGAATAGATTTCTAACTATCATATATTTTTTAAAAAGAATATCATATTATTGATCACAAAAAATAATAATTTATCTTCACCTACTTACAAGGGACATTACCTAATTAACACATCAGACTTCTTACATATGTGGCGCTTCATCCAAATACATCACGTATGTATAATTTTTGTAGTTATCCCACTTTCTTTGGGAAGAATCATCTTCCTCTTTTCTCTCACTCTTTATTGGATGCATCTCTTCTTTGATATTATCTCTCCCCGGTACAAAAATGGAAATAAACTGACGCATGCGCTGCTGTATGAGTTTTATCCATGCTTATCATCTATTTTGCTGAAAATTATTTGGTTCAAGTTGATATTTGAGTTTTCCCTTCATTCAGCCCTGTGTGAACTTATGAACAGGTAAGATGGCAAATAAACATCATGGTCGGCCCTAGGAAGACTTCAACGGTGGGTCATTGTCACAACTACTTTTTGTGGTGTATTGGTCCAATTGAGTTTTGGATTTGACTGGTTTTTGGGATCATACACTAAAATAATTTGAGAAAATGGATGAACGGTGTGGAACACATGCATCATGGTTGGCCCACAGAATACGCGACCTCAACACAGCACCAACTTGCGTTGCTATGTCGCTACTACTAAGGCGGGTGTGAGAAATTTACCATTGTACGACCCATTTACGGCCCATTTACCTTTTTAAGCCTACTGCTTTTTACCTAACCAGAATAAGCCCCAGCTGTACGGACAACTTGCCAAAGGTCAAAAATGCCCTTGCTTTTTCAAAAACGTAAATTTTGAAAGCTACGGTAAGATCTATAGCTACGGATTATAACCGTACCCATTGATATCATAATCCGTAGCCATAGAGACACTATCCGGGGTGAGCTTGCCGAACTGGCGACCCCCCGGCCAGTTGCTAGCCTGTCTGGCAGGGCCACACCCATCTGGTGGCCCCGTAACCGTAGCCATAGACAGACTACCGCGGCGGCAATCTAGGCATTTTTTTAATTTTTATTTTTATTTACATGGAAAACTTTATTCTACCTACAATTTTCTCTAATACATATTTATATAAATATGTATATATAAGCATATAAAAAAAATTCTCTCTTTTTTTCATTTCCTTTTTTTATTCATTTAACAAGAATATCTTCTAACCAAAATTAGTTACTTGATGTACCCTATATGATTTTGAGGTAGGAGAAGCTACTTTAGCCAACCAACCTGGTTATTTTCCAAGATTCCAACAGGTTGATAGTCGAAAATCCATTTCATTCACTTCGCGTCAATTTCATTCATTTTATTTACTTCGCGATCAATTCCATTCATTTCACGGTCAATCTCGGCGATTCCCCTTCACTTCACGGTCAATTCCCTTTACTCCACGGTCAATTCCGTGCATTTCACGGTTAATTCCCTTCATTTCACAGTCAATTTCATGCATTTCATGGTCAATTTCAAGCATTTCACGGTCAATTCCCTTTACTTCACTGTCAATTCAAGGCATTTGACAGTCAATTCCCTTCATTTCACAGTCAATTCCTGCGACTCCCCTTCACTTCACAGTCAATTCCATGCATTGCACAGTCAATTCCCTTTACTTCACAGTCAATTCAATGCATTTCACAATCAATTCCCTTTACTTCACGGACATTTCAATGCATTTCACGGTCAATTCGCTTCACTTCACGGTCAATTCCATGCATTTCATGGTCAATTCCCTTTACTTCAAGGTCAATTCAAGGGATCGTGAAGTGAAGGGAATTGATCGTGAAATGCATGGAATGATCGTGAGGTGAAGCGAATTGACCATGAAATGCATGAAAATGATCGTGAAGTGAAGCGAATAACTGTGAAATGCATTGAAATGACCGTGAAGTAAAGGGAATTTGACCGTGAAATGCATTAAATTGACCGTGAAGTAAAGGGAATTGACCGTGAAGTGAAGGGGAATCGCCGAAATTGACCATGAAATGCATTAAATTCACTGTGAAGTAAAGGGAATTGACCATGAAATGCATGGAATTGACCGTGAAATGAAGGGAATTGACCATGAAATGCATGCAATTGACCGTGAAATGAAGGGAATTGACCATGAAATCCATGGAATTGACCGTGAAGTTAAGCGAATTGACCATAAAATGCATTGAAATGACCATGAAGGAAAGGGAATTGACCGTGAAATGCATTGAATTGACCGTGAAGTAAAGGGAATTGACCGTGAAATGCATGGAATTGACCGTGAAGTGAAGCAAATTGACCGTAGAATGCATTGAAATGACCGCGAAGTAAAGGGAACTGACCATGAAATGCATTGAATTGACCATGAAGTAAAGGGAATTGACCATGAAATGCATGGAATTGACCGTGAAGTGAAGGGGAATGACCGGGAATTGACCGTGAAATGCATGGAATTGGCCGTGAAGTGAAGGGAATTGACTGTAAAATGCATTGAATTGACCGTGAAGTAAAGGGAATTGACCGTGAAATGCATGGAATTGACCGTGACGTGAAGGGGAATCGCCGGAATTGACCGTGAAATGCATGAAATTGACCGTTAAATGAAGGGAATTGACCTTGAAATGCATGGAACTGACCGTGAAGTGAAGGGAATTGACCGTGAAATGCATGGAATGACCGTGAAGTGAAGCGAATTAACTGTGAAATGCATGGAAATGACCGTGAAGTGAAGCGAATTGACCGTGAAATGCATTGAAATGACCATGAAGTAAAGGGAATTGACCATGAAATGCATTGAATTGACTGTGAAGTAAAGGGAATTGACCATGAAATACATGGAATTGACCGTGAAGTGAAGGGGAATCGCCGGAATTGACCGCGAAATGCGTAGAAATGACTGTGAAGTGAAGGGAATTGACAGTGAAATGCATTGAATTGACCGTGAAGTAAAGGGAATTGAACGTGAAATGCAAGGAATTGACCATAAAGTGAAGGGGAATCGCCGGAATTGACCGTGAAATGCATGGAATTGACCGTGAAATGAAGGGAATTGACCGTGAAGTGAAGCGAATTGACTGTGAAATGCATTGAAATAACCATGAAGTAAAGGGAATTGACCGTGAAGCATTGAATTGACCATGAAGGAAAGGGAATTGACCATGTAATTCACTGCGAAGTGAAGCGAATTGACCGTCAAATGCATTGAAATGACCGTGAAGTAAAGGGAATTAACCGTGAAATGCATTGAATTGACCGTATAGTAAAGGGAATTGACTGTGAAATGCATGAAATTGACCGTGAAGTGAAGGGGAATCGCCGGAATTGACCGTGAAATGCATGGAAATGACCATGAAGTGAAGGAAATTGACCGTGAAATGCATTAAATTGACCGTGAAGTAAAGGGAATTGACCGTGAAATGCATGGAATTGACCGTAAAGTGAAAGGGAATTGCCGAAATTGATCGTGAAATGTGGGGAATTGACCGTGAAATGCATGGAAATGACTATAAAGTGAAGGGAATTGACCATGAAATGCATGGAATGACCGTGAAGTGAAGCGAATTGACCGTGAAATGTATGGAAATGACCGTGAAGTGAAGTGAATTGACCGTGAAATGCATTGAAATGACCGTGAAGTAAAGGGAATTAACTGTGAAATGCATTGAAATGACCATGAAGTAAAGGGAATTGACCGTGAAATGCATGGATTGACTGTGAAGTGAAAGGGAATTGCCAGAATTGACTGTGAAATGCATAGAAATGACCGTGAAGTGAAGGGAATTGACCGTGAAATGCATTGAATTGACCATGAAGTAAAGGGAATTGACCGTGAAATGCATGAAATTGACCGTGAATTGAAGGGAAATCGCCAGAATTAACCGTGAAATGCATGGAATTGACCATGAAATGAAGGGAATTGACCGTGAAATTCATTAAATTGACCGTGAAGTACAGGGAATTGACCATGAAATGCATGGAATTGACCATGAAGTGAAGGGGAATCACCGGAATTGACCGTGAAATGCATGGAATTGACCGTGAAATGCACAGAAATGACCGTGAAGTGAAGGGAATTGATTGTGGAATGCATGGAATTGACCATGAAGTGAAGGGGAATCGTCGGGATTGACCGTGAAATGCATGGAATTCATCGCGAAGTAAATGAAATGAATGAAATTGACTGCAAACTGATTGAAATTGACCGCAAAGTGAATGAAATGGATTTTCGACCATTGACCTGATGGAATCTTGGAAAATAACCAGGTTGGTTGGCTAAAGTAGTTTCTCCTACCCCAAAATCATATAGGGTATGTCAAGTAACTAATTGTGGTTTAGAAGATATTCTTATTAGATGAATAAAGAAAGAAATGAAAAAGAAAAAAGAGAAAAAAAAATTTATATGCTTATATATACATACTTATATAAAAATGTATTAGAGAAAATTGTAGGAAGAATAAAGTTCTCCATGTTAAAAAAAAATGCACAAACTACTGCCGCGGCAATCCGTCTATGGCTACAATTATAATCCATAGCCATAGGGGGCCGCCAGATGGGCGTGGCCCCGCCGGACAAGCTAGCAATTTAACAAAATGCACAGACTGTTGCCATGGCAATCCGTCTATGGCTACAATTATAATCCATAGCCATAGGGTGCCGCCAGATGGGCGTGGCCCCGCCAGACAGGCTAGCAACTAGGGGGGGGAGTTCGGCGAGACCACCCCGGACAGTCCCTCTATGGCTATGGATTATGGTATCTATGGCTACGGTTATAATCTGCAACCATAGGTCTGACCGTGAAGTGAAGCGAATTGACCGTGCAACCACCCCGGACAGATGACATTACCATGTTACTTTGAACGTCTAACGTTGAAACCCTTTTAGGGGTCATGAAAGTTTTGGATCATTATGAAATTTGTTTTTCCTCTTCATCCAAGTCTTTGTGACGTTATGAATAAATTGGATGGAAAATAAATGTTATGGTGGGCCCTACAAAAGTTTCAATGATGAAAATCAATTTTCCGTTGTTCTTTGTGGTGTGGTCCAGTTGATCTTTGGATATGATTTTTTTTATATATATGATGCTCTGAAATGATCTCGAAATATGGATGAACGTTGTGGATATAATAAATACATAATTTTGGGGCCATGTAACTTTGATCTCTTTTGAACCGTTCATACAACTCGGAGTTCGAGGAGTCTCAACACTTGTCTTCGAGCACCAGCCGATCCGCTTGAAGGAAAAAAGTAGGGGCATTTTCGTCCTTTGGCAAGTCGTCCGTGCAGCTGGAGCGTATTCTGGCGAGGTAAAAAGAAGTGGGCTTAAAAAGGTAAATGGGTCATACAATGGTAAATTTCTCTTCGGGTTGGTTTGTAACACGGGTTATACCGTATTGGCCGTTTCACTGACCGTGGGGCTTTGTTTATATATGTGTTGCATATCCAGGACGTCCAGTAGTTTTTCCATATCAATTTAGGGCATGATCTCAAAAATGAAGTAGATCCAGATCTCAAGTGGACCACACCACAGGAAACAATGGTGATTAACCATTAAAACTTCGTGGGGCTATAAAAGTTTTCGATCAAGCTAATATCTGTGTTTTCGCTTTATCCAGGTCTCTCTCACCTTATCAACAAGTTGGATTTCAAAAAATCATTACAGCGGGCCTTGGGAAGTTTTTAATGGCAGGCGCTCAATGTCTATTGTTTCTGGTGGTGTGGTCCACTTGAGATTTACATATGCTTAATTTTGATGAACGTCTACTATGATTATGTTAAAAACTGATAAATAGCGTGGATATACAAAAGGTGGGCCCCACGGTCTGGGAAGCACCCCACTACCTATCATTCGGGTAACACGGATGGAGTCTGACCTTCCCGACCCCTATTTCTGAGAACTAACAGTCAGGAGCAATCAAAAGCAATGCCCACCCTACATTTTGTAATGGGCCACGGTGATGTTTACCGTGAGATCCACTCTGATCATTGGATGAGTAGTTTCATGTAGGGCTTAGAGTAAAAAAAAAAAAATTAAGCAGCTATGTGATTCCAGTGGGTCATATCAATGGAAACAATTGGAAGAGACATCCACCCTCATTGTTACCGTGCTCAATTAGACGCAACATGAAATACTAGGCTTAATACCTAAAATTCAGGCCCACCCGTGATTCAAGTGAGCCAGGAAACAGTTTCAAGGGTTAGCTTTCCGTGCACATTATTTTCAACTGTGTGATCTACTTGAACCAGAGATGGGGGCAGATTTTCAGTCTCTAAGTGTAACACAGGATGACTTATCTAATGGTTGGAGTGGATTTTACATAAACAGCATGATGAAGCCATCCCAAGCCTCCCTCTTTAATTAACTTCCTTAGGCATCATTTATTAACATTAATTAGCATTTAATTCAGACAGCTCTCTCTCTCTCTCTCTATATATATATATATATGGAGATGCTCACACAACTATTTGAACAATGCTTATCCAACTAGCTAGGCATTTAATGCTTAGAGAGAGGGCGTTTGCTTGGGTGGGCCTCAATGTGGTACGAATGTAAAATTCACCTTGGCCATCGTATATGTCAACCATGTAAGACCTAGGAACCAAAAATCAAATCTATCTATGGTTCAAGTGGACTGTACAATTGGAAATAGTGTATGAAAAAAGCTTACCTCTCAAAATAATTCCTTTAATAAGGTACACTTAAATTAAGTATGACCTTAATTTTTGAGTTCTATGTCTAACCTTTGGTGTGGCATCTAATGGTTGGAATTGATTTAATTTATTCATGATTGTGAGTATTATAAAAATCAGAGGTTGACATCTCTCCCTCTACTATTGTATTGGTGTGGCCTACCTGAATCAATAGTTAGTTTGATATTTTGTACCAAGACTTAGAATGAGATAACATATCTAACGGTGAGACTGGATGTCACATGCATATCACAATTGACCCAATAAAAATAAGGTTATACATTCCTCTTCTGCCGTTAAGTTTCTTCGGCTTCATTACAAGAACAAAGTGCTTATTATAATTTTTGAAAAAAAAAAAAAAAAAAGAGTGGATTAAATGCGGTCCCTTCCTCATGCAACACAGTTTGTCCTTAATCATGCAACCCACATTGATGTAGGTACTGTATATCCACACTCTCCATTGGTTTTTTTAGCTCATTTTATACATTAATCAAAAAAATGAAGCATTTATAAATCTCAAGTGGTACACACCATAGGAAATAGTGAATATTAAACTCTTACCATTAAAATTTTCTTAAGGCTCTTTGTAATTTTTTACTTGCCAACCAACTTATTAATAAGTTCACAAAGACCTTAATGAAATAAATTAAAAATAAAAAACAAATTTAAGCTTGATTCAAAACTTTTGGCCCACAAAAAGTTTTTAATGGCTAATCACCACAGTTTTTGTAGTGTGGTCCACCCGAGAATTTTATCTACTTCATTTTTTGAATCATGTCCTATCGTTAGCTGAAAATATGGATGTAGGGCATGGATATATAATACTAATATCAAGGTAGGCCCCAGGGTTAGGGATGCACGATACTACTTGAGGACAGGCTGCACCTAATCCACTCCCACTTTTTTCAAAATAAGCACATTTTTTCTGGTCCGGAGAAGTTTAACAAAGGGAGAAAAGGCCTACCTTGATTTTTGATATGGCCCACCGAGTCATATATATATATATATATATATATATATATAAGATCTACTCCGACCATCAGATGTGCAATCTCATTTTAGGTCTAAAGCCGAAATATAAGGCACATTTGTAATTCAAGTGAGCTACACCAATAGAACATTTGAGGAAGAGACGTCCACCTTTGATTTTTACGGGACTCCAATCATAAATATGTAAAATCCACTCCAACCATTAGATGAGACAGAAAATTCTAGGTGTGGGACCGAAAAATAAGATCCACACGTGATTCAAGTGGGCCTCATCAAATGAATCATTTTAGAGGGTGAGATATTTCAGCACACTATTTTCAACTGTGCGGTCCACCTGAACCACCAATGGAGTTGATTTTCAGTCCATAAGTTTAACATCGGGTGACACACATAATGGTCGGGTAGATTTTACATTAACACCATAAAAGGGCCCATTCAAGCTATTAACCATTTTGAAAGACCTGTTTGAAAGGTAACTTGACACAAAGTTCTATCTCCGTCTCAATATTAATTAGCATTAATTAATCGAACTAGTTGGACGGTTCAAATAGTTGCGTGTGATGATTACTCATATATATATATATATATATATATATATATATATATATATATATATATATATATATATAAAGGGGGACTGGAATCCTCTGCAACGTTGGTTTTATGCTGCAGAAAACACCCAAGCTCTGTGGCCCACCATGTTGTATATGTAAAACCACTCGTCCATCAGTTAGAAAACCTTTATTTGTACCTGCATGCAAAAATGTCTACCTGATGAGAAAAGCTCCATGGCCACACCAATGGAACATGTAAAACTTTTGGTAAGAACTCTCAAGTTAACACTAAGAAGGCAGCTTGAGTTATGGATCAGTGTTATTTTTGCGCCTTCACTTCATCCGGTAAGTTACACCTGATTGACGGGTTTGATAAAGATACACACCATAGTACACAAACCATCAACATTGTTCCCCATGGTTTGGCCCACCTGAGTTGTAGACCTGGCCAATTTTTGGTCCCAAGGCCTAGCTCCGAGGATACAATCTGATGGATGGAGTGGATTCTACATATACAACTGGCTGGCCCCACAGAGCTTGGGTATTTTAGGCACTGCTTAGAACAGGTGTTGCAGAGGATTCCGGTCCATGTAACGTGTACAGTGGTAATGTGCATGGTGTTGACGGTCACGTTCTAACGGTGCATCGAGTAAGGCCTCATACGGTGAGAATTGTCACGTCCGCTCTTCACTTAGATACGTGTACACTAAATCTAGACCGTCCAAACCACTTGCCCATTCTCGATGATTTGTTTGAAATTAAAATAATCAAATAATCTCAGCCGTAAGAATTTCCCATTCAAAACTAACCAAAATCTTCGTCTATGGCTAGCCATTAGCCATGCGCCCACAGCAGACCAATGATCTAGATTGCTGAACCTCTAGCCCCACTTGTCAAAACTGAAAACCCCAGTCTGCGTCCAACCTTGGACCGAGAATCTTATCGCTCCTCCTCGATCATTGCACCACGGGCCCCACCTGTGCGAAGTGCACTGCAGAAGAAAACGAGTATGCTATCTCCTCGGGGATCCGGAGCGTTGATACATTGGCCTTCGACGTGGACAGGCCAGTTCCTCGACCGAGGATATGGATGGAATTCAAGTGGGACCCATGGCACACCGATCTAAACCATTGATCTGTTATGTTTATCTATGGATGGGTCACGTCCCAAAGTTATCCAAGACAGGACGATCCTAATCCATGGATACGTGGACTGCAAATAGACGGTGAATAATAGAAATACAGCGCAATCCATATTTAACTGTAACCAGGCTCTTGATTTATCGCTCCTTTCTTCCGATTTAGGAGAATTTTGGATCATGGTTCATCTACTGTGGGCTCAAACCAACCAATGGTCTGGATCGCTGAACCATGAGCCTGAAAAGCCGGCCGTCTACTATGCAAATCCTCACCGTTTGACTATCATAGGATTCCACTTAGGTGAGGATGCGTTATACTCGGGTTTTTAGTTTTACAGTTGGTGGCCGCGGATTCAGCCAGGTCGCGACTTGACAGAGTCTGTCAGGTCTTTTCTGTGGGTCCCACCTACATCTATATATATCCACGCCGTCCAGCCGTTTTTACAGTGCATTTTAAGGAATGAGCCAAAAGACGAAACATATCAAAGTCTCAAGTAGGCCCATAGTAGGAAACTATGATTATTGAACGCCCACCACTAAAAAATTCCTAGGTTCCACTATAATGTTTATTTGTGATTTAACCTGTTGGTAATATCACATAGACCTGTATTAAGTGAAAGGATAAATATCAGCTCGATCCAAAACTTCCGTGGCCCCAAGATATCGTTAATGGTCAATTGCTATTGTTTCCTTCGGTGTGGTCCACCTAATATTTTGATGTGCTTCAATTTTTGGATTATTCCCTAAAATGATTAGGAAAAACGGATGAACGGCGTGGATATACAACACATACACAGAGGTGGACCCCACGGAAAAGATCGGACGGAACTCGGTCAGGTCCCAATCTGATCGAATCCGTGCTCCCGATGGTTCAGTATTCCATGCATACCGCTGGTTTTCTGGGACCCACTATGGATAGACCATTCCCCGAGGAGTATGCCGCTTGGACAATCCTAACTTTTACATGAGAGCGGATTAGGTGTGACCCCGGTAATAAGTAAGTGGGTGTTAGCCTAATCCTAGGGCCCACCTTAATGTATGTGCTGTATATCCACACCGTTCACGAGTTCTTCTAACTTATTTTAAGTAATAGTTCCAAAAATGAAGCATATCTAAATCTAAAGTCGACCTCATCATCGTAAACAATGGTCATTGAATCCCAACCATTAAAATCTTTCAAGGGAGCATTGTGTTTTTTTTTTTTGTCATCCGAACTTGTGATAATGTCACACAGGCATGAATGAAGGGAAAACACGAATATCAGCCTGATCCAAGACTTTTGTGGCCTTCAAGAAGTTTTTAATGGTAGTCATTCAATCTTTACTGTGTGGTCCGTTTGAAATTTTATATACTTCATGTTTTTAGAATATGCCCTAAAATGAGCTGGAAAAACCGTTGAACGGCGTGGATATACAACAAATGCATTGAAATTGACCCCACGGACGCGGCAACACCTACTAAGGTGTTACCCGGGTCACATCTAACCGGATTTCCTTTACACGTGTCTTTATTGAATATTACTTTATAGCTTGGACCATCTACGGTTTTTCTGACGGCGAACGGTTTGGAAACTGATCCATCGCCACACGCATTGTCATAGTTATATTCCGCTGAAAATTTCATAAAAACTTAGTGAAAATATTGACATATTTCGATTTTTTTGGAAATTTTTTTTTTTTTTTTTTTTTTTTTTTTTTTTTTTTTTTTTACAGTATTACCATAATTTTAACATTATAATCATTGAAATGTAATGTAATTAATCTATCAGAAGAAAAATTATTCAATTTTTTATCTTTAACGAATTCCACGTTATATAACAAGAAAACTTAAAAGACTAAGGGGGTGTTTTGCACGTGAAATTAGATGAGATCAAGCCGGATGAAATTGAAAATACCACCATTTAAGTTGCACTCCATTGTTGTTTTCTTTAACAATTACTAGGTTTATATGCTTTAGAAAATGAGCTGTGTATTGAAAATGGTCATGAAGAAATCATTTGAAACATGAGATTTGTAGTAGAAGCTTTTTAATCCATTTGAAATTTGAAATATAGCATGTCATCCCGCCCATGCACAGTACAGATCCAACTGATGAGTACGTTGATGTCAGCAAGTTCTGTGGGTCCCAGCATGATATATGGACTATATGTAGACCATCCATCCATTTTTCATGACCATTTTAGGACATGAGCTTAAAAATCAAGCAGACTGCAAGCTCACATGGACCACACCACATAAAGCAATGGAGATTAAACGCCTACCATTGAAAACTTCTTGGGGGCCACAGAAGTTTTAGATCAAGCTAATATTTGTATTTTCCCTTCATTCAATTATATGTGATCTTATGAATAGGTTTAATGCATAAAAATACATCACAGTAGGCCCTAGGAGGGTTTCAACTATCAACGTCATTATTTTTACCGCTTTCTTGTGTGGTCCATGTAAGCTTTGGATCTTCCTTATTTTTGGGCTCATGCCATAAAACGGTCATGCAAAATGGATGGACGATGTAGATATAACACATACATCACAATGGGATCCACATAACTTGTTGAAATCAACACAATAGGAAAGTCTATGATATTTTCAAATAGTGTCTTCCGTGAATGGTGGGTTTTGCTAATGCTCTAGATTAATCCAAACATGATTTTAAATAAATCCTAAGATTTACATTCCAAACATGGCATACCATATCCACTAAACCATGGAATTTGTAGACAAACTCTGACACCATATCATCATTATCAAAAAATTAATTCCATCTGATGCAGGGGAGGACATGAGGTCAAGCACCTTCTTCCTTGGGGGGATAACTATTTTGAATCCACAGAACTTCTCTGAACTCCCCACAAAGTTGCCTCTAATCCACCAGGAAAATAAGAAAAATAGAATAATTTTTAGAAATTCGTAATAAATTGATTGATATCTGAATGAAAGAGTTTACACCCCTTTAAATAGGGATACTACGCTATGGAAGAAGTTTCGGAGTTAAAGTACAACTAAAACTCCTAGAATTTGCGACTTACTATAAATAATAAACTTACTATTTATAGACGATCATGATTCCTACTAGTTTACATGGTTATCGGCCAAAAATAGTAAGTGTCCTATTTGGCTTCACCACGCCATTCTCCTAATTATTCTAAGCACTTTTCATATTGGGCGCAACTCCTAAAGCCCAACGGATGAAGAGTTATACTCAAACTAAAACTTATTATAAATAGTAAAAATGAAATTAAAACAGGAATTCAACCATCGATATGATGGTATTTAGCAAATTCAGCAAGCATGTGGCTAAAGTAGCTCATCTTACCCCGAAATCATATATAGTACATCAGATAACTTATTCCGGTTTGTGATATACGTCCGTTTTAAGTTCTGACGGTCCGGATCATCTCCGTCTCCGATCAGGTCTTTTCAGATCCATCTTGGCCATTAAAGTGTCCGCGGCCAACTTTACATCACCATCCCACTTAATCCCATCTAATTCCAAGTGCCAAACGCTCCCTGAAAATCTCCCAAGAAAACTGCATGCATAGAAATGTCAAGAAAAAGATTTGTTACACTACAGCCCCACTTGTTCAATTTGAGAAGGCCTTATTTTCACAAGGTAATTATTTAATACCTGCACTACATTTTGATAGTTGATAAACAAATACTTCAAAATAATAGCTTGGCATACAATAAACATCCTATCCAAGATGAGAGAAGCTGCTTTGATAGAATTAAGACAAACTTTGAAATCAAGGCTTCGATCAGTTCAGAAAAGCATCGCAAACTAAACTATTTGCACAAAGAGCATCCCCAAATCTCCCAAAACCAACCAAGTGCAAGAAATATGAAAAAAGGCACTAATTCTCGCCAGTCACTTTGGCCCACTCAGAGCTACTAGGTGGCACCTCGATGTCTGATGTGGCGAAAACACCTTGAAAAACATGTAAAGTACACCTACGAGAATCCAATTTCCACCGATGTCCAAAAAGTCCACTTATCAGCGTGACTACTCATATCACCTGGAAAAAAATGCCTTGAAAAACACAAAATAGCCACATAGGCCACCAACATAACCAGCAGGAATTGGATTCCAACCAGACCAGTATATAAAATCCGACTCATTTACTCTCATTGAGGAGGATGGAGAAAAGTTTTTAAGTGATAGGGAAAGCATTTCAGGGAGAAGAAATGTGATTTCGAGAGAAAAGAAAGCTCCCTTCTCAAGGTCGGAAGGTTGGAAAAATCTTAAGGGAAGAGAGAAGAAAAGAGAAAGAAATTCATCGAAGTTTGCGACTAAGGATGGAATCAAGGATACCCAATCTTCTCCTTATCAAGTGTCTAGTCTCCCTTTTTCCTTCAAACATCCCACCCGAGCTTACATTTACATTGCGCACATTTATTTATTGCTTTCCTTCTTTTTTTCTTCTTACTCTAGTTAGTTAGACTAACCTTAAAGTATAAATCGTATGTTGTGTGAGCGAAAAATGGTGCCTAACCTCTTTCTCTTCTGTCATCAACAGCCTTATTTAGAATCTTTGACCGCAGATCAACCACAGGAGTCACTCGAGTTGGGTAATCTATGATTCCCCAGCTCATAAGCGGTTTAGGGTGTCTAGTTGTCATAGATTCTGAGCTTCATAGATTAGTGACGACTCCAAGTCAAGCATATCATTATAATTGAGTCACCACTACCCCTCTCTGCACACGACAAACATAAAAAGTGAGAGGTGAGTGTACTGCCCCTGCGGTGAGCGTTCATACATTTGGCGACTCCATTGGGGATAGTAGCTAGCGACTATTGCTAAAGCCTAACTCGAAACATGTGATTTTTTTTTATTTGTTTGAAATTTCATAGTTCCAGTCCATTTACTTTTTCGCATTTACTTCCCGTCATTTACTTTCCAACCCAGTGATCTACTAGCTTGCAATTTACTTTCCACTCAAGTACTCTACTGGTCCTACAATCTACTTCTAATCATTTACATTCTAGTACTTTCTATTCTTTTTCTTTTACTAGGAGCCACTCCTCCATTAGCATTTATCATACGAGCACCACACCACCACATAGAACGAATCCGAACTTGTAAAAGATTCCTCTTTGATCTTGTTATTGATCAGAACCCCAAAAGGCACCACCTAAAATATTTCTTTACCTAGTTCAAAAGGTATATCGCTTATAGAACCTATTCAAAATTGAGAAGCTATAGATAATATATTCTACTTGTATGGTCCTTACACCTTTAAAAATAAAAATAAAAAAGAAACAAAGAGAAGGAGCAAACTAGCCAATAAAGAGGAAACAAGAAAGCGCTGGTTGCCATCATTGGGCCCAAAAATCACTTACGGGTCCATCGCCCTCCGAGGTCCATTCTCCTTACTGTAACATCATCCTCACCCAATCTCGGGCAACTATGGTTGCGTAATATGATTTACTTGCTCTCTAATCTTCCTCGAGTTCACCCAGGCTACTGGTGGAGGAGTCCCCAACTACTTCCCCATGACTAATATGGCCCTCAGCCTAAAAAGGTAAGAGGAGTTAATAAACCGCTTTCTCTACGATGTGGCCACCCCCTTGCCTAAAGTGCACCAATGCAACCACCGAGTGCCCCAGTCAGTTTGCCAGTCCAATCTTTATTTCTAGCATTACCTTCAACCAGTTAATTCTAGTTAACTCCTCTTAACGGGAGCCAGGTTTAGCTCCAATACCTTCCTGGAGTAGGGAGCCAATTTCAAATACATACTCCTCCTAATGGGAGCTGGTCTCAATTTCCAACACAAACTCCCCCTAAGGGGAGCTAATCTCAATTACAGCAAGTCCCTACAAACGGGCTCAGTTCTAATAGGCCCCTGTAAACGAGGCTCAATTTCAGCAAACCCCCACAAAGAGGGCTCAAATCCAAAAGTTCTCACAAATAAGGTTCAACTCTAACATCCTCCCCCTAATGAGAGTCTATTCCAGCCTTTACCTTTTAACAGTTAATTATATTCCAATAGTTAATTTCACTCTCTATATTCTAGTAATCAATTTCAGCATTTACATTTCAGCAGATAAGTATAACACCTTCTTGTAGACAAGAATTCTCTCCAGCTATATTCTCCCCCTAATTAAAATCCAGTCCAAGGACTCCCCCTAACAAGTGCAACAACCAAGTCCAACCTCCCCCTAATGGGAGCCATAGGAGAATCAACAAGGTCAACCACTATGAAGAAAAAGTTTTCAAAGTATCCAAAGGGCAAAACTCCAATTTCGGCCCATTTGAAATCAAGCATTTCTAGGCAATGGACAATAAATTGTAAAAGTAACACAGTATATATCTCTCATCCACTTAATTTAGGGACTTCTATTCTTTTCTTGATATAAGGGTATCTCAGAACTTTGAAGTACCAAAATTCAAGTGGTATACACTATCGAGTGCCCCCCAACCCACCTTAAAGTATTTTGTAGAGAGCTTGATGCCATGATAGGTGATGACAGAGCGTTAATATATCTATTTTAAAAGTCCCTTAAGGGCAACTCGTCAAATTGGTACACATCACTTGACCACCATCAAATCAAGACTTGGGAACACATTTCTCAAGCATTCATTGATCATTATGTGTACAATCTTAATGCAATGCCAGTGCAGGTATATTTGTTGCCTTAAGGTAAAAGAATAATGAGTCATTATTAGCTTACATTGGATAATAATAGGCCATGACTGCCAGTATAAAGACACCATTGACAATGATGAGCAAATCTCCATAGTCATCCACTTGACGAACTCGAGTATATCTGGAAACATGATCCCATACCCATATATCAACTTTACGCAATTCATTCACACTAGGAAAGAAGTAGAAGCCAAAATGAGGGCTAGGACAATCTTCCCTTAGCCTCATCAGGTTGTCCCTGCACGAAAGTCCAAATTTAAAAGAAAGCCTATTGGGTATGGGACCAGGAATGGAAATGTCCCCTCATCCAATGGAAGTTAACAATCTTGTCACCTCTGTCCAAGGCACAATATTTGCTCCCCATTAGGACAACAAAAACAACAACAACATAGATGGAACCCACGATACCCTAACCAACACCAACAGATGGGAATGGCTAAAGAGCTCAGGCAATTCATGGTAATAGCCCAAACATATAACGAGGTTGTGGACACCGCCGGGCGGGGGTGTACATGCGCATGGCCTAATCTCGCGTCCTTTTCTTTTATTTCCTTAGTTATGTTATGCCAGTACTAAACCCTAGCACGTATGTGAGCATTTCTGTCAAAGAACCCTACAAGGCCAATTAATTACCCTGCTTAGCCAAAAAAAAATGAAGATTTAGGTCGGTTAGGATCAAATTCCTGATTCCGTAAATTACAAATATGTCACTCTATGAACTTAGCTAATTCGAGCCTTAATCATCACACACTAGAAATCTCACTACCTAATTCATTATAGAAATACTAGGATTAACCAAACAAGCCCTAAACCGCTCATTAGTGGACCACTAAACCCAAAACTATAGAACGAAGTTCGAATTAACAGGCATGACATCCATCGTAGGACATTAGACCGAGATCGTGCCTTGAATCATTCAACTTAGCCTCGCAAGGTGAGTGCATGAGATATGTGAATGCACTTAGAAATTGTCATAAACTTAAGTTAATTGTCCATGTCCACACTTTTTTAAAATTATGGCCTTTAAATCATTACATCATGATCAAATTAAGGATACTAACCTAAGTTAATATCCTAAGAATATCTGTATAGCCACGACCCCAATCAATGATTGATAACCGTCGAACTAACCTTTAATTATATTCGTCAATCGTCGCATTCGAATTATGGAGTGATATCCATACGGAGATGATCACTAGGGATAACTAACCTATGGCATAGATCGACCCGTACATCTCTTAATGGACCCCAACAACTAAAACCAAACACCCATAGGGTTATAATAATAAATACCTACTCATTAAGGTCATTTGGCACCCTTCTGGCACTATAAATACCCTTTTGTTGGGCACTCCTCTCCTTCATACGAGTTTTTCCCTAGCTAGAGAGAAAAAAAGAGAAGGACAGTGAGCATGAGAGAGAAGGATTGGTGATTGCCTTACCATCTTTCTTCAACCTGACCCTAGCTACTACCAAACCCTCCGTCGAATCCGCTATTTACTTATAATCAGAGGTAAGAAATGCATCCTACCTTCCAATTTAAACCCTCTAGGGTTAGATTCTATGAATTTTACGTGAGTTTGATTTGATTTGGGAATCAGAAATTTCCCCAAAACCCTATCCCAGGTGCACAAAGATTGAGAAATTTCTCAGGTAGGTGTGGACCATTCGATCTGGGTTTTCGTTTATCAAACCTTGATAGTCCTAGATAGTGAATCCATGTTTTATTACGATTTCATATGCTATGAATGTTAAATTTGTGTTATTATTGTAACCTTTTTGCTATTCACTGTTGGTTATGCTCGATGAAATGCTTAAATGAATGGAATCCCTGATTTTAGAACACTTCATGCCACTTGTTTAGTTGATTTAATATAAATGTGATTGTATTGATTTGTACATGTATTTGATTGATTCACCACGATGTGGCATTAATTTGCTTTATACTTGATGTTATGTATTTGGTGATTAGATTATTATTATCGTAGCAGATCAAGCTCTTATAACTATTTGAGTAAGTGGATGGCCACCTTAGGTTGGCTACTCTAGGCTTATTCAATCAACCAAGGCTGAATATGGATGACTGACAATAATTGGAACCACGTGGGATACTTCACACCCAACGTCGGTTTTGTCAGAGTTCTCTGTAGTCGATTGGATCAGTCTAATGCAGGACTGGTCGATCACATAGTTGTTGTTGTATAACACTTCTTAGAATTTGGAATACCACAATTTCCATTGAAATGAGTTTATTCATGAGAATTAATGCATTACGATCCTACAAAAGACTCATGAGTCAGACATGGTGGTATGGGACATCATGTCCGAGTTGTTGTCCTATGTTGGGGTGATGAGCCTTCTTATAGTGACCAATGAGCACCAATGGAGGTGACGAGCCAACCATGTTAATTTAAGAATTGGGTGACGAGCCCTTCCACATTGATTTAGTGTTGGTTGACGAGCCCTTACCTTTTTGTAGTTATCCTTGGGTAACGAGCCATTGCCTTTGGATTAATTATATAAATTGGACATTAGGGTGATAAACCCTAAATTGGATCAAGGGACAATAGCAACGAGCCACTACGTACTGCAAGGAGCTATGTGATTAAGTTATTCTACTCATGATATAATGACGGCATTCTAGCTTTGTCAATATGTTGTTTGAATTTGAATTAATAAAGGTTTGGCTAAAGCATACATATCATGGCATTTGCGAGTAATGTTGGTGACGAGCCACATTACTATCAACTTGATTTGCATTGTTGGTAATATCGGTGACAAGTCGTATACATTAGGATAGATATGTTGTGAGTGATAGTGGTGGTAACCCATGTCACAGATGGATTGTTATTCTTGAGACATGCATATGCATATCCTACACTAAGGTCAGATCATGTTTGCACTTACTGTGGCAAGATCGACCATTCCATCTAGTTTTCCTATGGAAAGATGTGATACAGTGGTGTTACACCCCCTTAGTAAGCTTACCGTCTGCCTCAACATGCCCTTATCATTCCTCTGTTACAAGTAATTCAGCCTCAACAAGTATAAAGTGGCCCTCCTCTGCATCCAAATTGTTCGACTCAATGGTCGATGACTCTTGTACCAAACCGAGTGCAATAGGCTCGAGTACATGCACTTATCATCGAGAAACTCGAGGCATTGGCCTGATGCCATGAGCATTTAAAGGTACCGCTTATAAACATGATACACCAGTAATTCTTTTAACCGACACAGGTGCAACCACATCATTTATGTCTTGTGCTATTGTGAAAAGACTGAAAATAGACATCATTCCAATACTAAGATAGAGGTCGTGACAGCGACGAAAACTGACTCC
Organism: Magnolia sinica; assembly: GCF_029962835.1. Classification (NCBI taxonomy): domain Eukaryota; kingdom Viridiplantae; phylum Streptophyta; class Magnoliopsida; order Magnoliales; family Magnoliaceae; genus Magnolia; species Magnolia sinica. The sequence goes on from NC_080574.1 coordinate 90,384,209, forward strand.
AACTCCACTAAGGCATGCCCAAAATGCCTAATTATGCCACGAAATAGAGAAGTTCAGATAGATTTGATTGTCACTAGTATATATCACCATGACATCGTAATCGGCATGGATTCAATGACCGTGGTGAAGGCAGAAACCAATTGTGGCATGCGGATGGTCATAATGTAAGATCCTGGGGAGATCCCTTTTTCATTCCTTATTAAGGTTAGCTTCAAGTGTCACACTAAAATGTTTATTGTTCATGAAGTGTTCACCACCCTAAGTACAGGCTCGTGATGTAGTAATAATCTCGGTAAGATCGAGGTCGAATCCACAGGGACTGAACCTTGTATAAAATCTGAAAGTAACCTGAACTAGAACTAGAAGAAGATGTAATCTAAATCAGGAAAATTTAAGAGAATAATTGTGAATTATTAAACTAAAACTTGTAAAATTCAAAGGTGGGAAATTAAGGTTTCCAAGGATCCACTTGTAGAGATCAGGGATATTTATGCTTGATTCACGAACACAATTAGAATCAGAGTCCTATCTTCATCCAGTTGGAAGATATTTCATTAAAAATCAATTATGAACTTCCTTTGATCTAGTTCTCAAGAGATGAGAGGTATTAGAACTAGAATTGATTCCATTACAAAGCCATGCCCATGTGACAAAGCAAACAACAGAATTTAACTAATCCATAACCAATCTAAGAGAATTATGAACTTTAGGAAGGGTTCCATCATCCAACCATGTCCATGAGACGATGGTGAACAACGGGATTCCTACGTTCACAATCTCGATACATACACAGAGTATACTCAAAGCTATCACAGATCTATTGTAATTCAAGTCACAACAAACCATTAAAAACTATGAATATTCCTTATAATCAAACCAAATTCAAAGAGAGTTCAACTTAACATGAATCAAAGCCATAGAAATACCCCCTCACGCTATAAGCTTCACCTCTTAGCCCTAGCTAAGAGGTTTAGCCAATTATAGACATGATTGCACAAAATCTCTTAAAAGAATATAAACAAACAAGAAGCAAAGAAAAGAAGGAAGAACTCTTTGAAGTCGGTCGCACTCCACGCTCTCTCTCTCTCTCTCTATCCCTCCCTCTCCCTCTCTCCTTCACACGTCCTCTCTCATGTTCTCTCTCCCCTTTATATAGGCTATCTGTAGGTCAGCTTGGTCAGTCACAGACCCTATTTACGCAATCTCATTCGCAGCGGAACGGACCTCTGTTTCTGTGCAAGAAAACACACAACCTGTTGCGTTTGATTTGATTTTTAGAGAACAGATTGGACCATTCAAGCAATCCGACCACATAGATGTGGTCGAGATTGCTTTCTCCACTATTTAGACAATCTGGATCACCGGTCCTTGTTTCGATTGCACAACAGCTCAGATCGTCCGGATTTCTCAGACTCAGGCCTTGCACAAGAACCTGCGCTGTGATGATTAGTGGGCCCCTAATCAATGCCGACAAGGAAATCCACTCCGTCTAATGGATTCACATCGAAAAACCAGTCGGAGATGGAAGGTTTTAGATCGGATTTGGTGTGGCCCGCGGAGTTTCTACTCTGCCGATCGTCCTGTGTTTGAGACTTCATGTACGTGTGATGTTCGAGAAAATTGGGTCGCAGATCAGGGTACAGTCGATTTGACCTCCTGAATTTAATGAGTAGTGTGGATTATCGAGAGGTATGATGATGGTGGCCCACCCGAATCCGTCGACAAGTCTCTGTTATGGGCGGGATTTTGGTTTCGAGCCGGATTCAAATCCGCTCAGGTCAATGCCCGTTGACCGTTTTAACTGGTCTGGTGCACAGCAAGCGCACACCTGTTGTGTACATTGACCACATGAAGTGGGTCTCACCTTGATGTTTCTTGAAATTTGTTCCGTCCATCCACTTCCTCATCTAATTTAAGTGGTTGAGTCCAAAATTGAGCATATCCAGATATCAGGTGGGATGCAACTTGGTGATTTTGTGGCTGATCTTTCGTTGGGCTACTTTCACAAAGATCCAATGGATGAAATTTTATATGCACAATTACTTTCTGATCCTTAGGCTGGATATAAAGTTTCGTGCCAAACGGATGGTGGGAACCCTGTGATCATGCATTCAGGCCAATTCTTAGGCTTCTTTATCTTCAATCACTTGATCTTCTCGGATCTTTGGCATGTAAATTCTTTAATCTTGGTCTCCTAAGATCCATCCCTTTCTTTGGTGATTCTTGAGCATCAAAAGCTAATAATATTAGCCTTCTTAAACATCTAAAGTTCTTGAAGTCGACAATGGATCAAAGTAAACTAAAACTAAAACTTTATTCAAACTAAAATTAATGAATTGTTCATCACTCAAGCCAATAAACTTGAATCAAAGTAAACTATAACATTAAAAATAATTATAAGCTTCACCTCTTAGCCCTACCTAAGAGATTAACTAGCATCGCTAACATCCTAGAACAAAAATAAAGGAAAAACATAAAAGATAAACTAGAATTGAGCGATTGAAGAAGAAGAACGACTTCGTAGAATTTCTGCAACCTATTGCTCTCTCCCAAGCCCTAACTCATCTCTAGAATTGTAACGTCTTGAAAAAATTCGTACAAGGACCTGAGTACCACCTCAAGCAGAAATCACCCAAGACCAAAACCTTTAAGAATTAGGTTAATATTAGCAAGTGCTAAACCAGCGTGCTTATGAAATCAGTACTAATCACTTTAAATATGATCTGCAAGAACCAAAACGTGCAGAATCATTGACGTTACATTACCCTGAAATCTAGAATCCGTCTTTAAACCCAGTTGCTCTCGGGAGCATCTTAAAACTCCGTATCGGACCTAGACCGCACGTCGAAAGTCCGATGACCGTAAAACTATATGGATATGACCGCATTACTGGACTTGACAACCCCCTCGGAAATCAAGTCATAATTATGTCTAAAAATGTACAACTTAAACCCGGAGCAAAGTGTGTGAGAAACGTGAAAATATTTAGAAATAAAATCTGAATTTAAGTAATCTGAGACGTGTCGCTTGCGGGCCAAATATAAGGATTCAGACCATCAAAATCTGACCCAAATACACCCTCAGATCAGGAGAAATATCCCACACATGTCGGTGTACTTGTAACCCTGATTGAGTGACCGTGACCGTTAAATTGAAACTAGTCTGCCACCGTCGATCTGTAAATTCGATCGGAACGAAAACTCAGCCTCAACTAAATCCATGGTCAGGGAGCTTAAGTCCGACCAGAAGTGGAAAAGGGGCCATCAGAAGTGCTCCATTGGACCGGAACGGTCCGTATTTGGATATAACCTAAGTATACCTTAGCCCTGGGGCTATTTCCATCAAACCTGGGCCTATATAAGGACCTTAAACCCTCTCTCTCTCACCCCATACGAATTTAAGAAAACCATAGGAGAGAGAGAAGAGCGAAGAGAAAGGAAAAGACAGGAAGTGAGAGAGTGAGTTGGAAGTTCTTCCTGGGATTCGATCCCGTTACTCCATGCATTTAGCCACCCCCTCTGTATCGCAAATCAGGCAATTTCGACTCCGTACTTAGATAAGAAAACCTAACCCTAATCTGTTTTAGGGTTTCAGATAGTGTAAGTTATGAAATAGCTAACCTAATTTATGTTATAGGTTGTCAATCTGCCGTAGACAAAGACTTGACTTTAAAACTGAGTTCATTACGGGTCTACCGGCGAAAGGTGCGGACTATAAGCATATAGGTTATGGTTTTCAAGGATTTTAATGTCGGTTAATGGTTTATTACTGATGTGTGTGCAATTTCACATGCCAAATGCAATGCTTGTATCGCGTTTCTGATATATATGAACTATATTGAGTTTAGTGTATTCCATGTATATGCAGAAAGTTTCGTATACGTATGAAATTTGAACATGTGTTTGCCATGATTAATTGTCATATGTTTATGCTAGTTGTATATGTAACAACACCTTGGCGAAAGGATTTGTCCTAATATGTGCTATCACCAACATACGTCATGTATGTTGGAATGTGTAGTCTAAGTGTTTGGAGAAATGTCTGAATGAACAAGTGTGTAATAAGTTGTACTTCAATGGGTGTTGAGAAGAGATTCTCAACTATCTTAATGATGTGTATGATTTCCTCCATGTAATTTACATTCTTTGTCCGTTTACTTAGACACTGCTTATGTGTGAATTCATGTTTAAGTTGAAATCCATCAAATGCTCACATGCTTGTATGATTGGAATTATTGATCCATTACTATTCTGATTAGCTTGTATGATTATCTATTATGATTGAATGTGTCTGGGACTACGGAATAGTCCAGGTAATCAGTAACAAGCACTGAATAGGTGGCTGAGGTTGTTTCGCCATATAGGACGTGTTCGATGAGTCCGAGTCGTACTTCGGTTGTCTACAGTGGTTAGGCCACACGGAGTGCTTACGCACTTTATGTCGATCAATTCGATGTGCGCTCATACTAGTCGAGCTCATTAAGTAACCCGATTGACCCGATGTATGTTCACCATGTATGAACGCTACTGCTTGAATCTAGGGTACCAAACTCACCAGTGAAAATTCTCTAAAACCTTGGTACCTCTATCCGCTAAGACTCATGAGCCGGGCATGGTAGTATGGGATACCGTGGTCGAGCTGTCGGCCTACGCTGGGGTGAAGAGCCTCCCCGTAGTGACCAGTGAACAACCTAGACTCGTGAACCTAATACAGTGGTATGGGACACTGTATTCGAGCTGTCAGCCTACACTGATAAGGTGACGAGCCCTTTGTAGTGACCTCGAGTGTACGCTAAGACTGCGTAGAGGCGACGAGCCCTTACGTAGCAACAGGAGTACACTAGGCCTGCACTGATAAGGTGATGAGTCCTTTACAGCAACTTAGAACCATAACATCATATGAGATTTGCTAGGATTGACGATCCTAGAATGGATCATTATTTGAGAATTGATATAAGGGAGGTACCTTAGCTTCCTAATCCTGCTGTATGAAAAGGACTAATAGGAACTTGGTAATCACGCTCATGCACCACATTGCATGTGCCGTTTGGCGATGTGTAGAGAGCACGAGGAAGTGACTAACATGCACGACCGTTAGATGAAGATCGCTGAGGGAGTGCAGGTGAGAGAATGCATCATTTATTCATACCATTCCTACATTAATCAAAGTATCTAGGAATGTTCAATTGTATTGCTTTATCATTACTGCTTGACTGAGTTAATAACATGTTAACCTTTGCTTTATTGTTCCACTGAGTTGATCACTCACTCCCACGTTATGGGATGGTGTTTTAAACACCAACCAGACCCTGTTGTAGGTTCAGTCGATGGCGCAGCCTGCGAGGCGGAGCCGGACTTTGAGGATGATGAGGAGGCATTCTCATATATGCACTATTCAGGTGGGTTTATATAAACCGTTCTGAATCGTCGGGGCTTCAGGGTTATACTTGTAGTGGACTGTTATATTTTAAAATTTTGTAATTTCAGACAATACATGTAATTATTGACCTGGCAATGCATACATACTTGGGGACCTAAATTGATTTATAAAGTTATACATAGTCATTTCAGTCTTTCGCTTGTGTATTACAACTGTCCCTAGATTATGTTTTGCAGTTTTGGCTTAATCTTATTCATGTTTATGCACCAATATAGACAACATTTAAATCATCATCAAATATGTTGCATAAGTGATGCGTTGGAACTCGGGAGTTGGTCTCTTACTCGACCCCTGATTTTCAGGGCATTACAAGTTGGTATCAGAGGATGATTTGGATTAAATCGGACCTGGGTTATGGTCACACGACGTACACTGATGTATTTAGACTTAGGTGGGTATGAGAAAATTATAGAGACAAGCTTAGGATTTCCAGTTTCACCGATTGGCGAAAGTTACCGAAAACGATCGCCGAGATTGGGTTCGTACACGTCCGTGATCGCTTGAGGTGACCCCGGATCATCACTAGACCATCAAGTGACGGGTTTAGACCATAATTTGCCCAATCCCAGCCTTCAACAATCAAGAAAATAGGTACTTACATTAGAAATTTCTCGAAATAACCCGAAACGACTCAAAACGGAGTTGGGGGCCAAATGAAACACTTTCAGGGGGACCCAGGGTGGGTCCCACATATTTTTACAGTCCAAGGGGTAGGAGGACCTCGCCCAAAGGGCGAGCCCTCGCTGGACTGTCCCGAGACTGGCGAGGGTCTCGCCGGCTGGCAGGTCTGGCCGGGAGGGCCGGCTCGGGCCGACGCCTCTAGGGTGTTATGTGGCCCACTGATCCATGTTGGGTTGGTTTTAAACCCTCCAAACATGCCTCTCCTTCATAATCCACCCCTCCAAGCTTCCCTTTTTCTTCAAAACTCTTTGGTTTTCTCTCAAATCTCTCCTCTATTCACCCATTTCATCATTTTTCTTCTACACACATACCCTCCCACCATTTTCCATCAAAACCCTCTCCTATCTCTCTCTTTTCCTTTGATTTGAGAGCACAAGTCCCTCATTTGTGTCCCATATACCATCAAGTTCAACAACTCCTCCATTTTTCACCTATCTTCTCTTTTCCATGGCCTTGATCGAGCTTGTGACGGCCATTTTGTCAATTTCCATGCTTCTTTCTCTCATGGGAAAGAAGAGGACGCCTACGGATGAGGCCGGGCCTAGTCGTCCTACTCGTTCAAGGAGGCCAGAGGCGCCGCTACAAGTGCAAATGTTGACCGGGAGATACGGACCAAGCGAGAGCTTGATCCCCAGGCTCCCCTCGAAAGGATCCTCCTAACGGATATGTCTCATGGGAGATTTTAGGGTCGCAGGGTCCTCTTTGAAGCTCATGTGGATGAGAGGCTCTTCAGACAATATCTGGTGATGGAGCGCCTAGTTGAGGCCGGGTGGGGTCCTGTGTTTGAGGGCGAGTATCGCGCAAATGTGGGCACAGTCCGAGCCTTCTACGCCCACATTCAAGAGCCTATGTTGGAGCCCTTGTAGTTCAAGATCCCAGTAGACAGAGATCGGGAGGCCACAATTAATGCTGGGTTAATAGCTCGACTCATGAAGATGCCGCTTAGCGAAGTGCATACAAGCGAGAAGAATTTGAAGAGTGTACGTGAAAGGGATCGCCGCACGCGATTCCTTTGTGGACAACTGGCTCGCTGGAATCCGAACAACAGTCTCCTAGCAACTAACATGACTAACGACTTTCGCCTGCTCCACCACATCTTCACGTACAACGTGTACCCTAGGTGGAGCAACTGCAGCGAGTGCACCCATCTGATGGTGGATTTCATGTACCAAGTAAGGCAGGGAGAGAAGTTGTGCGTGCCTACGCACATTCTGTGGCAAATAGTTCTCACTGCACGCTCTACTAGAGTGTCTGATTCACTCCCATTTGGCCGACTCATATGCGAGATTGCATGGGAGTTTGGCTATAGACTTGGGGCGAAAGTGTCGGTGTCGACCCATTACATCAACGAGGCTACTCTTAACCAGATGAAAATTGGGCCACGATAGCGACAAGCCCACGTCAATGAGAGTGAAGACGAGACGGCTAGCGAAGAGTATGATAGCGAGGAGGTAAGCAGATAGGAGATAGAAGAAGAACAGGAAGAAGAAGAGGAGGCTCAGGACACGGATGAGAGCTCCTCTCCTACGGCAACGGAGCATGACCCTGATCGGGCTGCTAAGGAAGCCCGTCTAGTTCAACTTGAGGAGGGCCAGGCTGCCCTGCGACAGGAGATCATTAATACTCGGACCCTTGTGAAGCACAAGTTTAAGAAAGTGACCCACACTTTGAAAGTTATCCTGTGTTGCCTGCAGGATAAGGGCACCCCTCCTCCATCGCCAGACTCAGATGTCTAGTCATCCATGTCGTTGCCCAGTAGTTTGCTTTGTTGCTGTCTTACAATGTCTGTGTTTCAATGTTTAAGGGCTTAATAGTATCGCAGGTAAATGGTGTGTTTGTGTTTGTTGGTTGTCTTAATGTTTACAGCTTTACTTGTAATGGCTTCTAGGCCGCTACCTAAGATTCAGAGCAGACCATTCCTCGGGAAGAGGCCACGGACAGATTCACAGCCGAGGTTAATGGCTCCACCTGCCCTGTGAGGCAACCTGATGTGTGGTGTGCCTACTGCAAGAGGCCAGGCCACACGGAGGTGACTTGCTTCACCAGGATGAGGGATAACGGCTTCTCACTGCCCAAGAGGATTAACCGCCAGCTTCCCCAAACTATATCATCACCACCTCTACGCTCGGCACCATCTCATCTATCTTTCCGGCCACCTATACCTCGATTTAGGCCACCTCGACGGCCTATGGTACCTCAACCGAACCATTTTCAACAGGCTCGAGTGCACTCACTTACAGCTGAAACATCAGAGGCAGCACCTACGCCACCTATGGCTTTTGATGTTACGGCACATATCCAAGGTACTCCAGTCTTTTTATTAGTGGACACCGAGTCCACTGTCTCTATCATATCGTGCACAATAGTCAAGCGACTAGGGTTGGAAACTAGTCATATAGTTGGGGTGAGAATCCTTACTGCCACAAGGACTTTCTCGGATGCTACCAAGATCTATAAGGGATGTTCGATAGATGTAGGGAGCGGGATAACGCTCCTCGACTTGATTGTTACCCCATTACATCACTATGATGTTGTTCTTGGTATGGATTGGCTCACAGAGATGAAGGCAGAGATTGACTGTGATTGTAGAGTGGTGATAGCTTATGGACCAGAGGGCACGACCTTTACATTCCCAGTACAGGTCAGTTGGCCCTATCTCATTGATTGTTATGCTTCCATGCTGGAGGACGCTCATGGTCCAACGCTTGAGGACACTCCTGTGGTCCAAGAGTTCTCAGACGTGTTCAAGAAGATACCTGGACTACCCTCTCAGCGCGAAATTGATTTTACCATCGACCTAGTGCCTAGTACGACACCTGTGTCTCTTCCGACCTATCGCATGGCTCTGTGCGAGATGGAGGAGCTGAGGAAACAGATCGATGATCTGTTGAATGCGGGCTTTATACGACCCAGTGTGTCTCCTTGGGGAGCGCCCGTGTTGTTTGTAAAGAAGAAGGATGGATCTCTGCGATTATATATTAATTATCGCAGATTGAACCAAGTGATGGTAAAGAATAAGTATCCTTTGCCCAGGATAGATGATCTGTTTGATCAGTTGAAGGGGGCAAGGTATTTCTCGAAGATTGACTTGCATTCGGGGTATCACCAGTTGAGCGTCAGGGATGAGGACGTGCAGAAGACGGCCTTCAGGACCAATTTTAGACACTATGAGTTTCTCATAATGTCGTTCGGCCTTACGAACGCACCACCATGTTCATGGACTTAATGAACAGAGTATTTCGGCCATTCCTTTTACGATTCGTCATCGTGTTTATTGATGACATCCTGATATACTCCAAGAGTCGAGAAGAGCACGAGAAACACCTGCGAGCAGTCTTGGATACTCTAAGGAAGAACCAGTTGTTTGCACAGTACAACAAGTGCGATTTCTGGAAAGAGGAAGTCAAGTTTCTAGGACACGTGGTGTCCAGAGAATGGATAGCTATGGACCTTACTAAGGTAGCCACAGTTCAGGACTGGAAGCAGCACGGTTCGGTTACTGAGGTGAGGAGTTTTCTTGGTCTGGCAGGTTATTATCGACGATTCATTCGGGATTTTTCGAAGATAGCTAGACCTCTGTCTCAGTTGACACGGAAGGATCTAAAGTTCACCTAGAATGAAAAGGCGGAAGCAGCTTTTCAGGAGCTGAAGGACAAGTTGACGTCCACCCCTGTGCTAGTATTGCCAGAGCAAGGGGTCAAGTACACGATATACACGAACACATCTCGCGTCGGTTTGGGCGGTGTTTTGATGCAAAATGACAGGGTTATTGCCTACCTGTCACGATAGTTGAGGAAACACGAGGAAAACTACCCTACGCACAACTTGGAGTTAGCTGCCGTCATCTTTGTCTTGAAGATCTGGAGGCATTACCTCTATGGAGAGGAGTTCGAGCTCTTTTGCGACCACAAGAGCCTCAGATACATATTCACTCAACGGGACCTAAATATAAGGCAGCGGCGATGGATGGAGACACTGAAGGACTTCAAATTCGAAGTCTCTTACCATTCTGACAAGGCCAACCTTGTGGCAGACGCACTGAGCCGCAAGAAGGCATTGGCATTTGCTGCTCTGTTAATGGTATCAGAGTGGGACATGGTAGAATTTGTGCGAGACTTTGAGTAGAAACTCACGGTGGAGGGGCCGTATGAGGGCATCTCACATATTCGAGTACAACCCCTCATTGATGACTGGATCATTGCGGCCCAGGCAGATGATGAGCTATTGGCGAAGATGAGAGGGCAAGTTAGTGCAGATGAGGTTTCAAAGTGGAGCGCTGGTACGAATGGGGGCTTATGTTACCGTGGCCGCTTATGCGTCCCGAACCTCCCTGACTTGAGGAAAAAAGTTCTTAAGGCCGCTCACGATTCTCGGATGGCTATGCATCCAGGTAGCACGAAGATGTATCGTGACATGAAGAGGCCGTACTGGTGGGATAATATGAAGGCTCACATATCAGATTACGTGTCCCGTTGTCTCACGTGCCAGCAGGTTAAGGCAAAGCATCGCCGACCTCCTGGTTTGCTTCAGCCCATGCCCATAGCTGAATATAAGTGGGACTTCATCTCTATGGATTTCATCTCAGGGCTGCCGAAGACGAGGAAGGGTTATGATTCCATTTGGGTGATCGTGTACCGGTTGACGAAATCGGCTCATTTCCTCCCTATCAGAGTTTCAAACTCTGCAGACGAGTTAGCTAGGTGTACATCAAGGAGATTGTACGTCTGCATGGAGTTCCTGTGGAGATCGTATCGGACCAAGACACGCGATTTACATCTATTTTCTAGACTCGTATCCAGGAAGCAATGGGTGTAAAGTTGAAATTCAGTACCGCATTCCACCCATAGACTGACGGGCAGACGGAACGGGTGAATCAGATTCTGGAAGATATGTTGCAAGCTTGTGTGCTAGATTTCAAGGACAGTTGGGATGACTGTCTTCCCTATGCAGAGTTTGCCTATAACAACAGCTTCCAGGTGAGTATTGGCATGGCTCCTTACGAGGCACTGTATGGGCATCCATATAGGGCACCGTATTGCTGGGCAGAAGTTGGCAAGAAGAGCTTAATTGGTCCGGAGTTAGTTCAGACGACTTCAGAGAAAGTCGACATTATCAGGCGCTGACTTCTGACAGCGCAGAGCAGACAGAAGAGTTACGCCGATACGAGGCGGCGACCGCTAGAATTCAAAGTCGGAGACCATGTGTTCCTCAGAGTTTCCCTATGAAGGGAGTCCTTCAGTTTGGCAAGAAAGGGAAGCTCACGCCTCAATTCATTGGCCCATTCCAGATACTTGATCGAGTGGGGGCAGTGGCGTATCGCTTTGCATTGCCCACACCACTTGCGGGTGTGCATAACGTATTCCATGTTTCTATGCTGAAGAAATACGTTCCCGATCCTTCCCACATTATCAGATGGGAGCAAGTGCAGTTGAGCGAGGACGTTACATATATACTGCGACCGATGCGTATCCTAGACAGGAAAAAATAGGTACTGCGTAGCAAGGTTAATCCACTGGTGAAAGTGGTGTGGACACATCACACAGAAGAAGAAGCTACTTGGGAAACAGAAGCCGAGGTTCGAAAGAACTACCCTTAGATTCTCGAGGAGTACGAAAATGTACTAATTTCGAGGATGAAATTTTTCTTTAAGGGGGGTATATTGTAACGTCTCGGAAAAATTCGTACAAGGACCCAAGTACCACCTCAAGCAGAAATCACCCAAGACTAAAACCTTTAAGAATTATGTTAATATTAGCAAGTGCTAAACTAGAGTGCTTATGAAATCAGCACTAATCACTTTAAATATGATCTGCAAGATCCAAAACGTGCAGAATCATTGACACTACATTACCCTGAAATCTAGAATCCATCTTTAAACCCAGTTGCTCTCGGGAGCATCTTGAAACTCCATATCGGACCTGGACCGCACATCGAAAGTTCGATGACCGTAAAACTATCTGGATATGACCGCATTACTGGACTTGATAACCCCCTCGGAAATCAAGTCTTAATTGTGTCTAGAAATGCACAACTTGAGCCTAGAGCAAAGTGTGTGAGAAATGTAAAAATATTTAGAAATAAAATTCAAATTTAAGTAATCTAAGTCGTGTCACTTGCGGGCCAAATATAAGGATTCAGACCATTAAAATCTGACCCAAATACACCCTCGGATCAGGAGAAATGTCCCACACATGTTGGTGTACATGTGACCCTGATCGAGTGACCGTGACTGTTAAACTGAAACTGGTCTGTCACGGTCGATTTGTAAATCCGATCGGAACTAAAACTCAGCCTAACCTAAATCCATGGTCAGGGAGCTTAAGTCTGACCGCACATGGAAAATGGGCCACCAGAAGTGTTGCATTGGATCGGAACGGTCCGTATTTGGATATAACCTAAATATACCTTGGCCCTGGGGCCATTTCCATCAAACCTGGGCCTATATAAGGACTTTAAACGCTCTCTCTCTCACCCCATAAGAATTTGAGAAAACCCTAGGAGAGAGAGAAGAGAAGAGAAAGGAAAAGACAGGAAGTGAGAGAGTGAGTTGGAAGTTCTTCCTGGGATTCGATCCCATTACTCCATGCATTTAGCCACCCCCTCTGTATCGCAAATTAGGTGATTCCGACTCCGTACTTGGGTAAGAAAACTTAACCCTAATTTGTTTTAGGGTTTCAGATAGTATAAGTTATGAAATAGCTAACCTAATTTATGTTATAGGTTGTCAATCTGCCGTAGATAAAGACTTGACTTTAAAACTGAGTTCGTTATGAGTCTATCGGCGAAAGGTGCAGACTATAAACATATAGGTTATGGTTTTCAAGGCTTTCAATGTCGATTAATGGTTTATTACTGATGTGGGTGCAATTTCACATGCCAAATACAATGTTTGTATCGCGTTTCTGATATATATGAACTATATTGAGTTTAGTTTATTCCATGTATATGTAGAAAGTATCGTATACGTATGATATTTGAACATGTCTTTGTCATGATTAATTGTCATATGTTTATGCTAGTTGTATGTGTAACAACTCCTTGGCGAAAGGATTTGTCCTAATACGTGCTATCACCAATATACGTCATGTATGTTGGAATGTGTAGTCTAAGTGTTTGGAGAAATGTCTGAATGAACAAGTGTATAATAAGTTGTACTTCATATAGATGTTGAGAAGAGATTCTCAACTATCTTAACGATGTGTATGATTTCCTCCATGTAACTTACACTCTTTGTCTGTTTACTTAGACACTGCTTATGTGTGAATTCATGTTTAAGTTGAAATCCATCAAATGCTCACATGCTTGTATGATTGGAATTGTTAATCCATTACTGTTCTGATTAGCTTGTATGATTATCTATTATGATTGAATGTGTCTGGGACTACGGAATAGTCCAGGCAATCGGTAACAGGCACTGAATAGGTGGTTGATGTTGTTTCGCCACATAAGACGTGTTTGATGAGTCCGAGTCTTACTTCGGTTGTCGACAGTGGTTAGGCCACACGGAATGCTTACGCACTTCGTGTCGATTAATTCGATGTGCGCTCGTACTAGTCGAGCTCGTCAAGTAACCCGATTGACCTGATGTATGTTCACCATGTATGGATGCTCTGCTTGAATCTAGGGTACCAAACTCACCAATGAAAACCTTCTAAAACCTTGGTACCTCGATCCGCTAAAACTCATGAGCCGGGCATGGTGGTATAGGACACCGTGGTTAAGGTGTCGGCCTAGGCTAGGGTGACGAGCCTCCCCGTAGTGACCAGTGAGCAACCTAGACTCGTGAGCCAAATACGGTGGTATGGGACACTGTATTTGAGCTGTCGGCCTACACTGATAAGGTAACAAGCCCTTTGTAGTGACCTCGAGCGTACGCTAAGACTACGTAGAGGCGACGAGCCCTTACGTAGCAACAGGAGTACACTAGGCCTACACTGATAAGGTGATAAGCCCTTTGCAGCGACCTAGAACTATAACATCGTATGAGATTTACTAGGATTAACGACCCTAGAATGGATCATTGTTTGGAAATTGATATAAGGGAGATACCTTAGCTTCCTAATCCTACTGTATGAAAAGGACTATTGTAACGCCCTGAAATTCGGGGGTCGAGCATAACTCAGCTCCCCAGTTTCAAAACATCACTTAAGCAACATATTGAATGATGGATGTATGTTGTCTGTATGAGTGCATAAAACATGGAATAGATTAAGCCAAACTGCAAATATAATTCAGGGATAAGTGAAGAACGCAAGCAGAAGACTTAAAGAAATATATGTGTACATATGCAAATCCCTGAAATACATATACATACCAGGTCGTATTATAAGTGTTGCTATCAAAATTACAAGTATCAAATTACATCATCTATTCCCAAAAAGAAATCCCAGAATCCCACGCATCAGGACATGGCTCACTAGAACCCGCCTGAAAACTGCATAAAAGAAAAAACAGCCTCATCATCCTCGAACTCCGACTCTGCCTCAGAGGTCGCATCAACATCTGCAACTAAGATAGAGTCTGGTGGGTGTTTAAACACCGTCCTAGAACGTGGGAGTGAGTGATCAACTCAGTGGAACAATAAAGCAAAGGTTAACATGTTATCAATTCAATCAAGCAGTAATGATAATGCAGAACAATTAAACATGTCCTAAGTACTCTTGTTAGTGCAAGGATGTATGTAGAATGATGTGTGCCCTCGCGCGTACACCCTCAGCGTCTTCATCTTACGTTACGCATGACATCACCTAAAGTGCTCCACCTCTTCCATGCACATGCAATGCGGTGCATGCACATGATTACCAAGTTGTTATTAGTCCTTTTTATACAGCAGGATTGGGAAGCTACGGTACTTTCCTCATATCACTATCCAAACAGTGATCCATTCTAGGGTCGTCAGTCCTAAACAATCTCATACGATCATATGGTTTCAGGTCATTGCAAAGGGCTCGTCACCAACCATATGGTTTCAGGTCGTTACAAAGGGCTCGTCACCAATCATTGCACGCCTGTCATACCTTCGTTACTACAACAAGGCTCGTCACCTCAATGCGGTATCCAGGCATGCTCGAGGTGACAAAGGGCTCGTCACCAATCAATGTAGGCCGATAGCACGAATATAGTATCTCATACCACCATAATCGGCTCACGAGTTTGGTTGCTCAGTGGTCACTACGGGGAGGCTCGTCACCCCAGCGTAGGCTAACAGCTCGACTACGGTGTCCCATACCACCATGTCCGGCTCATGAGTCTTAGCGGATCAAGGTACAATGGCTAATAGAATTTGCACTGGTAAGTTTGGTACCTTAGATTCAAGTAATAGCGTCCATACATGGTGAACATACATCGGACAATCGAGTTACTTGACGAGCTCGACTAGCACGAGCGCACGTTGGGTTGAACGACATAGAGTGCACAAACACTCCATGTGGCCAAACCACTGCCGATAACTCTAATATGACTTGGGTTCGTCAAATCACGTCCTACGTGGCGAAAGCAACCTCAGCCACAAACTCAAGGCCGATAACCGATTTCCTGGACTATTCCATAGTCCCAAAACACATTCCACTACAACAGATATTCATATAGAATTTAGAACAGTAATGGAACAATAATTCAAATCATGTAGTACATGAGCATTTGAAGAGTATCAACTTAACATGAATTCTCACATAAGTAATACTTGAACTTAAACAATAAGGAATATGACTTGCATGTGGTAAATCATACACATCAATAGGAGTGTTGAGGATCGCTTCTCAACGCCTGCAATTAGGTTAATATATTACACTTTAGATCATTCAGACATTTCTACAAACACTTAGAATACATAGTGCAACATGCATGACATATGTTGAAATACAGGCATTTGGACAATTCCTTTTGCCAAGGAGTTGTCACACATACAATTAACACAATTACACAACAAATAATCATGGCAAACACATGCTCATATTTTATACGAATATGGTACTTCCTACATATACATAGAATACACTAATCTCAATATAACACATGCATATCAGGAACGCAAAATAAACATAGCATTTGACATGTGAAATCTCATCCATAACAAGAATAAACTATTAGCTGGCATTGAAAGCCTTGAAAACCATAACCTATACGATTAAAGTTCGCACCTTAAACCCGAAATAGAACACCGAACTGATTCAGACGATATGTCTTCGTCAACGGCGACAAGATAACCTAAGGCAAGAATAGAAATGAGCTACAACAACACATAAACTATTCTAAGCTCTAAAACAGATTAGGGTTAGGTTAACTTACCCAAGGATGAACTTAGAATCGTCGGAATAATGATTCAAAAGTGATGGCTTAAGGATGTAGAGTAACAGGAAAGAATCTAAGATGATTCACCAACTTCTCTCTCACTTTCTCTCTCTTTTCCTCTCTCTTTCTTAGCTAGGGTTTAGGAAATTCGTATGGAAAAGAGAGTTAGGGTTTTAAGGTCTTTATATAGGCCTAATATTGATGAAAATAACCCCAGGGCCAAGGTATACTTAGGTTATAACCAAAACAGGCCTCTCTCGATCCAACGGAACACTTTTGGTGGGCCTTTTTCCACGTGCGGTCGGACTTAAGCTCACTGACCATGGATCTAGGTCAGACTGAGTCTTCGTACCGATCGAATCTACAGATCAGTTGTGGCGGACCACACACAATTCAACGGTCACCAAAACTCGATCAGGTCCACAAGCACTATGACCTGCCTGGGCCATCTTGAAAAGGCCAAGCTATATGTCCTAGAGGGGGGGTGAATAGGACAATGCCAAATAAAAACTTATAATAGCGGAATAATAAAGAAAATGATAGCCAAATTAAATAATAATGCAGGAAAGAAAAACAACCTCAAGATTCAGATCTTGAGAGGTTGATACAAACGTTATTCTAAGGACAACCTTACACCAAAAACAGAGTTTATGGTAGGACAACCTTATTTCTAGAAAGGTCTTTGTATCAAGTCTCAAATCGAAGAGGAATACAAAAACAAATATGAACTGAATTGAAATAACTTGTAATTAAAGATGTATTGTTCTAGGGACAGCCATACACCATAAAAATGGCAGGGCAACCTTGCTGGAACAACTTTCAAAATGAAATTGAAAATCAAGCTTATAAAGGAATAGCAGAAAGTAAATTCTAAGCTATTACAACATTCTCACAAAGCTTGAAATAATTACAACATTCATCACCATACATACATCCCACAAAAAGAATAAAAAAAATTAAAAGAATAAAATAAACAACCACAACACAAGGGTTTATAGTGGTTCGCCTGTGTGTTCACCAACTGTTATCCAACAGCCACACAAAAAGCTACTCCACTCCTAATATCCTCACACAGGGGATATTAGCGTTCACTAAAAATAGGTTTTCCCAGGTTCACCCAAAACCCTTACAATTGTGTCTTTGTATGTGGGCTTACACAATTAAAAAACCCCACTTCTGAGTTTTCCTGGCTTTCCTCAGATAACCAATATAACAAGATTTTTCTGGCAAATCTTGATGTGAGACTCGTATCCTTGTCTGTACCATTCCATAGGCTCCTGCGGTCCTCCCGGTCGAATTCCAGCGACCTGCGATGCGTAGATAGCATTTGCATGCGACCTTGAGTGTTATCCTATAATTTCGAGTCGGCTTGACCTAAGACCTATGTCATTGCGACCGCATCGTCGCTGTGGTTCCAACGCCACGTCTCGTATGACAATCCGAGATGTACATCAAAAGATGTAGGTCGCGCTTTATTTGAACCTTGATCGCATTTGTGGGACCCACCTATGGCATGGCATGCCACCCTATGTATGCATGACATCATCATCCTCATAATTTCCTACCCACCTATGGCTAGTCTAGACCTCTAGCTACCTATAGGTAGTCTAGACCCCTAACCCCCCTCCCTTACATTCATTATGACATGCATTTATTACACATGCATTTATTACTCTCTCTCTCTCTTATCTCTCTCCCTTCCTCTTTCTTTCTTATTTCCTAGCAAGAGAGAGAGCTCCCAACGTCCATTAGAGCTCTCTATTTCCAATCCTTTTGCAAGCTCTCCACCCCTAAATCCAACCCTCTAAAATCAATCTCAACCATTAAATTTTGTTCCTTTGGAGCTCTAGATCACATTGGTGGAAGAGTGAGTCTAAGATCTAAGGTGGGTGCTTCTTTCTCTCTCCCCCCTGTCTCTTTCAATATTTTGGTGTGATGATGTGGCTGTGTGGCCCACTCGAATGAACCACATCTTGATGAATGTCTTATTCAAACCATCCAAGCCATGTGGGCCCTACCCCCTGGATGATGGAAAATGTATGCATCAGATTGATTCAAATCAAGTGGACCATGTCCACATGGGACCCACCAGCCATGGTCCCCACATGTGGGACCCACCTTGATGATACATATACCCACGCCGTCCGTCCAGCGTCCAGGGACGCTGGACGTTGTTTTAGCGTGAAGACAGTGGCGTGCTAGCAGTTTTTTTTTTTTAATATATATATATATATATATATATATATATATATATATATATATATATTAAGGTTTGGGATGGGCCACTCTTATAGGCCCCACCTTAGTGCATGATTTTAATCCAAGCCATCCATTCCTTTCCCTAGATCATTATAGGCGTTGACCCGAAAAATGAAGATAATCCGCTTGTCAGACGGGCCATACCAGTGGAAATAGTAATTTTCACCGTTTAAATTCACTTTAATTTTTCTACTCGCCTAAATATATTGGATATTGGACTCTTTTGACTTGTGTCGAGCTATGAAATCTAATGGGTGGAGTGGATCCACCTAATGTGGGCCCCACCTGTGAAAAACCATAGAAATTTGGTTTTCAAAAAAAAAAAAACAAAAACATGAGCAACACTTCTGCTGCTGACTGAGGACGCCAGCAGCGTCCTCCTGCTCCTGGTGTCGTGTGACGTGAAACGGTGGCCAGGAACCCATGTCCCAGCCGTGGGCCCCACCGTGAGGTGTGTTGGAACATCAACACCTTGCATTTGGTGGGCCGCCTTAGGGCAGCGGGACACCCCAAAAATCAGCCTTATAGCACACTCAGGTGGCCCACATTAGAGGAAACAGTGAGATTAAACGGCTGCCATTGAGACTCTTTTTGGGTATCACAGAAGTTTTGGATCAGCTATTAAATTTGTTTTTATCATTCATCTAGGGCCATGTGACCTTATCAACGGATTGGATGACATGTAAGCAATATGGTGGGCCCCACATGGGACCCACCTGATACATGCCTTGTATCCATACGGTCCATCTTCAGCATTCAGCTGCTATGTGGACGTCACCAGCTGCTGTGGGGACCATCCTGACATATGTTTTATATGATGGACGGTTGAGATTAAACAGCCTCAGCTACTGCTGTACGTCAGCAGTTCCGTGGACCCCCCACCTATGTGTATATGATGCATCCACACCACCCAGAGGCTGGACGGTGGGTACCGTTTGATGCATGTGTTTCATCCACCGTCCAGCAGCTGGACAGTGGTATACACTGTGATGTAAGTGTTTTTGTCTACCCCGTCCATCTCCCACGTGGGGACTACCATGATATATGTGTTTTAATCCACACCGTCCATCATCTAAGGACGTGGGACCCAGCAGCAGGCGACTGCTGAATTAACGTCCGCAAGTTTTGCGGGTCCCACATCATAGTATTGCATCTGCACTGTCCGTCCCTAATGTCCAGGGCCTGGACTGGACTGGACGGTGGTCATTTTCAAAGTAGCAGTAGTAATAATAATAATAATAATAATAATAATAATAATAATACTATTTTATCCATATCTGGTGGCCCCACGTGGAAATCCATTTGCTTTGGGCCAACCATGATGTGTTGTTTCATCCACCCCATCCAGACAGTGATGGACGGTGCTGGACTTGTTTGGACAAGTGCTGTCCAACGTTTGGATGGTGCATATTTACTTGTCCAATGTTTGGACAGTGCTAATTTGCATAGGTAATGTTTGAATGGTGTTGATTTACATAGGAAACGTTTGGATGGTGCTGTTCTACCCGGTCAATGTTTGGACAGTACTGATCATCATTAGTACCATGTACTACCCCACCATGATGCAGTGTTGTATCTGCACCGTCTATGCAGTGGCCCACCTTGATGCATCCGTTGTACACATGGATCCCACATGATATATATGTTTTATATCCATACTGTCCAACTATTTTGATGGGATGCACCGTGATGTATTTTGATCCACGCCATCCAGGGCAGGCACCCCATTATGATACATATATCAGAGCTCATGGGTTGAGGCCCATTGAGATGTATTCAGAGCCCATGGGTTGAGGCCCATTGAGATGTATTTAAAGGCCATGGGTTAAGGCCCATTGTAATGTATTTAGAACCCATGAGCAGAGCCCACCTCATATGTTCCATCCTAACCATCCAGGTCATATAGGGTCAGCCTCGATGTATGATCCACACCGTCCGTGGGACGTGTGACCCACTAGATGTATGCATTCTATATCCACACTAACCATCTGGTGGGGCCCATCTGCTGCATGCACAGGGCTTACCTATTGTGCATTTGTGCGGCCCATTGAGGCAACCCGCTTGGTGTGTATGAGGCCCATTAGTGCGGCCCATTGATGCAAGCCCATTGCGATATGTATTGGGCCCATGACGCGTGGCCCATTTGATGTGTTTAAGGCTTATATATGTGGCCCATTTGATGCGTATAAGGCCCATGTGTAGGGCCCACTTGTTATGTATTTGAGGCCCATGAGCAAGGCCCGCCTGAGGTGTATATAAGGCCCATTGATGTGGCCTACTTGTTGTATTTGAGGCCCACGGGTTACGGCTCATTATGATGTACTGGGGCCCATGGGTCGTGCCCCATTGAGATGTATACTCGGCCCGTACGTCATGGCCCATTTAGATGTATTTCCAACCCATTTAGTGAGGCCCATTGTGATATATATTCCTGCTCCTATGATGAGGCCCATTGAGATGTGTTTCCGACCCATTTAGTGAGGCCATTGTGAAATATTCCTACTCATGTGATTAGGCCCATCGAGATGTATTTCTGGCTCATTGATGCGGCCCACTTGTTGGATTGACGCCCATTGATGCGGCCCAATGATGCGACCCACCGTGATGTGCACATTAGGCTAATGGTGTGGCCTAATGTATCGACCCACGGTGATGCGTAAGCCCACGTGCTGCGTGTGTAAGGCCCACCTGTGATGACTATTTGAGACCACCTGTTGGATATTTGGGCCCACCTTATGTTTGACTCTACATGGGCCACTACTTGGGAGCAATGTGGGTTAAATGTCCACTTTGATGGGCAATGATGGTTGAATGTTCATATTGTGACCTTCCCATAGGCCATGTTCGACCAATCAACGAGGCTGATTATTGATCAATTCTGATTGACGTGACTGATTTGCCGATTGACTGATTATCGATCAAGGCCAATCATTGTGGCCAATTGTGGATTCCGATTGTGATGTATACTATGCCCGTAGGTTGAGGCCCACTATGATGTATAAAGGCCCATGGACGTGGCCCATTATGATGTATATGTAGCCCATGTGATGCGTATTAGCCCCATGTGACGCGGCCCATTATGATTGTACGAAGCCCATTGTGGTGTGTTTGAGGGCTAGGCTATGGAGCCATTGTAATGTATGTTAGGCCCATGTGAAAGGCCCATCGTGATATGTATTAAGATCTTGAGTAAGGCCCATGGTGTTCTACATTTGGCCCTTGTGTGAGGTCATGGGTCCACTATATGTTAGGATCCATGAGGGCCATCCCTTGGGGGCAATGTTGGTTAAATGTCCACATTGTCGAGGTCGATTGTCGATGACGATTGCTGATACCGATTATGAGTATGTGACAGCATAGCATCATGATACATGCTCATACGCATCATCTGCATGTTTGTTATGAGATGTGGTTGATCATTGCATATGTCATTGAGCATGTTGTATTGAGACTCCCTGATAGGCGGAGGTTATCTCACATGAGCACGCGGTGTGTGCAGGATTGATGCATGACTGGATTGTACGACTCATGCATCTCGCATTATGATTATTGTACGCCCTAGCGACATCGGGTCATGGCCTCCAGAGGCATATCGTGGATGGCCAAATGGGACACCGAAAATGTTTGGTTCGAGCATCTGGGTACTTTGGATGTCCGTGGGTGAAAGTCCCTAAACCTTTGAGACTAGGAGACGCCCTAACGTCGATACCGAGTGGATACATGAGCACTCGAGTGCCGAATACTAGTAGGCCGGATCTCCCACTGTGTCGTGGTCAGTTGGGAGGGGGTGTGGTCTTACCCGCCCGAGCGAAGGGGGCAATATTAGGCTGAATTTGACCAGCTCGTAAATGGGTCCACTATCGACGTATCGGATAGGTATTGGTAGACTATTGGTCAGGCGGATAGTGAGGTTTCTTACGCTCACTTGGAGTATACGGCTAGGAGAGCGGCAATGTCATTTGGAGTGTACTAAATCCCGATGATGATTCCAGAGATGAACTGTACTGATATGTAGACTTATTGAGCAGGAGTTGCATACTCATTCATTCATTCATTCACTATCCACTCGAGCTAGTGGTGCGCAACTATTTGTTACGTGTGCATTCCAATGGCCAGATTTCGGTTGGGCGCGCGACTAACGAGATCAGGAGTTTGCCATATTGAGTCTGACTATCCAAATTAGGTATGAGACTAGTTTGGATAGAAGTCCATTGTGATGGATCCCATAGCTTGCGATACTACGTACTACCATCCCGACTTCACACTCCAAAGATGGTCATTCCATTCGCACCGCATATTGCATTACATCCGCGCATACGACATCTTGGGTTACTTCGCATTTATATGGTCTAGATATGGTGACGTATTTGTGAACACATAAGGAATTATATATCCCATTGCATTCTCGGTATTTGATATTTGGCTCTTTATGACTCCTCGTTTGCGTAGCTGTTATATATTGCGTATTCTAATATTGATTGGCTCATGGACTTGCTCGTATTTCCGCTTACTCTGTTATCGTATGATCTATGATCTTGTGAGTATTTTTGTTTACTCTGATAATTCCTGCTCTTGTCAGTATTTCTGCTTACTCAGATAATTCATGATTCCGTTATTGTACGATTTATGGATTACCAGTACTTCCAGTTTGTATGATAATGGCATTGTATTGAATACTTGGCACTTACCTTGTGCACACACTTACACCACTCCCTAAGCTTTCTATAAGCTTATGCACGATAGATGCGTGCAGGTGTTATTAGGTTGCAACAGCGTTGAGCTTGGAGCATGCAGTTGTGTTCTGGAGCTTTGATTTCGATATATGTATTTTTCCTTTCAGCATTGTACTCAAATGATTATATTAGTGGATATGTGATGATGATGTTGCCTTTGTGAATTGGGTAATCTTGTGGTTATGCTTATTATGAGTTAAATGTACAAAAAAAAAAATCCTCCTTGTAGGATCCCAGAATCAGAATCTAGCATATGGATGTTAGGAACCGAGAATGGGGTACTACGGAGGCTGTCAGCACCATATTCGGCGATCGGGATTTCTGTGAATCCGATTTCCAGGTTTGGGGGGGTGACATATAGAAACCAAAATAATAGAAAGGAATTTACAATATGTAAAATACCTGAATATCTCCTTCGTTGTAGTAGCCCGGTAGAACCAAATCAAAGTAGATGATTGAATGTCCAAGTTCAATGTCCAGAATCGATTACAATGGTTCTAATTCTAATAGATTTTAAATTAAACCAAATAGTGCTTGCCTTAATTGATTTTGATTCCAAAGAAAGGGAATAATAATTCCTCTTTATCAAATCGATTGGAATATAAGAAACAAAATCAATTAAAATAAAGCTAAGGAAAGAGAATATTAAATAAGCACACTTAGCTTAGATGGAGCACGAAATTATCTCTCGAATTTCGACGAAGATTGGCTTGAATACTATAATTAAATCGATGATTTCTTCGAGATTCGTGCACTATTTATAGGTGAGAAGATCGGGTCTTCGAGTGAGAGTGCTCTACGACTAGTCGAAGCTCTAAGATATTTGAAAAATCCGGCGGGATTTTCTTTGACCGTTCTACGATCGGTCGTAGCCTCCTACGATCGGTCGTAGGTTTCCTTCGCGAGTCGTAGGTCCTGCAAGTTCTGGACTTGAGTCGTAGATTCTACGATCGTCGAAGATGCGAACACTGCTTCCTACGACGGTCGACAGATTCGAGGACTAGTCGAAGGCTACAGATTTTATCCGGAATTTGTAACAAACTTACGACTCGTTGAGGATTTTCTTAGATGGTCGATGCAAGTCTAGGACTAGTCAAAGAACAAAGACTAGTCGAAACAGACCAATCACATGTAAAATAACATTCGACTTATGTATCCGAAATGACCTACTTCTAAGGTCATCCTATGGTCAAACAAACCTCAATCATGAAGTATGGACATTGAAACAAGAGACCATGAAGAATGAGCCTTGAAGTCTTGATGTAGACTAAACCTTGAAGTAGCTCAATCATGAAAGTGGCTTGAGTTTCAGCTTGAGTCTTGAGTTCAACTTGACTTTCAACTTGAGTCTTGAGTTCAGCTTGAGTCTTGCCTTGTACTTTCTTTTTCTTTTCAGCTTGAGTCTTGTTTTGTGAGCAGCTCTTGCATTCAAGATCTTGAGTCTTGTACTTGAGAGCTTTGCTTGATGTGAGCTTAGCTTGTTCATGTATGTTGATCCTTGAGAGAGCTTCACTTAAGCAGGTTATATATAACAGAGTATAATAGTGATTTTGGCACTACAAATTTGACAACACATGGGGATAGAAACTATAGCACTTACAATCTCCCCCTTTGTCAAATTAGTGACAAAACACATAACCATAATAAACAAAAGGATAACAACTGGTTAATACCTGCAAATCAATATTCAATATTCAACATTCAACCAGTTATTCTCACAATCACATTAACATATATTCTCCTTGACACCCCACTCCCCCTGAGTAACATAACCAATGCTACTCCTCTCACAATCACATTAACAACAAACCATTCTCCCCCTTTTTGTCACAATATGACAAAGGAGAACTAAATAAAGGAATGAGAGTAAACATGAGGAGGAAATAGAGTACAGCAAAAGAGACATAGAGATACTCAAGATAGCATCACAGATATCCAGCATAAATATTACATTAAGAACAAATATCCAGCATAGAATCCAACTCAAACTCAATCAAACAAGAGCAAAGAAATAAAGTTATTACAACCCGAAAGTCTCATAGAAACTAGTCAGAATTAGAACTTGAAGATGGAGCAGGAATAGAAGGATCAAGTTGGTGCATGCCTTTGTTCAAGCGCCTAAGATATTTGCGCATATACTTGAATTGCAAATCATGAGCAACAGACATGTTTTCCAACTTAACATTTATATCCTCAACTCTACCTTCTAATGCACTCAGACGTGCATCAACATCGGATGGTACAAAATCTGGATCATTAGCAGAGTCAGAATCCAGTTCCTTAAAAATATCATCCATATTAATATCAACACCAGCTTCTTCAAGACCACCACCACTACCACCACCTTGTTCAGGAAGCAGATCCAACTTCATCTTATTAATATTTGTATTGTTGAAGATTAGATGATGGATTGGTGCTTCATCAACAGGCATATCGACTAACATATGAGTAGTCAATACAGTCATAAAGTATGCAAATGGAATGTCACTATGACCAGGATGGAGTCGAAACTGAAGAATGAAATGACAGATTAAGGAAGGCAAACAAATCTGAGTACCATTTGAGATAGCATGGATAACACGAACCATAAATGAAGTTAAATCAGATTTATTACCCGAACGAGGATACAAATTAGACACAAAGGTTCATGTAATTTCATATTTCTTGCAAATTATACAAAAATTGAAATACAATCTAGCAAATATATACAATATTATACAAGAAGGCATAAATTATCAATTTAAAATGCACATGCCAAGATCAAATTTCATCTTTTTGAACCTGCTTTTATCAAGAGGTTTTGTGAAAATATCAGCACGTTGATCTTCAGTAGGAATATATTCTAGAGATATAACTTTTTCTTCTACTAATTCCCTTATATAATGAAATCTAATGTCAATGTGCTTAGTACGAGAATGCTGAATAGGATTTTTTGAAATATTTATCGCACTGGAATTATCACAATGTAATAACATAGAATCCTGTTTAATTCCATAATCACTTAGCATTCGTTGCATCCAAACAAGCTGTGTACATGCATTACCGGCTGCGATCAGCTTCAGATGTTGAAAGTGATATAGAATTTTGGTTCTTACTAAACCAGGACTCTAGACAATTTTCAATGAAAATACAACCACGACTGGGTGATTTTCTATCATCTAGATTACCGGCCCAAGTACCCAACTAATTGGACATTGGTTTCATGAGGATACCGAGACCGAGATGTAATTGCGACATATCTAATAATTCGCTGGACAGGAATCAAGTGAGATTCTTTTGGATCGATTGATATCTTGCGCAAATACCAACACTTAGAGAAATATCGGGTCTACTAGCAGTTAGATATAACAAACTACCAATCATACTCGATAAAGTTTTGAGTCAACATTTTTACCATTAGAGTCTTTTGAGAGTTTCAGGGTAGTACTCATAGGAGTATCGAAATTCTTGCCATTCTCAAATCCAAATCTCTTGATTAGATTCAAGGCATACTTAGATTGAGAAATATTCCTTCAGGTTGTTGCTTTACTTGCAATCCAAGGAAATAAGTCAATTCTCCAACCATGCTCATTTCGAACTGTGAGTTCATCAAATCTAACTCAGTAGTTAAGTCAGTACAAGTTGATCCATAAATGATATCATCAACATAAATCAGTACCATTAAGATATGATCATTATGTTTCTTAACAAACAGAGTTTTATCAAAAGATCCCATTTGAAAATTATGAGTTAAAAGAAATTTTGTTAGTTTCTCATACCATGCCCTAGGTGCTTGTTTTAATCCATAAAGTGCCTTTTAAGCCGATATACATGATCAGTATTTTTGGAATCTTCAAATCCCATTGGCTGCTCAACATAGACTTCTTCATGTAAATCGCCATTTAGAAAAGCACTTTTCACATCCATCGATAGATCTTTATCTTTTTAAAACATGCAATGGATATAAATAGTCTGATAGATTCAAGACGTGCTATCGGTGCAAAGGTTTCATCGAAATCAATCCCTTCAATTTGAGTATAACCTTGTACCACCGGTCTAGCCTTGTTTCTAATTATATTTCCACATTTCGGACTTATTTTTGAAAATCCATTTTGTTCCAATGATGTGTTTATCTTTAGGTCTTGGTACGAGATACCAAACATCATTTCTTATGAATTGGTTGAGTTCATCTTGCATCGCAACAATCCAGTTCTCATCAGTAAGCGCTTCTTTTACGTTAGATGGTTCAATTTGGGATGTAAAACATACATAATTACATATATCCTCAAGTTGTCTACGGGTGCGAACACTAGTGAGAGGGTTTCCAAGAATTTGTGTGGTTGGATGATCTTTAACAGTCCTCAACTCAGAATCAGTTTGATTTGATGAAGTATCAGGTTTATCAATGATTAGTACTTCATCATTATCTGAATTAGAAGTTGGTGTGTTTAAATGATCATCAATGACAACATTAATGGATTCTTGAATCACACCAGTCCTTTTATTCAGAACTCTATAAGCTCGACTGTTTAAAGAGTATCCTAGAAAAATACCTTCATCACTCTTCGTATCGAACTTTCCTAAATTTTCACGATCACGTAAAATATAGCACTTGCTGCCAAAAACTCGAAAGTATTTAACAGTAGGCTTTTTATTGAACCATAATTCGTAAGCCGTCTTATTATTATCTTTTCTAGTGTAGACTCAGTTAATAATATAGCAAGCTGTGTTGACTGCTTCAGCCCAAAGATTTTTAGAGAGCTTCATGCTATTTAACATAACATTAGCCATTTCTTGAAGCACCCTATTCTTCCTTTCTACAATTCCATTTTGTTGTGGAGTTTTGGGAGCAGAGAATTCATGTAATATTCCTTGGTCGGTACAGAACTTCTCAAAATTGCTATTCTCAAATTCAGATCCATGATCACTACGAATTTTACTGATTTGAGAGGATTTTTCAGTTTGAATCCTTTTGAGAACTTTTCTTACTTCTTCAAGGGTTTCAGATTTATCCCTTAAGAAGACTACCCAAGTGAATCTGGTAAAGTCATCAACTATTACCAAGATGTACATTTTACCACCACGACTTTCCATTCTGGTAGGTCCTATCAGGTCCATGTGGAGAAGTTCGAGTGGTCTTGATGTGGTATTTGAATTCACCTTTTTGTGTGAGTTCTTTGTTTGTTTGCCTATCTGGCACTCACCACATATTTTATCTAATTTCTGAAGTTTGGGTAAACCTCTTGCAAGTTCTCGTTTGCTCAATCGATATAGATTTTGATAATGTACATGTCCAAGACGTTTGTGCCATAAATCAGTCTCGTCTGTATGGACCATGTAACATGTTTGATTAGATGAGCTGGATTCGCTAATAATAAAGCAATTTTCAGACGTTCTACGTCCAGTTAATATTACAGAACCCTTATTATTTAGTATTTCACAGCTTTGATTAGAAAACCGAACATTATGGTTATTATCACATATTTATGATATACTAAGCAAGTTGTGCTTTAGACCTTCAACGTATAAAACATTTTTAAACACAGGAAGATTAAAAAGTTGAACCGTACCTTGGCCTATTATCTTGCAGTTGCTACCATCACCAAATGTGACTGACCCATCATTCATATCTTTCAGATCGGTGAATAAAGCTTTGTCACCTGTCATATGCCTGGAGCATCCACTGTCTAGGTACCACTTTGAATGACTTGTTGCTTTGAAAGCGGTGTGAGCAACCAAGCAGGTGACTTTAGGAACCCATTTCATAACTGTTTTGGGTTTAGGAACATAGTTGGTCTTCTTTTGTGTATATTTGTAGGAATGACCTATAGAGTTAGATTTTAATAGCTCCTTGAGTAAATCAACTATCTTTTCAGCTAGTGGAATTCGTTTCTGATTAAAGTTGACATGGCTGTTTCTAGGTTTTTGAAAAGTTTTTGAATTTTTAGAAAAATCTTGATAAGTACTTTTCCCTTTTGAGTTTGAGGACTCTCCTTTAACAAACATAGGAGGAGTATACTTTTGTTTAGGAGGTAGATTTTTATCATACCCCAACCCGGATCGATCGCCACATTTTCTTGATCCGGATAAAAGTTTTTCTAACTTTGGATCACCTTGGGCATATTTCCATGTGTCCTTTAAACTCAGAAGAGAAGATACTTCAGTTTTAAGATTCTCAATTTCAGATTTTAAATCAACAATTAGTGAGTTTTTGAATTCCAAATCACATTTTGATTTTTCAAAACTATCTGAAATTTGTGATTTTTCTAAGACAAGTGAATCAAAATAATTTTTGAGTTTAGAAAACTTTTCTTTTTGAAGTTTAAGTTTGACACAATTTTACAACTTTCCTTATATAGGGCATTGTAAGCATCTTGAAGATCATGTTCATTTTCACATTCACTATTCAGATTTTCTTCACTTGTAGAGTCATTATCTGAAATTGTGAATTTGGCTAGAGTGATAAGAGCTTTGACCTCATTGCCCGACTTGGTTTCAGAATCTTCTGATTCAAGAACCTTCAGAATCCGATGATTCATCCCATGTAGCCAACATACCCTTCTTCTTGGGTTTGTCCCTTTTAGGACATCTATTTGCTAAGTGCCCATATTCTAGACAGTTGTAACATTGACTATCTTTCAAAGATTTTCGAGATTTGGGTCTAAACTTCTTTTTGTCATTTGATTTTTGAAAATCAACACTATTATAGCTTATGAAAATTTTGTAAAATATTTAAGCTCAAAGAGCCATGTCATCTTCTGAATCAGAATTTTCTTCTGAACTACATTTAGAAGATTTTAGTGCGATAGATTTACCTTTAGGAGCTTTAAAGTTTAACTCGTAGGTTTGTAGAGAACCAACTAGTTCTTCAACCCTCATATTATCCGTATCACGAAGTTCCTGGATTGCGGTTACTTTAGAATTGAACCGTTCAGGAAGTGAGCGTAGTATTTTTGCACACACTTTACTTTCTGGGATTTTATCGCCAAGACCCCACATTGAGTTTACAATGTCATTCAATCTAGTGTAGAAGTCCATAAACATTTCATTTTCCTTCATATGAATTTCTTCAAATCTGGTTATAAGGAGTTGGACTTTAGATTTTTTGACAATTGTAGTACCCTCGTGTGTCATTTCTAATACATCCCAAGCTTGCTTTGCAGTATCACAAGAGATGATTCTTTTGAACTCATCCGGTGATAGTGCGCAAGTAATTGCATTTAGTGCTTTAGCATTTGCACTACTCTCACTTTTCTGAAGGGTGGTCCATTGGTAATATGGTGTGGTTTTCATAGACTTTGAACCATCAACCCCAGTAACTTCCATGATAGGAGGATTCCATTCAGTCACTGTGGCTTGCCACACATTTTCATCCATTGATTTGAGGAAGATCCTCATTCTGGCTTTCCAATAGGCATAGTTGGAGCCATCAAAGGGTGGAGGCCTAGTGACTGAAAGGCTATCAAAATTTGACATCTTAAATAGCTTAAATCGTTAGCTCAGGAATTAAATCTAAGAATTAAAAGGAGCTATTAGGCTTTGATACCACTTGAAAAGGCCAAGCTATATGTCCTAGAGGGGGGGTGAATAGGACAATGCCAAATAAAAACTTATAACAGCGGAATAATAAAGAAAATGATAGCCAAATTAAATAATAATGCAGGAAAGAAAAACAACCTCAAGATTCAGATCTTGAGAGGTTGATACAAACGTTATTCTAAGGACAACCTTATACCAAAAACAGAGTTTATGGTAGGACAACCTTATTTCTAGAAAGGTCTTTGTATCAAGTCTCAAATCGAAGAGGAATACAAAAACAAATATGAACTGAATTGAAATAACTTGTAATTAAAGATGTATTGTTTTAGGGACAGCCATACACCATAAAAATGGCAGGGCAACCTTGCTAGAACAACTTTCAAAATGAAATTGAAAATCAAGCTTATAAAGGAATAGCAAAAAGTAAATTCTAAGCTAT
Organism: Magnolia sinica; assembly: GCF_029962835.1. Classification (NCBI taxonomy): domain Eukaryota; kingdom Viridiplantae; phylum Streptophyta; class Magnoliopsida; order Magnoliales; family Magnoliaceae; genus Magnolia; species Magnolia sinica. The sequence goes on from NC_080574.1 coordinate 90,415,568, forward strand.
TACAACATTCTCACAAAGCTTGAAATAATTACAACATTCACCACCATACATACATCCCACAAAAAGAATAAAAAAAATTAAAAGAATAAAATAAACAACCACAACACAAGGGTTTATAGTGGTTCGCCTGTGTGTTCACCAACTGTTATCCAACAGCCACACAAAAAGCTACTCCACTCCTAATATCCTCACACAGGGGATATTAGCGTTCACTAAAAATAGGTTTTCCCAGGTTCACCCAAAACCCTTACAATTGTGTCTTTGTATGTGGGCTTACACAATTAAAAAACCCCACTTCTGAGTTTTCCTGGCTTTCCTCAGATAACCAATATAACAAGATTTTTCTGGTAAATCTTGAAAGAAACCAAAATAATAGAAAGGAATTTACAATATGTAAAATACCTGAATATCTCCTTCGTTGTAGCAGCCCGGTAGAACCAAATCAAAGTAGATGATTGAATGTCCAAGTTCAATGTCCAGTACTCGATTACAATGGTTCTAATTCTAATAGATTTTAAATTAAACCAAATAGGGCTTGCCTTAATTGATTTTGATTCCAAAGAAAGGGAATAATAATTCCTCTTTATCAAATCAGATTGGAATATAAGAAACAAAATCAATTAAAATAAAGCTAAGGAAAGAGAATATTAAATAAGCACACTTAGCTTAGATGGAGCACAGAATTATCTCTCAGAAGTTCGACGAAGATTGGCTTGAATACTATAATTAAATCGATGATTTCTTCTGAGATTCGTGCACTATTTATAGGTGAGAAGATCGGGTCTTCGACTGGTCTAGAGTGCTCTACGACTAGTCGAAGCTCTAACAGATATTTGAAAAATTCGGCGGGATTTGCTTTGACCGTTCTACGACTGGTCGTAGCCCTCCTACGACTGGTCGTAGGTTTCCTTCGACTGGTCGTAGGTCCTGCAAAGGTTCGCTGGACTTCGAGTCGTAGATTCTACGACTGGTCGAAGATGCAGAAACACTGTTCCTACGACTGGTCGAACAGATTCCAGGACTAGTCGAAGGCTAACAGATTTTATCCGGAATTTGTAACAAACTTACGATCGATCCAGGAAATTTCTTAGACTGGTCGATGCAAGTCTAGGACTAGTCGAAGCAGACCTAAGACTGGTCGAAGAACAGACCAATCACATGTAAAATAACATTCGACTTATGTATCCGAAATGACCTACTTCTAAGGTCATCCTATGGTCAAACAAACCTCAATCATGAAGTATGGACATTGAAACAAGAGACCATGAAGAATGAGCCTTGAAGTCTTGATGTAGACTAAACCTTGAAGTAGCTCAATCATGAAAGTGGCTTGAGTTTCAGCTTGAGTCTTGAGTTCAGCTTGACTTTCAACTTGAGTCTTGAGTTCAGCTTGAGTCTTGCCTTGTACTTTCTTTTTCTTTTCAACTTGAGTCTTGTTTTGTGAGCAGCTCTTGCATTCAAGATCTTGAGTCTTGTACTTGAGAGCTTTGCTTGATGTGAGCTTAGCTTGTTCATGTATGTTGATCCTTGAGAGAGCTTCACTTAAGCAGGTTATATATAACAGAGTATAATAGTGATTTTGGCACTACAAATTTGACAACACATAGGGATAGAAACTATAGCACTTACACATCTTCCCTGATCCGAGGGTGAAATTGGGTCAGAATCCAACGGTCAGATTGCTTAAAATCATCGCGCAAGTGACACGACTCAGATTTCATAAAAGCACATTTAATCTCTCACCGTTCTCACACTCTTCACTCCGGACTCAATCAAATTGACCCAGAACATCATCTGGACTTAATTTTTGAGGTGATGGCCAAGTCCAACATGGTGACCATAACTGCCTAAGATCATCGCTATCGGACTTTCGACGCGCGGTCCAGGTCCGATCCAGAACTTCCAAAAATTCCCAAGAGCAACTGGATTTAGCGATGAATCCCAGATTTCAAAGTAACATAGCGCTAATGATTCTATAGGTTTTGAGTCACGCAGATCGAATTTAAAGTGATTGATGCTAATTTCACAAGCAATCGAGTTTAACGCTAAGTAACCCATAATTAACTTCTAAGGAAAAATAGAGGTAGTACTCGGGTTCAGGCACAAAATTTTCTGGGTCATTACAACTAATAAGAACTTGGTAATCATGCTCATGCACCACATTGCATGTGCCGTTTGGCGATGTGTAGAGAGCACGAGGAAGTGACTGACATGCGCGACTGTTAGATGAAGATCGCTGAGGGAGTGCAGGCGAGAGCATGCATCATTTATTCATACCATTCCTGCATTAATCAGAGTATCTAGGAATGTTCAATTGTATTGCTTTATTATTACTGCTTGACTGAATTGATAACATGTTAACCTTTACTTTATTGTTCCACTGAGTTCATCACTCACTTCCATGTTACGGGACGCTGTTTTAAACACCAACCAGACCCTGTTGTAGGTTCAGTCGATGACGCAACCTGCGAGGCGGAGCTGGACTTCGAAGATGATGAGGAGGCATTCTCATGTATGCACTATTCAGGCGGGTTTACATAGACCGTTCTGAATCGTCGAGGCTTCAGGGTTATACTTGTTGTGGACTGTTATATTTTGACATTTTGTAATTTCAGACAATACATGTAATTATTGACCTGGCAATGCATACATATTTGGGGACCTAAATTGGTTTATAAAGTTATACATAGTCATTTCAGTCTTCCGCTTGCGTATTACAACTGTCCCTGGATTATGTTTTGTAGTTTTGGCTTAATCTTATTCATGTTTATGCACTAATACAGAAAATATTTAAATTATCATCAAATATGTTGCATAAGTGATGCGTTGGAACTTGGGAGTTGGACTCTTACTCGACCCCCGATTTTTAGGGCGTTACAAGAATAGTCTAAAACACCTCTTTAAATATAGAAAATACGCATCGACTTCAAATTTTCATACTTTTGTTACACTTTAGTCGTACCAAAGTTGAACCGAGTCCAACTGAAGATGCCTTTGGCTACAATCGAATTTACTCAAAATATGTCTCAATTCTCTATCTCCTCTAGGTTACACCAAACATACCTTTGGTGGCACCAAGCATCACTTCGGTGGCTGCTAACATTCAAGCCGAATTAACTTCGAAAATCACTATTTCTTGTCGGACTGTTTTTTGCACTTTTGGTCAGATCGAACCTATCTTAGGTGGGACCAAACAATCTGTTATTTTTTTTATTCGACTATGTGATTTTTCAAACTTTCTCTATCCTTGGTACTTGGTTTTCTTGGATCTTTGCCACTTGAATACTTTATCTTTGTCTTCTAAATATCCAATTCTCCATTGTCTTCAAGCTTGATACTTTTTTAGCTTTAAATAATTTATTTAAGCACATATTCAACTTTAGATCTGAAATCACCTTGCATGTAAAAACATATATAATTAGATCAATTTAGCAATTGAATGTAGCCGAAACCAGTGCAATTAAGAGGATAAATATGTAATATTTAGGCTTGATCACTCCGCATCGTAAGATTAATTTTATAATCAATCTTGTGCCTGGCGCAACGCCAATTGCACTAGCATTGTATCGGATGCCTTTTTGTGAAATGGATAAGTTGAGATTTCAAATAGATAGACTTTTTCAATAATGGATTTGTACGACCAAGTGTGTCACCGTGGGGAGCTTTGGTACTGTTCATTAAAAAGAAAGATGGTTTATTATGTCTTTCCATCAATTATCGCAAGTTGAACTAGGTTACAGTAAAAAACAAGTATTCACTGCCTAGGATAGGCGATCTACTTGATCAGTTAAGGGTGTCAAGTATTTCTCCAAAATAGATCTACGGTCTAGTAGACACCCCACCCTAGGCTGATAAGCTAATTGAGTTTGAATTGATGGATGGACAACCGAAACCCAATCCTAAACCTTAACCCTAGAAGCCTAAACCCTAGGAACCCCAATCCTAAACACTAAACTCAACCCATTTAACCCAGTTAGGCTAACCCAAAACCCTAAACCCTAGGAACCCAAAACCCTGAAGCCTTGGGTCGGGTCGGCGAGTCAACACACCCAATCAACTCACTAATCAACTCAACCGGTCAACCTACCCAACCCCACAACACAGTCACCTCACCTAATTAAGCCCAAAAGTAAGCTCGAACCTAAGCCCAATTGGAGAAATAGTCGAAACTTCAAAGCAGCAACTTTCACAACAGAGCCTCCACACGCTTAAAGGATGTTGCCTGCCAAAGCAGGGAGTCCAAGTGGGGACCGGTGGTGCCCATGTTGTTGTTGGCTATGTGGCACTCCCCCTCTTTGGGAAGTGTCCCTCAAGCACATGGAACTCTCATTTTTCAAGCCTTAAGTGTGCAATTAAGGTGCATTTACTTTGATGCCCATCTCCTTACATAAAATTACCCTTTTACTATCTCATTCAACTCATGAGATGATGTCATGTGAAAATCCCTAATCTCAATTCTTTAACCACTTTTTGCCCCTAGGATTACCAAGAATTACAAGAAAACCAGATTATGAGACGATAAATATCCCCATTCCCTTCTCATTTCAAGCATCCAGAAAACTTAGAAGCATCCCTTCTCATTTTAGAGACCACACCCATCAAGAAGCATTCCTCTACCAAGGAGAGTGAGAGAGAGAGAGAGTGAAAGAGAGAGAGCCCGACCTTGGTCTAATCTAGCCTAGCCAGAGTCCAAGCCTGCTAAGCCACCTAAGTTTAAATCTGAGCCACTCAATCTAGCCTTGCGACACAACTGCTCATCCAACCATTCAAGCCTCAATCAATTTCATCGAATCAGCACATTAACATCGAGTAACATTCATTCCCTTCTTAACCCTCTTCTCCTCATATACATCAACATCATAGTGTATTTCATCATTTCCTCCCATCTAACTGGTGCGCGTATGCTTAGAGGCTTACCGATATAATTGTATCTTGCCCACCAGAAACCTTAGCTAATTAGCCGTTATTTTATCATAAGCATCCATATATCATTAAACATCACATACACACATACTTTACATATTGCACTTGATCATTTCAAACATATGCTTTGCGGCTTGTCGATATAGTCAGATCCTACCTATCAGAAATTTAGAGCAGTCACTCATCACTACTATTGCATCACATTACTTTTTTGTACGTAAGAACTAACCTCATTCCTCATAAATTAGTCAAATTTTGTGAAGTAAAGACCATGCATCCATACGAGAAGAGTGGGTTCCTAACACCTTCCCTCTTTGTAACTGCGGTCCCTTACTTGGAATCTTTGGAACTTAAACTCATGAGTGATCTTAGGGTTAAGGATCTTTAGGTCCTCAGTCTTAAGCATTTCTATGGGGTTTAACCGATTGTAAAATCATAATTCTTGGTTAGCGGCGACTCTGGTCAAATATTACACCATTTTACTCCTTTAACGAAAGCCCTCAAACGAGGCAACCACTAGAAGAAGTGAGAGTCAATCTCCCGTCCCCTTGGGAGATCCGTCCTCTAGCGTCCACAGGTCTGCGTACCATCAACTGAAGATTCATAAGGAACATGTACCGAATATTGCATTCAAGATAAGCTTTGGATGTTACGAGTTTCTAGTGATGCCCTTCAGTCTTACTAATGCACTCGAAGTGTTCATAGATATGATGAATAAAGTTTTCAAGCCCTTCCTATATAGAGTTATCATTCTGTTTATTGATAACACTTTGGTGTATTCTAAGACCCATGAAGACCGTGAAAAACACCTATGAGTTATTCTCAACATGCTTAACGAGCATAAGTTATTCGTTCAGTTAAGGAATTATGACTTTTAGAAGGAAGAAGTAAAATTTCTTGGATATGTGGTCTCGTAACAAGGCATAAAAATATATCTTGCTAACATCGTAGTGGTACAAGATTGGGAGCAACCCACATCAGTCATAGAGGTGAGAAGTTTTCTAGGATTGGATGGTTATTATCGATGAATCATTAGAGACTTCTCTAAAAATTGCCTGACCACTTTCCCAGCTCACTCGCAAGGATATTAAGTTCGCCTGGAATGAGAAAGCAAAAGTAGCATTTCAAGAGTTAAATGATAAATTGACATCCACTCTCGTGCTAGTATTACTTGAATAGGGAGTCAAGTGCATGATTTACACTGATGTGTCACATGTTGGTTTGCGGTGTGTACTGATGCAGTAAGATAAAGTCATCGCGTGTGCCCCTCGACAGTTGAGGAAGTATAAAGAGAACTACCCTATGCATGATCTTGAGTTAGGGGCAGTGATCTTCGCATTCAAGTTGTGGAGACATTACTTATATGGTGAAGAGTTTAAGATTTTCTATGACTATAAAAGCTTAAAGTACATCTTCACCCAACGGGATTTGAACATGAGACATCTATGTTGGATGGAGACACTAAAGGATTTCAACTTCGAAGTGTCTTACAACCCAGGCTAGGCAAACCTGGTGGCAGACGCTCTGAGCCGTAAGAAAGTTCACGAGTTCATCACACTGCTTATGTTGGAGGAATGGAAGATTTTGGAGTTCATTCAAGACTTTGATCTGAAGCTAAACGTCGATGAGACATACGAGAAAATAACTCATATATGTCTTGAACTGGATATTGAAAGTCAAATTATTACGGTGCAAGACCAAGATGAGTTGTTGTTTAAAATGAGAGAAAGAGCAACTCAAGAAGTAGACCCAGATTGGAGAAATTGACACGGATGAGGGATTGTGCTTTCGTGGACATTTGTGCATTTCATGCATTCACGAGCTCAAAATGTACCAAGATGTACACGGATGCATGAAATGCACACGGATGAGAGACAGAGTGGAGAGTGATCCACCCTGGTAATACTAAGATGTACCAAGATGTACTAAGATGCGAAGTGCACCTATTGGTAGGACAACATGAAGAGTGAAATTGTGGATTATGTATCGAGACATCTTGCGTACCAGCAAGTGAAAGTTGATGCCAGGACTCATGTAACCAATGCCAATTGTCGAATGAAAATGGGATTACATATCTATGAACTTTATTTTTGAGTTAGCGAAAATGAGAAAGGGGCACAATTCCATTTAGGTGATCGTATATCATTTAATGAAGACAACCCACTTTTTTCCCATTCATGTGATGACCTCCACAGAGGATTATGCTAATTTGTACATCAAAGAGATAGTTCGATTGCATGGCGTGCCATTAGAGATTGTGTCAGATAGAAATTCTTGATTCACGTCTATCTTTTGGACACAGGTTCAATAAGTGACAGATGCAACTCTGAAGTAGAACACCACATTTCACCCTTAGCTCGATAGACAAATTGAGTGGGTGAACTAGATTTAGAAGACATGCTTTGTGCGTATAAACTGGACTTCAAAGATAGTTGGGGTGATTGCCTTCGGTACGCCAAATTCGTATACAACAATAACTTTTAAGCTAGCATCAACATGGCTACTTATAGAGCCTTATATGAGTGCACATGTCAAGCTCCGCATTGTTGGACTGAAGTTGGAGAATGGAACCTGATCAGACCTGAATTGGTTCAAATGATGTATGAGAAGATCAATATCATTAGGCGACAATTTTTTTATAGCGAAGAGCAAATAGAAAAGCTATTGTTCACACCCCAAGTATAGGGTTGTGATGTAGTAATAAACTCGGTGAAACCGAGGTCGAATCCATAGGGACTGAAACCTATAAGTTATCTGAAACTAACTAGAACTAGAACTAGAATGAGATGAAATTTAAATCGAGTGAATATGAGGGAATAATGGTGAAATATTAGTTTAAAACTTGTGGAAATCAAAGGTAGGAAACTAGGGTGCCAAGGATCCACTTGTAGAAATTGGGAAGCAACCTTGCATGATTCAAGGACATAACTGGAATAAGAGTCCTATCCTATCCAATTGGTAAGAAGAGATTTGTCAGATCTCTAAACTTCTCACAGATCTAATCATCAATAGATAACAATGATGAAGATTTGGAAGTGATTCTGTCACCAAACCATGCCCAGGAGACAAGGCAAACAATAACAATTTACCAAACTCACAACCAATCATAAGAGAATTGAGAAGATTAAGAGGATTCCATCACCCAACCATGCCTATGAGACAATGGTGAACAACGGGATTGCCTAATTTCACAATCTCAATACAGGAAAAGAAGATATCTCAAGCTATAGCAGATCTATTGTAATTTGAGTCACAACAAACCATTAAAAACTAAAAATATTCCTTCATAATCAAATTAGAATCCAAGAGAGTTCAATAAAACATGAATCAAAACAAAGAAAGCATCCTAATCACGCTACAAGCTTCACCTCTTAGCCCTAACTAAGAGGTTTAGCTTGGCATGATCAAGCAAAAATCTCTAAAAAAATAAACTAAGCAAAGATTAAATAAAATGAAGAAAAGGAAGAAACACCATAACTGGCTGCCCTTCTCTCTCTCTCCTCTCTATCTTCACGTGTGTCAGATCCTGGATTACCTCCATGGCTACTCATTTCCATGTCTGACTCCCTCTCTCTCTGCTCCACGTCCAAGCACTCGATCCTCTCAAACTCTCTCCTCTCTCTTCTCTTTATAGCAGCAGGAAAACAGTGGAGAAGGTCGGGAATTTTCGTACGCACGACAGGCAATGCGAGATGAAGTCGGTGACATGCGTACAGTTGGCTTCTTCTTTTGCAACAAAACCGCGAAACTGGTGCGTTTTAGATTGATTTCCGGAACGGAAGAACATCTTAGCTCCGGATTCCTTTCGTAGACAAGGTCGTTTTATGCCCGAGCACCGTATGAATGGTTTAGATTGACCGACTGATCAGAGATGGAGGGCCACCAATTTTTGGAAATTTCAACTTTACGGTCATGCGTAACCTCACGCATGGCAGTTGCACTGATGCGTGGTGGGGCCCACTTCATTTTTCTTTCGAGAAATTTACGTCGTCCACCCGATTACTCTCGAAATTTCTATTGGGAATGATGTGATTCCATTCAGATTCGATGTGGTCCATGGTGTTCTTCTTAAACCATCCATCTTCCGTTTTACACGGCTGAAATCAGATCCTCACTGCTTCTTGGAAGTCTTCCACCTAGACCTTGATCGGTGGACCTGTGAGATTCTAATGGACGGTCTGGATTAGACCTTTAGATATAATGGTGGCCCACAAAAGTCCGTTCGCAAGCTCTGTGCAGATGCTGGAGAAATCGAAAATACAAACAGAGCTTTCTATTTTTGTCCGTCAAGGTGGTTTGACCGTCTTTTTGTTGGCTCGGCGCAATGTGAGTGTACAGCTAATGTGTACTCCCACTTACGCAAAATGGGTCCCACCTTGATGCGTGTGAGAAATCTACTCCGTCTATCCATTTTGTCACCTCATTTAAACTGTTGATATTAATTTTGAAGCATATTCGGATATCAGGTGGGCTCAAAATCGACAGTTTATGAGTTGATCTGTCCGTTGGGTCACTTACACAGGGATCTAAGAGCTGAAATTTGACGTGTACGGTTAATTTAGGGTCCCTAGGCCAGATATGAAGTTTCAAGCCAACGGATGGTGAGAACTCTGTGATCTTACATTTTGGATGAATTTCAGGCCTCTTTAGCGTGACATACTGGATTTTCTCGAATCCCAAGCGTGTAAATTCTTCGATCTCGGTCCCCTAGGGTCCATCCCTTGCCTTGGTGATTTTAGAGTGTTAAATCCATGCTTTTAGTACCCTTTTTCAGTCCAGGCTCCTAAATTTTTTCAGTCCAGGCTCCTAAATTCACCTTGCAACACAAACACGATTAAAATAGGTCGTTAAACCGTATCATGTTCATAAATCCAGGCAATGACTAGGGTCTAATATGAAATATTTGACCCTCAACACAACCCCCAACCAGCATTTTGCTCGTCCCGAGCAAAGTAAGGACAATTTATATAAATTCGAGTGATTTTTAAAAAACAATCCAGTTACTAGAATTCTAAGATTCATGAATGTTGGGCATTACTTTCTCCTAAACTCAAGCGCACGGTAAGCTTCATAATCAAGTTCTAAATATCAATCCATTAATTAGAAAAATTCAAAACATTGAGTTTCATGGGTGTATAGTGTAATCTCGGCTTATCATCATTAAGAGATCTAATCGTCAATTTCATGATAACATTGATGATCAAAAGGGCATTCAGGATAACTATACCTAAACCAAAACCTGTCTTATAGTTCAATTTCTTTTTTTTTTTCACGATTTTCATGTCGTGTCAACTTTGGGGAATCGAATCCTCACTTATAAGGAGCAGACCTATGGTGACGACCATTCGCCCACAACCACATTTATCGGGTAGAGTCAATAAGAGAAATCGAATCCTCACCTATAAGGAGCAAACCTATGGTGAAGATCATTTCCCTAACCCTTTCTAAAGACAACCTTTCTTGAACATAATGGACAAATTCCCCAGGTTGGCTCCTTCCATGCCTCATGACTACCAGGTTAACAATTCAATATCAAACTGAAGCTTAATCGTGTAAGCTCGGTGTGATCTGTGAAATCATGACTCAATCAATGTTTAAAACTTCTATTCATGAATTAACAATTCAAACTTGACTGTGAAATCTAACAGATGGCTGAATGTAAGAGTCATAAATTACCAACATTACGTATCTTATAGTTCTAAATCAAAGATAGTTGTCAACATCACTTCAAATTTACAAGAATATCCAGAATTTTTTTAAAAAAAATTTCACAATTTTGCTTAAAACCAAGAAAACACTGATTAGGTGACCTAATCTCCCACCCCCAACCTAAAATCTACATTGTCCTCAATGTAAAAGATATGAACATGCAATGCACATGAGACAACAAAAATAAGGGAGAAGTGATGGAAAGATAGTACCTCGACGAAGGAATCAAGAAGCTTTTTCCAAAGAGAACGCAGCGTGAGAGCAGCTAAGCAAAAGAGTTTAAGTAAACTATCCTAAAGCAATTGGAAAGTAAACTAACCTAGTGGCATAAAACCACCTAACCTAGAACGACATAAGCAAACTACCCTAATCCTATGAAAGCAGGGGAAAACTACTCAGTCATGCCGCATGGTTCCTCTTCCGGTCAGTATCTTGATAAATTTCTCAGTAAGTTTTTCAACAAGATCATCCAAAAGCTCTTTTTGTAATAAGCTTGGATGCCCTGGAGCATGAATTTCTAAAGAAATTTATGGAACCCAGCATAAGGTTTCCTTTTACTTTCCTGAGGTGTCTAAAGTGTATATGATTCACCTGTGACAGAGAAAGTTTCAGAGTTAGTACCCCATGGTGAATCAGAGACTACAAGTAGATAAAGTTTAGAAAACTTCTTAGGAAGTGATGTAATCTCAACACATTCTGAAGTTTCAACCTTCAATTCCATTGTTAGCTCTTCCTCCTTTAATGGTAGACAGTTAGGATCTGGGGAAGAAGAGGCTTCAGAATGGTCCATGATAACTACCGATATGTTATCTTGTAAGGCATTCACTATGTCTCTTATCATGGGATTGTTTGAATCTGTAAAGGGTGCCAAGCAATCCTCCAAAGAGTTGGAGAATTCAGCTGAGAGTGACTCATTCTTCACATTAAAGTTTGTGATGTGCTGCCCAAGGAATCCATCGTCTTTAAAAGTAAACAGATGTACGCTCTCTTGCTCCATCCCTGCACAGACGGATTGAGGGTCAGTAAATGAAGCATTGATGTGCGAACTCTGTTTATTAATACTACTCAGAAGAGGCATTGAGTCATCAAAACTCGACAGTTCAGATGGTGGCCTCAACTGGGTGGTTTCAAATTCCAGAGTTGTATCGAGCAACTCGTCCATCTCCTGAATCATATCATCATGAAATTCAGGAGAATCATCCAAACATGTCTCACAAGAGATAGAAGGGTCGGTTGTAAGGAGCTCATCTACTTTTAAATCAAACATGTCAGGTGAGTGGAGTAGCTCATTATGACCGCTCCCTTCGTGTACTTCTTGATCATTGACCTGGACCAAACTTGAGATTAATTCCAGTGGAACTGGGGCTGGACATTCATGACCGTCATCCCAATACTTATCATATTCTACTTCAGTGCAGTGCACATTTGGGATGGGATCACTTTCTTCACATTCTATTCCCAGATTGGGTTGAGGTTCACATAAACCAACATCTTCCTCATCATTGAAATCTAGTGTATCCTGTGAGTGAAGTGTTCATCATCATTATATTTGAAAGACACCCATGTCTCTTCACCATTCTTTTGAAAAGTCATCGAGATCGACTCATCAGAAAATTAAACTGTATGCTCATTAATGGAATCCAACTCCTCATTCCAAATTCCAGAGTTCTCCACAACCGTATCATGTGAACTCCCCTATTGAATATCTTTTATAAGTTCTTGTAGTCTTTAGAGTGTATTTTGCTGACTGAGCTCTAGAGTTTGGAAGAAATTTTGAATTGAATTCTCTTGAATTGTTTCTGGTTGGATCTCAAAGGCAGGGGATCCAAGAGAATAATCATTATAACATGTTGTTGGTTCATCTTCCCAGTTTTGATGTTTCCACTAGTTATAGTCATACTGATCATACGTAGAAGAATATGATGATTGATAATATTCCTCGTTCCCAAAATTATGATCGCGTACGGACCTATTAACCGATGGGGCATAACGTTTTACTCGGTTCTCAATGTCGGTTCTCGATGGAGAAAAATCTTGAGGTATGCATTGAATTCCATAACCCTCAGGCATTCCCCAATATTGCTTATCCATCTTAGCATATACACGTACCCAAGCTTCCATGGTGAACCCTAATTATAATTTTAATCCTAGAAGAAAATAAAAGCAAAGTCCTATAGCAATACAGAAAGTGAGAGGAGAAGTTAGAAAGATGTTACCAGATTAGAAGTTCCTATGTTAAGATCCTGCAAAAGAAAAGAAAAGAAGTTAGTTTCTAGAAAATATGACCTAATCTAAAGAATAAAGAAAGTAAAGAAATTAGGACGAAGTTACCACTTTAGAAGATCTATCAAAATCCTACAAAGCAGGAAAGCAGGTTAGTTTCTAAAAATCAAATAGAACGAAAAACCTAAAACTAAAGTTAGTAAAAATCTTAAACTAATTCTAAAACCAATTAATTTCAGAAAATCGTAGTCGTCAATCCCCGGCAACGACTCTAAAAACTTGTTCACACCCCAAGTATAGGGTTGTGATGTAGTAATAAACTCGGTGAGACCGAGGTCGAATCTATAGGGACTGAAACCTGTACGTTATCTGAAACTAATTAGAACTAGAACTAGAATGAGATGAAATCTAAATTAACTGAATATGAGGGAATAATGGTGAAATATTAGTTTAAAACTTATGGAAATCAAAGGTAGGAAACTAGGGTGCCAAAGATCCACTTGTAGAGATTGGAAAGCTACCTTGCATGATTCAAGGACACAATTGGAATCAGAGTCCTATCATATCCAATCGATAAGAAAAGATTTGTCAGATCTCTGAACTTCTCATGGATCTAATCATCAATAGATGACAGTGGTGAAGATTTAGAAGTGATTCCGTCACCAAACCATGCCCAGGAGATAAGGCAAATAACAGCAATTTACGAAACTCACAACCAATCATAAGAGAATTGAGAAGATTAAGAGGATTTCATCACCCAACCATGCCCATGAGATGATGGTGAACAACGGGATTGCCTAATTTCACAATCTTAATATAAGAAAAGAAGATATCTCAAGCTATCGCAGATCTATTTAATTTGAGTCACAACAAACCATTAAAAACTAAAAATATTCATTCATAATCAAACTAAAATCCAAGAGAGTTCAATAAAAACATGAATCAAAATAAAGAAAGCATCCTAATTACATTACAAGCTTCACCTCTTAGCCCTAGCTAAGAGGTTTAGCTTGACATGATCAATCAAAAATCTCTAAAAAAATAAACTAAGCAAAGATTAAAGAAAAGGAAGAAAATGAAGAAACACCATAGCTGGCTCCCCTTCTCTCTCTCTCCGCTCTATCTTCACGTGTGCCAGATCCTGGATTGCCTCCACGGCTACCTGTTTCCACATCCAACTCCCTCTCTCTCTGCTCCACGTCCAAGCACTCGATCCTCTCAAACTCTCTCCTCTCTTCTCTTTATAGCAGCAGGAAAACGGTGGAGAAGGTAGGGAATTTCCGCACGCACGACAGGCGGTGCGAGATGAAGTTGGTGACATGCGTACAGCTGGCTTCTTCTTTCCCAGCAAAACTGTAAAACTGGTGCATTTTGGATTGATTTTCGGAACGGAAGAACGTCTCAGCTCCGGATTCCTTTCGTAGACAAGGTCGTTTTTAGCCCGGGCACCATATGAATGGTTCAGATTGACCGACTGATTAGAGATGGAGGGCTACCACTTTTTGAAAATTCCAAACTTTACGGTCATGCGTAACCTCACACACGGCATTTACGCTGATGCGTGGTGGGGCCCACTTCATTTTTCTTTCAAGAAATCTCGCCGTCCACCCGATTACTCTCAAAATTTCGGTCGGGAATGATGTGATTCCGTTCAGATTTGGTGTGGTCCACGGAGTTCTTCTTACACCGTCCATCTTCCATTTTGCACAGCTGAAATCAGATCCTCATTGCTTCTTGCAAGTCTTCCACCTAGGCCTTGATCAGTGGACCTGTGAGATTCTAATAGACGGTCTGGATTAGACCTTCAGATCATAATGGTGGCCCACAACAGTCCGTTCGCAAGCTCTGTGCGGACGCTGGAGAAATCAAAAACAGAAACAGAGCTTTTTGTTTTCGTCGGTCAAGGCAGTTTGACCGTCATTTTGTTGGCTCGGTGCAATGTGAGTGCACAGCCAATGTGTACTCCCACTTACGCAAAATGGGTCCCAACTTGATGCTTGTGAGAAATCTGCTCCGTCTATCCATTTTTTCACCTCATTTAAACTGTTGAGATTAATTTTAAAGCATATCCGGATATCAGGTGTGCCCAAAATCGACGGTTTATGGGTTGATCTATCCGTTGGGTCACTTCCACAGGGATCCAAGAGCTGAAATTCGACATGTACGGTTAATTTAGGGTCCCTAGGCTAGATATGAAGTTTCGAGCCAACAGATGGTGAGAACCCTGTGATCTTGCATTCTGGACGAATTTTAGGCCTTTTTAGCGTGATATACTGGATTTTCTCGAATCCCGGGCATGTAAATTCTTCGATCTCGGTCCCCTGGGGTCCGTCCCTTACCTTGGTTATTTTAGAGCATTAAATCCATGCTTTTAGTGTCACGCTCCAAACTCGAAAATAGATTCACAGGAATCCCGATCGCCGAATCCGGTGCCGACAGCCTCCGTAGTACCCCATTCTCGGCTCTTAGCATCCAGACGCCAGATTCCGATCCTGGGATCCTACAAGGAGGATTTTTTTTTAACATTTAACTTGTAATAAGCATAACCACAAGATTACCCATTTCACAAAGGCAACATCATCATCACATATCCACTAATATAATCATTTGAGTACAATACTGAAAGGGATATACATAAATCGAAAATCTAGCTCCAAAAGACCGCTGCATGCTCCAAGCTCAACACTGCTACAACCTAACATCACCTGCAAGCATCTATCGTGCATAAGCTTATAAAAAGCTTAGAGGGTGGTGTAAGTGTGTGCACAAGGTATGTGTCAAGTATTCAACGCAATGTCATAATCATACAATGTCGAAATAGGCGCTAGGTCATGAATCATACGTTATCAGAGTAAGTGAAAATACAAGTTCATGAGTCAAACAATATCAGAATACGCAATACAGATCAACTATACAAATGAGGAACAATATCAGAATACGCGATATAAATCAACTATACAAATAAGGAACAATATCAGAATACGCGATACAAATCAACTATACAAATAAGGAGTCATAAAGAGTCAAATATCAGATGTTTTATCTAAACCATATAAATGCAGAAACACAGGTAACCTAAAATGCCATATGCCACAAATGTAATGCAATATGCGATGCAAATGGAATGACCATGCTAGAGTGTGAAGTCGGGATGATAGTACATAGTATCGTAGGCTACTATGGGGTCCATCACAAGGAACTTCTATCCAAACCAGTCCCATACCTAAATTTGGATAGTCAAACTCAATGTGGTAGACTCTTGATCTCAGGCTAGTCGCGCGCTCAACCGAAATCCTAACCATACGAAGGTACACAATAATTAGTTGCGCACTGCCAGCCTGAGTGGATAGGGAATGAATGAATGAATTAGTATGCAACTCCTGCTCAATAAGTCCACATATCAGTACGGTTCCTCTCTGGGATCATCACCAGGGTTTAGTACACTCCAAATGGCACTGCCCCTCTCCTAGTGGCACAATCCAAGTGAGCATAAGAAACCTCACTATCCGCCTGGCCAATAGTTTACCAATACCTATCCAGCACGTCGATAGCGGACCTATTCACAAGCTGGTTAAACTCAGCCTAGCATTGCCCCCTACGCTCGGGCGGGTGAGGCCACACCCCCTCCCAACCGACCACGACACAGTGGGAGACGTAGCCTCTTGGTATTCGACACTCGGGCGCTCATGTATCCACTCGGTCTCGACATTGGGGCGTCCTCTGGTACCAAGAGGGTTTAGAAATTTTCACCTAGGGCCATCTATGGCAGCCCAATGCTAGAACAAATTTTCGGTGTCCCATCTGGCTATCCACGATATACCTGTGGAGGCTACGGCCCTGATATCACCAGGGCACATAATACAAGATACATGAGTCATACAATCTAGTCATGCATCAATCCTGCACATACCATGCACTCATGTGAGATAACCTCCGCCTATCAAGGAGTCTCATAACAACATACTCAATGACATATGCAATGATCAACCACATCTCATAACAAACATGCAGGTGATGCGTGTGACATGTATCATGATGTTATGTTGTCACATACTCAAATTGGTATCAATAATCGGCATCGACAATCGACCTCGACAATGTGAACATTTAACCAACATTGCCCTCGAGGAATGGCCCTCATATATCCTGACATATAGTGGGCCCATGACCTCACACAAGGGCCAAATATATAACACCATGGGCCTCACTCAAGAGCTTAGTACACATACATCACAATGGGCCTCAACTACGAGTCGCATATACACCATATAGGTCCCGACAAATCGGTCATGACAATCGGATCGATCAATAATCAGAATCGACAAATCGGTCACGACAATCGGATCGATCGATAATAAAAATCAGCAAATTGGTGATGACAATCGAAATCAATCGATAATCAGAGTCGGCAAATCGGTCACGACAATCGGAATCGATCGATAATCAGAGTCGACAATCGATCACGATAATCGGGATAGATCGGTAATCAGAGTTGGTAAATTGGTCACAACAATCGGGATCGATCGATAATTTGAGTCGGCAAATCGGTCATGATAATCGGGATCGCGATAATCAGAATCGGTAAATCGGTGGTGACAATCGAGATCGATCGATAATCAGAGTCGGTAAATTGGTCACCACAATCGGGATCGATCGATAATCAAAGTCGATAAATCAGTCACGACAATCGGGATCGATCAATAATCAGAGTCGACAAAACGGTCACGACAATCGGGATGGATCAATAATCATAGTCAGCAAATCGGTCACGACAATCGAGATCGATCGATAATCAGAGTCGACAAATCGGTCACGACAATCGGAATTGATCGATAATCAGAGTTGGCAAATCGTCATGATAATCGGATCGATCGATATCAGAATCGGCAAATCGGTCACGATAATCGGATCGATCGATAATCAGAATTGGCAAACCGGTCACGACAATCGGGTCGATCGATAATCAGAATCGACAAATTAGTCATGACAATCAGGATCGATCAATAATCAGAGTTGGCAAATCGGTCACGACAATCAGATCGATTGATAATCAGAATCGGCAAATTGGTCACGACAATCGGATCGATCGATAATCAGAATTGGCAAATCGGTCATGACAATCAGGTCGATCGATAATCAGAATTGACAAATCAGTCACGACAATCAAAATTAGCCTAACACAGCGCCTAAGGGAAGGTAACAGTGAGGACCTTCAACCATCATTGCCCATCAATGTGGACATTTAACCAACATTGCTCCCAAGGAGTGGCCCACATAGAGCCAAATATAAAGTGGGCCTATGGCCTCACACAAAGGCCTAATATACATCACAATGGACCTCATATACACAGGTGGACCCTAATCATGGGCCTTAAATACATAACATGTGGGCCCTATACATACAACAAGTGGGCCTACCCATCACAGCTGGGCCTACCAGCGGCCTAGCCAAAGAGCAACCTGGATAACATACACACCATAGTGGGTCGCGTCATTGGGCCACACCAATGGGCATCGTATACAACAAGTGGGCCGCATCAATGGGCCGCAGTAATGGGCTAAAAATACATCATAATGGGCCACAACTCATGGGCCTTAACACACAATGGGTGGGCCCCATCACATGGGCCATCAATACACTACATCAGGCCTTGCCTATGGTCCTCGAATACATCACATTGGGCCTCGCCCATGGGCCTCGAATACAAGAAGATGAGCCCCAACATGCATCAAATGGGCCAATCATATGGGCCTCAAATACATCAAATGGGCCCCATGGATGGGTTGCACCAATGGGCCTCAAGTGGACTAGAACCACACCAAAATCATTTTAATAGTTGTAGGTATAACATGTGTATCACTGTACACTAACATTCCATGGGGCACATGGCCCACTAACGATGATCAGTGATGTCCAAACATTTTCCAAGTAAATCAACACCATCCAAACATTATCCATGTAAACCAACATCGTCCAAACATTGTGGACAGTGTGGATATGGGACATACATCGAAGTGGGGTCCACAACACCGTCCAAACATTGTCCAGCACCGTCCAAACAATCTAGACAGTGTGGATGAGACAAATACATCACTGGTGGGTCCACCATCCAGACAATGGACGGTGCGGAATATCACATATACCATGGTGGTGTCCACGGGATTTGCTGACGTCCCACACTGGCAAATTTACTAGCCATTCTGTCCTAGCAGTGGGTCCCACTAGATATAGTATAATATAATATTATTTATTATATTTTATTATTATTATTATTATTATTATTATTATGAAAATGGGGCAGCGTCTAGCTGCAGGGATCTCCACGTGGCTGGAGGTGGACAGCCAACGTAAAACACATACATCTTAGTAGGGCCCACCGACTAGGAACAGATGTACGGTGTGGATATAACACACATACATCGAGGGGTTCCACCCACAAGTGTCACACGTGTGGATGGATCCCACATCATATGAAAAATGGATGGACGGTATGTATGCAATACATATATCAAAGTAGTCCACCGTCCAGATGCTGGACGCGTGGACAAGGCACATACATCATATCAGGACCCCACCGTCCCTTGCTGGACGGTGGTAGATGGCACGCAGGTATCAGGTGCATCTAGCACCGATGGACGATGGAGGTATAACACCTGCCTCATGTGGAACCCATGCTGCTGACGTTAAACAACAGTTAATGGCTGGTGTGAGGTACTCCTGCCAATCTGCTTCCATCCCAGACCCACGTGTAGGGTGGGTCCCACACAGATGGATGGCTGGACTAACAGATACATCAAGGTGGGCCACTACAGCACCATACAACCTATCCAGCACTGTCCAGTTCATCTGGACAGTGTGGATGAAACAAAAACATCAAGTGGGCCCCTCTTTCAAGGCATGGATGTTGTGGGAAAAATACATATATACAAGGTGGTTTCCCACACATGTGACCCACCTAAACAGTATTATTAATATATTATATATTATATATAATATAATATAATATTATATATTATATGCCTCCGTACAATGGCAAGGAGCTGCCTAAACTCACCGTCTAGATACATCTAGACGGTGTAAACATCATGATAAAGGTGGGTCCCATGAAATTTGGATGGACAGCGTGGGTTGAACAACACATCAAGGTGGGGCAGATGGATGGATGGCTGGGATGGATGAAGTCCATCAGGGACGGTGTGGCACAAGATAGGCTCACAAGATCAATGGATGGACGGTGTGGAGCCAGGCAGTTTGTCAGGTGGGTCCCACGTACGTGGGCCACCCCACTTCCCCCTCTCTCTTGCTGTATATACTTATATATAATATAATATAATATGATATAATATAATATATTATATTATAATATACATAATATACATGGAATGTAAAAAGGCCACTGTCCAGAGTCTGGACGCTCTGGACGATGTTGATATAACTCACGCATTCAAGGTGGGTCAACATCTGGCCAGGGACGGATGGTGTAGATACAACGCACGCATCAAGTGGGTCCCGCGTGATGGCCCACCGTGGGTTGGATCAGACTGATATATATATATATATATATATATATATATATATTCTTCACCCAGGATCTACCCAAAAATGGGCAGCAACAAGGTGGGCCTCACAATCTGATAGCATGGATAAAACACATTCAACATCGGGTGGGCCACTCATCAAGAGAGAGAGAGAGATATAGGTAAGAAGGGGAGGGACCCCGCCACTATGGGCACTCCCTAAATACAAAGCATACATCAAGATGGGTCCCACCATATGTGGACCCTCAAATAACAAAATTGACGGTTAAATCACCCACCTTGCTTCTTCTTGGATCAAAGGCACACTAAGCTCCTTAGCTACCACTTTAATGGAGGACGATGGTGATTGGACGGTGGAGATGGAAGATAGGGAGGTGGGCCATACCAAGCTCCCCTCTCTTGGAGGTAGCTTGGACGTCTCTCATGGTGGGGTTGCTTGAGAGAATGGAGAGAGAATGAGAGAGAGAGAGGAGTGGTGATGGATGGGGTGATGGGATGAGGGAGCATGGTGCATGTTAATTTTTGGGTGAAAAAGGAATGGGTGTCATGCCTTGTTGGTGAAAAAAGGGATGGCTAGGTAAGGTTGTGTACTTAGACTTGATTAATGGATTCATGTGATGTTTAGGGTAGAGATTCTCTTAAAAATTACAACGCGCGGTGTTTTTCTCGAACTGAACGTGGGCCCACATTTCCTATCTCAGGTATCGCTTCGGCGCGTGAAACGTGGCATCGGAATCGCGGTGACGGCGCGGTCGCTCTGGTACAAGTCTTGGGTCAAGCCGACTCAGATCAAAAGGATATGACTCAGGGTCGCGCACAAATGCCGATTACAGATCACGGGTCACCGAAATTAGACCGGGAGGACCATGGAGGCATATGAAATGGTATGGTCTAGGATACAGGTCTTACATTTAGTGCCTTTTTTCAGTCTAGGCTCCTAAATTCACCTTGCAACACAAGCACAATTAAAATAGGCCGTTAAACGGTATCATGTTTGTAAATCTAAGCAATAATTAGGGTCTAATATGTAATATTTGACCCTCAACAGCTATGAAGACCAGCGAAGAAGACATTTGGAGTTTGTGTTAGGAGACCATGTCTTCTTAAAGGTCTCTCCCATGAAGGGTATGTTGCGTTTCGGTAAGAAAGGAAAGATGACTCTCATGCTACATCAACCCATTTTAGATATTGAATCGTGTCAGCATCGTTGTGTACCTTCTTGCCTTGTTAATGTCTCTCATGAGCGTACACTGTGTTTCAAGTGTTAATGTTGAAGAAATATGTGCCCAATCCATCGCACATCATCAAGTGGAAACAAGTGGAATTGCTTGAGGATGCGACTTATGAACTACAACTAACTCGCATCCTCGAGAGAAAAGAACAAGTGGTTCGCAACAAGGCTATCCCACTAGTAAAGGTTTTGTAGACTCACCATATGGAAGAAGAGTCCATGTGGGAGACTAAAGTTGAAGTTCAAAAGAACTTCCCACAAATACTTGAGGATTACAAGCATGTACAATTTCAAGGACAAAATTCTTTTAAGAAAGGTAGATTGTAATCTTGTAAAATTTTCATACTATACCCTCACATGTACACGAGTATTTCTGTTATAGAACTGTATAAGTCCAATTAATTACCTTGCTTAGCCAAAAAATGAAGGACTTAGGTCGATTAGGACCGAATCCCTGTTTCCACAAATTGAGAGTAGGTCACGCTGTGAACTTAGCTAATCCGAGTGTAATGCCCCGGTTTTTGAACCCAAGTATAATACTCTTTTTTGAAAACCCGAGTGTTTGTCTGGAGAGCAATGTATGTATGAGGTAAGCCTGGGAAGAGAAAATCAGAGTGTAGGGGGAATAAACTATACATGGCACGCTATCAAATATTAAGTATCATCAAATCTTAGTCCACTCAACTGAGGACTTAATACAAACCCATAGTCATAAAATGTTTTAACAAACTGTAAATAGAGAATATTCTATTATCTACTGGTTGAGCCCATAGAACTTAGCCACATTCTGACGGGGCTCCTCCTTGAAAGATTCCTCTCCCACCCTAGTAGGGCCAGCATTGGGATCCGCCTCATAAGCTCCTTCTCCAGAGCTATTACTACATCATCTATATGGTTATATATTTAAAAGGGTGAGTGGCCAGCTCAGTGTGAATTTCCCTCAAGATTACTTACTACCACGTTAATCAAGTGCAATTATACAAGAGAACATATGAAATAATTCATGACGAAATCTTACTTAAATGCATGGATGCGTGAATGCACCTCAACTAAGGATGCCCATCCAGTTGGCTTCTAGGTGAAACCCACATGCAAGTGATCAGTCACCAACGAAAGTACATTACGTACGTGCGTAGTGACCAAGTCACACAATTTTGACCAATAGTTGGTGGCCTGGGAGCTAGCAAACCATATCGCGACAATGGGTACATGCTATAACATCCATAGTTACCACCCGTCATTGTCCGTATGCCATGGATGTATGATTAATCCAGCCGTTATTATTCCAATTACAATCAATCATATTAAGAAAGCTTAAAGGTTACTATGGGAGGCTTATCACCTAGCATAAGCCAACAGCTCGGGCATAGTGTCTCATATCACCATCCTCGGCTCATGAGACTCCAACACTGGGATTTTCAATGGTCCCATCCGTAACTAATAGTCAATCATAGTCCATCCTACGGAACTTACCATCATAGGATCCTCTGTAATTACATATTAAGACCGCATAGGGCAATTATTCAATCGAAGCCATGTTGGGCAACCATAATCCCCTAGATAACAATTTCCTGACCAAGTCCCAATCAATCGCTAAGTCAAGGGCAACTAGTTTGAGGTTTCATTGCATACACAATCTATCAGGTTACACCCAATTCTAGATATACATATACAAGGGTGAGTTTATCATCAAGTAATAAAATGACATATAGAGATTCGTAGGGATAAGAATATATTCATGCACAAAATATAAGGGTTCATCCATGATAATTGTCAGGCATATGATCATTCTAATAGTTAACGCAAGTAAGCATGAAATAATACTACTCAATACTCATAATTTTTTTTTTAAAGAATTATTACTTAAACTACATGGAAATGGAAAGCCCAAGGGGAAAGGTCATCCATCACCTCTCAAGTCAGATTCCCTTGTGCAGTTTTTAGAGCAACCCAAGTTCCCTCGATTAGTTGAGATAGTCTCCTATTCAATGTTGCTTGATTATACACCTAGGGTCATCCTTAATATAAGGGATTAGGAAATTGAGATCACTAGTCAATAACTTAGTTGGTGTGAATTCTAGGGATAATTGTAATAACTCATTTACTTTCAAGCTTGATTCTTACTCTTGGATCCAACCTGGTGGACTTGATCTCCTGATAAGATGGATTTGACAAATTAGGAAATGAAATGCATGTCTCTGATCTATATTAAAAGTTCAGTGGTTACCTTGGCTATCTAAGCCCAATTCAGCTTTGGTTTTTCTTTCAACCAACGACAAGGAGGGTCAGGACAAATTTGACCTAAGTTCATTAGTCCTACACTTGATCGGTGTTCATCTCAAGAGTAGAGAAAAACATTGAGTTTTTGACTTGGTGACTGGATGACATGTTAGACCCAAAAATAGCTAAATAACTGGATTCTAAACTGAGTCACCAAGCCATCCAGTCTGAGTAATGGCTAAGATGATAAAAAAAATGGGGTTACCTAGCTAGTTGTGGCAGCTGATAGCTTGCTACCGGTTCATGTAGCCCAAGTTCTTTCAGACTTGGTCCGTGCTCAGCCCAAAAATTGTACAATCGACCCTTCCGATCAGCGACACAAGTAGTAGGACTGGGTGACTGCACACCTTGAATTGAATCGAGTCTAGAATCGGTGTCTCAACTTCTCTCCATACATAGCCACTACTCCATTAGCACTTACCATCACCCACCCTATCATAACTAATTCTTAGGGCGACCACACGGAGTCAGAACTCAGTCTGAACTTTGGCATCCACAACCCGACCTTCCCTCAACAATGCTATGACTCAACCAGAACTCGGTCGGTGGTAGCGATGGTCCGACTCAGATTGCCCGCGCTCTCACTTTCTCCTTCTTCTTCCCTCCCATATTCCTTCGCCTACAGAGTCAGGGCTTGACACTGTGACTCAGAGAAGCCTGACTTGAACTGTAAGCCCCGTATTCTAGCCCATACCATCCCATAGGCTTCCGTGGTCCTCCCGGTGGAATTCCGGTGACCCGCGATCTTTTATTGGCAGTTGCGTGCGACCCCGAGTGGTATCCTGTATTCCAGTGTCAGCTCGACCCGAGACCTATACCCTTGCGACCGCGCTGTCGCTGCGATTCCGACGCCGCGTCTCCCTCGCCGAGGCGATACTCAGGCCAGGAAATGTGGGCCCGCGTTCGGTTCGAGAAAACACTGCGCGTCACAATTTTCAAGAGAATCTCTACCCTAAATGTCACATCAATCCATTAATCAAGTTTAAGTATACAACCTTACTTAGCCATCCCCTTTTCACCAACAAGGCATGGCACCCATTCTTTTTTCACCCAAAAGTCAACATGCACCATCCCTCTCTCCCATCACCCATCTCTTTCTCACTCCTCTCTCTCTCATCTCTCTCTCATTCTCCAAACAACCCCAAGAGCTCCAACGTCCATGGCTTCCATGGAGGAGCTTGGTGTGGCCCACTCTCTACCACCCAATCCCACTCTCCAAAATCAATCTCCACCGTTCAAATGCACCATTTGGAGCTCTAGGATGCATTGATGGAAGAAGAGGTCCAAGCAGATCAAATGTGGGTGCCCTTTCTTCCTCCTTCTCTTTTTTCGTATGATGTGTGGCCCACTTGGATGAACCCCACCTTGAGGTATGTTTCACCCAAACCGTCCAAATCATGTAGACCCTACCTTATGGTGGTGGAAACACACAAACATCAATTGATTTAAGAACGGTGGGCCACGCTCATGTGGGACCCACCATGATGATTGTGTTATATCCATGCTGTCCAGCTCCAGGGGACGCTGGACAGGGAGCGGCCATGGAGTGCGTGTACTGTTACGGTGGTGTAAAAAAAAAGAAAAAAGAAAAAGGAAGAGTGCTTTGGGGTGGGCTGCTCATGCAGACCCCACCTTGATGTATGTATAAAATCCACGCCGTCCATTTGACTTCTCAGCTCATTTTAGGCGTTGAACCAAAAGATGAGGCTGATCTGACAATCAAGCGGGCCATACCATAGGAAATAATAATGTTTACCGTTAAAATCTGCCTAAATGTTTTTATTCGCCAAAAATATGCTACATATCGGGCTTGTTTGGATGGTCTTGGGGTATGGAAGCCAATGAATGGAGCGGATTTTTCTGATGAGGGCCCCACCTGTGAAAATCCGTAAGAAAACGACATTTAAAAAAAAAAAAAGAGCCAACAGCAGCAGCAGCGCTGCCACTGTCAGTACGTGCAGGCGCTGCCTGCGGCTGGCGGGCGGGCGGTCTAGCAGGGCCGCACGGCCCTAGTTGTGGGCCCCACCGTGATGTGTTTCGACCATCAACACCATGAATTTGATGGGTCCCCACAATCCAGATGTCCATCCCAAAAATCAGCCTTATACGGGACTCAGGCGGGCCACACCATCTAAAATCATGTGAAAACAAGCCTAAACATATAAAATCATTTGGTGGGGCCAACCTGAGTTTTGGATGTGATTAAAACTTGGTTTGGACCTCTGATTTTATGGGACACATATAATGGACGGAGTAGATCGGTTAATGTGGGTCCCACCTAAGATAAAATTAATAAAAAATAATAATAATAAATATACATACACCTGGACGTCCAGACTCCTAAACGTCCAACGTTAAATAGGTTTAACGAGGGCCTCTTTGGCCCCAAATGTGGACCCTACCATGATGTATGTTCTACGTCCATGCCGTTCATTTAATAGGTCCCCTTTTATAATGCGTTGGTTCCAAAAATCAGTCATAAAAAGTTCTCGGATGGCCCACACCATCACCTTTTACGTGGTGGTATGCCAAGCCACATGGAATCAACTGCTGGGGTCCACATGCAACTTGGACCCACCTGAAACTCGGTTTAGACCCTTAAATTGGTGGGACACACACAATGAACGGGTTGGATTTATGAACTACATCACGGTGGACCCCAGGACCACATAATCGTACCAAAAGTTTGGTGGACAAATAAATATTACAATGGACCAACGGCCCACGTGACCTTATAAACTGGTTGTATGGTAAGTAAACACTGCAGTGGGCCCCTGGCCCATGCGACTTTATCAACAGATTGGATGCAAGTAAACATTTCAGTGGGTCTCATGATCGTGTGACCCTATCATCAGGTTGGGAGAAAAATAAATGTTGTAGTGGGCCCCATGTCTGTATGACCTTATCAACAGGTTTGAATGGAAATAAACATTATGGTGGGCCCCGGGTCTATATGACCTTATCAACAGGTTGGATGCAAATAAATATTACAGTGGGCCCTAGGCCCATGTGACCCTATGACTAGTTTGGATGAAAAAATAAACATCATGTTGGCCCCAGTTTGGATGGACAGTATGTTGGGCCCTAGGTTGGGTGGAAAGTAAACATTTTGGTGGGTCTTACTTAAGACCCATTTATGTATGTGTTGTGTCCACAATTGTGAGCCTCCATCACGGAATATGTGACTTATCTATACCTTCCATCCCTATGGGACATGTGTTTCATCCAACCGTCTAACCATTTTTGGAAAATGATTTTTAGGTTTGAGACGAAAATAAGACAGATTTATTTATCAAGTAGACCATAGTGCACGGTGAGGATTGAACGGCTATCTTTGAAATCCTTGAGATCCTATGATTAGATTGGATGAGAAATAAATGTTATGGCGGGCCTTGAAAATTTTAGTAGCGGAAATCATTATCACCACTTATATTTGAGTGTGGCTCATTTGATATACACGTGGCTATGTGGTGTGGCCCACTTACCATTGTTAAGGCCCACCTTGTTATATATGAGGTCCCTATGTTACGGCCCATTAGATGTATTTGGGGCTCATGGGTCGAGACCCAATATGATGTATATAAGGCCCTTTTCAATGTGTGATTCCGCCATGATAAATGTATTGTATATCCGCACCATCTACCCGTCTTGATGGCGCAGGGCCCGCTTGCTGCATGTGCTGGGCCCGTCTACACTATACAGGCCCACCATGCTGTGTGTACTTCACCCACATCGTCCACTTGTGCGGCCCGCCTAGATGTTCGTATTTTGTATCCACCTCGTCCATAATGTTGGGATAGCGCTCGACAATGTTTGGTTGGCGCCGATTTACATGAATTTGTTTGTACCAATGCTGATCATCATACGTGAGCCATGGGTGTAGTGATACACATGTTATACCTACAACTATTGAAATGATTTTTTGGTGCGGCCCATATAAAGAGGCCCACGTTGATGTATTAGTGCGGCCCATTGCGATGTATTTCTGGCCCATATGTCGTGGCCTATTGTGATATGTTTCCGACCCATTTATTGAGGCCCGACTTGAATTGCATGAGGCCCATTGGTGCAGCCTAATGATGCAACCCACCGTGATGTGTATATTAGGCCCAATGTATCGACCCACCGTGATGTGTAGGCCCACATGCTGTATGTGTAAGGCCCACCTGTGATGACTGTTTGAGGCCCACTTGTTGGATATTTGGGCCCACCTTATGTTTATGTGGACCACTCGTTGGGAGCAATGTTGGTTAAATGTCCACATTACTGGGCAGTGATGGTTAGATGTCCACATTGTGACCTTTCCTTAGGCCTTATCAGGCCCATTCTCATCATTCTCTTCGTGGGTTAACCTAAATAAGTGGGCCTCATTTACCATAGACGGATGGCTCCATGTTACCAGATTTGATACAACCACGGCCGAGGGCTGATCTTTATATTATGGTTGATCAGATGTTCATCTATGGACCCAGTCTTGTCTATGTGACCGGTCGTCGATGTTGATTATCGATGCTAATTGTCGGTGCTAATTATTGATGTAGATTATCGGTGTCGATTTGTCAATGTCGATTGTATTGGCCGATTTTGAGTATCGAAGTCGACTGCCAAGGCCGATTGTCGAGACCTATATGATGTATATGTGACCCGTAGTTGAGGGCCATTGTGATATGTATTAAGCCTATGATGCATGGTCCATTTGATGTATTCAAGACCCATGTGGAGGGCCCACATGTCCTGTATTTGGGGCCCATGGGCAAGGCCCATTGTGATATGTATTAGACCCATGAGTAGGGTCCACCTATTGTGTATATATGGCCCTTGAGTAAGACCCATTGTGTTGTATATTAGGCCCTTGTGTGAGGCCGTGGGCCCATTATATGTTTAACTCTATGTAGGCCATTCCTTGGGGGCAATGTTGGTTAAATGTCCACACGGTCAAGGTCGATTATCGATGCTGGTTGTGGATACTGGTTATGAGTATGTGACAGCATAGCATCATGATACATGCCCATACGCATCATCTGCATGTTTGCTATGAGAGGTGGTTGATCATTGCATATGTCATTGAGCATGTTGTTATGAGACTCCCTGATAGGTGGAGGTTATCTCACATGAGCACGCGGTATAGGCAGGACTGATGCATGACTGGATTGTATGACTCATGCATCTCGCATTATGATTACTATATGCCCTAGCGACATCAGGGCCGTAGCCTCCACAGGCATATCGTGGATGGCTAAATAGGACACCGGAAATGTTTGGTTCTAACATACGGGTGCCATAGATGTCCCTGGGTGAAAATCCCTAAACCTCCGTGGCCAGGAGACGTCCCAACGTCGAGACCGAGTGGATACATGAGCGCCCGAGTGCCGAATACCAGGAGGCCGCGTCTCCCACTGTGTCGTGGTCGGTTGGGAGGGGGTGTGGCCTTACTCGCCCGAGGGTAGGGGGCAATATTAGGCTGAGTTTGATCAGCTCGTGAATGGGTCCGCTATCGACGTGCCGGATAGGTATTGGCAGACTATTGGCAAGGCGGATAGTGAGGTTTCTTATGCTCACTTGGACTGTGCGGCTGGGAGAGCGGCAGTGCCATTTGGAGTGTATTAAACCCTGGTGATGATCCTAGAGATGAACTGTACTGATATATGGATTTAGTGAGTAGGAGTTGCATACTCATTCATGCATTCATTCATTCACTATCTATTCGGGTTGGTGGTGCGCAACTATTTGTTACGAGTGCTTTCGCAATGGCCAGGATTTCGGTTGGGGCGCGCGACTAACCTGAGATCAGGAGTTTACCACATTGAGTCTAACTATCCAAATTTAGGTATGGGACTGGTTTGGATAGAAGTCCCTTGTGATGGACCCCATAGCCTGCGATACTACTACCATCATCCCGACTTCACACTCCAGTATGGTCATTCCATTCGCACTGCATATTGCAGAACATTCGCGGCATATGGCATTTTGGGCTATTGAGTCTCTGCATTTATATGGTTTAGGTATGGCTGACGCTATTCATGTTACTCATCAGGAATGTATATTGTATTGTATCCTCTGCATCTGATATTTAGCTATCTATGATTCATCATTTGCATAGTGGTTCTATATTGCATATTCTGACATTGATTGACTCATGGACTTGTCCGTATTTTCGCTTACTCTATTATCGTATGATCTTCTCAATATTCCTGCTTACTCTGATAATTCATGATCTTATCAATATATTTCTGCTTATTTCGATATTGCATGATTTATGGATTACCGGTATTTCTGGTCTTATATAATGATGTTATTATGTTGAATGCTTGGCACTTACCTTATACAAACTTACACCACCCTCTAAGCTTTCTATAAGCTTATGCACGATAGATGTGTGCAGGTGATGTTAGGTTGTAGCAGTGTTGAGCTTGGAGCGTGCAGCGGTCTTCTGGAGCTTGGTTTTTAATTATGTATTTCCTTTCAGCATTGTACCCAAATGATTATATTACTGGATATGTGATGATGATGTTGCCTTTGTGAATTGGGTAATCTTGTGGTTATGCTTATTATGAGTTAAATGTATATATAAAAAAAAACCCCTCCTTCTAGGACCCCAGGATTGGAATCTGGCGTATGGACGCTAGGAGCCGAGAATGGGGTACTACGGAGGCTGTCAGCACCGGATTCGGCAATCGGGATTCCTGTGAATCCGATTTCAGGGTTTGGGGCGTGACATGAACCCGAGTCACTGTCGGGACTCGGCCAGACTCACCCAGTAGCCCACCGACCCTGTTTGTAACCGAGGCAGCACCCTCCTTCTCTCCTTGATCTCTCTCTCCTCGATCTCCCTTCTCTGACTCCTCCTCCTCTCTTGAAACGACTCAGAGGTGCACTGTAACGCCCTAAAAATTGGGGGTCGAGCAGAAGCTCGACTCCCGAGTTTCAACGCATCACTTATGCAACATAGATAATGATGATTAAATGTTGTCCGTATTAGTGCATTAAACATGAATGAGATTACACCAAATCAACATATCATACTCCAGAGACGATTTGATTACGCAAGCGAAAGACTGTGTTAAATATAGAAAACATATAAGTGGTTGTAAGTCCCCAGAGTATGAACATGATACCAGGTTAAATAATTACATGTATAGTTCCAAAATA
Source organism: Magnolia sinica (assembly GCF_029962835.1). Classification (NCBI taxonomy): domain Eukaryota; kingdom Viridiplantae; phylum Streptophyta; class Magnoliopsida; order Magnoliales; family Magnoliaceae; genus Magnolia; species Magnolia sinica. The sequence continues at coordinate 90,446,622 of NC_080574.1, forward strand.
TACAAAATAACAAGTGTAATGTTCAACTAAATCGTATCCCTGTAGCCCCGTCGACGCAACTTGAGGTCTACATAGACCCACCAGAGAGTTGTATGTAGGAGAACTCCTCGTCGTCGTTGAAGGCCGGCTCCAACTCATAAGCCTCGCCATCATCTGAAACTACAATAAAATTTGGTTGGTATTTTAAAATACCGTCTCAGAGTGGGAGTGAGTGATCAACTCAGTGGAGCTATAAGGAAAAGGTTAACATGTTATCAATTCAGTCAAGCAGTAATGATAAAGTAGTCTAACAAGCATGTCCTAGGTACTCTTGTTAATACAAGGATAATATCTATTAATGATGCATGCCCTTGCTTGCACTCCTTCAATGACACCATCTCACGATCGCACATGCTACTCCTACTGTGCCTTCATCGCCAAAGCACATGCAATGCGATGCATGATCGTGTTAGCAAAGTAATTTATTAGGCATATTCATATAGCAGATCCGGGAAGCTAAGGTACCTCCCTTTATATCTTACCCAAATGATGATTCATCTAGGGTCGTCAATCCTAGTTAATCACATATGTTAGGCAAGTTATAGGGCAACGTCACCCCTGATTTAAAAACATTGGACAGGCAAGTTCAGGTCACTACGGGAGGCTCGTCACCTTGGCGTAGGCTTAGTTTATACTCGAGGTCACTACGGTAAAGGCTCGTCACCTTAGCATAGGCCGACAATTCGAATACAGTGTCCCATACCACCGTATTCGGCTCACGAGTTTGGGTTACTCACTGGACACTGTGGGGAGGCTTGTCACCCCAGCGTAGGCCGACAACTCGACCACGGTGTCCCATACCACCATGCCCGGCTTATGAGTCTTAGTGGATCATGGTACCAAGGTTAAACGGGCTTTTCAATGGTAAGTGGTACCTTAGATTCAAGCAATGGCGTCCATACATGAAGTCAATCGGGTTACTTGACAAGCTCGACTGGTACGAGCGCATGCTAAATTGATCGACATGGAGTGCATACGCACTCCTTATGGCCTAACCACTATTGATAATCACTGTATGACTCGGATTCATCGAATGTGTCCGTGGTGGCGAAACTGATTCAGCCACTCGATCAGAAGTCGTTACTAATTACCTGGACTACATTGTAGCCCCAATCACACTCCAAAATAATAGCATTCACATATAGTAGTTAGAACAGTATTGAACAAACAATCTAAGCATTGCAACCATTTGAGTATTTTATATAACACATAGTGAACATAACATCATACATATGTATTTCATACATAAATTATGTAATTGGATTTAGGTTACAAGAAGGAATCTATACCTGTAGCTAAGGTAGTTGAGAATCTCATCTCAACACCCTTATAAAATACATTTTAATTAGCATTTTCTTATTCAGGCATTTTATCAAACACTTAGACTACACATATCAACATACATGTAATAAATTTGTCATAACATATATTGTAGCAAATCCTTTCACAAAGGAGTTGCCACACATACAACAATCATGTATTCTTAATCAATAATCATGGCAAGCACAAATCATGATTCCATATTCATTCAAACATTTCAACAAACACATGAAATGCCTTATATTCAACATAGTTCATATATATGTATAATACACGGAAAACATCGCATCTAAGTACATCTGACATCAATCAAGTCAGTCATAAATCATTAACTGATATTAAAAGCCTTGAAAACCATAACCTAAACATTTATAGCCCGTGCCTTTCGTCGGTATGCCGATTAGAAACTCGGTTCGTACACTACGCTTTTGTTTACGGCACAACGGTTATCTATAGTATGAAATAGGTTAGCTATTTCACCGATCTACCTATCTAGATACCTAAAACATATTAGGGTTAAGATTCCTTACCCAAAAATGGAGTCGAAATCACCGGTATAGCGACATGGAAGAGGGGATTCAGCATGTGGAGTGTCGGGAATGAATCCTAGCAACAAACCATAACTCTCTCTCACTTCTCCTCATTTTCACCTTGTCTTTTCTATCTTCTCTCTCCTAGGGTTTAGGAAATTCGTATGGAATGAGAGAGGAGTGGGTTAAGGCCCTTATATAGGCCCAGAACTGATGTCAATGGCCCCAGGGCCATGGTATACTTAAGTTATAGCCAAAAGTCATCTGTTTCGGGCCAATGGAGCTTATCTGGAGGTCTATTGTTATACGGTTTGAAGAAAATTTCCTGACAATGGATCTATGCTAGGTTAATATTTCAGTCCGATCAGATTTGTGGATCGACCGTGGAGGATCAGTTTTAGTTCAACGGCTATCGTCATTCGATCAGGGCCATAAGTACACTAACCTATGTAGGAAAATTTTCCTAATCCAAGGGTGTAGTTGGGTCAGATTCTGACGGTCTGAAACCTTAAATTTGGCTTGCAAGCGAATGACCCAATTCACTTAAGTTTGAGTTTATTTTTTAAAGATATTCGCGTTTCTCATACACTTCGCTCAAGGCTCAAGTTGTACATTTCTAGATACTATTTGAACTTGATTCTCGAGATGGTTGCCAAGCTCGGTAAGGCGGTCATAACCGTATAGTTTTGCGGTAATCGGACTTTCGACGCGCGGTTTAGGTCCGATACGGAGTTTCAAGATGCTCCCGAGAGCAACTGGGTTTTAAGATTGATCCTAGGTTTTTAGGTAATGTAGAGTTAGCGATTCTACTGGTTTTGGGTCTTGCAGTTCGTATAGAAAGCGGTTCAAGATAATCTACTAATTAATTCAGTTTAATACTTAATTAATTTTTATCTAATTTCCAAAGGATCGGTCCTTAGCGATTTTTGCTTGAGGTGGTACTCGGGTCATTGTACAAATTTTTCCGAGATAGACTCCCCCTGATTTGACTCGAGTCCAAGGTGACTTAGTCAACTCGTTATTACAGACGAAATAGCGTCTGCCGCTCCTTATAACTTTCTATTTTTAGGAGAGACTACCCTAAACGAAGGCTTATATAAGGCCCTCCAACGTCCTTCTAGAGGGTTCTAATTGTGGGATTAGTTACACTCAGCCGACAAAACTTGATTTGTCTCAGGCTGAACTTTTAGCTAAAATAGCCTGAACTTTTCAATACTTGAGTATTGAAAGTTCTTGAGTGTTACTTTGAAATTTAATTTAGTATATACATGTGTATGTCACTAATTTAGCTTATCATAACCTTATATATATTTTCTAACTTGAATATGACAGTTGAGAATAATCTTCATCCATAGATCAGGTCATTCAACTATTGATTTTTAAGACATGATCATCATATATCCAAGTATTCTCACTTATCCATCATAACTAACCATTTAGTCAACTATTCACCGCTAGATAAAAATATCTGACCGTCCACTTTTAGTTTGGACCACTGGATCATAGTAAATTAACTACATGATCTCTACATCTACTCGTACACATATCAAATTGAGATGCTAATCCGTTCATCTTGTTCACTACCTATGAATATGCTTAACACACTATCAAAACTATAATATGAGGAACTTATATATGTGAACATGTCACTTGAATCTAACTGTGTATATATTCTACATTGTAATCACTCCAAACAACCCACTTTGTGTTCATCCATTTACGAAACTAAGCGTACATTCACTCATATACATGATCAGAGTACTAACCATTAAGTTTTTCCATTTTTGGTATATCATCTGATCATTCATCATATTGTTTGATATATATTGGAATTGATCTTTCTATCCTGACTCTTTTTCATGTTGATAATACTAGTGCTATATGGTTGCTTCTAATTATGTGTTTTATGAAAGAACAAAATATATTGAGGTGGATTGTCATTTTATTCACGAAAAGTTTCAATCAAGCACTCTTTCTCTTCCATATGATGCATCTTAGGATCAAATTGCGGATATTCTCATGAAGAGTTTAATAATAACTCAACATTCTTTTCTAACACATAAAATGTTGTTCATTAATCCCTCACATCAATTTGATTGGAGGGGGGTAATAGCTAGTCTTCAGCGTAGCAAAATTATAATACTGTAATTTACTTCTCTTCTATATATAGTAAGATTTATATGTTATACATCTATATAAATAAATTCCTTTTGGGGTAGATTAATATTTAAAAATTTTATATATTCGTTTTGGGCTGGATTAATATTTAAAAAAATATCCTAAATATCTCAAATTTCTTGAGTAATCAAAGATAGTGCCAGCCTGTGGTACACAGGTATATCCCTGTGGCATGACTTAGCCAAGTTCTAGGAGGCTTGCTGTGATACGTATGTTTCACGGGCATTGAAGATCTGTTATGCCAGCTTATTAGAAGGCACCAACAAAAATTCATGCATATCCAACACTTTAGTGGAGCACGCCACATAAATTTGTGGAGATGGAACGCTCACAATTGAAAGCTTATTACATTCTACCGTGACATTATATTGGCCATCCAACCGCTTCATTAATTCATACGGACCTTGATGAAAGGAAAACACAAATATAAGGGAAGCGGATTAGCTACTGACAGGTTGAGTAGCGAGACCGGCTACTGTAGTGATGTCACCATATTCTGTGGGCCGCACCATAATGTATATGTATTATCCATACTGTCCAACCACTTGGATAGATAATTTTAGGGCACGGGCCAAAGAATGAGTCAGATACAAAGCTCGAGTGGACCCCACCACATAAAACGGGTGGGGAGAGTGACGGCCACCGTTGGAACCTTCCGAAGGTCCACCATGATATTTATTTGAGACCCAATCCGTTCATAATTTAGCACATGTATGAAAGAAGTGAAAACACAAATATCAGCTTGATCGAAAACTTCTGTGGCCCCTAGAAGTTTTTAATGGTAGCCGTTCAATATCTGCTGTTTTTCTGTGGTGTGGTCCACTCTAGATTTGGATCTGACTAATTATTTGGTTCATTCACTAAAATGATATCACCAAATGGGCGGACGGTGTGGATATAATACACGCATTATGATGGAGCCCATATAACATGGTGACGTCACTTCAGTAGCTAGTCTCGCTACAGGTTCCGTGACTCCCAATAAGTTTTTAATGGTGGGAGTTCAATTTCCACTGTTTTACATAGTGTGGTCCACTTGAGCTTTGGATCTGCATCATTTTTGGCATCTTACACTTAAATATAAGCTGAAAAAGGTCGGAAGGCGTTGATAAAATATATACACCACGGTAAGTCCCACGGAGCTTGGGCCACGACGTGCCAGGGTGCGGCACTCCGCTTCCAAAAGGAAGGCATTCGGTGCCGTAGCTCTTCCCGCTCTCAAATGGCAAAGGGCGAACATGGCTGTGGTCTTTTGAAATAGGAGGGCACGTCCGATAATCAGTGGAAAGTCAGGGGCTGATTGGCCAATCGGTTTCCTAATTAAACGATGAAAAAACTTTTGATACTCTGGCGGTGTGTTCTAGTACATAAGCAGGCACTAAAAGCATGGCAAGTACGGAATAAATATAACTCAAAATAAACCGTTGAGTAGTGGGACCCATTATAGGTAGATTAGAAATAAAAAAATTGGACTTAGACAATTTCGTAAAGGGCTTATCAGTGGACATGCAATGAACGGGTGAGATAGACAACAGTCACCAATCAACAAATATATGACGTTTAATCAGAGTTAGGGAGTGATAAATTAATATAAAATTTTTTATACTGTAGCTACAGTGGGGCATACGATTTGGACGGTTTTTTATTAGTAAAATTGATGAGACGTGTACAAATTCTTTGTGCATGAGTATGAAAAATGACAGTGCAGCATCGATAAACAATGTACTGCACGCTGCCCAATACTCAATTGTCTGTATGCCGCTCAAGGCTGTTGTCTCTGCCGTTTCCCTATTCCCTCCCAAATACATTTGCAGAGAGAGGGAGAGGGTTCCAAAGCGGCAATCTGAAAGAAAGTTTCAAAGCAGGCATTGAGAGAGAGAGACAGAGGAGTCTCAAAGCAGGCATTTTGTGCGAGAGGAGAGGGTCTCAAAGCACGCATTTTGAGAGAGAGAGAGAGAGGAGTTAACAAAACAGCCAATCTTTCTAAAGAGTATAGTAAAATCAGGATCAAAGTAGTAATAGTAGTACTTTCAGACACAAGAAAACCACATTTTCTAGCACAAAGTGAGATCAAAAAGTGGTTTTAGAATAAAAAGCACCGGCTTTCCTAAAATACAGGAAGAAGAAGAAGAAGAAGAAGAAGAAAAATCCCATCTTTCCTGAAATCCAACAGAGAAACAACAATAACAAGAAATACCCAGATGGGATTTCATTGAAAAATCATCAAAAATAGCAGAAACAGGCAACCGGAGTAAACTTTCAGTGAGAAGAATACACCTTTTACTGAGAAGAGAGAGGGGAAAACCAAAACAAGAGAAAGAGGGGAAAACTAGAAGAAGAGGAAGAAGAAGAGAGCAGAACAGAGCAGATATGGGCTGCTGTTACTCAAGACTCAACAGACAAGAGGCGGTCGCCCGCTGCAAGGACCGCCGCCGGTGCATGAAGCAGCTGGTCAATGCCCGTCATGCCTTCTCCGCTGCCCATTCCTTCTATCTCCGCTCCCTCCGTGGCACCGGCGCTGCCCTCCTCCAGTTCGCCAACTCGGAAACCCACGTCCACGTCCACGTCCACCAACACCAACACCACCATCTGCCGCCTCTTCCTCCATCTCCAACGCCACCAACGCCACCTCCTCCACCACCTCCTCCCCCCATGAGCCCAAGCTCCGACACCTGGACGTCGGTCTCCACCTCCACTGCTCTCCCTCCACCACCTCCCCCTCCTCCTTCTAGCTGGGATTTTTGGGACCCTTTTGCTCCTTCTTCTTCCAGGTCTGTAACTGAGGAGGAGTGGGAAGCTACCACTACTGTATCTGAAGCTGCTGTCGCACTTGCTCCTTCCCATGAGTCTGTCAAGGCGGCAGTGGTGACTACGACACCTTCTATAGTCAGCGGCTACTCGAAGGAGGAAGCTGGAAGTGAACTTGCTTTGGTGGTTTCAAGGAATACTGGTAAAGATCTTGTTGAGATTATAAAGGAGCTTGATGAGTATTTCCTCAAGGCAGCTGATGCTGGAAGCCATGTCTCTTTGCTTTTGGAAGCCACGAGTTCTGGTTTTTCTAGTCAAAGAACAACAGGCAAGCATATTCTGTTTCGGGTATTTTTTTTTATTTTTTTTATTTTTTTAAAAAAGAGGAAAGGTAGAGAAATCTTGCATTCTTCTCCATCATGTAATTTATTTTTTTCTTATTTTTGTTGGGTTATCTTTTCTGTTGTTATAATCATATGCAGGTAAGGTTTACAACTACGGAAGGAGTTTGGGCCCGTCGCTGTGGTCACGGGGTTCAAATTCGAAATCTAGCGGTTTTAACAGCATTGGGAGGTTGGATGAGGAGATGATTGGGGGTTGTGTTGGGAATGCAAGCCATTGCTCTACAGTAGAGAGGCTTTATGCTTGGGAGAAAAAGCTGTACCAGGAAGTCAAGGTGTATACTGCTACTTCTCATGTGGTTTTTAATTCTTGCTCCTTTTTGAGGGCTGTCCATTGCTCTCCTTGCCCTGTTTAACAAGAATTCTGTAGTTTTACCATTTCTGATTTTAGAATTTTCTTTCTCTAGAAGTTGCCAGGATAGCCCTGGATTGTCTTCTGTTTGAACTTTGCATGCTAGAGTCATGTTTTATGTGCTTGTTTAACTTTAGACATAAATGGAGAGCTCTAAAACATCTCCACTGCGTATGTGTCACTTATGCATGGTGATCAGGACCGCTTGTTTTGCTGGACGATCTTCTGGATGTGCTGTACGCCAAGTAGAAAGGCAGTTGGAATGTGGTAGCTATCTAATCACTGCCTGAAAATGGATGGCTAATATGAGTGATGGTCCACGTTCAACAGAGAAAGGTCACAATGATGAAGCGGTCAGGATCATCCAATCACATTATTTTTGGGCTATGGCTCATATATCTAACAATCCACCTGATAAATGGTCAAGTCATTTACCTGCTTGCATGTATTTGTTGGGACCACGTGAAGTGTGTTTATCAGTATAATTTCTGGTTTGAATGATATGCAAGCCTTCGGTTGCTTTGAAGGATGGAAAGACCAACATGCTCTTGATTTTCTTCTTTGTTAGAATGCTGAGAGTATAAAAATGGAGCATGAGAAGAGGGCGGCATTGCTAAGGAAGCAACAAGCAAGGGGAGGGGATTATGTGAAGATTGAGAAGAGTAGGAAAGAGATTGAGAAGTTGGAGTCTAGGATGATGGTTTCTTCCCAGGCCATAGAGACCACCTCCGATGAGATTATCAGGTTGAGAGAGGCAGAACTCCATCCACAGCTCCTTGAACTGGCTAAAGGGTTGGTACTCTTACCCTGTCTTCTTTTCTTTTCTGAATGCTACGGTTATTTAACCAAGGAAAGATTGGATAGAGCAATTATGGCACACATTCCAACATGGTTCCTCGGCCCACAAATCAGACCAATCCACTCATCAGATGGGCCACACTTGAATGAGGTAAATGGATGGTTGGAAGAAATCCCAGCAAACCTATATAATACGCCATACATAAGTAAACCACATGATGCGTGGATTGGCATGTTCACACATAGCTCCACCTGGTTAATGGCTCAGATCTATCAAGCGTGCACCAATTCACGTATGCCACAATTCATCCCTTGAATGCTCAAATCACTTAGCATCTTTCCTTTTTTCCTATAAAATGCTCTGGTTGTTTCCTGTTCTTAGTTTGGATTAGAGAATGACTGCATTTCTTTATTCTGTGGTAAGAATTGTGTTTTGATTGATTAGTGGGATTGATTGGGACAGTGATGGAGTTTGGTCCTGACATTCATGCTTGGTTGCATGCTCTGCATGCTCGCAGGGTTGAATAAGCCAATGTCAATTCTGACTACTTGGTAATCTGGTTGAAAAAAGGAGACCATGTATAGACTAGTTTGATTCTTTGATAGGATTTGGATTTGGACTCATTTAGTTCTTGTATGATCGGTACACTTCTTGTTGTGGTTGTTGGTCCTTCTGGCAGACTTTCAGTCAGTGCCATTGTTTTCAAGCTTGCAGGGTTGATTTGGTCAGAGTCAACTCTTGACTTTCAGAAATTTGGATGTGCCATATGATACTTTCTTTGTAACTGTATGTATGAAATTGAGAAATGATCCAATGCTCTTAGAGCATTATATGTTACAATTTTCCTAGTTGGATAGGGACACACGGACAGGATGCGTTCCAACCAATCATTTTGTCCTAATAATACAAAAACTGGGTTCTTTTTCATAGCCATCTATTTTTCAAGCCAAGTATGTATAGGATCATTTGATGAACAGCCCATGATGGGCCTGTTCAGACCTTTAATTTTATTCATCCTGGCCCTGCCCATTGACAGCCTTGTGTTTCACATGAAGAAAGGTTGAAGAGGTGATTTGCAGCACATTCTAACATGGCATGCGCATACAACCAGGTGGGGCGCATTGTGAACGTCTACTGGCCCAAATAATCAGGCTGTTCCATCCATCAGGTGGGCCACTTGTCTATTCAGTTCAGACTTTGTCTTTCTCTAACCACCCATTTTTTTTTTTTTGATACTTATGGCTTGATAATTGGACTGGCCTGATTTGTGTGCCGGGCATGTTAATGGCTCCACCCAATGACTGACCTATGTCTGTATGTATACATGTGCCATGTGGGCACAGGTACTGCAAATCATCACTTCAATCTTCCCTCACTCGAATCGCCTCAACATTTCTCATTATCATATACTTGGTAGCATGGTTTAAGTTTGTAGAGTTAGCTTGGCCATTCGGGTCAAAGAAAAGGTAAAAAATTGCAAATTGAATACATATTTTGCTTTTGTGAGTTCGACTCTTAGGGCCTGTTTGGACTGCAATTTATAATGATAATGTAATGTAAAAGTGTAATCATTACATTACGATGCCATTTGGGGAAAAAATCAATAAAATATGAATCTGTTGCTGGTTTATGCTGGCAGTATGTCAGTGTAATTATTTACCACCCGAATCGTATCGTTGGATTTCATTGCCATACACTGTTTTGAAACAACTGTTTGAATAAAAAGTGGTCTCTTAGCGCTTGGCTTGAAATACGCTTGTAGCCCTCATTAAATACACCGCTCAACCTCTTTCTCTCAATCTCCATTTCCCTTGCCGGTGCATGGCCTTGAAGTGGAATTGTCGACACCCAAGGCCGCATATTCTGCATCAACAGATAGCAGTTCTCTACCACGAAGGGAAATACCATCCCTAGAGGTTCTTCATCTGCTTGCTGCAATGCAGGCAAACAACTAGTGAGGACATATTCATCTTATTCATCTCCATCTCTTTCCATGTGGTGGATTGATAGGTTACTGATACATTTCCTTGCTTCCTATGATGCTGGTTGCAATCTGATTTCCGAGGACTGGTTCTTCAGCCATGGGCAGCTTCATGCATACAATCAGAGGTTTCCTCTCTGGACTGTTTCTGTTTGGAAAATACTAAGGTTTTCGGACAATATCGGAAGAGGCAAGAAGCACATCCCATTCACTGCCTGTCTACTTCCGAGTTCATGATCATTTGTTCTAAGATGGGCATTCTGTTAGGCATGTCACACTAGATTTGGGATTGTTGCCTTCCATATGGTGATGTTAAACTTCCCGGGTTTTTGATGTATCATACCATATTCTTTGTCGTATCCCCTCTGTCAAAGATTTTCAGTGGCCGAACTTGTCATGGGATACACATATTCAACTTGTAGAAGAGAAGCAGGGAGGTCAGTAGATCATCACCAACTTTTCTGCTTTCTATGAAGCAAATCCCCTACATTGATGGTCTATATCTGATTTTATGACCATTTGTTCTAACATGGTCATTCTGCCATGCATTTCACAGTACATGAGGGATTATTTTCTTCCCTGGGGTAAATTGTTGTGTTGAAAATAAATTTCAAAAATGAAAGTTATGTTTAGTAAGTAAATAAATATGTTAATTATTTAATCTTTTTATAAATAGTGTGTATAGCCAGTCGGTAAGAGAAGGGATTTTTGCTTCTGCAACCAGGGTTCAAATCTCCTCAAAGATGGTGCGAAGCATCGTCCGTGCTTGTGCGCGGCGTGGGCTCTAGGGCTGTTTGGGCGCTTTATTAGGCGCACTTAGCACTTCACACGTGCGCATTGTCGCATGGAGCCAAAAGAGCCTTAGTCTTTTTGGCACGTGGTTCATACTTTTTGGGCCATGATGCAACTTGAATTGAAATAGGGTCTACCTTGAGGTATTATTAACCTTAGTGTTGATTGAGAGTGACTGTGACATGGTTGTACATGTGGCACCTATGTCATGTGTCGCTCAAGTGGCAACAGTTTTAAACTGTTGGATAACCTTTTTTGGTCTAAAAGGGTACATAAATAACTGCCATAGGACAAATGGTCATGTCCTTTTATGAAAGGATGTTGTTTGCTATGAATGAGTGTGGATGTCTTGAAGAGGCACATTGGTATCTCTATAGGAAGAACTCCATGACCATTCGATTGCTATAAATCCTGGATACTATAATCCAGAAAGTGTATTCTCTCCATTTTCCAGATAAACCATCCATTGTGCAGCACTCTCGAATTTCACCTCTTACCGTGATTTTTCGGAACATTTTAAAGGCATATCGGTGTCAAAACTAGAGATCTGTTCAACACTTAAATGTGCAAATTTTCGTGTTGAAATTCGGATTGAGAGTTTATTGTTATCTTGAAGACAATTTGCACATTTCCTTTGTTTGCACTTGCTGGAATTACCAGAAAAAAGGGTAGCAAATCTGTCTTGAGAAATTGACTATTCAAGTCGAGCCTTGAACCCGATAGATTTGATTGTCTCATTATCTTTTTCCTCTATCCTCTGTGTTCTAGATTGTTAATTTTTAAACATTCAAGACAAAATTTAACTCTAAGTCACAATGGAGGCAATTCATTCCATTAAAGTTATGAACCAAGATTTTGTACGACTGGATCGTTTCGATGGTCAATTCTTCTCAAGATGGCAGCAGAAGATGCTTTTCTTTCTAACAACTCTTAAGTTATTATTCTACATCCTTGATGATGAACTGTCTTCTCTGCCCAAGCCAAAAGACGACGACTCAGAACAAGTGAAGGCGGAATGGAGGAAAAGGAAGGAGGACGATTTTCTGTGCAAATGTCATATCCTAAACGCCCTCTCTAATTCCATCTATAACTCATATCGTAAAATATCCTCTGCCAAAGACCTCTAGACCATAGTGTGTTGTAAAGGCCGTTACGGGGCCGTAATGGCCGTTACATAAAGGTAACAGTGGCAACTGTTACACGTTACGAGGTCGTAATAGGGAAAAAAATGACCTGTAATTGTCGTTAACAATATGTTACATCCTATATAAAGGCCATAATAGCCTTGTAATGGTCTATTACGGGACAGAGATAGGTTTTTCATACTTTTTAATCAACATTATGGGGCAAATATAGGTTTTTCGGGGTTTTTTTCAATAAATAAAAAAATAAAAAAGAAAGAACATAACGGCCGTTACGGGGCCATAACAGCCGTTATTCCCCGTATCGCAAAGGTAACGGTGGTGGCCGTCCGTTACTGTTATTCATGCCATAAAATGATATCTTCAAATGGTTGGGCGTTTCATATACAACACATGCATCATGATGGGTCCCATAGACGGATACATGGATGGAATAGGTGGGACCCATAGAGCTTGCTACCGTGTACAATAGCTGGTTGCACGGCAACAGAACAGCCATGTAGTTACCGTACATGCAGCTATTGCTGCTTAAAGCAAGGCAGAGGTGGGTCCCACGTAAGGCCCACCCTCACATGTCATGTATATGATATAATATATATATATATATATATATATATATATATATATATATATATATATATATATATATATAATATATTAGATGCTTTTAAGCATTGAAGAGAGAGCAAAGGTGGGTCCCTTGTAGGGCCCACCCTTCCTAGCTAATATAAGATATTATATAATATTATAATATAATATATTAATATTATATTAAAAAAACAACGTCTAGGCCCTGGACGGCCTGAACATGCACATACATCAATGGGAGCCCCACACGTGGGGTGAGTTCCACCGTCCAGGGGTGGTGGATGGCTCACACGCAGCACGTGTGGCCCATCCAAACGAGTCGACGACGTGGGATATGGTGGGTCCCACGGACCCCAACTGACCTCAGCGTTGAAACGAGGTACCTTTCACTCCACCTAGCACTGGAGCTAGGGTCTGGGCCCCAGCATTGAAACGAGGTGTCTCCACTCAGTCTGCCAGTTGAGCTATGGATCTGGGTGCGGACAGACGCATCAAGGAGGGCCCCACACGGACGTGGGTCCCACTGTCCAAGGGTGGTGGATGGTCTGGATAAAGCATATACACCACGGTGTGGCCCATTTAAAAGGATGGAGTGAAAGGTGTATATGTTTTATCCAGACCATCCACCACCCTTGGACAGTGGGACCCACGTCCGTGTGGGGCCCTCCTTGATGCGTCTGTCTGCACCCAGATCCATAGCTCAACTGGCAGACTGAGTGGAGACACCTCGTTTCAATGCTGGGGCCCAGACCCTAGCTCCAGTGCTAGGTGGAGTGAAAGGTACCTCGTTTCAACGCTGAGGTCAGTTGGGGTCCGTGGGACCCACCATATCCCACGTCGTCGACTCGTTTGGATGGGCCACACGTGCTGCGTGTGAGCCATCCACCACCCCTGGATGGTGGAACTCACCCCAAGTGTGGGGCTCCCATTAATGTATGTGCATGTTCAGGCCGTCCAGGGCCTGGATGTTGTTTTTTTAATATAATATTAATATATTATATTATAATATTATATAATATCTTATATTAGCTAGGAAGGGTGGGCCCTACAAGGGACCCACCTTTTCCCTCTCTTCAATGCTTAAAAGCTGCTGTGCAACAGTATATTATATATATATATATATATTATATCATATACATGACATGTGAGGGTGGGCCTTACGTGGGACCCACCTCTGCCTTGCTTTAAGCAGCAATAGCTGCATGTACGGCAACTACATGGCTGTTCTGTTGCCGTGCAACTAGCTATTGTACACGGTAGCAAGCTCTGTGGGTCCCACCTATTCCATCCATGTGTCCGTCTATGGGACCCATCATGATGCATGTGTTGTATACGAACCGCCCAACCATTTGAAGATATCATTTTATGGCATGAATAAAAGAGTGGGTTTGAGTCTAATAAGTTGGTTATCACCAAGAATGGTATGTTTGTAGGCAAAGGATATTCATGTAATGGTATGATTAAATTGAATATCAATAATAATAATGATGTTTCCATTTATATAGTGGATTCTGTTTCTTTATGTCATGCTAGACTAGGTTACGTTAGTCAATGAAAAGAATGATGATCCTAAGACTTATACTAAAATATGGAATAGAACAAGAAGAGAAATGTGATGTGTGTGCCTATTCTAAAATAACCAGAAAACCCTTTGCAAGTGGTATTAGAAAATCACAACCCTTGGGGTTAATTCATTTTGATATCTGTGATTTAAATAACACCTTAAATCGTGGTGGAAAAATGTATTTTATCACATTTATCGATGATTTCACTAGATTTTCCTATGTATACTTGATAAAATCTAAAGATAAAGCCTTTGAAATGTTTAAGTTTTATAAGGCCGAAGTGAAAAATCAGTTGAATATAAGGATTAAAGCCCTCGGAAGTAATAGAGGGGGTGAGTACTCTTCTAATGAATTCAACGACTTTTGTGAATCAAATGGTATAATCTATGAATTTACTACTGCTTACACACCTCAACAAAATGGCCTAGCGGAACGCAAAAATAGGACATTAGTTGAGATGATCAACTGTATGATATTAAATTCTGAATTACCATTGAATTTGTGGGGGGAAGCATTGTTAATAGCAAACTATATACTAAATGTTATCCCACACAAAAAATTGGATGTCTCCCCATATGATTTGTGGAAAAAGAAGAAATCCAATCTTCATTACTACAAAGTATGGGGAAGTATAGAAGAAGTCAGGATAATTGATTCTAAAAGAGCAAAATCAGTTCCTAGAGGAATCGGGTGTGCCTTTGTGGGTTATGGGATTAATAGTCTCGTATATAGATTTTTGGTTTTAGAACAATCTACTTTTGCTGACAAAAATATGAGTATAGAGTCTAGGGATGCTGTATTTTTTGAAAATATAGTATACAAAGAATATATGAATAATCATACAAAAAGACAAGTTGATGAAAATATAGTAGAACCAATGAAGCAATTCACTGCCTAGTAATCCATCAAATGGATGTCAAAACGGCATTCTTAAATGATGATCTAGATGAGGAAGTATATATGGAATAAACTGAAGGGTTTGTTCAACCTGGGCAAGAGAAGAAAATGTGTAAACTGGTCAAATCTTTATATGGGCTCAAGCAAGCTCCTAAGTAATTGCATGAGAAGTTTGACCAAGTAGTTCAATCTAATGGTTTTAGAGTAAACTAAGCAGATAAATACATATATATTAAAGGTCAAATCATTATCTGTTTGTATGTAGATGATATGCTAATATTTGGACCAAATGTGGAATGTGTAAAAGAAACTAAAAAGTTTCTAAGTACCAATTTCGACATGAAGGATATGGATAAAGCCGATATAATATTAGGTATTAAGATTTATAATCTTAATGATATAATAGCCTTAACACAATCTCATTATCTAGAGAAAGTGTTAAATAAGTTTAACCACTATGATGGTAAATCGGTTTCAACCCCATTTGATCCAAGTATTAAATTAGTTAAAAATACCGGTAGATGTAAAGCACAACAAGAATATACTAGTATTATTGAGATTTTAATGTATGCAATGAATTGCACTAGACCTAATATAACATTCACTGTAGGAATGCTAAGCATGTATACTAGTAATCCAGGACAAGTACATTGGAATGCAATATCAAGAGTATTTAAAAGGGACCATAGATTATGGACTGCATTATATCCACTGTACTTAGAGGTTATAGCGATGCAAGCTGGAATGTAGATAACATAGAATCTAAATCTACAAGTGGCTGGATATTCACTCTTGGAGGAGGAGCAATATCATGGGCATCGAAGAAACAAACGTGCATATCTCACTCTATAATGGAAAGTGAGTTTATAACACTTAGTGCTGCTTGTAAAGAAGGAGAATTGCTAAGATACCTACTGATGGAACTCCCGTATTGGCCAAAACCTACGCCTGCCATATCTATCTTTCGTGATAGTCAAGCTACTCTTTGTCGTGCTATGAGTAATGCTTATAATGGTAAGTCTAGAAATGTAGGTCTAAGGCATAACTTTGTTAAAGGATTACTCAGATATGGAGTAATCACAATGGAATATGTTAAATCCATCCTGAACCTAGCATATCCATTGACAAAAGGTTTATCAAGATATCAACTAAGGAGAACCACTAAAGGAATGAGACTAAGATCCAGAAAGATATAACTTTCACTCTTGATGGCAACCCTACCTAAGTTTTGAAATATAGGCTAGGTTCAAAGGGACGAACAAGTCAAGTATGTGACTGAAACATGCACTGGAAATAAATTGAGTCTTATTCCTAAAACTCTAGTGCTTGGTTTCTACATTTCATAGGAGGCTAAGTACTAACTCTTAATAGGTCTCTAAGCAGACTTTGTTGAGATGAAGCAGAATCATCTTTGATAGATCTACCTAGTGAGGCCGCTTTTGAAGAGATTGAGATCGTCTCTAGAATACTCATGAAATTAAGATACGCGCAAGGCTAGAAATGTGTGAACTTTTAGATCTCCAGTTATAAATGAATAGATGTGTGTTATGTGTCCGGTGAGTTATATTAGGTCCTTAGTTCAAGACTAATGGGTCACTAAGTACTTGACAAAACCTTGATACGTATACACTAAAGTAAATGTTCAAATCCATAAGATACCTTTACTTAATGCACTTATTTATACTGATATGCCATTTGTAATAAAAATAAATTTTAAAAAATAAAAGTTGTTTTTAATAAGTAAATAAATATATTAATTATTTAAACTTTCCATAAATAGTGTGTATAGCCAGTCGGTAAGAGAAGGAGTTTTTGCTTCTGCAACCAGGGTTCAAATCTCCTCAATAGAGCTGGGCAGGACTTGACTCGATCCGGCGGATTTGACTCGTTTGACTTGGTCGGATCTGACTTGATCTGAACCGAATGCCAGGGTCGGGTTCGGATCGAGTAGACCCACCCTGATCCGAATCCCGACCGAGTCGAGTTCAGGTTATGTAGTAATCCGATCCGACCCAATTCGAAATCCGATCCGGTCGAATCCGATTCAATCCGAAACCCGACTCGGTCTGGAATCGGGTACTATATATACAAAACAAAAAAAAAATACCCATTCCCCTCCCTAGCTTAACCCTAACAGCTGAGCGCCGCACCCAACCCGATCTCGACGTCCCCTACTCTGGCACCCATCCGGCTTCGAGATCCTCCTCCTCTTTCTCTCTCCTCCACTCGTCCGCACAGCAGCACTCGTCCGGCTTCGAGCTCCTCTCTCTCCTCCACCTATTCGGTTTCGAGCTCCTCCTCTCTCTCCCCTCCACCCGTCCAGTTTCGAGCTCCTCCTCTCTCTCTCTCTCCTCCGCTCGTCCGCACACAGCTGAGCAGCGCCCGTCTGGCTTCGAGCTCCGCCTCCTCCCCCCCTTTCTCTCTCTCCTCCACTCGTCCGCACAGCATCACCGGTCCAGCCACCCAACCCATTCTCGAGCTCGATTTTTCAGGTATTTATTTATTTATTAATTATTATTTTAATTAAAATGGATGGCTCTGATCGGCTTGGCCCGCTGTGTTGCATCGAGGCCGATCCGAATTGTACCCAACTCGATCCGACTCGGTTTCTCTGACCGAGTCGGACTCGGTTCGGGTCAAGCCCAGCCAAGAATCGATTCGGATCGAGTCAGGCCCTTTGGACTTGGTCCCGAGTCGGATTGAGTTTGGATCAGGGTTTTCAAAATACCGGATCGAGTCGAGTTGGACGTAACTCGGTCTGACTCGACTCGATGCCCACCTTTACTCCTCAAGGACAATGCGAAGCACCGTCCGTGCAAGCGCGGACGGTGTGGGCTATAGGGTTGTTTGGGCGCTTTATTAGGTGTACTTAGCACTTCGCACTTCGCACGTGCGCATCGTCGCATGGAGCCAAAAGAGCCTTAGTCTTTTTGGCACTAGGTTCAAACTTTTTGGGCCATGGCGTAACTTGAATTGAAGTAGGGTCTACCCTGAAGTATTATTAACCTTAGTGTTAATTGAGAGTGATTGTGACCAGTGTTCAAATTATCTTCGATATTATCGAAATATCTCTGATATTATCTTTATCTCTAGCTCAGCGATACCGATAACACTGGTTGTGATACCAGTAATGCTGGTAGTATCAGAAATTCCTAGTATTAGCAATGTATCGCTAAGTATTGCCAACATATCAATATCGTTAATGTAATCGTCAATATTTTTCAACCATGTAAATTCTAGGTGTTGCTTGTAGTGGCAATGCATCAATATCGCCAATATTTTCGACTATGCAAATTCTAGGTAATGCTTGTATCATAAGTGTATCAACAATATTTCAATAATATCGCCAATGTATTGATATCATCAAAATTTTGTTTATTAGAAAAAAATTTATTTCATTTTTTTTTCATGGGTATATGGTTGTATGTAGTGTTCAATTTGTCATTGATAAATATCACAACATGCGAGATGTTGAGACCACAATCTTTCCTTTCCTTTCCAATTGTTGATGATTTTTTTTTTTTTTGGTGAAATATCATGTGTTATTGATATATTGCAATATCAATGGATGTTTGGATGGAAGGTTCGATGGTTAAATAGGTTGGAGGGGATGGTTGGACTAATTTCTTACAACAACACATGCTTTCAAGTCCCCATCAAGTGAAAACTTGTTATGTATGCAGTCTTTGTGCAATTTTTTTATTTCTAAATATTCAAATATGTACATTTTAACGTCTCCTGAAGTTTCACTGAAAATTCCACCGTTTTTCATATGTTTCCCCGCATTTCCAGTTATTAGCGATATTATTGGCGATATCGATATTGTTTCCATATCCCTGGCCAGCGAAACTTGTAGCGATACCGATACTTCGAACACTGATTGTGACATTGTTGTACATGTGACATTTATGCCATGTGTCACTCATGTGGCAACAATTTTAAACTGTTGGATAACCTTTTTCGGTCTAAAAGGGTGCAAAAATAACTGCCATAGGACAAAGGGTCATGTCTTTTCATGAAAGGATGTTGTTTACTATGAATGAGTGTGGATGTCTTGAAGAGGCACATTAGTATCTTTACAAGAAGAACTCCATGATCATTCAATTGCTATAAATCTTGGATACTATAATCCATTTTCCAGATAAACCATCCATTGTGCAGTATTCTCGAATCTAACCTCTTACTGTGATTTTCCAGAACATTTTAAAGGCATATCGGTGTTAAAACTAGAGATCTGTTCAACACTTAAATGTGCAAATTTTCGTGTTGAAATTCGGATTGAGAGTTCATTTTATCCTGAAGACAATTTGCAGATTTCTTTCGTTTGCACTTGCTGGAATTACCAGAAAAAAGGGCAGCAAATCTGTCTTGAGAAATTGACTATTCAAATTGAGCCTTGAACCCAATAGATCTGATTGTCTCATCATCGTTTTCTTCTATCATCTGTGTTCTAGATTGTTATTTTTCTAACATAAATGAGAATGGGTACGTTGCACCCTCTTGTCATTGATATCCAAACAGGCAAATGACATTTGTATTTTTGAAGTGGGTGGAACACTGAAACTGTTTTCCTACTTTTACTGGCTGGCCCACTAATGTAACCAATCATCTGAAACCAGCCACCAGGGTTTCACACACCCTTTTTCTCCGATAACCAATCAGGTATATTTTGTGGCAGTGTTCAAATGATTTTAGGAGACAGATATTGTTAATCATTACACTTTTACATCACAGTACTGCTGTAATTTTCATTCCAAACAGGTCCTTACGACTCAGATTGGTGAGTCATTCAGTATTTGGTTGTTTATGTTTGTCGTACTAATTTATATGTTATTTCTGATATATATGTGTGAGTATTAGATTTTGCACATGGTTGCTGTCTTGGCACAAATGATGGCAAATGGATGGGATGTTTTTTATATACCTGGCTGTTGTTGTGTGTGTGTGTGTGTGTGTGTGTGTGTGTGTGTGTGAGGCGAGCCTGACTATGTACATGCCCTGCCCCGAATTTCAATCTGGTCCAATCATCATGTGGGCTACAATTTTGAAACACATGGATGACTTAGAAATTTGTCTAGGCTTTAAAAAAAAAAAAAAAAAAATCCTCCAATTGTTTGATAAAACTATGGCCAACTTAATTAATTGAGTGGTTTTTTTTTTTTTTTTTAAAAAAATTAATTAATTGAGTGGTTGGGCTCATCTTTGGGCAAGGGAACTACATGGTGGGACTCACATGATGGATGGCTTAGGTCTTACATTGGGTGCCACATTGGCACATTTGGAGGCATGCATATTGGCGGGGATGAGGTCAGAACAATATTAGGGTCCATGCCAGATGATTCACCCAACAGTTCATTGACTTTTGACCATATGTTGACATTTATTTACAATTAATATTGATTTTCATAGACACTCATATAACATTCACAAGACATTGCCACATTCACATAAAAGAGAGAGCACATATAGTTGAAAGGTTTTTATTAGTTTGGGTTCTCATTACATTCCAAGCTGTGATATATTACATGCCCTTAATTACATTCATGTTGAATAACCCTTAATTCTAAGGCAAAGTAAAAGAGAGAGCCATGATAAGTATATAGAAACAATAATGCAGATCATGCATGTTATGTTGTATTCAGATTGTTAAGGGAGTTAATCCGAAGGATCATCCATTAATGGAGTTGTGACACTTGGTGTACAGCTAAAAAAAGATTGTGGATTGATAGAGTGCATGCGGGGTGCGTCTTGTGAGAATATTGTGTATATGGGTTATTAGTTGTAATATACTATGTATAGAGGAGCTCTAAATAAGCTTCCTTGTATGGTCTTGTAGAGTGGTTATTTGCAATGTTGCTCTCAACACCGTTAAGGATCCATGTGACCACCTTCGAATTATTTATGGTCCAAGATAGGAGTTCCTTTTCATCATTTGGTTTGGCCATAGAACCATCTACATAGCCATAGAGGCTCTTTCCTGCTAAAAAATGCTTGAATTGAAACTGGTACAGGGAAATTTTTTTCCCATCCAAGCTAACATGTATAGTTTCGATCTTGTCAGAGGGATTCATGGACGCCATAAGAAAGAAAAACCACGAGGAAGAAAAGTACCACTGATGTCTAGGCGAGCAGGACTGAATCTGACTAGCAGAGGTAGAGCCGTTGTCGTCGATGGAGAATAATCGACTTGATGGGTACAACAGATCTCAAATCAATGGATCCAGATGTGAAGATAGAGGTGGCGAGCCAGAGATGGGTTTCAAAGGAGAGATTCGTTGAATCAGGCTGGAAGCAGCATGCTGGAAACAGAAGAGAAGATGGGTTCCGCAATCTAGAGGCGTCGCTGGTCCGATCTGATGGAAATGGTTGAGAATATTGTGTATATGGGTTATTAGTTGTAATATACTATGTATAAAGAAGCTCTAAATAAGCTTCCTTGTATAGTCTTGTAGAATGGTTATTTAAACTCACCTTTGGGTTGAAGCAATACAGAAAAACAAAGGAGTAATTCTAAAAAAAAGAGTTTAAATAACCACTCTACAAGACTATACAAGGAAGCTTATTTAGAGCTTTTCTATGCATAATATATTATAACTAATAACCCATATACACAATATTCTCACACGTCCCACTTGGATGGTAAACAAGAGATGTTGTATGAGAGGAAAGATATTACATGGGACATGATAGACATGTGTAAGATGTATTGGTGAGGGAATGCAGGTCCGTCCCTCATTGACAATCAAAATGGGTCACACTCTCTTGTGTAGGGTTCAGATAACACATACTGGTCATATATGACATGGCCGTGGTAACACCTAAATGGTGGATGCAAACATAGTGTAGGTGTGATCACACCGTGACGTAAGAATTACATGATGCATGTGCTGGACAATGTTAGTATGAAATGAAGATGAGGGTGGAATGGTGAATGCATATATCTGGGCGTAGGATACATTTGTTGTTAACAGATGTCTTAAATCTGAGGAAATTTGACTAGCTCAAGAAAGTTCGGCTGAAAGTCCAGCAACAATGTATTTTGGAACTTCTGAGAAATTCGACTAGTTGGAGGACATGTTCGACTAGTTGAAGGGCACCCGTCGACTAGCCCGAGCTCTGGTTTGACTAGTTCGGAGGTTACGCGGACTGCCTGCGGACTGCATATATTTGAGGCGATTTCCGGATTATTCCAAGTCGATGCGCAAGTTGGGATTTCCCAACTATAAATAGGAGTCCCTAGGGCCATTCTAAAATGATTCTAAGGTAATTCTAAGATATTCCAAGGGTTCTAGGGTTCCAAAGGGTGTGGCAAGGGTGAGATTCGAGGTTGTTCGAATCGGGTAAGTCCTTTTTCTTTGTAATTTATTCTTTCATAGTGGATTTCTGTCACTTTGTGCCGTGGTTTTTTTCCGAAAGGGTTTTCCATTTTAAATCTTTGTGTTCTCTTATGTTTACTTGGTGCTCTTGGATTGCCATCCTAGATCCATCTCTGTGTGATTCCGTAGAACGATCCCAACAAGTGGTATCAGAGCAATCGTTGGGACATATATTTGAATGTGCAGGATTAACATCAATGGGAAGCACTAGGTATGAAAGTACTTAGGGAAAAATAATTTTGAGTTATGGAAGATCAAGATGATCAGTTCCTTAACCAAGTAAGGTGAGGATGGTGCTCTTGAGGAGAGAGTCTACTATAACTGATGATGAATGGAATACTCTTGATAAGAAGGCCTTATCCTCGATTCGTTTATGTCTCATGGATGAGGTCCTTTATAATGTTTTGAGGGAGAAAACTGCAGTTGGTTTATGGGCGAAGTTAGAGGATATTTATGCTAAAAAATACACTGAGAATCGCCTACACTTGAAGCTACAGTTGTTCACCTTCAGATTGGCAGAGGGTGGAGATGTGGAGGTCCACATCAGTAATTTTAATAATCTGATTTGCAAATTGCTGGACATGGAGGAAGTGATCAAAGATGAAGATCAAACATGTATATTGTTGAATACTCTACTGCCATCATATGAATCATTCAGGGATTCATTGTGCACCGGAAATAAAACCCTAAGTGTGGACACCGTTATCTCAGCCCTTCAAGGGAAGGTCATGAGAAAGATGAATGGTGGCTTGGGGTCATCTTTTGATGCACTGTTTACAAGGGAAAGAAATACTGAGCGAGGTACAGGATCTTCAAGACCTATATCCAAATCCAAGGGCAAGGGCAAAGGAAAACTAAAGTGCTGGAACTGTGGGATGAATGGACACGTGAAGAAAGATTGCATAAATCCTAAAGTGAAGAAAGAAAACTCAGAGGCTTCTTCCATGGAGGCTAATGTTGTCACATCTGATGAAGAAACAAGTGGAGTTGATGTTCTGTTTGTGTTTATGGTTGGACACTTGCATGACAATCTTAGGGATGAGTGGATCCTTGACACAGGAGCATCATATCACATGACTTGTCATCAGAGTTGGTTCGCCAGTTACAAAGAATGCGATGGTGGACAGGTCTTTATGGGCAATGACAATGCTTGTAATGTTGTGGTTATTGGTACAGTGAGCATCAAGATGTTTGATGGGATGGAGCGTACTTTGACTGATGTCAGGCACGTTCCTGATATGAAGAAAAGTCTGATTTCCCTCGGTGCACTCGAGGTTATAGGGTGCAAGTTCACTGGTATTGATGGTGTCCTTAAACTTTCAAAAGGGGCACTCATGGTTATGAGAGCGTAAAGGCACGGAAACCTTTACAGGTTGATTGGGAGCACTTCAGCAGGTGGAGCGGCAATGATTGTTGCAGATTCCACGTTTGTACGTATGTGGCATGCTCGTCTGGGCCACATGAGCGAGCGGGGCATGAAGGTACTATCTGATCGTTGTTTGATTCCAGCTTTTAAGAATTCTGATTTAGATATATGCGAGCATCGTATATATGGTAAACAATCTAGATTATCTTTTAAAATTAGAAAACATGTATGTAAGGGAGTGCTTGATTATGTGCACTCTGATGTATGGGGGCAATCGCCAGAGGTTTCCATTGGGGGGTCGTCATGGTTTGTTTCATTCATTGACGACTATTCCAGGAAAGTTTGGGTTTACTTCATGAAACGTAAATTTGAAGTTTTCACCATATTCAAGCAATAGAAGGTAATAGTGGAAAAATATTCAGGGCAAAAAATAAAGGTTTTAAGGATTGACAATGGTGGAGAATTCACTTCCACTGAGTTTAATGAATATTGCAAAGATAGAGGGATCATTAGACACAACACAGTGCGCCACACGCCCGAACAAAATGGTGTGGTTGAGCGGATGAATCACTCTCTTGGAGAGGACCCGATGCATGTTAAGTAATGCTGCGTTGGGCAAGGACTTATGGAATGAGGCCGTTAAAACGGCTTGTTACTTGGTGAACCGATCCCCGTCTACGACAATTGAATGTAAAATCCCAGAGGAAGTATGGAGTGGTCATAAGCTGGACTACTCAAATTTGCCATATTTGGTTGCGAGGCTTACTCTCATGTACCGTCAGTTGAGAGAGATAAGCTTAGACCGTAAAGTCAAAAAGTACATTTTTATTGGCTATGGTATTGGTGTGAAAGGTTACAGGTTATTCGACAAGGTCACACGCAAGGTCATCACTAGCCGTAACGTCAGATTCGATGAAAGCTCTCTATTCCGCAAGAATGATCAAGAGGAGCAAGAGGAACCGAAAAGGTTGATCGTAGACGTCCAGATTGACACAGATAATACTCAGGCAGAGACAAATGCGCAGATAGAGGTACAGGAGTAGGTAGAGCAGCCACCTATGAGAAGGAACCCATCGCGTGATCGCAGGTTATCGACAAGATATAGGGACGACTCTGATATCGCATATGCCCTCATTACATATGAGGGGGACCCGCCAACTATTCAGGAGGCTCTTAATGAGCCTGATGCAGAAAAGTGGAAGGCGGCTATGGATGATGAGATAGACTCGTTGCATAAGAACCATACATGGGAGCTAGTGGAGCTTCTAGTGGGCCGAAAAGCGATCAGATGCAAGTGATTCAAAAGGAAACATGATAGATGCAAAGCGAGGCTGATAGCGAAAGGGGTATGCTTAGAGAGAAGGAATCGACTTCAAAGAGATATTCGTGTTGGTGGTTAAGCAAGTATCTATCAGATTCGTGTTGGCACTGGTTGCCCAACACGATCTCGAGCTAGAACAGATGGATGTCAAGACTGCATTCCTGCACGGAGAGTTGGAAGAGCAAATCTACATGAAGCAATTAGAGGGCTACGAAGTTAAAGGGGTAGAGAAAAAAGTTTGCAGGTTAATGAGGTCGTTGTACGGCCTGAAATAGTCGCCTAGGCAGTGGTATAAGAAATTTGATTCTTTTATGTTGAGTTAGAAATTTACTTGGAGTGAATACGATCATCGTGTCTATTACAAGACACTGAGTGATGGTAAATTCATCATCCTAGTATTGTATGTTGATGATATGTTGATCGCCTGTTATGATATGTCTGAAATAAAAGTATTGAAGACTCAGTTATCAGGGACATTCGAGATGAAAGATCTAGGGGCTGGAAAATGAGTTCTCCGCATAGATATTCATAGAGACGGGAAGAGTAGGCTTTGGTTATCACAGGCAGAATACCTTGAAAAAGTACTGATCAAGTATGGGATGGACCAGGCAAAGCCGGTGAGCGTTCCCCACGCGGCTCACTTGAAGCTTTCCTCAGAACAATGTCCTAAATCAAATGAGGAAAAGCATGTTATGTCTCATGTGCCTTATTTGAATGCGGTTGGCAGTTTAATGTATGCCATGGTCTGTACAAGACCAGATATTTCACAGGCAGTCAGTATTGTGAGCAGATACATGTTAAACCCCGGCAAGCAATATTGGGAAGCGATGAACTGGCTACTTCGATACATTTGAGGTACAAAAGATTACGTCTTAACTTTTGGAAAGACAGAGACAAACTTGGTAGGCTATGTGGATTCAGACAACGCAAGCAGTGTGAATTCCAGAAAGTCGACTTCAAGTTACTCGTTTGTACTCTAGCGGGTGACGCAATAAGTTGGATGTCGAAGCTTCAGTTCATGGTGGCTCTTTCCGCGACTGAAGCAGAATATATGGCAATGACGGAAGCATTTAAGGAAGGTGTTTGGTTGAGAGGCATGATAAATCAGTTGGGGCTTCAGCAGGAAGCCGTGTCAGCTAATTGTGACGGCGAAAGCGCTATAAATTTGGCTAAAAATTCCATTTGTTACTCTCGTACTAAACACATTGATGTTCGTCACCACTTTATCCGACAAGTGCTTGAAGAAGGAGGTGTAACTCTGGAGAAGATTCACACCAGCGTGAATCCAACAGACATGCTCACCAAGGTCGTTCTTACAGAGAAGTTCCAAGTTCTGTGCAACTTCTCTGGGCCTGGCGATGGTATAAAAGGAAGACAGTGTGCACGAGAAGCATTGATTAAAGCAATGATGCGATGCAGAGATAAGAGAAGAGGGCTAGAAGCTACACGTTTGAAGATTGAAGGCATGGTGGAGATTGTTGTTAACAGATGTCTTAAATCTGAGGAAATTCGACTAGCCTGAGAAAGTTTGGCTGAAAGTCCAGCAACAATGTGTTTTGGAACGTCCGAGAAATTCGACCAGTCGAAGGACAGGTTCGACTAGTTGAAGGGCACCCTTCGACTAGCTCGAGCTTTGGTTCGACTAGTCGGAGGTTATGCAGACTGCGCGCGGATTGCGTAAATTTGAGGCAGTTTCCGGACTATTCCAAGTCGGTGCGCAAGTTGGGATTTCCCAACTATAAATAGGAGTCCCTAGGGCCATTCTAAAATGATTCTAAGGTAATTCTAAGATATTCCAAGGGTTCTAGGGTTCCAAAGGGTGTAGCAAGGGTGAGATTCGAGGTTGTTCGAATCGGGTAAGTCCTTTCTCTTTGTAATTTATTCTTTCATAGTGGATTTCTGTCGCTTCGTGCCGTGGTTTTTTCCCAAAAGGGTTTTCCACGTTAAATCTTTGTGTTCTCTTGTGTTTGCTTGGTGCTCTTGGATTGCTATCCTAGTCCATCTCTGTGTGATTACGCAGAACAATCCCCAACAACATTATGATGTAGCAAGGTAGCATGAGCTAGGCGAGGTGCATATTAGGTCTAAGCGCGGGGCTACTTAGGTCTAGATGCGGGCACGCAGGGCCTCTTAGGTTTAGGTGTGGGCTAACTTAAAAAGTCTGAAGTTCTCTTCTTTTTCTTCCTACTAACGAGATTCTTAGAAGGTATTTATAGGTAATCTGAGACCCTTGACAGTTGTCTCTCACTAATGAGGGTGACAGTTGGAGTGATCTTATTGGTCGGACCAGAGCATTCCTATCATCCTGCATTTAAAACTTGACAACACTGCAGTCTCAGGAAAACGGCGTATCTCATTTGTTACAACTTTGATCAAAGTCATTTTGGGCTCGTTGGAAAGATAATAAACTTTCAGAAAGTACTAGAATCACCTTCCTTGGAGACCATTTGGCCTGTTAAAAGTAGGGCCAAAGTCCTTAGTGGTGTGACCCACTCCACCCATAGAGTTACCTAAGTGCAATTTTAGTAAAGGGACCGGATCTCTCTCATTGCACCTCAGATCAGAACAATCTTAGGTTTGTAAGAAAGGTAACTTGACTAACTTACCTTTCCAATGAGCCATAAACCACTCTGATTGGAGACCATTTGATCTGTCATCAGTTGTCTTAAAGTCTGCCTTCTATAGCATCAGTCCCACCTCAACTCTCAATTGAGTGTATGTAAACCATCACACTAATCTCAACCCTTGGCGCAACTTGGAAAGGTGACTTTTATGTTGTCAACAGATGCCCCCCACTTGGGCTTAGTAGTTGATGATCTTCATGCAATCTAATTGCGGCAGTTGTGTAGAGCAGGGGTCGCAAGCATTAATATTCTATGGGCTTGCTGGGTTCAAGTGTACAATTAGAAGTATTCACACTTGCACTGTAAAGAGGAAGGTGCCACCACATCCATCCACCCTTAATACAATAAGAGGGTAGTTGTTCCCTTCAATGCAATTTAGGCTTAAGAAATCTGTGCGTCATGCCATTCACTTGATTTCTGTGGAACGTATCGAGAGAAGATTGAACTTGATCAGTCAATGTGTGGTTGGTAAACAATAATGAAGGGAATCCCTACTATGAAGAATCTTGAAATCAATTGAACTTTATCAGTATGCGTCCTTTGTAGGTTGTCCCCATACTTATTGCAAAAACAGCTTATGCCAGCTGATAAGATGAGTCTCATACTAGGTGCACAAGAGGAAGTTCTGTTCTCATGCCTTTTGATGCAGAACATGAAATTCAAGTATGATGTGCAAGAATTCAGGCTTAAGATCACATTAGTTCAGAAACAACTATACAAATTCCATTTCCCACATGAAAGTCCAAACATTCAATTAAGGGGAATCTATGCGGGTCCAGGCCTACACAGGCTGGGGCTGGAACAATAAAAATTATAAGCCAAACGATACTCAAAACGGAAATAGAATTCAGCCACACATGCATAGTAATCAGTCCCTAATCCAAAGGATTCCCCAATTTCAATTCGAGGAACCCTAGGATGAGAAAAAAGGGGAAACAAATTATGGATAATGCAAACTAGGACTAGGGTTATGAAACTAGGTAAGAAAAAGGAAAAGAGAAGGAAATCCCGAAGCTGGAACAGATCCCGCGTGTGGGCAGTGGGGCAGGGTACAGGCACACGTGCGCAGTAGGGGGCTGCACGTGTGGAGGAGGCCCGAATCCCAAAAGGGACTTCTTGGCCTTGGTCGGCCATGAGGGGTCTCCAAACCCTCCAAATTTGATGGCGATTCGACGTACGGTTGAGGCGCGGTGCTCCGTTGAAGTTTCAGCCCTCCTATAGGGCCAGATTTTAGAAACTGACTGTAGAGAGACAAATAGCTGCAAAACAAGTGAATTTGAGGCGAAGATGATCGAAGGATGGATGAAATAAGATGGAGGGGCGGATTGGGATAAACGTGGCTTTGCACTACGGTAGTTAGCCCTTCGAAAAGGGAGGGCTTCGTACCCACTTGAATTTAGCCCTTCGAAAAGGGAGGGCTTCGCGCCCACTTGAAATTTTCCACAACTCAGAAACTCAGAGAGTAGAAAAAAACTTGTAGGAATTTTTATTAAACTTGAATGAATCAAAAGAACTATAAGGGGTGCCTATTATTAAGAAAACTTTATACCCCAAAACTCGCGCCATGTGCGCAACCTATTACTTGGTGATGAAGTAAACCAAAATAAAAACTAATCAAAGAAATCTAAAGCGTTCATGATATTTTAAATAACATAAATAATCAAAATCTAAAATATGAAATCAATCCGATTAGTGGGCCCCGATCATGAGATCTCATGATGGGCTTTACTTGATTATTGGGCCCACTCTAATGAGCCAAAACTCCGTCTTCTAACTAGAAGGTCCTCCCTGGATGTCGTCATCGAGCTAGAGCGACGGTGAGGCTCTCTCTCCTTCCGTATGTGCGTAGGGGTAGCGTGCGTGCGCGTGATGTCCCCATCAGTTCTCTTGGACTGGCGAAAAACTCTTGAACCGCTCCAGGATGTCAGGATCAAGTCTCTGAAGCTCCTCCTTAGTGAGCCACGTGCTGTCTGAAGCTAGGCGTGACTTCCATTTAACCAGGTACTTCTGAAACACGCCGTTCGACGGGGATATTATCTGATGGTCAAGAATATCCTCTATTTCTTCTCTGGGTGTGGGAAGGGTAGGTATGGGAGGTAGAGGCTGTGAAGACGGGTTTGGACGAGTAGGTATGGGAGGTAGAGGCTAGGAAAATGGGTCGGGAAGGGTTGGTATGGGATGTAGAGGTTGGGAAGATGGGTCGGGCAGGGTAGGTATGGGACGTAGAGGCTGAGAAGATAAGTCGGGAGGGGGCCATAGATTAAGAGAAAGGTTTGGGGAATTAGGATGGTTAGGTGACAGGCCGGACAATGTATCAGTGGTCCCCTAAAATGCAACTAGATCCTCCACATTGAATGTGAGACTAATCCCCATGGACGGTGGAAGATTTACCTCATACGCGTTGAGACCTTTTCGTTTTATAATTTTGAATGGTCCAGTGCTATGCGCGTGTAACTTATGAACGACTCCTCGAGAGTACCACTCTTGCTTGATGTGGACCATCACAGAGTCCCTTACATTGAATTTCTTGAAACGTTTATGTTGATCTGCAGAAAGTGTGTAATGTTCATTACTAGTCATGATCTTCTGCCTGATTTCTTGATGTCATGGATGAATGTGATGTGCAAAAGACTCTGCAGACTCTGATGGCCTATGGGACAACGAGATGGGGACAAGATCCATAGGTTTCCTAGGTTTATAACCAGTAACGACTTCACAAGGACTTAGACCTGTGGACCTATCGACAGAACTATTAAACGCAGACTCGGCTATAGGTAGTACAGTGTCCCATGTTCTGGTGTGCTCTATATCCCTCCTAGGGAGAGACTCATCCGGTAGATCATCAGGAAAGACATCACAGAACTCATCCACTACCGGAATGGCCTTAGTGGGTAACTCTACACTAGCCTCTGGTGGACCCTCTCTAGCCACAAGGCCGTGCATGTTGTACCACTCAAAATAGTGGTCTTGATGTCCCTCATGGGGTGGGTGCACGGGTGCATGCCCATGACTGATTCATTGGTCAACTCCATTAATTGGTTTATCCTCCTGGCCACCTGCCTGAGATTGAACGTCTACCCCAATGGTGGGATTTGTCCTGGAGGAGGCCTTTAGTTGGGTAATGCGCACATCAAGTTGTTCAAAGCATTGGTCCATATCCAAGCGCTTACCCAAAGACTTAATCTGCTAGGACAGTTTATTTATTGACTCTTGCAATTGTTCCATGTTTAGTGTAGGGTGCAAACCAACCATGACCTGTACGTGGGGGCATATGACTGCTAACTCCACCTAAGGACTTTTTATGATGACTATATGCAACTAAATGAGACTAAATGATCCAATGAGACTCTATATGAGGGAAACTACGCAGTGTTACTAAAATCCAGCAATATAGTTGTCGAAATAAAGGACTAACAGAAAGTTACAGCAATGTGAATTGCTAACTCCTTGTTAACAGAAATTTCAACAACTAATATCAGGGACTACGGTCTTCTAAACAACTATATGTGATGAAACTGGATGTATGACGGACTTACGCAAACTAACCCTAAACACGTAATGCATTCCCCTACAAGAACCCTAAGCCCTGATACCAAATTTGATGCAAAAGATGAAATTCAAGTATGTTGTGCAAGAATTCAGGCTTAAGATCACATTAGTTTAGAAACAACTACACAAATTCCATATCCCACATGAAAGTCCAACATTCAATTAAGGGGAATCTATGCGGGTTCAGGCCTACACAGGCTAGGGCTGGAACAATAAAAATTCTAAGCCAAACGATACTCAAGGGGTAATAGAATTCAGCCACACATGCATAGTAATTAGCCCCTAATCCAAGGGATTCCCCAATTTCAATTCGAGGAACCCTAGCATAAGAAAAAAGGGGAAACAAATTATGGATAATGCAAACTAGGACTAGGGTTATGAAACTAGGTAAGAAAAAGGAAAAGAGAAGGAAATCCTGAAGCTGGAACAGATCCCGCGTGTGGGCAGCGGGGCAGGGTACCGGCACATGTGGGCAGCAGGGGGCCGCACGTGTGGAGGAGGCCTGAATCCCAAAAGGGACTTCTTAGCCTTGGTCAGCCATGAGGGGTCTCTAAATCCTCCAAATTTGATGGCGATCTGACATACGGTTGAGGCCTGGTGCTCCGTTGAAGTTTCAGCCCTCCTGTAGGGCCAGATTCTGGAAACTGGTTGTAGAGAGACAAACAGCTGCAAAACAAGTGGATTTGAGGCGAAGATGATCGAAGGATGGATGAAATAAGATGGAGGGGCGGATTGGGATAAACGTGGCTTCGCACCACGATAGTTAGTCCTTCGAAAAGGGAGGGCTTCGCACCCACTTGAATTTTTCCACAATTCAGAAACTTAAAAGAGTAGAAAAAAACTTGCAGGAATTTTTATTAAACTTGAATGAATCAAAAGAACTACAAGGGGTGCCTATTTAGAAGAGAAGTCTATACCCAAAAACTCGTGCCATGTGCGCAACCTATTACTTGACGATGAAGTAAACCAAAATAAAAACTAATCAAAGAAATTTAAAGCGTTCATGATATTCTAAATAACGTAAATAATCAAAACCTAAAATATGAAATCAATCCGACTAGTGGGGCCTGATTATGAGATCCCATGATGGGCTTTACTTGATTATCGGGCCCACTCTAATGAACCAAAACTCCTTTTAACTAGCAGGCCCTCCCTGGACGTCGTCATCGAGCCAGATCGACGGTGGGGCCCTCCCTCTCTTTCCGTACGTGCGTAGGGGCGGCGTGCGTGCGTGTGTGCGCGTGATGTCCCTATCAATTCTCTCCGGCTGCGAAGATTTCGCCACTGGCGAAAAACTCCTGAACCGCTCCAGGATGTCAAGATCAAGTCTCTGAAGCTCCTCAGTGAGCCACATGCTATTTGCAGCTGGGTGTGACTTATATTTAACCAGGTACTTATAAAACCTGCCGTCCGACATGGATATTATCTGATGGTCTAGAATATCCTCTATTTCCTCTCTGGGTGTGGGAAGGGTTGGTATGAGAGGTAGAGGCTGGGAAGATGGGTTTGGACGAGTAGGTATGAGACGTAGAGGTTGGGAAAATGGGTCGAGCAGAGTAGGTATGGGTCGTAGAGGATGGGAAGATGGGTCGAGCAGGGTAGGTATGGGTCGTAGAGGATGGGAAGATGGGTCGGGAGGGGGCCATGGATTAAGGGAAAGGTTTGGGGAATCAGGATGGTTAGGTGAAGGTTCAACTGCTGAGTCTTTTCTAGTTTGTACTGCTTAGCATTTCTTTATAGACTGTCTAAGAGTGTATGTGTTTTCCTTGGACCTTTGCTGATTCTGAAAGAGATTTTAATGTTTGAGATTTTCATGATTTATCTTATCATATCAAAAAATTGCATGCTTTGAGCATTGAATAAGATGAGCTAACATATGCATCTATAGCACTTTGATACTACACACAATTTAGGCTCATTAAAAGTTGGAGCTATTATAACTTTAATTGAGCATACTTGATTGGTCACGACTTGACTTGACTTTACTTGACTGGACTCTAATTGGACTTTTGACTTTTACTAGACTTTTACTTGACTGAGCTTTAATATATAATAATTCAATTGTGATAATAATTCTTGCCCCAATTTTGACCTGCAAAAATTGATATCGATAATTATCATCTTAGGGAATCAACAATTACCTCCTTTGGGATTAGGTGGATTGAGAATTTTTTCTCGCTACTTAAGAGTATATGGATGGATTTTAGAAATTGTATTTCTTTGACTCCTCTATTTGCTAATCACTCTTCATCTTTGCTTCGCTGAGGGATGAAAACCCATGAAGATATATGACTGAAGATTACTCTGTATCAAGATTAATTGTCTTATTGTGCTGTTACATAGCTCTTCTTCTTATTTTCTTGCCAATAAGCATGATGAACCATACTAACACTAAAATCTCGTTCCCTTTCTTGAAAGATTATCAATGTTTTGGAATCGCCATTCTTCTTTTTCTGTCATATTTGTCCATCACAATTTCTCCCTTATCAACCATTTTCTGTAGCTTTTTCCTAAGGGCATTACAATTTTCTGTATGATGTCCAAATGTACGGTGATAATGGCAGTAATCCATTCCTCTTGTATTTTCAATTTCTTCAAGGTGTTTTAGCCGAGGTAATTCAATACTCTTCATAGCTAACAATTGTTTCAGCATAGGAATCTCGCGAACGAATACTTCATATGGTCTTTATTTTGCCTGGACCTTTTATATATCATTATAATCGCACGACCATTTCTATCTTCTTCATCGCTGTTTCTTTTAACATCCTGATAAACTTCTTTATTTTCTTCTCTTCAAGTGATGTTGGTTGAAAAGCAGACACTCTTCCAATCATCTTTTCAAGAGCATAAGCCTTCGTAGTAAGATCACGAAAGGTTTTCCAATCTTTACTAATTAGGTTGCGTGCTAATTCTAGTCTCATACCTTCTAAACATAGTTTTACTTGTTCTGATTCCTGCAGAGAATGTCGACATGATGCCCCCAAGTCCTTCCATTGACTGATGAATTCTTCGACTGGTTCATTTTCTTCTTGGCGAATAGAGGCCAGTTCGATCAAACTAACTTCTCTGTCAGAAGAGAAAAAGTTCGACATAAAATCATCTTGCATCTGTTCCCAAGTATGAATAGATTCTGGGATTAAACCTGAATACCATCTGAAAGCTCTTCTTGTCAGAGAAGACCCAAATAATCACAGACAATATTGAGGAACTCTAGAGAAATTTCCCATCTTTGTTATGAAATACATCATATGCTCTTCTGATGATCCGTTCCCATTAAATTTCTGAAAGTTTGGGTGTTTGAAATCAGCAGGAAACTGCATTTCTTCTATTTCATGAGGATACAGTGTCTGGTATTGAAATTTTTGATTCATATCTCGCTTCTTCTCTAGATGAATGGTTTCAATGACCATCTGTCGGATTTCTTCCTGTGTTATGTTCTAAGTAACATTAAGCGTCGGTTCTTGAAATCTAACTGCTTGCGGTTGTGGCCTTTCTACTTGTGGTTCGATGTTGTTTGCAACAATCACTGTTGGAAAATTAGGGACTCCTTCAGCTACGTGTTTATCTGGTGAAGGTTGGTTAGGCTGATTAATGTCTGCCGATAAAACTTCTGTTTTCTTATTCTTTGATCGTCTTGATATTAAAGGAAGAAGTGAGTGCTGCACTGCTGATGCTGTTAAAGAAGATGAACTATTGTTTGATCTGAAACCAATGTACTGTCACTTCGAAGGACTAGCTGACTCAGATCGTGGCATTCTCAATGCATGAGTTTGCTCGAAATCTTTTGTAAGAGGTACTGTGAGCAAACATTCGCTAGTCGCGATGGCTTTCCTTTTATTCTTCTGAACTCGTAATGATTCTGTGGAAGATGTCTTTACAGTTGTAGTTAACAATACTGGAAGACCTTTTGGAGTGATAGGCCTTTCTGTTTCTCTCGGATGCGATGATTGCATGACCGAGGCAGGACTGTGTCTCACGACACTTCGCATAATCGATCTTGTACTTGGTGGGTTGATGCTTCTTGTGGAGGTAGATCGAACTTTTCATCTTTTGGATGTTACTATTCTCCATCCTCCCTCGTCTTGTTGAACTATTGGTGAAACAGAGATCATTCCGGCCATTACATGACATTCCCTACTCCTGATCACACTGGATTTTGCTGTCTCTGGTACTTTCTTCTTTGTTTAGGTTTGCCATAGATCGTAACTTGCGGTTTAATCTTCTTACCTTCGGACAAAATATAAAATCGCAATTAGTATCCAAGTGATAAAACATTTTATCTTAGAGATGAAGGGGAGGATGTTCCCGTTGAGAGTCTCCATTTTGACATCCTTCGATGCCAAACTATGACAAAAGTTCCCATAACCTTCTCAATGTTAATCTTAAATAAGACAGAACTCCCTAGCATAGTCACCATTTTGTTTCGACAAATGCATTCGATTTGGGAGAGTATCTTATTCAATCATAACAGAGAGAGAGAGAGAGAGAGAGAGAGAGAGAGAGAGAGAGAGAGAGAGTATGGAGAACAATCATCACACTTATTCATACTGAGTTCATTTACATCATTTGATTTCCCTTGATTCTAAGATAGATTATTGAAATACAGGAATAACAAGAGTTTGAATATCAAATCTGGTAGCATTTCAACTTGTGATTTGATCATCTCATTGAGAGGAATGTTGTGCGGATCTGATCATCCGATCTCTCTTCTTGTGCTCATGTTCCTGCGTGAAAGGAAGATCGAAAACTGCGAAGATTGAACTAGAAATTTCGACAGCATTTTGACTCTCGAAAGTTGCGCGGCCTAGCACAAAACCTTCTCTCTCTCCTTCCTTCTCTTCCTAATACCTTCGGACTTCCCCTCTTCTCTGGAGCTCTGATCTTCTTCAAAATCTTCAATGTGTGCAAATGAGAGGGGGAGTGGGGTATTTATAGGCCTCCACACGTGCGAACCCTTGATATCCGTGCTATGGGCCCACCTTTCATCAAATCTTAGCCGTCCACGTTAGCCTGCTCGAATCACCATTGTGCCTGTGCATGCAACACCCTATACCCTCTGCGCGGGTCCGCAGTCCGGCTCAAAGGTCTCAACACATTTAGTCAGTCTGTCATTTGTGCCAGTGCACACAACTGAGAAGAGTGTTTGCGCAGACCTGTGCAATCAATGTACTTTGCACGGGTCCGCGCAAAGCCATGAATCCCTGCATTTTTTCATCCTTTGCTCTCTTCTCTTCATGATTTCTGATATCTTCTTATCCTTCAAAATCCTTTCTTCATCGTATGATAGAAACTTCGTACATTTTTGTGCACCAACAGAGATGAAGAAATTTACATGTAAAAATAATTTTGAATTGTGGAGGGTGAAGATCAAAGCCCTTCTAATTCAGCAAGGGTTACAATAGGTATTCATTGGGAAAGCAAAGTGTCCTGATACTATGAATGATGAAGAGTGGAATGAACTAGATCAAAAGGCAATTAACACAATTCAATTGTGCTTGGCTGATGAGGTCCTCTATAATGTCATCAGTGAGACGACAACCACTGGATTGTGGAGAGAGTTGGAGAGTCTCTCTACATAACGAGATTGCTCTCCAATCATCAATTTATGAAGTAGTTCTACCATCTGAAGATGGCGGAAGGGACAAATCTCAATGAACACGTAAAAAACTTCAATAAAGTAGTGTGGAGGTGAAGATAGATGAGGAAGATCAAGCCTTTTTGAATTCTCTTCCAGAGTCTTATGCGAATCTCATAGACACTCTGTGCCATGGCAGGGAGACCATTAACGTCAAAACCGTATCTCAACCCTTTATTCGAAGTGGTTGAGAAAGAAGAACGATGGTGAGGGTTCCTCTACAGATCCGTTGGTTGCCAGGCAAAGAAATTGTGAGTGGGAAAAGGGAAATTCGCAATTGAGATCAAAGTGTAAGGGTAAAGGCAAGATGAAGTGATGGAATTATGGGAAGATTGGACATGTGAAAAAGGACTGTCGATCCTCTAAAAGACTAAAACCCAGAAGGATGAGAACTCAGATAGTTCAACAAAGGAAGCCAATTCAGCGAAATCCCTTGAAGGTTTAGATGGTTGCGATGTATTATTGGTGGCCAAAACAGGTCACTCTATCAGGAGTGGATTTTGGATATGGGGGCTTCGTACCACATGACCCCTTACTGGAGTTGGTTCACCACATACATCGAGTATGATGGTGTGCTGATTCCTATAGGCAATGATTATGTCTGTAAGATGATTGGAATTGGATCTGCTTGCATCGAAATGTTTGATGGGGTGGAGCGTACTCTGACTGATGTGAGGCACGTTCCAGTTTTGAAGAAAAATCTGATTTCTCTAAGTGCTCTGGTTGCACTAAGATGCAAGTTCGCTGGCTATGATGGTGTCCTTAAAATTTCAAAAGGGGCACTCACTGTTATGAAGTCACAAAAGAGCGATAATCTCTACAAGTTAATTAGAAATACTGTATTGGATGGAGTTACAGTGTCTGTAGCGGAATCCATATCAGCACGTGTGTGGCATGCGTGCTTATGCCACATAAGTGTGGTATAAAGGTACTCTTTGGTCGTGGTTTAATTCTTGCTTTAAAAAAATTTGATTTGAATATATGTGAGCATTGCATTTATGGTAAACACTCAAAATTGTCATTTAAAACTGGGAAACATAGTAGTAAGGGACTATTGGATTATGTGCACTCTGATGTGTGGGGGCCATCGCCCGTGGTTTTTAGAAGAGGGTTGTCATTCTTCGAAACATTCATTGACGACTTCTCTAGAAAGATGTGAGTTTGTTTTATGAAGAATAAATCTGACATATTTGCCACTTTCAAGTCTTGGAAGGTCATGGTTGAAAAACAGTTAGTGCGACAGTTGAAAGTACTGAGGATGGACAATTGCGGAGAATTTACTTCGAAGGAATTTAATCAATTTTGAAAGGATGATGGGATTGTGAGACACAACACAGTTAGGCACACACCAGAGTAGAATGGTGCGGCAGAACGTATGAAATAGACTCTTTTAGAGAGGGCCTGAAGTGTGTTGAGTAATTTTGTGTTGAGTAAGGACTTATGGGCTGAGGCCATTAACACGACTTGTTATTTAGTGAATCGGTCCCCATCTACGGCTATTGATTGTAAGATTCCTGAAGAAGTATGGAGTGGTTAGGAAGTAGACTACTTAGGGCTACGTGTATTTGGTTGTGATGTTTACTCTCGTGTATCATTTGTTGAGAGATACAAGTTAGACTAAAGGATAAAGAAGTGTACCTTTGTTGGCTATGATGATGGTGTGAAGGGATACAAGTTGTACGACCGAGCCACATGGAAAATCACAACGAGTCAGGATGTTAAGTTTGATGAGAATTTCTTGTTCCATAAGGATGGACATAAGTAAATGGCAAAATTAGTGGTGATTGATGTCGAAATCGATGAAGGTGAGACACTTAAAGAAGCCGAGCTGCAGGAAGAGGTACATGAGCAGGTGAAGCCGCCACGTGTCAGGAGAAATCCACAACGAGATCGTAGGTTACCATTGAGGTACATAGATGACTTGAATGTTACATTCACCCTCATAGGGGTGTACATCGAGTCGAACTGAGTCGAGCTGGCCTCATCTCGACTCGGCTCGGCCACTAGTTGACCTTAGCTCGAACTCGGCTCGGTCCTCGAGCCTGATTGGCCAGCTCGGCTTGGTTCGGTTAGCAGCTCGGGCCAGTTCGAGCCAAGATCAAGCCGAGTTCGCCATTGCAGCATTTCCACAAACACTTGGACTGCACTTTTAAAATCCCATTGTATGTAAAACAGAAGCAATGGTTATACAGGTATTTTATCAAACACCTTCTAAGCAACATAGAAACCAAGAAAAAAAGGGTATTTGTTTCATGTACATATCTTCCTTGCCACCAGCCACACTTCATTGAGTCATTTCATCAAAAACTTGGTGAGCAACATCAATAGCAAAGTAACCGAGTCATTGAATTGGTTCGATCTGAGTTCGATTCGAGCTGGAATTGATTCGAGTCTAGTCGAGCTGGGGCCAACTCAAACTCGGTTCGAACTCATTTTCGAGCTCAAAAAATCGGCTTGACTCGGCTGGAACTCAGCTTCGAACCGAGTCGAATTGAGCTTTTTCGAGTTGAGTCAAGCGAGCTAACCGAGCTAGCTCGGTTCGTGTACACCTCTACACCCTCATTATGGATGAGGGGGACCCGTTTACTTTTTAAGAGGCTCTTGATGATATAGATGCAAATAAATGGATGACTGCTATGTAGGATGAGATGGATTCTTTGTATAAGAATGAGACATGGGAGCTTGTGGAGCTTTCTGTTGGGCGTAAAACGATTGGATGCAAGTGGGTTTATCGGAAGAAACATGATAGGTATAAGGCTATATTGGTAACGAAGGGTTATGCGTATAAGGAAGGTATTGACTTCATTGAGATTTTCACATGTGGCCAAGCATGTATCTATTAGATTTGTGTTGATGTTGATTGCCCAATACAATCTTGAACTGCAATAGTTGGATGTAAAGACTGCTTTCTTACTTGGGGAATTGGAAAAGCAGATTTACATGAAGCAACCAGAATGGTTCGAGGTACATGGGTTAGATAATAAGGTTTGTAGGTTGATGATGTCATTTTACGGCCTGAAACAGTTGCCTAGGCAGTGATACAAAGTTTGATTCTTTCATGTTGAGCCAGTGGTTTACTAAAAGTGAATTCTATCACTGTGTTTACTTCAGAGCACTGAGTGATAAGGAATTCTTTATCCTAGTATTGTATGTTGACTTATTGACAGCCATAACATGTCCGAAATCAACATATTGAAGGTTCAATTATCCAGGACATTCAAAATGAAAGATCTGGGGGCTGCAAAGAGGATTCTCGGCATCAACTTACACAGGGACATGGAAAGGAGTAGGCTATGGTTGTCTCAGGAGTATCTTGAGAAGGTTCTACTCAAGTTTGAGATGAGAAGGCAAAACCGGTTAGCACTCCCCTCGTTGCTCACTTTCTGCTTTTTTCGAATCAATGTCCTAATACAGATGAAGAAAAGTAGTATATGTCTCATGTGCCCTATTCGAGCGCAGTTGGTAATTTGATGTATGCCATGGTCTGTATGAGACTAGATATTTCACATTCAGTGGGTGTTGTGAGAAGATATATGTTAAACCCTGGCAAGCAACACTGGGAGGCAGTGAAATGACTACTTCATTACATACGAGGTACGAAGGACTACGTCTTGACATTAAAGAAATCAAAGGATAAACTTGTAGGTTATGTGGATTCTGATTATGCGGGGAATGTGGACAATAGGTCTACTTGTTGTATTAGCAGGTGGAGAGATTGGTTGGATCTCGAATCTTTAGTCTGTGGTTGCTCTTAAATAACCGAAGCTAAGTATATGGTAGTGACAAAGATATTCAAAGAAGGTGTTTGGTTGAAAGAAATGATGAATGAGTAGGGGCTTTAGCAGGAAGCCGTGCTTGTGCATTGTAATAGCGAGAGTTTTATCAGTTTGGCAAAGAACTTGGTATACCATTCCCGTACTAAACATATTGATGTTCGTCATCATTTTATCCAACAGGTGTGTGAGGAAGGCAACGTTACTCTAGAGAAGATCTACACCAGCGTGAATCCAGCAACATGCTTATGAAGGTTGTTCTTGCAGAGAAGTTCAGGTTTTGCTCAACTTCTCTGGGCTTGATAAAGGTTTCAATTTTAATGAAGACGGAGTGTGCACAAAAAGTGATGATGAAGCTATGATGGAGACAATTAGAGATAGAGGAAGAAATTTCGGTTTTTCCCCAATTGCTCACGGACTGTTTTGGTCTTGTTTGATTCAATCGAAGAGGGTCTCGATTTGATCGAGAAAATCCAAAAATACAAGTTTGCTCTCTGGACGATTTTGGGCACTTTCGATTTAGTCAAAAGTGTGGTTGATTCGATTGACGGCCCTCGATTAGAGTCGATCCTATCAACAGTTTGCACAATTTTGCATAATTGCGTGGTTTTGTTTCTAATTATGGATCCAGGTTATATATACGAGTGTAATATGGGATTAGGGTATTCTAAGGTAATTGGAAACTCATTCTAGAGAGAGCTAGGGTTTGGAGAAAGGGGATCTAGGGTTTTCAACTCTAGGGTTTGCATGTAAGTTGATTCCATCTCTTGTAATTTCATTTTTATAGTGGATTGCTTGTCGCTTTGTGCTGTGGTTTTTTTCCTGCAAGGGTTTTTCCACCTAAATCGTTGTATTCTCTGTGCATGCTTGAATTTTCTATCTTTGTGCTTGTTTGATTCACATTTGGGTTACGTTTGGGTGACGCTTTTGTGCCCAACATAAGGCATACTAGGGACTGAAGCAATCACTTGAGAAATCCAAGGACCTATAATTGCAACTAAAATCGAACTCTCGACCGTGGGCTTCCAACGATTGAAACCACATTTTAAGCTGAAGTTAGGGCTAAAATCATGCCTCCAACAAAACTTGATAAATGGTCTCCTAAATAGAATCTTTTAGATTGTTACTTGTCTATAAGAGATAAAAGTCCAAACTATTGTTATATGGAAAACCTTGAAACGTGGAGACTGCTAAGTAGTATTGATTAGAAAGAGCCTCATGTAGAGAGAAACATATATATCTATATCAAGAAACTGTCTAATATGCTTTCATAGCAGAGTAACATGCAACGAGCTGAAAGATATACTGTAAGGTGAGGGAACCGAGAAGAAGACTAGAGGCTATGGATAGAACTGACTCTAATCCAAAGGTGTAGTATGAGGTGACGCTTATAAAAGGGATCTAGAATCTTACTTGCCCAACCATACAAGGGTGGCCAGGACTTATTGTGGTGTGTCACGGATCGAAGTCGCTCGAGATTTATCCTTGGTTAGGTTTGTGCCGGGTTCTAGGAATTATCCAGTTGGGAATGCAACTTAATAGTTTCCTCTCGTGGGGGTCGTTTTGGCCCATGGAAACAACGCCAAGGCTTACTCTCATAGGGGCAGTGCCCCCCCATGAAGACGGAGCCTAGAGCTTACTCTTGTGGTGGATTGTGCCACGCCATGGAGATGAAGCCAAGGCTTACTCGTGTGAGGGATTATGCCACTCCACAGAGATGGAACTGTAACGATGAACATTGTGCTCATAAATGATTGGTGTCGAACCGTAAGTGCTAGTTGCAAGAATATGGCACTCATAGATGAAGCATGTCCTTTTTGTTGATCGGGGTAATTATTATTATTATCATTTTGCTTACTTGTTAGTACACCCCATTGCCAGTTCACACATCACTGTTAGCCACCCCCACTAGGGAATCGATAGCAAGACCTCAGTGTTGAAACGAGGTATCTTTCACTCAGTCTACCACTTGAGCTATGGATCAGGGTGTTGATCGGGGCAATTATGAGACCACAAACTTTATCTAGCTTTTCTGTAGATTGGCTGTTGAGTATTGGTACCTCATTTTACCTTTGAG
Organism: Magnolia sinica; assembly: GCF_029962835.1. Lineage (NCBI taxonomy): Eukaryota > Viridiplantae > Streptophyta > Magnoliopsida > Magnoliales > Magnoliaceae > Magnolia > Magnolia sinica. The sequence goes on from NC_080574.1 coordinate 90,489,675, forward strand.
CTTCAGGTTCCTCATAAGGCCAATGGTCATTAGGTATCCAAAGGTTGGGTAGCATCCGAAGGCGAAGTGAAAAAATCTTTGGCAGAGAAGTCTCAATAATGTGTAGCCGAGGCGCTCCTTGGCTCGTAGTAATCCTTGCATAAGAATATAATATGCATAAGACATTGTCATGGCTCGGGTTCATAATCATCATTCGTGTTGTATCCTTGTGGGGGTGATGAACTGATCCCAATGTGCTCACGCTATCATGACAAAAGCCATTGTTGGGCGATTGACAGAAGAAAGTCTGAGGAACTGTATGGTGGTGTTTGCGATGCAAGGCTTCATGAAAGAGTTCAGAGCTCTTCGTTTGACAACATAGGCCAATGCTAATTCTAAAGCAATTAGCTGTTGAGGAGTTGACATTGGTGTGGCCACAAGGTAGTCCCTTGTGAGTCTGGCTAGATAGTTTTGGTAAAGACTCCGGTCTTAATCGGTGCAACGGTAGCGGTAACTGCATGAGTCTTGATAGGTGCTCTTATCTAGCGAAAGGGTTTGGCCATTGGAGCAACACTGGCTCTATTAAGAGTTTTTCTTTTCTAAGGTAGTAAGCTTAGCTAGGATGGACGCCTTGGTCATCGAGTGACCTTGGCTTGCAGTGGTGCATTTGCTATATGGTAGCTTTGGGACAGTGAACGACCTTAGGCCTTAGCCCTAACAGTGACCAGGACTTGAGGAACAGAAACCTTGACTATTTCCGGCCTTGTGCAAACCATTGCATACATAAGACTCCCTATTGCACTAGCGTACGACACCCGTGACATTTATGAAATCTCCCCTTCTGTACTTGGACATTACCTGGTTGACAACTTAAAGTGACCTGTTAGAGGTGTGCTAACTGACTTAGTACATTCCATATGGAACCTCTTTAGCATCTTTTGCACATTCTTAGAAAGCCACAGTTTTCTAGACTCTTCGTCTCTGCTTATCTCTATGCCTAGGATCTTCTTTGTAGCGCCTAGATCCTTTATGTCAAATTCCTTCCTTAACAGATACTTAAACAGGTGTATCTCCGTCTTATCCTTTGCAACAATCAACACATCATCTACATAAAGTATTAGTAGAATGTAGGACCCGTCCTCAAGTACCCTGTGGTATACGCGGCAATCATACTCTCACCTGTTATACCCAATCTCCACCATGTAGGAATTGAACCAGTTGTACCATTGCCTCGGAGACTACTTAAACCCATACAATGACTTCTTCATCATACACACTTGGCCTTCCTTACCAAGCTCCTCGAAACTTTCAGGCTGTCTCATGTAATTGACTTCCTCCAAGTTCCAATGAAGGAATGCCATCTTCACATCGAGCGGCTCCAATTCTAAGTTGGATTTCGCTATCATTGCCAGTAGCACCCTAATTGAGGTATGTTTTACGACCGGAGGGAAAACTTCATTGTAATCCATTCATTCCCTTTGCGAGTACCCCTTCATTACGAACCTTGCCTTGTACTTTTCACATTCCTTTTCTATTAATGCTTCTTTCTTCCGGTAGACCCATTTACACCCTATAGCCCACTGATCTTTAGGAAGTTCCACCAACTCCCACATCTGATTCATGTGTAGAGATTTCTTTTCTTCCGCCGTAGTCAACATCCACTTGTCGCCATCCTTTCTAGATTTCACATCTTGAATTCCCTCTCCACTCCCAATGAACAATGCAGAAGGCACCATGTCCTCGAACCCATACCGAACCGGGGCTCTAATGGTTCTTTTCTACCTGTTCCTGGCTATACTTTTTTGAGTATCATGCTGATTATTTTGTTCAATGTCTTGCTCCTGCCGATTTTCACCTTTAGTTACCTACTCAACTGGCTCCATTTGCATCGACAATCTCTTGGTCTCACCACGTGTATTCGACTACCCTACTGCAGCGTCCTTGTTGGTCTTCAGCATTGATACCTTATTGAAGATGACATCTCTACTAATAATCATCTTTTGTGAAACTAGATCCCAAAGCTTGTAGCCCTTAACACTTTTTTCATGCATAACAACGATGCACTTCTAGACTTTGGATCCAACTTCAACCTCTATCCACTCTGCACGTGAACATACATTGGACACCCGAAGATTCTCAATCCCGAGTAATCAACGCCCCTACCTGTCTAGATTTTCTAAGCAGCCTTAGAGTCTAGCCTGTAGATGGTGACCGATTTACTATGTAGCGTGCCATATTCACCGCTTCAGCCCAAAAGCTTTTAGGCAGCCCTGCATGCAACCGCATACTTCTTGCCCTCTCCATTAAGTTTTGTTCATCCTCTCTGCCACACAGTTCTGTTGTGGGGTTCTCAGAGTTGAGAAGTGCCTTGATCTTTGGAGAATTCCATGAGCTCTGCCTCTCTATATTCCGCACCATTGTTTAACCTGATACACTTAACCTGTCTCCTGGTTTACTTTTCTACTTTCGCATTCCTTACTTGAACCTGGCGAACACCCCAGACTTGTGCTTCATGAAGTAAAGCCAAACCTTCCTCGAGTAGTTGTCTATGAAGGTCACAAAGTATCGTACCCCTCCCTTAGATGGTACTGTCACTAGCCCCTAGACATCAGAATGAATATAGTTGAGTACCCCACTGCTAGTGTATGTAGCAGTCTTGAATCTTACCCTGCATTGCTTGCCTATGATGCAATGTTCACAAAAATCCACCTTGTACGCCTTAACTCCCTTTAACACTTTTCATTTGTGGAGTTTTATCATGCCCCTCGCTCATATGCCCTAACCGCATATGCCACAAATCTGTATTATTTGTGCCGGATTTTACGTGTGAGGTGGTAGCAGCCTCACCTATAATCATGCTCCCTTTCAGCTTGTATAGATTTTGTCTTCTATCCCTTCATTAACAACATTGCACATCTAGTGACCTTTAATACACCGCCCGTTGCAGTGAACGTGCAACTGTTCCTATCTAAATCCCCTAAGGATATTAAGTTTTTTATTTTTCCAGATCTGGGTCACGCCTAACATCACCTAGAGTTCATATGACTTCGTCAAACATCCTTACCTTAATGGTCCCTATTTCGATGGCCTTGTATGCAACGTTATTCCCCATCAACACACTTCCACCATATTAGGACTTCTAGGAATCTTTCCAAGTCCTATCTGGGCACATGTGATACAAACATCCTGAATTTAGAATCCATGTATTTGAGAGATGGTCCGCACCTGAGGAGACCGAGAGGATGTCTCTTTCTGAGTTCTCTTCTGCTACACTTGCTGATTCACTTGTGTTCTCTTTTCCTTTGTTTTCCAGGTCATTCTTCCGTTTATGGAAGTCTCTCTTAAAGTCCCCCTTTATGTCACAATAGAAGCATCCATCCTTTGCCTTCAATTTCGATTTATACTTTTTTTTTTTCTTTTCAGATCGAGATCAGTCCACGAATCGCCCACATCCTTGACCCCCTTTTGCAACTAACCGTTCCGCCAGAGATTCCTCATCAACCAACTTCTTCCTCATCTTGTTGAAAATGAGAGCCGTGGTGATCTCTTCAAGCTTCAATATATTCTTCCCATATAGTAAAGTAGTGACGAGATGGTCGTATGATGTGGGAAGCGATGTTAGAAGTAGCATCGCTTTGTCTTCTTGCTTGATTGTCTCTCTGAGCCTTACCAACTTGTTACACACCTTTGTAAACATGTTCGTGTGCTTCAGGAGATCCGATTCTTCAATCTCAGCTCAAAAAGTTGTTTCTTCACAAACAACTTATTTGTTATGAACTTCGACATGTATAGGTTTTCTAGCTTCTTCCACATTTTTAGGGAAGATTCCTCATTCAAGACGTTATTCATAACCTCATCCGATAGGCACAAATGAATGGTGCTCATAGCTTTTTCCTCGAGATCGCTCAAGTCATCGTTCGACATCTTCTCAGGTTTTGTTTCTAACAACGCCTTGCTCAACCCTTGTGAAACTAGAATATCCTTAACCTTCCGGTGCCACAAACTAAAATTGTTCTTCCCATTAAATTTTTGTATATCGAATTTTGATCCTAACATTTTCGCAGAATCCCGAATGTCCGACCTGAGTCTCTGATACCACTTTGTTGGAGTAAACCGGCTCCTTGTCACACCACAACGATGTAAACCCGAGCCACAACAAACCCAGATCAAACCCTAGGTATTAGAAATTCGAATATAACACCACTGCTAATTCATGCGCTTGCGTAAGCACGATAAACGAAGATAAAACAATATAACAACTAAACCAAAAACAATAAACCAAAGAACACACAATATTTTACATGGAAAACCCTTGCATGAAAAAAACCATGGCATAAAGTGACAGAGGTCTCAAATATAATCAAAAACTTAGAGTACACCATTAACCTTCTTTGATTAGAGGATTGCCCAAGGTGTTCCATATTGGTAACGGTGGCTGTAACGACCACCACCGTTACCGTTATGATACGGGCCGTACCGGCCGTTACAGCCCCCGTATTGGCCGTTACGGCCATTTTTTATTTTTTGAAAAATGTACTTCCTGGACTGTTACGGGACCATTACACATTTTTCTGTAATGGCCATTACGGCCGTTTCAACCCCGTAACGCGTAACGGTTATGACCGTTACCATTACGTAACCGTTTTGGAATACCATGGGATTGCCCAATCTCCCCTTGCTATGCACAACCCATAGAAAAACCCTTTCCAAACCCTTACAAATGTTGGAGACCCTCTCACCTTGCAAACCCTTGCCCTTAGAGAGAAAGCATACGTTTGGTCTATAGCCCTAATTTGGAGTTACACTTAAATACCTTTTACTTGTGCACAAACGCGCAAACCATTGGTTGATCCCGAGCTTTCAACAAAGACTCTCGGACGATCGAAACAGTCCTTGGTCGACCGAGAACATCACAACGAGGTTCGGTCGACCCCTGAATTTCTCGGTCGATTGAACTGCTCTTGCAGTCGATACGCAGAATGCAAGGCATCCTGCACAACTGATATTGTTAGGCCATTGTATATGGAGCATATCTCTTAAATCACACTGATCAAGAAATCCTAACTATCTATGTGATGCATATCAAATGGATGGTTAAAAGTAATATAGTGAGTGGTCTGAATTCCAAGCATAAATAGAGGCTACTTATTGCTGTTGTTTTCGGCTATATGTGTGTGCGGGCATGGCATAATTGAAATTGTGGCTTCAATTAAAACCGAATAATAATGACCCCAAGTGCCAAGATAGGCAGACACGTAGTGTATGATGGAGATCTGGTGAGATCGGTCGCCTATTCATCCACTCGCTCAACGTGTAAAATCGAATTTGGTGATATTCAGAGGGTGGGTTTTGTCCTCTAATGATGAGTTGTACCTTTGCCTTCCGTACGAAAGGACTTTTCAATACAGATAAATGGAAATGAGGAAGGGATTCTTTTAGTCAATCGCAAAGAGCAACTGTGGAACACCGTTCTGATTGATGAACTGAATCCAGCGTACGAGCGTAGACTCAAATTATAGCTAAAAGTTACCAGCCAGTTGACTAATGCTTTAGATTACACTACAGGATGTAAACAACTAGCTGGAAGATAAATGGAAATGAGGAAGGGATTCTTTTAGTCAATCGCAAAGAGCAACTGTGGAACACCGTTCTGATTGATGAACTGAATCCAGCGTACGAGCGTAGACTCAAATTATAGCTAAAAGTTACCAGCCAGTTGACTAATGCTTTAGATTACACTACAGGATGTAAACAACTAGCTGGAAGATAAAAGATTACATTAAGAAATGTAACTTGCTTGACAGGGAAAGTTAGGGATTACACTATGGAACGTAAATTGACTGGTACTTGAAAGATAATTGAAAGATAGATTTTGGTTCGATTGGGTTGGCATGAGACAATTTTTCTTGCTAAATTCCTTTGTTATTTATAGCCTTAATTAGGCCATCTGGATCCTTCCCACATTCCGATGGTTGCTATAACCGTTCAACACTACTGCCTTTTGGATGTTTCCCACATTCTAACGGTTGCTATAACCGTTCAGCACTACATGACCTTCTGGAGGCTTCCTTGCCACTCGTCCCAATAATCACTCCAGGCCTCCTTGTTGACTCGACCTCATTCCGCTTGGCTGCTCAATCGAGCTCCAGGATGACTATCTACTGCTTGATAGAGATCCTTGATGGTTATCGGCCGCTTGATTGACCTCCTGGATGACTATCAGCCGCTTGACCGACCTCTTGGATGACTATCGGCCGCTTGAACGACCTCCTGGATGACCATCAGCCGCTTGCTCAACCTCTTGGATGGCTATCAGCCGCTTGGTCGATTGCTTGGTTTGCTTTTGAATTCCTCCCAACCGCTCCCTGTCTTGTCATCCCGTCAGCTGTGATTCTATAAAAAGCACTTCAAGCATCCTTGGAGATCTTTATCTTGCAATAGCTTTCCATTGCTATAACTCTTGTCCTTTGCAATTGGGTTTCCCAAGAATGGTCAGTACGGTACAACAACACTATCATCTTCTCAATGAGATTTTTGGGTTATGTTCCATCAACAAGTGGATCAATGGTTCACGTGGTTTGGATTGTTGTACAACTACAACGTGTATGGTTTGTTAAGAGTATATTAAGATAATCTTCCTACATTAGGATAATATTCTATATTTGTTAAGGTGCATATCTATTAAAATCACTACAAATCTATGACCTCCTCTATATATTCCCATTATTCTCCATGAAATAAAAGTAACAATTTCCACAAGGCACTGAGAATAACAGGAATATATAGAAGAGGTTAGAGATCTGAGATAGATTTGTAGAGATCTTAGTAGATATATACCTTAACATATATAAAAGATTATCCTAATCAATGTTTTAAGTATCGACGATATCGGCCGATATATCCCACGATATATCTTGTATCCCACTTGTGCGATACGAAATGCACAAGTAATGGGATATAAGTATATAACCCACATGTTCGATCTGGTGAGCATTTTTTATTTTCTATCCTTTTTTTTTTTTTTTTTTTCTGTAGATCATGTTAAATCAGTGTCAAATTACAAATCCATGATTTTGCATGTTTAAGCTTCGATTTGAAGATTTGAAGGAGATGGTCTAGTTGCAGAAAATTGAAAAAAAAAAAAAAATCCTAATTTTTAGCAAATCGGTTGCAATCTTTGTGTCCAAACATAAAATCAAACATGTATGTAACCTAATCTATTGATTCTTCTTTTGCTTTTGAATGTATTGCTTGTGTTTGCACATGTCTTCTTACATTTATAAATTATATGAATAGACTTTGAATATACTTGCATCAATTCAGTTAGACGGCGCCTAAATTAGGACCCCATACAAAGAAAACTTATCATGTGCACTTGTTTTTTGTAATGTTTTCATTTATAAGTTTGTATTGATGTCTTTTTTAACAATCATTTAAGTTTCAATGAAAAATTCAACCAATTTCCCAATGCTTCCCCATGTTTCCAACAACAACGATACATTATGTGATACAACCTATATATCCTATGCGATAACCGATATATCCCACGCGATAACCAATACATATCCATATCTCAAGGGTGTGATACGTAACACGATACCGATATTTCGAAGATTGATCCTAATGTAGGAAGATTATCCTAATATACTCTAACATTCCCCCTCAAACTCAAGGTGCTTTGAAAAGAGCAACTTGAGTATGAAAGGTACAATGAACATTGTTTAAAAGTAGAAAAAAATTCAACCAGTAATGTGGCAACGAAATGACGAGTAGCATGTAGCGAATATACACTTTTGATGACTTTTGGGATGTGAATCATAGCACTTCCAACAATTGGTGAACAATCTAGTGGCATTTCTAGTGCCCAGGATTTCAACTATTACTCTTTCCAGTGGATATAGACTTTTGGCAGTTGAGAGTTCAGTCATTGCTCTTACGATTGCTCTAGATGTTGTAACAACAAAAAAAATAGGTCTGGCCATAAAGTTGACATGGTAGCGAGGTTTGGTCCAAACACCCGACATAATAATTAGTCTGATCCAAAAGCCCATCATTGTTCGAGACCTCCCCTGTGGGCCCCAAATCACATGGGCCGCCCACCTCGAGTGTGTCCCCGCATCCCACGGGCTACCCCACTCGAGCCCGGTGTGAAAATGCCCTTACATTAATCACCCTCGGTGAGGAGTCTCGAACACGATACCTCCCGCCCTGATACCAATTTGATGCAGGACAATTAACCACTTGCTCTAAAAGCTTGAATTGTTAGAGTATGACGAATTAATCCCTTTATGTTATAGCCCAGGCCCTACATCTCATGGGTTAGGACCTCGGCCGAACCCCCTTCGTGTGCTCGTGGGCCCTAAATCACATGGGCCGCCCACCCCGAGTGTGTCCCCGCATCCCACGGGCTACCCCACTCGAGCCCGGTGTGAAAATGCCCCTGCATTATGGTGGCAGGTCTAAAGATGATGATTGGGCAAAAGAACGATGCTTGGAGATGCCCTAAACACTGACGAAAAGAAGGTTACTAAAGCAGTGGATGTTGCAATTAGTGTAGTAGATCTGACCAACCATGGCAAATCTGAGAAGGCGATGTCATAGTGGCCTTGGCCAAACTTGATGCATGATGACGTAGTGGTAACAACCTTCAAAATTGATTCGATTGGACGATTATGATTCGATTGGTTGAAGCAGACTCTGCTTCAATCGGCTGATACAACGCATAGGTTTAGTTGCTTGGAGAGGGGTTTGATGGGAAAGATGATGGCAAAAAGTTAGGCAAACTGTCAGATTTAGTTGGTTCGGGTGGTCAAATCGAGTCGATGGTGGGAAGTGGAGGCAATGGGTGCTGTATGATGGGAAGTGGAGTTGGCTTTCAGAAATAATGGCGAGCCCCATGAAGGTTGTTGGCTGTGATGGTGGTGAGGGATTGGATTATGGAACCGCTGAAAATGATCGCTGGGGGGGGGTGGGGTGGTGGTGGTGAGTATTTGAAGAAGATGACCTAAATTTGATAGTCGACAGTAGTAGTTGTAATGTTAGCAGGATGGACAATTGGATCGATTTGAGTAACCGAAGATGATAGAGTTGTCAAAGTAGATGACTAGCAATGGGGTTTCGTAGGTGATGACAAAGATCAGATGATTGTTGGATAGTTGCCAGTTTAGGGACGGGGAGTGTGAGTGACAAGGTTCGCATCTATCAGATCTAAAATGGTGGTGAGTGATGGGTTCCAGGCATGGGATGGATTCTTGCAGCAAGCTCTTTAGATGTGGAGATAGATCGATGATAGACATACTCAAACAGTGGTAGCAGGCCACAGATCGAGATTTAGGGCTGTCGCACTATGGACAATCAAGATTAGCAAGTAATGAAGGAGAGAGGGAGGACGGATTGTCAGGATTAAAGCCAAATCATGGCTTTTTTGCCATGTTAAACCACAAGAGAGTACATTGTGGAAACCGTTGCTTGTTTATTTCACTGAGAATAACATAAGTATATAGAAGAGTTGATAGATCTGAGAGAGATCTTTAGATATCTTAACAGAAACACATCTCAACAAAATTTGAATATTATCCTAATGTACTCTAATATGGTTGAAGAGGCAACACCATTTTTATATGGTTGTGAACTATCATAGGAATCCAACCAAATGTAAGGTTGAGCAAGCACCATTTTTTAGATGGTTTTGAAATGTGAACTATCATAAGAGTCTAGCCAAGGTGAGTTGAATGACACAATGTTTAGGATATGAAAAAGGTTTTGAATATCAATATCAGGGGTGTGTTAATCGGCCCAAACATGATACGAAATGGGGTGCATCGGATATGTATTTGCCCTTTTCTTTCCTCCAAAAATTTTTTGGGACATTATAATAATAGGAAAAGAATATAAAACACCAAAATCTATGTTTTCCTTTTGAAACATGTATTCAATGGTGTATCTGACTATTCTTTGATAAGAATGTTGTTTATTGTTTGAGCTATTAAAATTAACCAAGTAGGCCCTAATCGATTACCAATTAGGCATGATTTGGTGGATTAGGGCCCATTATATTAAAATACAACAACAACAAAAAAGTGATGGTTACCTTGTCTTCGATTTTGCTTTGATTCGTTGAATCCCACTTGAATTTGCATTTTGATCCCCTATATCAATGGTGGTCTTGTACCATAATGATAAATTTGGGAAAAATTGAAAGCAAGAATTTATGGTTGTACTGGCCTCGTTTCAATGGTGATACGATCTTATATATGCCTATAGTAGCTAGTATGGGATGAGATGACCCTTTTTCCCCGAGACAGCTTGATTCAGTGTTCGAAATATCGGTATCTTGTTACGTATCGCACCCTTGGGATATAGATACGTATCGATTATCGCAAGGGATATATCGTTTGTTTCAGGTAATTTATCATGCTTTTTGGGAAACATGGGGAAACGTTGGGAAATTGGTTGAATTTTTTAATGAAACTTTAAGGGATTGTTAAAAAAGACTTTAATACATACTTTTAAATCATAACATCTAAAAAAAGTGCACATAATAGGTTTCCTTTGTATAGGGTCTTAAGCTATAACACCCCGTACCTTTCTGTACTTGGGTGTTATTGTAAAGATCTAACTTAGTAATATAAACTTAGTTCATTGTACGTTCACCTTTATTTTAGCATAAACCTAACTATACATCTTAGGTTTTGAAGCCCGAATAATCAGGGCTACGGCGTCTTGTGCTTGACATGTCACTTGATCACACTAATAGGGCTCCTTAGGAAACCATGGATTAACTGTTGTACTTCAGATCCACAATTAAGCTGATTTACAACTGCTCATAGACAATCCATCATTGTTTATAATGATTAAATTATCCGACCACCTAAAAATACCATCATTGTCCTTTAAACAAGTCAAGAGACCTTTTATTTCGGTTTGGGTCAGATTTGGAATAAATCTGACCATTTGAAGTAAACTATGTTAAGTCATCCCTCATTTGACTGGCAGGATGGACCATCACTCTATTAGAGGAGTCTATTTTTAAGATTCAATCACCTTGATAGACTGATCAAGCCATCCATTGTAAATATTAGACACTGGATCATCAAATCTGTTGTTCATCAGGCCACGGGGCCAAGGATTTATAATATGCGTTAATTATAAGCTAAACACGTGAGTAAACCATCACGTTTCCTCTAGACTAGGTGGGGAGCTCCAAGGATCACTAATGATCAAGCATGGGCATGATCTAATCATCCGATCTTCAAGGGTCATCGACTAGTACCAGTTAGGCACATAAATCAAACGTTAGGGCCCACCTGAACCTTGAATTTGCCGTAATTTTGGTCTAAGGCCTCGAATGAGACTTCCAAAGTGAATGAACGACGTAGATCACACTGAGCACCATGTGGACCCCTCTTTCAAACCGTGCGGGTACATGGATATCATGCACTCTCGCAGTGCATGGGACCATTGCTAGGTCAAAACCAGCGCTGACCTGATGAAAATCGGAAAAAGCAGAATTTCTCCCGCTTTCCCGCCACACGCGATTTCAAATCAGGCCGTCCATTTATCACCACAGCTGGGCCACCACGATCATTCCCTTGGATGATCTAAACCCTCCATCAGGTAGCCTAGGAAATTCTGATCAAAACCCAGCTCTTCACGCACGTTGATAAGCACTCGTGTGCACACGATTTTCAACGGTAATAGAACCCACATGCGGCTGGCTTTCCGAAAACGAAAAGATTCTCTTCCTCTCCTTTCCACGTTGGCATACGCGTGCGATGGCTCTTGAAATCCCGACCCTCCACTTCATCAAATCCCAACCGTAGGGTCTGAGGCAGTCTTAGGGTTCTTAGCACAATGAGTGAGCTGCCGTGGCATGTGGGCTTCAAACCACTAAGCAAGGGATGATCACCGTCCCTTTTTTGGGTTCCATAGTGATCATGGGACCCATCCACGCCATCCAAATGCCCTAGATCATGAGATCATCCATTAGGTCCAAATCCACCATAGGAGGGTCATCTTCTTCGTTGGCTGAAATAACCCACCACCTGTATGTGGGTCCCGCCTGTTGATCTAGACCATCCATATGGTGGGCCATGGTGTCAGAAGTCCGTCAGTAGCATTAGATCTCAACCATACAAGCACAGTTCGATCAGATCATCTCAAATGCTCATGATTAAGAATTGCTAAAAACCCAATTAATCTGTCGATTAGTTAGAATGTAAAGCTCTAGAAACAGGTTAGCGTAGCCTTTAAAAAGGCTGCTTTAAGGGCAGCTATCCGAAGAAGGAAAAGATAATGAGAGAGAGAGAGAGAGAGAGAGAGAGAGAGAGAGAGAGAGAGAGAGAGGCGCCGCACCCAGTTGGGTCGACTCAGTTCGAGTCGTGGCTGAATACAGCGTCCCATCCGGACTTTCCAATTAGAGAGAGAGAGATAGAAGGAAGAAAAGAATGAAGAAAGTCCAGAGAGACTGGAAGCAGAAAGAAGAAGAAGAAAAAGAGAAAGAAGATAGAAGGAGAAAGAGAGCCAGCCCGTTTCTGCCGCACTGACTCGTCCGGGTTGTTGTGTGATCCTGTTTGAGTCTAGTTCGCAACAGAGATGCGTTGCTGGACGTCTTCCAGCAGAGGAAAAGAAAGGAGAAGAGAAATAGAAAAAGAAGAAGAGAAGAAAATGTGAAAGAGAGAGAGGAGAAGTGGGGTTCAGGTTGCTGCCGAGTCGAGTAAACCCGACTCTGCTGTGTTTAAAAGCGGGTCCGGAATTAGCCTCCTCTGTTCAACTCAATCCAGCGTCGAGTCTCAGCCATCGAACTTGACTCGAGCCAGTCAGAACCGGACCTTCTTGTTGCCGGCAATCAGTCCCACTCCAGTGCAGGTATGAGGATAAAAACTCCTTCAGATTTTCGTTTTAATTCGAACCGTTAAGTGACTCAATCTAATATTCTAACTGAGTCAAATACTAAGGCTACCAGGGAACTGAGTTCGAGCCAGGGTTGTGTGTCCCTGACTTCGACGAACTCGAATCAGGACACCTTGTCCAAGCCCTCTCAGCCACTCAGATCATCTGTTGATCAGGTGGCGACTCTACAATCGGTAGATTGTATCCCTCAAACTCGGTTGCGGGTTGACTCACCCAGTTCCCTAGTTGGGTTGGGATCTAAACTGACCATGGCTGAGTGTTAAGAGGTCATTACCAGAGGCCTAAAGTGCCGCTGCAGATCCCGGGAAACAATAACCGAATACCACAATTGGTGGTTTCCCGAAATCCCAATCTCAACTAGTTCTTGGTTGGGAGTTGCAACTGAGTTAACTCAGTAATGACTCACTAAAACCCTAGAATGATTCATCCAGGTACCACCTACAACAGCACACTTTGAGAATCAACCATTCCCTCAACTGAATTTGAATCAGGAACCTATAAACTCGCCTTATTAGAACGTTCGTATCAGAAAGAACTACCTAAGGTGAGGAATGTCCCACATGGCTTCTTTCATTCATCTTAATCCAAATTGGTTTTAAGCCTAATGAGTAGAATAATTACTAATTTGTCTAGTTGATATTGATAATCATTAATTGATGTTTCAAACCATATTACTTTAATTCATCTTTATAGGGTTTTGGTAATATACTTCTCATGCTACATTTGAAATTGTCTGGTTATATGAACCTTCCTATTAGTATAATATGAAGTAAGGATTCTTGTTTCCACCCATCTTATAAACTGTATTGATTGCTTCTTACATGTGCTAGACTCCATTAGTTTAGATAACGTGGATGGCAATTGAACCCTTTCATTCCTAAGGTGTATCGATGAATCATGAGGAAATACTTTATTCCTTATTACTCAAACCCCAAATTCAATAACTAGGTGGATATAATTTAATCTTGTATTCCCTATGTCTTATTAGCAATTGTTTGATTATATGCATATTTCCATTAGTAAGGATAAGAGTTATGTAATTTCATTTCATTCTATGTTACACATTGCACAATGAAGAATGTGAGTGGAATGTTAATTTCTATAAGAAACGTAGCTAGAACTTACTGGTAATTGATCGTACTTGACATGTTACATATATGGGCCCTCATTTGGACTTAGAGAAAGTAAATGATTTATGTTGAGTTATGCTTGGATGTTGATATCCTATTTAAGACCTCAAGCTTTGGCAATGTTATGAGAGCAATCATGTTAATCCTATAGAGTGTACATGAGTATCAAGGTGCATGACATCCACGCATGACATATAGTCTTTTCCAGGTGGCTAGTTCTCCTTGGGCGTACCTTTGTGTACTTTTCCGGGTGACTAGTTCTCCTTGGGCGATCTATTTATTATGGTCTTTTCCGGGTGGCTAGTTCTCCTTGGGTGATCTATTTATTATGGTCTTTTCCAGGTGGCTAAGTTCTTCTTGGGCGTACCTTTGTGTACTTTTCTGGGTGACTAGTTCTCCTTAGGCGATCTATATATTATGGTTTTTTTCAGGTGACTAGTTATCCTTGGGCGTACCTTTGTATACTTTTCCGGGTGGCTAGTTCTCTTTGGGCGACCCTTTATTTTGACAGCTGGATATGCATCCCCAGATCTGTGACTTGAGCATACATTCATACATCCATACATTTACGCTCAAGTTATATTATTCTCCTCATGATTGAATATGTGTGGTTTAAACTGCTTTGGAATGACATGGTATGCATGAATCCTTGTGGGAAATTCCCACTGATTTTTCACTCACCCAATCGTCCGGTTGCACCAAATAGACACAGGTTTGATGACAGGTGGAGACCTCCATAATGGGATTCCAGGGATGGCTGAGGAGGAGATTGGCGAGGAAGAACTCTATGTGAATGCAGTTGATCTGTTGGAGCTCAACTAATATTTTAGGATTTATATATTTTCATGTTTCAGACTTTGCGTTTTACTTGAATTGTAATAAAAATTCTCCTGCTGTGGGATTTCATTTTGCTTCCATTTACTTGTATTAAACTTCCTTGTAATTACTCTTGATATCTCTAGTTTACATGGTAGTTGCCTTGTTTTATGTCATGAAATTTTCTAGTGCTTAGATGTAAAGTTGTTTACTTCATAGTGTAATACTCGGGTTCTCAATGAGAAGCGACTATCCTCGGGTTTTGAGAACCAGGGTGTTACATTAGCTATGCACTGTTTGATTGAACTAATGCAACTATATTCAAATTGAATTCATAACATCTATAAATATAATAAGATATGTATGAAAACTAGGGCTATACACGAGCCAAGCTAGCTCGAAAAGCTTGCTCGACTTGGCTCGATCTAGCTTAACTTGACTCGACTCGAATGATGAGTCGAGGCGAGCCAACCTTCATATGACCCAGCTCGTTTTGAAAACAAGCCAAGTTCGAACATAGTAGAGCTTGACTCGACTCGACTTGAACCCGGCTCGAGCTCTCGGCTCGACTCGAATATATATTATATTATATTTAAAAATTAAAAAAATTAAAACTTAAACTATACCAAAACCGTCCATTCTTTTCTTACCCTTTCCCTTCCTTACCTAACTCGCCGCGCTTGAGCTCCTCTCTCTCTCTCTCTCTCTCTCTCTCTCTCTCTCGGCCACTCGCCCAAGCTTGACTCAGCGTTTGCCCGACTTATCTCAACCATATGGCCTGCACTCGCCCGAGCTCTCCTCTCTCTCTCTCTCTCTCTCTCTCTCTCTCTCTTGGCCACTCGCCCAAGCTTGACTCAGCGTTTGCCCGACTTATCTCAACCATATGGCCTGCACTCGCCCGAGCTCTCTCTCTCTCTCTCTCTCTCAACACCAACAACAAGGTACCCTCTATGGCTCTATCTAATATTATACACACACACACATATTATTAATTGAATATTTGATTTGGGGGTTGGGTCAGTTGGGTCGAGTTGCTGGGTTGAGTCAGGTGCGGGTTGGGTCGGGTTGGGAGTAGACTTGACTTGAGGTAAGCTCGCCTCTACTCGATCCACTAGCTCGCCTCGAGCTTGACTCGAAAGATTTGACAAACAAGCCAAGCTCCAATGGTAAGCTTGAGGTCGAGCTCTAGCTCGACCTCGAACTCGAGGAGAGCACGGACGAGCCAAGCTAAGATTGACCCACCTCGACTTGGCTCGATGTACAACCCTAATGAAAGCACAACCAATTCATTTAAAAGGGAAATTTCGAAATTTTTTTATTAATTTATTAATTTAATAATTTTTTTTATTTTTTAATTAAAAATAATTTTTATTTTACAAAATAAAAAAGGTTAACAAATCAGTAGATTAGGCCTTATACATGCTTGATTTCATGTTTGTAATGCAACATTGTAAGCAATTTGGGAGAAATTGGGAATTTTCCCAAAATCGGGCCACCTACGCTCAAATCTCAAAATTAAAGGTTGAAATTCTTGATTTTCCATGAAAAACATGAAGAATCAAGGATTTTTTTAATTTTATTTTATGATTTCGCACATTTTATATGATTTAAAAAAGGATCAAAACGAAAAATTACTCACAAAATGAGAAACGACCCCGAATACAAGAAAATCTTGATTTTAATTTTAAATCTGGGTTTTTCTCCCAAATCCAAGCAAAGGCTGGACCGAAATCCACCCACTAATAGGTTAGAAGAGAGAAATTTGAAGAAAAATGAAAAAAATAAAATAAAATCGGATTTTAGGGTTTTTGGGAAGGCAACGTGCATTTCCTATGAAGTATCGACGATATATGTCGATATCGACAAATATTGTCAATACATTGTAAAATCCTTTACAAAAAACATTGATATCGCGTGATATCTCGTGACATCGCCGATACATACCAATACTTTGCAATATCTTGCGATATTATCGTCGATATTCAGGAATCTAGTTTTTTTTTTTGGTTATTACCCATCGATTTCGTATCATTGACATGCGATATCGATAATATTGGCCAATATTATCGATATTGCAAACATTGGCCAGATTCACTCGGTTTTGTATATGGGGTGGAATCGCTGCGATTAAGGTACCGCTGATATGGCTATTGTAACCGTTTCTTAAAACCATAGATATGACAAATGTTATGTGGGGTCATATGACGGACGTCTTGGGTCCTGCGCAGTGTACCACATAAGTATGTGTGGCATTTATGCATGCATTGAAGGAGTTTTTGTAAGCCCACACGCTTATAAGTCAGTTCTCTTACTTAGCAACACATCAACACGTTTAATTAGATCTTTTGCAAATTGACGAGCGTGGAAGTGAATATGGGAGAGGAAGATCAAGCTCTAATTCTAGAATTCTCTTCTAGAGTCTTACAATAGCTTCGTAGACACCATGTGCCATGGTAGAGAGACGATTGATGTTGAGACCGTCTTCTTAGCCCTTTAGTCGAGGGTGTTGAGAAAGGATAGTAGCCCAAGTTCCTCTACGGATGCGTTGGTAGTTAGGAGAAGGAATTCAGAGCGGAAGAAGGGAAATTCATCGTGTTCACGGTCTAAGTCTAAGGGCAAGGGGAAGATGAAGTGTTGGAACTGTGGAAGAAAAGAAAATATAAAGAAGGATTACCATAATCCTAAAGCCCAAAAGGGAGATAAGGCAGATGAAACGCCGAAAGAGGCCAATGTAACAGAGTGGAGTGAGGATGTGGAAACTAATGATGTTCTAATTGCATTCAAATCCAGCTACCATAGCGATGAATGGATTTTGGATACGGGGGCATCATACCACAGGACTTTGCATCAGGATTGGTTCTCCACATGCAATGAACGTGATGGTGGCTAAGTGTTTATGGGTAATGGTGTTGCCTGTAAGGTCCTTGGAATTGGATCGGTGCACATTAGGATGTCTGGTGGGATGGAGCGCATTGTGACAAATGTGAGACACGTACCTGATCTACGAAAGAATCTGATCTCTCTAGGAGCTCTCAAGGAAATTGGGTGTAAATTCACCTGTTTTGATCGTGTCCTAAAGGTTTCAAAGGGGGCACTAGTAGTGATGAAGGCACATTGAAATGGTAACCTTTATAGGTTGATCGGGAATATTGTATCGGGTGGAGCTACAATGTCTATAGCAAAGTCCACGTTGGCACATTTGTTGCATGCACGTTTGGGCCACATGAGTGAGCATGGCATGAGGGTACTTTTTGATCATTCCTTGGTTTCTGCATTTAAAAGCATTGATTTGAATATATGTGAGCATTATATATTTGGTAAACAATCAATGTTATCTTTTATGTCGTGAAAACATGTTAGTAATGCTATTATAGATTATGTGCATTCTGATGTATGGGGGCTCTTGCCCGTTGTTTTTGGAGTGAGGTCATCATTTTTTGTATCATTCATAGATGACTATTCTAGAAAGGTGTGGGTGTACTTCATAAAGTACAAATCTGACATTTTTGCCACTTTCAAAGTGTGGAAGGTGATGATAAAAAACAATCAGGGCAAAAGTTCAAAGTTTTGAGGACAGATAATGGAGGTTAATTCACTTCTAATGAATTTAACCAGTTTTGTAAAGATGAAGGGATCGTACGACATAACATAGTCAAGCATACACCAGAGCAGAATAGTGTAGCAAAATGGATGAATCGAACTCTCTTGGAGAGAGCCCGAAGCATGTTGAACAATACTGGGTTAGGCAAGGAGCTATGGACTGAGGCGGTTAACACGACTTGTTACTTAGTGAATCGGTCCCCGTCTATGTCGATTGGTTATAAAATTTCAGAAGAAGTGTGGAGTGATCATGAAGTTGATTACTCAGGGCTGCGAGTTTTTGGTAGTGATGCTTACTCTCATATACCGTCCGTTGAGAGATATAAGCTAAACCAAATAATTAAGAAGTGTATCTTTGTTGGTTATGGTGATGGTGTGAAGGGATAAAGGTTGTATGATCGGGTCACATGGAAGATCATGATTAGTTGTGATGTCAGGTTTGATGAAGATTCTTTGTTCCGTAAGGAAGAACATAAGGAATTAGAAAATCAGCAGTGATGAATGCTGAAATTGACAAGGGTGAAACATAGGTTGAAGTTGAGCAGCAACATTTATAGGAGTAAGTTGAGCCACCTGTGAGGAGAAATCCACCGCGAGATTGTAGGTTACCAGTGAGATATGGAGATGACTCGAAAATTGCATTTTTCCCTATTACAGATGAGGGGGATCCGTCTACCTTCCAGGAAGCACTGGATGACCTAGATGTTGGGAAGTGGACGGTGGCGATGCAAGACGAGATGTACTCTTTGTACAATAATGAGACTTGGGAGCTGGTAGAGCTTCCCGTTGGGCGTAAAGCGATCGGGCACAAGTGGATTTATAAGAAGAAACATGATATGTACAATGTAAGGCAAGATTGGTGGTGAAGGGGTATGCACAGAAAGAATGTTTCAACTTCAGTGAGATATTTGTGTCGGTTGTCAAGCAAGTATCTATTAAGTTTATGTTGGCACTAGTTGCCTAATACAACCTTAAGCTAGAACAGATGGATGTAAAGACTGCTTTCCTACATAGGGAGTTGGAAGAGCAGATCTACATGAAGTAACTAGAGAATAAGGTTTGCAGGTTGAGGAGGTCGTTGCACGACCTTAAATCGCCTTGGCAGTGGTATAAGAAGTTTGATACTTTTATGGGGAGTCAACGGTTTACTAGGAGTGAATATGATCACTGTGTCTACTTTAAGACACTGAGTGATGGAAGATTCATTCAATTGGTATTGTACATTGATGACATGCTTATCACTAGTTAAAACATATGTTTGAGATTAATATATTGAAGACTTAGTTATCAGGAAAATTTGAAATAAAAGATCTGGGGGTTGCAAAGAAGATTCTCGGCATTGACATACATAGAGACAGATGGAGGAGTAGATTATAATTATCTTAGGTGGATTACCTTAAGAAGGTATTGGTGAAGTTTGGGATGGACAAGGCTAAGCTAGTTAGCACACCCTATGTTGCATACTTTAGGCTCTCTTCAGAGCAATGTCCCATTGTAGATGAAAAAAAACAGGTTATGTCTTGTATGCCCTATTTGAGCGCGGTTGGCAATTTGATGTATGTCATGGTCTCTATGAGACCAGATATTTCAAATGTAGTCGATGTTGTGAGCAGATATATGTTAAACCCTAGCAAGTAACTTTGGGAGGCAATGAAATGGATGCTTCATTATCTACAAGGTACACTGGCCTATGTCTTGACATTTCAAAAATCAGAGAGAAAACTTGTAGGCTATGTTGATTCGGACTACACATGGAATGTGGACAACAGAAGGTCCAGTTACTCATTTGTATTAGCGGGTGGAGCAGTTGGATGTCAAAGCTTTAGTCTATGGTTGCTTTTTCCACAATAGAAACTGAGTATATGGCGACGACGGAAGTATTCAAAGAAGGTGTTTGGTTGTGAGGAATGATGAACGAACTTGGGCTTCAAGAGGAGGTTGTTCAAGTTAATTGTGGCAATGAAAGCGCGATCAATTTGGCGAAGAATTCGGTTTACCATTCTAGAACTAAACATATTGATGTTCATCATCGTTTTATCCGACAGGTGTTTGAGGAAGGTGGTGTCACTCTCGAGAAGATCCACACGAGCCTGAATTCGGCGGATATGCTGACAAAGGTAGTTCCCGCAGAGAAATTTCCGATTCTATTCGACTTCTCAGGGTCTGGTAAAAGGTTGATGAAGACGGAGTGTGCACGAGAAGTAACGATGATAATGTAGCTATGATTGAAGCAATTAGAGATGGAACTTGGAGTCGTGTTGATTGAGGACATGGTGGAGATTGTTGACAGATGTCTTAAATCAATTAGAAACAGGGCGATTCGATTTGATCGAAGACCCGATCAATCTGATCGGAAAACTCCTGAATTTCGACTTTTGCTCGTTGGACAGTTTGTGGGTCCAAATCGATCCGATTGAGGATGACTTCGATCCCATCAAGGGGTCGTTGATGGCTCTCAATCTAATCGAAGCTCCATCAATCGATTTGCACAGTTTTGTGGAATTTCAGTTTTTGTTTCCTAATTCGGTTTTAACTCTATTTAAGGGTTTGTAATTGGGGATTAGGGTATTGAGAACATTTTTAGGGCTGTTGTGAGCTAAGGGAGATCAAAGCTAGGGTTTTGTAAGGTTTTCGGGGTTTTTCTTGGATTATTAAGACCATCCATCTCTTCTACATTGTTTATCATAGTGGATACGTTGTCGCTTTGTGCCGTGGTTTTTCCTGCAAGGGTTTTTCCATGTAAAATTTGTGTATGCTTTGTGAATGCTTTGTTTACGTTTGCTTAATCTCGTGTGATCTGAATTCGGGGTTTGCTTCCGTGGATTCCCAATAGACCATGACATTAATGTACACGTGTATGGGCTTAGCAAACCTCTGGCTTGATATATATGCACATAGCAGGCTGCTATCATACAATTAGTTTGTAGGTTTTATACTGTGATATATAGAATACATATTTACTATTGTAATGGTTTATGGGTAAACTCTGGGCAACATCATTAGAATGTAGCTATATCATGTGAATTTCTCTCCTTTGTTTTGTTTTCCTTTTTGCTATATTACTTGACTCTATGTTTGATCAGATGGAACTAGGAAAATTACCAACTATTCAGATGAAACTAACAGCAAGTGCTTATGCAGTCTTTAAAGTTCATTCAAGAAAACTGCATGTTGTTAACAGTTTTTCTGCATGGTCTCAAGACTGGCATGCTGTTCTCCAAAGTGTTCTCTAACACTGCTGGGTTGTCATTAATGATATGATGGAAGGTTCCTGCTTTATCAGTTTTCTCAGGGATAGGAAGAAACTAATTTCAGCACCGAAGGAAATCTACTTATCATGTGCAATGTGTTTAAATTAAGTTCTGCTGTTCTTAGCTTCGTAACAAACTTAATTCAGAAATTCAGATTAGGTGGGGTTTTGGCCTTGTAATACCATTTTAAAGTTTCAACTGAAGATAAACAGATCAGTGTTTCTGATTCCCTGTTTGAGTTGGAGAATCAATGAAAAACTCAACAATTTTATAGGAAACATCCATGTGGATCATTGGCGTCGCCTTCTTCTTCTTCTTCTTCTTCATCTTCTTTTTATAAATGAGATTGGTGTATGGACTTGGTATTTGTAAAATATGAGTTCACTTAGTCGATTGGAATTCTAAGTCAATTAAAGGTTTTTTTTTTTTTTGGAACATGGATATATACTAGCAAGTAATGTTTAGAATATTTGTATCTTTGTTGTACTGGGAATGTCACAATCATAATAGCTTCGTCCCATGTAGTTGGGGTTGGCTTTAAGAATCATGTTTTGCCAGTCATTTGAAACAGGAATTCACGTTGGGTTGTATCATGATGAATTCACCTGTCTACATGATGCAAAATGTTTGTATGCATGTATCAGTTTGCATCATTGATAATTTTGGTGGATTTCTAAGATCACGTCAAGGTCAGCAATGTCAGGAGCTATCGTATTGTTTGAGGAATGTGTCACAACAATGCATATGGCAATAAAATAATGTTTCAAATGATATTTTGAACCTTGCAGCAGGAGTGCTATGAAACATAAATAATTCGTCTTTAAGCTCTTTGTTAGTATGTGGAAGATGTTTTGTTCACTAACCCAAACCCCATTTTACTGAAATTAAGAGCATTCTACCATTTATAAAGAAATTCAGTTGCATTGTTCATGACTACCTATACTAAACCATGATTGCTCTTGATACAATATATTAGAGGGATTTACGTTCCTATTCTTCTTTCTGCCGAATCCATCTTGCTTCTTTTTGCTGGGTTCCAACGGAGATATGTTTTGTTGGACATGCAGGTTGATGTCTATGTGGAGAAGCATGTATGAATGCCACCAGGTCCAAACACACATAGTCCAACAGCTCAAGTTCCTCAACAACATTGTCTTGGGGATGGAACCCACCACTGAAATCCACCATCAGTCCACTCTCCAACTTGAGCTTGAGGTCCAGCAATGGCACTTGGCCTTCTGCAATCTCGTGAAGACCCAAAGAGACTACATCCATTCCCTCACGGGCTGGCTCCATCTCAGCATCTTCCAATTCAACCACCACCCTCTACTCAAGACCCAAGACAACCCTCCAATCTACTTTCTGTGTGAAGAATGGAAGCTGGCGCTCGATAGAATTCCTGACAAGGTGGCGTCTGAAGGCATCAAAAGCTTCCTAACAGTAATCCATGCTGTTGTCCTTCAGCAAGTGGAAGAGAAGAAGCAGAAGAAGAGGTCCGAGGCTGCATTTAAAGAGCTCGAGAAGAAGGCGGAGGCGCTCAGATCATTGGAGTCCAAGTATGGTCCTTATTCGTTGCCCGGAGAATCTGGTTCTGGGGCACGTCAGGACCCGGTTGCAGAGAAGCGGGCCAAGGTGGAGATATTGAGGGCGAAGGCTGAGGAGGAGAAGATGAAGCATGAAAAGTGTGCAAGTGTGACAAAAGCGATGACTGTGAACAATCTACAGACGGGGTTTCCAAACGTGTTCCAGGCAATGACGGGTTTCTCCGGCATATGTATGCAGGCATTCGAGTCGGTTTACAACCAACCCAAAGGCGCTGCCAGTCACAATCACGACTTGAAGAGACTACTGACTTGAGAAAGGGATGAGGAGATGCACCCGGGTTTCATGTATATATTAGAAGGCTTCTTTAACCTGGCTTTTAAACGAGGATTTGTTTCTATGACAGCATCTGTGAGTGTCCATCGCTGATGAATGTTGGTTGAGGCAATTTTGGAAATGGGTACTAAATCAATCGTTCAATTTGATCCGATGCAATTAGTTGGAAGTGTTTGGGATGTAAGGGATCTATGGATTTGGGGTTTGGGTTTAGACCCAGATTCATCTTTGGGCTTGTAGCTTTCCATCTGGGCTTTTAATTTTCAAATGAAAAATGGTTTTTGATTGAAGCTGTAAACCATTCTCAGTAATTATCATCTAAGCATAGAAGAATTCCTATAGTTGGCTTTGGTTATAAGTTTCTGAAAGTGGGTTGTGTGGTTTGAGTGATTTGAATGGCTGATATGAAGGGCCATCATGTATCCTTATTGCCTGAAAATCTGGACAGTTTAAGTCAAAGGCATACAACAGTGGTAGAGCAATTTGGATCTTGTTAGTGTCTGCCCCGTAGCTACTCATCTGTGTTGGTTGGTCAGCCAATGCTCTGCTGGGTTTATTTATTTAGGGCATGTTTCGATGCCCACTTAAAAGTGAGTTCATCTCATTTTAGTTTACATCACGTGGTATTAGTGATCATCTTTATATTAATTGTTGGATGTACTTTTTTATCCATACAAAAGAAAAAGGGAACTCTAATACATAGTTAGGCTTAAATAAAATGAGATGAAATCATTTTTAAGTGGTGGCCAAACAAGCCCTAAAGCACCCACCCAGGATCCAGGCTTGGGCAGGGAATTTGTATAAGAGAAACTTTGATACTTTGGTGGCAGACAAGTTATTCCAAGTTATTTACACAAGTGCGACAGTTGATTTAATTTTGAGTTAATGTTTGCAATGAGTACAATTTCAAAGTACCTGTGTATCAAGTGTCATGCACTTCCTGTCCACAGTTCAAAAACTGGAAACTCTATTGGACTTTTATCTACAGCTGGCCCCGATTGACTCAAAAGACTGGGACCAGTCTTTTACTTGACGCTGTAAAAATATTCAAAGATGAAGCAGACATGAAACAACTGGTGTGCTAGATAGAGACGTTGGTCACTTTCCTAGAGGTATTGGGTTCAACCTCATACTTATGGAAGCGGATTGGCTGGTGTACCACGCATCAGCTATTTAGCTGGTGTAGGTACGTGTCGTGCAAAGACGAGCGCTACGCTCCTTGAGCTTCAAGTTGTACGAACGGTTCAAAGGAGATCAAAGTTACATTGCCCTCAAAATGATGTATTTATTATATCTACACCATTCATCAATTTTTTGAAATTATTTTAGAGCGTGAGCTAAAAAATGAATCATATCCAAATCTCAACTGGACCACACCACAAGTAGCAGCGGTTATAATGATTTTCACCGTTAAAATATTCGTAGGGCCCACTATAACATTTATTTTCTATCCAATATATTCATGAGGTCAAAAAGAAATGAAGAGGAAAAATAAAATTCATATTGATCCAAAACTTCTGTAACCGCGAAACGGTTTCAATGGTAGACGTTCAATCCCCTGCTGCTTTTTACACTGGTCCACTTGATCATTAGACGTTCAATCCCCTGCTGCTTTTTACACTAGTCCACTTGATCATTAGACGTTCAATCCCCTACTGCTTTTTGCAGTGTGTGGTACACCAGCCAATCTGTTTCCCTTATTTTTATAATGACTCAGCTTTCGTAGTAACTTTCTTAGTTTGAGTCGTGTTGAGCTGACCGAGTCAACTTGACAAGTGATGGGTACTTACTCTTGCTTGGGTGGTAGACTCTTGGGAGTTTCAACACCAGGTCAAGGGTTCGAGTACCCATAGGTGATGAAATTCCACTAGCGTGAGTGTGTGAGGGTGTGTGTGCGTGTGTCAAAAAGAAAAGAAAAGAAAAGAAAAAAAAACTTGACAAGTGATGTAAGTCAAGCTTTGTCACTTTCACAATCGTGTCTCGAGGTGACTCGAAATATCATCCAGTTAAATGGCCTTGACTCAGGTTTAGAAGTAGGTGTTGAAGCAGTGGCCAGAGGAGTATCTCCTATGTCTCTATCCCTCCCCCAATCTTTCTTTGCAAACGTAGGTATACCTACATATGTACCATAATGTGAAGCCTAATTTTATTAGGCTTTCTCATATACTCTTAGTCTATATAATACAAAGGGGAAGCACAAGTAAAGAGAAGTTGCATTCTTCTGATATGTGAATTGAGGTGAATCACCGGTTATTTATCAAGGAGTGTTCTCATCTCATTAATTCTGGATACTATCGTTAATTAGTGGGTAAGCTTATTAATCTCTCCATCAATGGTCTGAATATATTACATACGCTATGAGCTTAGTTAGTCAGTTCACGCATACTCTGTATGTGCCTCACCTCGATGACATTCATTTATCCTCCAAGCAATAATATTTTCCATTCAGATCGTGTCTATCTCAATGTTTAGGCTTATTACGATATGTCTTGGGCTGACTCTTCCACCAATAAATGATCCACGACTGGGCCTTGAACATTTATGGGAACTGTCTCCTAGAAGAGTAAGAAGTGATATGTTATTGCTTGTTCTTCTATCAATATCGAGTATCTGACTATGAAACACGATACCAATGAAGTGGTTTAGTTGAGGTCCTTCCTTATTGATCTTAGTATCTCTATCACATTATCGTCCCTTCATTTTGTGATAAGCAAACAACGATTGACATTGTGTTTAAACTAGTATTTCAAAAGCGCACCAAAAATATTAAAGTCGATTGTCAATTCATTCATTAAAATCTGTTAAGGGGCTTTATTAGCACCCCCATCTCGTCTAAGGATCAATTAACCGATGTGTTTTCATGAAGGGTGTCATAGGGTCTCATCTTTCTAATATTGCATCAAATCTAGTCATGCTTGACATCTATGCTTTAACTTGAAGGGATAGTCTATATGGTGTGTACCATTATAATCATCCTACTGACTACCATACATTTTTAATGTTTATAAATAAGAGAGAGGGTAGGAGATTATGAACTCTAAAATTTCCCAATTATACGCTCAACTTCTGGTTGAGACAAAGCTTTTGAGTCCCTTCTGATACAACGGCATCCTTCCTGATCTCATGATTCATGAACTTTTGTTCGAAAACACTATACATTCGTACTGTCTATAGTCATTTGATCCAAAGGATCAGAAAATTAATAGCTCATCGACTTTGTAATAACCAATGAATCGGCATAAATTTGTCTTGAAACTTAGTTTTCCATACTCAATCTGCTTAACGTGCGCTTTGTATCCCACGTACACATGTAGCCATAATATGGCTTGTGATAATAACATAGTTCATAGGGAGTTTTAGGTATGGATTTTGTCGGTACTTTGTTCAAGATATATGTTGCTGTTTTAATGGAATAATTCCCAAAAGACAAAAATCTGACCTAATTATATCATTGATATGACCATGTCAAGTGAGCTTCTATTCCTCCTTTTAGACAACCATTCCGTTGTAAAGTATTAGAAGACATTCATTGTGACACAATTTCATATACTTTCGGATGGTTCAGAAATATATCCATCCACCTCCTCTTATGACCTAAGAGTTTTCATGAATTTGCCTCTTTGCTTCTCTACCTTGAACTTCAACAAATTTATTAATCACATCCATGTACGAAGTAGTGATATACTTTTATTGATCCAAAAACATCAAAGTAAATTAAATCTAAATACTCTAAAGCCATACGTGCACACCCTTAAGAAAGTGTAATTGAGTCATCTTGCCTCCAAGATTTGACTCATTTGTAGTCCTAAAGGGGTTTAAGGTTTGAGTCACTAAGGTGTCTCGATTTACATGTTTCTCTACTCCTTGATGCTTCAAGTCTTCATGTGTCTTTGATCTTCAACTTTCAAGGACTCAACTAACTTATTGACACATGTGATTGGCAAATAAGTTCACTTATAGTTTGAAACCGAAGAAGATCGACATCAAAGATTAGAGGAGCAAAAAAGAAGCCGATTCAAGTATCAAGAAGCATCTCTACAAAGGTGCCATCAACGGGGCTCATCTAACTAGTAAGAGTTTAAGTTTTGAATTCATAGAGTTTGAAAAGGAGAGCTAAAATGTCCAAGAGGGGGAGGGGTGAATAGGACAATGCCAAACTAGCATGAGAAGATAAAAGAATTACAACATTCACCACAAGAAAGAAATAATAAATAACATCCACCATCAAAAGATTAAAGCATTTACCACAAGGCACAATAGGTTATAGTGGGTCGGTAATTAAAACAACCACACCTACTCTACTTCCAAAATTACTACCCTCGTAATTTTGGCTTTCACTATAATAAGGATTTCATAGGTTCACCTTACCAACCTGATACAGTTCTTTCTGATTTTCATAAGCTATCATAATAAAAATCCTTTTTGTGATTTTCACGGGCTATTATAATAAAAACCCTCTTTGTGATTTTCACGAGCTGTCACAAATAAAAACCCTTACTGAGATTTTCACAGGTTATCTCAGAAAAACCTCTACTAAGATTTTCACAGGTTATCTCAGAAAAACCTAAAACGAAATATAGTAAATGTACTTATCTTCAAATGGAGATTCGAAGATGTGACAAAAGCTTGTAGCAGAAGAATTTCTTTCTTGAACGTAGATGGCGCAGTGTTCAATCAGACAGAAAGAGTTCAAAGTTCTATAGATTTTATAAATGGAAAACTCAAATGCTACTTGATTCAATTATCTTAGATCTCAAAGAAGAGTATATATTACCCTCTTAGAATAAGATTAAAACGATATTGAGATAAGAGAATTGAATAAGTTATAAATTAAATTTATAAATACCCACAGATAGTTTGCCGAAGACTTGAGCTTCTCACTCTCTTGCAGAAGGATTATAGTAAATTTTTATCGTCATTTAAAATGAGAGAAAGACTCAATTTATAAGCAAAGAGGTTGGAACTTTGGCTAGCTTAAGACTTGCCAGATTCCACCGGATTCGTTTTAACAGCTATCGGATCGCGCGGGATAAGATCTATCCAAAATTTGGCTGGCCCGAGGGCAAATTCGATTGGCTGAATTTTCGTAAAAATTAAATATTTACATTGCTGGAATTTGACCCCAACTTTCTCAGGCTAGCCAAATTTTCAATAGAATTTGTTATTCTTTTCGGGCTTGAAGTTAGGCTGGCTGAACCAGAAGATAGGATGGGCGAATTTCAGGGCAAAAATACTTATAAAAACCCAAGTTAATGAATTTTTGAAAGTACCTAAACCAAAAGTCTTTCTAGGGTTATACCACCTGTGTTTTAGCAAATATATGAGATACCATGTTTTGAACTTTGACTTGATCTTGTCTTGAATTCGGGCGTTAATTTCTTAAGAAGATGTGCCGATCTTGAGTTGATCTTCAGGCATGTGGAGTATTTGTGATTCCATACTTGTGATCTGACCTTGAAGTATTTTTATCTTACAAAATTTGACATTTTATGTGTGTTAAACATAACAGCACTTACAGATTTTGTAACCCAAACTTGAGTAGGTCCTTGTGCATGACTGTCTCCAGTGAGAGTGTATGTAAGATTAGTTATTGTGTAGGATTAATCGAAGTTTATTAGTTAGCCTATAGAAAACCCTTGAAGTTTTCGAGGGAGCCACCAACATGAGTGCATATGTGTAGGTTCTTGTGTAGGACTATATAAGTTATTGGTGTGCCTATAAAAAAAAACATTTTAAGTGTTTGAGGGAGCCACCGACATAGGTGTATATTGTTAGTGCACTGATTTGTACACCTTATTTGTCAATCATGTAGTCCATTGTCTCATGTAATCGGTTGAGTGCTTGGAAGCTGAAGAACGAAGGCACAAGTGGATGTGGAGTATCATGGAGCAAAGAATAGACATATGATAACGTCTAAATATTGCATATTTATCCCTTATTTTACATTGCTTTTATCGTATACACCAATTTAATTAGTCCTCATTATGTGCATTTTATGTGCAAGGAGAGATTTGAAGTCCAAGACCAAATCAGAGATAAAGGTGGGGATTTAAAGCGTAAAGATAATCAAGAGTGGAGCATTTGAAGTTTTGAGAGATCAATGGATGAAGATTAAGCATATTTAAGCATGTGAACCAAAAAAGATCTAAGAGGGAGTTAAAGGATGTATGAAAACAAGTGAAGAAAGTAAAGAAAAGGAATCCTAAAAATTTAGGGCTAAGAAAATTAAATCCTTAAATTCCAAGGCCAGAAAGACAAAATCCTAAAAACTACAGAAATGACCATTTAATACCATCAATGACAGTTTCAATGCCATTGAAGACAACTTCGATCCCAACGAAGATGGCTTCGATTTCATCGAGAAATTCATGAATTTGTCGAGTTAGTCGCTGGACTCACTACTCGATACCATCAAAGGAGCTTTGAAGTTATCGAAGGTGCACGCGATTGTGTAAATTCAAAGTCGGTTTGTGATTTTTTTTTGAGGCAGTGTGAAAGTTAGATCTTCAAAAATATAAATTGGGGTTCCTAGGACATCCCAAATCATCTTTTAGGGTTTGGAGAGAGAGAGAAGGCTTAAGTGGAGCATCGACAACGTTCTTCTTTTTCGATTTCTTCACGGGTTCTAATAGATCTTTTAGTGTTTTTTTTTAATTTTTTAATAATAAGCTACGTGTATGTGCCTTGGATTTCACAGGAAGTTGAGGCGACAATCTCCATTTTGTAGAGTTTGCATATAACAACAACTATCAGGCTAGCATTAGGATGACTCCTTTTGAAGCACTCTATGGATATTTGTGTTGCGAACTAAATTGCTAAATTGAAGTAGGAGAGAAGGGGTAGTTGGACCTGATATCATTTAAGAAGCCGCGACGAAAGTAGAGATTATCAGGAAACGATTGCTAACAACCCAAAGTAGGCAGAAGAGCTATGCAGATAATAGAAGGCATGACTAGAAATTCGCAATTAAAAATCATGTATTTCTAAAGGTCTCACCAATGAAGGGATTGATGCATTTTGGAATTAAATAAAAATTAGCCCATTGACTTATAGGACCTTTTGAGATCTTAGAGCTAGTTGGAGATGTGGCATATCATCTCACATTGTCACCTTAGTTAGCTAGCATGTATAATGTATTTCACGTATTGATGTTGGGAAAATATAAAAGAGATGCCTCTCACATCATTGACTGGTAAGACCTCTAACTTCAGGAAGATATGACTTACATCGAGAAGCTAACTTGCATCCTAGACCGGAAGGAGCACGTTCTATGGATCAAGACCGTACTATTGGTTAAAGTATTGTAGACAAATCATGGAGTTGACAAAGCATCATGGGAGCAAGAAGTGGAAATTTGAGATAAATATCCTTAGTTGTTTGATGATTAGATCGTGTAAATTTTGAGGACGAAACTTTTCCTTTTATAAGAGTAGAATGTAATGACCTTAATTTTTGTGACCCAATTGAGACCCTGACTAAAAAATTAATAATTTGATTTTTTTTTTCTTTAATAATAAAACCAAGCACTTAGCCAGTCGGAAAAAACACTATCAATAGAGGGATAGGTCAATAGATTGATTCCCCACACCTCAGAAATTATATTTTTTTACCAAAACCAGCAATCCTTGTGGGATCTTCTAGAAATATGGCTTTCTCTATTTAAAGGGAAAAGATGTAGGAAATTTCTCCAGAAAACCCAAAACCAAAGAGCAAAGAGAGAGGAGGGAGGGAGGGAGAGAGAGAGAGAGAGAGAGAGAGAGAGAGAGAGAGAGAGAGAGAGAGAAGCCTTGCGAAAGAAGAGCTGTTGCTGGTAAGTTTTTATCTTTTTTATTTGATTTTTCTATAATTTCCAACCTAAAAACCTTATATTCAACCAATGTATGTGGTAGGTTCACCCTATGTCCATCGTTTTGATCTAAGGGAAAAGTTTTGAACAATAGAATACTATTTTTGAATAAGTTTCTACAACAATGATGATCAACTATAGGAAATCCAGTTGTTTCAGTCTAAGAAAATCCGAATTTATGGATCTTAAGTCCAAATTATGTTAGAACCTCAAAACTTAGATTGGATTAATGAATAGATTTCCAACAACGATCTGTGGAATTTTATTGTTAATGATAGTTTTGTCGAAGATAGTGTCAACTATCAAGTTGTAGATAGTAGATGTTTGGATCTGAGCGATCCTTTGGTTTTCCAAATTTGACTATGAGAAAAATCATTCGATGGGTTAGACCCAATTTCATAATCAATGGAATCCATCAAAATTAAGAAAGAAGTAAAAAAACCCTAGAATTTTTTAAAAAGTGGTTTATGTAATAGACAAAACCCATCTAATTTCAATCGATCAAAGATGGTCAATTTTTACCCAATGACCAAATTTTAATAATTTGTAACCTGGTTTGACTAATTGAACTCGATGTTTGATTGATCGAAAGGATCCTTGAGTGATCCTGATCGATCGAAATCATTTGATTGATGACGATTAAAATTAATCAATGAGCAAACTGATTTAATCCGACCACGCTCGATCGATCAACGAGCAGAGTTTGATCTATCTCGATCGATTGAATGTGGCCAAAAGTGTCCAAAGACTTAAGGAACTAAATTCGAATTTTCATTAATCCATGATTGATCGATTGGATGATCAATCAAGGGCCCTCGAGTTGACTCAATCGATCGACTGCATTTATCAACAATCCCTGTTATTTTCTAAAATTTAACTAAAGAGTTAATGTTGTGTCATCTTCCTAGAATCAAAGGTGAACCGCACTTGTTGGTAGAATATGAAATTAAACTTGTTGAATGTTGAATCATCTTAATAGGGATTTAAAATATAGATTCCAAAGCATCAGATTAATTAAAGAATTCGACCTTACCACAAATAAGTTAGTGAATTCCAACGTATCTCATATCAACATGATTAAGATAGATGATTTGATGTTTGAGATTGTTCTGAGCAATATGGTTGTTGTATGATTGTTTAAACATTGTTTAATTATGATAATTGCTTTGTGATATATGCCTTGAAAGGTTCTGATGAATGTTAAACTTGTACATATGCCAATCATTGATATCCTGAATCTGTGTTTCCTCGCAGAGAGATGTATCTAGTTGTGTGTGTGTGTGTGTGTATATATATATATATATATATATAGACTTAAGCATACATTACATGCATCCATTGAAAATGCATGCACACCTTGTGCCTTGAGTTCCTAAGGGATCTCTCTGGATGGTTACGCTTGGTAGATTTATTATCAAATGCCCACGATAGTGGAAGCCTACTCACGGAGTAGATGTATGATTACATGTGCCTACCTAGGTGGATGTTTGATGGGTACAAATTGCCCATGCCTACCTACGGTGGATGTCTAGAGGGTATAATTTTTAGGTTGAAATATCCAACCTAAGAAAGTCGATGATCGTCCCACTTGACATGCATATCATAACATCTCTACATCCATGCTCATACTGCATACACACTATTTCTACTTGATTGTGCTACGTATGAACCATGTTAAGTTCACTCACTAGCCTGGCCATCTAATGTTGTGGATTAATAACCGTATATAGATGAACTGTCAGACCCGTATCCTAACCCGTACCATTCCGTAGGCTTCCGCGGTCCTCCCGGTCAAATTCTGGTGACCCGCGTCGCGTGGATAGCATTTGCACACAACCTTGAGTCGTATCTCGTATTCCAGAGTCGGCTCGACCTGAGACTTGTACTCTTACGACTGCGCCGTCGCCACGGTTCTGACACTGCGTCCCGTGCGCCGAGGCGATACCCAGGCCAGGAGATGTGGGCCCGCGTTCAGTTCGAGAAAAACGCCGCACTTTGCAAAATTTAAGAGAACATGTCAAATCAATCAATCAAGTACACATCACTAGTCAAGTACATATCCCATTACTCCCTTACTAAAGTAACCCCAAAGTCAAACCCATCCCTTACATGTCAAGTACACATTACTCACTCACCCATCACTCCATCTCCCGTCCCTATGTCTCCTTACAACCCTCTCTCTCATTTCTCTACCCATCTTTCAAGCCACCATGAGAGCAATCATCCAAGCTCCCCAAAGAAGCTAGTGTGGCCCACCTTCCTACCACCCAATCCTACCCTCCATGATCAATCTCAACCATTGAATCATGTTCCATTGAAACTTTAGGATGCATTGGTGGAAGAAGGAAGAGGAGATCCAAGGTAGGTGATTTTATGATTTTTCAACTGTTGATTATTGTGTATTTGAGGACCCACATATGGTGGGACCCATCTTGATGTATGCATTGTATAGGGAGGGCCCATAGTGGCGGGGTCCCTCCCCTTCTCACATCTCTCTCTCTCTTTCATCGTTGATGGCCCACCTGATGGTTTACATATTTTATCCATGATTGTCCATTGAGTGGACCACACCATAGTCAACTTGTGGGGCCCACCCTGCTGCCTGTCCATATGGATAGGCCTTGATGAAGGAAAATTACAAATATCATCTTGTTTCCAAAGCTGTGGTGGGCCACACGTGTGGACCCCACCTATGAAGTATGTGTTTCATTCATACCATCCACCGTCCAAACCCCTGGACGGTGGATCCCACCTTGATGTATATAAATCTACACTGTCCAATCCATGGACGATGGTACCACCTGATACATGTGTTGTATCCTAACCGTCCATTCATCTGGATGTGGTTGGCTGGTGTAAACCAGCTATTTAGCTACTATAGTTGCGTGTGGGGCCCACCTTGTCATGATGCTTTACATCTACACCGTCCAATCCCTGGACGGTGGATGTGTGTTGGCTGGACTATCTCACGCAACAATAGCTGCTGTGGTTATCGTCAGCAAGTGTTGTGGGTCCCATGATGTCAGCAAATTCTGTGGGGCCCACACACGATGTATATATCTTACATCCACACTGTCCATTGCTTGGACAGTGGGAACCCATCATACACATGGGGCCTGCTTGAATGAAATCTGATTGGCTGGTGTGCGCTGACACCAGATGTGTGGTGTGTGTGTGCATCCGCATCGTCCAGATGGATGGACGGTGGGACCCACCTGATGTATGGATCACATCCACATCGTCCATCCACATAGGGATCCACCGTGCAATACATGTTTCATCCACGCTGTCCACTATCAGGACGATGGGACCACCTGATGTGTGGATTTCATCCACGCCGTCTGTCCAATGATCTGGACCATGGACCACACTATGATATATGTGCTTTATCTCCACCGTCCAGATTGCTGGATGGTGGGTTACTCGGTGATGCAAGCATTGCATCAACACCATTCATTTGAGGGTGGACCCCACCATAATCTAACTGTTTTATTTATACCGTCCATCTGGGGACCCCGCCAGCCATAGTTGCTGATGACGTCAGCAAGTTCGGTGGGACCCACTGCTATGATGTCATTAGTAAGTTTTGTGGGTCCCGCTGATGCTTGTGTTATATCCAAATTGTCCATACAATTGACAAGCTCGGCTTCAGGCCTGAGACTAAAAGCGAGACAGATCTATCAGGTGGACCACACTGCAGAAATCAGTGGAGAGTTAAACGCCTGCCATTGAAATCCTTTAGGGATCACAGGAATTCTAGATCAATATGATATTTGTTTTTCCTCTCGATTTAGGTCTTTGTGACCGTATGAACAGATTGGATGAAAAATAAACATGATGGTAGGCCCTGTGAAGTTTGACAGTGAAATCATTATCACCACTGTCATTTGTGGTATGGTCCAGATGATCCTCTGATGTGATTCATTTTTTTGGATAATGCTCTAAATGATCTCTAAAAATAGATGAATGGTGTAGATATAATAAAATAAAAATATAGTGTGTAGGTCCCGCCTTAATGAGATGCATATTGGGCCCATATGAGAGGCCTGTTGTGTTGTGTTTGAGACCCATTGATGTGGCCCAATGTGATGTATTTGTGGCCCATCCGCAAGGCCCAATGTGATGCACTTGCGACCCATCCATTAAGGCCCATTGTGATGTATTCGGGGCCCATGTATTGCGGCTTATTTGATGTATATGAGGCCCATTGGCGCGACCCATTGATGCGACCCGCTTGATGTATATGAGGCCCACGTTTGAGGCCTAGATATGAGGCCCATTGTGATATGTTGGAGGCCTATGTATTGCGGCCCATTTGATATATACAAGTCCCATGTGATGTGGCCCACTTGATGTATATGAGGTCCATTGGTGTGGCCCATGTAATGCGGCCCATTGTGATGTATTTGAGGCCCATGTGATGTATTTATGGCCTATGTGCCGATGCCCATTGTGATGTATATGCAGCCCGTGTAATGAGGCCCATTGTGATGCATTTGAGGCCCGTGTGATGTATTATGGCCCATGTACCGAGGCCCACTATGATTCATTTGAGGCCCATTATTATGGCCCATTGCGATGTATATGAGGCCCTGAGATGTGGCCCATTGTGATGTATATGCGGCCCACGCGGTCCGATGTGATGTAATTATGGCCCATGTGCCGAGGTCCATTGCGATGTGTATGTGGCCCATGAGTGAGGCACATAGTGGTATATATTAGGCACTTGTGTGAGGCCATGAGCCCACTACATGTTATGTTAGGCTCTATGTGGGCCACTCCTTAAGAGCAATGTTGGTTAAATGTCCACATTGATTGGTAATGATGGTTGAATGTCCACATTGTGACCTTCCCTTAGGCCTTGTTAGGCCCATTCTCATCGATGTCGATTATCGATCCGATTATCGGTGTTGAATATCGAGACCGATGTTGATTATCGACACCGATTGTCGAGGCTAATTCCGATTGTCGGTTTCGATTCTGATTGTCGAGGCCGATTCTGATTGTTGAGGTCGATTTTGATCGTCGAGGCCGATTATCAAGGCAGAGGCCGATTCTAATTATCGAGGCCAATTCTGATTGTATATGCTGATTGCCGAGGTCGATTCCGATTGTTGAGGCTGATTCTAATTATTAATGCCGATTATCAGTGTCGATTGTCGATACTGATTATGAGTATGTGACAGCATAGCATCATGATACATGCCTATATGCATCGCTTGTATGTTTTTTATGAGATGTGATTGACCATTGCATATGCCAAAGGGCAGGTTATTTATGGGACTCCCTGAGAGACGGAGTTGGCCCACATTAGCTCACGGTATGTGCAGGATTGATGCATGATTGGACTGTGTGATTCATGTATCTTCCATTTTGTGAAATGACTACCGTACGCCCTAGCGACATCAGGGCCGTGGCCTCCACAGGCATGTCGTGGATGGCCAGATGGGACACTGAAAATGTTTAGTTATAGCATACGGGTGCCATAAATGTCCCAGGGTGAAAATTCCTAAACTTCCGTGGCTAGGAGATGTCCCAATGTCTAGACTGAGTCAATATATATGAGCGCATGAGGGCCGTATACCAGTAGGCTGCGTCTCCCACTGTGTCGTGGTCGATTGGGAAGGAGTGTGACCTTACTCGCCTGAGTGAGGGGGCAATATCTAGGTTGAGTTTGACCAACTTGAGGAATGGGTCCGCTATCGATGAACCGGGCCCGATATTGGCAGAAGGATAGTAATGTCTCTTCCACTTACCCAGTTGTGCACTCGGATAGGGGCAGCAAGCTGGCGTAGAGTGTAATAGACCCTGGTGATGATCCCAGAGATGTATGGTACTGATATGTGGACTTATTGAGCAGGAGTTGCATACTCAGTATTTTACTCATTCATTCATTCATTATCCACTTGGGCTGGTGGTGCGCAACTAATTGTTATGTGTACCTTCGTAGTAGCCAGGATTTCGATTAGGGCGCATGACCAATCTAAGATTATGAGTTTACCACATTAAGTCTAACTATCCAAATTTAAGTATGAGACTAGTTTGGATAGAAGTCCCTTGTGATGGACCCCATAGCCCGCGATACTACATATTATCATCCTGACTTTACACTCTAGCTTGGTCATTTCAGTCGCACCGCATATTGCATTGCGTCCTCATTATATGATATTGGCTTATTATGTTTTTGCATCGCATAGCCTAGATAAGGTTGATGGTATTTAGGGACTTACCAGCATGTTTCCACATTACTCTGTTTATGCATTGCTAGTATTTCTGCTTACCTGATATTTATATGCTTAGCACGTACATCGTACACGCTTTCACCACCCTCTAAGCTTTCTATAAGCTTATGCACGATAGATGCGTATAGGTAGTTTCGGTCGCAACATCATCGAGTTTGGAGCGTGCAGCCGTCTTTTGGAGCTTTGATTTTCGATATATGTATTTTCCTTTCAGCACTGTATTCGAATGTTTATATTAGTAGATATGTGATGATGATGTTGCCTTTGTGATTTGGGTAAACTTGTGGTTATGCTTCTTACGAGAAAAATGTGTGATGGAAAATCCTCCTTGTGGGATCCCAGGATCAAAATCTGGCATATGGGCACTGGGAGCCGAGAATGGGGTACTACGGAAGCTGTCAGCACTGGATTCGACAATCGAGAATTTTGTGAGCCCGGTTTCCGAGTTTGGGGCATGACATGAACAATGCCAGACAATCAAATCTAGTACTAGATAATCAAGCCAGATTGGTGGATAAAACTCAAGACCAATGGCCATATTTAGTGAAAGACGGGCTCGTTGCATTAAACGACTGAATCAATTTTGAGATTTATTTTAGGAGTTTTTGTTTCCATTTATTGTAATTGTTGCCGGTTTGATTAAATTTGAAAATATTTATAGTTATAACTTTGTTAGATGATGATTGATTATTTTAGTTGAATAAAGTCCCAAATAAGTGGAATTAGATCGATTTTGAGAATTTATTTTATGAAGGAGAATGTTATGGATGAAGTATTGTTAAACGAAGTGGAAACAATTGAGTGTATGAGTGTTAATGTGATGATAATCTATAATACATCTAATTGTGCCTCTTAATAACTATATGATGGGTGGATTTATATACACTTAGTGTACGAGTCATGGACCGTAACTCGGGTATGAGGGTGCACACTTTGTATCCGAAGCGCGAGGCTGACAATAAAGGTCCATCAATTTAGTAGGAGTTCCACCCTATGTTGTTTATACAGTTTATTTCTCAAAGCATTGAGTTGATCCTCCAAATGCTCCCCAAGTTGATCAATTTCGAATGGTTGAGAAGGTTGGCATTGTGCCCCTTACGAAGCTCATTTTGCCTCTTCTTCATATTGATCGATTTCTTCAATGTTTTGGTGATCCTTGTGGGGGGATTTTGTTGGATGAGGGTGTTAGAGAGAAATCCCCACTACGGGGTGAGATTGACTTTCGGGATATATGTGTAGAAAGTAGTGGCTGAAGTTGACTAGAATGTAAATGTTGTAGTTAACAGGAAAGTAAATCTTGAGGTTACTTTGACTGGAATTTAAAAGAACTCCCATTAGTGGGAGGTTGCTTGAATTGATTCGATTAAGGTTGACTAGAGTGTGCCTGTTAAGGCACTGGTTAGCTCCCGTTAGGGGGGAGGGAAATGGATAGGAAACTGGCCCTCTGCCAGGACTTATTGTTGGAGAGAGGTTGTGTTGGAATTTGAATTATTGTGACTAGAGGGTATTGAAAGTGAACCTGGTTCCTATTAGGGGGAGTGGGTTAGAGCTGATTGATGATTGGGTCAGTAAGACCCATATAGGTGTTGAGTTGCTACACACTATGGATGGATGGTGCAACCCCTGCTTGGAGAAGGTGGGTTACAAGCTTCTCTAGCCTGTTTACATTGAGGGCTAAATGGACAACTGAGGGAGTGGTAATTAAGCGGCTTGGTGCTTAGGTGACTCTAGAGAAGTTTTTGGAATATTTTCTTAGACTGACACGATTGCTTGTGCACAAGTTCTAATAGTACTTTGGTATATGTTCCCTGACTTTGGGGGGGGGGGGGGGTGAACCTGCAAGTGATTTTTTAGTGCAATGGTTGCAGAATGACCTACTGCTTCCCGATGATTAGTTCATTGAATGTTCTTTTATCTTTTTTATTTTTAATCTTTTCTTCTTCCTTTTTTTTTAAAAAAAAAACTTAAGAAAGGTGAACATGTTGAATGTAAATGGCAGGCACGTAAAGGGGACCAGTGCATACTGGAATATTAGGATATATAGGAAAAAGTAAATGGACCAGTGTAAACTGGAATGCATACGTAAAAGGTAAATGGACCACTATATACTAGAACATAGTAAAGTAAATAGACCAATGGAAACTAGAATGCAGGATGTTTGCGACCAAGTAAAGGGACTAGTTTTCACCAGAATGCAAGATGCAAATAGGAAAGTAAAATGGACCAGTGTGTACTAGAAAGTCAACTGGTTAGTAAGTTAGTCAGTTAGCAGGTTAATAGATTAGCAAGTTAGCATTGGACTAGTAATGACTAGAGTGTTAGTGAACCAATGTTTCACTAGAATGACTGAAGTTAACAAATCCTCAAAAAAACCCATAAAATTTTGTATTTTCAAGTTGGGCCTTGCTTAATAGTGAGCAACACAAATCCCTAGTGGAGTCTCTAGTTCTGTGAATGTCCCCGCGTGAGTGTATAGACTCGACAAGTTGTGATTCCTGATTATTTTTGTTTTGGTTATAGTTTATGGGTTGGAATTGCTTTTGTTTCCTTTGTTGTGTGATGTTATGGGGCTACATCTTGGATTTAGATAATGTAATTGGAGTCCCCACTAGTTAAATATATTTTAGAATCTACGGTTGGTTAAAAATCATAGAATCATTCGTGAATCGGGAGATTATCATATTTTTTTACTCACGTGACTCTTATGGTTGATTTGCACCATGGTTTTTTGGTAAGGGTCTCAGTTATAAAAAAGGAAGGGGTTAGGCACCCTTTCTTCCCTTGTAAATTTTATGGGTTTTCTTTATTTAAATGAACTTCAATAATGCTACATTAGGCCATACTGCATATGTTATTAGGAATTCGAGTAGGTAAAGTAAAGAAAAAATAAAGAGTAGCAGAAAAGAGAAGTAAACATTATGTGTGTGTGTTGTGGATGTCTATGGAATGTGCAGATTAGAGTACAGGTAGATTTGAGATGTGAAGAGGAAAAGAGAAAATCAGACACTCTTTTAAACGAAATGCATAGTCGGATGTCCCCGATTCCAACCCCACTCGACTTCTAAAGCTTCTACCAATTCAATTGTTTGAGCTTTTAGTTGGATAGAGTAATGACATACTTAGGTATTTTCACAATTGGTGAGGGATTGGGGTTGATCTTTATACATACTTCTTGGAATTGATTGCAACACGAAAGCTTTAGCTTGATTCAACTCATGCTACAGTCGGCCAGAGTCACTTTAGGATTAATCCCCCTTTACCTCTCGACCTCCTACCCTTTTTGAGTGACTCACGGTTACTGCCCTTAACTTACTGTTTTTTAGTCTGTAGGTTTTCTTTATTGCTATAGGCTGATAGTGGGATTTGGACATCTTAGGCTGCCTTTTCCATAGCCTTTCTGAAACTGTCACGCCCCAAACTCGGAAACTAGGCTCACAAAATTCCCGATCGCCGAATCTGGTGTCGACAACCTCCATAGTACCCCATTCTCGGCTCCTAGTGTCCATATGCCAGATTTCGATCCTGGGGTCCTACAAGGAGGACTTTCCAATGTACATTTAACTCGTAATAAGCATAACCACAAGTATACCCAAATCACAAAGGCAACATCATCATCACATATCCACTAATATAAACATTTGAATACAATGCTGAAAGGGAAATACATATGTCAAAAATAAAGCTCCAGAAGTCATCTACATGCTCCAAGCTCCACACTGCTGCAACTTAACATTACCTGCACGCATCTATCGTGCATAATCTTATAGAAAGCCTAGAGGGTGGTGTAAGTGTGTGCACAAGGTAAGTGCCAAGTATGCAATGCAGTGCCATAAATCATACAATATCAGAATAAGCAGAAATACTGACAAGGTCATGAATCATACGATATCAGAGTAAATGGAAATATACTGGTAAGTCCATGAGTCAAACAATATTAGAGTACGCAATACAAATCAGTTATGCAAATAAGGAGTCATAAGGAGCTAAATATCAGATGCCGAGGATGCAACGTAATATACAATTCTTAATGAGTTTACGAATACTGTCATCCATATCTAGTCCATATAAGTGTAGAAATACACTAACCCAAAATGTCATATGCCGTGGATGTAATGTAATATGCGGTGCGAATGGAATGACCATGCTGGAGTGTGAAGTCAGGATGATAGTACGTAATATCGCGGGCTATGGGGTCCACCACAAGGGACTTCTATCTAAACCAGTCCCATACCTAAATTTGGATAGTCAGACTCAATGTGGTAAACTCCTGGTCTCAGGTTAGTTGTGCACCCCAACCAAAATCCTGGCCATTGTGAAGGTACACGTAACAAATAATTACGCACCACCAGCCTGAGTGGATAGTGAATGAATGAATGAATGAGTATGCAACTCTTACTCAATAAGCCCACATAATAATATTGTACATCTCTGGGATCATCACCGGGGTCTAGTACACTCCAAACTGGCTACCACCCCTGTAGGCCGTGCAGCCTAGCGAGTGAAAAAGACCTCACTACCCGCCTGCCAGCAGTAAACCAATGCCTACTCGGCTCGTCGATAGCGGACCCATTTGAAAGTGCCCTGGTTTCTCAATTAGTGTGAGCGTTGAGTCAGCTAGACAGAGGAGCCCCATAGGAAGATTGATCAAGCGACTGTCTCAACAGAATGTGTGTCCGAACTCACTACAGGTAAATCTTAGGCTCACATCACATGTCCCAAATCACCAGGTAATTAAAACCCTTAAAAATTGGAAAGAACATCTTAGGTTTTTGGTTTGAAAACTTTTTCAAAACTTTGAAAAAATCTTTAAGTTTTCTACCATTGTCGATTTATCGATACATGGTTCGATAAAATCGAACCTTGTTATCAATGTCCTCGAATCTCACTCGATATTATCGGAATGAGGACATAAGATGTCCAGCAACCACAAAAATCTTTGGACAGAATTATCAATGTATCGATAGAGGGTTCGATATCATCGAAATTTGAATCGCAAGTCCATCGAATAGACTCGATAAAATTGACATCAGGTCTGTTATGTCCATGTTCTGCTAAGGCAAAACATGTAATCCTCGATATATCGAAGAGCTCCTCGATATCCTCGGAATTCAAATATTAATGATATCAGAAGCCCTTCGATGATATTGGATTAGGACATATTTCTATCCAACAAGTTTTTTAGGTTGTTTTTCTCGGATCGAGGGTCCTCGATAAAATCGATATTCAAATATCGATCATATCGAGGCATGGTCGATGTCATCGAATGTGGACACAATCTGTCTAGCAAGCTTATAGGAAAATTCTTTGAAATAATCGACACTTCCCTTAATATCATCGATATTCAAATTTTGATGATATCGAGTGATGCTCGATCATATCTTTTACCTGAAAATCTTCAAAAGCAAGTCTCTCACATTTTCAAATGTCGAGGAATTGAACTTCGTGTCAATGAAATCAGAGTTCGAAATCCGATGATATCGATGCATGTTCGATTTCCTCGACCAGCTAGTAAAAGGTTTCAAAAGTATTTGACATTTGAATTCGTGTCATCGAGTGGCCAGTTGATCCTATCGCGAGTATACGCTCGATGATATCGACCCTGCTCGATGATATCGAACTCTATAAAAAAATGTGACCATTTTATATCCGTTGGAACCTTTTGCCTATTTAATGAGAGCTTGCCCTTAGTTGTTGGATAGAGAAAATAGAGAGTGCTTTTGAGTGTTT
Organism: Magnolia sinica; assembly: GCF_029962835.1. Lineage (NCBI taxonomy): Eukaryota > Viridiplantae > Streptophyta > Magnoliopsida > Magnoliales > Magnoliaceae > Magnolia > Magnolia sinica. Next base: position 90,533,056 of record NC_080574.1, read on the forward strand.
AACTTTACATTATATACCCTAAGCCTTTTCTCTTATGAAAGTTCATCCTCCAATCCACCCTCATCATTGACATTCAATAGAGTGGATTGGGGAATGAACTTCCACATTCAAGGATCCTCCAGCTACCACCTTAATGGCAAATCATTAAGCTAGGATACCTTGAATGCATAGATGATTGGGATCGTTTTATCTCCCTTATAGGAAAATATTTAATAGAGTAGGATTCCATCATAACCTTGACCCAACCCGTCGCCATGTATTGGTACATCTTCTGAGTTGCGGTTCAAGGAAGTAGAAGATTCTTCGTCAACAAAGTAGGAGATCTTCGACAACACGCTGAATGAGGCTCATCTACTTATCTGTAAGTCATTAGAGTCCAGAGGACCCTTGTGATCATTCCTTCTTAGGATTGGGTTTAAGCTGTTTCTCACCCCTTGCAAGTCCTCATACGAGGCTTCCAGTGGGAGTGTACATGGGGGTGCTTTATGTTGACCCTTGCTCTATAGAGAGCCTAAACTGGTTAGAGGTGAACCTGTTGTGAAACCTCTGTTAGGTTCCTTGAATGGATCCTTGGCCAGTGGGGCCTAAAAGTTGGGTGCTTTGTGTTGACCCTTGCTCTGTGGAGAGCAAAAACTGGTTAGAGGTGAACCTGTTTAAAACCTTCAGTTAGAGGTGAACCTATTGTGAAACCTTTGTTAAGTTCCTTGTGTGGATCCTTGGCTAGTAGGGCCTAAAAGTCAGGTGCTGTATGTTGACCCTTGCTCATGGGAGGATAAACTGTGTCATGTAGACACGTCGTGTCAGCCTAAGTGTAGGTTGTACTGGTTAAAGGTGAACTTGATTTCAAACCTCCGGTTTGAGGTGAACCTATAGTGAAACCTCCTTTAGTGAGATTCGGTACACTTAAGAGTTGAGTTCATTGGCCGGAAGTGGAGTAGACAAGTAGTCGAACCACTATAAAAATGACTGTGTTTGTGATTGCTATTGTCTTCCATTACTTATGTGATTTCCTTAAATACTTTCATACTTGATTATCTGAGATCACACCTCACACACATAGTCACATCCATCATAAACTGATTTGCATATTATTTCTCTCAAATAGCTTAATGATTGGATCCTCTATCAGGCTTGGAAGCCAGTAGGGTTACTCTATAGTAATCCTGATGCATACTTACTTTTAGGATTAGGATGATAGGATTTTAAATTGTCATAAAATACTAAAAAGTCCTATTCACCCCCCTTTAGGACATATTGGCATATTCCTACTTTAACTAAAGCGGTCATTACCATAATTTCAATAGGTATTAAAGCGGGTCTTCATCACCTAAAGAGTGATCTTGACTGAAGTTGGTAATATGACCAAAGGAGAGTGCTCATCGGTCAGTAGACCTCTAGTATTTAATGGATCAAATTATGCATACTAGAAGGCTAAAATGCATTACTTTCTGAGATCTTTAGATCATGATGTTTGGGATATAGTTGAAAGGGGATATGTGCCACCAACCGAACAAGTAGTACTTGAAAATGGCACAGTTATCACCAAACCAAAATCCAAATAAATGTGGATAATATTCGATAAAGAAAAAAAAAATCTGAAGCTAAAGCTATGAATGCTATCTTCTGTGCTGTGCCCCAAGACATTTTCAATCAAATCAGTATGTGTGGGACAACCAAGGAAGCATGGGATTTGTTGGAAACAACCAATGAAGGAACAAGCACTGTGAAAACATCCAAACTGCAACTCCTAACATCACAGTTTGAAAGTCTCAGAATGGAAGAGCATGAGACCTTCATGGAGTTTTTCACAAAACTGAACATCATTTACAACTCCATGGGTGGATTAGGTGAGAAAGTTCCGGTCCCAAAAATCTATAGAAAAATACTAAGATCATTACCAGAACGGTTCAATCCTAAAGTAACAACCATTAAAGAGTGTAGAAACATAGATGAAATGAAAGTAGAAGAACTAGTAGGTTCCCTACAAACTTTTGAACTACACTTCAAACAAACCCAAAAATCCAAAAAAACTGTCCTAAAACTTCAAAGAATATAACAAATGAGGACATTGAAAGTGAAAGAGAAAACGAAGATGAAGAAGTGGCCCTGTTGGCACAACGGTTCAGAAAGTTCTTTCAGAAAAATCATGGCCGTCCATTTAAAGGAAGACAGATGAACAACAAACATTTCACAGGTAAATTTGGTAAAAAGTCTAAGGAACCATAATGTTATACCTGTCAAAAGTTTGGACATCTGTCTACTGAATGCCCAAATCGAAAAACTAAGGGAAAGTCAATGGCTGCCACATGGATGATATGGAAGAGTAAAACTCAGAATCTAGTGACTCAGAGAGCGATGGAGACCAAAAATCTTTGAAAATTCTTATGGTCTCCAGTGCCTCAACCATTCCCACTAAAACAGAGAATGTTGAAGAACCACAAGCCACCAAATCATTTCCATTAGATAATGAGGAAACTGACAAAGAAGAAAAAGAACAGGATAAACTACAAGATGCTTACAATCAACTCTACATTCATAGCATCAATATCCTTAAAAGACTTGGAGTAATTGAGAATAAAAAAGAACTACTGCAAAAAGATCTGGATAAAACATTAGAAATCAATACACACCTAATTAATGATTTACAGCAATATCACTCAGATAATGATAGACTAGAAAGAATCAACATCTTCCTTAAATCCGAGTCTGAAAAATAAACAAACAGGTTGAGTTATTAAAAGATAAAAACATGATCCTTTAAAATGAAAATCACACACTCCTGTTTGATTTAGAAGAATCCAAAAAACTTACTAAGATAAACTATAAATTTTCCCAGAGTGGTGAGAAATTAGAAAAACTCTTAAGTATGGGAAGACCCACTCTTAGGTATGGGAAGACCTGGAAAGGACAAGAGTGGCTTAGGATATGATAAATTTAAAACAAAAACTGGAAATACAGCATCAATGGCTGAAAAATCTGCAGCTTCAGGTAGTAAAACAAGACCACTCCTGTTTGTCATTTATGTGGTGATTTTGGTCATTATAAGTTTGAATGTATGTCATCTAGGAAGACTCAACATAATTTTGGTCAAATTCATACCGGTAAATACAGACTGACCAAAGGAACAATACAAAATGTCAGGAGTCCCCCTAGGAATATGGATAGAAGAAATACACATCCTTCACTACCTAGAATGACTAACAGAATGAAGGAGTTATTAAATCAAGTGGCTAAATTAAACAAGAAAATAAATGAATGTGGAAACATGATTCAGTGGCCTAACTTGATTAAAGAAACTACTACAGTTAAAAATCCTGTCCCAAAATGGGTAGTAATAGACAAGAAAAATTGCCTTGTTACTCACTCAAATCATATAATAGGCAATGACACTAAGTGGTATCTAGATAGCGGATGCTCAAGGCATGTCATAGGTGATAAATCCCTTCTTTCAAATTATTCAGATCTTAATGATGGGATAGTCACCCATGGAGACGGAAGCACCGCTAAGGTAATTGGACATGGAATTATCAAAGGAATAAATTCACTAAAAAATGAGAATGCCTTTTGCATAAAAGGATTAACACACAATCTTCTGAGCATTTCTCAAATATGTGATAATGAGCATGTTGTTACATTTAACAAACAGGAATGCGAAATCCTTAACCTATTAGGCAAATTAGTGATGAAAGGTTATCGCACAAATAACCACTGCTATGTCATTAAAGGCAAAGGAAGAACTGATTCATATGCCTAGAAATATTGAGCATGGAAAAACAAGTCCAGATCATGCATCTAGATTTGGATAGCTACTGAAATGATGCAATTTTGTTGAACTCCTAATGATACATCTGAGGTTTCTCACCTCAATCTTTTTGTATATAAACATCTTGATGTTTACAATTTTGATTTGTACAATGCTTGTACAAAATTTTGCTGTGTATACTGTTTGATACAAAGATATACTATATTATACATGAAAGTTTATTGAAATGCTGAAAAAAATGACAAATATTCACCTTCGATATGTCTATCGATAAATCGTGTGGACTTTCGATTAAATCGACCAAGAATCGATATCATCGACGTCTCTTTGGAATTTGAAAAGTCACTTGATTGAGAATGTTATCGAAGACATCGTCGATAACATCGAATAGGGTATATCGATATCATCGAAACCATTTTCGATGATATTGACTCTCACCACCCAATAAATAGCTGACGAGCGGGAAAAATTCATTTCTACTTCCCTGCTCGATTCTTCTAGGTTCTTCTTCTGTGGCTCTCATCGTTTATCCACCGTTTGTCATCTAAGATGTCTTAAATCAGGTAATCTCTAACACATATTCTGGATTCCTTAAAGTATACTTTGTGTTAAAGTCCTTCTATTTGGAAATTTCGGGTCAGTCCTCAAGGTCCTCAGATTCTTCTTTCCTTTGACATTTCCTTCTGAGTTGTCCTAATGAGTAAGGAGAAAGGAAAGTCTCCTGCCATCGGTGAGTCATCTCGGCCTATCAGAAAGAAAGTTGTGGCTTCAAAAGAAAGGGGAAGGGTTCATTTTCAACGATCCCCTGCACGACCACGGAACTCCTCTACTCGGGAGTCGTCTCGTAGAGAAGCTTCGGCTGAAGCACCAACATCGCCACATACTGCTGTGGGTCCTCCTCCACACATACTTGAAAAATACTCTGGGAGGCGCTTGGTGTATGAGCATAGGGTTGAAAAAGAATGCATAAAATCCTACAATATAAAAGCTCTATTAGAGGCGATCGACTGGCTGCCACTTCTTGATTTCGGGGGAGCATGTCATATTGAGCGGACCTATCGCTTCTTTGCATACTATCATTCTCCAACACTAGAACCACCATCCTTTACTGTCACAGTTGGAGATAATAGTGTTGAGATTACTGTAGAATCCATCTCTAGCATTCTTGATTTAACTTTATCTCAAGTTGGATTGCCTGACCTTGATCTTGAAAATCTTATCACTCGGTCTACAATTACAAAATTTCTGTGTCAAGGTCGAGATATCCCATCGTATCAAGGGAATGCCTTAAAAGCAAAGTATATGCACCCTCGATACCGCATTTTGCGTGGGATATTCTATTCAAATGCTTATCCTCGTGGACCCAATCGCGCCGATCTCAACTGGGTTCATGACCATGATTATATACTATGTTGCCACTGGAGTCAAACTTTGTCTACCTACCTTGATGCTTCATCAACTAGCAAGTGTCATCCACCAGTTTAGAGCAGTATATTTTCCCTTTCCTCACATCATTCATGTAATCTGTGATACAATTGGTATCCCTCAAACAAATGATCCTGCGCGTCCTCTCCAACACTTTAACAAGGTCAAAATACGAAAATTGGACCTTAAATTTCACGACTATGTGGAAGAGGATTTTGAGGAGGCTATTCATGAAGGTGGAGAAATAGGAGAAGGAACAGCACCAATTGGTGTAGATCCTGTCGAGCAACAACATGCTCCAGATCCACGTGGTGCGGCTTCAACCCAATGTGTCAAGTTTCACCAAGATAGGGTTGGTGCAACGCAACGAGGCTTAGCTCAGATAGAAGACAAGCTAGGGGATATGATGCGAGTTTCTCGGCATTGGAGAGAATGATGTCTAACGTACAACAGTCGGTGTAGCAATTGATCAATCTGATTACATACCGATGAGATAATGTAACTCCATCTTCATCAGCCCCTCCACCATAACATCAATGCTTTTCATGCCATATCATACACCAGATACTCAGCTCAATGTATGGGCATAGATATCTTTTTTATTGTCATATGTTCCTATGTGTGTATGAGACGACTATCTAATTGACAGGTCTAACAATTTTATTTTTTTTGCTTATGAATGTCCTCTGGGTGAGGCAGATACTTGTTTTTGGGTGTCCATGGATGGGCCTGATTTTTTTTTTTTTTTTTGAGATGGAGTCTCACTCTACTGCCAATCTTGGGCAGTATATATTTTTGGATATTTTGGATTATGACTGGTTATAATTCTCACATATTTACTGCCTTGTTAATATTTTGAGATCCCCTGTTTTATCTGGTTCATATCACCTAATGGTATGTGATGCTTGATTTTTATCTTCATAGTATCTGCTTATTTCACTACTCTACTAGATCTCCTATGCATACATGGTTTCTACTTGAGATGTTTCTTTTACATCTATCTGTTATGCTTATGCTCCCTGAATTTTGGTTCTCCCATATTCTCTAACTTCAGTCAATATCACACGTTTTGTTATCCTTTGCCAATGACTGACAAAAAGGGGGAGAACAAATCTACCCCGAAGGAGAATTGTGTGTCTGTTTGTGGATGGTAGTGCAGGTGTTAGGGGGAGCAGCTGCAAGAAGATAAGGGGAGATTGCTGTTAGGGGGAGTAGCTACTGATGTGTGTGTGTGTGCAAACTTGATAACTTTGTAAAATTGTGTAAAGTTCATGTACACACAATTTAGGGTGTTTGTCTAGAAGGTGTTTTGGTGTTTTGTTACGTAATTGACAAAGGGGGAGATTGAAAGTACCCTGGTTTGTCAATTAGAATGAGCGTTGAGTCAGCTAAACAGAGGAGCCCTATAGGAAGATTGATCAAGCGACTGTCTTAACAGGATGTGTGCCTGAACTCGCCACAGGTAAATCTTAGCCTCACATCCCATGTCTCAAAACACCAGGTAATTAAAACCCTTAAAAATTGGAAAGAACATCTTAGGTTTTTAGTTATAAAACTTTTTTAAAACTTCAGAAAAATCTTTAAGTTTTCTACCTTTGTCGATTTATCGATCATGGTTTGATAAAATTGAACCTTGTTATCAATGTCCTTGAATCTCACTCGATATTATCAGAATGTGGACATAAGATGTCCAGCAACCACAAAAATCTCTGGACAGAATTATCGATGTATCGATAGAGGGTTTGATATCAACAAAATTTGAATCTCAAGTCTATCGAATAGACTTAATAAAATCGACATCAGGTCTGTTGTGTCCATGTTCTTCTAAGGCAAAACATGTAATCCTCGATATATCGAAGAGCTCCTCAATAGCCTCGAAATTCAAATATCGATGATATCGGAAGCCCTTCGATGATATCGGATTAGGACATATTTCTATCTAGCAAGTTTTTCAGGTTGTTTTTCTCGGATCGAGGGTCACTTGATAAAATCGATATTCAAATACCGATCATATCGAGGCATGGTCGATGTCATCGAATGTGGACACAATCTGTCCAGCAAGCTTATAGGAAAATTCCTTGAAATTATCGATGAATCAACACTTCCCTCGATATCATCAGTATTCAAATTCTAATGATATCGAGTGATGCTCGATCATATCTTTTACCTGAAAATCTTCAAAGGTAAGTCTCTCACCTTTTTAAATGTCAAGGAATCAAATCTCGTGTCGATGAAATCGGAGTTCGAAATCCGATGACAATGACGCACATTCGATTTCCTCCACCAGCTGGTAAAAGGTTTCAAAAGCGTTTGACATTTGAGTTCGTGTCATCAAGCGGCCAGTCAATGCTATCGAGAGTATATGCTCGATGATATCGGACTCTATAAAAAATGTGACTGTTTTATATCCGTAGGAACCTTTTGCCTATTTAATGAGAGCTTGCCCTTGGTTGTTGGATAGAAAAAATAGAGAGTGCTTTTGAGTGTTTAACCTTATATCATATACCCTAAGCCTTTTCTCTCATGAAAGTTCACCCCCCAATCCACCCTCACCATTGACATTTAATAGAGTGGATTGGGGAATGAATTTTCGCATTCAAGGATCCTGCAACTACCACCTTAATGACAAATCATTAAGCTGAGATGCCTTGAATGCATAAATGACTAGAATTGCTCTATCTCCCTTATAGGAAAATATTTAATAGAGTAGGATTCCATCATAAACTTGACCCAACCCGTTGCAATATATTGGTACATCTTTTGAGTTACGGTTCAAGGAAATAGAAGATTCTTCGTCAACAAAGGAGGAGATCTTCAACAACGTGCTAAATGGGGCTCATCTACTTATTTGTAAGTCATTAAAGTCCAGAGGACCCTTGTAATCATTCCTTCTTAGGATTGGGTCTAAGGTGTTTCTCACCCCTTGCAAGTCCTCATAGGAGGCCTCCGGTGGGAGTTTACGTGGGGGTGCTTTGTGTTGACCCTTACTTTGTGGAGAGCATAAACTGGTTAGAGGTGAACCTGTTTAAAACCTTCGGTTAGAGGTGAACCTGTTGTGAAACCTCCGTTAGGTTCCTTGTATGGATCCTTGGCCAGTGGGGCCCAAAAGTCAGGTGCTTTATGTTAAACCTTACTCTGTGGAGAGCATAAACTGGTTAGAGGTGAACCTGTTTAAAACCTCCGGTTAGAGGTGAACCTGTTGTGAAACCTCCGTTAGGTTCCTTGGCCGGTGGGGCCTAAAAGTCAGGTCCTGTGTGTTGACCCTTGCTCATGGGAGCATAAACTGTGTCGTGTAGACACGTCGTGTCAGCCTAAGTGTAGGTTGTACTGGTTAGAGGTGAACTTGATTTAAAAACTCCGGTTTGAGGTGAACCGGTTGTGAAACCTCCTTTAGTGAGATCCGGTACACTCAAGGGTTGAGTGCGTTTGCCGGAAGTGGAGTAGACAAGTAGTCGAATCATTATAAAAATGACTGTGTTTGTGATTGCTATTGTCTTCCATTACTTATGTGATTTTCTTAAATACTTTCATACTTGATTATCTGAGATCACACCTCACACACACAGTTACATCCATCATAAACTGATTTGCATATTGTTTATCTCTCAAATAGTTTTATGATTGGATCCTCTACCAGGCTTGGAAGCCAGTGGGGTTACTATCTAGTAATCCTGATGCATACTTACTTTTAGGATTAGGGTGATAGGATTTTAAATTGTCATAAAATACTAAAAAGTCCTATTCACCCCCCTCTAGGACATATTGGCATATTCCTACTTCAACTAGAGGGTCATTACCGCAATTTCACCATTTGGGAGCTGGTCAAACTCAGCCTAACTTATAGCCCCCTCAAATCATAAAAACACCCACCTATGCTTCTTCTTGGACTTCTTCTTTCATCAACATATCTTAGAGCTCCCAAGGATCATGATTCAAGGGTTGAGATGAAGCTTGGATGGTGGAGATGGGAGGTAGGAAGGTAGGCCACACTAGCTACTTCTTTTCTCCTTAGAAGCCATGGACGTTTCCTCCTTTTGGTGCTTGGAAATGGTTAAAGAATGAGAGAGAGAGAGATGTAAGGAGAGAGGGATGGGTGATGGGTGAGTGATGGGTGTGTAAGAGATTGGATGGAAAGGTATGAGTATTGTTGACTTTGGGAAAGAGAGAGGTATGGGTTGATGGGAAGTGTACTTGATTGATTGATTGATTTGATAGATTCTCTTGGGATTGGAAATGTGTGGCATTTTCCTCGAACTGAACTCGGGCCCACATCTCCTGGCCTGAGTATCACCTCGGCGTGGGAGACACAACATCAGAACCGTGGCGACGGCGCGGTCCAAGGGTGTAAGTCTCGGGTCGAGCCAACTCTGGAATGCGGGACATGACTCAGGGTTGTACACAAATGCAGTCTACGCGTCGTGGGTCACCAAAATTCAACCAGGAGGATCGCGGAAGTGTACGGAATGGTACGGGCAAAGATACGGGTCTCAGAGAAACATACTTGTAAGACTCGACCCTAGTGAATGTGTGTGTGCATTTCACTTCTCTTGGTTCTGCCGTCCTGCCGGTCGAATCTCGGTGACCTGCTACCCCCGGATAGTGTTTGCGGTCATCCTTAAGTCCGATCATATAAACCTGACTCGGATTGAGCCGAAACCTATGCCATAGCGTCCGCATCGACATCGCAGTTCCAACACCGCGTCTCTTTTAGCAATCCGAGTAGTACATCAAAAGATGTAGGTCGTGCTTATTGCAGACCATTGATTATGATTTGTGGGGTGCACCGTGGGTGTGCACAAATCCCCATGCATGACATCACTCTAGATTTCATCATTACCTAGCCTAGGCTATAGGCCATAGGTAGCTAGCCCCTCATTATAGCCTATCTTTTCTAGGCTATGATTAACCCCTACTTTTAAGCAACTTCCTCTCTATCCCATAAACTACTCATTTCTTTTCTCTGACCATGAGAGAGATTTCAGCTTTTTCTCTTTTTAAGAAAGAAAAACTCATAATTTCTTGTCTTTTTTAGAAAACATTCATTATTTTCTAGCTATAAGCCTCCCTTGCCTCTTTTCCTCCCTCATTCTCTCTCCCTTCTCCTTGCTTGAGGTCCCTTGGATGTCTATGAGAACCCTTGTCTTCAGCCCTCTTTCTCTCTAATCCCTCTCAATCCATCCATCCCAATCACATCTCAACCATTGAAAGCTATTCCTTGGAGCTAGTAGATTATTGTGGTGAAGAAAAGAAGAAGATCTTGAAGGTGGGTGCTTGTCTATGGAGCTTCTTCCCTCTTTTCTTATTACATTTTCTTTTTAGGACATTTGGTAGGATGTAGGACCTACTAATCAATGGTAAAGGTTCTATATCACTCCATGATGAGAGGCCAAAGGCCCTTTTTCCATGCATGCACGTTTCCATGGTGGGCCATTCTCCATGGACCCACCATGTTGGATTTTTTTGATCTAGGATATTGTTTAGTCATCTAGACCATAGCTTGCATGTTAGGGATAGCATCAGCAACTTCTTTGCATTGTAAGATCACATGCATGCATGATCTATGAAGGTTGTATGTGTGATTATATTAGTGGAGGATTCATAGTATCGGAATCCTCCCCTATGGCCATTGATTTCTCTCCCTCCCTCTCTCTTTCTCTCTATTTCTTTCCTCTATTTTTTCTCTTGACTATTGGTGGCCCACTGAAGTGCCACAAACGTCCCAGACCCTTTGATTTTTGGGACGTCCAGGCCCACTAGGTTGGACGTCCCTATGCATGTTGTATACATGGGTTGGATGACCCCAAATGCTTGATTTCCTTGGAGATCTTTGGTTGGGATTGGGTCTGAAATTTTTGTGTTCCATCTTGGTGGACCCCACTTGTATTATTTGAGCATTAATCCTCTTTTAATTTCCTCATACATTTAATTTAATCCAAGTGTATGTTGCCGTCCAAAATTCTCTGGATAGTTTCTGGTTGATTTTGGACCAGATTTTAGGACTGTTTGGGTGACTTTTCTTACCCATAAAATATACTTTTCTGAAAGGTGGGAATCCCATCTTGATGTCCCTTAAATTTCAGCCCCATCCGACCTTGATTGAGGTCCTAAAGGTGTGGCCCAAGTGAGGTGGACAGTTTGGATTTTCTGTACTATTCCAGCAACATGTCAATTTGAAAATCTTTGATTATAAAATAACTTTTGCATTGGTGGGCCACATCTATGGACCCCACCCTCTGGTATACATATGAGGGGATGTAAAAGCCATTTTTTCTAATTTTTGGAGGCCTTTAGTCCGCACCATTGGAAGCTCAGATCAGGGCCAGCCTAAATTCTGCACTAACCAGATTTTTTTGGGCAAGTAGTTTTCTTTTAATTCAAATAAATACTTTTCTATGTTAATAAAATCTGAAATTATTTCAGGGGGTGGCCCACCCATGATAGGACCCACCTACCAAATTGTGGGGCCAACAGACCCCTGATCAATTCTCAGCGAGGGCTGGATTGGCCCACCAAGCTAAATGCCCAAGGCTAGGACGTCCAGCATGGGCTGGCCATCCACACTCTTTTATGCCCACCTTGATGTATTTTGTATCCATGCCGTTCAATCAGATTGTGGTCCATGTGGGATGTCCACATGTGGGGCCCATTTTGATATGTTTTGGGGGCTGACGTCCCAGCCCCATGGACCTTCCACCTTAGGACGCCCAGCCCATTGGGCTGCTACTGGACGTCCAGTCTAGCAGCATGGTCCCCTTGAGTTATGTGTTTTATCCATTCCTCTCATCTGGTGGGGCCCACATTGATGTGTGTAGGTCACCAGTAAAATTATAATTTTATAAATTGATTTTATTGCTGGACTCCAGCAGGCCCAGAAAACAGGTGGGCTGGAATTTCAGCAATAGACCTAAACTAGCTGCCCTTAATGACATGTTTTGGGGTAGCATGGTCCACCAGATTTAAGGATGTTTTATGCACATATCTTGTCATTTCCCTGATGTTCCTTTAAGCTTAATTAGTGCACATTTGAGACCCACCCCAGTTGAGTTTTATTGGGTCCATGTACATAGTTAATTGGTGGATTCTTTAGGCCTTATTGGGCTGGGACTTTCTTGATAGGCCCATCGGACCTTTAGGCCTATATTACCATATTATTATAATGGGTTTATAGGCCAAATCACATAAGTGGTTGGGCCTTTGGTTGCCCACTAAAATAACCTTGTACTTGGGCCAAGTTGTGAGGCCCAACTCACTTGAATTAAGTATAAGAATTGCCCATATGGTTGGAATAACAGGCTGCCCATTAGGCCCACCACAGTATGTGGGCTTATGACCTTTATGTTTGAGCCCAAACCTTGCTTATGGGTCCACAATATTGCCTATGAGTTGAGCTTTGTATGATTACCTACTAGGCCCATGATTGGTATAGGCCTTGGGCCTTGTTTCATAATTGGTTAGAGGCGGGCTACCTTTTGGGACCTAGTTGATTAGATGTCCTCCTTGGTGGCCCTAAGGTAGGCCCATGGGTTTTCTATGGCTGGTTAAAGGTCCACCATAGACCCTTAGTAGGACCACCCGTTCCTTTAGGCTTATATATTGCCCTCCTTAGTTTTGTGGGCTACCCCAATCTATTGGGCCCCCACTAGAGGATTGTTCCTTAGATTAATTATCTAAGTACCTAGATTTGATTCCCTCCTTGGGAAGGAGGAGTATGTTCTAAGTCATCATTACCGTATGGCGCACCCTCATGACCCATATGCATCTTGGTGTGTTTGGATTGCATTTGTGCATGCTCATTGGGTTGATATGATAGAAGGATGGAATTTTCTCCTCTTGTGCACATTGAGTGCTTGGAGTTAGTGCATGATTGGTATGTGTGATTCATGCATTCGGCATCACATCTCATGAACATTATTGCCCTTGCTTCATCAAGGCCTTGCCTTCACAAGTATATTGTGGATGGATGTGTGTGGACACCGAAAATATAGTATTTGAGCATTGGGGTGTATAGGATATCCCTGGTTGAAAGCCTCTAAACTTCCACGGTACCGAGGGAACGCCCCAGCGCCGAGACCGAGTGGAAAACATGAGCGCATGAGGGCCTTATACCATTAGGTCGCGACTCCTACTACAACATGGTTGGTTGGGATGGGGTGTAGCCTTACCAGCCTGAGAGAGAGGGAAATAGCTAGGCTGAGTCTGACTAGCTCCTGAATGGGTCCACTACCGTCAAGCCTCATTGGTGATTGACTGTCCACAGGCAGGTAGTGAGATCTCCTATGCTCGTTTGACTGTGCGGTCTTGTAAAGCGACAGTCATCCTACAGTGTACTTGACCCCGGTGGATTCCTTATGATGGAACTATACTTGATATGTGGTTTGGATATGATGATTGGCATCACTTCGCATTGCATTTACATCGGCTACATAAGTCTTATATTGCATCGCCTTGGTATGGCGCCCAGTGAAATTATGGTAATGACCGCTTTAGTTGAAGTAGGAATATGCCAAGATGTCCTAGAGGGGGGCGAATAGGATTTTTTAATATTTTATGAATATTTTAAACCTATCAACCCAATACTGAATAAATATGTAAGTATTAGGATTACTTCAAAATAACTCTAATGGCTTTCAAGCCAATTAGAGGATCCAATCACAAAACCTATTCAAAAGATAAATAAGATGCACAATATAGTTTATGATGGATGTGATTGTGTGTGAGATGTGATTTTACTCAGTTCCAAATAATCATGTATGTATGGGATATGAGAACATTCAGAGAAATCACACTAGCAGTAAAGTAAATGGCAATCTCAAACACAGTTATTTTTATAGTGGTTCAACTACTTGTCTACTCCACTTCAGGCGGATGCACTCAACCCTTGAGTGTACCGGATCTCACTAACGGAAGTTTCAAATCAAGTTCACCTTAAACTAGTACAACCTACACTAGGTTGACTCTAATGTGTCTACCCGACACAAGTTTAAGCCCCATACAGGAGCAAGGGTCAACATACAGCACCCAACTTTTAGGCCACACAAGCCAAGGATCCACAAAAGGAACCTACCAGTTTATGCTCCCATGAGCAAGGGTCAACACACAGCACCCAGGTTTTGGACCATACAAGTCAAGGACCTACACAAGGACCTAACAGTTTATGCTCTTCACAGAGTAAGGGTCAACACAAAGCACCCACCACGTACACTCCCATCGAAGGCCTCCTATAAGGGATTTATAAGGGTGTGACGCACCTTTGACCCAATCCTACAAAAGGAATGATCACAAGGGTTCTTTGGACTCTAATAACTTATAGATAAGTAGATGAGCCCCATTCAGCACGTTGATGAATATCTCCTCCTTTGATGATGAAGAATCTTCAGTTCCCTTTAACCGTAACTCAAATGATGTAGAAATGTAAGGCAACAGGTTGGGTCAAGGTTATGATGGAATCCTACTTTATTAAATGTTTTCCTATAAAAGAGACAGCGATTCCAATCGTCTATGCATTCAAGGTATCCCAGCTTGATGATTTGTCATTAAGATGGTAGCTGCAGGATCCTTGAATGCGAAAGTTCATTTCCAAATCCACTCTATTGAATATCAATGATGAGGGTGGATTGGAGGATGAACTTCCATGAGAGAAAAGGGTTAGGGTATAAGATCTGTGTTTAAACACTCAAAAGCACTCTCTATTTTCTCTACCAATAACCAAAGGCAAGCTCTCATTAAATAGGCAAAATGTTCCAACGGATATAAAATAGTTATATTTTTGACAGAGTTCGATATCATAGATTGGGGTTCGATATCATCGAGCATATACTCTCGATAGCATTGAATGCCTGCTCGATGACATGAACTCAAACTATCAAACGCTTTTGAACCTTTTTGCCAACTGGTTGAGGGGATCGAACATGCTTCGATGTCATCGGATTTTGAACTCCGATTTCATTGAAACGAGGTTCGATTCCTTGACATTTGAAAATGAGAGAACAGATGCATTTGAAACTTATCAGGTATATGATATGATCGAGCATCACTCGATATCATCGGATTTGAATATCGGTGATATCGATAACAATGTCGATTCATCGATAATTCCAAGGAATTTTCCTATAAACTTGCTGGAACAGTTTATGTCCTATTTTGATGACATCGACCACGCCTCAATATGATCAGTATTTGAATATCGATTTTATCGAGTGATCCTCAATACATGAAAGATTAACCTGAAAACTTGCTGGATAGTTTTGTGTCCCAATTCGATATCATCGAAGGTCTATCGATATCATCGAGATTTGAATTTAGAGGATATCGAGGATCTCTTCGATATATCGAGAAGCACATGATTTGCCTTAGCATTATATTGGACGCAACTAACCAGATGCTGATTTTATCGAGTCGACTCGATGGACTCGAGATTCAAAATTCGATGATATCAAATAGTCCATCGATTCATCGATAATTCAGTCCAAAGTTCTTTGTGGTTGCTGGACATCTGAAGTCCTCATTTTGATAATATCGAGTGACTTTCAACGACATCAATAACAGGGTCCGATTTCATCGAACCACATATCGATAAATCGACAAGGGTAGAAAACTTAAAGATTTTTTTGAATTTACAAAATAGTTTTCTCACCATAAACCCTAAGATGTTCTATCTATTTTTAAGGGTTTTATATACCTAGTGTTTTGGGACATGGGATGTGAGGCTAAGGTTTACCTTTGGCGAGTTCGGGCAAACATCCAGTTGAGGCAGATGCTTGAACAATCTTCCTATGGGGCTCCTTTGTCTTGTTGACTCAACATTCACGCTAATTAACAAACCAGGGCACTTTCAATCCCCCCCTTTGTCAATTACGTGACAAAACACCCCAGACAACTTCTAGACTAACAACCTAAATTGTGTGTACATGAACTTTACACAATTTTATAAAGCTATGGAGTTCACACACACACGGCTATATCGTTCAGTAGTAGCTACTCTCCCTGTCTTCTTGCAACTACACCCCCTAACACCTGTACCACCATTAACAAACAGATACACACAATTTTCATCCAGGGTGGGATTTGTTCTCCCCCTTTTTGTTAGTCATTGGCAAAGGGCAATATAACAATAGATGGTGACTGAAGTTGAAGCATATGGGAGAACTAAAACTCAGATAGTAACTCTAAAATGCATAAGTAGTAATTGATAGATGTAAAACAGATAAGGACACCTCTTATCGAAAATATTTATGCATACCAGGTCAAGGGAGAACTGTGATTTTAACAGACAGTAGCATTATAGACATGAATCACAAAACCAATGCTCAAGCAATAAGAAATATGCAGAAGTAAGCAACCACAACGTATACCAGTGTTCCACAGACTTAGGCGCATCATTGATAGTAGAGAGATATGGCAACAATTATATATATGTGAATCATCAACCACCCATCAAAAAGAAATATCCAAAAGAAGAAAGCTTGGGTGTGCTTAGTGCTAAGGTAGGGAATCCAAAATGTGTTCTATAGTACATTGCAGAGCCATCATCATGTGAGATTGTCTACCTAGAAGATGTTGCACAATATCTTGTCCTGTGAAAGCCTTAATGATATTAATGGAGTCAGGGTTGTGCACAGGATTTCCCTTACCTGAGGTTTGATTGGTTGGACACCCACGAAACACGTTGTTAATGATGTTCAAATTACAAATGTCTTCGTAGTTGAACCAGGCACAAGCGTGAGGGGAATCATTAGCAGGAGGCAGCCCAATCTGTCGGGAAAGCTTGGACATAAGACACGGGAACGGAAGGTAGTGATATACTCTATAGTCACACGAATTAACTGTTGTAGAAGAAGAGTGAGTAGACATGCTTGAATACCTTGATGAACATCATACAGGATATTGAGAATGTATGGAGAAAGCTTGTTGCCAGAAACTTCACAGGGATAGACATTTGTGCTGAAGATGCTGTGAAGTATTTTATAGACGGGATCAAGGTGCTTAACATGAAGGACGTTCTTCGCATTTCTAGGTATTGTAGCACCATTACATAATGCTCAAGTAACTTCTCCCCATACACCAAGACCGTTCATGTTCCGTTCAGTTACAGATATCCCAATGACTTCTACTCCTACCAGATGACCTATTAGCCTGGGAGTGATGTGAAATGGCCAAGCTATATGTCCTAGAGGGGGGGGGGGGTGAATAGGACTATGCCAAATTTAAAATAAATACAACGGAATATGAAATAAAGAATAGATAATAATCACAGAATAGGAATGGAAAGCAACCTAAAATAGAGAAATAGAAACACAAATTGTTCTAAGGACAACCTTACACCAAAAACCAAAGTTTATGGTAGGACAACCTTATTTCTAGAATGAATAGAGAAATAGAAGCACAACGTAATAAAGAGATAGCAAAAATATAATGCTGTAATGTAAATCTAAATTATTACAACATTCCCCATTGTGCTTGAAATGTAAAATTTACAACATTCACATCCACACATACATTCCACAATTCTGAATGATAAAAGATAGGAAATATAAATCACACATCTACAACACAAAGAATTATAATGGTTCGCCTGTGTGTTCACCAACTGTTAAACAATAGCCACACAGAATGCTACTCCACTCCTAATATCCTCACACAGGGGATATTAGTGTTCACTATCAAATAGGTTTTCACAGGTTCACCCAAAACCTAGACAATTGTGTCTTTTTCAAAGGGCTTAAATAATTCAAAAACCCTCACTTCTGAGTTTTCTGGCTCTCCTCAGATAACCAACAACTTTAAGATTTTTCTGGCTTAACCTCAAACAAAACCAAACAATGTAAATTACACAAATTGTAAAATACCTGATTTTCTCCTTCGTTGTAACAGCCCAGAAGAACCAAGTCGGAGTAGAGATTCGAATATCAAAGTTCAATGTTCAATACTCACTTTATAATGGTTCTAGGTTCTAATAGATTTTAAATTAAAATAAAAGGGCTAGCTCTAATTGATTTTGATTCCAGAAAAAGGAAAACAACAATTCCTCTTTTTTAGATTAGATTGGAATGCAAGAAACAAAATCAATTAACAAAGCTAAAGAAAGAGAATATTAAATATGCATACTTAACTTATATGGAGCACCGACTTATCTCTTAGAAGACCGAATTAATTTAGCTTAAAGTTCATATTTTATTCTGAGATTCGTGCTCTATTTATAGGTGAGCAAATCACACCTTCGACTAGTCTAAGGACCTCTACGACTGATCGTAGAACCAACAGATTTGAAAAATTCGGGCGCAATAGTATTTGGCAGTTTTACGACTGGTCGTAGGTGGTCTACGACTGGTCGTGGGTCTCCTACAACAGGTCGTAGATTCACACGTCTGGTCGAAGCAGGTCGATTTTTAGCATTGTACATTGGGTCGTAGCTCTACGACAGATCGAAGATGCAGTCGATACTGTACCTACGACTGGTCGAACAGTCTCCAGGACTAGTCGAAGCCTAATAGAAAATTTTGAATTTTTTTGACAAACTTACGACTGATCTAGGAATTTCTTAGATAGGTCGAAGCAGTGCTATGACTAGTCGAACAAAGTCCAGGACTAGTCTTAGAACAGACCAAACTTACTTATAGAAAATATATGAATTATGTATCCAAAATGACCTACTCTAAAGGTCAACATAAGGTCAATCATACCTCAATAGTGAAGTAAGGACATTGAAACTTTAGAGACGAGTGACCTTTGAAAGTAATGGAGTTTGAAGTCTTGATGGAGCTCAATCTTGAAAGCTTCTTGAGATCTTGAGGTAGAACTTGAATGCATTTTGAGATCTTGATAACAATCTCACTTTCTCGAGTCTTGACTTGTGAACAGTGATTGTTAATCAAAATTGATCTTGAGTAGAGCATTGTTCTTTATATATGCAAGCTTCATAGTAGTGTCTTTGGCACCACAAATTTGACAACACACAGGGCTATAAACTATGGCACTTACAATCTCCCCCTTTGTCAAATTAGTGATAAAACACACTTTCAAGATATGTTTCATAACACAGAATATCTGATTAAAGAATCATGCACCAGTTATTATCAACCAGCATCCTGTACAAAATCATGCACCAGTTATAATCAACCAGCATCCTGCAGACTTGTAAATCAGTATTCAGTCCACCTCTGCACACTTGTAAATCAATATTCAGTCCACCTCTGTACACTTCTGCACATACTCCCCCTGAGTAACATACTCATAAAACAGAGTAACATACTCATAAAACATCATGCTAAACAATGCTACTCCCTCCTCATGACAACATTCATATATACATGTCTATAACATATCCATACTCCCCCTTTTTGTCACAATAGGACAAAGGAAGCACAAAATAGATGGCTGAGGAGAAATAATCAATGAGAAATATGAGAATTAACATAGCATAAGCAACACACATAATTCATAGACTGAGTTAAGTTAAAGAGAGTGACAAACTCAAAACAAGTTAGGAGTAATAAAGTTATTACAAACCAGTAAATTTAAAAATACTAATCTGACCCAGATGGAGCAGGAATAGAAGGATCAAGTTGATGCATTCCTTTGTTCAAGCGCCTAAGATATTTGTGCATATATTTGAACTATAAATCATGGGCAACCGACATGTTTTTCATTTTAACATTTAGATTCTCAACTCTATCTTCCAATGCACTCAGACGTGCATCAAATGAAGAAGGCTCATAATCTGGATCATTTGTAGAATCAGACTCAAGCTCTTTAAAAATATCATTCATGTTAATATCATCAGGAGGAAGTTCACCAGCTTCTTCCTCATGTTCAGCTTCCGCACCACCAACACCATCACCTTGGCCAGGAAGGTAAACCAGTTTCATCTTATTGATATTGGAATTGTTAAAAATCAAATGACGGATAGGGCCCTCTCCAACTGGCATGTCGACAAACATATGGGTAGCCAACACAGTCATCAAATATCCAAAAGGAATGTCACTATAACCAGGATGGAGACGAAACTGAATGATGAAATGACAAATCAATGATGGTAAACAAATGTTAACACCTCTAACAATAGAATGAAGAATACGAACCATGAAGGACGTCAATTCAGATTTGTTACCCGACCGAGGATACAAATTAGACACAAAGATTTTGTAAAGAATTCTGTATTTGGATAACAAATACCTTGAGGGAAGCGCATTCCCTTTATACATCCATTGTACATCCAAATTGCATAAGTCCTTAGTCAGCATATATTTTTCAGCGACAAATGGTTTATCATATAAAGTATGGATAGGAATACCCTCATCATTCACTGGAATATCCATAAGGGCTGAAATCAAATGTCGATCAACTTCAAATGGCCCTTCTCTTGTGGAGATAGAAAAAGTTAAATTTTTCAAAGAGAAAGCACATATGCATGCAAACATGGATTGGGCAATGGACCGGTATGCAGGCCCACCCCAAAGCAATAAGTTATTCCAACCTACAGATTGGAGCATAGGAAAAATATTAAAAGGAGCAACATGATTAATATCAACTGGATGCTCGACAATAACATTACGCAATCGGATGTCCCGAACATAAGATGGATCGTCCTCAGGAGCCCTAAGATGACGCTTAGTGATAGGGCTGACCTGGAAGAAGAAGACGAACCACGGGATGTAGATTTTCTTCCTTTCAACTATAATATTTTGTTGTGGAGTTTTGGGTGCTGAGAATTCATGTAATATTCCCTGGTCGCTACAGAACTTCTCAAAACCGCTATTCTCAAATTCAAATCCATGATCACTACGAATCTTACTGACTTGAGAACCTTTTTCAGTTTGAATCCTTTTGAGAACCTTTTTTACTTCTTCAAGGGTTTCTGATTTGTCCCTTAAGAAGACAACCCATGTATATCTGGTAAAGTCATCTACTATTACCAAAATATATCTTTTACCACCTCGACTTTCCGTCCTGGTAGGTCTTACTAGATCCATATGGAGAAGCTCAAGTGCTCTTGATGTGGTACTGGAATTCACCTTTTTGTGTGAGTTCCTTGTTTGTTTGCCAATCTGGCATTCACCACATATTTTATCTAATTTTTGCAGTTTGGGTAAACCTCTTATAAGTTCCCGTTTGCTCAATCTATATAGATTTTAATAGTATACATGTCCAAGACATTTGTGCCACAAATCAGACTCGTCTATATGGACCATGTAACATGATTGATTAGATGAGCTGGATTCACTAACAATATAGCAGTTTTCAGACGTTCTACGTCCAGTTAGTATTACTGAACCCTTGTTGTTTAGAATCTCATAACTTTGATTAGAAAACCGTACACTATGGTTATTGTCGCATATTTGAGATATGCTAAGCAAGTTATGTTTTAGACCTTCAACATATAAAATATTTTTAAACAAAGGAAGGTTATAGAGTTTAACAGTACCTTGGCCCATAATCTTGCAGTTGCTGCCATCACCAAGTGTGACTGAACCATTAGTCATGTCTTTGAGATCGGTGAATAAACCTTTGTCACCAGTCATATGCCTTGAGCATCCACTATCTAGGTACTACTTTGAATGGCTTGTTGCTTTGAAAGTGGTGTGAGCAACTAAGTAGGCAACTTTAGGAACCCATTTCAGAACTGTTTTGGGTTTAGGAGTATAGTTGGTCTTCTTCTGACTGATGTTGTAAGAATGACCTACTGGGTTAGATTTTAAGAGCTCCTTGAGTAAATCTACTATCTTTTCAGTAAGAGGGTTTCAGTTCTGATTTTTAAGGTTGACATGGCTGCTTTTAGGTTTTTGAAAAGTTTTTGTATTTTTAGAAAAACTTTGATAAGTACTTTTCCCTTTTGAGTTTGAGGACTCTCCTTTCACAAACTTGGGAGGAGTATACTTTTGATTAGGAGGTGTATTCTTATCATAGCCCAATCTGGATTGATCGCCACTTTTTCTTGATTTGAATAATAGTTTTTCCAACTTTGGATCTCCTTAAGCATACCTCCATGTATCTTTTAAACTCAGAAGAGAAGATACTTCATTTTTAAGTATCTCATTTTCAGATTTCAGATTTTCAATCAGTGAGGTTTTGAATTCTAAATGGCATTTTGATTTTTCAAAACAATCTGAAATTTGAGATTTTTCTAAAACAAGTGATTCAAAACATTCTTTGAGTTTAGAAAACTTTTCTTTTTGAAGTTTAAGTTTGACAGCAATTTTACAACTTTCCTTGTATAGAGCATTGTAAGCATCTTGAAGATCATCTTCATTTTCATAATCACTATTCAGATTTTCTTCGCTAGTTGAATCATCATGATCTGAAAAAGTGAATTTGGTTAGAGTCATAAGGGCTTTAACTTCACTGCCTGACTCGGTTTCAGAATCTTCTGATTCAGAAGAAGCTTCATCCCAAGTAGCCAACATTCCCTTTCTTTTTATTTTGTCCTTTTTAGGACATTTGTTTGCTAAGTGCCCATACTCTTGACAGTTATAACATTGACTATCTTTCAAAGACTTCCAACTTTTAGATCTAGGTTTAGATCTTTTCTTATCATTTGATTTTTGAAAATCTACCCTTTTCTTGTTTTTAAAAATCTTGTAAAATTTCTTCGCTAAAAGAGCCATATCGTCTTCAGAATTTTCTAAATCCAAGTTTTTTTGAGAAATACCTTTAGAAGATTTGAGAGCAATGGATTTACTTTTAGGAGCTTTAAAGTTTAACTCATAGGTTTGTAAAGAACCAACTAGTTCTTCTACCCTCATATTATTCGTATCACGAAGTTCCTGGATTGCGGTTACCTTAGAGTTGAACCGTTCAGGAAGTGAGCGTAGTATCTTTGCATGCACTTTACTTTCTGGGATTTTATCGCCAAGACCCCACATTGAGTTTACAATGTCATTTAATCTTGTGTAAAAGTCCATAAACAGTTCATTTTCCTCCACATGAATTTCTTCAAATTTAGTTGTGAGGAGTTGGACTTTAGATTTTTTTACAATTGTAGTACCCTCATGTGTCATTTCTAATATATCCCAGGCTTGCTTTGCAGTATCACAGGATATGATTCTTTTGAACTCATCCGGTGATAATGCGCAAGTGATTGCATTTAGTGCTTTTGCATTGGCACTACTTTCATTTTTCTGAAGGGTGGTCCATGAGAAATATGGTGTTACTCTCATTAATTTTGAACCATCAATACCAGTCACTTCAGTGCTAGGTGGGTTCCATTCAGTCACTGTGACTTGCCACACACTCTCATCCATTAATTTGAGGAAGATTCTCATCTTGGCTTTCCAATAGGCATAGTTGGAGCCATCAAAGGGTGGAGGCCTAGTGACAAATAGGCTATCAAAATTTGACATCTTTTATATAGCTAAGATCGTTAGCTCAGGAATTAAATCCAAATAAAAGCAATAAGAGCGAGCTATTAGGCTCTGATACCACTTGAAATGGCCAAGCTAGATGTCCTAGGGGGGGGGGGGGTGAATAGGACTATGCCAAATTAAAAATAAATACAGCGGAATATGAAATAAAGAATAGATAGCAATCACAGAATAGGAATGGAAAGTAACCTAAAATAGAGAAATAGAAACACAAATTGTTCTAAGGACAACCTTAGTTCTAGAACAAATAGAGAAATAGAAGCACAACGTAATAAAGAGAGCAAAAATATAATGTTGTAATGTAAATCTAAATAATTACAACATTCCCCACTGTGCTTGAAATGTAAAATTTACAACATTCACATCCACACATACATTCCACAATTCTGAATGATAAAAGATAGGAAATATAAATCACACATCCACAATACAAAGAATTATAGTGGTTCGCCTGTGTGTTCACCAACTATTAAACAACAGCCACACAAAATGCTACTCCACTCCTAATATCCTCACATAGGGGATATTAGCATTCACTATCAAATAGGTTTTCACAGGTTCACCCAAAACCTAGACAATTGTGTCTTTTTCAAAGGGCTTAAATAATTCAAAAACCCTCACTTCTGAGTTTTCTGGCTCTCCTCAGATAACCAACAACTTTAAGATTTTTCTGGCTTAACCTCAAACAAAACCAAACAATGTAAATTACACAAATTGTAAAATACCTGATTTTCTCCTTCGTTGTAGCAGCCCAGAAGAACCAAGTCGGAGTAGAGATTCGAATATCAAAGTTCAATGTCCAATACTCACTTTATAATGGTTCTAGGTTCTAATAGATTTTAAATTAAAACAAAAGGGCTAGATCTAATTGATTTTGATTCCAGAAAAAGGAAAACAACAATTCCTCTTTTTCAGATTAGATTGGAATGTAAGAAACAAAATCAATTAACAAAGCTAAAGAAAGAGAATATTAAATATGCACACTTAGCTTATATGGAGCACCGACTTATCTCTCAGAAGACCGAATTAATTTAGCTTAAAGTTCATATTTTATTCTGAGATTCGTGCTCTATTTATAGGTTAGCAAATCAAACCTTCGACTAGTCTAAGGACCTCTACGACTGATTGTAGAAACAACAGATTTGAAAATTTTGGGCACGATAGTATTTGGCAGTTTTACGACTGGTCGTAGGTGGTCTACGACTGGTCGTGGGTCTCCTACAACAGGTCGTAGATTCACACGTCTGGTCGAAGCAGGTCGATTTTTAGCGTTGTACATTGGGTCGTAGCTCTACGATAGATCGAAGATGCAGTTGATACTGTACCTACGACTGGTCGAACAGTCCCCAGGACTAGTCGAAGCCTAATAGAAAATTTTAGATTTTTTTAACAAACTTACGACTGATCTAGGAATTTCTTAGACAGGTCAAAGCAGTGCTAGGACTAGTCGAACAAAGTCCAGGACTAGTCTTAGAACAGACCAAACTTACTTATAGAAAAAAGATGAATTATGTATCCAAAATGACTACTCTAAAGGTCAACCTAAGGTCAATCATTCCTTAATAGTGAAGTAAGGACATTGAAACTTTAGAGACGAGTGACCTTTGAAAGTAATGGAGTTTGAAGTCTTGATGGAGCTCAATCTTGAAAGCTTCTTGAGATCTTGAGGTAGAACTTGAATGCATTTTGAGATCTTGATAACAATCTCACTTTCTCGAGTCTTGACTTGTGAACAGTGATTTTTAATCAAAATTGATCTTGAGTAGAGCATTGTTCTTCATATATGCAAGCTTCATAGTAGTGTCTTTGGCACCACAAATTTGACAACACACAGGGCTATAAACTATGGCACTTACATGATGTGCTTAGTCCTATTCACGACAGCGACTAAAATGAGTGGGAGATTATTCTCAATGTTGTAGATTAAGTTCAGAAACTGATGTACAAGATCATATTGAAATTCTCCTCCAAAATTCATGATATTGCCCCACCCAATTATTTTCAGGAGATTGATGATCCCAAAGGGTTCAACGCACTTATGATGAACAGCTCGTTCTACCACGATTTCTAAGTCTAAAAATGAAGATGAGACAGTTGCATTTTTCTTACCTTTCTTGCGCTCAGTTGAGTCACTTCATAGGAGAACCAGACCCTTGTCTCTAGACATTACTTCTTTGAATGGAAGAAGACTTTGATTCTAGATATAGACAACTAGCCAAGATAACGAAAAATGTTATGGAAAATGAAATGCCAAAATGAGATGGAGAAGGAAGGCAAGTAAAACCCTTTTACCGCTCGCCCGTCTTTTATTCAGCGGTAAACTTTGATATCATCGAACATGGTTTCGATGATATCGATATACCTTAATCAATGTATCAATGATGAGTTCAAGGGCAGACCAATCGACCCGACGTTTCAGATTCTCGAGAGGTCATCGATGAGATTGATTCTGTGCCGATGAGATCGACATATCGTTCGATTCAACGATTCACTTATTGAGGAGAAGGATCGGTTATGTTATTTCCAGTTTTTTGAAAATCTTACATATATGTATATCTTTAAATATTTTCATGTCAGCTTCAGTATACACATCAAAATTTGTACAAAAGTTGTACCATCCAAAATTATAAACATCAGAATGTTTATACACACAAAAAACATTTGAGGTGTAGAGACCTCAGATATATCATGAGAATCATCAAAATTGCATCATTTTAATAGCCATCCAGATCTAGATGCATGACCTGGATATGTTTTTCATGCTCAATTGTTGCTAAGTATATGGATCAACCTTTCCAATGTCATTGATGACATAATAATGATCACTAGTGCGAAGACCTTCCATAATTGATTTTCATGATAGATTCATAATCTCGCACTTATGTTTGTCAAAGGTAACCACATGTTTGTTGTCACATATTTGAGAGATGCTTAAAAGATTATGAATCAATCCTTTTACACAAAAAACATTCTCATTTTTGAGCAGTTCCATTCCTTTTATGGTTCCACATCCTATTACCTTAGCAGTGCTTCCATCTCCATAGGTGACTATCTCATCATCAAGATTTGAGTAATTTGTGAGGAGAGATTTTTCACCTGTGACATGTCGAGAGCATCCGCTATCCAGGTACCACTTAGCATCATTGCCTGTTAAAAGATTTGAGTGAGTCACAAGGCAATTCTTCTTTTCTTTCACTACCCATTTTGTGACAGAATTTCTTACTTGGGTAGTCTATGTTCCATTAATCAGGTTGGGTAACTGAATCATGCTTCCTTGTTTTACAAATTCATTAGTTTTCTAATTTAATTCAGCCACTTGATTCAATAGCTCCTTCATTCTTTCAGTCATTCTGGGTAGTGATGGATGTGTATTACCTTTAGCCATATTCCTAGGTGGACTCCTGACATTTTATGCTATTCTTCTGGTTGGTCTATATTTACCAGTACGATTTTGCCAGAATTGAGTTGAGTCCACCTAGGTGACATGCATTCAAATTTATAATGGCTAGAATCTCCACATAAATGACAAATAGGAGTAGTTTTTGTTTTACTTCCTGATGCAGCAGATTTTTCAAACATTGGAGCTGCATTTTCTGATTTTGCTTTAAACTTGTCATATCTTAAACCACTCTTGTCTTTCCCAGGTCTTCCCATCCCTAAGAGTTTTTCTAATTTTTCACCACTCTAGGAAAATTTATAATTCACTTCAACAGATTTTCTGGATTTCTCTATATCAAACATGAGTGTGTGATTTTCATTCTGAAGATGCATGTTTTTATCTTTTAATAGTTCAATCTATTTGTTCAGTTTTTCAGACTCGGATTTGAGAAAAGTATTGATTCTTTCGAGCCCATCATTTTCTGAGTGGTACTACTGTAGATCATTAATCAGGTGTGTATTAATTTCCAATATTTTGTCTAAATCTTTTTGCAGCAATTTATTTTTATTTTTAGTTATTCCTAATCTTTTAAGGATATTGATGCTATGGATATAGAGTTGATTATAGGCATCTTGCAGTTTATCCTTTTCTTCTTCTTCTTTCTCTGTTTCCTCATTATCAGATGGAAATAATTCAGTGGCCTGAGGTTCTTCGATTTTCTCAGTTTCTATGGGAATGATGGAGGCTGTAGAGACCATAAGAATTTTTAGGGATTTTCTGTCTCCATCACTCTCTGAGTCACTACAGCCTTCATCATTCCTAAGAATTTTTAGGGATTTTTCTATTTGGGCATTCAGTAGGCAGATGTCCAAACTTTCGACAGGTATAGCATTGAGGTTCTTTGGACTTTTTACCAGATTTGCCCGTCAAATGTTTGTTGTCCAATTGTCTTCCTTTAAATGGTCAGCCATGATTTTTATAAAAGAATTTTCTGAACCGTTGAGCTAACAAAGCCACTTCATCATCTTCATTCTCTCTTTCACTTTCATCCTCCTCATTTCTAGTATTCTTTGAAGTTTTAAGGACATTATTTTTGGGTTTAGGAGTTTGCTTGAAGTGTAGTTCAAATGTTTGTAGGGATCCTACAAGTTCTTCTACTTTCATCTCATCCATGTTCCTACACTCTTCAATAGTTGTGACTTTAGAATTAAATCGTTCCGCTAGTGATCTCAGTATTTTCCTACAGATTTTTGGAGCCAGAACTATTTCTCCTAATCCACCCATGGAGTTGCAAATGATGTTCAGCTTCATGAAAAACTCCATGAAGTTTTCATGCTCATCCATTCTGAGATTTTCAAACTGTGATGTTAGGAGTTGCAGTTTGGATCTTTTCACTATGCTTATTCCCTCATGGGTTGTTTCCAACAAGTCCCATGCTTCTTTAGCTATTTCACACATATTGATTTGATTGAAGACTTCTTGGGACACAACACAGTAAATAGCATTCATTGCTTTAGCTTCAAAGGTTTGTTTTTCTTTATCGAATGCTGTCCACATTTCTTTGGATTTTGGTTTAGTAATAGTTATGTCATTTTCAAGTACTATTTGTTCGGTTGGTGGCACATATCCTCTTTCAACAATATCCCAAACATCATGATCCAAAGATCTCAAAAAGTAATGCATAATTTGATCCATCAAATACTGGAGGTCTAATTACCGATGAGCCCTCTCCTTTGGCCATATTACCAACTTCAGTCAAGATCACTCTCTAGGCAGTGAAGCCCTTAAGAGAGACCCACTTTTATACCAATTGAAATTGAGGTAATGACTGCTTTAGTTGAAGTAGGAATATGCCAAGATGTCCTAAAGGGGGGTGAATAGGACTTTTTAATCTTTTATGAATATTTTAAACCTATCAACCCAATCCTGAATAAATATGCAAGTATCAGGATTACTTCAAAATAACTCTAATAGCTTCCAAGCCAATTAGAGGATCCAATCACAAAACCTATTCAAAAGATAAACAAGATGCACAATATAGTTTATGATGGATGTGACTGTGTGTGAGATGTGATTCTACTCAGTTCCAAATAATCATGTATACATGGGATATGAGAACATTCGGAGAAATCACACTAGCAGTAAAGTAAATAGCAATCTCAAATACAATTGTTTTTATAGTGGTTCAACTACTTGTCTACTCCACTTCTGGCGGACGCACTAGCCTTGAGTGTACCGGATCTCACTAACAGAGGTTTCAAATCACGTTCACCTCAAACCAGTACAACCTACACTAGGCTGACTCTAACGTGTCTACACGACACAAGTTTATGCCCCAGACAGGAGCAAGGGTCAACACACAACACCCAACTTTTAGGCCACACAGGCTAAGGATCCACACAAGGAACCTACCAGTTTATGTTCCCATGAGAAAGGTTCAAAACACAGGTCAAGGACCTACACAAGGACCTAATAGTTTATGCTCTCCACAGAGCAAGGTTCAACACAAAGCACCCACCACGTACGCTCCCGTCGGAGGCCTCCTATGAGGGCTTTATAAGGGTGAGACACACCTTTGACCCAATCCTACAAAAGGAATGATCACAAGGGTTCTCTGGACTCTAATGACTTACAGATAAGTAGATGAGCCCCATTCAGCATGTTGATGAAGATCTCCTCCTTTGATGATGAAGAATCTTCAGCTCCCTTGAACCGCAACTTAGATGATGTACCAATGTAAGGCAACGGGTTGGGTTAAGGTTATGATGGAATCCTAATCTATTAAATGTTTTCCTATAAAGGAGACAAAGCAATTCCAATCATCTATGCATTCAAGGTATCCCAGCTTAATGATTTGCCAGAAGGATCCTTGAATGTGAAAGTTCATTCCCCAATCCACTCTATTGAATATCAATAATGAGGGTGAATTGGAGGATGAACTTTCATGAGAGAAAAGGCTTAGGGTATAAGATCTGGGATTAAATACTCAAAAGCACTCTCTATTTTCTCTACCAACAACCAAAGGCAAGCTCTCATTAAATAGGCAAAAAGTTCCAACGGATATAAAACAGTCATATTTTTTACAGAGTTCGATATCATTGAGCAGGGTTCGATATCATCGAGTGTATGCTCTCGATAGCATCAAATGCCTGCTCGATGACACGAACTCAAACTGTCAAACGCTTTTGAACCTTTTTGCCAACTGGTTGAGGGGATCGAACATGCTTCGATGTCATCCGATTTTGAACTCCGATTTCATCGAAACAAGGTTCGATTCCTCGACATTTGAAAATGAGAGAGCAGATGCCTTTGAAACTTATCAGGTATATGATATGATCGAGCATCACTTGATATCATCAGTTTGAATATCGCTGATATCGATGACAGTGTCGATTCATCGATAATTCCAAGGAATTTTCCTATAAGCTTGCTGGACAGTTTATGTCCTATTTTGATGACATCGACCACGCCTTGATATGATCGATATTTGAATATCGATTTTATCGAGTGATCCTCGATAGATGAAAGATTAACCTGAAAAATTGCTGGATAGTTGTGTCCCAATCTGATATCATCGAAGGTCTATCGATATCATCGAGATTTGAATTTTGAGGATATCAACTCTTTGATATATCAAGAATCACATGGTTTGACTTAGCATTATATTGGACACAACTAACCAGATGTCAATTTTGTCGAGTCGACTCGATGGACTCGAGATTCAAAATTCGATGATATCGAACAGTCCATCGATTCATCGATAATTCAGTCTAGAGTTCTTTGTGGTTGTTGGACATCTGAAGTCCTCATTTCGATAATATCGAGTGAGTTTCGAGGACATCGATAACAAGGTCTGCTTTCATCGAATCACATATCAATAAATCGACAAGGGTAGAAAACTTAAAGATTTTTTTGATTTTGCAAAATAGTTTTCTCACCATAAACCCTAAGATGTTCTATCTATTTTTAAGGGTTTTATATACCTGGTGTTTTTGGGACATGGGATGTAAGGCTAAGGTTTACCTTTGGCGAGTTCGAGCACACATCCAGTTGAGGCAGATGCTTGAACAATCTTCCTATGGGGCTCCTTTGTCTTGCTGACTCAACACTCACACTAACTAACAAACCAGGGCACTTTCACCCAGTACTCATGTATTGCATTACATAGCCTTGGAACGGCTTACTACATTTATAGCTTGGCCTCAGTACGACTAGTGGTATTGGTATCTTTCATGTTTCCTTCTGCATCCTCCCCTATATTATTCTGAGCACCACTTTCTATAAGCTTATGCACGATTAATGCATGCAGGAGATCCTAGGTCGGTGACTTAGCAGTGGATCTTGGATAAGAGTTGAGCTGAGGACCCCGGTGTTGCAGATCCTTCCCTCTTTCTTCTATTATCATATGTATTTCCTTCAGCCATGTATCTAAAGTTCACAATTCATAGTAAATTTTGCTATGTGTTCCTTTGTTATTTCTGAGATTTACTTACTATGATCTTGGGTATGCTCTATTGATTTGGAATTGTGATATGGAAATCCTCCTTGTAGGATCCCAGGATCGGAATCCTGCCTCAGGAGCCGAGAATGGGGTGCAACGGAGGCTGTTGTGGTCGGAACTGGCTGTCGGGTTCCTGGTGAATCCAATCACTGAGTCTGGGGTGTGACAGGAGTTGGTATCAAAGCATAGCAAGTAATTTTGGAGTAACTTGGGATTACATTGCATATATATTGCGAGCTTAGGACAAATAGTGTCCCAAGAGCCTTTCTTTCGTTTGAACCTGTAATATTCTAACCCTTTGCGTTGTCACTCTTATTCTATGTAGACGATGCCTGCCTAGGCGTGGCGCCTGTGGCCATGGTGCCCACGGTTGAGGCATGAGAGGCAAAGGCACTTATGATACACGGTCGACCCGAGCACACCCTCACCACCCATCATGGACCCTAGTCCCGATCCTATCCTTGAGGTCATGATTTCACCCCTTGTGGCACCTGTTCCCTCACCCGAGTCTATTGCTTTAGTTGCAGAGGCTCCAGCTCCTTTAGCCGCACCCGTGCCTCCACCTAAGGCGAGTGTCGCTCCCGTGTTTCTGACTGTTCCAGTTGGTATTGAGCATTTCCAGCAGTTGATGCAAGCCGTCACTGCCGTGTTGCAAACCCGTCAGCCTGCTACCGCCGAGGTTCCTAGGCAATCTAACTTGCAGCATACGAGCGCAATATCTTGGGAGTTCTGGTAGCATGTTCCCCCAAGGTTTAGCGGTGAGCCTGACCCTTCTGCTACGGAGGCGTGGCACACTGAGATAGAGAGGATATTCGACACTATGCAGTATCCGGCTGATCAGAGAGTTTCTCTAGCTACTTTTCTTCTTCAGGGAGAGGCTTGACATTGGTGGTCATCTGTGTCAAGGATGGTCGGGCCTCAGTTTGTTTGGACTTGGGAGGAATTTGTGGTCTGTTTTGATCAGAAGTTCTTCCCCGAGCATGTTCAGGAGTAGAGGGCTATGGAGTTTGAGACTCTAGGCCAGGGAGATATGTCGGTGTCTCAGTACGAGGCCCATTTCTTGGCTTTGTCTAGGTTTGCTCCTCATCTCACTAGTGACGAGAAGATGAGGGCTCGCCGTTTCCCGAATGGCTTACGTCTCGCTCTCCGTAGTCAAGTAGTGGGCCATTGCTTAAGGAAGTTTGATGAGGTTATGTACAGGGCATTGGTGTACGAGGAGGATTGGGCTATGACCTAGAGATCGTGAGAGCAGAGTTCCAATGGAGACCGAAAGTGAAGAGCACCAGCCGGCAGTTCCCGACAGCACCGTCAGTAGAGACGGAGGGGCAGATCCGAGTTTAGACAGCTTACAGCACAGACAGTGGTTCCATCATCATCATCAGCGCAGCCAACCACTCCATCTTCTAGCCCTTTTTTGGGTGTTTACTATGGTTGTGGGTAGACTGGGCATCGGAGGTGTGATTGCCCTCTCCCCTTGTAGTGGTAGAGGTCACCGCAGTTACCTCCTCCTCAGCGTCAACAGCAGCATCAGTAGCGAGCGCAGCTTCTGGCTCCTACTCTTAGGGCTCCTCCTCAACAGTAGAGGCAGCTAGGCAGGCCTCCACAACGGCCATAGCAGTAGCAGTGGAGACATCAGCAACAATAGAGGGGATATGCACCTCCCCAGTCTTTAGAATAAATATACATTGCTGCTCAGCAGGCACAGACTTAGGATCTGTAGTCTTCAGGATTGTTTCCTTTGCCAGCTCAGGGCAGATTTTATTCAGCACAGCAGGCGTAGGGCCAGGACCCGCAGTCATTAACCGGCAGAATTGTCGAGGGTATTCTTCTTGTTTCTGCTTGCATTGCCCATGTCTTTTTAATTCTAGTGCTTCTCATTCATTCATGGCCACTTAGTTTTGGTAATCGACCGGTATTCCATCGGAGTCCATGTCTGAGGCCTTAGTAGTTTCGACTCTCTTGGGGAAGTCTGTTGTGTTGAGCCATCGTTGACCTTCTTACCCGGTGCTGGTGGACGAGATGTTCCTTCCCGTCGATTTGTTTGTGATGTCGATGGCAGAGTTCGATGTTATCCTAGGTATGGACTGGCTTGCGTAGTATTATGCCATCTTGGACTGTGCCGCGAGGACAATCACGTTTCATATTCCCGGCTTGCCAGTGTTCCAGTTTGTTGCCGAGCCCAGAGGAGAGCCATTTTCTAGTTTGTTGTCTTATATTGCTGAGAAGTCTGTGGCAGGGTGTATTGAGCAACTGCTAGTTGTTTGTGAGTACCTGGATGTATTCCAGGAGATCCTGGGTTTGCCGCCGCGTCAGCAGATTGAGTTCCAGATTGATTTGGTGCTCGGTACTACGCCTATCTCGACGGCCCCTTACCAGATGGCACCAATGGAGTTAAGGGAACTGCAAGAGCAGTTAGATGAGCTCTGGGAGTTTTGTTTTATTTGTCCCAGCAGTTCACCTTGGGGAGCCCCAGTATTGTTGTAATGACCTTGGAATTCTTTGTGCTAATCTTTCCTTAAGTAGTTGTTTTTGGGGTAATTAGCGCTATACTCGATTGCTTGTGAAATTCGCATCAATCACTTTAAATTGTATCTGCATGACTCAAAACTTGTAGATTAGTTAGCGGTATGTTGCTCTGAAATCTGGGATCCATCGCTAAATCCAGTTGTTCTGGGGAATTTTTGGAAGTTCTAGATCGGACCTGGACTGCGCGTCGAAAGTCTGATTGTGATGATCTTAGGCTGTTGCGGTCTCCATGTTGGGCTTGACCATCACCTCGAAAATCAAGTCCATGTGATGTTCTGGGTCGATTTGATTGAGTTCAGAGTGAAGAGTGTGAGAACGGTTGGATATTTATTAAGCTTTTATGAAATCTGAGTCGTGTCGCTTGCGCGATGATTTTAAGCTATCTGACCATTGGATTCTGACCCAATTTCACCCTCTGATCAGGGAAGGTGGCCCAGGCATATCCTTGTACTTGTGGACATGATCGAGATTCCGTGACTGTTGAATTGAGTGTGGTCCGCCACGGCTGATCTGAAGAGCCGGTCAGTACGAAAACTTAGCCTGACCTAGATCCATGGTCAGTGAGCTTAAGTCCGACCTTTCGTGATTTTTGGCCCACCAGAAGTGCTTCGTTGGATCGCGAGAGTCAGGTTTTGGTTATACCCTAAGTATACCTTGGCCCTGGGGTTATTTTCATCAATTATAGGCCTATTTATAGTCCTTAAACCCTAGCTCTCTTTTCCATACGAATTTTCTCTAACCCTTGCTTGGAAAGAGAGTGGAAGAGAGAGAGAAAGTGAGAGAGTAGTTGGTGAATCATCTTGGATTCTTTCCTGTTCTTCTACATCCTTGAACCTTCACTTTGAATCGTTATTCTGACGATTCTGAGTTCATCTTGGGGTAAGTTAACCTAACCCTAATCTTTGTTAGAGCTTAGATTAGTCTTGGTGTTGTTGTATCTCATTTCTATTCTTGCCTTAGGTTATTCTATCGCCGTTGACGAAGACAACTCGTCTAAATTAGTTCGGTGTTTCTTTTCTGGCTTAAGGTGCGGACTCTAAGTGTATAGGTTATGGTTTTCAAGGCTTTCAATGCCAGTTAATGATTTATTCTTGTTATGGATGAGATTTCACATGCCAAATGTTGTGTTTATGTTGCGTTCCTGATATGCATGTGTTATATTGAGATTTGTGTATTCTATGCGTATGTATAAAGTACTGTATACATATAAAATATGCACTTGTGTTTGCCATGATTATTTGTCATGTATGTATGCTAGATGTATGTATGACGACTCCTTGGCAAAAGGAATTGTCCAAATGCTTGTTTTTCAACATACATCATGTATGTTGTATCATGTATTCTAAGTGTTTGTAGAAATTTCTGAATGATCTAAAGTGTAACTTATTACACTAATTGCGGGCGTTGAGAAGTGATTTTCAACACCCTATTGATGTGTATGATTTCCTTCTTGCTAGTTACATTCCATGTTATTTAATTTTAAGCATTACTTATGCTTATATTTATGTTAAGTTGATATTCTTCAAATGCTTGAGTACCACATGATTTGAGTTGTTGCTCCATTACTGTTCTACATTTAATATGATTATCTGTTGTAGTGTACTGTGTGTGGAACTATGCTTTAGTCCAGGAAATCGGTAATCTGCCTTAAGGTTGTGGCTGAGATTGCTTTCGCCACAAAGGACGTGATTAGACGAACCCGAGCCGTATTAGAGTTGGCGGTAGTGGTTTGGCCACGCGGAGTGTTTGCGCACTCTATGTCATTCAACCCAACGTGCGCTCGTGCTAGTCGAGTTCGTCAAGTAACCCGATTGTCCGATGTATGTTCATCATGTATGGACGCTACTGCTTGAATCTAGGGTACCGAACTTACCAGTGAAATCGTATTAACCATGGTACCTTGATCCGCTAAGACTCATGAGCCGGACATGGTGGTATGGGACATCATGATCGTGCTGTCGGCCTACGCTGGGGTGATGAGCCTCTCTGTAGTGACCAGTGAACAACCAAACTCGTGAGCCGATTATGGTGGTATGGGACACTATATTCGTGCTGTCGGCCTACATTGATTGGTGACGAGCCCTTTGTAGTGACCTCGAGCATACCTGGATACCGCAATGAGGTGACGAGCCGAACTGTGGTAATAAAGGTATGAAAGGCGTGCATTGATTGGTGACGAGCCCTTTGCTATGACCTGAAACCATATGATCGTATGAGATGTCTAGGATTAACGACCCTAGAATGGATCACTGTTTGGATAGTGATATGGGGAAGGTATCTTAGCTTCCCAATCCTGTTGTATGAAAAGGACTAATAACAACTTGGTAATCATATTCATGCACCGCATTTGCATGTGCTTTGTAGATGTGGCACACTTTGAGGCGATATCATGCGTAACGTAAGATGAAGACGCTGAGGGTGTACGCATGAGGGCACGCATCATTTTG
This sequence comes from Magnolia sinica, assembly GCF_029962835.1. Taxonomy (NCBI): domain Eukaryota; kingdom Viridiplantae; phylum Streptophyta; class Magnoliopsida; order Magnoliales; family Magnoliaceae; genus Magnolia; species Magnolia sinica. Next base: position 90,569,453 of record NC_080574.1, read on the forward strand.
CATACATCCTTGCATTAACAAAAGTACTTAGGACTTGTTTAACTGTTCTGCTTTATCATTACTGCTTGATTGAACTGATAACATGTTAACCAGTGCCTTATTGTTCCACTGAGTTGATCACTCACTCCCACGTTCTGGGGCGGTGTTAAACACCCACCAGACTCTGTCTTAGGTTCTGATGTTGCAGATGTTGATGCGACTTCTAAGGCAGAGCGGGAGATGGATGATGATGAGGCTGCTTTCTCTTATATGCAGTTTTTAGACGGGTTCTAGCGAGCTTGTTCTGATGCGCGGGATTTCTGGAATTATTTTTGGGATCTAAATGATGTAATCTTGATACTTGTAATTTTGATAAGTAACACTTTCAATACGACCTGGTTTGTATATGTACTTCAAGGATTCACACTTGTACACATACATTTCTATAAGTCTTCCGCTTGCTTTCTTCACTTACCCCTGAATTATATCTGTGTTTTGGCTTAATCTATTCCATGTTTTATGCACTAATACAGACAACATACATCCATCATTAAATATGTTGCATAAGTGATGTTTTGGAACTCGGGAGCTGAGTTATGCTCGATTCCCGAATTTCAGGGCGTTACAATTGTTCGTGAAGAAGAAGGACGGCTCGTTGAGGCTCTATGTGGATTAGAGCTGGGTGTCAGTCCGGATCAGATCGGATTGGGTTCAACTCGATCCGTTCTGAAATCGAGTCCGAGCCACTTGACTCGAACCGATCCGATACATGATTTGCCTGACCTGAACCAAGTCTGACTCGGTCAGAGAAACCGATTCAGATCGAGTTGGGTACGATTCGGATCCTATAAATTTAATCCAATTGTTTCATGTAATGTGGCCCACTTCAACGTTTAATATATGTCATTTTTTTGCTCTAGGTCTAAAATGATATATCAAAATGGATGAACAGTTTAGATAAAACATATACATCAAGGTGGTCCCCACATGGCTCTGAAAGACCTTTCCATCTACCGTATTCATGTTTTTACCGGACATTGGCGTGCACCGCAAGAAATCACATGACTTGCTTTTCGAAATCGGATTGCATACTGATCAGCACACTTTTATCGTACTAAGTAAACTCAGTTCGTACCACTGTGAATTATGTGGTTTATCCACATCGTTCATCCATTTTCCAGATAATTTTAGGCATTGATCCTAAAATTGAAGTAAATCCAAAACTCAAGTGGACCATGCCACAAGAAACAGTGTGGAATAATGATTTCCACTATTGAAACCTTCCTAGGGCCCATAGTTGTGTTTATTTTCCATCAAAGCTGTTCATATGATCACAAAGACATAGATGAAGAGAAAACACAAACATTAGCTTGATCCAAAACTTCTGTGGCCTCCAAGAATTTTTCATTGGTAGAGGTTCAATAATACTGTTTCATGTGGTGTGGTCCACTTGAGCTTTAGATATACTTAATTTTTGGTCTCAAGCCCTAAATTTATTAGTTAACATGGATGAACGAAGTAGATAAAATAAATAAATAATTGTGGACCCCACAAAGTTTACTCAGTACGCTAGGGTACTAAGTTACTCAGTATGCAATCCACTTCCTTGCTTTTCACGCAAGCACAACTTGTACAGTTGTGATTTTGTATCAACATTAGCGAGTTTTATGGGTCTAATCATGGGGTATGTGTTATATCCCAACCGTCCATCCATTTGGTGAGCTCGTATTAAGGCTTAAGATGAAAAATAAGACAGATCTAACTATCAACCAGACCACATGAATTGTTTAACGGTTAAAATCATTCTCTGCTGCTATTTGTGGTGTGGTCGAGATGATCTTTGGATATTATTCATTTTTTGGATAATGTCCTATAATGATCTCTAAAAATATATGAACGGTGTAGATATAATAAATACATCATTGTGGGACCCATGTAACTTTGATCTCCTTTGAATCGTTCGTACAACTCGAAGCTCGAGGAGCGTAGACGCCGTACTGGAAACGAATGAGCTACTCACCTACTCCCCTTGCCACCAGCCAATGGCCCGTGGTCGGTGCTCTATGGGCCCCACCATGATGTATGTGTTTCATCCATGCCCTCCATCTATTTTTATAGATCATTTTATGTTATGAGGAAAAAATGAGGTATATAGAAATCTCAAGTGGACCACATTGTAGGAAACAGTGTTGAATGAACGTTAACCATTAAAAACATTTTGGAGGCCATAAAAGTTTTTGATCAAGCTGATATTTATTGTTTCCTTTCATCTGGGTCCTTATGACCTAATAAACAGATTATATGTCAAATAAACAGTATAGTGGACCTTAGGAGGATTATAATGGAGGATATCCAATCATTATTGTTTTCCTGTGGTGTGGTCCACCTGAGATTTATATCGCTATCATTTTTTTATATGAAGCCCTAAAATGATATGTAAAATGGATGAATAGAATGGATGGAACACATACATTATGATGGGGCCGGATCGGGTCAGGTCGGATCGGATTTCAAATCATATTGGTCCGAGTAGGTATAGATCTGAACTCGACCTGAAAATCTTTCAGACCTGGACTGCCCTACTCAATCCGCACCGATTCAGGTTATCGGATCGGTTCGAATTGGGTTGGATCTGGTCGGATACACCGGATCGGATTAGGATTGCCCAGCTCTAGTGTGGATTACCGCGAGCTCAACAGAGTCACTATCAAGAACTGATACCCTCTTCCCCACATAGATGATTTGTTCGACTAGCTGCAGGGTGCACAGTTCTTTTCCAAGATAGACTTGCGCTTTGGTTACGATCAAATTCGGGTCCGAGATGAGGACATTCCAAAGACAACATTTCGGACGCGTTACGATCACTTTGAGCTCTTGGTGATGTCATTCGGACTGACCAATGCGCCCGCCATATTTATACAGCTGATGAACGAGGTCTTCCGGACCATCCTTGATCAATTCATGATAGTGTTTATTGAAGATATTCTTGTATATTTGAGAACCCGGGAGGACCATATAGAGCACTTGCAAATTATGCTAGAGACCCTCCGTGCCCACTAGCTCTATGCAAAGCTGGAGAAGTGCAAGTTCTGGCAGGAGGAAGTGAACTTCCTCGGTCACATGATGATGAGGGAGGGTGTCGCAGTGGACCCTTCGAAGGTTGATGCAGTGCGTCAATGGGGCCAGCCCACGAATGCGTCTAAGATTCATAGCTTCCTTGGTCTAGCAGGATACTATCGTCGGTTTATCGAGAGTTTCTCTCGTATTGCAGCACCGCTGACCCGGTTGACACGAAAGGGCATCGAGTTTGTCTGAAGTGACGCATGCGAGGAGGCATTTATGGAGTTGAAAGACCGCCTCACATCTGCTCCTATTCTCACTCTTCCTGATGGGAGTGATGGTTTTGTTGCATATACTGATGCCTACAGAGTTGGCTTAGGTGCTCTCCTGATGCAGCATAGGAAGCTAGTGGTGTATCCTCGCGCCAGCTCAAGGTCCACGAGCTGAACTACCCCACCTATGATTTGGAGTTAGTAGCAGTTGTCTTCGCATTAAAGATGTGGAGGCATTATCTCTATGGGGTTAGGTTCGAGCTCTTCTTGGACCACAAGAGCTTGAAGTATTTCTTTTCACAATCCGATTTGAACATGCGACAGAGGCGATGGATGGAGTTGTTGAAAGATTATGACTTCGAACTTCAGCACTACTCGGATAAGGCGAACGTGGTGGCGGACGCCCTCAGCCATCAACTACGAGGCCTGGTGGCACAGATGATGGTTCGACAGTGGCAGATGCTCGAGGATGTTTCATAGTTTGACTTTGAGTTCGGTTTGCAGTCTTCCATTGTTCAGCTTTTGAGCTTGTCGATTCAACCCTCCTTGGTTGCTAGGGTGATCGAGGCTCAGCAGACGGACGAGTCACTTCAAGAGTACTAAGCAGAGGTAGCATTCGTGGAGCAGTTAGACTGGCAGATTGGTTCCGATGGTGGATTACGCTTCAGGGGCCGATTGTGTGTCCCGGACGTGCCAGAGTTGCGTCATGATCTGATGACCGAGGCACATCGATCGAGACTTACCATTCACTCGAGTTCCACGAAGATGTACAAAGATATGAGGAGGCAGTATTTTTGGCCGGGATTAAAATGTCAGATTGCTAGCTTCGTGGCCGAGTGTGACACATGCCAAGATCACCAGAGACCCCCTGGTCCCTTGTAGTCATTGAGCGTTCCAGTGTGGAAATGGGAGCATGTGTTGACGGATTTCATTGCTGGTTTGTCGAGGACTCAGCGCGGTCACGATACCATCTGGGTTATCGTCGATCGTCTGATGAAGTCGGCTGATTTCATTCTAATGCGTGCTTCCTGGACTATGGACCGATTGGCAAGGATCTTCATTGAGGAGATAGTGAGACTGCACAGCATCCTAGTTTCGATCATTTCTGACCGAGACTCCAGGTTTGCGTCTCAGTTTTGGAGGAGTTTTCAGCAGGCGATGGGAGCCACTTTGCATCTCATCACGCTTATCATCTGTAGACGGATGGGTAGACTGAAAGGGTCAACCAGATCCTTAAGGATATGCTCAGAGCTCATGTGATTGACTTTGCGGGCAGTTGGGATGAGCATTTGCGCCTCACCAAGTTCACGTACAATAATAGCTATCAGGCGACTATCGACATGGCTCCTTTTGAGGCACTCTATGGTAGATCGTGCAGATCTTCTAGCTATTAGACTAAGGTTGGAGAGCGTCATCTCCTAGGTCCCGAGCATGTGCAGCAGACATCGGAGATTATTGATGTTATCAGCCAGAAGATGCCCACAGCTCAAAGCCGACAGAAGAGTTTTGCTGGTCGTTGGCGTCGACCCCTCAAGTTTGCAGTTGGGGACATGGTATATCTCAAGGTCTTACCTATAAAAGTCGTGGTTCGATTTGGTGTGAAGGGCAAGCTTGCCCCAAGATTTATTGCACCTTTCGAGATTACCGAGCGCGTGGGTGCTGTGGCCTATAAGCTTGCCTTACCTTCTGAGTTGTCTGCGATCCACGATGTGTTCTATGTTTCTATGTTACGGAAGTGTGGGTCGGACACCATACCTGTGATTGATTGGTAGCCCCTCGAGGTCTGTGAGGATGCTTCTTATATTAAGCAGCCAATTCCTATTCTTGATCGGAAGGAGCAGGTTCTCAGAACTAAGGTCATTCCCTTGGTGAAGGTGAAGTGGGGTCATCATTCAGAGGCCGAGGCATCTTAGGAACATAAGGCCAAGATTAGAGAGCGTTATCCCCATTTGTTTGATGATTGATTGTATGCATTTTCTTCTCTTTGATGATTATTATATGATGGTGGTGTTTTGCCTTTCACTTTGTCTTAGATTTGGTAAATTTTAGGGATGAAATTTCTTAGTTGGTGGGGAGAGTTGTAAGACCCGACCCAAGTGCATGTGTGTGTGTATGTGTATGCATTTTGTTTCTCTTGGTCCCGCAATACTGGTGGTCGAATCCCGATGACCCATGACCCCCGTATAGTGTTTGCAGTAATCCTTAAATCTAGTCATATAGACCTGACTCAAATCGAGCCGAAACCTATGCCATAGTGTCCGCATCGACACCGCGGTTCCAACGCCGCGTCTCGTGTAGCAATCCGAGTAGTACATCAAAAGATGTAGGCCGTGCTTGTTGTGGACCATTGATTGCCATTTGTGGGGCCCACCGTGGGTGTGCACGAATTCTCATGCATGACATCATCCTAGATTTCATCATTCCCTAGCCTAGGCTATAGGCCATAGGTAGCTAACCCCTCATTATAGCCTCTCTTTTCTAGGCTATGATTAGCCCCTTCTTCTAAGCAACCTCCTCTCTATCCCATAAACTACTCATTTCTTTTCTCTAACCAAGAGAGAGATTTCAACTTTTTCTCTTTTTAAGAAACAAAAACTCATCATTTCTAGTCTTTTCTTGAAAGCATTCATTATTTTCAAGCTACAAGCCTCCCTTGCCTCTTTTCCTCCCTCATTCTCTCTCCCTTCTCCTTGCTTGAGCTCCCTTAGACGTCCATGAGAACCCTTTTCTCCAGACCTCTTTCTCTCTAATCCCTCTCAATCCATTCATCCTAATCCTATCTCAACCATTGATAGCTATTCCTTGGAGCTAGTAGATTATCGTGGTGAAGAAAAGAAGAAGATCTTGAAGGTGGGTGCTTGTCTATGGAGCTTCTTCCCTCTTTTCTTATTGTATTTTCTTCTTAGGACATTTGGTAGGATGTAGGACCCACCAATCAATGGTAGAGGTCCTACATCACTCCATGATGAGAGGCCAAAGGCCCCTTTTCCTTGCATGCACGTTTCCATGGTGGGCCATTCTCCATGGACCCACCATGATGGATTTCTTTGATCTAGGATCTTGTTTGGTCTTCTAGACCATAGCTTGCATGTTAGGGATAGCATCAGCAACTTCTTTGCATTGTAAGATCACATGCATGCATGATCTATGAAGGTTGTATGTGTTATTGTATTGGTGGAGGATTCATAGTACCGGAATCCTCCCCTATGGCCATTGATTTCTCTCCCTCCCACTCTCTTTCTCTCTATTTCTTTCCTCTATTTTTTCTCTTGATTATTGGTGGCCCACTGAAGTGCCACAAACGTCCCAGACCCTTTGATTTTTGGGACGTCCAGGCCTACTAGGTTGGACGTCCCTATGCAGGTTGTACGCACGGGTTGGATGACCCCAAATGCTTAATTTCCTTGGAGATCTTTAGTTGGAACTGGGTCTAGAATTTTTGTGGTCCATCTAGGTAGCCCAACTTATATTATTTGAGCATTAATCCTCTTTTAATTTCCTCATACATTTAATTTAATCCAAGTGTAGGTTGCTGTCCAGAATTCTCTGGACAGTTTCTGGTTGATTTGGACCAGATTTTGGGACTGTTTGGGGGACTTTTCTTACCCATAAAATATACTTTTCTGAAAGGTGGGGATCCCATCGTGATGTCCCCCAAATTTCAGCTCCATCTGACCTTGATTGAGGTCCCAAAGGTGTGGCCCAAGTGAGGTGGACTGTCAAGATTTTCTGCACTATTCTAGCAACATGTCAGTTTGAAAATCTTTGATTATAAAATAACTTTTGCATTCGTGGGCCACTTCTGTGGTCCCCACCTTGTGGTATACATATGAGGGGATGTAAAAGCCATTTTTTTCACTTTTTGGAAGCCTTTAGTCCACACCATTGGAAGCTCAGATCAAGCCAACCTAAATTCTGCACTAACCAGATTTTTTTAGGTATGCAGTTTTCTTTTAATTCAAATAAATACTTTCCTAAGTCAATAAAATTTAAAATTTTTCCAGAGGTTGGCCCACTCATGATATGACCCACCTATTATATTTCGGGCCAACGGACCCCTGAGTAATTCTCGGCGAGGGCTGGACTGGCCCACCAGGCTGAATGCCCAAGGTTGGGACGTCCAGCATGGGCTGGCCATCCATCCCCTTTTAGGCCCACCTTGATGTATTTTGTATCCACACCATTCATCCAAATTGTAGTCCACATGGGACGTGGCCCACCTCCCTTTGGGACGTCCACATGTAGGGCCCACTTTGATATGTTTTGTGGGTTGACGTCCCAGCCCCATGGACCGTCCACCTTAGGACGCCCGCCCATTGGGCTGCTGCTGGACGTCCAGTCTAGTAGCATGGTCCCCTTGAGTTATGTGTTTAATCCATTCCTCTCATCTGGTGGGGCCCACATTGATGTGTGTGGTTCACCAGCAAAATTTTAATTTTAAAAATTGATTTTATTGTGGGACTCTAGCAAGCCCAGAAAACAGGTGGGCTAGAATTCCAACAATAGGCCCAAATTAGCTGCCCTTAATGGCATGTTTTGGGGCAGCATGGCTCACCAGATTTAAGGATGTTTTATGCACATATCTTGCCATTTCCCTGATATGCCTTTGTTATTTCTGAGATTTACTTACTATGATATTGGGTATGCTCTATTGATTTGGAATTGTGATATGAAAATCCTCCTTGTAGGATCCCAAGATCGGAATCCTGCCTCAGGAGCCGAGAATGGGGTGCTACGAAGGCTGTTGCGGCCGAAACCGGCTGTCGGGTTCCTAGTGAATCTAATCACTGAGTCTGGGGCATGACAATACCCTTCAAGGGTCTTATTTTTTTAGTGTTCTTTTCTAGCTCAGTAGTCGGTGTGTATGGTGGTCCTAGGGTTCATTAGAGTTATGGTGCATAACTCGATCACGTCGCTAGCCCATTCATGTATTGACTGATCGGGTTTGGTGGCTATCTCCGAAAGGTATTGGGGATCCCTTCGCATAGGTTTTCATAAAAAATTGTATCGTTGGAGTAAAGAAAAATATGTCTTAATTTATTTATGACTTACAGATACCTTAGGTGAGTGGCTGATATCAGATTAAATAGGCAATAGGCTCATCAATCCATTCCATTAATAATCTTCGGGTTACGTTAATGACCTTTTCTTGCTATCCCCTTTGGGATTTTGAACCCTTTTAGGTAGATGTGGTGATTTTTTCGGAATACCGTACATTTGAGCTTGTCATGAGACTAACAATTTTCGGCAGAAATGGGTTGGCATGCCCTTTGATCGATTGATTCAGCCCATTGGTTGCCTCTAAGACTTGCCTTAGTTGTATCTTGTCTAACTTGTATGGTCGTAAGATGAGTGACGAGTTATATAAATACTTTTGATTGAAGCTAAACAAAAGTTAAAGAGTAGTTTTGATCTCATTTCGAGTGAGGAGTCTACAGCTTTATGATAAGGTCTTTGAATGTTTTAAACATTTTCATTCTAGAATTAGAATTAAGTTTCAGAAAGAAATTAAATGGCCTTATTCTAATAATGCCCTTGCATATTTATCTAATCACTTCTACATTTATCTTTCTCTAGTATCACACATTAAACGTCATGTCTAAATCTCCACAACATAATGGTGTTGCCAAATGAAATAATATGCATGCACTAGAAGTATCTAGATCTCTCAAGATACATATGAATATTTTCAAGTATATATGAAGCTATGCAGTTATAATGGTATGTTAGGTTTATTTCGTCAGTGTTAGGTCAAAAAAGTTCAAAATTATTTTAAGTCAAGAGTAGGTGTGCCTAGACATATAGAAGTGCAGACTAAATATGGGAGCTGAAGTAGTGAAAACACGGCTTGGTGTATAGAAGGTGTGAATCGAAAGTGCAGCTCGAAGTTGCAGTGTCGTGGCCCTACAGCTAAGTCTACACCACCCCCTGTCATGTGTTAATGCACTTATTTATGCACCTTGTTTGTCAATCACGTGAGTTTATGTGTCATGTAGTCGGTTGAGGCCTTGAAAATTAAAGATCAAAGACACAAGATGACGCAGAGCCTCAAGGAGCAAAAAACAAGTAAATGAGGTGTCTTTGTAACCCTAACCCTTGACCCAAAACAACCTTTGAATCTCTAAATGATCCTAACCTTTAAGTAAACCTTGTTAATCATCCCTTAGCCTTAGAAGCATAATTTAAATATGATAAGTCTAGAAGAGGTGATAAGCTACTGTGAAATCATATGTCCAAAATAGCAGTTTTCGACTGGTCCTCAATCTTATCAATAGGTTGTCGATGAGACTCAATCCAATCGAAGGTTCACTTGATCCGATCGAATAATGAGTCCTGCAACCAACAAATTTAAATTTTCTTGTTGAGATCGACAGAGGGTTCAATCCTATTGAAGGCCTTTTTTATCCTACCGACAGAGCCGTTAACTAACCATTTTATAATCGTTGCAAATCGGTTTCTTATAAAAGGGTGTTTGGTTCTTGGGCAAAATGATACGTTTTTTATATAAATAGATGCTAGATGTTTTTACACTCATACCACACATCATAAACTTCTATTTTAGGAGTTTCATGCCAACCTTCTTATGATCCTTTACTCTAATGAACATTCCATGCTCCTATTCGAAAATGTAGATGAACTCTCACCACTTTAGAGATTAGACGCTATGCCTATAGTTAAATCCCTGTTTAAACTCTCTATAAGACCCTTCTAGGTAAATCCCCCAAGATTACAACATTCCTCTGAGTTGTAGGAGATTCACCCAACCTCCCTTACCTTGGTCACTTCATTGGCACTTCATAGGCAAGGCAAACACCCATAGGAGATGAATCACTAGCTAGCATTGGCATCAACATTTGGGGGAGCAATAGAGGATGGAACTCTCAAGCACAAGAGAGCTTTGAAGAAGCATATCAAGTATAGCACGTCAAAGGAGCTCAATTCGAAAAGTAAGTGTCAATTAATGAGTCCATACTCTCTTTCCTTGGGTTGGATTGAAAGTAATAGTTTGTAACTCAAACTCGATAGGTTTTTATATAGTACGTAGGCTCTTGTGTAGGGACGAGTTCACCGGACACAGGTGTATACTTGTTATTTTCCATGGGAGCATCTAGCGGAAGTAAACATAGGTCCTTGGACTAGGACCGAGGTTGTTGGTTAGTTGATACAAAACCAACTAAAGTTTCTTCCAGGAGCCTTCAGGAGGAGTGTATGCTAGGTAAGTCCTTATGTAAGCCATCGACATAAGTGTGCACGTGGTAAGTTCTTGCGTTGGCCACCAACATGGGTGAGTACATGGTAAGTCCTTATGTATGGATGTAAACGTTAGAGGTGAACTTAATTTAAAATCTCTGATATGAAATCCAGTACACTCATGGGTTGAGTGTGTCCGTCGTGAGTGAAGTAGGTAAACCCAATCAATATACATGCATCTGTTTGAGATTGTCATTTGAGTACTTCTTTAATTATACTTATGTGAGTGATTACTAAATTATATATATACATGATTATTTAAATGCTAGGAGTTAAGTTAACACATCCCACACATATATACACTATTTTTTTATTAGCTTGTTAGTACACACCCATGTCAGTACACACACTCCATGTTAGCCACCCCCACTAAGGATCTGTACTAAGACCTCAAGTGTTGAACCGAGGTATCTCCACTCAGTCTGGCAGTTGAGCTATGGATCTGGGTATACACATATATACACTATCATATAACAATTAGTTGCTTGAATGACATATTTATTGTAATTTATGTGATTTGACTAATTATTGGCTATGAAGCCTTAGTGTTAAATTGCTTTACTTAGTTTATATTGGCATATTAATTTAAACAAGCAATTGTGTTAAAAGACATAATTTTATTTGGTCCTAATCACTCCCCCCCTCCCCCCCCCCAAAAAAAAAAGGACAGCCTTCATTCTATAGCTTTGTCAAGCTTCCGCACATAGCTATGATATCTTACACCACGTGCAATTTCAATATCGACTGAGCCGAATTCTATTGTTGCCACATCATCAAAATGTTATCAGAATGGGTACATTCGTAGTATGGCATTTCCCTTTAGGTGATGCATGAGCTCCACTTCATCACTGGGGCCCTAAGGAAGTCTATAAATATCTCATGGAGGTTTCTTTTAGACACTTAGTCATTTCTTTTTCCCACTTCCTCCGAGTTTCTAGCTCTAAGGATATAACAACTTTTCCCAAGTACAATTCTCGAAGAAATACACTATCTTTAATGAAGATGCAACCATACCACAAATTTGACCCGGAGAAAAAGCTACACTATCCCCTCGTAAGCTATTTTATCAACATTTGAGTGGATCTCATTAGTCACCATGTTGTCCAAGGTAATAATGTGGCTACGCCATCCTCAAAGTAGAACATATTTAATACTTCTTTAACATTAATTGTATATTTCCTTAATCTTTGATAACATTGAATAGTTAATGCATTAAAGCTAGCCAGGTGGCTACTACCATGATGACAAATAGATTGAGAAGAGATGAATAATCTCTATTCTCCATTCCAGTATGGACTCGTGGATACATCCCACCTAAACTACCCAAGTCAGTGTTCTAGCACTATCTTTTAATGCGTGAATAACACATTCTCTAATAATAGACACAACGATACACTCTCTGTTTAAGAAATAAACACGCAACAAACGTACATTCTCTTATCCCTCATGAATTTGTACTATAAAAGATGATATCAATAAGGGCTAGCCCTAATAACTCATCATGTGAGGATATCACAAAGCCTAAAGCATAGGTTACATAGATAATCCCAAGGCTACCAAAGAGCAATTATAAGTGCATGCGTTCTTGCATATCGAGCATTCCTTGTATCTCATTAAATATCATAATTTTAACACTAGAATTACTTATCACTATTTTCTTACCATAATGTATATCACCTTAAAATCAAGGGTATTATAAACAAATGTAATTAAGATTTGTGGTAAATTATAGCCTGGAATCTAATAAAAACCTAGATAATAATAAAGGCTTTCTAACTACATGTGCTCTTGTATCCTTTGCGTGCGTGACAATGTGATGGAAATGTTTATGAGTATATCTTATGGATGAATGATAATAAATGAGATCCTTGGTATAATATCTATTCAATATCTATACATTTTTCCAAAATTCTCAATTAACAGTCATCAATCCTTTTTATATATAGTCATTTATCCTTCTCTTTTTTATTCCTTGGCAAACAACCATTCTGTCTTCCTCTTCATGTGTTTGGATGTATTGTGTTTTTTTACAGAGTTGGTACCCCATTAGATAAAACAAACCCTAAAGCCATCAAATGTATTTTCCTTGGGTACTATACAACTCAAAGGAGCTACATATATTTTGACCCTCTTATACATTGGGTGCACATGAGTGCCGACATAATTTTCTTTGAGGATGTTCCCTTTTACTCATTACCAAAGGCAACTTACATGACCTCGCCTCTTTTAATGTGTTAGCCTAGACCAAGTTTTGATCCTTTAGCTGATGTGAAGCATCAATCTTCTCCTTAAACGAGTAGTGGACATGGAGCTTCTAGCACCCCCTACTACCCATTAAGGTCCCTAATCCGTCACCAGAATATTCTTATCTTCATCTCCTGATAGCCATTAGAAAAAGTAGTCACACTTGTTGACAAACGAATTGCAACACTTGTACACAACATCCCATTTTATTTTATATCATTATTTGTCTACCTAGTTTAAATCATTTTCTTTATCCTTATTTATATTTTAAATTTGTACTAAGATGTCTTGACTAACCTTGGCTAGTGAAAGGCCATGGAAGATGAAATTAAGGCAATGCATTCTACGGGAAATTTGAAGTTGGTTTCCTTGCCACCTGAAAAATGCACAATAAGTTATAAGTAGGTATATATGATTAAATATCACCCAAATGAAATCACAGAATAATTTAAGGCTTATCTCATGTGGCATAAGGGTACACACAAATAGCCGAGCTAGAATATGAGGAGACATTCTCCCATGTGGCTTAACTCAAGTCTATGAGAGTGCTGGTCTCCATTGCAACTAATAGGTGTTAGCTTCCACATCTACTGGATGTGAAGAATACCTTCTTGCATGATAATTTATCAAAGGATGTTTGCATAGAACAACCCCTGGGGCTCATTGTATATGGGAAGAGTCTACAAACTTTAAATGACAATACATGGGTTGAATTAATCACCGTGTGTGTAGGTCAAAAAGTTTAGTGATACCTTTATACATATTGGTTTCATCATCGTCATGTGGACTACTCTATTTCATAAAGCAACGTGTTAAAGGGATTATGATTTTGATTGTTTATGACGATGACATCATAATCACGAGTAGCGATGAAACTGAAATTGCCAGCGTCAAACACTATATTTAGTACTAGTTCCGGACCAAGGATTTAGACACTTTAAGGTATATCCTTAGAATAAAGGTGGCACACTCAACTATTGGGATTACTCTAAACTATTGGAAGTATACTTTGGACCTCTTAGAAAAAATAAGAATGCTAGGGTGTAAGCCTTGTGACACTCCAATGGAGCAGAACGATAAATTAACAGAGGACCAATAATACCTGTTTGAAGAACTCGGAAAATATTGTTGTCTTATCCAAAAAATTGATCGATCTCACCATAACTCGACCTGACATCTCCTTGGTTGTAGGACTAGTTAGTCGATTTATGCATTAGCCTAAGTGCAACATTAGGAGGCAATAGTTTGTATTTCGTGTTATTTGAAAGGAATCCCTAGACAAGGATTGTTATCTCAGTCCAATGGTCACTTTCAACTTGAAGAATATGTTGATGTAGAATGGGCTAGATCTTTCTTTATATATATATATATATATATATATGAAGATGGACCCATTCTTTCTTTATATATATATATATATATATATATAGATATGAAGATGGACCTAAAGTTATAGTCCAGATCTTTCTTATATATATATATATATATATATATATATATATATATATATATATGAAGATGGACGTATTCTTTCTTTATATATATATATATATATATATATATATATATATATATATATATATATATATATATATATAGATATGAAGATGGACCTAAAGTTATAGTCCACCCAACGGATACCTTCCACCTTTTCACATGCTTACAACGTCCAATCCGTCCAATAAGTTGGGCCCATCATGAAGATTTCCTTCTGTGAAAATCAACCACATTCACTAATTGAGCAGGTGGCCCTTCTATTTTGCTAATCATAAATAGCTGGATATTGTTTTCTAGGTGTGACCCACCTGATGAGTAGATGAGGCTGATTTTTTTCATTAGTTGATCCTTATGGTGGGCCCAACGTATTTGAAGGGTTGGATTTTGCATTAACTTAATAGGTTGCAAGTAATCCATTGAGTGGACCATAACTTGTGGTCCAACCGGTTGGACTTGAAACCTTCTCACACGTATAGAAATTTTCTTCCAGATCAGGTTCCCACGAGAATCTATGAGGACCCTTGTGAGGACCCTTTTGAGTACTTAAAACCATCTGAGAACTCATCCCATGTTACGTGTGCAAAGTTCATTTTGCCCACTAGATGAGTCACCCTGTGAAACCCTTAGAGCCTGTTAATAATAATTAAAAAAAAATGAGAAATTTCCAACTGTACGACCCATATATGGCCCATCAACCTTTTGAAGCCCACTCGCTTTTTACCTCCCAAGAATAAGCCCCAGCTGTACGGCCCCATTTCTCATGTCGAAAATGCCCTTGCTTTTTCAGCTTGTCGATATGTGAAAGCTGGGGCTACCTTTGGCTACAAATTATAACCGTAGCTAAAGCCGTAGCCATAAACTGCCAATTACAAAAGGGTGGACTGGGAGTTGGGGTCAACCGGGTTTGAACCCGGTCAACCCCAACTCGCTGTTCCACCTTTGTACTTTTTAATTTTTTTTAATTTTTTTTTACAAGGAGAACTTTTTCTCTCCTACATTTTTCTCTAATACATATTTATATAAATATGTATATATAAGCATATAAATTTTTTTTCTCTCTTTTTATTCATTTAATTCTTTATTCATTTAATAAACATATCTCTTAAACCAAACATATCTCTTAAACCAGAATGAGTTACTTGACGTACCATATAGGATTTGGGGGTAGGAGATGCTACTTTAGCTAACCAACCTACTTATTTTCCAAGATTCCATCAGGTCGATGGTTGAAAATTCATTTCATTCACTTTGTGGCCAATTTAAATCAGTTCGTGGTCAATTTCATTCATTTCATTTCACGGTCAATTCCCTTCACTTTCACGGTCAATTTGCTTCACTTCACGATCAATTCCATTCATTTCACGGTCAATTCGCTTCACTTCACAGTCAATTCCATGTAATTCATGGTCAATTCTCTTCACTTCACGGTCAATTCGCTTCACTTCACGGTCATTTCCATGCATTTCACGGTCATTCCCGGCGATTCCGTGTTGATTCACGGTCATTTCACGGTCAATTCCCTTCACTTCACGGTCATTTTCATGCATTTCACGGTCATTCCTGGCGATTCCGTGTTGATTCACGGTCATTTCCATGCATTTCACGGTCAATTCCCTTCACTTCACGGTCATTTCCATGCATTTCACGGTCATTCCCGATGATTCCGTGTTGATTCACGGTCATTTCCATGCATTTCACGGTCAATTCGCTTCACTTCACGGTCATTTCCATGCATTTCACGATCATTCCCAGCGATTCCGTGTTGATTCACGGTCATTTCCACGCATTTCACGGTCAATTCCCTTCACTTCACGGTCATTTCCACGCATTTCACGATCAATTCGCTTCCCTTCATGGTCATTTCCATGCATGTCACAGTCATTCCTGGCGATTCTGTGTTGATTCACGGTCATTTCCATGCATTTCACGGTCAATTTCCTTCACTTCACGGTCAATTCACTTCACTTCACGATCATTTCCATGCATTTCATGGTCATTCCCGGCGATTCCGTGTTGATTCATAGTCATTTTCACGCATTTCATGGTCAATTCCCTTCACTTCACGGTCATTTCCATGCATTTCACGGTCAATTCGCTTCACTTCACGGTCATTTCCATGCATTTCACGGTCATTCCCGGCGATTTCGTGTTGATTCACGGTCATTTCCCTTCACTTCACGGTCATTTCCATGCATTTCACGGTCATTGTATACGTGCTAATATTTTCTTTATTACATTAGTTTATTGTATTTCAATATAGGACAACTACTCCTTTAAAAGTCATCTAGCATAGCATGAGAAATCCGGCATATCTTATTCGCTTGAGTCATTGGAAATGATGTGGACAAATGAGACCCGATAGTACTAGTGTGCCTTTGACACAAATGATCCACACTCATTTATAATTTATAAGTAACTTATATATTGATCGGGTTCGGGTTGGGTCGGGCAACCCGAGACCCCAACCCGAGCCCAACCCAAGTTTTATTGGGTTGGTGTTTGTATAGCCCAAGCTTGAGATCGGACCCGATACATCCTACCCGAGCCCAACCCAATGTCGAGTCAGTCACGAGTCGGTCGAGTTGAACCCGCCCAACTTTCAGCCCTAATGGAAATGACCGTGAATCAACATGGAATCGCCGAGAATGACTGTGAAATGCATGGAAATGACCGTGAAGTGAAGGGAATTGACCGTGAAATGCGTGGATATGACCGTGAATCAATACGGAATCGCCGGGAATGACCGTGAAATGCATGGAAATGACCGTGAATCAACACAGAATCGCCGGGAATGACCATGAAATGCATGGAAATGGTTGTGAAGTAAAGCGAATTGACCGTGAAGTGAAGGGAATTGACCATGAAGTGTGTAGAAATGACCGTGAATTAACATGGAATCGCCGGGAATGACCGTGAAATGCATGGAAATGGCCGTGAAGTGAAGGGAATTGACCGTGAAATGCATGGAAATGACCGTGAATCAACACGGAATCGCCGGGAATGACCGTGAAATGCATGAAAATGACTGTGAAGTGAAGGGAATTGACCATGAAATGCGTGGAAATGACCGTGAATCAACACGGAATTGTTTGGAATGACCGTGAAATGCATGGAAATGACCATGAATTGAAGCGAAATGACCGTGAAATGCATGGAAATGACCGTGAAGTGAAGTGAATGGGAATGTCCGTGAATTGAATGGTTAAGTCCCTTCACTTCACGATCAATTCCATGCATTTCACGATCATTGTGATGAATGATAAATTCGTCCGAGATTGTAGAACTGAGGCCATGGTTGGTTTATCCAAGCCATTGATGTGAACGTTCTCACCATGGATGGATCACGCCCTCTAAATCTCCTAAATTATAAGATCTTAGCCACCAAATCATTCTTAACCATACTGTTTTATACGAACACAACAACAAGGTTAGAGTTGACCAATTGGGGAGATTTCTCAGACATGACCCATTCATGATGGTTTCCTCCATATCAATGACTTCGATAAATATACAGGGTCAAGTGGAATGGATGGTTCTTGTGAGCTATTTTGGATGCTTAGCTAAAAGCATAGACTTCTTTAACTTAGCCACAGAATGTTGTGGTTAAACTTAGCTAAAAGAATCTAAGCTTAGCTAAAAGAATGTTATGGTAGAGTGGTTAAGGAATCAATTCACTTCATTTCACGGTCATTTCACTTCACTTCACGGCCAATTCAATGCATTTCACAGTCAATTCCCTTCACTTCACTCTCATGTACCCAAAAATGATGTAGATCCAAAGCTCAATGGGCCACATGATAGAAAACAGTGGAGATTGAATGCCATCACCATGGAAAATAGTCGAGGTTGACCGGGTTTTGACTCGGTCGACCCCAACTCGTTGGACAGTTACTCGGTCGACCGGGTCACAACCCCATTTACATAAAATTCACATAAATGGGGTCGACCGGGTCACAACACTGTCGACCGGGTAACTGTCCCCATTGTGACAACATTCAATCTCCACTATTTTCTATCATGTGGCCCACTTGAGCTTCTTATTTCCATGCCAATTTGGAGACATCATTTTCATCAATAGAGAAAGGGCCAGTTTCATCATCTGGTAGAGAATCTGAAGTGGAGGAGGTGGGCCACCATCTTCTAATTGAGAATCTCTATTTGCATGAAGGGGGAGGAGATGGTAGTGATTTAGAGGATATGTTATTCTACCAATCAAGAGTCTTGATTTTCTTAAAGGGGCAGAAGGAAATGGTAATGTACTGGAGGGTATGTTACTCCATCGATTCAAAGATAAAGGGTCATCATCATGTTCTAGTGAAGGATTCCAAGTAGAGGAGGTCGGCCACCATCTGCCTAGCAAGGAGCCCAGTTTACATATAGAAGGGGGTGCAGGAGATGTTAATGGACAAGAGAGTGCGACAAGGTGGGCCATCATCTGCAGAAGTAACGTGGAATCGGCGGAATGGACCGTGAAGTGAAGCGAATTGACCGTGAAATGCGTGGAAATGACCGTGAAGCGAAGGGAATTGACCGTGAAATGCATGGAAATGACTGTGAATCAACATGGAATCACCGGGAATGACCGTGAAATGCATGGAAATGGGCGTGACAAAATGACAAAATATGTCCTGCGAGCAAGGGCGAAAATTCGAAAAATATTCGATGGCATCAACCGACTTCGATGGCATCGACCGACTTCGATGACATCGAACCCTCATTGACATATTTAAGACATCTGTCAGCAATAAAAAACACGGAATGCATGGAAATGACCGTGAATCAACATGGAATCGCCGGGAATGACCGTGAAATGCATGGAAATGGGCGTGAAGTGAAGTGAATTGACCGCGAATTGCGTGGAAATGGCCGTCGAGTGAAGTGAATTGACCGTGAAGTGCATCGAATTGACCGTGAATCAACACGGAATCGCCGGGAATGGCCGTGAAATGCATGGAAATGACGGTGAAATTAAGTGAATTGACCGCGAAGTGCGTGAAAATGGCCGTGAAGTGAAGTGAATTGACCGTGAAGTGCGTCGAATTGATCGTGAATCAACACGGAATCGTCGGGAATAGCCGTGAAATGCATGGAAATGACGGTGAAGTGAAGTGAATTGACCGCGAAGTGCGTGGAAATGGCCGTGAAGTGAAGTGAATTGACCGTGAAGTGCGTCGAATTGACCGTGAATCAACACGGAATCGCCGGGAATGATCGTGAAATGCATGGAAATGACGGTGAAGTGAAGTGAATTGACCGCGAAGTGCATGGAAATGGCCGTGAAGTGAAGTGAATTGACCGTGAAGTGCGTCGAATTGACCGTGAATGAACACGGAATCGCCGGGAATGACCGTGAAATGCATGGAAATGACGGTGAAGTGAAGTGAATTGACCGCGAAGTGTGTGGAAATGGCGGTGAAGTGAAGTGAATTGACCGTGAAGTGCGTTGAATTGACCATGAATCAACACGGAATTACCGGGAATGACCGTGAAATGCATGGAAATGACAGTGAAGTGAAGTGAAATGACCGCGAAGTGCGTGGAAATGGCCGTGAAGTGAAGTGAATTGACCGTGAAGTGCGTCGAATTGACCGTGAATCAACACGGAATCACCGGGACTGACCGTGAAATGCATGGAAATGATAGTGAAGTGACGTGAATTGACCGCGAAGTGCGTGGAAATGGTCGTGAAGTGAAGTGAATTGACCGTGAAGTGCATCGAATTGATTGTGAATCAACACGGAATCGTCGGGAATGGCCGTAAAATGCATGGAAATGACGGTGAAGTGAAGTGAATTGACCGCGAAGTGCGTGGAAATGGCCGTGAAGTGAAGCGAATTGATCGTGAAGTGCGTCGAATTAAACGTGAATCAACACGGAATCGCGGGGAATGACCGTGAAATGCATGGAAATGACGGTGAAGTTAAGTGAATTGGCCGCATAGTGCGTGGAAATGGGTGTGAAGTGAAGTGAATTGACCGTGAATCAACACGAAATCGCTGGAAATGACCGTGAAATGCATGGAAATGACGGTGAAGTGAAGTGAATTGACCACGAAGTGCGTGGAAATGGCCGTGAAGTGAAGTGAATTAACCGTGAAGTGCGTCAAATTGACCATGAATCAACACAGAATCACCGGGAATGACCGTCAAATGCATGGAAATGATGGTGAAGTGAAGTGAAATGACCGCGAAGTGCGTGGAAATGGCCGTGAAGTGAAGTGAATTGACCATGAAGTGGATTTTTAACCATCGACCCAATGGAATCTTGGAAAGTTACTATGTTGGTTGGCTAAATTAGCTTCTCCTACCCCAAAATCATATATGGCACGTTAAGTAACTCATTCTAATTTAGGATATATGCTTGTTAAAAAAATAGACAAAGAAATGAATTAAGAGATAGAAAAATATTTTCATATATTTATATGTACATATTTACGTATTTATGTATTTGAGAAAAATGTAAGGGAGAAAAAGTTATACCCGTAAAAAAGGAAAAAATAAATAAATAAATAAATCTCAGACTGCCGCTGCTTTTTTTTCCTGTATTGTTTTTGTGGGTCCCATCATGAGGTCTGTGTTATATCCAAACCGTCCATCTATTTGGCGAGCTCATATTAAGGCTTGAGACGAAAAATAAGATAGATCTAACTATCAAGTGGACCACACTGTAAAAGGCAGTGGGGAATTGAACGTATACCGTTGAAACCCTTTTAGGGGTCACGGAAGTTTTGGATCATTACAAAATTTGTTTTTCCTCTTCATCCAGGTCTCTGTGACCTTATGAATAGATTGGATGGAAAATAAATGTTATGGTGGGCCCTACAAAAGTTTCAACGGTGAAAATCAATTTTCTGCTGCTCTTTGTGGTGTGGTCCAGTTGATCTTTGGATATGATTTTTTTTTTTTTTTTTGGATAATGCTCCGAAATGATCTCAAAATATTGATGAACGTTGTGGATATAATAAATACATAACTGTTGGGCCCATGTAACGTTGATCTCCTTTGAGCCGTTCGTACAACTTGGAGTCGAGGAGCGTTAGCGCTCGTCCTCGAGCACCAGCCGATCCGCTTGAAGGAAAAACCAGGGGCATTTTCGACCTTCTGGAAGGCGTCCGTACATCTGGAGCTTATTCTTGGAAAGTAAAATGAGGTGGGCTTCGTCTCGGGAATGGGCCATAAATGGGTCGTACAGTCGGAAATTTCTCAAAAAAAATCAAGTAAACCACAAGTGGGAGGGGATGCCCACCCTTAATTTTCATCGGGGCACTCCTGAATTGTAAACAAAGTGATTTTTGGCCCAACCTTCATCTAAGCCAGATGAAGAGCTGTATGGCCTGGATTGTGTTTACACATCACGTGGGATTAGCTCTCAAAAGGGTTCTCACGATGAGAACCAGTTCTCTCTCTCTCTCTCCACACAGACACAAGGGATTTTTCCTGGATGATTTGAAATTTCGTGGAAATGTTCTTAGAGAGATGAAATTATGAAAATGCCTAGTATATTTTTTTTCTTTTATTATATGAAAGTCAAAACTGGTATAGCCTATTAAGTGGTATGTGTATAACATCCAAACCCTCTGACAACATATGCACCACAATAGTTTTTTTTTTTCTTTTTTTTCTTTTATTATATGAAAGTCAAAACCTGTATAGCCTATTACTGGTATGTGTATAACATCCAAACCCTCCGACAACATATGCACCACACTACGGTGATAACACAGACAAATCATTAGGCCAATTGGGATATTTTAAATGGTGCATATTTTTTATAGATTGGCCCACCTTATGATTGGATCTGCCATATTTTCGGTTAGTCTAATAATTATGCTGGTTTGCATCTATTAGACAGGTTAGATGTGAGACATATCACATGGACCTCACAATTCTTGATTCTCCATTGTAAATCTGGTTGCAGTGAATCCGACTTCCCTATTTATCCATGCCCTGTTCCAAACCCAGTTTGTTGATGCGGGGCCCATGGTTGCTCTATCAAAGCCATTAATTTGATGGACCCTATAATGGATAAACCATTCCCAGAAGATCCTCTCAATTGGTCAACACAACCTTCAAATTGATAACAAACAATTCCAGATGAATTTCCTCAAGATTCAAGTGTGAGATGATAAGCACAGGCTGCAGAGATTAATGTTTTAGTTGCAACCTAGACAAACATGTTTACAGCAGTAGCAGCCAAACATATTTGCAGATTCCTCAGATAAATATATTAATAACAGCAACAGAGCGTTTCCCTTGGGGTCCACTTGATGGGCCATAACCTTAAACTTGCACCAACTGGACAATGCAAACATCCCTTTTCCATTCAACATCGACTTCCAAATCCTCAGGGTACTAAGCGTACCTCGCCAGCCCACTGGAGAAATCTCAAGAACATGGTTGTTGCCAACCAGAATGCCTACAAATCTTGTGCTGCACCATTCAAATGACTGGATTCAACACACCACATCACATTCCTACACTGCAGAGCCCTAATATCTCACATCGACTATCCCTAACATTGCAATGTTGGAACATTGAGCACGAATTCTAATGCACATTTCTCACCTGCATTTTGAAAAATTCAGCAGTAATCAAATTCTGAGTGCACATAGGATTCTCAACAACCACCAACAGAGGGTAGAAAATGGTTTCCTGACGTGGCAGCGCAAAAAACATTGGTAAGCAAATCAGTGGGATATAAAAATAAAATTAAAAAATAAAAAAGAAAAAAGAAGGATTTGAAGGTTCAAACAAATAAGTGGCATGTATTTACAGGGATTCTTTTCCAATTATTATACCATGCACTAAAAGCAATTTAAAGTTGGAATCATAAAAACGATGGAATATGTTTTGTCCAGCCAGCCAGTTGAGTTTTTGCCCAAACAACAAAAACTAGTCCCGATTGAGTCCAAATATGCTTTCATGATGTTCTCCACTGTAACTCGATTTGAAGCCTTCCGTTCTTTGAATCAATGAGATGGTACTTCTCATTGATGCGTTTGTTGCTGATAACATCAGCGAGGCTGACATCAACATAGCCCAGAGCTTCCTGATTGAATAAGAAAACTCAATTCAGATGGCATGAATAAATACCATGTATGCAAGTATATACGAAATGGGAGGTTGAATTAGAAAATCATACATTAACACACACACACACACACACACACACACACACATTCCCCCCCCCCCCCAAAAAAAAAAAAAAGAAAAAGATGCTCCACTTATAATAAAGCAAAAGATAATGTGAGCACTTGCCCCTCCAAACAAGTGGTCCAAATCTAGTACATATCTTCAACGGGTCTCTAACGCATGTGCAGAAAATGTTAACACTTTATCATGATCAATTGATATTGCTTGGCATATAATAACTAAAGCAAAAGATATACTAGTACACAGACAATTAATAAAAATCATTCCCCATGGTTTCAGTGCCTCTTCTGGAAACTTTTGGCAAGTTTCAGGAGTACTGACCCTTAACATTATACAGCTATTATTATGTAAATAGCCATGTGCATGCCAGCATTTCAATGTTTCGAAATGAGAATGGTACTAGTGAAAATTTAGTCAAGAGCCAAAAAACAAGCATGCATATAAACAGCCACAGAAGCTGCAAGCATCACTCTCTTTGTGCTTAAGTGAAGAAGATAACATTAAAATTCCATGAGCATTTATGTGTTCAACAAATATTAACATTGGAATGAAAAGGAAAAGGAAAAAAAAAATGAAAATGTTTATGCAGTTTTAGGCTATCAAAAACACCCCACCACATTGTTAGGGACCAGTCATTTCAAAGAGGCTATTCCATGGACTTCACCATTTTTGGCTCTTTTGATTCAAGACAACTAACCAACCACTTACTCTAAAAGCTCGAACTGATAAAGCATGACGAATCAATCCATTTATCTCATAGCCCAAGCCCCACTTCACATATGTCAAGCCCTCGGCCAAACCCCCATCGTGGGCCCCACTTCACATGGGCCCACATCACACGTGTCACCCGCCTCACATGGGCCACCCACCCCGAGTGTGCCCCCACCTCACATAGGCCACCCCGATGTGAAAATGCCCTTGCATTAATAACCCCGGTGAGGAGTCTCAAACATGAGAACTCCCGCTCTGATACCACTTTGATGCAAGACTACTAACTACTTGCTCTAAAAGCTTGAACTGATAAAGCGTGACGAATCAATCCCTTTATCTCATAGCCCAGGCCCCACTTCAAATGGGTCAAGCCCTCGGCGAAACCCCCCTCATGGGGCCTACATCACATAGGTCTCGCCTCACACAAGCCACCCCACTCGAGCTCGGTGTGAAAATGCCCCTGCATTATCTTCTTGTGCATAAGAGGCACATACATAGTGAGTGAAGAGTACATAGTAGGGCTGCAACTTGGGTTCAAGTCATCCCAAGCCTAATTGACCCAACTTGAGGTTGGTTGGGTTGTCAAGGTCCTCGGGTTGGGCTTGCCTTGGAAAATGCCAACCTCATTTGAATTCGGGATGGGTCAGGTTGGGTCTAGTATAGAGGACTTCGTAGGTCAAGTTTGGTTGCAGGATGGGCCTCTTAAGGTCTGGTTGCGATCAGGTTGACCCTCAACTTGACTCGACCCGCCCAAGTTGCACCCCTAGTACATATTGTGTAGAGACTTTGAAAGAGTAAATACAACTAGAAGCAAGTTTTGTAGAAATCTCTAGAATGTTCTAGAGGTCTCTATTGGGTTCATGCAGCAAGAGTTACGAATAATCTAGAAGGATTGTATAGTATTCCAACCCATTAAAAAAATACCACATGGCTTCATCGTACCCATTGATGTAAAATACATGGAATGTTGATGAGGACATCACATCACGTACACCCTTACGTACGTATCTGAGGAGGCGGTGGGCCGCACCCACTTTCCCTGTGGCTAGGCAAGTACCCATGATCGTGCCGAAGACCCCATGTGCATGTGCGAGAATCTGGAAGACCCCACACTGGGAAGATGCACATGGGTTGCTTTATGGAGTGATCCAGACCGTTGGATCAAAGGGACGCGACGATCGGGCCATTGATCGTTGATCGTCTACATCAGTTTTAGACTTTATCATATTTGAGGATTTAGTTTTTTATTATTTTATATTTGGATGTATTATGCGTGTTTTAGTTGATTTTATTTAGACTAGGGTTATTTTTGTTAAAGCTCACAAGACGGGGATTTTTGTAATTTTTGAAACTTCTTGGATCTATAAAAAGAGGAGGGCGTGTGACCTCTCCCTCATTGAATTTCGTGATAAAAAAAGAGAAAAGCTCTTGCTTTCTTTTTCCATCTTTATTCGATTTGAAGATACTTCCATACAATTTGGAAGGGAGATTGGTGCAAGGCTAATCATCATCAACGAAGGTGCGAAGTCTCTATCTATCCCCACACCATCTTCTCTTTCCTTCCTCATCCAGAAATTTTCTTCAGATTATTAATTCTCTCCTCCCGAATATTCGTCATCTCCCAAACCCAACATTTCCATACCCATCCACAATCCAAACCCTAACCGACCTAAACCCATCCTCCCATGCCACACGTGTGACCGTACGGCCACACGTGTGAAACCCACCTACCCCTTTTGGTCTCCCACCATCATTATATCAAAATGCTTTTTTCCATCACCGAAACCCTAACCCTAAACCTAAATTTCCTACTTTCCAAAATTACCAAAACCCTAATTTTTCTCCATAGGTTGTATTAGGTTCCCTATTTTGAAATAGACTATATCCTATGCTAATTGGATTCCCTACATCCATTAGATCCTAGTTTCGTTTTATTTAATGATCTTATGTTACGATGTTCGTAGCTTAGGCCAGGATTGCTGATAGGGACATCACGTACACGCGCACTCACGCCGCCCCCCTACGCACGTACGCCAGAAGGAGGGCCCCACCGTCGATCTGGATCGATGACGACGTCCAGGGAGGGCCTCTTACCTAAAAGACGAAGTTTTAATTCAAAGGAGTGGGGAGTGGGTCCGTTAATCAAGAAAAGCCCATCATGGGATCTCATGATCGTGGCCCACTCGTCGGATTGATTTCATATTTTAGGTTTTGCTTATTGTTATTATTTAGAACATCGTGAACGCTTTAGATTTCTTTGTTTGATTTTTATTTTAGTTTACTTCATCGCCAAGTAATAGGTTGCGCACATGGCGCAAGTTTTGGGGTATAGGGTTTTCTTATAAATAGGCAACCCTTGTAGCTTTTTTCATTGATTGTAGATTAATAAAAATTCTGTGTTTTCCTACTCTCTGAGTTGTGAAGCCTAATTGGGTGCGAAGCCCTCCCATCATATAAGGGTTAACTACCGTGGTGCGAAGCCACATCTATCCCAATTCACCCCCTTCCATCGCCATCTCTACCACCCATCTTCTACCATCCCTTCTTCTCATCTCACCCCATCATCTACACTTCAAATCAATCATCTATTGCAGCAATTCTCCTCCCCATAGCAGAATTTTAGAATCTGGCCCTACAGGAGGGCTGAAACTTAGGCGGAGCACCACGCACAAACCGTACATTGGATCGAGCTGAGATTTGGAGGTTTTGGAGTCCATCCCTAGCCGACCAGGGCCAAGGTGGCCTTTTTCTGAATAGTGGGCCTCACACATGTGCGGCCGATATCACATGCATATGCGTCTGGGCCATCGTTGTTGTCCACGTGTGCAGCACTTCTCTGGTTCGTCTCTCTCTTCTCTCACTCCGCTTTCACCTAAAATCCCTAAACCTAACCCTAAATTACTCAAATCTCCAATTTTATGCCCCTTTTCTTACCCTAGGGTTCCTTGATTTGAAATTGGTGAATCCCTTGGATTAGGGACTGATTATTATGCATGTGTGGATAATTATTTCTTATCTTTGAATATCGTTTGGTTCATAATTTTTATTGATCCAACCCTATCATGTGTAGGCTTGGACCCGCATAGATTCCCCTTAATTGAATGTTTGGACTTTCATGTGGGATATGGAATTTGTGTAATTGTTCCTGAACTAACGTGATCTTAAGCCTGAAATCTTGCATATAATATTTAATTTTCATGTCTTGCATCAATTGCGCATGTTTTTCTTTTAATTTTCATGATATTTGTGATGGATATAGTGACGTTTGTGTTTTTTGGTTAAATATCTTAATTCGGTTATCTGATCTCACATGTTACTTAGTTCATGCATCGGTCCTGCATCAAATGTTCCCATGCCTACAAGAGGGGTCCTCATTTCAGAGACAACCTTAGAAAGTTGCAAGTAATTGAGCTCATAAATAATACAAGTCTTCTTCTCCAGCCCTCTTGTGTGCTCTCTTTCCTTCCAAATTAGCTAGGCTAGCACATGGGTGCTTGGTTGACTCATCCACAAGGGTTTGTGAGAAAGAGTCCCACACAATCTACTCTTGGGGAAGCATCCAAGCCGAGACAAGGAGCAGCAAAGAGAGGTTGCAAAGGGATTCTTAACGGTTGTGAGCTAAAAGAGGCATAATGTCTTCAAAAGTGAGCAACGACACGCATGTATGTGGGGACGAGCGAGTTGGTCCAACTAGTGGAGGGAGAAGTGACATGACATGGTGGCCACAATTGATGCCTGACTCATATGGTTAGAGCTTACCATGGACAATGGAGAGGAACAGTTTTGAGTCAATTAGCAGCAGCATCGAAGACCTCATCAAGCAACTCAAGCAGAAGATGTTGGATGCCCAGCACAAGTTGGTTGGTACCTAGTGTTGATAGATGAATGCCTTCCAGACTATGGTACTGGAGACACTCACCATGTTGCAGGTGAGAAAATTACGGCTGATTGGGCCCTTATGGAAAAGGGTCATGCCAATGGGAACATGGACACGAAGGAAACCTAACAAATGCAAACACCCAAACCGAGGACCTTCAATGGGTCAAGTGATGCTAGGGAGCTAGACAACTTTTTGTGGCAATTAGAGTAATACTTTGAGGACCACAATGGTGTGGAGGATCAGAAGGTCATGGTGCAGTTAATGAATTCCCATTGCCCATGCTACAAATTCCTAGTATGCCCAAAAACGGACTGCTCTGAAACTTCATGGATGGTCTACGATGTGAGGCCCAACAGGAATTGCAACAATGGAGTGTGCAGGACCTTGCAATGGCCATGGTGGCAACAAAACAATTGATCTACTTCACAAGATGTGACACTTCCAAGCCAAGATCCACCAAGGATAGTCAAAGAAGAGGGGGCTAATGTGTGATAAGCACGTGGTGGTTGGAGAGAGAGAGAGAGAGAGAGCTGCGGTTGGAGGTGGGATCTATATGGGGTTTATATGGACTAGAAAATTTTGGTTATTATCAAGGTTCCCCTCACGTAGGACCTCCACATATAACAAAAGAAAGGGGTCTTTTCCAGTAATTCCATTACCCATATTTCTATGCACTCAACATTTCCACTTATAGTTGCACCAAGAGTGAAGTGAAGTGTCAACAAATTAGGGTGGAGTGGGGAAGATTCTCCTACAAAATGTAAACAAATATAAATAGGTAGGAAGTGGGAGTGGGAGTGGGAGCCCGAAGTGGGAGCGACAGCTAGTTAGAAGGATCCTGCAGCTAAGCATCCACTACCTTCTAGCATGTGGGCCAATGCATCACAACTTCACAAGTGGGCCCCGGTCAGGGGAAGTTGAAGATCCAATTCATCCATTGTAATTGGCCACTTTAACATATATTTTGTGAAAACAAAAACAACTCGGACCAGTTAAAACAATTATTTTGAACAGAAAAAAATAAATTCCTTTGATCGAAGGATTGCATGCCACATGACTTTGATGGCCCAATTGAATGTGTTGATCTCCTCCTCCGGTCAGTTTTCCAGTAAAGGATACTTTCTTATCGATCCCTCTCAGATATACATAGGCACACTATGCTTCCATTTGGTAGACGGAAAACACTGAAGTTTCACCTCTTTTAAACAAATATTCGGTGAATCAAAGTAATGTAAGAGATAGTTTAAGGCTCCACATCATAACTTAGGTCAGGGGACCAACAAACCGAGTGGAGAAAGTGTATGCTCCTAGATTGAAGCCCTAAGGGCAATCCTTCACACCTTTTTTAATGTGCTTTGTACTCCAATATGCACACTCATGTACTGATGTGGGTACTCTCCCATCACTGTGGAGACCACCACACTACAAGAAATCATCTAGTATCATGACGACCTTACAGATGATTGTCCACATTCATCTCTGGTTGGGAACTAGGACAAGGACTGGCAAACCCAAATCGCCCAATGTCAGTGTCTCAAAACCAATGAACATAAGGTTGCAAATATGTCAAACAATGGACAATATGGATCAAGAAATACATTGTAATGGAAAATACAATCCATATGATAATTATACTTGAACAAGAATAAGTTCCATTTGTCCTTGAATAAAGAGTATTTCACTAAAAAAAAAAATAGCATAGATGTTTGATTTGCTCTCAAGGCCACACAAATCAATTAGGTCGGTCATGGTGCACTGCTTGAGGACTGGGCAACGACCACTCCAAACATAGTAGGTAGCAAATTGACACACTGCAGCAATATGAGGTTCAGGGAAGAGGGATTAATCGATGAAGGGTCGAAAAGGGCATCGACACAATTGTTGAGAAAGATCATGGACCAAACATTTCAAGGAAGATACTCCATGTCCATGGACTTGGACATTATTGGCTCCTCTTGTATGTAAGAGGCATGTACGAATTTTGAAAGACAACTAGAGTGGGCTAGAAATAGTTAAAGAGTTGTGTAGCGATCTCTGGAATGTTTTAGAGTTCTCTAGTGGGTTCATGTAGCTAATGTAATGTATAATTGTCTAAAAGGATTCTAGAGTATTCCTGATAGCCCTTATGAGGATTGAAGCAAAGGCAAACAATAACAAGAAAACATACAAATAACAACTCCTAATTAGCTCTTTTACAAAGAAGAAGAAGATATATGCATTATAAAATATTTTATAAACAAAAAAAAAAAAAAAAAAAAAAAACCATCCCAATTAGACAATCCCAACTTGAGCCACCCCATTCCAGTCCATAATCTCCCCATAACAGCATTTACAAGATACTCCACTTGGCCACCCAACAGAACTTAAAGAGGGATCAGGCATTTCTAAGGATCTGATAAATAACCCATAAAATGGACAGCCAAGATCACAGAGAAAATAAGTCCAACCAGCCACCCACTTGATGGGGTTCGCTCTAAACAATAATGTATTCCCATCTTATCCATGAATTGAAACTGGATGGCTATAATAAATGAGGCCAACTTTCTGATGGTAGGATCATCTGATGGACATTTTTTTACATGTTGGCCAATGAAGTGTGGGATAGACTAACAGAGTCTGGATCAATTAATTGACTTAAATGAGGCCAACTTCCTGATGGTAGGATCATCTAATAGACTTTCTTTTTACACATTGGCCGATGAAGTGTGGAATAGAGTAACAGACAGTCCGGATCAATTAATTGACTGTGCATGTGTCCCTATGCAACTAGGAGCACTGGATCATTTCTCTCATATATTAAGCATACTCATATTATTATGGCGGAAGACAACTAAGGTCATTAAATTCATGCAAATAAGAAAAACAAATTGAAAAGGTAAATAAATGGATACACTTTCATGTCCTGCTTTTCAATATAGGACTGTATGCATTCTACATGTTGCAAAGAAGAGTGATTCAGTGATTACCTTTGAATGAATGCCAATACTTGGTGGTCTACTCATGACTTCTATGTGCATTCTATCATTAACAGGTGGTTCATCCAGCATAAACTGAAACTCCTCTTCCCATCTCGGGTCTCTGTTTTTCTTCATGTACTGTAACCATGAAAATCAAGATCTATTGTAAGCCACCAAAGTCATGCAGCAACCAAGAATGAGGAAATATACAATGTTCAATCAAGCATTTGCTCAGTGCATTAAATTGTACACTTGAGGCCCCCCTTTATGTGATCCAAATCACTCATATGATGTTGCCATTGTGGATGGAAGACACCCCAAAAATCTCCCGATAATATGAACCAGTAATCATTAGATGAATAGCTTAGGTTAACAAATGCTGAACCCCACCTGCACCATTGCTGGGTCGACCAAAAGAGGCATCATTTCTTTCAATTGAGCATTGTATGCTAACCCTTTCTATAGTTTAGACAATGAGCTCAGGCTTAATACACTATGACAAAGCTGACCATACCTTAGTTTTCCTCTCCTCTCCTCTGAAAAGGATCCTTACATATGGATTTGTGTGGTGCTTTCCCTCAAGATCCTGAGCTTCATGAACAATAACAACAAGCAGACCACCACCTGAAGGAGTATTTTCAGGAGCCTTTTGCACTTCGTTGGTGTCTTCACTGAAATCTTTCGTCAAATCCTCCTCCTTAAAAGGTTTGTATAAAACTTCAAGCACAAGCTGCCCACGTGACTTCTCATTTTGAGGATCGTTGGGGTCCATATTTTTAAGCAGGTCGAGTGTCAAAGTTTTTGGCACTTCAGGGGTAAGTTCTTTCAAAGGAACCACATTCATGCCCATTTTGTCGTGTTTGCCAACCTATAGAAAGGGAAATATGGCTAAAATCACATCACCACAAAGCAGAAAAGAGTGTTCATAACATCATTTATGCATATTTTATCAGCCTTTATATTGAAAGATGTGCATTGTTTTTTTCCTTTATAGAAATAGACCCTCAGATTATATTACTCAATAAAACATAGAATTCATAGAAATAATGCATTTTTAAAAGGTGATTGATTGAATGACTACAAAATGGTGAACAAATGTCCATATACTTTTGACAGATTTGATACTTTGTTCATACCAGTGTTCGAATTATCTCCGATATTATCTTTATCTCCAACTCAGAGATACCAAGAACACTGGTAGCAATACCGATAACACTGGTAGTATCAGAGATTCTAGGTATTAGCAATATATCGCTAAGTATCGCCAATGTATCAATATCGCTATTGTAATCTCCAATATTTTCAACCATGTAAATTCTCTGTGTCGCTTGTATTGCCAATGCATCAATATCGCCAATGTTTCACCAATATTTTCGACTATGTAAATTCTACGTAATGCCTGCATCATAAGTGTATCGACGATATTTCAATACTATCGCCAACGTATTGATATCATCAAAAAAAAAAATTATTAGAAAAAAATTCAATTTTTTTATTAGAAAAAAATTCAATTTTTTTCATGGGCACATGGTTGTATGTAATGTTCAATTGGTCATTGATAATATTGATAATATCTCGATATTATCGATATTACAACATGCGCGATATTGAGACCACAATCTTTCATTTCCTTTCCAATTGTTGATGATTTCTTGGTGAAATATCATGTGTTGTTGATATTTTACAATATCAATGGATGTTTGGATGGAAGGTTGGATGGTTAAATAGGACGGATGGGATGGTTGGTCTGATTTCTTACAACAACATATGCTTTTAAGGCCCCATTAAATGGAAACTTGTTATGCATGCATTCTTTTTGCAATTTTATTTTATTATTATTTTTTTAATTTCTATATATCCAAATATGTACATTTTAACATCTCTTGAAGTTTCGTTGAAAATTCCACCGTTTTCCCCATGTTTCCTCACATTTCCGGTTATCAGCAATATTATCGGCGATATCAATATTATTTCCGTATTCCTAGCTAGCGAAACTTGTAGTGATACCTATACTTCAAACATTGGTTTATACTGCCAGGAAAATGTACCATAATATATTCATGATAAAATAAGATAATATTTTGGTATTTTTTAAAACTGGCACTGTATAACCTAAAAAAGAAAATTTTGAATTTCTAATCATGAAAGACATTAAAAAATTAAGGGAAAATGGAAAAGAAAATGCACCTGCTCCCAGTCATAAACATTGATTTCCAAGGCTTGAGATTCAGGGTCCTTTACAACAAAATTGAAGTCCTCATTCCATTCAGGATTGAGATTACTGTGCTTCACTGTCGTCTTCTTCGAAAGCTTGTCGTCTGAGACCCTTAGTTTCACATAGGGATCTGATTTCCCCATAAGATCTTTCTTTTTAAGTTTTGATGCCCTAACAACCTTAACATGGAGAATTCCAACAGGCTTCCTAGCGGCCCTGCAAACTCATATGGAAGATTAGCAATTGGCAATAGCCGTATCAGGAAAGAAAATTCATGAAATTAGAAACTAAGTGCAAGACTTTTACTTCGTGGGATCGAGGACTTGTACTTCTAATGTCTTCGGCCATAGATACATGTTTGCAACCTGATCTTTGATAAGTTCCTGCAGGAAAAGGATGTCCAAGGGAACCAACTTTGATTGAAACCCACTACATATGTTCAAGAGCATGAAAGAAAAGTAATTATTGAATACTGCGTACATTATATGTGTGACCTTTTCATCATGCTTTTCACTGATTGAAAAACAAATTATTACAAAAAAAAAAAATGAAAGTGAAACGAAAACTAAGGAAGAGATAATGAATGGGGTGAGGAGATTTTGGGAAAGGGAAGATTGATCTGAACCTTATGTAGGATCCCCCAACATTTGTTTATCAGCCAGTATCGATCGGTACAGGCGAAATCAGCCAAATTAGAATGAATTTTGGGTATGATTGGCTCCACCGAAATATCGCAGTGGTATCTTCCAAATACCCAACAAATATTACCACATAAGCTACATACATACATACATGTGTGTGTGTGTGTGTGTGTGTGTGTGTGTGTGTGGAGAGAGAGGAGCGGGGGGAAATTTTAAGTTTCCCCTTCAAAGATAATAAAAAGGAGCCTAACTTAAGTTTTTAAACATTAAAACTTTGAAAGAAACTTTGATACTCTGGCAGAATGAGATGGATGATATACATGCACGTTTTTCTTTAAAAAAAATTATAAATTACTTAGAAATTGCATGTGGCATGCAAGTACTCAAAATTACACTGTCCAAATTATGGTTCCCAGTTTAGATGTACCATGAACCAAAAATTATGCTTGGTTAATTATCTGTCAGATTGGTCAACAGTTATTGGTCCAATTTCAATAAACAAACGTCCAACTAATCTGTTTTTGGGACTGTGACTTGGCAACAGTGGGTTCCACAATTTGGTCAGGACTGGACTTGGAGATGGGTCCCACAATTTGGTTGGTTTAACTAGAGTTGATGTAGTACAATTTCTAACTGCCTGCAAATCAAGTGCCATACACTACCTGAGTGACATGTCACTCTTCTAGAATAAAAATTTACCAGAAGGTTTCAAGATATTCCCTTTTTTGCTGAATGGAGATGAGAAGATGCAAGTTCAAAATTTTTACAAAGGTCCTCAATAAACTAAGTTAACAATATAAAATCAAAGGGTGGTTATTTGATTAGAAATGGCATCAAAATGGTAGTAGGGAAAAAAGCACCATTAACAATAAGTTTCATAAAGAAAGTTCCTATTAAGTTTTTTTTTTTTTTTTCTTTTTTTTTTTTTTTTGAGAATTCACTATATATATATATATATATATATATATATATATATATATATATATATATATATATATATATATATATATATTAAAAGAGAAAGAAATACAAAAAGGAGGAGAAGAGAGTCCGCCGAGGAAGCAGACTCAAAACTATCAAGGTAAGATAGCCAAAATGTGTGCCAGAAAGAATCCACTTCAATCGCACCAAATACTTTGTTCATAACTTGGTCTTTAGGCAACATTGGATCACATCAAGCTACAAAATTTTAAATACTGGCATCACCAGTATGCAAATGACCACACGGACATGCAAAAGGGGCTGATTTTTTCAACCAGTAGGTCCTTAGTGTGTTTGGATGTAGAAATAACTTGATTGCAATAATACGTACAACAAAGTTGGAAGTGAATGATTGCGGTATTTCCATTTTCAAATGTTAGTTCTATTGATGTTATTGTCTAAAAGTCCAACACAAAATGAAACGTAATCGCACAAGTCAAGATTGAATTAAAATTGATTCTAGTATCTAACAAATTTTCTCCATTTTTCTCTATCGATCTCGCATATTTTCCATATTATCCTCTAACAATTTTTTTTTCATCGTATCAAACAACATTTGATTGATCCAATTGCCAAATCAAAATATGGAGCATAAACAAAGCATCTTTTGTTTGTGTCAGAGAAAAGAATTTGAGAGAGAAAAAACATACTAGGGTTGGACTTCCAACCAAGGTATTTTGTAATGGATGGGTGTAACAGTGCCCGTTGTTTCTGTTACAGGTAACCAAGGTGTCCCGTATCGGTATCGGTTGGCGTAACGGTGACCTCCAAAACCGATACAGATACGGGGGCGTAACGGCCCGTAGCGGCGCAAAATTTTTTTTTTTTGCCAAAAAAATATGAAAAAATATGGATTAAATCCAGAATATTCTAAGCATTCCAAATATGCATTCATTTATAAATTGGAACATGTTTATGGTGGTGTAACGGTCCACTCTTTAGTGAGAAGTTGTATCGGACTGTCTGATGAATTTATGAACCAGATAACCTGAATTTAACTACAAAATTCATATATTTAATTTTCTAACTATCTACTTTCAATGATAGATATATTAGAATGAATGTAATATGAAAATATCTTACATTTAGGTGTTTGCGATTATTTTTGAGGGCCAAAATTCCTGCGTAAATAGAAAAAAAATATAAAATGGCACCCCAAATATGTAAAATGCACATTAACATGTTCTACTATGATTAACACATCATATGGCATCATTAAAACAGCAAAAGAATCATTAAAAAATGATTTTTCGAATTTTCAAAAAAAGGGCCGAAATAAATGCGTAAATAGAAAAAAATATATAAAAAATATAAAATGGCACCCCAAATCTGTAAAATGCATATTAACATGTTCTACTATGATTAACACATCATATGGCATCATTAAAACAGCAAAAGAATCATTAAAACATGATTTTTCGAATTTTCAAAAAAAGGGCCAAAATAAATGCGTAAATAGAAAAAAATATAAAAAATATATAAAATGGAACCCCAAATCTGTAAAATGCACATTAACATGTTCTACTATGATTAACACATCATATGACATCATTAAAACAGCAAAAGAATCATTTAAAAATGGTTTTTCGAATTTTCAAAAAAAGGGCCAAAATAAATGCGTAAATAGAAAAAAATATTAAAAAAATATAAAATGGCACCCCAAATCTGTAAAATGCACATTAACATGTTCTACTATGATTAATACATCAAATGGCATGATTAAAACAGCAAAACAACCATTAAAAACTGATTTTTCGAATTTTAAAAAAAGGGGCCAAAATTCATGCGTAAATAGAAAAAAATATTAAAAAATTATTAAATGGCACCCTAAATCTGTAAAATGCACATTAACATGTTCTACTATGATTAACACATCATATGACATGATTAAAACAGCAAAATATATTAAAAAAAGTATAAATACCTATTTTTAACGAATTTCTGAAAAATGGCCCACCGAGCTTTGATTCAAAAAAATCTATAATATAATGTGTTTTTCTATCAAATACCTAGCTAAGGTTGGTCGAAATTAGTAGTAGAAAGAGTTAGAAACAGTTTGGAAGCAAGAGGTTTCAAAAAAACAGCAAAAACAGAGCTTAAAAAAAAAAAAAAAAAAAAAAGTTACCGTTTCTGGCCCGTAACGGCCCGTTTCGGGCCGTTACGCCCGTATCGGTCCCGTATCGGCCGATACGGGTACAAAAAATCGAATCGGCCGTTTCGGCCCCGAAACGGGTAACGGTTCGCACCGTTACCGTTACGTATCGGCCGATACGGCCGATACGTAACCGATTTGGCATACCATGCAGGTAACGGCCATTATAGGGGCGTAACAGCCGTTACCACCCCTCGTAACGTTTTCTTTTTTCAGGAAAATTTCAGAAAAGTATGGGAAAATCCCATTTAATAAGAGGATTGGAAATATGTATTCTTTTCTAGTTTTGTACATGTTTATGACAGTGTAACAGTCCACTCTTTAGTAAGAATTCTGCCTCAACATGTTTGTTGATTTTATGAACCTAACAGGTTTGAATTGGCTACAAAACTTCTCTAGTATATTTCCTATATTTGGGGGACCATTTGATGCCAAAAATCGACCTTGAATTTCTATAATCTATCGGCATTCATCCCACTAATGTTATTGGCAAAAAATTGTGCTCATTTCATCATCGGACTATTAGATCGGAGGATATTTATTGGATAGTGGAAGAATGAAAAACATTCAATGGTCTTATTTCAAAAAACAAGTGTCCACAAAA
Organism: Magnolia sinica; assembly: GCF_029962835.1. Classification (NCBI taxonomy): domain Eukaryota; kingdom Viridiplantae; phylum Streptophyta; class Magnoliopsida; order Magnoliales; family Magnoliaceae; genus Magnolia; species Magnolia sinica. The sequence continues at coordinate 90,607,049 of NC_080574.1, forward strand.
CAACAATTAAATACATGGGCCATTGGCTCGTGGTGTAGGATACCACGGCTACGCGCGGAAGCTTGACGTAGCTAAGGAATGAAGGCTATGTCCTAGAGGGAGTGGAGGTGATTAGGATCAAATAAAATTTATGCCAATTAAATCCAATTACCTACTAAAACTATTTTCCAATTAAAGTTAAATAAAACAATTTAACACTAAGACCTCCAAGACAATAGTAGGTTCAATCAGATAGACTATAAATCATATTCCTATGAAGCAGCTAGTCTATATGTACGTGTGTGTGATGTACTAACTATCAACACCTATCATTCATCTAATAATGCATACATATAATTCATCTAAACAATCACATAAGCATAATTAAACAAGTGCTCAAAGACAATCCCAAGCATAGCCATGTATAGTGGTTCAGTTTCCCTACTCCACTCCCGACAGACACACTCAACCCATGAGTGTACCGGATTTCACTATCAAATGTTGTAAATCAGGTTCACCTCTAACCTTTACAATCTTAAACAAGGACCGGCTCCCTCGGAGACTTATGTGGTTTTCTATAGGGTCGCCACAAACCTCAGTCCTAATCCAAGGACCTACGTTTACTCCCACCGGAGGCTCCCTCAAAGACTAACAAGTACACACCCGTGTCTAATGGCCTACACAAGGACTTTGATTTAGGTCCTATACAAGAACCAATGTTGTCAAATTGCATATGTGATTGCATGCGATTAGCATATATTGTTCGCATATGCGATCGCACAATTGCATATGCCATAGCATATAATTTTTTTTTAATAATAAAATATTAAAAAATTCTTAAAAAATAGGTAAACTTGTCTAATCAGAACACATGATCGGATTGGTTTATTTTAATTATTTTATTATAGTTTGAGTGTTTTATTAAGTTATATATTTAATTATTTATATTATATAAATTTTAACAAAACAATCAACAAGCTAAATTAAAAGATAATTAATTATTAAAAACTTCGAAGAAAGAAATTTTACTGATAAATGGATAACTTGAAACAACTTATAAGTTACAACTTAATTTACAAAAAGTAAGCACAACTCACAAAATACGAAAAATAAACATACTTGAAATAATTTTAGAGAGATTAGAGTAAGAGAGAAAAAGGTGTAAGAGAGAGAGAGAGAGAGAGAGAGAGAGAGAGAGAGCTTTAGAGTAAAGAATAATGATAATGGAGGTGATAAGAGTGCCTATTTATAGGTAAAAGTTCTCCAAATTGAAAAAAATAAAAAATAAAAAAATGCTTCCACTATGGCTCTTGGGAAATATGCCATCACATATGCAGTATGCGATCGCATACTCGCACATGCGATTGCATACTGGTCGCATATAAAAGTATGCCATGGCATACTTACCAAGATCGCATATGCCATCATGGCATATGCGATTCAATCCACAATATGCGCATATGCGATCACATTTGACAACAATTATAAGAACCTAATCAAGTTTGGCAATCAAACTCTTACACTCAATCTTACACAAGGAAGGAGTGTGAATGGACTCACTCAATGACACCTAACTTGTCGAATTGAGCCCTGTTGATGCGCCGTCTTGGGTTGCTTGATCGATGTTCTCCCATGCTTCAAGTAGCTCCCCTTTTGCTCCCCCAATCATGATGACGACGCTTTGTCAAGGCTACAGCTCCAAGATCAAACACCTTGCATGTAGTGCTCCTTTAAAATGACCAAGGTAATGGGAAGTAGGTGAATCTCCTACAACTAATGGAATGTTGTAATCCTAGGGGATTCCCTTATATGAGTATTCTAGAGGATTTAGACAAAGGGTATACCAATATGATTGGGTCTAAAACTCTAAAAAAATGGTGGAGTTCAAGCTCATCTTCAAGGTGGAAGTTGGAATTCTCATTCAAGTGTTAATCTCAAGGAAGATGACTTAGAACTTATTAGTTTAGAGGCTTAGGATGGGGGATATGAACATGTAAGCGCCTACGCTTCTATTGCACCAAAACTCATTAAAATACCCAAGAACCAAATGCGTTATTATAAGAAACCGATTTGCAACAGCTAGTTAACGGTTCTATCGATATGATCGAAATGGCATTTGATGGGATCGAACCCTTTGTCGATCCCATCAAGAAATTCCAGATATATCTTTGTTAGTTGTTAGACTCATTATTCAATCATGTCAAGTGGACTTTCAATTGGATCGAGTTATATTTATAGTCTGTCGATGGGATCAAGACCACTCAAAAATAGTTGTTTTGAGCATACAAGTTCAAAGCAGCTTTGTACCCCGCATAGCCATACTAATCATGTTCCAATTAGGCTCCTAAAGCTAAGGGATGATCAACAAGGCATACCTATTAAGGTTGGGATGATCTAGAGGTTCAAGAGTTATTTTGGATCAAGGTTGGGGTCACCAAGGCACCTCGTATACTTGTTCTTTACTCCTTAATGCTTATGTCCACTTGTGTCTTCGGTCTTCAGCTTCCAATAGCTCAACCAACTACATGACACACAGACTCACGTGATTTACAAATAAGGTGAACAAATCAGTGCACTAACAATCTCCCCCTTTGTCAATTATCTGACAAAAACCTAACCTAGACAATGTCATGGTCCACACCAATGACATACCAAAACAATACAAGATATTAAATCCAAGATTACAAAGATTTACAAATTTAATACAGAAATTGAGACATGTAACATTAGCAATGCTCCCCCATAATTGCTCCCCCTATCTTCATCAATATTTGCATAAATAAACAAATCCTGTAAAACAAAATTTATTGTTTTGGTGGGACTTGATCTTTCTCCTCCTTTTTGCAGTATTTGACAAAGAGTAAGTTCCATAGATATTCCAATAAAAACATGATCAAGAACAACTCTTATAAGACAAATACTAACAGGGAAACGAAGGGTGCATATAAACATTAAAACATGGAGCATGCTTATTATGGTCATTCAAAAGATATACCAAACAAATTAGGAATGCCCAACGATAGTTTAAGCTAAAAAAACATATGATATCAAAATCCATTAAATTTAAAAGCTTAAACTATAAAAAAAAAAAATTTATTTATTTATTTATTTATTTATTTTATAATGAGGCTACTTGAGTTTAACTATTAAGCACAAGATAAGGCTAGAATCATCAGATTTTCCTACATGCTCACCATGAGGCCGAAATCCTCAAATTTAACTATAAGCTCATAAATGAGGTTGAAATCCTCAGTTTTATCTGTACGCTCACATATGAGGCCTAATCATCTTATTTAACAATTAAGCTCTCATAGACCTTCTAAGCTCACCTATTCCTCTTCACAACCCACTTGAGTGTGAATTTCCTAGGACCCGGAAGATGTTCGGGAGGGAGAATGATTTTCCTAGTTTTTTCTCCCTTAGATGATTTCTTAATTGGAGATCTATGTTCGGTGGGTGATTTATCTATGTTAGTCCTACCCTGATTATCATTGCCCTTGATTAGCATTGACTTGGCCTTTTCATTAAGCTAAGCAATTAGAGTTATAGCAACACCTTCATCCGATCGGTCATTTTAGGAAGGGTTGGAAACTCTCTCTTTTTCGACAATCCTTTAGGGATGCTTCTCCATTGGTGTGCCAATTTCTCAATCATAAAAAATGTACCACTATGCTTTGAGATTGAGGTGGATTGGGCCCTTTTTAAAATAACGTATTCAAATTTAAGGTGCCCAACATCTCCACAAGCATGGCACACGAGAAGTTTTTTGTCTACTTCCAAAAGTAGACAGTTCTTTTTGGATTACCGAATGGGTATAGGCAAAGATATGACTCTCAAGATCAAATCCTCTATTGTCCCCAAAAGCCCATTCTAGATTTACAAATAAGTTAATGTTATTTGGTAACCTTAGCTTTCCCCTTATAGGAAAACATCATTTCAGGGCTCCTTCGAATCTCACTCCGAACGATTAAGCCTTTCAAGAGGAACCCACTCTGATACCAATTGAAATTTCATGTAATAGGATGCCACGACTATACGTGCAGAAGCATAAAAGATTTATGGAATTAGGGCTATGTCCAAGAGAAGAAGGAAGGGGTGATTAGAACCAAATAAAATTTATGCAAATTAAATCCAATTGCCTACTTAAACTAATTTTCAATTAAAGCTAAGTAATTTAACACTAAGGCTTCCAAGCCATTAGTGGGTCCGATCACATAGACTACAAATCATATTCCTATGAAACAACTAGTGTGTATAAGATAGTGTGTACATGTGCATGTGCAATGTGCTCACTATCAACACCTATCATTCATCTAATAATGCATACATATAATTCATCTAAACAATCACATAAGCATAATTAAAAAAGTAGTCAAAGACAATCCCAAATACAAGCATGTATAGTGATTTGGTTTCCCTACTCCACTCCCGGCGGACACACTTAATCCATGAGTGTACTGTATTTCACTATCGGAGGTTTTAAATAAGGTTCACTTCTAACCTTTACAATCCTATATAAGGATCAACTCCCTCAGAGACTAGCGTAGTTTTCTATAGGCTAACCACGAATTTTAGTCCTAATCCAAGGACTTATGTTTACTCCCGCCAGAGGCTCCCTCGAGGATTAACATGTACACACCCATGTCCGGTGGCCTACATAAGGACTTTGATTTAGGTCCTACACAAGAACTTAATCAAGTTTGGCAATCAAACTCTTACACTCAATCCTACACAAGGAATAAGTGTGCATGGACACACTCAATGACACTAATTTGTCAAATTGAGCCCCGTTGATGCGTTGTCTACAGTTGCTTGATTGATGCTCACCCATGCTTCAAGCAGCTCCCCTTTTGCTCCCCCGATCATGATGTCAATGCTTTGCCAAGGCTTTAGTTCCAAGATCAAACACCTTGCATGTAGTGCTTGATGAGGACATCTCGCACACATGCACGCCCCACCTACGCATGTATGCAAGGAGGAGGGTCCCACCATCGATCTGGATTGATGACGACGTCCAAGGAGGACCTCCTAGTTAGGGGGCTGCATTTTGGTTCGTTGGAGTGGACCCGATAGTCATATGAATCCCACAATGGATTCTCATGATCGTGACCCACTATTCTAATTATCTAGTACTTTGGGTTTTGCTTATTATTATTATTAGGAATATCATGGACGGTTTAGATTGCTTTGATTAGTGGTTATTTTTTATTACTTCGTCGCCAAGTAATAGGTTGCGAACATGGAACGAGTTTTGGGGTATATGGTTTTATTATAAATAGGCACTCCTTGTAGTCTTTTTCATTAAATGAAGATTAATAAAATTGCTGCATTTTTCTACTCCTCTAAATCTCTGAGTTATGGAGATTCAATTGAGTGCGAAACCCTCCCTTCTTCGAAGGGCTGACTACCGTGGTGCGAAGCCACACCTACCCCGATTCACCCCCACCTTCTTCCATCTATATTTCTCGTCCTACAAGCATTCCATTTGCAAATCCATCAATATTTGCAGGCGTTTATCCATCTACAACAGATTTCTAGAATTTGGCCCTGCAAGAGGGCTAAAACTTCGGCGGAGCACCAAGCACAAACCGCGCATCGGATCAAGCTAAGATTTGGAGGTTTTGGAGTCCATCCCTGGCTGACCAGGGCCAAGGTGGCCTTTTTTTAATAATGGGCCCCACACACGTGCGGCCGGAATCACACGCACGTGCGTCTGAGCCATTGCTGTTGTCCATACGTGCGGTACTTCTCTGGTTCGTCTCTCCTATCTTTCACTCCTCTTTCACCCAAAATCCCTAAACCTAACCCTAAATTACTCTAATCTCCAATTTTATGCCTTTTCTTCAACCTTAGGGTTCTCCGAATTGAAATTTCTGAATCCCTTGGATCGAAGGAATTATTTCTGTGCATGTGTGGATGAATTTACCCTCTTTTGATTCTTGTTTGGTCTATAATTTTGATTGATCCGGCCCTAACATGTGTAGGCCTGGATCCGCATAAGATTCCCCTTGATTGAGTGTTTGAACTTTTTGTGTGGGATGTGGAATTTTGTGTAATTGTTTCTAAACTAGTGTGTTCTAAAGCCTGAACATTTTGCACATCATACTTGAATTTCATGTCCTGCATCAAATTTGGTATCAGAGCCAAGTTTTTTCATAGGGGAATGCATTGCATTTTTAGGGTTTAGTTTATTTGTGTACATTATACATCAAGTATCATCATATAGAGTTGTTTAGAGGTCCATAATTTCTGATATAGGCTGCTGAATTTTCTGCTATCAGAAAATCTGCATATCTCTTTGCTAGATTTTCTGTTGACAGATTTTTTTAGGCAAATAGGTTGCTAGAAATTTAGTATTGTGTCGTTTTCTCCATATAGAGTCCTATATGAGCATTTAGTCCTATCTAGGCACATATAGTCGTAGTAGAAGGTCCTTAGATTGAGTTAGTAGTTGTATGTCCACACGTACAGGTCGTGGTTTTGGCTTGCACCCTACACTAAACATGGAGCAATTGCAAGAGTCAATGAACAAGCTGACCCAGTGGTTTGAGTCTTTGGGTAGGCGCTTGGAACACCGTATGGACCAACGCTTTGAACAGCTTGATGTGGGCATTACCCAACTAGAGATCTCCGCCAAAGCAAACCCCACCATCGAGGAAGATGCCCAATCTCAGGCAAGTAGTCAGAAGGATAGACCAAGGAATAGAGGTAGCCAAGGAATCGGCTATGGGCGCGCATCCGTGCACCCACCCCGTGAGGGACATCAAGACCACTATGACCCCGATGCGCAACGTCTCAAAGGAGTTAGAGTATATGCCCCCACGTTTGATGACCAGTTGGACATTAAAGTTTTTCAAGATTGGTTGGCAAACATGGACCACTTTTTTGAGTGGTACGACATGTACAGCCTTGTTGCTAGAGAGAGTGCACCAGAGGCTAATGTAGAGTTACCCACTGAGGCCATTCCGGTAGTGGATGAGTTTCGTGATCTTTCCTGATGACCTACCAGATGAGTTTCCCCATATGAGGGATATACAGCACACCAAGACGTAGGACACCATACTACCTATAGTCGAGTTTGCGGTTAATAGTTTTGAAAATAAGTCCATAGGTCTAAGTCCTTTTGAAGTCATTACTGGTTATAAACCTAGGAAACCTATTGATCTTGTCCCTATGTCACTGTCCCATAGGCCGTCAGAGTCTACAGAGTCTTTTGCGCATCACATTCATTCTTGGCATCAAGAAATCAGGCAAAAGATCATGACTAGTAATGAACATTACACACTTTCTGGAGACCAACATAAACGTTTCAAGGATTTCAATGTAAGGGACTGTGATGGTCCGCATCAAGCCAAAGCGGTACCCTTAGGGAGCCATTCGTAAATTACACGCGCGTAGCGCTGGACCATTCAAAATTATAAAACGAAACGGTCTCAATGCATGTGGTAGATCTTCCACTTTCCATGAGAATTAGTTCCACATTCAATGTGGAGGATCTAGTTGTATTTCAAGGAACCACTGATACATTGTCCAGCCTGTCACCTAACCATCCTGATTCCCCAAACTTTTTCCTTAATTCATGGCCCTCTCCCGACCCATCTTCTCAGCCTCTACCTCTCATACCTACCATTCCCACACCCAAAGAAGAGATAGAGGATATTCTGGACCATCAGATAATATCCACGTCAGACGGCAGGTTTCAGAAGTTCTTGGTCAAGTGGAAGTCATGCCCAGCTTCAGACAGTACGTGACTCGCTGAGGAGCTTCAGAGACTTGATCCTTACAACTCGAAGCGGTCCAGGAGTTTTGTTTCGCTAGTGGCGAAACCTTCGCAGCCGGGGAGAATTTATGGGGACATCTCCCCACCCCCGCCCCCCCCCCCACACATCCACACGTATGCAAGGAGGGCCCTGCCATCGATCTGGATCGATGACGACGTCCAAGGAGGGCCTCCTAGTTAGGGGGCTGCGTTTTGGTTAGTTGGAGTGGACCCGATAATCATGTGAATCCCACCATGGATTCTCATGATCGTGACCCACTATTCTAATCTAGTACTTTGGGTTTTGCTTATTATTGTTATTACGAATATCATGGACGGTTTATATTGCTTTGATTAGTTGTTATTTTTTTATTACTTCGTCGCCAAGTAATAGGTTGCGAACATGGAACGAGTTTTGGGGTATAGGATTTTATTATAAATAGGCACCCACTTTAGTCTTTTTCATTGAATGAAGATTAATAAAATTGTTCTGTTTTTCTGCTCCTCTAAATTTCTGAGTTGTAGAGATTCAATTGGGTGTGAAACCCTCCTTTCCTCGAAGGGCTGACTACCGTGGCGTGAAGCCACACCTATCCCGATTCGCCCCCACTTCTTCCATCCATATTTCTCTTCTCGTACAAGCATTCCATCTGCAAATCCATCAATATTTGCAGGCGTTTCTCCATCTACAGTAGATTTCCAGAATCTGGCCCTGCAGGAGGGCTGAAACTTCGGCGGAGTACCACGTACAAACTGTGCATCAAATCGAACTGAGATTTTGGTAATTTGGAGTCCATCCCTGGCCGACCAGGGCCAAGGTGACCTTTTTTTGAATAGTGGGCCCCACACACGTGCGGCTGGGATCACACACACGTGTGTCTGAGCCATTGCTGCTGTCCACACGTGCAATACTTCTCTGGTTCGTCTCTCCTATCTTTCACTCCTCTTTCACCCAAAATCCTAACCCTAAATTACTCTAATCCCCAATTTTATGCATTTTCTTCAACCTTAGGATTCCCCGAATTGAAATTTCTAAATCCCTTGGATCGAAGGAATTATTTCTATGCATGTGTAGATGAATTTACCCTCCTTTGATTCTTGTTTGGTCTATAATTTTGATTGATCCGGCCCTAGCAAGTGTAGGCCTGGATCCGCATACGATTCCCCTTGATTGAGTGTTTGAACTTTTTGTGTGGGATGTGGAATGTTGTGTAATTGTTTCTAAACTAGTGTGTTCTAAAGCCTGAACATCTTGCACATCATACTTGAATTTCATGTCCTGCATCAGTGCTCTTTTGAAGTTACCAAGGTTTTAGGAGGTAGGTGAATCTCCTACAACTAATGGAATGTTGTATCCTAGGGGATTTCCCGAGTATCTAATAATTTTTTCTTCCCACTTTCTTTCTATTTTTCTTTATTGATGTCTAATATTTTCCTCCTTCTCCTCTTACTGTCTTTTTCATTGCAACAGAATACATTCTATTTTATACACAATTGCCAGAATCCAAATATGGTGTATAAACAGAACACTTGATTATTCGATGCATCAACCAGTACAAATTAACATTGTTAGCCTCACCTCATGTCCTAGATAGTCTGAGAGCTACATTCTACTCTAAATAAAAGTGGGACTAACTGAACTTTTGAAATCCTTATTTGTTTGCTAGTCCTCAAAATCTATCAATTGGACATCCAAACTGTCTTAAAGAGGTAAATAAACAGCAAAGGAACCAAACGTGCTCTAAGAAAAATAAATCTGAACCAACAGCGTTTTGAAGTGATATAAGCGATAACATCTAATTTAGACAATTTGATTAAGATTGCATATAACAAATTCCATACACAATCAGTACCTATGAAGCAAGAGAATTGTAAGGCCAGCAATTACAGTACAGAAATACCACGACACATAACAATAGAAAGGAACATGCCTGAACAAAGCTGTACAGACCCGGAATTGCCATAACATCTGCCCCCAGAAGTTTCAGTCCAAAATCAACATGTGGCTGTCAACAAAGGCAACAAATCAAAAGGAAAAGCTAAATTGAAAATAAAAATAAAAATAAAAAGGTCCAGCAAGAATTAAACATTAAATATCAAAAGCATCAAATTGATTTACCAATTTTCACACACCTTATCCATAAGAGACACCAGTATTTTTGCAAAGCAAGGAAAGCTTGGGACCAATGGTTTCAGGGTAATACGTGGAACAGCAAAGACTTGCAAATCAATAACCTGAAATTTACTAGCAACAAGTAATTAAAATGCTAATAATAATGCATAGCAATATTCTTCTTCAAAAGAGAATGTACAGCTACAGCTAAACCTTCAAGTTGGCGAGTTTAGGCCATTACAATTAGTATCAAGGAATACCAAACATCTGCTATGATAAAGATTAAATATTGAATTGATCTCCATGAGACATCAAATAAATCAATAACCTGAACAGTTGCTTTCAGTCCAAATGCTTTAACTGCAACAATGACATTTGGATTTGCAGCCCATTTTAAAGATGGCTCCAGGATTAGCTCTTTCTCATCGGTGGTGTAAACTTTCATCCCTGGACAGAATTAAATCAAATAGATGAGTGTGCATAGTCTCAGTGAACATGTGAAAAACCAAAGCAATAAAGAAAAGAGAAACAGACACAACACAAGCAATCAAGGTTGAACATTTAAAACATAGAAACTAGGATTTTGTCAAGCAAATGAAACTAAAATGTGTATGCAGTAATCACCAGAAAGATATCTAAAATAAACTGCACAACAGCAACTACAAAATGAAGATTAGTATTAACTATCATGAAACATGTATTGAAAAACTCTCTAAGGAGAAGACGCCAGTCCACCAATGAAAGCCAGAAAATAAACATCAGCTAGAGAGGGATAATGTAAAACGAGTCAAAGACGCCCACAAAATATATAAAGATAGAGAAGAAATCAATTAAAAAAACTATTCCCTTTCAAAATCATCATAAGAAGAAGTTACACCCACTCTATCTTAAACTTCTCCTTTGCTTGCTTTATCACCCATAAAATGGTAGGAAAAGGTTAATAAGTATTAATGCCTGGAGATTGCTATTTCCTTTAAAAATAGCTTACATGTCAGAGGCTTAACAATGATGCCTGATATTAGAGCTTTTTCATTTCAATTATGAAACTAGCATCGACTTGTGTTGGAATAAACTTCTAAATCCAAGAACAGTGAGCAGAAAACTTGGGAAAAAGATTTTTTTTAAAAAAATAGACGAACAAACCTTGAAAAGTTGGCGGCAGGGTTCCCAATGTTAGGGCTTCAAATTCAACTGATTCAAGTTTATACTTGGCAACATTCTCAGCAACAATTGGCTTGGCAATTTCCTTTGCAGTATTGCAGATTGCCTAAATAAGAAAAACATTAGAATTAATGAAAACCATGTTGACAGCTAGTGCTGATTTGAACATATTTAAATAAATTGGAAGAACAGGACCAAACCCACATACCTTGTCCAGATAAGGCCACATAGTTTCAATAAATTTGTTTAGCCAATCAATCTTCAAGAAGCAAAACAAAGGATGTGATTATTTGAAACTACAGTATGAGACAGATATAAACATGGAATTTCTCAAATGAAAAGCATAATAAAAATGAACTAGACAAAGAAGCACTAAAACTAAAAGACATACTCGATCAAAGTCTGGATTTTTCACCCATAATGGTATTTCAAGCATCATGCGCTGCAAAGTTTGGGAGTCTAGTTCAACAAGTGGCCGAATCGTAGGATCCTAATCAAGTCAACAGTGAAAATCTGATTAGAGTAGACAAAACCTTAACATGCATAATTGAATTGTTCTTGAAACTAGCATCAGTCAATTCAAGGGTCCATTTGGAGGCAACTTCCACAAGACGTGTTTTCCTGCAAAAGCAAATCTGTTTCAACTTTGTTGGTCAATTTTCCGAAAATGAATCTGAGGCAAGTCAGAATTTTGTCAAGGTGATTTTCTGAAAACTAATCTGAGGCAAGTGGGCTTTTTAGCACCTGTTTTGACGAGTGGAGGGCCAAGCAGGGTTTGCGAAAAGTGCCTCGCATCACACCACAAAAAGGAGCCTGACACAAAACGGCATTTGGGCATCAAATGCCCCTTTTTGAGGGTGTCTCCAAACGGATTCCAAATGACAAGAATGCAGAATGCATAAGACGGTGGTTGATTCAACTTGCACACATGTATAAAGATGTGTGAGCGCCAGTCTCACAGGGAAACTTAATACTTCCTGTAATTTTGCGGTGCCGACTGAAGCAAGTAGATCTCCAATCACAAATGTGTATCAAACTTGATCACATGTGTGAGCTACATAATGACTTGTGTAGCCCCACATGGCCAAACATGTGGGAGAAATAAGTGTGAAATTAAGTGTGAAGTTGTTTTTTTAAATGTTTTAAAATAAAAGGAAAGTCAAAATTCCCCACTTGAGGGTTGCTAGAGAAGAGTATTCAAGCGTAATTTGGACTCTCTCAGATTACATTATGGCTTCTTTATTATAAGCAACACACCATAACCTCTCTTTTGGAGTGTAAATCTCTTTCTTTATTATAAACACTAGCTGCCACCTTTTTGACACAACCCAAGACTGGCCAACCCCTTCAATCTCAGAAACCCTAGCTGCCACCTTTTCTACACAAAACCCAAGTCTACTTTTGTCTAGCCCTAAGATCCTCAGCATACATACCCAAACAACTAGATCTAGAACCCTAGATAAAATAAAATAAAATAGAAAATCATACTAGGCTCGAAGCACATATTATCAACTGTATGATCATTAGACTCAGATCGTAAAAACCCTAATCCCTACTCAAAAATTTTAGATCTAGCCCAAAATCTTGACTGTAACCCGAAAACTTTTACGTCCACCTTCCAACATAAAAATCCAGCCCATCCAACCCTCACAAATCTCAACCAAACACACTGAAAGCCTTTACATCTTCACCAGCAACCAAACCAGCCTTCAGAGCTCAGCCATTCAGCCCTTGAGTTCTAAATTTGTGCATCTTCCTTCACATCAATGCCTAGAAACATTTTTTGTGTAGAGATCCGTTGATTGGACACATTTGTATTCCAGATCTGTTTTTCAGATTTGTTGATAGGAGACATCACTCAAGAACTGTATATGCAAATCTGTTGCTAAAGAAGTACTACACTTCAGATCTGCTATTGGAAGAGTTTTGTGTTCCAGATTTCATGGGTATCTACTGTTAGAGACAACATGTGTTTTTTATCTACTACTGAAGCGTATTGTATCTTAGATGCGTTTGGGTCTATTGTCGAAAGCATTCTGAGATAATATTGGGATCGGTTTGCTGCTGATATGTTTTGGTGTTCCAGATCCGCATTTAGATCTGTCGATCCACATTTTAGATTTGCTGGCGAAATTGTTCTGTGGTAAGATTTGTTGTTAGATACGTTCCATGTGCCAAATCAATGAAATAGATCTAGCACTGGGGCATCTTGAACACCAGATCTACGTTCAGATCCATTGTAGAAACAATCTGTGTCACATCTAATGTTTTGGGAATTGCATGCACATGAGAAACGGTACTTCCTAGTCCCCAAATGGAGGGTAAAACCAGAGATAAGATGACAAAAACCATGCAGAAGACGACGGAAATGTACACAAAACAACCACCATCATCATCAAAGCCTTATCCCAATTAAGTTGGCTAGCTACATGGATCCTATTCCGCCATTCCACTCTATCAAGGGTACCTTCAGTTAGATCATAGGTCATTAAGTCTTTGCTTACTACCTCCATACACGTCCTTTTGGGTCTTACCCTTGCCCTTTTAGAGCTCTTCGTCTTGTACCAACTCACTTCTGACCGGCGTGGTTCTTGGTCTCCGTTGCACATGACCAAACCATCTAAAGTCTACTTTCCCTCATTTTATTACCTATTGGTGCTACTCCTAAGTTCCCTCGAATGCATTCATTTCCAATTCTATCCTTCCTCATCTTGCCACTCATCCACCCCAACATCCTCCTTTCAGCTACACTCATCCTATGAACATGCTGTTTCTTAACTACCCAACATTTTGTCCCATAAAGCATGGCTGGTCTTATAGCCATCCTATAAAATTCCCTTTTCAGTTCGAGTGGTACACAACAATCATGTAAAACTCAAGAGGCACGTCTCTATTTTTTCCTCCTAGCTTGAGATCTATGGGCAACATCCTTCTCAATCTCTCCACTCATGGATTATATACTGAAGGTATCAAAAATGGTCATTTTGAGAAACTTCTTCGTCAGCAATCTTAACTAATTCCTCATTTTCACTCCTTTTGTTACTAAAATTGCACTCCATATACTATGTTTTAGTCCAACTAATTTTAAATCCTTTAGATCCTAAAGCACCCCTCCATAAGTCTAGTTGTGTCTATGCCCTCCCTCATCTTGTCAATCAAAATTATGTCATTAGCAAACCACATACACCATGGGATCTTTTCCTGTCAACAAGTACACCATCGCCCTCCAAGTGGAATGCCGTGGATCAGGCAAAACTGCATGCTGCTGCCCGTCGCAAAGTACAAGACCTTGAGCAAATGCTAGAAGCCAACAAAGCTGAAGAGAAGGTTGCCACAGTCGAGGCCAACTCAGCACAGAATGTGGCGAGAGATGCTCAAGATATCAACCTTCAAGAACAATAAAAGGTCACCAAGATAAACGCTAAAATTGGTCAACCTAAGGCCAGTTTAGAAGCCATCGCTGATAACTCTCAAACCTTGGTGTTCTGTGAAGCAGAAGTGGCTGATCTAAAAGGACAGCTCACTCAAGTATTGTGGAGAATGTCCAAATAGGTCTCAAGTCAGCTCTCATCTTCCCCCATGTTGGACTTATCTATTTCATTTGTCAAGAAATCATATGTTATACTGCATTTTTACTGAAACGGGGTGGAATAAAATGGTATGTTTCGTAACCAGTGCTGTGTATGAATGAGATGATAATGCACAACATGATGCATGACATAATGCATGGCATGATGTGTGGCATGATTTTTTTTTATTTTTTTATACTTTGGTGTCTTATACCATTACAATATGCAGTACTTGACCATTACTTTATTGTAATAGACAGGCTTTAATCAAATAATGCATTAGGTGAACTAACAGGCCTTAGCTAGGCAATGCTTGGCTGTTGTGTGTGCCCTTAGCCATAGCAATTTTAGCTAATCGAGACGGACCTTTACCCTGCTCGGGAAATTCCACGGCAGAGATGACACTTGGTCATGCTTTCAGCCTCATCAAATTAATCGCACTTCACCAATTGGACACGGTGCTTGGCCATGAGTGGGATAATCTTAGTTATGGGCAGTGTTCGAATTATCTCTGATATTATCTTTATCTCCAGCTCAGCGATACCGATAACGCTAGTAGTATCAGAAAATCTAGGTATTAGCAATGTATTGCTAAGCATCGCCAACGTATGAATATCACTAATGTATTCGCCAATATTTTCAACTATGTAAATTCTAGGTGTCGCTTGTATTGCCAATGCATCAATATCGCCAATGTATCACCAAAATTTTCAACTATGAAAATTCTAGGTGTCGCTTGTATTGCCAATGCATCAATATTGCCGATGTATCGCCAAGATTTTTTACTATGAAAATTCTAGGTAATGCTTGTATCATAAGTGTATCGACGATATTTTAATAGTAAATTTTTATTTCAATTTTTTTTTTCATGGGCACATGGATGTATGTAGTGTTCAATTTGTCATTGATAATATCTTGATATTATCGATATCGCAATACGCGCGATATTGAGACCACAATCTTTCGTTTCCTTTCCAATTGTTGATGATTTCTTGGTGAAATACCATTTGTTGATATTTTGCAATACCAATGGAAGGTTGGATGGTTAAATAGGCCGGATGGGATGGTTGGACGGTTAAATAGGCCGGATGGGATGGTTGGACTGATTTCTTACAATAGCACATACTTTTAAGGCCTCATTATATGGAAACTTGTTATATATGCATTCTTTTTACAATTTTTTTTTTTTTTTAATTTCTAAATATGCAAATATGTCCATTTTAACATCTCCTAAAGTTTCGCTGAAAATTCCACCGTTTTTGCCATGTTTCCCCGCGTTTCCGGTTATCAACGATATTATCGACGATATCGATATTGTTTCTGTATCCCTGGCCAGCGAAACTTGTAGCGATACCGATACTTCGAACACTAGTTATGGGTGCCTAGCCGTGAGTGGGATAAATTTTAGTCTATGTACCAAGGTAGACCTTAGTATAATGGCACTTGGCCATAAAATGTGACGCTTAATGGGGCGTTTGAGCATGTCATACAACACCTAGCCACGGTGTAGGTAGGTCTTAGTTTTGTAGTCCATCACTTGACCATTAATAGCAATTTCTTAGTGACAACAAATGTGGGCATCAGCAATAAAGATAGTGACCGAGCCATAGATGACGCTTGGCCATGCTTTTAGCCTCATCAAATTAATCACTCTTAACCCATTGGACATGGTGCATGGCCATAAGTAGGATAAATGTTAGTCTAATGGTGCTTGGCCGTAAAATGTGACACTTAATCATGGGATGTTTGAGCATACCACACGACACCTAGCCACAATGCTGGCAGGTCTTAGTTTTGTGGTCCTTCACTTTACCATTAATAGAGACACTTAGTCACGACAAACGTAGGCCTTAGCCGTAGAGATAGGTGCGGAGCCGTAAAAATATGCACAGAGACATAGCAATAGGCCTTAGCCATAGAAATAGGCACGAAGCCATTCATAAGTATTTGTGTAGCCTAGACTACCAGACGTGTGACCTTAATCACAAACATGCAACACTTAATTGCCACAATTCGACTTAGCATTCCTAAAAATGAAAATGCATATGCACCAAGGTCACGAAAATTGACACAAACCTGTATTTGTCCATTTTTCTTCTTCACAGGCACATATTGGAGATCTTGGAGGTACTTGACTTCCCGTACAAATCTAACCTTAATAAGCTTATTGACCTCCTCTTCAATCTACGGGGCCAACTCCAGATGAAAGCATCTCTACGCTTGCTTAACAGGCTCTTTCTCTTTGAAGATGCCCATTTTGTGCATCGCTATTACAGGGTCCTAGCCAGTCATCTCAAAATACGTCCAGGCCAATGTACTTTTGAACTCCTTCAAGAGTTCGACAAGCTTATCGACCTCAACTGAAGGGATATTGGTTCTCAGTTATGTGACCACAATTCTTCCTGAGAACCGAGATTCACTTCATAATTCATCAACCATTGGTTGCCACCATCTTTAGTTTGTGCGAGCACTACACTTTGCTTAAACACTTCAACATCCACGCCCAATTTGTCAATTGGCTGAGAAGCTACTAACACTTGGTTGACTTCACAAGCGCATGCCATCGAGCCTTGCCTAGTCGCCTGGGTTTTGACAGAGGCTGTGGATGGGGAAACGACTATATCACAAGCTGGCCTTGCCTTGTCGCCTGGGTTTTGACAAAGGATGTGGATGGGGGAATAGCTACACCACAAGCTGGCTTGGAAGATATAGGGTTGGTGGCAGCCTTTTTTCCTTTTATCTTTTTCTTTGTCAACAACAATGTCTCCATCGTCCACCACTTTCTAGATTAAGTTTTTAAGGATATAACAATCCTATCTTGTGCCCAATAATTCGATGATAACGACAATATTTGGGATCATTGGTTTTATTGACCTTAGCAGGCAAATGAAGCTCTATTGGCACAATAGTTCCTTCAACGACTAACTGCTCCATCATGGGGATCAAGTCCTCCATGGGGGATTTGTACTCTTTGAGGTTTGTCTCTCCTCTGTATCTTGTCAAGGATTGGCGTATTAGAACTTCTATTGCCACGAGGGTCGGCCTTAACTTCAGCCTTAACCGCCCTCTTTGCTTTGTCTACATCATTGGACATAGTCGTCTTGGTTGCATCACAACACTGTCCATCTAGGCATGGTGGGACACCTCTAAATGACACTTGCTCAATGATGTGTGTTTTCACAGCAAGCCCTCAAAACATTGTGATAGTGGCATCGTCCAACCCAAAGGCTACTTTGATGTGCCTGCTAGTGAGGCATGGTTGCACCTATGCCTCTTCTAAATGGACCTAGCGACAAGCGAGTCCCAGCGACCTCCATAGAGCTATGAACTAGTATGTCGTTTCATTCCGCCTTTGTCAAGTAAGAGCCAAGTCAGCCGACCTAACATCTCGCTAAAACAAGAAGAAACTCTGGCAAGGAATGCATTCTGCATCTACTCCCAAGACTAAATGGAGCCCGTTGCTTGAGTCATGTACTCAAGTACCATCGAAAGGCCTTCCCAGTGATGGACAAACAGAACAATGGCAAACAATATTGAGGCATGGACGAGAAGTTCCCCATTGCCGTGAGAAAATGAATCAAATGTTCTTCTAGAGAACTAATCCTATCAAACTTTTGAAAATCTAGGCACTTGTAGTTGAAAATTTGGTCCTTCAACCTCGCAAGGTATGGAATCCGTTAAGCGAACTTCCCTCTCATTCTCGACGAAACATGTCTCCAACAATTTGTCTTAGATCACTGTGCATTATCTTGTGAACCAAGGTTGGGCGGAACCGTGGTAATCGGTCTTGTGCAGTTGTAACAGCAGCATGTCCTGGTGGGAAGTGTGAGTCACATCCATCATCCCCTCATGCTAATGGGCAAGCACCGCATCCTTATTCACAGGAGGATCCATTAGTTGAGTCATGATCCAAGTAAAGGCAGTATATCCCGAAAAGCTTTAAATTCCTCTAACATGTTGGCCTAAACATGTAGGACTTTGGCTAAAGGGTCTTCGGACGGGGATGGGTCAGACTCAAGGTATCCCGTATCGGTATCTGTTGGCGTAATGGTGCCCACCAATACTGATACGGAAACGGGGGTGTATCGGCGATACGGGTGCGTAACGGCCCGAAACAATGCAATTTTTATTTTTTATTTTTGCCAAAAAAATATGAAAAAATATGGATTAAATCCAGAATATTCTAAGCATTCCAAATATGCATTCATTTATAAATTGAAACATGTTTATGGTGGTGTAACGGTCCACTCTTTGGTGAGAAGCTGTATCGGACTGTCTGATGAATTTATGAACCAGACAACCTGGTATTGGCTATAGATATTTTATATTTAATTATCTAACTATATAATATCAATATGAATTAATTAGAATGAATCTAATACCAAAATATCTCATATTTGTAGGTATTGGTGTATTACATACCTTGTAACTTGTGCACATTTTATTTCAACATACAATCTAGGGACTTTTATGTCCAATTATATAATTCATATATCAAACAAATTAATATAATTTTTCCCAATAAATCTTAAGAAAAATTTTGAAATTATATTCAAGTAGATAGTGTTGTCGATTTAGAGCTGATTTGGTGGACCATTTGATGCCCCAAATCAACGTTAAATTCATGCAATCTATTGGCACTTATCTCACTAATGGATTGGTGGATATTTATTGAACAGTGATAAATGAAAAATATCAAATGATCCTATTTCAGAAAAACAAGCTTTTGCAAATTAACGGTGAAAATCATTTAAATAATTTAATTTTGGAATTGTGACATGGCAACAATAGTGCCATAATTTAATTTATTAATTTCAAGTTAATGTATGCCTCATGGACAATTTTTACGGCCATGTACATAGGGCCCACCACGATGTATGTATTGTATATCAATGACATCCATCTGTTTTATCAAATCATTTTAAGGCATGGTCCAAAAATGAGGTAGATCCATATCTAAGGTGGACCACTAGTGGGTGAGGCCTTGAAATTGGGGTCCACCTTAATGTATTTGTATATCCGTGTCGTCAATATATTTTGCTAGCTCACTTTAAAGCATGATCCAAAAAAAAAAAAAAAACAGGCAGATTTAAACCTTAGGTGGACCGTTAGTGAATGACGCCCTGAACATAGGACCCACCTTGAATCCTTGATGCATTTGTTGTATATCCATGTTGTCCATCCTTTTTGCCAACTCATTTTAGGGCATGGTCCAAAAAATGAGGCAAATCCAAATCTTTGGTGGACCACACAGTAGGGATTGAATTCCCACAATTAAAACTTTTATTATTATTATTATTATTATTATTATTTTATTTTTAAGCTGCGACTTTTGTTTTCCTTGATCCAAGTCCATGCAACCTTATCAGTAGTTTTGATGGTAAATAAACATTACAGTGGGCCATAATAAGTTTTTAACAGTGGCCATTCAATCCTACTGTGCGGTCCACTTGAGATCTGGATCTGCATCATTTTAGGGACCATGCCTTGAAATGATCAGGAAAAACTGATGGGTAGCATGGATACCTAATACAACACATAGATCAAGGTGGGCCGCATGCACTAAAACAATGCGAGTGCACAATGGGCATTCAATCCTATTGTGCAATCCACTTGAGATCTGGATCTACTTCATTTTAGGGACCATGCCTTGAAATGATTAGGAAAAACTAATGGGTGGCATGGATATATAATACAACACATAAATCAAGGTGGGCCACATGCACTAAAACAGTGCAAGTGCACAGTGGGCATCCAATCCTACTATGCGGTCCACTTGAGATCTGGATTTGCTTCATTTCAGGGACCATACCTTGAAATGATTAGGAAAAACTGATGGGTGGCATGGATATATAATACAATACATAAATCAAGGGGGGGCGCATGCACTAAAACAGTGCAAGTGCACTAAGCGGCGTGGGTCGCAGACCACTTAAACAAATAAGGTGCGTGGCTGTTTTATAGCCACGCACCCATTCATTTTTTCCAGACTGAGAAAGGGAGAGAGAAATGAGAGGGAAAAAGAAAAAATGAGAGGGAAAGAAAGGGAAAATGAGAGAGAGGAAGAAAACGAGAGGGAAAGAAAGAGAAAACGAGAGATAAGGAGAAAATGAGAGCTACAGCTATAGCAGGGCTGCAACCCGAGAAGAAGAAGGAAAGAAAGGAAAAAAGGATTTTTTTTTTTTTTTTTCTTTAGGCCCGTAACGGCCATTACGGTCCATATCATAACGGTAACACGTTTCGGCCCTGTATCGCATAACGGCCGATACGTAACTGATTCGGGATACCTTGGTCAGACTAGCTCATCCCCGCCATACACACCGCAATTGTGAGCAGGCATATAAAGGAGCTATTGGGTGTATAGTGGGATAGACGAGTCTGGACTAGCATTCGCAACGTAGCCGAGACAAAGTATTGCTCAACCTGGGTGTCAGAACCCACATGCTCAAGGAATTACTTGCAAGAGAGGATGTTGAATGGCTTCGTGATTGGAGCATCGGGAACTCATCCACCATGGGAGTTGAGCGCGATTGAGTCAAAGCAGCCAACTTTTGTTGTATTAGGCAGGGTGCTACTTCGGGGTTGCGGCATGCCGCACTCAGAGTGATAGTGCCTTCAACAATGGAGAGAGCCAAGCTTGTCATGTATGTTTTCTTGCCAGGAGGGATAATGACTTGCGAAGATTCGAGTCCCCTGGTACAATGCGCCCGAAGCATTACGTGACATTAGCCCTTGTGAGTTAGTTGGACGTACTATGAACAAGGCAAAAACAACCCCAACAAATGTTTCAGTCTAGGAAGGGACCTTAAGTCAGGAAGCCTATAAGGATATAGGGAGTTCAGACCTCATTGTCTTGTTGTTGAGGCAGTTTTAATAAAGCGGGGAGCCTTGGTTTTGGGGCCAACCTTGGCGCTATGCTCGACAATTGCCGCCTTTGTGGTCATGGCAATATAGGCAAGGACCTACGGACAAATGGCATTATCGCCTTTGGGAGGTAGGCGATGGCGAACCCACCTGTGGTAAAAAAGAAGCAGAAGGTTGTTGCAAATGGCGTGTGATTGTAATGAGTTAAATTGATGTCCCGTACAAACACCTGGAGGACAAAAGCCAACATTATGTTTGAGGGATAGATTATAGAGGTGATATGCGCCTGTGGACTATCTTGAATTATTCCTTAGGGATGAAGGGAGGAATGTCCTCGTCAGAAGTCACCTCTTCGGCACTACGAGCAACGCCGAAAGGCCTTTAAAGATAGTGAGCTCTAAGCACATTGGCATCGTCTAAAAATGTCTATAAAGAGGAACTTAAAGAGAACCTTTGGCACTACTTGGAGAAATAGAAATAGAGATTCTAGGTTCGGTCCCCAATGGAGTTGCCTCTTTGTTTGTGTGATTTTATCAATATTAATATTTGATAATTTTTAGACATTTGTAGTACATTCGTAGATATTGTCGAATCCACATAAGAATGATGGCATGCTACATTAAAAGGTTGTTCTTATTAATTCGGGATCTAATTACAATCCACGTTGTGGTTTGGCACAACCCTTAATTACATTACAGTTGAAGTACCCTTGATTCTAAAGAAATAATACAAGAGAGTTGTAATATTTATACCAAGCAGGATGGAACTAACGTGTGTTAATGGATCAAACTAGTTTTATGTTACCAAAGAATCAGCAGCCTTAGCATCATGTTCCATCCAACTAATTAACAAGTGCTCACCGCCTTAGCAAAGAGCACAAGGCTTTAAGAATACTTGAAAGTCAAGTGATCACTCAGTCAAGCAATGGGAAGCTCATGTGTAACTTCCTCTCAAAATCAACTGGTACAAAGTAACCATCATGCAAATGAAATAATATAAGTGCAAGGTTGTGCCCTGATAGCAATAGAGACAAGCAATGTATGACAGTGTTCAATTAAGAGACAAAGCATAAGGATGTGTTGGGACAAGTAAATACAGGTGAAGGGGAACAATTGATTAAGGTTGAAGGACCCAAAATGAGGATGAGGGGAAGACCTAAAAAAACTATGATGCAAGACAATTAACCACTTGCTCTAAAAGCTCGAACTAATAGAGCATGGTGAATCAATCCCTTCATCTCATAGCCTAAGTGATGCGGACACAGGTGCATTCAAGGTATACCAACGAAGAAAGCGCCAACCACAAGTGCCGTCCTTGTGGATAGGCGAATATTGAGGAGCTGAAGACCTTTCACATGTGATTGGACATATAGAAGACCCCACTTAGGGAAGACACATGTGAAGGAAGATTGGAGAAAGAAGACCGAGCGCCCAAACTTTCCCATACTTATGTTATTTGCGCGTTTTTTGACTTAGTTAGGAGTCTTTTAGTAATCTTATATCTTTATTTGCTTATCCTAGGGGTATTTTAGTAATTTTATGTCTTTATTTGCTTATTTAAGTGGGGTAAAGCCCTAAACTCGAATTTCAACTATTGATTAATGAAAAGCAAACCCTTTGGTTGCCTCCTTCCTCTCTTCTCTCTAATGGTACTTCTTCTCTCCCCTTGATCTTCTTCTTCTAATTTCTTCTTGTGCCCCTCCAACTTCTTCAAGGTAATACTTTTCTTCCTTCTATTTTCCAGTTTTGGCTAATCCTTCTTCGATCAAAATCTTAAGAACCGATCTAAACCCTAAATCCCCAAATTCTCAAATCCCTAATCCGAGAAACTTCTTGGTTCTTCGGACTAGTGATCTTCATTGATCGATTGGGTGTGACCATGCAAGATCGGGAGGTCTCATCCCTCGCCGGATCCAACCTAAGTAGTAATTGAATTCCATAATTCATGGTTGTAGTGATGGCCCGCTCCATTGCATGTTTCCTTTATGATTTTCTCAGTTATGATGATTACTGTTAAAATTTTAGATCATTTATTCATTTTATTTCCGCTGTTTAATTATCTCCATGAGCATGCATCATAATTAGGGCTGTCCTGCGTCACCAAGCCCCACATCCCATGGGTGAGGACCTCGGCCAAACCCCCCTCGTGGGCCCCACTTCACATGGGTTCCGCTTCACACGAGCCACCAGCCTCACATGGGCCGCCCACCCCGAGTGTGCACCTGCATCCCACATGCCACCCCACTTGAGCCCGGTGTGAAAATGCCCCTACATTCATCACTCCCAGTGAGGAGTCTCGAACACGAGACCTCCCACTTTGATGCAAGACAATTAACCACTTGCTTTAAAAGCTTGAACTGATAGAGAGCATGGCAAATCAATCCCTTTATCTCATAGCCCAGACCCCACATCCCATGGGTTAGGACCTCGGCCGAACCCCCTCGTGGGCCCCACTTCACATGGGTTCTGCTTCACATGAGCCACCCGCTTCACTCGGGTTGGGCCTGCCTCACACGAGCCACCCGCCTCGCATGGGCCGCTCACCCCGAGTGTGCCCCTACATCCCACTGGCCACCCCACTCAAGCCTGGTGTGAAAATGCCCTTGCATTATGTAACGACCTTGGAATTTTCTGTGCTAATCTTTCCTTAAGTAGTTGTTTTTGGGGTAATTAGCGCTTTACTCGATTGCTTGTGAAATTCGCATCAATCACTTTAAATTGTATCTGCATGGCTCTAAACGTGTAGATTAGTGAGCGCTACGTTACTCTGAAACCTGGGATCCATCGCTAAATCCAGTTGTTCTGGGGAATTTTTGGAAGATCTGGATCGGACCTGGACCGCGCGTCGAAAGTCCGATGGCGATGATCTTAGGCTGTTGCGGTCACCAAGTTGGGCTTGACTATCACCTCGAAAATCAACTTCATGTGATGTTCTGGGTCGATTTGCTTGAGCTTGGAGTGAAGAGTGTGAGAACGGTTGGAATTTATTAAGCTTTTTATGAAATCTGAGTCGTGTCGCTTGCGCGACGATTTTAAGCTATCTGACCGTTGGATTCTGACCCAATTTCACCCTCTGATCAGGATAATTGGCCCAGGCATATCCTAGTGCTTGTGGACCTGATCGAGATTCCGTGACCGTTGAATTGAGTGTGGTCCGCCACGGCTGATCTGAAGAGCCGGTCGGTATGAAATCTCAGCTTGACCTAGATCCATGGTCAAGGAGCTTAAGTCCGACCTTTCGTGGTTATAGGCCCACCAGAAGTGCTTCGTTGGATCGAGAAAGGCGTGCTTTGGTTATAACCTAAGTATACCTTGACCCTGGGGTTATTTTCATCAAATATAGGCCTATTTATAGTCCTTAAACCCTAGCTCTCTTTTCCATACGATTTTCTCTAACCCTAGCTTGGAAAGAGAGTGGAAAAGAGAGAGAAAGTGAGAGAGATAAGTTGGTGAATCATCTTGGATTCTTCCTTGTTCTTCTTTATCTTTGAACCTTCACTTTGAATCGTTCTTCTGACGGTTCTGAGTTCTTTTGAGGTAAGTTAACCTAACCCTAATCTGTGTTAGAGCTTAGATTAGTTTTGGAGTTCTTGTATCTCACTTCTATCCTTGTTTTAGGGTATTCTATCGCCGTTGACGAAGACAACTCGTCTAAATCAGTCGGTGTTTCTTTTCTGGCTTAAGGTGCGGACTTTAAGTGTATAGGTTATAGTTTTCAAGGCTTTCAATGCCAGTTAATGATTTATTCTTGTTATGGATGAGATTTCACATGCCAAATGTTGCGTTTACGTTGCTTTCCTGATATGCATGTGCTATATTGAGATTTGTGTATTCTATGTGTATTTATAAAGTACCGTATACGTATAAAATATGCACCTGTGTTTGCCATGATTATTTGTCATGTATGTATGCTAAATGCATGTATGACGACTCCTTGGTAAAAGGAATTGTCTAAATGCATGTATTTCAACATACGTCATGTAAGTTGTCCCATGTATGCTAAGTGTTTGTAGAAATGCATGAATGATCTGAAGTGTAATTTATTACACTTATTGCGGGCATTGAGAAGTGATTCTCAACACTCCTATTGATGCGCATGATTTCCTTTATGCAAGTTACATTCCAAGTTATTTAAATTCAAGCATCTCCTATGCTTACATTTATGTTAAGTTGATTTTCCTCTAGCGCTTATGTACCATGATTCAAGTTGTTGTTCCATTACTGTTTTACATTTTATATGAATATCTGTTGTAGTATAATGTGTTTGGGACTATGCCTTAGTCCAGGAAATCGGTAATTGACCCTATATTTGTGGTTGAGATTGCTTTCGCCACGTAGGACGTATTAGACGAACCCGAGCCGTATTAGAGTTGTCGGCAGTGGTTTGGCCACGCGGAGTGTTTGCGCACTCTATGTCGTTCAATTCAACGTGCGCTCGTGCTAGTCGAGTTCGTCAAGTAACCCGATTGTCCGATGTATGTTCACCATGTATGGACGCTACTGCTTGAATCTAGGGTACCGAACTTACCAGTAAAATCCTATTAACTATGGTACTTGATCCGCTAAGACTCATGAGCCGGACATGGTGGTATGGGACACCGTGGTCGAGCTGTCGGCCTACGCTGGGGTGACGAGCCTCCCCGTAGTGACCAGTGAGCAACTAAACTCGTGAGCCGATTATGGTGGTATGGGACACTATATTCGTGCTGTCGGCCTACATTGATTGGTGACGAGCCCTTTGTAGTGACCTCGAGCATACCTGGATACCGCAAGGAGGTGACGAGCCGAATTGTGGTAGTAAGGGCATGAAAGGCATGCATTGATTGGTGACGAGCCCTTTGCTACGACCTCAAACGCATGATCGTATGAGATGTCTAGGATTGACGACCCTAGTATGGATCACTGTTGGATGGTGATATGAGGAAGGTATCTTAGCTTCCCAATCATGCTGTATGAATTGGACTAATAACAACTTGGTAATCATATCCATGCACCGCATTTGCATGTGCTTTGTAGATGTGGCGCACTTTGAGGCGATGTCATGCGTAACGTAAGATGAAGACGCTGAGGGTGTACGCGTGAGGGCACGCATCATATTGCATACATCCTTGCATTAACAAGAGTACTTAGGATTTATTTAATTATCCTACTTTATCATTACTGTTTGATTAAACTGATAACATGTTAACCAGTGCCTTATTGTTCCACTGAGTTGATCACTCACTCCCACGTTCTGGGGCGGTGTTAAACATCCACCAGACTCTGTCTTAGGCTCTGATGTTGCAGATGTGGATGCGACTTCTGAGGCAGAGCGGGAGCTGGATGATGATGAGGCTGCCTTCTCTTATATGCAGTTTTCAGACGGGTTCTAGCGAGCCTCGGTCTGATGTGCGGGATTTTAGGATTATTCTTTTTGGGAACTGAAATGATGTAATTGATACTTATAATTTTGTTAAATAACACATTCATACGATCTGGCTTGTATATGTAATTCAGGGGTTTACACTTGTACACATATTTTACTATAAGTCTTCCGCTTGCTTTATTCACTTATCCCTGAATCATATCTGTGTTTTGGCTTAATCTATTCCATGTTTTATGCACTAATACAGTCAACATACATCCATCATTAAATATGTTGCATAAGTGATGTTTTGGAACTCGGGAGCTGAGTTATGCTCGACCCCCGAATTTCAGGGCGTTACACATTAATACAATTTGATGCAGGACAATTAACCACTTGCTCTAAAAGCTCGAACTGATAGAGCATGGCGAATTAATCCCTTTATTTCATAGTACAGGCCCCAAATCCATGGGTTAGGTCCTCGGTCGAACCCTCCTCGTGGGCCACAAAATCCATGGGTTTCGCCTCACACGGGCCCCAAATCGATGGGTTCCGCGGGCCGCCCACCCCGAGTGTGTCCCTACATCCCACAAGCCACCCAACTCGAGCCCGGTGTGAAAATGCCCTCGTATTAGACTAGCATTGAGATTTAAGGTGGAGAGAAGAGATATGAAGGCATGTTCCATTACTGAGGATGGGCGATTCTATAACAACGTACATTGTGCTCTTATTGGCAAATGTCGCCATTTTGTCCACATCCAAGAAGAAGTGCACCCAGGATACACTTTGGCATAGTTAAGAAATAAAAAAGGGCAATGAGAGAATGTAAAATAGAGTTCATTCTCAAGGTATTTGACATTTAAGAAGTATAAAATACACAAAGAAAAACTGTAATATTTTTGTAAAGGCTTTTTTTATGAATAATGTTCTCGCACTGTATGATTCTCCATAAATATTCACCTAGCAATTGCAAACATGGCATACACGTCATCAATGTCATCTAAGCCTTATCCACCTAGGCACCACTCTAGCTTTGAACGCACTTTGGATTCACGCTTGCACTTAGGGGTGATCTACGCTCTTTAGTGACACATAGCTACTTGATCCTATCCGAGAAAAGTGCAAAAGTTTGCACTTAGGCATATTTAAGAAATACACAAATAGGGAAAAGGAAATTAACAATTAGATCATCCAAGGGAATCTAAAAATAGTCCCAGTACGAGATAAGATTGAGAATAACAATAAACAACAAATGGTCATGAGTAATGAAGTTTGGAGATGTCTCCAGGTAAGAGGGGGAACATTGATTAAGGTTGAAGGACCTGAAAAGAGGATAAGAGGAAGACATAAAAAGACTTGCATTGAGGCAGAGATAAGAGATAAGAAGGCATGTTCCATTACTGAAGATGAGTAATGCTACAATGACATGCATTATGATCTTATTAGCAAATGTTGCCATTTTGTCGACATCCAAGAAGAAGTGTGCACACAAGATACACTTTGGCATAGATAAGAAATAAAAAAGGGAAAGGAGAAAATGTAAAATAGAGTTCATTTTCAAGGTATTTGACATTTAAGCAATATAAAATATGCAAAGACACGGATTCAATTCCCTTCCTTGTTCTTTACTCAACGCACGTGGTTTGTGGGTGATTGCATGCATCCGCAAAGATTAGTCTCACCTCAAAAGGGGGCGGGGACACCCTATCATCATTTAAATCAAATAAATAAATAAATAAAAATGCAAAGAGAAAAACTGTAATATTTTTGCGGATGCCTTTTTTATCAATAATGTTCCTGCACCATAAAATTCTCCATACGCATGCACCCAGCAATTGCAAACATGGCATGCACGTCATCGGCATCATCTGAGCCTTATCCCAACTATTTTGGGGTCGTCGCACATGGATCATTAAGCTACATTAAATTGTTAAGATATAGCAAGGCCCACTCATACAATTAATGTAGGATGTTAAAAAGGCTATTAGTGGACTGCAAATGGGTCAAGTACTTGGTGGGCTGCATAAGCATGAGAAAAAGAGTCGTCTTACAGATTTGTCACGTGTTTAGTTAAGGATATTGAAGGGTTGATTTGTGGCATACATGCCCAACTTACCACATGTGTGTGAGATCCTAGCCACTCATCAAGTGTGGCCACTGAGAACATAACCTGGCCAACTCTCTCTCTCTCTCTCTCTCTCTCTCTCTCTCTCTCTCTCTCTCTCTCTCCCACATGCGTGTGTGCACACAGACGGCTCCTTATAAATCACTCAACTTTGGAATTTTAATTGCCACGCAAACTCTATTCTGTCCACTCATACCTTTCTTCTTACATCCCACCCACCTCAACAAAGACTCTCAACAACTAAATCCTAAGGACCTGTTTGGGACCGTGGATTTGGAACCCCCTGGATTCGGAACACCCAGGATTAGAAACCCCCTGGATTTGTAATCCTCCCAGTGTGTTTGGCACCCTGGAGTGTGAATCAACTTTAATCCAAAAGTACCTATCCATGGTATATTTATAGGGGTTTGAATTTAATTACTAAATCAACTTTAATATCTCTAATTAGTGAGATATGTAATTTTTGACACAATGGTTGTGATAAGCCCACTGAAATATATGTTTTTCCCGAAAATGATGAAATTCCAAGTCTCGAATGGGCCACAAGCACAAGATCATGTTTGAGTGACTAACCAACGATTTTTAATTGTTGATTTACATGGACAATGTTTGGACGGTGCTGATTTACATGGGCCATGTTTGGACGGTGCTGATCATCATTAGTGGGCCATGTGCCCAATAGAATGATACTGAATAGTGACACACATGTTACATCCGCAACTATTGAAATGATTTTAGGTGTAATCCAAGCTCTCACCGTGGATTACAAACCCCCTCAAAGAGGGGATTGGACACCCCTTGGATTTGAAACCCCCAGTTACTTTATGCTGCCAAACAACCAGGGGATTTGAAACCCCTAGTTACTTTATGCTGCCAAACAACCAGGGGATTTGAAACCCACTCAAATCCCCTCCAATCCACGGTGCCAAACGACCCCTAAGTTTAGACAATCAAGTTGTCTGTCTTGAGATTACTTTGGAAACCCAATTGTCAACCTGAAATATATTCTCTTTAACTCCCTACCACCTTCAAAATACAAACAACTCGACCAGGTGTTTGATCCAATGATTGATCTGGCAACACTAATGAAACCAAAGGATCACAATTTAGCATGACCGCTCACATATTATATGGAAAGTTTTGATGCATCTGCAATAAATCCAAGGCTACCTTGTTTGACATTTTGCATATAATGTCATTCTAAAAACCCAATTTCTGTACAGTCCAAAAGAAAAGAACATAAAGAAGCAAAAAAATCCCACAAAGGAAAAAACGAAGGAAAGAAATTGGCTGAGAAATCTTCAACATCCTCTAGAAATTCAAATCAAGGTGTTACTAATAACATGTTATTTATTTTTAAAGTACATTACATTAAATCAAATGAGGGCATATATGGATGCCTTCACAGACTGTTGAATGTGACTAAAATAATATTCAAGAGCATTTCCGGTCGGTCCCAAAAGGTTCAGGATGCTGATTTGGGGTGGAAAGGGTGGCGAAGTTATCTTGCATTATTCAGTTTCCCTTTCCCATTCCACCCAAAATGCATGGATGACCATTTGTTCAGCCAAAATACCTATTCCACTTGCATTTCAGGGTACATCAAAAATCATCCTAAGAATGTAAAAACAACAAACTACCCTGACATGAGTTTCCTCCAAGAAAATTCCAAATGCTTACTTGAAATTCTTTATTCCCAACAGGGATTATTTTTTATCTTCAATTTTATCTCTGCAGTATTCTAATTACCCAAAAACTAAAATTGAACACAAAAAATTAAAACCAAATCTTCGGAAATCACAAATCTCAGAGATTTTTTATTTATTTATTTTTTTTTTTGAGAAGTAACTGAAATTTTATTAAGAAGCCGCCAAAAGACAAAAGAATACACAAGCCCCAAATCTCAGAGAATTAACCCGTTAAACCAAAGAAAAGTAAATCAATTGAAGAAGCATCCACATGATTATCTAAAAAGAAAAGGCAACTGAAAACAATACTGAAATAAAATGCAAAAAATTAAGTGAGAGAGAGAGACTCACCTTAACATCATTGGGTTGAAAGTAGATGAAGAGAAAATACCCAGCAATAAGTCCAACAGAGATCCCGACCCCAAATCCACAAAAACCAAACAAAGCACTCAAAATACCCATCTCAAATCCTCTCCCAAAATCACCCAAATCTCAACACTTCTTGCATCAAGATCGAAACCCCAAATATAAAATCACAATAAGCCAAGACCCTTCTCTTCCCATATCAATCCAAAGCGTCTTTCACCACCAATTCCTCTTGCAAAAAACATCCAAACACCAACTCCCCCGGCATCAAAATAGAAAACCCAGTTCCAAAATCGCAAACAATGCCAAAGCCCTTCTTCTATTCCTGGAAAGATTCAAAATGCCTTTGGACGCCGACAACCCATCTCAAAGTCCGCTCCCAAATCCCAACTCTTCTTGAAAGGAAAGAAAAAACACAGATACAAAATTCCAAGAAAAGAAAACCTTCTTCCACTCAGATCGATTTAAATCGCCTTTATCGGTGGGCCCATCATCAAGAGCATTTATTCAGCAATCCTTTCTCATAAAAAAGGGGGAAATGGGGAACTGTCGGTAACGCATGTGGTGGGGCTTGGAGTCGTTTTTAAACGAAAACGAACAGTTCAGATATAGAGAGAGAGAGAGAGAGAGAGAGAGGGAACGATGAAAATGTTACTGCAATAGTAACGACGGAAATTCGAACCGACCCTTTGGATTTGCTCTATTTACTATTCTGCATTGGCGTATTGAAAATTTCCTTGTGGGGGTGAGAGCCTCATATGCTTTGAATTCTAACCTTTCTGATAATTAACTCCGATTCTTCCATTTTGAAACGTTGAAATCTTGACCTTTTATTATCGTATATTTGTATTTATTTATTTTTCTTTTTCATCGGTGCGGACTCACGTGGCGTTGCTAGCGTGAGCCGGTCGTCCTTGTAGATTAAAATACACCTATGGTCATACCTCCTGATTTGTCAAAGTCTAACTCATCTAACCTATATATCGGAACATAATAAAAATGAATAGCATGGCCTGTTTGGTTGCAGTCTTCTATGCATGCGGTGCCCATGGCCGGTCTTTCCAAGACATAGATAGGACCGTAAAATATTTCAAAGAAAAAAAATTTAATACTTTGGCCGAGTGGCATACAAATAATCTAATTTAGACCGTTCAAAATTATATGTACTAGTTTAGATGTTTTGAGAATCAAAACTTAATCGTATCTGGTTATCTAACTATCGGATTAGTGGAGATTTATTAGATAATTAAAAATAAAAATAATCAACAATTTTAGTTCCACAAGCTAAGGCTGCATTTGGATTGCAAAGTTGTTTTGCTTTGGCTATTTATGCCTTTAGTACTTAATTTCATTTCTACTGATTCAGTGGATAAATATATTTGATGTACAGCATAATTACCAGCCCAAAATTACCAAAAAAAATAATAATAATAATAATCTCCTTTTAGAAACAGTATACTAATATATAAAAAAAAAAACCTTTCGCATATTTATTTATTTTTCTAGTGTTGTTTAGGCTTTCCAAAACAGGATCAAAGTGGACCAACATGGTATTACTAACGTGAGTTGGTCATTGTTGTAGATTAAAGTACATTGACCCTTCATCCAAGGTCATATTGGTCTAACCTATATATTATACTAATAACAAGGGAATTTTATAAATTACTATCTAATTAATTAGGGATTTATATTCTGGTATTTTTTTCTAAAAAGTTTTTTATAAGTTACTCAATTCTGGTAGCTTCTGTTTTCTTTAACCAAGTTGGGATACCGCGTTGTGAGCGAGGGGTCGTAGCTTGGGTGGGCCCCACTATGTCTTTAAAAAAAAAAAAAAAAATGAAAATACCCTTCCCACAATGTGTGTTACCCAATGCTAGGTTTAGGGCCCAAAAATCAGCTCCATCCATGATTCTAGTGGATTATTGGAAACAGTATATGGGACAACACTCACAGTATTTCTCTTGGTGTAGCCCACTGAATCACGAATGGGTCTAATTTTAGGGCCATATGCTTAAATTTTGGTCTAGAATCTAATGGTTGGAATGGATTTTATATAATCATCATAATGGACCAAGTAAAAAACCAAGGTTGGATGTCTATCTCTTCACTGTTTATGTTGGTGTGGCCCACCTGAAATCATAGGTTAGCCTAATTTTTTTCTTATCCAAGGTCAAAAGTGGGATTACAAATCTAATGTTTAGAATAGATTTCATATATATAATATGGTGGGCCTCTTAAAAAATCATTAGCAATAGACCATCTCTCAACCGTTAATAAATTTCCATTGGTATATTGGAAAAAGAGAAGGTTGCTTAGTTGGACCACAAATTTTAGTCCATTCAAAAGATGCATTCCAATCTTTTTCATATGCATGCAGCATCCAATCCTATCCAATGGTTAGAATCACCATGATGATTTCTTCGTGCAAAGATTGATCACTTTTACTCATTCATTGAACCTCACTGGTATTATACAATTTATCAATGGTTAAAGTTATTTTCTTTGGTCAAGCTAACTAGATAATTAGATGGGGTTGATATTCATTAGGTGATCTAGAGCTGGGCACAAATCGACCTAATCCGATGGATCCGACTTGATCCGAACCGAACCGAAGGCCTAGATCGGTGCAGTTCGAGTTAGATCAGTCAGATCCGACCGCTCATCGGGTCGAGTTCAGATCGTGGTCAATCTAGACCGATCCGAACCGAATAGATCCAATCCGGACCGATCCGATCCAATCCGGAGTGATTCTTATGGATATTTATCACATATATTTATCTTATGAACATGTTGGATGACAAATAAACATCATTGGGGCCTTATAAATTTTTCAATGGTAGAAATCAATATTTCTACATTTTCCTATGGTATGGTCCACTTGAGCTTTGGATATGCATCAATTTTGGGTTCAACCACTAAAATGATCTGGAAAAACAAATGGATGGCATGGATAAACCACATGCATTCACGGTGGGCCCCAACAGAGTTTACTCAGTACAATAAGAGCTCGCAATGCAATTTCGTGGGAAGCGGGTTGCGTACTGAGTAACTCACTACGCTAAGTGCACTAAGTAAACTGTGTGGAGTCCACCATGATTTATATATTTTATCCACTCCTTCCATCCATTTTATAAGATAATTTTAGGGCTTAATTCCAAAAATGAAGCATATCCAAATCTCAAATGAACCACACTGTGGGAAACAGTGTGAATTAAAAATCTACCATTGAAAAAATCTTGGGGGCCACAGAAGTTTTGGATCAAGCTTATATTTTTATTTTCCCTTCATCCATGTCAATATGATCTTATGAACAAATTAGATGACAAATAAATATCTTTGTGGAGCGTAAGCAGGGTTTCAACAGTGGAAATCATTACTCTCACTATTTCTTGTGGTACGATACACTTGAGCCTTTTATATGCTTCTATTTTGGGCCCAACCCCTTAAACGAGGTATAAAAACGGATGGACAGCGTGGATAGACTACATACATTCACGGTGGTCCCAACTGAGTTTACTCAGTACGATAAGAGCATACTGAGTAATCAGTACGCAATCCGATTTCAATTTCATGCATGACGTGTCAACACAACAGCTTACAGCTGGTGTAGTTATGTGTCGTGCAAAGACGGGTGGAGACGCACCTTGAGCTCCAATTTGTACGAACGGCTCAAATGAGATCAAAATTACATTGGCCCCACAATGATGTATTTATTATATCCATACTATTTATCCATTTTTCGTGATCATTTTAGAGCATTTGAAAAAAATTGAATCATATCTAAAGCTCAAATGGACCACACCGAAAACAGCAGTGAGGATAATGATTTTCACTATTAAAAAATTTGTAGGGCCCACCATAACATTTATTTTCAATCTAATCGATTAATAAGGTTAAAAATACATGAATGAAGAGGAAAAACAAATTTCATAATAATCCGAAACTTCCGTGATCTCCAAAAGGGTTTCAATGGTAAACGTTTAATCCCCCACTGTTTTTCGTAGTGTGGTTCAACTGATCTTTAGATTTGTCTTATTTTTCGGCTCAAGCCTTAAGACGAACTCTCCAAATGGATGGATGGTTTGGATATAACACATACCTCATAGTTTGACCCACAGACCCAATCCGATCTGAACCGTACCCAACCTGATCCGACTCGGTTCGGGTCAGGCCAACCGTGCATCGAATCAGTTCAAGTCAAATGTCTTGAACTCGGTCCTGGATCAAATTGAGTTCGGGTCAGCCCATGTAGATTTCGGACCGAATCGAGTTGGACCCAATCCGATCTAACTCGATCCGATGCCCAGCTCTAAGGTGATCTTTATTGTTGAGCCAACTTATTGGTAGTGAGTGATGTTGATTCGATCAATAAGTTAAAAGTTATCCACGGGGTGGACCATAACTCATGGTCCAAATGGTTTGCTTCCCACATCTCTTTAAGAAAAAAAAAAAAAAAAAAACTTTACCCATGCCCACCCTTGATTTTTTATGGGGCCCACCAAGATGTATATGAGAGATCCACTCTAACATGTAGATGTGTAATCCCACATTAATTCTAGTAAAAAAAAGCCTGACATGTGATTCAGGTGGCCTACGCCAAAGGAATTTGTTGGGAGAGAGATCTACCCTTGTTTTTATAGGGCCCACCATGATGATTATATGAAATCCACTCTAATTATTAGATTCCAAACTAAAATTTAGGCCCAGGACTTAAAAATCAGATCTATCCGTGATTCAGGTGGACTACATCAAGGGAAATAATGTGGAGGGTGAGTGTTGCCTTGTACACTATTTTAAGTTGCGTGGTCCACCTAAATCATGGATGTGGCTGATTTTTTTATTCTAAGCCTAAAACGAGGTGAAACACATGATGGTTAGAGTGGATTTCATATAACCATTTAGATGGGACCCCTACCTAGCCATCAACCTTTACTCGCGTGGTGGAACCCACCTCCATTTAAAAAAAAAAAAAAAAGAAAACTTGGATGACGGTTACTTGAATTGTTGGGGTAACCTGATGAAAAGATACCAGAATGTAAATACCTAATAAATGAGTAGTAATTTGTAAAATTCCTTAATAACAATACATAATAAGGCCTCTTTAGTAGCCATTTTTGAGTTTGTACATATGGGCCGTGGTTGGTCTTTCCAAGCCATTGATAGGATGGCACATCATGGATGGACCCTAGGAGAAAAACTTTAATACCGTGGCAAAGTGGTACGGATGACATGCAAGCACTTAAAAATTGCATGCATGGAATACAAATAATCTAATCATCCAAAATTGTGTACCACCAAAACTTAAGCTTATATGACATCTGACTGTCAGATTAGTGGAGATTTATTATACAATTAAAAATAAAAATATTCAACGATTTTACCTCCACAAGCTAAAGGCCGCATTTGGATTGCAAATGGTTCTGCTTTGGTTACTCATGCCTTTAGTTGATCTCATTTTATTGATTCAGTGGACAAGTATATTTGATAAATATCATGCTAAGTACTAACCAGCCAAAAAGTACTAAAAACCCCTTTTTATTTTTCCTTGTGTTGTTTGGGTTTCCCCCAAAACAAGATGAAAGTGGACTAACATGGCGTTGCTAACGTGAGCTGGTCATTTTTGTAGATTAAAATACACCCACCCTTCATAGGAATATAATAACAAGGCTTGTTTGTTTAGTGGCCACTTTTGAGTTTGTACATGTGAGCCCTGTGGTGAGCCCTGTGGTTGGTCTTTCCAAGCCATTTACAGGATAGACACATCATGGATGGACCATGCCCATAAAAGATTCCAAAGAGAAAAACTTTGATACTTTGGCAAAGTGTGATGGATGATCGGAAGGCGAAATTATGTAGAAAAATATTGCATGCATGACATACAAATAATCTAATTTAAACCATCCAAAATTATATGTACCAGTTTAGATGTATCATGAACCAAAACTTAAGCTTATTTGATTATCTAACTATTAAATTAGTGGACATTTTTTGGAGAATTAAAATGAAAAAGATCAAACGATTTTAGCTCCACAAACTAAGGCCATATTTGGATCACAAGTCATTTATATGCCTCTGATAATTGATCTAATTTTCTATTGATTCAGTGAATAAGTATGTTTGATAAACGACATATTTAGCAACCGAAAAGCACAAAAATAGAAAAGAAAAAACCTTTTGAGAAAAATCTCACTCACTATTAAAAAACTCCAACCTAGAATGAAAAAAAGTATGTATGTACGTATGTATGTATGTATGTATGTATGTGTGTATATATATATATATATATATATATATGTATGTATGTATGTATGTGTGTATATATATATATATATATATATATATTGTTCAAACTCATTATTTCAATTTTAGATTTTCTTCCTCCTATTCCACTATTAAAAGGCCTCCCGTTGTTGTAATAGTAACCATTAAATCATTCACATTCTTTGATCAAAACCATCAATGAAAATGGAAAAACCATAAAACAAAGAAGGGTGGAAATATAGGCGGAGAATAAGAAGGATGAGAGGGAGATTATGAAGGAAGGACAGACCTTGTTGCAACGCCGGAGGTCTTTCCATTTGTTATAATCAAGAAGCAATATTTTCTTCAGTGTATAAGCCATTTTAAAGTGTTAATCACCTTTTACATAGCATGTTACTAAGGGCCTAACTAGATACACTCCATTAGCACCTTCTTTGGAAACTTACAGGCATAGTTAATGTTGATGCTGAAATCTAGTTAATCCCGCCTCACTTCATATTAGCCGGAGTACCTGCAATTTAATGGAAAACAAGAGAACACACTAGGGGCATCGGTTAAGGCCGAGGACCCTCCAAAGCCTAAGTCAGACGTATAAACTTACAGTAGGCGTAGTAGAATTGGGATATTTGTTAGGTACCTTTACCCATGGCGGGGGTGTATTTATAAGTTTTCTAGGCGGTGTGTGTATCTGAGTTAATTTGAGGGGCCCATATTGGAGTCAGATTCTAACTTCAAGAATATCCTCGATCGACATGATCCTCGGTGAAGATCTCAGAAGATAAGTGTATTTATAGTCTGAGCTAGTAGTCAATATCCGAGGTCGAGGTTGGTACCTAAAGCTGAGGTCAGTATCTGAGGTTGAAGTTGGTACCTGAGGCCGAGGTCGATATCAGAGGCTGACCTTCGAGGTCGAGGTCGTACCTAAGGTCGATACGGTCGAGGTCATCTCTTGAGGTCGGCGAACAAGACTGACCTCCAAAGTCATCGATCGACACAAAAGGTCAGGGCTATTTTTTAGCCCTTAAGCAATTCATAGTCATCGAGTCTGGCTACTCGGCTCATACATTTGTTTTAACCTCATTTTACCCATAACAGTAGCCCCCTACTTCTGAGCTTTATACTTTATAAGCTCGAGAAGTAACTTTTAAATTAATGTATGAGAAGGCCAACCCGTTCCATGTATGTTCCTCGATTTTGTTGCCTTTATGTGTGGTGGCCGTGTATGATGACTTAGTAGATACGATAGTCAAGCGTGTATTTATAGATCATGCACGGTAGAATCAATAGGTCGATCGTCAAATAGTAGACGTTGTAGTAGGCCGAGCATTAAGGACTTTCTTCCATTAAATTGAGAGCTCATAGTCCTCATAGTCGATCACATAAATTAAAAGAAATTCTCCTCCCCTAACCTGGGGAGGTTATTTCATAGTAGAATTCATAGTGGATGACTTTCTTCTCTTACACTAAGGGAATCACCTCATAGTCGATCACATATGTTAGATAGTTGAATTTTGAAAGAAATTCTCATCCCCTGACCCGAGGAGGTTCTTTCATTGTAGAACTCAGCGGAGGACTTTCTTCAATTTCATTGAGAGAAATCCTTGTAGTCGATCGTGTAGTTCGGATAGTCAAGAAATCATTTAAAAGAAATTCTCTTTCCCCAACCTAGGGAAGTTCTTTTATTGTAGAATGCATGAGCATAGTAGATAGTAAAATAACAGTAGTGTCCCGAACATTTTTTTCCCTTTGAGAAGGGAGGTCGCTTTCATCGAGTAGGTTAGGGTTGACGAGTAGGTCGGGGTTGGCTGATGAACCTTATTGCCAAGCTTGATTGATTGGTTCAACTCAGTCGTCAAGTTTCCTTGCTCAACTCAGCTTCCTCAAGTACCTGCTTCGGCTTGGTGTTCAAGCGAGTGTACCAATGGAAGTGATTTTCCGGATATCGGTTTGTAGCCTTCATCTTGGTCGTCCTATTTCTTTCTTTTGGCGTTAGCGGCAGAGGGTTCCTCTTCTTTCCTTCACTTCATATCCTTAACCGAGTTGTTTCCTTCTTGAGTAGCTCTTCGTGAACTAAAGAGCTCATCGACATTAGAATATTTTTGAGCTCGGTTAAGTAGGTTAGTGATGGTAGTCGGGGGGGTCTTACCAATAGAAAAGAGGAACTCTCCTTGTTAAAGGTCGGCCACCATGATGGCTAGAGCTATATGGTCGGAATAACCATCAACCCGGATAGCTTCAACATTGAAACGAATGGTGTAGTCTTTTAGCATCTCGTCCTCCCTCTGAGTGATCGTAAGGAGGTAGGTTGATGTATTTCTCATGTCTTTCCCACCGATAAACTAAGTGATGGAAGCCTTACTGAGTTGAGTGAAAGAACTGATGGATTTCAGCTTCAGGTGTCTGTACTACTTCCGCGCCGTTCCCGATAAGGTTAAGGAGAATGCTCGGCACAACATGGGGTCTGAGATGCCATGAAGCTCCATTCATGCTCTAAAGTGCTTGAGGTGCTCGGCCAAGTCTCTGGATCCAGAGTAGGGAGCGATCTAGGGCATCTGAAACTTGGATGGGAGTTGAGCCCCTATGATGTCGTCGATGAACGTTGGTTCATCCTCCTCAACATGACCTCCATAGAGGTCAGACCCCGGGCTCGACATGTCTGTTGAATGTCGTTGAGCTGTCCTTGGATTTCTTTGAACTCGCTTTCCACGAGACTTCACTTTCTGTTATGGCCTTGGGAGCCTTTCCTCGTCTCTTCTTCTCCATGGTGTGGCACAAATCGGACTCGGCGAGCTCAGTTGCTTTCATGTTTTGTGCAGGGATGCACTTGTTTCATGTCGGTCGATCCCTCACCACATACAAGTCGTGAGGCGATTGTAGAGGTTGAGACTGGGCGGAAGTTGCTTCTGATGTCACGCCATGGTCAAGGAGGGGGTGTTGTCGTTCTAATATGCGCATTATTTAATCTGCGTTGCCGGTTAAGGCCTCAACTTGATTCTTTAGGGAGATGAGTCGACTAGCTTTGTTGCGAGGCCTACTCGAGGCCACCACCGGAATGGGGTTGGTATGATGTTCCAAAGGCGATTCCTCAGGCTGCTCGTCTGATGTGGGGATTAGTTGCTCTGGATATTGCTTGACCTCATGCGAGTTATGAGGAGCCTGTAAAGGTCAAGATTGCTCGGTAGGTGCGCCTGCCTCTAGTCCATGGTTGGGGGGCCGGGTTCTGCCTTTCTAGTATCTAGATTAACTAGTTCATATTGTTGGTTAAGGCTTTGATCTGGTTCTTCAGAGAGACCAATTAGCCACCTCGATTTCAGGATCGAGGAACAGATGCTGGAAAAGCAGAGTCAACATCGTGTTGTGAAGGCAGACCTTGGAGATACGCAGATTGCTCAACTATGATGTGAGCGACTAGTGTGGGAGTTGTCACGACGATGGCCACCAAGGTCTTCCTTCTTCCTTTCGCTATTGCAAAACGTTAGTGAGATGGAAACGACTTTGATGTTGTTCCCACAGATGGCGCCAAACTATTGATGATAAAATATGGTCGATCTTGTCACACGTCCTATGTTCACAACCCCAAGTGTAGGGTCACGATGTAGTAATAATCTCGGTGAGATTGAGGTCGAATCCACAAGGACTAATATCATGAGTATTCTAAA
The DNA here is from genome assembly GCF_029962835.1 of Magnolia sinica. Taxonomy (NCBI): domain Eukaryota; kingdom Viridiplantae; phylum Streptophyta; class Magnoliopsida; order Magnoliales; family Magnoliaceae; genus Magnolia; species Magnolia sinica. The sequence goes on from NC_080574.1 coordinate 90,647,936, forward strand.
AGTAAATAGAAGTAGAACTAAAAAAATATGTGAATCTAAATCTGAAATAAAAGGAAGTAATTGTGAGAGATTTAATTAGAAACTTAAGAAATTCAAAGGTGAGAACTACGGTTTCCAAGGATCCACTTGTAGCAATCAGGGAGCCCTCTTACTTGATTCAAGTCACACAATTGGAATTGGAGTCATATCCTATCCAATTGGAAGATATACAATTAAGATTAATTTTGAACTTTCCTTTACCTAATTCTCAATGAAGGAGAATTATGATAATTGGAAGGGATTTCATCACCAAACCATGCCCATGGGACGATGACCAACAACAGGATTTACCAATCTCACAATCTCAAAATCATGAAAAGAAGATACTCAAAGCTATTGCAGATCTACTGTAATTTGAGTCACAATAAACCATTAAAAACTGAAAGTATTCCTTAAATATCAAATTAGAATCCATGAAGGTTCATCATAAACATGAATCAAAGTAATAGAATAACCCATCATGTTACAAGCGTCATCTCTTAGCCCTAGCTAAGAGGTTTAGCCAACCATAGACATGATTGAATCTAAAATACTAAAAGAAAACATGAAAAACTAAAGAGAAAGAGAAGGAAAAAGCTTGGCGACGGCTCTCCACCCTTGTTCTTTGCTCCTCCAAACCCTAGATGATGCCCAGGGATGCCATGGGGACTCTTATTTATAGTTGTGCAACACTTCCTTTCCCACTAACTTGGAAAAATCTAAAAACCACCTTAAATTTATGCAGTTTCGATTCTATCGAAGTGTCTTCGATATGTCCTTTGATTCTATTGAGTAGTCTTCGATTGAATCGAAGATCAGTTAAGAACTGTTAACGAGTTTGGCCTGAAATCCTGAAATTCTCGATTCTATCGAAGTGTCTTCGATATGTTCTTCGATACTATCTAACAGTCATTGATGGAATCGAAGTTTATTCTGGCAGTTTTCCAGAATTAGACTTTTCTAGTCCTGAAATCTGTTTTCAAGACAATTTTCAGGATTTCTTTTCTTCACTTCAAGTCTTCGATTCTCTTCCTTCATCACTTGGTTTCCTTGGATTTTTGGCATGTAAATTCTCAATCTCGATCTCCTAAGATCCATCCTTTACCTTGGTAATCTTTGAGCATCAAATTCATGCTTTTAGTACCTTTTTCAATCCAAGCTCTTAAATTCACCTTGCAACACAAACATAAGTAAAATAGGACATTAAGCATTATCATGTTCATAAAACCAAGATATAAATGGGGGATAATATGCAATATTTGACCCTTAACAAAATCCTCAACCAGCATTTTGCTAGTCCCGAGCATAATATTCGAAAAATATTTCGAGAACCACACGATAATTTCTATAAGCTCAAGTGGTTTTAAAATAATCCAGATAATAGAATTCTAAAATACAACAATGTTGAACATTACTTCGTCCCCACAATTCTAGCACTTGGTAACTTCATAATTAAGTTCAAAGCATTAATCTACCAATTAGAACAATTCCAAACATTGAAGTCCATGGGAGTATAATAAAGTCTAGACTTATCACAGTCAAAGGTTCAATTCTTCATTTTCATGATAACATTGATAATCCAAAGAGCATTCATGACAACCAAAACCTAAACTAAAACTTGCCTTACAGTTCATCTTTAAATTCTTTCTTTTACTCTAGCTCTTGATTTTTCCATCGATGGCTTTCACACTATGTCAACATTTTAAAAGATCTTTAATAGGTGGCCTTTTTGAAGACAACTGTTTTTTTTTAGATGGGTATTATTATTATTATTATTATTATTATTTTGAACATAATGGAAAAATTCCCTAGGTTGGTTCCTTTCATGCTAAATAATCACTAAGTTAGCAATTCAATATTGACTGAAGCTTTAATATGAAAGCTAGATGTGACATATGACATCATGACTCGATCAATGTTTAAAACTCCTAATCATGAATTAATAATTCGAACTTACTTTGAAATATCCAAGTAACTGAATCCAAGAGACATATATCATCAACATTAAGCATCTTATACTTCACATTTTTTTCTTTCAATTTTTCGCAATTTTTGCTCAAAGACTAAGAAAACAACTGATTTGCCTGCCTAATCTCCTGTCCCCAACCTAAAATTTAAATTGTCCTCAATGTAAAAGAAATAAGCATGTAATGCAAAAGAGGCAATAAAAGGAAAAGGGAAGTGATGGAGAAATAATACCTAAAGAAGGAATTTTGAGACATTTCCAATGATCTTAGTGTGAAAATTGGGTTAGCACAAAAGACTCAAACAGACGATAAGAAAACAATCCTAAAACAACAGAAAATAAACTATCCTAAACAGCAGAAAGCAAATGTCACACCTCAAACTCAGAAACCGGGCGCACAAAATTCTCGATCACCGAATCTGGCGCTGACAGCCTCCATAGTACCCCATTCTCGGCTCCCAGCACCCGTGTACAAGGTTCCGATCCTATGATCCTACAAGGAGGATTTCAAACATGATTTTAATTCAGTATAAGCATAATCATAAGCATAACCCACGAACAATAACCACAAGAACACCATCACAAAATCTACTATGATAAAAAAGTTTGAGTACAATGCTTATGAAGGGAAATACAAGATAATAACGGAAACTCTTGAAGCTCGACTGCACAATCCTATTGCGGCGAGGCTACGACTGTGTCCTGACGTCACCTGCACGCATCAATCGTGCATAAGCTTATAGAAAGCTTAGAAGGTGGTGTAAGTGTGTGCGCAATATGAGCGTGCTCAGAATACAATGTCAGAGTAATGTGGAAGCATGCTGATGAGTACATGGATGCAATCAGCCGTACCAAGGCTAAGTGGTGCAAGATATGAATGCTACAGGCTGTATCAAGACCATACGATGCGAAATGCAACTCATGCATGCCAATCATCATCCACATATCAATGCAGCTCCTCACTAGATCATTAAATATCAGTATGGTTCTCACTGTAGATAATCACCGGGGTTTAGTACACTCTAAATGGCACTGCCCCTTTCTCAGGCGCACAGTCCAAGTGAGTGTAAGAAATCTCACTATCCGCCTGACTAATAGTCTGTCAAAACCTATCCGGCATGTCGATAGCGGACCCATTCACGAGCTGGTCAAACTCATCCTAGTAATGTCCCCTACCCTCGGGTGAGTAAGGCCACACCCCTTTCTAACCGACCACGACACAGTGAGAGATGCGGCCTCTTGGTATTCGGCCCTCGTGCACTCATATATTCACTCAGTCTCGATGTTGGAGTCATCCTCTGGTACCATCGGGTTTATAAATTTTCACACAGGGATATCTATGGGCCCCGATGCTAGAAACAGTATTTTCAGTGTCCGATTTTGCTATCCACGATGTGCCTGTGGAGGCCACAACCTAGATGTCGCTAGGGCGTGTAGTAATTATATCATACAAATGCGAAGTGCATGAATCAAACTACCAGTCATGCAGCAATCCTGCGCGTACTGCGCGCTCATGTAGGGCAACTCCGCCTATCAGGGAGCCCATAAACAATCTACCCGAAGGCATATACTATGATCAGTCACTCCTCATATCAAGCATACATATGATGTGTATGAGCATGAATCATGGAACTATACTAAACATGTTATAGGTGATGGACTCTGTTCATAATGAAGATGGGCCTAGACAACCTACACACTACCAGTATGGGCCTATCAATGGGCCCTAGGGAGAGTCATAATGCGGACATTTAACCAACATTATCCTTTCAATGTGGACGTCAAACCATCATTGCTCCCAGGGCACGGCCCGTTATAAACATCATTATATACACCACGGTGAAATCAAACATTACAATGGACCTAAATACATCCCATTGGGCCCTAAATACACCAAATGGGCCGCATCACATGGGCCTTATATTCATCAAGTGGGCCGCATCAATGGGCCGCACCAATGGGCCTTATGTACATTGCAATGGGCCATAACCCATGGGCCTTGAATACATCACAATGGGCCCTCATATGGCAAGTGGGCCACATCACATGGGCCATATGTACATCAAATGGGCTACACCAATGAGCCCCATGTATATCAAATGGGCCACACCCAAATATAAGTGGTGATAATGATTTCCACCAGTAAAATCCCCAAGGCCCACCATAACATTTATTTCCCATCCAATTTGATCATAAGGTCACACAGACCTGAATTAAGAGGAAAAACAAATTTCCTACTAATCCAAAACTTCTGCATTCCCAAAGGATTTCAATGGTAGACGTTCAATCCTCACTGTGCAGTGTGGTCCACTTGATAAATAGATTTGTCTTATTTTTGTCTCAAGCCTTAAAATTATCTTTCAAAGTGGTTGGACGGTTTGGATGCAACACGTGCATCATGGTGGGTCCCATAGGGATGGACGGCATAGATAAAGTACATACCTCATGGGGGGGTCCACACAAATGGAAGGTGTGAATTACAATACATACATCAGTGGGTCCCACCATAACGTTTACCTACTGTCTAATCTATTAATAAGGTCACAGGGACCTGAATGAAGAGGAAAAAACAAATTTCATATTGATCCAAAACTCCTGGACCACAGGAGTTTCAATGGCAGACGCTCAATCCCACTGTTCCCTGCCGTATGGGCCACCTGAGCTGAGCATACGGCTGATTTTTGGGGTGGCCCACAACTAAATGGGGGGACACCAAATGCACGGTGTTGATGTTCTCACACATCACAGTGGGGTCCATGGTTGGGACCCCCTACCTCCAACGTCAACTGCAGCAGGACATTGCTACAGCGTCCTCTGGACGCCAGCAGCAGTAGCGTCTGCTGCTTAGATTTTTTTTTGAAAAATGGTTTTCTCAAGGTTTTTTGTAGGTGGGGCCCGCATCAGGAGAATCCACTCCAGCCATTGGATTCTACGGCTCAAGATCGACCAAATGAGCCCAATATGCGATGTGTTTTGGTGTATAGAAACATTAAAGTGGGCCCTAATGGCTGTAAATGGTAGAAATCACTGTTTTCTATGCTATGGCCTGCCAGAAAAATCGGATTGGCTCATATTTTGGCTCAACATCTAAAATGAGCTGGGGAATGGAATGGACGGCGTGGATTAAATCCATACATCAAGGTGGGGCCTGCATGAGCGGTCTACCCAAAGTTTCAAATCAAACTGATATTTTTGTTTTCATCCCAACCTCCAACGTGCATCCAAGGAGGTTAAGCGTCAATACACCACACTGTCCGTTCACACTTCTCTGTGAACCCATGTCTAGCGTCCCTAGACGCTGGATGATTTGCATATAACACATATCTAAGGTGGGCCCCACCTACAGGCGTGCTGCCTAGGTGGGCCACCAAATGGTGGATGGTGTGGATAAGACATACATCAAGGTGGGGTCCATCCGAGTGGGCCACACAGCCACATCATCCTAAAAATGAAAAAATGAGAGGGAGTGAGAGAGAGAGAGAGAGAGAGAGAGAGAGAGAGAGAGAGAGACGTGTGATGGAGGGACCCTAACACTATGGGCCCTCCCTTTCATGCATTTCAATCATACATCAAGTGGGTCCCAATACATGTGGGCCCACCAAATCAAAAATCAACAGTGGAGATTCCTTCTCCACCAAAATGGAAGGTCTAGATGACCTCTTTTCATGCAAGGAAAATAAACATCATGATGGGGTCTATGGAGAATGGCCCCATCATGGAATGTTCATGATAATCAAGGTGGGCCATCGACCACATCTAGGGTCCAAAGTGAGATCCATACCATCAATCGGTAGGCCCCACTTGGCCTATAATCAAAACATGAAATCTAGACCTATAGAACACCCACCGTTTGGTCTACTTGGTGCGATGAAATGCCGATCTCCTTGCCTTCAATTTTGATGGAGGTAGATGATGAATGGATGGTTGAGATGGGAGATGAGAGAGAGGGAAAGTGGGCTACACTTGGCTTTGGGAGAGAGAGAGCTTGGACGTTGGAATTTTTTTGTTGCTTGGGAGATTTTTTTGAGAAATGAGGGAGAGAGAGAAGTGATGGGATGATAAGAGGTGGAGTGATGGGTGATGGGTGATGGGTGGAGTGATGGATGAAGTGATGTAAGGGTTGACTTTGGGGTAGCTTGTGTAAGAGAGAGGTAAGGGTAGGGTATGGGTTGCTTGTACTTGACTTGAGGTATGATGTGTACTTGATTGATGGGATTGATTGATTGATTGATGGGATAGGTCATAGAGATTCTTTCGAAATTCGCACGCACGGCGTTTTCCTCGAAATGAACGCGGGCCCATAACTTCTAGCTTGGGTATCAGATCGGTGCGCGAGTCATGGCATTGGAACCACGGCGATGGTGCGGTCGCTAGGGTATAAGTTTCAGATCGAGCCGACTTCGGTATGCAAGACTCGGCTTAGAATCGCGCACAAACATCAGATACAGGTCGAGGGTTACCGAAATTCGACTGGAAGGACTGCGAAAGCCTACGGAACAGTACGGACTATGATATGGGCCTTACAACTCTCCCCTCTAAATAAAAATTTCATCCTCGAAATTTACACAATCATCGCAACTAGACATAACTTGTAAAGAAAGAGGAAATAAAGCATCGTCATATAAAATCGGAGATAACATACAAGATACAACATATAATCAATCATCAATGAGATGAGGATAACACTCTCGAATCTCAGCCTCGCGCTCCCAAGATGCCTCATCAACAGAATGGTGACCTCACGAACCTCACCAAAGGAATGACCTTGGTCCGGAGGACCTGCTCCTTCCGATCATGGATATGAACTGGCTGCTCAATGTAAGAAGCATCCTCATGAACCTCCAACCGCTGCCAATCAATAACAAGAACGATGTCTGACCCACACTTCTTCAGCATAGAGACATGAAAAATGTTGTGGACGCCAGACAACTGAGATGACAAGGTAAGCCGATAGGCCACGGCACCAACGTGCCTAGTGATATCAAAAGGTCATGTAAATCTCGGGGCAAGCTTGCCCTTTGCTCCAAATCGAACTACGCCCTTCATGGGCAAGACCTTGAGATACACTCTGTCCCCAACATCGAACTCCAAGGGACGATGCTGTCGATCAGCAAAAGTCTTCTGCCAGCTCTAAGCTGTGCGCATCCTCTGCCTGATGATATCGATAGCCTCTGACGTCTGCTGCATAAGCTCGGGACCTAGGAGATGCCACTCTCCGACCTTGGTCCAACAACTTAGAGATTTGCACGGTCTATCATACAATGCCTCAAAAGGAGTCATGCCAATGGTCGTCTGATAGCTGTTGTTGTATGTGAACTCAGCTAATCATAAATACTCATCCCAGCTACCCGAGAAGTCAATCGTGCAGGCCCGAAGCATATCCTCAAGGATCTGGTTGACCCTTTTAGTTTGGCCATCGGTCTGCGAATGATATGCGGTGCTGAGCTGCAAATCAGTACCCATTGCTCTCTGAAAGCTTCCACAAAACTAAGACGTGAACTTTGGGTCTTGGTCTGAAACGATAGAGATAGGAACACCACGCAGTCTCACGATCTGGTCAACAAACAGCTTGGCGAGCCGGTCCGCATGCCAAGTCTCATGAAACGCAAGAAAATGTGCTGACTTCGTCAGACGGTCCACGACAACCCAGATGGTGTCATGACCGCGCTGAGTCCTCGGCAAGCCCATAATAAAATTTGTCGATACGTGCTCTCACTTCCATGTAGGGATGCTCAACGACTACAATAAACTAGGGGGTCACTGATGATCAGCCTTGACATGCTGGCATGTGTCACACTCGACCACAAAACTAGCGATCTGGCGCTTCATCCCCTCCTAAAAATACTGTCTCCTCATATCACGATACATCTTCGTCGAGCCAGGGTGGATAGAAAACCACGATCGATTTGTCTCGGTCATAAGATCTCTGCGTAACTCAGGAATATCTAGGACACACAATCTACCTCTGAAGCGAAGTCCACCATCAAATCCAATTTGCCAATCTATCTAACTTTCAGATGCTACCTCTGTTCAGTAATCCTGTAACAACTCGTCTGTCTGCTGAGCCTCGATCACCCTTGTGATAAGAGAGGGTTAAATCGACAGGCTCGATAACTGAACGACAGAAGACTACAGACTAAAATCGAAGTCATACTTTACTATATCCTCGAGTATCCTCCACTCTTGAATCATCATGTGTGCCACCAGGCCTCGTGGCTGATGGCTGAGGGCATCTACCACCACGTTTGCCTTACCTGGGTGGTACTGGAGGTCAAAATCATGGTCCTTTAGAAGCTCCATCTTGCGTCTCTGCCTCATGTTCAGCTCGGACTGAGAGAATAGATACTTCAAGCTCTTGTGGTCGGAGAAGAGCTCAAACCTGATCCCATAGAGATAGTGTCTCCACACCTTCAGTGCGAAGACGACTGCTGCCAGCTCCAAATCATGCGTGGGGTAGTTCAGCTCATAGACCTTGAGCTGACGAGACACGAAGGTTACAGGCCTGCCGTGATGCATCAGGACAGCACTCAAGCCAATACGCAAGGCATTAGTAAATACAACAAATCCATCACTCCCAGAGGGAAGAGTGAGGACAGGAGCGGACGTGAGGCGGTCCTTCTGCTCCATAAATGCTCGCTCACAAGCGTCACTCCAAACAAACTCTGCGCCCTTCCGAGTTAACCTGGTCAATGGGGCTGCAATACAGGAGAAGCCCTCAATGAAACGCCGATAGTATCCCGCTAAACTAAGGAAACTATGGATCTCAGATGCAGTCGTGGGCTGGCCCCACAGACGCACTGCCTCAACCTTCGAGGGGTCCATTGCGATACCCTCCCTTGTCACCACGTGACTGAGGAACTTCACCTCATCCTGCTAAAACTCGTACTTCTCCAGCTTCGCATATAGCTGGTGGGCACGGAAGGTCTACAATGCGATCGTTAGATGCTGCATATGCTCCTCACGGGTCCTCGAATATATTAGAATGTCATCGATGAATACTACAACAAACTGATCAAGATACGAACGGAAGACCTCGTTCATCAACTGCATGAAGATCGCGGGTGCACTGGTCAGTCCGAAGGACATGACCTGAAACTCAAAATGACCATAACGGGTCCTGAAGGCAGTCTTTGGGATGTCCTCCTCTCGGACCCGAATCTGATGATAACCGGAACACAGGTCAATCTTCGAAAAGAACTGCGCACCCTGTAGCTGATCAAATAAGTTATTTATCCTCGGGAGCGAGTACTTGTTCTTGATCGTGACCCGGTTGAGCTCGCGATAATCCACACAGAGCCTTAACGAGCCATTATTCTTCCTGACGAAGAGTATCAGCGCTCCCCAAGGTAAACTACTCAGACGAATAAATCTCAACTCACGTAACTTGTCCAACTGACTCTATATCTCCCTCAACTCCATCAGTGCTATACAATACGGGGCCTTTGAAATAGCCGTGGTACCGGGGCACGAGATCAATCTAGAACTCAATATAGTGACGCGACGGAAATCCCATAATCTCCTGGAATACATCGGGAAAATCATAAACTACCGGCAACTGGTCGATACACAAGGCAACGGGCTCCTCAACTGTGCAAGACATGAGACAAGACAACGACTCTCCTTTGGGCTCGGCAATGAATTGGAATTGAGGCAAGCCGGGTATACAGAACCTGATGATCCTCACGGAGTAGTCCAACACGGTGTGGTACTCGGCAAGCCAGTCCATGCCTAGGATGATGTCGAAATCCGACATCGGCCGCATAAATAAATCAGCAGGCAAAAAGATATCACTGACTAGAACAGGGCAAGGTGAACAGAAATGGCCCAACACCGTAGTCTTCCCCAAGGGCGTCGATATGGTCAACCCCTCACGAGCAGACTCTGTCGGTAATCCAGACGATTAGTAAAAATCTCAAACATGAATGAGTGTGAAGCACCGAAATTAAATAATAATCAGGTGATGCATGCAGAGACTGGAAGTATACCCTCAATGACTCCTCCAGAGGACTGCGAGTCCTGTTGAGCCACGTAGAACCTAGCTTGAGCTGGCTGGGGAGGTGCCTGTCCCCTTTGGGGCCTCGATGGGTGAGGTGGTTGTGGTCACTATTGATGGGGTCGCTGCTTCTACGGTCACTGCTGATAGGGTCATTGCTAGTGCAATGGAGGCTGCTGTGGCCCTCTCAGCTGCTATAGATGAGGGAGGGGGCACTCATACACGCGGTGCCATGTCCCACCACATCCAAAACAGGTCCCTAAAAATGGCTACTGGGGTGTGTAAGTGCTATACTTTATATCCCTGTTTGTTGTCAAATTTGTGATGCCAAAATCACTGTTATGTTATATATAACCTGCTTAAGTGAAGCTCTCTCAAGGATCAACATACATGAACAAGCTAAGCTCACATCAAGCAAAGCTCTCAAGTACAAGACTCAAGATCTTGAATGAAAGAACTGATCACAAGAACTGCTCACAAGACTCAAGCTGAAAAGAAAAAGAAAGTACAAGGCAAGACTCAAGCTGAACTCAAGACTCAAGTTGAAAGTCAAGCTGAACTCAAGACTCAAGCTGAAACTCAAGCCACTTTCATGATTGAGCTACTTCAAGGTTTAGTCTACATCAAGACTTCAAGGCTCATTCTTCATGGTCTCTTGTTTCAATGTCCATACTTCATGATTGAGGTTTGTTTGACCATAGGATGACCTTAGAAGTAGGTCATTTTGGATACATAAACCGAATGTTATTTTACATGTGATTGGTCTGTTCTTCGACTAGTCTTAGGTCTGCTTCGACTAGTCCTAGACTTGCTTCGACCGATCTAAGAAATTCCTGGATCGATCGTAAGTTTGTTACAAATTACGGATAAATCTCTTAGCCTTCGACTAGTCCTGGAATCCGTTCGACCGATCGTAGGAACAGTGTCGACCGCATCTTCGACTAGTCGTAGAATCTACGACTCGAAGTCCGAAGATATTCAGGACCTACGACCGGTCGAAGGAAACCTACGACCGATCGTAGGTGACCTACGACGATCGTAGGAGGGCTACGACGATCGTAGAACGGTCAAAGCATATCCCGCCGGATTTTTCAAATATCATTAGAGCTTCGACTAGTCGTAGAGCACTTTAGACCAGTCAAGACCCGATCTTTTCACTTATAAATAGAGCACGAATCTCGAAGAAATCATCGATTTAATTATAGTATTCAAGCCAATCTTCGTCGAACTTCGAGAGATAATTTTGTGCTCCATCTAAGCTAAGTGTGCTTATTTAATATCTTCTTTCCTTAGCTTTATTTTAATTGATTTTGTTTCGGCTATTCAATCTGATTTGAAAAGAGGAATTGTTAGTCCCTTTCTTTGGAATCAAAATAAATTAAGGCAAGCCCTGTTTGGTTTAATTTAAAATCAATTAGAACTAGAACCATTGTAATCGAGTCCTTGGACATTGAACTTGGACATTCAATCATCTACTTTGATTTGGTTCTACCGTGCTGCTACAAGAAGATATTCAGGTATTTTACATATTGTAAATTCCTTTCTATTATTTTGGTTTCTTTCAAGATTTGCCAGAAAAATCTTGTTATATTGGTTATCTGAGGAAAGCCAGGAAAACTCAGAAGTGGGGGTTTTTTAATTGTGTAAGCCCACATACAAAGACACAATTGTAAGGGTTTTGGGTGAACCTGGGAAAACCTATCTTTAGTGAACACTAATATCCCCTGTGTGAGGATATTAGGAGTGGAGTAGCTTTTTGTGTGGCTGTTGGATAACAGTTGGTGAACACACAGGCGAACCACTATAAATCCTTTGAGTTGTGGTTGATTGATTTATTCTTTTAATTGTTTTTATTCTTTTTGTGGGATGTATGTATGGTGGTGAATGTTGTAATTATTTCAAGCTTTGTGAGAATGTTGTAATAGCTTAGAATTTACTTTCTGCTATTCCTTTATAAGCTTGTTTTTCAATTTCATTTTGAAAGTTGTTCCAGCAAGGTTACCCTGCCATTTTTATGGTGTATGGCTGTCCCTAGAACAATACATCTTTAATTACAAGTTATTTCAATTCAGTTCATATTTGTTTTTGTATTCCTCTTCGATTTGAGACTTGATACAAAGACCTTTCTAGAAATAAGGTTGTCCTACCATAAACTCTGTTTTTGGTGTAAGGTTGTCCTTAGATTAACGTTTGTATCAACCTCTCAAGATCTGAATTTTGAGGTTGTTTTTCTTTCCTTCATTATTATTTAATTTGGCTATCATTTTCTTTATTATTCCGCTGTTATAAGTTTTTATTTGGCATTGTCCTATTCACCCCCCCTCTAGGACATATAGCTTGGCCTTTTCAGGGTGGCCCTAGAGGTGTCGATGGTGCTGCTGGTACTACTGGTGCTCTAGCGGATGGGTGGATCCTGTATCTCTATGGTCGTTAATGCTGCTGGGAGTTACTGGAGGGGGCCTACCTCTTCTGACCTCTCCTCTGATCTCGATCGCTCTATGTATCGGCTCACTCAGTCTTATAAATCTGAGCCCTTCGTACTACCGCCTGAAAGGTTGGGAGCTCATGCCCAATAACACAGCCTCGAAGACCGTAACGTAAGCCGTTCTCGGAACAGCGGGCCTTTCGCCCCTCATTATCAACCAAATATGGCACGAATCTCAATAGTGCCACAAAACGGGCCACATACTATGCCACGGATATGTCCCCCCACACCAGAGTCTCGAAGTCTAATGCTCTCTGACGACGAATGTGGTCGGGGAAATACTGCTGCTCGAATCGGTGTATAAAATCATCCCATGTCCAGAAGAAGTCGGGCCCTGCAACACGGGTAATAGAGGTCCACCGGTGCTCGGCCTCACCCTGGAGAAGAAATACAGCCAATCGGACTCGCTGCTGGGTTATACATGCCATAGTATCAAAAATCTTCTCCACATCGGAGTGCCATCTCTCGGCTGCAGTCGGTCTGGCTTGCCCCAGAAACGTGGAGGATAGAGCTGTCTGAACTGTCGAAGAAGTGCACTTACGCGCTCCTGCTCTGCCTGGGCTGGTGAAACAATAGGGCGCCCGCCCTGTCCTTAAAGCGCAACCATCACAACCTACAATATCTGCTGCAACTGGGAGGCACTCACAGGTACGGTCGGATCCGCATCGGTCTCAAGTGGAGGAACGACATCCTCAGGCTCGGGAGCAGGGATCTCTGGGGTTGGAGTGGGAGTCGTAGGTGGTAAAGCGGGAGTCTCAGGTGGTGGAGCGGGAGTCGCTCAGGTCGCTCTCCTGGGTGGCATGTCCTATAGAAAAGAACAAAGGCACCTATCAATTCTTGAAAACTCTTGAAGGCACGTTAGGGGACTAAATCGGAAGGTTACGCACTCGAAACCTAATTGACCTAAACTCATACTAGATATGTGATGTTGTTCTCGGTTATTCCCAAGTTATGCTCTGATAGCAACTTCTATCATACCCCAAACTCAGAAACTGGACTCACAAAATTCCCGATCTCCGAATCCGGCACTGATAGCTTACATAATACCCCATTCTTGGCTCTCGGCACCCATACACCAAGTTTCGATCTTGGGATCCTACAAGGAGGATTTCAAACATAATTTTGATTCAGTATAAGCATAACCATAAGCATAACCCATGAACAATAACCACAAGAACACCATCACAAAATTCACTATAATAAAAAACTTTGAGTACAATGCGTATGAAGGAAAATACAAGATAATAATGGAAACTCCTAAAGCCCGACTGCACGCTCCTACTGCGGCGAGGCTACAGCTGCGTCATGACGTCACCTACACGCATCAATCGTGCATATGCTTATAGAAAGCTTAGAGGGTGGTGAAGTGTGTGTGCAATATGAGCGTGCTCAGAATACAATGTCAGAGTAATGCAGAATCATGCTGATGAGTACATGAATGCAATCAACCGTACCAAGGCTATGCGGTGCAAGATATGAATGCTATCGGTCGTATCAAGACCATACGATGTGAAATGCAACTCATACATGCCAATCATCATCCACATATCAATGCAACTCCTCACTAGAGCATCAAATATTAGTATGGTTCTCACTCTGGATAATCACTGGGGTTTAGTACACTCCAAATGACACTGCCCCTTTCCCAGGCACGCAGTCCAAATGAACATAAGAAACCTCACTATCCGCCTGGCCAATAGTCTGCCAATATCTATCCGGCACGTCGATAGCGGACCCATTCATGAGCTGGTTAAACTCAGCCTAGTAATGCCCCTACCCTCGGGCGAGTAAGGCCACACCCCTTTCCAACCGACCGCGACACAGTAAGAGACGTGGCCTCCTGATATTCAGCCCTCGTGTGCTCATATATCCACTCAGTCTTGACGTTGTAGCCATCCTTTGGTACCATCGAGTTTAAGATTTTCACCCAGGGACATCTATGGCGCCCCGATGCTAGAAACAGTATTTTCAGTGTCCGATCCTACCATCCACGATGTGCCTGTGGAGGCTATAGCCCTGATGTCACTAGGGCGTGCAGTAATTATGTCATATAAATGTGAAACACATGAATCACACTACCAATCATGTAACAATCATGCACGTACCACGAGCTCATGTAGGGCAACTCCGCCTACCAGGGAACCCATAAACAATCTGCCCGAAGGCATTTACTATGATCAGTCATTCATAATATCAAGCATACATATGGTGCATATGAGCATGAATCATGAAACTATACTAAACATGTTATATGGTGATGGACTCTATTCATAATGAAGATGGGCTTAGAGGGCATACACACTACCAATATGGGCCTATCAATGGGCCCTAGGGAGAGTCATAATGCGGACATTTAACCAACATTATCCTTGTAATGTGGACATCAAACCATCATTGCTCCCAGGGCACGACCCGTTATAAACATCATTATATAGACCACGGTGAAATCAAACATTGCAATGGACCTAAATACATCCCATTGGGCCTTAAATACATCAAATGAGCCGCATCACATGGGCCTTATATTCATTAAGTGGTCCGCATCAATGGGCCACACCAATGTGCCTTATGTACATTGCAATGGGCCATAACCCATGGGCCTTGAATGCATCACAATGGGCCCTCATATGGCAAGTGGGCCACATCACATGGGCCATATGTACATCAAATGGGCTACACCAATGGGCCCCATGTATATCAAATGGGCTACACCCAAATATAAGTGGTGATAATGATTTTCACCATTAAAATCCCCAAGGCCCACCATAACATTTATTTCCCATCTAATCTGATCATAAGGTCACACAGACCTGAATTAAGAGGAAAAACAAATTTCCTACTAATCCAAAACTTCTGCATTTCGAAAGGATTTCAATGGTAGACATTCAATCCTCACTGTGTAGTGTGGTCCACTTGATAAATAGATCTGTCTTATTTTTGTCTCAAGCCTTAAAATTATCTTTCAAAGTGGTTGGATGGTTTGGATGCAACACGTGCATCATGGTGGGTCCCATAGGGATGGATGGCATAAATAAAGTACAAACCTCATGGTGGGGTCCACACAAATGGAAGGTGTGGATTACAATACATACATCAGTGTGGGGCCCACCATAACGTTTACCTACTGTCCAATCTGTTAATAAGGTCATAGGGACCTGAATGAAGAGGAAAAAACAAATTTCATATTGATCCAAAACTCCTGGACCACAGGAGTTTCAATGGCAGACACTTAATCCCACTGTTCCTTGCCGCATGAGCCACCTGAGCTGAGTATACGACTGATTTTTGGGGTGGCCCACAACTAAAAGGGGGGCCACTAAATGCACGGTGTTGATGTTCTCACACATCACGGTGGGGTCCATGGTTGGGACCCCCTGCCTCCAGCGTCAACCGCAGTAGGACGCTGTTGCAGCGTCCTCTGGGCGCCAGCAGCAACGGCATCTGTTGCTTAATTTTTTTTTTTTTTTTAAATGATTTTCTCGAGGTTTTTCGTAGGTGGAGCTCGCATCAGGAGAATTCACTCCTGCTATTGGATTCTATTACTCAAGACCGACCAAATGAGCCCAATATGCGATGTGTTTTGGTGTATAGAAACATCAAAGTGGGAGCTAATGGATGTAAATGGTAGAAATCACTGTTTTCTATGCTATAGCCTACCAGAAAAATTGGATTGGCTTCATAGTTTGGCTCAACGTCTAAAATGAGTTGGGGAATGGAATGGACGGCGTGGATTAAATCCATACATCAGGGTGGGGCCTGCATGAGCGGTCTACCTAAAGTTTCAAGTCAAACTGATATTTTTATTTTCATCCCAACCTCCAGCGTGCGTCCAGGGAGGTTGGGCTTCAATACACCACACTGTCCGTTCACCCTTCGCTGTGAACCCATGCCCAACGTCCCTGGACACTGGATGGTTTGCATATAACACATATCTAAGGTGGGCCCCACCTACAGGCGTGTTGCTTAGGTGGGCCACTAAATGGTTGGATGTGTGGATAAGACATTCATCATGGTGGGGTCCATCCGAGTGGGCCACACAGCCACATCATCCCAAAAACGAAAAAAGAGAGAGGGAGAGAGGGGGAGAGAGAGAGAGAGAGAGAGAGAGAGAGAGAGAGAGAGAGAGAGACGTGTGATGGAGGGACCTCGACACTATGGGCCCTCCCTTTCATGCATTTCAATCATACATCAAGTGGGTCCCAATACATGTGGGCCCACCAAATCAAAAATCAATGGTGGAGATTCCTTCTCCACCAAAATGGAAGGTCTAGATGACCTCTTTTCATGTAAAAAAATAAACATCATGATGGGGTCCATGGAGAATGGCCCCATTATAGAATGATCATGAGAATCAAGGTGGGCCATCGACCACATCTAGGGTCCAAAGTGAGATCCATACCATCAATCGGTAGGCCCCATTTAGCCCATCATCAAACATGAAATCTAGACCTATAGAACACCCACCGTTCGATCTTCTTGGTCCGATGAAACGCCGATCTCGTTGCCTTCAATTTTGATGGACGTAGATGATGAATGGATGGTTGAGATGAGAGATGAGAGAGAGGGAAAGTGGCCACACTTGGCTTTGGGGGAGAGAGAGAGAGAGCTTGGACATTAAAATTTTTTTTGTTGCTTGGGAGATTTTTTTGAGAAATGAGGGAGAGAGAGAAGTGATGGGATGATAAGAGGTGGAGTGATGGGTGATGGGTGGAGTGATGGATGAAGTGATGTAAGGGTTGACTTTGGGGTAGCTTGTGTAAGAGAGAGGTAAGGGTAGGGTATGGGTTACTTGTACTTGAATTGAGGTGTGATGTATACTTTATTGATGAGATTGATTAATTGTTTGATAGGATAGGTCATAGAGATTCTCTCAGAATTCGCACACGTGGCGTTTTCCTCAAAATGAACGCGGGCCCATAACTTCTAGCCTAGGTATCGGATCGGTGCGCAAGTCACGGCGTTGGAACCGCGGCAATGGCGCGGTCGCTAGGGTATAAGTTTCAGGTTGAGCCAACTTTGATATGCAGGACTTGGCTTAGGATTGCATGCAAACATCGGATATAGGTCGAGGGTTGCCGAAATTCGACCGGGAGGATCGTGGAAGCCTACGGAATGGTACGGACTATGATACGGGCCTTACAGTAATCCATCCTAAATTTTATGAAAGTAATAAACTAATCCTAAACTATGAAAGTAAGGGAAAAGCTATTCAGTCATGCCGCAAGGTTCCTCCTCCGACCAATATCTTGATAAATTTCTCAGTAGGTTTCTCAACAAGATCATCCAAAAGCCCTTTTTATAATATGCTTAAATGTCCCGGAGCATAAATTTCCATAGAAATTTGTGGACCTCAGTATAAAGTTTTCTTTTAATCTCCTGAGGTGTCTAAAGTATATATGATTCACCTGAGATAGAGAAAGCATCAAAGTTAGAGCAACATGGTGAATCAGAGACTACAAATAGATAATATTCAGAGAAATTCTTAGTAGGTGATGTAGTCTCAACATATTTCAAAATTTCAGACTTCAGTTCAACTTTCAGCTCCTCTTCCCTTAATGGTAAACATTCAAGATCTGAGGAAGGAGGGGCTTCAAAATAAGGGTTCTCTCGGTTAGTAACAACTACCGAGGTGTTGTTTTGCAAAGCATCCTTTATTTCTTTTATCATGGGATCATTTGAATATGTAAAATATTCCAAGTAATCTTTCAGAGAGTTGAGATATTTAGTTGAGAGTAACTCATTCTCCACATTGAAGTTTGTGATGATCTGCCCAAGGATTCCATCGTCTCTGGAAATGGATAGAAGCATGATCTCTTGCTTTTCATCACGGTGAGAATAAATCATCATCGGATGTATCTTGTCTTGCCTTACATAGATAGATTGAAAATCAACAAGCGAAGAATTGATGTGAAGACTTTGTTCATCTGTACTACTCAGTAAAGGCATTGTATTATCAAGGGTTGACAACTCAGATGGTGGCCTCAACTGGATGGTTTCAAATTTTAGAGTCATATCGAACAACTCATCCACCTCCCGAATCATATTATCATTCAATTTAGGGGAGTGGTCAAAACATGCTTTACAAAAGTTGGAAGGGTTGGTTGAAAGTGGTTCATCCTCCACATTTAAATCAGACATGTCAAATGGGTGGAGAAGATCATTATAGATGAAAACTTTCTGAACCTCTTGGTTATTGATATGGGTCAAACTTGATATTGAACCCAGGGGGATTTGAGCTATACATTCCTGATTGTCATCACAATACTCATCATCTTCCAATTCAGTACAGTACACATGTGGAATGGGATCACTTTCCTCACATTCTGTTCCTAGATTGGGTTGAGGTTCGAATAAACTAACCTCTTCCTCATCATTGAAACCAGGCGTGTCAGTATCATTATATTGGAAAACTAACAATGTCTCTTGATCATTCCTTTCGACAGTCATCGAGATCGACTCTTTGAAAAATTGAACTGTGTGCTCATTAACGGAATCCAACTCCTCATTCCAAATTCCATAGTTCTCCACAAGAGAGTTAGGGTTACTTTCCTCGCATTGTGTTTCTGGATTGGGTTGTGGTTGGGACGAACAAGCCTTCACTATCTTATCGATGTGTAAATCAAGCGCTTTTAATATTTTTCTAATATCTGCAAGATAGTCCGTGAAACTCTGAAGTGAATCCTCTTAGATCGTTTCTGGTTGGATTTCAAAGGTAAGGGATCTAAGAGAATTGTAAGTATGATGTGTTGCTGTTTCATCTTCCAAATATCTCTATTTCCACTGTTCATAATCATACGGGTCATAGGTGGGAGAGTCTGGTGGTTGTTGATACATATTACAGCCATAATATATTCACTCATAGTTCTCTTCTTGCTAAATGGTTGATAATTATCCTCATTCCAATAATCACGATGACCCCAATAATCGCGTACTATTTTCTTAAACCGTGGAGTGCAATTATTCTCCTACCTATAATCACCGAATGACTTCTTAACCGGTGGAGCATTATATTCTGGTTAGTTCTCGATGATATTTTCAAAAATTTTTTGAGACATAGGTTGTTTCCTATCATAATCATCATACATCCATTCCCAATATCTCTTAGCTATTGTAGCATATTGACGTTCCCACTCTTGCATGGTGAAACCCTGACTTTGAATCTAATCCTAAAAGAGAATAAAAGAAAAAAAAATCCTACAACAATATGGAAAGTAAGTAGATGAGAAGTTAGAAGGAAGTTACCAAATTGGAGAAGATCTATGTTCGGATCCTTCAAAATAGAAAACAATGTTAGTTCCTAAAAAAACAGGAAAAATCCTAAGAACAAAAGTCTAACATTAAGAAAAATCTAACCTAATCCTAAAAAGAAAGAAACCTATGACAAATAAGAAATCTAGAAAAGAAAGAGAGAGAATTAGACAGAGGTTATCAAATTAGAAGTTTCTAAATTAAGGTCCTGCAAAACATAAAAAGGAAAGTGAATTAGTTTCTAGAAAAAAACTAAGAAAGCAACTTAGTTTCTAAAAACAGATTACAAAAGTTTCTAAAAAATAAAAATTTAGTTTCTAAAAACAGAAAAGGAAAGTTTCTAAACCTAGAAATAGAAAGCTAAGTTAGTTTTTAAAATAATTCTGAAAAAACCCAAATATAAAAATAGAAAGTAGAAAACCCTAATCTTAAACTAATTTCAAAACTAGTTAATCTCAAAAAAACGCAACTGTTAATCCCCGGCAACGGTGACAAAAACTTGTTCACAACCCCAAGTGTAGGGTCACGATGTAGTAATAATCTTGATGAGACCGAGGTTAAATCCATAGGGACTAATCTCGTGAGTATTCCGAAAGCAACTAGAAGTAGAACTAGAAAAAGATGTGAATCTAAATTTGAAATAAAAGGAAGTAATTGTGAGAGATTTAATTAAAACTTAAGAAATTAAAAGGTGGGAACTACGATTTCCAAGGATCCACTTGTAGCAATCAGGGAGCCCTCTTACTTGATTCAAGTCACATAATTAGAATTGGAGTCCTATCCTATCTAATTGGAAGATATACAATTAAGATCAATTTTGAACTTTCCTTTACCTAATTCTCAATGAAGGAGAATTATGATAATTGGATGGGATTCCGTCACCAAACCATGCCTATGAGACGATGGCCAACAACAGGATTTACCAATCTCACAATCTTAAAATCAGGAAAAGAAGATACTAAAAGCTATTGCTGATCTATTGTAATTTGAGTCACAATAAACATTAAAAACTGAAAGTATTCCTTAAATATCAAACAACCCATCATGCTACAAGCATCACCTCTTAGCCCTAGCTAAGAGGTTTAGCTAACCATAGACATGATTGGATCTAAAACACTAGAAGAAAGCATGAAAAACTAACGAGAAAGAAAAGAAAAATGCTTGGCGACGGCTCTCTACCCTTGTGCTTTGCTTCTCTAAACCCTAGATGATGCCCAGGGATGCCTTGGGGACTCCTATTTATAGTTGTGCAACACCTTCTTTCCCACGGACTTGGAAAAATTTATAAGCCACCTCAAATTTACGCAGTTTCGATTCTATCGAAGTGTCTTCAACATGTCCTTCGATGTCCTTCGATTCTATCAAACAATCTTCGATTGAATCGAAGATCGGTCTAAAACTGTCCAACGAGTTTGGCCTGAAATCCTGAAATTCTCGATTCTATTGAAGTGTCTTCAATATATTCTTCAATACTATCTAATAGTCTTTGATAGAATCAAAGTCTATTCTGGCAGTTTTTCAGAATTAGACTTTTTTGGTCCTAGGATCTGTTTGTAGGACAATTTTCAAGATTCATTTTCTTCACTTCATGTCTTCGATTATGTAATGACCCTGGAAATTTTTTGTGCTTATCTTTCCCTAAGTAGTTATTTTTGGGGTAATTAGCGCTATACTCGATTGCTTGTGAAATTCGCATCAATCACTTTAAATTCGATCTGCATGACTTAAAACTTGTAGATTAGTTAGCGCTATGTTACTCTGAAATCTGGGATCCATCGCTAAATCCAGTTGTTCTGGGGAATTTTTGGAAGTTCTGGATTGGACCTGGACCGCGCGTCGGAAGTCCGATAGCGACGATCTTAGGCTATTGCGGTCACTATGTTGGGCTTGACCATCGCCTCAAAAATCAAGTCCATGTGATGTTCTGGGTCGATTTGATTGAGTTCGGAGTGAAGAGTGTGAGAACGGTTGGATATTTATTAAGTTTTTATGAAATCTGAGTCGTGTCGCTTGCGCGACGATTTTAAGCAATCTGACCGTTGGATTTTGACCCAATTTCACCCTCTGATCAGGGAAGGTGGCCCAGGCATATCCTTGTGCTTGTGGACCTGATCGAGATTCCGTGACCGTTGAATTGTGTGTGGTCCGCCACGACTGATCTGAAGAGCCGGTCGGTATGAAAACTCAGCCTGACCTAGATCCATGGTCAGTGAGCTTAAGTCCGACCTTTCGTGGTATTTGGCCCACCAGAAGTGCTTCGTTGGATCGCGAGAGTCAGGTTTTGGTTATACCCTAAGTATACCTTGGCCCTGGGGTTATTTTCATCAATAATAGGCCTATTTATAGTCCTTAAAACCCTAGCTCTCTTTTCCATACGAATTTTCTCTAACCCTTGCTTGGAAAGAGAGAGAAGTGAGAGAGAAGTTGGTGAATCATCTTGGATTCTTTCCTGTTCTTCTTCATCCTTGAACCTTCACTTTGAATCGTTATTCTGACGATTCTGAGATCATCTTGGGGTAAGTTAACCTAACCCTAATATGTGTTAGAGCTTAGATTAGTCTTGGTGTTGTTGTATCTCATTTCTATTCTTGCTTTAGGGTATTCTATCGCCGTTGACGAAGACAACTCGTCTAAATCAGTTCGGTGTTTCTTTTCTGGCTTAAGGTGCGGACTTTAAGTGTATAGGTTATGGTTTTCAAGGCTTTCAATGCCAGATAATGATTTATTCTTGTTATGGATGAGATTTCACATGCCTAATGTTATGTTTACTTTGTGTTCCTGATATGCACGTGTTATATTTAGATTTGTGTATTCTATGTGTATGTATAAAGTACCGTATACGTATAAAATATGCACTTGTGTTTGCCATGATTATTTGTCATGTATGTATACTAGATGTGTGTATGACAACTCCTTGGTAAAAGGAATTGTCCAAATGCTTGTTTTCCAACATATGTCATGTATGTTGTATTACGTATTCTAAGTGTTTGTAGAAATGTCTGAATGATCTAATGTGTGATATTTCAACCTAGTATGGGCGTTGAGAAGCGATTCTCGACTCTCCCACTGGTGTGCATGATTTCCTTCTTATTAGTTACAATTCCTTGTTATTTAATTTCAAGCATTACTTATGCTTTCATTTATGTTAAGTTGATATTCTTCAAATGCTTGAGTACCACATGATTTGAGTTGTTGCTCCATTACTGTTCTACATTTAATATGATTATCTGTTGTGGTGTACTATGTTTGGGACTATGAATAGTCCAGGAAATCGGTAATATGCCTTAAGGTTGTGGCTGAGATTGCTTTCGCCACAAATGACATGATTAGACGAACCCGAGCCGTATTAGAGTTGGCGGCAGTGGTTTGGCCACGCGGAGTGTTTGCGCACTCTATGTCGTTCAACCCAACGTGCGCTTGTGCTAGTCGAGTTCGTCAAGTAACCCGATTGTCCGATGTATGTTCACCATGTATGAACGCTACTGCTTGAATCTAGGGTACCGAACTTACCAGTGAAATCCTATTAACCATGGTACCTTGATTCGCTAAGACTCATGAGCCGGACATGGTGGTATGGGACACTGTGGTTAAGCTGTCGGCCTACGCTAGGGTGACGAGACTCCCAGTAGTGACCAGTGAGCAACCGAACTCGTGAGCCGATTATGGTGGTATGGGACACTATTCGTGCTGTCGGCCTACATTGATTGGTGACGAGCCCTTTGTAGTGACCTCGAGCATACCTGGATACCGTAATGAGGTGACGAGTCGAACTGTAGTAATAAAGGTATGAAAGGCGTGCATTGATTGGTGACGAGTCCTTTGCAACGACCTGAAACCATATAATCGTATGAGATGTCTAGGACTGACGACCCTAGAATGGATCACTGTTTAGATGGTGATATGAGGAAGGTATCTTAGCTTCCCAATCCTGCTGTATGAAAAGGACTAATAACAACTTCGTAATCATATTCATGCACCGCATTTGCATGTGCTTTGTAGATGTGGCGCACTTTGAGGCGATGTCATGCGTAATGTAAGATGAAGACACTGAGGGTGTACGCGTGAGGGCACGCATCATTTTGCATACATCCTTGTATTAACAAGAGTACTTAGGATTTATTTAATTTTTCGCTTTATCATTACTGCTTGATTGAACTGATAACATGTTAACCAGTGCCTTATTGTTCCACTGAGTTGATCACTCACTCCCACGTTCTGGGGCGGTGTTAAACACCCACCAGACTCTGTCTTAGGTTCTGATGTTACAAATGTGGATGTGACTTCTGAGGCAGAGCGGGAGATGGATGATGATGAGGCTGTTTTCTCTTATATGCAGTTTTCAGATGGGTTCTAGCGAGCCTTGTTCTGATGCGCGGGACTCTGGGATTATTTTTGGGATTTAAATGATGTAATTTGATACTTGTAATTTTGATAAGTAACACTTACCGTACTACCTGGTTTGTATTTGTACTTCAGGGATTCACACTTGTACACATATATTTCTATAAGTCTTCCGCTTGCTTTATTCATTTATCCCTGAATTATATCTGTGTTTTGGCTTAATCTATTCCATGTTTTATGCACTAATACGGACAACATACATCCATCATTAAATATGTTGCATAAGTGATGTTTTGGAACTCGGGAGCTGAGTTATGCTCGACCCCTGAATTTCAGGGCGTTACAGATTATCTTCCTTCATCACTTGGTTTCCTTGGATCTTTAGTATGTAAATTCTTCAATCTTGGTCTCCTAAGATCCATCCTTTGCCTTGGTGATCTTTGAGCATCAAATTCATGCTTTTAACACCTTTTCCAATCCAAGCTCTTAAATTCACCTTGTAACACAAACTTGAGTAAAATAAGACATTAAGCATTATCATGTTCATAAAACAAAGATATAAATGGGGGATAATATGTAATATTTGACGCTCAACATCCTGTTAGCCGGAGTACCTACAATTTAATGGAAACAAGAGAAGACACTTGGGGCGCCGGTTAAGGTCGGAGATCCTCTGATGCTTAAGTTAGACGTACGGACTTACAGTAGATGTAGTAGAATCAGAAAATTTGTTGTGTACCTTTACCCCTGGTAGGGGGTGTATTTATAGGTTTTCTAGGCAATATACGTATCTGAGTTGATTTGAGGGGCCTGTATTGGAGTCAGACTCTAACTTCAAGAATATCCTCGATCGGCATGATCCTTGGTGAAGATCTCGGACGGTAATTCTATCTTTATATATTGTAAGGGTAATTTTATTCTGACCTGGTGGTCGATATTCAAGGTCAAGGTTGGTACCCGAGGCCGAGGTTGGTATTTGAGGTCGAGGTTGGTACCCAAGGATGAGGTCGGTATTCAAGGCCGACCTCTGAGGTCGAGGTCGTACCTGAGGTGGGTATCCGAGGTACCTGAGGTCGAAGTCATCTCTTGAGGTCTGCGAACAAGACTGACCTCCAAAGTCATTAGTCAGCACAAAAGGTCGGGGTGATTTTTTAGCCCTCAAACAATCCATAGTCATCGAGTCTGGCTGCTTGGCTCATCTGTGTGATACATTTATTTTAGCCTCATTTTACCCATAATAGTTAAGTAACTTTAAAAAAAGTTAGGTTAGTTAACAACATTGTAAAAGTAACTGATTAGGGTAAAGTTACTTCTCTACATTAGTAAAAAAAATAAATCTGATTTACTACTGAAGGAAAAGTTGTTGAAGAGAATAACCACTCTAACAAGGGCCCCACTCAACTCAAACGACCATCTCTTCCAAGGTGATGCTCCCTACTTTCTCTTCCCTCTCTTTCCACCCTCATTCCTCACATTCTTCCCTTCTTTCATACTGTTTTTGTTTTTTGTTTTTTTTTTTAAATATTTTGGTTAAGGTTAGGGTTTTATTTTAGGGGTTTTGTTTGTGGGTTTGGATTTATGGCACAGGCGGATGTTGCTGCCATGTCTAGGTCGTGGCATGTAGAGAAGATGGTCGAGCCTTAAGAAATGTGTGTTGATTTGAACCATTATTTTTCTTTTAAATGGGTTGTTGAGATGGTGATTTTCACGCCCCAAACTCAGAAACTGGGCTCACAAAATTTTCGATTGCCGAATCCGGTGCCGACAGCCTCCGTAGTACCCCATTCGCGGCTTCCAACATCCATACGCCAGATTCCGATCCTGGGATCCTACAAGGAGGATTTTTAACATGAATTTGTCTCATTAGAAGCATAACCACAGGTATACCCAAATCATAAGAACAACATCATCATCACATATCCACTAATATAATCATTTGAGTACAATGCCGAAAGGGAAATACATGTATATAATAAAATCTTCACAAAACTCGGCCGCACGCTCCTGCTCCAGCTCGGCTGCAACCTATCGTTACCTGCACGCATCTATCGTGCATAAGCTTATAGAAAGCTCAGAGGGTAGTGAAAGTGTGTGACCAGTATATGCGTGCTCAGAATGTAATATCAGAATAAACAGAATACTGATAAGTCCACGAACCATACAATATCAGAGTAAGCAGAAATACTGACAAGTCTATAAATCATTCAATATCAGAATATGCAATGCAGATCGACTATGCAAATGCAGAATCATAGAGAGCTAAATATCAGATGATGATGATGCAATGCAATATGCAAATCTTGAAGAGCCACGAATACCATCAACCTCATCTAGGCCATACATTAAACCTGCGTATATCGTGCGATCATGTGGGGATAACTCCGTCTCACAAGGAGTCCCATAAACATCTCAGCCCAATGACATTTGCTTTAATTAATCATCCATCACAATATGCATACGAATGATGGGGTTCCACAGAAGGACGACGGAGTTAGTCTAAATATCAAGATAGGCTCATTGATTTAAAATCCATCATGATAGTTAAGGAAAGAATCCAACTTATCGCCACCACAAAATTGGACGATGCTCCCGATGTGGGACAAAGTTCTGCCTTCACTGTGTGTACAGTAGCCTACCAGCATAGTAGCCTGCCAATCACTGGTAGCTCACTCAGGTCCTCATGCCCCGCCCACTCAGTGTCCGCCCACGTGCTCCCACCCACATGTGATCACAGTGATGGAACGTCATAATATCCCCCACCGAGGGCAGATCTGAGTCTAAGTACAATAAGTGGGCTTCCTTACCCTCTCTATCGTGCAATAAACTGGACTTCGCTATGGGGCTCGATATATACATAAGGTGGGCTCCAAGGTATAGGTATCATGATGCTATGCTGTCACATACTCATAATCGGATCGATAACCGGCCTCGATAATCGACCTCGACAATCAGAATTGGCCTCGACATTCGGAATTGGCTTTGACAATCGGAATCAGCCTCGGCAATCGAAATTGGCTTCGGTAATAGGAATCGGCCTCGACAATTGGAATTGGCCTCGATAATCGAAATCGGCCTTGACAATCGGCCTCAACAATCGGAATCGGTAATCGGCGTAATAAAGGGCCTAAGGGAAGGTCACAATGTAGACATTTAACCATCATCACCCATCAATGTGGACATTTAACCATCATTGCTCCCAAGGAGTGGCCCACATAGAGCCAAATGTATCGTGGGCCCATGGCCTCACACAAGGACCTAATACACATCATTATGGGCCTCACTCATGGGCCGC
Organism: Magnolia sinica; assembly: GCF_029962835.1. Classification (NCBI taxonomy): domain Eukaryota; kingdom Viridiplantae; phylum Streptophyta; class Magnoliopsida; order Magnoliales; family Magnoliaceae; genus Magnolia; species Magnolia sinica. The sequence goes on from NC_080574.1 coordinate 90,675,279, forward strand.
ATATACATCACAATGGGCCTCAGCACGTGGGCCATAATTACATCACATCGGGCCTTAATCATGGACCGCATATACATCACAATGGGCCACAACCCATGGCCCCAAATACATCATTTTGGGCCTCACATATGGGCCTTTAACAAATTATAATGGGCCTCACTATCTAGGCCTCTAATACATCAAGGTGGGCCTCATGGATAGGCCACAAATACATCAAGGTGGGCCTCATGGATGGGCCATAAATACGTCAAGGTGGGCCGTACCAACTATACCATTAATCTATTTTAGAGATTATTATAGAGCATTAACCGAAAAGAAGTGGATCACATCGGAGGATTATCTGGACTATATTACAAATGACAGTGGTGAAACAAATTTCACATTGATCCAGAACTTCTGCATTCAATCCTCACTGTTTTTGGCAATGTGGTCCACATGATACTAGATCTATCTTATTTTTAGTCTCAAGCCTTGAGACGAATCACCAAATGATGAACAATTTAGATGAACCACATGCATCGGGGTAGGGTCCACATACGTGGCCCACTGTCCAAGCAATGGACGGTGTGGATGTAGAATAGATACATAAAGGTGGGCCCCACTCGTTAATGGATGGTGTGAATATACACATACCTCCATGATCAGACCCACATGCTGCTAACATCATACAGCAGTTGGGGTCCATGTCCAGGTGATGGACAGTTTAGATGTAACACATTCATCAGCCGTGGATCCCACATCTGCTAAAAATGGATAGACGGTGTGGGACCACATATCTTGGTGACATCACTACAGTAGCTTATAGCCAATCAGCTTACATGCCTCCATGTGAGATGAAGGAATTGAGAAAACAGATCGATGATTTATTGGACTCAGGCTTTATACAGCCGAGCGTATCTCCTTAGGGAGCTCCCATATTATTCATGAAAAAGAAGGATGGATTGCTATGATTGTGTATAGACTATCGCAAGTTGAACCACATTACAGTAAAAAAACAAGTATCCTTTGCCCAAGATAGATGACCTGTTTAACCACTTAAAGGGGGCTCAGTACTTCTCCAAGATAGACTTACAGTCCGAGTAACATCAGTTGCGCGTCAGGAATGAAGACATGCAGAAAACAGCTTTCAGAACTAGCTTTGGGCACTACGAATTCCTCGTGATGCCGTTTGGACTTACAAATGCACCAGCCGTATTCATGGATCTATTGAACCGGGTGTTTCGGCTATGTCTTTACCGATTCGTCATCGTATTCATAGATGACATTTTGATATACTCAAAGAGTTGAAAAGACCATGATGAACACCTATGAGCAGTCCTTGATACTCTTAGGCAGAATCAGTTGTTTGCACAGTACCGAAAATGCAACTTCTGGAAGGAAGAAGTTAAGTTTTTGGGACACGTAATTTCCAAGGAAGGAATTGCTATGGACCTTGCCAAGGTGACCACGGTACAGGACTAGAAGCAGCCTGACTTAGTCATAGAAGTGAGGAGTTTCCTCAAACTTGTCGGCTATTATCGCCGATTCATTAAATATTTCTCCAAGACATCCCAACCATTATCCCAACTTACTCGGAAGGATCTTAAATTTGCTTGGAATGAAAAAGCAGAGGCAGCCTTTCAAGAATTAAATGACAAGCTGACGTCTACACCCGTATTAGTGCTGCCAGAGTAAGGGGTTAAATATACTATTTACACCGACGCCTCTCAAGTCGGTTTGGGTTGTGTACCTATGCAGAAGGATAGGGTGATCGCCTATGCCTCTTGATAGTTGAGAAAACATGAAGAAAATTACCCCACTCACGATCTAGAGTTGGTGGCAATTATTTTTACACTAAATGTAACGTCTCGAAAAAATCCGTACAAGGACCCGAGTACCACCTCAGGCAGAAATCACCCAGGACCAAATCCTTTAGAAATTAGGTTAATATTAGCAAGTGCTAAACTAGAGTGCTTATGAAATTAGCACTAATCACTTTAAATATGATTTGTAAGACCTATAACGTGCAGAATTATTGACGCTACATTACCCTGAAATCTAGAATCCATCCTTAAACCCGGTTGCTCTCGGGAGCACACCGAAACTCTGTATCGGACATGTACTGTACGTCGAAAGTCCGATTACCCTGAAACTATACAGTTAAGATCGCATTACTGGACTTGACAACCTCCTCAGAAATCAAGTCTTAATTGTTCCTAGAACTACACAACTTGAGCCCGGAGCGAAGAGTGTGAGAAACGTGAAAATATTTAGAAATAAAAATTTGAATTTAAGTAATCTGAGTCATGTCGCTTGCGGGCCAAATATAAGGATTCAGACCGTCAGAATCTGAACCAAATACACCCTTAGATAAGGAGAAATATCCCACACATGTCGATGTACTTGTGGCCTTGATCGTGTGACCGTGACCGCTGAACTGAAACTGGTCCACCACGGCTGATCTGTAAATCCGATCGGAACAAAAACTCAGCTTGACCTAGATCCATGGTCAGGGAGCTTAAGTCCGACCGCACATGGAAAAGGGGCCACCAGAAGTGCTCCGTTGGACCGGAATGGCCCATATTTGGATATAACCTAAGTATACCTTGGCCATGGGGCCATTCCCATCAAACCTAGGCCTATATAAGGACCTAAAACCCTCTCTCCCATATTCCATACGAATTTGAGAAACCCTAGGAGAGAGAGAAGAGAAAAGAGAAGGGAAAAGAGAGAAAGTGAGAGTGAGGGTTGGAGATTCCTCCTGGGATTCGATCCCATTGCACCTCGGCCTTAGCTACCGCATTTACATCACTAATCCGGTGTTTTCGACAACGTATTTGCGTAAGAAAACCTAAACCTAATCCGTTTTAGGGTTTCAGATAGTGTAAGTTATAAAATAGCTAACTTAATTTATGCTGTAGGTTCCCAATCTACCGTAGACAAAGACTTAAGCTTTAAAACTGAGTTCGTTACAAGTCTACCGGCGAAAGGTGCGGACTATAAACGTATAGGTTATGGTTTTCAAGGCTTTCAATGTCGGTTAATGGTTTATTACTGATGTGGGTGCAATTTCACATGCAAAATGCGATGTTTGTATTGCGTTTCTGATATATATGAACTATATTGAGAATTGTGTATTCCATGTATAGGTAGAAAGTATCGTATACGCATGAAATATGAACATGTGTTTGCCATAATTAATTATCGTGTGTTTGTGCTAGTTGTATGTGTAACAAATCCTTAGCGAAAGGATTTGTCCTAATATGTACTATCACCAACATACGTCATGTATGTTGGAATATATAGTCTAAGTGTTTGTAGAAATGTCTGAATGATCAAGTATGTAATATATTATACTTTATATGGCGTTGAGAAGAGATTCTCAACTACCTTAACAATGTGTATGATTTCCTCCATGCAACTTACATTCTTTGTCTGCTTAACATAGACACTGCTTATGTGTGAATTCATGTTTAAGTTGAAATCCATCAATGCTCACATGCTTGTATGATTGGAATTGTTGATCTATTACTGTTCTGATTTGCTTGTATGAGTATCTGTTATAATTGAATGTGTTTGGGACTACGGAATAGTCCAGGCAATAGGTAACAGGTCCTGAAATGGTGGCTGAGGTTGTATCGCCACATAGGACGTAATCGATGAATTCGAGCCGTACTTGGGTTGTCGGCAGTGGTTAGGCCACACGGAGTGCTCACGCACTTCATGTCACTCAACTCAACGTGCGCTCGTACTAATCGAGCTCGTCAAGTAATCCGATTGACCCGATGTATGTTCACCATGTATGAACGCTACTGCTTGAATCTAAGGTACCAAACTCACCAGTGAAAATCCTTTTAAACCTTGGTACCTCGATCCGCTAAGACTCATGAGCTGGGCATGGTGGTATGGGACACCGTGGTCGAGCTGTCGGCCTACGCTGGGGTGACGAGCCTTCCCGTAGTGACCAGTGAGCAACCCAGACTCGTGAGCCGAATACGGCGGTATGGGACACTGTATTCGAGCTATCGGCCTACACTGATAAGGTGACGAGCCCTTTGTAGTGACCTCGAGCGTACACTAAGATTGTGGAGGGGACGAGCCCTTACGTAGCAACAAGAGTACACTAGGCCTGCATTGATAAGGTGACGAGCCCTTTGCAGCGACCTAGAACTGTATCATCGTATGAGATTTACTAGGATTGACGACCCTAGAATGGATCATTGTTTGAGAATTTATATAAGGGAGGTACCTTAGCTTCCCAATCCTGTTGTATGAAAAGGACTAATAATAACTCGGTAATCACGCTCATATCATCGCACTACATGTGCCCCGGGTTGAAAAGCACAGAGGAAAGAAAGCATGCCGCGACCGTAAGATGGTGTTGCACGACGGAGTGTAGGCGAGGGCATGCATCATGCTTACATTTCATCCTTGCATTAATAAGAGTATCTAGGAATGTTTGATATGTCTACTTTATCATTACTGCTTGATTGAATTGATAACATGTTAACCTTTGCTCTATGGTTCCACTGAGTTGATCACTCACTCCCACGTTTTGGGACGGTGTTCTGAATACCCACCAGACTCTGTCTTAGTTGCAGATGATAATGCGACTCAAGAGGCAGAGCCCGATTACTACGACGATCGGGATGAGTTCTCATATATGCAATTCTCCGATGGTTTTGCTTAGGCCATCCGGATCAACGGGCCTATAAGGTTTATTATTGTAGTTGAACTATTTTGAACTATTACATGTATATGGTGACTTTGTGATATATTTATACTCTGGAGACCGATCGTGATTTTTCTTGGCTCATATACGTCTATATACATTTTCCAGTCTTCCGCTTGTATTATATGATTTGATCTGGAGTATGAGTTACTGTTTTGGTATCTGGAGTATGAGTTACTGTTTTGGTAAAATCCCACTCATGATTATTGCACTAACATAGACAACATTTAATCATCATTATTTATATTACATAAGTGATGCGTTGGAACTCGTGGGTTGAGTTTATGCTCGATCCCCAATTTTCAGGGCGTTATAAGTTGGTATCAGAGCATGATTTGGATTAAACCGAACCTGGGTTATGGACACATGACGTACGATGACGCATTTAGACCTAGGTGGGTGCAAGAAAAATGTAGAGACAAGCTTAGGATTTTCAGTTTCGCCGATTGGCGAAAGTTACCGAAAACAATCGCCGAGATCGGGTCTGTACACATCTGTGATCGCTTGAGTCGACCCTGGATCATCCCTAGACCATCAATTGATGAGTTTACGCCATGATTTACCCAATCCCAGCCTTCAACAATCGAGAAAAGATGAGGTTACATTAGAAAGTGCTCGAAAGGACCCGAAACGACTCAAAACGGAGTCGGGGGCCAAACGAAGCACTTCCAGGGGGACCCAGGGTGGGACCCACACCTTTTTGGGACCCAGGGGGCAGGAGGACCTCGCCCAAAGGGCGAGCCCTCACCTAAAATTCCAGTGACCGGCGACGACCTCGCCAGTTTGGCGAGGCCTCACCGCCAAATGGGCCTGGCCGGGCGGGCCGACTAGGGCCGATCGGTCCTAGGTGTTGTGTGGTCCACGTATGCAGGTGGGGTCAATTATAACCCCTTCTATACCACCTCTCCTTCACAAACCACCACCCCAAGCTCTCATTTTCTCCAAAAAAATTCAGATTTTCCACTCAAACCCTTCCTTCAAGCACTCCTTTTCTCATTTTCATGCAACCCTTGCACTACCCCTTCAAAAACCTCTACCACAGTTGCCAACCCTTTTTGCATTCTCTCATTTGAGCTCTTAAACCCTCCATTTGAGTCTCAGATTCGTGTAAGCTCACTAACCTTCTTGATTCCATCATTTTTCCTCTTTATTTTCCTTTCATTTGAGCCTACACATCCCCCTTCTGTAGCTCAAGATTTCAAAACCCAACAATCCCTCTTCTAATCTTCCCTATTCCTTCAACTTTCTTCATTCCTTCTCTTTTTGGAACATAAATACCATTGTGTGCTTCAAAGATCTTGTGATCCCGTAACCCATCCTATTCCCACTTTTCCTTTCATTTCAATGGCTCTTTTTGAGCTTGTGGCGACTATTTTCTCTCTTTCTGCCATTCTTTCTCTCATGGGAAAGAAAAGAGCTCCTGTGGAAGAAGCTGGGCCTAGTCGCCCTACTCGTTCGAGGAGACAGGGAGGTGCTGGCGTAAGTTCGAGCATCAATCGGGAGTTTCAGACTAAACGGGATCTTGATCCCCAGGCTCCCGTCAGAAGGACACTATTGGCGGAGCTATCGCATGGAGTTTATGAAGGCCGTAGAGTCCTTTTTGAAGCTCATGTGGATGCAAGGCTATTTGGGGAATACCTCTTGCTCGAGCGCCTGGAAGAGGCCATGTGGGCACTATCTGAGCTTTCTATGCCCACATTCGAGAGCCTACGCTGGAGCCCTTACAGTTCAAGATCCCTTGTGGAAGAGATCGGGAAGCCACCATCGACGTTGGTTTAGTATCTCGGCTTATGAATGTGCCTCTTGGCGAGGTACATGTAACTGAGAAGAATCTGAGAAGTGTACGTGAAAGAGATTGCCGCACACAGGCCCTTTGTGGCCAACTGGTTCAGTGGCAATCCAACAATAGCCTTCTAGCGACCCATATGTCTGGCGACTTCCGTCTACTTCACCACATCTTCACATTCAACGTCTACCCCAAGTGAAGCAACCGCAACGAATGCACGTGCCTGATGGTATATTTTCTGTATTAAGTGGGGCAGGGAGAGAAGCTGTGTGTGCCCACTTATGTTCTGCGACAGATAGTTCTCACCGCACGCTCTAACAGAAGGACGGATTCGCTCCCATTCGGCTGACTCATATGCAAGATTGCACATGAGTTTGGCTACAGACTTGGGGTGGAGAAGCTGGTGCCGATCCACTATATCAATGAAGCGACTCTCAATCAGATGGGAATCGGGCCGCGGCAACGACAAGCCCTACTTGAAGAGAGTGAGGCTGAGACAAAGAGCGAAGAGGAAGAGAGTGAGGAAGAAGAGAGAGCTGAAATAGAAGAAGAGCAGAGCGAGGAAGAAGAGGAGGCCCATGATACGGATGATAACTCCCCTCCCGCGGAACCGGAGCATGGCACTGTTCAAGCTCGCTTAACTCAACTTGAAGAAGGTCAGGCTGTCTTATGACAGGATATAATGGACCTTCGGGGCCTCGTGAAACACAAGTTCAAGAAAGTGACTAGCACGTTAAAGTCCATCTTATGCTGCCTACAGGATAAGGGTGCACCTCCTCTATTGCCAGACTCGGATGCCTAGTCATCCAAGTCGTTGCCCCGTAGTTGTTTCGTTGCTGTCTTAGAATGTTTGTGTTTTAATGATTAAGAGCTTAGTAGCATCGTGGGTAGATAGTGTGTTTGTGGTTGGCAGTTGCTCTACATTGGTAGTCTTGCTTTATAATAGCTTTCATGCATTTCCTGTAATGATTCATGTAATGTGTATTTCATGTATTGTGACAATTTTAGAAAATGAAAGGCATGCGGTCTCTGTTTGCTAAGAAGTTGTGTGGAATGCTTAAAGGATTGTGTATTGCTATGCTACCTCTTACGTAAGTGAACCCTATTTTCATATAAGGAATGCCACCTAAGGTCACGCGGAGCATGACACTCCTCACACTTATTGATTCGATGGACTAAGCCCCTCCCCAGGGTGATGGTCGTACGGACCCTAGTTTGGGCCCGGTTCGTGAGACTATGCCTAAGCCTTGGCCTTCTACTGGTCCTACAGTTGGGCCGCCACCTTACACACCACCGATTCGTGATCAAAACCGTGCGTCTTCTTCGACGCAGCATGAGCCTCAGTCGGCCCCACCTACCGATAGGTTGGAGCAGTTGATGATGATGATGCACCAGCAGCACCAGCAGCTCTTGACCATGATTGTAGGGGCCCTAGCTCAGGGTGGAAGTGTAACTCCACCTTCACCATCTGTACGCCCTTCTGGGACTGTAGGGCCTTCTGCTCAGGATGAAGGTGTGCCTTCACCTGCACCTGCTATATACCCTACGGGGAACTTGGGTATGAGTGGCCTTCTCGAGCGATTCCAGTGCTTGCGGCCTCCTACATTTGCAGGTTCTTACAGACTCGAGGAGGCCGAATATTGGCTAGAACGCATCTCTAAGATGCTAAGGATGCTACACTGTACAGAGCCAGAGCAGGTCGAGTTGGCCACCTTTATGTTTGAAAAGGAGGCCAGCTTGTGGTGGGATAGTGTCCTGCGGACCGTTGCAATGGATTATGTATGGACATGGCAGCTTTTGAGTTCCGCTTCCATGAGAAGTACTACCCCTAGACGTATCAGCATGAGAAGGAGAATGAGTTCTTGCGCCTCAGACAAGGAGGCATGTCAGTGACAGAGTATGAGCACCGATTTACAGAGTTGGGTAGGTACGTTCCTACAGTACTTGCTGACGCGCAGATGCGGATGCGGCATTTTTTAGAGGGCTTGCGACTTGATATTCGCTCGAAGATGTGCTATGCTAGCATACCCTCCTATGCTGAGCTAGTACACATGTCTATGCAGGTGGAGCAGGATGGGGATCGATTGTCACGTTCTCATGGACCTATGATCCCTAGGCCACGACCAGACTTGTCGAGCAGACCATTCCTTGGCAAGAGATCCTGTACCGACCCTCCTCCCAGGATTGCGATGCCACTAGTTTCGATGAGGTGACTTGGAGTGACGTGTACGTATTGTGGCAGACCAGGTCATGCTGCGGAGAGCTGTTTTGCACGCATGTGAGATAGTGGGTTTTCGCCACCACAGAGAATCGACCGCCCTCACCCTCAGGCTCTATCGGCTCCACCCCTACAGACAACACCTGCACATCCTTCTTTTAGGCCCCCTGTACCTCTATCTAGGCCACCTTAATGGCCCATGACACCTTAGCCCAATCATTTTCAGCATGCTCGGGTACACTCACTTACAGCAGAGGCATCAGAGGTAGCACATACGCCACCTATGGCTTTTGATGTTATGACACATATCCAAGGTACTCCAGTCTTTTTATTAGTGGACATCGGGTTCACTGTCTCTATCATATCGTGCGCAACAGTCAAGCGGCTAGTCTTGGAAACTAGTCCTATAGTTGGGGTGAGAATCCTTACTGCCACAGGGACTTTCTCAGACGCTACCAGGATCTGTAAGGGGTGTTCGATAGATGTAGGGAGCGGGACAACGCTCCTCAAATTGATTGTCACCCCATTACATCAATATGATGTCATTCTCGGTATGGATTGGCTCACAGAGATGAAGGTAGAGATCGACTGCGATTGTAGAGTGGTGACAGTTTATGGACCAGAGGGCACGACCTTTACTTTTTCGGTGCAGGTCAGTTGGCCCTATCGCATTGATTGTTATGCTTCCATGCTGGAGGACACTCATGGTATAGTGCTTGAGGACACTCCTATGGTCCAAGAGTTCTCAGACGTGTTCAGGAAGATACCTGGACTATCCCCTCAGTGCGAAATTGATTTCACCATTGATTTAGCGCCTTGTACGACGCCCATTTCACTTCCGACCTATTGCATGGCTCCGTGCGAGATGGAGGAGCTGAGGAAACAGATCGATGATCTGTTAGATGCTGGTTTTATAGGACCCAGTGTGTCTCCATGGGGAGTGCCCGTATTGTTTGTAAAGAAGAATGATAGTTCATTGCGATTGTGTATTGATTATCGTAGGTTGAACCAAGTGACGGTGAAGAACAAGTGTCCCTTGCCCAGGATAGACAATCTATTCGATCAGTTAAAGGGGGCATGGTATTTCTCGAAGATTGACTTGCAGTCGGGATATCACCAGTTGCGCATCAGGGATGAAGACGTGTAGAAGACGGCTTTCAGGACCAATTTTGGACACTATGAGTTTCTCATAATGTCGTTCGGCCTTACGAACGCACCAGCCGTGTTCCTGGACTTGATGAACAGGGTATTTTGGCCATTCCTTTTCTGATTCGTCATCATGTTTATTGATGACATCCTGATATACTCCAAGAGTCGGGAAGAGCACGAGGAACACCTGCGAACAGTCTTGGATACTCTGAGGAAGAACCAGTTGTTTGCATAGTACAAGAAGTGCGACTTCTGAAAAGAGGAAGTCAAGTTTCGGGGACATGTGGTGTCCAGAGAAGGGATAGCTATGGACCTTGCTAAGGTAGCCGCAGTTCAGGACTGGAAGCAGCCCGGTTCGGTTACTGAGGTGAGGAGTTTCCTTGGTCTGGCAGGTTACTATCGACGATTCATTCGGGATTTCTCGAAGATAGCTAGACCTTTGTCTCAGTTGACATAGAAGGATCTGAAGTTCACCTGGAATGAAAAGGCAGAAGCAGCTTTTCAGGAGCTGAAGGACAAGTTGACGTCCGCCCCTGTGCTAGTATTGTCAGAGCAAGGGGTCAAGTATACGATATACATGGACGCGTCTCGCGTCGGTTTGGGCAGTGTTTTGATGCAGAAGGACAGGGTTATTGCTTACCTGTCGCGATAGTTGAGGAAACATGAGGAAAACTACCCTATGCGCGACCTGGAGTTAGTTGCCATCATCTTTGCCTTGAAGATCTGGAGGCATTACCTCTACGGAGAAGGTTTCGAGCTCTTTTGCGACCACAAGAGCCTCAGATACATATTTACTCAGCGGGACCTGAATATGAGGCAGCGGCGATGGATGGAGACCTTGAAGCACTTCAAGTTCGAGGATTCTTACCATTCCGGTAAGGCCAACCTTGTGGCCGACGCACTGAGCCGCAAGAAGGTATTGGCGTTTGCGGCTCCGTTGATGGTAGCAGAGTGGGACATGGTAGAGTTTGTGCGAGACTTTGAGCAAAAACTCATGGTGGAGGAGCCGTATGAGGGCATTGCACATATTCGAATACAGCCCCTCATTAATGACAGGATTATCGCAGCTCAGGCAGACGATGAGCTATTGGCGAAGATAAGAGGGCAGGTTAGTGCAGATGAGGACTCAGAGTGGAGAGTTGGTACGGATGGGGGCTTACGTTACCGTGGCCGCCTATGCATCCCGAACCTCCTTGACTTGAGGAAAGAAGTTCTTGAGGCCGCTCATGATTCTAGGATAGCTATGCATCCAGGCAGTTCGAAGATGTATCGCGACATGAAGATGTCGTACTGGTGGGACAACATGAAGGCTCACATAGCAGATTATGTATCCCATTGTTTCACATGCCAGAAGGTCAAGGCAGAGCATCGCCGACCACCTGGACTACTTCAGCCCATGCCCATAGCAGAATGGAAGTGGGATTTCATCTCTATGGATTTCATCTCAGGGCTACCGAAGATGAGGAAGGGTTATGTTTCCATATGGGTAATCGTGGACCGGTTGACGAAATCGGCTCATTTCCTCCCTATTAGAGTTTCGAACTCTGCAGATGAGTTGGCTAGGTTGTACATCAAGGAGATTGTACGTCTGCATGGAGTTCCCTTGGAGATCGTGTCGGACCGAGACACGCGATTTACATCCATTTTCTGGACTCGCATCCAGGAAGCGATGGGTGTAAAGTTGAAGTTCAGTACCGCGTTCCACCCACAGACTGACGGGCAGATGGAACGGGTGAATCAGATTCTGGAAGATATGTTGCGGGCCTGTGTGCTGGATTTCAAGGACAGTTGTGATGATTGTCTTCCCTATACAGAGTTTACCTATAACAACAGCTTCCAGGCGAGTATTGGTATGACACCTTACGAGGCACTATATGAGCGTCCATGTAGGGCACCGCATTGTTGGGCAGAGGTTAGCGAGAAAAGTTTGATTGGCCCAGAGTTAGTTTAGGCGACTTCAGAGAAAGTCGACATCATCAAGCGCCGACTTCTGACAGCGCACAGTAGACAGAAGAGCTACGCCGATATGAGGCGGCGACCGCTAGAGTTCGAGGTCGGAGACCATGTGTTCCTCAAAGTTTCCCCTATGAAGGGAGTCCTTCAGTTTGGCAAGAAGGGAAAGCTTACGCCTCGATTCATTGGCCCATTCCAGATACTGGATCGAGCGGGAGTGGTAGCGTACCGCCTTGCTTTGCCCACACCACTTGCGGGCGTGCATAATGTATTTCATGTATCTATGCTAAAGAAATATGTTCCCGATCCTTCCCACATTATCAGATGGGAGCAGGTACAATTGAGCGAGGACGCTACATATGTACTGCGACCAATGCGTATCCTAGACAGGAAGGAGGAGGTATTACGTAGCAAGGTTATTCCACTTATGAAAGTGTTGTGGATGCATCACACAGAAGAAGAAGCTACTTGGGAGACAGAAGCCGCGGTTCGAAAGAACTACCCTTAGATTCTTGAGGAGTACGAAAAGGTACTAATTTCGAGGATAGAATTTTTCTTTAAGGGGGGTACATTGTAACGTCTCGAAAAAATCCGTACAAGGACCTGAGTACCACCTCAGGCAGAAATCACCCAGGACCAAATCCTTTAGAAATTAGGTTAATATTAGCAAGTGTTAAACTAGAGTGCTTATGAAATTAGCACTAATCACTTTAAATACGATTTGCAAGACCCAAAATGTGCAGAATCATTGACGCTACATGACCCTGAAATCTAGAATCCATCTTTAAACCTGGTTGCTCTCGGGAGCACACCGAAACTCTGTATCAGACCTGGACTACACGTCAAAAGTCCGATTATCCCGAAACTATACAGTTAAGACTACATTACTGGACTTGACAACCCCCTCGGAAATCAAGTCTTAATTGTGTCTAGAACTACACGACTTGAGCCCGGAGCGAAGAGTGTGAGAAACGTGAAAATATTTAGAAATAAAAATTTAAATTTAAGTAATCTAAGTCGTATCACTTGCGGGCCAAGTATAAGGATTCAGACCGTCAGAATCTAACCCAAATACACCATCGGATCAAGAGAAATGTCCCACACATGTCGATGTACTTGTGGCCCTGATCGAGTGACCGTGATCGCTGAACTGAAACTGGTCCGCCACGGCTGATCTGTAAATCTGATCGGAACAAAAACTCATCCTGACCTAGATATATGGTCAGGGAGCTTAAGTCCGACCACACGTGGAAAAGGGGCCACTAGAAGTGCTCCGTTGGAGCGGAACGGCCCATATTTGGATATAACCTAAGTATACCTTAGCCCTGGGGCCATTCCCATTAAACTTGGGCCTATATAAGGACCTAAAACCCTCTCTCCCATATTCCATACGAATTTGAGAAACCCTAGGAGAGAGAGAAGAGAAAAGAGAAGGGAAAAGAGAGAAAGTGAGAGTGAGGGTTGGAGATTCCTCCTGAGATTTGATCCCATTGCACCTCGGCCTTAGCTACTACATCTACATCACTAATCCGGCATTTCCGACAACGTATTTGGGTAAGAAAACCTAAACCTAATCCGTTTTAGGGTTTTAGATAGTGTAAGTTATGAAATAGCTAACCTAATTTATGCTATAGGTTGCCAATCTACCGTAGACAAAGACTTAGTTTTAAAACTGAGTTCGTTATAAGTTTACCGGCGAAAAGTGCGGACTATAAACGTATAGGTTATGGTTTTCAAGGCTTTCAATATCGGTTAATGGTTTATTACTAATGTGGGTGCAATTTCACATGCAAAATGCGATGTTTGTATTGTGTTTCTGATATATATGAACTATATTGAGAATTGTGTATTCCATGTATAGGTAGAAAGTATCGTATACGTATGAAATATGAACATGTGTTTGCCATGATTAATTGTCATGTGTTTGTGCTAGTTGTATATGTAACAACTCCTTGGTGAAAGGATTTGTCCTAATATGTACTATCACCAACATACGTCATGTATGTTGGAATATGTACTCTAAGTGTTTGTAGAAATATCTGAATGATCAGGTATGTAATATATTATACTTTATATGGGCATTGAGAAGAGATTCTCAACTACCTTAACGATGTGTATGATTTCCTCCATGCAACTTACATTCTTTGTCTGCTTAACTTAGACACTGCTTATGTGTGAATTCATGTTTAAGTTGAAATCCATCAAATGCTCACATACATGTATGATTGGAATTGTTGATCCATTATTGTTCTGATTTGCTTGTATGAGTATCTGTTATAATTGAATGTGTTTGGGACTACGGAATAGTCCAGGCAATCGGTAACAGGTCCTGATATGGTGGCTGAGGTTGTCTCGCCACATAGGACGTGATCGATGAATCCGAGCCGTACTTGGGTTGTCGGCAGTGGTTAGGTCACACGGAGTGCTCACGCACTTCATGTTGCTCAACTCAACATGCGCTCGTACTAATCAAGCTCGTCAAGTAAGCCGATTGACCCAATGTATGTTCACCGTGTTTGGACGCTACAGCTTGAATCTAAGGTACCAAACTCACCAGTGAAAACCCTTTTAAACTTTGGTACCTCGATCCGCTAAGACTCATGAGCCGGGCATGGTGGTATGGGACACCGTGGTCGAGCTGTCAGCCTACACTAGGGTGATGAGCCTCCCCGTAGTGACCAGTGAGCAACCCAGACTCGTGAGCCGAATATGGTGGTATGAGATACTGTATTCGAGCTATCGGCCCACACTGATAAGGTGACGAGCCCTTTGTAGTGACCTCGAGCGTACCCTAAGACTGCGTAGAGGTGACGAGCCCTTACGTAGCAACAAGAGTACACTAGGCCTGCACTGATAAGGTGACAAGCCCTTTGCAGTGATCTAGAACCGTATCATCGTATGAGATTTACTAGGATTGACGACCCTAGAATGGATCATTGTTTGGGAATTTATATAAGAGAGGTACCTTAGCTTCCCAATCCTGCTGTATGAAAAGGACTAATAATAACTCGGTAATCACGTTCATGTCATCGCACTGCATGTGCCCCTGGTTGAAGAGCACAGAGGGAAGAAAGCATGCCACGACCATAAGATGGTGTCGCACGAGGGAGTGTAGGCGAGGGCATGCATCATGCTTACATTTCATCCTTGCATTAATAAGAGTATCTAGGAATGTTTGATATGTCTGCTTTATTATTACTACTTGATTGAATTGATAACATGTTAACCTTTGCTCTATGGTTCCACTGAGTTGATCACTCACTCCCACGTTTTGGGACGGTGTTCTGAACACCCACCAGACTCTGTCTTAGTTGCAGATGATGATGCGACTCAAGAGGCGGAGCCCGATTACTATGATGATTGAGATGAGTTCTCATATATGCAATTCTCTGGTAGTTTTGCTTAGGCCATCTGGATCGACGGGGCTACAGGGTTTATTATTGTAGTTGAACTATTTTGAACTATTACATATATATGGTGACTCAGTGATGTATTCATACTCTGGAGACCGATCGTGATTTTTCTTGGCTCATATACATCTATATACATTTTCCAGTCTTCCGCTTGCGTTATATAATTTGATCTGGAGTATGAATTACTGTTTTGGTAAAATCCCACTCATGATTATTGTACTAACATAGACAACATTTAATCATCATTATCTATGTTGCATAAGTGATGCGTTGGAACTTGTGGGTTGAGTTTATGCTCGACCCCCAATTTTCAGGGCGTTACATAATGCTTTGGAGATATTACCTCTACGGCGAGGAGTTCGAGCTCTTTTGCGACCACAAGAGTCTCAAGTACATTTTTACACAGAGGGACCTGAACATGAGGCAGCGCTGTTGGATGGAGACATTGAAGGACTTCAAGTTTAAAGTCTCCTACCATCCTAGCAAGGCCAACCTTGTGGCTGATGCGTTGAGCCATAAGAAAACCATAAAATTTATAGCCCCACTAATGGTAAAGGAGTGGAATATGGTGGAGTTCGTGCGAGACTTCGAACAGAGGTCGACAGTAGAAGAGCCATTCGAAAGCATTGCACACCTCCACGTATAACCACTTATTGATGATCGAATCATTGTGGCTCAGAAAGAAGATGAGCTATTGTTGAGGATAAGAGAGCGTGCAAGCGACGGGGAAGAATCAGAATGGAGAATCGGCCTGGATGGAGGTTTGAGGTATCGCAGCTATCTTTGCGTCCCGAACCTTCACAACTTGAGGAGAGAAGTTTTAGAGGCCGCTCATAGTTCAAAGTTGGCAATGCATCCGGGTAGTACAAAGATGTATCGAGACATGAAGCGTTTGTACTGGTGGGGCAATATGTAGGCCCAAATATCAGATTTTGTGTCCTGATGCCTCATGTGTCAACAAGTCAAGGCTGAGCACCACCGACCCCCAGGTTTACTTCAACTCATGCCCATTGCCCAGTGGAAGTGGGATTTCATATCTATGGATTTCATTTCTGGGTTACCAAAGATGAGGAAAGGCCATGACTCCATTTGGGTAATAGTGGATCGGTTGACGAAGTCGGCCCATTTCCTCCTGATTCGGGTTTCTAATTCGGCAGACAACCTAGCCAAGCTGTACATTACGGAGATAGTACGACTGCATGGAGTTCCTCTAGAAATTGTGTCGGACCGAGATATATGATTCATGTTTATGTTCTGTACTCGAATCTAAGGGACGATGGGGGTGAAACTGAAATTCAGTACCGCGTTCCACCCTCAGACCGATGGGCAGACGGAGCGGGTGAATCAGATATTCGAAGATATGTTACGAGCATGCGTACTTGACTTCAAGGACAGCTAGAATGACTACCTCCCTTATGTCAAATTTGCCTATAACAACAGTTTTCAAGCAAGCATTGACATGGCTCCTTACGAAGCCCTGTATGGATGCCCATGTCGGGCTTCGCATTGTTGGGTGGAAGTTGGCGAGAAGAGCTTGGTTGGCCCAGATTTGGTTAAGGCGACCTCATAAAAGAAACATATTATCAGGTGTCGACTCCTTACGACATAGAGTAGGTAGAAGAGTTACACTGATACGAGATGGAGATAAAATTCGAAGTTGGGGACCATGTATTCCTTAAAGTTTCCCCAATGAAGGGAGTACTCCGTTTTGGTAGAAAAAGGAAACTTATGCCGAGGTTCATTGGGCTTTTCTAGATTTTAGATCGAGTTGGTGTGGTGGCATACTGTCTCACCTTGCCCACGCCACTCACAAGCGTGCACAACGTATTTCATGTATCATTGCTGAAAAAGTATGTTCCCGACCCTACTCATATCATCAAGTGGGAGCAAGTGCAGCTAAGGGAAGACGCTACCTATGTATTGCGACCAACGCGTGTTATAGATAGGAAGGAACAAGTGTTGCGCAGCAAGGTCATCCCACTCGTGAAAGTGTTATGGACACACCACACCGATGAGGAGGCCACTTGGGAGACGGAAGCTGAGGTTCGAAAGAACTACCCACAAATCCTCGAGGAGTATGAAAAGGTACAAATTTCGAGGATGAAATTTTCTTTAAGGGGGGTAGATTGTAATGTCCCGAAAAAATTCGTACAAAGACCCGAGTACAACCTCAGGCGGAACAACCCAAAGACTGCACCCGGTTGTATAATTTAGACGGGATTTAGTTAAATGTTAAGTAATCGGTGGATTAAGCTTGGGCCACCATTTTCACAAATGGGGAAGCCTAAAACCATGAGTACCATTGACCCAATGCCATCTTAAGACCTAGGAGAAATTCCAAAGGTATGTCGCTCTCGGGAGTACATCAAAACTCTGTAACGGACCTAGACCGCACGTTAGAGGACCGATGACCTTGAAATTATAGGACTATGTCCGCCCTGCTGGACTTGACAACCATTGCGGGAATCAAGCCCAGGTAGTGTCTAGAAATGCCCAACTTGAGCCGTGAGTTAAGAGGGGGAGAAATGCGAATATCCTTAGAAAATGAACTGAAACTTAAGTGAATTGGGCCGTTCGCTTTCACGCAAAGTTGAAGAATTTGGACCGTTAGTTTGTGACCAAACTTCACCCATGGAGAAAGGAAATTTCCCTGCACCTATCCGTATAATAGTGGTCCCGATTGGTCACGTATGACCGTTGATCTGACATGGGCTCTCCACGGTCGATCGGCTTAGCCAATCGCACTGAAATCGTGTCCTAGCATGGATCCATTGTCTGGGAGTGTACCTTATGATGTAGATGGGTCGTGGGCCTCCCTATGAGCCATGTTTGTCAAAAACGGCTGTGCACAGAGTATAAACAATGTATAAGGTGGCCCTGGGGCCATTTGGACCCCATCTGGGGCTATAAATAGCTCCCCACTCACCCCCTCTCTCCCATATACGAATTTCCTAAACCCTAGAGAGAGAGAGAGAGAGAGAGAGAGAGAGAGAGAGAGAGAGAGAGAGGAGAAAAGAGAAAATAGAGAAGAGGAAGTTTAAGAGATCGATGCAAGAAACCTTCTGAAAAGGCCTAGCTATATGTCCTAGAGGGGGGGTGAATAGGACAATGCCAAATAAAACTTATAACAGCGGAATTAAAAAGAATATGATAACCAAAATAAATCACAATGCAAGTAAGTAAAATAACCTCAAAATTCAGATCTTGAGAGGTTGATACAAATGTTGTTCTAAGGACAACCTTGCACCAAAAACCAGAGTTTATGGTAGGACAACCTTATTTCTAGAAAGATCTTTGTATCAAATCTCAAACCGAAGAGGAATACAGAAATAAATACAAACTGAATTGAAATAAATTGTAATCACAAATGTATTGTTCTAGGGACAGCCATACACCATAAAAATGGCAGGGCAACCTTGCTGGAACAACTTTTAAAGGAAATTGAATATCAAGCTGATAAAGGAATAGCAGAAAATAAATTCTAAACTATTACAAAATTCTCACAATGCTTGAATTAAATGATTACAACATTCACCACCAAACATACATCCCACAAAAGAATAATTAAAGATCAGAAGTATAAATCATTCAACCACAACACAAGGGATTATAGTGGTTCGCCTGTGTGTTCACCAACTGTTAAACAATAGCCACACAGAATGCTACTCCACTCCTAATATCCTCACACAGGGGATATTAGCGTTCACTAACAAAATAGGTTTTCCCAGGTTCACCCAAAACCTTTACAATTGTGTCTTTGTCTGTGGGCTTACACAATTAAAAAAAACCCTACTTCTGAGTTTTCCTGGCTCTCCTCAGATAACCAATACAACAAGATTTTTTTGGCAAATCTTGAAAGAAACCAAAACAGAAAGGAATTTACAATTAAATGTAAAATACCTGATTATCTCCTTCGTTGTAGCAGCCCGGTAGAACCAAATCAAAGTAGATGATTGAATGTCCAAGTTCAATGTTCAGTACTTGATTACAATGGTTCTAATTCTAATAGATTTTAAATTAAACCAAATAGGGCTTGCCTTAATTGATTTTGATTCCAAAGAAAGGGAATAACAATTCCTCTTATCAAATTAGATTGGAATAGCAGAAACAAAATCAATTAAATAAAGCTAAGGAAAGAGAATATTAAATAAGCACACTTAGCTTAGATGGAGCACAGAATTATCTCTCAGAAGTTCGACGAAGATTGGCTTGAATGGATTAATTAATTCGATAATTTCTTCTGAGATTCATGCACTATTTATAGGTGAGCAGATCGCGTCTTCGACTGGTCTAAGGAGCTCTTCGACTAGTCGAAGCAATAACAGATATTTGAAAAATCAGGCGCGATAAGCTTTGACCGTTCTACGACCGGTCGAAGGTCTCCTTCGACTGGTCGTAGGTCACCTTCGACTAGTCGAAGAACCTGAAAAACAACGCTGGATTTTGAGTCGAAGTTTTTTGACTGGTCGAAGATGCAGTCGACATTGTTCCTTCGACTGGTCGAACAGATTCCTGGACTAGTCGAAGCCTAACAGATTTTATCCGAAATTTGTAACAAACTCACGACTGATCAAGGAATTTCTTAGATTGGTCGAAGCAACTCTAGGACTAGTCGAAGAGGGCCTAGGACTAGTCGAAGAACAGACCAAACTTATGTAACATAAACATTCAGTTTATATATCCAAAATGACCTACTTCTAAGGTCAACCTATGGTTAGACAAACCACAACCATGAAGTAAGGACATTGAAACATTAGGAACTAGTGACCTTAAAGTATGAGCCTTGAAGTCTTGATGTAGTTGAAATCTTGATGTAGCTCAATCTTGAAAGTGTCTTGAATTCTTTACAAACTGCCTTGTACTCTTCTTGAAGTCTTGCAGCTTGAGTCTTGTCTTGTGAGCAGTTCTTGCATTCAAGATTGATCCTTGTACTTGTGAGCTTTGCTTGTTGTGAGCTTAGCTCATTCATGAATGTTGATCCTTGAGAGAGCTTCACTTATGCAAGTTATATATAACAGTGATTTTGGCACCACAAATTTGACAACAGACAGGGATATAAACTATAGCACTTACAATCTCCCCCTTTGTCAAATTAGTGACAAAACACATAACCAAGATAAACATAAAGTAAAACAACTGGTTAAAGAGTTATGAACCAGGTCATATAAACTGGCTTACCTGCAAATCAATATTCAATATTCAACATTCAACATTCAACCAGTTTCATTCAACTAGTTCAAACAAACTCCCCCTGAGTAACATAACTAATGCTACTCCTCTCACAATCACATCGTTAAGAACAAACCATTCTCCCCCTTTTTGTCACAATATGACAAAGGAAACAACAATAAAGGAGAACTAAATAAAGGTATATATGAGAGTAAACATGAGGAGTTATTAGAGTATAGCAAAACAGTGATAGAGATACTCAGCATAGCTTCACATAGAATAAATATCTAGCATAAAACATAGATAGTATCCAACTCAAAATCAGTCAACCAAGTGCTAAGTTATAAAGTTATTACAGACCAGAAGTCTCATATAAACTAGTCAGAACCAGAACCAGATGATGGAGCAGGAATAGAGGGATCAAGTTGGTGCATGCCTTTGTTCAATCGCCTAAGATATTTGCCCATGTACTTGAATTGTAAATCATGAGCAACAGACATGTTTTCCAACTTTACATTTATATTCTCAACTTTATCCTCTAATGCACTCAGACGAGCATCAACATCAGATGGTTTAAAATCTGGATCATTTGTTGAGTCAGAATCCAGTTCCTCAAAAATGTCATCCATATTAATGTCATCACCAGCTTCTTCATGACCACCACCACCACCACCACCTTGTTCAGGAAGTAGATCCAGCTTCATCTTATTGATATTAGTATTGTTGAAAATCAGATGATGGATAGGTGCCTCATCAACCGGCATATCGACTAACATATGTGTAGCTAAAACAGTCATTAAATAGGCAAAAGGAATGTCACTATGACCAGGATGGAGTCTAAACTGAAGAATGAAATGACAGATTAAGGATGGTAAACATATCTGAGTACCATTGGAAATAGCATGGATAACACGAACCATAAACGAAGTCAAGTCAGATTTATTACCCGAACGAGGATACAGATTAGACACAAAGATTTTGTGGAGAATTCTGTATTTGGGTAACAAATACCTTGTGGGAAGCGCATTCCCTTTTTGTGTCCATTGAACATCCATGTTGCACAAGTCTCTAGTGAGCATGCGTTTTTCAGACATTGAGGGTTTATCAGTTAAGTTATGGATAGGAATACCCTCATCATTCACAGGAATGTCCATAAGGGCTGAAATTAAATGACGATCAATGTCAAAAGTCCCTTCTCTAGTAGATATTTTAAAATTTAAATTATTCTGTGAGAAAGCACTAATACATGTAAACATGGATTGGGCAATGGACCGGTATGCAGGCCCACCCCAATGTAATAAGTTAACCCAACTTACAGCTTCAAGCATAGGAAGGATGTCAAAAGGTGCAATATGATTAACATCAACAGGATGTTCAACAATAACATTACGTAATCTAATGTCCCTAACATAAGATGGATCATCATTGGAAACAAGAAGATGACGCTTAGAGATAACGGTAGATCTGGTGGAAGAAGAAGGACCACGAGAAGTAGTTTTTCTACCTCTAGAAGCCATTTGCAACAAGGATATCAAAGAATTAAGAAGTTGCAAAGGATTGAGAAGTGGGTTTACTCAAAACAGATTTTTTAAAATCCAAACCTCAAATCTCAATGAAATCCAAAATAGAAAGCTTAAAGCTTGAAAAGAAAACAATCTAGACACAAATCTGCAAGAAAAACGTGATTTGGAACACTAACCTTGAAGAACATGAAAGATGGGTTCGACAAGTCGAAGCACGGCTCCTTAGAGAAGAAAATCGAAATGAGGAAGAAAGCAAAAATTCCCAAATTTAAGTGATTCACGAGTTCTACGACTGGTCGTGGGTATCTACGACCGGTCGTAGGTCGACAGGTCGAGTATACTCACGACAGGTCGAAGAATGACCAAAAATTCATATTTCTTGCAAATTATACAAAAATTGGAATTCAATCTAGCAAATATATACACTATAATACAAGTAGGCATAAATAATCATTTAAAAATGCACATGCCAAGATCAAATTTCATCTTTTTGAACCTGCTTTTATCGAGAGGTTTTGTGAATATGTCAGCTCGTTGATCTTCGGTAGGAATATATTCTAGAGATATAACTTTTTCTTCTACTAATTCCCTTATATAATGAAATCTAATGTCAATGTGCTTAGTACGAGAATGCTGAATAGGATTTTTTAAAATATTTATCGCACTGGAATTATCACAATGTAATAACATAGAATCCTGTTTAATTCCATAATCACTTAGCATTCGTTGCATCCAAACAAGCTGTGTACATGCATTATCAGCTGCGATATACTCAGCTTCAGCTGTTGAAAGTGATATAGAATTTTGTTTCTTACTAAACCAGGAAACTAGACAATTTCCAATGTAAAAACAACCACCACTGGTAGATTTTCTATCATCTAGATTACCAGCTCAGTCAGCATCTGAGTACCCAGCTAATTGGACACTGGTCTCATGAGGATACCAGAGACCGAGATTTACAGTACTTGCGACATATCTAATAATTCGCTTGACAGCAATCAAGTGAGATTCTTTTGGATCAGATTGATATCTTGCGCAAATACCAACACTTAGAGAAATATCAGGTCTACTAGCAGTTAAATATAACAAACTACCAATCATACTCTGATAAAGTTTTGAGTCAACATTTTTACCATTTGAGTCTTTTGAGAGTTTCAGGGTAGTACTCATAGGAGTATCGAAATTCTTGTCATTCTCAAATCCAAATCTCTTGATTAGATTCAAAGCATACTTAGATTGAGAAATGAATATTCCTTCAGGTTGTTGCTTTACTTGCAATCCAAGGAAATAAGTCAATTCCCCAACAATGCTCATTTCGAACTGTGATTTCATCAAATCTGCAAACTCAGTAGTCAAGTCAGTACAAGTTGATCCATAAATGATATCATTAACATAAATCTGCACCATTAAGATATGATCATTATGTTTTTTAACAAATAGAGTTTTATCAACAGATCCCATTTGAAAATTATGACTTAAAAGAAATTTCGTTAGTTTCTCATACCATGCCCTAGGTGCTTGTTTTAATCCATAAAGTGCCTTTTTAAGCCGATATACATAATCAGTATTTTTGAAATCTTCAAAACCCATTGGCTGTTCAACATAGACTTCTTCATGTAAATCACCATTTAGAAAAGCACTTTTCACATCCATCTGATAGATCTTTATCTTTCTAAAACATGCAATGGATATAAATAGTCTGATAGATTCAGGCACCTTTTATCTGGTGCAAAAGTTTCATCGAAATCAATCCCTTCAATTTGAGTATAACCTTGTACCACTAGTCTAGCCTTGTTTCTAATTATATTTCCACACTCGTCAGACTTATTTTTGAAAATCCATTTTGTTCCAATGATGTGTTTATCTTTAGGTCTTGGTACGAGATACCAAACATCATTTCTTACGAATTGGTTGAGTTCTTCTTGCATCGCAACAATCCAGTTCTCATCAGCAAGAGCTTCTTTTACGTTAGATGGTTCTATTTGGGATGTAAAACATACATAATTACATATATCCTCAAGTTGTCTATGGGTGCAAACACCGGTGAGAGGGTTTCCAAGAATTTGTGTGGTTGGATGATCTTTAACAGTCCTCAGCTCAGAATCAGTCTGATTCGATGAAGTATCAGGTTTATCAATGATTAGTACTTCATCATTATCTGAATTAGAAATTGGCGTGTTTAAGTGATCAACAATGACAACATTAATGGATTCTTGAATCACACCAGTCCTTTTGTTCAGAACCCTATAAGCTCAACTTTTTAAGGAATATCCTAGAAAAATACCTTCATCACTCTTCGTATCGAATTTTCTCAAATTTTCACGATCACGTAAAATATAGCACTTGCTGCCAAAAACTCGAAAGTATTTAACAATAGGCTTTTTATTGAACCACAATTCGTAAGCCGTTTTATTATTATCTTTGCTAGTGTAGACTCGGTTAATAATATAGCAAGCTGTGTTGACTGCTTCAGCCTAAAGATTTTTAGAGAGCTTCATGCTATTCAACATGACATTAGCCATTTCTTGAAGCACCCTATTCTTTCTTTCTACAATTCCATTTTGTTATGGAGTTTTGGGAGCAGAGAATTCATGTAATATTCCTTGGTCGGTACAGAACTTCTCAAAATTGCTATTCTCAAATTCAGATCCATGATCACTACGAATTTTACTGATTTGAGAAGATTTTTCAGTTTGAATCCTTTTGAAAACTTTTCTTACTTCTGCAAGGGTTTCAGATTTATCCCTTAAGAAGACTACCCAAGTGAATCTGGTAAAGTCATCAACTATTACCAGGATATACTTTTTCCCACCACGACTTTCTGTTCTGGTAGGTTCTATCAGATCCATGTGGAGAAGTTCGAGTGGTCTTGATGTGGTATTTGAATTCACCTTTTTGTGTGAGTTCCTTGTTTGTTTGCCTATCTGGCACTCACCACATATTTTATCTAATTTCTGAAGTTTGGGTAAACCTCTTATAAGTTCTCGTTTGCTCAATCTATATAAATTTCGATAATGTACATGTCCAAGACGTTTGTGCCATAAATCAGTCTCGTCTGTATGGACCATGTAACATGTTTGATTAGATGAGCTGGATTCGCTAATAATATAGCAATTTTCAGACGTTCTACGTCCAGTTAATATTACAGAACCCTTATTGTTTAGTATCTCATAGCTTTGATTAGAAAACCGAACACTATGGTTATTATCACATATTTGAGATATACTAAGCAAGTTATGTTTTAAGCCTTCAACATATAAAACATTTTTAAACATAGGAAGATTAAAAAGTTGAACCGTACCTTGGCCTATAATCTTGCAATTGCTACCATCACCAAATGTGACTGAACCATCAGTCATATCTTTCAGATCCGTGAATAAAGCTTTGTCACCTGTCATATGCCTGGAGCATCCACTGTCTAGGTACCACTTTGAATGACTTGTTGCTTTAAAAGCAGTGTGAGCAACCAAGCAGGTAACTTTAGGAACCCATTTCATAACTGTTTTGGGTTTAGGAACATAGTTGGTTTTCTTTTGTGTATATTTGTCGGAATGACCTATAGAGTTAGATTTTAAGAGCTCCTTGAGTAAATCAACTATCTTTTCAGCTAGTGGATTTCATTTCTGATTAAAGTTGACATGGCTGCTTCTAGGTTTTTGAAAAGTTTTTGAATTTCTAGAAAAATCTTGATAAGTACTTTTCCCTTTTGAGTTTGAGGATTCTCCTTTAACAAACATAGGAGGAGTATACTTTTGTTTAGGATTTTTATCATAGCCCAACCCGGATCGATCGCCACATTTTCTTGATCCGGATAAAAGTTTCTCTAACTTTGGATCACCTTGGGCATATTTCCATGTGTCCTTTAGACTCAGAAGAGAAGATACTTCAGTTTTAAGTTTCTCAATTTCAGATTTTAAATCAATAATTAGGGAGTTTTTGAATTCCAAATCGCATTTTGATTTTTCAAAACAATCTGAAATTTGTGATTTTTCTAAGACAAGTGATTCAAAACATTTTTTGAGTTTAGAAAACTTTTCTTTTTAAAGTTTAAGTTTGACAGCAATTTTACAACTTTCCTTATATAGGGCATTGTAAGCGTCTTGAAGATCATCTTCATTTTCACATTCACTACTCAGATTTTCTTCACTTGTTGAGTCATTATCTGAAAATGTGAATTTGGCTAGAGTCATAAGAGCTTTAACCTCATTGCCCGACTCAGTTTCAGAATCTTCTGATTCAGAAGAACCTTCAGAATCAGATGATTCATCCCATGTAGCCAACATACCCTTCTTCTTGGGTTTGTCCCTTTTAGGACATCTATTTGCTAAGTGCCCATATTCTTGACAGTTGTAACATTGACTATCTTTCAAAGATTTTCGAGATTTGGGTCTAAACTTCTTTTTAGTATTTGATTTTTGAAAATCAACCCTTTTCTTACTTTTGAAAATCTTGTAAAATTTCTTAGCTAAAAGAGCCATATCATCTTTTGAATCAGAATTTTCTTCTGAATTACATTTAGAAGATTTTAGTACGATAGATTTACCTTTAGGAGCTTTAAAGTTTAACTCGTAGGTTTGTAGAGAACCAACTAGTTCTTCTACCCTCATATTATCCGTATCACGAAGTTCCTGAATCGCGGTTACTTTAGAATTGAACCGTTCAGGAAGTGAGCGTAATATTTTTGCACACACTTTACTTTCTGGGATTTTATCGCCAAGACCCCACATTGAGTTTACAATGTCATTCAATCGAGTGTAAAAGTCCATAAACATTTCATTTTCCTCCGTATGAAATTCTTCAAATCTGGTTGTGAGGAGTTGGACTTTAGATTTTTTGACAATTGTAGTACCCTCGTGTGTCATTTCTAATATATCCCAAGCTTGCTTTGCAGTATCACAGGAAATGATTCTTTTAAACTCATCCGGTGATAGTGCGCAAGTAATTGCATTTAGTGCTTTAGCATTTGCACTACTCTCACTTTTCTGAAGAGTGGTCCATTGGTAATATGGTGTGACTTTCATAGATTTTGAACCATCAACCCCAGTAACTTCCATGATAGGAGGTTTCCATTCAATCACTGTGGCTTGCCACACATTTTCATCCATTGATTTAAGGAAGATCCTCATTCTGGCTTTCCAATAGGCATAGTTGGAGCCATCAAAGGGTGGAGGCCTTGTGACTGAAAGGCTATCAAAATTTGACATCTTAAATAGCTTAAATCGTTAGCTCAGGAATTAAATCCAAGAATTAAAAAAGAGCTATTAGGCTCTGATACCACTTGAAAAGGCCTAGCTATATGTCCTAGAGGGGGGGTGAGTAGGACAATGCCAAATAAAACTTATAACAGCGGAATTAAAAAGAATATGATAGCCAAAATAAATCACAATGCGAGTAAGTAAAATAACCTCAAAATTCAGATCTTGAGAGGTTGATACAAATGTTGTTCTAAGGACAACCTTACACCAAAAACCAGAGTTTATGGTAGGACAACCTTATTTCTAGAAAGATCTTTGTATCAAATCTCAAACCGAAGAGGAATACAGAAATAAATACAAACTGAATTGAAATAAATTGTAATCACAAATGTATTGTTCTAGGGATAGCCATACACCATAAAAATGGCAGGGCAACCTTTCTGGAACAACTTTTAAAGGAAATTGAATATCAAGCTGATAAAGGAATAGCAGAAAATAAATTCTAAACTATTACAAAATTCTCACAATGCTTGAATTAAATGATTACAACATTCACCACCAAACATACATCCCACAAAAGAATAATTAAAGATCAGAAGTATAAATCATTCAACCACAACACAAGGGATTATAGTGGTTCGCCTGTGTGTTCACCAACTGTTAAACAACAGCCACACAGAATGCTACTCCACTCCTAATATCCTCACACAGGGGATATTAGCGTTCACTAACAAAATAGGTTTTCCCAGGTTCACCCAAAACCTTTACAATTGTGTCTTTGTCTGTGGGCTTACACAATTAAAAAAAACCCCACTTCTGAGTTTTCCTGGCTCTCCTCAGATAACCAATACAACAAGATTTTTTTAGCAAATCTTGAAAGAAACCAAAACAGAAAGGAATTTATAATTAAATGTAAAATACCTGATTATCTCCTTCGTTGTAGCAGCCCGGTAGAACCAAATCAAAGTAGATGATTGAATGTCCAAGTTCAATGTCCAGTACTTGATTACAATGGTTCTAATTCTAATAGATTTTAAATTAAACCAAATAGGGCTTGCCTTAATTGATTTTGATTCCAAAGAAAGGGAATAACAATTCCTCTTATCAAATTAGATTGGAATAGCAGAAACAAAATCAATTAAATAAAGTTAAGGAAAGATAATATTAGATAAGCACACTTAGCTTAGATGGAGCACAGAATTATCTCTCAGAAGTTCGACGAAGATTGGCTTGAATGGATTAATTAATTCGATAATTTCTTCTGAGATTCGTGCACTATTTATAGGTGAGCAGATCGCGTCTTCGACTGGTCTAAGGAGCTCTTCGACTAGTCGAAGCAATAACAGATATTTGAAAAATTAGGCGCGATAAGTTTTGACCGTTCTACGACTGGTCGAAGGTCTCTTTCGATTGGTTGTAGGTCACCTTCGACAGGTCGAAGAACCTGAAAAACAACGCTGGATTTTGAGTCGAAGTTTTTCGACTGGTCGAAGATGCAGTCGACACTGTTCCTTCGACTGGTCGAACAGATTCCTGGACTAGTCGAAGCCTAACAGATTTTATCCAAAATTTGTAACAAACTCACGAATGATCGAGGAATTTCTTAGACTGGTCGAAGCAACTCTAGGACTAGTCGAAGAGGGCCTAGGACTAGTCGAAGAACAGACCAAACTTATGTAACATAAACATTTGGTTTATGTATCCAAAATGACCTACTTCTAAGGTCAACCTATGGTCAGACAAACCTCAACCATGAAGTAAGGACATTGAAACATTAGGAACTAGTGACCTTGAAGTATGAGCCTTGAAGTCTTGATGTAGTTAAAATCTTGATGTAGCTCAATCTTGAAAGTGTCTTGAATTCTTTACAAACTGCCTTGTACTCTTCTTGAAGTCTTGCAGCTTGAGTCTTGTCTTGTGAGCAGTTCTTGCATTCAAGATTGATCCTTGTACTTGTGAGCTTTGCTTATTGTGAGCTTAGCTCATTCATGAATGCTGATCCTTAAGAGAGCTTCACTTATGCAAGTTATATATAACAGTGATTTTGGCACCACAAATTTGACAACAGACGGGGATATAAACTATAACACTTACACCTTCTCCCATAAATCCACGTGCTTAATCAACGTAACTTTGCACTATCAAACCTCTTTCGGCTACAATTTCGGGTAAGAAATACCAACCCTAATATCGACTGAGAGCTCCTGGATAGTTTTTCGTCAACCTAGCTAACCATTTTTATCATTTAGGTACCCGACGTTTCATTTTTGAAAACATAGAATTTGGACCGAGTCCGAGTCGAGCGTACTAACGAAAGCTGCGGACTATAAACACTTAGGTTACGGTTTATCAGTGCTTTTAGGGCAGCTAATGATTTATGCTTGCCTTGATTGCTACCGTATTGTCTTAAATACGCTGATTTCTGTATAAGATACACCTGTGAACTGTGATAAATAAACGATACAACCTACATGTTTGTTGAAATGTTTAAATGAGAAATTGAAAATGA
The DNA here is from genome assembly GCF_029962835.1 of Magnolia sinica. Taxonomy (NCBI): domain Eukaryota; kingdom Viridiplantae; phylum Streptophyta; class Magnoliopsida; order Magnoliales; family Magnoliaceae; genus Magnolia; species Magnolia sinica. The sequence continues at coordinate 90,704,905 of NC_080574.1, forward strand.
TTAGTGCTTGCCATGATTACTAATCTATGATTCATCATTGTTATATGCATATGGATTTCTCAGTTTAAAGAATTGATAAAACATGTGTTGTAACTAATGTAGTCTATGTGTTTGATAAATTGTCTAAATGAGAAATTGTTGATGATTTGTATTTACTATGAGTATCAAGATAGGATTCCTTATTGTCTTATGCATATGTATATTTTTCTTTATGTAATCAATAGATAAAATGCAAGTGGTTGGTAATATGGTCTATGTGTTTGATGAAATGCCCAAGTGAGAAATCCACTTGGATTGGTTGTTGAATACTGGGATAGATATATCACGTAGTTGTTAGCAGCATTGGATAGGATTGAGGCTACAAACGTAGTCCAGGCAATCGGTAAAAATTCATGTTCGGGTGACCGAATTAGTCTTGTCACCTTGGGTAAACTTGATGAATACGAGTCGTACGATGACTGCCGACAGTGGCTAGGCCACGAGGGGCGCTTATGCATTCCATGTCGATTAGATCAGCGTGCGCCCGTACCAATCGAGCTTGCCTCAAGAACCGGTTGACCTATCGTATGTTTACCATTTATGGACGCAACTGCTTGAATCTAAGGTACCCCTCACCAATGTAAAGATCCACTTCTAACCATGATACCATAATCCGCAAGACTCGTGACCTGGGCATGGTGGTATGGGACACCATGTTTGTGCTGCCGGCCTTTGTTGGGGTGACGAGACTCCCCGTAGTGACCTCGAGCACACCTCTTACAACTTACCTATTGTATGTGTTTATTTAGGAGTGACGAACCTAGACGGATCCAGAACACAAGAAGAAGACCGCTACGGTTGTTCGATCCCTAACGTTCATTTTGGGGTCAATATTTAGAAAAGGGAGGTACCCTAGCTTTCTAAACTTATTGTATGAATGAGCATAATTAATCACTTGGATAACATGGCCATGCATCATACTGCATTAGTTAGGCCACGTACATGCAATGGAGCAGGACTTCTTGGATGAGGAGGAGAAATTCTCCTACTTCCAACTCTCGGCGGGTCGATGTAGGCCACGTACCATTACGTAGGGATTACTGGGCATCTGGGCTTAGTTGGACACACATACATTTCCACATTTTGTTCATTTTGAAAGGACACATGTATATATTGAACCCGGTTACGTACTCGTACTCTGGAAGAAACCTTGTGAAACATCCAAATACTTATACAGACATGTTTTAGAATTCCGGACTTGCTTAACTTCATTAAATCCGGAGTATGATGTGTTGTTTAGTATAATCCCATGCATGCTTAACTCATTAACATGAAAGAAATCTGAATATCACCATCCACAAGACATAAGTGATGTTCTGAATCTCGGGATTAGAGCTTTGCTTGACCCTCAAAATTCAGGGCGTTACAATGATCTTCCTAACGGATGTGTTGTTATGCGGATTCGATGTCTCCTTGACAATCCTTTTAATCCTTCAGAAGTTCTTTTCTCTTGAAATTGATCGGACTTCCAGAAGAGTTATAAAGATGCAAATCATGAGTATAAGGTCATTGTGCGCGCAACAAGGCTGTTGCGTGCCGCACAATGACTAATAGGTCCACCATTGTGCGGTTCTCCTATTGTGCGTGGTACAACAGGTATCTTCCGATACCCGTTGACTTCCTGGAGAGGTTCTTGATATTCTACTAGCTTCCGATGTTCGTAAATGATTCAAATGAAGAGAGATAAGGGGTAATTATAGGCAACAACACGTGTGAACTTTGATTTCTGCACAATAGCTCCTCCATAGCGCGAAGGATAAGTCCCATTCCGCATGCGCCCTGCGCAATGGACCACCACCAAGTCCTATTGCACGATCAATACATCTTCATTGCGCCCAACACAATGGATATTTATCTGCCTGTGTTGTACACCATGCAATCAAAGTATGTTAACTCACAATTTCCTCTTTTCTTCTTAAATTTATGCTCCAACACATGTTTTGGTCGGGGACTAGAAAAATGCTAGTTGTGGGTGTGGTGAGATTAAAATATTGCATATTTATCCTCTTAATTGCGTTAGTTTTCCTTGTATTTAAGTGCTTAATTAATCTAATTAGATATGTTTTATGCATGCCAGCTGATTCGGGAACCAATGATGAAATCATTCTAAAAGTGATGGAATTAGAGCTCAAAAGAAGTCACAAGGAAGAATTGAAGATTCCAAGGTCATGAAGGAAGATTTGAAGTTTCTAAGGATTGAAGAAACCTAGTGTTAAGAGGAAGGAAATCGTTGATTTAAAGTGGAGTTACAAATAGAAGATATTCAAAGACTCTTAATGCAATCGAGTGGACTTCGATGGGAGGTCAATGCCATCGATTATAAATCAAGAGAATTTAGAATTTTTCAAAAAGCTTATTGGACAATTTCTATGTCACTACTCGATGCCATCAAAGGCGCTTCGATGTCATTGATAACTTCCGAAAGTTTGAAAAACCATTGCTGGATGAAATCCATGTTTCTACTCATTCCCTTAAGGAGATTTTCGATGCCATCGATAGATGTTCGATGAGAGCTTGATGCCATTGAAGACCAATCGACAATGTGCGCGACTGCATAAATTCAATGTCCATTTGTAATTTTTCTAAAAGATACATAAATTGAAGTTTTAAAAACTATATAAGGGGTTGATTTACTTGTTCCTAGGTATTAAGTTAGGGTTTAGGAGGTGATTTCATATGAGGCGAATTTCTTGTAACGGTGTTTTTACTCAATCCATCCTCCCTAGTTTATTTTTTAATTTTTTATTTAAGATGTTAGTCATGCTTTGCTAATCTCTTAGCTAAGGCTAATGGATGAACCATTTGATAGATATTTGATATTTAATTCGATTTCAATGAAATTTATTTGGTTTATATGTTGAATTGTGATTGGATGTGTTGAATTCTTAGATTGGAGAAGAAATCAATTTGTAAAATCGATTGATTTACCATCGCCTCCGATCACAATAGATGTTTTTAATTCCCTACGATTGGTTGCCTATATCTTCATGAGAGATCAAGCCTATTTTAATTCTAATCTATGTTTGATGTTTGTGATTGATACTACTGCGTTATTCTCCTATTAGGATGGATTGAAATCCAGTTCTAGTTGAGTTATCAACTCAAGAAAGTTATTTAGTTTAATTTTTATTGATTAGGGATTCCTAAATCCTTAGTTACTTTTATTAGTTGTTTTAAACCTTTTTTAGTTCACTAGATTAAAAACCCAAACAACCCAAATTAATCCTAGTTGCGTTCACACCAATTTCCCTGTGGTTCAACCTCAGACTCCTGAATTATTACAACATCGCAACCCTGCACTTGGGGTTGTCAACCCTTGGGGTTCTATTAATAGATAGATGATATGCTAAGTGTTTGAATCATTGTCTCAATAGTTATAATTATCTCACTTCATCTACTTGTGTTCATATGTAACTTGTATTTTTAATAGCCTGTCTTGCACACACCACACCTTATCTATGTGGCCTAATTCTATTTGATTGGAAAATATTTTAAAAGTTCCCTCCTCTAAGACTTAGACATGACTCCAATCTCCTAGCTAAGTGGTATTAGTAAAATACCCTCAATTTCAAAAAGAGCGCAGTTGGTTTCACTTATGCGTGTACACATGTGGGGATTAGCCCCACACATGCACACCCACTCATGTGAAGTAAAGAGGGCGGTGGAGATTTATTATAGAAGGGGGCATGAGACGGGAGGCTTAAGATTTAGAGTTTAGAGTTTTGGGAAAGAAAATGGAGATTTCTTGGAGAAGATGGGAGAAGAAGAATAAGAAGAAGAAATGACTTCCTGGGTGACTTTAAGAGGAAGATTCTTGGGCGAGTTGTCCCACACATTGGTGTTCTTGCTTTCTTGATTTTCTTGAGTTTATCTCTCATATGACGTTTTCTTATACTCTTCTTTACTTTCTTAAAAAAATCGACATTTTTTCCAGGTTTCTTATCTACTTGGGCTCTCTCTCTCTCTCTTTTAAATAAATTTTATTTTCCAATTCTTGAAATTCAAGATATACTTTCTTGTTTCTTTTATTGCAAGAAAACTATGATTCTAGGGACATTTTCATGGACCCCTTTTCTTCTGGGAAGAATATGTTCTTTCCTATATCTTAAAATAATTTTCCTTCTTTCCTTTGACACGCATTATAAGACTCCTCAAGGTTTGATTCCTTGCACATTTTCTTTATTTTCTCCAAAGTATGATTTTCATTTTTCTTAATTCTTGTCATTTCCTTTATTTTCTATATTTCTTAAAATTTGCCCACTTTTTATAAGTTTTTAAAAATCAAGATCTCTTAATTGATTCCAAGATTTAGTATACAACTCTATTGGACTTTGTGCACAAATTATTTAATTGATAAAAATTTCTGCTAGTATCTGTACCAACCCAAATCTCGAGACATTTCATCTTAAGTTTCCTTAAACGTCTTTTAGGTTGACCCTTGAGAGTCAACATGGGTAATGGAAATTGGATTGTTGCGGAAACGGATTGGCTACTCTCCCTGCCACCAGCCCCGTTGCTGGTGGTCGGTGCTCTGTGGGCCCCACAATGATGTATGTGTTTCATCCATTCTGTTCATCCATTTTTACAGATCATTTTAGGGCTTCAACCTAAAACTGAGAGGAATATAAATCTCAAGTAAACCACACCACAGGAAAATAATAGTGATTGGATATCTACCATTAAAATCCTCCTAAGGCCCACTGTACTGTTTATTTGACATCCAATCTGTTGATTAGGTCATGCAGGACCAGATTATGGGAAAAAACAAAGATCATCTGATTCCAAAACTTTTATGACCCACAAAATGTTTTTAATGGTCGACTCTCATTGGACATTGTTTCCTATAATGTGGTCCACTTTAGATTGCGATATACCTCATTTTTGGTCTCATGCTATAAAATGATCTCGAATAATAGATGGACGGCATGATTGAAAAACATACATCATATTGGGCCCCACAGAGCACCGACCACCAAATGGCTGGTGGCAGGGGGAGTAGCCAATCCGTTTCCGATTGTTGCTACCTCCTGTCCTAAATTTTGAGGTGCAAGTGGTCCACTACTACTTTAAGTGCCTTGTCATATTTTAATTGGCAGATGGAGCCAGTGGAAATTAGACTTTCGTGACCCTCTCTTCCCCATTTAGCTGTGTTGGGGTTTGGGAAGTAGAGTAGACGTCCTAGGTTGGTTTGGTTTAGGTCCATGAGCTTAAAGTTCGCTCATGCTTAGGATTTCAATTTTCGTGTTTTAGGGTTTCTTGATTCTAGAGTTTTGATCTCTTATAGGTTTTGGGTTTTAGTTTTTAGGGTTTTCATATTTCCATTTCTAGGGATTTAGGGTTTCCTGCTTCTAGGGTCCCTGGTTTCCATTTTTGGTTATCGGGATTTGATTGCTGGATGATCCTTCTAATGGTAAGGTTGGTGGATAAAAAGTTAGATGGGAAGCCACTTTTGACAGATCTAAACAGCTAATCAGGTGGCCCACGGTCCAGAATGGTAAAATCTTTCATATCCCATCCCTTGTCCATCATTAAGGTGGGTCGGTTGTTGTCAAGAAAAATTGGACTGTTACAATACAAACGATAGTGGGTAGTTTTATATTTTAAAAAAAATTGACGAAGGTGGAAAATAATGTCAAACCCAAAATTGTGGGTGGTGACTTCTAAAAGTTATCCTTTGGGTGTTTTCTAATCATATCGGCAAGAAGGTTACTATTTATAAAAATCCATAATAATAATAATAATAATAATAATAATTATTATTATTATTATTATTATTATTATATAATGACCATGATGATCGTCAATATTTATGATTATTATCACCATTACCACTCTTATTTGGGAGAATATATGCACTTAACTTGTATTTTGGTCAGATATATCCTTCGATCTACTTTTGATAAACATTAGAATATTTATGCAGTGGTTTTTTGGCAAAGTGTGGAAAAGTTATATATATATATATATATATATATATATATATATATATATATATATATATATATATATATATATATATATATATATATATATATAATATCATTAATTTCATTTGTTTTTATTATATGAGTTGGGGAAGCGACTTTCCTGTAACCCTAAGATCTGTGGGGCCACCATGATGCCTCATTTTTGTTCTCATGTCGGGTATCGGGCAAAATGGATGGATGAAACGGATAAAACACAGACATCATGGTGGCCCCAAAGAGCACAGGGTTACTGTTACGGAAGAGAGTTACAGGAAAGTGGCGTCAGGGAGTGTACTTATAGTTGAAGTTTTTTACCGGAGAGTTAAACGAAGACAATGACTTTTCGCAGTCTGACCAGCTAGGATAAGAGAAAAAAACGACGAGTCCATTGTCGAGCTTTTCCTCATTCGAAGGGAATGGACCATGTTCCTTGGGGGAGCCGATTATAAGTGCGACCTGGTCTCATGGAACACGGTGCAGCTCTAACTAGGGCGCCCACCTTGAAGTATGTATGGTATATCTATGCCGTCCATATGTTTAAGACACGAGTAAAAAAGTGAACCAGATCCAAATATCAGGCGGACCACACCATCGCAGAGAGTTTATTGATCACCCACCATTAAAAACTTCCTAGGGCCAACCATAATGACTACTGTAATGTTTATTTGTCATCTAACCTGTTGATAAGGTCACAAAGGCAAGGATAAAGGGAAACTATAAATATCAGCTTGATCCAAAACTTTTGTGGCCATAAGAAGTTTTTAATGGTCAATTATTATTGTTTCCAGTGATGTGGGCCACCTGAGATTTGGATCTGCTTCATTTTTAGGCTAATGCACTGACATAACTGAAAAAATGGATGGACAGTGTAGATATACAATACATACTTCAAGGTGGGTCCCACGGTCAGGGCCGCACCTAATCCGCTCCTGTTTCTTCCATGCAAAGAGATCAGGAAGAGTGGGCCACGCTGATTCATGGGTAAACGGTCTTTGGGATGGAGATTGGTGGTGATATTTACTCCACAAATAGAAAGCAAATATCTGAGTTCTATTTTAGGGTTATCCAAGACCCTTCTGTGGTCACAAAAGCTACCTGTCGATATCTTTGAAAAAGCAACATTGGTGGATGGGATTTTATAGTTGTAACTGTATTATGTAATAGTCCTGGTTCAGCTGGCGGCCGCTCATGTGAGGGGGGCGTATTACGTGCACAGATCTGTGTGTACCAAACCTGTGTCAAAGATCCAGGACATTCATCAAGTAGAATACACTGTGAATATGCGTTAGGTTAAAAATGATATTGTTCTGCTGATTATTCAGGTCAAACTTGCATGGGAAATAAATGGACGGTTCAAAAAAAGTCCAACCATTAAAAAAATACAACATGTATATCGTTCATTTGATGGAGGAACGATCCTGATTTTTGCTATAAGCACGTTTATAGTGCCCTAACCTGATGAATGGCTTGGATCTCTTACATGTGTGCTGCAGGCTTGGATCTGTAACACCTGTTCCACTAAAAAGATGAGGGGCCTCCTGACTGAGTCACTGCTTTGTCCCATCCATCATTTTTTAAACATGAGGGCCCAAGTATCTCTAGTTATTAGACTGGCAAGTCGGCCGATGCTAATTACTCTGGGGAAGAGGGAATTGGGTGCCCAAATTGTAGTTCATGGGCTATTTCACCCTAAATCGCGCGCACCAAATGAATCAAGACCATTCATTTGGTGGGCCCCACTGTGGATGACCCATGTTCCCAAACTCGCACTGATTGGAAAATCATATGGGATCCATAAGTGGCCTGCAAACGGACCATCAAAATAAGAAGGTTGGGGTTGCAGGGTTCGCGGTGTGGAAAAGCCCATTAATAGGACAGTGGTATGGCCCACTTAAGTTTGGATCTACCTTTGTTTTTGAGCTCATACCCTAGGATGTCTGGCAAAAAGGATGGACGGCATGAATAAAATACATACACTACGGTGGGCCACACAGAGCTCCTACCAGGACCTAGTCCGTCCTGGTAGGGTAGGGCGCAATCCACGTCCCTGAACCGTGTATCACGTGGCCGCTAAATGAAGGGTTAGAAATTTTCCATTTCCGATATTTTTTTTGCATGCACCATCTACAGCGCTTTGGATCACTGAATCACGTGGCCCACTGCCACGTTATATTAATCCGAGCATTCCGTAGGAGTTTGCAGTCTTAGGCGGAGCATTGCATATAAAATCTTAAGGACTGTTTGGATCGTAAGTTACTTAAAATAAGCTACTTATGCTCTAAGTATCTTATCTTAATTTCTAGTTAATATGCATGTAAGTGCCCCAAGTATGTTATCTTGATTTCTACTTAATATGAATATTAGTATGTTTGGTAAACAACGTGGTTATTGTTCATCCTTAGGGTCGCCAATTCCTGCCAAAGCCAATCTTAATGAGTTATGTGTAGTGCATGTATTTGGAGATCTATGAGAGTATACAAAGAGGATTTCATGATAATATAGCTGGAGCATATCAAGTGATGTTACGATATTGCTTAGGCGGCCGACGGAAGAGTAGTTGTGTAGAATCAATTACATTATAGCTGGCAAAAGTGGGAGCAAAGAAGGCCAAGTGGTTATATTAGCTGTTATGGGGAAAATTGAACAGACTTGATGAATGGGACATATGGCAGAGAACCATCAGATTAGACTTCATGAACTACCGAAGTGCTTACTATAAGGGAAGCTGAAATGAGCAAGAAAACCTAATGACCAATTTGAATTAGTCAACCTGGATCTGTAATAAAATTCATTGACCGACCTCGACCATGGGTACCGACCTCAACCACAGGTACTGACCTCAATCACGAATATTAACCTCAACCATGGATGCCAACCATGACCTCAGATACCTACCTCGAGCTTTGGATGGAAATATCCGGAAAGAATCTCGCTTCGTATACGATCAGGATTACCCAACAAGATCTTAGCCGAAAACCTCGCCATTCGAGGCATAATCGGAGATATACTGGAGAATGGATTCTTACTACAATACATGCCCTTCCAGCGTATCTCGCACGTCTACTTAGACATGTAAGTTGTCTAGCAAACCTATAAATATATCACCCCACCTAAGGAGAAATGTACACACAACAATTCGACTCTAGGCATACCAATTTTGAGTTCAACTACATGACTTAGGCATCAGAGGATCCCCGGCCACAACTAACGCACTCAATGTCATTCCTCTTCCCATTGAAGTGCAAGTACCCATCAGATGTGTTACATAATTGACTAGATTTAAGTGTTAACAGTTTGACGCCGTTTATGTGAACGATAAGCAAAGCCATTAGAAAGTTCCCCCTACACTAACGAGCCTAATCGCCTTTCTACATCTCCCCCTTTGATGGCTAAGGGAAAAAGAAAGGCATTGGCTGCTATCGTCGAGCCAATGCTAGAGGAATAACCTGAGGATCCTCAAGCTTCATAGTTAGGCCCCCAACTTGACCCCCCTTCCTTGACGATTGCACAGAGATCCCGGAATAGGGGGAGTGGGCTTGTCTTTTTGGAAAACCAAGTTGAAGCTCTGATTGGCAACATTGACCGCATCATGAGAATATTAGAAAGGTAACACCCTCTCCCCGACGACTAAGGCTTGGGGGTGTCAACCAAGCAATCTTGTCATCCTCTTGCACCTTTCGACTCATATGTAGCAAAAGATCGGCCAAAGTGAAGCAGGTGTATCCCCACGCAAACCTTGGGAACAACTGAGCTCGCTGAGTCTGATCTGCGACATACTCTGAAAAAGAGAAGGCAAGTTTGAGGAAAAGCCCCTGAAGTAACAACAGAAAATGAGGTCCTGTGGGAGGTAAAGCTGAAAGAAATCAAAGATCAGATCGAGGACATCCAACAGGCATGTTGGGCCAAGGTCCCTACCTCTATCGATGCCCTGCTTAAAGAAATCGAGCCCCCATTCACGGACGACATTATGAAATCTCAGCTACCATCCAGGTTTTGAATGCCCTAGATAACCCCCTACTCAGGGGCAGGGGATCTAGTTGAGCATCTAGAATCCTTCCAGGCATGGATGGAACTCCACAATGCTTTTGGGCCTGTAATGTGCAGATCATTCTCCTTGACTTTGTCAGGAGCTACATGGAAATGGTATAGACACCTGAAGCCCATTTCCATAAGCTCATTCACCCAGCTCAATAAGTCCTTCATTACTCAGTTCATCGGTGATAAAGACAAGAGAAGGCCTATAACTAACCCCTTCGCGATAACATAGAGAGAGGATGAGCTTGTAAGGGACTACATTGTTTTCTTCAATGCTGAAATGGTTCAAGTCAATGGTTAATCTGACCAAATAGTACTTACAACTATGGTGGCTAGCCTCAAATAGGGAAAATTCATCTTCTCGATTGGTAAGAATCCTCCCACTACTCTCGCCGACCTGCTTAACTAAGCTAAAAAATATTCAAATGCTAAGGAATTATTCAGCTCATAGAGGGCTACTCGAGGCGTGAATAACTCATGATAAATAGGAAGCGAAAAGAAGAGGGAGAACCATCTGTTGCCAACTCTTAGAGGAAAAATGAAGATGACTAGAGTAGGGGCCAACAACCCAATCGACGTCCAGAGAGTTGCTTCCACATGTACATTCCCTTGAACACCATGCTAGAGTAGGTACTTTTGGAATTACAGGATAAAAGAATCCTAAAGTACTGTCCAAGCAAGATGAACGCCGACTCCGAGAAGAGAGATAAGAGGAAGTACTGCCATTTCCATCGAGATTACGATTATAACACGGCGGAGTGCTTTAACTTGAAAGAAGAGATTAAATCCCTGATTCAAAAGGGTCATCTATGAGAGTTTGTCGACAAAGAAAGGGAAGACTAACCGACCAGGGAATCAGAGTGACACGATGAGCAAAACAACAATGAAGCGAAATGTGAAATACACACCATATTTGGTGGATCGGCCAGATGGGGAGAATTGAATCAGGCACACCGAGGTCACACTTGAAACATGACCAACAATGACAGAGAGCATCATGTTTATCTTACTGGAAGATCTATGAAGGAACCTAGGTTGAACTCATGCAACCTGACCTTCATAGAAGAGGATGTCTGAGGACTCCACCATCCACATGACGACGCCTTAGTGGTCAACATGACTGTGGCCAACCACAAGGCACATTGGATACTAGTCGACATTGGTAGCTCGCACGACATTCTGTTCTCCACTTTATTTGACAAAATGGGGTCGAGAGATCTATACCACATCTGGTCTAGACACCCTTGCTCGACTTTACAGGGGAGAAGGTAACCTTTGAAGGAAGCATTTTACTACTTGTAACTACTAGCGAAGGTGTTAACTAGACCACCACCATGGTCGATTTCTTTATGGCAGACTGCCCCTTAGTTTAACAATATGATTTTGGACAGGCCATCCTTAATCATCATGAGGGCTGTGATATCCACTTATCACCTCGCAATGAAATTTCTGACCGAGCATGGGGCTGATAAGGTAGGGGCGATCGGCACGAGGCTCGACAATGCTACTCAACGGTGCTCTGAGCAAAAGCATAACGATATCAAGTAATGCAAATAACCTCCCTGGACCTACGGGAAGAGACTACTGAAAGAGGATCGCCGGTGGAAGCCCTCGTGTAAATACAACTCTTCAAGTTTGACTTGTCTCGCACTGTCCGGGTTGGATCGCTGATCGAGCCAGGATGACAGGTGAAGATAGTCGACCTACTGAGACAACACACCAACGTCTTTACTTGGTCCCACCAGGACATTCCTACCATAGACACACAACTTATGGTCCATTGACTAAATGTGGACCCTGACCACAAGCTAGTAAGGTAGAAACAACGAGCATTTAACCTTGAAAGGCATGCAACCGTAAGTGTGGAAGTCGAAAAACTCCTCCAGGATAGGCTCATCAAGGAGATCTACTACCCCAACTGCCTGACGAATGTTGTACTAGTGAAAAAGTCTAGCGAAAAATGGTGAGTTTATGTAGATTATATCAGCCTAAATAAGGTTTGTCCAAAAGACAGCTTCCCCTTCCAAGAATCAACCAATTGGTAGATAATACTGCCGGACATGCGCTCCTTAGCTTCATGGATGCCTAATCGAGATATAATCAAATCGCCATGCACAAATATGACAAACAAAATACAAGTTTCATCACTGACAAAAGACTATATTGTTACTAAGTAATGCCTTTTGGACTGAAGAATGCTGGAGCAACCTAATGGTGTCTAGTCAACAAAATGTTTGCGAAACAGATCAATAACACGATGGAGGTCTACGTCGCCGACATGTTCGTCAAAAGCGCCGAAGCAACAAACCATGAGGCATATACGAGGAAAATGTTCGTAATCTTAAAAAAGTATTAAATGAAATTGAACCCGAGCAAGTGTGCCTTTGACATTAGATTGGAAAAATTTCTCAACTTCCTAGTCAATCAGAGAGGAATAGATTCCAACCCCAAAAATATCTGAGCCCTCTTAAAAATGAGTTCCCCAAGAACAACAAAGGTGGTTCAATGCCTAGTAGTCAAGATAACAACTCTAAACAAGTTTGTCTCAAGGGCCACAAACAAATGCCTACCATTCTTCAAACAATTAAAAGGGAACATGAAGCTGACTTGGACGGATGAGTGTGAGCAAGCATTTCAACAACTAAAGGAATATCCAGGATCCCCTTTACTACTCTCTAAGCCAGAGCTAGGGGAGATACTACTGCTATACCTAGTGGTATTGACTACAACCGTCTACTTGGCCTTAATACTTGAAGTCGAGAACAAACAAATTTTGGTTTATTACATCAACAAAGCTATGGTCCAAGTCGATACGTGATACCCTGATATAAAAAAATTAGCGCTAATGCTAATTATTTAATCTTGATGCCTTCGACATACTTCTAAGCTCACACAATTGTAGTTCCAATTGATTGACCACTCCATCAAGTGTTGCAAAAACTTAAGGCGTCGGGGTGGCCGACGAAGTAGGCAATCGAGCTCGATGAATTCGACGTCATATACCAACCTAGAGCTGTGATCAAGGGCCAAGCTGTCACCGATGTCATTGCAAAATTTACCTACCCCGCAGGAAACAGAGAATGAACCGAAAGTCATCTTATGAGAATGGACCCTTTACGTAGACGGGTCTGCGAACTCCCGGGGAAGTGAGGCATGATTAATCCTCACGCACCTGATCGTACCAATGTTGAGTTTGCCCTAAGGTTTGGGTTCCTGGCTTCCAATAGTGAAGCAGAATACGAAGCACTCCTCATCGGGCTTATGTTGGCTAAGGCAATGGGAGGCCCGAGCATTGAATATCCACAGTGACTCCTAACTCATAGTCAACCAGGTCACTATGGAATACCAAGCTAGAGGAGAGAGAATGATCGCCTATCTATAAAAAGTACAAGACTTGCTCAAAAAATTTGACAAGTACAAGATTATCATGTTCCCAAGGTGAGAAAATTCGAAAGTAAACACCTTAGCCAAGTTGACTACAGTAGTCGATGATGACCTCGCCAGGTGTCACGCCCTGAACTCGGAAACTGGGCTCATAAAATTCTTAATCATCGAATCCGGCGCCGACAGCCACCGTAGAACCCCATTCTCAGCTCCCAGCGCCCATACGCTGGATTCCGATCCAGGGATCTTACAAGGAGGATTTTGAAAATAAAATTTCATGAAGAGAAGCATAACTGTAACGACCTTGGAATTTTGTGCTAATCTTTCCTTAAGTAGTTGTTTTTGGGGTAATTAGCGCTATACTCGATTGCTTTTGAAATTCGCATCAATCACTTTAAATTGTATCGCATGGCTCAAAACTTGTAGATTAGTTAGCGCTATGTTGCTCTGAAATCCTAGGATCCATTGCTAAATCCAGTTGTTCCTGGAGAATTTTTAGAAGTTTTGGATCGGACTGGACCGCGTCGAAAGTCCGATAGCGATGATCTTAACATTGCGGTCACTATGTTGGGCTTGACCATCACCTCAAAAATCAAGTCCATGTGATGTTAGGTCGATTTGATTGAGTACGGAGTGAAGAGTGTGAGAACGGTTGGATATTTAATAAGCTTTTATGAAATCTGAGTCTTGTGCAACGATTTTAAGCTATCTAACCGTTGGATTCTGACCCAATTTCACCCTCTGATCAGGGAAGGTGGCCCAGGCATATCCTAGTGCTTGTGGACCTGATCGAGATTCCGTGACCGTTGAATTGAGTGTGGTCCGCCACGGCTGATTTGAAGAGCCGGTCGGTACGAAAACTCAGCCTGACCTAGATCCATGGTCAGTGAGCTTAAGTCCGACCTTTCGTGGTTATAGGCCCACCAGAAGTGCTTCGTTGGATCGCGAGAGTCAGGTTTTTGTTATACCCTAAGTATACCTTGGCCCTGGGGTTATTTTCATCAATTATAGGCCGATTTATAGTCCTTAAACCCTAGCTCTCTTTTCCATACGAATTTTCTTTAACCCTAGCTTGGAGAGAGAGTGGAAAAGAGAGAGAGATAGTGAGAGAGAAGTTGGTGAATCATCTTGGATTCTTTCCTGTTCTTCTTCATCCTTGAACCTTCACTTTGAATCGTTATTCCGACGATTCTGAGTTCATCTTGGGGTAAGTTAACCTAACCCTAATCTGTGTTAGAGCTTAGATTAGTCTTGGTGTTATTGTAACTCATTTCTATCCTTGCTTTAGGGTATTCTATCGCCGTTGACGAAGACAACTCGTCTAAATCAGTTCGGTGTTTCTTTCCTTGCTTAAGGTGCGGACTTTAAGTGTATAGGTTATGGTTTTCAAGGCTTTCAATGCCAGTGAATGATTTATTCTTGTTATGGATGAGATTTTGCATACCAAATGTTGTGTTTACGTTGCTTTCCTGATATGCATGTGTTATATTGAGATTTGTGTATTCTATGTGTATGTATAAAGTACCGTATACGTATAAAATATGCATCTGTGTTTGCCATGATTATTTGTCATGTATGTATGTTAGATGTATGTGTGACGACTCCTTGGTAAAAGGAATTGTCCAAATGCTTGTTTTTCAACATACGTCATGTATGTTGTATTATGTATTCTAAGTGTTTGTAGAAATGCCTGAATGATCTAAAGTGTAACTTATTACACTAATTGCGGGCGTTGAGAAGTGATTTTCAACACCCTATTGATGTGTATGATTTCCTTCTTGCTAGTTACATTCCATGTTATTTAATTTTAAGCATTATTTATGCTTATATTTATGTTAAGTTGATATTCTTCAAATGCTTGAGTACCACATGATTTGAGTTGTTGCTCCATTACTGTTCTACATTTAATATGATTATCTGTTGTAGTGTACTGTGTGTGGGACTATGAATAGTCCAGGAAATCGGTAATCTGCCTTAAGGTTGTGGCTGAGATTGCTTTCGCCACAAAGGACGTGATTAGACGAACCCGAGCCGTATTAGAGTTGGCGGTAGTGGTTTGGCCACGCGGAGTGTTTGCGCACTCTATGTCATTCAACCCAACGTGCACTCGTGCTAGTCGAGTTCGTCAAGTAACCCGATTGTCCGATGTATGTTCATCATGTATGGACGCTACTGCTTGAATCTAGGGTACCGAACTTACCAGTGAAATCCTATTAACCATGGTACCTTGATCCGCTAAGACTCATGAGCCGGACATGGTGGTATGGGACACCGTGGTCGAGCTGTCGGCCTACGCTGGGGTGACAAGCCTCCCCGTAGTAACCAGTGAGCAACAAAAGTCGTGAGCCGATTATGGTGGTATGGGACACTATATTCGTGTTGTCGGCCTACATTGATTGAAGACGAGCCCTTTGTAGTGACCTCGAGCATACCTGGATACCGTAATGAGGTGACGAGCCAAACTGTGGTAATAAAGGTATGAAAGGCGTGCATTGATTGGTGACGAGCCCTTTGCTACGACTTGAAACCATATGATCGTATGAGATGTCTAGGACTGACGACCCTAGAATGGATCACTGTTTGGATGGTGACATGAGCAAGGTATCCCAATCCTGCTATATGAAAAGGACTAATAACAACTTGGTAATCATATTCATGCACCGCATTTGCATGTGCTTTGTAGATGTGGCGCACTTTGAGGTGGTGTCATGCGTAACGTAAGATGAAGATGCTAAGGGTGTACGCGTGAGGGCACGCATCATTTTGCATATATCCTTGCATTACTAAGAGTACTTAGGATTTATTTAATTGCTCTGCTTTATCATTACTGCTTGATTGAACTGATAACATGTTAACCAGTGCCTTATTGTTCCACTGAGTTGATCACTCACTCTCACGTTCTGGGGCGGCGTTAAACACCCATCAGACTCTGTCTTAGGTTCTGATGTTGCAGATGTGGATGCGACTTCTGAGGCAGAGCGGGAGATGGATGATGATGAGGCTGCTTTCTCCTATATGCAGTTTTCAGACGGGTTCTAGCGAGCCTTAGTCTGATGCGCGAGATCTCTGGGATTATTATTTTTGGGAATTTAAATGATGTAAATTGATACTTAAATTTTGATAAGTAACACTTTCATACGACCTGGTTTATATATGTACTTTAGGGATTTACACTTGTACACATATTTTTCTATAAGTCTTCCGCTTGCTTTATTTATTTATCCCTGAATTATATCTATGTTTTGGCTTAATCTATTCCATGTTTTATGTACTAATACAGACAACATACATCCATCATTAAATATGTTGCATAAGTGATGTTTTGGAACTCGGGAGCTGAGTTATGCTCGACCCCCGAATTTCAGGGCGTTACACATGGGCCTCCAACAACAATTACAAGAAACATCACCACAGATCCACTATAATAAAAAACTGTGAGTACAAGGCATGAAGGGAAATACACTATAGAGATATCAAAAACTCCAGAAGCTCAGCTGCGCACTCTTGCCTCAACTCTACTGCCTCCTAATGTCACCTGCACGCATCTATCGTGTATAAGCTTATAGAAAGCTTAGAGGGTGGTGTTAGTGTGTGCGTAATATAAGCGTGCTTAGAATGCAAATATCAGAGTAATGCAGAAAACATGCTGGCAAGTCCATAAATACCAATAGCCTTATTTAGGCTATGTGATGCAAAAACATAATAGGCTAATGACATGTTTAGGCCATGTAATGTAGAATCATAGTAATCCAAATGTCGTATACTAAGGGTGTAATGTAATATGCAATGCAAAGGAATGACGAAGCTGGAATATGTAGTTGGGATGATAGTATGTGGTATCGCAAGCTGTGGGGTCCATCACATGGGACTTCTATCCAAACTAGTCCCATACCTAAATTTGAATAGCTAGACTCAATGTGGTAAACTCCCGATTTCAGGTTGGTCGCGCGCCCTAACTGAAATCCTGGCCATTGCAAAGGTACACATAATGATTTGGTTCCGCACCATTAGGCTGAGTGAATAGTGGATGAATGAATGAGTCAAATGTTGAGTACGCAACCCCTACACAGTAGCCTGCGAGCACAGTAGCCTGCGAGCACAGTAGCCTGCTAACAACTGGTAGCTCACCCAGGCCCTTAAGCCCTACGCACATCAGTGTCTGCCCACGTGTGCAACGGTGACGGGGTGTCATCATATCAATACCGTGCATCTTTGGGATCATCATCGGGGTCTAGTACAATGCTGTCAGCCATACCATGGCTATGCAATGAAAGGCCTATGTGGCCAATGTCATATGTAAGATGCAATCATATATCATGCTAGTCCTCATCTAAATCCACATATCAGTACGGTTCCTCTCTGGACAATCACCAGGGTCTAGTATGCTCTAAATGGCACTGTCCCTCCTCCAAGCACGTAGTCTAAGTAAACATAAGAGACCTCACTATTTGCCTAGCCAATAGCCTGCCAATACCTATCCGGCACATCGATAGCAAACCTATTTATGAGCTGGTCAAACTCAGCCTAGCATTGTCCCTACCATTGGGAGGATAAGGCTACACACCCTTCCAACAGACTACGGCACAGTGGGAGACGCGGCCTATTGGTATTCGGCAATCGTGCGCTCATACATCCACTCGGTCTCGACGTTGGAGCATCCTCTTGGTACCATAACGGTTTAAGGACTTTCACCAGGGACATCTATGGTGCCCCATGTTGAACCAAAATATTTCCGGCGTCTAATCTTGCCATCCATGATATGCCTGTGGAGGCCTTACCCTAATGTCGCTAGGGAGAATAGAAATCATATCACATAAATGCAAGATGCATGAGTCATACAAACCAATCATGCATCAATCTTGCACGTACAACGTGCTCATGTGGGGCAATTCCATCTCTCAGGGAGTTTTAAAAACAACTAGCCCAATGGCATATGTTATGGTCAATCATTCCTTATAACAAGCAGGCAAATAATGTGTATGGCATGTGTCATGATGCATGCTATGTATGATTATCAAATATAACAATTATTGGCCTCACACAATCACAGTGGGTCTCACACATCGTAATGGGCCTCATACATCACAATGGGCCTCATACAATCACAATGGGACTCACATATCGCAATGGGCCTCATACAATTACAATGGGGCTCACATATCTCAATGGGCCTCATACAATCACAATGGGCCTCATGCCATCACAATGGGCCTCATACAATTACAATAGGCCTCATACCATCACAAGGGGCCTCATCATGGCCACAAGATGGGTTCCAAGGTTTGAGTAGTACTACAGGGTATTCTAGAAAGCATTATTCTCAATGAGGGTCCAATAAGGGAAAAATGGAAACGAGCTTAACAATGGGCCCTAGGGAGTATGCAAGTGGACATTTAACCATCATTGCTCCTAAAATATGGCACGCCTTAAATTCTAACTTACAATGGGAAATGGGCTAGCTATGGGCCCTAGGGAGTATGCAACGTGGACATGTAACCATCATTGCTCCTAAAGTACAGCCCGCCTGGGCTAGCTATGGGCCCTAGGGAGTTTATAATGTGGACTTTTAACCACCACTGTCTCTTAGAATGCAGCCCGCTATAGAGACTATATTACAATGGAACCCATGACCCTTAAACTAGCTAGAAAAATGGATGGGCATCATAAACATTATCACATGCAACGTCGTGGAATCAACATCACAATTGGGCCTCACACTAGGGTCTCATATATATCACAGTGGACCTCACCACATAGGCCTCAAATGCATAGCAATGGGCCTCACCACATAGGCCTTATATATATATATATATATATATATCACAATGGCCTCATCATATGGGCCCCACATATATCACAATGGGCCACATCCCATGGTACTTACATACATCTTATTGGGCCACATTGCATGGGCTTCATACACATCACATCGGCCGCATCCCATGGGCTTCATATACATCACATTGAGCCACATACAAGGGTCTCATGAAAATAGCCCATGGCCCACATAATAGCTAGAAAATAAATGCACTGCATTCACAACATTCTGCATATCATGTTGGGCCTCAAGCAACGACCTAAAGCCTAAATATATCAAGATGGGCTACATGAGGGGCAACCCATGACCCAAAAACATTGTGGTCAAAGAGAACATTCCATTCATGGATTATGTTGGGCCTCATGGGCAACCCATATGCCCCAATTAAATAGCCAAGGCATAACAACATCCACCAATGTGGGCTTTATAAATCAGCCCAAAACTAAGCAAGTTAGATGGGCAGCAAAGATTCAACCACATACATCATATTGGACTTATAATCAGCCCACAAGGCCCATCACAATGGATGGGCAATACTAGCATGAGGAGAGACACTATGGCGAGACGTCCAGTCCCATTTGGGCCTACTTGGATGTCTAAAAATCTGGACAGTAAGGTCCTTGTGCAATCAGATGGTTAGTGGGCTGTACAAGGTATAAACGGGGCCCACAATTACACAGAAAACACAGGCAAAGTGAGTACCCAAAACACCCTCAATCTGGTGGGCCACAGTACTTCAAAATAATCAACTAGATGTAAAATTATCTGGGCCTTTGCTGGACATCCAGCCCACCCAACTTCCTGGGCCTACTGGGGTCTAGTAATTACATTATGTGGGAAAAACAATTAATTCATAGTGGCCTGTAAATATCACAGTCGGCCCACCAGATGGAAACATGGATAGACCTCATAAAAACAAGGTGGGCATGTTGTTGGACTGTAGGTCCAACAACACCCCAATCAATCTGGGCATCCATAGGGCCTAGACAACTAGCCATAAAAAGCACATGGTGGGCCCCAACACTGGATGTCCCACCAGGGATGGAACATGTCCAAGTGGGCCACAGAAAATGGGGGAAACGATTAGACACAACACATCATCAAAGTGTGCTATATGGGACAACCCTTAACCAAAAAAATAAATAGACAGCAAGGTCAATATACACGTCAAGGTGGGCCTCACTGATCAGCCCTATGGTCCAAAAAAATAAGTGGACAGAGTGCCTACAATACATGCATCAAAATGGGCCTGTTGCAACACAAAATGGGCCTCACACAAGGGCCTAATGAAACAGCCCATAGCCCTCACAATGGTTGGAAAATAAATGAGTTCCACTCATATTATCTCATACATCAATATTAGGCCTCTTATGTCAGCCCATAGCTCACATACATTAAGGTGGGCCACACGGGGCTGCCCAAAGCCTAGAAAAATGCTAAGGTAGACTATATCTAGTACATCCAACATGGTGGGCCTCTTTGTGCAGCCCATAGGCTCCAAAAATATAGCGGCTCCAAAAATATAGCTAGGCCAAGTGTACAATATACTCAATATAATGGTTTATAACTTAGCCCATGAAGTCCACCATAATGGATGGATAGCACCTCACCAATAGGAAATTCTAATGCTGGATATTCAGCTCATCTGGCCCACTAAACATCTAGAAAATCTGGGCAATCTGACCCTTATACAATCAGGTGAAAGGTGGGCCTATCAAGGCATCAAAGGGGCCCAAATAATGTTCAACAAGGAGGTATATATCATACAAGGAGATGGGCTTGCTGTTGGACTTTTGGGCCAGTAACGGTTTGTAAGTGCTATGGTTTCTAACTCCTATAATTGTCAAATTTTGTAGTGCCAAAACATCTTGGAATCTGTGTCTTGTATAGCGCATCAATATATTCAAGAGAGTGTAAGGACAATGGTCTTTACTTCAAGATCTTCAAATGCAAGATTACTTGTTCATGTTCAAGTACAACATCAAGTGTGAATTCAAGCTTTCAAGCTTCAAAAGTTCAAGTTTTTTAAGGCTTCGTACAAGTTAATAAAAATTTTCCATACTTTGATCCTCAAGCTCAAGCTTCAATATGTCACAAATTCAAGCTTCGGATGTCTCGAGTTCAAGCTTCTACGAATGACAAGATCTCAAGCATCGTGAACTTCAAAGAACATCTATCAACTGAAGGACAAGAAGTTTAATGTTCATGCATCATGTATAAGGTATGAATGACCTTAGATTGACCATAGGGTAGGTCATTTTGTATACATAATTTAAATTGAGTCACTTTATAAGTGCATTGGCTGTTTCTTGACTAGTCCTAGCAGTGGCTCAACCAGTTAAGAATTCTTCGACCAGTCCTAAGCTTGTTACTGATTTTTGAGAATTTTTGTTAAAGCCTTGACCAGTCTTGGAGACTGCTCGACCGGTTATATGAATAGTGCTCGACCAATCCTGTAGCCTCGACTCCAAGTCCAGCAATTAAAAATGGTTCCACACAACCAATCGTGGACAGGACTCGACCAGTCATGGAGGCCACTCAACCGGTCGAGCAGAGCCTACGACCAGTCGTGGAATGACTTTATCCTATGGCGCTCAAAATTTTAAAAATCTGTTGGTCCTACGACCAGTTGTGCCGACCTCAAGACCATTCAAGAGTGCGATTTCTGCTACTATAAATAGAGCACAAATTTCAGAGTTTTATATTCAATTCAAGCTAAATCAATACGTCGCTCAGAGAGATAAGTTAGTGATATTCTTAAGCTATCTAGTGCTCAGTTTATATTCTCTTTAATTAGCTTTTTTTTTTGTATTTAATTTTGTATTCTGCATTCCAATTATATTTAAAAGAGGGATTGAAGTATTCCCATTTCTTAGAATCAAAATCAAATCAAGCTAGCCTAAGGTGCTTTAAATTTAAAATCTATTTAGACCTTAAAACCATTTCATAAGTGAGTGTGGACATTGAACTTCTACGTTGAACTTCTACTCTGATTTAGTTCTTCTGGGCTGCATCTAAAGGAGAATATCCAGGTATTTTACATTATTATAAATTTCTATCTTTTGGTTTCATTGAGATTGTGCTGAAAAAATCTCTCTGTTTTGGTTTGTCTGAGGTGATCTAGAAAACTCAAGGTGTCGGGTTTTTTGAAATGTGTAAGCCCACTTGAAAGACACAATTATGAGGGTTTTAGGTGAACCTTTAAAAACCTATTTTCATAATGAACGCTAATATCCACTGTGTGAGGATATTAGGAGTGGAGTAGTTGTGTGGCTGTTTTTCTAAACAGTTGGTGTACACACAAGCAAACCACTATAATTTCTGATCTTGTGGATTGATTGTTTATTTCTTTTTGTAGATGTTTGTATTTTTCTTTTTTGCATTTGTGGAGAATGTTGTAATTTATTTTATGTAAGTGTGGGAGTGTTGTAATAATTTCGATTTCTTTCCTTGCTATTTATTTCTTTATTCCTCTGTATCAGTTTGAGTTTCTGATACACAGACCTTTCTAGGAATCAGGTTGTCCTACCATAGATCCTTGGTTTTTGGTGTAAGGTTGTCCTTAGAACAACATCTGTATCAATCTCTCAATACTTGTACATTTGAGGTTGTATTTAATTTCAGCATTGTGAGATTGTCTATTGCTATCAGTATTTATATTTATTTAAATTCCACTGTTAATTTTTAATTTGGCATAGTCCTATTCACCCCCCCTTAGTACTTAATAACTCAGCCTTTTCAAGTGGTATCAGAGCTAAATAGCTCGTTTTAATTGTTATTTCTTTTGGATTAATTTCCTGAGCTAATCGATCTAAGCTTTGTAAGATGTCAAATTTTGATAGTCTTTTAGTCACTAGGCCTCCACCATATGATGGCTCCAACTATGCCTATTGGAAAGCCAGAATGAGGATTTTCTTAAAATCTATGGATGAGAGCGTGTGACAAGCCATAGTGACTGAATGGACCCCTCCTACCACTGAAGTAACTGGTATCGATAGATCCAAATCTATGAAAGTCACACGTTATTTTTCTTGGACCACTCTTCAGAAAAATGAGAGTAGTGCCAATGCAAATGCTTTAAATGCCATAACTTGCGCACTATCACTAGATGAATTCAAAAGAATTATATCCTGTGATACTGCAAAGCAAGCCTGGGATATTTTAGAAATGACACACGAGGGAACAACAATCGTTAAGAAATCTAAAGTCCAAATCCTCACAACCAAATTTGAGGAAATACGTATGGAAGAAAATGAAACCTTCATTGACTTCTATAAAAGATTGAATGACATTGTGAACTCTATTAGGGTCTCGGTGATAAAATCCCATAAAGTAAAGTCTGTGCAAAGATACTACGCTCACTCCCTGAATGGTTCAATTCAAAGGTGACAGCGATTCAGGAACTTCGTGATACAGATAATATGAGGGTAGAAGTATTAGTTGGTTCTTTACAAACCTATGAGTTAACTTTTAAAGCTCCTAAAGGTAAATCTATCACCCTTAAATCTTCTAAAGGTATTTCTCAAGAAAATAGTAGTAATTCTGATTTAGAAAATTCTGAAGATGATATGGCCCTTTTAGCCAAAAAGTTTTATATGATTTTCAAAAGTAAAAAGAGGGTTGATTTTCAAAAACATAATGAAAAGAAAAGATTTAAATCGAAAACTTGAAAATCTTTAAAAGACAGTCAATGCTACAACTGCTATGAATATGGGCATTTACCGAACAAGTGTCCTAAAAAGGACAAACCTAAAAAGAAAGGTATGTTGGCTACTTGGGATGAATCTTCTGGCTCTAAAGCCTCTTTTGAATCAGAAGATTCAGAAATCGAATCGGGTAATGAAGTCAAAGCCCTTATGACTCTAGCCAAGTTCACTTTTTCAGATCATGATGATTCAACTAGTGAAGAAAATCTGAATAGTGATCATGAAAATGAAGAAGATCTTCAAGATGCTTATAATGCCCTTTACAAGGAAAGTTGTAAAATTGCTGTAAAACTAAAACTTTACAATGAAAAGTTTTCAAAACTTAAAGAAAATTTTGATACTCAATCTCACATTTCAGATTGTTTTGAAAAAACTAAGTGTGACTTAGATTTCAAAAACTCCCATTTTGAAAATCTAAAATCTGAAAATAAGTCTCTTCACTTTTGAGTTTAAAAGACACATGGAGCTATGCCCAAGGTGATCCTAAGTTAGAAAAACTATTATCCGGATCTAGAAAATGTGGTCACTGATCTGGATTGGGATACGACAAAAGTATTCCTCCCAAACATAAGAATACTCCTCCTAACTTTGTGAAAGGAGAGTCTTCAAACTTAAAAGGGAAAGCCTGAATCAAAATTATCCTAAAAATGCTAAAACTTTTCAATCCTTAAAACCTAAAATAAACCATATCAACTATAAAAATCAGAATTGTAATCCTTTAGCAGAGAAAATTGTTGATTTACTTAAGGAGTTGTTAAAATCTAACTCAATGGGTCGATCTTATAACATCTTCAAAAATAAGAAGACCAACTATACTCATAAACCCAAGACTGTAATGAAACGGGTTCCTAAAGTTACTTGCTTGGTTGCCCACACCGCTTTCAAAGCTTCAAACCATTCAAATTGGTACCTAGACAATGGTTGCTCCAGACATATGACAGGCGATAAGGGTCTGTTTACCAATCTTAAAGATATGACTGATGGTTCAGTCACATTCGTTGATGGTAGCAACTGCAGGATTGTTGGCCAAGGTACGGTTCAACTCTTTAACCTTCATTTATTTGAGAATATTTTACATGTAGAAGGGTTAAAACACAACTTATTAAGCATTTCTCAAATATGCGATAATAATCATAGCGTAAAATTTATTAACCTACGGTGTGAAATTTTAATTAAAATTGGTTCTGTAATATTAACTGGTCGCAGAACTTCTGAAAACTGCTACATAGTAAGTGATTCTAGCTCATCTAATCTATTATGTTACATGGTCCATACCGATGAGACCGAGTTATGGCATAAACGCCTCAGATATGTACACTACCGCAACTCGTATAGATTGAGCAAAAGAGAGATAGTAAGAGGCTTACCCAAAATATAGAAAATGGATAAAATATGTGGCGAATGTCAGATTGGCAAATAAACTAGGAGTACTCAAAAAAAGGTGGACTCCAATGCCACATATAAACCGTTCGAACTCCTCCATATGGATCTTATTGGATCAACTAGAACGGAGAGTCGAGGTGGCAAAAAGTACATACTGGTAATTGTTGATGACTTTACCAGATATACTTGAGTAGTCTTCCTAAGAGACAAATCAGAAACTCTTGATGAAGTAAAAAGGGTACTTAGATGTATCCGAACTGAAAATGAGTCTCAAGTCTGTAAGATCTGTAGTGATCATGGATCAGAATTTGAGAATACCGGTTTTGAGAAGTTTTGCAATGATCAGGGAATATCACATGAATTCTCTGTGCCCAAAACACCACAACAAAATGGTATAGTAGAAAGAAAAAATAGAGTGCTTCAAGAAATGACAAATATAATGTTGAATAGTATGAAGCTCCCTAAAAATCTTTGGGCCAAAGCCGTAAATACTGCGTGTTATGTAATTAACCGTGTTTATACAAGAAAATTAAATAGTAAAACGGCTAATGAAATGTGGTTTTATAAGAAGCCTACTATCAAATACTTTCAAGTTTTTGGTAGCAAGTGCTACATTTTACGTGACTGGGAAAATTGAGGTAAGTTTGACACCAAAAGTGAAGAAGGGGTATTTTTGGGATATGCTCTGAATAGTCGATCATATAGGGTTCTTAATAAGAGGACCGGTGTTATTTAAGAATCTATTAATATGGTTATTGATGATCACTTGAATACACCTGTTTCAAGTTCAGAAAATGATGAAGTACTTCTAATTGATAAACCAGATACTTCATCAAGTCAAAATAACTCTGAACTGAGGACTATTAAAGATCATCTATCCAATCAGATTCTTGGAAACCCTCTCACTGGTGTGCGCACTCTGGACAATTAGAAGATATGTGTAATTACGTGTGCTTTACATCTCAGATAGAATCGGCTAACGTAAAAAAAGCTCTTACTGACGAAAACTGGATAGTTGCGATGCAAGAAGAGCTTAATCAATTTGTTAGAAATGATGTTTAGTACTTAGTTCCAAGACTTAAAGATAAACACATTATCGGAACTAAATGGATTTTCAAAAATAAGTCTAATGAACTTGGCAATATCATTAGAAACAAGGCTAGGCTGGTTGTACAAGGTTACACTCAAATTGAAGGCATCGATTATGATAAGACCTTGCCCCAGTAGCTTGTCTTGAATCAATCGGACTATTATATCCATTGCATGCTTTAGAAAGTTCAAAATATACCAAATAAATGTAAAGAGTGCTTTCTTAAATGGCGATTTGCATGAAGAAGTGTATGTTGAACAACTAACGAGTTTTGAAGACCTTAAGAATGCTGATCATGTCTATCACCTAAAAAAGGCTCTCTATGGTTTGAAACAATCTCCCAGGGCATGGTATGAAAAGTTGACTAAGTTTTTGCTAAGTTATAATTTTCTAATGAGAAGTGTTGATAAGACTTTTTTTGTTAAGAAACATAATGATTACATTTTAATGGTGCAAATTTATGTTGATGATATAATTTATGGATCTACCTGTGCTAACATGACTGTTGAGTTTGTATATCTTATGAAATCTAAGTTCAAAATGAGCATGGTTGGGAAATTGAATTATTTCCTAGGGTTGCAAGTTAAATAACAACCTAATGGTTTCTTTACTTCTCAAACCAAATATGCTATGAACTTAGTTAAAAAGTTCAGATTTGAGAATGAGAAAAATTTTGATACTCCTATGAGTACTACTTTGAAACTCTCAAAGGACTCTATAGGTAAGAGTGTGGATCCTAAACTATATCGAAGTATGATTGGAAGTTTATTTTATTTAACTGTAAGTAGACCTGATATTGCATTTAGCATAAGAATTTGCGCTAGATATCAATCAAACCCTAAAGAGTCACATTTAACTGCTGTTAAGTGGATTATGCGATATGTCGCAAGATCTGCTAATCTGGGTCTTTAGTATCCACATGATACTAGTGTTCGATTAGTTGGTAACACTGATGCTGATTGGGCTAGTAACATTGATGATAGAAAATCAACCAGTGGTGGTTGTTTCTATGTTAGGAACTGTTTAGTTTCTTAGTAAAGTAAGAAACAAAGTTTCGTATCGCTTTCAACTGCTAAAGCTGAATACATTGCAGTAGGTAATGCATGTACTCAGCTTGTATGGATGAAAAGAATGTTAAGCGATTACAGAATTGCACAGGACTCTTTGATTTTATATTGTGATAATTTTAGTGCAATTAATATATCTAAAAATCCAATTCAACATTCACGAACCAAGCACATTGACATTAGATATCACTATATTCATGAATTAGTGGAAGAAAAGATAATTTCTTTGGAATACATACCAACCGAGACTCAACTTGTAGACATATTCACAAACCGTTCAACAAAAGCTGGTTTTCTAAATTAAAATTTGATCGTAGAATGTGCAATTTAAATTAATTATTCATGCATTTCTATATCATAATGTATATATTTGTTATTTTATATATTTAAAATCTCAAATTTCATGAAAATTGCTCATTTTTTGCTGTGCACGACCAGTCAAGTACATACTCGACCAGTCGTGGCACGACCGGCCGAGCATGTACTCGACCAGTCGTGTAGTGTGGGTTGATGTTTTATTTGGGGGAAAAATCCTTTTTTCTTCATTTTATACTTCTTCTCCAACGGGTCCTAGGTCGACCGGTCGAACCCATCTCCTAGTTCTTCAAGGCTAGTGCTTTATTTTCATTTTCTCTGTAGATTCAAGTTTATATCACTCCTTTTCCATCTTTGGAGTGATTTATTTCTTGTTTCATTGAGGTTTTTAGGATTTTCTTCTCCAAAATCTGATCTTGAGAAAACCCACTCTACTTCTTTTCTAACCACTTGGTTTCTTGATTTCCTAGTTGCAAATGGAAGGTAAAGGCAAAAAGAAAAGTTCTCGTGGTCCTTCATCTTCTAGATCGCCACCTATCACAGTGTGCCATCTTCGGTCACCCAAAGATGATCCCTCCTATGTGCGGGATATACGGTTGTGCAATGTTATAGTTGAAGTTCATGTTGAACATCTTCCTCCGTTTGAAATCCTTCCTCTTCTCCAATCTGTAGGATGGGATAACATTCTACATTGGGGTGGGCCGGCATACCGGTCCATTGCACAAGTTATGTATGCATGTATTTCTGATTTTTCAACTGAAAATTTAACATTTATTATTGCTACTAGAGAAGGTTCAGTTAAAATAGACCGACATTTGATCCTGGTCTAATGGACATACCTGTTAATAACGAAGGTATTCCTATTAGCACTTTAGTTGCTAAACCATCTGAATCAGAAAAACGTATGCTTACTAGAGAATTGTGCAATATAGATGCACAATTGAGTACTAATGGAAATGCACTTGCTTCAAAGTATTTGTTATCCAGATATAGAGTTCTTCAAAGGATATTCATTTCTAATATTTATCCTTGTTCTGGTAATAAAATCAAACTCACTACTTTCATAGTTTGGATTCTTCATTCCATCATCTTTGATACTTCTGTATGTCTTCCTTCTTTAATCTGCCACTGCATCACTTAATTCCATCTCCATTCTAGACACAGTGATATCCCTTTTGCTTATCTGATGAATGTGCTAGCCACCCATTTATTAGTGGCTATGCCTGTTGGAGAGGCTCCCATTCAACTTCTAATCTTCAACAACTCCTATATAAAAAAAATGAATCTGAGGTTGGCCACTGGCCAAGTCAATGTGGGTGTTGGAGGAGCTGCTGCAGTGAATGAAGAAGAAGGTGATTTACCTCCAGATGACATTAACATGAATGATATTTTTGATGAGATCGAATCCGATTTAGCAGATGATCCTGACTATCAGCCATCTGACTTTGATGTGTGGTTGCGCTCTCTTGAGGAGAAGGTAGAAAATATGAATGTGTCCCATAATTTGTAGTTCAAATATATGTGCAAGTATCTTAGACGCCTTAACAAGGGACTTCATAAACTTGATCCTACCATACCTGCTCCTTCGGAATCTGATTAGTGTTTTCTCATATGGCTTGTAATAACTCTTATGATACTTAGCTTTCTTTCGGTTTGTGGGATTGAATTTGGTTGAACTCTTTTGATGTTGGTTGATTATGCTTGAACATTACTTGCTTATGAATTTAATATCTTGACTATCTTGATCCATTATTCCTCATTGCTTGTCTTATTCTTCCTTGTTTATCTATGCCCTGTTTCATGTATTGGTTTATTCCTTTGTCATATTGTGACAAAAAGGGGGAGAATTTTGTCATGCTTGATATATGGTGTTTGTGATATATGACATGTGGATTGTGGACATGTAGCCTTCTTTGTGTAAGGGGGATGAGTAAGTAAGGGGGAGTAGTATTGTTGGAGGCATTGATGCAAATTAATGCAATTAATGCGACCTGTTTGTAACTGGTGCATGATTCTTTAACCAGATTGTCACTGGTTTCTTTTGATAATTGGTGCACGATTCTTTGTGCGTATAATGCTTATGTTATTATGAAGTGTGTTTTGTCACAAATTTGACAAAGGGGAGATTGTAAGTGCTATGGTTTCTAGCTCCTATAATTGTCAAATTTTGTAGTGCCAAAACATCTTGGAATCTGTGTCTTATGTAGTGCATCAATATATTCAACACAATACAAGGACAATGGTCTTTACTTCAAGATCTTCAAATGCAAGCTTACTTGTTCATGTTCAAGTACAACATCAAGTGTGAATTCAAGCTTTCAAGCTTCAAAAGTTCAAGTTTTTCAAGGTTTCGTACATAAGAAAAAGTTTCCATACTTTGATCCTCAAGCTCAAGCTTCAATATGTCACAAATTCAAGCTTTAGATGTCTCGAGTTCAAGCTTCTACGAATGACAAGATCTTAAGCATTGTGAACTTCAAAGAACATCTATCAACCAAAGGAAAAGAAGTTTCAATGTTCAAAAATCATGCGTAAGGTATGAATGACCCTAGATTGACCATAGGGTAGGTCATTTTGTATACATAATTTAAATTGAGTCACTTTATAAGTGCATTGGCTGTTTCTTGACTAGTTTTAGACTATGTTCGACTAGTCCTAGCACTGGCTCGATCAGTCCAAGAATTCCTCGACCAGTCCTAAGCTTGTTATTGATTTTTGAGAATTTTTGTTAAAGCCTCGACCAGTCCTGGAGACTGCTCGACCGGTCGTATGAACAGTGCTTGACCAGTCCTGCAGCCTTGACTCAAAGTCCAGCAACTAAAAATGGTTCCACACAACAAGTCATGGATAGGACTCGACCGGTCGTGGAGGCCACTTGACCGGTCGAGTAGAGCCTACGACCAGTCGTGGAACAACTTTATCTTATCGCGCTCAAAATTTCAAAAATCTGTTGGTCCTACGACTAGTTGTGCCGACCTCAGGACCAATCGAGAGTACAATTTCTGATACTATAAATAGAGCACGAATTTTAAGGTTTTATATTCAATTTAAGCTAAATCAATATGTCACTCTAAGAGATAAGTTAGTGATATTCTTAAGCTATCTAGTGCTCAATTTATATTCTCTTTAATTAGCTTTCTTTGTATTTGATTTTATATTCTGCATTCCAATTATATTTGAAAGAGGGATTGAAGTATTCCCATTTCTTGGAATCAAAATCAAATCAAGCTAGCCCAAGGTGCTTTAAATCTAAAATCTATCTAGACCTTAGAACCATTTCATAAGTGAGTGTGGACATTGAACTTCTACGTTGAACTTCTACTCCGATTTGGTTCTTTCGGGCTGCATCTAAAGGAGAATATCCAGGTATTTTACATTATTGTAAATTTTTATCTTTTGGTTTCATTGAGATTGTGCCAGAAAAATCTCTCTGTTTTGGTTTGTCTGAGGTGATCCAAAAAACTCAGAGTGTGGGTTTTTGTAATTATGTGAGCCCGCTTGAAAGACACAATTGTGAGGGTTTTAGGTGAACCTTAAAAAACCTATTTTCATAGTGGAGTAGTTGTATGAGGATATTAGGAGTGTAGTTGTGTAGCTATTTTTCTAAATAGTTGGTGTACACACAAGCGAACCACTATAATTTCTGGTCTTGTGGATTGATTGTTTATTTCTTTTTGTGGATGTTTGTAATTTTCCTTTTTACATTTGTGGAGAATGTTATAATTTATTTTATGCAAGTGTGGGAATGTTGTAATAGCTTAGATTTCTTTCCTTATTATTTATTTCTTTATTCCTCTGTATCAGTTTGAGTTTTTGATACCATAAACCCTTGGTTTTTGGTGTAAGGTTGTCCTTAGAACAACATCTATATCAATCTCTCAATACTCGTACATTTGAGGTTGTATTTAATTTCAGCATTATGAGATTGTTTATTGATATTAGCACTTATATTTGTTTAAATTCCGTTGTTAATTTTTAATTTGGCATAGTCCTATTCACTCCCCCTCTAGTACTTAATAGCTTGGCCTTTTCACAGTCCAGCCAATCTGGAGGTCCAAGGGCTGGATGGCTAAGATTAAAATACACATCATATGGGTCCCATGTCCAGGGGGATGGACGACATAAATACAACACATCAAAGTGGGCCTGTTGCACCACAAAATGGGCCTCACTCAAAGGCCTAACATATATCATATTGGGCCTAATGGGATAGCCCCTGATCTAACCAAATAAATACATCATGGTGGCCTTGCACATGCCAGATAGGCCCCACTAGATGGACAACCTAAATATAAAACACATCCATTAAGTGGGTTGTCTGCCATAAACGGCAAGGATGAAACACGTACAACTTGGTAAGCCCACGATCAGGACGGTCTAGATGATGACATACACATGGTGGGGCCCACGTCCAGCAATGGATGGTGTGGATATACATCATGTGGTCCCCACGTGTCCCAGCCTTGGACAGCGTGGGAAAACACATACATCAAAGTGCCTCACGTCCAGGCCCCTGAACGGATGGCCTGGATATAAAACACATATATCATTAGGGTCGGTCCCATCATCCAGAGTGCTGGACAGTGTGGATATAAGACCTATACATCATGGGCCGTCCCATGCAGCACCGTCCAGAAATGGATGGTGCGAATACAGAATACATACATTTGGGTAGGCCCCACGCCCAGCACGTGCAACACGTGCAGGGTGGGCCCTATGGATGGACGGTAGGATATAACGCATACCTCATGATCAGGCCCCAGAACTTACTGATGTCAAATACAACAACTCCATGTTGCTAGGCTGCTGGCCCAACGTCCAGAAGATGGACAGTCCAGATATAAAATGCATGCATTGAGGTGGCATGGATCAGTTGATATTTATTTTTTCCTTCATCTAGGCCTGTCTCAATGGATAGGTAGCAAGGTGGGGCCCAACAAGTGGACAACGTGGATCAGATATATCATGGTGGGCCACAAGATGGAAAGAGAGAAATAGAGAGAGAGAGAGAGAGAGAGAGAGAGAGAGAGAGAGAGAGATCTTACTATAGAAAACACCCACCTATGATCTTGGACTTCTTCTTCTAGCAATGGGTTCCAATGCTCCAAGGGAACAAGATTCAATGGTTGAGATGAAGTTTGGATGGTTGGATTGTGAGGGCTTAAGGTTGGAAGTGGCTAGATTTTTTGGAGAAGGGTATGAGCCACACCCCCTTCCATCCGACCATAGCATAGTGGGAGATGCGGCTAAAAGTGCCCTGGTTTGTTAATTAGCATGAAGGTTGAGTCGATGAGTCAAGTGAGCCCCATAAGAAGATCGTTCAAGCCATTGCCTCAACTGGATGTGTCCTCCGAGCTCATCAAAGGTAAACTAAGTCTCACATCCCATGTCCTAAAACACCCAGGTACATAAATACTTAAAAACCTTAGAACGACATAGGAGGTAAAAGGCTAAAAACTTATTCTTACTAGGAAAATTTTTTAAGTTTTTTAGCTCAATTCGATGACATCGCACTTTCGTCGATGACATCGAACACTCAATGTCGATGACATCGAATAGGCTTCGATAACAACGAATTAAGACATTTTATGTCCAGCAACCATAAATTATATGGACAGAATTTTCAATATATCGAACATACCGTCGATGACATCGAACATCAGTAATCGATGACATCGAAGGCTAGTTGATATCATCGAAGGACTTAGAGCATTATCGAGCAAAATCTTTTTCGAAAATATTTTGATATTTGCTCGAGTAATCGAACAGGTTCGATATCATCAAAATTCAAATTGCGATGATATCGAAATGGGTTCGATGATATCGACTCTAGACTAGATGTGTCCAACAAGCTTAAACAGGAAAATCTGTGGAAATATTCGAGGAATTGAGATAGCCTTGATGTCATCGATATTCAATCTCCTATGATATTGAGGAAGTCTTGATGAGATCGAAATGATGACAAAAGTGTCCAACGAGCTTTTATGATATATCATCCAAAAAGATCGGGGAATCGAATTGGGAGTCGGTGACATTGGAATTTGAATTTCGATATCATCAAACCAGGTTTGATGGCATCGATGCCGTCTTTAAAAAGTCTAGCAAGCTCTGAGTAATGTCATGTCGAGGACTCGAACAGTGATTCAATGTCATCGAAGTTCAAATATCGATGACATCGTAGGAGGTTCGATAACATCGATCTTCGATAAAAAAGTTCCCGGGATAGTTTTCTGTTAAGTTTGTATCATCGAACAAATAGCTGATGGGATCGAAAGAATACATTTGATGACATCGAATCAAGTTTGTTGAAATCAAACTCAGTTAGACTCTGGCAATTTTATTTCCGTTGGGACTTTTTGACTTTATAAGGAGAGCTTGTTCTTGGTTGCTGAGGATGAGAAAAAGAAAGAGCGCTTTGAGAGAATACTTGCATATCACCTATCCTAGTCCCTTTTTGTCATGGGTGTTCATCCTTCAATCCACCCTCATCATTGATATTCAGTAGAGTGGATTGGTGAATGAACTTCCTTATTCAAGGATCATCCAGCTACCATCTTAATGGCAAATCATTGAGCTAGGATCCCTTAAATGATTAAAACCTTGGAATCACTCCGTCTCTTAATGATTAACATTTATTACAGTGGATTCTAATAAACCTTGACCCAACCCCGTCACCTTACATTTGAGCATCATCAGTGTTGCGGATCAAGGGAGCTAAAGAATCTTCGTCATCAAGGGAGTTTATCTTCATCAATGTGTGGAATGAGGCTCATCTACTTATCTGTAATTTATTAGAGTCCAGAGACCCTGTTGATCATTCCTTGTGTAGGTTTGGGTCATAGGTACATCTCACCCTTTCAAGCCCTCATATGAGGCCTCTGACGGGAGAGTACGTTTGGGTGTTATGTGTTGACCCTTACTCTTGTATAGGGCATAAACTTATATCCTTTATGTAGGTCCTTGGCCTGTGTGGCCTAAACTAGGGTCCTTGTGTGGATCCTTGCCTGTGTGGCCTAAACCAGGGTCCTTGTGTGGTCCTTGGCCTCTGTGGCCTAAACCAGGGTCCTTGTGTGGATCTTTGACCTGTGTGGTCTAAACCCAGGTTCCTTGTGTGGATCCTTTGCTCTTGTGTAGGGCATAAAGCCTAGGTGCTTCGTGTTGACCTTTGCTCTTGTGTAGGGCATAAACTTTTACCTTGTGTAGGCATGTCTAGGTTCCTTGTGTAGGTCTTAGAGTTGACCTTGTGTAGGTTGTAAAGGTTAGAGATGAATCTAGTTTAAAATCTCCGTTAGTGAAATCCGGTACACTCAAGGGTTGAGTGCGTCCACCGGGAGTGGAGTAGGCACAATGACTGTGTTTAGGATTGAAATTTGCGTATTCATTTATTATGCTTACTTTGAATGATTACATCAAACATGATAACATGAATGTTTAGAACCGCTAAGAATCACATCTCACACACATTGTCACATTGCTCATCCATCATAGACAAATTGTTAAATCTTGTTTAAATATTGAGTAGTCTTGTGATTGGATCCTCTACTTGGTTTGAAAGCCATTAGAGTTAAAGTAAGTATATCTTGATAGTTGCACATTAGATCAAGATTGGGTTAATAGGATTTTTAATTATTAAGAAAAGTTTATAAAGTCCTATTCACCCCCCTCTAGGACACTGTGACCTATACCAACTTCTATTATTGCGGTCCTTATAGCAATTTCAATGGCCTATTGGTATTCAGCACTTGTGTGGTCATACATCTACTTGGTCTCGACATTGGAGCATACTCTTGGTAATATAAAGGTTTAGGGACTTTCACCCAGGGACATCAATGGCACCCCATGTAGAAGCAAAACATTTTTAGTGTCCAATCCTACCATCTATGATATGCCCGTGGGGCCTCATCCCTGATGTCGCTAGGGTGAACAGAAATTATATCACACAAATGCAAGATGCATGAGTCATACAATCCAGTCATGCATCACTCCTGTGCGTACCACACGCTCATGTGGGGGCAAGTCCGTCACTCAGGGAGTCCCGAAAACAACTAGCCCAATGGCATATGTTATGGTTGATCACTCCTTATAACAAGCATGCAAATGATGCGTATGGCATGTGTCATGATGCATGCTATGTATGATTATCAAACATAACAATGATCGGCCTCACATAATTACAATGGGTCTCACACATCGTAATGGGCCTCATACAATCACAATGGGCCTCATACCATCACAATGGGCCTCATACAATTAAAACAGGCCTCACGTATCACAATGGGCCTCATACAATCATAATGGGCCTCATGCCATTATAATGGGACTCATACAATTATAAAGGACCTCATACCATCACAATGGGCCTCATTATGGCCACAAGATGGGTTCCAAGGTTTGAGTAGTACTACAAGGTATGCTGAAAAACATTACTCTCAATGAGGGTCCAATAAGGGAAAAATGGAAATGGGCTTAACAATGGGCCCTAGGGAGTATGCAATGTGGACATTTAACCATGATTGATGCTAAAGTACGGCCCACCTTAGATTCTAACTTATAATGGGGAATGGGCTAACTATGGGCCTTAGGGAGTATACAACGTGGACATTTAACCATCATTGCTCCTAAAGTACGACCCACCTTAGATTCTAACTTACAATGGGGAATGGGCTAGCTATGAGCCCTAGGGAGTTTGCAATGTGGACTTTTAACCATCATTGTCTCCTAGAATGTGGCCCACTATAGAGACTATCTCACAATGGGACCCATGGCCCTTAAACTAGCTAGAAAAATGGATGGGCATCATAAACATTATCACATGCATCATAGTGGAATCAACGTCACAATTAGGCCTCGCACTAGGGTCTCATATATATCATAGTGGACCTCACCACATAGGCCTCAAATGCATCACAATGGGCCTCACCACATAGGCCTTACATATATATCACAATGGCCTCATCATATGGGCCCCACATTCATCACATTGGGCCACATCCTATGGTACTTACATACATCTCATTGGGCCACATCCCATGGGCTTCATATACATCACATCGGTCGCATCCCATAGGCTTCATATACATCACATTGGGCCACATACAAGGGTCTCATGAAAATAGCCCATGGCCCACACAATAGCTAGAAAATAAATGGGCAGCATTCACAACATTCCGCACATCATGTTGGGCCTCAAGCAATAGCCCAAGGCCTAAATACATCAAGATGGGCTACATCAGGGGCAACCGATGGCCCAAAAACATCGTGGCCAAAGAGAACATCCCATTCATGCATTATGTTGGGCCTCATGGACAACCCATATGCCATAATTAAATAGCCAAGGCATAACCAACATCCACCACTGTGGGCTTTATAAATTAGCCCAAAACTAAGTAAGTTGGATGGGCAGCAAAGATTCAACCACATACATCGTATTGGGCTTACAATCAGCCCACAAGGCCCAACACAATGGATGAGAAGCACGCACTAGCATGAGGAGAGACTAAGGTTGGACGTCCAGCCCCATTTGGGCCTACTTGGATGTCCAAAAATCTAGACAGCAGGTCCTCATGCAATGAGAGGGTTAGTGGGGTGTACAAGGTATAAACGAGGCCCACAATCACACAAAACACAGGCATATAGAGTACTCAAAACACCCTTAATCTAGTGGGCCACACTACTTCAAAACAATCAACTAGATGATGAATTATCTGGGCCTTGGCTGGACATCCAACCTACCCAACTTCCTGGGCCTACTGGGGTCCAGCAATTACATTATTTGGGCAAAATGATTAATTGATGGTGGCCCGTAAATATCGCAGTGGGCCCGCCAGATGCAAAACATGGATAGAACTCATAAAAATAAGGTGGGCCTACTGTTGGATTGCAGATCCAGCAACACCCCAATCGATCTGGGCATCCATAGGGCCTGGACGGCTAGCCCATAACAAGCACGTGGTGGGCCCCAACACTAGACGTCCCACTAGGGATGGGCCATGTCCAAGTGGGCCACACAAAATGGAGGAAACAGTTAGGCACAACACATCATAAAAGTGGGCTATATGGGCCCTTAACCCAGAAAATTAATGGGCAGCAAGGTCAATATACACATCAAGGTGGGCCTCACTGATCAGCCTTATGGTCCAAAAAATAAGTGGACAGAGTGCTTACAATACATGCATCAAAGTGGGCCTATTGCAACACGAAATGGGCCTCACACAAGGGCTCAATGAAACAACTCATAACCCTCACAATGGCTGGAAAATAAATGGGTTCCACTCATATTATCTTATACATCAATATTGGGCCTCTTGGGTCAGCCCATAGCCCACATACATCAAGGTAGGCCACATGGGGGCAATCCAAAGCCCAGAAAAATGCTAAGGTAGGCTTTGTCTAGTACATCCAACATGGTAGGCCTCTTTAGGCAGCCGATAGGCTCCAAAAATATAGCTGGGCCAAGTGTACAATATACCCAACATAGTGGTTTACAACTCAGCCCATAAAGTCCACCATAATGGATGGATAACACCTCACCAATAGGAAATTCTAAGGCTGGATATTCAGCCCATCTGGCCCACAAAACATCCAGAGAATCTGGGCAATCTGGCCCTTATACAATCAGGTGAAAGGTGGGCCTATCAAGGAATCAAAGGGGCCCAAATACTGTTCAACAAGGTGGTATATATCATACAAGGAGATGGGCCTGCTGCTAGACTTTTAGGCCAGGAGCAGTCCAGCCAATCTGGAGGTCCAAGGGCTGGATGGCTGAGATTAAAATACACATCAAGTAGGTCCCATGTCTAAGGGGATGGATGGCATAGATACAACACATCAAGGTGGGCTTGTTGCACTACAAAATGGGCCTTCCTCAAAGGCCTAACATATATCATATTGGGCCTAATGGGACAACCCATGATCCAACCAAATAAATACATCATGGTGGCCTTGCACATGCCAGATGGGCCCCACTAGATGGACAACTTAAATATACAACACATCCATTAAGTGGGCCGTCTGCCCCAAACGGCGAGGATGAAACACGTACATCTTGGTGGGCCCACGATCAGGATAGTCTAGATGACGACATACACATGGTGGGGCCCACATCCGGTAATGGACGGTGTGGATATACATCATGTGGGCCCCACGTATCCCAGCCCTGGACGGCATGGGAAAACACATACATCAAAGTGCCTCACGTCCAAGCCCTTAGACGGACGGCCTGGATATAAAACACATATATCGTTGGGGTGGGTCCCACCGTCCAGAGTGCTGGACGGTGTGGATATAAGACTCATACATCACAGGGCGTCCCATGCAACAACGTCAAGAAATGGACGGTGCGAATATAGACTAGATACATTTGGGTAGGCCCCATGCCCTGCATGTGCCGCACGTGCAGGGTGGCCTAATGGATGGACGGTAGGATATAACGCATACCTCATGATCAGGCCCAAGAACTTGCTAATGTCAAATACAGCAGCTCCATGCTGCTGGGCTACTGGCCCAACATCCAGTAGATGGACGGTCCAGATATAAAATGCATGCATTGAGGTGGGTCCACACGTGTGGGACCCACCAGCTTGGATCAGCTAATATTTATGTTTTCCTTCATCAAGGCCTGTCCTAACGGATAGGCAACAAGGTGGGGCCTAACACGTGGACAACGTGGTTCAGATACATCATTGTGGGCCACAAGATGGAAAGAGAGAAATAGAGAGAGAGAGAGAGAGAGAGAGAGAGAGAGGGAGAGAGAGATTTAACTATAGAAAACACCCACATATGATCTTGGACTTCTTCTTCCACCAATGGGCTCCAATGCTCCAAGGGAACAAGATTCAATGGTTGAGATGAAGTTTGGATGACTGGATTGTGAGTGCTTAAGGTTGGAAGTGGCTAGATTTTTTGGAGAAGGATGGGAGGTCAACATCATTTGGAAGTTTATACTGCAACAACTACCAAGCAGCTAACCCCAATGAGTAGTCCCTGGCCCTTCGCGCGGTGGGGGGTCAACATCATAGAACCTCTGCTGGTGGGCAAGGGACAGATTAAATTCATCATCAACATTGTCGACTACTTCACTAAATAAGCCAAAGCTGAGCCGTTAGCTAAGATTACCGAGTAGAAGACTATCGACTTCATTTGGAAGAATATCGTTTGTTGATTTGGTATTCCCCACACCATTGTTACAGATAACGACAGGCAGTTTAACTATGCTGGTTTTTGATGACTGTATGAAAAGCTTGGCATCTGCAATGCCTTTGCTATACCTTGTTACCCCAGGCTAATGGACAAGTGGAAGTTGTTTATAAAATCATAAAGAACCACCTGAAGGCCAAACTTGAAAAAGTCAAAGGAGCCTGGGGTGATTCGCTACCACATGTCTTATGGGCATTTCGAACCATGAATTGTACAATGACCAGGGAAAACCCATTTTCTCCAGCCTTTAGCACAAAGGCAATACTCCCAATTGAGACCTGGATACGCTTGGCATGATCTGAGCTATTCGACATGGGTGAAAATGATGAGCGGATAACTTTTGCTCTAGATATAATTGAACAGTTAAGAGAAAAGGCGCAGTTAAAGGTCATCGCTTATCAACATAAGGTCGCTCGACACTACAACATAAGGTTCGAAATGTGAAGATTCTGAGCAGGAGACTTAGTCCTCCGAGAAATCTTTCAAAACACTAAGGAACCTGGCTCAGGAGCTTTGGGACCAAACTGGGAAGGAACATATAAGGTAACCAGTATGGTATACCAGGGGACATATCGACTAGAAAACATAGAGGGTCAACTCTTAACTCATCATTGGAATGCCGAGCACATGAAAATCTACTACTCATAAGTAATAAAGTTTTCTTTCCTATAGCGTCTTGACTATCCTCTACTGTTCATTACAGGAATAAAATATTGACCGTCGACTGATTACTATAAGTGTAAGAAACATCCCCTTTTATTATTATTATTATAAAGGAATAAGGTTATTTTCTACTATCTTGTCTTCTAACTTTGCAACTAGAAATCTACATGCTCAACTATCGTGTCTACTAACTAGCACATAAAGACATAAAACCAAAAAGAAAATTCCTTCTATTAATGAATGATTTTTTTAAAAAAAGAGAAAATACAATAAGGGAGGCCTATCCCTGGGAAAGCTCCTCAACCTTGAAGGTAGCAGCATTAGGGCCTTTGGGAACGTCTTTATCAAGGCACCCTAAGTCCAGGTTAAGATACCTTTGCTGGACATCTTCTCGACACCTCTAGAAGCCGACATTAAATATTTCCTCCAGCTTAGTCATGTGCTCCTCAGGTGCCTTAAATGCCTCCACGAAAACTGCTTCCCTCCTAGGAACTGAGGTCTCAACCTCTGCCAGCCTAGCCTCCGGGTCGACCACCCGACCTCTTGCCACGATGTTCACGACAACCCCAAGTGCAGGGCTACGAAATAGTAATAACTCAGTGAGACCGAGGTCATACCCACAGGGACTTGCTATTTGTGCAAGTTCTAAAATACTTGAGACTAGAACTAGAATTAGAAACTAATCTAAACACTAAATTATTTTAGAGATGAATTGTGAAGTGAAACTATCAAGAATAAAATACTAGAGTGCTAAGGATCCACTTATAGCCATCTTAATGTTATCTTACTTGATTTAATTAATATAACTGAACTGAAATCAAAGTCTGTAACACCCCGAACTTTTCAATACCGAGTATTGAAAGTCCTTGAGTGTTACCATAAATTTAACCTATTATATATACGTGTACGGTACCAATCTAGTCTTGAGATCCTACAAGGAGGATTTTTTTTATTTAACTCGCAATAAGCATAACCACAAGATTACCCAATTCACAAAGGCAACATCATCAACACATATCCACTAATATAATCAGTTGAGTACAATGCTGGAAGGAAATACATAAATAAAAACCAAGCCCTAGAGGACCGCCGCACGCTCCAAGCTCAACATTGCTGCAACCTAACATCACCTGCACGCATTTATCGTGCATAAGCGTATAGAAAGCTTAGAGGGTGGTGTAAGTGTGTGCACAAGGTAAGTGCCAAGTATTCAATACAATGCCATCATCATACAAATCGTACAATATCAGAATAAAAAGATATACAAACAAGATCACGAATTATCAGAGTAAGCAGAAATACTGACAAAGTCATAAATCACATAATATAAAAATACGCAATACAAATCAGTTATGCAAATGAAGAGTCATAGAGAGTCAAATATCATATGCAGAGGATGCAATGCAATATATATTCCTGATAAATAAAATAAACAACGTCAGTCATACCATATGTCGCGGATGTAATGCAACGTGCAGTGCGAATGAAATGACCATACTAGAGTGTGAAGTCGGGATAGTAGTACGTAGTATCGCAGGCTATGGGGGTCTATCACAATGGACTCCTATCCAAACTAGTCCCATACCTAATTTGGATAGTCAGACTCAATGTGGTAAACTCCTGATCTCAGGTTAGTCGCGCGCCCCAACCGAAATCCTGACCATTACGAAGTCACACGTAACAAATAGTTACGCACCACCAACCCGAGTGGATAGTGAATGAATGAATGCATGAATGAGTATGCAACTCCTGCTCACTAAATCCACATATCAGTATAGTTCATCTCTGGGATCATCACCGGGGTCTATTACACTCTACACCAGCTTGCCGCCCCTATCCGAGCGCATAACTGGGTAAGTGGAAGAGACCTCACTATCCGCCTGCCAATATCGGGCCCGGCTCGTCAATAGCGGACCCATTCCTCAAGCTGGTCAAACTCAACCTAGACATTACCCCCTCACTCAGGCGGGTAAGGTCACACCTCTTCCCAACCGACCACGACACAATGGGAGACGCGACCTACTGGTATACGACCCTCATGCGCTCATATATGCACTCGGTCTCGACATTGGGGCGTCTCCTAGCCACAGAGGTTTAGAAATTTTCACCCAAAGACATCTATGACGCCCGTATGCTAGAACCAAACATTTTCGGTGTCCCATTTGGCCATCCACGATATGCCTGTGGAGGCTACGGCCCTGATGTTGCTAGGGCGTACAGTAATCATAATGTGAGATGCATGAGTCAT
Organism: Magnolia sinica; assembly: GCF_029962835.1. Lineage (NCBI taxonomy): Eukaryota > Viridiplantae > Streptophyta > Magnoliopsida > Magnoliales > Magnoliaceae > Magnolia > Magnolia sinica. Next base: position 90,747,814 of record NC_080574.1, read on the forward strand.
ACAATCCAGTCATGCATCAATCCTGCGCATACCGCGTGCTCAAGTGAGATAACCTCCGCCTATCAGGGAGTCTCATAACAACATGCTCGATGACATATGCAATGATCAATCACATCTCATAACCAACATGCAGATGATGCGTATGGGCATGTATCATGATGTTATGCTGTCACATACTCATAATCGGTATCAATAACCGGCATCGACCATCAATCACAACAATGTGGGCATTTAACCAACATTGTCCCCCAAGGAATGGTGGACCCATGGCCTTACACTAGGGCCAAACATACAACACCATGGGTCCCTCTCAATAGCGTAATACACACCACGATGGACCTTTCACATGGGCCTAACATACATCACAATGGACTCCATCGCCTGACCCTCCAATGCATCACAATGGGCCTTAACTATGGATCGCATATCATCATATAGGTCTCGACAATCGGCCTCGGCAATCAAAATCGGCCTCGACAATCGAAATCAGTAATCGGCCTCGATTGATAATCAGCCTCGATCGATATTCGGCAATCGGCCAAGATAGATTAGAATTGGTAATCGGCTTCGATCGATATTCAGCAATCGACTAAGACAAATCAGAATCGGTAATTGGCCTTGATCGATAATCAACAATTAGCCAAGACAAATCAGAATCAGTAATTGGCCTCAATCGATAATCAGCCTCGATCGATATTCGGCAATCGACCACGACAATTGGGATCGGTCAATAATCGGAATCGGCAAATCGGTCACGACAATGGCACCGATAACCAACAGATAAACAAAGCGGGGTCTATAAATGATCAGCCGATCAACCATAGTATAAAGATCGGTACTCGGCCGTGGTTATATCAAATCCGAAAGCATGGAGCCATCCGTCTACGGCGAATGGGCCCCACTTATTTGGGTTAACCCACGAAGAGAATGGGCCTAACAAGGCCTAAGGGAAGGTCACAATGTGGACATCTAACCGTCATTGCCCAACAATGTGGACATCTAACCAACATTGCTCCCAACGAGTGACCCACATAAGGCCAAACATATAGTGGGCCCATGGCCTCACACAATGATCTCATAAATCAAGCGGGTCGCATCACATGGGCCTAATGCACATCGCTATGGGCCGCCTCACATGGGCCGGAAATACATCTCAATGGTCCTCATCATATGAGCAGGAATATATCACAATGGCCTCACTAAATGGGTCGGAAACACATCACAATGGGCCACAACGTATGGTCTGAGTATACATCTCAATGGGCCATGACTCATGGGCCCCATTACATCATAATGGGCCGTAACCCGTTGGCCTCAAATATAATAAGTAGACCACACATGGGCCAAACACATCATAATGGGCTATATACGTCACAATGGGCCGCACTAATACATCAAGGTGGGCCTCATTATATGGGCCGCACCAAAAATCATTTCAATAGTTGTAGGTATAACATGTGTATTATTACACCCATGGCCCACGTATGATGATCAGCACTGTCCAAACATATCCATGTAAATTGGCGCCAACCAAACATTGTCCAGCACTATCCCAACATTATGGACGGTGTGGATACAAAATACGTACATCTAGGCGGGCCGCACAAGTGGACGGTATGGGTGAAGTACACACAGCATGGTGGGCCTGTACAGTGTAGGCGGGCCCAGCACATGCAGCAAGCGGGCCCTGCGCCATCAAGACGGGTAGACAGTGCGGATATAAAATACATACATCGAGGGGGAGTCCCACCATCCAGTGGGCTAAATGGTGCGGATATACAATACATTTATCATGGCGGAATCACACATTGAAAGGGGCCTTATATACATCATATTGGGCCTCGACCCATGGGCCCCAAATACATCTAATGGGCCGCATCACAGGGACCTCATATATAACAAGGTGGGCCTTAACAATGGGCCATAAATATGGTAAGTGGGCCACACCACATGGCCACGTGTATATCAAATGAGCCACACTCAAATATAAGTGGTGATAATGATTTCCACTACTAAAATTTCCAAGGCCCGCCATAACATTTATTCCCCATCCAATCTAATCATAAGATCTCAAGGATTTCAAAGATAGCCGTTCAATCCCCACCGTGCACTATGGTCCACTTGATAAATAAATCTGTCTTATTTTCATCCCAAACCTAAAAAATCATTTTCCAAAAATGGTTGGACGGTTGGATGAAACACATGCATCATGGTGGGTCCCATAGGGATGGAAGGTATAGATAAGTCACATATTCCGTTATGGAGGTCCACAATTGTGGACACAACCCATACATAAATGGGTCTTAAGTAAGACCCACCAAAATGTTTATTTTCCTCCCAATCTAGGGCCTAACATACTGTCCATCCAAACTGGGGCCAACATGATGTTTATTTTCCATCCAAACTGGTCATAGGGTCACATGGGCCTAAGGCCCACTGTAATATTTATTTGCATCCAACCTGTTGTTAAGGTCATATAGACCTGGGGCCCACTACAATATTTATTTATCATCCAATCTATTCATAAGGTCAACCAGAGGAGGGTAGGGCCCATAGTGACATTTGTTTACCATCCAAGTTGTTCACGGTCCGTGTGGACCAGGGTCCTAGGTCCCACGATGATATTTGTTTGCCATCCAAACGGACAGGCCCATGGTGATATTTGTTTGCCATCCAAACGGACAGGGGCCCATGGTGATATTTGTTTGCCATCCAAACGGATAGGGGCCCATGGTGATATTTTTATTTTTATTTATTATTATCATTATTACTATTTTTCTTTAATCACGTGGACAGGGAGCCCACTGGAATGTGGTCCCCAAATCCAGTCCACCCATTATGTGTGTCCCACTGGACTGACGGTTCAAACCAGTTTTCAGATGCAAATTTTAGGTAGGCCCCACCAAGTGATTTTATATGTTTTGGCATGTCTTCACATGATTTTAAATGGTGTGGCCCACCTAAGTGCCGTATACAGTTATTTTTTTGAGGATGGCCCTCGTCCCTAAGGGACCCACAAAATGGACGGTGTAGACCATAGACATACATCATGGTGGGGCCCACGGCTGGGTTGTTAGGGCCAGCCCAAACCACCCGTCCGCCAGTGCCTGAGCGCTGACTATGGCGTTCTGACAGCAGCGTCAGCCCTGCTTCTTCGTTTTCCTTTTTTTTTAAAAAAAATCTGATTTTCCACATATTTTCATAGGTGGGGCCTGCATTAGGCAGACCCACTCTAGCCATTGGATTAAATAGTCCAAGACCGACCAGATGAGTCTAATATACGGCCTGTTTTTGGCGAATAGAAGGATCTAGGTGGGTTTCAAGGGTGATACCGCTATTTCCTATGGTATGGCCCGCTTGATTGTCAAATCAGCCTCATCTTTTGGCTCAACGCCTAAAATGGGCTGAGAAATGAAATGGACGGCGTGGATTTTATACATACATCAAGGTGGGGCCTGCACGAGCGGCCCACCCCAAAGCACTCTTCCCCTTTTTTTTAGCTTGCTAGTACACCACCATGTCATTACACGCACTCCACGATAGCCGCTCCCTGTCCAGCGTCCCATGGACACTGGATAGCATGGATATAACACAATCATCATGGTGGGTCCCACGTGTAGGTGGCCCATGTGTCAGCAGGGTGGGTCCCACATGAACGTGGCCCACCGTACTTAAATCAATCTGATATTTGTGTGTTTCCACCACTATAAGGTAGGGTCCACATGACTTGGACGATTTGGATAAAACATACCTCAAGGTGGGGTTCATCCAAGTGGGCCACACATCACATAAAAAGAAAAATGAGAAAGACAGAGAGAGAAGCACCCACCTTTGATCTTCTCTTCCTTCTTCCGCCTATAGTCTCTAGAGCCCCAAAGAAACGATTCCGACGGTTGAAATGGACTTTGAATGGTGGTGATGGGAGGTAGGAAGGCGGGCCACACTAGTTCTCTCATGGGGAGCTTGGACGTGAGTTGCTTGGGATAAAAAAATGAGAGAGAGAATGAAAGAGAGACAAATGATGAGAGAAAGAGGTGGTGGAGTGACATGAGAGGTAAGGTAGTTGTTGACTTTATGGTACTTGTGTAAGAGAAAGGTAAGCTAAGATATGGGTTGTTTGTACTTGACTTTGATTAATGGATTGATGTGACATTTGATGTCATTGATGGGACTTTTTCTCAGGATTTGCAAGGCGCGACGTTTTTCTCGAACTGAACGCGGGCCCACATCTCTTGGCCTGGGTATCGTCTTGGCGCGCGAGACGCGGCATTGGAACAGCGAAGACAGCGCGGTCGCTAGGGTACAAGTCTCGGGTTGAGCCGACTCGGATTGACAGGACTCGGCTTATGATCGCGCGCAAATGTCGGATAAAGGTCGAAGGTTGCCAAAATTCAACTGGAAAAATCGCGGAAGCCTATAGAACGGTACGGTCTAGAAATCAAAGTCTGTAACACCCCGAACTTTTCAATACCGAGTATTGAAAGTCCTTGAGTGTTACCATAAATTTAACCTATTATATATACGTGTACGGTACCAATCTAGTCAACCTAACCCTACATCCATCCTCCAACATGAATCTGACCGATTATGAATGATATTCATCCATAAATCAAGTCGTTTATGTACCTTCCTTTAACTAAATCAGTGAATAAGTCTTTATTTATAATGATTTAAATATAAGTCCTTTTGTAAGAATTGTTTAGAAAATGATATATTGTATATTCTAAATGAAAATTGAAACTTCCCTTTTAGCTTAGTTGTCCATTCTACACTCATCTGCTTACTCTGATAAAGAGAAAAAAAATACGTGAATTTGACCATCCTTTAAGGTTAACACTCGGGTTTTTGGAAAACGAGTCATATACTCGGGTCCTGAAGATTCGGGGCGTTACAAAGTCCTAATCTATCCAATCATATGATAGAGTGGTTAAAATATCATGTATATATTGAAACCAATTTTGAAGTTTGATTGGATTGGTTCCCTCATAGAGCATCAATGTAATGATTGCGGGGAATTCAAAGCATCTATCATAATCGGAGTCAATGATAGATCAATGGATTTTATGGATCACACAATTATAAAACATGTAAGAACATATTAAAAGCCCTCCTAAACATCCAAAGTGCCTGGAGTTGACAATGGATTAAAGGAAAACTAAAAATACTTCTTCATTCAAATCAAAATCCATCAAAACCAAATAACTTGAATCAAAGTAAGATAAACATCAAAACAAACTACAAGCTTTACCTCTTAGTTCTATCTAAGAGATTAGCCAAGCATAGACATGATTGAATTAGAACTCTTAAAGAAAACATAAAAATTAACTAGAATTGAAGGATTGAAGAGGAGAGAGGACTCCTTGAAGCACCACGACTCCTTTCTCTACTCCTATCCTAATTTGTACCTACAAACTCCTAAAACATTCATTTAAATAGGCTTGATTCGCACCGACTTTAAAACCTCCTCAAATTTATGCACCTATTGCAACTTCGATGTTACCTTCTATGGCATCGAAGTCCCATTGAAGAGTCCAAGTTGAATTAGGAAGCTGTCTAGCAATCGTCTTTTGAATTTGCGTAATGTCTTGATATCATCACATGTCCTTCAGTGCCATTAAACTTGCCTTTGATGTCATCGAACATATCCTCGATGACATCGAAGAATGCTCCAAAGTGTCTAATGACCAAAGTCAAAAATTCATAATTTTTAGGATGAGATCGCATTGGCTTCGATGGCAACGTACACTCCTTCAATGGCATCAAACTTGATTTCAATGGAATTAAAGATTTCTCAAATATGTCCAGCAAGTAAATCTGATTTTTTTTTTTTACAATGGGATTGAACTACCTTCGATGGCATCGAACACTTACTTCAATGGCACTGAAGGTGTCATCGATGGCATCGAACTGTTGAATTCAACACTTTCGATTTTCTGCACTTTGTAGCTTTGATTTTCTTCCTTTTCTCACTTGGTTTTCTTAGATCTTGGACTCTTAAATTCATCAATCTTGACCTCTATAAATCTAATCCTTGACTTGGTAATCATTTGATCATTAAATCCATGCTTTAAGCATCATTTTCTCCTTAGCTCTCAAAATCATCTCGCTAGATAAAACATGTGAAAATAGATCAATTAAGCGTAGTTAGGGCCGTTCACGAGTCAAGCTAGCTCGAAAAGCTCGCTCGACTCGGCTCGAGTCAGCTCGGATTGACTCGGCTTGAATGGTCGATTCGAGCCAAGCCAAGCTAATTATTTGAAGCTCGAATTGAGTTCAAGCCAAGCTCGACCAAGGGGCATTTCAACTCGACTCGACTCGACTTGAAGCTCGAACTCGAGCTCGACTCGGCTCTATTAATAAATATATTAAATATTATATTATATATATATATATATATATAAGTTTTAAGTTTAAACTTAAAAATAAAAAAATAAAAAACAAACCCTAAAGTCTCTACCCGACCGCACGCACCCCCTTCCCTTTCCCTTTCTTCTCTTTCTTTGCCCACTGCCAGCCGCATGCCCGCCCCGACCACCACCACCAATTTTCATTTCAGCTCCACAATAGTATGATTTCAATCTCTTGAGATCTACTTCTTAGGCGAGAAACCCAAAAAATTTGAGATAGGTTCTTCTCAGATTTGTTAGAGTTTCGAGGAAATCTAATGATCTGATTGACTAGAGCTCTTTACTTGGATTTCTGATCTATGTTCTGCTCTGTTTCTTTTCTAGTACTTGGATTTTTGCTAGTGGAAGAAGATCAATAACAGATCGGTTCTTACAAGTTTCCTCATCCGATTTGAAGCTTTGTTTGGTTTTTTCATCGGGTTTTGCTTTGATTCTCTTAAGATTTTTGAAAATTTCATCAATGTAGGAGGATCAAGAACAAAATCCATTACTCTCTCACCCAACAAGCTCGAGCTCGATTCGAGGTAAACTCAACTCGACTCGAACCACTAGCTCGACTCAACCTCAACTTGACAGCTTTGGCAAACAAGCCAAGCTTCAATGTTGAGCTCGAGGACAAGCTCGAGCTCGAGCTCGAACTCGAGTACATCATGGACAAGCCAAGCCAAGCTTGGCCCACCTCGACTCGACTCGGCTCGATGCCCACCTCTAAGCGTAGTCATGTTCATAAAACCAAGATATAACAAGGGGGAAATATGTAATATTTCACACTCAACACACCCTAACCAACATTTTGCTAGTCCCGAGCAAAATATGCGAAGTATCAATCTTTCAAACATTCAATTTTCAATCCATTTTAAGAAAATAACATCTTGTGCAATCCTATGTATGTGAGTAGAACTCAAGGACATAAGGATAGAATTTCGTCAATCTAGAATTCAACATCAGTAGCACTATTTTAAAATCAAGTTCTTCTCCATCAGTTGCCTAATAAAATGCATTCAAACATCAAGTTCCTTGTGTGCTCAGTGATTTCCAACTTATAATACATATAAGTTGACTTTCTTTTCATAATGTTAGCCATGCTCATTTCTTTAAAGTAGATATATCCACACAAGTGACTGATTCTAATCCTATCTCATTTTCACTTATTTTCTAGCTTTTAATTTTTCATTAATGGCTTTTTCATTCTTCATTTAGTTTTTTTTTTTCTTATTTTCCATGGATTTCTCATTCAAATATATACATATACAATGTATAGCCATGTTCAACCATTTTCTAGTTAATTTTCTTCTTTTCATGGTAGATAAGGATCTCCAGACTTGGTTCCTAATCACTTTTAAGTAATACTTAAGCTAAAACTAGAATTTCAAGTACTTTACAGAATATGAATTAGATATGAACCGTGAACTAGACTCAATTGATGTTTAAACTTTTTATTAATCAATTCGTTCAAAGAATTTATTCACAAGTCAACTACTTAACTAAATTGTTGATTTTCAAAAAGGTATTCTATATCTTCTCCTAATACTCAAAATATTTTCAGATAACTATCTTCAAAACGAGTTGTGAAATTGAAAAGTGTGAACATTACTAATTGGTTTACTTAATCTCACCCCCAACCTAAAATCTACATTTTCTTCTATATAAGAAATATGTAAGTAATAAACACAACATGAGACAATATAAATAAAAGAGGAGTGAATAAGAAGGATAGAACCTGAGGAAGAAAAATCATACGGTATGAAGTCTTTAATGTCTAAATGGAATAATACTAAATAAAACAAAACAAAACTAAACTAAACTAAAGCAATCCTAATCCTATGAAAGTAATAAATCTACATGGACCTCCATTAGACTAGAAGGTCCATCCTAATACACAAGATCAATCAGAGGGATGGACATAGCCTCTGAATCAAAATTTTCAATGAATGGTTTGAGATAATGACCGTTCACCTTGAAGATGTTACCATTCATCAGGTTTTCAATATTGACAACCCCATGAGGATAGACCATTTTAATTATGAAGGGGCCTGTTCATCGAGATCTCAACTTACCAAAAAAGAGTTGAAGCCTAGAATTGTACAGAAGGACCTTTTGATTTGGCTTAAATGATTTTCGAAGAATGTTCCGGTCATGGAACATCTTCATATTGTCCTTGTAAATCCTAGAATTCTCATGTGCATCGTTCCTAATTGCTTCAAGTTCATTTATTTGTAAGTTATGTAGCATGCCGGCATTATCAAGATTGAAATTAAAATTCTTTATTGCCTAATACGCCTTATGCTCCAATTTCATCGGCAAGTGACAAGCCTTCCCACAGACAAGTCTAAAGGGTAGCATTCCAATAGGGGTTTTATAAGTCTTATGGTAAGCTCATAATGCATCTGTCAATCAAATTGACCAATCCTTATGATTGGGGTTAACCATTTTCTCTAAAAAATAAATAAATTGATCTCCCTATTTAAAATTTCGGCTTGGCCACTTACCTGAGGATTATAGGGGATACTCACTTTATGTGAAATGCCATATTTCTTCATTAAAGTTTTGAATGACCTATTACAAAAGTGGGATCCTCCATTACCTATGATGACTCAAGGATGTCCGAACTGGGATAGGATGTTTTCTTTTAAAAACTTAATGACTGTGCGATGGTCATTATTCTGGCACAGAATAACCTCAACCCATTTGGTGACATAGTCTACTACAAGTAAAATATAGATGTTTATGAAGGATTGGGGGAATGGCTCCATGTAATTGATGCCCCAACAATCAAATACTTCGATAATAAGAACTGGGTTCAGTGGCATTATGTTTCTTTGGGAAAATCCTCCCAATTTTTTACAACGTGCCAAAATTCATATGAATCTTTAAATGTGGTGGGCCAGTAAAAGCCACACTGTAGAATTTTAGCTATGGTCTTCTTAGCCAAGAAGTGGCCACCATAGGCTTGAGAGTGACAAAAGGAGATGACACTATCTCGTTCATTACCAGGGACACATCTCCCAATGATTTGATCTGGACAATATTTAAATAAATACGGATCATCCTAAAAGAATTTGCGCACATTGGTGTAGAATTTCTTCTTATCTTGTGTTATTCAATGAATCAACATGATACCTGTGGTAAGATAATTTGTACTGTCAGCAAGCCAAAATAATTGGATGACCTTAAATAGCTGTTCATAAGGAAACATATCATTTATTAGTGTTGTCTCAAGGAAGTCTAATAAGACAAGCCTAGAGAGATGGTCAATCCCTACATTCTATACTCTTTTATTGTCTCGTATTTTATCTCAAATTCTTAGAGTAGAAGGATCCATCTTAACAAGCGAGACTTAGCGTCCTTCTTAAAAAGAAGGTACTTCAATGGCGCATGATCGGTATAAATTATGATCTTGGATCTTATCAAGTAGGACCTAAACTTGTCCAAAGAAAGCACTATAGCTAAGAGTTCCTTCTCTGTAGTAGAATAGTTCACTTGGGCCAAGTTTAGAGTTCTACTTGCATAGTAAATCACATATAACTTCTTCTATTTTCTCTAACCTAATACTGCCCCAATAGCATAGTCTCTTACATCCCACATTATTTCAAAAGGAATGCTCCAATCGGTTGGTTGCATGATAGGAGCTCTAGTCAACATGCTTTTAAGCTTAGAGAAAGCCATTTGACATTTTTCACTCTACTCGAATATAGTGTCTTTTTGAAGAAGATTACATAAAGGGCAAGAGAGGTGACTAAAGTCCTTTATGAATCTTCAGTAAAAGCCAGCGTATCCTAAAATGGATAACACATCGCGTTTGCTTTTGGGCGGAGGTAGGTGTTTAGTGTGAAATATTGTATATTTCTCCCTATTTATACCTTGGTTTTATAAACATGATAGTGCTTGATCGATTTAATTATGCACGTTTATATGTGCGAGGTGATTTCAAGAGCTTAAGGTGAAATTGATGCCAAAAGGAAGATTTATGCTCAAAAGATTACTAAATGAAGATTTGGAAGTCATTAATAAAGAATTATCATATGAAAGATCCAAGAAAACTAAGTGAGGAATGAAGAGAATCAAATAAGTGAAGAAAAGAAATCCTGAAATTGTCCTAAAAACAAACATATTCCTGAAATTGTCCTAAAAAAGCATATTCTGAAACTGCAAGTTTATTTTAGAAAATTGCGCAGAGTGCGTAAATTTGAGGTGGTTTAAATTTCGAGTATATTTTGAAAAACTGCACAGAGTGCGTAAAATTGAGGCAGTTTCTAGATTTTTCCAACTCGGTGCGAAGGTTGGAGTTTCACAACTATAAATAGGACTCCCTAGGATGCTCTAAATCATCTTCTTAGGTTTGGAAAGGTCTCAAGGAGCATACATAAGGGTGGAGCAGCCGCCAAAGGATTTTTCTTCTTACCTAGTTTATTTTTCATGTTTTGTTTAAGAGATTCGGTTTCAATCATGTCTATGGTTGGCTAAACCTCTTAGCTAGGGCTAAGAGGTGAAGCTTATAGCGTATTTGAATGTTTATTTTTCTTTGATTCTTATTCTTATTGAACTTCATTCACTTCTAGTTTGAATTTAAGAAATATTTTCAGTTTTCTATGGCTTGTTGTGACTCAAATTACCATAGATGTTGTAATAGCTTTAAGTATCTTCTTTTCCATTATAAGATTGTGAGATTCATAAATCCTATTGTTCACCATCATCTCCTGGGCATGGTAGGGTGATTGAATCGCTTCTACTCATCACAATTTTCTTCCATTGAGAATTAGGTCAATGAAAGTTTAGATTTGATTTAATTGCTTTATCTTCCAATTGGATAGGATATGACTCCAATTCCAATTGTGTTATTTAAATCAAGCAATGTAGCATCTTGATAGCTACAAGTGGATCCTTAGCACCCTAGTTCTCACCTTAAAATTCATAAGTTTTAATCAACTTTATTCATAATTACTCTCTTTATTCTAGATTTTAGATTTAGATCTTCTTTTAGTTCAATAGGAGATAATGAAGAATTAAATTTATTGAGGACAATATTGAATAATTCAAGTACCAAAGATCCAAGAAAACCAAGTGAGGAAGGAAGGAAATCTAAGATTTGAAGTGAAAAAAAACTAAGAAAAAGGAATCCTGAAAATTCAGGGCCAGAAAAATCATGTTCTGAATTTCCAGGGCTAGAAAGACAAAGTCTTAAAAAAATGCAGAAACAACCCTTCGATGCCATCATAGACAAGTTCAATGCCATCGAAGGAAACTTCGATCCCATCGAACCCTCTTCGATTCCATCAAGAAAATCATATTTTTTCCAAGTTAGTTGCCGGACAAATTCATGCACCATTCGATGTCATCGAAGGAGTGTTCGATGCCATTGAGGGAGATTTTATGCCATCGAAGGATCTTCGATGCCATCGAGGCTGTGTTAACTACGTAAATTAAAGTCGGTTTGCAATTTTTCCAAGGCAGTGTAAAAGATTGAGTTCTAAAACTGTTTAAAGGAGTCCCTAAGATGTTCCAAATCATCTTCTAGGGATTAGAGATGGAGAGAAGGCCTATGTGGAGCATCGACAACGTTCTTCCACTTTGATTTCTTTGTGGGTTCTAATAGACTTTTTAGTTTTTCTTTTATTTTTTAGTTAGCTATGGTAGATAATCTCTAAGTTAAGGCTAAGAGATGAAGCTTGTAGTTATTCTTAATGCTTAATTTACTTTAATTCAAATTAATTGGTATATATGTTGAACATTTCATTGAGATTTGGTTTGAATGAATAAGTATTTCTAGTTTATTTTGATCCATTGTCGACTCTGGGCACATTGAATGCTTAGGAAAGATAAGAATAGTGTCTTATCTATTTTGCGAGGAATTGATCTGTAAAATCCATTGATCTATAGGTAAATGCTATAGTGTAAATCTAGCACCCAAAGAGTTGTCAAATTTTGTTGTACCAAACCATTTAGAGCTTGTATCATGCTTTAAGTTGAAGCGATAAGGTTCGTGCATTTTTAAGTCGTATGTATCTTTGTCGAACTTGCCTACATCTTCAAGTTGAAGAAAAGATTGTTGAAAATCATGGTTTCAACTCAAATTCAAGAACTAAGGTTCAAGAACTTAAGTTCAAGTTTGAAGTTCAACGACTGTATGCTAAAGACTAAAGAACTCAAGCGTAACTCAAGCTTCACATATCATATGTAATCAAGATTCGGAAGCAAATGATGTTTCGATTGTTCCTACTCACAAATGGGTATGGATGACCCTAGATTGACCATAGGTTGTGTCATATTCATTGCATATTATATTTGGGTCATTTCATATGTTTATAGGTCTTTTTCTCGACTAGTCTTAGTCCTTGTTTGACTAGTCCAAGTACTGGCTCAACCAGTTTAAGAGTTTTCTTGACCAGTCCAAGGTTTGTTGCCATTTTTAGAATTTTCTGTTGGACTCTCGACTAGTCCTGGAGATTGCTCGAGAAGTCGAGTGAATAGTGCTCGACCGGTTATGTAGGCTCCACTCAAAGTCTAGTAAGCTTTTCCGGTCCTACTCGACCAGTCGAGCAGGCCACTCGACCAGTTGAGCTAGCCACTTGACCAGTCAAGTAACGATCTTATCTTATCGCCCTAAAAAATTTAAAATTTTTTTGGTCCTTCGACCAGTCGAACCGACTCTTAAACCAGTCGAGTGAACAGTATTTTCACCTATAAATAGAGCACAAATTTCAAAGTTTGTTCATTCATTAAAGCAAAATTAAGATACCACTCTGAGAGATAAGTTTATGAAGTTATTAAGTTATATTGTGCTTATTTTAGATTCTCTTTAATTAGCTTTTGTAATTTAATTTTGTGATCTTTATTCCAATCTTACATTAAGAAGGGATTTGTGATTTCCCCTTTCTTGAGATCAAAATCAAATCAAGCTAGCTCAGGTTGCTTTAATTAAAAATCACTTAGAACTATAACCTTTTCATCTGTGAGATTGGACATTGAACGTCTTCGTCTACATCGGATTGGTTCTACCGGGCTTCTTCAAAAGAAGAATTTCCAAATAAGTATCATTTACAATTCTGTATCATTTTTTATTTTTGAGGTTGTGCCAGAAAAATCTCTTTTTGGTTTTGTCTGAGGTGATCTAGAACATCTCAGAGTGTGCGGTTTTTGTAATTGTGTAAGCCCAACTAAAGACAATTGAGAAGGTTTTAAGATGAACCTTGGAAAACCTTTTTTTTTCATAGTGAACGCTAATATCCCGAGGGAGTGGATATTAGGAGTGGAGTAGTTGTGTGTCTATTTTGTGACAGTTGGTGTACACACAAACGAACCACTATAACTCGTGGAGTTATGATGGATGATTGAATGTGCTTATGTGTGTGAATGTTGTAATTTATTTTAAGCATTTGTGGTGAATGGTGTAATTTACTTTATGCACTTGTGGGAATGTTGTAATAACTTAGTTTATTTCTTTTGATATTTTCTTTGCCTCTTTATTGGTTTGGGTTTTTGATACTTACAAATGTTCTAGTAAGGTTGTCCTACCATTAGCCTTTGATTTTTGGTGTTAGGTTGTCCTAGAACTACGTTTGTATCAACCTCTGAAGACTAGTACATTTGAGGTTGCTATTTACTTTTGCTTATTTATTATTTGATTGTGCTATCTTTCTTTCAATTCTGCATTTATTTTTTAATTTGGCATAGTCTTATTCACCCCCCCCCCCCCATTAGGATGGATAGCTCGGCCTTTTCAAGTGGTATCAAAGCCTAAAAGCTCTTTTTATTTAGATTCATTTCCTGAGCTAACCGATCTGAGCTTATAAGATGTCAAATTTAGATTGCCTCTCAATCACTAGGCCTCCACCTTTTGATGGCTCCAATTATGCCTATTGGAAAGCCAGAATGAGGATCTTTTTAAGGTCCATTGATGAAAGCGTGTGGCAAGCCACAGTGACTAGATGGACCCCTCCTACCACTGAAGTTCTAGGCACTGATAAAACCAAATTTATGAAAGTTATACCTTATTTTTCTTATACCACAGTTCAAAAAAATGAGAGTAATGCCAATGTAAAGGCTTTAAATGCAATCACTTGCACACTATCACCAGATGAATTTAAAAGAATTATATCTTGTGATACTGCAAAGCAAGCCCGAGACATTTTAGAAATGACACACGAGGGTACAACTATTGTCAAGAAATCTAAACTTCAAATCCTCACCACTCGGTTTGAGGAGATTCATATGAAAGAAAGTGAAACCTTCATGGGCTTCTATACTAAGTTAAATAACATAGTCAACTCTAAGTGGGGTCTTGGTGATAGTATCCCAGAAAGTATAGTCTATGAAAAGATATTGCGTTCATTGCCTGATAGGTTCAATTCTACGGTCATTGCCATTTAGGAACTTTGTGATACGGATAATATGAGGGTTGAAGAACTAGTTGGTTCTTTACAAACCTATGAGTTAAACTTTAAGGCTTATAAAGGTAAGTCCATTACCCTTAAGTCTTTTAAAAATATTTTTTATAAAAATGTTAGTAATTCTGATTTTGAAAACTCTGAAGATGATATGGCACTATTAGCTAAGAAGTTTTATAAGATTTTTAAAAGTAAAAAGAGGGTAGATTTTCAAAAACCTTCAGAAAAGAAAAGGACTAGATCTAAAACTTGGAAATCTATTAAAGACAACCAATGTTTCAACTACCATGAATACGGGCATCTGACAAACAAATGTCCAAAGAGGGACAAATCTAAAAAGAAAGGCATGTTAGCCGCATGGGATGAATCGTCTTGCTCTGAAGTGTCTTCTGAGTCAGATGATTCTGAACCCTAGTCTACTAATGAGGTCAAGGCTTTAATGACTCTATCCAGAGTCACTACCTCAGAAAGTTGTAATTCAACTTATGATGAGAATCTGAGAAGCAACCCTGAAAACGATGATGATTTACAAGATGCCTATAATGCCCTATACAGGGAAAGTTGCAAGATAGCTGTAAAATTAAAACTTTAAAAAGAAAAGTTTTTAAAGGTAAAAGAAGATTTTGATAACTTAGTTTTATAAAAATTACATTTTTCTGATTATTTTAAAAAAGCTAAGTGTGATTTAGATTTCAAAACATCCCAAATTGAAAACCTTAAATCAGAAAATGAAAAACTAAAACTAGAAGTCTCTTCTCTCTTGAGTTTGAAGGATACTTAGAGATATGCACAAGGTGATCCTAAATTAGAAAGACTACTAACTGGATCAAGGAAATGTGGTGATAGATCTGGTATGGGCTATGATAAGAATACACCTCCTAAAAGTAAGTCCACTCCTCCTAAGTTTGTTAAAGGGGATCAGTCCTCTAACTCAAAAGGAAAAATTTTGAATCCAAATAGTTTTAAAAATCCTAAAACTTTTCAAGCTATGAAACCTAAAAGCAACCATATCAACTATAGAAATCAAAATCATAACCCCTTAGCTGAGAAAATTTGGATCTACTCAAGGAGCTTCTAAAATCTAACTCGAATGGTAAAATAAAAATAACTACAAGCAAAGAAAAACCAACTATACTCCAAAACCCAAAACTGTAATGAAATGGGTTCCTAAGGTTGCTTATCTGGTTGCCCACACCACTTTCAAGGCTTCGAGTTAATCAAAGTGGTACCTAGACAGTGGTTGTTCTAGACACATGATAGGTGATAAAGATTTGTTCACCAATCTTAAAGATATGATGGATGGCTCAGTCACATTTGGTGATGTTAGCAGTTGCAGGATTATTGGCTAAGGTTTGGTTCAACTCTTTAATCTTCCTCCATTTGAGAATGTGTTGTTTGTAGAGGGCCTTACGCATAATCTCTTAAGCATTTCTCAAATTTGTGATAATAAATATATTGTCAAATTTACCAACCAAGGGTGTGAGATTTCTAATGAGAATGGTTCTGTGATATTAACTGGTCGTAGAACATCTGAGAACTACCATATAGTTAGTGATTCAAGCTCATCTAAGTTATGGTCCAGACCGATGAGACTAAACTATGACATAAACGCTTAAGACATGTACACTACCATAATCTTTATAGACTGAGCAAAGGTGAAGTAATAAGATGTCTACCCAAGTTAAAGAAAATGGATAAAATTTATGGTGAATGTCAGATTGGAAAACAAACAAGGAGTGCTCACAAGAAAGTGAACTCCAGTGCCACATCCAAATCTCTTGAACTCCTCCACATGGATCTCATTAGACCGACTAGAAAGGAGAGTCGAGGCAGTTAGAAATATATTCTGGTAATTGTAGATAATTTTATTAGGTATACATCGGTAGTTTTCATGAAAGAGAAATCTGAGACTCTCGATGAAGTGAAAAGGATACTCAAGCGTATCCAAACTGAGATGGAATCATATGTCTCTAAAATATGTAGTGATCATGGTTCCAAATTTAATAATAGCAGTTTTAAGAAGTTTTGTAGAGATCATGGAATATCGTATGAGTATTCTGCACCCAAGACACCTCAATAGAATGGGGTAGTTGAAAGAAAAAATCGAGTACTTCAAGAAATGGCCAATGTGATGTTAAATAGTATGAAACTTCCTAAAAATCTTTGGGCTGAAATAGTGAACACGACTTGTTATATCATTAACCGTGTTTATACTAGAAGTCTAATAATAAGACCGCATATGAACTATGGTTCAATAAGAAGCCTACTATCAAATACTTTTGAGTTTTTGGCAGCAAGTGTTACATTTTGTGTGACCGGGAAAATCTGGGAAAATTTGTCACTAAAAGTGACAAGGGTATTTTCATAGGATATGCGCTAAATAGTCAGCGTATTATATTCTCAACAAGAGGACCGGTGTAATTTACGAGTCCATTAATGTGGTTATAGATGATCACTTGAATACACCTGTCTCAAGTTCAGAAGACGATGAAGTTTCTTTATTTGATAAGCCAGACTCTTCGTCTAGTCAAGATGACACTAAACTACGGTCAGTTAAAGACCATCCAACTGATCAAATTCTTGGGAATCCTCTCACTGGTGTGCGCACTCGTAGACAATTAAAAAACATTTGTAATTATATGTGCTTCACATCCCAGATTGAGTTGGCCAATGTAAAAGAAGCTCTTGCTGATGAAAACTGGATAATGGCTATGCAAGATGAACTTAATCAATTCGTAAGGAATGATGTGTGGTATTAGTTCCTAGACCTAATGATAAACACGTTATTGGAACTAAATGGATCTTTAAAAATAAGTCTAATAAACTTGGTAATATTATAAGAAACAAGGCTAGACTGGTTGTACAAGGGTACACTCAGATAGAAGGCATTGATTATGATGAAACCTTTGCCCCAGTAGCTTGTCTTGAATCTATCAGACTGTTTATATCCATTACTTGTTACAAAAAATTTAAAATTTATCAAATGGATGTTAAGAGTGCTTTCTTGAATGGTGATTTGCATGAGGAAGTATATGTTGAACAGCCTAAGGGTTTTGAAGACCCTAAACATTTTGATCATGTTTATCGCCTAAAAAAGGCACTCTATGGATTGAAACAAGCTCTCAAGGCATGGTACGAGAAATTGACTAAGTTTTTACTAAGTCATAACTTTATAATGGGAAGCGTTGATAAGACACTTTTTGTAAAGAAACACAATGATCAATACTGATAGTACAGATATATGTTAATGACATTATCTATGGATTTACCTGTTCTAACATGACTGTTGAGTTTGCAGATTTAATGAAGTCCAAATTTGAAATGAGCATGGTTGGAGAATTGAACTATTTCTTAGGTTTACAAGTAAAACGGCTTCCTGATGGGTTCTTTATTTCTCAAACCAAATATGCTCTAAATTTGGTTAAAAAGTTTGGTTTTGAGAGTGGTAAAAATTTTAATACTCTTATGAGTATGACACTTATACTCTCTAAGGATTCGACGGGTAAAAGTGTAGATCTTAAGTTGTATCGTAGTAGATAGGTAGTTTATTATATTTAACTGCGAGCTAACCTGATATTGCATTCAGCATAGGAATCTGTGCTAGATATCAATCAGACCCTAAAGAGTCCCACCTGATTGCTGTAAAGCGTATTTTGAGATATGTCGCAAGTTCGGCCAAACTCGGCCTTTAGTATCCTCATGATACTAATGTTCAATTAGCCGGTATTCGGATGTTGATTGGGCTGGTAATATTGATGACCTTAAGTCTACCAGTGGTGGATGTTTTTATGTCGGGAACTGTCTAGTTTCATGGCAAAGTAAGAAATAGAGTTCCGTATCCTTTCCACAGCTGAGGCTGAGTATATTGCAGCCGGTAATGCTTACACCTAGCTTGTGTGGATGAAGAGGATGTTAAGTGATTACGGATTTGCGCATGATTATATGGTATTGTATTATGACAATTCTAGCGCAATTATCATTTATAAAAATTCAATTCAGCATTCACGAACTAAGCATATTTACATTAGATATTATTATATTTGTGAATTAGTAGAAGATAAGATTATTTTTGTGGATTATATTCAGACTGAAAATTAATTTGCAGATATTTTTACAAAACCACTTGACAGAAACAGGTTTGTGAAATTAAAATTGGATATGGGTATGTGTAATATGATTTAAATTACTTGTGTTTATTTGTACTATATTGCGTGTTTTTATTTTATTTATTTTTACAATTTTTTTAATATATGAAAAATTATAAATTTTATAAGGTGCACGACCAGTCCAGTACACACTCGACCAGTTGTGGCACGACTAGTCGAGTATATACTCGACCAGTTAAACCGCTCGGATTTGGGGCATTTTATTTGCAAAAAGCACTTTTTCTTCATTTATTTCATCTTCCCCAACCAGCCCTACCATGATCGGTTGAACCCATCTTTGATTCCTTCATGGTTAGTGCATCTTTTTCATTTTTCTTGTGGATTTAGGTTCTTTGTACTTCCATTTTCTTAATTTTGTTGTTTATTTCAAGGTTTTTAGTAGTTTATTAAGTTTTCTAGCAAAAAATCTTATTTCCTTGAAACTAATCTTTCTTTTCTTGCATTGCTTATATTTCTTATATTCCTTGTGCCATGGAAGGTAGAAATAAGAAGAGAGCCTCTCATAGTCCCTCTTCTTCTCATTCCGCTTCAATCACGGTGCGTCAGCTTCGGTCACTTGAAGAAGATCCCGAATATGTGCGGGATATTTGACTCCACAACATGATTGTTGAACGGACGGTTAATTTAAATCAATTGGAACCTTTCGGCATTGTTCCCCTCCTTTAAACTGTAGGTTGGGCTAACATATTAAACTGGGGTGGTCCTGTATACCGTTCCATTGCGTAGGCCAAGTTTGCTTCATAAGTGACTTCTCTACTGAGAATTTAACTTTTACTATTACAATAAGAGAAGGTCCTATTGATGTAGACCGTCCCTTGATATCTGGACTTATCGATATTTCAGTTAATGATGACAAAATTCCTATTTCTACTTTAGTTGCAAGACCTTCTGAGTCTGATAAAAGAATGCTAACTAGAGTGTTATGCAACATGGATGCTGATTGGAACTCTGGTGTTGCGCTCGGTTCCAAATATATGTTACCTAGATATAGGATTCTCCATTATATTTTCATTTCTAATGTATATTATAGGTCTGGTAATAAGACTGAGCTTACTTCTTTCATGGCTCGCCTCCTTCACTCTATTTCTACTGGTGTTCTTGTATGTCTTCCATCTCTTATCTGTTACATTATCATTCAATTTCGTCTCTATCCAGGTCATAGTGATATTCCATTTGCCTATCTTATGACTATCTTATCCACCCATAGTCTTGTGGCTATGCCTGTTGGAGAAGCTCCTATTAATCATCTTTCCTTCAACAACTCAAACATTAATAAGATGAATTTGAGGTTGGCTCCTGGCCAAGTTGATGTGGATGCTGGAGGAGCTGCTGAAGCAACTGAAGAGGAGGATGCTTTGCCTCCTGATGATGTTAATATGGATGACTTGTTTGATGAGATTAATGAGTCAGATTCTACGGCTGATCCAAACTTTCAGCTTTCTGACTTTGATGAGCGATTGCAATCCCTTGAGGAAAAGGTGGAGGGTCTACATGTGTCCTAGGAAAATCAATTTAAATACATACATAAATATCTTAGGCGCATTAACAAGGGACTACATCAGATAGATCCCTCTATTCCTACTCCATTATCTGGATCTGATTAGCCTTTTATTTTATTCTGGTCATGTATTAATACTTTCTACTCTTTGTGTGTTGGGATATTTCTTGGACATACTTTTGCTTTTTAGTATGTGGACATGCTATTGTGCCTTACGTTGATATTTTGATTATCATGGTGATGCTCTTTCCTATCTTATTCAATTACTTCTCTTATATGTCTTTCCTTTGTCTTATTGTGACAAAAAGGGGGAGAAATTATAGAGATGATTGTGTGATTGTGGAATGCATATGGAATGTGGATGTATGAAATTTTTTTACAGGTTCTACAAATCACCTCTCCTGGATTGAGGGGGAGTAATGGAATGAGGGGGAGTCATGTCTATTGATCATTTGTTTAACTAGTGCATGATTCCTTATTGGTGCATGATTGGTACATGATTCTTTATTTGGGAATGTAGATGTAAGAAATTTTTTTTTATAGGTTCTACAAATCACTTCTCCTGGATTGAGGGGGAGTAATGGAATGAGGGGGAGTCATGTCTATTGATCATTTGTTTAACTGGTGCATGATTCCTTATTGGTGTATGATTCTTTATTGTGCATGATTCTTTATTTGGTTTTGTCATGCATGATTGGTGCATAATTCTTTATTTGGTTTTGTCACAAATTTAACAAAGGGGGAGATTATAAATACTATAGTGTAAATCTAGCACCCAAAAAGTTGTCGAATTTTGTTGTGCCAAACCATTTAGAGCTTGTATCATGCTTTAAGTTGAAGTGATCAGGTTCGTGCATTTTTAAGTTGTATGTATCTTCATCAAACTTGCCTACACCTTCAAGTTGAAGAAAACATTGTTAAAGATCATGGTTTTAAGCTCAAATTCAAGAACTAAGGTTCAAGAACTCAAGTTCAAGTTTGAAGTTCAACGATTGTATGCTAAAGACTCAAGAACTCAAGTGTAACTCAAGCTCAAGTTCAAGAAATCTAACTTAAGCTTCACATATCACAAGTAATCAAGATTCGAAAGTGAATGATGTTTCGATTGTTCCTACTCACAAACAGGTATGGATGACCCTAGATTGACCATAGGTTGTGTCATATTCATTGCAGATTGCATCTGGGTCATTTCATATGTTTATAGGTCTTTTTCTCGACTAGTTTTAGTCCTTGTTCGACTAGTCCAAGAGTTTTCTCGACCAATCCAAGGTTTGTTGCTATTTTTCAGAATTTTCTGTTAGACTCTCGACCAGTCCTGGAGACTTCTCGACCAGTCAAGTGAAAAGTGCTCGACTAGTCGTGCAGGCTCGAATCAAAGTCCAGCAAGCTTTTTTGGCCCCACTCGACCAGTTTAGTAGGCCACTTGACCAGTCGAGCAAGCCACTCGACTAGTCGAGTAACGATTTTATCTTATTGCACCAGAAAATTTGAAATTTTGTTGGTCCTTTGACCAGTCGAGTGAACAATATTTTCACCTATAATTAGAGCACGAATTTTAGAGTTTATTCATTTATTAAAGCGAAATCAAGACACCACTTTGAGAGATAAGTTTGTGAAGTTATTAAGCTATATTGTACTCATTTTAGATTCTCTTTAATTAGCTTTTATAACTTGATTTTGTGATCTTTATTCCAATCTTACATTAAGAAGGGATTTGTGATTTTTCCTTTCTTGAGATCAAAATTAAATCAAGCTAGCCCAGGTTGATTTAATAAAAAATCATTTAGAACTAGAACCTTTTCATCTGTGAGATTGGACATTGAACATCTTTGTCTACATCGGATTGGTTCTACCGGGCTTCTTCAAAAGAAGAATTTCCAGATAAGTATCATTTATAATTCTGTATCATTTTTGGTTTTTGAGGTTGTGCCAAAAAAATCTTCTTTTTGGTTTTGTCTGAGGTGATCCAGAAAATCTCAGAGTGTGGAGTTTTTGTAATTGTGTAAGCCTAATTAAAGACACAATTGTGAAGGTTTTAAGGTAAACCTTGGAAAACCTTTTTTTTCATAGTGAACGCTAATACCCCGAGGGAGTGGATATTAGGAGTGGAGTAGTTGTGTGGTTGTTTTCTAACAGTTGGTGTACACATAAACGAACCACTATAATTCCTAGAGTTTTGGTGGATGATTGAATGTGCTTATGTGTGTGAATGTTGTAATTTATTTTAAGCATTTGTGGTGAATGGTGTAATTTACTTATGCACTTGTGGGAATGTTGTAATAACTTAGTTTATTTCCTTCGCTATTTCCTTTGCCTCTTTATTGGTTTGTGTTTTTGATACTTACAAACTTCTAGTAAGGTTGTCTTGCCATAAGCCTTTGGTTTTTGGTTTTAGGTTGTCCTTAGAACTAAGTTTATATCAACCTCTCAAGACTAGTACATTTGAAGTTGTTATTTACTTGTGCTTATTTATTATTTGATTGTGATATATTTCTTTCAATTCCGCATTTATTTTTTAATTTGGCATAGTCCTATTCACCCCCCCTCTAGGACGTATAGCTTGGCCTTTTCACTATGGTTGACTTCGGACATGATAGATGCTTTGAATTCCATGTGATCAACACTTTGGTGCATGATGTGAGAACCAATTCTATTGAAGTTCAAATATGTTTAGCTTCATGAATGATAGTTTAACTGAATTATCTTCCGATTGGATACGATAGGACTTCGATTCCAATTAAGATATACATTGAATTAATAAATTGAATATTATAATTGCTATTAGTGGATTCTTGGATCCTTAGTATTTATTTATTTATTTATTTTACTCTTACCTCATTTGCTAGATTAAAAACCTAAACAAACCGTTAGACTTAAATTAGTTTTAGACCGTGTTCCCCATTCCCTATGGATTCGACGTTGGTCTTACGGAGTTATTACTACTTCGCAACCCTGCACTTAGGGTTGGTGAACAATCTTATACTAGCTTTAGCCTAAGTTTGGATCCTAATCGTGGAACTTATGTAGTGCTATAATCTAACAGTATAATCTATGTAATTATGTTAGAATTCAACCTAAAAGTGTGTACACAAAATCCTAACGAGACGAGAGGGCGATCAGACTTAAGAGGCGAGGGTTTCCTTTAAAGTATACTTAATTTAAGTTGAAGTATATGTTGTTATCTCTTATTTTTATCTAATAGGATTTTATAGTAATTTCTATGAAAATAAGAGACAAATTATTTTGAATTATTATTTCAAGTGTTAATTGTGATTAAGGTATAATTTTAATCATATCGATCTATTTATTCCTTTGTTGACACAAGTAATGTGGTAAAGATCTCACAACTAGTGACTTGAATGTATTTATCATGGATGTAATGCACTCCGGGTAATGAACCTCTTGGTTGATGCGTAAATCCTTGGATGTTGTTAGTGGTGCACACATCGATGTAAGTAATCTGTGGACGTATGTTACATCACCTATTTAGGATTGGATGTCGCAATTAGTCGCTCCATGAACAAATCGTGTTACACAATTCTTCTAATCCATACGTTGTACCGTCTCGAGGTGTTACATATATCCACGATAATATTAGACATGCCGACGAATATCCATTGTTATAGGATGCGCAGCGAGCCAGATTTTTATGAATTATATTCCACAATGTGGTGGTCACTGTGTTTGATAAGCCGCACACACTATACAATACATGCATTCATGTAAATTTGATTTGTATACTTGTTGAGGGTCAAATATTACATATTAGACCCCATTTATTACCTGGATTTACGAGTATGATACTGTTTAACGCCCTACTTTAATCATGTTTGTGATGCAAGGTGTATTTAGGAACTTGGACTACAAAAGGGTGCTAAAAGCATGGATTTAATGCTCAGAATTCACCAAGGCAAGGGACGGACCCCAGGGGACCAAGATCGACTGATTTACATGCCAATGATCCTGAAAGTTAGCCAGAATGCTAGATCATAGGGTTTTCACCATCCGTTCAGCTCGAAACTTCATATGTAG
This sequence comes from Magnolia sinica, assembly GCF_029962835.1. Classification (NCBI taxonomy): domain Eukaryota; kingdom Viridiplantae; phylum Streptophyta; class Magnoliopsida; order Magnoliales; family Magnoliaceae; genus Magnolia; species Magnolia sinica. Next base: position 90,772,301 of record NC_080574.1, read on the forward strand.
CCCGAGGACCATAAATTAACCGTACAAGTCAATTTTCAGCCATTGGATCCCTCTAAAAGTGGCCCAATAGACAGATCATCATATAAATCAGTGAATTGGGGCTCACATAAGATCTGGATATACTTCAATTTTGGTCTCGACCATTTAAATTAGTTGGGGAAGAAGATGGACGGAGAAGATTTCATATATACATCACAAGTGGACCCCACTGGCAGTGCCAGTGCACAGTGCACAAGTGCACTTGATGTGCACTAGATCGGGACAACCGGTCAGCGCCCGCTGACCCGATCCATCTCACACACAGAGATAGCGGACGGACGCTGTCCGTCCATTTTTGTGTAGTGGGCCCCACCCATCATCCGTATCAACGATCTGGACTGTTCATTCGTCCATTGGGGTGGAAAAAACTCATACCTAGGTGGAATAATTGCAAAATATCGCAAAGATTAGTATTCAGCCCTTCAAACTCAATTCAGACGGCGGAGTAAACTATTCTGTGGGCCACATCGAATCTAATATGAAACCAGCCATTTCTTACTGGTTTTTCGATGTAATTGCAATGGATGGAGTGGATTTCATAGAAACTGAAAGGAGTGGGCCCCACCGACAGCCAGCTCAAGAAGCGCAGTCTCTGCTTCGCAGTCCGAAAAAACTGGACGCAACGTGCAGCTGTGGGCCATCACGATGGGCCAGCTCTTCGATCCAAACTGTCCAAACGTTGGATAAGTGGGCCACAACCCTTCCTATGGAGTCAGAATGAATGATGCGGATGGATCTTTTCCCCAAACTCAGGCCAGCCACAGCTGTTTTGTGCATTTTTTTACGCAGAAACAGAAGTCTGTTCTGCTGCGATTTAGACTGCGTAAAGAGGTCGGTTTATCCAATGCTAACTGACCTTCTCCTGCTGTTATAAAGGAGAAAAGAGAGGAGAAAGGGGGGATCATCATCCACGGCTGGGAAGTTGGGCATCAGATTCAATTTCTATCCAAGCTGGGACGTCAGAATAGAGAGAGTTTGAGAAGATTTTTCTTAGTTTTATTTAATATTTTTCTTTATGCTTAATTTTGAGGATAGCCTAATCATGGTTGGCTAAACCTCTTAGCTGGGGCTAAGAGGTGAAGCTTGTAGCATGATGGGAGAACTATTTGCTTGTGCCTTTTATTTAAACTGAACTGATGTTGATTTTAGTTTAATTAAGGGAATGTTTTTAGTTTTTAATGGTATGTTGTGACTGAAATTACAATAGATCTATGATGGTTTTGAGTATTTCTTTTTCCTTATTATGATTGTGACGTCAAGAAGCCTTGTTGTTCACCATTGCCCATTAGACATGGTTGGATGACGAAACCCTTCCTAACCTTCATACATCTCTTAGATTGGTTAGTAATTAGTTTAATTCTATTGTTTACTTTGTCTCATGGGCATGGTTTGGTGATGGAATCCATTCTAATTCATATACCTTTCATCTCTTAAAAACTATATCAAAGGAAGTTCAGTCTTGATTTTCATGAAGATGGGACTCTAAGTCCAGTTGAGTTCTTGAAACAGGCATAAGATCTCCCTAATCTTTACAAGTGGATCCTTTGAATCCCTAGTTCCTTTCCCTGAATTGTTTAAGTTTTAGATAATTATTTCATCATTATTCCTCAAATTACACTTGATTTAGATTTCATCTCATTCTAGTTAGTTTCAGATTACGTACAGGTTTCAGTCCTTTGGGATTCGACTTCGGTCTCACCGAGTTTATTACTACATCACAACCCTATACTTAGGGAGTGAACAAGTTTTTGGCGCCGTTGTCGGGGATTGACGGTTACGTTTTCTGAAATTAACTAGTTTTAGGATAGAATTTAACTTTGTTTCCTAGTTTATTTTTAGAAATTTTCTACTTGTAGACTTTTTGTTTAGAAACTAACCTTCTTATTTTGTAGGCTTTTAAGATAGAAATTTCTAATTCGGTAAGTTCTTTCTCTACTTTCTATTTTTCAGATTTCTTTTAGTAACTCACTTTCTAGTTTAGAACTTTCCTAATTTATTTTAGAAATTTCCACTTTCTTTTAGGAATTTCTTCTTTTAGAAACTAGTTTACTTCTATCTTTCTTTTTAAGGATTTTCTAATTTTAGACCTTCTCTTTTTAGAAACTGACTTGTTTTGTTTTCTTTTGCAGGTTTTTAACTTAGGGACTCCAATTTAGTAACTTCTTTCTAACCCTATCTTTCTTTCTAGATTTTTTTTTTCCTTTCTTAGGATTAGGTTTCGAATTTGATTGAGGGCTGCGAGTGTTTCATGCCCAAGTGGGCCCATGATAACACTCGACGTCTCTTGACTAAAGGAAGATTGGTTAAGGGGTTGACTATCCATCGCAGGACTAGACACCACTTGAAATCCCTTGAGTTAATTAAAGTGATAGCTGAAAACCAACCTCTTCTACCCCAACCTAGGGTGGAGGGCATTCAAGATGAGAATGAAGTGCATCAAGCACCTCCGCCTCGTACTTTACGAGATTATTTACAACCAGCGGGGGTGAGTACGCCCTCATGCATGATTTTTTCTGAAAATACAGGACATATGGACATCAAGCCAGGGGTTATCCAACTCCTTCCTAAGTTCGATGGGCTTGAATTTGAAGAACCATATATACATTTGAAAGAGTTTGATGAGATCATAGCTACTTTATATTTTCAAAATGTGTCTGAGGACATATTCAGGCTGAAACTTTTTCCTTTTTCCTTGAAGGAGAAGGCTAAAACGTGGTTACATTCACTGCGTCCTAGATCCATTGACACATGAAATGATATGCAAAAGGAATTTATAAAGAATTTTTTTCCACATCATAAAACGATAATTACCCTTAGAAAAGCAATCATGAACTTCACCCAAAAGGAGGATGAAACATTTTACCAATGTTGGGAAAGGTTCAAGGATTTGGTCAATTCATGCCCACAACATGGCTTTGAAACGTGGCGCATTACAAATTTTTTCTATGATGGATTGACATCTTCCATGCGCCAAATGGTCGAGACAATGTGTAATGGAGAATCCATTAATAAAAATGTCGACGAGGTATGGGATTACCTCGATAGTCTTGCTGAAAAAACACAATCATGGGATTATTACCCAAAATCGAACACCACGTCTAGGCTGACTCAATCTAAGGAGAAAGGTGGATTGTATCTCTTAAAAGAATATGATGATCTCAAGTATAAAGTGACTACGCTCATAAGGAAATTTGAGGCCATGGAAGGAAAGAAGGATAAGGTTAATGAAAGTGTTTGCGGCATCTGTGATTGCAACATTCATACAACTGAAAATTGTCCTACAATACCCGCCTTTCGAGAAGTGTTGAATGAACAATCCAATGCCGTAAATACTTATCAAAGACCTTTCAATGGACCAACCTCTAATACGTACAATCCTAGTTGGAAAAATCATCCAAACTTTAGTTGGAGAAATGGACAAACTGCTACCCCTCAAGGTTTCTTCAATTAAAATCCAAATCAGGGAAAACCTCAAGAAAAATCGGTTCAAAATTCCATACAAGAGCTGACCCAGGCTATGCGAGATTTTATGCAAAAGATGGATTCACGTATGACGGTTATAGAAAAGGGGATGCTTCCTGCACAACCGCTCCCCAATCCTAAACCGCAATACGAGATAAGTAATCCCAGCTCTTCAAATCAAATGGAGCACGCTAAATCCATCACCACTCTTAGGAGTGGGAAGATCATTGATAAAACCCTTCCGGTTAGGCCCGAAAAGCCTCAAGAACCAGAAGAGAACAACAATGATGGACCTAGTGATGCCCCACAAAAATTAGAACCGAAACTTCTAGAAAAGCCAGTTGCTCCATTTCCCTAACGGTTGGTCGCACCAAAACCTCTCTCTAACTCTCAGGATATCCTAGAGGTGTTGAAACAAGTGAAAGTCAACATTCCTCTACTTGATGTCGTAAAACAGATACCTTCATATACCAAATTCCTGAAAGACTTATGCACGACCAAACGACGACAAAGTATTCAAAAGAAAATCTTCTTGACTGAGAAAGTGAGTGCCATCCTAAAGCAAGACATGCCGAAGAAATTCAAAGATCCTGGTATCCCAACCATATCATGTGTAATCGGAGACTATCGAATTGATCACACACTTCTTGACTTAGGAGCGAGTGTCAATCTGATTCCCTACTCGGTATACAAACAGTTAGGTTTGGGTGAATTAAAACCCACCCTAACCACACTACAACTTGCTGATCGCTCTGTTCGTGTACCAAGAGGGATAATTGAGGATGTGTTAGTCCAAGTTGATAGATTTTACTACCCTGTAGATTTTATCATCCTGGACACCGAACCCATCAATAACATGAGCACTCAGATTCCCGTCATTCTTAGACGCCCATTCCTTGCCACTTCAAATGCAATTATCAATTGCAAGAACGGTGTCATGACTATGTCTTTTGGGAATATGACATTGGAGTCAAACATCTTTTTCAATAACAGCAGAAACTTAGAGGATGATGACGATTTCCACGACATTAACATGATTGACTCTTTAGTGGAAGATACGACACCTCTGACCTTATCCTCTGACCCTCTAGAGACGTGTCTGGCCCACTCCCATGATTTTGATGATGACATGATTAGGGAGACGTGTGCCTTGCTTGATACTGCACCGGTACTTGAAGTTAACCGGTGGAGGCCACAATTTGAAGAATTGCCACAAACCGATGTAGTGCCTCTACCGTCTAACCTCAAGCCACCGAAGCTTGACCTAAAACCTTTGCCCTCTGATTTAAAATACGCATATTTAGGTCAAGATGAGACATACCCGGTGGTGATCTCTGCCCACCTGGAGAAAGAACAAGAGAGTATGCTCATATCTACTCTCATTGAGCATAAGGGAGCCCTTGGATGGACGATAGCGGACCTCAAGGGAATCAACCCCTCGATTTGTACTCACCGCATTTATCTTGAGGATAATGCTAAGACCACTTGGCAATCACAACGTAGACTAAATCCAAACATGAGGGAAGTGGTTAAGGCCGAGGTTCTTAAACTATTAGATGTGGGTATCATATACCCCATATCCGATAGTCAATGGGTGAGTCCAACTCAGGTGGTTCCTAAGAAGTCCGGGATCACCATCGTAGCCAATGCCAATAATGAACTCGTGCCAACTAGAGTTACTACTGGTTGGAGAATGTGCATTGACTACAGGAAGCTGAATACCGTCACGAGGAAGGACCACTTTCCTTTGCCCTTCATTGATCAAATCTTGGAAAGGCTAGCTGGTCATTCCTATTATTGTTTCCTTGACGGGTATTCGGGCTACAATCAGATTGAAATCGCCCCTGAGGATCAGGAAAAGACCACATTTACATGTCCCTACGGCACCTTTGCCTACAGAAGGATGTCATTCGGATTATGTAATGCCCCTGCCACCTTTCAGCGATGTATGATGAGTATCTTTTCTGACATGGTGGGGAAATATCTAGAGGTCTTCATGGACGATTTCTCTGTTTTCGGTTCATCTTTCAGCGAGTGCTTAGAGAGTCTTAAATGTGTGATGAAAAGATGTGAAGAAAAAACTTGATACTTAATTGGGAGAAGTGCCATTTCATGGTTCATAAGGAAATTATCCTTGGACATATCATCTCGTTTAAAGAAATTAAGGTTGATAAGGCAAAAATTGATCTTATCTTTAACCTCCCTCCACCCAAGAACATACGAGACGTGTGATCCTTCTTAGGACACACTGGGTTTTATAGAAGATTCATAAAAGACTTTAGTCTCATCTCTGGTCCTCTATGTAATCTACTTCAAAAGGATGCACTATATGAGTGGACTGAGCCATGCTAGGAAGCTTTCACTATGTTTAAGGGCATGTTAACTATTGCACCTATTATCTAGGCACCCGAGGGCATTCCTTTTGAGCTTATGTGCGACGCGTCGATTATGCTCTTGGGGCGGTTCTAGGCCGAGAAAATATAAGAAACCCTACGTTATTCATTATGCGAGTAAGACTCTAAATCCGCCCAAGTGAACTACTCGAGTACGGAAAAGGAACTCTTGGCCATAGTGTTCGCTTTGGACAAATTTAGTCCTACTTGATCGGATCCAAGATCATTATTTACACGGATCACGCGACGCTCAAGTATCTTCGTCTAAGAATGATGCTAAGCCCACTTTGATATGATGGATCCTCCTACTCCAAGAATTTGACCTAGAAATAAAAGATAAAAAGGGAGTAGAGAATGTAGTGGTGACCATCTTTCTCGCCTTGAATCCCTCTTATTCCCTTGAAACGACACATATCAATAACATGTTCCTTGATGAACACAGCTGTTTAGAGTCTCCCATTTACCTTGGTTGGTTGATATTGCTAATTATCTTGCCACGGGTTCCATACCGACACATTGGACCGCACAAGATAAGAAGAAATTCTTTACCGAGGTGGGCAACTTTTTCAGGACAATCCATATTTGTTTAAATATTAATCAGATCAGATCCTAAGGAGATGTGTGCCGGACGATGGCATCAAAGTGTCATCTCCTTCGTCACTCTTAGGCTATGGTAGTCACTTTTCGCTAAAAAGACCATGCAGTGTGATTTTTATTGGCCCACTATGTTCGGGGACACTCATGAGTTTTGCAAGGCTTGTGAGCATTGTCGAAATCGGGAGCATTGTCTTGTCAAAATATGATGCCTTTGAATCTCATCCTTATCATAGAAGCATTTAATTGCTGGGGTATTGATTTCATGGGACCTTTCCCCCAATCCTTTGAAAATTTGTATATTTTGCTCGCCGTAGATTATGTCACTAAATGGGTTGAAGCAATTTTGTGCCAAAATAATGACCATCGCACGGTCATTAAATTTTTAAAAGAGAACACCCTTTCGCGGTTCAGAACGCCTCTAGCCATCATAGTGATGGGGGCTCACACTTTTGTAATAGACCATTCAAGAGCCTAATGAAGAACTACGGTATCTCTCATAAGGTGAGCACCCCATACCATCCACAGACAAGTGGACAAGCTGAGATTTCTAATAGGGAGATCAAACATATCCTGGAGAAAATGGTTAACCCTGATCGTAAGGATTGGTCAACCCGATTGACCGATGCCTTATGGGCGTACCGTACTGCTTTTAAAACCCCTATTGGAACGTCTCCCTTTAGACTTGTCTATGGGAAGGCTTGTCACTTGCCTGTGGAGTTGGAACATAAAGTGTACTGGGCGATCAAAAATCTGAATTTCAATCTGGACAACGCTGGCTCGCTACGCAAACTTCAGTTGAATGAACTTGAAGAAATCCGGAATGACGCATACGAGAACTCGAGAATTTACAAGGACAGGATGAAGGCGTTTCATGATCAACATATTCTGAGGAAATCATTCACACCAGGTCAGAAAGTCCTTTTGTATGACTCTCGACTACATCTCTTTCCGGGTAAGCTTCAATCTCATTGGACCGGCCCTTACATTGTTGTTACTGCTTATCCTCATGGGGCTGTTGAGATAAGAGATCCCGACAATGGCAAGGAGTTTAAAGTAAATGGACATCGATTAAAACCATTTGTCGAGAAATTTGATTCAGAGGACATGTCCATGCCTCTGACTGCTCCTGTTTACCAGGATTGATCTCCTAGTCTGATGGAGGTATAGGTAGGTTTATCGCTTTCATAGGACTAGGATAGTTTGCTTTATACATTGTTTTAGAATAGTTTATTTTTGTTGGTTTCTCTCTTATGCTAACCTGCTCTAATATCTTTAAAAAACCTCTTGATTCTTTCATCCAGGTACTATCTTTCCATCACTCCTCTTTTACTTTCATTGTCCCATATGTATAGCATACTTATTTCCTTTACATTGAGGACAATGTAGATTTTAGGTTGGGGGTGAGAGATTAGGTTGCCTAATCAGTGTTTTCGTGGTCTTGAGCAAAATGTGTGAAAATTTTTAAAATTTTTTCTGGAAACTTTTGTGAACTCGAAGTGTTTTTGTTTTTGCCATCTTTGATTCAGAATTAAGATATGTGATGTTGATAATTTAGGACTCTTGGATTCAGTATCTGTTAGATTTCACAGTTAAGTTTAAATTGTTAATCCAGAATTAGAAAATGTAAACATTGATTGAGTTATGATTTCACATGTCACATCTCGCTTTCACATTAAGGTTTCGGTTCGATATTGAATTATAACTTGGTAATCACTAAGCATCTAAGGAACCGGCTTGGAACCTGAAAAATTTGCTCGTCATAATCTTTACCATAGGTTTGCTCCCTATAGGTATAGATTTAATTCCCCTGGATGATATGTGAAAAGGGTTGGGTGTATAGTCTTCACCATAGATTTGCTTCCTATAGGTGAGGATTTGATTTCCCTTCTTGGCATTACTTATAATGAAAAAATCAAAAGCTGGAAGAATGAAAAGATGATCTGTGAGGCAAGTTTTGGTTGTCATGAATTCTCTTGTTGATTACCAATGATATCCTGAAATAGAGAAGTGACTTTTAATGATGATAAGTCGAGATTAAACTATACACCCATGGAACTCAATGTTTAGAATTGTTCTAATTGATGGATTAATACTTTGAACTTGATTATAAAGTTTATCGTGCGCTTGAGTCTAGGAGAAAGTAATACCCAACATTCATGAATCTTAGAATTCTCGTATCTGGATTATTTTGCAAAATTCACTTGAGTACATAAAAATTATCCTGTAGTTCTCAACTTATTTTTTGCATACTTTGCTCGGGACTAGCAAGATGCTAGTTGGGGGTTGTGTTAAGGGTCAAATATTACATATTAACCCTAGTAATTACCTGATTTTACGAACATGGTACTGTTTAACGGCCTGATTTAATCGTGTTTGTGATGCAAGGTGTATTTATGAGCTTAGACTACAAAAGGGTACTAAAAGCATGGATTTAACGCTCGAATTCACCAAGGCAAGGGACGGACCCCGGTGTAAGCCCCGTATCCTAGACCATACCGTTCTATAGACTTTTGCGGTCTTCTCGGTAGAATTTCGGCAACCTTCGACCTTTAACCGATATTTACGTGCGACCTTGATTCTCATGCCGCAACCCGAGTCGACTCAACCTAAGACTTGTACCTTAGCGACCGCACTGTCGCTGCGGCTCACGGCCGAGGTGATACCCGGGCCAAGAGATGTGAGCCACGTTTAGTTCGAGGAAAATGCCGCGCGTTATAAAAACCTAAGAGAATCTCTACGACATGTCACCTCAAGCAATCAATCAATCCATCCCATCAAGGGTCAAGTACTCATCACCTCACACCCATCCCCAAGCAAACCTTAAAGTCAAAATATAAGCCCATACCTTTCTTACACCAAAAACCCCTAAAGTCAAAAAGTCTCTTACACACCCATCCCTCTCTCTCCCATCCATCACTCCATCACACATCACCCATCTCTCTTTACAACTCTCTCTCTCCTTCATTTTCAAATCACAATCCAAGCAACCCAAGAGCACCATCCGTCCAAGCCTCTCCCATTCCTCCCAAACTTCAAGTGTGGCCCATTTCCTACCCTTTCATCTCCCATCTCAACCATCCAAACCTCATCTCCTCTATTGGAATCGAAGCTAAGGAGCTAAGGAAGCCAAGGGAGCAAGAAGATCAAGCGGTGGGTGCTTTGATAGGGTAGTTTTAATGTTTTTAAGATGGGCCAAGTGAGGCCAACCGATCAATGGTTTGGATCTCACTTTGGACCCTAAGATGTGGCCGATGGCCCACTTGGATCATCATGATCATTCCATGATGGGGCCATTCTCCATGGACCCCATCATGATGTTTATTTTCCTTGCATACCTAGGGTCATCTAGACCATCTATTTTAGTGGAGAATGGATCTCCACCGTTGGATTTCGATTTAATGGGCCCACATGTAATGGCCCACTTGATTTATGTTGTAGATCATTGAAGGGAGGGCCCATAGTGCCGGGGTCCCTCCATCACGCGTGTCCCACTCTCTATCTCTCTCTCTCTCCCTCTCTTTTTCATTTCTTTTTTAAGATCATGATATGATTATGTGGCCCACTTGAATGGACCCCACCATGAAGTATGTATTTTGTCTAAGCCGTCTATAAGTGGGACCCACTTCATGTGTGTAGTACCCACACCATCCATCATTGGTGGCCCACCTGAGTAGGCCCACCTTGCACGGCCAGACCATCCAGCGTCCCTGGACGCTGGACGTTGACCCACTTGTGTAGGCCCCATCTTGATGTATGTTTTCAATCCATACCATCCATTCCTTTCCTAAGCTCCTTTTAGGCGTTGAGCCGAAAGATGGGTCCAATCAGACCTTCGGGTGGGCCATACCATAGCAAATGGTAGTTTTCACCATTGAAACCTTCCCTGATATTTTTATATGCCGAAATATGCCCAATATTGGGCTTGTTTTGCTTGTCTTGAGCCATGGAGGGCCATTGGACGGAGTGGATTCTCAAAATGTGGACCCCACCTGTGAAAACCACAAAAAAACTTGAAAATAAAAAATAAATAAATAACATGGGCAGCAGCAATGCTGTTGCCGTTGTCAGAAGAGCAGGCAGTGCCTACTGCTGTCTGCGCACCAGCGGACGGACGGGCTGGCGGTCAGCAACCCACGGCTCTAGTCGTGGGCCCCACCTTGATGTTTATTTGTCATCCAACCCGTTCACGAGGTGGGCCACTCCCAGCAGTGGGCCCCCTCCAAATTTCAGATCCATCCATAACTCAGGCGGCCCTCACTGCAGGAAACGACGATCTTAAACTTCTGCCTTTGAAACTATTTTGTGGGCCACAGAAGTTTTGGATCAGGATGAAATTTGTTTTCACTCTTCATCTAGGTCTGCGTGACCTTATGGGCAGAATGGATGGCACATAAGCATTATGGTGGGCCCCACATGGGACCCACAGTGATGTATCTGTTTTATCCACCATGGATGGTGGAACCCAACATGGTGCATGTGTCTTCACCACACCGTCCTGGACGGTGGTACCCGATGATGCATGTGTTCCCTTCATGCTGCCCATCCATGCGGACCCCACCATGATGCTTGTGTTGCACCCCAACCGTCAATCCATTTTGCAAGCTCATTTTAAGGCATGAGCTAAAGAATGAGTCAAATCCGTGATTCAAGTGGGTCCTGCCACTATTATTTGAAGTGAGGATCGGTTGATCCTTTGACATGATTCATGTATATGTATATACTTATATATATATATATATATATATATATATATATATATATATATATGTATTTGTGGCCATTTTTTTTAGGGCCACCTTGGCATTTATAAGGCCCATGTTATGAGGCCCATTTGATGAACATATGTGGCCTAATTGGTACGGCCCATTTGATTTACATAAGGCCCATGTGATTAAGCCCATTGTGATGTATTTTAAGGCCCATGGGCTATAGCCCATTGCAACGTACATAAGGCTCATTGGTGCGGCCCATTGATGTGGACCACTTGATGAATATAAGGCCCATGTGATACGGCCCATTTGATATATGAAGGCCCAATGGGATGTAACTAAGGTCCATTGCAATGCGTGATCCCAACATGGTTTATGTAATGATGTTTATGACAGTCGTGCCTTGGGAGCAATGTTGGTTTGACGTCCACATTGCAAGTTTAAATGTCGGTTAAACGTCCACATTACGACTCTCCCTAAGGCCCATTGATTGGCCTGTACTCGTTATGTGTAGGTCATCTAGGCCATTTGCGTTGTAAGGATAATGCATTACTTCATAACATGATTAGTATAGTTCCATGATTCATGATCATACGCATCATATGTATGCTTGATATGAGAAGTGACTGGTCATCGCATATGCCTTCGGGCAGATTGTTTAGGGGCTCCTGGATAGGGGGTGTTGTCCTACATGAGCGCACGATACGCACAGGATTGTTGTATGACTAGATAGTGTGATTCATGCATTCGCATTGTGTGATATGGTTACTGTATGCCCTAGCGACATCAGGGTCATAGCCTCCACATATGTATCATGGTTGGAAGGATTAGATACCGAAAATATTGTTCTACATGGGGTGCTATAGATATCCCTGGGTGAAAGTCCCTAAACCCTTATGGTACCAAGAGGTTGCTCCAACGTCTAAACCGAGTGGGTGTATGAGTGCCGAGTGCCGATTACTAGACGGTTGCACTTTTCACTGTGTCGTGGTCGGTTGGAAAGGGGTGCAGCCTTACCCGCTCGAGAGTAGGGGGCAATGCTAGGCTGAGTCTAACCAGCTCGAGGAATGGGTCCGCTATTGACGAGTCGAGCCCGATATTGGCAGGCGGATAGTGAGGTCTTTTCCACTCACCTTATTGCGGGCGATGGGGTGGCAAACTGGCTTGGAGTGTACTAGACCCCTGTGATATTCCAGATTTGAGCCGTATTGACATGTAGACTTAGATGAGGGTTTGTATGCTTGAGTTGCATTTCGCATTGCATAGCCTTGGTATGGCCGATATCATTCATGCTTTGCACCGCATGGCCTTGGTACGGCTAATGGTATTCTTGGCTTTCATCAGCATGTTCTGCATTACTCTGATACTGCATAATTGTATTACTACCTTGCACACACTTTCATCGCCCTCTAAGCTTTCCGTAAGCTTATGCACGACCGTTGCATGCAGGTGACGTTGGACTACAGCAGCGCTGAGGTAGGAGCGTATAGCCGATCATCTTGGAGCCTTTTGTCCATTATCATTGTATTTCCCTTTATGCTCATTGTACTTATAAAGTTTTTAATCATAGTGGAAATGTGATGGAGTTTTTTATTGTTGTTTGTGGGTTATGCCTTTGGTTATGCTTATTACGAATCAAACTGATGTTGAAAAATTCTACTCGTAGCATCCCACGATCGGAATTTGGCGATTAGGCGCTGGAGCTGAGAATGGGGTTCTACGAAGGCTGTCGGCGTCGGATTCGACAAATCAAGAATTTTGTGAGCCCGATTTTCAAGTTTGGGGTGTGACACCAGGGACCAAGATCGATGGATTTACCAGTGATCCTGAAAGTCAGCCAGAATGCTAGATCATAGGGTTTCCACCATCCGTTCGGATCAAAACTTCATATGTAGCCTGAGGACCATAAATTAACTATACAAGTCAATTTTCAGCCATTAGATCCCTTTGAAAGTGGCCCAACGGACAGATCATCATATAAATCAGTGAATTGGGGCTCACATAAGATCTGGATATACTTCAATTTTGGTCTCGACCATTTAAATTAGTTGGGGAAGAAGATGGACGGAGAAGATTTCATATATACATCACAAGTGGACCCCACTGGCAGTGCCAGTGCACTTGATGTGCACTAGATCGGGACAACCGGTCAGCGCCCGCTGACCCGATCCATCTCACACACAGAGATAGCGGACGGACGCTGTCCGTCCATTTTTGTGTAGTGGGCCCCACCCATCATCCGTATCAACAATCTGGACCGTTTATTCGTCCATTGGGGCAGCAAAAACTCACGCCTAGGTGGAATAATTGCAAAATATCGTGAAGATTGGTTTTCAGCCCTTCAAACGCAATTCAGATGGCGGAGTAAACTATTCTGTGGGCCACACTGAATCCAATATGAAACCAGCCATTTCTTACTGGTTTTCTGATGTAATTGCAATGGACGGAGTGGATTTCGTAGAAACTGAAAGGAGTGGGCCCCACCGACAGCCAACGCAAGAAACGCTGGCGCTCTGCTTTGCAGTCTGGAAAAATCGAACGCAACGTACAGCTGTGGGCCATCACGATGGGCCAGCTCTTCGATCCAAATGGTCCAAACATTGATAAGTGGGCCACAACCCTTCCTATGGAGTCAGAATGAATGTTGCAGATGGATCTTTTCCCCAAACTCAGGCCAGATGCAGCTGTTTTGTGCATTTTTCTTACGCAGAAACAGAAGTCTTTTCCGCTATGATTTGGACTGCGTAGAGAGGTCGGTTTATCTAACGCTAACCGAGCTCCTGCTACTATTATAAAGGAGAAAAGAGAGGAGAAAGGGGGGATCATCATCCACGGCTAGGAAGCTGGGCATCAGATTCAATTTCTATCCAAGCTGGGACGTCAGAATAGAGAGAGTTTGAGAAGATTTTTCTTAGTTTTATTTAATATTTTTCTTTATGCTTAATTTTGAGGATAACCTAATCATGGTTGGCTAAACCTCTTAGCTGGGGCTAAGAGGTGAAGCTTGTAGCATGATGGGAGAATTATTTGCTTGTGCCTTTTATTTAAACTGAACTGATGTTGATTTTAGTTTAATTAAGGGAATGTTTTTAGTTTTTAATGATCTGTTGTGACTAAAATTATAATGGGTCTGCGATAGCTTTGAGCATGTTCCTTTCCTTTTTTATGACGTCAGGAAGCCCTATTGTTCACCATCATCTCCTGGGCATAGTCGGATGACGGTACCCTTCCTAACCTTCATACATTGTTGATTGGTTAGTAATTAGTTTAATTCTATTGTTTACTTTGTCTCATGGGCATGGTTTGGTGATGGAATCCATTCTAATTCATATACCTTTCATCTCTTAAAAACTATATCAAAGGAAGTTCAGTCTTAATTTTCATGAAGATGAAACTCTAAGTCCAGTTGAGTTCTTGAAACAGGCATAAGATTCCCTGATCTCTACAAGTTGATCCTCTGAATCCCTAGTTCCTTTCCCTGAAGTGTTTAAGTTTTAGATAATTATTTCATCATTATTCCTCAAATTACACTTGATTTAGATTTCATCTCATTCTAGTTAGTTTCAGATTACGTACAGGTTTCAGTCCCTTAGGATTTGACCTCGGTCTTACCGAGTTTATTACTACATCACAACCCTATACTTGGGGAGTGAACAATACTGATACCCCTCGTAATGATGGAATATTAGGTGTATCAAAACCTTTATATTGTTCCTATGATAAATTACCTGAATTATTTCTAACCTTAAAGGATAACCATCACTATGAGTAGGGAGTTAACCCGCTCCAAATATATAGATGATGCAGGAAATGTACAGATTGAAGAGATAGGCGATGACCTCCCTACAAAGGATTATTCAAAGTAATGATGGAAATGACACTAATGTTTAAATTTTAGTTTAGTTTTAATTACATTTCTTGTAACAAATATGGACTTTTATAATAAGATCCCACTTGGGTGAGCATTTAACGTTCAGTTGAACTTTTATGTTTAAATAGAGTAGGATTCTAGGTATGATTGGTTTTATTCTTATGAATGGTTACCTTTGTGAGTGTAAATGCATATGATGAAATATAAGGTACGATGGGTTATGTTTTGAGTACAATGTCTAACACTAGGGAATTTGCATGATCTGATCATGATCCACACGTTGAGATTTAACCATCAGTGGTAGATCAGGACCTACCCGTTTCTGCCCCTCATGGAACAATGGATTTATGGGAAAATGTTGCAAAGATTGTCCACTCGTCATACCTTGATTCCAAGCTTCAGGGGTAAAATTCTTGACCTTCCGCTCTGGTTTCCTGAACTCGGTGGACAAAAGAGCATTCCGTCCATCCTGAACAGGTAGTGTGTTCTAATGCAGGGGAGGTATTGATTGTGGCTGAGTTATTTTACCAATAGAACTTCCTTTGACAATATACTATGTCGCCATAGGTTCTCTTTCAGTAATAATTGTCATCAATCATTGCATGACCTTGGTCTAGTTAACCATCCATCCGTTAACATTTTCAGTTTGAAAACGAAATTGCTCGGCTTGAGCATATATCAACTCTGCCTGAGCTCTCCCATATTCCTGAACATGATGGATACTTAGTTGCATATCCTGAAGCCTGATTATTATCTTGTTGTAAATTCCAAAGCCCGAGTGTTATCTCTTCAAGAGAAACAATCTGAGAGGTCGATGCCCCTTCCTAGTTAACGTGACTGAGCGTCGGATTAGTGTTTAAATTCAATAATTTGAGGGTCGTTTGAACTGGAACATCCTCGATCGAAGGTGGTGTGGTTAATGTTGAGGGTTTAACCCTGACAATTCGATTGGTCCTTCTATTCATATTTTTGATTGGTCAATTCACAATGTTGCATTGGTAAATAAATTAGAGAATGGGTCTTATAGGGTGTGCTAAAGATGTTGCCTCTCGATTTCAAATTTGGTTACATGGTTTGTGTGGGCATGCCAGAATTGAATTTGTGGCTCTATTCAAAGCGAACAAATAAGACCCCAAGCACCAAGATAGGTAGATACATAGGAATCGATCATATATGACCGAGATCGAATAAGATCGGTTGCCTATTCAACCACTTGCACAATATTGTTTACGATGATCAGATGATTATCAAGAGGGTGGTGTTCATCCTCTGAAAATAGGTTGCACCAATTGTAACACCCTGAAATTTTGCTATTTTGGATTGCCAAAAATCCTTAAAATTATATATATATATATATATATATATATATATAAAACTAGCCAAGTCGTCACTTACTAACCCTTGACACTCGAGATGAGCTTATACGAGGCTGGTACCGATAAAGAACCGTACAAATAAGATTGATCAACAGTAGAAAACCAATGAATCCAACCGATCACTTAAACATTGAGTTTAGCCTCATGATTTGTTCACATAAGACCCAAATCTAACTGACCTACCACCGATTAATTAAACAACCGTAACTAAATTAGAGTTCACCTAAATCTGAGCCAGCTATGAGTCGGACCTTTATTAATAAACCAAATCAACCTAGTTACTCTTTTAGCCTAAAACTGATGGTTTAGAGTGATCATGACTGAATCACCATTTTTGCTAGTTTCGAATAGGTCATACTATGAACTTAGTTAAACCATACCTTAACAACTGGGCTCAAGAAATCTCCCTACCCAATTTACTGCAGAAATGCCCTAATTACCCGAACAAGCTTTTGACTGCTCGTTAGTGGACCACTAGTTCTAAAATTATAAACTAATGTCCATCTCATTGGGCTTGTGGTCTAACGTGGGCAATGAACTCAAACGATGCCTAGAAACGGACGATCTGCGCCGTCTAGCCGACGCTTGTAAAACACAACTATCCTAAGTAATAACCTGAAATCTGAATTTTTAAAACAATTATCCCCACCACTTAAGATAATGAATTAGGATACTTCAGCCGTTGGATTTCACCCAAACTTGCACTACAGGATGAGAATATTTCCCTACACTCGTTCACCAAATTTGACTCTTAATCGATGGATGGTGACCGTTGATCGAAAATCGGACCCTTGCGATAAATCCCCTCATCCGTTTGCCATCAAACCTTAAACAGCCCCTCATCAGACCATGAGGCACTCATACCATAATTCAAATGGGCCAGGGGGCCACCAAGGCTGCCCCGAAAGCCATAAGTGGGCCCTAAAGGGTCACTTGAGGAAATGATTGGCACCCAGGGCCAATTAGACAAAAGTACAGACTATAAAAGCCTTCAAACCCTTCTCTCCCTTAGTCCCACAACAATTTCCAGCAGAGAGAGAGAGAGGAGAGAGGAGAGAGAGTGAGAGAGCAAGGGGAGTTGGGAATTTGAAGTTTCCACTCGTCTACCTCCATCATTCGTCGAAAACCGCTGCCCTACCGCTGTAGAGGAGAAGTGTAGCTGACCAAAGGTAACCACTCTATCTCTCCTCCATGTTTCCTTAGCTCAGGCCACTTGTATGTGTCCTGATATGCAAATCCACTGGCATAGGACCCCAACACATCAAATTTACGGACCCGGCGTCACTAGAGTGACTCCAAGGACCTTCAATCTATAATAGGTGTGGACCATTACCTCTAAGTGGCCGGTTATCATGCCTAGAGTGAAATTTTGTGATTTTGTGTGGAAATTTGCTTGCATATTGCTGTTTTAGTATGAATTTGCTGATTTAGAACTTATGTCTAAAATCTCCCTAAATTGGGAAAGGAATTTCAAAATTCAAAACCCCTGATGTATGCATTGTTGAATTGTTTGGCAATTTATGATGTTGCATGTGTAGTTGCTTGTATTGTTTATCAATTTGCGATGTTGGATGTGTATTATCCCTAAATTATGCTAATTTTCAAAATTAAGTTCTGTTACATGAATTGATATGTGTGGATTTAGAGTGTAATTAATTATGTTGTTGAAATGTGAAATATGTGAAGCCCTTAGCCAGGAATGTCCTAATTTGCTGAGTTAGTGCCATGGACTTGCGCACACGTCTTCCCTGTAGCTTGGGAATGGGTACATATGCCATCCACACCCCACCACATAGGTCGATTCTCCCCATAGTTGGTAGTGGAGCTTATTTCCCTATCCATTAATCCCTGGAAACTCATCCGTATATATTAGCACAATTAGGAATCCCCTGAATGATGCGCAATGCTAGCTTGTGCCCGAATCAAATACGGATCGTAATTACACTTACTAGATCTCCCTCACAACTATAAGTAGATCGACCTCTACTCGTGGTTATTGTATGTAGACATTGCACCCTTTTTGGGATCGATCGACCGAATTGAAACCCCTTGGGCACCCCTTTAGTGGAGTCAGCTCACGGGCAACTTTGGCCCGACCAGCCAAATCGTGAGCTGTCGGCTATGGTTGGACTACGCGAGACGTTGTTCTTAGGTCGTAAAGCTGTGGTTCATCTCGGGGGGACAAATTGGCCTATTGGTTGGTCATCCTTGTACGTTGATCATGTTTGTGCACGCCTGCTGGAACTTGAGACACCCTGCACCCATTTGCGCCCACTGATAAACAGAAGTTCGGCCCACAAGACTCATGAACCGGGGATGGTGGAATGGTACACTATGCCTGAGCTGTCGGCCTACGCTGGGGTGACGAGCCTCCTCGTAGTGACCAATGAGCAACCAA
The DNA here is from genome assembly GCF_029962835.1 of Magnolia sinica. Classification (NCBI taxonomy): domain Eukaryota; kingdom Viridiplantae; phylum Streptophyta; class Magnoliopsida; order Magnoliales; family Magnoliaceae; genus Magnolia; species Magnolia sinica. The sequence continues at coordinate 90,791,146 of NC_080574.1, forward strand.
CTCATGAGCAGGGGATGGTGTAATGGGACACTATGCCTAAGTTGTCAGCCTATGATGGGGTGACGAGCCTCCTCGTAGTGACCGCGATAAGACTTTAAATGTCTTAAATGATATCATATGATTCAAATTATGGGAACGACGAACCCAAATGGGTCAAGTTTTTCGAGAGCCATATGGCCACGGCCGCTAGAGCCGCGTGATCTGATTAGGGTAATGATCTGTTGGGGTATCTCGGTTTCGATAACCTGCTGGATGAATGGACATAATAATTAACTCGGCTAACATTTATATTACATTGCATTGGTTACATTGGAGATTTGGCAATTGAGGTCGCACTGAGGGAGTGTTTGTCATTTGCAACTGTTAGATGTTGTCGCTTGAGGGAGTGTTGTGGTGAGAGCATGTATCATACCATTAAATCATGCATTTACATTAACCAGAGTATTTAGGATTCTTTGAATGTATGCCTTTCACTAAATTCGTTCCTGTGTATGATAATCTGTGTAACTTATTGTTAATGGTACCACTGAGTTAGTTACTCACTCCCACTCTAGGACGGTGTTTTAAAACACTAACTAGACCTCATATTGGGTACAGGTACCACCGAGCCCGATGCGCTTGGATGAGGCGACCATTGCATAGTCTATTTTAATTATAGGAATTGCTCAAATGTTAGGTAAAATGAACTGTAGAACCCCGCTTCCGCAAAGCATAAGTGGCACTCAAGATATCGGGAGTCGAGTTCCTACTCGGTCCCTGAAATTCGGGGTGTTACAGGTGGTATCAGAGCAATGGTTTGGGATTAAATTGGGCTATGGATTGTGAACTCGCTATATCGCATTCGTTGACGTAGGGGGGAGCGCAGAAACTTAGTGACACTGAAACAATAGGACCAACCCCCAGTCATTCCAAATGGTCGAGTCTTAGATAGAAAATCTAACTTCTGAGAGGCTTAGATTGAGGAGAGGAGTTATAATAATATTAGAAATTAGTTCTGGTAACATTAGAGTACATGCCGACCCTCGGGCGAAAGACTAGGAACTTAATGGCGAAACCCAATTCAAATAGCCTAGGTGACTAAAGTAGCCCATCCTACCTAAATTTCATATATATTACATCCAATAACTCATTATGGTTCATAAGTTACTTCTGTTTCAAAGTTTTGATGGCCCTGATACCCCACGCATCTCATCGAATCTTTTTTGGCCCACATAGATCATTAGACTCGCAAACCCGATCCGGATTTCTAAGGAAAGGGAACATGGGGTCGGGAGAACTTGGGTTGGTCGCAAATCGGAAACTCTAAGCCCAAATGGGCCATCTTCGACTCAAATCCAACCTCCCCGACCCATCTTGGACTTCGGATGTTCCAAGTGAGGTGTGATTACAATAAAGGGAAGGAATTAGGCCAGGGAGCGGCGTTGTTGCTGCCCCAGGGGCATGCCCATGCCCGAAAGGGCAGTGGATTGCGTTTTCCATGCCGGGCAGCACTTGGGCACTCTGGCGTTGCCCATGTCGGCTGGGCCAGCAGGCCGCGAGGCCACCGCCTAGGGGCGTTGCCTACACCAGGTAGCACTAGGGTGCTCGGGCGTTGCCCACGCCAGGGAGACTAGCGGGCTGCGTTGCCCACGCCCAGTCTAAATGATGGTGGCCCCCTTTGGAGAGGTGTACATTTGTGGGGCCCATTTCTTTTGCCTCTTAAAGCCTTATAACCCTCATTCCATTCCATTTCTCTATTCGTTATCTATCTCAAACCCTTAGAACCTCCCTCCCTTCAAAAACCCTTGAATCCTCCTCAATGAACCCATCCTAGATTCTCCCAAACTCTTTTCTCAACACCCATTCCCTTCCTCCCCTACATCTACATCATCCCCATCTCCAGGCAACACCAACTCCATCCTACCATTTCTTGTTCCTAAGCTCCAAGAACCCATCTTCACCCCTTGTGACTTCTCTTCTAAAACCCAAGGATTTCCATCCTCTCGCTTACAAACCCATCTTCTCTCCTCAACTTGGGCAAGGAAAAATGACATTCCTTGCAATCCTCTCTTCCATCTTCTCCATTCCCATGATCTTCTCCCTTATGGGGAAGAAGAGACCGTCCCCTGAAGAGGCAGGGCCGAGCTGCGAAAGGCGAAGCAAGAGGAACGCCAATCTACAAGGAGGGCCAAGCCAAGAAATACGAAGCAAGCGAAATACCGATCCTCGAGAAGGGCCGAACCTCGAAGTTCGATCCAAAAGGAGAAATGATCCCCAAGGAGAGCTTAGGATACAAGCCGCCCGACCATCCGTGGTAGATTTGGGAAACTTCGGGGAATGCAAAGTTGCATTCGAGGCCACTGTAGAGGAGCACTTGATTGGTAAGTACGACCTACTCAACCGACTCGTGTAAAAAGGATGGGGCCCCATGTTTGACAGAAGCCTACGACCTGATGTGGGGCAAGCAAGGACATTCTATGCCTGAATCAAGAACCTTGAATACAAGCCGTTAGGGTTTGATATCGAGGTAGGCAGCCAGGTTATCCACTTTGGAGTGGAGGCCTTCTCTTAGATACTTGGGATGCCATTGGGGAAAGTACTAATTAGTGAGAAGGAATTAGAGAAGCGGCTAGGTCGGGAGGAGCGTACGCTCTTCTTGTTCGGACATACGATTCCGTGGATAAGGGATAACACCATCTACGCCTCAGCCCTGACCCCAGAATATCATCTCCTCCACCGTATCTGCACTTATAATGTGTACCCGAGAGCAGAGAATCGTACTGATTGCACCCATTATATGGTAGAATTCCTCTACCGAGTGGGTCGTGGAGAAGACGTGTGCATTCCCAGCATAGTACTTCTCCAAATCGTGAAGGCCGCAAGGGCAACGTGGGAAAAATTGGACCTTCCTTTTGGCCGTTAGTTTGCCAGTTAGCTCGCCAGCACGAGATCGGGGGATCAAATGGAGATTCAAAGCTGGTCAAGATATTAGGCAATGAGATCTTGAATCATATGGGGTTGGGCCCCAAAAAATGACAGGCCCAAATAGAAGAGTTTGCAGATCTAGATGATGAGGAAGAAGAAGAGGAGAGTGAAGGAGAAGAAGAAAATGAAAGTGATGAGAATGCTAGTAAGGAGGAGGCTGAAGAGGATGGTGAAGAGCCACTCGCCGCTCAGGGTATGCATGAGCTCTTGGATGAGCTCAACGCTCGAATAGCCAGGATGGAAGAAAACCAGAGGAACTTGGAAAGAAGGATTAAGAAACTATCTCGCACAATGAAGGTAATATTATGCTGCATACAGGAGAAGGGAGCACCCCCTCCTTCGCCCGACTCTGAAAAATCAGTAGTTTAGTGTTGACGTTAATTATTTACTTGTTGTCTGAAGTAGTTAGGATTTGCTTCTTTTTGCTTGACATGTAATGGTTAGTTTCTATTTTGACTAGGCTATAGTTTTCTTATATCTAAGTGACTAGTAACTCCTATATTTTCCGTACAAATGATGTAACAACCCATGTTTGAATGACATTTTGGCTAAAATGAGAATATATATATATATATATATATATATATATATATATATATAGAGTTGTTTAAATTGCATGTCACCCTTAAAATTTTAATAATTTTTCCGCGAATCGAAATGGAATGAAATTTAATGAGATGACTTTAAACTTGATGATAAACCATAAAAAAATATATAATAATAATTCAGTAAATAAAATAATAATAATAATAATAATAATAATAATAATAATAAGGAACTTCAAATGAAATGAAATTTTGTGAAATAAATGTCAACTTAATAACAAATAATAATAATAATAATAATAATAATAATAATATATGATTAAGTAACTAAAAGAGATAAGGATGTTACAAACAATAAACGAGTTGGACATGAATTAAAATGAGAAATCTCTTTAACCAAGACCTGTAAGACAACCTTATAAATGTGAAAGTCAAACTTTTTAATATATTTTGATATTCCCCACTAGAATAATCAGACTACGGAATTACGGAACCATATGCCTGCGAAGCATTCGTGGCTTGACCCAATTCTCAATCATGAGCGACTACCAATGGACTCATTGCTTCGACAGACCAGAAGACCAAGATCCACCAGGACAAGGAAGAGATACAGCGAACTTTCTACCCTGGCCAGGTAGATGATCGATGTATCGGGTTCAAGCCCACTACAACCATCTCTCCGTAATGGCCGGATATTGAAAACATATTTTTACTCTAGATAGAGGGGAACCGTTGTCATGCATATAAATCTTTAAAAAGAAAATGGTAGTAAACCACCAAGTGAAATAGTTTTAAGGGGGGTAGACTACAATAAGCCATACTAACATATTTAGTTGCACCCTACCATGCATATGAACATGAAATCAACAAAACTTAAGCATACAAAATTAAAATATCTTTACCTATTTACGTTAGGCAATTTCGGGGATGAAATTATTTTTAAGGGGGGTAGATTGTAACACTCCAAATTTTTGCTATTTTGGATTGCCAAAAATCCTTAAATTATATATATATATATATATATATGTCGTCACTTACTGACCGTTGACGCTCGAGATGAGCTTATACACGGCTGGTACCAATAAAGAACAGTATAAATTAAATTGATCAACCACAGAAAACCAATGAATCCAACCGATCACTTAAACATCGAGTTTAGCCCTATGATTTGTTCACATAAGACCCAAATCTACCGACATGCCACTGACTAATCAAACAACCATAATTAAATTAGAGATCTACCCAAATCCAAGCTAGCTATGGGTCAGACATTAATTAATAAACCAAATCAACCTAGTTACTCTTTTATCCTAAAACCAATGGTTTAGACTGATCATGACCGAATCACCATTTTCGCTAATTTCGAATAGGTCATACTGTGAACTTATTTAATCCATACCTCAATAATTGTGCCTAAGGAATCTCCCTACCCAATTTACTTTAGAAATGCCTTGATTACCCGAACAAGCTTTAGACCTCTCATTAGTGGGCTACTAGTTTCGAAATTATAGACTAATGTCCATCTTACTGGGCTTGTGGTCCATCGCAGGCAATGAACTCAAACGATGCCTGGAAACAGACGATCTGTGCCATCCAGCTAGTGCTTGTAAAATGTAACTATCCCAAGTAATAACCTGAAATCTAAAATTTTAAAATAATTAGCCCCACCACTTAGGATAATGAATTAGGACACTTCAGCCGTCGGATTTCACCTAAACTTGCACCTCAGGATGAGAATATTTCCCTGCACTCGTCTATCGAATTTGACTCTTGATCGATGGACGATGACCATTGATCACAAATCGAACCCTTGCGATAAATCTCTGCATCCATTTAGCGTCAAACCTTGGACAGCCCCTCATCGGACCATGGGGCACCCATCCTATAATTTAAATGGGCCAGGAGGCCACCATGGCAGCCCGGAAAGCCATAAGTGGACCCCAAAGGGTCACTTGAGGAAATGATTGGCACCCAAGGCCAATTGGACAAAAGTCCAGGCTATAAAAGCCTTCAAACCCCTTTCTCCCTCACTCCCACAACAATTTCCAGTAAATGGAGAGAGAGAGAGAGACAGCAAGGGGAGTTGGGAATTTAAAGTTTCCACTCTCCTACCTCTGTCATCCACTAGAAACCACTGCCTTACCGCCGTAGAGGAGAAGTGTAGCTGACCAAAGGTAACCACTCTATCTTTCCTCCATATTTCCTTAGCTTGGGCCACTTGTATGTGTCCTGACATGCAATTCCTTTGGCAAAGGTCCTGACACATTAAATTTACGGACCCGGTGCCGTTAGAGCGACTCTAAGGACTTCCAATCTACAATAAGTGTGGACCATTACCTCTAGGTGGCCGGTTATCATGCATAGAGTGAACTTTAGTGATTTTGTGTGGAAATTTGCATGCATGTTGCTATTTTAGTATGAATTTGCTAATTTAGAACTTATGCCTAAAATCTCCCTAAATTGGGAAAGGAATTTCAAAATTCAAACCCCTTGATGTATGTATTGTTGAATTGTTTGGCAATTTGTGATGTTGCATGTGTAGTTGCTTGTATTGTTTATCAATTTGCGATGTTGGATGTGTACTATCCCTAAATCATGCTAATTTCCTAAATTAAATTATGTTACATGAAATTGATATGTGTGGATTTAGAGTGTAATTAATTATGTTGTTGAAATGTGAAATATGTGAAGCCCTTAGCTAGGAATGTCCTGATTTGCTAAGTTAGTGTCATGGACTTGCACACACGTCTTCCCTGTAGCTTGGGAATGGGTACATTCACTATCCACACCCCACCACATAGGTCGATTCTCCCCGTAGTTGGTAGTGGAGCTTATTTCCCTATCCATTAATCCCTGGAAACTCTGCCCTATATATTAACACAATTAAGAATCCCCTGAATGATGCGCAACGCTAGCTTATGCCCGAATCGAATACAGATCGTAATTACACTTACCAGATCTCCCTCACAACCACAAGTAGATTGACCTCTACTCGTGGTTATTGTATGTAGACATTGCACCCTTTTTGGGATCGACCGACCGAATCGAAACCCCTTGGGCACCTCTTTAGTTGGGTCTGGTCACGGGCAAGTTTGGCCCAACTAGCCAAACTGCGAGCTATCGGCTGTAGTTGGACTATGTGAGACATTGTTTTTAGGCCGTACAGTCGTGATTTTTCTCGTGGGGACAAATTGGCCTACTGGTTGGTCATTCTTGTACGTTAACCATGTTTGTACATGCCTGCTGGAACCTGAGACACCCTGCACCTATTTGCGCCTACTGATAAATAGAAGTTTGGCCCACAAGACTCATTAGCCGGGGATGGTGGAATGAGATATTATGCTCGAGCTGTCGGCCTATGCTGGGGTAACGAGCCTCCCCGTAGTGACTAGTGAGCAACTAACTCGTGAGCCAGGGATGGTGGAATGAGGCATTATGCCCGAGTTCTAGGCTTACGATGGGGTGACGACCCTCCCCGTAGTGACCGCGAGCAAGACTTTAAATGTCTTAAATGCTTTCGTATGATTCAAATTATGGGAATGACGAACCCAAATGGGCCATGGACCGCGAGAGCCATATGGCCACGACCACTAGAGCCGCGTGATCGGATTAGGGCAATGATCTGTCGGGGTATCTCGGTTTCCCCAACCTGCTGGATAAATGGACATAATAATTAACTCGGATAACATTTACATTACATTGCATTGATTACATTGGCGATTTGACAGTCGAGGTCATACTGAGGGAGTGTTTGTCATTCGCGATCGTTAGATGTTGTCGTTTGGGGGAGTGTTGTGGTGAGAGCATGCATCATACCATTGAATCATGCATTTACGTTAACCAGAGTATTTAGGATTGTTTGAATGTATGTCTTTCACTAAATTCGTTCCTGTGTATGATAATCCATGTAACTTATTGTTAATGGCACCACTGAGTTAACTACTCACTCCCACTCTAGGACGGTGTTTTAAAACACCAACCAGACCTCATATTGGATGCAGGTACCATAGAGCCTGACGTGCTTAGATGAGGCGACCATTACATAGTCTATTTTAATTCCAGGAATTGCTCAAATGACAGGTAAAATGAACTATAGAACCTCATTTCTGCAAAGCATAAGTAGCACTCAGGATATCGGGAGTCCAGTTCCTACTCGGCCCCTAAAATTCGGGGTGTTACATTTGCTTTCCGTATGAAATAACTTTTCAATATAGATAAAGCAAAAAGGAAATTCTTATAGTCGCTTGTGAAGAACAATTGCAAAGCATCTTTCTGAACAAAGAACTTGCTTGATATTCGAACCAAGTCCAGCATATGACTTGGACCTGAATTACAACTAAAGTTCACAACTACTTGGTTATTGCTATCGATTACACTAAGGAATGTAAATGATTGATAATGCTAAGGAGCACAAAGTAATTAAAAGATAGATTTGATTTGGTTTATATGAGATGTCTTATTATTATTATTATTATTATTATTATTATTATTATTATTTGCAGAATTCTCTTGCTATTTATAGCCTTATATTGACCATTTGGATGCTTCCCGTGTTCCAATGGTCATTATAACTATTTCGGCACTATTGACCTTTTAGAGACTTACTTCTAAGCTTATTACCTGTTTTGATAACTGCTCTAAGCTTCTTTATCGATTCAACCACGTTATTCTGCTTGTACAATCTTGCCTTGTAAATGATGTGGCACCACTGAATACACACTAGCTCTAATACTGCAAAATCTTCTTTCAATATCTCTGCCGATGTGGAATGGACTATGCAACTCTAGTAAAAATTACGCGTATCCTCTTTTGATTGGCTCGCGTGGGAACGGTCAACATCGACAAGTTATAACTGAGATCTTGAATAAATTACAACAAACACGGACAGTAATAACGGTGGCGAATGGTCTCGTACACGCTAGCGAATAATCAAGCGTTGGTGTAGTTAAACTGCTATCTCCGTAATGCTTTGCTTCTATCAAAGGAAAGAGAAATAAAAGCTTTCTATATACTACAACGTTTTGTTAAATATTCTTATCTTAGAGATGCCAAAAAGCTAAGATTACCAAACGATTACAAAAGAAGATAAGATTCTTGTCGCGACTCGCTTTTAGCGTAATCATCTCTATCTGTTTTATCTCCAAAAGAAGACACATTGAGGGGAACGCCGAAGTGTCACGCACCAAGTATCTTGTCCCACACCAACCATATCACAACCGTTCATTACGAGTAAACAATCATAATGTTTGTGGAAATATGCTCCAGCAGATGTGTTCACGAGGCTTCTCCAAAACAGTGCCAGAAAGCAAAAGGATAGCCACATTCATTATAGCAACCTTATGGCATGAAGGGATTTCATAGATTCTCAGTAAAATGAGCCAGTTTAGGCTAGGCTGAGATTTGCCTCAGCATGGCCCGTTATTTTTGTTATTACTATATTTTTGGGTGTGAAGGCTCAGACTGATGGATCGGTAGATGGTAGACCGGATGTACATCTGGGATCAGGCCCGGGCCTCTGTGGAACATGTTGGCAAATCTGGGTCCAGGCCCATTACATTCTGCCCCTATTCTGCCCCTGAATATGATGCTAGTTGTGGCTCACAGGACTGGAAATGAGAAGAAGCACAAACCATGGCACCTACGGCAGTCAACGGGTCTGGTTCGTGTCAGGTCCTTGAGTTCTCAGACCTGGACCAGGATCTGACTGATTGGGTTTTGGGTTACCATTCAGGTTAACATGGGCCTTTACATCTTCATTTCCAGTCTGATTCAGGTTGGGCCCACAACATGGATATGGAATGCGCGGAACAGAGCACTAAGGTCCGTATGGGTTGAAGTGGTAAAGTTCTATGGGTCCTACCATGATGTATATGTTATATCCACACCGTGCATCCATTTTTCCATATCATTTTTGGGCATGATCCCAAAAATGAGACTATTGGCAATTTAATTCCAAATAGAGATGCTAAGTTATCAGCAGCTCAAGCATCGCTGTGTTTTGCCTCAATAGACATTGAGAACCATTGTTTACAGAAATGTGGTTCAGTTTTTTCTGAATCCCAGTACTCACTTTAATAAACTGGTAACTATAAGGGACTGGCTTGTTTCAGGGTTCGTCTCTTAGCTAGAGATTGGATTTGAAATTATTGGGGTTTGGATTCTGTCAGTTGTCAGTTGTGTTTGACAATCTGAATTTTTAATTTTGTAAAAATCATAAATTGTGGTTGATAAGAATGAATTTCTGAAATTAAAAATAAAAAATAAAAAATCTGAGGCCCATTGTGACGTGAAAATGCCAATCGTTTTACCATGTTCAGCCTCTTATGTTTTCCTATGATGCAAAAACAAGACTGATAAAAACTCGAGTGGGTCAAGCCAGCCATTAAAAAAACACCTCCAAGGCACACCTTCTTTTTTATATGCCATCCAATCCATTAAGAGATGTGTCTGACTGCCAAGATGCATGCACACCCCAAAAATCAATCCATTCCAAATGTTTGGTGGGTCACACCTGAGAGAATAGTTTGGAAAATTGGATCGTTTTGATTGGATTTGGAATCCTTGAATTTTGTAACCCAAAATCTAAGGGAAGAAAAAGTGGTTTTTTAAAAAAAAACTGCCAAATGAGAGAATTGGAGGATCTTTTGGACGGAACCGTTTAAAACCGGCTGCCTGGTCCGAGAGCATGGAACCTTACTTTATAATAAGTTGATGGGAGGTCGGCAACTACGTCCAAATTTTTGAAATAAAATAGTATCTTTCACATTTTCCATCCTCGTTTACTCACGAGACTCTCGTCGTAGGTAGCCGGCCTTTTACGAAAAGTAACCCATAGTACCTGTCCATCCGTTGAACAACGCTCTCAATGGGTGGACTCTGTTCAATGACGTCCGCGAAGGGAGGTGGATCTGAACCCCCCATCTAATGGACTCTCTCCTCACGTTACCTTCCTTCAAAATTTACATGGAACGAATGATCTTAACCATCCTTTTCTCTTACAGTCGTACTGAAACAATTTTAATCACGACCATCTATTCAAGGCTACCGTCCAAATGGACTGTATTGTATGTTCAGTTCTAGGGCTGAAAGCCCGGCGGGTTGGTGCTCAACCCTAGCCCAAGCCAAGGTTCTTGTACCTCAACTCTAAATCAACCCAACCCAACCCAACCTGGGGTTGGGAATTCTCAACTCAAGCCCGACCCAAGTTGGCTCGATCGGGTTGGCTGGTGGATACATGCTAATATTTATATTATTATATTTCAATAAATGTATTATTATTATTATTATTTTACCTAATATTTTATTAATTATATAGGTAATTATTTATCATAAAGAATTTTATTTCTTTCTTAAAAAAAACAGAAGCTAAAATATAGAAAACGGGCTCCTTTAAAAGTCATATTGTACATGCATGCAATAGATCTAATATATCTAAGAGAGAAATCCTGTGTATTATGTTAGCCAGAGTCATCAGAAATGACGTGGAGCAATGAGACCCAATGGCATTGGAATTTCTCATGCCTTCAAAAAAGACAATCCACATTCAAGTATAATTTATAACTTATATATTGATCGGGTTTGGGTTGTTTAAGTACTTATATGTTTAGCACGTATGGATTGTTTAATTTCGTAAGACAAAAGTGTTTCAAGTGGGATCGTAAGTATGGAATCACAACTATTTTACATGTCTGAAGATCAACTTATTATCAGCTCAAGATCGGCACATTGTCTTAAGAAGTTGTTGCCCAATTTCAAGATAAGTTAAAGGCAAGTTCAAGACAAGTTGTACCATGTATATGCTAAAACACAAGTGATATAACCCTAGAAAAATCTTAGGTTAGGTACTTTCAAAAGTCAATTTGATTTTGTGTTTTAAATAGTGTTTTTGCCTTGGAGTTTGGCCAGCCTAACTTCTCCTTCGACTAGCCTAATTTCCTTGGCTAACCTAACTTCAAGTTTGGGTAAAATATTAAATTTTGATGAAAATTTGGCCAACCTAACTTTTGGTTCAGCTAGCCTAAACTTGAATTTCGGCTAGCCCGAGTGAAATTTGGGTCAAATTCTAGCAATGTATTTATTTAGAATTCGTGGGAATTTGGCCAGCCAATTGGCAAATTCAGCCACCCGAATTGTGATGTTCGGCTAGCCGAATTTCACCTCCGGCCAGCTAAATTTTGGATAAATCTTATCCCATGCAATTTGTTAGCCGTTGGAACGAATCCGGTGGAATCCGTCTAGCCGAAGCTATTCTTAGGCTAGCCGAATTTCTAATCCATTTGCCTATAAATAGAGACATTCTCTTATTCTAAACTACAATGAAAAATCACTCAAAACCTTCTACAAGTGAGATAAAAGCTCAAGTCCTCAGCAAGCTAATAGTGTAGTATTTATAATTTATTTTTATCTTATTCAATTTCCTTTCTCAAAGATCATTTCAATCTTATTTTAAAGACTATTCTATATTCCTTTTGAGATCTAAGAGAATTGAATCAAGTAGCATTTGTGTCACACCACAAACTTGGAAACCGGGCTCGCAAAATTTTCGATCACCGAATCTTGTGCCGACAACCTCTGTAGTACTCCATTCTTAGATCCCAGCGCCCATATGCCAGATTTCGATCATGGGATCCTATAAGGAGGATTTTTCAACGTACATTTAACTTGTAATAAGCATAACCACAAGTTTACCTAAATCACAAAGGCAACATCATCATCACATATCCACTAATATAAACAGTTGAATACAATGCTGAAAGTGAAATACATATATCGAAAATCAAAGCTCCACAAGACCGTTGCACGCTCCAAGCTCAGTGCTGTTGCGACCTAACATCACCTGCATACATCTATCGTGCATAAGCTTATAGAAAGCTTAGAGGGTAGTGTAAGTATGTGCGATGCTCATCCCAAGCATATAGATATCAGAGTAAGCGGAAATACTGATAATTCATAAATCCTACAATATTAAAGTAATGCAGATACATGCTGGTAAGTCCATAAATACCATCAGCCTTATCCAGGCTATGCAAAGCAAAAACATAATATGCCAATATCATATACTGAGGATGCAACACAATATGTAGTGCGAATGAAATGACCAAACTGGAGTGTGAAGTCGGGATGATAATACGTAATGTCGCAAGCTATGAGGTTTATTATAAGGGACTTATATCCAAACCAGTCTCATACTTAAATTTGGATAGCTAGACTCAATGTGGTAAACTTCTGACCTTAGGTTGGTTGCATGCCCTAACTGAAATCTTGGCCATTGCGAAGGTACACATAATAATTAGTTGCGCACCACCAGCCCAAGTGGATAGTGAATGAATGAGTAAAATGCAGAGTATGCATCTCCTGCTTAATAATCCACATATTAGTACCGTACATCTCTGTGATCATCCCGAGGTTTAGTACACTCAACGCCACTTGCTCCCCATCAAGCGCACAACTGAGTAAGTGGAAGAGACCTCACTATCTGCCTAACCAGTAGTCATCCAATATCCACTCGGCATGTCGATAGTGGACCCATTTATAAGCTGGTCAAACTCATCCTAGCTATGCCTACTCCCTCGGGCGGGTAAGGCCACACCCCCTTCCAACTGACCACGACACAGTAAGAGACGTGGCCTACTAGTATTCGGTACTCGAGTGCTCATGTATCCACTTGGTCTAGACGTTGGAGCGTCCTCTGGTACCTAAAGGGTTTAGGAACTTTCACCCAGGGATGCTTATGACATCACATGTAGAAGATATGCCTATGGAGGCTACGACCCTGATGTCTTTAGGGCGTATGGTGGTCATATCATAAAATGTGAGATGCATGAGTCATACCATCTAGTCAAACATCAAACCTGCGCGTATCGCGCGATCACGTGGGATGACTCCATCTCTCAAGGAGTCTCATAAACAACCTGTTATATAACATATGTAATGGTCAACGACATCTCATAATAAACATGCAAATGATGCGTATAGGCATGTATTATGATGCTATGCTGTTACATACTCATAATCGGTATGATAACCGGCACCGATAATCAACATCGATAATCGACATCGATGATCAGCATCGACCTCGATAATCAGCATCGATAATCGGCCTCGATAATCGACATCGATAATTGGCCTCGATAATTGACATCGATGAGAATGATCCTAACAAGGCCTAAGGAAAGGTCACAATGTGGACATTTAACCATCATTGCCCATCAATGTGGACATTTAACCAACATTGCTCCCAAGGAGTGGCCCACATAGAGCCAAACATATAGTGGGCCCATGGCCTCACACAAGGGCCTCATATACAATCTCAATGGGCCTTACAAAAGGGTCTCATATGTCACAATGGGCCTAACCACATGGGCCTCATATACATCACAATAGGCCTTATACACAGGCCACATATACATCACAATGGGCCTCATTACATAGGTCGAATATACAACACATTGGGCCTCATCCTATGAGCCTCATATACAAAACATCGGGCCTCATTCATGGGTCGCATATACATCACATTGGGCCTCAACCCATGGGCCTAAATTGCATCATAATGGGCCTCATATACATCAAGTGGGCCGCATCACATGGGTTGCACCAATGGACCTCATATACATCCAGTGGGCAGCACTAATGGGCCAATATACATCAAGTGGGCTGCATCACATGGGCCGCACCAATGGGCCAATATTCATCAAGTGGACCGCAACATATGGGCCGCACCAGTGGATGAACAATGTGTATAAAACACATACACCACGATCAAACCACACATACATGCATCGAGGTGGGTCCCGTCCGTCCAGAATGGACGGATGGCAAGGATGTAGAACACATAAATTAAGGTGGGTCCCATACCACACGTACAACACATGTGGGGTGGGCCCCACACGAACTGAAATGAATGGACAGTGTGTATAAGACACAAACATCATAGTGGGGTCCACACCACCATCCTGACAGGTGGACGGGGTGGATATACAATACATACACCAAGGTGGGTCCCACCCACACGTGTGGGGTGGGCCCACATCCATGACAGATGGATGGCGTGGCTACACAACATACATCACGGTGCCATCCCACCATCCCAAATCAAATGGATGGTGGGGATAGAGGATACATTCATCAAGGTGGGCCCATCCCACACGTGCAACACATGTGGGTGGGTCCCACCCACCAGGAAAACGGTTGGACAACATTAATGAAACACATATATCATGGTGGAATCCCACCGTCCAACAGATTGGATGGTGGGGATCTTAAATACACGCACTGCGGGGTCCACATCCTGGACGGTGGTGACCCCACATGTGTAGAGTGGGTCCCACCGTCCCAGGGATGGACGGCGTGGATTAAACCATACATCACGGTGGGTCCCACGTGGGGCCCATCATGTATATTAGATTATTATTATTATTATTATTATTATTATTATATTATATATTATTATTATATATATTATTGTATCATTCATATCAACGTTTAGAGCTGGACGTCCATTGACGGACGGTCTGGATTTACAGCAACTATGCAGCTACTGTACGGTACCTAGTTAACATGCCTCCATGCAGGTGCGTCCCATGTATGTGTGGGCCACATGTGCCATCAAGGTGGGCCCACATTTCACATCAAGCTGATATTTGTATTTTCCTTTATCCAGATTTGTCTGGGCAGATAGGCAGTGGCCTGTCCACTGAACGCCAGCTAGGTGGGCCCCACGGATGGGACGACGTGGATCATACATCACAGTGGGGTCCACAACACATGGTAGAGAGAGAGAGAGAGAGAGAGAGAGACGGTGTGATGGAGGGACCCCGCCACTATGGGCCCCTCTATATCATACAATGCATACATCGAATAGGTCCCACCACATGTGGGCCCTCAATCATAAAATCAAAGGTGGAAATCCTTTTTCCCATAAATAATGAAGATTCACCCACCGTTTGCACTCTTTCTTGGTCCCTTGTCTTCCTTAGATCATTGGCTTCAACTTTGAAGGGAGATGATGGAGATTGAAGGGTGGAGATGGGAGATAGGGTGGTAGGAAGTGGGCCACACTATAGCTTCTCCATGGGAAGCTTAGACATTTGGCTCTCTCTCTTGGGTTGCTTGAGAAATGGTTTGAGTGAGAGAGAGATGATGTAAGAGTGAGAGGGATGGGTGTGATGGGTGTGAGTGATGAGTGTACTTGACTAGGTATGGGTTGCTTTGACTTTGGGTAAGAGAGGGATGGGTGTTGTACTTGATTGATTGATGGGATTGATTTGACATTTGGTAGAGATTCTCTTGCTCGGCGTTTTTCTCGAAATAAACGTGGGCCCATATCTCCTGGCCTGGGTATCGCATCGGCTCGCAAGACGCGACGACAGCGCGGTTGCTAGGGTACAAGTTTTCAGTCAAGCTTCGGGATGCGACTTAGGGTCGTGCGCAAATGCCAATTACAAGTTGCAGGTTGCCAGAATTCAACGGGGAGGACTATGTGAGTCTCAGGAATGGTACGGTCTAGGATATGGGCCTTGCAATTTGGGTTTTTCATTTTTAAAAATCTTTAGAACCCTATACTTTTTCTTTCAAGTAAATATTTCCTCCTCTACATTTAAGAAAGAAGTTCTTCTGCTACAAGCTTCTATTACATCTTTAATTGATATTTGAAGATAATTTATTTACCTCTTTATTTCTTTTATGTTTTCTGAGATAGCCTGTAAAAATCTCAGTGGGTTGATTTGTGAGAGCCTGTGAAAATCACAAAGTGGGTTTTTGTTTGTGATAACCCGTCAAAATCACAAAAGAAGTTTTATTGTGGTGAGCCCATGAAAATCACAAGAAACTGTATATGGTTGTTAAAGTGAACATGTAAAAACCTTGTTATATTGAAAGCCAAAATTACGAGGGTAGTAATTTTGAGAGTAGAGTAGGTATGATTATTTTAAGCACCGAACCACTGTAACTCCTTGTGCATATGTGGTGAACGTTTATTTCTTTTTTGGTGGTGGATGTTATTTATTTCTTGTGGTGAATGCTATAATTATTTTATATTCTCTTACTAGTTTGAAAGATTAATTTTAAAGACATTCGTGAAATAAGGTTATCCTACCTAATATTTTAGGCGAAGGTTGTCTTATGAATTATTTTGAATTAAGGTTTCAATACTTGGGGGATTGAGATTTATTATTATTTATATATTTCACTTTTATTTCAATTATTTGGCATTGTCCTATTCACCCCCCATCCAGGACATCGCTAGCTCTCCTTTTTTAGGTTGGACCGGACAACCCGAGCTTGACTCAAGTTTTATCGGGTTGGTGTTTATATAGCCCAAGCTAAAAACCGAACTCGATACATCCTGCCCAATCCCAACCCAACGTCGGGTCGGTCATAAGTCAGTCGGGTTGCACCCGCCCTACTTTCAGCCCTATTGGGTTCAATATTTTTTCTCTCTTACAGTTGTACTGAATTAATTTTAATCAGGAACATCTATTCAAAGGCTGCCGTCCATATGGACAGGATCATCCACTGGGTTCGATCTTTCATATGCATGTTGTTGTTATTAAAATGTCAATCATGTGGTTAGTGTAGGCGTTCCAGAATTGAATGTACAACTCAATTCAAACTGAACAACTTACGACCCCAAGTGCCAAGATAAACAGATACCTCAGAGATCGACTATGGGTGATCGAGGTCTCATAAGATTGGTCACCTATTCATCTAAATGTATAATGTTGCTTAAAATGAGCATATACGGGTTGACGGGTTTCTAACTCAAGCAAGTGGATAGATTCCCATTTGATGCATTTGTGCATTCATGCTTTGCATAATATTTGTAATTAAAAAAAAAAACATATATTGTATATGGCTATTGTTATTTTATTTTAATTTGATGTTAAGAACTATGTTGGGACTTCTCACCAAGACTATCCAACTTACCCTATATGGATGTAAATTTGTAGATATATGATTGAGGGTAAGGCAGTGGCTCAAGAACAGGAGTACGTGGTCGAGGAAGAAAAGGACTTAAGGGACATGTGGCCCTACTTAATAGAAGAAGAAGTTGCTGCCATAAACCAACTATGATTATCATTTTAATTCTATTTGATGTTCTCAAATTATTATTTATTTCTTTCAATTTTTTCGGACAATATTTATCCCCGAATGGGAGAGTACTTATCTGTAACACCCCATACTTTTCAGTACTCGGGTGTTACCATGTCACCTAACTTAAGCATACACTCATTCTCATTCTAGTATCAATCCGACCATTGAAAGCAATCTCCATCCATATATTAAGCCATCCATCCGTTATTATTGAAGATGTACCTCCACATTGACGTAGGAATCTATTTTCAAGATTTTCATCTCTTGGATAGATCAATCTAATCGTTCACCGTAGATTTGGAAATCTGAATCGCGAGATCCACCGTTCATCAAATCCATAACATTTTGTCAATCGCTCTAACACTTGATTTCCCTAATCCAACCACCAAATTATAAATTGAATCTTTAGGTTACAATTGGACAATCCTAGAAACTATTAAATCTGATTTATACCATGCGTACTTAGAATTCACGTTAATACAACCGTTTAGCTTTAGATCAAGTAAATCAATTCCATTTAGACACCTTTAAGAGATCTTAATACCATAAATTGGTTTCTTAGAAACAATCTGACCATAGGTTATGTGAATTGACTGTCAATCTAAGGACCTACCCATGCATTCACATCGTAGGATTCTAAGGAACCCAAATGATCATTTGTTTCAGTTTAATCAAATCATCCAACTATTGATCCTTGCGGAGAAGCCCTGTGGACACTCCAACTCTAATTCAAGGCCACACCGTTAACAGGCATACAACATGCAACTTCATAGCCCACTAATTGATCATCCTTATCCCTACTTCTAGTAACAGAATGTACCGTTGAAACCCACTTAAAAAAGCTTAAGACCCTTTTAACCATTAATGTTCAAAGGTAGAGTGATCTGACTATTAGATCGATGAAATTCCATAAGTGAAGACTTAAAATATAGGAGAATGACCCACTTAAGCTTTGGGTCTGCCCGATCCTTGGTCTGATGGCCCAATAGTTCTATTCGGGATGAGAGGACGAAGTGGATTTCACTAAACACTACCGTGGGACGAAATTACTCACATGGGTACCAAGTTGTGAAAGTAACCACTAGAATCTATTCAAATAAGCCTAGGAATGTTCAAGAATGTTGGTGATCCGATCGAGAAATAATCCAACCGTTGAAGCATTGGTAATCTCTAGTTAGAATCATGGAATTGAGTAGGATGTCCCACTTAAGGTACAAATTTGCCTCATCTTTAGTCTGAGGTCCATGACTAAAATAGGGGACTTGATGATTGGTGTGGATTTCACATAACATCAGTGTGGACCCCACATATTTCTAAGTGTGCACCACAATGGGTGTGCACCCTTGGTACACCGGACCCGGTTAAAACGGTTTGACTGGGATTTCCAAAAGAAGGAAGATATCTTCTTCCGTTTTCACTCCTGCGCTCAGCGCGTTTTGAACGGGCAAGCAACCGTTCATCTATTCAAGTTGTGGCCCACCTCTACTACCCACTTAGATGATCCAAACCGTCCATCTGATAGAGCACCCACATTCAACCAAAACCCAACACTTTCGCAGCCTGAAACCTACGAGTATGCACACAGTTTCCGGCTGAACTGGGCTTGTGTGCAAGTAAAGTTGTATTTCTAGCCACTTCTAAACTAAACCATTGTGAATTATGTGGGCCACCTTATGCCGATCTAAGCCGTTCAAATTGTAAGCCTCTTAAATCCATCCGGGATGGTGGACCCAGCATAAATGCATGCATACGTGTGTGTGCTGAAATCCGGCCCAAAAACACCCTCGCACGACCCATTCCCAAAATGGAAACTATCCCCACCACTTTCTCCAGCCAGCTGGCACGATCCATGTGAGGATCCCTCATCTAATCACAACCCTTTTCTTTAGACGGATCACGTGGATTAGGGTTCCACAAAGAAAACCTAGCTGGCTGTTTTCCAGAAAACCAAATAGCGGGATTAGATCCTAGCCTTCTAGTCCAATCTGACACCCTGAGAACATCTAGGGTATGATATAAGGTGAATGGGTCATGTGGCGACGGACGTCTCTCCCATTCTTGTGGCTGTTGGAGAAAAAGGGTCCCAATCCTCCCTTCAAACCCATTGAGAAAACGTCATCGAACCTTCGGTTTCCTACATTTGCAGGCTCCATTACATCCCTAAGGACCATCCCACAATGTCAGATTGAAGAAAAGAGCAGTGGGAGTAAATCTGTAATTAATGCCCGTGTCTTCTTCTCCGCCTTTCTACCGCACTAAGCCATTGTAGTTTGAGTCCATTTGACCCTAGTTGTGTTTGGACACATGGCTAGAGGACCCTACAGAAGGGAGAAGGAGAAGAAAAGGAAAGTGTGGGGGAGGGATTGCGGCTCCGCTGTTGTCATGATGCACCAGCTCGAACCGAGCCGAGTTTGGGCCAAGTCAGGACAGGCTTGACATCCATTGCTGGATGTTTCCAGCATGAAGAAAAGGAAGATAAAAGAGTGAGAAAGGGAGAAGATAGTGAGAGAGTCGGTGCAAGACTGGGACTCGAGTTACATTAAGCTGCTGCCTGTTACCATTGTGCCACACTCAGACTCGGTCTGAGTTCAGGCCGAGTCTGCTGAGTTAGGCCGCGCTCGTGATGAGTCCAGCCACCTCTGGACTTTCTAGAAGCAGAAAAGAATAAGAAAAATGGTGAAAGAAGGGTGCATGGTTGCACCCGCTCGAATCGAACCAAGTTGCTGGGTTGAGTTGCATGAGTCGGGGCTGATGTCCATCAGAGTTGGGTGCGGGTTGGTCTAGTCTAGACTTTTGGGAAGTCTAGGGGGAGAAGAGATGTAGGAAGAGAAAAAGAAGAAGAAGAAGGAAAGAAAGAGAACTGAGAGAGGAGTGGTGTTAGTGGCCGTTGGGCTGACTCGGCTGAAACCGAGTTTGACTCAATCAAGTCAGGTTTGGGCTTGGTCCAGACGTTGCTGGATTTCCAGCATGTGAAAAACAAATAAAAGGAGAAGAAGAGAAAGGAGAGAGAGCGAGAGAGAGAGAGAGAGAGAGAGAGAGAGAGAGAGAGAGAGGTGGGTGGTTGTGTTGAGCCGAGTCAACTCGGGTGTTGAACTGAGCTGATTCAACTCAAATCGACTGGGTGTGTTGTTCTCTCAACCTGGCATTGAAATTTTAGTTAGTAGTTCAGTTGTTTAGTAGATTTCCTAATTTCCGTTAAGATGTAGCCTAATATCACATTTTATTTTGTTTGAATTGGGAGTGAGTCAGTCAAGTTTACCTCGGGAAGATTCTAAGGGCGTACGCACCTCCTAGCGACAATGTAGGCAATTCAACACTTAAGGTGATGATTTCTTCTCGTTAAGCTTTCCATTTCCAAATTAGTTTAAGTAATAGTCTTTATTAGAATTATAGATGTTATCTCATAGAATGCGATCTTTTATCAATTCTTAAGGCATGACTTATACTTGAATTATAGTTGACAGTTGTGAACCATGATTTAATGTAATAACTACTTACATGATGGTTTTCATTTGAATTTTAATTGATAGTTCTTATCATGACTTATTGCGATTATTATGAATCAACTTATGTCTGGCATGCCATAACTATATGCTTTCTCGTGGATTGTTGCAAGTCGCCATGGATCTGTATTCACTACACTTACTAGTAGGTGATTCCTATTATATATGTGAACCCATACTTAAGATGTAACAAGATAGAATGTGGTAAGAAATGGACCCTCAATTTGGAGGTTATATGGGACATGGAATATTGATGTGGGATTTACCATCCATAGGTCATATGGCTTGAGTGTCTCAGAAATGACTTCTTTAACCGCTCTGATTTAACCTTGCCTAACCCCTTGCAGTCTCAATTTAATGTTCCGAGCAACCTTTTACTGCTGCGATTTAACATCTGTCCCATGTTTTGATGATTGTCTTGCATGCCTTCGATGGCCTATACCTATGCGATGGTAATCCCTACTTATTGAATTTATTTGGGCACTGGTCGATGGACATCCATTAAACATCCTAAGATGTGGAAACCTCATGAGCCAGGGATGGTGGTCATGAGACACTATGCACGAGCTGTCGGCCTATGCTGGGTGACGAGCCCCCCGTAGTGACCATTGAGTTACTTAAATTAGCTGGTTGTAATGGAAATAATAATGGTTTGGCTAATCACGCATTTATAGCATACTGGTGATGACAGATGGATAATTCTGGATGCTTTAGATAGCACGTGCCCTTAGGCTTAGTGGGGTATCGATTCGCTAGCTCCCAAACCATCAACTATCGACATACGTACGTGATGTACGATGGCTTGGTTATTATGTTGTACGTGATGTACGTACGTGATGTGCTGCGCTGATGACCAATCATATGTATGGGTGACAAGCCTAAGTCCGACTGGATGAGCATCCGCAGGTCGATGTGCATTCACGCATCCATGCATTTAAATAAGATTGCATCATGTATTGTTTTGAATGCCTTGTTGTTTTAACTATGCCTAGCTAAAGCGGCGGTGTGTAATCTTGAGGGGAATTCACACTGAGTTGGCCACTCATTTATTGAATATTCAACCGTACAAGAAATACAGGTGATTTAAAAGATGTTCATGTCCAGATTGATATAGAGCAGGATATAATTATCAGGGGTGCATGGCTGTATCTGCCAAGAGAAGCGGCGTGATCTTGCAGCTCAAGTTTATATGCATTTTATTATTCCTCATGTGTAAATTGTGTAATTCTTGTATTTATTAATATAGAGACATTGGTTGTATAAGTCATTATGGGCAGCCGCTCGTATATTCTGAATGTAAATGAAAATTTTCCTTTATGTTTGATTTGTCTATTTTCGCTAAACTGCTAACTTTGAAAGAAAAAGAAAAAAATATATACCTAAATTTGACTATCTTTAAAGGTTAACACTCATGTTTTTGAAGAATGAGTCATATACTTGGGTTCCGAAAATTTGGGGCGTTACAGTTGGTATCAGAGCATAGTTTAGAGAAACCAGGCCTTGAGAAAATGAACTTATACAGACTTTGAATGTCTCAAGTTAGGATGTTGGAATTAGAAATCTGAAGTTAGGTGAATCTCCCCTAGACTTAGGAAAATTTTGAAAATGTAGAGACCCAAACTTAGGTCCCCTTAGAAATTATTAGAATATCCATTCAAATTGGTATGAAATTCCCTTACGATAAAGGAAGATTGAAAACATAGAGACTTCAACCTTTAGGGTCCCTTAAAATTTTTTAGGTTAGAGCTTTGGACTTTAACTTATGTACAAATCCCTTAGAATTAGGAAGAAATGGGAACATATAAACTCAAATGTTAGGCTCCTTTAAAAAATAATATAAAAAAATTGTTTGGATAACTATAAAACTCAGAAATGATCTTAGGTTCCTTTGAAAATTTCAGGTTTAGTCATTGAACTTGGGGACTAAACCTAGGCATCGTTGGAAAACAAATATCTACTATGATGTATAAACGACTAAACAAGAACATTCCTTATACTTGACTTCCAAATGAAAATTTTCTAAAAATCCAAGATATGAACTTTCCTAAAATTTTGTAGTTAGGAATAACACTATCGCAATAGTTAGCAAATGAAACGAACTTAGAATTGTAGAAATTTTCCTTACCCACCATATTCTACATTAGATTAAACATAAGCACTTCCTAAACTAAAGGAATCATAGTTTAAATTTCTTAATACATCTCTTTACTTAGGAATAATATTTCCCACAAATTCCAACACGTAAAATTAATTAGAGGAAAAGTCGTATAATTTTTAGGTAAACTTTCAACCCTAGGTTGAGTATATTAAGACTAGATCCGAAATCCTAGGTGAACTTGGCAACTTTTAAATTCAGATTTTGTGTAGGAAATCCTGGTCTTGAAATTTTTGCATTGCGCTTAGATGATCAAAGTGAGGCAGTGAAAGCATGATGGGCCATGTAAATTTATATATTATGAAAATAGAAGATTACTTGATATTCCCCAAGACTCTAGAATAATCAGAATCATGGGTTGATGGAACCATACTTAAGCGAAGTTGCGTTGTTTTTTCCAAATTCCATATCCTAGCAGATTCTAATGATCTCAATGCCCTGATTAGGTAGAATATCGAGATTTGACAGGATTATGAATTGATACCAGTAAATCCTCTATTCTACGTAGGCAAAGGATCGATGTATCGGGCTCGAACCCACTACAACCATCAGTTCGTGGTAGCTCGAACACTGAAAACCATAAAATTGTGTTGTACTTTAGATAATGGGGAACTATCACTAATGGTAAAAGAAAATAAAAGGAAAGATAGGTATTGTTAATAGCCACCCAAATGAACTTATAATCTTAGTAAGTGCTATAAGAAATCCTAATGCTGACAAGCATTAGAATGATTCCCTAGCTCTTGTTAATACTGGAATGATTTCTAACATTTAGTGGAACCTAAATGCATCAATTGATCTGTTTCACAAAAGACTTAATGATTGTGGTAAATTGTATATAGCATGTTGTGATTTCACACTTAGGCATATACACTGACCAATTTGTTAGGATAGAGGTATGAGAGTTTAGTAAAAATTTAGCTACTGCCTGTTTAAATCTAAGTTATGATAGCACGCTTAAATAAGTTGTGATATAGGGTATACCATTAAATCTAAGTTATGATAGCACGCTTAAATAATTGATATGCCCATTATTGAAATCTCGAGGACAAGATTTTGTTTAAGGGGGGTAGATTGTAGCACCCTGTACTTTTTAGTATTCGGGTGTTACCGTGTCACCTAACTTAAGTAAACACTCACACTCATTCTAGTATCAATCCGACCGTTGAAAGCAATCTCCATCCATATATTAAGCTATCCATCCGTTATTATTCAAGATGTACCTCCATGTTGATGTAGGACTCTATTTTCAAGATTTTCATCTCTTGGATACATCAATCTAATCATTCACCGTAGATTAGGAAATCTGAATCGTGAGATCCACCGTTCATCAAATCCATAACACTTTGGCAATAACTCTAACACTTGATTTCCCTAATCTAACCACCAGATTATAAATTGATTTTTTAGGTTACAATTGGACAATCTTAGAAACTGTTAAATCCAATTTATACCATGCCTACTTAGAATTCACGTTAATACAATCATTTGGCTTTAGATTAGGTAAATCAATTCCATTTAGACACCTTTAAGAGATCCTAAGACCATAAACTGGTTTCTTAGAAACAATCTGACCATAGGTTACGTGAACTGACTGTCAATCTGAGGACCTACTCATGCATTCACATTGTAGAATTCTAAGGAACCCAAATGATCATTTGTTTCGGTTTAATCAAATCATCCAACCATTGATCCTTCGGGAGAAGCCCCGTGGACACTCCAACTCCAATTCAAGGCCAATTTGATCGTTGATTTAGGAGTCTAACTATACACCCACACTGTTAACGGGCCTACAACACTCAAGTTCATAGCCCACTAATTGATCGTCCTTATCCCAACTTCTAGTAATGGAATGTACCATTGCAACCCACTTAAATAAGCCCTAAGACCCTTTTAACCATCAATGTTCAAAGGTAGAGTGATTTGACTATCAGATCGATGAAATTCCATAAGTGAAGACTTAAAATATTGGAGAATGGCCCACCTAAGCTTTGGATCTGCCCGATCCTTGGTTTGATGGCCCAATAGTTTTATTTGGGATGAGAGGACGAAGTGGATTTCACTAAACACTACCATGGGACGAAATTACTCACATGGGTGCCAGGTTGTAAAAGTAACCACTAGAATTTATTCAAATAAGCCTGGGAATGTTCAGGAATGCTGGTGATACGATCAAGAAATAATCTAACTATTGAAGTGTTACTAATCGCTAGTTAGAATCATGGAATTGAGTAGGATGGCCCACTTAAGGTACAGATTTGCCTCATCTTTAGTCTGAGGTCCATGACTGAAATAGGGGACATGATGGTTGGTGTGGATTTCACATAACATCAGTGTGGACCCCACATTTTTCTAAGCGTGCACCATAATGGGTGTGCACCCTCGGTACACCGGACCCAGTTAAAACGGTTTGACCGGGATTTCCAAAAGAAGGAAGATATCTTCTTCCTTTTTCACTCCTATGCTCAGCGCATTTTGAACGGGCACGCAACCGTTCATCTATTCAAGTTGTGGCCCACCTCCACTACCCACTTAGATGATCCAAACCGTCCATCTGATAGAACACCCACGATCAACCAAAATCCAACATTTTCGCAGCCTGTAACTTATGAGTATGCACACAGTTTCCAGCTGAACTGGGCTGGTGTGCAAGTACAGTTGTGTTTCCAGCCACTGCTAAAATAAACCATTGTGATTTATATGGGCCACCTTGTGATGATCCAAGCCATTCAAATTGCAGGCCTCTCAAATCCATCCTGGACGGTGGACCCAACATAAATGCATGCATACATGTGTGTGCTGAAATCTGGCCCAATAACACCCTCGCACGACCCGTTTCCAAAATGGAAACTATCCCCACCACTTTCTCCAGCCAGCTGGCACAATCCATGTGAGGATCCCTCCTCCAATCACAACCCTTTTCTTTGGACGAATCACGTTGATTAGGGTTCCACAATGAAAACAGACACTAGGGCCTCCTTTCCACTGACTGTTTTCTAGAAAACCAGATAGCGGGATTAGATCCTAGCCTTCTAGTCCGATCTGATGGCCTTGAGAACATCTAGGGTATGATATAAGGTGAATGGGTCGTGTGGCAACGAACGTCTCTCCCATTCTTGTGGCTGTTGGAGAAAAACGGTCCCACTCCTCCCTCCGAACCCATTGAGAAAACGTCATCGAACCTTTGGTTTCTTACATCTACAAGCGTCGTTACATCCCTAGGGACCGTCGCATAATGTCAGATTGAAGAAAAGAGCAGTGGGAGAAAATTCACCATTAATGCCCGTGTCTTCTTCTCCACCTTTCTACCGCACCAAGCCATTGCAGTTTGAGTCCATTCGACCCCAGTTGTGTTCGGACTCGTGGCTCAAGGACCCTAGAGAAGGGAGAAGGAGAAGAAAAGGACAGAGTTAGGGAGGGAGTGCAGCTCCGCTATTGTCGTGCCGCACCAGCTCGAACCGAGCCAAGTTTGGGCCAAGTCAGGCTAGGCTTGGCATCCATTGCTGGATGTTTCCAGCAGGAAAAAAAGGAAGATAGAAGAGTGAGAAAGGGAGAAGACAGTGAGAGAGTTGGTGCAAGACTCGGACTTGGGGTACACCGAGCTGCTGCCTACTACCATTGTGCCACACCTAGACTCGGTCCAAGTTCAGGAAGAGTTTAGGCCTAGTCTGTTGAGTTGGGCCGTGCCTGTGATGAGTCTAGCCACCTCTGGACTTTCCAGAAGCAAAAAAGAAGAAGAAAAATGTTGAAAGAAGGGGTGCATGGTTGCACCCGCTTGAACCAAATTAAGTTGTTGGGTCGAGTTGCATGAGTCGGGGTTGATGTCCATCCGAGTTGGGTGTGGGTTGGTCCAGTCTAGACTCTTGGGAAATCTAGGAGGAGAAGAGATGTAGGAAGAGAAGAAGAAGAAGAAAGAAAGAGAACCGCGAGAGAAGGAGAGGTGTTGGTGGCTGTTGGGTTGACTCGACTAAAATTGAGTTTGACTCGGTCAAGTCAAGTTTGGGCCTGGTCTAGACGTTGTTGGATTTCTAGCATGTGAAAAATAAATAGAAGGAGAAGAAGAGAAAGGAGAGAGAGAGAGAGATAGAGAGAGAGAGTAAGGTGGGTGGTTGTGTTGAGTCAAGTTAACTCCAGTGTCAAACTAAGCTGATTCAACTCAAATCGACTAGGTACGTCATTCTCTTTACCTTGGATTGAAATTTTAGTTAGTAGTTCGGTTGGTTAGTAGATTTCCTAATTTCTATTAAGATGTAGCATAATATTACATTTTATTTTGTTTGAATTGGGAGTGAGTCGAGTTAAGTTTACCTTGGGAAGATTCTAAAGGCGCACGCACTTCCTAGCGACAATGTAGGCAATTCAACAATTAAGGTGATGATTTCTTCCCCTTAAGCTTTCCATTTCCAAATTAGTTTAAGTAAATATTCTTTATTAAAATCATAAATGTTATATCATAGAATGCGATCTTTTATAATCAATTCTTAAGGCATGGCTTATACTTGAATTATAGTTGACAATTGTGAGCCATGATTTCATACAATAACTATTTACATGATGGTTTTCAATTGAATTTCAATTGATAGTTCTTATCATGACTTATTGCGATTATTATGAATCAACTTATGTCTGGCATGCCATAACTATATGCTTTCTCATGAATTATTGTGAATCGTTATGGATCTCTATTCACTACACTTACTAGCGGGTGATCCCTCTTGTGTATGTGAAACCATACTTAGGATGTAACAAGATAGAATGTGGTAAGAAATGAACCCTTGATTTGGAGGTTATATGGGACATGGAATATTGATTTGGGATTTGCCATCCATCGATCATACGACTTAAGTGGCTCAGAAATGACTTCTTTAACCGCTTTGATTTAACCTTACCTGACCCCTTGCTATCTTGATTTAATGTTCCAAGCACCCTTTTACCATTACGATTTAACATCTGTCACATGTTTTGATGATTGCCTTACGTGCCTTCGATGGCCTATACCCATGCGATGGTAATCCCTACTTATTGAATTTGATTGGCTACTAGTCGACGAGTATCCATTGAACATCTTAAGATGGGGAAACCTCATGAGCCGTGGATGGTGGTCATGAGACACTATGCCCGAGCTGTCAGCCTACACTAGGTGACGAGCCCCCCGTAGTGACTATTGAATTACTTAAATTAGTTAGTTGTAATTGAAATAATAATGGTTTAGCTAATCATGCATTCATAGGGGTCCTTACTCTTACTCCAGTGGTAGACTCTTAGGAGTTTCAAAGCCTGGTTAAGGGTCCGAGTACCCATAGGCGGTGAAATCCCACTAAGGTGTGAGTGTGTGGTGGTGTGTGTGCACGTGCTAAAAAAAATCATGCATTCATAACATATTGGCAATGACAGATGGATAATTTTAGATGCTTTAGATAGCATGTGCCCTCAGGCTTACTGAGGTATCAATTCGCTAGCTCCTAGAGCATCGACTATCGACCTACGTACGTGATGTACGATGGCTTGGTCATTATGTTGTATGTGATGTACGCACGCGATGTGCTGCACTGATGACTAGTCATATGCATGCGTGACGAGCCTAAGTCTGACTGGATGAGCATCCCCAAGTTGATGTGCATTCACGCATCCATGCATTTAAATAAGACTGTAATATGTATTGTTTTGAATGCTTTGTTGTTTTTAACTATGCTTAGCTAAGGCGGTGGCGTGTAATCTTGAGGGGAATTCACACTGAGTTGGCTACTCATTCATCGAATTTTAACTGTACAAGAAATACAGGTGATTGAAAAGATGTTCATGTCCAGATTGATATAGAGCAGAGTACAATTATCAGGGGTGCATGGCTGTATCTGCCATGAGAAGCGGCGTGATCTTGCAGCTCAAGTTTATATGCATTTTATTATTTCTCATCTGTATATTGTGTAATTTTTGTATTTGTTAATATAAAGACATTGGTTGTATAAGTCATTATGGGCAACCGCTCGTATATTCTGAATGTAAATGTAAATTTTCCTTTATATTTGATTTGTTCATCTTTCGTTAAATTGCTAACTCTAGAAGAAAAAGAAAAAAAACCTAAATTTGATTATCTTTAAAGGTTAACACTCGGATTTTTGGAGAACGCGTCATATACTCGGGTTCCGAAAATTCGGAGCGTTACATTATCCATGTTAATAACTGATTATTGGAATTGATGGTCAATTTCTTATTCATGAGATGTGGCTGAGTTTGAATAGAACTTATATTTATAATAGTACTACTAGCTAGGTAAATTTTGCATAATCATATCATATAATTTAATTACACTTAATATATAAGTCATGAAGTGGATCTCGGATACAAAGTACACTCCAAGTACCCAAAATCTGAGTCATGAGAAGGGCCCACCATGATGTTTATTTGCCATCCAATGTGGATAATGATATCCACCATTGAAACCTTGAGAGTTCCACATGTGTGAAATCATTGGAATGGCTTGATTTTTTTGGGTGAGCATGCATCTTGGCCATCAGCCACATCTCTCAATTAATTGGATCGCATGTAAAAAAGGAGTGCCTTAGAGGTGTGGTTTTTAATTTTTAAAGTCTCAACTATTCCCTCTAGTGTGGGGCGCTTGAGTTTCTATCTTAATTTTGGTTACAAAGGAAAAATGAGATGGTGAATATGATAAAAGGATTGGTATTTTCACATCTTAATGCTTTAGGTTTTTTTTTTTTTTTTTTTTCTCTAGAAATTTAAATTGTCAAGCATAATTTCTAAATTCCACAAAATTGAAAATTCAGATTGTTAAACATAACTAACTGAATCTAAATTCTAAAGATTTAAATCCAAATCTCAAGTTGTGAAATGATACCTAAAACAAGGCAATCCCTCGTAATCCCAATTTTTCTGAAGTGGGCATTGAGATTTAGTAAGAGGTAGACCACACCTTTCCAAACAATGGTTCTCAATGTCTATGAAGCAAAATGCAACAATGATTGAGCTGGTAATAAGTAAGGATCTCTAGTTGGCGTTTTATTGCCAATACTAGATAGGTTCAAGAGTATGTTCTGCTAGTAATCAAACCTTAGTTCCATAGGACTGAGGTTGTGAACACGTAGTCTATTCCCCAAACTTCTCTGTTGTGTTTGTGGCTTGCTCGTGAGTGAGTTGACTCATATACATAATGCATTTAACTTGGAGTTGTTACAAGCTAATTTATTTAGTATTTCCTACTAGGCTAAGCCCTATAGATTCATAAAGATCAGGGAATTCGAAGACTCCCTTCCATGAAATAACTCCAATTGATTTACAACTTGAAGATTCTGAATAAGGGAACTTGGTGACAAATAAGGAAGGGGTTCGGCACCCTTCTCCTCATATACAAGCTCTAAATTAAGTAGTTTTATTGTCTAGTCAATTGCGGACAAGATCTGAAGCTGACTAGGGAGCTTAACTTGGGGTAGTAGTGGAGGGTTATACTTTACATTAGTTAGTATCAAGAAGTGTTGTTGTTAAAAGGAGACAAAGAGACTAGGTAGTCCTAGGTTTTTGATGTAGAAGGATTCAAGGGAACTCATCAAGCCACAAAGCACACACCTAAAGATTGCTTAGAAAAGCAAGGAAGTAGGAGAAAGATGAGATGTTGCTAATACAATGATGTGGTAAATGAACCAGTAAGCAAATGCTCTACTAAAAACTTGTTGGAGATTTGAGTAAAGGGAGGAAGAATCCTAACACTCTTTAAGAGAAGAGATGATTGGAACTCTTAATCCCCACCCTACTCCGTTTCTTGGGAAGCTGTAACTCTTGTAAGGATGGATGGTGTTGGTGCACAAAAAAATGCATTTTCAGACCTTCCAGTCCCTGTTGCAGCAATTTCAGACCTCCCAGTCCCTTTTGCAACATTTTCAGACCTTCTAGTCCCTGTTGCAACATTTTCAAACTTTCCAGTCCCTGTTGCACCATTTTTAGACCTTCCAATCCCTATTGCAGCATTTTCAGACATTTCCATCCGTGTTGTAGCATTTTCAGACCTTTCAATCCATCTTTCAGCATTTTCAAACCTCCTAGAGTGTTGTTGTGCTGAAACAGACGTTCAAAGTGCTGTTACGCGGAAACAAACTTCCTAGAGTGTTGTTGCATGGAAACAGACATCCAGAGAGCTGTTGCGCAAAAACAGACTTCCCAAAGAGCTGTTACACGGAAGTAGACTTCATAGAAAGCTGTTGTGCGGAAACAGACATCCAGAGATGTAACGACCTTGGAATTTCTGTGCTAATCTTTCCTTAAGTAGTTATTTTGGGGTAATTAGCGCTTTACTCGATTGCTTGTGAAATCCGCATCAATCACTTTAAATTGTATCTGCATGGCTCTAATCGTGTAGATTAGTGAGCGCTACGTTACTCTGAAATCTGGGATCCATCGCTAAATCCAGTTGTTCTGGGGAATTTTTGGAAGATCTGGATCGGACCTGGACCGCGCGTCGAAAGTCCGATGGCGATGATCTTAGGCTGTTGCGGTCACCGAGTTGGGCTTGATCTTCACCTCGAAAATCAAGTCGATCTGATGTTCTGGGTCGATTTGCTTGAGCTCGGAGTGAAGAGTGTGAGAACGGTTGGAACTTAATAAGCTTTTATTGAAATCTGAGTTGTGCCGCTTGCGCGACGATTTTAAGCATTCTGACCGTTGAATTCTGACCCAATTTCACCCTCTGATCAGGATGGTTGGCCCAGGCATATCCTAGTGCTTGTGGACCTGATCGAGTTTCCGTGACTGTTGAATTGAGTGTGGTCCGCCACGGCTGATCTGAAGAGCCGGTCGGTATAAAATCTCAGCTTGACCTAGATCCATGGTCAATGAGCTTAAGTCCGACCTTTCGTGGTTATAGGTCCACCAGAAGTGCTTCGTTGGATCGAGAAAGGCTTACTTTGGTTATAACCTAAGTATACCTTGACCCTGGGGTTATTTCCATCATTTTAAGGCCTATATATAGTCCTTAAACCCTAGCTCTCATTTCCATACGATTTTTCTCTAACCCTAGCTTGGAAAGAGAGTGGAAAGGAGAGAGAAAGTGAGAGAGATAAGTTGGTGAATCATCTTGGATTCTTCCTCGTTCTTCTTCATCTTTGAACCTTCACTTTGAATCGTTCTTCTGACGATTCTGAGTTCCTTTTGGGGTAAGTTAACCTAACCCTAACCTGTGTTAGAGCTTAGACTAGACTTGGTGTTGTTGTATCTCATTTCTATCCTTATTTTAGGGTATTCTAGCGCCGTTGACGAAGACAACTCGTCTAAATCAGCTCGGCGGTTCTTTCTTCGCTTAAGGTGCGGACTTTAAGTGTATAGGTTATGGTTTTCAAGGCTTTCAATCCCAGTTAGTGATTTATTCTTGCTATGGGTGAGATTCAACATGCCAAATGTTATGTTTACATTGCTTTCCTGATATGCATGTGCTATATTGAGATTTGTGTATTCTAACTGTATTTATAAAGTACCGTATACGTATAAAATACGCACTTGTGTTTGCCATGATTAATTGTCATGTATGTATGCTAGATGCATGTATGACAACTTCTTGATAAAAGGAATTGTCTAAGTGCATGTATTTCAACATGCGTCATGTATGTTGTTCCATGTATGCTAAGTGTTTGTAGAAATGCATGAATGATCTAAGTGTAACTTATTACACTTGTTGCGGGCGTTGAGAAGTGATTCTCAATACTCCTATGGATGCGCATGTTTTCCTTTATGCAGTTACATTCCAAGTTATTTAAATTCAAGCATCTCCTATGCTTACATTTATGTTAAGTTAATATTCTTCAGATGTGTATGTACCATGATTTGAGCTGTTGATCCATTACTGTTTTACATTCCATATGAATATCTGTAGTAGTGTAAAGTGTTTGGGACTATGCCTTAGTCCAGGAAATCGGTAATTGACCCTATGAATCGTGGTTGAGATTGCTTTCGCCACGTAGGACGTATTAGACGAACCCGAGTCGTATTAGAGTTGTCGGCAGTGGTTTGGCCACGCGGAGTGTTTGCGCACTCTATGTCGTTCAACTCAACGTGCGCTCGTGCTAGTCGAGTTCGTCAAGTAACCCGATTGTCCGTTGTATGTTAACCTTGTATGGACGCTACTGCTTGAATCTAGGGTACCGAACTTACCAGTGAAATCCTAATAACCATGGTACCTGATCCGCTAAGACTCATGAGCCGGACATGGTGGTATGGGACACCGTGGTCGAGCTGTCGGCCTACGCTGGGGTGACGAGCCTCCCGTAGTGACCAAAGTGAGTAACTAAACTCGTGAGCCGATTATGGTGGTATGGGACACTATATTCGTGCTGTCGGCCTACATTGATTGGTGACGAGCCCTTTGTAGTGACCTCGAGCATACCTGGATACCGCAAGGAGGTGACGAGCCGATCTGTGGTAGTAAGGGCATGAAAGGCGTGCATTGATTGGTGACGAGCCCTTTGCTACGACCTCAACTATATGATCGTATGAGATATCTAGGATTGACGACCCTAGTATGGATCACTGTTTGGATGGTGATATGAGGAAGGTATCTTAGCTTCCCAATCCTGTTGTGTGAAATGGACTAATAACAACTTGGTAATCATATCCATGCACCGCATTTGCATGTGCTTTGTAGATGTGGCGCACTTTGAGGCGATGTCATGCGTAACGTAAGATGAAGACGCTGAGGGTGTACGCGTGAGGGCACGCATCATATTGCATTCATACTTGCATTAACAAGAGTACTTAGGATTTAATTACTTATCCTGCTTTATCATTACTGTTTGATTGAACTGATAACATGTTAACCAGTGCCTTATTGTTCCACTGAGTTGATCACTCACTCCCACATTTCTGGGGCGGTGTTACACACCCACCAGACTCTGTCTTAGGCCCTGATGTTGCAGATGTGGATGCGACGTCTGAGGCAGAGCAGGAGCTGGATGACGACGAGGCTGCCTTCTCCTATATGCAGTTTTCAGACGGGTTCTAGCGAGCCTGGGTCTGATGCGCGGGATTTCTGGGATATATTTTGGGGACTGAAATGATGTAACTTGATACTTAAATTTTGATAAATAACACTTTCACATGATCTGGATTGTATATGTAATTCAGGGATTTACACTTGTACACATTTTACTATAAGTCTTCCGCTTGCTTTATTCACTTGTCCCTGAATCATATCTGTGTTTTGGCTTAATATATTCCATGTTTTATGCACTAATACAGTCAACATACATTCATCATTAAATATGTTGCATAAGTGATGTTTTGGAACTCGGGAGCTGAGTTATGCTCGACCCCCGAATTTCAGGGCGTTACAAGAGAGTTGTTGTGCTGAAACAGACTTCCCAGAGACCTGTTGTACAGAAATAGACTTCACACATGTGGTTACCTATAGATACCCCCCTCCTTTCCTTATTTGCGTCATGGGAGATTTCAGAAAGTGCTTGGGAGCTTGGAGAGGAGTTATTGTGTGGAAATAGACTTCTAGCCCAATTGTTGTATGGAAATAGACTTCTTGTTGCACAAAAATAAACTTCTAGCCCAGTTGTTGTGCGAAAATACACTCAAAGTCCCAGTTGTTGTGCAGAAATAGACATCCAGTCTAACTGTTGCATGAAAATATACTTCACGCACTGAAATGATAGATTTTGGGAGAGAAAGAGAGAGAAAGAGCAGGTACTTGTGCAACCAAGGCCTCGAGTATTCACACGTTGTGCAGTCTTGTGGGTTATTCCATGATCAGATCTCCTATATATATATATATATATATATATATATATATATATCTTTCAATCATTGGTGTGAAATAAAGATTTCAGTTTGCACAATTCATATGTCTTCATAATGGACATCTTACACGCTGAAATACTGTTGAAATTACTATTGAATTCCTTTTCCTTCCTCCATTACATTGATTCATTGTACTTTATTTTAGAATCAAGGGAAACACTTGGATGTAATTGAAACTCAGAATTAATGAAATTTATGATGATGAATTTCTTCTATTTTCTTCGTTATTATTGAATGATAATTCTCCTATCGAAATATATTCATTTTTTGTCGAAACAAAGTGACGACCCTGATGGGGAAAATAACTCATTCAATATTAACTTAGAAATTGTTTGGAGAACGATTATCATCAATCGGCACCGTAATGGTGCCAAAATGGTGACTGTCAACGAGAACATCCTCCCTTCTTCTCTAAAATAAAGTACAATTTTATTTATTAAAGTAATTGATACTCTGTTTTGAATAGTAAGTATTTCATCCTTACATAACTGCATTAGCTTTTCTCCCAACCGACGTGGTTGTTTACTTCACACCTAATGGATTCGCTGTGGATTACATCGATAATACGCGATCACTATTACAGAAAGTACCTGAGAATGTTAAATCAGTTACAATCAAGGATAGGCAATGTCAGGTGATGTCTAGAATGGTCTTCGCTTCATCGACAACATAGCAGAACGATGAAGGATGGATAGCGGTGATATCTAAAAGACGAAGGGTTTGATCTCCTCCCACAAGAAGTATCATCCCGCCAAGTATGGTTAGAGGGTCAATCATGCGAAATGTCATAAGACGCAGTCTTGCCTCAGTTAAGCAATCATTTCATTTGAGAAGGACTGAAAAGCCTATTACTCTAGAAGGTCTTCCAATACTGCTAACTACAACCTTAAAGACTTTGTATAATCATTATGAATTCAGAAGAATAAAGGGAAAGTCATCGCGGCAAGCAAATGTTCACTTACAATACCCCTATAAAGGATTTAAAGCAAATTTATGCATTAAGAATACCACCATCTGAGTGAGCTAGTCGTTCGTAGCGACAACACACTAGTTTTGAATCAAACAACAGTTCATCTTCCTCAACAGCACCAGTAATGCGGCTCTCATTTCCTCCTTCATTAACAAGACGATCGAAGAATGAAGAAACAAAAGTCTTGTCGGCAGTTATTAATCAGTCTAATCAGCCTCCACTAGATAAGCACGTTGCTGAAAAAATCCCTAATCTTCCAGCAGCAATTGTCGTGAACAACATTGAAACACAAGTAGAAAGGCCATAACCACAAGTAGTTAGATTTCAAGGGCCTGCGCCTAATATTTCTCAAATTATAACACAGTAAGAAATTCGACAGATGGTCATAAAAAACATTCATCTAGAAAAGGAATGAAATCAGAATAAAAGGTTCCAATATCAGACACCATATACCCCTGAAATAGAAGAAATGTCATTTCCTGCTGATTTTAAACACCCGGACTTTAAGAAGTTTAACGGGGACGGATCACCAAAAGAATATATGATTCACTTCATAAGAATGATGAAAAATCTTTTTAAAGTTTTTCAATATTGTTTACGATTATTCGGGTCCTTTCTAATAGGAAAAACCTTCAGATGGTATTTAACCTTGAATTTAGAGTCTATTCATACTTGGGAACAGTTGTAAGATACTTTTATGGCAAACTTTTTCTCTTTCGACAGAGAAGTCAGTTTGACTAAATTAGCTTATGCTTGTTAAGAACAAGACGAATCGGTTAATGAATTCATCAGTTGATGGAACGACTTGGGGGCATCATGTCGATATCTTCCAGGAGAACCGGATCAGGTCAGGTTATGTTTGGAAGGTATAAGACTAGAAGTAGCATGTAACCTGATTAGTGCAGATTTGTAGACCTTTCGTGATCTTGCTACCAAGGTTCATACTCTTAAAAAGATGGTTGAAAAAGTGTCCACTTTTTACATCAAGTGACTATATCAAAATCTTCATGAAACACCAGCTAATGCCATTAGTAAAGAAGAAAAGAAAGAAGATTATCAGAATGAAAAAAAAATAACGGTGAAGAAAATTGGAAAGGTCATATGATTGGGATGATATATGAAAAATGTAGACAATATAAAACTTGTAAAAAATGGGCAATCGCAAAAGAAGATATACTTCCTATGATGAATCAACCATTGGCTAAAGGGGAAATTAAGCTACCTCAGTTAAAGTACCGTAAAGAAACGTAGAAGAGGAGAGGAAAATGATATTATCATTATCATCGTATGTTCGGGCATCGGGTTGGAAATTGATATGTTATTAAAGATATACTCCAAAGGATGATTGACAATGGTGAAGTTGTTGTGGAAGAATATGATAAAAAGAAGAACGACGAGTCAATATAATTTTTGTTTGAATCATGACATCGACAACCCTTTAAGAAATAAGGCATGATTCTAGTAGTGGCACAAGGCCATCATGCTTATGCACAAGAAGAAAAGCAGAATGGTTATATAATAACGTAATAAGGCAAGCAATATTCCAGTCATTTGTCTTCATAAACCTTCATTCTCTTGTGAAGTAAGAATGAAGAATGATCAACAAATAAAGAAATCAGAGAGATACAAATTTCAAATATTCTTTTTAACATATCCTTCCGAACAGCCATGCGAGACTTTTGATCCTTTGATCCCGAAAAGGTTAATTGTTGATTTCTTGAGATGATAATTGTCGATATCATTTTTTGCAGGTCAATATTAGGGTTAAAATCATTACTACGGCTGAATTATTATATATTAATGCTCAAGCTTAGGATTATTATTGTGATTAGATTATTGTTACGACCGACAAAAGTGGCTCCATATATATATATATATATATATATATAAGAGCCATCGCAAAACTATTTCTGAGCACTGGTCGATTATCTTTAAGATTTATTGAGCGACAATTATATCCAGATTATCAAAAATTTTCAAGCTTAAAATGCCAATCAAGACATAATGAGATTCAATATATATATTCTTTAAGAAAGGCAATATACTGCGGCCTATTGAATCACTTATCAAGCCATGGATCAGAATGAACATGGCATTGGAATTCCTGTGGATATTCATCCTATCAAAATTATTATTCTAAAAAAGTAAAGGAGTTTTGATTGTAAAGATTCTTAGGGCGTGTTTGGGCAGTGGGATTAGAAGGGATTAGTTGGGATGGGATTCATCTGGTCCTGTGCCAATTCCACTCCATGTTTGGGAAGAATGGAAAAGCTTGGAATTAGATTAGATGGAATTGCATTGGGTCCAGTGCTAATTTCACTTAATGTTAGCAAGTTGTGTAGGTCCCACCATGATGAGTGGGCTATATCCACACCATCCACCCATTTTTCGAGATTATTTTAAAGCATGGGCCAAAAAATCAGGTAAATCTAAAGCTCAAGTGGACCCCACCATAGAAAGGAACGGGGATTGAATACTTATCGTTGAAAACTTCTTTGGGGCCACATAAGTTTTGGATTTACCTCATTTTTAGGCCCATGCCATAAAATGAGGTTACAAAACAAATGAACGGTTTAGATATAACACGTGTGTTATTCTCAGTAATTTCAAATGATGGTGGGTATATCCATTCAATGTACCACCATGTTACCAACAAAGCATGGTATTAATCTTATCCCATGGCAATAGGGGACAATCCTTGCCATGGGTAATAATTATGTTTTTTGAATCCCATCCCACCTAATCCCTTCTAATCCCACGACCCAAACACGCCCTTAGAGAAAATCTCATCCAAATAAAAGGGGACAGATCAGGCAATAGTTATACAATAGCCGCAATAAGCACATTGAAACCTATCAAATCAAAAGTCTATACGCTATCTTCAGCAAACGACGAGTATAGAGGAACAAATATATAAGCATGATCCTTCTGGGATAATAATTGGCAACAAAACAATAGCCACCTTATATCATTCTTATGACAAAATATTATATTGGTCAACCGACAGAATCATTCTTACAAACTGCTAAAGAACTATCACCTTATATACATTACAAAGCATTGTCGATTATTAAGATATCATTGTTCATCACTGATATCACCAATGATCACTGACTATTATTACAAAGCATTGACAATCGTTGAGACATCGTCTATTGCGGAATATTATTACAGATCATCATTGATATTGCCACTATTGCCACTAAGTTGACATTATTGCCTCGACAAAATGATATTATCATTTATTAATGGGCTATTATTATCATCAAGCACTGTCAGATGTCATCGCTTATTATTAACATAAGAAAAATTGTAGTCTCGTTAATGATATTACTAACTATCGATCATCGGTGACTATCGCCGACTACATAGCATTGATTATTTTATTGATTCATTTATATATGGCAGCGGTGAGCACCCAAGAAGGCCAATTATGTATAAGCGCTATATTATCAGTGATGACGATTCATTTATATACAATAACAGTGAGTGCCTGAGTAGGCCAACCACGCATAAGACCTATATCTTATGCTCCAATAACTTACGAGCCTAAATTGTGAATGCTCCAATAACTTACGAGCCGAAACTGCGAATGTTCCGATAACTTACGAGCCTAAACTGTGAATGCTCTAATAACTTACAAGCTTAAATTGCGCTTGCTCTCTTGAGTGTAGCCCAAAATCGGCGGTAAACTATGTTTGCTCTCTTGTGCCCGGTCAAGTCAAGTCAGTTCAGTTGAGTACATTCAAGTTATGTTCAGTCAAAGTTGCGTCCGCTCCAATACCTTATGAGCTAAACTGTGTTTACGCTTACGAGCTTGACTCAAAATTGACATACTAATCTTACTGACTAAACTCTAAAATAGAGGATACAACACTGACAAGTACGAAAAATGGAATGACTAAATCATTGATATGATATATAATTTAAGTTGAAAAGAGAGACACTATGTTGAAATATATAAATATTGAATTGCAATCATTTTAGAATTGTCAATATATTATTATCACTTTAGAATCATGAATATATTTACTTGAAGATTATCAATGCATCCCAAAATTATCACTATATAATGAAATTGGATCAAAGAATTTTACAGCTCTGAAATATTGATCATGGTTAATTGGCAGGAGAAACCACTACTGAAGACTCTGGAATATCCTGATTAAAAGACATCCAACAATGTAGGAATAGCTAGAGCTATTACTAGAACTATGGCATGAGTTCCATTAAAAGACAACTCCTTAACCACGGTGCTCGAGAAAATGGCTGCTAGAACTAATCGAAAGGACTGTAGCATGAGCAACATCAAAACTATTACAATGACAACTTCCAATGAAAAATGAATTGCACAAACAATGACAATTGAAAATGGCGAAGATGTAATTGCAGCCCTGTTCATAAAAAGGCGTACTACATCAATATTTTTCCAAAAGCTATCAGAAGGATTAATAGAATTTGATTGACCACTATGAAGACAAAGAATTACCCAAAGAAAGCATTATTACTACCATTATCTGCACCATGAAAAATAACCGCTTGACCACTTGGGGCATTCACTCATCCCTTAGAGCTAAGCACAATTCCTTCGAGCGTGATTCTCTATTCGGACGTGATCATCTAGTCATCCATCGAGCATGATTCTTTGTTTGGAAATGATCACCTAGTCATCATTCAAGCGCGATTCCTTCGAACTTGATTCCTTTGAACGCGATTCTTTAGTCTTCTGTTCGAGCTCGACTCTTGAGTTCTTCATTTGAATGATCCTTATCCGGTAAGCAATCAGTTCTACCTTTATGAAGAGTGAATCTCTATCGTGAAAGGATTTTTGTGCAGAAGAAGACTGATCCTCCATTTGATTTCATAGACAAATCAAAGAAGGATCAAGGGGCATCTGTTGGTGCACAAAAATGTATTTTCAGACCTCCTAGTCCCTATTCTAGCATTTTCAAACCTTCAGTCCATGTTGCAGCATTTTTAGACCTTCCAGTCCTTGTTGCAGCATTTCTAGACTTCCAGTCCCTGTTGCACCATTTTCAGACCTCCCGGTTCCTCTTGTAGCATTTTCAAACCTCCCAAAATGCCGTTGTACGGAAACAAATGTCCACAGTGTTGTTACACAAAAACAGACTTCCCATAGTGTTATTGCATGGAAACAGATGTCCAGAGAGTTGTTGGGCGGAAACAGACTTTCTATAGAGTTGTTGCATGGAAGCAGACTTTCCAAAGACCTGTTGTGCGGAAATGGACTTCACATGTGAGATTTCGGAGAAGTGCTCGGGAGCTTGGAGAGGAGTTGTTGCATGGAAATAGACTTCCAGCATAGTTGTTGCGCAGAAACAGACTCCAAGTCCCAGTTGTTGTGTGGAAATATGTTTCCACCCTAATCATTTTGTGGAAATAGAGTTTACAAGATAAAATTAGAGATTTTGGGAGAGAAAGAGAGAGAAAGAGAAGGTACCCGCACACCAAGGCCTCGAGTATTCACATGTTGTATGGTCTTTTGGGTTATTCCGTGATTAAATCTCCTATATGTATTGTAAGGCCCGTATCCTAGTCCGTACCATTTCGTAGACTTCTGCAACCCCCCGTCGAATTTCAGCTACTCTCGACCTGTAATCAACATTTACGTGCAATCCTAAGTTGAAGCCCGTAGATCTAAGTCAGCTCGACTCGAAACTTGTATCCTAGCGATCGCGCCGTCACCGCGGTTCCAACGCCGCCTCTCGTGTGCCGATGCAATACCTTGGCCAGAAGATGTGGGCCCACATTCATTTTGAGGAAAACGCCACGAGTGAGAATTCTGAGAGAATCTCTAGAAAATATCCCATCAATCAATCAATCAATCAATCAATCAATCAAAGTCAAGTACACACCCTATCATAAGTACAAGTCAAGTAAAAGCAACCCATCTCTCTCCCATTCCCAAAGTCAACTCTCTCTCTCCACCCATCCCTTCCTTACACCCATCACCCATCACTCCATCACCTTTTCATACCATCACTTCTCTCTCTCTATCTCATTCTCTCTCTTTACTCCTAAGCAACCCAAGAAAAATCCAACATCCAAGCCTCCCAAGGAGAAGCTTGGTATGGCCCACTTCCCTACCCCCCAAAAGTTGTCATCCCCACCATCAAAACTTCATCATCCTCCATCAAGATCGAAGCTAAGGAGCTTAGGTGTCCAAGGAGCTAAAGAAGAAGGCCGATAGGTGGGTGATCCACCGTTGATTTCCATATTAAGGGCCCATGATATGACCCACTTTGATGTATGTGTTGTGATCAAAGAGGGGCCCATAGTGGCGGGGTCCCTCCACTTCACTGATCTCTCTCCTTTCTCTCTCTCTCTCTCTCTCTCTCTTTCCTTTCATTCTTGATGATGATGATGATTGTATGGCCCACTTGATCCACGCAGTCCATGAGATGGACCCCACCTTGAAAGCTGATTGGCTGGTGTACTTACAGTAGCTTTATAGCTGCTATACAACGACAGTAAGCTCTGGTGGGCCACGCACATGGGACCCACCTGAAATGGGGAAATGGACTGGCTGGGTACCTCACACCAGTTATATAGCCAGTGTATTGACGCCACCAACCCCTAACACCTGTGAGAAAAGCTAAGATTATGATAATAATAGTGATGATGATTATGATTATGACAGGAACATACACATATACAAACATTGTGGCTTCATTTATCAATGCTATTTAACCATTCAAATAATAATAATAATAATAATAATAATAATAGTAATAATATATATATATATATATATATATATATATATATATATATATATGCATGTATAACATACTATCTGGTGGGCCCTACATGGGACCCACCTCTTTAGAGCTGATTGGTTGTCATCCCTCACAGCAGCTATACAACTGTGTATTGACATCCGCATGATTAGTGGGTCTGATCATGTGGTACGTGTTATATCCACACCATGCAGCTGTGGGCCACACCTTGATGTATTTATTCTATATCCACACCGTCCATATGCTGGGATGGTGGGAACCCTGTGTTATATGTGCTTTATTTACGCTGTCCATCCAGGCCGTCCATCTGGACAGTGGCCTGGCCATACACACCTGCTATATAGTTGCTGCTTGACGTTAGCAGATTCAGTTGGCCCCACATGAGGCATGTGTTATATCCAAACCGTCCATCCAATCGACGGGCTCATCTTAAGGGCTGAGACTAGAAAAATTAAGAAGAACTGATGATCAAGTGGACCACACCGCAGAAAATAGTGTTGAGTGAATGTCCACCATTGAAACCCTTTTTGGGGTCACGGAAGTTTGGATCAATATGAAATTTATTTTCCTCTTAATCCAGGTCTTTGTGACCTTATGATCAGGTTGGATGAAAAATAAAAAGGTGGGCCCCATGAATTTAAACGGTAAAAATCATTATCTCCACTGTTATTTGTGGTATGGTCCAGATAATCTTTTAATATGATTTATTTATGGAAATGCTCTAAAATGATCTCTAAAAGTAGAAGAATAGTGTATATGATGCGGCCCATATAATACGGCCCATTTGATGTATGATTGACCCATTGGTGCGGCCCATATAATGCTGCCCATTTTACGTATATTGGCCCATTGGTGCGGCCCATATAATGCGGCCCATTTGATGTATATTGGCCCATTGGTGCGGCCCATATAATGCAGCCCATTTGATGTATATTGGCCCATTGGTGTAGTCCATATGATACAACCCATTTGATGTATGATTAGCCCATTGGTGCGGCCCATATGATGTAGCCCATTTGATGTATATTAGCCCATTGGTGCGGCCCATATGATGCAGCCCATTTGATGTATGATTGTCCCATTGGTGTGACATATGATGCGGCCTATTTAATGTATACTGGCCCATTGGTGTGGCCCATATGATGTGGTCCATTTGATGTATATTGGCCCATTGGTGCAGCCCATATGATGCGGCCAATTTGATGTATGTTGGCCGATTGGTGCGGTCCATATGATGCAGCCCACTTGATGTATTTGAGGCCCAATGTAATGTATTTGAGGACCACGAGTGAGGCCCGATGAGACGTATGTGAGGCCTTTGTGTCGGGCCGAATGTGTTGTATATGAGGCCCATTACGATGTGAGATTTCACCATGATGTATGTAATAATGTTTATGGAGGCCACGCCTTGCGAGAAATGATGGTTTTATGTCCACATTGTAAGAGTAATGATGGTTAAATGTCCATATTGTAACTCTCCCTAGGGTCTATTGCTAGGCCTATCTTTGTTATGAATAGAGTGCTTCACGATATAACATGCTTAGTATAGCTCCATGAATCATGCTCATACGCATCATATATATGCTTGATATGAGAAGTGATTGATCATAGCATATGCCTTCGGGCAGATTATTTATGTGGATCCCTAATAGGTGGAGTTGCCCACATGAGCGCGCTGTACGCGAAGGATTTCTGCATGACTGATAGTATGATTCATGCACCTCGCATTTGTATGACATATTATTATATGCCTTGGTGACATCAGGGCTGTGGCCTCCACAGACATATCGTGGATGGCAATATCGGACACCGAAAATACTATTACTAGCATCGGGGCGCTATAGATGTCCTTAGGTGAAAATTCCTAAACTCGATGGTACCAGAGGATGACTCCAATGTCGAGACCGAGTGGATACATGAGCGCCCGAGGGCCGTATACTAGTAGGCCGCCTCTCCCACTGTATTGTGGTTGGTTGGAAAGGGGTGTGACCTTACCCGCCTGAGTGAGGGGGCAATAATTAGGTTGAGTTTGACCAGCTTGAAGAATGGGTCCGCTATCGATGAGCCTAGTCCGATATTGGCAGGTGGATAGTGAGGTCTCTTTCAGTTACCTAGTTGTGCACTCGGATAGGG
This sequence comes from Magnolia sinica, assembly GCF_029962835.1. Taxonomy (NCBI): domain Eukaryota; kingdom Viridiplantae; phylum Streptophyta; class Magnoliopsida; order Magnoliales; family Magnoliaceae; genus Magnolia; species Magnolia sinica. The sequence goes on from NC_080574.1 coordinate 90,836,073, forward strand.
GGGACAAGCTGGCGTAGAGTGTACTAAACCCCAATGATTTGTCTAACGTGAGAACTATACTGATATTTGATGAGTTACATTGATATTAGGACTGGTGTGCTTGAGTTGCATCTCATATTGCATGGCCTTGGTATGGCCGACATCATTCCCTCCTTGCATTGTATGACCTTGGTATGGCTGACATCATTCTCTCCTTACATCACATGGTCTTGATATGGCCGATAGCATTCATGCCTTGCATCGCATAGCCTTAGTACGACTGATGACATTCATGGACTTACCAACATTTTTGCATTACTCTGATATTGTAAACTTGCATTTCTACCATATGCACACGCTTTCACTACCCTTTAAGCTTTCTATAATTTCTATAACCTTATGCATGACCATTGCATGCAAATGACTTTAGGTAGTAGCTGTTCAGGAGCAGGAGCATGCTGCAGAGCTTCCAGAGTTTTAGCTTTATTATCTCTGTATTTCTCTTTATGTGCATTGTACTCAAAGTTTTTGATCATGGTGGATTTTATGATGGTGTTCTTGTGGTTATTGTTCGTGGGTTATGCTTATGGTTATACTTATTACGAACTAAATTGATGTTAAAAATCCTCCTTATAGGATCCCAGGATTGGAACCTGGTGAATGGGTGCCAGGAGCTGAGAATGGGTACTAAGGAGGCTGTCGGTGCTGGATTCGACGATCGAAAATTTTGTGACCCCAGTTTTTGAGTTTGGGGCGTGACAGAAGTTAGTATTAGAGCATAACTTGGGAATAACTCAGGACAACATCACATATATACTATGAGCTTAGGATAATTAGGTCCCGAGTGTGTAACACCCCGATTTAGTTCCATAACGTGCGTGCATTCGAGAGATTCTCAAGGTTAATTGGTGTCCTTTCTCTTTCCTACAGGACATGCCACCTAGGAGAGCGACCCGAGCGACTTCCGCTCCACCATCTAAGGCTCTCGTTCTAGCACCTATGACTCTTACTCCACTAGAGATCCCTGCTCTCCAGCTTGAAGATGTCATTCCACCCCCAGAGACCGGTGCGGATCTGACCGTACCCATGAGTGCCTCTCAGTTTCAGTAGATATTGCAGGCTGTGATGGTCACCCTTCAGGGACAAGGCAGCCACCCTGTTGTTTTGCTAGCCCATGCAGAGCAGGAGCGCGTGAGCGCCCTTCTTCGAGAGTTCTGATGGATCAATCCCCTGTGTTTTTAGGGTGAGCCAAATCTGACAACAACCGATAGGTGACACTCCGATGTGGAGAAAATTTTTAATATGATGACATGTATGACACAACAGCGGGTCTGATTGGCAGTATTTCTTCTATAAGGTGAGGTCGAGCACTAGTGGACCTCTTTTACTTGTGTTGAAGGGGCTGATTTTTTCTGAAATGAGAGGATTTCCTAAACCGATTTGAGCAGCAGTATTTCCTGACCACATTTGTCGGTAGTGAGTGTTAGATTTCAAGACCTTGGTGTAGGGAGACATGTCTGTGGTAAAGTACGAGGCTCATTTTGTGGCGATATCGAGGTTCATGCAGTATTTAATTGATGATGAGGGGTGGAAGGCACGCCGTTTCAAGAATGGCTTGCGTTATGGTCTTCGAGGCCATGTTATTGGGCATGAGCTCCTGACTTTTCAGTCAGTAGTACGGAGGGCTCAGATTTATGAGACCAAGTGGGCCAGCACGCAGAGTGACCGTGATCAGAGGAGAGACCGGAAGAGGCAGGCCCCCTCCGGTAGCTCCCATCAGCAGCAGTATCATCAGAGCAGAGGTGCACAGGCCACCTAGCCGCTAGGGCACCAGTAGCACTAGCGGCACCTCCGGCACCACCTCAGAGGTATCTTCCTGGTGTCTATTATGGATGTGGTGGGATAGGACATCTTAGGTGGGAGTGTCCCCGACCGTAGTAGCGACAGCCGAGAGTAACACAATAGCCTCCATAGCAATAGTTGAGAGCACTGCAACAGCCTCCATAGCAGCAGCGACAACAGCTCCCACCACTAAGGCCCCCTTAGTAGCAGTATCAGCACCAGCCATCGAGACCTTCGTAGTAGAGGCAGCAGTTTTGACCGCCTCAGTGACAACAGTAGCAGCAATACCTTTAAAGGGCACAAGCACCTCCCCATCTAGCTCAGGTTTGGTTCTACGCGGCTCAGTAGGACCCGCAGTCATCTGGAGGAGTCGTTGAGGGTATACTTCCAGTCTTTGCATGCATCGCTCGAGTATTATTTGATTCTAGTGCTTCACACTCATTCATGTCTAAGAATTTTTGCCGATCGTCTGGATTACCGACAGAGTCTACTAGTGAGGGATTGACCGTATCAACGCCCTTCAAGAAGACCACAGTGTTAGACCATTTCTGTTCGTCTTGCCCCGTGTTAGTGGGAGAGATTTTCTTACTTGTAGACTTATTTTTGCTGCCAAAGTCAAATTTTGATGTTATCCTGGGCATGGATTAACTTGCTGAGTACCACGCCATCTTGGATTGTTCTGCGAGGATAGTCACGTTCTGTATACTAGGCTTGCCACAGTTCTAGTTCGTTACCGAGCCTAGAGGAGAATCGTTGTCTTGTTTGATGTCCTATGCAGTTGAGGAGGCTGTTACCTTGTATATTGATCAGTTGCCAATGGTTTACATTTTTTCGATGTGTTTCAGGAGATTCCGGGATTGTTGCCATGCCGGCATATTAAGTTCCAGATTGATCTCGTGCCCGGTACCACTCCTATTTCGAAGACCCCGTATCATATGACATCGATGAGTTACGAGAGCTGCAGTGGCAGTTAGACGAGTTGCATAAGTTGAGATTCATTTGTCCTATTAGTTCACCTTGGGGAGCGCAGGTACTCTTTGTCAGGAAGAAGGACGGCTCGTTGAGGCTTTGCGTGGATTACTGTGAGCTCAACCGGGTCACGATCAAGAACAAGTACCCACTCCCGAGGATAGAAAACTTATTTGATCAGCTGCAGGGTGCACAGTTCTTTTCGAAGATTGACCTGCATTCCAGTTATCATCAGATTTGGGTCCGAGAGGAGGACATCCTGAAGATGGATTTCAGGACGCATTATGGTCATTTTGAGTTTCAGGTTATGTCCTTCAAATTGACCAATGAACCTACAGTATTCATGCAGTTGATGAATGAGGTCTTTCGTCTTTATCTCGATCAGTTTGTTGTAGTATTCATTGATGACATTTTGATATATTCGAGGACCCGTGAGGAGCATGCGCAGCATCTGGAGATTGCATTGTAGACCCTCCGTGCCCACCAGTTGTATGCGAAGATGGAGAAGTGCCAGTTTTGACAGGAAGAGGTGAAGTTCCTCAGTCACATGCTGACGAGGAAGGGTGTCGTAGTGGACCCCACGAAGGTTGAGGCAGTGAGTCAGTGGAACCAGCCCACAAGCGTGTCCGAGATCCACAGTTTTCTTGGTTTGGTGGGCTACTACTAGCATTTCATTGAGAGCTTCTCCCTTATTGCAACCTCATTGACCAGGTTGACTCGGAAGGGCACAAAGTTTATTTGGAGCGACGCCTGTGAGCGAGCATTTATGGAGCTGAAGGACCACCTCACGTCCGCTCCTGTCCTCACTCTTCCCTCTGTGGGTGATGGATTTGTTGTATTTACTGATGCTTCACGTATTAGCTTGGGTGCTGTCCTGATGCAACACAGGAGACCAGTGGCTTATGCGTCTTGCCAGCGCAAGGTCCATGAGCTAAACTACTAAAAAGGCCAAGCTAAAAGTGTTAGAGGGGGGGGAGGGGGGGGGGGGGGAATAGTACTATGCCAAATTTTAAAAAAATTAATGTGGAATTAAACAAATATAAGTAAAGATAACACTAAACAATCCCACAAAGCAGAAATGAATAACAACCTCAAATGTACAAGTATTGAAAGGTTGATATAAATGTTGTTCTAAGGACAACCTTACACCAAAAACTAATGGCTTATGGTAGGACAACCCGATTTCAAGAACGGTCTGTGTATTAAAATCTCAATTCGATATAGAGGAATAAAGAAAAAAATAGCAAAGAAAATAACTAAGCTATTACAACATTCCCACACTTGCATAAAAGAGATTACAACATTCTCCACAAATGCTTGAAAGGAAAATTACAACATTCACACAAACCACAATCAACCATCCACCATAAGACCAGAAATTATAGTGGTTCGCTTGTGTGTACACCAACTATTTAGAAAAAATAGCCACATAACCACTCCACTCCTAATATCCTCACACAGTGGATATTGGCGTTCAATATGCAATAGGTTTTTCAAGGTTCACCTAAAACCTTCACAATTGTGTCTTTTAAGTGGGCTTACACAATTCAAAAACCTCACACTCTGAGTTTTCTTGATCACCTCAGACAAACCAAAAAGAAAGAGATTTTTCCTGGCATAATCTCAAAGAAACCAAAATAAAGATTTATAGAAATGTAAAATACTTATCTGGATATTATCATTTGATGTAGCCCTATAGAACCAATTCAGAGTAGTAGTTCAACGCAGATGTTCAATGTTCACACTCACTTATGAAAAGGTTCTACGTTCTAAATGGGTTTTAGATTAAATCACCTTGGGCTTGCTTGATTTGATTTTGATTCCAAGAAAGGGAAAAACTTAAATCCCTTCTTCAAATAAGATTGGAATGTAAAATCTCAAAATCAAATACAAAAAGCTAAATTAAAGAGAATATTAAATGAGCACTAAATAGCTTAAGAATATCACAAACTTATCTCTCAGAGTGGTGTCTTGATTTTTCTTGAATTGAATGAATAACTCTGAAAATTGTGCTCTATTTGTAAGTGCAGAAACTGTTCACTCGACTAGCCGAGAAGACAGTTCGACTGGTCGAAGGACCAAGAAATTTTTGAAAATTCAGGCACGATAAGATAAAGTCGTTCCACGACTGGTCGAGTGGCTTGCTCGACTAGTCGAGTGACCTGCACGACCGGTTGAGCCTTGCTCTTGACTGGTCGTGTGGGACCTAATTTGGTTGCTGGACTTTGAGTCGAGCCTGATCGACTAGTCGAGCACTGTTCACTCGACTGGTTGAGCAGTCTCCAGGACTAGTCGAGGGTCTAATAAAAAAATTGAAAAATTAGTAACAAACCTTGGACTGGTCAAGGAAATTCTTGGCTTGGTTGAGCCAGTACTTAGACTAGTCATACATATGCTAAGACTAGTCGAGAAACAGTCTATACACATATATAGTGACCCAATTAAAGTACGTAATCAATATGACCTAACCTATGGTCAATCTAGGGTTATTCATACCTTATAAGTGATATTTGAACATTGAAACATCTTTTGCTTCAGTTGATGTTGATCATGAAGTACACGAAGCTTGATATCTTGACGTACTTTGAATCTTGAACTTGAAGTACTTTTGAAGCTTGAACTTAAAGTACTTGTAAGTTATATTTCACCTCGAGCTTTGAGTTCCAAAGTAAAGCATATTGTCTTGACTTAGATGAAGCTTTGAAAGATTGAACTATCAGTTGATGTAGTACTTGAACTCTTGCACTTGTGATGCTTGAATCTCAAAATGGAACATCTTGAACTTGTACTTGAATTGCATGATCTTGACTAAAAAGATGAATTAAACAATATACAAATTCCCAGAGGTTTTGCCACTACAAAATTTGACAATCATAGGAGCTAGAAAGTATAGCACTTACAATCTCCTCTGTCAAATTTGTGACAAAACACACTTCATTAAAATAAGATAAACATAATACGCACAATAAAGAATCATGCACTAGTTACAACTTGTTTAAAGAATCATGCACCTTACAACCTGGTTAAAGAATCATGCACCAGTTATAAACTTGTCAAATCAATATGCACCAATACTCTCATTAATACTCAACAATACTCCCCTTTAATACCATACTGTAAAAAAATTGCTACTATCCACAGTTCCAAGCATGATAAAATTCTCTCCCTTTTTATCATAATATGACAAAGGAAGGAACCAATAAATGATAATGGAAATAGATAAATAAGTAAAAGAAGAGTAATGAGGAATAAGAGAATATATGAACAAGATGATCAAGTTAACTAAATCCATAAGCAAGCATGTCCAAGCATGTCTAGGCACATAAAACAAGAGAAATTCAAGCATTTTAAAAGTTATTACATAACACATATTCAAATACTAATCTGAACCCAAAAAAGGAGCAGGTATGGAAGGATCAATTTGATGAAGTCCCTTATTAATGCGCTTTAGATACTTGCGCATATATTTAAATTGCATTTCATGGGACACATTCATACTTTCAACCTTCTCCTCAAGTGAGCGTAAACGCGCATCAAACTTAGATGGCTGATAATCAGGATCAACAGTAAAATCAGATTCAATTTCATTAAAAAGGTCATCCATATTAATATCATTTAGAGGTAAATCACCCTCTTCATTTGCTTTAGCAGCTCCACTAGCACCCACATCAACTTGGCCTGGGGTCAACTTCAAATTCATCTTGTTAATGTTAGAGTTGTTCAATTATAGTTGGGTAATGGGAGCTTCTCCAACAAGCATAGCCACTAAATTGTGGGTGTCTAATACAGCCATAAGATGAGCGAAGGGTATGTCACTATGACCTGGGTGGAGATAGAACTGAATCATGCTATGACAGATCAGAGAAAGAAGACATACAGAAACTCTAGAAATGATAGAATGAAGAATAGGAACCATAAATGTAGAAAGCTCGGTTTTGTTTCCAGATCGAGTATAGACATTTGAAATGAAAATTCTGTGAAGAATTCTGTATCTGGGTAACAGAAACTTGGAGGCGAGCACATTCCCAGTACTTCATTTCGCATTAATGCTCTTCTTAGTTTCAGAAGGTTTTGCTACTAGAGAATTAATGGGAATACCTTCGTTATTAACTGGAAGGTCCATTAAACCAGAAATAAAATGATGGTCCACATCAATTAGACCTTTTCTGGTCGTAATAGTAAATGTCAAATTTTCAGTAGAAAATCAGTAATGCTAGCATACATAGTTTGCGTAATGGAGCGGTATGCCGGCCCACCCCAATGTAGTATGTTATCCCATCCTACAGACTAAAGAAGAGGAAGGATATCAAAAGGAGCCAAATGGACAAGATTAACCGGCCGTTCAAGTATCACATTGCATAATCGAATATCCCATACATAATCGGGATCATCCTCGGGCAACCGAAGGTGGCACACTATGATAGGAGCCGAACGAGAGGAAGAGGGACCACGAGATCCTTTCTTCTTGATTCTACCCTCCATTACAATAAAGAAAACAAGGAGCAAAGAGATTGGAAAAAGAGGTAAGATGTGTTTCTAATAGATCGGATTTTTAATAGAAAACCCCCCAAATCAATCATGAAACATAAAATAAACCACACAAATGAAGAAAAGGAAGTGCAAAGGACTTAAATCTAGAAGAAAAAATAATGCACTAACCATCGAGGAATCAAAGATGGGTTCGACTGGTCGAGGTAGGGCTCATTGGAGAAGAAGACCCAAATGAAGAAAAAGTGATTTTTTCCCAAATAAATGGTCAAACCCAAGTTTCACGACGGGTCAAGTACATGTTCAAATGGTCGTGCACAATACAAAATTTGCAATTTTTCATAAAATTTGAATTTTGTCGAGCATGTGCTCGACTGGTCGTGAACAACACAAAATTTACAAATTTTCATAAAATTTGAATTAAAAAAAAATTTCAAAATAACAAATGTATACATTATAATACAGAAAGACATGGATCATCAATTCATATTACATATACCAAGATCAAATTTCAATTTTGCAAATCTTCTTTTGTCAAGCAGTTTTGTGAATATGTTTGCAAGTTGAGTCTCGGTCAGAATATAATCCAAAGAAATTGTCTTATCTTCTATTAATTCATGAATATAGTGATATCTAATGTCAATATGCTTGGTTCGCGAATGCTGGATTAGATTTTTAGAGAGATTAATTGTGCTTGAATTATCACAATATAAAACCATGGATTCTTGCGCAATTCCGTAATCGCTAAGCATTCTTTTCATCCACACAAGCTGAGTGCATGCATTACCAGCAGTAATATATTTAGCCTCAGCTGTTGAAAGTGGTATGGAACTTTGTTTCTTACTTAGCCAAGAAACTAAACAGTTTCCTACATAGAAACAACCACCACTGGTTGATTTTCGATCATCAATGTTACCAGCCCAGTCGGCATCCATGTAACCAGCTAATTGCACACTAGTATCATGTGGAGACTTGAGACCAAAATTTGTTGAATAGCGACATATTGCAAAATGTGCTTAACAGCAATTAGATGTGACTCTTTAGGGTCAGATTGATATCTAGCACAAATTCCTGCCCTAAATGCAATATCAGGTCAGCTCACAGCTAAATAAAGAAAACTACCTATCATACTGCGATACAACTTAAGATCCAAACTTTTTCCTGTTGAATCCTTAGAGAGTTTTAAAGTAGTACTCATTGGAGTATCAAAATTTTTCTCACTCTCAAATCTGAACTTTTTAACTAAGTTCAGAGCATATTTGGTTTGAGAGATAAAGAAACCATCAGGTAGCTGTTTGACTTCTAACCTTAGGAAATAGTTTAGTTCTCTAACCATGCTCATTTCAAATTTAGACTTCATAAGATCTGTGAACTCAACAGTCATGTTAGCACAGGTAGATCCATAGAAAATATCATCAACATAGATTTGCACTATTAGTATGTGATCATTATGTTTCTTTACAAACAAAACTTATCAACACTTCCCATTGTAAAGTTATGACTTAGTAAAAACTTAATCAACTTTTCATACAATGCCCTGGGAGCTTGTTTCAAACCGCAGAGTGCCTTTTTTAGGCGTAGACATGATTAACATGTTTAGGGTCTTCAAAACCCGTTGGTTATTCAACATAAACTTCTTCATGTAAATCGTTGTTCAAAAATGCACTCTTTACATCCATTTGGTATATTTTGAACTTTCTAAAGCATGCAATGGATATAAATAGTCTGATTGATTCAAGACGAGCTACTGGGGCAAAGGTCTCATTATAATCAATGCCTTCAATTTGAGTGTACCCTTGTACAACTAGCCTAACCTTGTTTCTAATAATATTACCAAGTTCATCAGACTTATTTTTGAAAATCCATTTTATTCCGATAATGTGTTTATCTTTTGGTCTTGGAACTAAATACAAAACATCATTTCTAACAACTTGATTGAGATATTCTTGCATTGCTATAATCCAGTTTTCGTCAGTAAGAGCTTCTTTTACGTTAGCCGGTTCTATCTGGGATGTAAAACATACGTAGTTACACATATCTTCTAGTTGTTTACGAGTGCGCATACCAGTGAGAGGATTTCTAAAGATTTGATTAGAAGGATGGTCTTTAACTGTCCTCAGTTCAGTGTTATTTTGACTTGATGAAGTGACTGGTTTATCAATTAAAAGAACTTCATCATTTTCTGAACTTGAGATAGGTGTATTCAAGTGATCGTCAATAATCACATTAATGGACTCTTGAATTACACCAGTCCTCTTGTTAAAAACCTGATACGCTTGACTATTCAGTGCATACCCTAAAAATATTCTTTCATCACTTTTGGTGTCAAATTTACCCAGATGTTCTCGGTCACGTACAATGTAGCACTTGCTGCCAAAAACTCGAAAGTATTTGATAGTAGGCTTCTTATCAAACCATATTTCATAAGCCATTTTACCATTTGATTTTCTAGTATAAACTTAATTAATTATATAACAAGCAGTATTTATGGCTTCAGCCCAAAGATTTTTAGGAAGCTTCATACCATTTAGCATAACATTTGTCATTTCTTGAAGCACTCTATTTTTTCTTTCCACTATATCATTTTGTTGTGGAGTTTTGGGCACAGAATATTCATGTGATATTCCCTGATTGCTGCAAAATTTTTCAAAATCACTATTTTCAAATTCTGAACCATGATCACTACTGATCTTAGAGACTTGTGATTCTTTTTCCGTTTAAATATGTTTAAGTACCTTTTTTACTTCATCGAGAGTTTTTGATTTCTCTCTTAAGAAGACTACCCAAGTATATCTAGTAAAGTCATCTACCATCACCAGAATGTACTTCTTGCCTCCTCGACTCTCCATTCTAGTTAGTCCAATGAGATCCATGTGGAGAAGTTCGAGTTGTTTAGATGTGGCATTGGAGTTTACCTTTTTGTAAGTACTCTTGGTTTGTTTTCCAATCTGGCATTCACCACATATTTTATCTATTTTCTATATTTTGGGTAAACCTCTTATCAACTCTCTTTTGCTCAATCTATACAAGTTGCAGCAGTGTACATGTCCGAGGTGTTTATGTCATAATTCGGTCTCATCAGTTTGGACCATGTAACACGATAGATTAGATGAGCTTGAATCACAAATAATGTAGCAGTTTTCAGAAGTTTTGCGACCAATTAATATTACTAAACCATTTTTATTTAAAATTTTACACCCTTGGATGGTGAATTTTACACTATGATTGTTATTGCATATTTGAGAGATGTTTAATAAATTATGTTTTAACCCGCCTACATATAAAAAATTCTCAAATAGAGGGAGGTTAAAGAGTTGAACTGTACCTTGGCCAATAATTGTGTAGTTGCTACCATCATTGAATGTGACTGAACCATCAGTCATGTCTTTAAGATTGGTGAATAATCCTTTGTCACTTGTCATATGTCTGGAGCATCCAATGTCTAGGTACCACTTTGAATGGCTTGAAGCTTTGAAAGTGGTGTGGGCAACCAAACACGTAACCGTAGGGACTCATTTCAATACAATTTTGGGTTTAGGAGTATAGTTGGTCTTCTTATGTTTGTAGTTGTTATAAGACCGACCCACTGAGTTAGATTTTAAGAGCTCCTTAAGTAAATCAACAATTTTCTCAGCTAATGGAATACGATTCTAATTTTTATAGTTGATATGGTTGCTTTTAAGTTTTAAGGTTTGAAAAGTCTTAGCATTTTTAGAATAATTTTGATTCAGACTTTTCCCTTTTGAGTTAGAAGACTCCCCTTTCACAAATTTGGGTGGAGTATTCTTATGTTTGGGTGGAATACTTTTATCGTAGCCCAATCCAGATCAATCGTCACATTTTCTGGATCCAGATAAGAGTTTTTCTAACTTAGGATTACCTTGGGCATACCTCCAAGTGTCTTTCAAACTCAAAAGTAAAGAGACTTCTAGTTTTAGTTTTTCATTTTCGGATTTTAGATTTCCAACAAGGGAGGTTTTGAAATCTAAGTCGCACTTAGTTTTTTCAAAGCAATTTGAAATGTGTGATTTTTCTAAGACTAGATTATCAAAATTTTCTTTTAGTTTTGAAAACTTTTCTTTCTGAAGTTTTAGTTTTACAACAATTTTGCAACTTTCCTTATATAGGGCATTATAAGCATCTTGAAGATCTTCTTCATTTTCATGGTCACTATTTAGATTTTTTTTCACTGGTTGTATCATCATTATATGAAAAAGTGAACTTAGCTAAAGTCATTAGGGCTTTAACATCATTGCCTGACTCAGTTTCGGAATCTTCTGACTCAGAAGAAGTGTCAGATCAGGAAGATTCATCCCATGTAGCCAACATACCTTTCTTTTTAGGTTTGTCCTTTTTAGGACATTTGTTCACTAGATGCCTATATTCATGGCAGTTGTAACATTGGTTGTCTTTTAAAGATTTCCAAGTTTTAGATCTAGATCTTTTCTTTTCATTAGGTTTTTGCAAATTAACCATCTTTTTACTTTTGAAAATCTTATAAAACTTTTTAGCTAGAAGGGCCATATCATCTTCAGAATTTTCTAAATCAGAATTGTTATTTTCTTGAGAAATATTTTTAGAAGACTTAAGGGCGATGGATTTACCTTTAGGAGCTTTAAAGTTTAACTCGTAGGTTTATAAAGAGCCAACCAATTCTTCTACCTCATATTATCCATATCATGAAGTTCTTAGATCGCCATCACCTTTGAATTGAACCATTCAAGCAATGAGCACAGTATCTTTGGACAGACTTTACTTTCTGGGATTCTATCACCAAGACCCTATATAGAGTTGATAATGTCATTCAATCTTGTATAGAAGTCCATGAAAATTTCACTTTCTTCCATACGTATTTCTTGAAATTTGGTTGTGAGGATTTATACTATAGATTTCTTGACAATTGTTGTTCCCTTGTGTGTCATTTCCAAAATATTTTAGGCTTGCTTTGCAATATCATAGGATATAATTCTCTTGAATTCATCTGGTGATAGTGCGTAAGTTATAGCATTTAAAGCTTTTGCATTGGCACTATTCTCACTTTTCTCAAGAGCAAACTAAGAAAAGTAAGGTGAGACTTTTATAGTTTTAGATCTATTGGTACCAGTTACTTCAGTGGTAGGAGGGGTTCAATTGGTCACTGTGGCTTGCCACACTCTCTCATCCATGGATTTTAAGAAAATCCTCATTTTGTCTTTCTAATAGGCATAATTGGAGCCATTAAATGGTGGAGTCCTAGCGACTGAAAGGCTATCAAAATTTGACATCTTAAAAAGCTTAGATTAATTAGCTCAGGAAATAAATCCAAAAAAAAAAGTGAGCTATTATGCTTTGATACCACTTGAAAAGGCTGAACTAAGAGTTCGAGAGGGGGGGGTAGGGGGGGGGGGGTGAATAGGACTAGGGGGGGTGAATAGGACTATGTCAAATTAAAAAAAATAAATGCAGAATTAAACAAATATAAGTAAAAATATCACTAAACAATTTCACAAAGTAGAAATGAATAACAACCTCAAATGTACAAGTATTGAAAGGTTGATACAAATGTTGCTCTAAGGACAACCTTACATCAAAAACCAATAGCTTATGGTAGGACAAACCTGATTTCTAGAACAGTCCATGTATCAAAATCTCAAACCGATACAGAGGAATAAAGAAAAAATAGCAAAGAAAATAACTAAGCTATTATAGCATTCCCACACTTGCATAAAAGAGACTACAACATTCTCCACAAATGTTTAAAAGGAAAATTACATTATTCACACAAACCACAATTTACCATCCACCCCAAGACCAGAAATTATAGTGGTTCGCTTGTGTGTACACCAACTGTTTAGAAAAAATAGCCACACAACTACTCCACTCCCAATATCCTCACATAGTGGATATTGGCGTTCACTATGCAATAGGTTTTTCAAGGTTCACCTAAAACCTTCATAATTGTGTCTTTCAAGTGGGCTTATACAATTCAAAAACCCTACACTCTGAGTTTTCTGGATCACCTCAGACAAACCTAAAAGAAAGAGATTTTTCCTAGTACAATCTCAAAGAAACGAAAATAAAGATTTACAGAAATGTAAAATACTTATCTAGATATTCTCCTTTGATGCAGCCCGGTACAACTAATTCAGAGTAGTAGTTCAATGTAGATGTTCAATGTCCACACTCACTTATGAAAAGGTTCTACGTTCTAAATGGATTTTAGATTAAATCACCTTGGGCTTGCTTGATTTGATTTTGATTCCAAGAAAGGGAAAAACTTAAATCCCTTCTTCAAATAAGATTGGAATGTAGAATCTCAAAATCAAATACAAAAAGCTAAATTAAAGAGAATATTAAATGAGTACTAAATAGCTTAAGAATATCACAAACTTATCTCTTAGAGTGGTTTCTTGATTTTGCTTGAATTAAATGAATAACTCCGATAATCATACTCTATTTATAAGTGCAGAAACTGTTCACTCGACTGGCCGAGAAGATAGCTTGACTAGTCGAAGGACCAAGAAATTTTTAAAAATTTAGGCGCGATAAGATAAAGTCGTTCCACGACTAGTCGAGTGGCTTGCTCGACTAGTCGAGTGGCCTGCACGACCGGTCGAGCCCTGCTCTCGACTGGTCATGTGGGACCTAATTTGGTTGCTGGACTTTGAGTCGAGTTCACTCGACTGGTCGAGCACTGTTCATTTGACTGGTCGAGAAGTCTCCAGGATTGGTTGAGGGTCCAACAAAAAATTTAAAAATTAGTAACAAACCTTGGACTGGTCGAGGAAATTCTTGGACTGGTCGAGCCAGTACTTGGACTAGTCGAACATATGCTAAGACTAGTCAAGAAATAGTCTGTACACATATAGAGTGACCTAATTAAAGAATGCAAGTAAAATGACCTAACCTATGGTCAATCTAGGGTCATTTATACCTTATAAGTGATATTTGAATATTGAAACATCTTTTGCTTCAGTTGATGTTGATCATGAAGTACATGAAGCTTGATATCTTGACGTACTTTGAATCTAGAACTTGAAGTACTTTTGAAGCTGGAACTTGAAGTACTTGTAAGTTGTATTTCACCTTGAGCTTTGAGTTCTAAAGTAAAGCACATTGTCATGACTTAAATGAACCTTTGAAAGCTTAAACTATCAGTTGATGTAGTACTTGAACTCTTATACTTGTGATGCTTGAATCTCAAAATGGAACATCTTGAACTTATACTTGAATTGCATGATCTTGACTAAAAAGATGAACTAAATAAGATACAGATTCGAAGAGGTTTTGGTACTACAAAATTTGACAATCATAGGAGCTAAAAAACATAGCACTTACAACTACCCTATGCACGATTTGGAACTGGCAGTAGTCATCTTCGCACTGAAGGTGTGGAGGAACTATCTCTATGGGGTTAGGTTCGAGCTTTTCTTCGACCACAAAAGCTTGAAGTACCTATTCTCTCAGTCTGAGATGAACATGAGGCAAAGGCGTTGGATGGAGCTCTTGAAGGACTATGATTTTGATCTCCAGTACCACCCAGGTAAGGCATATGATGATTTAGGAGTGGAGGATGCTCGAGGATGTGACAACATATGATTTTGAGTTCGGTCTGCAGGCTTCTATTGTGCAGTTATCGAGCCTGTCGATTCAACCCTCTCTTGTCGCAAGGGTTATTGAGGCTTAGTAGACTGATGAGTCGTTGTAAAGTTATAGGGCTGAGGCCGCATCTGAGAGTCAGTCAGATTGGCAGATCGGTTCTAATGGTGGACTTCATTTCAGAGGCTGATTATGTGTCTCGGATATTCTAGAGTTGCATAGAGATCTTATGACCGAGGCACATCGATCGCAGTTTTCTATCCACCCTGGCTCGACGAAGATGTACTGTGACATGAGGTGACAGTATTTTTGGGCGGGGATGAAGTGCCAGATCACTAGTTTTATGGCCCAGTGTGACACATGCTAGCGTGTCAAGGCCGATCATCAGAGACCCCCCTGGTTCATTGTAGCCATTAAGCGTCATGACGTGGAAGTGGGAGCACGTGTTGACAAATTTGATTATGGGCTTGCCGAGGACGCAGCGTAGTCATGACGCCATCTGGGTTGTTGTGGATTATC
Source organism: Magnolia sinica (assembly GCF_029962835.1). Taxonomy (NCBI): domain Eukaryota; kingdom Viridiplantae; phylum Streptophyta; class Magnoliopsida; order Magnoliales; family Magnoliaceae; genus Magnolia; species Magnolia sinica. The sequence continues at coordinate 90,851,448 of NC_080574.1, forward strand.
TGATGAAGTCGGTACATTTTCTTGCGATTCGTGTGATTTGGTATATGGACCGGCTTGCGAGGTTATTTATCGAGGTGATTGTGAGACTGCTTGGCATTCTAGTTTTGATTGTTTCTGATCGAGACTCGAGGTTCACGTCTCAGTTTTGGGGGAGCTTTCAGAGAGCGATGGGATCTGTTTTGTAGCTCAGCACCGCGTACCATTCGGAGACTGATGGTTAGACTGAGAGGGTTAACCAGATCCTTGTGGATATACTTCGGGCCTACGTGATTGACTTCGGGGGTAGCTGGGATGAGCATCTGCGATTGGCTGAGTTCGCATACAATAATAGCTATCAGGTGACCGTTGGCATGACTCCTTTTGAGGCATTATATGATAAACCGTGTAGATCTCTGAGTTATTGGATCGAGGTTGGAGAGCAGCGTCTCCTAGGTCCTGAGCTTGTGCAGAGACGCCACAGGCTATTGATATCATCAAGCAGAGGATGCATACAACTCAGAGCCGGCAGAAGAGTTTTACTGATAGCCGGCGTTGACCCTTGGAGTTCACTGTTGGGGACAGAGTGTATCTCAAGGTCTCTCCCATAAAGGGCGTGGTTCGATTTGGAGTAAAGGGTAAATTTGTCCCGATATTCATAGGACCTTTCGCGATCACTGGGCGTGTTGTCGTCATGGCCTATCGGCTTGCCTTTCCATCTCAGTTGTCTAACATCCACAACATTTTTCATGTATCTATGCTGAGGAAGTGTCGGTCAGACATAGTTCCTATTATTGATTGGCAGCCGCCGGAGGTTCAGCCTATTTGTATCCTTCATCGGAAGGAGCAGGTCCTCCGGACCAAGGTCATTCCATTGGTGAAGGTTCAATGGGGTCACCATTCTGCTGATGAGGCATCTTGGGAGTGCAAAGCTGAGATTCGAGAGCACTATCCCCATCTCTTTGATGACTGATTATATGTTATATCTTGTATGCTGTCTCTGATTTTATATGATGATGATTTATTTCCTCTCCTTTTATGAGTTATGTTTACTTACGATGATAGTGTAAATTTTGAGGACAAAATTTTTATTAGGAGGGGAGAGCTGTAAGGCCCGCGTCCTAGTCCATACCATTCTATAGATTTCTACAACCTCCCCGTCGAATTTCGGTAACCCTCGACCCGTAATCAGCATTTATCCACAATCCTAAGTTGTAGCCCATAGATTTAAGTTGGTTCGACTTGAAACTTATATCTTAGCGACCGCACCATCGCCGTCGTTCGAACGCGGCGTCTCATTCGCTAATGCGATACCCTGGCCAGAAGATGTGGGCCCATGTTCATTTTGAGGAAAACGTCACGTGTGTAAATTTTGAAAGAATCTCTACATCCTATCCCATCAATCAATTAATCAATCAATCAATCGAAGTTAAGTACACACCCTATTACAAGTACAAGTAAAGTATAAGCAACCCATCTTTCCCATTCCTAAAGTCAACTCTCTCTCTCCACCCATCCCTTCCTTACACCCATCACCCATCACTCCATCACCTTTTCATCCCATCACTTCTCTCTCTCTCTCTAATTCTCTCTCTTCACTCCTAAGCAACCTAAGAAAAATCCAATGTCTAAGCCTCCCAAGGAGAAGCTTGGTGTGGCCCACTTCCCTACCCCCCCCCCCCCCCCCCCAAAAGCTCTCATCCCCACCATCAAAACTTCATCATCCTCCATCAAGAACGAAGCTAAGGAGCTTAGAAGTTTAAGGAGCTAAAGAAGAAGGCCGATAGGTGGGCAATCCACCATTGATTTCCATATTAAGGGCCCACTTATGATAGGACCCACTTTGATTATGTGTTATGATCAAAGAGGGGGCCCATAGTGGCGGGGTCCCTCCATTTCACCAATCTCTCTCTCTCTCCTTTCGTTATTGATGATGATGATGATAATTGTATGGCCCACTTGATCCATGCCATCCACAAGATGGACCTCACCTTGAAAGCTGATTGGCCGGTGTACTTACAGTAGCTATATAGCTGCTATACAACGATAGCAAGCTCTGGTGGGCCATGCACGTGGAACCCACCTGAAATGGGGAAACGGACTAGTTGGGTACCTCACACCAGTTATATAGCTAGTGTATTGATGCCACCAAGTTCTGTGGGTCCCACTACTGTGACATCAGCAAGGTCTATGGGACCCAGCTGATGTATGTGCTTTATGTACGCCGTCTATCCACACCAGCCAGATGGCTGGACGGTGGGATATATCCTGGTGCGTGTGTCAGCACCGTCTTTTCATCTGGCTAGCAGCTTGCTGGCCCCTTTCAACACAAAATAATAATAATAATAATAGTAATAATATATATATATATATGTGTGTGTGTATATATATGTATATATATATGTATAGTATATCATCTGGTGGGCCTTACGTGAGACCCACCTCTTTAGAGCTGATTGGCTGACATCCCTCATAGTAGCTATACGGCTGCTGTATTGACGTTCACATGATCAGTGGGTCTGATCATGTGGTACGTGTTATAATCACACCGTGCAACGGTGGGCCACACCCTGATGTATTTATTCTATATCCACACTGTCCATATGCCAGGACGATGGGACCCCTATGATGTATGTGCTTTATTCACACTGTCCATCTGGATGGTGGACTGGCCATACACACCTGCTATATAGTTGCTGCTTGACGTCAACAGATTCTATGGGCCCCATATGAGGCATGTGTTACATCCAAACCATCCATCTAATCGACATGGTCGTCTTAAGGGCTGAGACTAGAAAAATGAAGTAGATCTGATAATCAGGTGGACCACATCGCAGAAAATAGTGTTGAGTGAACGTCCACCATTGAAACCCTTTTTAGGGTCACAGAAGTTTGGATCAATATGCAATTTATTTTTCCTCTTAATCTAGGTCTTTGTGACCTTATGATCAGGTTGGATGGAAAATAAAATGGTGGGCCTTACGAATTTAAACGGTGAAAATCATTATCTCCATTATTATTTGTGGTATGGTCCAGATAATCTTTTGATATGATTTATTTATGGAAATGCTCTAAAATGATCTCTAACAATAGAAGAATAGTGTATATGATGTGGCCCATATAATGCGGTCCATTTGATGTATGATTGGCCCATTGGTGCAGCCCATATAATACGGCCCATTTGGTGTATATTGGCCCATTAGTGCGTCCCATATGATGCAGCCCATTTGATGTATGATTGGCCCATTGGTGCGGCCCATATAATGCGGCCCATTTGATGTATATTGGCCCATTGGTGCGGCTCATATAATGCGGCCCATTTGATGTATGATTGGCCCATTGGTGCGACCCATATGATGCGGCCCATTTGATGTATATTGGCCCATTGGTGTGGCCCATATGATGTGGCCCATTTGATGTATATTAGCCCATTGGTGCGGCCCATAGGATGCGACCAATTTGATGTATGATTGGCCCATTGGTGCGGCCCATATGATGCTACCCACTTGATGAATATGAGGCCCATTGAGATGTATTTGAGGCCCATGGGTTGAGGCCCAATGTAATGTATATGAGGACCATGAGTGAGGCCCAATGAGAGGTATGTGAGGCCTTTGTGTGGGGTCGAATGTGTTATAGACGAGGCCCATTGCGATGTGAGATTCCACCATGATGTATGTAATAATGTTTATGGCGGCCATGCCTTGGAAGCATTGATGGTTTGACGTCCATGTTGTAAGGGCAATGATGGTTAAATGTCTGCATTGTAACTCTCCCTAAGGTCCATTGCTAGGCCCATACTATTGTGTGTAGGCTGTCTAGGCCCATCTTCATTATGAATAGAGTTCTTCACCATATAACATGCTTAGTATAGCTCTATGATTCATGCTCATACGCATCATATGTATGCTTGATATGAGGAGTGATTGATCATAGCATATTCCTTCGGCCAGATTGTTTATAGAAATCCCTGATAGGTGGAGTTGCCCTACATCGACGCGCATAGGATTGCTGCATGACTGATAGTGTGATTCATGCACCTCGCATTTGTAGGACATGATTACTGTACACCCTAGCGACATCAGGGTTGTGACCTCGACAGACATCGTGGATGGCAGGATCGGACACCGAAAATACTATTACTAGCATCGGGGTGCCATAGATGTCCCTAGGTGAAAATCCTTAAAGTTGATGGTACCAGAGGATGACTCCAATGTCGAGACTGAGTGGATACATGAGCACGTGAGGGCCATATACTAGTAGGCCGCATCTCCTACTGTTTCATGGTCGGTTGGAAAGGGTTGTGACCTTACTCGCCTGACTGAGGGGACAATAACTAGGTTGAGTTTGACCAGCTTGACGAATGGGTTTGCTATCGATGAGCCGAGTCCGATATTGGCAGACGGATAGTGAGGTCTCTTTCACTTACTCAGTTGTGCGCTTGGATAGGGGTGACAAGCTAGCGCAGAGTGTACTAGACCCCGATGATTTGTTCAACGTGAGAACTATACTGATATTTGATGAGTGCATTGATATGAGGACTGGTGTGCTTGAGTTGCATCTTGCATTGCATGGCCTTGCTGTGGCCGACATCATTCACTCCTTGCATCGCATGGCCTTGGTATGGTCGACTTCATTCACTCCTTGCATCGCATGGTCTTGATATGGCCGATAACATTCATGCCTTGCATCACATAGCCTTGGTACGGCTGATGACATTCATGGACATACCGACATTTTCGCATTACTCTGATATTGTAAACTTGCATTTCTACCATATGCACACACTTTCACCACCCTCTAAGCTTTCTATAAGCTTATGCATTACCCTTGCGTGCAGGTGACGCTAGGCAGTAGCTGTTCAGGAGCAGGAGGGTGCTGTAGAGCTTCTAAAGTTTTGGCTTTATTATCTCTGTATTTCCGTTTATGCGCATTGTACTCAAAGTTTTTTTTTTTTATCATAGTAGATTTTGTGATGGTGTTTTTGTGGTTATTGTTCATGGGTTTTTCTTATGGTTATGCTTATTACAAACCAAATTGATGTTGAAAATCCTCCTTGCAGGATCCCAAGATCGGAACCTGGTAAATGGGTGCCGGGAGCTGAGAATGGGGTACTACAGAGGCTGTCAGTGCTGGATTCGACGATCGGGAATTTTTTGAGCCCGGTTTCCGAGTTTAGGGTGTGACATGTATATCTTTCGGTCATTGGTGTGACATAAAGATTTCGGTCTGCACAACTCATATGTCTTGACAGTGAACATCTTACATGCCGAAATGCTACCGAAATTACTATTGAATTCATTTTCCTTCCTCCATTACATTGATTTAATGTACTTTGTTTTGGAATTAAGGGAAACACGAGGATGTAATTGAAAGTTAGAATTAATGAAATCTATGATGATGAATGTTCTTCTATTTTCTTCATTATCATTGAATGATAATTCTCCTATTGAAATGCATTCATTTCTTGTTGAAACGGATGGATGTTTTGATTTGTTGGGTAGATGTTTTGATGGTTTGGACAGTTAGGATTAACTAGATGGGTTGTTAGTTAGGATAGATAAGCAAGATAGTTTAGATGGTGTGGATGAGAGCTATGGATTAAGGCTAGAGGCTTAGGTGTATGGTTAAAGATTAAGGGATGGTAAGGAAGGGATGGTGTAAATAGGTGTTGATGATGGTGGAGGGTAAGGTGCATATGGGTATAATGTGTGGAGATGGGAGAATAGACAGGTGTTGGAAATGGGTAAGGCTCCTAGTTTATGGCTTGGGATATAATGGAGATGGGAGGTGGGTGTAGAGAATGTCTAAAAGACTTGGGCTATGGGCTAAAGGAAGTAGGAAAGGGATAAGGGAGATAGGAGGCACCTCTCCTATTTTATGGGAATGAAGAGTGTTGAGAATGAGAGGTGGGAGGCCATTTTATAGTTGGAGGTGATGGCGAGGGTGTAATTTTTGGCTAAGTGGAGGGCAAACATGCTAAATGGGGACTTGTGATTCAATAAGAAGAGCTTGGTACCATATGGCACCCCCACATTGGCCCATGGGGTGGTAAGAATGGTAATTAAGAAGAAAGGTGGGGGGAATTTTGGGGAGATCAAAAGTAAGCTCTTGCTTTGCATGAACCTCCCCCACCTCTTTCTCCCTCTCACCTAATCTTTCCAGTAGAGCTTTAGCTATGCCAGTTGGTGGACGACACTTAGACCATCGCTTGCCATATGGCATGTATTTAGCTTGTAGTGGGTTCTCTAGTTGTCTTGGTTGCAACTTTAAGTCCTTGAGTGGGTTTGGAGTGGTTCTTTTTGGGTTTCAGGCTTGGACTTGGGCTTGCGCTTGAACTAGGTTTAGTTTTGGGCATTGATTTGAGTATGGAATTGAAGTTGGATTTGGGCATGTGTCACGCCCCAAACTCGGAAAACGGGCTCACAAAATTTTTGATCGTCGAATCCAGTGCCGACAGCCTCCATAGTACCCCATTCTCAGATCTCGACACTTACATGCCAGATTCCAATCCTAGGATTCTACAAGGAGGATTTTTAGTATGAATTTTTTTTTTTTTTTTTTGTAATGGAGCATAACCACAAGCATAACCAAGTCACAACACAACATCACCACATATCCACTATATCAAAACTTTAAGTACAATGCGGAAAGGGAAATATAGGGTGATCAAAAATGCCAAAATGATCTGATGTGCACTCCTACCTCAGCGCTGCTTTTGCATAAGCTTACAAAAGCTTAGAGGGTGGTGTAAGTGTGTGCGCAAGGCAAAGGCCAAGTGTACAATATCAGAGTAATGCAAAAATATGCGGTATGTCCATGAATGCTATCAGCTGTACCAAAGCTATATGATGTAAGGCATGAATGCTATTGGTCATACCAAGGCCATGCGATGCGGGACATGAATGTTATCGGCCATACCGATGCAATGCGAGGCCTACGTAGCCGAATGTTATATGCGGATGCAATCCAAGCAAGCTAGTACTCATCAAGTACACAATCAGTACAGTTCCTCTCTGGATATCACTGGGGTCTAATACACTTCACATTGATTGCCTCCTCCTTAGCTGCACAGCTAAGCAAGTGGAATAGACCACACTATCCGCCTGACCAATAGTTTGCCAATACCTACCCAGCTCATCGATAGTAGACACATTTACAAGCTGGTCAAACTCAGCCTAGCTTATAGCCCCCTCACTTGGGTGGATAATGCCACACCCCTTCCCAACTGACCACGACATAGTGGGAGACGCTGCCTACTGGTATTCGGCAGTCGGGCGCTCGTGTATCCACTCAGTCTAGACGTTGGAGCATCCCCCGGTACCAAAAAGGTTCTGGGACTTTCACCCAAGGACATCCTAAGTGCCCACAGTGCTAGAACCAAGTATTTTTGGTATCCGATATGGCCATCCACGATGTGCCTGTGGAGCCACGGCCCTGATGTCCCTAGGGCGTACAATGATCAAGTCACTCGTATGTGAGATGCATGAATCACACCGTACAGTCATGTAATAATCCCGCGCATACCACGCGATCATGTGGGGCACTCCGTCTTATAAGGAGTCCCGTAAATGTCTCAGCCCAACGGCTTATGCTATGATCAAACATTCCTCATATCAAGCATACATATGATGCGTATGACATGAGGCATGGAATTATACTAAGCATGTTATAGAGAAATGAACTATCCTTTCAACGCATATGTGCCTAAATGGCCTACACACAACAAGTACAGGCCTATCAATGAACCCTAGGGAGAGTCATAATGCAGACATTTAACCAACATTATTCTTACAATGTAGACGTCAAACCAGCATTGTTCCCAAGGCATAGCCTACCATAAATATCATTACATAAACCATGTTGGGATCTCACATTGCAATGGACCTTAGGTACATCCCATTGGGCCTTAAATGCATCAAATGGGCCGTATCACATGGGCCTTATATTCATCAAGTGGGCCACAACAATGGGCTGCACCAATGGGCCTTATGTACATTGCAATGGGGCATAACCCATGGGCCTTAGAATGCATCAAAATGGGCCTAATCACGTGGGTCTTATGTCTATCAAATGGACCACACCAACGGACCCATATGCCCATTAAATAGGCTATAAAATAAGAGCGGTGATAATGATTTCCACCATTTAAAGTTCATAAGGCCCATCATAACATATGCATCGCATCTAACCTATTCATAGGTTAACATAGTGATAAATTAAGTGGAAACAAATATCAGCTTAATAAGGAACTACTATGGCCCTTAGGAATTTTGAACGGTGGACATTATTGTCCACTACCTTAAATGGTGGGGTCCACTTGAACTTTAGATCTGACTTATTTTTAGTCTCAAGCCTGTTAAGACAAGCTTGCCAAATGGTTGAACGGTTTGGATGTAACACATGCAGCATGGTGGGGCTACTGCCGTGCAGCAGCCCAGCAACTGAACGAACGGTTTGGATGCAGCACATATATCATGGTGGACCCCATAAGGATGGATGGTTTGGATGAAGCACATACTTCAAGGTGGGTCCCCTGGCCGTTTAGTACCCTAGCCAACATGGCTGGACGGTATAGATAAAGCACATACATCAGAGTGGGCTCCACCGTCCACCTGGACGGTGTGAATAAAACACGTACATAACAGTGGGTTCCACTATCCCCTGGACGGTGTGAATAAAACCCATACATCATTGTGGGTCCCAGTGGGGCCCACCATAATGCTTGTTTGTCGTCCAACCTGTTGACAAGATCATACGGACCTGGAATGAAGAGGAAAAATAAATTTCATATGACCCAAAACTTCGGTAAACCCAAAAATGGGTTTCCATGGCTGTCATTCAATCACCATTGTTTCCTATGATGTGGCCACTTGAGCTTTAGGTGGGGCTGGTATTTGGGTGAGGCCTACTTTAGGAAGGGGCCCACATAATGAACAGGTCGGATGATGAACAAACATCATGGTGGGGCCCATGGCTGGGACCGTGGGTCCTTGCCTATTTCGCGGTGACGCCAAAAGCAGCATGCGCTGCACCTATATATATATATATATTTGAAATCACATTTTTCCATGGTTTTTTACATGTGGGGCCCGCATCAAGTGAATCCACCCCAGTCAATGGATTCTACAGTCCATAACCCATCCATCAAGCCCAATATTGGGCATCTTTCAGTGTGTAGAAGAATTAAGGTGAATTTAAATGGTGAAAATCACTGTTTTCAAAGATATGGCCCACCAGAAAGTTGGATCAGTTTCATTTTTTAGCTCAACGCCTAAAATGAGTTGGTGGATGGTGTGGATTGAATACATACATCAAGGTGGGGCCTACATAAGCAACCCTCTCCAAAGCTTGAGAATCAAGCTAATATTTCTGTTTTCCTAGTGTCTAGACGCTGGACGGTTTTGGGCTTAACAAATGCATGTAAGGTGGGCCCTACTTAGGTGGGCCACCACATGGCTGGGTGGTGTGGAACAACACATATAAAGTGGGCCCCACCTATAGATGGCTTGGATAAAATACATGCTTTTTGGTGGGGTCCATTCGGGTGGGCCACATGGACATATCATCACATAAAAGAAAAGGAGAGAAAAAGAGAAAGAGAGAGAGAGAGAGACGGGACACGTGTGATGGAGGGCTCTGCCACTATGAGCCCTCCCTTGCAAGCAATCATACATCAAGTGGGTCCCATAACAAGTGGGCCCACCAAACCGAAAATCAACGGTGGAGATCCTTTCTCCACCATATGTAAGGTTTAGATGACCCTATCCATACAAGGAAAATAAACATCATGATGGGGTCCATGGATAATGGCCCCATCATGGAATGATCATGAGGATCAAGGTGGTCTATTGGCCACATCAAGGGTCCAAAGTGAGATCCATACCATCAATTGGTAGGCCTCACTTGGCCCATCATCAAAACATGAAAAATCTATCCTAATAAGCACCCACCTTCGATTCTTCTTGGTTCGTTGGAAAGCTAATCTCCTTGTGTCTCACTTTGATGGTGGAAGATGAAGATTGAATGGCTAGGATGATGGATTTGGGATGGAAAAATGGGCCATACACAAACTCACTTTTCTCTCTCACATGAAATGCTTGGATGTGTGGTTTTTAATTGCTTGGAATGGCTTGGAAAATGTGAAGAGAAAGTGAGAGAGAGGTGGTTGTAAGAGAGGTGATGAATGTGAGTGATGGGTGTGTAAGAGAAAGGGTGAGAAAGAGTTGACTTGGTGGTTGCTTGACTTGTGGAGAAAGAAAGCATGGGTGCTTTGTAGTTGACATGAGATGATTGATTGATTTATTGATTGATGGGACATGTTGTAGAGATTCTCTTCGGATTATAAACGCACGGTGTTTTCTTGAAATAAATGCCGGCTCACATCTTCGGACCTGGGTATCTGATCGGTATGCGAGTCATGGCGTTGGAACCGTGGGGACGGTGCGGTCGTAATGGTACAAGTCTCAGATTAAGCGACTCAAATCTACAGGATACGACTTAGGGTCATGCGTAAACATCGATTACAGGTCGTGGATTGCTGGAATTCGATGGGAAGGATCGCGGGAGTCGACGGAATAGTACGGACTAGGATTATGGGTCTTACAGCTCTCCCCACCTAATAAAAATTTTGTTCTCGAAATTTATACTACCATCGCAGCTAAGACATAACTCATGAGGGAATAAAAAATGTAACATCATATATAATCAAAACACCATACATCATACAATCAAACATAAAAAAGATTGGGATAGCACTCTCGAATCTCTGCCTCGCGCTCCCAAGACGCCTCATCCACAGTATGATAGCTCCACTGCACCTTCACCAAAGGAATGACTTGGTCCGCAAGACCTGCTCCTTCCGATCGAGGATACGAACTGGCTACTTAATGTAAGAAGCGTCTCCACAAACCTCCAATGACTGCTAATCAATAACAGGCACGATGTCTGACCCACACTTCCTCAACATAGAGACGTGAAAAATGTTGTGGACACCAGACAACTGAGATGGCAAGGCAAGCCAATAGGTCACAGCGCCAACACGCTCAGTGATCTCAAAAGGTCCTATAAATATCGGGGCAAGCTTGCCCTTCGCTCCAAAATGAACCACACCTTTCATGGGTGAGACCTTGAGATATACATGATCCCCAACGGCAAAATCCAAGGGACGACGCCGACGATCAGCAAAACTCTTTTGCCGGCTCTAAGCTGTGCGCATCCTCTGCCTGATTATGTCGATAGCCTCTGACGTCTGCAGCATAAGCTCGGGACTTAGGAGACGCCGCTCTCCAACCTCGGTCTAACAACTCGGAGATCTACATGGTCTATCATATAATGCCTCGAAAGGAGCCATGCCAATGGTCGCCTGGTAGCTGTTGTTGTACACGAACTCAGCCAATCGCAGGTGCTCGTCCCAACTACTCGAGAAATCAATCGTGTAGGCCCGAAGCATATCCTCAAGGATCTGGTTGACCCTTTCAGTCTGCCCATCGATCTGCGGATGATACGTGGTGTTGAGCTGCAAATCAGTGCCCATCGCTCTCTGGAAGCTCCTCCAAAACTGAGATGTGAACCTTGGGTCTCAGTCTGAAACGATCGAGACAGGAATACCGTGTAGTCTCACGATCTCATCGACAAACATCTTGGCGAGCCGGTCCATATGCCAAGCCTCACGAATCACAAGAAAATGTGCCGACTTTGTCGGACGGTCCACGACAACCCTGATAGCGTCATGACTGCGCTGTATCCTCGGCAAACCCATAATAAAATTGGTAGATATGTGCTCCTACTTCCACATTGGGATGCTCAACGGTTGCAATAGACTAGGGGGTCTCTGATGATCAGCCTTGACACACTGACATGTGTCACACTCGGCCACAAAACTGGCTATCTGGTGCTTCATCCCCGACCAAAAATACTGATGCCTCATATCACGATACATCTTCGTCGAGCCAGGGTGGATAGAGAATTGCAATCGATGTGCCTCAGTCATAAGATCTTGGTACAACTTAGGAATTTTCGGGATACATAATCGGCCTCTGAAGCGAAGTCCACCATCAGAACCAATCTGCCAATCTGTCTGACTCTCAGATGCTGCCTCTGCTCGGTAATCCTATAACGACTCATCTGTCTACTGAGCCTCGATCACCCTTGCGACAAGAGAGAGTTGAATCGACAGGCTCGATAGCTGAACGATAGATGACTACAGACTAAACTTGAAGTCACACCCTACTATATCCTCAAGCATCCTCCACTCCTGAACCATCATGTGTGCCACCAAGCCTCGTGGCTGACGGCTGAGGGCATCCACCACCACGTTCGCCTTACCCGGGTGGTACTGGAGGTCAAAATCATAGTCCTTCAGGAGCTCCATCCAATGCCTTTACCTCATGTTCAGCTCGGACTGAGAGAATAGTTACTTCAAGCTCTTGTAGTCGGAAAAGAGCTCGAACATCACCCCATAAAGATAGTGCCTCCACACCTTCAAGGCAAAGACAACTACTTCCAGCTCCAAATCATGCATGAGGTAGTTCAGCTCATGGACCTTGAATTGGTGAGATGCATAAGCCACCGGCTTCCTATGCTGCATCAGGACAGCACCCAAACCAACTCGCGAGGCATTGATAAATACAACAAATCCATCACTCCCAGAGGGAAGAGTGAGGACAGGAGCGGACGTGAGGTAGTCCTTCAGCTCCATAAATGCCTGCTCACAAGCATCACTCCAAACGAACTCAGCACCCTTCCGGGTCAACCTGGTCAACGGGGTTGCAATGCGAGAGAATCCCTCAATAAAACGTCGATAGTAGCCCACCAAACCAAGGAAACTGCGGATCTTGGATACGTTTGTGGGTTGGCCCCACTGACGTATGACATCAATCTTCGAGGGTTCTATAGCGACACCATGCCTTGTTAAAACATGACCGAGGAACTTCACCTCTTTCTGCCAGAACTCGCACTTCTGCAGCTTTACATAAAGCTGGTGTGCACGGAGGGTCTGGAATGTGATCTTCAGATGCTGCTCATGCTCCTCACGGGTCCTCGAGTATATCAAAATGTCATCGATGAACACCACAACAAACTGGTCGAGATACGAATGGAAGACCTCGTTCATTAACTGTATGAATACTGCGGGCACATTAGTCAGTCCGGAGGACATGACCTGGAACTCAAAATGACCGTAGCACATCCTGAAAGCTATCTTTCGGATATCCTTATCTCGAACCCGAACCTGATGATAACTAGACCGCAAGTGTAACGCCCTGAAATTCGGGGGTCGAGCATAACTCAGCTCCCGAGTTCCAAAACATCACTTATGCAACATATTTAATGATGAATGTATGTTGGCTGTATTAGTGCATAAAACATGGAATAGATTAAGCCAAAACACAAATATGATTTAGGGATAAGTGAATAAAGCAAGCGGAAGACTTATAGAAAAATATGTGTACAAGTGTAAATCCCTGAAGTACATATACAAGCCAGGTCGTATGAAAGTGTTATTTAACAAAGTTATAAGTATCAAGTTACATCATTTAAGTTCCCAAAAATAATCCCAGAGATCCCGCGCATTAGACGAAGGCTCGCTAGAACCCGTCTGAAAACTGCATATAAGAGAACGCAGCCTCATCATCATCCATCTCCCGCTCTGCCTCAGAAGTCGCATCCACATCTGCAACATCAGAACCTAAGACAGTCTGGTGGGTGTTTAACACCGCCCCAGAAACGTGGGAGTGAGTGATCAACTCAGTGGAACAATAAGGCACTGGTTAACATGTTATCAGTTCAATCAAACAGTAATGATAAAGCAGAACAATTAAATAAATCCTAAGTACTCTTATTAATGCAAGGATGTATGCAAAATGATGTGTGCCCTCACGCGTACATCCTCAGCGTCTTCATCTTACGTTACGCATGACATCGCCTCAAAGTGCACCACATCTACAAAGCACATGCAAATGCGGTGCATGGATATGATTACCAAGTTGTTATTAGTCCATTTCATATAGCAGGATTGGGAAGCTAAGATACCTTCCTCATGTCACCATCCAAACAGTGATCCATTCTAGGGTCGTCAATCCTAGACATCTCATACGATCATATATTTGAGGTCATAGCAAAGGGCTCGTCACCAATCAATGCACGCCTTTCATACCTTTGCTACCACAATTCGGCTCGTCACCTCCTTGCGGTATCCAGGTATGCTCGAGGTCACTACAAAGGGCTCGTCACCAATCAATGTAGGCCGACAGCACGAATATAGTGTCCCATACCACCATAATCGGCTCACGAGTTGAGTTGCTCACTGGTCACTACGGGGAGGCTCGTCACCCCAGCGTAGGCCGACAGCTCGACCATGGTGTCCCATACCACCATGTCCGGCTCATGAGTCTTAGCGGATCGAGGTACCATGGTTAATAGGATTTCACTGGTAAGTTCGGTACCCTAGGTTCAAGCAGTAGCGTCTATACATGGTGAACATACATCGGACAATCGGGTTACTTGACGAACTTGACTAGCACGAGCGCACGTTGAGTTGAGCGACATAGAGTGCGCAAACACTCTGCGTGGCCAAACCACTGCCGACAACTCTAATACGGCTCGGGTTCGTCTAATACGTCCTACGTGGCGAAAGCAACCTCAACCACGAACATAGAGTCGATTACCGATTTCCTGGACTAATGCATAGTCCCACACACCTTACACTACAACAGATATTCATATGGAATGTAAAACAGTAATGGAACAACAACTTAAATCATGGTACATAAGCACTTGAGGATTATCAACTTAACATAAATGTAAGCACAAGTAGTGCTTGAATTTAAATAACATGGAATGTAACTTGCATAAAGGAAATCATGCACATCAATAGGAGTGTTGAGAATCACTTCTCAACGCCCGCAATTAGTGTAATAAATTACACTTTAGATCATTCATGCATTTCTACAAACACTTAGCATACATGGAACAACATACATGACGTATGTTGAAATACATGCATTTAGACAATTCCTTTTACCAAGGAGTTATCATACATGCATCTAGCATACATACATGACAAATAATCATGGCAAACATAAGTGCATATTTTATATGTATACGGTACTTTATAAATACACATAGAATACACAAATCTCAATATAACGCATGCATATCAGGAAAGCAACGAAAACACAACATTTGGCATGCAGAATCTCATCGATAACAAGAATAAATCATTAACTGGGATTGAAAGCCTTGAAAACCATAACCTATACACTTAAAGTCCGGACCTTAAGCAAGGAAAGAAACACCGAACTGATTTAGATGAGTTGTCTTCGTCAACGGCGAAAGAATACCCTAAAACAATGATAGAAATGAGATACAACAACACCAAGACTAATCTAAGCTCTAACACAGATTAGGGTTAGGTTAACTTACCCCAAAATGAACACAGAACCGTCAGAATAACGATTCAAAGTGAAGGTTCAAAGATGAAGAAGAACAAAGAAGAATCCAAGATGATTCACCAACCTATCTCTCTCACTTTCTCTCTCTTTTCTACTCTCTTTCCAAGTTAGGGTTAGAGAAAATTCGTATGGAAAAGAGGGCTAGGGTTTAAGGACTATAAATAGGCCTATATTTGATGAAAATAACCCCAGGGACAAGGTATACTTAGGTTATAACCAAAGCATGCCTTTCTCGATCCAACGAAGCACTTCTGGTGGGCCTATAACCACGAAAGGTCGGACTTAAGCTCATTGACCATGGATCTAGGTTAAGCTGAGTTTTCATACCGACCGGCTCTTCAGATCAGCCGTGGTGGACCACACTTAAATCAACGGTCACGGAATCTCGATCAGGTCCACAAGCACTAGGATATGCCTGGGCCACCTTTCCTGATCAGAGGGTGAAATTGGGTCAGAATCCAAGGGTCAGATAGCTTAAAATCATCGCGCGAGCGACACGACTCAGATTCCATAAAAACTTAATTAATTCCAACCGTTCTCACACTCTTCACTCCGAACTCAATCAAATCGACCCAGAACATCACATGGACTTGATTTTCGAGGTGATGGTCAAGCCCAACTCGGTGACCGCAACAGCCTAAGATCATCGCCATCAGACTTTCGACGCGCGGTCCAGGTCCAATCCAGATCTTCCAAAAATTCTCCAGAACAACTGGATTTAGCAATGGATCTCAGATTTCAGAGTAACGTAGCGCTAACTAATCTACAGGTTTAGAGCCATGCAGATACAATTTAAAGTGATTGATGCGAATTTCACAAGCAACCGAGTATAGCGCTAATTACCTCAAAAACAACTACTTAAGGAAAGATTAGCATAAAAATTCCAAGGTCGTTACAGCAAGTCTATCTTCGAAAAGAACTGCGCCTCCTACAGCTGATCAAACAAATCATCGATCCTTGGAAGTGGGTACTTGTTCTTGATCGTGACCTTGTTGAGTTCGTGGTAATCTACACAAAGCCTCAACAGCCATCCTTCTTCTTCATGAAGAGTACCGACGCTCCCCACAACGAACTACTCGAACGAATAAATCCTAACTCACGCAACTTGTCCAACTACTTCTATAGTTCCCATAACTCTAACGGTGCCATACGATACGGGGCCTTCGAAATAGGCGCGGTACCAGGCATAAGATCAATCTGGAACTCGGTGTGCCGACGAGGTGGTAACCTCGGAATCGCCTGAAATACATCGAGAAAACCACAAACGACTGGCAGCTGGTCGATACTCAAAGTAGCTGGCTCCTCAACAGCACACGATAATAGGCAAGAAAGCTGCTCTCCTCTAGGCTCAGCAATAAACTGGAACTCTGGCATGCCGGGTATACAGAACATGACTGTCCTCGTAGAACAGTCCAATATGGCGTGGTACTCGGTGAGTCAGTCCATGCCTAGGATAACATCAAACTTGGACATCGGTAATATGAACAGGTCGGCAGGTAAAAAGATATCCCCAATCAGAACGGGGCAAGACGAGCAAAATCGGTCTAATACTGCAGTCGTCCCCAAGGGTGTCGATACTGACAAACCCTCACGTGTAGACTTCATCGGCAAATAGGTCGATCGGCAGAAATCATCAGCCACAAAGGAATGCGATGCACCAGAATCAAATAATACACGTGAATGCATGCAAAAACAGGGAGAGTACCCTCGACGACTCCTCCTGATGACTGAAGTCCTGCTGGGCAGCATAAAATCTACCTTGGGCCTATTGGGAAGGTGCAGGTCCCCTCTGAGGTCTCTACTGATGTTGTTGCCACTGTGGCGGCCTGATCTGCTGCCTCTACTGCTGTGGGGGAGGCCCTGGAGGCTAGTGTTGTGGTTGCTACTGCTGCTGTGGTGGCTGTCGTGGAGGCTGATGCAGTGTCCTCGGCTGCTGTCGTGGATGGGGACACTCGTGCACGCGATGTCTTGTCCTACCGTAACCAAAGCAAGTACCTGTAAATGGTCCCAGAGGTGGTGCTGGGGGTACTGCTAGTGCTCGGATGCTGGGCGGGTCGTACGTCGCTGCTATGAATGATGCTACTGCTGATGGGAACTACTAAAGGGTGCCGTCCTCTTCTGATCTCCCCTTAGGTCACGGGCTCTCTGCAAACTGGCCCAATCCGTCTCATAGATCTGAGCCATCTCTACGATCTGCTTAAACGTCAGAAGCATGTGTCCGATCACACGACTCCTAAGGGCAGGACGCAAACCGTTCTCAAAATGGTGGGCCTTCTACCCCTCATCATCAACAAGGTATGTTGCGAATCTCGACAGCGCGACGAAACATGCCTCATACTGGGACATAGTCATGTCTCCCTAGACCAGAGTCTCAAACTCCAATGCGCACTGCTGGCTCATGTGCTCAGGAAAGAACTTCCAGTCAAACTGGTCTATAAAGTTTTCCCAGGTCCACACAAAATCAGCCACTATGATTAGGGGACAGATGCCCACCAATGCTGAGCCTCACCCTGGAGAAGGAATATAGCTAATGAAACTCACTGCTGGGTAGTACATCTCATGGTGTCGAATATCTTCTCCACCTCGGAGCACCATATCTCTACTGCAATAGGGTCTGGCTCGCCCCAGAAACGTGGGAGATCATGCTGATGAAAGTCCTTGAGAAGGGCCTTTGCACGCTCCTGCTCAGCCTCGGTTGGTGTAACAGTGGGACGCCTGCTCTGCCCCTGAAGAATAGCGGTCATCATCTACAGCATCTGCTGAAGCTGGGTGGCACTCACGGGTACGGTCGGATCCGCACCGATCTTAGGTAAAGGAGTAGCATCCTCAAGCTGGAAAGCAGGAATATCCGGTGGTGGAATGGGATTAGCAGGTGGTAGAGCGGGAGTCGCAGGTGGTGGAGTGAGAGTCGCAGGTGGTGGAGCGAGTTTCACTCGGGTCGCTCTTTTAGGCATAATGTCTTACAGGAAGGAACGAGGGCCTATCAGCCTTGAGAATTCTCGAAGGCATAAACGTTAAGGGTCTATGTTAGAAAATTGCTAAGTCATTTGGACTCAGAACCTATTTATAGTAGATATGTGATGCGATCCTCAGGTATTCCCAAGTTATGCTCTGATACCAACTTCTGTCACGCCCCAAACTCAGAAAACGGGCTCACAAAATTCTCGATCACAAATCCGGCGCCGACAGCCTCCATAGTACCCAATTCTGGGATCCTGACACTCACATGCCAGATTTCAATCCTCGGATTCTACAAGGAGAATTTTCAGTATGATTTTTTTTGTAATGGAGCATAATCACAAGCATAACCAAGTCACAACACAACATCACCACATATCCACTATATCAAAACTTTAAGTACAATGCGGAAAGGAAAATACAGGGTGATCAAAAACTCCAAAATGATCTGATGTGCGCTCCTACCTCAGCGCTGCTGCGATCCAATGCCACCTGCACGCAATGGTCATGTATAAGCTTACAAAAGCTTAGAGAGTGGTGTAAGTGTGTGCGTAAGGCAAGTGCCAAGTGTACAATATCAGAGTAATATGAAAATATGCGGTAAGTCTATGAATGCTATCAGCTGTACCAAAGCTATATGATGCAAGGCATGAATGCTATTGGTCATACCAAGGCCATGAGATGCGGGACATGAATGCTATCGGCCATACCGATGCAATGCGAGGCCTACGTAGCCAAATGTCATATGCGAGATGCAATCCAAGCAAGCCAGTACTCATCAAGTACACATATCAGTATAATTCCTCTCTAGATATCACCGGGGTCTAATACACTTTACACTGACCGTCTCCTCCCTAGCTGCACAGCCAAGCAAGTAGAATAGACCACACTATTCGCCTAACCAGTAGTCTGCCAATACCTACCTGGCTCGTCGATAGCGTACTCATTTGTGAGTTAGTTAAACTCAGCCTGGCTTATAGCCCTCTCACTCGGGTGGATAATGCCACACCCCTTCCCAACCAACCACGACACAGTGGGAGACGCTGCCTACTGGTATTCGGCAATCGGGCGCTCGTGTATCCACTCAGTCTAGACGTTGGAGCATCCCCCGGTACCAAAAAAGTTCTAGGACTTTCACCCAAGGACATCCTAAGTGCCTACAGTGCTAGAACCAAGTATTTTCGGTATCCGATATGGCCATCCATGACGTGCCTATGGAGCCACGGTCCTGATGTCGTTAGGGTGTACAGTGATCAAGTCACTCATATGGGAGATGCATGAATCACACCATACAGTCATGTAGCAATCTCGCGCGTACCACCTGATCATGTGGGGCACTCCTTCTCATAAGGAGTCCGGTAAATGTCTCAGTCCAATGGCTTATGTTATGATCAAACATTCCTCATATCAAGCATACATATGATGCGTATGACATGAGGCATGGAATTATACTAAGCATGTTATAGAGAAATGAACTATCCTTTTAACGAAGATAAGTCTAAATGGCCTACACACAATAAGTACGTGCCTATCAATGGGCCTTAGGGAGAGTCATAATGCGGACATTTAACCAACATTATCCTTACAATGTGGACGTCAAACTAGCATTGTTCCCAAGGCATAGCCTGCCATAAACATCACTACCTAAACCATGTTGGGATCACACATTGCAATGGACCTTAGGTACATCCCATTGGCCTTAAATACATCAAATGGGCCATATCACATGGGCCTTATATTCATCAAGTGGGCCACATCAATAGGCCGCACCAATGGGCCTTATGTACATTGTAATGGGCCATAACCCATGGGCCTTAAAATGCATCAAGATGGGCCTAATCACATGGGCCTTATGTGTATCAAATGGGCCACACCAACGGACCCATATGCCCATCAAATGGGCCACAAATTACGAGTGGTGATAATGATTTCCACCATTTGAAGTTCCTAAGGCCCATCATAACATATGCATCCCATCCAACCTGTTCATAGGTTAACATAGTGATAAATTAAGTGGAAATAAATATCAGCTTAATAGGGAACTATTATGGCCCTTAGGAATTTTGAATGGTGGACATCATTGTCCACAACCTTAAATGGTGGGGTCCACTTGAACTTTTGATCTGACTTATTTTTAGTCTCAAGCCTGTTAAGACAAGCTTGCCAAATGGTTGAACGGTTTGAATGTAACACATGTAGCATGGTGGGGCTACTGCTGTCCAGCAGCCCAGCAACTGAATGGACGGTTTGGGTGCAGCACATACATCATGGTGGACCCTATAAGGATGGATGGTTTGGATAAGCACATACTTCAAGGTGGGTCCCCTGGTCATCCAGTACCCTAGCCAACATTGGTGGACGGTATAGATAAAACACATACGTCAGAGTGGGCTCCACCGTCCACCTGGGCAGTGTGAATAAAACACACATAACAATGGGTTCCACCGTCCCCTGGACGGTGTGAGTAAAACCCATACATCATTGTGGGTCCCACGAGGGGCCCATCATAATGCTTGTTTGCCGTCCAACCTATTAATAAGGTCATAAGGACCTGGAATGAAGAGGAAAAACAAATTTCATATGACCCAAAACTTCTGTGAACCCAAAAATGGGATTCCAAGGCTACTATTCAATCACCATTGTTTCCTATGATGTGGGCCACCTGAGCTTTAGATGGGGCTGATATTTGGGTGAGGCCTACTTCAAGAAGGGGCCCACGTAATGAACAGGTTGGATGATGAACAAACATCATGGTGGGGCCCATGGCTGGGACTGTGGGACCTTGCCCATTTCACGGTGACGCCTAGCAGCAGCAGCCGCATATATATATATATATATATATATATATATATTGAAATCACATTTTTTCATAGTTTTTCACATGTGGGGCCTACATCAAGTGAATCCACCCCAGCCAATGGATTCTACAGTCCATAACCCATCCATCAAGCCCAATATTGGGCATATTTCGGCGTGTTGAAGAATTAAGGTGAATTTAAATGGTGAAAATCACTGTTTTCAAAGGTATGGCCCATCAGAAAGTTGGATCAGTTTCATTTTTTGGCTCAACGCCTAAAATGAGTTGGTAAATAGGATGGACATTGTGGATTGAATACATACATCAAGGTGGGGCCTACATAAGCAACCTTCTCCAAAGCTTGAGAATCAAGCTAATATTTTTATTTTCCCAGTTCACGTCCAGACGCTAGACGGTTCTGGGCTTAATAAATGCATGTAAGGTGGGCCCTACTTAGGTGGGCCACCACATGGCTGGGTGGTGTGGAACAACACATATAAAGTGGGCCCCACTTATAAATGGCTTGGATAAAATACATGATTTATGGTGGGGTCCTTTTAGGTGGGCCACATAGACATATCATCACATAAAAGAAAAAGAGAGAAAGAGAGAAAGAGAGAGAGAGGCGGGACATGTGTGATGGAGGGCTCCACCACTATGAGCCCTCCCTTGCAAGCAATCATACATTAAGTGGGTCCTATTACACATGGGCCCATCAAACCGAAAATCAATGGTGGAGATCCTTTCTCCACCAAATGTAAGGTCTAGATGACCCTATCTATACAAGGAAAATAAAAATCATGATGGGGTCCATGGAGAATGGCCCCATCATGGAATGATCATGAGGATTAAGGTGGTCCATCGGCCATATCAAGGGTCCAAAGTGAGATCCATACCATCAATCAGTAGGCCTCACTTGGCCCATCATCAAAACATGAAAGATCTATCCTAATAAGCACCCGCCTTCGATTCTTCTTGGTCCGTTGGAAAGCTAATCTCCTTGTGTCTCACTTTGATCGTGGAAGATGAGGTTTGAATGACTAGGATGATGGATTTGGGATGGGAAAGTGGGCCGTACACAATCTCACTTTTCTCTCTCACATGAAATGCTTGGAAGTGTGGTTTTTGGTTGCTTGGAATGGCTTGGGAAATGTGAAGAGAAAGTGAGAGAGAGGTGGTTGTAAGAGAGGTGATAGATGTGAGTGATGGGTGTGTAAGAGAGAGGGTGAGAAAGAGTTGACTTGGTGGTTGCTTGACTTGTGGAGAAAGAAAGAATGGGTGCTTTGTACTTGACATGAGATGATTGGTTGATTGATTGATTGATGGGACATGTTGTAGAGATTCTCTTGGGATTGCAAACGTGCGATGTTTTCTCAAAATAAACGCCGGCTCACATCTTCTGACTTGGGTATCGGATCGGTATGCGAGTCACAGCGTTGGAACAGTGGCGACAGTGCGGTCGCAATGGTACAAGTCTCGGATTAAGTCGACTCAAATCTATAGGATACGACTTAGGGTCGTGCGCAAATGTTGATTACAGGTCACAGATTGCCGGAATTCGACGGGAAGGATCGCGGGAGTTGACGGAATAGAACGGACTAGGATTATGGGTCTTATAGTATGGAAGTCTTGCGTTTAGAATTGGCCTTAGATTTGGTTGGGATTGGGGCTTAGAATTAGGCTTGGACTAGGCTTGGATTTGGGTATGGAAATTCAGAGACCATTATTGTCTCAAGCTTGTTATGATTAAGCTTACTGCACTAACTGGGGTGTCTACAGATGCCCCTCTTTAGCAAAGCCAAATGCCAAAGTGAGTAGATACCTCACTCCTTTGGTTAAGTTGCGATGCGGTTTGGGCTTGTTGCCTTCCTTGGCAATATTGATCATCAACTATTCATTTGGAAGAGATGTGACTTACACACATCATGAAGGTTTGAAAAAAAAAAGTAGTGATATTTGTCCCTACACTTTTTATGCCATTCTAAGCATCCATTCACAACCATTTCACATTAGATCGGTGATAGCATTAGGAATGTCAACGAATCTAGATGGTAGTCACCTCTATGCTTCATAGCCTTATGGGTATCTGACTTATGTCTGGATTTTTGATAACTTTTGCTATTTGATGACCCTAAGAGTACTTCCTATTTGACTGTTAAAATGCTAGTTGTTTGACACTTTTTGCGGCTTTATGGGAAGCTTACAATGCCACTTGGATTTGCTAGACATCATGTTAAGTATGAAATATTGTATATTTGTGCTTAATTGATTTAATTACATATGTTTTCTCTTACAATGTGATTTTGACAGCTAAGGAGAGAAGGATGCTTAATTAAAGCATGAATTTAATACTCAAAGAATTACTAAGATGAGGATTGGATCTATGAAGGTCAAGATTGAAGAATTCAAGAGTCCAAGATCCAAGGAAACCAAGTGAAGAAGGAAGAAAATTGAAGTTACAAAGGGCAAAAAGTCAGAAGTGCTGAAATTGACACTTTGATGCCATCGACAACACCTTTGATGCCATCGAAGTAAGTGTTCGATGACATCTAGATCGATCCCATCACAAAAATCAGAAAATTTTGAATTTCTTACTACGCATATTGGAGCATTTTTCGATTCCATCGAGGAGATATTCGATAACATCGAAGCCAGATAGATTCCATCAAAAGAGGCTCGATGCCATTAGAAAAATATGTAACTTTAAAAGATAGTTGCTGGATAGTTTTGTGTTTTCACCTGGAGTCTTTGATGAGACTTTGATGCTTTTGAAGATTGCATCGAAGCTGTGACAGCTGGGTAAATTTGAGTCAGTGCGAATCAAGCCTATTTAAATGGATGATTTAGGAGTTTCTATGTATGAATTAGGGTAGAAGAAGTAGAATAAGGAGTTGTGGAGCTTTTAGGAGTCCTCACTCCTCTTCAATCCTTCGGTTCTAGTTAGTTTTTATGTTTTTCTTTAAAACTTTTAGTTCAATCATGTATATGGTTGGCTAATTTCTTAATTAGAGCTAAGAGGTGAAGCTTGTAGTTCCTTTTAATGTTTATTTTACTCTGATTCAAGTTATTTGGTTTATATGTTGAACAATTCATGGATATTGGTTTGAATGAAGAAGTAATTCTAGTTTATTTTGATCCATTGTCGAATCCGAGCACATTGGATGCTTATGAAGACTATGAATCTATTCTTACCTATTTTATGAGGGTTTGATATGTAGAATTCATTGATCTATTATTGAATCCGGGCATGATAGATACTTTGAAAATACTACTATCAATTCGCTGATGTTTTATGAGGGAACTAATTCAATAAAAGTTTAAAATATGTTTTGACCAATGAATGATATTTTAACTGCTTCATTATCCAATTAGATAGATTAGGACTTCGATTCCAGTTGTGTGATCTAATTGAATCAAGTAGAATGACATTAAGATGGCTATAAGTGGATCATTGTTACTCTAATACTTTATCTTTAATAGTTTCTTCACAATTATTTCGTAATTCAGATTTCACCAGTTAGTTGAAATTCTAGTTTTAGTTCTAACTTATTTTAGAAATCGCACAAATAACCAGTCTCTATGGGCACGACCTCAGTTTCACCAAGTTATTACTACATCACAGCCCTACACTTGGGGTTCGTGAATACATCACAAGCATCCCAGACAAGGTATGTGCATGTGACCTTCTTTTCATGAAATTTTCTATGTTTGACATAACTTATAACTAATCTTTTCCACTGGTATGATATGGTTGTGCTAACTAGGATTGGAAATCGTTGCTGCTTTATTTGCTTTATCTTTCACAATGGTGTGACCATCTTAACATTGGGAGTTCAGGCTGACCGAGCTTATTTAGCATTAGGATTGGACAACTTCGTGGAGAATGAGAGAAGCTAAAAATATTATTTTATTGCGCTAGTTCCCATCAAGAGGTATAAAAGATTCATAGTGCCTCGGGCATTGAACGCTTACTATGAAAGCTTTCGGATTTTAAAAGAATGCCCACTTGAAGAGTGGTGCTCCATGGTGTTTTATTGTAATGTTTTTTAGATATTTTCTTTTAGAATGGCTGCACTTGTTGAACAAATTTCCATGGAGTTTTATCGTAGAGATTGTTTTTAAAAATTTTAAGCCATTTATCTTAAGAAAAGATCTGTCCGACCTCATAAAATGGCATCATCAGCCTATTTTATTTCAACCTCTTTTCTTTTTATGGATTTGTCTGACACGTTCTTTCATCTCCATTAGGATTCTAATAAGGATGACTAAAGTCGTTTTTTTTTAGGTGATATTTTTAATTTTTAAAAAAATATCATTCTATTGGATTTTTATTGCAAAATATATTCTTTTAATATTTTTTCATGCTTTAAAAGATTTGTCTGATTTCATGAGGAAGCGTCATCAGACAGTTTTTATTTGGGCATTTTTTCGGACTTTAAATAGATTTGACCCATCCTTTCATTTTCACCAAGGATTCCAATGGTCACGGATCAAGTCATTTTAATTAAAGCTATTTTTGGGATATGACTTGGTTTATTGTCTTGTGATATCATGAGAATGTTTTTATTAAAATATTTTTGGATGCGTTTTGAAATATGATCCAGTTTGTTGTCTTGTGATTTGACATTTGTGACCAAGGAAGGACTTTATTTGAACATTTTTTTTAAAGATGTTTATACTTTTGTAGCTCCACTTGGAGATAATACTCAAATTAAAAAAAAAAAAAAAAACCAAAATTGTTTTAAAAAGCAGGGACTCACTAGGAGTGCACTTAGGCAATCCAATTCCCTTTAAAAATGGGATAAAGAATTCAAATGAGGTAAAAGAAATTGAATGCAATAAAAGAAATTTAGCTAAGACAAGAAAATCGAATGCAACAAGGGAAGTTGAATACGACATGAGAAAATAAAATGAGATAAGGAAATCAAATGCGATAAAAGGAAATTAATGCAACTTAAGGAAAATCAATTGAGGCAAAAAATGAATGTGATAAAAGAAAATCAAATGAGAGAAGGAAATTGAATGCGATAAAGGAAATCAATGTGACCAAAGGAAATCATATGAGATAGGAAAATTCAATGCATAAAAGAAAATCGTATGAACTAAATAATTCAAATGAGACAAGGAATGAAATGAGCCAAAAAATTAAACACTCAAAGCAAATCAAATGAGACAAAGAAATCGAGAGTGAGACAGAGACTGTTAGATGCAACATGGAAATCAAAGGTGATAAGAAAATAAAATGCGATAAGGAAATAAAATGCTTATCTAATTTTTTAAATCTTACATTTTTCTGAAAAAAATAAATCTGGCTTGTCATCTCACAATCCTAACAATCATGATCTAGCCAGTTTTATTGGGAGCATTTTTTTTTTTAATTTATGGTTTTGGAAAATGATTCTATTTATCATTTCGCAATTTAACAGTTGTGATCAAGACTGGTTTTATTGGAGACATTTTGTGGTTTTTGAAAAGTGGTTCGACTTGTCATCTTATGGTGTAATGGTTAAAATGCTAGATTTTATTGTAATAGTTTTTGTGTGATTTATTATGATTATTATTATTTTTAAAAGATCTGGTCTATTGTTTTTTTTTTTTTTTTTTTATGATGGGGCGTACCCACTAGATTTTATTTGAACTAGCAGGTTTGTCGAGAACCCGCCGACTTCACAAAAAATCTTCTCATTTCTTCTTTAGGAATCCCATTTTTCCCATCTCTTCTTTCATTTTTCATTTTTATGTACTTTCTTTCTCTCTTTATTCCCCTTCTCCTTATTTTTCATTTTCTCTCAAATTCTCTTCTCCTCCCTCATATGCAATTTCTCCCCCTTTTCTTATCCTTTTCTTCACCCCTTTTCCTCCGCAAGCCCATTTTATAGGGATTCATTCCAGGCCTCATCACCTTCAGTCAAAATCTAGCCGGGTGGAAATCATATTTCTACTAGTTTGTTGGGTATTAGGGCATTGTTTTGCTTAGTCCGATCACTAATCCTTCTCCTTCTATAAATGAGGGCACTTTAGTTAAGGTATGACAATAATTTTGGTTATTCCTTTGGGCACATGCTTTTAAGTTGGGCCCCACCCTTAGTGATGACTTATTTTGGACCCATCAGGGGGGGCGCATTTTCTTTAAGTGAGCCCTTTTCATGAATATGGGTCCCTTACTTCCCCTTCCACTCATTGTATCACACAGATCTCTTGATCTTCACACTTGGGGTTTCCAACTTTAAGTTATGGGATGGGCACCACTAGCCTTGCTTGATAATCCAATCCATATGAGCTGTTGGATGGGCTTAATTGCTTCCCTTTTTTTCCTTACATTTAGATCCCTTTGGTGGATGTGGGCCCCACTTGCCATACTTGAGGATCAAGGCCATGTCAATTGTTAGATGGTTTGACCACTTACTCTCTTCCATTTTGGCTTGTATGGAAAATTGGCGCCCTACGCCCTACTAGTCACATTTGAGGATCAAGCCCATCTTAATTGTTAGAATGGCTTAATCATTACTTTCTTATAGTTTGGCTTGTGCAGTGCATCATAACACCATTATCCCCATTTGAGCATCAAGTCTAGTTGAATTGTTAGATGATTTGAGCGCTCTCTTGCTCCTCTGAATCATGCAACCAATTAGGGACCTCATTTTCATGTGAAGATGGTCATGATTTTCCATTAGAATAGTTAAACCTTTTCTTCCCTTTAGAGTTTTGGATTTAACTTTTATTTTCTTTCTTCCTCGTGACATCATAACTTGTAGTGGCAAGGGCTCTTCACCTGCTCATTAGTTCCAAAATGATGAGCTCTGATACTTGAGAGAGGACAATGAGAGAATTAGCCGATGAGTTGGGAATTAGTGTTGGGAGAGAAGCATGCATTTGTCTTCTGTGGAGGTCCATATGGGAGGTGCTCATGGGAAGTGTTAACTGACTAAGAGTTTTTATTTTGTACTAAAGCCATGCATGCTTTCAAGTTTGTGATGTATAACGAATGTATGGCTTTTATTATGAAATGAAATAAAATCTTTTTTTTTTTTTTTAAAGGTGCCTGTGTATGTGAGCATGGATTTTAGACCTATTGTGCTTATAAATGTAAAAATCAGAATATTTGAATCAGCTAATGTAACACCCCAAATTTTAGGTGTCAAGCATACAATCAATCCTTGACATTCTGGGTGTCACTTTTACTTTGCAGAAGCATGATTTCTCATTACGGTTATAAATGCATCAAATCAATTATAAGAGTTATGAGAAATAGTGTAAGTCCATATATAAGTATAGTCACGATAGTCACCAAAATGTACATACATTCTAATCAATCCACGGAGTCCACTGAGTTGAGGAGTCCAATATACATATTTAAAATGTACAAAAAATATATAATAACATCCATACACGAGACTCTAAAAATGAATGGCAATTGAAGCACGTTGGCCTATTCCGGCTTGTTCGAGACTTAGAAGTATGAAACCTTGTTTGTAGGGTCCAAATAGGCCTCATCTTGTGCGTTGGCCTCTGTGGTACCTGCATCGATGAAGTCATTTGTTTGGTGTTTTAAAACAGTCATAGGTGAGAGTGAGTGATCAACTTAGTGGCACTATTTTTCTAAGTTATGCATGTTATCAACATATTCAAGCATAATAATGATAGCGTACAAAACAAATAGTTTCCTAATCTGGTTAATCATGCAAGGCATGATATGCGGATGCATGTACCAGGAATATTAACAACTGTTATACTTCTCATCACTGCCATAGTCCACAAGATATCTATCCTATTGTAGCGTGGTTCATCACCATCATTACCAACAAATGCCATGATATGCATGATTAGCCAACTTTTTAAATCTAAATTCAATTAGAATATTGGCAAAGCTAGAATACCACTATTGCATCATGAGTCGCGTAACCGGATCATATGGCTAATTGCATAACTTAGTAGCTCATCGCTAGTGTCCCTTAATCCAATTTAGGGTTCGTCACCTAATATACATTGTAATCAGGGATTTTAATGGGATGACATCGTGCCCAATAATATGTAAATGGTAAGGGTTGTCACCTGAGTATCAAATATAAAAATAGCTCATCACCCACTTCCATCATAAACCTGGAAGGCGCGTCACCTCCATTGGTGCTCACTGATCACTACAGGGGGCTCGTCACCAAACATAGGTCGACAACTTGGACACGATGTCCCATAGCACCATTCTTGGCCCATGAGTCTTTAATAGGATCGTATCGCACTAACAATTATGAATAGACTCAATTTCAATGGAAACAATGGTGTCCTCAATTCTAAAGTGTTATACTATCACAAAGCACATGAATGATCAATCATGCATTAGACTGACCTGATCGACTATGGAGAACTCTAGTGAAACTGATATTGGGAGCAAAGCATCTCTGGTAGTTCCAACTACTGTCGGTTGTCTATGTTCAACCTTAGTATATCGAAGAAGCTTGTAGTAGCCAACCCAAGGTAGGCCATCCGCTTATTTAAACAATTTACATAGCTTAATCCATAATAATAATAATTTATATCATGAAATAAGCATGTAGAAATTTAGTATCACAATAGGATAAGCCAATTAAATATATGTATTAATCAATACAATGCAATTGATATCAAAGCAACTTACTAAGTGGCATAGAAAAGTTCTAATATTAAGTATTTCATATCATTCAAGCATTTCATCGAACATGTTATCTACTAACAGTAAATAGTACAAGTGTTACAATAATAACGCAAATCTAACATTTGTTGCATATAAAATCCTAATAAAACATGGATTCATTTTTTATGACTATCAATGGTTGATAAAAGGAAACCTAAAGAAATAATCCATACATTTGAAAGAGATTTCTCAATCTCCAAGCACATAAGATTTGGGTTTTATGAAAAACTCTAATTTCCTAAACCAAATATAAGTAAAACTTAAGTAAAGCTAGGGAAACTAACATTCGATTGCTCTATCAAAAGGTTGTATGTAAATCTTGCCTTTGCTCTATTGAAAAGTTGGATGTAAATCTTACCTTTCATTATTTTTAGAGGTGGATCTGGGGGAGGATTATGTAGTAGCTAGATTTGATTGAAGAAAAACTCAGTAAAAACAAGCACGAAGATCTCATTCTCTCTCTCTTTTACCCTCTAAGATAGGGAAAATTCGGATGAAGGGGAGGGACTGCCTAAATAAAGGTATTTATAGTCTCAAACAAAGTTTATTTGGCCCTAGAGATGGGTTTAAGTGTTAGCTAACCTTATAGGGGTTGATTCTAGCTTTTAGGGTCTTCCATGGAGTGTACGAGTTGATCTATGCCATAGGGTAATTTTCCAAAGTGTTGATCCACGAAAGACTTCGATCGCCCCACTATTTGAACATGACGATTGACGAATATGATTAAGAGTCAGTTTAATAGTTATTGATCATCGATCGAGGTTGTGGCTATATGGATAGTTGTAGGATATTAATTTAGGTTAATTCCCTTAATTTGGTTGTAAACCAGTGGTTCAAAATTCTCATGTTAGCTAAGTTTGGGTGTGCACAATTAACTTTAACTTTTTTTTAATAGTTTCTAGGAGAATTCACACATCTCATGCGCTACCTTGGGAGTCAAAGTTGAATGATTCTGTGTGTAGTCTTGGCTTAATAATTCACGAGAGATGTCAAGCCTGCTAAGACATGTGTCTTTCTATGACTTGGAGTTCAGTGGCCGCCCACTAATGAGTGGTCTAGATCTTGTTTGGTTAATATGGGCATTTCTGAAATAAATTAAGTAACGAGATTTCTTGGGCACAATGATTAGGGTTTAGATTAGCTAAGTTCATAGTGTGGTATTTTCACAATTAGAGGAAATGATAATTCTACTTAAGTTACCCTAATCCATTAATTTTAGGCTAAATAGGGTAAGTAGTTGGATTTGTATCATTTTCTAATAATGACACTCACATATTTGCTAAGGTCGAGTATGTTTGATTTTATGAGATGTTACAACCAGATGCCATATTTAGTTATCAAATTTCTCATCGAGGTCATGATCCCCTTAAAGGAGTGTGTGATGATATTCTGCCCCTTAAATTTGGTTAGAGTTAGAAAGAATCTGATTCATGATTGCCTTTTTTTGCATATGCCGACTCTTTATGCTTTCTTGGATTTCCATGTACCTGCTTTTTATTTTTATTTTTATTTCCAGCGATTATGACTTGCAATGCCTTTTTAAGCTTTTATTGTATTTAGCTTGTCAATCATTTGTTTGTGGCATCCTTTTGGATTTTTGTCATGTCCCAAGTATTTGGTCATACCTACCTCTTTGCAGCTATACCTTTTTTCTTGATGCCCTTTCGAGTTTTAATCATGTCTATTGTGTGATTGTTATTGTTACTACAGGCATCATTTTATGTTTTTACTAGGCCCATTTTTCTTAGATGTGCTTTCTCTTTTTTGTATTTTTTTTCTTTCTCTTTGTGTAGCAGTTGTTTGCTGTTGAATTCCTTCATTCCTGACCAATTAACAACATGTTTACCTTTGTTTCCAACCACGATCGTGAAGTTGTTAGCATAAGAATATGACCATCCTGAGGGGGGAGACAAGTACACTTTCATGTGGTTCATTTTTCTCCCCTTCTGAGTGTCTACTTTCTTTATATGGGATCTTATTCATTCTTCTTTTCTTTATTATTTTTTATCCCTTTATTTAAGCAATTATTGAGATTGGGGATGAGGTAAAATCTTTTAATGGTTGACCTTTTCTATTTGGTTATAGCTTTGCAATCATATTCATTGACTGATAGGAAAGGTTATTTGTGACACATCGTTGTTGTTGATTGGCTTTTGATGATCCCCACCTTGTATATTGGTGATATGAAGGGCATCTCCAAGAAGTACTTTGCGTATGATCAATGGCCTATCCCACGAGGGTCTGAACTTTAGTATTTAATAGATGTGATGGTAGGATGTACTTCATTATCATATCATCGACCTGGAAGCTTCTCTTTTAGACTCGCTTGTTGTAAGCTCAAACGATCCTTTTTTAGTAGCATTACGAGTGATTGAGTATGTGCATGTCCTTTTTGTCTACCAGATGCAATTGGTTGTATCAAGCTTGCTACCACTCACTTTCCTCAATTTCACTCTAATAATACACACAAAGATATGATTTCAACTTTGACTATAAGGATTGTCTGCATTCCACAAGTTAGCTTAAAAGGAGTTGCACTCGTAGCAGTGCGTACAAACATTTGATAGGCCCAATGTGCATATGGGAGCATCTTTGCCCTATCACGACACATTCTAACCATCTTTTTCAGTATTGGGATGAGTGTTTTGTTTGCAGCCTTGACTACACAATTCATTTGCATGTAATAGGGGCTTGATTGATGTCGTTGAACCTTGAATATCTTGAGGAATTTGTTCATCTTCTTGTTGATTTTGAGACCCCACATGGAAAATGGTTAGGAAGTTATTTGGTTGTAGAGTTCAGAGGTAGGTATGTGAATTTGGTTTGTATGCTCTTAACATTTGTAGGATTTCCTGACATGGTGGAAGTTGTCAACCTTTATTGTTAACTAATAATAGCTGAGTTATAGGATCTTATTTGTCATCATAGGTTAATTTATGTATGGATCGCACACTCGGTCGTGGACCTTAGACACGATATTTACAACTTTAGCTTCAACTTCATCCACACAACAAAGGACTTAATTAAAAGATTGCTTGTAGAGGCCTCATCCACTAATTGTGAACTATGCAGCCAAATGTTGAATGGTGTGGTGGTCAGTAGGCCTTGTCTTCTGAGGATTCTTGTCTTTTTTATACCACTTGATATTAATAGACCAAGGATAACAACAAGGGGGTGCTTCGGCCTTTATTTGTAAAAAAATAGGTTATTCTTAAAGCTCGACTATGAGCTACCATTTGGATGCTCCCTGATCGAACCCAAGGGTTGACAACCCCAAGTGCATGGTTGTGATGTAGTAATAACTTGGTGAGACCAAAGTCGATTCATAGGCAAATTGGTGAGAGCACAACTAGAACTAGTCTAAAGTTAATGAATTTTATGAGTTTTTAATCGATTGAAGTAGAAAGTGTTTAAAACAAATAAAAATGACTAAGGATTCAGGAATCCACTTATAGAAAGTATAATATCTAATTTGTTAATTCAACTCTGATAACTTACTTGGAATTTAAAATTCTATCCTGCCTAATTGGATAATAATTCTATTAAACTAGTCATAAACACCAATCAAAACATGAGCTCAATTGAATGATTCTCTCATGAAGCACTCAGATCTCATTCGCAGGGAATTTAGTCATCTATCGTGCCTAGAGTCTATAATAGCTCAATGAATTATATAGATTAATTCCTTCTTTAATCAGTTAGGAAATTGCTCATTCAAAATTTTCGATGTAAGTAGAGTTCACGATGAATCAAAGAAATAAATAACTCAAATGCTTTAAGTAAAATTCAAATCAATTTAATCTAATATCACCATTTAAACCATTGTTATTGAATTAAATAAAGTAAATACCATAATTAACTACAAGCTTCATCCCTTAGCCTTAGCTAAGAGATTAGCCTAGCATGACTAACATCATAGAACAAAAGAAAACATGAAAAACAAACTAGAACCGAATGATTAAAAATGAAGGAGGACTCCATGAAAGTTTTGCCACCTATTGCTCTATCTCCCAACCCCTAGTTCATTCCTAAAATAGTCTAAAACACCTCCATAAAAAGAAAAAAATTCACATCAACTTTTGATCGACTTGAAATTTCTACAGTTTTATTATGCTTTAGTCGCACTGAATTGGGCTTTCGATGACACCGAAGTTGATTTGAATGAACTCTCAGTTGCAACCGAATTTCTCTAAAATATGTCTGAACCCATTGTCTCCTTTAGGTTGCACTGAACATACTTTAGGTGGCATCGAACATCACTTTGGTCGAACCTAACAGTCGGGCCGAATTAACTATGAAAATCATTGTTTCTTATTGGACTGTTTTGGCACTTTTGGTTGGACCGAACCTACCTTCGGTGGGACTGAATAGTTTATTATTACTGTTACTTGAGCGTTTGATGTTTTAGACTTTTTTCAGCTTTGATACTTGGTTTTCTTGGATCTTTAGCACTTGAATTATTTAACATTTTCTTCCAAACATCCAATTCTTCACTACCTTTGAGCTTGATATCTTTTTTAGCATTAAATCATTAATTTAAGCACGTATTCAACTTTAAATCCAAAATCACCCTACATGTAAAAGCCATATCTTATTAGTTGAATTTAGCACTTGAATGCAGCTGAAACTAATGTAATCGAAAAGATAAATATGCAACATTTAGGGTTGATCACACCCCCAAACAACATTTTTCTAGTCTCGAGTGAAACATGCAAAAGATATTTTGAAATATAAATGAATAGGTTCTTATAAACTCAAGTAATTCTAAAAACAATCCAAATTATATAAATTAAAGTATATTAAAGAAGATCACAACTTCCACCTAAACTCTAGCACTTGGTAAATATCCTAATCAAGTTTAAAGTGTTAATCTTATAATTAGAAAATTCTAAACATTGAGTTTCATGGGTGCACAAAAAAATCTATATTAACACAACCAAATATTTAGCTCTATACTTTCATGATAACATTGATAATTAAAAGAGCATTTAGGATAACTAAATCCTAAATTAAATTTTTTCTTACAGTTTAACACTCTACTCTCTCATCTTTTGATTTTTCTATCAACGACTTTCACACTACTATCAAGTTTTTTCATATTTTTTATTCATTCAAATATTCTTTTTTTTTTCCTGTTTTCATGGATACTTTAATAGGAAGCCCTTTTCGACAACAATTATTATTTTTTTAGTTAGGCATTATCCCTTTTTTTCTTCTTCCACGTTAACATGATGGACAAATTCCCAAGGCTTGGTTCTTATCATTCTCAATAATCATCAAGTTAACAATTCAATATCCAACTTTGAAACTTTAATGTGTAAGATAAATGTGACATGTGAATTACATGACTCAGTTAACGTTTAAACTTTTCTAACTGAAGATTAACAAAATGAACTTAATTTCAAAATTTATTAAGTAACTAGAATCCGTAATGTTTTGTCATTCTAATCTTTGGATTGTTTTTCAAAATCACTTAAATTTACAAAGTAAATAAATAAAAATTTGAAATTTTTAGCTTAAATTTTTAAAAATTCAACACAAATCGATGAATTTCCAAAGGAAATCCTACGCCCAACGTAAATGATATATTACCCTCAATATTAGAAATATCAACAATAAAAGTAACATGAGAGGAATTAAGTTGTAAGCAAGTATGTGGGATCCCGGCCTTTTGCAACGTCGCTCGTATGCACACATGTCCCAACTCGCACCGTTGATAGACCATAGATTGCACCCTAGTGCACCTAGAAAACTCACCTAAGTGATTTGTTCTAGATGATCTTGAGACGTCTATCATGTGGATCGTGTCGTCGTTGCGATCACAATGGTGAAAACCACGCATCAATCCGACACTCCATTAGTGAGATATGACCCATCGAATGGAAGACCCAAATTATGTATCCAGTAACACAAGCAACCTTTCTTATGCTAGGCCCATTGGAGTTGAGCCCATGTGGGCCTAAAGCCCACTTTTAAAACATAGAAATTACTAACAAATAGGATAATTACTACATGACAAAATAAGAAGCTAGCATATATAAGACAAGCACTATAAGACAAAATTGGATTCTATCCCAAAACTCATCATTAGCTCTCTCCCCATGTCTTGATTTGTGCCACATTACTTCAAATAACCAATTACAATACTCCACTTCATTATCCACCATGCATTACGTACAACGCATAACCTTATTTATCCATTAGCCAATGCATGTCTAGATTTCTTCCACCTTAGCCAATGCATGCTTAACACCATCCACCTCATCCATCTACTATGCATACCATACATTACATTCCACCTCACTTTTAACACCAATAAGATCTCATAAACTTGCCACATCATCTTACCACCTCAACCCCCCAATTCTCTATATAAGAGTAGGAGCTTTCTTGCACTTATTCTTTTCCTATACTTAGAAAAATTCTGAGATTTTTAGAGAGAGTAAGAGAGAGTGGGGCCAAGGTCTGGCCCACCATTGATCAAGAGGGAGTGGACCACACATCATCATCTAACCATCCATCTATTGAGGTGAGTCTACATCCCTCCTTCCATTTTTCTCATCCTCCTCTTTCTTCCTCTTTTTATTTTCTTGATATGTGTGGGCCCCATTGGTGTGGAGTTCTTGTGTGCATGTATTTATGACTATGGTAGTCAGCAAGGTGGCCTACGTCAATATGGCCCACCATGATGAACATTATATCCATACCCTTCACATGTAATCTCATTTTTGTATCTGGACAACAACTTGTAAAATTTATATAAAATTTACTATGCTAAGATCGGATTTAAAATTTTAGAATAATATGAACCACAATATGAACTAACTCTGGACCATATTTCGTAGTTATCCAATGGTCCAATCATCCATAACATCAAGTTTACTTGGCGGCTGTCTAGTAGCACATGCAAGATTCTGATTTGCTTAAAATAAACCTATTTTTAATTCCTTTAATAACTGTATTAAATATATATATATATATATATATATATATATATATATATATATATATATATATATATATATATTCCATTGGATTTGTATAAAATCTAACTAGCTTTCTAATGGTATATAATAAGCCTCAATCAGAGTTTGGATGGCTGAGATCATGGCCTTATATGAAAGATGTATATGGGAACTTGTTATGACCATGCTTGTGTGGGCAATATCCGTAATTCCAATGGTCAGATGCATTTGATATTTGTTCTTAACTTACTTGAGATAATAAATAATCATATGTATGGTCACTATGATCAGATTCTTTCATGATAAAATTTAAAAAATTCTGAATCGACAGATACTTCCGGAAGGATAAATCTTAAATTGTTTTGTATGGTCCAGATGGATCCAATGCTCTGTATGGGTGGAAACCTATATACAGCCTAAATGATATATTGCTAAACCATCAATTGGATCGGAGTTTCCAACAGAGAATCCGATCATAGAGATTTGATCAATATATTCCATGTGCTACTTGATGTGTATGTTGGATATATATTGTACATAACATTCATCCTCTTATTAACCCACTTGGGTGTGGATCACTTGTGATTTATGCATTTTATTTGTTCATCCAATCTAAAAACCCATGTCAGGCCCGTATCCTAGACCATACTATTCCATAGGCTTCTGCAGTCATCCCGGTCGAATTCCGGCGACCCACGATCTGCTATCGGTGTTTGCACGTGATCCTGAGTTATATCTAGTATTTCAGAGTCGGCTCCACCCGAGACTTGTACTCTAGCGATTGCACTGCCGCCGCAGTTCCGACGCCACATATTACGCACCGAGGCGATACCTAGGCCAGGAGATGTGGGCCTGCGTTCATTTCGAGGAAATGCTGCACATTTGTAAACCCAAGAGAAACATGTCAAATCAATCACATCACTAATCAAAGTACAACAGCCATCCCCAAGTACAACCACCCTCCCCAAAGTCAACTCTCTCTCTTACAACCAAGTACACCCATCTCACCCATCACTCACCCATCTCTCTCTCTCTTACAACCTCTCTCTCTCTCATCTCTCTCTCCCTCATTCTCTAAGCAACCCACGTCCAAGCTCTCCATGAGAGGAGACGGTAGTGTGGCCCACCTCCCTACCACCCAAACCAACCCTTCAAAACTGATCTCAACCATTGGATCGACCCCCTTGGAGCTCTAGAACCTATAGGCGGAAGGAGGAAGGAAGGAATTCGAGGTGGGTGATTTTATGATTTCTGCCATTGTTTTATTATAATTTGAGGGCCCACATATGGTGGGACCTATCTCGAGGTATGCATTGTATAGGGAGGGGTCCCTCCCATTGCCACCATTTTCTCTCTCTTTTTCTCTATTTTTCTCTCTTTTACCTTTTTGTATGACGTGTGTTTTGTGGCCCACTATGATGAGTTTGATCCACACCGTTTGATTGCAGGACCCACCTCACTACTTGTCCATTTGGACGGGCCTGGATGAGGTAAAAATACAAATATTAGTTGATCCAAGCAGTGGTGGGCCACCACGTGGACCCACCTTAATGCATGCCTTTCTCCACACCATCCAGAACGTCTAGAAGGTGCTGGACTGTTTGGATGGTGCGTGGCCACACTGATGTATATGTTTTATACCCACATTGTCCATCTGTTTCATCCAGACCGTCTAGTGGTCTGGATGTGGTCGTGGGCCACCATGATGTATGTTTTAGACACACGTGCGGCCCACCTTGATGCTGTGGATTCTCCAGCTGTCCATCACATGGGTTGCACTGTGATGTATGTGTTATTGTATCAGGACCGTCCATCTGTTGCTGGATTGTCGTCAGCAAGTGTGGGGCACACATGAGATATGTGTTATATCCCAACCATACATTGTGGGGCCCAATGGAATGTATGTGCGACAACCACATGTTCAACCAGCAACGATCTTGACCGTCCATCCGTGTAGGACCCCACCAGCATGAGGTAAGTGTTATATTCAACCATCCATCCATTTTTATGTGGGGCCACCTTGGTGACGTGTGCTCCCTGCACGTGGGGCAATCCTTAATGTATGTGTTTTATCTACAACATCCACCTAGACGGTGTGGCCCACCAAGATGTACGTGCTTCATATCTAGGCCGATTGTCTAAGTGGCATGGACGCTAGGTTTTTTTAATATAAAACATATATATATATATATATATATAATATACTAATAATATAATATATATTATAAAATAATGTTATATGGTGGGCCCTACGTGGGACCCACCTATCTGGGATGCAGATTGGCTAGTCTAACATACACCAGCTATAAGGCTGGTGTAATTGACGTCAGCAAGTTCTGGTGGGCCACACCATGATGTACGTGGTGTATTTGCACCGTCCAACAGATCTGGATGGTGGGCCACACTTTGATGTATTTTTTTATATCCACATCATCCAGAGGGTGGGGCCTACCCTGGTATATGTATTTTACCCAAGCCGTCCACTTGTTTTGCCAACATGGGACCACCATGAGGTATCTATTTCATCCACACCGTCTAGATTATGCTAGATGGTACTGGACAATGTTTGGTGTAACGCCCCGAAAATCAAGGGTCGACCAAAGCTCAACTCCCGAGTTCCAACGTATCACTTATGCAACATCGATAATGATGATTAAATGTTGACCATATTAGTGCATTAAACATTAGTGGGATTACACCAAATCAGCATATCATACTCCAGATATATTTAAATTAAGCAAGCAGAAGACTGAGATGAACATATAAAACATGTGAGTGTTTATCAATCCCTAGAGTATAAGTATGTTGCCAGGTTAAATAAATACAAGTTTTTGTTCTAAAATTTACAAAATATCAAATGTAACTGTCCAACTAATCCATGTAACCATGTAATCCCATCGAATCACAACAAGGTCTACAGAGACCCGCCTGATAGCTGAATATAAGAGAATTCCTCCTCATTCATGAAGTCCAGCTTCATCGCGTAAGCCTCACCATCATCTGCAGCTAAAACAATGTTTGGTTATTGTTTTAAAATATCGTACTAGCGTGGGAGTGAGTGATCAACTCAATGGTACTATAAGGCAAAGTTAACATGTTATCAATTCAATCAAGCAGTAATGATAAAGCAATACAACAATCATGTCCTAATTACTCTTGTTAATGCAGGAATGATATGCATAATGATGCATGCCCTTGCCTACACTCCCTCAGCGACATCATCTCACAATCGCGCATGGCAAACTCCCTAAACGTGCGCTTCCTCGCCAAAGCACATACAATGTGGTGCATGGTCGTGTTAGCCAAGTAATTTATTAGGCTTATTCATACAGTAGATTTGGGAAGCTAAGATACCTCCCTTTATATCATATACCTAAACAATGTTCCATTTAGGGTCGTTAAGCCTAGTTAATCACATACGATAGGTAAGTTGTAGGGCATCACCCCTGATGAAAAATAGTGGATAGGTAAGTTCACTAGTTCACACTCGAGGTCACTACAGAGAGGCTTGTCACCTCAGCATAGGCCTAATTTATACTCGAGGTAACTACAAAAAGGCTCGTCCCATCATCGTAGGCCGACAGCTCGAATACAGTGTCTCATACCACCGTATTCGGCTCACGAGTTTGGGTTGCTCACTGGCCATTACGGGGAGGCTCGTCACCCTAGCGTAGGCCGACAACTCGACCACGGTGTCCCATACCACCATGCCCGGCTCATGAGTCTTAGCGGATCTTGGTACCATAGTTGAAATGGGTTTGCATTGGTAAGTGGTACCTTAGATTAAAGCAGTAGCATCCATACATGGTAAACACACAATATGCCAATTGGGTTATTTGATAAGTGCGATTGGTACAAGCGTACGTTGAATTAATTCGACATAGAGTGCATAAACACTACTCGTGGCCTAACCACTGTTGACAATCACTGTACGACTTTGATTCCTCGAACGTATCTAACATGGCGAAATTAGTTCAACCACTGATTTTAGAGCCATTACCGATTGCTTGGACTAAATGGTAGTTCCAAACATACTCAAATGTAATAGGGAATCATATATGTTACTCATAACAGCATTTGACACACAATGTAAACATAAATCTCATTTGAGCATTTTATCAAACACATTAGACAAATTATTATACACATGCATTTCGTTCATGAATCACATAACAACAAATTACATTATACAATGGAAACTACCAATATGGATACGGTAGTTGAGAATCCCATCTCAACACCCTTGTTAAAAGTAATTTAACAAACAATTACTCATCAGACATTTTATCAAACACTTAGACTACATAATACTATATACACAAACTAAATTAGCTATAGCATATGTTATGACAAATCCTTTCACAAAGGAGTTGTTATATACACAACACACATGTATTCTAGATTAATAGTCGTGGCAAACATAAATCATAATTTCACTTTCATTCAAACATTTCAACAAGCACATGGAATGCATTTTATATTCACATAATTCACACACATGTATAATTTACTGAATACATCGTAACTAAGATCATAGGACATCAATCAAGTCAGAGATAAACCATTGCTAACATTAAAAGCCTTAAAAACCATAACCTAAACGTTTATAGGCTGCACCTTTCATCGGTACACCCGTTACGAACTTGGTTCGTACACTACGCTTCCGTCTACAACACAACGGCTACCTAAATCATGAAATAGGTTAGCTATTACGTTGATTCCTCTATTTGGGTTCCAAAAATGAGATTAGGGTTAGGATTTCTTACCTAAATCGGAGTTGAAATGACTCGTGTAGCTAGATGTAGAGACGATCTAGTGCGTGTAGGCGTAAGGGAAAAACACTGCCTCGATCTCCCAAACTCTCTTCTCCTCACTCTTTTCTCTTCTTTTTTCTCTTCTTTATCCTAGGGTTTGGAGAAATTTTGTTTGAAATGAGAGAGGGGTGGTTTAAGGGCATTATATAGGCCCAAAACTGATGTTAATGGCCCCGGGCCACGGTATACTTAGGTTATAGCTAAAGGGTGTCTGTTTTAGGCAAACGGGACTCATCTAGAGGCCCATTATTCACCTATGTCATGAAGTAAGTTCCCTGACCATGGATCTAAGCCAGGTTAAGGCTTCAGTCCGATCGGATTTGTAGATCGACCGTGGAGGACCTGTTCCAGTTCAACGGCAAACGTCACTCGATCAGGGCCACAAGTATACTGACATGTGTAGGGAAATTTTCTTGATCCATGGGTAAATTTTGGTCAGAAACTGATGCTCTAAAACCTTCAATTTCACCCGTAAGTGAATGGTCCAATTTATTTAAGTTTGAATTCATTTTCTAAAGGAAAGGTCACAATGATGGTTAAATGTCCTCATTGTGACCTTTCCTTATGCCCTTTGTTAGGTTGATTGTCGAGGCCGATTGTCGTGGCCGACTGATTATTGAAGCCGATTATCGATGTCGTTTATAAGCAAGTGACAATATAACATCGTAATACATGCCCATACGCATCATCTGCATGTTTGTTATGAGATATGGTTGATCATTGCATATGCCATAGGGCTAAGATATTTATGGGACTCCTTTATAGGCAGAGTTGCCCCACATGACCCCACGGTATGCACAAATTTAATGTATGACTGGATGGTATGACTCATACATCTCGCATTTGTGTGATATGACCACCGTATGCCCTAGTGACATCAAGGCTGAAGCTTCCACAGGCATATCGTGGATGGCCAGATGGGACATCAAAAATCTGTTCTACATGGGGTGCTATAAATATCCCTGTGTGAAATTCCCTAAACCCTTTTAGTTTTAGAGGTTGCTCCAACATCTGGACCGAGTGGATGCATGAGCGCAAGAGGGTCATATACCATTAGGCTGCATCTCCCATTATGTCGTGGTGGGTTAGAAGGGGGTGCGGCCTTACCTGCATGAGAGGAGGGGATAAAGCTAGGCTGAGTTTAACCAGCTTGAGGAATGGGTCCGCTATCGACGTGTCGGGCATGATATTAGTAAGTGGATAGTGAGGTCTCTTCCACTCACGTTGTTGTGCGCAATGGGGTGGTAATCTAGTTTGGATTGTACTAGACCCTGGTGATTTCCTAGAGAGGAACCATACTGATATGTGGACTTATTGAGTAGGGGTTGCATAACCATTCATTCATTCATTCACTATCCACTCGGGCTAGTGGTGCGCAACTAATGGTTGTGTACCTTCATAATGGCAAGGATTTCGGTTGAGGTGCATAACTAACTTGAGATTAGGAGTCTACTACATTGACTCTGGCTATCCAAATTTAGGTATGGAACTGGTTTGGATAGAAGTCCCTTGTGATGGACCCCATAGGCTGTGATACTACGTACTATTATCCCGACTTCACTCCACCTTAGTCATTTCATTCACACCGCATATTGCATCGCATCCACAACATTTAGCATTTTGGGTTGCCATGTTTCTACATTGATATGGCCGTTAGCATTCATGCCTTGCATCACATAGCCTTAATATGACTGATGGCACTCATGGACTTACCAGTATATTTTTACTTACTCTGATATCATATGATTCATGATCTTGTCAGTATTTCCGCTTATTCCAATATTGTATGATTTATGGCATTGTATTGCATACTTGACACTTACCTTGTGCACACACCTTCACCACCCTCTAAGCTTTCTATAAGCTTATGCACAATAGATGCATGTAGGTGGCGTTAGGTCACAGCAGTGTTGAGCTTGGAGCGTGTAATGGACTTTTGGAGCTTTGATTTATGATATATGTATTTCCCTTTCTGCACTGTATTAAATATTTATATTAGTGGATATGTGATGATGATGTTGCCTTTGTGAATTAGGTAAACTTATGGTTATGCTTATTATGAGATAAATGTATGTTGAAAAATCTTTCTTGTAGGATCCTAGGATCGGAATCTGGCGTATGCATGTTGGGAGCTGAGAATGGGGTACTACGGAGGCTATTGGCACTGGATTCAGCGATGGAGAATTTTATGAGCCCGGTTTTTGAGTTTGGGGCGTAACAAAAGTTAGTATCAGAGCATAACTTAGGAATACCTGAAGATAACATCACATATCTGCTGATAGCTATCCTGCACTCTATCGTTGTTGAGAACTTAGAATGGTTAGGTCCTAGAGTTTAAATAACTTAGAAACTTTCTGATATAGCTCCTTACCGTTGAGATTGTGAGGCTGCATAGTATCCCTGTTTCGATTGTTTCTGATTCAGGATCCAAGGTTCAGTGGGATCATCATAGTGCTGAGGAGGCATCTTTGGAGCAAGAGGCTGAGATTCGTGGGTGCTATCCCCATCTCTTAAGTGTTTGATTATGTTGGTATGTTCTAATTATATCTATATTAATAAGATTTCTCCTCCCTTGGTGAGATCTGTAATTGGTTGTGTTATGGTTTAAATTTTAAGGATGGAATTTTTATTAGGTGGGGAGAGTTATCAGGCCCATATCCTAGACCGTACCATTCTGTAGGCTTCAGCGGTCCTCCCGGTCGAATTCCGTTGACCCGCGATTTGTTATCGATGTTTGTGCATGATGCTAAGTTGTATCCGGTATTCCAGAGTCAGCTTGATGCGAGACTTGTACCCTAGTGACTGCGGTTCTGACGCTACGTATTACGCGTCGAGGCGATACTCAGGCTAGGAGATGTGGGTCCGCGTTCAGTTCGAGGAAATGCTGGATATTTACAAACCCAAGAGAAATAT
Organism: Magnolia sinica; assembly: GCF_029962835.1. Taxonomy (NCBI): domain Eukaryota; kingdom Viridiplantae; phylum Streptophyta; class Magnoliopsida; order Magnoliales; family Magnoliaceae; genus Magnolia; species Magnolia sinica. The sequence continues at coordinate 90,895,991 of NC_080574.1, forward strand.
GTCAAATTAATCACATCACTAGTCAAAGTACAACACCCATCCCCAAGTACAACCACCCTCCCCAAAGTCAACTCTCTCTCTTACAACCAAGTACACCCATCACTCACCCATCTCTCTCTCTCTCTCTCTCTCTCGTACAACCTCTCTCTCATCTCTCTCTCCCTCATTCTCCAAGCAACCCACGTCCAAGATCTCCATGAGAGGAGAAGCTAGTGTGGCCCACCTCCCTACCAACCAATCCAACCGTTCAAAACTGATCTCAACCATTGGATCAACCCCCTTAGAGCTCTAGAACTTATAGGTGGAAGGAGGAAGGAAGGAATTCGAGGTGGGTGATTTTATGATTTCCACCGTTGTTTTATTATGATTTGAGGGCCCACATATGATGAGACCCATCTTGATGTATGCATTGTATAGGGAGGGCCCATAGTGGCGGGGTCCCTCCCATTTCCACCGTTTTCTCTCTTTTTCTCTATTTCTCTCTCTCTCTCTCTCTCTTTTGCCTTTTTGTATGATGTGTGTTTATGTGGCCCACTATGATGAGTTTGATCCACATCGTTTGATTGTGGGACCCACCTCATTACCTGTCCATTTGGACGGGCCTGGATGAAGTAAAAATACAAATATCAGTTGATCTAAGCGGCGGTGGGCAACCACGTGGACCCACCTTGATGTATGCCTTTCTCCACACCGTCCAGAATGTCTGGACAGTGCTGGAATGTTTGGAGGTGCGTGGCCACATTGATGTATATGTTTTATACCCACGTTGTCCATCTGTTTCATCCAGACCGTCCAGTGGTCTGGACGTGGTCGTGGGCCACCATGATGTATGTTTTAGCCACATGTGCGGCCCACCTTGATGATGTGGCTTCTCTAGTCGTCCATCATGTGGGTTGCACCGTGATGCATGTATTGTTGTATCAAGACCGTCCATCTATTGCTGGATTACGGTCAGCAAGTGTGGGGCACACATGAGATATGTGTTATATCCCAACCGTACATTGCGGGGCCCATTGGAATGTATGTGCAGCACCCAAACATGGGGCCAGCAATGATCCTAACCGTCCATCCGTGCAGGACTCCACCAACATGAGGTAAGTGTTATATTCAACCATCCATCCATTAACATGTGGGGCCACCTTGGTGACGTGTGCACCCTGCATGTGGGGCCATCCTTAATGTATGTGTTTTATCTACAACGTCTACCTGGACAGTGTGGCCCACCAAGATGTACATGCTTCATATCCAGGCCAACCGTCCAAGTGGCTTGGATGCTGGGTTTTTGTAATATAAAACACACACACAGACACACACATATATATAATATACTAATAATATATATATATATATATATATATATATTATAAAATAATGTTATATGGTGGGCCCTAGGTGGGACCCACCTATCTAGGATGCAGATTGGCTAGTCTAACATACACCAGCTATAAGGCTGGTGTAATTGACGTCAGTAAGTTCTGGTGGGCCACACCTTGATGTACATGGTGTATTTGTACCGTCCAGTAGATCTGGACGGTGGGCCACACTTTGATGTATTTATTATATCCACATCGTCCAGGGGGTGGGGCTCACCCTGGTATATGTATTTAACCCAAGCCGTCCACCTGTTTTACCGGCAGGTGACCACCATGAGGTATCTATTTCATCCACACTGTCCAGATTGTGCTGGACGGTGCTAGACAATGTTTGGATAGTGCTAATTTACATAGACAATGTTAGGACAGTGCTGATTTACCTGGACAATGTTTGGATGATGCTGATTTCCTTAGACAATATTTGGACGGTGATGATTATCATTAGTGAGCCATGTGCCCCATAGAATGATAGTGCACAGTGATACACATGCTGCACCTGCCACTATTGAAATGATTTTAGATGTAATCCAAGCCCTCACCCACATTATAGTAGGACCCACTGCGATATATATATGTTATTCACACTATCCATGTGGCCCTCACGTGATGTACGTGTCTGATCCGAGCTGTCCATAGATGAGGCCCATGTGGTGTAATTGAGGGCCCATATGCAAGGCCCACCTTGATGTATCTATGGCCCATCCATGAGGCCCATCTTGATGTATTTGTGGCCCATCCCTTAAGGCCCACCTTTATACAATTGCATCCCATTTGATGAGGCCCGATGTGATATATATTAGGCCCATGGATGAGGCCCACCTGTTATGAATTTGGCCCATGTGATGAGGCCCATTGTGGTGAGTATTAGGCCGTGGGACGTGGCCCATTGTGATATATTTCCATCCCATATGATGAGGCCCATTGTGATGTATTTCCGGCCCATTTGGTAAGGCCCATTGTGATGTATTTCCAGCCCATTTGGTAAGGCCCATTGTGATGTATTTCTTGCCCATTTGCTAAGGTCCAATGAGATGTATTTTTTGGCCCATATATTGTGGCCCATTTGACATATATGGGGCCCATGTATTGCGGCCCATTGTGATGTACATGAGGTCCATGAGCGAGGCCCAATGTGATACGTATGTAGCCCATAAGTGAGGCCCATCATGATGTGTATTAGGCCCTTGAGAGAGGCCCATGGTGATGTATATTGGGCCATTGTGTGAGGCCATGGGCCCGCTATATGTTTGGCTCTATGTGGGCCACTCCTTGAGAGCAATGTTGGTTAAATGTCCACATTGATGGGCAATGATGGTTAAATGTCCTCATTGCGACCTTTCCTTTGGCCGATTATTGAGCCGATTGTCGAGGCTGATTGTCGAGGCCGATTATCGATGCCGATTGTCGATGCCGATTATCGAGGCCGATTGCCGAGGTCGGCCGATTATCGATGCCGTTTATTAGTATGTGACAGCATAACATCATAATACATGCCCATATGCATCATCTGCATGTTTGTTATGAGATATGGTTGATCATTGATATGTCATAAGGCTGAGATATTTATGGGACTCCCTGATAGGTAGAGTTGCCCCACATGAGCGCGCGGTACGTGCAGGTTTGATGCATGACTGGATGGTATGACTCATAGATCTTGTATTTTTGTGATATGACCACTGTACGCCTTAGCTACATTAGGACCATAGCCTCCACAGGCATATCGTGGATGACCAGATGGGGCACCGAAAATCTGTTCTACATGGGGTGCTATAGATATCCCTAGGTGAAATTTTCTAAACCCTCTTGGTTCCAAAGGTTGCTCCAACGTCTAGACCGAGTGAATGCATGAGTGCATGAGGGTCGTATACCATTAGGCCGCGTCTCCCACTATGTCGTGGTTGGTTGGAAGAGGGTGCAGCCTTACCTGCCCAAGAGGAAGTGATAAAGCTAGGCTGAGTTTGACCAGCTTGAGGAGTGGGTCCGCTATCGATGAGCCGGGCCCCATATTGGCAAGTGGATAGTGAGGTCTCTTCCACTCACCTTGTTGCGTGTAATAGGGCAGCAATCTGGTTTGGAGTATACTAGACCCTGGTGATTTCGCAAAGAGAAACTGTATTGATATGTGGACTTATTGAGTAGGAGTTGCATATTCATTCATTCACTATCCACTCGGGCTGGTGGTGCGCAACTAATTGTTGTGTACCTTCGTAATAGCAATGATTTCAGTTGGGATACGCGACTAACCTGAGATCACGAGTCTAATATGTTGAGTCTGACTATCCAAATTTTGGTATGAGACTAGTTTGGATAGAAGTCCCTTGTGATGGACCCCATAGCCTGTGATACTATGTACTATCATCCCGACTTTACTCTAGCTTGGTCATTTCATTTGCACCACATATTGCATCGCATCCGCAGCATTTAGCATCTTGGGTTGCCATGTTTCTGCATTGATATGACTGTTAGCATTCATGCCTTGCATCACATAGCCTTAGTATGACTGATGACACTCATAGACTTACCACTATATTTTCGCTTACTCTGATATCGTATGATTCATGATCTTGTTAGTATTTTCGCTTATTCCAATATTGTATGATTTATGGCATTGTATTGCATACTTAGCACTTACCTTGTGCACACACCTTCACTACCCTCTAAGCTTTATATAAGCTTATGCACGATAGATGCATGCAGGTGGCGTTAGGTCGCAACAGCGTTGAGCTTGGAGAGTGCAATGGACTTTTGGAGCTTTGATTTTTGACATATGTATTTCCCTTTCAGCACTGTATTCAATATTTATATTAGTGGATATGTGATGATGATGTTGCCTTTGTGAATTGGGTAAACTTATGGTTATGCTTCTTACAAGATAAATGTACGTTGGAAGATCCTCCTTGTAGGATCTCAGATTCGGAATCCGGTGTATGCGGGCTGGGAGCCGAGAATGGGGTACTACAGAGGCTGTCGGCACCGGATTCGGTGATCGGGAATTTTATGAGCCCAATTTCTGAGTTTGGGGCGTGACAACCCATGTATATTTTTGTGTGTCTCTTATCTATGGTTTGCTAGCACATGGGCCCCACTTGCCATTGGATATATTTCATTTCCTCTGCACTTTCTGTTTGCTGAAATTTTCTAAGTACTTGACTGTATTGTATGTAGGCCCTTTGACACCTTGTAGTGGCCCCCACATTCTGTAGTTAAGGGTCCCACTTTAGGGGATGTTTAATCTTTATATAAGTGAGTTGGGATGTCCCACCTTTTATTTTAAGAATGATCCCTAAGTGTTTGGAAATTGGGCCCTAAGTTGTGACAGACCCCATTTCTAAAAATTGTCTGATTATTTATGTTTTGTACCAACTTTGGGCCTCTGTAGTGGATCACACGTTGGAGATATGAGTAGGCCACTACTTGGAACCTTTAACTTATACCAATGAATAAATAAATAATATTTTACTCGAGCTAAATCAGACCTCACATGATCAGGGAGTGGATCCCAAAATGGGGTAAGGCATGTTGTGCAGAAAATTAAAGTACCTATATTTGGCAGTATACCAAATATTATGTGTGCACAACAAGTTCGTCTCAGCTTATCATTTTTGAAGTACATATATAGTACAACCAAGGGCACCTGATGGGACACTGAAAGGTGGTCCCCTGTGATCATGGGATGCAATTTAAATTGGGCCAAAATTAATTCTGCACTATATTTCCCTCACAGTTTCTCCAAGTACCCATGTTTAGTCCATCACTGTAATTTGTACTCACCCAACCAATGAGGCATGCCTTATAATTTGTAAAGCCCCTATATAGAGCTACCAGGTGGTTATTTTCTTTTACCATATGTAGGTCCCACGTGATCATAAAAATGACTTTAAAATGACTCATAACCAACATTGCACCAAAAATCTGTTTGATGTAAAATTTATGTGGGGCCACGTCAGTATAATCCACCACCTTCCCAAAGCATTTAATGCAGCATCTAAACTTTGAAAAATAAGTCTCAGATATTTTTGGGCTTAAAAACCTTAAGTGGGTCATTTAGTATGGGCTGTCTTGTATGAGCCTTTCCTTTCATGTAATGAGGTCCACCTTACATGTTTTGTAAATGGGTGTTGTATAACTTGTAAAATATTTAATGGACAAATCTTGTTGTCCAAATGCTCTCTTAAGACATAGGTGGCCTTGGGCCCATCTAAATGATGTAACCCTAAGGCCCAAGCGGGCCCAACACTAACAGAAATCGTTGGGGAATGAGAAACCCATAATGGTAACCTTCCTTGAGCCTATTAGGCAGGCCCATTGCCTACTGGGTAGCGTGCCTTTCATACTACCTTTAGTCAAGTAGACCACGCTTAGAGAGACCTATTCCACAATGCATAAACTGGATAATTGGGCTTTTTCTTGGTTTGTTGTGTATGCGGCTACTAGGCCCAATATGATATATGACATGAAAGATGTTGGCATGTTATCCTTTATGTTTGAGATTATGCATTATTTCTAGTTGGTAGAATGTGTGAGGCCCACTTAGTTGTGGAACTAGATCCACACCATTGAAAGCATTATGGTTGGACATTTATGCCCTTGGGTTGGCCTATTGGTTCACCAAGTGGACTCACACTTGACCTATACGACCCCATGCCTTACATATAGTTCAAGTCCAATGTGGAAGTCACACTAGGTAGGACACACCTAGTGATGGGTGAGATGATGATACATGTATGGTAACATGATAATGATGATTGTGAGTTGTTGGTTGAAATGATAGATATGATTTAGTGGATGGTGAATTATAGCGTATGCATTGTGATGGATGAGTATTATTTATAGTACTTATGACATTGTTTATGTTAATCATGAAGTGAAAATGATCCTCCAGGTAATGATGATGATATTATATATATATATATATATATATATATATATATGCATGATGGCAAAACACATTAGTTGACCACCATGCTTGATATCCAAGTGATAATAATGCACGTATTGATTTTCGTGATGATAATGTGGATAAGAAAACCATATTACTTGATGCGTGGATAATGATAAATAAATGATGTCGGTGGATGTAAGGATAACCTTATGTATGACAGACAACTAATGCCTATGGCATGTATAATGACAGTATTGGACAATGGCCATGATATTGATGATGCATGTGAATTCCTATATGTTATGTACTCTATGCACATGATTGCATGATACATGTTATGAGGATAAATTTGATGATTGAATGATGTCTATGATAGTGATGATACATGTTAGAACTTGTGTACGACCATTACTTATACACCTTATGTATGTGCATGTTATAGGAGCCCTGATGCTAATTTGTTAAGTATTACAAGAGGTATAGGGCCTCAGTGTGCTATTGAAGACACTTAAATATATGGACCCTCATGTCACATTGGCTATTCTTGTGTTTAGGCTGATTATTGTTTATATCTGATAGTCATGCTAGTGTACCTAGTCTAGTAGGATACATTGAGAATATGCTTAGTATAACATCATAATACATGCTCATACACATCATCTGCATGTTTGTTATGAGGAGTGATTAATCATAACATGTGTCATTAGGTTGGTTGTTTTTGGGACTCCCTGAGAGATGGAGTTGCCTCACATGAGCGCGCGGTACGCGCAGGATTGCTGCATGACTGAATAGTGTGACTCATGCATATCGCATTTGTATGACATGACTACTATACGCCCTAGCGACATCAAGGCTATGGCTTTCACAAGCATATCGTGGATAGCCAGTTGGGACACCGGAAGTATTTGGTTTAAGCATATGGACACTTTGGATGTCTATGGGTGAAAGTCCCTAAACCCCTGTGGATAGGGGATGCTCCAATGTCTAGACCGAGTGGATATAAGAGCGCCCAAGTGCCGAATACCAGTAGGCCGCGTCTCCCACTCTATCGTGGTCGGTTGGAAGGGGGTGTAGCCTTATCCGCCCGAGGGTAGGGGGCAAAGGTAGGCTAAGTCTGACCAGCTCGTAAATGAGTTCGCTATCAACGAGCCGGGTAGATATTGGCAGACTACTGGCCAGGCGGGTAGTGTGGTCTTTTTCACTTGCATGGTTGCACGTCCAGTTGGAGCGGCAATTTAGTATGGAGTGTCCTAGACCCCGATAATATCCCAAAGATGTACGATATTGATATGTGGACTTATTGAGCAGGAGTTGCGTACTCAACATTTGACTCATTCATTCATTCATTCACTATCCACTCGGGCTGGTGGTGCACAATCAAATTAATATGTGTACCTTCGCAATGGCCAAGATTTCGGTTGGGTACGCGACCAACCTGAGATTAGGAGTTTACCACATTGAGTCTAGCTATCCAAATTTAGGCATGAGACTGGTTTGGATAGAAGTTCCTTATGATAAACCCCACAACTTGCGATACCACGTAATATCATCCCGACTACATTCTCCACCTTTGTCAGTTCTTTTACATCACATACTGCATTACATCCTCTACATATGACATATTGTGATGCCCCGTCACTGTGGTCACATGTGGGTGGGCACACGTGGGCGGACGCTGATGTGGGCAGGGCATAGCAGGCCTGGGCGAGCTACCAGTGGTTGGCAGGCTACTGTGCTGGCAGGATACTGTGCACACAGTGAAGGTAGAACCTTGTCCCACATATTCGTGGATTCGTCAGGATTTGCATATTGCATCGCATCCTCAGTATATGACATTTGGTTTATTATGGCCTTATACTTGAACGATTACATGTCAGCCTTGCCATTGCCTTTCCATCGCATGCCATATAGTAGAAAATGAAATTTGATTATCTTGTTCATGATGATTGATTATTTTAATGGTTCATAGTCACTCGTTGAGTGACATGCCTATTATTGATGTCAAGTTCATGATAACAAGTATAGTTATACGACATGCTTGATTGATAACCTACTCACCTATGATAACATAATTGGTTGATAATATGTCTATGCTTGTTTTTGATATCTTTATGGGAGTGCCCTGATAAGGCGTATTTTACTCCCGGCACGCAGTAGACTCATGAGTTGTGGTTTGCTCATACGTATGACTTACACTTTTTCAGGATGCATACAAGAGCCGTTGGAGTTTGCTATTCTTTCCTTCATTACTATTGAGATGGTGCACCATATTATGTATGACATGCCGAACAAATTCATCTCTTCGATATGCGTTGATACCATGTACAAAATGTGTAACTGCCTAAACAGATTAACCGTTAAAAAAAAATCACACTGAAAATCCTACTTGTAGGACCCCAGGATCGGAATTTGGCACATGGGTGTCAGGAGTCGAGAATGAGATACTACGGAGGCTGTCAGCGCCGGATTCGGCGATCGGGAATTTTGTGAGCCCGGTCTCCTAGTTTGGGGCATGACAAAGTACATGCTATAAAGTACCTAAGAGATGATGAATATATAAGTGCGAGTGTGAAGTTCTTTTTAGTTGGTGTTTCATTAATTAAACTAAAATAACAAAGTAAACTAATCTTAAGAAAGTAATTTACTCCTAATTCTAAACTGATCAATCCTGAATAAACATGATCATTCCAAGACATCAGTTCCTCCTTTGACAACTATCTCGATAAATTTTTGAATAAACTTTTCAACAAGATCATTCATAAATCTACCTTATAGTAAGTTTGGATGTCCTGGAACATCAACGTTCAGAGAAATATGTGAACCTCATTAAAAAAATTCTTTTTGTCGTCATGAGGTATCCCAAGAGTATAAAATTCACTTGTTGCAGAAAAGTTTCCATGTCAATATAGCACGGTGAATAAGAGACTACATATCATTGAAATTCAGTAAAATTATCTTTAGCCAATGTAGCCTCATGAAATCTGAAGTTTCAGTCTTCAGGTCAAATTCCAGCTCCTCCCACTTTGATGATAAACATTTAGAGTTGGTGGAAGGGAGATTTTTAGAAGAATATTCGCTCTAGTTAGTATTAAGCACCGAGATACAATCCCACAATGTTTTTACTATGTCTCTAATCATAAAATTGTATAAATTTGCAAAGTGTGTCAATGATACTTTTAGAGGTTCGAGACATCCACAAATGTATTGATCAAATTAACCTCATCAATCACATCCTCATCCTCTTATGGCTTGTGTAAATTAAACGCATTCAGCTTTAAAGTCATATTCTCTAAGGGTATTTTCATAACTTCATTCTGGCAATTGACTATAGCATTAGCGGTAGCTAGGAATTGTCGACTCATAATAACAAGGATTTGAGTGCTCGCATTTGCAACTGGGAGCATATCTAAGACAATAAAGTATACTGGGTTGTAGAACCTATCAATTTTGACCAACACATCTTCAACCACTCCTCTTGGTATTCTAGTCAAGTGGTCAGCTAATTGCAATGTTGTCTTGGTGGGTTTCAACTCTCCAAGGCTCAAATGCTTATACACTGAGTATGGTATTAGATTAATGCTTATCCCAAGATTTAGAAGTGCTTTTTTAGCCTGAAAGTTTTCTATTATACATGATGTTTTAGAATTTTCGGTATTGTTTTTATTTTTTGGAATTTTTGTAAATATGTGATGCATGAATTCAAACCTACAATCTTGTGTTAGCATTGCAAATATTGCATGAGTCAGTTACTTTTTAGCACATGCATCCAAGTATATAGAGTTAGTTGCCTAGGAAAGATGAAGGGACAACTTAGAATCTTGTAGCTATTAAATATTGTCTAAACACATGAAAAGATTATGAATGTGCAAGATGTTGTAATTGCAACTCTATAGAAAAGTTGGAGAAGTTCATGTTGTAAGAAACAAGAAGAAGTTCGACCTAAGAAGAAAATTCCATCCACATCTTCTCATCCATACTTTCCCTCTTTTCCTTCTTTAAAAATACAATTAAAAATACAATTATATGGCCTTAAGAACCTATATAGTTCAGATGTTACAAAATATAACTGCTATATGGAGTGAGAGATGACAACACAAAAAGTGTGGTGCACCTTTTGGTGTCTAGTTAGATGGAAAGGCATGTCTGTGTTAGAGTCGGTTCTTGCATTCAGGCCGATTTGAGCTTGGGATTGCATTTTGTAAAGGCCTACTTCAGTGAGCCCTCTTCAGCTTATGGTTTTTATTTTCATATAAATAAAGAGGTGGAGAGATCTTTCTACACTTCCTATCTCAAACAATAGTGGGTGGTTTTGAGTAAGAACTATAGAGAGTTGAACTTGTGCAGAGAAAACCAACCCTAGAACTCTTAATAAATGGTTCAGGCCGGCCAACGTTTAATCCGTCTGTGGGCTGGGCCAAGTGGCATTGGTGGCGAGAGATTGAATCCTTGAACCGGTCCTCGATGAATCTGTTGAGCATGTTAACAGAGAATGTAATGAAGTTGATGACGCATCAATAAAGGAAGCGAGATTGACCAATGCGATATTGGGGTGCAACTCTGGCAGGTTGGGTCAGATCGAGGGTCAACCTGAGCATGACCCAACTCAAGAGGGAATGGACTCAATCTCAGTCACGCCCTTTGTTGAGCACCTGACTGGAGTCATTGTAAGTAATTAAATAAATAAATAAATAAATAAAAACCACTTTATTTGGTTGAAAACCCTTCTCATGTCTTTAAAGAATGCAAGCAATTTTAAAATGAGAAAAATGAACCCCTATCTATATTGGAAATCCCTCTTACATCCTTAGATATCTTATGTTGAGAACTCTCCTAAAATTAACTGCAGTGTATAATCGTCTAAAACCGGTAGGGTTATATATAGAGATACAGATGCTGATATATATCCAAATATATCAAACTTAGGCAGGCATGAGGTCTATGGTTGTGTGGAAGTACAAGCACTGGGGCCAGAATTTTCGTGCCTTGGGCAGGAAGGCCTGTCAGGCTGGTGAAAGTGAGGCCTGACTCGGCCTGGGCTTGAATTTAGGGCTAGTACATAAAATTGTTTATTGGGCTTTGATTTTGAAATGGTTGGTTGTGACTGCTATGGACAGGGCCTCAGACTGATGTTTAGTCCATAAAAAATAAGCTATTGGGCCTCAGGATGACCTTTTCAGGCCCAATGTTTTCCTAATTAAATCAAATGCCTTTCTAGAGTAAGTAGGATTTAAATCCATCCTTGATCTGCCACAGAACCCTCATCAAGTTGGACCCGTTCTAATTTGTGACTAAATTCAGGCCTGAGTAGGCAGACCTTGGCCTAAAGCAGGCCTGATGGGCCGGATCTGGACCTAACTTTTAGAGTTGAAGAATAAATGGGCTGATCACAACAAGGCTCATTGCTACTGTCTCCACCTCATGCATGGGCTACATTAACAAGTGCCATGAATAATTACTCGTCATGATATTGAACTTCTGATGTACATCCCCTATCAATGAGTTTCCATATGTGGTACGACGTAGCAAGCCGGATTCTATGGTATGGGCCTGGAGGCAATTTCGTTTGACCAGGGTATAAATGTTAGGCCTGATAATTAATATATGGACCTAGTAATTCATCAGCCTAAAGGCTTGTCAAGTAGGCCGAGTCCTCCCATTAGTAAAAAAGGAAAATCGAACGCTCAACTCAACTTGGTCATGCCTTTACTTGACTAAGCTCAGTGTTTAATGATTACATAAAATGAGTTTCAAGTGGTAATTGTATTCAAGGGTGTGTTTGGCTGCACCAAAATTATTGAACTTGCCTGGTTACTTGGCCTACTTTTTGAACATATGCAGTGCATGTGGACCTGACCTATATGGAGGGCCACGATCAATCAAGGCATGCTGATACGGTGGGGCGGGCTCCACATTTGCTATAACCACGTGACCATCGTGTATCCAGTTGGAATTCAAAATTTTGCAGGAATTGTAATGGTATTTTGAACTTTTCTTATGGGTGGTTTGTTGCTAATTAGGTGGTTATATTTAGTTGGAGTCTTGAGTAACCAATCACAAGATGAGTTATGTCGGATCAAGATTAGTTAGAGATTGTAACAAGGTTGTAGGAAATAGTATAAATACTAGTTTTAAAAATATAAAATAAAATTATAATTAAAATTGATTTCTTAGAGAAAGAGGCCTAGAGCCATTCTTATTGAGTTTGGCTGGGTGTTTGGATTGCCAATTTGCAAGTCAAATATTTTCAATTTCCACCTGATTCTTCCCTTTTTATATCTTCCACTGTTTCCTTTTGGATCAAACTGTGTCATCAAATATTTCAAGAAATTTGGTGCAACCAAACATACCATAAGATAAATATCCCTCACAAAATTATATAAAATAATGAAATTAAAAGTAGGAACTGCTCTTGGTATATTGATAACAAAACATGCTCCATTAGATATAGTCGTATGTTTGATTCTTTAACCTTCTATGAACAACGAGGGCAATGATTTGCCTAGAATCACTGCGAGTTGTATTGAGTCCATCGAATCAGTAAGCCAACCCTAGGTGTCTTGTTGAATGGGGCCGAGTCACATTTTTTAACATGTTTCTCAGAGCCACTCGGTTTGCAATCCTATATAGACTTGAATTGATTGGGCCAAAGTCAGGTCATGTCAACTTGAAAATTAGACCAAGCCTTTACCTGACTCGGTATATAACAACTCGGGGGAGTTTTGAATTAAGTCAACAGGTTTTAGGACAACAAACCACCAACTTCTCTACAATTGGTGGGCTGATTATTTGTATGGTGGGTCCAGCCTAGAGTGAGCTCGATTCGTACGTAGCTCATGGGCTGAGCTGTGCCTGGGCACAAGTCCTTAGCTCACGGGCTACACTTAGGCATGATTTGGTGGCTGAATCTTTACCCTGTCCTGGTTTAGGTTTAACGTAGACCATTCTATTGTTGACATCTCAAATCTTTTCAGCAACAGGGTATGTCGATGTCATCGACTGTCCATTCGATGCCATCGGGAGTTGTTCGATGCCATTGGAAAAATCCAGAATTTTCACAATTGGTTGTTGGATACTTTTGGTGTCCTACTTGATGCTATCGTGGGAGGTTCAATGCCATCGAAGTTCCATTGAGAAAATTCAGAAAATCCATGTTCAGTCTCTGGAACATTTTGGTATTTTGTTCGATGACATCGAAGGGGTTCGAGGCCATCGACAGACTATCGATGGCATTGAAGCTCCATCGAAGGTGTCATCGAACGATCACACAGAAATTATGCAAATTTGCGTAAGTGCAGGATTTATTTCTTATTTCAATCGTAATTCACCTAGAGGCTATCTATCTATCTATCTATCTATCTATCTATCTATCTATATATATATATATATATATATATATAGGGTGTATCTCAGAGCTTTTTAATTCATTTCTAGGGTTTCATGGGTGTAGCTTGGGTGATTCGAGACTTGTTCGAATCGGGTAATCCCCATCTCTTGTAATTTTCTACTTTCATAGTGGATATTTTTCGCTCTGTGCCTTTTTTTAATTTAAAAAAAAGGGGTTTTTCATGTTAAATTCAGAGTCTTTGTGATTGGGCTTGGTTGTGTGATTGGAATACTTTGCTTGATTCATCTTTGTGTGCTTCCAAGGTCACCCAACAAGTGGTATCAGAGCAAATGTTGGGGCGCAGATTGAATCTAAAAGCATAGTATCAATGGATATCAATCCCAAGTTCGATGTTGAGAAATATTCCAGGAAAAATAACTTTGAATTATGGAAGGTCATGACGGGTCTCCTAGTTCAACAAGGATTGGATGATGCACTCCTTGAAAGCCGACCGAAATCTATGACATATGATGAATGGAACAAGATGGATAAGAAAGCGAGAACCTCTATCCAATTGTACCCAGCGAATGAGGTCATCTATAATGTTATGAGAGAGAAAACTGCAGCAAGTACATGGGTGAAATTAGATGACATCTATGTGAAGAAATCTCTTGAGAATTGCCTGTACTTGAAGCTTCAGTTGTTCAATATGAAGATGGCAGAGGGAGGTGATGTTGAGGCCCACATTATTAAATTTAATAAGATAATTTGTAAATTGCTAGATGTGGAGAAAACGATTAAAGATGGGGATCAGGCATGCATCCTGTCGAATTCTCTTCGAGCTTCGTATGAGTCATTCAAGGTTCTTTATGCACTAGTAGATCGACCCTTAGCATCGATACATTTATCTCATCCCTTCATGGAAAGGCGATGCGAAAGAAAAACAGTGACATGAGTGCCTCTATTGGAGCATTGATTATAAGGAGGTGAAATTTTGAGTAGGACATTGGATCTTCTCGATCGATGTTAAGTGTCAAATATTGCATATTTTCCCTCGTTTATATCTTGGTTTCATAAACATGATAATGCTTAATTGATATATTTATTCATGTTTGCCTTATAAGGTGAATTTAAGAGCTTGGAATGAAAATAATGTTAAAATCATGGATTTGATGCTCAAGAACCACCAAGGCAAGGGATGGATATTAGGAGATAAAGATTGAAGATTTCAAGACCTCAAGAATCAAGGAAACTAAGTGAAGAAGTGTAACGTCCTGGATTTTCACTGTTTTGGATTTCTAAAAAATTCTTAATTTCTTTTAATGTAATTAACTTATATTATCACTTACTGCCTATTAGCAATCAATGTTAGTTTATACATGGGTGGTACCAGTAAAGTACCGCACAAGTCCGTTTAATCAACCGTAGGAAGCCAACGAATCCACTCGATCACTTGAACATCAAGTTTAGCCCTATGATTTACTCACATAGGGCCCAAATCTAACCGACCAGTCGCTAACTAATCAAGACAGTCATAACTAAATTAAAAGATCTACTCGAAGCCGAGTTAGATAAGGCCCGGATCTTGACTAATAGACCAAATCAACCCCGTTACTCATTTAGCCTAAAACCGACAGTTTATAGTAATTATGACTAAATCTCGACTTTCACTTGTTATAAATAGGTCACACAATAAACATAGTTAATCTAAACCCTAATCATTACCCACGAGAAATGTAAATACTTAATTCATTCCAGAAATGCCTCGATTTTTTGAACAAGCTCTAAACCGCTCGTCGGTGGGCCACTAGTTCTAAAACTATAGAATAATCTCCATTTTACTGGACTCGACGTCAATCGCGGGAGTTGGACCTGGGTAGTGTCCAGAACCGCTCAACTCGGGCCAAAGGACGAGTGCATGAGAAGTACAAATACCCTAAAGGAAGAATTTAAAACTTAAGTGAACTGGGTTATCCACTCTTATGTAAAATTGAGAATTTTGGACCATCGGTTTATGACCAAACTTCAAACATAGGGTAAGGATATTTCCCTGCTCATATCCGTATAGCCACGGCCCCGATCGACCATCGGTGACCGTTGAATAGGCTTTTAATCATATCTGTCGATTGGTGCATCCAAATGGCAGGTCGATCATGTCTATATGTAGATCAGCATTAGGGCTAACTATCCTATGGTATATGTTAATATATACACCCCATAGTGGGCCCTAGAGGTTAAAAAAACCCTCCCATATGGCTAGTATAGTAAAAACCCAGCCCTTGGGGCTATTTACACTAAATCTGGCACTATATAATGGCTTTGGGCACCCCTCTTCCCATAAGAATTTACCCTAGAAGAAAGAAAGAGAGAGAGAGAAAGAAAAGAAAAAGAGGAGAAAGAGAGAGGAAGAGCATGGAAGTATGATAATTTGTGTACCTTCACCCTCACATCCCCCTCTATAGCCACCTTGCTACTCATGGATCATTTGTGGAGTTCTCTCAGCGGTAATTGAAGGTAAGAAATAAATTATACTCTCTAATATAGTATTTTGGGTTGGGTTTTCTAATCTTTACAATGGTTCGTATGATTATTTAGGCTTTGGTGAATTTTCCCTATAACCATAATCGTAGGAGCGCTTTGAGTCAGGTGAATCATTACAATGGTGTGGACTATTATCCTTAAGTGACAAACTACCAATTCTAAGATGAACTTAATAATTTTGGATGCTAGATTGATATGCATGTGTAGATTTTAAGAGATTCTATCTAGGAATCTGTTTAATGTGTATGCCTAACATGCATGCAAAGATAAATTGATGTTTAATCAATTTGAAATGGTGTTTATACTTGAGAATTTTGCTGCATGTTCACCCTTGTATTTAATTTCCAGCATGATTTTCTATACTTTTATATGTCTGTATTTCCTGCATTGTGAATGACATATGAAAATTTTGTCCCTTAAAAAAAATAATCCAATTCCATGTACATGTATGTCTAATTTTTACTGCTAGTGGTAGTTTGCATTCATTTTGATATTCTTAAAATTATGTCTTGACTGCTTGTGTGTTATATTTTATGAATATTTGATGAGAAATCATGACTATCTTAATATGTTAAGAATTGAAGCCCTTTTGTCTAGGATGGTTAGGAACCTATAAATTATAAGGGCAGCCCCATCAATTGGGCCTTCCCGAGACTAGACTGACGAATTTGGCCGAACTCGTATTTATGACAATAGTGGGACTACATGGGTTACTTTCATCGGATGTTGTGCGATACGGCTCGCCTATGTTTGGGCGGTTGGGTTTACCAAATAACCAACCATGTTTGTTAACCGTGTTTCTTAACACCTGTTTGCAACCTAGAACACCCCTCGCCCACGAACGCCCACTAACAACAGCTAGAAATTGATCCACAATCTTGTGAGGCAGGCATGGTGGAATGGGACAGTATGTTCGAACTGTTAGCCTACGCTGGGGTGACAAGCCTCCCCATAGTGACTGCGAGCGATCCCGCTTCCCAGCACTCCCTACATGCTTGCAATCGGGGGTGAGGATTCCAATGGGATCAAGGATCGTGGGGTCTTGGCCTCGCACGTTGAGAAGTCTTGGCCTCGTAAATGGATGAGGGCATTGATATCGTCGGGGTGTACCAGTTTTCCCAACCTACTGGATGAATGGAATTAACTAAATACTTGGCTAACATTATTCATGCATCACATTAGCTAGGATTTGGTGACTCGACGGTTGAGGTCGCAATGAAGGAGTGTTGGTCATGTGCGACCATGAGATGAAGTCGCTCGAGGAAGTGTTGTGGGTGAGGTCATGCATCATACCATAATTTAAGCATACGCATTTAACAAGATTAGTTGGAGACGTGATTTTCATTCAATTCATCATGGAATTATTATTTGATGTAACTTATGGCTAATGACACCCACTGAGTTAACTACTCACTCCCACTCTAGGACGGTGTTTTAAAACACCAACCATGCACATCATTAGATGCAGGTGAGGCAGAGCTCTACAAGCTGAATGGGGTGAGCATGGATGAGGAAGAGGAGCTTCCCTGCTTCCAGACTTTCGGCGGATCCTTCTAGTCTGAGTTCGGGCTACTACGGGGTATGGGCCAGGGCTCTAGTCACTTTGGGTCATGTATGGGTGGGACTAGTTCCCTATTTAGATGATTTTGGATTTGTGGTTTGGATATTTTTATATTTAGTGGCACTTGATACTTCTTTATGACTTACTTATGCTTCATGCCCTACTAAACTCTACATTGTTTATGAGATCATCCAAATGTAATTAAAATCTGAAGCCCATTAGGGCACCCATGGCACCTGGGAATTCAGGAGCCGAGTTCCTACACGGCCCCTGAAAACCTGGGGTGTTACAGATGGTATCGGAGCAATGGTTTCGATTAAATTGGGCTGTGGATTATGAACTCACCATAATGCATTCGCTAATGTAGGAGGGAGCGATCGAACTTAGCGATACTTATAGGACCCTAGGACTAAGCTATCTGGCTAATCTAAATACTGAAGTCTTAGCCTAAGGTTTCGGCATAGAAAGGACTTAGGTCATAAGCAATGATCTAAATCACTTATAGGTAGGAATTTGAAGATTGGAGAAAAATTTAACTGAGGTTGCTCGGTTCGTGTACACCCCTACATACGGATGGATGGTGTTGATATGATAAATACATCATTATGGGGTTCTTATAACTTGGATCTTCTTTCAATCATTCATACATTCCAGGCTTAGGACTTAGGTCATAAGCAATGATCTAAATCACTAATAGTTAGGAATTCGAAGATTGGAGGCAATATGACCCAATGTCAAGGAGTCAAGCGATTGAAGTAGCACACGTTGCCCTAAACACGTGCATTGCACTTCTAATAATCTGATCCAAGGTAGGACATACTCCCATTTCAGTTTTAGCGGACCGAGTCGTCTCCGCCTTGAGCTTGAGAGACTTCTGACCTACCTAGACCATCAAGTGAATGGTGACCCTTTTGGGATTCAAGACGAAGAAAAGGAGGGGGACGATAAAGATGATGAGGAGGAAAATGAGGAGTAAACCGAGGAAGCAGAGGAAACCGAGGAGAGGGCTGCTTTGACCGCTTACCCCATGGTGGCCTAGTCGAGAGGGATCCTCCCACTCCTGATGAACAACAAGGTCATCAAGGGACAACCGACCTCCACAATGTGGGTAATACTACCCAACAAACAGACCCAGAAGTACAACCAACTCAGGGTCCCCGTTAGCATGCTGTCAACTCTCTCTTCCAAATCCTTTATTTTTCCACGAGAAGTCCCCTCTCTAAGATAATCTTTCAAATCTCATTTCCTCTCAGGCCCATTAACCTTTAGAATCTCCCCTTCCAACCCATCTTCTTCAAAAATCTCACCTTTCACCTCTTTATTCTTTTGATTTTTTCTATGTACCTTAATTTTAGACACAAATCCTAAATTTCAAGGATGGAGAACTATAATTAAACAAAAATTTACTATAAATGGTAAAAATATAAGTAAAATGGATTTTTAACCATTAACCTGATGGAATCTTGTTAAATAACTAGGTTATTTGGATAGATTAGCTTCTCCTACCCCAAATTCATATGTTGCATGTCGAATAACTCATTCTTTTTTACAAGATATGTGTGTTAAAAACTCTTGACAGCACGGGGAGCCAGAGGCCCGCGTGGCCCCTGCCCGGGGAGCTAGTTTTCTGCGTTGCCCTGCCGGAATTTCCTGCAATTTTGGGTTGACTTCAAAAATTCATATCTCCTTCGTTACAACTCCGATTTAGGTGATTAAAAACTAGATTGAATCTTGATGAGTTTAGTTTTATATAAAAATAAAATAAAAATTATAATATAGTTAAACTTAAGATGTTCTGACAACTATCCAAAAATTAATAATTTCAGATAGCTGTAGCTCGTAGAAATTTAGTAATTTATTTATAACTCCAAATTCTATGAAATTTTGTAGGATGACTTTAAACTTAATTATGAAATATTATAAAAATTTTAAAAATAATTCAGTTACCAAAAGTATAAGAAACCTAATAAGATATAAAGACATTTTGTAATCATAGAAAAAAAAAACGTTAGTTTCAGACAAATGTCACTTCTAGAATTTTAATAATTTTTTCTACAGCTCCAAATGAAATAAAATTTTATGAAGTGAGTTTAAACTTAATGATAAATTATTATAAAAATTTTTTAAAAATAATTCTATTACTAAATATATAAGAAACGTTACAAGAAATAGAGACATTTTGAAATCATACAAAATTCATTGGTTTTGGACAACCGATACTTCCAAAAATTTTTATAATTTTTCTGCAGCTTAAAATGAAATGAAAATTTGTGAGATAAATGTTAACTTAATTATGGATTACGAAAAAAAATTATAAAAATAATTTAGTAACTAAATGTGACAAAGATGTTATGAATAATAGATGGGTTCAAATCAAAAATTTCTGCAACCTCGAGTTGCCAATGAACCAAGTGTATTTATTTTTTCATATTGAAGTTTTAGTATTTTGTTTCTTTTTAAAAATTACTTCTAACCATGATAGAAATCGTCTTATATGATTAAATTATATTACTTTTAGTATATTTTTCTACTTCAAATAGTTTCTAGTACAGTTAAACTATGACTCTTGAATAAGGTTGAGTTTGATTGTTTAATACTTTTTAAGTTCATATTCGATGCAGACTTCACTAAAATATTGTAAGTTTTCTTATTTTCTTATGGAATC
Organism: Magnolia sinica; assembly: GCF_029962835.1. Lineage (NCBI taxonomy): Eukaryota > Viridiplantae > Streptophyta > Magnoliopsida > Magnoliales > Magnoliaceae > Magnolia > Magnolia sinica. Next base: position 90,916,337 of record NC_080574.1, read on the forward strand.
AAGATTCATACCACATTGAGGAGATGATTTTCTTCCTCTTTCCATTCCCACGGCCTTTCTAGGGTCACCATCCCTTCAAACCTCTGAAATATCCTAGAACTTTCTGTTCTTTATTCTCTCTCGAAATTAACGAAACCCAAGCCCGGTTTGATCATAACCCACTAGCCATAGGATCGAAATGATAACATAAAGATACAATATTAGTCCATTAGAAACCTTTTTAGGATAATTGTTTGACCATAAGCATAGTGAAAGATTTATTAATCTCTAATTTGGACATGAATTAAGACGAGAACTCTCTTTGTGCAAGACCCGATTGACAACTTTATAAATAGGAGATTTTACTTTTAATGATGTGTGATTTTCCCTAAACATTTAGGTTGATCGGACAACAAAATTACGGAAGTATGCACTTGCGAAGCATTCGTGACTTGACCCAATTCTCAATCCTGGGCGACTACCAATGGAATCACTGCTTTGATTGAGCAGAAGACCAGGATCCACCAGGACGAAGAAGGGATATAATTAGCCTTCTACCCTGGTCAGGTAGATGATCGACGCATCGGGTTCGAGCCCACTACAACCATCTCTCTATGTTGGTTGAATATTGAAAGCAAATATTTTTACTTTAGATAGAGGAAAATCATCGCTATGAATTCAAATCTTTAAAAATAAATAGATAAATAAATAAATTACAGTAAACCATCAGGGTGAAAAAGTTTTAAGGGGGTTAGACTAAAATGAGTGAGACTAGCATACATAGTATACACCCTACCCCGCATTTAAACTTGAAATCAATAAAACTTAGGCAAATGAAATAATAAAATCTTTACTTATTACCCTTAGGCAATTTCGGGAATAAAATTATTTTTAAGGGGGGTAGATTGTAACGTCTTGGATTTTCAATGTTTTGGATTTCCAAAAAGGCCTTAATTTTTTAATGTAATTAACTTATATTATCACTTACTAACCATTATCACTCAATGTTAGTCTATACACAGGTGGTACCAGTAAAGAACCGCACAAGTCTGATTAATCAACCGTAGGAAGCCAATCACTTAAACATCAAGTTTAGCCCCATGATTTACTCACATAGGGCCCAAATCTAACTGACCCATCGCTAACTAATCAAGATAATCATAATTAAATTAAAAGATCTACTCGAAGCCGAGTTAGATAAGGCCCGGATCTTGACTAATAGATAAAATAAATCTCGTTACTCTTTTAGCCTACAACCGACGGTTTAGTGTAATTATGACCAAATCTCAACTTCCACTAGTTATAAATAGGCCGCACTATGAACATAGTTAATCCAAACCCTAATCATTGCCACGAGAAATCTCAATACCTAATTCATTCCAAAAATGCCCTAATTTTTCGAACAATCTCTAAACTGCTCATTAGTGGGCCACTAGTTCCAAAACTATAGAATAATGTCCATCTTACTGGGCTCGACGTCCATCGCGGGAGTCAGACCTGGGTAGTGTCCAGAATCGCTTAACTTGAGCAGAAGGATGAGTGCATGAGAAGTGCAAATACCCTAAAGGAAGAAGCTGAAACTTAAGTGAATTGGGTTGTCTACTCTTATGCAAAGTTGAGAATTTCAGACCGTCGGTTTACGACCAAACTTCACACATAGAGTAAGAATATTTCCCTACTCATATTCGTATAGCCGCTGCCCCGATCGACCATCGGTGACCGTTGAACAGACTTCTAATCATATTTGTCGATCGGTGCATCCAAATAGTGGGCCGATCATGTCTATACGTAGATCATCATTATGACTAACAATCCTATGGTGTATATTAATATGTATACACCATAATGGGCCTTATAGGTTAGAAAAACCCTCCCATTGGGCTAGTATAGTAAAAACACAGCCCTTGGGGCCATTTACACCAAATCTGGTACTATATAAGGGCTTCATTTGGGCACCCCTCTCCCCCTACGAATTTACTCTAAAAGAAAGAGAGAGAGAGAGAGAGAGAAAAAGAGGAGAAAGCGAGAGGGAGAGCTTAAAAGTATAATGATATGTGTACCTTCACCATCACATCCCCCTCTATAGCCACCTTGCTACTCATGGACCCTTTGTGGAGTTCTCTCGGTGGTAATTGGAGGTAAGAATTAGATTATACTCTCTAAACTAGTATTTTGGATTAGGTTTTCTAATCCTTACAATGGTTCATATGATTATTTAGGATTTGGTGAATTTTCCATATAACTATAATCGTAAGAGCGCTTTGAGTCAAGCAAATCATTAAAAAGATACGGACTATTATCCTTAGGTGACAAACTACCAAATCTAGGATGAACTTAATAATTTTGGATGCTAGATTGATATGCATGTGTAGATTTTAGGAGATTCTATCTAGGAACCTGTTTGATGTGTATGCCTAACATGCATGCAAAGATAAATTGATGTTTGATCAATCTGAAATGGTGTTTAGGCCTGAGAATTTTGTAGCATGTTCACCCTTGCATTTAATTTCTAGCATGATTTTCTATACTTTTGTATGTCTGCATTTCCTGCATTGTGAATGACATATGAAATTTTTGTCTCTTAAAAAAAATCTAATTCCATGTACATGTATGTCTAATTTTTACTGCTAAGGGTAGTTTGTATTCATTTTGATATTCTTAAAATTATGTCTTGACTACTTATGTGTTATATTCTATGAATATTTGATGAGAAATCATGACTATCTTAATATGTTAAGAATTAAAGCCCTTTTATCTAGGTTAGTCAGGAACCTATAAATTATGAGGGTAACCCCATTGGTTGGGCCATCTCGAGACTAGACTGACCAATTTGGCTGAACTCGTATGTATAACAGTAGTAGGACTACATGGGTTTCTTTCACCTGATGTCGTGCGATACATGCTCGCCTATGTTTGGGCAGTTGGGTCGACTAACTAATCAACCGTGTTTGTTAACCATGTTTGCTTATGCCTGTTTGGAACTTGGAACACCCCTCGTCCATGGACGTCCACTGACAACAGGTAGAAATTGATCCACAGTCTCGTGAGCCGGGCATGGTGGAATGCGACACTATGTTCGAGCTGTCGGCCTATGCTAGGGTGACGAGCCTCCCCATAGTAACCGCAAGCGATCCCACTTCCCAGCACTCCCCACGTGCTTGCAATCGGGGGTGTGGACTCTGATGGAATCAAGGATCGTGGGGTCTTAGCCTTGCATGTTAAGGGGTCTTGGCCTCGCAAATGGATGAGGGCATTGATATCATCGGGGTATACTAGTTTTCCCAACTTGCTGGATGAACAGAATTAGCTAAATACTCGACTAACATTATTCATGCATCGCATTAGCTAGGAATTGGCGACTCGATGGTTGAGGTCGCAATGAGGGAGTGTTGGTCATGTGCGACTATGAGACAAAGTTGCTCGAGGGAGTGTTGTGAGTGAGGTCATGCATCATACCACAATTCAAGCATACGCATTTAACAAGATTAGTTAGAGACGTATGAATTTATGTTTTTCATTCAATTCATTATGGAATTGTTATTTGATGTAACTTATGGCTAATGGCACCCACTGAGTTAGCTACTCACTCCCACTCTGGGACGGTGTTTTAAGACACCAACCAGGCACGTCATTAGATGCAGGTGAGGTGGAGATCGACGAGCTGAGTGGGGTGAGCATGGATGAGGAAGAGGAGCTTCCCTGCTTCCAGACTTTTGGCAGATCCTTCTAGTCTGAATTCAGGCTACCGCGAGGTATGGGCCAGGGCTCTAGTCACTTTAGGTCATGTATGGGTGGGACTAGTTCCCTATTTAGATGATTTTGGATTTGTGGTTTGGATATATTTAAATTTAGTGGCACTTGATACTGCTTTATGACTTATGGTCCATGCCCTGTTAAACTCTCCATTGTTTATGAGATCATCCAAATGTAATTAAAATCTGAAGCCTATTAGGGCACCCATGGCACCTGGGAATTTAGGAGCCGAGTTCCTACATGGCCCCTGAAAGCTCGGGGTGTTATAAGAAGGAAGTCGAAAGTACAAAGTGCAGAAATTCAGAGAACTGAACTTCATTGTCTATGTCATCGACCACTGGTTGATGACATCGAAGCCAATGTTCGCTGACATTGAATCATTGTTCATAACCCCAAGTGTAGGGTCGCGATGTAGTAATAACTCGGTGAGACTGAGTTCGAATCCACAGGGACTAATCTTATGTGTATTCTGAAAGTAACTATAACTAGAACTAGAAGAAGATGGAAACCTAAATCTTAAATATTTTAGAAAGTAATTTTGAATAAAGTAATTGAAACTTAAAAATTTATAGGTGGTAACTAGGGTGCGAAGGATCCACTTGTAGGTTCTCAAGATGTTACCTTCCTTGATTCAAGGAAACAACTGGAATCAGAGTCCTATCTTATCCAATTGGTAAGAAGAGATTTGTCATATCTCTAAACTTCTTATAGATTTAATCATCAATGGATGAGAGTTGTGAAGTTTTGGAAGTGATTCCATCACCTAACCATGCCCAGGAGACAAGGTAAACAACAAGATTTACCAATCCCACAACTAATCATAAGAGAATTGCGAAGGTTAGGAAGGATTCCATTATCGATCCTACCATACCCAAGGGATAATGGTGAACAATGGTACTTGCTAATTTCACAGTCTCAAATAAGGAAAAGAAGATAGTCAAAGCTATCGCAGATCTATTGTAATTTGTCCCAACAAACCATTAAAAACTAAAAATATTCCTTATAATCAAACTAGAATCCAAGAGAGTTCAACAAAACATGAATCAAAACAAAGTAAACATCCCAATCACGCTACAAGCTTCACCTCTTAGCCCTAACTAAGAGGTTTATCCAACCATAGACATGATTAAACTAAAGACTCTTAAGAAAAGCATGAAAACAAACTAAAGAAGAAGAAGAAAGCTTCTCGAGGGCGGCTCCGCCCTTTGGCTCCACTCCTCAAACCCTAGATGATGCCTAGGAACATCCTAGGGACTCCTATTTATAGTTGTGCATCCTTCTCTTATGCACCGACTTGAAATTTTTGCAAACCACCTCAAATTATGCAATCCGCGTCGGCTCTGCACAACAACTCTCTGCGATTTCGGTAACACCGAAGTTGGCTTCGGTAACATCGAAGTTGTATCGAAAATTTATTGCATCTAAAATTGTATGTGCAAAGTGCACCAAAGTTGGCTTCGGTGGCACCAAATTAAGCTTAGGTAGCACCGAATTAAGCTATTTTCTTGCTGGACTATTTTGTGCACTTTAGGTAGCTACCGAAGTTGTCTTAAGTAGCACCGAAATTGATTTTTTTTTCTATTGTTTAACTTGTGCTCTTGCCAATCTTTTCTCCATCCTTAGAACTTGCTTTCCTTGGATCTTGGGCTTGAGAATTCTCCGTTCTTGGTCTCCTAAGGTCCCTCCTTTGCCTTGGTGATTCTTGAGCATTAAATCCATGCTTTTAACATCCATTTCAATCCAAGCTCTTAAATTCACCTTGCAACATAAAAATGATTAAAATAGAACATGAAGCATTATCGTGTTCATAAAACTAAGTAATAAATGAGGGATAATATGCAATATTTGACCCTCAACACAATCCCCAACCAGCATTTTGCTAGTGCTGAGCAAAGTATGCGAAAGATGAACTTCAATGCTCAATGTTCAAACCTTTTTCAGAAAACATTCTTTTGTGTAGTCAAGTATGAATGAGTAGACTCAGGACATGAAAGTGGTATTTTCGAAAATCTAGAGCCGAATCACATAAGAAATCAATTAAATAAGTTCTTTATCCATTAAGTCAGAGCATGGTTCGCCTATCAAGTTTTTTCATGTGCTTAGTGAATATCAACTTACTCCTCATAAACATACTATCATTTCATAATGTTAGACATGTTCATCATATTAGGATTAGTTGAAAACTCAAGTACTAATTCCGAACATATCCCCTTTTCATTCTTTTTCTAGTGTTTTACCTTATATCGATGGTCACTCTTTATTTATTCTTTTTTCAAACTTTACATTCTTTTTAGAGACTTTTTTCATTCTCATCATTCATGACCTTTTTATCAATATCCTGTTTTTTAACTGGTTTATTTATTTTAAGGTGGATAAAATTCTTCAGACTCGATTATCAATATCTTACAATGATCATCATACTAACAATAAAAAAAATTCTAATACTATTCATAGAAAGCAGATTGAACATGTCTTGTGATTTAGATTAACATGATATTCAAACTTCTTCTTGACTAATTGACTACAAGAACTTAGGTGATAGGTTACTTAGTTGATCAAACTCCAACAATGCAAAATTCACTTTCTACCTTATCATCATACTCAAGGCATTCTTAAGTCCATAAGTTATCATTTTCCAAATAGGTTTTTACTTGAAAAATTGAAAATTTTAGGCAACTTTTGCTCATAAAGTAAGAAAATATTGATTAGTTTATCTAATCCACACCCCCAACCTAAAATCTACATTGTCCTCAATGTAAAAGATACGACCATGCAATGCATATGAGGCAATGAAAAGAAATGAGTAGTGATGGGAAGATAATACCTGAAGAAGTTGAATTGCAGTTTTTCCAAAGTTCTTAATGCGAAGATGGGTTAGCACAATGATGGAACAAACTAAAAACCAACTATCCTAGTCCTAAATCCTATGAAAGCGGTAAATTCTAATCCTAAACTAGGAAAGCAAGGGAAAGCTACTCTACTCAATCATGCAACAAGGTTCTTCCTCTAGCCAGTATCTTGATAAATTCCTCAGAAGGTTTCTCAACAAGATATCCAAAAGCCCTTTTTGCAATAGGCTTGGTTATTTTAGAGCATGAATGTCCAGAGAAATTTATGGACCTTAGCATCATGTTTGCGATCAAAATTTAGAGGTTTCCAAAGAATTATATGATTCACCTGCAGAAGATAATTTCTCAATATTTGTAGGCAGAGGTGAATGAGAGACCATAAACAAATGAATAACAAAAGGGTTGTTCATCATGGTCCCTTTAAAATTCAAAGTTGTAGGCTCCGGTTCAGAATCTATCTCCTCCATCTGTAATGGTAAGATTTTAATGTTAGTGGGAGGAGTGGCATCAACTTCCTAGCCAATATGATCATTTGAATCCGCAAAGTGTGCCAAGAAGACATAGAGATTTAGGAGTTTCAATTAAAAGAGACTCATCATCTTCAACTGTATATATCAAGTTCATCTCATGGGTCAGGTCCTCATCTTCTTGTGGCTTGTGCAAATGACACACATTGAATTCCACCGTCATATTCCCAAAAGATATTTTCATTACTCCATTCTGAAAATTTATGATGGCATTGGCAGTGGCCAGGAATGGTCGACCTAATATGATTGGAATTTGAGCGCCTATATTTGAAGCTGAGTGTGTGTCCAAGATGATAAAATCTACTGGGTAGTAGAATCTATCGACTTGGACCAACACATCTTCTATCTTACCTCTCAGTATTCTAGTCGAGCGATCGTGTAGTTCTAATGTTGTTTTGGTAGGTTTCAACTCACCGAGGCCTAACAGTTCATATACTGAGTATGGTATCATATTAACACTTGTCCCAAGGTCTAAAAGTGCGTTATCAACCTTGAAGTTTCTGATCACACATGAGATTACAGGACTTCCAGGATCCTTATGTTTTGGGGGAGTGTTTCGATTGATTATGGCGCACACCTGTTCAGTAAAAAATGCTTCTTTGTGTATGTTTAGCTTCCGCTTCACCACACACAGATCTTTTGAGAATTTGACGTAAGATGGGAACTGTTTAATTTCATCCAACAAGGGGGTGTTGATCTTAACTTGTTGAAAAACCTTTAGAATATTTTGATTTTCAATTAGCCTTTTTGATGTGATGAGACATTGGGGAAATGGGGCCACGGGTTTCTATCCCTACAGTGGCTTTTTGTCATATGGAGCATTGATAGATTCACCACCATCCTTTGCATTTTTTTTATTCCTTAGGTTTCTCAACCTTCCTTAGAATATCTTTGTCTATTTCGTTTCCACTTTTCAAGGTGGTGATGGTCTTAACATGTTCCAGATGCTGAATCGAAGAGTTAAGATCACATATCTCACATTATCTTGTTGGGTTAGGTTGCTGTTGGGCCAGAAAGATCCCAATCTCCCTAACATTCAGTTGTGTCTCAACTCTTACAACCGAAGTTCTAAGCTCATTCATAGCCTGCAGCTGCTCTTGCCTAATTGCATCTAATGTATCTTCAAGGGTTCTCCTTAGTGGAAGTCCACTAAATGACCCTTATGGATAATTAGTTACATTTGTAGTTGGTTCAGTTTCCCAATTAATGTTCCACTCATCAGGAGTGTGCGTGTCAGAATTTGGTACACTAAGTGGTTGTTGATACGTGTTTGTAGTATGTACTCAAACGTGAAACACTCCTTGAAAAGATGGGATTGTAAGACAATCTTTGATTAGTTGTACATCACTCTCACAAATTCCACATATGGTTTCAACAACTGCTTTGGGATGAGTTGATTCTTTCCTAGATTCCAAGTCCTTAATTTTTCATGTGAGAATTACCAACTGTACACTAATATCATCCTCCTTCTTGAGTACATGTATTCCTATCTCTCTTGGCATTTCCTTGGGAGTACTAGCTTGGTTTGATGTGTCCCATGATTGAGCGTTTTCAGCTAGCATGTCAACATAATCCCGTGCATCTTTTAGTTTCTTATCTAAGAACTCGCCATTACACATCATTTGTATGAATTAGCGCATGTTTGGACTGAGTCCATCATAAAAAAGATCAATTGTATTCCAAGTTTCATAACCATGGTGTGGGCAGGTGAGAAGTAAGTCCTTGAATCGTTCCTAACATTCAAAGAAAGTCTCATTATTTTTCTGGGAGAATTTCATTATTTCCTGTCTAAGAGCATTGGTTTTATGAGCCGAGAAGAACTTTTTAAGGAACTCCTGGCTCATCTTTGCCCATGTGCCAATGGATCTAAGCCTTAATGAATGAAACCATGATTTGGCCTTTTCTGTTAGAGAGAATGAAAATAATTTAAGGCTAATTCTATCAAGAGGAACATCATTAAAATGTATGGTTGTAACAACCTCTTTAAATTCTTTAATATGCATATATGGATTTTTTGAATCAAGTCCATGGAACTTAGGATGTAAGGCCCGTATCCTAGTCCGTACCGTTCCTTAGACTTCCGCAATTCTCCCTGTCAAATTTCGACAACCTGCGACCTGTAGTCAGCATTTGTGTGCGACCCTGAGTCGCACCCTGTCAACTCGAATCGACTTAACCCGAGACTTGTACCCTTGCGACTGCGCCATCACCGCAGTTCTAATGTTGCATCTTGCGTACCGATGCGATACCTAGGGCAGGAGTTGCGGGCCTGTGTTTATCTCAAGGAAAGCGCCGCGCATTGCGAATTCTGAGAGAATCTCTACCCAAACATCACATCAATCAATGAAAGTACAACCCATCACTCACCCATACCTCTCTCTTCACCAAGTCAAATAAACCCATACTAAGCCATCCCCAAAGTCAACAACTCATCCCTTCCTTACAACAACCCATCCTCTCTCCTTACATCTCCTCTCTCTCTCATTTTCTCCTCCATTTTTGCAAGCACCAAAGAGAGGGTGGACGTCCAAGCTTTCCAAGAGAGAAAGAGCCTAGTGTGTGGCCCACTTTCTACCCCTAAACTCCCATCTCCACCCTTCAATCCTCATCTTCCTCCATTAAAGTTAAAGCCAAGGAGGTGAGGAAGCCATAGAACCAGGAAGATTAGCGATCGGTGGGTGTTCATAGCACTAGATCGTGTTTTTGATTTAGGGCCTACATTTGATGGGACCCAATTGATGTATGTGTGTATGATAGAGAGGAGCTCATATCGGTGGAGCTCCACTCCGCCTCTCGATTCTCTTTCCCTTATCAATGGCCCACCCCGATGCCTGATTTTTTACCTACGCTATCCATTTAGTGGGGCCCACCTTGCTAACCTCCCTGCCGTCCGTTTGGACAGGCTTGGGTGAAGGGAATAACAAATATTAGTTTGATCTAAAACAGGTGGGCCATACCACGTGGACCTCACCTGATGTTTGCATTTCATCCATGCTGTCCACCATCCAGCAAGGGACGGTGGAGCCCACATAAAATATGTGTTGTATACTCACCATCCAGCAATAGGCACTGCTGGAGGGATAATTCAAATATCAGCTTGATGTAAAGTCTGGGGCCACCACATGGACCCACCTTACTACATGTGTAATACTCACACCGTCCATCCACTTCCTTGAATTTTGGTCCACATTGCAACATGTGGGACCCACCAGATGAACGACTGTGAGCCCGCACGGATGAGGATTGGCTGCTGACAGGTTGTCTGAAGTGACGTCACCAAGTTCTTTGGGGCCTGTAATGATAAATGTGTGAGATCCACACCGTCCACACCGTCTAGTAAATGGGATGGTGGGACCCACACGTGATATATGTGCCTTATATCCACACTGTCCAGTGGTCTGGATGGTGGGGATCACCACCTTCATAGCTGCTGCATTTAGTGTCAACAAGTTCTGTGGTTAATCACGAGGTATGGGTTATATCCCATCCATACCGTCCGCAAACAGTGGGTGGGGCCCACCCCACACGTGCTACACGTGGGGGATGGGACCCACCTTGATGTACGTATTCTATGTCTACCCATCCATTGGGCAGGACGGTGGACCCCACCTTTGATGTATGTATTATATCCATACTATCCATCCAGGTGGGCTGCATGTGGGACCCATCTGATGTGGTGTACCCACACTGTCTAGCGCATGGACGTGGGTCCCACCCAATGTAAGTGTTTCATCTATGCTGTCCACGTGGGACCTAGGTGACGTATGTACCTTATATCCTAACCGTCCATCCACTTTCAAGCTTATCTTAAGGCTTGAGATGGGAAATAAGACAGATCTGTCTATTAAATGGACCACACTACAAAAAAAACTAGTGGAGGTTTGAACGTCTACCATTGAAACCTGTTTAGGGTCTCAGAAGTTCTAGATCAATATGAAATTTGTTTTCCTCTTAATTCAGGTTTTTGTGACCTTATGAACAGATTGGATGGAAATTAAACGTTATGGGCCCTGTGAATTGTTTAACAGTGAAATTATTATCTCCACTACTATTTGTGGTGCGGTCCAGATGATATTCTGATATGTTTTTTTTGGGTCATGCTCTAAATGATCTCTAAATTAGATGAATGGTGTAAATATAATAATAATGTTTTATCCACACTGTCCTCGTAGGATGGTGGGTCTCACTTGATGTACATGAGGCCCATGGGTGCAGCCTATCGTGCCCTAGACTCAAAAACTGGGCTCATAATATTCCGGATCGCCAAATCCGGCGCCGATAGCCTCCGTAGTACCCCATTCTCGGCTCCTGGGACCCATTCACCAGGTTCCGATCATGGGATCCTATAAAGAGGGCTTCTAAAACATAGTCTGATTCAATTGAGCATGCCCAAGATCATAACTTCATAACCATAGATAAATAACTAAGGAAAAACATTACAAAATCCACTAAGAATTTAAACTTTTCACAAGTACAAGGCTCAAAGGGGAGAAATAGAAACACTATATAAGAACAACTCCAAAAGGGATCCACGGCACGCTCCACACTCCTGCTCAGCTACTGCTACTGCCTGGAATCATCTACACATCAATCGTACATAAGTTTATAGAAAGCTTAGAGGGCGGTGTAAGTGTGTGCAGGACAGGTGCTATGAATGCGATATTAGAGTATGCAGGAAAAAAATGTGGTAAGACCATGAATACCACTAGCCGTCACAAGGCTAAGCAATGCAAGGTAGGAATACCATCTGCCAATCAAAGGCTATGCAATGCGGGGCTATACAGCCAAGTGCCATATGCAATATGCAATGCGATCATGCTCATCCTCATATCAAGTCCCCCTCACTCGGGCGGATAAGGCCGCACTCCTTTCCAACCAACCATGTTACAGTGGGAGACACTGCCTAATGGTAAAGGCACCGACGCTTATGTTTTTCGCTCGGTCTCGATGTTGGAGCATCTCCTTGTACCATGAAGGTTCCGAGACTTTCACTCAAGGACATCCTACGTGCGCACAGTGCTCAAACTAATATTTTCGGTGTCTAAATCTGCCATCCATGATATGCCTATGGGGGTTATGGCTACGATGAAGCTAGGGCAAATATCAACCATGCTATGCAATGCTAGATGTATGAATCACACAATTTAACCATGCATCAGTCCTGCACATACAACGCGCTCAAGAGGGGCAACTCCATCACTCAGGGAGTCCCATAATACCCTGCCCAATAACATAAAACATGACCAATCACATCTCTATCAAGCACACATATGATGCACATGGGAATGAGTCATGAAGGTAACTAAGTATGCCATGCATTGATGTTTTACTCTCCTTATAACAAGGTTGGGTCTAGGTACTTAGACAATTTTACATGGAATGGAAGAAGCACAACTACTAATGGGGGCCCAATAGTTTGTGGTAGCCCAGTAGGACTAAGTAAACAATACCATGGGCCTAAATGATAAGAATGAACCTAATAAGGGTCTAAGGTGGACATTCAACCACCAATGGATGAGAATGGGCCTAATAAATGGGATTAGAGGGGTCCACAATGGGCACATTTAACCACTATTATCCCCTAGAAGGCGGCCCAGTAAAGATTTTACCTAAAGAAAAGCCCAAGGCACAAGTACTACCTTAAAAATAAAATGGGCAGCAATACATAAATATCATATCACATAATGGGCCCTAAGAAAATGGTCCAAAGCCCTCATACAATATCATGGGCCCAAAAAGGCAAACTATGGCCCAAGAACAATGGCCACCGAATTCATGCATTATGTTGAACCTAATGGGCAGCCCATAAGCCTAAATACATGGGTAAGGCATGCCCAATGCTTGACAAGTTGGGCCTTACCAATCAGCCCAAATTTGGTTAACATAGAGGGGCAACAAGGATCAAATTATTCAGCTCACAAGGTCTATCATAAGGTGAAATTAGTCCAAGTACCAAAGAGTGGATGATCAATATTATTTAGGCCCGCTGAATGTCCCAAAAACCTGGCCTACTATGGTACTTAAAATCAACCCAAAAGTGGCTTCACAAGTCATTAATTAAGCCCAAAAATCAGAGATTTACAAGTATGGTGTGTACACATAACACCCTCAGCCTGGTGGGCCTCACAATCCCAAAACAAACAACTATATGCAGCAAATTCTGGGCCCTTGCTGGAAATCCAACCCACCTACTTCCTGGGCCTGCTGGAGTCCAGCAAAATAGATTTTCTGGTTAAAATACATAGTCCAAGGTAGCCCATACGTGATACAATGGGCCCCACCAGATGGAAGGTGGATGTACAACACATAATCCAAGTGGGCCTGTTGCTGGATTGCAAGTCTAGCAGCACCTCAAGAACAATCTGGACGTCCCAAGGGGCTAGACGGTTGGCCCCTAATAATATACAAGGTGGGCCCCACTTGTGGCCATCCCATCATGTGATGAACCACATCTAAGCGGGCCACACAAGGGAGGGAAAACATGGAGAAAACACATTAGCAAGGTGGGCTAAAAGGGGAGGAACGACCAGCCCCTGTTGGACATCCACCAGGTGGGCTGGTGGCCCATCCTCAAAAACCCTAAAAAAATGTTGGTCCAGGTGGGCCATATGTACATGTAGTGGATCCCAGCAAGGTGGGCCACAAAGGAGGTAAAGGAAAAGATCATACATCCACACATTTAGAGAATAAAAATTTGGATAGCAAGGTCGTCAATAAAATTCTACTGTTGGAAAAATGTTGCTGGCCCCATCTTGTACACACAATGGGGTGGGCCCAGGCTAGCCAAATCAAAGGGGAAATGGGTAGATTGCATACACCCATATATGGACAACAAATGGGGTCCACCAGAGTAGCCCACTATCCCCAAAACTAAGCTAATACATGTGTATTTTCTACATGCAGGACTGCTGGACAGTCCAGAAAATTTAGACCGTCTAGCCCTCTTGGGCCCACTCCATGGAGCTCAAATTAAGGGTGGATGGTGTGGGCTCCATCCTACATCAAGGTGGGGTCCACACCTCAGAGAATACCTAAAAAAATATGGAAGAAAGGCACTGTAAATAGTCCTTGCAACAACATACAAAACCATACAACAATGGGCTTGAAATCTAGATAGCAACATGTCGCTGTCCATTTCCAGCCCATTGTAAAATAAATGGAGGATTAAAACTTAGATTCAACAAAGTGGGGTCCACCTAGATGGGCCACATATACTCCAAACCTAAGCCCCTTACAAAATCATCTAAGAAATCAGGCCTTAGTGCCCATCCAACCCATGCAAACAGGATGGGTGTGGACGTCCACCAGGTGGGCCTAAATGTCCCAAAAATCTGGATGGTCTGGAATTTATGAACACATCAGGTGGGCCACATACATCAGGAACAAAAGAGGGAAGGGGGGAGAGAGAGAGAGAGAGAGAGAGAGAGAGAGAGAGAGAGAGAGAGAATCACGGCCATAGGGCGGACTCCGCCACTATGAGTCCTCCACAACAATCACAACCACATTTACATGATCATGGGTCCCATACGAGCATGGAGAATGGCCCCATCATGGCAATCATGCCTGCATAAAGTGGACCGTTGGCCACACTCATGGAGTTATGTAAGACCTCCATCATTGATTGGTGGGTCCTACACACTCCCAAACAAATGAAAAAGGTTCATGCAAGAAAAAAGGAAAGAAACTAATACTATGAATCATCCACCTCAAGACTTCTTCTTTCTCCACACTAGAGATCTATAGCACCATAGGAGAGGTTTTAATGGATAAGATGGGATTTAGAGGGTTAGATTTAAAGTGTTTTAGGGTGAAAGGGGCTAGAGAGAAAGCTCTCTCATGGATGTCCAAGGGGGCTTAGAGAAGAGAATGAGAGAAAAGAGAGAGAAGAGAGGGAGAAATGGTAGCTAGGAAATGCAATGATTAGTTTTTGGGAGGACGGGAGCATGCTTGTAATCATGACAAGCAAGGCATGCTCTAGGCTAGGTAGGGATGACATCATGCTAGACTAGGGTGGATATAGGCTAACTTGTAGCTTACATAGGGAATGAGGAATACTATGGTGGGCCCACATGGGAGAATGTGCAACAAGGATAAGGTGGGTCCCACATCATGATCAAGGGTCCAAAAATTGCTCGGCCTACATCTTTTGATCTACATGTAGGATTGACGCAGGAGACGCGGTGTTGGAACCGTGGCATCGATGCGATCGCAACGGTATAAGTTTTGGGTCTATCCGGGTCGGGTTTACATGATGGGACTTAAGGATGATCACAAATAAAATTTACAAGTCGCGAGTCACCGAAATTTGACCAGTAGGACCACGAGACCTAACAAAATAAAATGGACACTAAGGTTAAGGGTCTTACATCTCTCCCCTCCTACAAAGAAATTTCATCCTCAAAATTTACCACATCCAGGACAATATATAGAACAAGGAATAAGGCAAAACATCACCCCATATATCAACATAAAGTAGTACATAATACAATACAATCAATCAATCAACAAACAAATAAGGATTGCGTTCCCTGATATCTGCCTCTCGCTCCGAATGATGACCCCACTGAACCTTCACTAGGGGAATGAGCTTGGTCCGGAGAACGTGCTCCTTCCGATCAAGGATGCAAATTGGCTGTTTAATATAAGAAGCATCCTCACAGACCTCAAGGGGTTGCCAATCAATCACCAGAATAATGTCCAACCTACACTTCCACAACATCGATACATGAAACACGTTGTGGATACCGGACAACTCAAAAGGTAAGGTGAGCTTGTAGACCACAGTGCCCACGTACCCAATGATCTTAAAAGGTCCTATGAATCTCAAGGTGAGCTTACCCTTTACTCTAATTTGCACCACACCCTTCATGGGTGAGAGCTTGAGATACACCATGTCCCCAACTACAAACTCAAGGGGTCGACGTTGACGATCAGCAAAACTCTTATGCTAGCTCTGAGCTGTACGCATCCTCTGCTTGATGATGTCAATTACCTCTGACGACTGCTACATGAGCTCCGGACCTAGGAGATGATGCTCTCCAACCTTAGTCCAATAACTAGGAGATCTACATGGTCTGCCATATAATGCCTCAAAAGGAGCTATGCCAATGGTCTCATGATAACTGTTGTTGTACGTGAACTAGGCCAGTCACAAATGCTCATCCCAGCTTCCCACGAAGCCAATCACACAAGCTCTAAACATATCCTTGAGGATCTAATTGACCCTTTCGGTCTGCCCATCATTCTGTGGATGATAAGCATGTTGAGCTGCAAAGTTGACCCCATTGCTTGTTGAAAGATCCTCCAAAACTGAGACATAAATCTGGGGTCTTGGTCAGAAACGATCCAAACTGAAATGCCATGCAGTCTCACTATATCCTCAATAAATATCTTCATAAGCCAATCCAATGTCCAGGTCGCACGAATCGGAATAAAATATGCTGACTTCGTCAGACAATCGACGACAACTCAAATGGTGTCATGACCGTGTAAAGTCTTTGGCAAGCCCATGATGAAATCATTCGACACGTGCTCCCACTTCCATAGTGGAACGCTCAATAGCTGCAAAGGACCAGGGGGCCTCTGGTGGTCGGCCTTGACATGATGAAAAGTGTCACACTCGGTCACAAAACTAGCAATCTAGCGCTTCATCCCCAACTAGAAATATTGTCTCCTCATATCTCTATACATCTTCGAGGAGCCTGGGTGGATAGTAAGTCACGATCGGTGTGCCTTGGTCATCAGGTATCTATGCAACTCTAGCACATTCGGAACACACAATCGACCTCTAAAGCAAAGTCCACCATTAAAACCAATCTGTCAGTCTGACTGCTCCATGGATGCTGCCTTTGCTCGGTATCCCTACAAAGAGAGGGTTGAATCGACAGGCTCGAAAGCTGAACAATAGAGGACTGTAGGCCAAACTCAAAGTCAAACTCCGATACAACCTCGAGCATCTTCCTTTCATAAATCATCATCTGCACCACCAGGCCTCGTGGCTGATGGGTGAGTGCGTTCGCCATCATGTTTGCCTTGCCTAGGTGGTACCGAAGGTCAAAATCATAATCCTTCAGGAGTTCCATCCAGCGCCTCTGTCACATATTCAGCTCCGACTGCAAAAACAAATACTTCAGGCTCTTATGGTCTGAGAAGAGCTTGAACTTAACCCCATAGAGATAATGCCTCCACACCTTAGTGTGAAGATGACTACTGCCAACTCTAGATCATGCATGGGGTAGTTCAGCTCATGGACCTTGAGCTGGCATGAGGCATACGCCACTGGCCTCCCGTGCTGCATTAGGACAACACCCAAACCAACTGTCGAGGCATCAGTAAACACAACGAACCCATACTCCTAGAGGGAAGATTAAGGAAGGGAGTGGACGTGAGGCGGTCCTTCAACGCCACAAATGCCTCCTCACAGGCATCACTTTAGATAAACTTGGCGCCCTTCTGCGTCAACCGGGTCCGCGGTGCTACAATGCGAGAGAATCCCTCAATGAATCGCTGATAATATCCCACTAGACCAAGGAAATTACGGATGTCGGACGTGTTCGTGGCCCGGCCCCACTGACGCACTGCATCGATCTTTGAGGGGTCCACAGCGACACCCTCCCTCATCACCACGTGACCGAGAAACTTCACCTCCTCCTGCCAGAACTCACACTTCTCCAGCTTCCCATACAACTAGTGAGCACAGAGGCACTACCAGAAAAAGGGGCAAAGGATATGGATAAAAACCATAGCCAAAGGCCTATTGCTACGGATCTAGTCCGTAGCACGTCCGTAGCTATTTGTGGTGTAGTTAAAGGTCAAAAAACCGATGGCTATGGATTACATCCGTAGAAATAAAGATCAGTAGCTAAGAATAAAAGCCGTAGCTATAATTTCTGTAGCAAAATGTACCAACGCCTACAGATTAAATCCGCAGCAATAGATATCACTAGCTATGGATAAAAGTCGTGGCTATAATTTCTATAGCGAAATATACTTGATTACATCCGTAGCAATAGATATCACTAGCTACAAAAAAAGCAACAGCTATAATTTCTGTAGCGATATGTACCTACGACTACGGATAATATCAGTAGCTAAAAGTGGAATGAAATTCGTAGAAATATGCTAAAGTTAGCAATAGCTATAGTTTTCAGAACAAGAGCTACGGCTAAAATCCATAGCTATTTTTAAAAAAAATTTAAAAAAATTATAATAATGGTGGTTGTTTCCATTGCAAGAACCTGCTATGATTGATAACTCATCTAAGCTTAATGCTGATAGGAATAGTACATAAAATGCAATTAGGAAAAAAATGATGCATTTATTACAAATAGAATTCAAATCATACAATGCATCCCACATTCACACTTCTAAATAAACAATACTTCACTTTGCTCAGCCTATCATAAGAATTACAAAAAAGGAACCTGTTCGAACTTTAGATTTGACTCCATCTCTAAATACTTCCTACGAAGTTCTTCCATATTCCACTGCACATGAATGAGAGGGGAAATAAGAATTATGACAAGAAATTAAGAGTAAACCTATCTTTCATAATTGTTGTGGCTAGTTGTAACGTCTCGGAAAAATCCATACAAGGACCCGAGTACCACCTCAGGCAGAAATCACCTAGGACTAAAACCTTTAGAAATTAGGTTAATACTAGCAAGTGTTAAACTAGAGTACTTGTGAAATTAGCACTAATCACTTTAAATATGATCTGCAAGACCCAAACTGTGCAGTATCATTGACGCTACATTACCCTGAAATTTAGAGTCCATCCTTAAACCCGGTTTCTCTCGGGAGCACATCGAAACTCTGTATCGGACCTGGACCACACGTCGAAAGTTCGATAACCACAAAACTATACAGTTATGATCGTATTACTGGACTTAACAACCCCCTTAGAAATCAAGTCTTAATTGTGTCTAGAAATGCACAACTTGAGCATGGAGCAAAGTGTGTGAGAAACGTGAAAATATTTAGAAATAAAATCCGAATTTAAGTAATCTGAGTCGTGTCACTTGCGGGCTAAATATAAGGATTCAGACCGTTAGAATCTGACCTAAATACACCCTCGGATCAGGAGAAATGTCCCACACATGTCAGTGTACTTGTGACCCTGATTGAGTGACCGTGACCGTTGAACTGAAACTGGTCCGCCACGGCTGATCTGTAAACCCGATCAGAATGAAAACTCAACCTGACCTAGATCCAATGTCAGGGAGCTTAAGTCCGACCGCACGTAGAAAAGGGGCCACCAGAAGTGCTCCGTTAGGCTGAAACAGACGCCCTTGGGGTATAACCTACGTATACCTTGGCCCTGGGGCCATTCCCATCAAACCTGGGCTTATATAAGGACCTTAAACACTCTCTCCCATATTCCATACGAATTTGGGAAACCCTAGGAGATAGAGAAGAGAAAAGAGAAGGGAAAAGAGAGAAAGTTAGAGAGTGAGTTCGTAATTCTTCCTGGGATTTAATCCCGCTACTCCACGCACTCAACCGCCATTTCTGTACCGCTATACAGGCGATTCCAACTTCGTACCTTGTAAAGAAAAACCTAACCCTAACTTGTCTTAGGGTTTCTGACTAACGTATTAGATGAATTAGCTAACCTATTCCTTGTTATAGGTTATTGTGGTGCCCTAGACAAAGACTTAACTTTAAAACTGAGTTCGTTACGAGTCTACCAGTGAAAGGTACGGACTATAAATGTTTAGATTATGGTTTTCAAGGCTTTCAATGTTAGTTAATGATTTATGATTGACTTGAATTGCTATCACATGCTTAGACACGTTAGTTCCCGCACTTTACACATATATATGAACTATGTTGAATATAGTGTATTCTTGTGTTTGTTGAAATGTTTGTATGAGTATGGATTTTGGATATGGATTTTTCATAATTAACTGTTGTAGACATATGGTTGAGGTATACGTGACAATTCCTTAGTGAAAGGATTTGCCCTAATACGTGCTATCACCAACATTAGTCTTGTATGTTGGAATACGTAGTCTAAGTGTTTGTAGAAATGTCTGAATGAACAAGTGTGCAATAATCGTACTTTACATGGATGTTGAGATAAGATTCTCAACTACCTTAATGATGTGTATGATTTCCTCCATGTAACTTATATTCTTTGTCTGTTTTACTTAGGGATGACATATGTGTGAATTCTTGTTTAAGTTGAAATCCATCAAATGCTCACATTCTTGTATGATTGGAATTGTTGATCCACTACTATTCTGATTATCTTGTATGATTATTTGTTACAATAGAATGTGTTTGGGACTACGGAATAGTCCAAGCATCGAAAATAGGCACTGAATAGGTGGCTGAGGTTATTTCGCCACATAGGACTGATCGATGAATTTGAGCCGTACTTGGGATGTCGGCAGTGGTTAGGCCACACAGAGTGCTTACGCACTTCATGTCGGTCAACTCAACGTGCGCTCATACTAATCAAGCTCGTCAAGTAACCCGATTGACCTGATGTATGTTCATCATGTATGGACGCTACTGCTTGAATCTAAGGTACCAAACTCACCAGTGAAAATCCCTTTAACCTTGGTACCTCGATCTGCCAAGACTCATGAGCCGGGCATGGTGGTATGGGACACCGTGGTCGAGCTGTCGGCCTACACTGGGGTGACGAGCCTCCCCGTAGTGTCCAGTGAGCAACATAACCTCGTGAGCCGAATACGGTGATATGGGACACTGTATTCGAGCTGTCGGCCTATACTGATAAGGTGACAAGCCCTTTGTAGTGACCTCGAGCGTATGCTAAGATTGCATAGAGGTGACGAGCCCTTACGTAGCAACAAGAGTACATACTAGGCCTGCACTGATAAGGTGATGAGCCCTTTGCAGCGACCTAGAACCATAACATCGTATGAGACTTACTAGGATTGACGACCGTAGAATGAATCATTGTTTGAGAATTGATATAAGGGAGGTACCTTAGCTTCCCAATCTTGCTGTATGAAAAGGACTAATAAGAACTTGGTAATCAAGTTCATGCACCGCACTGCATGTGCCATTTGATGTTGGGCAGAGCACTGAGAAAGTGACTGACATGCGCGACCGTTAGATGAAGATCATAGAGGGAGTGCAGGCGAGGGCATGCATCATTTATACATACCATTCCTGTATTAATCAGAGTGCTTAGGGATGTTTGATTGTATTGCTTCATCATTACTGCTGGATTGAATTGATAGCATGTTAACCTTTTCTTTATTGTTTCACTGAGTTGATCACTCACTCCCATGTTATGGGACGGTGTTTTAAACACCAACCAGACTCTGTCTTAGTTGCAGATGGAGACCCGACTGATGAGGTAGAGGCGGACTTCGTAGACGATGAGGTTATCTTCTCATATATGTAATATTCTGGCGGCTTTACATAGACCGTTCTGATCGGTGGGGCTTCAGGGTTATACTTGTAGTGGACTATTACATTTTTGATATTTTATAATTTAAAATAATACATGTAATTATTGACTTGGCAATGCATACATACTTTGAGGACCTATACTGATTTAGAAAGTTTATACATATTTAAGTAAGTCTTCAGCTTGCGTATTGCAACTGTCCCTGGATTATATTTTACTAATTTGGCTTAATCTTATTCATGTTTTATGCACTAATACAGACAACATTTAATCATCATTAAATATGTTGCATAAGTGATGCATTGGAACTCGGGAGTTGGAGTTCTACTCGACCCCCGATTTTCAGGGCGTTACAAGTTAGTATCAGAACATGATTTAGATTAAACCGGACCTGGATTATGATCACACGACGTACGCTGATGAATTTAGACCTAGGTGGGTGTGAGAAAAATGTAAAGACAAGCTTAGGTTTCCCAGTTTCGCCAATTGGCGAAATTTACCAAAAATGATCGTTGAGATCAGGTCTGTACACATCCGTGATCGCTTGAGTCAACCCTGGACTACTTTTAGACCATCAATCGACAGGTTTAGACTATGATTTACCCAATCCCAACCTTCAACAATCGAGAAAATACGAGGTTGCATCAGAAATTACACGAAATGACCCAAAACGACTGAAAACGGAGTCGGGGGCGAAACGAAACAATTCCCGGGGTACCCAGGGTGGGTCCCACATGTTTCTAGGGTCCAGGGGGTAGGTGGACCTCGCCCCACTAGCGAGGCATCACCAAAATGTCTAGCAACTGGCGAGGACCTCGCCAGTTCCGCGAGGCCTGGCCGGCTAGTGGGCCTGGCCGGGCGGGCCAGTTCGGGCCGACGCCCCTAGGGTGTTGTGTGGCCCATTGATGTGTGTTGGGTCAATTTTAAACTCTCTAAACACACATCCCCTTCATAACCTACCCCTCCAAGCTCTCCTTTTTCTTCAAAAACTTTTGTATCTCTCTCAAATCTCTCCTCCATCCACCCATTAATCATTTTCCTTCAACACACATACCCCTCCACCCTTTACATTGAAACCCACTTTTCATCTTCTTATTTTTCTCATTTGTTAAGTTTACAAATCCTCTTTGTAGCTCAACATTCCAAAGCCTAATAATCCCTCTCCAATTTTCTACATTCCTTCTCATTTTGAACAGACAAATACCATTGTATGCTTCAACAAGTCGTGGGAACCCATTCAACCATCTCATTTCCTTAATTTCTTCCTTTTTCTATGGCCTTATTCGAGCTTGTGATAGCCATCTTCTCGATTTCCATGCTTCTTTCTCTCATGGGGAAGAAGAGAACTCCTACGGATGAGGCTGGGCCTAGTTGCCCTACTCGTTCAAGGCGGCTTAGAGGCGCCGCCACAAGTGCAAGTGTTGATCGGGAGATAAGGACCAAGTGGGAGCTTGATCCCCAGGCTCCCCTCGAAAGGATTCTCCTGACGGATATGTCTCATGGGAGATTTCAGGGTCGCAGGGTCCTCTTTGAAGTTCATGTGGATGAGAAACTCTTTGGGTAATATATGGTGATGGACCGCCTGGTCGAGGCCGGGTGGGGTCCTATGTTCGAGGGTGAGTACCGTGCAAATGTGGGCACAGTCCGAGCCTTCTAAGCCCACATTCGAGAGCCTATGCTGGAGCCCCTGCAGTTCAAGATCCTAGTGGGTAGAGATCGGGAGGCCACAATTGATACTGGGTTGATAGCTTAGCTTATGAAGATGCCGCTTGGTGAAGTGCATGCAAGCGAGAAGAATTTGAGGAGCGCACGTGAAAGGGACCGCCGCCCGTAATTCCTTTGTGGACAACTGGCCCACTGGAATCGAAACAACAGCCTCCAAGCGACCAATATGACGAATGACTTTCGCCTGCTCCACCACATCTTCCCATATAACGTGTACCCTAGGTGGAGCAACTGCAGCGAGTGCACCAGTCTGATGGTAGATTTCCTGTACTAAGTAGGGCAGGGAGAGAAGTTATGCGTGCCTACGCACATTCTGCGATAGATAGTTCTTACTGCACGCACCACTAGAGTATCTGATTCACTCCCATTCGGCTGACTCATATGCAAGATTGCATGGGAGTTTGGCTATAGACTTGGGGTGGAAGTGCCAATGCCGACCCATTACATCAATGAGACTACTCTCAATCAGATGGAAATCGGGCCACGACAGCGGCAAGCCCGACTCGATGAGAGTGAGGACGAGACGGCTAGTGAAGAGTATGAAAGCGAGGAGGAAAGCAGAGAAGAGATAGAAGAAGAACAGGAAGAAGTGGAGGCTTAGGACATGGATGAGAGCTCCCCACCTATGGCAACGGGGCATGACCCTGATCAGGCTGCCAGGGAAGCCAGCTTAGCTCGACTTGAGGAGGGCCAGGCTGCCTTGTGACAGTAGATTATCGATGTCCGGGCCCTTGTGAAGCACAAGTTTAAAAAGGTGACCCGCACCTTGAAAGCTATCCTGTGCTGCCTGAAGGATAAGGGCGCCCCTCCTCCTTCGCCAGACATAGATGTCTAGTCATCCATGCCATTGCCCAGTGGCTTATTTTGTTGCTGTTTTAGGATGTTTGCATTTTAATGTTGATGGGCCTAGTAGTATGGTAGGTAGGAAGTGTGTTTGTGTTTGGTAGTTTGTTCTACTGTTTATAGCCTTATTTGTAATAGCTCATATGCGTTTCCTGTCATGATTCATGTAATGTGTATTTCATGTATTGTGATAATTTTAGAAAATAAATTGCATGAAGTTTCTTTAAGCTGTGTGTAAATGCTGTGTGGTTGAGGTTGTGGGCATGCTGAATCTGACCTGGGTTGCACCCTATGTTGTATATAGGGAATGCCACCTAAGGCCACATGGAGTACGGCACGGCTTACTCTTGGCGATTCGTTTGATGGGGCACCTCCCCTAAGCCATACGGACCCTAGTTCGGGTCCCTCTCCCTCTGACGCCATGCCGGACTCTCAGCCGGCCACTGGCCCCACCAATGGGCCTACACCTGTTGTGCCACCGGTTCCAGAGCAGAACCGTGCGTCCTCTTCGACTCCATCTGTACCTCAGTCAGCTTCCCCTACTGATAGGTTGGAGCAGATGATGTTGTTGATGTAGCAGCAGCAGGCACAGCAACAACAACAGTTTCTTACAACCATGGCGAGGATTTTTGCCCAAAGCATGAGTGTGGCTTCGCTTGCTCCATTTACACCCCCTGCTGAGAATGCAGGTGCCAGCGGCCACCTTGAACGATTCCAGTGCTTACGACCCCCTACATTTGAGAGTACTCACAGACCCGAGGAGGTCGAGTATTGGCTTGACTGCATCTCTAAGATGATAAAGCCACTGCACTGCACAGAGCCCGAGCAGGTGGAGTTGGTCACCTTCATGTTCTAGAAGAAGGCCAGCTTATGGTGGGATATTATCCTCCATATTGTTGTGGTTAGACACGTATGGACGTGGGCATATTTTAAGACCCGCTTCCATGAGAAATACTATCCCGTCACCTACCGCTACGAGAAGGAGAGTGAGTTCCTTTGCCTTCGACAGGGAGGGATGTCAGTGGCTAAGTATGAGAACAAATTCACAAAGTTGGGCAGGTACGCCCCGTTGATTCTGGCAGATGAGCCGATGCGTATGCGGTGTTTTCTGAGGGCCTGCAACTAGATATTCACTCGAAGATGTGCTGCGCTAGCATACTTAGCTATTCTGAGCTAGTGAGCATGTCCATGAGAGCTGAACAGGATGGAGACAGGCAGTCCCATATGCGAGCACCGATGGCTCCTAGGCCATGACCAGAAATTTCGAGCAGACCCTTCCTTGGGAAGAGGTCATGGGCAGATTCACTGCTGAGGCTGATGGCTTCACCTGCTCCTATGAGGTGACCTGATGTGTGGTGTGCCTACTGCAAGAGGTCAGGCCACACAGAGGTGAATTGCTTCACCAGGATGAGGGATAACAGCTTCTCACTGCCCTAGAGGGTCAACTGCCAGCTTCCCCAGGTTATATCAGCACCACCTCTACGCACGGCACCAGCTCATCCATCATTCCGGCCACCCGTACCTCGATCTAGGCCACCTCAACGGCCTATGGTACCTCAGCCTAACCGTTTTTAGTAGGCTTGAGTGCACTCACTTACAGCTGAAGCATCAGAGGCAGTACCTACGCCACTTATGGCTTTTGATGTTACGGCACATATCTAAGGTACTCTAGTCTTTTTATTAGTGGACACTGGGTCCACTGTCTTTATCATATCGTGCACAGCAGTCAAGTGGCTAGGGTTGGAAACTAGTCTTATGGTTGGGGTGAGAGTCCTTATCGCCACAGGAACTTTCTCAGATGCTACCAAGATCTGCAAGGGGTGTTCGATAGATGTAGGGAGCGGGACAGCGCTCCTCGACTTGATTGTCACCCGATTACATCATTATGATGTCATTCTTGGTATGGATTGGCTCACAGAGATGAAGGCAGAGATCGACTGCGATTGTAGAGTAGTGACAACTTATGGACCAAAGGTTAGTTGGCCATATCGCATTGATTGTTATGCTTCCATGCTGGAGGACGCTTGTGGTCCAGCGCTTGAGGGCACTCCTGTGGTCCAAGAGTTCCCAGACATGTTCAGGAAGATACCTGGACTACCCCCTCAACGTGAAATTGATTTTACCATCGACTTAGTGCCAGGTACGACACCTGTATCTCTTCCGACCTATCGCATGGCTCCATGTGAGATGAAGGAGTTGAGGAAACAGATCAATGATCTATTAGGTGCAGGCTTTATACGACACACCGTGTCTCCATGGGGAGCGCCCATATTGTTTGTAAAGAAGAAGGATGGATCTTTGTGATTATGTATTGATTATGCAGATTGAACCAAGTGACAGTAAAGAACAAGTATCCTTTGCCCAGGATAGATGACTTGTTTGATCAGTTGAAAGGGGCAAAGTATTTCTCGAAGATTGACCTGCAGTCGGAGTATCACCAGTTGCGCGTCAGGGATGAAAACGTGCAGAAGACGGCCTTCAGGACCAGTTTTGGACACTATGAGTTTCTCATAATGTCGTTCGGCCTTACGAACGCTCCGGCTGTGTTCATGGACTTGATGAATAGGGTATTTTAACCATTTTTGTTCCGATTCGTCATTGTGTTTATTGATGACATTCTTATATACTCTAAGAGTCGGGAAGAACACGAGAAACACCTGCGAGTAGTCTTGGATACTCTGAGGAAGAACCAGTTGTTTGCACAGTACAAGAAATGAGACTTCTGGAAAGAAGAAGTCAAGTTCCTAGGACTTGTGGTGTCCAAGGGAGAGATAGCTGTGGACCTCACTAAGGTAGCCGTAGTTCAGGATTGGAAGCAGCCCGGTTCGGTTACTGAGGTGAGGAGTTTCCTTGGCCTGGCAGGTTACTCTCGACGATTCATTCGGGATTTCTCGAAGATAGCTAGACCTTTATCTCAGTTGACATGGAAGGATCTGAAGTTCGCCTGGAATGAAAAGGCAGAAGTAGCCTTTCAGGACTTGAAAAATAAGTTGACATCCGCCCCTGTGCTAGTATTGCCAGAGCAAGGGGACAAGTATACGATATACACAGACTCGTCTCGCGTCAGATTGGGCGGTGTTTTGATGCAGAAGGGCAAGGTTATTGCCTACCTGTTGACAGTTGAGGAAACATGAAGAAAACTACCCTACACATGACTTGGAGTTAGCTGCCGTCATCTTTGCCTTGAAGATATGGAGGCATTACCTCTATGGAGAGGAGTTCGAGCTCTTTTGCGAACATAAAGGCCTCAGATACATATTCACTTAGCAGGACCTGAATATGAGGCAGCCGCGATGGATGGAAACCTTGAAGGACTTCAAGTTCGAGGTTTCTTACCATCCTGGTAAGGCCAACCTTGTGGCAGACGCACTGAGCCGCAAGAAGGCATTGGCGTTTGCCGCTCCGTTGATGGTGGTAGAGAGGGACATGGTAGAATTTGTGCAAGACTTTGAGTAGAAACTCATGGTGGAGGAGCCGTATGAGGGCATCACACTTATTCGGCTACAGCCCCTCATTGATGATAGGATTATCACAGCTCAGGCAGACGATGAGCTGTTGGCGAAGATGAGAGAGGTTAGTGCAGATGAGGACTCAAAGTAGAGAGTTGGCACGAATGGGGGCTTACGTTATCGTGGCCGCCTATGCGTCTTGAACCTCCCTGACTTGAGGAAGGAAGTTCTTGAGGCCGCTCATGATTTAAGAATGGCTAGGCATCCAGGCAGTACGAAGATGTATCGTGACATGAAGAGGTCGTACTGGTGGGACAATATGAAGGCTCCCATAGCAGATTATGTGTCCCGTTATCTCACGTGCCAGCATGTCAAGGCCGAGCATCGCCGACCTTTTGGTTTGCTTCAGCCCATGCCCATAGCTGAATGGAAGTGGGACTTCATCTCTATGGATTTCATCTCAGGGCTACCGAAGACGAGGAAGGGGCATGATTCCATTTGGGTGATCGTGGACCGGTTGACGAAATCAGCTCATTTCCTCCCTATCAGTGTTTCGAACTCTGCAGACAAGTTGGCCAAGTTGTACATCAAGGAGATTGTACGTCTGCATGGAGTTCCCTTGGAGATCGTGTCGGACCGAGACACGCGATTCATATATATCTTTTGGACTCGGATCCAGGAAGCGATGGGTGTAAAGTTGAAGTTCAGTACCGCGTTCCACCCACAGACTGACGGGCAGATGGAATAGGTGAATCAGATTCTGGAAGATATGTTACGAGCCTGTGTGCTGGATTTCAAGGATAGTTAGGATGACTGTCTTCCTTATGCAGAGTTCCCCTATAATAACAGTTTTTAGGTAAGTATTGATATGGCTCCTTACGAGGCACTGTATGGGCGTCCATGTAGGGCACCACATTGCTGGGCAGAGGTTGGCGAGAAGAGCTTGATTGGCTTAGAGTTAGTTCAGGCGACTTTAGAGAAAGTCGACATTATCAGGCGCCGACTTCTGATAGCGCAGAGCAGACAGAAGAGCTACCCCGATATGAGGTAAGGACCGCTAGAGTTCGAGGTCGGAGACCATGTATTCCTCAGAGTTTCTCCTATGAAGGGAGTCCTTTGGTTTGGCAAGAAGGGGAAGCTTATGCCTCGATTCATTAGCCCATTCCAAATACTTGATCGAGTGAGTGCGGTAGCGTACCGCCTTGCTTTGCCCACTCCACTTGCGGGCGTGCATAATGTATTTCATGTATCTATGCTGAAGAAATACGTTCCCGAACCTTCCCACATTATCAAATGGGAGCAGGTGCATTTAAGAGAGGATACTACATATATATTGCGACCGACGCGTATCCTAGACAGGAAGGAGCAGGTATTGCGTAACAAGGTTAATGCACTTGTGAAAGTGCTGTGGACGCATCACATGAAAGAAGAGGCTACTTGGGAGACAGAAGACGAGGTTCGAAAGAACTACCCTCAGATTCTTGAGGAGTACGAAAAGGTACTAATTTCGAGGATGAAATTTTTCTGTAAGGGGGGTAGATTGTAACGTCTCAGAAAAATCTGTACAAGGACCCGAGTACCACCTCAGGCAGAAATCACCCAAGACTAAAACCTTTAGAAATTAGGTTAATACTAGTAAGTGCTAAACTAGAGTACTTATGAAATTAGCACTAATCACTTTAAATATGATCTGTAAGACCCAAACTGTGCAGTATCATTGACGCTACATTACCCTGAAATCTAGAGTCCATCCTTAAACCCGGTTGTTCTCGGGAGCACACCGAAACTCCGTATTGGACCTGGACCGCACGTCGAAAGTCCGATAACCGCAAAACTATACAGTTATGACAACATTACTAGACTTAACAACCCCCTCAGAAATCAAGTCTTAATTGTGTCTAGAAATGCACAACTTGAGCCTGGAGCAAATTGTGTGAGAAACGTGAAAATATTTAGAAATAAAATCCAAATTTAAGTAATCTAAGTCATGTCGCTTGTGGGCCAAATATAAGGATTCAGACCATCAGAATCAGACCCAAATACACCCTCAGATCAGGAGAAATGTCCCACACATGTCGATGTACTTGTGACCCTGATCGACTGACCGTGACCGTTGAACTGAAAACCCGATCGGAACGAAAACTCAGCCTGACCTAGATCCAATGTCAGGGAACTTAAGTCCGATCGCACGTGGAAAAGGGGCCACCAGAAGTGCTCCGTTGGGCTAAAACAGATGCCCTTTAGATTTAACCTAAGTATACCTTGGCCATGGGGCCATTCCCATCAAACCTGGGCCTATATATGGACCTTAAACACTCTCTCCCATATTCCATACGAATTTGAGAAACCCTAGGAGTTAGAGAAGAAAAAAGAGAAGGGAAAAGAGAGAAAGTGAGAAGTGAGTTCGCAATTCTTCCTGGGATTCGATCCCGCTACTCCACGCACTCAACCGCCATTTCTGTATCGCTATACAGGCAATTTCGACTCCGTGCTTGGGTAAGAAAAACCTAACCCTAACTTGTCTTAGGGTTTTCGACTAGCATAGTAGATGAATTAGCTAACTTATTCCCTGTTATAGGTTATTGTGGTGTCGTAGACAAAGTCTTAGCTTTAAAATTGAGTTTGTTACGAGTCTACCAGCGAAAGGTGCGGACTATAAATGTTTAGGTTATGGTTTTCAAGGCTTTCAATGTCAGTTAATGATTTATGACTGACTTGAATTGCTATCACATGCTTAGACACATTGGTTCCCGCACTTTACACATATATATGAACTATGTTAAATATAGTGTATTCTTGTATTTGTTGAAATGTTTGTATGAGTATGGATTCTGGATATGGATTTGCCATGATTAACTATTATAAACATATGGTTGAGGTATACGTGACAATTCCTCAGTGAAAGGATTTGCCCTAATACGTGCTATCACCAACATACGTCATGTATGTTGGAATATGTAGTCTAAGTGTTTGTAGAAATGTCTGAATGAACAAGTGTACAATAATTGTACTTTACATGGGTGTTGAGATGAAATTCTCAACTACCTTAATGATGTGTATGATTTCCTCCATGTAACTTATATTCTTTGTCTGTTTTACTTAGGGACGACATATGTGTGAATTCTTGTTTAAGTTGAAATCCATCAAATGCTCACATGCATGTATGATTGGAATTGTTGATCCATTACTGTTCTGATTATCTTGTATGATTATCTATTACAATAGAATGTGTTTGGGACTACGGAATAGTCCAGGCAATCGATAATAGGCACTGAATAGGTGGCTGACGTTGTTTTGCCACATAGGACGTGATCGATGAATCCGAGCCGTACTTGGGATGTCGGCAGTGGTTAGGCCACACGGAGTGCTTACGCACTTCATGTCGGTCAACTCAACGTGCGCTCGTACTAATCAAGCTCGTCAAGTAACTCAATTAATCCGATGTATGTTCACCATGTATGGACGCTACTGCTTGAATCTAAGGTACCAAACTCACCAGTGAAAACCCCTTTAACCTTGGTACCTCGATCTGTCAAGAATCATGAGCCGGGCATGGTGGTATTAGACACCGTGGTCGAGCTGTCGGCCTACGCCGGGGTGACGAGCCTCCCCATAGTATCCAGTGAGCAAAACAGCCTTGTGATCTGAATATGGTGGTATGAGACACTGTATTCGAGCTGTCGGCCTACACTAATACGGTGACGAGCCCTTTGTAGTGACCTCGAGTGTACGCTAAGACTACATAGAGGCGACGAGCCCTTACGTAGCAACTAGAGTACATACTAGGCCTACACTGATAAGGTGACGAGCCCTTTGTAGCGACCTAGAATCGTAACATCGTACGAGAGTTACTAGATTGACGACCCTAGAATGGATCATTGTTTGGGAATTGATATAGGGGAGGTACCTTAGCTTCCCAATCTTGCTGTATAAAAAGGACTAATAAGAACTTGGTAATCACGTTCATGCACCACACTGCATGTGCCATTTGGCATTGGGCAGAGCACTGAGGAAGTGACTGACATGCGCGACCGTTAGATGAAGATCGTATAGGGAGTGCAAGCGAGGGCATGCATCATTTATACATACCATTCCTGCATTAATCAAAGTACTTAGAGATGCTTGATTGTATTGCTTTATCATTACTGCTTGACTGAGTTGATAACATGTTAACCTTTACTTTATTGTTCCACTGAGTTGATCACTCACTCCCACGTTATGGGACGGTGTTTTAAACACCAACCAGACTCTTTCTTAGTTACAGATGGAGACTCGACTGATGAGGCAAAGGCGGACTTCGTGGACGATGAGGATGCATTCTCATATATGCAGTATTCTGGCGGGTTTACATAGACCGTTCTGATTGACGGGGCTTCAGGGTTATACTTGTAGTGGATTATTACATTTTTGACATTTTGTAATTTGAAACAATACATGTAATTATTGACCTGACAATGCATACATACTTTGGGGACCTATACTGATTTAGAAAGTTTATAATATTTAAGTAAGTCTTCCGCTTGTGAATTGCAACTGTCTCTAGATTATGTTTTGCTGATTTGGCTTAATCTTATTCATATTTTATGCACTAATACAGACAACATTTAATCATCATTAAATATGTTGCATAAGTGATGCGTTGGAACTCGGGAGTTGGACTTCTACTCGACCCCCGATTTTCAGGGCGTTACACTAGTACGCCAGCGTAGATGCTCCTTTTCAAGATCTTCCTTCAAAGAAGAGATCTGAATTTCGAATTCCACTATCTGAGACCTACAACAAGAAGAGTGGTTACATACAATTAAGGCGTGCTCTCATGTACAAGAAACAAATACACTCCAACAAAGTAAACACCCTCCATGTAATGTAATAATGCTCACATTTTTATAGAATTTTCTTTCTTCAGACGGTCAATTTCAATAAATGTAAAAGATAGAGCTTCTTCTTTCACTGAAACTGCAGATTTAACTTCTGTGGACTTTGACACAAGATCACTTTCAAGTTCCGAAACCCTTCCATTGAGAAAATGAATTTCATCCTCCAACGACTTCTTTAGCATGTCAGCCTGTATAAAAAAACATTTGTAGACACAATCAAACAAGTATGCCTTTGTACACTTCTCAAAAGAAAGAAAGAAAGAAAACATTGAAAACATGGATTGCAACTTTCAAACAAATGAGGTTCAGGATACAGGGATGTACCTCAGCCTTGAATGTTTCATGAGGAGATTCAATTTGCTTCAATGTAACTTCATTCACTTGTGCGATTTCTTTATACTGTAAAAAAAATATATCATAAATTATTTAAATCCATAAGAGTATCAAATAATAAATCCAAGTAAAAAATCCAAACCACCTGTAGCATGTGATCCTTGTTGGCTTGTGCCTCCCCTTTCAGTTTTTCCATCTCTTCCTTTGCTTTTTGCATGTCCTCAATAAGCTATTATATATATATATAAAACTAACAAAATTGGAACATACTTGTAGAAACATTACATAGTAAGAGAGAAAGACATGAGTAAGAAAAAGAGGAGAGAAAAATCAGGCCAAAATGTTTCTCACACACACACACACACACACACACACACATATATATATATAGATCAGGTTATAGGTTTAGGTTTAGGGATTTGAGAATAGGTTTAGGTTTAGGTTATAGGTTATAGGTTTAGTTTATAGGTTATAGGTCTAGGTTTAGGTTAAGGTTATAAGTTTAGGTTTAGGTGTAGGTTATAGGTAAGTTATAGGTTATAGGTTATAGGTTTGGGTTTAGGTTTAGGTTTAAGTTTCGGTTATAGGTTATAGGTTTAGGTTATAGGTTTAGATTGAGGTTATAGGTTATAGGTTTAGGTTTAGGTTTAGGTTATAGGTTTAGGTTATAGGTTATAAGTTTAAGTTTAGGAATTCAGGTTCGGGTTCGGGTTTAGATTTAGGTTTTCAAGTTTAGGTTTAGGGTTAGGAAATTATTGTACCCACTATAAATATATGTAGTTTATCTACACCGTCCATCTGCTTTTCCAGATCATTTAAGGGTTTGAAACCAAAATTGAATCATATCCAAAACTCAGGTGGACCATACCACAAGAAATAGTGGGTATAATGATTTCCATCCTTGAAACCTTTCTAGGGCCTGTAGTGATGTTTATTTATCATCTAACATGTTCACAAGATCACATAGATAGTGATGAAGGGAAAAAAATAAATATCAGTTGTTCCCACCTTTTAGGTACCCCCGCTCTCCTTTATCTATTTCAAGATAATACATAAACACGAGCCTGTCCAAATGGTCAGGCCACCCATATTGTTGTCCATAGAAAATGGACAGCTTCACCATGGTCATAACAACAGTTCTCACCTTCTAGGGACCCCTGCTCAACATCCGGATAGCTTCGATGCAAATACAAAAACAAACTACTTAGGATCTTACAACAATAAAAGGTACCAGGTCTTTGGCGTAACATCTTGAAAAAATCCGTACAAATACCCGAGTACTACCTTAGGAAGAAATCCCTAAGGACCGTATTCTGTAGACATTAGACGAAAATTAATTAAGTTCTAAACTGAATTAATCGGTGGATTAGCTTGAACCACTATCTATACAAATGCCAAGACCCAACCCCGTTAAAATTACTAACTCAACACTACTTAAGAACCTAGGAGAAATCCTAAAAGTCGGTTGCTCTCGAGAGCACATTGAAACTCCGTATCAGACATGGACAGCACGTCGAAAGTCCAATAACTGCCAAACTATAGGGTTATGACCATCTCATTGGCTTGACAACCATCGCAGAAATCGAGGCTAGATAGTATCCAAAAACACAACTTGAGCCCTAAGCAAAGTGTGTGAGAAACGCGAATATCTTTAGAAAATAAACCAGAACTTAAGTAAATTGGGCCATTGGTTTACGGAAGAAATTGAAGATTTTAGACCGTCAGTTTCTGACTAAACTTTACCTATGTATCAGGGAAATTTCCTTGCACATATCTGTATATTTGTGGCCCTGATCAAGCGACAATGACAGTTGATCTGACACGGGTCCTCCATGGTTGACCTGCTAACCCGATCATACCGAAATCATAACCTAGCTTAGATCCATGGTCAGAGAACTCGCTCCATGCCATAGGTGAGTAGTGGACCTCCAGATGTGTCCTATTTGCTTGAAACAGGCACCCTTTGGCTGTAACCGAAGTATACCATGGCCCTGGGGCCATTTACACCAGTTTTGGGCCTATATAATGCCCTTAAACCACCCCATTCCCATTCCATACGAATTTCTCTAACCCTAGGAGAGAGAAGAGAGAAAATAAGAGAAAAGAGTGAGGAGAAGAGAGAGAGTTCAGGAGATCATTGTCGGGATGCACTCCCACTACTCCACGTGCCGATTCACCTCCCCACCATCGCTACACGAAACGTTTCAACTACAATTTAGGTAAGAAATCCTAACTCTAATCTTGATTTAGGAATCCTAATAGCATAAACGATGAAATAGCTAACCTATTTCAATGCTTAGGTAATTGTTGTTCTGTATACGGGAGCGTAGGATTCGAACCACATCCGAATCAAGTATTCTGACGAAAGTTGCGGACTATAAACATTTAGGTTATGGTTTTCAAGGATTTCAATGTCAGCTACTGATTTATGTCTGACTTGATTGCTGCCATATGATCTTAGTTACGACATTTTCGACAAATTATACATGTGTGAACTATGTTGAACATATGATGCATTCCATGAGTTTGTTGAAATTAAATGTTTGATTGAAAGTGAAATTGTGATTTATGCTTGCCATGATTTCTAAACTAAGGTTAATGTTTGCCATATACTTTATAACCTAATTTTGTGTAAGGTTTTGCTATAATTCTTGTCATAACTAATCAAGTCTATGTATTTAACAATGTGTAGTTCAAGTGTTTGATAAAATGTCTGAATGAGAAATCATTGATGAATTGTGTTTAATAAGGGTATTGGGATATGATTCTCAATTACCTTATCTATATGTATAGTTTCCTTCATGTAATCTTAATTTTGATTATGCAATTTATGGATGAAATGCAAACAGTTGGTAACATGTTCAATGTGTTCGATGAAATGCTCAAATGAGGAATTGTTTGGAATTATTTGTTAAATGCTGATATGATTAACACATGTATTTGCATGCTACATTTGTGTAAGTTTAGGACTACAACGTGGTCTAGGCAATCACTAATAGTTCCCGTTCGAATGACTAAATTAGTCTTGCCACATTTGATACATTCGGTGAATCCGGGTCGTATTAGGGAGCTTTGTCTATCCACTGCTTTTCCTTAAGGGTGATGCCCTACAATATAAGCTCTTGAATATAAGCTCTTGAATTTGCCTATCCACTGCTTTTCCTTAAGGGTGATGCCCTACAACTTGCCTATCGTATGTGATTAACTAGGATTGACAACCCTAGATGGATCCTCATTTGGGTTAATGATGTAAAGGGAGGTACCTTAGCTTCCCAAATCTGTTGTATGAATAAGCCTAATTAAGTACTCGGCTAACACGACCATGCACCGCATTGCATGTGCTTTGGCGAGGAAGTGCACATTTAGGGAGTTTACCATGCGTGAATGGTTGATAAAGTCGCATGAGGGAGCTTTGTCATAGGGCATGCATCATTACTGTACTCCATTCCTGTATTAACAAGAGTAGCTAGGAAGTGATTATTGTATTACTTTATTATTACTGCTTGATTGAATTGATAACATGTTAACCTTTGCCTTATAGTACCACTGAGTTGATCACTCACTCCCACTCTGGGATGGTGTTTTAAAACACAAACCAAACTTTGGTTTAGATGCAGGTGATGCCAAAGTCTATGCAGCTAATCTAGACTTCATAGATGAGGAGGAGGAATTCTCCCATGTTCAACTATCAGGCGGGTCAATGTAGACCTCATGCTGATTCGACGAGATTACTGGGATACATGGATTAGTTGGACATGTACATTGTGATATTTTGTAAATTTTGAAATAATACATGTTTATATTTAGCTCGGTATCATACTTATACTCTGGAGGTTGCTTATATATATGTGTTTCAAGCTTCTGCTTGCTAAATTAAATTGTCTTTGGAGTATGATATGTTTTTTTAGTATAATCCCCCTCATGTTTAATGCACTAACATGGACAACATTTAAACATCATTATCTATGTTGCATAAGTGGTGCGTTAGATCTCGGGAGTTGAGCTTTGCTCGACCCTCAAAATTTGGGGCGTTACAAGTTGGTATCAGAGCATGATTTGGATTAAACTGGACCTGGGTTATGGTAACACGATGCACACTAACACACTTTGACTTAGGAGGGGGCAATAATATGTAGAAATGATTGTAGGATCTCAAGGTTTTGTCGATGGGTGAAATTGATAGTTGTAATGTAGCCCGCACGCGTCCGAGATCAAGTGAAATGATCTTAGCCCACTTTTTGTAGGCCGTCAATCAACGAGTTAGAATAAAAATTCATCAAATCCCAATTTTAAAATAAATCAGAAGGCGCGAATACGCGCAAGCTAGACCCAGGAAACATGTCACAGGGGCGTAGGGGCCTAAAGCCTGATTTTCGGTGGGACCCAGGGGGTCCCCCACATGTTTCCGGACCCCGGGAGGGGGTGGCCACCACCCCAGCGTGGAGGCACCCCTAGCAGGCCAAGGCTGCATGGCGGCACCACTTGGACTGTGGCACGACGCCCGCCTTCATAGTGGGCCGTGGCGGGCCCGCGGTTCCGACTGCCCACTGACCTCCACCCACTCATGTGGGCCTTGTCCACGTGTGGGACCACTCCGTTTAACCCCCCCTTTACTCCCCTTTATTCATTTCACCCATCTCCTAACCCTCTAAACAACTCCAAACCCCTCCAAAACCCATTTCCCTTTCAACTCCGCTTTTTCATACACTAAAACTTTCATTTTCTTCCATATCTTCCACCCCTCCACCTTGATTTCTTTAAAACCCTTCTCATACAACTCATCTTCCCATTTCACACCCATATGAGCACAAAACCCATCTTTTGTGTCTCATAACCTTCCAAACCTGCGAATCCACCTCATTCTTAAGCTTTTCCAACTCCATGGCTCTTTTTTAGCTTGTCACCACTTCTTTTCCGTCTCAACGCTCCTTTCTCTTATGGGAAAGAGAGGAGCGGCCCCGGATGAGGCCGGGCTAAGTCGTCTAACCCGCTTGAGGAAGCAAGCAAGCGCCATGGCTACTACGAGCACCGAGCGAGAGCAAAGAACAAAACGGGACGTCGATCCCCAAATCTCGCTCAAAAGATCTCTACTGGTGGGCACGAGACTTGGTAAGTTTCGTAACCACAAAGTCGTATTTGAAGCACATGTTGATGAAAGGCTATTTGGGTTGTACCCAGTGATGGACCTCTTGTTGGAGTCCGGGTGGGGTCCCATATTTGAAGGCAAGTCTCCTGTAAGTGAAGGCACTGTCCGAGCCTTCTATGCCCACATACGGAATCCACTACTGGAGCCACTTCAGTTTACTATTCCCTTGGGGAGGCAGGAAGCCATAGTCGATGTAAATGTGATGGCCTGTATTATGGGAATTGAGCGTGGGGTGGTACATGTTAATGCATCTCGTCTCACTAGTATGTGAGAGAGAGATCACCACACGCTGTTTCTTTGTGGCTGACTGGCTCATTAGAGGTGAGGCAATAGCCTCCCATCGACTAAGATGATGACAGATTTCTGCCTACTCCACCACATATGCACGTATAACGTGTATCCTAGGTGGAGCAACCGTATGGAATGCACTCGTCTAATGGTGGACTTCCTGTACAGAGCTGGACAGGGAGACAAGATGCGTCTACTTACTTTTTCCCTGACACAGATAATCAGGACAGTACTCTCTACTAGGGGAGATGCCTCACTCCCATTTGGCCGACTTATTTGTAAGATTGCCTGTAATTTTGACTTCAGACTTAATATGGATGAGCTTGCACCGGTCCACTTCATTAATGACACTATACTCAACAACATTGGGATCGATCCTAGGCAACGTCAAGCCCGACTCGATGAGTATGGGGATGAAATAGAAGATGAAAGTTAAGAGGGAGATGAAAGTGAAGATGAGGAAGAAATTGAGGAGGAAGGAAGTGGAGAGGGAGAAGGCACTGAGGATGAGGAAGGTAGTGAGGAGGAGGAGCAAGATGAATAAGAAGAGGCCCAAGACTCTGATGGGGGACCTCCTATTGCTACCAGTGAGGACCGCTATGATCGAGCTGCCTTAGAAGCCCACATGACCAAAATTGAAGAAAACCAGGTTGCCCTGAGATAGGAGGTCAAGGAGAATCAGGCTTACCTAAAGAAGAAATTCAAGAGGATGTCCCGCACTCTAAAGACCCTCCTATACTATATGCAGGATAAGGGTGCACCTCCACCTTCACCAGAGTCAGCGGACTAGTCCTGTGTTGTAGTTGTCTTATGGTCTTCCTTGTTTCTTTTTTTTCTTTGTGATAGCCTTGGTAGGCTCACTTGGATGTTGGTGTGCTTAGTGTTTAAAGCTTCTGTTAGGTTAGCTTACATGCATTCTCTGTCATGATTCATGTAATACTACATCCATATATTGTGACAACTTTGGCTAAATGAAATGCATGAAACCTCCTTTGTTATGGAATGTGTGGAATGTTTGGAAAATTGAATAATATTGTTCTAAAATCTCAAACATGTTGCACCCTATGTTGTATATAGGGAATGCCTCCTAAAAACACTTAGAACATTGCACGTCTCGCACTTGGCGGATCGAATGATGGGGCACCTCCCCTGAGCGATATTGAGACTTTGCCGGATTCACAGCCGGCCACTGGCCCCACTAATGGGCAAACACCTTGTGCAACACCGGTTATGGAACAGAACCACGCGTCTACATGAACGCCACACATGCCTCAGGCGGCTCCTCCCCCTGATAGGTTGGAGTAAATAATGCTCCTAATGTAGCAATAACAATAAGTTTGGACCACTATTGTGGGGGCTATTGCCCAAAACATGAACATGGTCCTGCATATGTCACTTGTGCAGCCTGTTGGAGCCATGAACATTAGTGACTTGTTTGAACGCTTTCAGCGTTTCCATCCTCCTACTTTCGCAGGAACTCACCAACCCAAGGAAGCTGAGTATTGGTTAGACCGTATTTCCAAGATGTTGAAGCTGTTGCACTATACTGAGGCAGAGCAAGTGGAGCTAGTTACTTACATGTTCGAGAAGGAGGCTAGTCTTTGGTGGGGCAACATCCTACGAACCGTCCCCTTAGGACACGTGTGGATGTGGGACGCATTTAAGACTCACTTCCATGGGAAGTATTTTCTCCTCATTTACCGTATTGAAAAGGAGGGTGAATTTTTCCACCTTCGACAGGGAGGGATGACCATTACTGAATACTAGAACCGCTTTATGGATCTGGCCAAATATGCTACGCTGATCCTAGCAGACGAGCCGATGAGAATGCGGTGATTCTCAGAGGGTTTGCAGCCCGATATTCATACAAAGATGTGTTGCGCAAGCATTCCCAACTACGCTGAGCTAGTGAACATGTCCCTATGAGCTGAGCAGGATGGAGACAGACTGTCTTGCACACATTTACCAATGGGCACAAGACCTCGACCTGAATTGCCGAACCGACCGTTCCTCGATAAGAGGCCACGTGCAGATTCACCTCCTAGGCTTATGGCTCCACCGACCCAGCCAAGGCAATCAGATCTTTGGTGCGCCTACTGTAAGAGGGTGGGCCATACAAACACCTACTATTTTATCAAAATGAAGGACAACGGCTTTATGCCGCCTCATAAGATCAACCGCCAGATACCCCAAGCTATTTTTGCTCCACCTCTACGATCAGCACCGCCAGCACATCCTTTTTACAAACCAACCATACCTTAAAATATGCCGCCTCAATGACCTATGACAGCGCAACCGAATCGTCCTCAACAAGCTCGTGTACACGCACTTGCAGCTGAAGCATCTGAGGCAGCGCAGTGCCTTTAGCCTTTAAAGTCACTGCCCACATTCAAGGTACACCTATATTTCTATTGGTGGACACTGGGTCCACTATTTTGATAATATCGTGCTCTACAGTCAATCGATTAGGGTTGAGCACTACTCCTATGGTTGGGAGTCCTTACCGTGACAGGGACTTTCTCCGACACTACTAAATTTTGTAAAGATTGCCCGATAGACTTAGGAAGCAGAACGATGCGCATTGACCTGATTGTCACCCCACTACATCATTACGATGTCATCCTCAGCATGGATTGGCTTACCAAAATGAAGGCAGAGATCGACTATGATACCATATTGGTGATAACTTGTGGAGCTGAGGCACGACCTTTACTTGCCCAGTTCAGGTCAGTTGGCCTTACCGCATAAGTTGTTACGCTTCCTTATTGGAGAATATTGATGGTCTGACACTTGGGACACGCCTGTAGTCCAAAATTTCACGGACGTGTTCAAAATGATACCTGGACTAGGTCATCAGCGTGAGATCAACTTTACTATCGACCTTGTGCCTGGTGCGACGCCCATTTCCTTGCCAACCTATTACATGCCTCCGTATAAAATGGAGGAATTGAGGAGGCAGAAAGATGATCTGCTAGAATCAGGTTTTATACGGCTTAGCGTATCCCCTTGGGGAGTACCAGTATTATTTGTAAAGAAGAAGGACGGGTTGCTACGGTTGTGTATTGATTATCGCAGGCTGAATCACGTCACGGTCAAGAACAAGTACCCTCTGCCCAGGATAAATGACTTGTTTTACCAGTTGAAAGGGGCATAATATTTCTCTAAGATCGACCTGTAGTCAGGGTATCATCATTTACGCGTCAGGGATGAAGATGTGTAGAAAATGGTATATAGAACCAGTTTTGGGCACTATGAGTTTCTTGTGATGTCATTTGGACTTACAAATGCACCGGCCGTGTTCATAGACCTCATGAACTGGGTGTTTCGGCCGTATCTGTACCGCTTCGTCATCATATTTATAAATGATATTTTAATATACTCCAAGAGTCGAAAGGATCACAAAGAGCACCTACGAGCAGTCTTCGATGCTCTCAGGAAGAATCAGTTGTTTGCTCAATACTGAAAATGCGACTTCTGGAAGGAAGAAGTCAAGTTTCTAGGACACGTGGTGTCTAAGGAAGGAATTGCCATAGATTACCAAGCTGACCGTGGTACAGGACTAGGAAAAGCCCGAATCGGTTACTGAAGTGAGGAGATCCCTTGGCCTTGCAAGCTACTATCGTCGATTTATTAAGGACTTTTCCAAGATAGCTCGATCGCTGTCTCAATTCACTCGAAAGGATCTTAAGTTTACCTGGAATGAGAAAGCAGAAGCAGCCTTTTAGGAATTGAAGGACAAGCTGACATCCACACCCATGCTAGTATTACCAGAACAAGGGGTCAGATATATTATATACACTGACGCGTCTCGTGTTGGTTTGGGTTGTGTTCTTATGCAAAAAGGCAGAGTGATCGCCTATGCATCGCGATAGCTGAGAAAACACAAAGAAAACTACCCCACGCACGACCTGGAATTGGCGGCAGTCATCTTCGTATTAAAGCTCTGGAGACATTACCTCTATGGAGAGGAGTTCGAGCTCTTTTGTGACCACAAGAGCCTCAAGTACATCTTCACGCAGAGAGACCTAAATATGAGGCAGCGTCGTTGGATCGAGATCTTGAAAGACTTTAAGTTTGAGGTCTCCTACCATCCTGGTAAAGCCAACCTTGTGGCTGATGCATTGAGCTGAAAGAAAATAATAGAATTTGCAGCTCCGCTGATGATAGAAGAGTAGAATATGGTAGAGTTCATGCGAGACTTCGAACAAAAGTTTACAGTAGAGGAGTCGTTCGATAGCGTCGCACACATCCACGTACAGCCACTTATTGATGACCGAATTATTGTGGCTCAGAAATAAGATGAACTATTGGTGAAAATGAAGGAACATGCAAGTGACAGTGAAGAATCCAAATGGAGAGTCGGCTCGGATGGTGGTTTACGATACCATGGCCTCCTATGCGTCCCGAATCGTCATGACTTAAGAAGGGAAGTTTTAGTGGCCGCTCACAATTCAAAGTTAGCAATGCATCCAGGTAGTATGAAGATGTATAGAGACATGAAGCAATCGTACTAGTGGGATAACATGAAGGCCCAGATAGCAGATTTCATGTCCCATTGTCTCACGTGCCAGCAGGTCAAGGCCAAGCATCGCCGACCTCCTGGTTTACTTCAGCCCATGCTCATAACTAAATGGAAATGGGATTTCATTTTTAGGTTGCTGAAGATGAGAAAGGGGCATGACTCCATTTGGGTGATTGTGGACCAATTAACGAAATCGGCTCATTTTCCCTCGATTAGAGTTTCAAACTCAGCAGATGATTTGGCCAAGCTGTACATCAAGGAGATTGTATGGCTGCACGGAGTACTTATGGAGATTGTGTCGGATCAGGACACACAATTCACGTCTATTTTCTGGACTCGAATCCAAGAAGCAATGGGAGTGAAACTGAAGTTCACTACTGTGTCCCACCCACAGACCGATGGGCAGACAGAATGGTAAATTTGATATTAGAAGATATGTTTTGGGCGTGTGTGCTTGATTTCAAGAACAGTTGGGATGACTGTCATCCCTATGTCAAGTTTGCTTATAACAACAGCTTCCAAGCGAGCATTGGCATGACTCCCTATGAAGCATTGTATGGGCGCTTATGTCGAGCACCACATTGTTGGGTAGAAGTTGACGAGAAGAGCTTGGTTGGCCTAAACCTAGTACAAACAACCTCAAAGAAGATCGACATTATCAGGTGTTGATTTCTTAAAGCCTAGAGAAGACAGAAGAGTTACGCTGATACCCAACAGTGATAGTTGGAATTTGAAGTTGGGGACCACGTATTCTTGAAAGTTTCCCCAATGAAGGGAGTACTTCATTTTAGCAAGAAAGGGAAGCTTATCCTGAGATTCATTAGCCCATTCTAGATTCTAGATCAAGTGGGTGTGGTAGCATACCGTCTCGCCTTGCCCACACCACTCGCAGGTGTAGACAACGTATTTCACGTATCGATGTTGAAGAAATACGTTCCTAACCCTTCTCATATTATCAAATGGGAGCAAGTACAACAAAGTAAACATGCTACTTATGTACTTCGATCAACGCGTATTCTAGATAGGAAGGAACAAGTGATGCGTAACAAAGTTATCCCGCTTGTGAAAGTATTATGGACTCACCACATTGAGGAAGAGGCTACTTGGGAAACGGAAGCCGAAGTCCGTAAGAACTATTGTCAGATCCTCAAGGAGTACAAGAAGTTACTAATTTTAGGGATGAAAATTTTCTTTAAGGGGGGTAGATTATAACGTCTTGAAAAAATCCGTACAAAGGCCCGAGTACCACCTTAGGCAGAAATCCTTAAGGACCGTATTCTGTAGAAATTAGACGAAAATTAATTAAGTACTAAACTGAATTAATCGATAGATTAGCTTGAACTACTATCTATACAATTGGCAAGACCCAAACCCATCAAAATCACTAACTCAACACTACTTAAAAACTTAGGAGAAATCCCAAAAGCTGGGTTGCTCTCGGGAGCACATTGAAACTCTGCATCAGACCTGGACCACACGTCGAAAGTCTGATAACCGCGAAACTATAGGGTTATGACCATCTTATTGGGCTTGACAACCATCAAGGGAATCGAGCCCAGATAGTATCCAGAAACACACAACTTGAGCCCTGAGTAAAGTGTGTGAGAAACGTGAATATTTTTAGAAAATGAACCAGAACTTAAGTAAATTAGGCAATTGGCTTACAGGCAAAATTGAAGATTTCAGACAGCCAGTTTTTAACTGAACTTCACCACTTATCAAAGAAATTTCCCTGAACATATTTGTATATTTGTAGCCCTGATCGAGCGACAACAACCGTTAATCTGACACAGGTCCCCCATGGTCGATCCACTAACCCGATCGTACCAAAATCATAACCTGTCTTAGATCCATGGTCTGAGAACTTGTTCCATGCCGTAGGTGAGTAATGGACCTCCAGATGTGTCTCGTTTGCTCGAAACAGGCACCCTTTGGCTGTAACCTAAGTATACCATGACCTTAGGACCATTTACACTAGTTCTAGCCCTATATAATGCCCTTAAACCACTCCATTCCCATTCCATACGAATTTATCTAACCCTAGGAGAGAGAAGAGAGAAAAGAGTTAGGAGAAGAGAGAGAGTTCAGGAGATCGTTGTCGGGATTCACTCCCACTACTCCACATGCTGATTCACCTCCCCACCATCACTATGCGAATCGTTTCAACTACGACTTAGGTAAGAA
The DNA here is from genome assembly GCF_029962835.1 of Magnolia sinica. NCBI lineage: Eukaryota > Viridiplantae > Streptophyta > Magnoliopsida > Magnoliales > Magnoliaceae > Magnolia > Magnolia sinica. The sequence goes on from NC_080574.1 coordinate 90,961,201, forward strand.
ATCCTAACCCTAATCTTGATTTAGGAATCTGTAACGACCTTGGAATTTTCTGTGCTAATCTTTCCTTAAGTAGTTCTTTTGGGGTAATTAGCACTTTACTCGATTGCTTGTGAATTCCGCATCAATCACTTTAAATTGTATCTGCATGGCTCTAATTGTGTAGATTAGTGAGCGCTACGTTACTCTGAAACCTGGGATCCATCGCTAAATCCAGTTGTTCTGAGGAATTTTTGGAAGATCTGGATCGGACCTGGACCGCGCGTCGAAAGTCCGATGGCGATGATCTTAGGTTGTTGCGGTCACCGAGTTGGGCTTGATCTTCACCTCGAAAATCAAGTCTATCTGATGTTCTGGGTCGATTTGCTTGAGCTCAGAGTGAAGAGTGTGAGAACGGTTGGAATTTATTAAGCTTTTATTGAAATCTGAGTCATGTCGCTTGTGCGATGATTTTAAGCATTCTGACCGTTGGATTCTGACCCAATTTCACCCTCTGATCAGGATAGTTGGCCCAGGCATATCCTAGTGCTTGTGGACCTGATCGAGTTTCCGTGATCGTTGAATTGAGTGTGGTCTGCCACGGCTGATCTGAAGAGCCGGTCGGTACGAAAACTCTGCTTGACCTAGATCCATGGTCAAGGAGCTTAAGTCCGACCTTTCGTGGTTATAGGCCCACCAGAAGTGCTTCGTTGGATCGAGAAAGGCTTACTTTGATTATAACTTAAGTATACCTTGTCCCTAGGGTTATTTTCATCAAGTAAAGGCCTATTTATAGTCCTTAAACCCTAACCCTCTTTTCCATACGATTTTCTCAAACCCTAGCTTGGAAAGGGAGTGGAAAAGAGAGAGAAAGTGAGAGAGATTAGTTGGTGAATCATCTTGGATTCTTCCTTGTTCTTCTTCATCTTTGAACCTTCACTTTGAATCGTTCTTCCGACGATTCTGAGTTCTTTTGGGGTAAGTTAACCTAACCCTAACCTGTGTTAGAGCTTAGATTAGACTTGGTGTTATTGTATCTCATTTCTATCCTTATTTTAGGGTATTCTAACGCCGTTGACGAAGACAACTCGTCTAAATCAGTTCGGTGTTCATTCCTTGCTTAAGGTGCGGACTTTAAGTGTATAGGTTATGGTTTTCAAGGCTTTCAATCCCAGTTAGTGATTTATTCTTGTTATGGATGAGATTTCACATGCCAAATGTTGCGTCTACATTGCTTTCCTGATATGCATGTGCTATATTGAGATTTGTGTATTCTAAGTGTATTTATAAAGTACCGTATACGTATAAAATACGCACTTGTGTTTGTCATGATTATTTGTCATGTATGTATGCTAGATGCATGTATGACGACTCCTTGGTAAAAGGAATTGTCTAAGTGCATGTATTCCAACATACGTCATGTATGTTGTTCCATGTATGCCAAGTGTTTGTAGAAATGCATGAATGATCTAAGTGTAACTGATTACACTAATTGTGGGCGTTGAGAAGTGATTCTCAATACTCCTATTGATGCGCATGATTTCCTTTATGCAGTTACATTCCAAGTTATTTAAATTCAAGCATTACCTATGCTCTCATTTATGTTAAGTTGATATTCTTCAAGTGCTGGTGTACCATGATTTGAGTTGTTGTTCCATTACTGTCTTACGTTCCATATGAATATCTGTAGTAGTGTAAAGTGTTTGGGACTATGCCTTAGTCCAGGAAATCGGTAGTTGACCCTGTATGCGTGGTTGAGATTGCTTTCGCCACGTAGGACGTATTAGACGAACCCGAGCCGTATTAGAGTTGTCGGCAGTGGTTTGGCCACGCGGAGTGTTTGCGCACTCTATGTCGCTCAACTCAACGTGCGCTCGTGCTAGTCGAGTTCGTCAAATAACCCGATTGTCCGATGTATGTTAACCATGTATGGACGCTACTGCTTGAATCTAGGGTACCGAACTTACCAGTGACATCCTATTAACTATGGTACTTGATCCGCTAAGACTCATGAGCCGGACATGGTGGTATGGGACACCGTGGTCGAGCTGTCGGCCTACGTTGGGGTGACGAGCCTCCCCGTAGTGACCAGTGAGCAACTAAACTCGTGAGCCGATTATGGTGGTATGGGACACTATATTCGTGCTGTCGGCCTACATTGATTGGTGACGAGCCCTTTGTAGTGACCTCGAGCATACCTGGATACCGCAATGAGGTGACGAGCCGAACTGTGGTAGGAAGGGCATGAAAGGCGTGCATTGATTGGTGACGAGCCCTTTGCTACGACCTCAAACATATGATCGTATGAGATGTCTAGGATTGACGACCCTAGTATGGATCACTGTTTGGATGGTGATATGAGGAAGGTATCTTAGCTTCCCAATCCGGCTATGTGAAATGGACTAATAACAACTTGGTAATCATATCCATGCACCGCATTTGCATGTGCTTTGTAGATGTGGCGCACTTTGAGGCGATGTCATGCGTAACGTAAGATGAAGACGCTGAGGGTGTACGCGTGAGGGCACGCATCATACCGCATTCATACTTGCATTAATAAGAGTACTTAGGATTTATTTAATTGTTCTGCTTTATCATTACTGTTTGATTGAACTGATAACATGTTAACCAGTGCCTTATTGTTCCACTGAGTTGATCACTCACTCCCACGTTTCTGGGGCGGTGTTAAACACCCACCAGACTCTGTCTTAGGCTCTGATGTTGCAGATGTGGATGCGACTTCTGAGGCAGAGCGGGAGCTGGATGATGACGAGGCTGCCTTCTCCTATATGCAGTTTTCAGACGGGTTCTAGCGAGCCTCAGTCTGATGTGCGGGATCTCTGGGAATATTTTTTTGGAAACTTAAATGATGTAACTTGATACTTATAATTTTGTTAAATAACACTTTCATACGATCTGGCTTGTATATGTAATTCAGGGATTTACACTTGTACACACTTTACTATAAGTCTTCCGCTTGCTTTATTCACTTATCCCTGAATCATATCTGTGTTTTTGGCTTAATCTATTCCATGTTTTATGAACTAATACAGTTAACATACATTCATCATTAAATATGTTGCATAAGTGATGTTTTGGAACTCGGGAGCTGAGTTATGCTCGACTCCCGAATTTCAGGGCATTACAAGTTGGTATCAGAGCTTGATCTGGATTAAACCGCACCTGGGTTATGGTCACACACTACACGTTGTCGCCACTTTAGTGTAATTGGGTGCGGGTCTATCATCGCTTTGTGTTTGTGCTCCGTAGTTTCTATCGGCGAAAGTTTCCTGAAAACCTTCGCCGAGATCGAGTCTGTACTCTTACCTGATCACACACAGCGACCCGAAACCTTTCCTAGACCCTCTATTAATGAGTGTAGACGGTCTATCTTCCCTTTTTTTCATCTTTAAACCTTCCAGAAATCGCTATTTGAATCAGATTTCTGTCAAAATGACCCGATAGGCTTCAAACTACGCAAGGGGCCAATCGGGGCATTTTCTGTGGGACCCAGGGGGGACCACATGTTTCAGACCAAAGGGGACCAGGAGGGACTCGCCAAATCGGTGAAGCATCGCCGGACTGTCCAGAGACCGGCGATGCCATCGCCGGTTCGGCGAGGGATCGCCGGTCAGCGGGCCAGGCGGGCCGGGTCGACGTGGGCCGATCGTCCATAGGCCTTATGTGGCCCACCCTTCCACGGTTTTGTCTTTATATCTTTTTCTTTAACCTATTTCCTTCACAAAGCCCACCCCTAAGCTCTCCCTTTCTTCAAAAACCTCTCCAAACTCTCTCAAATCTCTCCCAAATCTTCATCTTCCTCCCATTTTCGTGCAAACCCATCACCCCATTTTCAAATCCTCCCTTCCATTGCTGATTTCTCTTTCTTACCTTCCCATTTGAGCCCTTTCATTCCCTTTTTGGCTAATAGTTGTGTGGAAGCTTCACCATCTTCCTATTTCTCCCTTTCTCTCATTTCTCATGGCCCTCTTTGAGATCGTGACGGCCATCTTTTCCATTTCTTCCCTTCTTTTCTTGATGGGAAAGAAGAGAGCGCTCGTGGATGAAGCTGGGCCGAGCCGCCCAACCTGTGCACGGAGGCCGAGAGGTGCCGCCGCTAGCACGTCCGCCACGCGCGAGTTCCAGACGAAGCGAGACCTCGATCCTCGAGCTCCCGTTAGTAGGACCTTGTTGGCGGAATTGTCGCATGGAGTCTATGAGGGGCGTAGAGTCCTTTTTGAGGCTCATGTTGATCCGCGGCTCTTTGGTGAGTTCTTCTTGTTCGAGCACCTAGAAGGGGCTGGTTAGGGTCCCTTGTTTGAAGGCGAGTATCGCGGGAATGCTAGCACTGTTCGGGCCTTTTATGCCAACATTCTGGAGCCTTCACTGGATCCTCTGCAGTTCAAGATTCCCTACGGTAGTGGTCGAGTTGGTATTGTCAATGTTGCTTTGATATCCCGACTCTTGAGGGTGCCACTTGGTGAAGTGCATGCCAGCGAGAAGAATGTGGACAGTGTGCGTGAGAGGGATCGTCGCACCCGATCCTTGTGTGGTCGTCTGGTTGAATGGCAGCCGAATAGGAGTCTTTTGGCTTCTTTCATGACGGACGACTTCCGTTTGCTTCACCACATCTTTACGTTCAATGTATATCCAAGGTGGAGCAACCGCAGCGAGTGTACGCGCCTGATGGTGGATTTCCTATATCAGGTGGGGCAGGAAGCGAAGTTGTGTGTGCCGACGTACGTCCTGCACCAGATTATTCTCATCGCTCGTTCGAGTAGAAGGACCGAATCGCTTCCCTTTGGCCGCCTCATTTGCAAGATCGCACATGAGTTTGGCTATAGGCTTGGAGCTGAGAAGCCGGTCCCTGTTCGTTATATCAATTTGAGGACTCTTAAGCTGATGAAGGTTGGTTCTGGTCGGCTTGCCTCAGAGGGTGAGGCTGAGTCTGAGAGCGGTGATGATGAGAGTTATGCTGAAGGTGGTGCGGAGTCTGAGGAAGGAACAGAGCAAGACGAGGAAGAGATTGAGGCACAGGGTTCGAGTGATAGTTCTCCTCCTATGGTGCCGGAGCAGGGCACAGAGCAGACTACCAGAGATGCCCGTCTTACATGGCTTGAAGAAGGGCAGGCTGCTTTACGCCAGGAGATGGTTGATCTTCGAGGCTTTGTTAAGAATAAGCTTAGGAAGATGTCTCGGACTTTGAAGTCTATCCTGTGTTGCTTGTAGGATAAGGGTGCTCCGCTTCCATCTCCTGATTCCGACAAGTAGCATCATCGTGGCCGTCTTTGCTTTGTTTGTGTTTTCTTTATGTGTGTAGCCGTTGTTGGCTTGTAGTTGGGGTGTTGTAGTGTTGTAGTTGTGGTAGTTGTTTATGGTTGTTGTAGTTGCTGTAGTTGTTGAAGTGTTAGATGTTGTTGTTTTCATGCTTTCCTAGTCGTGATTCATGTATTGCTGCACTACTTGTATTGCGACGATTTTGATTAATGGAATGCATGTTGTTTGTCTTTGGAGTTGTGTTGTGCTGTGTTGTTGTGTGGATGGATTATGTGACTTAGAATCTGACAGGTTGCATCCTCTGATTTAATGTAGGGATGCCTCCTAAGGGTTCGAAGACTTCGGCCCGTCTCTCTCTGATTGAGTCGCTTGCTGGGGTTCCTCCCTTGAGCGATAGCCAGTCAGATCCGCAGGCGGGTCCATCTCGTGCCGGTGTTGGGTCGACACCGATGGCTCCTCTAGTCACACCCTCGGTTCCTGGGCCGAGCCGTGCACCTTCATCTACTCCACCTGTTGATAGGTTTGAGCAGATGATGCTGTTGATGCAGTATAGATTCAGCAGCAGCAGCAGCAGGAGTTCCTCTCTTCCATGGCTGGCATCTTTGCTCAGTCTGTGGGGGCGACTCCACCTGTTTCACCTATGCCTCCATCTGGGAGTGCCAGTATCAGTGCCAGTGCCAGCGGCACATTCGAGCGATTCCAGCGCTTGCGACCTCCTACTTTTGCGGGTTCTCATAGACCCGAGGAGGCCGAGTATTGGATTGACCGCATCTCTAAGATGCTGAGGCCGTTGCACTGCTCTGAGGTCGAGTAGGTTGAGCTTGCCACCTTCATGTTTGAGAAGGAGGCCAGTTTGTGGTGGGACAGTGTGCTTCGCACTGTCGAGGAGGACTTTGTTTGGTCGTGGCAGGCGTTTGAGGCGCGCTTCCACGAGAAGTATTTCCTTTCATAACGACATGAGAAGGAGAGTGAGTTCCTTCGCCTCCGCCGGAGGGTTGTCGATTACGAGTATGAGAACCGGTTTCGAGTTGGGGCGGTATTTCCTTTGATCTGGGTGATCACCGATGAGGATGCGGCATTTTTCTAAGGGATTGAGACCTGAGATCGGATCGAAGATTTGTTGTGCTAGCATTTCTTCATATGCGGAGCTAGTGAGCATGTCCTTGCGAGCAGTAGGACGGAGATAGAGCGTCCGCATGCGAGCACCGATGGCTCCTAGGCCGCGACCGGACTCTCAGGGTGCACCTTTCCTCGCAAGAGGCCGCGAGTTGATTCTCCTCCTGGGCATTCAGCGCCCGCTTAGCAGATGAGAGCTGATTTTAGATGTTCTTATTGTGGGAAGGTGGGGCACTTGGACCGTTCGCTTCTCCCGTATGCGAGCCGGTGGTTTTACTCCACCGCAGAGGGTTAGCCGTCCGATGCCTCGGGTTATTTCTCCTCCTCCTCTTCGATCAGCGCCAGCTCATCCATCCTTCAGACCTGCAGTTCCAGGTTTCAGGCCACCTCAGCCGCCCATGGTTCCTCCACCGAATCGTCACCAGCAGGTGTTTTCAGCTGAAGCGCCTATGTCTGACTTGGTGCCGAGGTCCTTTGAGGTGACAGTGCATATTGAAGGTATTCCCATTTCTGTGCTAGTGGATACAGGGTCCACTACTTCTCTTATTTCTTATGCGGCAGTTAGGCGTTTGGGTTTGAGATCTGTTCCTATCCAAGGAGTGACGCTTACTACCGCTACGGGGATGTCCTCTGCTTTAGGCAAGCGTTGTATGGATTGTTTGGTCGATCCTGGAAGTGGATCGACCCGTGTTGATTTGCTAATCGCACCGCTTTATCACTACGATGTTATTATGGGTATGGATTAGCTCACGAGGATGCGAGCTGAGATTGATTGTGAAGCTAGATTAGTGACGATCCATGGACCTGAGGACGAGACTGTTACTTTCCTAGTTCAGGTCAGTTACCCTCTTCGTATTGATTTTTATTCTTCTCTGTTAGAGAGTTCGACCGATTCGGCGTTGGTTAGTACGCCGATAGTTCAGGAGTTTGAAGATGTGTTTGAGTCGATTCCTGGATTACCTCCTCAGCGTGAGATTGATTTTGCTATCGATCTTATGCCTGGTGCGGCGCCCATTTCTTTACCCACTTATCGGATGCCTCCGAGTGAAATGGAGGAGTTGAGGAAGCAGATAGATGGCTTGCTGGAATTGGGTTTTATTCGGCCCAGTGTGTTTCCTTGGGGAGCACCCGTGTTGTTTGTGAAGATGAAGGATGGTTCCTTGCGATTGTGTATTGATTATCGCAGTTGAACTAAGTGATGGTGAAAATAAGTACCCTTTGCCCCGGATTGATGATCTATTTGATTAGTTGAAGGGGGCACGGTACTTCTCGAAGGTTGATCTGCGGTCAGGGTATCATCAATTGCGCGTCAAGGATGGAGACGTGCAGAAGACCGTAGGACCAGCTCCGGTCATTATGAGTTCCTTGTGATGTCGTTCGATCGACGACGCACGGCCGTGTTCATGGATCGATGAAGCAGGTGTTTCGCCATTCCTATTTTGATTCATCATTGTTTTTATTGATGACATTTTGATTTATTCGGCGCGGGCAGAGCACGAGGAGCACTTAAGAGCGGTTTTGGATACTCTTAGGGAGCATCGGCTTTTCGCACAGTTCAAGAAGTGTGATTTCTGGAAAGAGGAAGTCAAGTTCCTGAGACATGTGGTGTCCAAGGAAGGAATAGCCGTCGACCTTGCCAAGGTAGGTGCAGTGCAGGACTGGAAGCAGCATGGTTATTGAGGTAAGGAGTTTTTTCGGGTCTTGCAGGCTATTATCGACGCTTTATTCGGGACTTCTCGAAGATTGCCAGGCCGTTGTCGTAGGTGACACGGAAGGATTTGAAGTTTGCTTGGAGTGAGCGGGCGGAGTTAGCTTTTCGGGAGTGAAGGACAAGTTGACGTCCGCCCCTGTGCTAGTATTGCGAGCAAGGGGTTAAGTATATTATATATCCGACGCCTCTCGCGTTGGTCTGGTTGTGTCCTTATGCGGAAGGACGGGGTGATTGCTTATGCTTCGGGTCAGTTGAGGAAACATGAAGAGAATTACCCTACGCACGACTTGGAACGGATGTCATCTTTGCATTAAAGCTTTGGAGACATTACCTCTATGGTGAGGAGTTCGAGCTCTTTTGCGACCACAAGAGCCTTAAGTATATTTTTATGCAGCGTGATTTGAATATGAGGCGCAGATGGATGGAAACATTGAAGGACTTCAAGTTCGATGTTTCTTACCATCCTGGCAAGGCGAACCTTGTGGCAGATGCGTTGAGTCGCAAGAAGGCCATTGAGTTTGCGGCTCTGCTGATGATAGCAGAGTGGGATATGTTGGAGTTCGTGCGCGATTTTGAGCAGAAGCTTACGGTGGTTGAGCCGTATGAGGTTATCGCACACATTCGTGTACAGCCCGTTATCGACGAGAGGATCATTGCAGCTCAGGCAGATGATGAGCTTTTGGTGAAGATGAGGCAGCGGGTTGGTACTGATGAGAACTCCGACTGGAGTGTTAGTTCTGATGGGGGCCTACGTTTTCGTGCCTGGTTATGTGTTCCTGACATCCCTGACTTGAGACGAGGATCTCGAGTTAGCCCATAGTTCTAAAGTTGCGATGCATCCAGGTAGCACGAAGATGTATCAGGATATGAAGAGGTCTTATTGGTGGGACAATATGAAGGTCCAGATTTGTTTCTCGTTGTCTCACGTGCCAGCAGGTCAAGGCAGAGCATCGCCGACCTCCTGGGTTGTTGCAGCCCATGCCCATAGCTGAATGGAAGTGGGATTTCATCTCTATGGATTTTATTTCTGGGTTGCCGAGAACGAGAAAGGGATTTGACTCTATTTGGGTGATCGTCGATCGATTAACGAAGTCGGCGCATTTCTTACCGATCAGAGTCACTTACTATGTAGACGAGTTGACTAGGTTGTATATTAAGGAGATAGTGCGTCTGCATGGAGTTCCCCTGGAGATTGTTTCTGATAGAGACACGCGTTTTACATCTATCTTCTGGACTCGTATCCAGGAAGCAATGGGTGTGAAATTGAAGTTCAGCACCGCGTTTCATCCGCAAACAGATGGGCAGACGGAGCGTGTGAATCAAGTCCTGGAAGATATGTTGCGAGCTTGTGTTTTGGATTTCAAGGACAGTTGGGATGATTGTCTTTAGTATGCAGAGTTCGCGTATAATAATAATTTACAGGCGAGTATCGGCATGGCTCCCTATGAGGCGTTGTATGGTTGCCGTGTAGAGCACCACATTGTTGGGCGAATTGGTGAGTGTAGTTTGCTTGGTCCGGAATTGGTGCGGTGACTTCAGAGAAGGTTGACATCATTCGACGTCGACTTGTTAGTGCATGTATTCCAACATACGTCATGTATGTTGTTCCATGTATGCCAAGTGTTTGTAGAAATGCATGAATGATCTAAGTGTAATGATTACACTAATTGTGGGCGTTGAGAAGTGATTCTCAATACTCCTATTGATGCGCATGATTTCCTTTATGCAGTTACATTCCAAGTTATTTAAATTCAAGCATTACCTATGCTCTCATTTATGTTAAGTTGATATTCTTCAAGTGCTGGTGTACCATGATTTGAGTTGTTGTTCCATTACTGTCTTACGTTCCATATGAATATCTGTAGTAGTGTAAAGTGTTTGGGACTATGCCTTAGTCCAGGAAATCGGTAGTTGACCCTGTATGCGTGGTTGAGATTGTTTTCGCCACGTAGGACGTATTAGATGAACCCGAGCCGTATTAGAGTTGTCGGCAGTGGTTTGGCCACGCGGAGTGTTTGTGCACTCTATGTCGCTCAACTCAACGTGCGCTCGTGCTAGTCGAGTTCGTCAAATAACCCGATTGTCCGATGTATGTTAACCATGTATGGACGCTACTGCTTGAATCTAGGGTACCGAACTTACCAGTGACATCCTATTAACTATGGTACTTGATCCGCTAAGACTCATGAGCCGGACATGGTGGTATGGGACACCGTGGTCGAGCTGTCGGCCTACGCTGGGGTGACGAGCCTCCCCGTAGTGACCAGTGAGCAACTAAACTCGTGAGCCGATTATGGTGGTATGGGACACTATATTCGTGCTGTCGGCCTACATTGATTGGTGACGAGCCCTTTGTAGTGACCTCGAGCATACCTGGATACCGCAATGAGGTGACGAGCCGAACTGTGGTAGGAAGGGCATGAAAGGCGTGCATTGATTGGTGACGAGCCCTTTGCTACGACCTCAAACATATGATCATATGAGATGTCTAGGATTGACGACCCTAGTATGGATCACTGTTTGGATGGTGATATGAGGAAGGTATCTTAGCTTCCCAATCCTGCTGTGTGAAATGGACTAATAACAACTTGGTAATCATATCCATGCACCGCATTTGCATGTGCTTTGTAGATGTGGCGCACTTTGAGGCGATGTCATGCGTAACGTAAGATGAAGACGCTGAGGGTGTACGCGTGAGGGCACGCATCATACCGCATTCATACTTGCATTAACAAGAGTACTTAGGATTTATTTAATTGTTCTACTTTATCATTACTGTTTGATTGAACTGATAACATATTAACCAGTGCCTTATTGTTCCACTGAGTTGATCACTCACTCCCACGTTTCTGGGGCGGTGTTAAACACCCACCAGACTCTGTCTTAGGCTCTGATGTTGCAGATGTGGATGCGACTTCTGAGGCAGAGCGGGAGCTGGATGATAACGAGGCTGCCTTCTCCTATATGCAGTTTTCAGATGGGTTCTAGCGAGCCTCGGTCTGATGTGCGGGATCTCTGGGAATATTTTTTTGGAAACTTAAATGATGTAACTTGATACTTATAATTTTGTTAAATAACACTTTCATACGATCTGGCTTGTATATGTAATTCAGGGATTTACACTTGTACACACTTTACTATAAGTCTTCCGCTTGCTTTATTCACTTATCCCTGAATCATATCTGTGTTTTTGGCTTAATCTATTCCATGTTTTATGAACTAATACAGTCAACATACATTCATCATTAAATATGTTGCATAAGTGATGTTTTGGAACTCGGGAGCTGAGTTATGCTCGACCCCCGAATTTCAGGGCGTTATAGAATCCAAATAGCATAAATGACGAAATAGCTAACCTATTTTAATGTTTAGGTAACCGTTGTTCTGTATACGGGAGCGTAGGATTCGAGCAACATCCGAATTGAGTATTTCGACGAAAGGTGCGGACTATAAACGTTTAGGTTATGGTTCTCGAGGTTTTCAATGTTAGCTAATGATTTATGTCTGACTTGATTGCTACCATATGATCTTAGTTACGATGTTTTTGATAAATTACACATATGTGAACTATTTGGAATATATGATGCATTCCATGTGTTTGTTGAAATGTTTGATTGAACGTGAAATTATGATTTATGCTTGCCATGATTTCTAAACTAAGGTTAATGTTTATCATATGCTTTATAACCTAATTTTGTGTAAAGTTTTGCTATAGTTTTTGTCATAATTAATCTAGTCTATGTATTTTGTAATGTGTAGTTCAAGTGTTTGATAAAATGTTTGAATAAGAAATCCTTGATGAATTGTGTTTAATAAGGGTATTGAGATGGGATTCTCAATTACCTTATCTATATGTATAGTTTCCTTCATGTAATCTTAATTTTGATTATGCAATTTATGGATGAAATGTAAATAGTTGGTAACATGTTCAATGCGTTCGATGAAATGCTCAAATGAGGAATTGATTGGAATTGTTCGTCAAATGCTGATATGATTAACACATGTATTTACATGCTACATTTGTGTAAGTTTAGGACTACAACATGGTCTAGGCAATCGCTAATAGTTCCCGTTCGAATGGCTGAATTAGTCTTACCACATTTGATACGTTCGGTGAATCCGGGTCATACGATGATTGTCGATAGTGGTTAGGCCACATGAGGTGTGTATGCGCTCCATATCGATTAATTCAGTGTGCGCTTGTACTAACCGAACTTGTCTAATAAATCGTTTGGCCTATTATGTGTTTACCATGTATGGACGCTACTGCTTGAATCTAAGGTACCACTTACCAATGTAAAATCCTGTTTCAACCATTATACCACGATCCACTAAGACTCATGAGCTGAGCATGGTGGTATGGGACACCGTGGTCAAGCTGTCGACCTACGCTAGGTTAACGAGCCTCCCTGTAGTGACTAGTGAGCAACCCAAACTCGTGAGCTGAATACGGTTGTATGAGACAATATATTCAAGCTGTCGGCCTGCTCTGAGGTGACGAGCCTCCCCATAGTGACCTCGAGCATAAACTCTTGAATTTGCCTACCCACTGCTTTTCATTAGGAGTGATGCCCTACAACTTGCCTATCGTATGTGATTAACTAGGATTGACAACCCTAGATGGATCCCCGTTTGGGTTAATGATGTAATGGGAGGTACCTTAACTTCCCGAATCTATGAATAAGCCTAATTAAGTACTCGGTTAACATGATCATGCACCGCATTGCATGTGCTTTAGCGAGAAAGTGCATGTTTAGGGAGTTTTCCATGGGTAAATGGTTGATGAGGTCGCTTGAGGGAGCTTTGTGTGAGGGTATGCATCATTACTGCACTCCATTCCTGCATTAACAAGAGTAGCTAAGAAGTGATTGTTGTATTGCTTTATCATTATTGCTTGATTGAATTGATAACATGTTAACCTTTGCCTTATAGTAGCACTGAGTTGATCACTCACTCCCACTCTGGGGCGATGTTTTAAAACACTAACCAGACTCTGGTTTAGATGCAGGTGATGCCGGAGTCTACGCAGTTGATCTGGACTTCATAGATGAGGAGGAATTCTCTCATGTTCAGCTATCAGGCGGGTTTATGTACACCTCGTGCTGATTTGACGGGATTACAGGGATACATGGATTAGTTAGACATGTAAGTTTTGATATTTTGTAAATTTTAAAATAATACATGTTTATATTTTTCCCGGTATCATACTCATACTCTGGAGGTTGCAACACCCTTATGTACTTATATACATATATATATGTGTGTTTCAGTCTTCCACTTGCTAAATTAAATTGTCTCTGGAGTATGATATGCTATTTTAGTATAATCCCCCTCATGTTTAATGCACTAACATGGACAACATTTAAATATCATTATCTATGTTGCATAAGTGATGCGTTGGATCTTGGGAGTTGAGCTTTGCTCGACCCTCGAAATTCAGGGTGTTACATTTGGTCCAGGGGTGATCCATAATAAAAGGTACCATTTAACATGAACTAAAACCATGTATTATCCATACCTTGATTGGACTCACTATAAGGGTATTCTTTCAATGATGGCCCACTGCTTTTGATAATCACTACAAGGGTAAGAAAATTACAAAAAGTATGACTCATGAGATGACATATGTACAAATAGTGACAAGACTAGCTGGTAATGATAGGAGGCTAAGATATCAAGTTATTTATGAAGAACGGGAAAAACCAAAGATAAAATAAATAGTTAAAAACTTTACCATTTCAATATTGAACCTTGTAGTGGCAACAAATATATGCCTGAGCCCTGCAGTGCCTTGTTAGAGTAGTTAATAACTTGCTCCAAATCATGCCATTGGAGTACTGTAAGTTTGAAGTTCAGATAAAATATGAAATAAAGGCTAAAAAAGTACCATTGATAAAGGAAAATCTAAAAACCAAATTGTCCAAACAATCACATTCTGACATAGAGCAGGATAATCAGATAGCAACATTCGCCAATAAACTAGGGACAGCTTGAAACAAATGCAGACATACATAAAGGCCGGGAAATAGGCAGTAAGTACTTATAAACACATGTTCTCGGTTCTTCCTATTTGAGTTCTCTTCAGGGCATGATCTATCTATGGCAGGACACATCAAATAAATGGTTTGGATGCCAGAACAACAGACCCCACCTATACAAACTGAAATACTGACAATCTTTGCATATCCTTAAATTGAGGATCATATAAGCCTTGAGAAGTAAATTTGAAATTATAAGATAAAACCAAAATTCAAAATTCATAGCAAGTCAATCCTCGTGTAAAAGTCACATACTTTTTCTGTCTAGCTTTTTTTCCCAGGTGCATCATTGTAAGCTGATACTTTGGTAGAGTTGTAATGTAAGCTTATAATTACATGTATTTCAGTTGGGTTGTGTTAGGCGATGGTGGGGCATAGATGGATTAGGGTTCAGCACCTCAGGTTGAAATTCAAGTTAGGTCAAGTTGTAGGTTAGGTCCTCTTGAGGTCGGATTGGGGTTCGAGTTTACCCTCAACCCAACCCAACCCGACCCAACCCCACCAAGTTGTACCCCTAACTCTACTTAGCTGGATATCTAGAATCAAATTTTTACAACAACAATATAGAACCTATTTTTGTTTATTGGAACAAGTAAAAAAGTTTAAGCTGTGTTTGATTACACCAAATCATAAAATTTCATGATTGATTAATTAGTCTCATTAGGTGAAAATTTTCATGAAATTTGGTGCAACCAAACACACTTTTAGAGAATTGAACATTGAGAGATTCTCCTTTTTTGTGTGGGGACCAATAAAACTTTTACATTTAATATTCAAACACCCTCAAAAAGAGAAATTGAGATGAATACTTCTAAAGTCATTTCTGTGAGTAATGATAAATTGTCCTCTTTTAATTCTAAGACTTTTGTTTCTATACAAAGTAAAGACCAAACCTTACACCTTCAATATCATATCCTTGCCCTTCTGGAATATTGATTTGTATCCATATGTGATCAAATAATTGTCCACTTTAAAATTCGGATGCGGAGAAATTGATGCACCTTTTATAGATTGTATTTTTTGACTTTTCA
The DNA here is from genome assembly GCF_029962835.1 of Magnolia sinica. NCBI lineage: Eukaryota > Viridiplantae > Streptophyta > Magnoliopsida > Magnoliales > Magnoliaceae > Magnolia > Magnolia sinica. Next base: position 90,976,350 of record NC_080574.1, read on the forward strand.
TGAGAACTTATGCCCATTTAATGTGCATCTATAGAAAACTGCAAAATATTTCAAAATAGTTACTTAAATATGTGCAGCCCATTTAATGCACAACAACCTTACAGAAGGATTTTTTGTAAAATTTATTATAATATGCATCTTTTGCAGCAAGTGAGAATATTGGTGAACTGATATAGGTAAAACTCCTAGGTTATAGCAATTTATTTTATTGGATAATATTGTAGAAAACATTAAAAGTGATTTCAAAATGATTTTTTTCCTACCTGACCCCAATTAATTTGAATAATGCTTAGATGATGATGATTTTCTTTTTTATCTGCAAAATGCTGAAATTGCACAGGTCAAAATCTAGTGCCATTGTTTACTTTCCTTAGGTAATTTTCTCATTAAGGGGGCGGTTGGATCATAAGTTCTTAAGATAAGCTACTTATGCCACAAGTAGCTTATCTTAGTTTATACTAATTAAGAAGATAAGTATGTTTGGTAAACAACATACTTATCAGCTTCTCCTCTCTTCAAAAACTTATGAAAAGTTGAAAAGCTAAAAAAATTAACTGAAGTGATTAAATACTTTTAAGTAAAAAAATTTACTTATAACTAATCATAAACCAAACTTACTTATCTGAAATAAGTCACTTATCTACTACTGCAAGTAGAAAAAGTAACATATTTGGTGGTATCCAAATGGGCCCTAAGCATCCAATCAATTCATATATAAAATGTTACATTATGTACCATCGGTTGAATAAGCATATATATCTTCTCCTCCAAGTTTTTATATAAACGTAAAACAAACAATCATGGAAAAAATTACTACAGAAGATAAATTCCACAAACATCAATCTACATGGAAATAAGTTTCACTGAAACCTCAAGGTAAAATCAAAGTAGGATCTTGGGTTACAGACCTCCAAAAACTTAAATGAATTATTATTATTATTATTATTTGAAAGGTAACGCTACTAAGGATGGAACCTTGGATCACTCACACACGCTACACTATCTCCACCAGCTCATGTGATAAAGTGCAGGTTTCGTCTTCAGTTGCAAAACGAAGGTTCAAGGATAAGGTAAGTTGGCATCTTGAGGAAACATGAACTTGGATCCAAATCAAAAGGTTCGCATGGAAATCAGACATGATTAGGATTTCTACCATCAATGGTTGATCGTTTAGGCAATGATTCCAAGCAACAAGTACTAGAGTAGGAAACACCTCCATGAATCTTAATAATGCCTGGACAATCTTTACAGAATGTACCACTTCAGCATCAGTTATTAAAGATGAGCATATTTGTCAAAAAAAAGTTGTTAAAGATGTCTTAAAAAGGTGATTTGTAGGGCCTTGACATTAGTGACTAAGGGAGGTAATATCCTATCTATATAATTGGAATTTTCATTGATTGGTCAAGGTGATCATCTTCGCCTTCTCCGCAGACACAGATTGCCTGCAGTGGGGTTACAGGGGATTCTTGCAGCCCCAAGCTCTGTAGGGCCCACCATTATGTATGTGTTATATCCACCCTATCCATCAGTTTCACCAGCTCATTTTAGGACATGAGTTCAAACATGAGGCTGATATAAAGATTAAATGGACCACAACACAAAAAATAGTGGGGCTTGAAGATCCACCATTAAAAACATATTGGAGTCCACAAAAGTTTTGGATCAAGCTAATTATTTTGTTTTCCCATCATCCAGGTCATAGTCACCTTATGAACGGGTTAGATGGCATATAAACATCATGATGGCTCTGAGGAAGGTTTCAATAGTCGGCGTCTTTATCCTTACTATTTCCTACAGTGTGGTCTACTTGAGCTTTACATCTACCTCATCCTTGGGCTCATGCCCTAAAATGAGTTAGTGAAATTGATGGACGGAGTGGATATAAGTATAACACATATCACGGCAGGCCCACAGAGCTTAGGTCTGTAAGAATCCCCTGCTGGGGGCTATGGGCAATCTGATTCCTTTCTCCACATTGTAATTGATCTACCTCATCCTCCAAGTTAATAATTCTCAAATGAAATAATAGAACTTTACCACAGAGAGCAGCACATTGATTTAACAATTTCCTAGGGAATTAGACAACTAGTGAAACATTGAGAATCAAATGCCCAACTTTCTGGGCAGGAGAAGATCTCTTGAAGATTTTACATCATAATATCCCTAAATCCATCCTAAAGTGTAAAAGTAGATTGAACATGTCATTATCCAAAGCATTATCAACCCTAATATTAAAAGCAACAAAGAAGGAAAAAAGCATGAAAGTATAACATGAGCTAACATAGAAGATCAAGGTTGGTGGAGAATGAATCACATCCTACCAAATTTTCCAAGAAACATAGGAGGCAAATCCTACGCATAAGGATAATTTGCATCTCTGACAAAAATAGATTGTAAGATCAAGAAAGGCATTTCTCCACTGTTACTAAAATTTTATAATGTTGAAAACATAGATGACGAATAGTAAAAACTAACACAAGAAAAGAGTGTTGTCCTGCCATCCATTCCACTGGACTCCACAGCAGAAAAGGGTGCCACCATCAGAAACCACTCCATTAAAGTACAAAACACGACACGCATTCAAGAAAAAGGTTCGACTGTCAGATTAGGGTAGTAACGAAACTACAAGGGATATCTAGAACCAAAGAAGTCAAATGAAAATCTTAGGAGCCACATTGCAATGGACTTGAAAGGATCCATGCCTCGAAGGGATAACTCTGCGCCTTGGCCTCTGTTGGAAACAATTGCTCAACACCATAATAAGCATTAGGCTCACATGCTTCATTCACAATGCCAACATTATGCCTAACTTGTCAAGGGGGTTGGGAAAAACTAAGCCCAAGCATGCCAGAATGCATAAAAAACTCTCACAATCTAATGTCAGCTTACTTAGGATTTTACCAATAGAAGATTTTTTTTTTCTTATCAAACTTCACATATAACATGCTTAAAAGCACCTGAACACCCTTTCACTATAATATATTAGTTATCAATTGTTTTAAAAATAAAGCAAAAAAAAAAAAATCTTCTACAATAAAAGAAAAACTAATTTCATAAATTCATCAGAGAAATAAACAAATAATCTTCGCAACCACTCTAATAGCTCCTACTCAATTTCTCTATAGGCCTAAGCATAGATAGAATCCCCTTCTTATTTTCATGGTACTAGGTATCGGCATCATAGGGCATATCAGACTGGCCGAAAACTGACACCACACAGGCATATCATATCTATGTCAACCCCTAGCAGACTGTATTGGATTGTATCAGTAAAAAAAAAATAATTAATAATAAAATAAAATAAAATAAAAACTAAAAAAATAGTGTAAAATACAAGGAAGTGGAAGCAAAAGGAAATTTAAGAATTTATCATTTTGTCTTGTATGTATATAATAGTGTATCAGATCATTCTTTGATAAGAAAATCATCTGTCGGCCTGACTAGCTAAATGTCAATTAAATGGACCCTACTTAGACACAAATAAGCTTGATTTCATGGATCAAGTTCTGTTACATTGAAATACAAGAAACAAAAGATGAAAACACACACAAAAAAATGTATTGATTTACCCTTTGCCATTTTTTCCTACAATAGCCCACCGACTTGACTCATCAAATCGCACTAAAATCTTTTGTTTTGATCCCCAAAATAGGTGCAGGCCTAGTCTGAAATGTCTTTATAAGTTTCCTTCATGGTTGGAATAAAAAATTTTAAAAAAGGAAAAGAAAATTCTGGCCATTATGGCTATATTGGCGTGATACAATCATTGTATCAGGCCGACACAGATCTGATGTAGTGGCATTGACCAATACAATACGGATATTATGAACATGATCATACTAAATGAAAACAAATCATCATCTAACCAATCGCTTTGATGATGTGCTATCAAATGACTCTCAACAAAATCATCTTTAATGTCAAAAAATTCTTTTATAGCTCAACTACAACAGCATCAATAGTAACATAAACAACAAATAATCTCAACAAACAGAAGTACTGAAATCTTAACATTTGCATCCATTAGATATAAATGAGCCGAAGATGAACATACATGCAAGTGCCGAAAATATGGGACAAGCCATAAAAATGAGTCGATCTTTGTATAGCATTAGCATTTACTGAAATGTGCCATGAAAATTACCACATCAATCTCACCTGAAACAGACGAGAAAATGGCATGGAGTAAGGTACATGCTTACATTCACACTCACATAAATAAAACTGAAGTGAAAACATCGTGCCAAATGAGTGTTTTAGTCATCAATCAGTAGGGCGATTAAAGGCTGCTCATGTTTCTATTTCCCACACACATTCCAAACACAATTATATATTGACTTTGATAGCATGAATTGGTTATGGGATCCATCCAAAATATGTCATGGGGCTCATTTATAGATGATTTACTGAAACAGCTGCATATTAAAGCAAGATGTTTCACATGTCCATAACTGTTAGAATAAGGGATTAACCACCATTTTAACCATCATCACTAAGCAGACACTTAGGATTGTCCAATCAGCATGAATTTCAAGTTATGTTCCTATCACAATAGGGACCGCATTTAGACAGCTAGGAATGAAGTTTATCCATGCCATCATATACGGTGAACGTGTTGCATTACAAGTGACAGAAAACCCTGTTAACTGTTAGGTAGCAGCTCATGAAGGCTAGCAACTAATCTTTCAAATAAGTGGTTAAGAACTTCATTAAATAACTGAATTTAAAAAATTAAAAATTTAAAAAAAAAGGTAAAGAAAAACATCAAGAACTCAATGTGGAGCACACCCTTCTGCTGACACAATAAGCTCAATGCCCCAAAACCCTCAACCACTTTCTGTTCTTCTCTTCTTTTCACCTATGTTATTGCTCTACTATGTTTATTTATGCACCAAACTCTTTCTATCCCAAACAAGTCTAAAAAAACTAGGAATGTTGATGCTTATATGACAAGTAGTAATTAAGAGTTTTGAGGTTTACTTAGAAGAACCTATAGAACATGATTTAGGAAGAATGGATTTAATCTTCCTAGAGTGACTTTCCTCATATTCAGTAAATCAAACAACAAGAGATCCCTAGCCACTTAAAGTGCTACTGTTTGACCATTAACTAAATGCACATTGTGAAATGTGCAGAGCCCTAGCCATGTCCCTCTTGCATTTTCTACCTCACTTTACATGCTGCAGGACATATGCATATAGCCACATCCCATGCCTATAATGGCCCATAACCATTGCAGATCATCTAAGCCATATGCTTGATTGCATAAAGTCTTATCTTCCATTGTGCACATCCGTGCAATACCCTATATGGAAACACAGAACATGCAACCGAAAACCCACACTGTAAATCCCTAATTCTAATACGGAAATACTTAGGAACCAAAATCAGACTCCAAAGTCCTAAATCTCCTTATGAAATTTATCAGGAAAAAACATGAATCTAAGAAAAATAGTACCAGAGGTGGTTTGTCACCGTCATCTTCATCTGCAGAACCAGAATACATTAGCATTGCCCGAATCCACCAGGGTCCACAGCCAGCATCACCCCCCGTCATGAAAATAAACCCCCCCACCCCACCCGACTTTACTGACAGGCATTGTTTCCGGCAGATTTGGTGCAATCCAAACCCTCGTCTTCTCTGTCTCTCATCTCCAGTGACCACATTTGCAGCCAGTGATTGCTGAACCCATCCACGCAGACATCGTCGGGAATCCATCTCCGTCCCTCTGCTATGGAGAGAGAGAAGGAAGAGGAGCTTCATGGCGTGTGTTTCTTCACGACTGATGCATTGAAAAGAGAGGGAGGAGAATGAGAGAGATGGAGCAGAGATCGGGAGGGAGAGAGAGGATTTGGGGAAAGAAGAGATTAGGGAATGGGGAGAGAGAGAGAGAGAGGGAGAGAGAGAACCCTTTTTGGGCATGGCTCGGTTTTGAGCACGTACCCAAATTTGGGCGTGGACCGTGGACGGTCTTGACAGGGGCTCCATGGGGCCCACCATGATGTATTTGGTTTATCTATTCCGACCAATAATTTTCTTAAATTATTTTAGTTCATGATCCTAATTTTAAGGTAGATTGAAGGCCTAAGTGGACCACACCATAAGAAACAAATATGATTTAATATCCAAGTTTCCTACCGTGTGGTCCACTTGAGCCTTCGATCTAGATGATTTTTGATTTCATGCTCTAAAGTAATATTTCCAAATATATAGATGGCTTAGATAGAACATATTTATTTTTTAGGCCCCATAGAGCCCCTTACAACACCATTAATTATTAACGATGTGTCAACTTTTTAGCTACGGATTAAAACCGTAACAACTGTAGCTAAGGTTTATATCTGTAGCAAAAAACTAACATGGTCTGTATCCTTTGCCCCTTTTTTTAGTAGTCAGGTTCTCTAACACTATCTGCAAATGCATCTCATGGTCCTCCCGGGTCCTCGAACATACCAGAATATCATCGATGAAGACTACAATAAACTGGTCGAGGTAGGGCCGGAAGACCTCATTCATCAGCTGTATGAAGATGGCAGGCACAATGGTCAGCCTAAAAGACATGACCAGAAACTCGAAATGACCATAGCGTGTCCGGAAGGCTGTCTTCAGAATGTCTTCGTCTCTGTGTAACGCCCTGAAATTCAGGGGTCGAGCATATCTCGGCTCCCAAGTTTCAAAACATCACTTATGCAACATATTTAATGATGGATGTATGTTGTCTATATGAGTACATAAACCATGGAATAAATTAAGCCAAACTGCAAACATAATTCAGGGATAAGTGAAAGATGCAAGCGGAAGACTTATAGAATCATATATGTACATGTGCAAGTCCCTGAAATACGTATACATACCAGGTCATATTACAAGTGTTGCTATCAAAATACAAGCATTAAAAGACATTATCTATTCCAAAAGAAACCCAGAACTCCCGTGTATCAGGACATGACTCACAAGAACCCGCCTGAAAACTGCATGAAAGAAAATGCAGCCTCATCATCCTCAAACACCTGCTCTGCCTCAAGGGTCGCATCAATATTTGCATCTAAGACAGAGTATGGTGGGTGTTTAAACACCGTCCCAGAACGTGGGAGTAAGTGATCAACTCAGTGGAACAATAAAGCAAAGGTTAACATGTTATCAATTCAATCAAGCAATAATGATAAAGCAGAACAATCAAACATGTCCTAAGTACTCTTATTAGTGCAAGGATGCATGTAGAATGATGCGTGCCCTCGCTGGTACACCCTTAGCGTCTTCATCTTACATTACGCATGACATCACCTCAAGTGCTCCACCTGTTCTAGGCACATGCAATGTGGTGCATGAACATGATTACCAAGTTGTTATTAGTCCTTTTCATACAACAGGATTGGGAAGCTAAGGTACCTTCCTCATATCAATTTCTAAACAGTGATCCATTCTAGGGTCGTCAGTCCTAGACAATCTCATACCATCATATGGTTTTAGGTCGTTGTAAAGGGCTCGTCACCAATCATTACACGCCTATCATACCTTCGTTACTACAATAAGGCTCGTCACCTCAATGTGGTATCCAGGTATGCTCGAGGTCACTACAAAGGGCTTGTCACCAATCAATGTAGGCCGATAGCACGAATATAGTGTCCCATACCACCATAATCGGCTCACGAGTCACTACGGGGAGGCTCGTCACCCCAGCGTAGGCCGACAGCTCGACCACGGTGTCCCATACCATCATGTCCGGCTCATGAGTCTTAGCGGATCCAGGTACAATGGTTAACAGGATTTGCACTGGCGAGTTTGGTACCTTAGATTCAAGCAATAACGTCCATACATGGTGAACATACATCGGACAATCGGGTTACTTGACGAACTCGACTAGCACGAGCGCACGTTGGGTTGAACGACATAGAGTGCGCAAACACTCTGTGTGGCCAAACCACTGCCGACAACTCTAATACGACTCGGGTTCGTCAAATCGCATCCTACGTGGCGAAAGCAACCTCAGCCACGAACTCAAGGCTGATTACCGATTTCCTGGACTATTCATAGTCCCAAACATATTCCATTATAGCAGATATTCATATCGACAATTTAGAATAGTAATGGAACAACAACTCAAATCATGTGGTATGTGATCATTTGAAGAGTATCAACTTAACATGGATTGGAGCATAAGTGATACATGAAATTAAACAACAAAGAATATGACTTGCATATAGGAAATCATACACACTAATAGGAGTGTTGAGGATCGCTTCTCAATGCCCGCAATTAGGATAATATGTTATAATTTATACCATTCAGACATTTCTACAAACACTTAGAATACATAGGTCAACATACGTGATGTATGTTGGAATACACACATTTGGACAATTCCTTTTGCCAAGGAGTTGACACACATACATCTAGCATAAATACACGATAAATAATCATGGCAAACACATGTGCATATTTTATATGTATACGGTACTTCCTACATATACATAGAATACACAAATCGCAATATAACACATGCATATCAGGAACGCAAAATAAACATAGCATTTGGCATGTGAAATCTCATCCATAAGAAGAATAAACCATTAGCTGGCATTGAAAGCCTTGAAAACCATAACCTATACGATTAAAGTCTGCACCTTAAACCAGAAATAACACACCGAACTGATTCAGACGATAAGTCTTCGTCAACGGCGACTTGACAACCTAAGGCAAGAATAGAAATGAGCTACAACAACACATAAACTATTCTAAGCTCTAAAACAGATTAGGGTTAGGTTAACTTACCCAAAGATGAACTTAGAATCGCCGGAATAACGTTTCAAAAGTGATGGTTTAAGGATGTAGAGTAACAGGAAAGAATCTGAAGATTATTCACCAACTTCTCTCTCACTTTCTCTCTCTTTTCCTCTCTCTTTCTTAGCTAGGGTTAGGAAATTCGTATGGAAAAGAGAGTGAGGGTTTTAAGGTCTATATATAGGCCTAACATTGATGAAAATAACCCCAGGGCCAAGGTATACTTAGGTTATAACCAAAACAGGCCTCTCTCGATCCAACGGAGCACTTCCGGTGGGCCTTTTTTCACGTGTGGTCGGACTTAAGCTCACTGACCATGGATCTAGGTCAGACTGAGTTTTCGTACCATCGGCTTTACAGATCAGCCGTGGTGGACCACACTCAATTGAACGGTCACCGAAACTCGATCAGGTCCACAAGCACTATGACATGCCTGGGCCACCTTCCCTGATCAGAGGGTGAAATTGGGTCAGAATCCAACGGTCAGATTGCTTAAAATCGTCACGCAAGCGACACGACTCAGATTTCATAAAATCATATTTAATATCCCACCATTCTCACACTCTTCACTCCGGACTCAATCAAATCGACCCAGAACATCATCTGGACTTGATTTTTGAGGTGATGGCCAAGTCCAACATGGTGACCATAACTGACTAAGATCATCGCTATCGGACTTTCGACGCACGGTCCAGGTCCGATCCAAAGTTTCTAAAAATTCCCAAGAGCAACTGGATTTAGCGATGAATCCCAGATTTCAGAGTAACATAGCGCTAATGATTCTACAGGTTTTGAGTCATGCAGATCAAATTTAAAGTGATTGATGCTAATTTCACAAGCAATCGAGTTTAGCGCTAATTACCCCACAATTAACTTCTAAGGAAAATAGAGGTAGTACTCTGGTCTTGGCACAAAATTTTCTGGGTCATTACACTCTGACCCGAATCTGATGATAGCCGTGAAAAAGCCGAGCTAAGAGTCCTAGAGGGGGGGGGGGGGTGAATATGACTATGCCAAACTAAAACTTAAATGCAGAATAACGAAGAACTAGAACAAGATAGCACTTATCAATCCCAAATAGCAACCTTAAATGCATAAGTATTGGGAGGTTGATACAGATGTTGTTCTGAGGACAACCTTACACCAAAAACCATTGGCTTATGGTAGGACAACCTAATTTCTATAACGGTCTGTGTATAAAAGTCCCAAACCAATACAGAGGAATAAATAATAAAATAGAAATAAATATCTACTGCTATTCAACATTCACCACATGTGTATAAAATAAATTACAATCATTCACCACAAATACAAAATAATAAACATTCACCACAACTCCAACAATTATACTTGTTCGCTTGTGTATACACCAACTGTTAGAAAACAGCCACATAACTACTCCACTCCCAATATCCTCACTCACGGGATATTGTCTTTCACTATGAAATAGGTTTTCCAAGGTTCACCCAAAACCTTCACAATTTTGTTTTCAAAGGGCTACCACAATTAAAAACCCCACTCACTGAGATTTTTTGGCTATCTTAATTAAAACAAAAAATAAAAGATTTTCTGGTAATCTTACAAACCAAATATAGAAAATTAAAATTATACTTACATGAAGAAAGTACTTCATTGTAGCCTGGTAGAACCGCTTCTTTGGAGACGTAGAATGTTCAATGTTCAATGTTTAATCTCTCAAATGATAGGGTTCTAGGTCTAAATGAATTTTAAATTAAATCCAACCTTATGCTACTTTGGATTCAACTTCTTGGATCTCACAAAGGGTTAAATTCAAAAATCCCCTTTTAATAACAAATAGAATGGAATCAAGAGATCAAAGAGCTGAATAACCAAAAAAACTATGAAAATAATATATAAATACCTCACAGTAGCTTCACAATAATGGGGACTGAGTTCTCAGAGTTGTGACTTTAATATCTTTAGAATGAGTTATGAAACTTTGAAAATCGTCATCAATTTATAGGCAAAAATACTGTTTGCTTGACTGGCCTAGTGGTCAGTTCGACTAGTCGAAGGACTAACAACATTTCAAAATTTTTGGCATGATAAGATAAGATCGCTACTCAACTAGTCGAGTGGGACCTAAAAATGTTGTTGGACTTTGAGTCAAGGATGCACGAATGGTCGAGCACTATTCAATCGACTGGTCGAGCAGTCTCCAGGACTAGTCGAGGGTCCAACAGAAAATTCTGAAAAATCCACAACAACTTTAGACTGGTGGAGAAAATTCTTGGACTAGTGGAGCCAGTGTCTGGACAAGTTGAACCATGACTAGGACTTGTCGAAAAATGACCTATTAAATTATCAAATGACTTATGATATAAGTGCAAATTGTATGACCTATCTTAAGGTCAATCTAGGGTCAAACAAACCTTACTTGTGAGGTTGAATCATCATATATCATTTTCTTGAAGTAGTTGAAACTTGAAGACTTGATCCAGTACTTGAACTTTTTGTTCTTGAACCTCTTGATCTTGTACTTGAACTTCTTGATGTTGTACTTGAACTTTTTGATGTTGTACTTGAACTTCTTGATCTTGTACTTGAATGTAGACAGGCTTGGCAAGGATGACATGAAGTTGATCTTATAATAAATGCTAAACAAGATACAGATTCCAAGAGGTTTTAGCACTACAAAATTTGACAAACCTAAGAGCTAGACAAGATAGCATTTAGAAGTCAGACCGTAGGTCAATCTTGGAGAAGAATTGTGCACCCTATAGCTGGTCAAATAAATCATCAATCCTCGGGAGTGGGTATCTGTTCTTGATAATGACTTTGTTGAGCTCGTTGGTAATCCACGCAGAGCCTCAACGAGCTATCCTTCTTCTTCATGAACAATACCAGGGCCCCCCCATTACAAACTGTTAGGATGAATAAAACCTAACTCCCGCAACTCGTCCAACTGTGCCTGCAGCTCCCGTAACTCCATTGGTGCCATACGATATGGGGCCTTTGAGATAGGCGCGATACTGAGCACAAGATCTATCTAAAACTCTATCTGTCGGTGCGGAGGCAATCCCGAAATCTCCTAAAATACATCCAGGAACTCACAAATAGTCGATAATTGCTCAAAACACCCAGCCACTAACTCCTCAACAACATAGGCCAACAAGCTAGACAGCGGCTCTCCTCTATGCTCGACAATGAACTGACATAATGGCAAGCTGGGTATGTAGAACGTGACTGTCTGGGCGGAACAGTTCAACATGATGTGGTACTCAGCAAGACAATTCATACCCAGGATAACATCATACTCGATCATTGGCAACATGAACAAATTTACGGGCAGAAACATATCCCCAACTACACGACGAATAGAAACGAACCAAAATTGTAGACTTCTCCAAGGGAGTCGATATTGATAAAGCCTCATGAGCGGACTCCGATGGTAGATCGGTCAATCGGCAGAACTCCTCGGCTATGAACGAATGAGATGCTCCAGAATCAAATAACACGCGAGCAATACAAGCAGAGATGAGAAGAATACACTCAACTCCTCCTCCCAACGACTGAGGGTCCTACTGAGCAGTGTAGAATCTACCTTGAGCTGGCAAGGGAAGCATGCCTGATGACTGAGGGTCTTGACCCTGCACCTGCTGCACCACATAGAATCTTCCCTGGGCCTGTGGGGGAGGTGCATGTCCCCTTTGCATCTGTGATCCCTGCTGCTATTGTGGTCATTGCGGTGGCTTACCTTGCTACCTCTACTGCTGCAGAGGAGGCCTAGGAGGTTGGTGCTAGGGTCGCTGCTACTGTGGTGGCTAATGTCGGGGCTGATGTGATGCCCTCTGCTGCTACTGATGCTGGGGATGGGGCCACTCGTGCCTATGATGTCCCGTACACCCACAACCGAAATAAACTCCTGTGAATGGTCCAAAAGAAGAAGCTAGTTGTGAAGAAGATGACGCTGGTTACCCTGCTGGCGGTTGAAACCTTGAATGACCCCTATGCCGACGGTGTTGATGCTGGTGGGAGCTATCAGAGTGCGCCTTCCTCTTCTGGTCTCCTCCTGGATCTTGGGACCTTTGAAAAGTGGCTCAATCATCCTCATAAACTAGGGCCCTGTGCACAACGTTAGTGAATGTCGTAATCAAATGCCCAACCACTTCACTCTTGAGAGCGGGAGGCAAGCCATTTAAAAACAGTGGGCCTTCCACCTCTCATCATCCACTAAGTAGGTCACGAATCGGGATAAGGCAATACAATGGGCCTCATACTGCGAAACTGTCATATCACCCTGAACAAGGGTCTCAAACTCCAAAGCTCTCTGCTGCTAAACATGCTTAGGGAAGAACATCTTGTCAAAATGGTCCACGAAGTCCTTCTAGGTCTATACAAAATCTCTGCCAACTGATCTGAAAAGAGAAGCCCACCAGTGCCGGGCCTCGCCTTGAAGAAGAAAAACTACCAACTGAACTCGCTGCTGTGACGTGCATCTCATGGGGTTGAAGATCTTCTCCACCTCGGTATGTCACAACTTGGCTGCTGTAGATTAGACTCACCCCTAAAACATGGGGGATCATGCTAATGAAAATCCCAAAGAAGTGCACTTGCACGAATTTGCTCCCTTAGCTCTGAAGTCTCCTTTGACTCTCTGCTCTGCCCATGGAGGGCAGCTGTAACTGCTTAGAGCATCTAATACAATTGCTCGACTCCGATGGAATAATAGGAAATGTAGGTGTTGCACTCACCTCAGGCGGAGACGTAGGAACTACAGGAGCCTCTGACATAGGTATGACAGGCTCCAATGGAGGAATAAGATCAACTGGAGGCAGAACAAGAACCTCCAGAATAGGATCAAGACTAGGATCCGCAACAGATGGAGAGGGATGCGCTCGGGTCGCTCTGACACCACGGGCGCCTCTACCTCGCATGCCTCGACCACAGGTGCCTCGTTTAGGTGACATCGTCTACAAAAAGAATAAGGGCGTCTAAGGCTGATGGATGTCAGAGAACCAAACCAAAAGAGTACTCATTCGGGATGCTACTTGTCCTAATTTCAAAGCAAATATGTGATGTTGTCCTGAGTTACTTTTAGGTTATTTTTTTATGCTCTAATACAAATAATTTTCACGCCCCAGACTCGAAAATCGGGCTCACAATATTCCAGATCGCCAAATCCAGCACCAACAACCTCCATAGTACCCCATTCTCGGCTCTTGTCACCCATCCACTAGGTTTCGATCCTGGGATCCTACAAGGAGGGGTTCTAAAACATAAGTATGATTCAATTGAGCATGCCTAAGATCATAACATCATAACCACAGATAAATAACCAAAGGAACAACATTATAAAATCTACTAAGAATTTAAAATTTCACAAGTATAAGGCTCAAAGGGGAGAATACAAAGACTATATAAGAACAACTTCAAAAGGGGTCCACGACACGCTACATGCTCCTGCTCAGCTACTGTTGCTGCCTAGAATCACCTGCACGCATCAATTGTCTATAAGCTTATAGAAAGCTTAAAGGGCGGTGTAAGTGTGTGCAAGACAGGTGCCATGAATGCGATATCAAAGTATATGGAAAAAAATGTGGTAAGACCATGAATACCACTAGCCGTCATAAGGCTAAGCAATGCAAGGCAGGAATACCATCTACCAATCAAAGGTTATGTAATGAAGGGTTATACAGCCAAGTGTCATATGTAATGTGATCATGCTCATCCTCATATAAAGTCCACAAATCAGTATAGTTCCTCTCTAGGAAATCACTGGGGTCAAATGTACTACATGCTGACTACCGCCTCCCTAGCCGCGCGGCCCAGCGAGTGTCAGAGATCTCATTACCCGCCTGTGGACAGTCAATCACTAACAAGGCTCGACGATAGCGGACCCATTTACGAGCTAGTCAAACTCAGCCTAGCTTAAATGCCCCTTCACTTGGGCGGATAAGGCCACACCCCTTTCCAACTAATCATGTTATAGTGGGAGAAGTGGCCTAATGGTAAAGGCACCAGTGCTCATGTTTTCCACTCGGTCTCGATGTTGGAGCATCTCCTGGTACCATGAAGGTTCTGGGACTTTCACCCAAGGACATCCTACATGTCCACAATGGTGAAACTAATATTTTCGATGTCCAAATCTGGCCATCCAAGATATGCCTATTGGGGCTATGGCCCCGATGAAGCTAGGGCGAATATTAACTATGCTATGTAATACTAGATGCATGAATCACATAATTCAACCATGCATCAGTCCTGCGCATACAACACGCTCAAGAGGGGCAACTCCATCACTCAGGGAGTCCCATAATAGCCTGCTCATTGGCATAAACTATGACCAATCACATCTCAATCAAGCACACATATGATACACATGGGAATGGATCATGAAGATAACTAAGTATGCCATGCGTTGATATTTTACTCTCCTCATAACAAGGTAGGGTCTAAGTACTTAGACAATTTTACATAGAATGGAAGGAGCACAACTACTAATGGGGCCCCAATAGTTTAGGGTAGCCCACTAGGACTAAGTAAACAATACCATGGGCCTTAATGATAAGAATGAGCTTAATAAGGGTCTAAGGTGGACATTTAACCACCAATAGATGAGAATGGGCCTAATAAATGGCCTAGAGGGGTCCATAATGGGGACATTTAACCACCATTGTCCCCTAGAAGGCGGCCCAACAAAGATTCTACCTAAAGCAAGGCTCAAGGCACAAGTACTACCTTAAAAATAAAATGGGCAGCAATACATATATATCATATCACATAATGGGCCCTAAGAAAATGGCCCAAAGCCCTCACACAACATCATGGGCCCTAAAAGGCAAACTATGACCCAAGAACAATGGCCACCAAATTCATGCATTATGTTGAACCTAATGGGTAGCCCATAAGCCCAAATACATGGGTAAGGCATGCCTAATGCTTGACAAGTTGGGCCTTACCAATCAGCCCAAATCTGGTTAATGTAGAGGGGCAACAAGGATCAAATTATTCAGCCCACAAGGTCCATCATAAGGTGAAATCAGTCCAAGTACCAAAGAGTGGATGATCAATATTATTTAGGCCTGCTGAATGTCCTAAAACCTGGCCTATTATGGCCCTCAAAATCAACCCAAACATGGGCTTAACAAGTCACTAATTAAGCCCAAAAATCAGAGATTTACAAGTATGGTGTGTACACATAACACCCTCAGCCTGGTGGGCCTCACAATCCTAAAACAAACAAATATTTGTAGCAAATTCTCGGCCCTTGCTGGAAATCCAGCCCACCTACTTCCTGGGTCTACTGGAGTCCAGGAAAATAATTTTTTTGGTTAAAATATATAGTCCAAGGTAGCCCATACATGATACAATGGGCCCCACCAAATGGAAGGTGGATGTACAACACATAATCCAAGTGAGATTGCTGCTGGACTGCAAGTCCATCAGCACCCCAAGAACAATCTTGACGTCCCAAGGGGCTGGATGGTTGGCCCCTAATAATATATAAGGTGGCCCCCACTTATGGTCGTCCCATCATGGGATGGACCACATCCAAGTGGGCCACACAAGGGAGGGAAAGCATGGAGAAAACACATCAGCAAGGTGGGCCAAAAGGGGAGGAACGGCCAGCCCTTGCTAGATGTCCACCTGGCTGGGATGTCTAGCAGGTGGGTTGCTGGCCCATCCTCAAACCCCCCAAAAAAATGTTGGTCCAGGTGGCCCACATGTACATGAAGTGGGTCCCAGCAAGGTGGGCCACAAAGGAGGTAAAGGAAAAGATCATACATCCATACATTTAGAGAATAAAAATTTTGACAATAAGGTTGTAAATAAAATTCTGCTGCTGGAAAAATGTTGTTGACCCCATCTTGTACACCCAATGGGGTGGGCTGAGGACTGCCAAATCAAAGGGGAAGTGGGTGGATTGCATACACCCATATATGGATAACAAATGGGGTCCACCAAAGTGGCCCACTATCCCCAAAACTAAGCTGATACATGTGTACTCCAAAAAATTTGGACTGTCCAGCCCTCTTGGGCCCACTCCATGGAGCTCAAATCAAGGGTGGATGGTGTGGGCTCCTGTTGAGACTCAAATATTGCATAATTTTCCCCATTTATATCTTGATTTTATGAATATAAATCATCTTAATATTCTATTTTATTCTTGTATGTGTTGCAAGGTGAATTTAAGAGCTTGGATTGAAAAGGGGTACTAAAAAGCATGGATTTAATGTTCAAGAATTACTAAGGCAAGGGATTGATCTTAGGAGAGCAAGATTGAAGAATTCACATGCCAAAGATCTAAGAAAACCAAGTGAGGAATGAAGAGAATCGAAGATTTGAAGTGAAGAATCCTGAAATCATCCTGAAAAAGTGTATTCTAAAACTATGAAGTTTATTTTGGAAAACTACGCAGCAGGAAGTCTGTTTTAAACGAACTATGTAGCGAGAAGTCTATTTTGGGAAAATACGTATATTTGAAGCGGTTTTTAGGGTTTTTCGACTTTGTACGAAAATTGGAGTTCTCTACTTATAAATAGGGCTTTCTAAGGCATTCCAAGGGATCATTCAAAGCATTTAAGAGCACGATTTAGGGTTTTTAGAGGGTTTTCAATTTTATTTAAGTTTTATAAATTATTTTTTTTCTTTTAGATCTTTTCTATTTGCATTTATTCTTTCTTGTTTCTTTCTTTCTCTATTTTAGTTATGTTTTTCTAAGTTCCTTTTAGCCCAAGTTAGAAGGGAAGCACATGAGTTTAATAATTTTTTAAGATTATGATGATTGATTGTTTTAATGATGAGAAGAATGGTGTTGCATATTATCTATTATTTAGGTTTTATTTTTTTATCCTCTTGTGAGATCCATATGTTTCCATCATATGAGATCCACATTGATAGATAGGCTTACCCTAGATCAATCAGATTTCCTAGATAGGAGATGTTCTTAACCTGTTATATTTCTTTAATATTCATTATCCTATAGATATTGAATACTTAAAATCACTGGCGCTTGAGAATATATGTCAATGGTGCAAATCCATTATTTTCTTATCTTTTATATCATTTATTACAATATTTAAACTGTTTTATTTTTCGATTAGGCTGACCATAGTGCTCAGATCCTAGTTGTGTTATCCAAGTCATCATGATTTTGGAACATTAACCTATGTGTGGAACTTTGAAGCTTGGGTGTTCTTTTATTCAGTTGAATTACATCCATTCAAAAACCCTAAAATCAAATCATCAGTTTAGTTTTTATTACTTAGTTTGTTTTGCATTTGATTTTTTTCCTTCTTACAATTCATCTCCCTGTGGGATCGACCCTGTATTCACAAGATACTACTTACGAACCTCTGCACTTGGAGGCAAGCAATCAAGTTTTTGGCGCCGTTGCCGGGGAGAGACTGAGATAGATCAGATCTGTGCAAGATATCTAAGGTAAGTTTTCTTCTAAGGTAAGTTCTCTTCTCAACCCTACAAATTTTCTATAGATTTTTTTTTCTTTTCTTTTTCTTTGAAAATAAATTCAGTTGGGTCTTTCAAGCACTAACTATGATATAAGGTTGTCATGCTTGGGATTTTATCACCCAAATGCTATGGTTGTCATACAGTTGCTGTTTGATCACAAAGATCATCCGCTGAATCTATTTTCCATATTAGCATAGTTTAATTTCTGCATTAGTTTTACTTTTATTTATTTATTTTATAGATTGAAACCTCATAGTCGGCCCTGCCGCCTGGGTTGTTGATTTATTTTTGCTTTGTGGACTGAACCCTCATGGTCGGCCCTGCCGCCTGGGTTGTTGATTTATTTTGCTTTGTGGACTGAACCCTCATGGTCGGCCCTGCCACCTAGGTTGTTGATTTATTTTGCTTTGTGGAATGAACCTCATGGTCAGCCCTGCCCCCTGGGTTGTTGGTTAAGTTTTTATTTTTATTTTAAATATCATACTTGCTATTTGAATTAGTGGTATTTGTTGTGTGTTGTGGATGGTTTATGTCCCGTTGGAGTAGGGATCAAAACAATTGACTCTCCTCTGAAGGGGGGCTAGTTCTAGGCCTTGATCATTCACTTAAAAGAGGCATTCAACATCACTTGGATTCCATGACAGACCCAGTTGATAATCCAAATCCAAATATGCTAGAACCAACTATAAATCAAAATAGAGAAAATCAACATAATCCTCCTCTTGAGGATGAAAATGAAGTTCATAGGAATGTGTTAAACCAACTATGGACTTTATGTGAACATTTACACCCTGAGAGATCAACTTTACCATCTTACATAGTGTTCCCTGCTCACACAGGGAACATTGATTTTAAACCAGGTGTGATTCAATTAATTCCTAAATTTCATTGCTTGGATTCTAAAAGCCCCTACTTACACCTCAAGGACTTTGAGGAAGTAATTACAACATTACAAGTAAATAATGGCAATAGGGATGTACTTAAGCTTCGGTTATTCTCATTTTCTCTAAAGGATCGGGCCAAAGCATGACTCAACTCTCTAAGACCTAATACCATCACTTCATGACAAGCCTTAAGTAGAGAGTTTTTGAAAAAGTTCTTTCCCGAGCACAAAACAAATACACTAAAACAAGAAATCATGTCATTCTCCCAAAAGGGGAATGAACTATTTTTTTCAAGCTCGAGAGTGCTTCAAAGACATTCTAATTACTTGTCCACATCATGGTTATGAACCATGGCATGTGATTGATGCTTTCCGAAAGGGGCTCACCATGAATACCCATCAGTTCATAGAGATGATGTGTGGTGGAACCTTTCTTGACAAAGATCATAATAAGGCTTAGGATTTTCTAGATATGTTAGCAAAGAATACGTAGACATGGGATATCTCTACTAAATCAGACCAAACTAGACCCATTCCTAAAGAGAAAGCGAGAATGTATGTCCTAAGAGAGGAAGACGACCTTAATGCAAAATTCACTGCATTGGCTAGAAAGGTCGAAGCCTTAGAAATTAGGAAGGTTGATTTGGTTAAAGCAAACACTTCCTTATGTAATTTTTGTAGCATTTGTGGTGGTACAGACCATGACACAAAGGATTGTCCAATAATCTCAGTTGTACAAAATATCACGTATGAGCATGATCAATAAATGCTAAAAATAATTACCAAAGGTCAGTTATGTAACCAATGGGAAACACGTACAATCCAAATTGGCGTAACCATCCTAATCTTAGTTAGAGGAATGGACCACAAATTAATCCACCTAATGCACCTCAAATGCCTTCATAAAACAACTACTTTGAGGCACCTAACAATGCACCATATGTGCCCCAACCAAAGCGATCATCTGTGGAGGATGCATTGACCACATTCATGAACTCTCAAGCTCAAATGAATCAGTCTTTAATCTAATCAAATCAGGAATTAAAGACAGTTGTGGCTAGGATTAAGACTCAACTAAATACAAGGAAAAAAGGTACCCTTCCTTCTCAACCTGTGCCAAACTCTAGAAACACACATTTCATTGGAGACTCAAATCTAAGTGAGCTACATCATGAACAAGCTAAGGCCATCATTACCTTGAGAAGTGGAAAAGAGATCGATAACAAGATGATGTAACCAGTAGAAATACCGAAGGATGAGCCACTGTCTCAAGAAAATGATGAACTGGCTATGGTTCAAGAGCCGCAACAACAAAAGGATAAAGAGACTAAGTCATATGAGCCTCCAGTTCCATTCCCATCTAAACTTCGGAATCCGACTATCCCTATGAAATATCAAGAGGTGTTGGATGTGCTCCAAAATGTTACTGTTAATATTCCTCTGCTTGATGCCATTAGACAAATTCCATCATATGCTAAATATCTCAAGGACTTGTGCACTGTAAAGAGGAAATTATATGTGTACAAAAAGGCCTTCCTTACTGAGAAAGTGAGCGCTTTCTTTCAATAAAGGGTTATACCCAAATATAAAGACTCGAGAAGTCCCACTATTCCTTGTATTATTGGGAATTTCCAAATTGAGCGCGCTTTACTAGATTTGGGTGCAAGTACCAACTTAGTACCTTATTCGGTTTACAAACAAATGGGGTTAGGCGAGCTTAAACCAACCACGATTACACTCCAACTCGCTGACCGCTCTATTAAGGTACCAAGGGAAATTTTAGAGGACGTGCTAGTCCAAGTGGAGAAATTCTACTTCCCTGTGGATTTTATTGTACTAGACATTGAACCATGTATAAATGCTAGCTCTCAAGTTCCCATCATTTTAGGCCGCCCATTCCTAGCAACTTCAGATGCAATCATAAATTGCAGGAATGAAATGATGAACTTGTCTTTTGGTAACATGACTCTAGAGCTAAATATTTTCAATCTATGTAAGCAGCCCATTGATAATAATGAAATCCATGAGCTAAATTTCATGGACTGCTTCATAGAAGAAGAGGAATTGAAACCTAGTCTAACTAAGGAATTGATTCAAGTCATTGAGTACTCGAAAAATTCTGATTTAGAAAAAGTGCTTGCCGAAATTTGTGATGATAATGAGAGAACTACCACCCAAGACATTGGTATGTACCAATGGAGACCGCGCACACAAATCCTATCTATCGAGGACTCGCAACCTCTGCCATCACCAACCAATATTCCAAAGCTTGATTTAAAACCACTACCAAATGAGCTTAAGTATGTATACTTAGGTGAAAATAAAACTTATCCTGTGGTAATCTCTTCATTTTTAGACAAGGATCAAGAGATTAAATTGTTGAAAGTTCTAAGGGACCACAAAGGAGCCTTGGGCTAGACCATTTCTAACTTAAGGGTATAAACCCTTCTATATGCACCCATCGGATCCACCTCAATGAGGACGCTAAACCAATTAGACAACCTCAAAGGTGTTTCAATCCAAACATAATGGAAGTTGTAAAAAATGAGGTGATCAAATTGTTAGATGTGGGAATCATCTACCCAATATCCGATAGTGTTTGGGTGAGTCCAACTCAAGTAGTCCCAAAGAAATTCAGAATAACTATTATGTAGAATTCTAATAATGAAATCATACCAACACGTGTCACTACTGGTTGGCGTGTTTGCATTGACTATAGAAAATTGAACCAGATTATAAAGAAGGGCCATTTCCCTCTACCATTCATTGATCAAGTTTTAGAGAGGGTAGCAGGTCACTCCTTTTATAGTTTTCTTAATGGATATTCTAGATATAACCAAATAGAGATAGCCCTTGAAGACCAAGAGAAAACCACGTTCACTTGTCCATTTGGCACGTTTGCTTTCAAACGGATGCCATTTGGATTGTGTAACACCCCAGCAACTTTTCAACGGTGTATGTTAAGCATTTTTTCAAATATGCTTGGGAAGTTTCTTGAGATTTTCATGGACGACTTCTCTGTATTTGGGAGTAGTTTTGAGGAATGTCTTGGTGTGAAGAGAAACAACTTGTTTTAAATTGGGAGAAATGTCATTTCATGGTTCAAAAGGGAATTGTTTTAGGTCATGTTATCTCCAAAAATGGAATCGAGGTAGATCGCTCAAAACTCGACATTATAACTAATCTACCTATCCCCCAAACTGTTAAAGATATTAGATCACTTATAAGGCATGCTGGTTTTTATAGAAGATTCATTAAGGACTTTAGTGTCATTACTAGACCCTTGACTAATCTTCTTCAAAAGGATGTTCCATTTAAGTGGACATATGAGTGTGCAAGTGCCTTTAATAAAATTAAATCATCCCTTACCATTGCACCTATTATGCGTCCACCTAATTGGACACTTCCTTTTGAACTAATGTGCAATGCAAGTGATTATGCCATAGGGGCTGTTTTAGGCTAAAGAGAGATAAATGGCCCTACGTTATTCACTATGCGAGTAGAACTCTAAACTCGGCCTAAGTGAACTACTCAACAACTAAAAAAGAGTAACTTACAGTAGTTTTTGCTTTTGATAAGTTTAGGTCCTATTTACTGGGATCTAAAGTGGTCATTTTCACAGACCACTTAGGTTTGAAATATTTGCTATCTAAGAAGGATGCAAAGCCGAGACTTTTGAGATGGATCCTCCTACTCCAAGAATTTGACTTAGAGATAAAAGATAAGGAGTAGAAAACGTAGTGGCCGATCACCTTTCTAGATTGGTGTTAGATGATTCCACTGAGGAGATGCATATCCAGGACACTTTCCCTGATAAACAATTATTTGTGATCTCCAAATTGCCTTGGTATGCGGATATAGTGAACTATCTTGTAACGGAAAAAATGTCATATCATTGGAAGTCACAAGATAAGAAGCGTTTTGAAACTGAGGTTAGGAACTTCTTCTGGGATGACCCGTATTTATATAAATATGGGACTGATCAGATTTTTAGACGTTGTGTCCCAGAGGATGAAGTTCGAGTGTTATTTCTTTTTGTCACATGGAAGCATGTGGTGGACATTTTTCTGCTAAGAAAACCACTGCAAAAATCTTGCAATGTGATTTTTACTGGCCTACCATGTTTAAAGACACCCATGCTTTCTATGTTGCTTGTGATAGATGTTAAAGGTTGGGAAGAGTGTCCTGACGTAACATGATGCCTTTATCCCCAATTTTACCATTGGAGATTTTTTTTGTTGGGGTATTGATTTTATGGGCCCATTTCTATCTTCTTTTGGATTTCTTTATATATTGGTTGGTGTGGACTATGTTTCAAAGTGGATTGAGGCAGTTCCAAGTAGGACCAATGACAACAAAGTGGTCATACGATTCCTTAAGGAAAATATTTTTTCTAGATTTGGAACTCCAAAGGCCATCATTAGTGATGACGGGTCTCACTTTTGCAATAGGACATTTGAGGCTTTGATAAAGAAATATGGCATCAAGCATAAAGTGAGCACCCCATACCACCCATAAACGAGTGGGCAAGCTGAGATTTCTAATTGGGAAATCAAACACATTTTAGAGAAAACTATAAGGCCAGATAGGAAGGATTGGTCCCTCAGACTATCCGACCCTTTATGGGCTTATAGGACTGCTTATAAGACCCCGATTAGAATGTCTCCATATAGATTGGTGTATGGGAAGGCTTGCTACTTGCTAGTGAAATTGGAACATAGATCCTACTGGGCAATAAAGAAATTAAACTTTGATATGGATCAATCAAGTGGACAAAGGAAATTAGAGTTGAATAAATTAAAGGAGCTGAAGAGAGACTCCTATGAAAATTCTAAAATCTAAAAATAGAGGACCAAAGCTTTTCATGATAAAAATATCCTGAGAAAGAATTTTGAACCTTAGCAAAAGGTCCTATTCTACAATTCCCGTCTCCAGTTCTTTCCAGGAAAGTTAAGATCAAAATGGACAGGACCCTTCATTGTGAAGAATGTTTATACTCATGGGGCTGTTGAAATTGAGAATCCACATAATGGTAATGTGTACAAGGTTAATGGTTAGAAATTGAAGCCTTATGTGGAATACTTTCATTTGGGAGAGGAGTCCATCCCTTTTCATGAGCTAGAATATTCAGATTGATGCTCCTAGTCTGACGGAGCATTTGTGCAGGATTTGTATCATATTCAAATTTTTAGTGTCACATAGCAAGTGAGTTTTTCATGGCAGGTATTATCCACCCTTTCTTTCATTTTTATTGTTCTCTGCGTTACATTATCATTACAATGGGGACAATGTAGATTTTAGGTTGGGGGGTGTGGATAGTCATCCATGTGAAGGTTTTTTTTTTATAGGTTTTAGTTTATTTTATTGTTATTTTTATTATTTTTAGGTTTCAGTTAGGTTTAAGTTTTTTTTTAAGGTTTATGGAAAAAAATTCAACATTTTCAAAATAATATTTTTATATACAAGAATGTGAACATGATATTTTGTGAATTCCAAAGGCAAACTTAATACTTAGTCTAGGTTGATAGTAGTCAGAATCCTGATAACTGAAAATTATAGACTTGAGTTCAATTATCTAATCACTAGTTTAAAGTGAGTTGTAATTTGATGTACTGAATTCACAATACACCCTAGCTAACTAAGTGAGGAATATGATATGTGAATTAGAATAATAAATTTTGATTCAAAACAAAGTTGAATGAACTAGTACCATTGATATATGCTTAAAAGAGAGAATATTGAAGAAAAAATAAAATTTTATTATACAACATGAATGCAATGACCATAACAATCGTGTCAGTAATCCGAAGTAAGGACACCTAAGTATCCATTAATGTTACCATTACAAGTACGATACCTTATGTTATGAAGCAAACCTGATGAGAATCTTCATCTAAGGGTGGTCTATAATAATGAGAAAATGATGATAAAAGAATAAATGTCATGAAAAAAATGAGATAACTAGAGATTTCATATTCTTGGGATGATTGAAAAGAGTTAGGATATGGAACATGTATATTTCTCATAGTTAGACTACTGTCACGAAGCACCTAAGGATATTGGATTATAACTATTCTAAATTTTGATTAGATCTCTGAACTCAAGGATGAAATGGATTATAAAATTAAGATTCTAGCTAACTTGAGACTTAGGGTAAGTATTGTTTTGTTTTGGAATTCATATGATGAATGGAGGCATAATTATATAAATTTCTGAGTGTTGAAATATTTTTCATATTTTCAATGTTTGTGGGTAACATTTCTGGAAACCCTCATGAGACTATAACTCATTCACTAGGAAAAAACCTAGGGGTTTAAAGGCTTGTTGCATATGCTAAATGCAATCGAGATTACCTGCGAAAGTGGTGTAGTTAGAATTTTATTTTCATTCTAATTTTGTTTCTAAAATTATTTTTTATTTTTATTTATTTTTTCTCTCTTATTTTGCTCGGGACTAGCAAAATGCTGGTTGGAGGGTGTGTTGAGATTCAAATATTGCATAATTTTCCCCATTTATATCTTGGTTTTATAAACATAAATCATCTTAATATTATATTTTACTCATGTATGTGTTGCAAGACGAATTTAAAAGCTTGGATTGAAAAGGGGTGCTAAAAAGCATGGATTTGATGTTCAAGAATTACCAAGGCAATGGATTGATCGTAGGAGAGCAAGATTGAAGAATTCACATGCCAAAGATCCAAGAAAACCAAGTGAGGAATGAAGAGAATCGAAGATTTGAAGTGAAGAATGCTGAAATCATCTTGAACAAGTGTATTCTAAAGCTGTGAAGTTTATTTTGGGAAACTCCGCAGCAGGAAGTCTGTTTTAAACGAACTATGCAGCGAGAAGTCTATTTTGGAAAAATACGTATATTGGAGGTGGTTTCTAGGATTTTTCAACTTTGTACGAAAATTGGAGTTCCCTACTTATAAATAGGGCTTCTTAGGGCAATCCAAGGGATCATTCAAAGCATTTAAGAGCACGATTTAGGGTTTTTAGAGGGTTTTCAAATTTATTTAAGTTTTATAAATTATTATTTTTTCTTTTAGATCTTTTCTATTTGCATTTATTCTTTCTTGTTTGTTTCTTTCTCTATTCTAGTTACGTTTTTCTAAGTTCTTTCTAACCCAAGCTAGAAGAGAAGCACATGGTTTTAATAATTTTTTAAGATTATGATGATTGATTGTTTTAATGATGAGAAGAATGGTGTATGCATGTTATCTATTATTTAGGTTTTGTTTTTTATTCTCTTGTGAGATCCATATGTTTCCATCATATGAGATCCACATTGATAGATAGGCTTACCCTAGATCAATCAAATTTCCTAGATAGGAGATGTTATCAACCTGTTATATTTCTTTAATATTCATTATCCTATATGTATTGAATAATTAAAGTCACTGACGCTTGAGAATATATGTCAATGGTGCAAATCCATTATTTTCTTATCTTTTATATCATTTATTACAATATTTAAACTGTTTTATTTTCCAATTAGGGTGACCATAGTGCTTAGATCCTAGTTATGTTATCCAAGTCATCATGATTTTGGAACATTAACTTATGTGTGGAACTTTGAAGCTTGGGTGTTCTTTTATTTAGTTGAATTACATCCATTCAAAAATTCCAAAATCAAATCATCAGTTTAGTTTTTAATTACTTAGTTTGTTTTGCATTTGATTTTTTTCCTTCTCACAATTCATCTCCTTGTGGGATCGACCCTGTATTCACGGGATACTACTTATGAACCGCTACACTTGGAGGCAAGCAATCAGCTCCATCCTACATCAAGGTGGGGTCCACACCTTAGAGAATACCCAAAAAAAATCTGGAAGAAAGGCATTGTAAACAGGCCTTACAACAACATACAAAACCACACAACAATGAGCCTGAAATATGGACAACAACATGTTGTTGTCCATTTCCAACCCATTGTAAAATAAATGGAGGGATTAAAACTTAGATTCAAGAAAGGGGGTCCACCTAGATGGGCCACATATACTCTAGCCCCAATCCCCTTACAAAATCATCTAAGAAATCAGGCCTTAGTGGTCATCCAACCCATGCAAACAAGATGGGCGTGGACGTCCAGCAGGTAGGCCTGGATGTCCCAAAAATATGGACAGTCTGGAATTTATGGACACATAAGGTGAACCACATACATCAGGAACAAAAGAAAGGAGAGAGAGAGAGAGAGAGAGAGAGAGAGAGAGAGAGAATCACGGCCATAGGGAGGACTCCGCCACTATGAGTCCTTCACAACAATCACAACCACATTTACATGATCATGGGTCCCATACAAGCATGGGCCCTCACAAAATCAGAAATCTGAGGTCGGGATACCATTACCAGCATGGATCTAGGTTTTAGATGACCCAGAAACCTATAAATCAAAGGGAAATCTCATTATGGGGTCCATGGAGAATGGCCCCATCATGGCAATCATGCATGCATAAAGTGGGCAGTTGGCCATACTCATAGAGTTATGCAGGAACTCCACCATTGATTGGTGGGTCCTACACACTCCCAAACAAATGAAAAAGGTTCATCCAAGAAGAAAGGAAAGAAACTAATCCTATGAATCACCTACCTCAAGACTTCTTCTTCTTTCTCCACACTAGAGATCTATAGCACCATAGGAGAGGTTTTAATGGCTAAGATGGGATTTGGAGGGTTAGATTTGGAGGTTTTTATGGTGAAAGGGGCTAGAGGGAAAGCTCTCTCATGAACGTCCAAGGGGACTTAGAGAAGAGAATGAGAGAAAAGAGAGAGGAGAGGGAGAAATGGTAGCTAGGAAATGCAATGATTAGTTTTTGGGAGGATGGGGGCATGCTTACAATCATGACAAGCAAGGCATGCTCTAGGCTACGTAGGGATGACATCATGCTAGACTAGGGTGGCTATAGGCTAGCTTGTAGCTTACATATGGAATGAGGAATACTAGGGTGGGCCCACATGGGAGAACATGCAACAAGGATAAGGTGGGTCCCACATCCTAATCAAGGGTCCAAAAGTTGCTTGACTTACATCTTTTGATCTACAACTTGGATTGACACATAAGACACGACGTTGGAGCCACAACGTCGATGCAGGTGCATCGGTATAGGTTTCAGGTCGATCCGGGTCAGGTTTACATGATGGGACTTAAGGATGATCACAAACAAAATCTATAGGTTGCGGGTCGCAGGAATTTGACCGGTAGGATCGTTGGACCTAACGGAATAAAACGGACACTGATGTTAAGGGTCTTACACGTCCCAATATGATATTTGTGTGGCCCATATATGCAGCCCATTGTATTGTATGACAAGGTCCATTGTGATGTATTTGAGGTCCATTATGATGTATATAAGGCCCATATGATGAGTCCCAATGTGATGCATATATAGCCCATATGATGCGGCCCGCTTGGTGTATATGAGGCCCATGTGATGCGGCCCATTGTGATGTGTGAGGCTCACTATTGTATATGAGGCCCACTATGTATGTGTGAGGCCCACTGTTGTGTGTGAGGCCAGTGTTTGAGGTCTGATGAGATGTACACATGGCCCAAGTGATGAGGCCCATTGTGATGTATTTGAGGCCCAGATGGTATGGCCCAATGTGATGTATTTATGACCCATTAATGAGGCCCAATATGATGTATTTATAACCCATGTGATGTGGCCCGCTAGGTGTATATGAGGCCCATGTGATGTGGCCCATTGTGTTATGTGAAGCCCATATGATAAGGTCCAGTGTGATGTATGTGAGGCCTATGTGATGAGGCCCATTATAATATATATGAGGCCTATGTGGTGAGACCCATTGTATTGTATATGAGGCCCATATGATGAAGCCCGTCGAGAAGTATATTAGGCCCTTATGTGAGGTCCATTGCGATGCATATTGGGCTTTTGTGTGAGGCCTATTATGTTGTATGTGAGGTCCTTATGTGAGGCCATCAGCCCCACTATATGTTTGGCCCTATGAGGGCCACTCCTTGGGAGCAATGTTGGTTGAATGTCCACATTGATGGGCAATGATGGTTAAATGTCCACATTTTGACATTCCCTTAGGCCTCGTTAGGCCCATTCTCGATATGAGTAGGTCATTTAGGCCCATCCTTGATATGAGGAGAGTACATCATCATCATATAACATGCTTAGTATAGCTTCATGATCCATGTCCATGCGCATCATTTGTATGCTTGATATGAGGAGTGATTGATCAAAGCACATGCTATTGGGGGATTATTATTGGACTCCCTGATAGGAGGAGTTGCCCATATGAGCACGCAGTACACGAAGGATTGCTACATGACTGGATGGTATGACTCATGGATCTCATATTTTGTGATATGACCACCATATGCCCTAGCGACATCAGGGTCGTGGCCTCCGCAGGCATGTCATAGATGGCCAAATGAGACACTGAAAATGTTTGGTTCTAGCATACAGGCGTTATGAATGTCCTTGGGTAAAAATTGTAAACCCTTGAGGCTAGGGGACGCTCTAACATCTCGATCAAGTGGATATACATGAGCACATGAGGGCCGTATACTAGTAAGCCACGTCTCCCACTATGTTGTAGTCGGTTGGAAGGGGGTGTGACTTTACCCGCCTGAGCGAGGGGGTAATATCTAGGTTTAGTTTGACCAGCTTGAGGAATGGGTCCGCTATCGACGAGTCGGGCCCAATATTGGCAGGCATATAGTGAGCTCTATTCCACTTACCCAGTTGTGTACTCGGATAGGGGCGACAAGCCGGCATAGAGTGTAATAGACCATGGTGATGATCCTAGAGATGTACGGTACTGATATGTGGACTTATTGAGTAGGAGTTGCATACTCAACATTTTACTTATTCATTCATTCATTCACTATCCACTTGGGCTGGTGGTGTGAAACTAATTTGCTATGTGTACCTTTGCTATGGTCAGGATTTCGGTTGGGGCGCGCAACCAACCTGAGATCAGGAGTTTACCACATTAAGTCTGGCTATCCAAATTTAGGTATGGGATTGGTTTAGATAGACGTCCCTTGTGATGGACCCCATACCATGTGATACTATGTACTATCATCCCAACTTCACACTCCAGCTTGGTCATTTCATTTGCACCGCATATTGCATTGCATCCTCAGCACATAGCATTTTGTTTACTATGCTTCTATTTTGCATAGCCTAAATAAGGTTAATGGTATTATGGACTCGCCAGGATCTACATATTGCATTACATCAGCAGCATATGGTATTTGGGTTGCTATATTTCTACATTTATATGGCCTAGATGAGGTTGATGGTATTCATGGCTCTACAGAATTGCATTGCATCCTCGATATCTAATATTTGGCTCATAATGACTCCGCATTGCATAGTCAATCTGCATTGCATACTCTGATATTGAATGACTGTTAGCATTACCATTATTCCGCTTATGCTGATATTTGTGTGCTTGACACTTACCTTGCGCACACACTTACACCACCCTCTAAGCTTTATATAAGCTTATGCATGATAGATGCGTGTAGGTGACATTAGGTCTCAGAAGCATTGAGCTTGAAGTGTGCAGCTATCTTTTGGAGCTTTGATTTTTGATATATGTATTTCCCTTTCAACACTTTATTCAACTATTTTTATTAGTGGATATATGATAATGATGTTGCCTTTGTGATTTGAGTAAACTTGTGGTTATGCTTCTTACGAGATAAATGTATGTTAAAAAATCCTCTTTATAGGATCCCAGTATTAGAATCTGGCGTATGGGCACTGGGAGCCGAGAATCGGGTACCATAGAGGCTGTTGTCACCAGGTTTGCGATCGGGAATTCTGTGAGTTCGATTTTTGAGTTTAGGGTATGATAGAAGTTGGTATTATAGCATAACTTGGAAATACCTGAGGATAACATCACATATCTGCTAATAGCTACCATACACTCTATAATTGTTGATAACTTAGAATGATTAGGTCATTGAATTCGAATAACTTAGCAAACTTTCTGATATAGTTCCCTACCGTTGAGATTGTGAGGCTGCAAAATATTCCAGTCTCGATTGTTTCTGACCAGTATCCGAGGATCAATGGGGTCATCATAGTATAGATGAGGCATCTTGGGAGTAAGAACCTGAGATTCGCAAGCGCTATTTGATTGTATTTTATTTCCAATATATATATATATATAATGCTACGATTTCTCCTCCCTTATGAGTTATGTTTAGTTGCGTAATAGTGCAAATTCGAGGATAAAATTTTTATTAGGAGGGGAGAGCTGTAAGGCCTGTATCTTATTCCGTACCGTTCCTTAGACTTTCGCGATCCTCCCGATCGAATTCCAGCAACCCGCGACTTGTAGTTAGCATTTGTGCACGACCCTGAGTCACACCCTATCAACCTAAATCTACTCGAGCTAAGACTTATAGCCTTGTGACTGTGCTGTAGCCATGGTTCCAATGCCGCGTCTTGTGCACTGATGCGATACCCAAGGTAGGAGTTGTGGGCCTGCATTTATCTCGAGAAAAATGCCAGCATTGCGAATTTTAAGAGAATCTCTACCCAAACATCACATCAATCAATTAAAGTACAACCCATTACTCACCCATACCTCTCTCTTCACCAAGTCAAATAGACACATACTAAGCCATCCCCAAAGTCAACGACCCATCCCTTCCTTACAACAACCCATCACTCTCTCCTTACATCTCCTTTCTCTCTCATTTTCTCCACCATTTTTGCTAGCACTAAAGAGAGGGTAGACGTCCAAGCTTTCTAAGAGAGAAAGAGTCTAGTGTGTGGCCCACTTCCTACCCTAAACTCCCATCTCCACCCTTCAATCCTCAACCTCCTCTATTAAAGTTGAAGCCAAAGAGCTAAGGAAACCATTGAACCAAGAAGATTAGCAATCAGTGGGTGCTCACAGCACTAGATTGTGATTTTAATTTAGGGCTCACATTTAGTGGGACCCAATTGATGTATGTGTGTATGATAGAGAGGGGCTCATAGTGGTGGAGCTCCTCTCCACCTCTCGATTCTCTTTCTCTTACGACTCTCTCTCTCTCTCTCTCTCTCTCTCTCTCTCTCTCTCTCTCCCTGATCGATGACCCACCCAAATGCATGATTTTTTACCCATGTTGTCCATTTAGTGGGCTCACCTTACTGACCTCCTTGCTGTCCGTTTGGATGGGCCTAGGTGAAGGGAATAACAAATATCAGTTTGATCTGAAATAGGTGGGCCATACCACGTATACCCCACCTAATGTTTGCATTTCATCCATGTTGTCCACTGTCCAGCAAGGGACGGTGGAGTACACATAAAATATGTGTTGTATACTCACTGTCTAGCAGCAGGCGTGTAACGCCCTGAATTTCGAGGGTAGAGCAAAGCTCTACTCCCGAGATTCAGAACATCACTTATGCATTATGGATGATGATATTCAGATTTCTTTCATGTTAATGAGTTAAGCATGCATGGGATTATACTAAACAACACATCATACTTTGGATTTGATTAAGCAAGTGTGGAATTCTAAACAAATCTGTATAAGTATACAAATGTTTCACAAGGTTTCTTCTAGAGTATGAGTATGTAACCGAGTTCAATATATACATGTATCATTTCAAAATAAACAAAATGTGGATATATAAATGTGTCCAACTAAGCCCAGATGTCCCAGTGATCCCTGCGTAACGGTGCATAGACTAGATCGGTTCACCACAGAGTTGGAAGTAGGAGAATTCCTCCTCCTCATCCAGACGTCCTACTCTAAAGCATAAACGTCATCTGTTCCCGCATCTGCATTAGAGTCTGGTTGGTGCTTTAAAACACCATCCCAAAGTGGGAGTGAGTGATCAGCTTAGTGGTTTTATAAGGAAAAAGTTACACATGTTATCAAGTCAATTAAAGTAGTAATGATAAGGCAGTCATGACAATCACTTCTGAATTACTCTTTTTAATGTAGGAATGACGTGCAAGTAATGATGCATGCCCTCACATCAATGCTCCCTCACACAAGACTCCAACCACCTATTTCACATATGACAACACTTCCTCAACTGTGCGACTCCAATGCCTTTTTGGCACATCCTAACTAATTCAGTGTGATGCATGGTCGTGTTAGCCAAGTAATTAATTATGATCATTCATACAGTAAGTTTGGGAAGCTAGGGTACCTCCTTTTCTATTATTGACCCAAATCAAACATTTGGCATCAGACAACCACAGTGGTCCAACTCCTATGTTTTGGATCCGTCTAAGTTCATCACTCTTAGTTAAACACATACGATAGGCAAGTTGTTGGTTCGTCACTCCCAGTTAAACACATACGATATGCAAGTTGCAAGAAGTTGTACTTGCGGTCACTAAGGGGATGCTTGTCACTCCAGCATAGGCCGACAGCACGAACACGGTGTCCCATACCACCATACCCGGCTCACGAGTCTTAGTTGCTCATTAGTCACTATGGGGAGGCTTGTCACCCCAGCATAGGCCGACAGCTAAGAGACGGTGTCCCATACCACCATGCCCGACTCATGAGTCTTAGTGGATCATGGTACCATGGTTCATGTGGATCTTTGCATTGGTGAGGGGTACCTTAGATTCAAGCAGTCGCGTCCATACATGGTAAACACACAATAAGTCAATCGGTTTATTAGGCAAGCTCGATTGGTACGGGTGCACGCTAACTTAATCGACATGGAGCGCATAAGTGCCCCTCATGGCCTAGCCACTGTTGACAATCGTCGGGCGACTCGAATTCATTGAGTTTACCCAAGGTGGTGAGACTAATTTGGCCACCTAAACAAGGACTGTCATGCCCCAAACTCGGAAAACGGGCTCACAAAATTCTCGATCGCCGAATCCGGCATCGACAGCCTCTGCAATGTCCCATTCTCGGATCCCGGCACTCACATGCCAGATTCCGATCCTGGGATTCTACAAGGAGGATTTTCAGTATAATTTTTTTTGTAATAGTGCACAACCACAAGCATAACCATGTCACAAAACAACATCACCACAATCAGCTATACCAAAACAATGTGATGCCAGGCATGAATGCTATCGGCCATACCAAGGCCATATGATGCGAAGCCTATGTAGCCAAATGTCATATGCGAGATGCAAAGTAAGCATGTCAGTCCTCATCAAGTACACATATCAATACAGATCCTCTCTAGATATCACCGGGGTCTAATACACCTCACACTGACTACCTCCTCCCTATCTGCACAGTCAAGCATGTGGAAGAGACCACACTATCTGCCTGACCAGTAGTCTGCCAACACCCACCCGACTCGTCGATAACGAACTTATTTGTGAGCTGGTCAAACTCAGCCTAGCTTATAACCCCCTCACTCGGGTGGATAAGGCCACACCCCCTTCCAACTGACCACGACATAGTGAGAGACGCGGCTTACTGGTATTCGGCACTCGGGTGCTTGTATATTCACTCGGTCTAGACGTTGGAGCATCTCCTGGTACCAAAAAGGTTCTGAGATTTTCATCCAAGGACATCCTAAGTGCCCACAATGCTAGAGCCAATATTCCGGTATCCGATACAACCATCCACGATGTTCCTGTGGACGCCACGACCCTGATGTCGCTAGGGCGTGCAGTGATCAAGTCACACATATGCGAGATGCATGAGTCACATCACACAATCATGCAGCAATCCTGTGCGTACCACGGGATCATGTGGGGCACTCCGTCTCATAAGGAGTCCCGAATTGTTTCCGCCCAACGGCTTATGCTATGATCAAACATTCCTCATATCAAGCATACATATGATGCGTATGGGCATGAATCATGGAGGTATACTAAGCATGTTACAAAGTGGTGAACCATCAAATGGGCCTACCAATGGGCCCTAGAGAGAGTTATAATGTGGACATTTAAATAACATTATTCTTACAATGTGGACGTCAAACCAACATTGCTCCCAAGGCATGACCCGCCATAAAACACCATTACACACACCATGGAGGAATCACACATTGCAATGGATCTATATACATCTCATTGGGCCTCGACCCATAGGCCTTAGATACATCAAATGGGCCGCCTCATATGGGCCTTATATAAATCAAGTGGGCCGCATCAATGGGCCTTATATACATTGCAATGGACCATATCCCATGGACCTTTGAAATACATCACAATGGGTCTCATAACATGGGCCTTATGTATATCAGATGGGCCACACCAATGGCCACAAATACATCAAGATAGGCCCAATAACATGGCCATTTATATTAAATGGGTAGCCCCAACTGGGCCCTATGCATATCAAATGGGCCATACATAAGATAAGTGGTGATAATGATTTCCACCATTTAAAATTCCCAAGGCCCACCGTAAATTTGTTTCCCATCCAACCTAATCATAAATTAACATAGTGATAGATGAAGTGGGAAACAAATATCAACTTAATAGGAAGCTACTATGGCCCTTAGAGGTTTTTGAATGGTGGGCATCATTGACCACTACTTAAAATGGTGGGGTCCACTTGAACTTAGATCTGCCTCATTCTTTAACTCATGCCATAAAATGATCTTTTAAAATGAATAGATGGTTTGGATGTACCATATGCATCATGGTGGGTCCCACTGTCCAAACAGTGGATAGTGGTGAGGTCACAGGGGTCCCATCGTCCACTGTGGATGGCATGCATGAACACTTGCACCATAGTAGGCCTTACCGTTCGCCTGGACAGTGGAAATATAACACATATATCGTTGTGGGTCCCATGTGGGGCCCACCATTATGTTTATATGCAATCCATCCCATTAATAAGGTCATACGGACCCTGATTGAATAGGAAAATAAATTTCATCTTGATCGAAAACTTCTGTAGACCTAAAAATGGGTTTCAATGGCAGACAGTTCAACCCCACTGTTTCCTGGGATGTGGGCCACCTGAGCATCAGATGGGTCTGAGCTTTGGAGGGGGCCCACTTCAGGAAGTGGCCCACCCTTTGAATGGTTTAGATGTCAAACATACATCATGGTGGGGTCCACGGATGGGACCGTGGGTCCCAGCCCATCCATCCGTCCGCCAGCGCAGGACGCTGCCTGTGCGTCCTCAGGCAGTAGCAGCGTCCTGCTGCAGTGATGTTTTATTGTTTAAAAAAAAAACTGATTTCTTGCACCTTTTCGTAGGTGGGATCCACATCGACAAAATCCACCCCACTCATTAGATCTTACAGCCCATAACAAATTCAACATGCCCAATATTAAGCATGTTTTGGTGTATAGAAACATCATAGTGAACTTTAACGGTGAAGGCTGTTGTTTTCTATGTTTTGGCTCACTAGAAAAATCAGATTGACTTCATTTTTCAGGTCAACGCCTAAAAGGAGCTGGGAAATGGAATGGACAGTGTGGATTAGATCCATACGTCAAGGTGGGGCTTGCATGAGTGGCCACCTCAATGCTTTGAAGCAAGCTGATATTTTTATTTTTCTCCTGCTGTAATACACCCCACTGTTAGTGCACACTTCTTTGTCCAGCCACGTCCAGCATCCCTGGATGCTGGACGGTCTGCATAAACACATTTTAAGGCGGGCCCCACTTACTAGATGGCTTGGCTAAAACACATGCTTCATGGTGGGGTTCATCCGGGTGGACCACATAGCCACCCCATCACACAAAATAATAAAAAAATTAATAAATGAAAGAGAGAGAGAGAAAGAGAGTGGAATAGAGTGGGACGCGTGTGATGGAGGGCTCCACCACTATGAGCCCTCCCTTGCAAGAAATCATACATCAAGTGGGTGTCAATACATGTGGGCCTATCAAATCAAGGATCAACGGTGGAGATCCCTTCTCCACCCAAAATGGACGGTCTAGATGACCTCTTTTCATGCAAGGAAAATAAACATCTTGATGGGGTCCATGGAGAATGGCCCCATCATGGAATGATCATGAGCATCAAGGTGGGCCATCGACCACACCTAGGGTCCAAAGTGAGATCCATACCATCAATCAGTAGGCCTCACTTGGCCCATCATCAAAACATGATCCATACCACCGTTCGATCTTCTCGGTCCGTTGGAACGCCAATCTCCTTGTGCTTCACTTTGATGGAGAGGATGAGAAATGAAGGGCTAGGATCATGGATTTTTAGGATGGAAAGGTGGGCCACCAAAAGCACTTTTTTTTTCTCACTTGGGATGGCTTGGACGTCCACTTTTTTTTCTCTTTGGTTGCTTGGAAATTGTGTAGAGAAAGAGAGAGAGGGAGAGAGGGTGTAAGGAGAGAGAGTGATGGGTGATGGAGTGATGGATGTGAGGTGAGTGATGGGCGAGGTGAGTGATGGGTTGACTTTAGTGGTTGCTTAACTTGTGGAGAAAGAAAGCATGGGTGCTTTTGTACTTGACATGAGGTGATGGATTGATTGATTGATTAATGGGACATGTTGTAGAGATTCTCTTGGGATTGCAACGCTCAATGTTTTCTTCGAAATAAACGCCGACCCACATCTTCTGGCCAGGGTATCGCATTGGTGCGTGAGTCGCAGCGTTGGAACCGCAGCGACGGTGCGGTCGTAATGATACAAGTCTTGAATTAAACCAACTCAAATCTACAGCATACGACTTAGGGTCGTGCACAAACGTCGATTACTGATCGTAGGTTGCCGGAATTCGACGGGAAGGATCGCAAGAGTCGACGGAACAATATGGACTAGGATACAGGTCTTACAGCTCTCCCCACCTAATAAAAATTTCATCCTTGATATTTACACTACCATCGCAACTAAGACATAACTCATGAAGGAATAGAAAACATAACATCATATATAATCAAACACAATACATCAGATAATCAAACATTAAAAAGATGGGGATAACACTCGTGAATCTCCACCTCGCACTCCCAAGACGCCTTATCCACGCTATGATGGCCCCACTGCACCTTCACCAAGGGAATGACCTTGGTCCGTAGGACCTGCTCCTTCCGATCGAGGATACGAACTGCCTGCTCAATGTAAGAAGCGTCCTCATGAACATCCAACGGCTGCCAATCAATAACGGGAACGATATCTGACCCACACTTCCTCAACATAGAGACATGGAAGACGTTGTGGATGCTAGACAACTGAGATGGCAAGGCAAGCCGATAGGCCACGATGCCAACGCGCCCAGTGATCTCGAAAGGTCCTATGAATCTTGGGGCAAGCTTGCCCTTTGCTCCAAAATGAACCACACCCTTCATGGGTGAGACCTTGAGATACACATGGTCCCCAATGGTAAACTCTAACGGACGACGCCGACGATCAGCAAAACTCTTCTGCTGGCTCTGAGCTGTGCGCATCGTCTGCCTAATGATGTCGATAGTCTTTGACGTCTGCTGCACAAGCTCGGGACCTAAGAGACGCTGCTCTTCAACCTCGGTCCAACAACTTGGAGATCTGCACAGTCTGCCATATAATGCCTCAAAAGGAGCCATGCCAATGGTCGCCTGATAGCTATTGTTGTACACAAACTCAGCCAATTGCAGGTGCTCATCCCAATTACCCAAGAAATCAATCACGCAGGCCCGAAGCATATCCTCAAGGATCTGGTTGACCCTTTCAATCTGCCCATCGGTCTGCGGATGATACGCGTTGCTGAGCTACAAATTAGTGCCCATCGCTCTCTGGAAGTACCTCCAAAACTGAGATGTGAACCTCGGGTCTCGGTCTGAAATGATCGAAACAGGAACACCATACAGTATCACGATCTCATCAACAAACATCTTGGCGAGCCGGTCTGTATGCCAAGTCTCATGAATCGGAAGAAAGTGTGCCAACTTCGTCAGATGGTCTACGACAACCCAAATAGCGTCATAACCGCGCTGAGTCCTCGTCAAACCTATGACAAAATCGGTAGATATGTGCTCCTACTTCCACATTGGGATGCTCAACGACTGCAATAGACCAGGGGGTCTTTGATGATCGGCCTTAACACACTGGCATGTGTCATACTCAGCCACAAAACTGGCTATCTGGCACTTCATCCCCACCTAAAAATATTGACGCCTCATATCGCGATACATCTTTGTCGAGCCAGGGTGGATAGAAAATCCTGATCGATGTGCCTCGGTCATAAGATCTCGGTGTAACTTAGGAATATTCGGGACACATAATCGGCCTCTGAAATGAAGTCCACCATCAAAATTAATCTGTCAATCTGTCTGACTCTCAGATGCTACCTCTCCTCGATAATCCTATAATGACTCATCTGTCTGCTGAGCCTCGATCACCCTTGCGACAAGAGAGGGTTGAATCGATAGGCTCAATAGCTAAACGATAGAAGACTGCCGACCAAACTTGAAGTCGTACACTGCTATATCCTCGAGCATCCTCCACTCCTGAATCATCATGTGCGCCACTAGGCCTTGTGGCTGATGGCTGAGGGCATCTGCCACCACGTTTACCTTGCTTAGTTGGTACTGGAGATCAAAATCATAGTCCTTCAGGAGCTCCATCCAACGCCTCTGCCTCATGTTCAGCTCGGACTGAGAGAACAGATACTTCAAGCTCTTGTGGTCAGAGAAAAGCTCCAATCTCACCCCATAAAGATAATGCCTCCACGTTATTGTTGAACATCCTGTTGATACTAATCATATTGCTCCTTCTGAAATCATTCCTATGCTCCAAGCTGTAGGTTGGGATAACTTATTACATTAGGATGGGCCAGCATACCGGTCCATTGCCTAGTCCATTTCGTAAGCATATGTGATTTTTCATTGGAAAATTTATCTTTTGAGATAGCCACAAGAGAAGGACCATTTGATGTTGATTGTCGTTTGATTCCAGCTCTTATGAAAAATCCTGTGAATGATGAGGGCATTCCTATCCATACCTTATCTGAAAAACCCTCAGTATCTGAAAAATGTATGCTCACTAAAGATTTATGCAATTTGGATGTTCAATGGACACATAAAGGGAATGCGCTTCCCTCGAAGTATCTGTTACCCAAATACAGAGTTCTTCATAAAATCTTTGTGTCTAACTTGTATCCTCGATCGGGTAATAAATTTGAATTGACTTCCTTCATGGTCCGTGTTCTTCATGCTGTCGCTTGCAGTGCTCATGCTTATCTACCATCCTTGATTTGTCACTACATTATTCAGTTTTGACTCCATCTAGGTCACAGTGACATTGCTTTTA
This sequence comes from Magnolia sinica, assembly GCF_029962835.1. Classification (NCBI taxonomy): domain Eukaryota; kingdom Viridiplantae; phylum Streptophyta; class Magnoliopsida; order Magnoliales; family Magnoliaceae; genus Magnolia; species Magnolia sinica. The sequence goes on from NC_080574.1 coordinate 91,016,579, forward strand.
GTTATTTGATGACGTGTTGGCTACGCATATGTTAGTTGATATGCCGGTTGGAGACGCACCTATCTATCATCTGATATTTAACAATTCTAATATCAATAAGATGAAGCTTGATTTCCTTCCTGGTCAAGGTGCTAGTGTCAGCAATGCTAAAGCTGAACATGAAAAAGAAGCTAGTGATCATCCTCCCGCTGATATTAACATGAATGATATTTTTGAGGAACTTGAATTTGATTCTGCAATTGATCCAGATTATGAGCCTTCTAAGTTTGATGCACGTCTGCGTGCATTGGAAGATACGGTTGAGAATATGAATGTTAAGATGGAAAACATGTTTGTTGTCCATGATTTACAATTCAAGTATATGCGCAAATATCTTAGGTGCTTGAACAAGGGCATGCATCAACTTGATCCTTCCATCCATGCCTTCATCTGGTTCAGATTAGTTCTTTTAAGTTTACTAGTCTGTTATAACTTTATTACTCTTGTGCTAGCTTAACTGGTTTTTAGATTGTAGCTATCTTTGACTTAACTCAGTTTATGAATTATGTGGTTTGTTTATGTTGGTTACTCATATCTTGTCTTGTTACCTCTCATATATTTCTTTACTTATTTCTCCTCAGTCATCTATTCTGTGCTTCCATTGTCCTCTTGTGACAAAAAGGGGGAGAATGGATATGGATGTATGTGTCTAATGATTATGTTATGAGGAGGGAGTAGCATTGTGTTTTGGATGTATGTTACTCAGGGAGAGTATGTGTAGAGAGGTCGACTGTATGTTATGTTGAATATTGATTTACAGGTTTGCAGGATCATGTTAGTATGCTGGTTGATAACAACTGGTGCATGATTCTTTAATCAGATATTCTGTATCATGTAACATATCTTGGAAGTGTGTTTTGTCACTAATTTGACAAAGGGGGAGATTATAAGTGCTATAGTTGATAGCTCCTTTTTGTTGTCAAATTTGTGGTGCCAAAGACACTGTTATGAAGCTTGCGTATGTGAAGACCAAAGCTCTACTCAAGATCAGCTTTGATTGACAAGCACTGTTCATAAGTCAAGATCTCAAGAAGCTTTCAAGTTCGAGCTGCATCAAGACTTCAAGCTTCACTACTTTCAAAGGTCACTTGTCTCCTATTTTCAATGTCCTTACATCACTATTGAGGTATGACTGACCTTAGGTTGACCTTTAGAGTAGGCCATTCTGGATACATAATTCATATGTTTTATATAAGTCTCCGAATAATAGATGAAATTGCAGCTACATTAATTCGGCCTTCTGAGAGATAAGTCTGTGCTCCATTTTATGCTAAGTGTGCATATTTAATATTCTCTTTCTTTAGATTTTCTTATTTGATTTTGTTGCTATATTCCAATCTTATTTGAAAAGAGGAATTGTTGTATTCCGTCTTCTTGGAATCAAAATCAAATAGAGCTCCACCCCATTTGGTTTAATTTAAAATCTATTAGAACTTAGAACCATTATAAAGTGAGTATTGGACATTGAACTTTGACATTCAAATCTCTACTCCGACTTGCTTCTTCTGGGCTGCTACAACAAAGGATAAAGTCAGGTATTTTACATTTATGTAATTTACTTTCATTTAGTTTTTTTTTTGGGATTTGCCAAAAATTTCTCATTGTATTGGTTATCTGAGGAGACCCATGAAAACTCAGAAGAGGGGTTTTTTTAATTGTGTAAGCCCACAGAGAAAGACACAATTGTGAATGTTTTGGGTGAACCTGAAAAACCTATCTTTGATAGCGAACGCTGATATCCCCTGTGTGAGGATATTAGGAGTGGAGTAGCTGTGTGGCTGTTTATTAACAGTTGGTGTACACACAGGTGAACCACTATAATCCCTTGTGTTTGTGGTTGTGTGATTTATATTTCATATCTTTAATTATTCATTTGTGGGATGTATATGTGAATGTGAATGATTGTAATCACTTTATTTCAAAGCTCAGTGGGGAATGTTGTAATAGTTTAGATTTGTATTTCTATAGCTTATTCCTTATTATATCTTTATTAGTTTTGAGCTTCAGTTCTTTCATTGTTCTAGTAAGGTTGCCCTGCCATTTTTATGGTGCATGGTTGTCCTTAGAACAATCAATATTTTGAGATTGCATTCAACATCGTGTATTGATTTATTTGGCTATCTCACTTTCTTTATTTCTACTGTATTTATTTTAAATTTGGCATAATCCTATTCACCTCCCCCCCCCTTGGACATATAAGCTTAGCCATTTCAAGTGGTATCAAAGCCTAATAGTTCTCTTTCTTATTTGGATTTAATTCCTGAGCTAACGATCTAAGCTTTATATAAGATATCAAATTTTGATAGCCTATCAGTCACTAGGCCTCCACCCTTTGATGGCTCTAACTATGGCTATTGGAAAGCCAGGATGAGGATCTTCCTCAAATTAATAGATGAAAGTGTGTGGCAAGCCATGGTGAATGAATGGAACCCACCTACCACTGAAGTGACTGGTATTGATGGTTTAAAATCAATAAGAGTAACTCCTTATTTCTCTTGGACCACCCTTCAGAAAAATGAGAGTAGTGCCAATGCAAAAGCACTAAATGCAATCACTTGCGCACTATCACCAGATGAGTTCAAAAGAATCATATCCTGTGATACTGCAAAGAAAGCCTGGGATATATTAGAAATGACACACGAGGGTACTACAATTGTCAAAACATCTAAAGTCCAACTCCTCACAACCAAATTTGAAGAAACTCATATGGAGGAAAATGAAATGTTTATGCACTTTTACACTAGATTAAATGATATTGTAAACTTAATGTGAGGTCTTGGCGATAAAATCCCAGAAAGTAAAGTGTGTGCAAAGATACTACGCTCACTTCCTGAACGGTTCAACTCTAAGGTAATCGCGATCCAGGAACTTTGTGATACGGATAATATGAGGGTAGAAGAACTAGTTGGTTCTTTACAAACCTATGAGTTAAATTTTGAAGCTCTTAAAAGTAAATCTATTGCTCTTAAATCTTCTAAAGGCAACTCTGATTCTGAAGAAGATATGGCTCTTTTAGCGAAAAAGTTTTACAAGATTTTCAAGAGTAAGAAGAGGGTTGATTTTCAAAAATCAAATGACAAGATTAGATCAAAACCTAAATCTAAAACTTGAAAGTCTTTAAAAGATAGTCAAGTTACAACTGCCAAGAATATGGGCATTTAGCAAACAAGTGTCCTAAAAAGGACAAACCCAAAAAGAAGGGGATGTTAGCTACTTGGGATGAATCGTCTGATTCTGAAGCTTCTTCTGAATCAGAAGATTCTGAAACTGAGTCGGGCAGTGAAGTTAAAGCCCTTATGACTCTAGCCAAATTCACTTTTTCAGAACATGATGATTCAACTAGCGAAGAAAATCTAAATAATGATTATGAAAATGAAGATGATCTTCAAGACGCTTACAATGCCCAATACAAGGAAAGTTGTAAAATTGCTGTGAAATTGAAACTTCAAAAAGAGAAATTTTCTAAACTCAAAGAAATTTATGAATCTCTTATTTTAAAAAAATTCCAAATTTTAGATTGTTTTGAAAAATCAAAATGCGATTTAGAATTCAAAACCTCCCTGATTGAAAATCTAAAATCTGAAAATGAGAAACTTAAAAATGAAGTATCTTCTCTTCTAAGTTTAAAGGATACATGGAGGTATGCCCAAGGAGATCCAAAGTTAGAAAACCTTTTATCCAGATCTAGAAAATGTGGCGACAGATCTGGGTTGGGCTACGATAAAAATGTTCCTCCTAAACAAAAGTATACTCCTCCTAAGTTTGTGAAAGGAGAGTCCTCTAACTCAAAAAGGAAAAATACTTGTCAAGGTTTTTCTAAAAGTACAAAAGCTTTTCAAAAACCTATAAGCAGCTATGTCAACTTCAAAATTTAGAATAGAAACCCACTAACTAAAAAGATAATTGATTTACTCAAGGAGCTCTTAAAATCTAACTCAGTAGGTCATCCTTATAACAATAGACAGAAGAAGATCAACTATATTCCCAAACCCAAAATAGTTTTGAAATGGGTTCCTACGGTTGCCTGCTTGGTTGTCCACACCACTTTTAAAGCTACAAGCCATTCAAAGTGGTACCTAGATAGTGGATGCTCGAGGCATATGATAGGCAACAAGGCTTTATTCACCGATTTTAAAGATATGACTGATGGGTGAGTTACTTTTAGTGATGGAAGCAACTGCAAGATTATGGGCCAAGGTACGATTCAACTCTATAACCTTCCTTTGTTTAAAAATATTTTGTATGTTGAAGGTCTAAAACATAATCTTCTAAGCATATCTCAAATTTGTGATAATAACCATAGTGTACGGTTTTCTAATCAAAGCTGTGAGATTCTAAACAACAAGGGTTCAGTAATACTAACTAGACGTAAAACGTCTGAAAACTATTATATTGTTAGTGAATCCAGCTCATTTAATCAACCGTGTTACATGATCCATACAGACGAGACTGATTTGTGGCACAAACGTCTTGGACATGTACACTACCGAAATTTATATAGATTGAGCAAATGGGAACTTATAAGAGGTCTACCCAAACTATAAAAATTAGATAAAATATGTGGTGAATGCCAGATTGGCAAACAAAAGAGGAACTCACACAAAAAGGTGAATTTCGATACCACATCAAGACCACTCGAGCTTCTTCATATGGATCTTGTAGGACCTACCAGGACGAAAAGTTGAGGTGGAAAAAGATATATCTTGGTAATAGTAGAAGACTTTACCAGATATACATGGGTTGTCTCCTTAAGGGACAAATCAGAAACCCTTGAAGAAGTGAAAATGGTTCTCAAAAGGATTCAAACTGAAAAAAGTTCTTAAGTCAATAAGATTTGTAGTGATCATGGATCTGAATTTGAGAATAGTGGTTTTGAGAAGTTCTGTAGCGACCAGGAAATATTATATGAATTCTCAGCGCCCAAAACTCTACAAAAAATTGGTATAGTTGAAAGGAAAAATAGTGTGCTTCAAGAAATGGCTAATGTCATGTTGAATAGTATGAAGCTCTCTAAGAATCTTTGGGCTGAAGCAGTCAATAAAACTTGCTATATCATTAACTGGGTTTACACTAGTAAAGGTAATAATAAAACGGCTTACAAAATGTGGTTCGATAAGAATCCTACTGTCAAATAATTTTGAGTTTTTGGCAGCAAGTGCTATATTTTATGAGATTGTGAATATCTAGGAAAGTTTGATACGAAGAGTGATGAAGGGATCTTTTTAGGATACTCTTTAAACAGTCGAGCTTATAGGGTTCTGAACAAAAGGACCAGTGTGATTCAAGAGTCTATTAATGTAGTCATTGGTGATCACTTAAACACACCAGTCTCAAGTTCAGATAACGATGAAGTTCTACTAATTGATAAATCTGATACTTCATCTAATTAGACTGATTCTGAACCGGGGACTGTTAAAGATCATCTAACCACATAGATTCTTGGAAACCCTTTCACTGGTATTTGTACCAGTAGACAACTTGAGGATATATGTAATTACATATGTTTTACATCCCACATAGAACCATCTAACGTAAAAGAAGCTCTTGCTGATGAAAACTAGATTGTTGCGATGCAAGAAGAACTTAACCAATTTGTGAGAAATGATGTTTGGTATCTCATACCTAGACCTAAAGATAAACACATCATTGGAACCAAATGGATTTTCAAAAATAAGTTTGACGAGCTTGGCAATATAATTAGAAACAAGGCTAGGTTAGTGGTACAAGGTTACACTCAAATTGAAGGTATTGATTATGATGAAACCTTCGCACCAGTAGCACGTCTTGAATCAATTAGACTCTTTATATCCATTGCGTGTTTTAGAAAGTTTAAGATTTATCAAATGGATGTGAAAAGTGCATTTTTAAATGGCGATCTGCATGAGGAAGTCTATGTTGAACAACTGATGGGTTTTGAAGACCCCAAAAATGCTGATCATGTGTATCGCCTTAAAAGGGCATTTACGGTTTAAAACAAGCTCCTAGGGCATGGTACGAGAAACTAACAAAGTTTCTATTAAGCCATGATTTTCAAATGGGATGTGTTGATAAGACTCTATTTATTAAAAAACATAATGATCACATTCTAATAGTATAGATTTATATTGATGATATCATTTATAGATCTACCTGTACTGACATGACTATTGAGTTTGCAAATTTGATGAAATCTCAGTTTGAAATGAGCATGGTTGGGGAATTGAATTATTTTCTTGGGTTGCAAGTTAAGCAAAAACCTGATGGAATGTTCATTTCTCAATCTAAATATGCTTTGAATTTGATTAAGAGATTTGGATTTGAGAATGGTAAGAACTTTTATACTCCTATGAGTACAACTTTAAAACTCTCAAAAGATTTTAAAGGTAAAAATGTAGATCCGAAATTATATCGGAGTATGATTGGTAGTTTACTGTATTTAACTGCTAGTAGACCCGATATTGTTCTAAGTGTTGGTATTTGCACTAGATATCAGTCTGATCCTAAAGAGTCGCACTTGATTGTTGTCAAGAGGATTATATGATATGTCGTAAGTACTGTTAATCTCGGTCTCTAGTATCCACATGAGACTAGTGTTCAATTAGCTGGGTACATGAATGCTGACTAGGCTGGTAATCTTAATAATAGAAAATTAACCAGTGGTGGTTGCTTTTATATTAGAAACTATTTAGTTTCTTAGTTTAACAAGAAACAAAGTTCTATATCACTTTCAACAGTTAAAGCTGAATATATTGCAGCTAGTAATGCGTGTACACAGCTTGTTTGGATGAAACGTATGCTAAGTGATTATGAAATTAAACAGGATTCTATGTTATTATATTGTGATAATTCCAGTGCTATAAATATTTCAAAAAATCCAATTCAGCATTCTCGTACTAAGTACATTAACATTAGATTTCATTATATTTGAGAATTAGTAGAACAAAAGGTTATATCTTTGGAATATATCCCTATCGAGAATCAACGTGCTGACATTTTCACTAAACCGCTCGACAAAAGTAGGTTTAATAAAATGAAATTTGATCTTGGCATGTGCACTTTTAAATGAGTATTTGTGCTTATTTATATCATATTATATATAATTGCTTAATTGGATTTCAATTTTTGTATATAATGCTGGAAATCAGATTTTTTGGCCGGTACTCGACCAGTCGTAAGTATACACGACCAGTTGTGCTACGACCGATCGTGTACATCCACGACCAGTCATGAATCACGTGAATCACTTAAAATTAGAGGAAATGCTTCATCTTCTTCATTTCCTCTTCACTCTCCAACGGGCCGACGCACGACTAGTCAAACCCTTCCTTCAAAATCTTCAAGGTTAGTGCTCCATTTGTATTTTTCTTGTAGATTTGAGTCTAGATTTCTTCTATTTTTCTCTTAAAGTTATCTATTTCAAATTTCATTGAGATTTGGAGTTTTTCTTGGGTAAAATTTTATTTAAGAAAACCCATTTCTCAATCCTTTGCAACTCTCTATTTCCTTGAACTCCTTATTGCAAATGGCATCTAGAGGGAGAAAGACAGCATCCCGTGGTCCATCTTCTTCCTCCAGATCAGCCCCTATTACTAAGCATCATCTTCAGGCTCCTGAGGACAATTCATCTTATGTTCGAGACATCAGATTGCATAAAGTTATTGTTGAACATCCTGTTGATACTAATCATGTTGCTCCTTTTGAAATCCTCCCTATGCTCCAAGCTGTTGGTTGGGATAACTTATTACATTGGGGTGGGCCAGCATACCGGTCCATTGCCTAGTCCATGTTCGCATGCATATGTGATTTTTTATTAAAAAATTTATCTTTTAAGATAGCCACAAGAGAAGGACCATTTGATGTTGATTGTCGTTTGATTTCAGCTCTTATGAAAATTCCTGTGAATGATGAGGGCATTCCTATCCATACCTTATCTGAAAAACCCTCAGTATCTGAAAAACGTATGTTCACTAAATATTTATGCAATTTGGATGTTCAATGGACACAAAGGGAATGCGCTTCCCTCAAAGTATCTGTTACCTAAATACAGAGTTCTTCACAAAATCTTTGTGTCTAACTTGTATCCTCGATCGGGTAATAAATTTGAATTGACTTCCTTCATGGTCCGTGTTCTTCATGCTGTCGCTGGCAGTGCTCATGTTTGTCTACCATCCTTGATTTATCACTCCATTATTCAGTTTCGACTCCATCTAGGTCACAATGATATTGCTTTTGGTTATTTGATGACTGTGTTGGCTACGCACATGTTAGTCGATATGTCAGTTGGAGAGGCACCTATCCATCATCTGACATTTAACAATTCTAATATCAATAAGATGAAGCTTGATTTTCTTCTTGGTCAAGGTGCTGGTGTTGGCAATGCTAAAGCTGAACATGAAGTAGAAGCTAGTGATCATCCTCCTGCTGATAATAACATGGATGATATTTTTGACGAACTTGAATCTGATTCTGCAACTGATCCAGATTATAAGCCTTCTAAGTTTGATGCACATCTGCGTGCGTTGGAAGATACGGTTGAGAATATGAATGTTAAGATGGAAAACATGTTTGTTGCCCATGATTTACAATTCAAGTATATGTGCAAATATCTTAGGCACTTGAACAAGGGCATGCATCAACTTGATCCTTCCATCCCTGCTCCTTCAACTGGTTCAGATTAGTTCTTTTAAGTTTACTAGTATGTTATAACTTTATTACTCTTGTGCTAGCTTAACTGGTTTTGAGATTGTAACTATCTTTAACTTAGCTCAGTTTATGAATTATGTGGTTTGTTTATGCTGGTTACTCATATCTTGTCTTATTACCTCTCATATATCTCTTTACTTATTTCTCCCCAGTCATCAGTTTTGTGCTTCCTTTGTCCTCTTGTGACAAAAGGGGGGAGAATGGATATGGATGTATGTGTCTAATGATTATGTTATTAGGAGGGAGTAGCATTGTGTTATGGATGTATGTTACTCAGGGGGAGTATATGCAGAGAGGTGGAATGTATGTTATGTTGAATATTGATTTATAAGTTTGTAGGATCATGTTAGTATGTCGATTGATAACAACTGGTGCATGATTCTTTAATCAGATATTTTATGTTATGTAACATATCTTGGAAGTGTGTTTTGTCACTAATTTGACAAAGGGGGAGATTGTAAGTGCTATAGTTGATAGCCCATTTTTGTTGTCGAATTTGTGGTGTCAAAGACACTGTTATGAAGCTTGCATATGTGAAGAGTAAAGCTCTACTCAAGATCAGCTTTGATTGACAAGCACTATTCATAAGTCAAGATCTCAAGAAGCTTTCAAGTTCGAGCTGCATCAAGACTTCAAGCTTCACTACTTTCAAAGGTCACTTGTCTCCTATTTTCAATGTCCTTACATCACTATTGAGGTATGACTGACCTTAGGTTGACCTTTAGAGTAGGCCATTCTGGATACATAATTCATATGTTTTATATAAGTCTGTTTAAGCTGTTCTAAGACTAATCATGGACCTTGTTCGACTAGTCCTAGCACTACTTTGACCTGTCTAAGAATTTCCTAAATCGATCGTAAGTTTGTTGGAAAATTTGAAAAATTTCTATTAGGCTTTGACTAGTCTTAGGGTCTGTTCGACTAGTCGTATGAACAGTGTCGACTGTTTCTTTGACCAGTCGTAGACCTACGACTCAAAGTACAGTATTGAAATTTAGCTAGCTTCGACTAGTCATGATCAACCTACGAACAGTCGAAGGAGACCTACGACCAGTCGTAGACTACCTACGACCAGTCGTGAAACCACCAGATCTTATCGCACCCAAATTTTCAAATATCTGTTGGTTCTACGACCAGTCGTAGAGTTCCTTAGACCAGTCCAAGACGTGATTTGCTCACCTATAAATAGAGCACGAATCTCAGAATAATAGATAAAATTGAAACTACTTTAATTCGGCCTTCTGAGAGATAAGTATGTGCTCTATTTTAAGCTAAGTGTGCATATTTAATATTCTCTTTCTTTAGCTTTTCTTATTTGATTTTGTTCCTATATTCCAATCTCATTTGAAAAGAAGAATTGTTGTATTCCGTCTTCTTGGAATCAAAATTAAATAGAGCTATACCCCATTTGGTTTAATTTTAAATCTATTAGAACCTAGAACCATTATAAAGTGAGTATTGGACATTGAACTTTGACATTCAAATCTCTACTCCGACTTGGTTCTTCTGGGCTGCGACAACGAAGGAGAAAGTTAGGTATTCTACGTTTATGTAATTTACTTTCATTGGTTTTCTTTTTGGATTTTTCAGAAAAATCTCATTGTATTGGTTATCTGAGGAGAGCCAGGAAAACTCAGAAGAGGGATTTTTTAATTGTGTAAGCCCACAGAGAAAGACACAATTGTGAAGGTTTTGGGTGAATCTAGAAAACCTATCTTTGATAGTGAACGCTGATATCCCCTATGTGAGGATATTAGGAGTGGAGTAGCTGTGTGGCTGTTTATTAACAATTGGTGTACACACAGGCGAACCACTATAATCCCTTGTGTTTTGTAGTTATGTGATTTATATTTCATATCTTTAATTATTCATTTGTGGGATGTATATGTGAATGTGAATGATTGTAATCGTTTTATTTCAAAGCTCAGTGGGGAATGTTGTAATAGTTTAGATTTATATTTTTGTAACTTATTCCTTGCTATCACTTTATTAGTTCGAGCTTCAGTTTCTCTAATTGTTCTATTAAGGTTGCCCTACCATTTTTATGGTGCATGGTTGTCCTTAGAACAATCAATATTTTGAGATTGCATTCAGGATCGTGTATTGATTTATTTGGCTATCTCACTTTCTTTATTTCTGATGTATTTATTTTAAATTTGGCATAGTCCTATTCACCCCCCCTCTAGGACATATAACCTTAGCCATTTTAGAATTTCACCTGCTCCTGCCCGAACTCGCACTTCTCTAGCTTCGCGTAAAGCTAGTGTGCACGGAGGGTCTGCAAGGTAATCTCCAGATGCCGCTCATGCTCCTCACGGGTCCTCGAATATATTAAAATGTCGTCGATGAATGCCACAACAAACTGGTCAAGTTACGGACGGAAGACCTCGTTCATCAACTGCATGAACACTGCGGGCGCACATAACCTGGAACACAAAATAACCATAGCGAGTCCTGAAGGTTGTCTTCGGGATATCCTCATCTCGAACCCAAACTTGATGGTAACCGGACCACAAGTCTATCTTTGAAAAGAACTGCACCTCTTACAGCTGATCAAATAAGTCATCGATCCTTGGAAAGCAGGTACTTGTTCTTAATTGTGACCTTGTTGAGCTCGCGGTAATCTACGCAAAGCCTCAACGAGCCATCCTTCTTCTTCACGAAGATTACTGGCGCTCCCCACGGCATATTACTTGAACGGATAAAGCCTAACTCGCGCAACTCGTCCAACTGCTTCTACAATTTTCATAACTCTAATGGTGTCATACGATATGAGGCTTTCGAAATAGGGGTGGTACCGGGCATGAGATCAATCTGGAACTCAGTGCGCCGACGAGGTGGTAACCCCGGAATCTCCTGAAACACATCCAAAAAACCACAAACAACCGGCAACTGGTCGATACTCAACGATACTGACTCCTCAACGGCGTATGATAATAGGCAAGAAAGTTACTCTCCTCTGGGCTCGGCAACAAACTGGAACTCTGGCACGCCGGGTATATAGAACGTGACTGTCCTCACGGAGCAGTCTAATATGGCGTGGTACTCGGCGAGCCAATCCATGCCCAGGATGACATCAAACTCGGACATAGGTAATACGAATAGGTTGGCAGGCAAGAAGATATCCCCAATAAGAATGAGGTAAGATGAGTAAAATCGGTCTAATACTGCGGTCTTCCCTAAGGGCGTAGATACTGACAAACCCTCATGGGCAGACTCCATCGGCAAACCAGTCAATCGACAGAAATCAGCGGCCATAAAGGATTACGATGCACCAGAGTCAAACAATACACGTGCAATGCATTTAGAAACAGGGAGAGTACCCTCGACGACCCCTCCTGATGACCGAGGGTCCTGCTGGGTGGCATAAAATCTTCCCTGGGCCTGATGGGGAGGTGCAGGTCCCCTCTGAGGTCTCTGCTGATGCTGCTGCCAATGTGGCGGCCTGATTTGTTGCCTCTACTGTTGTGGGGGAGGCCCTGGAGGCTGGTGTTATGGTCGCTGCCGTTGCTGTGGTGGCTGTCTGGAGGCTGATGCGGTGTCCTCGGCTGCTACTACTATGATGGGGACACTCGTGCACACGATGTCCTGTCCTATTGCACCCAAAGCAAGTACTTGTGAATGGTCCCGAAGGTGGTGTTGGGGGTACTGCTAGTGCTCGAAATGATTGGCAGGTCGTGCGTCGCTGCTATGAATAATGCTACTAGTGGGAACTACTAAAGGGCGCCTTCCTCTTCTAATCTCCCCTATGGTCACTGGCTCTCTGCAAACTTGCCCAATCTGACTCATAAATCTGTACCCTCTCCACTTCTGCTCAAATGTTGGAAGCATGTATCTGATCACATGACTCCTGAGGGCAGGACACAAACCGTTCTCAAAATGGTGGGCCTTCAGCCCCTCATCATCAACAAGGTATGTCGCGAATCTCGACAACGAGATGAAATGTGCCTCATACTGGGACACCGTCATATCTCCCTGGACCAGAGTCTCAAACTCTAATGCGCGCTGCTGGCGCACATGCTCGGGAAAGAACTTCCAGTCAAATTGGTTTACAAAGTCCTCCCAGGTCCACTCAAAATTGGCCGCTACAGATCGGGCCATAGATGCCCACCAATGATAAGCCTCACCCTAGAGAAGGAAGACAGCTAAGGGGACTCGCTGCAGGGTCGTACATCTCATGGTGTCAAATATCTTCTCCACCTCGGAGCACCATATCTCCGCTGTAGTAGGGTCAGGCACACCCCGAAAACGCGGAGGATCATGCTATCGGAAGTCCTTGAGAAGGGCGCTCGCACACTCCTACTCAGCCTCGGCTGGAGTCACAGTGGGACGCCTACTCTACCCCTGAAGAATAGCGGTCATCGCCTGAAGCATCTGCTGCACCAAGGTGGCACTCACAGGTATGGTTGGATCCGCACCGGTCTCAGGTAAAGGAGTGGCATCCTCAGGTGGAAAGTAGGAATATCCAGTGTCGGAGTGGGAGTCGTAAGTGGTAGAGTGGGAGTCGCAGGTGGTGGGGTGAGAGTCGCAGGTGGTGGAGCCGGATTCGCTCGGGCCGACCTTCTAGCCATCACATCCTACATGAAGGAGCAAGGGCCTATCAGCCTTGAGAATTCTCGAAGGCATAAACATTAAGGGTCTATGTTGAAAAATTGTAAAGTTATTCGGACCCGGAACCTATTCATTCTAAGTTCATAGCAGATATGTGATGTGATCTTCAGGTATTCCCAAGTAATGCTCTGATACCAACTTCTGTCATACCCTAAACTTGGAAAACGGGCTCACAAAATTTTTTATCCTTGAATCCGGCGCCGACAGTCTCCGTAGTGTCCCATTCTCGGATCCCAGCACTCGCAAGCTAGATTCCGATCCTGACATCCTACAAGGAGGATTTTCAGTATAATTTTTTTTTTGTAATGGAGCATAACCACAAGCATAACCAAGTCACAAAACAACATCACCACATATCCACTATTTAAAAACTTTTAAGTACAATGCGGAAAGGGAAATACAGGGTGGTCAAAAAGCTCCAAAATGATCAGATGCGCACTCCTACCTCAACGCTGCTATTGTCCAACGACACCTGCATGCAACGGTCGTGCATAAGCTTACAAAAGCTTAGAGGGTGGTGTAAGTGTGTGCGCAAGGCAAGTGCTAAGTGTACAATATCAGAGTAATTTAAAAATATACGGTTAAGTCCATGAATGCAATCAGCTATACCAAAACGATGTGATGCCAGGCATGACTGCTATCAGCCATACCAAGGCCATGCGATGCGAGGCCTATGTAGCCAAATGTCATATGCTAGATGCAAAGCAAGCATGCCAGTCCTCATCAAGTACACATATCAGTACAGTTCCTCTTAGGATATCACCGGGGTCTAATACACCTCACACTGACTGCCTCCTTCCTAGTTACACAGTCAAGTAAGTAGAAGAGACCACACTATCCGCCTAACCAGTAGTCTGCCAATACCTACCCGACTCGTCAATAGCGGACTCATTTGCGAGCTGGTCAAACTCAGCCTAGCTTATAGCTCCCTCACTCGAGCAGATAAGGCCACACCCCCTTCCAACCGACCATGACACAGTGGGAGACGTGGCCTACTGGTATTCGGCACTCGGGTGCTTGTGTATCCACTTGGTCTAGATGTTGGAGTATCTCCTGGTACCAAAAAGGTTTTGAGATTTTCACCCAAGGACATCCTAAGCGCCCACAATACTAGAGCCAATATTTCCGGTATTCGATACAACCATCCACGATGTGCCTGTGGAGGCCACGGCCCTGATGTAGCTAAGGCGTGCAGTGATCAAGTCACACATATGCGAGATGCATGAGTCACATCGCACAATCATGCAGCAATCTTGCGCGTACCATGCAATCATGTGGGGCACTCCATCTCATAAGGAGTCCTGAAAATGTTTTAGCCCAACGGCTTATGCTATAATCAAACATTCCTCATATCAAGCATACATATGATGCGTATAGGCATGAATCATGGAGGTATACTAAGCATGTTACAAAGTGGTGAACCATCAACAAGTATGGGCCTACCAATGTGCCCTAGGGAGAGTTATAATGTGGACATTTAACTAACATTATTCTTACAACGTGGACGTCAAACCAACATTGCTCCCAAGGCATGGCCCGCCATAAAACACCATTACACACACCATGGAGGAATCACACATTGCAATGGACCGATATACATCTCATTGGGCCTCAACCCATAGGCCTTAGATACATCAAATGGGCCGCCTCATATGGACCTTCAATAAATCAAGTGGGCTGCATCAATGGGCCTTGTATACATTGCAATGGGCCATATCCCATGGACCTTTGAAATACATCCCAACGGGTCTCATAACATGGGCCTTATGTATATCAGATGGGCTACACCAACGGCCACAAATACATCAAGATGGGCCTAATAACATGGCCATTTATATTAAATGGGCTGTCCCAACTGGGCCCTATGCATATCAAATGGGCCATACACAAGATAAGTGGTGATAATGGTTTCCACCATTTAAAATTCCCAAGGCCCACCATAAATATCTTTCTCATCTAACCTAATCATAAATTAACATAGCGATAGATGAAGTGGGAAACAAATATCAGCTTAATGGGAAGCTACTATGGCCCTTAGAGGTTTTTGAACGGTGTGTGTCATTGACCACTACTTAAAATGGTGGGGTCCACTTGAACTTAGATCCACCTCATTCTTTAACTCATGCCATAAAATGACCTTTCAAAATGGATAGATAGTTTGGATGCAACATATGCATCATGGTGGGTCCCACTGTCCAAACAGTGGACAATGGTGAGGTCACAGGGGTCCCACCATCCACTGTGGATGGCGTGCATGAACACATGCACCATAGTAGGCCCCATCGTCCTCTTGGACGGTGGAAATATAACACATATATCGCTGTGGGTCCCACGTGGGGCCCCCCATTATGTTTATATGCAATCCATCCCGTTAATATGGTCACACGGACCCTGACTGAATAGGAAAATAAATTTCATCTTGATCCAAAACTTCTGTGGACCCAAAAATGGGTTTCAATGGCAGACAGTTCAACCCCACTGTTTCCTGTGATGTGGGCCACCTGAGCATCACATGGGTCTGAGCTTTGAAGGGGGCGCACTTCAAGAAGTGGCCCACCCTTTGAATGGTTTAAATGTCAAACATACATCATGGTGGGGTCCACGGTTGGGACCGTGTGTCCTAGCCTGTCCATCCATCCGCTAGTGCAGGACGCTGCCTGTGTGTCCTCAGGCAGCAGCAACGTCCTGTTGCAGTGATGTTTTATTGTTTTTTTTAAAAAAAACTGATTTCTTGCTGTTTTTAACAGGTGGGGTCCACATCGGAAAAATCCACCCACCCATTGGATCCTACAGCCCATAACAAATGCAACAAGTCCAATATTAAGCATGTTTCGGTGTATAGAAACATCGGAGTGAACTTTAACGGTGAAGGCTGTTGTTTTTTATGTTTTGGCTCACCAGAAAAAATCGGATTGACTTCATTTTTCAGGTCAACGCCTAAAAGGATATGGGAAATGGAATGGACGGCGTGGATTAGATCCATACGTCAAGGTGGGGCTTGAATGAGTGGCCACCTCAATGCTTTGAAGCACGTTGATATTTTTGTTTTTTTGTTGCTGTAATACACCCCATCGTCAACGCACACTTCTTTGTCCAGCCATGTCCAGCATCCCTGGACGCTGGACGGTCTGCATAAACACATTTTAAGGCGGGCCCCACTTACTAGATGGCTTGGGTAAAACACATGCTTCATGGTGGGGTCCATCCGGGTGGACCACGCAGCCACCCCATCACAAATAAAATAAAATAAAAATTAATAAATGAAAGAGTTAGAGAGAGAGAGAGTGGAATAGAGTGGGACGCATGTGATGGAGGGCTCCGCCACTATGAGCCCTCCCTTACAAGAAATCATACATCAAGCGGGTCCCAATACATGTAGTCCTACCAAATCAAGGATCAATGGTGGAGATCCCTTCTCCACCCAAAATGGACGGTCTAGATGACCTCTTTTCATGCAAGGAAAATAAACATCTTGATGGGGTCCATGGAGAATGGCCCCATCATGGAATGATCATGAGCATCAAGGTGGGCCATTGGCCACACCTAGGGTCCAAAGTGAGATCCATACCATCAATCGGTAGACCTCACTTGGCCCAAAATCAAAACATAAAAAATCTAGCCTAATGAGCACCCACTGTTCGATCTTCTCGGTTTGTTGGAACACCAATTTCCTTGTGCTTCACATTGATAGAGAGGATGAGAAATGAAAGGATAGGATGATGGATTTTTGAGATGGAAAGGTGGGCCACCAAAATCACTTTTTTTTCTCAATTGGGATGGCTTGGACATCTACTTTTTTTTCTCTTTGGTTGCTTGAAAATTGTGTAGAGAAAGAGAGAGAGAGAGAGAGAGAGAGAGAGAGAGAGAGAGAGAGAGGATGTATGGAGAGAGAGCGATGGGTGATGGAGTGATGGATGTGAGGTGAGTGATGGGTTGACTTTAGTGGTTGCTTAACTTGTGGAGAAAGAAAGCATGGGAGCTCTTGTACTTGACATGAGGTGATGGATTGATTGATTGATGGGTCATGTTGTAGAGATTCTCCTGGGATTGCAACGCTCGGTGTTTTCTTCAAAATAAATGCCGGCCCACATCTTCTGGCCAGGGTATCGCATCGGTGCGTGAGTCGCGGCGTTGGAACAGCAGTGACGGTGCGGTTGCAATGATACAAGTCTTAGATTAAACCAACTCAAATGTACAGCATACGACTTAGGGTCGTGCGTAAACGTCGATTACCAATCGCAGGTTGCCGGAATTCGATGGGAAGGATCATGGGAGTCGACGGAACAGTATGGACTAGGACACGGGTCTTAAAAGGACTTTTACCGATTGCCTGGGCTATGTTTGTAGCCTCAATCCTACTCAAATACAACTAACAAACACATGTGATATTCACTCAGCATTCAACAAGTAATCCATGTGGATTTCTCACTTGGGTATTTCATCAAACACATAAACCATGCTAATGCAACATGCATTTAGTAATTGATTTCATAGAGGAAACTATACATACGCATAAAACAGTGAAGAATCCTGCCTTAACACTTGTAATAAATATAATTCATCAATAATTTCACATTTAAACAATTTATCAAACACATAGGCAACACATAGACTACATTAGTTACAACACATGTTTTATCAATTCTTTATACAAAGAAATCCATATGCATATAACAATAATGAATCCTAGATTAGAAACCATGGCAAGCACAAATCATTTTCAATTGTTCATCTAAACATTTCAATAAACACATATATTGCATCATTTACATATTACAGTTCATAGGTGTATTTCATATGGAAATCGATGTATCTAAGACAATACGGTAATAATCAAGGCAAACATAAATCATTGGCTAAAATGAAAGCATTGATAAACCACAACCTAAGTGTTTATAGTCTGCACCTTTCGTTAGGTTGCTCGACTCGGACCCTGTCTAAATTCTACATTTCCAAAACTGAAACGTCGGGCACCTAAATGATGAAACTGGTTAGCTAGGTTGACGAAAATCTATCTGGGAGTTCTACATAAATATTAGGGTTGGTATTTCTTATCCGAAATCGTGACCGAAATAGATTTGGTAATGCAACAGGGTGGTGATCAGGTGCATGAATTCGTGGGAGCAACTTCCTACAGCAATCTCCCAAAATTTATCTTCTCTCTTTCCTTTTTAGCCAAACCTCTTGAACTACTTCATATGGACTTGGTGGGATGTAACGACCTTGGAATTTTTGTGCTAATCTTTCCTTAAGTAGTTGTTTTTGGGGTAATTAGCGCTTTACTCGATTGCTTGTGAAATTCGCATCAATCACTTTAAATTGTATCTGCATGGCTCTAAACGTGCAGATTAGTGAGCTCTACGTTACTCTGAAACCTGGGATCCATCGCTAAATCCAGTTGTTCGGGGGAATTTTTGGAAGATTTGGATCGGACCTGGACCGCGCGTCGAAAGTCCGATGGCGATGATCTTAGGTTGTTGCGGTCACCGAGTTGGGCTTGGTCATCTCCTCAAAAATCAAGTCGATCTGATGTTCCGGGTCGATTTGGTTGAGTTCGGAGTGAAGAGTGTGAGAACGGTTGGAATTTAATAAGCTTTTTATGAAATTGAGTCGTGCGCTTGCGCGACGATTTTAAGCATTCTCAATCCGTTGGATTTCGACCCAATTTCACCCTCCGATCAGGATGGTTGGCCCATGCATATCCTAGTGCTTGTGGACTGATCGAGATTCCGTGACCGTTGAATTGAGTGTGGTCCGCCACGGCCGATCCAAGAGCCGGTCGGTACGAAACTCACTGACCTAGATCCATGGTCGGTGAGCTTAAGTCCGACCTTTCGTGGTTATAGGCCCACCAAGTGCTTCGTTGGATCGAGAAAGGCGTGCTTTGGTTATAACCTAAGTATACCTTGACCCGGGTTATTTCCATCATTTTAAGGTCTATATATAGTCCTTAAACCCTAGCTCTCATTTCCATACGAATTTCTCTAACCCTAGCTTGGAGAGAGAGTGGAAAAGAGAGAGTTAGTGAGAGAGATTGGTTGGTGAATCATCTTGATTCTTCCTTGTTCTTCTTCACCTTTGAACCTTCACTTTGAATCGTTCCTCTGACGATTCTGAGTTCTTTGGGGTAAGTTAACCTAACCCTAACCTGTGTTAGAGCTTAGATTAGACTTGGTGTTGTTGTATCTCATTTCTATCCTTATTTTAGGGTATTCTAGCGCCGTTGACGAAGACAACTCGTCTAAATCAGTTCGGCGGTTCTTTCTTTGCTTAAGGTGCGGACTTTAAGTGTATAGGTTATGGTTTTCAAGGCTTTCAATCCCAGTTAGTGATTTATTCTTGTTATGGATGAGATTTCACATGTCAAATGTTATGTTTACATTGCTTTCCGATATGCATGTGCTATATTGAGATTTGTGTATTCTAAGTGTATTTATAAAGTACCGTATACGTATAAAATACGCACTTGTGCTTGCCATGATTATTGGTCATGTATGTATGCTAGATGCATGTATGACAACTCCTTGATAAAAGGAATTGTCTAAGTGCATGTATTTCAACATGCGTCATGTATGTTGTTCCATGTATGCTAAGTGTTTGTAGAAATGCATGAATGACCTAAGTGTAACTGATTACACTAAATGCAGGCGTTGAGAAGTGGTTCTCAATACTTCTATGGATGCGCATGATTTCCTTTATGCATTTACATTCCAAGTTATTTAAATTCAAGCATTCCTATGCTTACATTTATGTTAAGTTGATATTCTTCAGATGTGTATGCACCATGATTTGAGTGGTTGTTCCATTACTGTTTTACATTCCATATGAATATCTGTAGTAGTGTAATGTATTTGGGACTATGCCTTAGTCCAGGAAATCGGTAATTGACCCTATGGTCGTGGTTGAGATTGCTTTCGCCACGTGAGACGTATTAGACGAACCCGAGCCGTATTAGAGTTGGCGGCAGTGGTTTGGCCACGCGGAGTGTTTGCGCACTCTATGTCGTTCAATTCAACGTGCGCTCGTGCTAGTCGAGTTCGTCAACTAACCCGATTGTCCGATGTATGTTAACCATGTATGGACGCTACTGCTTGAATCTAGGGTACCGAACTTACCGTGAAATCCTAATAACCATGGTACCGATCCGCTAAGACTCATGAGCGGACATGGTGGTATGGGACACCGTGGTCGAGCCGTCGGCCTACGCCTGGGGTGACGAGCCTCCCGTAGTGACCAGGTGAGCAACTTAACTCGTGAGCCGATTATGGTGGTATGGGACACTATATTCGTCTTTGTCGGCCTACATTGATTGGTGACGAGCCCTTTGTAGTGACCTCGAGCATACCCGGATACCGCAAGGAGGTGACGAGCCGATCCGTGGTAGTAAGGGCATGAAAGGCGTGCATTGATTGGTGACGAGCCCTTTGCTACGACCTCAAACATATTGTCGTATGAGATGTCTAGGATGACGACCCTAGTATGGATCACTGTTTAGATGGTGACATGAGGAAGGTATCTTAGCTTCCCAATCTGTTGTATGAATTGGACTAATAACAACTTGGTAATCATATCCATGCACCGCATTTGCATGTGCTTTGTAGATGTGGCGCACTTTGAGGCGATGTCATGCGTAACGTAAGATGAAGACGCCGAGGGTGTACGTGTGAGGGCACGCATCATATTTCATTCATACCGCATTAATAAGAGTACTTAGGCTTTATTTAAGTGTTCGCTTTATCATTCTTGTTTGATTGAACGATAGCATGTTAACCGAGTGCCTTATTGTTCCACCGAGTTGATCACTCACTCCCACGTTTCGGGCGGTGTTACACATCCACCAGAGTCTGCCTTAGGCCCTAAGTTGCAGATGTGGATGCGACGTCGAGGCAGAGCGGAGCTGGATGACGACGAGGCCGCCTTCTCCTATATGCAGTCGGACGGGTTCTAGCGAGCCTCGTGCATGCGCGGGATCTATGGGATTACTATTTTGGGAACTGAAATGATGTAACTTGTACTTATAATTTTGATAAATAACACTTTTACATGATCTGGTTGTATATGTAATTCAAGGACTTACACTTGTACACATATTTTACTATAAGTCTTCCGCTTGCTTTATTCACTTATCCCTGAATCATATCTGCGTTTTGGCTTAATCTATCCCATGTTTATGCACTAATACAGTCAACATACATCTCTCATTAATTATGTTGCATAAGTGATGTTTTGGAACTCGGGAGCCGAGTTATGCTCGACCCCCGAATTTCAGGTGTGAAATTTGGATATGGGAGAAGGGGTGAAATGAAGGCTATTTATAGCCTTAGACATGATGCAAATGGCCCCAGGGCCACTTTATACATGGTTTATACCCCGTGGGTGGCTGTTTCTGACGAACAGGGTTCATAGGGAGGTCCACGACTCATCTACGTCATAGGGTACAATCCCTGAAAATGGATCCATGTTAGGAGACGATTTTTGTGTGATCGGATAATTCGGTCGACCGTGGAGAACCTGTGCCAGATTGATGGTCATACGTGTCCAATCGAGGCCACGGTTATACGGATATGTGCAAGAAAATTTCCTTTCCCCATGAGTGAAGTTTGGTCGCAAACTAACGGTCTGAATTCTTCAACTTTTCGTGAGAGCGAACGGACCAATTCACTTAAGTTTCAGTTCATTTTCTAAAGATATTCGCGTTTCTCACGCTTTGGGCTACTCAAGTATCTAATTTACCCGCTCCGTCTGGCATCGGTCTGAGGGTGGAAGGAGTCGACGTCTGAAAATATCGATCTTTTCTGAGGTTTCCTGAACCAGATCTGGGCCAACCAAGGTCTTCTTGCCAACTTCTATCCAATAATGTGGGCCCCGACATAGGTGTCCATACAAGGCTTCGTAAGGAGCCATGTCAATGCTTACTTGGAAACTGTTGTTGTAGGTAAATTCGGCATAAGGGAGACAGTCATCCTAGTTATCCTTGAAGTCAACTATGCATGCTCGTAACATGTCCTCAAGTATGTGATTTACCCGCTCCGTCTACCCATCGGTCTGAGGGTGGAACGCGGTACTAAATTTCAGCTTCACCCCCATAGCCTCTTAGATTAAGTCCAGAAAATAGACGTGAATTGTGTGTTTCGGTCTGACACAATCTCTAGAGGGACTCCATGCAGTCGTATTATCTCCTTAATGTATAGCTTGGCTAGATCGTCTGCTGAATTAGAAACCCGAATCGAGAGGAAATGGGTCAATTTCGTCAACCGGTCCACAATCACCCAAATGGAGTCATGACCTTTCCTCATCTTTGGTAACCCAAAAATGATATCCATAAATATGAAATCCCATTTCCATTCGACTATGGGCATGGGCTGAAGTAAACCTGGGGGTCGGTGGTGTTCAGCCATGACTTACTGATATGTGAGGCATAGGGACACAAAATCTACTATTTGGGCCTTCATGTTGTCCCACCAGTATGAACACTTCATGTCCCTATACATTTGCATACTACCCAGATGCATTGCCAATTTTGAATTATGAGCGGCCTCTAGAACTTCTCTCCTCAAGTCGTGCCGGTTCGGGATGTATAGGCGACCACGATACCGTAGGCCTCCATCCAAACCGATTCTCCATTCAGATTCTTCATCATCGCCTACACGCTCCCTCATTTTCAGCAATAGCTCATCCTCCTTCTAAGCCACAATGATTCGATCATCAATTAATGGTTGTACGTCGAAGTGTGCGATGCTCTCGAATGACTCCTCCACCGTCAGTCTCTGTTCAAATTCTCACACGAACTCCACCATATCCCACTCCCTTACCATTAGTGGGGCTGCATATTCTATGGTTTTCTTGTGGCTCAACGTATCAGCCACAAGGTTGGCCTTGCCATAATGGTAGGAGACTTCAAACTTGAAATCTTTCAATGTCTCCATCCAACGACGCTACCTCATATTCAGGTCCCTCTGCGTAAAGATGTACTTAAGGCTCTTATGGTTGCAAAAGAGCTCGAACTCCTCACCATAGACGTAATGTCTTTAGAGTTGTAGTGTGAAAATGACTGCCCCCAACTCCAAATCACGAGCAGGGTAATTTTCTTCGTGTTTCCTCAACTGTCGAGAGGCATAGGCAATCACCCTATCCGTCTGCATAAGTACACAACCCAAACCGACGTGAGAGGTGTCAGTGTAAATAGTATATTTAACCCCTTGTTGTGGCAGCACTAATATCAAGGCAAATGTCAGCTTATCCTTTAATTCTTGAAAGGATGCCTCTACTTTCTTATTCTAAGAAAATTTAAGATCTTTCCGAGTAAGTTCAGATAATGGCCAGGCTATCTTGGAGAAATCTTTAATGAATCGACAATAATAACCGGCAAGTCCGAGGAAACTCCACACTTCTGCGACTGAGTCAGGCCGTTCCCAGTCCTATACCACGGTCACCTTAGCAAGGTCCACGATGATTCCTTCTTTGGAAATTATGTGTCCCAAAAACTTGACTTCTTCCTTCAAGAAGTCGCATTTTCGGTAATGTGCAAACAACTGATTTTGCCTAAGAGTATCAAGGACTGCTCTTAGGTGTTCTTCATGGTCTTTTTGACTCTTTGAGTATATCAAAATGTCGTCGATGAATACAATGATGAATCGGTAAAGGTACGGCCGAAACACCCAGTTCATGAGATCCATAAATATGGCCAGTGATTCGTAAGTCCAAACGGCATCATGAGAAATTCGTAGTGCCCGAACCTAGTCTCGAAAACTGTTTTCTGCACGTCTTCCTTCTTGACGCACAACTTATGTTACCCGGACTGTAAGTCTATCTTAGAGAAGTAGTGAGCCCCCTTCAATTGGTCAAACAAGTTATCTATCCTGGGCAAAGGATACTTGTTCTTTACTGTAACGTGGTTCATCTTGCGATAATTTGTACACAATCGTAGTGATCCATCTTTCTTTTTCACAAATAATATGGGAGATACGTTAGCTGTATAAAGCCCGAGTCCAATAAATCATCAATTTATTTCCTTAATTCCTCCATCTCACACGGAGGAATGCAGTACGTCAGTAAGGAGATATGTGTTACGCTCGACACAAGGTCGATGGTAAAGTTGATCTCGCGTTGAGGGGGTAGTCCAGTGATCGTTCTGAACACGTCCATGAAATCTTAGACCAATGGCATGTCCCCGAGTGGTGGACCATTATAATTTTTCAATAAGAAAGCATAACAAAGGACCTGGAAGAGACAACTGACCTGAACTGGAAAGGTGAAGTCATGCCCTCCGGCCCATGAGTTATCACTAATCTGGTTTCACAATCAATCTCTGCCTTCATTTCGGTGAGCTAATCCATGCCGAGAATAACGTCGTAATGATATATCTTGGTTACGATCAGGTCAATGCACACCACTCTACTCCCTAAGTCTATCGAGCAACTCTTACAAAGCTTAATGGCGTCAGAGAAGGTTCCCACTGTGGCAATGACTCTCACCCCGATTATAGGGGTAGTGTCCAATCCTAATCGTTTAACTATAGAGCATGCTATCATAGAAATAGTGGACCCGGTGTCCACTAAAAGGAATATAGGTGTACCTTGGACGTGGGCAGTGACTTCAAATGCTAGCAGTACTGTAACCGCTGATTCAACTACTTCAGTGGCGAGTGCATGTACGCGAGCTTATTGCGGGTTATTAGGTGGCACTATCATAGACCATTGTGACGACCTATTTCGGGATACCGGAGGTCAGTTGTATGGTTGCCCCGGTGCCATAGATCGTAGAGGTGGGGTTGAAATAGCATGTGGTGTCTGGCAGTCGACCCTTTGAGGTGGCGTGTAGCCGTTATCCCTCATCTTGGTAAAGGAGGGGTCAGTGTGGCCCGCTCTGTTACAGTAGGTACACATACGATCAGAACGCCTTTGCTGAGCCGGCGGAGCCATTAGTCTTGGGGGCAAGTTCAAACGTGGCCTCTTACCAAGAAACGACCGAATTTACAATTTGGGCCTAAGCCTCGGGCCCATTGACAAGCGTGTTCGGGACACTCGCTCACCGTCCTACTTAGCTCGTAGGGACATGTTCACCAATTCAGCATACGAGGGAATGCTAGCACAACACATCTTGGTGCGGATGTCAGCCCCTAACCCTTTCGAGAATCGTCGCATTCTCATTGGCTCATTAGCCAAAATCAGGGGAGCATATCTAGCTAGCTCTGTGAAGCGGTTCTCATACTCTACTAGCGTCATTCCCTCTTGTTTGAGGTGGAGGAATTTTCCTTATTTCTCGTTGTGATAGGTGAGGGGAAAGTATTTCTCATGGAAGCGTACCTCGAACTCATCCCACGTCCACGCAAACCCCATAGGAATGGTTCAAAGGACACTGTCCCACCATAAGCTAGCTTCCTTTTCGAACATGTATGTAACCAGCTTGACCTGTTCCACTTCGGTACAGTGTAATGGTTTCAACATCTCAGAAATACGATCCAACCAGTACTTGGCCTCCTCGGGTCTATGAGTACCCGCAAAAGTGGGAGGATAGAGGCGGTGAAAATGCTCAAATAGGCCATATGCAGCCATTGCCCTAGTGGCCTGCATGGGTTGCATCGGCTAGGCCACATTCATATTTTGTAAGATGGCCCCCGCTATAGTTGTTAAGACCTGCTGTTGTTGTTGTTGCATCAAGAGCATCATCTACTCCAATCTATTAGGGGGAGGGGCTGCCAGAGGCATATGTGGCATCGACGAAGATGCATGGTTCTGACCTAGAACCGATGGTGCACTCGGCATTGGCCCATTTGTGGGGCCAGTGGATGGTTGTGAATCCAGCATCGTCTCGCTACCTAGACCCAGACTAGGGCCCTATTGGCTACCATTTGAAAAAGGGGCTCCATCAACTAACTCGCCAGGTGGGAGACATGCCATGTTCCGAGTAGTTTTAGGAGCCATTCCCTATATACAACATAGGGTACAATATTCATAGAGTTATGGTGACATCATTAGCTTTTCCCAAACATTCCACACATTACTAAACAAAAGGAGCTCCATGCATTTCATTAAACAAAATTTATCACAGTTATATGTGATATGGCATTACATGTACTATAACAGAGAACACATGACAACTAACTAACAAAAGACTTCAACATTTACCAACATAGCATCCAAACTAAGCCTATCCAAGGCTATTATAAAAAATAAAATAAAACAACTACAAACTGTATTGCTAATCCTCGGATTTTGGCGAAGGCGGAGGGGCTCCCTTATCCTGCATGCAGCAAAGGAGGGCTTTTAGGGTGTGGGACATCCTCTTGAACTTCTGCTTCAGGTAGGCCTAGTTTCCCTCGATCTTAGCTAGACGGGCGTCGTGGGCGGCCCGATCCTGGCAATCGTCATGAGTGATGGGAGGCTCCCAGTTAGAGTCCTAAGCCTCCCTTTCTTCTTCTTGTTCCTCTTCCTCTGTCTCCTCCTCAATCTCATCCCTGAATTCTTCAAGTCAGGCTTAGTGTTACCTGGGACCTATTTTCATGTTGTTGAGGGTAGTCTCGTTGATGAAATGGACAGGGGCAAGATTGTCCATGTGGAACCTGAATCCAAGGTTACGGGCAATCTTGCAAACTGGTCGGCCGAATGGGAGGGACGAGTCCCCCTGAGTAGACTATACTGCCTTAACTATCTGGGTCAAGGCAAGAGTGGGAAGGCACACCTTCTCTCCCTGTCCAACTCGGTACAGGAAATCCACCATAAACCTAGTGCATTCCGTGTGGTTGCTCCATCTAGGATACACGTTGTATGTGTATATATGGTGGAGCAGGCGATAATCATCGCTCATGTACATTGTCCTGAGGCTATTCTCTCACCTCTAATTAACGAGTTGGCCACAAAGAAAACGTGTGCGATAATCTCTCTCCCATCCATCAATGAGATTAGTTTCACTAGCATGCACAACACCGCACTCCACCCCCATGATACGGGCCATTATGTCCACATCGACCTTGATTTTTGTTCTTCCCAAAGGAATAATAAACTGGAGAGGATTAAGAGATGAGTCCTTAATATGTACGTAGAAGGCCCGCATGGAGCACTCGCTAGCGTGTGTCCTACCTTTAAACATAGGACCCCATCCATTGTCCAGAAGGTGGTCGATTATCAGGTATATCTCAAACAATTTCTCATCCACGTGAGCTTCAAAAACATCTTTGTGATTATGGAACTTACCGAGTTCAGTGCCCGCTGGTAGTGACCTCTCTATCAGGATTTGGGGGTTAAGGTCATGCTTTGACCTCCGTTCGGCGCTCACACTTGCCTCAACAGTTGTCTTCATTTTAGAGTGACTCGGACGAGTTGGCCCGGCCTCGTCTAAGGCCGTTCATTTCTTCCCCTTCTTCCTCATAAGGGAAAGGAGCGTAGTAATAGAGAAAATGGCGGTCACTAGCTCGAAAAGAGCCATGAAGATGGAAAGGTATATGTGATGGAAGGATTTTTGAGATAATGAGTGTTTTGTGAGCCCTAGGTGATGGATTGTGTTCAAATGAGCAAGAGAGAGGAATGCAAAGAATGGTTTTAGAGAAATAGAGGTGGAGGGGTGTAGTATTAAAGAAAAAGGGAGAATTGGAAGTTTAGATATGGAGATTTGAGAGCAAGGGAAGATTTTTTTAGAGTTTGAAAGGCTAGAGGGGTTTGAAAATGGTGAAAATGAGGGGAAAAGGGTGGTATGGATGTTTAAAGGGGGCCCCCACACGTGGGAGGGACCCACATGATTCGACCGGTGGTGGTGTACCGCCGATCTCGTAGTGCTGCTGCGGTCTACTGGAACCAGTAGTGGTGTGCCGATGATCCGGCGATGCCGCCGCTGTCCGTTGGGGATTCTAGCGGTGTGTCGCCAATTGGGCAGTGCCGCCGCCCTCCCTGGGGATTCCGGCGGTGAGCCGCCGATCGGGCGGTGCCGCCACGCCCCTCTAGCCATTTTAGCGGTGCCCACCTCTCTCGAGTCAGGATTTTTAGCCTCTGTGGCCCCCTGGGCCCCACTGAACTCATTGGTTT
Organism: Magnolia sinica; assembly: GCF_029962835.1. Lineage (NCBI taxonomy): Eukaryota > Viridiplantae > Streptophyta > Magnoliopsida > Magnoliales > Magnoliaceae > Magnolia > Magnolia sinica. The sequence goes on from NC_080574.1 coordinate 91,044,928, forward strand.
AAGTTTTAAATGGGCTAGGTCCACTTATCGCGGTCCAACATCATTTATTCGTGCCACCTAGTTCCATCTCAGGTTCAAAATTCATTAACTGATGACTCAAACCCATCGACTGACAGCCCAGAGGCAACTTAGGTCACTACGCATGATCTAAGTCCCTTAGTTGTAGGTCGTTGACTAAACTACAGTGTTTGGACTCGTCTTTCGGCGAAATCCTGGGATTCTAGTGTCGTCTCTAAATTCCATTGCCCCCTTCCTAAGTCAGAGTGCATCATGTTAGCCTATTACCCCAGGTCTAGTTTAATCCAAATCATGCTCTGATACCAACTTGTAACGCCCTAAATTTCGAGGGTCGAGCAAAGCTCTACTCCCGAGATTTAGAACGTCACTTATGCACTATGGATGATGATATTCAGATTTCTTTCATGTTAATGAGTTATGCATGCATGGGATTATATTAAACAACACATCATACTTCAGATTTAGTTAAGTTAAGCAAGTGCAAAATTCTAAACAAATCAGTATAAGTATACAGTTGTTTCACAAGGTTTCTTCCAGAGTATGAGTACGTAGCCAAGTTTAATATATACATGTATCATTTTAAAATAAATAAAATGTGGATATGTAAATGTGTCCAACTAAGCCCAGATCTCCCAGTGAACCGTGCGTAATGGTGCATAGCCTAGATCGGTCCACCAGAGAGTTGGAAGTAGGAGAATTCATCCTCCTTATCCCAGAAGTCTTGCTCCAAATCATAGACGTCATCTATACCTGCATCTACATTAGAGTCTGGTTGGTGTTTTAAAACACTGTCCTAGAGTGAGAGTGAGTGATCAACTCAGTGGTTCTATAAGGCAAAAGTTACACATGTTATCAAGTCAATCAAAGTAGTAATGATGAGGCAGTCATGACAATCACTTCTGAACTACTCTTTTTAATGCAGGAATGGTGTGCAAGTAATGATGCATGCCCTCGCATCAATGCTCCCTCACACGCGACTCCAACCACCTATTTCACATATGACAATACTTCCTTAACTGTGCGACTCCAATTGCCTTTTTGGCACATCCTAACTAATGCAGTGTGATGCATGATCGTGTTAACCAAGCAATTAATTATGCTCATTCATACAATAAGTTTGGGAAGCTAGGGTACCTCACTTTTTATCATTATCCCAAATCGAACATTTGCCATTGGACAATCGTAGTAGTCCCACTCCTATGTTTTGGATCTGTCTAGGTACATCACTCCTAGTTAAACACATACGATAGGCAAGTTGTAGGTTCGTGACTCCTAGTTAAACACATACGATATGTAAGTTGTAAGAAGTTTACTCACGGTCACTACAGAGAGGTTCGTCACCCCAGTGTAGGCCGACAGCATGAACACGGTGTCCCTACCACATTGCTCGGCTCACGAGTCTTAGTTTCTCATTTGTCACTACGTGGAGGCTTGCCACCCCAGTGTAGGCCGACAGCTTGGACACGGTGTCCCATACCACCATGCCTGGCTCATGAGTCTTAGTGGATCGTGGTACCATAGTTCATGTGGATCTTTGCATTGGTGACGGGTACCTAAGATTCAAGCAGTCTCATCCATACATGGTAAACACACAATATGTTAATCGGTTCATTAGGCAAGCTCGATTGGTACGGGTGCACGCCGACTTAATCAACATGGAGCGCATAAGTACCCCTCGTGGCCTAGCCACTGTCGACAATCGTCGTGCGACTCGGATTCAATAAGTTTACCCAAGGTGGTGAGACTAATTCGGCCACCTAAACAAGGACTTTTACCGATTGCCTAGGCTACGTTTGTAGCCTCAATCCTACTCAAATACAACTAACAAACACGCGTGATATTCATCTCAACATTCAACAAATGATCCATGTGGATTTCTCACTTAGGCATTTCATCAAACACATAAACCATGCTAATGCAACATGCATTTAGTAATTGATTTCATAGAGGAAAATATACATATGCATAAAACAATGAAGAATCCTGCCTTAACACTTGTAATAAATATAAATCATTAACAATTTCACATTTAAACAATTTATCAAACACATAGGCAACATATAGACTACATTAGTTGCAACACATGTTTTATCAATTCTTTAGACAGAGAAATCCATATGCATATAACAATGTTGAATCCTATATTATAAATCATGGTAAGCACAAATCATTTTTAATTGTTCATCTACACATTTCAACAAATACATAGTTGCATCATTTACATATGACAATTCATAGGTGTATTTCATACGGAAATCAACGTATCTAAGAAATATGGGAGCAATCAAGGCAAACATAAATCATTGGCTGACATGAAAGCATTGATAAACCAAAACCTAAGCATTTATAGTTCACACCTTTCCTTAGGTTGCTCGACTCGGACCCGGTCCAAATTCTACGTTTCCAAAAATAAATCATCGGGCACTTAAATGATGAAACTGGTTAGATAGGTTGACAAAAATCTATCCGGGAGTTCTACATCAATATTAGGGTTGGTATTTCTTACCCAAAGCCATGATCGAAAGAGATTTGGCAGTGCAACGGGGTGGTGATCAGGAGCGTGAATTCGTGGGAGTAACTTCCTGCAGCAATCTCCCAAAATTTATCTTCTCTCTTTCCTCTTTTCTCCTCCCTCCCTCTAGGGTTTGTGAAATTTGGATATGGGAGAGAGGGGGTGAAATGAAGGCTATTTATAGCCTCAGACATGATGCAAATGGCCACAGGGCTACTTTATGCACGGTTTATACCCCATAGGTGGCTGTTTCTGACAAACAGGGCTCATAAGGAGGCCCACGACTCATCTACATTATAAGGTACGCTCCTCGACAATGGATCCATGCTAGGACACGATTTCGGTGCGATCTGATAAGCCGTTCGACCGTGGAGAACCTATTTCAGATTGACCGTCATACGTGTCCAATCGGGGCCATGGTTATACAGATATGTGCAGGGAAATTTCCTTTCCCCATGGGTGAAGTTTGGTCATAAGATAATGGTCCAAATTCTTCAATGTTGTGTGAGAGCGAACGGCCCAATTCACTTAAGTTTCAGTTCATTTTCTAAAGATATTCGCGTTTCTCATGCTCTTAACTCACGGCTTAAATTGGACGTTTCTGGACACTATCTGGGCCTGATTCCCCCAATGGTTGTCAAGTCCAGCAGGACGGACATAGCCTTATAGTTTTGTGATCATCATACCCCTGACATGTGGTCTAGGTCCATTACCAAGTTTCAGTGTACTCCCGAGAGTGACAGGCCCTTAGGATTTTTCCTACATCTTCAGGTGACATTAAGCAAGCAGTACTCTTGATTCTAGGCCTTCCCATTTGTGAAAATGGTGGCCCAAGCTTAATCCACTGATTATTTAGTAATTAACTAAATCCTGTCTAAATTATACGACAGGATGCGGTCCTTGGGTTGTTCTGCCTGAGGTAGTACTCGGGTCTTTGTACAGATTTTTTTGAGAAGTTATAAGGCGCTGATGGAGGGTTAATTCAAATATTAGCTAGATTTAAAGTCTGGTGGGCCACCACGTGGACCCACCTTATTGCATATGTTATACTCACACTGTCCATCCACTCCCTTGAATTTCACTCCACATTGCAACATGTGAGACCCACCGGATGAACGACTGTGAGCTCGCACGGACAAGGATTAGCTATTGACAGGTTGTCTGAAGTAACGTCACCAAGTTCTATGGGGCTGCAATAATAAATGTGTGAGATCCACACCGCCCACACCATCCAACAGACAGGATGGTGGGATCCACACGTGATATATGTTCCTTATATCCACACCATCCAGTGGTCTAGACAGTGGGGACCACCAGCTTCATAGCTGCTGCATTTAGCGTCAACAAGCTCTATGGTTAATCACGAGGTATGGGTTATATCCCATCCATACTGTCCGCATGCAGCGGGTGGGGCCCACCCCACACATGCTTCACATGTGGGATGGGACCCACCTTGATGTACGTATTATATGTCCACCCGTCCATTGGGTAGGAAGGTGGACCCCACCTCTAATGTATATATTATATCCATACCGTCCGTCCAGGTGGGATGGATGTGGGTAATGTGGTGTACCCACACTGTCCAGCGCCTGGACATGGGTCCCACCTAATGTAAGTGTTTCATCTACGCTGTCCACGTGGGACCCAGGTGACATATGTACCTTATATCCTAACTATCCATCCACTTGCAAGCTCATCTTAAGGCTAGAGATGGGAAATAAGACAGATATGTCTATCAAGTGGACCACACTACCAAAAAAACTAGTGAAGGATTGAACGTTTACCATTGAAACCTGTTTGGGGTCTCAGAAGTTCTGGATCAATATGAAATTTATTTTCCTCTTAATTCAAGTCTTTGTGACCTTATGAACAGATTGGATGAAAAGTAAACGTTATGGTAGGCCCTGTAAATTGTTTAACGGTGAAATTATTATCTCCACTACTATTTGTGGTGCGGTCCAGATGATATTCCGATATGGTTCTTTTTTGGGTCATGCTTTAAATGATCTCTAGAATAGATGAATGGTGTAGATATAATAATAATGTTTTATCCACACCGTCCACCTAGGACAGTGGGTCTCACTTGATGTACATGAGGCCCAAGGGTGCGGCCTGATATGATATTTGTGTGGCTCATATGTGCGGCCCATTATATTGTATGATGAGGCCCATTATGATGTATTTGAGACTTGTTATGATGTATATAAGGCCCATATGATGAGGCTTAATGTGATGTATTTATAGCCCATGTGATGCGGCCCGTTTGGTGTATATGAGGCCCATATGATGTGGCCCATTGTTATGTGTGAGGCCCACTATTGTATATGAGGCCCACTATGTATGTGTGAGGGCCATTGTCGTATGAGAGGCCCACCTATTGTATATGGGGCACGTGTTTGAGGTCCGATGAGATGTACACGCGGCCCAAGTGATGAGGCCCATTGTGATGTATTTGAGGCCCAGGTGGTATGGCCCAATGTGATGTATTTATGGCCCATAGATGAGGCCTAATGTGATATATTTATAACCCATGTGATGCGGCCCGCTTGGTGTATATAAGGCCCATGTGATGCAGCCCATTGTGTTATGTGAGGCCCATATGATGAGGCCCAGTGTGATGTATGTGAGGCCTATGTGATGAGGCCCATTGTAATGTATATGAGGTCTATGTGTTGAGACTTATTGTGATGTGTACGAGACCTGTATGATGAAGCCCGTCGAGAAGTATATTAGGCCCTTATGTGAGGTCCATTGTGTTGTATATTGGGCTCTTTTGTGAGGCCCATTATGTTGTATGTGAGGCTCTTATGTGAGGCCATGGGCCCCACTATATGTTTGGCCCTATGAGGGCCACTCCTTGGGAGCAATGTTGGTTGAATGTCCACATTGATAGGCAACGATGGGTAAATATCCACATTGTGACCTTTCCTTAGGCCTCGTTAGGCCCATTCTTGATATGAGTAGGCCATCTAGGCCCTTCTTTGATATGAGGAGAGTACATCATCATCTATAACATGCTTAGTATAGCTTCACAATCCATGTCTATGCACATCATATGTATGCTTGATATGAGGAGTGATTGATCATAGCACATGCCATTGGGCGGATTATTATGGGACTCCCTTATAAGAGGAGTTGCCCACATGAGTGCACGGTATGCACAGGATTGCTGCATGACTGGATGGTATGACACATACATCTTGCATTTTATAATATGACCACCGTATGCCCTAGCGACATCAGAGTCGTGGCCTCCGCAAGCATGTAGTTAATGCCAAGGTGGGACACCAAAAATGTTTGGTTCTACCATAAGGGTGTCATAAATGTCCCTAGGTGAAAATCCCTAAACCCCAAAGGCCAATGGACGCTCTAACTTCTAGAACTAATGGATATACATGAGCACATGAGGGCCGTATACCAGTAGGATGCATCTCCCACTATGTTATGGTTAATTGAAAGGTGGTGTGACCTTACCCACCTGAGTGAGGGGGCAATATCTAGGTTGAGTTTGACTAGCTTAAGGAATGGGTCCGTTATCGACGAGTCAGGCCTGATATTTGCAGCAGATAGTGAGGTCTTTTCCATTTACCCTATTGTGCGCTCAGATAGGGGTGACAAGCTGGAGTAGAGTGTACTAGACCCCGGTGATAATCCCAGAGATGTACGGTATTGATATGTAGACTTATTTAGTAGGAGTTGCATACTCAACTTGTTACTCATTCATTCATTCATTCACTATCCACTTGGGCTGGTGGTGCGCAACTAATTTGTTATGTGTACCTTCGCTATGGCTAGGATTTTGGTTAGGGCGTGCAACCAACATGAGATCAGGAGTTTACCACATTGAGTCTGGCTATCCACATTTAGGTATGGGACTGGTTTGGATAGAAGTCCCTTGTGATGGACCCCATAGCCTGCGATACTACATACTATCATCCCGACTTCACACTCCAGCTTGGTCATTTTATTCGCACTGCATATTGCATTACATCCTCAGTACATAGCATTTGGTTTACTATGCTTCTGTTTTGCATAACCTGTATAAGGTTGATGGTATTATGGACTCACCAGGATCTACATATTGCATTAAATCTTCGGCATACGGCATTTGGGTTACTATGTTTCTGCATTTATATGGCTTAGATGAGGCTGATGGTATTCGTGGCTCTTCAGAATTGCATTGTATCCTCGATATATGATATTTGGCTTACTATGACTTCGCATTGCATAGTCGATCTGCATTGCATACTCTGATATTGAATGACTGTTAGCCTTACCAGTATTCTACTTACGTTAATATTTGTGTACTTGAAACTTACCTTGCGCACACACTTACACCACCCTCTAAGATTTCTATGAGCTTATGCACGATAGATGCATGCAGATGCCGTTAGGTCGCAGTAGTGTTGAGCTTGGAGCATACAACCATCTTCTGGAGCTTTGATTTTTGATATATGTATTTCCCTTCACCACTGTATTCAGCTATTTTTGTTAGTGGATATATGATGATGATGTTGCCTTTGTGATTTGGGTAAACTTGTGGTTATGCTTCTTATGAGATAAATGTGGTGTATGGATGCTGGGAGCTGATAATGGGGTACTACGGAGGCTGTTGGCACTAGGTTCGGCGATCGAGAATTCTGTGAGCCTAGTTTCTGAGTTTGGGGCATGACATAAGAAGTAATTGGATTATCTCAGGTTTGAAGTTCATCTTTCCTGTATTGATTGGAAGAATTATGTAGGAAGGTGAACTTGTTCTCACCAGTTGTAAATAATCTCGTAAAGTTCAAACTGGGGGAACTCGATGCACTTCATTCTCATCATGCACCATCCTAATAGGTGGTGTGTGATGTACATGGCCTTATCAATCTAATGTTCTTGAGCCATGCTCTTAGATGATATTTCAAAAATATTTGAGGATTTTCTAACTTGTTAATCAATTTGTTAAGCAAAAATCTTTTTCTCAAAGATCTCAGAGTATAGTTCCTTACCTACGAGGGCATGAACCACACCAAATTTTAATTCTATTTTCTAATTCCTATAGCAAGTATGGAAAGCAAGTAGATGGAAGAAGTTAGAAGAATGTTACCAGATCAGAGTTCTATGTTAGGACCCTACAAAATAGAAAACAATGTTAGTTTCTAAAAAAAATCCAGAAAAAATCCAAACCTAAAAATAAAACAAAAAGTTAGTCCTAATCTTGACCTAATTTTAAAACTAATTAATTTCAGAAAAACACAACCATTAGTCCCTGACAACGGTGCCAAAAACTTGTTCATAACCCCAAGTGTAAGGTTACGATGTAGTAATAACTCGGTGAGACCGAGGTCGAAATTACATGGACTAATCTCATGTGTATTCTGAAAGTAACTAGAACTATAATTAGAAGAATATGTAAACCTAAATCTGAAATATTTAAGAAAGTGATTTTGAATAAGTTAATTGAAACTTATAAATTTAAAGGTGGTAATTAGGGTGTCAATGATCCACTTGTAGGTTCTCATGATGCTACCTTGCTTGATTCAAGGACACAACTAGAATCAGAGTCCTATCTGATCCAATTGGTAAAAAGAGATTTATCACATCTTTAAACTTCTTATGGATCTAATCATTAATGGATGAGAGTTGTGAGGATTTGGAAGTGATTCCATCACCTAACCATGCCCAGGAGACAAGGGAAACAACAGGATTTACCAATCCCATAACCAATCATAAGAGAATTGTGAAGGTTAGGAAGGATTCCATCATCGTACCATGCCCAAGGGACAATGATGAACAACGGGACGTGGTAATTTTATAATCTCAAATCAGGAAAAGAAGATATTCAAAGTTATTGCAGATCTATTGTAATTTGTCACAACAAACCATTAAAAACTAAAAATATTCCTTATAATCAAACTAGAATCCAAGAGAGTTCAATAAAACATGAATCAAAACAAAGTAAACATCCCAATCATGCTACATGCTTCACCTCTTAACCCTAGTTAAGAGGTTTAGCCAACCATAGACATGATTGAACTAAATACTCTTAAGAAAAGCATAAAAACAAACTAAAGAAGAAGAAGAAGAAAGCTTCTTGGAGGTGGCTCTGCCCTTTGGCTCCACTCCTTAAACCCTAAATGATGCCTAGGAACGTCCTAGGGACTCCTATTTATAGTTTTGCATCCCCCTCTTACATAACGACTTGAAATTTCTACAAATCGCTTCAAATTACGCAATCTTCGTCGGCCCTGCGCAACAACTCTGCGCGATTTCGGTAGCACTGAAGCTGGCTTCAGTAGCACCGAAGTTGTATTTGAAATTTATCGCATCTAAAATTGTATGTACAGAGTGCTTAGGTAGCAAAATGTGCTACCGAAGTTGGCTTCAGTGGTACCGAATTAAGCTTAGGTAGCATCGAATTAAGCTACTTTATTGCTGGACTGTTTTGTGCACTTTAGGTAGCTACCGAAATTGGCTATTTTTCTGTTGTTTTACTTGTGCTCTTGCCAATATTTTCTCCAATTTTGTACTTGGTTTCCTTGGATCATAGGCATGAGAATTCTCCGTTCTTGGTCTCCTAAGATCCCTCCTTTGCCTTAGTGATTCTTGAGCATTAAATCCATACTTTTAACATCCTTTTCAATCCAAGCTCTTAAATTCACCTTGCAACATAAACGTGCTTAAAATAGAACATTAAGCATTATCATGTTAATAAAACCAAGTAATAAATGAGGGACAATTTGCAATATTTGACCCTCACCAAGCATTACCTAAAAATCAAGTTTAGTTGCTTGACAAATTGGATACATTTCTCTATACATCGAAGCCCTGTTTAATTGCTTGAAGACCAGTTCGATGACATCGAAGAAAGTTCGATGACATCGAGATTTTTGAAGATTTCTGGAGCAACTCATTGGAACACTCTGGCCACATTCTCGATTGATCGAACACCCTTTGATGCCATTGAAGGAAGGTTCGATAGCATGAGAAGTTACGCAGTGCGAAAAGGCACGACTTCTGGATTCGACTTACGTTCAATGACATTGAAGGCATTACGTAGAGCCTACGCAGAGTGCATAAATTTGAGGTGGTTTCTGAATTTCTCCAACTCGATGCGAAAGTTAGAGTTCCCCAACTATAAATAGGACTCCCTAGGATACTCTAAATCATCTTCTACGGTTTGGAAAGGGATAGGAGGTCTAGGTGGAGGGTCGACAACGTTCTTCTAATTTGATTTCTTCATGGGTTTTAGATTGATCTTTTTGTTTTTCTTCTAGGATGTTAGTCTTATTAGGATAATATCTTAACTAAGGCTAAGGGATGAAACATATAGTTTCTCTTGATGTTTAGTTTGCTTTGATTCAAGTTTATGTTGAACTTTCATTAAGTTTTGGTGTGAATTAAGATATATTTCCAGGTTTCTATGATTTATTGTGACTAAAATTACAGTAGATGCTGTGAAGGTTCTTGATATGATCTTATTGACTTTGGAATTATGTGATGTGTAGAAGTTGTTGTTCACAATCGTCTCCTGGGTATGGCAGGATAATTGAATTCCCAACCATCATTGCAATTAGATGGATATTTGGAAAGTTCAGATTCTGTTTTAACTGCTCCATCCGATTGGATATGGTAAGACTTCGATTCTAATTGAGTTATCATTGAATCAAGTAGATTGAATATTAAGATTGCTGTAAGTGGATTCCTGGATCCATAGTCTTTTTATCTTTATTATTTCAAAACATTTTTCTAAATTACTGGATTAAAAACCTAGATAAACCAAGTTAGACTTAGATTAGTTCTAGACCGTGTTCCCCATTCCCTGTGGATTTGACCTCGGTGTCACCGAGTTATTACTACTTCGCTACCTTACAATTGGGGTTGTGAACAATTGAGATTCAAATCCAAAGGCAAGGGCAAAGGAAAGTTAAAGTGCTAGAATTGTGGGATGTTCGGGCATATGAAGAAGGATTTTACAAATACTAATGGAAGAAATGAGAACTCAGATGCTTCTTCCAGGGAGGCCAACAGTGTCGAGTCTGATAAAGGTAGGAGTGGAAGTGATGTGTTGTTACTGTCTATGGTCGGATACTTATATGTGTTAGTGCAGTCATTTTTACACCCTGGTTTGTCAATCACGTGAGTCATTAAGTCCATAGTCGGTTGAGCCTTTAGAAAGTGAAGACCGAAGACACAAGCGGAGCAGAAGCACCAAGAAGCACATACAGGTAAAAGAAATGCCTTGGTGACCCTAACTCTAACCCAAAACAACCTACAACCTCTAGATGATCTTGTCCCAATTAGGAATATTAATTTGATCATCCCTTAGCCTTAGGGTAACAAGAAAAACATTCCATTCCAATGAGTTTCAAGCATCTCCCTTAATATTTCGTCTCTATTGAGGATTTCAACCTCACTATTAGAGATTTGCTTGAACTCCTCCATTTCTTAGAGATTGGACTTAAGCATTCTTGGTAAATCATTGTCTAATAATTCTAGGAGACCCATCTAATTGAATCTCCTAGGATAAATAGCTACCCATTAGTTACATGATACTCAACCCATTCCCATCACCTTGGTCATCTCGAAGACATATTAAATGCAACAAGATTGATCGTGGAGCTAAAGCCTTGGCGAAACAACGATAATCTGATCAGAGAGCTGATTTAAGCATGGGAGAGTGGAGATCAAGCAACCCAAGATGGAGCGGCAAAGGGGACTCAATCCGACAAGTGTCATGTGTAGGAGTTCAGGTTTGTACTCTGACTTTGTGTAGGTTGGAGTGAAAGATTTTGTATCCCCAAACTCACCCTAGGTTCTTCCGTAGGACATTGGCCTATGTGGCCTAAATTCGTGGTTCTTGTGTAGGACCAAGGTTGTTGGTTAGCCTAAGGAAAAACCAACCCAAGTCCTTGTGTAGGCCTCCGGTGGGAGAATACATACCAGGTTTAGGATTAGGCCTTGGCCTATATGGCCTAAATTGTTGGGTTCGGCATCATGACCCTTACTCTTGTGTAGGGCATAAATCCTAGGTTCTTGTGTTGGACCTAAACCCAGGTTCTTATGTAGGACCTTTGTCCTTGTCTAGGACATAAACTTAGGTTCGGGATTAGGACCTTGGCCTGTGTGGCCTAAATTGTCGAGTTCAGGATTAGGACCATTGTCCTTGTGAAGGACATAAAGTCTAGGTTCTTATGTAGGACCTTTGCTCATACGTAGGGCGTAAATTGTAGAGTCCTTATATAGGGTTGTAAAGGTTTGAAGTAAACCTATTAAAACCTCCAATAGTAAAATCCAATACACTCTAGGAGAGAGTGAGTCTGTCGGGATAGGCACGTATCCGAATCACCATATATGCTTGTGTTGGGGATTGTTATTTGAGCATTTGTTTAATTATGCAATGTGGTTGAATGTTTAATTATATGCTTGTATGATTAGATGAAAGTTAGGATTGATAGGTAACATATCCCACATACACATATACACTTGCTTATCTATTGTAGCCTATGTGATTGGACCCTCTAATGGCTTGGAAGCCTATAGAGTTACATTGCCTTAACTTAGTTTAATTGTAATTAGTTTAAGTTAGGCATTATATGTTTTTAATAAGTAAATATTTTTATAGGTCCTAATCATCCCCCGTCTAGGACTTAGCCACATTCTATAGCTCCGTCATATTTCGCACTTAGACGCATTGCGTCCCTTTACCGCAATTTCATGATGATCATGAGGATGAGGGGATTTTAGATATTAGGGCATCACATCACATGACTCCTCATCGGAGTTGGTTCACCGGTTACAGAGAATGCGATGATGGACAGGTACTTATGGGCAATGATAATGCATATAATGTGGTGAGAGTTGGATCTGCATTTATTTTTGCACCCTGGTTTGTCAATCATGTTAGTCGTTGTGTCGTAAACTTGGTTGAGCCTTTAGAAAGTGAAGACCGAAGACACAACAGAGCAGAAGCATCAAGGCGGCAAGAACAGTTAAACAGGTGGCCTTGGTGACTCTAACCCTTAACCCCAAAACAACCATATAGCATCTAGATGATCTTGACCTAATAGGAATATTAATTTGATCATCCCTTTGCCTTAGGAAACAAAGAAAAACATTATAAAGAATGCTAGAAGAGGTATGGATTTATGTGTAAAAGATAGCCCAAAACAGCAGATTCAATGACATGTTTGATGGCATCGAGCTACCATTGAACAGTCTTCGATGGCATCGAAACCTGGCCGATGGCATCAATTGAGAATTAGGGAAGTCCAGCAACCAATCTGAAAATTTGGCTGAAATTCTTGATGGCATCGAAACTTAAATTTTGATGGCATCGAAGACCCTTCAATGGCATCAATTTGAGATCTAGAATTGTCCAGCAAGGTTTTCTGAAATTTCACCTAATTTTCTTGATGACATCGAAGCCATTGCGATGACATCGAAGATTGTTCTTCGATGGCATCAACAAAGCCATTTTTTGCTCTTTTCTTGACCGTTGGAGCTCGAAATTTTTATAAAAGGCAGTCTGTTATTAGGCATTTTCATGGGTTTTTAAAGCAAACAGAGGTAGGGTGATTCCATATGCATATCTCTCATCTGCCTCTACTCCATTGAGTTTCAAGCATCTCCTTAGAGATTTCAACTCTAATGAGGATTTCAACCTCACCATTGGACATGTGCTTGAACCCCTCCATTTCCTAGATATTGGACTTAAGCATCTTGGTATATCATTATCCAATTCTTCTAGGAGACCCATCTAATTAAATCCCGTAGGATAAACAACTTCTCATTAGTTGTAGGAGATTCAATCCACGCCTATTGCCTTAGTCATCTTTAAGGCACATTAAATGCAAGGAGATTGATCGTGGAGCTGAAGCCTTGGCGAAGCAGCGACAACATGATCGGGGGAGCATCGGGGAGCTAATTGAAGCACGGGAGAGCGGAGATCAAGCAACCCAAGAGGCGCAACAAGCGGGACTCAATCAGAAAAGTGAGTTGTCATTTTTAGAGTCCATTATTGTGCTACTTCCTTGTGTCGGTTGGAGTACAAGAGTTTGTGTTCAAACTCACATTGGTTCTTTTGTAGGACCTTGGCCTATGTGGCCTAAATCTGTGATCCTTGTGTAGGACCTAGGTTGTTGGTTAGCCAAAAGAAAAACCAACTCAAGTCCTTGTGTAGGCCTCCGATGGGAGAATACGTGTCGAGTTTAGAAGTAGGACCATTGCTCTTGTGTAGGGCATAAATCTTAGGTTTGGGATTAAGACCCTGGCCTGTGTGTCTTAAACGTAGGTTCTTATGTATGACCTTTGTCCTTGTGTAAGACATAAACTTAGGTTTGGGATTAGGACCTTAGCTTGTGTGGCCTAAATTGTCAGGTTTAGGATAAGACCCTTGTCCTTGTGTAGGGCATAAAATCAAGATTCTTGTGTAGGACCTGTGCTCTTTTGTAGGGCATAAATTATAGTCCTTGTGTAGGGCCGTGAAGGTTTGAGGTAAACCTGATTTAAAACCTCTCATAGTGAAATTCAGTACACTTTAGGAGAGAGTGAGTCCGCCGGAAGTGGAGTAGGCACATAGCCGAAGCACTAATATGCTTGTGTTTAGGATTGTCATTTGCGCATCTGTTTAATTATGCTTATATGTTTGAATGCTTAATTATGTATGCATGATTAGATGAATGCCTAGGCTTGATAGGTAGCATATTCCATACACCATATGTTCACTATGATATAGGCTAGTTGCTTAATTTACATATCTTGATTATCTTATATGATTGGACCCTTTATTGGCTTAGAAGCATATAAAGTTACACTGCTTAGTTTAGTTTAATTTGCAATAAGTTTAAACTAGGCAATTATTGTTTTTAAATCAGAATAGTTTTTAATTGGTCATAATCACCCCCCCTCTAGGACTTCGTCTACAGTCTATAGCTCTGTTAAGCTTCCGCACTTAGATGCATGGCGGCCCATTACCACAATTTCAGATTGGTGTGCATCAAGATGTTTGATGGCATGGAGCATACCTTGACCGAGGTGATACACGTTCCTGATGTGAGGAAGATCTTGATATCCCTTGGTGCATTCCAGACGCTTGGGTGCAAATTCACTGGTTTTGATCATGCCCTTAAAGTTTTAAAGTGGGTACTCGTTGTCATGAAGGCACATTGGAATGGGAACCTTTACGGTTGATTGGGAGTACTTCATCAGGTGGAGCTATAGCGGCTGTAAAAGATTCCACATCTACACAAATATGGCATGCACATTTGAGCCACATGAGCGAGCAGAACATGAAGGTACTTTCTGATCGTTGTTTAATTATATATTTTAAAAGTTTTGATTTAAGTATATGTGAGCATTGTATACTAACTAAGAGAATGATTGGGCAAACATAATTATAGTTGACTTACGCATTACAATGGCCTCATCACATGGCCCTCTCATATATTGCATTGGGCCTCAACAAGGGTCATAAATACATCATATCGGGCCTCACTCAAGGGTTGTAAACATATCATGTTGGGCCTCACATAAGGGCCATAAACATATCATGTTGGGCCTCGCTCGAGAGCCTCATACACATCACATATGGGCCACATCCCATGGGCTTCAAACAAGGTTTTCATGAAACATCCCATGGCCCACACAATAGTTGGAAAATAAATGGGCATTATCCACAATATTCTACACACCATGCTGGGTTCCAAGTAATGGCCCAAGGCTTAAATACATCAGATGGGCTTCACGAGGGGCAGCCCATGTCCCAAAAACATCATGGCCAAGGAGAACATCCTACTCATGCATTATGTTAGACTTCATGGGCAATCACAAAATCTAGTTGTTCTAAGGACAACCTTTCACCATAAAAACCAAGGGTCTATGGCAGGACAACCTTACTAGAACAATTAAAGAATTAAAAGCTAAAACTGTAAAGGAATAGAAAGGAAATAGCAAGAATTGAAATCTAAACTATTACAACATTCCCCACAGTGCTTGAAATGTAAATATTACAACATTCACATCCACACATACATCCTACAATTTTGAATGATAAATGATATAGAAATTAAGCAAACATTCAAACCACAATGCACAAAGAATTATAGTGGTTCGCCTATATGTTCACCAACTGTTAAACAATAGCCACACAGATTGCTACTCCACTCCTAATATCCTCACACAGGGGATATCAGCGTTCACTATGAAAATAGGTTTCATAGGTTCACCTAAAACCTTCACAATTGTGTCTTTCAATGGGCTTACACAATTCAAAAACCCCACTTCTGAGTTTTCCTGTCTCTCTCGGATAACTAATAGATTGAGATTTTTCTATCTTAATCTCAAACAAAAACAAAAATGAAGGAAATTTACGATACAGTAAAATACCTGAATTTCTTCTTTTGTAGAAGCCCGGAAGAACGAATCAGAGTAGAAGTTTGAATGTGGAAGTTCAATGTCCAATACTCACTTTGAAATGGTTCTAGGTTCTAATTGATTTTAAATTAAACCAGTTGGGCTAGCTATATTTGATTTTGATTCCAAGAAGAAGGAATATAACAATTCCTCTTTTCAATTCAGATTGGAATATAGAAACAAAATCAAATTAATAAAACTAAGAAAAGAGAATATTAAATATGCACAATGTAGCTTAAAAATTAACAAAAACTTATCTCAGAGTGATGCCTTGATTTTACTTGAAATTCGATATGAAACTCTAAAATTCGTGTTCTATTTATAGTTGCAGAAATCGCATCTATGACTGGTCCTGAGGACACTACGACTGGTCATAGACCGAACAGATTTTTAAAATTTAAGCGCGATCAAATAAAATCGTTTCACAACTGGTCGTAGCCGTCCATGACTGGTCGTGAGCCTCCTGCGACTGGTTGTGAGGCACTAGATTTAGTCGCTGGAGTTTGAGTCGAAGGTGCACGACTGGTCCTGGAATGAGTCGTCACTGTTCCTACGACCGTTCGAGTAGTCTCCAGGACTGGTCATAGCTCAAATAAAAAATTTCAAAAAATTGCAACAACTTAGAACTGGTCTAGGAATTTCTTGGACTGGTTGAGCCAGAGTTAGAACTAGTCGAATAGAGTTTAGGACAAGTTTTAGAACAGTCCAAATATATGTAAAGTAATTCAATTTAAATTATGTATACAAAATGACCTACCCTAAGGTCAATCTAAGGTCAATCATACCTTGAAAGTGAGGTATGAACATTGAGACTTCATTTCTTCAAATGACAGTTGACCTTTGAAGATTGTGAAGCTTGAGATCTCTTTACTTGATGTAACATTAAGCTTGAGATCTTCTAGAGCTTGAATTACACTTCATCTTACGTTGTACACTAACTTGAGTCTTTGAACAAGATCACTTCTTTCGTTGTAGCTTGTACTTGCATTTCTTAAAATGGTTTAAAGTAGTTCTTCGTTCTTAACTTAAAGCAAAGTGTTTAAAGAGGTGATGTAATGTCTTGATCATATATACCAATGAGCTACACGACATAGATTGATGTTTTGGCACCACAAAATTTAATAACCAAAGGAGCATAAAACTATAGCACTTACAATCTCCCCCTTTGTCAAATTTGTGACAAAACACACTCTAAAAAGAAAAGAGAAGCACAACATGCTTAATAAAAAATCATGCACCAGACATATATAAGAGGACCAGTTATAGCCTGGTTAAAGAATCATGCACCAGTTGTCATTAACTAGTACAATTTCTTCCTTACTTATTTACTCCCCCTGAGTAGCACACACACATATATATCGTAAAAATTAATGTTACCACCCTTCAATCCATATCTATTCCAATTAATCCAAACTACTTGAAATCTTCTCCCCCTCTTTTGTCACAATATGACAAAGGAAGCAAAAAAAAATAAAATGAAAAAGGATAATAAACAGGAGTAAGAAAAGGATTAACTAGTTAATATTTAAGCAAATTAAAGTCCACAAATCATTAACCAGTTCAAATTCCACAAACATAGGTCAGTCAACCAAACTGAAGTAAAAACAAAGTTCACACACCAACAAAGGTAAAATAATATTAGAGTTAATACAAACCAAAGGATAAAACACTTAATCAGATCCAGATGAAGGATTAGGTATGGTAGGATCAAGTTGATAAAGGCCCTTGTTTAAGCGCCTAAGATACTTGCGCACATATTTAAACCGAAGATCATGGGCCACATTCATATTCTTAACCTTCTCGTCAAGAGCCCAAAAACGAGCATCAAAATCTGATGGCTCATAGTCAGGATCATTTGTAGAATCAGATTCAAGTTCATCAAAGATATCATCCATATTAATATCATCAGGAAGATCGCCAGCTTCATCTTCATTCCCTGCTTCAGCTCCTCCAACATCAACATCCACTTGTCCAGGAGCCAATTCTAACTTCATCTTGTTAATATTCGAATTGTTAAAAATAAGATGATGGATAGGAGCCTCTCCAACCGGCATAGCAACTAACATGTGATTAGCTAACAAAGTCATAAGATAGGTAAATGGAAGATCACTATGATCTGGATGGAGACGAAACTGAATAATGGAATAATATATCAATGAAGGAAGACAAACTTTAGTACCAGAGATAACAGAATGTAAAACCCGAACAATAAACGAAGTCAGTTTAGTTTTGTTACCTGAATGAAGATACAGATTTGAAATAAAGATTCTGTGGAGAACTCTATATCTGAGTAACAAATACTTTAAGGGGAGCGCATTCCCTTTATGAGTCCATTGCACATTCATATTACATAGATCTCTAGTGAGCATGCGTTTTTCCAATTCTGAGGGTTTTTCAGCTAAAGTATGAATAGGAATACCCTCATCGTTGACAGGTATGTCCATAAGACCCGAAATCAGATGGCGGTCTACATCAAATGGACCTTCTCTAGCATCAATTTTAAATGTTAAATTCTTAGATGAAAATTTAGAGATACATGCAAACATAGCCTGTGCAATAGATTGGTATGCAGGCCCACCCCAATGTAAGATGTTAGCCCATCCTACAGCTTGGAGAAGAGGAAGAATACCAAAAGGAGCAATGTGGTCAAGATCAACAGGTTGTTCAACAATGACATTGCACAATCATAAATCCCACACATATGAGGGATCATCTTCGGGTGATCGAAGATGGCGCTGAGTAATAGGAGTTGATTGAAAAGAAGATGGACCATAGGATGTTTTCTTTTTTCCTCGAGTATCCATTTACTCAAAGCAACAAGAAATCACAAAGGAAGTAGAGATGGATTTTTCTATATCAGCAAATGAAGAAGAAAAACCCTAAAATCTCAAAAAAAGCTTGAAATCAAGTACTCTAATGACAAAAATGAAGAGAATAGATCATGAATCTACAAGATTGACTGAAAAAATGCACTAACCTTGACGAATTAAATAGTAGGGTTTGGCTAGTCGTGCCATGACTTGTTGGAGAGAAAAGAAGAAATGAGGAAGATGATGGTTTTCCCCAAATTACCGGTCTTGGGTTGTCCTCGACTAGTCGTACCATGACCGGTCGAGCACATCCTCGACTAGTCGTGTACCAGCATAAACAAGCATTTTTCATACAAATTTAAAATTTAAACCAATAATTTATCAAATATATATACATTATGATACAATTGTGCATGAATAATCAATTTAAAATGCACATACCAAGATCAAATTTTAATTTATTAAACCTGCTTTTGTCGAGTGGTTTAGTGAAAATGTCAGCAAGTTGAGTCTCGGTAAAAATGTATTCCAAAGATATCGATTTTTCTTCCACTAATTCACAAATGTAATGATACCTAATGTCAATGTGCTTGGTACGGGAATACTGGATTGGGTTTTTGAAATATTTATAGTACTGGAATTATCACAATATAATATCAATGATTCTTGTGCAATTCCATAATCGCTTAACATACGATTCATCCAAACAAGTTGAGTACATGCATTTCCTGTTGTGATGTATTCAGCCTCAGCAGTTGAGAGTGATATAGAACTTTGTTTCTTACTAAACCAAGAAACCAAACAATTTCCAATATAGAAACAACCACCACTGGTTGATTTCCTGTCATCAATATTACCAGCCCAATCAGCATCTGAGTACCCAGCCAATTGGATACTAGTATCATATGGATACCAGAGACCCAATTTAGCAATACTTGTGACATATTGCATTATCCGCTTAACAGCAGTTAGATGTGACTTTTTAGGGTTAGATTGATAACTAGCGTAAATACTAACACTTAAAGCAATATCAGGTCTACTTGCAATTAAATAAAGTAAACTGCCAATCAGACTACAATATAATTTAGGATCCACATTTTTACCTGTAGAGTCCTTTGAGAGTCTTAAAGTTGTACTCATAGGAGTATCAAAATTCTTACCGTTCTCAAATATGAACTTTTTGATTAAGTTCAGAGCATATTTGGTTTGAGAAATAAAAATGCCATCATATTGTTGTTTCACTTGCAATCCTAGGAAATAATTCAATTCCCCAACCATGCTCATTTAAAACTTAGATTTCATTAAATCTGCAAACTCAACAGTCATGTTAGAATAGGTAAATCCATAAATAATATCATCAACGTAAATCTGCACTATTAAGATGTGATCATTAAGTTTCTTAACAAAGAGAGTCTTATCTACACTTCCCAATTAAAAATCATGACTTAGTAAAAACTTAGTCAATTTCTCGTACCATGCTCTGGGAGCTTGTTTTAAGCCATAGAGAACCTTTTTAAGGCGATAGACATGATTAGTGTTCTTAGGGTCTTCAAAACCCATTAGTTGTTCAACATATACTTCTTCATGCAGATCACCATTTAAGAAGGCACTCTTCACATCCATTTGATAAATTTTGAATTTTCTAAAGCAAGCAATAAATATAAATAGTCTGATTGACTCAAGACGAGCTACTGGGGCAAAGGTTTCATCATATTCAATACCCTCAATTTGAGTGTACCCTTGTACAACCAGTCTAGCCTTGTTGCGAATTATATTACCAAGTTCATCAGACTTATTTTTGAAAATCCACTTTGGTCCGATAATATGTTTATCTTTAGGTCTAGGAACAAGATACCAAACATCATTTCTCACAAATTGGTTAAGCTCTTTTTGCATCACAACAATCTAGTTTTCATCATTAAGAGCTTCTTTTACGTTTACTGGTTCAATCTGGGATGTAAAACTTACGTAATTAGATATATCTTCTAGTTGTCTATGAGTGCGTACACTAGTGAGAGGATTTCTAAGAATCTGAGTGGTTGGATGATCTTTAACAGTCCTCAGTTCAGAGTCAGTTTGAATTGATGAAGTATCTGGTTTGTCAATTAAAAGAACTTTATCATTATCTAAACTTGGGGTAGGTGAATTCAAGTGATTGTCTATGACCATATTAATAGATTCTTGAATAACACCGGTCCTATTGTTTAAAATTTCACACCCTATGTTAGAAAATTTAACACTATGATTTTTATCACATATTTGAGAAATGCTTAACAAGTTATGTTTTAACCCTTCAACGTACAAAACATTCTCAAATAAGGGGAGGTTAGAAAGTTGAACCATACCTTGGCCAATAATCCTACAGTTGCTGCCATCACCGAATGTGACTGAACCATTAATCATGTCTTTGAGATCGGTGAATAGACCTTTATCACCAGTCATATGCCTTGAACATCCACTGTCTAAGTACCACTTTAAATGGCTTAAAGCTTTGAAAGCCGTGTGAGTAACCAAGCAAGTAACCTTAGGAACCCATTTCATAACTGTTTTGGGTTTAGGAGTATAGTTGGTCTTCTTGTATTTGTAATTGTTATAAGAATGACCCACTGAGTTAGATTTTAAGAGCTCCTTAACCAAATCAACTATCTTTTTAGCTAAAGGGCTTCAATTCTGATTTTTATAGTTGATATAATTACTTTAAGGTTTGAAAGATTAAAAAGTTTTAACATTTTTAGAAAACTTTTGATTTGAACTATTTCCTTTTGAGTTTGAAGATTCTCCTTTCACAAACTTAAGAAAAGTATTCTTCTGTTTAGGAGGAACACTTTTATCGTAGCCCAACCAGATCGGTTGACACATTTTCTTGATCAAGACAAAACTTTTTCTAACTTTGGATCACCTTAGGCATATCTCCATGTATCCTTTAAACTCAAAAGTGAAGAGATTTCAAGTTTAAGTTTTTTATTTTCAGAATTTAGGTTTTCAATCAGGGAAGTTTTGAACTCTAAATCACATTTTAATTTTTCAAAATAATCTGAATGTGGGATTTTTCTAAAACAAGTGATTCAAAATTTTCTTTAAGTTTTAAAAAAATTTCTTTTTTAAGTTTTAGTTTTACGGCAATTTTATAACTTTCCTTGTATAGGGCATTGTAAGCATCTTGAAGATCTTCTTCATTTTCACAATCACTGTTCAAATTTTCTTCATTTGTTGAATAATCGTTATCTGAAAAAGTGAATTGGCTAGACTCATAAGGGCTTTAACTTCACTGCCCGACTCAGTTTCAGAATCAAAGGATTCATCCCAAGTAGCCAACATACTCTTCTTTTTGGGTTTGTCCTTTTTAGGACACTTGTTTGCTAAATGCTCATATTCTTGGCAGTTGTAACATTGACTATCTTTTAAAGATTTCCAAGTTCTAGTTTTAGATCTTCTCTTATCATTTGATTTTTGAAAGTCAACCCTCTTTTTAGTTTTGAAAATCTTGTAAAACTTTTTCGCTAAAAGAGACATATCGTCTTCAGAATTTTCAAAATCAGAATTTTCTTGAGAAATACATTTAGAAGATTTAAGAGCGATAGATTTACCTTTAGGAGCTTTAAAGTTTAACTCATAGGTTTGTAAAGAACCAACTAATTCTTCTACCCTCATATTGTCCGTATCACGAAGTTCCTGAATCGCGGTTATCTTAGAATTGAACCGTTCAGGAAGTGAGCGTAGTATTTTTACACACACTTTACTTTCTGGAATTTTATCACCAAGACTCCACATAGAGTTTACAATGTCATTTAATCTTGTATAAAAGTCCAAAAACATTTCATTTTCTTCCATATGAATTTTCTCAAATTTATTTGTGATGAGTTGGACTTTAGATTTCTTGACAATTGAAGTACCCTTGTGTGTCATTTCTAAAATATCCCAAGCTTGCTTTGTAGTATCATAGGATATAATTCTTTTGAAATCATCCAGTGATAGTGCGCAAGTGATTACATTTACTGCTTTTGCATTGGCACCACTCTCACTTTTCTGAACTATGGTCCAAGTGGAATATGGTGAAACTTTTATTGATTTTGAACTATCGATACCAGTTACTTCAGTGGTAGGGGGTTCCATTCAGTCACTGTGGCTTGCTACACGCTCTCATCCATGGATTTAAGGAAAATCCTCATCCTGGCTTTCCAATAGGCATAATTAGAGCCATCAAATGGTGGAGGCCTGATGACTGAGAGGCTATCAAAATTTGACATCTTATCAATAGCTTAGATCGATTACCTCAGGAAATAAATCTAACTATAAATAATTAGAACGAACTATTAGGCTTTGATACCACTTGAAAAGGCCTAGCTAAATGTCCTAGAGGGGGGTGGATAGGACTATACCAAATTTAAAATAATAACAGTGGAATAAAACAATAAGATAGCTAAGAAAAGGAAAGATAATAATTTACAATAAAGAATGTAAAGCAATCACAAAATCTAGTTGTTCTAAGGACAACCTTTCACCATAAAAACCAAGGGTTTATTACAGGACAACCTTACTAGAACAATTAGAGAATTAAAAGCTAAAACTGTAAAGGAATAGAAAGAAAATAACAAGAATTGAAATCTAAACTATTACAACATTCCCCATGGTGCTTGAAATGTAAATATTACAACATTCACATCCACACATACATCCTACAATTTTAAATGATAAATGATATAGAAATTAAGCAAACATTCAAACCACAATACACAAAGAATTATAGTGGTTCGCCTGTGTGTTCACCAACTATTAAATAATAGCCACACAGATTACTACTCCACTCCTAATATCCTCACATAGGGGATATTAGCGTTCACTATGAAAATAGGTTTCACAGGTTCACCTAAAACCTTCACAATTGTGTCTTTCAATGGGCTTACACAATTCAAAAACCCCACTTCTAAGTTTTCCTAGCTCTCCTCAGATAACCAATAGATTGAGACCTTTCTGGCATAATCTCAAACAAAAATCAAAATGAAGGAAATTTACAATATAGTAAAATACCTGGATTTCTCCTTTTGTAGCAGCCAAGAAGAACCAATCGGAGTAAAAGTTTGAATGTGGAAGTTCAATGTCCAATACTCACTTTGAAATGGTTCTAGGTTCTAATTGATTTTAAATTAAACCAATTGGGCTAGCTATATTTTATTTTGATTCTAAGAAGAAGGAATATAACAATTTCTCTTTTCAATTCAGATTGGAATATAGAAAAAAATTAAATTAATAAAGCTAACAAAAGAGAATATTAAATATGCACAATGTAGCTTAAAAATGAACACAAACTTATCTCAGAGTGATGCCTTGATTTTACTTGAAATTCGATATGAACCTTTGAAATTCGTGTTCTATTTATAGTTGCAGAAATCGCATCTACGACTTGTCCTGAGGACACCACGACTAGTCGTAGACCAAATAGATTTTTAAAATTTTAAGCGCAATCAGATAAAACCGTTTCACGACTGACCGTAGGGTGTCCACGACCGGTCATGAGCTCTCCACGACTGGTCATGAGCATGCTACGACTGGTCGTGAGGCACCAGATTTACTCACTGGAGTTTGAGTCGAAGGTGCACGACTAGTCCTGGAACGAGTCGTTACTATTCCTACGACTGGTCAAGCAGTCTCCAGGAATGGTCATAGCTCAACCAAAAAATTTTGAAAAATTGCAACAACTTAGGACTGGTCTAGGAATTTCTTAAACTGGTCGATCCAGAGCTAGGACCAGTCCAATAGAGTTTAGGAGTAGTCTTAGAACAGTCAAAATACATGTAAAGTAATTCAATTTGAATTATATATACAAAATGACCTATCTTAAGGTCAATCATACCTTGAAAGTGAGGTATGAATATTGAGACTTCATTTCTTCAGATGATAGTTGACCTTTGATTATTGTGAATCTTGAGATCTCTCTACTTGATGTAACATTGAGCTTGAGATCTTCTAGAGCTTGAATTACACTTCATCTTGCGTTGTACACTAACTTGAGTCTTTGAACAAGATCACTTCTTTCGTTATATCTTGTACTTGCATTTCTTGAAATGGTTTAAAGTAGTTCTTCGTTCTTGACTTGAAGCAAAGTGTTTAGAGAGGTGATGCAATGTCTTGATCATATATACCAATGAGCTACACAAGACATAGATTGATGTCTTAGCACCACAAAATTTGACAACCAAAGGAGCATAAAACCATAGTGCTTACATAACCAACATCCACCATGTGTGCTTTACAATTCAGCCCAAAACTAGGCAAGTTGGGTGGGCGGCAAAGATTTGGTCACATATATCATATTGGGCCCTTAAGGGGCAGTCCATGAAATCCAAAAAAATAGATGGGTAGTATGTGCAACACATTCATCATAACAAGCCCTCATGGGGCAGCCCGTGGCCCAGAAAATAGATAAACAATGTGTTTCCAATACACACATCCAGGTGGGCCTCACAACTATACCATGGGCAGCCGATCATACAACAAATGAGGCCCTTGTACATCATAAATGAGCCTCACCAAAAGGTGGCTAGCATGGATATGGTACATACAATATGGTACAACCCATTTGGAATATGGAGTTTAATTCGTAATGGGGTCTACAGTCCCTACACAATCTGGGAAAAAGGATGGACAACATGTACATACTACTTATATATAGTGGGCCTCACAAAGCGGCTCACTGCCCCCAAACGGATGAATAGTATGGATATAACATATACATCATATTGGGCCTCATAAGGCAACCCATGGCCCAGGAAAAATGGATGGACAGGGTATGTATAGCACATACATCATGCTGGGCCTCACGGGGCAACCCATGGTGGGGCGCTCAATCATCATTACCCCTTAGTGTGGTTCACTTGGGATTTATATATGCTACTCAATGGGGCCCACGGCCGTGCAATGATGGGAAAAATAGGTGGACAGTGTATACACAACACACACATCATGGTGGGTCTCACAAGGCAGCCACGGTTGGGTGCCCTAGCCCAACACATATTTTGGTGGGCATCCACCTGAGGTTTGAGTCTGGTGCATATAATCTGGGCCCATACCATAGAGTGGGCCTGGGAGAGACTAGTGAGGAGTGAGGGGGCCCCACACATCACTAATGGGCACATCAAATCAGATGGCCAGCATGGATACAATGCATACACAAGGTGGGCCACTTTAATGGACGGTCAGCCCACTAATGCTACTGGCTTGATGGGCGTCCAAACAGATAGATAGGCTGAATAAAATACATATACATGGTGGGGCCTAGGACTTAAAATTAGGTCAACTTGTGGCTTGTGTGGGCCTCACCATGCACAATAGTTGAGAGCTTTACCCTCCATTAAAGCATTCATAATCATTTGTTGGACCCACTAAGTTGGGGTTCACAAATCCAGCCCATCAATTATGTGTGTCCCACTAGGTTAATGGGGTCAAACCAAGTTTCAGATGCATCTAAATTTCAGGTGGGCACTAGCGAGTGCTTTTATGTGTGTTAACATGTCATCACATGATTTTAGATGGTGTGGGCCACCTGAGTTCCATGTACGGCTCATTTTTGGGATATCCCAATAATTAAAGGGGACCCATCAAATGGACGGTGTGGATGCTCGACATACATCATGGTGGGCATGTAGCTGGGACCCACGGTCCCTGCCCATTGTTACAAGCAGCAGGACGCTGCTTTGGCAGCAGTGGCGTCAACATATATTTTTTTGTACTTGCATTTTTTCATAGGTGGGGCCTACATCAGGAGGATCCAGTCCGCCGGTTGGGTCCTCAGGCTTGTGACGGGTCTAACAAGCCCCATATTCAACTTTTTTTTGCATACAGAAACATCACAGCGGGCCCTAACAATTTATCACTATTAAAATAGTCTACTTGATGATGTGGCTCACAAGAGATTTGGATTGGCTTCATCCTTCGGCTCAACACCTAAAATAAGCTGGGGAGTTGGATGGACGGTGTGGATACAACACATATATTATGGTGGGTTCCACTGTCCATGTGTGGACAAAGTGGGAAAAACACTTACATCGTGGAGTCCCACGCCCAGGCCCCTGACGAACGACCTGTATAAAAAATACATACCTGACCTGGGTCCCACGTGGACGGTGGACTGTATGGATGAAACACATACATCAGTGGTGGGTCCACACATGTGGCCCACCCGCTTGCAAGAAGTCGATATTTGCATTTTCTTCTTCATCAGCGCCAGCTGCAAGATAGCAGTTGGTTCGGCTGAAGGTGGCGGCGAGCAGGTGATGGACGGTGTAGATATAAAGCACGTACACCAAGGTGGGGTCCACATCAGTGGCTAACCAGCTCAAATCAAACTGACACTTATGGTTCCCTGCATCCAGTAGGTCGACGATGGACAGTCCTGTTGCTTGCTATGGAGCAGCCCACGAAGGTGTTGCATCTGGACTGTGCAGATGGATGGCTGGAGATATAAAATACACATACATTAAGTTGGTTCCCCCATCTAGACGGTGTGAATGTAACACATCCAGCAAGGTGGGTCCACGTGATGGCCCACCAGTGGCTGGATACAGCTGATATTCGTGTTTTCCCTTTAATCATGTGGTCAGCAGCACCTGTTGCTACTATGACATAGCCCACAAGAGCTTTGGATCTACACCGTTACAGATGGATGGAGCGGGTATAATACACCCATCAAGGTGGGCCCCACAGATGGCAATGGAGCTGGAATCCAGCTGATATTTATTCATTTCCACCATCGAGATGGTCCAACTGGACAGTCGGTCCAGTAGGATGGACAGCAAAATCGTCCCACTTGCTAGACGGCCTGGATCGTCCATGCATGTATCCAATAGGTGGGCCACACATCATCAAAAAAATAGATTGAGAGAGATAGAGACACCCACCTTTTCTTCTTCTTCTTCCATAGCCTTCTAATGCTCCTAAAGCACTCCTTCAATGGTGGAGATGACGATCCAAGGGTCGGATCGGTGAGTATCTAAGGTGGAAGAGGGCTAGGAATCTTGGAGAGCATGGGACATCCAAGGTCTTGCTACAATGGTGGAATGGAGAATGAAAACAGGAAGAGAGAGATAAGGAGAGAGAGAGAGAGTAATGATGATAGCTCTCTCTCTCTCTTAGCTAGGTAAGAAGTGGTTTGGGGAAAAGGGAGTAATTATGGGCTAGGGTCATTATTACTTGTAAGAAAGGTTGACTTGTAAGAGCATGACATCACCTACCTAGGGAATAGTGTCGGTTGGTCCTACAATGTGCGGTCCACAACCATTATAATGTGTGGGACACATCTTACGATCTAAGCGTTGCCTTGACGCATGATATGCAGCGTTGGAACCACGGTGATGACGAGGTCACAATGGCATGGGTCTCGGGTCAAGCTGACTCGGATTTATAGGATGCAACTTAGGGTCGCGCGCAAATGCTATCTACACATTGTAAGTCGCCGAAATTCGACCGGGAGGACCGCGGGGCCCTAAGGAATGAAATGGCTACTAGGACATAAGCCTGACACCATACCATGGGCTACAATAATAAGATGTCCCCCTAAAAAATAAATCCTCCAGGGATAACATATGTGTGTGTGTGTGTATTGTAAGTTGTTTATTTCTATTCTCAATTACAAATATATTCATCATCCAACTAACTATAAATGAAGTAATAAAAATATAATTAAGCAAGTTCAATTAACAATTATATTTTTAAACATGAGTTCTTATTACTTAACAACTAAAAATTATTACTTAACAACTAAAAAAAAAAAAAATTGAACTAAAGCCTATTTGTAAAGCAATAAATAAATGTGGAAATAGAATCTGGAGATATTTGCTATAGTAGGGCCCCAAATCTCAATGATTTAGATACTGTATAATGGGCCCCACTTCTACAAACTGAAAACAGTCTTGGCATTGCATGATAAATTGTATGATACATGAAGACGTAAGGGATGAAAAAAAAAATCAGGCCATTCCAAAACTCTTGAGCCACAATATGTTTGTTTACCATCCAACACATTCATCGAGCACACACTACCAGGATGAAGGGACACAAAAAATCAGACCATTTCAATACTCAAGTAGGCCCACCACATGAATTTAGAGGTTTTAGGCATGATTTCATATTGTTCCCACCATGACTTGCTTATGATTACAAAGAAGTATTTTGGTTTGATGATGATAACCATTCAATATGTGTTTGTATGCATGTCCATCATCGATGTGTCCAATTTACATAAGCTTTGTCTCTTTCATATCTGCTCCTCATTCCATCTTTTTTTCCAACAATAACAAGATCAAAAAATTTAAGGTGCCAAGACTTTGGATAATTGCTAAAAAAATAAAATTAAGAAGCATAAATCAAGTGTAAAAGAAGATAGAATGGCATGTAAAGGAATATGAACCTAAAATCAATTGTGGTGCCTGAGAAAATTACCTCCTGCTGAAGCTTTTCTTTTAAAAATTTAAGATCTTCTAGTTTTATTCCTCGTAAACTGCATGAATCAGTATTCATTTTGGTGGTAACATTAGTAGCAGGAAGTGACCATGAGTAGAGAACTTGTGATGGCAATAGGCTAACTTTCCATTTCAGGAGAGCCTCTCCTGCTGTTGCAGATGATATTGTTGCATGGGAAGAAAGAAAGGGTAGGAAAAAGAGGATAAAACCAAGGGAGAGAGATTTATGTATGGCCATGGCTGTTGTTGCTTATGGTTTGTTACAAACTTACGATAGATATGGGTATTTATAGTAAAAGGTTGATGTTGCTAGATCAATTACTGTATTCATATTGTATTTGATACACATGCAGGCACACCATCTTAACTGCCTCAATTTCTGGACCCTAACTTAGATGAGGAGTAATAGGTAAAATCAGATCCATTGGACCTATCTGGCCTTTGTATGATGGGCATTTGTTCGTTGTATGCAGCTCCTTTACACTTTGCAGAACACATGCATGCCACACCATCTAGACTATCACAGTTTTAATAAGGATAGACATATTTTAGACATTGATATGATGGACCATCCACAATTTCTATCATTATTTTAATGGTTTGGATCACAACTATGTCCAGTAGCACAGAGGATCAACGTCTGACAGAGCATTCTCGTTTTCTGGTTTTCTATCATCACAGTGGTGCTTGTGTCACAGTAGTAATACATAACATATTCAATGAAGGGAAAAGACCCAATCCACTACATATATTTGGCACATATATTGATAATCTGAGCCATTCATTCATCTTAAGGTCCACTGATGAGGGTCAAATATTGCATCTTAGACCCCAATTATCTCATACTTTTGCGTACATGATAATGCTTAACGTCATACTTTAATCATGTTTTTGTTGCAAGGTGTAATTAGGAGCTTGGACTGAAAAAGGATACTACAAGTATGGAATTAACGCTCCGAAGTCACCAGAGCAAGGGACGGACTCTAGAGGACCAAGATTGATGGATTTACATGACAAAGATCCGAGGAAATCAAGCCGTTCACGTCAAAGAGGCCCAAAAGTTGTTTAGAATTCAAGATCATAAAGTTTCCACCTTCCATTTGGCTTGAAACTTCATGAATGACCTGAGGGCCATAAATTAACCATACATGTCAAATTTCATCCATTGAATCCCTGCGTGAGTGGCCCAACAGACAAATTAGCCTATAAACTGATGATTTCAGGCCAACCTAATAACTGGATATATTTCAATTATGGTCTCAACCGTTTAAATAGGGAGAAAAAATGAAGGGATGGATTGGATTGCTCATAAACGTCATAGAAGACCCCACCTTGCATGATGTGTGCACCGTGTACAAGTGCTCTTATATGCACTACATCTCAAGTCCGGTCAAACTGACCTTTGACCCGTATCCTCTTCAAAAATGGCAATTGTCGTTCTCTGTTGCTGTGAATGGACAAGTATGTGATCTTTGTGGATCCACATCGTCCATCAAACCAACAATCCGGACCGTCCATCAGAGTCCCTGGGTCCCTCTCATCCACACCTAGGTGACAAAATTGAAAAAGACAATGAAGATTGGTTTTTCAACCGTTCAAAAGCGGAATGGATGGCAAGAAGCGAAATCAAGTGGGCCGCATCAACGGATGACCAAAACCGACCATCTCCGGTCGAAGTTTTGAGGAGAAGCTGGTGAATAGAGTGGATCTCCTGTCTGAACTCAAGAATGGTTCCCACCGGGAAATTAGCGTAAGAAATCTATTCCTGCTGCGATTTGGACTGTGAAACAGAGTCGGTCCGTCTGATACAGCCGACCTCTCCACCGACCTCCCTGCCTGTAAAAGAATGAGTACAAAGAGAGAGTGAAAATTCAATCTGGAGCTAGGAACGTGGAGTAGCTTTCTTAATAGAGTTTTTTTCTTCCTTTTGTCTTATGTTTTTTTTTTTAAGCTTAATCATGTTTAGGTTAGGCTAAACTTCTTAGCTAGGGCTGAGATGAAGCCCCTAATTTGAATGACTCTTGTTAGTTATTGATTTCATCTGGATTTGATTGATTTATTTCTTTCTCTAGTGTGCTTAAATGAAAACTCTGTACTTCTCCATTTTATGAGCTTAAATAAAGTCTAGATGTGGATGTTGTTTAGAATCTTACTCAAGGTGCTTGTGTCTGACCATGAACAGGTTTCCTATAGAGAAAGAAATACGAATTACATCTCTTCATGCCTGACCATGGATGGAAAGATGTAATCCTTATGCTTTAAGAGATTATACATTTTGTGTGCCCAACCAAGGACATAGAGTATGCTTTATTTATAAATATATATCAATCTGAATTAGGGTGAATCAACAAGTAAAACAAGGGTCAGGATAATTAAGGGTAGATTCGAAAGTCCTAGTCTTCTCCTTGATTGAATTTTCCTTATTGCTCTCGGTTATTTTTCATAGATTTGTGATACTTTACTTAATAGTTCGCTAAACCCTTTGTTGGATTAGTTAAGAAGAGTCGTAAATTTCAAATTGTGACAACCAGTCCTCGTGGGAACGATCCCGTAATACATACCATATATACATCTGATTCGTATACTTGCGAGTTTAAAATCATTTAAATCAGATTGGTTTAAATAAAACATCATCCACCAATTGACCATTTACCAATCATCATCCTGATCAGATAATCCTAGCCACCAACTACAATTTAGTGATTTTATACACTACTTTTTCACATGGTTAGAATTGTGTGGTCGATGTAATTTTCAGCCTATGATCTATTCACATTTGTCCACAATAAACCAACAGTTTGGTTCATCAAATACATGTCATATAGGGAGTAAAATGAAAGGAATGGACTGGATCTTCTTAAAAAATTAAGCAAAAAACAAACCCAAAAATCAAAATGCCAAGAACCCATTTCTCAAGATAGAAAATTCAAAGGACCCATCAAATAAATAAATAGATAAAAGAAGAAGAAGAAGAAATCATATCCATATATTTCAAAGCATAGATACGGATCAAATGGTGGAAAAAAATAGACCAACGTACCGGTACTCTGTTGACAGCTCCAATTGTTGAGACAGCAGCAACTATGGCTTCTCGAGCTATGACTTTCGTGGATTAGGTGATACAGAGAGAGAGAGAGAGAGAGAGAGAGAGAGAGGCGTGTTATGACGAGGAGGGCACGTGTAACGCCCCGGATTTCAATGGTCAAGCAAAGCTCAACTCCCGTGATTCAACGCATCACTTATGCAACATAGATAATAATGTTTAAATGTTGTCCATATTAATGCATTAAACATGAGAAGGATTACACTAAATTGACATATCATACTCCAGAGTTAATGTAATTAAGCAAGTAGAAGACTAAGATAGATATATAAGGTATATGTACGTGTTTCACAACCTCTAGATATGAGTATATTACCGGGCCGAATATATGCATGTTTTAACTCAAAATATACAAAATGACAAAATGTAAGTGTCCGACTAATCCATGTATCCCTGAAATCCCATTGAAGCAGCACGAGGACTACATAGACCTGCTAAAGAGCTGAACATAGGAGAACTCTTCGTCCTCATCTGAGAAGTCCAATTCCTTTGCATATATATCCTCATCACCTGCATCTATAATAGAGTCGAGTTGGTGTTTTAAAACACCGTCCAAGAGTGGGAGTGACTGATCAACTCAATGATACTATAAGGCAAAGGTTAACATATTATCAATTAAATCAAGTAGTAGTGATAAATCAGTACAACAATCATTCCCTAACTACTCTTATTAATGTAGAGATGGTATGCAGTAATGATGCATGCCCTCGCATGACACTCCCTCAAGCGACTACATCAACCATTCATGCATGGTAAACTCCCTAAAGTGCACTTCCTCACCAAAGCACATGCAATACGGTGCATGATCATGTTAGCCGAGTACTTAATTAGGCTTATTTATACGGCAGATTCGGGAAGCTAAGGTACCTCCCTTTATATCATTTACCCAACCGAAAGATACATTTAGGGTTGTCAATCCTAGTTAATCACATACAATGAGCAAGTTGTAGGGCATCACTCTTAATGAAAAAGTAGTGGATAGGTAAGTTTAAGAGTTTATACTCGAGGTCACTACAGGGAGGCTCATCACCTCAACGTAGGCCGACAGGTCAATATAGTGTCCCATACCACCATATTCGGCTAATGAGTTTGGGTTGCTCACTGGTCACTATGGGGAGGCTTGTCACCCCAGCGTAGGCCGACAACTCGACCATGGTGTCCCATACCACCATGCCCGACTCATGAGTCTTAGCGGATCATAGTACCATAGTTGAAACGGGTCTTTACATTGATAAGTGGTACCTTAGATTCAAGCAGTGATGTCCATACATAGTAAACCACAATAGGCTAGTCGGTTTATTAGACAAGTTCAATCGGTACGAGCTCACGCCGAATTAATCGACATGGGGCGTGTAAGCACTCCCCGTGGCCTAACCACTGTCGACAATCGTCGTATGACCCAGATTCACCGAACGTATCAATGAGGCGAGACTAATTCGGCCACTCAAACGAGAATTGTTACTGACTGCCTTGGCTATGTTGTAGTCCCAATCTTACTCAGATATAGCATGTGGATGCATGTGAGAATCATATAAGCATTTAATGAACAATCCAAATACAACACTTATTTGAGCATTTTATCAAACACATGGAACATGTCGCCAAACACTTGCATTAAATCCATAAGTCGCGTAGCGACGATACGATTTCATGAAAGAAGCCATACATATGATTAAGGAAATTAAGAATCCTATCTTATTACACTTAATAAATACCAACCATCAACATTTTTTTCATTCAGACATTCTATCAAACACTTAAACTACACCTTACTAAATATATACACTAAATTAGTTACGACATTCACTAAATAATTCATTTAACAACATCGGTTATAGAGCATATAACACACATGGATCTTAGATTAGTAATCATGACAAGCACAAATTAGGATTTCACATTCATTCAAACATTTCAGCAACCACATGGAATGCATTTTCATACAACATAGTCCATACATGTGTAATATATTGAAATCGACATGTCTAAGACGATATGGCAGCAGTCAAGTCAGACATAAATCATTAGATGACATTGAAAGCCTTGAAAACCATAACCTAAACATTTATAGTCTGTACCTTTCATCGAAATGCTCGATTCGGACCTGGTTCAGACTGTACATTTTTGAAAATGAGACGACAAACACCTACACGACGTAATAGGTTAGCTAGGTTGACAAACTACCAACCTGGATTTCTACAACGAGATTAGGGTTAGGATTTCTTACCCAAATCGTAGTTGAAAATGATGGTGTAGCGAAACTGGAGAGGTGATTCAACCCGTGGAGTAGTGGGAGTGAATTGCAGTAACGATCTCCCTCTCTCTCACTCTTCTCCTCACTCTTTTCTCCTCTTTTCTCTCTTCTCTCTCCTATGATTAGACAAATTCGTATGAAATGGGAATGGGGTGGTTTAAGGGCATTATATAGGCCCAGAACTGGTGTAAATGGCCCCAGGGCCATGGTATACTTAGGTTACAGCCAAAGGGTGCCTGTTTCAGGCAAACGGGACTCATCTGGAGGTCCATTACTCACCTACGGCATGGAGTAAGTTCTCTGACCATGGATCTAAGCCAAGTTAGATTTTGGTACGATCGGATTAGCAGATCGACCTTGGAGGACTCGTGTCAGATCAACGGTCGTTGTCGCTTGATCAGGGCCACAAGTATACAAATATGTGTAGTAAAATTTCCCTGATCCATGGGTGAAGTTCGGTCAGAAACTGATAGTCTGAAATCTTCAATTTCACCCATAAGCGAATGGACCAATTCACTTAAGTTTCAATACCTTTTCTAAGGATATTCACGTTTCTCACACACTTCGCTCAGGGCTCAAGTTGTACGTTTCTGGATACTATTTGGGCTCGATTCACGCCATGGTCGTTAAGCCCAGTAAGGCAGATATTACCCTATAGTTTCACAGTCATCAGACTTTTAACGTGCGGTCCAGGTCCGATTCGGAGTTTCAATGTGCTCCCGACAGCAACTGGTTTTTGGGATTTCTCCTAGGTTATTAAGTAGTGTTAAGTCATTGCTTTTAATAGTTTTGAGTCTTGCCATTTGTATAGACAGTGGTTCAAGCTAAATCCACCGCCTATTTAGTTTAGTATTTAACTAAATTTCGCCTAAATTTTTACAGGATACAATCCTTAGGGATTTCTACCTGAGGTGGTACTCGAGCCTTTGTATGAATTTTTCCAAGACGTTACAATCTACTCCCCTTAAAGAAAAATTTCATCCCCGAAATTAGTACCTTTTGGTACTCCTTAAAGATCTGAGGGTAGTTCTTACGGACTTCAGCTTCTGTTTCTTAAGTAGCCTTTTCCTCAGTATGGTGAGTCCACAATACTTTCACAAGCGGGATAACTTTGCTGCGCAACACTTGTTCCTTCTTATCTAGAATACATGTTGGTCGAAGTACATAGGTAGCATCTTCACTTAGTTGTACTTGCTCGCACTTGGTAATGTGAGTAGGATCTGGAACATATTTCTTTAGCATCGATACATGAAATACGTTGTGCACGCCTGCGAGTGGTATGGGCAAAGCAAAGCATTATGCTACTACATCCACTCAGTCTAGAATCTAGAATGGGCTAATAAATCTCGACATAAGCTTCCCTTTCTTACCAAAATGAAGGACTCTCTTCACTGGAGAAACTTTCAGGAATACGTGGTCCCCAACTTCAAATTCCAACTGTTGCCATTGAGTATCGGCGTAACTCTTTTGTCTGCTCTGGGCTATAAGAAGTCGACGCCTGATAATGTCGATCTTCTCTGAGGTTACCTGAACTAGATCTGGGCCAACCAAGCTCTTCTCACCAACTTTTGCCTAACAATGTGGTGCTCGACATGGGCGACCATATAATGCTTCGTAGGGAGTCATGCCAACGCTCGCTTGGAAGCTGTTGTTATAAGCAAGCTCGGAATAGGGAAGACAATCATCCCAACTGTCCTTAAAATCAAGCACACATGCTCGCAACATATCTTCTAATATCTGATTCACTCGTTCCGTCTGTCCATCGGTCTGTGGGTGGAATGCGGTACTGAACTTCAGTTGTACTCCCATTGCTTCTTGGATTCGAGTCTAGAATATAGACGTGAATTGCATGTCTCGATCGGACATAATCTCTATAGGAACTCCATGCAGTCGTTCAATCTCCTTGATATATAACTTGGCTAAATCATCTGCTGAGTTTGAAACTCTAACCAGGAAGAAATGAGCCAATTTTGTCAATTGGTCCACAATCACCTAAACAGAGTCATGCCCCTTCCCCATCTTCGGTAACCCGGAAATGAAGTCCATAGATATGAACCCATTTCCATTCAGCTATGGGCATGGGCTGAAGTAAACCAGGAGGTCGGCGATGCTCGACCTTGACCTGCTGGCAGATGAGACAATGGGACACAAAGTCTGCTATTTGGGCCTTCATTTTATCCCACTAGTATGAACGCTTCATATCTCTATACATCTTCGTACTACCTGGATACATTGCCAATTTTGAATTGGGAGCAACCTCTAAAACTTCCCTTCTCAAGTCATGACGGTTCGGGATGCATAGGTGGCCACGATATCGTAAACCTCCGTCCGAGCCAATTCTTCATTCAGATTCTTCACTCTCACCTGCCCATTCTCTCATCTTCACCAACAGTTCATCTTCTTTCTGAGCCACAATGATTTAGTCATTAATAAGTGGTTGTACATGGATGTGTATGACGTTCTCAAACGGCTCCTCTACTGTAAGCTTCAGTTCGAAGTCTCGCACAAACTCTACCACATTCTATTCTTCTATCATCGGTGGAGTTGTAAATTCTATTATCTACTTGTGACTTAAAGCATCGGCCACAAGGTTGGCCTTGCCAAGATTATAGGAGACTTCAAACTTGAAGTCTTTCAAGGTTTCCATCTAATGTCACTGCCTCATATTCAGGTCTCTCTGCATGAAGATGTACTTGAGGCTCTTGTGGTCATAAAAGAGCTCGAACTCCTCTCTGTAGACGTAATGTCTCTAGAGCTTTAATGCAAAAATGACCACCGCTAATTCCAGGTCGTGCGTGGGGTAGTTTTCATCATGTTTCCTTAACTGTCACGATGCATAGGCAATCACTATGTCCTTTTGCATAAGAACACAACCCAAACCAATGTGAGATGCGTTGGTGTATATAGTATATCTGATCCCCTGCTCTAGCAATACTAGCATGGGTGTAGACATCAGCTTGTCCTTTAATTACTGAAAGGCTATTTCTGTTTTCTCATTCCAGGCAAACTTAAGATCCTTTTGAGTGAGTTACGATAACGGGCTGACTATCTTGGAAAAATCTTTAATGAAGAGGTGATAGTAGCCAGCAAGTCCGAGGAAACTCCTCACTTCTGTAACGGAACCGGGTTGCTCCCAGTCTTACACCGCGGTCACCTTGGCAAGGTCCACGACAATTCCTTCCTTGGACATCACGTATCCTAAAACTTGACTTCCTCCTTCCAGAAGTGGCATTTTCGATATTGCGCAAACAACTGATTCTTCCTAAGAGTATCGAAGACTGCTCACAGGTGTTCTTGTAAAGGCCGAGCAATATGTCCTAAAGGGGGGTGAATAGGACTATGCCAAATAAAAATTAATAAGCGAAATATAAACAATAAGATAACCAAATAAATGCAATTAACTAAAGCAAATAACAACCTCAATAGTCAAGTATTGAGAGGTTGATACCAACTTGGTTCTAAGGACAACCTGACACCAAAAACCACTGGTTTATGGCAGGACAAACTTACTAGAACGTGGGTCAATATCAAAAACTCAAACTGAAAAGGATATGAAAAAAATAGAAACTAATCTATTACAAAATTCACCACACAATGCTGAAATGTAAAGATTACAACATTCACATCTACAAATACATCCCAAAATCTTCAATCATAAAAGATAAAAGAAATAAACCACACATCCACCTAACACAAAGAATTATAGCGGTTTGCTTGTGTGTACACCAACTATTAAACAACAACCACACAACTACTCCACTCATAGTATCCACTCCCTCGGGATATTAGCGTTCACTGATCAAAATAGGTTTTTCAAGGTTCATCTAAAACCTTCACAATTGTGTCTTCCAAGTGGTCTTACACAATTCAAAAACCCCACGCTCTGAGTTTTCTAGATCACCTCAGACAAACCGCAAATGGAGATTTTCTAGAACAATCTCACCAACCAAACAAATAGAATTGAATTACAGAAAAAGTAAAACACTTATCTGTATGGCGATTCTGAAGCAGCTTGGTAGAACCAACTTGATGTCAACGTAGATGTTCAATGTTCAGTCTCACAAGTATATAAGGTTCTAAGTCTAGATGATTTTTAATTAAATCAGTAAGGGCTTTGCTTTGATTTTGATCTCATAAAAGGGTAAATCGAATATCCCTTTGCAATATAAGAATGGAATAGAGAATCAAAATCAAAATACAAGAGCTACTTTAAAAAATCTTAAATATGCACAAAATAGCCTAGAATGTACTTAAAATTAATTCAGAGTGATTGCTTAAAAATGATAAGAATTGAATGAAAAACTCTAAAATTTAAGCATTATTTATAGGTGAAAAATCGGTTCGCACAGCGGGCCTTTGGTTAGCTATGACTAGCCTTGTGGGTCCCATGACTGGTCGAGTAGCCTGCTTGACTGGTCGTGGACACCACACGACTAGTCATGTGAGTCCAGATCACTCGCTGGAAAATGAGTCAAGCACTGTATGACTGGTCGAGCACTATTCACATGACTGGTCGAGCAGTTTTCAGGACTGGTTGAAGACCAACAGAAAATTTTCAAAAATTCATAACAAATCCTAAACTGGTCGACGAAATTCTAGGACTGGTCGAGCCAGTGCTAGGGCTAGTCAAAAGAATAGAATTTTACACTTATCAAATGACCAAAATGACCGACCCAAAGTATGAAATGATCTAATCATGATCTAAGGTCAATCTAGGCCATTCATACCTTACTTGTGAGATAGAACATATGAACCATCAAACTATCGATCACTTCAGTAACTTTAAATTTTGTGCTTTTCGAAGCTTGAACTCAATATACCAAATATAATCTTCAATTAAGTCTTGAGTTCTTAGACTTTTCTGGTTTCAGATCTTGAACTGCAATGTTCTTAAACACTAAGTCTTCACTTTCTTCCAGTTTGAAGATGTCGACAAGTTCGTCATAGATATCAGCAAGATAAATTCAGCACGAAGAGAACGAACATCCAAAATTCAGTGTGAACAGATACACAAGCTTGATACAAATCAAGATACAAACTTGAATTGGTTTGGCACACCAAAATTTGAGAATACTCTGGGTTTATCAACACGACACTTTCAATCTCCCCCTTTGTCAAATTTGTGACAAAACCAAAATTACAATATGCCCAATAGATATTTAACACATTCCACAAGCATATTATGATATGATCCATAATCAATAATATAATCAACAATAATCAATTCTCCCCCTTAATCCACTACTCTCTGCAAAAAAAAAAATATTAGTCACATTCATCATCATCATATCATCAATAATGTTCTCCTCCTTTTTGTCACAACATGACAAATGAAGCGAATAATGATAAAGGAAGATAATAAGAGAGTAAGTAGAATCAATAACTACTCATCCAAATAGAATAAAACAAAGTATCTGAACTGATACCATAGATACGAGTTTAAACAACATTATCCAAGTAGTTATAGGGAAAAGAGTTAGGGTAAAGTTATTACAGATACCATCAAATCAAAAGATAACTAATCAGATCTTGAAGAGGGAGCAGGAATAGATGGATTAATTTGATGTAAACCCTTATTAATGCGCCGCATATATTTTCGCATATAAGAAAATTGAGAATCTTGGGTTACTCGAATCTGAGCCACCTGTTCCTTAAGAGTATGCAACCTCTCATCGAAACTAGAAGGCTGATAATCAAGGTCAACCTCAGAATCTTATTCAAGTTCATTAAATAAATCGTCCATATTAACGTCTT
Organism: Magnolia sinica; assembly: GCF_029962835.1. Taxonomy (NCBI): domain Eukaryota; kingdom Viridiplantae; phylum Streptophyta; class Magnoliopsida; order Magnoliales; family Magnoliaceae; genus Magnolia; species Magnolia sinica. The sequence goes on from NC_080574.1 coordinate 91,085,228, forward strand.
GTTCAGGTAAAGCATCAACATCTTTAGATTCTTTATCTGCTCTAGCATTCCTATCAACTTGACCAGCAGCCAAGTCCAAATTCATCTTGTTGATATTAGAGTTGTTAAATGGAGGGAGATTAATAGAACCTTTCCCAACAGGCATAGCTATCAAAGCATGATCAGCTAAGGCGGTCATAAGATAAGCGAAAGGAATATCGCTATGACCAGGGTGAAGACGAAACTGAATAATATGATGACAGATAAGAGAAGGAAGATAGATATGGATGCTAGTTACCACAGAATGCATAATGTGGGTCATAAAAGAAGTCAACGCAGTCTTGTTACCTGAGCGAGGATAGACATTTGAAATAAAAATACGATGTAAGACCCTGTATCTAGGCAACATATATTTGGAACTGAGCGCAGTACCATTGTTCCATTCTACATTCATGTTACAGAGAACTCTCGTAAATAATTGTTTAACATTTTCAGAAGGTCTAGCTTACAAAGTAAATATGGGTACACCGTCATCAACAACAGGTATATTCATGATTGCTGAAATTAAATGACGGTCTACCTTAACTAGACCTTCTCTAGTTGACACAGTAAATGTCAAATCATCTTGAGAGAACTCAGTAATACAAGCGTACATGCCCCGCACAATGGATCGGTATGTTTTCTCAACCTATAGCTTAAAGGAGAGGGACAATGTTAAAGCACTCAAGATGATCAATAATGACAACGCGCTCAACAATAACATTTCTAAGATGAAAATCCCGTAAACTCTTGGGATCCTCTTTGGGAGGCCAACGATGACGCGTGGTGGTGGGTGCAGAACGGGAAGAAGAGGGATCGCGAGTGGTTCTCTTCCTATTTCTTCCTTCCATTGCAACAAAATAGCAAAGAAATAAAGGTTTGCAAAAACGAATGAAAGGATTCCAAGCAAATCAGATTTTAAGGAAGAAACACTATCAAACCACCATAAATCTTGAAACAAGAAGAAAAATCAAGATTAAGGATGATCAAAGAACTTACATTCACAAGGAAATTAAAATTGAAGCATAAATTGAAGAGTAGTCGGAGATGGGTTCGACTGGTCATGGTTGGGCTTGATGGAGAAGAACAAGGAAATGAAGAAAAATCACTTTTCCCCAAATAAACACCCAATTCATGCGTTTCATGACCGGTTGTGTACATACTCGACCGGTCATGCCGTGTGTACTCGACTGGTCGTGCAACACAAAAAATGTGCAATTTTGTATATATTGAAATTTTAAAAAAAAGTAAAATAATATATATAAACATTATGATACATATGAGCATAAATCATCAATTCATAGTGCACATATCAAGATCAAATTTCAATTTTGAAAATCAATTTTTGTTGAGTGGTTTTGTAAATATATCGGCTAGTTGATTCTCGGTCTGAATATATTCTAATGAAATTATCTTTTCTTCCACCAATTCACAAATATAATGATACCTAATGTCAATGTGCTTGGTTCATGAATGCTGAATAGGATTTTTGGAAATATTAATTGCGCTTGTGTTATCACAATATAACATCATAGATTCTTACGTAATTCTGTAATCACTCAACATTCTCTTCATCCATACTAACTGAGTGCATGCATTACCTACAATAATATATTCAGCCTCAACAGTAGAGAGTGATACAGAACTTTATTTCTTACTTAGCTAGGAAACTAGATAGTTCTCGACATAGAAACAACCACCACTGGTTGATTTACGATCATCAATGTTACCTGGCTAATTAACATCCGTGCAACTAGTTAATTACACACTAGTATCATGTGCATACCAGAGACCAAGATTAGCTGAACTAGCGACATAACGCAAATTTCACTTAACAGCAATCAAGTTAGACTCTTTAGGGTCCGATTGATATCTAGCACAAATACCAATGTTAAAAGTAGTATCCAATCGATTCGCAGTTAAATAAGGTAAACTTCTTATCATACTGTGATACATTTTACATTCTTACCTGTTGAATCCTTAAAGAGTTTCAGAGTGGTACTCATTGGAGTATCAAAATTCATTCCACTCTCAAATCCAAACCTTTTGACTAAATTCAGAGCATATTTGGTTTGAGAGATGAAGAATCCATCAGGAAGTTGTTTGACTTGCAATCTGAGAAAATAATTTAGTTCTCCAACCATGCTCATTTTGAATTAGGATTTTATAAGATCTGCAAACTTAACAGTCATGTTAGCATAGGTAGATCCATAGATAATGTCATCAGCATAGATTTGCACAATTAAGATATGATCTTTATGTTTCTTAACAGATAATGTTTTATCTACACTTCCAATTATAAACTCATGACATAATAAGAATTTAGTTAATTTCTCGTACCATGCACTAGGAGCCTATTTCAATCCATAGAGTGCCTTTTTTTTAAGCGATAAACATGATTAGCATGCTTAGGGTCTTCAAAACCCTTTGGTTGTTCAACGTATACTTCTTCATGCAAATCACCGTTTAAAAATGCACTCTTAACATCCATTTGATATATTTTAAATTTTTTTAAGCACGCAATGGATATAAATAGTCTGATTCATTCAAGACGAGCTATTGTGGCAAAGGTTTCATCATAATCAATACCTTCAATTTGAGTATACCCTTGTACAACCAGCCTAGCCTTGTTTCTAATTTGTTACCAAGTTCATCAGACTTATTCTTAAAAATCTATTTTGTTCCGATAATATGTTTATCAGTTGGTCTTGGAACTAAATACCAAACATCATTTCTTACAAACTGATTGAGCTCTTCTTGCATAGCTACAATCCAGTTTTCATCAGTAAGGGCTTCTTTTACATTAGCTAGTTCCATCTGAGATGTAAAGCACACGTAGTTACACATATTTTCTAATTATTTATGAGTGCGTACACTAGTGAGGGGATTTTTAAGGATTTGATCAGTAGGATGATCTTTATTTGATCATAGTTCAGTGTTATTTTGATTAGATGAAGAGTCTGATTTATCAATTTGAAGAACTTCATCATCTTATGAACTTAAGCTAGGTGTATTCATATGATCATCAATGACTACATTAATAGATTCTTGTATTACATTGGTCCTTTTGTTAAGTACTCGATATGCTCGACTATTCAGAGCATACCCTAAAAATATCCCTTCATCACTCTTGGTGTCAAATTTACTCAGATGTTCTAGGTCACGTAAGATATAACATTTACTGCCGAAAATTTGAAAGTATTTGACAGAAGGCTTCTTATTAAACCACATTTCATAAGTCATTTTATTATTTGATTTTCTAATGTAAACATGGTTAATTATATAACAAGTAGTATTTACGGCTTCAGCCCAGAGATTTTTAGGAAGCTTCATACTATTTAACATTACATTAGCCATTTCTTGAAGCACCCTATTTTTCCTTTCTATTATCCCATTTTGTTGTGGTGTTTTGGGAGCAGAATATTCATATGATATTCCCTGGTCATTACAAAATTTCTCAAAATTGTTATTTTCAAACTCAGAACCATAATCACTATGGATCTTAGTGACTTGTAACTCTTTTTCATTTTGAATACGATTAAGTAACCTTTTTTACTTTGTCGAGAGTTTCAGATTTCTCTCTTAAGAAGACTACCCAAGTATACCTGGAAAAGTCATCTACAATGACCAGAATATACTTCTTGCCATCTCGACTCTCCATTCTAGTTGGTCCAATGAGATCCATGTGGAGGAGTTCGAGTGGTTTAGATGTGGCATTAGAGTTTATCATTTTGTGAGCACTCCTGGTTTGTTTACCAATCTGGCACTCGCTACATATCTTATCCACTTTCTTTATTTTGGGTAGACCTCTTACCAATTCATTTTTGCTCAATCTATACAAGTTGCGGTAGTGTACATGTCCTAGGTGCTTATGCCATAGTTTGGTCTCATCGATATGGACCATGTAACACAATAGTTTAGATGAGCTTGAGTCACTAACTATATAGCAGTTCTCAGAAGTTCTATGACCAGTTAATATTACAAAACCATTCTTATTTAAGATTTCACATTTTTCGTTTGAAAAATTTACACTATGATTATTATCAAAAATTTGAGAAATGCTTAGTAAATTATGTTTTAAACCTTCTATATATAAAACATTCTCAAATATAGGGAGGTTAGGGAGTTGAACCGTACCTTCGCCAATAATTTTACAGTTTCTACCATCACCGAATGTGACTGAACCATCAGTCATGTCTTTAAGACTGGTGAAGAGACTTTTGTCACCTGTCATATGTCTGGAGCAACCACTATCCAGGTACCACTTTAAATGGCTCGTGGCTTTGAATGCAGTGTGGGAAACCAAACAAGTAACCTTAGGGACCCATTTCATTATAGTTTTGGGTTAAGGAACATAGTTGGTCTTTTTTTTTATTATAATAGTTATATGTCCTACCCATTGAGTTAGATTTTAAGAACTCCTTAAGCAAGTCTATAAATTTCTCAGCTAAAGGATTACGGTTCTAATTTTTATAATTTATATGGTTCTTTTTAGGATTTAAAGACTGAAAAGTTTTAGTTATTTTAGAAACATTTTCATTCAGACTTTTCCCTTTTGAGTTAAAAGATTCTCCTTTAACAAATTTAGGAGGAGTATTCTTATATTTGGGAGGAGTATCTTTAGTATAGCCCAATCCAGATCGATCACCACATTTTCTAGATCTGGATAGAAGTTTTTCTAATTTAGGGTCACCTTAGGCATAACTCCAAGTATCCTTCAAACTCAAAAGTGAAGAGACTTCTAGTTTTATGTTTTCATTTTCAGATTTTAAGTTTTCAACTTGGGATCTTTTTAAATCTATGTCACACTTAGTTTTTTCAAAGCAATTTGAAAGATGCGATTTTTCCAAAACCAGATTATCAAAATTTTCTTTCAATTTTGAAAACTTTTCTTTTTTTAACTCAACAACTATTTTACAACTTTCCCTGTATAGGGCATCATAAGCATCCTGAAGATCTTCTTCATTCTCATGATCACTTTCCATATTTTCTTCACTGGTTGTATCATTATCTAATAAAGTGAACTTGGCTAGAGTTATTAGGGCTTTAACATCATTACTCAACTTAGTTTTCAGAATCTTCTAACTCAGAAGAGGCTTCAGAGCAGGAAGATTCATCCCATGTAGCCAACATACCTTTCTTTTTTAGGTTTGTCCTTTTTAGGACATTTGTTTGCTAGATGCCCATATTCATGGCAGTTGTAGCATTGGTTGTCTTTTAAAGATTTCCAGCTTTTAGATCTTGATCTTTTATTTTCAACAGGTTTTTGAACATCAAACCTCTTTTTTACTTTTGATAATCTTATAAAACTTTTTGGCTAAAAGGGCTATATCATCTTCAAAAGTTTCTAAATCAAAATTGTTAATTTCATGAGAAATACTTTTATAAGACTTAAGGGCGATAGATTTACCTTTCGGAGCTTTAAAATTTAACTCATAAGTTTGTAAAGAACCAACAAGTTCTTCAACCACCATATGATCTATATCACGAAGTTCCTGAATGGCCATGACTTTAGAATTGAACCTTTCAGGTAGTGAGTGTTGTATCTTTGCACAGACTTTGCTTTCTGGGAAGCTATCTCCAAGACCCCACAGAGTCGACTATGTCATTCAACTTAATATACCAGTCCATGAATGTTTCACTTTCTTCCATACGTATTTCCTCAAATCTAGTGGTGACGATTTGTAGTTTAGACTTCTTGACAGTAGTCGTACCCTCGTGTGTCATTTCTAAGATATCCCAGGCTTGTTTCGTAGTATCACAAGATATAATTCGTTTGAATTCATCTGGCGATAGTGTGCAAGTGATTGCATTTCAAGCCTTAGTATTGACACTCCTCTCAGTTTTCTGAAGTGTGATCCAAGTGCTATAAGGAGCAACTTTTAGAGTTTTATTTTCATCAAGGCCTATAACTTCAATAGTAGGTGGAGTCCATTTAGTTACTGTGGCTTGCCACACATTCTCATCAATAGACCTCAAGAATATTTTATTATGGCTTTCCAATAAGCATAATTAGATCCATCAAAAGGTGGAGGCCTAGTGATAGAAAGGCTATCATAATTTGACATCTTAAATGCTCAGATTGGTTAGCTTAGGAATTAAATCCAAATAAATAAGATATTAGGCTCTAATACCACTTGTAAAGGCCGAGCAATATGCCCTAGAGGGGGGTGAATAGGATATGCCAAATAAAAATTAATAAGCGAAATATAAACAATAAGATAACCAAATAAATGTAACTAACCAAAGTAAATAACAACCTCAATAGTCAAGTATTGAGAGGTTGATACCAACTTGGTTCTAAGAATAACCTAACACCAAAAACTACTAGTTTATGGTAGGACAACCTTACTAGAACATGGGTAAGTATCAAAAACTCAAACTGAAGAGGATATGAAAGAAATAGAAACTAATCTATTAAAACATCACCACACAATGCTGAAATGTAAAGATTACAACATTCACATCCACAAATACATCCCACAATCTTGAATCATAAAAGATAAAGAAATAAACCATACATCCACCAAACACAGAGAATTATAGCGGTTTGCTTGTGTGTACACCAACTGTTAAATAACAGCTAGACAACTACTCCACTCATAATATCCACTCCCTCGGGATATTAGCATTCACTAATCAAATTAGGTTTTCAAGGTTCACCTAAAACCTTCACAATTGTGTCTTTCAAGTGGGCTTACACAATTCAAAAACCCCACGCTCTGAGTTTTTTAGATCACCTCAGACAAACCACAAATGGAGATTTTCTAAAACAATCTCACCAACCAAACAAATAGAATTGAATTACAGAAAAAGTAAAATACTTATCTGTATGGTGATTCTGAAGCAGCCCCGTAGAACCAACTTGATGTCAACGTAGATGTTCAACATTCAGTCTCACAAGTATATAGGGTTTTAAGTCTAGATGATTTTTAATTAAATCAGCAAGGGCTTTGCTTTGATTTTGATCTCATAAAAGGGTAAATCGAATATCCCTTTTTAATATAAGAATAGAATAGAGAATCAAAATCAAAATACAAGAGCTACATTAAAGAATCTTAAATATGCACAAAATAGCCTAGAATGTACTCAAAATTAACTTAGAGTGATTGCTTAAAAATGATAAGAATTGAATGAAAAACTCTGAAATTAGAGCACTATTTATAGGTGCAAAATCGGTTCAAACGAATGGCCTTTGGTTAGCTACAATGGCCTTGTCCAAACAGATTTTGAAAAATTCTGGAGCGATAAGATTTTTTAGTCGCACAACTGGTCGTGTGGGTCCCACGACTGGTCGAGTGGCCTACTCGACTGGTCATGGACACCACACGACTGGTCGTCTGAGTCTAGATCACTCATTGAAAAATGAGTCGAGCACTGCACTACTGGTCGAGCATTATTCACATGACTGGTCGAGCATTTTTCAGGACTGGTCGAAGACTAATAGAAAAATTCTGAAAATTCCCAACTAATCCTGGATTGGTCGAGGAAATTCTAGGACTGGTCAAGCCAGTGCTAGGGCTAGTCGAAAGAATAAAATTTTACACTTATAAAATGACCAAAATGACCGACCGAAAGTATGAATGATCTAATCATAATCTAAGGTTAATCTAGGTCAATCATACCTTACTTGTGAGATAGAACATATGAACCATCAAACTATCGATCACTTCAGCAGCTTTAAATTTTTGCGCTTTTTGAAGCTTGAACTCGACATACCAAACATAATCTTCAACTAACTCTTGAGTTCTTAGACTTTTCTAGTTCGAGATCTTGAACTGCAATGTTCTTGAACACTAAGTCTTCACTTTCTTCCAGTTTGAAGATGTCGGCAAGTTCGTCGTAGATATCAGCAAGATAAATTCAGCAAAAACAGAACGAACATCGAAGATTCAATGTGAACAGATACATAAGCTTGATACACATCAAGATACAAACTTGAATTGGTTTGGCACACTAAAATTTGACAATAAGGGTTTATTAACATGACACTTTCAGTTCTTCGTGATCTTTTCGACTCTTAGAGTATATCAAAATGTCATCTATAAACACGATGACGAACTGGTACACATACGGCCGAAACACCCATTTCATGAGGTCCATGAACACAGCTGGTGCATTCGTAAGTCCGAACGACATCACAAGAAACTCATAGTGACCAAACTGGTTCTAAATGCTGTTTTCTGCACGTTTTCATCCCTGACGCGCAACTGATGATACCCTGACTACATGACGGTCTTAGAGAAATATTGTGCCCCTTTTAACTGGTCAAAGAGGTCATCTATCCTGGGTAGAGGGTACTTGTTTTTTACCGTGACATGATTCAATCTGCGATAATCAATACACAACCATAGCGACCCATCCTTCTTCTTTACAAACAATACTGGTGCTCCCTAAGGGGATACATTAGGCAGTATAAAACCTAATTCCAACAGATCATCTATCTGCCTCCTCAATTCCTCCATTTCACACGGAGGCATGTTGTATGTTGGCAAGGAAATGGGCGTTGCCCTAAGCACATGGTCAATAGTAAAGTCGATTTCATGCTGAGGAGGTAGTCCAGGTATCATTCTGAACACGTCCATGAAATCTTAGACTACAGGCGTGTCCCTAAGCATCGGACCATCAACATTCTTCAATAAGGAAGCGTAAAAACTTATGCAGTAGGGCCAACTGACCTGAACTGAGAAAGTAAAGGTGATGCCCTCGGGTCCATGTGTCGTCACCAGTCGGGTTTCACAGTCGATCTTTGCCTTCATTTCGGTGAGCCAATCCATGCCGAGGATGACGTCGTAATGATACAGCGGGGTGACGATCAGGTCAATGCACATTGTTATGCTTCCTAAGTCTATCGGGCAACCTTTACAAAGTTTAGTAGCATCGGAGAAGGTCCCTATTGCGGTAACGACTCTCACCCTAACCATAGGGATAGTGTTCAGCCCTAAACGCTTGACTGTAGAGTACGATATTATCAAAATAGTGGACCCAGTGTCCACCAATAGAAATACAGGTGTACCTTGAATGTGGATAGTGACTTCGAAGGCTAAAGGCACTACAGTTGCTGACTCAGATGCTTCAGCTGCATGTGCATGTACACGTGCTTGTTGAGAACGATTGGGTTGCGCTGCCATAGGTCGTTGAGGTGGCCTATTTTGAGGTACAGGTGGTCTATAAAATGGCTATGCTGGTGGTGTGGATCATAAGGGTGGAGCTGAAATAGCCTGTGGCAGCTGGCGGTTGATCTTCTGAGGTGGCATAAAGTCATTGTCCTTCATCTTGGTAAAACAGTAGGTGTCTGTATGGCCCACCCTCTCATAGCAGGCGCACCAAAGATCTAATCGCCTCGGTTGGGTCAATGGAGCCATTAGCCTAGGAGGCGAATCTATACACGGCCTCTTGCCGAGGAATGGTCGATTTGGCAGCTCGGGTCGAGGCCTTGGGCCCATTGGCATATGTGTCCGTGACATCCTATCTCCATCTTGCTCAGCTCGCAGGGACATGTTCACTAGCTCAGCATTATTGAAAATACTAGCGCAACAAATCTTTATGTGGATGTCAGGCCGTAGAGCCTCTGGAAATCGCCGCATCCTCATCGACTCATCCACCAGGATCAATGGTGCGTATCTGGCTAGCTCTGTAAAGCGATTCTCATACTCGGCTACTGTCATCCCCCCTTGTCAAAGGCAGAGAAATTCACCCTCCTCATTACGGTATGTGAGGGAGAAATACTTTCCATAGAAGCGGGTTTCAAACGCGTCCCATGTCCACAAGTATCCTGTGGGAACAATTCGTATGATGTTGTGCCACCAAAGACTAGCCTCCTTCTCAAACATATACGTGACTAGGTCCACCTACTCTACATCAGTATAGTGTAGTGGCTTCAGTATCTTGGATATACGATCCAACCAATACTCTACCTCCTCGGGTCTGTGGGTACCTGCAAAAGTAGGAGGGCGAAGGCACTGAAAGCGCTCGAATAAGCCACTTGTGCTCATAGCTACAGCAGGCTGCATAGGTGGCATAGGCGGGGCCACGTTCATGTTCTAGGCAATGTACCCACAATGGTAGCCAAAACTTACTATTGTTGTTGCATTAAGAGCATCATCTACTCCAACTTATCAGGAGGAGAAGCCGCCTGAGGCATGTGTGGTGTCGATGTAGACTCATGGTTCCGTTTTAGAACCAGTGGTGCACAAGGTGTTGGCCCATTGGTGGGGCCAGTGGCCGGCTGAGAATCCGGCATTGTTTCAAAATTCGGGCCTAAGCTAGGGTCCGTCTAGCTATCGTTCAGGGGAGGTGACCTGTCAATCGATATGCCAAGTGCGAGACGTGCTATATTTCGAGTGTTTTTAGGAGGCATTCCCTATAACAACATAGGGTACAGCATGTGTAAGATTTAAAATAATTACTCACTTTTCCGAACATTCTACACATTTCAAATCAAAGAAGCTTCATGTATTTCATTTAACCAAAATTGTCACAATACATATGATGTAAGATTACGTGAATCATGATCGAGAATGCATGTGAGCTAAGGTTAACAAAAGTTTTAACACTGACTATTCTAACACTAAACTAAGCCAACTAAGGCTATTACATACAAAAGCAAGAAACAGAGAGAACCAGAAGATAACTGTAGCACACGTCTAATCATCTAACTCTGGCGAGGATGGAGGAGCACCCTTATCCTGCATACAACACAGGAGGGTCTTCAAGGTGCGAGACATTTTTTTGAATTTCTGTTTCAGATAGGCTTGATTCTCCTCGATATCCTATTTTAAGGCGGCCTGGTTCTCTTCAATCCTGGCCATGCGAGCTTCTAGGGCGTCCCAATCGTGGCAGTCTTCATGTGTAGCAGGAGGTCCCCTATCCGAGTCCAGGGCCTCCTCTCCTTCCTCACTTACTTCTTCCTCATTGCCTTCTTCATCACCACCTTCTTCATCACAACCTTCTTCTTCACCACCTTCTTCATCCTCACTTCCATCTTCCTCTTTGCTTTCTTCTTCTATTTTATCGCTATCCTCATCGAGTCAGGCTTGGCGTTGCCTAGGGCCAATGCCCATGTTGTTGAGTGTGTTCTCACTAATAATGTGGATCGGGGCAACGTTATCCATATGGACTCTGAAGCCGAAGTGTCAGGCGATCTTGCAAATAAGTCAGTCGAAAGGTAGTGAGGAGTCTTCTCTAGTAGACCGTGCAGTGCTAATTATCTAAGATTGGACGAGGTAGGCAGGCATACCTTCCCCCCTTGTAGAACTCTATACAGAAAGTCTACCATAACTTTGTGCATTCGGTGCGATTACTTCACCTAGGATACACGTTATACGTGCATATGTGGTGGAGTAGGCGAAAGTCGTTCATCATCTTAATCAAAGTGAGGCTATTTCCTTGCCTCCAATGCTCGCGTTGGCTGCATAGGAAATATGTGCGGTGATTTCTCTCTCTCTCACTTACGAGATTCTTCTCACTTGCATGTACTATTTCACATTCTACCCCCATAATACGGGCCACCATGTCCACATTGACTACGACTTCCTGCCTTCCCAAAGGGATAGTAAACTGGAGAGGCTCCAACAGTGGGTTCCATATATGGACATGGAAGGCTCGCACAGTGCCTTCATTGCATGAGTATTTCCCTCAAATATGGGACCCCACCCATTTTCTAGGAGAAAGTCGATGGCTGGATACAGTCTAAACATCTTCTCATCGACATGTGCTTCAAACACCACCTTGCAGTTACAGAACTTACCAAGATTGGCGCTTGCCGGTTGCGATCTTTCCAACGGGATTTGAGGATCGAGGTCCCGCTTAGATCTTCGTTCTTGCTCGGCACTTGTACTAGCTTCGGTGCTCTCATTCTTCATAGTACAACGTGGTCGGCTTGGCTCGGCCTCATCTGAGGCTGCTCTTTTCTTTCCCATGAGGGAAAGGAGCGTAGAGATTGAGAAGATGGCGATGACAAACTCAAAGAGAGCCATGGAAGTGGAAAAGCTTGAAAGATGAGATAGGTTAGTGGGTTTGGAAGGTTATAAGACACAAAAGAGGTTTTTGTGCTCAAATAGATGGAAATAGGGAAGGTGGAGGGATGAAAATGAGTGATAGTAGGGTAAGGATGAACAAGATAGAAGATTTGAAGGCTTTGAATGTATAGAAGAAGGGATTTGAGAGGAAATGGAAGTTTTGGAGGGTTTGGAGTGAAAGTAGAGTTGGAGGGGTGTGGAATGGGTTCAAACAACCCAAAAGGGGCTTTAAAGGGGTGGTGGGGTGGTCCCACAAGTGAGCTAGGCCCCACATGGCCGGTCGGGCGATGGTGCGCCGCCGCCCCCGCGATGCCACTACACACCCGCTCTGAAGGCGAGTGGTGCACCCCCGATCGGGCAATGCCACTGCACCGTCCCTGGGTTACAGGCGGTGGCCACCCCCTCTTGGGGTGTTGTACATGTGCAATTGGACTCCTAGGCTCCTTTTGGGCTCCTTGGACTCCTTATAAACCTATAAACCTATAAAAACCCATTGATTCTGCTTCTTCTAGGCTCCTTGTACTCCTTAGCTCCTAGGCTTTCCTTTTGATGGTAGATGATAAAGTATGGATGGCTAGGATGGGAGATTGAGTGGTAGGGAGTGGGCCACACTTGAGGTTCTCTTAGAGCTTGGACGATCACCTCCCTTCGATTGCTTGGAATGGAGTGAGAAATGAGAGAGAGAGAGAGGAGTGGTGTGTATGACATGGGAAGCATGGGTCTCAATGACTTTTGGGATAAGAGGAAATGGGCTAAGCATGGGCTGCTTTGACTTAGTGAAGAGAGAGGTATGGGTGAGTGATGGGTTGTACTTGAATTGTAATTGATTGATTGATGTGATGGGTTGCAGAGATTCATTTGAGATTCGCAACATGCTACATTTTCCTCGAAACAAACGCGGGCCCACAACTCCTGGCCTAGGTATCGCATCGACGTGCGAGACATAGCATTGGAATCGTGGCGACGACGCGGTCGCAAGGGTACAAGTCTCGGGTCAAGTTGACTCAGTTAGACAGGGTGCGACTCAAGGTCGTCTATAAATACTATCTACACGTCGTGGGTCACCGAAATTCTACTAGAAGGACCGCGGGATCCTAAGGAATGGTACAGACTAGGATACGGGCCTCACAACAGTTCTCATGAGCTATACATTCAAGAGTTCCAATAATAGGCTATACATATAATGAAGTTAGTTGGAAGCTTAAGAGAGGATTTCGACCAGTTGAGGGTTGCTCAACTCGAAGTCCAACAACTAAATTTTGGCACCCTCGATTAGTCGAAGCCCATGCTCAACCAGTCGAATAGGGCCCTCAATCAAGCGATACATCTTCAAGGAGAATATAAGTACATTTTTATTCTTTGTATTTTGGTTTCTTTGAGATAGCTAGAAAATCTCATGTGTGGGTTTTGACTAAGATAGCCAGAAAATCTCAGTGTGAGGTTTTTGTTTGTGATAATCCATTTAAAATCACAATTGTATAAGGTTTTAAGGTGACCCTGTGAAAACCTTGTTTATAGTGAAAGCCAATATCATGTGAGTTGTGATTACTGGGAGTGGAGTAGGTGTGGTTGTTTAAGAACAATTAGTGTACACGCCGAACCACTATAAATCCTGGTGTTGTGGTGAGTGTTTAATTTTTTCTGTACTAGTGGTGAATAATTGTAATTTTATTTTTGCACTAGTGGTGAATGATTGTAATTTTATTTCTACACTAGTGGTGAATGTTTGTAATAGATAGCTTTATTATCTCTTGCTTGGTTTGAAGTCTTGATCTTTATAAACGTTCGTGAAATAAAGTTTTCCTGCCTAAAACATTGTTTTTTGTGAAGGTTGTCCTATGAACTAAGTTTGAATCAATTTTTCAATACTAGTGCTATTGAGATTTCTGATCTATTATGATTTATTTATTATTTTAATACTTTGGATTTTTATTTGGCATAGTCCTATTCACCCCCCTCTAGGACTGTTAAGCTCGCCTTTTTCAAGCGGTATCAAAGCTAAGTTGTTCATATTTTTGGATTAAGTTCCTTGAGTTTAAAGATCTAGAGCTTTCATTATGTCAAATTACCATAGCTTGTCTATTACCAGGACACCAACTTTTGATGGCTCTAACTATGCATACTGAAAAGTCAAAATGAGGATTTTTCTAAAATCCTTAGATGAAAGCGTGTGGCAAGCCACTGAAACCAATTGGAAACCTCCTATGTCTGAAGTTCTAGGTAGTGATGGAACTAAATTTATGAGATAAATTGCATTCTATTTATGGACTACACCTTAGAATGTTAAGGCCTTAAATGCCATAACTTATGCTTTATTACCTGATGGAACTTCTTGAATCCATCAGGTAATAAAGATTTGATTTTCAAAAACCATCTAACAAAAGAAAAAGTAAATTTAAATCTTGGAAATCTATAAAAGACAGTCAATGTTTCAATTGTCATGAATACGGGATTTGGCAAATAAATGTCCTAAAAGGGATAAATAAAAATGAAAGGGCGTGATAGCAACTTGGGATGAATCATCTAACTCTAAAAGTTCTTCTGAGTAAGATGAATCAGAACAAAGAAATTCAAATGAAGTGAAAGCCCTGATGACTATAGCCAGAGTCACCTCCTCAAATAGCTATAACTTATTGGATTATGATAATCTCAGGAGTGACCCTGAAAATGAGAATGAGGATGATCTTCAAGACGCCTATAATGCCTTATATAGGGAAAGTTGCAAAATTGTTATCAAACCAAAAATTCAAAGAGAAAAATATCTTAAGTTAAAAGAAGAATTTGAAAATAATATTTTAGAAAAATCTCATCTTTCAGATTGTTTTGAAAAAGAAAAACTAGACTTAAATTTTAAAACCTCAGAGTTAGAAAAACTCAGAACTGAAAATGAGAATTTAAAACTTAAAGCTTCTTCTCTTTTGAGTTCTAAGGATACTTGAAGATATACCCACATAGACACAAAACTGAAAAAATTATTATCATCATCCAGAAAATGTGGTGATAAATCAGGTTTGGGTTATATCAAAGATAACTCTCAGAAAAAAGAAGAATTTATCTCCTATATTTGTAAAAGTAGAATCCTCAAACTCTAAAGGTAAGAAATTGAGAAATTTTAGTCAAAATGATTTTAAAAATCCAAAATCTTTTCAAGTTTCTAAGATTAATTCTAATACTATCAGCTATAGAAATCAAAGATTTAATAAACCTCCTTTAGCTGAAAAAATAGTGGACTTACTTAAAGAGCTTCTTAAATCTAACTTAAATGGAATCGGAGTTAATAGATAGTGGAGTAATTCCAACTCCCAAAAATGGAGAAAATCCAATGAAACTGTTAAACCTAGAATCGTATTGAAATGGGTTCCAAAGGTTACATGTCTTGTTACCCACACAGCCTTCAAAACCACTAGCCATTCAAAATGGTACCTAGACAGTGGATGTTCAAGACATATGACAGGTGACAAAGCAATATTCACCAACTTCATAGAAGTAAACGACAGCTTAGTTACTTTCAGTGATGGAAGTAACTCCAGAATCATAGGCCAAGGACTTCTGAGAATTGCTACATTATTAATGACTCATGCTTTTCTAGTTTTTCATGTTGCATGGTCCAAACAGATGAAATAGAACTATGGCATAAACGTCTTGGACATGTCAACTTTAGAGTCTATATAGCTTGAGCAAGAAAGATCATATTCGTGGCTTATCCAAATTAAAAAAAGGTAGAAAAGATTTGTGGCACATGTCAGATTGGCAAGCAAATTAGGAGTAGTCACAAGAAAGTGAACTCCTTAGCCACATCCAAACCTCTTGAACTACTCTATATGGATTTGGTAGGACCAACGAGAACGGAGAGTGGAGGTGGAAAGAAGTATTTTCTAGTTATCATATATGATTTTACTAGATATACATGGGTAGCCTTCTTGAGAGAAAAATATGAAACTCTTGATGAAGTTAGAAGAATTCTAAAATGAATTCAAACTGAAAAAGAAGTACATATGATCAAGATTAAAAGTGATCATGGTACTCAGTTTGAAAATAGTAGTCTTGAGAAGTATTGTATAGACCATGGTATATCACATGAGTTCTCAGCTCCTAAAACACCTCGAAAGAATGGGGTTGTTGAAAGAAATAACAGTGTTACAGGAAATGGCCAATGTAATGCTAAATAGCATGAACTTACTAAAAAACTTATGGGTTGAAGCTGTTAATACTGCTTACTACATTATAAATTATGTGTATGTTAGAAAAGCAGAACATAAAACAACCTATGAGCTATTGTTTAATAAGAAGCCAACTGTTAAATACTTTCAAACTTTTGAAAGTAAATGTTACATTTTATGTGATCTGAAAAATTTGGGAAAGTTCGAAGCAAAGAGTGATGAGGGAATATTCTTAGGTTATGCTCTAAATAGTCGAGCATATTGTGTTCTTAATAAATGAACAGGAGTGATTCAGGAATCTATTAATGTTATAATTGATGATCACCAAATCACACCCACACCAAGTCAAGATATTGATGAAGTCAACATTATCGACAAACCCGACTCTTCACCTAAATTAGATAATTCTGAATTAAGATCAGTCAAAGACCATTCAATTGATCAGATATTAGGTAACCCTTATACTGGTGTTCTGACAAGAAAATAGCTAGAAAACATTTGTAATTACGTCTGCTTGACTTCCCAAATTGAACCGGCAAATGTAAATGAAGCACTTGCCGATGAAAGTTGGATTTTGGCTATGCAAAAAGAGTTAAATCAATTTGTTAGAAGTGATGTTTGGTTTTTGGTTCCCAGACCTTCTGATAAATATATAATCGGAACCAAATGGATTTCTAAGAACAAATCTGATGAAATAGGAAATATCATTAGAAACAAGGCTTGACTGGTTATACAAGGCTACACTCAGATAGAAGGAATTGACTATGACGAAACCTTTGTACCAGTTGCACGCCTTGAATCCATTAGATTATTTATTTCAATTACTTGATATAAAAAATTCAATATATATTAAACGGATGTTAAAAGTGCGTTTCTAAATGGTGATTTACATGAAGTGGTATATGTTGAACAACCTAAGGGTTTTGAGGACCCTAAATTGTGGGGCCTACACAGCACCGTCCAGTAACTGGATGGTGCAGATACATCATACATCATGGTGCGGTTCATGTGTGTAGCCCACCATAGATTTGAATCTGCTTCATTTTTGGTATCAAGCCTTAAGACACGCTCACTAAATGAATGGATAGTTTGGATATAAACGTACCTCATGGTGGGCACCATAGAAATTACTGATGTCAGCAGGCAGCAGCAGCTGTTGCTGGGACTCAGCACAGATGGACAGTATGGCTGTAAAGCATACCTCATGGCCCGCCCCACTGTCCACGTGGACGGTGGGAATGAAACATATGCGTTTGGTGGGTCCCACCGACCCTTTCAGGATGGTGAGGATGCCACACGTACATCAGGTAGGGCCCCACACAGATGAACGGTGTAGTTATAATACATACATTACACGTGTGGGCTCAAAAATAATCTGGAATTTGGATGGATGGTTTAGATATAAACGAATACATCAAGTGGGTAGGCCCACCATCCAGCCCATCTGGACGGCAGGATTAAAACATATATATCATAAGGGGGGCCCATAGATGTATGGTTGAGATCTAACACATCTCATGTGGGCCCCACACATGCTAAAAAATGCAGCAGCACACTGCTGGTCTGAGTGCCCACATGGGTCCACCATATATACATATGTTATATATATATATATATGTATGATGAAAATAACTAATGTCCAGACGCTCTGGACGGATGGTGTGTACTTAAAACGCATGCATCAAAGAGGATCCCACCGTCCAGGGGTCTGGACGGTGTAGATCTATCACAACATAAAGGTGGGTCCACATGGCTTGTACGGGATCAAGTGGGCCACACCCATCACAAGAGAGAGAGGGAGAGATCGGAATAGCGAAGGGACCCCGCCACTATTGGCCCCTCTTTGATACAAATCAAACATCAAGATGGGTCCCACCACAAGTGGGCCCTCAAATTATCAAATCCAGGTAAAAATTATAAATCTAATCCTAGAAAACACCCACCTTAGATCTCTTCTTCCTTCTTCCGCCAATGCATGCTAGAGCTCCAAAGGAACAATTCCAATGGTTGAAATGAAACTTGGATGGTGGAGATAGGAGATAGAAAGTGGGCCACACAAAGCTCTCTCATGGAGCTTGGGAGGTTCATAGGTAGGAGCTTAGGGTTGCTTGGAAGACAAGAGAGAAATAAGAGAGAGAGGAGATCGGATGGACTGATAGAGTGATGGGGAGTGAGTGATGTGTGATGGGTTTGTACTTGACATGTGTGAGTGCGTAAGAGAGAGAGTTGACTTTGGGGTTGCTCTTGTACTTGACATGAGGTGATTGATGTGCACTTGATTGATGGGACATGTTGTAGAGATTCTCTTAGGATTGTAAATACGTGATGTTTTCCTCGAACTGAACGTGAGCCCACATCTCCTGGCCTAGGTATCGCCTTGGTGCGCGAGACGCGGCATCGGAACTGCAGTGACGGCGTGGTCAATAGGGTACAAGTCTCGGGTTGAGTCAACTCAGGTTGACAACGTGTGACTCAGAGTCGCGTGCAAATGCCGATTACATGTCGCAGGTTGTCGAAATTCAACCGGGAGGACCATGGAAGCCTAAGGAATCGTACGGGCTAGGATACAAGCCTTGCAGCTCTCCCCTCCTAATAAAAATTTTATCCTCAAAATTTAAACCACAGCACAACCAATGCAGAGCTCACCAAGGGGGGGATATCCTATCGCTATAGATATAATTAGAACATAACATACCAACATAATCAAACACTTAAAAGACGAGCCAACACCCACAAATCTCAGCCTCTTTCTCCCAAGATGCCTCATCAGTACTATGATGATCCCACTGAACCTCGGATCCTGGATCAGAAATGATCGAAACTGGAATACTGTGCAACCTCACAATCTCAACGAAAGGCAGCTATATGAGAAAATCTCTAAGTTATTCATACTCGGGGATCTAACCATTCTAAGTTCTCAACAATCACACAGTGTAGTGTAGCTATCAGTAAATATGTGATGTTATCCTAGGTATTCCCAAGTTATGCTCTAATACTAACTTTTGTCACACCCCAAACTTGAAAACCGGGCTCACAAAATTCTCGATCACCGAATCTGGTGCCGATAGCCTCCATAGTATCCCATTCTCAGCTCCCAGCATCCATACGCCAGATTCCAATCCTGGGATCCTACAAGGAGGATTTTTCAATGTGCATTTAACTCGTAATAAGCATAACCACAAGTTTACCTAAATCACAAAGGCAACATCATCATCGCATATCCACTAATATAAACAGTTGAATACGGTGCTGAAAAGGGAAATACATATATTAAAAACCAAATCTCCAAAAGACAACTACATGCTCCAATCTCAATGCTATTGCAACCTAACGCCACTTGCATGCATCTATCATGCATAAGCTTATAGAAAGCATAGAGGGTGGTGAAAGTGTGTGCACAAGATAAGTGTCAAGTATTCAATACAATGCCATGATCATACATTGTCAAAAATATTGGCAAGATCATGAATCATACGATAACAGAGTAAGCAAAAATACTGACAAGTCCATGAGTCATACAATATCAGAGTACACAATACAGATTAGCTATGCAAATGAGGAGTCATAGAGAGCTAAATATCAGATGCCGAGGGTATAATACGATATGTAAATCCTACTAAGTTCGTCTAGGTCATATAAGTGCAGAAAACATAACAACCTAAAATGCCATATGCCTACGGATGCAATATGCAATGCGAATGAAATGACCAAGCTAGAGTGTGAGGTCAGGATGACAGTATGTAGTATCGCAGGCTACGGGGTCCATCACAAAGGACTTCTATCCAAACCAGTCTCATACCTAAATTTGGATAGTCAAACTCAATGTGGTAAACTCCTAATCTCAGGTTAGTCGTGCGCCCAACCGAAATCCTGGCCTTGTGAAGGTGCATGTAATAAATAGTTACATACCACTAGCCCGAGTGGATAGTAAATGAATGAATGAATGAGTATACAATTCTTGCTCAATAAGTCCACATATCAATACGGTTCCTCTCTGGGGAGTCATCGGGGTCTATTACACTCCAAACAAGATTGCCGCCCCATTGCGCACAACAAGGTGGGTGGAAGAGACCTCACTATCTGCCTGCCAATATCGGGCCTGGCTCGTTGATAGCAGACCCATTCCTCGAGCTGGTCAGACTCAGCCTAGCATTGTCCCCTCCTCTCTGGCAGGTAAGGCCGTTGTAAGTGCAGCGGTTATTAGTTCCCTTAATTGTCAAATTTTGTAGTGCCAAAACAACAATCTGTCTTTTGTAGCACGTTAATATATATATGTTCAAGGCACTGCATCACATTGCTTTAAGTTAAGAACTAAGATCTACTTCAAGAAATGCAATGTTAAGTACATTGTCCACTTATGTAAGCATCAAAGTTCAGAGTCTTTAAAGAGCTACATCAGAAGACAAGTTCTTGTTCAAGACTCAAGATAAAGTACAACTCAAGATGAAGTATAACTCAAATTAAACTTTAGAAGATCTCAAATTCAAGTTACATCATGAGTCGAGATCTCAAGCTTCATAATCTTCAAAGGTCAACCATCATCTGAAGAAATGAAGACTCAATGTCCATACTTCACATTTAAGGTATGAATGACCTTAGATTGACCTTAGGGTAGGTCAATTTGTATACATAATTCAAATTGAATCATTTTATAGATGATTGGTTGGTTCTAAGACTAGTCCTGGACCTTGTTCAACTAGTCCTAGACCTGCCTCGACCAGTCCAAGAATTCCAGACCAATCCTAAGTTTGTTGCATTTTTTAGAATTTTTTATTCATCCACAACCAGTCCTAGACTCTGCTCGACTGGTCATGTGAACAGTGCACGACTCATCCTCGACCAGTCCAACAGTTATGACTCAAACTCCAGCAATGAATTCTGGTTTCTCACGACCAGTCGTGGGCATGTCACGACTAGTCGTGGAGGACTCATGACCGGTCGTGGATAGCCTTCGACCAGTCATGGAACAGTTTTATCTGATCGCGCTCAAAATTTCAAAATGTTGTTGGTCCTATGACCAGTCGTAATGTCCACAGGACTAGTCATAGATGCGATTTCTACAACTATAAATAGAGCACGATTTTCAGAGTTTATATCAAATTCTAGTAAAATCAAGGCATCACTCTGAGAGATAAGTTTGTGTTCTTTTTAGCTACATTGTGCATATTTAAGATTCTCTTTTGTTAAGTTTTCATATTTGATTTTGTTTCTGCATTCCAATCTGATTTGAAAGAGGAATTAGGATATTTCACTTCTTGGAATCAAAATCAAATAGAGCTAGCCCGACTTGATTTAATTTAAAATCAATTAGAACTTAGAACCATTTCAAAGTGAGTATTGGACATTGAACTTCTATATTCGAACTTCTACTCCAACTTGGTTCTTCTGGGCGGCAACAAAAGGAGAAATCTAGGTATTTTACATTTTTATAAATTTCCTTTATTTTGGTTTCTTTTAAGATTAAGCAAGAAAAATCTCATTGTGTTGGTTATCTGAGGAGAGCTAGAAAACTCAGAGGTTGGGGTTTTTGAATTGTGTAAGCCCATTTGAAAGACACAATTGTGAGGGTTTTAGGTGAACATGAGAAAAATCTATTTTTTGTAGTGAACACTAATATCCCCTGTGTGATGATATTAGGAGTGGAGTAGCAAGTTGTGTGGCTGTTGTTTAACAGTTGGTGTACACACAAGCGAACTACTATAATTCTTTATGTCTTGTGATTTGAATGTTTATTTAATTTCTTTATCCTTTATCATTCAAGTTTGTGGGATGTATACGTGGATGTGAATGTTGTAACATTTACATTTCAAGCATTGTGGGAAATGTTGTAATAACTTAGAATTTCTTTCTCGCTATTTCCTTTATTTCCTTTGCAGTTTGAGATTTTGTTTCTCTAATTGTTCTAGTAAGGTTGTCCTTGCCATAAACCCTTGGTTTTTATGGTGAAAGGTTGTCCTTAGAACAACTAGTATTTGAGGTTGCTTTTCATTTTGTATTATGGATTGTTATCTTTCTTTTACTTGGTTATCTTATTATTTTATTTCGCTGTTAAAGTTTTAATTTGGCATAGTCCTATTCACCCCTCCTCTAGGACTCATAGCTAGGCCTTTTCAGTCGTACCCCCTTCCAACCGACTACGACACAGTGGGAGATGCGGCCTAACGGTATACGGCCCTCATACGCTCATGCATCCGCTTGGTCTAGACATTGGAGTAACCTCTAAAACCAAGAGGGTTCTATGACTTTCACCTAGGGATATCTATAGCACCCCATGTAGAACAAATTTTTGGTGTCCCATCTGACCATCCATGATATGCCTGTGGAGGCTACGACCCTGATGTCGCTAGGGCGTATGGTGATCATATCATAAAATGTGAGATGTATGAGTCATACCATCTAGTAATGCATCAAACCTACGCATACTAGGTGCTTATTTGGGGTAACTCCGCCTATTAGAGAGTCTCATAAACAACCGACACTATGGCATATGCAATGGTCAATCATATCTCATAACAAACATGCAATGATGCGTATGGGCATGTATCATGATGCTATGCTGTCACATACTGATAATCGGTATCAATAACCAGCATCGACAATCGACCTCGACAATGTGGACATTTAACCAACATTGCCCCCAAGGAATGGCTCACATAGAGCTTAACATATAGTGGACCCTTAACCTCATACAAGGGTCAAATATACAACACCATGGGCCTCACTCAAGAGCTTAATACACATCATGATGGACCTTTCACATTAGCCTAACATACATCACAATGGGTTCCATCATCCGGCCCTCAAATGCATCATAATGGGCCTCATCACATAGGCCTCATATACATCACATTGGGCCTTAAACACAGGCTGAATATACATCACAACGGGCCTCAAATACGGGCTGCATATACATCACATTGGGCCTCAAACATTGGCTATATGCACATCACAATGGGCCTCAAATACGGGCCGCATATACATCACATTAGGCTTAATAATCGACCTCGACAATTGGAATCGATCTTGACAATCAGAATCGACCTCGATAATTGGCCTTGCCAATCAAAATCAGAATCAACCTCAACAATCGGCCTCGAAAATTGGAATCGGCCTCAACAATTGGCCTCGGTAATCGGAATCGACTTGGATAATTGGAATCAGAATCGGCCTCGACAATCAAAATTGGCTTGGATAATCAGAATCAGAATCGGAATCAGAATCGAAATTGATAATGAGAATTGAAATTGGCCTCAATAATCAGCCTAGACAATTGGAATCGGCCTCGACAATCAGAATCGAAATCGGCTTCGACAATCCGAATCGAAATCGGAATTGGCCTTGACAATCAACCTCGACAATCAAAATCGGCCTCGACAATTAGCATATAAACAAGGCGGGGTCCATAGATGGATGACCGATCAACCATAATATAAAGATCGGCCCACGACTGTGGTATATCAAATCCGTCTATAGCGAATAGGGCCCACTTATTTGGGTTAACCCATTTAAAGAATGGTGTGAATGGGCCTAACAAGGCCTTAGGGAAGGTCACAATGAGGACATTTAACCATCATTGCCCATCAATGTGGACATCTAACTGAGTAGCATATATAAGGGATTCATACATAATGTAATGGTCACACATACATCACATTGGGCCTCATTCATAGGCCTCTCATATATCGCATTGGGCTTCATACAAGGGCCTCGAACGTATCACAATGAGCCATGCCCATGGGCCTCAGATACATCTCAATGGGCCGTGCCCATTGGCCTCGGATATATTTTAATGGGCCATGTCCCATGGGCCTCACCAAATGGGTCGTAAATGCATCACCATGGGCCTCATACGTGGGCCTTATATACAACAAGTGGGCCGCACTGCTTGGGCCTCATATGCATCAAATGGGCCACATATCTGGGCCTCAAATAGATCATATGGGCCATGCTATAGGGGCCTAACAATATAAATAAGTGGGCCCTGCACATGGGCCAAATACATCATGATGGGCCTCATGGATGGGCCGCACCAATGGGCCTCAAGTGGACTTGGACCACACCAAAATCATTTTAATAGTTGTGGGTGTGATAGGTGTACCACTATACACTATTATTCCATGGGGCACATGGCCCACTATTGATGATCAGCACTGTCCAAACATTGCCTATGTAAATCTGCACCATCCAAACATTTCCCATGCAAATCAACACCATCCAAACATTGGATAGCTCGTCCAAGCATTGGACAACACTGTCCAAACATTTTTCATCACCGTTCAGCATAATGTGGACAGTGTGGATGAAATAATACATCATGGTGGGGCTGTACATGGCACCATCGAGATGGACGGTGCAGATAGCTCACATACATATAAGGTGGGGCCTACGCAGTTGTTGGACGGTGCAGATACATCATACATCATGGTGAGGACCACGTGTGTGGCCCACCATAGATTTGAATCTGCTTCATTTTCAGTATCAAGCCTCAGGACAAGCTCACTAAATGAATGGATGGTTTGGATATAAACATACCTCATGGTGGGCGCCACAGAAATTACTGACGTCAGCAGGCAGCAGCAGCTGCTACTGGGACTCAGCACAGATGGACGGTATGGCTGTAAAGCATACCTCATGGCCCGCCCCACTGTCCACGTGGATGGTGAGGATGAAACATATGCTTTTGGTGGGTCCCATCGTCCCTTGCAGGATGGTGAGGATGCCACACGTACATCATGTAGGGCCCCACACTAATGAACGGCGTAGATATAATACATACACTACACGTGTGGGCTCCAAAATAATCTGGAATTTGGATGGACATTGTAAATATAAATGCATACATCAGTTGGGTAGGCCCACCGTCCAGCCCATCTGGACGGCAAGATTAAAACATATATATCATGAGGGGGGCCCACAGATGTATGGTTGAGATCTAACACATCTCATGTGGGCCCCACGCGTGTTAAAAAAATGCAACAGCACTCTGTTTGTGTGAGACGTGCTCACCAGGTAGTCTGTTTACAAGAGGGTAGGTCCGACGTGGGTCCACCATATATACATATGTTATATATATATATATTTGATGAAAAGAACTAATGTCTTGACACTCTGGATGGATGGTGTGTACTTAAAACGCATGCATTAAAGAGGATCCCACCGTCTAGGGGTCTAGACGATGCAGATCTAGCACAGCATCAAGGTGGGTCCACATGGCTTGTACGGTGTGGATTAAGTGAGCCACACCCATCACAAGAGAGATCGGAATAGCGGAGGGACCCCACCACTATGGGGCCCTCTTTGATACAAATCATACATCAAGATGGGTCCCAACACAAGTGGGCCCTCAAATCATCAAATCCAGGAAAAAATTATAAATCTAATCTTAGAAAACACCCACCTTAGATCTCTTCTTCCTTCTTCCGCCAATGCATGTTAGAGCTCCAAAGGAACAATTTCAACAGTTGAGATGAAACTTGGCTGGTGGAGATGGGAGATAGAAAGTGGGCCACACAAACCTTTCTCATGGAGCTTAGGAGGTTCATAGGTAGGAGCTTGGGGTTTCTTGGAAGAGAAGGGATAAATATGAGAAAGAGGAGATGGGATGGAGTGATGGGGAGTGAGTGATGGGTGATGGGTATGTACTTAACATGTATGGGTGTGTAAGAGAGAGAGAGTTGACTTTGGGGTTTCTCTTGTACTTGACATGAGGTGATTGATGTGCACTTGATTGATGGGACATGTTGTAAAGATTCTCTTGGGATTGTAAACACGTAGCATTTTCCTCGAACTGAACGCGGGCCCACATATCCTAGCATGGGTATCGCCTCAGCGCGCAGACGCGGCATCGGAACTGCGGTGATGGCATGGTCGCTAGGGTACAAGTCTTGGGTTGATTCAACTCAAGTTGATAATGCGTGACTCGGGGTCACGCACAAACGCCAATTACAGGTCACGGGTTGCCAAAATTCGACCAGGAGGACCACGGAAGCCTAAGGAATGGTACATGATAGGATACGGGCCTTACAATATGGGCCTCACATATCTCAATGTGCCTTACACAAGGGTCTCATACATCACAATAGGCCTCATCACTTGGGCCTGATATACATCACAACGAGCCTCACACAAGGCCACATATATATATATATCGACATATATATATATATATATATATATATATATATATATATATATATATATATATATATATATATATATATCACAATAAGCCTCATCACTTACGTCCACAACGGGCCTCACATACAGCCATACGGGCCTCACATACGGCCACAATGGCCTCACATACATCAAGTGGGCCCTGCATATAGTAGGTGGGCCCTGTATACATAGCAGGTGGGCCCCGCGTATACATCAGATGGGCCTCACCAGATGGAAGGCGCAGATACAATACATACATCACAATTGGGTCCCACTAAATGAGTCGCAAATAAATCACATTAAGGTGGGCCCTACACATTCCAAATGGGCATCAAATACATCACAATGGGCCACTTCCATGGGCCTCAAATATATCACAATGGGCCGCACAAGTGGACGACATAGATGAAACATGTACAGCATGGTGGGCCCTGTGTTCGCACAACAGGTGGGCCCTGCATCCATGGCCAGACGGTGTGGATTTATAGCACATACATCATGGAATCCCACCATCTAGCAAGCTAGACGGTGAGGATATACAACACATGCATCATGGCTGGCCTCACGTCCTAGAAATGGACGGACGACCAGCATATAAGTCACATACATCACATGGGTCCCATTTTATGAACGGTGCGAATAAGACCCATACATCACGGAGTCCCACATGTAGAAAATAGATGGACGACGGGATTATACAATACATACACTCAAGGTAGGCCCTACCCCACATGTGCCACACGTGAAAGGTGGGCCCTACCATCCAACAAAGGGACGGATGGTCTGGTTATAACTTGTACCTCACGATTAGACCCACATAACTTGTTGACGTCTTTACAGCAGCTAAATAGCTGCTATAAAGTACACCAGCCAATCCGTTAACAGAAGTGGGTCCCACGTGAGGCCCACCATAATGTTTATTTTCCATCCCAACTGTTTATAAGGTTACAAAGACCTAAATTAAGAGGGAAAAAATTTCATTTTGATCCAATACTTTAGTGACCCAAAAAGGGTTTCAATGGTAGACATTCAATCCCCTGCTGCTCTTGTAGTGTGGACCACCTGAGTTCTGTGTACGGCTGATTTTTGGGGTGACCCGTTGATTAAAGGGGACCCATCAAATGCACGGTGTTGATGCTCCACATAGATCACGGTGGGACCTGTGGTGGGACCCACAGTCCCACCCTTCAACAAGCAGTAAGGACGCTGGCAGCAACAACGTCCAGACCCCACCCCCCTTTTAATATCGGTGGATTTTCATAGGTGAGGTCCACATCAAGAGGATCTAGTCCATCTGCTGCATTCTTGGACTGGTGATAGATATAATGAGCCCAATATTTGATGTGTTTTGATGCACAGAAACATCACGGTAGGCCCTAATAATTTATCATTATTAAAGTAGTCTATTTGATAGCGTGTCCCACCAGGGATTTAGATTAGCTTCATTTTTCGGCTCAAGGCCTAAAATAAGCTGGGGAATTGGATAGATGGCGTGGATTAAATACATACATCATGGGAGGGGGCTTGCTGTGGTCCCATAGCCCCTCTCTACTACAAGCAAGCTAGACGCTGCTTGCTACAATGTTCTTTGGACGCTGGCAGCAACGTCCATGACACACCATCACACTCACGTTGTAGTGGGATTTCACCATCTATGTGGGCGCACTTGGTGGATGGCCTGAATGGTCCACTAGATGGATAGTGAGCATTCAATACATGTGTCGAGGGTGGGCCATCGATAGGGAAAAAGAGAGATTGAGAGGATGAGAGGAAAAATGACTAATGGAGGGCTCCACCACTATGAGCCCTCCTAGCATTTACAATACACACATCAAGATGGGTCCTAAATGGGATCCATACCATCAATCCACAGGCTCCACTTGGTTCATCACAAAAATTGTTATCTAAACCTATAAAACACCCACCGATTTCACTCCTTGGCTCATTGGACTCCTTAGCTCTTAGGTTTCAATTTTGATGGAGGATGATGAAGATTAAAGGGTTAGGATGAAAGAAGAGGATCTAGGAAGGTGGGCCACACTCTTAGCTCTCTCTTGAGAAGCTTGGAAAAATGGTGGAGAGAATGGGAGAGAGAGAGAGAGGAGATGTAAGGAGAGAGGGATGGGTGATTGATGGAGTGATGGGTGGTATGGGTTGTGTAAGAGAGTGACATGAGAGGCATGGGTTGTGTTGACTTTTGGGTGAGAGAGGGATGTGTGTTGTACTTGATTGATTAATAGAATTAATTTTATAGATTGTAGAGATTCTCTTCTCGAGATTGCAATGTGCATCAATTTCTCGAAATAAACGCGAGCCCATAACTTGTTAATGTCTTTACAGCAGCTAAATAGCTACTATAAAGTACACCAGCCAATCCGTTAATAGAAATGGGTCCCACGTGAGGCCCACCATAATGTTTATTTTCCATCCCAACTGTTTATAAGGTCATAAAGATCTAAATTAAGAGGAAAAAAATTTCATTTTAATCCAATACTTTAGTGACCCAAAAAGGGTTTCAATGGTAAACATTCAATCCCCTGCTGCTCTTGTAGTGTGGACCACCTGAGTTTTATGTACGGCTGATTTTTGGGGTGACCCGTTGATTAAAGGGGACCCATCAAATGCACGGTGTTGATGCTCCACATGGATCACAGTGGGACCTGTGGTGGGACCCACGGTCCCACCCTTCAACAAGCAGTAAGGACGCTGCTTGCTACAGCGTCGGGAGGACGCTGGCAGGAACAACGTCCAGACCCCACCCCACTTTTAATATCGGTGGTTTTTCATAAGTGAGTCCACATCAGGAGGATCTAGTCCATCTGCTGCATTCTTGGACTGGTGATAGATATAATGAGCCCAATATTTGATGTGTTTTGATGCACAGAAACATCACGGTAGGCCCTAACAATTTATCATTATTAAAGTAGTCTATTTGATAGCGTGTCCCACCAGG
The DNA here is from genome assembly GCF_029962835.1 of Magnolia sinica. Lineage (NCBI taxonomy): Eukaryota > Viridiplantae > Streptophyta > Magnoliopsida > Magnoliales > Magnoliaceae > Magnolia > Magnolia sinica. The sequence goes on from NC_080574.1 coordinate 91,114,537, forward strand.
GATTTAGATTAGCTTCATTTTTCGGCTCAAGGCCTAAAATAAGCTGGGGAATTGGATAGATGGCATGGATTAAATACATACATCATGGGAGGGGGCTTGCTATGGTCCCATAGCCCCTCTCTACTACAAGCAAGCTAGACGCTGCTTGCTACAATGTTCTCTGGACGCTGGCAGCAACGTCCATGACACACCATCACACTCACGTTGTAGTGGGATTTCACCATCTATGTGGGCCCACTTGGTGGATGGCCTGAATGGTCCACTAGATGGACAATGAGGATCCAATGCATGTGTCAAGGGTGGGCCATCGATAGGGAAAAAGAGAGATAGAGAGGGTGAGAGGAAAAATGAGTGATGGAAGGCTCCACCACTATGAGCCCTCCTAGCATTTACAATACACACATCAAGATGGGTCCTAAATGGGATCCATTCCATCAATCCATAGGCCCCACTTGGTTCATCACAAAAATTGTTATCTAAACCTATAAAACACCCACCAATTTCACTCCTTGGCTCATTGGACTCCTTAGCTCTTAGGTTCCAATTTTGATGGAGGATGATAAAGATTGAAGGGCTAAGATGAAAGATGAGGAGGTAGGAAGGTGGGCCACACTCTTAGCTCTCTTGAGAAGCTTGGAAAAATGGTGGAGAGAATGAGAGAGAGAAAGAGAGGAGATGTAAGGAGAGAGGGATGAGTGATTGATGGAGTGATGGGTGGTATGGGTTGTGTAAGAGAGTGACATGAGAGGCATGGGTTGTGTTGACTTTTGGGTGAGAGAGGGATGTGTGTTGTACTTGATTGATTGATAGAATTGATTTTATAGATTGTAGAGATTCTCTTCTCGAGATTGCAATGTGCATCATTTTCTCGAAATAAACGCGAGCCCACAACTCCTGGCCTGGGTATTGCATCAGCGTACGAGACGTGGCGTTGTAATCGCGGTGATGGTGCGATCACAAGGATACAAGTCTCGGGTCGAGCATATCAGATCTACGAGATATGACTTAGGGTTGCGCAGAAATGTCGATTACAAGTTGCGGGTTGCCGGAAATGGACGAGGAGGATTGCGAGAGTCTACGGAATGGTATGGACTAGGATACGGGCCTTACAAGGGTCACCTTCGACTGGTTGAGGGTTTTCTTCAACTGGTCGAGTATGACAGGATTAAAGGATTTTGATCGCTAGAATTCGAGTCAAGGAATCTTTGACTAGTCAAGTAGGATCCCTCGACTGGTTGAAGATGGCCTTGGACTAGTCGAAGAATGCTAATTTTTAGGGTTCCTTTTCTTTACTTCAAGTCTTCAATGCTCTTCATTCCTCACTTGGTTTTCTTGGATCTTTGGCATGTGAATTCTTCATTCTTGGTCTCATAAGATCCATCCTTGGCTTTGGTGATTCTTAAGCATTAAATCCATGCTTTTAGCATCCTTTTCAATCCAACCCCTTAAATTCACCTTGCAACACAAACATGATTAAAATAGAACATTAAGCATGATCATGTTCATAAAATCAAGTAATAAATGGGGGATAATATGTAATATTTGAGTCTCAACAAGTCTGTTTAAGGACGCTAGTGGGTCACTATCACTGTGGCCCATGATGGTCTGAACTATTCAATAGATTCATAGGAAGAATCTGACCAAAGAACTACCCTTTCCACACCTAAATCGACCATACAGCCAGTGGATCTTTTCCGTAAAAGTCCTTCTGTGAATGATACCAAGAAACCAAAATGGTTTCGAATAGCATTGCATAAGAAAACCAAAGAGGGTTGTCTGGATGAAATCAGGGTCATCCAAATTGGGACTAGGACACTTCTGATCCCTCCCATGACGATGGAAATGAAGGAAAGAAGCAGAGGAAAGAAAACACCCCACCTTTACTGCCAGTTTTCACAGACGACTTCCACCGGTTTTAATGTAACTGTGCAGAAAGACCATCTTTGCAGAAGGTCTAGTGATCTCGCACCAACCGTAGATCAGATGGGCTAGAAGGCATCGAATGACCAATTTGACCCTCCTATAGATGTCCAAAGAGGAGAAAAATGATGTGGAACAATTCCACCACGAAAACACAAACATTTTCTTAGCATGAAATCCATTAGGACCACCCAATCAGGGGCAAAAAATAGCCTGTTAGTAGGACGTCGAACGCTTAATGGATCAGATGGATTGGATTAGAGGAGGAGATTTCAAGAAGACTGGTGCTAGAGTCAGTGTGTTCCGGGTCTTATTATCGCTGTTGTTACGCATCATATACATGGTTGGACTACGTCTTTACATAGTTAGATTTCATTTTAGGCATACTATAAAACACTTATCACCTAGAGCAGAAAGAGATCAAGAAACAAGGGAAAGAGAGAGAGAGAGAGAGAGAGAGAGAGAGAGAGAGGTTGGCTGTCTAACAGCAGCATAACGAGAAAAAAAAAGAAAGGAGAAAGAAAAGGAAAAGAAAGAAAGAAAGAAAGAGGGGGGAGAGAGAGATGGAGTGCCGAAAATGGAGCCGTGATCTACTAAATCTAACAACAAGTCGGGTTAGGCATAGAGTGAACCTAGCCAGCCATCTGAACAAGTAAGATGCACTCATCAATCTCCCATCTACCTTATGCCATTACATTTAGATGTTCCTTAAGATCCAAGTTGATAAATGGGTAGATCGACCTGCCAAGCAGGTCAAACCGAGTCAAGTTAATAAAGAAATTCATTGAACCGTTAACTCGTAGAGTAAACACATTGGATGATTGCTACCATTCACTCATATGGAGATTCTCAAAGAGAAAGCAAGTTCAATTCTAACCCTAAAACCACCTCTACACTAAACCATAACTTAAAACTAATCCTAACCGTATTATTCATCTAAGGAGACAAGTTAATCAATCACGTTGATTAGGCTAGAGCTGGGAATGACTACGCAAAGTTCGAAGGTGATCAAGTTTAAGTGGTGAGGGTTTTATCCTTTAAGCTTACACTAATTTAAGTCGTTCTATTTGTCTTGCCTTTTACATGCCTTCCTGTTATTTCATCTTGCCTTTTACATGCCTTCAAGTTATTTTATCTTGTCTTTACATGCCTTCATATTACTTTGAATCTTCCCTGCAATTATGTGTTTTACCATCAATTATTTGTCTTTGGCTTACAGTATAATGTTGATTACAAGTGATGTTTATGAATTTATGTGGTGCCATGGAAACAAGCTGCTCTTCTATTTGTTGAGTTATCCATTATTACTCTTCTTTTATTGATTTGACCATTGTCACTCTCTTGTTTGTTAATTTGGCCATTGCTACAGTTTAAGTTAACCATTGTCACTCTTGTCTCTATGTTATTGGCCTTGTGCTATCTATTTGTAAAGGGCTTGGGCATATGTCTTGATATTCATAAACTCCCATGATTCAATGGATTTCCTTTTGGTGTAAGTACTATGTTAGGTATCCCTCTTCTAGTGATCAAATAAATATAGTGAATGTAATACATTTTCGGTTGCGGCCCTAGGGCGACACGTAATTCCATGCTTCATGGGTGATGGTGCACAAATTGGTGTATGTAAGTCGTTATATATATGTGATACATCAATTTCTTCTTGGGGGTTGGGTGTCGCATTTAGTCGCTCGTCTTTTGGGGGTTGGATGTCGCAATTAGTTGCTCCAATCTAGGTTGCATGATTCACCCGATCATGTATTGTGTTCGTCTTGGGATAACCGCATAAATTCATGTTAAACGTGGGACATGCCGGCGAATCTCCATAGTATAGGATGTGGGGCGAGTTGAATAACTATAATCATATTTCACATTGTGGCGATCGCTAAGTGTGATAAACCACATATACTTTTCTAGGCATGCATCTCATATAGATTGCTTTTGCATTGATACCTCTTGTAGTTGTAGAGTACGGGACATATCAAAACCTTTACATTGCTTTTATGAATCTCTTAAACTATTGTTAATGTTAAAGGATGACCATCACTATGAGTAAGGCATTGACCCTCTCCCAACCATACAGATTATACAGGTGACGTACAAATTGAAGATGCAATGAACATTCTCCCTAAGGAAGATTATGTTGAAAGAATAAGAAGACAATTTAAGATTTAGTTTTATACTTCCGCTGCGAACTCGATAAATGTAATAAGCTTTCATTGAGAAGGCATTTGATTATGCTTTTTACTCTGATGAAATATAATCAATACAGTTGATTTTATTCTTATGAATGTTACCTTCATAAATGAATCTAGATATGATCCAAATGAAAAAAAAAGGGTGCGATTGTCAAAAGCATCCAGGTTTATACATTATTAACACCCGGTTTTCTCGAGCATGAGTATGAATTCTGGCCATGAAAATTTAGGATGTTATAGGATGTTACACTCAGATAAAACATACACTGAGATTTTTTGGCTATCTCAGAAAAACCAAAATAAGAATTGAAGGTATACTTATCTTCACCATAGAAGACATTTCAAGAGTTGTAAGAACCGCTTTTCTTGAATGTCGATTGTCCAATGTTCAGTTAGATAGAAAAGGCCTAAGATTCTATTGATTTAAATTAAGTTCAAACTAATGGTTACTTGAGTTAATTCTCTTAAATCTCAAAAGAAGTGTAGTATTTACTCTCTTTAGAATCATAATGAAAGAATCTGAGATTAAGGGAATTAAACAAAAGCTATAAAAATAATTTATAAATACCGTTCAATAGCATGCTAATAACTGGAGCTTCTCTCTCTCTTGCAGAAGAATTTTGATAATAATAATTGTTACTTCGAATTGAGAGAGAACCTCAATTTATAAGCAAAGAAGTTGAATCTTCGACTGGCCCAAGGCAGTCTTCCACTAACCCGAGTAACGGATTCTGTTTCAACGGATTTCAGATTTGGGTGGGATAAGATTTATCCAATCTTTGACTAGTTCGAGGACCAGTTCGGCTCTATTTGACTAGTTGAATTTGGTCTTTGACCAGTCGAAGATCCTAAAATCCGAAACAATTTAGTCGCTAGACTTAGAGTTGAATTTTCTTTGGTTGGTCGAAGGTCAAGCTTAGACTAGTCGAACCAAAAATTTGACTAGTCGAATTTGTAGCCAAAATTTAGTTTTGCTTTGACTTGAACTTGGACTGGTCGAGAAAACTTAGACTAGTCAAACCAAACCTTAGGTTGGTCAAATTCTAAGTAATCACAAGTGTAAAAACCCAATTTAATTAATTTTTGAAAGCACCTAAACCTAAGGTCTTTCTAGGATTTTATACTACCTAAGATATGTGAAATATCTGAACTTCTTTGTCTTGAACTTGATCACTAACTTTGTCTTGACTTTTGAGCTTGCTGTTGTGCTTGAATATCAGTTGATCTTTAGCTTGATCTTCCCTTGATAATGTACCAGACTTGATCTTGATCTTCTCTTAAGAATGTATCAAACACTTGAGCTTGATCTTCTCTTACACTTGAGCTTGATCTTTTCTTGATCTTGAGCTTGATCTTCTCTTGATTAAGAACCGGTCTTGAAGATCTCTTTACAAGTTGTTTTGATCATACGAAATTTGTTAACTAAACAATGTTTTAATCATTTTAGCACTTTCAATATCCCCCTTTGTCAATTTTGTGACAAAAAACATATCATTACAAACAAGAGAATAATGAAGTCTTGTAATCTCGTTGTAGAAGATTTTGAAGTTTTCAAAATGTTGTTACTCCCCATCAATTAGTACTTCCCCTGTAGCATTCCATGACATAAAACATTTCAATGCATATAACATTCCATATCATAAGGCATTCTATAGCATATAGCATTCTTCAATGAAACATGACATCCTTTCTGTAATCAACTACATGACATGCAGCAACAAATTTTCAGCAAATTTTCAAATTCATTCATGCATACATGCACATGCACGCATGCATTCTCCAAGCAACTCTCCCCCTTTTGTCACAAGTTGACAAAGGAAGAATGAACTAACTATTAAGTAAACTAGATAGACAATGAAAGAACCAACAAGTAAATTTGATAGTTAATGAATATGAAGAAGAAGTATATAGCTAAGAGATAATTGAAGTAAAAATTAAGCTTAAGAGGTAAGCATATAAAATTGCAAATGTCTGGGAAAGTAAAGGACATTAAAGAGTTTTACGGAGTTTAAGGAAATCATCCAATCACCATTAAAGGTAAAGTTTAAAGATTACATCTCCATAAACATAAGTTCCATAAAAAAATAAAAAATAATAAAAAATAATAAAAAATAATAAAAAAATCTCAATCTGATCCAGATGAGGAAGGATCGGGCATTGACAGGTCAATTTGATTCAAACTCTGGCTGATGCGATGGAAGTACTTCTTCATGTATGTCATTATAGATTTTTGGGTATGAACTAAATTTTCCTGTGAGACATGCAGTGCTTCAACCTTCTCCTCCAGATATTTGAGATGATCATCTAACTGAGAGGGCTGATATTCGGGATCTTCCGAATCATCAGATTCATCCAATTCAGCAAAAATATCATCCATGGAAGTATCTTCAAGTTATTGTGCTTCTTCCTCTTCTTCACTTTGACTAGTAAGAGGTTTCAAATTCATCTTATTCAGGTTAGCATTATTAAATGGAAGTTTTGATTTCTGTTCCTCAGATGATGGAATATTGACATTAAAGTGTAAAGCAAGGCAAATCATAAGTTATGAAAACGGAATCGAACCATGATTGGGATGCAAGCGAAACTAAATAATGATGTAACATATTAAAGAAGGAAGACAAACTTGAATACCTGACACAATAGAATGAAGAACTCGAGCCACATAGGGAGTAAGTTCAGATTTATTCCCTGATCTAGGATAAACATTGGAGGTAAAAATCATATGTAAAAATTGATACTTAGGGAGCATTTGGTTAGAAGGGAAGGCACTACTTGACTTACATTCAGAATTAAAGCAACACAAATTACGTGTTATCGCTTGCCTTTCAGTATTGGTCATTTTCTCTGTTAAATTGGCAATAAGAAAGCCGTCGTTTGCAATTGTAATTTCAGTCAATGCCAAAATAATGTAGCAAGTAACTGTGAATGTCCCTTCAACGAATTTAATCGTGAATGTGAGATCTTCAAGGGACACATCATATATTGAAGCATACTTTCCTTGCGCAATGGAACAGTAAGTCATTCTGCCCCAACCAAAACTGCTTTCCCAACTAATTTCGGTGAGAATGGGAATAAGTTCAAAGGAAGAAATGTAATAAAGATTAACTGATCTCTTAATGATTATATCTCTTGTGTGGAAATCCCTAACGTGCTTTGAATCTTCTTCGGTGGCACGTAGGGTTCTCACACCTACTGGAGTCGATCTAGATGATGAGCTATCACGGCTCTTGCATGTTGCTGTTTTCTTTGATCGAGACTTCATTATGATTAGCACAAGAAAGAAATCAAAGAGAATGAAAGGAATGACGCTAGATCAGATTTTGAAGAAAACCCACCTCAAAGAGGGTTTCAATTCAAGAATACAACACCCAAATGAAATTTACTAGCAAAGATATAGCAAATACTAGCAGAAAATTTGAAGAAAAACACTTACAAGCAAGATTGGGTGATGGGTTAGTGCAGTGAGGTACCGGTTAGTCGAGGAAGATAAAGAAATATGAAATAAAAAAAGCAATTTTTTCCCTTTTGAAGTGAAATCATGTGATCCTCGACTGTTCGAGTATGCACTCGATTGGTCGAAGATTCGACTGGTCAAGTATGTACACTGACTGGTCGAAAAATCATAAAATCTGATTTTTTGACTTTTTATTTTTATTTTTATCATTTTTATCATTTTATGCATTTAATAGAAATAAACATAAATAAACAATGTATAAAAAGAAACAAGATAATTATTTAACAATGCATAAACCAATATCATGCTTTAAGTTAGAATTCTATTTCTGTCAAGCGGTTTGGTCAGTATGTCTGCAAGTTGCTTCTTAGTTTGAATATATTCAAGCATGATAGACTTGTCTTCAACTAATTCTCAAATATAATAGTATCGAATATTGATATTTTTCATATGAGAATGTTAGATTGGATTTTTTGAAATATTAATTGCGCTTGAATTATCGTAGTACAATGTCATTGTATCTGAGATTTTCTAGCTATCTCAGAAAAACCAAAATAAGATTTGAAGGTATACTTATCTTCACCATAGAAGACGTTTCAGAAGCTGTAGCCGAAGAACTGCTTTTCTTAAATGTTGATTGTTCAATGTTCAGTCAGAAATAAAAGGTCCAGGGTTCTATTGATTTTAATTAAGTTCAAACCAATGGCTACTTAAGTTATTTCTCTTAGATCTCAAAAGAACAGTAGTATTTACCCTCTTTAAAATCGTAATGAAAGAATCTAAGATTAAGGGAATTAAATAAAAGCTATAAAAATAATTTATAAATACCATTTAATAGCTTGCTAATAACTAGAGCTTCTCTCTCTCTCTCTTACAATGTAATTTTGGTAATAATAATTGTTATTTTGGATTGAGAAAGAACCTCAATTTATAGGCAAAGAAGTTGAATCTTTAACTGGCCTAATGCAGTCTTCGACTAGCTCAAGTAGCGGATTCTGTTTCAACGGATTTTAGATTTAGGCGGGATAAGATTTATCCAATCTTCGACTAGTCCGAGGACTAGTTCGAGTAGTCAAAGAGCTCTGTTCGACTAGTCAAATTTGGTCTTGGACTGGTCGTAGATCCTAAACTCTAAAACAATTTAGTCACTGGACTTTGAGCCTAATTTTCTCGAGCTGTTCTAAGGTCAAGCTTCAACTAGTCGAACCAAAAATTCGACTGGTCAAATTTGTAACCAAAATTCAGTCTTTCTTCGACTTGAACTTGGATTGGCCGAGAAAACTTAGATTAGTCTAACTAAACCTTAGGCTGGTTGAATTCCAAGCAATCACAAGTGTAAAAACCCAATTTAATTAATTTTTAAAAGCACCTAAACATATGGTCTTTCTAGGGTTTTATACTACTTGAGATATGTAAAATATTTGAACTTCTTTGTCTTGAACTTGATCACTGACTTTGTCTTAACTTTCAAACTTGCTCTAGTACTTGAATATCAGTTGATTTTTAGTTTGATCTTCTCTTGAGAATATACCAGACTTGAGCTTGATCTTCTCTTGAGAATGTACCGGACACTTGAGCTTGATCTTCTCTTAATTAAGAACCAGTCTTGAAGATCTCTTGACAAGTTGTTTTGATCATACAAAATTTGACAACTAAAGAGTGCTTTTAATCATTTTAGCACTTACATGTTGTGTCGCCTTAGGATGTCCGCATAAGTCCACGTTAACATCAGACATGCCGACGAATCTCCATAGTATGAGATGCGGGGCAAGTCAGATATCTTTAAATTATTTTTCACATTGTGATGATCACTAAGTGTGATAAACTGCGCATACTTTACTAGGCATGCATCTCATGTAGGTTGCTTGCGCAGACTTATACCTCTCGTATTAGTAGAGTATGAGACGTATCAGAACCCTTACATTACTTTTATGAATCTCTTAAATTATCGCTAATCTTAAAGGATAACCATCACTATGAGTAGGGTGTTGACCCTCTCCAACTGTACTGTTGATGCACGCGATGTACAGATCAAAGAACCAGAGGACCATCTCCTATGGAATACTATACTGAATGAATGAGAAGATAGTTTTATTGTTTAGTTTTATATTTTCGCTACAAACTCGATATTGTAATAAGCTCCCATTGAGAGGGCATTTAATAATTTGTTGAATTCTTTTACTCTAATGAAATGATAAATACAGTTGATTTTACTCTTATGAATGGTTACCTTCGTAAATGTAATTAGATGTGATCTAAAAAAAATAGGGTGTGATTTTGAAGCATCTAATTCATTCAATTATTAACACCCAGTTTTCTCGAGCACGAGTATAAATTCTAGCTGTGAAAATTCAAGATGTTACACTTACAACTCTCTATATATAGCGCATTATAGGCAATTTGAAGATCTTCTTAATTTTTAGAATCATTTTCAGGAGTTTCATACACAGAAATTTCACAATCATCTGACGAAGTGATTCTAGCTATAGTTATGAATGACTTTTGTTCTTTCTCAGATTCTTGGTCTAATTCGTCAGTTTCTGGATTGGATTCAGATGCTGATGATTCATCCCTAGTGACAATCATACCTTTTCTTCTGGATTTATCCTGCTTATAACATTTTGAAGCTACATGCCCATATTCAGAACAGTTGAAGTATTGGGTGTCTTTAGATTTTGATTTCCAAACATTTGATTTTCCTTTCATTTTGTCAAAAGGTTTTTGAAAATCTGATCTGTTCCTATTCTTGAAAATTTTATAAAACTTTTTAGCCAACATAGCCATATCATCTTCATTCTCATCATTTTCAGAATCTGAGTCTTTAGATTTAGATTTAGATTTAGAAGATTTAAGGGCTATGGACTTATTCGTAGGAGCTTTGAAATTCAACCCATAGGTTTGTAGATATCCAACTAATTACTCTACCTTCATTGTGTTGGAATCCCTTAATTCTTGAATCGTAGTGACTTTAGAATTAAACCTATCAGGAAGTGATTGTAATATTTTTTGCGCACACTTTTCTTTTAGGGACTTTTTCTCCAAGACCCCACATAAATTTAATAATGTCATTTAATTTAATATAGAAGTCCATGAATGATTCATTTTCTTCCATACGGATTTCCTCAAACTTTGTTGTAAGGATTTGAATCTTAGACTTTTTGACAATGTTAGTCCCTTCATGTGTCATTTCAAGAATATCTCATGGTTGTTTTGCTGTATCACAAGAAATGATTCTTTTGAATTTATCTGGTGATAGAGTACAACTAATAACATTAAGGGCTTTTGCATGAGCACTACTTTCACTTTTCTGAACTGTTATCCAAAAAGTATAAGCAATTTCTTTCATGGACATGTTCCATTTTCAGCCACTACTTCCATCATTGGAGGGATCCATTGGGTCATGGTGGCTTGCCACACACTTTCATTAATGGACTTGAGAAAAATCTTCATCCTTACTTTCCAATAAAAACAGTTTGAACCATCAAAAGGAGGTGGCCTGGAAATGGATATACTATTGAAATTTGACATTCCAATAGCTCTGAATTTATCTCTAGGAACTTAATCCCAAAAAGAGCAAGCTCGCTCTAATACCACTTGAAAGGATGAGCTATAGATGTCTTAGAAGGGGGGGGGGGGGGGGGGGGTGTGAATAGGACCATACCAAATATTTCGATACAATGCGAAATAATAATGCAAATAAACTCAATTGTTTAGAGTATTGAATTCTTGATATCAAATAGTTCATAAGATAACCTTCACTTAAAAGATTTATGTAGGACAATCTTATTTCACAACATGTTTAAAATCAAAATATTAAACTTTAGCAAGAGCAAATGAAACACAAGATATGCATACAAGTAATAAAATCAGTCACCACAATGCACAAAGGAATTATAGTAGTTCGGTGCATAAACGTAACCTACTCCACTCCCAAAATTACTAATCTCACAATTTTGGCTTTCACTATCTCAAGGTTTTCCCGGGGTCACCTTAACAACCAGATACAGTTATTGCGATTTTCACGGGCTATCACAACAAACCCACTTTGTGATTTTCATGGGATCACCACAAACAAAGCTGCTGAGATTTCCAGGATATCTCAGAAAAACCCAAACTAAAATGAAAGTAAAATAGTACTTATCTTTGATTTGCGAGTCGAAGTTGTAGCTGTAGCTTGAATGTAGCAATCTTCTTCTTGGGATATTGATGAGGTCATGTATGAGTTCAACCCAAAAAAATATAGGGATCATAAGAAGACCAACTATACTCCTAAACCCAAAATAGTTATGAAATGGGTTCCTAAGGTTGCTTGCTTGGTTGCCCACATGGCTTTCAAAGCATCAAGCCATTCTAAGCGGTACCTAGACAGTGGATGCTCCAGGCACATGACTGGTGACAAAGGTCTGTTCACCACTCCTAAAGACATGACTGATGGATCAGTCACTTTTGGTTATGGTAGCAACTGCAAGATTATTAGCCAAGGTACGGTTTAACTTTCTAACCTCCCTTTATTTGAGAATGTTTTATATGTAGAAGGTTTAAAACACAACTTATTAAGCATTTCTCAAATATGCGATAAAAATCATAGCATAAAATTTTTTAACCTAGGGTGTGAAATTTTAAATAAAAATGATTCTGTAATATTAACTGGTCGCAGAACTTCTGAAAACTACTATATTGTAAGTGACACTAGCTCATCTAATCTATCGTGTTACATGGTCCATACCGATGAGACCAAATTATGGCATAAACACCTTAGACATGTACACTACTGTAACTTGTATAGATTGAGCAAAAGATAACTGATAAGAGGTCTACATAAATTACAGAACGTAGATAAAATATGTGGCGAATGCCAGATTGGCAAGCAAACTAGGAGTACTGATAAAAAAGTGGACTCCAATGCCACATCCAAACTGCTCCATAGAAATTTTTGGGCTAAAGCCATAAATACTACATGTTATATAATTAACTGTGTTTACACTAGAAAATTAAACAATAAAATAGCTTATGAAATGTGGTTTGATAAGAAGCTTACTTTCAAATACTTTCGAGTTTTTAGCAGCAAGTGTTATATTTTACGTGACCGTGAAAATCTGGATAAATTCGACACCAAACGTGATGAAGGGATATTTTTAGGGTATACTCTGAATAATTGAGCATATTAGGTTCTTAATAAGAGGACCAGTGTATCACGCCCCAGACTCGGTAACCGAGTTCACAAGGAACCCAATAGTCAGTTCTGGCCGCAATAGCCTCCCTAGTGCCCCATTCTCGGCTCCTGAAGCAAGTTCCGATCCTGTAATCCTACAAGGAGGGTTTTCATGATAGTATAATCATTACCAATATGAGCATACTCAAGATCACAACAAGTACATCTGACAATAACTAAGGGCACACATCACAAAATCCACTAAGAATTTGAATTTTTACAAATTTACATCAGGTTCAAAAGGTTATACAGAAGATAATAAAAAAGGAGAGAAAGTCAGCAACACTGGGTCTTCAAGCTCAGCTCTAATCCACGCTCTGCCGCTCTACGGAACCTGCCTAGGATCACCTGCACGGATCAATCGTGCATAAGCTTATAGAAGCTTAGAGGGTGGTGAAAGTGTGTGACAATGGTGCACAGAAGAATAGGAGGATATACAAGAAGAGAATCATGCTCAATGAGGATATCACTAGCCTTACCAAAGCTTATCATGAATACGATGCAATGAGTACTGGGCGCCATACCAAGGCAATACATGAAAGGGCTTATATAGTCAATGCTAATACGATGCAAGTAATGTCAGTACTCATATCCAATCCACATGTCAAGTACGTTTCCAATTATAAGGAAATCACTGGGGTCCATTACACTGCTGGATGACTGCCTCTCTATAGACCTCACATAGTCAAACGAGCGTAAAAGACCTCACTACCCACCTATAGATAGCCAATCACCACCAAGGCCTGACGATAGCGGACCATTTACGAGCTGGTCAGACTCAGCATAGTAATGCCTCCTCACACCAGGCAAGTAAGGTCACACCCCTATCCAACTGACTACACGACAGTGGAAGTCGTGGCCTAACGGTTTAAGGCCCTCGTGCGCTCATAGTTTCTACTCGGTCACGGTGTTGGAGCAGATCCTTGGTACCATGGAAGTTTTGAGAATTTCACCCATGGGCATCCTATGCACCCGGTATGCTCAAGTAACATTTTCGGTGTCTACACATATGGCCATCCACTAATGTCCTTATGGAGGCAAGGCCCTGATGAAGCAAAGGAAGTATTAACATGAAATGTGAGGCCAATGCATGAGTCACACATACAGATCATGCACTAGCTGTAGGTACAGAATGTGCATAAGGGGAGAAACTCCATCCCTCAATGACCACCACACAATGCAATCAATTCATACATATGATATACATGGGTCACAAAAATGTAAGTGTGCTACCTATGAAATATAGAATCCTCCATCCTAAGGAGGGTTAAGGTTTAGGCACATAGATAGGAGTTTTAAGGTGAAGAAAAATCCTCCAGTGGGGGCCCAGTACTTTAGGATGACCCACAAGCTAAGAGAGTCATAATTCTAAGGACGAACGGTCCTAACAAGGCCCATGGTGGGCTTTCAACCACCCATAAGGACCTCTATAGGCCTACCTTAGGGCCACCAATGAGGACATCCAACCTCAACTGGGTCCCAAAGGGTATCCTGCTACGCAGTCTAAGGCCTAAGCAATATATGATCTTATGGGCCATACTCTAAACCCAATTCATAGGCCATATAGTGGGCCCTCAAGTGAGGTTTGCATCCAACCATAAAGGTCATAAACCCATATATTGTTGTGGGCTTCCAGGGCAGCCCAGTAGTTCATCCTCATGGGAAATTTTCACATTTCACACAAGTGAGTTGGGCCTCACTTTTTGGCCCAAGTATAGGGTCAACTTAGTGGGCAGCCAAGGGCCCAACTACTTACATATTATAGCCCTTAAATCCATCACAATAGATAGGATAATATAGGCCCAAGATCAATGGGCCTATCTAAATGTATTTAGTCCACAAGGCTTAAGGAACTAGTCTTTCAATCATATGCAACATTCCATTAAAACTCAACTTGGGTGGGCCTCAAGTGGGCCCTAATTATACTCAATAATACTATAAAAAAAAGGTAAGATAACTGATTTAAATCTTCCTAAAATCTAGTTGGCCATACTGCCCCAAAACAGACATTTATGGGTGGCAACATTGGGCCTATTGCTGAATTTCTAGCCCACCCGCTTTCTGGGTTTGTTAGAGTCCAGCAAATAATTAATTTATAGTATTTATTTTCTGATGACCCACACACATCACTGTGGGTATCACTAGATGATAGGGGAATGCACAACATACATTAAAAGTGATCCATGCTACTAGAATACAGGCCCAACAACAGCCCAAGGTAGGGGCATCCCCTGGTGGGTAGTCCTAGGTGCTTGGGTATTTGGCCCAAAATTGACCCAAATTTACAGGCTGCACCACGGTCAGTACAGGGGCCCGATGCACCTGAAAATTTGTAGGATGGTCTTTACATAGGTTTTTCACAACTCCACAAAATTTTGTAATTTTTAGATGGTCAGAAGTATTTTAATTAATTTAAATAAAATAGACTATCCAGAAAATCTGGTTAATCTGGACGTCCGTACGTGGTGGGGCAGTCTAGCCCTTGCCACGGTGTGCACAGGGGTCTGTTGGCCCTAAAAATTTGTAAGAATTTTTAGGGTGGACCACCTCCCATTAAATTTTAGGGATTTTAGGGTACTCAAAATTATTTTAATTAATTTAAAGAATACAATCTGTCCAGGGTGAAATATTGCTAGAATATAACTGTCCTGAATTTGGGTCATCCAATGGGTGGGTTTAGGGCCTCCAAAATTACTGAAATTTAGACCAAATGTCCCTCATCAAGCCTACAAGAAGGTGAGACCTAGAAATATAGCCTACCTTCTGAGAAAGTATTTTTAAAATTTTGTTTTTGTGGGACTATACTACTGGAATGCACAGCAGAAATTTCTGGCAGTCCATTATATTGGCCCTCCCTTTTGGATGCCCAGGTAGGTCCTACCATGTATGGGACACCTCCCTGAAAAAATTTAAAATTTTTGGGATAGTAAAAGTATTTTATTTAACTGCTGCAATTTATAAATAGCAAGGTGTTTCTGAAAAAAAAAAAAAATTTGCTGCTGAAACAGTGCTGCTGTCCCTAACTTGTGCACCCCATTAGAGTGGCCCCAAGTCTACTAAAATTTGGAAAAATACAAGGCCAACAGCCCTTTACAAGTATACTATAAGGTGGCCCATCATGTTAGAAATAAACTGATAATTACATTTGTATAACAAGCAGAGTGGCTGGACAATCCAGAAAATCTGGACTGTCCACCCTCCTTAGCCCACTCTTTTGGGTGATCAAACACAAACGGATGGAGGTGGAATTTAACATACTTCTAGATGGGGCCCACACCTCTAGAAATAATCTAATAATGGAGGTAAAACATCCTCCAAATCAATCCATAATCCATGATAAAAACAACCCAAAAACAATCCAGAATTTTTTTGGACAGCAAGGTATGTTTGAAAATAATTGAACATAACCACTAAGTAAAGGGGAAAATACCCTACAAAATTTATGTTATGGTCCACCTTAGTGGGCCCCACAAACATTCAAGCCATACCCCCTTCATAAAACTCATTGCATGTATCTAAAATGGAGCAAGTGGGACACCAATGTCCATAGAATGGACGACAAGGGGTGTCCACCTTGCTTGGACAGTCTGGATATTCCAGGGCCACTAAGTGGGCCACACACATTAGGAATCAAAAATAACATAATGGAAAAAGAAAATACAGCCACAAGAAAGGGCCTCCGCAACTATTGAGGCCCTCCCTTCATCACCATACACTCATATCATCCATTAAATCGCATACAACTATATCTAGCACATGCATGGAGCTAGGAATCAATCATATGGTGGGAATGCCTTCTCCCACCAAAATCTATGGTCTAGATGACCCCTACAAGACATGCATCAAAAGAAAATGCCATGATGGGGTCCATGGAGAATGGCCTCATCCATAGAACATGCATGCAAGGAAATATGCCATTGGCCTCAATCATGGAGACAAAAGGGACCTCCATCATCACTTGATGGATCCCAGAAGCTCCTAAGGATGAGATGAAAGAGAGTCTAAGAGCACCCACCTTGCTTAGATCTTCAAGATTCTTGTTGCATTAGACTCCTTAGTCCCCAAGGATCATGGATGAAGGGTCAAGATTGAAAGTAGAGGGTTGGATGAGGAGGGAGATGGAAGAGAAGTTGCTGGAATTTTTACCAAGATGGGAAGTTTGGGTGTTCTAGCAAGGAAAAGAAGAGAGAATAAAGGAAGAGAGAGAGGTGGAAGGGTTGTAGGAGTGTTATGATTAGTTTTTAGGAAAAGATGAATTTTGAGAAGAGAAAATACTCATTACTCATGGGATAAGGTGAATCATGATTACCTAGAGAAGACAAATCTCATGAGTTCTCTTGAAAAGAGAAACCATCATTGCTAGGCTAGGGGTGGCATACATGGGGAATAGTGCACTAGGGTGGGGTCCACATGGGGAGATGTGCAAGTCAGGTGAGTCCCACCAAAATGTAATAAATGGTCTAAATAATGCGCGGCCTACCAACTTTTGATGGACACATTAGATTTACGCACGAGATGCAGTGTTGGAACCGCTGCGATAATGCGGTCGCAATGGCATAGGTCTTGGGTCAATCCGAGTTGGGTCTACGTGACCGAATTCAAGGATGGCTGCAAACACTATCCGAGGGTCGCGGGTCGCTGGAATTTGACCGGTAAGATCGTGAGACCAAAAAAGATGGAATGCATACTCACACACACGCATGCACACATGTAAACTAGGGTCGGATCTCATAATCCTCCCCATCAACAAAGAAATTTCGTCCTTAAAATTTGATAAAACTGGAACAACAAAATGTATAAACATCATCATATATATATATATATATACCTCAATCATCAAAGACAAGAGAAGGCAATGCAAGTAATACAAGCAATCAATCATCAAATAAATGGGGATAACACTCTCTAATCTCGGCCTCACGCTCCCAAGAAGCCTCGGCCTCTGAATGATAACCCCATTGCACCTTCACCAAGGGGACCTTGGTCTTGAGGACCTGCTCCTTTCGATCAAGAATATGAATCGGCTGCTCAATATAGGAAGCATCCTCACGGACCTCAAGTGGTTGCCAATCAATCACAGGCATAGTGTCCGACCCACACTTCCGCAACATAGAAACATGAAACACGGACAACTCAGGAGGTAAGGTAAGCCTATAGGCCACAGCACTTATGCGCTCAGTAATCTCAAAAGGTCCAATGAATCTCGGGGTGAGCTTGCCCTTCACACAAAAGTGAACCATACATTTCATAAGCGAGACCTTGAGATATACCATGTCCCCCACTGCGAACTCGAGGGGTTGACGCCGACGATTAGCAAAACTCTTCTGCCGACTCTGAGCTGTGCGCATCCTCTGCCTGATAACATCAATAGCCTCTGATCTCTGTTACATAAGCTTGGGACCTAAGAGACGACACTCTCCTACCTCGGTCTAACAACTAGGAGATCTGCATGGTCTACCATAAAGTGCCTCAAAAGGAGCCATGCCGATAGTCGCCTGATAGCTGTTGTAGTGCGCGAACTCGGCGAGGCCCATATGCTCATCCCAACTGCCCACAAAGTCGATCACACAAGCCCTGAGCATATCCTCAAGGATTTGATTGACCCTTTTAGTCTGCCTATCCATCTGTAGATGATAAGTGGTGCTAAGATGCAAAGTGACCTTTAATGCCTGCTGAAAACTCCTCTAAAACTGAGACATAAATCTGGAGTCTCAGTCTGAAATGATCGAAATTGGGACACCGTGCAGTCTCAGTATCTCCTCAATGAATATCCTCGCCAATCGGTCCATAAACCAAGAAGCACGCACTGGAATGAAATGAGCCGACTTCGTCAGATGATCGACGATAACCCAAATGGTATCGTGACCACGCTGAGTCCTCGGCAAACCTACGATGAAGTCCATCGATACATGCTCCCACTTCCACTCTGGAACGCTCAACAACTGTAAGGGACCAGGGGGTCTTTAGTGATCGACCTTGACATGCTGGCATGTTCACACTCAGCCACAAAACTAGCAATCTGACGCTTCATCCCTTACCAAAAATAATGCCTCCTCATATCACGATACATCTTCGTGGAGCCTGTGTGAATAGTAAGTCTCGATCAGTGTGCCTCAGTCATTAGATCACGACGTAACTCTAGCACATCTGGGACACACAATCGGCCTCTGAAGCATAATCCACCATCGGAACCAATCTACCAATCTGACTGCTCCACGGATACGGCCTCTGTTCGGTACTCCTGAAGTGACTCGTCCGTCTGCTGAGCCTCGATCATCCTAGTCACCAAAGAGGGTTGAATCGATAAGCTTGAAAGCTGAACAATGGAAGAATGCAGACCAAACTCAAAGTCAAACTCTGAAACATCCACGAGCATCTGCTGTCGTCGAACCATCATATGTGCCACTAAGCCTCGTGGCTGACCGCTGTGCATTCGCCACCATGTTCGCCTTGCCCGAGTGGTACTAAAGATCAAAATTATAGTCTTTTAACAACTTCATCCATCGCCTCTGACACAAGTTCAACTCGGACTGCAAAAATAGATACTTCAAGCTCTTATGATCCAAGAAGAGCTCGAACCTAACCCCATATAAATAATGCCTCCACACCTTCAATGCGAAGACGACTGCTGCAAGATCCAAATCATGAGTGGGGTAGTTCAGCTCATGGACCTTGAGCTGGCACGAGGCGTACGCCACCGACTTCCCATGCTGCATCAGTATAGCACCCAAGTCAACTCTATAGGATCGGTGAAAATAACAAAACCCTCATTCCCATCAGGAAGAGTGAGAACAGGAGCGGATATGAGGCAGTCCTTCAACTCTGTAAATGCCTCTTCGCAGGCGTCACTCCAGACAAACTCAACGCCCTTCCGCGTCAACCGGGTCAGCGGTGCAGCAATACGGGAGAAACCCTCGATAAACTATTAGTAATATCCCGCTAGACCCAGAAAGCTACGGATCTCGGATGCGTTCGTGGGCTGGCTCCACTGACGCACTACATCAAACTTCAAGGGGTCCACAACGACACCCTCTCTCGTCACAACATGATCAAGGAACTTCACCTCCTCATGCTAAAACTCACACTTCTCCAGCTTTGCATACAACTGGAAGGCACGTAAGGTCTCCAACATAGTCTGCAAGTACTTAACATGGTCCTCCTAGGTCCTCGAATATACAAAAATATCATCAATGAATACCCCCACGAACTGATCAAGGAACGGCTGGAAGACCTCATTCATCAGCTGCATGAATACAGCGGGCGCATTAGTCAGTCCGAATGACATAACCAGGAACTCGAAGTGACCATAGTGTGTCCGGAAAACCGTCTTTGGAATGTCCTCCTCTTGGACCCGAATCTGATGGTAACCGGAGCACAATTCTATCTTGGAAAAATATTGTACATCCTGCAACTGATCGAACAGATCATCAATATGGGGAAGCGAGTATTAGTTCTTGATGGTGAATCTGTTGAGCTTACGATAGTCCACAGAGAGCCGTAACGAATCATCCTTCTTCTTCACAAAAAATACTGGGGCTCCCTAAGGCGAACTGCTATGACGAATAAAACCTAACTCCTGGAGCTCATCTAATTGTTCATGCAATTCCCTCAACTCTAACGGTGCCATCCGGTAAGGGGCCTTCGAGATAGGGGCAGTACTGGGCACCAAATCAATCTGGAACTCCACCTGCCGATTCGATGGCAAACCTGGAATCTCCTGAAACACATCCAGGTACTCACAAACAACTAGCAGCTGCTCAATACTCTCTGCTAAAGAATCCTCATCGACCGAAGCCAAGAAACTAGATAAACTGGAATACTGGCAAGCATGGGATGAGAAACATGACCATCTTCGCGACATAGTCTAAGACGGCACCATACTCTGCAAGCCAGTCTATAACTAGAATCACATCAAAACCTGACATCGACATCACGAGCAGATCGGCAGGAAGAAACATCTCGCCCACTAACACTAGGCAAGAAGGGCAGCGATGGGTCAACACAACAGACTTCCCCATAGGAGTCGAGACTGCCAAGGCCTCAGACATGGACTCCAATGGAATACTAGTCGATCGACAAAACTACTCGGCCATAAAAGAATAGGAAGCACCAAAATCAAACAAAACATGAGCGACGCAAGCAGAAATAAAAAGAATACCCTCAACGACTCCACTGGTCGATGATTGTGGGTCCTGGCCTGGCGCCTACTGCGCAGAATAAAAGTAGCCCTGAGCTGGTAGGGGAAGCAACCCGGAAGACTGAGGGTCCTAATTCTGCACCTGCTGGGCTGCTATACACACTCGACCCAGGGACTGGACATACGGATACCCCCTTTGCTGGTGCTGTGGCTGCTACTGTCTCTTTTGAGGAGGTCTACCTGGCTGCCTCTGCTACTGAGGAGGAGCCCTAGGAGTGGCGGGTGGAAGTTGTGCTCTCTGTTGCTGCTACTGCTGAGGAGAACGAGGAGGGGGCAACTGCGGTGACCTCTACTGCTGAATGGGGAGAAGGCACTCACGCCTCCGATACTTGGCCTGTCCATAACCAAAGCATACACCTGAAAAGGGGCCTGAAGATGAAGCGGCTGACGGTGCCAACGATGATGATGATGCTATTATCTGAACCATAAGTTGTCGAAACCCTGATCTGCCCCTCCATCTCTACTGACGGAGCTGCCTGGAACTGCTGGCTGGTGATCTCCTCTTCCGGTCTCCACCGGAACTCTGCTCTCTCAACCTCTGGGTCATAGCCCAGTCCTCCTCATAAACCAGTGCCCGATGTATGACCTGGTCGAACGTCTTCAGACAATGCCCTACCACACAGCTACGAAGGGTAGCATGCAAACTAGTCACAAAATGATGGGCCCTCATCTTCTCATCGCTGGTGAGATGAGGAGCAAATATAGACAATGCGAAGAAATGGGCCTCATACTGAGATACAGACAAATCACCCTACACTAGGGTCTAAAACTCGATCGTCCGCTGGATCTAAACGTGCTCAGGGAAGAACTTTTAGTCGAAACGGACCACGAACTCCTCCCATGTCCAAATGAACTGAGGCCCGACCATCCTAGATACGGATGATCACCAATGACGGGCCTCACCCTGAAGAAGATAGGTCGTAAGGGATACTCTCTGATCCGCAGGACACTATATGGTGTCAAAATCCTTGCAACCTCAGTGCACCAAGCCTCGACGGCAGAAGGGTTAAGGTCACCACTAAACCTTGGAGGATCATGCTGCCGAAACTCTCGAACTATCGTACTAGCACGTGGTAAATTAGACTACCCAGAAACCTAGGTGGTAGCAGGGTGACGGGTCTGCAATGCAATGGCAACAAGCTGCATCAGCTACCGGAAATGCTCGGTTCCTATAGGTATTGTCAAAAAAGCAGGGGCGACACTTGCCTCGGGTGGAGGTACAAGTACTGTAAACGGGGTAGGAGCCTCTGTATCTAGAACAGCAGGCTGAGGAGAGTGAACCGGTGGGGGAGCTGGAGCAACTGAAGGAATGGGTGCTACAGAAGGAACAGGTTAGATCGGGACCTCGAGAATCGGATCCTCAACAACAGTAGGATGTGCTCGAGTAGGATAGGTATCTCGGGCGCCTCGTCCACGGGTACCACAACCACGGGTGCTGAGACCATGGGTGTCGCGACCTCGGGTGCCACGTCTAGGCGGCATCGTCTACAAAACAACTACGATGCAAAGAATCAAGGCAATTACAGGCTCGATATGAAGCGAAAGGAAGGGTCTCGGAACACTACTTGTCCTATGTGCTTACCAGACACGCGATATTACCCGAGTTATTCTAGAATTACTTGCTATGTTCTGATACTAACTCCTGTCATGCCCCAAACTCTGTAACCGGGTTCATAAGGAACCCGATAGCCGGTTCTAACCGCAACAGCCTCCGTAGTTCCCCATTCTCGGCTCATAAAGTAGGTTCCGATCCTAGGATCCAACAAGGAGGATTTTCATGACAGTATAATCATTACCAATATGAGCATACCCAAGATCACAACAAGTACATCTGACAATAACTAAGGGCACACATCACAAAATCTACTAAGAATTTAATTTTTTACAAATTTACATCAGGCTCAAAAGGTCATATAGAAGATAATAAAAAAGGAGAGAAAGTCAGCAACACTGGGTCCTCAAGCTTAGCTCTAATCCATGCCCTACCGCTCTATGGAACCTACCTAAGATCACCTGCACGGATCAATCGTGCATAAGCTTATAGAAGCTTAAAGGGTGGTGAAAGTGTGTGACAACGATGCACAAAAGAATAGTAGGATATGCAAGAAGAGAATCATGCTCAATGAGGATATCACTAGCCTTAACAAGGCTTATCATGAATACGATGCAATGAGTACTAAGCACCATACCAAAGCAATACATGAAAGGGCTTATACAGTCAATGCTAATACGATGCAAGTAATGCCAGTGCTCATATCCAATCCACATGTCAAGTATGTTTCCAATCATAAGAAAATCACTGGGGTCAATTACACTACTGGATGACTGCCGCTCTACAAACCCCGCATAGTCAAATGATCATAAGAGACCACACTACCTACCTATGGACAGCTAATCACCAGTAAGGCCTGATGGTAGCTGACCATTTACGAGCTAGTCAGACTCAGCCTAGCAACGCCTCCTCACACCAGGTAATGAAGGCCACACCCCTATCCAATCGACTATACAATAGTGGGAGTGGCGGCCTAACGGTTTAAGTCCCTCGTGCGCTCATAGTTTCCACTCAGTCACAGTGTTGGAGCAGATCCTTGGTACCATGGAAGCTTTGAGAATTTCACCCATAGGCATCCTATGCACCCAATATGCTCAAGTAACATTTTCGATGTCCACACATACGGCCATCCACGAATGTCCTTGTGGAGGCAAGGCCCCGATGAAGCAAAGGCGGTATCATCATGAAATGTGATGCCAATGCATGAGTCACACATACAGATCATGCACTAGCTGTAGGCACATAATGGGCATGAGGGGGGAAACTCCATCCCTGGATGACCACCACACAATGCAATCAATTCATACAGATGATGCATATGGGTCACAAAAATGTAAGTGTGCTACTTGTGAAATATGGAATCCTCCATCCTAAGGAGGGTTAAGGTCTAGGCCCATAGACAGGAGTTTTAAGGTGAAGAAAAATCCTCTAGTGGGGGCCCAGTACTTTAGGATGGCCCACAAGCTAAGAGAGTCATAATTATAAGGAGGAATGGTCCTAGCCAGGCCCATGGTGGGTTTTTAACCACCGATAAGGGCTTCTATGGGCCTACCTTAGGGCCACCAATAAGGACATCCAACCTCAACTGGGTCCCAAAAGGTAGCCTGCTATGCATGTAATGTAAGGTCTAAGGCCTAAGCAATGTATGGTCTTATGGGCCATACTCCAAGCCCAATTCATAGGCCATATAGTAGGCCCTCAAGTGAGGTTTACACCCAACCATAAAGGTCATAAACCCATATATTATGGTGGGCTTCCAGGGCAGCCCAGTAGTTCATCCTCATGGGCAATTTTCACATTTAACACAAGTGAGTTGGGCCTCACTTTTTGGCCCAAGATAAGGTCAACTTAGTGGGCAGCCAAGTGCTCAACTACTTGCATATTATAGCCCTTAAATCCATTACAATAGATAGGAGAATATAGGCCCAAGATCAATGGGCCTATCTAAGCGTATTTAGTCCACAAGGCTTAAGGAACTAGTCTTTCAATCATATGCAACATTCCATTAAAACTCAACTTGGGTGGGCCTCAAGTGGGCCCTAATTACACTCAATAATACTATAGAAAAATGGTAAGATAACTAATTTAAATCCTCCTCAAATCTAGTGGGCCATACTGCCCCAAAACAGACATTTATGGGCAGCAACATTGGGCCCATTGCTGAATTTCCAACCCACCCACTTTCTAGGTTTGTTAGAGTCCAGCAAATAATTAATTTATAGTATTTAGTTTCTAATGACCCACACACTTCACTATGGGTCCCACCATATCATAAGGGAATGCACAACACACATTAGAAGTGAGCCATGCTGCTGGAATACAGGCCCAACAACAACCCAAGGTAGGGGCATCCCATGGTGGGTAGTCCTACGGGCTTGGGTATTTGGCCGAAAACTGACCCAAATTTACAGGCTACACCACCGTCAGTATAAGGGCCCGATGGACCTAAAATTTAAGGATGGTCCTTCCATAGGTGGGTCACAACTACACAAAATTTTGCAATTTTTGGAAGGTCAGAAGTATTTTAATTAATTTAAATAAAATTGACAATCCAGAAAATCTGGTTAATCTGGATGTCTGAACGTGGTGGGCCAGTCCGGCCCTTTCCACGATGTACACAGGAGTCCATTAGCCCTAAAAAATTTTAAGTGTATCCCACCATGGGTGGAACACCTCTCTGTATATTTTCATAATTTTAGGATACTTAAAAGTATTTTAATTAATTTAAAGAATACAATCTATCTAGGGTGAAATATTGCTAGAATATAACAGTCCTGAATTTGGGTCATCCAATGGGTGGGTTATGGGCCTTCAAAATTCCTGAAATTTGGACCCAAGGTCCCTAATCAAGCCTACAACAAGGTGGGACCCATAAATATGGCCCACCTTCTAAGAAAGTATTTTTAAAATTTTGTGTTTATGGGATTATGCTGTTGGACTGCACAGCAGAAATTTTTGGCATTCCACTATGTTGGCCCTCCCTTTTGGATGCCCAAATGGAATCCATTGGCCCTGAAATTATGCAAGTATGTCCTGGTGGGACACCTACCTACAAAATTTTAAAATTTTTGGGAAAGTAAAAGTATTTTATTTAACTGCTGTAATTTATGGACAGCAAGGTGTTTCTGGAAAAAAAAAATCTGCTGCTGCCCCTGACTTGTGCACCCCATTAGAGTGGGACCAGGTGTGCTAAAATTTGGGAAAATACAAGGCCAACATCTCTGTACAAGTATACTACAAGGTGGGTTCCACAAAGGTGGCCTACCATTTTAGAAACAGACTGATAATTATATTTATACAGCAAGCAGAGTGGCTGGACAGTCCAGAAAATCTGGACTATCCACCCTCCTTGGCCCACTCTTTTGGGTGATCAAACAGGGACGGATGGCGGTGGAATTTAAAATACTTCTAGGTGGGGTCTACACCTCCAAAAATAATCTAATAATGGGGGTAAAACATCCTCCAAATCAGTCCATAATCCATGCTAAAAATAACCCAAAAACAATCCAGAATTTTTCTGGACAGCAAGGTATGTCTGAAAATAACTAAACATAACCACTGAGTAAATGGGAAAATACCCACAAATTTTATGTTATGGTCCACCTTAGTGGGCCCCACAAACATCCAGGCCATACCCCCTTCATAAAACTCACTGCATGTATCTAAAATGGAGCAAGTGGGACGCCAATGTCCATAGAATGGACAACAAGGTGCGTCCACCTTGGTTGGATGGTCTGGATATTCCAGGGCCACTAAGTGGGCTACACACATCAGTAATCAAAAATAACATAATGGAAAAATAAAATCCTGCCAAAAGAGAGGGTCTCTGCCACTATTGAGGCCCTCCCTTCATCACTATACACTCATATCATCCATTAAATCACATACAACTACATCTAGCACATGCATGGAGCTGGGAATCAATCATATGGTGGGAATACCTTCTCCCACCAAAATCTATGGTCTAGATAACCCCTACAAGACATGCATCAAAAGAAAATGCTATGATGGGGTCCATGGAGAATGGCCCCATCCATGAAACATGTATGCAAGGAAATGGGCATTGGCCTCAATCATGGAGACATGAGGGACCTCCATCATCACTTGATAGGTCTCATAAGCTCCTAAGGATGAGATGAAAGAGAGTCTAAGAGCACCCACCTTGCTTGGATCTTCAAGATTCTTGTTGCATTGGACTCCTTAGGCTCCAAGGATCATGGATGAAAGGTCAAGATTAAAAGTAGAGGGTTAGATGAGGAGGGAGATGGAAGAGAAGTTGTTGGAATTTTTACCAAGGTGGGAAGTTTGGGTGTTCTAGCAAGGAGAAGAAGAGAGAATGAAGGAAGAGAGAGAGAGGTGGAAGGGGTTGTAGGAGTGTTATGATTAGTTTTTAGGAAAAGATGAATTTTGAGAAGAGAAAATACTCATTACTCATGGGATAAGGTGAATCATGATTACCTAGAGAAGACAAATCTCATGATGTTCTCTTGAAAAGAGAAACCATCATTGTTAGGCTAGGGGTGGCTTACATGGGGAATAGTGCACTAGGGTGGGGTCCACATGGGGAAACGTGCAAGCGAGGTGGGTCCCACCAAAATGCAATCAATGGTCCAAATAATGCACGACCTACAACTTTTGATGTACACATCGAATTTATGCACGAGACGCAGCATTGGAACCATGGCGATGATGCAGTCGCAATGGCATAGGTCTTGGGTTAATCTGAGTCGAGTCTACATGACCGAACTCAAGGATGACCGCAAACACTATTTGAGGGTCACGGGTCGCCGAAATTTGACCTGTAGGACCGTGGGACCAAAATAGACAGAATGCATACTCACACACAGGCAAGCACACATGTAAACTAGGGTCGGATCTCACAGGTGTGATTCAAGAATCTATCAATGTGGTTATTGGTCATCACTTGAATACACCTGTCTCAAGTTCAGATAATGATGAAGTACTTCTAATTGATAAACCAAATTCTTCATCAAGTCAAAATAATTCTGAACTAAGGACTGTTAAAGACCTTTCAACTGATCAAATTCTTAGAAACCCTCTCACTGGTGTGCGCACTCATAGACAACTTGAATATATATGTAACTACGTGTGCTTTACATCTTAGATAGAATCGGCTAACGTAAAAGAAGCTCTTACTAACGAAAACTGGATAGTTGCAATGCAAGAAGAGCTTAATCAATTTATTAGAAATGATGTTTGGTATCTTGTTCCTAGACCTAAAGATAAACATATTATCGAAACTAAGTAAATTTTCAAAAATAAGTCTGATGAACTTGGTAATATAATTAGAAACAAGGCTAGACTGGTTGTACAGGGGTACACTCAAATTAAAGGAATCGATTATGATGAAACCTTTGCCCCAGTAGCTCGTCTTGAATCAATCAGACTATTTATATCTATTGCTTGCTTTAGAAAGTTTAAATTTATCAAATGGATGTAAAGAGTGCTTTTTTAAATGGTGATTTGCATGAAGAAGTGTATGTTGAACAACCAATGGGTTTTGAAGACCCTAAGAATACTGATAATGTCTATCGCCTAAAAAAGGCTCTCTATGATTTAAAACAAGCTCCCATGGCATGGTTTGAAAAATTGACTAAGTTTTTGCTAAGTCACAACTTTATAATGGGAAGTGTTGATAAGACATTATTTGTAAAGAAACATAATGATCACATTTTAATAGTGCAAATTTATGTTGACGATATTATTTATGGATCTGCCTGTACTAACTTGACTGTTGAGTTTGCAAATATTATGAAATCTAAGTTCGAAATGAGCATGGTTGGGGAATTGAATTATTTTTAAGTGTTGCAAGTTAAATAGCAACCTAATGGTATCTTTATTTCTCAAACCAAATATGCTCTGAACTTAGTTAAAAAGTTCAGATTTGAGAATGGGAAGAATTTTGATACTCCTATGAGTACAACCTTAAGGTAAGAGAGTTAATCCTAAATTATATCGCAGTATGACAGGTAGTTTACTGTTTTTAATTGCAAGCCGTCCTGATATTGCATTTAGCATAGGGATTTGCGCTAGATATCAATCTAACCCTAAAGAGTCACATTTAACTGCTGTTAAATGGATTATGCGATATATCACAAGTTCAGTTAATCTGGGTCTTTGGTATCCACATGATACTAATCTTCAATTAGCTGGTTTCACTGATCCTGATTGGGCTGGTAATGTTGATGATAGGAAATCAACCAGTGGTGGTTGTTTCTATGTAGGGAACTGTTTAGTTTCTTGGCAAAGTAAGAAACAAAGTTCCATATCGCTCTCAACTGTTGAGGATGAATACATTGCAGCAGGCAATGCATGCACTCAGCTTGTTTGGATGAAAAGAATGTTACGCGATTACAGAATTGCATAGGATTCTATGGTTTTATATTATGATCATTTCAGTGCAATAAATATATCTAAAAATCCAATCCAGCATTCACAAACCAAGCACATTGACATTAGATATCACTATATTCGTGAATTATTTGAAGAAAAGACAATTTCTTTGGAATACATTCCGACCGAGAATCAACTTGCTGACATTTTCACTAAACCACTCGACAAAAGCAGGTTTAATAAATTAAAATTTGATCTTGGTATGTGCAATTTAAATTGATTGTTTATGCATATATGTATCATAGTGTGTATATTTGTTAAATTAATTATTTAAATTTCTAAATTATGTGCAAAATGCATATTTTGGGGTGTGCATGACTAGTCGAGGATGTACTCGACTAGTCGTGGCATGACCGGTCGAGGACGTACTCGACCAGTTGTGTAACTCGGACTAGTATTTTAATTTGGGGAAAAATTCCTTTTCTTCCTCATTTGTGCTTCCTCTCCAACAAGTCTAAGCCCGACCGGTCGTACCCACCTTCCTAGATCTTCAAGGTTAGTGCATTAATTCCATTTTTCTTGTAGATTCAAGTCCATATCACTTCATTTTCATACTTTGAGTGATTTATTTCTTGTTTCTTTGAGGTTTTTGGGGTTTTCTTCTCTAAAATTTGTTCTAGAGAAACCCCACTCTATTTCTTTTGCAACTTCTCGATTTATTGCATTCCTAGTTGCAAATGGATGCTAGAGGTAGAAAGAAAAATACTCGTGGTCCTTCAACATCTAGATCGACACCTATCACAAGGCGCCACCTTTGGCCACCCAAAGATGATCCTCCCTATGTGTGGGATTAAAGGTTGTATAATGTAATAGTTGAGCGGCCTGTGCATGTTGAACATCTTGCTCCTTCTGATCTCCTTCCACTTCTCCAATCTATAGGATGAGCTAACATTCTACATTGGGGTGGGCCGGTATACCGGTCTATTGCACAAGCTATGTTTGCATGTATTTCTGATTTTTTAACTGAGAATTTAACTTTTCTTATAGCTACCAGAGAATGTCCATTTGAAATTGACCGATATCTGATTTCTGGCTAAATGGACATACCTATCAATGATGAAGGTATTCCAATTAGCTCTCTAGTAGCTAAACCTTCTGAATCAGAAAAATGTATGCTTACAAGAGCATTGTGTAATGTAGATGGCAATGGACTCAAAATGGGAATGCGCTCGCTTTAAAGTACTTGTTACCTAGATACAGAGTCCTTCATAGGATATTTATTTCAAATCTGTATCCTCGTTCTGGTAACAAAACCGAACTCACCGCTTTCATAGTTCGAATTTTGCATTCCATTATATTTGGTACAAATGTTTGTCTTCCTTCTTTAATCTGTCATTCCATCATATAATTATGTCTCCATCCTGGTCATAGTGATATCCCCTTTGTATATCTTATGACTGTGTTGGCCACTCATATGTTAGTAGCTATGCCTGTTGGAGAGGCTCTCATTCAACACCTTATTTTCAACAACTCTAATATCAACAAAATGAATTTAAGGTTGGCTGATGGCCAAGTCAATGAGGGTGTTGGTGGAGCTGAAGCTGTGAATGAAGAGGAAGGAAATTTAGCTCCAGATGATATAAACATGGATGATATCTTTAATGAGAATGAATCAGATTCCGAGGCTGACCCTGACTATTAGCCTTCTGATTTTACTGAGAGGTTGCATACTCTTGAGGAACATGTGGCTCAGATTCGTGTAACTTAGGATTCTCAATTTTCTTATATGCGTAAATATATGAGGCGCATTAATAAGGGTTTACACCAAATTGATCCATCTATTCCTGCTCCCTCTTCAGGGTCTGATTAGTTTTACTTTTGGTTTGTAATAACTTTCATGATACTTGGTTTTATTTATTCTTTTGAGATGGTACTTGAACTTGACTTAACCATGTAGTACTTGGTTGCCTTTGGTTAATTTTGGTTGAACTTGCTTATGGATTTGATATTTTATCTTTCTTGGTTATCTTGATTCCTCAATACTCTTCTTAATCTTCCTTCTTTATCTATTTCCACTTCTATCTCTTTCTTCCTTCCTTTGTCCTATTGTGATAAAAAAGGGGAGAATTTTGGTATAATATATGGTGACTATATTGCTATGGATTGTGGATTGTGGATGAATGCATGTGGATTGTGAATGATTCTATTTTGTGAAGGGGAGTTGAGTAAGGGGGAGTATTATTGATGGAATTGATGCATATTGATAACTGGTGCATGATTCTTTAACCAACTGGTTTATTTTTATAACTGGTGCATGATTATTTGTGCATATATTGTTTATGTTATTGTGGATTGTGTTTTGTCACAAATTTGACAAAGGGGGAGATTGTAAGTGCTATGGTTTTCTAGCTCCTATGATTGTCAAATTTTGTAGTGCCAAAACCTCTCTTGGAATCTGTGTCTTATGTAGCTCATCTACATAATGAAGTCTATGCATCTCTCAAGAACAAGAGTCCTTTGTTCAAGAACTTCAAAGGAACTTCAAAGGCAAGATTACATAGTCTTATTGGAGTACACCATCAAGTGAGTGTTCGATGTTCAAGATTCATAATTCAAGCTCCAAGTCAAGACAGTCTTTTTTCTTTGAACCTTAAGCTTAAGACTAAAAGGGTTTCAAGTTCAAGCTTCATCATGTAATGATCACAAGCTTCGTGAACTTCAAAAGATCGACTATCAACTGAAGATAAAGAAGACTCAATGTTCATACATCACTAACAAGGTTTGGATGACCTTAGATTGACCTTAGGGTAGGTCATTTTGAATACATAATTCAATTATTTCATTTTATAAGTGAATGGTCTGTTTCTCGACTAGTCCTAGACTTTGTTCGACTAGTCCTAACACTAGCTCGACCATTTCAAGAAATTTCACGACCAGTCCTAAGTTTGTTGCAAATTTTTAGAATTTTTTGTTAAGCCACGACCAGTCCTAGAGATTGCTCGACCGGTCGTATGAACAGTGCATGACTCATTCACGACCAGTCCTGCAGCTACGACTCAAAGTTCAGCAACTATTTCTGGTTCCACACGACCAGTCGTGAAGGGCTTACGACCAGTCATGGAACGGCTTTATCCGGTCGCGCTCAAAATTTCAAACATCCGTTGGTCCTACAACCAGTCGTGGTGTCCTCAGGACCAATCGTGAACGCAATTTCTTCACTTATAAATAGACGACGAATTTTAGAGTTTTCCATTGAATTCAAGCTAAATCAATACGACACTCTGAGAGATAAGTTTGTAAACTTCTTAAGCTATATTGTGCATATTTAATATTCTCTTTTATTAGCTTTGTTATATTTGATTTTGTATTCTATATTCCAATCTAATCTAAAAGAGGGATTAAAGTATTCCCACTTCTTAGAATCAAAATCAAATAGACCCAGCCCAACTTGATTTAATTTAAAATCAATTTAGAACCTAGAACCATTTCATAAGTGAGTGTGAACATTGAACTTCCATATTTGAACTTTTACACCGACTTGGTTCTTCCGGGCTACAATAAAAGGAGAATATCCAAGTATTTTACAATTTTATAATTTCCTTTGTTTTAGTTTCTTTGAGATTAAGCTAGAAAAATCTCTCAGTTTTGGTTATCTGAGGTGATCCAGAAAACTCAAAGTGTGGGGTTTTTTGAATTGTGTAAGCCCACTTGAAAGAGACAATTGTGAAGGTTTTAGGTGAACCTATAAAAACCTATTTTCATAATGAACGCTAATATCCACTGTGTGAGGATATTAGGAGTGGAGTAGTTGTGTGGCTGTTGTTTAATAGTTGGTGTACACACAGGCGAACCACTATAATTCTTTGTGTTTTGTGGTTTTGTGGTTTTCTTTATTTATTCTTTTTAGTTCAAGATTGTGGGATGTATTTGTGGATGTGAATGTTGTAATAGCTTATATTTCCTTTCTTGCTATTTCCTTTATATTCCTCTTTAGTTTGAGTTTTTGATACATCAATTGTTCTAGTGAGGTTGTCCTGCCATAAACACTTGGTTCTTATGGTGTAAGGTTGTCCTTAGAACAACATTTGTATCAACCTCTCAATACTAAAATTTTGAGGTTGTTGCTTCCTTTGATTATTTGCAATTCATTTAGCTATCTTATTGTTTAATTCCGCTGTTATTCCCCCCCCCCCCCCTAAGACATATAGCTCGGCTTTTTCATATTTGTGAGAGTGCATTCATAGAGTTGAAGGATCATTTAACGTTTACACCAGTCCTCACTCTTCCCTCTAGAGTGAGGGATTCATGGTTTTTATAAATACCTCTCTAATAGGGTTGGGTGTTGTCCCGATGCAACATGGAAAACATGTGGCATTTGCATCTCATCAGCTCAAGGTCCATGAGCAAAACTACCCCACACATGATTTAGAGTAGATGGCTATTTTCTTCACACTGAAGCTGTAAGAATGTATCCTAGACCGTACCATTCCGTAGACTCCCGCAGTCCTCTCGGTCGAATTATGGCAACCAGCAACACGTAGATAGAATTTACATGTGACCCTGAGTCTCATCATGTCGATCTGAGTCAGCTCAGCCCGATACTTATACCCTTGCGACCACACCGTCGCCATGGTTCCAATGCCTCATCTTGAGCAGTGATGCGATACCCAGGCCAGGAGTTGTGGGCCCGCATTCATTTCGAGGAAAATGCCACACGTTACAAATTTTGAGAGAATCTCTACAACTCATCACATCAATCAATCACCTCAAGTCAAGTATACATCCCATCACTCATCCATCGCCCATCACTCCTCTCTCATTTCTCACTCTTACCAAGAAATCTAAAGGAGGGAAACGTCCAAGCTTTCTAAGGAGAGAAGAGCTTTGTGTGTGGCCCACTTCCTTCCCCTCTCATCTCTCATCCTAGCCATTTAATCTCCATCATCTTCCATCAAAGTTGAAGCCAAGGAGCTAAGGAAGCCAAGGGACCAAGAAGGAGTGCAAATGGTGGGTGTTCATGGTGCTAGATCTTGATTGTGATTTAGGGTCCACACGATTTTTGGGGCCCATCTTGATGTATGTTTTCTAGCAAGAAAGGCCCATAGTGGTGGGTTCTGTTCAGCTACCCTGTTTCTTTCTCTCTCCCTCTCTTTCATTTTTTTATGGTGATGACGAGGCCGTGTGGCCCACCTAGATGGACCCCACCATGAAGTATGTATTATATCCATGCCGTCCACTGCAGAACCCACCTTGCTGGACTGTCCAGCGGATGGGCTTGCTGTCTGTCTGTCTAGACACTCCCAGGTAAAGAGAAAACACATATATCAGCTTATCCAAAAATAGTGGGCCACACGTGTGGCCCACCTTGATGATGTGTTGGATCCACATCGTCTAAATCTTGGACGGTGGGTCCCACACAACATGCAGCCCGCTGCTGCATTATCATCAGTAAGTTCTGTAGGCCCATCATGAAGTATGTTTTATAACCATACATCCAACCATCTTGATAGACGTGTGGAGCCCACCCCACATATGCGGGATGGGACCTGCCTTGATGTACATATCTTATATCCCCACCGTCCATTGGGCTGGGACGGTGGGTCTGATCACAAGGTTGTGTTATGTCCAACCATCCATCCATTTGAGGGTCAAGACCCCCACCACCGTGATGTATGTGTTTTGTACACACCATCCAGCAGCCATGTGGGGCCCACCCCACACGTGCTGCACGTGTGGGATGGTGTCAAGCCCTGAATTCAGAAACCGGGCTCATAAAATTCTCGATCGCCGAATCTGGTGTCGACAGCCTCCGTAGTACCCTATTTTAGGCTCCGAGCGTCCATACGCCAGATTCTGATCCTGAAATCCTACAAGGAGGATTTTTCCAAAGTACATTTAACTCGTAATAAGCATAACCACAAGTTTACCCAAATCACAAAAGCAGCATCATCATCACATATCCACTAATATAAACATTTGAATACAGTGCTGAAAGGGAAATACATATATCAAAAATCAAAGCTCCAAATGATGGTTACATGCTCCAAGCTCAACGCTGCTGCGACCTAATGCCACCTGCACACATCTATCGTGCTTAAGCTTATATAAAGCTTAGAGGGTGGTGTAAGTGTGTGCACAAGATAAATGTGCCAAGTATTCAATACAATGTCATTATCATACAATGTCAAAAATACTGTCAAGATCATGAATCATATGATATCAGAGTAAGCGGAAACATATTGGTAAGTCCATAAATATCACCAGCCTCATCCAGGTTATGCGATGTAAAAACATAATAGGCCAATATCATATACTAAGGAAGTAATGTAGATCAGCTATGCAATGCGGAGACAAAGTAAACCAAATATCATATACTGAGGATGCAATGCAATATACAAATCCTGATGAGTCTACAAATACCATCAGCCATATCTAGGCCATGTAAATGTAGAAACATGGCAACACAAAATGCTAAATGCCGCGGATGCAATGCAATATGCTGTGCGAATGAAATGACCAAGCTAGAGTGAAGTTGGGATGATAGTACGTAGTATCATAGGCTATGGGGTCCATCACAAGGGAATTCTATCCAAACTAGTCCCATACCTAAATTTGGATAGTCAAACGCAATGTCGTAAACTTCTGATCTCAGGTTAGTCACGCGCCCCAACCGAAATCTTGGCCATTGCGAAGGTACACAACAAATTAGTTGCGCACCACCAGCCTAAGTGGATAGTGAATGAATGAGTATGCAACTCCTGCTCAATAAGTCCACGTATCAATTCCGTACATCTCTGGGATCATCATCGAGGTCTAGTACACTCCAAACCAGATTGTCGCCCCATCGCATGTAACTAGGTGAGTGGAAGAGACCTCACTATTCGCCAGGCCAGTAGTCAACCAACACTTTCCCGGTACGTTGATAGCGAACCCATTTATGAGCTCATCAAACTCAACCCAGTTTTGCCCACTACGAATCAGGCAGATAAGGCTACACCCCCTTCCAACCGACCATGACACAGTGAGAGACACGGCCTACTGGTATTCAACACTCGGGCGCTCATGTAATCCACTCGGTCTAGATGTTGGAGTGTCCTCTGGTACCTAGAGGGTTTAGGAAATTTCACCCAGGGATATCTATGGCACCTCATGTAGAAACAGATTGCCATTGTCCCATCTGGCCATCCATGATATGCTTGTGGAGTCTAGGACCCTGATAATTCTAGGGCGTACAATAGTCATATCCCAAAATGCGATATACATGAGTCACACAGTCCATCCATGCATCAATCCTATGCATACTGCTAATATCAAGTACAGTTTCATAATAAGGAATCCACCAGGGTCAAGTACACTGCAGGATGACTGTCGCTTTACAAATCCCCATAGTCAAACGATCATAGGAGACCTCACTACCTGCCTGTGGACAGCCAATCACCAGTGAGGCTCAATGGTAGTGGACCCATTCACGACCTGGTCAGACTCAGCCCAGCTATTGCCCTTTCTCTCAGGCGGGTAAGGCCACACCCCATCCCAATCGACCACGTTGCAGTGGGAGTCGCAGCCTAATAGTATAAGGCCCTCATGCGCTCATGTTTTCCACTTAGTCTCGGCATTGAGGCGTTCCCTCGGTACCGTGAAAGTTTAGGAGTTTCACCTAGGGACATCCTATGCACTCCAATGCTCAAGAACATTTTCATTGTCCACACACGGCCATCCACGATATTCCTGTAGAGGCATCAACCCCTGATGAAGCAAGGAAAATAATATCCATGAGATGTGATGATAAATGTATGAATCACGCACATCAATCATGCACCAGCTTCAAGCACTCAATGTGCATAGGAGGGGAAACTCCATCCCTCTACCACATCTGCTTAATGACCACGCACACTGTAAATATAATCATACAATTATGCATATGGGTCATGAGGATGAACTAGGTGTGTCATACGTCGATCATAGCATACCCTCCTTTACAAGAAGGGACTGAGTCTAGGTACTTAGACAATCCTCTAAGGAGTAATCCTCTAGTGGGGGCCCAATAGTTTGGGGTAGCCCACGGGCTAAGGAGAACAATAACATGTGCCTAAATAGATGAATGGTCCTAGCAAGGGTGTATGGTGGGCCTTTAAACACCCATAGAAACCCATGGGCCTACCTTAGGACCACCAATGTGGACATCTAACTACAACTGATCCCCAAAAGGTAACCCATCTCTAATCAATTGTGGATCAAGGCCCAAGGCCTATTTCAATACATGGGCTTAGTGAGCAACAATCATAGCCCAACTCATAAGCAATATCATGGGCCCATAAGCAAGGTTTGGGCCCAATCATAAGGGTCATTAATCCATATATTGTGATGGGCCTAGTGGGTATCCCATCACTCCAACCACATGGGTAATTCACATGTACAAGTTAAGTGAGTTGGGCCTACAACCCGGCCCAAGTATAGAGTTGATTTGGTGGGCAACTAAGGGCCCAACCATTTGTGTAATCCGGCCCATAAACCCATCACAATGACATGGTAGAAATGGGCCAAGGGTCCAAGGGGCCTAAGGAGTCTAACACCAAGTTACATTTATGGACCCATTAAAAACTCCAACTATGGTGGGCCTGAAAGATGCACTAATTAAGCCCAAGAATTAGGGGATTTAAAGTATGATTTATTCCTTTTAAGTAGCCACAATGTGGTGGGATCCATTCCTCAAAATATCAGCCCAAGGGCCAAGCATTTTAAATATTGCTGGATTTTTAACCCAACATGTTTATAGGCCTGTTGGAGCCCAGAAGATGATCCATTTGGTTAGGACATTAATCCAAGTAGTCCAATCATCAAGTTAGATAGCCCCACCACATAGGATTACATTACCTTATATCGAGAATTAGGTGGGCCACACTGCTGGACCAAAGTCCAGTAGGTAGTCCAAAAGGGGCGCCCCACATGGGCTTGGGCGTCCCAATGGGCTGGACTCCCAGCCCATGTGCTTGTAAAAAGGCGGGCCCCACCACATGTACTCCACACTTAGATGAACTATACACATGTGGGCCACACAAAGGATGGCCAAGGGAAAGAAAACACACATCATGGTGGGCCACATAAAGGGGTGGATGGCCAGCCCATGCTGGACGTCCTAGCATTGGGCATCCAGCCTAGTGGGCCGGTCCAGCCCTCGCCACAAATCACACAGAGGTCTATTAGGCCCAAAAAATTGTAGGTGGGTCCTATCATGGGTGGGCCACCTTCTGGAAAAAGTTTAGATTTTTCTGAGCTAGGAAAGTATTTTTAGGAATTAAAAGAAAATATGCTGTCTAAAAATCTAATTAGTGCAGAATTATGGCTGACCCTGTTTTGAGCAGCCAATGGGGTGGGCCAAGGTCTCCAAAAATTGGGAAAATTTGATTTTAACATCCCTACATATATATAGTACAAGGTAGGGTTGACCAAAGTGTCTCACCTATTCAAAAACTATTTTATATTTTAAGTTTTCCAGACTGTAATGTTGTTGGATAGTCCAAAAAAGTCTGGACTATCCACCCCACTTGGACCACACGTTTGGGACCTCAATCAAGGTCAGATGGGGCTAAAATTTGGGGGAC